>NC_137460.1:265372181-270372181 GCF_964235325.1 Thermobia domestica | reverse complement strand
ATACAACAACTTGGTTAAATTGATAATTGGTTCTTTATTCTGTAGTAGATCGTATCACTCTTTACGGGAGAGTAGAGAAAGACTTACTAACGCTGTTATATAGTAAGCATTAGTAACACGATCATACATACACAAATGGAATGGAATCTTTAAGTTTTACGTCCCACGGTTATGCCGGTTAGGCTAAAGGAGACGGTGATGATGAGAGATGAGTGAAATGGTGGAATGAAGAAAGTGGGAGGAAACGGAAGTACCCCGAGATAACCCACGAGCACGGTGTTTGTCCACCACAAAGTTCACTTGGCGGGGGCTGGGATCGAACCCGGGACCCCAAGCACCAGAGGTGAACGCTCTACCACTGAGCCACCGCGCCCCCACAGACACAAATGGATGTAACTGTGAGTACTACAACTTGGATTTAACGAAAGCCGTTTAGATATTCAGTGGTTTGCAGGGTTGTATAAGACACAAAAAGTTAAGACGCAATACAATTCTTCATACCTCAGCTTCCAGTAACTAGATACATGCAATTTCAGGATAGATACTGAAACTGCTGTCGGATTTTAATACATGACGTATTGCAGGATACAAAACGCTTTGCATTACTTGTTGGTTTGTAGACAGCTACTAGCTTAGTGTTCTGAAAGGTTGTGCATAAACTAGAGATAGCTAATTCCGGAATTATTACTTTCCCGACTCCCGAAAGTAAAACCGGACAAATTCCGGAATTCGGAAAATTCCGATTTTGGAATAATTCCGGAATTCGGAAAAATCCGGAATTTAGAAATTTCTAATTTCGTTTACATTCCGGAATTCGGAACAATCCGGATTTTTTCGAAATCCGGAATTTTTCTCAATTCCGGAATTATCTAAATTCTGGATTCTTCCCGAGTTCCGGAATTCTTCTGAATTATGGAGTTTAACTGAATTCCATACTTTTCCGAAATCCGGAAAGTGAAAGTTCCGCTTCCAAAAAATGAATTTATTTTGGTTAATATGAATCATGGTGGAAATAAGTCTTTGACCAGATAATGGCGACTGCTTTGAAAGAAATAGAGAGTATGAGAATTCAATATGTCATATTTGTAGTTTCGTGTGGAGAAAATACAAACTTGTGAACCAACGGTTCAAGGAAAACACAAGTTATTAATGTAAACTTTTCGGACATCATAAAAGAAATACGAAAGACATTTTGAATCGAAGAAATATAACATAGAAGTTTGCAAGCTGAGACAAAGAAACCTAACGTAATCAGACTAAAGACGAATCGTTTACCGTGTAGCGATCAAGGTCGAGCTGTTTTCCAGAGCGAGTTTCGAGTTGAGTCGAGTTTGATAATGGCTCGCTCGCTCGTTCAGCTCGTTTTAACTCTTTTTTAAATAATGACCTGATTAGACTGGAAAGCGAAAGCCATGAGAAATGTAAGCACTAATATGGAATACTTTTAGTGCTGCTCACGACAGGGGTGCGTCTCTTCTCGTAATTTTAGTGCATCTCGTGGGGCAATTTTTGTGTATCTCGTCTCGTCTAGATAACGAGAAGACAAGGTTTTTTTTTTATTATTACGAGACAGCCTCAAATGTCGTAATCACCAATATAAGTATATACTGTTGTTCTTAAAATCAAGGCTGAGACCTGCACTGTCGAATTTTTGAGCCC
Organism: Thermobia domestica; assembly: GCF_964235325.1. Classification (NCBI taxonomy): domain Eukaryota; kingdom Metazoa; phylum Arthropoda; class Insecta; order Zygentoma; family Lepismatidae; genus Thermobia; species Thermobia domestica. The sequence goes on along the minus strand of NC_137460.1, from coordinate 270,370,522 downwards.
AAGCAGAAGACCAACTCGGGTAGCGATATCAACCGGCTCTGCTCGTATCAACTGAGCGAACAGCTCGAGTCGGCTCGGTTGGGATGAGCCATCGACTCAGCTCAATTGAGCCGATGGCTCGAGCTTTCTCGGTTGGGATGTGTCCCCTACTCGGCTCATGTGAACCGGTTCAAGCCAGCTAAGTTGAAATTAGTCCATCGGCACGTTTCGATTCAGTTCAACTAAGCCGATGGCTCAAATCGGCTCGGTTGGGTGAGCTGTTGGCTCGGCTCACTTCTTGGTTCGGTTCGATAGTGAATGAGCTGTAAGCCGAGCCGCTCGAGCCGTTGAGAGCCCTAAACCCGGTCCCAGCTGTTTTGAACATGTTTGGCTGAAGCCTATAACTCTTAACAATTTTTGGCTCGAGCCCGAAAACTTGCCCTTTCGGAACTCCAACCCAGAACGTGACCGATGTCCTTCCCTCCTGAAGACTTCTCGACGACCGAGATCGACAGTCAATTAGCTTTTACTATTCAGATACAAACCGTATATCTTTTAAAGATTATACACGGTGTTGATATAATAATAATAATAATAATAATAATAATAATAATAATAATAATAATGATAATAATAATAATAAAAGTTTTAAACTTGCCGTTGAAATTTGGCAAAACTTACTTACAAGTAGAGATTTCGGGGAAAGGGTTCCGTACCTTCAAGACAGTGGCGTAGGGAAGAAACATCAAAGTACCAAAGAGGTCCGAAATTGTACTTTGGTACTTTGATGTTTGTAATTTTTTATATATTTTTATGTTTATATATTTTTTGTTTGTAATTTTTCTATATGTGCCTATAACAGCACTTGCCCCCCCCCCCCCAAACACACATCCTGGCTACGCTACTGCTTCAAGACACACCTGTTTTTTCTCCATACGAAACTACAAATATGACAGATTGAATTCTCATACACCCCATTTCTTTCAAAGAAGTCGCCATTACCTGGTCAAAGACTTATTTCCGCCACGATTCATATTAACCAAAATAAATTCATTTTTCGGAAGCGGAACTTTCACTTTCCGGATTTCGGAAAATTATGAAATTCAGTTAAACTCCGGAATTCAGAATAATTTCGGAACTCGGAAACAATCCGGAATTTAGATAATTCCGGAATTGAGAAAAATTCCGGATTTCGAAAAAATCCGGACTGTTCCGAATTCCGGAATGTAAACGAAATCAGAAATTTCTAAATTCCGGATGTTTCCGAATTCCGGAATTATTCCAAGATCGGAGTTTTCCGAATTGCGGAATTATTCCAAAATCGGAATTTTCCGAATTCCGGAATTTGTCCGGTTTTACTTTCGGGAGTCCGGAAAGTAATAATTCCGGAATTGGCTATCTCTAGTTTATACACAATCTTTCAGTACACTAAGATAGTAGCTGTCTACAAACAAACAAGTAATGCAAAGCATTTTGTATCTGCAATACGTCATGTATTAAAATCCGACAGCAGTTTCAGTATCTTTCCTGAAATTGCATGCATCTAGTTACTGGAAGCTGAGGTATGAAGAATTGTATTGTGTCTTAACTTTTTGTGTCTTATACAACCCTGCAAACCACTGAATATCTAAACGGCTTTCGTTAAATCCAAGTTGTAGTACTCACAGTTACATCCATTTGTGTCTGTATGATCGTGTTACTAATGCTTACTATATAACAGCGTTTAAGTCTTTCTCTACTCTCCCGTAAAGAGTGATACGATCTACTACAGAATAAAGAACCAATTATCAATTTAACCAAGTTATTGTATTACTACTCCGCCTCTGTCAACTCTGGTCGATCTCGTTGACTCGACATATTTGCTTTTTTATACCCCTTTCTTCGTTTACTGAACTAAACAGTAACTATTCTGAAATATACTACTGCGCATGCCTCGTAGATAATTATTTCTGATGCCAATAGTTTCCGTTTAGTCCAAGGAATGCTCTTTTTCTTATTCCCAGCATGACCTTTTATTACATTATGTGAAGAGCATGTAGGTCTAAATATTTCATGTATTACATAGAATGTAGGTTTAACTCTTCCAGCAAAGAAGAAACATGTGATCATAGTATACAACCCTCAAAAGTGATAGCTGCCAATACAGTGGTCGTAATCCCTAACGACACAGAGAGTGAGCAGTGACCCGCCGGCTGGTCTAGTGGCTAGCACGTGCGCCTTTGGTGCATGGTGTCCCGGGTTCGATTCCCGGTGAGAGAGCATCTATGATTTCTAACTGTCCTCGATGTTTCTGTGTTCGTGTCCCTGTCGTTATAAGTTATTAGAAAAAGCAAGTTAAACGAGTGAAGTAAATAAAATTAGCAATAAGTAAGTTTCTAAATCACATTCGGTGAGTCAGTTAAAAAAAAAGTGGACAATGAACTGGCTTTATTTGTTTATCCATTTGAGAGAAAGTATTGTTTCTTTTCGCTAAGGTTGTCTCTTTTCGTATTTTTCGCCGTCGTTCGCAATTAAAGTAACTGGCTATTCTTATTCTTTCTATGAATGATGGATCTTCTCTTTGGCTTCACGTCAAACATGCACACATAGTGAAAAGACGCTGTCGATAATAATAATAATAATAATAATAATAATAATAATAATAATAATAATAATAATAATAATAATAATAATAATAATAATAATAATAATAATATGAAATGTTTCTAGCTAACTCGTGTGTGTGTTTCGACAATATAATTTTATATTATTATGTGGAAATAAGTAAGGCTGGCTGGCGCCCGCCCCCCTAATTTTTTCGATGCGCCTTATGGGTCCACGGTGTCCAACGTTGGTCCCATCTCACTATCACCTCCTGTTCTCTCGATATAAGTTATCGACATTTTGCCTAAAGAGGGCTCTGCCGTGGCTACATGACTACCCATGACAATGACTCTTCGTTCATTTTTCATTGAAATCGCTTATTTTTCTGAGTACTATGAGTGCATACTGTCCAACGTTGCTTCCATCACTCAACAGTTTCCCATTCTTTCGATATAAATTGCTAATATTTTATTTGTAAGGGAGATATGGCGTTACAATCATCACGTTTGAAGAAGAATTGAGGAAGATATTGCCTTGCCACAAACAACACCTATTATTATTATTATTATTATTATTATTATTATTATTATTATTATTATTATTATTGTTCTTGTTGTTGTTGTTGTTTTACTTACCACTAATGTTGCCTACCTTTATTTGCAATGCAATGTGTTACTAAAAAGCAAATCAATTAACACTCCTCGCCATTCACGCTCTCTCTGTGTTAGAGGAAAGCACATTTATTATATTATTCTTTCAAATAACACGTTTCACAAGTTACTTCACTTTCAATGTGTAATTTCATATCATCACTAGCAATCATCTTATCATCACTACGAAAATAACCCCCTGCCTCATAAAAAAAAAAAAAAAAAAAACCTGACCGTAGCGAAAAGGGCATGAACATTCTTTATGCGATTAATCGGGTCCAATATTTCAATAAGTCTCTGCACACAAATATTTCAGTAAAAGAGGAAAAGTTATTCAAACTTTCTGAATACCCACTTATGGGCGAAATTTGGTTCCATTGGAAGTTTTTACGAGTTTAAAGGGCCGCCATTTTGAACATTTTTGTCTGATTATTCCGGTTAACGAACTGAAGATATTTCAACAATTAATGTTTGTGCCAAGTTTCATCTCAATCCGCTGAAAATTAGGGTGGTTACGGCATTCACAAATAGCGTTATATATATACAGATAGATAGATAAACAGACACACAGAGGGAGAGAGAAAAAGTGTTTTGCTCCCTTCTCGCACCTGTGGTGCGTCAGAGCTAAACCGGGCCCCTTTGCAAAACGTATTGACCAGCCTAACCTAAACACAAACCTCTTACTTGCTAACGTAGAAACGTGGTCGGGAGGCGTAAGGCATGTAGAAATTGTATTTTTAATAACCATGAGTATGGTCTACTTCCATGTTTTTCTTTTTACTTTTTGCAGCTACATCGGAACGTTCAATTTTTATTCTTTACTAATTGCAAATGGCGTTTATGTTCAAAATATGAGGAATTTTGGTGGCATTTGTTCGGATATTTTTCTCTTTTGAAATGAAGAAAAGAATAAAACCAATACGCAAAAACAAAAGTATTATCAGTACTAAACCTTACCAATAATAATTGCTACGAAAGACTAAATACGATCTCTTTTACCATCTCTCATGAGCTGCATAGTATATTATAAACAAAAATTTTTAAAAATGTCCTCACCGAAGATTCGAACTGGCGACCTTTGGATTTGTAAGCCAGCACCTTAACCACTACACCAAGATCATAGCATGGTGAATGTTTAGTTTTCGGTGTATTTGTTGTATTTGTGTTTTATGTTTCCACTTCAACAATTTTTACTCTTTTTTCTAAGTTCAACAGCTGTGTCTGGCTTTCTTTTTCGGTGTCGTCCTTTATTTACACTATGCACTATTCGTATTCACAGCTTGTGTCCCTCTGCAATGTCTTATTCAGATTAAACTTTTCTTTTTGCCCCTCAGTAAACATTTGATTGATTTAATTCTCATACTCTCCACGGATGGAGAGCAGGAATGCCAGACTCGAAAAACAGGTGTACATTTACTTTCCTGACAGATAATACACTTAAGTGTGAGAATACAAGATATAGTCTTCGATTTTTAAAAATCATAGTAAATTTTCTACTGACGAATCGTGTAAGACTTGCAAACCAGCAAAATAAAAAAACAAGTTCTTGCATGGCTAAGTGGTTAGTGACAGCTTCTTTGACATTTAATTTTTATTTGTACGAAAACATTTTCTAATATCACTTTTCATTGTTCATAGTTATTGAGGATTCGATTCCCGGTGGTAGGTCATATCGTTCGGATTAATTCTTGCTGAAAAAGGACAATAATCTCAAAGTTCAACCAATCATCAAAAATAGAACTTGCAATAATTTCAACTATGAAGAAAAGGGGAAACCTTTTGTTTTGTATAGAATGAGTTTTATTACACACTGATTATTGACAGTGTTATCAAAATACCTCAGCATTGTTAAGAAATTTAGTAAGGTTTTAAAAATTCAGAACAAAAATCTTCTCCCCACTGGACCTCAGAACAATTTATTTACATTATATTTACAACTTATTTTTTCATTTTTTCATACATTCTTCCAATGATATGTACTTTAAAACTACGCCAAATTATATTGTCCGATTTTCTTTATTACAATATTTTTCAAATATAATAAATATATCTTCTATGTTCTTTTTTGATAATCTGTGTGTCTTCTTCCTGCTCTGCTTCTCAGCCCTCCCTACACATCCTTTGCTCTGATCTCATATCTTGATTGATGTGGATGGTTGTGGCTGCCCTTCCATCTTTTCATTAAAATAAAAAAAGAAAGTGTTATTAGTACAACATATTTTCACCAAAATAGTGCAAATAATAATTATTGATTTTTAATGTGCACAATATATACTTAACACCAATAAAACTTTTGTAATTTTAACCATGTACTAGAATCAGTCTCTTTTAGCGTACAAAACCTATAAGATATTTTTAGTTTGCAAGAGCTATATAGGATTCTGGACAGTACTTCATACATTTTCGAATTCTCGATAAATCTGGACAAACAAACAATTCGTGTTGTGTGTCCCAAACCTAATTTTCAATAAATGTTCATATAAATCGATTTATCCGTTACAAATAATATCACTGGTCGACATGGCTTTCGATGTCTGGAAACTAGTTGGTATTTTGAACTTCTATTTTGATACGGATCCCAAAACTATTATTATTTTGTTCCCATCACCCAGTTTTTCTATTTTTACCCGGTAGATGGCAGGGCTCATAAAGTCCCATTAACTGATGTAATAAAGTGCAATTTTTTTATGTATCGTATTACTTAATGTAGGAAATCACGTAAACAATTTATGTATACACAGCTCTAGTCTACGCTGTTTTGATCAAGTATCTCTGCGGTTTGTTGCTTTGAAACAGTGAAACAATGTCATCTAGAAAGTGTGTGAACTTCCCAGACATTTTTCGTTACATTTGGTGATGTTATGTAGTGAAGAGACAAAGACGACGTGTAAGAAAATTTGTGAAGGATGCATACAATGCATATTTTGGAATGAAATTAGGTGACCAGGACAAAAAGTGGGCCCCACATATAGTTTGCAGGACTTGTGTGGAAGCTTTGCGATTGTGGACATGTGGCAAGAAGAAGGATCTGCCATTTGGAACCCCAATGGTATGACGTGAATCAAAACATCACGTTGAAGACTGCTATTTCTGTGCTCTTAACGTTAGTGGTTTTAGTGCTAAGAACAAAAATAAGGTGAACTATCCAAACAACATACAATCAGCTATCAGACCTGTAGCTCATGGGAAAGATATACCTGTATCATATGTACCTACTATTGTCGAAACTTGTTCTAGTGACAGTGAAGTTGAGGTAGAATTAGAAGAGCCTGATGAAGGTGCATTGTATCCTAGTACGAACACTAGCACCCCAAAGCCACTTACACAACATGAACTTAATGTTCTTTTGAGAGATTTAAATTTACCAAAAGAGAATGCCCAACTTCTTTGTTCCCGGTTGAAGAAAAATTGACTCTTGTCTCCTGAAACACATTTTTCATGGTATAGACACTGAGAGAAGGATCTACCATACTTCACTGAAGAAGAAATTTAGTGTATTGCAACAACATAAGAAAAGTGATAGAATTCTATGGTATTGCATACAATGCAACAGAATGAAGATTCTTTAATGATGCATCGAAGACCAGCTTGAAAGGTGTTTTGTTGAGCAACGGTAATGTATTACCATCGATTCCCATAGCATATTCTGTGTTCTTGAAGGAAACGTATGAAACGTTGAGACTTATGCTCGTAAAAGTGAAATATGAAGAAAATGGTTGGTCAGTATATGGCGATTTTAAAGTGATAGAATTGTTGTTAGGTCTCCAATCCGATAACACAAAATTTCCCTGCTTTTTGTGTGAATGGGACACTCAGGACAGGGAGAATCATTGGAAAGTGAAAATGTGGCCACGTAGAAAGTCTCTCTCTCCAGGAAAGAAGAATGTGACACAACAGCAATTGGTGCCATCGTCTAAAATACTACTCCCTCCATTTCACATTAAGTTAGGAATCATGAAACAGTTCATTAAAGCATTAAACACGGATAGGGAATGTTTTAAATACATTGCAAGTAAATTTCCAGCAATCTGTGATGGGAAACTGAAAGAAGGCATTTTTTTAGGCCCTCAAATAAGAAAGTTGATGCTTGACCGTGAATTTGAGCAAATAAACGGAGGCCTGGGTTAGTTTCAAACTGGTAGTTGCCCATTTCTGGGAAATGAAAAACAGAAACTATGAACATTACGTGAAAAACCTTTTGGAACATTTATGTAAACTTGGAAGCAAAATGAGCCTAAAGTTACATTTTCTCAACCCCCATCTTGATTTCTTTTTTACGTAATCTCGGAGACTACAGCGAGGAGTATGGAGAGAGATTTCATAAAGACATAGCAGAGATGGAACGTTAACATGATGGCAAATTATTGCTGGATGTCGAAAAGGGATGTTCCCGTGTCGAGCGTCAGCGATGTCAGAAAATCGAAGTGACGTAATGTATTTGTGATTTTGTATATAGGTGTAAATGAAAATGTACATTTATATTAGCATTAACAATAACTTTTCAATCTTGTGGCATGTCGCATACATTTAAGAACTGTACAGAAATTGTAAGAAATGCCTGAACTTAATATGTAATAAGTTTCGTTAAGTCCCTTATAGGCTTAGTAATAAAACAATGCACCTGCTGATGCCAATATATTTTAACGATTTGTGAAAAAATGTGACGTGATAGAGAGGAACTGATGTTATTTTTGAAATCAGCATTAAAAATCCATTCGAAGCTACCTATTCATTTCAAAACATCGCTCAACTTTTGAAAAGATGTCGACCAGTGTATTTTTTCTGAGAATTTTTCAATATCCCCGCTAACCCTCTTTCGCTTGTTGCAAACGGTCCCGGGTTGCATTTCCATAGGGAATACTCGTCCCCCACAGCGTACACGCTAACGCTCTCGAGTTCAGTGCGAGCAGTCTCTGGTCCGATTCCCTGTGATGGACTATTGCTCATGCGTAGTGTAGTCGCTAACACTCTCTCGCATGTTGCAAACGGTCCTGGTTAAATTCTCGACAGGGGCTGCGGTAAAAACGGTCCCGGGTTCGATTCTCGGTAGGGGAGTCAGATGAAAAAGTGTAATTTGTAGGGTATCCTGAATGATGTTTTTCTCATTCACACCTGTCAAATGTCTTGCTTATTGGTTACAGATCGCTTATAGGTTAGAGATCGCTTTCCTCTTTCCCCGAATACTGAGCTAGCCAACGGATGTTATCCCTCAGAACGTGAAGGGATAAAAAGTCTTCAATGTCTAGAGCCCAAAAGATATCGTATATTTCAATCTTAGTGAAAACTTAAATGATTCCCCCAACAACAAACACAATTTTTATGCTATAAAACAGAGTTCATACAAAATTATTTATTTAAAAGTGGTAAAGCGTTCACTTCATCATATGTCTAGGCAATCTGTAGTTTAATCTCGTGCCATGCCAACTGAACAAATACTATGTCTACTGTTTCCTTAAAGTTTTATACTATTACTACTTATATGTCTTCCAAGCAAATTTTCAGGTACACTACACTAGCAATATTAATTCAATACTCTTTTAATAGAACTACCAGTGACACCTAGCGGCAGCATTCTAAATTAGAGGTAGTTGTGCGTTGAATGTTCCACAGTGCACACGCGTGTGTAATAGTCTTCCGTATATTTCTATGAATGTATATATATATATTAAAAGGTAGGTATAGTATATTTGCATTACATATATTTTCAATTTGTCGTAAAGCCCTAGAAGATATTTACTATTTCAATCTTAATGTCATGCACTAGTTAATACTAGCAAAAGCAAAACATGTCTTCCATGCGTTAAGTTTTCTCTCACCCATACGATTCAAACATTTTTCAATACTCAAATAGATATCTGTGTATGCTCTGGCGGTCTTAATACTCTGTTAAAATATTGCGGCAGTACCAATATGAGTAAACTTAAGAAGTTAAACTATTGGGTAGAATAAGGGGGCATGAAGACCAGTCTTTCAGTAACGCAATGTATATTTAGTTAGGAGGACCCTACCCACATAATTTACGGGGGATATCTCCTCTAGCGGTATTGATGTATACGTTCACTTTGAAATCCTAATACCAAGTCTAGGGGTACTATATAACAAATAAGGTTAAAGTCCCCATCTCAGTGCGAGACAAAAAGTGTTCGCTTTGGAGAATTCATCTAGCAAAAAGCAAATAGCGTTCAGTAGTGGAACGGGAGAATACAGTTTTAGTCTCCTCTTCTCATTGTGAAACGAGAAGTGTTTGCTTTGGAGAAACCAAATATAAAACAAATAGCGTTCAGTGATGGAAAAGTATAGGGAGATTTACTCTTTAAAACAGTTGTAAAGTCCCTCTCTCATAACGATGCATGGCTGCTCTTCTTACGTTTTCTTTCATATTGTAAAACTAAGCCTAACAAGAATACATTGGCCTTATGCAGAGTTAAAACCGTGTTAAATCCATACTAGGACCTTACTAACGTATGCTTATCAAAATTGTATTATTCAAATTCGATATGACTAATTAATCTAAAGCAGAGGCTAATGTTTTGCCCATGGTTTAACGTGCAACACAATGTTTCGTATTTCATGTATTTTCATTTTTCTTTTACAGAGTACGTTTGCGATCATTTACTTTTCTGTAGTTGCAATATTTATTTTTCTTATTCGATGTATTTGGGTTAATCATACTAAAATCAGCTTTCTAGTAGTACTCGAAACATTGTACCTTCCTTAGTAAAGAGCTAGTATGTAACAAGCCTGAGACTAACCCAAGATTAACGAATTCTGTCTGAATACCATCCCATATGTTTAAAATACGCAAGTGAATACTTTTTTACATTTTCAAAGCGTTTCTCACCAATGCTTGTCCAAAGACAAACAATCCATAAAACATTATCTATCATCAATTTTTATCACTAAATTACAAACCTTTATTCCTCATGTCTTGGGAAACAAATGGATATTCGTTACCTTCTCAAGATATACGATGCCTATGCTATTCTAACGCAAATCTAAAGGTGGAACCTACCGTATAATTCTATGATCAAAAATAAACGAACCTGGTTCTCTCTTTCGAGTCTAACTGTGGGAAAGTTCCACACATCTACAGGAAATTCTGCACATCTACCTAAACGCAAACGCAACGCAAAATTTACAATTATCGAATCTATCTCGCGAAACTGCTTCACTGACACTGAAACCTTTTTATATTCACATTTCAACACTTTTTAGTAAATTACAAATTAAAAATTATTCATTGAATAAATAAGAAAAACAAAACAAACCAGATAATTATCACCCAGAAGAACAATAGTTTCATACAAATCCATTAAAAATTAAAAAAAAATTAAAACGTATTGACACTACGGAATTCTGTTTAATCTCCCTTTCAGTTATAAAAAATCAGACAAATTCTACACTTGGTTTCTGCCGTAAACTATGAACTGCATCATTAGGGGTTCTTAAGAAATGCCACCAACAATTTTTAAAAAAGGCCGACTAATCTAACACACTTGCGTCTGCAATAATCTATGAACTCCGTCATTGGCTGCCACATCACCATGCATTTCTTAAAAAAAAAATAACCTCTTTCGCAAGCAAAATGGATAATTAATCTAATCTACACTTGATTTCCCATTAAACTATAAACTCCATCATTGACGACTCTTAAGTCACATCACGAAGAATTTTCTAAAAGGACTGACTAACTTCTTTTCGTAACTATTTGAATATTGTTAGAAAAGTATCATATGAAGTTTTAGATTTTCACATGTTCCTAGTTATAATAATAAAAACAATAGTTTCACCCTTCAATCGATCTTGATTAGGTTCTCCACAAAACCTAGCAAAGATTTACTGTTCAAACAATATAGTTTGAATTAAGCGTGTAACAATACGAAACTAAAATAAATGATGCTTGATGAAAATAAACAGGGCATTTCTTAAAAATAAGTACATCTCACAAAGAATCTATCATGCAATGGAGACTTAGATGATATTATTTTTTCTGAATGTAAATCCACTCTTGACTAGATTTCGGTGACATACATTAGACATTTCCTATTTGGCCAAACATAAGCGACTGCATTCACTGGCCATGATTTCGTCATTCTGTGAAAGAGATAAGAAGCGAAATGCGTACCAGGATGCATAAAAGCCGGGAAAGCCTACACATTTATATTTATCCTGTAACTCTTTTCATATGCTGAGAGATATTTTGTTACTCTTGAGCAAGCTCAATCCATACCAATAGTTAAATTCATTTCCTTAGTCTAGACTAACCTCAGTCCTTAGTAATACGTTCCATTAGGAAGTACAGTAGAAAGCATAGAGTATAATTGGTAAAATCCTAATGAGATTATAATTAAACATCATGGGCCTTATGCAGAGTCTTTTTGATGCATGATTAGTGCCCTACCAAAGAGCTCGAGTAACATTTGTTTCCTGCAGTAGTCAGGCTTTTAGTATGACACTAATCATACGTCAAAACGACTCTGCATAAGGCGGACTTTCTTTTAGATACGGTAAAATCAGCTTGTGCGAGGAAACAAATTCGTCCATCCTTCTTAAATAAATAGGAAGACAAGTAGAGGGGAGAATTGGAAAATGTGAACCAAATATACGTTATATGACGTGAAAACTAAAATTATATTTAAATATTCAAGAAATTCTAATAATCTCCTTTTTTTTTTTTTTAGAAAAATATAGGTTTCCTAAAGTTTTTTTGATTTTGTAGAATATAGCGTTTTTTTGGACAGCGGGCAAGAAAACTAATCTCCTCATCAAGAAAATGAACCCACTTAGCGTAGTCGCTACAGCTTTCGCTTTGGTATAGGATTCGATTTCCGATGGGTATATTCAGTACGAAAAGCGCAAAAGCTTCTTCAGATTTTTCCGCGTTCACATCAGGCAAATGCCGGGATGGCACAGTCACGAAATAAAAGAATCGGGCGTGAAACTTACAGCAGAAAAAGAAAATATTCCCAATCATGTTCACGTGAGCTAACTCGCTGCTTTCATGCGAAGTCTGTAAGGTGGTGCCTCACTTAAGCAAGTCTAGTGCTTGGTTAAAAATAACCTTGTTTTCTATACTAAGCTTAGTGTTTTCAGATACAGCGAGAAGAGAGTTATTTAATTTATTTTTAACGGAAACAGGAAAACACGCACAATAATTTATATATGCTATACGCTTTAGTACTTTATTACTTGTCATAATAGATTTACTTGTGATAATATTCGTATTCTACTTCAGCAGTACCATTTACCCAAGTGCTTGGACGCAAACCCTAGAAATTTAAAATTCCTCCCCCGCAAAGAAACATATCGGAAACTACTTCACCTGGAAGCCTGAATCTCACTCATTAAAAAAAAAAAAAAAAAAAAAAAAACAGAAATTAGTCTACATCTGCCTACGCCTCCACCACAATTTGGTTAATTCGATAAAATGAAAATGGACCGGCCTTGTTTTTAGTTCAATATGCCACGAACATACATCGAGGTTAAAGGAAAAGATGATGGTTACGTATAAAATGGTGGAATGAGTAAAGTGAAAGAATATGGAAAATTCCCGACAAAACCAACCAATATAGTACACGTAAACCAAGTCCATGAAGTCCGTCCGTCCAGGGTCCGTCCATTGAGATCCCTTTTCTTCTTTTCTTTTTGCAATCCATTCAGCGTTCTAAGAATAGGTTCCACTATATTATTTTCAGATATAGATTTAAAATATATATTCAGATATGGATTCAACGTGATATCTCCACCATTGTGAATTTGGATGAAGTTTAATTCACAAATGTCATTATTTGTTGGTTTATAATTTCAAGAAAAATCTCTTCTTCTTGCCACATTGCCTTTATACATTGACCACTTTTGTTTTTGATTGACTTCCTTGAAGTCTGAGCTACGACTAGTATTTTACAAATATTATATTATATGGTGATGCAAAATAAATAGTGAAAGTAATACTCCATATATAATGACTAGCACGTATCCCTTTCATTTACAAGGTTCAAGATTCAAGCCCCAGTGGGAGATCAGATGCTTTAATGCAGTTACTTCCCCTTTCCTACCGCTACTCTGAGTCGAGTTTTTCCCTATCTAATAACATTGGAATACTTTTCAACTGTTTTTCATTTAAGTAATGAACAGGTCTTTACAAAAATTTTCATGGAGTTATGTTCATGGTAAAGTATTGGACACACGCATTTGTAATTTTACTGCAAGCCTTCATTTTAGTTGTCCAATTTCCTCCTTTTTTCACGTGAGGATTTGCAACAACGCAGTCTCTGTTTATATCCCTTTTAGCGGTGTGCGAGGAATTGGTGCGAGATACTGAAACAGGTTTTAAACCCTGTCTACATCACAGCTGTACAATATACATTGTGCTCATCTTCTCCAAGAAGAACAAATGAATGAAGGATAATTGTGACACTGGCAAGAAGAAGTTGGTGCGTATGGTCTTTCTGCTGCAACCTCACTGTTCAGTGTATTCATTCAGTTCCCAGCTAACTCACTACCACCTTAGAAAATGTTTATGCTCAGTTCCGAACCTAGAAAGGGCCCTTTGCATCTAAAATACTTCAAGGTCTTACTTGGTGATGGGTTGTATAATTATAAATTACATTTTGTAGCTGTGTGAAATAATAATAATAATAATAACAATAATAATAATAATAATAATAATAATAATAATAATGTGAAATCTGTGACACAAGAGTAAATAAGAGCAGACCCTATTATTATGCTTTGACATTCGTATAGGGGAAGTACGTGGTCATCACATCAGCTCCCCTTCGCTAGTAATGCTTGTCGGGATAAACACGAGTTGAAATAAAACTCGACCCGAGTTTCCAGTAGAGTCAAAGGTAATTTTCTCGAGTCGAGTTCCGAGTCGAGTTACTTTTTTCCAGGTCGAGTTTCGAGTAGTGTCGAGTTTGATAAATGGTTCCCTCTTTCTCCTTGTTTTAACTTTTTTTTTTTTGAAATCATGGCCTGATTAAACTCGAAGGCGAAATCCGTGAGAAATGTAAGCAGTAATGTGGAATATATCTAGAGTTGCTCATGCCAGGGGACACTATTCGTATCTCTTTTCGTCTCGACACCAATATATTTTTATAACGAGACAGCCTCAAATGGCGTGAGCACCAATATAATAAGTATATACTGTATTTCTTAACATCAAGGCTGAGACTTGTACGATCGAAGTTTCGAACCCAAGCAGAAGCCCATCCGGGTAGTGATGTCAACCGTCTGGGTTGAGATGAGCCATCGGCTCGCCTCAATTGAGGCGATGCTTAAGCCGGCACGCTTGAGACGAGCCATCGACTCGCTTCAGATGAGCCGCCGGCTCTAGCTGACACAGTTGGGATGAGCCATTGAATCGGCTTAGATGAGCCATCGGCTCGAGCCAGCTTCGTTTAAACGAGTCCATCGGCTGTGTGCGGAGCCGTTCAGAACCATAAACCCGGGACGAGCCGTTTGAACATGTTTGGCCAGCTTTCTATAACTTTTAACAATGTTTGGCTTGAGCCCAAATACTTCGTCCTCCGTAACTCAAACCCAGAACGTCGTGAACAATGTCCTTGCCTCTTGAACATTTAGACTTTTCCACAACGGAGGTCGGAAGTCAACTAGTTTTTAGTATTCAGATACAAATCGCCTATCTTTCATGATTAAAAACCCTGTTCTAATAATAACAATAATAATAAGTTGTAGTAGTAGTGGTGGTAGTAGTCTAATTATATTGTCGGTCTAATTATATTATTGGTAATTATATTGACTATATAGGTTGCTGGAAACTAGAAACAGGATTCAGCTCGATTTGGCTCGACTTGACTCAAAACTGGACCTAAATTCGAGTCGAGTTGGAGGAAATTTTTCGAGTCGAGTTCAAAGATGTCTCTTTGGAGTCGAGTTGAGTTTCTAACAAAACTCGCTCGTGCCCATTCCTAAATGCTTGATTTCTTTCAAAGTTTATCCTATTACCTTTATGGTATTGTGTAAATGCCACTACCGATGCCATCTTGGATATTCAAAACAAAGTGCTACCAGTCTAAATGATGTTTAACTTCCTAGTAGACCAGTGTATACATTATATTCTAACAATAGAATCCAATTTTCACTTTGACAATTTTTAATTGCGTTACAAAGTGTTTATACTAAATCACTACTAACAAGTATTCTTTATCTATATGAGAAATTCAAAATTACCTCTTCTTGTTGCACAAATGTGTTTCTATTGGCGTACCTACTGTCGGATTCTATATCCTGAGCTAGATTTTCCGGTATTGATCAAGCATTGTGAGACAATTGGCGAACTGATAAGGAGAGCTGAAGTGATAATCACAGATTACCCAATATCTAGGAGAAATTGAATTGCAACATCATGCATTTTTCTACACAAAAGGACATATGCACTTATACTTTTATTGAAAAGATACATACAAATGTAACTTCCTTATTATTGTGACTGTTTTTCAAAGTATGAGTAATTTTTGGTTGGTACACACTGGTTGGTAATATTTGGGCATCAAATGTATTTCTAACTATTTTCGTAACCGTCAGGGTACAGTAAGTGGTCAAAATATGAGTGCCAATATTATGCTAGTTTTATTGATCGATCAAATATGGTAGGAATTCGTCATTGTGGAAAGACACAATCTTTAGAAATGGACTAATAACATGAAATGTTAGATGTCATTAATACCGACTGGTCCTGAGCGGAACAGTAAGGCATATTCCATAAAGTTGCTATGATATCCACTATAGAGTTCGTGTATTTCAGGAGTAAGTTGTTCCATTCTCCACTGATTGCAGTTTTCAGGTCCTGATGTGTCAAAGATGGAGAATTCCGCTGTGCAACTCGTTGTCCAAGAGCATCCCGAAAACCAGTCTATTTGGTAGGTTCTCCCACATATTGAGGTCTTTCCAATTTTGGCAGCTCTGTGATTGTCGCCCATAAGCACTAAGTCGGCGTATATTGGTTTTATTATTATTATTATTATTATTATTATTATTATTATTATTATTATTATTATTATTATTATTATTATTATTATTATTATTATTATTATAGTTTAGTTTCCACGTTATTATACAGTCACGAAAATAACAGAAAACCTTAGAGCATACTTATATTTTATCAAGTAGATAAATATGATTTGCTTATTAGAAATACTTATTTTTATCTTACTAGTTATTACGGAAAAAGGATCGTACATTTCTAGCTTCATGTGCTGCGTGAAGTGTTTCTATATTTTGCTTTCGATAAGTGGTAACTCTACCCATTAGAGTAAATGAAAGTTTGCAAAAGAACGCTGAAATAGGTGATTGGCCAACGAAGGAGGAGCCTCAGTTTGTAAAAGCCTCACAACGTAGCGCAAATAAGTAACAGGCAATTATAACAGATATGCCCACTATCGCAAAATACTGTAAAACAAAATTTGTTTTGCTTTGACGCAAACCGCTACGGAACGAAGTTCACGATGTCCATTCAATTCCAAGCGACCTCCACCTTTTCTTTACCTTTTGCACACGCCCAAGAAACTGATTTCTCTGTAGGCAACTGGTGATACTAGCAGCCCGTTCGCAAGCTGCTGTTGGAGGTGGAGCAAAGAATGCGCTGATAACTACAAGGTTATTGCTGAAAGAGAAGGTAAGTTTCTGCAGTGTTGCCAAGTCGAAGATCATCTAAGTAACGAGACACACTCTGTGCAAATTAACTACCGAATGTTTCTAAATTCATATAGTTCTCAGAAACTTGTAGCATTGAAAGAAGATACTAAAGTAAACAATTATCAATATATATTACTTTTTATTATATAACACCTTTGTTTCGCAATATTCTAGGGCTACCGCCGGTAGCTTTGGTAGTCCACAAAATGCGCCACTGGGAGTAGTAATGGCCTGATCCTATCTAAATTTGATTATCCAATTTGGGGCTCCATCGACTTTGCGTTTCATTCTGAGTAATTTTTGGGTCGATAAACTCTATCAATATACATAGGGAATTCAATACGAAACCCATTATTCTTTTCTCAGTTGGGTTATTTGAAAAGATTACGATTATCACTTTTTCTTGTTTAAGAAGAACTTACATTCACCTAACCCCCCATCTATCCCCATAGATTAAACAGACAACATAATTTAAAAAATGATAATTTAAGACATAAAGCCTCTCTATTCTTCGTCTATTTATAAATGTATTTAGGTTGGAAAACTGCAAGGCTCTCGTAAGTGGATCTCATTCTTGCCCGTGTCTTGCGGACTTGGTCTTGGACTTGTTCTTACACACTTGATCTTGGTCTCGGTCTTGCATATAAATACTCAGTCGTGGTCTACGAACCAGGGAGTTTTCACCCAAGTTAGCATTGTATCAGTCCCTCACAGTCATACATAGGATTCACGCTCATATGACCTCAACCTCCAGACTAGAGGTAGAGGTCGATTCATAGTTGGAGTTCAGAGGTTGAGGTTTACGGAGATTGATTGATTGTTGGAGTTTGGAGGATGAATCATAGTTGCAGTTCAGAGTTTGAAATTGAACCGAGTGGAGGTCAAGAAGCAATTGGAGTTTGAAGGTTGAGATCATAGTTTCATGGAACTAGTGTTGTCAGCGACTCGAGTGGCTTCGCTCACGGCTGTCACCTCCGAGTCGAGAAGTTAGCCGAGCCAACAGGTCACTCAACCGAGGCGGCTCGAGCCCTCGGCTCAGTTGGGGCAAACATAGCAGAGCCGATGGCTCACCTGAGCTGAGCAGAACTGAACCGATGGCTCATCGCAAGCAAGCCGGGTCGAACCGTTGGCTCACCTGAGTCGAGCCGAACCGAGACGATAGCTCACCTGAGCCGAACCGAACCAAGCCGATGGTTCATCGCAACAGAGCCGGCTCGATGGCTCAGTTGAACCGAGCGGAGCCAAGCCGGGTGACATCACTAAACAGTACAGCTGTTGACGCATATTTTACCAGAAGATGAAAATGAAAATGAAGATAAAATATATTCATTTAATACGCATGATCTAGAAGAATAAAATCTTGAATTTAGAGCTTAGAAGCTAGCTTTCTAATTTAAAGTCAAAATATCCACAGCTCTATGTCAAAGAAATTTTCAGGGATTACAGTGCAACTGGACAAAATTCATCTCAAAACGAGGACTAACATTTTCATCAAAGGAACTTCTACACACAATCAAAATAGCTAACGAATATTTTTTTGAGTGTAATGGAGAATTTATTTGCAAAGGAAAGAACACCATTAGAAAATTAAAAGGTATCACAAAAATGAATTTGTTAGCAAGTGTGAACCAGAGGTTTTAATATTTGATCCGATGTAAAACATACATTAGAATAAATTAAATAAACTAGCAACTGAAAAGTTCTTCCTCCAAAAGAACATTTTACAAGAAAATGAAGAAAGCGGTGAAGTGAGAGAATTAAAAGTTCAGTAAAGAAATTCTGAGTGACAAACGCAAGTGGATTAGGCCTAATGGTGATACCATTTAAGGAAAAAAGAAGAACGCAAAACGAACAATACGTCTAGAATATGGGGAAACTTGTCTATATAGACTTTTTTGTTTGCATTTAAAAAGAAATGTAATATGTTTCTATGACGGAATAAAATTCCACTAATATAATAGACATCTAAATTAGAAATAGCAAAGACAGTTGAAAGTAAAGAGAAAATAGTAACTTCACATTAGGCTCCAAGGAGAATACAGAACAGCAAGCGAGCAAGCAGACAACAGCGTTAATCCTGTGGTCCTGTCCCAAGCGTGTGTCGAAGGTTACGTCAATTTGCGAGTAGGAAAGAAACGCGTTCGCTGATGAATTTACCAAGGCAGTAACTATTTACGCCACATAGTCCGGTACTCTAGTGAATTTTATCTGTACAGGATTATGCGCGATAAACATTATAACTGTTACATTTTTCATTCACTGTTCCAGGAAAAGAATTGGCGTAAGCATAGTACCTGTGCTTAAACGCAAAATTACATAAACGGTCTGATAGTTTTAGTTAGAACGATCCGTCAAGTAGAGGTGGAGTAAGTTCTCAAACTTTTAAATATACGACTTCTTATGTAGGTGCACCACGCAACCAGTTACCAGAGAACAAACCCCGAAGTAGGACTAGTATCAAAACGAGACAATACAAGGCTACTTACAGTATTAGTCTCCTTTCGATCCACAAATAGTCTCGTCTCGATAGTCTCGAAATAAATTCTGTGAAATTATTTCACACTAAATTTGACAGTAGTTAAATAAAATATTCCTTCCATAGTTCTGTCTATTGCTTCAGAATATGCCCTGGGTGCACCATATTCTACTAGATAAAGCATGAATTAGCAATTCATATACAACATTCAAAAATACATATGTCTATTTCCATTAAATATACTAATTCTTTCTTGAATTAAGGCCGCAGTGGTTCAGTAGTAGAGCGTTCACCTCTGGTGCTTGGGGTCGCGGGTTCGACCCCAGCCCCCGCCAAGTAAACTTTGTGGTGGACAAACACCGTGTGCGTGGGTTTCCTCGGGGTTCTCCCGTTTCCTCCCACTTTCTTCATTCCACCATTTCATTCATTACTCATAATCACGTCTCCTTTAGCCTAGCCGGCATATTCATGGGACGTAAAACTTAAAGATTTAATTTTATTTTTTTCTCTCTTGAATTATTTGTTTACTAATTGAAATACGCAGTGTTCAACGGAGAGAATGGGTTTATATTTCAAAGATATGTTTGAGATTAGTTTTTCCCAGTAGAATACGTATTGGAATCGGAATAAAATAGTGCCGACCCATTTCCAGCAAAAAAAAAAAAAAAATGAATAAACTTGCCCCTAACACAGAATAAAGCCTTAGACTTTAATGGTAACTGGAGTGTCATTATTCACTTCAACGACCTCAAAAACTATTGAATAGACACGCAAACCTTTCAATTAGAAATTTTTAATTTTCACCCCTCCCATTAAACTTTCATGCCGATAATGCTAAACTTTGATATGAACGATATCGGGAGTATCATAATTCAAGTCACAAACCTCAACATCTATGGATTTGGGTGGATCGCAAGAAACTTTTTTTTTTTTTTTAGTTTCCGAGTTGCTATACCGCGGAAAAGTTGTGGTTAGTGATGACTTGAAAAATAAAAAAGAAGTGTCGAAATCGGTTAATATCTTCCGATAGCGCAAAGCGTCTGAAAAATTTAAAAAAAAAAAACATGAAAAACTTTATTTTCTCGTAACCTTTATTAAGATAAAATACTCTCGTATTTTTTACGCTATAGTGATAAAACGTTACAACATGCCTTATTTAATAACAAAAACAATTGTTTTATGATTTTAGAGAATATCTTACTATCGCGCAAAGAACATGAAGTTTAAGAAAAATGTCTGTTGTTCGTATTTTTTTTAAATCAAAAATTATAAACTGCGATATTTTTAATGCCTTATAGTGCTGATGTAATAACATGCGTTCTAATATGTTTTATAATGTTTATGTTTTAATGAGAGAGTTCCACGATTATGACATATAATTTCCAAGACTAACACAAATGTGCAGCTCTTCACTTGTTTTTATATATAAAAACAACCCAGAGGAGGAGGCTGCACTTCGAGTTCCACCCATACTCTTCCCATCCACCCAGCCATAAAAGATGTGTACTATTTACAATATTTACATATTTAAATTTGTTTTTCTTTTTTGAAAGACTTACAAAATTGAAGCGATTTTATAGTCAGATTTTGTTCTGAACTCAGGCATCGAAGATCTGGATTTCAACGTTGCTCTGATTCAGCCATCTCTTGATTTGGATCCGCATAGTTTGAGCGAAACTTCTGTAACTAGCTTCACGCATCGCTCCACGGCTTGCGTATGGCAGGGGAACTTCTTGATATCCCAATCTGGTATTTCACCTCGTTGAATGAAAGAGTTGATGTCGTCGTTTGAAACTTTTAGAAGAAGAGGTGGAGAAGAATACTTGACTTCACTCCAGTCCATCATGTCAATCTAATCTGAGGCTTCAAAATTCACAGTTGGAGTAAGAAAGATTCTGATGTTTTTTTCCTTTCGAATCAGACTGCCTGGCTTTCAACACTCTTCCAAGTCCTAGTTCACTGATGTGCTTCCTCTCATCAAAAATCATGTTTATTAAAAGATTTTCGGGGTGGGTAAAGAACGAATTCCTTTCAATGACGGAGAAAACAACTTGCTTCGAATTGTCAGGCAAGTATCGAGATGTTTCTGTTGTTCTATATATATGAATAGGCCCACTTATGAAGGTATTGCTGTTTTTAATTTCAAACCACACTGGCATCTAAGATTTCAAAATGAAAGTCACTATGGTTTTTAACTCATTTGAAGGATTTGCTTCACTTATGTATAGTCTGAGAACTCTATTTGCACAAGTGAGACATCTGGAATGTGAAAGTGGTCCGGGATCACGAATTGATAAATCACTTGGACATATGCCACTTTTGACCGCCTGACGTATATCTAAAAAATATATCTGGGATTTACTCAAAGAATTTCTGTCAACTTCTGGAATTACACAATCTATTGATTGAAAATCTATCGCTGGCAGTTTCTCACACCCGCTTAGATTATTTCCAATTGGTCTAGAAAATGTTGTGGGGCCAACTGTTCCTCTATCCAAATGCTGAAAAAGATGACGGAAAGGTAATTCATTGAAATCGAGTAGGCAAATAGGCCATTGCAGAGGTCGCCCAACATGGATCTCAAAATGACGAATAACATCATTTTCCAGCCAGTATTTGTATTAGTACCATCACAACCGATGATATCCAAGTCTTCCACTGAAATTCCTTGGTCATTAAGACAAGATACAATGTCTTTAGCAGATCCAGAACTTGGCGACACATGGCCAATGTATGCAGAACCAGGTTCTTTGATGAGCGAGTAACGGTAATCCTTAATAGTATGACGAAATTGTTTGGATTCAATCTTATCTATAACCAAGGTGTCATCCTTTCTTCCATCAAAATAAAGACCACGCAGTTTATCTAAATCATTTTCACTGTTGTTTTGCAAGTCACTTCTAATTTTGCTCCTTTCCCTTCTAATTTTACACCTTCAATAACCATAGACGTATCTGCTTTCGTTATTATAGCAAAGTCTTCTAGCACACTAGGTGCTATAGCAGAACCTGCACGGTCACTGACTCCATATCGATCGTAGGTTAATGCTGTAGCTCCTAGTTTAATTCTCATCTCCCATGGAGATGAAGATTCCTTTTTCTCAGAGTCATTTGGTTTGTATTCAGGTTCAATTTCAGAGCACACTTCGGTTGAACAACTTGGCTCTTCCACAAGTAAACAATCAGGGTTATGTCTACTTAAAGTATAGCTTCTTCTTTCAAGTCTACATTTCAACTTTGATGTCTCCTTCCGATCCAAAGCACTAATTTCTCCTAACCCATGCTCCCTCTGAAGATATGAGAATTTTCGCCCAGGTTTCTCACACGTGAGCGATCGGAAGATACTCCCTAAAAACATATAACATGTGTTTTTCTTATTACATATTAGTAGTTGTAACGTTTTATCACTATAGCATTAAAAATACGAGAGTATTTTGTTTTCATAAAAAGTACGAAAACATTAAATTGTTCCTGCTTTTTAAAATTTTTCAGACGCTTTGCGCGATCGGAAGATATTAACCGATTTCGACACTTTCTTTTTTATTTTTCAAGTCATCACTAACCACAACTTTTCCGCGGTATAGCTACTCGGAAACTAAAAAAAAAAAAAGTTTTTTCGATCCACCCTACTATGGATGTGACATTAATATCGTTTATTTTCGATTGTTTTTATATGTCCTTGGGTTCAACAGGATAGCCGGGTTTCGATTCTCGGCCGCAGTCGTGTAGTTCGCGTTCTACGTTAAGTTGTAGAACTATGTCTTATATAGACTCGCAGCTGAAAGGAAGGCTACACTCTATATCACCTCACCTCGTGAGATATTCTAATTTTCTTTAATTTCTAAACCACTTTTCTCTATTTGAATTCCCTTCTCCCCCTTAGGACACGCATGGGTTCAAACCGAAACTTTATTCATGATTGGAGGATGCAAGGCTGCTGTAACATACGCGTACAACCCCTATGGGACTATGGTAGTGAGTTGCGGAGTTTAAGCGGCACGCACGGATAAACCACGCTTACATTTACATTTACTAAAATCTCATATTAGGTCTTACTTCGCAAGACAAACCTTTAACAAATGCTACTTTTAAAATTATGTTCTTCTTCCTCTTTTTCTTCTTCTTCTTCTTCTTATTATTATTATTATTATAGCTATATGAAACAATTATCTCGGCCAACTTCCTTAATACACACGATTCTTCAACCGGTAGTTGTAGAAATGAGACTGTTGCAACACCAGTTGTTAGCTCAAACGGTAAAGCGCTTACTCAATTATTCAAATGTTGTGAGTTCGAAACTAGTGCGAGTCAAAATATTTTTTTCTGATTTAATCCTTCAGATGGAAATGTTTCTCTATTCACTTTTATCTCGTAATTCTGGATACAGATGTTTGGATGTAAAAAAAGTATACAAGAATATAGGAAAAGAAAGATAAATTACGTGATACCTTTTGCAATTTTTAACTATATTTTCACCTTTCTAGAAAGTTTCTTAAAGTTCAGATTTCTATATCTGTTTTCGCTCTCTTACGTATCCTTTAACTATGTAATTCATACATTTACTTCATAATACACATATACATATATTACAGATGTATATCTTTGTCTTCTCTGTACATCATGTCTGGCGATAAATGTTTTAACAACATGTTACAGACACGATCTTAAAAATCTAAAACAATCTACGATATCAGTGATACATGTTGTGGTGTTTAACTTAACATATAAAACAATAAATTGAAAAGCTGGGAATACGAATCTTTTCAGAGATGGCAGTGCACTCATTCTTCAAATCTGTTTCTTTACTCCCTATACCTATGTTAATCCCCAGGTCAAAATAAAAACACTTCAAAATTAATCACAGATTCTTATACAACCATACCTTCCTTGGGGTGCGCGCAGTCAGATACCCGTCACGGCTAGTGATGGGTAAATTCCCGGGAAGATATTTTTCGGGAATATTCCCTAGGAATATTCCCGGGAAGATTCCCAAAATGGGAATTTATCCGGGAATTTATGTTCAAACAAAAAGAAAATTGTATTCTATTACTATATTATGATTTCAAAGTTGAATTAATTTTTATATCACAGCATATTATTACTGTTGGTTACAGAGGATTCTTTAAAATGTATATTCTGAACGGTACCATATTACTGTATTAACAATTTATTATATTTAGATAGTACGCATAAATGTATATTTATTTACAATATGTTCTATCAATTAAATATGTGTGAAAAAATTATATAGTAAATTATATAGTAACAGTTTAAATTTATATGTAAGTGGATTTGCTGAACTTGACTCTATTGCTGATATTATAAACACATTAAATTTATAAATGTTATAAACTAATTAGATTGGGTAAATGCTAGAAGATACATGCCTCACCAATTTGTCAACATTTGCGCATACACATTTATCTTCACAAAATGTGCAAGATACTTACTTATCTTTATATTTTAGCACGTAATATCGCCATACACGACCTTTCATTCTACCTATTTCTCGAAATTCCATACGTTAATTTACATGTAAAAGAAGTCCGAGTACTTCTTCAGAAATTCGAGTCAGAGAGAGGAAACATATTGTTCTTATAATTTGGAAGATAAAGTAAAGAAATGGAAATAAATTCCTTCCCGGGAATTTAAAGGCCAGGGAAAAAACCTGAGAATATTCCCATTTTTCAATTCCTTCCCACCGGGAATATTCCCACTGCCCATCACTAGTCACGGCGATGTAAAGGTACTTTTGATGAGGATGATACAGATACGCAAACGTCACATGTCCCTAAAGAATGTGGAGAATTACAACGAAACCTCGTATTGGGACAATTTACAAAACAATAAATGAAATTTGTTTTAATTTTTGTGGAAAACATTGTTGGACATAGGCCCCATCCGAAAAAAAAAACAGTAAATAATACCACAATACCGAAGAAAGGAGAGGACCGAAACAAAGGAAATTGTGTGTAGATATTGTATAGACTCTGTGTAAAATAAGCACGTTTGTGTTTCTCAAGTGTCCCTATGCGTTTTGCTTGAAATTTGGCAGATCAAGAGCAAACTGGAAATAAGTCGACACATGTTTTGTTTATACAAAAACACTGTAAGAGTTAAAGGCGCCTCCTGAAATACTATAAAATACGCCATACTGTTTGTGCGTGTAGTTGGTCTGCCAAGTTTGAAGAAATCGGATGGAGACACGACACTTGTGAAACACGAAAGGCCATATTTTACAGAACCGATATCTGCATACAATTTCATTCGCTTCGGAACACTTCTCCCGCCACTCAACGCCTCGGTCCAATAAACAGTTTTTTCGTTTATTTTCTTCGTATTGTCTCTACACAATGTGTAGTTCCAATTTATCATGTCCTTCAAGCACTTCTGACATACTGTTATTTGCACTGTTGATATTTCAAATGAAAGTTTTGGAGGAGTCTGTGTCCAATCTAAGGAAAATAAACCATATTCAATCATTTTATGTCTACAATATCTGTGCACAGTTTCATTCGCTTCGGTTCCCTTCCTCTGGGCTTTCGTGCCTCAACTTTCAAAATTTTGGGAGGGGCTTTTGCTCCCTAAAACCATTTTTCCGCAGAAAATAAAAAATGCATTCGTTTATTTTTGCGTATTGACCATAAACAGTGTGTCATTGCAATGTTTCATGTTCTTCAAGTTCTTCTGACATACTGTTATTAGCACTTTCCTCGCTTCACCGAAGAAAAAAAGATTCTTTAAACGTCATTGAAGGTGTTCATGATCTGGTTGTCTCATTGAAATCTGAACCAAAAAAGATAACTCATTATTTGTTTTCCGAAGTTAGTTAGGTAACAATGCTTTAATTTACTGTTCCTATGAGTTCCACGACACCAGAAAGATTATTTTCGACTCTGTGAAGAATGAAATCTTATCTTCGGAGTACAATGTCCCAACATACATTAACTACTTGAGGATTCTTCATTCCTACAAAGATCTTCTCGAGGAAGTAATGAAATAATTCAGTACAATTGCCAAGGAGCTCATATTAGTTGACGTGATTTTGAGTTTAACGTTCTTTAAGCAGCGAGGCATATCAGACGGGACTTACTGATTAATCGTGAAATCCGAACCAGATGAGAGCTCTCGCCTGGGTCTCTCACGCCAAAGGTGCGTACGCTAACCGCTTAGCCAGGAAGCTCGGAGCTCATGTTAGTAAAGAAGAAAAGCACATAATGGGAATTTCAGTGCAGAAGCTAAGTACGACGACTGTTAAATGAATATTTGTCATCGTGAGTATATTGTGATAATAGTCAATCTTATTTGATAATGTCATTTATTAAAAAAATAGCATTCCCTTTTGTTAACTCACCTCAGTATACAAGTTAAATTTCACACAATGTCCAAAAGAGGGGAAGGGATTACAATGTACAGTCACGAAAGGAATAAGTCAGCCAGACAAGAGGAGAAAATATTCCCATCGCTGTTCACGTGAGTTAACTTCTCCGAGATAGTTGCTGATTACACGTGAGGTCTGTAATTAGCTTCCCCAAACAAATCCAGTATCTGCTGAAAAGTAACATTCTTTTCGGTACTAAGCTTAGTGCTTTTAGACAGAGAAGGAAAACAGTACTTTAATTTGTTTTCGAGGGAAACATATAATTCATGCATAGTAGTTTACAAGTGCCAGATTACCAATTATAATTAATTTATGTATCTAAATACTCATAATCTACTCACAGGTGATTGAGGTATGAACAATGAAAAGTGCTTTTGGAAATTCAAGAGTGCATTATTGGTCTAATACTTTGAAATGAAATGCTTTTTAACATCGCACGTTTATGCCCTGGAAGCTAAAGGAAACAGATGATGAGTGAAATAAATGATTAATGAAAGGAACTGAGGAATGAAATGGAAGGCAATAAAGAACTCTTAGAAACAAATTGACACAAAACTGTTTAACATAAACTTACATAGTATAGACTGGAATCGAGGACATTTGCCTATGACCTTGAAACACAAAGTGAACGCTCTATCATTTAGCCACCATACTCTAATTGTGGCGGAAAGGCACTTCTGATTCCGACGTCGATTGGTTGGGTGGTGGATTGATTTGGAATTAACTTTTCTATTCAGAGCGAGGCAATTAAGACGTGGACATATATCTTAAAGTGGAATCTGAACCACATAAGCTCCCACCAGGAATCGATCCCGAGTCTTCAGTGCCGGAAATGAGCACTCTAACTATTGCGAGGGAGTTCCCCACGGTCCAGTGATGCTATTCTGCCGGTTCGCTAGAACCGCTTGGTAAAATATTTTCCGTTCGCAGCACCGTTTGTTAAACCCAGACAACAGTAAATGTTACCCAGTTACATCCAGAAACAGTACATTTTTGTTTAACTATTTTTTTCTA
Source organism: Thermobia domestica (assembly GCF_964235325.1). NCBI lineage: Eukaryota > Metazoa > Arthropoda > Insecta > Zygentoma > Lepismatidae > Thermobia > Thermobia domestica. The sequence goes on along the minus strand of NC_137460.1, from coordinate 270,342,781 downwards.
GAATCTCTTACAGCTACAGGGTTAACCATATGATATCTCACAACAAAGTACAAGCGTTTATTTCTTAATCTCAAATGCTCAGATATCAAGAATGAGAACTGCGATTACGTCAGTATAGTTGTGACGGTTATTTATATTCGAAACGTATACATACCATTATCAACAATGATGGAAACCTCGTCCTAGTGTTGTTCACGAAGGCGCCCTCTCTTGCCTCTTGAAGTATCATGGAAATTCAATTTCGTATTTAAAAAGGTTTAATTATTTCTATTGGATGGTGCCATCTTCTGTCGTTTCCTCAGCAACACTGCTTTCTGCACACAATAACACAACATAAGTAAATAGCATGTGTATCAGTTTTCAGTATTATAGCGTGTCGTTTACTCGTCATACATTTCAATCAAAAGATGTTATAGTTGTAATATCTCTACTATCGTATAAGTTGTGTTTTAAATATCCTAATCATCTATTACGTAATTGCTGCTCTTGAAATTTTCACCAATATTGTTTCAAGCGTTTAGCTCAACAGTTTCCATTATTTATCTTTTTTAAGATGGAAGTTTGAATCACAAATTCTTTAGAAGTGAAATTAAGAGATTAAGCAAGAATCGTCCTTAGTCTTGAAGGAAGTAGTAAAAAAACTTCTTAGGTAACAGGAAAAAGACCCTTAGGTAACATGAATAAGAAAGACTTTGTAGTTGAATATTATGCTGCCCACACCAAACGCTAAATTTTATTTTCAATGATCCAGACATCTTAATCTTCCATTAAATAATCAAGAATCAGATCTCATGTAAAACGCTTCAAGAAAAATTTTGATTGAAAGTGTTGAGAAATAAGAGGTTTCATTCACTATGTGTAGGGGAACACTTGGTCGAAAAGGTGTAACACCTTTTTCAGTCGAGCCATTCTGAGTGAGGATTTTCTTCAGTTTTCCTCATTCATACCAGGCAAATGCCAGGATGGCACATAACATACAGGTTCCAGATCAACTCCTTCCTTTCACTTTCCTGTCCTTCTTCGTCACTAATTGATTCCATGCCTCCTCGAATTAATGCGGCGATAGATAATAATGGTTCGTGGACACACTATTAGGTTTAAAATTATAAGATTTTTATGTTTATTGAAGACTGTTTTGTTCAAGACTAATATTAGTTTGAAGTATTCACGAGCAGAAGGGAAAAATAGTTCTAAACCTTTGGAATTACAGACAGACTGAAATATTTTATCTTGTTCTTTTTGTTTAATAAGTGTAATTATATTTTTTTCTTTTTTGATAAAAGTTAACAATTCTTTTTATTCCATCATTTTTCTATTGGAGTTAGGAAAAACATTCTGAACAATTTTAAAACACACAAGGTCAAGGGGAAGTTAAATAGAATATTCTATTTTATTATTTGTGTGAAATGTTTTTTTCTTTCTCTCTTCCTATATACCAGGGGTAAAAGTGGACCTGAAAAGGTAGGAAGAGGCATGAGTCACGCCGTCTCCCGTGCTTATCTTTGCCCACTGTAAATTTTTAGAAAGTGGAGGGATGTCACAGATATTTTCTGGAAGTGAAGGGACGATGTCTCCCCGCGTTTTCCCACAGTTTTACTCCTGCTATATATGAGAATTAACATTTCCCTTTATTTTTATTATGGAAGTACCAAATGGATATTCAGAACAGTTTTGGTTTTCAAACACTTAATGCCAAGAAGAAAGCATATCTCCATGAAATAAGCAAATCGATTTCTTTCGTTCTTGGCTCTTCTATCAATCGAACTAGTCGATCCTCTGAAGGCAAAACATCGTACCACAAACAAGCTGATTCGACACGTGCCAACGACAGAATGAAAATCTTGATTTCTGTATTCAAGGTACCATAAGGCAAAAAAGCAAGATACCCGCAGGTGTGGCTTCTGTCCCTTGTAACAATGTGTTAACAAACAGACACAACGTCAGTTGTCAGTTGATTAGTTCTTTGTAAAACAACTAATAAGACTTTTCTATTATACAAAGCGTTGTTGCTTAAAGCCTCTTTATTCCTTATAAAAGCAATATATCCAGAATTACGGAAGCTCACAGGAATTTTAATAGAAACTTGAAAAAATATCTTTATCATTCAGAACCTTTATTGTTATTATTGTTAGTAGTAGTAGTAGTATCACATAATATTTTTCGTTAGTCCTGATAGCAAATAATACTTAGCAGCAGGGGTAAAAGTGTTTGGGAACGAGGGGGTACGCCTTCCCCCACCTCCAGAAAGTGTGTACGGCGTCCCAACAGTTCCTAAGAAATTACAATGGGCAAACGTAGGCATGGGGGCGGCGTGACGACACGCCGCTACCTGGCACGTAGCCACGATTTAGTGAAGGGGAGGTGTCCGTGACATGAAATACTGCAGTACGGTGGTCCTTAAGTATATGGGAAAAATAAATTTTCGAATTTCTTCCGCCGCACCCCCTATTTCTTTTCCTTTGGTAATAGAAACATCATACACAAAATTTCACAGAAATCCATCAACGTTAACCCGTGCCGCAAAGCAGTTGATTTCTGTAAAAAGAAATCCATTTGTGTTTCAATCGCACTCGATTTACTATTTGTCAATAAACGTATAATAAATATCACAAATGTAAATAGAACAATATAAAGCTTTCCTCTGTAATTAAGAATTGACTGGGTTTCATATACAGTCGGTTGATTATCAGGCAACAAGCTACAAGCATCATGATCATCGTCCGTATATATAGTACTTATGGTAATGCACAGTGTTATGAACCACTGTGGAAAATATATCTGGTTCTGTTTCTCATGCCACTTGCTTCGTTAGTGAATGTTACATGAGTTAGAAATCAATCAGTTAATAAATACAAGTAAAAATGTAAACTAATTATTTGCTGAGCAAAACTATGTATTTTCATTAAAATTCAACACGTGTTACAGTTTCGCCAACTAACTCTTTGGTTCATCAGATATATTAATGAAAAAATATAGTTTTGCTCAGCAAATAATTAGTTTATATTTAATTATAACAAAGCAAAGCTTCTATTTATGGGGAATATCACAAAGTGAAAATGATAATGGTTGATATTGCAAAAATGGACAAAAATATATATTTGAATTGTAGATCGACTTCATGATAATTTGTGCTTTTTACGCAAGGTAGCTTTTCCACATCTTGGAGACAAATTTCTATAGTCTTTCACCACTTGCAAAAGGAATTGTTTCTGTTCTTCATTTTTATTTAGAACTGCATTGTGATGTTACATTAATTTTACGCTCTTTCCGCTGCGTCATTTGTAACATGCAACTTATCAACTACTTTTCGCCCGAAAAGAAATTCATCCTTTGTCGACCAACAAACCGGATCATGGTCTAGAAAACCTATAGAAATCTTAAACCTTTCGAAGAACTTCTTCGTGTTTCCTATCACAAAATCAGCAATTTCTTTTTCTTCAATATCATCTATTTCACTAGCGTGCAGTTCAAATAGTTTCATATGAACTATCACTATTTTTAAATTTTTCTGCTATTTTGTGTTTTGTTCATTATTGATATTCTCGTCAAAAAATGGAAGTGCTCACACTCCTCTGAGAGGTACCAAAGAACTGTTAGGAAAACTTCAATAAAGCAACTCTCGAGTCATCAGAGTTTATGAGTTTGTATGTTTGAAGGCTCTTCAAAAATTGTTAATCTTGATGTGGTGAACGAGATGCACTGGGACAAGTAAAAGAAGCTTTAACATACCACATAAACCAAGCTTTTTAGAACAGGAAAAATGAACACTTGACGCAGTCCTTCTTCCCGCTCATTTAATATAAACTGATTACTAAAGAGAAATGTTTTTAAACATCTTAAAGATTTTTCCAACTTCCTTGCCTGATCAGGAGGCGTACTTCCTAGAAAAATTACTGTAAGCTCCAAAAGTTCTCTGTATTCTCTACAATTCTAAATTTTGAACAGCAAAAACTAGCGTATCTTTCTTCATATTGCAAAGAACTGAATTAACACTTCGATCAGAAATACATGTAACAAAATAGCTGTGTTGAAATTTCGGCCACTCTTTCTGGAAACGCTTAAAAATTGGCACCTCTGGACCGGAAAAACTGAAACACATTCTTCAAATAAACACTTTAATATCAATTCAGAAATGTGTTGCCCACACGGAAGATCTTTTTCCAATTTCTGTTCAAGAAGAATACAAGCTCCATTGATACGTCCAGTATTACAAGAAGTAGTGTCCCAATGCCTCTGCTGTTGCGATTAATATGTGCATGGAGCTCTATCAATCAATTTATAGCGATCAAAAGCCGCAACGAGCCGTGGAGTAATAAAACATAATTTCCCTCTTCTTCTCGAAGATCCAGTCACTACCTTATCAGAATCTACTCCTTCCATTGGAATTGTATTTTCTGTTTGGCATACATCTTCGTCTTCACCACTTGAATTGATAATCGGTTATTCGCCCATTTCGCTCATTTCACAAGTCGTCCTTTCTGCCTTTGAGATATAAGGAATTCCTTGTCCTCTCCTGAATTTGTATTAGGACTAAAGCATTTGAATGCGCTGTACCAAATAAATCGTCTAATATATCTAAGAAATATGTCTTGTCTCCTCTTCCCTTCACTATTTCCTATACTTGATTTTCGAAACCGATGTCACATTTCGTACAATCCAATGAGTTTATCGATGCTGTGGTCAGTATACTTGATCGGTATTCTTGCTTTAGACCAAAACATTTCTGTTTCTCGAATTGCTAACCGAGTAGGTTATCTCTTAAAGGTAATTTCACATTTGTGTATTATAAAAGAATGCACCAAGTACTTGTCTGTTGGACACTAACTTATGACCCAATATCTGTTCACTGACATTACCAACGAGGTAAATACAACTACGATAACTGACTTCACTAGGCACCGAACACAAAATGATCACTTTGTTCATTTAATCACATATGATGATACAAGACCCACAACGAAACTTCAATTCCCTAAAAACAACAATCATATCAAAAAATCACAAATTCATAACGCAAATCGCAAATGCATGTTACAAATAGCCTAAAATTATTTTATTTACAATAACAGTTGTAATTAAAAACAAAGGAGAGAACGATTTAGTTGTAAATGGTCGTAAAACATGATTGTTTGAAATTTATTTATTATTTCCAATTTAATCTTGTTTATAAATCTGCTCCAAATTACACAAAAAAATTTGATTGAATATCATAATTTAAATTTGTGAATGTATTGCCATCTACAGGGTGCGGCACGTAAAACCGGCCCGTCGTAATATTCTGGTATATTGTGTTTTTGGCAACCTTTAATAATCTACCTTCCTACCAAGAGATGGCGTGTCGAGGTCGGGTCGACTTACGTGACCTGCAGCAGTCACGTGCAGCCGCAGCCAGTGAAACTTGTCGAAACCAGTTGAGAAAAAGGCCTCGTTGTGTAAAGCCGGGTGAGTGTCAGTGTGTGATAATGCCGTATTCGATACCCGAGCGTGTTGCCATTGTTGAAGGGTTCATTCTCACTGGATCTTTTGTGAAAACAAAGAATTTGTTTCGGGAGAAATTTCCAGGACGTTCTGTGCCAGCAAAAAGTACCATTCAGGAATTGATTGAAAAATGGCGGCGTACAGGATCGGTTCAAAATGCTCCCAGGAACAGACGACCATCTGATGCAGGTGGAGGAGATAATGACAAGAAGTCTTCGAAAGTCAAAAAGGAGATTGAGTCAACAAGTTCATGCGAGTGAGAGAAGTTGCAGACGTGTTTTAAGGGGACTGAAGTTAAAACCGTACAGGATAAGTGTTCTGCAAGAACTGAAGAAGCCTGACCTGCAGAAGAGGGTGCATTTCTGTTCATGGCTGTTGAGCAATGTTGCCAGTGGTTTCTTGGATCCACTAATACTCATCATGAGTGACGAAGCGTGGTTCCACCTGCCTGAGTACGTAAATTCCCAAAACAACCAGTATTGGTCGACAGAAAATCCGCACGCAATCCACCAGGTATCCTTGTATGATGAGAAGATTGGGGTTTGGTGTGCCATTTCCGCCACATGCGTTATTGGACCCATACTCTTTGAGACGACAGTGAACAGTAACGTGTATATGGGAATCCTGGAGGAGTTTTATACACACTTGACCGAAGAGGAGCGTCAGTTATGTTACTTTTAGCAGGACGGTGCAACATGCCACACATCAGCTGCATCATTGTCCCTTGTGCATGAGATTTTTACACCAGAGAGGACAATCAGCAAAGGCTTATGGCCTCCTCGGTCACCAGACTTGTCCACGTGTGACTTTTACTTATGGGCACTGTTAAAGGGAAGAGTATACGAAACAAATCCACACACAATTGAAGAACTCAAGACCAGGATCCAGGATGACACCAATAGCATTACAACACAAGAACTGACAAGGGTATATATATGAATCTCCTCAATCGTGCTTACATATGTGTTGAGGTGGGCGGAGGACACTTTCAACACCTGCTGTGAAGGCTGCTGTGAAGGTGAGTAATCATATTCAATACATTGCATTTCATTTAAGTGCTGTAGTTAATCATATTCAACACATTACATTTCATTTTATGTGTTCACTTTACGGGCCGGTTTTACGTGTCGCGCCCTGTATTTAGCAACAAGGGAAACTACTGTTTTCTAAATCCTATTCCTATAAAGATTAAAATGTCTTTGCGGCACCATTTATCGTCGTCATAACGAACTAAAATTTACAGAGAACACTTTACTCATTAAAAGGAAAAAGATTAATGGGTGCGGTCTCAGATATACACAACTTGAGAAATAAGGACCACCCTAATACTGTAGTCATCACACCAGGGGTTCAATCATTCTAAACTATTTTACTGGAGCACATACTGGTTCGTTTAGCCAGGATTTCGTAACAAGGAAAGGGGGGACGTGATATGAAACACTGAAGGCCCAATCAATCTCAACTACCTTACTATCAACATATATTAGTTTTTTGGGACAATAAAACAGGATATGTTTGTAAGAATTTTAATAACAAAGTATGAAGAAATATCGTGTAAAACAATAAAAAAAACGTATTGAAAATGATTTTACAATATTTACGTTCTTCATCTGTTCATTCAAATATAACAATTTTCCTTTCATTACTACCTCAAATATTATAAAAATACATATTCACTATTATAAAAAGTACACTAATGTCAAAAATGATTGTCGCATATCTATGACTGTCTTCTTGTAAGAATATAATTTGATAATGATTGTGCAGGGTATTTTTAATACTGAAACCATTTGTATAATCGGGAAATGTATAGAGTCTACTTGGTAAATTTCATACGAGAAGAATTATAAATACTAAAATTAGAGTGAGTAAAACGAAATGTTGCTAATGGACAAGAAAATGTTATTTTTGTTTTATTGTTCTTATTTACTGGACTTTTGACAAAATTTCCCACTTACATGTCTTTGCCGATTATACACATACTAACATTGTAAGAAATCCCGGGCGAATTCGTTATCAAATTTTACTCCTACAACAACATATTTATAGACATTCGACAAAATTTTGGACATGTGTGTACAAACTCAATAATGTCTTGTAAAATATTTTACAATATCTGAGTTTTTATTATTCCTTCAACTATTGTCTGTTCCCAATGACAGGTTAAAGGAGTAGTTGAGAATTGCTTTTGAAACAACATGTTTGATACTGCAAGGGTGCGATGTCGAAAAATTATGATGAAAAATGTCCACGCTGTTACACAACCGGTTTGAAATCTCCCTGGCTAGTAGCGGAATTTCTAAGAATTGCGTGATTTCCTGTACTTTCAAATTCCCTGACTCTTCCAGAATATCCCACTCACCCGGTAGGAGTTCATGTGATTCGAATTCGATGTTATTTTTTAGGTCCACGTCTCATATAGCTTCGCTGCTGAAAGGGACGTTAAGCTCAAAACCAACTCAAGAAAAAATAGAACAATGAGAAAGTTTCAAATGTTCTGGCATATGCAGTACTATGTTAAATAAAACTACATACACTATTTGATAATGGAAGCATCGTCAGAAATGCAGTATCCAATAAAGCAAAATTTTCGAGGAGGGTTTGTCTGAAGATATATACAAATATTGAAAATAGTTCTAAAAGGTGCGTAATGCAGAAATACTATTTTATCGCGTATGAACTTGAGGCTTCTAGAACAGCAAGTTTTGACAGAATATTAATACCGCAGAACTAGGATATGATCAAGGGATGGACAAAACCATAGTCTCCAACTATACTCAGTGTAAATAAAGTAGGATTGAAACCCATTCTATCCAGTGTATACCTGAGCGTCTTCCGGGGGGGGGGGGGCTGTAGCACCTATAAAGCTCCCCTTGGATCCGCGCCTGTTGAAACCAATTCATATTTCACAACTTCAGACACGGCATGATCAAGCACTGAATCTATTGAAATCTTACTACGTAATAATTGTCGAGTGTCTACACTCTGTTAAAGCTCATAGTATACTCTATCATAATATAAATTTTCACTCTTGTAGTGTGTGCTAATGTAACTAGGGATGCGCACGAGACAAGATTTGTGGCTGTCTCGTGTCGAAAATGTGCTGTAAAAGCGATGTCTCGACTCGAAAAATGTATATTTCTCCATTGGAAGAGCCGTGTATCGACTCGAGTTTTGTCAGGAAAATCACTGTCTTGATTCGTCTCGTGCACATCCCTAAATGTAACTCATGATAAAAATGTTTTGTTTTAAAACTAAACGGTTAAGGTGGACTCTCCCGAATAGAGGACATGCAATTTATTAGATCACCTCGCAATCCACTTGGCCACACACTTATGTCAAACTCTTCACCTTTCTCCCATGCTATCTAAAGTATCGGCTAACCTTAAATTCGCATTGCCGATTAGGGTTTTCTAACAAAACTTATTATGTTGCAACTTAATTTGGATGTAAAATGCTGACTGAATTAGCATTTAAGAACTTTGCAGTGTGCACTAAAATCATGACAGAAATATAGTTAAATCTCAGTTTCAAATTTCATGTCTACCTTGCATCCAAATACTTGTGCTGTCATTACTTTCAATGTTGGTAGGAGCCGAAAATTCCAATTGATCCCAATTTTTTGCTTTAATTCCTTCTATTTGTTCATAAAATTTTAAAGAAATATTATTACTAACAAGTAACATTTCCGAAGTGTAACACTCCGATTTTAATAAAATTTGGAAGATAGATACTACATATGAAATAAACAAATACGTGTTTCGTATTTTCTGCGAGAAAAACGGTTTTAAGGGGCAAAAGCCCCAACCACAATTTTGAAAGTAGACGCCCGAAAGTTAAAAACCAATAAACACAGAATACCCACAATGCAGACATAAAATGAGGGAACGCGCGTTTCGTATTATCCTGGAAAACCGGGCAGGTGGGGAGCGGACTACTCCAAAGCTTTCATCACGAAATATTGAAAAAAATAAAATGAAATGAAATCTTTGAGTTTTACGTCCCACGATTATGCCGGTTAGTCTAAAGGAGATGGTGATAATGAGAGATAAGTGAAATGGTGGAATGAAGAAAGTGGCAGGAAACGGTAGAACCTCGAGAAAACCCACGAGCACGGTGTTTGTCCACCACAAAGTTCACTTGGGGGGGCTGGGATCGAACCCGGGACCCCAAGCACCAGAGGTGAACGCTCTACCACTGAGCCACCGCGCCCCCCACGAAATATTGAAAGTGCTAGTAACAATATGTCAGGTGTGTGTAAGGGACACAAAGAATTGCAACGAAACTTTGTGTATGAACAACATACCAAAAATAAAGGAACACTTTCTTTATTTTCTGCTGAAAAACGGTTTTAGGGGGAAAAAGCCCTCACCCAAAATTTAGAAAATTAAGGCTCGAAAGGCCAGAGAAACTGAACCGAAGTGAATGAAATGGTGCACAGATATTAAAGACATAAAATGAGAGAATACTTTTTCTTCTTTTCTTGAAAAAGGAAAATCGTTTAGGTGGGAGACAGACACCTCCAGAACTTCTGATTGTGAAATATCAAAACTGCTAATAACAGTGTGTCAGAAGTGCTTGAAGGGCATGAAGGATTGGAACGTTGTGTAGGGACAATACGCAAAAAATAAATGAATACGGTTTTTCTTTTGTTTTCTGCGGAAAAACAGTTTTAGGGGGCAAAAGCCCCCACCCCAAATTTTGACGTTAATTCCCAAAATACAAGAAGAAGTTCACCGAATTGAATGAAATTGTGCTCAGATATTGTGGACGTAAAATGTATTTTCCTACAAAGAGCGGTTGAGTGAGGCACAAACCTTCTAAGCCGTTGATTACGGAACATCAAAAAGAAGTTCCTAAAGAAGAAGGAGAATTGCACCGAAGCTTCGTAAAGGGACTATTTGCAAAACAATATATGAAACGTGTTTTAATTTTTGCGGAAAAACATTGTTGGGGCTTAGGTCTCATAACATGTCTCCCTCAGAACATAAAAAAACGTTTCGTTCACTTTTTGCGTATTGTCCATACACAAAGTTATGTTGCAATTCTTCACGTCGTTTGCACATATCTGACTTACTGTTACTAACACTTTTGATGTTTCCTGACCAAAGGATAAAGGGGTTCGTGCCGCACCCAACCCTTATCTCCAGGAAAATACGAAACCCGTATTCACTCATTTTATGTCTACAATATCTGCATACAATTTCATTCACTTTGGTTCACTTTTTTTTTTTTTTTTTTTTTTTTTTTGCCTTTTGGGAGTCAACTTTTAAAATTGTTTGGGAGGTTTTGCCCCCTAAAACCGTTTTCCCGCAGAACATAAAAAACCCGTTTCGTTTACTTTTTGCGTATTGTCCATACACAGTTATGTTGCAATTCTTCATGTCGTTTGCACATATCTGATTTACTGTTACTAACAATTTTGATGTTTCCTGATCAAACGGTAAAGGGGTTCGTGCCGCACCCAACCCTTTTCTCCAGGAAAATACGAAATCCGTGTTCATTTTATATCTACAATATGTGTGCACAATTTCACTAACTCCGGTTCATTCGTTCTTTTCTTTTGAGAATCAACTCTCGGAATTTTGGGTGTGTCTTTTGCCCCCCAAAACCGTTTTTCCGCGGAACATAAAAGGCCCGTATTCGTTTACTTTTTCCGTGTTGTCCATACACAAAGTTATATTGCAATTCTTCATATCGTTTACACACCTCTGACACACTGTTACTAGCATTTTTAATATATCGTGATCAAAGCTCTGGCGGGTTCCTTGCCCCACGCAACCCTTTTTTCCAGGAAAATAAAAAAACAGTATTAACTCATTTTACGTCTACAGTATTTACGCAGAAATTAATTGACTTCGGTTTACTTCTTTTTGCATTTCGGGCGTCAATTTTAAAAATTTCGGGTGGGAGGTTTGCCCCCTAATACTGTTTTTCCGCAGAACATAAAAGAACCCGTATTTGCGTTATTTCTGACCTATTATCCATGCAAAAAGTTTATATGCAATTCTTCATATCCTTTACATACATCTGACATACTGTTAGTACCACTTTCATTTTTTTTTTTTTGTGATCAATGGTTTGGAGGGGTCGGTACCCAACTCAGCGGTTTTCCCAGGAAAATACGAAACCCAGTATTCCCCCATTTTACGCCTACTATTTCTGTGCAAATTTCATTCACTTCGGTTCACTTGCTTTTGACTTTCAGGCGTCAACTTTGAAAATTTAAGTTATGTTGCAATTCTTCATGTCCTTTACACACATCTGAGATATCGTTACTAGCACTTTTGGTTTTTCGTGATTAATGTCAGGGAGTCCGTGCCGCACCCAACCCTTTTTCGAGGAAAATACGAAACCCGTATTCCTCCATTTTATATCTACAATATTTGTGCACAATTTCATTAATTCCGGTTCATATGTTCTTCTCTTTCGAGAGTCAATTTTCAATTTTTTTTTGTTGGACTCTTAACCCTTAAAACCGTTTTTCCGCAGAACATAAAAAGCCAGTATTCGTCTACTTTTTCCGTATTATCCAAAAACAAAGTTATGTTGCAATTCTTCATGTCCTTTTCAAATAACTGACATATCGTTACTAGCACAATTGATTTTTCGTGGTCAAAGGTTTGTAGGGGTTCGTGTCCCACCCAACCTTTTTTCCAGGAAAATATGAAACTCGTATTTCCTCGTTATACGTCTGCAATATCTGCGCAGAATTTCATTGACTTTGGTTAAGTGGTTCTTGGATTTCGGGTGTCATTTTTTACAATTTAGAGTGGGGCTTTTATATTAAAACTTACGTTAAGTAACTTTTCTTTTTTATGAGATTCTTTTTTGGGTGGAGAGGAGAGAAATGCTTTCCTCTGATATCTGTTTCTTGCCATTCATCTTGTTTGAACTGCTTAAGTAAGATCATTTTGTAACTTTTGATGTCATCCAACTCTCTCACGATAATAAAAAATTGTCATTTTTAACAATTTATTTTATTCTCTTATTTGCAGTTTGGCACACTGATATATTTGTTAAAAAATTGAAGTTTGGTTCAACGCCTTTCGAATTCGCAATCAACCCAACCGCCGAGCTGTTTTGGGTTGCCTGCTATTGCAGGAAAAGGAGAATTGCAGGTGGTAATGCACTTTTGGAGTCATGTATACATAATATGTGGTGACCTAGTATTAAAACTAAAATTAAATTTTAAATATGTGGAACGGTTTACGAAATATACGAACCTCGAGTTATATGGAATGAAATATTTGACCTTTGTTTCACCTCAAGTTGATCACTTGGAACATCGATATGTCACCTAAGCCGTCGAAAATGGTTCTCATCAGCATCGAAGACCTTGTGTCAGCGTTCTGGAAGGCCATGAATTCCATTGCAAAGAAAATATTTGAATTAGCGTTTCCAAGGATCGTGAAAGCTGCAATGTCCGGAGAGTATGGCATATTCTATTTTGTTTCTACGTGTGTATTAGCTTTACCCCGTAACAGGAGGACTGGCTTTAGAGTTTTGTGTTAATGCTAGAAAATACGGCGATAGAAAAACAGGGACAGGTCTATTGAAATAGTCTTCGTATCGATCCTGTACTTCGTCGGAGACGCTGCAGTAGTTCCAAATACGATAGTCTTAAACAGCAGAATGAGTGTATGCTCCGCAGCACCTTAAAAACTACGCATAAGAGTAATATCATCTTGTTGAACTCTACGATATTGACTAAATCGAAATTATGAGTGTCCTCTGTCTTTACGTGCAGAATACAAATTGCAGTTCTCCTGTTGCAGCAGGAAACCGACTCTACCTGAAAACAGTTTGTGGCCACTGGTATGTTAAATAGGAATTGCAAAAATATGCCATAGCCTTATAAAAATGGCTACCTGTGAGGGGTGAAAAGGTTGTAATTTTGCTATGACGCATAAGGTTTCAAAGATGAGTAGATTAGGTACCTAACTTCTGGCCCACTTTTCCCCCCACCCCCTAACTACCAAAAATTACATATCCGCCACTGACCATTACACTTTAACACGGAAGGATAGTATAAAGCGAGATTGAGTCGAGCGCACTGCGCATATGCTTTTATGATATTTAAAATCATAAAAACTTACATCTAAAACTTACATCTAAAATCTTACATCTAAAACTACATCTCTTCTAACTTATAATGTCCCCATGGTAGGGTATTGATCCCATCCTTTAAAACACATCTCTTATCATCCACACAACTTAAAGCTAGCTTATTTACTTCTATACTGTACAAATCGTGCTTATAACTTCTAATCAAGTTCATCTTCTTATAATATTCTTTTTGGCTAATCAAACAGTCCTTATATTCGTTAAATGACAGTTCTTTATACACAACACTCTTCTTAACACCTTTAGCTTTCTTACAACACTTTTCTTTATCGAACTTACCTTTAAAGTCTTTATCTGTTAAATCTATTTGGGGTGCTTTTATACTGTACATCTTACTTCTTAAACCCACAAACTCTTCTATGATTGTGCCTTTAATCTCATCCTTCATTTTACCAAGTATTTTCTTATTGATTTGTGGCATCTTATATTTGTTATCTTTAGAGTAATCACTCGTGTCGAAGTAATCAATATAATTTTTCATGTCCTCATACACATCTTCTGTTTGGATATGGTATATATAGCTATCAGTATCTGTATAACATACTTCTATTTTGTCTTGGTATTTTGGTTTCATCACGTTGTAATGGAAGTCGTACATTAAATATTTCGATAGATCTAAGATACTCATTCCAACATATATTGGTTTATTGAAAGTTAATTTTGTTTTATTCATTATGATCGCACACAGATTCTCAGTGTAAATAATTCTATCTTTAAAATTTGGATTAGCAATTAGTTTTTCTACTCTTGTTGGATCACATTCTATTTTTATAGGTTTACATCTCTTTCTAATATTTTCCATAGTCTTTCCAAAAACTGAATTGTTCATGAGCTTATAAAAGTCTTTTTCAAAGTCATTTGTTGCTCTAGTTCTCATCTGCGTGTTTAAATCAATATATTTCTTTAACCAATCTGATTGTTCGAACTCTATTACTCGGTGTATCTTGTTAAGTTTTAATCCAAGTGAAAGACATTGTTTTAGGTTTCGATAGTGAATTACATATTTTTCTTTGTCATATAGGGTTGTTAAGAGTTTTGATTGTTTTGAACCAGGTGGACACATGTTTTGAGGTGCTAATGGGTAGTCTTTGTGATAGTCATGCAATTCTTTAGGATATTCAAGATCAACTTCTAATATGTAACCAGTATCAGAATCATCAGGTATACTTGTGAAATCTATTTCTCTTATCTCATCTTCACTTAACCATCTGAATCCCTTATACGGCATATATTGACTCATTGCCCACCCATACAAGTTATTGGCATCTAGATACATTAAGTAAGAATCTTCTTTATTCTTATTGTAATCTTCCATATACTTATTGTTTGCTTTCACATATCTTTTTGAGCATTGACTAATCCCGCCTCTTATACCTTTTTCTATCATCAATACCATATCGTAATCAGTTAATAACTCTAGTTTTATAGTTGTCATCTTTAACATTGCATCCCAAGCTAAACCTGGTGCTGTCATATACCAAGCTGGATCGAGACCATAAGCTTTAAGACATGTTTCTCTAAAGTTCTCAAACACATCTGCTAATAACAACACATCGGTTTTTAGATATAAGTCATGGTATTGTCCGAGATTCTTAATTTTAAATGTCTTCCACACTTTCTTTGCATGCTTATAATCCTCATCGCTTATATGTGTGTTGTTAAGCTTGTTGTAGAATGCTTCCTTTGGTGGTAATTTTCTTTCTCTAAACCTATCCCAATTGTTAACATAATCGTACGGATAAACACCTTTTCTTGTTACAAGGTTAAATTGTTCTTCATCAGGATAGAAGTGTTGTGTGTGCACCATTTGTTCTCTCGTTAGGTTTGATGATAATTTGTCTAAACTACATGCCATAAATCTAAATGAATCTACGAATTTTAATTTGATAGTTCCAACTTTTTTACTGAATGATATGTAGCGTTGCTCGTTATTAGGTATTAATTCTATTTGTTCCTTATTACATCCTAGCTCTTTTATAAACAAGTGAGAGTCATATCCAGATAAGTTATGTATAATCACTGGTACGAACTTAGGCATTTTAACTTTTAAGTTACAGTTGTTACATAATGCAGCTACAAACTCTCCTGTTATATGATCGTGATGTTTAACTTTATGGTTTTCTGGTGTATATTTTACTTTACAGTAAGAGCAGGATTCGGATTTGTTGAACTCTTTTCTCTGACTTTTTGTTAATGGTAATTCGTTGTTTTCTTTATATATGTTCGAAATTTGTTTGGCTTCTTTCTTTAACATTCTTATGAACTTCTTAGCTGCATCTTTACCTCTATATACAACAGGATTTGTTTTACTTCCATCACTTTTTACAATATAGTAACAGAACCCAGATGGTTTGTGCTGCTGATATTTTTTGGTATATGACTCATCTTCTGGATAACATTGTTTACATCCCATAACCTTATGTAGCAGACATTCAAAATCAGCGTAAATCGTAAATGGCAACTTCATCGTAAATTGATAGTTTTTAAATTCAACGTATGTATCTTTCGGTGGCATTTCTATCTTAACAGCTTCGTGAGTGGAACAATCTTTTTCGTGTTTATCTAATGCACTTTGTGAGTAAAAATATAACAAGCATCTATCACATAAGTATTTTCGAGCTCTCCATTTAGTTATTTGGCTGCTTACTAATCTACTTAGATCTTTAATCCAACAATAGTGTGTTTTAACTTGGTCTTCATTTTGTTCTTTTACATATAATAAATTCACATGGATGTCTTTCTTGTTTTTAGTATGATATAAAACGTATATTGTATATTTTCTATCATCACTATATGTATAAACGTTAAATGATATATTGAGCCGTCTTTCAATTTTTGGGATGTCACTTAGTTTTACAGGAAAATGAATATCTTTTAATATTGTTTCTAAGTCTTTAACAACTTGCTTGTACTTTGGTGGTCGTTGTGGATGTTTCTCAACAGGATGCAATGCAGAGGCAATTGAATACAAGAAACATTTTTCATCTTTGTTCTTTACATTGATAACAGCTTTTTTCTTTTTAATTTCATTTGGTAGTTCTATGTATGATGATCCTCTATATGGTGCATATTTATTAAGAGCTAACTCTAAGTAGTTTATATTTGTAAGAGCCCATCCAGAACCTCTAGCTTGGAACTCATCCATTCTTGCTCGTAATATTTGTTTAGCATCACTTAAGAATTCTTTTAGATTGGTTGATTGGAATACCTCTTTGTTATTAATGTTGAAGTAAATGTCTTGAATCTCTTTACCTTTCTTATATTGGCAGCTTATTAGGAGATTAGCCTTTAACGATCCATGTTTTTGTAAGCTGATGTTCAATCTATTTATTAAAGCTTTCGATGTTGAAGTGATATATTGCTCTAGAGGATCATGTTCTTTGTAATCTGTTGTAAATCTCCATGTTTCTAATCTTGATTTGAATGCTGTGCTTTTAAGTTTTACATCGATTGGTTGTGATTCAACTTTGATTCTTGGTTCTTCAATTACTTCTTGTTTAAATGGGAATATATCTCTAATCTGTCTCCTGCTTTGTTCATCGTCATATTGTTTAAGAAGGTCTATCAGTTCTGCTTTTCTTAATCGGGAATATCTTCTGATTCCCCTCTCTTTACATTGGCGCCTTAACTCTACTACGGTAAATCTATTATAATTATTCATCTTATTTATTATATAGAAAATCTTTATACTCTTCAATTTTTATCTTCACCGGGTTATTTCAGTTCATTTTCATTTGTCCTAGTACAACGCTTAACATTGTACACCCCTGCTATTGTCTACATATTACGCGTTGTATTAGAACACGGCTTTTATGGGATTAGCCCATCAAAGTCACATATACACATTTAAAACTGAATCATTTTTGTAAACTTACTCATCATCATCATCATCATCATAATCATCACTACCATATTTATATTCATCATCACTACTCAAATCAGATGTTTTTTGTTGCATTACTAATAACTCTTTTTCCTTCAACAGTATTTGCTTCTCTAGTAGTGCTGCTAAAAGTTTAAGATCTTCATGAATAAGGTTAAGTCTATCATGTAATAAATCAAATTCTTTCTCCATATTTATTATATACAAAACCAACAAAAATGAAATAAATTTTAAAAATCTAAGAATAAAAAACGAACATGACTACTGCTAAGGAAATATTATCTTACAAACCTGTATTTGATTGTGTATGTAAATATTTAGATATTGGTGGTTATAATGATAAAGACAAAATAAATTTTAGCGTGTCCATAGGTATGTTAGATCATTTGTTCAAGAAAGCCACTAAAGAAAACAACTCATTTCTTATACAAAACATTCTCTATGCAAACGTTATGGACTTATCCGATGAGATATTAGATTCACTGACTGATGAACAATGGCTATCTATAGGCCATGATGATTATGAGGAGGAATATAACTATGATCACATTACAGAAGACTTCATACGCAAATATCTGCAGAAAGTTAATTTGATTGAAATATGTTTATGGAAAGAGTTATCGGAAGAGTTTATAAGAGAATTCACTGATAAAGTTGATTGGGAGATTATTTCAGGAAGCCAAGACTTATCAGAAGACTTTATAAGAGAATTTGCAGATAGAGTTGATTGGAAAGAAGTATCGTATCATCAAAAGCTATCTGAAGAATTTATTAATGAGTTTATAGATAAAGTTGATTTTGATGCTATATCTTACAAAAACGAACTCTCTGAAGCCTTTATACGAGAACATGCAGATAGAGTTAATTGGTGGTACATATCTGGAACTCGTCAATTATCAGAAAACTTTATAAGAGATTACGCTGACAAAATAGATTGGGAAATGATTTCAATGTCTCAAAATTTAACAGAAGAATTTATTGCAGAGTTCGAAGGTAGAGTTCATTGGCGTAACATTTCAACTTATCAAGACCTATCTATAGACTTCATATATTCATTTAGACATTACGTAGATTGGAGAGCTATAATAAGAAAATATCATAATAATCCCAATTTAGGTGATATGTTGAATGTAGCATTCGCTGTTGCAGCAGAGGGTTAATGCATAACACTTAAATTGTACTTTGATGGGTTAACCCATAAAAGCAATGGTATATTTAGTTTCTCGTACTTAAATGTCTCTTAACTGAATAAACCTGTCAACAAGATCTATATCACTTAAATCTGTGTTCATATGCGAACCGTGCCAAGTTATTCTATCATCATAGCGTTCTTTAGCTCTGTTGTATAAGTTGATAGAGTTTGGATCGTCGACGTTAAGCAGAATACTCATACTTGGATACTTAAGTTTGAGTTGTTTAATCCTACTTTCGTAATTGCATGTTTGTACTCTTCCAACCCAATACTTATATCGTTCTATTCTTTCTTTTTGATCTCGTTCTTCTTCGTCATAGTAAAGGAGTACATTCTCGAGTTGTTCTTTAGTAAGGTTTTTCTTGATAATGAATAGCCTATGTATCTTTCCTGGATCTTCTGTATATGGTGCTGCAACTGTTTTAAGATAATCAACTTTGCTTTCTAGTTCTTGATTGTACAATCGTAATTGCTCCATTTGTTGTTCTATCTCTTCTACTTTTGATTGTAACTCTTTTTGGTCTTCTTGAATCTGTTTAAAATTAGAAACGAAATAGTCTTCGATGATATCATAGCATTTGTCGTAGAAGTCTTGTGATATCCAAATAGCAATAGAGAGAAATATCTTTTTGTAGACATATGTTCCGGAGATAATAACATTTGTTTCTGCATCTCCTCCTTTTACTAAATATGTAGAAGAGCGACCGCTGGAATTCCGGCAGTCGGTTTTCTCATCGTAATACCTTATTAGTTCTTTTGATTGTTTATTTTCTAGCCAGTGTCTAAACCTCTTACCACCGCTCTGACACAGCTTAGTAGCGTTGAAATATCCTGTACTCTTATCTATAATCAGCTTGAAATCACCAAACAAACCATACCAGTAATCATCTTTAATCTGTTCGTAGCAAATATCGTTTAAACTAGGAGAATTATCCATAGTACCCATATTTATTATATAGAAAATCTTTATTTTTAACTTCATTTTCGTTACCAGCTAGTTTTATTGTGTAAAATGAGTTTCTGAAGTCCCCAGAACCCCGGGAACTTCGAAGTTTGTTGTAATACTCAATAAGCTCCTTAGAGTGTTTGTTTTTTAACCAATGATCAAACCTCTTACCACCACTCTGACACAGCTTAGTAGCGTTAAAGTATCCTGTACTCTTATCTATAATCAACTTGAAATCACCGAAGATACCATACCAATAATTGTCTTTAATCTGTTCGTAGCAAATATCGTTTAAACTAGAACTATCCATAGTACTCATATTTATTATATAGAAAATGTTGATTTTTAACTTCATTTTCGTTACCAGCTAGCCGGCGCCAGATATCCCGCACCGGCTTTGATTTATGTAAGAGACCCTGGAAATATATGCTATGAGGGTATTCGATACCCTTATTTCGTTCAAACTACCCTTTTATGGCATAATAACCATAAAAGACAAACATTTATATTTACACTACAACATTACTCTTATCTATCCAACTATTATGCGAATCATCAAACCCTAGCCATTTAACATATACTTTATCACCTTTCTTTCTCAACACTTTCTCCACCAAGTATTCATCTTTGTGTTTCGTCTTTAATAGTTCTGGTTCGTAAAATCTACCTTGCACATCCTCTTCTTCAAAATCTTTAATTCTATATGTAGGCGGATTAGATGGAATAACTTCACTAATAACAAATACTTCTGTTGACCAATTAGGCGTATATCCTTTCTCAAATAACCCTTTCGACTTACTTATACGAACATGATCACCTAACTTGTATTTGGGCTTAACACGCTTATATTCTTTTTGATACACTTTCTCCAATATTGTTTGCTCATTCTTCTTATTAACTTCTACAGGCTTTAAACCAATTGTTCTATGAATTTGATGATTATACTCTTTAACTAGTGTTGGTAATATCTCTATCCATTTGTAGTTCCCTTGTGTCGTGAACCTTTTGCACATGTTCTGCTTAAGTGTTCGATTAAATCTCTCAACAACAGAAGCTTTCTTACCACTATAGGTTGAGTAGTGATTAATCTTATTTTCCCCCATCAACTTCTTAAACTCTTTATTGTAAAACTCTTTACCTTGATCTGTTTGTAAGTTACTAGGTTTTCTCGTTCTTAATATAGATTCGAATGCTTCTGTAACATTCTTCCCACTCTTATCTTTAACAGGAACAGCAAACGCATATTTCGAGAACACATCAATAATCGTTAGCAAATACTTATAACCTTTATTGATTTTGGAAACACCTTTTAACACACCACTATCCATTTCTACAAGATCAGCTTGCCAAAGATCATCGATACCTTTTATAACTACACTTAATCTGTCAAAGTTTTTTCTAGATGGCTTGTGAATTTCTTCTATAATGTCTTCTCTAACACCTTTACCTTCTTCTAGTCAATCAGGCTTTTTAACGAATTGAGTTTTAGTAATACCACATACAGAACAAATACCTTTCTTTAGATATCTTCCATTCTTTGTTTGTTCAATTCTAATAGTATCTTTCTTCGTATCTGTTGCTTTCTTACACTTAACACAATACATCCTGTTTATTATATAGAAAATCAATAACTACCGCTGTTTAATATTATGCTATCAACATTCTCACCATCATCATCACTATCTTCGTCTTCTCTTTCTACATGCATAAGAAGCAATAGTAATTTACCATGTTTCAGATCAGAACCTTTAGATGGTCTAACTGCTAATTTGTCATTTGTATTAAAGTGCAATGGAAAAGTTTCAACTAGAGAATCATTTAAGTATATATCTATATAATACGTATTGTAAGATGACTCTATATGCATTATCCTACCTTTATAAAGAAATTTGTATGCGATAGAAAGATTATGTATTAAAAAGAACGGAGTTTCAACATTTTCTGATATCAATCGACTATGAAGCTCTATAACATAACTCCGTTTGATGAAGTTAAGCTCTTCTTTCAACATAGCAATATATTTTCTCACAACTGTATTATCTAACTCTGATGACATTTTAACATTACCAAAGATATCCATATTTATTATATAGCAAACGTCTTTAGGAAAGCTCTCTTTCTACGTACATTACAACAAACAATAATTGCCCTTCTTCCATAGCTGAATTTTTAGTTGGTTTAATTGTAATTATATCACTCTTGTTAAAGTTAAAAGGTAAATTTTCAATCAAAGTATCACCCAAATATATCTCTAGAAAGTATTTATCCAAGCTTAACTCCATGTGCATTATTTTCCCATTATAGAGAAATTTGTAACCGTTAGAGAGATTAAATATTCTAAAGATTGGCTCCTTAACGTTTTTAGCTCTCAATCGACATAATAGAGGTATGGTTTCTTTCTGCATAATCAATCTAGTAGTATCCATCCTAATCTTTTGAAAATCTTCTTTCTTTATGCATGTGTCTTGTAACGTTTCTAATGCATCTTCAAATCGTTTTCTATCGTTCTCTAATTGAGTTTCTATTGACCTAAGTTAACTTACGCTAACAATATCATTTAAATTCTCCAACAATTTTAATTTTTCTTCACTTATATCAACATCACCTTTTCTATCTTTAACATTACCAAATATATCCATACTCATTTATTATACAGAAAATGTCCATCCTAGTTTTTCAAAACATTTCTTTAACATCTCTATTTGTCGAGGTGAGTGTTTAAAATCAATATCAACATGAGCATCATGCTTTTTCAACAGATGGTACAATACGCATTTTAGGTTAATAAACAATGCTCTTTCCGGATACAGCTCCCAAAAGACCTCGTGTAAGTTTTCGAAGTCGTTTATAAGTGTTTCCTCCATATGTTGTAATTTTAATGGTTTTTGATCGGTAAGGTGATAGTGTATTAAATAGACATCATCATAATATTTTGTGTATTTGTTTTTCTTTAGTACTTCTAGAACATCTTTTGTTGATATTAAATCTCTTGGTATATCTCTAAGTTCATCATTTAACACCTTGAGCACCTCTTCGGGAATAATTCTATCCTGTAAAGCTTGCAAACGAGATAACTGTAACTTAAATCTTTTTGTAGTATCGTATCATGGTTTTCTCGCACAAGCAGCTCTCATTCCTTCATTAGTATCGTAAACCCAACCACTCTCTACAGAACAATCATCACAAATGTAACCTTTTGTTAACGACTTACTACCACAATTACTGCACTCTAATGGTCTAGAGCTATAATTCGACAACAAGTCCTTTAAGGTAATTATTGGACGTAACTTTTCCAACTCTTCTTCTGTGTACAAAAATTTTGGTATTAGCATTTTCCACAAATCAATAACTGTATATACGTTGTTTCTATCTCTTAAGTCTAACTCGCTAACATACTCAAAATACTGATAAAAATTATAACTATCTAGTGAATCTAGTTCATCCTCATGCTTCTCAAAATAATCTAAAAATCTATTGTGTATAGCTTCCATATTTATCTTAAAGCAAAACTTTTATGGATACAAACCATAAAGGCACTTATTCATTTTTAATCATATACATAACGTCGCTAAAAGAATACCCTTGATTTAGAAGATCTAAAACCTTAACACAAAGATGACCACATATAACTGAGTTAAAGTCTTGTATTCGTTCGTCATTGTAAAAGAAGTTTTCGGTACCAAGATATTGTACTAGTTGTTTAGGAGGAACACCACCATAAGAATCGAACACATACTTTGTGTTGTTATCTTTCCAATAGCATATCCAATGAGTACCAATGTTTTCTGATTTATCAAGGTTAACTACGCCACACTCATTTACATAAGGTTTTTGTGGAAGTTCATCGCTCATAAATACACCTCTAAATCGTTTTATCTTTAGTTCTTTAGCCAACCTCTCTATATCGAAGTTGGTCAATGGTTTTAGTTTTTTGACTTCTTTGGTTTACCTGCCCCCTGCTTTTCTTCCATAGCCATATTGTGTCTTTTTTGTTCTTCAAGTTCTTGTTTATTCTTCTTAGCATCCAGTACAGTTTTAGTAATCGCTGCGGCACCACCTGCTAATGAGCCAACTGCTCCTAAAGCTGCTAAAATGGCTGGAATTGTAAAGATAAAACCGCCAATATGCTCTTTCTTAATCTTTTTCATTTGTGCAGTAGTTAAAGTTAAATCCATTCCTTTACCTTCTTTAATTTTCTTGGCTTTATCGTTAAGTTGTTTCTTTGTTAATACATGATCAATATTTAAATCCTTTAGTTCGTTATAAGGAACACTAAACATACAACCTTTAATAGAACACATCTTCCTATTTATCTAAGAGAAAATCTTGGTTTGCAAAAGTACAGTTGTTGTTGCTCCACCAAAATCAATTAAGGAATCATTCTCATCTGTCATCGTTATCTCAAAATTGTCAACCTTGTCTTTGGATATGGGGAAAAATAATGGATAAGTAGGCTCGTAAATAATACTATGTTTGAACTCAGCATCTGTTTTGAATGATGCAATAATTCCTGTTTCTCTATGTGTGTATTCTGTATCTTTAACAAACATGCCATCTGCTATACTACAGTGAACATTTATAGTATCAAACGGATGAAACTTTGGCAACTTACTTCCAATATGTGTTTTGTTCTTTTCTAAAACTTCAAAAACATTAAACCCGAGGACAGTACCTATACTCCCAATTGTAACATCATTCCTATCAGTTTCAATTTTAACTCTATTTCTTAAATGATCTTCTGATAATGTTATGTTGATGGATTGAGATTCTAAATATTCATTAAGACTGTTTAAGCTGTATTGCCCTTCTGGTATAAAAACTTGTCTATCACCATATGAGAAACTGTTTTTTTGTGTTGTTATGTTTGGTGTCAGATATGTACTGTAAAACCCAACTAGTCCTATACTTAAATAGTTGCTCTTGTTGTCTAATTCGTAATGGAGTTTCTTCTTTAAAACAGAAGTATCACTCGTTAACTTGAATACCTTAGCCATTTATTATATAATAAATGAACGAGTTAGATTTACCTAGAGATATTCCAAGAGAGAAAGTAATCAAGTTAATAGAAGATGTCATTCGAAAGTTAGAATGCAGTTTAAAGAAGAAAAAGAGAAAACTACGAATTGTTAAATATGCATACTACACTTTGATCACGTTATCAGTTATTCTTTCTGCAACAACTGGGTTTATTAATATTTTTATACCTGTAACAATTTACTCGATATTGACAACGTCTCTTGCAACTGGAAGTGCTATAATAACAGGTTTGTCTTCGAAGTTAAACATAAGCAAAAGAAAAGATGAATATAAAGCCATTGTCACTTGTATTAACTCATTTAAAGAACAGTTAGAGATGATAATAACATTGAATGGTGAAATGAACAACGAATATATAAAAGATACGTTGCTTAAGATCAGAGAACAACTTAAAGATATAAGATCATAAGATTTGCCCCGCTGTATTCGAAAGTCTAAAATGTTCTTAAGGGTGAGCAAAACGCTCACCCTACAGTTCATCCTCAAACTGTTTGAAAGGGGGCCAGTGCTGGTGGCCCCCCTGATTTTCTCTATAATAAATGAGTAAGAAAACTATTAATTGGGATGTAAAAGAGATGATAAAAGAAACAACAGCTAAGAAAAGAAATGGAGAGCTTATACCTGATGATGTTCGTTGTCTTATCGTGGGTCCGTCGGCGTGTGGTAAAACGTTTTTGCTATTTAACTTCTTATTACAGCCAGGTTGGTTAAACAATAATTACTTCTACATATATTCTAAAAGCATGAATCAGCCAAAGTATGAGCAGTTAAAAGATCGATTTGAGAAAGCAGAACTAAAGTTTAAGAAGCAGATAGCAACGTTCTTAAGCGGTAATGATTCTATTGTGCCTATTGATGAATGTGAAAAATACTCTGTTGTTGTGTTTGACGATTACATTTTGGAGAATCAAGATACTGTTAGAAATTACTTTACAAGAGGTAGGCATAGACATTTAGACTGTTTCTATCTTGCACAAACATATTCAAAAGTACCTAAACAGCTTATAAGAGATAACGTCAACTTCCTATGTATATTCAGACAAGATGATACTAATCTTAAACATGTGTATAATGAGTTTGTTGGAGGAGATATGTCTTATGATAAGTTTAAAGAGATATGTTCAAAATGTTGGCAAGAAGATTATGGTTTCATAGTAATTGATATGACAAGGAAGGTAAACAATGGTAAGTATAGGAACAAGATAAAACACTTCTTGAACGTTTGACGTTTATTGACGTTTGACGTTTTAACGTTTGACGTTCTTTGACGTTTATTGACGTTTGACGTTCTTTGACGTTTATTGACGTTCGTTCGTTTGCTATACAATAAATGGATGAGAAAGAAATTGATAAGAATATTAAGTTGAAGGAGTTCTTGATAAAGGGCTTCAAATCTTGGAAGAAAGAAAGAGCAGGTATATACGATAAATTTAAGACACAAGAACAGCCTGTAATTGAT
This sequence comes from Thermobia domestica, assembly GCF_964235325.1. Lineage (NCBI taxonomy): Eukaryota > Metazoa > Arthropoda > Insecta > Zygentoma > Lepismatidae > Thermobia > Thermobia domestica. Next base: position 270,316,659 of record NC_137460.1, on the reverse strand, counting down.
GCTATTCAAAACTTGGGAAGTGAGATCAAAGAAGTAGCAGAACAAAATAAAAATCTAATAACTGAACTTGTTCCAGTTGCACATAAGACGGCTTCAATAGATCCCAGTCTACTAGAAACACCTAAAAAGATAACTTATGATAGTTCTCCAAGTAGTAGTGATACGCCTATAACGGGAGAAATAAAACAAATGAGGAAACAAATTAAAGACAAAGTGGAAGGAGTAGAACCTTTAACAACAGCACAGTCATTTGGTAAGATTGCGACGAAATATTATAGTAAAAGAAATGATACTGTGTTTGGAATAAGAACCGTAGAAGAAGATGGAAAAATAATAAACAAGATAGGAAATTTGGAAGTTAAAGTGAATGGTGATGATTTGATAATTAATGGTAAAACTTATAAAGGAACAGAAGGTCTATGGGAATTGTTAACGACGAATACTAGTAAAACCATTGAAGATTATGATGATGATGATTTTGAACAGTACAAAGAAATAATAATAGACTCAGATGCTGCCTTCCAAAAATATAATCGAGATAAAAAGGTAGCATCTAGTAGAGGTTCAAAGTACATTAATATTATCAAGCCTATTTGGGATAATTATATTAAACCAACTTTACCCCCAACTCCTAAAAAGAACACGACACCTAAAAGGACTGGTGAAGGAATTAAACAATATACAGAGATACCTAAAGAATATATATGGATGGATGATGTGAGAAAGTTAATTGATCGGTTAATAGTTATAGATGGAGAAGAAAAGGCTGGAAATGATAACTTTTACAATGAGAAAGTAGGTATAGTGAGTATGATTAATAATAAGCTTTCGCAATTTATTCCTAATGATCCAAAAGGTATAGGGTATTTGATTAAGATCTTAAATACGTTACCACCACGATTCTGAAATGATGAGAAGCTTGGAAAAGGATTAGTAAATGATTTGATTAATAAGCTCCCATTTGAATTACATATTCCAGGTTTCAGATTTTGCGGGCCTGGGACTAAGCTTCAAGAAAGATTAGAAAGAGGTGATGAAGGTATTAACCCATTAGATGAGGCTTGTAAAGAACACGATATATACTACAGAGACAATAAAGATACAGAGTCGAGACATATTGCAGATAAGGAACTAGAAACTAAAGCATGGAAAAGAGCATTTAGTAGTGATGCGCCAATTGGTGAACGATTAGCTGCTTTTGGGGTTGGTACTGCTATGAATGCTAAGGTTAAGTTGGGATGGGGATTATAAGTTTTTGATTGTTATTATGTATGGGTCTTTTATGGGTATATCCCATCAAAGCGTTGTTTCAAGATTTTCTTTATAATAAATGGATAGTGTTGAAAGTTACGAGTTACAGAGTTTTAAAGCTAACACAAGAACATTTAATAATTTGAATGAAGCTAACAAAGATATTGAGTTTGATTTCAACGTGGGTGATGGGTTCGTACATCCACACAAAGCAGATTGTCATATGACTTTTGAAGTTGTTGGTGCATCAGCTGGAGGAACATTTGGTGCAAATGATACTATAAAACTTGTAGATAACTTCTTCCCATTCTTCTTTTCTCAAATTGAGGTTAGAAAGCATGGAGTTGTTATAGATAAGATCGAACTACCAGGGATAACATCTACAGCTGTCGGAACATTAAAGATTTCCAAGCCAGAAGTTGAATATTTAAAACAAGCAGGATTTGAAACAGATGATAAACTTGGTCTAAGAAAGGACTTTAGTGTTTTGTACCCATTAAGATTAATTCCAGGCTTTTTAAGTGATTATAAAGAGGTTATGTGGAAAGGTGGATTGAGAATAACATTTACAAAAGCTAACAACAATAACGATGTTTTGTACAAATGGGTTGGATCAGGGGCAGCTCCTCATGATGGAAAAATAACAATAAAGAGTATGGAGATAAGAATGCCTATTGTTGAATACGAATCTAATTATGAAAACAAGTTAAAGTTGAGCATTCTTAAAGAACCGAAAATCATGTTTTCATTTCATACTTATCAATGTGTTCAAAAGGCTGTTGTAGGTTCTTTCTTGGAGTTTGATGTTACTACTCAATTTAATTCTAGACAATTTGATATGCCTGATTTCGTAGTTGTAATGTTCCAAACTGATAGAAGTGGCAAACAAACAACAGATGCAAGTAAGTTTGATCATTGTAAGGTAAAGAATATCTATCTTAAGAATGGGAGGAATGAGGTATTTCCAAAAGAATCAAGAAACTTAGATATTGCTAACAAGGATTATTTCAAGATGTATGAAGATTATACTGCATTTAAGAGAATAACATGTGTCAACACCGAAATGTACTATGATCCTAAAGAGTTTATAGATAACAGACCAATGTATGTGATTAATTGCAGTAAGAGAAAGAATGTATCAGTAAACGAGAGAACAAACATAAAGATTGTTGTAGACTTTGCAGAAGCTGTGGCTGCTGATACTATATGCTATGCGATTTTAATTGGACGAAAGAACTTTACATATGATCCCAAGAATGAGAAAGTAGTAGAAGAGTTTTAGATAATTAACAAAATATCAACGGACATATAGAGATTTTAAGGGTGAGCGTTTTGCTCACCCCTTACGGTTCAAGAATCTAAGAGCCAGTATCACTGACCCTTAAAACTAAGTTTGGGAAGAGCATATTAGCTGAGTGTGAGAAGTTCAAGGTTTTTCTTCCACCTAGATTTACAAAACACTTAACAGATAAAATGATTGATGAGATCGCTAAAGATGGAATAAAAATCAAATACACTGGTCTAAAAGGTAACTATCCAACTGTTGAGTTCTGTATGTAAATCCAAAAATGAACGAAAATGAACAAAAATATGTTGTCAGAAGTAAAAAATGGAGTGTTTAGAAATGGATCCCCAAAAGAAGTTTATTCTTACTAATAACTTCAATGTAATTGTGAAAAATGTGCAAACCGAAGTTCAAGTAGTTTTTGATATTAACGGTTGTCTATTCAGCTTGAATTACGATCAATGGACAGAGTTTAAGAAGTCATTGTTTCCTATAGAGAACGAGGTTAACAGAAGATTCCATTATCAATATCCGAACTTGTAATTTTAAGTATGTTCTAAGTGTTTTATGGTGATAAAGCCATAAAACTAAGATCATTATACAAGCACAATGCGTAAGGAGAAGCAGTACTTTTGAATGTCATTCGAATTTTAAAGATACATGTATAAATAAGAGATTTATTTGAGTTTTTTGTAATTATATCCTTAGAGTTATGCAATCTACAACACATTCAAAAAAATTTCAATTTATTTCTCTATTGATTGACGTTTGAATTTTGAAAATCGGTTAATATTTGACAATGTTACAGCCAATTCAAAATTTCGGGAATTTTTTACGGGTTTATTTTTGAGTTTTCGGGAAAATGTTATTCTTTAAAAAAGTCTTAGAATTTTATGTAGATTATGCTAGTATTTTTTATTTTTCAAATTTATGAATTTTATTTTTTGCAGTGTTGCAAACTTAGGACCAAATTTGTTACTAGACTTAGTGATTTTTTAATTTTATAGGTTGGCAACACTTATGGGTCAGCCAAACACTAATTGCCAAAAATTAAATATCAACCCTCTATCTCTTATAGGAACCAAGATATCCACAATTTTCTTATTTTTCATTTTAAATTTGCCGGGCAGGTGAACATATTCAAGCAGTTACTCACCTACTCAATAGATGGCGTTACATATCACTTAGTTTATCAATTTGCTAATAGATGGCGTTGCTTGTAGAAGTATTTGTTCATATATAAGGCCCGATTTTCACTTGATTTCTTGAGCGTAGTGTTAGCCGAGCTCGCTCGCTTGCAGTCTGGCCAGCTGTAAGTAGTTATCGGCGTGGACGTCGCAGGTTCGAGTCGCCTCCAAGCCAGAAGAAGGATTTTCACTCTCTCATCTATAAGCAGCAAATCAGATTGAGTTGACGTGAATGGAGACTAGCGCTAGTCGGGAAAAGAAAACGAAGGCACAACAGAAGCAGCAGCAGAAGCAGCAGCAGAAAGAGAAACGGAGGCACAACAGAAGCAGCAGCAGAAGCAGCAGCAGAAAGAGAAACAAACAGAAAAAGGAGCTTGAGAGGCAGCCAAAAGCAAACCAAACAAACAAATAAGAGAAAGGCGTAAGTCCTCTCAGGTCCACCTGTGCACAGGTTTTGCTGCTTTTTACTTTGAAAATTTATTTATGATTTTTAAATGTCATAAAAGCCTATGCAACATACTAAACTTTATCTTCTTATAATTCAGCTATTTCTGAACCGATTTCGATCAAACAAAAACCATTTTTTCAATCAAAGAAAGCTCTATAAGTTATAAGTTTTAGATGTAAGTTTTTATGATTTTAAATGTCATAAAAGCATATGCGCAGTGCGCTCGACTCAATCTCGCTTTATACTATCCTTCCGTGTTAAAGTGTAATGGTCAGTGGCGGATATGTAATTTTTGGTAGTTAGGGGGTGGGGGGAAAAGTGGGCCAGAAGTTAGGTACCTAATCTACTAAGATGTAAAAACAAACCATTTTGATTTATTAGCATACGGTTACATATGGTCTGCAATGAAACCTACCGTTTAAAGAGTGTAGTAGTAGCTTTAAGTAGTGGTCTGTTATAATTTTTGTTATCTTAAATATGTTCGCAGTCTGCTGCTGGGTAATTGGAACCAGAACTGACACTGTAACTGAAATTGGAGCTCCACATGCGTTTCCAATCACTCCGTGTGTGTGTGTGTGTGTGTGTGTGTGTGTGCGCAACCCAGAGAGATAAAGTTTAAAGCCCCACGATTATGCCGAATAAACTAAATAGAAGGTTTATCCACCACACGCGAAGTGAGAGCAAACCAGTGAAGAACCGCATCTGCTCTGCTATGTTGCCACAGACATTTTTCACACCAATACGGGTAGGAATTGAAAGTTATTTAGGGAATGATGAAAGTGGTCATCAAATTCTACAAAAACTAAAGTTGTCATAAAAACGTTTATCACCCATAAACTGTAAGACCTAGGCAAAAGCAAATATGATATTCGTTCACAGCCAGTTCGAAAACCCCTATTTGCCGAGTTTCATCCAAATCGGTTAAAACTATCATAAAAAGGGCGTATCCCACACTAACTATAAAACCTACGTAAAAACTAATATGGTATTCGTAATTAGGATGTTCGAAATTCCTATATATACCGAGTTTCATCGAAATCGGCTAAAATTGTCATAGAAAGGGCGTATCCCACATAACTGTGAGATCAAGATAATAATAAATTTGGTATTCGTAATCAGCATGTTCGAAAACACCGTGATATAGCATACCGTGTTTTATGCAAATTAGTTTACTTAGAAAAGCTGTATATACCGAGTTTTATCCAAATTGGTTATAATTGTTATAGAAGGCTGTACCCTACATAAACTATAAGATAATATCTACACTGTACGTCATACTCACAAAGGGCTGCAAAAACAACGCAGCCAATGTCATACTCGTGCTGCTCTTGTGTGTTATCAAATTGGAACTGTAATGTTTCTGCGTATGCGTGTTATTTCTGCTAAATTGGAACTGTAGTTTTGTTGTGCATTCGCAAACAAGTACTCCGTGAACCATGTGTTTGTGTGTTTTAATCTCTGCTTCACTGTTGTGTAACGAGTAAAAAGAATTGACTTTGTATGTTATTCCGGCGCCACTTCTTCATTCTGATTGTGGCCATGGCCTTTCTAAAATATATGTTGCGTAGTGTGTTGCTATTGTACCGTAGCCTTTCTTGCGTAACCTTAAAAATGCTGCTATGTTCGTAGTCGGGTGCAACTTTTTCTGTGTTGTGTATTCGAAACTGGAACTTTTACTCTATCTTGAACTTGAACAGTTTGCTCATGCGCCACAAAATGCTCCGTAAACAATGTGTGTGTGTGTGTTTGTTTGTTGTGAATGAAAAATAAGCCACTGTCTCTTATAATGTTTCAAAAAAAGGGGTCGAAACAGCCTACTTTTTGGGTAGGCTGCTCCGGGGAAGGAGTTCTGTTACTGGAACTTGAGTCAGAACAGGAACAGTAACCAGAACTGGAGCAGGAACCGGAACAGCTTGCTCATGCGCCACAAATTGCTCCGTAAATCAATCGTGTGTGTGTGTGAGTTGGAAAGGAAACCACAATTGAGCGGAGTGCGAACCACTGCTCTACTATGTTCAATACTTGTTGGAATATGTGCTAATAGTCCTATGTTGTAGCCTTTTTAGTCTGTAGTCTGCTGCTGCTGTGTTCAATAGGAAACGGAAGTGGGAGTCTTTAACTGTAACTTTTAATAAATTGGAACTGCGCATGTGTAAACAAGTGTGTGTACTATGCTATTTAAGGAGTGAAAAATCTGTCATAGTATTTTATAACGGTTCAAAACAGGGATCGTAACAGCCTACTCGTTTTGTAGTCTGCTCCGAAACCGGTAATGGTACTGAAACTTGAGTCGGAACAGTTTACGCAATCGCTAAAATAGGGAAGAGTCGTAAAAGGGTTCTCGTTGGGTAGTCTGCTACGGAACCGTGACTGACACTGCATTGCTCATGCGCTACCAAGTGCTCCGTAAAGCAAGTGTGTGTGTATGGTAAGAGAGAGAGAGAGATCATAATATGTGCGTGCATCCCACGCAAACGGCAAGCGAACCACTGCTCTACTATGTTCAATAGGAGTTGGAATGTGAGTTCCTAGTCGTATGTTGCAGTCTATGGTCTGTTGCTGGTGGTGGTGTTGTGTTTAATAGGAACCGGAAGTGGGAGTTGGAACTGTAATTTTTCTGTGCATGCGTGTAATGTCTAATAAATTGGAAATGTAATTTTACTGCACATGAGCAATCAAGTGTGTATGCGTGGGTGTAGCCACGAAGGGGGGCATCGGGGCCCGGCCCCCAAATGATTTCCTGCCCCCCCCCCCAAATGACCAGCTTTCAAAACATTATTGTAAGATTACCTCTCTTCAGCCACTTAAAAATAACAAAGTTTACATATAATTAATAATTTACGGTAAAATAGTATGGAAAAATACTCTTTTACCATACCAATCGAAAACTAGTATGGTATCTCCTCCTTATACGAATCGGAAAACAGTATGGTTTATTTTTTATTATTTTTTTTTTACAGCAGATTACACAATTTACTGCGATTCATATTTGAAGACAAATAAACTTTGAAGACAAACGTTTCAACAAGGTACTATAAATACTACCATAAACAATGGTACTAATAGCTATGCATGCGCACGGGATTCCTCAAGTTAACGGAGGGATTCCCGGACATGCTGTAAAGGAAAGAATTGTCACAGGTTGTTAATCCCGTGCGCACACGTAGCTGTGTTTTCAAATATGCATTTTTCAATAGAGTATGTACGACTTTCTAAGTGACATTTTTAATCGCACTCTCTACGATGTGTTGTTTCTAAGCTGTTGGCCTCTGAATTTCATGTTCCCACGCTTTCAACACTCTGTCATTCCTAAATGGGACGGGATTTCCCCCTATGTTCACTAGGACTTTTTTTTTGCTTTTTTAAAGATGTACTATCACCCGTCCAAGTTCTTCCACGTAGTTACCGTTCACTCTGTATATATAGATAGATAAATATTTCCATTATTTTGAAAAGTTGCGAACTATAGCCTATATAAATTGAATCATACAGAAGGGATTCGAAGACGCACTAGACACCAGCACGACTGGTGAAGAACCCTGTGTGTATTACAACACAATAAAACTCCGTTTTGTGGCTATCGCAGCATTGCATTCATGCCACACGCGTTTCTGGAGTTAGTTGTTAGTGATCATAACCACTGCTTTAAAATTCCTTCACGTTCCCGCTTGTGTCGCTATTTCTGATAATATTATTTAAAACTTCTGATTCCAATCATTACCCACTCTTTTCTTCGAAGAAGTTTCGCATGTGAAACAGAAGGAACATTTTTTCGTGAAATAATATTTTCCGCGACAGAGCGATGCACGATTTGCAGATCTAAGGGTATTGAAAACCCAATTCGTCGGATATTAATGTCGTACTAGTTTTTTATTATTATTTTTAGATTTGAATATTTCTGAAGAAATCGAGTTTATTCGCACTCTCGAACTGATTTAGGAAAAAAAGAATTTGTAAAGTGGTAAACTGAAGTCCGAAGTCCAAAGAAGATGTTCGAAAGCTAGTTCACAAACGAGATGTCCTGCTCCTTTACGTGTTCAGCCACTTCGAATCTATGGTCGAGGAGGAACAGAATTTTGCATCGTTGACACTGGCGAACTTCAAATGCACGAAGTATCCTGGATCTCGGAAGAACAGGTCGATGTTATTTCTTTAAATCCTGTTTTAACTGCATCTTCCGGAGTGCTTTCTCCTTGCCAATCACCAGTGACCTAAAATGATGGGTGCGATCTCCTTCGGAAACGACAGTAGTATTGAAGAATTATGATTGGTTAATTAAACAACCTTATGTTGATAAAATATTATTACGAGTCTTCCATTTTGTAATACTTTGATTTGTTGGCGAACAACACTACAAATATATTCACAATAATATAAGCATTTTGTAATAAAAAGTTCTACCATTAAAAATAGTTTTTTTTATTGTAATAACCCCTAAAATAATCAAAATAATGAAAAAAACAAAAATCAAAAACTGTTACTTAACAAAGGGGAGGGATTCGGCCTTGCATTACGAAATGTGACAAGCAGGAGGGAGGGGTAAAAATTGGTCAAAAATAGCGCTAAGTAATATGTGGACGGCCCCTAGAACAGGAAATGAGACATAGATGTTAATAAAATAATTATGTTTTTTTCTTTTAGTCACGAATAATAAATAAATATATTTGTCAGAAAATCTTAAAGAAAATAAGGGAAATTACAAAGAAAATCAGCTTTATGTAGATTGAGGGCCTGTGTACAAGGGCTTAAACTAAAATAGTTATGCACAAAGCTAAGTTTGGTCAGGGACAGTAATTATTGGTAAAACATAATATAAACTACCTGGAATATAATTTATGGAGAAAAAGAATAATAATAATAATAATAATAATAATAATAATAATAATAATAATAACAATAACAATAATAAGCTAGAAAGCAGTGTTTTTTAGTTTCCCGGAAGGAAACCAAAATTTTCCTTTTTTTCAGGCCTCAAAAACACCAGCTGCAACATAATTTCTTTTGGCTTTGTAGCTGCCCCCCCTGAGAAACGACGGGCCCCTCCTACATAAACCTGCTCGCTACACCCCTGGTGTGTGACAAACCAGACTTATGTTATATTGTTAAATCCTGTTGTTATTTTAAATCTCTGCTGTACTATGTTGCTATAGTCTTTTTTTTCACATCAAAAAAGTGCTCGTAAAAGAGAACGAAAACACCCCTGATGTTATAATGGTAGAGAAACACTACCGGCAGTGTCATGATTGTTCCGCTATGTTCATAGGCTTGCTGTTGGGTGTATTTCGAACTGTAATGTTTCTGCGCATGGGTGGTTCTGTGGTGTTCATAGGCGTAAAAGGCTACTCGTTGCGCGCAGCCTGCTCCGGAGGAACCGGAATAGGTACTGGAACTTGAGTCGGAATAGGAGTCAGAAAATGAACCGGAACAGTTTGCGCATGCACAGTAGGTCAAAAGAACTCTCCCAAGTGCCACCACCCTACTCATGTGCTTCATAGTGTATTAATTAGAATATTTTCAGGAAATGGTGCCCAAAATGGTTGAAGATAAAACTAAACATAGCACCTTCTGTTTAGAAATAGTTTAATAATGGACGCTGCATCTAGACGATTTTTACGATTCATTTTAATTATTCATTTAAAGTAAGATACAGCGCATACCAGCCATTTTACCCTCGGAAATACGAGAAAGATAAAAATAAACACTATAGTACGAATAAGGCATAATAAATCAAAAGTTCATCAATTTTAAGTCACGAGCCTCAGTTCATTGCGTTTTCACTTTCCACTTCTATCAATCTTGATTCTTCCATTTTCTGACAGTCCTTCCATAGTGTGTCCCAACACTTTCATTTCATTCTAATCTACTAAGAGTCCCGTGTCTGTCATATTTAAATATGTTTGTAAATAGCATTAGTATGACTCATGAAGCCAAGTTGTTAGTTGGAGTAACGTTACACGTTTTTGGCTTTTAAATAAAGCGTATTTGCTTTGTTCGGCTATTATTTTATTTTATCCGGAACATATTGATGTCTGAAGGTTTGACTTATATTTTACACTGGTATTCCTTAATATACACACGTGTATAAATCCCAATACTAAATATCAGTCAAACCTTTACAAATCAATGTACCAGTACGCTAGAAACTAAAGTACTTAATAGTATCATTCAACTTGGGATAAATTTTGTAACGGAAAAATTAAAGATGTAATGCATTTTTACAATACATTTTAATTAAAAATTACAAAAAAAAACATGAATATCACGGAACGCTTCGACAACGTTTACACACGAAAATGCAGTATTATAAAGTGAACCACTAAGAGAAACGCTTATTATTTAATAGTGTATCTTGACTAAGTTAATGTTTATGAATTATGAAGAAAGAACAAGAAGTTTTCTTTAGTAATGTGATGTTCACTATCATTTTTTAAAGTTTTGTTTGTAATTATATAGAAGAGTGTTGTTCCTAATACTAATATTATACTAAATATAGACCGAGAATTTGTTCCAGAAGTTTTACAACTATAATTTAGATCAATATAAAACATATCGTATGAAGAGGGTGAATTTAGAGTCAAGGTTTGTATAGAACTCTTTTTGGGAAGTGTGTCGTAGAAACGTTGCTAGTAATTCTTCACTATTAACAACATAGTGCTAAATAGTATACATGTGAAATATAATTCGCCTTATGCAGAGTCGTTTTGACATTATGATTAGCGTCATACTAAAAACCTGACTTTTGCAGAGAACATATGTTAGTCGAACTCTTTAGTATGCCACTAATCACACGTCAAAACGACTCTGCATAAGGCCCAATAAATTTTATTTGATCTGTCGCAATGTCCCTTTCTTTGAAGATAATCAAAATGATTATTATTTTCCTTACCAACTTATACATTCCTCACTTGTCACTTTTTTCTAACGCAATGAGCTCATAATTTGCCATATAGATCCAAGAATCCTCGTTTGTGTGATCATAATATTCCAAATACGCTGACTTTAATACTCATTTTAGATCACTGGTCGCACAAGGTGACTATCAGAAGTGTAATCCTGAAAAGCGTCACTATTGGGTATCCTTTATGTATGTTTACTTTTGTTTGTAATTAGTAGCACATGTTTTTTACATTTTTTGCAATGTTTTGAACAACAAATCGGAGTGTTCGCGAAATGTTCTTAATATTTTTGATTTCGATTCTGTGTCAGGGGGCCAGCCTAACCCAACGTATCTTAAAATAACTTAATAAACAAAATAATGAAAAAGTTCTTAAGATCTAATACGGGAGTGTGACAGTTTTTAAGTATATATATATTTTGCACACGTATTAAGAATAAAAGAAAGATGTTAACTTTATTTGATGGTCTGATACTTTGAGTTTATAGAGGGTGGGTCAAAATAAGAAGCTAATATCTTGCGAACTATACCTCAAATAAGAAAAATATTAGTAAATGTACAATACAGAGGGGCCTAAAAACGACTCAAACATGAGGTCCCTCCGCCCCTCAATTTTGGAGTGAGGAGCATTTATGTGAAAGGGTCAAATGGGAACATAGCTCGAGTAATATGTCGTTCGAAAGGGCTTGGAAAATTGAACAATTTTTGCAGGAAACCACTTTTAATATGGGGAAAGGTTTCCAAGATAGCCACCAAGAAGGGGCCTGAATCTGCTAAAATTTCTAGTACCTTAAATCAAAAACGGCTGAGTAGAAAACGGTGAAACAAAAAACGAAAAAGGAAGAAGCTATAGGCAACGTGGAATGGTATTATTGCGGTTTCCCCAGGGCCCCATCATGTGGCCCGAGACCAGCTTGAAAATTTATAATGCGAATATAGGTTGGGTGATACCTTGTTTTATAGATCGTGGAAAGCCAAAGGGTTTAGTAGAAAATTTGTTTGGTTTTTGGCAAGCCAGTTTCAAAATGGAAACCGAAAATGGTTCCTCATTCAGATACAAAACGCAGTACTCAAATTTAATGTTACACGCCAATATCCAGCGAACTATGCACCAAATAAGAAGAGTGTTAAACCTCAACGTACAATACAGACGGCATAAAATATGTGTTAAACACGAGGATCCCACGGGGCCCCATTTTGGAGGGAGAGGTGTACGTACAATTTCAAAAGGCAACATAGGGCGAGTGATACCTTTTTTGGTAGATCGTGAAAAACCAAACAGCTTAGTACAAAATTAGGCCTTGTGTTTGACCCATTTTTAGGCCTGTGTGTATTGTATATTGACTCTTAACATATTTCTTATTTGATGCATATTTTGCTGAATATTGGCTTTGTAACATTGAGTTTGAACGCTGCTCTTTGTATTTGAATGAGGAACCATTTTGAGTGGCCATTTTGAAACAGGCTTGCCGAAAACAATATAATTTTTGTACTAAGCTGTTTGGTTTTCCACGATCTATCAAGCAGGTATCACTCGATCTATATTCCCATTTGAAATTTTCAAGTTGGTCCTGGGTTCGCATGATGGGAGCAATGGGGACACCGCAACAATACCATTCTACGTTGACTATGGCTTTTTACTTTTTCATTTTTTGTTTCATCTGTTTCTACTCAGATGTTCAGATTTATAAGTACTGTTAATTTTATCTGATGAAAAATGGGACCATTTTTGGGGGCATCTTGAAAACGGTGACCCATACCAAATATTGTTTCCTACAAAAATTGTTAAATTTTCCAACCTCTTTCGAACGAGGTATCACTCGACTTATGTTCCCATTTGAACATTTCACGTTCATCCCCCTTCCACAAAATGGCCGGAACCTCATGCTTGACTCATTTCTTAGGACCCTCTGCATTGTACATTGACTCCTAATATTTTTCTTGATGTATAGTTCGCGAGATATTGGCTTGTAATACTTATTTATGTACATAAATAAACTATACATATTTTATATATAAACGAACTGCGTTTCAAGTTGAAGTACTCTGAAAATAATGAATTCTTTTAGGCAATACCAGAATTGTCTCATTCTTGTCGACCCTAGAGAGGAGTGGGACAGAATAAAATGATATTCAGAAATAAAACAAAGTGGCGAGAAATGCAGTATATTATATCGCTATACTGAAAGTGATTAAACAACATTGTGCACTACGCTATCATCCTACTAAATATTTCAGTTTGAGAAAAAAAATAATAGTTCTGCCAATAAAGGTAAGCAGCCATCTTACTACTTTCCTGTGTGACAATAGTTTCGTTTTTTTGTATTAAATTCAAAAACAAGGCTTAAGTCGAAAATTAGAATTAAAAAGAAAAGAAAATACGCCAACAAAGCAATGCACATGTTAACGTAGTCGAGTTCGATTCTTCTGGGACAGTTTACAGCGAATATGAAAATAAATTGAATCACAAGACGACAAAATCTATCTATATTCTAGAGGTTACTGTTTAATGGATGTTATATGCAGAGAAGTTAAGGCAAAACGAATACGAAGACCGCATACGTTCTGTTACCTTACCCATGGCACAAGGTAATTTCAGAACTATATTTTGAAAATCAACTGAACTATAATTTGAAGCTAGTATCTTGCTGTTTACGAGAAACAAATTTAGAAAATCCTACTTTGTAACGCATAACTTTCACTTTGCATCTACTGCTCTAAACATTTTAGGACATTCCTACATTATACACTACACACTTTTTGATGTAAAATTTAAGAAGTATAATATTACTTTCTTCAACATTGAAATTGGTGTTTTCCCATCCTATTTCGTTCATTGATAGACCAACTACTAAAGGATATATCAACACACTGTTCTCGAGAGAAAATACTGTCTTCTATTGAGTACTCTGAGTTTGTATCAACCTTTCTATTACTTGTTGTAAATGAATTCTAATACCAACATCTCTTTCGCATTTGTTTTGCAAGGCCTTATTCTTTAGTTTCATATTTTCTGCAGTTGCTATTACTATTCTTGTTCGACCAATACTCTTTTTCGCACGGTTTGTTTTATTAAGAGAGGTAGGCAGCCTTCGGATAAGGACAGATATTCTGAGTGGTTACAAACGCAGTGGAAGATATTGCTGCAGAATATAACAGATGCAGTTTCTTGAATATCTGAAGTAAGGGATCATTGAGGCAGAAGCTCTGATGAACCCTCAGATATTCAAGCAACAGTCTCCTGGTAAGGTTGTATATAGCTTTTGCTGGAGAAACGGTGCGTTTCAGCTCAACGAGGGATTTGGACGGTCATTTACTGTAGATATCAGGTATTAGTCTTCTCTAAAAGAAGCACTGTTGAAAGGGTATATTACAGTCTTTTTAAATCCAGATATGATATTCTATTGTGCCATAGCACAGGGATATACCCGTCGTATAAACTCATCAATTAAATGAGGAGAAATAGTTTTTCCTGGATTATTAGCCAGCCAGTCATTGGACACCCGGTCTTTAGAAGTTCATAAAGAGAAACTTCCACCAGGTGCAGTTTGTGACTGCAATGCGGGGGGGGGGGGAAATTTTCATAACACGCCATTTTGGTATATCTTCTCTTTCACAATGATGTTTACGTGATTTTCGTGGTGATCGAAGAGCAATATGATTGGATTTTCTTTCGAATATTTTGAAATTTGGTTAATGTGTTCTAAACAAAGAATAAATATCTCAGCAATCATCCATCCAGTTATCCTTGCTAATGTCAAGCTATGTGGTGGTATTTTCTTCAGGAAGAAATTCTTGTACCCTACTCTCGAATATAGAAAAACTGGAGGAATGTTATTCCTAACTGCATTGAAGGTACATAGCACCATCACTTGTTCATCACGTTCTACTGAGGTTACCTGTCCGACATGATTCTGTCCTCGTTAAGTTATCACTCGTGGTATCCTGTGTACAGTACTAAATCCAGTTTGATCACAATTAAAAGTACACTGCAGAGTGAACTTACACTTCTCATATGCTAACTTCAAATTGTTCAAAAAATCGTCCACGTTCTGTTTATTGAAGCT
This sequence comes from Thermobia domestica, assembly GCF_964235325.1. Taxonomy (NCBI): domain Eukaryota; kingdom Metazoa; phylum Arthropoda; class Insecta; order Zygentoma; family Lepismatidae; genus Thermobia; species Thermobia domestica. The sequence continues at coordinate 270,301,526 of NC_137460.1, read as the reverse complement.
GGTACTTCTTGATAAACTTTTGATTCCAGAGATCGCAGTGATAACTGAGGGGGATGCTCCATAAAACCATTAACCCAGTCGTATCCCGCACTTTTGTACACAGTTTAAGATTCCGGCATATTCTTCTTCAAGGCATTTGCATATGCGTAAGGCAAAGTGGGAAACATGCCTTGTTCTAAGCCCATAGTTCATCTTACTTGCGCTAACGAGAGTTTCACACAAAAAAGATTTCCTTGAAATATTACAGCATCTCTATTTGAGTCTTCCTTGTATTTTTAATATATCTAGCAAAGGCTGATTTCGATATGTTGTGTTTTTTCTACCTGTCGTATAGTATTCTTTTTTCTCTATTACTTTCTCTATGGCTTGCAGAATATCACTGTTTGCTGTTCGTATGTGATCTCAATTTATCTTCTTCCACTTGCGTGACATTTTTCTGAAACACAGATGTGAAAAAAGTTCTAGATAACACAGAGTTAACCAAGCAAAACAACATGAATTATAATAAAGCTATCTAATGTTTTCACAGTTGTGAGTGGAAGGAGTGGGACAGTGTCCCAATACTCTTCAATTCATCATGTCGTAATTCTCCCTGTATACTCACTTTTACTACTCTCACTATAAAGCTACGAACTCTGGTATTAGAATCATAAAAATATGTTCTAAATATACTTTCAATACTTAACTCTCTACTCTTATATTAAATTCTCTACTACCTCTTCATATAGTCAAATATGTTTATAATATAAATCACACATTATAGTTATCAGCGGTGAAGGAACATTTGTCTTTGCTTCTAACACCTTGTGAACGTTCAGAACCTGGTAGCAATGCTCTTTAAATGTTGCCGCCACATCTGCTAGCAACCACTATGGCTTAACACAGATCACCAGAGAGATATATCACTTTCCCACATCTCCAGCTGTCCCGAACCTCACAATTTTCACCAATTTTTGTGTTTGCTCCCTGATACGGAATTTTATTAAAAAAATCATTGTCTGAAAGTTGCCAATGGGGTACATATTTGGGTAAAAGTTCACTTTCGGTCTCACACCGACTTCAGTCTTTTGATAAAGGTATACAACAAAGAACTCTACGTTGCTTCAAGACATAAATTACCTTCTAAAACACACTTTAGAAATAACATTATAAGTGAAAGTATAACGTAAAGCTATGGCGCATGTTTGTTTAGCTAACCACCCGCTCGAGGGTTATGCCCTCCATGGGGAAAAGAGAAGTCAATGTTACTGCGAGAAAGGAGTTAGACATGGTATAAGGGATTTTCAAAATTTTATAATAACTTTGTCATAAATAACGTAAGTAAATAGGACATTACGGTCTTTACAATCGTAATCATAATGACAGTGGAGAAAGGAAATTGTACAATGAATATAGAAATCATGATGAAAATATTTGGATTTACATTTCATTTTATTGCGTTGATGAGTGATATCTATGAGATGAGGTGCATTTGGACGAGACAAATAGGATATTGTATTGTGACGGATATAGCCTATTCTTCTCCCTTGGGGACTGCTTCAAACAGTAATCAAAGGAAATGGGAAACTGTGAGTGACAAAGGAATTATTGTATAGAATATGATTGTATGATATTGTGCGGAGGGTGACAGAGAAGAAACTTTCAGATGAGCGGAAGATCTTGATATTTCGGTGGTAAGGAATAATGATACATTGAAAAGAGGAGGAAGAGATAGAATGACTGATGCTGTGAACGATATAAAAATAGATATGGGCGTTGATGGAATCGAAGAGGAGTAGATGATGAGGATTGAGCGGTCCGGAAGTTTTTGCGGCAAAGTTCTTCTACATGGAACCAAATGTACGGAAATGTAACGCGAGCATAGAGCTTTGGAACAGAGCTCAGGAGTTTGATGTGGTATGGAATTCTGAGTGTGTGATGTTCGAGAACCTTAAGTTTTTGATCAAAGGGGGTGACTGCCGAGTCTTAACGGCATGGCCGTAACTAAGCACAGGTCGAAGGAAGACTACATAAGTGTTTAAGAGTAGCTTTGCAGAAATACTCAAGGTTGTGCCAGTAAGTCGTTTTAATAGATTGAGTCGATTGTATACCTTTTTGTTGATGTCCTGGACATAAGTCTTTCGTCTGAGGTGTCTATCTATGGTGAGTCTTAAGTATTAACGGTTTTGGAGATTCTAAGATGGTTGTAGTTAACAGTGATGGAAGTAACTGGAATTACTGTGAAATGTGAAGCGTTCCATAGGAGGCAGAAATACTGTAGTGTGGGTTTTAGCAGCATTGGATTTCAGTCGCCGTTTATTGCACCACAGAACAAATGTGTGTATTGTTGGTTGTAAGGCATTGTTTACTTAGCCTTAGTGTATAATACGGCAAATTGCAAGAAAAGCTGTATCATAAGCGTATGGAAATAACTGAACATTTTGTGGGGGAAGAGGCAAGTCAACAACATACAGTAGATATAATAAGGGTGATAGTAAAAAGCCATAGATATGCCTGAGTGCATAAATATAGTTTGATATAACTGTTGATTAATGTATTCGTAAGTACGGTGGCCAAAAAAGAAATTGTAAATAAAACGGATATATGTGATAAGAAGGCGAAACTGTAGCAGTTTCGAAAGCAAACCCTAACGCTACACCTCATTAAATGCCTTCTCTAAATCAAAGAGCACCAGACAGGATGGCTTGGTGGTATTATACTGCTTACGGATGCAGTTGAGGAGACACAGAAGCTGATCGTTGATGCTAATTTGTGGGCGGGAGCCTGCTTGATGGTGTGGTAAAGATGGTATTGAGTAAGACGAGCATGAAGTCATTTGACAATATTTTTTTCTATGATTTTGGTGAAGATTCTGTTGAGCTGTATCGGACGGTGTTATTGATTTTAAGGAACAAGAGAAATTTGGATGATTTCTAATGAGCTGGTACATAATTGTTCCGTGGAATAAATATGACCAAGAAGATTGAGCAGTATTGGTATATTGTCTTGCATGTCGATAGATGTTATTGATTCCAGGGGCATTATAACGTTTATTAAAGATGACCTTAGTAATTTGCGGTGTAGAAATGGAGGCAGAGAGTGCTTTGTGAGTAGATATGTTGTGCGCCATGTTGAACTGAAGAAGAGTATGTGGTGAATTCAAGTTGAAATGGTCTACAGGAAGATAAATAAAAAACTAAGTAAAATATAGAGGTGTGAAAATCTCCTATAATTAGGAAGCAAAGGTTTTAGCCTTTTCTTGGTCTCTGTGCAATGCGTGATCGTGGTGTAAGAGAGGATAGGAGGTTTGGGTAATTTTAGCAGCTAATGCGTTGAAACGCATCTAATATTGCGAAGGGTGTGATATGGCAGAAATTGTGTTTCAGGTTTTAATCCACTGTCGTAATTTTTATACTTTAAGATTATTACACACTGTTCGGTGGAGGGCTCTACGATGCTGAAGAGCTTCGCGGTTGCCAGGGTAAACATATTCTGTATAGATTTGAGGTGACTGTTTAACTAGACGAAAGTAGCGCGGAGGGATTTTAAAATGATGAGGTGATATATATGCGGTTTGAGGGATGAACTGCTCGGTTGCGAGAGTAGGGGTGAGTGCGGATGGGGGAAAGAGTTGGAAAAAGTGTTTGATAAAACAAAACTTTCTACTACTCTCACCCCAATCAAAGCTCGGTAGAACGAGGAAGTGATAGTTGCAAGTAAAGGAAAAATACCATTTCAATAATAATAATAATAATAATAATAATAATAATAATAATAATAATAATGATAATAATAATAATAATAATAATAATAATAATATTTTATTGTGGGTGCCGTGCCACGGGGTACCAAGGCTAGGTCAAAATGACCCAGCAACCTTTCCTGTCATTTTTGGGTATTTTATGTTTATTTTTATATGAATTTCGATTTCCAAAAGTAAAAATGGTTGTTAATGGAGAAATACCTAAAATATTATCCCACTACCTTTCTTTGATATTATACCTTTTGTTTATAAAAGAATATCTAGGCCAAATTGACCCAGTCTTGGTATTCGAAGGGTTAAATTCACTTTCAGTAAAAAAAAAGGGATAGGTCGCTGACTGTATGAGTTTAGTAAGTTTAGTAGCGAAGTATGAGAAGAGGGGGTTTTGAGACAGAGGAGGAAGTAGTGCAAACTTCTAGTGAGTGTAATGGGCACATGTTCACTATCCAGGAGATGTAGGATGTAGATGAAAATACTGTGGGCGAGAAATGAAGTGTTCACTATGTCAGGAGTAGTGTTAGATAAGAAACGGATTGGTTTTGCTAATGGCTGAATGAAGCCTGTAGTGGAGGCAGTAATAAATTTGTTAAAAGCTGTTTCTCTCGGTCTGAGCGGCTATGGATGTTAATATAGGAAGATATCAGGTAATGTCGGAAATTATTAGAAATATATTGGAATGGGAGAGGAATAGGACGACCTGGTCGAACATAGATGACTGTCATTGTGACACATAAAGATTTGTAATAAATAATTATGATTAGATATTCAGGAATATTACATGGAGAGTCAATACTATACAATGGGTAAGGATAAAATACTATGCCACGCCGCTGGTGGTGCGTCAACCCGGAAGCTTCTTATCGTGACGAATGAGTTGATAGCAGGTAAATTTGCAACTAAGTTTGGGAGTGAGATGCGTTTTACTGATAAGTAATGTGTGAAATTGTTCCTCGTGTAATAGTTGTTCAAATATGAGTATATGAGGTAAGTACAGGAGAATGTTGAGAAATAGAAACAAGAGTCATAGTAAAATACCTAGGTATATGATCACTATGAAGTTAAATAATTGTTTCGAGTGAAGATAGATGAAAGTGCACGTACGAACCATTGTAAGTGGCATGAAGATCGAGGTGAAGAATGTTGCGAGCTGCGTGCTGAACGTGTTGAAATATTAATGGTTGTGCAAAAGATGAACGTTTTGAAGAGTGCGGGTGACTAATGCTAATAGTTTATGTATATAAAGAAATTGATTAGTCTCTCGTGAAGTCTTACCTTTTCGATTTTGAACATAATGAGTGAATAGTGGTGCTTGAACTATTCTGGAGCAAGCCGAGACTCACACTTCTAGCTGTATGTCGGAGACGGGAATTGATGCCAAGTGTTGTAGGTAGGAGCTTTTTACAGATTCGGACAGCTTTTCATAGGAAGAGAAAAAGTGTGCAGTTTTTACTAGGATAACAGGTTCACAAGCCCGTATCCACGGGGAAGGGGGGGCAAAGGGACCGTCCCACCTAAATTTTAATGGAAGGCTTGCAAAAACATTCGATTAATTCTATGTGTAAACAGTAAGAATAAAATGCAATATAAAAGAGATTATTCCAAGAATGTTTCCATTTTAACTATTTGATGAACACTTATAAACATGTTTTAAAGGAGTTCAAGTAAAGTTTATCAGTCTTCTCGATTAACGGTATGAAAAGACACAATACATATTGAAGCAATTTTTTTACGAAAAGGAGGAATATGTTCATAATACTTCATGTACAGTTGTAATAGCGATCTGGAAGGTATGAGACGAAGTATGAAGTGCTTGCTGCAAGTCAAATCATAAAAACGGAATCAGGAACAAAGCGTTTATCTTTTGTCGACTGCAGTAACTGCGGTAGGTTATTGTTATTCTATTGTGTAGTTGTAGTACATACATACATTGCAAAATCCTCGTTAACAGCAAACCTTAGATTAAGTATGTAACAATTAGTTGTGAATTGAGTTAAGAGATCCGAGTTCTGTTAAAGGCGATTGATTCTTGTAGGATCCAAATTATTGTTGTGTGATATGTAAAACAAGGACTGTGGTAGAACATTCACCGAAAAAGTAATAGTTGCAAAAACTTCCATATGTTTGTTCTCGTAGAACAATAAAGTTAAGCTAAATTATCTTAATTAGATGACTAACTGAGCAAGTCAACCTATTTAACGGTTAAGTTTAAGGATTAAATTCCGGGTTGTGGAGCCAGGACTAGTAAAAATTTGCAAGATTTAGAGGAGAAATTAAGTAGCAAAATGTTTTGTATTGTACTTGGGAGGGGGATCCCGTGAAAGTAGCTAGTTTTCATATAAAAACGTTGTAAATTGGAACTATTTCTTAGTCACGTATGCGTAATAATGTTGTAATTTAACATGAAAGAAGCAGTGATGCTTTTACTCGATACTAGGTGGGTGCAGCGTTTTGCTTACATTGAGAAAAATCTGTTCTCTGGACAGTGTGCAAATATACAGAATCCTCTTGCTTACTACAAACATCAGAACGGAGCTTACGTTATCCGTATGCTATATAGGTACTGCCCTTACGTGTTACATCAAGCCGTTAAAGGATGTTTGATATCTAACAGTACATACATATATGTGTGTTATCTTCGTCAGCTATATATTAGATACGTCCATTTTTATGTGAGATCCTGACCACCTATATTGTTTCATACGGAAAGTATGTATGGATGGAGCACTTATACAGAAAGTATTATAAAACATGCGTTTTCAGTTATACGCTTGCTGTACGTTAAGCCCAAAAGCTACAGGATTTATAAATGTAATCTAAGATATTACGTATGCCACATACATTTTTCTCAGTGTAGCTTTGAATAACATTATAGTATTTTTTAAACTGTTTTGGTATGTGTCTTCTTAGTATGCCTATAGTGTGCAGGTGGTTCATTTATATAAAACGCGCGGAGCACGGGTGTATGTAGTTAATGGGGAGTGCGTAGTTGAGAGGGAAGAAGGAGCGAAGCGAGAAGCCGAAGCAAGGCGGGTTAACGCACTATTAGGTTACTTAGGTTAGGTTATGTCTTCTTCGCACTTACCTTAGTACGTACTTAGGTTTGCGGAGCTTTCCTATCTCAAGCAGAAAGTCATGAACGATTGTTGGTGGTCTTTGTTCTTTCATTTATTAAGGCATAAATGTTCAAAAGATTAACCCTTGACCGGGCAAGATATTTTTGTAACGTAGACAGGCAACTGGGTCTTTCCAACTCTATTAGCCTTACCAACTCGATATGTTCATGACTTTAACTTCGACTAAAGACAGAAGAATTCAGAATTTTATATCATCGAAATATTTAGGAAAATTGAGAAATTCAAAGAAATATATGAAGCTACTGGGCCTGGGAGGCCCCGCTTGCCCGGATAACATCATGTTTTACAAATGTTAGTACTGTCAATTCACATCCATCACAAAGACCCTGTACACTTGCAGTCATATTTGCTCGAAAATTATCCACAATCCAACCGTCCTGAACCTAGAGACAAGTAGTTCCCTCTACTTGCGAATTAGTCCCGTCTTTATAAGCGCTTATCAAAAGGTATTACACATAAATTACGCTTTACTTACATGTTATCAAACACACAAGCAATCAAATAATGAAATTCTTGTAGGTAAATTTTCAATATGTTGATAAAAACGGAAGGGCAACTTCGCAAGTTAGCCCTAAACAAGAGCCTAAGTAAAGTTGAATTTCCTTATTTATCTCTCGATCTTGATCTTAATACTAGTATTACATGTGGAACTATTAGAACATTTATATTTTAATTCTAATTCGTGTAGTTAGTAATACCCATTTAATAAAATTCACGTTTTTTTTCATGTAGATTACATAATGTTAACTTAATGTGTGTGTGTGTAGAGGGATAATAGAATTAAGTAGAAGCAAAATACTTAAACTTTCAAGAGCAAAGATGATGAATTGCTGATGTTACTATTTGATGAACTATAATATGGTTGGCTCGCCCCCCCCTAACTTTTACCGGGCCCCCTCTATATTTTTGGGCTGGCTACGTGTCTGCAGGTTCATAGGATGCACCTGTTAGTAGGATGTTCTTTGTATTTTTGACAGCGTTTACCTCGGAGAGAAAGTGGTCGTAATGAGCAGGATGGTTCAAATCGGCGTCTCTTCTTAAAAACGAAGATTTGTTTATGCAAAAGGTCGTTGATAGTATTCTGTGATGTTCTTAGAATTCGAACTATGTTCGTTGGACCCTGATTGTTCCAAATACCGATGTATTTTTAAAACTGCATCTCACTTCAGGGAATCCAGCTTATGTATCGTCATGTGTTATAGATGGAGGAACCCCTCGTAATACTATTGACATGGTATGTGGCTGAGGTTGCTAGTGTCGGATGTTGTTGAGAGAAGTTAAAGTTGCAGTTTTCCTGAAAATTTCAAAACTGGATTGTCACGAATTATTTTGCGAAGTTAGCCGACTGTGATTTAATGATGAAATCATTTTTTTTTGTCTCTACCATTTGCGAAATATCTTTGCGTTGCCGATGCTAAAGTTGTTAGGGAAGTAAACGCTTTTAACTCAAGTACTTTGGATTGTAGTTTTGCAGTAGGAAGTTGTAGACATGGTGCAGAGAACGATAAGCCGGTAGGAGTGAGAGTCAGAGCTCGAAATGCTATGTGCATTTGTATGCTTCTTAACCCTGGAAAGCTAACATGTTCAAAAAGTTACGTTAAAGCTAACGTATCGTAAAATTTGCGACTGGTCACAAAATCTTAATTACATACGTATCTTTTTAGAAACTGGGACTCTAATGATTACAGCTGGTAAGAATACATATGAGTGAACATTTTTGCAGCCAGTTTGGTTGTTCAAACTTTTTCCGCGTAGTATACACAGCATTTCCCACATTGTTCTCCGCAGATCGGCATGTTGCAGCGGCAGCAATACATTGACGCCATTCTCCTCTTGGCTGATTGACAAATCCCACAAATTGTGCGAGGCTGGTTTTTGGAAGACAACATTCTTCTTTGGCACTGGCATTTTCAGAATATCAGCAATGGATTGCCGGAGTTTCCGGGGCAAATTTGAGTATTGAATCCGTTCTTGGAACCATGGCTCAATAAGACTGCCGCGAATTTTCTTCTAGAAAGAGGCTTTTGACCCATTTTCACAACATTGTGAACATAAATGAAATAGGCATTAACCAGGATTATGTTTATCATTCCAAAAAAGACACACAAAGCCCATCCTTTGGTGTTACGGCTGCACGACACATTTGGTACAGTGAATCAACGCCTCCTTTCTTTGCATTATAAGTCTCGATAAGGTCACTGTCAACAATACCCGTACGATTCATTTTCTTAACTTTCCTTGAATAAATACTATAAAATGAAGCCAACACTTTCACTAAAATGTATCTGTAAGTTGACTCTAGAAGTACAAAATAATAGTAAACAATATTAAAAAAATCCATGCGTTATTCCTAATGTATCGTAAATCTTACGACCGGCTAACAAGCTCATATAGAAATACAGCCGGAAGCTAAGGAAAGTAAGTACTGCCCAACAATTCAGGCTTAGTAGAAAACGGAACTCAGCGGACTAGTCCATTTTCGTCGTCAAGGGGAAGGAGCATCAAAATAATACTTCTCGCTCGTAAAATTTACGAAATGTTAGCTTTCTCGGGTTAAATAGTGGTGAACTCATTGATGATGCTTGGTAGTTGCCACTGATTGGAGAATAAGAACGCTAAGAAATTGGTTCAGTGTATGCTCTGTCTCGTCGATTTTTCCGCTTCTTGTTTATTTTCAAAGGATGCGTAAAAGACTGTCCGTCGTCAATTATCATATGGGATAAAATAACCGAACTGAAGCAGTATCCAAAACTATGAAATGAGATCAGTATAAGAATGAAAATGATCATAATGATGATCAAAAATAATTCTACTTGTATACTCCAGCTAGCTTCCGCTCATGAAAGCTCTCAATTTCTTGCAACCTGTCACCTGTTAATGTGTCACCATCACCGTGCGCCAACACGAGTGCAATAAACACAACCTAGACTTGGCAAATTGGCCTCATTACATGTAGTCCAGCTGGGAAAGTTTTCGAATGAACTACTTTTTACCGGTCAGTCAAAATGGCTAGTAACCTATGAGGTTACGCCCTCTGTAACGTGAGTGCTGAAAAGGAATTTACATGCAAAGTGTAAGTCGTGGTCTGTGTTCTATCGAAATTTTACAATTATACGGTATAATATCTAACAAAAAATCAAAAAGAGAATGAAAAAAATGGGCGTAAGGAACTTCGATCCTTAGCATTATGAAGGAAGTAAACATATATAGGTCACAACTTAATATAAACAGATAGATTCAATATAAATACAACTAGAGAAAATGAAAAATTTGTAAAGTGATAGCGAGGATGGAGAATGAGGGACTGGGGAAGCAAAACTGAGTAGAAAGTGATTACTGTGCAGGATATGATTGATGAAAGAGTGGAAGATGCTAATGAATAAAATAATCAGATATAACCTTCAGCTCTAGATTAGCCCCAATTCGTGACTTTTTTTTAATTATTTGTGAAAAACTGCAATTACAGTTTTCTTAATTGGTATGTTAGCTATTTTGGATGTGGCACTTGTCTACTTCCGGTGAAGATGTGGATTTCGTATGTATATGGCCAAAAGACCTGCAAAATATGGAAATAAAATTTTTTGTCTTGTTGGGGAAACATTATACTACACAACAAATATGGAACTGTATGTGAGGACACAACTAGAAGGTCCGTTCCAGAAAGTAACAAACCTGAGGAAGTAGTGAAGAGATTGTGACAACCGATTTATGCATCATCTCGCAACGTGGCCTTTGAAAATAATTAGTTTACAAGCTGCAATTTAGTTAAATCAATGGAATGGGACAATAAGTTAACAATTATAGGGACAAATTGTAAAAACAAGGAAGAGTTGCCCCCGCGTTTGTGAATGTCAAAAGAGAAAAGATTACAGGAATGTGTTTCGTTTTCATTAGAACTGCACCATTGTCTCCTACGTACCTAAGGAAAATCGGTGTGTAGTGCTGATCTCAAGTATGCATAATCACAACAAATTAGATGAGAGTATCGGAGATAAGAGGAAGTCAGAGATCGTCACACTTTACAATGAAACTAAAGTTGGGGTGGACACATTAGACCTGATAGGTACTAAATAGGACGAAGACAGAAATAGTAGACGATGCCCAATGGCGTGGTTTTATCACTTCTTAAATGTAGAAGCGATCAATGGTAATGTTACACATTCAGCGAAAAGAGTGAATAAATTCTAAGGGCGAAAATACCTAAAGGCAGGGGCGGATCCAGGACGGACTTCTGGGGGGGGCGGTCGGCGGTAATATTGCTACTTTTAAGAGCTCCAAACTTGTTATGGATGGGTTTATTTATATATAAAATAAGAAAGTTTCCTCTTGTGGGGGGGCGATCGCCCCGATCGCCCCCCTCTGGATCCGCCCCTGCCTAAAGGAACTGGGAAAAGTGTGATTGAAAGAGAGCACTGAATAAACAAAATCCCACAGAGCTTCGAAAATCGGAGGCAAGGTTTTCTGGATTGATTCTAGAAGAAAATGCTTCTGTACCCCTGACTCTAAGGAAAACGAGGACGATGTTACACGTGTAAGCACAGTAAGAACAGATATTTTTGCCAGAAGTGCTGTAAGTGGATTTAGATTTACCTAAGTCACGCAAAAATGATGTGTGGAGACTGCTGCAGAATTGAAACGTGAATTTCCCTATGTGTAATACACCGCTATTAGGAGAAATACTGGTTTACTTCTTTCTACTTAATTAATATTTTATTTTGAGTGCCGTTATTTAAGCAATAAAATAGTACATAGTTATCGAGCTTATTATAACAAGTAATATATTGCTTCAGTGAAATGAATGTACAGTTTCGCTGAAATTGTGCCCACTGTCTGGTGTTTGTATTTAATATTGTAAAGATAATAAAAATTTAAATCCTAGTTCACATCTTAACAGGCAAAACTATTTCTGGGCCCAGGAGGCAAAATGTTACCATTCATGATTTTTTTTTCACATTACCACTGTAGGGTTAAAAATGGTGAATCTCACGAGGGTAAATTGTACTGACAGAGCGTAAACATTAGGGACAAGGGGTATGCTGATAGCGATTTGGTGTGGGGTCTAAAGTGAGATACTAGATACTGCATGAATAAAGGATGCTGAGATTTGAAGCGTTTGTTTATATAGGTGAGATTTAGTTTTTCGATATAGTACTGTAATATGGGGAAAGTTGGTATAGCTCCAGAGTGGGACTAGGTAATCGGACAAAGAAACCTATGTGGCGAACTTACGGTTAGAGGATCAAAAGTTTTTGATAGATTTTGGATGATGCGGCTCCACACCGTAAATCTGTATGTTAAATTTGGCACTCAGAAAACTTTAAATGTACTTAGGGTCGTCTATGAATAAAGTTCAAAAAGATGGCATCAAACTGTAGAAAAGTTAGTTCATGCTCGTGTTTCGGGAAAAATATATTTGGTTTCTCTGTGCTTTATCATTTCCATTGTGAACCCAGTAGTAAGCTTACGGCTAGGGTCTGCATTTGACAGTATCTCCAACTTGAAATGATGTGAAATACCGTTATCTCTTATTGCTACATAACACTCAATTATTATAATTTACATTGTTCAACACAGATGGCAAGAAAAGAGTGAGAGTGACTTGGGCAACGTGATCCCTCGGCAGAGAAGTGTGCCAAATTAGATACTCCATATTCTCTGTTTAATGTGGTGATGTATAGAAGAATGCTGATCAAAAGTGCGGGGAACAGAAAACCACATTTAAAGTATACTACCAAAATACACAAAGAACTAAAAACAATTTTACGGACTGTGCTATGAATATTAGTTTGTTGCCGGAATATGGCTGTTTAGTGGTGAGTGAAACATGATTGAAAGAATCGGTAATGAACAGTGGAATGCCGTTTCTCAACCAATTGTCTACATAGATAAACGACCGCAAAACAATAGTGGGAAAGTTTGTAGTATTGAAATAAATGGGGCAGCAGAGCACAGAATCATCTCGTACGTGAGTGTGAAATTATTTGAGCTAAGTCTGTACAAAAACAAAAAAGTTCGTCGGGTGTTTCTGCAGACCATATAGAAACAGTCCCCAAAATTTACTTGAAACATGCCACTAATCACTTCCAGTTGCCATTACAAGGTGACAAAGTTGCTCATTTTGGTGACTATAACTTGGGCTTAGATATGTATCAACAGTAAACATGGAATAACATCAGTCCCTTTCTCGATAATTCTATTCAAGGACTCGATTTGGGATAGTACAATATTCATAACGCGCGTAAAAATAACAGCTTAGGTTATGTCATCTCCATTTTTCCGACAGAATGTGTCATCTCATATAAAAAGTTGCTTCTCCCAGACCGCGCGTTCCCCGTTCCATATGTTACTCCCAACCAAAGCAGCCAGCAATCCAACTAAAAAAGAATGTTTGTGCCTGGCTGAAGGAAGGCCCCTTTGGCTGAAATTTGTAAAGTACTACAGGTGTTACAGTGGACACTTTTACTAGATGGAACAATAAACGAGACAGTGGGTTATTTCTCCGATGTTTTTAATGCAACAATAAATATTTTGTACTGTTCAAAAAGTAAAAGCAATGAAATTTCCAACAAAGTACGGCGAACAGAGTCGCCACACATTCCGAAATAAGAAAAAGCTTTGGGAACTGTGGCGTGCATTTCCAAATGAACACATATCCTTAAAAGAATTTCTGATATAGGAAAATAGCTATTGAGATGTAGCAAATACCTAAACTAGATTTAAAAAAATCAGATTCCAGCATCAACAACACTAAACAATTTTGGTCTTAGGTCTAAAACTTCTAGCATACCTCTTGTAATGTACAATGATGCATCAGGTGCAGAAGTTGAGGGAAGAACATAAAATTTTAATGAGTTATTTTATAATAAATTCAAAACTGGATAATCAACGTACTTCCCTGTTCAATCCGTTTGCTCGTCCACTATATCTCATTTATCTATCACTTCTGCAGAGGATGAGTTACTGTTTTTCTCTCCGGTCTGAGAGCCTCTGGCCAGAACAATATAAGCAAAACCTTTCTGCGTTCGACGTCATCTATTATTTCTTTTCCGCTTTCACTCATTTTTCATAGATGCTTCAGGGAAATCTGTTTTCCCTGTTCTTGGAAAACAGCCCGTTTCTCTTCCATTTATAAAACTGGATTAACAAGTTATGTGTCATCCAAAAGCAGTATCTCGCTACCCTGAAACATATTAATCTTCTACGAGAAAATTATCAAAGACATCACTTCCGGTTCAGTACAATCCCAAAGTTGATATTGGAGGGTGGATGCCCCATCTGCCGTCAAAGGGAGGCAAAACGTGATTTTTTTTGGTTCGCATTTACATAAAATGTAAGTAAAACTTTCATTATTTTTCAGTCACTGTTTCATTTTTAACCTCCCTAATATCAAAAATAATACAGAAGACCACATCTGTACGAGCTAGCACTAGAACTAATAAATGAAAACCTGAAAGCTCGTTCTGAAACCTAAACTTTGAAAAAAAAAAAATTGCTGCTGTTCTTGGCAGAATACAGAAAGCAAAATACCGATGATGAACCAGTCTATCATATCGGAAGAAATATCTGCTACATCTCCTGGTCAAGACAAAACAGAACTCACCTTGAATGTAATGATTGTGGGAAAAACGTGTTCAGAAGGCAGTGAACAACAACTACTAAATGACAGCAATCTCAGAAAGGGGGCATTGCGTGGAGGTTGATTAACTTTGAATCCGCCTGGCATCTACATATTGTGGAAAAGCATGTGCAAAAAGCACTCAATGATTACTGCTACCTGCAATAAAATCTATATTATCACAGCTAGCTCAGTGACATGGATGTTGATTAGGTTAGATTCTGTTCTTTTGTGATTTGTTCAGTGTGTTCACTCATATTTAGCAGTGTTGTAATTTAAATTAAATTAAAAGTATACTTTTGGTCAACAATAATTTGTCTTAATTTAATAAACCTTAATGCTCCAGAGTATACATTTTGCATCATGTACAATGCTGAAATATGTGATTAATCGATGAGGCCGAATTGATGTCGTCGCCAGCGGAAATGCGAACTGGCAGTACTTGAGCGGATGAAAGTTAAGGAACGTGATATTTAAAGAATTTTACCGCAAACATTTCACAACTAAGATGTTTCACATTTGTATATTTTATTACGTGTGTAACTTGACTATACCATTATATGTAGAAACTTTATTTTTCAGTAAATCGTTCAACATATCTTGCATTGCAAAATGTGAGCTCCATATAAATCTTCTTTTCAACTGTGTGTGAGATTTTCATCTGTGTATTAAAACGTCCTGCCAAACTTGAACATACACCAAATACTTTTCTAAACTCGTCGTATGTGTGATGTTTTCCACTTACGTATATTAAAATTTGTCTTGTCAAGCTTGAACGCGAAATAAAATGAGGCACTAGAATTAGAAGCTGCTAAATCGTTATTGCTAGATTTTAAAGGATCGCCCTTTAAACCTTATACAAATGTGATAATATACAGTTATATTAATAAATGGACTAAAATTTTGTATGCCGTTTTGTTTTGACAGGTGTGACGTTTCCTTACAATACCAGATACGTACAAAGTAAGCAGAAGGCTTTTGAATAAAATTTAAAACCTGATTTATCAACAATAATAGTTAAGGAATACGAAACATAGCTATGTATATTCACTTTACATCATCATCCCGCGCTTCAGGAACGGCAGTGAGCGAAAAAGAGTAGAAGATACTGTGTAACGAAGTTTTGGTACACAAACTCTTTTCGAACATACACCACGAATTTCCTTAAAAGTCATTAACACTTTAGATAAGAATGCCATTAAAGTCGCTTTAAAATCGAAGACGTTAACAACTGGAGTGAAATCATGTTCACTATTATTAATAAGTCTTCTTTTGGCACATACAACCTTGAATAAAATCTTTTCCAGTGTCTTGACACGTGTGAGATTTTGCTCCTGTGTGGATTAACATGTGTAGGACCAAATCTGAACGTCGACCAAATGACCAACCACACTCTTGGCATGTGTGATTCTTTTCTCCTGTGTGGATTAACATGTGTCTAGGCAAATGTGAACGTTTAGTGAATGCCTTACCACACTCTTCGCACGTGTGATGTTTTTCTCCTGTGTGGATTTTCATGTGTGTGGCCAAAGTTGAACGCTGAGTAAATGCCTTACCACACTCTTCGCACGTCTGAGTTTTTTCTTCTGTGTGGATTAACATGTGTCGAACCAAACTTGAACGTCGATTAAATCCCTTACCACACTCTTGGCACGTGCAAAGTTTTTCTCCTCCGTGGATTGACATATGTCTAACCAAATATGAACGTTGTTTAAATGAACTACCACATTTTTGGCAAGTGTGATTTTTTTCTCCTGTGTGGACTAACATGTGTGTAGCCAAATGTGAACGTAGTTTAAATGCCTCACTGCACTCTTGGCATGTGTGGTGCTTTTCTCCTGTGTGGATTAACATGTGTGTAACCAAATGTGAACGCTGATAAAATGCCTTACCACACTTTTCGCAAATGTGAGGTTTCTCTCCTGTGTGGATTAGCATGTGTCGAACCAAACTTGAACGTAGATTAAATCCCTTGCAACACTCTAGGCAAGTGTACATATTTTCTCCTGTGTGGATTAACATGTGTCTAACCAAACTTGAACGTCGATTAAATCCCTTACCACACTCTTCGCAAGTGTGATTTTTTTCCCCTGTGTGGATTGACATGTGTCTAGCCAAATATGAACGTTGATTAAATGCCTTGCCACAATCTGGACAAGAATGCTTTTTTTCTCCTGTGTGGATTAACATGTGTGTAGCCAAACCTGAACGTTGTTTGAATCCCTTACCACACTCTTGGCATGTGTGATCCTTTTCTACTGTGTGGATTAACGTGTGTGTAACCAAACTTGAACGTCGATTAAATGACTTACCACACTCTTGGCATATGTGATCTTTTTCTCCTGTGTGGATTAACATGTGTGTAGCCAAACTTGAACGTTGATTAAATGCCTTACCACACTCATGGCACGTGTGAGGTTTTTCTCCAGTGTGGATTAACATATGTTTAGCCAAATTTGAACGTTGATTAAATGCTTTACCACACTGTTGGCAAGTGTGATGTTTTTCTCCTGTATGGATTAACATGTGCCTAGCCAAACTTGAATATACACGAAATTTCTTTTCACATACTCCGCAGATGTGGGATTTCTCACTAGTATGCAGTAACTTACCGATTGACAAAGTTGAACTTTGAATAAAGCGTTCATCAGTGTCTTGATACATATGACGCTTTCCACTTTCCTGTGTCACCATACGTCTTGACAAACGTGATCGATGAAATCCTTTGCCAAACTGCATCGAAGTATGGGATTCCACATCTGAATGAGAAATGGTTTTCTTTAATATAATAAACGTATTCTCTTCTCCATGGGAATCAAATACGTTATGGGGCCTGCAACATATTCAACAAACAACGAAATGTGATTGGACATAATGATTAAGTAGAAAAAAAAAGTATCATCATTGGATATATTTCATGATAAAATTACGCACAATTTGTTTTGTTACATGAAATATTGTAGAAATACGAAATCTAGTACCACTGAGAAGTTTCCGTATCTTTCTACTTTCAAAATAAGAGGCTGTAGTTTTCTTCTCTATATCAAATTGAACAATCATTTGTATCGTGGCGGTCATAAGTCTTTGTAATGACGACTGCTTTGAAACAAATGGAGAGAATGAGAATTAAATCTGTCATATCTGTAGTTTCGTGTGGAGAAAACACAAACTTCTGAACCAAAGGTTTAAGAACAACTCAACTTACTAATATAAAATCTACCGAAGATTATTCACTTATATCATCATAAGTGGAACACGAAAATCGTTTTGAAACGAAGAAAAAAGTAACATACAACTTTCCAAGCTGAGGCGGAGAAGCTTAACGTAACCAGACTAAAGATGAATGGTTTGCAGCGTAGTGATCGTGGTTCAGTGGTCTAGACACTTGACCAGTAGTCTGGAGGTTCTTCCGCCGAATACACGTCGAGCAACTTTTTTTTTTCTCTACGTTAGGAATTTTGATTGCGATTTATCGGCAATGACAGACGTTTTATTACATTCAAATATTTGAATATTCGTTTGTTTCAGTACTTGAACTATCAAATTTTCAGGAATAATACTAGTAATGATAATAATTATGTTGTGAAATATTTAAACAATAAAAACTTATTATCACACAGGTCATACCATTGTAAGTAGAAACGTGATATTAGGCAAATATATATTTCGGTTTTGCGTAATGTTGCCCATTAAAAGGGGAACATCTCATCTCGATTCTAAAACAAACCGAACAAAATCGGAATGAGGCTTAACGTTTTAATTCGAGATGGAACAAGGCTAACTCACAATATCGTCACGCTTTAGAGATGACAATCGAGACGAGACGAAAAGTATCGTAAACATTGCTCGTCTCATCTCGATTCTCAAAAAAGTATATGCCACTCTATAGGTAACAATTGCTCTGTAGACTGAATTTTATGTATTATTTTCTTACTTTGTATTTTAGAGTTCACAGAGTTATGGTATGTGAATATATATATATGTTTTTTTTAGCAAAGCTTATATAACTACATCTGCAAAGTCCACATGTTAGTTTATAATAACCCTTAGTGTTCAATGATATTCAGTTGTTTTTATTACAGTTATTTTCCTGAAAACGTACAATAGAATATTTTTTACAGGAAATTTTAGCAGAAAGCTTTCGATTAAATTTGAGTAGCTGCAGAAATGTCTCAGGAAGGTACGGAACCCCTTCTCCGAAACCTACGTTTAAGTGTTTTGCCAAATTCTAGGTCAACTTAAAACTTTTAATACCATTATTATTATTATTATTATTATTATTATTATTATTATTATTGAAGTGTTGTAAATTTAATGGTTCAACCTGATTCACCCAATTCCCGTTTATGAGTATTGTACTGAACAAACACGGTGTGTATAAGTTTTCTCCGTGTTCCGCTTCCTTCCACTTTCATTATTCGAAAATTTCTTTCATTCTCATTATCGACACCTTCTGTAGCTTAGCCGGCATAATTATTAGTTAAAATAAATTTACTTACGGCTCTTGTAAATTCAGAATCCCTACATTCTACACGAAATTTATCTCGAAACTTCCCGTTATAACATTTAACTAATTGTAGGGACGTATGGAGAGGGTATGTCCTGATGGTACTGACACTTCTCTCCAATCCCGACTATTTTGTAACTACTGGCTAACGCTACGGGCGTTTTTATAGGCTTTAATACGATGTGTCCCCGTACGAAAATTCTTATCTACATTATAATTCGTCCATCATAATTCACTTGCTTTAATCATGCTCTTCAGTAACCTAACAGGCATAATCACTGGACATTAAAGGATTTCATTTTCAAGCTGTTAACCCAAACCAATTCGAATCGAAAAAGTTGTATTTTCTATTGGTTTTGTGACGAAAAAATATATAGAAGAAGTCACGGCGAATCGTAATTGCATTCAAATATGAAACTGCAGACTAGTAATACCTTTACATAAAATGTAACCATTACATATCTTTGGAACTTTTCCAAAATCTGTACGGATATTCCGGAAAGTGCACAGTTGGAGTTTTTCGTTGAATCGGTGGGTCACTTGGTCGTGGGTCAACAGCATATAACCCACTGCGACCCACCGCCACCACCGTGACAAACTACGACAAATCACTCACCATGAGCCATTGCGATCATGATCCAGAAGTATAATTCTTCTGCACAGCAAAGTACAGATATGATAGATGTAATTCTCATAACCTGCATTTGTTTCAAAGCAGTGGCCATTACCTGGTCAAAGACTTAAGTCCGTCAAGATTTATACGATATCAGAGTTAACCTGGTACATACAAAAGTACTTATTTTGTCCTATGTGGAATAAATATTTCATTATTATAAGTGAAAATACAGACCCGTTGCCACTAACATTAATTATATATCATTACTTTTTGTGTCAGAAAATTTAAAAATAGGAAGAACTTGTTGGAATTGGAGCTACAAAAAACTGTCACTATGATTACAAAGAAACAAATGGGCGATATAAAAACTTTAAAATTTTGCAAAAGATATGTGATTTCCTTATGTATATCAATTTCAAGTTGCGATTTTATATAGTCTGATACCTCGAGATAGTAAAATTTTGCGTATATTGATATGTAGCTACGTATTTACATCTGATACATTCTTATTAAATAAATACTTTCGAGAAGCATACATTTTTCAATTTCTTGTAAATTTAATCTACTTACTTGAAATACATGATATAACGATTCCAGAATTCCACGTTAACGTAATGTGGACAACCATCAAAACCTTCGTTACTCTTAGATTATTACTAGTGCTTTTATGTTTGTGCTCTAACCCGGTGTAATGTCATTCGCAGAAATCGAAATATATATACTGGGTTCGGAATCCTGCTATTTCACGGCTTTTGCAAACAATACACCTAGAGTGTTATTAGCATCGTGAAACACTTTAGTCATTATTGTTTTTTACGTTAAAAGTAAATAGGGCGTGCGAAGATAAATGCTGCACTTTGAGTACCGAAATATTGAAGAAATATGTTATGTATCACATTATAAAATACAGGCAGCTGAACTATTTGAAATAAATAATTGAATATGCAGAGCGTCTACAATTAAATGGCATTTTATTACGTTACGTTAATTCAAATGGGGATTAAATTTGTAGGTCAACACTCTTAATCTAAGTGGTCTCTCCTGTTAGAGAAAGGGAAGTTGGCACAATAGGTTTTTCACTTTTAAAAAAGTGTCACGTGCAGCAGTGTTTTCGGAATTACAGCATTCAAGAGTGAGAAGAGGAACAATCTGTTATTATACCTTAGTACAAAACATTTGACATCAACCTAATCTGATATTAACTACAGATATGGCTGAATCGATTGAAATTAAATTTTTCATGTCTGCAATGAGCCAGACATGTATGATGTATCTCATTTAGAAAACTGGTTATCTTTTTTACGTTACTGTGTCCAGAATGAAGATCCCACGAGTAAGAGAAAATCTATAAGTGCTACACTAAAAGCAGAGTATCTGGTGAGTGGATTATGCTTAGGAGGTGAAAATTGTCATGAAAAATTTTTACTCTATACCAGTGAGCAAGTTATTTACGACTTAGATGAAAACGGACAATTTTGCGCAGATTTCATAATACACAAATTTACCATATGATATAAAATGAATATGCAATGTACACAACTTCATCACGCATTGTCTGATGCACTCAAGTGATTACAATGTTGATAGCGTAAAAAATGTAGAAAAACTACGTTTTCAAGGGGATATTGTGACAATAAGCTGTAAACTTCAAATCAACTTATAGACTTCTTTAGATGCTTTAACAAGAGTAACGTCAAAAACCGCAAAAAGGCTTGTAGTATACGACTTACAAAAATTTACTGCGAAACAAAGTATTTTCATTGTTTCTCTTTCAGACAACGCCTTTATCATTTCCGAGCGTTCTTTTTTAACGTAGTATGGAGCAATTTACTTATATGGAGAAGTACATCTACCTACTTCTTGGGAAAAATATCGAAGAATCACTACTTCTCCCTCGATAATTCACATTAATATTTTGTGTTTCATTCCCGCGTTACTACAATACAATACTCAAGGAAGAACACTTACAGACATTGTTCACTAAGTATATCTACGTACCTTTAACGGCATCATACATAAATATGCCTCCTTTAAACACAGACTTGGAGGAATAGAATTACGTAATTCTATATGACTAATGTTGTAACGAACATTGGACATTCATAAACACATACAACGTAAAAACTACAAAATAATAATAATAATTAACATTTGAAATACATTTTCAAGAAAATCTTTTTCCAACTTTGCCATCGCATTTCGAAGAGAGTATATATTTTATTTATAGTATTCCAGTCAAAATATGATTTCTTCGCACAAATGCGTCTTGAAACTAGTCCACATTTCATTAAAGTACGAGTTAGGATCAAGTTCCTGCACAAATCCTGAACTAGGGACAATAAGCAAAAGCTTGGTCCCGGTTGTATTTACTGTACTATCTGTAAAATTTCAAAGTAGAAGTTAAGCACTGGTTATCTGCACACTTTGTTACAGAGGTAGCACCTTCGAGATCAGGTGTTTGTTTCGCTGGTTACAATAAAGTACAACATACTGAACATACGTTCACGAAATTGTGAACGAAGGCCGAAATAGTAACTTAATTGAAAAAACGTGACCTTCATTTGAAGTTTTCATAATAATTGTCAATGTGTAATTTTAGCAGCAATAGCTTAAAAGGTAAAATATATATTTCACTTTAAATTTTAGTATACATTCAAAAATATACGAAACTCGTTCACCCAGTGATTAACCAAACCCGAAGTCTCACACCTCACAAATTTAACTTCTCGACTGGCTATCATCCTACACTAAACCATGCCAACTTGGATCATTATAGCCCACTCTTAGAGTATCGTATCCTATAATATTATCTTTTCGTTTTTCACACACCAAAATGTCACAAAAGTTTTACAGTTCACAGACATAGCGACGCAAGTGACGTGATCCGCCTATCGTAGATATATCAATTTCATTATTTGTGTAAAATTGTGATATCTTCTTAGTGTAAATGTAAACTAAATATATAGCACGTAAAATTTCTTTTCGTTCATCACACGCTAAGTAAGTTATTCAAAATTTAACGTCTTTTTCCTGGTTTTTAATAATAAACTGTCACCCTTTCAGCCCTGATCTATACAATTGTGCAGGTAGGTAGAATCACCAACATACATAATACCGGCCGAACACTATGTTTACACTAAGGTAACTATAATGAACAAGTTCAAAAAGTTACATAATTCGTAAAATATCTGCGTTTATGAACAACTAATGCGGTGTTAGCGGAATGTGTGAAATAACCAACGTAAATGTCGCAACGGTAAAATCTTGTAGTGGTTAAAACATACATCATTCGCTAGAAAACGAACAAATAACAGCATTGCCTAGTACTAAAATAATATTTCAAATCAGGTTAAAGGTTAAATTTCATGGCAGTCATGGCGGAACATTTTTTATTAACCATTCACATAACTTCTGCCAAGTGTCTGTTATATAGCTACAACTTTTTTATGCATGGCTAAAAGTATCAACCTGGTGGGGTTTATTAAACACTTTATACAATACCCAAATAACAAGTGAATATCGCTTTACAGTCGACATTCAACATATGCCAATTCAATATTCAAACATGAAGTAGTACATCTATAACAATTTGTTCCCATATATTAACAAGATCGAAGAAGGAATCTGTTCCTTGGACGCTGGATCTATCTCAAGTATCTATTACTAGTTATCCGTTACTCTTTCACTTCTATAAAGATAAATGTTGAAAAAACTTGTTAATCTGAAGCACTTCTAATTTGAATAGAAAGTTAAGGAAAAAGACAGAACGTATTATTCGGACGCTGACCCGATCGCAGAAGAGCTGCTCGACAGCTTATACAGTTTTTCTCTATGAAAATCAGATAACATGATTACTAATCACTTACAAAACAACAGCTGCTACATACCTGTTACCATTTTCGTTTTATAGCGATAAATGTTGAAACCCGAGACGGATAATTTTAACCATGTCCAGTTTGAATTGAATTTCAACGGAAAAAATGAACATACTATTTGAATGCAGAATCGATTACAAGAAACTGCAACGTGATAGATTTTTAGCACTCTTCCTCTAAGAAAATAAGTAATGAAATTGGATATAATAGTGAATTTGAACTACTTCCATATTTGATATGTATATAGTTAAAAAAAAATAGCCGTGATATTACGCCAGATTCGACGCCAGTTTTGAAATGGCTGTTCTAAAATAGTGCTAAAATGTGTTCGGGTCTAAATAAAACTATTATAGTTTTAACACTGATACTTTCTATATTTTATCAGAATAATAATCCATAGGTCATTTTTGAAGAGAAAAACTGATTTCACAATGGGTGTACGTGCAGAAAACTGATGCCACCGCACTAACAGTGAGTAGAAGGTTTGGCTGCATAGCACACACTGGCAGTAACTTTCGGAATAAAGAAAAAATAATGCATTGCTGTGTCAAAAAAAAATATGCTTTGGCATCGTTCTATATTTTCTGCTAATATATCCTTACTTGTTAAATAATTATTAACTTGTTAACTTATTAAATAAATATTAACAAATGTGAACATATAGAAATCCATTTTGAAGGAAAGGTAGGAAACTATAAGTATATATAACAAAACCTGGTTTAAATTACCTAATCCATGAACACATGGTCTAAGATAACATATGTGAAGTGCAAGAAAAGAAATATTAATAATATATGTGAACATATAGAAACATATTTAGAATGAAAATGTTTCAACTTCCGAGACTTGAGCCCACGACCATTTATTCCAGACAGCAACGCGTTAACCATCTTACCACCGAATCAACCTACGAAGTTTTGGTTTGTCCGTTTTATTTACTGTGCAAAAATCCAAAACTAAATCAAGGGTAAATTGTTTCGTACAAAAATTTAGTACTATACATAGGATAACATCATAAAGACAACGTTTCGGCTATCACGACATGAGGCTCATTCTTTGGAATTTAAAAGAAATAGGACAATGTTAAGTTTAAACTTTATTAACCAAGCCTCGTATTTGGCGGAGCAATCTTGAAAACTTTTTCATCAGTTTGGTATTTGGTACACTTGTGTTAGTAAGACCATCTCCGGTCTTATGGCAACACATGCTCAAGAAATAGGGACACTGATCACGTGAGTGCTGCATTTCTGGTGACAGTTTCCTTATATCTGAATTTCGGGACGATCATCCTGCACCTACGCACTGTCATAACTAAAAGACAATAGGACGATAATTTCGGTCCCGATGCTAGGAGTGAAAATCGAGATTTTTCCCGCTGACCACATACAAGCTTTGGTTTGATAAAATAACCTTCAATGTTTTGCACGACGCCTAGTCGTCGCTCGGAAAGGCACACACGAAGCCGAGTGGGGTACATTGTTCTAAAGTAAACACACGTTATACTCTTATGAGTTCTCCACTTGTACGGATTCAGCTTCGCAAGCTAAACCGCCGTTTGCATACACGAGAGCCATTTTTTTTAGTTTATCATCAGCGATTGTACGATATTTGCATACACCTTCGTGTAAAATATTTTTTCTAATATTGTGCAGAAATCAGCACTGAAGTGACTAGTAGAAATGTGTTAGCATCTTAACATTCGTTTGTAAGTTCAGTTTTGTGTAACAAACTCTGGCTCCAAATCATTGAAAAGGACGGAATAATTGTGCCGGCTTGGACGATCGCTTATTACTATGAGAAGAGGACTCCGGAGGGCACTTGGGATTATCCGACGTGGAACTTCTGAGATCATAATAACTGCAACGCCCCTGAAGGTGTTGACCGGTCGAAGATTATTGTGAGTAAGTGAAATCTTAATTTATCAATTGAGCGACACAGCCACCTGTATTAAAAGAAAAAAAATAAGATAAAGGTGGAAATAAAGATGTCGAAACGGCCGTAAACATATACAGTAAAAGCTACTTGTTCATTTATAACCTTTTGATGTTCTTTTAACTTGTATGAATTACATTTAGTATTATTAGATTTTCTATACAGTTTAACCAGGTTTTGTGATTTGTACTGCAAGATAATTTTAGTTTTTTAATATCTAAGCTTAATTTCATCACTTGCTCACTTTTCATTTTTACGATATCTTCGCTTTGTCTACCGTTCTGTCAGCTTCGGTTTATGACAAAACGTAGGTACAGAAGAAGTCTTGATTTGCCGTAGCAAAGCAGGGATAAACGAAAAAAATAGTAACAGGGAAAGAGAGGGATGTGTAAACTTTTGGGAAAAAGATGAAAATCAATATGAACGTTACGACTATATTTACAAGATTCCAACAACGACAAAAAACACGATTTCACGGCCACAGGTCTCCGTTTTCCTGGTATTCCTATTGCATTTCCCGCTATCAGCATGGTGATACAATCGGAGTGCGGAATAAGATGGCCAAGCATGCTTTTTCTTTTTTTTTTCGTATTATTTTCATGATCTGTTGTCCTTCACTAGCGTCCCTTAGTCTTTGTTTATTTTTTTCTGTCCATGCTATACGCAACATTGTGAGCCAATACCAAATTTGAAGTGCTTCTATCTACGATATTTTAGGTTTTCTCAATGCAAATCTTCGATTAATCCTTCATATATGTAGACGCAACAGTAAGTTCTGAAGATTGTGGATTAACTTTTGCCTGACCTTGACCTACAGATCCAAGGTTTTTGCTGGAGCCACACGTTTAGTCATAGACATCTAAAAACCGTAAATAAAATTAAAAAATTAGATGGAACCGGCGGCAATTATATAGCAGTTTTGAACATACGCCTTAGATTGTGCCCGTATTTGGATAGCGTGTCAGACTCATTCTAAATTCTCCGTCTGATTCGCCTATAGTTTGTTTTTCAATGAACTAAGCATTGTAAATTATGTTGGCCATTGATACTAAAAGCAATTTATTCCATAAGGGAAAAGAAAAACCCAAACAGAAAGATGGGGCAGAAGGGAAATCCAGACTGTCCATGCTTAAGAGATAAAATTTTGTTGTTCTGTCCATCTTTCTCTGTCTCAGCATGATCCACATTATTATATTCATTTTGTTTGCATTAATTTTCATCCCTTAGAACTCAGCGTGAATGTAATTTATCTTATCTATCTAGTACTTCTCTAAGTGATGCCGAAATATGCATTCTTTCTTGCTCCAATTAGAGAAATATCCTGGCGTGTCATGTTCGGTGTCCAGTTATAAGACATAAACTGAAACAATTCACCTGGATGAAGGAGCTACTATTTCTTAGAACGCCAGCCTTCTTAAATGTTAGTGGTTAGCTGACTAGGACAAGTAATAAAAAATTGGATTAAAAAGAAATAAGTGAATATTTAATAAATGTAAAAATTCCGATTAGTAATGTAGCTAAACGCGGTCATCAAAAGAAAATGCATAACATGGTGAAAATTAACCATAAAAGGAAAAATTGGAATAATACATTCCGACTATTAAAATTAGGAAAGGGGAAAGAGAATCACATAAAAAACGATGGAAATTGTTACAGGTCATGGTTTCTGTAATGTTTATACTAGAAAATTAAATATCAAATATGATTAAACATGTTACTGGATGGTAGACCAAACGTCGGAAAACCTATCGGCCATGGGTTTACGCTCCCTACAAGTAACGGCTTTTGTGTCAAATATAGCGAAATGCCACATGATCGTTATTCTGCTTTCATCCCTCAGATATAAAACAATCAATCTATGTGACTACTCTATCTTTGAATAATACTATATTCAACTTTTCAATTTGGAATTTATGCTAAAATTTGTACATGTTTAAATATTTGATTCTGTAGCTATATTTTGCACATTTCAAGTTGGTAGCATTGTTGTCCTGAATGTGTATGCCTGTATCAGAAATATTCGATTGAAATTTTCTATGCAAACGTAAAAGTTATAAAACTACCTTCTGCAAAATTTGATCAGTCACTACGGTACCTGTGATTCGATCAGGTGTGTTTCCAAACCTAGTAACTAATTGTGAAATAGCTATCATTTCGCTGCGGTTTTCTTCTTTTTGGGGGGGAAAGAAGAAAGTAAGATGAATATTGTGTAGAAGCTGTACTGCATAATGTATGAATAGTGTATAGAAGTTATACCGTATAAAAGATGTAAAGAGTAGATACCAACCTTATCTCTCAGGATTTGTGTGCTTTTAAGATTCCTGAAGGCAATGGTTTCATGGTAAATTTAAGGACCAAACATAATAGACTGACCTCACATCCTTCTCGTTGCCATGGTGATCGCCATTTTATTTTCTAAACAACAAATAGTCTAAATATCTAAAGAATCTATGTGCAAAACGAAAACAGTGATGAAATATTTCGGAACTGCAAACATTAGAGTGGAACAAATACTTATGTTTCTTTTTAAATATTTCGAATGATTGAAACTGAAAAAAAAAGTGTAGAAATGTCAAATATGTTAAATAAAGTTACGTGCATGACAAGCATTAAAATCTTGGAAACCACCGAGTTCACATGTCTTGTGAAATTTGTTCTTTGATAACGTATATTTTGAGAATTTCTATATTTTCAGGTTAAATTAAACCTTAAAGTGTACTCACCCTGTTCATAATCAGGTATTGACTAAAATAATTCCGTAAAATTTTTGATTCAATAATATGAGTATGATGTAATATTGCAAATTTGAACAGGATTATGGCTTAACATTTGTTTAAAATATATATTGAACCATTCATAATTGGATGTGTAATTGTTGCATCTTTTCTAAATGCTTTTAAAAAAAAGTTGATAGAGAATATAAGAAAAATGTTATTTATATCCACTGATGGTCTGAATTGAATTTTTCTAAAGGCTAGACTTTTCTTTCTTTTGTAATGTATACTTAGAAATAATATTGAGCACTCCCATTATAAGGAGTAGCCATTAGAGGTATAAATGCCCCACATTATTCTAAGACATTTTTCTTTTTTAAGAATCATATATTTTTACAGCTTTCTCTGTGCCAACAGTTTGTCAATCTACACGTAAGGGAGTTTATATTGCATATAATTGCTTCTTCTGGTGGATTGCATGATAATTGTGCTTACCTTAACTATTCGATTTATACCTTATTACTTAGGGATGTGGAGCTTTTAGAAATAAACTCTTTAGCCGCATTAATTTCACGCGTTTGTATAGAAAAAAAACAAACATGGCGATCACCATGGTACCGGAAAGGAAATGACGACATCACTATTCCAGTCTACAGCGTCTGGAGGAAGGTAAGATCATTATGTCGTTTCATTAAGATTCTGGTTTCAAGTTTTCTAAAGTGCAGTTCTGCGCTTAAATGCAATTACCAGTGATGCGAATACAGTTACTATTCCTCTGGACATTTCTGATTGGGTATATACTATTCATTTCACTCCGTTTGCTTGTTTGGAAATAGTTCCGCAGGTGTGGAAATGATTACACTAGGAAAGTAGACCAAATCATGTGCTTTCATATCATGATATTATTGCCACCTTCCATACAGTTTGATATTTCATTTATTTATTTATTGTAACAACAACACAACAGGCGTTCTGCCCATTTACAGTGTCTGTTTACATATATGGTAAAATATCATCATTATTTTTACAGAAGAAAAACATACTGAAGTTTTTATTGTTTCATTAATTAACTCAGCTCATCACACTACAAATTGTGTTCCTAAACATTTTTTCAGACATATTGAATATGTCTATCATTTCACACTTTTCTTCAATATTATTGTAGTGAGAGCTCATTCTCCATAAAGGGGAATTATACAGGATGTCAGTGCGTGCTTTCTTACAGTACATGGTACTACTATTGCTTAACCTCGTTCTAGACGTCGGAACATGCAGAAATATATTAGAACTTAGTACTATGCAATCAATTTTATTACTTATTATTTTATGTAGAAAAACTAAATCATTCTCATACCTACGTTGCTCTAATGTCGGTATATTGAAATTGTTTGTTAGTTCTGGGTATGATATGTATGCTGGGTACATTCCAGTTTTTTTATACATTAGTAATCTCAAAAACTTACACTGCACTCTTTCAATCATTTGGATATATTTTCCATTATGAGGAGTCCATATAAAAGAAGCGTATTCCAGTTGGGATCTGATATACGAATAATATAGTTTCAAAATTGTCATGTGGCTACGGAAGTCTCTACTTACACGACAAACAAATCCAAGACTTATAAGCATTGTTTGCAATAGTTTCAATGTGATTTGCGAAAGTCAGTTTTGGGTCGAAGGTAACACCAAGGTCTTTAACAGTTTCCGGCCTACAAAGATTTATACCGTCAATAGTATAATCATAATTTATGTATTTTCCTTTTCTAGTAAATGTAATAGCTTTACATTTAGTTATGTTTAGGCTAAATTTATTCACGTGGCACCGGTGTTTTACATTTTCCAAGTCTTCCTGGAGGTTTTTACAGTCTTCAAGTGATTTAATTTGAGTATATAATTTTAAGTCATCTGCAAAGAGTAAAGTATTCGATTTCTTGATGTGCTTAGTTATGTCATTGATAGTGATGAGAAATAATAAAGGTCCAAGGATTGTTTCTTGCGGTACTCCCGATGTAGCATTAAAATTGTTGGAGATATGACCTTTGTAAGCTACAGATTGTTTATGATCACGTAAGTATGATGTGAAAAGTACTAACGCTTGCTTAGAAAGATTCATAAGAGCTAGTTTTTCAATCAAAATGTCGTGGTTAACTAAATCGAACGGCTTCTGAAAGTCTGTATAGATTACATCCACCTGCCCTCCTTTGTCTAGTTTTGAAACTATAAAGTTTGTTATAATTGTCAAATTAGTTGAAATGGATATATTCTTGAGAAATCCGTGTTGGTATACAGAGATACTGGCTCTAACATGATTAAGTAAGCGATTGTGTATTATATATTCATAAGTTTTTGCAAATGGGGATAGAACTGCAATTGGTCTAAAGCTTTCTATATTCTTAGCATTGCTAGTTTTTGGAATAGGACATACCAAGCTTTCTTTCCATCTGTCTGGAAAAACATTATATTTTACGGACATGTTTAATAGTATGTGTATAGGATGTTTTATGATATCAATAGTTCCCTTTATTATATAGGGTGGGATACCATCAGGGCCACACGCTGTTCTAGATTTCAACCTTTTAATGGCATGTTCTATTTTTGATATTGCTATTTCAGTGATTTGGAAAATATCGAGTGATATACTTCTAGGTTAGTGTGACATTAGAGCATCCGTGTTATAACTCAGAAGTTCATGATTGTAAACAGACCTAAAATAATGTGCAAAAGCCTCCGCAATATCCCTGTTACACTGTAGACTTTCACCATTATACATAAGGGGGCCATTAGTCAAATACCTTGTTTTATTTTTGATAAAATTCCAAAAGTTTGTTGGATCATCTGCTATGCAATTCTCGGAGTTAGCTACGAGTTCTTTGTATGCTTTCGCAATTTTTGCCTTTACCTCCGTCCTTAAACTACAGAATTTATCACGGTAATATGTATTATTGTCTATTGTGTTCTTCCTGTTTTTGTGATAGTACGATTTTTATTTGATTTTTTGAATTATTTCTGAGTTAAACCAGACAGGAAAGATTTTATTACTGGGATTCTTTTTAGTTTAAATGCATTGTTTAAATACGTCGTCAATTAATTGATAAATGTTTTTACAGCTTTATTTACGTCATTTTAATATGAAAGGCAATTCCAACTAACTTTTGGAAGTTCTAAATACAATTTATGATAATCGGCTTTTCTGAAATTAAAACCAGATGATCTATTGTTTACTTTTTGTTTCCGAAAACGTTTAACTGAAAGCGCTATAATTAAGGAGGGACTTTCGTGGCTTTTCACGTCACACTCAGTTAAAATATAAGTTAGTTGCTTAACAAATTGTTCATTACCATAAACAAGTAATAAAAAAATCATTTAAATTAAATTGACGACTCTCATACTACTTGGATACAAAATAGAAAACATCTATATTCCAAGTGCTATGTTGCTACTTGCCAGTATCTTATGAGCTTTCAGTACTCTGCAAGTGCTAATCGAACAAATGTCAAGCATGGAATATTTTGCTGGTAAATTATCAGTATTTTGAGAATCTGTAATTTCAAAACTGACTTCCAAAAAATCTCAGCCTTCCACTTTTTTTCGCCAACTTGTATGTATTACTTGATATGTAAAATTTAACTCTAATTTTTGAGGCATCATTCGCGAAGTTCTTGATTTTATATGGAATAGCTCAGCGTTTACATCTTCAAGTGCAAAAATTTGGAACTGTCCAAAAAGGCAGTATGAAATATGATAAAAGCTATCAATACATACAAGCACTGCCCAATGGTAGAAAACTCATATCTTGGTGGAATTCAATCGAAAATAGTGTGAAAAAACTCTTAAAAATTGAGAAAAGGTACAAATTAAAGAAAGGGAAATATACGTGGAAACACAAAATATATATATATATATATAAAACCTGATACACAAGTAAACTATAAACCATTAGCTCCATAACTTTCTCGTCAGTCTTGGCTCCTTGTACTCTCACGTTCCTGCAATTTCAATTGGATCATCGAATATATTGCCCCATGTAGAAAATAGTTTTTCTTAAACCAGTTTATATCTTTCACTCATAAAACCTTGGATTCATAGCCATCATCGTGCTTTCCTAATGTAAACCTGTAATCCAGAATGAAATTCAGCTTAGACAGTGTAGTTTTCTATGCTACTAAAATATTTTCTACGAAAGACGGGATGTACTTAATAGTTTCGTATTTCCGATTATATTCTTAATCTGGACTGTACAGTACGGTGTACCGAAAAAAACTTTTTTTCGAAATGTTAAGGTGGGTAGTGCGGAAAAGTGGCCATTTGTGACCAGAAAGACGCCAGATTTTTTTTCAAATTTTTTGGAGGTCGTTTAGGTGGCGCGCATCGACTTTGAAGTTTTGGTTATGCAACCACGCACAACAATTTCACAAAATTCTTAATAATTGATTATTTTATGTAATTATTTGTAGGTTAAAGTAATTTCTCATTTGTTTCTCGAAAATATATTAAATTTGTGCCTCAAGGGGGGATCCTATGTTATTTACGTATTATTTTTGGCTAGAAAAGTGATTTTCGGCTAAAATTCCTTTCTTTCTATGGATTTTTTCTAATTTCTTTTCAGTTTGAATTTTTTCGATAGTTTCTCGATATAAAACACTAAAACACGGTTTTTCAGCGTTCAAATTTATTACCGTTTCTCAGTCTCTGTCCAGCTCTTCGCTTATTTTCATTTCTAATTGTGCTATGAAAATAAGCAAGAGCTCACCACGAGGAGGTAGCTGGACTGCGAGCTCCACCCACCCACCCACTCCAAATTATCATAGTAAACAGAAGTTTACTAAGAGGCTAGCCAGGATTTTCTTTTAGTTTTCTCCTTTACCTTTATAGTCACTTTTTGTTTGAAATGTCTGCATATGTCCTCTAGATTTCAATTTTGCTTTGATGTAGCCCTCACGTGCGCTGGCGCCGAAAACGGAAGAAGCAGCTTCTGTAACAATTTTCTGCATTAAAATTGATGACTGGTAAAACAAAAGTTCGTATTCTCTTGCCTTTTGTCAATCCTCTTGCTTTATTAATTCTTCTCCAGCCAAGACTTCTAATGTCTGGATTTTGATCCGTTACTAAAGCCAGCAGAAGATTTTCAGAGTGAGCAATAAATGCATTTTGTTGAATGACCCTATCAGTCAGATTTCTCAAGTGGTCTGGAAGAAATCGGACAAGTGGATCATATTCCAGAGGTGTCGGGCTCCGTCAGTTATCAATGGTTTCTTCTTGATCTCAAACCACACCTGTGCGTACACGTTCATTATATACCTTGCAAGAAGCACACCCCACCCCTCTGAACAGCTGCAACTTCTTGCAAGGAATATACTGAACGTGTACGGACAGGTGTGGTTTGAGATCAAGAAGAAACCATTGATAACTGACGGAGCCCGACACCTCTGGAATATGATCCACTTGTCCCGATTTCTTCCAGACCACTTGAGAAATCTGATTGATAGGGTCATTCAACAAAATGCATTTTTTGCTCACCCTGAAAATCTTCTGCTGGCTTTAGTAACGGATCAAAATCCAGACATCAGAAGTCTTGGCTGGAGAACAATTAAGAAAGCAAGAGGATTGACAAAAAGCAAGAGAATACGAACTTCTGTTTTACCAGTCATCAATTTTAATGCAGAGCAATACTATGAGATGATTGATTGGGCTTCATGCTCCCTCCACGAGCCTCCGCTGACCAAGAAGATGACAAATGAAGAAGTAGATGAATACATTAAAAACAAAAAAATAGTAGAATTTCAAGTCTTCCCCTGTCACACCCAAGGAGTAGGGCGACTTGTGAAAATTGTTACAGAGGCTGCTCCTTCCGTTTTCGGCGCCAGCGCACGTGAGGGCTACATCAAAGCAAAATTGAAATCTAGAGGACATATGCCGACATTTCAAACAAAAAGTGACTATAAAGGTAAAGGAGAAAACTAAAAGAAAATCCTGGCTAGCCTCTTAGTAAACTTCTGTTTACTATGATAATTTGGAGTGGGTGGGTGGGTGGAGCTCGCAGTCCAGCTACCTCCTCGTGGTGAGCTCTTGCTTATTTTCATAGCACAATTAGCAATGAAAATAAGCGAAGAGCTGGACAGAGACCGAGAAACGGTAATAAATTTGAACGCTGAAAAACCGTGTTTTAGTGTTTTATATCGAGAAACTATCGAAAAAATTCAAAGCTGAAAAGAAATTAGAAAAAAATCCATAGAAAGAAAGGAATTTTAGCCGAAAATCACTTTTCTAGCCAAAAATAATACGTAAATAACATAGGATCCCCCCTTGAGGCACAAATTTAATATATTTTCGAGAAACAAATGTGAAATTACTTTAACCTACAAATAATTACATAAAATAATCAATTATTAAGAATTTTGTGAAATTGTTGTGCGTGGTTGCATAACCAAAACTTCAAAGTCGATGCGCGCCACCTAAACCACCTCCAAAAAATCTGAAAAAAATCTGGCGTCTTTCTGATCACAAATGGCCACTTTTCCGCACTACCCACCTTAACATTTCGAAAAAAAGTTTTTTTCGGTACACCCTACTGTACAGGGGTAATTTATAAATAAATAAATAACGCTTCGCTGGCATTTTATGAGTACATCTCATTAGCCCACAATATAATTTGATTTAACATCGCTGGGAACGAATTTAAATAATAATGATGATCTCATGCTACACAAGTTTTATATAGAAGAACGAAAAGTTGATTATAAAATACCTTTTTCAAATGTACTTCGAGAACATTATCAGATAAAATGCTGCTGCCCCTTAGCAAAAATTGAAACTAACGTTACTTAGAAATCGATTAGGAGTCATAATGACCACCTCCCGTTAAACGAAAACTAAAAAGAAGAAGCCGACGTTGGGCACAGTTATAAAAGTATTAAGATTCTATTTTGTCAAAAAACATACTTTGCAAAGCTATTTTGTATTGATAAATCTATTCTTAATCATCTATTTCAAAGCATTTCTTAAACAAAAATACAAAATCCTGCAGGAATTGTATCTAGGGCCATTCTCGCTTGTCTAAAATCTAAAAGCAGACTAACAAAATTTATTTCAATCACCTAATAAGAAATCTCCTGATCGTAAATTACATTTTCTGTAATTAGAAGCAAAATAACTGGCAACAGCTGTTAAATTTCGCAAGATGTTTCAAATAGAATGGTTGGGAAATTTTTCAAAGTTTGTACCTGGGATATTCTTACATTCGTCTATATTCTCAAATAAGATGCCAATTAATTTCACTCGCCTAAAAGAAATGAAACGGTCTCAAATTATACCATCCGCAGAGTAGGAGCCGTTTTGATCACCAAGTTTGAAACAAGTTTAATGCTGCGATCAAAATTTCTTTCATTGTTTATCAGTACAGACATTAATACTTCCTTCTTCATTAAAAAGAAATACTCACGAGTTACTTGCCTCTTATACTAGGAAGATGAGTATGTCAAATATATAACTCTACGATAGGCTCAGAGCACCGAAAAAAAAATTCGAATTGGAAATCGCTTGAAATAGAACGAGTTGAAACTTTCTTTGTTGTTTCCACCTAAAGATATTCTTACAAATTTCTAAATTGTAGAACGCACAAACTGTTAATTTGTTCGACTTAACTACTAAAAATGAAAATAAATAAATTATTTATTCCGTAAAGTTGGCTGTAGAATAGCTGCAAGTAAAAGGTACAAATCCGAAACAAGGAAATCCGAAGTCAGTAAAATATTCCCAATACTTGTTTTTGAAATATTATCAAACTTGCGGTTGGTAATAATAGTTTTTCCGCTTCTCAACATAAAGGATATAATTTGAAATTGTCTTATCCGTAATAACTGAGCGAAACACATTTGTTGCTATATGATACAATATAAAGCATACAATTATGTCCGTAGATAACAGAAACTAAAATTATCCATTTCTTCTATTTTATTACCTACTCTAAATTTTGACCTCTCATTTACGCTCTCTGAGGAACTAAGGTGGAGGTGTTCCACTTTAAATCACGTTATCGCTACCGGATGAGTGAAATAATTAGTTATCATTTTCTACAATGTAGGAAGGAATAATAGTATCCTAGGTAAAAGCTATACAAATATACCTAATCGTTTTATTTGTAACATGTTTAGAACTTGGATCTATGAATGGCGTGCGTTCTGCTTTTCACAATACAGGTTATAATTTAAATCACACCATTAAAAGACAAGTGAAATGGCTAAAGACTATAATAAATCGTGGACAATACTGGAATCATTATGTATTGTCCACGATTACTCAATATGTTATCATTATTAATATATATTTTTGCTATATCTTTTTATGTTATGTTAAACAAATGATACAAATTACGAACTCTTTCCCCAATATTAGGTAAAAATTCATATGATAGTACTGCAGAAACTTGTATTTTACCATGCGCCTGGCGAAATAGCACTAACTTTAGGAAATAATGTGTATACAAAAGTTTAGAAATAAGAAACTGATAAGAATAACAAAGAAGAGGAGCAACAATCTTGTGATTTTAATGTCTTTTCCGGTACACTTGCAATTCCTTATCATAATTACAATAATAACTAATATTATAAAATTTAAAGAAAATAAATACCAATGAGCAACACCTACTGTGCCAGAAACCTATGGATTCGATAGCGATCCTATTTGATCATTTTCCAATTCCTACTATTCCTAATATTTTGGGGTCTTTCACATCTATAGTACCCTACTCCATAATGTTAGATATAAGTGTATATTAACTAGCTGTTATAAATTAGTACACGAATCGAGCTTCATCCTCCTAACGTGATGACAGAGAAAGAGAAAGTTAATAAAATCTATTTTAATAATTCCTTTTTTCCACTTAAGGTAAACCAAATAATGATATATAACCTACCGTTTAATAAAAACTATGATGTCTTGCATAAAACTACTTTGAAGTACCATAAGACGGGGTTACTCGGCACAAAATTTGAAAAGAGTTTCGCGGTACTCTTTCGGTAAAAACGTGATCAGTAGAGAGAAAGTTTCAAGTGCCACCGTAAGATAGAACATGTTACTGTATTTTGGCTATAAAGTCTGCGGTTAAATTCAGTTCAAATTACCGGGAAAGCAGTCACTGTAAAGGCTGATAAAATTTAACAGATATCATCTATAAGAATTTCCGTCGAAGTTAAATTAGTTTCGTAGAATACTACTTTGATGCAGTAGTTGAAATTGAAATGTTTCAAAGCCATAAAAAACGCAAAACTGGGAGAAGGCGTTTAAGCCTGTATTAGGGGTTAATTTGCACCGGTACAAAATATCGCTTAGATAGAAAATTATTACCACTGGAGCCTCCTGTGTTTTAAATTTAGGTAGAAACTGGAACGGATTTCTTGTTAGAAAACAAATAATCAACAGTGGCAGATCCAGAAAAGTGGTTTGAGACGGGCTTCATTTAAAAGGACTTTTTGTTTTTTTTTTTTTTTTTTTTTTTAGAAATCGCTAGACTTTTGGGAACTGGGCTTGCAGCTTATACACGTAGGGATCACTAGCAACAGATTTTCAGGCAAATCTTTACTTCGGTTCAAACAGTGACTGCAACGATTTATCTAATCCGGTGTCGGGAGCAGTTTAGGAATGATTCCTAAACTGCTCCGGTGTGCTCCCGGAACCGGATCAGTTGAATCGGTTATAGTTACTGTCCGAGTCAAAATAATGTACAATGTTAATAATTATACTATAAAGACAAGGGCCAAGAAGTTACTAAACACCATTCTTAATCAATCCAGGTGAAGTGGTGACTATCAATATTGATATCTAAATGGGGGCTACCACCCCACCCACACCGATTAAAGTACCATAAAAACATCCAAAGACAATAATATTTAATCAAAACACTACTCTAAAGCTAACGTAAGAAGGAAGAAAAATTAAAAAAAAAACACTCATCACTAATTATAAATCAGTGCAGCATGATGAGGAAAAATAAATTACATTTCACCAAAATAATGGAACAACCAGCAGCAAAGCAAATACTCTGCCAAATATTCAAATGGAATGCAAATCAAGAATAAAATTAATATCAATTAAAAACGAAAGCACACACCGTTTCGCCATACCAGAACACTCATGAATGATGAACTCATAATTGCTGATTCACGAAAAAATAAGATAGTAAGAACACATGCGCAATACTCAAGTTAACATTACTGAAAAGTGTTCCTTTCCGCACAGACGTCGATTTATTAAAGCGAGCACACTTGTTCTTATTACAAACAAGACTAACCAATAAACGCCCACTTTTACCATACGTCGGGAATATCTTCAGCCTTCGAACACAATCATCACATTTTTTTTCTAACTCAATTAAACCACACAGTGCTGCAAACTGATATGAATTAATATCCGAATCTAATACAAACATATTAAACAACGACAAGTTCAAATTCTTTGTATTAAATTCATGTTATGGTTTCTAAATCGCACCTGCTAACTCGATTTTCGCCATGAAACGAAAATTCAATTACCCGCACACCGCATTCCACCAGCAATAGCACACACATACAAGCAGAAACAACATTTGACGTCACAGTAACAAACTACCATATGACTGTACAGAGACGCTTAGTGGGAAAAATATGAACTACCACCAATCTCTGAACTAAGACGTCACAGCAAAGACACGAACTGTTCAAACAAGTGACTCACGCAGAAACAGTTCCAGGAAGTGTCTAAACCTGTAAGAACCGATTAAAGTCACTGTTTTTGAGTCTAATCACAGACTTGTCGTTAAAAAAAAAAAAAAAAAAAAAAACATGTAATTTTGGGTACGTTTCAGCCTGAAAGTTACAAACCCGTAAATATTGAACTGATTAGTGTAAGGATCATATTCTTGGACAAAGGGAATAACCAAATTAAATCAGTTTACGAAAATGATTTTTTTCTTTTCGTCAGTTGGCACTTTTGTGGAACATATATTAAACTATTAGAATGTGGTTCCAGAGTCGGTACCAGAAAATACATAATTTCCTTTACAGATATCGATAATTCAAACTAAGTACTGATACCGGTACAACATTACATCAATGTTACTAAAATGCATGCAGTTTTGTGTAGAATGTAAAATGTTGAAATACTGAATTAAAACATTGCACAGAAACGTATGTCAACATACTTTTTTGTATGTTGTGAAAAGTAACCCCACCTACGAAACGTTTCACATTTCAATTTCAACAATTGCATCAAAGTCCAATTATACACACTAGTATTCTACGAAACTGACTTTGACGGAAATTCTTTGAAATTTAGGCAGTTTTTACAATAACTGCTTTCCATACCACTACAACAAATCCTCCCGGTAATTAGAACTGATTCTAACCCCCAACATTATAGCCAAATTACAGTTACATGTTCTATGTTACAGCTTATTTGAAACTAGCTGTTTACAGTTCATGGTTGTACCGACAGAGGACTATGAAACTCTTTTCAATTTTGGTGCAAAGTAACGACCGATCTGCAAAGTAACCCCGTGTTACGGCATCTAGTAACCACTGTAAAAGAAATGGAATATCAAAATTGAATGTGTCAAATCATGACGCGGAACTAGAAAAATATTTGGGAATGAAGGAATCCATATAATTAAGAAATTACGTCCCTAATGTATTGCGGTACTTCGGAACACAAATATGCAATCAAAGTAAGCATTTCAGAATGTTACCTATAAAGTACTTAGGAACGTTCAAGTACACATTAAACACGCAAGACGTGTAAGTTTATCCTAAATGAAGTATTTTTCGCTATCCTCGTTTAGCAACATTCTGCGTAATGGTCTAATCTGCATAGTAATCTTCTTTTTACTGGCCATCTAGCGCATGCTCGTTAGAGTTGTTTGAACAATAATTCATATATCATGTACGTTTATTAAGGCCTTAAAGTGATCCTATATTGAGAAATGGAGTTCCATACCCTAGAAATGATTGCTGGGAATATAAAAGGTCGACTTCATTGAAAGAAATGAATGCAAATATGAAATGGATTTGTGTATGGACCTCTACAATTAATGAGACATCCATTGTTGATAAAACATATTCTTTATTTTGTATTTTGCTAATGTCTTTCTAAGCCCTCCGGAGAAATGAAGCTAGAACCATTTGAGCTAAATCCTGAGCAAAATTACAAACGTCCCTAGTTTTTTTTTTTCAATATAATACATTCCACATTTAATTTGGAAAATTTTAGGATGAATATCATTCTAGTGATTTGTTATTTTACAAAAGTCTCTATATAAATAAAACAATATTGTCGAGCACCTATATTTTAAATACGTGCAACAGTTAGTGAGTAATGTGTAATCAGTAATAAACGAATCATCTTTTTTATCAAAAAATAAATTACATAAGATTTGTATGAGTAGTAATTTATATCTTAAAAAAAACGATTCTTTATATCTTGACAAAAAATCGATTCATTGTTATTATTTGGTATATATCTAGTGTATGTGTGCCACGCCATTTCGAAATTGTAGATTGCTAACTTACGTTCGAAATATCTCCCATAACTAAATACTTCTCGCGAAGCATTTCTTTTAACCAACAATTTTCCGAACCGATGTAACCGTATTATCAATCTGAGCCAATTAGTATATGAAAATTGAACATTACCTTTCTGGCCGAACTGAATTTAAATTTTTTGTGGTTAATTGTTGGGAGTCATTAGAGTACGACGCGCAAGTCTCCTGAACCACTATTTTTCTTAGCGTTTCTATATTACTTTCTAATGCAGGATCTGATTCTGCAAATTCTGATTTCAACATATCAACGGTCTGTTTCACATCCAAAGAATACATAGTTGTACCCTTGTCCATTGTTTGTTCTCCTTCTGTTGTAGAAAATATTAACTCTTTGTTGTCAGTGATCAGTTCGTATGTCCACCCTTTCCCTTCGAATGGATCTTCCTGAGGTAAGTCAAACACAATTTCTTCTTTGCACATCAATTCCTACTTAACAGACGCCTCTTTAGCCATTGTGAATTCAAATATTATAAGAATTTAACACTGTTATTATACTTCCCTTATATTTTTTTATTTTTTTTTTGCCAGTGTTAATGAAATGATTTACGAGAACTTTCAGAAAAGTAGCTTTATTTTCTCAATCTTCTTCGTCTGCGGTTGCGTTTTCTTTCTTGCACACTATTATCAGTAACAGGAGTGGTGGTGCCTCAGGCGGAAGCCTAAATAGGCCACAAGTGTTGTATTGGTCAAATAGTGAAAGTGAAAGGTCAGATAGCGAAAGTGAATGAAAGTTAATTGTTGCGAGTCCAATTATTTCGGAGAACGAATTATTTCGGGCGGCAGGTAATTGTGCGTTTTCTTTCGTAGAGTGATTATTATAAGAGGCACCACTTCTTATACAACCAATGGATTTTTTTTTTCAGAATGCTACAAAACTGACTCGCTTGTATCGTCTCCTTCTAGCGTTGTCTACTACAAGCAGCAGGGAGTAATCTACACCCCCTAATACCCCTCCAAATTTCTTTACACACACCCCTGATTGGAAAAGGAATACTTCCCCAAATCCAATTGTATCAATCTGTATCATATAGGTTATTTATTACATCAAGTTAAAAAAGATTTAGCGTTAAGGAAAGAAGGCAACATTCTTATTCATTTATTTCACTTCAAAATACGAAGCGACCTCGTTCTGATGTACGGCTTCGAGAACCACATGAAATCATTTTTTCGGGCGATATTTCGATCGAAACATTTGACAAACCAGACCGCTCATATCTACCCTTCTGGGCTCCGCGGTCCTTTCCGAGAAAAGAGATTGATGGACAGATGCATATGACTGAAATTGGCAACGTCTTCAGCGGTCACTACCTACTTCCTCCTCAATAAAGAAAAATGTGACAATATAGTAATAAGTCTATACCAGATTCAGTTGGTAAGTACTACTCTGCTACAGGCTCGCAACCAGAGGGGGGCTAGGGAGGGACTGGCCCACCCCAAATTTTTCATGTCCCCTCCAGACTTCAATACAAAATGCAATATTTGGATATTTGTAAGAGAATTTTTAATGACTTTGTCCCTCCTAACATATTCATGGCCCGCCAAACCTCTGTGGTGGTTTCGAGCCTGCTCTGCAAAGGGTGTATCAACGGACGAACGTTAGAAGGATGTAGTCAAAACGTTCTTCAGAAATGAAGAGATCGGTCGAAGTAAGAATTATATATATTTTTAGACTGAGTCTAGTGTTGTGCGGGAATACATTTGGCGCTAGCTTAATTTTTTGTAAAGTATATTTTTATTCATGTAAATTCATTGAATGGAACAGGCTCATAGCGATTCACTTTTTAAACTAAAGTTTACTTGTTTTCAAGTTGGTTACTAGAAGTTACTTTTTTTCAAATTTGTCAGTAAAACTTACTTTTTTGAGCAGTAAAGTGACTTTTTCGTGTGATTTATGTTTTGGATTGGTAGTTTTCTAAGAAAAGTATAAAAGCAAATGGAAAAAGTCTGGAAGTAGAGGTCTGCACGAGCTCAGACTGAGCTCGCGGGCCGGATTCGGGCTTACAAAGCATAAATCACATCGGGCCTGAGTAGTAAATTATTAAATATAAAAAAATATTTTTCTGGCCTAACTTTGTAAATATGCTCTCCAACGATATTTATTGGACCATTCTTTCTGGGGAACTTTCAGAGCACAACTGCATAAAAGTTTTTGTAATTTGTGCTTATTTCGGATTCATTTGATTATCACACGAGCACAGGCCTAAATGTTAAAACATATTTCGGACTTGGGTCGGGTCTCACATTACAAATTCGCTAAAAATTCTGGTCCCTGCAGACATCCGAGATGAAGTCACGGCGGTACCCCCCGCCACGCACACAAAAAAATTATATTTATAAACACAAGAAAGTTAATACACGAATATCATGGGATAACTCTAGCAGACGGTTCTACTAAATTTTGGCACTTTTACATTTTCAGGTTAGGTTAGAGCTTAGTATTTCTTTTAGCCGATCATGCACTAAATGAGATACGCCGTTACTAGTTGCAGATTGACGGCTCAGTATAAATAGCGTGGACGTATGGCATAAAAACTGCGTACAGTGCATGAAATACGAATCAACTTATGCTAGGTGGCGACTAAAAAGCACGAATGCTATCTAACTGAGTCAGATTAGGAGAGCAGCAGGAAGACCTGAGCGGCGACGAGGGCTGCGTCCGTAGGGAGCACACGCATAAACGAGGATAGTGGAAAGCACTCTTACACATACAATACTTTCACTATCACTCGAAATTCATTTCAATATGATGTGCAGTAATTACTTATATTCACACTTATTTCTTCACGAAAAATGTTTCACATCGTATTTTACCGATAAATATGATATTTGGTAGAACCGTCTGCTCGAGTGAACCTAAAATATTTTGCTATTTATTTATAGATCTACTTTCGGTGAGTCCTATCCTACTTTAATACTCTAGTCCACCACTCGCCTGGGACGAGTGGTTCATCTGTACGAGCGAGTATTTAACACAGGGTGTCTATTGACCTGGCAAACTTGGAATTTGTTTTTGCACCTGGAAAAACCTGGAAGTTATCAACAAACCTGGATTTTTTCTTAATTATACATTTTCACAGCATATAATAGAAAAGTCCTAATAAAAAATAGCAACCAGGAGGTTATCTGATCTGAGTTCTGTCAATGCTTCTCCATGTTTGTAACATATTTTTTGTACGCTCCCCGTGGCTGAGTTTCCATAGACCTCTTAAAAGTCTTCAGGTGGAATTTCTAACCATATTTTGTGGCAGTTCGAAAACTTTTTTGCTACATTACAAATCTAGAAATCACGGAAGTATCGGAAATTTCTCCTTTACGAAATTTTACGAAAAAGTAAGATACAAATCAGGGAAAATGGTACTTAAACTAGAAAACAAGGAAAATTGTGAAGTTTTACTCAGAAAGTGAAACATTCTTTTAGGTTTTGCCTATTTGTTAAGAAAACCCGATATCTGAAACACGAGAGGGATATAATTAAGATATATGAATGACACGTTAGTTAAAGGTGAGAACTCTAGTTGCTATTTTTAGTTACAGCACATTTTTCTCAATTGACCTTGAGCGGGGGGGGGATACTAGCAGTAACAACTTCTTTGTTTTAAAAAAACTGGAAATTAATACAAATTAATACAATAATTAATAAAAAAAACGATACACAAGTAAAGTATAAACTATTAGCT
The DNA here is from genome assembly GCF_964235325.1 of Thermobia domestica. Classification (NCBI taxonomy): domain Eukaryota; kingdom Metazoa; phylum Arthropoda; class Insecta; order Zygentoma; family Lepismatidae; genus Thermobia; species Thermobia domestica. Next base: position 270,257,146 of record NC_137460.1, on the reverse strand, counting down.
CCATAACCTTTTTGTCTGTCTTGGTTCGTTGTACTCTCACGTTCCTGCACTTTCGATTGGATCATAGAATATATTGCCCCGTGTAAGAAATATAATAAAAGTTGAAAATAATTTTTCTTAAAGCAGTTTAAATCGTTGCCTCATAAGAACTTGGACTCAACCATCATCGAGCTTTACTAATGTAAACCTACATTCAAGAATGAAATGCAGCTTAAATGATATAGTTTTCTATCATACTAAGAAATTTTCTTCGAAAGGCGGGATGTACTTAAAATATCGTATTTATGATATTCTTAATCTGTACTGTACACGGCTAATTTATAAATAAATAAATAAATAACGTTTCGCTGGCATTTTATGAGTACATCTCATTAACCCACAATGAAATTTGATTTTACATCGCTCTGAAATGAATTTAAATAATAATGATGCTCTATACAGAAGTTCTACATTTCTATGTAGAAGAACGAAAAGTCGTTTATAAAATACCCTTTTCAACAGTACAACGAGAACATTATCAGATAAAATGCTGCTGTCCAATAAGCAAAACTGAAACTAACGTTACTTAGAAATCGATTTGTAGTCATAATGACCATCCACCTTTAAAGGGAACCCAAAAAGAAGAAACCGGCGTCGGGCACATTTTTAAAACTCATTAAGATTCTATTTTGTCAAAAGAGATACTTTGCATAGTTATTTTGTATTGAAATCTATTCTTAATCTTCTATTCCAAAACTGTTCTTAAATAAAAAACACAAAATTCTGCGGGACTTGTATCTATGGCCATTCTCACTTCTATCCAAAATCTAAAAGCAGAATAACAAAATTTATTTAACTCACCTAATAAGAAAGACGTGATCTCAAATTAGATTCACTGCAGTTAGAAGCAAAATAACTGGCAATAGCTGTTAAAGTTTGAAAAATGTTAAAAATAGAATGGTTGGGAAATTTTTCATGCTTTGTACCTGAGATATTCTTACGTTCCTTTATATTCTCAAATAAGATTTCAATTCATTTCACTCGCCTAAAAGAAATGAAACGATCTCAAATTATATCATCCGCAGAGTAGGAGCCGTTCTGATCACTAAATTTGAAACAAATTTAATGCTAGGATCGAAATTTCTTTCATTGTTTGTCAGTACGGACATTAATACTTCCTTCTTCATTAAAAAAAAAGAATACTCGCGAGCTACTTGCCTTTTCTACTAGGAATAGCTGGATGTCAAATACATATTCTACAATAGGCTCAAAGCAGCGCAAAAAAAAAAAAAAAAAAAAAAACGAATTGGAAAGCGCTTGAAATACAACGAATTGAAAATTTTCTTTGTAGTCTAAACCTAGGGATGTTCTTATAAATTTCTTATAAGTTGTAAAAAGCACAAATCTAAATTTGTTGAACTTAAATACTAAAAATGAAAACTAAGATATTTATTCAGTAAGGTTGGTTGTAGAATAGTTGTCACGATCGTTGCCATGAAGGAAAAATTCAATTACCCGCTCACCGCATTCCACACATACAAGCAGACAGAATATGTGACGCCGGCAGAGTAACAATGTACCATATGACTGTACAGACACCCAGTGAGAAAAATATGAACTACCACCAATCTGTTTACAGTTCATGGTTTTACTAACAGATGACTGAATCTCTTTTCATATATTGTGGGAGTAATGCCCGATGTGCAAAGTAACCCCGTGTTAAGGTAGCTAGTTACCATTCTAAGCGAAATGAAATATCAAAATTGAATGTGCCAAATCATGACAAAAAGCTAGAAAAACGTCTGTGAAAGAAGGAATTCATATAATTAAGAAATTACATCCCTAATATATTCTGTTAATTTGGAACACAAATATACAAGCAAAGAAAGCATTTCAGAACGTTACCTATAAAACACTTAGATTCGTACAAGAACACATTCAACACGTAAGACATGTAAGTTTATCCTAAATACAGAATTTTGCGCTATCCTCGTTTACCAACATTCTGCGTAATGCCGTAATCAGCACAGCAATCTTATGTTTACCGGACATCTAGCACATGCTGGTTAGGGTTGTTTGTACAACAATTCATTTATCATGTACATTCACTAAGCCACTAAAGTAAATATATATTGAGTAATTTAGGCCCATACTCTAGAAATGATTCCTGGAAATGTAAAGAGTCGACTTCCTTGAAAGAAATGAGTGCAGCTATGAAATGGTTTGATGTCTGGACCTCTACAATTAATGAACATCCATTGATGGTTAAAATATTATTTATCTTGTATTTTACTAATGTCTTTCGAAGCCCTCCGGAAAAATGAGGCTAGACACATTTGAGTTAAATTCTAAGTAAAAACACAAAAGTCCATAGTTTTTGTTCCAATATAAAACATTCCACGTTTAAATTTGGAAAATTTTAGGATAAATACCATTCTCACGATTTCTTATTTTACATAAGTCTCTACATAAATAAAACAATATTGTCGAGCACCCATATTTTAAATATGTGCAACAATTAATGAGAAGTGTGTAATCAATAATAAAGAAATACTTAGTTTATCAAGATCTGAACTACATAAGATTTGTATGAGTCGTATCGATCTTATTTTTATTTGGTATACAGCTTGTCTATCGGTGTCATGCAATTTCCAAATTGTAGGTTACTAACTTACGTTCGAGATATCTCCCATACCTAAATATCTCTCGTGAAGTATTGCTTTTAGCCAACAAAATTTCCGAACACATGTAACCGTATTATCAATCTGAGCCAAATAGTATATGAAAAATTGAACATTACCTTTCTGGGCGAAATGAATTTAAATTTTTTGTTGTTAATTGTTGGGAGTCATTAGAGTACGACGCGCAAGTCTCCTGAACCACTATTTTTCTAGGCGTTTCTATATTCCTTTCAAATTTAGGATCATCTTCTACTGCTAATTCTGATTTTACCCTATCAATGTTTAGTTTCACATTCAAAGAACACATAGCTGTATCCTTGTCCATTGTTTCCTCTCCTTCGGTTGTGGATAATATTAACTCTTTCTTGTCAGTCATCTGTTCGTATGTCCACCCTTTCCCTTCGAGTGGATCTTCCTGAGGTAAGTCAAAAGCAATTTCTTCTTTGCACAAGAATTCCAACTTAACAGACGGCTCACCAGCCATTGTGAATTGAAATATAATAAGAATTTAACACTGTTCTTATACTTCCCGTATATTTTATGTTGCCAGTGTTAATGAAATGATTTACAAGAACGTTCACAAAAGCAACTTTATATTTAAAATCATCTTCTCCTGCAGTTTCTTATTTCCTTAGCACCGATCGCTCTCTCGGCAATTGTTTGTTTGATTGTAGCAGCCGGATGAAAGTGAAATGGAACCAGGATGTATACCGTTTTAGTTCAGATTTCGGGCAAGTGAGATCTTTTGTCGCTAGTGTAGCTCAATATCACATACCGCTATTCTCTTGTTTCAGAATGTATCCATCCATCTTTATCCTTTTAGCGGGAATAGCAAATCCTGTATTTTTATATGCCATTGCGGTTTGATTGACTGTCGAACTCCCGTTGCGTATACTAATTTTATTTAATATACGTGCTATTATTGCTTCAAGTGCTACTTTTGATTGTGACTTGTGCCGCGACTTAAGATACTTAGTGCGTACAATTTAATATTTTAACACAATTTTTCCGCTTGTGAACAATAACTGGTCGTGGCTTTTGCATGTATGTGTAAGGCCAGTTTTTGACGAAAGCATTTATCGTAGCATTTCTCGTAGCAGATGTGCTGCCAAAAATCTCGTATAATATTCTATGGCATGAAAAGTATATTGTGCTTTTACATGGTAGCATTTTGATAAGCATTTTTTCGTGACGTAGCAAACAAATTACTGGAGAAGAGCGCAATTATGGCTCCAAAACTAAAAGCAGATGTTTCAGTCACTATTTCTTCTAAAGCCCGTTTTCGCATATGGTTATTATGATACAAAGGACTTTTAACGGTGCAGTTATACTATACAAATCCATAGTTTTTATAATTTTCAGAAGAAATTTCTAGTATGGTAACGAAAATATGGTGTGCACTTACATCTGAGATGCGTATTTATGTGGAAATATAGAAATTAAAGTCGAACCTGAAATGCACGCAATTTTCAATAATCTGCCATAAAATTTTGGCAGGTCTGTAACTTTCCCATTTTGTATCGAAAACAGAACCCAACCATCCCCATCGGGGCTTCTAACCCATTCCCACTACTTACTTCTCCTCCTCCTACTAGTACTACTACTACTACTACTACTACTGCTGCTGCTTAATACTACTACTTACTCCTCCTCCTCCACCTCTTACTAGTACTACTACTACTTATACTATGGATCCGTATAGTAAAACTACACGTTACCACCTGTTAAAGTGATCCTGCACCGGAGAATGCAAGAGCACACCAATAAATCAAACGAGAAATTTTTTTAATGAATTTTTGTATGTAGGCTATCCATATAGTGAAACTGCACGCTTTAAGTTTGTACAAACAAGGATGTTCCTCATATTTTTTTTAATCAACATAATAATAGTATCCCTACTCTAACTTTTTTCTTTACTACAATTCAATTTCCCACACATCGCTTTCTTTTAACACACCACGGCGCTGCAATCGGAGCAGAAATGCTGGGGAAAATGCTACGAAATAGAGCAGTTTCTATCCACAAGAAATGCCATAGGATATGCCATGGCACGGGAAATCCTATAGCATTTGCTACTTTACACGGTAGGATATCGATGATACGATTTTTGCTACGATAAATGCTTCCGTCTAAAACAAGCCTAAGCGTCTCGTGGAATAAGACATTGATTTTCAGTGCCACTTGATAACAGTCACTACCATCACTCACGCACCTACTGTAACTACTGGAGACAAACTTAGATATATATTGCCCCAAACACTACACCTCCCCCCCACACACACAATTCAGGGCAGATCTTAAGCAGCACGTGCGCTGTCATTCTCTTCAGTGTTGCCGTACTTCCGTAACTTTTCATAAACAACAAAATTCAGCATTAAAAAGAAACAATGAATGGAAGATAAAAGAAAGTGAAAATAGAGGGAAGTAGCAACGTTCATTTTCAGGTAACGAGGTCATAAATCTCTAACAAATATCTCAAAGAACAGAAGGGAAAGTTTTGGGGACATTCCAGATTCCATGATAAAAGCATCTTTAACTCTGTCTGCTAGTAACTAAACACTGCCCTTGTAAGGAGACCATAATTTCAGTATGATACGCCAGGTGGCAGCACCGAATCGAAAATGGGTGGGTATAAAGCGAATAACCTTGTGTAATTTCTGGCAAGTACCTAGGTATATAGTACTACGCAAGGGCGCCCATTTCTCTGTATATTTGGAGGGGGGCACTCACACGCAGAAGATATATATATATATATATATACATATATATGAGGAAGTTACGACAAATTTCATTTAAATTATGCCAAATATTACATATTCATAGATACACTAGGGGGCCGTCGGATTCGAATCCTTCACTTTGATAATGTCAGCCGTGGTACTCACGATCGAACTGATTCTCTTTACGTGGTGACGTACGTGTATCAATATGCAATTGTCGCAATTTATCAATATTTCCTTTCGTACTAATAATTCTCGGTTTACTCTCTCTAATATATGGATTTCCTCAGTAATATCTTGATCATGTTCGGATTTTACGATAACAGCGGGCAATTTCTCAAAATGCTCCATTATCATTTCAACAGTAGCTTTATGGTGTTCACTGAAACTTTCTAAGGTTTGTTTGGTTCCATCTGACCGTTCACTGTTAAGTTTTAGAATTTCCGTTGCGCTTGTACTTCTTCACCTATCTCACCTGTCTTTTCCGCGAGTTCCTTTACATATCCGTTTAATTCGCGTACGGCACTTTCCTGTCTATTCATACAAAAACTAACCTCGCATTTTCTGTCTGTGAGCACCTGGTGTTCTTCTATTTTCTCTACTTGGCCTTTTAGCCCTGGCTCCTCCTGTTTCAAAGTATCAATAACACAATGTTGGGCCTCGGTGGACTGCCTACACTCTATCTCTACCGTTTGTATGGATGCCTGTAATTGCCCAACATTTTCCTATATTCCTCGCTAAGTGATTCAACGCGTTTGGTTAGGCTAGCTAATTCCAAACGTATTTCAGTAATCGTATTATTGAATTCAGTAATCAGTAATCGTACTACTCAGACCATCAAGTCTACTTTCTAACTCAACTCAATTCTACGTCCACTCTTTCGCTAATTTGGTTATGCACTGTTTACATTCATTTGCTGATTCTGTTATTGACTGTTTGCATTCGCCTATTAATTCATCTACTCATTCTCTATTGCTTTCAATTCTATGTTCTAAACGTTCACTGTTATTTTCTAGTTTCTGCTCTAATTTAATAGACTGTTTCTCTAACAATGCTTGAATTTGTTCTAATGTATTCTACTTCTACTCTCTGTATTTATTTATGTTACAAACAACTAATTCACAATATAAAAGTGAAAAATACGAACGCCTATCTTCAACAACAAAGTGTAAACAAACAACTTTCTGAAACTAATGTGTCATTATTTCAATTGCGCAAAACCTTCTCTTTTTTGACACTTCTCAAAACTTATTAATTTATTTTAACATATCTTAACACGTATTCTATAATTATTTTCTCACAATATTCCTAGCATAAGTATAAATAAAGGTGCAAACAGAAGGTTATGCCTATATTGGTGTGTGTTCGGCTGTGATCAGCTGATTGTTGTTTATTCATCTTTGCGTAATATTGCAAGTTGACGGGAGAAAAATTTTGCGAACAAAGATAAAAATGTTATATTTTAATGTCTTACGAAAAACTTATACTAGTAATATTCCTATACTAATTAAATTTACTTTATGTTATTTAAAGCCTGCTTATTATTTTCTCTTTCCTTTTTCACGAATTTGAACAGTTTCTAAGGAAATTAAATTTAACTAGTCTGCTACAAATACTACGTGACTCAAACTCTGGATTCTATACGCAAACACTACAATACCTGTTCTAAATACTGTCGGATTTACCAAGTAATTCGGTAGTATCTTCGGGCACAATTACATCCGAAGATTCATGATTTTGTCCTGTCATGGTCGCCATGTGTTTGTAATCGTGCTTTTTTGCCGTTGTTAAAATTCTATAAACCTAAGCATTGACTCCAGCTTTACTACGGGAAATCTCAATTGTATTGTGTTGTATTGTATTGTATTTATTTTCATCCTTTTTCATACAAATTGTTCACAACGTGAACGTATACATCCAAACTTATATCTTATCGAAAACCCGAAGCTTGGCACATACGGTTGACCGTAAAATATACATATGTTAAAATGATTAATTTCAACACAAATATTAACGAATAAAAAAGAAACCACTTTACGATACAAATCAAAAAACCTAATTAAACTGTGCAAAGAATTTGTTGCTGAATATGAATTACACAAATTAAGAGAACATTAAGAGATAACAAGCGGTTAAGTAGCTTTTGTTCAATTTTATTTGATTGTTTGAACCTTTCATTTCATTTCTATTTGCTTTCCTTCAATAAAAGAGTGGCCAGGTGGCTCGAATAATTAATGTTTCACTTACTCATGATAAATCTTCGACCGCTCAGTTGTTCCACTGCTGATACACTCTAAAAACAGTACCCATGATTTTGCACAAGTACGTATGAAATAGAAGGTACTTCGCTGATGTACCTATGAGAATTCAATGTACCGAAAACTTTAGTGTGCACACATTGCATCTCATCCTCTTACCCATGTATTAGTGGGTACACGGAAGACTTATGGGTACAGTAAATTCGTACCGAAGAATGTACCCATGACAATAAGGTAACATGAACATACGCCATATTATGTGTTATCGGTTTATGTGTTGTTTGTGCATTATTTGAATGAAGATTGGAAAGATTCCAGCAACCAATCAAACGAGTCACATATAAAAGTAAATGGATTATTTTGTATTTATAATTGTACCTGGATAATTTAAATGAATTAACTTGTCTAAAATGTTTATTATATTTCAGTAGTCAAACAGTAATTTCAACCATAGTTCCTTTGTAACAATTTTTCGTGGTTAAGCTGAATATAAAATGCAAATTTTGAATCTAGTTTTAAAAAAACATGCACAACATGCTAATTTTCGTGACTTTATCTGAATAATATTCCGACTTTTCCGTGGGTGCCATTAACGTATGTAGGAAAATCAAGAGTATGGAATTGAAAGTGCAAGGGTAAGTATTCCATACACATGGTTAAGTGCACCTTGCACTTCACTGGTTTGTATAGGTTGTGTTTATGGCTTCTGGTGCTTACGTTCAAGGGAACGTTTACTAAATCCCTGTACCTTGTGCTTGTGCAATCACTTCATCGTGTAAGTCTTCTATCGCCGGACCAATTTTTGGAAATTTACAGGGTGAATTGGAGAATTTATTTTGGTTTCAGAGGAAGAGTAAGTGAAAGTCAGGTGAGGGGAATAGTGATTTCTGTAGGCTAGGTTTGATATTGTAAGGGATACTGTATGTGGAGGTGGAAGTGACTGTTTGGCGGAGAAGTACACTTGCTATGATTAGTGGTGGGAAAGACAGTGTGGTAATAGTTCGTATATGTCAAGATTGTGACATATCTTGTTTGCGTTTTATAGAATTATACAAAAGTAACGAATGTCAGTTGTTGAAATTGTGTGAAAGACACAGTATACTGTTTACAATTGGAGCTTTACTAATATGAAGTGCTATTGAAGCTAGTATAATTGCCAAAAACCATCTGCTTCGCTACCAACTCATACCCACCACCGCTGACACACCTGCTTTCTTCGGACGCACCCAGCACTGTAGTATACATCCGGACGCCGTGTTTATACGCAATAGTAATTTTTTATGCCAAATTGTAAAAGTATACATGGCTCTGTTTTGAAGGTAACTGAACCTAACCTAGTGAACTTTTTTTTGTGGTGAATCTTTCCTACTTAGCCAAGAACCTAGTGAATACGGAAGTAAGATTTAAATTTAGATAAGTTACCGATTTTTTTAGATGATCAGAATTCTAAAGTTTAGTTATAGGATAACGTTAATGTGTTGAATAGGAAAATATTTATAATAATATCTAGTAAGATAGCATCCTAGGATAGCTAAAATAGATTTCTATCTTTAGTAGAATGCTTAAGAAGTAAATAGTTAAATCTAGCCGTTAATTTTTCATGAATTTGTCCATGGAATGAAGGAAGTGAAGAAATAGAGAAGGATTTGGAAGGAATGTGATTTGAAAGAAGGAGAATAGAAATAATATAGTTCAATTAAAATAAGTGAAGATAGCATATAAATAAATAAACAGGATGTAGCTAGAGAAATATCAGATTGCGATTATGATTAATAGATATAGATACCTGACATAGATTTAAAGAGAATAAAATAAATGTAAATATAGATATAGAAAAGAATGAAGAAAATAACGTTATTAATAATATATATTGAGAAGAAATAAGAAATAGAGAAATAGAAGAAATATAGAATTATAGAAAAAATAAGTGATATATAGAGAAGAAATATAGCATGCTAAGAAGTGAATTATGAAGAATATAAGTTAATATATATATGGTAGAAGAAAAAAAGAAGAGATTTAGATTTGGGGATAACAGACGATTAGTTTCTGAGAAGTAAATCCCTAAAGAAGTAAGAACATTCCGAGACGGATAGAAAATATCGTGGTCCAATGACTGATTACAGTAATCCGTTTCACAAGTTAGGCCTTGTTGGCAGTTCTAATAATAATAATAGTAATAATAGTAATAGTAATAATATTAATAATGATAATAATAAGAATAATATAATACATAAATAATAAAGTAATTTTAAGAACGCGCGATTACTTAATTTGTAGTATTTAGATTTTAGTACATAATTATGACTACAGCCAAAGTGATTTGGCTGATGGTTGGCCACCAATCCGAATAACTGAGGTAGAATACCAATTGTGACTATGTTTACAAGGATTAGACGTTAAGTTTAGTCGAATATATTGATTAAATAAAATATGATTATAATTTTTGACATGACGTGACTATTTGAAAAAAAAGAAAAGAAAATAGGAGTATGGAAAAGAATCGATTTTTTAAAAAAAAAATTAATCAACACAAATCTTACTTTTTATTGTTGTATATATTTTAGTAGATAGTAAATTATGATAACTGGAAACAATTCACGGTTAGGATGCAGCCGTTGAACAACCAACGCTCTTTCGAATCTTGAGGAAATGCAAGGTTCCATCGATTCATTACCCCTGAATCTTAAACGGGTTTTGGTTTCAGTTATCTAGCGATAGGTATCAATAAATATTTGATTTTCATAGTAACATAGGATAATTAATTAAGTAGTTGTAAATACATATACACATTTAAAATATTGATATATTATAGTTCTTGTACTCACTCTTGTAATTGTAGGTTATTTTTTTACACATTGTTTATTGTATCACTGTCCACAAATCACTACACACTATGCCAGATTTTGCAGAGCTTACTTAAGCACTGGCGTTGTTTATGAAATTAAGGTAACATAATTTAAGTATCACCAAAAATAACGTGTTGAATCTTGAGCACCAAGAGACTAAAACGGGACACGTCACCGATTTTCAATCAAACATTTTAGTGATTACGCCCGATAAACTTGTGAAAAGTGGAAACACGGATGGCGACGACAAGGAATCGTTTTATCCTTGTGATATTATTGTAATATAGGCGCAAAAACTTCCAAAAATACACTAAAATTTTTGTTGTGTGGGATCACCGAGTTAACTTTTAAACAAGCCAACGCCCGAATGAGAGAGCAAAGCGGATGTTTGAATTAACCTTGATTCGAAAAACGCTGATTTCGCGCTTCTCAATCAAAGTCATCCACATTGTTGCAAACTGGCTAAAAGAGAACTTTCATTCTCAGAAAATGAAAATTTGGTGTAAATTTTTTTAATGAAGTAATGGGTGAATTTGTGATACTAATTCGTGTAGTGTATAGTATCACATGTGTATATATATTTTTTTTATTTGTGTGGAAGTTTTTAAAACAGAAAACAGTGAATAAAAGTTTCATAAAATACGTTAATAAATTTTGGTTGTACAGTCAACTTGTGCTCGAGTTGGCAAGTTTGTACACAGTGCCAATGGAAAATTTTACTTCTGTCTTAGCAACAGATATCTTAATTGCATATTATGAGAAGAACTCTAGCTGCAATTAATACAGAGAACAGCTTACTTGTCATAATTCTTGCCTCAACCACTAGATCGAGTGAGGATTCACATTTAAATCTTTATTTATGTATGATGTATTACCAGTATTGAACGTTTAAAAGATTAATAGTTTTAATTGAAATTAGGGTTTTGGAGATGGAATTATCAATTATGAATATTTATTAATGCTATTATATATTGTTATTTTGTTTTAAACTATATTTTGCAGTTTCATATATTTTTATACTTTTATGTTTATATATATGTACAGGGTGTTTTATATAGCAACGATCTCCTGTGAGATCTAACTTGTTAGCAGGGCTAACAAGGTTTCGAAGAGGGGCATGTGGCAGTGCCCATATTTTATGGTTAATTTTCATGTACATTTTGTGATATTCATCTTATTAAAAATTTTATTTTTGTTTTGGTTATGGATTAAAGAAGAATAAAAACACGGAAATAATTAATATCAGTATAAGAAATCACATGAATGCAATTCTTAGTAAATTCACAAGCTTGTATTGTCAGCTCTTTAGAATAACATCTTAGCACATTGTTCTCCGTCTGAGAATTCAGGAACCGAATTCTACAAATGTGTAAACGAGAACAATTAACATAATTTTATGGTCATGCATTTGTAAAATTATTGTGAACAAAAGACACATTCACCGGTATGTAGAAATTGCCAAGAATCATGAGACAAAACATTCCAAGTGTTGCCAGTTGTTGATTGCAATGAGCAAACAACCTCGTTTTCCTCAAGAAAGGAGGACACGCGCTTCTGACGTCATAAGACTGTGGCGAATTCCGTGGTACGGAAGTTCGAACAAAAACGGAGGGACGAGAGGTCTCGAGACAGGAGTTCCACAGAAGTTGGATAGAAGTTCCAGAGAAGTTCAGACGGAAGTTCAGGAGTTGATCTGAGAGAAGTTTAGTTCTGATGTGACTAATCCTTAGTCACAATCCTACTTCGTTTAGCGAACGAACGTTAGAGTTATACACGTAACGTATATGAGATGTGGAGTCCAATCACATCCTAATCGGCGATGACTACAGCGTAGAGTCTTACCAATCGAGACACAAACCACGAGTCTACAGTACGGAGATATCAACCCAGGCGATATCTCTCAACCGGAGGCCAGACACGGAGAGACCACCAAGGATCACCACAGAGGCACGAGCTGAATTGAATCCCAGAGGTATGTGTTACTTTAAAGTCAGTAATCAACAGCTCAATGCTTCGTTTGCGATGCTCAATCTGGCGAAACTTCTAAATACCCGTAACTAAAGACATCACATTTTACACTTGCACATTTCCTATAAGAAATACATACATCGTTGATTAGTTTAAATCTGAGTTGTGTTTTATGATAAATCCCCATAAGTTTATGTACGATAAGTTAACCTCTCGCATAAAAGTAGAAAACGTTCCCACTCATTTCAGATGGTGAGTGGAAGGTGACTTTTTCAGTTCACTGTTTCATCCCCATTTTTAGACACGAGCTGAGGAGGTTGTAAATATTTCGAAACTATGTATTCACACTCTTGTTTCGTCATTGTGATTTCCATACGGAAAAGAGCATTTACGTATGAGCTCAGTTATATTTCAGAAGCCGATTCCGAAAAGCGGTAATATTAGCTCAATGGTACACCCCGAGCGTTTAAATCGTGAGTTCGATACCCCTTCAGGTGAGATTCTTTTATGATATTCTACTTTCCTCAATGTATGAACATTATTTAAAATAGTTACATTACAATTCATCAGATGTATATATATATATATACAGGGTGTTTCAGATAAAATGTCCAGTACTTAGAAATCCGAAACGGCTGAGAAAAGAAAACCGAGATAGGAAAATGTCATAGGGCGCATCACTTTGTTTCATCTTTTATTCTCAGCCATTTCGGATTTATAAGCACTGGACGTTTTATCTAATATAGGACACTTTTTGCGGACATTTAAAAACGGTGGCCCAAAACGAAAATTGTTTCCTACAAAAGTTGTTTCGTTTTTGAAGTACTATTGAATGAGGTATGATTCAATACATGTTCCTATTTAAAAATTTGAAGTTGGCCCCTGGGCCCCCTTGAAGGAGGGCCCTGTGGGTCACCACAACAACACCATGTGATGCGCCCTATAACATTTTCATATCTCAGTTGTTTCATCTTTTTATTCTCAGCCATTTCGGATTTATAAGCACTGGACGTTTTATCTGAAACACCCTGTATATATATATATATATATATATATATATGTATATATATCAGTTGAATATATATATTCATATCATTTCACGACATAATTAATACTGATCTTTAAAATATAACATATGAGGTATTGACAGAACGTCGGGATGTTATATGTGAATATTAAATACAAATTAAGAAAATCGTGTAATAGCAATAAATAAGTTATATAATGTATTTATTTGCAGCTATTTTCATACGCAGGTAACTTCTCAATATTCACATTACAGCATTTAGGTAGAGCATATAGAAAATCGGATCGTGGTTCAAGACAAAAAAAATAGCTTGCCCCAAACTGTCACGTAAGAAATTTACGAATCGCAAAAGTAAAGTGAAGAGATTGAGAGCGGTAATACCTTAATCGCTCTCTCTCAACCCTCTCTTATCTGTATTTATACATATAAAAGTGTGTGTATGTATGTTCCAACATAACTCGAATATGCCTAGAGCAGGGTTTCTCAACCTGGGAGTCGCGAAGATAAGCGGAAGAGATAAATATAGATAGAATCTAATACCGGAAATTATTTTTAAATATTATTTTGAATTTTGTTCTGATAGGCATACTTTTATTTTTTATACATACGTCTACTGTAAAGCACAATATAAAATAAGTCTACTGAACATTTTCAAAGGGTGCAGAGTTGTTTAAAAATGAATGTAAATGAAAGGGGTATGATATGAAACTAATGAGAATTGTATATAGAAATGCTAGAAAAATACACAAGGAACAAAACCTGCACATAGAACTACAATTAAAATTGAAACCTAATGAGATATCTAAGCATGGTGTAATTTCACTAGTGCAGCAGTGCCCGGTTCAATCTTCGTGACGAACATTATCAAGCCATTTTAAACTGATAAGCGATTTCTTGTCTTTGTTTTAATGTTTACCATGAAATAAAACACACTCCCACTTCCGCACAGGTACGAATTGCAAATGGAATTATTACTTTTAAAGCACCAGATACCAGACCAGGATATTCTTTTCTCCTCATCAAGCAGAACTTGTCCAAGTCTTCGTTATAGAAAACCAGTTGCAAAGACTTGTCGCATGATCATTCGATTATTTGGTCAAGAAGTTGTGGGCTTAGATCAGATACGTTAATAACCTCTTTAATGAAGGAGTTTAACATCCATCTTGAACCAACACCTTCGTCGTTGGGAATATAGATATTACAGTTACTGAATCCACTGTCAGTGCCGGGCGCCGAAAGAAGTGGGCACGAATTTCGGAGAAAGTGTGTTACTCAAGTTAGGAATGTGCATGTGCACATGTATAAAATAGAAGGAAAAGGTAAGGTCCAAAATGTGCTCAAAATCAAGGAAATGCAGGGTTTACTTTTGAAAATTGTATTGAGCTTCGTGCCAACCATGGTGGCGCTTCGCAGCTAGTCTGTCGACCTCACTCATATGTACGGAGACATCGTCATATACTCTCGCCCCGGGCGCTGATTTTCCATGCCACGGCTCTGTTCACTATAAACAAGAAATGGATGCTACTATTATAGAAATTGGTTTGTTAAAAATCCCATACAAGCTTATTATAAAACACAAATTATAATACCATTGGCAAGAGGATGTGATAAAAGGAGATGGTGATAGGAATTAGATTGAGAACCACTGGCCTACAGTATTTTTAACCACATTTCTCATAGTCTGAAAAAGAGTGCTGTTGGATAACCTATGGTGAATGGGAGGGGGATACATATAAAAGAATGATGGAAAATGATCGATATTAGTGTCGAATTAATAGTTTTCGGAGCCGCTTAGAGAAATAGTGTGACTTCCGATTTCGCTTAACTCCGATTAGCTCTCATTAGTTGGAATGGGCACGAGCAACTTTTCTTTGAAACTCGATTCGACTCGAAACACACATCTTTGAGGTCCACTCTAGGACTCGGCGCGAAAACTTTCCTCCAACTCGACTCGGATTAGAGTCGAGTCGAACCAAAACGAGCCAAATCCTGTGTGTAGTCCTACCGAGACAATACGTAGACAATATAATTATTCTATTATCAATTATGCTACTATTACTACAAATAATAATAATAACAATAATAATAATAATAATAATAATAATAATATCTCGGTAGTCATGAAGTCTTCAAGGCAAAGACATCGTTCATTACTCTAAGCTGTAAGCGTCGGTGGACTACAGATGGTCAACTATTGACCTCTCGCCAAAAATTGGTGGTCCCGCAGTGACGATCAGCTGTGGCACCAGTTCCATTTTGAAAACTTTACTACCATTGGCAGAGACGCGATGAAACGCCAACGAACCACAAATTTACTCTCCCAAAATATCTTGAATTGCCTATATCTGTGATTTGTTTATACTTAGGTGAGTCAAAAAAACACTAAACAAATACCCCGGGATGGACACGAACTATCAATATTACGATTACTAGGCACGTGTTGTTCTGACTTCCCCACGGAAACGATCATAAAAAGCTTGCTTGTTGAAGGATAAATCATTGAGGTCTTAATTTAGCCAATCAGACAAACCTCTACATCTCGAGTTCTAGGAGGTGGTACCGTGAACCATTTCAGATTTATTGCTTTCTTGTGGGGTACTATCTATGTGCAAAATTTGAGCATAATAGCCGATATACATCTTCGGCGCCTCTTCTCTTTAGTACAATTTTAACCAGAGATGGTGTGGGTCAATGAAAATTTGATCCACGACCCACCATGACCTACTATCACCCAACACCCAAATGACCCATTGACCCACTCTGACCCATCATCCATCGTGATCCACTCTGACCTACCACCAACTATGAACTACTCTGAACCATTGCGACCAACTCCGACCGACCAAAACCTATCGTCATCAACTCTGAGCCATGATTCACGTCCTTCTCTCCATTGACTAAAGAGGTTACACTTGTAATAAAACAGGACTATGATATTATCACTTATCGGAGTTTGAATTTCTACCGTCAATGGCTCATTGCACCTCTCTATTACAATATTGGTGGATCTGACCTTGAAGATATACAATGGTAAAGTGTTTCTCATCTTCCGAATTAAAATGATTTGAATTTATCATATATAACATTTTCTTTTTTGCCTTACATACACATTTCAGTAGAAAATAGGATGAAATTTAAAAATCTCAAATCAAGGAAAAGTAGACGAACGTAAAAAAGAAAGAAAAACTAATTTTCTATGTAATTTAGCATGCCGTACTAATTGAAAATGCCCATGTAATTAAGTTCAGAATACCATTTTTATGGCCATTTTATCTCAACTTTATGGCCTTATGTCCTGAACGCTCCATATATTAAACACCAGCTTCTGCAATTATAAATAGAAAGCACTGGGTATAAAATTCGAAGAACTGTAGTTTTCATTACTCAATTTCTTTCTCAACTAATATCAAACGTTTACGATTATTTTTACAAATCAACCCACTACCAATTTCCAATATATAGAAAATGTCCCCCCCCCGCTCATAAAAAAAATGTCAGGACATATGCTGTTTGTTTTTAATAAAGAGTTATATGCTGAATTTCAGCTCTTAGTTCAACGACTTGCGAGATACTCAATTTTTCGCAAACATTCGGACTTCTACTCTCCCCTAAGGATATCTATTATAATTGTTAGGTTTGTTTATTTTTGGTACACCTTGTCTCAAAAAGGTTGAGCGCATTCTTTATTGCTGTTTTGAGGCATAAATTTTCTAAGTCCAGCTTCGGGTATCTTCGGAAAAAAGTAAACCAGGTTCGAACCTCCATGCCAGCCTTTGCAATTGTGAAAAAGTTTGCAGATGTGTTTTTCTTCTTTTAAATATAATAACACTTCTTACCAAGTGAAGAAAAAAGCAACATTGGTTGAAATACTTAATGATACAATATTTCGAAACCTTGTATTAATGTCAGCACATTGTTGTTTGCCATTTAGCTCTCCATACGTAATTGAACATTTAGATACGTTAAAGAATCTTTCCATATGTAAAAGAATGCTCAAAGTTAAGACATAGAACGTAATTATCGCCTCAAAAACAGCGTTTGTAGTAGATACGAATGTCATAATTTTCTTAAGAACAGTTACACATGCTTCGCTAGAAGCATGTTTCTGTAAATCCTTGTGTTAGCTCGCTGGTAATATATATAACATAATCATTGCAGAACATAGTAATTATTATGTTGAAAATATAACATCTGAGATAGGTAGGTGTTCACAGCAGGTCGGTATTATATATGAGAATGTTTAATACAAGTTAGGAAAATCGTTCAATAGCAATAAATAAATTATGTAGTGTATTAATTTGCAGCTATTTGTCATATAGAGGGTACTTCTCCGTATTCATATTACATCATATCATTTATGTTCTTGAAAAATTATTCGATGCATAAAGAGAGGGTATAAACAGAGAATCCAAAGTCGGAACGCTCGCAAGAAATTCATGAACCCCAAAGGTCAGGTGAGCAGACTGGAATTGTCCTTATGAAGCATGCCACAGCAGAAAGTCTTTACATAGATTTTCAATTCAATTCCCATTGGCGTAACTAGGATATTTTCCTAAGGGAGGGGGCATGGTCCATTAGTTCTGAAAAATTGGAAGAATCTTTTAGAAGACCTTGTTATGATGTTATATATAGTCTGCCTTACCCCGCACTCATTATCAACTCCAAGTTATTTAGTTCTAACAAGACTCTGTCATGTAACATTTCAGTGAAAATTTATTTTTTTGAAATTTACTTAAAATTGTCTATTCCCTATATTCTGATGCTACTAAATAACTAGCTAAAATCTACTCTAATTATGCAAACTCAAAACGTTCTATTACTGTTTTACTCGAGCAATTCTGAGCGAAAATACATTATTCGTAAACGTTAACTGTCGTGCTCTCAGTTTACTCTTACACAAGGGTAAAAGTGGGTCTGAAAATATAATGGGACGGTTGACGTCACGCCGTCTTCCATGCCTATCTTTGCCCATTGCATTTTTAGGAATTGAAGGGGCACCGTAGATTGTTTTGGAAGTGGGAGAAGGGTGTCCTCCTGTGTTCCCCTTTACTTTTACTCCTGCTCTTACATGTTTTAGAAACACAAATAAATATACAAGAAGTGACATAATTTAAAGTTATAACTTTTCAAAAATCAGTCATGGGCTATTCATTGTCGTTTACTAATGTTGCAGTTTAATTACATAAATCTTTGCGAACAAAGAAATGCAATAATTTTTTATACACAAAACATTTTTAACTAAAAAAACAGAAACAATGCTATACAAAACAGTGGTAGAAATATAGTTGGCTAACTCCCGAACAACTTAAATATTAAAAAATACAATTAGGGTGAAGGAGATCAACAATACGAGAGGAGAAGACATGTAGACGGACTTGAGGGACCCGTTTTCCTATAAAAGATTTTTCCCATTATCTTTTCAATGAAATATTAAATTACACATCTTACAATTTTCGGGAGGACGTATGATAAGTGGCCCTGATGGACAAGCAGATGTGATTGTAAAAATTTAAACAACAAACATTTAATGAAACAAAGATTCAACCAGCAGAATTGATTGATAATAATGTTAATCACAATATTTTAAGAGAGAGGGAAAATATATCAACACTTATAATATTTCTGAATTACATTATGAGCTTTTAAGCGTATTGTTGTAGTTACCTCGTTAGCGTCAACAGTTGGGAAATATCATTACAGCCAGGGGACAACCACAAAGAGGTCCACCGGACCCGAACCCTCAAAATATATATATATATATATATATTTAATGATTGTGTTTTGTCTGTAACAGGGAGCACTCATGGGAAGTCCATCCAATTTGGATCGCATGAAATTTTAGTGACTTGACACACATATGTGCACTTCCTTAATAAAACTATACTTGACTTAACAGTGAAATTATTATTGGTTTATTTCCGACGAACAAAGAAAAACTTAAGTATTTATATTGGCTAATCAGTAAGCGCAAGAATTTCTCTAGATTAGGGAAATTTCCCTGAAACTACGAACATTGTTTGTTATTGCTGCGATACTCTTGTAACTTTTACAGCATGAAACTACAATATCAGGTTATCAGGAACATATTTTTTTCTTTAGCATAGCACAAATACACTCTCTTTTCGAAAGCAAAATATATAAGTTGTTTATGTGGTGCACAACTTACGCTACTTGGAAATTATTTATGCTTTACTCGGACGCAGAATAACGTCATGTCTGTGTCTTGCAATATTGTACCCCTCCCAACTTTCGACACTCTGAACAAAAATTTCTGGGTGCGCACCTGGTTACAGTTTATACCTTAAGAATGTAACTACAAACTTCAGTTCATAAATAATACTAATACTAAGAAGAAGGAGGAAAAGCAACAAACGATATTGAATAGTGACTTTTGAATGGGTATTATATGCGTAATTGCTTCAGTTTAGCAGTTCAAGAGTTCGGCTTCCTTTTCTTCTTTCCTTTCTGTTTTTTAGTGTACCTTAATAATTTGCTCTGAGAATCGTAACTGTTCAAACATTACTACGGTATGCTATAAATAAAATAATAACAATAAGACTGATTTATCACACACATATAAACAAGAAAAAATTACTACGTCAATAAGTGAATTACTTGAAAGAATACAAAAATAATTTACATTAATGAAGCTATCAAATAAAAAAAGTCGCATACAGCTCAAGTCGAGATATCACTATACTGCCCACTATCACATTAGTCCAGGTATTTTATTACATTCAGGCACAAGACCATAGACCCATATTAAAAAAATCGATAGCCGGACGAATATAGACACTATTAAACATGTCGAATGCAAGCATCATTAAAATTGTTATGCGTAAATTGAGGTATTTTAATAACATTATTTTCATCCAGTATAAAAATTCTGGGGAGGGCCAGCTTTGCTTCTAGGGGGAGCCGGCACCCCCTGGACCCTTTCTAGTTCCGGCTATGTCAATTCCTGATATATACTTTTGCAATGTGGAAGTGGTGATGCCTTGAGTCGCTCTCTCTCTATTTATACAGAATATAAAAGTGGATGTATGTGTGTGTTTCAACGTAATTCTGATATATCTAGAGCAATTTTAACTATATTTCTTACAGTCTGGAAAAGAGTACTGCCGGGATACATATCAAAAATGCTAGAAACGGGTCAAAATTAGTATCGAATCCATAGTTTTGTGTCGCTTAGATGAATAATTCTACTTTCAATTGAAGTCCAATTAAGCTCCCATTAGCACCCAGGATGGTTACGTAGCGACATAAAAATATCGACGTCAACCGATATTAGAATCGATTCGTATTTTTAGCGCCGCTAACAGTGCCGCATTTCCCATTAGTCCACATTAGTCCACATTTCACATTAGTCCCATTGCCTACAGGGCAACATATTTGCAGCGTGCGAAGTTTAAAACTTGAATAATATCTTAATTTTTTTCTTATGAAAAAAGTTAAAAATCAAGAGCAAATATACCATTTCATGAACAATCCTCTTTTACTATTGTAATATGTTTAATATTAGCGTTAGAAATCTAAAAATAATTCAGAACATTTGTTATTTTTTGTTACGTAGTTGTAGATATAGCATCTAGTGAGTGGTATTTAATTGTAATAAATTCACTAATTAAGCATATTCGAATTAAGTTTTATTTTTAAGTTAGGGATGAAGGGGCGGAGAAATATGTAGTTACTGGGGACGACGAGAGCAAAAGTGCGTATGTTTAGCCGTGAATTAGACGATTTTCTTAATTTGTATTTAATATTCACATATAACATACTGACGTTCTGTCAATACCTCATATGTAATATTTTAAAGATCAGTATTAATTATGTCGTGAAATGATATGATTATATATATTCAACTAATATGTATATATATATATATATATATATATATATATATATATATATATATATATATACAACTGATGAATTGTAATGTAACTATTGTACATAATTTTCATGCACTGAGGAAAGTAGAATATCATAAAATGATCTCACCTGAACGGGTATCAAACTCACGATTTAAACGCTCGGGGTGTATCACTGAGCTAACATAACCGCTTTTCGGAATCTGCTTCTGAAATATAACTGAGCTCATACGTAAATGCTCTTTTCCGTATGGAAATCACAATGACGAGACAAGAGTGTGAATACATAGCTTCGAAATATTGTATCATTAAGTATTTCAATCAATTTTCTTTTTTCTACAGTTAATACCATTTGAACATGTCTTATTATATTTAACAGAAGAAAAAGCATATCTGTATATTTTTTCCCGATTGCTTAGGTTGGCTTGGAGGTTCGAACCAGCAGCTTTAGTTTACTGTTTTCCGAAGATACTCGAAGTTGGACTTCGAAAGCGTTCGTCTCAAAACAGCTATCATCATATCGCTCCTTCTGTTCGATATATGGTATATGTTTTTATACGTATAAAGTCAGTATAACAATTTATTCTTTAAACAGCTTTTCGTAGGTATTATTATTCCTTTATAAAAACTGTTTTTATTATTATTATTACGGCGCACCATTTTCAGATTTCTTTCCCGACTCGTTGGCCAAGTCGTTCCCCACAATAGGCGTGTCGTGCAAGTAACCAATCACACGTCAGGTACTAGCTTTTACCTATTGCTTCCTGCTCACAGCTCAGAAGATTGGTAACTATGGATAGACGTACAACAGTAATTGTTTTATGGGAGTTGGAAGGCTATTCTGCAACTGCAGCTAGCAGGCGAGTAGGTGTCCCGGCCTCTACAGGAAGGCGATGGATTCGGAAATATGGTGGTACAGGTCAGACTGGTAATTTACGATCTCCTGGTCGTCCGCAGGTGTCAACCGAAGCCGAAGATGCGTGATTAGTAAACGAAGCCCGGTTAGACCCACTAAGGACGTCTAGACCGTTAAGGGAATCTTCTCTCTTTCGTGGTAGTAGGCATACAGCTCTGCGAAGGCTTCGTCATGCTGGGTTACGTGGCTGTGTTGCTGCCGTGAAGGAAAAACTCTCAGACGACCAAAAAATTTACCGTATCGCGTTTGCACAGGCGAATGTGGTTCGCAATTAGGAAAACGTAGTTTTCTCAGATGAATCTATATTCACAACATCAAATGAGGGACGCCGTTTTGTGTATCATCCGAGAGGCACCGTATATGACCCTGGATATGTGGCTGCTTGCAATCGCAGTGGCCATGTATCTATTTCATGTTGGGGATGGATTTCCAGTCGCGGAGCAGGACAGCTTCACAGAATTAAAGGACATTTGGACAGTGCTCAGTACTTAGACATTATGTGTAATATCATGGTGCCATCTGTACGAGTATTTTAGCCTGATGGTGTAATTCAGTTCCAGCAAGACCAGTCGCCAATACATACTTCCCGTGTGGTTCAGGAATGGTTCGCAGGACAGCCTGAGATTGATTTAATTGACTGGGCGCCTCGTGGAGAAGACCTCAATCCCATAGAAAATATGTGGGCAGAAGGGAAGCGTACTCTAAGGGACAGTTGGCCTGAGGCAAATCCACCAAGAACTCAGGATGACCTGTGGCATCTTCTTTCCGGAGCATGGCTGGAGGTAGGGGAAGGAGATAGATTTGTCACCCATTTAATAGATTCCTTGCCCAGAAGAATGGAGCGTGTAATAAATTCAGAAGGGTCTTGGACACAATATTAATGTCCCTGCCTTAACTCCCGAAAACAGCCCATTTCAGGGCTACCTAAACGCTTCTGAAAATATTTCTAGAAGTAAACCACTCCTTGTATCCGATTTCAGTGCAATTCTACTAACAAAAAACGATAAATCGCTGCAGGCTTTGATCTCAAGACCTCTTCATTACCAAACCAGTACTCTACCAGTGAGCTAACATGAACACGCAACCCAAACACGATTTTCAATTTTTGGTATTCGATGACAATGATGCTCATATACTTTGCAAATGTTGTATTCAACTTGGGATGTGCCGCAACACGCACACATAAACAAAGCGAGAGAGAGAGATGAATATACAAAAGCATATTCAACGTATTCGAATGAGACTCTAAGTAACGACATTCCGTTCTAAAGAGAATTTGTGTTTCTTCTCGTGACGTTAAGGGGATCGGGAAAAATTATGTGTCTTCAAGGAGGATTCGACTTTGGATACTCTGTTTATACACTTTCTATATCCGTAGGAATATACTGTATTTCACGAATTTAAAAACATGCTGTAATGAGAATATTGAGAAGTTACATCTGTATGACAAATAGCTGCAAATAAATACACTACATAATTTATTTATTGCTATTGAACGATTTTCCTAACTTGTATTTAACATTCTCATATATAACACTGACCTACCGTGAACACCTACCTATCTCAGATGTTATATTTTAAACATAGTAATTACTATGTGTGAAGCTCCATTTTATAACATTATTGTCTTAAAACGTCTGTTCATATATATATATATATATACCGTAAAATTTACTTGTTTTCTTCCAATTTATTTCCTGCATTGGCATAATCCAGATGTTTGGTATCAATCTCTTATAATGATGTTAAAATTATTTGGTGCAGTCCTCCTGAAATCCACGAAGAACTGAACCTGTGGCCCAGTCAAACGTCGCCATCTCGACTTGCGGAATCGAGAAGAAATAGGTTAGTTTGGTTCGTGGCAAAACATGCAAGATCACACGAAAACAGAATATTTTCAACGCAATGTAAAAAATGCTGAAAAGAAGACATGACATAATGAATTTATGAACAAAGTTGATAATAAAATCAACAGAATTACATACAAACACTGCTTTTACCAAGAGAATATATTATCCATTCTATTTGAAACATGCAGCTGAAGAATTATTTTACAAAAACAATGCACAGTAACACTTCAATATTCCAAATAAAACTTTCAAATTTGCATAATTTACATTTCAGTAAATGAATTTTGCCACATTTAATTATGCTTATGCTGACAGAATTTATATTTGAAGTTTCAGGTGAGTATTAATATTTACCAATAGTAGTAATATTGTTTTGTTAAGCTACGTTACAATTTATGACGGTAGATATAAACAGAAGGTAATTGTAGTTCCAGACGGATTACAGGTAAGTAAGGTTCATTTCCAAAAGGTAGGTATTTGTTTAGGATCCAGATAAGTAAATTCCAATAGGTAAGTACCCATTAGGTTTGCCAGTGGATATATATATCTTGAAAAACGTATGCGTATTTAATTGTTTGAGAAATTGTTGTAGTCATTCTTATTAGTCTTTGATCAGGCACGTTGTAGAACTAGCTTTTTATTTGTTAGTTTTATATAATAATTATTGCAGCAGATGTTGCAGAAAACATCAAGATGGAAAGAATAATCACGATAAGTATTATGTTAATTCTCCTTCCCCATACCCAACGTATATTTCATTAACGTCAATTATTTATAATTATGTAGACTTACACCACCTTATTATTATATATTTTTATTTATTCTTATTATTTTACTATCCTTCCATACGTATTTTCTTACTTTATTTTAATCTACAGTAATTCTTTACAGGGAAAGGAAATCATCAATTACGTACCATTAATTATCTGCCCAAATTAATTGTCGTTTATAGGTGACTGAAGATGTTGCTGCATGGTTCTACATAAAATCTATACCAGAAAAATATACTATCTTTGAGGTGTTAGAAACGATGAGAATATATAGATTAGCCAAACAATTAACACATTTACAAACACATCACTTTATAATATGAATGTGCTCCTATCTGAGTTAGTTATCAGAGTAGTTTATGTAAAATCAGAGTAGTTAAATGTTTTATTCAGTAAAATCAGCAATTTTGAATTGTTTTCCAAATCGTTAGTTACTTAATTTTTTTCATAATATCTCAAACAGGCATATTCTTAGGTAGGACAGGAAATTTCGGGAAGATTAACTTCCCGAGCAGATATCGTTTAGCTTGCAGCCATGATCATTATGTTTTCTGCTTTATAACAAACAATAAATTAATTTTTACAGTAGTTGTAATGTTACCTGTTGCAATATTCCCTCGCAGAAATGAATATAGATTATGATATTTACAAATCTATAAGAAAATAAACAAAATTCTTCAAAACTTCCTTATCTTGTGTATAAATTTTCTTTTAGTATTCACCGGCGGGAGCTCATGTGGTTCGGATTCCACGTTAATCAGTAGGTCCACGTCTCATATAGCCTCGCTGCTGAAAGGGATGCTAAACTACAATCAACTCAACTCTTTTAGTATTCAGCTATTTATTCAATTTTTCAAAAGGCAGATAATCAGTAATTTTAATGCATTTTTTGCATAAAACCCATAAAACCTATATAAATATCTTCTAAATATATAACACTAAACAAAATTAAAATTCTTAACTGAACTCTATAGAAATGAAAATAGACAAAAATATAATTATAAAACACGAATAATGCACGGTATAGATTGATGATACCGGGGCATTACATATGTTCTGCAATGATTATGTTATATATATATACAACTGAGGTATTTTAATGTAATTATTTTATATAAATTTCATGCATTGCGGAAAATACAATTTCATAAAAAAAATCACTGACCCAGATGGGACTCGAACTCGTAACATTAAGATTTGAAATCCGACACATTACCAGTGAGCTAACACAAGGATTTACGGAAACATGCTTCTAGGGAAACATATATAACGTTTCTCAAAATAATTATGACATTCATATCCAGTACAAACGCTGGTTTGGTTCTACTTTGACTTATTTTAGTACTTAGGCGATAATTATATTCTATGTCTTAACTTTGAGCATTCTTTCACATATGGAAAGATTCTTTAACGTATCTAAATGTTCCATTACGTATGGAGAGCTAAATGACAAACAAGAATGTGCTGACATTAATACAAGGTTTCGAAATATTGTATCATTAAGTATTTCAATCATTGTTGTTTTTTTTCTACACTTGGTAACAAGTCTTATTATATTTAAAAGAAGAAAAACACATCTGCAAACTTTTTCCCGATTGCAAAGGCTGGCTTGGAGGTTCGAACCAGGTTTACTTTTTCCGAAGACACCCGAAGCTGGAGTTAGAAAATGTTTGCCTCAAAACACCAATAAAGAATGCGCTCAACCTTTTTGAGACAAGGTGTACCTAAGAAATCAGACGTACATCGTACCTGCTACCTCTTGGGTACCATGTACCTGCTAAATTCATGGGTACAAAACGGCCGTTTTGTCCCTCTGAAATTGTGGGTACTGTATTTAGAGTGTACCACTCGGGTCCTGGCGTCGAATCTGCTAGATGTAAACAAGATCCACAAAAGTTCCTGTACTAGAGCCGAAATAAGCTCGGAGCTGCGTCAACTAGTCTTGAAGGTTCAATGTAATTCCCTACTGGCAGAAATAAAACGACCATCCGAGCTGAGGCCACAAACGAATGTTAAAGTGCTAACACGTATTACGAGTCACTTTACATGAGACTTCTACACACTGTTAGAATGACCTTTTTTCTATGGATGCGTAACATATCACTGTTCATAAACTCTGAAAATTAACTCTCACATATGCCAACGGCGATTCAACGTGCGAAGCTCAACCCATACAAGGAAAGCGCGTATTATCTTTAGAACACGGCACCTCACTCGCCTTGGTGGGTGCTCTTCGAAGTAACAAACAGGCACGCGTACTAAACACACAGTGAGAGTTCTATTTAGCAAACCAAAGCTTGTATATGGTCAACGGGGAATACCCGATTTTCACTCCTAACGTCGGGATCAGAATTATTGTCCAATGAGCTTTTGGTTATAAAAGTGCGTAGGTGGAAAGTGATTGCCCCCAAATCAGACCCAAAAGGACATTTACCAAGCATGTAACTATCACGTGAACAGTCCTTGTTCCTCGACCATATATGGCCGTAAGAATCAAAATGAGACCTACCAACACAGATGCACGAAATACAAAACTGATGAAGAAAGCTTCAAGATTGTTCCTTTGATGTACGAGGGTTGGTTGATAAAGTTTGATATTATGTCTGTCTCTTCCAAATGTCTTTTTTAAATTTTTAAAATGAGCTTCGGGTCGGTGATAGTAGAAATGCATGACGTACAAAGTATGAATGTCTCGAACACAGAAAAGAACAGCTATTGGAACTATCTTGGGAATTCATGGAGAAACTTTTAAAAAATGAACTTTGTAACTTTTGGTTGCTTGTGCGCTGTGAGTATAAAGAGTTGTCTTAAAAGGCATCACAACATTTGATAGCTTTCCCTACCACTTACTTAAGTGAGCATACCTTTTCTGCTGTTTGTAGTATTAAAACCTAGAAATGAAATCGTCTTGGTGTGGAATCGGACCTAAGATTGATGGTGACAAAATCTATTCCAGATTTCAATGCAGTTATGAAAAAAAAAACATTCTTCACATTAGTGATCGCACATTTGAGAACATTGTTTATGAAGTGGTACCCTTTAAGAAAAAAGACTGATTTTCAGTCTTGAAAATTACTGTATTTTCAATTGAAATTTTGTTAATAAGGAAACAATCATGTATCTTTAGAATAAACTAATTATTGCATTATTTTTCTTGATCTTTTTCTTCTCAGTGGTAATTTCATCTATTTCAAATAGCGTTGCAAGGGGACCTACGGATCACTTTCCGAACGAACAAGGGGTCTCCGCTATTGGAAAGTTTGAGAACCACTGAATTAGAGAAAACTACTTCCAACGTTCCATATTGGCACTCCCACTAGGCAAAAGAAATTCTGAGTCCGTGCCCCTGAAAGGAAAACAACACACGGGTGTTATCCTATTGTTACTAAGACTCTTTTCTAAATAAACATTTTCTTTAAAAAATAATGACAAATTTCCCATTAACTATAAAAGATATTTAGCTCCTGCCAGTAAATCCTTGAGTAAGAACAATCATATTGAATTTATTATGCTCTTCGAAGGGGGCTGTAGTCCCATATTAGTCATTGGTACATAAAAGTAGTATGGATCAATAATTCTGCGCATCTTGCAAGTAATTTGAAACTCATGAGCACTCCCAAAATAAAATTTGGAATTTTTATTTCCCCTCCCCCTGTGATTTCCGAACATATCTCTACTAATTTACCCTGCGTACTCTGTGCCCCCTGTTACCGAAATAACATTCCAGATTTTTAATAACGTAACAACAAATTTCATATAAACTGACAACCAATAGCTTCTTGCGTATATCCCTTCTTAGGATATTTATCATGAATTTTAATGTGATATTAAAAGGGGGCTGTAGCCCAATATCAGTCACTGCCACATGCAAGGAGCATCAGAATATTAACTTCGTATCATTTGTGATCAACCTGACACTCACTGGATTTTCCAAAGTAAAATTTATATTTTTGTAAAGATTCAGTAACTTATGCTTCGCCCCCAGTGACCCCCTAAGGCGGTGCGTTACCGACATAACATTCAAGATTTGATAGGCGCATCCTTTTTGTTAGAATGACGCTAAATTTCACATCAATTGATACATTATTCTCGTATGTTCATACTAAGGATATTTATGGTGACTCTTTTATTTCTGAAAAGGGGTTATAGCCCCATATAAATCACTATCATATAAATCATATAGGCCCATGCACATGGAAGGAACATTGAAATATTAATTATATGATATTTGTGGATAATCTGACGCTTACTTGCATTTCGGGAACAAACTTTTGAATTTTTATAAAGATCCATAGTAGTAATCGCGTCACTTTGCCGAACTTTTTGGCCCCTGGGTCCCTTCCTCAGGACCAATGGTCCCTGGCCCGGGGTCAATGACCTAAGGGTACCAAGGACCACCCCCTAAAATTTGGCAGGGGTACATAGGACCACCCCCAGGACCCATGGTCCCTGGCCTGTGTCAATGACCTAGGGGTACTTAGGACCACCCCTCTAGATTTTGGCAGGGGTACATAGGACCACCCCTTAAATTTTGGAAATTGCCAAATCTAAAAATTGGATGTGGTAGCCTAGGACCACAGTATGTACCTCTATCAGTATTGGGTGTCTATGTCGTTCCCTTTTATGAGTAAAAAATTGCCAAAAATTCAAATTTCGGGGTTTTTTGACCTAATTTATCCCCTTTGATGAGGTATTATTACCCTATATGGTTATATGTGCATATACAGGGGTTCATTACCTTTCATAAGACATGGGTATATTGCTGCACCCCTTTAAAATTTTGGGAGGTGTACCTTGGCCCACCCCATCAATTTTGGAAATTGTCCAATTTAAACATTTTGGTACAATAGTATAGAACCCTAGTATGTATTACTGTAAATTTGGGTGGACCACTTCGTTCCCTTTTAGGGGTACAAAATTGCCAAAATTTTAGTACAACCACATGTTTGGTTTTTTTTGGCTTATTTTATTCCCTTGGATGAGGTCCTATTACCTTATATAGTTATATGGGTGTATACAGGTGTTTATTTCCTATTGTAAGACATAGGTACATTTGTGCACCCCTTTAAAAATTTGGCAGGAGTGCCTTGGCCCACCCCTTTAATTTTGGAAATTGCCCAATTTAAACATTTGGTATCATAGTACTGGACCCTAATATATATTACTACAAATTTGGGTGGTCCACCTCGTTCCCTTTTAGGGGCCATTTTGTTCAGCTTTAGGGGTGAACATGGATACAGTGGTCCACCTCGTTCCCTTTTAGGGGGCATTTTGTTCCGCTTTAGGAGTGAACATGGATACCTTGGAAGCGTCCCGAGTTTGATTCTTGGAAATGTTGAATTTAACGTCCCCGCGAAAACGGTGAGAAATGATAGGACGAAACATGAACTTACTTGACTGAGGATTGAAGCAGTGACCTCATACAGTAGAGACAAACGCTAAGCCATCGTACACGTGTGTTGATTACTATGCAATGGTCCCGAGTTTGATTCTTGGTGCTAACGTTAGAAAAATTTAACGTCCCACTTGAAACGATGATGAGAGATGAGAAAACATCATAAACTTACTTGCTTGCGGATTGAAGCAGAGACCTCACACATCAGAAAAAAAACGCTGAGCCACCATGCCAACTTCTGTGCGAGCAGTTTTGCGTATGAAAAAGAACATGATCAGATTATGTTACATTACTACACATTTCTGCTCGTTGTTAAGCATAGAAGTTTGTTATTGTGAAATTGCAGAATCTGCTTATACTACATCAGCATTTTTCTCAGCTGACGGACTTTTTAAAGCGCAACTTTAGATTCATGTCAAAGACAGTTTCGTAACATATCGATGAGTGTTACATTTTTCAATCAAGTTTAAGGAAAATGAATCACATTTTAGATGTGGTAATTTGAATGTCGTAAGAAACTAACGAGTCAACGGTATGATGTCATGATCAAAATTGCGATACTAGATGTCGTAACAATTGATGTGTAAGGAGAAAAACGTGAATAATGTCACAACCAATCAGATTGTTTCTTACATCACGTTTCGGCTCATGATACATGATGAAAGCTGTGTTTTCATTGGTTCTCCGTGATGTCATTGATTCATTTCCTCGTTTCTGATTGGCTGATAGTGTTGTCACTTTATAGTTGAACCGTTTCAGACCTAAATAAAATTCTTAATTTCATTTTTGAAGTTCTACTTCCACGAAGATCTTGAATGAACGTAGGTGTACCTCTTGTGTCAGCGTGACTTTACTCCGTTCCTTGAATTTGAGGTAAGTATCAACCGCGTTTTCTTAATATCAATGGAGTGCTTTTGCATAAGGATAACATTGTTATCACTGTTTTTATTTTAACATGAAATATTTAGCAAATGGAAGAATAACTTGACCGGGGATCGAATTAGGAATCCCGCACATTAGAAGTAGGCGCGAGAAAATTGTTGATTTTGGTTTAGCGTCCCTTCAGTAGTGAGGCTAGGAATACAGCTTAATGTTGAATCTGAGCGCATACTGGGTGTTGAACCCGGGCCACATCCCACACATTAGAAGTAAGCACGAGAAATTTATTGATTTTGGTTTAGCGTCCTTTCAGTAGTGGGGCTAGGAATACAGCTTAATGTTGAATCTGAGTGCATACTGGGTGTTAAGCATAGTGTATTGATCGTGTATTGATTGGTTGTGAACCCGGGCCAGAGTTGCGTAACGCTAACCACTTAGCTCAGTTTCTGAAAGTAAACAAAGAAACTACGCACGAATTTGTTCCCTACAACGTGAGACGTGGACTTGCAGTTTAATGTGGGATCTGATCTCCCGCCGAGAAACGAATTCGAGTATTCCTTGTCTAACCGCTTGAAAAAAGCAAGCGCATGAGATTTTGTTTTCGTTTCATGTTCGTCATATGTTTTAAAGTTCAGTGTCAGAGGAAAATGCTTACTACAATGATTCTCTCAGCTGAGTTGGAAAAACAATTTCATTCATTCTTTTTATCACTACAGAAAGTTAGGTCAGTTACATGTTGATGTTGGTCCGGGTTTGATTTCCAGTATGACGACAATAAAAATTTTAACAGTAAAACTATTTGAGATATCATAATACTTTTAGGATTGATCGTGTAGTCATTTTGATAATGTAGTGATCTCTGAATTCAATTTTAATTCGTGCTTTTTTTCTCTCTCGTTTTAGATATTTGTTTTCTTTGCCTATTCCTTTTTTGCTTACCTTACCTTTTTTCCCTATTTGAATATGGCTACTTCTGGCTTTACTGTCTTGCGAGAAATCAATAGACATTATCGTCGTTTTAATCTCGAAGGACGAATGCTGGAAATTCAAATTAATGCTCCGGCCAGTGGCACCGATATTGTGGAGTGGGTTCAGGCCTCCTTTCAACAGATGTTGGATTATTTATTGGAAAACGTCGACGAATCATCGATGGTTGGATTATCGATTTTATCCCACGATGAGAAGAACAAGCCATTTTATTTATCTTTCCGGCATGCAAGTAATTTGACACTGGAGACTTTATGGGCTTCCTTTCATCGCATCCTTCAAAGTAACGATAGTTTTCTCATGAACGAACCGTTCATTGTCCATTTTCATCATGTGGATGTGCCCCGTGGATTTGGAAGAATGCGTCGAGGTCTTTTATCAAACGACGAATTATTAAAACGCAAGAAAGGCATTTTACGTGTAAAAAACACCGACAAGAAATGTTTAGCGTATGCAATTGTGATTGCTATTGGCCTAAAGAAATATAAGGATACGAACAAGAAACTGTACAGACAATACCAGGACCAGAGCAAGTGTGTTGTTCTCCCTGACGTACATGAACTTTTATCCAGATCATCAGTGAATTTAGATCATGGAGGATCCGTGGAAGAATTGCGACAATTGCAACGCTACTTAACCGATTATAAACTTACCGTATACACCAGCTTTTCCGGAGAAGATATTCTGTATGAAGGGCCGGGTGGCGAAGACAAGATTCCAATCAATTTAATGTGCATTAATTCTCATTATGACATCATCACGTCATTAACGGCCGTTTTTTCAACTGTGTATTATTGTGCTGCATGTCACAAAAAATATGATCATCGTATTGCACACGTCAAGAACTGTTCGGCCATGTGTGAGAAATGTTTGCAGAAACCACCATGCAGTAAGACCAATACGGAGAAGCAATGTCCAGAATGCAATCGTGAATTTTATGGTGAAACATGCTATACAAATCATCTAACTGTACCATATCATAAGGGCCAGCCAATATGCAAGATGGTGAAACAGTGTTTCAAATGTTTACGCATTTATTCGTTTGTCCATACAGGGAAAGAAAACATGATTGTACAGATTATTTTTGTAATGTGTGCCATAAACACGTTACGTCTACCCACCAATGCTACATGAAGCCTGATACGACTCAATTAAAACCTGGAGTTCCATCAGTGTTACATGCCAAGAAGGCTATGATTGTCTTCTATGATATCGAAGCCACACAGGATACTTTCTTCGATGAAGACACGTTCATTCATAAGCCCAATTTACTGGTGGCCCAACAAGTATGTTACAACTGTGTTCAAGATGAGGATATACATCATCCGTGTGAAGTTTGTGGACAGCGGGAACATATTTTTCAAGATGATCCGATCAATGCCTTTCTTGCGTATTTACGTCAACCACGACCCAACATCAAACTTATTGTATCTTTGGCACATAACTGTAAGGGCTATGATGGTCATTTTATTCTTAAATCTTTAGTGGAAGAACATGAATTGAAACCTACTTTGATCTTGAACGGAGCAAAAATTTTAAGCATGAAAGTGAATCACTTATCGTTTATTGACTCCTTAAATTTCATGCCAATGGCTTTAAGTAAATTATCCAAGGCATTTCATTTACCCGCGACCAAAGGATATTTTCCACACTTTTTTAATACTGCTGCAAATCAAACGTATGTGGGAAAATTACCGGACATCCATTATTATGGTGCAGATGAAATGAAAGTGGATGAACGAGAGAAATTCATGACATGGTACAACGAACACCAGAACGATACGTTTATTTTCCAAGAAGAATTGGTAAACTATTGTGTCCAGGACGTCAACGTACTTCGAATGGCTTGTATATCTTTCATGACCACTTTTGAACAAGAAACTCACGTCAATCTTTTCCTGGAGGCTATCACTTTGGCGAGTGCGTGCAATTTAGTATTTCGACGAAATTTCTTAAAACCCAATACTATTAGCATTCTTCCTGCACGAGGATACCGTCACAGAAACAATCAGTCACGGATTGCTTTGCAGTGGCTTGCCTACATGGAAGAAAAAGAGGGTCATTCAATTCAACATGCTGCGAGAGGAAAAGAAGTTTATGTTGCTGGTTTTCATCTGGACGGCTACTACCAAGATCCCGACACTAAAGAGGAACACGTGTATGAATTTGAAGGGTGCAGATTCCATGGATGTCCTCTATGTGTCCCTACAGGCCGTGATCAACCCATTTATGAGAACTCCGAAGAAACAATGAACTATCGCTACGAGAGAACACAGCGTAAAATGAAGTTATTACGATTCATGGGATATAAAGTACATGAAATGTGGGAATGTGAATTTCGTCAAGTGTTAAAATCCAATCCAGCATTGGCCTCTTCTTTAAGCACACATCCTTATACTAATAAGACACCATTAAATCCAAGAGACAGCTTCTATGGTGGCCGTGTTAATGCCATTAAATTGTATCACGTCGCAAATGAAAATGAAGGCGAAGAAATAAATTTTTTGGATATCGTTTCCCTGTATCCTTATGTGAATAAATGTAGACGGTATCCAATAGGGCATCCACGAATATATCTACAGGGAGATCCAGAAATGCCCGACATTCAAGATGTCAACGGATTGGTCAAGTTGAAGATTTTGCCTAGCAGAAATGTGTTTCATCCAGTGCTGCCATTTCGCTCAAATAAGAAGTTGTTGTTTCCACTTTGTGCTGCCTGTGCCACAGCATTAAATCAAGATTCTGAATGTACACATTCGGACAGTGAACGAAGTCTAACGGGAACATGGGTGTCCTATGAAATTCAAAAAGCCATTGAACTTGGGTATCAAGTCATTGAAATTTACGAAATTTGGGATTACGACATCACCGTATATGATCCAGAAACCAAGACTGGCGGATTATTCAGCGAATACATTAACACATTTTTGAAATCGAAGCTGGAAGCTTCTGGTTGGCCTGCCAATTGCGTCACCGAAGAAGAAAAGCAGCAGTATATCCAAGTGGTACAACAACAGGAAGGCATAACTTTGAATGCAGCAAATATAATGACAAATTCAGCACGTCGTAGTCTTGCAAAGCTCTGTTTGAATGCCTTCTGGGGACGACTCGCTATAAGAGACAATTTCAGCCAAACGACCATCATTAACGACCCCAAAGAACTGTATCAAAAATTAACTGCTCCAGACATAAAAGTCAACCAAATTTTACCTGTTAACGATTCGATGTTATACCTTTATTGGCAGTATGAAGATGATGTTCCAGTACAAAATCACAATGCTAATGTTGTCCTTGGAACATTTACAACGTGTCAAGCTCGTCTGGAACTCTACAAATATTTAGAACTGCTGCAAGAAAGAGTATTATATTTCGATACAGATTCCGTGATATTCACGCAGCGACCATCAGAGCCCACAATAGAACCAGAAGTATTTCTTGGTTCAATGTCAAATGAACTTGAATCAATTGGACCAAAAGCATACATTAAAAAATTCGTGTCTGGTGGCCCAAAACAGTACGCCTTGGAAATCTACAACCCCGACACGAAATCAACCAGTTATGTATGCAAAATTCGTGGATTCACACTCAATTATACTGCAAGTCAAAAGTTAAATTTTAATAGTCTGGAGCAAATGATCATAAATCAATCGAGTGAAAAAATCTCCATTAGCACGCCGCACAAAATTTACAGAACCCACGATCATCATCTTGTCACAAAACCTGAAGAAAAGAAGTACAGTTTCAACTATAAAAAACGCCGACTAATACCAGACACATACGAGACATTGCCCTATGGGTATAAAGAAGCCAGAACAGAATAACAGCCATATTTTTCCCTAATCCCCCCAACATCACCTCCCAAAGACGGGGCAAAGAATCAACGCAACACGGGACATGCTTCAACGATGCACGAGCGGAAACAAAACTCAGATGACATCACCTTGCAGAAACCAGTGGAGAAAAAAAAGGAATTCAGGTACGTCACATTTGCGTTTCTTTTCTCACCTCACTCTCTCTTGATCAGTTAGTTCGATGTTAATAATCTGTTTTTCTTCTTTCACAGGAAACAAAATAAATATTACCATGTATATTCATATGTTTTATTTTCTCTTTACAGAATTTGTACCCGTCACGGACACGTCTTCCTTTGTAGAAAAAGAAATTCTGTATTCATTTTCACATGCTAAAAATAAATGTACAAAAACATGATTCTGTGTTTTTATTTCACATCCTAAAATCAAATTCTTTTTCCTGTACTGCGATTTCAATTTCTTTTTTCTGAATCAGTTTACC
Organism: Thermobia domestica; assembly: GCF_964235325.1. NCBI lineage: Eukaryota > Metazoa > Arthropoda > Insecta > Zygentoma > Lepismatidae > Thermobia > Thermobia domestica. The sequence goes on along the minus strand of NC_137460.1, from coordinate 270,220,703 downwards.
GGTAAAATAAATCAATGTTTTGCGGAAAAAAAATCAAACTAAATTTTTGTTTCAGAAAAATTTTTGTGTACGAAAAAAAAAACTGATTCAGAAAATTTTTGTGTACGAAAAAAAAATGTTTTCAGAAAAATTTTTTGTGCACGAAAACAAAATTCTGTTTCAGAATTTTTTTGTGTGTGTACAAAACAAAAACTGTTTCAGAAAAATTTTTATGTACAAACAAAATTCTGTTACAGAAAAAATTTTTGTGTGCAAAACAAAAATCAGTTTTCGTCACGAAACTGCTCCGCCTAAATGAATCGATTCATTCTGATAGTGTTGGCAACACTGGAAAAATTTCGGTAAGTATCGCTCAGGCACTGAGTTACAGCGAACACAACTAGATTCGAACCAACAACCTTACATGTCTGATTCATCTCTAAATACAGCCAACTAAACAATAAGATTATGTGTATACGTCAATGCTTTGCACTGAGTCAGCAATGTTTTCTTCAAGGTCAAAGTTGCACACGAAGTAAAAAAGATGACAACACAGATCTTCTATCTTTCTATATGAAACATAAACCTAGTATAAACTGCTCGCACTGAAATGTGTAATGTAACATAATCTGCTCGTCTTCTTTTCATACGCGAAACTGTTCGCACTGAATGGAGTACGGCGGCTCAGCGCTTGTCTCTAACGAGTGAGGTTCCTGCTTCAATCCACAACGATGTAAGTTCATGTTTCCTCCTATCATTTTTTCATCATCGTTTCAAGGGGACGTTAAACTCAACATTTCTTAAACTAACACACAAAAAAAATCGAACTCGGGACCATGACATAGTAATCAACAAACTGAACTTCTCAATGGGCCATGGTGACTCAGCTCTTATTTCTGATGTGTGAGATCTCTGCTTCAATCCGCAAGCAAGTAAGTTTATGATGTTTTCTCATCTCTCATCATCGTTTCAAGTGGGACGATAACATTTCCTGAAACTAGCACCAAGAATCAAACTCGGGACAATTGCATAGTAATCAACACACGTGTACGATGGCTCAGCGATTGTCTCTACTGTATGAGGTCACTGCTTCAATCCTCAGTCAAGTAAGTTCATGTTTCGTCCTATCATCTCTCACCGTTTTCGCGGGGACGTTAAATTCAACATTTCCAAGAATCAAACTCGGGACGATTCCAAGGTATCCATGTTCACTCCTAAAGCGGAACAAAATGCCCCCTAAAAGGGAACGAGGTGGACCACCCAAATTTTGTAGTAATATATATTAGGGTCCAGTACTATGATACCAAATGTTTAAATTTGGCAATTTCTAAAACTTAGGGGGCGGGCCAAGGTACCATTCCCGGGGTGCACATATGTACTTGTGTTTCATAATAGGGAATGGACTCCTATACATGGCCATATAACCATATAAGGTAATAGGATCTCATCCAAGGAAATGAATTAGGTCAAAAACCAAACACGTGGTACAACGTAATGCTTACGTTTATATTTTGGCAATTTTGTACCCCTAAAAGGGAACGAGATAGACCACCGAAATTTATAGTGATCTATATTAGGGTTCTATACTATTATACCAAATGTTTAAATTGGGCAATTTCCAAAATATAAGGGGTGGGCCAAGGCACTCCTGCCAAATTTTTAAAGGGGTGCACAAATGTACCTATGTCTTACAATAGGAAATAAACACCTGTATACACCCATATAACTATATAAGGTAATAGGACCTCATCCAAGGGAATAAAATAAGCCAAAAAAAACCAAACATGTGGTTGTACTAAAATTTTGGCAATTTTGTACCCCTAAAAGGGAACGAAGTGGTCCACCCAAATTTACAGTAATACATACTAGGGTTCTATACTATTGTACCAAAATGTTTAAATTGGACAATTTCCAAAATTGATGGGGTGGGCCAAGGTACACCTCCCAAAATTTTAAAGGGGTGCAGCAATATACCCATGTCTTATGAAAGGTAATGAACCCCTGTATATGCACATATAACCATATAGGGTAATAATACCTCATCAAAGGGGATAAATTAGATAAAAAAAACCGAAATTTGAATTTTTGGCAATTTTTTACTCATAAAAGGGAACGACATAGACACCCAATACTGATAGAGGTACATACTGTGGTCCTAGGCTACCACATCCAATTTTTAGATTTGGCAATTTCCAAAATTTAAGGGGTGGTCCTATGTACCCCTGCCAAAATCTAGAGGGGTGGTCCTAAGTACCCCTAGGTCATTGACACAGGCCAGGGACCATGGGTCCTGGGGGTGGTCCTATGTACCCCTGCCAAATTTTAGGGGGTGGTCCTAGGTACCCCTAGGTCATTGACCCCGGGCCAGGGACCATGGGTCCTGAGGCAGGGACCCAGGGGCCAAAAAGTTCGGCAAAGTGACGCGATTACTACTTCCATCTTCTGAGCTTCGCCCCCTGTGCCCCCCTAAGACGGTGTATTACCAAAATAACATTTCAGATTTGAAAAAGACATAGTCTTTTGCTACAATTACGCCAAATTTTACATTAATTAACATAAGATAGTTCAATCTTGCATGTCTCTACTGAGGACACCGGCGTCTTTCCGCGCGATTTTCGGCCGCGACGAGCAAAAAGAGATTCGTTCACCAAAAGAAAACAAAGAGAGTTAGAAGGTAATTTGTTGCTTTAAAATACGAATTAGGGCTTATATTTCCCTCGTATAAAGCGTTCTCGAAACAGTCGGCAGCCAGTAGGACGACGACTGCAAAAAGACACTGCCGGCAATTTCTTTTAAAAAACGACGTCGGAGAATGTTTCAACATCGCGTAAAAGTGGCAAAGAGTCGAATTTTGGAAAATGAATAGAGCCTGTATCTTCTTTAACCTCTACGGACCCCAGTGCTCATTTGAGTACATTCATTTTAATATTACGTAATATTTTAATATTACGTATGTCGTTTCATGTCAATTGCATCTTTACAAGTTTTACTACTCAAGTACTCATTCGAGAATACATTTAGTGCACTCTGGGTCCATCATATGACAGCTTCGAGCATACAGTGTACTAACTAGAAAATATTTAGAAATATTTTTTTCGAGCATTGAAGAATGCTGGTCCGTAGATGTTTAAGATGAAGTAAAAAAAACTGTCCGAAGGTTTTTCTTGTGAGTTGGCACTAATTCCATAAAATATGAATTGTGAAAGCGGAGTCGGCAGATAGTCGGCATACAGGGGACGGAACGACCTCTACAAATGATGGTTGTAAAGACGTCGAAACGTTGACGGCGTACCGACCATAAAAAAGGTAAATGTATGAAAAGAAATGTAGTAAAAGGACAGCACGTAAACGGTATATGAGAAATAATTTTTTAAAATTAAATTACAAGTACGAGAGAATCCTTGAGAAACATTTTGGAATAAGACGGCAAACAGCGGACGGGCAACCTCGGCAAATGTCGGAAAGGCGCCGAAACGCTGTCGGCGTGCCGACAAATAAAGAAGTCGAAAGAAGGTCGGCAAAAAACGGACGGACCGACCTTGGAAAGGGGCTTGGGCAGACGCCGAGCCGCCTTTGCCGATGAAGAGCCTCATTTGAAAAATCGTAGTCTTGTCGCGCTGCATGTGTGTTCGGTTCGCGTCCTTCATTTCTCACATGGTGATGCAGTGTGGAAGAAGTTCGTTGATTCATATAGTCATGTGAAGGTGAGTTTACAAGTGGGAAAAGATTATAGTGATAAAAATATTCATTCATTGGCAACTGTACCAAGTTGCTGCTTAAGCAAATATCACGAAAATATGATTTGTAAGTGCCCATGGTGGGGAAGACGACTAATAAACTAAATATTAACCAGCTAATAGTATTCCATGTGCAACATGAAGAATCGTGGCCTTAGAAGTGAAAGAGCTATATACAGGTGGTGAGTTAATATAATACTATTCATATACATTTCAAATTGTCATAAATTCTATATGTTGTGTTACATATGTTAATTGTTGCTGCGCATGAAAGAGATGCGATTATAGTATTTTGCCGCGCACTGGCGTCTCCGGCATGTAAAATTTGGATGGGGGCATCAAAGAAAGTGATTTAAATGGTACTACCAACCAAACCTGTTATTAACTTCGATTCTATTTGTTACCCTTCTGCTTACTTTCACCGACCCCCTAATGTATATCAAGAACTCGATTACGATTGTAGGGAGCGCAGTGGCTTAGTGGTAGAGGTCTCTGGTTCGATATACATTCACTAAATAAAATGAAAATGCTAGAAACAATGTTCATAAATAGTGGATTCTATTAGGGTCTTAACTTGTGGAGGATAAGAGGGCAATTTCTCCCCAGGGTAGCTCACCGCCGTTCGAGGGGGATCCAATTGAAGACAAATATTTTTAATCCATATACGATACGAACATGAAATTATAAATGAAGTATCAAACAGATTCAATATATTACATAAACAAAACTGCAAAAACAAATATTTCAGTTAAAAAAACTCCCTATTATTAGTAGCCCTAGAAGTTATACTTTTTCGTACGGCTTTGAGATATGTCAATATTGTCCCTTAATTAATTTGGCAAGTATGGAACAGGCCCAGAGGGATAACTATCGGCCCCGCAGACCTTGCCGTGCAGGAGGGTTCACAGGCTCCGTGAGGCCCACAAAGAGCAAGAGCAAGATGGAAAAAAGGGCTAGTTTCGAATTTTGACGGAGGGCCCACGCGATGTTTTTCTAGTGGGCACAAATATTAATGCTTACCACCCGCCTCCCGAAAAAATTCTAAGTTACGGCGGTGGGCTGTATTGATGTTCAATTTACCATACGAATGCAGATCAGTCGTTTCTTCAGAGAAATATTCCGGGGTGCACTGGTGGTGGTATTCTATTTATTATTATGTTATAGACGTATTTCCGAATTCCCTTCAGAGAAACACGTAACACACAGTACGATCTAGACTTTAAATAGTTCAACGTTCTCTGTTCTACCGGCTTCCTAAACTAATACAACGAGATGTCGCATACACCTATTGACTTATTTAATTCTGAATCTGCATATAACTCTGCACTACGACGTCATTTTAGTGGATAAAGTGTAGTCAGCTATTGCCTACCTTTCTTGTTATTATTTACAAGTTGTTATTTTTATTATTATTGCTATTGTCATTATATTATTACTATTATCATTATTATAGTTATTATTATTATCATTATCATTATTATTATTATTATTACTAATAGTAATAATGATAATAATAATAAATGTTCGAACAAGTCGTTATTGTTATTTAAAATACTTTAATAATGTTATTTATTCTTTTCACCTAAATTGGTAAACTTATCTACAGCTTTCAATATCTACAGCACTTCGGTGCGGATGGTGCAGGGTTAGACTCCCGTGGGAGTACAGTCCCCTTGTGTTTACCATATATTGAGGACCTCATTCACGAAAATAGCAGTATGAGATCTGAATTCAGAAATAATAACACCTGAGAACCGATGTGCTAACCAATCATTAGACTTACGAAGTTGAAGTTCTCCACCTGGTGAGCCATATATCCCCATGAGCTATAGAGCCGGAGTAAAGTTTTTATTACTTTTATGAAATTACTGTTTCTTCCCTAAGTATTTAGTGTTTCAGTTTGATCCTCCAGATATCCAGTCACCTATGTAAGTCTAAATAATACTACGTATCTATATTGTATTTTTAACAAGAATAGACTATATTATAAATAGCAGATATGATTTCAATACAAGTACTTGAAAGCACAACGAAAAGCCGGGTTTCCTCAGCGGTATAATGCACACTTCAGTTGCGTGGGATACCTGGATGGGAGGTTCTGCTTGTGGTATACCAATACTGTGGGGGGGGGTCTCGGGGTCCTCCCGTTTCCTTCCCCCTTCTTAACCCTCCTCATCGTGACCGTCTTGCTTAGCCTTGGCGGATATTCGTAGATCGTTAACTTATAAGATGAAAACACAAGCACAATAATATGATTGATTTGCTGATTTAAGTTTAACTTCCCTTTTCAGCAGCGACGCTATGAGATGTGGAATTCTAAACACCGTAATCGTTCAAGATATTGTAAGTCGCACGTGCTAGCCACTAGACCAGCAGAGAGAGCCACAATAATACGAGTATTCAATGATTGTGGTAATGTATTTATAAATCTAAAATATAGTTTGCAATAACGTATCTTACGCATCGGCGCAAAACTGTCTTCAACGTTGGGAGGAACACATAAGACTATCCAGCCCTCTCCTGTCTAGTGATGAGTCTGGTGGTTACAGAATTTCTCCCTCGCATTCTTCTTTTGCACAGCTTTCCTCGAGGTGTGATGGTTTGGTGCGAGTGCTATTCTTTTTTCCTTTTCATGCTTTGTTGTAAAATGTTGGTTTATATGGTATATAGGAGGTCTGTGGGATTTTTTTCAGCTGTCAGTATTCTTTGAGGGGTGTTTGTAGCGTCTTTTATTGCTATTTGGTAGAATAAGGTTTTAATTTCTGTGTGTGTTTCTCGGGTTCCTTTTCAGAGCAATCTGAATTATTTCGTGTGTTAAGAAGTGGAAAGTCTTTTCGCAGTACTTTCACTTGGTTGTGGGTTGTAGTTTTGTTTGAGAGATTGCATTTTAATGATTCTTTTCATTTTTTGTTGGTTTTCTGGTTCTGCTTGCTTTTCCTTCTTTTCTTTTTCTTTTTTCTTTTCGTCGTTGCTTCGTTGGTGGTGGTTTTTCAGTATTGCTTGGGTAGGGTATGTAAAATTTTAACTCTGTTTTGAAGGTTTGTTGGTCCTGAGAGAGACCCTTGTTCCTTTGGTGTTAGCTTTTTCTGTTTTATTTTTGGGAAGTTGTTCAGAAACTCGTAAGGTCTTCTATCGATTCCCTTCTTGGTTTTCTTTGTGGGGTGTTTTTGTTTCCGTCTTTCTATGATTTGGTTCTTTTCGGTTGTGGTTCGTTCTTGTTGTTGTGGTTGGAATATTTCTTTTTGGGAAGTCCAGAGTTACTTGTTTCTCTCTGGATTGCCTCTTTTTGTATCATGTAGGCTAAAGGGAGACTCGCGCTTCTCTAGGGCAAGTTCCCCCCTCTTTTTTTTTAATATAATGTTGGTTCTATTTGTCTGTGGTGTTCAATGACTTCTCTGTTTATTTCAATTTGAGTTTTATTATTAAAAAAATATATTTTTTGTGTTTGGTTTCGAAATTGGTTGCTGCTTTGGCGTATTCAACCAAGTTCATATCTGATTTTTGAAGCCGTATTCGGGGTTTGAAGCCGTATTCGATTTTTTAATTTCTGGTCTTAATGACTGCTTGGTGTGCGTTGCCCCAGTACTCTGTATATACAAGTGTGCAGGTGGAGCATCGAGCCCGGTTCCTCAGTGTTCACCTAGCTTCATTTTCCTTGGTTTGTGGAGCTTAGTTTCTCCATTTTCCAGCGTCTGTGTATGTTGTACATGAATAAAGTTCTAATTTTAGGAGGGTTTTGTTCCCCCTGAGTTTTCTTCGTTTTTTTTCCTTTTTGGGTTGTTGTTTCTGTTTTTGTTTCTTAGTTGCTATTATTGTTCTGTTTTAGTGTTTTTTATTTTTCGTTTTGTCTTTAGGTTGGTACCACAATTTATAGTTTTCTATAGCTTGTTTTTTCTCTTTCTTTTTTTGTGGTTTTGTTGTTCTTTCGTTTGTATTTTAGTCGGCTCGTTTCTTTTTGCTTCGTTTTCTCCTATTTCTTTGGTTTTGGTTTTCCCTCTCTTTGTGTTAGGGTCTTCTTTTGGTTGGTTTGTGTTTTGTCTCGGTTCGTGGGTTTTTGTTCGGTCCAGGGTCTGTGGTTTTGTTTGGTCTCCTTCTTTTTTTTTCATGGTTTTTCTAGTAATCACGTTTTCTGTTTTTCTGGTCTCTTTTGTCTTCTGGGGTTCTTTTTCGTTCTTTTTTCTTTCCTTTTCTTGTTTCTCCTTTTTCTACTCTCTGTTTCTTTGCTTTCTCTTTTTCCTTTTTTTTCTTTTTTTCTTTTTTTCTTTTGTGTTTTCCTTCTTTTTGCCTTCTCTTTTCTTTTTAGTTTTCATTTTGTTTTGTTTTACTTTTTCTTTTTTTATTCTGCGTTCTCTGTCTTCTGTGTGTTTGTCCTTTTGTTCTTTTTCCTGTTTTTCTGGTGTGGTTACTTGTTTCTTTTTGTTTCCTTTTTCTTAATTGGTTTGTCATATGTTGCTTTTGTGAGGTACTGTTTCAGGTTTTTTGGTCTTCTATATGCTATCATTGGGGTTCCTTGGGGCATTCTTTGCCACCAGTCTTCAGTTTTGTATTCCTTCTTAACTTTCTCCCAGAAATCTTTGATGATTGTTTTCAGTTTTTTCTCATAGTTTGGGTGGTACAGTTGTGGGAATATTAGTCTGTCAACTCTCTGTTTTTTCTTTTCATTTTTTTGTTTTGCTTGTAGGTTCTCTATTTCGGTTTCGACAAATGCTTTTTTGTAGCCTCTTGTTATGAAGGTTCTGCCTAGTAGTTTTAGTCTGTTTTTCAGTTTTTGTTTGTTTTCTATGATTCTTGTTAGCCTCAGTCCTTGGCTTGTTATTAGTGAGTTTTTTAGTGCCATGGGGTGTGCTGAGTTTTCTCTCAGGAATTCTTGTTTGTTTGTGGGTTTGTAGTAGATGTCTGTTTCTAGGCGGCCGCATGGCCTCTTCACTATTGTTGCGTCTAGGAAGTTTATTCGAGTTTGGTCTGTTTCCATGGTGAATTCAAGTCCTCCTTTGTTTTTTTGTAGGTTTTCAATATATGTTTCTAGTTGTTGTTTGGTGCCTGGGAAAATTCCCATGATATCGTCTACGAATCTGTATTCTTGTATTGGTTTTATGGGGCCTGTTTCTGTCTGTGTTAGCTCCATGTGAACATAGATGTTCGCATAGGCCACCGACACCGAGGCTCCCGTGGCTGTGCCTTTGCGTTGGAGAAATATTTTGTCACCAAATCTGATGTAGTTGTTGTACATCAGAATTTCCAGTCCTCTCTTTACTAGAGCAGGGGCTGGTGGTTCCAGGGTTTCCCCCTCACATTCTTTTTTTAGCCAGTCATATCTTGTGGTGTAATAGTGTGACACAAGTTCTATGCCTCTTTTGCTTTCTATGCTTGGGTATAGGTTTTTTATATCTGTGGTGTATAAGAGGTTCTTGGGATTCGTTTTCTTTATTTTTCTGATTCTTTGGAGGAAGTCTGTGGTGTCTTTTAGCCATTCCGGCAGTGTTGGTAGGAGTTTCATAAGAAAATGTGTTAAATATTTGTCTAGGTTTCTGGTGGGGCTGTTGCAGGCTGATACTATTGGTCTCCCTGGGGGGAGATTCGTTTCTGGTCTAGGTTGTTTATGAATTTTCGGTAGTAGGTAAAAACTAGGTAGTTTTGACCCTCTGTTTATCAATCTTCCTGTATGGAAGTGTTTTAGTGCTCCTGTTTTGATTAACAGGTTCTCAAAAAAGGTTATCTTGGTTTCTATCATTTTGATGATTGTTTCTTGTGGTTGTTTTATTTCTCTGAATGTGGTTTTGTCCTCCAATTGTAGGAGTGCTTCTTTTTCATAGTCTTCTGTGTTCATTATTACTAGTCCTCCTGATTTGTCGGTGGGTTTTATAATTATATCTTTTTTTTGATTTAAGTTGGTATAATGCGTGTCTGTGTCGTTTTGGTAGGTTTGATTTGTTTCTGTTTTGAAGGAGTTTGAGGATTCTTTCTTGTAGCTGACCAATGTGCTCCTGTATGCAGTGTATGGTCAGGTCTGGGTCTTTGTTCTCTTTCTTTTTTAACAACGGGGTTTGTTGTTTAAGTTCTGTTTTGGTTCTTTCTTTTCTTATTGATATTTGGTAGAGTTTGTTTAGTTTTTGTGTGAATTTTTTCAGGTCCTGTCTCAGGACCAATGGGTTTGTTTTACATGTTGGGCAGAAGGATAGTCCTTTTTCTAGTACTTCCAGTTGGTTTGGGTTAAGAGTATTATTTGAGAGGTTATGTATGAGTGATTCTTTCTTTTTCAAGTATTTGTTTCTGGGTCTGGTTTTTTTCTTCTTTTGGCTTTTGGGTTTTCCTGTGGGTTTCACAGATGTGTTGGGGTTTGGTACTTTTGGTTTGGCTCTTTTTTGGGGTTTTCCTGGCCCTGAGAAGGACCCTTGGTTTTGGTTTGTGTCTGGCATATTAAGTTTTTCTCTTTCTAGAGGTTTTGGTGGTCCTAAAAAGGACCGGTGGTTGTCCTTTAGGGTTGGTACGTTCAATTTAACTCTTTTCTGAAGTTTTGGTGGTCCTAAAAAGGACCTTTGTTTTTTTGTGGTGTCTTGTTCTTCTACTTTTGGAAGTTCTTTAAGCACTCCATTAGTTCTTCTATTGAGTCCCTCCTTGGTTTCCTTTGTGGGGTGTTCTGTCTTCCACCTTGTGTGGTCTTGGTCTTCTTGTGTTGTTCGTTTGCTTCTTCGTTTTTTTGAGGTTGTAATTTTCTCTTGAGGAAATCCAGAGCCACTTTTTTTGCTCTCTGGACAACCTCTTTTGTTTCCTGTGGCCCGAAGCGGGATTTGCATTCTTCTAGGGCAAACTCCCATTCTTCTTCTAATTTTGGTCCCAGTTGTTTGTAATGTTCTATTACTTGTTGGTTTATTTCATTTTCTGCTTGTTTTAAAATGCTCTTGATGTTCTCTTCGAATTTGGTTGGAACTTTGTCGTATTCAACCAAATTCAAGTCTGGTTTGTGAAGCCTTATCAGGGGCTTGCCAAGTTGGATCCCCTTTTTGTGTTCGGCCTCGTAGTGCTGCGCAAGATGTCTTTTATATACAAGCTTGCGAAGCATTTTAAAGCAATCTTCCCTTTCCCCGCTCAACCTGTAGTTGGGCCGAGGGGTTCCGGGTTGGTTCCCCACTGCTTTTGGGGGATCCGGTCGTCTGCTGGGTCCTGGAGTGCTGCTCCTCTCTTCTCTCGCCGTACGTTCTTGGTTCTCTCCCTCCAGCTGGATATCTTCCAGAGTGTCATTCCACTCGGGCAGATCCATGTTCAGATCGTCCACCATTAGGATGTCTGATTGCTCTGCCATGGTTGTTGTTTCTTCTATTTTAGGTTTTACACTGCACTATCACTGCACTATTAGGGGGGTTCGTACTAAGAAGTACGGGTGATGCGGGCTTTTTGCTTGGTACAATTGCGTGTGTTTTTTGTACTAAAAAGTACAGTTTGTGTTTTCTCTTCGGTGCTCTGACTGCTATAGTCTGCCTTGCCCCAGGATAGTAGGGCTCCACACTATTTCGACTTGTCGTCTCTTCAGCCGGGGCTTTCTTGCGATGGTAGTTCTTCGCAGTCTTCTCGGGAAATGACTGGTTTGGGCCGTATTCCCCATATTTATGTCTTTCTCTGTGTGGCCTGCCTGGCCAATCGCGTTTCGCTTGTGCGTTTGCGAGCGCGCTTTTGTTCTGTTGCCCGCGTCGTTCTTGTTCCTTTGTTTCTGCATATCCATTGTTTTGAGTTATTTTTGTGTGGCTTTTTTTCTTTTTCTTTTATTAGATTCAGCGTTGAAATTATGTTTCCACTTATTTTTGAATAAAAGAGTTTTTTTGGGTTTCTCCCCTTCTCTTCCAATCTGGAGGTTTTTAGTTTCAAGGAAGAAAGAATTTTTTTGTGCCTTATGACCACTAAGTTGTGGTTCTCGGTGTCCATCGAGGGTGAGCGGGGATCAAATAGACCTAACGATGCCCCAGTCAACCTAGCTTGGCGACTTTCCGTACTCTGTATATACAAGTGTGCAGGTGGAGCATCGAGCCCGGTTCCTCAGTGTTCACCTAGCTTCATTTTCCTTGGTTTGTGGAGCTCAGTTTCTCCATTTTCCAGCGTCTGTGTATGTTGTACATGAATAAAGTTCTAATTTTAGGAGGGTTTTGTTCCCCCTGAGTTTTCTTCGTTTTTTTTCCTTTTTGGGTTGTTGTTTCTGTTTTTGTTTCTTAGTTGCTATTATTGTTCTGTTTTAGTGTTTTTTATTTTTCGTTTTGTCTTTAGGTTGGTACCACAATTTATAGTTTTCTATAGCTTGTTTTTTCTCTTTCTTTTTTTGTGGTTTTGTTGTTCTTTCGTTTGTATTTTAGTCGGCTCGTTTCTTTTTGCTTCGTTTTCTCCTATTTCTTTGGTTTTGGTTTTCCCTCTCTTTGTGTTAGGGTCTTCTTTTGGTTGGTTTGTGTTTTGTCTCGGTTCGTGGGTTTTTGTTCGGTCCAGGGTCTGTGGTTTTGTTTGGTCTCCTTCTTTTTTTTCATGGTTTTTCTGGTAATCACGTTTTCTGTTTTTCTGGTCTCTTTTGTCTTCTGGGGTTCTTTTTCGTTCTTTTTTCTTTCCTTTTCTTGTTTCTCCTTTTTCTACTCTCTGTTTCTTTGCTTTCTCTTTTTCCTTTTTTTTTCTTTTTTTCTTTTTTTCTTTTGTGTTTTCCTTCTTTTTGCCTTCTCTTTTCTTTTTAGTTTTCATTTTGTTTTGTTTTATTTTTTCTTTTTTTATTCTGCGTTCTCTGTCTTCTGTGTGTTTGTCCTTTTGTTCTTTTTCCTGTTTTTCTGGTGTGGTTACTTGTTTCTTTTTGTTTCCTTTTTCTTAATTGGTTTGTCATATGTTGCTTTTGTGAGGTACTGTTTCAGGTTTTTTGGTCTTCTATATGCTATCATTGGGGTTCCTTGGGGCATTCTTTGCCACCAGTCTTCAGTTTTGTATTCCTTCTTAACTTTCTCCCAGAAATCTTTGATGATTGTTTTCAGTTTTTTCTCATAGTTTGGGTGGTACAGTAGTGGGAATATTAGTCTGTCAACCCTCTGTTTTTTCTTTTCATTTTTTTGTTTTGCTTGTAGGTTCTCTATTTCGGTTTCGACAAATGCTTTTTTGTAGCCTCTTGTTATGAAGGTTCTGCCTAGTAGTTTTAGTCTGTTTTTCAGTTTTTGTTTGTTTTCTATGATTCTTGTTAGCCTCAGTCCTTGGCTTGTTATTAGTGAGTTTTTTAGTGCCATGGGGTGTGCTGAGTTTTCTCTCAGGAATTCTTGTTTGTTTGTGGGTTTGTAGTAGATGTCTGTTTCTAGGCGGCCGCATGGCCTCTTCACTATTGTTACGTCTAGGAAGTTTATTCGAGTTTGGTCTGTTTCCATGGTGAATTCAAGTCCTCCTTTGTTTTTTTGTAGGTTTTCAATATATGTTTCTAGTTGTTGTTTGGTGCCTGGGAAAATTCCCATGATATCGTCTACGAATCTGTATTCTTGTATTGGTTTTATGGGGCCTGTTTCTGTCTGTGTTAGCTCCATGTGAACATAGATGTTCGCATAGGCCACCGACACCGAGGCTCCCGTGGCTGTGCCTTTGCGTTGGAGAAATATTTTGTCACCAAATCTGATGTAGTTGTTGTACATCAGAATTTCCAGTCCCCTCTTTACTAGAGCAGGGGCTGGTGGTTCCAGGGTTTCCCCCTCACATTCTTTTTTTAGCCAGTCATATCTTGTGGTGTAATAGTGTGACACAAGTTCTATGCCTCTTTTGCTTTCTATGCTTGGGTATAGGTTTTTTATATCTGTGGTGTATAAGAGGTTCTTGGGATTCGTTTTCTTTATTTTTCTGATTCTTTGGAGGAAGTCTGTGGTGTCTTTTAGCCATTCCGGCAGTGTTGGTAGGAGTTTCATAAGAAAATGTGTTAAATATTTGTCTAGGTTTCTGGTGGGGCTGTTGCAGGCTGATACTATTGGTCTCCCTGGGGGGAGATTCGTTTCCTGGCCCTGAGAAGGACCCTTGGTTTTGGTTTGTGTCTGGCATATTAAGTTTTTCTCTTTCTAGAGGTTTTGGTGGTCCTAAAAAGGACCGGTGGTTGTCCTTTAGGGTTGGTACGTTCAATTTAACTCTTTTCTGAAGTTTTGGTGGTCCTAAAAAGGACCTTTGTTTTTTTGTGGTGTCTTGTTCTTCTACTTTTGGAAGTTCTTTAAGAACTCCATTAGTTCTTCTATTGAGTCCCTCCTTGGTTTCCTTTGTGGGGTGTTCTGTCTTCCACCTTGTGTGGTCTTGGTCCTCTTGTGTTGTTCGTTTGCTTCTTCGTTTTTTTGAGGTTGTAATTTTCTCTTGAGGAAATCCAGAGCCACTTTTTTTGCTCTCTGGACAACCTATTTTGTTTCCTGTGGGCCGAAGCGGGATTTGCATTCTTCTAGGGCAAACTCCCATTCTTCTTCTAATTTTGGTCCCAGTTGTTTGTAATGTTCTATTACTTGTTGGTTTATTTCATTTTCTGCTTGTTTTAAAATGCTCTTGATGTTCTCTTCGAATTTGGTTGGAACTTTGTCGTATTCAACCAAATTCAAGTCTGGTTTGTGAAGCCTTATCAGGGGCTTGCCAAGTTGGATCCCCTTTTTGTGTTCGGCCTCGTAGTGCTGCGCAAGATGTCTTTTATATACAAGCTTGCGAAGCATTTTAAAGCAATCTTCCCTTTCCCCGCTCAACCTGTAGTTGGGCCGAGGGGTTCCGGGTTGGTTCCCCACTGCTTTTGGGGGATCCGGTCGTCTGCTGGGTCCTGGAGTGCTGCTCCTCTCTTCTCTCGCCGTACGTTCTTGGTTCTCTCCCTCCAGCTGGATATCTTCCAGAGTGTCATTCCACTCGGGCAGATCCATGTTCAGATCGTCCACCATTAGGATGTCTGATTGCTCTGCCATGGTTGTTGTTTCTTCTATTTTAGGTTTTACACTGCACTATCACTGCACTATTAGGGGGGTTCGTACTAAGAAGTACGGGTGATGCGGGCTTTTTGCTTGGTACAATTGCGTGTGTTTTTTGTACTAAAAAGTACAGTTTGTGTTTTCTCTTCGGTGCTCTGACTGCTATAGTCTGCCTTGCCCCAGGATAGTAGGGCTCCACACTATTTCGACTTGTCGTCTCTTCAGCCGGGGCTTTCTTGCGATGGTAGTTCTTCGCAGTCTTCTCGGGAAATGACTGGTTTGGAAATACGGAAATACGGAAATAAATTAGAGAATAAAGAGGGCCCCTTAGCAAGAAAGCTCGCCCCCTTGAGTGATGCACCAACCTATATCTACGTGCACCTCCTACATGCAGTTAGAGATCTAAAGCAGCATGTCGAGTGTTGTGTCGCGTCACGGTTTTTATCCAAAGACATTTACCGGACAGTGTGTATTAGAGAAAGAAAGAAGGGTAAAATAGAAGATAGGAAAGCGCGTGAAGATTTTTCGCCTCACCATTGGCTTGGGTAGTAGGAGGAAAAACCTGGAAACACATGGAGTCCAGGAAAACCCCCTTTATCGGTCATGCTCGTGCTCAAGTATTTACATGGCAAAACCACACTAAGAAGGGGTGGTAAAAATCCATGTAAAAGCATCTTTACTTTCTGTATTGATTCCCTAACTTAAAAAGTCAAGTGTGAGTTATACTATTGTGTTAAGTTGTCTGTAGTTTGGTGGACAAGATTTGTTAGTGGGACTTTTGTTATTTTTGTTTTCATGCAAGTATGTCGTCTTCTTCATCCTTGGACTGCGTCAATCTAAAATTAGACTAAGATATATACATATACACGATTATGTTATATTATAATATCTGGGATGTGATTGATATTAGTATCCTATTGGATTTGTCAAATTTGTTAATATTAGTGATATATCAGTAATTTATGTAAGATGTATTAGTTATGTTTCTGCCTAACAGGCCTCGTCATACCTTCTTATGTACATATTTACATTTTTTTCTTATTATTCTCAAAGGTGTTTTTGGATTTGTTTCTATTTTAGCGCATGAAGCGGGCGTTTGTATTTGTAGTAGCTTTCAGGAGTTGTGTAGCTACCCAGAGAGCTCACAAGGTCGTTGTCTATTGTTTTCACAGATTGATAGAAGTTTCTTACTAAATACTGTATGTGATCTTCAATCAGAGTCAACCCTAGACGCTGCTGTAGGCGCAGAACAGGCAAATATCGGGGAGAATTTGTTATTATGCGCACAGCGTTGTTCTGAAGTCTCTGCAGAGCCCGCGTATAACAAGGTGCGGAGAAAGCCCATGCTGGCGCAGCGTATGTGACTATTGGCCTAACTAGCATTTTGTATAATGTAACTTTGCTCTGCGTATTGAGGGCAGGTGAGCGGAAAAGTCCGGCTAGGGATCGCAGTCTAGCACTAGCCTTATTTCTTTGGGAGTTCATGTGGTATCTAAGGGTAAGTCTTTTATCTAGTATTACTCCCAAATATTTAACTTTATCTTTCCATTCTATTGGTGTGTTATATAGAGTTAATTTGTTGTTTGGTTTCCGTTTGTATTTCTTGGTAAACTGTATGGCTTCACATTTTTCAGCATTGACTTTAATTTTCCAACGCTTAAACCAGGGTTTGAGTTCGTTTAGGTGATTCTGTATATACTTCGTGACTTGATTTGGCAAGAAAGATGAAGCATACACGATTGTGTCATCTGCATACATTGCTATCTGTGTTTTGGTTGTTTTTGGAATATCATTAACATATATTAGAAAAAGAAGTGGCCCTAACATAGATCCCTGAGGGACTCCTGCTTTAATGTCTTTTTCCTTGGTGGTTTTTCTTTCGTGTTCAACGAAGAATTTTCTATTCTTAAGGTATGAATGCACAAAATGAGTCAGATAGTCAGGAATCTTATATTGTATCATTTTATATAGGATTCCCGGGAACCAACACCTATCGAATGCTTTCTCAACATCTAGCAGGGCCGCGCCTGTTATTTGTCTTTTATTATATTTGTCTGTTATAAATTCTATTACACGCACTAATTGGTGTGTCGTAGAATGTTGTGCTCTAAATCCGAATTGCTCAGGTGTGATTATATTAAGTGTTGAAAGAAAGCTTCTGAGTCTTCTGAACACTATGCTTTCAGCTACTTTGGCCATTGTATTCAGAAGACTTATAGGTCTATGGTTCTGAGGAAATTTAGCATCCTTATTGGGCTTAGGAATGCTAATCACCTTGGCTATTTTCCATGCATTTGGAAAATAGCTAAGTTTCATTATGTTGTTAATGATGTAACTTAAGTATGATATGCATGCGTTAGGTAGGTGTTTTAAAACTATATTCTGTATTTGATCAGGACCTGGTGCTTTCAGTGGCCGAAGCCGTTTTATGATACCATTTAACTCCGCAGTGTTAGTCTTTTTAATTTTGTCTAATGGGGGTGTTTTTAAGAATTCACTTACTGTCCGTTCAACTTTTACATCGTGCCTACGATCTTCTAGCTCATGATTTGGTTTGGACGAACCCTCCAGGAAGTCAGCCAAAGCTTCGGCTTTCTCTTCTGAGGAGTAGACTAGTCCGTTCTTTCCATGTATACATGGCGTGTTAATGTTTTTTGTAGTTAAATTTTTGGTATATTTCCAGACGCTTCCGTCTTTTAGTGACATTTTTGAGATTTTATTTTCAAAGATGCGGTTTTTATACGCGGATATTTCTTCTTTTATGCATACTCTATATCTGTTTACGATCGCTTTATAAAGTGGGTCTCGAGTTTTGTTATATTTTTTGTGAAGTCGGTTCCGCGTTTTTATCATATCTAAAATTTTCGGGGGTAGTGTTTTTAAACCTATCTTATTAGTTGTATAGGGAATAGTTTTTTCTGAAGTAGTTTTAATAAGTGTGGTGAGGAAATTTACGGCAGTATCTATATCTCCTTTTGTTTGTATTTCAATCTTTCTATTTAGTCCTTCTAATATTAATTGTTGGAACCTGGTCCAGTCAGCATTCTTATAATTTAGTCTCTTTAGTGGTGGTTCTTTGTCTTGTTCTGAGTTTACTGTGACAATAATTGCTGTGTGATCTGAAAGGAGATCATAATCAGCAATTATTGAGAGCGGTAATTGAATATTCCTGTATAATGCGTAGTCCAAGATATCTGGATTACTGTTGCAATTATGAGGATAGTAAGTTGGTTCATCTTGCGTGAGTATTTCAATGCTTGATGTTTCAAGATAATTTTGTAACTTTTTGCCATTTTCGTTAGCTCTTTTTGATTTGAAAACAGAATGCTTGCTGTTCCAGTCTCCAATTAACAAAACTCTGTTTCCCAGGCGGGAAAGAAGCGTGACATCGTTTGTGTCTATGATTGTATTGGGTGATTGATATATGCCAACTAATACAACCGGAGTATTTTTAACGAATATTTTAATTGCGATGGCTTCCATTGTTTTTAATTGGGGAATGGGTACGTATTCGTGTTTATAGTCGGACTTTACCACTACCAAGATTCCTCTTCCTGCATTTGTATTTGATTGATCATGTCTGAGAATACGGTGCCCTTGGATATACAATTTGTGATGCGTTGAAAGCAGTGTTTCTGACACAAAAGCTATAGAGATGCTATTTTCATTTATGTAGCTTTCCAATTCGTCCTTCTTTTCGGAGATGCCCTGCGCATTCCAAGCTAATATTTTTGTTTGTTTCCTAACGCGGTGCCCCATCAGCGGTTTGGGCGACTCTGATTATGAAGTTTATGACGTTTAAAAAGAATTCATGTTTGTTCTCAGCGTAAAACTCTAACAGACGCTGAACGTAAAACAGCGTTTTACGTCTGTCATAGTGAACACTGAAATCATGAAGCATTAACGTAAGTGAATCTAAACTTGGTTGCAGTGACCGAAATGCGTTTTCTGCGTTATCTTTTATGGCTTTGGCGCGCTGTTGTCGTATTCTTATGTTTTTCCTCCTCTGTTCTGGGTCTGTGGTGGCTTCAGTGGGTGAAAATGTATCACTGTCTGTGTTAAAGTTTATTTGTTGTTGCGTATGTTCTGAGTTTTTGTCTTTGCGTATGTTTCTGCTGCTACCTTGGGTACCCTCAGGGATAGGTTCTCGCACAACCCCAGATGGAGCTGTACGTGAGTTTCTGGTTATGATAGGTGACTGTTGGGGAGTGCCCCTTAAGGTACGTGAAGGTAAATATGTAGGTTGTGGAGTGGGAAGTAGTCCAGGCTTGGGGGTAGGTAGCAACGCAGGTCTTGTTGTGTGTGTTGGTTGTGTTGTCTTCCTGTTTATGTTGTGCGTTGCGTTTGCTCGTCTTTCAAGATTGTCTGCGTTAGTTTTGGATGTCGCTGCTCTTTGCCTCGATTCCACAATCTTTTTGTAAATTGTGCAGCCCCTGTAACTGGCCGGATGCTCTCCTGAACAATTAGCACACTTAGGCTTTTGTTCGCGGGTTTTCTTGCAATCAGGTGTCAGGTGAGTCCCTGCGCACTTGACGCAGCGAGGCGCTAGCCTGCAGTTCGTGCTGCCGTGATCAAATCTTTGACAACGATGGCACTGCACCACTACACTCTTTTGAACGTACTCCTCAAATCTTACTCGAATGTGGAAGATATGAGGGACCTTCATGAGTCGCTGTTTAGTTTCCCCATCCAGGACCGTGCAAAGAAAAAGGGGCAAAGCCTCTTTTCCAGCGCTCGTTGTTTTTCTCATCTGTGAGACAGTGAGGGTAGGGGAGTCTAATACCTGTCTAAGATGGTCCTGGATGTCATCGGAGGCAAGTTCCCGGGGGAGCCCTCTAATCACCACCTTGACTGGCCTGTAGAGAGAGTTTGTGTAAAACTCAATCTTCTTATTCTCTAAGTACTTTAGGATGCTAATGTTTGTGATCTCATTTAGAGGTGTGATTTTGTATTCCTCTCCCCGGGTACAGCGGGCTTCTATTTCACCATAGGTTCTACTAATGTACAAGTAATCTGTTAATGATTTAATTGTTATGGGAGGGTATCGCTTTCTCTTGGGTGTGGCCAAAGAGCTGTCTGAATCTCTGTTTGCTTGAGGTGTTGTTTCAAGTGACCCCTTACTGAGTAAAAGTGTGTTATCTATGCCTTCTGGAACTGCTTTCACAGCATCAGAGTATGACTTATTTGATTGACAGCTTTCGTTGTCTGAGTCTATAGATGATGGGGCTGAGTGAACTTCGAGCCTCTTTGGAGATTTGTCTTCTCCTTTGCTCTTAGAGGGAGATGCCTCCGGTTCACTGCTGGGGGAGGGGGACTCAGCATCCCGCTTCGTCCTCCTCGTCCGTCTCTTAACCATTGTCGCCAATGGAAAGAGTGTGCTCTGAGGGCTATGGCCCTGTGAAGGACCGTAACTCTGTCAGCACAGTACAATTTCTATTGATTTTCGCTAATTGTAGGCAGGCGCTAGGCCTGTAACTCTATTTAGTATGATGTGGGCACAATGCCCAACTGCTCTAAATGACGACTTCCCTGCAGTCCTTGCTTAATGAGGGTTGCTTCGGGAGATCCCTGCTACAGCAATTTTAGGATTTGTCACCGAATGCTTTCGTTGCGGACCCTAACACAACCTTCAAAAAGCAATTTCTGCAGTTGGGCGCCTGAATGTGGCTTATCGTGGATACTTACAATCTCTGCTGGCTCTGAAAAGGGCCACTCGCTGAAGTGCACCTGTAACGAAAAGAAGAAAGAAGAAAAAGCTTCAGTTCTTGGCAGACAAGTCCCTGGTCCTCACTGCTCAGCTTCTCTGTTGCTGAAGATTTTCTGTGGCTCTAAAAAGGGCCGTATATTCTCTCTGCTACACCTGTAAATATACAAGAATAAACTTCTCGACGCTCTACGAGGATCGCTGTGTTCTTCCTGGAAAGAGAAAAAGATTAACAACTACGAGGGCACGCCTTCCATAATTGTTAAATGCTCGCCCGAATTTTTTCTCAGTTTTGGCCTCGTTAAGCGTATATGCTTATACAGCCTATTCTTCACCAAAAACAATCTAGGTGAGCTCCTCTTGTTGTGACTGGCGTTTTAATCAGTTCGCCTGAACCAGTTACTCGTTCGAGAGGGAGAGTCTAACAACCTTCCGTGATGGATGCTGCTTCGACTCTTGACTGGTTTGGGCCGTATTCCCCATATTTATGTCTTTCTCTGTGTGGCCTGCCTGGCCAATCGCGTTTCGCTTGTGCGTTTGCGAGCGCGCTTTTGTTCTGTTGCCCGCGTGGTTCTTGTTCCTTTGTTTCTGCATATCCATTGTTTTGAGTTATTTTTATGTGGCTTTTTTCTTTTTCTTTTATTAGATTCAGCGTTGAAATTATGTTTCCACTTATTTTTGAATAAAAGAGTTTTTTTGGGTTTCTCCCCTTCTCTTCCAATCTGGAGGTTTTTAGTTTCAAGGAAGAAAGAATTTTTTTGTGCCTTATGACCACTAAGTTGTGGTTCTCGGTGTCCATCGAGGGTGAGCGGGGATCAAATAGACCTAACGATGCCCCAGTCAACCTAGCTTGGCGACTTTCCGTACTCTGTATATACAAGTATGCAGGTGGAGCATCGAGCCCGGTTCCTCAGTGTTCACCTAGCTTCATTTTCCTTGGTTTGTGGAGCTTAGTTTCTCCATTTTCCAGCGTCTGTGTATGTTGTACATGAATAAAGTTCTAATTTTAGGAGGGTTTTGTTCCCCCTGAGTTTTCTTCGTTTTTTTCTTTTTTGGGTTGTTTCTGTTTTTGTTTCTTAGTTGCTATTATTGTTCTGTTTTAGTGTTTTTTTATTTTTCGTTTTGTCTTTAGGTTGGTACCACAATTTATAGTTTTCTATAGCTTGTTTTTTCTCTTTCTTTTTTGTGGTTTTGTTGTTCTTTCGTTTGTATTTTAGTCGGCTCGTTTCTTTTTGCTTCGTTTTCTCCTATTTCTTTGGTTTTGGTTTTCCCTCTCTTTGTGTTAGGGTCTTCTTTTGGTTGGTTTGTGTTTTGTCTCGGTTCGTGGGTTTTTGTTCGGTCCAGGGTCTGTGGTTTTGTTTGGTCTCCTTCTTTTTTCCTTTTTTTTCTTTTTTTCTTTCCATGGTTTTTCTAGTAATCACGTTTTCTGTTTTTCTGGTCTCTTTTGTCTTCTGGGGTTCTTTTTCGTTCTTTTTTCTTCCTTTTCTTGTTTCTCCTTTTTCTACTCTCTGTTTCTTTGCTTTCTCTTTTTCCTTTTTTTTCTTTTTTTCTTTTTTTCTTTTGTGTTTTCCTTCTTTTTGCCTTCTCTTTTCTTTTTAGTTTTCATTTTGTTTTGTTTTATTTTTTCTTTTTTTATTCTGCGTTCTCTGTCTTCTGTGTGTTTGTCCTTTTGTTCTTTTTCCTGTTTTTCTGGTGTGGTTACTTGTTTCTTTTTGTTTCCTTTTTCTTAATTGGTTTGTCATATGTTGCTTTTGTGAGGTACTGTTTCAGGTTTTTTGGTCTTCTATATGCTATCATTGGGGTTCCTTGGGGCATTCTTTGCCACCAGTCTTCAGTTTTGTATTCCTTCTTAACTTTCTCCCAGAAATCTTTGATGATTGTTTTCAGTTTTTTCTCATAGTTTGGGTGGTACAGTAGTGGGAATATTAGTCTGTCAACCCTCTGTTTTTTCTTTTCATTTTTTTGTTTTGCTTGTAGGTTCTCTATTTCGGTTTCGACAAATGCTTTTTTGTAGCCTCTTGTTATGAAGGTTCTGCCTAGTAGTTTTAGTCTGTTTTTCAGATTTTGTTTGTTTTCTATGATTCTTGTTAGCCTCAGTCCTTGGCTTGTTATTAGTGAGTTTTTTAGTGCCATGGGGTGTGCTGAGTTTTCTCTCAGGAATTCTTGTTTGTTGTGGGTTTGTAGTAGATGTCTGTTTCTAGGCGGCCGCATGGCCTCTTCACTATTGTTACGTCTAGGAAGTTTATTCGAGTTTGGTCTGTTTCCATGGTGAATTCAAGTCCTCCTTTGTTTTTTTGTAGGTTTTCAATATATGTTTCTAGTTGTTGTTTGGTGCCTGGGAAAATTCCCATGATATCGTCTACGAATCTGTATTCTTGTATTGGTTTTATGGGGCCTGTTTCTGTCTGTGTTAGCTCCATGTGAACATAGATGTTCGCATAGGCCACCGACACCGAGGCTCCCGTGGCTGTGCCTTTGCGTTGGAGAAATATTTTGTCACCAAATCTGATGTAGTTGTTGTACATCAGAATTTCCAGTCCTCTCTTTACTAGAGCAGGGGCTGGTGGTTCCAGGGTTTCCCCCTCACATTCTTTTTTTAGCCAGTCATATCTTGTGGTGTAATAGTGTGACACAAGTTCTATGCCTCTTTTGCTTTCTATGCTTGGGTATAGGTTTTTTATATCTGTGGTGTATAAGAGGTTCTTGGGATTCGTTTTCTTTATTTTTCTGATTCTTTGGAGGAAGTCTGTGGTGTCTTTTAGCCATTCCGGCAGTGTTGGTAGGAGTTTCATAAGAAAATGTGTTAAATATTTGTCTAGGTTTCTGGTGGGGCTGTTGCAGGCTGATACTATTGGTCTCCCTGGGGGGAGATTCGTTTCCTGGCCCTGAGAAGGACCCTTGGTTTTGGTTTGTGTCTGGCATATTAAGTTTTTCTCTTTCTAGAGGTTTTGGTGGTCCTAAAAAGGACCGGTGGTTGTCCTTTAGGGTTGGTACGTTCAATTTAACTCTTTTCTGAAGTTTTGGTGGTCCTAAAAAGGACCTTTGTTTTTTTGTGGTGTCTTGATCTTCTACTTTTGGAAGTTCTTTAAGAACTCCATTAGTTCTTCTATTGAGTCCATCCTTGGTTTCCTTTGTGGGGTGTTCTGTCTTCCACCTTGTGTGGTCTTGGTCCTCTTGTGTTGTTCGTTTGCTTCTTCGTTTTTTTGAGGTTGTAATTTTCTCTTGAGGAAATCCAGAGCCACTTTTTTTGCTCTCTGGACAACCTCTTTTGTTTCCTGTGGCCCGAAGCGGGATTTGCATTCTTCTAGGGCAAACTCCCATTCTTCTTCTAATTTTGGTCCCAGTTGTTTGTAATGTTCTATTACTTGTTGGTTTATTTCATTTTCTGCTTGTTTTAAAATGCTCTTGATGTTCTCTTCGAATTTGGTTGGAACTTTGTCGTATTCAACCAAATTCAAGTCTGGTTTGTGAAGCCTTATCAGGGGCTTGCCAAGTTGGATCCCCTTTTTGTGTTCGGCCTCGTAGTGCTGCGCAAGATGTCTTTTATATACAAGCTTGCGAAGCATTTTAAAGCAATCTTCCCTTTCCCCGCTCAACCTGTAGTTGGGCCGAGGGGTTCCGGGTTGGTTCCCCACTGCTTTTGGGGGATCCGGTCGTCTGCTGGGTCCTGGAGTGCTGCTCCTCTCTTCTCTCGCCGTACGTTCTTGGTTCTCTCCCTCCAGCTGGATATCTTCCAGAGTGTCATTCCACTCCGGCAGATCCATGTTCAGATCGTCCACCATTAGGATGTCTGATTGCTCTGCCATGGTTGTTGTTTCTTCTATTTTAGGTTTTACACTGCACTATCACTGCACTATTAGGGGGGTTCGTACTAAGAAGTACGGGTGATGCGGGCTTTTTGCTTGGTACAATTGCGTGTGTTTTTTGTACTAAAAAGTACAGTTTGTGTTTTCTCTTCGGTGCTCTGACTGCTATAGTCTGCCTTGCCCCAGGATAGTAGGGCTCCACACTATTTCGACTTGTCGCGTCTTCAGCCGGGGCTTTCTTGCGATGGTAGTTCTTCGCAGTCTTCTCGGGAAATGACTGGTTTGGGCCGTATTCCCCATATTTATGTCTTTCTCTGTGTGGCCTGCCTGGCCAATCGCGTTTCGCTTGTGCGTTTGCGAGCGCGCTTTTGTTCTGTTGCCCGCGTCGTTCTTGTTCCTTTGTTTCTGCATATCCATTGTTTTGAGTTATTTTGTGTGGCTTTTTTTCTTTTTCTTTTATTAGATTCAGCGTTGAAATTATGTTTCCACTTATTTTTGAATAAAAGAGTTTTTTTTGGGTTTCTCCCCTTCTCTTCCAATCTGGAGGTTTTTAGTTTCAAGGAAGAAAGAATTTTTTTGTGCCTTATGACCACTAAGTTGTGGTTCTCGGTGTCCATCGAGGGTGAGCGGGGATCAAATAGACCTAACGATGCCCCAGTCAACCTAGCTTGGCGACTTTCCGTACTCTGTATATACAAGTGTGCAGGTGGAGCATCGAGCCCGGTTCCTCAGTGTTCACCTAGCTTCATTTTCCTTGGTTTGTGGAGCTTAGTTTCTCCATTTTCCAGCGTCTGTGTATGTTGTACATGAATAAAGTTCTAATTTTAGGAGGGTTTTGTTCCCCCTGAGTTTTCTTCGATTTTTTTTCCTTTTTGGGTTGTTGTATATGTTTTTGTTTCTTAGTTGCTATTATTGTTCTGTTTTAGTGTTTTTTTATTTTTCGTTTTGTCTTTAGGTTGGTACCACAATTTATAGTTTTCTATAGCTTGTTTTTTCTCTTTCTTTTTTTGTGGTTTTGTTGTTCTTTCGTTTGTATTTTAGTCGGCTCGTTTCTTTTTGCTTCGTTTTCTCCTATTTCTTTGGTTTTGGTTTTCCCTCTCTTTGTGTTAGGGTCTTCTTTTGGTTGGTTTGTGTTTTGTCTCGGTTCGTGGGTTTTTGTTCGGTCCAGGGTCTGTGGTTTTGTTTGGTCTCCTTCTTTTTTCCTTTTTTTCTTTTTTTCTTTCCATGGTTTTTCTAGTAATCACGTTTTCTGTTTTTCTGGTCTCTTTTGTCTTCTAGGGTTCTTTTTCGTTCTTTTCTCTTTCCTTTTCTTGTTTCTCCTTTTTCTACTCTCTGTTTCTTTGCTTTCTCTTTTTCCTTTTTTTTCTTTTTTTCTTTTTTTCTTTTGTGTTTTCCTTCTTTTTGCCTTCTCTTTTCTTTTTAGTTTTCATTTTGTTTTGTTTTATTTTTTCTTTTTTTATTCTGCGTTCTCTGTCTTCTGTGTGTTTGTCCTTTTGTTCTTTTTCCTGTTTTTCTGGTGTGGTTACTTGTTTCTTTTTGTTTCCTTTTTCTTAATTGGTTTGTCATATGTTGCTTTTGTGAGGTACTGTTTCAGGTTTTTTGGTCTTCTATATGCTATCATTGGGGTTCCTTGGGGCATTCTTTGCCACCAGTCTTCAGTTTTGTATTCCTTCTTAACTTTCTCCCAGAAATCTTTGATGATTGTTTTCAGTTTTTTCTCATAGTTTGGGTGGTACAGTAGTGGGAATATTAGTCTGTCAACCCTCTGTTTTTTCTTTTCATTTTTTTGTTTTGCTTGTAGGTTCTCTATTTCGGTTTCGACAAATGCTTTTTTGTAGCCTCTTGTTATGAAGGTTCTGCCTAGTAGTTTTAGTCTGTTTTTCAGTTTTTGTTTGTTTTCTATGATTCTTGTTAGCCTCAGTCCTTGGCTTGTTATTAGTGAGTTTTTTAGTGCCATGGGGTGTGCTGAGTTTTCTCTCAGGAATTCTTGTTTGTTTGTGGGTTTGTAGTAGATGTCTGTTTCTAGGCGGCCGCATGGCCTCTTCACTATTGTTACGTCTAGGAAGTTTATTCGAGTTTGGTCTGTTTCCATGGTGAATTCAAGTCCTCCTTTGTTTTTTTGTAGGTTTTCAATATATGTTTCTAGTTGTTGTTTGGTGCCTGGGAAAATTCCCATGATATCGTCTACGAATCTGTATTCTTGTATTGGTTTTATGGGGCCTGTTTCTGTCTGTGTTAGCTCCATGTGAACATAGATGTTCGCATAGGCCACCGACACCGAGGCTCCCGTGGCTGTGCCTTTGCGTTGGAGAAATATTTTGTCACCAAATCTGATGTAGTTGTTGTACATCAGAATTTCCAGTCCTCTCTTTACTAGAGCAGGGGCTGGTGGTTCCAGGGTTTCCCCCTCACATTCTTTTTTTAGCCAGTCATATCTTGTGGTGTAATAGTGTGACACAAGTTCTATGCCTCTTTTGCTTTCTATGCTTGGGTATAGGTTTTTTATATCTGTGGTGTATAAGAGGTTCTTGGGATTCGTTTTCTTTATTTTTCTGATTCTTTGGAGGAAGTCTGTGGTGTCTTTTAGCCATTCCGGCAGTGTTGGTAGGAGTTTCATAAGAAAATGTGTTAAATATTTGTCTAGGTTTCTGGTGGGGCTGTTGCAGGCTGATACTATTGGTCTCCCTGGGGGGAGATTCGTTTCTGGTCTAGGTTGTTTATGAATTTTCGGTAGTAGGTAAAAACTAGGTAGTTTTGACCCTCTGTTTATCAATCTTCCTGTATGGAAGTGTTTTAGTGCTCCTGTTTTGATTAACAGGTTCTCAAAAAAGGTTATCTTGGTTTCTATCATTTTGATGATTGTTTCTTGTGGTTGTTTTATTTCTCTGAATGTGGTTTTGTCCTCCAATTGTAGGAGTGCTTCTTTTTCATAGTCTTCTGTGTTCATTATTACTAGTCCTCCTGATTTGTCGGTGGGTTTTATAATTATATCTTTTTTTTGATTTAAGTTGGTATAATGCGTGTCTGTGTCGTTTTGGTAGGTTTGATTTGTTTCTGTTTTGAAGGAGTTTGAGGATTCTTTCTTGTAGCTGACCAATGTGCTCCTGTATGCAGTGTATGGTCAGGTCTGGGTCTTTGTTCTCTTTCTTTTTTAACAACGGGGTTTGTTGTTTAAGTTCTGTTTTGGTTCTTTCTTTTCTTATTGATATTTGGTAGAGTTTGTTTAGTTTTTGTGTGAATTTTTTCAGGTCCTGTCTCAGGACCAATTGGTTTGTTTTATATGTTGGGCAGAAGGATAGTCCTTTTTCTAGTACTTCCAGTTGGTTTGGGTTAAGAGTTTTATTTGAGAGGTTATGTATGAGTGATTCTTTCTTTTTCAAGTATTTGTTTCTGGGTCTGGTTTTTTTCTTCTTTTGGCTTTTGGGTTTTCCTGTGGGTTTCACAGATGTGTTGCGGTTTGGTACTTTTGGTTTGGCTCTTTTTTGGGGTTTTCCTGGCCCTGAGAAGGACCCTTGGTTTTGGTTTGTGTCTGGCATATTAAGTTTTTCTCTTTCTAGAGGTTTTGGTGGTCCTAAAAAGGACCGGTGGTTGTCCTTTAGGGTTGGTACGTTCAATTTAACTCTTTTCTGAAGTTTTGGTGGTCCTAAAAAGGACCTTTGTTTTTTTGTGGTGTCTTGTTCTTCTACTTTTGGAAGTTCTTTAAGAACTCCATTAGTTCTTCTAATGAGTCCCTCCTTGGTTTCCTTTGTGGGGTGTTCTGTCTTCCACCTTGTGTGGTCTTGGTCCTCTTGTGTTGTTCGTTTGCTTCTTCGTTTTTTTGAGGTTGTAATTTTCTCTTGAGGAAATCCAGAGCCACTTTTTTTGCTCTCTGGACAACCTCTTTTGTTTCCTGTGGCCCGAAGCGGGATTTGCATTCTTCTAGGGCAAACTCCCATTCTTCTTCTAATTTTGGTCCCAGTTGTTTGTAATGTTCTATTACTTGTTGGTTTATTTCATTTTCTGCTTGTTTTAAAATGCTCTTGATGTTCTCTTCGAATTTGGTTGGAACTTTGTCGTATTCAACCAAATTCAAGTCTGGTTTGTGAAGCCTTATCAGGGGCTTGCCAAGTTGGATCCCCTTTTTGTGTTCGGCCTCGTAGTGCTGCGCAAGATGTCTTTTATATACAAGCTTGCGAAGCATTTTAAAGCAATCTTCCCTTTCCCCGCTCAACCTGTAGTTGGGCCGAGGGGTTCCGGGTTGGTTCCCCACTGCTTGTGGGGGATCCGGTCGTCTGCTGGGTCCTGGAGTGCTGCTCCTCTCTTCTCTCGCCGTACGTTCTTGGTTCTCTCCCTCCAGCTGGATATCTTCCAGAGTGTCATTCCACTCCGGCAGATCCATGTTCAGATCGTCCACCATTAGGATGTCTGATTGCTCTGCCATGGTTGTTGTTTCTTCTATTTTAGGTTTTACACTGCACTATCACTGCACTATTAGGGGGGTTCGTACTAAGAAGTACGGGTGATGCGGGCTTTTTGCTTGGTACAATTGCGTGTGTTTTTTGTACTAAAAAGTACAGTTTGTGTTTTCTCTTCGGTGCTCTGACTGCTATAGTCTGCCTTGCCCCAGGATAGTAGGGCTCCACACTATTTCGACTTGTCGTCTCTTCAGCCGGGGCTTTCTTGCGATGGTAGTTCTTCGCAGTCTTCTCGGGAAATGACTGGTTTGAAACAGAAAAATTAAAAATAAGGACGCCCCTCAGGATAGCCCGCGCCCTGACAGAGAGTAAGGCATCAACCATCTGTCTACATGCCTCTCCTCACATGCAGTTAGTAATCTATAGCATCTGTCGATTGGGGATGTATGTTGCGGCTTCTATCTTATACGGAGACATTTTCCGCGGATCTATAGTTGTGTAGATAGAAGGAAAGAAGGGTAAAGAAGAAGACAGGAAAGCGCGAGAGAAGATTTATTATGTTTTTTGAGAGGGACAAAAAACCTGGAAACCATCTTTTTTTTTTTCATGGTTTTTCTAGTAATCACGTTTTCTGTTTTTCTGGTGTCTTTTGTCTTCTGGGGTTCTTTTTCGTTCTTTTTTCTTTCCTTTTCTTGTTTCTCCTTTTTCTACTCTCTGTTTCTTTGCTTTCTCTTTTTCCTTTTTTTTCTTTTTTTCTTTTTTTCTTTTGTGTTTTCCTTCTTTTTGCCTTCTCTTTTCTTTTTAGTTTTCATTTTGTTTTGTTTTATTTTTTCTTTTTTTATTCTGCGTTCTCTGTCTTCTGTGTGTTTGTCCTTTTGTTCTTTTTCCTGTTTTTCTGGTGTGGTTACTTGTTTCTTTTTGTTTCCTTTTTCTTAATTGGTTTGTCATATGTTGCTTTTGTGAGGTACTGTTTCAGGTTTTTTGGTCTTCTATATGCTATCATTGGGGTTCCTTGGGGCATTCTTTGCCACCAGTCTTCAGTTTTGTATTCCTTCTTAACTTTCTCCCAGAAATCTTTGATGATTGTTTTCAGTTTTTTCTCATAGTTTGGGTGGTACAGTAGTGGGAATATTAGTCTGTCAACCCTCTGTTTTTTCTTTTCATTTTTTTGTTTTGCTTGTAGGTTCTCTATTTCGGTATCGACAAATGCTTTTTTGTAGCCTCTTGTTATGAAGGGAAGAAAGGGTTCACCACTTTGGAAGCAGACTGCAACGAGGAAACCACGCAAGAAGCCCCGGCTGACGAGACGAGTTGTCGAAATAGTTGGAGCCCTACTATCCTGCGGCAACGCACACGAAGCAGTCATCAAGACCAGAAATTAAAACTCGAAACTGTAATTGTCAGTTCAAAAAACAACCAAACCACGAAAACTCCTATAGCTCGTAAAGACCTGTGTGAAAACTTACTTTTTAATACGAACCCTCCAAGACTGTGAAACTCCGGAAAACCCAAAACAAAGAATACCCTTTAACACAATGGAGAAGCCAAAGACCGGAGGAAGTAAACGAAGGCCAAACAAGAAAAGAAGAGAAGACTAAAGGAGCAATACTCCGAAACCAGCAAACAACCCGGAACCCCTTGGCCCAAGTAAAGGCTGAGCGGGGAAAGGAAAGAGAAATTTAAAAGCACTACGCAAGCTAGTCTACTACGACGGCTTGCGCAGCACTACGAAGCCAAACAAAAAACGAGGGGGTCCAACTTGGAAAACCCCGAATACGGCTTCAAAAATCAGATATGAACTTGGTTGAATACGCAAAAGCACCAACCAATTTCCAAACCAAACAAACAAAATATATTTTTAAAAAACAGAAATTGAAATAAACAGACGAGTCATTGAACACCACATACAACTACAACCAACACTTAAAAGAAAAAGGGGGAACTTGCCCTAAAGAAGCGCAAGTCTCGCTTTAGCCCACATGATACAAAAAAGTGGCAGTCCAGAGAAAAACAAGTAGCTCTGGACTACCCAAACGAAATATTCCAACCACAACAACAACAAGAACGAACCACAACCGAAAAGAACCAAACCACAGAAAGACGGAAACAAAATCACCCCACAAAGAAAACCTAGAAGGGAATCGATAGAAGACCTTCCCAAAAATAAAACAAAAAAGCTATTACCAAAGTAACAAGGGTCTCCCTCAGGACCACCAAAACTTCATATCAGAGTTAAACTTTTACGTACTCTACCCAAGCAATACTGAATAACCACCAACAACAAACCTAACGAAAAAACGACGAAAAGAGAAAAAAGAAAAATAAGAGAAAGGAAAAGCATGCAGAACCAGAAAACAAACAAAAAAAATGAAAAGAATAATTAATACGCAATCTCTCAAACAAAACTCCAACCTGCAACCAATTGAAAGTACTGGGAAAAGACTTTCCACTTCTTAACACACGAAACAACTCAGATTGTTCTGAAAAGGAACCCGAGAAACTCACACAGAAACTGAAACATAATAAATACCAAATAGCAATAAAAGACACAACAAACACTCCTCAAAGAATACTGACGACTCAGAAAAATAAATCTCACAGAACCCCTATATACCATAAACACCAAATTTCTACAACCAAGAATGAAAAGCAAAAAAGAATAGCACTCGCACCAAACCATCACACCTCGAGACATGCTGGTCGAAAAAAGAATGCGAGGGTGAAATTCTATAACCACCAGCCTCATCACTAGACAGGAGAGGGCTGGGTAGTCTTATGTATATTATTACATTAGACTTGGTTACAAAACATTTCTCCTGCGCAAACATACAACCACAGGGGGACCGGGTGTCGGTTGCCCATGCGAACGACTACGTTCACATGGAGTTAACTCAGACAGAAACGGGCCCTAAAAAACCTTTATACGAAAACAAAACTGAAGCCCATCGTGAAAATAATCCTAAGCACAAAAGAAAGACTTGAAACAGAAAAATCTGCCAAAAATCATAGGTGTGTGGGGACTCACCATGCAAACAAACCAAACCCGATCAAAGTACCTGGATGTAGCAAGATAAAAGACAATGCTGTCTCCTAGAGACAAAAATACACCACAAGCCCACAAACAAACGAGAAACTGGGAGAGGATCAAAAAAAAGAAAAAGCAGAAAATTATAATAATAATAATAATAATAATAATAATAATAATAATAATAATAATAATAGAAAAGAAGGAAAATCAGAAGAAGTAAATAGAAAACGGAGAAATACCAAACGAAGGATAAACAGAAACCTATCTAACCAAGGAAACTGAAAACACAGAATGAATAAAAAATTGAAGCTAGAACAAAAAAAAAAAAAAAAAGCAGACAAGCATCCCAACCAGAAACCACAACAGAGGAACGAAGCAAACCACACACACACAGAAAAAGGCTTTAATACAGACCGAAAGATCGAACCAAAAAATCAAACAAACAAGAATTAAAAGCAAGTGAAACAACAATTATAACAGAAAACAATACCAAGACACGGAAGACGAAACATAATGAAGAAAACAGAAAGAACAGCAACAAAATAACGAAACAACAGAAACAATAACCACACTTATAGTGAAACAGCACACGTGTGGCCACATCAGCATAAACCAAACTATTTAACGAATGATAATAATAATAATAACAATTATAATAACAGCAATAAAACAAATAATAACGAGAAACAGAAGGAAAAAGGAAAAGAAAAAAAGGACGATATAGTGGGGAAAACTAAAGCCTCCCCTGATTTTATATATATCTCACACAAATATATGTGTGTATATAAATCTTTGCACACAAACGCTGGTATAAAGGAGAAACCAAGCTCTCTTGAAGCAAAGGAAAAGAATGCTAGGTGTAAATAGAGGAACCGGGCTCTATGTCCCGCCTGCACACTTGTATATAAAGAGTACTATATATACACTTTTCTAAGAGCCACTTTTTACAAAAACATTTAAAATTTTTAATCTCCATTTCTCTCACTCTGAGTGGCAACAGATTATACAATTTCATCCCTATATATTTATAACTATTTTGAGTTTTGCACAGCCGCACATGGGGAATATTTATTTCATTTTTGCGCCTTGTATTGTGTGAGTGAACACTACTTCGAGTAACATAATTTGTACAGTTTTCTTTGATATACATAAGGCACGATAATATGTACAAGGATGGACTGGTCATTATTCCAAAATCTTTGAAAAAATGTCTGCAAGATTCTCTCTCTGGAATTCCTGTTATCGTTCTTATCGCTCTTTTTGCCAATTAAATACTGTTTGTGCCCCGGAAGAATTACCCCATAATAGTATGCCATACGAAAGATGAGAGTGAAAGAAAGCATAATATGCAGTGATTAATAGACTTTTACTTACAGATATTTTTAATATACGTAACACATATACTGCCCTTGATAATTTTTTACAAAGTTGCATAGTATGAACATTCCAGTTTAATTTCGTATCTAAGTGTATCCCTAATAGATTAACTGAGGAGCATTCTTTTGTATCAGTTGTGGAGCTGCTGAGATGAAAGTATAACTTCTCTGTTTTATTATGATTCAAATGTAATTTATTGTGGAACAGCCAAACAGTAGATTTATCTATTGCTTTATTATTTTTTGTATGTATTGCGTTGATATTATTATCTTTCGTTATAAATGTAGTGTCATCGGCATACATAACAGTGGTTTCTAATACGTAGTCAGGTAAATCGTTAATATATACCAGAAATAGAAAAGGTCCTATGACACTTCCCTGTGGCACTCCTGTTAATATATCAAGTACGTTTGACTGTTTGGAGCTGTGGAGGGCAAAGCAGGAAGAATAATGTATATTCTACCTACAAATATTAATTACGTGAAATTAGAAGATAATGTAATTAGACTTTGTATAAGAGAAAGGAATGAATGGATCTCTTGGTTTAACACTTCAGTGGTCGCGCGTTCTACTATTGTAGAACAGGTGTTTTATTTTTAAAATCCTGAGCAGTTGACAACACGCTCGACCTTGAGCGCTTATATACCTTTCTCTGGGAACTTTTTGTACAATCCAGTCCATTTTCAGCCCTTATTCTTGCACCTGCTCCGATTTGTTACATGATTTCATTTCTGTTCTACTATTGTAGATCGCGCGACTATTGGCGTACTGGTTTGTTTCGTGTCAGTAATTTATTTCATTTTACATTTTCACGTTGTTTTGTGTAATACGTGCTTGTTTATATTTGAAATGTCAGAACATTACAGAGAACAGGTGTTTCTTTGGTTAGAGAAACAGAAAATGACTGAATGTGTATTTGGCATCGAAGATATGAAGGAGCTCGAGGACGATTTTGTTGAATAAACAGTTGAGTGTAGTGATACCGAAGATGTACCAGACATTATACTGGAAGACGAAGAAAAGATTGCAGTGCAATCCAGTGTTGAAGTCACGGGTCCTACTACAGCACCTTCTTTCGACATACGTGCGTTCTATATCGGTAGAGAAAAGTTATAACCTTGTCGCTGGTATGTAGATCCCTTAACCGTAAAAAATCCATGAGCTCCTAATTTGATTATAATACCAAGTTCTCGCACGTTGGCTCACAAGGCATTATTTTCATGCCTAATTGATGATGTACGTACTTGGTGTTACTGCTCTTAATATATTCAGACCAAATAAAAAGGATGAGAATGTCGGAACCAAGAATTTTCTACAGGAGCTAACATTTGAGTTGATAAAACCAGCGAAAAGCCAACGCTTAGCCATTGAATCTTTGCCAAAAGAGCTTCGACACAGAGGAAGCCTTTTCTTTGGCTTCAGGGAAGGTGTTCTATTACCACAAGGCAGAGTTTCCTGGGTAGGAAAATGTTTATTTTGTGGAAGTTCTCGCAACAATTCAACAGGAAACAACTTTTGGAAAATGCCAGAGATGGGTGTGCAGAGACCACCAGAAAATTACTTGTGACGTTTGCTTATAGACAATCGTTCAAATAGAGTACGTCAAATCATTCCATCTGTATGACCTATCATAGAAGGAGGTTTATGTTACTATTTCAATGCTTATATCTGAACACTTATTTGATTTTCTCTTCAACATTGTTAATGTTTAAAATAAAATATAGGTACCTAATGCTTATTTTTGTCAACATTCTTGTATTAATAAAATAAAATAATTTTGAAATCTATATAATAATATAAATAACATACCAAAGACCGAATATCGCTAAACACCATAATACAATAGAAAAATATGGATGTTATACAATAGTAGAACGCGCGACCACTCACGTATTATATTGTATTGTATTGTATTTATTTCGTCCTTTTTTCATACATTTAGCACTGTATTGCAATGCATATGAAGTGGACACGTCATTTATATATAAACACAAAAGTAAAAAGAACAATAATAATGAAAATTACACACACTAGGTTAATAATTAAACATTACATCTTACATCTTATCCATTACATTTTGCATATTATTAAAAATAAAGTAAGAGTAATTATTACTTGCAGTGCATGTAGAAATCCTTGAACATATATCAAATGCTAAAAACAAGCAACGACAGTGGTTACTATAGATAATGTAGTTTTTTTTTTGTTAGCAATTCATGTATTCCTCTATCGAGTAAAAGCAATGTTTTAGTAAATATTTCTGTAGTTCTTTTTTAAATTTAGCAACAGATTTTTGAGTCTTTATATCTTTGGGAAGTTTATTGTATAGCATGATACCCGCGTATTTACACCCTTTTTCATATAATACGGTTCTGTGTTCTACAATGGAAAAGTTTTGTTTGTTTCTTGTATCATGAACATGTTTTTCTTCTACCCGCGTAAGAACACCTTCTAAATGTCTCTTTACAAATATCAGTAGATTTAAAATGTACAAACAAGGTACTGGGAGTATACGAAATTTTTTAAATATTGGTTTGCAGTGATCTTTTGGTTTAGCAGCCACCATCATTCTTATTATTCGTTTCTGTATTGTAAAAATTACCTTGGCTTTGTGTGTATTTCCCCAAAATATAATGCCATATGTTAAATTTGACTGGAATAATCCAAAGTAAATCGTTTTTAAAGTAGACTCTTTTAAAGCATTTTTGAGTACTTTAATTGCGAAATAAATTTGATTTAATTTTTTACCAAGTTTAGTTATTTGTACATCCCAGGAGAGATTTTTATCTATCCAGATTCCTAAGAACTTAGTGGAGTTCACATAGTCTATTCCGTTATTTTCAATTGAAATATTAACAGGCTGCGTATGTTTGATATGATGAAAATTGATTGCTTGTGTCTTTTCAATGTTTAATTTAAGCTTATTTTCTTTAATCCACTGAGATAGTTTATGACGGATTTCATTTGCATTACCTTCAACATCCTCATTTGTGTTCCCTTTTGCTATGATACTAGCATCGTCTGCATAAAGAGATAGTTCTGCTGGAGCAATATTACATGGTAGATCATTAATGTATATCAAAAATAATAATGGACCTAATACGGATCCCTGTGGCACTCCACATGATATTTCTTGTTTTCCTGATGTGTATCAGGAATCAGGTATCAGGTATGTAGTTTGGTTTGTATCTTTGTTACTGTATGTAATTTCTACTACTTGCTGCCGATTTTCCAGATACGATTTAAACCATTTGGACGCAATGCCTCTTATTCCATAATCTTGGAGCTTTGAAAGAAGATTTCTACGTGACACTAAGTCAAATGCTTTGGAAAGATCAAAGAAAACACCTATACATTTCTCCTTACTATCTAAACTTTTATGTACAATTTCTACAAAATTATATATTGCTGTTTCCGTTGATTTCCCTTTTAGGAAGCCATGTTGCTCGTGTGTAATTAGATCATGTTTAAGTAAAAAGGATGATAGC
This sequence comes from Thermobia domestica, assembly GCF_964235325.1. Taxonomy (NCBI): domain Eukaryota; kingdom Metazoa; phylum Arthropoda; class Insecta; order Zygentoma; family Lepismatidae; genus Thermobia; species Thermobia domestica. The sequence goes on along the minus strand of NC_137460.1, from coordinate 270,184,277 downwards.
CGGATACTCATTATGGTTTCTAAAATTTTGGAAAAAGTTGAGAGAAGTGAAATAGGCCTATAATTTTCAAGCTCTGATTTGTCGCCTTTTTTATAAATTCGTTTTACTTTTGCAATTTTTAATATACTAGGGAATTCTCCACTTAAGAACGTCATATTTATGAGGAAACACAGGGAGTCAGCAATATATTTAATGCTTTTCTTTACAATACTTGGCGGTATACCGTCTACGCCAGCTGACCATTTACTTTTCATCTTATTCACCACTTTTATTATTTCTGCATTTGTAACTGGATGCAGATACATTGTATTGTTGCAAGTTTTTGAGAATATTTTCGTGGGCATTGCTAGCTCACTATTGTACGTTTTTGATAAGTTGCTGTAATAATTATTAAATAGGTCAGCTATTGTACGAGGATCTTTAATTACGTTGCCATTTTTAATTACCTCTAAATTACCGTCATCATTACGAGTGTTTACACTTAACTCGCTTTGCACTAGTTTCCACAACGCCTTCGACTTATTATCGGATTTTTTAATGATTTTGTCATTGTGTAACTGTTTTGCTGCTTTCAGAACTCCTTTATATATGTTCTTATATCTTTTGTAATATGTCTCTGTATATGGTGATAGATTTCCTTGTGTTTTAGCCTTGTTAAGAAGTCTCATTTTTTTACTTGCTATTCTGATCCCTTGTGTTACCCAGGGTTTTGACTGTTTTCTTGAAGTTACACATTTTACAACAGGGAATGCTAGATTGAAATAGAATGTTATGGTGTCAATGAAGTAACTGAAAGCTTCATTGACCTGGTTATACAAGTAAAGCTCGTTCCAATTTTCTTCCCTGAGGAGGTGATTAAAATATTGTATATTTTCATCATTAAATTTTCTTTTGTACGTTACATTACTTGTTCTTGTATTATAAAAACTTTTATTGGGAGTTACATGTATATCGAGTACTTGGGCAAGGTGTTCTGAAAAACCACTGTTGAAGACGTCTACTGTGTTGTAGTTAAGATGTTTGCTCACTATGAACTGGTCAATTGCACTTTTGGAGCATTTTGTGATTCGTGTGGGAACTTTAACAACTGCCTCCATATTAAATGAATCTAGAAGAAGTTCTACCTCGTGTTTTATCGGCTGTAAAAAATCTATGTCGATAACCCCGACAATTACGACAGTCTTCTTGATTTTTATAAAATAATTTAGTATGGCGTCCATCTTATTTATAAAGATTTCTATATCACTGTCAGGAGTTCTATATACACATACAATTACAAAGTTATAATCTACAATTTCTAATGCACAACTTTCAAAGTGTTTTTCTACATTTAAATATTTAAAACTAGTACATTCTCTCGTTTTTAGGTCCCTTTTTGCATATATACAAGCCCGCAGTATTGTGCTCTTAGCTCAAATTGAGGAATGCCTAGGTAATCTAAGCACCGTGATTGTAACCAGTGCTCTGTTATACAAATTAAATGTACTCCTAACAGGCTGTCCAAAAGTAGTTCTTCTTACATGCTCTTTTTATGAAACGTAAACCCTTGTACATTTTGATGAAAAATGACTATATTATTGCTATTATATTTGTAACCTAAGTTGTCAGACTGTATACTTTGATAACATGTCTGCACTCCAACAGTATCACTCTTACTAGACCGCAGATTTAATTTATTGTCAATTAGACGTTTATCAAAACTGGAATTTTCTTTACGGATGTCTTTGTTTTGGGTTGATGATCCTACCATAAAAAATAATCCGGACGATGTGTTGGAGGCTTTCTTTGTCTTTTTGATTTCCTATGTATATTGTCCTGATGTGATGTAATTTCTTGAGGAGAAACAATGTCATTTGAAGCACCCCTATTTGCAATATTCGATTCTACACTGATATCTTCTTCATTAGATAGTATGGCATAATTTTGTCTTCCATTTACTACTCCAGAACAGATCGTTTCGTCGATTGACTTTTGCGAAAACTTACTGTTACATGACCTAGCCGGTGTGCTAATGCTTGTTTTCCTGTTTGTACTTACAATATTGCTAGCTTTTGGTTCATCTACACTATTGCTCGCTAAACAAAGACTGTTTTTTATTTGTTGGAACTTTCCATGTTGCTGGAATAGCATGGCATATCTCCTTCTTGTTCTGGATATACTTTGCCAGTAGCTGGCTTACCTGTTTCTTACCTATCTTATTTAAGTGTATTCCATGCTTGGTGAAATAGTTTCTTCCTAGATTTGAAAGGTCAACAAAGGTTACATTAGGCTGACCTTTACATATTTTTTCGAATTTTCTATTGGTTGATTTAATTAAATCATTTACGCACGAGCTTTCGATTAGATCATATCTAATTGGAATGCCTATTACAACTATATTACAAACTTTATCTTTGAGTAATGACAGAGCACTGATTAAGACTGAGACAGAATTTTCACTTCTATTTGAATATACATCATTAGCTCCCCCCATTATAATTAATGTTCCCGTTGTTTTTGAGTAGAGACTATTAATTGAAGGATCCTTTACTACTTCCTTCATTGGAGCTCCAGGTTTTACTAAACTGAAAATTGTGTAACTGTCATCCAGCGTATTGCTTAACATTTGAGCAATGTTTCTACCATGACTATCAGCTAAAATTGTAATAGGACTTTTAACATACCTTAAATCGGATCCTTCTACAGAACCTGCAGCAGGATCAAGCGACTTGGAAGAAAAGTTCGGTGTGATACCACTACACTTTAATTTTACAATTGAACTACTCCCCTTATTGTCATCAGAGCCCATTTTCATTTCACTCATTATATTTTCACTTGACTTTCTCATATTACTACACGCACTACCAGTACTCGTTTCAGCACGTACATTTTTCACAACTAAACTATTGCTCTCTTTACTCTCGTTTGTCATTTCAACCGTAGCACTTTTAAATGTTTCCTTCCTTGCACTTTTTCTTACACTGTTAGCAATAAGCACTTCATTTACTTCGTTTATTTCTTCCCTTGCACTACTTACAGGTATGTTACATACACTTTTTGGTCTTAAACCAATAGATCTAATGGTTAAATTTACACTTGCACTGTTTTTGCTGTCAGTCGAACAACAGTTTGATTTGTTGCTATTCACTTGATAAGCACTCCGAGATGGTGTGGTTACATAACATGGCTGTCTGCTACTCTTAATACGTACTATTTTCGAATTACTAAGGATTAAGAAAGGTGTAAACATGTTTTTGCGGGTCATGCGGTAACTCATCTCGGATGTCGTGCTTTTCGTTGTATGTGATGTAGCTATGCAGCCTTCAAATTATATTAAGCGGGGAAATTAAAAAAAAAGGTAAAAAATGAGTAAATATATGTATATGGAGTTACAGATATGTAATGAATGTACCTGTTATATTGAGGAGTATATTATAATCCTAAAATACTTTGTCTGATGTAGGTAAAGGGTTTCCTTACTTTCCGCGATCGGTTGCGGTGAAATTTACGTTCTTTGCATTAATTTCGGAAACACGACATATATGAACTGTAGATTTATAGTATACCGCCTTGCACTTAAATATCATCCTTGTCCTTAGACTGTAGTCCAAACTATGTGTAACTAACAACTATGTATTACCTTATTAATTGCATAATGTATGTAGAAGAAGGCACTTTATCGTAACTAGAAATTCATATCAAGCATATCCTTAATTTTGTAATTCTTACCATGTACATATATCTCTATCTTCTTCGTTACAACAGAATTAAAAAAAAAAAACAATAGCGTTTCATCTCAGTGATTGTGCTAGTACTTTGAAAGTGATAAGTAATGTCGGCAATATAATTCCAAGTGTTCTATGACAAGTCCACACTTGGCAACTACCATAATAAATAACCATATTAACTCGTTGTGCTCCTAAATTATATGAATATGGCTTTATTGTAGAAATCTGTAAGTGATACTGATTTTGACTAAATACGCAACAAAATGACGAAACTAACGATTCAGTTTAACTTAATTGGATAATAGAAATTTCGTATCTTGAGAGACGGATATATTAATAACCGTATATACCGAATATGTGCCAGTTCGGAATAAATACCAATCAGGATATGTGTATGTTAAATAAAGAAGATAACGTGCCTGAACAATACGTGAGTGAAATATGAACACTTTAAAAAAGTAAGTAACATTATCCAAGTTAACGAAGAAAGGACTCATTTAACAATTTCTCTTTTCCTTATTTAAACTTTTAGCATATAAGATACGATTTATTGTTATAAAGTTAAATTTACAAATTTTGTTCTTCACTTCTGAATATCAACAGATATAATTTAACATTCCATATATACTAATATACCTATATATCTATGCACGTGTGTGTACGCATGTATTTAATATCTTTCCTTGTGTTTTTTACCCTTAGTATATGTAATAAATATTTCAAAATTGTAGCTAGGTTATAGATTCCTTCCAAATATGTTTAATCTATTTACCTGTACTGATACATTGTCCGATTTGTTTGTGTGTGTCTGAATAAATAATAACTAGTTATGTCAGAGTCAGAGTTATATAGAGGAACATGTCCCTCATCAGGATCAGTTTAAAATGGATTCTTGGATAATAAAATTTGGATATGAAGTATCTTTTAATATATATTTAAGTTTCTTTACTATATTTAAAAAAATATCCCATAATTCACTTCTATTTTCTTCTTTCTCTACCTTTTTATCTTCTTCTGTATTAACCATAGACTATCGAACATTCCTTTCCTGCAACATTTTCTTCTGGTTTCTCTCTATCGCCAACGTAATAGATTCCTTCAGAATACCTTTCTAAACCTTTTTCTTCCTTCTATGCTCCTTCTTTTCTCTCTCCCTCCTCTACCTTCCTCTTGACTTTAATGCATATATTTCTCAATCTCTTCCTATTTTAAGATAGAACTTAAAATAAATTGAGACTGGGAGATGTCGCTGTAGACGCGGTCAATAAATTCGATTAGATTTCTCTCAGAAGTCCAATATTAAATATCCAGTAAGGAAATATACACAGAACAGCGAAATAAAAATTGTTTTAATTTGTTTACCGATTTGACATATTGAAGATCAAGTTAGCGACAACATGAATTGTAGGAAGTCCATGTCCCATAATATCCTATTGTGGCATCCATTGGTCTTAAGATTTTTCACATGCAATTCGAGCATGAATTTCATTAATAGGTTCCACTTGGATTTCAGGTGAAATTTGTTATTGAAATTTATTATTTATTATTGCCGAAAATCGATTACATGCCTAACACCTTCTGATATTTTTTAAACAATGTATCAAGTTACGATAACTGGCTGGACTTTCTTCGACAATACTTAAATCTATCCATTTTCATATTTCACCTTCAAATGCCGTTCGCATCAACTGCGATATTAGATATATCTTTCTAATAACTGGCCCCTGATCCATTAACTCAAATTTGTACGGTTTACACCGAATAGGCTTTCGCAAAATAGAAATTTATATTTAACAAATAGCTGTAACAATTTGTACAGTTGTTATATTGTATTGTCAACTAAATCGTGAAGACCTCGAATATAATTGTTCAGTTTTTCTCGGAAATTTCACTATAATCATTAATTTTTGATAAGATACAATTGTGTTCACCCAACGGATTATTTTTCCTTTCTAAATAGGATAATTTTTGTTCGCCCAAAGTTTTCTGATATTCACGTTTCAAATGTACCAGTAACATTTTCGGACACAAAACTCTAATGCTATTTTTTTTCTATTTATGGGATTTCAATGTTAATTGTTTGTTTTTAGTATCTACTATTGCATTAAATTTAGTAAAGAAAGGGGTATCCGAGTAATAGATTGGCTTTCAAATCTTTTACTACGAACACGGGAACATTAAATAAATTTTATTGTATATAGAGTCAATTCTATTGATCCTTTTACTACAAAGCTTTTTTACCCTCAAATGTGCTAAATTGCACTTTTGTTACCGGTTTCAAATTAGCCAAAGGTTACTGATTCTAAAAAGCTAACCATATATTATAATTTAGGAGGTTTAATTCCGCGTCCATACCTAAAGACAATTGAAATACATCCTCCCTTATATCACAGTTGACTACTGGTGATGGGAAAACTTCCACGTTTACTTTATCTTAATTGCCACTATCCTTCAATACAAAACTCGTAATAAACATTAAAGGCTGTGATTCAGATTTCAGATCTTTTATATCTAAATTGGGTTCTTGTGGGGAGAGAAGTCTCAGCAAGCAGACTCCATCCTCCTCTTAGGGCGGCTGCACACTATGCTGTCCCATCTAGGAAGACTTCCAGCCGACGAGCAATGCAAACTTGCAGAATTCAAACCAACCGTAGGATATAGAGGATTTTATGCCAAATTTACTGCGGTAATTATAGGAACTGACAACGATGGATTAAACATTGTTACCGTCGGAAACTGACTAAAAGGTGGTTTAAACACATAGATATTAATATGTAAGTACGGTGGAGGAATCGTACTGTAATCTATTACATATCCTGGAGTCGATCCACCACTGGAGCCAGGATTTCGGTTTTGGCGAGGATTACTGATCTACCATTCGAGTTCCAGTTTCTACAACTTGAAATTTTAGACCAATACATTCTATTTGGTCTAAAATTTCCATTATTACTATTATAAAACTACCTCTCCCATACATTATATTTACTACTACGGGTTTTGTTTGTACTGTATTATCCGTTTTCATTTTCTTTACTCGTTTGCCTAATTGTAGGTTTTTCAACGAGGACTTAAAATAATTTAAGTTCTGCCTTTCAATATTTAAAGGGTGACCTTCCATATGGTCTAATCTTAAAGTTATTTCCAGTATTAAAACATATCCTAATAAAAAATGTGATACATGTCCTAATAAAAGCACGGTGTGGTTGTAGGGTTAAGTATGTGTAGTTTTTCGGAAGATTAGCTTCTTCTACAAGCTCGGATACGTTCTCACACATTCTACTAAAATATTCTTCAGAAATAAGAAAGCGAAAATGAAACAATAAGGGCCATTCCATCGTCACGGACAGGACAATTACACTACATTTTTGATGCTTTAATGTTGTATATTTCTAAAAGTACAACATAAATTCTGCTAATTGTATGATATATGAGCAGTACAGACTTAGAAGTATATGTAGCTGATTTTCAATATGTTTTCAGTATTTTTTTCTGTTTAGAGTAGAAAATATTAATCCCTATACGTCTGTCACGAACGGGGACAAAAAAGAGAAATGACTTTTGACACACCAAATAAATGTTACAAAACTCTGTGAATTCTTAGTTCAAAATGTTTTTATTTAATCGGAAATGTATAAATGATAAAATTTTTTAACAAACTTCACATAAGAGAAATTTGCCAAATATTTATATTAATAAATAAACTAAACTTCTACTGTGTCACGGGCAGGACACCGTGTGAATCAACACACGAAATCTCAATAAGAAGGATTTCAAAAATGAAATAAAATCGAAAATAAGTCAATTTCTGCTGTCCTGCTATAGCATTGTACACAAATAATTCTATTTACTTTACTTGAGGCTCGCTTTTATCATATAAAAATAATAATATGTCGCACACTTATTTCTCACCACCTTCACCTTAGGAAATGGTTTTATTTGCCCATTTACACTCACCTTGTAGGGAAATTCGTACAAAACACTGTCTATCAGTATATAAAATATGTGCTGGTATCCAGTGCCCGTGCACCCGGGTCAAGAGTATACGACACGTCGCGACGGCGCCCCCGTAAATATGAATGAGATCGACAGACCAGCCGCAAAACGTCACCATGCTTGGTGCGACGCGTAAGAACATTTTCAAAAATAAACCCTGCTTTTCCTTGATTCTGAGCACTTTTTAATACTTTTTTCCTTCCATTTTATATATATCTTTTATTTTTTCCTCCTAAATTTTGCGCCTCCTTATTTTGACGCCCGGGTCCGTCACCCCGCTGTCCCCTTTCCACCACGACACGGCATTGCTGGTATCACAGGTATTATTTGATCGAAATGCACGTAAGACACATCTCCAACAGTCTTGAAAATTTTACCGCAATTGCTTACGGTCTTCATACGAATTTCCTTGACTTCTTCGTCCTCTTCCACTGGGCTTTGTGCGAAAGTACCATGTCTATGTTTTTTTTTTTCTGTCCACTAGTGAAAAAGTTCACCAACAAAAATGTTCCTTGTGTTATATTTTCAACAGCTGGTCTAACACAAGCCCAGTGGAAGAGGACGAAGACTTCATCAGTCGTCTATCAGGATAGCTTCATGGCATTCGGAATCATCATTTTCAGAATCTGAATAAAAGTCTGCTAGAAATTTAAAGATTTTACACGGATGAAGTTCTGATTTAAAAGTTCGACAACCTACCAAATTTTCGCTGTTAAATTGCAGGGAAAAAACTGTTTTGATTGGAGAAATTCAATTGAAAAGAGCATTTTCCCGTCTTTTATTCAAAGGGTCTTTTTTTTTTTCAATTTCTGATGATGATAGTGGTAAAACAGATATATTTTGAAACGAAGAGCTTAAAGCTGCTACGAAATCAGCAGCACATTCTACAATTACTTTCTTTTGTTTCACTAAGTTCCATATTGGCCTTTCTGTACGTACTCCAATCCCGCCCAGTGCTCCCTTGAAACGAACAAAGAGGTGACGCTAATGATAATATTTATATGACATTTATTTTAAGGTAAAACATCATACTGACAGTAATAGATAATCCTCTATTTAAGTAAATAATGTTCATGCTTAGAAAACTTTATTTTAGTACACATGGAATCATTTTCTATCATGAATAAGCAATGTACACAAACTATCCCGCCAGTGGCATGCCCACTGTCACGGGCAGGAGAAGTTTTCAAATTGAAATAAATCGAAATATATTATTAGCGAAATTATTTAATCGAAGATTTGGTAAATGTGAAGTACACGTGCAAATTGTTACTTCTGCTAAGTACGAACCACATTCTCAAATTTAGTAATTCAGTAGAATAACTTTTGGTGGTTTTCTGTCACGGGCAGGACACTCAAGTTGACGTTTATATCTTTAATGATATTATAAACAATTTTTATTCTGTAAACATTTTTTCAACTGCAGCTTGTAGCAAAAAGAAGCATCTTGAGTAGCTCGAAGTTACTTCAGCCAAACATGCACAATATACCGTAAAATGTTGCCGATAACAATAATAATAAAAAAAATCCTCGCAGCTGACATGTTACAAATTCACAACTTAGGTTTAAAATTTTACGTGAATTCTAAGTATAAATAAGTTTTTCTTTGTGAAAAAGTAAATTTCGTTCCATTTACTTCATATATACGTAAAAATGCATTGGTTTTGACAGTTTTCGAAAATATTGGTTCAGGTTCACTTTCTCGTGGAATGGCCCATAAATATATTATACAAATACGTAAAAATCGCCCTCGACCAGATATATCTATGTCGTAGCACATGGGTCCAGAGAAAAAACAAAACATAATCGTTTTGTGAGTCATGATTCAGCCAAGGATTCTTATTCATTACGCCGGTATATACTTGTCCAATAAGATTATAGGATACCAATCTCATATGCTGAAACGTTTGGGATCCGCAAATATGCTGCCGAGAGAGTGTTGTGGCTAAGGAAATAAGCAACTTCAGAAGAAGAAGATTGGAAATATAAAGTTGCTTTTGTGAACATTCTTGTAAATCATTTCATTAACACTGGCAACATAAAATACTAGGAATGCAATGGATATACCCGATTGCAATGAAATGAGCTGAGCGAGCTTATACTAGGTAATCAGGAAGCGTTTTTCGGTGATTATTCCTCGATGGTACATCGGATTTTTGATTTCGACCTATGTTGTTACTCAGCACGACATACTCTATCAGCGTGCTAAGTTTGGTTGAGATCGGCCAAACGGTCTAGGAGGAAGCGTTTTTCGGTGATTATTCCTCGATGGTACATCGGATTTTTGATTTCGACCTATGTTGTCACTCAGCACGACATACTCTATCAGCGTGTTAAGTTTGGTTGAGATCGGCCAAACGGTCTAGGAGGAGTTCGCGGACAACCAAACGGCTAACCCGAGTATAAGAGCTTCGCTTCGCTCAGCTCAATAAGGGAAGTATAAGAACAGTGTTAAATTCTTATTACATTTAAATTCACATTGGCTGGTGAGACGTCTGTTAAGTTTGAATTGATGTGCAAAGAAGAATTTGCCTTTGACTTACCTCAGGAAGATCCACTCGAAGGGAAAGAGTGGACATACGAACTGATGACTGACAACAAAGAGTTAATATTATCTACAACGGAAGGAAAGGAAACAATGGACAAGGATACAACTATGTGTTCTTTGGATGTGAAACTACACGTTGATAGGGTGAAATTAGAATTAGCAGTAGAAGATGATTCTGCATTTGAAAATATAGAAACGCTAAGAAAAATAGTGGTTCAGGAGACTTGCGTGTCGTACTTTAATGACTCCCAACAATTAACAACAAAAAGTTTAAATTCAGTTCGGCCGGAAAGGTAATGTTCAATTTTACATATACCGTACTAACTTGCTCAGATTCCTAATACGGTTACATGCGTTCGGAAACTTCGTTGGTTAAAAGCAATACTTCACGAGAAATATTTAGATATGGGCGATATCTCGAACGTAAGTTAGTTACCTACAATTTGGAAATTGCATGGCGCACATAGACTAGCTGTATACCATTTAAAAATAATAATAAGATCGATACCACTCATACAAATCATATGTAGTTCATACTTTGATAAAATAATTATTTCAGTATTATTGATTACAGATTTCTCACTAATTGTTGAACATATTTAAAATATGGGTGCTCGACGATATTGTTTTATTTATAGAGAGACTTATGTAGGAATAAATCGTGAGAATGGTAATTATCCTAAAATTTTCCAAATTTAAACATGGAATTTATTATATTAGAACAAAAACTATGGGCGTTTGTGTTTTTATTTAGGATTTAGCTCAAATGGGTCTAGCCTCATTTTTCAGGAGGGCTTCGAAAGATATAAGCAAAATACAAGATAAACAATATTTTAACCAGTGTGCGAATTAGATAATCTATATTGGGGGGGGGGATAAAATTAGGCCAAAGGACATAGTCTGAAGGTTCAAATTTCAAAATGAGACAATAAATGCCTTACCCCCCATATATATATATATATATATATTTGGGCTAGGAATTAATTCGTGCGGTTTTTAATAAAAATTGAAGCTTTATTTCAAAAACAAAGTAAATGAATACGTTAACAAAAATATTGTCCATCGCTAGCCACTACTTTCTCCCATCTTTCAGGCAATTTACGGATTCCGTGTCGAAAGAATTCCTCATCTTTTGACGCAATCTAATCAAAGATCCATTTTTCGATATTTTCTGAAAAGTGAACCGCTGTCCAATCAAATCGTTATTCATGCAATCGATCAAGTAGTAGTCAGACGGAGCAGTGTCTGGGGAATATGGCGGGTGGAGTAACACTTTCCATCCGACATTTTCCAAATAGGTTTTGACCGGTTTTGCGACATGTGGTCGAGCGTTATCATCTTGATAAATAAGTTTATTATGCCTGTTATTCCATTCTGGTCGTTTTCAGGCCAGAGCTTGCTTCAAACGCATTAATTGTTGTCGATAGCGGTGTCCATTAATAGTTTCACCAAGTTTCAGAAGTTCGTAGTACACCACACGTTTCAAATCCCACCATATATACAGCATAACCTTTGCACAATGAATATCTCGTTTCGGTTGTGAAGGACCTGGTTCACCTTGCTTCACCCAGGCCTTTTTTCGTTTAGGATTCTCGTAATGAATCCACTTCTCATCACCAGTTACAATTCGATGCAAAAATCCCTTCCTTTTCTGTCTTTGAAGCAGCAATTCGCAAACGGTTTTTCTTCTTTCAACGTCTTTCTTTTCAATTCATGTGAAACCCAATAAGACATCTTTTGAATCATTCCTATGGCTTTGAGACGTTTGGAAACTGTTGTTTGCTCAACTCCAAATGCTTCTGCAAGTTCGTCCTGCGTTTGACACGAATCCTGATCAAGCAATGCTCTCAATTCTTCATCTTCAAATTCTTTTGGCTGTCCAAATTGCTTTTGGTCTTCCAAGCTGAAATCACCACCTTTAAAGCGTGCAAACCACTTCTGACACGTTCGCTCAGCTAGAGCATGGTCACCAAACACTTCCACTAAAATATGATGACTTGCGGTAGCACTTTTCTTCATGTTAAAGCAATGAAGAATAACTCCCCGCAAAAACACTTTATCAGGCACAAAATGCGCCATTTTCAGTTGAAGAAAAAATGTTGTTGTTTCCGCTTCAAGCAACTGACATATACTAAACAAGATGCTCAATGACAGTAGTTTTCAACGCATGTTTGGATCAACGAAACTATGGGACAATAAGCTAGTTACGCCATCTTTTGTAAAACCGCACGAATTAATTCCTAGACCAAATATATATATATATATATATGTGTGTGTGTGTGTGACATCTGTAGTAAATAAGAGATTTATTAATTTAATAAATCTACCGACAATAACTATGACATATATATTGTCTGACATACACACACCCCACTAAACCTTTCTGAACGTGTTTTAATGTTGTACTCACTCTTGTCCCCGTAGCTCTCTAAGGTTTATTTAGTTAATAATTCGGCTCGAGCGATAGCCATGATCACAAGCATATGTTAATTTTTCCACTCATATTGAAAGCTTCCAGTTTGCATTAATACATACAGGTTGCGTAGAGAAACCTACTTCAGTCTTGTGAAAACCACTAAAATTATCAGTTAAACCGGACATTTTTCTTAAAAAAAAAGAAAATCTATTAGCCTACCAAATAAGAAATGGATTGTTGCTGGTCCCGATTTCTCACATCAAGGTCAAATCGAAGGCCAAATATTTAAAATCTCTCAATTCAAATTTCGAGCTTGTGCTTCTACTTCCCGCTAAAGCTGTGCTCATCACGACTTTTTTCTCCAAATATCGATTCCGTGATGGGCACAGAAAGTCAACACTTAAAAATTACTTTACTGTTAGGTTGAAGATGAGTTGATTCGCTATGGGCTACGTTATTCAAATAAAGTAAAATATTACACTGAAGTTTTTCAGACAACATTAATTGCGTGGACAGCAAACTGTACAGCGAAAAGATGAAAAAATGAAGGGTTAACTTTAAAAAAAAACCGCTCCAGTTGAAATGCTTATACAGACACGGACAATGACACGGAGAACCATCCGTATTAACAAATGCTGAAACAAATCTTGAATTATTCGCTTGTTCACCTAAAAATCACCTTCATTAACATGTCTGCTCACTAGAAGCGTATCCCCCAGCGTGTACGTTAACATATACTTACGAGAGAATACCTATATCTCAGATTTTGAGTGCAGTTTCAAAAGTTCATTTCCGTAAACTGTAAAAGCAGTCATTACTATGCTAATTATCACAAATTAAATGCAACTTTTGAGTTGCATACACACAACGTACTAGGGAATAAAGACCATGTGCTAACAAAGAGTACACTGGAAAATGAAGTAACATGTTATAACAAAAATTAAAATAAGATGATAATCGATACAAATATAGAGGATGAATATGATATATCCGAACTTCACCAAGTATGGTAGAAGAAGCTATTTGTTTACTTCCTCTTGGCCAACCGCTAAGAACATTTATAAATCTATATGTGGCTCTGTTATACGCAATTAGTACATTCAAATTCACAAACGATGATGAACTGAAGGGTACGAAGGTACAGTTGCAAGTAACAACCGTAGTCATAATAATATAGTTCTACTAAACAACATTGAAAACAGTGGGTAATTAGGTGGTAAGTAGAAATGACCAAAACTGAACAGTTTACATCGATCATTTCGAAATACAGCTAGAAGATTAAATTTACAAGAAATAACAAAAATCAGTGAAATTTGACATTATACTAAGCATAGTTTGAGGGGGAAAGCGAGCATCCCCGGTGGGGATACTTCAGCAGACTTCTTTGGGGGGGAACAAAATGTGATAGAGGGGGAAAATCCCCCTCATCCCCCCGGTAATTCGCACCCTGATTTTAACCAACAAATGGATGTTGATTAATTGTAGAGGTCCATATATTAATTCATTTCATAGCTGCACTCATTTCTTTCAAGGAAGTTGACTTTTTACATTCCCAGAGATCATTTCTTGAGCATGAACCTCCATTTCTCAATATAGGATCACTTTAGGGAATTAGTGAACGTACATTATATATGAATTATTGTAAAAACAACGCTAACCTGCATGTGCTAGATGGCCGACAAAAATAAGATTGCTATGCAGATTACGTCATTACGCAGAATGTGTGTAACCGAAGATAGCGCAAAATTCTGTATTTAGGGTAACTTATGACTTACATGTTGAATGTGTTCTTGTACGTTCCTAAGTATTTTATAGGTAACATCCTGAAATATTTTCTTTGGTTGTATAATTGTGTTCTAAAGTAACAATATATTAGGAGCGTAACTTCCCAATTATATGGATTCCTTCATTTCCAAACATTTTTCCAGATCCGTGTTAAGATTTGCCACCTTGAGTTTTGATGCGTCATTTCGCTTACAGTGGTTACTAGGTACCGTAACAAGGGGTTACTTTGCACATCGGGCATTACTTTCCACAAAATATGAGAAGAGTTTCACAGTCCTCTGTCGGTAGAACCATGAACTGTAAACATGAAGGTTCAACTACCCTGTAAGACAGAACATGTGACTGTATTTTGGCGATAATGTTGGGGACGAGCATCAGTTCTAATTACCGGGAGGGTTTGTTGTTGTACTTGTATGAAAATCAGTCATGTAAAGAGCGCTAAATTTTACAAGAATTTCCGTCAATGGTAAGTCAGTTTCGTAGAATTTTAGTGTGCATAATGGAACTTTGATGTTATTGTTGAAATTGAAATGTGAAACGTGTCATAGGTGGGGTTACTTTGCACAACATACAAAAATTATGTTGAATAGATGTTTCTATGCAATGTTTCCCTTCAGTATTTAAACATTTTACTTTCTACAAAAAACTGCATTTTATTAAGATTGGTATTAGAATGATGGTACCGGTATCTGTACTTAGTTTGAGTTATCGATATTTGTAAAGAAAATTATGTAATTTCTGGTACCGATTCAGGAACCACATTCTAATAATTTAGCATATGTCCCACAAAAGTGCCAACTGACGAACAGAAAAAATGATCCTCATGAACTGATTTGATTTGGTTATTCCTTTTGTCCAAGATTATCATTCGAACCGTAATCAGTGGAAGATTTACGGGGTTTGTAACTTTGAGGCTGAAGCCCATCCAAAATTGCACGATTTCTTTTTTCTTTTTTTTTAAAGGTGAGTACTTAATTAGACTCAAACAGTGACTTTAATCGGTTCACTCACTTGCTTGAACTGTTTCCGCCTGAGTCACTTGTTGGAATTGTTCGTGCCTTTTGTGTGACGTCCTCTTTGAAAAATTGGTGGTAGTTCATATTTTTCTCACTAGGTGTCTCTGGACAGTCATATGGTAGTTTTTTAATGTGATGTCACATGTTCTGTCTGCTTGTATGTGTGGAACGCAGTGAGTGAATAATTGAATTTTCGTTTCATGGCGACGATCGAGTTAGCAAGTGCGATTAAAAAACCGTAACATGAATTTAATACAATGAATTTGAACTTGTCGTTTTTAAATAAGTTTGTATTAGATTCAAATATTAACTCGTATCGCTTTGCAGCATTGTGTGGTTTATTTCAGTTAGAGAAAGCCTGTCATGGTTATGCTCGAAGGCTGAAGATATTTCCGACGTATGTTGAAAGAGGGCGTTTATTGGTTAGTCTTGTTTGTAATAATAAAAAGTTGGTAATAGTTTACATCAGAACCTCCTTGTGTTCCGTGCCCGAGGATACTTCTTACTGTTGCACTACGTAGGGGAATGATGTTATTTCATGTTGAAGTGGTAATAGAACACAGAGGAAACCCAGATCATGTTGTATTCACACTCCAGTATAAAGTGTGAATACAGTCTGATCCGAGTTTTTTCTGTGTTCTATTACCACTTCAACATGAAATACCATCAATTTTCTACGTAGTGCAACAGTAAGAAGTATCCATGTGCACAAAACATGCGATAATCCCCCCCCCCCGCACACACATGTAGCATAGATAAAGTACAAGGGCACTACACATGCAGATATAGAGTACAAGGGCACTACACATGCAGATTTAGAGTACAAGGGCTATAGATAAAGTACAAGGGCACTACACATGCAGATATAGAGTACAAGGGCTATAGATAAAGTACAAGGCCACTACGCATGCAGATATAGAGTACAAGGGCCAAAAATAACAAAGCATTAATTTCGACTCACCATTAAATAGTGGAGGGATATATTCGGGCTACTTCCAGGAGAAAGTTGTGAAACCGCGTTTCTAGGGGATACTTTTTCCTGAAGAGAAAGGAGGCCAGATGTCCGACGAAATGGTGTGTTTTGTTTCAATATCTCGGAATGCTGTCCTTCGCGTCTCACCACAACCAGTAACGGGATGTACGAAATTCAGGCTATGATTCACACTGAAGTGCTGAAATCCCACCTCAGACAACCTATCATATGACTTCCAGCAGTCGCTATGAATGGTTGTACCAGGTTTCACCCACTGCTGAAGAACACTCAACAACTCTTCAGCACTTCTGTTCTTCACGACACACACGAATACATTGCCTGAACCAACATCATAACCTTTAAAAACCCAGGTGCCATCGATCACACGACCGCAGTGATTTTTTCCGTCTCCCGAGCTTGGATTCATCTATCTGAACTGTTATTCCTGGACCCCCAAGTTTAGTAGAAGAATCCATAGCCCAGCACACGCAAACCTCACGGCAGAAACTAAACCAATCGACACATGTTTTTCTGCTGATCTTCAGATTCATAATAGCATTACTGACGTTTGGACGACTATTCAAACATCAGTAACCCATAAGGCGCATCACCGTTAAAAAATGGAGTTTAGCTCTAGAAAAGAACGTTCCATTGAAAAGGAGGAGGAAAAACTGCACCTCGTCTTCCTCCTCGAATTTCCAATGAAACGTGTTTTCCGACAGCGAAACACGTTCCTTTCCCTACAAAAAAACAGCATCCCTACCACATGTAGAACATAACTTACCCACTGGCAGTAACCCGTGTTCCTGTAGTTCACGAACTGCTTCCTCACTATTCTTCTTTATCGTTATCTCTACTACTTCATATTCCGTTAACGAGCAATTATCGCAGCATGGCATAATTATCACAATCCCTCCAGCCATCTTGATCAGTCCTTTCTCGTACCCTACTGCCACCTACCGGAAGAAAAGGTACCGCTGCTTACGTCAAGACATTTGCACATCAGCAGTCGTGAAGGTAAACACGACTGAGGAAGAACAACAAAGTGTAAGACAACTACGTTCTTTTTTATTTTCGTATCAGTCGGCAAGTAAATGAAAGTTGCTTTGTTACCCCCTTTTTAAGTTCGTAGATACTCAATGCATAATCCCTAAAAGTATGAGCGTCTAGCTCCTTCGGGAACTGATGCAGCTTTACGTATATTATAACCAAAAGTTTGCTCGCTTTAATAAATCGACGCCTTTGCGGAAAGGAATATTTTTCAGTAATGTGAACTTGAGTATTGCGCATGTCTTCTTGCTATCTTATTTTTCTGTGAATCATCAATTATGAGTTCATTATTCACGAGTGTTCTAGTATAGCGAAACGGTGAGTGCTTTCCATTTTTAATTGATATTATTTTTATTCTTGATTTGCTTTGCATTTTAGTATCGGCAAAGTATTTGTTTTGCTGCTGGTGGTTCCATTCTCTTGGTGAGATGTAATTTATTCTGACAAGCAATAAAAGACATTTTGATCGTAGCATTAAGCTTGTTTCAAACTTGGTGATCAGAACGGCTCTAACTCGTCGGATGGCATAATTTGAGATCGTTTCATTTCTTTAGGCGAGTGAAATGAATTGAGATGTTATTTGAGAATATAAAGGAATACAAGAATATCTCAGGTACAAACCATAAAAAATTTCCCAACCATTCTATTTGAAACATGTTTCGAACTTTAACAGCTATAGCCAGTTATTTTGCTTTTAACTGCAGAGAATGTAATATGAGATCACGTCTTTCTTATTACGTGACTAAAACAAATTTTGTTACTCTGCTTTTAGATTTTAGACAGAAGTGAGAACAGCCATAGATTCAAGTCCCGCAGGATTTTGTATTTTTTATTTTAGAAAAACTTTGGATTAGAAGATTAAGAATAGATTTATCAATACAAAAGAACTATGCAAAATATCTTTTTTTCTTTTTCCTTTTCTTTTCTTTTTTCTTTTTTTTATACAAAATAGAATCTTAATATCTTTCAAAAATGTGCCCGACGTCGGTTTCTTCTTTTTCGGTTTCCTTTAAAGGAGGTTGGTCATTATGACTACGAATCGATTTCTAAGTAACGTTACTTTCAATTTTTGTTATGGGGCAGCAGCATTTTATCAGATAATATTCTCGTTGTACCTTTGAAAACGGTATTTTATAAACGTTTTTCGTTCTTCTATATACAACTGCTATACTCTATATACTCTTAGTAATGACATGAAATGTGAACGTGAAATAAAAGCAAGGATAGGAATGGCGAAAGAAGCCTTTAAAAGAAAGAAAAGTCTGTTTTGTGGGACCTTGAACAAAGAGTTGAGAAAAAGACTCATAAAATGCTTCGTGTGGAGTGTTGTGCTGTATGGGGCGGAAACGTGGACATTGCGTAAGGGTGACGAAAATCGACTGGAAGCCTTCGAAATGTGGGTGTGGAGAAGAATGGAAAGAGTTAGTTGGGTCGAGCGGAAAACGAATGAGTGAGTGTTAGAAATGGTGGGTGTGAAAAAAACACTTTTAGATATTATTAGGAAGAGGAAGAGAAACTGGTTGGGACATTGCCTAAGAAGAGATTGTATCATGAGGGACGTCCTCGAGGGTATGGTGGCGGGAAAGAGAGGGAGGGGGCGAAGGAGACTACAATTAATGGATGATATAAAAACAGAAAGATCATACGTGAAGACGAAAAGGTTAGCGGAGGACCGTGGAGCATGGAAGCTTCTCAGCTGCGGCAAGTGACCTGCCAATTAAGGCAGAATACCTATGATGATGATGATATACAACTCCTGTAGGCTGACATCATCATTATTAATTAAGTTCATTTCAGAGCGATGTTAAGTCAAATTTCTTTGTGGGTTAATTATTTATTTCTATATTTATAGCGTTATTTAGCTATTTATAAATTAGCCCTGTACAGTCCAGATTAAGAATATTATCGTAAATACGATACTATTAAGTACATCCCGCCTTTCGAACAAAATTTCTTAGTAGCATGGAAAACTATACCGTCTAAGCTGCATTTCATTCTTGAATGCAGGTTTCCATTAGGAAAGCATGTTGATGACTATGAATCCAAGGTTTTAGCAGAGAAAGATATAAACTGCTTTAACGAAAACTATTGTCCATTTTTATTATATTTCTTACACGGGGGAATATGTTCTATGATCCAATCGAAAGTGCAGGAACGTGAGAGTACAAGGAACCAAGACTGGCGAGAAGGTTATAGAGCTAATGGTTTATATTTTACTTGTGTATCAGTTTTTTGATATATTTTGTGTTTCTATGTATTTTTTCCTTTATTTAATTTGCACCTTTTCTCATTTTTTATATTTTTTAACACTATTTTCGATTGAATTCCACCAACATATGAGTTTTGTATCATTTTGTCAGTACTTGTGTGTATTGGTAGCTTTTACCACACTTCATACTACCTTTTTGGACAAGTCCATAGTTTCGTACTTGAAGCTGTAAACGCTGAGGTATTCCAAATAAAATCAGGAAGTTCACGAGTTAAGCCTTAAAAATTAGAGTTTGATTTTACGTTTCAAATGAAATTGACGTTTGTTCGGTTAGCACGTGCTCACATGATTAGGGTTCCTGTTTCTTGACCATATATGGCCGTAAGACCGGAGCTAGTGTTACTAACACAAACGTACAAAATAGCAGACTGCTGGAAAAAGATTCAAGATTGGTTCTTTATATACAAGATATGGTTTATAAAGTTTAAAATTAACATTGTTTTATTTCTTTAAAATTCCAAAAAGTGAGCCTCTGGTCGGTGATATCCTATTGTTTCCGAACAAGGGAGTGAACAAATTGATTCAATTGTGAAGATTACCGTGGGCATCAGAGGGTTAATGGTTTCTGTTAAGTATCACTAAAGAAAACACTATATTTTGAAACATCCTGTATATAGGTTCAATTCACTGGAAGTTCAACATGGAAATCGGTATATTGGGACTCCATTGTACATTATAAATCACTTCTCACTTGTTAACTATAAGGTTATCAACCTGTATGACGATATCACACCTGTTGTTAAAGCCACCTGCTATATATATAATCCCCATTTAAGCCACCATTAATAAAAATGTTCCTATTTTTTCATTCATTTAAATTTGCAGTTTATAAGTCCTTTTCTTTCATTCACTTATTTATTTATTTTTCTTTCAACTATGAGTTTCTCACCGTGAATGGATGTTTCAATTGGTTTTCCAATCCTTTTCACTGAACATATAACATATTTGGAATCATAGTAAACAGTTGAAACTAAATGGATATACAGGTAGACATTAACACAAAAATACTTAATTACTAAACAATAATAGAAAATGTGTAAATTTTGGGAATGTTGCCTAATTGACGGTGTGAACGGTAAAGCCGAAATTCCTAATATGTGTATCTAGTGTAGTGTAATCTGTGTATATGCAACTTTTTTTTTACAACAAACTTATTCAATATCCAAACCTATTTATTCAAAAATATTTTGTAATATTCAATTACTAATTTTAATGCAACATACAATGTTGCATTAAAACTATTATATAAGTTATATATTCATGCACATAAAAATATTAATAAAGCAAGAACATTTTAAAAACAAACATTTTGCAAAAACATTAATAAAACAAAGAAAATTTTCAAAACAAGCATTTCGTAAAATAGTTATAACATTACTTGTATACTGATTATTTAAAATACTGTATTACATCTTACTAAATATAAAAAATTCTAAAGGAATACAAAATCATTTAAAGTCTCAAGTTTCAATAATAATATTGCTCATACGACGAAACGAAAGATTCATTAAAATGTTTTAAATAAATTGGAAATCACAGGTCAACTCACGAAACGATCGATCTCTTGTCTTGCTGTTATTTAAACCAGTATACCAAACTTACCTGTTTAAATTGTCAGTAGTACTCGCAAACAAACTTTGTTTTACCAAACCATCAACTATAACAGGTACATGGGCATCAACACTAATGCACGGATCTTTACAATATTAGCGAACACGCGATTTTTGGCTGATGCAATCATTACCTAATCTTATTTTCAACAAACATTTCACTGGCAATGGCAAAATAAAACTCTAATAACACATTTATGGGCATTCATCACAAACATGCATCACAAGAGGGATGTTCTATACACCTCCAAAATATTAAAGATGCACAGCAAATGCTTCCTACTCATCTAGCATGCACAAGCTACGCATTCGCGAAGCAAGAAGGACTAACTATTACGGAGTAAGCCGCCCTCTAACAGCCTTTGGCATCACGTTAAAATACGCATACATTATAACAGTAAATTCATGTAAGGATGCCACTCTACAACAGCCTTTCGGCATCTTAAAAATAGCCCTGAATCATTTATAATGCTCAATTGCCATTTAGTTGAACTCAAACATACACAGCTCCAAAATACTTGATACGCAATCATTTTGTTCGCTTTATGAACGTCATCAATTTTCACGTGCCTAGTTGGCTCATGCCTTACTCCCTTAACACACCATGAACAACGGGACCTACCCATCGCTAGATTACGCAACGAATCAAAAAATATCTTATATCGTTTTTTTAACATCAGAATACTCAAATTCAATTTAAATTTCGTTACATAGTATTACTATTGTGTGAGTTTATTGACAATTGCTAGTTTAAAGCAATATTTTCACTCCTTTAAACTAATTAACACAAAAACAATCAGTTAAACATTAAAATAATTCGTTAGCTATGACTATTGTATTCATAATAATCTTATAGCGAAAGTTTTAACTATTGCTTCATTTGTTTTGAAGTGAATAAAAACTTCAGTAAAGTTAACTAACCAAATTATTCCAACTATATAAATACTTAACACAGAAGGAAACAAAAAATTTAAATATTCTTTCCTTTGGGTGAGTCGTTGAGCAATAGATAAATCCAAGAAAATAACGAAAACAACATTTTTAATACGTTTTCCGCACTAAAATTACTAGTTTCGTTTTCAACAATCATTTTTTAAGAAAATAATTAAAATGTTCTAACATAATACGTAAATACGTATATTTAAAAGTAATATACGAGCAAAAATTAGATACTAATTATGTTTTCATCACTAAATATATAAAATCTATTCATGGAATTAGTAGAATTCAAAACTAAAGAAAATCTATATACATATCACTACAAAATAATTAAAATATCTATCTATATACTTACATTATACAACGTAGCTAAAAAGCGTTTGAATGTTTTAAAACAATAAATGAGTTAAACGACGGTTAAGCCCTACGGAGCGCCATTAATTGACAACTCAGGTTGTAAGTCGTTCATAAAAAGAGATAGGTTAATGAATTGGTTCCTAAAGCCAACGGCGCTCTCTTAGTCTCCTACACTTGATGCTCGCAGTGCCCCTGACGATTGGAATGAATCGCTTCTACACTAAGACCTTACATACCACCCTGGTTGCATGCCTTCTGCATTCAAGTCATGACACCTCCGGGTTAATTTCCCAGCCTTAATTGGGCTGTTAACATTCAGTGATATACCCTGGGAGAAGATTTAATGCTACAGCTCCGCATTTCAATCCATAAATCATTTAATCATTAGTATTACTTCAGGCTCGCTCATACCTAGAAGATTGTTAGGTTTAAAACGTAACGTTTTAAAGAGCGCTAGCCAATACTTATGTGTGTCATACTAGCAATTGAATTTATGTTTATGGAGAATAAAGTCACATCCGAGAACATTTGTCACTGTCGTGAAATACAAGATAACAGTAATATTAAATTTTTCATTAAACATTAATGTTGTTGAGGGCCTACTCGTACGTAGCAATCTTAATATGTTCTCATAACATAACGCTTAATTTTACAATATACTGCCTACCTGACGTAGGCACACCGTACTATCGATAAATCGTAATATCCGGTGTTTATCGTAGTAAAGTGTACCGTGGAATCGTAAGCGGATGTCCCTTTTTTTTCTCCAGATCGGTTTATGATTCCCGGCACAAGAAAACAAAGAGTTATTTTAAAAAATTAAAAAGAATAACATCTAATTTACTTTCTCTAAATCCAAACCAAAACTAAATATTATATCAAAATCTAGAATCCGAACACCAACTATATTACTATTATACTTTTCTCTCCATATGCCAAACATTAAAAGTTAGAACAAAATTTTGAAATGTGTAGGCAATTGCCGAATCTACACATTAGCTGTAACCCAACCAGGCGCCGCATTGGTTTCCTCACTTTAATTTTGTAACGAAAGTAGTGATGGATTATATTTTAACTTTCAACTCTTCTTAGCTTTTAATATCGCTTTCTCTGAACTCAATTAACTTCAGGTCTCTTTAGTCACAATGGATGCACATTCACTTTTCATAATATACGTCATATATATATATATATATATATATATATATATATATATATATATATATATATATATATATATCGAACGACGAACAAATCAACAAACAGCTTTATCGAATTCAACGTTATTGTCAATTACTTTCAATATTATACTGAATTGTGTTTAATTTACAGAATTTTGACAGCGACTTAATCTTACATTACAAATTTGGCATATTTTCACATTATACAATCACAACGTCAGATGAAAAAATTCATTATCTGAAGAGCACATTTTTTTAATTAAACAAAATTTTAACTCTATGATTAATTGTAGTTATTACTAGTGCTTCTCTAATTTGTTTGTAAATATCTGTAATTGCCTAACATTTCTCTAAATGCTTAATTGTATAGGGACAAGTAGATGTTAATATAGACATAAGAAAAAGAATGAATGAAAACTCAAAAGAAGATTTGATAAGGGGCCGCGGTGGCTCAGTGGTTTTGTTCACCTCTGGTGCTTGGGGTCCCGGGTTCGATCCCAGCCCCCGCCAATTGAAATTTGTGGTAGACAAACACCGTGTGCGTGGGTTTTCTCGTCGTTCTTCCGTTTCCTCGCACTTTTTTCATTCTACCATTTCATTCATTACTCATCATCACCGTCTCCTTTAGCCTAACCGGCATATCCGCGGGACATAAAACTCAAAGATTTCATTTCATTTCATTTCAAGATTTGATAATAAAATTCTATTATGAAGTCTGGTCCTAAAACTGGAAACACCTGAAAAGAAAAAAAAAAAACATACAGAACTTGATCATCCTGACAAGAATTCGATACTGAAAGTTCGCATCCAAAACGGTATAGCCATACTTTTCAAAAGTCTTGTTGTATTATTACAATTTCAAAGTCCGAAATCGCTTTCTAAATAAATTACCTGTTTAAAATTTCCAATGCTATCCTTCCTCTGCTTTCCACAGTCATCTTTAATCTCCAAAAGCTGTAAGGAGACCATAAAACATGACATCTAAGTGAACGTACCTGATTGTAGAGCGATATTCATGGTTCCTCTCTTTTATCTCAAAAAACAGAAAGAAAGAATGGTGGTTTCCATAATCTAGTTTGATCGACTAAGCTTCAAAAACATGATTTATTTTTTTAACTATTAGCTTTCGGAAAAATTAACCTGCACAGTTGTGCATGTTCGGCCGGTTTTATATATATTGGTGATGCTATCTACCTGCACAATTTTATAGGTCAGGGCTGAAAGGGTTCAAAATGCTTATTAACAATCAGCAAAAATACGATAAATTTTGAATAACTTACTTGCCGTGAGATGATCGAAAGAAAATTTAGGTGTTATATATATAGTTAACATTTACAGTAGGAAGACATCACATATTTTTACACTAATAATGAAATCGATATATCTACAATAGGCGGGTCACGTCGCTTGCGTCAGTAATATGTACGTGAACTTTAAAACTTTTGTGAAATGTTGGTGTGTCAAAAGCGATAAGATAATATTATACAATACGATACTATAAGAATGCGCTATAATAATCCAAGTTGGCATGGTTTAGTGTAGGATGATATCCAGTTGAGAAGTTAAATTTATAAGGTGTGGGACTTCTGGTTTGGTTAATCACTGGATGAACGAGTTCGGTAGCTTCTTGAATGTATACTGAAGTTTAGGGGAAATATATATTTTACTTTTTAAGCATTTAATATTTGGTGCTAAAATTACACAGTGAAAATTACTTTGAAAACTTCAAATGAAGGTCAGGTTTCTTGCAATTAATTGACTCTTTCGGCCTCCATTCACAATTTCGCGAACGTATGCACAGTATGTTGTCTGATCAAACAAACATCTGATCAGGAATGTGCTACCTCTGCAAATGAATGTGCAGATAACCAATGCTTAACTTCAACATTTAAATTTCACAGATGGTACAGTAAATACAACCAGGACCAAGCTTATGCTTATTGTCCCTGGTTCAGGATTTGTGCAGGATCTTGATCGTACTTTAATGAAATGTGGACTAATTTCAAGACGCATGTATGCGAAGAAAATACTGTTTGTCTGAAATAGTATAAATAAAATGTATATTTTCTTCGAAATGCGATGGTTAAATCGAAAAAAAAATTGTCTTTAAAATTTATTTAAAATATTATTATTATTATTATTATTATTATTATTATTATTATTATTATTATTATTAATATTATTATGTATTTTTTATGTTGTAAGTGTTCATAAGCGTCTAGTGTTCATTACAACATTAGGCATAGTATTACGTTATTTTATTCCTCCAAGTTTGTGTTTAAAGATGGTATATTATGTATGACGCCGTTGAAGGTACGTAGATATACATAGTGAAGAGTGTCCGTAAGTGTTCTTCCGTGAGTATTGTACTGTAGTAACGCGAGAAAGAAACAGGTAATATTAATGTGAATTACGGAGGAAGAAATAGTGATTCTTCGGTATTTTTTCCCAAGAAGTACAGAGATATACTTCTCCATATAAGTAAAAAAGCACGTTCAGAAAAGATAAAGGCGTTGTTTGAAAGAGAAATGATGAAAATATTTTGTTTCCCAGTAAATAATTTTTTAAGTCGTATGCTACAATCTTTTTTGCTGTTTATGACGTAGCTCTTGTTAAAACATCTAAAGAAATCTATAAGTTGATTTGAAGTTTACAGCTCAATTTCACTATATCCCCTTGAAAACGTAGTTTTTCTATAACTCTTTTTATGCTAGCAAAGTTGTGGTTACTTGTGTGCATCAGCTAAACATTGGATTTTAATTTTATATCATATTTTAAATTTATGTATTATGAAATCTGCGGAAATTGCCCGTTTTCATCTCGTAAGTAGTAGATCACTTGGTCACTGGTATAGCGTAAAGAAACCACCTAAGAATAATCCACTCACAACCTTTAGCTTTAAATTTAAATCTATTCTCTTACTCGTAGGATCTTCATTCTAGTGACAGTAACGTAAGAATAAATAAAAAGTTTTCTAAATGAGATACATGTCTGCCTAATTCTTTCTCTTGAATGTTTATTTCCGAAAATTCTGCTGCACGCGACACTTTTTTAAAAGTTAAAAAGCTAGTCCAGCTGCCCTTTCTCTAACAAGAGAGACCACTCACATTATAATATTTGACGTACAATTTTAATCCTCTTCCCGTCTTTATGATACCCATTTGAATGAGCATAACGTAATAAAATGACACTTAAATGAACACGCTCAACATATTAAGTTATATATTTCAAACAGTTCAGCTCCTTGTATTTTATAATGTGATGCATAACATATTTCTTCAGTTTTTCGGTATTCAGAGTGTAGCATTTAATTTCGCACGCCCTTTTTTACTTTTAGGGTAAAAACCATAATGCCTAGAGTGTTTCATGATGCTAATAACTAGAGACCGGATGTTTAGGCACTAAAAACCTGGAAAATAGGCAATAAAAATTTAAGAAATAGGCAGTAAAATAGGCACTAAAATGTAACTCGAAATAATGAAGATAAATACTCGATATAATTAAAAAATAGATTCAAGTCATAGATAATGTTCGAAGAATATAGAAACATACTTCTTTGTTAATATCTTCTTTTATTGTACATATCAAAACGAAGCTTGTTATGCATTCCGTATATACTGGGAGAACCTGAAAGATGTGCACATACGTCAGGAGGTGATTCATGATATCAAAAGAAGACAAAAAGTCCTCTTGTATGTTGTCGAATTCTACGTCGTGTAGGAGTGACAGGGGGCGAACTTGGAATCCAAAATCAAATCCTGACAATTGGAACGAGACATAAAGGCGTGCACATACTTCGGGAGGTGATTTCTGACATTCAAGAGGACTTTTTGTCTTCTTCTCATGTTACGAATCACCTCGAAGTAAGTGCATATTTTTCGGTTTCGTTCCAATTGTCAGGATTCGATTTTCGATTCCAAGTTGGCACTCGGTCACTCGTACACGACACGGAATTAGACAAAATACACGAGGACTTTTTATGTTCTTTTGATATCACTAATCACTTCCCGAAGTATGAGCATATCTTTGAAGTTCACTCTGTATATATATTGCAACGTACCACGTGCTTGTGTTTACAAACACCTAATATACATTATATGTGTGTATTATTTATGTTATATAAATTAATTTTTTTCCCAATGAAGGCTTAATTTAAAGAAAATGCATAGAATAGGCAACATTAGGCACTAAAGCAATTATTTAGGCAGTAAATGTCGAAATAGGCAAAATAGGCAAAATAAAATTGGCTTAAATCGAAATTATAACACTCCATATAAACTTTAAAACGTTATTTTTAATCATATCTTTAATATTAAAGAATAGGCATTTAGCCTAACATCCGGTCTCTACTAATAACACTCGAGAGGCATTGTTTGCAAACATCCTGAAATAGCAGGATTCCAAACCTAGTATATATTTCGATTTCTGCGAATAGCATTACAGCAGGTTATGATAAATTCTATGTTGAGAGCACAAACATAAAAGCACTAGTAATAATCTAAAAGTAACGAAGGTGCTAATGGTTGTCCATATTACCTTAACGTGAAATTCCGGAATCATTATATCATGTATTTTAAATAAGTACATAAAGATTACAAGATATTGAAAACTCTATGCTTCTCAAAAGTATTTATTTTATTAGAATATATGAGCTGTAACTACGTAGCTACATACCAATATACGCAAATTTTACTATCTCAAGGTATCAGACTATATAAAAACGCAACTAGAAATTGGTATACTTAATTAAATCACGTATCTTGTGCAAAATTTTAAAAAGTTATTATATCGTTCCTTTGTTTATTTGTAATCATAGTGACAGTTTCTTGTAGCTGCAATTGGAAAAATCTCTTCCGATTTTTAAATTCTCTGACACAAAATGTAATGATATATAAATAATGTTAGTGATACCGGTCTCTATTTTCAAGCAAGTGAGTTATGATGGACGAATTGGTGGAACGAGGAATTGGGAGTGTCCCGAGAAAACCCACGAGCACTATGTTGTCCATCTCAACCTTACTTTCAATGGTAACGAAACAGGTACCCCACCCATCTGATTGTTTAGTAGGCGGATCTCACTTTCGATTCCATATGGGAAAGCCTTTGAAATATAAAATGCTCTCGATGTATCTGTGTCCGTGCCCCTGTTGTTCGAGGTTGTTGAAATTACCTGTAAAACAAGAATAACCGAATATAATAGAGATAAGTTACAGAGACACTTTATTACGGTACAGCTTTGCGCTGCCCGGTACGCACCATCCTTAGTCGACTACCGTAGAGAACTCTATTCTTTGCCCCCAAATAATATAGCTTTGCACTATATTACTTGTGGGTTCAGAAAGTTCGTCCCCGCGACAATCGTCCAAGGAAGGCAAGATACACCTTACCGTAATGGTCCAGATTCGGACGGAATCACCTGAGAGGATACCTAAGGCGCGTTATAGAAAATAGATGAGAGCATCACCTACTTTCATAGATTGATCACAAGTAATTTAATAACCTCGTTATGCAATCTGAAAATAGAGAGAACAAACAGAACTAAATGTTTCAGTGCCGTTTATTATAAATAGATGAACGTACCTGTAATATAGTAAGTATTTTACATTTCATTGCCCCAATTACGTAGCAAGTTCGAAGATATGCTTTAAAATTACTCACAAGAACAGTCTTAGTCCATGATGGCGCGCTTTTGTTCGTGATCACATTTCTAAGTCAATACACGATGAATCCGGCGAATCTTCTTGCAGAAATTGTCCATTCTTCCAATTTAAAAAATTTACTAAACTGACTTCCCTGGTGAACGTGATGAGCGCATTATGTCGCAATTTCTATTTAAGAAAATGACTTATTCAGACATTTTTCGTGTTAGTCGGTAATTAGATGTCCATTTCCTTCAGGTACCTCTTGCCAAGTCCTTTGTTTTTCTTATTGTCTTGTTCATAACCCCCTTTTGTTATAAAGTACTACTTGGGGCTGATTTACTTTAATAACGACTTACACAACACTTGCGAAAAACACTAGTATCTGCATTACTATTCTCAGAGATCATTTATGGAATTTCGAAGACAGTTCTAGTTTTTCTAAAACATAACGTAATTTAAATCATTAAAAAGAATTTTGGCGTTGAGATAATATTATGATCAGCAAAACTTGCTGAATTATGCTCCACACACACACTTACACCAACATTGGTTTACAAGTCAACAGTTCTTTTCGTTTTCTTCTTCTTCTTCCTCTACTCTCTTTCTCTCTGTACCACCAGGTGGTAGCACAATCAACGGGAAGCATACACCACACAAAGTGTACTAATTCAGATGAACGTCACATACGCAGTAACGCAGAATTTGCGTTTAAGCGAAAAATATATCAAGCAAAAATTTGGTACAGTTACATTGGCGGTCGAAAGAATGTACGTGCACCATTGAATAATGGTAAACGTTCAAGAACTCT
The DNA here is from genome assembly GCF_964235325.1 of Thermobia domestica. NCBI lineage: Eukaryota > Metazoa > Arthropoda > Insecta > Zygentoma > Lepismatidae > Thermobia > Thermobia domestica. The sequence goes on along the minus strand of NC_137460.1, from coordinate 270,153,983 downwards.
GGACTGTAGTTTCACTTCAATAATCATCACCCTTCCAATGTCAATATGAATATATTAATTCACTGCGAATTTTATAAGAACTTTCGTCGGGTTACACTTCATCAGATAAAAATGTCTCATTTTAGCGTAGAAAACTGACGAACTCATGGGGCAATTATACGCATACATAAAAGTTTATGGGGCTTTTATATGTAGTCTCCTTTTTTTTACATTCGAAACTGTCACTAAGTTAATCATTTATACATGCATGACTCACAATTGATATACAAATAATTCTCATGATATACTTTTGATACTAGACCTACAATAATGCTATATGCGCTCTTATTATTAAAAATAACACAAACATTATACGAAGTTATGACATTATTTAAGCATAAAATGTTTACATTACTGACTACGATACTATGCAAAAATTACAAGACATGAACAAATAATCATTATGAATTACTTCGCTTATCAGATATTAATTAGAATCATATTTTTGATATTCCACAAAAGGAAATAAACAAATTTATTCTACACATATTATACATAAAATTGCATAAATGACGAAGCATACTTACACTTCTAACGCTATTTTAACAAAGAAGTTAGGGAAAGCAAAATCGTTATTCACAAATATAAAGATTACACATCATTTAAATATAATAACTATATGAAATAAATTTATTACTACTCTTTTGTACTGTTACAATAAAAGTGAGGCCGGATAGAAGTAAGTCTGCCACACTTTTACGCTAATTAGCGCGTATCCACTTAAATTTATAAGTCTCCCTTCCCCATTATACATTCATAGTTTCATCCCACCCCTTTGGAATGGCAACAAGACCTTCTAGTGAGATAGGAATATAAAACAACATAGAAAAATGAACCCAAAGGTTAAAAATAATGAGGGGGGGAGTTGCCATTCATAATTCAATACTCGTGTTACAGTATTCCATTGACACAAAAAAACTTACTCTCACTCTAATCGAATTAGAGTTTATTATCGTTTACATCAATAATAGTACATGAATGCTAAACAACTCACCTTATGCAATTGGTGGTTTAAGATCTTATTGTTAGTTTCGATAACTTGTCGCATAGCATCAATAAAACAATACGATAATTCACATAAACGAGTTTTTTTTAACATTTTCATACATAATAATATTCGGAAAACAGTCAAGTCCGTGAATTTTTTTTTACTCGTCACGTCTGTTTAGCTTAGGATTGAGCAAGTGATTTAAAGCTAATATAAGAGTACGATACCGAAAATCTAGTTTATCATTTAAGTACTGCAAATTTGTCTCACATTTTAATAGCTCTTTCAACAACGACTGAACATTGAACTTATTACTTTCACTCGTGTTGCAAACAGACAAAATAGCTTTTGTTACATTTAAGGAATTCACATTAACTAAAGTTTCAGGTTCACAAGAATCAATTTTTTCACTACTTTTATTTACAGAATCAAATTATTTTTTATGAATATGTTTCTTAGCTAATTCTAACCAGATGTTTCTAGTTTCCTGAGTGGGTATCCACACTCTCATACGATCGATAGAATGTACACCACAAGATTCTTCGGTTAAAGGATCTACAAGTTCAAATACTTTGTCTGAAATTTTACTTTTACAAAACAGTGGACCTTTGTAAAGCATGAAAAACTTACGAATATTTTTGTCTACTGCTGAACTAAAGGTGATTGCAACAAGAATACCAAATCGTTTTCTTTTATTTTATATTTTCTTTCTTGGGATGCATTATATTTCTCGTTTTTTTCACTTCTGCGATAGTCAGCCATTATGAGTTTATTTTCCCAATTTACAGGTTCATTTTCATCATAGCTTTCGTTTGTTACAATGCCAAAATGCTTCAACACAGAGTAATTTGCTTTTACATTTAGATGAAGGCTAGCAGGGCTGACACCTAAACTACTACGCACAGAATAATTCAACAAAATGACAATTCGAGGGATGTATCTCTCCCATGTATGTTCTTCGTTACACAGTAATTTGAACAACCTATTTGTCTCCCTATGCATTCTTTCTACAATTGAGCTCTTAGGATGGTAAGGAGTTACATAGTGAATTTTAATACCATATTCTTCCATTTTAGATTTAAATTTTGCCGATACAAAACATCCACCATTATCCACCAATATGGATTTTGGAATTCCCATGGTTACAAAATAGCAATATTCTAATCATCTTAAAACTCAGTTGGTCGTTGCGTTTCTGATTGGGAACATTGTGTAATATCTGCTAAATACATCTAAAATTGACAATGCAAATTTATTTCCAGTATGAGAAGGTGGATAATGTCCTAACAAATCAATTGAGACCATGTCTCTTACATTCTTTACGGCTACAGTTTGTAAAGGTCTAGCTGGTGGCGAAGTTTCAATTTTCGCACGTTTACACACAACACAGTCATGCAAATAATTGCTGATATCCATACGCATAGATTTCCAATAACAACAATCACTTATAAGACCTAAAACCTTTTCGAAACCAAAATGCCCTTGTTCATGATAATTTTGAATTACATCGTTCACAAGTGAAGGAGGAATACAAATTTTCCATTGATTAGGAAAACGGTAACTGCGTTTTAACAAAGTTCCATTTTCAATTTTTTAAAACTCACCAATATTACGATTCTTAGCTTTAACATAAGGATCATTGGGATTCTCTAAATACTTCATGATATTTTCATACTCTTTTTTTACTGATTAAATCTTGAACAGACAAAGGTTTAAAACAAGAAGGCAATAGTTCGTACTTATTAACTTCATACTTTTCAACCTCAGGAAACAAAATGATACGTGACAACGCATCGCTAGCTTGATTATCTCGGCCTTTAATGTACACAATTTGTGCGTCAAATCCCTGAATTTGCAAGCTCCAACGAGCAAGCCTAGAATTCCACTGTCTCATTTTGTGTAAATGTGCCAACGAATTCTGATCCGTATAAAGTTTAACATGTCTTCCATACGACAATTGAGACCAACGTTTAAGTGCGAATACAATTGAAAGACATTTACGTTCAGTCACTGTGTAATTTTTCTCTGCAGGCTTTAACGTTCTACTATAAAATCCTAAAATATGTTTTTACCATCTACTTCTTGAAAAATAATATTTCCCAAAGTAACTGAACTGCAGTCAGTAATTAAAAAAGATCGTGATCTAACAAAGGATGTGCAAGTACCACCTCTTGAACTAAATCATATTTCAATTGATTGAAACTATCTTCACAAGATTGATCCCAAATCCACTTTTTATTTTTCTTAAGTAAACCAAATAAAGGTTCAGATTTTTGAGCGAAACTTTCTACAAATTTAGCACGCCACTGGAATTAACCTAAAACTTTTTGTAATTCTTTCAAATATCTAGGCCTTGGAAGGTCTTTGATACATTGTACATAAGAGGGATTCTTTGTAATGCCTTGCGGACTAATGTCAAACCCTAAAAAGCTAAATTTCGTGTTACAAAAAGTACACTTTTGTAGATTTAAAGCCATACCAGCCTGGTAAACTTTCTGAAATATTTAATCCAAAAATTGTAACTGTTCCTCAAAAGTCATGGAAATTACTGAGACATCATCAATATACGAGACTACCTTTTCGTACAAACCTGCCCCAAGGACAGTTTGCAAACACAACATAAAAGCAGCTCCTCCATTTATATAACCAAACGGAACTCGAGTATATTGATACATTTTACCATTCCAACAAAAGGCTGTGTATTGTTTACTTTCTTCACTTAAACATACTTGCAAATAACTTCCTACAAAATCTAGACAAGATACGAATTGAATTCCTTGGAATTTGATGAGGAGATCATCAATCTTATTGACTTTTAACTGCTTTAATTTGACAAATTTATTCAACTGACTTAAATCTACAACAGTACGAAGCTTACTAGTATTTTTCTTGGCTACATACAACAAAGGACGACAATGCACGGTGACACGGTCTTCAACTACGCCACATTCTAGCCATTCAGCTATTTGTTGTTCAATATTTTCTTTATACTTAAAGGGTAATGGGTACTGGCGTTTTACAATTCGTTGGTCAGTTTCAATTTCAATAGCATATTTAAATTTATTACATTTACCTGGCAAATCGCTAAAGACCAATCTATGTTTCAATAACAAATCATATAATTGCTGTTTTTGAACATTAGATAAATTTTCAATTTCAAGAACTTTTGTTCTGATTTCATTAACAGAAGGAAAGTGACTTTGGGTACTACAAATAGTTTTACTTAAATTACAAATATCCTGATTTACTTTTACATTATTATGAGATTTCTGAGTTTCCTCATCCAATTTATGAATTTGTTCCCCGTAGAAATGATAGAAAAAAATTACTTCAGCACCTTCGTTCAAACGTGCTTGTTTTATTTGCTGTACATTCAAATCATTATTGATAGTATACTTTTCTACATGTTCAAATGCTTTACTGTTTTCTAACAAACTATCCATCCATTCCTGCGTCAGCTGTTTCTTATGAATTTTTAAATTTTTAACTATCGGACACTCTAGCACAGGTTCGACTACATCTTCGTTCTCGCTTTCAATAGCAGAATCAGTGTATCACCTTTTGCACTTTGTAAATTTCACCCAAAGGGGCCTTCGTTCACTCAGGTACAAACTTTCTTTTTGAGTTGGATTGCTGGCTTCTGGGGTTGGGAGTAACATAGGGAACGGTCAACTCGCGGTCTGGGAGAAGAAACTCTTTATATGAGATGACGGATTCTATCGGAAAAATAGACATGACATAATTTAAGTTGTTATTTTTCGCGCGTTATAAAAATCGTACAATCCCAAGGCGAGTGCTTGAGTACAATGTTCGACAAAGGAATGTAATTTGTGTGACGTTATCCCATGTTTACTGTAGATCCATATGTAAGCCCAAGTTATAGTCACCAAAATGAGCAATTTTGTCACCTTATGACAACATTTGGAAATGACTCGTGACATGTTTCAATTAAACATTGAGGGCTGTTCGTATATGGTCTGCAGAAACAGCGGACGAAGTTTGTTTTGGATAGACTTACTTGGGCTCAAATAATTTCACACTCAAGTACGAGATCATTCTGTGCTTTGCTGCCCTATTTATATTAATACTGCAAACAATCCGCCCTTGTGGTCTTGCGGTCGTTTATCTATGTAGAAAATTGGTTGAGAAAAGGCATTCCACTGTTCCTTACCAATACTTTCAGACATGTTTCAATTACCACTAAACAGCCATATTCCAGCAACTAACTAATCATACCACAGTCCGTAAAATTGATTATAATGCATTGTACATTTAGGTAGTATAGTTTAAACGTGGTTTTGTTCACTGCACTTTTGATCAGCATTCTTCTGTACATCACCACATTAAACGCAGATTATGGAGCTCCTTATTTGACACACTTCTCTAGCGTGGGATCACGTTGTTCTAGTCACTCTCACTCTTTTCTTGCCATCTGCGTTGAACATTCTAAATTATATTAATTGAGTGTCCTCTTGCAATAAGTGAAAACGGTATTTCACTGCATTTCCAGCTGGAGATACTGTCAAACGCACACTCTAGCCGTACCCTTACTACTGGGTTCACAATGGAAATCAAAAAGCACAGAAATAGCACAAATATTTTTCCCGAAGCTGGAGCTCAAACTTTAACCTTTCTACGGTTTGATGCCATTTTTTGTAACTTTATGCATAGACGATCCTAAGTACACACAAAGATTTCGTACTGCAAAATTTAACACACAGATTTACGGTGCGGATAACCGCATCATCCATAATTTATCAAAATCTTTTGATCCTCTAACCAAAAGTTTTTTAAAGAGCTTTCCTCCAGAGTCCTACTCTGGAGCTATACCAATGCATAACTTTCCCCATATTACAGTACTATATCGAAAAACTAAATCTCACCTATATCAACAAACGCTCCCAAACTCAGCACCCTTTATTCATGCAATATCTATTACCTTACTTTAGACCCCACACGAAATCGCTATCAGCATACCCCTTGTCCCGAATGTTTACGCCCTGTTAGTACACTTTACCCTCGTGACATTCATTGTTCTTAACCTTACAGTGGTAACGTGAAAGAAAATTTCATGAATAGTAACAGTTTGCCTCCTGGACCCAGGACCATTTTTGCCTTATAAGATATGAACTACGATTTCTATTATATTTACAATATTAAATACAAACACCAGATAGTGGATACGCTTTAAGCGAAACTGTACATTCACTTTATTGAAGCAATATCTTTCTTGTTATAATTAAGTTCGATACCAATGTGACTATTTTATTGCTTAAATACCAGCACTCAAAATAAAATATTTATTAACTAGAAATAAGTAAACAAGGATTTCTCCTAATAAGGGTGTATTACACATAAGGACACTCATTATGTTCACTATTGACTCATTATGTTCCATATCGAAAAGGCGAGACTTCACGAGAGACTAATCAATTTCTTTATATTCATAAACTATTAGCATTTGGCAACCACACATTTCAAAACGTTCATCCTTTGCACAATCATTAATATTAAAACACGTTCAGGACGCAGCTCGCAATATTCTTCACCTCGATTTTCATTCCACTTAGAATGGTTCGTACGTGCACCTTCATGTACCTCGACTCGAAACAAATATTTTTCGAAACAAAACCAGTGGCGTGACAATAGTGTTTTATCCTTGCACATGGTATAGTATTGACTCTCCATCTAATATTGCAGAACATCTAATTATAACTATTTATTACAGATCTTTATGTGTCACAATGACAGTCATCTATGTTCGAACAGGTCGTCCTATTCCAATCCCATTCCAATATATTTTTAATAATTTCCGACATTTCCTGATCCCTTCCAATATTAACATCCATAGCCGCTCAGACCGTGAGAAACAGCTTTTAACAATTTTATCATTGCCTCCACTACATGCTTCATTCTCCCATTACCAAAACCAATCCGTTCCTGATCTAACACTACTTCTGACATAGTGATCACATGATCTCTCGCCCACAGTATTTTCATCTACATTCTAGATCCTCTGGGTAGTTAACATGTGCCCATTATACTCACTCAAAGAGCTTCCACTACTTCTTCCTCCGTCTGAGCACCTCCTCGGCTAATACTTCGCTACTAAACTTACTAAACTCATACACTGTCAGCGGCCTATCCTCCTTTTACTAAAAATGAATTACACCTTTGAATACCAAAATTGGGTCAATTTGGCCCAGATGATCTTTTATAAAGAAATGCCACAATATCAAAAAGAGGTAGTGGGCTAATATTTTTGGTATTCTTCCATTAGCAACCATTTTTACTTTTGGAAATCATTTCAGTAGAATTCATATAAAAAAAACAAAATACCCCCAAAAATGGCAGAAAGTGTAGCTAAGTCCTTTTCGCCCAGCCTTGGATACCTCGCGGTAAGGCCCACAAAAATAACATTTTATTATTATTATTGTTATTATTGTTATTATTATTATTGTAATTATTATGGGAATAATTTAGTTTCCGGGGGTGGGGTATAATCAGCAACGAAACATATACAATCTCTATATCAGTCGATTTAGGTTGACAAAACAAATCGATCGGTACCAAATTTAACTACTTCCGGTTTACTGAGCCTAATTTAGTTTCCGGGAGTGAGGTATAATCAGCAACGAAACATATACAATCTATATATGAATCGATTTAGATTGACAAAACAAATCGATCTGTACCAAATTTAACTACTTCCGGTTTACTGAGCCTAATTTACTTTCCGGGAGTGGGGTATAATCAGCAACGAAGCATATACAATCTATATATCAATCGATTTAGGTTGACAAAACAAATCGATCGGTACCAAATTTAACTACTTCCGGTTTACTCAGCCTAATTTAGTTTCCGGGAGTGGAGTATAATCAGCAACGAAACATATACAATCTATATATCAATCGATTCAGCTTGACAAAACAAATCGATATATACCAAATTTTACTACTTCTGGCTAACCACTTCCGGTTTACTGAGCCTAATTCAGTTTCCGATTCACAGTTGGTATATGTTTCGATGCTGATTATAACCCACCTCCGGGAAGAAAATTAGGCACAGTAAACCGGAAGTGGTTATCCGGATGTAAATAAATTTGATTTCTATCGATTTGTTTTGTCAAGCTGAATCGATTGATATATAGATTGTATATGTTTCGTTGCTGATTATATCCCACTCCCGGAAACTAAATTAGGCTCAGTTAACCGGAAGTAGTTAAATTTGGTACCGATCGATTTGTTTTGTCAACCTAAATCGATTGCTATATAGATTGGATATGTTTCGTTGCTAATTATACCCCACTCCCGGAAACTAAATTAGGCTCAGTATACCGGAAGTGGGTAACCGGAAGTAGTTAAATTTGGTACCGATCGATTTGTTTTGTCAACCTAAATCGATTGATATATAGGTTGTATATGTTTCGTTGCTGATTATACCCCACTCCCGGAAACTAAATTAGGCTCAGTAAACCGGAAGTGGTTAACCGGAAGTAGTTAAATTTGCTACCGATCGATTTGTTTTGTCAACCTAAATCGATTGATTTATAGATTGTATATGTTTCGTTGCTGATTATACCCCACCCCCGGAAACTAAATTGGGCTCAGTAAACCGGAAGTGGTTAACCAGAAGTAGTTAAATTTGGTACCGATCGATTTGTTTTGTCAAGCTGAATCGATTGATATTTAGATTGTATATGTTTCGGTGCTGATTATACCCCATCCCCGGAAATTAAATTATTCCTATTATTATTATTATTATTATTATTATTATTATTATTATTATTATTATTATTATTTTGCTGATTGAAATGAAACCTGGAATAATCACTTCCCCGTTTTACCGAGCTTTGATTGGGTTAAGAGTAATAGTAAATATTATTTTTTCAAACTCTTTTTTTTTCACTTTTTCCCACGTCCACACACCACTACATATTTCCTTGTCAGCAATTTTTTTATTTTGGTTCAGTTCCCTAATATATCTGGTTTTATGTTTAGCAAACCACGTGATTCTTCACTCCTCAAAAGTATGTAATCTGTCACAAGCTTGTTCACAAAGCGCACTGCATCAGCAAACCGCTCTGCAAGGACTGACATGTGAAATCAAAATACAATGTGTGACAGAATTCATTCCTAACAAATCGTATTTCTATGTAAAATTTCTAATGTTACACTACTATAATTCAGGTATTGTTTGAAAGAACCACGAGCCGCCACTGACAGTGTATGCAGCGTATAAAATTTACTGTAATATAAAGAAAGATCAGGTACTTTGCACTTTTCATTGTACGTTAGATATTTTAACTCGTCCCTGAATGAAACTTGATATATTTTTTACAAGAAGCAGGAATGGGTCAAAATAACCCACACTTAGTACTTTACCTAACATTGTAGGCTTGGTACTCTAAGGATTAATCCAATCTAATCTCCACTACCAATCATTCAAACCTTGTATCCTCTCTTACATCACGATCAGGAATTGTACAGAGACCAAAAAAAAGCTAAAACCTTTGTCTCCTAATTATAGGAGATATTCACACTTTTATTATTCACCTAGGATTTTAATTATCATCCTGTAGTCATTTCAACTTCAATTCACCACGAATTCATCTTCAACCCAACATATATACTCACAAAGCACTCACTACCTTCATTTCTACCACACAAATCACTAATTTCATCTATCATAAATGTTATAATGACACTGAAATCAATAACATCTACCGACATGTAAGACAAAGTCCACGAAAACTGCTCAATCTTAGAAATCATTCAAATTTCTCTTGTTTTTACAATCAAGAATACTGCCCGATACAGCTCAACAGAATCTTCATCAAAATCCTAGGAAAAAAATATCGTCAAATGACTTCATGTTCATGTTTCTCATTACCATCTTTACCACACCATCAAGCAGGCTCCCGCCCACAAATAAGCATCAACGATCAGTCTCTGCGTCTCCTCAGGTGCATCCAGAAGTAGTATAATACCACCAAGTCATCTTGTCTGGTACTCTTTAATTTTGAGAAAGCATTTAATGACGTGTAGCCTTAGGGTTTGCTTTCAAAACTGCTACATTTTCGCCTTATCGCATATATCCGTTTTATTTACAATTTCTTGTTTGGCACCGTACTTACTTATACCATATTTATGCACTCAGGCGTATCTAAGATTCTTTACTATCACCCTTATTATATCTACTTTATGTTGTTGACATGCTTCTTCCATCAAAAAATATTCCGTTATTTCCATACGCTGAAGATACAGCTTTTCTTGCAATTTGCCGTAAGTAAACAACGCCTTACAACCAATAATACACACTTTTGTTCTGTGGTGCAATAAACGGCGACTTAAATCCAATGCTGCTAAAATCCAATCTCCAGATCTTAGAATCTCCAAAACCGTTAATGCTTAAGACTCACCATAGGTAGACACCTCAGACGAAAGACTTATGTCCAGGACATCAACAAAAAGGCATACAATCGACTCAATCTATTAAAACGACTTACTGACACAACCTGGAGTATTTCTGCGAAGCTACTCTTAAACACTTATGTAGTCTTCCTTCGACCTGTGCTTAGTTACGGCCATACCGTTAAGTATCGGCAGCTACCCTATTTTATCAAAAACTTAAGATTCTTGAACATCACACACTCAGAATTCTATACCACATCAAACTCCCGAGCTCTGCTCCAGGACTATGCTCGCGTGACTTTTCCATACATTTGGTTCCATGTAGAAGAACTTTGCCTCAAATACGTCCGGAACGTTCAATCCTCATCATCCACTCCTCTCCGATGCCATCAACGCCCATATCTATTTCTATATCGTTCAAAGCATGAGTCATTCTACCTCTTCCTCCTCTTTACAATGTATCATTATTACTTACCACCAAATCATCAGGATCTTCCGCTCATCAGAAAATTTCTTGTCTATCACCCTCCGCACAATATCATACAATCATATTCTACACAATAAGTCCTATGTCACTAACAGAGCTTCACATTCCCTTTGATTAATGTTCCAAGCAGCCCCAAGGGAGAAGAATAACCTATATCCGTCATTTTACAATATCTTATAGTTTGTCTCGTCCAAAGGCATCTCATCTCATAGATATTTCACTCATCAACGCAATATGATGAAATGTAAATCCAAATACTTTCATCATGATGTCTCTAATTCATTGTACAATTTCCTTTCTCCACCGTCATTATGATTACGATTGTAAAGACCGTAATGTCCTATTTTCTTACGTTATTTATGACATAAAGTTATTATAAAATGTCGAAAATCCCTTAGACTATGTCTAATTCCTTTCTCGCAGTACCCTTGACTTCTCTTTCCGCAATGGAGGGCATAACCCTCGACCGGGTGGTTAGCTAAAACAAACATGCGCCATACCTTTATGGTATAATTTCACTTATGATATTTTTCTAAAGGGTGTTTTATAGGTAATTTATGTCTTGAAGCAATGTAGAGTTCTTTGTGTTATACCTTCATCACAAGACTGAAGTCGCTGTGAGACCGAAAGTAAAATATTGCCCAAATGTGTACTCCGTTGGCACTTTCAGATAATGAATTTTTTTATAAAATTTCTTATCAGGGAGCCAACACAAATGTAGGGGAAAAGTGTGAGGTTAGGGACAGTTGGAGATGTGGGACAGTGATATATCTCTCTGGTGATTTGTGTTAAGCCATAGTGGTTGCTAGCAGATCTGGTGGCAACATTTAAAGAGCATTGCTACCAGGTTGTGAACGTGCACAAGGTTTTAGAAGCAAAGACAAATTTTCCTTCACCGCTGATAACTATTATATGAGATGTATATTATAAAAATATTTGACAATATGAAGAGGTAGTAGAGGATTTAATATAAGAGTATTGAAAGTATATTCAAAACATTTTTGTATGATTCTAATACCAGAGTGCGTGGCTTTATAGTGACAGTAGTAAAAGTTGGTATACAGGGCGGATTTTGACATGATGAAGAGGATTGGAACACTGGCCCACTCCTTTCTACTCACCAGTGTGAAAACATTAGGTAGCTTTATTATAATTCCTGTGTTCCCGCTTGGCTAACGCTGTATTTTTTTAGTACTTTTTCACATCTGTGTGTCAGAAAAATGCCACGCAAGTGGAAGAAGATAAACCTTGACCACATACAAACAGCAGACAGTGATATGCTGCAAGCCGTAAAGATAGTAATAGAGAAAAAGAAGAGTAGACGAGAGGTAGCAAGAGAACACAACATATCGAAATCCGCCTTTGCTAGACATATTAAAAAATACAAGCAAGACTCAAATAGAGATGCTGTAAAATTTCAAGGAAATCTTTTTTGTGGGAAACTCTCCTTAGCGCAAGTAAGATGAAATATGTGCTTAGAACGAGGCACGTACGATCTTTGGTTTACGTATATGCAAATGCTTTGAAGAAGAATATGCCGCAATCTTAAACTGTGCACAAAAGTGCGGTTTATGGCTGCCTTAGTGGTTTTATGGAGCATCCCTTTCAGTTATCACTGCCATCTCTGGAATCAAAAGTTTATCAAGAAGTACCAGCTTCAATAAGCAGAACCTGAACGACTTTTTGAACAATTTGAAGCTAGCATACGAGAAAGGTAACTTCACTCTGAAGTGTACTTTTAACTGTGATCAAACTGGATTTAGTACCGTACACACAACGCCACGTTTAATAGCTGTACGAGCACTGAAACAATTCGGACAAGTAACTTGAGCGGAATGTGCTAAACAAATGACAGTGCTTTGTACCTTCAATGCAGTTAGGAATAGCATTCCTCCAGTTTTCCTATATTCAAGAGTAGTGTACAAGAATTTATTCCTGAAGAAAATAATTGCTGAGATATTTGGTGTTTGCTTAAAACACATTAACTAAATTTCAAAATATTCGGAAGAAAATCCAAACATATTGCTCCTCGAACACCACCAAACCAGGTAAACATCATTGTGGTATGAATCTTACGAAAATGGCGTGTTATGAACATATCCCTCCGCATTGCAGTTACAATCTGCAACTGGTAGATGTTTCGCTTTATAGACCTCTGAAGACCCATTACAATCGGGTGTGCAATGACTGGCTGATTAATAATCCAGGAAAAAACTATTTCTCCTGATTCTATTGATGAGTTTATAGGACGGGTATACCCCTGTGCTACGACACAATACATTATCGTATCTGGATTTTAAAAGACTGTAAAATACCCTTTTAACAGTGCTCCTTCTACAGAAGACTAATCCATGATATCTTCGGTAAATGACCGTCCAGATCCCTCGTTGAACAGAAACGCACCGTTTCACCAGCGAAAATTATAAACAACCTTACCACGCAGAATGTGTCTGGCATATCTGAGGGTATGGACCATGGTTCATTGTAGCTTCTTCCTCAAGGCTACCTTACTTCAGCTATCTAAGAAACTACATCTGTTATATTTTGCAGAAATATCTTCCACTTAAATAGTAACCACTCAGAATATCCGTTCTTGCCCGAAGGCTGCCTACCCCTCTTAATAAAACTAACCGTGGAAAAAGAGTTGTGGTCGAACAAGAATACTAACAGCAACTCCACGAAAGATGAAACCAAACAAGAAGGCTTTGCAAAGCAAAAGCGAAAGAGATGTCGGTATTATAATTCAATTACAACAAGTAATAAGAAGGTTGATACAAACTCAGTGTCCTCAATCGAAGACAGTATTTTCTCTCGAGAACAGTGTGTTGATATATCCTTTAGTACTGTTAGTGATGTAGGTCTATCAATGAACGAAATAGGATGAGAAAACACTAATGTCAATGTTGAAAACAGTAATATTATACTTCTTAAATTTTTGCAATAATGCGTACAGTTTCTGCCAGGTTTTCCAGACCTATTGTTAATGGATGAGATCACTCAATGGTAAGGGTTACTTCTTTTCAAATTAAATAATATGTTTCAGAGTAACTTCCAAATTTCTTTTCATGAAGTGAGTAGTGTGTTTTCTTGGAATTTAAATAATTATAGAATGGAAGTTATTATGTTTATTGTTGAAATTATTGAAAGGTCAGGCGATGTACTTGTAAACTTAATTAAAAAAAATAAAAAATAGCTCAACTCTGCACTGCACTGCATTATTATTTTGATACAGATTATTATTATTGTTCGATGTGTCCGATTCTGTTCTGACGTTATGAGAGTTGGTGATGGTGATAATGGACGTCATGGTAGACTGAAGAACGTGAGATAAATCGAGTTCGGGACAACCCCGAGAAATCAAACGCATAGGATGTTTACCTAAATGACCACTTAACAAGAGCTAGAGCTAAACAGAAACCCTACACATCAGAAATGATCGGTCTACTATTGAGCCACTGCGACAATCGGAAACTTTCATGTTGGAAATGAACGTAATTCTTTCTACTCCATATCTTATACCGAATTGAATCCAAAGCACCGAGAATTATCAAAAAAAAAAAAAAAAAAACTAAAGAAAATACACATATTTCATATTATGTGAAATCAAATGTACATTCTAATTCTCCATATTCTTCTCCACACCCACATTTTAAAAGCCTCCAATCTTTTATCGTCCCTTTTGCTTAAGTCCATGTATCTGCCTCATTGAGAGAAAATGTATAAAGCGATCTAAACATCTGAAAAGAAAACAGGTTCGCAATTATAGTATCGGTGTCTAAACGTATGAACAAGTACTATGACTATGGGGGGCTATCTAGAAGCAAATGTGATTAAGAGGTTTGGATAGTTTATCTATTCATGTTACAATGTTCAATATTAAGTCTTACAGCGTTGAATATTAATGAAAAACGCAAGTGCAACTCTGCAAATATTGAGTCACTCACAACATATTATAGTAATGCTTAAATATAGTTAGTGATGCGCACCAGACAAGATTTGAGGATGTCTCGTCTCGAAAAAATTGTATCGAATGTCACGTCTCGTCTCAAAAACCGTATATATTTTCTATTGTAATAGATCTTTCTCGTCTCGAATCTTGTAACGAAAATTCTGCATCATCTGTGCGCATCACTAAGTATAGTGCGCGACGTAACAAAAAATCAAAATCACGAACATTCCACCTTCAATAAATCCCAAGTTTTAATTAACCTTTAATCTAGTTTTTAGATAGATTTTACAAATGTTAAAGTAACTTATTCATATATTTAGTTTGTACCCTCAAAAGCTTTGGATCCCTTCCGAAATAAGTTCCTGCGCACGTGACTGAATATTAGGTGTTCATGATGTTTGTATATACATAGTTGGACTTCCGACCTTGTTCAGTTTTATCCCTTAGTAATTATAATACTTCAATATGAACGACTCGATTATGTTATATACACAAACAGTATCAATCAATATTGTATCCGCTTAGTTAACTATCTACTCTCTTCATTTCCCAATTCATCGCCATATTTAATCTTACTCTATTAATAGAAAAGCTCCAATTTGATGTCAGGTGGCTAAAGCGCGTAGCCTCATGGCAGATTCATAATAATTCGCGATATGCTTTCCGGACTGACTGAAAATCTTGCCTGGTGAGGGATAACGCGGTCCTTAGTGTCCGAATTCGCGTTTATATTCGCGAGATCGGACGAGTTAAAGCTCTTTGCGATGTTACCTCTTAGAGTCATTTTAATATATTGCTATTATTGCTATATTTTAGTTACTTTCTTGTTAAGCGTTTTATATTTTCTAATTTTATATATATATATATATATATATATGGGTATTTTTATTCTATTATTTTGTCGAACTTATATCTAAATATCGTTTTTTTCTAGAAGGCTTTGCTTTGAAAAAGGTGCATGTTTTGAACATTGGCCTTATTGTAACAGGACTAAATAGCCTCGATACTGACATCATATTAAACCTTAATGAATTTATCAGTCAATTTTAGATATCGTGCTATATAGGATCGGTGCTAAAGAAGGACATTAAATTACTGTCAATCAATCGATATAAGATAATAAAAAACAGGGTGAAAAATATTCCATTTTATACTCTTAAACAATTCTTGTGAATTGAATGATGTCAATTACTGTGTGGCTGGTCATAAAGTGATTCAGCCACTAGATGTCAATGTAGGAAAATCCATTCAAAAGGAGATGATAATAAACCATTCCCATTGTATTAGGGATATATAGATACATGCGATCTACCAATTCCAAAGACTTTCATCAAATATTGCGCATTTGTCATTTCCATCAAGTTAGAAATCGCTTTAACTTCGGAGGGAAATCATGTATACTTAGTGATCTGCGTGGGCCAGGCTCAGTCCGAGACCTGCATTCCGCTCCGGCCTGCGGGTCGGACTTGGGAGGACCATCCCATTTCCTTCTTCGGGCCGGGCCGGACGATACTGCTTTCTCTTCAGGGCAGGCCGGGTTCGAGACGATTTATTGCAGTTCTTTAATAATTAATGTTTCTTATTAAATGATACTTGGAATAAAGCTAAGCGTTGAAATCTGTTTGCACGGCTGCACGTGTACTGAAAAACATTGCAAACAATGCAATTTGTACAGTTAGTGTTCCTTAACTGTCAGACCAGGCAGAGCCAAGAAATTTTAAAACTTAATGGCTAGGTTGGGTTCGAGCCATAAACCTCCAAAATTTTCGGGTCCGAGCTGTACTAGAGTTAGTTACGTTAGGGATGGTTTGGGCTTTGGGCGAAAAGTTCGGCTCATGTAGGTTTCTAGTTCAACTTTAGCAACCCTAGTTCATGGAGGAAAAAGGAGGGGGTGTAGAAAGGAAAACCTGCAAACCAACAATTCTGATGAAATAAGACTTATTTGCTAATTTATAATATCAGGGTATGACAGATCGATTCACATTGATTTCAAATTATATGAATACCAAACTGAAGTGTTATTGAAGTGTAGAACGGATATGTACCCACATGCGCAAAAAAATTGCGCGTATACTGTAACTAACGATTTTCGCATTTATTTCATTTTCCTTGCGTTTATGGGTAGAATTCAGTTATTAGTATGTAGAGATAACAGAACGCAATCCATCTAAGGAAATATTTCCAAAAAGAAAAAATAATAAAATAAAAAATATAAGCAAAAAACAAAATTATTCTCGGTTTTGTGTATACTGGCAACGATGATTTCTAGGGATTTTTTCATTAGCAGAGCACGATTGCGGAAGGAATTCAGTAGGGGAGTCGAGGAGTCGGATCAAGAAACTGGATAGTGGAGTAAAATGTTGCATTTATTGGTTAAACCTAGTGTGTAGATTGCCTGCCAAATATAAATTAGCTTCTGTAACTAAGATGTCGTACGAAATTATAGAATTAAACAGAAAAACTCTTAATGTTCGAAGCGATACGAACCATGGTTATGAATATTATTTCTTAAGAAAAAAGAGCAAACACAAGGTAGCCTCCGTGGTTAGGTGGATAGAGTGGCGGACTCGTAGTTATTTTATTTTTTGACAACACAACGAATCCCATCACATCCCATATATTTTTTTACAAAACATTATAGGAAGTGTATAATTGATATATCCTTTAATCGACGTATTTATTCAGTATTAGAATACGTGTACTATTGGAAAAAGTTATTGTTTTAATTTATGGTCTTGTATGTTAAACCTCCGCTGCCCATTCTTGAACAGCAGACAACTCACTTCGGATTTGTGTGTCAGTAACAGGAAAAAGAACATACGCCACCTTCACAGTCTTTCCAGTCTTACCCGTTGTTATATCTATATGACGTTACATCGAATGATGCTTATTGCCATGAAAACAAATTTGAAAGGAAAAAAGCTTATGTCAAATTATCGTTTGTGTGTGTGTGCTTGTGTTTTTTTCTTTTTAGAGTCTTGATTTCTCCTCTCCCTCTTTCTTTTTTTTTCATATCCAAAAGTGCAAGAAATGCAATCAAAGTGTGTAAGGAATGTTTTCGTTCAACGAAACTAAATTATAAAGATCTATGTATGCGGAACACGAATATTTCCAAAAGGTAGCATGAATATGAACGATAATCATACCATATTTCTACATTATATAGTAGCGTGATAAACTATATTAAAATGATATAAAAACAGATATTAGCTTTTTTCTAGCATGGCAACACATTAAACGTAACGTATTAAATTTTCGGAATTACAAATTATCACCTTACGTGTCGTATTCCTATTTTCACGTTCGAGCGACGAAAGAAGAAATTGTAGTAATAGTGATAAAAATCGAATTCGAGATTTCAATGAATTCAAGGTTCATGCCACCACATATCGAAAAAAGTGATTTTGATGTCTGTCCATCTGTTCGTCTGTCGGTTCGTCACGCTTTTACATGCATTCAAATAGAGGCCATACTGTTCCACGTGTCTGGACCAAATTCTAGACATGAAGTTTTTATAACACTTTATCGTTTCGAATTCTACATCCCCCGACACCTAAAAATAAGGTTAGTTTACTGAAGGATGAACATTTAAAATAATTGAATTGTCTCAAAAACAACTGTAAGGAATTTGCTTTTTTTTTTTTTTGCAAATATAGTATGAATCATTGCTCTGAAAAAAAATACATAAGTTGTAATTTACTCTATGGGATGCGTTTTTTCGAGCAATATTCTCAATCACATTTCAAAAATAAATGTATCATTAATAACCTAATAATATGACACAACTTGTTCGTCTTGTAAACATTCAAAAGGGGTAGTTTACTCTTCTCCGACGATTTTCTCATTAACGCCTGGCGCAATTTTGTTCATATTTCATAAATAAATGTTAGCCTACATAAATAACCTAACGATATGGTATAGTTCCATCATCCTAAAAAGCTAGAAGTTGTATATTACTTTTCGGAGCAAATTTTACCCTACGATTTTGAAGAGAACGACTCAGGCAATTTTGTTCCTATTTCATAAATAGCATAACTCGTTTGTCCAGAAGAGATACACAAGGGATATTTTATTCTTTCGGATGACTTTTTTGACGATTTTCTCAGAAATTACTTAGACGCTTTTGCTCATAGTTCACATACAATTATTTCCTTAATAATTCTAATATATGGCATAAGTTATTTCTAACAAAAATATAACCAATCCGTACTTTACTTTTGGACGTAAGTTGCTTCCAACAAAGTTTTCCAAAATACATTATTTTATTCGCATTTCCCAAATAAATGTTTCAGTAATAGCTGCAGCCTAACACGAGTCAGTTTTAGAAATTGGAGCTAGAAAATTAAGTGCGTTTCATCCGTTCTTAAATATATTTTTAAATTTTACACCTAATCACAATTTTCATAACAAAATCGAAACTAATTTTAAAATATTCCTTGTTGTGGCCAAATGGTTCAAGTGCATTGGATCTGGATTTGCTTGTCGGAGAGAGCTAGTGTGTTTTTATCCAATATTAAAGTATCGGCGATAAGTAGGTGCAAAGAGAAAAGTGTTTAACCCTACAACGGCCAACCTATTTTCCGAACATAAACAGCCAAGGTGAGTCCAATGGACTCACACTGTTGATATCGTGTTATCAGATTTTGTATTGTGTTATTGAGTGTAATTTAGTATAATATTTTTAAGTGTTTCCAACGGAACATGCAAGTATAACAACTAGTTATTCTTATCGAGTTTACAAGCTCATCAGTGTTGCCATCTGATGTAAAATTTTCGTGGAAATTAAAATTATTTTTCTTGTATTGTTTAAAAGGTGGTGTAATTATAAATTTTAGTAGAAACAATTATTGCTGACTACTAGATTTTCAAGAAACACTTTTCTCAAAGCACTGTAAATTATTAAAAAGAATATAAGTAATACAATTGAAGGGGTGGATTACAAAAGAGCCTGAGTCAATTTTTGTCAATTTTGAGATATTGGTTCTATTATGTTCTATTTCAGCATCTTCGTATATTGAACAGGCTTTCATGCCGAAACTACATAAATCAAATTAGTTGTAGGCAAAAGAAAACTGAGTTATTGTCCAAAATGTCCTTAGTCGATATTTTGAAGTTTTTTTGTAACTCATGCCTACAAACACTTATAAAACTCTTGTTATAGATGATAATTTCACCATTATCTTACGAAACGTAGAGAATTGAAATTTTCTTTTATGTAGATTACTTTTCTTTCACAGAAATAGAATGATGGAAACTTACACAAAATATCGTCCCCTGAAGAGCTTACTTTGTTGATTTAGGCTCTTTTGGAATTGAGCTCTTCAATTGTTGGTTTGCAATGTTCTCGTAATTTCCTGGAACTATGAAGAACATGCTTCGTTTTACTTGTTTGTTGATTTACAGTTTTTGCAGTATCTAAGAACAACCGAATCTTCAGAACACATGCTTTTGGCAGATCCTGCATGTTTGCCTTTGCAATTGTCCTTTTCGCGCATCACACAAGTAAAAAATTCTGTTCTTTTTTCTTTCTCCAACCTTATGTTGGTAACATGCATTAGCCTATATTACTAGTTTTGAACTCAGTAGCCACAGACTGGATTGATTTCTCAAGACCTACAGCACGTCTATTGTCGAGACTTTCTGCTATTGCAGTAAGAATATCCTTTTTGGAAATCTTCCGACCAGGATGTAATATACTCCAGACGAATAGGCTGTAACAGCGCATACATCAAGCATATTCATAAAAAATAAATGGTCATATACTGGTCTTTCTTTGCCATGAATATTCATGGGCCAATTGGTCTGTTCCTTCCTTCAGTTTGGTAAGAATACGGGTGGAACGAATGTCTTTTGTTTTTCACTTTTTCTACTAGTGTAAGACTATTGCGAAGCAAAGTGTTGGCGAGATCAAAATGTGTGAAATAATTATCTCATGTGATATTTTTTCTACTCCCAGAGTAATACTCCGCCAAATGCAAGACCACATTTTGTCCCAAGTTTTTGGTTGTTATTTTCTTTCCTAACCTAAGGTGTTCCATACAAAAGGATAGTGTGTTTTGGAATCTGCTATTCATCATTCCTTCATCCCATACTTACCTGGCATATATTGCGTAAATAGACATTACCTGCGAATGTGGTGTTTGGGGTCCTGGGTTCAAACCCTGCTCCCGCCAAGTGAAGTTTGTGGTGGACATACACCGTGTGAGTGGGCTTTCTCGGGGTTCTCCCACTTTCTTCACTCCACCATTTCATTCATGTCTCATCATCACCGTCTCCTTTAGCCTAACCGGCATAACCGTCGGACGTAAAACAATTTCATTTCATTTTATTTCTACCTGCGAATGGAACAAGCTGTTCAACATTCAAATTTTCCCCAGATTCATAGTGGCTTTTCAAACATTGCTTCATTCTTTCCCAAACTTCATGTATTGACGCCAGTTTATCTTTATTTCTTCTGTCACTTCATGTTGTTTTGTCATCAAATTGGATAAATATGCGCAAATATTTGAACCTGTTTTTACTCATCGCACTGCGAAATGTTTTTGGTCCATACTTTTCGTCCCATAGCAGTTCAATGTTCAGATCTTTGGCTTTGAGACTACCAGTAGTATACAAAGGTCCAAGTAAATACTTCAATTCTCTCCCATCGACCGGCTTCCACTGATTCTGCATGTGGCTTCTTCATGGGTATAATGAACACATCTTCACACATCGTCTTCTATAAATAATAACAAGGCCTCTAAGGGATCTTCGATTATTTTATTTGGAAAAAGGATCCTTATTTACTCCCCCTGATGATGTTCTGAGATTTCGTCTTCTGTGGTTAAGGAGGTTCAAAATATCATGTGGTTCCGTCCTTTGCATATAAAATCTTTTCATTACTTTGGCACCGATTTCCAACATCTTCAATCTCAGAATTACTAATCATATCAGAAACTTCTAATGCTTCACTTTCCTAATCACTTCCGTTATCTTGAAGTTCACTGCACATAATGTCTTCGTCTTCATCCCCAACAACTGGCGATTTACTTATACAATATTTGAAGAAGCAGCCATTTCTGCACTTTCATTAGCACTAACATACACTAACATTTCGACAACCTGCACCACAACAAGAATCAAGTGATACAAATGTGCCATATAATTAATAATTTAAAGACTAATACCTATATTACCACTGGGAACCCAAATATATGAAGCAATTTAGTAATGAGTCCATTGGACTCATGTTGGCCTTTTATGTTACAAAATTAGAAATATATTTTTAAAACCTGCCCTAATGTATATTTTTCAATTCCAAATTTTATTCACATTTTACATTACCTACCGATAGCATATCTATAAAGAGACACCAATTGAGCAAGAAATAAATTGCAGCTGTTAAAAAATTATACGCGATGAGTCACGTTGGCCGTTTAAGGGTTAAACAAGCCTAACCAAGCTAATGAACAATACAAAGAAATAATACAATATTGCGAAGTTATAGAAGAACGTTGTTAATATTAGATATTTGCGTGTGAAATGTCTAACCGATGACTCTCAACTCCAAAGGTAAGAAAGTGAAACATCCAATACCAGGTTAATCAGTGGTCTCTAGTTAAAGCGGTTGTAATTAATTTGCAGTCTACAATACGATAGGTTTTATTAATTTCTAAGTCTTGTAATTTTGTAAAAGATACTAACGACGCTGCATTAAGTTTGGTTAATAAATCCATTGACGATGCCATCTTTAACTAATGGATTATGTGTTCACTCTCGAAGATGTATTCTATATGTATGACCATTAAATCACCTTGCCCTCATTGTCTTAAGAATTCGCAGGATACCTTTCTTATCTCTCGGAGGAAATAATAATAAAGGACTCTCTTTAATGGTCAAAGAAATGAACAAAGATCATTTCTTTGATCACATAGGAAGTAAATTGTAAACGAAATAAGCTGAATTGGATAAATAATGAAATTTGCAACTAAGTAAGTTAACGAATAGTGTAATGAGAGAATTTGATTATCATGGGTACAAAAGATTTATTACACTAATTTTACAGCTAAAAAAGGTGCTAATGCTATATCCATGCATATCAATTATTTATTAACTTGAGAAAGGCGTACGATTCGATTATGTGGGAAACAAAATTTGAAATACCGAAAAAAGTTATTTAAACTTATTAACATATATTTAAATAAATCTAAAAGTAACAAATTTTTCTTCACGAACTATGAGATAGGTCTGAAACAAAGAGAGATGCGTTTACGCCCTTATTATTATACTGAGCATCTAGACTAGTATTACATGAAGGCAAAATTTGTATGTGATGTCTTGTACTTCCAAGTCGAGTTGCCATATTACATGATTTAACGGATATCTTCCGATTAAAGCCTTAATTTACAACAGTGAAAACAGAATGAATCCTTTTTCTATGACTTTTATAAGGAGTTCTGTCCGACCTTGGATCTCATAAATTTTTGTAAAAGTATCGTTGATCTTGCTTCTCGATGTATTCTATCTCGTCTCGAGAATGAACTATATCATGAGGAACGTACCCTCGCCACAGAATTAAGATTTCTTGTTCAAAGTAATTCTACTTAAGGAACGTCTAAGACGATTTTTTGTTTGTTTTATTTTTTATTAAAATGTAAATTTCCAAACCTAGCCATAAGAACAAAAACACGACTGAATGTAGAATGTTACACATGTTGATCGGGAAAACAATTGTGTGCAACGATAAAGATGAAATCTTTCAGTTTAACACCCCACGAATATCTCTTTTAAGCTAAGATGAAAGGATGATTAAGGTAAATGAAATGATATTATGAGATGAAGCGGAAATACCACATGAGAATCAACGAACACGATGTTGTCCATCACAAATTTATTTGATGTCCTACGATTATGCCCCATTATGCTAAGGCACCATGAGCTAATATATTCGGTAGACGAACTAGGGAACCCCATATACCAAATGTAAGCGCTTTGCCTCTGTACCGTCTGCTCATCTTTTCAGCACCCCAGCTGATCCAATAGCTAACACGGAAATGTGGTGAACGTGGTCCTGAGTTCGATTTACGGATGATAGAGCATTAGAAGTAAAAAATAAAGCAAGCTTATTATGATAACTGTTTTCAAGAAACATATGAGCTTTTCCAAGGGAATAAAATCTCCCCACCTCTCCCCTACTACATTTAATATCCTTATTCAGTTCCACATCTGAAACAGTTTCATTTCCTTATTCACACACATTATTTGATAGGTGTGTTAAAATAGCATCTTTAGTAAATCTTATCTATTAACAAACTTATTTTTCATTACACATAACTCAGCATTTTCGCATTCAGATTACACTATCTTCAGTCGCACGTGAGTATGTTCGTATGTGAAGACAACAACAAACATACATGTAATCTCAAATGCTGTATACGTTTGAAAATGCGATATTCACGAATCATGCAATACGATATTCACCTTAGCAACTAAGATCTATTCGATCAAAGAACAGTCTACAGACAAATCTCATTCCCATGAACACTTACAAGTGAATTCGTGACAATCCCAAGACCAAATTAAGTAAAGCAAATAGTTCACGCCTTCAGTTCATAACCTACAGGCATTTCCTGGGCGTAGTTTCTTGTGCTATGGGAATATGTTATAACGGAATATCTCATTACGGCTTCAACATATGTAGCAAATTCATTTGGCATATTTTGATCTTTCATTTCTCTACATAAGTGATTTTAATTACTTGTCATAACAAACATCATCATGTGAATATTTATATAACACTTTTCACATGCAATAAAATCGACCCTGCTGATTTGAGTATACAAATTTTTTCATCCTACGTTCCAACTCGTTTTAAAACAACCATGAACTGCGATAATCGTATTATCAACTCAATTTCCTGAGAAGGTCCCCAGACGAAAATTTTCCAGGCGTTTCGTGAGAATAAGACCAGGTTTAAATCCTCAAGCTCTACGCAGGGAATCTCGGAACTTCTATTCTTATCATTACAAGATGAGTCTGGGGGGGCTGAGGTGGGAAGGAATCAAGCCATCCAATACAAGACGACTAAAAAAAGAAGACGAAAAGGATTTTTTAAAATAAAATCTAATCTATATGCGGGGCACTGAGGGTCAGTGATAGAGTACTCACCTCAAGTTGTATTACTCGATGAGCAAGCATTCAAAACTTTAAGACATTGTTCCTCTGGGGAAATCGGTTCCGATGATGTGCAAGTCAGTCGAAAATGTTAATACATGTCCAATACACTTACGAAGAACCGCTACCCTTGGGGGTCCGGGTTCGATTATTGGTGAGAATACATTAAATATTTTAAGACATTAAATTAATTCGATCCCTTCTGTCGTGAAAACGAAGTGTTTTTTTCAAGCAAGGACTAGTTCAACTTTAAAATCATGAAGTACGAAATTCGATCCCAGCCCCCTACCAAAGTAGATTTTTGTGTGCAGTCTTTATATCGTAAGTTAACGAAGCTACAATCAAGGTTAGTTATCTGTTTCACTTTTCACTCCCAAAATAATAATAATAATAATAATAAGATTCAGGTTCGATTCTCGGTGAGAAAGCATTGAATATTTTAAGACATTAAGTTAATTCGTTCCTTTCTGTCGTGAAACGAAGTAATTTTTTTTCACGCAAGGACTAGTTCAACTCTAAAATCATGAAGTAACAAATTCGATTTCACTTTCACTCCTCCAATATAATAATAATAATAATAATAATAATAATAATAATAATAATAATAGTAATAATAATGATAATAATAATAAAGTGATGCTGTATTTTTTAAATTTATTTTTATGGTTGTTATTTATGTTTTAATACCACTTTGGTCTCGGTTCGATTCTCGCTGATAGAGAGAGAGAAAGGGAGCATTGAACACTTGAAAGCATTATACTGCTTCGAAATGAAGAGCTTCGAACAATGTAGGCCCCTATATCATATGCTACGCTAAAATCAATACGTGAAATTCTTTTTTTTCATGCAAGGATTAATTCAACTCTAAATCGTGAAGTACTGGTCTTGCGTTCGATTCCGATGAGAGAGCTTTCAAAATAAAAGCATATTTAGGGTTCAAGTTCGATTCTCAATGAGAAAGCATTGAATATTTTAAGACATTAAGTATGCTCTTCGGTTTCCAATGAGGAACGAGTCGGGGAAAGACGAAAACCAATCAAATTGGAGTGCTTCGATCACTAAATATCAAAGGATTGAGGGTAAAGGTCTACCGTATGCTATGCAAAATCAATGAAAATCAATCAATCAATTGGGAGAATTCGAACGTGATATTCAATCAATTGGGAAGCTTCGATCGTGATAACTGATAGAATTCTCATCAAGATCCGATAGCCGTCCAAGATTATGAGAATATTAACAACGACGGCCGCTTACGTTCTTCGCAGGAGGGAGTGGAGTGGTTTGGGGGTTCAAATCACTAGCCAATACACGACAAGAACACGAAAAAGGCATGTTTTATCTTGTTTCTATGTCTGGTAGGCATCCAAGACTATGGGTATACCAGCAAACATTTTCCCACGGATCCTGTGGTAGCCATAAAAGGCTATGAACATAACAACTAAAGGCTTGTCGAAACTTGCCTCCAAATTCTAGGAAATGATGTCGAATTCTAAGAACGGGAGGGATCAAATTTCTTCCATAGTGCCTAATATCTACTCGGACGTTCTCCTTGGAACGCCTTTTCTGAAGAAATACAATTGTGTGGTGGACTTTTCTAACCGTATTCTCACCTTTAAGGATCTCTATGGTAAGCCAGCGACGTTAAATATGAACTCTTTATGGATAAGTTCAGTTGAACCTCAACCTATCGTACATGAAGTGAACCAGGAGGAAGATTATCTTGTACCAGTGGATGAGATTCGAGATACCATTCTTTCTAGAACCAACTTACCTGATGATGTTAAGTTTAAATTAGCCGACTTACTAATTCGTTATAAAGATGTATTCTCAGAGCGGCCTAGACCAGTGAAAATAAAGCCTTTAAAGATAGAGCTTACTGACAACGAACCAGTGGTGTATAAACCTTATCCAATAGCCTATTGGATGCGAGAACCGTTTAGGAAACTCTTGCAAAAGTGGCTTGAATGGGGAGTAATAGGAGAAAGATTATGTCCTTACTTAAATCCCGTACACTGTGTGTACAAGGCACATGAACAGTCAATCAGACACACTTTGGATTTGAGACATTTGAACAGGAAAGTCGTTACTGCTAATGTACGTGTGGAGCCTATACAAGATATTCTGGCTCGCCTCAATTGTTCTTTTGTGTTCTCTTCTTTTGACTGCAAGGATGGATATTACTGTCTACCTCTGGAAGAAGAATCATACGAGAAGACAACCTTCTTATTTGAAGGAAGACAATACTGTTTTCGATACTTAGTGATGGGATTGAAATCCGCCACGAGTTTGTTCCAGTTCGTCATGGACAGCATTTTTATCTGTCCACGAAGCATTTGATTTCATGCTGTTTAGATGACCTTTGTTTTTCGCCTTCCATAGATCAGCACTTTGAACAACTTGAATTTATCTTGTACACTTTGAATAAGCTGAATTTTTCTTTGAATTTTCGCAAATGAAGATTTTTGTTTCCTGAATTACTGTTTCTAGGACATCTAATATCTGGAATAGAAGTTAAAGTTAACTCTAAGTTAAACGAAAATATCAGAAATTTTCCTGTACCGAGGAATCGTAAACAATTGCGGCAATTTTTGCGTATAGGCAACTGGGGTCGTAAATTTATTAGTAACTATGCTCAGTTAATTGAAGATTTAGTAAACCTCCTGCGTAAGGATGCAAAGTTTCAATGTGGGCCGAAGCAACTGGAAGCTTTTGAGTTATTAAAGCAAGAGTTAACATCTCCTACCTTAGCATTGCCTGACATGAGTAAAACATTTCATATCTTCTCCGATTCGTCTGAAGTAGCTATTGGCGGTTATATTGGCCAATACGAAGATGATGAATTCAAAGTAATTTATTATGCAAGTATGCGTATAAAACCTACTGAGATGTCACTATCTATTTTTCAAACTGAACTTTTAGCTGTAGTATTTCTTTGTGAAAAATTTGCTGATTATATCCTTGGTAGAAGAGCTGTTGTCCATACAGACAACAAAGCTATAACACATTTGAAAACCATACGTAACCTAGACTCTAGAACTACTAGATTGTTGTTAAAGCTTCAGGATTATAAGTTGCAATTTGAACACCTATCCTCTAGTGAAAATTATATTGGTGATGTTATTTCACATAATCCTCCTCACGAGGATGAATCTTGTAATACTATGTATATTGTAAATGTTTTATTTCGAAACTTAACACAATCTTCTTTCTTACAATTAATGTCAAAAGAGCAGCAAAATGACACTTTTATAAGTAACTGTTTAGCTAAATTAGAAGAGGGCAACTCTAATTATTGTAAGCATATAAACTTAATGTATGTCAAGCAGGCCAATGTCTGGAAATTAATTATACCTAGGAGTTTAGTACATGTAGTGACTGATAAAGTTCATAAGGAGCACATTTTGGTTCTACAAAATTTTATTTACATTGTAAAAAGCTATTTTACTGGCCTAACATGAAACGAGATATTACCAAATTTATAAACGATTGTAAAATTTGTGCTACAACTAAATCATGTTCTCAAGCAAAAGTGCACCAAATTTGTCATGTAGAGGCAGACCGCCCACATTCTAAGTTAAGTGTTGACCTCATGGAATGTCTACCAAAGAGTAACACATATTCTTAAATACTGTTCATTTTAGATGTTTGTAGCAAATTCTTGGTATTGTACCCTGTAAGAAATGCTAATGTTAGAGAAATCATTTCAATCTTTACTAAAATATACTTTTACCAGTATCCAAATCCCCAGGAAATCATTACTGACAGGGGAGCACAGTTTGTTTCTTGTTTATGGCGTCGTTTTTGTCGTAGGAATGGCATTCAGCATTTGTTGTTAAGTCCTTATAATCCTAAATCTAATGCTGTGAAAAGGTACCATCCTGAAGTTTCTCATTTATTGCGATTATAGATCATACTCAATGGAGTCAAAGATTGTCAGAGGTTCATTCATTGTTAAATAACTCTGTGTCTCTTACTACTGGGTACGCTCCCTCAGAGCTTTTTCTTAATTTCTCAGCTTTAGATAATTTCAAAAAGGAATTTGATTGGCCTTCTGAGTTTGGTGAAGTAAATCCTAAGTTTAAGCATCAATCAGTATTGTTAAATACTAAGAAAAGCCTTAGAAAGAATAACTCTAAAGTCAGAACCAAAGGTGATGAAACCAAAATCGGAGATCTTGTTATCGTAAAAAACCAAAAGCATAGTTCTGTGGTAGCTAAAACCATTAGTAAAGTTTTCATAAAATATTTGGGATCTTTTCTTGTAATAGGTGTAGAAAATAATGCTGTAAGTTTGGTAAATTTGGAGAATGAATGGATTGATACACATAACATAGACAATGTTAAGTTGTTTATTTATTCTCTGAAAAGGGAATTTTTTTTGCAAGATATAAACTACTACTCATACAAATCTTACGTAGTTTATATCTTGATAAAAAATTGATTCTTTTATTATTGATTACACATTACTCACTAATTGTTGCACATATTTAAAATATAGGTGCTCGACGATATTGTTTTGTTTATATATAGACTTCTGTAAAATAACAAATCGCAAGAATGATATTCATCCTAAAATTTTCCAAATTATACGTGGAACGTATTATATTGAAAAAAAATGGACGTTTGTAATTTTATTCAGGATTTAGCTCAAATGAGTCTAGCCTCAAAGCTTAGAAAGACATTAGCAAAATACAACATAAAGAATATGTTTACCAACAATGGATGTTCATTAATTGTAGAGGTCCATACACAAATCCATTTCATATTGTCATTCATTTCTTTCAAGGAAGTCAACTTTTTCTATTTCCAGCAATTACTTCTACGGTATGGACCTCCATTTCTCAATATAGGATCCCTTTAGGAGCTTAGTAAACGTACATCATATATGAATTATTGTTAAAACAAGTCTAACGAGCATGCGCTAGATGACCAGTAAAAAGAAGATTGCTATGCAGATTAGGGCATTACGCAGAATGTTGGTAAACGAGGATAGCGCAAAACATTTCATTTAGGATAAACTTACATGTCTTGCGTGTTGAATATGTACTTGAACGTTCCTAAGTATTTTATAGGTAACATTCTGAAATGTTTTCTTCGCTTGCTTATTTGTGTTCCGAAGTACCATAATACATTAGGGACGTAATTTCTTAATTATATGGATTCCTTCATTCCCTAACATTTTTCTGGTTCCGTATCATGATTTGACACATTGAATTTTGATACTCCATTTCGTTTTCAGTGGTTACTAGATACCGTAACACGGGGTTACTTTGCACATTGTTCGTTACTTTGCAATTATCGATATTTGTAAAGAAAATTATGTATTTTCTGGTACCGACTCTGGAACCACATTCTAATAGTTTAACATATGTCCCACAAAAGTGCCAACTGATGAAGAGAAAATATCATTTTCGTAAACTTATTTGATTTAGTTATTCCCTTTGTCCAAGAATATGATCCGAACACTAATCAGTTCAAGATTTACGGGGTTTGTAACTTTCAGGCTGAATCCCACTCAAAATCGCATGTTTTTTTAACGGCAAGTCTGTGATTAGACTAAAAAACAATGACTTTAATCGGTTTTTACAGGTTTAGTCACTTCCTGGAACTGTTTCTGCGTGAGTCACTTGTTTGAACTGTTCATGCCTTTGGTGTGAAGTCTTAGTTCAGAGATTGGTGGTACTCAGTACTTGTGTGTATTAATAGCTTTTATCATACTTGATACTGCCTTTTTGGACAGTTCCTTATTTTTGCACTTCAAGATGTAAACGCTGAGCTATTCCGTATAAAATCAGGAAGTTTACGTATGAAGCCTCAAAAATTAGAGTTAAATTTTACATTTCAAGTAGTATTACCAGTTGACGAAAAAAAGTGGAAGGCTGAGATTTTTTCGAAGTCAGTTTTGAAATTACAGGATCTAAAAATACTGATAATTTACCAGCAAAATATTCCATTCTTGACATTTGTTCGATTAGCACTTGCAGAGAGAGAAGTGGCGTAGGATACTAGCAGGTAGCGGCATAGCACTTGCAACCTAGATATTTTCTATTTTGTATCCAAGTAGTATGAGAATCTTCAAGGTAATTTAAATGAAATTTTTATTAATTGTTTATGGTAATGAACAATTTGTTAAACAACTAATTTATATTTTAACTGAGTGTGACGTGAAAAGTCACGAAATATCAAAACTGTACCGTCGAATGGGGTGAATAGAAACACATTTTTGGCTATATGAGTATATAAGTTTGGTGATGTTAAAGATTTCGCTTATCAAATTATTCCAAGAAAACGGTCTTAATATGCTAATGAAGTTAAGGAAACGTCATATTAATTTATCATCTCCACTTTTCTTCACCTTGATTTTTTTTAATGTTTCTATTCACCCCATGGGTAGGGTGAATAGAAACAATGACTTTATTTTCATTGTTGTTTCTTTTGTACTATTGGGAAGGTAAAAAGAAACAGCGTATTTGTTGATACGAACTATTTATTTGATACCTGCAAGATATAAGTTCAATAAGACCAGTATTACATAAGTTACAAACTTATAAAACAATACAATGTACATACAAAGTAGGTACAAACGACCGTATAATTTTTATGACATTTGAAAAAAGACTTAACCACTGAAATCACTAGGGAAACTTATCGTATACTTAAAGCGTGCTGACGAACTCCTAATAAGACCCGACAGTTTCGTCACAATATCCTCATGTAGTAAGAACGATTCCTCAGAAATTTCTAAAAATTTCATTGTTTTTGTTCCTCTTATAAAACACTCCCACATATCAACCATGTTCACATTTTCGCACTTGGGTAGCGAATAGCCTCACCGAGTATTTTAGCTTCCCTTAAACCTTTACCACAGCAAAATCACCAGCTTTAGAAAACCATGATCTAGTTCAAGATCGTCTGGAATGTTGTTTTCTGGAGTGTTGTCTCACTCCTTTTCCGACAATACGCGGGTTATAAAACATTCCCACATACCCACCATGTTCACATTTTCTCATCTTTGTCACTGTCGTGAAGACAATAATAGTCTGAGCTCTCTGATGACGATTGTTCCACATGCATCAACTTTCTTGTTCGTGAGAAATCCCTTTCGTTGCTGTCGGAGTAAGAGAGCTCAGGTTGAGTTTCGTTGTGATTTGATGAAAGTGTATCATTTTCAGAATACAAACCAAAATTCTTACCAGAAACAACATCTATTCGTTCCTTCTTCTTCCGTTGTTTAATTTTTTCATCTTCTCGCATGTTCTTGAGAAGATCCATAAGAGAACGGTCTACAGTCTGAGATGTCTCTTTGCTGTTCTGTTTCTTCTCGTTCAGTGTCTCTTTTCGGCAGCTTCCTCAGTACTTGGTCTCGACAAACGGGAAAAATTCCACACTTTTCGAATCCAGCCCTGATATTTACCTCCTTCAGTTTGTCACACATTTTTTTAAGAAGCTTTGGAAATTTGTTCTTAGAGATGGTTGATTCATTCCTATCAGGTCCTTTTTTCCGCTCCTCAAGAAGTGTTTCTATTCACACCATTAATTAAAAATCGTAACAATAACCCAGTAAAGTCAAATTTTGATTACAAATAATTTACAAAAGGAAAACGTTTACTATGAACCTCTTTCACCCTTCAGCACTCGCGCACAGACCGTCACGCGAGAACTCGCATGCGGTCGAAATGACCGCACTGTAAATTTGACGTTCAGGAATGAATTACATATTTTTAAATGAATTGTATACTTGCCAAAAGCGGTGGTGTGTTGCAACAATACAGTCTGGGGAAGGATTAGAGGGGGTGAGGGGAAGTTATCTCAAAGTCACTAAGCAAAATCAAAGTATATTTATAGGTGTGGTCGAAAAGACTGCGCTGCGAGTTCTCGAGGGTTAAATGAAACAACAAACTACAAAATTGGCTTATGTTTAAATGCAACAAATATGAAAATGTCATACTTGCCAAGAAAGTTTGTGGAGCGCCAAAATAACGTGTAGGATTTCAGTAACATATTAACGCTGCTGCCGTTACCTCAGTGTTCCCAACTCACTAAAACATTTTGTGTCTGCTGTGAACACTTTAGCCATATAAGACTATGTTAAGAAATTTCAGTTTTGTTGATTAATTTATCGTTCAGATATATCCAAAACTAATCTGGGAGTTTTGTTTCTATTGACTCCCATGTTTCTATTCAGCCCATTTGACAGTATGCAAAGTGGCAATAATATCATGAGATGACAGCACATACCCAGTCAGGAATGTCCAGAGAAATAGTAACTGTATTCGCATTAATAGTAGTTGTATTTAAGCGCAGAACTGGACTTTAACAAACTTGAAACCAGAAACTTAATGAAACGACATAATGATTTTACCTTCCTCCAGACGCTATTATGTTTCGACCTTGAATTTACCATGAAACCATTGCCTTCAGGAATCTTGAAAACACACAAATCTTGAGAGATAAGGTTGGTAACTACTCTTTACATCTTTTATACGGTACAGCTTCTATACACTACTGATACAGTATACGGTACAGGTTCTACACAATATTCATCTTATCTTCTTTTTCCAAAAAAAGAAAAAAAAACTCAGCGAAATGATAGCTATTTCACAATAAGTTACTAGGCTTGGAAACACAACTGCTCGAAACACAAGTACCGTAGTGAGTCATCAAAATTGGCAAAAGGCAATTCTATAACGTTTGCATAGAAAAGTTTATTCGAATATTTCTGATTCAGGCCTTCACATCCAGGATAACAATGCTACCAAGTTGAAATGTGCAAAATATAGCTTCAGAATCGAATATTTAAACATGTACAAATTTTAGCATAAATTCCAAATTGAAAAGTTGAATATAGTATAATTCAAAGATAGAGTACTCACATGGATTGATTGTTTTATATCTGAACTCAGAAAAACTTGAGAAAAACGATCATGTGGCATTTCACTATATTTGACCCAAAAACCGTTGTTTGTAGGGAGCGTAAACCCATGGCCGATAGGTTAGTCCGGCGTTTGGTCTACCATGCAGTAACATGTTTAATCATATTTAATCTTCTAGTATAAAAATTACAGGAACCATGACCTGTAACAATTTCCATCGTCTCTTTCTTCATTCCTAATTTTAATAGTCGGAATGTAATATTCCAATTTTTCCTTTCATGGTTAATTTTCAACATGTTATGCATTTTCTTTTGATGATTGCGTTTAGCTACATTACTAATCGGAATTTTTACAATGATTTCTTAAATGTACACTTATTTCTTTTTAATCTTTTTTTATTACTTGTAATAGTCAGCTAACCACTAACATTTAAATATGTTGGCGTTCTAAGATATAATAGCTCCTTCATCCAGGTTAATTGTTTCAGTGTATGTCTTATAGCTGGACACCGAACATGACACGCCAGGATATTTCTCCAATTGGATCAAGAAAGAATGCATATTTCGGCATCACTTAGAGAAGCACTAGATAGATAGGATAAATTAGATTCACGTTGAGGTCTAAGAGATGAAAATTATTGCAAACAAAATGAATATAATAATGTGCATTATGCTGAGACAGAGAAAGGTGGACAGAACAACGAAGTTTTAACCCTTAAGCATGGACAGTCTGGATTCCCTCCTGCCCCATCTTTCTGTTTGGGTTTTTCTTTTCCCTTATGGTATAAATCGCTTTTAGTATCAATAGCGGACATAATCTCTAGTGCTTAATTCATTGAAAAACAAACTGTAGGCGAATCGAACGGAGAATATTTAGAATGAGTCTCACACGCTATCCAAGTAGGGGCACAATCTAAGTTGTATGCTCAAAACAGCCATACAACTGCACACTGCCATATAATTGCCCCCGGTTCTATTTCAATTTTTTATTTATGGTTTTTAGATGTCTATGGGTAAACATGTGGCTTCAGAAAAAAACCTTGGATCTGTAAATCAAGGTCAGGCAAAAGTTAATCACAATCTTCAGAAATTACTGTAATGTCTACATATATGCAGGATCAATCGAGGATCTGCATTGAGAAAAGCTAAAATATCTAAGAAAGAAACACTTCAAATTTGGTATTGGCTCACAATGTTGCGTATAACATGGACCGCAAAAAAATAAACAACGACTAAGGGACGCTAGTGAAGAACAACAAATTATGAAAATAATAGGGGAAAAAAGCATGCTTGGCCATCTTATTCCGCACTCCGATTTTATCACCATGCTGATAGCGGGAAATGCAATAGGAATACCAGGAAAACGAAGACTAAGAATATAGTATGTTGACAGTTAAGATGAAGAGACGTTATCAAGTTTTAAAACTGATCTTCCATGGTAGAGAAAAATTTCATAATTTCCATGTTGCCCACCTACCTATGATTGGGGGGAACAGGAAGGAACCGATGATTTAAATAGTGATCTTCCAAATTTACGATATCTACACTACTTCTTTGAGAATGATTAGAAAGTTGATTTCGTAAATCTACGAAGCCAATTCTACCTCTTGAAGGGGGTGACTTCACCAATAATCCATGCGGGAATGACATTTCGTAGCTTAGTAAGGTAATGTTCGTGCAGTGTAAATAAAACTTGCAAAATCATATGTGCAAGCTCTCGCAGGAATACATCGGAACTATGTCGTGTTATTTTCTGAAATAATCCGCGTGCAAATATCGCTTGATACAAGCTATATTTTACTCTCAAAACACATTGTTTTGTTATTAATAATTTGTTTTCTACATATCTTGTAAATATCTTAAATTTTATTGGCCAGTGATTAGTGGAGGCAAGTTTTGGCCAAATACTTTTATACTTCTATTTCTTTCTTATGACTGCATGGGTTATTCCTGTAGCCTTGAGACCGTGTTTTTTGTCGTTGTTAGAATCTTGTAAATATAATCGTAACGTTCATTTGGTTTTCACCTTTTCCCCAAAAGTTTACACATCCCTCTTCTCTCTGTCACTTGTTTGTTCCGTTTATCCCAGCTTTGCTACGGCAAATGAAGATTTCTTTCGTACCTACGTTTTATCATAAATTATAGCTGGGGAGAACGGTAGACAAAGCGTAGATATCGTAAAAATGGAAAAGTGAGCCATTGATGAAATTAAGCTCAGATATTAAAAAACTAAAATTCTCTTGCGGTGCAAATCACAAAACTGGTTAAACTGTATAGAAAATCTAATAATACTGAATGTAATTCATACAAATTAAAAGAACATCAAAAGGTTACTTTTACTATATCTTTTACTTTATATGTTTACGACCGTTTTAACTTCTTTTATTTCCCTCTTTATCTTTTTTTTTTATTTTCTTTGAATACAGGTGGCCGTGTGGCAGAATGGATAAATTAAGATTTCACTTACAATTATCTTCGACCGCTCAACTCATTCACCGGCATTGCAGTTATAACGATCTCAGACGTTCCACGTCTAATAATCCCAAGGGTCCTCTGGAGTCCTATGCTGATAGTAATAAGCGATCGTCCAAGGCGGAACAATTATTCCTTCCTTTTCAATCATTTGGAGCCAGAGTTTGTCACACAAAACTAAAATTACAAACGAATGTTAAGATGCTAACACATTTGTACTAGTCACTTCACTGCTGATTTCTGCACAATATTAGAAAAAAATATTTTACACGAAGGCGTATGAAAATATCGTACAATCACTGATGTTAAACTAAACAAATTGGCTCCCACGCATGCAAACGGCGGATTTGCCTTGCGAAGCTCAATCCGTACAAGGGGAGCACTCATAAGAGCATAACGTGTGCTTACTTTAGAACAATGCACCCACTCGCCTTCGTGTGTAACCTTCCGAGCGACGACCAGGCTTTCGTGCAAAGCACTGAAGGTTCTTTTAGCAAACCAAAGCTTGTATATGGCCAGCCGGGAAAAACCCGATTTGCACTCCTAGCATCGGAACCGGAACAATCGTCCTATTAGCTTTAAGTTATAACAGTGCGTAGGTGGAAAGTGATTGTCCCGAAAGTCAGATATAAGGAAACAGTCAACAGAAATGTAGTACTCACGTGATCACTGTCCCTGCTTCTTGAGCATATGTGGCCATGAAACAGGAGCTAGGCTTACTAACACAAATGTACAAAATACGAAACTGATGAAAAGTGGTTGAAGATTGCTCTTTCAAATACGAGAATTGGCAAAAATATACGCACAGACCATAATTCAGTTGGCTCTGTAATACAAAGTAACAAAATAATATATAAGATTCAGTCTACAGAGCAATTGTTACCTAAAGAGTGGCAAATACTCTTTCGAGAATCGAGATGAGACGTTCAGTTTTTACGATATTGTAAGTTTGCCTTGTTCCATCTCGAATTAAAATGTTAAGCTTCATCCCGATTTTGTCTGGTTTGTTTTAGAATCGAGATAAGAAATTCCCCTTTTAATGGGCAACATTACATAAAACCGAAATATTGTTTTTGCCTAATATCACGTCTCTGCTTGTAATGGTATTACCTGTGCGATAATAAGTTCTTATTGTTTAAAAATTTCAGGAGATTATTATTATTACAAGTATTGTTCCTGAAAATCTGATAGTTCAAGTATTGAAACAAACGAGTATTCAAATATTCGAATGTAATAAAACGTGTCATTGCCGATCAATCGTAATCAAAATTCCTAAAGTAGAGAAAAAAGTTCTTCGACGTTTATTTGGTGGAAGAACCTCCAGGTTACTGGTCAAGCGTCTAGGCCACTGAACCACGATGACTGCGCTGTAAATGATTCGTCTTTAGGCTCTGCCTCAGCTTGGAAAGTTGTATGTTACTTTTTTCTTCGCTTCAAAACGACTTTCGTGTTCAACTTATCATGATATAAGTGAATAATCTTCAGTAGAGTTTATATTAATAACTTGAGTTGTTCTTAAACCTTTGGTTCGCAAGTTGGTTTTATCTCCACACGAAACTACAGACATGACTGATTTAATACTCATTCTCTCTATTTGTTTCAAAGCAGTCGCCATTACATGGTCAAAAGCTTATTACCGCTACGATATAAATGACTGTTCAATTTGATATAGTGAAAAAATCTACTTCTTCTTATTTTGAAAGTAGAAAGATATGGAGACTTCACAGTGGTACTCCATTTCATATTTCTGCGGTAATTCATATAATAAACGCTTTCAGTGATAAACGCTTTAGTCAAAGTTCAAGTTTATCAACCGGTAAGTTACTGCATACGGGTGAGAAATCCCACACCTGCGCAGTATGTGGAAAGGAATTCCGTGTTTGTTCAAGTTTGGCTAAGCACATGTTAATCCACACAGGAGAAATACATTACACATGCCAAGAGTGTGGTTATGGATTTAAAGATCGTTCAAATTTGGTTAGACATATGTTAATCCACAGGGGAGTAAAACATCACACATGCCAAGTGTGTGGTTTAGGATTTAAACTTCGTTCAAGTTTGGTTACACACATGTTAATCCACACAGGAGAAAAATATCACCTCTTTAAGAGTGTGGTAAGGCATTTAATCAATCTTCAAGTTTAGCTACACACATGTTAATCCACACACGAGAGAAATCTTACATTCGCCAGGAGTGTGGTAGGGCATTGAATCGACGTTCACATTTGGTTAC
This sequence comes from Thermobia domestica, assembly GCF_964235325.1. NCBI lineage: Eukaryota > Metazoa > Arthropoda > Insecta > Zygentoma > Lepismatidae > Thermobia > Thermobia domestica. The sequence goes on along the minus strand of NC_137460.1, from coordinate 270,115,379 downwards.
ACACATGTTAATTCATACAGGAGAAAAGAATCACACATGCGAAGTGTGTAGTAAGGCGTTTAATCGACGTTCAAGTTTGGCTACACATATGTTAATCCACACAGGAGAGAGAGATTACACGTACCAAGAGTGTGGCAAGGCATTTATTCAACGTTCAGGTTTGGTTAGACTCATGTTAATTATCACAGGAGAAAAAGCTCACATCTGCCAAGAGTATAGTAAGGCATTTAATCAACGTTCAAGTTTGGCTACACACAAGTTAATCTACACAAGTGAAGAATCTTACAAGTGCATAGAGTGTGATAAGACAGTGAAAGTTCAAAGTTGGTTTCACACATGTTTATCCACACAGGAGAAAGACATCACACATGCCAAGTGTGTGCCGGGGCATTTAAAGATCGTTCAAGTTTTGTTAGACACATGTTAATCCAAACAGGATAAAAAAACTTACAAGTGCCTAGAGTGATGTAAGACATCTAATCATCGTTCAAATTTGGTTAGACACATGTTAATTCACACAAGAGAAAACCATCACACGTGCCAAGAGTGTAGTTAAGCATTTAATCAAAGTTCACATGTGGTTAAACACATGTTAATTCACACAGGAGAAAAGCATCACATATGCCAACAGTGTTGCAGGTCACTTATAAAACGTTCAAATTTGGCTAGATACATGTTAATCGGCACAGGAGAAAAAGATCATGCGTGGCAAGAGTGAGGTTGGGCATTTAATCCACGTTCAAACTTGACTAGACACATGTCAATTGATGTTACTATTTGGTGAACAATAATATAGTTGGCTCGCCCCCCCCCCTAACTTCTACTGGGACCCCTCTATATTTTTGCGCTGGCAACGGGTCTGCAGGTTCATAGCATGCAGTTGTTAGTTTTATGTTCTTTGTATTCTTGACAGCGTTTACCTCGGAAAGGAAGTGGTCGTAATGAGCAGGATGGTTTAAATCGGCGTCTCTTAAAAACGAAGATTTGTTTATGCAAAAGGTCGTTGATAGTATCCTATGATGTGCTTAGGGTGCATTTTTAAAGCTGCATCTCACTTCAGGTAGTTCAGCTTATATATCGTCATGTGTTATAGATGGAGGAACCCCTCGTAATACTATTGACATGGTATGTGGCTGAGGTTGCTAGTGGATGTTTTTGAGAGAAGTTTAAGTTGCAGTTTTCGTGAAAATTTCAAAACTGGATTGTCACGAATTATTTTGCGAAGTTAGCCGACTGTGATTTAATGATGATTTTTTTTGTCTCTACCATTTGCGAAATATCTTGCGTTGCCGATACTGGAGAAGTTACAGAAGTAAACGCTTTGAAATCAAGTACTTTGGATTGTAGTTTTGCAGTAGGAAGCTGTGGATATGATGCAGAGAACGATAAGCCGGTAGGAGTGAGAGTCAGAGTTCGATATTCTATGTGCATTTGTATGCTTCCTAAATGGTGGTGAACTCGTTGATGATACTTGGTGGTTGCCACTGATTGGAGAATGAAAACTCTGAGAAATTGGTTCAGTGTACGCTCTGTCTCGTCAATTTCTCCGCTTCTCGTTTATCTTCAAAGGATGCGTTAAAGACTGTCCATCGTCAATTATCATATGGGATAAAATAACCGAACTGAAACAGTATCCAAAACTATGAGATGAGATCAGTATAAGAATGAGAATGGTCATAATGATGATGAAAAATTATACTACTTGTATACTCCAGCTAGCTTCCACTCGTGAAAGCTCTCAATTTCAAGCAACTTGTCGCCTGTTAATGTGTCAGCACCGCCGTGCGCCAACACGAGTGCAATAAACACAGCCTAGACTTGGCAAATAGGCCTCACTACATGTAATCCAGCTGGGAAAATTTGCGAATGCACTACTTTTTATCGGGCACTCAAAATGGCTAGTAACTTATGAGCAGGTTACGCCCTCTGTAATGTGTGCTGAAAAGGAATTTACGTGCAAAGTGTAAGTGGTGGTCTCTGTTCTATCTAAATTTTACCATTATACGATATAACATCTAACAAAAAATCAAAAAGAAAATCAAAAAATTGGGCGTAAGGAACTTCGATCCTTAGCATTATGAAAGGAGTAAACATATATAGCACACAACTTAATATAAACAGATTGATTCAATATAAATACAATACAAATAGAGAAAATGAAAAATCTGTAAAGTGATAGCGAGGATGGAGAATGATGGGAGCTGGGAAGCAGCAGATAACTCATGGGTATTTTAGTCTGACAAATGAATGTGTCTTCTGTGTGGGGTAATTTCTATGTGATTATGGGAACTGAGGAAACCAAACTGAGTAGAAAGTGATTACTGTGCAGGATATGATGCATGAAAGAGTGGAAGATGCTAATGAATAAAATAATCAGATATAACCTTCAGCCCATGATTAGCCACATTTCGTGACTTTTTTTTTAATTATTTGTGAAGAACTGCAATAACAGTTTTCTTAATTGGTATGTTAGCAATTTTGGATGAGGCACTTGTCTGTTTCCGGGGAAGATGTAGATTTCGTATGTATATGCCCAAAAGACCTGCAAAATATGGGAATAGAATTTTTAGTTTGTTGGGGAAACATTATACTACACAACATGGAAATGTATGTGGGGACACAACCAGAAGGTCCGTTCCAGATAGATAACAAACCTGAGGAAGTAGTGAAGGGATTGTGTTAACCGATTAATAGTTCATCTAGCAACATGACCTTTGACAATAATCGGTTTGCAAGCTGCAATTTGGTTAAATCAATGGAATGGGACAGTAAGTAACCAATTATAGGGACAAATCGTAAGAACAAGGAAGAGTTGTCCCCCGCATTTCTGAATGCCAAAAAGAGAAAAGAATACAGGAGTAGGTTTGGTTTTCATTAGAACTGCACCATTGTCTCCTACGTACCTAAGAAAAATCGGTGTGTAGTTCTGGTTTCAAGTATGCATAATCACAAAAAATTAGATTAGAGTACCGGAGATAAGAGGAAGTCAAAGATCGTCACACTTTGCAATGAAACTAAAGTTGGAGTGGACACAGTAGACCCGATACGTACTGAATATGACGAAGACAGAAACACTAGACGATGCCCAATGGCGTTATTTTATCACTTCTTAAATGTAGAAGCGACGAATGGTAATGTTATATACTCTGCGAAAAGAGCGAATAAATTCTAGGGGTGAAAATACCTAAAGGAACTGGGAAAAGTGTGATTGAAAGAGACAGCACTGAATAAATGAAATCCCACAGAGCTTCGAAAATCAGAGGCAAGGTTTTCTGGATTGATTCTAGAAGAAGATTCTCCTGTACCTCCTCAACTAGGAAAACGAGGACAATGTTACATGTGTAAACACAGTAAGAGCAGATACTTTTGCCAGAAGTGCGTAAGTGGATTTACCTAAGTCACGCAAAAAAAAAAAAAAAAATGTGTGGAGACTGCTGCAGAATTGAAACGTAAATTTCCCTATGTGTAATACACCGCTATTAGGAGAAATACTGATTTACTTCTTTCTAGTTAAAAATATTTTATTTTGAGTGCCGGTATGTAGGCAAAAAATAATCACATAGTTATCGAGCTTATTATAACAAGGAAAATATTGCTTCAATGAAATGAATGTATAGTTTCACTTAAATTGTGTCCACCGTCTGGTGTTTTTATTTAATATTGTAAATATAATAAAAATTTAAATCCTAGTTCACATCTTATCAGGCAAAACTGTTTTTGGGTCCAAGAGGCAAAATGTTACCGTTCATGAATTATTTTTCACATTACCACTGTAGGGTTAAGAACGGTTAATCTCACGCGGGCAAAGTGTACTGACAGAGTGTAAACATTAGGGGTAAGGGATGCTGCATGAATACAGGATGCTGAGTTTTGAAGCATTTGTTGATATAGGTGAAATTAATTTTTCGAGATATAACTGTAATATTGGGAAAGTTATGTGTTGGTATAGCTCCAGAGTGGGACTAGGTAATCGGACAAGGAAACCTATGTGGAAAACGTATGGTTAGAGAATCAAAAGTTTTTGATAGATTTTGGATGATGCGGCTCCACACCGTAGATCTGTATGTTAAGTTTGGCACTAAGAAAACTTTCAAAGTACTTAGGATCGTCTATGAATAAAGTTCAAAAAGATGGCATCAAACCGTAGAAAAGTTAAAGTTCGTCCTCCTGTTTCGGGAAAAATATTTGTGGTTTCTCTGTGCTTATCATTTCCATTGTGAACCCAGTAGTAAGCTTACGGCTAGGGTCTGCGTTTGACAGTATCTCCAGCTGGAAATGCATTGAAATACCGTTATCTCTTATTGCTACATAACACTCAATTAATATAATTTACAATGTTCAACACAGATGGCAAGAAAAGAGTGAGAGTTACTTGGACAACGTGATCCTACGCTAGAGAAGTGCTCCATATTCTCTGTTTAATATGGTGATGTACAGAAGAATGCAGATCATAAATGCAGGGAACAGAAAACCACATTTAAGGTATACTACCATAATACACGAAGCATTAAAATAATTTTAGACTCTGCTATGAATATTAGTTTGTTGCCGGAATATGGCTACTTAGTGGTGAGTGAAAAGTAATCGAAAGAATCGGTGATGAGCACTGGAATGCCGTTTCTCATACAATTGTCTACATATGTAAAGGATCGCAAGATAATAGAAGCGGAGTGTTCGTAGTATTAAAATAAATGGAGAAACAAGTAGTAGAAAATGGATCGATCTGGAACAGCTTCGCACAACATCAATCAATTCAGGAGCCCCTGGGAAATTGAGCACCTTACACCGTGAGCCCACGGTCTTTTACGACCTCCATTTTAGAGGTGAATTTATTCCCTTTTATGACCACTTTTTAGGGGGTGTATTCGTTCTCTTTTACGAGCCCATTTTAGGGGGTGAACTCATTCCCTTTTATGAGCATATTTTCCACATAGCATAACATCAGACTACGTAACATAACGAACATACATCAGAGCAGATAACACATAAGACTCGTTCTCTTTTATGACCTCCATTTTGGGGGTGTACTCGTTCCCTTTTATGAGCATATTTTTCAACCCCTATTTTAACATAGGAGATAACACATAAGATTACGAACACATAGAAGAGAAGATAACACGTAACACTACGTAACACACAGGAGAACAGATAACACATAAGAGTACATAAAATAACAAGGGTGTACTCGTTCTCCTTTATGAGCATATTTTTCAACCCCTATTTTAACATAGGAGATAACACATAAGATTACGAACACATAGAAGAGAAGATAACACTACGTAACACACAGCAGAGAAGATAACACATAAGAGTACCTAACATAACCAGGGTGTATTCATTCCCTTTTATGAGCATATTTTTCAACCCCTATTATAACATAGCACAGATTACATAGCAGATCTAATATAAGAGTATGGCTTATTTTCCAACCCTTAATTTACCATAACAGAGACTACGAAACATAGCGGACATAGCACAGGGGGTGTATTCATTTTCTCCATTCCTAGACTACGAACACACAGCAGACCAGAGAATACATAAGGTTCATTCCCTTTTATGAGCATATTTTTCAACCCCTATTTTCACATAACAGAAATGACATAAGAATACATAACTCACTCCAACCCTTATTTTAACATAACGAGCAAAGATTACAATCAAACACCCACGGTCTACAAATAATCATTTTAGAGGGTGTATTCATTCATTCTCATTGATGACCATTTTTTCCAAACCTAATGAAATTACATAGCAGAGCAGATAATACATAAGATTCGTTCCCTTTTATGAACACTTTTTAGGGGGTGAACTCGTTCCCTTTTATGATTACTTTTTCAACCCCTATTTGAACATTTTAACATAGCAGAAATGACATAAGCATGTTCTCAAACTACTCACCATCGTGAACAAAGGTCAAACTCGAAAACGAAACAACATATCGAGGTGCTGTTTCCACATTTAGCAATTGGTCATCAGGTACTACAAGTTCCAAAATAATGACCATCGAGGTCAAAGGTCAAAATACTTAAAACCTAATATCTCGAAAACGGAGCCACATACTCAGGTGCTGTTTCCAAACCTAGTAATAGATCATCAACTAGTACAAGTTCCAAAATAGTGGCGATCGAGGTCAAAGGTCAGCATACTTAAAACCCAATAACTCGAAAACGGAGCCACATATTGAAGTGGTGTTTCCACATTTAGTAATTGGTAATCAGGTACCACATGTCCCAAAATAATGACCATCAAGGTCAAAGGTCAAAATTCTTAAAAGCTAATAATTCAAAACTAGAGCCACTTATTGAGGTGCTGTTTCCACATTTAGTAATCGGTCATCAGGTACTACAAGTTCCAAAATAATGATCATCGAGGTCAAAGGTCAAAGTATTTAAAACCTAATAACTCGAAAATGGATCCACATATTGAGGTGCTGTTTCCACATATAGTAATTGGTCATCAACTGCTACAAGTTTCAAAAATAGTGGTCATCGAGGTTAAAGGTCAAAATACTTAAAACCAAATAAGTCTTAAATGGATCGACATACTGAAGTGCTGTTTGCAAATCTAGTAACTGGTCATCAACTGCTACAAGTTCCAAAATAATGATCATCGAGGCCAAAGGTCAACATACTTAAAACCTAATAACACGAAAACTGAGCCACATATTGAGATGATGTTTCCACATTTAGTAATCGACCACCAACTACTACAAGTTCCATAATAATGATCATCGAGGTCAAAGGTCAAAATACTTAAAACCTAATAACACGAAAACTGAGACACATATTGAGATGCTGTTTCCACATTTAGTAATCGGCCACCAACTACTACAAGTTCCAAAAATAATGATCATCGAGGTCAAAGGTCAACATACATAAAACCTAATAACTCGAAAACTGAGCCAAATATTGAGGTGGTGTTTCCACATTTAGTAATCGGTCACCAAAGACCACATGTCTCAAAAGTGTCAACCATCGAGGTCAAAGGTCAAATTCGAAAACGGAGCCAAATATTGCGGTGGTGTTTCCACATTTAGTAATAGTTCATCAATCACTGCAAGTTCCAAAATAGTGACCATCGAGAGCTTGTAGACGGAGCAACTGATAAATTTTGTACAAAGCAGAAAAAGTGAAGGAGGAATAAATTTGAGTGGGCTATTCAATTTTGTACCAACGAGAAATGCCATTTTAACTTGCTGAGAATTATAGGTCTTCTTGTACTAATTAAATAAACGAAGGAATATTGTATCAATGAGAAATGTCGTTTTTTCTAGACCATGTTCTATTATTTAAACAAACGAAGGGGTGAATTTGAGTGACCTATTCAATTTTGCACCAAGGAGAAATAATTGCGTATTTTAAATCATTTTGTACTATTTAAAGAAACAAACAACCGGATAAATTTAACCGGCTCAGAAGTTCAATACTATTTTGTACTCTTGAGTGAGCTTTCCAATTTTGTAGCAAGAAGGACTATTTTCTAACTAACTCAGAATTTCATTTCATTTTTGTAATACTCAAATTTGGATGGAGTGTTGAGTTTTGTACGAACCAGAAAAATTTGATTGTATTATTTCCTTAGGTACCAACTGGAAAAAGTGAAGGACCATTATTCAAATAAACGAAGGAATAGAGTATTTTGTTTTTGTACCAACTAGAAAAAAAGAAGTGAAGTATGAATAAAATTTAAGTTGACTATTTTCTTTTGTACCAACTGGAATGTTCTATTTTTGTATCAATCAGAAAAAACGAAGAAGAGCCATTTTAACAAGTTCATAATTTCTGTAACGAAAGAATAATTTCGATATTCTACTTTTTATACCAACGAGAAAAAATGAACTAGCTGAATATCTAAATATACGAAAGAATAAATTTAAGTGACCTATTCAATTTTGTACCAATGAGAAATGTCATTTTTAACTGGTTCAGAATGGAATATTTAGTTTTATACCACCGAGAAAAAAAAAAGAAATTGTACCATTTTGGGGTATTCAAATTAACAAAGAACTTATAATTTGTGTCAACTCTAAAAAGGGTCATTTTGTATTATTTCAACAAACAAAAGGAAAAAAGCAAAAAGGACCATTTTAAACTAGTCTAGTAAACGAAGGCATAAATATGAGTGAGACCAGAGAAAAAACCGAAGAATTCCCATTTTAACTAGTTCAATATTTCTGTACAATTTTGTAGTACCCAAATAAACGAAAGAAGGGTCATTAAAAAAACTTAGGATAACTTGAGTAGTCTAAGTTTTTGTACTCATTCGAAGAAAAGCAAAGAAGAACCATTTTAAGTAGCTCAGCTTTTTTATACCTAATGTTCTAACCATTTATAACAGGCTTAGATTTTTATACCTTTTTGTAATATTTGCAAACAAAAAAGCAAGGAAATACCATTTTAAATAGCTCAGAATTTCTTGACCATGTTGTACTATTTAAAGAAGCGAAGGGATAAATTCAATTTTTCACCAACAAGAAATGCCAGTTTAACTAACTCAGCATTTTATATCATTTTGTATTATTTCAACAAACAAAGGAATAAGCAGAAAAAAGGGATCATTTTAAACTAGTCTAATAAACGAAGGCATAAATATAAGTGAGCTATTTAATTTTGTAGCTGAGTATTTTCACGAAAGAACAAAATTGTACTAATCAGAAAAAGCGAAGAAGACCCATTTTAACTAACTGAGAATTTCTGTACCTTTTTGTACTATTTAAACAAACGATGGGATAAATTTGAGTGACCTGTTTTTTGTACTAACCAGAAAAATCGAAGGAGGTACCTTTATACTAGCTCAATGAAAGAAAGAACAAATTTGGGTGTTCTACTTTTTTTATACCAAACAAGGAAGAACCATTTTGTACTACTCAAATAAACGAAAGAAAAAGCAAACAAAGACCTTTTTAACTAGCGCAGAATTTCTGTAACGCAAAAATTAATTTGGATGGAGTAACAAGAAAGAAAGCAAAGATATGCCATATTAACTATTTAAATAAACGAAGGGATAAATTTAAGTGATCTATTCCATTTTGTACCAAGGAGAAATGCCATTTTTATCTAGCTTAGAATTTCTAGTGCATGTTGTATTATTTAAACAAAACGAAGGGTTCAATTTGAGAAAGCGAACATGAACCATTTTACTCAAATTTGGATGGAATATTTAGCTTTGTACGAACCAGAAAAAAAGTGAAGAAGGACCATTTTAAAAATTCAGACTTTTATACCATTTTGTACTACTTTTTGTACCAAACAGAAGAAAATCAAAGAATGGTCATTTTAACCAGCCAAGCAGAAAAAAGGAAAGAATTAACACATTGTACTGACCAGAAATGGAGAAGACATTTATTGAGGTGTCCTATTTCTTTTTTTTTTTATCAATATCATTTTGTATATTTTTGTGTCATCCAGAGAACAATTTAAATTGACTCTCCCGTCACTAAGAAAGGCTCATAAAATATTTCAACGTAAGATTTAACAAACCAGAGTTATGTCAAATTGTGTATAACAGACTCCATAGCAATTAGCGTTCTAAAGAAAAAAGAAGAAACAGCATACTTGACCAATTTGAATCACAGCAGAAGAAGAGATTATATCAAAGTAAGAAAAGTTTTCAAAGTTCCATGTTGCTGCAGATATTTAAGCAACGTTGCGAATGCGTTACCTAACATTTGTATTGCTAAGGTACTGCCTATTGCTCAACGATTCAATTATTTTGTAGAACTTTCTTTCCTCGTCTAAGTCCAAAAACACAAATATATATTTTTGCATTTATGTGTTTTTTTATAATGGAATATAAGTTTATGGAGTATATTTGGAAATAATAGAACATACATCATGATGTTGTATTGTTTTGAAACATATTATTAAACACGGAGAATGCATAGAATGCTTTTATTCTAGATATATAAATAGATGTATCACATTTGATTTGATTTTGCTGAAGAGCAGAAAAATGACTAGCATGGAGATTGTTTATGTTTCATCTAGAGAAAAAGAAATTCAGCGTGAAAACGAAAAACCTATACTGTTAATCCAGCCGTCTGACCCCGATTTGCCAGATGAATTACGTGATAAAGTGAGAATCATATATCCAACACAAGAAATAGAAGAAGTGTATTATTTTAGACGCTATAATAGATACAATGATGAAATACTCCCGGAAAGTGATGATGACAGTGTTTCAAATATTACCTGTTTTGAACTGGAAGCTAACGAGTGCGACTGTACTAGTGAAACTATTAGTGATACATGTGTTATACAATTATTTAATGAGTATACACCAAATTCAATATTATTATGTGAAGCATGTTCTAAACGTAATGAAAATTAAAAAGATCACAACTGTTTGCTGCAGCATGATTACGAATTATTGCAAAAGGGGTGGACGATCTCAATTAAACGTGAAATGAGAGAAAAAATCTATAAAATTTATTTAAAGAAGCATTTTAAAAGTTGTAATATTAAGAACACTTATACTTTGGAGAAAAAATTTAATCTGGTATATGAATACATTACAGAGTGTGATTATTATATCAACAAAATAGTAGAAATGTTTTTAGAGAAAGATAAACAATTATTTAATTCTGTAAATGAACACTGAGCCCACTGTAGCATATGCATTTGATTGTGTAAAAATAGAAGAACTTGAACTATTAAATGGATCAATTTGTAGTATTGTAATATTACAAACATTGGACTCTGGCAACTGATTTGTCAGGGAGAGGCAGTTTAAATCGTTCTCTGGATGACACAAAAATAATACAAAATGTAACACCACAAAGGTATATAATTCTGAGCTGTTTTCTTCTGATTGTTACAAAAATGAAATAGAGTAATACAAAATGGTATAAAAATATCTAGCTTTTTATAATGAACCTTCTTCCCTTTTTTTCATGCTTTTTCTGCTTGCTATAAAAGTGAATAGGTCAAACAAATTTGTTTTTCTATGGTTGGTACAGAAAGTAGACCTTCTCCGCTTTTTTAATTGCAAACAAAATTTATTCATTCTTCAATAGGTCACTCAAATTTAATAGCACAAAAAGGCTAGTTACCATTGACCTTTCTTGCTTAAGCTACTCAAATTTATTCTTTCCTTTTTCTGCTTGCTATAAAAGTGAATAGGTCACACAAATTTATTCCTTTGTTTGTTTAAATAGTACAACATGGTCAAGAAATTGGGTAGACCAAAAACACAAGAAGCTATAACATGCTGAGCTATTTAAAATGGTATTTCCTTGCTTTTTTCAATTTGATACAAATTTTTCAAAAAGGTGTAAAATTCTAACCCAGTTAAAAATGGTTCTCGTTGATAAAAAAAGAAATAGGACACCTCAATAAATGTCTTCTCCGTTTCTGGTCAGTACAATGTGTTAATTCTTTCCTTTTTTCTGCTTGGCTGGTTAAAATGACCATTCTTTGATTTTCTTCTGATTGGTACAGAAAGTAGTACAAAATGGTATAAAAGTCTGAGTTAGTTAAAATGGTCCTTCTTCACTTTTTTTCTGGTTCATACAAAGCTAAATATTCCATCCAAATTTGAGTAAAATGGTTCATGTTCACTTTCTCAAATTTAACCCTTCGTTTTGTTTAAATAATACAACATGCACTAGAAATTCTAAGCTAGATAAAAATGGCATTTCTCTTTGGTACAAAATGGTATAGATCACTTAAATTTATCCCTTCGTTTATTTAAATAGTTAATATGGTATATCTTTGCTTTCTTTCTTGTTACTCCATCCAAATTAATTTTTGCGTTACAGAAATTCTGCGCTAGTTAAAAAGGTCTTTTTTCGCTTTTTCTTTCGTTTATTTGAGTAGTACAAAATGGTTCTTTCTTGTTTGATATAAAAAAGTAGAACACCCAAATTTATTCTTTCGTTCATTGAGCTAGCATAAAGGTACCTTCTTCGATTTTTCTGGTTAGTACAAAAAACAGGTCACTCAAATTTATCCCATCGTTTGTTTAAATAGTACAAAAAGGTACAGAAATTCTCAGTTAGTTAAAATGTGTCTTCTTCGCCTTTTCTGATTAGTACAATTTTGTTCTTTCGTGAAAATACTCAGCTACAAAATTAAATTGCTCACTCATATTTATGCCTTCGTTTATTAGACTAGTTTAAAATGATCCCCTTTTTTTTGCTTATTCCTTTGTTTGTTGAAATAATACAAAATGATATAAAATGCTGAGTTAGTTAAACTGGCATTTCTCGTTGGTGAAAAATTGAATTTATCCCTTCGCTTCTTTAAATAGTACAACATGGTCAAGAAATTCTGAGCTATTTAAAATGGTATTTCCTTGCTTTTTTGTTTGCAAATATTACAAAAAGGTATAAAAATCTAAGCCTGTTATAAATGGTTAGAACATTAGGTATAAAAAAGCTGAGCTACTTAAAATGGTTCTTCTTTGCTTTTCTTCGAATGAGTACAAGAACTTAGACTACTCAAGTAATCCTAAGTTTTTTTAATGACCCTTCTTTCGTTTATTTGGGTACTACAAAATTGTACAGAAATATTGAACTAGTTAAAATGGGAATTCCTCAGTTTTTTCTCTGGTCTCACTCATATTTATGCCTTCGTTTACTAGACTAGTTTAAAATGGTCCTTTTTGCTTTTTTCCTTTTGTTTGTTGAAATAATACAAAATGGCCCTTTTTAGAGTTGACACAAATTATAAGTTCTTTGTTTATTTGAATACCCCAAAATGGTACAATTTCTTTGTTTTTTCTCGGTGGTATAGAACAAAATATTCCATTCTGAACGAGTTAAAAATGACATTTCTCATTGGTACAAAATTGAATAGGTCACTTAAATTTATTCTTTCGTATATTTAAATATTCAGCTAGTTCATTTTTTCTCGTTGGTATAAAAAGTAGAACATCGAAATTATTCTCTCGTTACAGAAATTATGAACTTGTTAAAATGGCTCTTCGTTTTTTTTCTGATTGATACAAAAATAGAACATTCCAGTTGGTACAAAAGAAAATAGTCAACCTAAATTTTATTCATACTTCACTTCTTTTTTTCTAGTTGGTACAAAAACAAAATACTCTATTCCTTCGTTTATTTGAATAATGGCCCTTCACTTTTTCCAGTTGGTACCTAAGGAAATAATACAATCAAATTTTTCTGGTTCGTAGAAAACTAAACACTCCATCCAAATTTGAGTATTACAAAAATGAAATGAAATTCTGAGTTAGTTAGAAAATAGTCCTTCTTGCTACAAAATTGGAAAGCTCACTCAAGAGTACAAAATAATATTGAACTTCTGAGCCGGTTAAATTTATCCGGTTGTTTGTTTCTTTAAATAGTACAAAATGATTTAAAATACGCAATTATTTCTCGTTGGTGCAAAATTGAATAGGTCATTCAAATTCACCCCTTCGTTCGTTTAAATATTAGAACATGGTCTAGAAAAAACGACACTTCTCATTGGTACAATATTCCTTCGTTTATTTAATTAGTACAAGAAGACCTCTAATTCTCAGCTAGTTAAAATGGCATTTCTCGTTGGTACAAAATTGAATAGGCCACTCAAATTTATTCCTCCTTCACTTTATCTGCTTTGTACAAAATTTATCAGTTGCTCCGTTTACAAGCTCTCGATGGTCATTATTTTGGAACTTGCAGTGATTGATGAACTATTACTAAATGTGGAAACACCACCTCAATATTTGGCTCCGTTTTCGAGTTTGACCTTTGACCTCGGTGGTTGACACTTTTGAGACATGTGGTCTTTGGTGACCGATTACTAAATGTGGAAACACCACCTCAATATTTGGCTCAGTTTTCGAGTTATTAGGTTTTAAGTATGTTGACCTTTGACCTCGATGATCATTATTTTTGGAACTTGTAGTAGTTGGTGGCCGATTACTAAATGTGGAAACAGCATCTTAATATGTGGCTCAGTTTTCGTGTTATTAGGTTTTAAGTATGTTGACCTTTGACCTCGATGATCATTATTTTGGAACTTGTAGCAGTTGATGACCAATTGCTAAATATGGGAACACCACTTCGATATTTGGCGCCGTTTACGAGTGATTGGGTTTTAAGTATTTTGACCTTTGTCCTCGATGATCATTATTTTGGAACTTGTAGTAGTTGATGACCAATTACTAAATGTGGAAACAGCACCTCAATATGTGGCTCAGTTTTCGTGTTATTAGGTTTTGAGTATGTTGACCTTTGACCTCGATGATCATTATTTTGGAACTGGTAGTAGTTGATGACCAGTTACTAGATTTGGAAACAGCACCTCAGTATGTCGATCCATTTAAGACTTATTTGGTTTTATGTATTTTGACCTTTAACCTCGATGACCACTATTTTTGAAACTTGTAGCAGTTGATGACCAATTACTATATGTGGAAACAGCACCTCAATATGTGGATCCATTTTCGAGTTATTAGGTTTTAAATACTTTGACCTCGATGATCATTATTTTGGAACTTGTAGTACCTGATGACCGATTACTAAATGTGGAAACAGCTCCTCAATATGCGGCTCTAGTTTTGAGTTATTAGCTTTTAAGTATTTGGACCTTTGACCTTGATGGTCATTATTTTGGGACATGTGGTACCTGATTACCAATTACTAAATGTGGAAACACCACTTCAATATGTGGCTCCGTTTTCGAGTTATTGGGTTTTAAGTATGTTGACCTTTGACCTCGATCGCCACTATTTTGGAACTTGTACTAGTTGATGATCTATTACTAGGTTTGGAAACAGCACCTGAGTATGTGGCTCCGTTTTCGAGATATAAGGTTTTAAGTATTTTGACCTTTGACCTCGATGGTCATTATTTTGGAACTTGTAGTACCTGATGACCAATTGCTAAATGTGGAAACAGCACCTCGATATGTTGTTTCGTTTTCGAGTTTGACCTTTGTTCACGATGGTCAGTAGTTTGAGAACATGCTTATGTCATTTCTGCTATGTTAAAATGTTCAAATAGGGGTTGAAAAAGGTAATCATAAAAGGGAACGAGTTCACCCCCTAAAAAGTGTTCATAAAAGGGAACGAATCTTATGTATTATCTGCTCTGCTATGTAATTTCATTAGGGGTGGAAAAAATGATCATCAAAGAGAATGAATGAATACACCCTCTAAAATGATTATCTGTAGACCGTGGGTGTTCGATTGTAATCTTTGCTCGTTATGTTAAAGTAAGGGTTGGAATGAGTTATGTGTTCTTATGTCATTTCTGTTATGTTAAAATAGGGGTTGAAAAATATGCTCATAAAAGGGAATGAACCTTATGTATTCTCTGGTCTGCTGTGTGTTCGTAGTCTAGGGATGGAGAAAATGAATACACCCCCTGTGCTATGTCCGCTATGTTTCGTAGTCTCTGTTATGGTAAATTAAGGGTTGGAAAATAAGCCATACAAGGGTTGAAAAATATGCTCATAAAGGAGAACGAGTACACCCTTGTTATGTTATGTACTCTTACGTGTTATCTGTTCTGCTGTGTGTGACGTAGTGTTATGTGTTATCTTCTCTTCTATGTGTTCGTAATCTTATGTGTTATCTCCTATGTTAAAATAGGAGTTGAAAAATATGCTCACAAAAGGGAACGAGTACACCCCTAAAATGGAGGTATAAAAGGGAACGAGTCTTATGTGTTATCTGCTCTGCTGTATGTTCGTTATGTTACGTAGTCTGATGTTATGCTATGTGGAAAATATGCTCATAAAAGGGAATGAGTTCACCCCCTAAAATGTGCTCGTAAAAGAGAACGAATACACTCCCTAAAAAGTGGTCATAAAAGGGAATAAATTCACCCCTAAAATGGAGGTCGTAAAAGACCGTGGGCTCACGGTGTAAGGTGCTCAATTTCCCAGGGGCTTCTGAATTGATTGATGTTGTGCGAAGCTGTTCCAGATCGATCCATTTTCTACTACTGAAGCAGAGCACAGAATCATCTCGTACGTGAGTGTGAAATTATTTGAGCTAAGGTAAGTATGTCCAAAAACAGAAATTTCGTCGGGTGTTTCTGCAGACCATATAGAAACAGTCCTCAAAATTTACTTGAAACATGCCACGAATCACTTCCAGTTGCCATTAGGATCTGACAAAGTTGCTCATTTTGGTGACTATAACTTGGGCTTAGATATGGATCGACAGTAAACATGGGATAACATCAGACCCTTTGTCGACAATTCTATTCAAGGACTCGATTTGGGATAGTACAATATTCATAACGTGCGTAAAAATAACAGCTTAGGTTATGTCATCTGTATATTTCAAACAGAATGTGTCATCTCATATACAGAGTTGCTTCTCCCAGACCGCGAGTTCCCCGTTCCATATGTTACTCCGGAAACCAGAAGCCAGCAATCCAACTCAAAAAGAAAGTTTGTGCCTGACTGAAGGAAGGCCTATTTGGTGAAATTTGTAAAAAACTACAGGTGTTACAGTGAACACTTTTAATAGATGGAACAATAGACGAGACTGGGTTATTTCTCCGATGTTTTTAATGCAACAATAATAAATACTTTGTACTGTTTAAAAAAATAAAATCAATGAAATTTCCAACAAGGCACGGCGAACAGAGTTGCCATACATTCCGAAATAAGTAAAAGCTTGTGGCGTGCATTTCCAAATGAACACACATTCTTAAAAGAATTTCTGATATAGGAAAAAAGCTATTGAGAAGCAGCGAATACTATATTTTTTACAACTAAACTATATATTTTTTAAAAAAAATCAGACACCAGCATCAACAACACTAAACAATTTTGGTCTTAGGTCTAAAACTTCTAGCATACCTCTAGTAAGGTACAATGATGCATCAGGTGCAAACTTGAGGGAAAACCAAAAATTTTAATGAGTTATTTTGTAATAAATTCTAAACTGCATAATCAACGTACTTCCTTTTCAATCCGTTTGCTCGTCCATTTTATCTCATTTATCTATCACTTCTGCACTTTTGTTTTCTCTCCGGCTTGAGAGCCTCTGGCCAGGACAACATAAACAAAACCTTTCTGCGTTCGACGTCATCTATTATTTCTTTTCCGTTTTCGCTCACTTTTCATAGATGCGTCAGGGAAACCTTTTTTCCCTGTTCTTGGAAAACAGCCCGTTTCTCTCCCATTTATAAATCTGGATTAGAAAGTTATGTCTCATCCTGAAGCAATACCTCGCTGCCCAGAAACATATGAATCCTCTACGAAAAAATTATCGAAAACATTACTTCCGGTTTAGTACAATGCCACAGTTTGTATTGGAGGGTGGATGGCCCATCTGCCATCAGAGGTAGCCAAATCGTAATTTTTTTTGGTTCGCATTTCCATAAAATGTAAGTAAAACTTTCATTAGGTTTCAGTCGCTGTTTCATTTTTAACATCCCTAACATCAAAAATAATACAAGAAGACCACATCTGTATGAGTTAGCATTAGTACTAATAAATGAAAACCTGAAAGCCCGTTCTGAAATCTCAACTTTGAAAAAAAAATTGCTGCTGTTCTTGGCACATTATAGAAAGCAAAATACCGATGATGAACCAGTCTAACATATCCGAAGAGATATCTTTTACATCTCCTGTTCAAGACAAAACAGAACTCGCCTTCAATGTAATGATTGTTGAAAAAATGTGTTCAGAAGGCAGTCAACAATTACTACTACTTGCAATACATGCCAACAATCTATGAAAGAGGGCAGTGACATGAAGGTTGATTAATTTTGAACTCGCCTGGCATCTACATATTTTGGAAAAACATGTGCAAAAAGCACTCAATGATTACTGCTCCCTGCAATAAATATCAACATTATCACAGCTAGCTCAGTGACATGGATGTTGATTAGGTTAGATTCTGTTCTTTTGTGTTTTGTTCAGTGTGCACTCATACTGTGTTGTAATTTAATTTAAAGCAAAACTATACTTTTGGTCAACAATGATTTGTTTTAATTTACTAAACCTAAATGCTCCAAAACATGCTGAAATATGTGCCAGGACGTTCTGTGCGAGCAAAAAGCACCATACAGGAATTGATTGAAAAATGGCAGCGTACAGGATCGGTTCAAAATGCTCCCAGGAACAGACGACCATCTGTCTGCACAACTGAATTAAAGATGCAGGTGGAGGAGATAATGACAAGAAGTACGTCGTAAGTCAACCAGGAGATTGAGTCAACAGGTTCATACGGGTGAGAGAAGTTGCAGATGTGTTTTAAGGGGACTGAAGTTAAACCAGTACCGGATAAGTGTTGTGCAAGAGCTGAAGGAGTCTGACCTGCAGAAGAGGGTGCATTTCTGTTCATGGCTGTTGAGCAATGTCACCAGACTTGTCCACGTGTGACTTTTACTTATGGGGACTCTTAAAGGGAAGAGTATACGAAACAAATCCACACACAATGGAAGAACTCAAGACCAGGATTCAGGATGTCACCAATAGCATTACAACACAAGAACTGACAAGGGTATATATTAATCTCCTCAATCGTGCTCACATGTGTGTTGAAGTGGGCGGAGGACACTTTCAGCACCTGCTGTGAAGGTGATTAGTCATATTCAATACATTACATTTCATTTCTGTGTTTTAGTTAATCATATTCAATACATTTCATTTTATGTGTTCACTTTACGGGCCGGTTTTACGTGCCGCACCCTGTATAAATATATGCGGTAAAAACGGGCCTGCGCAACCACGTATCAACCAGCAAGATGCAGCCAAATCGCAGATGATCCAGAAAGCCTTAGTGTTGAAATAGCCATGGAACATGTTTGTTCCGCTATATCTACACTTGAAGCTGATAAAGAAGATGCACCCTGATTATAGATGTCGCTTAAACTAATTTCCGTTATCTCCATTACATTAATGTAGACTCAAGAAGGGGTATATTTGAAGTCATTATTTTCAGATAAACATTTACTTGAGGAATCGTCATTCAAATCTTCCTCGGCGTCAGTCATTTTTTACTATGCTGCAATCCCTGTGACGGCAAGGCAAAAGCGCAGTTCGTAGAGTAGATGCGGCACCAATTTGCCGTAATATCTGCCAATTTTACGAACTTAAAACGTCTTCCAAAGCACATTCCGTTACAAAATACAGGTATGTCATTTAAAATACTTAATATTTCCTTTAATATTATTGTAAACCTCTTTTGTAGGACTAATCGAGAACTTATCATTTTTTCAGAATTTAACATCTTGCGAGTACGCAAAATCTCTCTATATCCTAAGTAGAGTTACATGTCTTGCCAAACCTGATACCAAACTATATCCTATTCAACACCGTTTGCATGCTTGTTTATTGAAATGTTTTAATAAAGCCACCTCCAAATGCGAAATGACTGTAAATGTTTTTCTACTCTCCGTACGTGTGGTTATTGTCTTGTGTGAATTAACATGTGATTTATTATGTGTGAGCCTTGAGAAAACGATATCTTTGCTCTTGAATCTCTGTGGTGTTTTATTTTGTTACTGAAATTTCTTCTAAATTTGAACGTAGACTTTACACTTTTCCACAATTTTTCGCGTATGACGTTTTCTTCCTGTTGGTCAAAAACGTATAACGTTGAATAAATTCAATTCCAGCGTCCTTGCACGAGATATTTTTTCCTCTGTGGATTGACATTTTGTAGATAGATGTGAAAGTTGAATGAATGTCTTTCCACACTCTTTGCACGTGTGATTCTTTTCTCCTGTGTGAATTAACATGTGTCTAGTCAAATCTGAACGTCGATTATATTACTTGCCACTCTTTTGGCATGTGTGATGCTTTTCTCCTGCGTGGATTGACAAGTGTGCAATCAAATGTGAAGGTCGATTAAATGATTTTCCGCAAATTTGGCAAGTGTGATTTTTTTCTCCTGTGTGGATTAACATGTGCGTAACCAAATCTGAACGTCCATTAAATGACTTACCACACTGTTGGCATGTGTGACGCTTTTCTTCTGCGTGTATTGACAAGTGTGCAATCAAATGTGAAGGTCGATTAAATGATTTTCCGCAAACTTGGCAAGTGTGTTTATTTTCTCCTGCGTGGATTGATAAGTGTGTAATCAAATCTGAACGTCGATTAAATGCCGCACCACACACTCGGCAAGTGTGATGCTTTTCTTTTGTGTGGATTAACGTGTGTGTAGTAAAATATGAACGTCGATTAAATGATTTGCCGCAAACTTGGCAAGTGTGATTTTTTTTTCCTGTGTGGATTAACATGTGCCTAACCAAATTTGAACGTCGATTAAATGATTTACCACACTCCTGGCATGTGTGATGCTGTTCTCCTGTCTGGATTGACATGTGTGTAGCCAAATGTGAACGTTGATTAAATGCCTTACCACAATCTCGGCCCGTGTGATGTTTTTCTCCTGTGTGGATTAACGTGTGTGTAGTAACATATGAACGCCGATTAAATGATTTGCCGCAAACTTGGCAAGTGTGGTTTTTTTCACCTGTGTGGATTAATATGACTAACCAAATTTGAACGATATTTAAATGCTTCACCACACTCGTGGCAAGTGTAATTTTTTTCTCCTGTGTGGATTAACAGGTGCCTAACCAAATCTGAACGTCGTTTAAATGCCTTACCACACTCTTGGCAAGTGTAATTTTTTTCTCCTGTGTGGATTAACATGTGCCCAACCAAATCTGAACGTCGATTAAATGACTTACCACACTCTTGGCATGTGTGATGCTGTTCTCCTGTGTGGATTGACATGTGTGTAGCCAAATTTGAACGATATTTAAATGCTACACCACACTGTTGGCATGTGTAATGCTTTTCTCCTGTGTGGATTACCATGTGTCTAGCCAAATGTGAACGTTGACTAAATGCCTTACCACACTCTTGGCAAGTGTGATTTTTTTCACCTGTGTGGATTAATATGTGCTTAACTAAATTTGAGCGTAGATTAAATGACTTGCGACACTCTCGGCATGTGTGATGCTTTTCTCCTGTGTGGATTAACGTGTGTCTAGTGAAATTAGAACGTCGATTAAATGACTTTCCGCACTCTTGGCAAGTGTGATTTTTTTCTCCTGTATGGATTAACACGTGTTTAGCCAAACTTAAACTTACACGAAATTTCTTTCCACATACTCCGCAGATGTGGGATTTCTCACTTGTATGCATTAAATTCCCGCTTGACATATTTGAGCTTTGACTAAAGCGTTCATCAGTGTCTTGGTACGTATGACGCTTTCCACTTTCCTGTGTCAGCATATGTCTTGACAAACGCGATCGATGAAAACCTTTGGCAAACTGCATCGAAGTATGATATTCCTGATCTGAATGAGAAATGGCTTTCTTTAATATAATAAACGTATTCTCTTCTCCGTGGGAAGCATATACGTTATCGGACCTGTAACATATTCAACAAACAACGAAATGTGATTGGAGATAATGATTAAGTAGCAACAATAAAAAAAAATATCATTGGCTATATTTCATGATAAAATTACCCTCAATTTGTTTTATTACATGAAATATTGTAGAAATATCAACTGGAGTACCATTGAGAAGTCTCCATATCTTTCTACTTTCAAAATAAGAGCCTGTAGCTTTTTCAATATATCAAATTGAACAATCCTTTGTATCGTGGCGGTCATAGGTCATTGACCATGTAAAGGTGACTGCTTTGAAACAAATGGAGAGTATGAGAAGTAAATGTCATATCTGTAGCTTCGTGTGGAAAAAAACAAATTTTTGATCCAAAGGTTTAATAACAACTCAACGTATTAATAAAAACTGTACCGAAGATTATTCACTTATATTATCATAAAAGGAACACGAAAGTCTTTTTCAAAAAAAAACAAAAAAAGAACATACAACTTTCCAAGCTGACGCAGAGAAACTTAACGTAACCAGACTAAAGATGAATCGTTTAAGCGTGTTGATCGTGGTTCAGTGGTCTAGACGCTTGACCGGTGAACTGGAGGTTAACAGGGAAGGAATTTATTTCCATTTCTCTACTTTATCTTCCAAATTATAAGAACAATATGACTAATTACTTTATTTTAAAATAATATGAATTACTTCTAAACTTTAAAGAATTTGGACGTTAAAAAATTTAAAATTATTTGACTGTACTTTATACAACTAACAATATGATTTTCTTAAATTCAATTTCCATTTGAACTAAATGTAGGGTAATTGTTTAGTATAGGGGCCATAAACTAGCAAAACGTAGGACAATTTACGGAACAAATGAGTCGACAGTGATGTACAAATACTCAAGAAAGTACCGAACACAATTTCTTTTAGGGGGTACAGGATTTTCACGAACCGTAAGTGTAAGAGGAAGTGATTTATGTGAGAAAAGAAAGTGAATTGCTGGTAACGAAGATAGAAAACAACGTGCCCTGCGGGGCTCTATCCCGCCTTCACTGGCTACGCTCGCTCGGCAATGCTGTCTGAATTTAATGTTGGTAACGTAATTTAACATATGAAATCATAAAACAACCGCATCAGAATAGAATATCGCAAAAAGTAGGCGCATATGCATGTCCACCAATTAAAAACAATAGCCAAAATAGCAAAGTACTAAATTACAAATAATGGAAAGGAACCATTTTAAAAGTAATTTAGAATTACGTAGAAATAGAGATGTAGCACTATTAATAAACCCTGAAATAGTGTTAGTAATAGACGTCGGTCTGTCTCCTGTCTCTGGCTTGAATTTTTGAATAGGTACTTGGACTTCACTTACATGTAAATTAAAGCATGACATTTCGAGAAATGGGCTGGAAGAGAGGTCGTGTGGCAATATTACATGCAAAATTATAAACATAAGAATTTTTCCTGCAAGTACTGCGAACATACATATTTAAGCCCCAATGTTGAAAAAATTGTGGGACATGTGTCTTCTGGCAGTTACCCAACCTAATTTGTTTATAACATGTAAAAATTTAATATGTTTATATCAGTGGTAGAGTCAAGTTTCGAAAATCCACTTACATGTAAACTTAAACTTTTTAGCCGTTGAAAAGTATGCGGACTTACTATACCATTTTTGAAACATATTTTCTTTCGTAGAACATATTGAAAATAAATATCCGTTTATGCGTACTCTCTAAATATAATAAACTATTAATAAAATAACATAACATCGTTCAGAATATACATTTTAAAGACTCCTCTGGGGACAACTGTAATAATATACTGTGATATAAAAACGAATTTAACTTTGAACTTATATAAACAAACAGAATGCATTTTCATGTGTTAATGTTCATAAATTGCCGGAAAACTCTCATTTTTGGGAATCTTCCCGAAAAATATCTTCCTGGGAATTTACCCACCACTAGTCTTGTCATTTTCTCGTCATAGGACAGTTTGTGCATGTGGATAAATCCTTGGCCGTTGTTCGAATTGCTAGCGCGTGCCATTTGTGCACAGGGTGCCGAGTTCGATTCCCGACGTAAAAGTGCTAAAAGTTAATTTTACAATCAGTTACTTTAATTAATTACCCGTCATCAGCGCAGAAGTTAGAGGCAAAAAAGATACAAAATCTATTAGTTTCGAGTAGCATGTTCTTAATTATATGATATTGTACTTAAATTCTGAGTTGCAAAATAAATTAATATCAGTATAGAATATGTATTGTAGGTGAGCTGCAAAGTGGTACTATTCTATTTTTATTTAAGACACGGTGTCTGAGTGGCAAAGCTCTGCTTTTTCGTTTAGCTTCCATCAACCGGGTTTTGTAGTTGAAGAACAAAAACGTGTACGTGGGTTTTCGCGGTATTCTGCCGTTTCTTTCCACTTTTCTCACTCTACCATTCACTCATTGGTGTCGTCACCGTCTGCCTCGCTGCATAATTAAGTAACATTAAAGTAGAAGTAATAAAAACTAGAACCCTTTCTTCTTAATATATAAAATGATTAGCCCGCTGGGCGGACTGAGGCTTAAAAAGCATAAATCACATTTGGCCTAAGTAGTAAATTTTTAAATATACAACCATATTTCTCAGGCCTAACTTTGTAAATATGCTTTACAACGACATTTATTGGACAGTTCTTTCTGGAAAACCTTCAAAGCACAACTGCATAATTAAACCTCCAATTGCTGTAAATAAAAATATAATACAACTTTCAACAATACAATAAAATACAAAAAAAATACAACTTTCTTTACAGTTTCCAGCTAAAGATATTCTTACAACTTTCTAAATTGTAGAAAGCACAAACACCTTATTTGTTACACTTAACTCCTAAATATGAAAAGAAATAAATTATTTATTCAGTAGAGTTGGTTGTAGAATAGTTGCAAGTAAAAGGTACAAATCCGAAACAAGTTAGGAAAATATTTCCAATCCTTATTCTTGAAATATTATCAAACTTGTTATTGGTAGTAACAGTTTTTCCGCTTCACAACACAAAAGATATAATTTAAAATTGTCTTATCGGTAATAACTGAGAGAAACAAATTTGTTGCTATATGATACAATATAAAACATACAAAGTGCAAAATACAACTTAGATAGGAAACTATTACCACTGGAGCCTCCTGTGTTTTAAATTTAGGTGAATTTCCTATTTAGGTAGATGCTGGAATGGATTGTTTGTTAGAAAACAAATTACGAACAGTGGCAGATCCAGAAAAGTAGTATGAGAGGTGCTTGATTTAAAAAGACTTTTTTTTTTTAAGAAAACACTAGACTTTTGGAGACTGGGCTTGCAGCTTATACACGTAGGAATCACTAGCAATAGATTTTTAGGCGTATCTTTACTTTGACTCAAACAGTGACTGCAACGATTTAACTGATCCGGTGTTGGGAGCAGTTTAGGAATGATTCCCAATTACTCCAATTTGCTCCCAGAACTGGATCAGTTGAATCGGTTATAGTTACTGTCCAAGTCAAAATAATGTACAATGTTAAGAATTATATTATAAAGACAAGGGCCAAAATGTTACTAAACACCATTCTTAATCAATCCAGGTGAAGTGGTGACTATCAATATTGATATCTATATGGGGACTACCAACCCACCTACACCCTACTCAAGTACAATAAAAAGATCCAAAAAAAATCATATTTAGTCAAACCACTACTATAAAGCTAACGTAAGAAGGAAAAAAAATTAAAAAATCATTCATCACTAATTATAAATCAGTGAAGCATGACAAGGAAAAATAAATTGCATTTCACCAAGATGATGGAACAACCACAAGCAAAGCAAATACTTCGCCAAATACTCAAATGCAAAGCAAATCAAGAATAAAAATAATATCAATTAAAAAACGAAAGCACTCGCCGTTTCGTCATACCAGAACACTCATGAATAATGAACTCAAAGTTTCTGATTCCCGAAAACCTAAGATAGCAGCAACACATGCGCAATACTCAACTACACATTACTGAAAATGTTCCTTTCTGCACAGACGTCGATTTATTAAAACGAGCTAACTTGTTATTATGACAAATAAGACTAACCAATAAACGCTCACTTTTACCATACGTCGGAATATCTTCAGCGTTCGACCACAACCATCACAGGTTTTCTCTAACTCAATTGAACCACAGTACTGAAAGGCCATATGAGTTCATATCCGAATCTAATACAAACTTATTTAAAAACGACAAGTTCAAATTCTTTATATTAAATTCATGTTACGGTGTCTCAATCGCACTTGCTAACTCGATCGTCGCCATGAAACGAAAACTCAGGTACCCGCTCACCGCATTCCACCAGCAACAGCACACAGGCACAAGCAGACAGAACATGTGACCTCACAGTACCAAACTGCCATATGACTGTACAGAGACACTTAATGGGAAAAATATGAACTACCGCCAATCACGGAACTAAGACGTTACACCAAAAACTAGAACAATTCCAAGTGACTCACACATAACAGTTCCCCCGTGACTAAACCTGTAAGAACCGATTAAAGTCACTGTTTTTGTGTTTAATTACAGACTTGCCGTTAAAAAAAAAATCAATTTTGGGTAGGTTTCAGCCTGAAAGTTACAAACCCCGTAAATCTTAAACTGATTAGTGTCCCGATCATATTCTTGGACAAAGCAAATAACCAAATCAAATCAGTTTAATAAAAATGATTTTTTTCTTTTCGTCAGCTGGCACTTTTGTGGGACATATGTTAAACTATTAGAATGTGGTTCCATAATCGGTACCAGAAAATACATAATTTCCTTTACAAATCTCGATAATTCAAACTAAGTACTGATACCGGTACCATCATTATAATATCAATGTTACTAAAATGCATGCAGTTTTGTGTAGAATGTAAAATGTTTAAATGCTGAATGAAAACATTGCATGGAAACGTATGTTCAACATACCTTTTTGTAAGTTGTTGAAAGTAACCACACCTATGAAACATTTCACATTTCAATTTCAACAATTGCATCGAAGTCCAATTATAAGCGCTAGTATTCTACGAAACTGACTTAACTTTGACAGAAATTCTTTTAGACAGGGTGTTTTTACAGTAACTGCTATCCATACTACTATAACAAACCCTCCCGGTAATTAGAACTGATGCTAACCCCCAGCAATATATATATATATATATATTTTACTGCGTAGTTGAAACTTCCTGTTTACAGTTCATGGTTCTACCGATAAAGGACTATGAAACTCTTTTCATATTTCGTGCAAACTAACGACCGATGTGCAAAGTAACCCCGTGTTACGTTATCTAGTAACCACTGTAAACGAAATGGAGTATAAAAATTGAATATGCCAAATCATGACACGGAACTAGAAAAATGTTTGGGAATGAAGGAATCCATATAATTAAGAAATTACGTCCTTAATGTATTGTGGTACTTCGGAACACAAATATGCAAGCAAAGAAAGCATTTCAGAGTGTTATCTATAAAATACTTAGGAACGTTCAAGTACACATTCGACACGCAAGACATGTAAGTTTATCCTAAATAAATTATTTTGCGCTATCCTCGTTTACCAACATTCTGCGTAATGCCCTTATCTGCACAGCAATCTTCTTTTTACTGGCCATCTAGCGCATGCTCGTTACAGTTGCTTGTACATCGATTCATATTCATGTAGGTTTACTAAGCCCCTAAAGTGATCCTATATTGAGAAATGGAGGTCCATACCATAGAAATGATTCCTGGGAATTTAAAAAAGTAGACTTCCTTGAAAGAAATTAGTCCAGCAAAAATGGATTTGTGTAAGGACCTCTACAATTAATGAACATCCATTGTTGGCTCATTATTCTTGATTTTGTATTTTGTCAATATCTTTCTAAGCCCTCCGGAGGAATGAGGCTAGACTCCTTTGAGCTAAATTCTGAGTAAAATTACAAACGCCTATAGTTTTTATTCCAGTATAATACATTCCACGTTTAATTTGGAAAATTTTAGAATGAACATTATTCTCGCAATTTATTTTACAAGTCTCTATATAAATAAAACAATATCGTCGAGTACCTATATTTTAAACATGTGCAATAATTAGTGACTAATGTGTAATCAATAACAAAAGAATCATTTATTTAAGATATAAACTACATAAGACTTGTTTGAGCTGTAGTTTATATCTTGAAAAAAAAATATTCCTTTATATCTTGACAAAACATCGATTCCTTGTTATTATTTGGTATACAGCTAGTGTATGTGTGCCACGCCATTCCCAAATTGTAGATTACTAACTTACGTTCGATATATCTCCCATATATAAATACTTTTTGTGAAGCATTTCTTTTAACCAACAATTTTCCGAACCCATGTGACCGTATTATCAATCTGAGCCAATTAGTATATGAAAAAATGAACATTACCTTTCTGGCCGAACTGAATTTAAATTTTTTGTGGTTAGTTGTTGGGAGTCATTAGAGTACGACGCGCAAGTCTCCTGAACCACTACTTTTCGTAGCGTTTCTATATAACTTTCAAATGCAGGATCATCTTCTACTGTTAATTCTGATTTCACCTTATCAACGTTTAGTTTCACATCCAAAGAACACATAGCTGTATCCTTGTCCATTGTTTGCTCTCCTTCCGTTGTAGATAATATTAACTCTTTGTTGTCAGTCATCAGTGCGTTTGTCCAACCTTTCCCTTCGAGTGGATCTTCCTGAGGTAAGTAATAAACAATTTCTTCTTTACACATCAATTCCAACTTAACAGACGCCTCACCAGCCATTGTGAATTGAAATATAATAAGAATTTAACACTGGTCTTAACTTCCCTTATATTTTTTGCCAGTTAATGGAATGATTTACGAGAACTTTCAGAAAAGTAACTTTATTTGTCCAACCTTCTTCTGCGGTTGCGTATTTCTTTCGTAAAGTGATTCTAGGTTACTAGAATTAATAAGGTTGGAAGTGTTGCCAGATATGAAGATTAAAAAGTAGCGTAGCTGTGCTTCAAGAGTAGCGGATTTGAACTACTTGTAGCCCAAACATAAAAATAAATTATATTGTATGTGCTTTCACACACACACACACACACACACACGTATATATATATATATATATATATATATATATATATATATATATATGGGGGACACGCAGTAATGTTTTCTCTCTCTTGACAAAATGAGTCATTTTTCAGCGCGGGGCGACTCATTATTTTTTAACTTAGGGATGTAGCGACTACAGCTTTTGTTCTTTATTATGCAGGTTATTTTACGTAAATTTATATTTATCATTTCATTCTTATTTAGGGTAGGTTAGATTACATTTTGTATGGTTGGGTCTGGTTAGACTAGGGAGGTAAGTTGGCTTTATGGTTAAGTTAGGTTGGAATAGGATAGATAAGATAAGCATAAAATTTAATACTAATTATCAGCAAAGAGTTCACTCGCATAAAGATCACATACTACTGAATGCTTAGTAATAAACTTAATCTATATTCTTTTTCTGTCTAACCCAGCAATATTTTACTATTTTACATATCGTAAAATTAATTAATAATATAACAAATACAAAATCATTTATTACTCACCACATATTTAAAATTGTATAGCAGAGAAAATGTCGGTAGTCTCCTCATCTTCGTTTTCGGCTGGTTGTTATAGATTGATGAATTAAACCTGAACATTTTTGTTGATGGTGTAAAGTTAAAACAGCATATATTTCTGTCTTCAAACATCATTTTAACTCGGAGAATCGTAGAAATAAGTTTTAACCCCATTCTGTTTCGGAGTTTTGTTTTTGTTGCAGTTACTTTCGAAAACACTCTTTCAACTGTTGCATTGCTAATTGGTAAGCTGTACATAGTCAGTGCAAATTGAAACAATTCTTTCAGAACGAGAACACCAGCAGAATTTTTAATCGTTATTCCTTTGCACCAGAAATCTGCTCCATTTGTTGGTACGCCATCAGGAAAAATATTATCACAGTCCATTGTCAGCAGGGAACACCACTGATTTTCTATCTCACCAACCTGAGACCCCTTAGATAATAATTGTAATGGTAGAGCGGAAAATGGCGGTCGCGTGTGAGACAAACAGATTTTAGGAGAAAGGTTACGAATCTTTAGTAGAATTTCAATATTTCTGGGAATACGATTTAATAGTTCCTTACACGCCCTTTCTAAGAATTGGAAACAACGCTGTTGTATGTAGCGCCCTTGTTCTGAAGATATATTGCCTGAAGCTAAGTTTTCTGCTAATAAATTGGAAAATTCATGACCGAAATCAGCATTTTCGTATGAAAAGTAATCATTTTCATCAACATTATTCAAAATACTTTCAAT
This sequence comes from Thermobia domestica, assembly GCF_964235325.1. Taxonomy (NCBI): domain Eukaryota; kingdom Metazoa; phylum Arthropoda; class Insecta; order Zygentoma; family Lepismatidae; genus Thermobia; species Thermobia domestica. The sequence goes on along the minus strand of NC_137460.1, from coordinate 270,085,741 downwards.
GTCAACAATTGCGCAAGTAGGACGTAAAATTCTTCTCAACAATGATGACTCAAAGCTGCGTAAATCTTCTAACACACTGCAGATATCGGCGGTATCCTTTTGGAATAGTAAATTTATTTTCTCAAACTCACTTAGTACCGGCATCATGAATGTTAAATATAATTTATTCCCGACATCAGAATACATAGCAGATAACTCCCTAGCATAATATCTATCACAGTTAGAATAAACTATATTAAAATGCAACTGCAAAGCATCGCACTGATGTAGGATTCTCTTTACACAGTTGCTTCTTGCTAGCTACCGTGTAGAAGAAAGAGGAAGAATTTTCAAGGATTCCTCCCCATCGTTTATCAATTTATATAGTTCCATATAGGAATCATTACGCAAAGCAGATCTGTGAAACCAGTTATATGTTTCTCTGAGCAAATAATCTATATTTCCAGGTAATTCCTCTGATGCGTGTGAACACGATAAATGAAGAGAATGGCAGATGCACTTTATTAATATTATATTTGGATTTTCCTTTTTTATGTGTGTGTAAAGAGAATTATTATTACCGCACAGATTAGATGCACCATCAGTTGCAATAGAAAAGCATTGCTGAATATTTATATCAATAGCGGCCCAAGTAACCAAAATGGCTGGGCCAACGTTAAAATATGGTTGCGTTGATTTTTGGTGACAAAAGCAACGTTGGTCCAGTGTTGTTTACGCCGTTATTTGCTACCAACCAAGTCCCAGTGTTGGCCCAACATCATTTTACGTTGAAATAATTGTTGAATTCAACCAACCTTTTTGCAACAGTGGGCCATTGTTGATTTTAGGTGTATTTTTTATTTATATATAATATATATTAATGGAAAGTAAAACAAATATTAAAACAGAAGAAAACACAATTACGTAATTTAGATGATATTTTTCATGTTGAAATTACCAGATTTTCACGTCTAGTTCATACTGTGGACGGTAGGAGGCAGGAGTGATTCCTACCCAGAGTGCATCAGGCGAACCGGCAGACGTCAGCCCAGCGTAGTGTATATACGCAGGGGCGGATCCAGAATATGATCAAGGGAGGGGCTAAACCATATTTTGCCGTTTTATCCAATGTAAAGCAGGATTGAAGCCCATTTTATCCAGTGTATACCTCGGCGTCAAGGGGGGGCTATAGCCCCTATAGCCCTCCCCTTGGATCCGCCACTGTATATACGAACAATGCGCCGAGCAGTGGATTCCGTTTGCTGGATTTCGGTAAGTTTTCATGCAATTTTATAATTATTTCATGTCATTGTAGATATGTTCAGTAGCATGCCTAACTTATATATAATAAGTGGTTGTAGTTCAATACGCAATTAAAACTTTCGGTGTACATAAAATCCCGTGTTGTGCTCGCTAGGATCATAAACAAAGCGGCAGGTAATTCTATTGATATATGATTTCCCATAATAGGTGTACGTAAATTTAAAAACGGGTAGAGCAATGTGGGAAGCGTTGTGTTAGCTGGTCCTCCATCCTCATGGGTTCGTTAAATTTATGTGAGTTTGTTTCAGAAGTAGTAAAATAAACACACATGGTGTCAGTAAAACTTTACCGTGAGCTGCACACGATATACGCCGTTAACGCGATTGTACCAAGTAATTTCGGAACAGGTTTGATTTTTTGAGTACGGTATCTTAAAAAAAATGCGATAATAGGTCAGATTAGCTCCTGTCGCACATCGTCTGCTATGGTGCAAATCATCGTTATTTCATTGCTAGTGATGTGCATAGTGCTAAAAAGGGTGGCATGCAGTGGGTGTATATATGAGTACAAGGGCACACCTAATTTCGGCAATGTGTCCTTGCCCGCAAAAGACAGCGTTGGCTATTGTGCAAATTATCGTTATTTCGTTGCTAGCAACGTCCACAGTTAAAAAAGGAGATAGTGTGTGAAGTTTTGAGTGCAAGGTCACATTGCCAAAAACGTTTATGTGCTCTTGTACTCAAACACACACCCTCTTCATCACCCTTTTTAGCATTGTGGACATTACTACCAACAAAATAACGATGATTTGTACCATATCAATGCTGTATGACGGAATGAGCAAACCCAAAGAACAAACCTTAAAAAGGCTGGGGGAGGTACCCCCGTGTTACGAGCGCGCTATACACAGTATCGCTACTCCCAAATAGCGCTATTTGGTTATAAATTATGTCCACAACCGTGCAAGCATCAGTAACTACCTATTTGGTGTTAGTTTACATTAGCCTCTTCTCACCCTTGTACAACGCTAGCTGGCGTGAGGCTTTTCAGGTGATTGGAGTTTACAGTTAAAATGATCTACCTTTATTTGATTACCACCTTAAGTTCATGAAAACAGAAAAAGAGACCATGATAGTTAGCTCTGTTGAATTCCTATTCGGGAGATCATGAGTTCGATTCCTACGGCCGACGATCCTAACCGGGTTTTCCAGAGTTTCTCTGTCCTAGCAGGCAAATGGTGAGATGGTACCTGACAAATAGCACTGGTCGGCCCCTTTTTGTAATTAATGTGGTAATGTATCTAGTGTAAAATGGCATTAAGGCATATCTCGTGTTCGTTAAATTAATTAAATCAGGTGGTATGATTTTTCATTATATTTCTTCCTAACCACCTATTACACTAATGGACTCACATATTTAGACCCTATTATAGCCTCTATCTCGTTTAAATGTGTAAATAAAGTTCAGGTATGCAGAAAAATATCAACGCCCCTGTTTCGTCCTCAACAAAAAGTTCAATCAGCGTTCCCACTGATCTGGGAAATTCTCGCAATTTGAAGTACGGATTTATATTTCTCAAACCGTTTTTACAGCGTTATTTTCCTACAGCAGTTTTTTTTTTAAATAATTATTCGTCTTGCGACGAGACACACGTTTCATATTTCCACTTTAAATTAGATGTAACGGCATTTTAACGCCGAGTACACATGTACATATACAACTGTACTTGTATAATCAACTTCCGCTCGGAAAAATAGAACTTTTAAAATAAAGTACTGGAATTGTGCAAATGTCGGAAAAGTCGGGGAATTCGCGGTCGACAAATCAAATAACTGGGAACGCTGACTATTATATACACTGATATTTTAATTATCGTCTGATTTTCATTAAATATCGAAGTTTGGAATTTAAAATTATATATATATATATATATATATATATATATATATATATATATATATAGATAGATAGATAGATAGATAGATAGATAGATAGATATAAACAAAGCAATAAATATATATATGAACATGTAAAGACGTATTTTTGTACTTTTCAGTGTATACATTTCTAATTTTTGGTGCAAATCCGGGGTCTAGTTATCACAACCTTGAAGTGATTGTCTAAATATGTCATTATTAGATCAGTCCGTTTGAGCAATTGAAGTTGTAGCACCTGGCGATTAGATATATGATGCGGCTCGTGCCATATTATGATAGGTTTAATAGCACTAGTTTGGCCATCACTGGGATAGATGTATTTTTTCAGTTTGGTTAGGTTTTGAAGCAAGATCCCGGTTTGAACTCTTTCCTTCGAACTGATGATAAATTGATCGAAAGTGATTTCAGATTTACTGGAATAATAATGACAATCATTAACGTATTTGATTGTTTCAGTGTATTAAATAGGTTCCAGATCAACACCTTTAAAGAGGAAAATGGAATTGTCATATCATGTTGTTGAGTTTAAAGAAGACAGTGGCGGAGGTTTTGGGATCGTACATGAGTCTTGGCTGACTCCCAGGAAAAGAGAGACGTATTGGCCACCTCGCACGTTAATGTTTAAATATAATAAACTCTTAGCGGAGAATAGTACGCCTACGGAAGTTTGGCCTCTACACACCATAATGAGGTTTTTTCATCACACAGGTTTGTTCTCATTATCATTGTCAGCGATATGGAATAACAAAATGTAGATGTTATTGAAAAAAAATTGTTAGTTTGTTTAATGAGATAATATTAACGCGATAATCTTAGTAGCTGATCTTGTGTCGAGTCGGCCCTATGCCCTTCTTTTGTGCCCGAAGTTTAATGTTCATTTGATATTCAAATTTGTAGAGAATGAAACGTAATAGCCCATTACGGGGTTCTGTTCGTGCGTGTTTGCTTTCTTTATTATTGAAAGAGTTTTATTGTTAAATGTATAAGGAGGCATTTCATACGAATTTACCAGAGGCATGTTGCTTCATAATCACAGATTTGGCTCATATTTATTTTACTGAAAGCTAGTGTTATATAGGTAAGAGAAATACAATATGAAATTATTCTAACAGATACTGCAGAAAACACAGGGTGTTCAAAGAGTGATGAATCTTCCCAAATTGGTCGTTTCTAAAACACACCCAAGAACAGGAAAAGAAGCACATCTCAAAAGCTATATTTGGACAATTATATAATGATTGTGGTTTTATTTGAAAGCGAAAAAACTTCCAGTTTTACGTCCCATGCTTATGCCGGATAGGCTAAAGGAGACGGTATATTTGAAAGCGAATGATATGTGTAAACTAAAAATGGAGTTTTTGCATGTCAATTATTTTTTGTATAATGCTGAAGATTTTTCTCGGATTTTTGGGATTGGCTTACACAGATCATTCGCTTTCAGATAAAACCCAAATCATTATAACTGTCCAAACGGTTTTTGAGATATGCTTCTTTTCCTTTTCTTAGGTGTGTTTCAGAGACGACCAATTTGGGAAGATTCATCACTTTCTTGAACACCCTGTATTTTCTGCAGTATCTGTAAGAATAATTTCATATTGCATGTCTTTTACCTATATAACACTAGCTTTCAGTAATATAAATATCAGCCAAATCTGTGACTATGAAGCAACATGCCTCTGGTGAATTCGTATGGAATGCCTCCTATACATTTAACAATAAAACTCTTTCAATACTCTGTGATTACTATAGATATTCAAGGTATAAGTGAAGCGATTTCCACGAAGTAGGAAAAAGTCGTAACTGATACAATTGTTTAAAGTGTTATGGAGTTGAAGTCTCTTGCTGGATGGAAAAATGAATGTATATTGATTCAGCTAATACTTAGAGTAAAAGCATATTCCTATAAATCACATTAAATAGGCTACTTTTCGATTTTAATTAGTTTCCAGTCGAGTGTAATAGGGAATTATACCCGTTTCAATTAATCGTTTTGCGTTCAAATTCGTTTAGTCAGGATGAGCGAACAAAATGCAGATATAACAAGTCTCATCGAGTTGTCTCCTTGTATGTCTTGGAAACTTACGTTAGTGTGTGTTTCTTCTTTATGTTATATATATGAATTGTTGCTTTCTTTGCCTTTTTACTTTTCCTTTCTATCGAAGTTTCTGGTGTCCCGTTTCAAAACGTCCACGACTTTCTGTAGCCGTAAACTCTGTTTGAAAAGTGTCAATGTTCTTCCTCGTGAACAAAGCCTTAAATTCACAATTGCAAAGGAATACTCGAAAAATGAATCCGAATAACATTTTTACATATTTATCGCGAGGTCTACTGTTAAAATAACCTTCATACTAGTTAGATTTGAGCACAGTTGCAGACAGGGTGCAGTTTCCTGCCGTTTGTGATCAAATATTCAATTTTGACAATAAGGCTTTCCTTTTTTTACCTGTGCAGCGTGACTGATTTGTGGAGTTGGAAGTGCATTGGAAGGGCATCTAAAATGTACCAAGGTCTATCCCCGGTCCTGTCACATAGTTTTCACTGTTTAAAATAAATATCTGCACCATACAGAGTATTGGCACAAAAGAAAGACCAAAGCAATGCTATTTAAAAAAACGCACACCCTTACGTAACAACTTAGTGCGTCTGAGGAAGGTCTTGTTACAAATTGCATCTTGTCAAGTAAGGTTTTTTTGGGAATAAATAAAATTGCTTTCGTCATATATGTTTGCTTTTAGTGAATAATATTCCAAAGTGGTATACAAGTTCACTCAAAGTCGTTCCATGCAGAGTCCACACTTTATTATTGTTAAAATTGAGTTTGTTTCCCTATATGCATACATTGACGAAACGAATCTTCGTGTCATTTCAAACTGCGATAACGTAGATACAACTATAGAAAAGCAGAGTGGAACTGAAATTTAAAGCTGCTGAAATTGTAAACATTATTCATTGTATGCAATAGGTATATTCCTGAAGAAATCTGCCTATTGGCAGAGACCCTCATGTCTGAAATTCCGGAAAATTTCTAGGCAGTTTCTTTGATCACCTCCGGACACAAAAACTTTGCTTCTGAACGACATAGATGCCACAATTTTGAAACGGGTTAAAACCAAACTTGGCTCAAAAGTCGGTTTGTAAAATATTTCAGATAATATAATTAGTATACTTATACTTTGTGTCCAACTCTTTTAATCCGGATAAGTTCATTAGCCAGAATGATCGGATGGCAAATTTTAAAATGGTGGGCATTCAAAAAAAACTAATTTCCACGATTATTACCCAAACAGAACCAAATTTGGCTGGGGTGTTTGTAATATGTGAGTTGACCAAGATAATCACAATGATCCATCAAAAAAGTCCAAAATAGTTGGCATTTAATTGTCTAAAAAAACATGAGTGTCGCAATTACGAACGTTTCGGAACCAAATTTTGCCCAAAAATTGATAGTTGCAGTACAATATGTTGGTTGAGTGTGAAACTTAGAATAATTCTTTAAAAAAAAATGGCTGCCACGTGTACTTGTTAGAACTGATTGGGACCAAAGTTCGTACAAAACATTAGATATTTACGATATCTGAGTTGAATGTGAAAATTGGCATGATTCAACAAACTGCTTTGAAAGTAGAGGTCATTTGAAATGTTGAAAGAATATACCTGTTCTTTGCGGCCCTGTTCCAAAAAGCGTATTTTTTAATGTATGACGGTGAATATGATCTTAATATTTTGAATAATCTGCGAAAGTTTTCATTTCAGTTTATTTTTTTATTTATTTTTTTTTCTCAGCAGAAGTTACAGAAGGTCGACCAAGTTCAGATGGAAATACATCACCTGACAATCGGCTGTTAGAAGGCGGAACATCAAGAATCATTTCGAACTCGACCTATCCACAGTCGTCCACAGTTTCGGAATGCTCGTGCAGTAAGTTACTTTGATTGATTTTAATATTGCATTTTTGCCAAAATTTTATTTTTTTCATGTTGTTTACATAATATTAAAATTTCGAGTTACACGTTCGTTTTAACCATCGCAGCTATGCAACGCGGGACCGAATGAATAACTTTGGATTCCAACCACCCTCAGAACTTTAATGAAGTAACAGTTCATGAAGTGACAGATTTGTTCCCACGTTTCTACACCATTTTATTTTGCCTGAACAGAAGCTGAATTACAAAGCATTCCCATTATTCATGGCAATGAAATTGCAATTATGTACCCACGCCTCCAAAAGAGCATATCCATCTTATTCTGCATATGATCTAATATCAGACAACCAACCATGAGTGAATGATATGAGGTTTAAGAATTACAAAGGCTTTAGAAGATATTTTGTAATTCTGAAACCCTGAAACCGCCCACTATGGTTTGTTGTCTAATATTAAAGAATGTGCAGAATAAAGATGCATTTGCTCTTCTGGAAGTCTGGGTACAAACTCAAATATATTGGCTGGCACAATGACACGCTGGTGACTCCATGTAAATAGTCCGTTTCCTTTAATCTTAATTTAGTTTTCCCTGAGTTTCTTTTGCTTCATGCCTGATGAAAAACGTAGCTCTGTTCGAAAAATCCCTTCTAAAGTTTTAATTGTTAAAAGTAGTTGTAGTACATGCCAGTTCAGGCAAATTAACACGTATATACATTAGGTAGGCATTTTCGTGTTTTCTTTTCAGCTTGATCTGAATATAGACTCACCTAGTTGGTAGGTATTACAAGAATGTAATACTGTAATTAAAACAAAGAGACATACTTGATAAGTATACAAACAATGGAGGATAATAAAAATCACTTAAATATCTGGAGAAATAAAACTTCCCGTAGTTGTTATTTTTTCTTCTACTTTCGACTTTTAGAGAATAGTCGTGTAGTGCAAAGTAACGGAGTACAATTTTAACATATATGAATACTATACTATATGTTATTTTACATTAAATATTTACAATGTTAAAATATATGTTATTAACTTCTCAGTACCTTTGTTTAACAAAACATTTTCTGGGGTTGGACGTAGGGCCAACATATTCACATGATTTTGGACGTAACTTAATGTCAAGGGTTTCAGTAAAAATCAAGTATTTACCAGAGGCGGCTCCTGGTTAATTAAATAGGTGAGGCACAGAGAAGGTGAGGTCGTAGTGTTAAGTGCAGGGCCGCAACTACAGGGAGCAGGCCCCCCTAAACTTTTCGTAGCCTTTCCAGACCTCAATACAAAATGCTATTATTAATACAAAAAACAATTTGTAGGAAAATTTTTAATGACTTGCCCCCCCATCCCAACTTATTCATGACCCCCCAAAGCTCTGAGGCTGGTTGCAGGCTTGGTTAGGTGGCGGTGAATCGGCTCTTCACCCCCTGTTGCAGGATTTCCCCCCGATTTTTCCCCGCTGCTAGTAATGTTGTGACATTCTTGTTATATTCTAATTTTCTTTGCTTTTCATGCTCATTTATCTGTTCTAAGATGGTTGCAGCTTGTTTGCTTATGTGTTTTAAACCAATAAAATTATTGATGTGCTCTTTCGATTTAGAATGTTTTTCTAAGCTCCGCGCCAAGTTCTTTAAATCAAAATAGCCTTCAGAACACCATACATTTTTCTTCACACTTAAAAGCAAGCACGGCCAACAAAACAATCTACCAATTACAGTACTACCGCATAGCCACTTATGAATGTCATACCAAGATTTCTTAAAAGTTCTAGCTTTCTTACCGTCTACCTGGATCAATGATAAATCAGGAGTAGGGTGTCCATTGTTAAGAATAGCCCGTTGAGCCACTTCACTTCGCCTAGAAAATGATATGTTTAACAACGAAACTATCACATCACAAGAACCAATGTCTTCCATCATGTACACATTAATTCAGCACAAGATCAATGTCCTAAACACTGTTCCAAACTCACAAAAAGTACCCTACACCCACAATGTCGCTCGAAAACAACTCACTGTCCTAAACTCAGGAAAAACACTACACGCGTAAACTTGTTACAAACGCACATTGCCACTCGCTTGAAAACAAGATAAAACATGCAGAAAACCATGATGTTACACCCGCTATCCGTCGATTTTCGCGCTCTTACTATAAAAATGTGTTTCACAGTATTGCTATAACTATTATAGTTTTTTTTTTTTTTTTTTTTTTTTGCTTCTGCCATCAACATTTTTAGCATATTTACTAGAAATTAAGTGTAAACTACTATATATTTTGAAACCATTTATTAAAAATTCCCTTTAAAGGAAATATACTTCCTCTGTAAAACGTTCTAGAAGTTTAAATGTTCATATGAAGGAAATAGCAAATGTAATTCATTACTTCTTTATAATCAAGCTTACGTTTAAATTTATTCAATTTGCTACACTGCATACCCTTGTCTGGGCAACAACGGAGAGTATAACAAGTGTCCCTCTCTGGTTCAAGCATGCGCAGTGCGTGTCAGCGGCACATTTTCAACAGGCCTCCCTTGAAACACAGAACATTGGAGTAATTCCGAACCCAAGATTTTCCCCCTTAGGTTACCCCTCTCCCCTTTCAAACTGCAAGAGGGATGTTTTCGTTGCAACTGCTTCGCTGTTGAGGAGGCTCAATCTGTTTCAGGCCGCACTACAGGATTGGAATTTTTAAAACTAAAATTATCATGCCAAAGAATATAAATTTTCTCTTTTGCATTTAATTTCTCTTAAATTCTGTAATATTTTATAAACATTTTCTGCACTTGAGTAAATGAATTTTAAGAAGTCTGTTTGCTGTTATACATTAAATAATTTGAAATAAGTTTTATTTCAAAAACTACACAGTAATATTGAGTTAATTTGGAATTTATTGGATATAGTTCATTTACTTTTGCTCAAGAATATAGGTGAGGCCAGGCATCACATGCCTCACCTGACGAACCGCTAGTGGTATTTACCAAGATGTGAGTGAGAGTAAATTAAAAATTACTTATTTCTTTTGTACTTCAGGTTTATTTTATTTATTTACTATCTCTTTTTCTTTTTATTTTAAAATACAGCAACCCTAGATATACTTAGGTCACTTATTCCCAATTTAAACAGCAAATGGTGTGTTTATGGTATTCTGGCGCTTCGGCCTACCGTCCCTTCCCACCGCCTATCTTTTCTAACAAGTATTTTCTTTCATCCAAAAATTCATACACGTCATGCTTAAACACAACAAGAACATAATATTTGAGAGTAATTATTACAAAAATTTGAGTAATAATTTTCTCCCATTTTGTTTTCATTCTAGGTTTTACAGTAGTTGCAAGACACCTTGCAGAAATGAAAAATATGCTAATAGATTTAAGCAATGATGTTTGTTTACTGAAGGACCAATTAAAAACGGCAAATTCTACATCGCCTGCAAAAGTGAACTTACCGGAAAACTGCACAATTCCATGTACATCAGTAGTTGACGTGTTAAACTTAGAAGAATGGCTTCAAGTACGTGATAATGCAACGACGCTGGTAAGCTTGTGTTCTAAATAATAGTATATTTGCATTTTTACGCTAATTTTGTTTCCGTGCATCAATATTTAAAAATTGAATTAAAGAGACAAATTAAATATCATTCAAGCTGTCTACTTTAATGAACATCTTGCCAATTTTAGATACTTTGTTCATTCCGGAATATCGTAAATTGTTTATGTAGGAAGATATTTCTAGTTTTTCCTTGGGAGGGGGGGGAGGCTCACAGAATCCAGAGTCAAAATTTATTTTTGGATTTTAGGCAACTGTGGATGAACACAGGGGAAGGAAAGGGCGTGTTAGATATTGGGAAGAAGTCGTAATAAGACCTACTCATGTAAGGTAACAGTGCAGTAGGCAGAAACAGACCTGCAACTAAACTGCCCGTCATTTTTATCTTACACCCTTCCTTGTCCCGTGTTAACCCAAAGTTGATTAAAAAGAAAGAATAAATATCGAATGTGGATTCTTCAAGGGATCGTACCGGCGAAAGGAGCCCCCACCAATGAAAAGAGGCCAATTCAGTACGTTTGAAATACTGAAGAGGACTTCATTTAATTAATTAGTAGAGTGAATTTAAGAATAAGTTAAAGTAAATCGGGGGCTGGGTGGAAGGATACCTAAAAGATTTGAAACCAAGGGGATAGGGCCTTAAATTTCTTTTATTAAAATAAAGTTCCATTAGAATAACGGAGAATTTGGCAAATTAAAAATAATACCTAGAGATGAATTTAATGTGTAAACGTGTCTAGGACTTTAACCTTTCGTTGTGCTACGTTCATGAATTGTTGAATTAAGTTTACCGAACCCCATTATTTATTGTTTACGCGTCTTAAAAACACGTCAACTTTCAAAGTTCGTTCAAGGCAATACATTTTAATTTTTAACATTTTTCTTTGAAAACACTGAAGTACCAAATTGTGTAAACTCGTACCCACAAAGTAGATCACACTATTGTAGTTTATTTGTGGCAGACCTGCTTCTAAACAATTATACGTTCAGATAATAAAGATGTTGCTCGGTAAGTTTGGTTAGAAACTTAAAAAAGGAAGAACAAACCCCGGTAATATTTAACCGGATGGAATGCCTAGAGGAGGCTTTTTCCTTCATATTCGAAACTCTATCACGGACGCGTATTCATGGTTCAAAATATTCAACATGAACCACACCGTCGTCTCTTACGTTACAACTTCGACCTTAAGTATAACGGCGATGTGTGTGTGAGATGTTCTTTGAGCACTCCCTGTTCATAAGTAGTTCCCACAAAGTATTAGAGCTTTAGAGCAGTTGCCAATGGGCAATCCCGTGTGTCAAACTATCCTAAACATGGGAGATCAACCGATTCGTGTGCTGTGTGCTTTCAAATTCAATGCATGTGCCGTACATCATCATGATTGTATCTGTACGCAAGAATGGGATCGAAATCATCCTTTATTCATCTGTGAACAGTTATTCTCTGTGAATAATGTTTTATCTTTTCAAAAATACGGAGTTATTTGCTTACTAAACAGTTCATTCTGAAAAATTGCATCTTAGTTACCGACTAAACACCTCCAAACAGTAACTAGATTAATTGGGCTTTCAAGCGACGGCTGAACCGTCACATTCCTTAAATGATGTCTTTGCAACAATAATTGGACTTTTAAACAATCCTCATCCTAGTCAGTGCGTAAGTAATGTTATAGAAATCCACCCTTAGATGTTAAATAGTTATTGCAATTGACGTGAGGCCATTGGTCTGTAGACCCACTAGTGGTATATTGTGATTGCTTGACTTACAACGTGAAGGAAGTGTTTCATTTCTTTTCTTATTTTTATAATTGTGTTTCAGGAAACGTACCTTGGCACTTTTGGTGGGAGAAATCTTGGCCACGTCGTGAGAAACATATTAAGAAGAGTTTTTACTGACGAAGTAGCGGTCTTGTACAATTGGACTGGGAAATGTAAAAAGAGATCCCTGGAGAAGTTGACCATTTCAAGAATAATAATAGGTAGGATATTACCTTATCTCGATACTTATCGTAAATTTGATGCAGTGGCACTAGTCGACTTATGTTGACGCCTTTCATTTCACTGAAGGAAATTCAATGTTACTACTATGTAAGGAGCAGAGGTTGATGAAATATATTTGAATTATTTCATGTTAAAAGGGCATATCTGCAAAATCAATGAAGCTCATTTTCGCATTTCATCACCCACTTCTAGCCTGGGCCGCCAGAAGGAACAAGAGTAGCGAGACCTGCCTTCACTGGTGGGAGTTCTGTACATTTTCAATAATTTTCTTCAATGCGGAAGAGAGCAATGTTGCAAAATGAGAACTGACAGTTGTATTGTATTTGGAGATGGAAGATTCGGTTTGGGGATATTCACGTAGCCCTATGCGATATTTACTGTACAGAAGATTGTGTGTAAGCAAACCTGGTGTAAAAGGAAATGTGTTTTCAAGTAAAAGCGGGCAGATGATATATACGACTTAACAAATTTTAAAAAAGAAAAGGTTAATAGCGTTCTCGACGCCGAAATTAAATTGCCGCAAATTTTAAACGTTTCCCTAAATATTTCATAAACTTATAAAGAGGAGAAAAATTGCAAGTTGTTGTTCTTTTAACAATGTGATTTTCCAAATGATAGCGTAGTTACAACACTTCTCAATGTTTTGGTTATGTAAAAAGCGAGGAATGAGTTGTTTTTTCGCGTTAAAAAGTTTATTTCCTAACTTTCAAACAACGGAAAATATTCAGAGAAGTTTTAACTACGCTATCATTTGTAAAATCATGCGTGCGATTTAATTTCGGCGTCGAGAGCCCTCTTAAAACCCACCACTTAAAAGCTTATTGTTCCTTTATTCCTTCAGCGTGTTTTTAAACGTACAAAGTCGTTTTACTTATATATCCGTTTTCAACAGATGATGACAATGTCAAACAGCCGAAATTGCTTTTGTTTAGTTTTTACATTGCTATTAGTAGTTACCTTTATATTTTTATTTAGTACGTAGTACGTTCAATGACACCGTAAGCAGAAACTCCGGTGCTTCGTGCATGTATTGCAGACACTAGATGAAAAACTTTTTATTTTACTTTTTGTCCTTGTAACATTTTTTTTTAGTAGCACCCGTTCCATTATACGCGCGTAAATACAATTTATTTTCTATCACTTTTAGCCAATTGCATTTCTGGTGTTACTTTGTCTGAGAAGCTCACTAGAAGGAGAACGAAAATATAAATGAATACTAGAAAGTGATCATCTTTTACTGTTAGTTAGTCAATACTAATATTTTACAGTGCGCCATTTTTGCTCCACTTTTGTACTTCTATATCAAATTATCTGCATTTTCCAGATGTTGTCGCCGCAAACTTCCCAGGATATAATGTCACAACACACCGAATTATACACATTATCCAAAGATGGTTAAAAGGTGCGGTGGACAAAAACTGAGGAAAAGGGAAAGAAGACGTCACACGAAGATATTGGAGCAAGCTTTCGGTGTAAGCAACCAGAATCATGCGGAAGAAAACCCGTAGGACTTAGAGCCTCAGTTCAAAAGTTCCTTCTACTCTCACCGGGAATGGAAAACAGGTCGCCAAATTGGCAGTAGGTCACTTTACTGACTAGATTACATGTCAGAAAGCGGAGATTATAAATTGCTTTATTAACATTTTTTAAAATAAAGAACCCATTTTTTGGGAAGAATTTAAATGTTGGAAACTTAATTTTTTCTTTTGCAAATTTACTGGCTTATAATGTCAATCTTTTTTTTTTTTTCTAAAACTGTGCTATTCAAAGGGAAAAAAGCAGCTTTTGCAACAAGGCCGCAATGGACAGGTAGATTTCTTTGAAGCATGTATTTTATTGATGCGCGACGTATTGCACGGACTTCTCTTGATAGATTGAAATATACAAATACTGAAAAATAACCTTCTTCCCTCCCGAGTGGAGCCACCTGCGTGGCGGTGTGGTAGTGATGGGCCGAATCGAATACAGCGAATTCGATTCACTCAAGAATTCGGATACCTCGAGTACTACGGAAAAGAATTCGAATTCTTTTTGTATTCGCTTTTGTTACTTTGTGCTGTACTCGTTCTTTCACAATTTATTTTCGAAAAAAAAAAGTGTTGTTTAATATTCCGTAGCACGCTAAATCTCCATCATGAGAATATCACAAATAACAAAGAATTACACAGTTCTCTCTTTCCAATTTCCTTGCCTCCAGCCCGAGAAAGCAACAGACTTCCGCTGCTAAAGTTGACTACAATCACAATGCATGCAAGCAAGCTGCAAAGGCAAAGCAGACAGAAGACTCGGATACTGTAGTATTCGAATTCACCTGCAGTGTTACCAATTCAGTCATATTTTAGGTTATCTATTTTACCCTGCATCTTAATTCAGCTACAAGAAATGATGACATTTATTCTTTTACAGGGTTTCTAGACCTCATTTTTTTCTGAATATAAAAGCGAAAGAAACGATCCATAACATACAATAGCAAATAATTTTTGATTTCGCTTTAATTTTGTCTTCCCTTCTTTCTTTTTTCGTGCAGCTAACATTGGCAATATTGTTCCCGTTGCGCCTGCGCAAGAGTGCGAATTCGGATGATGAATTCGCTTCTTGAATCGAATACACTAGGCCTGGCCGTACTCCATGCAGAAGAAAGCGATAAACAAAACGTTATAGACATACCCATTGCTCCTTGCCCTTCCTCTTATATAGTAATTTATAGGGATAATAGGGATAATATAAGCATGATTGGCTAACTACTAGCAACTCTGCTGACATTGCGTAACAATAAAGGCGTTTATAAAATGTGTGAAGATTTGCGACTTAAATTATTTCATTTTTATTTATACGTTTAAGATTTTTATAAAGTTCACAAAAATTGCTGAAAATATCAAATTATGTACAGGCACATAGTCAGTTAAAGGGGTAGGTGGACTGCCTCCCCTTAAATTTTCTTAGCCCCTTAAAAATCTATCTTTTCATGTGTAAATAGAAGGTATAAAAATCGTGATATTTATTTTGTGGTTGGCGATATGATCAGAAGTAATGGTTGAAGCGGTGTCGTAGAAAAACGAATAAACATTTATCTCACATTATGAGTAGCCATGGCTCAGGCGGTAGCGCATCTTACGAATCATTCCCTTATTGTCAAGGCAGCAAGGTTCACTCTCGTGCAGTACAAGAAACAACAGTTCAATATCCTACCAATCCACTTCGCGCGTGAAAGAACCCTCCTCCTGAAATACTCTGTCTATCCCCATCTGTTTCCGTGAATTCGAATTCATCGAGTTCTTCAGAGTCCAGCTATCCGAATCGGAGTTGTCAGTGTGAGATGAAAGCTTGTAGAGTGAAAACGTGGTTTCAACCTCATCTTGTCTAATAAATTCAATAAATATTGTTGTACCTAGTTTCTAACTATTTAGCCAATCAGCTGTAAAAATTGATAAAGAATCATGAAGAAATAATAAACAACTGTGTGTATTTGTACAGAAGCTACCATGAAAACGTTCGAATACTAATAATTTATTGAGATTTCTTCAATCATTTCCCCATAAATCTCTTAAGGTGATTATGAACGTGCAATATTAAATGGTCACCCCCCCACATATATATATATATATATATATATATATATATATATATATATATATATATATATATATATATATATATATATATATATATATAATGTATTCGTAGTATTCGAATTCGATTCGTTTGTACAGTATTCGATACATATTCGATTCGCTAGAGAATTCGATTAAGCCCATCACTACAGTGTGATTAGGCGCGTTCGGCTGCTGTCCGCACGGTTGTGAGGGTAGTGGTTTCGATTCCCGCCTTTGGCTTGGGTGTTGTTGTCTAGTGTGATTGTTCTTGTGGAATGTATTAAGCGGAAATCGGTAATCAGAAATTAGTATATGTGGTATGAATTTGTAACAAAGATCGGCGTGAATGTTAAAAAAAGTGGTCTAAGGCATAGGTTCAGTAATACAAGGGTCCCTAGTTCGATCCTCGTTCACGGGAAGATAGCTTTTTCTTTTTTTTTATTTTGCTTCTTTGAACGGCCGCCACTTTGAAATATTCTAACGGCTCGTTCTGATTTTCACACACATCTAGAGATCTAGTGTATTGTTAATCTCGACATTTTAGTCAAATATGTAGCAGATCGGTTCATAATTGTAAAAATTATGAACTTTTCGAAAGTTCAAATGGCCGCCGTTTTGAAATGTTTCATCCGATCATTCTGGCTAACGAACTCATTTGAGCTATTAATACGACCAATTTTTGTACCAAGTTTGGTCTCAATCCGTGAAAAATTACGGCAGCTAGAGCGTTCACAAGAAACTATATATATATATATATATATATATATATATATATATATATATATATATATATATATATATATATATATATATTTGAACTGAGGGTGATTTTAGTGTCAGGGAGTCATGATCGGCAAAATATATATAGAAATTTTCCGGAAGTGCTGACACGAGAGTCTCTGTTTTAGGCAATTTTTAAAGAAAACTACCTAAAAATCAGGGGGAGGGGAGGATGGTAAAAATAGAACTCCTCCTGGTACAAACTAAGAAATTCTTCAAATATCTTTGTTCATGTGTCTCATGAGTCAGTCTTTCTAGAGCATGCTTAAGGAAGCTCATGTGCACAATTTCTCCTAGTGTGTACTAAGAAAAGTTTTATTTTCATCTTCCTGAAAAGTTTCGTTTTTGGGCAATGGTAATTATTATTATTATTATTATTATTATTATTATTATTATTATTATTATTATTATTTTAATGCTACGTCCCGAGGAAGGAGTTACGAAAAGGACTAAAATATGATGATGATATGATGCTGATGATGATACCGAAAGGTAGCTACATTTTCTTTTTGCGAGCATATTCGTAAAAGCTATTTCCCCTATTTGATTTACCGATGCGTTTAGACACCTGTCGTTTTTCTGTATGTACATATATGCAATTTAAAAAACAGTTTAAAATTTTCCTGTCGTAATAATTGTCCAGCAGTTAGTAAGCGCAAACAACAAAGAAGTTTGTGTTAGCTGAGTCAACGAGACAGATTCACGGGTTTGTATCCCCTTTTCACAGGATACCTTATAATTTTTCAATACCGTAGGGATAGTCTGAATTCTGGTTAGCCCTCTGTTGTTCAATGTATTGTTGGTGTTCGTGACCAATCATGCAGGATGTAGAAGAAAGATAGATTAACTCTGTATCTGTCATCACTATTTATATGTACTGGGATATTTTCCTAAGAATAACAAGACCCTTCGTCTAATTTTAATTCGGTTTATAAGAATAATAAATCACAGCAATATTCGATCCGCTACTGGGTGAGGCCTCCTCCCAGAGGGAGGAATTGGTCTACTGCTCCCACGTTGACCAGACGGGTTGGGAGAGGAGAGCCGAAGCTTTCACTGTGATCGTCACTATCTTCATTCATAGCAGTTCCCAAATTGCATTACGATGCTGGGTGGGCACCGTTCCAGACCCACGCCTTGGAAACCATCGCAGCGTCGGGGATCGAACCCGGGACCCCTCAGTCCGTAGTCAGCGACGCTAACCACTGGACCACTACCGGGGCTGTCTAGTGGTTATTTGATAATATATTTTTAGTAGTTTCACTGCTTAAGCACCAGGTTGTAATTGAAAACTAAGAATGTACCGTTTCCTGAGAAAATGGCTTCTAATCTTGCTAAATGTCTAAGTTTCTCAGAGCTTTACTTAGTTTAACCAAATCAGTGTTCAAACACTATCTTCACATTTTTTTTTCTTGCTAGGCCTACTACTTCTTAATCATTGCAGGAGAAAAATAGCCTTTTCTGAAGTTCTCATGCACGATAGAACTGTACAAACCTCAGTAGTGTTCTTATATTACTAAAAGGTTGTAAAGCAATTTCAGAAATGTCCAACGAACATTTAGTAATACTATTTTAGCCCTAACTACTTTCCAACACTTAAAATTTTAATACATTTCTGATACAAAAATGACACTTTAATTGCGAAAATTAGACAAGTAATTTCAGCATTGCTAATAAAATTAACTTCTGCAGCACCTCCAGTAAAATCTCTTGATTTTTCACCAGTGGCACCATGAATTGAAAGGGTACATGGTGTAACAAATGAGGGTACTTTTCCAATTTGCCAACCCTTTTTAACATTATTTTTTTTTCTTCGTGATTGAGATTTTACTAGTGTTAGTTTTTACCCCGATGTGGACTCCCATCTTTCCGTATACGTATACGTCCGTGTAACGGCATCCTATCCTATTTGTTCTCTTATATTCCTGATTTTCTAAATACTCATTTAAAAGCCCCATATCCGGTTTTCTAAGAACTGTTTACTGATCTCAGGGTACAAAAATAGATGACAAAGAGTCTGCATCACTTGCTGCCAGTGCTGCTGGTTTAAGTGTGGGTTTCAAACTTGTTTGGATCAACTATTATTCCCTTAGATGGTTTAAAGAAAAAGTTCTAATACACAAAAATTACAAATAACTGGTCTTGCACGAAATTTTGTTGCAGAACTACCCCTAATGAAATCTAGAGTTAATGTGTAATAGAAGCATTTTTATTTCTTTTACAGAAAAAATCCTATTGAATACAGATGCCTAAGAGTGACCACTGTGTTTTATATTCAACTGCATACGAAAGAATAAGGAGAGAGGTCAACCGACAGTTTGAAGATATAGTGGCAAGTGTTGAACTCTCTAGGAATAATGAATCAGACAGTACCATTGTTTGTGACAAAGATAAGTTTCATTTCGTACAAGAAAACAGCACATGTACACCTTGTCTCAAAAAGGTTGAGCGCATTCTTTATTGGTGTTTTGAGGCAAAAATTTTCTAAGTCCAGCTTCGGGTATCTTCGGGAAAAAGTAAGCCAGTTTCGAACCTCCAAGCCAGCCTTTGCAATCGGGAAAAAGTTTGCAGATGTGTTTTTCTTCTTTTAAATATAATAAGACTTGTTACCAAGTGTTTAAAAAAGCAACATTGATTGAAATACTTAATGATACAATATTTCGAAACCTTGCACATGCTTGTTTGTAATTTAGCTCTCTATACGTAATGGAGCATTTAAATACGTTAAAGAATCTTTCCATATGTAAAAGAATGCTCAAAATTAAGAAATAGAACATAATTATCGCCTGAGTACTAAAATAAAAGTCAAAGTAGAACAGAAACATCGTTTGTCATGGATATGAATGTCATAATTATCTTAAGATCCGTTTTACATCGCTAGAAGCTTAGTTCTAGAAGTCCTTGTGTTAGCTCATTGGTAAGCTGTTGGATTTCAAATCATAAGGTTGTGAGTTCGAATCCCATCTGGGTCAATACTTTTCTTTAAAATTATATTTTCCGCAATGCATGAAAAATTATATAAAATAATTACATTAAAATACATAAGTTGTTTATATATAACATAATAATTGCAGAACATAGTAATTATTATGTTTAAAATATAACATCTGAGATAATTTTCACAGTAGGTCGTTATTATATGTGAGAATGTTAAATACAAGTTAGGAAAATCGTTTAATAGCAATAAATAAGTTATGTACTGTATTTATTTGCAGCTATTTGTCATACAGATTTAACTTCTCAATATTCTCATTACAGTATGTTATTTATATTCGTGAAATACAGTATATTCCTACGGATATAGAAAGTGTATAAACAGAGTATCCAAAGTCGCATCCTGCTTCAAGACACATAGCTTTTCCCGATCCCCTTAACGTCACGGGAAGAAACACAAATTCTCTTTAGAACGGAATGTCGTTACTTAGAGTCTCATTCGAATACGTTGAATATACTTTTGTGTATTCATCTCTCTCTCTCTCTCTCTCTCTCTCTCTCTTTCGCTTTGTTTATGTGTGTGTGTGTGTTGCAGAATATCCCAAGTTGAATACAACATTTGCAAAGTATATGAGCATCATTGTCATCGAATACCAGAAATTGAAAGTCGTGTTTCTTCGGGTTAGGTTTACGTGTTTATGTTAGCTCACTGGTAGAGTACGGACTTGCCACTGAAGAGGTCTTGAGTTCAAAGCCTACAGCTAATTATCATTCTTTTGTTAGTAGGATTGCACAGAAATCGGATACATGGAGTGGTTTACTTCTAGAAATATTTTCAGAAGCGTTGAGGTACCCCTGAAAAGGGCTGTTTTCGGGAGTTAAGGCGGGGTC
Organism: Thermobia domestica; assembly: GCF_964235325.1. Lineage (NCBI taxonomy): Eukaryota > Metazoa > Arthropoda > Insecta > Zygentoma > Lepismatidae > Thermobia > Thermobia domestica. The sequence continues at coordinate 270,064,898 of NC_137460.1, read as the reverse complement.
ATTAATATTGTGTCCAAGACCCTTCTGAATTTATTACACGCTCCATTCTTCTGGGCATGGAATCTATTACATGGGTGACAAATCTATCTCCTTCTCCTACCTCCAGCCATGCTTCGGAAACAAGATGCCACATGGAAAATGGCTCTCGGTCAATTTATTATTTCTAAGTATGCCACGGTTCCCACCCACCAGAAAAACCGGGAAAAGTCAGGGAATTCACCTTATTCGTGAAAAATCCTGGAAAAGTCAGGGAATTTCAATATGAGTTTATGACTTTCAAATCCAATTTTTAACTTTTATAGTGCTAAGCAGGAATTTCTTCTGGTTCATCGCAAGACGAGCCAGTAGTTTGACATTTCTTTTTTAAAATGATGTTACGGCTTTTAAACGACGAATATAAATATACATGCACAATATACCTCTGGTCAGAAGAAATAAAGTTCCTCTTTTATATTATATACATACCTGGAAATTTATAAATTGTGCCCTGGAAAACCAGCAAAAGTCAGGGAATTCGTGCTTTCCAAATAAGTAGGAACCCTGTATGCACAAACGAAAGGTTTTGATGTGTAGGTAGAAAGTCTCCATGGGCACAAATCTCTAACAATTACATTTCTCGAGTTATATAGGTTTAAAGTCACGCGATGTCATGAAAACCGCGTGAAATGAAACTTCAATCTGCGCGTACTCCACTGACATTCCGCGTGATACATTATTCGCCAAAATATTACTTCGGAGGATACGATGGCAGTTAGTCAATGACATCAAAGCTAGCAGAAACTCATAATGGCATTGGCTAACTGGCTTTCGATCCCCTCGAAGCTGCATTTTCGCGAATAATACATCACGCGGGTTGTCGAAGTAGCTTGTAGTTCACGATGCAATCACAGATGTTGCGCAGTCCAGTCATGGACACATTATAGTTTTATTTCACGCGGTTTTCATGACGTACTGTAAACCCATATAACTCGAGAAATATAATATTTAGAAATTCGTGCCCATGGAGACGTTTTATCGACACATCAAGGCCTTTCGTTTGCGCATAGTTAGAAATAATTTGACCAAGAGTCATTTTCCATAAGAAAAGGGCGGGGTCCTTAGAATTAAGCACATACATTTTCCTTGTGATATAACTTGAAGATATTGACCATTTGCACTTTTCTTTAGATTTCCTCTTGTTTTGTGTTTATAAATAAGCGTTTGTTTGAATAAAGTGAGATTTTAGTTTTAATTACTTTCTTTGGTTCTTTCCAGAATTTATGCCTTTGTAAATTTACTTTAAAATTCATTATTAACTTTTGTAACACTCTCGTAGTGATGCACAATCAATGCATTATTTTCTAATAAGGCTATAGTTCAATTTGCCACACAAATGGAAGTGAGAACTCGTGGCTCATAAGTGCGGGATCTCTCATAATTTATATTTACAGTTTGTGCACTTTACTCCCTACAGTCAAACATTCCAACATGTATATTTTAAATCTAAAATCGAATGATGTGTGTCACGATTGAAAAGGGTTTATTTTTTAACTCTGTTTGGCAACACATGTCTTAATTCTTATCTCCTCGATGTATTTTTTACACTTATTTGTTGCTTCAACCAAGGTCAGTTCAAGAAGTTTAATTGTTGAAACTTTGCATTCAAAAATGATAACGCAAATGTAAAGTTAAAAAAAAAAATCATCAGACAATAATAGCAAAATATAACCTTGTGGAATTCACCATGTCTGACAATTTTAACATTCTCGGTTGACATTTTTATCGAAAGCGACGAATTATATTTTAGAGTAAAAAATACATTCGGGAGATAGAAAGATGTAGAAGCGATGGAGGAACGCCTATAGGTTATTTTTTTCTTTATTGGATCTTTTTAGTTGGTGTCCAACAATTCACCAATATCCTGAATAGCATAAATAATTATTGAATTATATTTTGCTTCAAATTATGTGAAATTCTTCGTTATCGTTAATAATTGTCAAAACTCCTTCGTCAGTTTGTTCTCTACGTCCTCGTCCCACTCGCCATATTGTCCTCCTCCTTAATTTTCCACCAATTAGCAGGAGGCTTCTGCCAACACAGAATACTGTACTTTAAAGTCCCAAAATGCCTAACCTGATTGAATTTTTTTAACAATAGCTATAGTAAGAATAAAAAGAAAATTGCTTGTTCTTAATGCAATTGTTTTATGCTTATAATTGGTTATTCAAATGCACTTTCTCCCATTTTTATTCATAGAGATTTTGACTCAAAATCTGCAGAAACAGAATGAAGCAAATAATATTCCTGCAGATTTTGAGCCAAAGCTGTGAAGCCTCTATGAATAAAAATGAGAGAAAGTACATTTGAATACCCATTACTTCAAGAACAAGCAATTACTTCTTTTTATTCTTGGCTATGGTTACTATAATTCAATCACATCAGATAATGTTTGGACTACAAAATACGGTGTTCCATGTTGGAAGAAAAAGCATCTGCTAATTGGTGGAACACAGGCGTTTCGTGGCGGCGGGACCGCCTATTTCTGTCACTGGTGAGCCACCCAACAGTAAAATTGGAAAAACGGAAACCGGGCCGCCCGCGAGCGTCGCCACTGACCCACCAATTTCTAACGACGCGTCGCTGGTGGGCCATCCAACTGTAACATAACAAAAATATATAAGCGGGCCGCTGGCGATTGTCGCGGCGGGACTACCGATTTCTGTCGCTGGTGGGCCACCCACCAGTAAAATAGGTAAAACGGCCACTGGGTCGCATGCGAGCGTCGCTTCCGGGCCACCACTTCTTAGCGACGTGTCGTAGGCAGCCCATCAGTGGCCCACCGGCGTTTACGGCATGGGGTTAGGTCATTGGTGATGTCATTACTGCTCACATGCCGATCATATTCCTGGACTTTTCCCAGAATATTATCCGTTTTTTCTGTGATTGGTCGCGCACAGCGTGTGGCATTCTGAACATCAAAATTTCTGGAACTTAAAGCGACTGAATTGTGTTTTTGCTGTTTTTTTAACGTATCTTGTTCATAAACAACATTAATTTCTTCGCAGGCCTGCGAAGCATTTACATCTTTATTGCAATAAAATCGTAATGCAAAGCGTTTACCTCTGGTGCTTGGGGTCCCGGGTTCGATCCCAGCCCCCACCAAGTGAACTTTGTGGTGGACAAACACCCTGTGCGTGGGTTTTCTCGGGGCTCTCTCGTTTCCTCCCACTTTCTTCATTCCACCATTTCATTCATTACTCATCATCACCGTCTCCTTTAGCCTAACCGGCATAACCGTGGGACGTAAAACTCAAAGATTTCAATTCATTTCAAAATCGTAATGCAGCTTTGCCGAAAGCACACTCATTTTCACGACAAAATGTCTTACGTCTGAATGAGAGAATATCGATACATTTTGCATATACTTGCTTCAACCGTCGGCTAACGAATATCAAGCCTTACTCGCTGAGACTCATATAATCTGAGATTTGGGATACTCACGCCATCTTTTGTACAAAAGGCTCACTATTTTTGAACCTGAAAGTGAAATTATGCCCCTATTGCATCAGGACTTGAGATTCATAACAGCAAACTGTTATAGGTCTCCTCTAAGCCCTTTATCAATGCATTTTCTACTACAATGCCGCTCACTAAAACGTTTCTTGGGAGGAAATGGGAGTACCCCGAGAAAACCCAAGGACACGATGTTCTCCACGACAAAGTTACTTGGTCGGGGATGTAACCAAGGACCCTACGCAAAATGTGCAACGTAGCACTCCGTATAAACTGCGATAGCGAAGGGCGCAAAGCTGAGAAAATCATAATGTCATATTTGTGATTATTTATCTCTTAAAACAAGTCAAAACAGTTTGGTTGAAAAAGCTACTTTAAGATCTTTCTAAAAGTTTTTTAAGATTGTTAATACACCGCAGCAATTCAGAGATAATGATGTCTCACTTTTTACGAAATAACAAGAAAATTACTATGTGTTGAGTAATGAAATTTTCTGAACTTACAGGTAACATATGCATCTACATATGGTGCACAGGAAATTATTTCATGTTATCTCCTTTCCGAGATATAGTCCTATACACATTGATTTACCAAAAAAAGTACGAAAAAATACGCACTTTTTCATTAATTTCTATTTTTTCTCACTACACAGTACCAAGAATATTTGTATGTCTTAAGTATTGAAAAGACAACATTACAACAATTCCAACGAGGTACGACAATGTAATATAAGTTTTGACTGGACGTCACGGCAGCACCGCCAAGTCAGGGGCCTATCTTTATGAAATGGATAGTAGATAGTGTACCCATTGATGTGTCGTATTTTCTTCCTCGATGAGCGATGTAGCCAGCAAGAAATCGAAACCCTTCCACTGAGCAATCTGTCTGTTGTTCAATAGCCGGTGATTCGGTAGGTGTTCTGTCATCTGATACAAAGATATTTTCGATTTCTTTTTAACCTTCAATCATTGCCAAGGGTTGCGTCATATCTGGTAGAATTCATTCTAATAACTCGATGTCAAGAAATCTCCATCATCTTCTTGCGCGATAGAAACTTCATTTGAAAGAGGGATTTCATTTATATTTTTCCCCATAAGCAAAAGCCGCAAACGGTGTTTAAATTCGATTGGTGTTGGATGGTCATAGCCCATGTAACCAAAATGGCTGGGCCAACGTTAAAATCAGGGTTATGTTTAAAACAAAATGTATAAAACATGTGTTTTAAACGAGGGACATTGTTTTATTCAGTTTGTTTTAAACGTGTTTTTTTTTTCGACTATTCTAACGAACTATTCTAAGATCCAAATTCACAAATTTAAAACTTGGGTATTTTTTGATCACTATCGTTTCCATAATAATGAAGAGTTCTCGCATCATAAGCTAGAAGAAATTCTCTGACAAATACAACACAACTCAAGGAAAAGAGCAGTGATTAGCCTACAAGGAGCAAATGCCATATTTTAACTAAACAGTTTTTAAGATACATCTTTATCTGCAACATGGGCAGCTAATAATGATTAATGTCTATGGCATAACAAGATAATTAACTCTAGACGCCCGCCAGGGATTTTAACAAAATGGTAGACTCTCACGTTCGGGGCTCTGGTGACCTCCCTAATTTTCACAGTCATGAGTTATACACCATTGGAAAGCTTATAGACCACAAATTCCAATGAGGTAACATTCGTGAAATTCCCGCCGTATTCGTAGAAAAAGAATACATTGAAAAAAAAGACATTAAAAATCATTAAAAATATGAAAATATTGATTTTGCGGGGACCTGGCACCCTTGCAGCCACCCTACGCTGACAAAATGATGAATGTGTAGGCCACATACTTGGCCGGGTGACATCCAGAAGTCCTAAACGGAAGAAGTCCTAAAAATATAGGCACTAGACCTAAATTTTAGGACTTCTGCCGTTTAGGACTTGTGCCGCGATATGATTTTTAGGACTTGTGCCGTTTAGGTCTTGTGCCTTTTCCATTCACTTGCTTTCCATTCGCCACCACCACACGAAATTGCGACGATGCAGCAACTAGTAGGCAATAATGTTACGAACGTAGCTAATTTCAACAGTAATAGTTATATTTGTATTACTACGATTATTATTATCACTATCTGTTCTGCACTTATACACGAATTACATAATACAACCAATTTAATTCTAAGAATTAAATACATAATTAGTTAAGAAATTCGTTTCTTTCTAATGGAGATACGAGAATCCCAAGACAAATTCCTAAACCAAAAATAAATAAATAAACAAAAAATTAAAAAAAATGTTAAAAAGCATATTTTACCAGAATCCTGAAACCAAGCAAACATTCAGAATGCAATATATACTGTGCGGAGCGTATTTTATTAAGAGTAGGACAAAAATCCATCGAAGTTTACTTAATTGGGACAAAAGTTCACTAGACATTTCACGAGTGAACATTAAATACTAACTGTATATATAAAGAACGAAGTAAATTCAAAATTGAACAAAGAACAATTATTATGCAATACAGTGGGTGACATTCATAAGTACTAAACGGCACAAGTCCTAAAAATATAGGCACTAGACCTAAATTTTAGATCCTGTGCCATTTTTGCAGAATTTACTACATACGGTAGTCATTTAGTGGTGTAGCCTGCACATTTTTCTAGGGGAGCAGGCTTTTTATATATTAAAAACAAATCAAAAGTTTATTTCCAGATTACGAAAGCTTCAATAAGACAATAAATTTATACATATTACACATGTACATAAATAAATAATATTATTATATTTACAGTTAGTTTTTTTTTTTTTTTAACTGGACCTTGACAGAGCGTAAATTCAAAACCACAGCTTGTGGGAAATGTACGAATAAGTTAGTTATAAGAAATCGGAAACTGTTCATGGAAGTCCTTTTATTTGACTGTATTTATCTTCTGTACTCTTATATAAAAGAGTAAAGATGAGTGATTCTTTGGGCATACTACTACAAGTAGAGTCGTTAAATTTTAATTATAAAATATAATTTTCTTATGAAAGCAGTACATAAGAAAGAATTTTTGGAAATAAGTATCGTAAAAAGGTGGGGCAAGATTCTTTAAAGGGTAGTGTATCTCGCAAGTTTTTGAAGCTAGTAAAATGAAACTTGGCATATAAACTTTCCTGTTTAAAGAAAAACTGAAAATTGAACACATAAAAGGTAAAGAGCAGAGGAACCACTTTTTTATATTCGAATTCCCCATTACTTACTCAGAAAATATGTAAATAAATTAAGGAAGGATTTGTTTGAGCTAGATGCGTGAAGCTCGGTATTTGAACTTTTAACTAATAGTAATAAAATACTATATGTTTCAGCGTCTTAAAAATTACACTTCTAAGGGGGAGGGTCAGTTTCTATAATATTAAAATATCCCACTGCTTATGAGATTTGGGTAGAAAACTCTTTAGGCCTCGGTTCATCCAGTTAAGTTAAACCTAACGAGAGTACTAAGTGGCTGATTAATTAGGTTCTTTTAATTATTTTAACATGTTGACGTAGTTTAATTCTTTTAAAATTGTATTCTTTCACATTCTATTATAAACACCTTCCTTTGTTTTAATTATTAAACACGTTTAATAAACATAAAACAGACTAAACCCCGGTACCGGTCAGGAATGTGTTTTTGGTGTTAAGCCATCATTTGCCGTCCGTAACATAACCTTTGATTTTAAATTGACGTACTATCAAGACTCAAGTCTCAGAAATGTAGCATATATGAAATGTACTACTACTACTATACTACTACTACTACTACTACTACTACTACTACTACTACTACTACTACTACTAATAATAATAATAATAATAATAATAATAATAATAATATTAATAATAATAATAATAATAATAATATGTACTTCTGAAATACGTATGTATCTATGTGTTATTAATTCTTTCATAATCTTGAAGGAAACTTTTGATTTGTTTTTAGTTTGTAAAAATCAAGGCCCTCTAGAATAACTTCCTGGCTACTCCCTGAATGACCATGTATTGGTTTCTGTACACGTATTGTGTTATCACTTGCTAGTCTAGTGTTATTTGTAGAACAAGAAATGGTTCTTGTCTTGGAATATTACTAGTTTGGTGTGGTAGTACAGTGATAGAGTGTGACCTATAATTTAATTTCTCTGTAGGGTATGCTATCTGCAATGCAATAAACTGTATATGCTTCTTCTTCCTAACAAGGCTGAGCGATAAGCCCCTGCTATTCCATTACAAATAAAGACGAAATTATTTTATAAACTACTTGGTGAACCTTTGTTAATATAACGCTACTAGTTCTTACAACCTTTTGTTAATCTTATTTAACAATTGCAAAATGGAATAAGGGAGAAAATATATAATGATGATGATCGTTTATTTACATAAGTTATACATACAACAAAAGGGAATCTGTTGGTCACTACTGCGTATCTGCTAAACCAGGGTCAAACTCTGTGTGTCACAAAAGTTAGTTTATCAGAGTTTAAAATAATATATATTTTGTTTGATTTACAAAGATTATCATATTAGCAAAATGATTTAAAATAACACGCCAGGCATAAGATAAGCCTTAGGCTATATCGCTTAGAACTGTTTTAAGAGTGAATCTATCATTTATGCATTAAATTTCATTACTGGCTACTTACACGTTTCGGCCTCATATTGGAAGTCAGCTTCTCGTGTTCTTTTCCTATCCCACGATAACTGTTTTAATTGCACACTAATTATAGGCAATACAATTCATAAGATGTATCACGTATTCCTCTTCCAAGCCTAGAGTAGCGATCAGGTTTGAGCCCACTACAAACCTCTTTGTGTGGCTACGTAGTCGGGATCGAACTTTTGACCTCTAAAGACAGCTTCAGTGGTAGCCCAGAGCAAACCTCTTTGGGTGGGTATATAGAACTGTATGGATCTCAGGATCTCTGAGGTAGGCAACAGTCACAGCCCTCAGCAAACCTTTTAGCGTGGCTTATGGAGCTAAATAATACTGAATTTAACTCTGGGCCTCTCTCTTCCGAAATCGAGGCAGCCTGTTAATCAAGAACTCCTCGGCAAACGTGCAGCACCTTGGCCTTACCCTCCGAGAAGGACCTCCGTGACCTCAAAACCAGAAGTTTAAATACTCCTTACTGTTCTTGGTTTTTCAGGTCACGAACTATTTTCTGTAACTAAATTTTACTGGGTGCGGAATTGATTAAACGTAAAGTTCTTGTATTAAATAAATTTATTTTAATTATCTATCTTTCCCATTAATTACAATTAAGTTGCTTTTCAAAGAGCCTCTAAAATTTCAGTGACGCACTATGGGCTATAAGCCATTAACTTCTATGGCCACCCTGCTACAAACTGCAGACTTAAATAATCGATAAAGCATTTCAGTAGTAAGTAGTTGCCACAATACCAATATGAACTTATTTAATTCCAATGGTAATAACTATCTTAGTAACACTAAAATTATTATTAATAATGATAACGAGTAAGGAGTAGTTAATTTCGAGTATGACAATTATTTAGTACAGAAAGACTTCTGTACAAGAAATATATGTGTAAAAATAATTTAATTCAAAACAACACAAGAAAAGCAAAATTTTTGACGTACATAACTAAAACAATATTATGTTACTAATATGAGGTCAATGGTGTGGGAATAGAGAAAAACAGACATTATGAAAGATCTGGGAATCACATTTGCTAGGAAGTTAAAATTTTATCAAAATAGAAATATATCATGGAAAGAGCCAGAAAGGACAGTAGGCTCCTTATTTATTATTTCAAAACGGTAGAATATATATTTATACAAATAAGTTGTAAGAACTAAGGTTCTGTAGTATGAAACAGTACGGTATATCTAAAACTTTGACTAACAGATTGACATTATTCTTCTTATGGACGCGATGGTAGCGCCACAAGAGATATTTAGGACTTCTGCCCTTTAGATCTTGTGCATTTTATGATTTGTGCCGCGAAAAATTTTTTAGGACTTGTCCATTTTAGGTCTTGTGCCGTTTAGAACTTCTGCCGCGTCCCCATATTTGTGACAATAATGTAAGAAATGGTTGCCATTGCGTAATGAATTCGTTACATGTACGAAATATTTTCAGAAAAAATATGCGCAGAAAACATTCATTGAATTAGACATTCCCTCCCCTCCCCCACTAGTACCACGTCCATATGCCAATCATTTTTGCTGCACACATCATGTATACGAACAAGAATTATTCTCTAGACCACTTCAGTGAAATATATCTTGTGTTGTATGGGACCGTCCCGAAAATAAATGTAAACTAACCAAATTTGACCCACTCTTCTTCTATAAACAACAAGTACACATACAGGTTACTACCATGTAGGGGACTACCTCATTGCTTCACATACCAATTTTTATGGATGTACCACAAAGGGGAGAGGAATACCCACCAAAACTTGATGAAAAAAAAATTAAAAATTAAAAATCGAACTTCATCCTCCCTTTTGTCGGCCGTACATTCGTACCTCCTATATACATAAAATGCAGGGCCGTGCTGGGTTACTAATGAGGGCGGTGGACAAGTCTACTAAAAGGGCGCCCATACAAATGGAAATATATATATATATATATATATATATATATATATATATATATATATATATATATATATATATATATATATACAAAATGGACATGAGATTTGGAACATGGAATATTAGGAGTCTTTATAGGGCAGGCGCGTTAAAATCCGTAACGAGTGAGTTAGAGAAATACAGGATGGACTTAGTAGGAGTTCAGGAAGTTAGGTGGGAAGGAAATGGATCTGAGAATTCCGGAAATTTTACGTTCTTTTACGGGGAAGGAAATAAAAATCACCAGTTAGGAACAGGGTTTTTCGTTCACAAACGAATATTACCAGCAATTAAACGGGTTGAATTTGTTACTGACAGACTTTCTTTTATTACTCTTAAGGGACGGTGGTGTGATATTATTGTTTTAAATGTACATGTCCCAACTGAAGATAAGGGTGACGATATAAAAGATAGTTTTTACGAAGAAGTGGAACGGATATTTGACCAACTCCCGCGATACCATATGAAGATTCTATTAGGGGATTTCAATGCGAAGGTAGGACGAGAGGATATTTTCAAACCGATTATAGGGAACGAAATTTGCATAAGGAAAGTAATGACAACGGTGTTAGACTCGTGAACTTTGCAACATCCAAAAACCTAATCGTGAAGAGTACAAAATTCCCACATCGCGACGTTCATAAATACACTTGGACATCACCAGACGGAAAAACACATAATCAAATAGATCACGTTTTAGTAGATAGAAGAAGACAATCTAGCATAATTGACGTCCGGTCGTTTAGAGGGGCTGATTGTGACACTGATCACTACCTGGTAGTAGCGATAATACGGGAGAGATTATCGTTGAATAAAGGTAATATTCAATGTCCGAAAACGGAGAGATTTAATTTAAAGAAATTAGAAGAGAGCCAGGTAAGAGAGAAATACCAGATTGAAGTCTCGAATAGATTCTCGGTCTTAGAAGACTCGGAGTGCACTAGTGTTGAGGATACTTGGATTGAAATTAGAAATAGCATTAAAAGTTCAGCAATAGAAAAATTGGGACACGCGGAAATACGTAGGAACAAACCATGGTTCGACCAAGAATGCATTAAACTAGCAGAGAAGAGAAAACAGGCAAAATTACGGTGGCTACAAAATCCGAACGAAATAACTACACAAAATTTCGCAGATATCAGGCGGGAAACTTCCAAAACTTTTAGAACAAAGAAACGGGATTTTTTGAAAGCTAAAATTAAGGAACTTGAAGATAATAGTAAAAATAAAAATATTCGGGACATGTATAAGGGGATCAACGATTTTAAGAAAGGCTATCAACCTCGTGCTTATATATTAAAGAAATCTGACGGAACAGCTCTCACTGATACGGATAGCATCTTAAATAGATGGAAAGATTTCTTTGACGATTTGCTTAACACGCAGCCAAAAAACTAATGTGCGTGGAGAAAAGGAGATACACACCGCAGAACCGTATATTCCAGAACCCAATCGAATAGAAGTGGAAGCCGCTATAAAGAAATTAAAGAAACACAAATCTCTGGGTGTAGATTAAATTCCGGCTGAGTTAATTTTAGCTGGAGGCGAAAAATTGTGGAACAAGATACACAAACTCATTCTCCTTATCTGGAACAAGGAAGAATTGCCACAAGAGTGGAAAGAGTCAATCATTGTTCCAATTCACAAGAAAGGCGACAAAACTGACTGTAATAATTATCGAGGCATTTCTCTTCTCTCAACATCCTATAAAATACTTTCAAATATTCTGTTAGCAAGATTGACCCCATACGCGGATGAAATTATTGGAGATTATCAGTGCGGATTTAGACGAAATCGATCAACTATCGACCAAATATTTACCATTCGCCAAATACTCGAAAAGAAGTGGGAATACAATACCCCGGTACATCAACTATTTATTGATTTTAGAAAGGCTTACGACTCGGTTAGGAGAGAAACATTATACAACGTTCTTACAGAACTTGGAATACCGAGAAAGCTAATTAGATTAATTAAGATATGTTTAAGTGAATCCCAAAGTAAAGTCCGGGTAGGAAAATTTTTGTCCACGAGCTTCCACGTCGAAAATGGCCTAAAACAAGGAGATGCGTTGTCGCCATTATTATTTAACTTTGTACTGGAATACGCCATAAGGAAAATCAAAGATAGCAACCAGGGCTTAGAGTTGAACGGCATTCACCAGGTTATGGCATATGCTGATGATGTAAATTTAATAGGGGAGGATAGGAGAACAGTAGAAATAAATGCAGAGATCTTATTAAACGCTTGCAGGGACATGGGTTTAGAAGTAAATGCAGAGAAAACTAAATACATGGAAGTACGTCGGGACCGTAATACGGCAAATTGTGGAGGCGTTAAAATATTAAATAATGCTTTTGATAAAGTGGATACTTTCAAATATTTAGGATCAATGTTAACAGACGAAAATCATATTCACGAAGAAATTAAATGTCGACTAAAAGCAGGGAATTCGTGTTACTACTCGGTTCAAAATCTCTTGTCGTCGCGAATTCTGTCGAGAAATTTGAAGCTTAAAATATATAAAACGATAATCATGCCTGTTGTTCTGTATGGTTGCGAAACATGGTCGCTTACTCTGAGGGAAGAACATAGACTGAAAGTATTTGAGAACAGGATCCTGAGAAGAATATTCGGACCCAAGAGGAACGAGAATGGGGAATGGCGGAAGCTCCATAACGAGGAACTACATAGTTTATACGGTTTACCCAACATTGTTAGGGTCGTCAAGTCTAGGAGGCTTAGGTGGGCAGGTCATGTAGCTAGAATGGAAGAAAGTAGAAACGCTTTCAAAGTCTTGACTGGTAGACCCATAGGAAAACGACCATTAGGAAGACCTAGGCGCAGATGGGAGGATAATATTAAGATGGATCTCGCAGAGATAGGAATACAAAGTAGAAACTGGATGCAATTAGCTAAGGATAGAAGTCAGTGGAGAGCTTTTGTGAACGCGGCACTGAACCTCCGGGTTCCATAGGCCATAGAGTTAGTTAGTTAGTTAGTTAATATATATATATATATATATAGAGAGAGAGAGAGAGAAAGAGAGAGATAGACTTTGAAAGAGTATGGGTGCCATTTTATATCAAAATCACCACCAAATTTGTTTTAATATTAACGTAAATAGCTAACCTCGAATCGAAATCCTCTTCACTACAGAAAAACTTTTAGTTCCTGTAATAACATTTCTGTCAAATAAAAAGAAGCTAAATGTATCAACAACTTAATATAGCTCTATGGCCTATGGACACAGGAGGTTCAATGCCGCGTTTACAAAAGCTCTCCATTGATTTCTGTCCTTAGCCAACTGGGCCCAGTTTCTACTTCATATTTCAATCTCTGCGAGAACCATTTTAATATTGTCCTTCCTTCTGCGCCTCGGTCTTCCTAACGGTCATTTTCCTATTTTGATTTCTAGTTACAACTTCTAAAGCGTTTCTAATTTCTTCCATTCTGGCTACATAACCTGACCATTTGAGCCTTCTAGACTTGATGACCCTAACAATGTTTGGTAAACGGTATAAAATTATGCAGTTCCTCCTTATGAAGTTTCCGCCTTTCCCCATTCCCGTTCCTTTTGGAGTTCGAATATTGGTTTAAGAATCTTGTTTTCAAATACTTTCAGTCTGTGATTTTCCCTGAGAGTCAGTGACCATGTTTCGCAACCATACAGCACAACAGGCATGATTATCGTTTTATATTTTAAGCTACAAATTCCTTAACAGAATTAGCGACAACAAAAGATTTTTAACTGAATAATAGCACGAAATCCCTGCTTTCAGTTGACATCAAATTTTTTAGTGATTTTGGTTTTGGTCTGTTAATAATGATCCTAGGTATTTGAGAGTTTCCACTTTGTCAAAAGAAAATATTATTTGGTATTTTAACGCATCTATAAAATGCAGTATTACGATCCCGACAAACTTCCATTTATTTAGTTTTCTCTTCATTTGCTTTCAAGCCTATATCCCTGCAAGTGTTAATTAAGATTTCTGCATTCCTTTCTATTATTCTATCATTACCTATTAAATTTACATCATCAGCATACGCTATAACCTGGCAAATACAATTCAGCTCTAGGACCTGATTGCTGTCATTGATTTTCCTTATCATGTTCTCCAAAAGATAGTTAAATAATAATGACGACAACGCATCTCGTTCTTTCAGGTCATTCTCAACATGAAAGCTCATGAACAAGAATTTCTCTACTCGAACCTTACTTTGGGATTCATTTAAACATATCTTAATTAATCTACCTTTTTCGGTATTGCAAATTCTGTAAGCATGTTGTACAATGTTTCCCTCCTACGAGAGTCTAAAGTCAATAATTGATGTGCCAGGATGTTGTATTCTGTTATTTCTTTTCAAGTATTAGTCGAATATCTGGTCGATAGTTGATCGATTTTACCCAGGGTGCGAATTGCCGGGGGGCATGAGGGGGATTTTCTCCCTCAATCACATTTTGTTCCCCCCAAAAGAAGTCAGCTGAAGTATTCCCACCGGGGATGCTCACTTTCCTCCCAAACTATGCTTAGTATAACGCCAAATTTCACTGATTTTTGTCATTTCTTTAAGTTTAATCTTCTGTCTGTATTTCGAAATGAGCGATGTAAACTATTCAGTTTTGGTCTTTTCTAATTTCCCCACTATTTTCACCGTTGTTTAGTTGAACTATGTTACTATGACTACAGTTGTTATATGCAACCGTAACCTCGTACCCTTCAGTTCATCGTCGTTCGTGAATTTGAATGTACTAATTGCGCATAACAAAGTCATATATGGATTTATAAGTGCTCTTAGTGGTTGGCCAAAAAGAAGTAAACAAATAGCTTCTTCCACCATACTTAGGGAAGTTCGGACATGTCATATTCATTCTCTACATTTGTATCGATTGCCATCTTATTTTCATTTTTGTTATATTTTTTCATTCTCCAGTGTATTCTTTATTAGCACATGGTCCTCATTGCCTAGTAGTTTGTGTGTATGCAACTCCAAAGCTTCGTTTGATTTGTGGTAATTAGCATAGTAATCACTAGCAGAGATCGCTAGAGTAATCGTAGCATTTTACAGTTTACGGAAATTAACTTTTGAAACTACTCAAAATCTGAGATATATTCTCTTGTGGTTATATGTTAACATACACGCTGGGGATGGGCCCCTAGTGAGCAGACATGTGAGGGTGAGTAAGCGCATAATTGAATATTTGTTTCAGCATTTGCTAATACGACTGGTTCTCCATGTTATTGTCTGTGTCTGTATAAGCACTTCAACTGGAGGGGACTTTTTCCATCTTTCTTTTCGCTGTACAGTTTGCTGTCCACGGCAATAATGTTGTCTGGAAAACTCCAATGTAATGTTTTACTTTATTTGAATAACGTAGCACATAGTGAATCAACTCATCTGTTACTTAACAGTAAAGTAATTGTAAGTTTTGAATTTTGAGCTGTCACGGAATTGCTATTTTTAAAAAAGGCATAAAAATTGCAGCTTTAGCGGGGAGTAGAAGCGCAAGCTCGAAATTTGAATTGAGATTTTTCAAATATTTGGCCTTCGATTGGACTTTTATGCCAGAAATCGGGACCAACAATAATACTTTTCTCGTATGATAGGCTAATACTTAGATTTTTTTTTAAAGTAAGTACGGTTTAACTGATAATTTTCCTGGTTTTCATAATACTGAAGTAGTTTTGTTTTTCAAGCTGTGTGTAATAACGCGAAATGGAAGATATCAATATGAGTAGAAAAATTAACATATGCTTGTGATAATGGCTATCGCTTGGGCCGAA
Source organism: Thermobia domestica (assembly GCF_964235325.1). Taxonomy (NCBI): domain Eukaryota; kingdom Metazoa; phylum Arthropoda; class Insecta; order Zygentoma; family Lepismatidae; genus Thermobia; species Thermobia domestica. The sequence goes on along the minus strand of NC_137460.1, from coordinate 270,049,014 downwards.
TTATTAAGTAAATGAACCTTAGAGAACTACGGGCACAAGGGTGAGTACATTTAAACACGTTCAGAAAGATTAGGTGTGGTGTGTGCATGTCAGAGAATATATACATAGTTATTGTCAGTAGATTATTGAATAAATAAATCTCTTACTTATTAAAGATGTCATATTTATGTGTGGGTGGGTAAGACATTATTGTCTCATTTTGAAGTATTGCACCTTCAGACTTTACGTCCTGTTGGACTAATTTTATCCCCCCTAATATAAATTATCTAATTCGCACACTGATTTTACCACACTGTATCAGTGAGAACTGTTCCTTTAGGTTTCTTTAATATATAAGCACGAAGTTGATAGTCTTTCTTAATTTCGTTGATGCATTTATACATATCCCGAATGTTTTTGTTTTCACTATTATCTTAAGATAATTGATTTTCAAGTTAATTAATTTTAACTTTCAAAAGTCGCGTTTCTTTGTTCTAAAAGTTTTAGAAGTTTCTCGCCAGATGACAATGAAATTTTATTTAGTTATATCCTTCGGATTTTGTAGCCAACACAGTTTCTTCTGTTTTCTCTTCTCTGCTACTTTAGTACATTCCTGGTTGAACTATGGTTTGTTCCTACGTTTCTCTGCGTGTTCCAATATTTCTTTTGCTGAAATTTTAATGTTATCTCTAATTTCAACCAAGTATCTTGAACACTAGTGCACTCCGAACCTTCTAAAACCGAGAATCTATTCGACACTTCAATCTGGCTACCCTCTCACCTGACTCCCCTTTATGTAAAAGAAAAATAAACCTTCGTTTTCAGATATTGAATATTTCCTTTATTCCACGATAGTCTCTCTCTTACTATCACAATCAACTCCTCTGAACGACCGAACATCAGTTGTGCTTGACCGTTCTTTTCTGTCTACTAAAACATGATCAGTTTGACAACGTGTTTTTCCATCTGATGAAGTCCAAGTATATTTATGAATGTCGCGATGTTGAATTTTGTAATCTTCGCGATAAGGTTTCTGGATATTGCACAGTTCACGAGTCTGACGCCATTGTCACAACCTTCCTTATACAACATTTATTCCCTATAATCGGTTTGAAAAATACCCTCTGGTCTTACCTTTGCGTTGAAACAGCTTAACAGAATTTTCATATTGTATTGCAGGAGATGATCAAATACCCATTCTATTCTTTCGTAAAAACTGTATTTTTTTTAATCGCCATCCTTATTTTCTGTTGGGGCATGTGCATTTAAAACAATAATATTACACCACCGACCCTTAAGAGAAGTAAAAGAAAATCTATCATTAACAAATTCAACCTATGTAATTGCTGATATTACGTATTCGTTTGTGAACGGAAAGCTCTGTTTCTAATTGATAACTTTTAATTTGTTCCCCGTAAAAGAACATAAAATTTCCGAACTTGACTTCTCCATTTCCTTTTCGTCTAACTTCTTCATATCCCAATAGGTCCAACCTCTATTTCTAAACTCATTTTCTTACAAATTTTAACGCGCCTGCCCTATAGAGACTTCTTATATTTCATGCTCCAAATCTCATGTCGATTTTACTTTGCGGAGTTCGTGCAAAGTTTTCAGTTCTGATCCGAGGATTCTTCAAACTTATCTGAACAATCTTTTTTTTTTTAACTTTTTACAGGATGAGGTTGTTAGCCTCACACCAAATTCTCAAGCTGGATTATCACCCCTTGTCTGTCCGCGACTACTTACTCAGTATATTCGCAGTTAACCTCTATATCCCAGAGGCCTTTTCCTCGATTCACAACCTGAGGATGCGCCGTGCCGTGGTGACAGGAAGACCACATTTTGCGGAAATTGATACAGCTATATTTCAGAAATACAACAGGTACTGATTATCCTAACACTGCTTTAAAACACACAGGAACAACCAATATGTTCGGATATATGGATTCATATTAAGACTGTGAAAGCTTCGATGCCGTAAAAATCGTACATTAGAGACTAGTGTTAGTGTAGTATTACATAAATGCATCGTAAGTTTGACTATACGAACTATTGTTGACATTGTTTCGTTTTATAGCTATATAACTTTATAATATTTTTGTGATTCTACTCCTTACCTGTTCTCTGCCAATACCAACTGTATGAATTTATAATAGAAAACTGAAATACAGAAGAATAAAATTAAAAAAATAATAAGTGATATTTCGCAGGACATCTTATGTAAAGGGCGCCTTGTATTCTTGATAGGTTCTGTACTAACAGTCAGTATTTGAATTTATTAAACAAAGCTGGTATACAGGATAACTAAAACCACTTATCTATAGTGTGATGTTTCGTAGGGCGCCTTATGTAAAGGGCGCACTGTACCTTTCAAAGGTTATTTACCAACAGTAACTGTGAGTATTTATTGTACAGAACTGTGTTATACAGGAGAGTAAATAAAATCGTTCATCTTTGATGTGGTCTCGAAAGCGCGCTAATGTAAAGGGCGCACTGCACCTTTCCCGGGTTCTTTACCAATAAAACTGTAAGAATTTATTTCTAAAACTTGTAACTTTATTTATACTGTGATATTTCGGAGGTGGGCCAGCACGGGCCTGATAAAATGCAACTGACGGAAAGCTTCATCCCTCAAAAGTACTTTGGTACCAAATCTTCTCTCTAACTTAATTAAAGGCTGAGCTATTGATGTTTGTTGTAAAAATAAATGTAATTTACGTCAAAAAACTTAAACTCCAAAAAATTGCTAACTTTGTCCCCTCCCTTCTCCCCCATATAAGCAAGAAGTACAAATACACGATATTACCATGTAGTGGCCTACTTCATTGCTTCACGTAACAATTTTTATGAATCTATCCCCCCAAGAGGGGAAATGGCCCCCCAAAAGACTGTTGAAAAAAAACGATATTTACCCTCCTCCCATATACATAAAGTTCACACCAGCAAGGCTGCATCTTTCAGGAATAAATTGGTATCAAAACCATCTTCCAGCCTTAGTTTGAGGTTTAAGACTGAGGCATTGAGGTTTAAAGCCCTGACACAGCAGTTGCGTCAATGGGCGTTTAAAGATTAAGAATGCAGACGACAGTAGTTCATATAGGAAAATATAACCAAAATTCGCCCCATGCGGTCTCCCCCAGACAATGGAGAAGGTTAGAATTCGAAAGAGAGAAGCATTATCCAACTGCCACATAAATTTGATCCTTCTAGGTTTAAAAGAATAGAAGTTATTGTCATTTGAAATTGACAGATTGCTTTGGAACAATACTGTAGTTGTTGGAAGTCAAAAGACAGCATTATGAAGGTGTCACAAAATTTAGATCATTGTACTTGCAAAGGAATTAAAGTTATTCACATTTGAAATGGATAAATGGATTGGAAGAATGCTGCATCTTGTGGAGGATGGATAGAGGACAAAAAGATGCCAAGTTTAAGAAAAAATAGCATTCATTAATGTCACGAACTGAAATTTTTAGACTAACACCTTGCCAAAGTTAGATGTCAGTTTGAAAAAAGTTTTTGCAACATTTGCGGAAAAACCATACTGTTGGACACCACCTGCATGTTGGTGGACACTATTGTACAGAAGCAAACACAATAAGATAAGAGAAATGTTGGTAGAAGTTAGACGTCAGTTTGACAAAGTTATTGCGACAATTATTTTTGAGATTTCATTGGAACCATTTTTGGAGACCGGAAGCCACATTCTGTTGGACAGCACTGTATACAACCGGTGAGAAAACTTATGTGACATTTATTGTTGGGGAGATAGAAACAGAATCTTATGTGCTACTTGTGAGCACCTGTGTGTTACGATTTTTGAGATGAATGCACACTTGTTTTAGAAAAGAAACATTTGAAATAGATGAAAAAGATCTTTTTACTTGTTAGACAGATAAATGTGACATTTAGCATCCTTAGCTTTGCCATGTTGACTCTCTTTTTTGCCCTGCAGGTAGCAGAAAAGAAATAAGGACCCCTTTTATGTGGAAAGAACCTTGTTAACTTGAACAAAACCTATTGTAGTAGTTTTGCGAAAAAAACGGAAGGCGGAAAACAGATGTGTACCTGAATGAATGAAAGCACGTAGCTTAAGGTATATATACGCCTGCTTGAAATAAGAAAAAATTAAATACTGTGATTTTGGTTTTGTGGAAAGTTGGGTTGTGCATTTTAGTGTGTGTGATCTTTGGCGAATAAATTTGGAATTACTGGAAGTAAAGGTAACTTAACATTTTCCGTTTATATAAACGAATGGGATAAAAATATTGAACTGCAATTTTAATGTATGTACATGAATTAAAATGAGTTGTTTTTGCTTTTATTTGTTGGAGAACTGTAGCTTGTAAACATTATTATGAACGAAAAGGACACTGAGATTGGCCTGCGAATAAATTAAGAATGAAGATGGGAAGAAGCGGAAATGACTGTATTTGCTGGACTTTCAGAGAAATACTTCGTAAAATAAAGACTTGTGTGTGTGTGTGAGTTAACAGAGAGAAAGACAGGTATATATATATATATATATATATATATATATATATATATATATATATATATATATATATATATATATATATATATATACTTGTTTACTAGGTGTAAAAGATGGTTTAAAGTGAGTGAATGAAAGCTGATGGCTGGAAATGGCTTACCTACAATTTGAAACGAATATTGAGGTTAACAAAGACAGAGCAAAAAAAGAAAAAAAATTGGTTTAAATATTATAAAAGTATTTTACTGCTAGATTAACATCTTTTATAGCAAGTAACTCTGAAGTTCTGTTGCCTTAAAGAACTATATAAATTAAGGAAATTAGCTTTACTAAAATTATGTGCAATACTAGTAGTTAGTTTGATACGCGGAATAGTGTTATTAAGGTACAGTTGGCAATGTAATGAGGGATGATGTTTATCTTCTAATTAGGGATACATATTTCTAGATACATTAACTTCCAACTCAACACTAGAGAGAACTAAGTCAAGAGTTTTACCATACGCATTCTTTACTGAGTTCATTGATCTTAAATTATGAATTAGATAAAGTTTGCCAAGGACTTACAGATAACGTCAGCATCTAACAAATCAAACGAGCAGTCTATAATTGAAGGAATATTAAAATCACCAACTATAACAATATTAAATTGTATTTCAACTATTTGTTTAATTTTTTCAAAGAATTCAAGATATTTTTCCACTTTAGAATTCGGTGGAAAGTATACAACAATGACATAAATATATTTAGTTGCTATTTTAACTTTTATACATGATGCTTCAACATAATTTATAGCAATTGGAATTTCAGTAACACTATAGTTCTTTAAAATTTGCTATAAGTGCACCTCCTCCATCTTTGTGAATTCTATCATATCTAAATACATTATACATTTCGTCAATAAATTCATTATTATATATACCGTCACACAACCAAGTTTCGGTCAAAAGTATTATGTCGAAATTAGTGGCTGCAATACCCGTGTACAGTTTATGTAATTTGGTTCGAATACCCCTAACGTCTGATCATTGCTGTTCATATTTTACGTTAAACTTCTGACTTCATCAATAGTAGTGAGAGTATATACAAAGGAGTCATCAGCCTTTTTCCTTAATTTGATATTAACCGCATAGTCAACCCAGAGGAAAGCAGTTTTTCTCTCTCTTAACTTTCCTGGCCTCACTAAAGATTATTCTACGGTGTAATGTTAAACTCTGGTTGACATAAATAGTCCCACCCCCTGACAGACCCACATCTTTACAATTGAGATTTCTTTTCACTTTTCTTTTTGCAATAAATTTATCCTTATCTAATCTCCTAACAAATCTAACAATAATACCTGGTTCTGGTTGGCTGGGAGATTTCTTCAACCTATGACATACATCTATCATATCATTAGTAACAGTTGTGTCCAATGCAGTACCTACTCCCTTAATTATATTATTAACATCTTCATTTGGTAAGACAGGTATACCTTGTATTTCAATTGTGTTCCTTCTACTATACTGGTCCAATTCATCTACTTGAACTTTTAATTTGTCAATTTGAATTTTAAAGATAGATTTTGATTCTTTAATTCGTCAATTGTATTCATGCATTTATTCAATTCCTCAGTTTGATATTTGATGAGGTTACAATTCTGGTCAAGTTTTTCATGGATGGTGTTTAAGGAAGCACCTAACTCATCCTCCAATCTTTTATTAGAGCCTTTAATTTCGTCGACTTCCTTTTTGATTGATAGTATCAAATTGTGTACTACAGACAAAGTGGGGAGTTTTTCAGCCTTATCCACAGAACTGTCACCAGACATGGATTTCCGTCGGGGCTTCTTACAATCTTTGCATCGCCATACATGTAAAATCACAAAGTCCAACACTAGTAGCAAATATTTTTAAAAATTCGAAAGAATATAAAATGTAAATAAAAATGGTAAAATTGTCAAAATTATATTATGACTATAGGAATCCTGCTTCTTTATCTACTATTAAAACATTACAAGGAAAAACAAAATTATAGAAAAAGAAAATTAAAATCGGTTAGCATCTCAAAATGCATTTACATTACGTGCACCAGCACGTAAAATGTTTGCACGTAAACAATATTATATTAGTGCACCAATGAAACATTACAAATGGATTTAGCAGATATGCAAAATATTGCATAATATAAAAAATTATAAATATATATTATGTTGTATCTATATTTTTTCACGGTATGCGTATTGTGTTCCCTTGAAAACAAAAAGAGGTCCTGAAATGACAAAAGCAAATAAATTTTTTTTAAAAAATTTAAACTACCCGAGTTTAATGTACAAAGGATTTAGTTAGAGAAAAAATAATCGATACGTAAAACGATTATTTAAAGAATGCGAAATTAATCATTATAGTGTACATTCAGAAATTAAATGTGCATTAGCAGAACGGTTTATAAGAACATTAAAAGTAAAATTGTATCGTTATTTTACTGCTAAAAATACAAATCGTTATATAGATGTGTTAGATCAACTTGTAAAAAATCATAATCATTCGTATCATAGTAGTATTAAAATGGCACCGGCAGATGTAAATCATTCTAATGTTGACCAAGTTTGGAATACGTTGTACGGTGATAAAATGAATAAAAAGAAATTAACATGTAAATTTCATCCTGGTGATTATGTGCGTGTTAGAAAATATAAACAAATTAGAAAATGAATATTAACCGAAATGGTCACAAGAAATTTTTATTGTTGATAAATGTATTCCGACAAATCCTATTACAGTTTAAATTAAAAGATTGGAATGACGAAGAAATTAAAGTGATATTATACACAGAGGAATAACAAAGTAAATGTAAATTTAAACAAAACATTTTTAATTGAGAAAGTATTAAAACGAAAGAAAGATATGATGTATGTAAAGTGGTTGGGATATCCATCAAGTATGAATTCATGGATTAAAACAAATTCTGTTCAGTCTTCAAAATGAGTTCGATGATAGAACATGATTTCTATGTTACTCTTCCATCAAATGATCGTAGTGAAATTTTTACTAATAATACAGCTTCTTCATTTATAGTAAAGTTAGCACAACCTATTCATTTAAGTGAAGGAAAATGGAATGTTGCCCTAACACAACTTAATGTTCTTTTTGGTTTTTGTAATGTTCGCCAAATGAAAAAATGTAATTGAAACCATCATTAATGATGAACTTGAAATTGCACACGTTGATATTACACCAGGATACTATACTTCTATTCTGTCCATTTTAGATATGATTCCTAAACAATTATGCATGTTAAAATATTATAAAAATAAAAACCAGGTTGGAATTAAACATTCTTTAAAATTAAAAGATTTTTGTGTTATAGCAATAACACGTGGATTACATTTACTTCATTTATAAATGAAAATACAACCGAGTTTACAGATACTGTTTTTCTAAAACCAGTTAATGAAGATGTTCCAACAATAACACGTGCAAAATTTCCATGCAATTTAGAATATAATATACGAAACATTCTTAATGTTAGTGTTGATATTGTAAAACAACAAGAAAATATTGGACCACTACTTCGTAAAGTTAGTGCATATAATATTGAGCATGGAGATGTAAAATGTTTTCTATTTGACACCCCACAATATGTTAAAGTTGTAAAATCTTATTTTAACACGATTGAAGTAAACTTAAAAGATGAGCGCGGTTCAAAATTGCCATTTGGATTTGGAACTTCAAACTTAACACTTCACTTTAAACGAAAATGATTTCTGAAAGTATTGATGATAGTTTTTAAATTACACTTGTATCAAACGCAAGTACTGATGTACATCCTACAAGTAGTCCAACAAATTTTATTAAACAACTAAAAAATAATATTCAATTATCAGAAACCGATTGGTATGTAGGATTAAGTGAATTACATGTTCCTTTAACATGTTATAATGTTAACGATGGAGAAAATGTTATATGGTATAAAATAAGAATGAAGAACCACAAAAAAATAAAAATTGTAAGTGGATATTATCACTCCGTATATCATATCATTGATGAATTAAATATTGTACATGTAGATTGTAATGATCGTGTTGTATCAGACTTACTATCACCAACATTAGCATTGTAATTAGGATTTCGTCAAGATCTTGTTTTGTATAAACGTGGATTTAAACAACCATATGTTGATATTCAGTATCCACATCAAATTTTTATTAATACTGATATCATACAATATCAGTTTTTAGGTGATACAAAAGCACCTTTTTTACGTATTGCATCAATATCAAATGTAAAATACGGTAAAGTGAAAACATTAACATTTCAAGATATTCATTATCTTCCACTTGCAAAGTTTTCATTTAACCGTATTGAAATACTATTAAAAGACCATGCAGGACGAAATTTGTCATTTCGTTCTGGGACACTAAATGTTACACTTCATTTTAAGCGCTCTCCTAATAAAAATTAATTAATTATATTTTAAAAAAATGACATTTAGACGACATTACGGACGTCGTATCCCATACAGTAGGGTACGTATGTACGTTCTGCAGACAACTTTCCCCTCAACCCCCCCCTAACTGTCAAAAATTTCTGAAGCCACCACTAACTATTGTACTTTAACACAGAGGGATAACCCAAAGTGAGATTGAATATGCTTTTATCACATTTAAAATCAAATAAAAATGAGGTAACTATTTTGGATATTTTATATTTAATAAATCATGAAAAAGTGTGTAATTTGTGGAGAACTAAAACAATTCCAAGAGTTCGCTAGCAATGGAAACAAGAGGTCTTATAACTCTAAAAGATGTTATAGAGCAGAGAATCTCAATAAAGAAGTTGAACAGGGTTTAAAATATTCTGGACCGTTGATAGATTATTCACTCTCATCAATAGAACGAGTGATGGAAATACATAATAAAATGTTAGAGCATGACTTTATAAAAATAATGTATCTTTTCTTTAAGGACATAGACACACAATTTAAGATTTTAAGACCAGCTACATTATCAGAATGTAAGTTTGTAGATCCAATATATAACCCCGTAGGTTTTACATTACCGGCACCAGAAGTTATTTTATTTAAAGATATAATACGTGTTGGTTTCCCACCATGTTTTACTAGAAGGAACGAAACTACATCTTGTTATGACTTAACTAATGAAAGAAATATTAATAATAAATGTGTTGTATGTGGAATTCCTGCATATTATAATGAGAACTTTTGTTCCATATCCCATATGATTGGATACAAAAAAAGATTGTCAGAATTTAAAGAAAAGGGATATATCATCACTAACTACAAATCACCACTAGATGACTAACGTAATTACTAAGCACTTTCTTTGAATATTTCTTTTGCTTTAACATTAGTTGACTAGCACATAAGGGCACAAGAAACTAATGCAAAGTATTCCCATAATTACAATGTTAAAGGGAGATCGTATAGGTTTTTATGACATTTAAAATCATAAAAACTTACATCTAAAACTTATAACTTATAGTGCTGTCTTTGATTGAAAAAGTAGGTTTTGTTTGATCAAAGTCGGTCCACAGATGGCTGAATGATGATAAGTTAAAGTTAAGTATGTTGATTCGCTGTTACATACTTTATATACACTTATACGAGACGCACATACATATATTTAGCTTACATACCAGTTTCAGTTGAGAGAAGCAATAACATATATGTACATGAAATTATAGCCTCTCTCTTTTCTTCTCCTCACACCAACAGAACTTCTAGCTGCAGTAGACACCAGATGGAGCTGTTATGACGTAATCCCACGGGATGGGACTACGAAATAACTATGACGTAATCCCACGGGATGGGACGACGTATTAACTATGATGTTAATAGATATACAACATATATCCTTCCACCTCCAGCAAGAAAGAGAGAGAATGACTTACATATAGCTCAACATGCTTTCCTCAAATAAAAGAAAGAAATTCACAATTGTCAAATTGTACATGATGTTCTCACTAGATCTTTTTTTAGAATCAGCGTCTCCAACTCAATATTTTTTCGGAACGTTTCAGGATTTTAATTTTTCAAGATATCGCTTTAAAACATAAAGGGATGAATTCACCCCATTACTAATAAATATAATTGTTAAAAGTGAGTTGGCAACACTGGCAGCCTCACCTTAAAATAACGGTAAAATTCAATAGCTCGGTCACTAATTAACCGATTTCAAAAACTCAAACGGCAAATGAATACTAGTAACATAGTTAATTTTATAAAATGCACAAATGGTTGCATAACTTAGAGGATATTTTTCCCTTTTTCAATATCTACAAAATTTCATGAAATCGAAAAAATAAAAAACCACCATAATTTAAATAAAATTTTAAGACTTTTTTGAAGAATAACATTTTCCAGAAAACTCAAAAATAAACCCGTAGAAAAATCCCGAAATTTCGAATTTGCTATAACTACATCAAATATTAACCGATTTTCAAAATTCAAACGGCAATCAATAGAGAAATAAATTGGCTATCTATTGAATGTCTTATAAATTGCATAACTCTAAGGATGTAATTACAAAAAACTCAAATAAATCCCTTATTTATACATATATCTTTAAAATTTAAATGACTATGTTCTGTATATCCAAAGGTCTTAGGTTTTTATAGTCTTGATACTATAAAAACACTTATACACTTAAAACATCCTGAAAATTACAAGATTGGATATTGATAATGAAACCATAATAACACTTATACACTTAAAACATACTTAAAATTACAAGTTTTATTTTTGTTATTTTTTGGATTCATTTCTAAAGTAAAACTGATGTATTTTATAACCATTATCTAAATCTTTCAAACCTTCATACTTAACAAACAGCTTATACTTTTACAAATCTTTCAAAACATGTTCAGTTTCATCATTATATCTTTGTGGTAATAACGTCTTATATTTCTCATCTAAATGTACTAAAACTCTTTGACCATAACGCTGTGTTTGAATCAATTTCCTTAATGTTATCTCGTACGCTTTACCTTTTGCTAACTCATCTATGCGAAGGAATCTCAATGCTTTAACGTCATTTTTTTATTCAAATAATTAGCCATAGTTTATTTACTATAAGGAAAATGTTCGTTTTATTCGAAATTCATAAAAACCGATTCTCATTTACATACAGGAAATTTACCTAAAATTTACATACAGAACTCAACAGTTGGATAATTATCTTTTAGACCAGTGTATTTGATTTTTATTCCATCTTTAACGATCTCATCAATCATTTCATCTGTTAAGTGTTTTGTAAATCTAGGTGGAAGAAACACCTTAAACTCCTCACACTCAACTAAAATGCTCTTTCCAAACTTAGTTTTAATCTTTTCCATTTTCACAATCTTATATTCTGTATTTAAATCTAATTCTCTTAATCCAATAACTTGTTTTTTTTTCAAGACTTCCAAGTTTATTTAAAAGCTCAATATGACTCGACATCGTATTTATTATATAGAAAATCAATGAACACTCTTCAATTTTTATCTTCACCAAAAATATTTAATCATTTTTTATTAATTTCTTTTATGGAAAAAATTCCATAAAACAATACAAACATACGTTTAACTATCTAAAACTCTTCTACTACTTTCTCATTCTTCGGATCATATGTAAAGTTCTTTGTCCAATTAAAATGGCATAGCATATAGTATTAGCAGCCACAGCTTCTGCAAAGTCTACTACAATCTTTATGTTTGTTCTCTCATTTACCGATACATTCTTCCTCTTACGACAATTAATCACTTACATTGGTCTGTTATTTATAAACTCTTTAGGATCATAGTACATTTCGGTATTGCCACATGTTATTCTCTTAAATGCAGTATAATCTTCATACATCTTAAAATAATCCTTGGAAGCAATGTCTAAGTTTCTTGATTCTTTTGGAAATATCTCATTCCTCCCATTCTTAAGATATATATTCTTTACCTTACAATGATCAAATTTACTTGCATCTGCTGTTTGTTTGCCACTTCTATCAGTTTGGAACATTACAACTACGAAATGAGGCATATCAAATTGTCTTGAGTTAAATTGAGTAGTAACATCGAACTCCAAGAAAGAACCTACAACAGTCTTCTGAACACATTGATAAGTATGGAATGAAAACATGATTTTAGGTTCTTTAAGAATATTCAACTTTAACTTGTTTTCATAATTAGATTCGTATTCAACAATAGGCATTCTTATCTCCATACGTTTTATTGTTATTTTTCCATAATGAGGAGCTGCTGCACCTGCTCCTGATCCAGTCCATTTATACAAGACATCGTTATTGTTGTTAGCTATTGTAAATGTTATTCTCAATCCACCTTTCCACATAACCTCTTTATAATCACTTAAAAAGCCTGGAATTAATCTTAATGGGTACAAAACACTAAAGTCCTTTCTTAGACCAAATTTATCATCTGTTTCAAATCCTGTTTGTTTTAAATATTCAACTTCTTATTTGGAAATCTTTAATGTTCCAATAGCTGTAGATGTTATTCCTTGTAGCTCAATCTTATCTATAACAACATCATGCTTTCTAACCTCAATTTGAGAAAAGAAGAATGGTAAGAAGTTATCTACAAGTTTTATAGTATCGTTTGCCCCAAATGTTCCTCCAACTGATGCACCAAAAACTTCAAAAGTCATGTGACAATCTGCTTTGTGTGGTTGTATAAAGCCATGCCCCACATCGAAATCAAACTCAATATCTTTGTTAGCTTCAATCAAATTATTAAATGTTCTTGTGTTAGCTTCAAAGCTCTGTAACTCGTAACTCTCAACACTATCCATTTATTATAAAGAAAATCTTGAAACAACGCTTTTATGGGATATAACCATAAAAGAATCATACATAATAACAATTAAAAAACTTATAATCCCCATCCTAACTTAACCTTAGCATTCATAGCAGTACCAACCACAAAAGCAGCTAATCGTTCACCAATTGACGCATCAGTACTAAATGCTCTTTTCCATGCTTTAGTTTCTAGTTCCTTATCTGCAATATGTCTTGACTCTGTATCTTTATTGTCTCTATAGTATATATCGTGTTCTTTACAAGCCTCATCTAATACCTTCATCACCTCTCTCTAACCTTTCTTGAAGCTTCGTAAAAGGCCCGCAAAATCTGAAGCCTGGTATATGTAGCTCCGGTATTCCCTTCATGTTTAAAATCTTATTCATTAGTCCTTTTCCAAGCTTCTCATCATTCCAGAATCGTGGTGGTAATGTATTTAAGATCTTAATCAAATACCCTATACCTTTTGGATCATTAGGAATAAATTGTGAAAGCTTATTATTAATCATACTCACTAAACCTACTTTCTCATTATAAAAGTTATTATTACCAGCCTTTTCTTCTCCATCTATAACTATTAACCGATCAATTAACTTTCTCACATCATCCATCCATATATATTCTTTAGGTATCTCTGTATATTGTTTAATTCCTTCACCAGTCCTTTTAGGAGTTGGAGGTAAAGATGGTTTAATATAATTATCCCAAATAGGCTTGATAATATTAATGTACTTAGAACCTCTATTAGATGCTACTTTTATCTCAATTATATTTTTGGAAGGCAGCATCTGATTCTATTATTATTTCTTTGTACTGTTCAAAATCATCATCATCATAATCTTCAATGGTTTTATTAGTATTCATCGTTAATAATTCCCATAGACCTTCTGTTCCTTTATAAGTTTTACCATTAATTATCAAATAATCACCATTCACTTTAACTTAAGAATTTCCTATCTTATTTACTATTTTTCCATCTTCTTCTACAGTTCTTATTCCAAACACACTATCATTTCTTTTCTATAATATTTGTTGCAATCTTACCAAATGATTGCGCTGTTGTTAAAGGTTCTACTCCTTCAACTTTGTCTTTAATTTGTTTTTCATTTGTTTTATTTCACCCGTTATAGGCGTATCACTACTACTTGGAGAACTATCATAAGTTATCTTTTTAGGTGTTTCTAGTAGACTAGGATCTATTGAAACCGTTTTATGTACAACTGGAACAAGTTCAGTTATTAGATTTTTATTTGGTTCTGCTACTTCTTTGATCTCACTTCCCAAGTTTTGAATAGCATCAATTACAGGTTGTTCTTGCATCTTAAATTTGTCCTTTACCTGCTCTTTTTTCTTCCAAGATTTGAAGCCCTTTATCAAGAACTCCTTTAACTTGATATTCTTATTAATATCTTTCTCATCCATTTATTCTATAGAAAACGAACAAACGTCAATAAACTTCAAAGAACATCAATAAACGTAAAAAAGTCAAACGTTTAAGAAATGTTTATCTTTTTCCTATACTTACCATTGTTCACCTTCCTTGTCATATCAATTAACATAAAACCATAATCTTCTTGCCAACATTTTGAACATATCTCTTTAAATTTATCGCTGACATATCTCCTCCAACAAACTCATTATACACATGTTTAAGATTAGTATCATCTTGTCTGAATATGCATAGGAAGTTAACGTTATCTCTTATAAGCTGTTTAGGTACTTTTGAATATGTTTGTGCAAGATAGAAACAGTCTAAATGTCTATGTCTACCTCTTGTAAAGTAATTTCTAAAAGTATCTTGATTCTCCAAAATGTAATCGTCAAACACAACTATAGAGTATTTTTCATATTCATCAATAGGTACTACCATGAGCAAAATAAATGACGCGTCTCTTTATTTTGAAGTTTTTTGAAAATATCTCCGTTTTCTTTATATGTTCGAAATTTCGGAAAGTTTCCCCAGCAGGAAACGTTAATAACAAGCCCGTTTTAAATATTTGTGTTAGATATTAGCTTAAAATAAATAAATTAGAAGCGAAAAACATTAAATCGACTGAAATTACGGGAATTACCAACTCTGCTAAAGTGGGAAATTTTCAAGAACGCGAGGGAATTCTGCAGTTCAACACGAAGCAGCGACATCTATGTCATTGAGAGAAATATGGATTAATTCTACAAACGAAACTTTTAACGAAACATTTCTAATATGTCTTATTACGTGCATTATCTGCAAACTCCAAATATATGAATCTATACTAAGTATTAACGTATAGATAGAGCATATAGTGGAAATTGCCTACGGAAAAGGACGAATTGGTAGCACGATCGTAATGAAAAATCATATTTACCGTATAACATGTTCAATTTGCGTAAGAAAACAAATAGCTCAGTTAGTTAAAGCAACGAGTCTGTATGCCGAAGGTAGCTCGTTCGAACCCCCACAGAGGTGCAACTGTCATTTTTATTACTGTGGTTATTTTATTTATTTTTTATGTGGAAAAGAATCAAATTGTAACATATGTGTAAAACTCATGACGATACCAAAAAAAAAAGAAAAAGAAAAAATGTTGTCGCACTTGCATTAGTGTCCCTAATTTTGTTTGTAAACAGTTACGTAATTATTTTCCCTGTGCTCACTGCTCACAATATGCTCGCTGGTGCATACTGAATGTTTCCCAGTAAAAGCTAATTCTAATTTGGAGATTTTTATAAAGTTTCACAATGTTTATCATTAAATAGTCTTCTATCTACTTTTTTGGACACTTTGATACCAGATTTCCCTATTAAATGTTTAATTTTCAGTAGATGTTTCATTACGGAAAAGTTTTACAGTGTATTTGTCTTGAATTGAAATTGTTTTGAATTTACCCTACGAGGTAAGTAGCCCGGAGGAGGAGAACTGAAGTAGCTGATATCTTACGTAAAAGCAACCAATTTTAGATTGATGACCCTTCTTACCTTCAGCACATAATCTTTACATTAGAGAGTCAGAGAGAAAAATCCTTTTTTTCCCTCCCCTTTGACCACTCATCTTAAAGCTCTACATGTAATGATTCGTGTCACATAATTTCGTCTCTCCAAAGATATTCATATAATAATAATAATAATAATAATAATAATAATAATAATAATTATTATTATTATTATTATTATTATTATTATTATTATTATTATTATTACTGAATATGCCACCCTTACATAATGTAGTAACCTTAGACATCTTAGTTTAAAGTGCTTTCTTTAGTAATAATTTTAGCAATCACGTAACAAAATTTAAACTGTAGGAGGAGCACGACGTGTTATTTTGCCCCTCTATTTTCAGCACCCTCCCAAAAGAAAGTATTTAATTTCTGACAAGCAGGGCAGACAAAATGAATAATAATATATTTAGAGCACCCTTTCCTCCGTGAGTGGAATATCACGTAGCATTTTTTTATTCTACCGAAGATGACTCTAGGCGGTTATGATTAGTTAACAAAAGAAATACGTAACATATTTATAGCGCCCTTTGGCTGTAATATTACAGCTTCTTTATTTGTTCGAAGGCTCCCTACACAACCAAGGGTGACAAAAAGAATAGGAAAAGTGTCTAAAGATTATAAAACACTTTATATTTTGTCAGAAGCATGGCAGTGTATGCACAGCATTGCTTTCGTTAACAAGTGTTTCACCCTTGAGTCGCTTATAAAATTAGCCAGAATAAACTTTGGCCGATCGTTGCTCTAGAGGGATTTATCCAGGATGGTTTGTTGTCGGGCTAATAACGATGAGTATGTTCATTTACAACTTCGTTAAAGAAATATCAAACTTTCTGAAAGGAACTTACTTAGGAAATATCAGATCCTCCTTATACTTAGCCAGAGCCCATTCTGAAATATTGCATCTGGTGTTCTGGGTGAAAGTTCTATGGGACTATTAGAAAAATATATATTCCCGTTTCCACGCTGATGGTAGAATTTCTGAAACAGTTATTGAATTACGTTCGAAGCATTGGCGTAAATAGCGCCCCCACAACCCTGTGGCGTGGGGACCGCACAAGCTGCAAAGTCAAAAAATATATAGAAAGTACGCAGGGACGGACCAGGCCAAATTTTCACCTGGGCAAAGTGACTTTATGGCGCCCTCCCCCCTAGTATTAGCCTATATTTTACATTTTATCCTAGTGTTTCTAATAGTTTAAACCAATTTTTTCAAAAAGACATTCATTACCTAGGAAAACTTCACATAAAATATGGCCTGCTATAAACAATACGAACAACGCCCCCCCCCAGCTTGGTCTAGTGGCTAGCACGCCTGCCTTCTGTGGTCCCGGGTCCAATTCCCGGTGGGTTACTGTTGAACGATAAACGTGGTTTGGATTTGACTATAATCAGTATCCACATCTCCTTTGGCCATTAAGGCATAACTGTGGAACGCTAAACTCAAGCAAAGAAACAAACAATACTTACTCCCCCTCCACTCTTTATTCTACATGCCATCTCTCCATTTGTCGATACACTCCCCTTAGTGCTATGAAACTCTTCTTCCATAGTGAAATGGAAAAAGATTATGTAATTGCCGCTACTTTACAAGAATATAAACCAAAAAAGCCAGTAGGAAACACATTATAAAATTTACTTTTTGAGGCTCGTTTTGGCGTCCGTCTGACTCTTGCCCCACCCAAGGTCCGGCTATGAATGTATGGACGCATAACTAAGGGCTGCGGACGTGAGGTTAACCTTCATGTTATGCGACTGGTGTTTGAAATGTTCAGTAACTGATGGGTTAGTAAAATAATTTCGACGGTTACTGATTTTTAAAGTTTAGCTAAGACAAAGTTACCTAACCAAATACATTTGATATCGCGATGTTACAATTTGATTTTTCCTCACATAAAAAAAGAGAAAAACAATAGTAAAAAAAAACTCTTACTCGTATTAGGCTCCAACTAACAACCTAATTCGTACAGACTAGTTGCTCTGACCAACTGAGTTTCGATTTCTTACGCGAAAGAAATCTGTTATATTACGAGGCATGCTTTTCATTATGATCGTGCTGTTGATTTATTCTTTCGATAGGTAATTTCCACTCTTTGCTTTACCTATATAAATAAATGTATGGATTCATATATTAAGTGTCTTTGGGTAATGTGTGAAATAATTTCGCGACAAATATACTTGCTTAAATGTATTGTATGCTATGATTTGCCCTGATTGTCTGTTCATATGGTGGTTGGAAAACACATGTCAAAACTATTCGAAGTAATACCAACACAGCTTAAGAACAGGGACTGAACTGAATCATCACTCGATTGACCTTGAGGGCAAAAAACACCAAAGGGTAGCTATAACGAAAGTTCAGCATGCATTTCTGTGGAGCTCTGTTCAGTATCACGGTTCTCTGGCAAACACGTTTGTTCTTAGGAATATATATTACAAACCTAACCTTTCGATGCAGCGCAATTGCAGAGAACCAAAGTAAAGGAATTCTTGCCCTTGTTAAGTTGGGGTACCACCATGTGCAATAAAAAATATCGCGTCTCCTTGAAGTGATACTTTATCGAAAATAACTCGTTTTCCTTTATATATTCGAAGTTTCTGAGGGTTTCAAAATGAGGAAACATTACTGAAAAACAAGGACGCATTTAGGGGTGGGTTCAGGGGGTCCAGACCCCCTCTGAAATCCCAACTTTTCTGTAAATTTAACCTAATTTTGGGGGTTATTTTTTTAAAAAAAATATTATAATTTATCCTAATATTGAAGTCGGACCCCCAGATAACTTTGGACCCCTCCCGAAATAAATTCCTGCATACGTGCTTGCTGACAAATATATTTTCAATATATTCGTTAAATAATAAAGTAAAATAAATAAATTAGGAGCAAAAAGCTTCAACACGGTCCAACTTTTGTCCACTGCCAATATTGTTAGAAGGGATATTAATAGCAAAAACTTATAGTCAATGCTGAACCTTGGAACTTCATCCCGAACACAAGCATATTTTCGAAACACACTAAGGCCTAGCCAGAAAGCATTGTAACCGAGTTACGTTTGGCAACATCGCACGGAAACAAATGAATGCTGAATTGCATTGTAACCCGTTTCTACTACTACTATTTTTATTACTAACTTCGCTATGGATCTGTATAGTACAAGGGCAAACTTATTTTAACAAAAATTAAAAAAGAAATAATTGTTAAATCACTTTTTGAATACTATTTTAAATCTTTTTTTTAACGAAAGAAGTGTTATAAACTTTTTTTAAAAATAATAAAAATAATTGTCCCTAGGAAGGATTTGAACCCACGCCAAAACCAATCTTCCTTACTAGCAAACTGCGCTAGCTCACTCAGCTACGAGAGCCGACAGCATTTAGCGTTTATTTTGTGCTATATTCACGTCATGACTCGTGATGTCACCAACAGGATCACGATATAGACGTCATTATTTTTCCTACATTGCAGAGTCCCCCGAGAATTGATCATTGTCTACTCGGACTGGAATTGTCATTTGGAACAAACATTTGAATATGAAGCCAAAAGTTCCTTTAAAATAGACAAAAACTTCGAAAGTTTTAAGAATTTTAATATTTTTGCCTTTTCCCATATGGGGGTCATAGCCTCTACACCGAAAATCCCCCCAAGATTTGATCATTGACCACTCGGACTGAAATTCTCATTTGAAACCAAAACTTTAATATGAAGTAAAAAATTAAACTTTTACATCAATTTGAACTGACTGGATTCCGGTTAACCACACCATTACGTTTAGTTTAGTTACTACCTATTTCACCCAGGAGTGCCGTTGTTTATTTGAGGGCGCTGATGTAGTCAACAGTGAGTCATGCGCCTCCTGTCTCTGTATTGGCGAGTGTTGCTAATGCACAATATCGAAAACAAACAACAAAGCGTCACGTTCCAACACAAGGTACGGAATATGTTATGAAACGTGCTACAGTTTGAAACTTCATAACATACTCCTAAAAACATGAAATATATATATAAACGTTGTAAGAATTTGTGTTGATGGTCTTTAGGAATCCTGCTGTAAGCACTTAGGCATCCTAATGCATCCCTTTGTTAATTCTGTTGTAAGAACAGCATAAAAACAAAATGTAGAATTGTAAAGGATTTATCCTCACTAGTGGCGTAGCTAAGGGGGTTCTAGAGGTGGCCAAGCCCCACATAGATCCAAGTTTAATCCCACGTAGAAAAATCAAAAGTTCAGAAAAAAGAACTAATGGAAATAATTGCAAAAGATTATTGAAGTTTTACCCAATACAAACTGCGTACCGTTCGACAAGTATTTTCATCTATACTAAAAAACAGAAATGTAAAACCTTACATTTCATATTTCAGTCTTTATTACTGTTTTGTGGTTGTTAGTATGCTGGACCCGGGATTAGGGTGCGAAATTGTCCCAACCTAGGTGACGGGGAAGTGGGGGAAATGTTTCTTCTCAAGTGGAAATAAAGTAGAAATAACATTTTATAAAGTTTTTAAATGGTGAGATTCCTCCAATCCTCTCGTGAGTTCGTGCCTTACCCGGGACCCACGACCCCGTCTATATCGCAGTAGGCCCCTATCTTTTCTATATTCTCCGTCGCTCCTTTAATAGGTGGTGTTTCATACACTACACCACGGCGGGATCCTAGCCCCCTCTAGCCCCTAGCAAGTAGTGCTCGAATTATTTTTTTAAAACGAGAGGAGGAAATCTTATGTACACTAGGACAGGTTAATTATTCCTGTCAGGGATGCTGTGTTATTTTCATTATATGAGCCGGGAATAAGCTTTCACGAGAGAGAGATTTCCCCGGCATCCGCAGTTAATTCGAACACTGGCAACAAGCCCCGGCTTGAGAGTTCTGTGACTATCACAAAGAAATAGAGAGAGAGAGAGAGAGCGGGAGATAAATAGATGGATAGAAATATAAATAGATAGGCTTAGAGAGAGATGGAGGGGGAGCAGTTGAAGCAAACAATCCTTGTCACTCACATGCCCCAGCAAAAACGTACCGAGTTTTCAACACTGCAGATTACTGAATCACGAGTGGGCTGTCACGTCTTAGCTGCGTTCTGTTTACTTCTTAGTTCTGTGTTTTGCCACCATAAACAACGGCAATCCTATCTGAAACGGGTAGTAAGTGGTAATTTGTGACAGCTTCATATCAACAAAAGAATCCTTCACTTCACCGCTTCCCCTCCACTCAGGAATCCGCGCTGGATCAGCCACTAGAATCAATAGACACTTTTCCTATTCTTTTTGTCACCCTTGGTTGTGTAGGAGCTCCCTCGAACAAATAAAGAAGCGGTAATATTACAATCAAGGGGAGCTATGTATTAGGTATCTCTTTAGTTACTTACCCCTAACCGCACAGGGTTATCTTCAGTAGAATTAAAAATGCTACGTGATATTCCAATCATGAACGGGGAGAGGGTGATATAAATATATTTTCTTATTCATTTTGTCTGCCTGCTTATCAGAAATTACGTAACGCTGTCCCTGTTTTTCAGTAACGTTGTTCTTCTCTGTTGGGAGGAAACTGAAATGAGAGGGGCAAAAAACCGTCGTGCCGCCTCCCACATGGTTGCTCAAATTATTACAAAAGAAAGCATTTTAAAGTAAGATGTCTAAGGTTACTACATTAGGTAAGTATGGTATCATGGGCGGCATTAGGGGGGGCAAAGGGGGCATTTGCCCCCTCCCCACTTTTTTGAAGTAACCCATAGAAAAAATGGTGCCATATAATATTTGTCATTGCGTGAGTATATATTGGTTGTTTTCCCGTGAAGTTAAGAAAGCAACAGGAATTGCGTTTTAATTGCCACGGAAAACATCCCCAAAATTAACCTATAGAAGCACAATAATTCCAGCATACTTTCAATTCAGTGGTATAGAAGCAAAACCTGATAAATCAATTATTCAATTTTGTCAGGAAACGAAGAAGTGACGCCCTTATGCTACAGAATTGTTGAACATTTTTTTTGTTTAGTGATCAATAATACAAATGAGTGAAATCAACAACTAAATAAAAAAGTTGTTAAGAAATTCTGAAAACATGAGGGCGTAACTTTTTCTTCGTTCCCAGCCAAAATTCAAAAACGAATTTAGAAGGTTTTGCTTCTATACAACCTTCTTACAACGGCTCGATATGTTAGTCAGCCGCTTTGAAACTAATTGAGAGAACATTTGCAAAAAAAAAAGTATTTCACAAGGAATTCTTTAATTGCACCAAAATTGACAGTTCCTAAAATGTCTTTTCTTCTTTCTAAAGTAAGGAATATTGATTAAAAAGAGCGTAATAAGAAATAACTTCTACCTTTTCCATTGTTTTGTAGTGTCATATACGAGTGAAGTGGTGTGTTTAGGGGTGTACGAGTTTATACACAATTAGATTTAGTAAATTCAACATAATTCTAGGCTTTAGAATTATTTTGTATAACTGGAGTGTGAAATGATTCTAAGTGTGGTTGTGTTTTGATGTATTCCAAGTGAGTTAAAACTGCACCTAATGGCAACGAACATGTTTCGAGAAGCTGCACAAGCAAATACATGTATTGCTTTAAATCTCGTAGCAAATGTTTGTTGTATTTACTGGCTTTGATTTTCCAAGAGTAATAACATTCATTTAAAAGCATATGTGGAATTAAAAATTAAGTTGTTCATTAATCCCCAGTTTCAATATAACTTCTACATAGCATACCTCATTATTCATTACTATGATTAATATTATCCTTTCTATTCATTTGTTTTGTAAATTTGTTATTAAATAATCTGATTACACAATTTTCTAGACAGAATGTTAAGAGAAAGAAATGAAATGAAAGTTTTGAGTTTTATGTTCCACGCTTATGCCGGCTAGGCTAAAGGAGACGGTGAAGATGAGAAATACTGTAAATGAAATGGTGGAATGAAGAAAGTGGGAGGAAACGGGAGAACCCGAGAAAACCTACGCACAAGGTGTTTGTCCGCCACAAGATCCACTTGGCGGGAGCAGGGTTTGGACCAGGAACCCCATGCACCAGAGGTGAACGATCAACCACTGAGCCACCGCGACCCCCAGAATTTTAAGATGTTCATGAGCAAGTAATCAAATCTCTTCTTACACCTTTGTTGTTTAAGAGTACAAAGGGCTAGTGCCTACTTCTGTTGCTCTTTTCAATTTATTTAATAAAATATAAAAATACGATATACGGTATTTTAACTGAAAAAGATAGTATCCTATTAGTTATACAACCTTTCGTCAAACAAAGTGTTGGAAACAACCAGAGAAACTAACAGTGATATACAAATATTCAGATCATGTCTTGCCCCCCCACTTTTAACGTCCAATCGCCGCCACTGTATGGCATATTCAGGATTATTATTATTATTATTATTATTATTATTATTATTATTATTATTATTATTATTATTATATGAATGTCTTTGGAGCACCGAAATTGTGTAAGACGAACCATGGTATGTAGAGGTGGTTTAAGATGGGTGGTCATAGGAGAGGAAAAAACAGGATTTTTTCTCTCTGACTCTCTAATGTAAATATTATGTGCTGAAGGTAAGAAGCATCATCATTCTACAATAGGTTGCTTTTACGTAGAATATCAGCTACTTCAGTTCTCCTCCTTCGGACTACTTACCTCATGGGGTAAATTCAAAACAATTTCAATTTAAAACAAATACATTGTAAAACTTTTCCGTAATAAAACATCTAGGGAAAATTAAACATTTAATAGGGAAATCTGTTATCAAAATGTCCAAACAAGTAGATAGAAGATTATTTAATGATAAACATTGTGAAACTTTATAAAAATCTCCAAATTAGAATTAACGTTTACTGGAAAGCATTCGTTATACACCAGCGAGCATATTGTGAGCAGTGAGCACAGGGAAAATAATTACGAAACTGTTTGCAAACAAAAATTAGGGACACTAATGCAAGTGCGACAACATTTTTTTTTTTTTTGGTATTGTCATGAGTTTTACACATATGTTACAATTTGATTCTTTCCCACATAAAAAATAAATAAAATAACCACAGTAAAAGAAATTACAGTTGCACCTCTGTGGGGGTTCAAACCAGCTACCTTCGGCATACAGACTCGTTGCATTAACTAACTGAGCTATTTGTTTTCTTACGCAAACTGAACATGTTATACGGTAAAGATGATTTTTCATTACGATCGTGCTACCAATTCGTCCTTTTCCATAGGTAATTTCAACTATTTGCTCTATCTAAACGCTAATACTTGGCATAGATTCATATATTTGAAGTTTGCAGATAATGCATGTAATAAGACATATTAGAACTGTTTCGTTGAAAGTTTCGTTTGTAGATTTAATCCGCATTTCTCTCAATGACATAGATGTCGTTGCTTCGTGTTGAACTGTAGAATTCCCTCGAGTTCTTGAAAATTTCCCACTTTAGCAGAGTTGGTAATTCTCGTAATTTCGGTCGATTTAAAGTTTTTTGCTTCTAATTTATTTATTTTAAGCTAATATCTAACACAAATATTTAAAACGGGCTTGTTATTAACGTTTCCTGCTGGGGAAACCTTCCGAAATTTCGAACATATAAAGAAAACGGAGATATTTTCAAAAAACTTCAAAATAAAGAGACGCGTCATTTATTTTGCTCATGGTAGTACAATAGAATCATTACCGCTTAAGAACGTTGCTATTTGCTTCTTAAACGTTAGTTCTGCTTTTTCAAATCGATCTTTTAACTGCTCATACTTTGGCTGATACATGCTTTTAGAATATATAGAAAAGTAATTATTGTTTAACCAACCTGGCTGTAATAAAAAATTAAATAGCAAAAAAGTTTTACCACACCCAGATGAACCCACTATAAGACATCGAATATCATCAGGTATGAGCCCTCCATTTCTTTTCTTAACTGTTGTCTTTTTTATCATCTCTTTTACATCCCAATTAATAGTTTTCTTACTCATTTATTATAGAAAAAATCATCACCTTTTATGATCTTATATCTTTAAGTTGTTCTCTGATATTAAGCATCGTATCTTTTATATATTCGTTATCCATTTCACCATTTAATGTTATTATCATCTCTAACTGTTCTTTAAATGAATTAATACAAGTAACAATGGTTTTATATTCATCTTTTCTTTTGCTTATGTTTAACTTAGAAGATAAACCTGTTATAATAGCACATCCTGTTTCAAGAGACGTTGTTAATATTGAGTAAATTGTTACAGGTATAAAAATATTAATAAATCCAGTTGTTGCCGAAAGTATAACCGATAACGTAATCAAAGTGTAGTATGCATATCTAACAATTCGTAGTTTTCTCTTTTTCTTCTTTAAACTGTATTCTAACTTTTGAATGATATCTTCTATTAACTTGATTACTTTCTCTCATGGAATATCTCTAGGTAAATCAAACTCATTCATTTATTATATAATAAATGGCCAAGGTATTTAAGTTAACGAGTGATACTTCTGTTTTAAAGATGAAACTCCATTACGAATTAGACAACAGTAGCAACTATTTAAGTATAGGACTAGTTGGGTTTTACACAACATACTTAACTCCAAACATAACAACAAAAAAACAGTTTCTCATATGGTGTTAAACAAGTTTTTATACCAGAAGGGCAATATAGTTTAAAATCACTTAATGAGTATTTAAAATCTCAATCCATCAACATAACATTATCAGAAGATCATTTAAGAAATAGAGTTAAAATAGAAACTGATAGTAATGATGTTACAATTGGGGGTATAGGTACTGTCCTCGGGTTTAATGTTCTTGAAGTTTTAGAAAAAAACTAAACACATATTGGAAGTAAGTTGCCAAAGTTTCACCCATTCGATACAATTAATGTTCATTGTAATGTAGCAGATGGTATGTTTGTTAAAGATACAGAATATACACATAGGGAAACAGGAATTATAGCATCATTAAAAACAGATGCCGAGTTTAAACATAGTATTATTTATGAACCTACTTATCCATTATTTTTCCCTATATCTAAAGACAAGGTTGACAATTTTGAGATAAGGATAACAGATGAGAATGATTCCTTAAATGAATTTGGTGGAGCAACAACAACTGTACTTTTACAAACTATGATTTTCTCTTAAATAAATAGAAAGATGTTCTATTAAAGGTTGTATGTTTAGTGTTCCTTATAAGGAACTAAAGGATTTAAATATTGATCATGTATTAACAAAGAAACAACTTAGTGATAAATCTAAGAAAATTAAAGAAGGTAAAGGAATGGATTTAACTTTAACTACTGCACAAATGAAAAAGATTAAGAAAGAGCATAGGGGTGGTTTTATTTTTACAATTCCGGACATTTTAGCAGCTTTAGGAGCAGTTGGCTCATTAGCAGGTTGTGCAGCATTAGCTATTACTGAAACTGTACTGGATGCTAAGAAGAATAAACAAAAACTTGAAGAACCAAAAAGATACAATATGGCTATGGAAGAAAAGCAGGGAGCAGGTAAACTAAAGAAGTCAAAAAACTAAAACCATTGACCAACTTCGATATAGAGAGGTTGGTTAAAGAATTAAAGATAAAACGATTTAGAGGTGTATTTATGAGTGATGAACTTCCACAAAAACCCTATGTAAATGAGTGTGGTGTAGTTAACTTCGATAAATCAGAAAACATTGGTACTCATTGGATATGCTTTTGGAAAGATAACAACATATAGTACGTGTTCGATTCTTATGGTGGTATTCCTCCAAAACAACTAGTACAATATCTTGGTATCAAAAACTTATTTTACAATGATGAACGAATACAAGACTTTAATTCAGTTATATGTGGTCATCTTTGTGTTAAGGCTTTAAATCTTCTAAATCAAGGGTATTCTTTTAGTGATGTTATGTATATGATTAAAAATGATTAAATATTATTAAGTTTAAGTACTTTTATGGTTTATATCCATAAGGTTTGTTTTAAGATAAATATGGAAGCTATACACAATAGATTTTTAGATTATTTTGAGAAGCATGAGGATGAACTAGATGAACTAGTTAAATATAAATTTAATTGGTATTTTCGGGATGTTAGCAAGATGGACTTAAAAGATAAAAGCAATGTATATACAGTTGTTCAGTTAAGGAAAATGTTAATACCTAAATTTTTGTACACGGAAGAAGAGTTGGTAAAGTTATATCCAATAATTACCTTAAAGGATATGTTATCAAATTATAGTTCTAAACCATTAAAATGCAGTAATTCTGGTAGTAAGTCATTAACAAAAGTTATGAGCAGTTACATTTGTGATTATTGTTTTGTAGCGAATGGTTGGGTTTACAGTACTTGTGAAGGAATGAGAGCTGCTTGTGTAAGAAAACTATGGTATGATACTATAAAAATATTTAAGTTACACTTATCTCGTTTGCAAGCTTTACAGGATAGAATTATTCCTGAAGAGGTGTTCAAGGTGTTAAATGATGAATTTAGAGATATATCCAAAGATATAATATCAATAAAAGATGTTCTAGAAATACTAAAGAAAAACAAATACACAAAATATTATGATGATGTTTATTTAATACACTATCACCTTACCGATCAAAAACCATTAAACTTACAAGAAATGGAGGAAACACTTATAAATGAATTCGAAAACTTATACGAAACCTTTAAAGAACTGTATCTGAAAAGAGTATTGTTTATTAACTTAAAATGTGTATTGTACCATCTGTTAAAAAAGCACGATGTTCATGTTGATATTGATTTTAAACATTCATCTAAACAAATAGAGATGTTATAGAAATGTTTTGAAAAATTAGGATCGACATTTTCTGTATAATAAATGAGTATGGATATATTTGGTAATGTTAAAGATAGAAAAGATAATGTTGATATTAGTGAACAAAGATTAAAATTGTTGGAGAATTTAAATGATGTTGTTAGCGTAAGTCAACTAAGATCAATAGAAGCTCAATTAGAGAACGATAGAAAACGATTTGAAGATGCATTAGAAACGTTACAAGACACATACGTCAAGAAAGAAGATTTTCAAAAGGTTAGGATGGATACTACTAAATTGATTATGCAGAAAGAAACTATACCCCTAATATATCGATTAAAATCTAAAAACGTTAAGGAGCCAATCTTTAGAATATTTAATTTTTTTAATTTTTATAAATTTCTCTATAATGGGAAGATAATGCACATGGAATTAAGTTTAGATAAATATTTTTAGACATATATTTAGGTGATACTTTGATTGAAAATATACCTTTTAGCTTTAACAAGAATGATATAATTACAATCAAACCAACTAAAAATTCAACTATGGAAGAGGGTGAATTATTGTTTGTTGTGATGTACATAGAAAGAGAACTTTCCTAAAGACGTTTGCTATATAATAAATATGGATATTTTTGGTAATGTTAAAAGTATAATAGAAGAATCTAGAGAAGTTTTTACATCCTGGGTTGATTTTAAGAACAAAAGATTGGTTAATGTATCTAATGCTATTGATAAACAAGATGTTGTAACATTAGAACAGCTTGAATCAGTGAACGAAGAGTTTAATTTACTTACAAGAAAAGAAATTGTTGAATTACCATGTCGATTGGCAGAAGATGATCTTGGGAAACCAGCCTTTTTTGTATATAATTTAGCTGCTGCCTACAAATTTCTTTATAGAGGTAGGTTAATGGATATAGAATCAAGTCTTAATAAACATCTTATATACTTATTTTTAAATGACGCTTTAGTTGAAAGTTTTCCATTACACTTTAATATGCATGATCAGTTAACAATTAGACCATCTATAGATTCTGATTTAAAAGAAGGTAAGTTATTATTGATTATTATGTATATAGAAATAGAAGATGAAGGTGAAAACGAATCAAGTGATGAGGATGATAATGTTAAAAGTATAGTATTAGGTAGTGATAAATTTTAATTTTTTTTCGTTGATTTTCTATACAATAAATAATGATGATGTATTAAGTGTGAGAAATTGACAGATGCGGAGAAA
This sequence comes from Thermobia domestica, assembly GCF_964235325.1. Classification (NCBI taxonomy): domain Eukaryota; kingdom Metazoa; phylum Arthropoda; class Insecta; order Zygentoma; family Lepismatidae; genus Thermobia; species Thermobia domestica. The sequence goes on along the minus strand of NC_137460.1, from coordinate 270,019,798 downwards.
GATACCATTAGGATAGAACAAACAAAGAATGGAAGATATCTAAAGAAAGGTAATTGTTCTGTATGTGGTGTTACTAAAACTCAATTCGTTAAAAAGCCTGATTGACTAGAAGAAGGTAAAGGTGTTAGAGAAGACATTATAGAAGAAATTCACAAACCATCTAGAAAAAACTTTGACAGATTAAGTGTAGTTATAAAAGGTATCGATGATCTTTGGCAAGCTGATCTTGTTGAAATTAATAGTGGAGTATTAAAAGGTGTTTCCAAATTAAATAAAGCTTATAAGTATCTGCTAACGATTATAGATGTGTTCTCTAAATATGCGTTTGTTGTTCCTGTTAAAGATAAAAGTGGTAAGAATGTTACAGAAGTATTCGAATCCATATTAAGAACAAGAATACCTAGTAACTTACAAACTGATCAAGGTAAAGAGTTTTACAATAAAGAGTTTAAGAAGTTAATGGAGGAAAAGATGAATAATCATTAATCAACCTATAGTGGTAAGAAAGCTTCTGTTGTTGAGAGATTTAATAGAACACTTAAACAAAACATGTGGAAAAGGTTCACAACACAAGGGAATTATAAATGGATAGAGATATTACCAACATTGGTTAGTGAGTATAATAATAGAGTGCATAGAACAATTGGTTTAAAGCCTATAGAAGTTAATAAGAAGAATGAGCGAACAATATTGGAGAAAGTGTATAAGAAAGAATATAAGCGTGTTAAACCCAAGTACAAATTAGGTGATCATGTTCGTATAAGTAAGTCGAAAGGGTTATTTGAGAAAGGATATAAACCTAATTGGTCAACAGAAGGATTTGTTATTAGAGAAGTTATTCCATCTAATCCACCAACATATAGAATTAAAGATTTAGAAGAAGAGGATGTACAAGGTAGATTTTACGAACCAGAACTATTAATGACGAAACATAAAGATGAATACTTGGTGGAAAAGGTGTTAAGAAAGAAAGGTGATAAAGTATATGTTAAATGGCTAGGATTTGATGATTCACATAATAGTTGAGTAGATAAGAGTAATGTTCTAGTGTAAATATAAATGTTGTCTTTTATGGTTATTATTCCATAAAAGGCTAAAAATCAACATTTTCTATATAATAAATATGAGTACTATTGATAATTCTCTTAGTTTAAATAATATTTGTTATGAACATATTAAAGATAATTATTGGTATGGTGTTTTTGGAGATTTTAAACTGATTATAGATAAGAGTACAGGATATTTCAATGCTACTAAGTTGTGTCAAGATGGTGGAAAAGAATTTAAACATTGGTTAGAAAATAAAGAATCGAAAGAACTCATAACATATATTTCCAGGGTCGGTATTCCGGCTGTGGAAATTATTAAAAAAAGTAGCAGGTGGTAAAGGAGAAATATGGAATGAAATAAGAGGAACGTTTGTTTGTAAAGAATTGATTCTAGATATATCACGATGGTTATCTCCAGAGTTTTATCTTAAATGTAATAAAATCATTATTAACTACTTTGTTAAAGACTTTCAACAGCTATACCTTACTAACAACGATCAACTTCAAACAAGACTACAAGAAATAGAACAACAAATGAATGAATTACGTATAAACAACGAGAAACAAGGAAAGGAAATAAATCATCTTAAAACAATCGCAGCACCATATACAGACGATAATTTAAAAGATAATTGTCTAATCATATATAAAAAGAACAAACCTAATGATCCTTTCCCTTATTATGCTATCAGATGCCAAAAGAGAACTCTATATAAGCCTCTTAATGAAGCAGAAGAAAAATATCCTAGTCATGTAATAATATATGAAAAGTTTAGAGATCCTAACAGTATTAAGCTATTCAACCTAATGCAGCAAGAACTAGATATTCGTAAAGGTAAGGGTAATGAGTTTTGGACATCACTATCAGAAGAAGAATTGATTAAGAGTATAGATCAATTGTATGATAGGTTATTATCTGATAATTAAGGTTACGACTTTTATGATATAATAATTAAGGCTGCAACTTTTATGATATAATAATCATAAAAGTTAATTAGTTAAACATTAAACAAACCAACCGTTGTAACATCGAATGCTAAATTCAATATACCACCTAAATCAGGATTATTACGGTATTTCCATATTATTACTCTCCAATCTACGTAATGTCTAAATAAATATATAAACTCTACAGAGAGGTGTTGATAAATTGAGATGTTATGTCAATGAACTCTGTCTTTGAACTCTGCAATAAATCCTTCTGTTAAATTTTGAAATATTGAAATTATTTCCCAATCTACTTTGTCAGCGTAATCTCTTATAAAGTTTTCTGATAATTGTTGAGTTCCAGATAAGCGTCCCCAAGAAACTTTATCTGCATGTTCTCGTATAAAGGCTTCAGAGAGTTTGTTTCCATAAGATATAGCATCAAAATCAACTTTATCTATAAACTCATTAATAAATTCTTCAGATAGGTTTTGATTATATGATACTTCTTTCCAATCAACTCTATCTGTAAATTCTCTTATAAAGTCTTCTGATAAGTATTGGCTTCCTGAAATAATCTCCCAATCAACTTTATCAGCTAATTCTCTTATAAACTCTTCCGATAACTTTTTCCATGAACATATTTCACTCAAATTAACTTTCTGCAGATATTTGCGTATGAAATCTTCTGTAATGTGATCATAGTTATATTCCTCCTCATAATCATCATAACCTATATATAACCATTGTTCATCAGTCAGTGAATCTAATATTTCATCAGACAAATTCATAACATTTGCATAGAGAATGTTTTGTATAAGAAATGAGTTGTTTTCTTTAGTGGCTTTCTTGAACAAATGATCTAACATACCTATGGAGATGCTAAAATTTATTTTGTCTTCATCATTATAACCACCAATATCTAAATATTTACATACACAATCAAATATAGGTTTGTAAGATAATATTTCCTTAGCACTAGTCATATTTACCCGTTCGTTTTTTTCTTAGATTTTTTAAATTTATCTCATTTTCGTTGGTTTTCTATATAATAAATATGGAGAATAAATTTGATTTATTACATGATAGACTTAAACTAATTCATCATGATCTTAAACTCTTAGCAGCACTACTAGAGAAAGTTTACAAAAATGATTAAATTTTAATATGCGTGTATGTGACTTTGATGGGTTATTCTCATCAAAGTCGTGTTCTAATATAACGTGTAATATGTAGACATTGGCATTAGTGTACAATGTTATGTGTTTTATTAGGATAAATGGAAGTAAAAATAGTACAAAAATGAACAGAAATAATCCAGCGAAGATAAAAATTGAGTAGTAAGATTTTCTATATAGTAAATAAAATGAGTAATTATAGTAAATTTACGGTAATAGAGTTAAGACGACAATGTAAAGAAAAGGGAATCAGAAGATATTCCCGATTAAGAAAAGCAGAACTAATAAACCTTCTTAAACAATATGATGATGAACAAAGCAGAAGAGAGATTAGAGATATATTCCCATTTAAACAAGAAGTAATTGAAGAACCGAAACCAACACGTATACCTATAAAAGTAGAATTAGAAGAAACAGCATTAAAGAAGCGTTTACAAACCATTAAAGTTGAAAACACAGGAGGATATAAAGACCCAATAAAATTTTTAGATACAAGTGGAAGAGTTCCTATTAACAAAATCAAAGAGGAATTAAAATTTCACCCTGTTAAAGTTAACCTTGTTTTCATTTGTGACTATATTAAAGATAAAGAAATACAAGAGCGCAATTTTAAAACATCAAACGAGAGAATATTAGAATCAACTGACTTAAGTGAATATATACATCATGCAAAACATAAACTTCGTAGAGAAATGGAAGAGTTTGAAGGTAGAGGATCAGGATGGACATTGCATCAAATTAAATATTTACAAATCAGATTAAACAAGTATGTACCATTAAGAGCTTCTTCCTATATTGAACTTCCTAAACCAATTAAAGATAAGAAAGCAGTGATTAATATTAAAAATAAATACAACAAATGTTTCTTGAATTCTATTGCAAGCTATTTAAAACCTATAGACAGATGTTCTCAGTATCAAAGACCTTCACATTATAAACAGCTTGTTAATGAGTTGCAAAAGAAGTATTGTGATAACATTGAATTTAATGTACAATTAAAAGATATTCCAAAATTTGAAAGAAGAAGTAATATTTCTATCAATGTTTACAGCTATGACAAGAACTATAATGTATATCCACTTCAAATCACAAAAACAAAGCAAGAAAAACATGTTAATTTATTATATATAAAAGATGATCAAAATAATAATCATTTTTGTTGGATAAAAGACCTATCACGATTAATAAGAAGTCAAGTGACAAAACATACCGAGAAGTTATACTTTTGTGATAGATGTTTAACAAGACACTTTCGAAATGAGAAGCAGTGGAAAAACCATATGCTATATTGTAAAGAGCATGAGGCTGTTAGAATAGAACTTCCAAAACCATACGACAATCAAATAGAGTTTCAAAACTATAACCGCTCATTAAGTTCCATTTGTCATATTTGCCGAATTTGAATTATCTTATGTAAGTTAAAAATAGAGCATAATTGTAGTAAAACAGTAAAATATCAAAAGCATGAACCAATGAGCTTTTGTTAGTATGTCAAATATTCAAATGGGAACTATAAAGCCCCTGTTACTTATATAGGTCCAGATGCTGCGAAAGTATTTATTGAAATGTTGCAAAAAGAAGCAATAGAAATTATGGAAATATATAACAGGGTAGTTGATATGACTCCGCTTAGTGAGGAGGAAATAGCAGCTTATAACAGTTCGGATACTTGTCATATATGTGAGAAAAACTTGAATGAGTTACCACCAGCTGTTGAGAAAAATAAATATATTAAAGAGGAAAATAGAGTTCTACAAGGATAGAGATGATATGAGTGAAAAAATAAAAGAATGGAAGCATGACTTAAGAAAGTGTTTGTATAAGATAAATAAAAATAAAGCAAAAGTAAGAGATCGTGATCATTTAACTGGAAAGTTTAGAGGTGCAGCTCACAGTTATTGCAATTTAAATTATAAAAATCCCAACTTTGTTCCTGTATTTCTTCACAATTTAACTGGTTATGATACCCATTTGTTTATTAAAGAGTTAGCTTATGATACACAGAAAATTAAACTAATCGCAAATAATGAGGAAAGGTACATAACATATGAAAAATATGTAAAAGCAGGACCAGAAAAAGATGGAATAAATTTAAGATTTGTTGATTCATTTAGATTTATGCCAAAGAGTTTAGCAGAGTTAACTAGTAATTTAAAACCAGAACAATTTCGAGAAACGTTAAACTTTCTCCCGATTGATAAACTTGATCCAGTTAATACTAAAGGTGATTATCCATTTGAGTTTGTTGATTCATTTGAAAAATTAGAAGAACCCGTTCCACTATCTCCAGACAAATTTACAAATAGATTAACAGGAGAAAAAATGAGTCCTGAACGTCATAAGCTTCATGTACGAGTTTGTAAAGAATTCGATCTGAAGTTAGTGAGGGACTTAACTGAACATTATAACAAAACAGATGTCCTCCAATTAACAGATATATTTGAAAACTTTAGAGATGTGTGTTTAAAGGCATATGGATTAGACCCTGCTTGGTATTATACAGCACCTGGCTTATCGTGGGATGCAATGTTAAAGATGACTAAAATTAACTTAAAAATGTTAACTGATTATGATAAAATACTAATGCTAGAAAAGTGTATACGAGGAGGAATCTCACAATGCAGTAAAAGATATGTAAAGCTAACAACAAATATATGAAAGATTATAATAAAGATGAGTAATCAACATACCTAGCATATCTAGACGCAAACAACTTATATGGATGGGCTATGAGTCAATACATGCCTTATAAAGACTATAAGTGGATTAAACCTTACATAGATATAATGAACATTCCAGATGATTCAGAAACTGGTTACATATTAGAAGTAGATTTAGAATATTCGAAGTATTTACACAACAAACATTCTGATTTAGCATTAGCACCAGAAAACATGTGTCCACCAGAATCTAAACAATCAAAATTATTAACGACACTTTATAATAAGGAAAGATATGTAATTCACTATAGGAACTTAAAACTATATATGTCACTTGGAATGATATTAAAGAAAGGGCATAAAATATTAGAATTCAAACAATCAGACTGGCTAAAGAAATACATTAATTTAAATACAAATATGAGCTAGTAAAATGAAACTTGGCATATAAACTTTCCTGTTTAAAGAAAAACTGAAAATTTAACACATAAAAGGTAAAGAGCAGAGGAACCACTTTTTTATATTCGAATTCCCAATTACTTACTCAGAAAATATGTAAATAAATTAAGGAAGGATTTGTTTGAGCTAGATGCGTGAAGCTCGGTATTTGAACTTTTAACTAATAGTAATAAAATATTATATGTTTCAGCGTCTTAAAAATTACACTTCTAAGGGGGAGGGTCAGTTTCTATAATATTAAAATATCCCACTGCTTATGAGATTTGGGCAGAAAACTCTTTAGCCCTCGGTTCATCCACTTAAGTTAAACCTAACGATAGTACTAAGTGGCTGATTAATTAGGTTCTTTTAATTATTTTAACATGTTGACGTAGTTTAATTCTTTTAAAATTGTATTCTTTCACATTCTATTATAAACATCCTTCCTTTGTTTTAATTATTAAACACGTTTAATAAACATAAAACAGACTAAACCCCGGTACCGGTCAGGAATGTGTTTTTGGTGTTAAGCCATCATTTGCCGTCCGTAACATAACCTTTGATTTTAACTTGACGTAATATCAAGACTCAAGTCTCAGAAATGTAGCATATATGAAATGTACTACTACTACTACTACTACTACTATACTACTACTACTACTATTACTACTACTACTACTACTACTACTACTAATAATAATAATAATAATAATAATAATAATAATAATAATAATATTAATAATAATAATAATAATAATAATATGTACTTCTGAAATACGTATGTATCTATGTGTTATTAATTCTTTCATAATCTTGAAGGAAACTTTTGATTTGTTTTTAGTTTGTAAAAATCAAGGCCCTCTAGAATAACTTCCTGGCTACTCCCTGAATGACCATGTATTGGTTTCTGTACACGTATTGTGTTATCACTTACTAGTCTAGTGTTATTTGTAGAACAAGACAATGGTGCTTGTCTTGGAATATTTCTAGTTTGGTGTGGCAGTACAGTGATGGAGTGTGACCTATAATTTAATTTCTCTGATAAGCCCCTGCAATTCCATTACAAATAAAGACCTTTGTTAATATAACGCTATTAGTTCTTACAACCTTTTGTTAATCTTATTTAACAATTGCAAACTGGAATAAGGGAGAAAATATATAATGATGATGATCGTTTATTTACATAAGGTATACATACAACAAAAGGGAATCTGTTGGTCACTACTGCGTATCTGCTAAACCAGGGTCAAACTCTGTGTGTCACAAAAGTTAGTTTATCAGAGTTTAAAATAATATATATTTTGTTTGATTTACAAAGATTATCATATTAGCAAAATGATTTAAAATAACACGCCAGGCATAAGATAAGCCTTAGGCTATATCGCTTAGAACTGTTTTAAGAGTGAATCTATCATTTATGCATTAAATCTCATTACTGGCTACTTACACGTTTCGGCCTCATATTGGAAGTCAGCTTCTCGTGTTCTTTTCCTATCTCACGATAACTGTTTTAATTGCACACTAATTATAGGCAATACATTTCATTAGATGTATCACGTATTCCTCTTCCAAGCCTAGAGTAGCGATCAGGTTTGAGCCCACTACAAACCTCTTTGTGTGGCTACGTAGTCGGGATCGAACTTTTGACCTCTAAAGACAGCTTCAGTGGTAGCCCACAACAAACCTCTTTGGGTGGCTATATAGAACTGTATGGATCTCAGGATCTCTGAGGTAGGCAACAGTCACAGCCCTTAGCAAACCTTTTAGCGTGGCGTATGGAGCTAAATAATACTGAATTTAACTCTGGGCCTCTCTCTTCCGAAATCGAGGCAGCCTGTTAATCAAGAACTCCTCGGCAAACGTGCAGCACCTTGGCCTTACACTCCGAGAAGGACCTCCGTGACCTCAAAACCCGAAGTTTAAATACTCCTTACTGTTCTTGGTTTTTCAGGTCACGAACTATTTTCTGTAACTAAATTTTACTGGGTGCGGAATTGATTAAACGTAAAGTTCTTGTATTAAATAAATTTATTTTAATTATATATCTTTCTCATTAATTACAATTAAGTTGCTTTTCAAAGATCCTCTAAAATTTCAGTGACGCACTATGGGCTATAAGCCATTAACTTCTATGGCCACCCTGCTACAAACTGCAAACTTAAATAATCGATAAAGCATTTCAGTAGTATGTAGTTGCCACAATACCAATATGAACGTATTTAATTCCAATGGTAATAACTATCTTAGTAACACTAAAATTATTATTAATAATGATAATGAGTAAGGAGTAGTTAATTTCGAGTATGACAATTATTTAGTACAGAAAGACTTCTGTACAAGAAATATATGTGTAAAAATAATTTAATTCAAAACAACACAAGGAAAGCAAAATTTTTGACGTACATAAATAAAACAATATTATGTTACTAATATGAGGTCAATGGTGTGGGAATAGAGAAAAACAGACATTATGAAAGATCTGGGAATCACATTTGCTAGGAAGTTAAAATTTTGTCAAAATAGAAATATATCATGGAAAGAGCCAGAAAGGACAGTAAGTAGTAGAAAATGGATCGATCTGGAACAGACCTGAGCCAGTTTTAGCCAACTCACAAGCCACTGAGAAAATGACCACCGTGCACCGTGAGCCCACGGTCTTTTACGACCTCCATTTTAGGGGTGAATTCGTTCTCTTTTATGACCACTTTTTGGGGGGTGTATTCATTCTCTTTTACGACCTCCATTTTAGGGGGTGTACTCATTCCCTTTTATGAGCATATTTTTCAACTCATATGTTAATTACGAACACATAGAAGAGCACATAACACTACGTAACACACAGAAGATCAGATAACAGATAAGAATATGAAACATAGAAGGGGTGTACTCGTTTTCAACCCCTATTTTAATTACGAACACATAGCAAAGCAGATAACACAGCAGAGCACATAACACTTTTTCAAGGGTGTATTCATTCTCTTTTATGAGCATATTTTTCAACCCCTATTTCAACATGACAGAGACTACGAAACATAGCAGAGGTGAACACACAGCAGATACATAAGACTTGTTCCACCCTTCCAACCCTATTTGAACCCATCATTTTAAGGGGGTGAACTCGTTCTCTTTTACGACCTCCATTTTAGAGGGTGTACTCGTTCCCTTTTATGAGCATATTTTCCAACCCTTATTTTAACATAACATTATTTTCTTTTACGGGGGTAGCAAGACCCCCAACCCTCCTCCTTTCTCATCCAGGGCTTGGGACCGGCAATGGCGGAGTTTAAAAAAATAACATCATCATACTCTCATAAATGAATAAAGCATAATATCATTAGCATCAATAGTAGTGAGTGAGAATTTGTTTAAAAAATCCTGCATCGAATAACCAGATGCACGACATGCTAAATATAGAAAACAGTAATGTCCACAAAATTGAGATAAATCACCTTGAATACGTCTATTATTCCATGTATAATACAGACAGTTTCGTTTTAAAAACCTTATATGATGTTGTATATAGGGAGGTATACCATAGCTATCGAAATACTCTCCCACACACATATTAGATATATAAACAGCAACCCAATGTTCACCAGGCTTATCACTAGAATCAGTGTTTATAATTATGGCGGCTGGAAATGTATGAATAAACAGAGGTAACTCATCGGCGGCATACACACCAATAAAATGATCTTTAGGCAGATTTTGTTGTAATGCTTCATAAAGCTCAATTGTATTTAACATTTTCTTTAATTAATATATACTTTTCTCTGGAAATCAATTTCTAATTCTGAAGAGAATTCACCATAAATAATTGTTGTTACAGGAGATGGCAGTGCTTCTTTAAAATGAACCTCTAAACGTACACTTCCTTGCCGTTGTGGGCTAGTATGAAATCCAGCACTAGCACTAGAATCGGGAGTTAAATCAAACACCAGTAGAGTATAACCATTAGGATATTCGGCTAGTGAAATATTATTACCTTGATTAGAATAATAAATACCTGAACCTGTAAATAACGTGGAATATGCTTGTATATATAGCTTATTATCAAAATCAGGTTGTAGTGGTTTGGAAGGCACAGCTGTTCCATCAACATACAGTGTAAAAAATGACATATTAAAATGCTGAAAATTGAACGGATTTGTCTGATAAGTACCATTAAAAGCAGTATTAGTAACAAAACCAATAATAATACGTTTAGGCACTATGCCTGAAAATAGATCTGGAAGTGTACTATCCATAATTCCTTGTGGCAGCGTTTCAGTCTTCACTTGCACTTTTGTTATAGGATATTTTACTCTAAATTTAGGATTTTGTAATACTTTATTTTGTGCTATTTTAACTGCTGGTGATACATCAACCTTTTTCACAAGCAATGTTGCATCGGTAATTACAACTTTTCCATCAGCATCTGCGTCACCCATTAGACAGAATGTAGGTTTAGCTGGAATTAGTTTAATGCGCAGTTGTACACCATTCAGTAAAAATTTCTCCTGATTAAATATATCAGCATGAATATAACCCAATAATTCAAATGACTGACTTAAAGTAGTGAGAAGAAAACGTTGTTTAAATCCTACATTAGCATCGGCCACACTGTCCATATGTCCTGCAGTATCTTTAAACCACATTGATGTTTGAAGATGCGTTGATTTAGCTTCAGCATTATAATTTAGTAGTTTTTCAATATACGCCCGATATGGATATGTGTGTGAAGAGTAGGAAATAAGTTGATTATTTAAATATAATTGCAATTCACTGAACATTGCATTGAGAAAATCATTTACAGGGCCGATTTTCTTATCGGCAGAAGTTAAATTAGAACCATCTGATTTAGTAATTTTACCTTTAATATAAAACATTGTGTGCGATAAGTCAATATAGTCATCCCCATGACCGGGGACAACAAATTCTATTGGTGCATTATCAGCTATCGAAGCCACAGGCTTATATGTTACTATTTTATTACCTATAATACTGGTTTGAGTGGGTAAACCAGCAAATAAATCTAATTCTGATTTCATACACTCACACTGCATTTTTTTTCTCTCTATTAATATACACACATGGTAAAATTTATAATACCGTATTACGTTTGCGAAAATGTAATTTTACACATACACTGCCATGTTGGAAAGGAAGTGGATTACCTGTACTATCTCTTAAATCAATAATAATTTGATCAAATTGTTTACGTTGCACGGAGACATAGTGAGGATTGTCAAAAATATGTACATTATTAATACCATACTCTGTAATATTTGTATTTATAATACGTAACAATGGAGCTACTGTGTCACCCACCATTTGTGGTTCTACAATATCACTGTAAATATACATAAGTGTAGGTAGCGATTTTTGTAAATCAGGTGGATAACGAGCATGATGCACAACTGCAATATCTTCTTGTTGTATGTGATCAAAACCTAGTATTCTGGCTAGTTCAGGAGATAGACGTACTTCTATACGCCTCTCTTGATCTTTTATTACTCTACTGACTTCAATTCGTTTTACTGATGCTTTAACTTTTAATTGTAAATTTAATATATCACTTTTATGATTAATTTGAGATAGAATATCATCGACATTATAATGGTGTCCTGGTAAGATTTTAGTTATGTTCCAGCTTTCTGTATTCATGAGCCAGTAATAAATATTATTAGTATATTTGGAAACATTCTGAAATGAATTTGTATAATGTACTTCAACAACTGCCGTCTCCCACTCACCTTTCTCTAGCACCAATGGATGATATAATTTGGTGGTATAACATGACAAAGTATTTTGTGGAAAATACTCCATAGAACTGTTACTCGGTAGTGTAAGATAAAAGCTAGTCTGTTCCATATTAATCAAAAATATCACTCTTCCTTTTCTTTGTACCACCAGTCGTCTTTGCAAAATGAACTTTTCTCCGTTTTCTTCCAGATCCTACCAACACTTGATTTATTTTATTTTGAGCTTTAGTTTTTAAATTATTTTTAGCTTCTTGCCAACGTGATGTTAAAGCTTCGTCAATAGGTCTATTATCACCTAATACATCTCCAGCTACATTAATTCCTGTACGTAACAATTCTTTACCAACAGTTTTTGCTCCTTGTTTAATTAACGGAAATACACTTCGAAATAAACCACCTAAAAAACTTCCAATACCATAACCTTCTTGATATGGTGCACCTCTATACACGTTATAACCACCTCCTGCTTGGTGAGAATAGTATTTAAAGTATGGATCATTCATTATTATTATTTTTTCCTATATATACAGATATAACAGTTGTTTATAATATTGTATTGTGGCTAAATGTTTTTTAAATGTGACACAGGAATCCATGAATTAAAGGAAGGGGGATATCCCCGCCAACGAACAAGTACACGTTTACCTTTAACTTCACAAACTTTAGGCAGAGGCACTCCTTGTAATTCCTCCTCGTAACATGTACCATCAATTACTTCACCATTTAAGTCCTCCAACACATAAACCACTTTCTTTTCCTTATGTATCACCTGTTTTATTTTAAATATTTCTACAGTCCACTTTTTTTTTGTACCCTTTTTCAAAATGCGCACAGTATCACCTTTTTTATATTTTGCAATGTTAGTATGTGGCATTGGTTTTATTAATTTATTCCAAACTTGTTGAAAAGTGTCCTGGTTCACACTGGCGGGTGAGCCCTATGTGGTCTAGAATTATATGCCTGAACAAGTTTCGATAGCACATCTATGTATCGGTAAGTCTTCTTGGCTGTAAAATATTTCCACATTCGTTCCACTACACTTGCTTTAATATCGGCGTTCTGTGTTGTGAAGAATTACTGAAATGGTCTATTAACAAACTCTGTTTGTAGACGTAATGGTCTACGACGTGTAGATGCAAATATCTGCTTAAATGTTTTCACCAGTTTTTGTACGTACAGGCACAGCCCAGGCATAACGACTAAACAAATCAATCACTGTTAAAATATACTTTTGCAGACTGTGCATATCGTTTAAATCCGCTTGCCACTGATCGTCAATATTGAACACTAAATAGGAATTACGTGGAAACTTTTTACGTACTGGCTTATGCAGAGTATAAGCCGACTGTTCTTTTACCCACTGTTGCACTTTGTGTAAAGGAATAGATTTCTTCACAGCTCTCCATAATGACGTTGCGGTTGAAAACGAGGCAGGGTGTGAAGGGTTATAATAAATATCGGCCAGCTTCTTCATATTTTATAATCACACCATCTGTTGACAACTTTACGTTTACGTGGTGGCTCCTCCTCCTCCTCTTCTTCTTCTTCCTGTTTTGGATCAGCAGCAGCGGCAGATGATGATGTCAGCTTACGAATATATTCTATACGCTGTGGGTTGCCTATATACTCTAAAGGTATATTGGATTTTGCTAACAGTACAGCGAAGGGTTCCCAGCCTCTAGGGGGAATATTTTTCTTGCGATACCTGACAAAATCTGCTATTAGATCTACTATATTAGCTCCAGGAATTAATTTATTATTAATATTCACATTTCCATTATCGTCCCAATGAATGTTGGAATTTTGTTTTAATCTACGTAATAAAGGTCTTGCTTTACGCAGACAATTTTCGGGAAGAGTAGATAGTATTTCATCCTCTTCCTCCCCGTCCTCCTCCTCCTCCTTCTTAGTACCAACACTAGTTGATGTTGTTGCAGTAGGTTTTTGCACAATGTGTAAATATTTTTGTAACACCTCTTTATAGCGTATCCATTTTTCTTCAACACTCATATTTTTATTATTTAAAATATTTTTCATCTCATCGTCTAAATTAGATATAGTTTGATATTGGTGCAATTTTTCTGGTGCAATTAAAACAAGCTTTTGTGCATGCTGCATAATTATTTAATTAAAGTAGATAGTATACCTCCAATAATAGGTGCAAGCAAAGCAGTAAGAAACCCACTTTTTGTACAATTATTCGTTTTTTCTTTTGTTTTAACGATGGCCCCTTTTTCGCTAAATACCTCAATTCCTTTCTATACCTTTTTAATCTATTTTTCTCTTTTTTATTTAACGGAACATTTCCTTGTAATACGTTATAGGAACATTCACAAATAGAACGAATTAATTCGGGATCAGCATTTTGTAAAATTGTTTTGCGTACTTTGGGTTTTGCCTTTGCTAAAAGTTTTAGTAAATGTGCACTCTCTTTGCTAATCATTTTTTTCTTTTTGTAGCTATTATATTAAAATTGAGTATTAAGATATATCAGTTATTGAGATTATTTTTTTTACCGGTACATAAACATAATTGTAAGAATCTGAGGGGAAAATTTTTGTTCGAACACGATGTTCGTCGGGAGTGCCCTGTTTTAAATCAAAAACCAAATAACTATGAGGATCTTGTGTTGCGTCCTGATAGGCTTCCTGTACAAATTTTGTGTTACCAGGATATAATTGGCGTGCTAGATAATTAATTTGAGCCTGGTCTCTGGGGTTTTTAAAACATATTATATAATGGCAATTTAATGATATGTCTCGCATACCTTTAGCTTGATGAAACATATTTTGTGTTATAAAAATAACACTTAAATCTCGGTGGTGGCTACCTTTAGTAAAAAAGTCAACAATTCGTGTATCACATTCTCGCATTAAATCGTCAATAATTACCAGATGGGGGCCAGCTTGTGCTGGAAAATCATCTATTTTGGGGAGCCCTTCTTTAAATGTACAACCTGAGGATAGAGTTTCATACAGAGGTTGCCACTCACCATAACACCATACTATATTTTTCCATTTTTCGGCATAATGTTTTAAAAACTCTTTTACAAAATATGATTTACCACACCCAGTGGGGCCAGCTATAATACAAGTAAATGGGTGTTGAAACTCCATATTCTGTTACACCACAAAATAATTATGAATATAATAACATATTATTATTATTACTTTTCAGGCATGTTTACAACTTTACATAATTGAGAACAAGTAATTATGGTTCGCTGAATGCACGGCAAATGAAGCTGGAGTTTTCGCCATGTACAAACACTGAAATTTACCTGACCATTACTATCGTCATCTGACGATTGAATAAAACACTGACGAATACCGTTAAGAGTATCTGACAATGATATTTTATAATTTTCACTAATGAAAAATTGTGTAGGCAATGAAGAATTTGTATCAGCATTAAAGTAGTTTTCAATATATGAATAATATGAAAGAAAAGTATACCACTCATCAGGTGAAAGACGAATACGATCATAGTAATTATGTAAAATGATAATAACAGAAAATTCTCCCTCACCATCGTATGCTAGACCAACACATACCTCGATTTCATCGAAATAATAATAATAACGATTTAAAATTGGATTATCCATTTTTTTTACTCTCTACTTAATTAAAAACTATCGTTTCTACTAATACTGTATTTACCCTATTCGATTTCTTTTATAACCGTAGGGAAGTGTATCAAAATTTTCTATTCCATCTCTATTACAGATATATTGCATTTATTTTAAATAGCGTTTTTAAATATTTTGCTTTCTTTTCTCCTTTACATAAAAAAAACAGCGTTTGTGGAAGAACAAATTTGATTTAATATACTTTTTACTTGTGATACTGATAGACCTCGTGATGATGATGACAATTTAACTAAGCAACGAAAATTCACCTTTTGAAATTATAAAATCTACAAGAAAAACTTGTGACGACATGCTTCACCTATAAATTCTTGACTTCTCTTTTTTTTACAATATAGTATGTTTTAAATCAATCCAAGAATTTTCACTTTTTGGCAGACCTAACCATTTCACATAGGCCTTATTATTTTTCTTTCGCAACACTTTTTCAATTAAATATGTGTTTGGAAATTTCGTTAATTGTAATTCGTGTCCGTAAAATCGTCCTTCAATAGGTTTATTATTTGAGTCTACTAAGTGATATGTCGGAGGATTAGTGAAGAAAACTTTAGCAATTCGAAAAATTTCTGTACTCCAATTGCGTGTAAAACCTCTATCAAAACCAGGACGCTTAAGTTTACTAATTCTTACATATTCACCTATCTTAAATTTACTTTTTCTTTTTATCACAGAAAACTTTTTGCAATAGATGTTTGTCAATAGATGTTTTTCATTTTCTTTTTTAATAGCGTCGATAGGTTTCATTTTAATAGTGGAATGAATAGTATTATTATATTTATGTAGTAATTCCGGCAGAATGCCAATCCATTTATAATTTCCCTGCAGTGTAAATTTTCTCCACATTAAATTGCGTAACGATCTATTAAATCTTTCAATAATACTTGCTTTCACATCACTGTACGTGGAATAATGTTTAATGTTATTTTGGTTCATCGCCTTCTGAAACTCTG
Organism: Thermobia domestica; assembly: GCF_964235325.1. Classification (NCBI taxonomy): domain Eukaryota; kingdom Metazoa; phylum Arthropoda; class Insecta; order Zygentoma; family Lepismatidae; genus Thermobia; species Thermobia domestica. The sequence goes on along the minus strand of NC_137460.1, from coordinate 270,003,206 downwards.
AGTTATAAAATTCTCGACCCCTGTCAGTTTGTAAAAATTTAGGGCTTTTGTTTGCTTTTCTCATTACTGTTATAAATGCTTGTGTAATTTCTTTCCCAGTTTTATTTTTCACAGGAATAGCCCAAGCATATTTAGAGAATGTATCTATCACAGTTAATAAATATTTGAAATTTCGATTAATTTTTGCTAGACCTTTCAATTTTCCACTATTCATTTCAACTAAATCAGCTTGCCATAAATCATGAATCCCTTTCGTTATAACAGGTATTCGAGGATAGTTTCGTCTTGCACTTTTATGTAATTCTGCAACTATTTGTTCTCGAACTGATTGTGACATATTTTTTTTTTAATACTAATATATCCAAAAAAAATTTATATCGTATTTACAATATACAAATCGTACATTTTACATCTTTATTATTATAATATCCCCAAGGAACAGTGTGTATATTACAATTTAAAATTTTTCTTTTGTCATCATACGGATCTAACGCTAATTTTGTCACCTGATTTGTTGTTAAATTATGGTATTTACTTTTAATTTCAAATTGTGTTTTATAGATCGTTTCGTTTTTAAATATACATGATTTATAATCGTCAAACGTAATTTGTTCTTTAACTATATTTTTCTTGATCCCTTTACATTTTTTCAATTCTTTATTTTCACCAGTTTTTATAGCATAATTTTTTGCTCGTAACCCAACATATTCAATCATAGGAACTCCACCTAATTCGTCTTTCATTTTACCCAAAACGTGTTTATTTTTTGTGCTATATAAAGAATTATTTTCAGGATAATTTGAGGTGTCAAAATACTCATTCATATCTTTTATATCGTTATAAATATTGTTAGTTTTAATTTGGTAAATGAAAGAGTCAGTATCCATATATGCAATTCTAATTTTATCTCCATATCGCGGTTTCATTATATTATAATGGAATTCATACATTGCTAATTTTGATAATTCTAAAACTGTTGCTCCTACGTAAATTGGTTTATTAAGGGTTACCGATTTTTTTACCATATGAAACAATGCCAAATTATCAGCCAATTTTACCCAATTTTCAAACTGATTTTGCGCTACTAATTTTTTACACTTTTTTTCATTGTTAATTAATTTTATATCAATTCGTTTTCGTACATTCTCCATTGTCTTTCCGTATACCGAATTATTTAATAACTTATAGAAATCTTTTTCAAATTCAATTGTAGCATTTGCACGGCGTTGAGTATTTTCTTGAATATAAGATGCAAGCCATTTAGATTGACGAAACCATAATATTTTATGTACTTTTACCAATATTAAACCTTGTTTTAGATAAAATTGTAATACTCTATAATGCAAAATATAATTCGATTTCGGTTTAAGTGTCAATAGTAATTTTGAATATTTACCATTCGGTGGAACTTCATTAGTTGGAGCACACGGAAAATCAGAATGGTATTCGTGTAAATCAGTTGGATACTCTAAGTCCATTTCTAGAAAAAATCCCCATTCACTATCCGTGGGCCAATTGATAATTTTATGTTTGTCTTGCCAGTTGTCAATTTTATCATCCCACCGAAAACCACCATATGGTAAATAGTCAATCATTGATAGTCCGTACAGATTGTTCATGTCAATATACAGTAAATAAGATTTTTCTTTTTCCGCATCAAAATCATGTACGTAAGGATTATTAGCTTTGGCATACCTTAACACAGCTTGAGTAATACCTCCGCGAATCGATTTTTCTACAAACATATACATATTGATATCTGATAAAAGTTCAAGTTCAATTTTTGTTCTATATAACATGGCTTGCCATGCCAACCCAGGTGCAGTAAAACAATTAATCGGATCAATACAAAAAGCATTTAAACATGTCTTTCTAAAATTCTCCAACACATCTGCTGTGAGAAGTACATCACATTTTAAATATAGATCGTGGTAGTCCCCTAAATTTTCACATTTAAACACACGCCAAATCAGTTTTGCATATTGATAATCAGTCTCGGAAATTTGTGTTCCATTCAATTTGCTACTAAACGCCTCTCTTCCAGGAAATTCAGTTTCTTTAAATGTATCTAAATTTGTTATGTATTCATAAAAATAAATTCCCTTACGGAGAATTAAAGGAAACTTTTCATCGGAAAAATATTGCTTTGTGTAGACAAATTGCTCAGGTTTTAATTTTGACACCAAATTTTCGAGACTATACGGTAGGAATTTAAATAAGTCTACAAAACGTAACTCGATAGGTCTACCATTAAAATTAAAGTGCTTAGAGAATGTTATGTATTTCTCAGTGCTTTCAGCAATTACAAAAATATTTCCCGGGGTGCAACCTAATTCTTTCACAAATAAATGTGCATCATACCCAGACAAATTATGGAAAAAGACAGGGATAAAATTACTTTGACGCTTAATTTGTAAATTACACTTGTTGCACACCGTGGCAATAAATTGACCAGTTAAATGGTTATGATGTTTAACTTTTCTATTGTCACTCGTATATTTACTATCACAAACTGAGCATTCAGTGGATAGGTTAAACTCCTGTAACTGAGAACTAGTTAATGGTATTAATGGTTTTTCTTGATCTAATATGTTTATGATTTTTCTTAATTCATTCTCCATAGCAGACATAAACTTCATCGATACATTTTCTCCCCGATAAATAACTAAATCTGATTTCATATAGTTGTTACTCCAACATACAATATAACCAAAACTGCATGGTATATGTTGGTGAATTTGTACTGTATGAGATCCACTTTGTTTATTTATAGGTTTTAATAAACTTTCCATATCTGCAATTATTATCACATCATTCTGTAATAACAATTTCAATTTTCGAAATTTTAAAACTTCTCCTTGTTTCGGCATGTTAATTTTGGTTGGAGTGTGTTCTTTACATAATTTGTCATGTTCATCTAATTTTGATTTGTTATAAAAAGATATTAAACATCGTCTACAAATAAATGTTTGATGACTACCTAACTGATGTCTGACTAAACCATTTAAATTTGTAATTAAACAATAATGAGAGTTTAAATATAATAAATCAATATGTTTACCTACAGCTGCGTTTTCGCTTATATGTAATGGGAAAAAAAGTTTCATGATCATAATTAATGCCATATATATTAATGGAAATTTGTTCTTTAGGAAATACGGAATTATACATATGTTCAAATTTCCTTATGTGTGCTATTTCGACTGGAAATTTTTCAAATAACGGTAATAAAGTATTACTATATTGTATGTAATTATTCACACGATGTGGATTATCTTTTGTGGGATGCAATGCAGCTAGAATACTATACATAAAACTTCTATTATCGTTATTTTGAATATTTAAAACACATTTTGTGGATAAAATCCATTGAGGCAATTTTATATGACTCTTCAATAACGCATTGATATTTTTTATTAGACAATAATGAGAGTTTAAATATAATAAATCAATATGTTTACCTACAGCTGTGTTTTCGCTTATATGTAATGGGAAAATAGTTTCATGATCATAATTAATGCCATATATATTAATGGAAATTTGTTCTTTAGGAAATACGGAATTATACATATGTTCAAATTTGCTTATGTGTGCTATTTCGACTGGAAATTTTTCAAATAACGGTAATAAAGTATTACTATATTGTATGTAATTATTCACACGATTTGGATGTTCTTTTGCGGGATGCAATGCAGCTAGAATACTATACATAAAACTTCTATTATCGTTATTTTGAATATTTAAAACACATTTTGTGGATAAAATCCATTGAGGCAATTTTACATAAGTTTTCTCTTTATGACTCTTCAATAACGCATTGATATTTTTTATAAGACAATAATGACTATTGCAATTTTCTTCACAATACAGTAAATCAATATGTTTACCTACAGCTGTGTTTTCGCTTATATGTAATGGGAAAATAGTTTCATGATCATAGTTAATGCCATATATATTAATGGAAATTTGTTCTTTAGGAAATACGGAATTATACATATGTTCAAATTTGCTTATGTGTTCTACTTCGACGGGAAACTGTATATTGTTTTTTTCAAATAATGGTAATAAATTATTACTATATTGTATGTAATTATTCACACGATTTGGATGTTCTTTTACTGGATGCAACGCAGCTATAATGCAGTACATAAAACATCTATTATCATTATTTTGAATATTTAAAACACATTTCTTTTTGGATAAAATCCATTGAGGTAATTTTATAAAAGAAGAAGCCGAAAGCGGATCATATTTACTGATTTTAATTTCTAATTGATGGTTTGGTTCAGAACATAAAGACCACCCTGATTTCTTAATTGCCCTATTTTCTTGTTCAACTAAAATTTTATTAAATAGTTTTTCAATTATAGAATTCAAATCTGTACTCGGCAAAATAATTTCGTTACCACTATTTACAAAGAATCTACATGTTTCTAAATCTACTGGTTTTACAAAAGTTGTACCCAAAGAAAAATTTACTTTAAACGATGTCTTAGTTTGTTCTTGTTGTAATATATCTAAACAGTCTTTTCTTTTATTCTTTAAGAAACATCCCACTATCCTCATTTAATTCAGTATCACATTTTAAAATAATTTTTTTTAAATTATTATTAAATAGAGTATCAGAATTGATAATATTTGATTTAACCTTTTTTGTTGCCATTTTTTTAAAAAAACTAACTCCTCAAAGTTACTATAATAATTTTGAACTGAGTTTTTATAATATAATATGAATACTATTATTATAAAATGTCTTACTTACAAAAGAAAACAAAACCACACTATTAATAAACCACACTACTAATATAAACGCACACACATAAAAAATAACTGAACTTTACGCTTCGGATGCTGAACAGGAAGTGATTACAAAAAACATGTCGGGCAGTCTTTTATACCTGTCTGACAGCATTGCGCAATAGTATGAGTCATCCTCTGGGGGATTCCCCTCTTTTTTTTTATACCTTTGTGATTGATTACATTACGTTCAGGGATTCCTATCGTTGAATGACAAGTTATTGTCTGTTAAAGAGAAAACTAGGTCAATGTTTTTTAAAATCCGGATAAATGACGTAATGAGAATTATCTACATATGACGGAAGTTATTATGTAACTGATAACAAAACACAGAAGTTTCGCATTCTTTAAATAATCATCTCTGCTATGTTCAAATATAGGTTAGAACCATTGCTATAGAGGTCGAATGTATTATCTGTAATGTTCAAATAACCCAAGCCCTGGATGAGAAAGGAGGAGGGTTGGGTTGAAAACGAATACACCCTCATTCTCTGCTATGTTCAAATAAGGGTTGGAAAATATGCTCATAAAAGAGAACGAATACACCCTTGTTGTGTTATCTAATCTTCACTATGTTTCGTAGTCACTGTCATGTTAAAATAGGGGTTGGAAAATAATCCATGTTCTTTTATTAACTGTGCTATGTATTACCTGTTCTGTTGTGTGTTCATAATCTCAGTGTCATTTCTGTTATGTTAAAATAGGGGTTGAAAATAAGCCATGTTGTTTTATTAACTGTGCTATGTATTACCTGTTCTGTTGTGTGTTCATAATCTCAGTGTCATTTCTGTTATGTTAAAATAGAGGTTGTAAAAGGGAACGAGTTCACCCCTAAAATGGAGGCCTGCTATGTTATGTAGTCTTCTGCTCTTATGTGTGTTCGTAATCTTATGTTACCTACTATGTTAAAATAGTTCTATGTGTTATCTGCTATTCTATGTGTTATCTGCTATGTTCAGAATAGGGGTTGGAAAAGGGAACGAGTTCACCACTTAAAATGGAGGCTGTTGTGTGTTACGTAGTCTCAGCTATGTTAGGAAATAAACCATGTTCTTTTATTAGCTGTGCTATGTTAAAATAGGAGGAGTTGAAAAATATGCTCGTAAAAGGGAATGAGTACACCCCCTAAAATGTGCTCGTAAAAGAGAATGAATACACCCCCTTAAAAGTGGTCATAAAAGAGAACGAATTCACCCCTAAAATGGAGGTCGTAAAAGACCGTGGGCTCACGGTGCACGGTGGTCATTTTCTCAGTGGCTTGTGAGTTGGCTAAAACTGGCTCAGGTCTGTTCCAGATCGATCCATTTTCTACTACTACAGTAGGCTCCTTATTTATTATTTCAAAACGGTAGAATATATATTTATACAAATAAGTTGTAAGAACTAAGGTTCTGTAGTATGAAACAGTACGGTATATCTAAAACTTTGACTAACAGATTGACACCATCTAACAAATCAAACGAGCAGTCTATAATTGAAGGAATATTAAAATCACCAACTATAACAATATTAAATTGTATTTCAACTATTTGTTTAATTTTTTCAAAGAATTCAAGATATTTTTCCACTTTAGAATTCGGTGGAAAGTATACAACAATGACATAAATATATTTAGTTGCTATTTTAACTTGTATGCATGATGCTTCAACATAATTTATAGCAATTGGAATTTCAGTAACACTATAGTTCTTTAAAATTGCTATAAGTGCACCTCCTCCATCTTTGTGAATTCTATCATATCTAAATACATTATACTTTTCGTCAATAAATTCATTATTATATATACCGTCACACAACCAAGTTTCGGTCAAAAGTATTATGTCGAAATTAGTGGCTGCAATACCCGTGTACAGTTTATGTAATTTGGTTCGAATACCCCTAACATTTTGATAATTTAAAAGTAACGTCTGATCATTGCTGTTCATATTTTACGTTAAACTTCTGACTTCATCAATAGTAGTGAGAGTATATACAAAGGAGTCATCAGGCTTTTTCCTTAATTTGATATTACCCGCATAGTCAACCCAGAGGAAAACAGTTTTTCTCTCTCTTAACTTTCCTGGCCTCACTAAAGATTATTCTACGGTGTAATGTTAAACCCTGGTTGACATAAATAGTCCCACCCTCTGACAGACCCACATCTTTACAATTGAGATTTCTTTTCACTTTTCTTTTTGCAATAAATTTATCCTTATCTAATCTCCTAACAAATCTAACAATAATATCTGGTTCTGGTTGGCTGGGAGATTTCTTCAACCTATGACATACATCTATCATATCATTAGTAACAGTTATGTCCAATGCAGTACCTACTCCCTTAATTATATTATTAACATCTTCATTTGGTAAGACAGGTATACCTTGTATTTCAATTGTGTTCCTTCTACTATACTGGTCCAATTCATCTACTTGAACTTTTAATTTGTCAATTGGTTTTTAACGATAGATTTTGATTCTTTAATTCGTCAATTGTATTCATGCATTTATTCAATTCCTCAGTTTGATATTTGATGAGGTTACAATTCTGGTCAAGTTTTTCATGGATGGTGTTTAAGGAAGCACCTAACTCATCCTCCAATCTTTTATTAGAGCCTTAAATTTCGTCGACTTCCTTTTAGATTGATAGTAACAAATTGTGTACTACAGACAAAGTGGGGAGTTTTTCAGCCTTATCCACAGAACTGTCACCAGACATGGATTTCCGTCGGGCCTTCTCACAATCTTTACATCGCCATACATGTAAAATCACAAAGACCAACACTAGTAGCAAATATTTTTAAAAATTCGAAAGAATATAAAATGTAAATAAAAATGGTAAAATTGTCAAAATTATATTATGACTATAGGAATCCTGCTTCTTTATCTACTATTAAAACATTACAAGGAAAACAAAATTATCGAAAAAGAAAATTAAAATCGGTTAGCATCTCAAGATGCATTTACATTACGTGCACCAGCACGTAAAATGTTTGCAGGTAAACAATATTATATTAGTGCACCAATGAAACATTACAAATGGATTTAGCAGATATGCAAAATATTGCATAGTATAACAAAAATTATAAATATATATTATGTTGTATCAATATTTTTCACGGTATGCGTATTGTGTTCCCTTAAAAACAAAAAGATGTCCTGAAATGACAAAAGCAAATAAATTTTTTTTAAAAAATTTAAACTACCCGAGTTTAATGTACAAAGGATTTAGTTAGAGAAAAAATAATCGATACGTAAAACGATTATTTAAAGAATGCGAAATTAATCATTATAGTGTACATTCAGAAATTAAATGTGCATTAGCAGAACGGTTTATAAGAACATTAAAAGTAAAATTGTATCGTTATTTTACTGCTAAAAATACAAATCGTTATATAGATGTGTTAGATCAACTTGTAAAAAATCATAATCATTCGTATCATAGTAGTATTAAAATGGCACCGGCAGATGTAAATCATTCTAATGTTGACCAAGTTTGGAATATGTTGTACGGTGATAAAATGAATAAAAAGAAATTAACATGTAAATTTCATCCTGGTGATTATGTGCGTGTTAGAAAATATAAACAAATTAGAAAATGAATATTAACCGAAATGGTCACAAGAAATTTTTATTGTTGATAAATGTATTCCGACAAATCCTATTACAGTTTAAATTAAAAGATTGGAATGACGAAGAAATTAAAGTGATATTATACACAGAGGAATAACAAAGTAAATGTAAATTTAAACAAAACATTTTTAATTGAGAAAGTATTAAAACGAAAGAAAGATATGATGTATGTAAAGTGGTTGGGATATCCATCAAGTATGAATTCATGGATTAAAACAAATTCTGTTCAGTCTTCAAAATGAGTTCGATGATAGAACATGATTTCTATGTTACTCTTTCTTCAAATGCTAGTAGTGAAATTTTTACTAATAATACAACTTCTTCATTTATAGTAAAGTTAACACAACCTATTCATTTAAGTGAAGGAAAATGGAATGTTGCCGTAACACAACTTAATGTCCTTTTTGGTTTTTGTAATGTTCGCCAAATGAAAAAATGTAATTGAAACCATCATTAATGATGAACTTGAAATTGCACACGTTGATATTACACCAGGATACTATACTTCTATTCCGTCCATTTTAGGTATGATTCCTAAACAATTATGCATGTTAAAATATTATAAAAATAAAAATCAGGTTGGAATAAAACATTCTTTAAAATTAAAAGATTTCTGTGTTACAGCAATAACTCGTGGATTACATTTACTTGATTTATAAATGAAAATACAACCTAGTTTACAGATAATGTTTTTCTAAAACCGTTAATGAAGATGTTCCAACAATAACACGTGCAAAATTTCCATGCAATTTAGAATATAATATACGAAACATTCTTAATGTTTGTGTTGATATTGTAAAACAACAAGAAAATATTGGACCACTACTTCGTAAAGTTAGTGCATATAATATTGAGCATGGAGATGTAAAATGTTTTCTATTTGACACCCCACAATATGTTAAAGTTGTAAAATCTTATTTTAACACGATTGAAGTAAACTTAAAAGATGAGCGCGGTTCAAAATTGCCATTTGGATTTGGAACTTCAAACTTAACACTTCACTTTAAACGAAAATGATTTCTGAAAGTATTGATGATAGTTTTTAAATTACACTTGTATCAAACGCAAGTACTGATGTACATCCTACAAGTAGTCCAACAAATTTTATTAAACAACTAAAAAATAATATTCAATTATCAGAAACCGATTGGTATGTAGGATTAAGTGAATTACATGTTCCTTTAACATGTTATAATGTTAACGATGGAGAAAATGTTATATGGTATAAAATAAGAATGAAGAACCACAAAAAAATAAAAATTGTAAGTGGATATTATCACTCCGTATATCATATCATTGATGAATTAAATATTGTACATGTAGATTGTAATGATCGTGTTGTATCAGACTTACTATCACCAACATTAGCATTGTAATTAGGATTTCGTCAAGATCTTGTTTTGTATAAACGTGGATTTAAACAACCATATGTTGATATTGAGTATCCACATCAAATTTTTATTAATACTGATATCATACAATATCAGTTTTTAGGTGATACAAAAGCACCTTTTTTACGTATTGCATCAATATCAAATGTAAAATACGGTAAAGTGAAAACATTAACATTTCAAGATATCCATTATCTTCCACTTGCAAAGTTTTCATTTAACCGTATTGAAATACTATTAAAAGACCATGCAGGACGAAATTTGTCATTTCGTTCTGGGACACTAAATGTTACACTTCATTTTAAGCGCTCTCCTAATAAAAATTAATTAATTATATTTTTAAAAAAATGACATTTAGACGACATTACGGACGTGGTATCCCATACAGTAGGGTACATATGTACGTTCTGCAGACAACTTTCCCCTCAACCCCCCCTAAATGTCCAAAATTTATGAAGCCACCACTAACTATTGTACTTTAACACAGAGGGATAACACAAAGTGAGATTGAATATGCTTTTATCACATTTAAAATCAAATTAAAATGAGCTAACTATTTCGGATATTTTATATTTAATAAATCATGAAAAAGTGTGTAATTTGTGGAGAACTAAAACAATTCCAAGAGTTCGCTAGAAATGGAAACAAGAGGTCTTATAACTCTAAAAGATGTTATAGAGCAGAGAATCTCAATAAAGAAGTTGAACAGGGTTTAAAATATTCTGGACCGTTGATAGATTATTCACTCTCATCAATAGAACGAGTGATGGAAATACATAATAAAATGTTAGAGCATGACTTTATAAAAATAATGTATCTTTTCTTTAAGGACATAGACACACAATTTAAGATTTTAAGACCAGCTACATTATCAGAATGTAAGTTTGTAGATCCAATATATAACCCCGTAGGTTTTACATTACCGGCACCAGAAGTTATTTTATTTAAAGATATAATACGTGTTGGTTTCCCACCATGTTTTACTAGAAGGAACGAAACTACATCTTGTTATGACTTAACTAATGAAAGAAATATTAATAATAAATGTGTTGTATGTGGAATTCCTGCATATTATAATGAGAACTTTTGTTTCATATCCCATATAAAACTACATGATTGGATACAAAAAAAGATTGTCAGAATTTAAAGAAAAGGGATATATCATCACTAACTACAAATCACCACTAGATGACTAACGTAATTACTAAGCACTTTCTTTGAATATTTCTTTTGCTTTAACATTAGTTGACTAGCACATAAGGGCACAAGAAACTAATGCAAAGTATTCCCATAACTACAACTTTAAAGGGAGATCGTATAGGCTTTTATGAAATTTAAAATCATAAAAACTTACATCTAAAACTTATAACTTATAGTGCTGTCTTTGATTGAAAAAGTAGGTTTTGTTTGATCGAAATCGGTCCACAGATGGCTGAATGATGAAAAGTTAGCTAAGTATGTTGATTCGCTGTTACATACTTTATATACACTTATACGAGACGCACATACATATAATCAGCTTACAAACCAGTTTCAGTTGAGAGAAGCAATAACATATATGTACATGAAATTATAGCCTCTCTCTTTTCTTCTCCTCACACCAACAGAACTTCCAGCTGCAGTAGACACCAGATGGAGCTGTTATGACGTAATCCCACGGGATGGGACTACGAAATAACTATGACGTAATCCCACGGGATGGGACGACGTATTAACTATGATGTTAATAGATATACAACATATATCCTTCCACCTCCAGCAAGAAAGAGAGAGAATGACTTACATATAGCTCAACATGCTTTCCTCAAATAAAAGAAAGAAATTCACAATTGTCAAATTGTACATGATGTTCTTTCTAGATCTTTTTTTAGAATCAGCGTCTCCAACTCAATATTTTTTTCGGAACGTTCCAGGATTTTAATTTTTCAAGATATCGCTTTAAAACATATAGGGATGAATTCAGCCCATTACTAATAAATATGATAATTGTTAAAAGTGAGTTGGCAACACTGGCAGCCTCACCTTAAAATAACGGTAAAATTCAATAGCTCGGTCACTAACTAACCGATTTCAAAAATTCAAACGGCAAATGAATACTAATAACATAGCCAATTTTATAAAATGCACAAATGGTTGCATAACCCAGAGGATATTTTTTCCCTTTTTCAAAATCTACAGAATTTCATCAAATGGAAAAAAAACTACCATAATTTAAATACATTTTTACGACTTTTTTAAAGAATAACATTTTCCAGAAAACTCAAAAATAAACCCGTAAAAAATCCCGAAATTTCGAATTTGCTATAACTACATCAAATATTAACCGATTTTCAAAATTCAAACGGCAATCAATAGAGAAATAAATTGGCTATCTATTGAATGTCTTATAAATTGCATAACTCTAAGGATGTAATTACAAAAAACTCAAATAAATCCCTTATTTATACATATATCTTTAAAATTTAAATGACATTATGTTCTGTGTATCCAAAGGTCTTAGGTTTTTATAGTCTTGATACTATAAAAAACACTTATACACTTGAAACATCCTGAAAATTACAAGTTTGGATATTGATAATGAAACCATAATAACACTTATACACTTAAAACATACTTAAAATTACAAGTTTTATTTTTGTTATTTTTTGGATTCATTTCTAAAGTAAAACTGATGTATTTTATAACCATTATCTAAATCTTTCAAACCTTCATACTTAACAAACAGCTTATACTTTTACAAATCTTTCAGAACTTGTTCAGTTTCATCATTATATCTTTGTGGTAATAACGTCTTATATTTCTCATCTAAATGTACTAAAACTCTTTGACCATAACGCTGTGTTTGAATCAATTTCCATAATGTTATCTCGTACGCTTTACCTTTTGCTAACTCATCTATGCGAAGGAATCTCAATGCTTTAACGTCATTTTTTATTCAAATAATTAGCCATAGTTTATTTACTATAAGGAAAATGTTCGTTTTATTCGAAATTCATAAAAACCGATTCTCATTTACATACAGGAAATTTACCTAAAATTTACATACAGAACTCAACAGTTGGATAATTATCTTTTAGACCAGTGTATTTGATTTTTATTCCATCTTTAACGATCTCATCAATCATTTTAACTGTTAAGTGTTTTGTAAATCTAGGTGGAAGAAACACCTTAAACTCTTCACACTCAACTAAAATGCTCTTTCCAAACTTAGTTTTAATCTTTTCCGTTTTCACAATCTTATGTTCTGTATTTAAATCTAATTCTCTTAATCCAATAACTTGTTTTTTTCAAGACTTCCAAGTTTATTTAAAAGCTCAATATGACTCGACATCGTATTTATTATATTGAAAATCAATGAACACTCTTCAATTTTTATCTTCACCAAAAATATTTAATCATTTTTTATCAATTTCTTTTATGGAAAAACTTCCATAAAACAATACAAACATACGTTTAACTATCTAAAACTCTTCTACTACTTTCTCATTCTTGGGATCATATGTAAAGTTCTTTGTCCAATTAAAATGGCATAGCATATAGTATTAGCAGCCACAGCTTCTGCAAAGTTTACTACAATCTTTATGTTTGTTCTCTCATTTACTGATACATTCTTCCTCTTACGACAATTAATCACATACATTGGTCTGTTATTTATAAACTCTTTAGGATCATAGTACATTTCGGTATTGCCACATGTTATTCTCTTAAATGCAGTATAATCTTCATACATCTTAAAATAATCCCTGTTAGCAATATCTAAGTTTCTTGATTCTTTTGGAAATACCTCATTCCTCCCATTATTAAGATAGATATTCTTTACCTTACAATGATCAAACTTACTTGCATCTGCTGTTTGTTTGCCACTTCTATCAGTTTGGAACATTACAACTACGAAATGAGGCATATCAAATTGTCTAGAATTAAATTGAGTAGTAACATCAAACTCCAAGAGAGAACCTACAACACTCTTCTGAACACATTGATAAGTATGGAATGAAAACATGATTTTAGGTTCTTTAAGAATATTCAACTTTAACTTGTTTTCATAAGTAGATTCGTATTCAACAATAGGCATTCTTATCTCCATACTTTTATTGTTATTTTTCCATCATGAGGAGCTGCTGCACCTGCTGCTGATCCAGTTTAATTGTACAAGACATCGTTATTGTTGTTAGCTTTTGTAAATGTTATTCTCAATCCATCTTTCCACATAACCTCTTTATAATCACTTAAAAAGCCTGGAATTAATCTTAACGGGTACAAAACACTAAAGTCCTTTCTTAGACCAAGCTTATCATCTGTTTCAAATCCTGTTTGTTTTAAATATTCAACTTCTTATTTGGAAATCTTTAATGTTCCAATAGCTGTAGATGTTATTCCTTGTAGCTCAATCTTATCTATAACAACATCATGCTTTCTAACCTCAATTTGAGAAAAGAAGAATGGTAAGAAGTTATCTACAAGTTTTATAGTATCGTTTGCCCCAAATATATATCTATAACAACATCATGCTTTCTAACCTCAATTTGAGAAAAGAAGAATGGTAAGAAGTTATCTACAAGTTTTATAGTATCGTTTGCCCCAAATGTTCCTCCAACTGATGCACCAACAACTTCAAAAGTCATGTGACAATCTGCTTTGTGTGGTTGTATAAAGCCATGCCCCACATCGAAATCAAACTCAATATCTTTGTTAGCTTCAATCAAATTATTAAGTTCTTGTGTTAGCTTTAAAGCTCTGTAACTCGTAACTCTCAACACTATCCATTTATTATAAAGAAAATCTTGAAACAACGCTTTTATGGGATATAACCATAAAAGAATCATACATAATAACAATTAAAAAACTTATAATCCCCATCCTAACTTAACCTTAGCATTCATAGCAGTACCAACCACAAAAGCAGCTAATCATTCACCAATTGACGCATCAGTACTAAATGCTCTTTTCCATGCTTTAGTTTCTAGTTCCTTATCTGCAATATGTCTTGACTCTGTGTCTTTATTGTCTCTATAGTATATATCGTGTTCTTTACAAGCCTCATCTAATACCTTCATCACCTCTCTCTAACCTTTCTTGAAGCTTCGTAAAAGGCCCGCAAAATCTGAAGCCTGGTATATGTAGCTCCGGTATTCCCTTCATGTTTAAAATCTTATTCATTAGTCCTTTTCCAAGCTTCTCATCATTCCAGAATCGTGGTGGTAATGTATTTAAGATCTTAATCAAATACCCTATATCTTTTGGATCATTAGGAATAAATTGTGAAAGCTTATTATTAATCATACTCACTAAACCTACTTTCTCATTATAAAAGTTATTATTACCAGCCTTTTCTTCTCCATCTATAACTATTAACCGATCAATTAACTTTCTCACATCATCCATCCATATATATTCTTTAGGTATCTCTGTATATTGTTTAATTCCTTCACCAGTCCTTTTAGGAGTTGGAGGTAAAGATGGTTTAATATAATTATCCCAAATAGGCTTGATAATATTAATGTACTTAGAACCTCTATTAGATGCTACTTTTATCTCAATTATATTTTTGGAAGGCAGCATCTGATTCTATTATTATTTCTTTGTACTGTTCAAAATCATCATCATCATAATCTTCAATGGTTTTATTAGTATTCATCGTTAATAATTCCCATAGACCTTCTGTTCCTTTATAAGTTTTACCATTAATTATCAAATAATCACCATTCACTTTAACTTAAGAATTTCCTATCTTATTTACTATTTTTCCATCTTCTTCTACAGTTCTTATTCCAAACACACTATCATTTCTTTTCTATAATATTTGTTGCAATCTTACCAAATGATTGCGCTGTTGTTAAAGGTTCTACTCCTTCAACTTTGTCTTTAATTTGTTTTTCATTTGTTTTATTTCACCCGTTATAGGCGTATCACTACTACTTGGAGAACTATCATAAGTTATCTTTTTAGGTGTTTCTAGTAGACAAGGATCTATTGAAACCGTTTTATGTACAACTGGAACAAGTTCAGTTATTAGATTTTTATTTTGTTCTGCTACTTCTTTGATCTCACTTCCCAAGTTTTGAATAGCATCAATTACAGGTTGTTCTTGCATCTTAAATTTGTCCTATACCTGCTCTTTTTTCTTCCAAGATTTGAAGCCCTTTATCAAGAACTCCTTTAACTTGATATTCTTATTAATATCTTTCTCATCCATTTATTCTATAGAAAACGAACAAACGTCAATAAACTTCAAAGAACATCAATAAACGTAAAAAAGTCAAACGTTTAAGAAATGTTTATCTTTTTCCTATACTTACCATTGTTCACCTTCCTTGTCATATCAATTAACATAAAACCATAATCTTCTTGCCAACATTTTGAACATATCTCTTTAAATTTATCGCTGACATATCTCCTCCAACAAACTCATTATACACATGTTTAAGATTAGTATCATCTTGTCTGAATATGCATAGGAAGTTAACGTTATCTCTTATAAGCTGTTTAGGTACCTTTGAATATGTTTGTGCAAGATAGAAACAGTCTAAATGTCTATGTCTACCTCTTGTAAAGTAATTTCTAAGAGTATCTTGATTCTCCAAAATGTAATCGTCAAACACAACTATAGAGTATTTTTCATATTCATCAATAGGTACAATAGAATCATTACCGCTTAAGAACGTTGCTATTGGCTTCTTAAACTTTAGTTCTGCTTTTTCAAATCGATCTTTTAACTGCTCATACTTTGGCTGATACATGCTTTTAGAATATATATAAAAGTAATTATTGTTTAACCAACCTGGCTGTAATAAAAAATTAAATAGCAAAAAAGTTTTACCACACCCAGATGAACCCACTATAAGACATCGAATATCATCAGGTATAAGCCCTCCATTTCTTTTCTTAACTGTTGTCTCTTTTATCATCCCTTTTACATCCAAATTAACAGTTTTCTTACTCATTTATTATAGAAAATATCATCACTTTTTATGATCTTATATCTTTAAGTTGTTCTCTGTAACCATTTTCCCTCTCCACCCCCACAACCCACCCAAGACAAAATTGAATAGATCCAAACCTGTATTGGAAAGCAAGTCGTAAGGCTAGAGAGACAAAACCGCTACACATCTGGATGAGTTATTTAACTTCCCGAGAATCTAATTTGGTTTCTGGCCAAAATACGTATATGAATTCTATATACTATTGAGGTTATACTGCTGGTTTTAGAAATATAAAAAGTCAAAAAATTAACAATTGTACATATAATCTTTAATTATCAAAAATATTCAACAAGAAACTAAACGCAATTTAGTTTTGTCAACTCTAAGTTATGGATATGTAATATTTTTAGTTTTGTTCAAAATTACCTTAACCACGAGGACACAATAGTCCTTCTCCTTTTTGTTACAAAAATGGCGTCAGCCAAAAGATTAAAAAAATGACAAATAATTATAATTATTATGTATGAAAAATGTATGAACTAATACTCGTAAGATTCACATAAATATATGTATATATTTTAAACTTATCTGTAATACGTATATTACTGGCAAGACTCGATTATACTGTCACAAAACTATAGATAATTGATGAGCTATAAAAAAATGAAGTTAACTCACCAGGCAATTACGTCAACTGAAGCATTTGAGAATTTTACATGGCGAGCAGCAAACTCCCAGCATGCTCCAGTTGATAACAAGTGAAAAATTAAATTCGTAAAAACAAAACTACAATGCCGTAGTAAAAATAATAACCAAAGCAAGAGAACAATAACGTAATAATAATAATAACAATAATAATAATAATAATAATAATATTTTATAAATGACTAGATTCTGAATACATTACATATCACCCTCCTCCGTCTGAAAAAGTTCAGGTGATCAGGCTGAACTTTTTCAAACCCAGAATGATACCAACCTTATTCAGAAAATAGATCATTAAACTATATAAACCATAAATATATATATACAGTAAATGAAACAACTGCCAAATATATCAAAATGAAATAAGTATTACATATAGGTAATTTTGACGTTTTTGTGGCCACAAAAACAAATTATAAAGTGTAATTAATACAACAAAACCAGAGTAAGCTATTTATATATGTGAATTTTATATATCTAGTAGTCATGCCAAACCTTCTTAAACCTTAAGGATCATTAACATGCATCCGAGGTAAGTAGCGTTTTAATAACGATACATGATAAGGAAACTTCCTATTTTGAGATTCATTGAATAACAAAGCTGTGTTTTTACTCAAAAACGACTCAATGACCACGGGCCCAACCCATAAGGGCGACAAGGATATATTAATCGCATCTTTCTTAGACGACAGAATATGAGAGCGATACAGCACTTTATCCCCTTCTGAAAATGTTACTGGAGTTACTCGTTTATTATAAATACGTCTTCGTTCATTCCATACTTTTTCCATATTGTGAAATACCTTAGACCAAATATCCTTGGCCTCAGGAGCTACAATATCGTTATCAGAAATATCCCACCTAGCCATTAAGGGATCAATGGGTTCTCTTCCCATATACAAACGAAACGGGCTATATTTAAGTTCTGAATGAATTGCCGCTTTAATGCCAAATTGCAATTCTTTCAAATAACTCGACCACTTGTCTTGTTTGTCATGAAAATAACTTCTGATAGCCGTTTTCAAAACCTGCACGTATCGTTCCACGGCGTTTCCACCAGGAAAATAGGGTGAACTACGTATGTGCTTAATACCTGAGCCATGCAGGAAAGACCTAAAGGTATAACTTGTAAAATAAGAAGCCCTGTCCGTAATGGGAGAAAACGCGAACCCAAATTTACAAAAAATGTTATATAATTCGCGTGTAATAGTAGTGCTATTGGCCTTCCGCAATGGAACTAAATGCAGAAAACGTGTACAATTATCAAGTACCAATAACACATAAGAATAGCCAGAACTAGTTGGGAGAGGACCAGCCAAATCGGCAAATAGATGCCCATTAGGAATCTTATTATATTTAGATATTAATTCCCCTTGTGGTTTGGCTAGTCTAGGTTTCGAAATTTGACAAGTATGGCAAGTGGTCACAAAAGTCCTGATATCAGCCATCATATTCGGCCAAGTGAAAAGCCTACGAATTTTACACAAAGTTTTAAAATAACCAATATGATTGCCCGTTAGCTGAAATTCGTGATAGTAACTCATGATCATATTTCTCAAACACAAGGGTAACAATATTTTATACTGAACATTACGAGCTTTAGTTCGCTGGTAAAGAATACCATTTTCTATTCTATAATCACCCATCTTATTTCCATTATTAGCCACTTGTTGATATAAGTCTTTCGTGTCAGATTCAGTTTTTTGATAATTCCTAATATCACCATAGGCTAGAGGCAAATCTCGCAAACTACATATAAAATTCTTAGCATAAACATCTTCATCCAGTGGTTCATCTAACACATCATACAAATTGGTGTCATATATACGAGTGAGAAAATCCGGTATTAAATTCTGTCCCGAGGTAATATGTTCAATTTTAAAATTGAACTCAAAAAGTCTCTGAATTATGTTACCATAACGAGATACTTTCTTAGGATTGCGTAACATATGTACCAAACTCATATTGTCAGTAAGGATAGTAAATTCATTTACCAAGAACTGCTGAAATCTAATCACCGCATTATAGATACTAAGCAGTTCCAGTTCAAAGATTGTACGATTAGCGTCAGCCTCCTTTAAACGTTTAGAGTAGAAAGCAATAGGGAGCATTGAACCATCAGTTGTCTTTTGTGAGATTGTCGCAGCCAGACATTTTAGAGATGCATCTGCCTGAAGATAAAATCTCTTATTAAAGTCAGGAACCTTTAATATTATATTTTCTTCAAAGGCTTCCTTTATTCTTTTAAAGGCATCAGCCTGCCTAGGCCCCCACTCAAATTTTTTTCTTAGGAGATTTTAACTCCGTAATAGGAGACATTATTTCCGCATAATTAGGACAATGTTTCGCATAATACCCCAGAGCTCCCAATAATTTCTGAACCCCTCTCCTACAACGGGGGGGGGGTGGCAATCGATGGATCGCCTCAATACGCTCAGGGAGTAATGAAGCATTACCATCAGAAAACAAAAAACCCAAATACTGAATAGAAGTTTGAAACAGCTTACACTTTTGAGGCGAGACCGTTATCCCTCTAGAACGCAATCTAGAAAATACCTCAAGCAACAAATTCTTGTGAGATTCTACATCAGAAGAAGTTAGGACAATATCGTCAATATAGAAATCAACACCCTTTCCTTTTAGATCACCCAGCACATCATACAAAACACAAGTAATTGCTTGACTTCCTATCTTTATTCCAATAGGGATTCTATTCCACACATAGGTTTTCCCCTCAAAAGCAAAGGCCGTGTAGGCCCTACTACTTTCTGCAAGGACAATTTGATGAAAACTCCGCTTAGCATCAATATGTGATATTATCTTAGCGTTAGCTAGTGAAGCCATACACTCTTCTACATTAGGACAGATCATATTATCACCCATTAAATGCTCATTTAATTTCGCGTAATTTAAAACTACTCTCGCTTCACCTTTGGAATTTTTAACAATGAAACAAGGAGAACGGTAATCAGAATTCGCTTCTTGAATGACCCCATTACGCTTATATTCTTCTATAAATTTTCTCATCTCATTTCTGTGAGCTTTCGACAGCGGATACTGTTTTTCACAAACAACAGTGTTATCCTTTAATTTTAAGTGATATTCAAAATTGGTCACCTTACCTATTTTATCTGTAAGAACTTCTTTAAATTCATCATACATATATTGAACAAACGAACTTAATGTAGGATTTGAAACAAGCAACTTTTTATCAACACTATTTATAATACTATTCGTATCAACACTAGGAGCCAAGTTGGCTGCATTATCAACACTACAACAGTACATTTCATATTCCACTGGTTGAATGTCTGGCACAAACAGGTGTATAGGAAAACAGCTGTTATTTTTCTTTTGTCTTTTTGTTGATAAACATTCATTTTTCGCTGGCAAATGATAAGCACTCGCTGAACGTGTGGACTCTCGATTCTCATAATTATCAATAGATAAAGACCTCACCTGCTGTTTTTGAATGTCAGTGGCGTATCTTACCGGGACATCCACCTCACTAGAAACACCAGGAATCAGGTTCCCTTCAGATAGCCGAGAATGTGAATCCTTCCACTGTGCCCCAGCAACAGAATAAACAGATGTAGCCTTAGATCGACGATCCTCTGCATTGTTAAACATTCGAACAGCGCAGGAAGTATCTGAGGTGACAGCATCCCCAAAAAGAGCGTGTATTGGGTGCCCTTCATCGACAGACTTCCTGCAAGTAGAATCAAAGGCACCAGTATCCATGTTGGAAAAAGATCCAGGGGAGGGTGGGGGGAGTTGAGTTGTTATTCCCGTAAGTAGGGGAATAGACAGTTGATAGCGTTGAAGTTTTAAAGATTTACTCTTAAAGTCCATGTAGCACTGAGCATCATTCAAAAATTCCAAACCCAATAAAACAGGAAATTCAAGTTCTGGATAGACAAATGAGCGCACACTAATAAGTTTGTTTTGTATTTTAAAACTGAATCGTACACACTTGTCTAACACAAGTTCGGTATTATTAACTGCCTTTCCTTTAAATGTTTTAGGAATAATTTTTAAGTTCATTTTTGTTTTCAAAAACTGAAACACCTCATTATTTATTAAATTGATTGAAGATGCTGAGTCTATACAAGCATGATATTGTTTATTAAACAGTTTAAGCAAAACATAAACACCTCTATTAGTCTCTTGTGAAATGGTACTGAAGCGTCCCTGGCCTTTGTTATTATAGGAATGTCCTTTTGTGTTCATAGAATTAAAGGAAGACGAAGGCAAGCGCGCAGCACTATCTTTATTGTGAAAATTTCTACCACCTTTTGGAGAAAAATAATTCCCCGATCTAGATTTATGAAACGAGGGGGAAGCACATTCAGTAGCAGTTCTCGTAGAAGACGATGTGGGTTGAAACGAATTATTGAATTGCAGAGAATAAAGTTCATGCTTCATATACTGTTCCAATAATTGTTCAAAGTCTCTCATAGATTTAGGCATTCCAGCATAGAATAATTTCTCCCTAACACTGGGAGTAACACCCGAAGCAATTGCACGCAATATACTTTCTTCACCCACTGTAAGATCTAAAATTTTTACACTAGTACACACCCTCTTTACATAATCCTTAATACGTTCACGTGGAGCTTGGGGACGATAAAAGTTAGTAACCATAAGGTGATGTTGAGCACAGTCAGAAATTAACTGCCGAACAACGTGCCTACATACAGGGTCCCAAGAGCTAGCTAAAGAACAGGCTTCAATAAAAATGTCACTAAGAGGATTTCTCATCCTGGATCTCACTGCCAACATTAAACATTCGAAAGAAAAATGTTCAACTCGTCCAATTCACTCAATTGGACTAAAAAGGCATACAATTGGTCGGGCACTGTGCCATCGCACATCGGAAGTTGATTCACATACATATCAATAAGTTTCAATTGTACATTTTGTTCTAATTTGCTATGAGGGATTGAACCCGAACTCTCATTCATATGAGGTAGTGTTTGTCCGCCTTTCGTATGTTTACTAGTCCCACTATCACCTCCTGACACAAAATCGGTTTGAGTAACTTGTGACTTCGCCTCGGGTTTTGAACCCCATACCTTTCCGGAACGAGTAAGTTGCAAGTCCTTATCTTCTTCAGATTCTGACATTATAAATTATTACAAATATTTGTTGACAAAACAAATAAATGAAGTTTGTAAGACCTTAAGAGAATATAGCTGTCGCTTTTTTTTCTATTAAATAATAGCACGTACCTGTATTCGTAAGTTCAAGGCTACACACCAGCAATCTACACCTGTTGTTTATAATCCAATTGATAACACAAGAAACAGACAGGTTTCTTTCACTATCAAGCAAATACAAGTAATAGCAAAGACTAAATGCCCCCGAGCTACTTCGATTAAAGGCCAGAAACAAAAACATACGAGAGTGAGTTGACGTAATCTATTATATGTAACCATTTTCCCTCTCCACCCCCACAACCCTCCCAAGACAAAATTGAATAAATCCAAACCTGTATTGGAAAGCAAGTCGTAAGGATAGAGAGACAAAACCGCTACACATCTGGATGAGTTATTTAACTTCCCGAGAATCTAATTTGGTTTCTGGCCAAAATACGTATATGAATTCTATATACTATTGAGGTTATACTGCTGGTTTCAGAAATATAAAAAGTCAAAAAATTAACAATTGTACATATAATCTTTAATTATCAAAAATATTCAACAAGAAACTAAACGCAATTTAGTTTTGTCAACTCTAAGTTGTGGATATGTAATATTTTTAGTTTTGTTCAAAATTACCTTAACCACGAGGACACAATAGTCCTTCTCCTTTTTGTTACAAAAATGGCGTCAGCCAAAAGATTAAAAAAAATGACAAATAATTATAATTATTATGTATGAAAAATGTATGAACTAATACTCGTAAGATTCACATAAATATATGTATATATTTTAAACTTATCTGCAATACGTATATTACTGGCAAGACTCGATTATACTGTCACAAAACTATAGATAATTGATGAGCTATAAAAAAATGAAGTTAACTCACCAGGCAATTACGTCAACTGAAGCATTTGAGAATTTTACATGGCAAGCAGCAAACTCCCAGCATGCTCCAGTTGATAACAAGTGAAAAATTAAATTCGTAAAAACGAAACTACAATGCCGTAGTAAAAATAATAACCAAAGCAAGAGAACAATAACGTAATAATAATAATAACAATAATAATAATAATAATAATAATAATAATAATAATAATAATATTTTATAAATGACTAGATTCTGAATACATTACATCTCTGATCTTAAGCATCGTATCTTTTATATATTCGTTATCCATTTCACCATTTAATGTTATTATCATCTCTAACTGTTCTTTAAATGAATTAATACAAGTAACAATGGTTTTATATTCATCTTTTCTTTTGCTTATGTTTAACTTAGAAGATAAACCTGTTATAATAGCACATCCAGTTGCAAGAGACGTTGTTAATATTGAGTAATTTGTTACAGGTATAAAAATATTAATAAATCCAGTTGTTGCCGAAAGTATAACCGATAACGTAATCAAAGTGTAGTATGCATAACTAACAATTCGTAGTTTTCTCTTTTTCTTCTTTAAACTGTATTCTAACTTTTGAATGATATCTTCTATTAACTTGATTACTTTCTCTCTTGGAATATCTCTAGGTAAATCAAACTCATTCATTTATTATATAATAAATGGCTAAAGTATTTAAGTTAACGAGTGATACTTCTGTTTTAAAGATGAAACTGCATTACGAATTAGACAACAGTAGCAACTATTTAAGTATAGGACTAGTTGGGTTTTACACAACATACTTAACTCCAAACATAACAACAAAAAAGCAGTTTCTCATATGGTGTTAGACAAGTTTTTATACCAGAAGGGCAATATAATTTAAAATCACTTAATGAGTATTTAAAATCTCAATCCATCAACATAACATTATCAGAAGATCATTTAAGAAATAGAGTTAAAATAGAAACTGATAGTAATGATGTTACAATTGGGGGTATAGGTACTGTCCTCGGGTTTAATGTTCTTGAAGTTTTAGAAAAAAACTAAACACATATTGGAAGTAAGTTGCCAAAGTTTCACCCATTCGATACAATTAATGTTCATTGTAATATAGCAGATGGTATGTTTGTTAAAGATACAGAATATACACATAGGGAAACAGGAATTATAGCATCATTCAAAACAGATGCCGAGTTTAAACATAGTATTATTTATGAGCCTACTTATCCATTATTTTTCCCTATATCTAAAGACAAGTTTGACAATTTTGAGATAAGGATAACAGATGAGAATGATTCCTTAAATGAATTTGGTGGAGCAACAACAACTGTACTTTTACAAACTAAGATTTTCTCTTAAATAAATAGGAAGATGTTCTATTAAAGGTTGTATGTTTAGTGTTCCTTATAACGAACTAAAGGATTAAAATATTGATCATGTATTAACAAAAAAAACTTAGTGATAATTCTAAGAAAATTAAAGAAGGCAAAGGAATGGATTTAACTTTAACTACTGCACAAATGAAAAAGAGCATAGGGGTGGTTTTATTTTTACAATTCCGGCCATTTTAGCAGCTTTAGGAGCAGTTGGCTCATTAGCAGGTTGTACAGCATTAGCGATTACTAAAACTGTACTGGATGCTAAGAAGAATAAACAAGAACTTGAAGAACCAAAAAGGTACAATATGGCTATGGAAGAAAAGCAGGGAGCAGGTAAACTAAAGAAGTCAAAAAACTAAAACCATTTACCAACTTCGATATAAAGAGGTTGGTTAAAGAATTAAAGATAAAACGATTTAGAGGTGTATTTATGAGTGATGAACTTCCACAAAAACCCTATGTAAATGAGTGTGGTGTAGTTAACTTCGATAAATCAGAAAACATTGGTACTCATTGGATATGCTATTGGAAAGACAAAACATAAAGTACGTGTTCGATTCCTATTGTGGTATTCCTCCTAAACAACTAGTACAATATCTTGGTATCAAAAACTTATTTTACAATGATGAACGAATACAAGACTTTAATTCAGTTATATGTGGTCATCTTTGTGTTAAGGCTTTAAATCTTCTAAATCAAGGGTATTCTTTTAGTGATGTTATGTATATGATTAAAAATGATTAAATATTATTAAGTTTAAGTACTTTTATGGTTTATATCCATAAGTTTTGTTTTAAGATTAATATGGAAGCTATAAACAATAGATTTTTAGATTATTTTGAGAAGCATGAGGATGAACTAGATGAACTAGTTAAATATAAATTTAATTGGTATATTCGGGATGTTAGCAAGATGGACATAAAAGATAAAAACAACGCATATACAGTTGTTCAGTTAAGGAAAATGTTAATACCTAAATTTTTGTACACGGAAGAATAGTTGGTAAAGTTATATCCAATAATTACCTTAAAGGATGTTATCAAATTATAGTTCTAAATCATTAAACTGCAGTAATTCTGGTAGTAAGTCATTAACAAAAGTTATGAGCAGTTACATTTGTGATTATTGTTTTGTAGCGAATGGTTGGGTTTACAGTACTTGTGAAGGAATGAGAGCTGCTAGTGTAAGAAAACTATGGTATGATACTATAAAAATATTTAGAATTATTCCTGAAGAGGTGTTCAAGGTGTTAAATGATGAATTTAGAGATATATCCAAAGATATAATATCAATAAAAGATGTTCTAGAAATACTAAAGAAAAACAAATACACAAAATATTATGATGATGTTTATTTAATACACTATCACCTTACCGATCAAAAACCATTAAACTTACAAGAAATGGAGGAAACACTTATAAATGAATTCGAAAACTTTAAAGAACTGTATCCGAAAAGAGTATTGTTTATTAACTTAAAATGTGTATTGTACCATCTGTTGAAAAAGCACGATGTTCATGTTGATATTGATCTTAAACACTCATCTAAACAAATAGAGATGTTAAAGAAATGTTTTGAAAAATTAGGATCGACATTTTCTGTATTATAAATGAGTGTGGATATATTTGGTAATGTTAAAGATAGAAAAGATAATGTTGATATTAGTGAAGAAAAATTAAAATTGTTGGAGAATTTAAATGATGTTGTTAGCGTAAGTCAACTAAGATCAATAGAAGCTCAATTAGAGAACGATAGAAAACGATTTGAAGATGCATTAGAAACGTTACAAGACACATACGTCAAGAAAGAAGATTTTCAAAAGGTTAGGATGGATACTACTAAATTGATTATGCAGAAAGAATCTATACCCCTATTATATCGATTAAAATCTAAAAACGTTAAGGAGCCAATCTTTAGAATATTTATTTTTTTAATTTTTATAAATTTCTCTATAATGGGAAGATAATGCACATGGAATTAAGTTTAGATAAATATTTTTAGACATATATTTAGGTGATACTTTGATTGAAAATATACCTTTTAGCTTTAACAAGAATGATATAATTACAATCAAACCAACTAAAAATTCAACTATGGAAGAGGGTGAATTATTGTTTGTTGTGATGTACATAGAAAGAGAACTTTCCTAAAGACGTTTGCTATATAATAAATATGGATATTTTTGGTAATGTTAAAAGTATAATAGAAGAATCTAGAGAAGTTTTTACATCCTGGGTTGATTTTAAGAACAAAAGATTGGTTAATGTATCTAATGCTATTGATAAACAAGATGTTGTAACATTAGAACAGCTTGAATCAGTGAACGAAGAGTTTAATTTACTTACAAGAAAAGAAATTGTTGAATTACCATGTCGATTGGCAGAAGATGATCTTGGGAAACCAGCCTTTTTTGTATATAATTTAGCTGCTGCCTACAAATTTCTTTATAGAGGTAGGTTAATGGATATAGAATCAAGTCTTAATAAACATCTTATATACTTATTTTTAAATGACGCTTTAGTTGAAAGTTTTCCATTACACTTTAATATGCATGATCAGTTAACAATTAGACCATCTATAGATTCTGATTTAAAAGAAGGTAAGTTATTATTGATTATTATGTATATAGAAATAGAAGATGAAGGTGAAAACGAATCAAGTGATGAGGATGATAATGTTAAAAGTATAGTATTAGGTAGTGATAAATTTTAATTTTTTTCGTTGATTTTCTATACAATAAATAATGATGATGTATTGTGTTAAGTGTGAGAAATTGGCAGATGCGGAGAAAGATACCATTAGGATAGAACAAACAAAGAATGGAAGATATCTAAAGAAAGGTATTTGTTCTGTATGTGGTGTTACTAAAACTCAATTCGTTAAAAAGCCTGATTGACTAGAAGAAGGTAAAGGTGTTAGAGAAGACATTATAGAAGAAATTCACAAACCATCTAGAAAAAACTTTGACAGATTAAGTGTAGTTATAAAAGGTATCGATGATCTTTGGCAAGCTGATCTTGTTGAAATTAATAGTGGAGTATTAAAAGGTGTTTCCAAATTAAATAAAGCTTATAAGTATCTGCTAACGATTATAGATGTGTTCTCTAAATATGCGTTTGTTGTTCCTGTTAAAGATAAAAGTGGTAAGAATGTTACAGAAGTATTCGAATCCATATTAAGAACAAGAATACCTAGTAACTTACAAACTGATCAAGGTAAAGAGTTTTACAATAAAAAGTTTAAGAAGTTAATGGAGGAAAAGAAGATTAATCATTATTCGACCTATAGTGGTAAGAAAGCTTCTGTTGTTGAGAGATTTAATAGAACACTTAAACAAAACATGTGGAAAAGGTTCACAACACAAGGGAATTATAAATGGATAGAGATATTAACAACATTGGTTAGTGAGTATAATAATAGAGTGCATAGAACAATTGGTTTAAAGCCTATAGAAGTTAATAAGAAGAATGAGCGAACAATATTGGAGAAAGTGTATAAGAAAGAATATAAGCGTGTTAAACCCAAATACAAATTAGGTGATCATGTTCGTATAAGTAAGTCGAAAGGGTTATTTGAGAAAGGATATACACCTAATTGGTCAACAGAAGTATTTGTTATTAGCGAAGTTATTCCATCTAATCCACCAACATATAGAATTAAAGATTTAGAAGAAGAGGATGTACAAGGTAGATTTTACGAACCAGAACTATTAATGACGAAACATAAAGATGAATACTTGGTGGAAAAGGTGTTAAGAAAGAAAGGTGATAAAGTATATGTTAAATGGCTAGGATTTGATGATTCACATAATAGTTGAGTAGATAAGAGTAATGTTCTAGTGTAAATATAAATGTTGTCTTTTATGGTTATTATTCCATAAAAGGCTAAAAATCAACATTTTCTATATAATAAATATGAGTACTATTGATAATTCTCTTAGTTTAAATAATATTTGTTATGAACATATTAAAGATAATTATTGGTATGGTGTTTGTGGTGATTTTAAACTGATTATAGATAAGAGTACAGGATATTTCAATGCTACTAAGTTGTGTCAAGATGGTGGAAAAGAATTTAAACATTGGTTAGAAAATAAAGAATCGAAAGAACTCATAACATATATTTCCAGGGTCGGTATTCCGGCTGTGGAAATTATTAAAAAAAGTAGCAGGTGGTAAAGGAGAAATATGGAATGAAATAAGAGGAACGTATGTTTGTAAAGAATTGATTCTAGATATATCACGATGGTTATCTCCAGAGTTTTATCTTAAATGTAATAAAATCATTATTAACTACTTTGTTAAAGACTTTCAACAGCTATACCTTACTAACAACGATCAACTTCAAACAAGACTACAAGAAATAGAACAACAAATGAATGAATTACGTATAAACAACGAGAAACAAGGAAAGGAAATAAATCATCTTAAAACAATCGCAGCACCATATACAGACGATAATTTAAAAGATAATTGTCTAATCATATATAAAAAGAACAAACCTAATGATCCTTTCCCTTATTATGCTATCAGATGCCAAAAGAGAACTCTATATAAGCCTCTTAATGAAGCAGAAGAAAAATATCCTAGTCATGTAATAATATATGAAAAGTTTAGAGATCCTAACAGTATTAAGCTATTCAACCTAATGCAGCAAGAACTAGATATTCGTAAAGGCAAGGGTAATGAGTTTTGGACATCACTATCAGAAGAAGAATTGATTAACAGTATAGATCAATTGTATGATAGGTTATTATCTGATAATTAAGGTTACGACTTTTATGATATAATAATTAAGGCTACAACTTTTATGATATAATAATCATAAAAGTTAATTAGTTAAACATTAAACAAACCAACCGTTGTAACGTCGAATGCTGAATTCAATATACCACCTAAATCAGGATTATTACGGTATTTCCATATTATTACTCTCCAATCTACGTAATGTCTAAATAAATATATAAAATCTACAGAGAGGTGTTGATAAATTGAGATGTTATGTCAATGAACTCTGTCTTTGAACTCTGCAATAAATCCTTCTGTTAAATTTTAAAATATTGAAATTATTTCCCAATCTACTTTGTCAGCGTAATCTCTTATAAAGTTTTCTGATAATTGTTGAGTTCCAGATACGCGTCCCCAAGAAACTTTATCTGCATGTTCTCGTATAAAGGCTTCAGAGAGTTTGTTTCCATAAGATATAGCATCAAAATCAACTTTATCTATAAACTCATTAATAAATTCTTCAGATAGGTTTTGATTATATGATACTTCTTTCCAATCAACTCTATCTGTAAATTCTCTTCTAAAGTCTTCTGATAAGTATTGGCTTTCTGAAATAATCTCCCAATCAACTTTATCAGCTAATTCTCTTATAAACTCTTCCCATAACTTTCTCCATGAACATATTTCACTCAAATTAACTTTCTGCAGATATTTGCGTATGAAATCTTCTGTAATGTGATCATAGTTATATTCCTCCTCATAATCATCATAACCTATATATAACCATTGTTCATCAGTCAGTGAATCTAATATTTCATCAGACAAATTCATAACATTTGCATAGAGAATGTTTTGTATAAGAAATGAGTTGTTTTCTTTAGTGGCTTTCTTGAACAAATGATCTAACATACCTATGGAGATGCTAAAATTTATTTTGTCTTCATCATTATAACCACCAATATCTAAATATTTACATACACAATCAAATATAGGTTTGTAAGATAATATTTCCTTAGCACTAGTCATATTTACCTGTTCGTTTTTATTCTTAGATTTTTTAAATTTATCTCATTTTCGTTGGTTTTCTATATAATAAATATGGAGAAAGAATTTGATTTATTACATGTTAGACTTAAACTAATCCATCATGATCTTAAACTCTTAGAAGCACTACTAGAGAAGCACATACTGTTAAAGGAAAAAGAATTACTAATAATGCAACAAAAACATCTGATTTGAGTAGTGATGATGAATATAAATATGGTAGTGATGATTATGATGATGATGAAGAAGTTTACAAAAATGATTTAATTTTAATACGCGTATATGTGACTTTGATGGGTTATTCTCATCAAGGTCGTGTTCTAATACAACGCGTAATATGTAGACAATGGCATTAGTGTACAATGTTATGTGTTTTATTAGGATAAATGGAAGTAAAAATAGTACAAAAATGAACAGAAATAATCCGGCGAAGATAAAAATTGAGTAGTAAGATTTTCTATATAGTAAATAAAATGAGTAATTATAGTAAATTTACGGTAATAGAGTTAAGACGACAATGTAAAGAAAAGGGAATCAGAAGATATTCCCGATTAAGAAAAGCAGAACTAATAAACCTTCTTAAACAATATGATGATGAACAAAGCAGAAGAGAGATTAGAGATATATTCCCATTTAAACAAGAAGTAATTGAAGAACCGAAACCAACACGTATACCTATAAAAGTAGAATTAGAAGAAACAGCATTAAAGAAGCGTTTACAAACCATTAAAGTTGAAAACACAGGAGGATATAAAGACCCAATAAAATTTTTAGATACAAGTGGAAGAGTTCCTATTAGCAAAATCAAAGAGGAATTAAAATTTCACCCTGTTAAAGTTAACCTTGTTTTCATTTGTGACTATATTAAAGGTACAGAAATACAAGAGCGCAATTTTAAAACATCAAACGAGAGAATATTAGGATCAACTGAGTTAAGTGAATATATACATCATGGAAAACTCAAACTTCGTAGAGAAATGGAAGAGTTTGAAGGTAGAGGATCAGGATGGACATTGCATCAAATTAAATATTTACAAATCAGATTAAACAAGTATGTACCATTAAGAGCTTCTTCCTATATTGAACTTCCTAAACCAATTAAAGATAAGAAAGCAGTGATTAATATTAAAAATAAATACAACAAATGTTTCTTGTATTCTATTGCAAGCTATTTAAAACCTATAGACAGATGTTCTCAGTATCAAAGACCTTCACATTATAAACAGCTTGTTAATGAGTTGCAAAAGAAGTATTGTGATAACATTGAATTTAATGTACAATTAAAAGATATTCCAAAATTTGAAAGAAGAAGTAATATTTCTATCAATGTTTGCAGCTATGACAAGAACTATAATGTATATCCACTTCAAATCACAAAAACAAAGCAAGAAAAACATGTTAATTTATTATATATAAAAGATGATCAAAATAATAATCATTTTTGTTGGATAAAAGACCTATCACGATTAATAAGAAGTCAAGTGACAAAACATACCGAGAAGTTATACTTTTGTGATAGATGTTTAACAAGACACTTTCGAAATGAGAAGCAGTGGAAAAACCATATGCTATATTGTAAAGAGCATGAGGCTGTTAGAATAGAACTTCCAAAACCATACGACAATCAAATAGTTTCAAAACTATAACCGCTCATTAACAGTTCCATTTGTCATATTTGCCGACTTTGAATGTATCTTATGTAAGTTAAAAATAGAGCATAATTGTAGTAAAACAGTAAAATATCAAAAGCATGAACCAATGAGCTTTTGTTAGTATGTCAAATATTCAAATGGGAACTATAAAGCCCCTGTTAGTTATATAGGTCCAGATGCTGCGAAAGTATTTACTGAAATGTTGCAAAAAGAAGCAATAGAAATTATGGAAATATATAACAGGGTAGTTGATATGACTCCGCTTAGTGAGGAGGAAATAGAAGCTTATAACAGTTCGGATACTTGTCATATATGTGAGAAAAACTTGAATGACTTGCCACCAGCTGTTGAGAAAAATAAATATATTAAAGAGGAAAATAGAGTTCTACAAGGATAGAGATGATATGAGTGAAAAAATAAAAGAATGGAAGCATGACTTAAGAAAGTGTTTGTATAAGATAAATAAAAATAAAGCAAAAGTAAGAGATCGTGATCATTTAACTGGAAAGTTTAGAGGTGCAGCTCACAGTTATTGCATTTAAATTATAAAAATCCCAACTTTGTTCCTGTATTTCTTCACAATTTAACTGGTTATGATACGCATTTGTTTATTAAAGAGTTAGCTTATGATACACAGAAAATTAAACTAATCGCTAATAATGAGGAAAGGTACATAACATATGAAAAATATGTAAAAGCAGGACCAGAAAAAGATGGAATAAATTTAAGATTTGTTGATTCATTTAGATTTATGCCAAAGAGTTTAGCAGAGTTAACTAGTAATTTAAAACCAGAACAATTTCGAGAAACATTAAACTTTCTCCCGATTGATAAACTTGATCCAGTTAATACTAAAGGTGATTATCCATTTGAGTTTGTTGATTCATTTGAAAAATTAGAAGAACCCGTTCCACTATCTCCAGACAAATTTACAAATAGATTAACAGGAGAAAAAATGAGTCCTGAACGTCATAAGCTTCATGTACGAGTTTGTAAAGAATTCGATCTGAAGTTAGTGAGGGACTTAACTGAACATTATAACAAAACAGATGTCCTCCAATTAACAGATATATTTGAAAACTTTAGAGATGTGTGTTTAAAGGCATATGGATTAGATCCTGCTTGGTATTATACAGCACCAGGCTTATCGTGGGATGCAATGTTAAAGATGACTAAAATTAACTTAAAAATGTTAACTGATTATGATAAAATACTAATGCTAGAAAAGTGTATACGAGGAGGAATCTCACAATGCAGTAAAAGATATGTAAAGCTAACAACAAATATATGAAAGATTATAATAAAAATGAGTAATCAACATACCTAGCATATCTAGACGCAAACAACTTATATGGATAGGCTATGAGTCAATACATACCTTATAAAGACTTTAAGTGGATTAAACCTTACATAGATATAATGAACATTCCAGATGATTCAGAAACTGGTTACATATTAGAAGTAGATTTAGAATATCCGAAGTATTTACACAACAAACATTCTGATTTAGCATTAGCTCCAGAAAACATGTGTCCACCAGAATCTAAACAATCAAAATTATTAACGACACTTTATAATAAGGAAAGATATGTAATTCACTATAGGAACTTAAAACTATATATGCCACTTGGAATGATATTAAAGAAAGGGCATAGAATATTAGAATTCAAACAATCAGACTGGCTAAAGAAATACATTAATTTAAATACAAATATGAGAACGCGAGCTAAAAACAAGTTTGAAGAATATTTTTATAAGCTCATGAATAACTCGGTAGAAGTAGAAAAAGTAGAGTAGAAACATTAATTGAAAAACCTAATTTTGATTACAGAACAATATTTACAGAGAATTTATGTGCTATACATATGAAAAAAGAGCGATTGACATTTAAAAAAACAATATATGTTGGTATGAGTGTATTAGAACTATCAAGACTGTTAATGTATGATTTTCATTATAACACGATGAAGCCGAAATATGGAAACAATATAGATTTATGTTATATGGATACTGACAGCTTTATATATGAGATTGAGACTGAAGACTTTTACAAAGATATAGCAGAAATAGTTGACTAGTTTGACACGAGTGAATACAAGGAAAATAACATATGGACTACCACTAATAAACAAAAAAGTAATAGGTAAGTTGAAAGATGAGAATAAATTTAAGATAATGACAGAGTTTATTGGATTGAGATCAAAGATGTATGCTTATAGAGTAGAAAATAAAGAAGAGAAAAAAGCTAAATTGATCACTAATGAAAGTGTCACCATTCATCTCAGCGACCGCAAAAACTATGGATTTGACACTAATATCGGTCATTTTGTATTACTTTTACATGCTTCGGTATCCCCACCCCCCGCTGACGCCCCACATACAATGGTAGCTGAATTAGCAAGTGATCACTAATGAAAGTGTCACCATTCATCTCAGCGACCGCAAAAACTATGAATTTGACACTAATATCGGTCATGGTGGATTAATTTTACATGTTTCGGTATTCCCATCCCCCGCTGACTCCCGGCCCACATGCAATGGTAGCTGAATTAGCAAGTGATCAGTAATGAAAGTGTCACCATTCATCTCAGCGACCGCAAAAACTATGGGTTTGACACTAATATCGGTCATTGTGGATTAATTTTACATGTTTCGGTATCCCCACCCCCCGCTGACTCCCGGCCCACATACAATGATAGCTGAATTAGCAAGTGATCACTAATGAAAGTGTCACCATTCATCTCATGGACCGCGAAAACTATGGATTTGACACTAATATCGGTCATTGTGGATTAATTTTACATGTTTCGGTATCCCCACCCCCCGCTGACTCCCGGCTCACATACAATGGTAGCTGAATCAGCAAGTGATCACTAATGAAAGTGTCACCATTCATCTCAGCGACCGCGAAAACTATGGATTTGACACTAATATCGGTCATTTTGGATTACTTTTACTTGTCTCGGTTCCTCCCCCCTCCCCGCTGACTCCCGGCCCACATGCGATTGTAGCTGAATTTGCAAATCATCGTTAATGGAAGTGTCACTATTGATCTCATAGACCGCGAAAACTATGGATTTGACACTAATATCGGTCATTGTGGATTACTTTTATATGTCTCGATATCTCAACTCCCCCTTCCCGTTGACCCCCGACTCGGTGCCGCATAGCATGAATTTGGAAGTTAATGCGATCGGAGTTTCACCATTGATTTCAGCGACCGCAAAAACTATGAATTCAACACTAATATCTGTTACTTTCTACTACTTTACATGTCCCGGTAAACAACCCCTGAGACCCCCCTGGTTCGAATTTTGACAAAATCGTTTAACTCTGGTCTGGAGCCTGGACCAAGGTATTCGTGACTAAAATTTGGTAACTGTCGGTCAATTTGTCTGGTTCCCAAGCCGATTCCGGTAAACGCCTCCCCGTGAAACTCCCCTGGTTCGAAATTTGAAGACAACTTTTCGTCTTGATCTCGGGCCTAGGCCAAGGTACCCCTGACCAAAATTTGGTAACTCTCGGTCCACTCGTCTGGTCCCCAGGCCGCATAAAGACAGACAAACACACAAACAAACTGTTTATTTTATTTATATTAGATTAGATAGATTCTTGGAAATTATACCAGATTTTCATAATATCTTTCCGAACTAATTTTAAAGACCCGCTCCTACTTATCTTTATATGTATACAGTATATCTATATTTATATCTATATATGTATATAACAAACGCAGGAATTACCCCATAAATAACGCTCCTGGAGGACCCCTTTCTCAAAGAAATTGCTGGGGAAACACTTGTACAAACTTCAGTTTTCGTACCGGATGATTACCGAGGCCTGGTGGAAAAAAAACTGCTTTTGCGTTCGAATTTAAAAAAAAAATAGTTCTCCTCAGGTTAGTATTCACTGATAATATTTTTATAAAATTTAAATTTGATGGGTAAATCAGTGGACTTTGAATACATCCACATCGTATCCACTGAGTTGCGAAATTGTGTACCTCCAGACATGGACGGCCGAAGAAAATTTTCTAGGGGAACATCTTCAATGTTTGCTATATTAGTCTGGCATTTAATGTGCATGGCTTGTTATATTACGTATATATTTTCGTGAGCCAGGGAGGTTCATTCTTATCAAATTTGGAGATTATGAAGGAGCAGATCTACTGTACAAAATATAATAAAAACATCTCTTTCGGATTTCTATCATCCCGCAGTCCAACCCCGAGACGGAAACATAAGAGATAGGCTTTTTGTTTTTAAACAAGATAACGTGTCTAGCGAATGCCTTACATTGTGAAGATAATATTAGTGAAAATTAAACGAATATAATTTTACAACTTAATATACATATTACTAAATGTTTAGCTCCCCGTTGCTACGTTGTTAGCGATGCGCCTTTCTCGAACGAGGTTTGATTCATGGTAGGAGCTCATGTGTTTCAAATCCGACATTAAACTGTACGTTCACGTCTTGTAGAGCTTTGCTCCTAAAAACGACGCTAAACTATAATCTAATTTAATATTATTAATATTAAAAAATAATGACTTATCAATGTGACGTCAATTTGGCAGTCATCAAATCCATTTTATACTTTCACTTAATCCAGTGGATATTAATATAACAATTACGATACACACGCGCATATAAATACTCAGAAACAAGCACACACACACGTACACATACACAAATATGAACACTACAAATCTATTTACATGTGTTGGACTGCACTGCATCAAGTATCTTCTCATGTATCTGCATTTTCTGATTCATCCACAGATTTGTTATTTGTACGCATCAATCATTTTAGCATTTTCGGGAAGGTTCAGGGTTCGTTCTTCATTTAAAGAGTCGGTTCTCTGTATTGGAAACAGAATGAGGGGAGGGTGGGGGAATTTATACTTTATGAATGGATAACATTTTAAGAAATATATACAAAACATGCCGCTTCCCACGCAGCACTAAAGCATTTCTTTTAGCGGTGTACTACTAGTGGTACCCTGATGATAATACCCCCTCCCCTCTCAAGTTGTGAAGTGAGAAGGGACAGAAACATCCCAGACACTCAGGGTTCATTTGACAATAATAAAACTATGGGTATGTAAACATCTTGTGCAGAGTCACGTTTTGCTTATTTTTCAACATTTCTGTGAAATCAACAATACAACAGCGGAAATACTAACTAGTTTTATTACTCCAACCATCGCTTCAACAAGGGATAATTCCCAACAGTCAGTGTTCTCTTTTTCTGTCCTCGTTCTTATTCTCCACATCTTTAATGAAGTAGGGGGCGCCCAACCCCTCGACATTTCGACGTCTTTTCCTCTTGGTTTCGCCACTTGTTGAAGACAATCACCACAGCACTCTTCTAACACCTGACAAGTCCTGCAGTTTCCGAAATTCTCGTGGCGAGTGTTTCTGAGCGAGTACTTTCTTGAAAATAATATTAAAAATTATAGAAAGATTTTCGAGACATTCGAGTCGAGTCGAGATTTTTACCAGCTGTCTCTATTTGACTCGAGTCTCGACTCGAAAATTCGAGTCGAGAAATACGTTTGTCTCGACTCGTCTCGAATTTTACAAAGAGTGTCTCGACTCGAGCGCATCCCTATTCTCAACGTCTAACTTATGCTTCACATCAACGTCTTCTACAAACTGAAGGTTCTCCATCGCTAACAAAACTATACATGTCTATTTTTTAAAACCAATATTTAAATAAAAATTTCAAACGACGTCACGCTCTCGCGCCCGCGCACGCCGTTATTTTCCGTTTGCGCCCCGCGCATTCCCGCGCCGCGTCCGCTTTTACGGTATCCGCCGCCGGCTTAAAAGTCTTTTCATAAATATTTCAAATATTGGGCAATGTTCTCTTCAAATTCCATCACATCAACATCTGCTATTATTCTCTTCTTTTATTTATAACAATCTAACGTTGTTCAGCAACTACATTATCATTATCTTTAAAACATACAGCTGCAAGGTTTCTGTTTTATTATTCTTTTTCTTTTATTCAAAATTGTTTCCATGCAACTATAATGTATTGTGTACTTCTATTATTCTTTATAACAATTTACCATTGTTCAACAAGTTTCCATGCTTTTTCTTTTCTATTATTCTTTTCTTTTACTAATCATTTATCTTTACAACTTTGACATCTTTTATTATTCTCTTTTATGTAACTCCTACACATACAATAGTACCCCACCCATTACCTGTCATCATATGTCATTTAAATAATATTGTATTTCTATACTTCTAAACTCTCTATCCATTGTCTGGGGGAGATCGCATGGGGCGAATTTTGGTTAAATTTTCCTATATCAACTACTGACGACCGGTAGAACGTAACACAAAGAAACTAAACTACATAATCCGTGAACGGATATCGGGAAAATCCAAATTTCTTTCTCCGGAATTGAACATTTGGGCGGATCAAGATTAGGGATGTTCCCGAAATTTGATCTAGCGTTTGAATATAGATGGCAAGCAATACCTAAGAGTGTAAAAATGTAATATATATGTTAGATTATTGTTTTAAACAAAATAAACATTTTAAACTTTTTTTGTTTAAAACAAAGTACTTTGTTTTAAACGTTTAAAACGTTTTAAACAAAATAAATGATATGTATATATCTATATCTATATATATATATGATATGTATTAATGGAACGTAAAACAAATATTAAAACAGAAGAAAACAGAATTACAAAATTTAGATATGGTATTTTCATGTGGAAATTCCAGATT
Source organism: Thermobia domestica (assembly GCF_964235325.1). Classification (NCBI taxonomy): domain Eukaryota; kingdom Metazoa; phylum Arthropoda; class Insecta; order Zygentoma; family Lepismatidae; genus Thermobia; species Thermobia domestica. The sequence goes on along the minus strand of NC_137460.1, from coordinate 269,964,201 downwards.
TTCACGTCTGGTTCATACTGTGGAAGGTAGGAAGAAGGAGTGATTCATACTCAGAGTGCATCAGGTGAACCGCCAGACGTCCGCCCAGTAGTGGATACCGTTTGCTGGATTTCGGTAAGTTTTCATGCAATTTTATAATTATTTCATGTCATTGTAGATATGTTCAGTAGCATGCCTAACCTATATATAATAAGTGGTTGTAGTTCATTACACAATCAAAACTTTCGGCGTACATAAATTCCAGTGTTGTGCTCGGTAGGATTATAAACAAAGCGGCAGGTAATTCTATTGATATATGATTGCCCATAATAGATGTACGTAAATTTAAAAACGGGTAGAGCAATGTGGGGAGCGTTGCGTTAACTGGTCCTCCTTCCTTATAGGTTCGATAAATTTATGTGAGTTTGTTTCAGAAGTGGTAAAATAAACACATATGGTGTCAATAAAACTTGCAAAACTTTACCGTGAGATGCGCACGATACGCGCCGTTAACGCGATTGTACCAAGTAATTTCGGAACAGGTTTACTTTTTTGAGCACGGTATCTTAAAAGAATGCGATAATAGGTCAGATTAGCTCCTGTCGCACATCGTAGGCTATGGTGCAAATCATCGTTCTTTATTTAATTGCCAGTGATGTGCATAGTGCTAAAAAGGGTGGCATGCAGTGTGCGTGTATATGAGTACAAAGGCACACATAATTTCGGCAATGTGTCCTTCCGTGCAGAAGACAGAGTTGGCTATTGTGCAAGTTATCGTTATTTCGACTAGTAACGTCCAGAGTTCAAAAAGGAGATATATTGTTTGGAGTTTTGAGTGCAAGGTCACATTGCCAAAAACGTTTATGTGCCCTTGTACTCAAACATACCCTCTTCATCACCCATTTTAGCATTGTGGACATTACTACCAACAAAATAACGATAATTTGTACCATATCAATGCTGTATGACGGAAGGAGCAATTCTGGCAATATTTTACATTAGCCACTTCTCTCATATATGTAGCTTATGATACAAATCAGTGTTATTTTGGTTGCTAATAAATGTGAAAAACACAAAACCCAAAGAACAAACCTTAAAAAGGCTGGGGGAGGTACCCCCATGTTACGAGCGCGCTATACACTGTCCCGCTACTCCCAAATAACGCTATTTGATTATTAATTATGTCCACAACCGTGCAAGCATCAGTAACTACCTAATTGGTATTAGTTTACATTAGCCTCTTCTCACCCTTGTACAACGCTAGCTGGCATGAAGCTTTTAAGCAATTGGAGTTGCCAGTTAAAATGATCTACCTTTATTTGATTACCACAGCCAACTCTGTGAGCGAGAGAAGATGGTTAAGTGTCTTATAAGGGTAGGTCCTTAAAGGGCAGAGACGCGGTGAGCGTACATGATTTGTACAACTGCTCAGTCTCTCTTCCCACATAAGTAAGCACGAAATTTGATATTCAAATATCGCACGATATGCAAGATTCGGCGATTTAGGTACTTATTCACGGCTATATCGTGATTCACTTTCATTTGTTTATTGTATTTCTCGCTAAATTCGTTTAAATTTTTGTTACAATTCACTGACAGTTGAATTACGATTCAGTGCTATTCTAGCCCAATGATGACATTTGGAATCACTAACTTTTTATAATCATAAATCTAATATTAATTCATGCAGTTTCCTCAGGTAATCATAACACTCTTCTTTCGGGTCAGTCTCATAATTTGGTACCACTACTTACTAGCGGTGAAGCAAAACAGAGGATCTAGGACGTGGCATCATTGCAACAGGAAATACTACGAGCATATGTTTTTCCAACACACAAAAAAATGGGGCTGGAAAGGGTTAACTCATTTCTCCTGTAAATCTTCCTGTTTTTGGCTAAATTTGGCTCCCAACTTTTGCACGGACTACGAAGTGGCTAGCGTCACATATTACCCAATCGGTTACCAGTACATTCTAATAATATACAAACCCTGTGAGACAAAAAGCAAAGTTTCTTGTAGGTGGTGGTGGTGGGAGTGATTGGGCATGCAACGTTCGCTCTTCACACGGGGATGATTTTCTCTCCAAGTGCATTTATTGATGTTTGTTTTTTGTGTTTTGGATTCTAGACATAATTAGTAATCAAAAGAGAGAAAGATAATAGCGGCATAAGCAACACTGTATAAGTTACTAATCGTAACAATTACCTCTGATTGTTAACCGCCCATTTTCAAGTACATTGGCAGCACCGAGCATAGATGGCCATTATCCATTGGGCTCGCGCTCACTTCTCTCAACTGAGCTCGCACTCACTCGGGCTCGCGCTCATCTCTCTGGATTGGGCTCGCACTCACTCGGGCTCGCGCTCACTTCTCCTAACTGGGCTCGCGCTCACTCGCGCTCGCGCTCATTTCTCTTAATTGGGCTCGCGATCACTCGGGCTCGCGATCACTTCCCTCAACTGGGCTCGCGCTCACTTGAGCTCGCGATCACTTCTCCCAACTGGGCTCGCGCTCACTCGGGCTCGCGATCACTTCTCTGAACTGGGCTCGCGCTCACTCGGGCTCGCGATCACTTCCCTCAACTGGGCTCGCGCTCACTCGGGCTCGCACTTACTTCTCTTGATTGGGTTAGCGCTCACTGGGGCTCGCGCTCACTAATCTCAAGTGGGCTCGCGCTCACTCGGGCTCGCGCTCACTAATTTCATTGGGGCTCGGGCTCACTCGGGCTCGCGCTCAATTATTGAGCCCGAGCCCGGTTGAGCGTGAGTGCCGAGCTCACGAGTGTCGGGCTCGCGAGTTTGGACACCTATGATACAGACACGGACAATGACACGGAGAACCAGTCGTATTAACAAATGCTGAAACAAATCTTCAATTATGCGCTTATTCACCTAAAAATCACCTTCACTAACATGTCTGCTCACTAGGAGCGAATCCCCAGCATGTACGTTAACATATACTTACGAGAGAATACCTATATCTCAGATTTTGAGTACAGTTTCAAAAGTTAATTTCCGTAAGCTGTAAAGGCACTAATTGCTATGCTAATTATCACAAATTAAATGCAACTTTTGAGTTGCATACACACAAACTACCAGGGAATGAAGAGCATGTACTAACAAAGAGTACACTGGAAAATGAAATAACATGTTATAACAAAAATTAAAATAAGATGATAATCGATACAAATGTAGAGGATAAATATGGCATGTCCGAACTTCGCTAAGTATGGTGGAAGAAGCTATTTGTTTACTTCTTCTTGACCAACCGCTAAGAACATTTATAAATCCATATGTGGCTTTGTTATACGCAATTAGTACATTCAAATTCACGAACGATAACGAACTGAAGGGTACGAAGGTGCAGTTGCAAGTAACAACCATAGTCATAATAATATAGTTCAACTAAACAACGTTGAAAATAGTGGATAATTAGGTTGTAAGTAGAAATGACCAAAACTGAATAGTTTGCATCGATCATTCCGAAGAAATTTGGAGTTACACTGAGCATAGTTTGGGGGGGAAGCGAGCATCCCCGGTGGGTATACTTCAGCTGACTTCTTTGGGGGAAAGAAAATGTGATTGAGGGGGAAAATCCCCCTCATCTCCCCCGGTAATTCGCACCCTATATATATATATATATATATATATATATATATATATATATAGATATAGATAGATAGATAGATAGATAGATAGATAGATAGATAGATAGATAGATAGATAGATAGATAGATAGATAATTGGCTTAGGGCAATATAGTGCTAAGCCGCATTTGTAAAAACAAAATCTACCCGTTGCTGTTGACAAATTTGCAAAAATTGAGATTAGATGTCAGTAAATATCGTAAATGGTGTTCTTGCCTTCATTAATTTGTATTGTAGTGCAGCGATAAATTTCGTTTTTTTTTTTCGGAACAATACGTATAAATGTGGCTTAAAGTTATATTACTCCAAGCCCTTTATATATATGCAAATTAGTTGGAAACCTAGGGCCCGTAAAATAGTGTTTCTAATCAAGTCCCACGTCTTGTAAGTCCATTAGGTTTTCCTTTCTCTCTCACTTGAAGAAAGAAAACTTTAATTTTTTAATGGTGACTTCCCTCCGGAGGAGCCTCTACTTTTAATTATGTGTTTGCTGTTTGAAGGCATATTGTCCTGTTACAATACAGTAAATATGAACATTTCTTAATTTAAGTCAAATTTAAGAGTATTAAAACTGAATTTTTGAAATTGTGCGTTGATTATAGCCTGTAATTTGTTAAAACAACACCTATCAAAGAAAATTACAAGTTAATGAAAGGTCAAGCAAGATGTTTGTGAATATGAAACTTACGTCATAATATCACTTTGAGTCAAGAAGTTATATATGATAAGCATAATGATAATGATAATGATAAGCATAATGTGGTTCTAGTTTTCGATTCATCTTTACATTTCTTTATGTATATAAATGCCAGTTTTTAAATCGCATAACATAACGGAAAAAATAGTAGCTACATTATATAAAATGAGGTAATTTTACGAACTGCATTAAAACAAGAAATACAATTATGTTTAAATATTGAGGTAGTTTGGGATCTCTTGCCTGTCAGATGTCAATTAACAGATTAATAACTTCCTTCTATAACAAGCAAGACTTTATTTTACATGAATTAAAGACCAAATACAAATTCAATTTATGCTCTTTCGCAGGAGACCAATCCGACAAGCTTGGAGCCTTATATAAATGACAGTAAGTTGGTACAAATGAAAAATACAATTTACGGTATAAATGTTAATTTTCGACCCATGTTGTGTAGATGCTGGTCGATTACTCGACGAGATGCTGGTTGGTTGTTGAGATGATCCTTGGTCCTCTCCCTTACCTTTTTATATTGTATAAATTTTGTCAGTCAGACCCTGAGGTTCTCCATAACAGCCTTGTTTGTTCACTTTATTACCTTTTACGCTGCGTGACTGCCGGAGAACCTCATTAGTCCCCGATAAGTGTGACTGTTTATCCAAAATTCTTTTGTGACCTCATTTAAGTACACATACACATTTTTTTTACATATAATTACTAGAAAACAATGTTAGTTATGCGACAAAAAACTTTTTTTGATATATTCCTTTTTGCAATATGTTGAGCTTTTTTTTTCTCAACTCATGCCATAGTTCCATTACAGTCCCCCACTGATGAGGAACTGTTCGTGAACATCACCGTAGTGTGTGTCACTCCTTTTTTTTCTCAACTCATGTCATAGTTTCATTACACAACTGTGAGTTGGAAAAAAAAGTGACACACACTACGGTGATGTTCAGGAACAGTTCCTCATCAGTGGGGGACTGTAATGGAACTATGGCATGAGTTGAGAAAAAAAAAGCTCAACATATTGCAAAAAGGAATATATCAAAAAAAGTTTTTTGTCGCATAACTAACATTGTTTTCTAGTAATTATATGTAAAAAAACTGTGTATGTGTACTTCAATTAGGTTACAAAAGTTTGAATAAACAGTCACACTTATCGTGGACTAATGAGGTTCTCCGACAGTCACGTAGCGTAAAAAGTAATAAAGTGAACAAACAAGGCTGTTATGGAGAACCTCAGGGTCTGACTGACGAAATTTATACAATATAAAAAGGTAAGGGAGAGGACCAACGAGCATCTCAGCAACCAACCAGCATCTCGTCGAGTAATCGACCAGCATCTACACAACATGGGTCGAAAATTAACATTTATACCGTAAGTTGTATTTTTCATTTGTACCAACTCACTGTCATTTATATAAGGCTCCAAGCTTGTCGAATTGGTCTCCTGCGAAAGAGCATAAATTGAATTTGTATTTGGTCTTTAATTCATGTAAAATAAAGTCTTGCTTGTTGTAGAAAAAAATTATTAATCTGTTAATTGACATCTGACAGGCAAGAGATCCCTAACTACTTTACTATTTAAACAATTATGTCAATTGACGAAGCTATCGTAAAATTTAGGATGTTTTGTGTTTTTTTTTTTTTTTTTTTAGCAATTAGTATATGATACTTCATTTGTCCGGAAGACGAGACTACATACCACTTAATCACATTAAATCAATATGAATATAAATGCCTGGTAACCCTTAGCTGTTTCGTTAGGTATGTGCTAAACTTCACTGTAATATGATCTGATAAATCCGTATGAAAATATTGTGACAAACAACACCAGAATCGAGTAGTGGCAAACTGAATGCTATCGTTTCAGAGTAGATTTCGAAAAAAAAAAATAAAAAGACTTTAAAGGAAGGAAGTGTGTGTGTGTTTCCTTAGATGATGAATTGCAATCTTTTTCCCCCCATTGATTTATATGAGGATAATATATATATATATATATATATATATATATATATATATATATATATATATATATATATATATATATATATATATATATATATATTAGGGTGGTCCTTAATTTTTGATTTCCGAATTTCTTTGGACTCACCCCCTAAAATGGTTCCATAGGACTAAATTAATCCAGGAGAAAAAAAATAGCTTCATTGAACAATATTAAATGGTGCCCCAAGCGACCTACAATTTTGAATCCGATTACAGTACATAGTATATGGGAAAAATCTGGAATAAACTCATGTAATTTAGAAACGGCTAAAGGGGATGCGAAGATACCATGGATAATAGAAATAGAGGAAGGAACATACCTAATTTTGTATAGTACTGTCATAGTGGCCATCTTGAAATCCGCCATCTTGGATTCAGGTCAAAATTTTTAAATAGGAAGAGGGTCATATGACTTATCATTTTGATGTAGCGTTTTACCAGAAGCACAAATCTGGCACTATTTTAAAGATAGCTTTAGTAATGTAAGAATTATTACCTGTGAAAAGATTTCTCTTTTTCACAGGTAGTAATTTTTACACGACTAAAAGTAAAGACATGAATTTGGCGCGAAAAGAACTAAAGGGATATGCACGGCTTCGCGAAGGAATGCGAAAGGAAATGCACTTCTGAAAAGTATTTCTTTTAACTTTATACACCAAAAGACATGGAGCAATTCAAGTAATGAAGAGGAAAACCCAGTTGAGAATGTTAGACGAAATGTAAATTTGGATGCGTCTGTGCCCGGACCCTCCAAGAGATGTAAAAGGGGAAAAACTAATTTTATTACTCAGAGACTGGTGTTGTTCTTGATCGATAAAGGGTCACTGATAGAGCAGCAATACATACGAGGCCTGTCTAAAAAGTATCCGACCTTAAGTTTTTCCACGCAAAGTAGTGATTCTCAGGCGGCGCCACCGTGCACGGTAGAAGGAGGAACCTTAATGCGCATGCTTGAATTTTTTCACCGCGTTCGCGTGTGCCAGTCGTGAGCTGGTGGTCGCGAAGTGAGGTGCTGTTGGTAGTGTTCGTCGGATTTAGTGTTTCTCGCAAGATGACTGAACGAATTGAGCAAAGATACTGCATCAAATTCTGTCAAAGGCTGGGTGATTCTCAAAGCCAAACAATTCGTAAGATTCAGCAGGTGTTTGGAGAAGATGTGATGGGTGTAACACAAATTAAACAATGGTTCAACCGATTCAAAGATGGCCGCACATCAGTCGAGAGTGAGCAGCGTAGCGGCAGGCCCCAAACTGCTCGGAATGCAGCTGTTGTTGAGCGGGTGCGAAATTTGGTGATGGCATATCGCCGTTTGACAGTGCGGGAGATCGCAGAAGATGTTGGAGTGAGTAAAGATTCTGCACATGCAATTTTGCGTGACGATTTGAACATGAAACGAGTGGCTGCTAAATTTGTACCCAAGTTGTCTCAGGAACAAAAAGACACCCGTTTTGACGTTGCACAGGACCTTCTGGACACCACCAACACTGATCCTGGGTATCTGAATTCCGTGATAACTAGAGATGAGTCATGGGTGTACGGGTACGAACCAGAAACAAAACAACAATCGTCTCAATGGAAGCATCCCGATTCTCCAAGGCCGAAGAAAGCGCGGCAGGTGCGAAGCAAAATCAAGGTGTTGCTGACTGTTTTCTTCGATGCCCGTGGAATTGTGCATCACGAGTACGCACCGGAAGGACAAACAGTGACAAAGGAGTACTATCAAGATGTTCTCAGGCGACTCCGTGACGCAGTCCGGCGCAAAAGACCAGACATGTGGACAGCGAAGAACTGGCACGTCCATCATGACAACGCCCCAGCACATTCATCCCAATTGTTCCACACGTTCTTAGCCAAACATGGAATTACAACCGTTCGCCAACCTCCCTACTCTCCAGACCTGGCTCCTTGTGACTTCTGGTTGTTTCCAAAATTGAAGACGCCTCTGAAGGGATCCCGTTTTGAGAGTAGAGAAGACATAATGCGGAACACGACGACGGAGCTGAACAACATTCCAAAAGAAGACTTCCAGCTTTGTTTCCAGCAGTGGAAGGATCTGTGGGCTAAGTGTGTGGAAGCAAAAGGGGCCTACTTTGAAGGGAATTAGGGTCCCAAATCTGTTTTGGTATTCGCAACTATTTTTCTGGCCAAAGGTCGGATACTTTTTAGACAGCCCTCGTATTCTGACAGCGACGGCAGAAGCATTAGGCCATAATGCAGAGGAACTAGTAAAAAATGGGTCTTGCATTCACCGATGCTGAGAGAAAATCCATAGCGAAGTTGTACAGAACCACAAAAACAATTTCAGAGTGTATCAAGTGCGTTAGTTGTGCATTGGAATGGATAACTACTGCCTTATTTGACTGGCAGAGAGACTGCCGACAGGTTATCAATAATTATTATAGGAGATGGTCATGAGAAGCTAAATGGTGTTCTCATTTTGTCATCATAAAGAGAAGAACATATTACTTCTACTATAGTACATTCGCTTGAAGAATGGAACTTGGTAAAGTTCGTGCAGTCAGTTTATGGTGACACTACTCCCTGTAATATGGGTCATGTCAACGGTGCTTGCATTCTGCTAGAGCAGTAGCTCCAAAATAACCTTCTATACCTTCCTTGTAGACACCACGTTTATGGATTAGTTTTAAAATGTGTATTTGATATGTGAGGCGTTGGATGGCAAAGTGGCGTAAGTCATTTTTTTTAAAGAAAATTGAGATGTAGTCATTTCTGTGAACTTCAAACCATAATCTATTGGATGGCAACGCTGTGTATCTCAGAGTTAAAAGAACAGGCCATAGGCCAAAAGATGGCAGAACAAAGAACCGATTTTATCCGCTTTTACTATATCGATTCTAATAAAAGTCTCAACATCTCACAATGTCTCAAAACTGACTTGCGCCACTTGGCCACCCAATGCCTCAAGTCTTGTGTTTCGTTTGCATCTGGACCAGATATTCTCCTATTGAAGTGTTTTCAGAACGAGTGGTCTAAAATAGACTGCACTACCTTTATTCCAGGAATTGATGGTGATGATGTAATGAACAATATTTCCGATGTAAGAAATGAAGTGTTGAATTTTGCTATCAAACTTGTAGAAGTAGGACACCGCAGAGAAGATTACTGGGAATTCTTAGAACTGACCATCATATTCTTGGGTGGCATACCTTCTAAGGTGGATGGGTAAAGAAATGTACTATTTAAAAACATATCTCTTTCGCCAACAATTTCGTTTAACGAAGCAAATAGAAACGGGTCTTCGGAGAGTATTGACTTCTCCAATCAGGCGTAGATACTTTAGTTGAGGCACTTATTTTTACACCTTTGAGTAACATAAATAAACTATGTCATTTTTGAAGAATTTAGATTTAAATATTTATTTATAAAATAGACATAAAATCGTCAGAACATTTTTGAAAAATCTACAATTTTCAACTTTACCCATCCAGTAACCTACATTTTTTTTTTGAAGTAAAAAATTCTAGGAGACATCCTCCAAAACAGCATAAAAACTTACGTTTTAAATTAAATGTCGATTGGTAGCGATGGTCACTTCGCTAAATCACACGAACGGACATCGAAAAACAAATTTCTCGTCATGTAAGGGGCATAAAATGTTAAAAATCCGTCGAAATCTAGAATTCAAATAATTTCAGTAACACAATTCAATATAAAGCAATTTAAAGTAGACAGTAAACAGTAAAAATGATGGTAGACAGTAAAAGTACGTTCTACACAAAATTTGAACTTCAAACTAATACGCTCATTTATTCTCAAAGTTGAGTTTTTAATAAATCCTACGGTCTACTACAACGAATCTTTTGTAGCGAACATGCGAATAAAATGGAGTGAATTATACGTTTATTTTAACAATCATCTTTGAGTATCAAGAAATTCACATTTCTTGCGTGAAGCTGTAGACATCAAGTACGATTTCAGTACAAACTGTTATTCTGGAAATAGAAACGAAGATGTCACAGTAACACACTTTCCCCAGATTAAAATTAAAAACCTATATGAGTAAACCAGGATGCTTATTCATATATAAGCCCAGAATTAGAAAGTTTACTCGTCCAGTCTTATCCATTTCACACGAGTGAATAGTGTGTCAACGCCGTCGCCACTAGGACCCGGCGCCAGTCTTCAGGGATGTAACTTCAAGAATCAGAGGTCCAGGCAGCTGATCCGGCCAGTCCGAGTGTCCAGAACCGTCTATGCCCAGGACGACCTACAGGAAGGACTCCAAGGTTTCAGTCCAGATCCGCTGAAGGTAGACGCCAAAGGACAGCCGCCAGCCGAGTTCGAACCCAGGACTACAAGGTTCCAAGCCGAGCAGCGAGATCAGCGAGTCTGCGAGGCAACGCCATTGAGGAAAGAAGAAGAGGATCCAATTTCCCCGGCGGGTTTGAACCAAGGATCTCGTCAACCGAAGACAAGTGTTAGTGCGTCGCTTAAACGTTCCAAAAGCAATAACAGATTCGCAAGCAGTAGCCAGTTCCTTGGACAGCATCAGGCAGTGATATACGTGAGTAGGCAAAACCATATTTGAATTGTTTTCTCAAAGAAGTTCATTTGAGGAAAAAGGAAGTCATCACTCTATGACTACGCATAGCCTTGCATTGGTATGTTTTAACTTTCCCGTCTCGATCTAGCCTTCAGCTAACGAGACACCCGGTCATAAACCGAGACCCTTCAGGTCAATGTGTAGACCGGTGTAATCAGAAATTTAAATTCTTCCCCTTTGTTTAAGGAACTCCGGATCTTTCAGTTTAATCATCCATTTTACCATCATCATCAGCTATTTTATAATAAAATATAAAAACCAACCATTTAATCTTTTATTTACGTGGCAGGCATCCCACTGATGCATAATTAACTTATCATAACGGCAGTCAGAGCACCTAAGTACCGTTATATGGCTCCCCGCATTAATTAATAATCGAGTATTTTGGCTTCTTTTTCTTCAGATTAACACGTAATCCTGATTGTATGCTTCAGTAATCTTGCATTTTACTGTGCTACTGTACTTTTGGAACTCCTTTTTTTTCTCTCAACAATTTTATTGTGTGTTGCATAGTTTTTTTTATTAGAGAGAATTATTAGAGAGAGAAATTTTAGAGATGTCAAGACATAGGCAGACATCCCCACATCCCCCACAAACAACGACGGTTGTTCTGCCGTCATCGCTCCTTCCCACCTTTTCAGCGTTAGAAACTGAAGATCCCCAAGATTTCATCGATTCATTTAATAGCCTTTCTGAATTGCACAATTGGGATCATCAAAAACTTCTAAGCGTTTTGCAATCATCTCTCCACGGTCCTAGTAAGTTTTGGTTTTTGGCTCATAAAGAGACCTTTCGCAATAAAACGTGGGATGAAATAAAAACAGATTTTTTGAATGAGTTTGGTGCAACTCGCAATACAATTTCACGTTTCCGTGCTTTCAGGTCCCGTGTGCAGAAACCAGGAGAACCGTTAACTTTCTTTCTATACGAAAAGAAATATTTAGCAGATCTTTTGAATAGAAATATGCCAGATAAAGAGTTTATCTTAGAAGCTGTTTCTTCTATGTTACCGAGATACACACAGCAGTTCGCGCAGTTGCCTATTAATACATTTGAAAAGCTTATTTCAGAAGCTCGCCTGCGGCAAGCAGCCGACGATTTAGGTGCAGATCAGAAATTAGGACAGGTTTCTTTCCCCTCTCCCCCTGCTGTTTTAACTCAAGACACCAGTGAAACCCTGAAAGAAATAGTTTCTCAAATCCAGCACTTGCAACTACAGTTCAACAAACATTTTGAGTCGCAGGAACGGGTTCACTTTGCTTCTAGTAAATCAGATAAGCTTGATAGGAAGTATGAGACTTCCACTACGCATCGAAGCCGTTCTGCATCCCCTCAAGCTACAAGAACTGTTCGTAAGCAATCACATTCACCTATTTCGCGCGCTGTGTCCTCTTGCTGTGATTGTCGTTGCAAGAGCAATACTCCTTTTTCTAAGCAGCAAAGTGGAAATTCCAACAGCTCTCAGAAAAAGAAAAACGAGAAACGAAAAAAGAAAGGAAAATTTAACAGAAACAATCAATCTTTCCAGCACGCCATGGCGGTGCAAGCACCTTTCTGGCCTCCACACCCCTGTTTTTTGCCAAATTTCTCAGGTGTCAATACATTTGGTGCAAATTCCCTCCCAGCGCTTCCTTCACAAACTTCTTCTTCAGTTCAGATTACTGATCCAAAAAACTTGTGAAGGGGGGTCTTGGACCCCCTCCCCCACCACCATCGACTATAATGCACTCTGCCCAGAGTCCACCCGCTCCTCCGGCCTCCGTAACAGTTGCTCAGGCAGGTGAGTCGCTCACTTCTCCTCCAGCCAACGTGCATTTTCCCTCCCCGCTTTCCCCTCCACACCTTCCTGTTCATTCTCCAGCGAAAACAACCCTTCCTTCTCGTGACTCTGTTTCCGGCACACAGCACATTCCTGCTTATGTGCCCCATGCTTCCCTTGACACTCCCGTTAGCGAGACGTCTAATAATAATAACAATAACAGTAAAGAACAAATTATCTTACCATTAGTACACAGAGGCGACCTAATGTTTATTCAGGGAGATTTAGCAGGTAAACAAACAATGTTTCTCCTCGATTCAGGCGCTGAGTCGAATATTTTGAGTTACTACAATTTGCCTCCTGGCGCGAAACCTTTTGAGATGCATACTACCTTGTTTGGCATTGCTAATACTCCGATTCATATTTCTCAAGCGTGTGTCATCCCGATAAAACTTAATAATAGATCTTTTTCAGTTTTGTTTCGGTTAATCCCTATTAGAGATTTTCCGGTTATACTTTCGAATACGTTTCTAAAACAACAATCCGCGAGTATAAATTATGAACGTAATACAATTACGTTGCAGCATCACGGGTTCCGGCCCACTTACCAAAACAGTTCGGTTGCCATGGAAACGAAAGTAACTAATTTGCTTTCTTTTCACGTTACGAATAATTGTGATTTTGTTTTAAGTACTCAACGTACAGTTCTAATTCCACCCCGAACTGCCATGTTAGTTCCTTTGATTTTACCACTGAACATCACTGCAGAGGATTTGTACATTCACTCTCCAATTGAACGAAATTTGCATAAATGTGTGATCGTGTGTACTGTAGCGAAAACCACACAGCTTTTTATACCAGTGGTGAATGTGTCACCAGTGGCTCGTTATTTTTTGAAAAACACGCCCATAGCGCTAGCAAAAGTTTTTGATAAACAAAATGACAAGCGTGTTCAGGTGAATACAATTAAGAAATTGTACACCCCCACCCCAGAACAGGTTCGAAAAGCTACGCGTGAGAGATGGAACAAAATAGCGCATTTCGTGGATCCATCCAAGTTTAACATTGACAATACCCTACCACTGAACCAACAGGAACAGTTACGTGAGTTGCTAACACGTTATGCAAATGTGTTTAAATGGCACCCAGATGACTTTACATCCATTACTGCATTTGAGGCGAGTCTAAATCTCAATTCTCGCGAACCATTCCAAACACCTCAATTTTCAATCCCTCACAGGCTTAGGCCCAAGGCTAAAGAACAGATTCTCAAACTCTTACGTCAAGGGGTTATTGAGAAGTCGAACTCTGACGTTCGAAACAACGTTCTGATTGTCCCGAAGCCTAACTCGCAGGATACGAGACTGGTCCTTGATCTTCGCCGCCTTAACCTTCAATGCGATTTAATATCGGACGCAATAACCTCAGTTTCGGACACAATAGAGAAATTAGCAGATGCTAAGCTGTTTGTATCCTTGGATCTCCATCAGTCTTTTTTCCAGTTGAAATTAGCTGAAAAAGATAGGAAATTCACTGCATTTTCGGTACCGTCTTTAGATCTTGACCATTCACAGTATCAGCTAACCGCTGTACCAATGGGTCACAAAAATTCTGCCATTAATCTACAGCGTGTGATACGTCAAATCTTTGAAGACGTTTGCCCCAAAGTTTTAGCATCCTATATTGATGACCTCTACTTAGGTTCGTCAAATTTCGAACAATTGTTGCAAAATCTTGAAAAAGTACTACAAGCAGCTCAGCAATATTCAGTTCTTTTTAACCTCGAGAAATCAGTTTTTGGTGCACAAGAAATTAAGTGCCTCGGTTTTAAAATTAAGGATGGTAGCATTCGCCCCGATGAGAAAAAGATTGAGGCAATTTTGAACATTCCAAAACCTAAAAAAAAGTCAAACAATTACGTAGTTGGTTGTCTTCAGTCAACTACTTTCGAAACCATTTTCAAGATATGGCCACAAACCTAGCACCATTATATGAGGCTTTACGTGGAAAACCAAAGTCCTTAGTTTGGAATGAGGCCCGTGAAGCAAGCTTCAATTGGATGAGAAAGGAACTTACTTCCCCTCCTCTCTTACAGATCTATTCAGTGGAAAACACTGAACACGCAGTCGCCGTCGACGGATCCCTGCACGGCGTCGGTGCGTGTCTTTTACAGAGAAAGATAGGAGAAACCGAATATCATCCTGTGATGTATGCATCCAGTCGACACCCCGAGCGAAAAACTCAACCGCCCGTGTATGAACTCGAATATTTTGGCGTTTATTTTTCTTTGAAAAAATTCTATCGCTATTTAGTGGGTAAAAAGTTCACAATTTTCACAGACTCCACAGCTATAACAGCACTAAAATCTTCAAATTACCTCCCCCCCAAACTACAACGTTGGAGAGCGTATGTCCTCAGTTTTGAATTTGATGTTCAACATGTCAAAGGAATTCTAAACACAATACCTGATCAATTGTCGCGTCACCCCCTCCCCCTCACAAGAGAGACAGAACGAGAAGCGAATGAAGAACCTCATGCATTTCAGTTGCTAGCATTAGACAGAAATGTTGATATCGCTGCCCTACAGCGAGAAGACCCGTATTTTTCTGTTATTTGGCAAGCGTTGTCAACAGATGACAAGGATCACCCACAATACAAGAATTATACCAATAATTTTGTGTTATCTAAAGGCATCCTGTACAAAAAAGTCACTGCAATTTCTGAAAACCGGTTGTTGTTATGCATTCCAGCTAAGTTACGAGATGCAGTTTTTGATGAAATTCACGTGCATTCTCTGACACATCCAGGTTTTTGTAAGATGTACAATATCTTGAAGATTAAATATTTTATACCACAAATGAAAAAATGGCTTTACCATCGGTTAAAGCGGTGCACTGAGTGTGCGATCTTTAAACGACCTCAACCAACTACTGTTGACGCCGTACAAAGACACCCGAATTACGGTCTCTTTGAGGCATGGTCAGTGGATCTATGTGGTAAATTAATACCTTCTGAACCTGAAGGATATCAGTACTATTACGTTGCAGTGGAGCACAGCACAAGTTTTTGTGTCGTTCACCCCATAGTCACCCCAACTTCAGATGCTTTCATTTCTTTCCTTATGGAAGAAATAATCATTCCGTACTCATGCCCTTAAGTTTTATTCACCGATAGACAATCTAGCCACACGTCTACGAAAGCAAAGCAGTTTCTAGACGCATTAGGAGTGCAGGTTCGATACACCTTACCAGCAAATCATCAGACATTAGGGTTTTCTGAGAGTCACGTGAAAACTACACAAGACGCGCTCCGTTTTCTGACGAAAGAAGACCATAAGAAATGGCCAACATTTCTTAAAATGGCTGTCGCCAGTGTGAACAAAACTCCGCTTACATCCGTTGCTGTCTCTCCTTTCCAACTCCTGTACGGTGCTCAACCTATGTTCGCGGTTGATAGGGTACTCCAAGCCCCCGTGAATAACGAGGCTCTACAGGACAGACTCACAACGCTAACCGACCTCCGGGATTATGTCCTCTACAAGAAAGAGAAAGTGTTTCAGCGTCTTCGTGACAAGAAACACGCTAAACAAACTCCAACTGAGTTTGTCCCACAATCCCAGGTGATGGTTCGCAGATTGTACACAAAAAAGAACGAAGCAGGACCTTTAAGAGCTTTATTCCAAGGACCGTATCAAGTTTTGGCTAAACTGGATGAAAACTCGTATTTATTGTCAATTGAAGGCAAACCGACTCCAGTTGCTAAAAACCGGTTAAAGCTCTATCTTCCTGAAGACCGTTCTGACCCCCATTTTGAAACAAAATACAGGCAGTATTTGCACTAAGCAAGGCTCGAACTCCATCACAAAACCATAGCTTAGTCAATAGCGTCCAACGTACGTTTTTTGCTAATTCCTGCTATGGGTTTTTCTCTGGATTTTCTCCTTTGTCATTTACAAATCCTTGCTTGCGAATCACTTTGTTGTGTTTCAAACCCCTCCTCCTCCCTACCTTCTTAATTCAGTATTAATTTCCTCCTCTCTTTTCATTCCACCATATGTACACGAGAGTTTAATATTGAATTGACTAGGTAAACCTTTTGAGTAGTTGTAAAGCTATCAGCACATCATTTCAGCCCTGGAAAAATCACGAAACAATCAACACAACTTCGCTCATTAAAAAAAAAAAAGTTGAGGTACTTACATGTGGTAATCCGTTTACACACCTTCCGCATCTGTCCCTCCTTTTTTTTTCTTTCGTCCCATTGAAAAGTTGTCAGTCTCCCAACACACTTGTAACTTAACAAAACGTTGTAATGACAAATGAATGCATTTTGTGTGATAACACTTGCTTTCCGCGAAAATGAATCACTACTTCACACGCGTTACTTTTTTTTCGCACGATAGGAACCACGCTTACTAATTGCAAGTGACTACCAATGCAAATTACGTGTTTTTCACTCACACTTTCACTACGAGTGTTGCCAGTGTTTGTGATTACCCAGCATTATCTTGTGACACTTTTCCACGTCGCCCCACTCAATATGCAATCGTATCACCATTGGATTTTTTTAGTATAATTACTCGAAATTATATCCTTTTTTTCCTTTTGACACGGATGTTTTGAAATTCTACATGCAGGTGTTTTTTTTTTTTTCAACTTTGTTTTACCAACAACCTGCAACCCCATATTCCCTGTTCGTATGCTTGTGACGTATGAGATTCACCAGGAAGTCAAAGTGCACTGACCTCCTTTGGTATGCCAATACGTCAGGATCATTACGAAAATAGAGAACAACACGGTTTTCCGAAGCTGTGGCTGGCCACCACATTACTTCCAGAAAATTGTGCTTTTCTTCTCTCTCTCCCCTCTCTGTAGTGTCACTTCTCAAGAGTAGAACCAAAAAAAAAAAAGAATTCAAGGTAGCTCCATATCCTGCAGACATCTTCCTTTTGTCTTTTCAGGAGTCATGTTCAATATGCAGTTGTCAGATGTCATAATGGTTACGCTGCTATGTATCGTCGCCGCTGGACTGTTAGCTCTGCTCATCTTTTGTTTTTTTTTTTTTTTACGAAAAACCGCAACTGTTGTTCGCACTTTTACAGACGTAACATCACGTCACAATATAGGGCTACACCACGACAACACACAAATGACGCTGAACTTGATCATTTGTTTGATACTTTACAACCACTCGAAAGCGATTCAATCACCACCCCACCCCCCGAGATTTTACAAACACCAATCTCCAACACATCCCCTCCCATGTCCCCTACCCCCCCGGAACTCCCACAGGAGTATCCCGTTGGAGCCTTGGGATACGCTTCCTTCACGTAGGAAAACGATTTTACAAACATTTTATCCTTTTTTTTGGTTTTGGGTATATTGTATTTCGTTTACGTGTGTGCTCTTTCCCCCACTCCATACCTAACTTCGTAGTAATAGATTACTCTCTCTAAGGTTTACTGGAGTTCACTCAAGACAGTTCCACTATGTGATCCATAGCTATATAATCAGGATTTGAACCTCGAGAGCTCGAATATGGTTTTCTTGCTCACACCGATTTTGCATGGAACATCTTATAGTGAAGAATTGTGTTTTCTTTTTCTTTTCAAGTGATGTTTCCCCAGACGAATACAGGACTTTCGTCAGTGCTCATCACCTCCCCTGTGGACATGTCTTCAACATGCAGTGTTTTTTTTTCTTCATTTTTTGTGTTTTTTCCCCAAACAAGGCTTCCTGTCACCGGCGATGAGAGGCAAGGACATTGAAGTTGCCAGTCCAGGACTTTCCCTTGATTGTGGACGTTCAGTGCAAAACTTGTGTAAACACTGATTTTTTTAATTTTTTTTTTTTTTTTTGGTGATGGAATATACATTTTCTTTTTTTTCACCATATCGCAAGAACCAGCGAGAACTATTTTGCATTTTTTGCAATAAGTCACAAAAAGGCATTCATTTTTTCCTTTTTTTTTCAATTTTAATTTTTGTATACCTCTATGTATATATCATTCATCCTTCATGTCTTTTTTTTTTTTTACATGAAAGATCAAACCCTTTCACCTTCCTTTTTTCTCAAGCCTCATGCTACGTTGAATATGAAATCCATGATTTTGTAAGGTTTTGTTTACTCACCGTTACCTTTAACGTTGACTTCTGCCGTCCAAACAGCGCATGCGTTCCCCGACAAAGTATACAGTCAACTCGGTTCATACAGGTGTTTAACCAGGTCTTCTTGCCTCAGACCCGAATGGACGAATTATACAAGCCTTAGCGCATACTTCGATGTCGCCCGTATCATATTTTGGTCGGAGGAATGTAGCGAACATGCGAATAAAATGGAGTGAATTATACGTTTATTTTAACAATCATCTTTGAGTATCAAGAAATTCACATTTCTTGCGTGAAGCTGTAGACATCAAGTACGATTTCAGTACAAACTGTTATTCTGGAAATAGAAACGAAGATGTCACAGTAACACACTTTCCCCAGATTAAAATTAAAAACCTATATGAGTAAACCAGGATGCTTATTCATATATAAGCCCAGAATTAGAAAGTTTACTCGTCCAGTCTTATCCATTTCACACGAGTGAATAGTGTGTCAACGCCGTCGCCACTAGGACCCGGCGCCAGTCTTCAAGGATGTAACTTCAAGAATCAGAGGTCCAGGCAGCTGATCCGGCCAGTCCGAGTGTCCAGAACCGTCTATGCCCAGGACGACCTACAGGAAGGACTCCAAGGTTTCAGTCCAGATCTGCTGAAGGTAGACGCCAAAGGACAGCCGCCAGCCGAGTTCGAACCCAGGACTACAAGGTTCCAAGCCGAGCAGCGAGATCAGCGAGTCTGCGAGGCAACGCCATTGAGGAAAGAAGAAGAGGATCCAATTTCCCCGGCGGGTTTGAACCAAGGATCTCGTCAACCGAAGACAAGTGTTAGTGCGTCGCTTAAACGTTCCAAAAGCAATAACAGATTCGCAAGCAGTAGCCAGTTCCTTGGACAGCATCAGGCAGTGATATACGTGAGTAGGCAAAACCATATTTGAATTGTTTTCTCAAAGAAGTTCATTTGAGGAAAAAGGAAGTCATCACTCTATGACTACGCATAGCCTTGCATTGGTATGTTTTAACTTTCCCGTCTCGATCTAGCCTTCAGCTAACGAGACACCCGGTCATAAACCGAGACCCTTCAGGTCAATGTGTAGACCGGTGTAATCAGAAATTTAAATTCTTCCCCTTTGTTTAAGGAACTCCGGATCTTTCAGTTTAATCATCCATTTTACCGTCATCATCAGCTATTTTATAATAAAATATAAAAACCAACCATTTAATCTTTTATTTACGTGGCAGGCATCCCACTGATGCATAATTAACTTATCATAACGGCAGTCAGAGCACCTAAGTACCGTTATACTTTCTTTACACCTAACATTCCCCACACCGAATTTTCTTACACCGAATTTTCCTGCTCCCAGATTTAACATATGAGGTTTAAAAGCTATGTAGTTCTTAGCTATGTTCCTAGGCATTTTTTTGCATCTTACACATAATATGTAAAAAAAAAAAAAAAATCTGCAATATAAAAACATCGCATGAAGAAATATCCTTCTTAGTTTGTCATTCGTACATTGTGGTGTGATGTTCAAACTTAGTTACAAAACGCTACAACACATTCTTTTGTCTCTTTCATATAATAAAAATAGATACAGATAATATCTCATTTGTAATAATTCTCCAAACATCCACGTTGTTCCACCCTCAAGTAGAAAAGGAAAGGAAGAAGGAAAACAACTCTTTCCCGCAGCTTGGTGACCTAAATATGGATAAAAATTACCGCCAGCGAAAGTGAGTGGGGGGTGCTCAACACTGGTTAGTACCGAGCATTTTGCTTCCTGAATCAGACGATCATTTGTTAAAAATTTCCGGTAATTTCTGCAAATGGGAGATTTTATAAATACGCAACAAATGGAAAAGGAATGTATAGTTCCATCTTTCAACCAAATGTCTTTCTATGTAGAAAATGAATGTTAGTGGTAGTAGCGCCGACCTTTGCATAGACACCAAGGTCAACGGCAGAAAAAAGAAAACTGTAATTTTCGAGAGGTTACATTGAATGGATAGATTCTTTCCCCTCCACCGCCGCCTCCTTTCATCTCCTAGATTTTTTGACTCATAGATATACCGGTTGTATATTTCTGTGAAAAACAAGTTGTATATTTACGTCTTGACCAGCCAATATCAAACCCGGTCCAAGCAGTACACTGATTGGGTGGCCAAGTAAATAACGGAATTTGAAACAACATATGTGGTCATATTTCAGTAGCGTAGCCAGGATGTGTGTTTGTGGGGGGGGGGGCAAGTGCTGTTATAGGTACATATAGAAAAATTACAAACAAAAAAATATATAAACATAAAAATGTATAAAAAATTACAAACATCAAAGTACCAAGGTACATTGTCGGACCTCTTTGGGGGGGGCGGCCCCTCCGGGCCCCCTTTCCCTACGCCACTGTCATATATAGATGCCGAAAGTTTGGAAAGACAATTTCACGCCAGCTCCCAAATATCTGGACGTGGGGAGACAATGGATAGGCAACGTAGGAGGCTCGATCGATATGTTGAATCTCGGTCTAGTTTCGATTTACTAAAGTCTGTCTCGTCTCGAAATTTAAAGAGGAGAAACATGATACTTAGAGTAATCTCGGTCTCGGTATCATCATTAGAATATGTTACGTATGTTCAAGTTTAATTCTAGAACGCTTGGAGCAATTTCAACGAAGCTTGATACACATATGACATACAATCACAATAATATTGTAGGGGCAAGATATCTCCGGTCTCCCTAGCGGTGGATAGAAGGGTGACGTATAAATAATCGAGAACGACCTACATTCATGTGGAATACACATTTTTAAGAGTCTCTATACTGATTGTTGAGAGTCCACATGACATTTAAGCTCAAGTTTAGTCTAATAGAACAATAGATCTCCGTAGCACCTTATGCTAACTGTTAGAAATGAATAGAACTATTGAACCTACCAGAAATTTTGAAAACAAATAAATTGCACGTCAAATATACATTTCAAATATTTTGAATAAACTTTTATTCTTCCGTGTATACAGTTCAAAGACTAAACCATATTCGATTACCCATTAAAGAAAGAAAAAAAAACGAAAAAAAAATCATAATTTAACGTCAAACCATTAAGGTCTTTCGGCTGAAGGAGATGAATGATTAATGAAAGTGAATGATGTAAAATTAAACTTTCTGCTCTCCTACCCTGAATCAAACCTGGAACCACGTACAACAAAGAAAATACGCGCTAGCCACTACACTAGCAGAGAAAATTGTTTCTTGCACTCGTTCGAAGCATGCCTTTGAGTACAAAGGCTATATGACACGGTAACCTTCAATTTAAGGTAGAACCATAACCACCGCAATACGATCAAATTTCAAGGCTTTCTTCATCAGGACTCCAACCCAGGACACGGTGTAAGGAAGGCGCACATGCATGATTGTAAATATTTTGACGTAATTTAAATGTGTTATACGGAGTATTCATATAGTTTTTGGCCAAGAAGAAGAAAAGAAAAGTTGTAAGCTGTTGTAGTTTTATTCATTGCTTATAGCATTGTTTCAAATTCTTTAAAAATAAATAATAATAAAAATAAAAAACTTCCACTGAAATCTAGTTACATACATTAATTCATACTATCCTTCGATATGGACAACAAACTCATGTGCAAAAATCCTGCTGCTCTGTAACAATAGATAGCAATTTCTAAGAATTGTCTCACTTCCCTCTATGCTCTGTACCTTTAACCATAAAATACAAGCATCATATGATCTTTGCATCTTTCGGAATGATGGGAGAATTTTGAAAACGCTACGTCTCATTCAGAGCTTACGAAGCAGAGATGGGCATTTTTGCTAACTCTCACTCACACTTACCTACCAAAACGAGGGTAAGGGAGGGTGAGGGTGGCCCCCTTGAGAGCAAAAATGAGTGAGGGTGCCAATCTCTGGCTCAGACATCGTCAAGAATATGCTTTTCCTTCGTTTTGTAAAGTTTCTTCAATCTTCCTTTTCAATGCTGCACATGGAATGCATTTCTTATGTTCTTGTCTCTGAAGCAAGAGTCCACGTAAGCGAGAAGCGAGTGCGGGCTCGCGATCACACTCACTTCTCTCAACTGTGATCGCGCTCACTTGGGCTCGCGCTCACTTCTCTCAACTGGGCTGGAGCTCACTCGGGCTCGCGCTCAGTAATCTTAACTGCACTCGCGCTCGGTCGCACTCGCGCTCACTAATCGTAACTGGGCTCGCGCTCACTCGGGCTCGTGCTCACTTCTCTCTACTGGACTCGCGCTCACTCGCGCTCGCGCTCAGTTTTCCCAACAGAGCTCGCGCTCACTTTTTTCAACTGGGCTCGCGCTCACTTGAGCTCGCGCTCATGTTTTTCAACTGGGCTCGCGCTCACTCGGGCTCGCGCTCACTAATCTCAAGTGGGCTCGCGCTCACTCGGGCTTGCGCTCACTTTTTTCAACTGGGCTCGCGCTCACTTGAGCTCGCGCTCATGTTTTTCAACTGGGCTCGCGCTCACTCGGGCTCGCGCTCACTAATCTCAAGTGGGCTCGCGCTCACTCGGGCTTGCGCTCACTTTTTTCAACTGGGCTCGGGCTCACTCGGGCTCGGGCTCAATTATTGAGCGCGAGCCCGGTTGAGTGCGAGTGCCGAGCTCACGAGCGCCGGGCTCGCGAGTTTGGACACCTATGGCACCGAGTAGCTACTAAGCGTGTCGTACGATAGAACTATTGAACATTGCAATTCGCAGTTCGTTTAAATTTTTGTTACAATTCACTGACAGTTGAATTACGATTCAGTGCTATTCTAGCCCAATGATAACATTTGGAATCACTAACTTTTTATAATCATAAATCTAATATTAATTCATGCAGTTTCCCCAGGTAATCATAACACTCTTCTTTCGGGTCAGTCTCATAATTTGGTACCACTACTTACTAGCGGTGAAGCAAAACAGAAGATCTAGGCAGGGAACACAATTACCGTAAATTCGGCAGTTACATTATTTGGTTCTCCATACATACTACAGACTTCATGTTATATAAATATAGGTTAGAGTGCATAAAAAATGTATAATGACGATATGAGGAATGGTTATAGTAACGTTTTGGGTCTTGCGCTAAATGAAATACCATATTTAATGTCACACACAGGGGGATGGGAGTCTTAACAGGGTATTCCAGGATACAAAACCCTAAATTGGTCAGGGAATTTCAGAAACATCTCAAGCTCACCACCCTGTGCTGTATTAACACATGAGATACATAATGTATTAAATTCACTACAGCACCAGTACTTCCCCATGCCGTAAGAGTCACTGAAAACCAGTGGGCCACTGGCAGGGAAATGGTCGATTCGTCGCCATAGAAACGTATCGAAGAGTATCGCCAGTGGGTAAGAATTTTAAATTTACTTGCTACAACCCTATAGCAAATCGAGGAAAATTGTAAACTTTGCGTAGAATAGGGATTAGAAATGATTAGTGCCGTATCGCCGGACCAGTTTGAAAACTGAAAAATAGCACCAAAACGAACTGCACTCGGTTATATTTTGTTAGATTACATTACGTTACGTTAGATGACATTACTTTACGTTAGGGGCATAAAAACCACAGTGCAAAAACAAACCAACCTGTGCTACGTGGCCACTAAAAAGCACGAATGCTATCTAACCGAGTCTGCACAGGACCACAGCAGGGGAGCAATCGTGTCAACGACGGTGTATGCGTGTAGGCGAGGGTAGTGACAACATGTAGGTTTTGGCGATCATTAAAATTTCAATAGCACTTGTCATTTAAAAGTCGCCTGTAGTCAGTTAAAAGTCACTTACCTTCTAAACTGAGGCTTGTAAGCTTTCCCGATTTCAAGAAGAAAATCGTGTACAACAGTTCCCTGTGGTTTCCTTTCATTAAATAAATACTCTGCTAAATAGCTCTTGAAATGCTCTTCCTTCTTCCCCAACGCCATGCCTTTCGCGCTACTGTATCATAAGTAATGTACCTCTCCGCGAAATAGTCCTCCGCCTTCACATACAGTGCCGCTTACAACATCAAAAACAACAATAATCTTCACTTTTACTATTTCACTTACTTGACTTTCACTCATTCGTCCTCACAAAATTAAAAAAATCTCCAATTGACCCCCTAAATTTCCTAAAATTGGTCCGGCGATACGGCACTTAATCCTTTAGAAATGTACTAAAATTTTTTTGCAACGTACTGGTAAGACACTAAATAAAGTTATAGCCACGAAATAAAAATATGCACATACCTCCTGTAAATTGTGAAACAAATAATGGCGAAGGGTGTAGAAGCCCGACACCCATATACATAGTACTTGCTTTAGGTTAGTTAAATTTAAACAAGTTTCGTTTACAAATGATCAAATGAACTCCTGGGAAGGTTGTAGAACACAGGTCCCCCATATAGGTTAATAGTTAGTTTTCTTTTTATGTACGAAAGTATAATATTTAATTCACACACCGGTAGTATTGCCGATCGAGCATTAGCAAGCGAAGGCGTGTTAGAGCCCCGCAGGGCACGTTGTCTTCTGTCTTTATTACAGATAAATCTGAAATTTAGACCTGTGTTCTAGAACCCTGAATTCTTTCATGGTGTAAAGATTATTACTTTAACACATTTAGGCCCTTGTACTTCGAAAACTAATAAAATTCGTGCTAGTGCATATGTGGGGGGTCAGTTTATTTTACACTCTTGTCAAATAAAAGTTAGTTAAAGCTGTTCTAGAACACAGGCCACTCATTATAAACTCATGGAAAGGTTGCAATTGTGGTTCGCTTGTCTTACGCAGGAGCGTTGACCAATAGGACCTGTGCCTTTCTGTATGAGAGGACTATGAGAGTTCCAAAGAAGGTGCTAAACCAAGTGAAACTTGAGTGGAAGGGGAGGATGGAGAGAGTATTGCCCTCCTGTTGCAGCAACCCTTAATGGGAAGGTTCTAGATCACTGGTCCGCAACACCGTCACAAAATTGCAGTTCGTGCAATCTTTGTTGAAACAGTGTAACTTTACCTTTTGGAGCTTTAATTTCTACTGTTTTGATATGTTTTTTTTTTCTTGGAATTTTGAATTTCAACATAATGGTGAGTTGCTACAATGGTGTATCTTCATGAATAACCGAGATATACATTTAAAAAATATACGTTAGCGCCATTTCTTTAACTTATGTCTGGAGACAGGTAAAATCCTTGGATCTTTCCGTAAGAGTTCTGGCTTGACAACAGTTAAAATTAGGTTCGTTTGCTTTACTAATCGTAAAACACAGTTTCTTGTGATGCGAAATATGGGATTTACGCTCTTGTATTTAACAATGCAAGGACTGTTACAAGATATACGTGATGGTAAACGCTGACAATAAGCTGCAAACTTAAGGTTTAAAAAATTATATCTTATTTGTTAATAAAGGTACCACATAGTGGCAACTCACACGTTATGTGGAGGGTTCAAATTAAGATTTCCAAGTAAAAACAACTCAAAACTGTAAAAATTATAGGTCAAAAAGGTCCCGTTGAAACTCTGACAGCCCTGGTAAAACTATAGAACTCCTCTAGTTCTACCATGAAGGAAATCCATGAAATACCCTGTTTTCAAAATGTAGGTTCCATCCCACTGCCATCAGGTTTAGAAATTAGGGTTCAGTTTACCAGACTGTCCACCAGATAGAAAATTTCGTAAAACTTTAATTTCACTTGCATACGTACACAGATAGCGACTCATCCGGACACGAGTGCAGATTTTGTTTAGCCATGAAAATGTCAGACAAGAATGATTTTTATATTACTGGATTGGCCTTGAAAAGTGCAATTCACAGCAGTCAATTCCGGACAGCAAATGTCTGGAATACAGACACGCGTATCGGGCTAACAATATACAAATTAGTGGTTTTTCGTCAGCAGGCAACAGTGTCCAGATGACGAACATTACCTTTCAACATCCGTTATGTATACATCAGTGGATGCATTGTGAAGTGGGTTTCATCATAGTCGGATACTTAGCGCGTTTGCCTTTAGTGCGCGTGGTCGCGGGTTGGATTCCCGCTGGGATCTCATCGTGAATAGAGTGTTTCGGAACCCACTTTAAACTGTAGTTCCATGTCTGGTATGGTCCATGCTGCGGAAAAAGGACGTTAAACTCATACCAATTTTAATTTGATTGTAAAGCGTAATGTTTAGCACAATTGCGCAGGGTTTGAAAACACCTGTTTTTTTTTTTGTTTTTTTTAAAGCCCAACCCACTTAGGCCCAAATGGGTTTTTTCCGGGTTTCATTGGTAGATGGTCGTAACAGCATTTGTGTCACTTTAAATTCTGGTGTCAGAATGCTTTTTTTCTTTCTTTCTGTTTACAGGTTCTCGCTGTAACACTGTGGCTCCACTCGCGTCAACAGTCATGATCAGAATACTTCAAGTACCGAGGTGATACAACACCGAGTGTTAAAAGCAGTCACACATCCGGTGCACTTTCACCAGGAGAATCAGGTATGAAAGGTTATTTATTTTTGTGTTCATAGCACTTTTGATAAATGTTAACTTCCTTCCGATATTGTGTTCTTTCAATTTAAATTAACAGAGCTCAAAATATCCTCTAAGTTGGTCATCACAATTGCGCTACTTCTACCGGAGCTTCTAATTTGTTTAGAATTCCATATTTGCGATTTGGTGAGTGATTATACAGTTTTTCTTTTGAATAATGAGCATATTCAGTTTGCAATTATCCTTCTTCTCATCTAGTGCGTACAATAAATGCATGAAGCACCGGAATTTTCGCCTAGGGTGCGACTGAACGTATTACGCATAAAACTAACTACTGATTGCATTTAAAAAGAAAAAAAATCGGCTCTTTGACATGGTCATCATCGGTTATCTGTTTAAGAAAGATACATAGGAAAAGCGTTAATGAATGGTTAAAACACGCTGGAGAGGAAACATTAAGAAGAGATTTAATCCACTTGAGATCACCACAGTATAAAATCCTTAATTCTGTTCGTGATTTTTTATTCCTCCAGCGTGTTTTAAACGTACAAAGTAGTATTACTTATATATCCGTTTTCAACAGATGATGACAATGTCAAACAACCAAAATTGCTTTTGTTTAGTTTTTACATTGCTACGTATTAGTAGTTACCTTTATATTTTTATTTAATACGTAGTACGTTCAATGACACCGTAAGCGAAAAACGATGCTTCGTGCATGTATTGCAGACACAAGATAAAAACTTTTTCTAAAATTTTATTTTTTATTCTTTTTTTTTTAACATTGAGGGGAGTAGTGATTGGTATATTATCACCCGCTCTGAGTTGGAGTGTTACGTATTGTTTTCAAATTGTAACATTTTTCTTCAGGAGCATACGTTCCATTATACGCGCGTAAATACAATGGGTCTTATGCAGAATCGTTCAGACGCGTGATTAGTGCCATACTAAAGGGTTCGACTAGCATATGTTTCCTGCATTAGTCACACCTTTAGTATGAATTTAATCACTCGTCAAAACGACTCTTCATAAGGCCCAATATAATTTCTACCATTTTTAGCCAATAGCATTTCTGGTGTTATTTTGTCTAAAAAGCTCACTGGAAAGAGAACGAAAACAAAAATGAATACTAGAAAGTGATCATCTTTTACAGTTAGTCAATACGAATATTTTACAGTGCGCCATTTTTGCTCCACTTTTGTACTTCTAAATCAAATTCTCCACATTTTCCAGATGTCGCTGCAAACTTCCCAGGATATAATGTCAGAACTAGGGATGGGACTTGGGTATTTACCCACTGGGTAGGTAAATAAAAATTGGGTAAATACCCGGTAAATACCGAAATTTTATTTACCTACCCAAAAAATGGGTATTTATTACAAACTTCAAGATTACATAATAAGAAGACATAGTGGGCTCTAAAATAGCAGAATAAAATCTTCCAGATAGAAATGTGGTTAAAGAAAGATGAAAACCTGCAACACTGGAAACTCATAATATATATCTGGTAAAATTGCTTCAAACCATTCCTTTTCTAATTCAGTTCAGTACTGGTACTGATTTGAGACTTAAAAGTAGACGTGTCTCTTATCTTACTTGAATTCCTAAGTTTTCTTCTATTCAGGGAGAGAGAAAAACTGAAAATGGTTAGAAAGAAAAGTAATGTTTGGAGCGCATATAATGTACGAAGTGGTAAATCAGTAAACTGCAAGTAATGTGATAGAAAGTATAAGCATGCATATGTAAATGAAATGTCAGATCATGTGTATACATATTTTAAGTATCCTAAAAGTCTAAAGAAAACAATTTTAATAGGTTTACAAGGAAGAAGTTTGTCTGATTGTTGGCAAAATACTGGGACAGAACAAATGAATGAAAGTGTATAACCTACGTCAAGTTGTAGTAACAATAAAAGCATTGATGACTCTTTAGTGACGAGGGTGTCTCATAATTTCATATATGAAGATTCCTCCACCAATGTACAAAGTTCATCTAGTAGCATTATCACTTTTATGGATAAAATGACACCTGATGAAAACCTAAGTAACCTTTATATGCATACCGTAACACATGTAAGTTAATGAGTTAATTAGTTCACACACACATCGCATATCAAGTTACGTTTTGAGTTAAGCGATAATGGAGTAGTTTGCTGGCTTGCAGTGTCTATAAGTTGTCTCAAAGTTCAGATAAAAATTGCAAATGGCAAAGGATAGTTAACTACTTATGTAATAAATTCAACAATTAATTTCTTATATATAATATTGCATTTACCCTAGCACAGCGCAAGTGTTTTCTATTAATGTACACGTAATTTTATTTCTTATAATTCAAGGACTTGCAATATGACCTTCTAAAAGAGTCAAAAAACGATGGCTGAAAAGGGATTGGTAAAACAATTTAGAAGTATTTTCAAATAGCTTATAGTTTGCAAAATAATGGCCACATGGTCAAATAATTTAAAAATTTTAGGGACAACTTGATGCTAAGTTTAATGAAATGTAAACACAACAAGATTGGAAGTATCTAAATCTTCAATGTGACGTTTGGAGTAATGTTCCTAATGAGAGAATAATCAACTTTAATATTACAAACTCCCATCCAATATTTGTTCATTTTATCAACACGGAAGGTAACCGTCACAATGCTGAGTGCATTAGAGATAAGTATTTTATGTCATTGAAAAATGCGACCCCAGCAAGTTCTTTGTTAATTTTTTGTGATGGTGCAGCAAATATGCAGAAGGGTTTTTCTCTTCTCCAAGAAAAGTATATCCATTTGCAACCATTGTCACGTAAAACATACACGTTGAACCTTGTCTGCAGTGATATTTTGAAGTTTTCTCCAATTTCCTCACTTATGGCAAATGTTGTAGACGATATTAAAATAGTTAAAAATACTCAGAAATTGAATGCCTTTTCATGCAATTAACAATGAGAAAAACATTCACACTTCTCTTACTCTTCCATGTAAAACCCGCTGAGGAAGCTATTTACAATCTCTTGAAAGTCTGAAAGCTACAAAATCACTTCACATAATCTAGCTGTTCATGAAACCACTGCAAAATATATAGCATTTATCAAAGACCACAAAGCAAGGTTGCTTGAATATGAGGTTTTCTGGGTGACAGTTGAAAAGCTAATATATGTTCTTAAGTCAGTAGTGTCCTGAATGAATATATTAGAATCTGATGAATGTAACATACACCGAGTTTTTCCTGCTGTCAAAGAAATCGAAGAACAATTAAGAAAGGCTGTACCCGAATTCCCATTGTTCAAAGCATAAGAAACAAATATTCTTAATAATTTCGAAAGGTTACGAAATAGTTACAGCACTTCAGCTGATTCACCACACCAGAGCCATCCATCATCACAGGGGTTTGACTTGACTCCAGAACAACATCTCGATGGATTGGAGTTCATATACAAGGTTGCAGAGAACATGAAAGTAGATCTTGTAAATGTTATGAAGGTTTTCGCACATTACAAGACAAAGAAAAGTTTTGGGGCCAAGAAGTTCATTTGGACAAGTTCTGGTGAAATGAACCCAGTAATTTGGTGGCAAGGTTTGTGTGGGAGTACCCATTATCTGAAGTCGCACAGCGGATATTAACAGCATCGGCATTATCAGCCGCCACAGAAAGATCCTTCAGTACTTTCTCAAAAATTTACACTAAGTGAAGAAATAGACTGACTGCTTCCAGAGCCGAAAAATTACGTATAAAGCTATAACTGGAAGTTGCATCACCGGAAACAGAAGCCAAAAGTATCAACACATCGTAAAGAGACTGAGAAGACTGTTGAGTCAGAGCAGCAGGAAGACTTAAAAAATAAGTTATCGGAAGATACAAGTTCACTTGGAATGCACCATGGTACCAAAGAAAAGGAAAACCCATTAGGAAGACAGTGAAAGTGACACTTCTTAGATGTGTGAGATAAATGGAGACATTACCAGCGATGATTCCATATATTCATGTATCCGATGAATATGATGAGTAATCTTGGTAGAAATGCCATCTCATAACGAGATAATATTTTGTCCTTATGTGTATAGAATATTTCGAGAACGTTACTAAGTCCTGAATGTTCTGTAATTCAGGACTTTTATTAGCTTGATACTGCCAATTGAGGTGCTTGAAACCAGAGAAAACTAACTGAATTTTGCCCAATTCTAAATTAAAGCATGAAATCATTTAATTACGCGTATGAATCTCATGCCACCCAATCATAAACCAATTAACCAATGGCATTTTATCTATTTTGTTCCCAAGAATGCTAGTTTCCCGCAAAACATGAAAATGCAGTTACTTCACTCAGGCTTCAGACAGCTCATTTTTCATTATATTGTGATGCCTAGCGAGCAAGTGTAGTGAAGTGTGAAAGTCTTCGTATATACTCCTACTCTTGCTGCGTTCAATTTGTAGTTATTAAAGCATGTATGATATAACAAAAAATATATTTCAAGTATTTCAAAAAATATATTCAGTTGTAATGGCTAGTCGCCCATAGTCACTTACAGAATGTAAATTAAAAGAAAAGCATTTATCAGAGTTCCATGTACTTGCTTAGTTTCTTTATTTGTAAAAAATAATAATAATAATAAATGTAGTCTTTATCAGAGTGAATCAGTTCTTAAAACTGTGCTCTCTGGAGAAATATCAAAACAGGAATGACAACATAACTCATTTCTATTAACGAAAATAATAAATTTAATGCCTTTTGACAATTGTTCTAGCTTCTACTGGATATACTGGTTATCTTTTCATTATTTTTATGTATTGCTCAAGAAGATTTGTATCACTTATATGATTGAAAAGGAAAATCCCTTATATTTACCCAATTTGGGTAAATGCCTGGGTATTTACCCAAGGTAAATACCCAAAAAATATTTTCCGGTAAAAATCCCATCACTAGTCACAACACGCCGTATTATACACATTACCCAAAGGTGGTTAAAAGGTGCGGTAGACAGGAACGGATGAAGGGAAAGAAGACGTCAGGTATACTTGAGCAGTATATTTTCAAACTCTTTAGGCTGTAAAACATGCATAGCTCAGAGCAGTAAAATTAGTTACTGGCCTAGTATTTTTAAACCTAGTAACATTTGTCCTATTTTATTCACCGTTTGGCTCTAAGCTTAAAGTTTTTGTTCACGCTGCATTGCATTTAAGCTCTCCGTTCAAATGTTTGTATATAGGAAAAGAGTACTTACGAATATACACATGAAGATATTGGAGCAAGCTTTTGGATAAGAAACCAGAACCATGCGGACGAAAACCCGTAGGACTTAGAACCTCAGTTGAAAAGTCCTTTCTACTCTCGCCCGGAATGGAACACAGGTTGCCAGATTGGCAGTCGGTCGTTTTAACGACTAGATTTCATGTCAGCCCAAGGCCAGAAAACAGAGATTATAAATTGCTTTATTATTATTTTTTAAACTAAAAAATATTTTGTGGGGGGAAGAATTTAAATGTTGGAAACTTAATTTTGTCCTTTGCAAATTTACTTGCTTATAATGTCATTTTTTTTTTTCAAAAAATTTCCCTATTCAAAGAAAAAAAAGCTTTTGCAACAAGGCCGCAAAGGACAGGTAAATTTCTTTCAAGCATGTATTTTATTGATGCGCGACCTATTGCACGGTCTGCTCTTGATAGATGCAATATACAAATACTGATAAAAAGAATCTTCTTCCCTCCTCGCGTCACAGTTGCCCGAGTGGAGCCACCTCCGTGGCGGTGTGGTTAGACGCGTTCGGCTGCTGTCCGCACGGTTGTGAGGGTAGTGGATTTTAATGTACGCCTTGGGCTTGGGTGTTGTTGCCTAGTGTCGTGGTTGTTCTTGTGGAATGTATTAAGCGGAAATCTGTAATCAGAAATCAGTATATGTGCTATGAATGTGTAGCAAAGACAGCGTGAATGTTAAATAGGTCGGCTAAAGCATAGATTCAGTAATGCAAGGGTCCCTAGTTCGATCCTCGTTCACGGGAAGATATCTTTTTCTTTTTTTATTTTGCTTCTTAGAACGGCCGCCACTTTGAAATTTTCTAACGGTTCGTTCTGATTTTCACACACATCTAGTGTATTGTTAACCTCGACATTTTGGTCAAATATGGAGCCGATCGGTTCATAATTGTAAAAATTACGAATTTTTCAAAAGTTCAAATGGCCACTGTTTTGAAATGTTTCATCCGATCACTCTGGCTAACGAACTCGTTTGAGCTACTGATACGACCAATTTTTATATCAAGCTTGGTTTCAATCCGTGAAAAATTACGGCAGCTAGAGCGTTCACAAGAAACCTCTTATATATATATATATATATATATATATATATATATATATATATATATATATATTGGAACTGAGGGTGATTTTAGTGTCAGGAGTCATGATCGGCCAAATATATAGAAATTTTCCGGAAGTGCTGCCATGAGAGTCTCTGTTTTAGGCAATTTTTAAAGAAAACTACCTAAAAATCAGGGGGAGGGGAGGATGGTAAAAATAGAACTCCTCCTGGTACAAACTAAGAAATTCTTCAAATATCTTTGTTCATGTGTCTCATGAGTCAGTCTTTCTAGAGCATGCTTAAGGAAGCTCATGTGCACAATTTCTCCTAGTGTGTACTAAGAAAAGTTTTATTTTCATCTTCCTGAAAAGTTTCGTTTTTGGGCAATGGTTATTATTATTATTATTATTATTATTATTATTATTATTATTATTATTATTTTAATGCTACGTCCTGGAGGAAGGAGTTACGTAAAGGATTAAAATATTATGATAATGATATGATGCTGATACCGAAAGGTAGCTACATTTTCTTTGCGAGCATATTCGTAAAAGCTATTTCCCCTATTTGATTTTCCAATTTGCCTTTAGACACCTTTCGTTGTTCTGTATGTACATATAAGCAATTTTAAAAGCAGTTTAAAATTTTCCTGTCGTAATAATTGTCCAGCAGTTAGTAAGCGCAAACAACAAAGAAGTTTGTGTTAGCTGAGTCAACGAGACAGATTCACGGGTTTGTATCCCCTTTTCACAGGATACCTTCTAATTTTTCAATATCGTAGGGATAGTCTGAATTCTGGTTAGCCCTCTGTTGTTCAATGTATTGTTGGTGTTCGTGACCAATCATGCAGGATGTACAAGAAATATAGATTAACTCTGTATCTGTCATCACTATTTATATGTACTGGGATATTTTCCTAAGAATAACATAATTTTAATATAATTTTAATTCGGTTTATAAGAATAATAAATCACAGCAATATTCGATCCGCTACTGGATGAGGCCTCCTCCCAGAGGGAGGAATTGGTCTACTGCTCCCACGTTGACCAGACGGGTTGGGAGAGGAGAGCCGAAGCTTTCACTGTGATCGTCACTATCTTCATTCATAGCAGTTCCCAAATTGCATTACGATACTGGGTGGGCACCGTTCCAGACCCACGCCTCGGAAACCATCGCAGCGTCGGGGATCGAACCCGGGACCCCTCAGTCCGTAGTCAGCGACGCTAACCACTGGACCACTACCGGGGCGGTCTAGTGGTTATTTGATAATATATTTTTAGTAGTTTCACTGCTTAAGCACCAGGTTGTAATTGCAAACTAAAAATGTACTGTTTCCTGAGAAAATGGCTTCTAATCTTGCTAAATGTCTAAGTTTCTCAGAGCTTTACTTAGTTTCACCAAATCAGTGTTCAAACACTATCTTCACATTTTTTTTTCTTGCTAGGCCTACTACTTCTTAATCATTGCAGGGGAAAAATAGCCTTTTCTGAAGTTCTCATGCACGATAGAACTGTACAAACCTCAGTAATGTTCTTATATTACTAAAAGGTTGTAAAGCAATTTCAGAAATGTCCAACGAACATTTAGTAATACTATTTTAGCCCTAACTACTTTCCAACACTTAAAATTTTAATACATTTCTGATACAAAAATGACACTTTAATTGCGAAAATTAGACAAGTAATTTCAGCATTGCTAATAAAATTAACTTCTGCAGCACCTCCAGTAAAATCTCTTGATTTTTCACCAGTGGCACCATAAATTGAAAGGGTACATGGTGTAACAAATGAGGGTACTTATCCAATTTGCCAACCCCTTTTTAACATTATTTTTCATTTCTTCGTGATTGAGATTTTACTAGTGTTAGTTTTTACCCCGATGTGGACTCCCATCTTTCCGTATACGTATACGTCCGTGTAACGGCATCCTATCCTATTTGTTCTCTTATATTCCTGATTTTCTAAATACTCATTTAAAAGCCCCATATCCGGTTTTCTAAGAACTGTCTACTGATCTCAGGGTACAAAAATAGATGACAAAGAGTCTGCAGCACTTGCTGCCAGTGCTGCTGGTTTAAGTGTGGGTTTCAAACTTGTTTGGATCAACTATTATTCCCTTAGATGGTTTAAAGAAAAAGTTCTAATACACAAAAATTACAAATAACTTGTCTTGCACGAAATTTTGTTGCAAAACTATCCCTAATGAAATCTAGAGTTAATGTGTAATAGAAGCATTTTTATTTCTTTTACAGAAAAAATTCTTTGAATACAGATGCCTAAGAGTGACCACCGTGTTTTATCTTCAACTGCATACGAAAGAATAAGGAGAGAGGTCAACCGACAGTTTGAAGATATAGTGGCAAGTGTTGAA
The DNA here is from genome assembly GCF_964235325.1 of Thermobia domestica. Taxonomy (NCBI): domain Eukaryota; kingdom Metazoa; phylum Arthropoda; class Insecta; order Zygentoma; family Lepismatidae; genus Thermobia; species Thermobia domestica. Next base: position 269,928,328 of record NC_137460.1, on the reverse strand, counting down.
CTCTCTAGGAATAATGAATCAGACAGTACCATTGTTTGTGACAAAGATAAGTTTCATTTCGTACAAGAAAACAGCACATGTACATCAGCACATGAAGTCAGTGTTAGTGACATCGAATTAATGAATGTAGTGAATTCAGTATTAGTGATGTTGAAAGTAGTGTACACAGTGACTGCGCGATATATATTCAAGATACAATTTATTTTTCTGACTTTTCCGTAGAAAAGCCAGATAGGCATATGCACGTTCTACACCCGTAAATCTGGTATTATTTTTTCAGTCATAAAGGACCCTGCCCTTTTCTTATGGAAAATGGCTCTCGGTCAATTTATTATTTCTAACTATGCCACGGTTCCCACCCACGTGAAAAACCGGGAAAAGTCAGGGAATTCACCTTATTCGTGAAAAATCCTGGAAAAGTCAGGGAATTTCAATATGAGTTTATGACTTTCAAATCCAATTTTTAACTTTTATAGTGCTAAGCAGGAATTTCTTCTGGTTCATCGCAAGACGAGCCAGTAGTTTGACATTTCTTTTTTAAAATGATGTTACGGCTTTTAAACGACGAATATAAATGTACATGCACAATATACCTCTGGTCAGAAGAAATAAAGTTCCTTTTTTATATTATATACATACCTGGAAATTTATAAATTGTGCCCTGGAAAACCAGCAAAAGTCAGGGAATTCGTGCTTGCCAAATAAGTAGGAACCCTGTATGCGCAAACGAAAGGTTTTGATGTGTAGGTAGAAAGTCTCCATGGGCACAAATCTCTAACAATTATATTTCTCGAGTTATATAGGTTTAAAGTCACGCGATGTCATGAAAACCGCGTAAAATGAAACTGCAATCTGCGCGTACTCCACTGACATTCCGTGTAATACATTATTCGCCAAAATATTACTTCGGAGGATACGATGGCAGTTAGTCAATGACATCAAAGCTAGCAGAAACTCATAATGGCATTGGCTAACTGGCTTTCGATCCCCTCGAAGCTGCATTTTCGCGAATAATGCATCACGCGGGTTGTCGAAGTAGCTTGTAGTTCACGATGCGATCACAGATGTTGCGCAGTCCAGTCATGGGCACATTATAGTTTTATTTCACGCGGTTTTCATGACGTACTGTAAACCCATATAACTCGAGAAATATAATATTTAGAAATTCGTGCCCATGGAGACGTTTTATCGACACATCAAGGCCTTTCGTTTGCGCATAGTTAGAAATAATTTGACCAAGAGTCATTTTCCATAAGAAAAAATCGGGGTCCTTAGAATTAAGCATATACATTTTTTTTTTTGTGATATAACTTGAAGATATTGACCATTTGCACTTTTCTTTAGATTTCTTCTTCTTTTGTGTTTATAAATAAGCGTTTGTTTGAATAAAGTGAGATTTTAGTTTTAATTACTTTCTTTGGTTCTTTCCAGATTTTATGCCTTCGTAAATTTACTTTAAAATTCATTATTAACTTTTGTAACACTCTCGTAGTGATGCACAATCAATGCATTATTTTCTAATAAGGCTATAGTTCAATTTGCCACACAAATGGAAGTGAGAACTCGTGGCTCATAAGTGCGGGATCTCTCATAATTTATATTTACAGTTTGTGCACTTTACTCCCTACAGTCAAACATTCCAACATGTATATTTTAAATCTAAAATCGAATGATGTGTGTCACGATTGAAAAGGGTTTATTTTTTAACTCTGTTTGGCAACACATGTCTTAATTCTTATCTCCTCGATGTATTTTTTACACTTATTTGTTGCTTCAACCAAGGTCAGTTCAAGAAGTTTAATTGTTGAAACTTTGCATTCAAAAATGATAACGCAAATGTAAAGTTAAAAAAAAATCATCAGACAATAATAGCAAAATATAACCTTGTGGAATTCACCATGTCTGACAATTTTAACATTCTCGGTTGACATTTTTATCGAAAGCGACGAATTATATTTTAGAGTAAAAAATACATTCGGGAGATACAAAGATGTAGAAGCGATGGAGGAACGCCTATAGGTTATTTTTTTTCTTTATTGGATCTTTTTAGTTGGTGTCCAACAATTCCCCAATATCCTGAATAGCATAAATAATTATTGAATTATATTTCGCTTCAAATTATGTGAAATTCTTTGTTATCGTTAATAATTGTCAAAACTCCTTCGTCAGTTTCTTCTCCACGTCCTCGTCCCACTCGCCATATTGTCCGCCTCCTTAATTTTATACCAATTAGCAGGAGGCTTCTGCCAACACAGAATACTGTACTTTAAAGTCCCAAAATGCCTGACCTGATTGAATTTTTTTAACAATAGCTATAGTAAGAATGAAAAGAAAATTGCTTGTTCTTAGTGCAATTGTTTTATGCTTATAATTGGTTATTCAAATGCACTTTCTCCCATCTTTATTCATAGAGATTTTGACTCAAAATCTGCAGAAACAGAATGAAGCAAATAATATTCCTGTAGATTTTGAGCCAAAGCTGTGAAGCCTCTATGAATAAAAATGAGAGAAAGTACATTTGAATACCCATTACTTCAAGAACAAGCAATTACTTCTTTTTATTCTTAGCTATGGTTACTATAATTCAATCACATCAGATAATGTTTGGACTACAAAATACGGTGTTCCATGTTGGAAGAAAAAGCATCTGCTAATTGACGGAACACAGGCGTTTCGTGGCGGCGGGACCGCCGATTTCTGTCACTGGTGAGCCACCCAACAGTAAAATTGGAAAAACGGAAACCGGGCCGCCCGCGAGCGTCGCCACTGACCCACCAATTTCTAACGACGCGTCGCTGGTGGGCCATCCAACTGTAACATAACAAAAATATATAAGCGGGCCGCTGGCGATTGTCGCGGCGGGACTACCGATTTCTGTCGCTGGTGGGCCACCCACCAGTAAAATTGGAAAAACGGCCACTGGGTCGCAAGCGAGCGTCGCTTCCGGGCCACCACTTCTTAGCGACGTGTCGCAGGCAGCCCATCAGTGGCCCACCGGCGTTTACGGCATGGGGTTAGGTCATTGGTGATGTCATTACTGCTCACATGCCGATCATATTCCTGGACTTTTCCCAGAATATTATCCGTTTTTTCTGTGATTGGTCGCGCACAGCGTGTGGCATTCTGAACATCAAAATTTCTGGAACTTAAAGCGACTGAATTGTGTTTTTGCTGTTTTTTTAACGTATCTTGTTCATAAACAACATTAATTTCTTCGCAGGCCTGCGCAGCATTTACATCTTTATTGCAATAAAATCGTAATGCAAAGCGTTTACCTCTGGTGCTTGGGGTCCCGGGTTCGATCCCAGCCCCCACCAAGTGAACTTTGTGGTGGACAAACACCCTGTGCGTGGGTTTTCTCGGGGCTCTCCCGTTTCCTCCCACTTTCTTCATTCCACCATTTCATTCATTACTCATCATCACCGTCTCCTTTAGCCTAACCGGCATAACCGTGGGACGTAAAACTCAAAGATTTCATTTCACTTCAAAATCGTAATGCAGCTTTGCCGAAAGCACACTCATTTTCACGACAAAATGTCTTACGTCTGAATGAGAGAATATCGATACATTTTGCATATACTTGCTTCAACCGTCGGCTAACGAATGATATCAAGCCTTACTCGCTGAGACTCATATAATCTGAAATTTGGGTTACTCACGCCATCTTTTCTACAAAAGGCTCACTATTTTTGAACCTGAAAGTGAAATTATGCCCCTATTGCATCAGGACTTGAGATTCATAACAGCAAACTGTTATAGGTCTCCTCTAAGCTCTTTATCAATGCATTTTCTACTACTATGCCGCTCACTAAAACGTTTCTTGGGAGGAAATGGGAGTATCCCGAGAAAACCCAAGGACACGATCTTCTCCACAACAAAGTTACTTGGTCGGGGATGTAACCAAGGACCCTATGCAAAATGTGGCAACGTAGCACTCCGTATAAACTGCGATAGCGAAGGGCGCAAAGCTGAGAAAATCATAATGTCATATTTGTGATTATTTATCTCTTAAAACAAGTCAAAACAGTTTGGTTGAAAAAGCTACTTTAAGATCTTTCTAAAAGTTTTTTAAGATTGTTAATACACCGCAGCAATTCAGAGATAATGATGTCTCACTTTTTACGGAATAACAAGAACATTACTATGTGTTGAGTAATGAAATTTTCAGAACTTACAGGTAACATATGCATCTACATATGGTGCACAGGAAATTATTTCATGTTATTTCCTTTCCGAGATATAGTCCTATAAACATTGATTTACCAAAAAAGTACGAAAAAATACGCACTTTTTCATTAATTTCTATTTTTTCTCACTACACAGTACCAAGAATATTTGTATGTCTTAAGTATTGAAAAGACAACATTCCAACAATTCCAACGAGGTACGACAATATAATATAAGTTTTGACTGGACGTCACGGCAGCACCGCCAAGTCAGGGGCCTATCTTTATGAAATGGATAGTAGATAGTGTACCCATTGATGTGTCGTATTTTCTTCCTCGATGAGCGATGTAGCCAGCAAGAAATCGAAACCCTTCCACTGAGCAATCTGTCTGTTGTTCAATAGCCGGTGATTCGGTAGGTGTTCTGTCATCTGATACAAAGATATTTTCGATTTCGGTTTCGCCTTCAATCATTGCCAAGGGTTGTGTCATATCTGGTAGAATTCATTCTAATAACTCGATGTCAAGAAATCTCCATCATCTTCTTGCGCGATAGGAACTTCATTTGAAAGAGGGATTTCATTTATATTTTTCCCCATAAGCAAAAGCCGCAAACGGTGTTTAAATTCGATTGGTGTTGGATGGTCATAGCCCATGTAACCAAAATGGCTGGGCCAACGTTAAAATCAGGGTTATGTTTAAAACAAAATGTATAAAACATGTGTTTTAAACGAGGGACATTGTTTTATTCAGTTTGTTTTAAACGTGTTTTTTTTTCGACTATTCTAACGAACTATTCTAAGATCCAAATTCACAAATTTAAAACTTGGGTATTTTTTGATCACTATCGTTTCCATAATAATGAAGAGTTCTCGCATCATAAGCTAGAAGAAATTCTCTGACAAATACAACACAACTCAAGGAAAAGAGCAGTGACTAGCCTACAAGGAGCAAATGCCATATTTTAACTAAACAGTTTTTAAGATACATGTTTAACTGCAACATGGGCAGCTAATAATGATTAATGTCTATGGCATAACAAGATAATTAACTCTAGACGCCCGCCAGGGATTTTAACAAAATGGTAGACTCTCACGTTCGGGGCTCTGGTGACCTCCCTAATTTTCACAGTCATGAGTTATACACCATTGGAAAGCTTATAGACCACAAATTGCAATGAGGTAACATTCATGAAATTCCCGCCGTATTCGTAGAAAAAGAATACATTGAAAAAAAAGACATTAAAAATCATTAAATATATGAAAATATTGATTTTGCGGGGACCTGGTACCCTTGCAGCCACACTACGCTGACAAAATGATGAATGTGTAGGCCACATACGTGGCCGGGTGACATCCAGAAGTCCTAAAAATATAGGCACTAGACCTAAATTTTAGGTCTTCTGCAGTTTAGGACTTCTGCCGTTTAGGACTTGTGCCGCAATATGATTTTTAGGACTTGTGCCGTTTAGGTCTTGTGCCTTTTCTATTCACTTGCTTTAGTTCTGAAATTCGCCACCACCACACGAAATTGCGACGATGCAGCAACTAGTAGGCAATAATGTTACGGACGTAGCTAATTTCAACAGTAATAGTTATATTTGTACTACTACGATTATTATTATCACTATCTGTTCTGCACTTATACACAAATTACATAATACAACCAATTTAATTCTAAGAATTAAATACATAATTAGTTAAGAAATTCGTTTCTTTCGAATGGAGATACGAGAATCCCAAAACAAATTCCTAAACCAAAAATAAATAAATAAACAAAAAATTTTAAAAAAAATGTTAAAAAGCATATTTTACCAGAATCCTGAAACCAAGCAAACATTCAGAATGCAATATATACTGTGCGGAGCGTATTTTATTAAGAGTAGGACAAAAATCCATCGAAGTTTACTTAATTGGGACAAAAGCTCACTAGACATTTCACGAATGAACATTAAATACTAACTGTATACATAAAGAACGTAGTAAATTCAAAATTGAACAAAGAATATTTATTATGGAATACAGTGGGTGACATTTATAAGTACTAAACGGCACAAGTCCTAAAAATATAGGCACCAGACCTAAATTTTAGATCCTGTGCCATTTTTGCAGAAATTACTACATACGGTAGTCATTTAGTGGTGTAGCCTGCACATTTTTCTAGGGGAGCAGGCTTTTTATATATTAAAAACAAATCAAAAGTTTATTTCCAGATTACGAAAGCTTCAATAAGACAATAAATTTATACATATTACACATGTACATAAATACATAATATTATTATATTTCCAGTTAGTTTTTTTTTTTCTTTCTTTTTTTAACCTGGACCTTGACAGATCGTAAATTTAAAACACAGCTTGTGGGAAATGTACGAATAAGTTAGTTATAAGAAATCGGAAACTGTTCATGGAAGTCCTTTTGTTTGACTGTATTTATCTTCTGTACTCTTATATAAAAGAGTAAAGATGAGTGATTCTTTGGGCATACTACTACAAGTAGAATCGTTAAATTTTAATTATAAAATATAATTTTCTTATGAAAGCAGTACATAAGATAGAATTTTTGGAAATAAGTATCGTAAAAAGGGTGGGGCAAGATTCTTTAAAGGGTAGTGTATCTCGCAAGTTTTTGAAGCTAGTAAAATGAAACTTGGCATATAAACTTTCCCGTTTAAAAAAAAACTGAAAATTGAACACATAAAAGGTAAAGAGAAGAGGAACCACTTTTTTATATTTGAATTCCCAATTACGTACTCAGAAAATATGTAAATAAATTAAGGAAGGATTTGTTTGAGCTAGATGCGTGAAGCTCGGTATTTGAACTTTTAACTAATAGTAATAAAATACTATATGTTTCAGCGTCTTAAAAATCCTTCCTTTGTTTTAATTATTAAACACGTTTAATAAACATAAAACAGACTAACCCCCGGTCCCGGCCAGGAATGTGTTTTTGGTGTTAAGCCATCATTTGCCGTCCGTAACATAACCTTTGATTTTAACTTGACGTACTATCAAGACTCAAGTCTCAGAAATGTAGCATATATGAAGTGTACTACTACTACTATTACTGCTACTATACTACTACTACTACTACTACTACTACTACTACTACTACTACTAATAATAATAATAATAATAATAATAATAATAATAATAATAATAATAATAATAATATGTACTTCTGAAATACGTATGTATCTATGTGTTATTAATTCTTTCATAATCTTGAAAGAAACTTTTGATTTGTTTTTAGTTTGTAAAAATCAAGGCCCTCTAGAATAACTTCCTGGCTACTCCCTGAATGACCATGTATTGGTTTCTGTACACGTATTGTGTTACCACTTACTAGTCTAGTGTTATTTGTAGAACAAGACAATGGTTCTTGTCTTGTAATATTACTAGTTTGGTGTGGTAGTACAGTGATGGAGTGTGACCTATAATTTAATTTCTCTGTAGGGTATGCTATCTGCAATGCAATAAACTGTATATGCTTCTTCTTCCTAACAAGGCTGAGCGATAAGCCCCTGGATTCCATTACAAATAAAGACGAAATTATTTTATAAACTACTTGGTGAACCTTTGTTAATATAACGCTATTAGTTCTTACAACCTTTTGTTAATCTTATTTAACAATTGCAAAATGGAATAAGGGAGAAAATATATAATGATGATGATCGTTTATTTACATAAGGTATACATACAACAAAAGGGAATCTGTTGGTCACTACTGCGTATCTGCTAAACCAGGGTCAAACTCTGTGTGTCATAAAAGTTAGTTTATCAGAGTTTAAAATAATATATATTTTGTTTGACTTACAACGATTATCATATTAGCAAAATGATTTAAAATAACACGCCAGGCATAAGATAAGCCTTAGGCTATATCGCTTAGAACTGTTTTAAGAGTGAATCTATCATTTATGCATTAAATTTCACTACTGGCTACTTACACGTTTCGGCCTCATATTGGAAGTCAGCTTCTCGTGTTCTTTTCCTATCCCACGATAACTGTTTTAATTGCACACTAATTATAGGCACTACAATTCATTAGATGTATCACGTATTCCTCTTCCAAGCCTAGAGTAGCGATCAGGTTTGACCCCACTACAAACCTCTTTGTGTGGCTACGTAGTCGGGATCGAACTTTTGACCTCTAAAGACAGCTTCAGTGGTAGCCCACAGCAAACCTCTTTGGGTGGCTATATAGAACTGTATGGATCTCAGGACCTCTGAGGTAGGCAACAGTCACAGCCCTCAGCAAACCTTTTAGCGTGGCTTATGGAGCTGAATAATACTGAATTTAACTCTGGGCCTCTCTCTTCCGAAATCGAGGCAGCCTGTTAATCAAGAACCCCTCGGCAAACGTGCAGCACCTTGGCCTTACCCTCCGAGAAGGACCTCCGTGACCTCAAAACCCGAAGTTTAAATACTCCTTACTGTTCTTGGTTGTTCAGGTCACGAACTACTTTCTGTAACTAAATTTTACTGCGGTGCGGAATTGGTTAAACGTAATGTTCTTGTATTAAATAAATTTATTTTAATTATATATCTTTTTCATTACTTACAATTAAGTTGCTTTCCAAAGATCCTCTAAAATTTCAGTGACGCACTATGGGCTATAAGCCATTAACTTCTATGGCCACCCTGCTACAAACTGCAGACTTAAATAATCGATAAAGCATTTCAGTAGTAAGTAGTTCCCACAATACCAATGTGAACGTATTTAATTCCAACGGTAATAACTATCTTAGTAACACTAAAATTATTATTAATAATGATAACGAGTAAGGAGTAGTTAATTTCGAGTATGACAATTATTTAGTACAGAAAGACTTCTGTACAAGAAATATATGTGTAAAAATAATTTAATTCAAAACAACACAGGAAAGCAAAATTTTTGACGTACATAACTAAAACAATATTATGTTACTAATATGAGGTCAATGGTGTGGGAATAGAGAAAAACAGACATTATGAAAGATCTTGGAATCACATTTGCTAGGAAGTTAAAATTTTGTCAAAATAGAAATATATCATGGAAATAGCCAGAAAGGACAGTAGGCTCCTTATTTATTTTTTCAAAACGGTAGAATATATGTTTATACAAATAACTTGTAAGAACTAAGGTTCTGTAGTATGAAACAGTACGGTATATCTAAAACTTTGACTAACAGCTTGGTAGCGCCACAAGAGATTTTTAGGACTTCTGCCGTTTAGATCTTGTGCCTTTTAGGATTTGTGCCGCGAAATGATTTTTAGGACTTGTGCCTTTTAGAACTTTTGCTATTTAGGACAGTGTTGGGCAAATTTCAATTGAATTAACAATTAACAATTAATCTGTAAATTTAATTGTTAATTGCAATTGAAATAAGTAATAGTTAATTGTTCATTTCAATTGGCCATTGAAAAAGGAGAATCAATTGCAATTGATCAATTGATTGAAAGTAATTGCAGTGGAAAGTAATTGCAATTGAATTCTGTAATTCAATTTCAATTGAAATTAATTGGCAATTGATTCAATTGCAATTGATTTCCACAGCAATTACTTTCAATTGATTGATCAATTGCAATTGATTTTCACTGATTAATTTTCAACACTGTAGTTCAGAGAGGGCGTAGGGCAATGAAAACTTTAGCCACGACCAATTGACTCACCACCCGTCGTGACCCACGACCCACCGTGACCCACTCTGACCCACCATCCATCATAAACCACTCTTACCCACTGTGACCCACAGACCCACCAAAACCTATTGTCATCAACTCTGACCCATGATTCACGCCCTCTTCTCTACTGACTAAAGAGTTTAAACTTGTAATAAAACAAGCCTATAAAATTATCACTCATCGGAGTTTGAATTTCTACGGTCAATCGCTCAAGCACCGCACTAATACAATAACGGCGGATCTGACCTTTCTAATATAAATAAAATAGAGTTTGTTCGTGTGTCTGTCTGCCTATCTTTGTGCGGCCTGTGGACGAGACGAGTGGACCGAAACTTTTCAAAATTTGGTCACGGGTAGCTTGGTCTAGGCCCCAGACCAAGATGAAGAGTTTTTTTTAATTCCTTACTAGGGGGTCTCCAGGGGACGTTTACCGGGACCAGCCTGGGGACCAGAAAAGTCGACCGAGAGTTATCAAATTTTGGTCAAAGATACCTTGGTCCAGGTCCCACACCAAGACAAAGCGTTTTCAACAAAATTCTTACCAGGGGGTCTCAGGGGGGCGTTTACCGGGACATGTAAAAGTAGAACGATATCAGTGTCGATTTCATAGTTTTCGCGGTCGCTGAGATCAATGGTGAAACTCCGATCGCATTAACTTCCAAATTCACCGTATTCGGCTGCGGGCCGTGGGTCAACGGGAAGGGGATACCGGAACGTAAAAGTAATCCAAAATGACCGATATTAGTGTCAAATCCATGGTTTTCGCGGTTACTCATATCAATGGCGACACTACCATTAGCGATGACTTTCAAATTCATCCACCGTTGTATGCGGGCCTTGGTTCAACAGAGGGGGGAATTCCGAGAAATGTAAAAATAATCGAAAATGACCGATATTAATGTCAAATCCATAGTTTTCGGGATAGCAGGAAATTTTTTGTGTCGTTTTGTGCGCCTATTTCCTCGTTTTCTGCGTCACCGGAAATGGGTCAATGTTATCCTACAAATATGGCGGAACAAGTTAATGCTGTTCCGTCAGGAACGATTTCGAGGTCGTTTCCTTCACATCATCTTGTGCGTGTTTTCTACCGTTTTGTAAGCCTATTTCCACGTTTTGTGAATCAATGGTAGTGGGTCAAAATGAGCATTCAAAGTGGGAAGAAAAATGATCCACTCTCCCACCAGTATCGAATTTCAAGGTCGCTTTTTCGCATTGCTTAGTGCATGTTTTTACCGTCTCTGTGCATATTTTTACGTTTTGTAGGCCAACAAAAGTGGGTCAAAGACGACCTACTAATATGGCAGAAAAAGACATATCCATTCCACTTTTAAGGTCAATTTTGACCATCTCCCACTGATGCACAAAGCGACACAAATCATGCATAAAAAATGTGAAGAAAACGATCTCGACATTCGATGGTGACGCAACAGCATTGTGTTATTCCGCTATACTTGTAGGCCCTTTTGACCCATTTTCGTTGTCGCACTAAAGTGGAAATAGGAGCACAAAACAGTACAAAGCAGGCACTATACGATGCGAAAGAAACGACCTCCAAATTCGATAGTGGCGGAACAATGGCTCTATTTCCTCACACATTGATGGACCATTTTGACGCATTTCTGGTGATGCTCAAAACGTGGAAGTACGCGAACAGAACGGTACAAAATACACACTAAACGATGCGAAAGAGCCAACCCCGAAATTCGATAGTGGCGGAACAGTGAGCCATTTAACTCCCACTTTAAAGCCCCGTTTAACTCACCTCGGGTGATGCACAAGACGAGAAATAGGCGCAGAAAACTAAAAAAAAGGCACTAAACGATGCGAAAGTAACGACCTAGAAATTGGATAGTGTCGGAACAATGGGTCATTTTGGTCACACTTTGGAGGCCCATTTTGACACACTTTTGGTGACGCGCAAAATGTGGAAATAAGGGCACGAAACGGCACGAAACATTCACTAGTCGATGCGAAAGGAAGAACCTCAAAATTCGGTAGTGGCGGAGCAGTGGGTCAATTTCGTCCCACCTTTGAGGCCCATTTTGACCGTCTTCAAGTGACGCACAAAACGTCGAAATAGACGCACAAAAGGGTACGCGATGTGAAATTAACGACCTCGAGATTTAATAGTGGCGGAACTCTTGGTCATTTTCGTCCCACCTTGGGGACTCATTTTAACCCACTTCCCATGACGCACAAAACGGAAGTAGACGCACAAAACGGCACAAAACGATGTGAAGGAAACGAACTCGAAATTCATTGGTGGCGAAAGAGCAATAATTTGTTCCGCCATATTTGTAGACCCATTTTGACCCACTTCCGGTGATGCAAGAAATGTGGGAATAGGCGCACAAAGCGACACAAAACACGCACAAAAGATGCAAAACAAAGTACCTCGAAATTCGTTGGTGGTGGAACAAGTTAATGACGCCGTGAGCACCAATATAAGTATATACTGTAGTTCTTACCAGGGGGCGCGGTGGGTCAGTGGTAGAACGTTCACCTCCGGTGCTTGAGGTCCCTGGTTTGATCCCAGCTCGCGCAGTTTGGACTTTGTGGTGGACAAACACCGTGCTCGTGGATTTTCTCGGGGTTCTCCCGTTTCCTCCCACTTTCTTCATTTCATTCATTTCCCATCATCACCGTCTCCTTTAGCCTAACCGGCATAGTCGTGGGACGTAAAACTAAATATTTCATATCATTTTTGTAGTTCTTACCATCAAGGCTGAGAACTGCACGGTCCAATTTTTTAGCCAAAGTAGAAGCCTAACCGGAATAGTGATGATGTCAACCGGCCCGGCTCGGTTCAACTGAGCGTACAGCTTGAGCTGGCTTGGTTGGGATTACCCATCGACTGGGCTCAATTGAGCCAGTGGCTTGAACCGGCTCGGTAAAGACGAGTTATCGACTCGGCTCGATTGGAGCCAATGGCTCGAACCAGCTCCGTTGAAACGAGTCCATAGGCTGGGTTCGAGTTAGCTTAACTAAGCCAATCGCTCGAACCGGCTCGGTTGGGGTAAGCAATCAGCTCGGTTCGGTTCGGCTCGTGTGAGCCTTCGGCTCGAGCTGGCTCGGTTGGATGAGCTGTTTGCTCGGCTCACTTCTCGGTTTGGCTCGATAAGTGAATGAGCTGTGAGCGAGCCGCTTGAGCCGTTGATAACCCTAAACCCGGGTCGAGCAGTTTTAAACATGTTTGGGTGCACTGAGAAAAATCCATTATCCGGACAGCGGTATATTGTACAAATACAAGGATTCGTTATGTTTACTAAGGAAATCTGTACGGAGCGTACTTTATCCATATGCTACACAGCTACTGCCTTTAACGCGCTTAGATGTTATATCATGTCGCTGCAGGATGTCTGACATCTAACAATCTTCCGTATTTTATATACGTATACGTATGTTAAATATTTCAGCTATATGTTATATACGTCCATCTGTGTGTGAGGTCCTGACCGCCTATAGACACCTCTTTCTTGCACCATAGATGACGTCATGAAACAACTGTCGTATGCTTGCGAGCTGGTTTATAAACGAGGTTGTTTACAAACGGAAAAGAAGAGCGGAAGGAAACAAAAGCCTGGGTAAGTGCAATAGTAAATTATCACTTTAGTTAAATATTCCATTAATTATATATTCCTTTAGTATAACTTGCTTTAATATAGTACTAAACAAGTAATGTTATTTATGACTACAATTCTTACTATTGTAACTCGTTAATGGTTGAGGAGAAAGAAATGGGTTAATCTGAATTTTGAGAAATCTTTGAATATTAATGTTTTGTAACTTTTTACATTTCAAGGTACGCAAAATGAATGTTATGTGTTTATTCTTTCCTTTTTATATGTGACGGTTTATTACTTGATGGAGATTTACTACAGGACTGCTTAACATAATTGCTAAGAAACCGTTTTCAGCGCGAACATTTTCTTGTGTAGTGAAGATTTAGGCTTTAGATTTCTGGGCTTTCGGCATCAATGACCTTGTTAGCCCGTCACATGTGAGTTATGACGTCCCTCGGTGAGCACACTATCCGGGGAAAAGGAAGGAAGCAAACGGCCTGGGACCTATATGTTGGGTACCACCCGGCATTTGCCTGGTGTGAAATGAGGAAAACCCAAGAAAGCCTCATTCAGGATGTCTGGACTTAAAAGCTTTTGATACTTTTTCGACCGAGTGCCCCTACCGGAATCGAACCTGGGTCCGCTCGTACCGAAGGCGAGAGCGTTAGCAACTACGCTACGCGGAGCCACTTGTGTCTAGGAAACCTATTTTTACTAGGATATTTGCAACAAAATTTATTTCCTTTCTTTCTTTATTTTTCTTTTTCTTATTGTTTTTTAACAATAAAACAAAACATATTTTACAGCCTCACTGAAATTTAAAAACAGCAGTCAGGGAGAGCTCACGATTAAGGTTCTTTTTGTTTTGTTTTGTTTTGTTTTGCTTGTTATGTTCTCTAGTTAACTAATGTTTGAGTTTCTGAGAATTACATTATTATTATTATTGTTTCATAATTTTCGAACCAAAAATTAGATGTTTTTCTTTTTTTTCCTTGTGTTGACGTCATTGTGGCAAGTTGGGGTGTTTGTATCGTACCTTGGCATTAATTTGGTTACTAGCACATAGTTTCAAGGTCATAAGTTGTAGGCCGCTTGAAACAGCTATTACACAGTTTGAAGAGTTAGGAGTGTCAGGCGTTTGACTTGCAGCTTTCGTTACAGCGTCTAAATTGCAGTATTGGATTGCGTCCAGCTTCTATGGCTGGTAAAAAAGTTATATCGCTTTCGTAATATGGTAAGAAATACAATGTAACAGTTAGGTATAGTATATATGACTAGTTTAATTAGTCGGAAATTACTCTGTTTCCTTGTCTTATTCTTTCGATTATGTTTAAGTACTGTGTCTTCATAGTATTGTTTCACTATTTCTAGAAGGAATTAAGTATTAACGAAGTAAAGAATAAGCAGAAGCCCACTTTGATTGACGTTTACTATTTCTCATACTTCATTGAGAATGTTTTGATCCCCAATTGCGCAAACTTCTAGTATGTGTGTGTGTTTCTTTTTGTTGTTGTTGCTTACACTGCTTTAGATATGAGCTCCTTCATGGCTAAGCGGTTAGCGTACGCGCCTTTGGTGTGGGAGACCCGCGTTCGATTCCCGGCGGGAGTGGTTCGGAGTCCATGTTAATCAGTAAGTTCACGTCTCATACAGCCTCGTTGCAGAAAAGGATATTAAAATCAACTCAGCACTGCTTTACAGATGGAGTTGTTTGATTCAGGGTTCGAATGAAGCTTTTTACGGGAAGCAGGCACGTAGCCAAGGGGTGGGTCCAGACCCCCCCTTCGGATCCAGAAATGAAAAATATTAAGGAAAGATGAAACAGAAAGAAACAGATGAATCAGCCTCAAAAATATAAAGCTACAATAAGCGTTTTGGTTACTCTTTCTTACGAGGAGCTTTTGTGGAGGAAACGGGAGGGGGGAGCGGATCAAGTTGAAATTGGATATTATTGTAACGGAACATTCCGAATTCCATCTAGCTCCATGTTAACCGTATGCAGCGGCGCAAATCTGTCTTCATAATTGGGAGGGACGGGTAAGACAGTTCTCATAATTTTTTTTAAGGATGTTCAAAATATTTATGAAGTTGAAAAACAATGCTGCGGAGGATCGGGGGAGCAGAGTTGTCTGCAAAATTGTGAGGCGGGCAGATTTAAGGCTTATTCTGGGGTGGGGACATCAATTTCATCTTACTTTCCTTTGTGGCAATCGGACACAAATCATCACATTTCTCTCCAAAAAACGCATTTCAAATCGGATTATTGAGGGGAAAGTCCCCCCCAGTTCTAAGAGTGGAGGGGACATGTCCTCATCCCCCCGGGATTTGCGCTAGTAACCCTATGGACTACAAATGACGATCGATAAACCGGTTCTTTCAGATAGCCTGTCAGAACTTAAGCAATGCCCAGAATTACCAATAATATGAACCATTTTGAATTTCGCGGCAACACTAATCCATTTTATAGGATGTCTTTACTCCCGAAAGAGATCTCGTTGCTATCCTTGACGGCACTGAACTAAGATAAGAGAAATAGAAAGAAGACGAGAAGAACCGAGTTCGAATGACCTCGGAAGACTATGTCTTTGTCAATACTTTTTTCTATTCTTTTACGCAAGATTTCTTCATAATTCTTTAATTAAAATACTTACTAACATATCCTCATTTTATTGTCCTAACAAATCAATATGGATATGTTGTCAGTAAAATAGTTTAGATTGATCGAACCCCTGGTGTGATAACCACAGTATTTCGTCACGGACCTCCCGTATTGCGAAATCGTGGCTACGTGCCTGCGGGGAGGGGACGACTTTTCAGATATACAATCCAAGCATTTTATTTCTCAGTGATGCAAGATATAATATATAGTATATAATATGTAAAATATGAAATGAGGGAAAATATTTTCCCGGCAAGGGAGAAATTCTTTGGCGAGTTGGGGAAATTACTTGACGAGAGGGAAAATCTTCATCCTCCCGTTGATTCAAATCTTGATCGAAGATCATGCGAGTAGGATTCCATATTATGCTGTAGGTGTAGGTAGTACACAGTCTTGGCGCTGAATAGGACGCTAAGCTTCAAGCCAACCACACGTCTGTAATAACCTATTGCGATTGAATGGTAATGTAACGTAATGTACGATATTATGTGCATTTTCTAGATGACATAAAATTATAATTTTAATTAAACATTCCACGATTATGTACTTCAGGTTAAAGGAGTTTGATGATTAATTGAAGGGAATAATCGAGGCAGTGATTCTCAATCTTCTTGACTTACGATACACTTTACTAAACCCCAATGACATCGATATATTTGTTTAGATTTTGGATTGCTTTCCAACAAGTCGAGCCGCGCCAAAGCTGTGTAGGCTTACTAAGTTAAGTGAACTAATCCTAATCTAAATCCATTGTTTTTGGGGGCGCAGAAATGGACAGTGACACTTCCGATACTATTTAAATCAAAATTCAGCCAAGCAACTTGGGGAGGGAAAGCGGGGAGACGGATCTTACAAATGATCGAAAATAACCGATATGAGAGAGCGTTTCGTAATAGCAAAAAAAGTGACTGACTAACGTAACATATTACTGGTTTTCTTATTTTCACCCAACGAAGCAGGTAATTAACGCTGGTACTAGGTATGTGTAGACTAAATGAGGTGATTTGTTTCGTGACCATTCGAACAATGTACGAAGCGGATGCAAGCAGTTAATACATGGAGTTAGCTTACCTAAATTTAGATTTCGCCTTCCGAAATCTTAATGGATGTATTAAGTGATTTCGTTACTTACACTCTCAATCTAAATACAAGGATTCGAAACTCACATTTTCGATTCCAAACTATGACTCTGCTAGACAAAGAAAGCATAGGCCAGTGTATGTTTTACTTCATTTTCATATACGTGCTCGTAGGTTTTCTCGGGGACTTGGTTTCCTCCCACTTTCTCATTTCACCAAATATTCCATAATCATTAACTTGCTTTAATCACCGACTCCCTTAGCCTAACAGCATAATAGTGGGACATTAAACTCAAAGACTTTATTTTTATTTTCAAGTAATTACTTTTCTCTCCCTTATTTATTTTTAATTTAATTTCTCTTCCAATTTCCCTCTTTTAGGAACATGAACATAATTTGCAATTCTTTCTCATTATAATAACACTATTAAAAGTCCCATATGCAGCTCACCACGTTGGAACCCAGCGGAAACAGATGAACAACGAATATTGTCGAAAATATGTATTGCTTACAGCGGCGTAGCGAGCATTACAAGATTGGGAGGGGGATGAAACTTGAAATTGCCAAGTATTGATTTTTTTTCTTAAAAAAATGTCAAGTCTTGATAAATAAAAATTGCCATGTGTTTCGAAAATCTTACAAACCCTATGAAAAACTATTACAGCAACCTTATTTTCATATTCGTTCCATTCCATGCCCCTTCTGAGACACGAATAACATCAGCCCTTGTTCCGCTCTCGAGTCCAATTTAACATCTAACCTCAGGATCATTATCATCACCCACGAAGCACAACTGTTAATTTGATAACTCATGGCTATGTTAGGTAACCTCCGCCAGCTAATCTTCACGAGAACCTTTAAAGTTACAATCAGTTGTAGAAATGCATTTAAAAACGTAGAATAAGGTAGGTTATATTTACTGTTTGTGATGTAGAAGTGCCTAATTTACATATTAAACATTCAATTGAGGGGTTCAGTGAGAGACCAGACTAACTTACATCCAGGTCAAGATTGAGATTTTGACGGAACAGCATACTAATGTCATTAATTGACCTTTGTCTCAACCACTTGTCTGTGTGGCTTGTCCTGAGACAGGGGCGGATCCAGGGAGAGTCTATCTCCCCCAAGAAGAGGAAACTTTGTGTATTTTAATATAAAATAAAAACCCACCCAGAGTTGAATCTCTTAAAAGTAGCTCTATCTTGTAAGTAGTGGCATTACAACCCACCGCCCCCCAGTAGTCCATCCTGGATCCACCCCTGTTGTATACTAAGCCAAACTATGAATATCAGTCGTATCCTTTGTAACGTGCTGTTTTCATTTGTTTCCTTTTCTTTCAGAAAGTTAAAATTGTCAGTTAGCCTAGTCTCTCGCTAAACTGTCAATTGTGACAAAACACACCAATAATTGTTGATACCAACTAAAACATACATATCTCAAGCCTACAAAATATATCACATTATTTGTTTTTTTCTTTCTTTCTTTTTCTTTTTTTTTCAAAATTGCTTGCAATGTTTTTCTTTGTGCCAAGCATCCGAATGTCATCTTGAATTCTGACCTTCTCATTTCACTACAATTCTTTGAAGTGTAAGACTGCGCAGCTTTTTTTCCCCTCTCTCTCGCTCTCTTCAGTCCTTCAGTCTCCCCCACTTTGATTTCATGATTTCGCACTCTGATGAAAAGTATTAAACACCAAAATGGAAAAGTACTAATATATAACCTCTCTTTTAGTAGCCCCTCCAACCACACGCCCGGGGCACGTGCCTTGCTTGCTCGCCCATAGCTCTGTGAGCTATATAAGTAAAATACAATGCGCGCGCATATGTAAACTTGGTGCCAGCTTTGATTCTCGCTGAGAGAGTATACATATAATGTTGGTTCGAATTCCATCAAAACCATAGGCTCATTTTTGTGTAACCTTGGTACTGAAGAAGACAGTAGACTTCAACAAATATTCCTGTCGGGCCTCGATGGCTCAGTGGTAGAGCGTTCACCTCTGGTGTTTGGGGTCTTTGGTTTGATCCCAGCTCGCGCCAAGTAAACTTTGTGGTGGACAAACACCGTGTGAGTGGGTTTTCTCGGGGTTCTCCCGTTTCCTCCCACTTTCTTCATTCCACCATTTCATTCATTATATCATCAGCGTCTCCTTTAGCCTAGCCGGTATACCCGTCATTATTGATACAACTATTATATACAGGATGCATCAGAAATCCCTTGTCATCCTTTCTGAAAACTACAGGGATGTAGTTTCATTGATTGCGAGATAAGAGATACACATTAGGCCCAGAGGGATACTTTCGGATTACATCACGCGGACGGTCGCCATCTTAGATTCGAAATTGTAATACGGACGATAAGTGGGTAGTGTGATACATGGCCATGCACTAAAATGTTCTGAGGATGTCAAATATGCAATCAGATATCATGTAACTTATTCTGGTGAAATGTTATTGGCAGTGAACCAAGTGAGACTATATGTAGTGGTATGTCATACCCTTCTGTTTTTTTCCAGTGATAGAGACATACCGTTTCTGGTTTTTTAGTGATCAAGATATACCTTCACGGAAGAATAAATGCTAAATACCATTAATAAATCAATTTTTTATACGTATTGACGAATAGCTTTGCACATAAAAAGATTTTATTTCTTATGTAGATTCTAAGTTGACAATACTGACATTTTTACCTTTTTCTACCTTTTGTTTGTAAAATGAGGTGTTTTCAAAGAAGTTCATCTAGTTTATATTTTGATGTGCCGTATTGAATTGTTTCTTTCGTATGTATGTATGTTTCGTCTTGTCTGAATTCTTATAAGCGTCGTGTTTTGAGCATGGGCGGATTTAGGGGATTGCTGTGGGGGCAGATCTTACGGGAGTTTGAAATACCCCTCATTCGAGTGTGTGGTCCAGGAGTTTTCCCGCTGGAAATTGTTAATATTAAAAGTCGGTTTTTGAGCACTTTCGTGTATAATTCTCTGATACAAGGTAAGGGCTATTTTCATTTATTTTTTTCCAGAAAGTTGTTCACGATGGATGGATCAACCTCTCCGTTTTTTCTCCGTAACTAAAAGAAGCTTTCCAGTGGTTTTCAGACATTATGTAAATAGAAATGCAATCTTGTAGGCTTCACGCCTCACTGCATTTGAACATTTAGATAGCCGATATATCGAGTCAAAATCGTAATAAAACACACCGCCTCTGATTTTTCCCACTTCGAACACATTTCCCTGTTATAGTCAGGGGTGAAAGCGAGGGGGAACGCGAGGGACGCAGTTCCCCACCTCGAAAAATATGTAGGACGTCCCCCAGATCCTAATTGGTACAATGGGCAGAGATAGGCAGGAGGAACGGCGTGGAGTGATGCCGCTACCTACCGTCCCCCCACCTTTTCAGGTCCACTTTTACCCCTGGTTATAGTATATGTTCCACATGTTCCTACTGAGCAATAAACATTTGCAGAAGCTTCTTCCAATTGCTGTGGACACAAAGTAGGATATAGGGTCAAATTTGTGCACAGACGATGGCGATACTTTGTTCTAGATGATAAAAATTATAAATATTTACTGCACAAACCATAGCCTTAACTTTTCCACTTAGCTAGAAATTGAACAGCGTTAGGTCCGGTGATCGAGCAGCCATTCAACTGCCTCTCGTCGATCAACCCATGTTCTAGAGAATTGTTCAAGTAGTGACGCAATACGAATCCATAATGAAGAAAGCGCCATGGTGTTGAAAAAACTGCGAGAATGTACCATCCTCGGGCATCGCAGCTCGCAATATCTATCCCTGTATGAGCGTGAGGTATTATTCCGCAGTTAATTTTATGGAATGAAAAAGTGACTGATTAGACGTATTCCTCATTTGTCTGCCAACACCATAATTAATTTTCTTTGCGCTGGTCATGTTGGAGGGGTCTTGCACGCGGGTTGTCAGGTGACCAATTGTGCATGTTCTGCCTATTAACCTCCCCATTTACGTAGAGGTCAGCTTCATCTGAAAAGAGTATTTGCATAAAAATGTTAACCATAATTACTCACTGCACTTGGCGATCAACATCGTTCTCGTGGAGATGTTGATTCATTTGCACCTTGTACGGATGCACTTATACACGCGCAGACCCTATGACTCAACCCACATTGCATTAATAAATGACGTGTGCTCCTCTGGGGCCACATCGAGAAAGAAGTCAGCACTGCCGTAGGCGTTGCTTCATCTGTAGCTGTATACGATCGTCCGCTACGACGTATGTCCACGAATGTGCCCGTCTCCTCAAATTTAGTTAATTACTGTGACAGTGCAACATGTAACACAGTCACATTGTGGATGATTCTGTTTGCAATCGGTAACCACTGTACAGGCACTCCTCCCGCTCCACAGTTTGAATATTTCGATGCATTCCTCACGTGCTAACGGTATGAAAATGAAATCTTTAAGTTTTACGTCCCACGGTTATGCCGGTTAGGCTAAAGGAGACGGTGATAATGAGAGATGAGTGAAATGGTGGAATGAAGAAAGTGGGAGGAAACGGGAGAACCCCGAGAAAACCCACGAGCACGGTGTTTGTCCACCACAAAGTTCACTTGGCGGAGTGCTAACGGTATGGTTCTATATCTAGAAGAAAGAGGTAAATACAACGTTCAATTGGCAATAACTTTTCACCAAATTAAGCTCCATGGAATCTGATTGCATATTTGACATACTGAGAAAATTCTAGCCCGTGGCCATATATATATCACATTACCCACCAGTTTATAACAAACAAATTTAATCCAAAATGGCGGCCGTCTGTGAGAGTATTCCCAAACGGCCTAATGTGTATCACCCATCTCACATTCAATTAAACTACACCCGTGTAGAATTTAGAAAGGAACTTCGTATGATGTATACAGGGTGTTTCGAAAGTCTTCTGACAGAGTTACAACAAAACGTAAGAGGAAAAACCATTTCTAAATATGTTGTTTTCAATCTAAAGTGAACACTTTTTAAATCGGAGGAGCCGTTTGGGCTGTACTCTTTATGCGTCCAATGTTAAATGAAAATGCGACGTTGCCATTTACCTGGACCCACAACATATGTGAATGAAGTTACTGTTTGAAATGGGGGCTAGCCATCGACATGTTAGCGTAAAAATCAGTAACTTCATTCACTTATGTTGTGGGTTCCGGTAAATGGCAACGTCGCATTTTCATTTAACATTGGACGCATAAAGAGTGTACAGCCAAACGGCTCATCCGATTTTGAAAATTCCTTCAACTTACATTGGAAACATCATATTTGGAGACGGTTTCCCAATTACATTTTGTTGTAACTCTGATAATAATCGAGTTACTTTATGTCAGGGGACTTTTGAGACACCCTATATATCTTATGGAATATATGTTTGATGTCCCTATAACTGTAGTATAATTTAGTTTGTTTAAATTTACAAGTTATTACAAGTAGATTCTGACTTACATGCGTAAGAGTTTGTATGTAACTAACTAATGAATTCTATTTCATGAAATTTACATTGAAATGTTTAACACAAAATCTTTTATATTCATGCTTAACTTAGTGACTTTGCTTTGGACTGCAACTGATTATTGTACCCCATTATTGCTTGAGAAGAAAACCGATGTCCGAATCTTCATTTGGAGAAACCAAAGAACTATTGGAATGCTGAGGATTGCAATCATTAATTTCTACACTTCAAGGTGCGTAAATTATATCTAGGTATATTCTGTGTTTATTGTTATAATTACTATTACTATTATTGGGTTTAGAATCAATCAAGTACTTCATGATATTTTAGAGGGATCAACATGGCTGCCAGATAGATAAATATTTGAGCGTCAGGCCCTTATTTCTTTTCAATTTTATATTTAATCAATGTCTATTCCCCCTCCCTCATTATTCCACCAAATCGTATTCCAAGATCATCAATTTTCAATACTCATTTGTGACTGTCAGCATACATAGCATAACCGTAGGACGTAAAACAAAGATTTCTTTTTCATGTTTATTTTTCGTTTTCATGTCTTTTCTCCATAGCTGTGAAAAATAACGCCTTCAACATCATAAATTTGTATGCTACTTGTCTGCTTTCGAGCACAGTAATCAACTATTTGGACATTACGAAGCAAAGCAGGTCTACGTTGCAGTTAGCATAGTTTTTGAAAGGATGTGACATAGTGATATTGGTGTTGCGATGTTCAGCCTAAACAGTGCAGGTAAATAAATCTGTAACAATTGTATTGGTGTTTAGCTTACATGTCCTCCAGACGGGCCATTTTTTTTTTTTACATCTTGTTACTTCTACTCTATATGAGGGGTCGCGGTGGCTCAGTGGTGGAGCGTTCACCTCTGGTGCTTGGGGTCCTGGGTTCGATCCCAGTCCCCGCCAAGTGAACTTTGTGGTGGACAAACACCGTGTGCGTGGGTTTTCTCGGGGTTGTCCCGTTTCCTCCCACTTTCTTCATTCCACCATTTCATTCATTACTCATCATCACCATCTCCTTTAGCCTAACCGGCATAAACGTGGGACGTAAAACTCAAAGATTTCATTTCATTTCTACTCTATATGAAGTATATTCTGAGGTTGTGTTTTTGGGGACGTGGTAGCTCAGTGATGGAGCGTTCACCTCTCCTGCGTGGAGTTCCTGGATCGATCCCAGCACGTGCCAAATGAGCTTTGTGTTGGACAAACACTGTGTGTGGTTTTCTCGGGGTTTTCCCGTTTTCTCTCACAGTTTTCATTCTACTATTTCATTCATTCTCATGATTATAGTCTCCTTTAGCATACCCGGCAAAATCGTGGAACGTAAAACTCAAAGATTTCATTTCATATAAACTTTGGTGCAAAGTAACCCATAGATGAAGATATTTTGCACCACGTACAAAAAAGTATGTTCAACATACTAACATAATGTTTGTTTGCAATGTTTTCTCTCCTGTATTTATACATTTCACTTTTTACACAAAACTGCATGTGAACGAATTTTTGTTACGAAATTCGAGACGAGACATAGCTCTTCCAATAGAAACAGATACAGTTTTCGAGACGAGACAACTTTCGCGACACCTTTGCGAGAGGTGACAGTCTCAAATCATTTCTCGTGCGTACCACTAGCCCATATCGTGCGTTATCAAAAAGCATGTTAATGAGAAATAACAACATGTAAATACAATATAGGTAGTTAAAAACATTTTTGTTTTCATTCTTCAGTAATGCATTATTATTAACCTCAGTATTTTATAGTCCATTCTTAATCTTAAGGTGATATATAATTAAGTTTTGAATTCGGTTATCTTATTTTGTTTCTCAAATTGTATTAAAAATGTATGTACAAACATGTTTATTTTCATTCTTGAGTGCTTAAAGTCACTATAGTTATTAAACATAGTAATTAATATTGTACTCTTAACGTTAAAATAATATACAGTTAACTTTTGAATTCAGTTAACATTTTTCTTACTGAAATTGCTTTAAAAAGTATGTAAAAACTTTTTTATTTTCTTTCTTGAGTGCCAAAAGTGATGCACAGTTATTAAGATTAGTACTTTATACTCTATTCTTAATTTTAAACTGATAAACAGTGCGTTTCTGAATAAATTATGTCAAGTTATTTGAGTGACGAACACTGGTACAAAACCCTAACTACCACTGGAACATTTCGATTTTGAGATGACTACTACCGGTGCAATACAAGGGATTTTAAGGGATTTTAGCTGTTGTTTTTCCTTCAACGGCTATTCGATTTTGAATTCTGACTACATGGTCATATATAGGAAGGATCAGTGTCTCTTTCCAACTATGGTACAGCTCCGACCGATTCACGGTGCTCACAGAAGAGACAAAAGAGTATGTTTTCAACCTTAAAGTAACGACCACTGGTGTTTTTGCCCTGGTATGCAAAAGTAAGTGGGTACCCCAATGGGGTAGAGGGGTACTATGCGGTACATAATTTCTGCATTTTAGATATATGGAAATACATGTGTCTAAAATGTAAAGAACTGATATTTGTTTACCGAAAACTGCAACTCGGTAAGCCTTACGGATACCGAGATATGGGAAAATAAAGAGCGACACGATATGTATGTGGGGCTTGCATACTTGAAGGTACAATTTGGAAAATAAATTCAAATATGACTAACGGCTATCAAGATATTGTCAAATAAATAGAGGACCAATACAGGTATGGGATTTTCGTATTAGATGATAAAATTTCCGAGACCGGTCATGGAAAGTTAATAAACACCAGTAGCAATTCCATCTTCAAGTAATTAGATATTTCCATGGGGTGTTAGAACATCTTACTGTCTACCAAGATTAAATTTTAAAAGCTTTTGAAAATATAACTTGACATTTGTAAAGAGTATTAGAAATATGTATTTACCTAAAACTTGCAGCTAGCACATCTAACATATAGAGAAACACCGTGAAATAAAAGAGTATGAGATGTTGAAACTTCGGAAAAATTATTGGTCCCAACAAAATTAAATAAGATGGTATTTCTATGGGTTAAGTGAGTACCTCAGTACAATTTCGATGGAAAGATTAGTTCTAGGTTTTCTTCAGGCAGTTCCAAAGGTTCATCGAGCTGTGTAAAAGAGTGAAAATTCCCTGTGAATATCTAATATAGTAACCAAAATATAACGAGTCATTTATTTTATGACGTAAAAATAGAGATCTTTAAGGATTTGTACTTCTGGGTCTTTGCTATAAGAAAGAAATTCAAAAACCTACTGTATATACCTTAATATACAATTAAATCAGTGAGGACACAGTAACTTAGTGGTGGGGTGTGTACCTAGTATGTTTTGCAGAAACTACACTGGAGTATTCTCTTAATCCACAGAGATACGATCACACTTAACTGCCGATTTAATCTTAAAATGAAATTAAGGCAAGTGAATGTTGATGATAGAATTGATGGAGTGTAAAGGTGGGAGGAAACGGGAGTACCCCGAGAATACCCACGAATACAATGTCGACTACAAACTGACTTGGACACGGATCAAACCAGGGACCCAATACACCAAAGGTACGCACTCTACCACTAAGCCACCGTGCCTCCACCCATTTAATTGTCTATTAAGGTATATACGGTAGTTTTCTGAAATTTCTTCTTCTTACAGCAAAGACTCAACAGTACAAATCCATGTGGGTCTCCATTTTTACGACGTCGTAAAATACATAATTATTTATATCTCGGTTGCTATATTAGATATTGACAAAGAATTTTCATTCTTTTTGTACGCTAGGAATTATCACGCTTGGATTTACCCGAAGAAAACTTCGAGCTGAATTAATCTTTCGATCGGAATTGCCCTGACGAGTGTGAGGTACTCACTTAACCCATATAAGTACCATCTTATTTAACTTTTATTAAGACCAAAAGTTGTTTTATGAAATTTCAAGATCTAATACTCTTTTATTTCACGGTGTCTCTCTAGCTGTAAGATGTACTGGCTGGAAGTTTTGGGTAACTCTATTCTCTTTTCTAATACTCTTTACAAATGTCAAATTATATTTTCCAAAGCTTTTAAAACTTAATCTTTTTAGACCCATGATGTTCTAAAACCCCATGGAAATACCCAGTTACTTTAGGATGAAATTGCTACTGGTGCTTATTCAGATTTCATGATCGGTTTCGGAAATTTTACCACCTAACACGAAAACCCCATAACTGTGTAGGTCCTCCCTTTATTTGACAATATCTTGATAGCCATTAGTCATATTTTCATTAATTTTCTAAACTACTGTCAAGTATGGAAGCCCCACATACCTATGGTGTTCCTATTTATTTCACCATATTTCAGTAACTGTTAAACGTACCGACTTGCGGTTTCGGTAAACACACACCTGTAACGTTCTTTATAAGTTTATTAAGATATATTTTAGAATGTTTAGAAATGGGAGGTCTGCGAATGCCATAGTACCCGAAAACCCCCATAAGGACGTGTGTGTAGTGTATTGAATTGAAACTACTTTTGAGGTTGTTGTTAGCCCTCAGTAATTACGTTTTCGAAACTGCACAATCTAGTACGCAAAACTCACACTTCTATGGTGTTGTCCTTTATTTTCCCATACCTCGGTATCCATAAGGCTTACCGAGTTGCGGTTTTCTGTACTAAACAGATATCAGTTCTTTACATTTTAGAGACATATATTTCCACATATCTAAAAATGCAGAAATATTAGGTACCCCATGGTACCTCGAACGCCAGTGGGTACTCACTTACTTTTGCATAGTAATACATTTCGAGTTGTTCAGCATCAACAAACACTTTTTTTTTAATTCATCATTTTTCTACATGAAACCCAAAAGTCCATACCTGACCGAACAGATTTTGTCCATTTAATCTAAAAAATGTTAAATATTTTAAAATGTAACATTTTAAATATTTTTGGATTTTTGTTTCAGGTATTTCATGCATCAAAACAAAACCAGGATTCTGCATGAAAGACAGCGAAAAGAAGCAGTGTAATTTGTGGCTAAAAGCACGTCCTTTCTGAAGACAGACCCGATTGTATATACATTCTTTTGTACAAATATGTAACCTTAATAAATACTGCTCCGCAAATTATTTCTTTCTTCCATAAATTAGAATAAATGTATGTCTGTTTAAAGAAAATGTTTGTTAGCGTTAAGTCCTTTCAACTCCTTTTCTCTGTAAATAAGAACATTATACCTTGCAACTTTTTTTTTATCATTGTGCAATTCCGATTGGATAAAGTAAATCTGCACGAAGCACTATTATTTCAGTCATACATTAATAACTAATGTATTGTTCTGTGAATAAGGCAATGGTATAGTGAATATGTTTTAACATAAAATCTGTAACTCAGCTTTTCAGTAGTCAACTTTATTGAGAATCCGAAGAAAGAAAGAAAAAATGTTGGACTTAACGAATTTCAAAATTATTTTTGTTCGAATTCTGGACTAATCCAAATTATCCAGAGATATCATTTATGTTGCTCTCTACAGATGTATCCTTTCTCCAAATCGTATGAAAAGGAGACTTCATACATCGCTATATTTTGTATGTACTATGTTTCGTATTTATTTAATCACTTTGTACCTTTCTCTAGTGTTGACAAGGCCGTAAGTGTCAATCGAATAATTTAGTGTTTCACTCATGTAACCTTGTGACTAACGTACGTCCTGTCGGTATATATATGTTACTGGGTTCGATTAGCGACAAACAATTTTTAGTGTTAAACAAATACCAAAATCTACACGCAATGAGATACGATGATCTTTGCCTCATAGACAATACCAAGCAACTAACGGTACTGAATGTGGTTGAGTTTACTAGTGGTATTATCTGGCTAAAATCAATGTTCCGAGAGATATACTTCTTTTTGTGCTCTGAATGCAAACTTTGATATAACCGTTTTAAATTATTGTACATCTATCTATCTATATAGCTATATCTATATCTATCTATCTATCTATATATGTATATAATTGTAAACTAGAAACTTCCGAGTAATTCTGAGAATCATCGCTCTTTCTTTAAATAATGTATGAGACTATTACACTGCTCGTTACTTAAAATGTTGAACTAAGAAGGATACATCCAGGAAAGTCCAAATTTGCAGAATGTATAGAGCAGGGAAGGATAAATATGTTTGGTCGATGGCTGCACAGCTTCTCATACCTGTGAACTCCGCCAGCTACAGTTGATGAGCTGTGGCATTGGATCGTAAGACGCATGGCTTACCATACCAGAAGAGAACATCCTCTCGATGTCTCGCTGTGTTAGAGTCGTTCTGGTTGTCAATGTTGGGTCAGTTCTGCTCCTTTGTCACCACGTTGTCACACAGCGAAAACAGCGGTAAGTTTAACCCTTAACGTACCAAGCCTAAGTCGTCAAAGTTGTTTACCAAGCTGGATTCTTCTGGGGACCCCAAGTATTATTTTAATTTCTCAACATAGTATTGCAGAGGGTTACTCCAACTATTATTTTTTGGATGTCTAGAAGCATACTTAAGTTAAATGAACATTGTTGACGTCAAATATTATGTATATTTGAACACTATTCAGTTCTTCATACAATTTCATACTTTTGTGTTCGTAAATCTGAAACACAGGTTTAACAATGGAGTTTTTACATTTTGAAGTGTTTTTTTTTTGTATTTTTTAAAGAAACGCATCGTTGATCTAATCATGTAATTGATATCTCGAAGGGTTGCAGGATACATATAAAAATCGAGAATAAATTGATTCTTATAATTGCGGCAGTATCACCAAATATCACTCTCTGGGGTCCCTAGAGTACCCCGCTTGGTATGTTAAGGGCTAAGCATATTCGACACTTACTATTAGATATCGGCTTGGGAACTTTGGCGTAGCTACCCTGTCTCCTTGAAGTTGCATTTTTAATGGCGAGTACTGTTTAGGAATCATCTTGTGAGGGAAAACGTTTTCAGCTGACACCATGTTTTTAATTATAGCGTCATTTAAAAAATAACTTATCTGTTAATTAAAATGTGCAGAGAAGTTATTTCTGGAAAATCCTATTCACGCCTCTTGTGGTAACAACTTCTGCATTTTGGAAGAGGATATTATTAAGGAAAAGAATGAGGTAAAGTCGTCTTTATATAGTACACACGGAAAAGAAAGTATTTGACAGTTGACAAATTTTCTTTTGCCAATAGCTCGGCAACAAATTAATTAATTTGGATCTTTTTGTTGTTATTCTTCGAATAGTTATAACTTGACAACCTGCAAAGTCGGTACTCTGATAGGTTAATTTATTGTTGAGTTTTTAGGAAAACAAATTTTGTCAACTGAAGAATATTTTCTTTCGTGACTGTACAAGCAATGGATGATAACGGCTTAATAAATGACTGTACGTAAGTCTTTTTTGAGTTTGAACATAGGATTGTACATGGCTGTGCATTTTGCATTATTATTGAAGTGCTGCAACTAAGTTATTGCAAAAGGTATGATAAATTCTTACAGTAATGTTGTTACATATTGATTTACTCTGTATGAAAACTAAAATACTTTAACATATGGTTACCCTCCTTTGTGCCAATAATTTTAAAATTAAATCTTGTGCCACTTTTCAACACTTGGCTTTGCAGTAGCTTTCCAAAGAATTAGCAGGAAGTCCAAACTTACACCCTGCAGATAAATACATTTCTCTGGACAGTTTCACTGCTCCAAACTAAGATTGAAAAATGTAGTATTTTTAATTTTATTATTATTGGCACAAAGGAGATCAACCATATTTTAAGCTATTTTTGTTTCCATACAGAGAAAAACAATATGTGGCAACATTACAGTAAGAATGTATCATGCATTTCTCAGTATGTTGCAGCACTTCAATAATGGTGCACTATACGTACAATCTAGATCCTGAATATGTCCAATTCATATATTTCAACAAGGCAATACGTATGCGATACAGGTAAAATTCGTATATTTCATATGGACAATCTATAAGCTACATACATCCAATCCATACATTACATATGGCCAGCCTGTACGCGACATACGTGTAATCTATATGCCGCATGCAGACAGTCTGTAAGCTGCATATGTGCACTCTGTATGGTGCATACGGATATTCTGTATGCTGTATCGGGACAAGCTGTGTGCGACATAAGGAAAACCTGTATAATACATAGGTACAATACGTACACTGTATCTAGTCGTACGTACGGGGCACAAGTACAATATAGATGCTGCCTCGGGGTTAAACGCAAGAAACACACGTACAGAACGTATATTGCATACTTCTTGAAATTATGCTCCGTCCTGATAGTCAGTGAGTGTCGTCATTATTAACCCACATGCTACATACGATTGTGACGTCACAAAGCTAGATATTACCTCCGTATATACTTGTTACTGCAGATGACGTCACACGAATGACGTCATTGCACTTATGCAGACAGTATGTATAATACATACTTTTTCAGCTATACGTTTGCTGCAGGATGTTATATACGGTTGTACGTTAAGTCCGGAAACTACAGGAATTACGAATGTAACCTACGTTTTTAAGTATGCCACCTACATTTTTTTTCTCAGTGTGGAGTCCCATAACTTCTAACAATTTTCGGCTCGAGCCCGAATACTTGCTCCTCCTGAACTCAAACCAAGAACCTCGTGACCGATGTCCTTTCCTACTGAAGATTTATTGACTACCGAGATCGACAGTTAACTAATTTTTAGTATTCCGATACAAACCGCCTATTTTCCATGTTTATACATGTACACGGTGTTATAATAATAATTAGTTATAGTAGTAGTAGTAGTTTCATTGATAATTATATTGTCTATGTAGGATACTTGAAGATAGTAGTACTTGGAACTACACAAAGGATTTAGCTCGAATTGGCTAGACTCGACTGGAAACTCGATCCGAATTCGAGTCAAGTTGGGGTAATTTTTCGAGCCGAGTTCTCGAGTCGAACTCAAGGATGTCTGCTTCGAGTCGAGTCTAGTTTTAAAGAAAACTCGCTCGAACTCGCTCGTGCTCATTCCTATTGTATGCATGACGGGCATATAGAGTTCTTTCGAGGGGGGATAGAACCATAAACATAATATATTTAAAAAATACTTAGTTTGACGGCTTTCTTCCCAGGGGGGAAAAGGGATGGTAGGTATCCAGCATTTCTTATAAGTACCTTATTTGAAATATGTAAAACAGTAACAAGTGGACAATACAATATACACTCATCTTCTTATCTTCAGTTTTAATTGCTGATTTCAATTGCAATTAACAATTACAATTAACAATTACAAGTTTCAATTGTCAATTGCAATTAACAATTGAATGTTTCAATTGCACCCTTTGCAATTGACAATTAACAATTAAAAGTTTCAATTGCCTGGTGACCAATTAACAATTAACAATTGACGAAAATTTAATTGCAAATTTTATGATTGAATTCAATTGCAATTGAAATTAATTGTCAATTACAAATTGAAATCAATTGCAATTGAAATCAATTGCAATTGATTTTCAGAGCAATTACTTTCAATTGATTGATCAATTGCAATTGATTTCAATTGATTTTGCCCAACACTGATTTAGGACTTGTGCCGCGAAATAATTTTTAGGACTTGTCCATTTTAGGTCTAATGCCGTTTAGGTCTTGTGCCGTTTAGAACTTCTGCCGCGTCCCCATATTTGTGACAATAATGTAAGAAATGGTTGCCATTGGTAAGGAATTCGTTACATGTAGGAAATATTTTCAGAAAAAATATGCGCAGAAAACATTCATTGAATTAGACATTCTCTCCCCTCCCCCACTAGTATCACGTTCATATGCAAATCAGTTTTGCTGCACACATCATGTATACGAACAAGAATTATTCTCTAGACCACTTCAGTGAAATATATCTTGTGTTGTATGGGACCGTCCCGAAAATAAATGTAAACTAACCAAATTTGACCCACCCTTCTTCTATAAACAAGTACACATACAGGTTACTACCATTTATGGGACTACCTCATTGCTCCACATACCAATTTTTATGGATGAACCAAAAAGGGGAGAGGAATACCCGCCAAAACTTGATGAAAAAAATAATGAAAAATTAAAAAACTAACTTCATCCTCCCTTTCTCGGCCGTACATACGTACCTCCTATATACATAAAATGCAACTGACGGAAAGCTTCATCCCTCAAAAATACTTTGGTACCAAATCATCTCTCTAGCTTAATTAAAGGCTGAGCTATTGATGTTTGTTGTAAAAATAAATTTAATTTACGCCAAAAAACTTAAACTCCAAAAAATGGCTAACTGTCCCCTCCCTTCTCCCCCATATAAGCAAGAAGTACAAATACACGATATTACCATGTAGTGGCCTACTTCATTGCTTCACGCAACAATTTTTATGAATCTATCCCCCAAGAGGGGAAATGTGTAACAAGATGGATTGGCGTGAATTTTTAAACCAACTCTCGTATTATTCCAACATCAATTCTTGGAAATGAAATGCGACTAAACAACAGTTGGAAAAGAACAATGCTTAAGAATTTCTCACCCAAAAGGTACCTCACTTTTCCAGACAGTCTTACTTCCTCCCGTCAGTCCATATTAAGAAGAAAAATTTTGCTACCCTCGAGAGAAACGCCCACGCACAAGTCCTCATGATGATGACAGAGTTTTACGTGACAATGTGAAAATTATTAATAATCGTGAATTCTACAATTTATTGGAACAATCAGTGTTTCTAGTGTGATTTCTATTAACCTATGGACCATTCATTATATATTATTAGCAATATAATAACGTAAAAACTTAATGTTCTCTACGAACTATATTTTAGTTTTGTCAGTGTATTCTTGCGCCGCTGACTGGCAACTGTGCATCGCAGGTAGAGGTCCAGAGAGAGGACTCTCAGTCTCCCTCGATATGTGAAACAGCAAATGTATACACCCTCAAAAGGGGAGAGAGAGAGTATTCATCGTAATGTGAGAGAGAGCGTCAACACCTACAAAGGAAGACAAACGCAAAAATACTAGCTCTCTAACATTGAAATAATATTAACAAATGTATAAAGTGATGCATATAGTATATTCTTAAGTTCCCTTATAAGTTTCACGCAATATTTACAATGGCATAACTACCAAAATTAGTAATTTGCAATTTTGTTGTGTGAGGAATGCATATTCGTCTCATATTTGTGGTCGACTTTTGAATGAACATACGCAGAGAGGAGTGTCACTGTAAGCCGTACCATGAAAACATCAAATAAACTTATCTTCATATAGTGATGAAGTGAAGTGTCTGCAGTGAATAGTATAGTCGCTAACCGATCCATCATTTTCGTTCGGTCGAAACTGCGCGTATTATTCCGGTATCGTCTCGGTACGTTCACCACAGTGATTGGGCCATTCTTTTCATTGAAATATTGTGTTTTGTGTTTTCATAAGTTTGTAAATGTTTTATATTCCTGGAATTGAGAAGCTAAATATAAGTGATTTCATAAATATTTTCTTTTTCAATATGCAGTGAAAGCAGTTTTTCATAATGTCAAAGTGTGTGATTTATATTGTCTTTCTCAGCTAATGGAGAATATCACTTCCTTATAGTGTACATGGTTTAGATTAGTACCAAGCAGGTAAGGTATCTATAAGCAGTGAAGGACAAACATTACTTTCGTCTCCCACTATCCATCTGGCGTAAACCATGCATTGCTGCCCCACTTGTATTCTTTTACAGGTATTTACTGGTATACCTTGAAGCTGACGCAGCAGCGAAGGTGGGTAAACGGCAAATGTCTCTAGTTAGTGCTACGCCCGAATCCTAGAACCGTGGAGGAGTGAAGATACTTGTTTATTGCTAGCCTCTTACTTCATTTTACTAATTTGTGCATTTGAATGATGATGTAAAGGAGATTTTGAGAGATCCAAGGTTCGGATCCCAATATTATTATTAGTTAGTCTTCTCGGACTGGAACAAACGAGTATCGAACCCCATTATATCTGGCGTTTCGAATACGGACATCCGGAGCTCGAACCCAGGACCGGCACTCCCCTTATATCTGGCTTCCCTCACAGGAACAGACCTTATATCTGACGCACCGAACAAAGACAGATGCTTTAGTGGGAAGAAAGCGAATTTTTGAACTTCACTGTTTTGCATTCAATGCCATCCCAGTGATTTTTTGTGTTGTGCTTTGTAGTATAATATTTTGCAATGTCAAGTCCTAACGAAATGGAAACACTGCTTGACGCGGTGAAAAAATTGTCCGCGGATTTAGCTAATACTAACCAAGTGATAAAAGATAATCATAATGAGTTAGTCAAACAAGGTAATAGTGTAAAAGCAGAAATTACAGAGTTACGTGAAAAACATGAATTTTCAACTCAGGAACTTTCAACTCAAAATGCTCATGGTAATATCCAAAGTAAACAGGAAAGTTGTGGGGATAAGGTATCAAATGATAGTTATTTTTGAAAATGTGTGTGCTGTAGCAACAATAAACGAAATTAGGGAAAAGGTACATGAATGTGATCATTTAAGTAATGAGGAAAAACAGCAATTATTTGATTTGTTGGTAAAACACCGTGATATATTCACAGATTATCCAGGTAGATGCAATTTATGTGAATATTCCATAGACGTTGACACTACTAACCCCATCGTAAAACGGCAATATACGTTACCATACCATTTTAAAGAAAGTATTGACAAGCAAATTGATGAATGGTTAAGAGTAGGTGTTATTGAACCAGCAGTGTCGATACATAGCCACCCAATTTTCTGTGTACCTAAGAAAAACACAACTAAACCTAGAGTCGTAGTTGATCTGACTGAGCTGAATAAGCATGTTAAATTAAAACAATTGAAAGTAAACCGAATTGATGATTTATTGTTGAAATTTCAAGGTGCTAAATTTGTAAGTTCAATTGACCTTGTGTCATCGTATTCACAAATTCCCGTGTCTGAGGAATCTCGTGATTTCATTGCCTTCTCTTGGAACGGCCATATGTACAGATTTACTGTTATCCCATTTGGATACATCAATGGTTCTGTCGCTCTCATAGATGCATTACAGAAGGTGCTAGGTTATGCATTGTATAATAAACTTGTTTCATACATCGACGATTTAAGTATTCCAACCTTTTCTTTTGAAGAACAATTACACTTATTAGATCAGTTGTTTACTAAGCTGAGTGAAGCTAACATGACTATTAATCTTTCAAAATCTTCATTTTGTAAGACTAGTTTTAATTTTTTTGGGTTTTGTCGTAACACCTGAAGGTATTTGTAAAGATCCTTCTTACGTAGAAGTTATTCGCCAACTACCTCGTCCAACCAATATAAAACAATTGCAACGAGTTTTAGGTCTTTTCGAATGGTGTTCTAAATTTGTACACAAGTTTGCTGAACTAGCTGTTCCTTTATTTGAACTTATCCAGAAAAGGAAAAAATCGATTTGGACTCCAGAATGTGAACATAGTTTTCAGTCCCTTAAAGACAGTTTGGTTCAAGATGTATTACTCACTCACCCAAAACTTGATTCTGATTTTTCATTGATCACCGACAGTTCACAAGTGGCCGTGGCTGGCATACTTTTTCAAGAAATTGATGGTAAACGTAACATTATTGGCTTCTGTAGTAAAACTTTAAATAAAGCGCAGCGTGCGTATACTACAACTGAACAAGAGGAGTTAGCAATAGTGATTTCTATTCGTAAATGGGGACATTTACTGTATGGCAAACATGTTAAAGTGTATACTGACCATAATTCTTTAGTGTACTTACATAAGATTAGAAATTGGAATTCCCGTTTAGCTCGTTGGAGTCTTGAATTACAAAGTTTTGATTTGGAAATTGTTCATATTCGTGGAATTGACAATAAAGCCAGTGACGCCTTGTCACGTATAGTTTTTGCTCCTAAAACTGAAACTCATACGGTGAATAACCTCGAAGTGTTACCGTCATTTTTCGGAAACATGACCATACAGGAACTAATCGAAAAACAACGTGAACATACAGAATATGATTGAATAATGAAATTTCTTCAAAATCCTAATGACCCATACTCTAAGGTGAAAAACCGAAATCTTGAAAAATTTTATAAACTTGAAAATGGTGTACTTTTGAACAGAAATTTCCATTTCCCAAATTCTTGGAGAATTTGTATCCCACCTGCATTAGTTCGTTTTGTCGTAGAACATATGCATTGTCAACGAGGTCACTTTGGAATTGAAAAAACATTTGGTTTTGTAAATGAAATTTGTTACTGGAAATCCATGAGAAAAGATATCAGTAATTTTATCAATGATTGTATTGTATGTAAAGAAACGAAAGTAGAAACATCACCTCCGGCTAGACCAATGGAAAGTATTACTGTTAATGGTCCTCGTGTACTCGTTTCAATCGATATTTTAGGACCATACGTTTCTTCTTCCTCAGGTTATAAATATGCATTGTCAATTTTAGACGTTTTCACTAGATATTACACTTTGTATCCTATGCGAAACGCTACCACCAAATGTGTATTACGCTGTTTAGAATCATTGTATTTCTTGCATTTAGGTATTCCTAGTGCTATTCTGGTTGATAATGGTAGCTGTTTCATTTCTCGAAAATTTAAAGAAAAAATGTCAGAATATGGTATCAAAATACATTACGTAACACCATATCACGCTTCTTCCAACCCAGTTGAACGAATCCATCGCGAGACTAATCGTCTATTTAAATTGTTTTGTAGTGAAGATCATACTGCTTGGGAAAAATTCATTCCCCAAATTGTAATTTTGTTAAATTATTCAATCTCAAGTAGCTTAGGTGTAAGCCCCGCCAGCTTGCATTTGAATGTAAAACCCTCTGAATCAGTATTTAAGCATTTTGGTATTGTGGTCACTGAAAAGGACACAGATGAATATGTTTTGTGGGATAATAAATTAGTTATGGCAGATCTGAAAAGAACTGAAATAATTCGTAAAAGAAATGTTAAGCATAACCTGAAACAAGAAAGTAAATATAAGGTAAAGGAAAATGATTTAGTTTTCTTGAAGCAAACGAATTTGAGTTCAGCCATAGACAAAAGAATTTCAAAATTTCTTTATCTGTACAAAGGTCCCCTGTTGTGTTCTAAAAAGGTCTCAGAAAAGGTTTTTGAGTTAACGGATCCACTCACTGGTAAATGTTTAGGATTACATTCAGTTGACAGATTAAAAGTTTGGAAACCTACTAAAGAAACAAAGAGCATTTGGCTTAATTTAGCTACTAAACACTGTGGAACCAAAAGTGATGAAATCCTAAAAGAACAGAGTAAAAGCTCAGAGTTGAATAGTTGTATCGAAGAAGTGACATATGATTCTATCAATGCTGTAAGGGTAAATCTTTCAAACCAATGTGATTCCAAAATTAACTCCAATAGAATCGCCAAGATCCTTGATGAAGTTTTAGAATTAGATTCATATTTAAAATATCTCACTGAATCATCATGGTGAAACGTACATAATTTAGAATTTGCATTGACAAATTTTATTAATCCTCTCGTTTTGTTTAATTAGCATTCTGGTAAGATCACAGTGATCAACTTAGAATGACTGACTCCTACTGATGTGGTGGGCTACCGCAGCCTTGTTTTCCAACTAAACACGCCTACGTGGTGAACCACTGAGTCACAAGCGGGAGAATTAAAAAAAATCACAGAATCAATGTTCAAATGCAAATGTGAGATTAGTAAAATGAATACTTACATGATAATTGGTAGCAACTATTGTTGCATTCACTTTGTAGTAATCTTTTCGTTGAATACGAAAATATTTCAAGTAGTACTTGAAGACATTGAAGCAAAGGTCCCTCCACTATTATGGGTTATTCATATTGTGTAATGCCCGGAGTAGGCAATTTTCTTATTAGTCCCCTCTATATTATTTTTGAATTTTAACCAAACGTTCTATCTTTTCACTTTGCTTCGGGGATGGAAACATGTTAATTAATAATTGGGGTAGGGTCTTGCAAATGTTATGCAGGCAGTATATTTTTATATACTTTGAGCGTGACGAGCTCACATGTGCCCAGTCTTTCATTTCGTAGTAAATGAAATATTTCCAGTGTTATATTTACACATGTACTTTATCATATGTTTTAGTTGTGTTGAATTATTTTGAGTATTCTTAGTGAATAGTTTGTGTTGATATGTCAAAGAACATATACTTTTGAATTTTATGAGTAATATTGATGTTTCAAATATAATAAATTTTTATGCATTACATTTTATCTTCATGAAAAATAAAATCATGATAAGTTGAATTATTTAGTGATATATGCTATTCTTGAGTGATATTGTGTGTTTCATTTTAGAAATTAAGAAGCATTATTGCAAAATATTAAAGCAATTTTACCATTTCAAATTTATTGGTATACATTTAGTTTGTATTGTCGTGTATTTTTAAATACGGCATTGAATACGGTACCTTACCAAATGTATTCTCTTATTGAATATGCTGTTTACTCATTGAAAACATTATTGTATTGAATATATTAATATGTTTGTGTAATTTAGTTTGAATTTCGGAAAAACATTATGAAGTATAATGCTGAATAGTATTTTGAATTACAAATAACTATTGATTTATATTCAAATATTGAAATTATCTTTGTGTTTGCATTTCAAAAAAAGATATAAACTAATAATGAAAATAAAAGGGACTCAAAAGACATTTACGAAATGGCCCTCGCGTTATCGTAAATGGCCCTCGCGTTCGTTATTCTTCGAATTTCGCGATCATGTGCGTTCGAGTGAAGCTATAAACTGTTATTCTTCAGTGAAAACGAACTTCAAATGATATTAACCCTCTATGGACTAATGGAATGCTGTGATTGCTGTTGTGTTGCAATGTGGTTAGGAAGATTTGGATTCCAGGGTTCTTGCCCACTTCTGTAATACCTTCAGTGGACAGTCCGTTCGGCGCCATCTGTAACAAGATGGATTGGCGTGAATTTTTAAACCAACCCTCGTATTATTCCAACATCAATTCTTGGAAATGAAATGCGACTAAACAACAGTTGGAAAAGAACAATGCTTAAGAATTTCTCACCCAAAAGGTACCTCACTTTTCCAGACAGTCTTACTTCCTCCCGTCAGTCCATATTAAGAAGAAAAATTTTGCTACCCTCGAGAGAAACGCCCACGCACAAGTCCTCATGATGATGACAGAGTTTTACGTGACAATGTGAAAATTATTAATAATCGTGAATTCTACAATTTATTGGAACAATCAGTGTTTCTAGTGTGATTTCTATTAACCTATGGACCATTCATTATATATTATTAGCAATATAATAACGTAAAAACTTAATGTTCTCTACGAACTATATTTTAGTTTTGTCAGTGTATTCTTGCGCCGCTGACTGGCAACTGTGCATCGCAGGTAGAGGTCCAGAGAGAGGACTCTCAGTCTCCCTCGATATGTGAAACAGCAAATGTATACACCCTCAAAAGGGGAGAGAGAGAGTATTCATCGTAATGTGAGAGAGAGCGTCAACACCTACAAAGGAAGACAAACGCAAAAATACTAGCTCTCTAACATTGAAATAATATTAACAAATGTATAAAATGATGCATATAGTATATTCTTAAGTTCCCTTATAAGTTTCACGCAATATTTACAATGGCATAACTACCAAAATTAGTAATTTGCAATTTTGTTGTGTGAGGAATGCATATTCGTCTCATATTTGTGGTCGACTTTTGAATGAACATACGCAGAGAGGAGTGTCACTGTAAGCCGTACCATGAAAACATCAAATAAACTTATCTTCATATAGTGATGAAGTGAAGTGTCTGCAGTGAATAGTATAGTCGCTAACCGATCCATCATTTTCGTTCGGTCGAAACTGCGCGTATTATTCCGGTATCGTCTCGGTACGTTCACCACAGTGATTGGGCCATTCTTTTCATTGAAATATTGTGTTTTGTGTTTTCATAAGTTTGTAAATGTTTTATATTCCTGGAATTGAGAAGCTAAATATAAGTGATTTCATAAATATTTTCTTTTTCAATATGCAGTGAAAGCAGTTTTTCATAATGTCAAAGTGTGTGATTTATATTGTCTTTCTCAGCTAATGGAGAATATCACTTCCTTATAGTGTACATGGTTTAGATTAGTACCAAGCAGGTAAGGTATCTATAAGCAGTGAAGGACAAACATTACTTTCGTCTCCCACTATCCATCTGGCGTAAACCATGCATTGCTGCCCCACTTGTATTCTTTTACAGGTATTTACTGGTATACCTTGAAGCTGACGCAGCAGCGAAGGTGGGTAAACGGCAAATGTCTCTAGTTAGTGCTACCCCCGAATCCTAGAACCGTGGAGGAGTGAAGATACTTGTTTATTGCTAGCCTCTTACTTCATTTTACTAATTTGTGCATTTGAATGATGATGTAAAGGAGATTTTGAGAGATCCAAGGTTCGGATCCCAATATTATTATTAGTTAGTCTTCTCGGACTGGAACAAACGAGTATCGAACCCCATTATATCTGGCGTTTCGAATACGGACATCCGGAGCTCGAACCCAGGACCGGCACTCCCCTTATATCTGGCTTCCCTCACAGGAACAGACCTTATATCTGACGCACCGAACAAAGACAGATGCTTTAGTGGGAAGAAAGCGAATTTTTGAACTTCACTGTTTTGCATTCAATGCCATCCCAGTGATTTTTTGTGTTGTGTTTTGTAGTATAATATTTTGCAATGTCAAGTCCTAACGAAATGGAAACACTGCTTGACGCGGTGAAAAAATTGTCCGCGGATTTAGCTAATACTAACCAAGTGATAAAAGATAATCATAATGAGTTAGTCAAACAAGGTAATAGTGTAAAAGCAGAAATTACAGAGTTACGTGAAAAACATGAATTTTCAGCTCAGGAACTTACGAATGGTATACAGAGAGTAGAAGCTGAGTGCAATGCCTTTAAAGTAGAAATTAAAGTTGAAATTGAAAAATTGAAACATGAAGTTAGGGATTTTAAGGCAGAAGTAAATGATCGTTTCAATGAAATGAAAATTCAAATGAACAATCAGCTGATCGAGACACGGAATGAGTTGTCATTAGCTATCCAGCAGGTTGAAGCCCAAAGTTGTAGTTCACTAACTCAAATGAAGCATGATTTTCAACAGATTTCTAACACGTATGAGTGTAAAATCGTAGATCTTGAGGAGAAAATACGTAGCAACCGAAATTCATTGGTAGACATTGAAAGTAAAATTCAAGCTCACCAAGCACAGGTAGTCCAGTGCATGCAAAAGGTAACTCTAAATGAAAGTAGTTTAAATAATTGCGGCATGGAAGTTGATCGGATTCATCAATCGTTACTTTTTCTCAAAAATACAGTAGATCGTTGTAACAACAGTGTAGTAGAATTAACAAATGATAGGGAAAAAGAATCAAAACAGTATGTTCAAATCCAGAGTACTGTTTTGGAGGTTAAAAATGAAATTGGTAACTTCAAACAAGAACTGCAAATGTTACAAGCTCAACTAACCTTGACGCAAAAACGAATTTTGAACTTGCATGTGGAATCTAGACCTAGTAGCATTGCTAATACTCGTAGTGTAACTAATTCACTATACAGTAGTGTAGCTAACACGTCATTAACTCGAAGTTCCACTAGTCGTAGTAGCAGTAGCGGCACTAACACAAGTTATGAAGTTAATAGTAAACCAAAATCTAAAAGCAAAAACCGTAGTCGCATTCATCATAGAAAACGAGTTCAGATTACGAATGCTAGGCCCATTAAGCGTAGTGATATTGAATCGTTTGAAAAGTTCTTAGGACACGAAAGTGAAATTACAGCTTCAAACTTCTTGGAACTGTTTGAGAAAAATGTTAAACTAATGCAAATTCCTTAAGAGCAGTATTTAGATATTTTAGATTTTTTGATGCAAGGATCTTCCAAATCTTGGTTCCTTACTCGTAAACCTGACTTTAGATCATATAGTGATTTTGTTTGTGCTTTCAAGCAACAGTTCGAATCTCCACAAGTCGTAGCTGGTAAGATGTCAGTATTGCAATCCAAAAGGTATGACCCTAAAGTCGACGGTACAGTTTACCAATTCGTAGCAGATCGCTGCCATAAAATTCGAGAATTGAATGAGAACGTTAGTGAAGCTTTTATTTTGAATACAATTAAATTGTTATTGCCTAATTATTTTCAGAAACAATTGGTTTTGTTACCATCCTTGGATTTGCAAGCTATGTTGAATGTTGTTCAAAATCTTGAAACATTGTCAAAAAACAATGACAACTTTAGAACAAATAGTGGATTTCTTAAGAAACAGATTCGTGTAAATCAGGTTAATGTCCAAGAAAATGAAAGTAACGAACATAACCTTAGAGAATCACAACATCAAAGCAAAAACAAAGGTAAAAAGCAACCCCACAGCAAAGGTAAAAATCAACATCTTAAGAATAAGAACAAGCCTAGGAACATTCATTCTCAGCGTAACCCTGAAAACGATAATCAGTATGATAGGCAAGAAGGTATACATTACACTGAGACTAGGCGCGCTGATGATGGTGGGCATACGTCTCAACCATTTCCAACTTTTTATCCTGGTAACCAACCACCTTTTATGTCAAATTTTAATCAACCTCGTACCCTCCCTCCTCCTACATCATCAGGTAATCAGAGTAGACAAACACCGTTAAACTAGAAACGCTCTGCCGAGAGAGTGCTTCTGGTAGAGCTTATGAAAACTTTAGTATTAGTCACGATTTCAGTAATGAAGATGCACTCACCCCAATTTTTCCTGTGGAATATGTAACGTTGAGTAAAAACATTAATAATGTTGTTAATTGGGACTTAGATATTTCTGAAGATGAAATAGAAATCGATGAAAATGTAAGTAAGGGTAATAACACTCGCACTGCAGAAATTTATTGTAAAGTGTTAGATACTCAGTTGAAAGCATTGTGCGATACAGGGGCATCAGCATCCCTTATCAGTTTTGAGGCATGGAAACGTATTTCTTCCGTAATTTCACATCCGCAGTTAAAACCTGCACCACATATTCTCTTGGTAGATTATTCTGGTAAAAGAAAAAAGCAGGTTAAGGTTGAAGTAAATATTTGTGTGGAAATAGAACACTTGATGTTCGACATAAGAGTTCTGGTAGTAGATGAATCAAACACAGAATTCTTGTTAGGTCGTAATTTCCTCACAGTCGCCCATGCGATGATAGATTTTTCGAAAAACGTAATTAGTTTTTCTGACGGAAAAGAAATTGTTGTTGTTCCTATGCTCATTGAAAAATCACATAATAAAGAAAATAGTTGTTGTCCACCTAAAAAGATTTTGACTTATGCTGATCGAATAAATAAACCTGTTGATACTGAGTTAGGTATTTCTGTAGAAAATAATAACTTGTCAGATGAAAGTTCAGAGTTCGAACCCAGTCATGACTATACATCTTCAGCATGTCCTGTAATTAATAGTTTGGTTTCACAAAAAGGTAAATTAGAACAAGAGTGGATCCGTGTTTTACATGAACGAGATCAGGCGTATTCACAGTTGAGAAAAGAGTCGAAAGATTTTCGAATAAAAGATCTTAACATAAATCAAGCAGTAGAAGAAAATTTTTTACTCGAGTATTATGGTTTACAAATGTCACAGATTGATAATGAGATTCAAAATGCTCATGGTAATCTCCAAAGTAAACAGGAAAGTTTTGGGGATAAGGTATCAAATGATAGTTATTTTTGAAAATGTGTGTGCTGTAGCAACAATAAACGAAATTAGGGAAAAGGTACATGAATGTGATCATTTAAGTAATGAGGAAAAACAGCAATTATTTGATTTGTTGGTAAAACACCGTGATATATTCACAGATTATCCAGGTAGATGCAATTTATATGAATATTCCATAGACGTTGACACTACTAACCCCA
The DNA here is from genome assembly GCF_964235325.1 of Thermobia domestica. NCBI lineage: Eukaryota > Metazoa > Arthropoda > Insecta > Zygentoma > Lepismatidae > Thermobia > Thermobia domestica. Next base: position 269,883,824 of record NC_137460.1, on the reverse strand, counting down.
TCGTAAAACGGCAATATACGTTACCATACCATTTTAAAGAAAGTATTGACAAGCAAATTGATGAATGGTTAAGAGTAGGTGTTATTGAACCAGCAGTGTCGATACATAGCCACCCAATTTTCTGTGTACCTAAGAAAAACACAACTAAATCTAGAGTCGTAGTTGATCTGACTGAGCTGAATAAGCATGTTAAATTAAAACAATTGAAAGTAAACCGAATTGATGATTTATTGTTGAAATTTCAAGGTGCTAAATTTGTAAGTTCAATTGACCTTGTGTCATCGTATTCACAAATTCCCGTGTCTGAGGAATCTCGTGATTTCATTGCCTTCTCTTGGAACGGCCATATGTACAGATTTACTGTTATCCCATTTGGATACATCAATGGTTCTGTCGCTCTCATAGATGCATTACAGAAGGTGCTAGGTTATGCATTGTATAATAAACTTGTTTCATACATCGACGATTTAAGTATTCCAACCTTTTCTTTTGAAGAACAATTACACTTATTAGATCAGTTGTTTACTAAGCTGAGTGAAGCTAACATGACTATTAATCTTTCAAAATCTTCATTTTGTAAGACTAGTTTTAATTTTTTGGGTTTTGTCGTAACACCTGAAGGTATTTGTAAAGATCCTTCTTACGTAGAAGTTATTCGCCAACTACCTCGTCCAACCAATATAAAACAATTGCAACGAGTTTTAGGTCTTTTCGAATGGTGTTCTAAATTTGTACACAAGTTTGCTGAACTAGCTGTTCCTTTATTTGAACTTATCCAGAAAAGGAAAAAATCGATTTGGACTCCAGAATGTGAACATAGTTTTCAGTCCCTTAAAGACAGTTTGGTTCAAGATGTATTACTCACTCACCCAAAACTTGATTCTGATTTTTCATTGATCACCGACAGTTCACAAGTGGCCGTGGCTGGCATACTTTTTCAAGAAATTGATGGTAAACGTAACATTATTGGCTTCTGTAGTAAAACTTTAAATAAAGCGCAGCGTGCGTATACTACAACTGAACAAGAGGCGTTAGCAATAGTGATTTCTATTCGTAAATGGGGACATTTACTGTATGGCAAACATGTTAAAGTGTATACTGACCATAATTCTTTAGTGTACTTACATAAGATTAGAAATTGGAATTCCCGTTTAGCTCGTTGGAGTCTTGAATTACAAAGTTTTGATTTGGAAATTGTTCATATTCGTGGAATTGACAATAAAGCCAGTGACGCCTTGTCACGTATAGTTTTAGCTCCTAAAACTGAAACTCATACGGTGAATAACCTCGAAGTCTTACCGTCATTTTTCGGAAACATGACCATACAGGAACTAATCGAAAAACAACGTGAACATACAGAATATGATTGAATAATGAAATTTCTTCAAAATCCTAATGACCCATACTCTAAGGTGAAAAACCGAAATCTTGAAAAATTTTATAAACTTGAAAATGGTGTACTTTTGAACAGAAATTTCCATTTCCCAAATTCTTGGAGAATTTGTATCCCACCTTCATTAGTTCGTTTTGTCGTAGAACATATGCATTGTCAACGAGGTCACTTTGGAATTGAAAAAACATTTGGTTTTGTAAATGAAATTTGTTACTGGAAATCCATGAGAAAAGATATCAGTAATTTTATCAATGATTGTATTGTATGTAAAGAAACGAAAGTAGAAACATCACCTCCGGCTAGACCAATGGAAAGTATTACTGTTAATGGTCCTCGTGTACTCGTTTCAATCGATATTTTAGGACCATACGTTTCTTCTTCCTCAGGTTATAAATATGCATTGTCAATTTTAGACGTTTTCACTAGATATTACACTTTGTATCCTATGCGAAACGCTACCACCAAATGTGTATTACGCTGTTTAGAATCATTGTATTTCTTGCATTTAGGTATTCCTAGTGCTATTCTGGTTGATAATGGTAGCTGTTTCATTTCTCGAAAATTTAAAGAAAAAATGTCAGAATATGGTATCAAAATACATTACGTAACACCATATCACGCTTCTTCCAACCCAGTTGAACGAATCCATCGCGAGACTAATCGTCTATTTAAATTGTTTTGTAGTGAAGATCATACTGCTTGGGAAAAATTCATTCCCCAAATTGTAATTTTGTTAAATTATTCAATCTCAAGTAGCTTAGGTGTAAGCCCCGCCAGCTTGCATTTGAATGTAAAACCCTCTGAATCAGTATTTAAGCATTTTGGTATTGTGGTCACTGAAAAGGACACAGATGAATATGTTTTGTGGGATAATAAATTAGTTATGGCAGATCTGAAAAGAACTGAAATAATTCGTAAAAGAAATGTTAAGCATAACCTGAAACAAGAAAGTAAATATAAGGTAAAGGAAAATGATTTAGTTTTCTTGAAGCAAACGAATTTGAGTTCAGCCATAGACAAAAGAATTTCAAAATTTCTTTATCTGTACAAAGGTCCCCTGTTGTGTTCTAAAAAGGTCTCAGAAAAGGTTTTTGAGTTAACGGATCCACTCACTGGTAAATGTTTAGGATTACATTCAGTTGACAGATTAAAAGTTTGGAAACCTACTAAAGAAACAAAGAGCATTTGGCTTAATTTAGCTACTAAACACTGTGGAACCAAAAGTGATGAAATCCTAAAAGAACAGAGTAAAAGCTCAGAGTTGAATAGTTGTATCGAAGAAGTGACATATGATTCTATCAATGCTGTAAGGGTAAATCTTTCAAACCAATGTGATTCCAAAATTAACTCCAATAGAATCGCCAAGATCCTTGATGAAGTTTTAGAATTAGATTCATATTTAAAATATCTCACTGAATCATCATGGTGTAACGTACATAATTTAGAATTTGCATTGACAAATGTTATTAATCCTCTCGTTTTGTTTAATTAGCATTCTGGTAAGATCACAGTGATCAACTTAGAATGACTGACTCCTACTGATGTGGTGGGCTACCGCAGCCTTGTTTTCCAACTAAACACGCCTACGTGGTGAACCACTGAGTCACAAGCGGGAGAATTAAAAAAAAAATCACAGAATCAATGTTCAAATGCAAATGTGAGATTAGTAAAATGAATACTTACATGATAATTGGTAGCAACTATTGTTGCATTCACTTTGTAGTAATCTTTTCGTTGAATACGAAAATATTTCAAGTAGTACTTGAAGACATTGAAGCAAAGGTCCCTCCACTATTATGGGTTATTCATATTGTGTAATGCCCGGAGTAGGCAATTTTCTTATTAGTCCCCTCTATATTATTTTTGAATTTTAACCAAACGTTCTATCTTTTCACTTTGCTTCGGGGATGGAAACATGTTAATTAATAATTGGGGTAGGGTCTTGCAAATGTTATGCAGGCAGTATATTTTTATATACTTTGAGCGTGACGAGCTCACATGTGCCCAGTCTTTCATTTCGTAGTAAATGAAATATTTCCAGTGTTATATTTACACATGTACTTTATCATATGTTTTAGTTGTGTTGAATTATTTTGAGTATTCTTAGTGAATAGTTTGTGTTGATATGTCAAAGAACATATACTTTTGAATTTTATGAGTAATATTGATGTTTCAAATATAATAAATTTTTATGCATTACATTTTATCTTCATGAAAAATAAAATCATGATAAGTTGAATTATTTAGTGATATATGCTATTCTTGAGTGATATTGTGTGTTTCATTTTAGAAATTAAGAAGCATTATTGCAAAATATTAAAGCAATTTTACCATTTCAAATTTATTGGTATACATTTAGTTTGTATTGTCGTGTATTTTTAAATACGGCATTGAATACGGTACCTTACCAAATGTATTCTCTTATTGAACATGCTGTTTACTCATTGAAAACATTATTGTATTGAATATATTAATATGTTTGTGTAATTTAGTTTGAATTTCGGAAAAACATTATGAAGTATAATGCTGAATAGTATTTTGAATTACAAATAACTATTGATTTATATTCAAATATTGAAATTATCTTTGTGTTTACATTTAAAAAAAAAGATATAAACTAATAATGAAAATAAAAGGGACTCAAAAGACATTTACGAAATGGCCCTCGCGTTATCGTAAATGGCCCTCGCGTTCGTTATTCTTCGAATTTCGCGATCATGTGCGTTCGAGTGAAGCTATAAACTGTTATTCTTCAGTGAAAACGAACTTCAAATGATATTAACCCTCTATGGACTAATGGAATGCTGTGATTGCTGTTGTGTTGCAATGTGGTTAGGAAGATTTGGATTCCAGGGTTCTTGCCCACTTCTGTAATACCTTCAGTGGACAGTCCGTTCGGCGCCATCTGTAACAAGATGGATTGGCGTGAATTTTTAAACCAACCCTCGTATTATTCCAACATCAATTCTTGGAAATGAAATGCGACTAAACAACAGTTGGAAAAGAACAATGCTTAAGAATTTCTCACCCAAAAGGTACCTCACTTTTCCAGACAGTCTTACTTCCTCCCGTCAGTCCATATTAAGAAGAAAAATTTTGCTACCCTCGAGAGAAACGCCCACGCACAAGTCCTCATGATGATGACAGAGTTTTACGTGACAATGTGAAAATTATTAATAATCGTGAATTCTACAATTTATTGGAACAATCAGTGTTTCTAGTGTGATTTCTATTAACCTATGGACCATTCATTATATATTATTAGCAATATAATAACGTAAAAACTTAATGTTCTCTACGAACTATATTTTAGTTTTGTCAGTGTATTCTTGCGCCGCTGACTGGCAACTGTGCATCGCAGGTAGAGGTCCAGAGAGAGGACTCTCAGTCTCCCTCGATATGTGAAACAGCAAATGTATACACCCTCAAAAGGGGAGAGAGAGAGTATTCATCGTAATGTGAGAGAGAGCGTCAACACCTACAAAGGAAGACAAACGCAAAAATACTAGCTCTCTAACATTGAAATAATATTAACAAATGTATAAAGTGATGCATATAGTATATTCTTAAGTTCCCTTATAAGTTTCACGCAATATTTACAATGGCATAACTACCAAAATTAGTAATTTGCAATTTTGTTGTGTGAGGAATGCATATTCGTCTCATATTTGTGGTCGACTTTTGAATGAACATACGCAGAGAGGAGTGTCACTGTAAGCCGTACCATGAAAACATCAAATAAACTTATCTTCATATAGTGATGAAGTGAAGTGTCTGCAGTGAATAGTATAGTCGCTAACCGATCCATCATTTTCGTTCGGTCGAAACTGCGCGTATTATTCCGGTATCGTCTCGGTACGTTCACCACAGTGATTGGGCCATTCTTTTCATTGAAATATTGTGTTTTGTGTTTTCATAAGTTTGTAAATGTTTTATATTCCTGGAATTGAGAAGCTAAATATAAGTGATTTCATAAATATTTTCTTTTTCAATATGCAGTGAAAGCAGTTTTTCATAATGTCAAAGTGTGTGATTTATATTGTCTTTCTCAGCTAATGGAGAATATCACTTTCTTATAGTGTACATGGTTTAGATTAGTACCAAGCAGGTAAGGTATTTATAAGCAGTGAAGGACAAACATTACTTTCGTCTCCCACTATCCATCTGGCGTAAACCATGCATTGCTGCCCCACTTGTATTCTTTTACAGGTATTTACTGGTATACCTTGAAGCTGACGCAGCAGCGAAGATGGGTAAACGGCAAATGTCTCTAGTTAGTGCTACGCCCGAATCCTAGAACCGTGGAGGAGTGAAGATACTTGTTTATTGCTAGCCTCTTACTTCATTTTACTAATTTGTGCATTTGAATGATGATGTAAAGGAGATTTTGAGAGATCCAAGGTTCGGATCCCAATATTATTATTAGTTAGTCTTCTCGGACTGGAACAAACGAGTATCGAACCCCATTATATCTGGCGTTTCGAATACGGACATCCGGAGCTCGAACCCAGGACCGGCACTCCCCTTATATCTGGCTTCCCTCACAGGAACAGACCTTATAAATGGCCCCCCAAAATACTGTTGAAAAAACGATATTTACCCTCCTCCCATATACATAAAATTCACACCAGCAAAGCTGCATCTTTCAGGAATAAATTGGTACCAAAACCATCTTCCTGCCTTAATTTGAGGTTTGAGACTGAGGCATTGAGGTTTAAAGCCCTGACACAGCAGTTGCGTCAATGGGCGTTTAAAGATTAAGAATGCAGACGACAGTAGTTGATACAGGAAAATATAACTAAAATTCGCCCCATGCGGTCTCCCCCAGACAATGGAGAAGGTTAGAATTCGAAAGAGAGAAGCATCATCCTACTGCCACATAAATTTGATCCTTCTAGGTTTAAAAGAATAGAAGTTATTGTCATTTGAAATTGAGAGATTGCTTTGGAACAATACTGTAGTTGTTGGAAGTAAAAAGACAGCATTATGAAGGTGTCACATAATTTAGATCATTGTATTTGTAAAAGAATTAAAGTTATTCACATTTGAAATGGATAAATGGAATGGAAGAATGCTGCATCTTGTGGAGGATGGATAGAGGACAAAAAGATGCCAAGTTTAAGAAAAATAGCACTCATTAATGTCACGAACTGAAATTTTTAGTCTAACACCTGGCCAAAATTAGATGTCAGTTTGAAAAAGTTATTGCAACATTTGCGGAAACCCCATACTGTTGGGCACCACCTGCATGTTGGTGGACACTATTGTACAGAAGCAAACATAATAAGATGAGAGAAAAAGGTGGCAGAAGTTAGAGGTCAGTTTGACAAAGTTATTGTGACAATTATTTTTGAGATTTCATTGGAACAATGTTGGAGACCGGAAGCCACATTCTGTTGGACAGCACTGTATACAACCGATGAGAAAACTTATGTGACATTTATTGTTGGGGAGATAGAAAGAGAATCTTATGTGCTACTTGTGAGCACCTGTGTGTTACGATTTTTGAGATGAATGCACACTTGTTTTAACAAAGAAACATTTGAAATAGATGAAAAAGATCTTTTCACTTGTTAGACAGATAAATGTGACATATAGCATCCTTAGCTTTGCCATGTTGACTCTCTTTTTTGCCCTACCGGTAGCAGAAAAGAAATAAAGACCCCTTTTATGTGGAAAGAACCTTGTTAACTTGAACAAAACCTATTGTAGTAGTTTTGCGAAAATAACGGAAGGCGGAAAACAGATGTGTACCTGTGTGAATGAAAGCACGTAGCTTAAGGTATATATACGCCTGCTTGAAATAAGATAAAATTAAATACTGTGATTCTGGTTTTGTGGAAAGTTGGGTTGTGCATTTTAGTGTGTGTGATCTTTGGCGAATAAATTTGGAATTACTGGAAGTAAAGGTAACTTAACATTTTCCGTTTATATAAACGAATAGGATAAAAATATTGAACTGCAATTTTAATGTATGTACATGAATTAAAATGAGTTGTTTTTGCTTTTATTTGTTGGAGAACTGTAGCTTGTAAACATTATTATGAACGAAAAGGACACTGAGATTGGCCTCCGAATAAATTAAGAATGAAGATGGAAAGAAGCGGAAATGACGGTATTTGCAGGACTTTCATAGAAATAATTGGTAAAATAAAGACTTGTGTGTGTGTAAGTTAACAGAGAGAAAGACAGTTATATATCTATCTATCTATCTATCTATCTATCTATCTATCTATCTATATCTATATCTATATCTATATATATATATATATATACATCAGCTAATGCTTATGGCAACAAATACTATTCGAAGCTTTCTTGCACCCACTGGAAAACGTGAAGTATATTCATATTTATTTGCATATATTGTTATTGTAGACTGTTCTCATAATGCCCACCGACTTCGATTTTACAAAATTTGAGAAATAAATTTCACTTTTTATTTAGTGGTTAATTTGAAGGCATTTTGTTATACTACCATTAAGAAACCCATATACATCATATTACAAATCAATCATTATGAAACAATCTCATGTGTGACACTCAGCAGTGGTACCAATCTTTGAAAGTTTCATTTACAACTCTTTTCCTTTTTCTTTTTTAACTGATTTTGTGAGTAATGGTGCATTCAGTATAAAGGTACAATAAGATATTCTCTCTCTCTCTCTCTCTCTCTCTCTTTTCTCTCTCTGAGTGTGTGTCTTTGTGTGTGTGTGTGTGTGTGTGTGTGTGTGTGTTTGTTTCTAGTTTCCGGCGTAAGCGTGTGGATACTACCAGGTATACTTTCGTGTGTACAAATGCTGGTGTGTGTGTGTGTATGGTGCGGGTATATGAACTATTAATTGGGATCGCGTAGTGGAAATTATCAATATTAGTACGTACATACAAACGGCTGTTACTTCACACGATAACTTTGGATGAATGCGAATTTTTAAATTCTGCTTTTTGCAATAAATAAGTAGAGTGATTCCTCTCGAGGGAGTTCCCCTAATTGGTAGCCCCTACCATATCCAATTGAATCACAAATTTCCGCAATCGTTTGTACATTGTTTGTACAGAAATATGCAGGCCAAATTTTCGTTTGTACACTATTAGGGGCGCCGCCAGAACGAAAACAAATTGGGGCTGTTTAACTGGTAGCCCCCCACCAACATGTTCTATTCAACCACTAATTATCGCAATCGTTTGTACTTCGTTTGTACAGAAATGTGCTGGCGAAATTTTCGTTTGTACACAATTAGGAGAGCCGCCACAACAGAAAAAAATGGGGGCTGTCTAAGTGGTAGCCCCCCACCATGTCCAATTGAATCACAAATTGTCGCAATTGTTTGTACTTCGTTTGTACAGAAATGTGCAGACGAAATGTATGTTCGCACGCAATTAGGGGCGCCGCTAGAACGAAAACAAATTGGGGGCTGTCTAAGTGGTAGCACCCGACCATGTCCTATTCAATCACAAATTGTCGGAATCGTTTGTACTTCGTTTGTACAGAAATGTGCACGCGAAATTTTCGTTTGTACATAATTAAGGGCGCAGCCAGAAGAGAAAAAAATGGGGGCTGTCTAAGTGGTAGTTCCCCCACCATGTCCAATTCAATCACAAGTTGTCGCATTCGTTTGTGCATCGTTTGTACAGAAATCTGGAGGCGAAATGTTTGTTTGAACAAACTTAGGGGCGCCGCCAGAACAAAAACAAAGTGGGGGCTGTCTGAGTGGTAGCTCCCCCCACGATGTCCAATTGAGTCACAAAGTATCGCAATCGTTTGTACATTGTTTGTAGAGAAATGTGGAGGCCAAATTTTCGTTTGTACCCTATTAGGGGCGACGCCAGAACGAAAACAATTTGGGGGCTGTCTAGCTGGTAGCCCTCCACCAACATGTCCTATTCAATCACAAATTATCGCAATCGTTTGTACTTCGTTTGTACAGAAATGTGCAGGCAAAATTTTCGTTTGTACACAATTAGAGGCGCCGCCAGAACAGAAAAAATGGGGGCTGTCTAAGTGGATTGTAGTATACGACTTAAAAAAAAATATTTACTGGGAAACAAACTATTTTCAACACCTTTATCCTTTCCGAACGTGCTTCTTTACTGATATGAACATACATGGAGAAGTATATCTACGTACTTCTTGGGAAAAAATATCGAAGAATCACTACTTTTTCCACCGTAATTCAAATTAATATTACCTGTACCATTCCCGCGTTACTACAATACAATACTCACAGAAGAAAACTTACGGACACTCTTCACTACGTATATCTACGCACCTTTAACGGCGTCATACATAATATACCATCTTTAAACACAAATTTGGAGGAATAAAATCACTTAATACTATATGTCTAATGTTATAGTGAACACTGGACACTTATAAACACTTACAACGTAAAAACTACAAAAAAATAAAATAATAGTAATAATAATAATAAACATTTGAAATAAATTTTCAAAGTTTTTTTCCGATTTTACCATAGCATTTCGAAGAAAGTATACATTTTATTTATACTATTTCAGACCAAGTGTATCCTCTTTCGTCTTGTAACTAGTCTACATCTCATTAAAATACGAGTTAAGATCAAGATTCTGCACAAGTTCTGAACCAGAGACAATAAGCATAAACATATTCCTGGTTGTATTTACTGTACTATCTGTGAAATTTAAAAGTTGAAGTTAGCATTGGTTTTCTGCACATTCTTTTGCAGAGGTAGCACCCTCGTGATCAGACCATTGTTTCGCTGGTTACAAGTAAGTACAACATACTGAGCATACGTTCGTGAAATTGCAAATGAAGGCCGAAAGAGTCAATTAATTGCAACAAACGTGATCTTCATTTGAAGTTTTCATAGTAATTTTCCCTGTGTAATTTTAGCAGCAAATATTAAAATCATAAAAATAAAATATATACTTCACTTTAAACTTTAGTATTCATTCAAGAATATACGAAACTCATTCACCCAAGCGATTAACCAAACCCGAAGTCCCACACCTCATAAATTTAACTTCTAAACTGGATATAATCCTACACTAAACCATGCCAACTTGGTTTATTATAGCCCATTCTTAGAGTATCATATTGTATAATATTATCTTATCGTGTTTGATACACCAACCTTTCAAAAAAGTTTTACTTTTCACATGCATATTACTGACGCAAGCGACGTGACCCGCCTATACTAGACATATCGATTTCATTATTTGTGTAAAAATATGTGATGTTTTTTATTGTAAATGCTAACTATACATATAGCATGTAAACTTTTTTCGTTCATCTCACGCTAAGTAAGTTATTCAAAATTTAACGTCTGTTTCTGATTGTTAATAACCATTTTTAACCCTTTAAGCCCTCCCTACACAATTGTGCCGGTAGATAGAATCACCAATATATACAATAACGGCCGAACATGCACAATTGAGCAGGATAATTTTTCCGAAAGCTACTAGTTAAAAAAAAAAATCATGTTTATGAGGATTAGTAGATCAACTTAGATTATGGAAACCACGAACCTTTCTTTCTATTTTTTGAGATAAAAGGGATGATCATCCTTTTCTCAATGTGGTCTTTCTGGAGAATTATTCACAGTTCGGATGAGATTTTGTAAAGCCGGTCAACAGATATATTCTCCTTCCTGATCAATTGCAAGTAAAACTGTAGCTGCGTGATACGTCTGTTCTAACAACTAAATTTATTCCATTGACTGGAACAACAACCAACAATTACAAAAATTATTATACATCAAAGCAAATTTCTCCTGCAAAGTGATATTACTGGTATTAACATTTTCAATTATACAAACTGGTAAACTTTGGGGGGACATATCAACTGAAGTCTGCTGAACCGGACGAAACTCCACTGACATAATCATTCATGCACTAAGGTATATATCATTATATACCAAAAAATGACTCAAACTGGAACGAAGCTGATGAACTTAAGGTTTTGTTGTAAGATCTGCGTTTCACCAGAGAGCTAATATCTTGAGATTTTATTTATATGCTAGTTAGTAGTGGGAAAGAAGCGGGATAATATTGCATACAAATGGAAAGAGAAAATAAAGAAGTGTTTAACAATCTCTCAGAAATATTATATTTACACTAAGACAACTATAATTCAAAACTTCAAAAAGTTACAAAATTTGTGAAATATTTGCGTTTATGAACAACTGATACGGTGCTAGCGGAATATGTGAAATAACCAACGTAAATGTCGGAATTGTAAAATCTTGTAGTGGTTAAAACATACATCATTGGCTTGAAAAAGAACAAAATAACTGCATTGCCTAGTACGGAAATAATATTTGAAATCAGGATAAAGGTTGACATTCATGGCAGTGAAAAAGAAAGTGTGAAAGCGGCACATTTTTTATTAACCATTCACATAACTTCTGCCAAATATCTGTTACATAGCTACAACTTTTTTATGCATGACTAAGGGTTTCAACTTGGTGGGGTGTATTAAACATGTAATAAAATACCCAAATTAAACAAGTGAATATCGTTTCACAGTGTGAATCTAAGACTTCCAAAATATGCGAATTCAAATCTCAAACTTGAGGTAGTACATCTGAAACAATTTGTTCCCATATCGTAAGAAGATCAAAGAAGGAATCTGTTCCTTGGACGCTGGATCTATCTAAAAATCTCTTACTAGTTATCCGTTACTCTTTCACTTCTGTAGAGATAAATGTTGAAAAAATCTTTAACATGAAGCATTTCTAGTTTGAATAGAAGCTATCGTTGGGACGCTGATCCGATCGCAGAAGAGCTGCTCGGCATCTTAGTATATAGTTTTTCTCTATGAAAATTAGATAACAGGATTACTAATAATTTACTAAAGAACAGCTACTAAACACCTGTTACCATTTTCGTTTTGTAGCGATAAATATTCAAACCGGACACGGATAATTTTAACCACGTCCAGTTTGATTTGAATTTCAACGGAAAAAACAAACATACTATTTGAATGCAGAATCGTTTGATACATTTTTGCATTCTACCTCTAACAAATCAGATATTGAAATTGGATGTAAGAGTAAATTTGAAATACTTCTGTATTTGACAGTGTCGTGAATAGTCATTATATATTGTACTCAGACGCTCAATCGCTTGCAGAAAACTGGTTCTGGTGATCTGCGTGTTCTATGGCAACGAAAGTTGAAAATTATACCGAATCGTATGTAACAGTAAATTTGAAAACCGTTCGTTTTTGGAGAGCTCTGTGGTAATCACTATATGTACAATTTAAAAATTGAAATGTTTCTAGAAAGCCGCACTTCGCTGTCTGTTAATTTCTCAGTTCTCTAGGGATAAATGTTGAAATCAGAAATGGCTAATTTGAAACGCTCACAGTTTGAATAGACGGTGGACGGAAGAAATGAACCTATTTTTGAGAAGCTGTATCGATTGTACGAAACCGTATCTCGATATCTCTAATCGTCTTTACTCTACAGAAATCAGTATTGAAATTACCAGTTTAGAAAATTTCTACAACTTCCGATTTCGTAACGTAATACTGGTTGTGATTTGTCCACTACAGACCCTCAATCAGTTGCACAAACCGTTCGTTAATGTCTGTTAAGGTTTCCATCCCACAATGACAAATATTAACACCACAAATGGTTAATTCAAATCGCCCGGTTTGAATAGGGCTAGTGGAAAATGTGGAACCTTAACTTAGAACGCTCAGCTGATTGTAAAAACGCACCTCCATAACTCTTACCGCGATTGTCATATAGAAATAATTATTGAAAACTAAATTTATATTAAATTTTAGCCACTTCTTCTTTTGGTAGAGTCTTGTAGAGTCATTTTATGTTCGAAGCTCAATTGTTTTTTGAAAGACGTCTCTTTGCTATGTTTTCGTACTCTGGCGATAAAAGTTCAAATTGGAAGTGGCTAGTATAACCTGGTTTGGTTTTATTAGGATTTCAACACAGATGATGGAACCTATGCTTGTAATGCATCGTCCCATGCAAAAAGTCGCTTCCTGATAGCTTTTACAGTGATCTTTCTACGGAGATCAATTTTGAAACCAGTAGTACTAGTAATATCCAGGATAGTAGCGATATGTTGTTTTGAGACGCTGAATTCTTGGCAGCAAACCGCTTCTTTTTTCCTGTTACTGTTTTCGTTCTACAGCAATAGACGACGAAACCGGTAGTGAAACTAGCAGCAATACAGAATTTGGAAAAGAGCCGATTTTGGCAGAAAGTCTACCCAGTCATTATGTGTTGTGTATAGACACAGGACCATTTGGAAGAATCACTTCTAGTTATCGCTTACCGTTCCGTTCTAGGTATTATTAGCTAAGTCTGAAACTAATGGCTAGTCTGAAGAAATTTCGCTTTGACTATACGGTTAACCGAGGAAATTGAATCTACTCGAGGGAAGCTGAAAAATTTATAAGAAACAGCATAATGAAAGCATTGACCGTTTATTCTATACAAAAATTACTTTTGAAATTGGATGCAATAGCAAATTTGAACCATTTTCTTTTTCGGTAAGGTACATTAGATAGTAGTGAAATTGCGTTAACACGCTGAATCGTTTGCAAAGAAATACTTATCGCTATATTACAATATGCGTTGTAAAGCGATAGACTTTGAAATTCGAAATGGTTATCTTGAACCAATTCAGGTTTCAATAGAGAGTTAAGTTAGAAGGAACCTATTAACATATAGTTAAAAAAAATTAGTCGTGATATTACGCCAGACTCGACACCAGTTTTGGAATGAATGTTCTAAAAGATAGAATAAAAATGTGTGCGTGTTCAAACAAAACCAATACAATTTTAACACAGATACTTGCTATATTTTATCAGAATAATAATCCATTGGTCATGTTTGAACAAAATCAACTGTTTGACAATGCGTGTACGTCCGGAAAACTGATGCCACCGGCACTAACAGTGAGTGAAAGGTTTAGATGCATAGCACACACTCGCAGTAACTTTCTGAATAAAGGAAAAATAACGCATTTCTGTGTAAAAAATGTGCTTTGGCATCGTTCTCTATTTTCTGCAAACATATCCCTACCTAATCACCCGCTAATCTACGAACACTAAAATTGAAATATATAAATAATTATTAACCAATGTGAACATATAGAAATAAATTTTGAAGAAAAGATAGGAAACTGTCAGTATACGTAACGAAACCTGGTTGAAACTATCCTAATCCATGAACACATGATCTAATATAACATACGTGAAATGCTAGAAAAGAAATATTATTAATATATGTGAATATATAGAAACATATTTTGAAAGAAAAATGTTACAACTGCTTTGACTTGAAACCTTGACCATTTATTACAGACATCAACGCGTTAACCATCTGACCACCGAATCAACCTTGGACGTATTGGTTTTGTCCCTTTTATTTACTGTGCAAAAATGCGAAATTAAATCAAGATGTAAATTGTTTCGTACAAAAATTAAGTACTATAGACAGCATAACCCGTTAATGTCAAAGTTTCGGATATCACCGATCTGAGGTTTGTTTTTTTTGTAATTTAAAAGAAATAGGACAATTTTAATTTTAAACTTGAGAGCTCCTCCGTGGCTAAGCGGTTAGCGTACGCGCCTTTGGCGTGGGAGGCCAGGGTTCGATTCCCGGCGGGAGCTCATGTGGTTCGTATTCCACGTTAATTAGTAGGTCCACGTGTCATATAGCCTCGCTGCTGAAAGGACGATAAACTCAAAAAATCAATCAATCAATTTTAAACTTTATTAACCAAGCCTCGTATATAGAGAAGCAATCTTGAATCTTTTTCCAGCAGTTTGGTATTTTGTACATTTGTGTTAGAAAGCATAGCTCCGGTCTTACGACAATATATGGTGAAGAAACAGGAGCCCTGATTACGTGACTCCTGCATTTCTGGTGACTGTTTCTTTATATTTGACTTTCGGGACAATCATTCTCCACTTACGAACTGTTATAACTAAAAGCAAATTGGACGATAATTCTGGTCCCGATGCTACGGGTGAAAATCGGGATTTTCCCGGCTGACAATATACAAGCTTTGATTTGTTAAAAGAACCTTCAGCGCTTTGTACGAACGCCTGGTCATCACTCGGAAGAGCACCCACGAAGGCGAGTGGGATGTATTCAAAGTAAACACAAGTTATACTCTTATGAGTGGTCCAATTGTACGGATTGAGCTTCGTAAGCTAAATCGCCGTTTGCATACGTGATAGCCATTTTTTTTAGTTCATCGTCAGTGATTGTACGATATTTGCATACGCCTGGGTGTAATATTTTTTTTTCTAATATTGTGCAGAAATAAGCAATGAAGTGACTGGTACATATGTGATAGCACACTAACATTCGTTTGTAACCTCAGTTTTGTGTGACAAGCTCTGGCTCAAAACAATTGAAAAGGAAGGAATAACTGAGCCGACTTGGGCAATCGCTTATTACTATCAGTATCCCAAGGGAAGACTCCAGCTGACCTTTGTGATTCTCCGATGTGGAATGCCTGAGATGCTTATAACTGCACTGCCCATAAAGGAGTTGACCGGTCGAAGAGTATTGTAAGTGAAATCTTAATTTATCAATTGTGTTACACGGCTACATATATTTAAGAAAATAAGACAAAAAGGGAAATAAAAGAAGTTAAAACGGCCATAAACATATACAGTAAAAGCTACTTGTTCATTTGTAATCATTAGATGTTCTTTTAATTTGTATGAATTACATTCAGTATTATTACATTTTTTATACAGTTTAACAAGGCTTTGTGATTTCCACCTCAAGATTAATAATATCTAATAATATCCTATCAAGATTAATAATATAGTTTATTAATATCTAAACTTAATTTGATCATTTGCTCACTTTTCCATTTTTACCGTATCTATGTTTTGTCTACCGTTCTCCCCAAATTCGGTTTATGACAAAAGCAGTTATGAAAATTTTCCAATTCATAAAAACATACTCCACATATTCCTACATCGTTGTATAGCCGTGATGTGAGGTCAAAAATTTTCTTCTGTATTTTCCGGAAATTTTTCCGTTATTAACAAATATCAGTGATCAAGTAACAATTCCTCAGGATTCATAAATTGATTAAATTCATGTATATAAATGTTAAAAATTGAAAGATTGTTGAAAGAATCTGAAACTTTTCATGGCTCGGAAATTTTTTTGTACTTTGCAGGAAAGAGCGAAACAATTTTTCATGAATCGAAGAATTGTCTGTCCTGTACAATGATGAAAATTTTCAGGAAAATTTTGAAACGGATAATTTTCATATTCATAAAAACATACTCCACTTATTACTACATCATTGTTTAGCCGTGATGTGAGGTGAAAACTTTTCTTCTATATTTTTACGAAAAATTTTCCGTTCTTAACAAATATAAGTGATCAAGTAATAGTTCCTCAGTATTCATAAAATTGATTGAAATCATGTATAAAAATGTAAAAATGTGAAAGAGCGTTTAAAGAATCTAAAAATTTTCATGGCTCACACAATGTTCAGTACTATGTAGGAACAAGTGAAACTATGTTTCATAAATCGAAATATTTTGCGTCTTGTCTGGAAAAATTGAAGAACTTATGAGTCGGAAAATTTTCATCACTTTGAAGCAAAAAGTAAAACAACTTTTTGTGAATCGGAAAGTTCTATTGCACTGTAGAAACAAATCTAAGGAATTTTCATGAATCGGAAAATTTTCATCACGATGTAGAAACAAATGAAAACGCTTTTCACAATCCGGACAGTTTTGGAAATTATCTATAGTGATGTTAGGTGGAAAATTTTTCACTATATTTAACTGCACATTGAGATATACAATTTCTATAGAGAAATATTAGACAGCAACAAATTATAATTTTCCAATTAGATATCGGTTGAGTTGAGTTGATTTTAGTTTAGCGTCCCTTTCAGCAGCGAGACTATATAAGACTTGACCAACTGATTAACGTGAAATCCGAACTACATGAGCTCCCGCTAAGAATCGAAGCCAGGTCTTCCATGTCAAAGGCACGTATGCTAAGTGCTTAGCAACGAATGAGCTCGCAGATGAAAAGAGATAGAGAGAAACACTATGTAAAATTTACTTCCCAACTTGAAATATTAGAAAATTATCCGGTTCTCGAAATCTAATTGGAAAATTATAATTTGTTGTTGACTAACTTTCCTCTACAGAAATTAATTTTTGTAGCTGAATGTGCAGTTAAATATAGTGAAAAATTTTCCACCTAACATCACTATACATAATATCCAAAATTGCCCGGCTTGTGAAAAGTTTTTTTTTTTTTTCTACATCGTGATGAAAATTTTCCAATCTATGAAAATTGTTTTCACTTGTTTCTAGAGAGCAATAAAACTTTCCGATTAAAAGAAAAAGTTGTTTTATTTTGCTTCAAAATGATGAAAACTTTCCGACTAATAAAAAATTCTTCAATTTTTCCATATACGACATAAAATATTTTGATTCATGAAAAGTGGTTTAACTTGTTCCTACATAGTATTGAAAATTGTGTGAGCCATGAAAATTTTCAGATTATTTAAACGATCTTTCACATTTTTACATTTCTGTAAATGAATTCAACAAATGTTATGATTGCTGAGGAATTGTTACTTGATTACTGATATTATTTTAGAACGAAAAATTTTCCGGAAATATATACCGGGAAATCCTCCGGAAAATTTTCCGAAATAGAAAATTTTCCACCTCACATCACTGGACAAAACGTAGATACGGAAGAAATCGTTATTTGCAAAGTTGGGATAAACGCAATAAACAAGTGACAGAGAGATGTGTAAAGTTTTGGGGAAAAGACGAAAATCTATGTTAACGTTACGATTATATTTACAAGATTCTAACAACTACCAAAAAACGTATGCAACCACATGGCTACCGTTTTCCGGATTAAATTATAGTAGTCTTCCTACGACCGCTTTTACAATACCATTAGTTATACAGATAACGTGTTAAGTTTTGAATCTGATTAGCCTAGTGTCGACAGTCAATTTCCATCAGCTCATGCGCGAACACAATTATTTAAAAATAAAAAACAGGAATAGATAAACACAAAAGTAAGTAATGTAGATTCTTCACGTAAGTATATGGGTTTTGACTTTGAGAGTGACAGAGAGATTAATGTAGCTTATGAAAAATTTTCTTCTTGATTTTTAATGCTATGTAGATGTGAGTGGATAGCAAAAAGCTGATTGACTATACATACACACGTACATGTATTACACTCTGCACCTTCCTATGAATTTATGAATAAGAGACAATGTCTTGTGTATGGTACTAGTTTACATCTGTGTAAATTTTATATCGAAGCACTTCGCAAAGTAAAACCTGAGTTGCGTAAAGAAGGATTGGTCGTTAATGGTCGTAATATAAATGTTTTAAGTTCATGTTTCTTATTTTCGTATTAAACTTAGACATTTATATTTCTGTACTTTGAATTGCTAGTAATTCATATCAATATGGAGGCTAGTGTTTTAGAAAAATTTCAAGCAATGTTGACAGAGGAATTACGGAAAATATTAGAAACTATTGCTCAGAAAATGGAAATGAATATTGGACGTGTAGGAAAGAAAAAAGCTGAATCAGTAGGTAAATTTCAACAGTCTGATACAGAAGCGATTTGGGAGCGTAGAAAAGAGCGAATTGAATGCCAAAGCCGACAGTTTACGTAATAATATTAAAGTAAGCCAATAACTCCTTAACTAAGGTACGCTCTGAATTAGTAAAGGCTGCAAATCATATTGATTCAGTAACCACCGAGTTTAAGAATAGTGTAGCGGAATGAAAAAAATGACTTACTGAGTTCTGTGAATATATGCGAACGGCACAGGTTGAGTGTAGGCAAGCCAACAAAATACAACAGTGCGAGGAAGTGCGAGGCGAAAAAGAAACTGTAAATACTCTTGAATTCGAGAAGGCCCACGTTGTGGAAGATATGTGCCAAATAAACCAGAAAGGCGATTTCAGTCAGGAAAAGGAAATATGCAGTGTAGAGATAGCGAAGAATCGTGAGGTGTACCTTTAGACAATTATGTTTTTAATGTAATTGTTTTGCCAGCAAGGGATGCCGATGTTTCACACGTGATGAGGTGTTGCGTTGAGGTTGCGCGTACCCATCCTCTCGAAGAAGCTAGCGATGGCTTGTGAGTTCAATCGTTGGTTTTGTGTGATAATGATATTGCAGTTTTTTTTTTGTCGCAGGCAAATGGTATTGCGCAACTTAACAAATTCAAGTTTGTCTTCGTAACCGTGTATGTCTAACGTGAGTTGCATTTTAGTGCTACAAATCCATTCCAACTTTATCAACTTTGAGTATTGTAGAAGGAAACGACTTCACACTCCCATTATAGAGTGGACGCCCGCGAAGCGAATTGTGTTTTACGTAGTGAACGTCTCGTATATAATCAATCGGTCGGAAATGTTTACCGTGAACAAGCGTAAAAGTAAGACTTCCAATAAAGCACACGCAGTCAAAAGTATATTTCCGTTATAGAGCCGAAATGTAGCACGAAGGTTAAGAAGAAAAATAAGATAGCCAATGATACCCAGTTGAGTTTTGGTAATATATCAGTTAACGTACACTCAATTTCGAAGAGCATAATCACCAGAATTAAAATGAGCAGACGTGATCATAATATCAGTACATCAGAGCAATATTTATTAATTTTCAGTTGCCGAAATGAGTGAATTTGAAGATAGTACTTCACTATTGCGAAATAGTAAAGAGCGAAAATTTAAGTGTGGGGCTGCTCAAAATGTAGAAAGGTTGATTGCTCGTGATGGTAACAATGTTCGTCGACCTCCACGTACAGCGTACTCGCTGCGCGCATCCACGCATTAGGCGTGTAGTAGGAAATAAGTTGAGAATATAAGAAAAGTGCTATGGTAAGCATAATTCGGAACGAACTAAAAACGGTCACAGACGAACTAGATGAAAATTAAGGTCGAGCTGTAGGCGAGCTTATTTCGAATCAAACATGCAGAAAAAAAGTATACATCGACTGCGAGGAATACTAAAAATATTAAAAGAAAACACGTACGAACATTGTACAGTAAACTACATTGCAAATATAGTAAAAGTAAGCGGAAACATAAAAAGAAAGTTATGCCAGGTATCGCAATGCAGCGTAAATCCAATTGTCGTAAACTAAAGCGTGTCATTAGACGAAATTATGTAATTGAGCTGTAAAAAGGAGAAAAGTCCCGCAAATTACTTTATAATTTATACTTTTAAAGTATGTGCCCAACCGCCACTAACGCGCCAGTCCAAGGAACCATCAATACCGCTCTACAATCCGGTACGTTCACTTAGATGTCATGTTTTATGGTGTCATTACAGCTTTTGGAGATGAAATATGAATGTGGAAAGCAGAAGAAAGACAGCATTCGAAATTTTAAACAGGAAATTTATTTAGAACGGGATTTCGTACTTTGAAATAATAATAATACCCCACCACTTTTGAAAAGTATAGCTATCTTGTTTTGAATGCGGACTTTCTGTATCGAATTCTTGTTAGAATGTTCAAGTTTTCTGTTTTTTTTTTCTTTTCAGGTGTTTCCAGTTTCAGGAATCAGACTTCATAATAAAATTTTATTACCAAATCTTGGTTTGAGTTTTTATTCATTCTCCTTTATGTTTATACTATCATTTAGCTGTCACCATGCAATCATTCAATTGGAGAAATGTTAGGCAATTAGAGATATTTTCGAAAATAATTAGAGAAGTACTACTAATAACTACAACTAATTATAGAGTTAAAATTTTTGGTAATTAAAATTGTGTGCTCTTCAGATAATGATTTCTTTCATCTGATGTTGTGATTGTATAATGGAAAAATATGCTAAATTTGTAATATAAGGTTAAGTCGGTATCAAAATACTGAAAATTAATCACAATTTAGTATAATGTTGAAAATAATTGGCAATAACGTTGAATTTCATAAAGCTGTTTGCTGATATGTTCGTCCTTCGATATATGCCGTGTATTATGAAAAGTCAGTGTTCATTCATTGCGACTAATGGACCCGAAGTTAATTGAGTTCAGAGAAAGCGATATTATAAGTTAAGAAGAGTTGAAAGTTAAAATATAATTCATCCCCTATTGACATCACTACTTTCATTACAAAATTAAAGTGATGAAACCAGTACGGCCCCTGGTTGGGTCCCAGCTAATGTGGAGATTCGGAAATTGACTACACATGTCGAAATTTGTAGTATTAACTTTTGATGTTTGGATATTTAGAGAAAAGTATAATTGTAATAAAATTGATGTTCGGATTTTCAATTTTGATATAATACTTAGTTTTGATTTGAATTTAGAGAAAGTAAATTAGATGTTATTCTTTTCGATTTTCGAAATTAACTCTGTTTTCTTGTGCCGGGAATCATAAACCGGTCTCGAGAGAAACAAAAAGGTAAGCCCGTTTACGATTCCACGGTACACTTTACTGCGACAAACACCAGATACCATGATGTATCGATAGTACGGAGTGCCTACGTCAGTTTGGCAGTATATTGTAAAATTAAAGGTAAGGTTATGAGAATATATTAAGATTGCTACGTACGAGTAGACCCTGAACAACATTAATGTTTAATGAACAAGTTAATACTATTGTAATCTTGTATTTCACGATTATGACAAATGTTTTCGGATGCGACTTTATTCTCGATAAAGGTAAGTCCAATTGATAGTAAGCCACGCATAAGTATTCGCTAGTGCTCTTTACAAGGTTGCATTTGTAAAGCAACTAATTTTGTAGGTATGAGCGGGACTGAAGTAATACTAATATTTAAATGATTGGTGAATTGAACTGCAGGCTGTAGCATTAAACCTCCTCCCTGGGTATGTTTCTTGTTGTCCTTTACATTATATTTATGTTCTTAAAATATCTCCTAAAGGCCTGAATATTGACAGCCCAATTGAGGTTGGGAAATTAACCCGGATGTGTCATGACTTGAATGCCGAAGGCATGCAACAACTGTGGTATATAAGGTCTTAGTGTAGAAGCGATTTATTCGAATCGTCAGGGAGCTTAACGAGCCTGCAAGCTTCAACTGTAGGAGATTAAGTCAGCGCCGTTGGTTTTAGGAACCATTTTATTAACCTATATTTTTTTTATGAATGACTTACAACCTGAATTTTCAATTAATGACGCAGAGAATGGAGCTCCGTAGGGCCTAACCGTCTTTTAACTCATTTATTTGTATTAAAATGTTCAAACGCATATTAGTTACGTTGTATGATATATATTGATATTTTAATTAATTTATATGTAGTGGTATGTATATAGATTTTGTTTAGTTTTGAATTTTACTAATTCCATGAATAGATTTTACATATTTAGTGATAAAAACATAATTAGTATCTAAGTTTTGCTCGTATATTATGTGTAAATATACGTATTTGCATATTATGTTAGTACATTTTAATTATTTTTAAAAAATGAATGTTTGAAACGAAAATAGTAAGGGAATTTTCGTTTCAAATTTTTATCAGGGAATTCAGGGAATTTTTATCAAAATATACTTCTGTATAGGGGAATTTTGGACATTTTTGGTACTATTTTTGTGCTGGCTTATTTTTGCACCTAGAAGATTTAAAATTGTGCACAAACATTCAGTCTACCGAGTAGTATTTACCAGATTTTTTTTTCAGATTTCTGCGTTAAAACAGGGGGGTCCGGGGGGGCTAAAATTTGAAAAAATGATTTTTAGACCCAAAAAAGTCCCCTTTTTCCTCAGTTTCCCGTCTTAGATACATGGTGGAGACACGTGAGTCATACCGCCCGAAAGGCAGTTCTATTCTGAAGAGAATGATGGGCGAAACATGACCCTAGGGTATTTAGGGATGTCTCAGGAAATTTTTTACCTGAGATCATGGTGTTTTACGGTAATTTGGGGCATGGTGGGAATTCCTGATAAAATTTCTCCCGCACTTGGTATTCAAGATAGAAACTTGAAATTTGGCACACACATTCAGTATACCAAGTACTATTTATCAGATTTTTTTAGATGGCTACGTTCACACAGGGTAGCTCCAGGAGATTCTCAATTTGCGAGAAAAGAAAAATTCGCTCCGAAATTTTCCCTTTGACATCAATTTTCTTGCTCCTGGTAAATGGTATGAGCATGCAAGTAATATCATTTGAAAGCCAGCTCCATTCTGAAGAGAATGAGGTATGAACCATGATCCTAGGATAAATAGTGACGATGCAGTAGCTGCTTGACTGAAAGTCTAAAAAATAGACCCAAAAGCCGGGATTCGGAAAGGTTTAAAGGAAAGAATACCTAAATTTTGTTTCCTTTTGTGTTAAATATTCATACAGGAGGAATAATTTCGTTAATTCACTTTACTGAAGTTTTTATTCACTTCAACACAAATGAAGCAATAGTTAAAACTTTCGGTATATGATTAATATGGATAGAATAGTCATAGCTAAGGAATCATTTTAATGTTTAGCTGATTGTTTTTGTGTTGATTAGTTTTAAAGGGGAGAAAATATTGTATTAAACTAGCACTTGTCAATAAATTCACACAATAGTAATACTATGTAACGAAATTTAAATTGAATTTGAGAATTCTGATATTAAAAAAAAACGACATAAGACAATTATTTGATTCGTTGTGTAATATAGAGATGGGTAGGTCCCATTCTTCATGGTATGTTCAGGAAGTAATGCATAAGCCAACTAGGCACGTGCAAATTGATAACGTTCATCAAGCGAACAAAATGATTGCGTATAAAGTGTTTTAGAGCTGTGTACGTTTGAGTTCAACTTAATGGTAATTGAGCATTATAAATGATTTAGGGCTATTTTCAAGATGCCAAAAGGTCGATTTAGAGCGGCATCCTTACATGACCTTACTGTTATAATGCATGCGTGTTTTAACGTGATGCCAAAGGCCTTTAGAGGGCGGCTCACTCCGTAGATAGTTACTCCTTGCTTCCCGAATGCCTAGCTTGCGAATGCTAGATGAGTAGGTACCGTTTGTTGTGCATCTTTAATATTTTGGAAGTGGATAGGATATCCCTCATGTGATGCATGTTTGTGATTAACCCATTAACGCCGAAATTATTTTTTGTTTTTATTTTCGGTGAAATTTGTAATTTTGAGTTATTTAGGTGTAAAGACCATTTATGAGAAATTTTGAGTTCGTGACGTAAGCGGTTTTGTTGGGGTGCCCCGTGATCATATGAACATGCTAGGCGTTTAAGTACTTTCGTATATCATGATTAAGTGGATTCCCTGTTAAATTATTAACACATATGGAAAAGAAAAGAGACTTTTATTGTCTTAGAAATTGTTACACTTTAAAAGACAAAAACAAACACAGTATTTGGACTATGGAAATGTCAGGTTATGGAGCCCAATATTTTTGGGACTTTATAGAAATCGAAAAAAATTGGTAGGCGCACAAACCCATGGTGCATTTGAAACATTTCGTAGGTACTGTGTTTGAACACAGTGTACTTGCACAACGTTTACGCTTAAACCAAACCACTAAGTGGTTTCTCCCATAAAGACAAACGTCATCATTTACATGGTGCTGTTGATTGCTGGACTCAGAAATGGCTGGAAAGCCCTGTATCTAATAGAATGGCTTTATAATTTTGCAAATAAGTTTGTACAATATATCTTGCAAATTCTAAGTGTGAGATGCCTATTCTGGCTTTTCTCAACATTAGCCATGCGATTCGTGCGATACATCAATCATCCAAGAGAGAGGCGCCCACCACCACTTTTTTGACTTGATTCTAATTCTATAATATGAGATATCCTGGTCCATTTGATTGGTAAGTATCATGTGCTTGCTAATATTCTCCGAATTCATACGAACGAGTACTTTCTGTTTTCATTTTGGAAATTTGGTTCGACATTAAAAACAGGCTGAACCCCGTTACACGTAACGCAGTTGTAACGACAGGATTGTCACATCATCTTCACCAATTCGAGTATTATCTGTAAAAACTACTTCAGCATGACTGGTAATTTGGAGCCCTGTAAGCTTGTCCATTTCCACCCCCTTTTCCCGAATCTTCATCCGAAAAGATGTTATGTCTCGGAGGTTCAGCATGTCTTGCATGTCATGCACGTCATCCGATTCTAATATATCAAGAATTTGTTGAAGTGAAAGTCCTCTGTGTCTAAAGGAAAAACCATACAATTACCAGTAACAGGAGTTGCAAAAGTCATTTTTAATAATAATAATAATAATAATAATAATAATAATAATAATAATAATAATAATAATAATAATAATAATAATAATAATAATAATAAAGTAAAAAGAATAGAGTAAGTCAACTGAAAGCATGTACAAACTGTTCTAAATTGATATACCTGCAAAAATTTTACTGTATTATTGACACCTATACGTACGTACGTAAGAGAGAAGAAGCTACTTAAACGCCTTGCGTGTTCATATGATCACACTGATGGAAAACGTCAATAACCATGACCCAAATATTTTCAGATGAGTGAAATGTAATCTGTAACAACTTTTGACATCTCTAAAACATAAACCAGCAGAAAATAATTTGAAAGGATAAGATATAAGATTGTTTTTTTAATACTTACTGTGAGGACGATGCCATTTTTCTTGTATTTCTGGCGCGTTGCGGATATCTGTACCTCTATTTTACATTCACGCCGTAATGTGGAATTTGTTTTGTCTGAATATCGTTAAGAGAACCTTCTCCTAACAGTCAACACACAAAGCGTAAAGAAACAACTGAAAGTATGTTATACAAGGCTTATTTTTTATAAATACTAACTGCTGTGATCATATGATCACGCACGGCGCTAATGGGTTAAGGCCCATAAATGTGCTAGCAGAGTTTTACTTTGCCGTTGCTAATAAGATGTTTGTAGAAAATAAGATTAAGTAATGATTGTATCAGCCAAAAATCGCGTGTTCGCTAATGTTGTAAAGATCCGTGCATTAGTTGATGCCTATGTACACCTTGTCTCAAAAAGGTTGAGCGCATTCTTTATTGCTGTTTCGAGGCAAAAAATTTCTAAGTCCAACTTCGGGTATCTTCGGGAAAAAGTAAACCAGGTTCGAACCTCGAAGCCAACCTTTCCAATCGGTAAAAATCTTGCAGATGTGTTTTTCTTCTTTTAAATATAATAAGACTTGTTACCAATTATATGTAAAAAGCAACATTGATTGAAATACTTAATGATACAGTATTTCGAAACTTTGTATTATGTCAGCACAAGCTTGTTTGTCATTTTGCTCTCCATACTTAATGGAATATTTAGATACGTAAACGAATCTTTCCATATGTAAAAGAATGGTGAAAGTTAAGATATAGAACATAATTCTCTCCTGAGTACTAAAATAAAAGTCAAAGTAGAACAAAAACAGCATTTGCAGTGGATATGAATGTAATTATTATCTTAAATACAGCTATATACCGCTAGAACCATTTTCCGAAAAGCGTTTGTGTTAGCTCAGTGGTACGCCGTTGGATTCCAAATCGTAAGGTTGAGGGTTCGGTTCCCATGTGGGTCAGTGCTTTTTTTTTACGAAATTCTATTTTCCGCAATGCATGAAAAATTATATAAAATAATTACATTAAAATGCGTTAGTTGTATATAACATATAATCATTGCAGAACATAGTGATTATTATGTTTAAAATATAACAGGTGTTCACAGTACGTTGGTATTCTATGATATACGTGAATGTTAAATACAAATTAAGAATTGATTTGAGTTGATTTTAGTTTAGCGTCCCTTTCAGCAGCGAGGCTATATGAGACGTGGACCTACTGATTAACGTGGAATCCGAACCACATGAAATACAAATTAAGAAAATAATATCAACGCAATAAATGATGTAGTGTATTTATTTGCAGCTATTTGTCATATAGAGGTTACTTCTCAACATTCGCATTACAGCATGTCATTGATATTCTTGAAAAATTATCCGAGGCATAAAAAGAGGGTATAAACAGAGAATGCAAAGTCGGAACGCTCGCAAGAAATTCATGAACCCCAAAGGTCACGTGAGCAGACTAGAATTGTCCTTATGAAGCATGCCACAGCAGAAGGTCTTTACATAGATTTTCAATTCAATACCTGAGATATGCTTTTGCAATGTGGAAGTGGTGATGCCTTTGGTCGCTCTCTCTCACTTTCTCGCTCGCTCACTTTGTATTTATATATATGAAAGTGGATGTGCAGTGGTGCCCCCCCCCTCATGTCCATGACGCACCCCCCTCAATTTTCTATCTGTAGGTGTTCTTCCATGAAAAAAATCTTTTCGATTAATTTTACCCCCCCCTCAAACATATTTATATGGATTTTTAACCCCTCCAAATATTTCAATGACGCAGTTTGCGTCATAGCCCCCCTTGTGGGCACCCCTGGGATGTGTGTGTGTGTTTCGACATAATTCTGATATGTCTAGAGCAATTTTAACCATATTTCTTACAATCTGGAAAAGAGTACTGTCGGGATACATATCAAGAATGCTAGAAAAGGATCGATATTAGTATCGAATCCATAGTTTCGTGGTCGCTTAGGTAAACAGTTCTACTTTCAATTCAAGACCAATTAAGCTCCCATTAGCACCCATTGTGGTTACATAGCGACAAAAAATATCGACATCAACCGATATTAGAGTCTAAGCGTAAGTTTTCAGTGCCGCATTTCCCATTAGTCCAACTAGGCCCGTGCCTAGAGGGCAACATATTTGAAGAGCGCAAAGTTTAACATTTTAATTTTTTTCGTATGAAAAAGTTTAAAAAATCGAGAGCAAATATACTATTTCATGAGCAATCCTCTTTTATTATTCTAATATATTTAATGAGAGCGTAAGAAATCTGAAAATAATTCAGAACATGTTTCCCATTTATCTTTTGTTACGTAGTTGTAGCTGTAGCATCTAGTGAGTGGTATTTAACTGCAATAAATTCACTAATTAAGCATATTCAAATTAAGTTTTATTTGTAAGTTAGGGATCAAGGGGCGGAGAAATATGTAGTTATTGGGGGCGCCGAGAGCAAAAGTGCGTAGGGACGCCGAGCTTCTAAATGCAGCACTGTTCGCTAAATTAATTGGTAGAAATTTTAATGCGATTTAAGACCAAATTTAGTCCTAGCGGTGGCAGTATCCGTTTGCTGTCCTAGGAGGAATGAAAGGGGCTGACATCAAAATTATATAAAAAAGACCTACATTAGTGTCGAATCTATAATTTTGGGGGTCTCTTAGATAAAGAGTGGCACTTCAGATGCCATGTAAGTTAAGCCCTCATTAACACAATGAAGGAGTGTGTGAAATTTGCGACATGTAGAAATAATTGAAAATGACCAATGTTAGTATACAACCCATATCTTTCGTGGCCGCCAAGTTCATTGGGAGCAGTTCTGATGACCTTTAAGTTTAAGTTCAACTTCCAGTAGGAGTAAGATCCCCCAGCACATCTAATGAGAGTTGAGTTGAGTTGATTTTAGTTTAGCGTCCCGTTCGGCAGCGAGGCTATATGAGACGTGGACCTACTGATTAACGTGGAATCCAAACCACGTGAGCTGCCGCCGGGAATCGAACCCGGGTCTCGTCTTTTAAATGAAACAAGACTTGTTAAAATCAAAGATGGAGTGGGTCAGTGGGTCGGTTGGTAAGTGGGTGAAATGGGTCAAGATTTGTGAGTGGGTCAGTGGATCGTGGGTCAAAAGTACGTGACCTACTGCGAAACACCACTCACCGTGACTCACACGGGCGCACCGGGTGGCCACCCTTTTAGTCCAAAGATATTTCGTCCAAAGAACATTTCGTCCAGAGACATTTAATTCAAAGACATTTGGTCCAAAAGACAATTCGTCAAATGACATTTCGTCCAAAAGACAATTGGTCTAAAGGACATTTCGTCCAAAGGAGAATTGGTTCAAATGACATTTTGTCCAAAAGACAATTAGTCCAAAGGACATTTCGTCCAAAAGACAATTGGTCCAAAGGACATTTCGTCCAGGGATGTTTAGTTCAAAGCACATTTCATCCAAAGAACATTTTGTCCGGTAACGCTTTGGGGTCAAGGGTTTGTATCTATTAAAAGAGTAAAAGTGATTCATATAATATTATGACTCAGTAGCTTCTTATTTCTAAAGGAAATTTGAAATAGAGATTTATTCCGCAATTTTCATTTCGATAGAACAAATAATGCTGAGATATTCAGAAAAACGTAAACGCCTGAAAACAATATGGCCGAACAACAGGAGTGAGGGAAAGGTTGCAGTGTGAAGTATGTTGCTGTAATAACTGCTAACATGACATCTAAAATGTTCATGTTGTGAATGAAATAGTTCTAAAATAAGTACCGGTAACTAAAATTAATGGAGTTTAAATTTGAGTAAGCTAAATATTAGGTATTCAAACCCTTGTGTTAGAAAAGTGAAAAATTATGTGTCAAGTATCTTTGAAGAAATACTGAGAATAGAAAAATGCACATGCGTGAAATATATTCTTAGCGTCCAAAGATAATACTCTTAAACAGTCACATTCTTGGCTGCAACATTGTGAAAAGTGATTGGCAAATATAAGATGAAAGTTGGAACATTTCGTGTAGAATATACGTATCTTTTGAGGTTAACCACAAGTCTGGTTTCTATTAATAGTGTGTAACTTCGGCAGACGTTTCTACATAATTAGTGAGTTGTATGACAAACCAAAATTGTTAACTTGTTTAGTATTTTTATTTCAGTGTTACTCCTTTTGCAAATATAGTATATACTTTTGCTTTTATATTAATTTTCTCGGTACAACACAGTACATTTAAGATATCCATTGCAAAGTCTCAAACCAAATACAAGATTCACATGACCATGCGGAGGCAATGTTGTCCACAAATGAAGGGGAAGTATGCTCTTCAAAGGGTCGTTTATCATCTTGGGAGGTGAATTCCTTAAGCAACGAAGCTACAACTGTATTTCTGCGAAGCTTAAACTGTATTTTTGTAAAATTATTAATGAAAGCAAAGAAAGGTGGCCATTTAGTTTTCAGGCGTTTAGTTTTTTCTGAATATCTCAGCATATATTTGTTTTATCGAAAAGATAATTGCAGAATAAATCTCTATTTCAAAATATCCTTTAGAAGTAAGAAGTTACACAAGTAACACTTCCCAAGTGTAACACTCCAATTTTGATAAAAATTTGGCAGGCAGATACTACACACAAAATAAGTAAATACGTGTTTTTTTACTTACTGCGGAAAAACGGTTTTAGGGGGCAAAAGCCTCACCCAAAATTTTGAAAGTTTGCGCCCAAAAGGCAAGAAGTAGTGGACCGAAATGAATGAAATCGTGCACAAGTATTGTAGACGAAAAATGAGGGAATACGGGTTTCGTGTTTTTCTAGAAAGAATGGTTGGGTGGGGCGCGAACCTCTCCAAACCTTTGCTCATGAAATATCAAAAGTGCTAGTAACAGTATGACAGAAGTGCCTAAATTTATATGAAGAATTGCAACGAACCTTTGTGTATGGACAATACGCAAAAAATAAATCAACACGGGTTTTTTATTCTCTGCGAAAAAAGGGTTATAGGGTGCAAAAACTCCCACCCAAAGTTTTGAAAGTTGACGCCCGAAAGCCAAGAAGAAGTGGACCGAAAGGAATGAAATTGTGCACAGATATTGTATTTTCCTGAAAAGAAAAAAACTGTTGAGCGGACCGAGGCGTTGAGTGGCGGAAGGTGTGAACCGAAGCGAATGAAATTGTATGTAGATATTGGATACGTAAAATAAGGCCTTTCGTGTTTCACAAGTGTCTCCATCTGGTTTCTTCAAATTTGGCAGATTAACAACAAGTACAAACAGTATAGTGTATTTTATAGTATTTTTTGGAGGCAACTTTAACCCTTACAATGTTTTTCCGCATAAAAAAAACACGTGTCGATTAATTTCCTGTTTGCTGTTGATGTGCCAAATTTGAAGCAAAAGGGATAGTGATACTTCAGAAACACGAAAGATCTTATTTTACATAGGGTCTCTAAAATGTCTACCCACAATTTCATTTGCTTTGGTCCTGCGCTATTACGGTAATATTTACTTTTTTTCCAAAGAGGCCTAGGCCCCAACACTGTTTTCCGCACAAATTAAAACACGTTTCGTTTATTGTTTTGCGAATTGTCCCTATACGAGGTTTCGTTGCAATTCTCCATACTCTTTACGAACCTCTGACGTAAGTAGAGAGTTGTCACTTGGCGCTGTTTTTTCCTACTGCGCATGCGCAAACGCTTGACGCTGATTGGCTGGCACAGGTCACGTGACCCCGCCTCCTTGGCCACGCCTCTCGACGCTGATTGGCTGGCCGCGCCCCTTGACGCTGATTGGCTGGCACCGGCCACGCCGCTTGACACTGATTGGCTGGCACTGGCCACGCCCCTTCACGCTGATTGGCCACGCTCTTTTATGACCTCCATTTTAGGAGTATCTACTGCGCTGACTGGCTGGCACCGGACCCCCACCGATTGGCTGGCGCAGGACCCTCCCCCCTTTCGCCGATTCGCTGGCACCGGACCCCAGCCCCCTTGACGCTGATTGGGGGGCCACGCGCACAGTCTTTTAGGAGTGCCGCGCTGATTGGCTGGCGCAGGACCCCGCGTACATGGCACATAAGATTCGTTCCCTTTTATGAGCACTTTACGAACACATAGCAGATCGATAACACATTCTCCATCCACCTATTTAACATAGCGCATATAGAATAGCAGGGGTGTATTCGTTCCCTTTTATGAGCACTTTTAACATAGCAGATATTACACAGAGACTACGAACATATAGCAGATCGATAACACATAGCACATATAACATAAGACTATATAGCGTAGCAGGGGTGCACTCGTTCCCTTTTATGAGTACATTTTAAGTGGTGGGCTCATTCCCTTTTATGTGCACTTTTAACATAGCAGAAATTACATAAGACTAGCAGAGCTAATAAAAGACTATGGCTTATTTAACATAACATAGCAAAGATTCGTTCCCTTTTATGAGCACTCTTTTTAAATATAACAGAGAATAATTTGGGTGTATTCGCTCTCCATTTTGAGACCAATTTTTGACCTACTGCGCATGTGCGCAAAACTGTTCCGATTCCGCCGTTAAAAAAACAACACACACACACATATACACACAGCAGACCGCAGACTGTTCCAGTTTAGGAGCAGATTACGGCTATGCGCAGAAACATAAAATAAGACATAACACCCCCGTTCTCTTTTACGAGCACATTATAGCAACATAATAGAGCAGAGAATAAAAAAATAACCACACACACACACACACACACTTGATTCTTTATGCACAGTAAAATTAAATTTCCAATTAATTACACATTGCACGCATGCTCAAAAAAATTACAGTCACATAACAAACTATTCCAGTTGCAATGCCAGTTCCGGTTCAGGAGACGATTATGCAAACTGTTCCGATTTCCCCGGAGAAGACTACGTGCAGCAAGTAGCCCGTAAAAGACTATGACCTATTATTCATTCCCTAAATAACATAGTATAGACCCACGCTTGGTTGTGTATGCCAAATCCAATTTAGTAGAAATAACACGCATGCGCAAAACCATTTACATTTCCGATTTTTATGATACTCGGCATATGGGGGTTTCCGATCATGCTGATTACGAATACCACACTTACTTTTACCTGGGTCTTATAGTTTGTGGGATACGTCGTTTGTATGACACTTAAAACCTAATAACTCAAAAACGGAGCCAACTATTGAGGTCGTGTTTCCACATTTAGTAATTGGTCATCAACTAGTACAAGTTCCAAAATAATGACCATCGAGGTAAAAGGTCAATATACTTAAAGCGTAATAACTCGACAACGGAGCCACATATTGAGATGGTGTTTCCAAATCTAGTAATTGGTCATCAGGTACTACATGTTCCAAAAATAATGACCATCGAGGTCAAAGGTCAACATACTTAAAACCTAATAACTCGAAAACGGACCCACATAGTGAGATGGTGTTTCCAAATGTAGTAACTGGTCATCAGGTACTACATGTTCCAAAAATAATGACCATCGAAGTCAAAGGTCAACATACTTAAAACCTAATAACTCGAAAACGGACCCACATAGTGAGATGGTGTTTCCAAATCTAGTAATTGGTCATCAGGTACTACATGTTCCAAAATAATGGCCATCGAGGTCAAAGGTCATCATACTTAAAACCTAATAACTCGAAAACGGAGCCACATATTGAAATGGTGTTTCCACATTTAGTTATTGGTCATCAACTACTACAAGCTCCAAAATAATGACCACCGAGGTCAAAGGTCAAGATACTTAAAACCTAATAACTCGAAAACGGATCCACATATTGAGATGGTGTTTCCAAATCTAGTAATTGCTCATCAGGTACTACACGTTCCAAAATAACGACCATCGAGGTCAAAGGTCATCATACTTAAAACCTAATAACTCGAAAACGGAGCCACATATTGAGATGCTGTTTCCAAATGTAGTAATTGGTCATCAGGTGCTACAAGTTCTAAAATAATGACCATCGAGGTCAAAGGTCAACATACCTAAAACTAATAACTCGTAAACGGAGACACATATTGAGATGGTGTCTCCACATTTAGTAATTGGTCATCAACTACTACATGTTCCAAAATAATGACCATCGAGG
The DNA here is from genome assembly GCF_964235325.1 of Thermobia domestica. Classification (NCBI taxonomy): domain Eukaryota; kingdom Metazoa; phylum Arthropoda; class Insecta; order Zygentoma; family Lepismatidae; genus Thermobia; species Thermobia domestica. The sequence continues at coordinate 269,849,792 of NC_137460.1, read as the reverse complement.
TCAAAGGTCAACATACTTAAAACCTAATAACTCGAAAACGGAGCCACATATTGAGATGCTGTTTCCAAATGTAGTAATTGGTCATCAGGTACTACAAGTTCAAAAATAATGACCATCGAGGTCAAAGGTGAACATACTTAAAACCTAATAACTCAAAAACGGAGCCACATATTGAGGTCGTGTTTCCACATTTAGTAACTGGTCATCAACTAGTACAAGTTCCAAAATAATGACCATCGAGGTCAAAGGTCAACATACTTAAAGCGTAATGACTCGACAACGGAGCCAAATATTGAGATGGTGTTTCCAAATCTAGTAATTGATCATCAGGTACTACATGTTCCAAAACTAATGGCCATCGAGGTCAAAGGTCAACATACTTAAAACCTAATAACTCGAAAACGGACCCACATAGTGAGATGGTGTTTCCAAATCTAGTAATTGGTCATCAGGTACTACATGTTCCAAAATAATGGCCATCTAGGTCAAAGGTCAACATACTTAAAACCTAATAACTCGAAAACGGAGCCACATATTGAGATGCTGTTTCCAAATGTAGTAACTGGTCATCAGGTACTACAAGTTCCAAAATAATGACCATTGAGGTCAAAGGTCAACATACTTAAAACCTAATAACTCGGAAACGGATCCAAGCAGAAAAAAAGTGAAGGAGGAATAAATTTGAGTGGTCTATTGAATTTTGTACGAACGAGAAATCTCATTTGTAACTAGCTCAGAATGTCTGTACTTGTTTGGGTTATTCAAAATTTGGAAAGACTAAGAAAGCAAGATATGCCATTTTAACCAGCTGAGAATTTAAAGAAACAAAAGGAACGTACTCAATTTTCTATCAACAAGAAATGCCATTTCGACTAGCTCAGAATTTATGTGCCTTTTTGTACTAAGGTCTGTTTTAACTCATCTTGTACTATTTAAACAAACGAAAGAATAAATTTGAATGACCTATTCAATTTTGTACCAACGAGAAATACCATTTTATCTAGCTCCGAATTTTATATCATTTTGTACTACTCAAATAAACGAGGGAATAGAATGTTTAGTTTTGTACCAACTAGAAAAAAAGAAGTGAAGAATGAATAAAATTTAGGTGGATTATTTTCTTTTGTACCAACTGGAAAAGAGAAGAAGAGCTACTCTAACTAGCTTAGAATTTTATATCATTATGTACTGTGTAAACAAACGAAAATGTACCATTTTAACTAGCTCAGAATTTATGTAAGAATAATTTCGATGTTCTACTTTTTATACCAACGAGAAATAGTGAACTATTTAAACAAACGAAGGGATAAATTTGAGTGACCTATTCAATTTTGTACTATTGAGAGATGCCATTTCAACCGGCTCAAAATTTGAGTGGTCTATTTATTTTTGTACCACCGAGAAAAACAAAGAAATTGCACCATTTTGGAGTATTCAAATAAACAAAGGACTTATAATTTGTGTCAACTCAAAATCAATTAAACGAAGTAATGCATTTGAGCGAGCTATTTAAATTGAAACACCGAAGCACGATCGTCTTAACTAGCTGAGTATTTTATTCTATTTTGTATTATTTCAACAAACAGGGGACCATTTTAACTAGCTGCGAATTTTATATCATTTTAAACTAGTCTAATAAACGAAGGCATAAATATAAGTGAGCTATTTAATTTTGTAGCAACCAGAGAAAAAACCGAAGAAGACCTATTTTAACTAGTTCAATATATCTGTACAATTTTGTACCACGCCAAATTTTATTTTGTACCATTAAAAAACAGGATAACTTGTGTAGTCTAAGTTTTTGTACTCATTCGAAGAAAAGCAAAGAAGAACCATTTCATACCTAATGTTGCCATGGCTATAAGGGAAGGAATAAATAAATATGGGTGTCCTAACAATTTATATCAGGCTTAGATTTTTATGCCCTTTTTTGTAATGTTTGCACCAAACAGAAAAAAGCTACACAAATAAACAAAGGAATAAATTTTTAATAACCACAAAAAGCGGAGCTCAGCCTGATATACCATTTAAGTGGCCTATTGAAATTTGTACCAACGAGAAATCTCATTTCCAGGCCATGTATTACCATTTAAACAAACGAAGGACTAAATTTGAGAAAGCGAACATGGACTCAGCATTTTATGCCATTTCGTAATACGCAAATTTGGATGGATTATTTAGTTTTGTACCAAGCAGAAAATGGAAACAAAGGTATAAATTTGTACTGACCGGAAAAACCGAGAAGGATCGTTTTATACCAAACCGAAAAAAAGCAAGGAAATACCATTTAACTAAATAATAATTTTTTTGCTAACCAAAACAGCGAAGAAAGACCATTTTAACTAGCCCAGCATGTTACAACTTTTTGTGCTACACAATTGAGTGGTCTACCCTATTTCTTGACCATGTTGTACTATTTAAACAAAGGAATAAATTTGTACTAACCAGACTCAAAATTTTATATCATTTTGTAATACTCGAATGGCCGAAGGAATAAATTTGTGCTGCCTATTTAGTTTTGTTCGGTTGCCAGAAAGTTAGTATTTTAGCCCAATGTTTGTAATCTATTAAATCTTAATATTACAATACTACAAATTCATCCAATTAAAAGTTCAATTCGCTGTAACCCTTTGTAATTTAGGCACTAACATGTTCGTCTATTCATACACAATCAAATGCATATGCTACAGTGTCTCAGTGTTCATTTTTAGAATTAAATAATTGTTTATCTTTTTCTAAAAACATTTTTACTATTTCTTTGATGTAATAATCACACTCTGTAATGTATTCATATACCAAATTAAATTTTTTCTACAAAGTATAAGTGTTCTTAATATTACAACCTTTAAAATGCTTCTTTATATAAAGTTTATAGATTTTCTCTCTCATTTCACGTTTAAGTAAGATCCTCCACACCTTTTGTAATAATTCGTAATCATACTGCAGCAAACAGTTGTGATCTTTTTCATTTTCATTATGTTCAGAACATGCTTCGCATAATAATACTGAATTTGGTGTATACTCATTAAATAATTGTATACGGCATGTATCTCTAATACTTTCACTAGTACACCCGCACTCATTAGCTTCCACTTCAAAACAGGTAATATTTGAAACACTGTCATCATCACTTTCCGGAAGTATTTCATCATTATATCTATTACAGCGTCTAAAATAATACACTTCATCTATTTCTTGTGTTGGATATATGATTCTCACTTTATCACGTAATTCATCTGGCAAATCGGGTTCAGACGGGTGAATTAACAGCATTGGTTTTTCGTTTTCACGCTGAATTTCTTTTTCTCTAGATGAAACATAAACAATTTCCATGCTAGTCATTTTTCTGCTCTTCAGCAAAAACAAATCAAATAAATAGTTTTTTTTCAAGTGTGATACAATATTATATACCTACAATATATTATATACCTACAATATATACCTACAATATATACCTACCTATTTATATACCTACAATAAAAGCATTTTATGCATTCTCCTTGTTTAATGATATGTTTCAAAGCAATACAAAATAATTCGTTAATATAACATCATGATATATGTTCTATTATTTTCCACATATACTCCATAAACTTATATTCCATTATAATAAAATACATAAATGCAAATATATATATTGTTCTTTTTAGACTTAATAAGTATCATATAATTTAGCTTAGACGAGGAAAGAAAGTTTAAAAAATAATTCCATTAATCAAATATAATTGAATCGTTGAGCAATAGGCAGTACCTTAGGACCCTCACTATACTAGCAATACAAATGTTAGGTAACGCATTCTTAACGTTGCTTAAATATCTGCAGCAACAGAATGAATAATTCAGCACTTTTTATAGATGGTGTGCAACATGGAACTTTGAAAACTTTTTTTACTTTGATATGATTCCTTCTGCTGTGATCAAAAATGGCTGACCATGCTGTCATGATTTGTCGTCCTTCATCAGTTTTCTTTAGAACGCTAATTGCTATGGATTAAGTTATAATTGAATTATGACGCAATTTTGGTTTGTTAAATCTCACGTTCAAGTATTTAGTTAGTGAACGGGAAACTTTGGACATTAGCGTCGCCGTTAGTATTTTGTAAACCTAATTCGCTAAACACACACCAATACCCATATAGCGACGGGAGAGGCAATTTAAATTGTTCTCTGGATGACACAAAAATATACAAATGTAGCACCACAACTAAATGAACCACTCGTTTTTTTTTAATCCGTCACAAAGGTATAAAATGTTTCATCTTCACTTTTCTTCTAATTGTCACAAAAATGAAATAGACCACCCAAATTTATTAGAGTAAGACAAAATGGTATAAAAATTCCGAGCTTGTTATAATGGGTCTTCTTCCCTTTTATGTGGTTGGTACAAAACTAAAAGGTGGTATAAAAGTGAATAGGTTTATTCCTTCGTTTATTTGAATAGCACAAAAAGGTATAGAAATTCTGAGCTTATTCATTCGTTCGTTTGAGTAGCACAATATGGTCTTTCTTTGTTTTTCTCTGGTTTTGAGTAGTACAAAATGTACATAAATTAGACCTTCTTCCCGCTTTTTTAATTGCAAACAAAATTTATTCAATCTTCAATTTTTTCTACTTGGTACAAAATTGAATAGGTCACTCAAATTTAACCCTTCGTTTATTTTAATAGCACAAAAAGGTACAAATTGACCTTCTTTGCTTAAGCCACCCAAAATTTGATTAGTACAAAATGTTAGTTTTTTCCTTTTTCTGCTTGCTACAAAACTAAATAGGCCGCACAAATTTATTCCTTCGGCCATTCGAGTATTACAAAATGATATAAAATTTTGAGTCTGGTTAGTACAAATTTTTTCCTTTGTTTAAATAGTACAACATGGTCAAGAAATTGGGTAGACCACTCAATTGTGTAGCACAAAAATTTGTAACATGCTGGGCTAGTTAAAATGGTCTTTCTTTGCTGTTTTGGTTAGCACAAAAATTATTATTTAGTTAAATGGTATTTCCTTGCTTTTTTCGGTTTGGTATAAAACGATCCTTCTCGGTTTTTCCGGTTAGTACAAATTTATACCTTTGTTTCCATTTTCTGCTTGGTACAAAACTAAATAATCCATCCAAATTTGCGTATTACGAAATGATATAAAATGCTGAGTCCATGTTCGCTTTCTCAAATTTAGTCCTTTGTTTGTTTAAATGGTAATACATGGCCTGGAAATGAGATTTCTCGTTGGTACAAAATTCAATAGGCCACTCAAATGGTATATCAGGCTGAGCTCCGCTTTTTGTGATTATTAAAAATTTATTCCTTTGTTTATTTGTGTAGCTTTTTTCTGTTTGGTACAAATATTACAAAAAGGGCATAAAAATCTAAGCCTCATATAAATGGTTAGGACACCCATATTTATTTATTCCTTCCCGTATAGCCATGGCAACATTAGGTATGAAATGGTTCTTCTTTGCTTTTCTTCGAATGAGTACAAAAACTTAGACTACTCAAATTATCCTCAGTTTTTCAATGGTACAAAAAGTATAAAATTGCCCTTCTTTGATTTTCTTCTGATTGGTACAAAAATAAAATTTGGCGTGGTACAAAATTGTACAGAAATATTGAACTAGTTAAAATGGGCCTTCTTCGGTTTGATTTCTCGGGTTGCTTTTTTCGGTTTGGTATAAAACGATCCTTCCCGGCTTTTCCGGTCAGTACAAATTTATACCTTTGTTTCCTTTTTCTGCTTGGTACAAAACTAAATAATCCATCCAAATTTGCGTATTACGAAATGATATGAAATGCTGAGTCCATGTTCGCTTTCTCAAATTTAGTCCTTCGTTTGTTTAAATGGTAATACATGGCCTGGAAATGAGATTTCTCGTTGGTACAAAATTCAATAGGCCACTCAAATGGTATATCAGGCTGAGCTCCGCTTTTTGTGGTTATTAAAAATTTATTACTTTGTTTATTTGTGTAGCTTTTTTCTGTTTGGTGCAAATATTACAAAAAGAGCATAAAAATCTAAGCCTGATATAAATGCTTAGGACACCCATATTTATTTATTCCTTCCCTTATAGCCATGGCGACATTAGGTATGAAATGGTTCTTCTTTGCTTTTCTTCGAATGAGTACAAAAACATAGACTACTCAAGTTATCCTCAGTTTTTAATGGTACAAAATAAAATTTGACGTGGTACAAAATTGTACAGAAATATTGAACTAGTTAAAATAGGTCTTCTTCGGTTTTTTCTCTGGTTGCTACAAAATTAAATAGCTCACTTATATTTATGCCTTCGTTTATTAGACTAGTTTAAAATGATATAAAATTCGCAGCTAGTTAAAATGGTCCCCTGTTTGTTGAAATAATACAAAATAGAATAAAATACTCAGCTAGTTAAGACGATCGTGCTTCGGTGTTTCAATTTAAATAGCTCGCTCAAATGCATTACTTCGTTTAATTGATTTCGAGTTGACACAAATTATAAGTCCTTTGTTTATTTGAATACTTCAAAATGGTGCAATTTCTTTGTTTTTCTCGGTGGTACAAAAATAAATAGACCACTCAAATTTTGAGCCGGTTGAAATGGCATCTCTCAATAGTACAAAATTGAATAGGTCACTCAAATTTATCCCTTCGTTTGTTTAAATAGTTCACTATTTCTCGTTGGTATAAAAAGTAGAACATCGAAATTATTCTTACATAAATTCTGAGCTAGTTAAAATGGTACATTTTCGTTTGTTTACACAGTACATAATGATATAAAATTCTAAGCTAGTTAGAGTAGCTCTTCTTCTCTTTTCCAGTTGGTACAAAAGAAAATAATCCACCTAAATTTTATTCATTCTTCACTTCTTTTTTTCTAGACGGTACAAAACTAAATATTCTAGTCCCTCGTTTATTTGAGTAGTACAAAATGATATAAAATTCAGAGCTAGATAAAATGGTATTTCTCGTTGGTACAAAATTGAATAGGTCATTCAAATTTATCCTTTCGTTTGTTTAAATAGTACAAGATGAGTTAAAACAGACCTTAGCACAAAAAGGCACATAAATTCTCAGCAAGTCGAAATGGCATTTCATGTTGATAGAAAATTGAGTACGTTCCCTTTGTTTCTTTAAATTCTCAGCTGGTTAAAATGGCATATCTTGCTTTCTTAGTCTATCCAAATTTTGAATAACCCAAACAAGTACAGACATCCTGAGCTAGTTACAAATAAGATTTCTCGTTGGTACAAAATTCAATAGGACACTCAAATTTATCCTCCCTTCACATTTTTTCTGCTTGGATCCGTTTTCGAGTTATTAGGTTTTAAGTATGTTGACCTTTGACCTCAATGGTCATTATTTTGGAACTTGTAGCATCTGATGACCAATTACTAAATGTGGAGACACCGTCTCAATATGTCGCTCCGTTTACGAGTTAATAGGTTTTAAGTATGTTCACCTTTGACCTCGATGGTCATTATTTTTGAGTTTGTAGTACCTGATGACCAATTACTAAATGTGGAAACATCATCTCAATATGTGGCTCCGTTTACGAGTTATTAGGTTTTAAGTATGTTGATCTTTGACCTCGATGGTCATTATTTTAGAACTTGTAGTACCTGATGAGCAATTACTAGATTTGGAAACACCATCTCAATATGTGGATCCGTTTTCGAGTTATTAGGTTTTAAGTATGTTGACCTTTGACCTCGATGGTCATTATATTGGAACTTGTAGTACCTGATGACCAATTACTAGATTTGGAAACACCATCTCAATATGTGAAACCGTTTACGAGTTATTAGGTTTTAAGTATGTTGACCTTTGACCTCGATGGTCATTATTTTGGAACTTGTAGTACCTGATGACCAATTACTAAATGTGGAGACACCATCTCAATAGGTGACTCCGTTTACGAGTTATTAGGTTTTAAGTATGTTGACCTTTGACCTCGATGGTGATTATTTTGGAACTTGTAGCACCTGATGACCAGTTACTACATTTGGAAACAGCATCTCAATATGTGGGTCCTTTTACCAGTTATTAGGTTTTAAGTGTGTTGACCTTTGACCTCGATGGTCATAATTTTGGAACATGTAGTACCTGATGACCAATTACTAGATTTGGAAATGCCATCTCAATATGTGGCTCCGTTTTCGAGTTATTAGGTTTTAAGTATCTTGACCTTTGACCTCGATGGTCGTTATTTTTGGAACATGTAGTACCTGATGACCAATTACTAGATTTGGAAACAGCATCTCAATATGTGGGTCCTTTTACGAGGTATTAGGTTTTAAGTGTGTTGACCTTTGACATCGATGGTCATAATTTTGGAACATGTAGTACCTGATGACCAGTTACTAGATTTGGAAATGCCATCTCAATATGTGGCTCCGTTTTCAAGTTATTAGGTTTTAAGTATCTTGACCTTTGACCTCGATGGTCGTTATTTTTGGAACATGTAGTACCTGATGACCAATTACTAGATTTGGAAACACCATCTAAATATGTGGCTCCGTTGTCGAGTTATTAGGTTTTAAGTATGTTGACGTTTGACCTCGATGGTCATAATTTTGGAACATGTAGTACCTGATGAACAATTACTAGATTTGGAAATGCCATCTCAATATGTGGCTCCGTTTTCGAGTTATTAGGTTTTAAGTATGTTGACCTTTGACCGCGATGGTCGTTATTTTTGGAACATGTAGTACCTGATGACCAATTACTAGATTTGGAAACACCATCTCAATATGTGGCTCCGTGGTCGAGTTTTACGTGTTAAGTATGTTGACCTTTGACCTCGATGGTCATTATTTTGGAACTTGTACTAGTTGATGACCAATTACTAAATGTGGAATCACGACCTCAATATGTGGCTCCGATTTTGAGTTATTAGGTTTTAAGTGTCATACAAACGACGTATCCCACAAACTATAAGACCCAGGTAAAAGTAAGTGTGGTATTCGTAATCAGCATGATCGGAAACCCCCATATGCCGAGTATCATAAAAATCGGAAATGTAAATGATTTGCGCATGCGTGTTATTTCTACTAAATTGGATTTGGCATACGTAACCAAGCGTGGGTCTATACTATGTTATTTAGAGAATGAATAATAGGTCATAGTCTTTTACGGGCTACTTGTTGCACGTAGTCTGCTCCGGGGAAATCGGAACAGTTTGCGTAATCGGCTTCCGAACCGGAACTGGCATTGCAACTGGAACAATTTGTTATGTGACTGTAATTTTTCTGCGCATGCGTGCAATGTGTAATTAATTGGAAATTTAATTTTCCTGTGCATAAGCAATCAAGTGTGTGTGTATGTGTTGTTATTTTTTTATTCTCTGCTCTATTATGTTGCTATAAAGTGCTCGTAAAAGAGAACGGGGGTGTTATGTCTTATTTTATGTTTCTGCGCATAGCCGTAATCTGCTCCTGAACTGGAACAGTCTGCGGTCTGCTGTGTGTGTGTGTGTTGTTATTTTTTAACGGCGGAATCGGAACAGTTTTGCGCACATGCGCAGTAGGTCAAAAATTGGTCTCAAAATGGAGAGCGAATACACCCCCATTATTCTCTGTTATGTTTAAAAAGAGTGCTCATAAAAGGGAACGAATCTTTGCTATGTTATGTTAAATAAGCCATAGTCTTTTATTAGCTCTGCTAGTCTTACGTAATTTCTGGTCGTGTGTTCGTAGTCTCTGTGTAATATCTGCTATGTTAAAAGTGCTCATAAAAGGGAACGAGTACACCCCTGCTGTGTTAAATAGGTGGATGGGGAATGTGTTATCGATCTGCTATGTGTTCGTAAAGTGCTCATAAAAGGAAACGAATCTTATGTGGCATGTGCGCTGGCGGGGTCCGGCGGCAGCCAATCGGCGTGGCACTCCTAAAAGGCCGTGCGCGTGGCCGACCAATCACAGCCAAGGGGGCGAGGTCCTGTACCAGCCAATCAGCGTGAAGAGGAAGGGTCCCGCACCAATTACTTTTTTCTTGCAAACACCTGATTTTTGCGAGAAAGGTTTGCAAAAAATTCAATATTAATTATTAGGGAAAAAATTTTTATAAGCATTGCTTTCAATATAGCGTTACAGTGAATAATTGTTGATCGTTAAGAATAATAGGTTATTAGAAAAAATACTAATTGGTGTTCTATAGTTGGAAGACCGGCTCCGTTTACGAATTATTAGGTTTTAAGTATGTTGACCTTTGACCTCGATGGTCATTATTTTGGAACTTGTAGTACCTGATAACCAATTACTAGATTTGGGAACACCATCTCAATATGTGGATCCGTTTACGAGTTATTAGGTTTTAAGTATGTTGACCTTTGACCTCGATGGTCATTATTTTGGAACTTGTAGTAGTTTATAACCAATTACTAAATGTGGAGACACCATCTCAATATGTGGCTCCGTTTACGAGTTATTAGGTTTTAAGTATGTTGACCTTTGACCTCGATGGTCATTATTTTGGAACTTGTAGTAGTTGATGACCAATTACTAGATTTGGAAACACAATCTCAATATGTGGATCCGTTTTCGAGTTATTAGGTTTTAATTATGTTCACCTTTGACCTCCATGGTCATTATTTTGGAACTTGTAGTACCTGATGACCAATTACTAAATGTGGAGACACCATCTCAATATGTGGCTCCGTTTACGAGTTATTAGGTTTTAAGTATGTTGACCTTTGACCTCGATGGTCATTATTTGGGAGCTTGTAGTACCTTATGACCAGTTACTACATTTGGAAACAGCATGTCAATATGTGGCTCCGTTTTCGAGTTATTAGGTTTTAAGTATGTTGACCTTTGACCACGATGGTCTTTATTTTGGAACATGTAGTACCTGATGACCAATTACTAGATTTGGAAACACCATCTCACTATGTGTGTCCGTTTTCGAGTTATTAGGTTTTAAGTATGTTGACCTTTGACCTCGATGGTCATTATTTTTGGAACATGTAGTACCTGATGACCAATTACTAGATTTGGAAGCACCATCTCAATATGTGGCTCCGTGTCGAGTTATTACCTTTTAAGTATGTTGACCTTTGACCTCGATGGTCATTATTTTGGAACTTGTACTAGTTGATGACCAATTACTAAATGTGGAAATACGACCTCAATAGTTGGCTCCGTTTTTGAGTTATTAGGTTTTAAGTGTCATACAAACGACGTATCCCACAAACTATAAGACCCAGGTAAAAGTAAGTGTGGTATTCGTAAACAGCATGATCGGAAACCCCCATATGCCGAGTATCATAAAAATCGGAAATGTAAACGGTTTTGCGCATGCGTGTTATTTCTACTAAATTGGATTTGGCATACGCAACCAAGCGTGGGTCTATACTATGTTATTTAGGGAATGAATAATAGGTCATAGTCTTTTAGGGGCTACTTGTTGCACGTAGTCTGCTCCGCGGAAATCGGAACAGTTTGTGTAATCGGCTCCTGAACCGGAACTGGCATTGCAACTGGAACAGTTTGTTATGTGACTGTAATTTTTTTGCGCATGCGTGCAATGTGTAATTCATTGGAAATTTAATTTTACTGTGCATAAGCATTCAAGTGTGTGTGTGTGTGTGTGTGTGTGGTACTTTTTTATTCTCTGCTCTATTATGTTGCTATAAAGTGCTCGTAAAAGAGAACGGGGGTGTTATGTCTTATTTTATGTTTCTGCGCATAGCCGTAATCTGCTCCTAAACTGGAACAGTCTGCGGTCTGCTGTGTGTTTGTGTGTTTGTGTGTTGTTTTTTTTAACGGCGGAATCGGAACAGTTTTGCGCACATGCGCAGTAGGTCAAAAATTGGTCTCAAAATGGAGAGCGAATACACCCCCATTATTCTCTGTTATTTTTAAAAGAGTGCTCATAAAAGGGAACGAATCTTTGCTATGTTATGTTAAATAAGCCATAGTCTTTTATTAGCTCTGCTAGTCTTACGTAATTTCTGGTCGTGTGTTCGTAGTCTCTGTGTAATATCTGCTATGTTAAAAGTGCTCATAAAAGGGAACGACTACACCCCTGCTGTGTTAAATAGGTGGATGGGGAATGTGTTATCGATCTGCTATGTGTTCGTAAAGTGCTCATAAAAGGAAACGAATCTTATGTGGCATGTGCGCTGGCGGGGTCCGGCGGCAGCCAATCGGCGTGGCACTCCTAAAAGGCCGTGCGCGTGGCCGACCAATCACCGCCAAGGGGGCGAGGTCCTGTACCAGCCAATCAGCGTGAAGAGGGAGGGTCCCGCACCAATTACTTTTTTCTTGCAAACATCTGATTTTTGCGAGAAGAGTTTTGCAAAAAATTCAATACTTAATTATTAGGAAAAAAATTTTTATAAGCATTGCTTTCAATATAGCGTTACAGTGAATAATTGTTGATCGTTAAGAATAATAGGTTATTAGAAAAAATACTAATTGGTGTTCTATAGTTGGAAGACCGGCTCCGTTTACGAATTATTAGGTTTTAAGTATGTTGACCTTTGACCTCGATGGTCATTATTTTGGAACTTGTAGTACCTGATGACCAATTACTAGATTTGGGAACACCATCTCAATATGTGGATCCGTTTACGAGTTATTAGGTTTTAAGTATGTTGACCTTTGACTTCGATGGTCATTATTTTGGAACTTGTAGTAGTTGATAACCAATTACTAAATGTGGAGACACCATCTCAATATGTGGCTCCGTTTACGAGTTACTAGGTTTTAAGTATATTGACCTTGGACCTCGATGGTCATTATTTTGGAACTTGTAGTAGTTGATGACCAATTACTAAATGTGGAGACACCATCTCAATATGTGGTTCCGTTTACGAGTTATTAGGTTTTAAGTATGTTGACCTTTGACCTCGATGGTCATTATTTTGGAACTTGTAGTATTTGATGACCAATTACTAGATTTGGAAACACCATCTCAATATATGGATCCGTTTTCCAGTTATTAGGTTTTAATTATGTTCACCTTTGACCTCCATGGTCATTATTTTGGAACTTGTAGTACCTGATGACCAATTACTAAATGTGGAGACACCATCTCAATATGTGGCTCCGTTTACGAGTTATTAGGTTTTAAGTATGTTGACCTTTGACCTCGATGGTCATTATTTTGGAGCTTGTAGTACCTTATGACCAGTTACTACATTTGGAAACAGCATGTCAATATGTGGCTCCGTTTTCGAGTTATTAGGTTTTAAGTATGTTGATCTTTGACCACGATGGTCTTTATTTAGGAACATGTAGTAAATGATGACCAATTACTAGATTTGGAAATGCCATCTCAATATGTGGCTCCGTTTTCGAGTTATTAGGTTTTAAGTATGTTGATCTTTGACCTCGATGGTCATTATTTTTGGAACATGTAGTACCTGATGACCAATTACTAGATTTGGAAGCACCATCTCAATATGTGGCTCCGTTGTCGAGTTATTACCTTTTAAGTATGTTGACCTTTGACCTCGATGGTCATTATTTTGGAACTTGTACTAGTTGATGACCAATTACTAAATGTGGATACACGACCTCAATAGTTGGCTCCGTTTTTGAGTTATTAGGTTTTAAGTGTCATACAAACGACGTATCCCACAAACTATAAGACCCAGGTAAAAGTAAGTGTGGTATTCGTAAACAGCATGATCGGAAACCCCCATATGCCGAGTATCATAAAAATCGGAAATGTAAACGGTTTTGCGCATGCGTGTTATTTCTACTAAATTGGATTTGGCATAGGGAACCAAGCGTGGGTCTATAATATGTTATTTAGGGAATGAATAATAGGTCATATCTTTTACGGGCTACTTGTTGCACGTAGTCTGCTCCGCGGAAATCGGAACGGTTTGTGTAATCGGCTCCTGAACCGGAACTGGCATTGCAACTGGAACAGTTTGTTATGTGACTGTAATTTTTTTGCGCATGCGTGCAATGTGTAATTCATTGGAAATTTAATTTTACTGTGCATAAGCATTCAAGTGTGTGTGTGTGTGTGTGTGGTATTTTTTTATTCTCTGCTCTATTATGTTGCTATAAAGTGCTCGTAAAAGAGAACGGGGGTGTTATGTCTTATTTTATGTTTCTGCGCATAGCCGTAATCTGCTCCTAAACTGGAACAGTCTGCGGTCTGCTGTGTGTTTGTGTGTTGTTTTTTTTAACGGCGGAATCGGAACAGTTTTGCGCACATGCGCAGTAGGTCAAAAATTGGTCTCAAAATGGAGAGCGAATGCACCCCCATTATTCTCTGTTATTTTTAAAAAGAGTGCTCATAAAAGGGAACGAATCTTTGCTATGTTATGTTAAATAAGCCATAGTCTTTTATTAGCTCTGCTAGTCTTACGTAATTTCTGGTCGTGTGTTCGTAGTCTCTGTGTAATATCTGCTATGTTAAAAGTGCTCATAAAAGGGAACGACTACACCCCTGCTGTGTTAAATAGGTGGATGGGGAATGTGTTATCGATCTGCTATGTGTTCGTAAAGTGCTCATAAAAGGAAACGAATCTTATGTGGCATGTGCGCTGGCGGGGTCCGGCGGCAGCCAATCGGCGTGGCACTCCTAAAAGGCCGTGCGCGTGGCCGACCAATCACCGCCAAGGGGGCGAGGTCCTGTACCAGCCAATCAGCGTGAAGAGGGAGGGTCCCGCACCAATTACTTTTTTCTTGCAAACATCTGATTTTTGCGAGAAGAGTTTTGCAAAAAATTCAATACTTAATTATTAGGAAAAAAATTTTTATAAGCATTGCTTTCAATATAGCGTTACAGTGAATAATTGTTGATCGTTAAGAATAATAGGTTATTAGTAAAAATACTAATTGCTGTTCTATAGTTGGAAGACCGGCTCCGTTTACGAATTATTAGGTTTTAAGTATGTTGACCTTTGACCTCGATGGTCATTATTTTGGAACTTGTAGTACCTGATGACCAATTACTAGATTTGGGAACACCATCTCAATATGTGGATCCGTTTACGAGTTATTAGGTTTTAAGTATGTTGACCTTTGACCTCGATGGTCATTATTTTGGAACTTGTAGTAGTTGATAACCAATTACTAAATGTGGAGACACCATCTCAATATGTGGCTCCGTTTACGAGTTACTAGGTTTTAAGTATATTGACCTTGGACCTCGATGGTCATTATTTTGGAACTTGTAGTAGTTGATGACCAATTACTAAATGTGGAGACACCATCTCAATATGTGGTTCCGTTTACGAGTTATTAGGTTTTAAGTATGTTGACCTTTGACCTCGATGGTCATTATTTTGGAACTTGTAGTATTTGATGACCAATTACTAGATTTGGAAACACCATCTCAATATATGGATCCGTTTTCCAGTTATTAGGTTTTAATTATGTTCACCTTTGACCTCCATGGTCATTATTTTGGAACTTGTAGTACCTGATGACCAATTACTAAATGTGGAGACACCATCTCAATATGTGGCTCCGTTTACGAGTTACTAGGTTTTAAGTATATTGACCTTTGACCTCGATGGTCATTATTTTGGAACTTGTAGTAGTTGATGACCAATTACTAAATGTGGAGACACCATCTCAATATGTGGTTCCGTTTACGAGTTACTAGGTTTTAAGTATATTGACCTTGGACCTCGATGGTCATTATTTTGGGACTTGTAGTAGTTGATGACCAATTACTAAATGTGGAGACACCATCTCAATATGTGGTTCCGTTTACGAGTTATTAGGTTTTAAGTATGTTGACCTTTGACCTCGATGGTCATTATTTTGGAACTTGTAGTATTTGATCACCAATTACTAGATTTGGAAACACCATCTCAATATATGGATCCGTTTTCCAGTTATTAGGTTTTAATTATGTTCACCTTTGACCTCCATGGTCATTATTTTGGAACTTGTAGTACCTGATGACCAATTACTAAATGTGGAGACACCATCTCAATATGTGGCTCCGTTTACGAGTTATTAGGTTTTAAGTATGTTGACCTTTGACCTCGATGGTCATTATTTTGGAGCTTGTAGTACCCTATGACCAGTTACTACATTTGGAAACAGCATGTCAATATGTGGCTCCGTTTTCGAGTTATTAGGTTTTAAGTATGTTGACCTTTGACCACGATGGTCTTTATTTTGGAACATGTAGTACCTGATGACCAATTACTAGATTTGGAAACACCATCTCACTATGTGTGTCCGTTTTCGAGTTATTAGGTTTTAAGTATGTTGACCTTTGACCTCGATGGTCATTATTTTTGGAACATGTAGTACCTGATGACCAATTACTAGATTTGGAAGCACCATCTCAATATGTGGCTCCGTGTCGAGTTATTACCTTTTAAGTATGTTGACCTTTGACCTCGATGGTCATTATTTTGGAACTTGTACTAGTTGATGACCAATTACTAAATGTGGAAATACGACCTCAATAGTTGGCTCCGTTTTTGAGTTATTAGGTTTTAAGTGTCATACAAACGACGTATCCCACAAACTATAAGACCCAGGTAAAAGTAAGTGTGGTATTCGTAAACAGCATGATCGGAAACCCCCATATGCCGAGTATCATAAAAATCGGAAATGTAAACGGTTTTGCGCATGCGTGTTATTTCTACTAAATTGGATTTGGCATACGCAACCAAGCGTGGGTCTATACTATGTTATTTAGGGAATGAATAATAGGTCATAGTCTTTTAGGGGCTACTTGTTGCACGTAGTCTGCTCCGCGGAAATCGGAACAGTTTGTGTAATCGGCTCCTGAACCGGAACTGGCATTGCAACTGGAACAGTTTGTTATGTGACTGTAATTTTTTTGCGCATGCGTGCAATGTGTAATTCATTGGAAATTTAATTTTACTGTGCATAAGCATTCAAGTGTGTGTGTGTGTGTGTGTGTGGTATTTTTTTATTCTCTGCTCTATTATGTTGCTATAAAGTGCTCGTAAAAGAGAACGGGGGTGTTATGTCTTATTTTATGTTTCTGCGCATAGCCGTAATCTGCTCCTAAACTGGAACAGTCTGCGGTCTGCTGTGTGTTTGTGTGTTTGTGTGTTTTTTTTTTAACGGCGGAATCGGAACAGTTTTGCGCACATGCGCAGTAGGTCAAAAATTGGTCTCAAAATGGAGAGCGAATACACCCCCATTATTCTCTGTTATTTTTAAAAGAGTGCTCATAAAAGGGAACGAATCTTTGCTATGTTATGTTAAATAAGCCATAGTCTTTTATTAGCTCTGCTAGTCTTACGTAATTTCTGGTCGTGTGTTCGTAGTCTCTGTGTAATATCTGCTATGTTAAAAGTGCTCATAAAAGGGAACGACTACACCCCTGCTGTGTTAAATAGGTGGATGGGGAATGTGTTATCGATCTGCTATGTGTTCGTAAAGTGCTCATAAAAGGAAACGAATCTTATGTGGCATGTGCGCTGGCGGGGTCCGGCGGCAGCCAATCGGCGTGGCACTCCTAAAAGGCCGTGCGCGTGGCCGACCAATCACCGCCAAGGGGGCGAGGTCCTGTACCAGCCAATCAGCGTGAAGAGGGAGGGTCCCGCACCAATTACTTTTTTCTTGCAAACATCTGATTTTTGCGAGAAGAGTTTTGCAAAAAATTCAATACTTAATTATTAGGAAAAAAATTTTTATAAGCATTGCTTTCAATATAGCGTTACAGTGAATAATTGTTGATCGTTAAGAATAATAGGTTATTAGAAAAAATACTAATTGGTGTTCTATAGTTGGAAGACCGGCTCCGTTTACGAATTATTAGGTTTTAAGTATGTTGACCTTTGACCTCGATGGTCATTATTTTGGAACTTGTAGTACCTGATGACCAATTACTAGATTTGGGAACACCATCTCAATATGTGGATCCGTTTACGAGTTATTAGGTTTTAAGTATGTTGACCTTTGACTTCGATGGTCATTATTTTGGAACTTGTAGTAGTTGATAACCAATTACTAAATGTGGAGACACCATCTCAATATGTGGCTCCGTTTACGAGTTACTAGGTTTTAAGTATATTGACCTTTGACCTCGATGATCATTATTTTGGAACTTGTAGTAGTTGATGACCAATTACTAAATGTGGAGACACCATCTCAATATGTGGTTCCGTTTACGAGTTATTAGGTTTTAAGTATGTTGACCTTTGACCTCGATGGTCATTATTTTCGAACTTGTAGTATTTGATGACCAATTACTAGATTTGGAAACACCATCTCAATATATGGATCCGTTTTCCAGTTATTAGGTTTTAATTATGTTCACCTTTGACCTCCATGGTCATTATTTTGGAACTTGTAGTACCTGATGACCAATTACTAAATGTGGAGACACCATCTCAATATGTGGCTCCGTTTACGAGTTATTAGGTTTTAAGTATGTTGACCTTTGACCTCGATGGTCATTATTTTGGAGCTTGTAGTACCTTATGACCAGTTACTACATTTGGAAACAGCATGTCAAAATGTGGCTCCGTTTTCGAGTTATTAGGTTTTAAGTATGTTGATCTTTGACCACGATGGTCTTTATTTTGGAACATGTAGTACCTGATGACCAATTACTAGATTTGGAAATGCCATCTCAATATGTGGCTCCGTTTTCGAGTTATTAGGTTTTAAGTATGTTGATCTTTGACCTCGATGGTCATTATTTTTGGAACATGTAGTACCTGATGACCAATTACTAGATTTGGAAGCACCATCTCAATATGTGGCTCCGTTGTTGAGTTATTACCTTTTAAGTATGTTGACCTTTGACCTCGATGGTCATTATTTTGGAACTTGTACTAGTTGATGACCAATTACTAAATGTGGAAACACGACCTCAATAGTTGGCTCCGTTTTTGAGTTATTAGGTTTTAAGTGTCATACAAACGACGTATCCCACAAACTATAAGACCCAGGTAAAAGTAAGTGTGGTATTCGTAAACAGCATGATCGGAAACCCCCATATGCCGAGTATCATAAAAATCGGAAATGTAAACGGTTTTGCGCATGCGTGTTATTTCTACTAAATTGGATTTGGCATACGGAACCAAGCGTGGGTCTATACTATGTTATTTAGGGAATGAATAATAGGTCATATCTTTTACGGGCTACTTGTTGCACGTAGTCTGCTCCGCGGAAATCGGAACAGTTTGTGTAATCGGCTCCTGAACCGGAACTGGCATTGCAACTGGAACAGTTTGTTATGTGACTGTAATTTTTTTGCGCATGCGTGCAATGTGTAATTCATTGGAAATTTAATTTTACTGTGCATAAGCATTCAAGTGTGTGTGTGTGTGTGTGTGGTATTTTTTTATTCTCTGCTCTATTATGTTGCTATAAAGTGCTCGTAAAAGAGAACGGGGGTGTTATGTCTTATTTTATGTTTCTGCGCATAGCCGTAATCTGCTCCTAAACTGGAACAGTCTGCGGTCTGCTGTGTGTTTGTGTGTTGTTTTTTTTTAACGGCGGAATCGGAACAGTTTTGCGCACATGCGCAGTAGGTCAAAAATTGGTCTCAAAATGGAGAGCGAATGCACCCCCATTATTCTCTGTTATTTTTAAAAAGAGTGCTCATAAAAGGGAACGAATCTTTGCTATGTTATGTTAAATAAGCCCTAGTCTTTTATTAGCTCTGCTAGTCTTACGTAATTTCTGGTCGTGTGTTCGTAGTCTCTGTGTAATATCTGCTATGTTAAAAGTGCTCATAAAAGGGAACGAGTACACCCCTGCTGTGTTAAATAGGTGGATGGGGAATGTGTTATCGATCTGCTATGTGTTCGTAAAGTGCTCATAAAAGGAAACGAATCTTATGTGGCATGTGCGCTGGCGGGGTCCGGCGGCAGCCAATCGGCGTGGCACTCCTAAAAGGCCGTGCGCGTGGCCGACCAATCACCGCCAAGGGGGCGAGGTCCTGTACCAGCCAATCAGCGTGAAGAGGGAGGGTCCCGCACCAATTACTTTTTTCTTGCAAACATCTGATTTTTGCGAGAAGAGTTTTGCAAAAAATTCAATACTTAATTATTAGGAAAAAAATTTTTATAAGCATTGCTTTCAATATAGCGTTACAGTGAATAATTGTTGATCGTTAAGAATAATAGGTTATTAGAAAAAATACTAATTGGTGTTCTATAGTTGGAAGACCGGCTCCGTTTACGAATTATTAGGTTTTAAGTATGTTGACCTTTGACCTCGATGGTCATTATTTTGGAACTTGTAGTACCTGATGACCAATTACTAGATTTGGGAACACCATCTCAATATGTGGATCCGTTTACGAGTTATTAGGTTTTAAGTATGTTGACTTTTGACCTCGATGGTCATTATTTTGGAACTTGTAGTAGTTGATAACCAATTACTAAATGTGGAGACACCATCTCAATATGTGGCTCCGTTTACGAGTTACTAGGTTTTAAGTATATTGACCTTGGACCTCGATGGTCATTATTTTGGAACTTGTAGTAGTTGATGACCAATTACTAAATGTGGAGACACCATCTCAATATGTGGTTCCGTTTACGAGTTATTAGGTTTTAAGTATGTTGACCTTTGACCTCGATGGTCATTATTTTGGAACTTGTAGTATTTGATGACCAATTACTAGATTTGGAAACACCATCTCAATATATGGATCCGTTTTCCAGTTATTAGGTTTTAATTATGTTCACCTTTGACCTCCATGGTCATTATTTTGGAACTTGTAGTACCTGATGACCAATTACTAAATGTGGAGACACCATCTCAATATGTGGCTCCGTTTACGAGTTACTAGGTTTTAAGTATATTGACCTTTGACCTCGATGGTCATTATTTTGGAACTTGTAGTAGTTGATGACCAATTACTAAATGTGGAGACACCATCTCAATATGTGGTTCCGTTTACGAGTTACTAGGTTTTAAGTATATTGACCTTGGACCTCGATGGTCATTATTTTGGGACTTGTAGTAGTTGATGACCAATTACTAAATGTGGAGACACCATCTCAATATGTGGTTCCGTTTACGAGTTATTAGGTTTTAAGTATGTTGACCTTTGACCTCGATGGTCATTATTTTGGAACTTGTAGTATTTGGTCACCAATTACTAGATTTGGAAACACCATCTCAATATATGGATCCGTTTTCCAGTTATTAGGTTTTAATTATGTTCACCTTTGACCTGCATGGTCATTATTTTGGAACTTGTAGTACCTGATGACCAATTACTAAATGTGGAGACACCATCTCAATATGTGGCTCCGTTTACGAGTTATTAGGTTTTAAGTATGTTGACCTTTGACCTCGATGGTCATTATTTTGGAGCTTGTAGTACCTTATGACCAGTTACTACATTTGGAAACAGCATGTCAATATGTGGCTCCGTTTTCGAGTTATTAGGTTTTAAGTATGTTGATCTTTGACCACGATGGTCTTTATTTTGGAACATGTAGTACCTGATGACCAATTACTAGATTTGGAAACACCATCTCACTATGTGTGTCCGTTTTCGAGTTATTAGGTTTTACGTATGTTGACCTTTGACCTCGATGGTCATTATTTTTGGAACATATTGTACCTGATGACCAATTACTAGATTTGGAAGCACCATCTCAATATGTGGCTCCGTTGTCGAGTTATTACCTTTTAAGTATGTTGACCTTTGACCTCGATGGTCATTATTTTGGAACTTGTACTAGTTGATGACCAATTACTAAATGTGGAAACACGACCTCAATAGTTGGCTCCGTTTTTGAGTTATTAGGTTTTAAGTGTCATACAAACGACGTATCCCACAAACTATAAGACCCAGGTAAAAGTAAGTGTGGTATTCGTAAACAGCATGATCGGAAACCCCCATATGCCGAGTATCATAAAAATCGGAAATGTAAACGGTTTTGCGCATGCGTGTTATTTCTACTAAATTGGATTTGGCATACGGAACCAAGCGTGGGTCTATACTATGTTATTTAGGGAATGAATAATAGGTCATAGTCTTTTACGGGCTACTTGTTGCACGTAGTCTGCTCCGCGGAAATCGGAACAGTTTGTGTAATCGGCTCCTGAACCGGAACTGGCATTGCAACTGGAACAGTTTGTTATGTGACTGTAATTTTTTTGCGCATGCGTGCAATGTGTAATTCATTGGAAATTTAATTTTACTGTGCATAAGCATTCAAGTGTGTGTGTGTGTGTGTGTGTGTGGTATTTTTTT
Source organism: Thermobia domestica (assembly GCF_964235325.1). Taxonomy (NCBI): domain Eukaryota; kingdom Metazoa; phylum Arthropoda; class Insecta; order Zygentoma; family Lepismatidae; genus Thermobia; species Thermobia domestica. Next base: position 269,827,689 of record NC_137460.1, on the reverse strand, counting down.
ATTCTCTGCTCTATTATGTTGCTATAAAGTGCTCGTAAAAGAGAACGGGGGTGTTATGTCTTATTTTATGTTTCTGCGCATAGCCGTAATCTGCTCCTAAACTGGAACAGTCTGCGGTCTGCTGTGTGTTTGTGTGTTTGTGTGTTGTTTTTTTTAACGGCGGAATCGGAACAGTTTTGCGCACATGCGCAGTAGGTCAAAAATTGGTCTCAAAATGGAGAGCGAATACACCCCCATTATTCTCTGTTATTTTTAAAAAGAGTGCTCATAAAAGGGAACGAATCTTTGCTATGTTATGTTAAATAAGCCATAGTCTTTTATTAGCTCTGCTAGTCTTACGTAATTTCTGGTCGTGTGTTCGTAGTCTCTGTGTAATATCTGCTATGTTAAAAGTGCTCATAAAAGGGAACGAGTACACCCCTGCTGTGTTAAATAGGTGGATGGGGAATGTGTTATCGATCTGCTATGTGTTCGTAAAGTGCTCATAAAAGGAAACGAATCTTATGTGGCATGTGCGCTGGCGGGGTCCGGCGGCAGCCAATCGGCGTGGCACTCCTAAAAGGCCGTGCGCGTGGCCGACCAATCACCGCCAAGGGGGCGAGGTCCTGTACCAGCCAATCAGCGTGAAGAGGGAGGGTCCCGCACCAATTACTTTTTTCTTGCAAACATCTGATTTTTGCGAGAAGAGTTTTGCAAAAAATTCAATACTTAATTATTAGGAAAAAAATTTTTATAAGCATTGCTTTCAATATAGCGTTACAGTGAATAATTGTTGATCGTTAAGAATAATAGGTTATTAGAAAAAATACTAATTGGTGTTCTATAGTTGGAAGACCGGCTCCGTTTACGAATTATTAGGTTTTAAGTATGTTGACCTTTGACCTCGATGGTCATTATTTTGGAACTTGTAGTACCTGATGACCAATTACTAGATTTGGGAACACCATCTCAATATGTGGATCCGTTTACGAGTTATTAGGTTTTAAGTATTTTGACCTTTGACCTCGATGGTCATTATTTTGGAACTTGTAGTAGTTGATAACCAATTACTAAATGTGGAGACACCATCTCAATATGTGGCTCCGTTTACGAGTTACTAGGTTTTAAGTATATTGACCTTGGACCTCGATGGTCATTATTTTGGAACTTGTAGTAGTTGATGACCAATTACTAAATGTGGAGACACCATCTCAATATGTGGTTCCGTTTACGAGTTATTAGGTTTTAAGTATGTTGACCTTTGACCTCGATGGTCATTATTTTGGAACTTGTAGTATTTGATGACCAATTACTAGATTTGGAAACACCATCTCAATATATGGATCCGTTTTCCAGTTATTAGGTTTTAATTATGTTCACCTTTGACCTCCATGGTCATTATTTTGGAACTTGTAGTACCTGATGACCAATTACTAAATGTGGAGACACCATTTCAATATGTGGCTCCGTTTACGAGTTATTAGGTTTTAAGTATGTTGACCTTTGACCTCGATGGTCATTATTTTGGAGCTTGTACTACCTTATGACCAGTTACTACATTTGGAAACAGCATCTCAATATGTGGCTCCGTTTTCGAGTTATTAGGTTTTAAGTATATTGACCTTTGACCTCGATGGTCATTATTTTGGAACATGTAGTACCTGATGACCAATTACTAGATTTGGAAACACCATCTCACTATGTGTGTCCGTTTTCGAGTTATTAGGTTTTAAGTATGTTGACCTTTGACCTCGATGGTCATTATTTTGGAACTTGTACTAGTTGATGACCAATTACTAAATGTGGAAACACGACCTCAATAGTTGGCTCCGTTTTTGAGTTATTAGGTTTTAAGTGTCATACAAACGACGTATCCCACAAACTATAAGACCCAGGTAAAAGTAAGTGTGGTATTCGTAAACAGCATGATCGGAAACCCCCATATGCCGAGTATCATAAAAATCGGAAATGTAAACGGTTTTGCGCATGCGTGTTATTTCTACTAAATTGGATTTGGCATACGGAACCAAGCGTGGGTCTATACTATGTTATTTAGGGAATGAATAATAGGTCATAGTCTTTTACGGGCTACTTGTTGCACGTAGTCTGCTCCGCGGAAATCGGAACAGTTTGTGTAATCGGCTCCTGAACCGGAACTGGCATTGCAACTGGAACAGTTTGTTATGTGACTGTAATTTTTTTGCGCATGCGTGCAATGTGTAATTCATTGGAAATTTAATTTTACTGTGCATAAGCATTCGAGTGTGTGTGTGTGTGTGTGTGTGGTATTTTTTTATTCTCTGCTCTATTATGTTGCTATAAAGTGCTCGTAAAAGAGAACGGGGGTGTTATGTCTTATTTTATGTTTCTGCGTATAGCCGTAATCTGCTCCTAAACTGGAACAGTCTGCGGTCTGCTGTGTGTTTGTGTGTTTGTGTGTTGTTTTTTTTAACGGCGGAATCGGAACAGTTTTGCGCACATGCGCAGTAGGTCAAAAATTGGTCTCAAAATGGAGAGCGAATACACCCCCATTATTCTCTGTTATTTTTAAAAAGAGTGCTCATAAAAGGGAACGAATCTTTGCTATGTTATGTTAAATAAGCCATAGTCTTTTATTAGCTCTGCTAGTCTTACGTAATTTCTGGTCGTGTGTTCGTAGTCTCTGTGTAATATCTGCTATGTTAAAAGTGCTCATAAAAGGGAACGACTACACCCCTGCTGTGTTAAATAGGTGGATGGGGAATGTGTTATCGATCTGCTATGTGTTCGTAAAGTGCTCATAAAAGGAAACGAATCTTATGTGGCATGTGCGCTGGCGGGGTCCGGCGGCAGCCAATCGGCGTGGCACTCCTAAAAGGCCGTGCGCGTGGCCGACCAATCACCGCCAAGGGGGCGAGGTCCTGTACCAGCCAATCAGCGTGAAGAGGGAGGGTCCCGCACCAATTACTTTTTTCTTGCAAACATCTGATTTTTGCGAGAAGAGTTTTGCAAAAAATTCAATACTTAATTATTAGGAAAAAAATTTTTATAAGCATTGCTTTCAATATAGCGTTACAGTGAATAATTGTTGATCGTTAAGAATAATAGGTTATTAGAAAAAATACTAATTGGTGTTCTATAGTTGGAAGACCGGCTCCGTTTACGAATTATTAGGTTTTAAGTATGTTGACCTTTGACCTCGATGGTCATTATTTTGGAACTTGTAGTACCTGATGACCAATTACTAGATTTGGGAACACCATCTCAATATGTGGATCCGTTTACGAGTTATTAGGTTTTAAGTATGTTGACCTTTGACCTCGATGGTCATTATTTTGGAACTTGTAGTAGTTGATAACCAATTACTAAATGTGGAGACACCATCTCAATATGTGGCTCCGTTTACGAGTTACTAGGTTTTAAGTATATTGACCTTGGACCTCGATGGTCATTATTTTGGAACTTGTAGTAGTTGATGACCAATTACTAAATGTGGAGACACCATCTCAATATGTGGTTCCGTTTACGAATTATTAGGTTTTAAGTATGTTGACCTTTGACCTCGATGGTCATTATTTTGGAACTTGTAGTATTTGATGACCAATTACTAGATTTGGAAACACCATCTCAATATATGGATCCGTTTTCCAGTTATTAGGTTTTAATTATGTTCACCTTTGACCTCCATGGTCATTATTTTGGAACTTGTAGTACCTGATGACCAATTACTAAATGTGGAGACACCATCTCAATATGTGGCTCCGTTTACGAGTTATTAGGTTTTAAGTATGTTGACCTTTGACCTCGATGGTCGTTATTTTGGAGCTTGTAGTACCTTATGACCAGTTACTACATTTGGAAACAGCATCTCAATATGTGGCTCCGTTTTCGAGTTATTAGGTTTTAAGTATGTTGACCTTTGACCTCGATGGTCATTATTTTGGAACATGTAGTACCTGATGACCAATTACTAGATTTGGAAACACCATCTCAATATGTGTGTCCGTTTTCGAGTTATTAGGTTTTAAGTATGTTGACCTTTGACCTCGATGGTCATTATTTTTGGAACATGTAGTACCTGATGACCAATTACTAGATTTGGAAGCACCATCTCAATATGTGGCTCCGTTGTCGAGTTATTACCTTTTAAGTATGTTGACCTTTGACCTCGATGGTCATTATTTTGGAACTTGTACTAGTTGATGACCAATTACTAAATGTGGAAACACGACCTCAATAGTTGGCTCCGTTTTTGAGTTATTAGGTTTTAAGTGTCATACAAACGACGTATCCCACAAACTATAAGACCCAGGTAAAAGTAAGTGTGGTATTCGTAAACAGCATGATCGGAAACCCCCATATGCCGAGTATCATAAAAATCGGAAATGTAAATGGCTTTGCGCATGCGTGTTATTTCTACTAAATTGGATTTGGCATACGGAACCAAGCGTGGGTCTATACTATGTTATTTAGGGAATGAATAATAGGTCATAGTCTTTTACGGGCTACTTGTTGCACGTAGTCTGCTCCGCGGAAATCGGAACAGTTTGCGTAATCGGCTCCTGAACCGGAACTGGCATTGCAACTGGAACAGTTTGTTATGTGACTGTAATTTTTTTGCGCATGCGTGCAATGTGTAATTCATTGGAAATTTAATTTTACTGTGCATAAGCATTCAAGTGTGTGTGTGTGTGTGTGTGTGGTATTTTTTTATTCTCTGCTCTATTATGTTGCTATAAAGTGCTCGTAAAAGAGAACGGGGGTGTTATGTCTTATTTTATGTTTCTGCGCATAGCCGTAATCTGCTCCTAAACTGGAACAGTCTGCGGTCTGCTGTGTGTTTGTGTGTGTGTGTGTTGTTTTTTAACGGCGGAATCGGAACAGTTTTGCGCACATGCGCAGTAGGTCAAAAATTGGTCTCAAAATGGAGAGCGAATACACCCAAATTATTCTCTGTTATGTTTAAAAAGAGTGCTCATAAAAGGGAACGAATCTTTGCTATGTTGTGTTAAATAAGCCATAATCTTTTATTAGCTCTGCTAGTCTTATGTAATTTCTGCTATGTTAAAAGTGCACATAAAAGGGAATGAGCCCACCACTTAAAATGTACTCATAAAAGAGAACAAGTACACCCCTGCTATGTTATATAGTCTTATGTAATATCAGCGATATTAAATAGGTGGATGGAAAGTCTGTTATCGATCTGTTATGTTAAAAGTGCTCATAAAAGGGAATGAATCTTATGTATTATCTGCTATGGTATGTGTTCGTAGTCTCCACGGCAATGTGGCCAGTTCGAGAACGAGTACACGCCCTTATATTTTTGCTATGCGCAAACAGAGGTTGAAAAATAAGATATTCTCTTTTATTAGCTCTGCTATGTTATATGTGCTGTGTTAAATAGGTAGATGGAGAATGTGTTATCGATCTGCTATATGTTCGTAGTCTCTGTGTAATATCTGCTATGTTAAAAGTGCTCATAAAAGGGAACGAATACACCCCTGCTATTCTATATGCGCTATGTTAAATAGGTGGATGGAGAATGTGTTATCGATCTGCTATGTGTTCGTAAAGTGCTCATAAAAGGGAACGAATCTTATGTGCCATGTACGCGGGGTCCTGCGCCAGCTAATCAGCGCGGCACTCCTAAAAGACTGTGCGCGTGGCCCGCCAATCAGCGTCAAGGGGGGCGGGGTCCGGTGCCAGCGAATCGGCGTAAAGGGGGAGGGTCCTGCGCCAGCCAATCGGTTTGGGTCCGGTGCCAGCCAGTCAGCGCAGTAGATACTCCTAAAATGGAGGTCATAAAAGAGCGTGGCCAATCAGCGTGAAGGGGCGTGGCCAGTGCCAGCCAATCAGTGTCAAGGGGCGTGGCCGGTGCCAGCCAATCAGCGTCAAGGGGCGTCGCCAGCCAATCAGCGTCGAGGGGCGTGGCCAGCGAATCAGCGTCGAGGGGCGTGGCCAAGGGGGCGGGGTCACGTGACCTGCACCAGCCAATCAGCGTCAAGCGTTTGCACATGCGCAGTAGGGAAAAAAACAGCGCCAAGTGACAACTCTCTACTGACGTATATTTATTTGCACTTTTGACATTTCGTAATCAACAGTTTAAAAGGTCCGTGATATACGCAACCGCTTTTTTTTATTTTTTTTTAAGGAAAATACGAAACCCAATTACCTTAATTTACGTCTACAATATCTGTGCACAGTTTCATTCAACTCTGTACACTTCTTCTTGCCTTTTAATCCTCAAATTTCAAAATTTTGAGTGGGGGATTTTGTCCCTTAAAACCGTTTTTCCTCAGAAAATAAACTCGCATTCGTTTATTTTTTGCGTATTGTCGTTCCAATTCTTCATGTCCTTTAAGCACTTCTGACATACTGTTATTCGCACTTTTGATATTTCACGATCATAGTTTTGTAGGGGTCTGTGTCCCATCCAAACCTTTTTCTTTTTTCAGGAAAATACGAAACCAGTATTCCCTTATTTTATGTCTACAATATCCCTGCACAATTTCATTCACTTTGGTTCATTTCTTGTGACCTTTCGGGCCTCAAGTTTCAAACTTTTGGATGGGGGCTTTTGCCCCCTAAAACCGTTCTTCCACAGAAAATAAAAAACGTTTTTATTAATTTTTTGCGTATTGTCCCTACTCAAAGTTTCGTTGCAATTCTTCATGTTCTTTACACACATCTGACATACAGTTATAAGTACTTTTGGTATTTCGTGATCAAAGGTTTGGAGGGGTCTGTGCCCCACGTAACCATTTTTTCCAGGAAAATACGAAACACGTATTCCCTCTTTTTATGTCTGCATTATCTGTGCACAATTTCGTTCACTTCGGTCCACCTCTTCTTGCCTTTCGAACGTCAACTTTCAAAATTTTGAGTAGGGTTTTTTGCCCCCCTAAAACCACTTTTCCGCAGAAAAACACGTATTCGTTTATTTTATGTGTAGTATCTCCCCGCTTATTTTTTTTCAAAATTGGAGTGTTGCACTTGGGAAGTATTACTTGTGAGTCATAATGTTATATGCATCACTTTTACTCTTCTAATAGAAGCAAACACTTGACCCCCAAGCGTTACCGGACCAAATGTTCTTTGGACGAAATGTGCTTTGAACTAAACATCCCTGGACGAAATGTCCCTTGGACCAATTGTCTTTAGTAGTAGGGGATGGTTACTACGAGCACACTTCCTCCTTCCACCCCCTAACTACCAAAAAATTATGAACCCGCCACTAACCATTACACTTTAACACAGAAGGAACCAACTAATTATTCAAAGTTACACGGTGCAAAGTATTCCCATAACTACATTGTTAAAGTGAGATTGAATATGCTTTTATGACATTTAAAATCATAAAAACTTACATCTAAAATTACAATTAAATTATTCTACGCATTTACAAATATAATCATATCCATAATTTTCACATCTACTACATCTTCCAAAGCTACAGAAGTCACTTGTACATTCTTTTTTAGTTTGCGTTGCAATTGATTTACATGTTGTGCAATAATATCGAAAATAGTCTAATTTTATTATGTTTTGTTTAGGCATTTATTATATAAATGAATTGTATATATATTTCATTTTTCTTCTAACTTATAATGACCCCATGGTAGGGTATTGATCCCATCCTTTAAAACACATCTCTTATCATCCACGCAACTTAAAGCTAACTTATTTACTTCTATACTGTACAAATCGTGCTTATAACTTCTAATCAAATTCATCTTCTTATAATATTCTTTTTGGCTAATCAAACAGTCCTTATATTCGTTAAATGTAAGTTCTTTATACACGACACTCTTCTTAACACCTTTAGCTTTCTTACAACACTTTTCTTTATCGAACTTACCTTTAAAGTCTTTATCTGTTAAATCTATTTGAGGTGCTTTTATACTGTACATCTTACTTCTTAAACCCACAAACTCTTCTATGATTGTGTCTTTAATTTCATCCTTCATCTTACCAAGTATTTTCTTATTGATTTGTGGTATCTTATATTTGTTATCTTTAGGGTAATCACTCGTGTCGAAGTAATCAATATAATTTTTCATGTCCTCGTACACATCTTCTGTTCGGATATGGTATATATAACTATCGGTATCTGTATAACATACTTCTATTTTGTCTTGGTATTTTGGCTTCATCACATTATAATGGAAATCATACATTAAATATTTTGACAAATCTAGAATTGACATACCAACATAAATTGGTTTGTTAAATTGCACTTTAACCTTGTTCATGTGAACTGCTACTAAATTTTCCGTAAAAACTGTAGTACTCTTATAATTCGGTTTTGCTACAAGCTTCTCGTATCTTTTCTCATCACTTACAAGTTTAATATTAACTCTCTTTCTAATATTTTCCATCGTTTTCCCAAATACTGAATTATTCATGAGCTTATAAAAGTCTTTTTCAAAATCATTCGTTGCTTTCGTTCTCATTTGTGTGTTTAAATCAATATATTTATTTAACCAATCTGATTGTTCGAACTCTATTACTCGATGTATCTTGTTAAGTTTTAATCCAAGTGAAAGACATTGTTTTAGGTTTCGATAGTGAATTACATATTTTTCTTTGTCATATAGGATTGTTAATAGCTTCGATTGTTTTTTGAACCAGGCGGACATATATTTTTGAGGAGGTAATGGATAGTCTTTGTGATAGTCATGTAATTCTTTAGGATATTCAAGATCGACTTCTAATATATAACCAGTATCAGAATCATCAGTTATACTTGTAAAATCTATTTCTTCAATCTCATCTTCACTTAACCATCTAAATCCCTTATACGGTAAATATTGACTCATTGCCCACCCATACAAGTTATTGGCATCTAGATACATTAAGCAAGAATCTTCTTTATTCTTATCATAATCTTCCATATACTTATTGTTTGCTTTTACATATCTTTTTGAGCATTGACTAATCCCACCTCTTATACCTTTCTCTACCATTAATACCATATCATAATCCCACAACAATTCTAATTTTATATTTGTCATCTTTAACATTGCATCCCAAGCTAAACCCGGTGCCGTCATATACCAAGCTGGATCAAGATCATAAGCTTTAAGACATGTTTCTCTAAAATTCTCGAACACATCTGCTAACAATAATACATCTGTTTTTAAATATAAATCATGGTATTGTCCGAGATTCTTAATGTCAAATGTTTCCCATACTTTCTTTGCATGTTCATAATCTTCATCACTTATATGTGTGTTCATAAGCTTGTTGAAGAATGCTTCCTTTATCGGTAATTTTCTTTCTCTAAACCTATCCCAATTGATAACATAATCATATGGGTAAACACCTTTTCTTATTACAAGTTGAAACTGTTCTTGATTAGGATAAAAGTGTTGAGTATGTATCATTTGTTCGCGTTTCAAGTTCGATGATAATTTATCTAAACTAGAAGCCATAAATCTAAATGAATCTACAAATTTCAATGTAATAGTTCCAACCTTTTTACTGAATGATATGTATCTTTCCTCGTTATTGGGTATTAGATCTATTTCTTCTTTATTACATCCAAGCTCTTTTATGAACAAGTGAGAGTCATATCCCGTCAAGTTATGTATGATCACTGGTACAAACTTTGGTACTTTAACTTTTAAATTGCAGTTATTACATAGTGGTGCTATAAATTTTCCTGTTATATGATCGTGATGCTTAACTTTATGATTTTCTTTAGTATACTCCTGCTTACAGTAATAACAACATTTAGATTCATTGAACTCTTTTCTCTGACATTTTGTTAATGTTAACTCGTTATTTTGTTTGTATATGTTCGATATGTGTTTGGCTTCTTTTGTTAACATTCTTATAAATTTAGTAGCAGCGTTCTTACCTCTATACAAAACAGGATTAGTTTTACTTCCATCGCTCTTTACTACATAATAACAAAATCCAGATGGCTTATGTTGTTGATATTTTTTCGTATATGGCTCGTTATCCGGATAACATTCTTCACAACCCATAACTTTATGTAGCAAACATTCAAAATCAGCATAAATCACAAATGGCATTTTCATTGTGTATTGGTAGTTTTTAAACTCAACACATTTACCTTTTTCAGGCATTATTATTTTTACTGGATCATTTAACGAACAATCTTGCTCATGTTTATTTAAAGCGTCTTGTGAGTAAAAGTATAGCAAACATCTATCACATAAATATTTTCGAGCTCTCTTTTTTGTTATTTGAGTACTAACTAATCTACTTAGGTCTTTAATCCAACAATAGTGTGTTTTAACTTGGTCTTCATTTTGTTCTTTTATATATAATAAATTGACATGATTTTCTGGCTTGTTTTGTGTGTGATGTAGTATATAGATTGAATAGTCTTTATCATATGCATAAACATTTATAGAAATATTAAGTAATTTTTCAGCTCTTGGAATATCACTTAGTTTTACAGGATAATTGATGCCTTTTAATTTTTTTTCCAAGTCTATAACAACATGCTTATACTTCGGTGGTCGTTGTGGATTTTTTTCAACAGGATGTAATGCAGAAGCGATTGAATATAAGAAACATTTTTCATCTTCGTTCTTTACATTTATGATTGCTTGTTTATTTTTAATTTTATCAGGTAATTCTATGTATGTTGATCCTCTACATGGTGTATATTTGGCGATTGCTAGTTGTAAAAAGTTAATGTTTATAAGAGCCCAGCCAGAACCTCTAGCTTGGAACTCATCCATTCTTGTTCTTAATCTTTGTTTCATCTTAGTTATTTCTTCTTTTAAATTACTTGATTGATATATTTCTTGGTTTTCAGTGTTAAAATAGAAGTTTTGAGTTTCTTTACCTTTCTTATATGTACAACTTATATAAAGATTAGCTTTCAATGAACTGTGTTTACTTAAGCTAATTTGTAATCTGTTTAATATAGCTTTAGATGTTGCAGTAATATATTGTTCAAGTGGATCTTGTGGTTTGTAATCTGTTGTAAATTCCCATGTTTCTAATCTTGATTTCACTGTCGTTTCTTTAAGTTTTACATCAATTGGTACTGATTCAGCTTTGATTTTTGGTTCTTCAATTACTTCTTGTTTAAATGGGAATATATCTCTAATCTGCCTTCTGCTTTGTTCATCATCATATTGTTTAAGAAGGTTTATTAGTTCTGCTTTTCTTAATCGGGAATATTTTTTGATTCCCTTTTCTTTACATTGTCGTCTTAACTCTATTACAGTAAATTTACTATAATTACTCATCTTATTTATTATATAGAAAATTCTACTACTCAATTTTTATCTTCGCCGGATTATTTCGGTTCATTTTTTGTACTATTTTTAGTTCCATATATCCTAATACAACGCTTAACACTGTACACTCCTGCTATTGTCTACATATTACGCGTTGTATTAGAACACGACTTTGATGAGAATACCCCATCAAAGTCACATATACACATATTAAAATTAAATCATTTTTGTAAACTTACTCATCATCATCATCATAATCATCACTACCATATTTATATTCATCATCACTATTCAAATCAGATGTTTTTTGTTGCATTATTAATAATGCTTTTTCCTTTAACATTATTTGCTTCTCTACTAGTGCTGCTAAGAGTTTAAGATCATGATGAATAAGTTTAAGTCCATCATGTAATAAATCAAATTCTTTCTCCATATTTGTTATATAGAAAACCAACAAAAAAATGAAATAAATTTAAAAAATCTAAGAATAAAAACAAACAGGTAAATATGATTAGTGCTAAGGAAATATTATCTTACAAACCTGTATTTGATTGTGTATGTAAATATTTAGATATTGGTGGTTATAATGATGAAGACAAAATAAATTTTAGCGTGTCCATAGGTATGTTAGATCATTTGTTCAAGAAAGCCACTAAAGAAAATAACTCATTTCTTACACAAAACATTCTCTATACAAACGTTAAGAATTTGTCTGATGAAATATTAGATTCACTGACTGATGAACAATGGTTATCTATAGGTTATGATGATTATGAGGAGGAATATAACTATGATCACATTACAGAAGATTTTATACGCAAATATCTGCAGAAAGTTAATTTGAGCGAAATATGTTTATGGAAAAAGTTATCGGAAGAGTTTATAAGAGAATTAGCTGATAAAGTTGATTGGGAAATTATTTCAGGAAGCCAAGACTTATCAGAAGACTTTATAAGAGAATTTGCAGATAGAGTTGATTGGAAGGAAGTATCGTATAACCAAAAGCTATCTGAAGAATTTATTAGTGAGTTTATAGATAAAGTTGATTTTGATGCTATATCTTATAGGAACACACTCTCTGAAGCAGATACGAAAAGATATACGAAAACATGCAGATAAAGTTTCTTGGGGACGCTTATCTGGAACTCAACAATTATCAGAAAACCTTATAAGAGATTACGCTGACAAAGTAGATTGGGAAATAATTTCATTGTTTCAAAATTTAACAGAAGGATTTATTGCAGAGTTCAAAGACAGAGTTCATTGGCATAACATTTCAATTTTTCAACACCTCTCTATAGAGTTTATATATTTATTTAGACATTACGTAGATTGGAGAGTTATAATAAGAAAATATCATAATAATCCTGATTTAGGTGGTATATTGAATTTAGCATTCGATGTTACAACAGATGGTTTGTTTAATGTTTAACTAATTACCTTTTATGACTATTATATCATAAAAGTCGTAACCTTAATTATTAGATATTAACCTTAATTATCTTTTATGATTATTATATCATAAAAGTTGTAACTTTAATTATCTAATATTAACCTTAATTATCAGATAATAACCTATCATATAAACAATCAATTTCTTTAATCAATTCTTCTTCTGATAGTGGCGTAAAACTCATTACCTTTTCCTTTTTACACCTATTCATCTTTTAACTCCAATCCTTTTAATTTTTCGATTACTTCATCATCTTGAATTTCTTCTATAACTTCTTTGATCGTGTTGAGTTCACACTTGAAAAATTCACCTTTATATTTAAATTCATCTAATTGTTTATGTACAAGTGACTCTAACTTTTTAGCATCATTTGTCTTATAGGTTTCTTCATAATGAAATAGCTCGAAGTCAAGTCTACACTCATTAAACTGACCTAGGCGTTGTTCAAGATTTTTTGTATAACCCACTTTATATATATATTCTTCTCTTGGTGCTGTTTGGTAGTTGCTATATAAACAAAACCTGACTTATCATCATCTTTTTTCAATTGAGACCATCTTTTTATTTCTTGGAACAAGTCTGGATGAGCATATGTACCCCTGATTATTGTTATTCTTCCTCCACTAACCACGTAATATATTTTTTTGAGATTGATGTCCTTCTTCTAATCTTTTTATTAATGTTCTTGATTCTTTATTTCTCAACCACTCTTTAAATCTCTTACCTCCATCTTGACACAGTTTAGTAGCACTGAAGTATCCTGTACTCTTATCTATAATCAACTTGAAATCACCAAAAACACCATACCAATAATTACTCTTAATCTGCTCATAACAAATATCATTTAAACTATACGAATTATCCATAGTACTCATATTTATTATTTAAAAATAATTATTTATTTCATTTTTGATTATCTTTTATGGAATAATAACCATAAAAGACAAACATTTATATTTACACTACAACATTACTTTTATCTATCCAACTATTGTGCGAATCATCAAAACCTAGCCATTTAACGTATACTTTATCACCTTTCTTTCTTAACACCTTTTCTACCAAGTATTCATCCTTATGTTTCGTCTTTAATAGTTCTGGTTCATAAAATCTACCTTGTACATCCTCTTCTTCTAAATCTTTAATTCTATATGTAGGTGGATTAGATGGAATAACTTCGCTAATAACAAATACTTCTGTTGACCAATTAGGTGTATATCCTTTCTCAAATAACCCTTTCGATTTACTTATACGAACATGATCACCTAATTTGTATTTGGGCTTAACACGTTTATATTCTTTTTGATACACTTTTTCCAATATTGTTCGCTCATTCTTCTTATTAACTTCTATAGGTTTTAAACCAATTGTTCTATGTACTCTATTATTATACTCACTAACCAGTGTTGGTAATATCTATATCCATTTATAATTTCCTTGTGTTGTGAACCTTTTCCACATGTTTTGTTTAAGTGTTCTATTAAATCTCTCAACAACAGAAGCTTTTTTACCACTATAGGTTGAGTAATGATTAATCTTATTTTCCTCCATTCACTTCTTAAACTCTTTATTATAAAACTCTTTACCTTGATCAGTTTGTAAGTTATTAGGTTTTCTCGTTTTTAATATGGATTCGAATGCTTCTCTAACATTCTTACCACTTTTATCTTTAACAGGAACAGCAAACGCATATTTTGAAAACACATCTATAATCGTTAGCAAATACTTATAACCTTTATTTAATTTAGAAACACCTTTTAACACACCACTATCCATTTCATCAAGATCAGCTTGCCATAAATCATCTATACCTTTTATAACTACACTTAATCTGTTAAAGTTTTTTCTAGATGGTTTGTGAATTTCTTCTATAATATCTTCTCTAATACCTTCACCTTCATATAGTCAATCGCGCTTTTTAATGAATTGAGATTTATTAACACCACATACAGAACAAATACCTTTCTTAACATACTTCCATTCTTTGTTTGTTCAATTCTAATGGTATCTTTCTCCGTATCTGTTAACTTCTTACACTTAACACAATACATCATCATTATTTATTGTATAGAAAATCAACAAAAAAAAATTAAAATTTATCATTACCTAATACTATACTTTTAACATTATCATCATCATCATCACTTGATTCGTTTTCATCTTCTATTTCTACATACATAATAATCAATATTAACTTACCTTCTTTCAATTCAGAATCTTTAGATGGTCTAATTGCTAACTGATCATTTATATTAAAGTGTAATGGAAAACTTTCAACTAAAACGTCATTTAAAAACAAGTCTATAAGATGTTTATTAAAACTCGATTATATATGCATTAACCTACCTCTATAAAGAAATTTGTAGGCAGCAGCTAAATTATGTACAAAAAAGACTAGTTTCCCAAGATCATCTTCTGCCAATCGACATGGAACTTCAAAAATTTCTTTTCTTGTAAGTAAATTAAACTCTTTTTTCACTGATTCAAGCTGTTCTAATGTCACAAGATCTTGTTTATTAATAGCATTAGATATATTACCAAAAATATCCATATTTATTATATAGCAAACGTCTTTAGGAAAGCTCTCTTTCTATGTACATCACAAAAAACAATAATTGACCTTCTTCCATAGCCGAATTTTTAGTTGGTTTAATCGTTATTATATCATTCTTCTTAAAACCAAAAGGTATATTTTCAATCAAAGTATCACCTAAATATATGTCTAAAAAGTATTTATCCAAACTTAAGTCCATGTGCATTATTTTCCCATTATAGAGAAATTTGTAACCGTTAGAGGGATTAAATATTCTAAAGATTGGCTCCTTAACGTTTTTAGCTCTTAATCGATATAGTAGAGGTAGAGTTTCTTTCTGCATAACCAATTTAGTAGTATCCATCCTAATCTTTTGAAAATCTTCTTTCTTTATGTATGTGTCTTGTAACGTTTCTAATGCATCTTCAAATTTGTTTCTATCATTTTCTAATTGGTTGTTAATATCGCTTTTCAATGACTCGAGCTGGTTTAACGTAATAGCATCTTGTTGATCAATACCATTAGTTATATTAACTAATCTTTTTTGTGTAAAATCAATCCAGGATCTATAATTTGTTGTGAAAATTTTATTTAGTTCAGATTTAAAATTTGTACGACTCATTAAATTTTCATGTGTCTCTCTTTTATATTTTTCAAATTCTTCATTCTTAACAACATTATCTAAATTCCTTAACTGCTCTTCACTAATATCAACATTATCTTTAACATTACCAAATATATCCATACTCATTTATTATACCGAAAATGTCCATCCTAGTTTTTCAAAACATTTCTTTAACATCTCTATTTGTTTAGATGAATGTTTAAAATCAATATCAACATGAACATCGTGCTTTTTCAACACATAGTACAATACACATTTTAAGTTAATAAACAATACTCTTTTAGGATACAGTTCTTTAAAGGTTTTGTATAAGTTTTCGAAATCCGTTATAAGTGTTTCATCCATATGTTGTAAGTTTAATGGTTTTTGATCGGTAAGGTGATAGTGTATTAAATAAACATCATCATAATATTTTGTGTATTTGTTTTTCTTTAATACTTTTAGAACATCTTTTATTGATATTAAATCTTTTGATATATCTCTAAATTCATCATTTAACACCTTGAACACATCTTCAGGAATAATTCTATACTGTAAAGCTTGTAAACGAGATAACTGTAACTTAAATCTTTTTATAGTATCATACCATGGTTTTCTTACGCAAGCTCTCATTCCTTCACAAGTACTGTAAACAAAACCATTCGCTACAGAACAATTATCACAAATATATGTACTCCTACCTTTTGTTAATGACTTACAACCACAATTACTGCATTTTAATGGTCTAGAGCTATAATTTTTCAACAACTCCTTTAAGGTAATTATTGGATATAACTTTACCAACTCTTCTTCCGTGTACAAAAATTTAGGTATTAACATTTTCCATAACTGAACAACTGTATATGCGTTGTTTCTATCTTTTAAGTCTATCTTACTGACATCCCGAAAATACCAATTAAAATTAAATCTAACTAGTGCATCTAGTTCATCTTCATTTTTCTCAAAATAATCTAAAAATCTATTGTGTATAGCTTCCATATTTATCTTAAAACAAAACTTTTATGAATATAAACCATAAAAGTACTTAAACTTCGTAATATTTAATCATTTTTAATCATATACATAACATCACTAAAAGAATACCCTTGATTTAGAAGATTTAAAACCTTAACACAAAGATGACCACATATAACTGAACTAAAGTCTTGTATTCGTTCGTCATTGTAAAATAAGTTTTCGGTACCAAGATATTGTACTAGTTGTTTAGAAGGAACACCACCATAAGAATCGAACACGTACTTTATGTTGTTATCTTTCCAATAGCATATCCAATGAGTACCAATGTTTTCTGATTTATCAAAGTTAACTACACCACATTCATTTATATATGGTTTTTGTGGAAGTTCATCACTCATAAATACACCTCTAAATTGTTTTATCTTTAATTCTTTAACCAACCTCTCTATATCGAAGTTGGTCAATGGTTTTAGTTTTTTGATTTCTTTGGTTTACCTGCCCCTTGCTTCTCTTCCATAGCCATATTGTGTCTTTTTTGTTCTTCAAGTTCTTGTTTATTCTTCTTAGCATCCAGTACAGTTTTAGTAATCGCTGCTGCACCACCTGCTAATGAGCCAACTGCTCCTAAAGCTGCTAAAATGGCTGGAATTGTAAAGATAAAACCGCCCATATGCTCTTTCTTAATCTTTTTCATTTGTGCAGTAGTTAAAGTTAAATCCATTCCTTTGCCTTCTTTAATTTTCTTAGATTTATCGTTAAGTTGTTTCTTAGTTAATACATGATCAATATTTAAATCCTTTAGTTCGTTATAAGGAACACTAAACATACAACCTTCAATAGAACACATATTCCTATTTATTTAAGAGAAAATCTTAGTTTGTAAAAATACAGTTGTTGTTGCTCCACCAAAATCAATTAAGGAATCATTCTCATCTTTTATCCTTATCTCAAAATTGTCAACCTTGTCTTTGGATATAGGGAAAAATAATGGATAAGTAGGCTCGTAAATAATACTATGTTTGAACTCAACATCTGTTTTGAATGATGCTAAAATTCCTGTTTCCCTATGTGTATATTCTGTATCTTTAACAAACATGCCATCTGCTATATTACAGTGAACATTTATAGAATCAAACGGATGAAACTTTGGCAACTTACTTCGATTATGTGTTTTGTTCTTTTCTAAAACTTCGAAAACATTAAACCCGAGGACAGTACCTATACTCCCAATTGTAACATCATTACTATCAGTTTCAATTTTAACTCTATTTCTTAAATGATCTTCTGATAATGTTATGTTGATGGATTGAGATTTTAAATATTCATTAAGTGATTTTAAATTATATTGACCTTCTGGTATAAAAACTTGTCTATTACCATATGAGAAACTGTTTTTTTTCTGTTGTTATGTTTGGAGTTAGATATGTACTATAAAACCCAACTAGTCCTATACTTAAATAGTTGCTACTGTTGTCTAATTCGTAATGGAGTTTCTTCTTTAAAACAGAAGTATCACTCGTTAACTTAAATACCTTAGCCATTTATTATATAATAAATGAATGAGTTTGATTTACCTAGAGATATTCCAAGAGAGAAAGTAATCAAATTAATAGAAGATGTTATTCAAAAGTTAGAATACAGTTTAAAGAAGAAAAAGAGAAAACTACGAATTGTTAAATATGCATACTACACTTTGATCACGTTATCAGTCATACTTTGTTCAACAACTGGATTTATAAATATTTTTATACCTGTAACAATTTACTCAATATTAACAACGTCTCTTGCAACTGGAAGTGCTATAATAACAGGTTTGTCTTCTAAGTTAAACATAAGCAAAAGAAAAGATGAATATAAAACCATTGTCACTTGTATTAACTCATTTAAAGAACAGTTAGAGATGATAATAACATTAAATGGTGAAATGGATAACGAATATATAAAAGATACGTTGCTTAAGATCAGAGAACAACTTAAAGATATAAGATCATAAATAAGTCGATTTTCTCTATAATAAATGAGTAAGAAAACTATTAATTGGGATGTAAAAGAGATGATAAAAGAAACAACAGCTAAGAAAAGAAATGGAGAGCTTATAACTGATGATATTCGTTGTCTTATCGTAGGTTCATCTGGGAGTGGTAAAACGTTTTTGCTATTTAATTTTTTATTACAACCAGGTTGGTTAAACAATAATTACTTCTACATATATTCTAAAAGCATGAATCAGCCAAAGTATGAGCAGTTAAAAGATCGATTTGAAAAGGCAGAACTAAAGTTTAAGAAACAAATAGCAACGTTCTTAAGCGGTAATGATTCTATTGTACCTAATGATGAATGTGAAAAATACTCTGTAGTAGTGTTTGACAATTACATTTGGAAAATCAAGATACTGTTAGAAATTACTTTACAAGAGGTAGGCATAGACATTTAGACTGTTTCTATCTTGCACAAACATATTCAAAAGTACCTAAACAGCTTATAAGAGATAACGTTAACTTCCTATGCATATTCAGACAAGATGATACTAATCTTAAACATGTTTATAATGAGTTTGTTGGAGGAGATATGTCTTATGATAAATTTAAAGAGATGTGTTCAAAATGTTGGCAAGAAGATTATGGTTTTATAGTAATTGATATGACAGGGAAGGTAAACAATGGTAAGTATAGGAACAAGATAAAACACTTCTTAAACGTTTGATGTTTATTGACGTTTATTTATGTTCTTTGACGTTTATTGACGTTTATTTATGTTCTTTGATGTTTATTGACGTTTTGTTCGTTTTCTATATAATAAATGGATGAGAAAGATATTAATAAGAATATCAAGTTAAAGGAGTTCTTGATAAAGGGCTTCAAATCTTGGAAGAAAGAAAGAGCAGGTATATATGATAAATTTAAGACACAAGAACAACCTGTAATTGATGCTATTCAAAACTTGGGAAGTGAGATCAAAGAAGTAGCAGAACAAAATAAAAATCTAATAACTGAACTTGTTCCAGTTGTACATAAGACGGCTTCAATAGATCCTAGTCTACTGGAAACACCTAAAAAGATAACTTATGATAGTTCTCCAAGTAGTAGTGATACGCCTATAACAGGAGAAATAAAACAAATGAGAAAACAAATTAAAGACAAAGTTGAAGGAGTAGAGCCTTTAACAACATCACAATCATTTGGTAAGATTGCAACGAAATATTATAGTAAAAGAAATGATAGTGTGTTTGGAATAAGAACTGTAGAAGAAGATGGAAAAATAATAAATAAGATAGGAAATTCTGAAGTTAAAGTGAATGGTGATGATTTGATAATTAATGGTAAAACTTATAAGGGAACAGAAGGTCTATGGGAATTGTTAACGATGAATACTAATAAAACCATTGAAGATTATGATGATGATGATTTTGAACAGTACAAGGAAATAATAATAGAATCAGATGCTGCCTTCCAAAAATATAATCGGGATAAAAAAGTAGCATCTAATAGAGGTTCTAAGTACATTAATATTATCAAGCCTATTTGGGATAATTATATTAAACCATCTTTACCTCCAACACCTAAAAGGACTGGTGAAGGAATTAAACAATATACAGAGATACCTAAAGAATATATATGGATGGATGATGTGAGAAAGTTAATTGATCGGTTAATAGTTATAGATGGAGAAGAAAAGGCTGGTAATAATAACTTTTATAATGAGAAAGTAGGTATAGTGAGTATGATTAATAATAAGCTTTCACAATTTATTCCTAATGATCCAAAAGGTATAGGTTATTTGATTAAGATCTTAAATACATTACCACCACGATTCTGGAATGATGAGAAGCTTGGAAAAGGACTAATGAATAAGATTTTAAACATGAAGGGAATACCGGAGTTACATATACCAGGCTTCAGATTTTGCGGGCCTTTTACGAAGCTTCAAGAAAGGCTAGAGAGAGGTGATGAAGGCATTAACCCATTAGATGAGGCTTGTAAAGAGCATGATATATACTATAGGGATAATAAAGATACAGAATCAAGACATATTGCAGATAAGGAATTAGAAAATAAAGCATGGAAAAGAGCATTTAGTAATGATGCATCAATTGGTGAACGATTAGCTGCTTTTGGGGTTGGTACTGCTATGAATGCTAAGGTTAAGTTAGGATGGGGATTATAAGTTTTTAATTGTTATTATGTATGATTCTTTTATGGGTATATCCCATAAAAGCGTTGTTTCAAGATTTTCTTTATAATAAATGGATAGTGTTGAGAGTTACGAGTTACATAGCTTTAATGCTAACACAAGAACATTTAATAATTTGAATGAAGCTAACAAAGATCTTGAGTTTGATTTCGATGTGGGGGATGGCTTTATACATCCACACAAAGCAGATTGTCATATGACTTTTGAAGTTGTTGGTGCATCAGTCGGAGGAACATTTGGTGCAAATGATACTATAAAACTTGTAGATAACTTCTTACCATTCTTCTTTTCTCAAATTGAGGTTAGAAAGCATGGTGTTGTTATAGATAAGATTGAGCTACCAGGAATAACATCTACAGCTATTGGAACATTAAAGATTTCCAAACCAGAAGTTGAATATCTAAAACAAGCAGGATTTGAAACAGATGATAAACTTGGTCTAAGAAAGGACTTTAGTCTTTTATACCCATTAAGATTAATTCCTGGCTTTTTAAGTGATTATAAAGAGGTTATGTGGAAAGGTGGATTGAGAATAACATTTACAAAAGCTAACAACAATAACGATGTCTTGTATAAATGGACTGGATCAGGAGCAGGTGCAGCAGCTCCTCATGATGGGAAAATAACAATAAAAAGTATGGAGATAAGAATGCCTATTGTTGAATACGAATCTAATTATGAAAACAAGTTAAAGTTGAATATTCTTAAAGAACCTAAAATCATGTTTTCCTTCCATACTTATCAATGTGTTCAAAAGACTGTTGTAGGTTCTTTCTTGGAGTTTGATGTTACTACTCAATTTAATTCTAGACAATTCGATATGCTTGATTTCGTAGTTGTAATGTTCCAAACTGATAGAAGTGGCAAACAAACAGCAGATGCAAGTAAGTTTGATCATTGTAAGGTAAAGAATATCTATCTTAAGAATGGAAGGAATGAGGTATTTCCAAAAGAATCAAGAAACTTAGATATTGCTAACAAGGATTATTTTAAGATGTACGAAGATTATACTGCATTTAAGAGAATAACATGTGGCAATATCGAAATGTACTATGATCCTAAAGAGTTTATAGATAACAGACCAATGTATGTGATTAATTGTAGTAAGAGGAAAAATGTATCGGTAAATGAGAAAACAAACATAAAGATTGTAGTAGACTTTGCGGAAGCTGTGGCTGCTAATACTATATGTTATGCGATTTTAATTGGACAAAAGAACTTTACATATAACCCTAAGAATGAGAAAGTAGTAGAAGAGTTTTAGATAGTTAAATGTATTAAAGTTTTTCCATAAACAAAATTGATAAAAAAATGATTAAATATTTTTTGGTGAAGAGTGTTCATTGATTTTCTATATAATAAATACGATGGCAAGTCATATTGAACTTTTAAATAAGCTTGGAAGTCTCGAGCAAAAACAAGTTATTGGATTAAGAGAATTAGAATTAAATACAGAATATAAGATTGTGAAAATGGAAAAGATTAAAACTAAGTTTGGAAAGAGTATTTTAGTTGAATGTGAGGAGTTCAAGGTTTTTCTTCCACCTAGATTTACAAAACACTTAACAGATAAAATGATTGATGAGATCGTTAAAGATGGAATAAAAATCAAATACACTGGTTTAAAAGATAATTATCCAACTGTTGAGTTCTGTATGTAAATTTTATGTAAATTTTCTATATGTAAATGAGGATTGGTTTTATGAATTTCTCATAAAACGAGCATTTTCCTTATAATAAATAAACTATGGCTAATTATTTGAATAAAAAAATGATGTTAAAGCATTGAGATTCCTTCGCATAGATGAGTTAGAAAAAGGTAAAGCGTACGAGATAACATTATGGAAATTGATTCAAACACAGCGTTATGGTCAAAGAGTTTTAGTTCATTTAGATGAGAAATATAAGACATTATTACCACAAAGATATAATGATGAAACTGAGCAAGTATTGAAAGATTTGAAAAAGTATAAGCTGTTTGTTAAGTATGAGAGTTTGAAAGATTTAGATAATGGTTATAAAATACATTAGTTTTACTTTAGAAATGAATCCAAAAAATAAAACTTGTAATTTTAAGTGTATAAGTGTTCATTATCAATATCCGAACTTGTAATTTTAAGTGTTTTTATAGTATCAGACTATAAAAAACTAAGACCTTTGGATATATAGAACATAATGTCATTTAAATTTTAAAGATACATATATAAATAAGGGATTTATTTGACTTTTTTGTAATTATATCCTTAGAGTTATGCAATTTATAAGACATTCAATAGATAGGAAATTTATTTGTCTATTGATTGTCGTTTGAATTTTGAAAATCGGTTAATAAACAACGGAGATATAACAAATTCGGAATATTATCCTTAGAGGTATGTAACCCACAATACATTCAAAAACATTTCAATTGGTTTCTCTATTGATTGTCGTTTGAATTTTGAAAATCGGTTAATATTTGACGATTTTATAGCAAGTTCAAAATTTCGGGCATTTTTTACGGGTTTATTTTTGAGTTTTCGGGAAAATGTTATTCTTTAAAAAAGTCTTAAAAATTTATTTGACTTATGGTAGTATTTTTATTTTTTCGATTTGTTGAAATTTTGTGGAGATATTGAAAAAGGGAAAAGTATCTTTTGGGTTATGGAGCCATTTATGCATTTTAGAAAATTGGTTATGTTATTAGTATTCATTTACTGTTCGAATTTTTGAAATCGGTTAATTAGGAGCCGAGGAATTAATTAATAACGTTATTTGGGGGTGGGACTCCCCAGTGTTGCCAACTCATTTTTAACAATTATCATATTTAATAGTAATGGGGTGAATTCATCCCGATATGTTTTAAAGCGATATCTTGAAAAATTAAAATCCTGGAACGTTCCGAAAAAATATATGGAGTTGGCAACCCTTATGTGACGTAATCTAACAGCTATTATACAACGTCATCGGTGCAGCGCCTCCTGTCCGCTGCTAGCTAAAAATTCTGTTGAAGGAAGACCGACTAATGTGTATATATGAATGTTGTCGTGAGAAGAAGGAAAGAAAATCGGATTGGAATGGTCCTGTCCTGGTACTGGAATCGTTCAAATGAATCAGTGACAGATCACCTATTCCAGAGTTGTATGTATTCTTTGTATGTATTCCTTCTCATTGAGTTTTTAAAGCTAATTATTAACGGATTTTCATGATTCAAGTGTCAAATGAAAGCTTATAAACTGGAGATTAAGATACAATAAATATATTTTGTGTGGGATTCTATTATAAGTTTTTAAATGTAAGTTTTTATGATTTTAAATGTCATAAAAGCATATTCAATCTCACTTTGGGGTATCCCTCTGTGTTAAAGTACAATAGTCAGGGGTGGGTTCATAATTTTTTTTTGGTAGTTAGGGGGTGGAAGGAGGAAGTGTGCTCGTAGTAATCATCCCCTACTACTGTCTTTTGGACGAAATGTGCTTTGAACTGAACATCCCTGGATGAAATGTCCCTTGGACCAATTGTATTTTGGACGAAATGTCCTTTGGACCAAATATCTTTTGGACCAATTGTGTTTTGGACGAAATGTCCTTTGGACCAATTGTCTTTTGAACCAATTGTGTTTTGGACGATATGTCCTTTGGATCGATTGTCTTTTGCACGAAATGTCCTTTGGACGAAATATCTTTTGGGCGAAATGTTCTTTGAACCAATTGTGTTTTGGACGAAATGTCCTTTGGACCAAATGTCTTTTGGACGAAATGTCCTTTGGACCAATTGTCTTTTGGACAAAATGTTCTTTTGACAAATTGACCTTTGGACCAAATGTCCCTGGACCAAATGTTTTTGGACTAAATGTCTCTGGACGAAAATCCTTTGGACGAAACGAACCCCAACTACCCACCGTCCCATTCTGTTCAGCGCATTGTAGACAGCATCTTCTGAACACTGGTGAGCTTGTCTACGTTTTACTTTCAAGATCTCCATTTTTCTTCTTTTTTCATTTGTTTCTAATGAAAAAAGCTCAGGCATTTTTGGATTTTGATATTTGCAATTGTAAGAGTGGCAATAGCAATAGGAGTTCAATTTTGAGATACAGCTTGTGAGCTTTTAGAGGAGTTAACTGCTGGGAAAAAATTTTGAATCACCTGTAATATATGAATTATAATACCTAGTATAAAAAACTGAAAGTAACTATGTCTGCGTGATTATCACGGTCAAATTGCAAAGTCAAATGAAATGACATTTGGTATATAATCAGGCCCCAATCCCAACTGGGAAGTTATCATACGCGTATCACTTTCATTATAACACATATACTTAGTAGGGAGTAGGTGTCCGAATTTTTGCGAAAAACTGAGTATCTTACAAGCCGTTTAACTTAAAGAGCTGAAATTCAGTATATAACTCTTTAATAAAAATAAACAGAACGTGTCCTGGCATTTTTAAAAATGTGTTTTAGAAGCGAATGATTTTCTAATTATTGGAAATTGGTAGTGGGTTGATTTGTTGTAAAAATTATCGAAAACGATTGATATTAGTTGAGGAACTAATTGAGGAATGAAAACTACAGTCCTTTGCATTTTATACCCACTGCTTTCTATTATAATAAATGCTGAAGCTGGTGTTTAATATATGGATCGTTCAGAGCATAAGGCAATCAAACCATAAAGTTGTGAGAAAAATGGACATAACATTTGTATTCCAAGCTTAATTTCATGAGCATTTTAAATTAGTACGGCATGCTTAATATGAAAAACTAGTTTTTCTTTTTTTTCTTACGTTGGTCTATTTTATCTTGATTTGATACTTTCAAATTTCATCCTGTTTTTCACTGAAATGTATATGTAAGCCAAGAAAGAAATAATTATATATGATAAATTTAAATTCATCTTAATTTGAAAGATGAGAAACACTTTACCATTGTATATCGTAAAGGTCAGATCCACCGGTATTGTAACAGAGCATTGCTTGAGCGATTGACGGTAGGAATTCAAACTCCGATAAGTGAAAATTTCACAGTCTTGCTTTATTTCAAGTGTAACCTCTTTAGTCAATGGGGAGAAGGACGTGGATCATGGGTCAGAGTTGATTACGTTGGTGGGTCGGAGTTGGTCACAATGGTTCAGAGTGGTTCATAGTTGGTGGTGGGTTCATTCTGTATTCTACCATTAATTTCATAATTCGAAACCACCCTGTTCTTTAGCTTAAAGACACAATCGTGGAACGTAGAATTTAATATTAGTGATGTAATAAGCCCATAATGGGTCGCTTCTTGTTTTACCTTGGTGCATTATACTTTTGCAATGGTAAGACAAGTTTTTACCTATTCTGGGTAGTTTCACAGTTTCACATTTGTAGAGGTGGTCACGCAGTTTTCAATGAAGGATTTATTACCATCTTGAACGCTCGCTATTTTGCACAAATTAGCATAAAGACTCGAGACTCTTACCATTTTTTAAAAAAATTTTAGTAATACTCTTAAATGACATACTACTTGATTCCCCTTGCCATTTTCAAATTTTGAGTTGCACCCCTCCTGAGACCCTCCGGGGAACCTTAGGACAAATGTTTTTCCTCGACACGGGGTACCTTTGAAATTATAAAATACATGTTTTCCGGTGTTGACATCTGTTTCATCGTTTCAGAGTTTTATTAGTGCCAACGGGCTTCATGGATACCATGCTTCTTTATTCTCTTAGTTTTCAGATACAAGCCCCCATGTCGTAAGCGTCAGTGGACCACCGATGCGCAACTGGTGACATTTCGCCAAAAGTTGGATCCCGCAGCTACGATCCGTGGTGGCCCCACTTCGGTTTTGAAAATTATACCACCAGCGGCAGAGACTCGACGAAACGCCAACGAACTACAAAATTCCTCCCCCAAAATATGTTAAATCGCCCATATGCTTGATTTGTTTATATTCAGGTGAGTGTAAAAAACACTAGGGGAAAAAAGCAAGTATCCCAAGGTGGGCGCGAACCTTCAACCTTAAGTTTACTTGCCGCATATTCTTCTGACTTCGCCACGGAAACGATGAAGAAAATTTCGCTTGTAGAAGAATAAATTGTTGAGGTCTTAATTTAGCCAATCAAACAAATCCCTCTATCTTGAGTTCTGTGAGATGGTACTGTGAACCGTTTCGAGATTTATTGCTTTCTGGTGGGGTACTATCTATGTGCAAAATTTGAGAAAATCGCCAACGCGAACCTTCGGAAACTCTCCTCTTGAGTGCAATGTTGACCAGAGATGGTGTGGGTCAATGAAGCCTTGATCCACAACATACTGACCCAGCACACATCGTGACTCACAATGACTCAACACCCAACGTGACCCATTCACCCACCATGACCTACTCTGAACAAATGGAGGTCTTGAAAGTAAAACGTAGACAAACTTGCCAGTGTTCAGAAAATGCTATCTAGAAGGCACTGAGCAGAATTGGTTGGTGGGCCAATGGGTCAGTGTGAGTCACAGTGATGGTGTTTCGCAGTGGGTCACGCCTTGTTGACCTACGATCCACTGACCCACTCACAAATCTTGACCTATTTGACCCACTGACCAACTTAATCTCTGATTTTACATTTAGTATATCATTTAAAAGACGAAACATACATCTACACATTTTTTTTTCTCGATTGCGAAGGCTAGCTTGATACATATAGTAGTTGAGATGGTAATTTCTTCTTAAGGTGAGAAATTGATATGATTAAAGAGCCCATCTTGAAGTGGTTACGAACTACATTCCAAAGTTGTTAGAAACGCTTTCGCGACCCCAGAAAACTATTACTTCAACAAATATTTAAGTAAGTTTTTACATTTTATTAATCATATCTCGAAGCTCCTCATCCTGTGCAGATGGGGATGAATTTGGATATAACGCCATTGAGTGCCTCACTACTCATCTCAACGACACAGAAAACAATGGATAACACGCTACAATCAGTCATTTTACACTATTTTTACATGTCACTCCTCCCAACTTCCATCCCTTGAGGTATCTGAATTCCACAATTTTTTTTCTTAGATTGAAAGTAATATGTCACCCATGTTAGGTAAAACTTGCTCCAGACATTCCGGAGTTTCGCTGGAATATACACGTATACATACATCAAAACATTTAGAGCTGTGTGAGCAATGCTTTCGATGTTGCTCCTGCTGTAAATTCAAAATCCAAGTGCCATAGTCGCTCATACCAAAACGTGGCATTCAATAACATTGTGTTTGTAATAGTGTCACGAACTCAAACTATGGATTTGACACTAATCTCAGTCACTTGAGACATTTTATTTTTCATCCTTTATCGTCCGCCATAATAATGGGTTTTGAATCAATTGAATTGATTTTGAGTTTAACGTCCCGTCAGCAGTGAGGCTATATGAGACGTAGACCTACTAATTAACGTAGAATCCGAACTATATGAGCTCTCGCTGGGGGCTGAATCTTGGTCTCCCAAAGCGTGTGTGCTATACGCTTAACCACAAAGGAGCTTTACGATGAGAGTTAAATTTGGACTTTAACGCTTTCGGAGTTGTAATTATTAATTTCTGCAACAACGAGAACTATGGATTCGACACTAATATCGATCGCTTTTACTTATATATATATCTTTATATATATATATATATATATATATATATATATATATATATATATATATATATATATAAAGGGACCACATCCATATACAAAAGCCTTGCAGATTATTGAACTCAAATCCTTTGGAAAGAAATCCTATTCTGCCTTCTTTCTCGAGTATAAATAAGTCTCTTAGACATGACTTCGTGTTCGTAAATTTCCTGTTTACATAGTTTTGGGGATCGGGAGTTTTGTGTCTGTAACGAAAATTGGAGTTTGTATAATAATTTCTGTTTATACCCGAATAGTCTCTTAACTTTTCAGAAAGCGTAAATCACTTGCTGTAATGAGAAAATTCAGAAGTAACTTCCGATGACAAATAGCTCCAAATAAATACACTACATAATTTGTTCATTGCAATGATATTATTTTCTTAATTTGTATTTAACATTCACATATATCATAGAATACCAACGTACTGTGAACACCTGTTATATTTTAAACATATTAATCACTATGTTCTGCAATGATTGTATGTTATATATATACAACTGACGTATTTTAATGTAATTATTTTATATAATTTTTCATGCATTGCAGAAAATAGAATTTCATAAAAAAAAGCATTGGCCCACTTGGGAATCGAACCTTTGGCCTTACGATTTAAAATCCAACGGCGTACCACTGAGCTAACACAAACGCTTTTCGGGAAATGGTTCTAGCGGTATATAGCTGTATTTAAGATAATAATTACATTCATATCCACTGCAAATGCTGTTTTTGATCTACTTTGACTTTTATTTTAGTACTCAGGAGAGAATTATGTTCTATATCTTAACTTTCACCATTCTTTTACATATGGAAAGATTCGTTTACGTATCTAAATATTCCATTAAGTATGGAGAGCAAAATGACAAACAAGCTTGTGCTGACATAATACAAAGTTTCGAAATACTGTATCATTAAGTATTTCAATCAATGTTGCTTTTTACATATAATTGGTAACAAGTCTTATTATATTTAAAAGAAGAAAAACACATCTGCAAGATTTTTACCGATTGCAAAGGTTGGTTTCGAGATTCGAACCTGGTTTACTTTTTCCCGAAGATACCCGAAGTTGGATTTAGAAAATTTTTGCCTCGAAACAGCAATAAAGAATGCGCTCAACCTTTTTGAGACAAGGTGTACCTGTTATACTTGATGATTTGATAAAAATAGAAGTTTGTTTGCGAGTACTACTCAATTAAAAAAATGTAAGTTGTACACCGTATATGGGTGATTCTGAAATTAAGGGGAATTTTGGCATTGGAAAAATCTTAAAATTAAAAATCGGAGAAATAATGTATAATTTATTTTTTTACACACTTGAGGGCTAAACAAATACAATCAATTCAGTGGATGAGGTCAAGAAAATATTTTTTTAATGATAATTTATTATTTTGACAAACACGGTGGTTACATTAATATCCACGGAGGTTACAAAACATACTCAGTGAAGATATATTTAAGTTTTATTCACTGGTAAAATGTAAGACAAGGTAATATTTTGAATTGAATGCTTAATATAGACTTGTGCACACAGCTAAAATTGCAGTAAACGTAAACCGGAATGTTCTATTTTCCAAGAAAAGCTGTTCCAATCACGCAAGAATGTCTTTAGTATCCACAGTGGCTCTATTTGCTTTTGAGGGAAGCACAATTATGAGTTCTGCTTCTATTCTGTAAAAAACTCGACTTTATTCGGAGATGTTAATAGACATTTTAAGGCCACTTAATGTCTGATGGTGTTTCTGGAGTATATAATTTCAACATAACAAAAGAGTTTACTGTGCAAGTTCTGTCGATATCCCAAAAAATTTGGCATCGTTTTCGTTGTCACTGGCGGATTACACATCTTGATAGCACAACGTTTCTTTAGATTTATTTGGTACTGGGTGCAGTAGTTAAGTAAAAATACGGAACTTTTAACACGTAACTATAATGAAACTTCTGAACATCGTTAGGTTAGAGTAAGAGTACGAATATTTGAAAACAAGTTGTAGCAGTTCATAAATGCTGCTACATAAAAGAATACACTTTATGGTTGAAATACACTAAAAAAAATTCTAGGTGGCGTACTTAAAAAGATAGGTTATATGGCGTACTTAAAAAGATAATTCCCGTAGTTTTTGGACTTAACGTACAGCAGACGTATAACTGAAAACGCATGTTTTATAATACTGTCTGTATAAGTGTTCCATCTATACATACTTTCCGTATCAAACAATGTTAGCGGTCAGGATCTCACATACAAATGGACGTATATAACATATAGCTGACGAAGTTACAGAAGTATATGCATGTGATATACGGAAAACTGTTAGATGTCAGACATCCTGCAACGGCATGATGTAACATCTAAGGGTAGGGCCGCAGTGGCTCAGTGGTAGAGCGTTCACCTCTGGTGCTTGGGGTCCCGGGTTCGATCCCAGCCCCCGCCAAGTGAACTTTGTGGTGGACAAACACCGTGTGCGTGGGTTTTCTCGTTGCTCTCCCGTTTCCTTTCACTTTCTTCATTCCACCATTTCATTCATTGCTCATCATCACCGTCTCCTTTAGCCTAACCGGCATAAGCGTGGGACGTAAAACTCAAAGATTGCATTTCTTTTCAACATCTAAGGGCAGTGCCTATGTAGCGTGCGTATAAGGTATGCTCCGTACTGATTTCTATAGTAAGCAAGAGGATACCGTAGATTTGTTACCGCTGTCCGAAGAACAAATTTTTCTCTGTTCAGCAGGCACAGAGTTGTATTGTCCCTCATGAAAATGACTGCATTTAGTGTCAGGATTACATTGAAAGCAGCTTAGACTGCGCATATTTAATGCCAATGTGTTTCTTCCCCAGGTCACTTGACGGCACTTGCATCCCCTTTGGTAGCTATAACCAAAGGAGATTTCCCCCTCATTTCAGTTGTAATTCGCACACTGTCAACAGGTGTGAACACGAAGCGTGAAGAACATTTTTTACACAATGACTGGGGCAACCATAATATAACTCGTGATATCAATATATTTACGGAATACATTACATTTTGTTGATAGTTAACATGGAACATTGAAGGATTTTACAACTGATTTCAACATATCTATTGTTTTATTCATTATAAACATATGGAGAATTAATAGTTTACTTGTAGCTACAAATGGCTATTTTATTGGTTGAAGCAAAAAAAAAGTAAAGTTGACTCGGGTGGAAACCGAACCCGGCACCCTTTGCACGTGAGTCGTAGATGTTCCTCAATCTGCCACGCCGTCACTTGATAACTTCATGCGCCGTGCGATATATGCGGCAAGTCGGAAACTTCAAGATGCTCTTTCTCCGTTATTTTTGGCTGTTGTGCTCTCCCAGTTTGTAACATTAACACTTTAAATATGCACTACCACTTCGCGAAAAATGGCCCCGAAGCTCATTTACCAAAGTCTGCTTTCTCCTTGTTAGTTTTATTTCGTTTTGCAATTTTCTTACCACTTTTCTTTCGGCTGGTTTCTACCCGGTCAAAATTAGGCCCAACAATATCATTCCTTACGACATTTCGATTGTTACCACCATTATCACTGTCAGGAGGAGTTGCCTCTTCCAGCATTTTATTTACTGCTTCCTTCTTTTCTTCGTTTCTTCTTTCCTTTATGCCTATTAACTTTTTCACGTATTTTTTTCTGTGGGCTCTTTTCTCTCGTTTACTCACGTCTGCTATTTTTAAAATCATTCCGCTTGTAGTTTTGGCTTTGTATCTCTCTCTCTTTTCTTTTGAATTTTTCGTATAATACAGGATCTGCTTTTATTCTTTCTCTTCTTCGTCTTTCTGATTCTCTTTTCATTTTTCTTCTCTTTTCTATTTCTCATACCTTACTTGGCTTTTTCTCTCTACAATTAACGCTTTTATTTGATTCCATTGTTACTTTTTCACTAGCATTCTTTTCTTCTTGGTGCTATTCTCTCTATAAAATAAAAAAGTAAATCAATAATTTTAATAATCCAGGTTTAATCAGCCTATTTTTATTACAAACCTGTTTTTATTACCTTGGACTCTTCAAAGTGCACATCCTAACACCTAACTTCAAACATTTAGTGCTTTTGTTCAAAGAGATAAGCAACCCCAAATGGTACAGATGTTATATTTCGAAATTTTACTCATGTATAACATTTAATTAAATTTTAATTCAATATACATCAACCAAATCATATATTATTGAAGACATCATGTAATTTATATTATAGTAGCATCTTTAGCAAACATATGATGGAATTTTGGGAATTTTTCCTCCGGGTAGCTCTAATAGGTAGCATTTCAATAAGAAGCTCATAGTAACTCAAATATATAACTATTTTTTATAATAATATCATGAACTGCTCATTATGGTAACCATCATGGATCATGTGTAACCTCCATGCTAGATAGAAACCATGGAGGTTACTTCCATGGAGGTTACAAAAGTGCACTTCAGACAGCCTGATACTCAAAGCTAGAAGACTATATATGCAATGACTTCGTTTTTAGTAGGAAACCTGCTATTTCAACAATAATCAATTGAAAAAAACATTTTCAACATTTTTAATAATAAAACTAGCAAATACATGGAGGTTACAAGATCAAAGAGTACGCATCTATTTTCCACAATATGTGAAGATTTTTCACGAACACAATACTGCACACACACTTATCAACATATCACTCACAAAATGGCTGCTCTGAATTTCACTTTCAGATCTAGAGACTAGACAGTGTTGCTTCCTAGTAGAGTTTCTGGTAATTTTAAAAGTACTCCATGGAGGTTACCTCACAACCCAGGGACAATATTTCCGCATTAAAATAGGCCATGAAAATGACCTTAAAATTTAATTTATTGCTAAGTAGTTCCATTATTTATGTCTTACAGTGGTAAATTATGCGGATTTTTCACGAATTTTCTAGTGAAAACATGTTTTTCTCTTCTGTTAATGTTGAAAAATGTTGGTGGGGACACTCCACGGAGGTTACATTTCACATATTTTTCGCTTTTTTAAAAGCAGAAAAATAAAATAAATGTTAAAATAAACTCTGGGAACATAAAGTACTAATTATTTTTTATTTAATAAGAACTTTGTTACTTTAATATTGTATATCTAGAGGCTGAAAAATCAGAGGGACTGAAAATTCCCCTTAATTTCAGAATCACCCATATATTTGTTTAAATAACAGCACGACGAGAGAGATTGTATTGTGAGTTGACCTGTGATTCTAAATTTATTTGAAACATTTTAATAAATCTTTCGTTTCGCCGTATGAGCAATATGATTATTGAAACTTGAGACTTTAAATGATTTTGCATTCTTTTAGAATTTTTGATATTTAGTAAGTTGTAATACAGTATTTTAAATAATCATATACAAGTAATCTTATAACTATTTTACGAAATGCTGTTTTGAAAATTGTCTAGCTTTATTAATGTTTTTTGTGTATGAATATATATATTAATTTATATTATAATTTTAATGCTACATTATGTGTTTATACTTAGTAGTTGAATATTACAAAATATTTTGAACAAAAAGATTTGAGTATTGAATGAGTTGTTTTAAAAAAGGTGGAAATACACACATTACACTACACTAGGTATACATGTTAGGAATTTCGGCTTTAGGGTTTACACTGTAGTTAGGCAACACTTCCCAAATATACACATTTTCTATTGTTGTTTAGTAATTAAGTATTTTTTTGTGTGTTAATGTGTACCTGTATATTCATTTTGTTTCAAGTGTTTACTATCATTTCAAATATGTTAAATAATCAGTGAAAAAGATTGGAAAATCAACTGAAACATCCATTCATGGTGAGAAACCTACAGTTGAAAAATAAATAGATAAATAAATAAATGAAAGAAAAGGACTTATAAACAGCATATTTAAATGAATAATATGAACATTTTTATTAATGGTGGTATAATGGTGGCTTAAATGAGGGATTATAAATATAACAGGTGGCTTCTCGTCATATCGGTTGTATAACCTTATAGTTAACAAGTGAAAAGTGATCCATTATGTACAGCGAAGTACCAATGTACGGATTTCCATGGTGAACTTCAAGTGAATTGAACCTATATACAGGATGTTCCACAATATAGTGATTTCTTCAGTGATACTTAACAAAGACCATTAACTCTCTGACGGGCGCGGTTCTTTTCACACTTGAATCAATTTGTTTGCTCGCTTGTTCGGGAACAATAGGATATCACCGGCGTCAGGCTACTTTTTGGAATTTAAATGAAATAGGACAATGTTAATTTTAAACTTTATTAACCAAGGCTCTTATATGGGGGAGCAAACTTCAAGCTTACTCCAGCAGTTTGGTATTTTGTAGATTTGTGTTAGTAAGCATAGATCCGGTCTTGCACCTGGATCAGTTCGTTCCGAATTACGCTTACCAAAGCTTTTCTATTATTCTCAACTTATTTCCTACTGTAAGCATAATGCGTGTTTGGGTCCGCTGAGAGTACGCTGTACACGGAGGTCGACGAACATTGTTATTATCACGATCAATCAACTGCTCTACATTTTGAGTAGTCCTACACTTAAATTTTTGCTCTTTATAATTTTGCAATAGTGAAGTACTAGCATGAGAAATTCACACATTTCCGCAACCGAAAATTAATAAATGTTGCATCTGATGTACTGGTATTATGATCACGTCTACTCATTTTAATTCTGCTGATTATGCCCTTCGAAATTGAGTGTACGTTAACTGATGTATTACCAAAACTCAACTGGGTATCTTATTTTTTTCATAACCTTGGTGCTACATTTCGACTCTATAACGGAAATATACTTTCGGCTATTGGAAGTGCTTTATTGGAAGTACTCTTACTCTTGTTTACGGTAAACATTTCCGACCGATTGATTATCTAGGAGACGTTCACTACGGAAGACACAATTCTCTTCGCGGGCCTACACTCTAAACTGGGAATTTGAAGTCGTTTCCATCTACAATACTCATAGTTGATAAAGTCCGAATGGATTTGCAGCACTAAAATGCAAGTCACGTTAGACATACACGGTTACGAAGACACATTTGAATTTGTTAAGTCGCGAAAAACAATTTGCCTGCATCACAAAAACGACAACACTTTAACTTCCAACATTTGAACACAAAACCAACATTTGAACTGTCAAGACATCGCTGGCTTCTTCGAGAGGACGAGTACGCGCAACCTCACACTACCGCTCATCATGTGTGTAACATCGGAATCCCTTGCCGGAAAAACAATTACATTAGAAACATAATTGTTTACATATACACGTCACGGTTCTTTGCTATCTCTACACTGCATACTTCCTTTTTCTGACTGAAATAGACTTTCTGGTTTATTTAAACATATTTTCCTCAAAGTGGGCCGGATCGAATTCAAGATTATTTGCGGTTTCTTTTTCGCCTTGCACTTCCATGAACTGTTGTACTTTGTTGTCTTGCCTACATTCAACCTGTGCCGTTCGCATGTATTCACAGATACCAGTGAGACATTTTTTTCATTCAACCACACTATTTTTAAACTCGGCAGTTACTGAAGCAACACAATTGGCCGCGTTAACGAAATCATACCGTACCTCACTTAACAAGTAATTGGCTTACTTTGATATTATTACGTAAACTGTATGCTTTGGCATTCAATTCGCTCTTTCCTACGCTCCCAAATCGTTTCTGATACAGACTGTTGAAATTTACCTACTGATTCAGCTATTTTTTACCCTACACGTCCAATATTCATTTCCATTTTTTGAGCAATGGTTTCTAATTGTTTCCTTAATTCCTCTGTCAACATTGCTTGAAATTGTTCTAAACACTAGCCTCCATATTGATATGAATTACGAGCAACTAATTCAAAGTACAGAAATATAAATGTCTAAGTTTAATACAAAAATAAGAAATATGCACTTAAAATATTTAACATTAAGAATTTTGATATTACGACCATTAACAACCAATTCTTCTTTTATTCACAACTCAGGTTTCACTTTTCGAAATGCTTCGATATAAAATTGACACACATATAAACTAGTACCATATAAAAAACACTGTCTCTTAGTAATAAATGCATATGAAGGTGCATAGTGTAAAACATATATGTGTGTGTGTGTATACTCAATCAGCTCTTTGCTATCAACTCACATCTACATAGCATTAAAAATAAACACGAAAAATTTTTATGAGCTACAATAATCTTTGTCGCTCTCAAAGTCAAAACCTATTTACTTAACTTACATGAAAAATCCACATAACTTAATTTTTGTGGCTATCAATCCCTGTTCTTTATTTCTAATTAATTGTGTTTGCGCACGAGCTGATGGAAATTGACTGTCGAAACTAGGCTAACCAAATTTAAAACTCAACACGTTATCTGTATAACTAATGGTATTGTAAAAGTAGTTATAGGAAGATTAATATAATTTAATCCGGAAAATGGTCGCCATGTGGTTGAAATCGTGTTTCTTGGTAGTCGTTAGAATCATGTAAATATAATCGTAACGTTCACATGGATTTTCGTCTTTTTCCCAAAAGTTTACAGATATATATATATCTTTCTCTTTGTTACTTGTTTATTTCGTTTATCTCAGCTTTGCAAATCACGATTTCTTCTGTACCTGCGTTTTGTTATAAACCATGAGAACGTTAGACAAAACATAGATACCGTAAAAAGGGAAAAGTGAGCAAATGATCAAATTAAGCTGATATTAACAAAGTAAAATTATCTTGTGGTGCAAATCACAAATCCTGGTTAAACTGTATAGAAAATGTAATAATTCTGAATGTGATTCGTACAAATTATAAAAACACCTAAAGATTACAAATGAACAAGTAGCTTTCACTGTATTTGTTTGTGGCCCTTTTAACTTCTATTATTTCCCTTTTTATCTTATTTTTTTAATACACGTAGTTGTGTGGCACAATTTATAAATTAAAATTTCACTTACTCACAATAATCTTCGACCGGTCAACTCATTTATGGCCCTTGCAGTTATAAGGATGTCAGACGTTCCACATCGGATAATCCCGAGGGTCCGCTGGAGTTCTTCCGTCCAAGCCGGCAAAATTATTCCTTCCTTTTCAATGATTTGGAGCTGGAGTTTGTCACACAAAACTGAAATTACAAACGAATATTAGGGTGCTATCACAAATGTACTAGTCACTTCATTGCTTATTTCTGAACAATATTCGAAAAAATATTTTACATGGATGCGTATGCAAATATTCTACAATCTCTTACGATAAGCTAGAAAAATTGGCTCTCACGTATGCAACCGGCGATTTAGCTTCCGAATCTCAATCCGTACAATTGGAGCACTCATAAGAGTATAACGTGTGTTTAGAACAATTCATCCCACTCGACTAGGTGGGTGCCCTTCCGAGTGTCGACCAGACATTCGTACAAAGCGCTGAAGGTTCTTTTAACAAATCAAAGCTTGTATATTGTCAGCCGGAAAAATCCCGATTTTCACCCGTAGCATCGGGACCAGAATTATCGTCCAATTAGATTCTAGTTATAACAGTGAGTAAGTGGAGAATGATTGTCCCGAAAGACAAGTATAAGGAAAGAGTCACCAGAAATGCAGGAGTCACGTGATCAGGGTTCCTGTTTCTTCACCATATATGACCGTAGGACTGGAGCTATGCTTACTAACACAAATGTACAAAATACCAAACTGGTGGAAAGAAATTCAAGATTGCTTCTCCATATACGAGGCTTGGTTAATAAAGTATAAAATTAAAATTGTCCTATCTCTTTTAATTTCCAAAAAACAAGACTCAGGTCGGTGATATCCGAAACGTTGTCTTTAAGAAGTTATGTTGTGTATAGTACTTAATTTTTGTACGAAACAATTTACATCTTGATTTAATTTTGCAGTTTTGCACAGTAAATAAAATGAACTAACCAATACTTCCAAGGTTGATTCGGTGGTCAGATGGTTAACGCGTTGATGTATGTAATAAATGGTCAAGGGTTCAAGTCACAGCAGTTGTAACATTTTTCTTTCTAAATATGTTTCTATATCTTCACATATATTATTAATATTTCTTTTCTTGCATTTCACGTATGTTATCTTAGGTCATGTATTCATGGATTTGGGTAGTTTAAACCAGGTTTCGTTATATATACTTACAGTTTCCTATCTTCTTTTCAAAAGGGATTTCTATATGTTCACATTGGTTAATAATTATTTATATATTTCAATTTTAGTGTTCATAGGTTAGCAGTGATTAGGTAAGGATATGTTTGCAGAAAATAGAGAACGATGCCAAAGCACATTTTTTTACACAGAAATGCTTTATTTTTCCTTTATTCAGAAAGTTACTGCGATTGTGTGCTACGCAGTTAAACCTTCCACTCATTGTTAGTGCCGATGGCATCATAAACCATAAAAGGACAAATTAGAAACAAATATACCGACTTTTAAAATTAGGAAAGGGAAAAAAGAATTAAACAAAGAAACGATGGAAATGTTTCCAGTTCATGGTTCCTGTAATTACTATATTAGAAGATTAAATACCGAATATGATTAAACATGTTAGTGCATGGTAGACCAAAGGCCGGAAGAAATCAGCACCGGACTAACCTGGCGGCCAACGGTTCACGCTTCCTACAAGCAACGGCTTTTGGGTCAAATATAGTGAAATGACATATGATCGTTTTCCTGAAGTTAGAACCCACAGAGATAAAATAATCAATCTATGTGACTACTCAATCTTTGAGCTGCATTACATTCAGCATTTCCATTTAGATTTCAGGGTAAAATTTGTACATGTTTAAATATTTGCTCCTCTAGCTACATTTTGTACATTTCAAGTTGGTAATATTGTTATCCCGGATGTGTAGCCATGAATCAGAAATATTCGATTAAACTTTTCTTTACAAACGTAAAAGTCATAAAATGGCCTTCTGGCAATTTTGATGACTCACTACGGTACCTGTGTTTCGAGCAGGTGTTACCAAATCTAGTAATTTATTATGGAATAGCTATCATTTCACTGCGTTTTACTGAATCTTACAATTTTGAGCGTTTAAACGGTCTGCGAGGATAACAAAACTGCACAAACAACTGTTGATCAGCCAGGTTAATAAAAAAACGCATATGTAATAACGTCCCTATGTTACAGTCAGTGCGCCTTATTAATGATTTTACGTCTACGCCCCTCACAGCTTCTCGTTATGACCCAGGTAGAAATGAGAACAATATTCATATTAGAAAAAACTAATCCAGAGGCATGGGATAACATCAAATGGTAAAACAGAAAATTAATTTCAGAACTCAGCTCAATATATAGTACACAATATCGCGAGAAGAAAGAACAACGAAAACAAGAGAAAAATCATGCGTTACATTAGTACAAATTGTAAATATTTATAAACAAACACGTGAAAACTTGTTA
Source organism: Thermobia domestica (assembly GCF_964235325.1). NCBI lineage: Eukaryota > Metazoa > Arthropoda > Insecta > Zygentoma > Lepismatidae > Thermobia > Thermobia domestica. Next base: position 269,787,758 of record NC_137460.1, on the reverse strand, counting down.
TAAACAAAATTGACTTCTTTCGAAATAACCTGCAACAAGTGAGCATCTCTTCCGTTTTGTTAATGTTCCTTATAATACATGTTTGTAATTCCACATGTTGTTTGGCAACAGACCAAATGGAAAAGAGAAACAAACCATAACAAAATGATATTTGGAAGAATGAAAAGAAAGCCGAGAACAAACTTTTCGATGATATCCCTGTTGATTGCCACCAGTTCCTTATTGTTTTAATTCCATTTTACTCGCGCTTTATTCTATCGATTTTAATACAATACCGATTAGAATTAATCGCGAAGGATTCATCCAAATAGTTACATTATATTTAACTGAAAACAAAGAAGAAAAAGCAGTATTTGATTCACTCCCAGCTCTTTTATGATTTCCATTTTTGTAAGCTATATGCTATTAGAGTAATTTTTAAACTCCGAAAATATCTTTAAGAATAGAAGGAAACGAAGGAGAAAGGGATTGAGTTTAAACTTCAGAGACGATGCAACATTTAAAATCCATAATCGTAACCAACTGAGTTACAACTAACCAGAAAAGAGGGGCAACGCAAATAGACAATTACAAGAAAGAAAATGACATGAGGCAAGTGCCCTAGATAAGACGGAGAGTAGTCAACAAAGAAACGGAGAATGCAGGCTAAAATCTTAAAAGAAAACAATAGTACAATTTAAAGAAATCCAGGTTTGTTAATGGAAATTCTTGTAAAGGGTGATGCATAAGCTTAAAAACGACACCCAAGCCTGTATAATATGAGCTTTGAGGCATCAGCAAGTGCTAATACAACAAAAGTTAATTTCATTCGAAATGTAAAATCTAACTTTAATTTTTAAGCTTTCGTTCGTGAACTTCCTGATTTTATATGGAATAACTCAGCGTTTACAGCTTCAAGCGCAAAAATATGGACTTGTCCAAAAAGCCAGGATGAAGTATGGAAAAAGCTATCAATACACACAAGTACTGACAAAATGTTAGAAAACTCATATCTTGGTGGAATTCAATCGAAAATATTGTGAAAAAATTCTTTAAATTGGAGAAAAGGTGCAAATTAAACAAAGGGAAAAATACGTGAAAACACAAAATATATCAGAAAACTGTTACACAAGTAAACCATAAACCATTAGCTCCATAACCTTCTCGTCTGCCTTGGTTCCTTATACTCTCACGTTCCTGCACTTTCGATTGGATCATAGAATATATTCCCGCGTGTAAGAATTATAATAAAAGTGGACAATAACTTTTCTTAAAGCAGTTTATATCTTTCTCACATAAAAACTTGGATTCAACCATCATCGGGCTTTTCTAATGTAAACCTGCATTCAAGAACGAAATACAGCTTAGACGGTGTAGTTTTCTATGCTACTAAAAAATTTTGTTCGAAAGGCGGGATGTACTCAATAATTTCGTGTTTACGATAATATTCTTAATGTGGACTTTACAGGGCTAATTTATAAATAAATAAATAACGCTTCGCTGACATTTTATGAGTATATCTCATTAACCCACAATGAAATTTGTTAACATCGCTCTGAAATGAATTTAAATAATAATGATGATATCAGCCTACAGGAGTTCTATATAGAAGAACGAAATTTCGTTTGTAAAATACCGTTTTCAAAAGTCAACGAGAACATTATCTGATAAAATGCTGCTGCCACATAACAAAAGATTGAAACTATCGTTACTTAGAAATCGATTTGTAGTCATAATGACCCCCCTTTAGAAGGAACCCAAAAAGAAGAAACCGACGTCGGGCACATTTTTTAAAGATATTAAGAATCTATTTCGTCAAAAAAGATACCGTAGATGCGGGCTACTTGGACCAAATTTTGCAATAAATTCGTTCTTTCCGCCTGTTTTCATCCACGAAAACTTGAAAGTTATTATCATAACCCATATTAAGTGGAACTACAGGCTTTATTGTACATATCGATGACAGTTTTAGCGACATATATTGAAAACAAAGCACAGGCGATTATAATAAGAAAATGGTCCAAGTAAGACTCGCGTTCAGGCTACTTGAACCCACCCCCATATTTTCCTACAGAAAACCATTGAAATCTGCTCTGAGACTAAGTAGGACGTAGGTGTTCCAAGAACAACACTTTTTGTTTACTGCAAACCACAAAGAGAACATGTTAAGAGGTACTATCAAATATAATGACTGTAATAGTTGATTACGTTGTTTTTTTTTCTACAGCTGCACGAGCCCTATCTATATTAGCAGCGAATCTAGTCGTTGACTGGAGGTGCAGTTTCTAAAATAACTTCACCCAATCTCGACTGAGAAGATTGTCTTAGAAAGCAATGACAGTTCTCCCATACATGGCTAAATAGGACTTTACAATAAATCTAAAATCAAGTTAATTAACGAGGACTCCGAAATCACAAACCTTATCAAGATGTCTAGCGAAGGCTAATTCTTCTTCTTCAGTGAACACTTTCAGATGGCCCGGATTCTGCCTTGACCTGTTCTTTAATCTTCTTTCTATGGTGGAACGACTTATCTTGAAGTGAGATTCTGTTTCTTTTTGCAACATTTTACCCGACTGAATTGCTGGTAAACATTCTTCAATCTGTTATGAAAAATCAGCATATTTTCGACCTGCAGGCAATCTTTTACATTGATGTACCATTTCGTACCGGTATTCCTAAGGAAACAATGAAAAGTCCTTACTTGTGTGACACGAGACAACGGACCTTTATTTTTCATTGATAAAGATAACAAAGGATGGGGTGGGATAAAGATAAGAAAAGATGTGGGACAAAATATCCATGTTTTCCAGGTCATATGTACACACTTCATAAATAATGCAATTACGCACACATCTTATTGTAAATGAGAAAGTTTACCATGTCAGTTTCATTAACCTATATGTAACTACTTATGTGTTTACTTAGCATTGGTTCCACTTTCTTGCAAATAGTGTCCACACATAAAAGTTTGGCGGTCAATAAATACACTCTTTTCGTCAACGACCTTTCTCACCAGTACTGCTCAATCGTAGCCTACCACAGAACTAGTTTCAATGTGTGTACGCCTGCATTATGATCCCATCTAACGGATCTAACTCTGAACTCACTCATTATTGCATTGGATATGGGACTTTAAACGAGTTTTTGGTATGGGTCCAAGTAGCCCCTTAAGGGTCCAAGTAGCCCGCAATTACGGTACTTTGCATAGTTATTTTGTATTGATAAATCTATTCTTAATCTTCTATTCCAAAGCTGTTCTTAAATAAAAAATACAAAATCTGCGGAACCAGTATTTATGGTCATTCTCACTTCTGTCTAAAATCTAAAACCAGAGTAACAAAATTTATTTCACTCACCTAATAACAAAGACGTGATCTGAAATAACATTTTCTACAGGTAGAAGCAAAATAACTGGCAATAGCTGCTAAATATTGAAAGATGTTTCAAATAGAATGGTTGTTAAATTTTTCATGGTTTGTACCTGGGATATTCTTACATTCCTTTATATTCTACGTCCGTGAACTTGGCCCCCCCACTTTGAGCACTAACGATAAAATTAGTGTCAATCGTTAGTGCATCGTTAGTGCTTCTTAGTGCACCAACCCCTGACGTTAGTGCTTAATTAGTGTAGGAGCTACAAGCAAAAAACCTTTGGGGGGGGGGCAAGTTCACGCTGCCCCCCCACTTCAAGCACTAACGAAATAACTAGTGCCATTCGTTAGTGCATCGTTAGTGCTTCCTAGTGCACCAACCCGTGACGTTAGTGCTTCATTAGTGTAGGCTCTAGAGCCTAAACAATGGTACAGGCTAGCCCCCCTACTTCAAGCAATAAGGAAAGGAATAGTGGCGTTCGTTAGTGTATCGTTAGTGCTTCTAGAAAATACTAAAAGTTTCCTTAGTGCTTCACTATTAGTGTAGATATAGCCAATTGTAAGTCACGAAACTCCCATAAGAAATGCATGGAGAATTTTAAATTGGGTCAAATTACCGCCAAATTCAAAAGCACTATTGACCTCTGCTAGTTCAATCGTTAGTGCATCGTTAGTGCTTCTTACTGCAAAAACCGCTAAAGTTAGTGCTTCATTAATATAAGAGTTATAAATACAAAACTTTTGGGGGGGCCAAGTTCACGCTGCCCCCCACTTCAAGCATTAACGATAAAATTAGTACCATTCGTTAGTGCATCGTTAGTACTTCCAGAAAATACTAATAGTTTCGTTAGTGCTTCACTATTAGTGTAGATATAGCCAATTGTAAGTCACGAAACTCCCATAAGAAATGCATGGGGAATTTTTCATTGCGTTAAATTACCGCCAAATTCAAAAGCACTAATGATCTCTTTTAGTGCAATCGTTAGTGCATCGTTAGTACTTCTTATGCAACAACCCTAACGTTAGTGCTTCATTAGTGTAGGAACTAGAAGTGAAAACCCTTTGGGCCTAGTGTGAACTTGGCCCCCCCACTTTGAGCACTAACGAAAAGATTAGTGCCATTCGTTAGTATATCGTTAGTGCTTCCAGAAAATACTAATAGTTTCGTTAGTGCTGCATTATTAGTATAGATATAGCCAATTGTAAGTAACGAAACTCCCATAAGAAATGCATGGGGAATTTTTCATTGCGTTAAATTACCGCCAAATTCAAAAGCACTAATGATCTCTATTCGTGCAATCGTTAGTGCATCGTTAGTCCTTCTTAGTGCACCAACCCTAACGTTAGTGCTTCATTAGTGTAGGAATTAGAAGTGAAAAACCCTTTGGGCCTAGCGTGAACTTGGCCCCCCCAATTTGAGCACTAACGAAAAGATTAGTGCCATTCGTTAGTGTCGTTAGTGCTTCCAGAAAATACTAATAGTTTCGTTAGTGCTTCACTATTAGTGTAGATATAGCCAATTGTAAGTCACGAAACTCCCATAAGAAATGCATGGGAATTTTTCATTGCGTTAAATTACCACCAAATTCAAAAGCACTAATGATCTCTTTTAGTGCAATCGTTAGTGCATCGTTAGTACTTCTTAGTGCAACAACCCTAACGTTAGTGCTTCATTAGTGTAGGAACTAGAAGTGAAAACTCTTTGGGCCTAGTGTGAACTTGCCCCCCCACTTTGAGCACTAACGAAAATATTAGTGCCATTCGTTAGTATATCGTTAGTGCTTCCAGAAAATACTAATAGTTTCGTTAGTGCTTCATTATTAGTGTAGATATAGCCAATTGTAAGTCACGAAACTCCCATAAGAAATGCATAGGGATTTTTTCATTAGGTCAAATTCTCACGAAATTCAAATGCAGTAGTGGTCTCTTCTAGTAGCATCGTTAGTGTTTCGTTATTGCTTGCATGTGCATCAAGACCAAACATTAATGCTTCTCATCGTGAATGCTTTTATATGGTAGCGTATAGTTAGCTTCCCCTAAGTTTTATTTTCTACCATCCATACTGTTGATGCACTAATGTTTGGAGTTCTGTAATAAGAGATACCGGTACTAACACTACACTACACCATAACCATTACACTATATGTAGTTATTAGTGCTTTTAAATATGTGGGAAGTTTACAAAATTAAAAATGCTAAGTGTCTAAATTTAGTACTATCATACTTTAGAAGTTATTAATGAATAACTCGTCCGGGGCTAATTTTAGATTTTTCAACTTTTACACATTTTTTTAGTAATTGTGCCACAAAAGTGGGACTAAAACCAGTGGGTTGTGCATTAATAGAGCCCTATTAAACACTGATTGCTATCACAGTTTAGGAGTTATAAGTGAATAACACATTCCGGGCTAAATTTAAATTTATCGAAGTTTACAATAATTGTCTCACAAAGGCGGAATAAACGTCAAAGGTTAGTACAGCGTTAATACTCCAAGAAGCTCTAACACTAGTGAAATCGTAGTTTGGGAATTATTAATGAATTACTCGGACGAGACTGAATTTAAAAGTATCGAAAAACACTAATTTTCTCATAAAGGTAGGACAAACGCTAAAGGATAGTGCATCCTTAACGCTTCAAAGAATATTAAGTACTAACGTTAGTGCTGTCATATTTTTGGACTTATTAATGAAAACTCAACCCGGTCTAACTTTAGGTTTTTCTATTTAAGCAGTTTTACACTAATTGTACCACAAAAGTGGAACAAACACAAGCTCTTACTGCATTGCTAGACCTCTACAAAACATTAAGCATTGTCGTTAGTGCTTTGATGAATAGTCAGGATAGGATTGAATTTAAATTTTCGAACTTCACACTAATTGTCCCACAAAGGTAAGATAGCCACCGAAGATTAGTGACTGTTAGTGCTTCATGAAACACTAATCACTTAACGTCAGTGCCGTCACAGTTTAGGAGTTTTACCAAATAACTCGAGCGGGACTAACTTCAGGTTTTTCAATTTTTACACAATTATTGTAAAATTAGATAAATTTTAATTGAGTTCCGTCCGAGTTATTCACTGATAACTCCTAAACTATGATAGCACTATCGTCAATACTTAGTATTTTTGAAGCACTAAAAACGCACGATCCTTTAGCGATTATCCTACCTCTTGATTGACAATTATTGTAAATTTCGACAAATTTGAATTTAGGCTCGTGCGTGTTATTCGTTAATAACACTTAAATTATGATAACAGTAGCATTAGTGCTTATTCAGCGGAGGACTAAACGCTGGTTTGCTCCATTTTTGTCAGACAATTAGCGAAAAATTGTACAAAATTTAAAGATCTAAAGTAGCCCCCCCCCCGAGTTATTCATTTTTAACCCCTAAACTATGATAGCAGTAACATTAATGCTTAGTGTCTTTCGGAGGACTAACGATGTACTAATCTTTGACGTTTATTCAACCTTTGTGGGACAATTATTGTAGAATTCGCTAAAATTAAATTTAGCACACAGTGACTTATTCACTTATAACTCTTAAACTATAATTGCGCTAACACTAATGCTTCGTGTTTCGGGAAGCAATAAGGATGCATTAACTTTTGACGTTTATCTCACCTTTGTAGGACAATAATTGTAGAATTAGAAAAATGTATATTTAGTCCTGCAAATAATATTCACTAATATAGAGTTGAATCAAAGCACTAACGTTAGAGTTTAGTGTACTAATGGGTACTAAGTTAGTGCCCACTACTAACGATGCACTAACCATGTCCAACGTTTTTTTTTAAGTATTTGAGATGCGTGCGAGGCTAAATTTAGACACGTCGCATTTTCCATTTTGTAAAATTCTTCCACCAAATTTAAAAGCACTAATAACCATATATTAGTGTAATGGTTACTATTATATTCGGGAAATTAACACAGTGAAAAATACCCCATGCATTTCTTTATGGGGGTTTCGTGACTTATAATTGGCTATATCTACACTAATAGTAAAGCACTAACGAAACTATTAGTATTTTCTAGAAGCATTAACGATGCACTATCGAATTGTAATAATCTTTTCGTTAGTGCTTAAACTGAGGGCCAAGTTCACGCTAGGCTCAAAGGTTTTTTTACTTGTAGTTCCTACACTAATGAAGCACTAACGTTAGAGTTGGTGAACTAAGAAGCACTAACGATGCACTAAGGATTGCACTAAAAAAGATCATTAGTGCTTTTGAATTTGGCGGTAATTTAACGCAACGAATAATTCCCCATGCATTTCTTATGGGAGTTTCGTGACTTACAATTGGCTATATCTACACTAATAGTGAAGCACTAACGAAACTATTAGTATTTTCTGGAAGCACTAACGATATACTAACGAATGGCACTAATCTTTTCGTTAGTGCTCAAAGTGGGGGGGAGCAAGTTCACGCTAGGCTCAAAGATTTTTTCACTTGTAGTTCTACACTAATGAAGCACTAACGTTAGGGTTGGTGTACTAAGAAGTACTAATGATGCACTAACGATTGCACTAAAAGAGATCATTAGTGCTTTTGAATTAGGCGGTAATTTAACGCAATGAAAAATTCCCCATGCATTTCTTATGGGAGTTTCGTGACTTACAATTGGCCATATCTACACTAATAGTGAAGCACTAACGAAACTATTAGTATTTTCTGGAAGCACTAACGAACGGTACTAATTTTATCGTTAATGCTTGAAGTGGGGGGGCAGCGTGTACTTTGCCCCCCCCAAAAGTTTTTTATTTATAATTCTTACACTAATGAAGCACTACCGTTAGCGGTTTTTGCAGTAAGAAACACTAACGATGCACTAACGATTGCACTACAAGAAGTCATTAGTGCTTTTGAATTTGGCGGTAATTTAACGCAATGAAAAATTCCCCATGCATTTCTTATGGGAGTTTCGTGACTTACAATTGGCTATATCTACACTAATAGTGAAGCACTAACGAAACTATTAGTATTTTCTGGAAGCACTAACGATATACTAACGAATGGCACTAATCTTTTCGTTAGTGCTCAAAGTGGGGGGGCTAAGTTCACGCTAGACCCAAAGGGTTTTTCACTTGTAGTTCCTATACTAATGAAGCACTAACGTTAGGGTTGTTGCACTAAGAAGTACTAACGATGCACTAACGATTGCACTAAAAGAGATCATTAGTGCTTTTGAATTTGGCGGTAATTTAACGCAATGAAAAATTTCCCATGCATTTCTTATGGGAGTTTCGTGACTTACAATTGGCTATATCTACACTAATAGTGAAGCACTAACGAAACTATTAGTATTTTCTGGAAGCACTTACGATGCACTAACGAATGGTACTAATCTTATCGTTAATGCTTGAAGTGGGGGGGCTGCGTGAACTTGGCCCCCCCCAAAAGTTTTTTATTTATAACTCTTATACTAATGAAGCACTACCGTTAGCAGTTTTTGCAGTAAGAAACACTAACTATGCACTAACGATTGCACTACAAGAAGTCATTAGTGCTTTTGAATTTGGCGGTAATTTAACGCAATGAAAAATTCCCCATGCATTTCTTATGGGAGTTTCGTGACTTACAATTGGCTATATCTACACTAATAGTGAAGCACTAACGAAACTTGTAGTATTTTCTGGAAGCACTAACGATATATTTACGAATGGCGCTAATCTTTTCGTTAGTGCTCAAAGTGGGGGGACCAAGTTCACGCTAGGCCCAAAGGGTTTTTCACTTGTAGTTCCTACACTAATGAAGCACTAACGTTAGGGTTGGTGCACTAAGAAGTACTAATGACGTACTAACGATTGCACTAAAAGAGATCATTAGTGCTTTTGAATTTGGCGGTAATTTAACGCAATGAAAAATTCTCCATGCATTTCTTATGGGAGTTTCGTGACTTATAATTGGCTATATCTACACTAATAGTGAAGCACTAACGAAACTTTTAGTATTTTCTAGAAACACTAACGATGAAGTGGGGGGGGCCAGCCTGTACCATTGTTTTGGCTCTAGAGCCTACACTAATGAAGCACTAACGTCACGGGTTGGTGCACTAGGAAGCACTAACGATGCACTAACGAATGGCACTAGTTATTTCGTTAGTGCTTGAAGTGGGGGGGCAGCGTGAACTTGGCCCCCCAAAGTTTTTTTGCTTGTAGCTCCTACACTAATTAAGCACTAACGTTAGGGGTTGGTGCACTAAGAAGCACTAACGATGCACTAACGATTGACACTAATTTTATCGTTAGTGCTCAAAGTGTTGGGGCCAAGTTCACGGACGTTTATATTCTCAAATAAGATCTCAATTCATTTCACTCGCCTAAAAGAAATGAAACGATCTCAAATTATACCATCCGCAGAGTAGGAGCCGTTCTGATTACGAAGTTTGAAACAAGTTTAATACTACGATCAAAATTTCTTTCATTGTTTGTCAGCACGGACATTAATACTTCCTTCTTCATCAAAAAAAAAAAAAAAATACTCATGAGTTACTTGCGTCTTCTTCTAGGAATAGCAGGATGTCATATATACTTCTAGGATAGGCTTAGAGCAGCGCAAGCAAATATTGGAATTGGAAAGCGCTTGAAATAGAACGAATTGAAACTTTCTTTGTAGTTTCCACCTAGGAATGTTCTTACAAATATCTAAATTGTAAAAAGCACAAACTCCGATTTTGTTAAGCTTAACTACTAAAAATGAAAAGAAATAAGTTATTTATTCCGTAAAGTTGGTTGTAGAATAGTTGCAAGTAAAAGGTACAAATCCGAAACAAGTTAGGAAATATTTCCAATCCTTATTCTTGAAATATTATCAAACTTGTGATTGGAAATAACAGTTTTTCCGCTTCTCAACACAAAGGATATAATTTGAAATTGTTTTATCCGTAATAACTGAGGGAAACACATTTTGCTATATGATACAATATAAAAGATACAAGTATGTCTGTAGAGAAGAGAAACTAAAATTATTAATTTCTCCTCTTCTTTACCTATTCTAAATTTTGATTTCTCATTTGCGCGCTCTGTGGAACTGACGCAGAAGTGTCTCACTTCAGATCGCGTTATCGCTATCCGGTGAGTGAAGTAATTAATTATTTTCTACAATTTAGGAAAGGATAAGAATATCGTCGGTAAGAGTTAAAAATATATGCTCAATCGTTCATTTGTACCATGTTTTGAATTTGGATCTATTCATGGCGAGCGTTCTTCTTTTCACCACAGGGGTTATAATTTGAAATCACACCATTTAAAAGACAAGTGAAATGACTTAAAATTTTTGAGGATCTTACAGAACGAATGGGCTTAGATATAAATCACAAACAATTTGTTAACTTTTTATTTATTTGATACGTATTTCCAAACTGTAGTGATTATTGATGCCATTTTCGATTCGAGTGGTGAATGTTTTAAAGATCGTTATAAATATTTTTACACATCATTTGAATCATTATGTATTGTCCTCGATTACTCAATAAGTTATGATTAATATATATATATATATATATATATATATATATATATATATATATATATATATATATATATATATATATATATATATATATATATATTTCGGTTATATCTTGTGTATGTTATGTTAAACAAATGATACACAATACGAATTTTTTGCGCAGTATTAGGTAAAATTGCTTATTATAATACTGTCCAAACTTGTTTTTTTACCAGGTGCCAGGCGAAATAGAACTAGCTTTAGGGAAAGAATTTTGAAATAAGAAACTGATGAGAATAAATATATAAAAAAAAACACATTCTTGCGATTTCAATGTCTTTTTTGGGTACATTTGCAATTCCTTATCGTAATTATATTAATAACTATTATTATAAAAACTAAGCAAAGTAAATACCAATGAGCAACATTTACTGCGCCAGAAGACTATGGATTCGATACTGATAGCGGCCCTATTTGATCATTTTCTCATCTATACTTTTCCTAATACTTTGGGGTCTTTCACATCTATAGTACCCTTCTCCATAATGTTAGTAATAAGTGCATATTAGCTTGCTGTTATAATTAGTATACGAATCGAGCTTCATACTCCGAACGTGATGACAGAGAAAGAGGAAGAGTAAATTAAGAACATCTTCTTAGCACAAACTCTTCCCCAGTTAAGGTAAACCAAATAATCATATATAGCATACTGTTTATTCAAAACTATGATGTCTTCCATAAAACTACTTTGAATTACCATAATACTTTGCACAAAATTTGAAAAGAGTTTACAATTTTCTGTCGGGAAAACCATGAGCAGTGTAGAGTAAGTTTCAACTGCCACCGTAAGATAGAACATGTAATTGTATGTTGGTTATAATGTTGGCGGTCAAATTCAGTTCCAATTACAGGGAAGGTTTGTTGTTGTAGAGGTATTGAAAGCAGTCACTGTAAACGTTGATAAAATTTGAAAGATATCTATATGAATTTCCGTCAAAGTTAGTTTTGTAGAATACTACCATGTATAGTGGGACTTTGATGCAGTAGTTGAAATTGAAATGTGTAACGTTTTAAAGTCATAAGAAACGTAAAACTGGGAGAAGGCGTTTCAGCCTCTCCTCGTGGTAATTTCGCACCGGTCCAAAATAACGCTTAGATAGGAAATTATTACCACTGAAGCCTCCTGTGTTTTAAATTTAGGGAAATTTAATATTTAGATACCCTAATAGCATCCGATATCCATGGGATGTTCTGAACAAGTCCCATTGATGTCACTATGTCGTACGGTGTAACGCTCCCGCGCTTAAAAGTGAAAAACCATCTAGTTCGTCCAACGATCCCACAAAAAAATTCGGTAATAAGAATTACAAGAAAGGACGATTCGGCAAATCACAATACAGTGGGGTGCTTTAAGAATCGCAGCCGTGCTCCTGAAAAATTGTCAGTCTCTGTATATATATAAATATATATCCCTTAAGTAAATTACCTAAAGTCAAGAATTAACAATTAAAGAATTAAGATCTTAAATAATTACACTAGCAATATATTAATTCAAAATCAACGAAATTCAATTTAACAATTTATTTTCTTTAACAGTTTGCATTAAAACCAGAAGAAAATATTACAGCAAATATTACTTTTTAATCACCCTATATATGATTCAGATCTCATTCAATCCGTAGTATAACAACAGCTCCAAAAATTTATAAATATTGAAAGTTCACAACTCTATTATAAATTCTTATATTAAATAGAATTATTTAATTTGGTCACACCGTCAATCACAGACTTCTACAATTAATCAAATTATAAATTGATAGAATTATTTATAAGTAAGCCAATAGTCAACCGACCAAATTAGATAAATATAATTATTTTAAAACTTAACAAAAGTTAATTAAATGAACCAAACAGATTTGAATCAAATAATTAATTGCTATAATTCGGAGACTGATTGTTACAGTTAATCAACGAGTTTTTTTTTTTTTTTTTTTGTGAGTGGTGTTCAAACCTAAATATTTAGTTTGGGACGCTATTTCTAAATCGAGAACTTTCAGAAGAAACGTTATCAATAACAGATTAATCAAACAATAATATGCGAAAGACCCTAAACAGAACCTAAAGCAATATAATTAAGTTTCAAAAAAAACCCAGGAAAAAAAAGGAATCCGACAATTTCAGAACTGAGCTAACTCCCAATAAATAGTTTCAGAGAACAATGATAATCCAAGAAAACTATTAGATCTGGCCGAAGATTTTACAGAACTAAGCTAAACTTCGAACCAAAAAACTCACGTGAACTGGGAATAAAATTTGCTACTCTAAAGCCAACCGGAAAATTAATTGCAAACAAACGATAAATTATAAGTTCAAAGAATATAAATTAGGACTAAAAATTGTAACAAACAATTTTTAATGAACCAATTCAGACGGTTGATTTAACAAATAAATAAAACCAAATTGAATACGAAATAAACCCCAACAACAAGAAACGTCGTTAAAGCACTGAATCGAATTTATTCTTCCGTAATTTTAATTTGAAAGCTAGCTTCATTCAACTAGATCAAATAAACCAAGAGTACCGAACTTTAATAATAGTCCAATGTACCAACTATGAAAGAAACCTTCAAACAATAAGGCTGACGTCGCAAAAGTACTAGCAACTAAAATCCGAATGGGACACTAAATAAAGAAACTATCCACAAACTAAATTACTACGACAAAATTACTCAAAACTGAAAGAACTAAAAAGGTCGCTAAATATAAAAAAAACTTTTACAGAATTGACTATTAACGGAAGATTACTCAAAATCGAAAAGAATTAATTGTGACACTAAAGTAAACTAACCGAACTTAAAACCTAATTAATTACAAAGACCCTGAAACTGAAACAAATGAGACGAAAAACCAGAACTACTAACCTCCCAATTAATTATACAAAAATAGTCGAAATTGAAGCATCTAAATGGGGACGCTAAATTAAAACAACCTTGAGACCAATTAACCAAGAATACTAGAAATTGAAGCAATTCAATGGGAACGCTAAATTAAATTAACTTTCAGACCAATTAAGCAAAAAATATTAGCAATTGAAGCAACTCAATGGTGACGGTAAATTAAATCAATCTTTAAGCCAGTTAACCAAGAATACTAGTAATTGTAGCTGCTCAATGGGGACGCTAACTTAACTCAATCTTAAACCAATTAACCAAAAATAACAGTAATTGAAGCCACTAAATGGAGACGCTAAATTAACTCAATCTTTAAACCAATTAACCAAAAATAACAGTAATTGAAGCAACTCAATGGGGACGCTAAATTGAATCAATCTTTAAACCAATTAACCAAAAATAACAGTAATTGAAGCAACTAAATGGAGACGCTAAATTAACTCAATCTTTAAACCAATTAACCAAAAATAACAGTAATTGAAGCAACTAAATGGAGACGCTAAATTAACTCAACTAACTAAACCAAAGTCAATAGTACCTCAAACAGAATATTGAACACAAACTATGAAAAATCCACTCCTTAAAAGCAGAGAACTTAACAACCCAAAAGAAAAACAGAGAGAAAGAAATACAAAAATAATATTTCTTCACTTACCGCAATTACGTTAACTGCTGGGCTTTCTTTTCCTTTCTTCTCAATAGAAATTACAGCAAACAATCTTTCTCAATCGGAAATAAATCCAAACGATGAATAATCAAAATGATTCAAAAAGTCCAAAGATTTCGATAACAGTACCAAGCGATGTAAAAGCAAAAACCACAAAAACAGCAATGAATTCAATTAGAATAAGTCCCTCTTAGATTTCAAACACACACACTCAAACATGCATACAGCTACTCGTTGACGTGGCAGTACAGAAAGCACGGTTGGGATTCCTTCGGTGCTGCGAGATAGCACCTCAGGCAACGTTGGGACGTACTCAGGATAGCCTGAGGATATCCTATCGGGATAATCCCGGCTTTGTCAGTAGAGCGATATCCTGTGGATATCCTGGCAGGATAATCCCGACTTCGTCAGTAGAGCGATATCCTGTGGATATCCTGGCAGGATAATCCCGACTTCGTCAGTAGAGCGATATCCTGTGGATATCCTGGCAGGATAATCCCGCGGTTGTTGATATTATTATTATTATTATTATTATTATTATTATTATTATTATTATTATTATTATTATTATTATAAAATACTTTAAAGAGTAAATATAGTAATTATATAATACTTTTCTATTATAGTATTATTATTATTTATTAAATAATAATATAATAATAGAAAAGTATTATATAATTAGTATATTAGTCCATCGTATTGTATAATTCTGCAATAACGAAGTAATAATGTTCAGAAAATTAATAATGATAATAAAGTTCAATCAGTATATAATATTTTCATACTATGTTTGAAGAAACTTCCAGCACGGCGCGATCGTTCACTGTTTCTGCTGATGTCCGCGAAATGTTATGCAGTTCTTTCCATGATGCACTGCGCAAGGTGAGCCGTGATGGAAGTAAGTAGACTCAATGTTGTAACTGTGAAGGTTGCTTTAGCTATTTAAATTTTAGGGCTAAAGAATATAGGGTAAGTAATTTTAGTATATTCAATACATACTTGTTGCAAATAGATTAATACACATCAAGTGTAAATGTGCAATAATTTCACTGCTTGTGAACTAGATAGTCGCAGCGTGTATTTTCGACAGTTACGAGAAACAACAGAAGTTGCTGATGCAAATGAGCGAAGCAAAATTGAGGTATTTAATGTGATAATTTATGCAACATAGCTCGATTCAAGTCTAGATAATATAACTTGCAGTGCTTTTTAAAGATTTATGCAGTTCAATCCTCCCAAAAGAATCGAATATGTCACAGTGAAAAAAAAATGTAGTTTTGGATACCGTAAACTATTATTTCTGACTATAGGTTAGTTAAAGATAGGTTTGTTTACTGTAGCGATAAAAAAAATGTTACTTCTAATGCAATAAATGGGATGTAGACCCTTTTGTGTACTACTTTAAAGAAAATACAGTGATATATGTTCCCACCTGTAACAGTTCCAGTTCAATGAACAGCAAGGAGCGGGCTGTTGGAGAAGCAGTAAAAACACATTAATGCCGGTCAGTGAAAATTACTGGTTTAAAAATAGTACATTTTATTTACGTGACAATTTTGTTCTCCTGTAACAATTTCCCGACTGGCAAGATTTTAGAATGTGTAGACCACTGCACATTTGCAATCGTGCAATAGTGCAATAGTAATAATGTTAGCATATTTTTACTCCCAAGGGCCAAAATGTTACTAAAATTATTTCTGAAACGCGGTATCGGCACTACTTTAGCAGATGGCTCTACCAAATTTATCGACATTTCTACTTTCTTTTTTTGGGGGGGGGATTTTCGTGCTGTTAGACTATACTACGTTCTGTTTGCTTCTGCAATACGATTCGTTTGGTGGGTTAGGTTGGGTAGGTTAGATTAAGGTTCTACTAATAATTACGGTCCTTGTACCGAGATGCCGGAATAAATTTCTTGTTAGAAAATAAATTATGAACAGCGGCGTGTCCAGAAAAGTAGTTTGACAGAGCCTTCATTAAAAAAAAATCTTTACTTTCAGTCAAACGGTGACTGCAACCGATTCATCTGATCCGGTTACCAGAGCAGTTTAGGAATCATTCCTCAACTGCTCCCGGAACCGGATCAGATGAGTTGGTTGCAGTTACTGTCCGAGTAAAAGTAATATAAAATGTTAAGAATTATGCTATAAGAACAAGGGCCAAAATGTTACTAAACACTATTCCTAACCAATCCAGATGAAGCGGTGGGTATCAATATTGATATCTAAATGGGAGCCACCGCTCCCCACAAGTGCCATAAAAGCATCCCAATAAAACAATATTTAGTCAAATCAGTACTTTAAAGCTAACGTAAGTGGGGAAAATTTAAAAACAAAACAATCATCATTAATTATAAATTAGTGCAGCATGACAAGGAAAAATGAATTACATCTCACCAAGATAATGCAACCAGCAGCAGCAAAACAAATACTTTGCCAAATACTCAAATGCAAAGCAAATCAAGAATAAAAATATCAATTAAAAATGGAGGATATAGTATACATGAAGCTGTATCAGTTTCCGAAGGAGCAGGTCGTTCATAGTTTTAGGGATTCTTCACTGAGTATGTTCGAACTTACAAAGGGGGTAACAAAGCGACTTGTATTTACTTATTGACTGATACGAAAATAAAAAAGAACGTACCTGTACTTTATATCTGCATGTTTAGTGCCCTTGTACTTTATCTATGACTAGTGATGGGCAGTGGGAATATTCCCGGTGGGAAGGAATTTAAAAAATGGGAATATTACCGGTTTTTTTTCCTGGCTTATAAATTCCCGGGAAGGAATTTATTTCCATTTTTTTTTACTTTATCTTCCAAATATTAAGAACCATATGACTAATTACTTTATTTTAATACATTATGATTTACTTCTAAGTTTTAAAGAATTTGGAGCTTAAAAAAATTAAAATTATTTGACGGTACCTTATGTAAATAATAATATGATTTTTTAAGTTCCATTTCCGTTTGCATTAAAAAGTAGGGTAATTATTTAGTATTGGAGGCCAAAACTAGCAAAAAGATTATTTACGGAACAAATAAGTTTATAGTGATGTTTAAGTAGTCAAGAAAGTATCGAACATATTTTTTTTAAGGCAGTAGGGGATTTATGCAAAACGGAAAGTAATTGGAAGTGATTACTGTGAGGAAAAAAAAGTGGATTGTTGGTAACAAAGATAGAAAACGACGTGCCATGCGGGGCTCTAACCCGCCTTCATTCGCTAACACTCGCTCTGCAATGCTGTCTGAATTTAATGTTGTTAGCGTAATTTAACGTATGAAACCATAAAACAACCGCATCGGAATAGAACATCGCAAAGAAGTAGGTGCAAAGGCTGGCCCCCAATGCTAAAGAGCAAGCAAAATTAGCGAAGTACCAATTTACAAATGATGAAAACGAACCATTTTGTAAAGTAATTTAGAATTATGTAGATGAAGTACTATTAATAAACCCTGAACCAACATTAGTAATAGACGTCGGTCGGTCTCCTCTCTCTGACTCGAATTTTTGAAGAGGTACTCTGGCTTCTTTTCCATGTGAATTAACGTAGGGAATTTCTAGAAATAGGTAAAATGAAAGGTCGTGTATGGCAATGATACCTGCTAAAATATAAAGATAAGTAAGTATCTTTCAAATTTTGTGAACATAAATATGTATTCGCAAACATGTATCTTCTAGCAGGGGTGGATAACTTAACGTAACTGTAACGTAACGAAAATAGTTCTCTGTAACAAAATTATTGGTTATTTAATGTAGGTAGGTACACCTTGTCTCAAAAAGGTTGAGCGCATTCTTTATTGGTGTTTTGAGGCAAAAATTTTCAAAGTCCAACTTCGGGTATCTTCGGGAAATAGTAAACCAGGTTCGAACCTCCAAGCCAGACTTCGTAATCGGGAAAAAGTTTGCAGATGTGTTTTTCTTCTTTTAAATATAATAAGACTTGTTATCAAGTGTTGGAAAAAAGCAACATTGATTGAAATACTTAATGACACAATATTTCGAAACTTTGTATTAATGTCACCACATGCTTGTTTGTCATTTAGCTCTCCATACGTAATGGAACATTTAGATATGTAAACGAATCTTTTCATATGTAAAAGAATGCTTAAAGTTAAGACATAGAACATAATTATCGCCTAAGTACTAAACTAATAGTCAAAGTAGAACAAAAACAGTGTTTCTAGTGGGTATGAATGTCATAATTTTCTTCAGAACCTTTATACATCGCTAAAAGTACCTTAGCAGAAGTCCTTGTGTTAGCTCACTGGTAAGCTGTTGGATTTCAAATCATAAGGTTGTGAGTTCGAATTCCTTCTGGGTCAATGCTCTTTTAAAATTATATTTTCCGCAATGCATGAAAAATTATATAAAATAATGACATTAAATACATCAGTTGTATATATATAACATAATCATTGCAGAATGTAGTAATTATTATGTTTAAAATATAACATCTGAAATAGGTAGGTGTCCACCGTAGGTCTGTATTATATATAAGAGAATGTTAAATACAAGTTAAGAAACTCGTTCACTAGCAATAAATAAATCATGTAGTGTATTTATTTGCAGCTATTTGTCATATAGAGGGTAATTCTCAACATTCATAATACAGCATGTCATTTATGTTCTTGAAAACTTATTCGATGCATAAACCGAAGGTTTAAACAGAGAATCCAAAGTCGCAACGCTCGCAAGAAATTCATGAACCCCAAAGGTCACGTGAGCAGACTGGAATTGTCCTTATGAAGCACGCCACAGCAGAAAGTCTTTACATAGATTTTCAATTCAATTCCTGATATATGCTTTTGCAATGTGGAAGTGGTGATGCCTTTAGTCGCTCTCTCTCGCTCGCTCACTCACTCTCTATTTCTACAGAATATAAAAGTGGATGTATGTGTGTGTGTTTCAACATAATTCTGATATATCTAGCGCAATTATAACTATATTTCTTACAGTCTGGAAAAGAGTACTGTCGGGATACATATCCAAAATGCTAGAAACTGGTCGATATTAGTATCGAATCCATAGCTTCGTGGTCGCTTAGGTGAATAGTTCTACTTTCAATTCAAGTCCAATTAAGTTCCCATTAGCACCCAGGGTGGTTACGTAGCGACATAAAAATATCGAAATCAACCGATATTAGAATCGAATCGTAAATTTTCAGCGCCGCTAACAGTGCCGCATTTCCCATTAGTCCAGATTAGTCCACATTTCACATTAGTCCCATTGCCTAGAGGGCAATATATTTGCAGAGTGCAAAGTTTAAAACTTGAATAATATTTTAATTTTTTCCGTATGAAAAAGTTAAAAATCAAGAGCAAATATACTATTTTATGAACAATCCTCTTTTACTGTTCTAATATGTATAATAATAGCGTAAGAAATCTAAAAATAATTCAGAACACGTTTCACATTTGTTATTTTTTGTTACGTAGTTCTAGCTGTAGCATGTAGTGAGTGGTATTTAAATGTAATAAATTCACTAATTAAGCATATTCGAATTAAGTTTTATTTTTAAGTTAGGGATGAAGGGGCGGAGAAATATGTAGTTATTGGGGCGCCGAGAGCAAACGTGCGTAGA
This sequence comes from Thermobia domestica, assembly GCF_964235325.1. Taxonomy (NCBI): domain Eukaryota; kingdom Metazoa; phylum Arthropoda; class Insecta; order Zygentoma; family Lepismatidae; genus Thermobia; species Thermobia domestica. Next base: position 269,767,756 of record NC_137460.1, on the reverse strand, counting down.
GGCGCCGAGCTTTTAAATGCAACACTGGTCGCTAAATTAATTGGTAGAAATTTTAATGTCATTTAAGACCAAATTTAGTCCTAACGGTGGCAGTATCCGTTTGCTCTCCTAGGAGAAATGAAAGGGGCTGACATCAAAATTATATATATACATATATTTACATATATATACATATAAAAAAGGACCGACATTAGTGTCGAATCCATAATTTTCGAGGTGGATTAGATAAAGAGTGGCACTCCAGGTGCTTAATGATATAGAAAATTAGTTTTTCTTTCTTTTTTACGTTGGTCTACTTTTCCTTGATTTGAGACTTTCAAATTTCATCCTATTTTCTTCTGAAATGTGTCTGTAAGGCAACAAAGAAATAATTATATATGATAAATTTAAATTCATTTTAATTCGGAAGTTGAGAAACACTTTGCCATTATATATCGTAAAGGTCAGATCCACCAGCATAGTAACAGAGAGGTGCTTGAGTCATTGACGGTAGAAATTCAAACTCCGGTAAGTGATAATTTCACAGTCTTGTTTTATTACAAGTGTAGCCTCTTTAGTCAACGGAGAAGAGGACGTGGATCATGGGTCAGAGTTGATGTCGATGGGTCGGAGTTGGTCGCAATGGTTCAGAGTGGTTCATAGTTGGTGGTGGGTCAGAGTAGATCACGATGGATGATGGGTCAGGGTGGGCCAATGGGTCATTTGGGTGGTGGGTGATACTGGATCATGGTGGGTCGTGAATCAAATTTTCATTGACCCACACCATCTCTGGTTAATATTGTACTAAAGATAAGAGGCACCGCAGATGCATGTCGGCTATTATGCTGAAATTTTGCACATAGATAGTACCCCACCAGAAAGCAATAAATCTGAAACGGTTCACGGTATCACCTCCTAGAACTCGAGATGTAGGGGTTTGTATGATTGGCTAAATTAAGACGTCAATGATTTATCCATCAACAAGCAAGCTTTTTATGATCGTTTCCGTAGGGAAATCAGAAGAACAGGTGCCTAGTAATCGTAATATTGATAGTTCGCGTCCACCCCGGGGTATTTGTTTTGTGTTTTTTTGACTCACCTAAATATAAACAAATCACATATATAGGCATTTTAACATATTTTGGGAGAGTAATTTTGTGGTTCGTTGTCGTTTCATCGCGTCTCTGCCGCTGGTAGTAAAGTTTTCAAAATGGAACTGGGGCCACCGCGGATTGTCGCTGCGGGGCCACCAATTTTTGGCGAGAGGTCAATAGTTGACCATCTGTAGTCCACCGACGCTTACAGCTTAGGGTAATGAACGATGTCTTTGCCTTGTAGACGTCATGACTTCCGACGTCGGCAGTCAACTAGCTTTTAGTATTCCTTTACTAACCATCTATCGTTCATGTTTATACACGGTGTAATAATAATAATAATAATAATAATAATAATAATAATAATAATAATTATTATTATTATTTGTAGTAATAGTAGTATAATTGATAACAGAATAAATATATTGTCTATGTATTGTCTAGGTAGGACTACACACAGGATTTGGCTCGTTTTAGTTTGACTCGACTCTAATCCGAGTCGAGTTGGAGGATATTTTTCGCGCCGAGTCCTAGAGTAGACCTCAAAGATGTCTGTTTCGAGTCGAGTCGAGTTTCAAAGAAAAGTCGCTCGTGCCCATCCCTACTAATGAGAGCTTAATCGGAGTTAAGCGAAATCGAAAGTCACACTATTTATCTAAGCGACCCCGAAAACTATGAATTCGACACTAATACCGATCATTTTCTAGCAATCTTTTATATGTATCCCCCTCCCATTCACCATAGGTAACCCGACAGCACTCTTTTTCAGACTATAAGAAATTTGGTTAAAATTACTCTAGGCCAGTGGTTCTCAATCTAATTCCTATCACGATCCCCTTTTATCACATCCTCTTGCCAGCGACCCTTTTATAATTTGTGTTTTATAATAAGCTTGTGTGGGATTTTTAACATACCTATTTCTATATTAGTAGAATCCATTTCTTGTTTATAGTGAACAGTGCCGTGGCATGGAAAATCAGCGCTCGGGGCGAGAGTATACGACGATGTCTCCGTACATATGAGTGAGGTCGACAGACTAGCTGCGAAGCGCCACCATGGTTGGCACGAAGCTCAATAAAATTTTCAAAAGTAAACTCTGCCTTTTCTTGATTTTGAGCACATTTTATTACGTTTTTCCTTCTATTTTATACATGTGCACATGCACTTTCCTATAGGGATGCACGCGAGACGCGAGAAGTCTCGTCTCGTCTCGCATTTGCGATACGAGACACAAGGCGAGAGTGAAAATTTTATGCGAGACGAGACTAAACCATGCGAGACGAGACGCTAGACGAGACTCGGTTAAGTCTCGCACGAGAAGTCTCGCGAGACTTCTCGCAGTCTCACAACATTTATGAATTACATTTAATTGTATATTTAGTAATTTTACATTTATTGAGTTTTCTAAGTTGAGCGTTAATGCCTCCAGGAACAAAAAAGTGATTGGGACAATAGACATTTTATGAGATTTATTATTAATCAAGGTTAATTTTCAGAATTAAAGCCTTCTTTAGTTTCTAAAAAAGAAAAGCTTTGTAAATTGGAAATTTATTACAGCATCGATTTAGGACTTTATTTTGCGACACAAACATATACACGCGGGCGCGCACGAATACATGAACTTCTATTTTTGGTCTGAAAAGCGAATAAGACTCCCTATTGCTGCGAAATATGATATTTCTGTTGTTTCTGTTAGACGAGACCTTACTACTAGCGATTAATGTTGGGGGATGGCGGGGAAATCCCCTCTCGTCAAAGTTTATCCCCGACCCGGCTCGCAGAAATAACATGATATTTTTACATGGAATAAGTATTTTCTTTCTATATATTTATCAAAAACATCCCCCTCTAGTTCGGAAGTTTAATTCAAATACTGGTTTGGCAGGATGTCCCTATAGGTTTCGTGGGAGATGGTAGGAATGGCCCTATATCTGTCAGTAATTTTATTTTCTAGATCTGGCAGTATAAGTTGAAAGCGAAAGTTGATAAAATGCGATAATCCAACATTGCTACAAGCCCAAACGAACCAAAAGAATTGGGTCGTATTGTGTTGTGAGGAGTTCTTTTGTTGTGTACAAGCGCTTTTGGTGGTATGAAAACATCTTTATACTGGAAAATCACCCTTCAAGGAAACGACCAAAACGTGTAAATGTTGATAGTGGCGACGATACTTTAGAAGAGGCAAATATTGCTGGAGACCTCTAAGCTGGAAAACAATGTTGGATCCAGCAACAATTTATGCTGGTTTTGCTGTAAATTATGCTATTAATTTGACGAAAATTAATGGTCCAGCGATCAAATTCCAGCACAACTTTTCTTTTAATTTGGAGCGGAGGGGACACAAGTTCGGATACCATATTGAACTCTAGGTTCCGTCTCCTTAGGATGTTATGAACATTCATCCCATGGAAAGCAATGGCAAACCACCATTCACCTTGCCAAGGGACTTTTAGGTCAAATACCTGCCTTCGGACAGAATATCACATCATCATTCATTAACAGCCATAGAATAACACATTGCAAAATTTTGACCTAGAATATATGTGAGACCATGCAAGAAAGTCTCGCGCGAGACGCGAGATGAGACTCAAAATTTTATGCGAGACGCGAGTAGTAGTCCCCCCGTTATGCCCGAATGACTCATCCTCACTCTCTTTTATGACCGGGGTGAAAGGTCAATGACCTGGCCCGGGGTCAATGACCTAGGGGTACCTAGGACCACCCCCCTTAAATTTTGGAAATTGCCAAATCTAAAAATTTGGTATGGTAGCCTAGGACCATAGTATGTACCTCTATTAGTATTGGGTGTCTATGTCGTTCCCTTTTATGGGTAAAAAATTGCCAAAAATTCAAATTTCGGGGTTTTTTGACCTAATTTATCCCCTTTGATGAGGTGTTATTACCCTATATAGTTATATGGGCGTATACAGGGGTCCATTACCTTTCATAACATATGGGTATATTAATGCACCCCTTTAAATTTTTGGGAGGGGTACCTTGGCCCACCCCTTAAATTTTGGAAATTGCCCAATTTCAACATTGGGTATTATAGTATAGGACCCTAATATGTATTAGGTTAAATTTGGGCGGTCCACCTCATTCCCCTTTAGGGGTACAAAATTGCCAAAATATAAACGTAAGCAATACGTTATACCACGTGTTTGGTTTTTGGTCGATTTTATCCCCTTTGATGAGGTGTTATTATCCTATATAGTTATATGGTCATGTATAGGGGTCCATTACCTTTCATAAGATATGGGTATATTTGTGCACTCCTTTAAAAATTTGGGAGGGGTACTTTGGCCCACCCCTTAAATTTTGGAAATTGCCCAATTTAAACATTTGGTATTATAGTACCGGATCCTAACATGTATTATGATAAATTTGGGTGGTCCACCTCGTTCCCTTCTAGGGGTACAAAATTGTCAAAATATAAACGTAAGCAATACGTTATACCATGTGTTTGGTTTTTGGTCGATTTTATCCCCTTTGATGAGGTGTTATTATCCTATATAGTTATATGGGCGTATACAGGGGTCCATTACCTTTCATAAGACATGGGTATATTAATGCACCCCTTGAAAAATTTGGGAGGGGTACCTTGGCCCACCCCTTAAATTTTGGAAATTGCCCAATTTAAACATTTGGTATTATAGTACTGGACCCTAACATGTATTATGATAAATTTGGGTGGTCCACCTCGTTCCCTTCTAGGGGTACAAAATTGTCAAAATATAAACGTAAGCATTACGTTATACCACGTGTTTGGTTTTTGGTCGATTTTATCCCCTTTGATGAGGTGTTATTATCCTATATAGTTATATGGGCGTATACAGGGGTCCATTACCTTTCATAAGACATGGGTATATTAATGCACCCCTTGAAAAATTTGGGAGGGGTACCTTGGCCCACCCCTTAAATTTTGGAAATTGCCCAATTTAAACATTTGGTATTATAGTACCGGATCCTAACATGTATTATGATAAATTTGGATGGTCCACCTCGTTTCCTTCTAGGGGTACAAAATTGTCAAAATATAAACGTAAGCATTACGTTGTACCACGTGTTTGGTCTTTTGGCCCAATTTATCCTCTTGGATGAGGGGCTATTACCTTATATGGTTATATGGTTATGTATAGGGGTCTATTCCCTATCATAAGACATAGGTACATTTGTGCACTCCTTTAAAAATTTGGGAGGGGTACTTTGGCCCACCCCTTAAATTTTAGAAATTGCTCATTTTATATATTTGGTATTATAGTACTGGACCCTAACATGTATTATGATAAATTTGGGTGGTCCACCTCGTTCCCTTTTAGGGGTACAAATTGCCAAAATATAAACGTAAGCAATACGTTGTACCACGTGTTTGGTATTTTGGCCCAATTTATTTCCTTGGATGAAGTCCTATTACCTTATATGGTTATGTATAGGGGTCTATTCCCTATCATAAGACAAAGGCACATTTGTGCACCCCTTTAAAAATTTGGGAGGGGTACTTTGGCCCACCCCTTATCTTATGATAGGAAATGAACCTATATACATGACCATATAACCATATAAGGTAATAGAACCTCCTCAAGCATTTGGTATCATAGTACAGGTCTCCAATATGTACCACTATAAATTTGGATGGTCCACATCGTTCCCTTTTCATAGGTAAAGAACTACCAAAAATCAAATTTCGGAGGTTATTGACCTCTATTTAGCATGTTATATGGATATGTACAGAGGTTTATTACCTTTATATGTTTATGTTCCTTTTTAAATTTGGGAATTATCAAATAACAAAATTCGGTAAACGTTTTCTAAGCCCCATTGTAGATGTTGATGTTCCTCTTATGGCCAAATATTCAAAATTTAAATGTTATTGACCGGCTTTATTATTGAATAAGTACAGGATTTATTACTTTTTCATAAGACACAGGTGTATTTGTGTACCAATCTTAAATTTTGGAAGGGGTACATTTCTTATTGTCGTATCAATAATTGGTAATTGGATAGTATTTCATTCATTGGGTAAATCATTAGGATCACGTGATCGGTTATTGACCTATGATGGGATTAGGAGTCCAGGACATTGGTACATTGAAACTTTGTAGGATAATTTGATAATGCGTCATTGGTTTTGATTATTCCCGCCAAATATAAACGTAAGCAAGACGTTGTACCACGTGATTGTTCTTGATGAGGTAGTGTACAGGGATTCATTTCCTTTGTTGTGGTACTTCTTAAGTTTGAGTACACACACACACTTCTAGAAAACAGTTGGTTCTACTCAGGTAAACAATTGACGGACATTATTGACCTTATTGAACATATAATGATATGATTAACTCTAAGACTTAGGTATATCAAGAGAAGTATTCTTTAAATTTGGGAATGGTGATAAACAGAATTTTAACATAAGGTGTGAAATTTGAAACAATACATTGAACTTTAGTCACAGCTCATAGTCTAAGATCATTGGTGGTGATTGATTTGAAATCTGATAGCTAACCTTATTGAATCTTATGATTCATAGACGAAAGGCAATACATGCTACAACAGTTTAAAATTTAATCATAAGGTGATGTAATCTGACACTAGCAAAGTTATTGTTAATGCAATTTGATTGGATGATCACTATCTTTCCTGCAATCTGATTGGTTGATCACTATCTTTCGTGCAATCTGATAGGTTGATGAGTTTTAAATCTTTTTCTGCATTCAGTTTTGTTTTAACATTTAAAAAATTTGAAACTTTGGTTTGACATTTTTTCGTTTCCAAATTTTTTGTTTAAATTTTTTTGTTTCGAAATTTTTGTTTGTTTCAAAATTTTGTTTGAAACTTTTCGTTTGAAATTTTTGTTTGAAAAATTTTTGTTCAAAAATTTTGTTTAAAATTTTTTGTTTGAAATTTTTCGTTTCCAAATTTTTTGTTTGAAATTTTTTGTTTCAAAATTTTGTTTGAAATTTTTTCGCTTCAAAATTTTGTTTGAATTTTTTTCGTTTGAAATTTTTTGTTTGAATTTTTTTTTCGTTTCAAAATTTTGTTTCAAAGATTTTTGTTCTAAATTTTTGTTTTCAAAGTTTGAGTTGACATTTTTAAAAGTTTGTGCACTTATTAGTAAAGAACTGGAACTGTTTAGAGCAAAAACCTTTGACAACATTGTGGTGCAATAGTACACGTCAGAATATGGGTTTGTACTTGAAATGAAAAAACACAATTCATTGAAATGGATCATTTTATTACACTCCACATACATCCATACCAGATAGTGGTTCTGGATATTGTCGATACAATGTATTTTGAACTTCTTGCACTAGTTTGTCTTTAGCATATAATTTTAATTCCAGTTAAAGTCTTTTAAGGTCTAATGCAATATCAATTGGTGGAAACTCAATGTCCATTTGATCACAAATAAACTGTTTATCAATACAGTTATGCACCCAAGAACGATGTTGACAACCATCACAATATCTAGATACATGTTGTACAATATGCATAACACATTTTTCAAAATAGTACTTTTTCAGGAATATACTAGTTTTGTTGCACACTTCCACTGCATGTTTCACACACTGAAATACGCTGATGAATTTGTTCCATTCCGTTTGTGTTAGATACACCATATTGCGAGGGACATGAAATGTACTCTTTTTACGTAACAGCACCATCTTCTCTTCGAGGACTGTACGCAGCACCACTTCATGATTTGAGCCTAATGATTTGACTATGGTCACATTTAGCTCATCATGAAAATAATCGTTCATTTGGTCGATTCGTGAACATAATATTTGCCATTCTTCACAGGTCAGTTGTACACCAAATTGTTCTGCTTTGCCCAATCGAATCACAGGTTCAAATGTTTTAGCACTGATACCAATCATCACATGTTTTGTTTGAAATATATTTATTGGATAATAGCTTGCGAAGATGAACTCTTTATCGTTAGAAGTACACATCTTTCCTCCTGAAAAGCACTTGCTAAAATGATTTCGTGGGATGACACTGTATTTGCTGGTTTATAGTTATTGCTGACGTCATTGGTAAGGAATGTGCTGACGTTTGAATTCATGATTTGATCACAGTTGCTGACGTCATGCCGACCAACCAAATTCATACAACTACGGCTGACGTCATTGGAAAGAAATGTGCTGATTCATGATTTCATCACAATGGCTGACGAATCTGGCTGTGTACTAAATTCAAGTTGATGACTTCGACCCAAGAATCCTTTGTAACATAAAGATACAGATCCAGTATTTAAGAAACGCAGCAGTTCTTCTTGTTTTGATGCTTCCATGGGTAAATATCTTGCTGGTAAAATTATATTCTTATCATTTTCAAGCTTCACTACGATTCTTAATCCAAACTTTGTAGGGATCATTTGGCTAGCTAAGATTCTATAAGGTACATTCTGTTGTAAATCGGTAATTTTGGTAAATGATTTCATCACATCACGCGTGTTTAGAAACTGCAGACAAGTAGCCATGATGACGTTATCATGAATACTAACTCGAACGATACTTATATATGATGCAAAACTGATGACGTTGCATTATCATGTTCTGACGTGCACCACAATGTTGCCAGAGGTTTTAGTTCTAAACAGTTCCAGTTCTTTACTAATGAGTGCACAAACTTTTAAAATGTCAAACAAAAATTTCAAAAAAAATTTCAAACAAAAATTTTCAAAAAAAATTTGAAACAAAATTTTCCAAACAAAACTGTTCAAACAAAAATTTTTTAAACAGAAAAAAATTTTGGAAACGAAAAATTTCAAACGAAAAAATTTTAAACAAAAAAAATTTTGAAACAAAAATTTACAAACAAAAAAATTTCAAACAAAAATTTTTTCAAACAAAAATTTCAAACGAAAAGTTTCAAACAAAAAATTTCAAGCAAAAAAATTTCAAACTAAAAAAATTTTACGTTTCACGGTTAACCGTCAAACTTTATCCGGTTTTTAACTATTCGATTAACAAATAAACGGTTTTGATCATATTTATCAGTGAGTGCAAAATGTTGAACGAAACCAAGATTTTTAAATGTTAAACAAAACTTAAAACTGAATACAGCAAAGATTTGAAAATCATCAACCTATCAGATTGCACGAAAGATAGTGATCAACCAATCAGATTGCAGGAAAGATAGTGATCATCCAATCAAATTGCATTAACAATAACTTTGCTAGTGTCAGATTACATCACCTTATGATTAAATTTTAAACTGTTGTAGCATGTATTGCCTTTCGTCTATGAATCATAAGATTCAATAAGGTTAGCTATCAGATTTCAAATCAATCACCACCAATGATCTTAGACTATGAGCTGTGACTAAAGTTCAATGTATTGTTTCAAATTTCACACCTTATGTTAAAATTCTGTTTATCACCATTCCCAAATTTAAAGAATACTTCTCTTGATATACCTAAGTCTTAGAGTTAATCATATCATTATATGTTCAATAAGGTCAATAATGTCCGTCAATTGTTTACCTGAGTAGAACCAACTGTTTTCTAGAAGTGTGTGTGTGTACTCAAACTTAAGAAGTACCACAACAAAGGAAATGAATCCCTGTACACTACCTCATCAAGAACAATCACGTGGTACAACGTCTTGCTTACGTTTATATTTGGCGGGAATAATCAAAACCAATGACGCATTATCAAATTATCCTACAAAGTTTCAATGTACCAATGTCCTGGACTCCTAATCCCATCATAGGTCAATAACCGATCACGTGATCCTAATGATTTACCCAATGAATGAAATACTATCCAATTACCAATTATTGATACGACAATAAGAAATGTACCCCTTCCAAAATTTAAGATTGGTACACAAATACACCTGTGTCTTATGAAAAAGTAATAAATCCTGTACTTATTCAATAATAAAGCCGGTCAATAACATTTAAATTTTGAATATTTGGCCATAAGAGGAACATCAACATCTACAATGGGGCTTAGAAAACGTTTACCGAATTTTGTTATTTGATAATTCCCAAATTTAAAAGGGAACATAAACATATAAAGGTAATAAACCTCTGTACATATCCATATAACATGCTAAATAGAGGTCAATAACCTCCGAAATTTGATTTTTGGTAGTTCTTTACCTATGAAAAGGGAACGATGTGGACCATCCAAATTTATAGTGGTACATATTGGAGACCTGTACTATGATACCAAATGCTTGAGGAGGTTCTATTACCTTATATGGTTATATGGTCATGTATATAGGTTCATTTCCTATCATAAGATAAGGGGTGGGCCAAAGTACCCCTCCCAAATTTTTAAAGGGGTGCACAAATGTGCCTTTGTCTTATGATAGGGAATAGACCCCTATACATAACCATATAAGGTAATAGGACTTCATCCAAGGAAATAAATTGGGCCAAAATACCAAACACGTGGTACAACGTATTGCTTACGTTTATATTTTGGCAATTTGTACCCCTAAAAGGGAACGAGGTGGACCACCCAAATTTATCATAATACATGTTAGGGTCCAGTACTATAATACCAAATATATAAAATGAGCAATTTCTAAAATTTAAGGGGTGGGCCAAAGTACCCCTCCCAAATTTTTAAAGGAGTGCACAAATGTACCTATGTCTTATGATAGGGAATAGACCCCTATACATAACCATATAACCATATAAGGTAATAGCCCCTCATCCAAGAGGATAAATTGGGCCAAAAGACCAAACACGTGGTACAACGTAATGCTTACGTTTATATTTTGACAATTTTGTACCCCTAGAAGGAAACGAGGTGGACCATCCAAATTTATCATAATACATGTTAGGATCCGGTACTATAATACCAAATGTTTAAATTGGGCAATTTCCAAAATTTAAGGGGTGGGCCAAGGTACCCCTCCCAAATTTTTCAAGGGGTGCATTAATATACCCATGTCTTATGAAAGGTAATGGACCCCTGTATACGCCCATATAACTATATAGGATAATAACACCTCATCAAAGGGGATAAAATCGACCAAAAACCAAACACGTGGTATAACGTAATGCTTACGTTTATATTTTGACAATTTTGTACCCCTAGAAGGGAACGAGGTGGACCACCCAAATTTATCATAATACATGTTAGGGTCCAGTACTATAATACCAAGTGTTTAAATTGGGCAATTTCCAAAATTTAAGGGGTGGGCCAAGGTACCCCTCCCAAATTTTTCAAGGGGTGCATTAATATACCCATGTCTTATGAAAGGTAATGGACCCCTGTATACGCCCATATAACTATATAGGATAATAACACCTCATCAAAGGGGATAAAATCGACCAAAAACCAAACACATGGTATAACGTATTGCTTACGTTTATATTTTGACAATTTTGTACCCCTAGAAGGGAACGAGGTGGACCACCCAAATTTATCATAATGCATGTTAGGATCCGGTACTATAATACCAAATGTTTAAATTGGGCAATTTCCAAAATTTAAGGGGTGGGCCAAAGTACCCCTCCCAAATTTTTAAAGGAGTGCACAAATATACCCATATTATATGAAAGGTAATGGACCCCTATACATGACCATATAACTATATAGGATAATAACACCTCATCAAAGGGGATAAAATCGACCAAAAACCAAACACGTGGTATAACGTATTGCTTACGTTTATATTTTGGCAATTTTGTGCCCCTAAAAGGGAATGAGGTGGACCGCCCAAATTTAACCTAATACATATTAGGGTCCTATACTATAATACCCAATGTTGAAATTGGGCAATTTCCAAAATTTAAGGGGTGGGCCAAGGTACCCCTCCCAAAAATTTAAAGGGGTGCATTAATATACCCATATGTTATGAAAGGTAATGGACCCCTGTATACGCCCATATAACTATATAGGGTAATAACACCTCATCAAAGGGGATAAATTAGGTCAAAAAACCCCGAAATTTGAATTTTTGGCAATTTTTACCCATAAAAGGGAACGACATAGACACCCAATACTGATAGAGGTACATACTATGGTCCTAGGCTACCATACCAAATTTTTAGATTTGGCAATTTCCAAAATTTAAGGGGGGTGGTCCTATGTGCCCCTGCCAAAATTTAGGGGGTGGGCCAAGGTACCCCTGCCAAAATTTAGAGGGGGTGGTCCTAGGTACCCCTAGGTCATTGACCCCGGGCCAGGTCATTGACCTTTCACCCCGGTCATAAAAGAGAGTGAGGATGAGTCATTCGGGCATAACGGGGGGACTACTACTACGCGAGACGAGACTTCACATTTGCGAGAGGAGACCTTACGCGAGACGAGACCAACGCTTGAGGTTGCGAGACGAGACTTTTCCATTTCTCGTCTCGTCTTGTCTCGCGTGCATCCCAACTTTCCTAACATGAGTAACACACTTCCTACGAAATTTGTGCCCCCTTTTTTCGGCGCCCGGCATTGACAGTGGATACAGTAACTGGACTATCTATATTTCCAACGACGAAGGTGCTGGTTCAAGATGGATGTTAAACTCCTTCTTTGAAGAGGCCATTAACGTATCTGATCTAAGCCCACAACTTCTTAACCAAATAATAGAATGATCATGCTACAAGTCTTTGCAACTGGTTTTCTGTAACAAAGACTTGGACAAGTTCTGCCTGATGTGGAGAGAAGAATATCCTGGTCTGGTATCTGCTGCTTTAAAAGTAATAATTCCATTTGCTACATCGTACTTGTGCGAAAGTTTTTTTTTTTTTTTCATGGTAAACATTAAAACAAAGACAAGAAATCGCTTATCAGTTGAAAATGGCTTCAAATTGTTCGACACGAAGATTGAACCGGGCATTGCTGCACTAGTGAAATTACACCATGCTTAGGTATCTCATTAGGTTTCAATTTTAATTGTATTTCTATGTGCAGGTTTTGTTCCATGTGTATTTTTCTAGTATTTCTATATGCAGTTCTCATTAGTATCATATCATACGTCTTTCATTTAAATTCATTTTTAAACAACTCTTCACCCTTTGACAATGTTCAGTAGACTTATTTTTTATTGTTCTGTACAGTATGTATAAAAAATAAAAGTATGTCTATCAGAACAAAATTCAAAATAATTTCCGGTATTAGATTCTAACTATATTTATCTCTTCCGCTTATCTTCGCGACTTCCTAGGGGCCACGACTCCCAGGTTGAGAAACCCTGCTCTAGGCATACATGAGTTATGTTGGAACATACATACATACACTTTTATATGTATAAATGCAGATCAGAGAGAGTTGAGAGAAAGCGATTAAGGTATTACCGCTCTCAATCTCTTCACTTTACTTTTGCGATTCGTGAATTTCTTACGTGACAGTTTGCGGCTAGCTAGTTTTTTGTCTTGAACCACGATCCGATTTTCGATATGCTCTACCTAAATGCTGTAATGCGAATATTGAGAAGTTACCTGCGTATGAAAATAGCTGCAAATAAATACATTACATAACTTATTTATTGCTATTACACGATTTTCGTAATTTGTATTTAATATTCACATATAACATACCGACGTTCTGTCAATATCTCAAATGTTATATTTTAAAGATAAGAATTGCTTATGTCGTGAAATGATATGAATATATATATTCAACTGATATATACAACTGATGAATTGTAATGTAACTATTTTACATAATTTTCATGCATTGAGGAAAGTAGAATATCATAAAAGAATCTCACCTGAACGGGTATCGAACTCACGATTTAAACGCTCGGGGGTGTACCACTGAGCTAACATGACCGCTTTTCGGAAGCTGCTTCTGAAATATAACTGAGCTCATACGTAAATTATTTTTTTCGTATGGAAATCACAATGACGAAACGAGAGTGTGAATATAAAGTTTCGAAATATTGTATCATTAACTATTTCAATCAACTTTACTTTTTTTCTACACTTAATACCATTTCAACATGTCTTATTATATTTAACAGAAGGAAAAACATATCTGTACATTTTATCCCGATTGCTAAGGTTGGCTTGGAGGTTCGAACCAGCAGCTTTAGTTTACTGTTTTCAGAAGATACCCGAAGTTGGACTTCGAAAGTGTTCGTCTCAATACAGCTATCATCATATCGCTCAATCTGTTTGGTATATGGTATATGTTTTTATACGTGTAAAGTCAGTATAACAATTCATTCTTTAAACAGCTTTTCGTATGTATTAATACTCCTTTATATAAACTGTTTTTAATATTATTATTACGGCGCACCATTTTCAGATTTCTTTCGCGAGTCGTTGACCAAGTCGTTCCCCACAATAAGCGTGTCGTGCAATTAACCAACCACGCGTCAGGTATTAGCTTTTACCTATTGCTTCCTGCTCACAGCTCAGAACATTGGTAACTATGGATAGACGTACAGCAATAATTACTTTATGGGAGTTGGAAGGCTATTCTGCAACTGCAGCTAGCAGGCGAGTAGGTGTCCCGGCCTCTACAGGAAGGCGATGGCTTCGGAAATATGGTCCTACACGTCAAACTGGTAATTTACGATCTTCTGGTTGTCCGCATGTGTCAACCGAAGCCTAAGATGCGAGATTAGTAAACGAAGCCCGGCTAGACCCACTAAGGACGTCTAGATAGCTAAGGGAAGCTTCTCCTTTTCCTGGTAGTAAGCATACAGCTCTGCGAAGGATTCGTCATGCCGGGTTACGTGGCTGTGTTGCTGCCGTGAAGGAAAAACTCTCAGACGACCACAAAATTTACCGTCTCGCGTTTGCACAGGCGAATGTGGGTCGCAATTGGGAAAACGTAGTTTTCTCAGATGAATCCATATTCACATCATCAAATGAGGGACGCCGTTTTGTGTATCGCCCGAGAGGCACCCGATATGACCCTGGATGTGTTGCTGCTTGAAATCGCAGTGGCCATGTATCTATTTCATGTTGGGGTTGGATTTTCAGGCGCGGAGCAGAACAGCTTCACAGAATTGAAGGACACCTGGACAGTGCTCAGTACTTAGATTTTATGAGTAATATCATGGTGCCATCTGTACGAGTATTTCAGCCTGATGGTGTAATTCAGTTCCAGCAAGACCAGTCGCCAATACATACTTCCCGTGTGGTTTCGGAATGGTTCGCAGGGCAGCCTGAGATTGATTTAATTGACTGGCCGCCTCGTGGAGCAGACCTCAATCTCATGGAAAATATGTGGGCAGAAGTGAAGAGCACTCTAAGGGATAGTTGGCCTGAGGCAGATCCACCAGAACCCAAGATGACCTGTGGCATCTTGTTTCCGAAGCATAGCTGGAGGTAGGGAAAGGAGATAAATTTGTCACCCATTTAATAGATTCCATGCCCAGAAGAATAGGGCGTGTAATAAATTCAGAAGGGTGATTTTTTTTATTCTAGTGTTTGTTTTAAATTGATAACATAGATGTAATATTTTATGTAAGACTCCTGTAATTGGGATTCTTCTGTTGGAGTCAGCGGATTTAAATAAATAAAATAAGTATTGGACACAATGTTAATGTCCCCGCCTTAACTCCCGAAAACAGTCCTTTTCAGGGCTACCTAAACGCTTCTGAAAATATTTCTAGAAGTAAACCACTCCTTGAATCCGATTTCTGTGCAATTCTACTAACAAAAAAAAAAAAAAGATAATTCTCTGCAGGCTTTGAACTCAAGACGACCTCATTAACAAGCCCGTACTCTACCAGTGAGCTAATATGAACACGCAAATCCAACCCGAAGAAACACGACTTTCAATTTCCGGTATTCCATTACACTGATGGTCATATACTTTGCAAATGTTGTATTCAACTTGGGATATTCCGCAACACATAAACAAAGCGAAAGAAAGAAAGAAAGAAAGAAAGAAAGAAAGAGAGAGAGAGAGAGAGAGAGAGAAATGAATATACAAAAGCATATTCAACGTATTCGAATGAGACTCTAAGTAACGATATTCCATTCTAAAGAGAATTTCTGTTTCTTCCCGTGACGTTAAGGGGATCGGGAAAAGTTATGTGTCTTGAAGCAGAATCCGACTTTGGATACTCTGTTTACACACTTTCTATATTCGTAGGAATATACTGTATTTCACGAATGTAAATGACATGCTGTATTGAGAATATTGAGAAGTTACATCTGTATGACAAATAGCTGCAAATAAATACACTACATAATTTATTTATTGCTATTAAACGATTTTCCTAACTTGCATTTAACATTCTCATATATAATACCGACCTATTATGAAAATTATCTCAGATTTTATATTTTAAACATAATAATTACTACATTCTGCAATGATTATGTTATATATATATATATATATATATATATATATATATATATATATATATATATATATATATATATATATATATACAACTGATGTATTTAATGTCATTATTTTATATAATTTTTCATGCATTGCGGAAAATATAATTTTAAAAGAGCATTGACCCAGAAGGGATTCGAACTCACATCCTTATGATTTGAAATCCAACAGCTTACCAGTGAGCTAACACAAAAACTTTTGCTGAGGTACTTTTAGCGGTGTATAACGGTTCTCAAGAAAATTATGACATTCATACCCACTAGAAACGCTGTTTTTGTTCTACTTTGACTATTATTTTAGTACTTAGGTGATAATTATGTTCTATGTCTTAACTTTGAGCATTCTTTTACATATGAAAAGATTCGTTTACGTATCTAAATGTTCCATCACGTATGGAGAGCTAAATGACAAACAAACATTTGCTGACACTAATACAAAGTTTCGAAATATTGTATCATTAAATATTTCAATCAATGTTGCTTTTTTTCTACACTTGGTAACAAGTCTTATTATATTTAAAAGAAGAAAAACACATCTGCAAACTTTTTCCCGATTGCAATGGCTGGCTTGGAGGTTCGAACCTGGTTTACTATTTCCCGAAGATACCCGAAGTTGGACTTTGAAAATTTTTGCCTCAAAACACCAATAAAGAATGCGCTCAACCTTTTTGAGACAAGGTGTACAAGGTATAACACCAATTTTTGTTACGACACCGTAACGTTATTCGAGCATGTAACGTTATTGTACCGCAACTAATTGAAGGAACAAATCTGTTTCGGGTATTCCTTTCACGCTTGGTGGGAGAAAATCAACAACTGGTACCAGCTGAATGAGATTCTTTCCTCTGCGGGTATTTAATGGAACGAAAATGTGTGGAACAGAAGCTATTTCGTTACAAATACTATTTGCCACATGAGTAACACAGTTGATCAGACAGGTTTGGTAAAGGTATTGTGTTCATCAGTTACAGATCTTTGGAGAGTTCCTCGGACATGGTATCTATTGTATTGTTCTTCAGAGGGTCACATTGAATTTCGTTCTTCAGGTGGTGAAGCAGAATGAATATTTCACTTTCCTATGTTGTTATTGCAAATATGAAGTAGAGACAGGGAGAAAGAGATCGATTTCTGTGAATATCATAGGAGGAAGTCAGTCACATACAAGGAAAAAGGCAGGTGGAAGGGGATAGCAGGGTCAGGGGGAAGCACAGAGTGAGACAAAAGTAGCAAAGGGGAGGGAAAATAGACAATCTCTTTCATTCTTCATCTTGCTTTGTTTTCATAGCGCTCTTCGCTGTCCAGAACAAGAGTAGGATTAATTTATGTAAGAACTGTTCCATGAATGGTGGGCGCAAGCCTGTGAAAATTATATTATTATTATTATTATTAAAACAAAGCCCACAAAATAGCTAGGAAATTGTGTGATGCATGGCCACGTCATTGGCTATCAATCTGCATTATTTTTGGAATATTTCACCGTTGTTTGCTGATTCTTAATCCAGGCACATCCCCAATTTGTTCACTATATTGAATCAAACTATATTATTATTATTATTATTATTATTATGTCTAGCGAGCATAGCCTAGTGGCTAGCGTTCTTCTTTCGCAAAAGGGAGATTCTGGGTTCAAAGCTTGTGGCCTGCTACCCTGACCGGTTTTACCAGCTTTTTTCGTTGTTCCACAAAGTGAATGTCGGGATGTTATCTTTAAGCATAAATCCTGCCTGATTTTCTCATTTCCTTTTTCCATTATTGATGTTAAAATATTCTGTTGGAAATTGGCCTTAGAAGCTGCATTTGAAATATTTTATATAAATTAATGAATGTTTAGAGCACGCCAGGAACGTGCCCAGATTTTTTTTTTGGAGGGATCCGAAGATTTTTGCACGTCTAATACGTATATGTTGTATTTAACTTGTGTTATTTAACACCCGAAAAGACGACAAGTAATTGTTAATTAGTGCCTCTTATTAAACATGATAGAGCTAAAGATATTAACATTTTTAGGCTATGTCAATCATTTCGATGACAAAGAAGTATACTTATAGTAAAAAAGTTCAAAATGTTCGTCGACTTGCGAAGTTTTGTGGGGAGGAATCTGAATCCTGTGGATCCCCACATAGGCCTTGGTTTCAATTCCCTGTGGGAGCTAAAGTACTTTTCCGGCGTTGATTCAGTATCTTGAGACAATGGAAAAGCTTACGGTAGACTAGCGGAGTCCGGTTACGTGCTATGCGCCTTCCTTTTACTCAAGGAATAATGCTGTTGTTTGAGGTTGCAGTTCACCAAGTATAAAAGGGGGAAGGGAGTTAGTAAAATCAATCTCATGTTGAAAGTTTACACATGTAGGCCACATGGAAGACAATATTTCAATATACACTATGTAAAATATTTATAAGTCAAAACTTGGTGTATATTTTCGGGTCGCGGACATAAGCTCACCGGCATTAAACTCACCTTTGTTAATGCAAAAGCGGACAAAAGCTTCCCGGACATAAGCTCACCACTAGTAATATATTTGTGTTATAAGATAATTTACGAAATAAAGAAAACAATAATGATAAGTAATTACATTTATAGATTAACTAATTTAATTGCAAAGGAAAATAAACCTGAATAAAATAAATAAGAAACGGAAAAATGACAGACGGAAAATATGACAAAAATGAAACTAGAGTTTGAATATTAGTATGAAGTAGATTTTTAATATTAAAATATAAACTGAAAACAGATCTGGACAAACAAAAGAATACTACTTCCTCTTACTGAAGAAAGCAATCCAACTCCCTCCCCTGTGCTGATACTTTCGTGCAGGAAATTTTGTTATCTATTATAGATTTATTCTATAACTCTCAACGTTAAAACAGGAAGTTTCTGATTTTCGACCACTTCCGGTTTGAATAGAGGCCCAAGATAGAAGATGGCAGCTATTTTAGAACGCTGAATAGAACGCAGAAAACCGCTTCTTACTGTTACAATTCCTGTTCTATGGATATGACTATTGAAACCGGAAGTGGCTCATTCCTACGACTTCCGGTTTCAATTGAAGATCAATAGAGGACATGAAAGGTATTCTTGCAGTTGCGTAGCGAGAAACTCGTCAAGGTGGCGTTCACACACAAGCATTTCACATATATATATATATATATATATATATATATATATATATATATATATATATATATATATATATATATACGGGCTTGGGCGCCGATCCTGGGGGACCAAGGTGACTCGGGACCCCCCCAAAGCACATGTGGGCTCCCTTATTGTATTTAAGAAGATATAATATTTGGAATAATTTGAATGCAATTTGTTTTAAAATCCTCGTATATGCCTTCTCCATCTAAATGAGGCCCCCCATTTTACAGAGAAATCGGTGCCCTTGTATACAAGCGCGGATCCGAGGGAAGGCAATAGGAGCTATAGTCCCCCCTTGACGATCAGGTATACACTGGTTAAAATGGGCTTCAATTCTGCTTTACACTGGATAAAGCTGCAAGGTATGGTTTAGCCCCTCCCTTGTTCATATCCTGGAACCGCCACTGTATCTATCTATATATATATATAGGGCCGGATTTAGGGACTGCAAAGGTGCACTTCCCCTCTTTGTTGTAAATATACACTATCTAAAATGAGAAGCGAGCAGTGAAAATAGCAACACATTCCGAAACTTTTTGTCATCATGTTTCTGTTTGGGGCTTGAAAGAAAGCAGAGCTTGGCAAAAGCATGACTTTCTGAAGGTTGAAGGAAAAGAATTCACCAAGCAAAATAATATAACTTTTGTCAAGTAAGTAAGAAAACATAAGGCAAGAGGAGAGAAGGACATTTTTGTCCTGCATTCCACTTGCGTCCCTGTTTAAAATATTTCGGCCAGTAGTTACTGAAAAAGAAGATACAACGTATAAGACAAGTCGAGTCGAGACTGTCGGCGACCGAGCCCAGACATAATATATAATGATCTTTATTCCTTAAGCGATACT
Source organism: Thermobia domestica (assembly GCF_964235325.1). NCBI lineage: Eukaryota > Metazoa > Arthropoda > Insecta > Zygentoma > Lepismatidae > Thermobia > Thermobia domestica. Next base: position 269,747,435 of record NC_137460.1, on the reverse strand, counting down.
TGGAAACCAAATTTGATTTAAATCTGACCAATAGTTACCGAGAAATAAAGTACAACATACAAACAGAGCCGAACCGAGCCTGTCCTTTGCCGAGTCGGCCACCAAGTATAGAGATGTTTATTCTTTGGATAATGGGCTATCTGCACACCAAATTTCGATTATATTTGGCCAGTAGTTACGGAGAAATAAAATAGAACATACAAGGCAAGCCGAGCCGAGCCTATCGCCGACCAAGCTCGGCCATCACATGTAGTGATCTTTATTCCTTAGATGATTGGGTATTGTCGCATCAAGTTTGGTTTAAATTTAGCTGGTAGTTACCGAGGAATAAAGTACTACATACACACATACTTAATTACATCTGGAGTAAAACTACAAGCTCCCTTATGCTTACTAAGGAAACTAAAAAGAAAAGTTCTAACATCACAAATGGAACATACTTCATGTAAGCAGAATCCACTTTCAACATTACAACATTAATGGGGAGAGCTTGAGGCGGGTGAGCCCCCCTGACTACGCCACTGCACTTTTGAGACACTTGATTGCTATCCGAATGGAGAAAACTGCTTTCATCTACCGCTCTTGCTCTATGTAGACCAATATTTATTGAAACGAGAAATTATAGTTGAATGAACCACTTCCGGTTTTATTAGAGAGTTAATAATAGAGATTAAATATGTTCTTACGAAACTGAAACCCGGATCTTAATACGTATTACGTTTTTCGATCTATGATGATCAATGATCAAACCGGAAATGGTTTATTTAAACCACTTTCGGTTTGAGAAGACTATTTTAATAACAAACTCACTTCCTAATTCTTGACTCTGTATTTTTACCAAGTTTGGTGATGATCCATGAAATACTTTATTTATTTATTTATTTACTTTTTGTGACACACGGACACTCGCGAATATCGTAAATATGTAATGGAGTTTTGATAAACCAAACTAGTTATTAAAAAAAAAAACTACAACGAAACTTGATTTTTGTCATCCCTGCACACAATTAATCCGTTCTAACCACAGAAACAATGTACTGTGTGTGTTTTTGTGATAAATATTATAAAATGAAAAGAAATCTATCCTTCCAGAAAACAAAAGAAATAGGCAAATATATAAGAAACATTTAGACATTTTTTGGTTGTACATTTGTGAGTGGAAGAGATTAAAGCTACTGCTTCGAAGGAGAATCCATCCGTTTCAACCAACAAAAGATGTAGAAAAGCAATTGGAAAGACATTCCATACTGAGGTTTCAAAGATCATTATCTTTGTTCTACGAAGTATTTTGTTGACACGTGAATTATACCAACTTACGCCGAAAAAGCACATTCAGATAGTTGTGTCGTAAAATTGTGGGAAATCAGTGGGAAGTGGGAGTGGAAAGGGAGACTGCTCAAGGCATAAATGGTTATGAAACTGGAGGGGTAGACACGGGTTTCACTTTTCATATTGTCATAATACATCCCTCCTCAGCATTTGTTCTTCAAAGAATGTCATCCATAGTAATTCATGAGGTTTGCAAGTGGTCTTTTGACTCTTTACCTGCAGTAACTCAATACGGAAGAATGCATTACAATTAATCCAAGTAATTAGGTGCAAAATTGTGACAGTCATCTGAATTGTATTACTCTTTGGCAATAAAATTACCAGTTCCTAAATGCAGTATTTTCTAAGATATTTATGAATTAAATTTTACATGTTATCTTATGAAGATTCTGAAGCCTCTGATGATGGGAAGACATCTCATTAAGCTGTAGGTCATGTCTGACAGTGGCGTAGTCAGGGAGGATCACCCGGCTCAATCCACCCCCCATTAATATTGCGATGGTGAATGAAAGTGAATTCCGCTTACATATAGTATGTTCTACTTGTGATCCTGATGTTAAGACTTTTCTTTTTAGTTCCCGGCGTAAGCTGACGGGATGTTGTACTTCTACTCCAGATGTACTGTAATTATGTGTGTGTGTATGTAGTACTTTATTCCTCGGTAACTATCAGCTAAATTTAAACCAAACTTGATGCGAAAATACCCAATCATCTAAGGCAGCATTTCCCAACCTTTTTCAACTTGCGGTACACTACGGGTGTAACTTGAATTCTCGCGGCACTGTCATAGATTTTATCATTTGTAAATATAAAACACTGTGGTATTTTTCTGTAATTACTCTCTCGCAGAGAAGAAAGCTCGATTACTGGTTTTCCCCCGTGGTAAATCATTATGCTTATTTTTCATTCTAATTTAAAAATACGAAACAATTGCAATGAAATATTGGACTCAAGTTTTTCAAAAATACGCTTTCTTTTTTGAAAACTGTATCCAACCTTTCACTAAGAAGGAAGATCACTAAATAACAAACGAACAAACAAATCTCTTTAACTTTTAAAACACAAATGTAGGTAATTTGTATGCATACATTGCTTTGTCGAAATGATTGAATGATATTTTCAAATTTCAAATTACGAAATAGTCCGCAACAATAAAGGAGCAATAATGGTCACAACAATGATAAATACTTTTTTCAACATTAAACATGTACAGAAAAGTAACACGGTACGAAACAAAATTGTAGATTCATAGTAGAGGTTCATAGTAATGTGTAATACAAATATGCATTTTTCCTTTGTCTTGCAATTTGATTGCTATAGAAATTTTGTGTCGATTTCCTCGCGGCACACCAGCGCTACATTCACGGCACACCAGTGTGCCGCGGCACACCGGTTGGGAAACGCTGATCTAAGGAATAAAGATCACTACATGTGATGGCCGAGCTCGGCCGGCGATAGGCTCGGCTCGGCTTGCCTTGTATGTTCTATTTTATTTCTCCGTAGCTACTGGCTGAATATAATCGAAATATGGTGCGCAGATAGCCCATTGTCCAAAGAATAAAGATCGCTATACTTTACAAAGCGACAGGGCAATGGACAGGTTCGCCTTTACAACAACAAAAGAACTACGAATATATTTTGTTTGATGGAAGGTGAAGGGGCTGAAGTATAATCTTGGGTGTGAGAATGTGTTCATTTGGCCCTGCACATTGTCAGTTATTCGCTTCAAACGCCATATTTCTTACCTTTCCATGCCGGCATATGTAATGATTTCTATATATTGATTTGCTATATATTACAGGCACGCCACGAAACCTCAAGTCTGAATCCAGCAACAAGATCATGTAGTTTTTTCTTTTTTCTCTTTTCTTTTCTTTCTTTCTTTTTTTTTTCTTTTTTTGCAAGATATAATTTATGCAAATGTCTATCGCCAAACTGAAATATTCAGTCATCATTGGCGATCTGGCGATCGAAAATTCCAACCTGGCGACCAATTTGGTAGGTATACATGGTTTTGTTTTATATTACTTAGGCACCAGACAAGGGTTTGAAAAAATAGTTTTATATTTTTTTAAAAAGTGAACAAAACATGTGTTTAAAACATTAAAAAAAAGATGTTCAAAACGTTTTAAACATGTTTTAAAACACAGACGAAAAAAAAACATGTCAAACATTTTGAACAGTTTAAAACACGATTTTTAACATGTTTCAAAATCATGTAATAACTTATTTCTTAGGACTTTTTGCTCTTTACTAGCAACCGACCTTTTCATTTATTTTATCCTGATTAATAACACTGTGCTGGGTACAGAATATTTCAGTATAGATTAGTAATTCTCAACTTATTTCATATTCCAACCCCTTTTTATTACACCCTCTTGCCAGTGATTCTCATAAGTACTTTCTTGGTTGTAATTAGCTTTTTAGGTAGATTTTAAAATCTACCTACTGTGGAGATTTCACACAATCTATCAATATGCATGGTGAAACAAAAGTCCTCACCACCCTTGTGCGTTGAGAACGGGTTGAGGGAGAATGATGAAAGTTTTAAGTGGTCTGACACATCAGATAGTGCTATCAAGCATCATGGCTGCCATCTTTGATTGGAATTCAAAATTTCAAATACAAATGGAGTCATGTTACGTGTTTTAAGGCTAGAACTTTACCAGAAATACGCTTGTGCGGTTACTTTAGCCTTAAAACAAGTCATTTCGGAGTTACTGCTTCTGAAAATTTCCTAATTATGCTCTTAGGGGCTAAGATCGCGTTTCATGGAGGGGGGTGTGATTTTTAATTGCAAAAATTTGATTACTATTTCGGAACACTCATACTAATAAAATTATCTTAAAATAATAAATTTTCGAAAAGTAATGATAGTTTGAAGCGCACTTCATGTTGTGCTAACTTTAGAATATTTTCTGCAAGCTTATGTAATTGGTTGTGTTTTAAGTCAATAATTCATTGAAGAAAAGTAATACATGAGGCGTTCAGAGCACTATGGATCCAAGTCCATTTTCAATAAGGTTCAGGTTTGCTCAGCAAATGAATTCTATTTCCAAACGTAATATTTTCGCAGTCAAGAGTCCGCAATAAGAATAACTAAAACCACGTTAAAGGCCGTGGGATAGTTTTATATGACAGCCGCTAGATAGGGGCGTCAATGGGCAGGAGGGCATCCGCCCCCACCCCACCCTGAATCTCAGACTTTGGGGGCAGTAAGGCAGTTTTAAAAACCTTTCGATAAGCAAGATCCAACAAAATAAGTTTGAGGTCCTTACACCGAATAAATAAGGAGGAAATACAGATGATCGAAACTGGAAAGTTGTTCCAAATGATGTCGTTTTTTTCTTCCCGTAAAACTAATGTTAAGCGATTCCAAGTTGTACGGAGACTGACAAGGTATTCGCGAAGTGTCCCCTCGGGATTCGTGTAACATTGATTCAAATGCAAAGTTCTCCGGGGCCCAATGTGTATTGTACTAATTTAAGCGGCCCATACCGGTAATTTCCATATTTATGGGCCTTCATATATCCGGAATCAAACATACACTACTATAACACTCGGACACAAAGTTGCTTTTAGTTTCTTTAGATTTCACTGGATATGAATATGGGCATATGCAGAACAAATTGAATCAAGTACTCCTTCTCTGACATATGTTACCCACCTTGGCCGCCATCTTGGATTTAACTTTCAGTTTTTCAAATGGCAATAGGTTCATATGATATATCAAATTATTGTAAACTTTTCTCGGAATTTCATTGGTGTACTGAGTTTTATCGTAGCTTGTATATACCATTAAATGTCAAGCACTTCATATTGAGCCAAATAGAAAGTTGTACAGAGCCCCGTGTGTATATGCAATCTTTTATGTGTTATCGTTGATGAAATATTCTCTGAACTTATATACATGCAGACACACAGATGTCAATACGGAAATGGTAGGTCTTCACCCAAATCTGGCCGTATCTGGATCTACATTAGGCATTTTGACAGTAATACAATACTTCCTTATTATAGTATAACATGGAAGTAATAACAATCACTCATGGAAATGTAATAAGATTATAACACCTATGTTGTAAGGAGTTTACCAGTTAGAAATTGTTTTGATTTGTCAACATCAAAAACGTAAGCGTAACTGATATTAACCTGCAATGTTTATTCGCAAAGTGGCTGGAGGGAATGAACATGTAATACCTTCCAAATGGTACAAGCTACGGTAAAATACATTACACCAGTGAATGTAATCGTAAATGTCCGATGTAACACTTGCACCTATTTCCATTTGAAAAAACAAAAGTAAAATCTAATATGGCGGATCTAAGATGGCGGCCGGGATGGGTAACATGTGTCAGAAGCAGTACTTGATCCAATTTGTTTTTCATATGCCCATAATTCATGTCCAGTGAGTAACATCTAAAGAAACTAAAATGAATTTTGTGTCCGAGCGTTATGGTAGTGTATGATAGAATTCCGGATATATGAAGGCCCATAAATATGCCAATTACCGGCATGGGCAGCTAAATTTAGTACAATACACATTAGACAGCAGAGAACTTTGTATTTAAATCAATTTTACACGAATCTCGAGGGGACACTTCACGAATGTACCTGGTGAAAACCAACATGTAGGCTACTATATCAACGAATGCCTGCGATATATTAATTTCAGAACCGCAATTTAGAACCGCAAGAACCGTATGTTTGTTTTCTGAATGCAACATAAAAGTTTGTTTCCATGATAATTCTTTTATTTACTTTTTAATATCAGTTCTACAAGTAGTATAACCTTCGACTATGACACTTTCTCGCAAGTTAACTTATAAGCATTTAAACCATACAATGAACATTAAAAATCAAAGGGAGAAAAAGAGACAAAATAAACTGTAGATTACCATATTGCCACGAGAAGTCAAAACATTCACATGAGAAGAAAATAGTCTTCTGAATGGGTAGCACTTTTTGACAATTTTCTTTCTCTGGCAGATTTTTTTTTTTTTTTTACAAAAATAAGATAAAATAGAAATATGTTTAAAGATGCAAAGGTGCACGTGCACCCCCTTCCTTGTAAATATACACTACCTAAAGTGAGAAGCTAGGAGTGAAAATAGCAACACTTTACGAAATTTTCCTCTGTCATGTTTCGATTTGGGCTTAAATCAAAGGGAAGTTTTGCAAAATCGATAGTTTAAGTCAATTTTCTAAAAGTTCAACAAAAGGATTCACCGAGAACAGATACTTAGGATATCCAGGGCATTTCCTCATTCACACCACAGGTGCCTAAAGGCATTTAAAAAAATCCAATTCAATTCAAATGTAGGCCTACTGGTAGTTATTGATGCACCCCTCAGAAGATCCTTTCTACCAAATCTTGTGTGTTGGCCCCCCTTGATGAGTTTCTCGCTACGCCACTGATGTCTGATATGTATTTGATTTATAAACTAAATTGCTTGCAAGCAAATGAAATGTCCTTCCTGCTTCCCTGGGGGCCAGTATATATATGTAACTTTGGTGTATGTAGCTCCGGGTTCGATCCTTGTTGGGAAGTGAGCTCGAGCTTCAACCACATTGGTCAGTGCAAGACTGTTGTAAAATAAACATATATGGTGACTAACGGCAGTGAACTCCTTCATGCCTAAGCGCTTAGCGTACGCGCCTTTCGCCTGGAAGACCCGGGTTCGATTCCCGGCGTGAGCACACGTGGTTTCGATTCCATGTTAATCAGTAGGTCCCATCTCATAAAGCCTCGCTGCCGAAAAGGACGTTAAACTCCAAATCAACTCAACTATCGGCAGTGTCATCACAAGAAGTAAAAATCTTATCAATAAGCTTACATTAAAAACTTCACTCTTTGACCATTTCTCTTTTTCCTCTTTTTAAATACAGAGCAATCAAAGTAATGCTATTCTCAAAGGACATGTGCCTGAGGGCCTAAGGTGTTTACTGAATCTTAAGTATGAGGAAAAAGAAAACAGACTGAAAAACGTGGAATTTATTTACTAGTATAATGGAGATTCTTTTAAAGCCAACCTTAGACTCCCTGTCGCCAAGGATGTTTAAACGTTACTCAAGCGTAACTCCAAGACCATCAGAATTGAAGAAGATGAAATACAGGTACAAAAGGTAACCGATAAAGAAAAGAGAAACATAGAAATGATACTCATCATAACAAAAATATGTCTACTTACACAAAAATGTTCTGCAGAATTTCAATACGTTTCATATCGCTAAAATCAAGGAACAAAACCCTTTGGGTTCGAGAGAGAACTGGTATTCAGTGGAACCAGTTTTATCTTAACAATCTCAAGCAAGTACGACATACGTGGGTATTTCGAGTAACGCTAATCCCTTGGTGACCGTAACTACAATACCAAAATGCAGAATGTTCCATTGAGTAACGTTACTCAGCGTAGCATAATTCAGAGCGTATCATTTTAAAAGTTACACTGACCAATAACGTTATTAACTAGGTGCAGAAATGGGTTACAAAATAGTAACCGTAACAGATAACAAATTGTAAATATTGCACATTTCGTTAAGTTATCCACCCTTGCAAACAATAGCGTGTCCATCGACGTTATGTGAAGTCAGTGTTTTTACAAAAGTTCATTTATATGTAATTGTTTTTCATGTACAATTTTTATTTTTATTTTTTTCTTAGGCCTATAAATTTTAAGTGTGACTTACAAGAACAGTGTTATTTAGAGTACAAGCAGGTTCTTCAGAAACACTAAATGTAAGCAGCCTTACGTACGGTATTGTAATTACTGTATGTACTGAATAACCACTGTATCGATAGAAGAACATACCGTACAGTATATGTAAGCCTCAATGGCATTTTCTTGGTCATTTTCGAAAATCCGAACAATTTGAAAATCCGAACTACCTGTGGTCCCAATTAGTTCGAATTTTCGACGTCCCACTGTATATGTTGCAGACATGTTACAGCAAGTAAGATTACTAGCATCAGGCCAACAAATAGTTTTTAAACTATATTTTCCTGTTTTTGCCAATATTTCCGAACAAATGATTTTTTTCTAATGGTTTCAAAATTTCCGGAATTTTACATAGAACAATGAAGATATCTCTATGAAATATGTTTGATTTAACATATTAACTAAAATGATTCTGTGATTAGCAAAAATGATGATTCTGATAATACCCAAATTTTCCCTTTTTTCCCCAGCTCGGAAAAACCGTAAGAAAACTGTTTTTTTACCCAAAATTTCTGTTTTTTTTTCACAGACCTTCACAACACTAGTCTGAACACACAGTGCACCGAACACTCCTACCGATGGCGAATGTTAACACCACGACATCGGCAACTACTGCTACAAATTGCTTAGCGGTATCTTTATACCACATACCTAATTTCAAATGTGTATCAGAAGCATCACGGGAATAATTTAATAATGTTTCAAGGTATGCACGATAAAGATAAAATCCTGATAAAGAAGTAATTAATTTATCATTTAATGAAATGTCAATTTGACTAAATAATGAATGTGTAGGAAATTATTTGTTGGTGCTACAACATCAGTGTCAGTTAATGGTGCGTCATCAGGTTTTGTAATTTACAACGTACGTAAAGATAAAGATATGCAGTATGAATAAATTCTCCTGTTTCACCGGGAATAAAAAATTCAATAGGTCCATCAGAACTTCCTGTTGAAATTGGTCGGTATTCCGCATTAAAGGAACATTCAAAATCAGTTTGTGTCATTGGAGTACTAAATAAATCGAAATCGTTGGTACAGCATTCCACACTGCTTGAATTAAGTAGTGCCATTATGAAAATATATCTGTAACACGAGTTATTTTTCTGTTTATTTTTCTTTTGCTTTTGCTTTTGTTTGTACGGTTAAGTTTTGTTGGAGGTCCGAAACCAACAATTGCCGGAGCTTTACGCTTGCATGGCCGTCTCTTACCACTTCCAGTTAATAACTGACCAACTTTGTTAACAGCTTTTGTCTTTAGTGTTTCACCAGCTTGTTTTACACGTGCACGAACATATTCTTTAAATGGCTTATCTTCTAACACATCACCCGTTAATTGAATTCCCGTTTGTAATGCTTGACGACCTAAAGTATTTGCACCCTGTTTAAGAAATGGTAATGCAAAACGAAATAATCCTTGGAAGAAACTACATATACCATGTCCCCGTTGATATACAGGTCCTGAAAAGTATGAGTAGGGTACATATGTATGTTCTGCAGACAACTTTCCCCTTAACCTTCCCTAACTGTAAAAAATTTATGAAGCCACCACTGACTATTGTACTTTAACACAGAGGGATAACCCAAAGTGAGATCGCATAGGCTTTTATGACATTTAAAATCATAAAAACTTACAATCTAAAAACTTACATCTAAAACTACACTACACTATACATAATTACAGTTTTATTCTATCCCATAATGCCCCCAAGCTAATGTATTTACTCCATCCCGTAATATGTATCTTTTATCGTCTGAGGAATCTAGTGCCAGCTTATGAACGGTTATACTATACATATCGTGCTTATAACTCCTAATGAGGTTTATGTCCTTATACGTTTTAACATTTTTAAATAAGCTCTCTTTATAATCATTAAACTGCAACTCTTTTGATATTACAGCTTTAGTTACTCCTTTAGCTTTTTCTCTTCTTTATCTTCTACTCTATAAGCATACATCTTTGATCTCAATCCAATAAACTCTGTCATTATCTTAAATTTATTCTCATCTTTCATCTTACCTATTACTTTTTTGTTTATTAGTGGTAGTCCATATGTTATTTTCCTTGTATTCACTCGTGTCAAACTAGTCAACTATTTCTGCTATATCTTTGTAAAAGTCTTCAGTCTCAATCTCATATATAAAGCTGTCAGTATCCATATAACATAAATCTATATTGTTTCCATATTTCGGCTTCATCGTGTTATAATGAAAATCATACATTAACAGTTTTGATAGTTCTAATACACTCATACCAACATATATTGTTCTTTAAATGTCAATCGCTCTTTTTTCATATGTATAGCACATAAATTCTCTGTAAATATTGTTCTGTAATCAAAATTAGGTTTTTCAATTAATGTTTCTACTCTACTTTTTCTACTTCTACCGAGTTATTCATGAGCTTATAAAAATATTCTTCAAACTTGTTTTTAGCTCGCGTTCTCATATTTGTATTTAAAATAATGTATTTCTTTAGCCAGTCTGATTGTTTGAATTCTAGTATTCTATGCACTTTCTTTAATATCATTCCAAGTGGCATATATAGTTTTAAGTTCCTATAGTGAATTACATATCTTTCCTTATTATAAAGTGTCGTTAATAATTTTGATTGTTTAGATTCTGGTGGACACATGTTTTCTGGAGCTAATGGTAAATCAGAATGTTTGTTGTCTAAATACTTCGGATATTCTAAATCTACTTCTAATATGTAACCAGTTTCTGAATCATCTGGAATGTTCATTATATCTATGTAAGGTTTAATCCACTTAAAGTCTTTATAAGGCATGTATTGACTCATAGCCCATCCATATAAGTTGTTTGCGTCTAGATATGCTAGGTATGTTGAACACTCATCTTTATTATAATCTTGCATATATTTGTTGTTAGCTTTTACATATCTTTTACTGCATTGTGAGATTCCTCCTCGTATACACTTTTCTAGCATTAGTATTTTATCATAATCAGTTAACATTTTTAAGTTAATTTTAGTCATCTTTAACATTGCATCCCACGATAAGCCTGGTGCTGTTTAGTACCAAGCAGGATCTAATCCATATGCCTTTAAACACACATCTCTAAAGTTTTCAAATATATCTGTTAATTGGAGGACATCTGTTTTGTTATAATGTTCAGTTAAGTCCCTCACTAACTTCAGATCGAATTCTTTACAAACTCGTACATGAAGCTTATGACGTTCAGGACTCATTTTTTCTCCTGTTAATCTATTTGTAAATTTGTCTGGAGATAGTGGAACGGGTTCTTCTAATTTTTCAAATGAATCAACAAACTCAAATGGATAATCACCTTTAGTATTAACTGGATCAAGTTTATCAATCGGGAGAAAGTTCAATGTTTCTCGAAATTGTTCTGGTTTTAAATTACTAGTTAACTCTGCTAAACTCTTTGGCATAAATCTAAATGAATCAACAAATCTTAAATTTATTCCATCTTTTTCTGGTCCTGCTTTTACATATTTTTCATATGTTATGTACCTTTCCTCATTATTAGCGATTAGTTTAATTTTCTGTGTATCATAAGCTAACTCTTTAATAAACAAATGCGTATCATAACCAGTTAAATTGTGAAGAAATACAGGAACAAAGTTGGGATTTTTATAATTTAAATTGCAATAACTGTGAGCTGCACCTCTAAACTTTCCAGTTAAATGATCACGATCTCTTACTTTTGCTTTATTTTTATTTATCTTATACAAACACTTTTTTAAGTCATGCTTCCATTCTTTTATTTTTTCACTCATATCATCTCTATCCTTGTAGAACTCTATTTTCCTCTTTAATATATTTATTTTTCTCAACAGCTGGTGGTAAGTCATTCAAGTTTTTCTCACATATATGACAAGTATCCGAACTGTTATAAGCTTCTATTTCCTCCTCACTAAGCGGAGTCATATCAACTACCCTGTTATATATTTCCATAATTTCTATTGCTTCTTTTTGCAACATTTCAATAAATACTTTCACAGCATCTGGACCTATATAACTAACAGGGGCTTTATAGTTCCCATTTGAATATTTGACATACTAACAAAAGCTTATTGGTTCATGCTTTTGATATTTTACTGTTTTTCTACAATTATGCTCTATTTTTAACTTACATAAGATACATTCAAAGTCGGCAAATATGACAAATGGAACTCTTAATGAGCGATTATAGTTTTGAAACTCTATTTGATTGTCGTATGGTTTTGGAAGTTCTATTCTAACAGCCTCATGCTCTTTACAATATAGCATATGGTTTTGCCACTGCTTCTCATTTCGAAAGTGTCTTGTTAAACATCTATCACAAAAGTATAACTTCTCGGTATGTTTTGTCACTTGACTTCTTATTAATCGTGATAGGTCTTTTATCCAACAAAAATGATTATTATTTTGATCATCTTTTATATATAATAAATTAACATGTTTTTCTTGCTTTGTTTTTGTGATTTGAAGTGGATATACATTATAGTTCTTGTCATAGCTGTAAAAATTGATAGAAATATTACTTCTTCTTTCAAATTTTGGAATATCTTTTAATTGTACAGGAAATTCAATGTTATCACAATACTTCTTTTGCAACTCATTAACAAGCTGTTTATAATGTGAAGGTCTTTGATACTGAGAACATTTGTCTATAGGTTTTAAATAGCTTGCAATAGAATACAAGAAACATTTGTTGTCTTTATTTTTAATATTATTCACTGCTTTGTTATCTTTAATTGATTTAGTAAATTCAATATAGGAAGAAGCTCTTAATGGTACATACTTGTTTAATCTGATTTGTAAATATTTAATTTGATGCAATGTCCATCCTGATCCTCTACCTTCAAACTCTTCCATTTCTCTACGAAGTTTATGTTTTGCATGATGTATATATTCACTTAAGTCAGTTGATTCTAATATTCTCTCGTTTGATGTTTTAAAATTGCGCTCTTGTATTTCTTTATCTTTAATATAGTCACAAATGAAAACAAGGTTAACTTTAACAGGGTGAAATTTTAATTCCTCTTTGATTTTGTTAATAGCAACTCTTCCACTTGTATCTAAAAATTTTATTGGGTCTTTATATCCTCCTGTGTTTTCAACTTAATGGTTTGTAAACGCTTCTTTAATGCTGTTTCTTCTAATTCTACTTTTATAGGTATACGTGTTGGTTTCGGTTCTTCAATTACTTCTTGTTTAAATGGGAATATATCTCTAATCTCTCTTCTGCTTTGTTCATCATCTTATTGTTTAAGAAGGTTTATTAGTTCTGCTTTTCTTAATCGGGTATATCTTCTGATTAGCTTTTTTTTACATTGTCGTCTTAACTCTATTACCGTAAATTTACTATAATTACTCATCTTATTTACTATATAGAAAATATTACTACTCAATTTTTATCTTCGCCGGATTATTTCTGTTCATTTTTGTACTATTTTTACTTCCATTTATCCTAATAAAACACATAACATTGTACACTAATGCCATTGTCTACATATTACGCGTTGTATTAGAACACGACTTTGATGAGAATAACCCATCAAAGTCACATATACGCATATTAAAATTAAATCATTTTTGTAAACTTACTCATCATCATCGTCATCATAATCATCACTACCATATTTATATTCATCATCACTACTCAAATCAGATGTTTTTTGTTGCATTATTAATAATTCTTTTTCCTTTAACAGTATTTGCTTCTCTAGTAGTGCTGCTAAGAGTTTAAGATCATGGTGAATAAGTTTAAGTCTATCATGTAATATATCAAATTCTTTCTCCATATTTATTATATAGAAAACCAACAAAAATGAGATAAATTTAAAAAATCTAAGAATAAAAACGAACAGGTAAATATGACTAGTGCTAAGGAAATATTATCTTACAAACCTATATTTGATTGTGTATGTAAATATTTAGATATTGGTGGTTATAATGATGAAGACAAAATAAATTTTAGCATCTCCATAGGTATGTTAGATCATTTGTTCAAGAAAGCCACTAAAGAAAACAACTCATTTCTTATACAAAACATTCTCTATGCAAATGTTATGAATTTGTCTGATGAAATATTAGATTCACTGACTGATGAACAATGGTTATATATAGGTTATGATGATTATGAGGAGGAATATAACTATGATCACATTACAGAATATTTCATACGCAAATATCTGCAGAAAGTTAATTTGAGTGAAATATGTTCATGGAAAAAGTTATCGGAAGAGTTTATAAGAGAATTAGCTGATAAAGTTGATTGGGAGATTATTTCAGGAAGCCAAGACTTATCAGAAGACTTTATAAGAGAATTTACAGATATAGTTGATTGGAAAGAAGTATCATATAATCAAAACCTATCTGAAGAATTTATTAATGAGTTTATAGGTAAAGTTGATTTTGATGCTATATCTTATGGAAACAAACTCTCTGAAGCCTTTATACGAGAACATGCAGATAAAGTTTCTTGGGGACGCATATCTGGAACTCAACAATTATCAGAAAACCTTATAAGAGATTACGCTGACAAAGTAGATTGGGAAATAATTTCAATATTTCAAAATTTAACAGACGGATTTATTGCAGAGTTCAAAGACAGAGTTCGTTGACATAACATCTCAATTTATCAACACCTCTCTGTAGAGTTTATATATTTATTTAGACATTACGTAGATTGGAGAGTAATAATATGGAAATATCGTAATAATCCTGATTTAGGTGGTATATTGAATTTAGCATTCGATGTTACAACGGATGGTTTGTTTAATGTTGAACTAATTAACTTTTATGATTATTATATCATAAAAGTTTTAGCTTTAATTATTATATCATAAAAGTCGTAACCTTAATTATCAGATAATAACCTATCATACAAACGATCTATACTGTTAATCAATTCTTCTTCTGATAGTGATGTCCAAAACTCATTACCCTTACCTTTACGAATATCTAGTTCTTGCTGCAATAGGTCGAATAGCTTAATACTGTTAGGATCTCTAAACTTTTCATATATTATTTTATGATTAGGATATTTTTCTTCTGCTTCATTAAGAGGCTTATATAGAATTCTCTTTTGGCATCTGATAGCATAATAAGGGAAAGGATCATTAGGATTGTTCTTTTTATATATGATTAGACAATTATCTTTTAAATTATCGTCTGTATATTGTGCTGCGATTGTTTTAAGATGATTTATTTCCTTTCCTTGTTTCTCGTTGTTTATACGTAATTCATTCATTTGTTGTTCTATTTCTTGTAGTCTTGTTTGAAGTTGATCGTTGTTAGTAAGGTATACCTGCTGAATGTCTTTAACAAAGTAGTTAATAATGATTTTATTACATTTAAGATAAAACTCTGGAGATAACCATCGTGATATATCTAGAATCAATTCTTTACAAACATACGTTCCTCTTATTTCATTCCATATTTCTTCTTTACCACCTGCTACTTTTTTAATAATTTCCACAGCCGGAATACCGACCCTGGAAATATATGTTATGAGTTCTTTCGATTCTTTATTTTCTAACCAATGTTTAAATTCTTTTCCACCATCTTGACACAACTTAGTAGCATTGAAATATCCTGTACTCTTATCTATAATCAGTTTAAAATCCCCAAAAACACCATACCAATAATTATCTTTAATCTGTTCATAACAAATATTATTTAAACTAAGAGAATTATCAATAGTACTCATATTTATTATATAGAAAATGTTGATTTTTAGCCTTTTATGGAATAATAACCATAAAAGACAACATTTATATTTACACTACAACATTACTCTTATCTACCCAACTATTATGTGAATCATCAAATCCCAGCCATTTAACATATACTTTATCACCTTTCTTTCTTAACACTTTTCCACCAAGTATTCATCTTTATGTTTCGTCATTAATAATTCTGGTTCGTAAAATCTACCTTGTACATCCTCTTCTTCTAAATCTTTAATTCTATATGTTGGTGGATTAGATGGAATAGCTTCGCTAATAACAAATACTTCTGTTGACCAATTAGGTGTATATCCTTTCTCAAATAACCCTTTCGACTTACTTATACGAACATGATCACCTAATTTGTATGTGGGTTTAACACGCTTATATTCTTTCTTATACACTTTCTCCAATATTGTTCGCTCATTCTTCTTATTAACTTCTATAGGCTTTAAAACAATTGTTCTATGCACTCTATTATTATACTCACTAACCAATGTTGGTAATATCTCTATCCATTTATAATTCCCTTGTGTTGTGAACCTTTTCCACATGTTTTGTTTAAGTGTTCTATTAAATCTCTCAACAACAGAAGCTTTCTTACCACTATAGGTTGATTAATGATTAATCTTCTTTCCCTCCATTAACTTCTTAAACTCTTTATTGTAAAACTCTTTACCTTGATCAGTTTGTAAGTTACTAGGTATTCTTGTTCTTAATATGGATTCGAATACTTCTGTAACATTCTTACCACCTTTATCTTTAACAGGAACAACAAACGCATATATAGAGAACACATCTATAATCGTTAGCAGATACTTATAACCTTTATTTAATTTGGAAACACCTTTTAATACTCCACTATCCATTTCAACAAGATCAGCTTGCCAAAGATCATCGATACCTTTTATAACTGCACTTAATCTGTCAAAGTTTTTTTCTAGATGGTTTGTGAATTTCTTCTATAATGTCTTCTCTAACACCTTTACCTTCTTCTAGTCAATCAGGCTTTTTAACGAATTGAGTTTTAGTAACACCACATACAGAACAAATACCTTTCTTTAGATATCTTCCATTCTTTGTTTGTTCTATCCTAATGGTATCTTTCTCCGCATCTGTCAATTTCTCACACTTAACACAATACATCATCATTATTTATTGTATAGAAAATCAACGAAAAAAATTAAAATTTATCACTACCTAATACTATACTTTTAACATTATCATCCTCATCACTTGATTCGTTTTCACCTTCATCTTCTATTTCTATATACATAATAATCAATAATAACTTACCTTCTTTTAAATCAGAATCTTTAGATGGTCTAATTGTTAATTGATCATGCATATTAAAGTGTAATGGAAAACTTTCAACTAAAGCGTCATTTAAAAATAAGTCTATAAGATGTTTATTAAGACTTGATTCTATATCCATTAACCTACCTCTATAAAGAAATTTGTAGGCAGCAGCTAAATTATATACAAAAAAGGCTGGTTTCCCAAGATCATCTTCTGCCAATCGACATGGTAATTCAACAATTTCTTTTCTTGTAAGTAAATTAAACTCTTCGTTCACTGATTCAAGCTGTTCTAATGTTACAACATCTTGTTTATCAATAGCATTAGATACATTAACCAATCTTTTGTTCTTAAAATCAACCCAGGATGTAAAAACTTCTCTAGATTCTTCTATTATACTTTTAACATTACCAAAAATATCCACATTTATTATATAGCAAACGTCTTTAGGAAAGTTCTCTTTCTATGTACATCACAACAAACAATAATTCACCTTCTTCCATAGTTGAATTTTTAGTTGGTTTGATTGTAATTATATCATTCTTGTTATAGCTAGAAGGTATATTTTCAATCAAAGTATCACCTAAATATATGTCTAAAAATATTTATCCAAACTTAATTCCACGTGCATTATGTTCCCATTATAGAGAAATTTATAAAAATTAAAAAAATTAAATATTCTAAAGATTGCCTCCTTAACGTTTTTAGATTTTAATCGATATAATAGGGGTATAGTTTCTTTCTGCATAATCAATTTAGTAGTATCCATCCTAACCGTTTGAAAATCTTCTTTCTTGACGTATGTGTCTTGTAACGTTTCTAATGCATCTTCAAATCGTTTTCTATCGTTCTCTAATTGAGCTTCTATTGATCTAAGTTGACTTACGCTAACATCATCATTTATATTCTCCAACAATTTTAATTTTTCTTCACTAATATCAACATTATCTTTTCTATCTTTAACATTACCAAATATATCCATACTCATTTATTATGCAGAAAATGTCGATCCTAATTTTTCAAAACATTTCTTTAACATCTCTATTTGTTTAGATGAGTGTTTAAAATCAATATCAATATGAACATCGTGCTTTTTCAACAGATGGTAAAATACACATTTTAAGTTAATAAACAATACTCTTTTCGGATACAGTTCTTTAAAGGTTTCGTATAAGTTTTCGAATTCATTTATAAGTGTTTCCTCCATTTCTTGTAAGTTTAATGGTTTTTGATCGGTAAGGTGATAGTGTATTAAATAAACATCATCATAATATTTTGTGTATTTGTTTTTCTTTAGTATTTCTAGAATATCTTTTATTGATATTATATCTTGGGATATATCTCTAAATTCATCATTTAACACCTTGAACACCTCTTCAGGAATAATTCTATCCTGTAAAGCTTGCAAACGAGATAACTGTAACTTAAATATTTTTATAGTATCATACCATAGTTTGCTTACACAAGCAGCTCTCATTCCTTCACAAGTACTGTAAACCAAACCATTCGCTACAGAACAATAATCACAAATGTAACTGCTCATACTTTCGTTAATGACTTACTACCGGAATTACTGCATTTTAATGGTTTAGAACTATAATTTGATAACATATCCTTTAAGGTAATTATTGGATATAACTTTACCAACTCTTCTTCCGTGTACAAAAATTTAGGTATTAACATTTTCCTTAACTGAACAACTGTATATGCGTTGTTTTTATCTTTTAAGTCCATCTTGCTAACATCCCGAAAATACCAATTAAATTTATATTTAACTAGTTCATCTAGCTCATCCTCATGCTTCTCAAAATAATCTTAAAATCTATTGTGTATAGCTTCCATATTTATCTTAAAACAAACCTTATGGATATAAACCATAAAAGTACTTAAACTTAATAATATTTAATCATTTTTAATCATATACATAACATCACTAAAAGAATACCCTTGATTTAGAAGATTTAAAGCCTTAACACAAAGATGACCACATATAACTGAATTAAAGTCTTGTATTCGTTCATCATTGTAAAATAAGTTTTTGATACCAAGATATTGTACTAGTTGTTTAGGAGGAATACCACCATAAGAATCGAACACGTGCTTTATGTTGTTATCTTTCCAATAGCATATCCAATGAGTACCAATGTTTTCTGATTTATCGAGGTTAACTACACCACACTCATTCACATAGGGTTTTTGTGGAAGTTCAACACTCATAAATACACCTCTAAATCGTTTTATCTTTAATTCTTTAACCAACCTCTCTATATCGAAGTTGGTAAATGGTTTTAGTTTTTTTTCTCTTCTTTGGTTTACCTGCTCCCTGCTTTTCTTCCATAGCCATATTGTATCTTTTTGGTTCTTCAAGTTCTTGTTTATTCTTCTTAGCATCAAGTACAGTTTTAGTAATAGCTAATGCTGCACCACCTGCTAATGAGCCAACTGCTCCTAAAGCTGCTAAAATGGCCGGAATTGTAAAAATAAAACCACCCCTATGCTCTTTCTTAATCTTTTTCATTTGTGCAGTAGTTAAAGTTAAATCCATTCCTTTACCTTCTTTAATTTTCTTAGATTTATCACTAAGTTGTTTCTTTCTTAATACATGATCAATATTTAAATCCTTTAGTTCGTTATAAGGAACACTAAACATACAACCTTTAATAGAACATCTTCTTATTTATTTAAGAGAAAATCTTAGTTTGTAAAAGTACAGTTGTTGTTGCTCCACCAAATTCAATTAAGGAATCATTCTCATCTGTTATCCTTATCTCAAAATTGTCAACCTTGTCTTTAGATATAGGGAAAAATAATGGATAAGTAGGCTCATAAATAATACTATGTTTAATCTCGGCATCTGTTTTAAATGATGCTATAATTCCTGTTTCCCTATGTGTAAATTCTGTACCTTTAACAAACATACCATCTGCTATATTACAATGAACATTAATTGCATCGAATGGGTGAAACTTTGGCAACTTACTTCCAATATGTGTTTAGTTTTTTTCTAAAACTTCAAGAACATTAAACCCGAGGACAGTACCTATACCCCCAATTGTAACATCATTACTTTCAGTTTCTTTGGTAAGATTGCAACAAAATATTATAGAAAAGAAATGATAGTGTGTTTGGAATAAGAACTGTAGAAGAAGATGGAAAAATAGTAAATAAGATAGGAAATTCTGAAGTTTAAGTGAATGGTGATTATTTGATAATTAATGGTAAAACTTATAAAGGAACAGAAAGTCTATGGGAATTATTAACGATGAATACTAATAAAACCATTGAAGATTATGATGATGATGATTTTGAACAGCACAAAGAAATAATAATAGAATCAGATGCTGCCTTCCAAAAATATAATTGAGATAAAAGTAGCATCTAATAGAGGTTCTAAGTACATTAATATTATCAAGCCTATTTGGGATAATTATATTAAACCATCTTTACCTCCAACTCCTAAAAGGACTGGTGAAGGAATTAAACAATATAGAGAGATACCTAAAGAATATATATGGATGGATGATGTGAGAAAGTTAATTGATCGGTTAGTAGTTATAGATGGAGAAGAAAAGGCTGGTAATAATAACTTTTATAATGAGAAAGTAGGTTTAGTGAGTATGATTAATAATAAGCTTTCACAATTTATTCCTAATGTACCAAAAGGTATAGGGTATTTGATTAAGATCTTAAATACATTACCACCATGATTCTGGAATTATGAGAAGCTTGGAAAAGGACTATTGAATAAGATTTTAAACATGAAGGGAATACCGGAGTTACATATACCAGGCTTTAGATTTTGCGGGCCTTTTACGAAGCTTCAAGAAAGGTTAGAGAGAGGTGATGAAGGTATTAACCCATTAGATGAGGCTTGTAAAGAACACGATATATCCTATAGAGACAATAAAGATACAGAGTCAAGACATATTGCAGATAAGGAACTAGAAACTAAAGCATGGAAAAGAGCATTTAGTAGTGATGCGTCAATTGGTGAACGATTAGCTGCTTTTGGGGTTGGTACTGCTATGAATGCTAAGGTTAAGTTAGGATGGGGATTATAAGTTTTTTAATTGTTATTATGTATGATTCTTTCATGGTTATATCCCATAAAAGCGTTGTTTCAAGATTTTCTTTATAATAAATGGATAGTGTTGAGAGTTACGAGTTACAGAGCTTTAAAGCTAACACAAGAACATTTAATAATTTGAATGAAGCTAACAAAGATATTGAGTTTGATTTCGATGTGGGGCATGGCTTTATACACCCACACAAAGCAGATTGTCACATGACTTTTGAAGTTGTTGGTGCATCAGTTGGAGGAACATTTGGGGCAAACGATACTATAAAACTTGTAGATAACTTTTTACCATTCTTCTTTTCTCAAATTGAGGTTAGAAAGCATGATGTTGTTATAGATAAGATTGAGCTACCAGGAATAACATCTACAGCTATTAGAACATTAAAGATTTCCAAATAAGAAGTTGAATATTTAAAACAAACAGGGTTTGAAACAGATGATAAACTTGGTCTAAGAAAGGACTTTAGTGTTTTGTACCCATTAAGATTAATTCCAGGGTTTTTAAATGATTATAAAGAGGTTATGTGGAAAGGTGGATTGAGAATAACATTTACAAAAGCTAACAACAATAACGATGTCTTGTACAAATGGACTTGATCAGGAGCAGGTGCAGCAGCTCCTCATGATGGAAAAATAACAATGAAAAGTATGGAGATAAGAATGCCTATTGTTGAATACGAATCTACTTACGAAAACAAGTTAAAGTTGAATATTCTTAAAGAACCTAAAATCATGTTTTCATTCCATACTTATCAATGTGTTCAGAAGACGGTTGTAGGTTCTTTCTTGGAGTTTGATGTTACTACTCAGTTTAATTCTAGACAATTTGATATGCCTCATTTCCTAGTTGTAATGTTCCAAACTGATAGAAGTGGCAAACAAACAGCAGATGCAAGTAAGTTTGATCATTGTAAGGTAAAGAATATCTATCTTAAGAATGGGAGGAATGAGGTATTTCCAAAAGAATCAAGAAACTTAGATATTGCTAACAGGGATTATTTTAAGATGTATGAAGATTATACTGCATTTAAGAGAATAACATGTGGCAATACCGAAATGTACTATGATCCTAAAGAGTTTATAGATAAGCGACCAATGTATGTGATTAATTGTCGTAAGAGGAAGAATGTATCGGTAAATGAGAGAACAAACATAAAGATTGTAGTAGACTTTGCAGAAGCTGTGGCTGCTAATACTATATGCTATGCCATTTTAATTGGACAAAGAACTTTACATATGAACTTAAGAATGAGAAAGAGTAGAGTACTTAAACTTAATAATATTTAATCATTTTTAATCATATACATAACATCACTAAAAGAATACCCTTGATTTAGAAGATTTAAAGCCTTAACACAAAGATGACCACATATAACTGAATTAAAGTCTTGTATTCGTTCATCATTGTAAAATAAGTTTTTGATACCAAGATATTGTACTAGTTGTTTAGGAGGAATACCACAATAAGAATCGAACACGTGCTTTATGTTGTTATCTTTCCAATAGCATATCCAATGAGTACCAATGTTTTCTGATTTATCGAGGTTAACTACACCACACTCATTCACATAGGGTTTTTGTGGAAGTTCAACACTCAAAAATACACCTCTAAATCGTTTTATCTTTAATTCTTTAACCAACTTCTCTATATCGAAGTTGGTAAATGGTTTTAGTTTTTTGACTTCTTTGGTTTACCTGCTCCCTGCTTTTCTTCCATAGCCATATTGTATCTTTTTGGTTCTTCAAGTTCTTGTTTATTCTTCTTAGCATCAAGTACAGTTTTAGTAATAGCTAATGCTGCACCACCTGCTAATGAGCCAACTGCTCCTAAAGCTGCTAAAATGGCCGGAATTGTAAAAATAAAACCACCCCTATGCTCTTTCTTAATCTTTTTCATTTGTGCAGTAGTTAAAGTTAAATCCATTCCTTTACCTTCTTTAATTTTCTTAGATTTATCACTAAGTTGTTTCTTTCTTAATACATGATCAATATTTAAATCCTTTAGTTCGTTATAAGGAACACTAAACATACAACCTTTAATAGAACATCTTCTTATTTATTTAAGAGAAAATCTTAGTTTGTAAAAGTACAGTTGTTGTTGCTCCACCAAATTCAATTAAGGAATCATTCTCATCTGTTATCCTTATCTCAAAATTGTCAACCTTGTCTTTAGATATAGGGAAAAATAATGGATAAGCAGGCTCATAAATAATACTATGTTTAATCTCGGCATCTGTTTTAAATGATGCTATAATTCCTGTTTCCCTATGTGTATATTCTGTACCTTTAACAAACATACCATCTGCTATATTACAATGAACATTAATTGCATCGAATGGGTGAAACTTTGGCAACTTACTTCCAATATGTGTTTAGTTTTTTTCTAAAACTTCAAGAACATTAAACCCGAGGACAGTACCTATACCCCCAATTGTAACATCATTACTATCAGTTTCTTTGGTAAGATTGCAACAAAATATTATAGAAAAGAAATGATAGTGTGTTTGGAATAAGAACTGTAGAAGAAGATGGAAAAATAGTAAATAAGATAGGAAATTCTGAAGTTTAAGTGAATGGTGATTATTTGATAATTAATGGTAAAACTTATAAAGAAACAGAAAGTCTATGGGAATTATTAACGATGAATACTAATAAAACCATTGAAGATTATGATGATGATGATTTTGAACAGCACAAAGAAATAATAATAGAATCAGATGCTGCCTTCCAAAAATATAATTGAGATAAAAGTAGCATCTAATAGAGGTTCTAAGTACATTAATATTATCAAGCCTATTTGGGATAATTATATTAAACCATCTTTACCTCCAACTCCTAAAAGGACTGGTGAAGGAATTAAACAATATAGAGAGATACCTAAAGAATATATATGGATGGATGATGTGAGAAAGTTAATTGATCGGTTAGTAGTTATAGATGGAGAAGAAAAGGCTGGTAATAATATCTTTTATAATGAGAAAGTAGGTTTAGTGAGTATGATTAATAATAAGCTTTCACAATTTATTCCTAATGATCCAAAAGGTATAGGGTATTTGATTAAGATCTTAAATACATTACCACCATGATTCTGGAATTATGAGAAGCTTGGAAAAGGACTATTGAATAAGATTTTAAACATGAAGGGAATACCGGAGTTACATATACCAGGCTTTAGATTTTGCGGGCCTTTTACGAAGCTTCAAGAAAGGTTAGAGAGAGGTGATGAAGGTATTAACCCATTAGATGAGGCTTGTAAAGAACACGATATATCCTATAGAGACAATAAAGATACAGAGTCAAGACATATTGCAGATAAGGAACTAGAAACTAAAGCATGGAAAAGAGCATTTAGTAGTGATGCGTCAATTGGTGAACGATTAGCTGCTTTTGGGGTTGGTACTGCTATGAATGCTAAGGTTAAGTTAGGATGGGGATTATAAGTTTTTTAATTGTTATTATGTATGATTCTTTCATGGTTATATCCCATAAAAGCGTTGTTTCAAGATTTTCTTTATAATAAATGGATAGTGTTGAGAGTTACGAGTTACAGAGCTTTAAAGCTAACACAAGAACATTTAATAATTTGAATGAAGCTAACAAAGATATTGAGTTTGATTTCGATGTGGGGCATGGCTTTATACACCCACACAAAGCAGATTGTCACATGACTTTTGAAGTTGTTGGTGCATCAGTTGGAGGAACATTTGGGGCAAACGATACTATAAAACTTGTAGATAACTTTTTACCATTCTTCTTTTCTCAAATTGAGGTTAGAAAGCATGATGTTGTTATAGATAAGATTGAGCTACCAGGAATAACATCTACAGCTATTAGAACATTAAAGATTTCCAAATAAGAAGTTGAATATTTAAAACAAACAGGGTTTGAAACAGATGATAAACTTGGTCTAAGAAAGGACTTTAGTGTTTTGTACCCATTAAGATTAATTCCAGGGTTTTTAAATGATTATAAAGAGGTTATGTGGAAAGGTGGATTGAGAATAACATTTACAAAAGCTAACAACAATAACGATGTCTTGTACAAATGGACTTGATCAGGAGCAGGTGCAGCAGCTCCTCATGATGGAAAAATAACAATAAAAAGTATGGAGATAAGAATGCCTATTGTTGAATACGAATCTACTTATGAATACAAGTTAAATTTGAATATTCTTAAAGAACCTAAAATCATGTTTTCATTCCATACTTATCAATGTGTTCAGAAGACGGTTGTAGGTTCTTCCTTGGAGTTTGATGTTACTACTCAGTTTAATTCTAGACAATTTGATATGCCTCATTTCCTAGTTGTAATGTTCCAAACTGATAGAAGTGGCAAACAAACAGCAGATGCAAGTAAGTTTGATCATTGTAAGGTAAAGAATATCTATCTTAAGAATGGGAGGAATGAGGTATTTCCAAAAGAATCAAGAAACTTAGATATTGCTAACAGGGATTATTTTAAGATGTATGAAGATTATACTGCATTTAAGAGAATAACATGTGGCAATACCGAAATGTACTATGATCCTAAAGAGTTTATAGATAAGAGACCAACGTATGTGATTAATTGTCGTAAGAGGAAGAATGTATCGGTAAATGAGAGAACAAACATAAAGATTGTAGTAGACTTTGCAGAAGCTGTGGCTGCTAATACTATATGCTATGCCATTTTAATTGGACAAAGAACTTTACATATGAACATAAGAATGAGAAAGTAGTAGAAGAGTTTTAGATAGTTAAATGATTGTTTGTATTGTTTTATGGAAGTTTTTCCATAAAAGAAATTGATAAAAAATGATTAAATATTTTTGGTGAAGATAAAAATTGAAGAGTGTTCATTGATTTTCTATATAATAAATACGATGTCGTGTCATATTGAGCTTTTAAATAAACTTGGAAGTCTTGAACAAAAATAAGTTAATGGATTAAGAGAATTAGAATTAAATACAGAATATAAGATTGTGAAAATGGAAAAGATTAAAACTAAGTTTGGAAGGAGCATTTTAGTTGAGTGTGAGGAGTTTAAGGTGTTTCTTCCACCTAGATTTACAAAACACTTAACAGATAAAACGATTGATGAGATCGTTAAAGATGGAATAAAAATCAAATACACTGGTCTAAAAGATAATTATCCAACTGTTGAGTTCTGTATGTAAATTTTATGTAAATTTCCTGTATGTAAATGAGAATCGGTTTTTATGAGTTTCGAATAAAACGAACATTTTCCTTATAGTAAATAAACTATGGCTAATTATTTGAATAAAAGATGGCGTTAAAGCATTGAGATTCCTTCACATAGATGAGTTAGAAAAAGGTAAAGCGTACGAGATAACATTATGGAAATTGATTCAAACACAGCGTTATGGTCAGAGTTTTAGTACATTTAGATGAGAAATATAAGACGTTATTACCACAAAGATATAATGATGAAACTGAACAAGTATTGAAAGATTTGAAAAACTATAAGCTGTTTGTTAAGTATGAAGGATTGAAAGATTTAGATAATGGTTATAAAATACATCAGTTTTACTTTAGAAATGAATCCAAGAAATAACAAAAATAAAACTTGTAATTTTAAGTATGTTTTAAGTGTATAAGTGTTATTGTGGTTTCATTATCAGTATCCAAACTTGTAATTTTCAGGATGTTTTAAGTGTATAAGTGTTTTTATAGTATCAAGACTACAAAAACCTAAGACATTTGGATATACAGAACATAATGTCATTTAAATTTTAAAGATATATGTATAAATAAGAAATTTATTTGAGTTTTTTGTAATCATATCCTTAGAGTTATGCAATTTGTAAGACTTTCAATAGATAGCCAATTTATTTCTCTATTGATTGCCGTTTGAATTTTGAAAATCGGTTAATATTTGATGAAGTTATAGCAAATTCGAAATTTCGGGATTTTTTACGGGTTTATTTTTGAGTTTTCTGGAAAATATTATTCTTTAAAAAAGTCTTAAAATTTTATTTAAATTATGGTGGTTTTTTATTTTTTCGATTTGATGAAATTTTGTAGATATTGAAAAAGGGAAAAAATATCCTGCGGGTTATGCAACCATTTGTGTATTTTATGAAATTGGTTATGTTATTAGTATTCATTTGCCGTTTGAATTTTTGAAATCGGTTAATTAGTGACCGAGCTATTGAATTTTACCGTTATTTTGGGGTGAGGCTGCCAGTGTTGCAAACTCACTTTTAACAATTATCATATTTATTAGTAATGGGGTGAATTCATCTCTGTATGTTTTAAAGCGATATCTTGAAAAATTAAAATCCTGGAACGTTCCGAAAAAAATATTGAGTTGGAGACGCTGATTCTAAAAAGAGATCTAGTGAGAACAGCATGTACAATTTGACATTTGTGAATTTCTTTCTTTTATTTTAGGAAAGCATGTTGAGCTATATGTAAGTCATTCTCTCTCTTTCTTGCTGGAGGTGCAAGGATATATGTCGTATATCTATTAACATCATAGTTAATACGTAGTCCCATCCCGTGGGATTACGTCATAGTTATTTCGTAGTCCCATCCCGTGGGATTACGTCATAACAGCTCCATCTGGTGTCTACTGCAGCTAGAAGTTCTGTTGGTGTGAGGAGAAGAAAAGAGAGAGGCTATAATTTCATGTACATATATGTTATTGCTTCTCTCAACTGAAACTGGTTTGTAACCTGAATATATGTATGTGCGTCTGGTATAAGTGTATATATGTATGTAACAGCGAATCAACATACTTAACTTTAACTTTTCATCATTCAGCCATGTGTGGCCCGATTTCGATCAAACAAAAACTACTTTTTCAATCAAAGACAGCACTATAAGTTATAAGTTTTAGATGTAAGTTTTTATGATTTTAAATGTCATAAAAGCCTATACGATCTCCCTTTAACATTGTAGTTATGGGAATACTTTGCATTAGTTTCTTGTGCCCTTATGTGCTAGTCAACTAATGTTAAAGCAAAAGAAATATTCAAAGAAAGTGCTTAGTAATTACGTTAGTCATCTAGTGGTGATTTGTAGTTAGTGATGATATATCCCTTTTCTTTAAATTCTGACAATCTTTTTTGTATCCAATCATGTAGTTTTATATGGGATATGGAACAAAAGTTCTCATTATAATATGCAGGAATTCCACATACAACACATTTATTATTAATATTTCTTTCATTAGTTAAGTCATAACAAGATGTAGTTTCGTTCCTTCTAGTAAAACATGGTGGGAAACCAACACGTATTATATCTTTAAATAAAATAACTTCTGGAGCCGGTAATGTAAAACCTACGGGGTTATATATTGGATCTACAAACTTACATTCTGATAATGTAGCTGGTCTTAAAATCTTAAATTGTGTGTTTATGTCCTTAAAGAAAAGATACATTATTTTTACAAAGTCATGCTCTAACATTTTATTATGTATTTCCATCACTCGCTCTATTGATGAGAGTGAATAATCTATCAACGGTCCAGAATATTTTAAACCCTGTTCAACTTTATTGAGATTCTCTGCTCTATAACATCTTTTACAGTTATCAGACCTCTTGTTTCCATTTCTAGCGAACTCTTGGAATTGTTTTAGTTCTCCACAAATTACACACTTTTTCATGATTTATTAAATATAAAATATCCAAAATAGTTAGCTCATTTTTGTTTGATTTTAAATGTCATAAAAGCATATTCAATCTCACTTTGGGTTATCCCTCTGTTAAAGTACAATAGTTAGTGGTGGCTTCATAAATTTTTGACAGTTATGGGGGTTGAGGGGAAAGTTGTCTGCAGAACATACATATGTACCCTACAGAATGGGATACCATGTCCGTAATGTCGTCTAAATGTCATTTTTTTAAATATAATTAATTAATTTTTATTAGGAGAGCGCTTAAAATGAAGTGTAACATTTAGTCTCCCAGAACGAAATGACAAATTTCGTCCTGCATGGTCTTTTAATAGTATTTCAATACTGTTGAATGAAAACTTTGCAAGTGGAAGATAATGAATATCTAGAAATGTTAATGTTTGCACTATACCGTATTTTACATTTGATATTGATGCAATACGTAAAAAGGTGCTTTTGTATCACCTAAAAACTGATATTGTATAATATCAGTATTAATAAAAAATTGATGTGGATACTCAATATCAACATATGGTTGTTTAAATCCACGTTTATACAAAACAAGATCTTGACGAAATCCTAATTGCAATGCTAATGTTGGTGATAGTAAGTCTGATACAACACGATCATTACAATCTACATGCACAATATTTAATTCATCAATGATATGATGTACGGAGTGATAATATCCACTTACAATTTTACTTTTTTGTGCTTCTTCATTTTTATTTTATACCATGTAACATTTTTTCCATCGTTAACATTATAACATGTTAAAGGAACATGTAATTCACTTAATCCTACATACCAATCGGTTTCTGATAATTGAATATTATTTTTTAGTTGTTTAATAAAATGTGTTGGACTACTTGTAGGATGTACATCAGTACTTGCGTTTGATACAAATGTGATTTAAAAACTATCATCAATACTTTCAGAAATCATTTTCATTTAAACTGAAGTGTTAAGTTTGAAGTTCTAAATCCAAATGGCAATTTTGAACCGCGCTCATCTTTTAAGTTTACTTCAATCGTGTTAAAATAAGATTTTACAACTTTAACATATTGTGGGGTGTCAAATAGAAAACATTTTACATCTCCATGCTCAATATTATATGCACTAACTTTACGAAGTAGTGGTCCAATATTTTCTTGTAGTTTTACAATATCAACACAGACATTAAGAATGTTTCGTATATTATATTCTAAATTGCATGGAAATTTTGCACGTGTTATTGTTGGAACATCTTCATTAACTGCTTTTAGAAAAACAGTATCTGTTAACTCGGTTGTATTTTCATTTATAAATCAAGTAAATGTAATCCACGTGTTATTGCTATAACACAAAAATGTTTTAATTTTAAAGAATGTTTAATTCCAACCTGATTTTTATTTTTATAATATTTTAACATGCATACCTTTTTAGGAATCATATCTAAAATGGACGGAATAGAAGTATAGTATCCTGGTGTAATATCAACGTGTGCAATTTCAAGTTCATCATTAATGATGGTTTCAATTACATTTTTTCATTTAGCGAACATTACAAAAACCAAAAAGAACATTAAGTTGTGTTACGGCAACATTCCATTTTCCTTCACTTAAATGAATAGGTTGTGCTAACTTTACTATAAATGAAGAAGTTGTATTATTAGTAAAAATTTCACTACTAGCATTTGAAGGAAGAGTAACATAGAAATCATGTTCTATCATCGAACTCATTTTGAAGACTGAACAGAATTTGTTTTAATCCACGAATTCATACTTGATGGATATCCCAACCACTTTACATACATCATATCTTTCTTTCGTTTTAATACTTTCTCAATTAAAAATGTTTTGTTTAAATTTACATTTACTTTGTTATTCCTCTGTGTATATCACTTTAATTTCTTCGTCATTCCAATCTTTTAATTTAAACTGTAATAGGATTTGCCGGAATACATTTATCAACAATAAAAATTTCTTGTGACCATTTCGGTTAATATTCCTTTTCTAATCTGTTTATATTTTCTAACACGCACATAATCACCAGGATGAAATTTACATGTTAATTTCTTTTTATTCATTTTATCACCGTACAACGTATTCCAATCTTGATCAACATTAGAATGATTTACATCTGCCGGTGCCATTTTAATACTACTATGATACGAATGATTATGATTTTTTACAAGTTGATCTAACACATCTATATAACGATTTGTATTTTTAGCAGTAAAATAACGATACAATTTTACTTTTAATGTTCTTATAAACAGTTCTGCTAATGCACATTTAATTTCTGAATGTACACTATAATGATTAATTTCGCATTCTTTAAATAATCGTTTTACGTATCGATTATTTTTTCTCTAACTAAATCCGTTTGTACATTAAACTCGGGTAGTTTAAATTTTTTAAAAAAAAAATTATTTGCTATTGTCATTTCAGGACCTCTTTTTGTTTTCAAGGGAACACAATACGCATACCGTGAAAAAATATCGATACAACATAATATATATTTATAATTTTTGTTATACTATGCAATATTTTGCATATCTGCTAAATCCATTTGTAATGTTTCATTGGTGCACTAATATAATATTGTTTACGTGCAAACATTTTACGGGCTGGTGCACGTAATGTAAATGCATCTTGAGATGCTAACCGATTTTAATTTTCTTTTTCGATAATTTTGTTTTTCCTTGTAATGTTTTAATAGTAGATAAAGAAGCAGGATTCCTATAGTCATAATATAATTTTGAAATTTTACCATTTTTATGTACATTTTATATTCTTTCGAATTTTTAAAAAATATTTGCTACTAGTGTTGGACTTTGTGATTTTACATGTATGGCGATGTATAGATTGTGAGAAGACCCGACGAAAATCCATGTCTGGTGACAGTTCTGTGGATAAGGCTGAAAAACTCTCCACTTTGTCTGTAGTACACAATTTGTTACTATCAATCAAAACGGAAGTCGACGAAATTAAAGGCTCTAATAAAAGATTGGAGGATGATTTAGGTGCTTCCTTAAACACCATCCATGAAAAACTTGACCAGAATTGTAACCTCATCAAATATGAAACTGAGGAATTGAATAAATGCATGAATACAATTGACGAATTAAAGAATCAAAATCTATCGTTAAAAAACCAATTGACAAATTAAAAGTTCAAGTAGATGAATTGGACCAGTATAGTAGAAAGAACACAATTGAAATACAAGGTATACCTGTCTTACCAAATGAAGATGTTAATAATATAATTAAGGGAGTAGGTACTGCATTGGACATAACTGTTACTAATGATATGATAGATGTATGTCATAGGTTGAAGAAATCTCCCAGCCAACCAGAACCAGGTTATATTGTTAGATTTGTTAGGAGATTAGATAAGGATAAATTTATTGCAAAAAGAAAAGTGAAAAGAAATCTCAATTGTAAAGATGTGGGTCTGTCAGAGGGTGGGACTATTTATGTCAACCAGAGTTTAACATTACACCGTAGAATAATCTTTAGTGAGGCCAGGAAAGTTAAGAGAGAGAAAAACTGCTTTTCTCTGGGTTGACTATGCGGGTAATATCAAATTAAGGAAAAAGGCTGATGACTCCTTTGTATATACTCTCACTACTATTGATAAAGTCAGAAGTTTAACGTAAAATATGAACAGCAATGATCAGACGTTATTTTTAAATTATCAAAATGTTAGGGGTATTCGAACCAAATTACATAAACTGTACACGGGTATTGCAGCCACTAATTTCGACATAATACTTTTGACCGAAACTTGGTTGTGTGACGGTATATATAATAATGAATTTATTGGCGAAAAGTATAATGTATTTAGATATGATAGAATTCACAAAGATGGAGGAGGTGCACTTATAGCAATTTTAAAGAACTATAGTGTTACTGAAATTCCAATTGCTATAAATTATGTTGAAGCATCATGTATAAAAGTTAAAAAAGCAACTAAATATATTTATGTCATTGTTGTATACTTTCCACCGAATTCTAAAGTGGAAAAATATCTTGAATTCTTTGAAAAAATTAAACAAATAGTTGAAATACAATTTAATATTGTTATAGTTGGTGATTTTAATATTCCTTCAATTATAGACTGCACGTTTGATTTGTTAGATGGTGACGTTATCTGTAAGTCCTTGGCAAACTTTATCTAATTCATAATTTAAGATCAATGAACTCAGTAAAGAATGCGTATGGTAAAACTCTTGACTTAGTTCTCTCTAGTGTTGAGTTGGAAGTTAACGTATCTAGAAATATGTATCCCTAATTAGAAGAAGATAAACATCATCCCTCATTACATTGCCAACTGTACCTTAATAACTCTATTCCGCGTATCAAACTAACTACTAGTATTGCACATAATTTTAGTAAAGCTAATTTCCTTAATTTATATAGTTCTTTAAGGCAACAAAACTTTTCAGAGTTACTTGCTATAAAAGATATTAATCTAGCAGTAAAATACTTTTATAATATTTAAACCAATTTTTTTTCTTTTTTTGCTCTGTCTTTGTTAACCTCAATATTCGTTTCAAATTGTAGGTAAGCCATTTCCAGCCATCAGCTTTCATTCACTCACTTTAAACCATCTTATACACCTAGTAAACAAGTATATATATATATATATATATATATATATATATATATATATATATATATATATATATATACCTGTCTTTCTCTCTGTTAACTCACACACACACAAGTCTTTATTTTACGAAGAATTTCTATGAAAGTCCAGCATGTAATCAACTCAAGTTCGTGGTCCATGTTCGGGCTGTCATTTATTTGTAACCAACAGGTGTTCGAGTCGCTGTTCGGGCGTCATTTATCTGTAACCATCAGGAGTGCGTGGTCCATGTTCGGGCAGCTATTTATTTGTAAGCGCCTGTAGTTCTGTTCGCTGTCCTCGGCTCGTGGTATTACCAATAAGTATACTCCTGATACTTTAACTTACCTGGACAGGACGACGAAGACCTCTCCAAGAAAGGTTACAAACTGTTTCCCAAACAGCTCGTCGGTCTCAATAATGAGATGAGCATTAGGCGCCGAGAGGTTCGGGCGTCTCGTCTCGAAAACCTTACGGACGATCAGACGGTCATCCAGACCATAACGCACACAAACACCATTCATACAAACAACGAAAACACACTGGATTAATTGACACTATACTTATTTAT
Organism: Thermobia domestica; assembly: GCF_964235325.1. Lineage (NCBI taxonomy): Eukaryota > Metazoa > Arthropoda > Insecta > Zygentoma > Lepismatidae > Thermobia > Thermobia domestica. Next base: position 269,713,506 of record NC_137460.1, on the reverse strand, counting down.
TAGAACACTATTTTGAAAAACAAATAACGAAGAGAAATGAATACAACACTGGACACTAATAAATTTTGCCGCTGAAATTACGTTTTGCCCTTTACGGGAAATATAGCCCTTTATATATATATATGATTATAATTCAGATATCACTATAAATTCTTCGCTCACACCATTAACACACTTGGGGGATTAGCACTGGGGAAAAGTTGTCTGGATCGTCCCACGATGAATCCAGTTGTTACGCTGAACAGCCCTGCAGCGTAAAGGTGAATCTTCAGTAAACACACAAAAGAAGATCTCTATAATGGAATACAGATATTGGAGGGCGCGTATATAACATTTTAAACGCACAAGGTCTGAGGACCTGAGATTTCACTGATTGGGGCTAGCCGTAAGAAATCGTCCTTCACCGGCTAAATAGCTTGTGCCCCTTCACAAAACTTATGTTTGAAGTTCAACGCGAGATGCGTGGTTGCATCTTCCAGACCTGGAGTCAAACTCCTCGAGCGTCCAAGCTCAAGCTACGGGTTGCAATGGTCAACGGAATAGTGTTGGCAGTTCATTTCAAAAATTACTCAGTTACTCACCTGTATGCACATACAAACAGAATACGGAAAACAATTTATGTTAATTTTAGTCAACTGCCCATAATGCACTAGACACTGCGATAACTTTGGCGTGAGAAAGTACAGATAACGGGCTGGAATACAACGCAGTTGGTGCCACTTCGGCTACTGGGACATCTGGTCAGCCCGTATTTCTCTAATCTATTGTAATGTTTCCATAAGCGATTAACGAAAGCACTTAATTCAGTTCCAAATAACTGCAGAATATATACTGTGCATATAATAAGTCAGGGAGAAACACTGAAATGGTTAGTCACTAACCGAAATGTTCTCAGCAAAAGCAACGTTTTAAATATATATATGAAAAAACGATGAAAGACTTCTTTGTCCAATTGTGTGGGAAAGAAGCAATTCCCACCAAAGAAAGAACTTATATGCGTTGCAGAATAAAGTATAAATCGAAAATAATAATCACTGTCTTCACGAAATATACAGAGCGTCCACAAAAAATCCTTCTATAACCTGGTAGCGGTTATATATGGTGTCTGAGCGTGGAACGACCTGTCAAGTGCACACGTAGACAGGTTGAGAACCCTTGGCCGTATGACGAAATATGAATAAAATTAGGTTTTTCACCTGAAAATTTAAAATAAGTTAGTTGGCAACACTGTCATATGGTGTGAGACTTACGTGCATAAACGATGAATGGTTTTTCACCTGAAAAAAGGGCTATTTAAAATAGTTAAATAACTTGTTCACTCACTACAAAGTGATGAGGTTCCTGCATAAGCAATGTCCAATCCAAGTGTTCCATAAGGTAATAAGATCCTCTTGAACAATTGGTGCAGTTGGGTTTCCTTATCTTCCATTTCTTCACATGTTGAAACCATTCTGTCTTCCTGTGTGAGTATCCTCCATGATTCTCCAACGATGAGTTGATGAGGGGAGAAGGGGAGTTTTTTTTTTTTTTTAACACTGGTGTGAGAAACGAGATATGGTTATAACACCTGTATGATAACTTTTTTTTTTTTTTTAAGTTCGCAGAAAGCGTTTATAGGGCTATTAAAATTCTTACCTTTTTTTTTTTTAAATACAAATACTTTTCGTAAAATGTTTAAGTGTTCCGTTTCGATCACTTTATTTGATATAATATGAAGTAAATACGTTATAGGGCTATTTAAATGCTTTTTTTTTGTTTTTTTTTTAACACTAATAAATTCTTTTCATAAAATGTTTAAGTGTTCCGTTTCGATCACTTTATTTTGTGTAATATGAAATAAATATACACACACGATAACTATTCTTGAAAACATCGACTTGAAGAATTATCAAATATCTTAATAAAAATTAGTAAATATACTGATATCTGTATTTAAAATATAATAATATGAATGAATAAGCAAATAGCAAAACATGTTAAAGGTACTAAAATATTAAAATTATTGTTAAAGTTTCGATATCATTCTAATATATTTGAAAAATATGAAAATCATTGAAAAAATAAAATGAATGGAAATGTAAACACATGATAAAATGACAATATATAAACAAAATAAGATTTTCACCTGTATGTCCTTTTTTTTAACTGTGCCTCGTGTTGTTTGGCAGAAAAGAACGAAAAATCGTTTTTCAAAAATAAAAAAAATAAACTTAAGTGTCAAAATTGACGTTCATAGTAATTCCAAGAAATAAGCATGATTCTACATATCAAAGAAAAGATCGTAATTTCGTTGACATGTATGAAGAAAATTCGGCACGCCATAAGATCAAATGCCATCTGCTCGTCGTGAAAATCGAGACTTTAATTTAGTAATGCTCAATACAACAAATGATTTTATTCTGAAACAAAGTTATTATTAGCTTAAGCCTAAAATAATGGTTGTTGTTCACTTCCATAAACGTAAACATTGTAGGGTTACTAGAACATATGGGTATTATCTGCAAAAGAACTTATTAATGCAGCGTTGAAAACTATACGGTGTTGATCCAAGTTTTTCAAAGGTCTGAATCAAGGAAGTTGACTCACTAGTCCAAACATTCCTGAAAATAAATGGTCATTACACCATGAATTGACCAAAACCATAGGTGGGAAAAATGTGTAATACTACACGTACTTACACACACAATATGCCATCGACACCTGCGAGGCAAAAAAAAACTAGAAACGAGGAAGGCCTGCAACCCTAGGCACTTACAAAATTGTTTCTGCACAAAACTGAAATATAAACATTAATATTCAGTAAACTACGCGTATGTTCCCTGGAACATAACATACGTCTTCCACCTAGAAAAAATGTGTAAACACACAAAATACAAATGCTCTCGTAGCATCGTAAAGATATGTCTCTATAAGACAAAATACATGAGACCTACTAAGAGAAAAACATGAGATACAAACAAGAATATAGTCAACGACATTACAACTTTCTGGTTGGTCTGAAACATCCAATTAAATTCCCTACAAAACAGCTGTAACAAGCTTCCTTAGGCATCTTCGCTACAAAATTTTCAAAATGGTCTTATTAACATATTAAAATTCAGTCATCGAGCATATGAAATAATTGACAGAAAGTAATTCTCAAAAAACGTTATGGCTTCATACTGTCGGAAAAAAGAAAATAAGTTTATTTTTCGGGATCTATATCAATATCTCTAAGACGGCTGAAACCTCATAAATAATGGGCCATGTCGATTTTTGAAGAAAATCATCCGTCATTGGCAGTATGGCTGAAACCTAAAGATTTATATTCCAAAACCTTTGGCCATGTTGATTTCTGAAAGAAATCCTCCATACTGTTTGTTATGGCTGAAACCTAAAGGTTTGTATTCCAAAACCTTTGGCCATGTTGATTTCTGAAATCCTCCATAACAAAAACAATTTTACTAAAAAAAAATTCCAAATAGTTTTGGGACATACTGTGACTAAAATATAGGTTTCTGAAAATTAATAAAAAAAAATTACAACACCTTAACATACAAGTACACAATATAGTTACGATTCATAAACATTAAAATATTCACTAGAATATTACTAGACGTATAAATATACTAAAAAATTTAAACTAAGAATACACATATCTAGTTACAGGTTACTATTAAAATGAAAACGAAAATCTAAGATTAACACTGAAAAGAAATTTAACATTGATTATAAGTGTAAAGTTTCATATTCTACGCATGAGATTACATACTAAGTTTCAATGACAAATATAAAAATGTATATATAATGAACAACTAAAAATTTTCTTATCCTGGGCATCTCGATACATTCCTTTAAAAAAATTCTAAAAGAAAGCCAAACATTAATTCTAAATAACATGTAATAACATATTTAAGAATTTCGAAAGTGGGAAGGGATCCTAAAAGAATTTTTAAAATTTAAAACACAATAAAAATACATATTATAACGCCAAAACATCTTCCCACTAGCTGGGAATACGGAACTGCGCCACTAGTTCAAGATTGCTTTTGGATAAATGCAATCTCCCTACGTATGTGATACGTTAATTATTTACTAAAAAAATCTAAATTCAAACATCTGAAATGAAAACAAGAAAAAATTAATAACATTAAACTAATAGTAAGTCAGTGATAAGGTTTGCAACACAAATGCACAGCTGACTGAGGTATGAAGTGCTACACGGAGCAAAGACAAAAAGAGGAAAAGAATTAATCAGCTGTATATCATCCGTTATTCGTAACCATAAACACAAGTGGTTCTACAGTCTGGCGACTGCCTTATCAAAACAAGAAAAATAAAGAAAATCGTGTTATCTGCTCTTTGCTGAACAGTTAAAAGCTGGAAGCAAAAAGGAGTTTTAAAAGAAATGCGTAGTTCTTCTTTTCGTGTCCAGGTGTTCTATCAAAAACTAAAAGCAAAAAGGAAGAAAATGAATACATGTTTATCGCTTAGAAATGCGTCGCTCGCCGAGGAGAAAAATTTGTATCAATGTAGGAAAGTTTTTGCTTTTCTTTTCTTTCTTTTTTTTTTTTAAAAAATGAAGTGAACCTCACTTAACATCTGTTTTAATTTCTGCTCTCTGTATAACTTCTACGTAATTGTAGTCCACCGGTAAGGTTAGGTGCGATTAATGGGATACACGTAGGCTCCCAATATGTGGAATTGAAGTAATAATGTAACCAAGGATCTCCTAAATAAAGAGATAACAAACGGGTGGTTGATAAGTTATTAACCTGTAAAGGAGTTGAATTATTCTCATCGGACTTGTCGTTTTCGGATTTTGACAAGTTGACTTCTCCACTAGGGGAAAAAGAGATTGGTTCTTGAGTTTCATTAACAGGTGACAAATTAAGGTCATGCAAAAGATCTTCTGGTAGTTGGCGACGTGCCAAGGCCATCCAAATTTCACGGGTTTCAGGGGTAGGTTCCCATAACTTAGTCCTGTCTATCGAATGAAGTCCTAAATATTCACCTGTGGAAGGGTCAACAAGTTCAACAACACGGTCATTAATGACATTAACACATAAAAGGGGTCCTCGGTACAAATCAAAAAATTTTGATATTTCACCTTTCAATAGGCTACTGATGTTACGCTGTTTGAGAAAAATCAAACTTCCTTGTTTTAAACGTCGTCGCTGTTGCTGACTGTCGTTCCATCGTGCGTTCCTTTTTTCAATGATGGCTTTTCGTCGGTGGTCTGCCATAAGTAATTTATTAGACCAACTAATCCCGTCTTCCTTATCAAAATCTTCAGATACCTGTAAACCAAAATGCTTAAAAATGGGACGAGAAAAATGAATATTAAGATACAAACTTGCTGGTGAAACACCCTGAAATTTAGGAAAACACTGTATTTCCTTAAGCATGACATCGTCTTTTAATTTCGTATTTTTTCTCTGGCGATTAGTGAAAGTAACATTTTTGTCGCGCTTGCGCCTTCGGTCACATACAACCTTGATTTCTGAATCATCACTTGCACTATCACTACTACTGGTGTTTTTACATTCCGAATAAGCCGAATCACTGTAGTGCCTATTTCTAACTTGTCTAGGAGTATCTGCTTCTACTCGGGGTTCGAATTCTGACGCTCTAATTTCGGTACTTTCTACTCTCTGGGCGAGCTCTACCATATCACGTCTAATTTCTTTTATGTTCTTATCTATTGCCCGTATTTCGGCGCGACATTCTGCGTTAGATTCATTTTTTACCTTCATATTGTAATCTATCAGTTTCGCCTCTTCATATACCATTTTAATGTCTTTACCTTGCCCTTCTACGCGTTCAGAAATTTCCTCAATACGGTCATGCATCTCATCTAATTTATCGATTGTGTCTATATGTAAACTAACGCAGCGTTCCTTATTAGCCTGACACACATCTCGGGCTGATTCCAACTGCCCTTGGAGGGATTGTGTGTAATCGTGCAAGCCTCCTAAATGATTCTGAATTTTACAGATTTTTGTTTCTATTTGTTCTACACGATGGCATGTTTCTTCAGTCTGTTGCCTAACTTCGACGCTGGTCTGTGTGGCGAGTTCGATTGCCTGTTTAGTACTATGACTGACTTCGTGAAGCTGGTCATGAATCTTCAGTGTTATGCCATCGTATTTTTGTTCGAGGATTTCGTTCCTTCGTTTACTTTCGGCCTCTACATTCCTAATACTTTGTTCTAATCTTTGGTTATTTTCGCGACATTCCCTTTGTACAGCGTCTAACTTCTGACCTAACTCACTCTTTAGTTCTTTTTCTAATCTAGCTAGGTTTTCTTTATTTTCCTTTTTTAAATCTTCAATATTCTCTTTAAAAAGTAAACTTATCTTAGTAATCATATCTACTTCCTGTGCCATCTTAGACAAAAATAAACTTGAAAAAACATACAATTAGAATAAAATATAAAGTCACAAGCTATGATTAAAATCACCTGAAAGAGATTTTTTTCAGATTCCTGGTACTAAGCTGAAAGAGAAACGATATATTAATATATTTATCTTATGAGTATTCGAGCACCAACGGTCTCGATTCGGGTCCCTGTTCGGGCGCCATTTATTTGTAATCAACTCAAGTTCGTGGTCCATGTTCGGGCTGTCATTTATTTGTAACCAACAGGTGTTCGAGTCGCTGTTCGGGCGTCATTTATCTGTAACCATCAGGAGTGCGTGGTCCATGTTCGGGCAGCTATTTATTTGTAAGCGCCTGTAGTTCTGTTCGCTGTCCTCGGCTCGTGGTATTACCAATAAGTATACTCCTGATACTTTAACTTACCTGGACAGGACGACGAAGACCTCTCCAAGAAAGGTTACAAACTGTTTCCCAAACAGCTCGCCGGTCTCAATAATGAGATGAGCATTAGGCGCCGAGAGGTTCGGGCGTCTCGTCTCGAAAACCTTACGGACGATCAGACGGTCATCCAGACCATAACGCACACAAACACCATTCATACAAACAACGAAAACACACTGGATTAATTGACACTATACTTATTTATTAGAACACTATTTTGAAAAACAAATAACGAAGAGAAATGAATACAACACTGGACACTAATAAATTTTGCCGCTGAAATTACGTTTTGCCCTTTACGGGAAATATAGCCCTTTATATATATATATGATTATAATTCAGATATCACTATAAATTCTTCGCTCACACCATTAACACACTTGGGGGATTAGCACTGGGGAAAAGTTGTCTGGATCGTCCCACGATGAATCCAGTTGTTACGCTGAACAGCCCTGCAGCGTAAAGGTGAATCTTCAGTAAACACACAAAAGAAGATCTCTATAATGGAATACAGATATTGGAGGGCGCGTATATAACATTTTAAACGCACAAGGTCTGAGGACCTGAGATTTCACTGATTGGGGCTAGCCGTAAGAAATCGTCCTTCACCGGCTAAATAGCTTGTGCCCCTTCACAAAACTTATGTTTGAAGTTCAACGCGAGATGCGTGGTTGCATCTTCCAGACCTGGAGTCAAACTCCTCGAGCGTCCAAGCTCAAGCTACGGGTTGCAATGGTCAACGGAATAGTGTTGGCAGTTCATTTCAAAAATTACTCAGTTACTCACCTGTATGCACATACAAACAGAATACGGAAAACAATTTATGTTAATTTTAGTCAACTGCCCATAATGCACTAGACACTGCGATAACTTTGGCGTGAGAAAGTACAGATAACGGGCTGGAATACAACGCAGTTGGTGCCACTTCGGCTACTGGGACATCTGGTCAGCCCGTATTTCTCTAATCTATTGTAATGTTTCCATAAGCGATTAACGAAAGCACTTAATTCAGTTCCAAATAACTGCAGAATATATACTGTGCATATAATAAGTCAGGGAGAAACACTGAAATGGTTAGTCACTAACCGAAATGTTCTCAGCAAAAGCAACGTTTTAAATATATATATGAAAAAACGATGAAAGACTTCTTTGTCCAATTGTGTGGGAAAGAAGCAATTCCCACCAAAGAAAGAACTTATATGCGTTGCAGAATAAAGTATAAATCGAAAATAATAATCACTGTCTTCACGAAATATACAGAGCGTCCACAAAAAATCCTTCTATAACCTGGTAGCGGTTATAAGCAAATACAGTCATTTCCGCTTCTTCCCATCTTCATTCTTAATTTATTCGCAGGCCAATCTCAGTGTCCTTTTTCTTCATAACAATGTTTGCAAGCTACAGTTCTCCAACAAATAAAAGCAAAAACAACCCATTTCAGTTCATGTACATACATTAAAATTGCAGTTCAATATTTTTATCCTATTCGTTTATATAAACGGAAAATGTTAAGTTACCTTTACTTCCAGTAATTCCAAATTTATTCGCCAAAGATCACACACACTAAAATGCACAAGCCAACTTTCCAAAAACCAAAATCACAGTATTTAATTTTATCTTATTTCAAGCAGGCGTATATATACCTTAAGCTACGTGCTTTCATTCACACAGGTACACATCTGTTTTCCGCCTTCCGTTTTTTTCGCAAAACTACTACAATAGGTTTTGTTCAAGTTAACAAGGTTCTTTCCACATAAAAGGGGTCTTTATTTCTTTTCTGCTACCAGCAGGGCAAAAAAGAAAGTTAACATGGCAAAGCTAATAATGCTAAATGTCACATTTATCTGTCTAACAAGTGAAAAGATCTTTCTCATCTATTTCAAATGTCTCTTTGTTAAAACAAGTGTGCATTCATCTCAAAAATCGTAACACACAGGTGCTCACAAGTAGCACATAAGATTCTCTTTCTATCTCCCCAACAATAAATGTCACATAAGTTTTCTCATCGGTTGTATACAGTGCTGTCCAACAGAATGTGGCTTCCGGTCTCCAACATTGTTCCAATGAAATCTCAAAAATAATTGTCGCAATAACTTTGTCAAACTGACGTCTAACTTCTGCCAACATTTCTCTCATTTTATTCTGTTTGCTTCTGTACAATAGTGTCCACCAGCATGCAGGTGGTGTCCAACAGTATGGTTTTTCCGCAAATGTTGCAATAACTTTTTCAAACTGACATATAACTTTGGCCAGGTGTTAGTCTAAAAATTTCAGTTCGTGACATTAATGAGTGCTATTTTTTCTTAAACTTGGCATCTTTTTGTCCTCTATCCATCCTCCACAAGATGCAGCATTCTTCCAATCCATTTATCCATTTCAAATGTGAATAACTTTAATTCCTTTACAAATACAATGATCTAAATTATGTGACACCTTCATTATTCTGTCTTTTGACTTCCAACAACTACAGTATTGTTCCAAAGCAATCTGTCAATTTCAAATGACAATAACTTCTATTCTTTTAAACCTAGAAGGATCAAATTTATGTGGCAGTTGGATAATGCTTCTCTCTTTCGAATTCTAACCTTCTCCATTGTCTGGGGGAGAGCGCATGGGGCGAATTTTGGTTATATTTTCCTATATGAACTACTGTCGTCTGCATTCTTAATCTTTAAACGTCCATTGACGCAACTGCTGTGTCAGGGCTTTAAACCTCAATGCCTCAGTCTTAAACCTCAAATTAAGGCTGGAAGATGGTTTTGATACCAATTTATTCCTGAAAGATGCAGCCTTGCTGGTGTGAATTTTATGTATATGGGAGGAGGGTAAATATCGTGTTTTTTCAACAGTCTTTTGGGGGGCCATTTTCCCTCTTGGGGGGATAGATTCATAAAAATTGTTACGTGAAGCAATGAAGTAGGCCACTACATGGTAATATCGTGTATTTGTACTTCTTGCTTATATGGGGGAAAAGGGAGGGGACAAAGTTAGCAATTTTTTGGAGTTTAAGTTTTTTGAGGTAAATTACATTTATTTTTACAACAAACATCAATAGCTCAGCCTTTAATTAAGCTAGAGAGAAGATTTGGTACCAAAGTATTTTTGAAAGATGAAGCTTTCCGTCAATTGCATTTTATCAGGCCCGTGCTGGGACACCGGGACGTGTCCCGGTGCGCCCTCCGAAATATCACAGTATAAGTAAAGTTACAAGTTTTAGTAATAAATTCTTCCGGTTTTATTGGTAAAGAACCCGGGAAAGGTGCAGTGCGCCCTTTACATTAGCGCGCTTTGGAGACCACATCAAAGATGAACGATTTTATTTACTCTCCTGTATAACACAGTTCTGTACAATAAATACTCACAGTTACTGTTGGTAAATAACCTTTGAAAGGTACAGTGCGCCCTTTACATAAGGCGCCCTACGAAACATCACACTATAGATAAGTGGTTTTAGTTATCCTGTATACCAGCTTTGTTTAATAAATTCAAATACTGACTGTTAGTACAGAACCTATCAAGAATACAAGGCGCCCTTTACATAAGATGCCCTGCGAAATATCACTTATTTTTTTTTAATTTTATTCTTCTGTATTTCAGTTTTCTATTATAAATTCATACAGTTGGTATTGGCAGAGAACAGTAAGGATTAGAATCACAAAAATATTATAAAGTTATATAGCTATAAAACGAAACAATGTCAACAATAGTTCGTATAGTCAAACTTACGATGCATTTATGTAATACTACACTAACACTAGTCTCTAATGTACGATTTTTACGGCATCGAAGCTTTCACAGTCTTAATATGCATCCATATATCCGAACATATTGGTTGTTCCTGTGTGTTTTAAAGCAGTGTTAGGAAAATCAGTACCTGTTGTATTTCTGAAATATAGCTGTATCAATTTCCGCAAAATGTGGTCTTCCTGTCACCACGGCACGGAGCATCCTCAGGTTGTGAATCGAGGAAAAGGCTTCTGGGCTATAGAGGTTAACTGCGAATATACTGAGTAAGTAGTCGCGGACAGACAAGGGGTGATAATCCAGCTTGAGAATTTGGTGTGAGGCTAACAACCTCATCCTGTAAAAAGTTAAAAAAAAAAAAGATTGTTCAGATAAGTTTGAAGAATCCTCGGATCAGAACTGAAAACTTTGCACGAACTCCGCAAAGTAAAATCGACATGAGATTTGGAGCATGAAATATAAGAAGTCTCTATAGGGCAGGCGCGTTAAAATTTGTAAAAAATGAGTTTAGAAATAGAAGTTGGACCTATTGGGATATGAGGATGTTAGACGAAAAGGAAATGGAGAAGTCAAGTTCGGAAATGTTACGTTCTTTTACGAGGAACAAATTAAAAGTTACCAATTAGAAACAGAGCTTTCCGTTCACAAACGAATACGTAATATCAGCAATTACATAGGTTGAATTTGTTAATGATAGATTTTCTTTTACTTCTCTTAAGGGTCGGTGGTGTAATATTATTGTTTTAAATGCACATGCCACAACAGAAAATAAGGATGGCGATTAAAAAAATACAGTTTTTACGAAAGAAAAGAATGGGTATTTGATCATCTCCTGCAATACAATATGAAAATTCTGTTAAGCTGTTTCAACGCAAAGGTAAGACCAGAGGGTATTTTTCAAACCGATTATAGGGAATAAATGTTGTATAAGGAATGTTATGACAATGGCGTTAGACTCGTGAACTGTGCAATATTCAGAAACCTTATCGCGAAGATTACAAAATTCAACATCGCGACATTCATAAGTATACTTGGACTTCATCAGATGGAAAAACACGTTGTCAAACTGATCATGTTTTAGTAGACAGAAAAGAACGGTCAAGCACAACTGATGTTCGGTCGTTCAGAGGAGTTGATTGTGATAGTAAGAGAGAGACTATCGTGGAATAAAGGAAATATTCAATATCTGAAAACGAAGGTTTATTTTTGTTTTACATAAAGGGGAGTCAGGTGAGAGGGTAACCAGATTGAAGTGTCGAATAGATTCTCGGTTTTAGAAGGTTCGGAGTGCACTAGTGTTCAAGATACTTGGTTGAAATTAGAGATAACATTAAAATTTCAGCAAAAGAAATATTGGAACACGCAGAAAAACGTAGGAACAAACCATGGTTCAACCAGGAATGTACTAAAGTAGCAGAGAAGAGAAAACAGAAGAAACTGTGTTGGCTACAAAATCCGAACGAAATAACTACATAAAATTTCATTGTCATCTGGCGAGAAACTTCTAAAACTTTTAGAACAAAGAAACGCGACTTTTGAAAGTTAAAATTAATTAACTTGAAAATCAATTAACTTAAGATAATAGTGAAAACAAAAACATTCGGGATATGTATAAATGCATCAACGAAATTAAGAAAGACTATCAACTTCGTGCTTATATATTAAAGAAACCTAAAGGAAAAGTTCTCACTGATACAGATAGCATCTTAAATAGATAGAAAGATTTCTTTGACGATTTGCTTAACACATAGCCAAAAATTAATGCGTGTGGAAAAAGTGAAATGCATGCAGCATAACTGTATATTCCAGAATCTAACCAGACAGAAATAGAAATAGCTATTTTTTTAAAAAAATTAAACACACATCTCCTGGTGTAGACGAAATTCTTGAGTTGAGTTGATTTTGAGTTTAACGTCCCGTTCAGCAACGAGGCTATATGAGACGTGGACCTACTGATTAACGTGGAATCCGAACCACATGAGCTCCCGCCAGGAATCGAACCCGGGTCTCCCACGCAAAAGGGAGCCACGCTTAGCCTCGGAGGAGCTCTAGACGAAATTCTGGTTGACTTAATTTTAGCTGGAGGGGAAAAATTGTAGAGCAAGATAAACAAACTCATTCTCATTATCTGGAAACAAGGAGGAATTACCACAAGAGTGAAGAGAATCAATCATTATTCCAGTTCAGAAGAAAAGCAACAAAACATATTTAATAATTATCGAGGCATTTCTCTTCTGTCAACATCCAATAAATCCTCTTAAACATTGTATTAGCAAGATTGATTCCATACGCAGATGAAATTATTGGAGATTATCAGAATGGATTTAGCTAAAATCAGTGTGCGAATTAGATAATCTATATTAGGGGGGATAAAATTAGTCCAACAGGACGTAAAGTCTGAAGGTGCAATACTTCAAAATGAGACAATAATGTCTTACCCACCCACACATAAATATGACATCTTTAATAAGTAAGAGATTTATTTATTCAATAATCTACTGACAATAACTATGTATATATTCTCTGACATGCACACACCACACCTAATCTTTCTGAACGTGTTTAAATGTACTCACCCTTGTGCCCGTAGTTCTCTAAGGTTCATTTACTTAATAATTCGGCCCAAGCGATACCATTATCACAAGCATATGTTAATTTTTCTACTCATATTGATATCTTCCATTTCGCGTTATTACACACAGCTTGAAAAACAAAACTACTTCAGTATTATGAAAACCAGGAAAATTATCAGTTAAACCGGACTTACTTTTAAAAAAATCTAGGTATTAGCCTATCATACGAGAAAAGTATTTGAAAAATCTCAATTCAAATTTCGAGCTTGCGCTTCTACTCCCCGCTAAAGCTGCAATTTTTATGCCTTTTTAAAAAATAGCAATTCCGTGACAGCTCGAAATTCAACACTTACAATTACTTTACTGTTAAGTAACAGATGAGTTGATTCACTATGTGCTACGTTATTCAAATAAAGTAAAACATTACATTGGAGTTTTCCAGACAACATTATTGCCGTGGACAGCAAACTGTACAGCGAAAAGAAAGATGGAAAAAGTCCCCTCCAGTTGAAGTGCTTATACAGACACAGACAATAACATGGAGAACCAGTCGTATTAGCAAATGCTGAAACAAATATTCAATTATGCGCTTACTCACCCTCACATGTCTGCTCACTAGGGGCCCATCCCCAGCGTGTATGTTAACATATAACCACAAGAGAATATATATCTCAGATTTTGAGTAGTTTCAAAAGTTAATTTCCGTAAACTGTAAAATGCTACGATTACTCTAGCGATCTCTGCTAGTGATTACTATGCTAATTACCACAAATCAAACGCAGCTTTTGAGTTGCATACACACAAACTACTAGGCAATGAGGACCATGTGCTAATAAAGAATACACTGGAGAATGAAAAAATATAACAAAAATAAAAATAAGATGGCAATCGATACAAATGTAGAGAATGAATATGACATGTCCGAACTTCCCTAAGTATGGTGGAAGAAGCTATTTGTTTACTTCTTTTTGGCCAACCACTAAGAGCACTTATAAATCCATATATGACTTTCTTATGCTCAATTAGTACATTCAAATTCACGAACGACGATGAACTGAAGGGTACGAGGTTACGGTTGCATATAACAACTGTAGTCATAGTAACAAAGTTCAAGTAAACAACGGTGAAAATAGTGGGGAAATTAGAAAAGACCAAAACTGAATAGTTTACATCGCTCATTTCGAAATACAGACAGAAGATTAAACTTACAAGAAATGACAAAAATCAGTGAAATTTGGCGTTATACTAAGCATAGTTTGGGAGGAAAGTGAGCATCCCCGGTGGGAATACTTCAGCTGACTTCTTTTGGGGGAACAAAATGTGATTGAGGGAGAAAATCCCCCTCATGCCCCCCGGCAATTCGCACCCTGGGTAAAATAGATCAACTATCGACCAGATATTCGACTAATACTTGAAAAGAAATAACAGAATACAACATCCTGGCACATCAATTATTGACTTTAGACTCTCGTAGGAGGGAAACATTGTACAACATGCTTACAGAATTTGCAATACCGAAAAAGGTAGATTAATTAAGATATGTTTAAATGAATCCCAAAGTAAGGTTCGAGTAGAGAAATTCTTGTTCGTGAGCTTTCACGTTGAGAATGACCTGAAAGAACGAGATGCGTTGTCGTCATTATTATTTAACTATCTTTTGGAGAACATGATAAGGAAAATCAATGACAGCAATCAGGTCCTAGAGCTGAATTGTATTTGCCAGGTTATAGCGTATGCTGATGATGTAAATTTAATAGGTAATGATAGAATAATAGAAAGTAATGCAGAAATCTTAATTAACACTTGCAGGGATATAGGCTTGAAAGCAAATGAAGAGAAAACTAAATAAATGGAAGTTTTTCGGGATCGTAATAAGGCATTTTATAGATGCGTTAAAATACCAAATAATATTTTCTTTCGACAGAGTGGAAACCCTCAAATACCTAGGATCATTATTAACAGACCAAAACCAAAATCACTAAAAAATTTGATGTCAACTGAAAGCAGGGATTTCGTGCTATTATTCAGTTAAAAATCTTTTGTTGTCGCTAATTCTGTTAAGGAATTTGTAGCTTAAAATATAAAACGATAATCATGTCTGTTGTGCTGTATGGTTGCGAAACATGGTCACTGACTCTCAGGGAAAATCACAGACTGAAAGTATTTGAAAACAAGATTCTTAAACCAATATTCGAACTCCAAAAGGAACGGGAATGGGGAAAGGCGGAAACTTCATAAGGAGGAACTGCATAATTTTATACCGTTTACCAAACATTGTTAGGGTCATCAAGTCTAGAAGGCTCAAATGGTCAGGTTATGTAGCCAGAATGGAAGAAATTAGAAACGCTTTAGAAGTTGTAACTAGAAATCAAAATAGGAAAATGACCGTTAGGAAGACCGAGGCGCAGATGGAAGGACAATATTAAAAATGTTCTCGCAGAGATTGAAATATGAAGTAGAAACTGGGCCCAGTTGGCTAAGGACAGAAATCAATGGAGAGCTTTTGTAAACACGGCATTGAACCTCCTGTGTCCATAGGCCATAGAGCTATATTAAGTTGTTGATACATTTAGCTTCTTTTTATTTGACAGAAATGTTATTACAGGAACTAAAAGTTTTTCTGTAGTAAAGAGGATTTCGATTCGAGGTTAGCTATTTACGTTAATATTAAAACAAATTTGGTGGTGATTTTGATATAAAATGGCACCCATACTCTTTCAAAGTCTCTCTCTCTCTCTTTCTCTTTCTCTCTCTCTCTCTCTCTCTCTCTCTGACAAAGGGAGAATGAAGTTCGACTTTAATTTTTCATTTTTTTTCATCAAGTTTTGGTGGGTATTCCTCTCCCCTTTGTGGTACATCCATAAAAATTGGTATGTGAAGCAATGAGGTTGTCCCCTACATGGTAGTAACCTTTATGTGTACTTGTTGTTTATAGAAGAAGAGTGGGTCAAATTTGGTTAGTTTACATTTATTTTCGGGACGGTCCCATACAACACAAGATATATTTCACTGAAGTGGTCTAGAGAATAATTCTTGTTCGTATACATGATGTGTGCAGCAAAAATGATTGGCATATGGACGTGGTACTAGTGGGGGAGGGGAGAGAATGTCTAATTCAATGAATGTTTTCTGCGCATATTTTTTCTGAAAATATTTCCTACATGTAACGAATTCATTACGCAATGGCAACCATTTCTTACATTATTGTCACAAATATGGGGACGCGGCAGAAGTTCTAAACGGCACAAGATCTAAACGGCATTAGACCTAAAATGGACAAGTCCTAAAAATTATTTCGCGGCACAAGTCCTAAATGGAAGAAGTTCTAAAAGGCACAAGTCCTAAAAATCATTTCGTGGCACAAATCATAAAATGCACAAGATCTAAAGTTCAGAAGTCCTAAATATCTCTTGTGGCGCTACCATCGCGTCCATAAGAAGAATACTGTCAATCTGTTAGTCAAAGTTTTAGATATACCGTACTGTTTCATACTACAGAACCTTAGTTCTTACAACTTATTTGTATAAATATATATTCTACCGTTTTGAAATAATAAATAAGGAGCCTACTGTCCTTTCTGGCTCTTTCCATGATATATTTCTATTTTGACAAAATTTTAACTTCCTAGCAAATGTGATTCCCAGATCTTTCATAATGTCTGTTTTTCTCTATTCCCACACCATTGACCTCATATTAGTAACATAATATTGTTTTAGTTATGTACGTCAAAAATTTTGCTTTTCTTGTGTTGTTTTGAATTAAATTATTTTTACACATATATTTCTTGTACAGAAGTCTTTCTGTACTAAATAATTGTCATACTCGAAATTAACTACTCCTTACTCGTTATCATTATTAATAATAATTTTAGTGTTACTAAGATAGTTATTACCATTGGAATTAAATACGTTCATATTGGTATTGTGGCAACTACTTACTACTGAAATGCTTTATCGATTATTTAAGTCTGCAGTTTGTAGCAGGATGGCCATAGAAGTTAATGGCTTATAGCCCATAGTGCGTCACTGAAATTTTAGAGGATCTTTGAAAAGCAACTTAATTGTAATTAATGAGAAAGATATATAATTAAAATAAATTTATTTAATACAAGAACTTTACGTTTAATCAATTCCGCACTCAGTAAAATTTAGTTACAGAAAATAGTTCGTGACCTGAAAAACCAAGAACAGTAAGGAGTATTTAAACTTCGGGTTTTGAGGTCACGGAGGTCCTTCTCGGAGGGTAAGGCCAAGGTGCTGCACGTTTGCCGAGGAGTTCTTGATTAACAGGCTGCCTCGATTTCGGAAGAGAGAGGCCCAGAGTTAAATTCAGTATTATTTAGCTCCATAAGCCACGCTAAAAGGTTTGCTGAGGGCTGTGACTGTTGCCTACCTCAGAGATCCTGAGATCCATACAGTTCTATATAGCCACCCAAAGAGGTTTGCTGTGGGCTACCACTGAAGCTGTCTTTAGAGGTCAAAAGTTCGATCCCGACTACGTAGCCACACAAAGAGGTTTGTAGTGGGCTCAAACCTGATAGCTACTCTAGGCTTGGAAGAGGAATACGTGATACATCTAATGAATTGTAGTGCCTATAATTAGTGTGCAATTAAAACAGTTATCGTGGGATAGGAAAAGAACACGAGAAGCTGACTTCCAATATGAGGCCGAAACGTGTAAGTAGTCAGTAATGAAATTTAATGCATAAATGATAGATTCACTCTTAAAACAGTACTAAGCGATATAGCCTAAGGCTTATCTTATGCCTGGCGTGTTATTTTAAATCATTTTGCTAATATGATAATCTTTGTAAGTCAAACAAAATATATATTATTTTAAACTCTGATAAACTAACTTTTGTGACACACAGAGTTTGACCCTGGTTTAGCAGATACGCAGTAGTGACCAACAGATTCCCTTTCGTTGTATGTATACCTTATGTAAATAAACGATCATCATCATTATATATTTTCTCCCTTATTCCATTTTGCAATTGTTAAATAAGATTAACAAAAGGTTGTAAGAACTAATAGCGTTATATTAACAAAGGTTCACCAAGTAGTTTATAAAATAATTTCGTCTTTATTTGTAATGGAATCCAGGGGCTTATCGCTCAGCCTTGTTAGGAAGAGGAAGCATATACAGTTTATTGCATTGCAGATAGCATACCCTACAGAGAAATTAAATTATAGGTCACACTCCATCACTGTACTACCACACCAAACTAGTAATATTCCAAGACAAGAACCATTGTCTTGTTCTACAAATAACACTAGACTAGTAAGTGATAACACAATACGTGTACAGAAACCAATACATGGTCATTCAGGGAGTAGCCAGGAAGTTGTTCTAGAGGGCCTTGATTTTTACAAACTAAAAACAAATCAAAAGTTTCTTTCAAGATTATGAAAGAATTAATAACACATAGATACATACATATTTCACAAGTACATATTATTATTATTATTATTATTATTATTATTATTATTATTATTATTATTATTAGTAGTAGTAGTAGTAGTAGTAGTAGTAGTAGTATAGTAGTAGTAATAGTAGTAGTAGTACATTTCATATATGCTACATTTCTGAGACTTGAGTCTTGATAGTACGTCAAGTTAAAATCAAAGGTTATGTTACGGACGGCAAATGATGGCTTAAAACCAAAAACACATTCCTGGCCGGTACCGGGGTTTAGTCTGTTTCATGTTTATTAAACGTGTTTAATAATTAAAACAAAGGAAGGGTGTTTATAATAGAATGTGAAAGAATACAATTTTAAAAGAATTAAACTACGTCAACATGTTAAAATAATTAAAAGAACCTAATTAATCAGCCACTTAGTACTCTCGTTAGGTTTAACTTAACTGGATGAACCGAGGCCTAAAGAGTTTTCTACCCAAATCTCATAAGCAGTGGGATATTTTAATATTATAGAAACTGACCCTCCCCCTTAGAAGTGTAATTTTTAAGACGCTGAAACATATAGTATTTTATTACTATTAGTTAAAAGATCAAATACCGAGCTTCACGCATCTAGCTCAAACAAATCCTTCCTTAATTTATTTACATATTTTCTGAGTAAGTAATGGGGAATTCGAATATAAAAAAGTGGTTCCTCTGCTCTTTACCTTTTATGTGTTCAATTTTCAGCTTTTCTTTAAACAGGAAAGTTTATATGCCAAGTTTCATTTTACTAGCTTCAAAAACTTGCGAGATACACTACCCTTTAAAGAACCTTGCCCCACCTTTTTACGATACTTATTTCCAAACATTCTTTCTTATGTACTGCTTTCATAAGAAAATTATATTTTATAATTAAAATTTAACGACTCTACTTGTAGTAGTATGCCCAAAGAATCACTCATCTTTACTCTTTTATATAAGAGTACAGAAGATAAATACAGTCAAACAAAAGGACTTCCATGAACAGTTTCCGATTTCTTATAACTAACTTATTCGTACATTTCCCACAAGCTGTGGTTTTAAATTTACGCTCTGTCAAGGTCCAGGTTTCAAAAAAAAAAAAAAAAAACTAACTGGAAATATAATAATATCATGTGTTTATGTACATGTGTAATATGTATAAATTTATTGTCTTATTGAAGCTTTCGTAATCTGGAAATAAACTTTTGATTTGTTTTTAATATATAAAAAGCCTGCTCCCCTAGAAAAATGTGCAGGCTACACCACTAAATGACTACCGTATGTAGTAATTTCTGCAAAAATGGCAAAGGATCTAAAATTTAGGTCTAGTGCCTATATTTTTAGGACTTGTGCCGTTTAGTACTTATGAATGTCACCCACTGTATTGCATAATAATTGTTATTTGTTCAATTTTGAATTTACTACGTTCTTTATGTATACAGTTAGTATTTAATGTTCACTCGTGAAATGTCTAGTGAACTTTTGTCCCAATTAAGTAAACTTCGATGGATTTTGTCCTACTCTTAATAAAATACGCTCCGCACAGTATATATTGCATTCTGAATGTTTGCTTGGTTTCAGGATTCTGGTAAAATATGCTTTTTAACATTTTTTTTTTAATTTTTTGTTTATTTATTTATTTTTGGTTTAGGAATTTGTCTTGGGATTCTCGTATCTCCATTCGAAAGAAACGAATTTCTTAACTAATTATGTATTTAATTCTTAGAATTAAATTGGTTGTATTACGTAATTCGTGTATAAGTGCAGAACAGATAGTGATAATAATAATCGTAGCAATACGAATATAACTATTACTGTTGAAATTAGCTACGTCCGTAACATTATTGCCTACTAGTTGCTGCATCGTCGCAATTTCGTGTGGTGGTGGCGAATTTCAGAACTAAAGCAAGTGAATGGAAAAGGCACAAGACCTAAACGGCACAAGTCCTAAAAATCATATCGCGGCAGAAGTCCTAAACTGCAGAAGTCCTAAAATTTAGGTCTAGTGCCTATATTTTTAGGACTTCTTCCGTTTAGGACTTCTGGATGTCACCCGGCCACGTATGTGGCCTACACATTCATCATTTTGTCAGCGTAGGGTGGCTGCAAGGGTGCCAGGTCCCCGCAAAATCAATATTTTCATATTTTTAATGATTTTTAATGTCTTTTTTTTCAATGTATTCTTTTTCTACGAATACGGCGGGAATTTCACGAATGTTACCTCATTGGAATTTGTGGTCTATAAGCTTTCCAATGGTATATAACTCATGACTGTGAAAATTAGGGAGGTCACCAGAGCCCCGAACGTGAGAGTCTACCATTTTGTTAAAATCCCTGGCGGGCGTCTAGAGTTAATTATCTTGTTATGCCATAGACATTAATCATTATTAGCTGCCCATGTTGCAGATGAAGATGTATCTTAAAAACTGTTTAGTTAAAATATGGCATTTGCTCCTTGTAGGCTAGTCACTGCTCTTTTCCTTGAGTTGTGTTGTATTTGTCAGAGAATTTCTTCTAGCTTATGATGCGAGAACTCTTCATTATTATGGAAATGATAGTGATCAAAAAATACCCAAGTTTTAAATTTGTGAATTTGGATCTTAGAATAGTTCGTTAGAATAGTCGAAAAAAAAACACGTTTAAAACAAACTGAATAAAACAATGTCCCTCGTTTAAAACACATGTTTTATACATTTTGTTTTAAACATAACCCTGATTTTAACGTTGGCCCAGCCATTTTGGTTACATGGGCTATGACCATCCGACACCAATCGAATTTAAACACCGTTTGCGGCTTTTGCTTATGGGGAAAAATATAAATGAAATCCCTCTTTCAAATGAAGTTCCTATCGCGCAAGAAGATGATGGAGATTTCTTGACATCGAGTTATTAGAATGAATTCTACCAGATATGACGCAACCCTTGGCAATGATTGAAGGCGAAACCGAAATCGAAAATATCTTTGTATCAGATGACAGAACACCTACCGAATCACCGGCTATTGAACAACAGACAGATTGCTAAGTGGAAGGGTTTCGATTTCTTGCTGGCTACATCGCTCATCGAGGAAGAAAATACGACACATCAATGGGTACACTATCTACTATCCATTTCATAAAGATAGGCCCCTGACTTGGCGGTGCTGCCGTGACGTCCAGTCAAAACTTATATTACATTGTCGTACCTCGTTGGAATTGTTGGAATGTTGTCTTTTCAATACTTAAGACATACAAATTTTCTTGGTACTGTGTAGTGAGAAAAAATAGAAATTAATGAAAAAGTGCGTATTTTTTCGTACTTTTTTGGTAAATCAATGTTTATAGGACTATATCTCGAAAAGGAGATAACATGAAATAATTTCCTGTGCACCATATGTAGATGCATATGTTACCTGTAAGTTCTGAAAATTTCATTACTCAACACATAGTAATTTTCTTGTTATTCCGTAAAAAGTGAGACATCATTATCTCTGAATTGCTGCGGTGTATTAACAATCTTAAAAAAACTTTTAGAAAGATCTTAAAGTAGCTTTTTCAATCAAACTGTTTTGACTTGTTTTAAGAGATAAATAATCACAAATATGACATTATGATTTTCTCAGCTTTGCGCCCTTCGATATCGCAGTTTATACGGAGTGCTACGTTGTCACACTTTGCGTAGGGTCCTTGGTTCCATCCCCGACCAAGTAACTTTGTTGTGGAGAACATCGTGTCCTTGGGTTTTCTCGGGATACTCCCATTTCCTCCCAAGAAACGTTTTAGTGAGCGGCATAGTAGTAGAAAATGCATTGATAAAGGGCTTAGAGAAGACCTATAACAGTTTGCTCAAGTCCTGATGCATAGAGTATGAATCTCAAGTCCTGATGCAAAAGGGGCATAATTTCACTTTCAGGTTCAAAAATAGTGAGCCTTTTGTACAAAAGATGGCGTGAGTATCCCAATCTCAGATTATATGAGTCTCAGAGAGTAAGGCTTGATATCATTCGTTAGCCGACGGTTGAAGCAAGTATATGCAAAATGTATCGATATTCTCTCATTCAGACGTAAGACATTATGTCGTGAAAATGAGTGTGCTTTCGGCAAAGCTGCATTACGATTTTGAAATGAAATGAAATCTTTGAGTTTTACGTCCCAGGGTTATGCCGGTTAGGCTAAAGGAGACGGTGATGATGAGTAATGAATGAAATGGTGGAATGAAGAAAGTAGGAGGAAACGGGAGAGCCCCGAGAAAACCCACGCACACGGTGTTTGTCCACCAAAAAGTTCACTTGGTGGGGGCTGGGATCGAACCCGGGACCCCAAGCACCAGAGGTAAACGCTCTGCATTACGATTTTATTGCAATAAAGATGTAAATGCTGCGCAGGCCTGCGAAGAAATTAATGTTGTTTATGAACAAGATACGTTAAAAAAACAGCAAAAACACAATTCAGTCGCTTTAAGTTCCAGAAAATTTGATGTCCAGAATGCCACACGCTGTGGGCGACCAATCACAGAAAAAATGGATAATATTCTGGGAAAAGTCCAGGAATGTGAGCAGTAATGACATCACCAATGACCTAACCCCATGCCGTAAACGCCGGTGGGCCACTGATGGGCTGCCTGCGACACGTCGCTAAGAAATGGTGGCCCGGAAGCGACGCTCGCATGCGACCCAGTGGCCGTTTTTCCAATTTTACTGGTGGGTGGCCCACCAGCGACAGAAATCGGTAGTCCCGCCGCGACAATCGCCAGCGGCCCGCTTATATATTTTTGTTATGTTACAGTTGGATGGCCCACCAGCGACGCGTCGTTAGAAATTGGTGGGTCAGTGGCGACGCTCGCGGGCGGCCCGGTTTCCGTTTTTCCAATTTTACTGTTGGGTGGCTCACCAGTGACAGAAATCGGCGGTCCCGCCGCCACGAAACGCCTGTGTTCCACCAATTAGCAGATGCTTTTTCTTCCAACATGGAACACCGTATTTTGTAGTCCAAACATTATCTGATGTGATTCAATTATAGTAACCATAGCTAAGAATAAAAAGAAGTAATTGCTTGTTCTTAAAGTAATGGGTATTCAAATGTACTTTCTCTCATTTTTATTCATAGAGGCTTCACAGCTTTGGCTCAAAATCTGCAGGAATATCATTTGCTTCATTCTGTTTCTGCAGATTTTGAGTCAAAATCTCTATGAATAAAAATGGGAGAAAGTGCATTTGAATAACCAATTATAAGCATAAAACAATTGCACTAAGAACAAGCAATTTTCTTTTCATTCTTACTATAGCTATTGTTAAAAAAAATTCAATCAGGTCAGGCATTTTGGGACTTTAAAGTACAGTATTCTGTGTTGGCAGAAGCCTCCTGCTAATTGGTGGAAAATTAAGGAGGCGGACAATATGGCGAGTGGGACGAGGACGGGGAGAACAAACTGACGAAGGAGTTTTGACAATTATTAACGATAACAAAGAATTTCACATAATTTGAAGCAAAATATAATTCAATAATTATTTATGCTATTCAGGATATTGGGGAATTGTTGGACACCAACTAAAAAGATCCAATAAAGAAAAAATTAACCTATAGGCGTTCCTCCATCGCTTCTACATCTTTCTATCTCCCGAATGTATTTTTTACTCTAAAATATAATTCGTCGCTTTCGATAAAAATGTCAACCGAGAATGTTAAAATTGTCAGACATGGTGAATTGCACAAGGTTATATTTTGCTATTATTGTCTGATGATTTTTTTTTTACTTTACATTTGCGTTATCATTTTTGAATGCAAAGTTTCAACAATTAAGCTTCTTGAACTGACCTTGGTTGAAGCAACAAATAAGTGTAAAAAATACATCGAGGAGATAAGAATTAAGACATGTGTTGCCAAACAGAGTTAAAAAATAAACCCTTTTCAATCGTGACACACATCATTTGATTTTAGATTTAAAATATACATGTTGATAAGCTATTACATGTTGGAATGTTTGACTGTAGGGAGTAAAGTGCACAAACTGTAAATATAAATTATGAGAGATCCTGCACTTATGAGCCACGAGTTCTCACTTCCATTTGTGTGGCAAATTGAACTATAGCCTTATTAGAAAATAATGCATTGATTGTGCATCACTACGAGAGTGTTACAGAAGTTAATAATGAATTTTAAAGTAATTTTACGAAGGCATAAAATCTGGAAAGAACCAAAGGAAGTAATTAAAACTAAAATCTCACTTTATTCAAACAAACGCTTATTTATAAACACAAAAGAAGAGGAAATCTAAAGAAAAGTGCAAATGGTCAATATCTTCAAGTTATATCACAGAAAAATGTATGTGCTTAATTCTAAGGAACCCGCCCTTTTCTTATGGAAAATGACTCTTGGTCAAATTATTTCTAACTATGCGCAAACGAAAGGCCTTGATGTGTCGATAAAACGTCTCCATGGGCACGAATTTCTAAATATTATATTTCTCGAGTTATATGGGTTTACAGTACGTCATGAAAACCGCGTGAAATAAAACTATAATGTGCCCATGACTGGACTGCGCAACATCTGTGATCGCATCGTGAACTACAAGCTACTTCGACAACCCGCGTGATGCATTATTCGCGAAAATGCAGCTTCGAGGGGATCGAAAGCCAGTTAGCCAATGCCATTATGAGTTTCTGCTAGCTTTGATGTCATTGACTAACTGCCATCGTATCCTCCGAAGTAATATTTTGGCGAATAATGTATCACGCGGAATGTCAGTGGAGTACGCGCAGATTGCAGTTTCATTTCACGCGGTTTTCATGACATCGCGTGACTTTAAACCTATATAACTCGAGAAATATAATTGTTAGAGATTTGTGCCCATGGAGACTTTCTACCTACACATCAAAACCTTTCGTTTGTGCATACAGGGTTCCTACTTATTTGGAAAGCACGAATTCCCTGACTTTTGCTGGTTTTCCAGGGCACAATTTATAAATTTCCAGGTATGTATATAATATAAAAAAGGAACTTTATTTCTTCTGACCAGAGGTATATTGTGCATGTACATTTATATTCGTCGTTTAAAAGCCGTAACATCAATTTAAAAAAGAAATGTCAAACTACTGGCTCGTCTTGCGATGAACCAGAAGAAATTCCTGCTTAGCACTATAAAAGTTAAAAATTGGATTTGAAAGTCATAAACTCATATTGAAATTCCCTGACTTTTCCAGGATTTTTTACGAATAAGGTGAATTCCCTGACTTTTCCCGGTTTTTCAGGTGGGTGGGAACCGTGGCATAGTTAGAAATAATAAATTGACCGAGAGCAATTTTCCATAAGAAAAGGGCAGGGTCCTTTATGACTGAAAAAATAATACCAGATTTACGGGTGTAGAACGTGCATATGCCTATCTGGCTTTTCCTACGGAAAAGTCAGAAAAATAAATTGTATCTTGAATATATATCGCGCAGTCACTGTGTGCACTACTTTCAACATCACTAATACTGAATTCACTACATTCATTAATTCGATGTCACTAACACTGACTTCATGTGCTGATGTACATGTGCTGTTTTCTTGTACGAATTGAAACTTATCTTTGTCACAAACAATGGTACTGTCTGATTCATTATTCCTAGAGAGTTCAACACTTGCCACTATATCTTCAAACTGTCGGTTGACCTCTCTCCTTATTCTTTCGTATGCAGTTGAAGATAAAACACAGTGGTCACTCTTAGGCATCTGTATTCAATAGGATTTTTTCTGTAAAAGAAATAAAAATGCTTCTATTACACATTAACTCTAGATTTCATTAGGGGTAGTTCTGCAACAAAATTTCGTGCAAGACCAGTTATTTGTAATTTTTGTGTATTAGAACTTTTTCTTTAAACCATCTAACGGAATAATAGTTGATCCAAACAAGTTTGAAACCCACACTTAAACCAGCAGCACTGGCAGCAAGTGCTGCAGACTCTTTGTCATCTATTTTTGTACCCTGAGATCAGTAGACAGTTCTTAGAAAACCGGATATGGGGCTTTTAAATGAGTATTTATAAAATCAGGAATATAAGAGAACAAATAGGATAGGATGCCGTTACACGGACGTATACGTATACGGAAAGATGGGAGTCCACATCGGGGTAAAAACTAACACTAGTAAAATCTCAATCACGAAGAAATGAAAAATAATGTTAAAAAGGGTTGGCAAATTGGATAAGTACCCTCATTTGTTACACCATGTACCCTTTCAATTCATGGTGTCACTGGTGAAAAATCAAGAGATTTTACTGGAGGTGCTGCAGAAGTTAATTTTATTAGCAATGCTGAAATTACTTGTCTAATTTTCGCAATTAAAGTGTCATTTTTGTATCAGAAATGTATTAAAATTTTAAGTGTTGGAAAGTAGTTAGGGCTAAAATAGTATTACTAAATGTTCGTTGGACATTTCTGAAATTGCTTTACAACCTTTTAGTAATATAAGAACACTACTGAGGTTTGTACAGTTCTATCGTGCATGAGAACTTCAGAAAAGGCTATTTTTCCCTTGCAATGATTAAGAAGTAGTAGGCCTAGCAAGAAAAAAAAATGTGAAGATAGTGTTTGAACACTGATTTGGTGAAACTAAGTAAAGCTCTGAGAAACTTAGACATTTAGCAAGATTAGAAGCCATTTTCTCAGGAAACAGTACATTCTTAGTTTTCAATTACAACCTGGTGCTTAAGCAGTGAAACTACTAAAAATATATTATCAAATAACCACTAGACCGCCCCGGTAGTGGTCTAGTGGTTAGCGTCGCTGACTACGGACTGAGGGGTCCCGGGTTCGATGCCCGACGCTACGATGGTTTCCGAGGCGTGGGTCTGGAACGGTGCCCACCCAGCATCGTAATGCAATTGGGGAACTGCTATGAATGAAGATAGTGACGATCACAGTGAAAGCTTCGGCTCTCCTCTCCCAACCCGTCTGGTCAACGTGGGAGCAGTAGACCAATTCCTTCCTCTGGGAGGAGGCCTCATCCAGTAGTGGATCGAATATGGCTGTGATTTATTATTATTATAAACCGAATTAAAATTAGATGAAGGGTCTTGTTATTCTTAGGAAAAATCGCAGTACATATAAATAGTGATGACAGATACAGAGTTAATCTATATTTCTTGTACGTCCTGCATGATTGGTCACGAACATCAACAATACATTGAACTACAGAGGGCTAACCAGAATTCAGACTATCCCTACGGTATTGAAAAATTAGAAGGTATCCTGTGAAAAGGGGATACAAACCCGTGAATCTGTCTCGTTGACTCAGCTAACACAAACTTCTTTGTTGTTTGCGCTTACTAACTGCTGGACAATTATTACGACAGGAAAATTTTAAACTGCTTTTAAAATTGCTTATATGTACATACAGAACAACGAAAGGTGTCTAAAGGCAAATTGGAAAATCAAATAGGGGAAATAGCTTTTACGAATATGCTCGCAAAGAAAATGTAGCTACCTTTCGGTATCATCATCAGCATCATATCATCATATTTTAGTCCTTTACGTAACTCCTTCCTCGGGACGTAGCATTAAAATAATAATAATAACCATTGCCCAAAAACGAAACTTTTCAGGAAGATGAAAATAAAACTTTTCTTAGTACACACTAGGAGAAATTGTGCACATGAGCTTCCTTAAGCATGCTCTAGAAAGACTGACTCATGAGACACATGAACAAAGATATTTGAAGAATTTCTTAGGTTGTACCAGGAGGAGTTCTATTTTTACCATCCTCCCCTCCCCTGATTTTTAGGTAGTTTTCTTTAAAAATTGCCTATTACAGAGACTCTCATGGCAGCACTTCCGGAAAATTTCTATATATTTGGCCGATCATGACTCCTGACACTAAAATCACCCTCAGTTCCAATATATATATATATATATATATATATATATATATATATATATATATATATCAGGCCCGTGCTGGCCCTCCGAAATATCGCGGTATAAATAAAGGTACAAGTTTTTAGTAATAAATTCTTATAGTTTTTATTGGTAAAGAACCCGTGAAAGGTGCAGTGCGCCCTTTACATTAGGTGCCCTTCCGAGACCACATCAAAGATGAACGATTTTATTTACTCTCCTGTATAACATAGTTCTGTACAATAAATACTCACAGTTACTGTTGGCCAAGAACCCGTGAAAGGTACAGTGCGCCCTTTACCTAAGGCGCCCTACGAAACATCACATTATAGATAAGTGGTTTTAGTTATCCTGTATACCAGCTTTGTTTAATAAATTCAAATACTGACTGGTAGTACAGAACCTGTGAAGAATACAAGGCGCCCTTTACATAAGATGCCCTGCGAAATATCACATTATTTTTTTTTAATTTTATTTTTCTGTATTTCAGTTTTGTATTATAAATTCATACAGTTGCTATTGGCAGAGAACAGGTAAAAAGTATAATCACTTACAAAAATATTATAAAGTTATATAGCTATAAAGCGAAACAATGTGATGCATCAAGAATAGTTCGGATAGTCAAACGTACGCTGCATTTATGTAATACTACACTGACACTAGTCTCTAATTTACGATTTTTACGGCATTGAAGCTTTCACAGTCTTAATATGCATCCATATACCCGAGCATATTGATTGTTCCTGTGTGTTTTAAAGCAGTGTTCGGATAATCAGTACCTGTTGTATTTCTGAAATATAGCTGTATTAATTTCCGTAAAATGTGTTCTTCCTGTCACCACGGCACGGCGCGTCCTCAGGTTGTGGATCGAGGAGAAGGCCTCTGGGATATAGAGGTTAGCTGTGAATATACTGAGTAAGCAGTCGCGGACAGACAAGGGGTGATAATCCAGCTTGAGAATTTAGTGTGAGGCTGACAACCTCATTCTGTAAAAGAAGGATTGTTCAGATAAGTTCGCAGAATCCTCGGATCAGAACTGATAACTTGGCACGAACTCAAGAAAATGAAATCGACATGAGATTTAAAACATGGAATATAAGAAGTCTCTATAGGGCAGGCGCGTTAAAATTTGTAAAAAAATGAGTTTAGAAATAGAGGTTGTACCTAGTAGGATATGAGGAAGTTAGATGAGAAGGAAATGAAGGAGTCAAGTCGGAAAATTTTACGTTCTTTTACGGGGAACAAATTAAAAATTACCAACTAGAAACAGGGCTTTTCGTTTACAAACGAAACTTAATATCAGCAATTACATAGGTTGAATTTGTTAATGATAGATTTTCTTTTACTTCTCTTAAGGGTCGGTGGTGTAATATTATTGTTTTAAATGCACATTCCCAACAGAAAATAAGGATGGCGATTTAAAAAATACAGTTTTTACGAAAGAATAGAACGGGTATTTGGTCATCTCCTTCAATATCATATGAAAATTCTGTTAAGCGGTTTCAATGCGAAGGTAGGACCAGAGGGTATTTTCAAACCGATTATAGGGAATAAATGTCTGCATAAGAAAGGTTGTAACAACGGCGTTAGACTCGTGAACTTTGCAACATCCAGAAACCTTATCGTGAAGATTACAAAATTCCCACATCGCGACAATTATAAATATACTTGGATTTCATCAGATGGAAAAACACATATCCAGACTGATCATGTTTTAGTAGACAGAAAAGAACAGTCTAGCACAACTGATGTTTGGTCGTTCAGAGGAGTTGATTGTGATAGTAAGAGAGAGACTATCGTTGAATAAAGGAAATATTCAATATCTGAAAACGGAGCAGTAGTAATTGCGTTACTTTAGGAAACTTTTTGGCCCCTGGGTCCCTGCCTCAGGACCCATGGTCCCTGGCCGGGGTCAATGACCTAGGGGTACCAAAATTCTCAAACAAAAAATTCAAACAAAAAATTTGAAAGCAAGAATTTTCAAACAAAAACTTTCAAACAAAAAAATTTCAAACTAAAAAATTTTTACGTTTCACGGTTAACCGTCAAACTTTATCCGGTTTTTAACTATTCGATTAACAAATAAACGGTTTTGATCATATTTATCAGTGAATGCAAAATGTCGAACGAAAACAAGATTTTTAAATGTAAAACAAAACTTAAAAACTGAATACAGCAAAGATTTGAAAATCAGCAACCAATCAGATTGCACGAAAGATAGTGATCAACCAATCAGATTGCACGAAAGATAGTGATCAGCCAATCAAATTGCATTAACAATAACTTTTCCAGTGTTGTAGCATGTATTCCCTTAAGACTATGAGTCATAAGATTCAATAAGGTTAGCTATGTATCCCTGTACACTACCTCATCAAGGTCAATCACGTGGTACAACGTCTTGCTTACGTTTATATTTGGCTGTAATAATCAATACCAATGACGCATTCTCAAATTATCCTACAAAGTTTCAATGTACCAATGTCCTGGACTCCTAATCCCATCATAGGTCAATAACTGATCACGTGATCACAATGATTTACCCAAAGAACAATTACCAATTATTGATATGACAATAAGAAATGTACCCCTCCCAAAATTTAAGATTGGTACACAAATACACCTGTGTCTTATGAAAAAGTAATAAATCCTGTACTTATTCAATAATAAAGCCGGTCAATAACCTTTAAATTTTGAATATTTGGCCATAAGAGGAATACCAATGGGTCCTAGAAAACGTTTACCGAATTTTGTTATTTGATAATTCCCAAATTTAAAAGAGAACATAAACATATAGAGGTAATAAACCATATAACGTATTAAATAGGGGTCAATAACATCCGAAATTTGATTTTTGGTAGTTCTTTACCCATGAAAGGGAACGATGTGGACCATCCAAATTTATAGTTGTACATATTGAAGACCTGTACGAAGATACCAAATGCTTATATTAATCAATTTCTAAAACTGAGTGGATGAGTCAAGATACCCCTCCCAAATTTTTTAAAGGGTGCATCAATATACCCATGTCTTATAATAGGGAATGGACCAATATACATAACCATATAATCATATAAGGTAATAGGACCTCATCCAAGGGGTGAACCAAAATACCAAACACGTGGTTGTAGTAAAATTTGGCAATTTTTTTTACGCATGAAAGAGAACAAGGTGAACTACCCAAATTTATCATAATACATGTTAGGGTCCAGTACTATAATACCAAATATATAAAATGAGCAATTTCCAAAATTTAAGGGTGGGCCAAAGTACCCCTCCCAAAAAAATTTAAAGAGTGCACAAATGTACCTATGTCTTATGATAGGTAATGGACCCCTATACATGACCATATAACCATATAAGGTAATAGGACCTCATCCAAGAGGATAAATTGGGCCAAAAGACCAAACACGTGGTTGTACTAAAATTTGGCAATTTTTTTTTACGCATGAAAGAGAACAAGGTGAACTACCCAAATTTATCATAATACATGTTAGGGTCCAGTACTATAATACCAAATATATAAAATGAGCAATTTCCAAAATTTAAGGGTGGGCCAAAGTACCCCTCCCAAAAAAATTTAAAGAGTGCACAAATGTACCTATGTCTTATGATAGGTAATGGACCCCTATACATGACCATATAACCATATAAGGTAATAGGACCTCATCCAAGAGGATAAATTGGGCCAAAAGACCAAACACGTGGTTGTACTAAAATTTGGCAATTTCGTACCCCTAAAAGGGAACGAGGTGGAACACCCAAATTTATCATAATAATACATGTTAAGGTCCGGTACTATAATACCAAATATATAAAATGAGCAATTTCTAAAATTTAAGAGGTGGGCCAAAGTACCCCTCCCGGGGTGCACAAATGTACCTATGTCTTATGATAGGGAATAGACCCCTATACATAACCATATAAGGTAATAGAACCTCATGCAAGAGGATAAATTGGGCCAAAAGACCAAACACGTGGTACAACGTATTGCTTACGTTTATATTTTGACAATTTTGTACCCCTAAAAGGGGACGAGGTGGAACACCCAAATTTATCATAATACATGTTAAGGTCCGGTACTATAATACCAAATGTTTAAATTGGGCAATTTCCAAAATTTAAGGGGGTGGGCCAAAGTACCCCTCCCAAATTTTTAAAGGATTGTACAAATATACCGATATCTTATGAAAGGTAATGGACCCCTATACATGACCATATAACCATATAAGGTAATAACATCTCATCAAAGGGGATAAAATCGACCAAAAACCAAACACGTGGTATAACGTATTGCTTACGTTTATATTTTGGCAATTTTGTGCCCCTGGAAGGGAACGAGGTGGACCGCCCAAATTTATCATGATACATATTAGGGTCCTGTACCATAATACCCAATGTTTAAATTGGTCAATTTCCAAAATTTAAGGGGTGGGCCAAGGTACCCATCCCGGGGTGCACAAATATACCTATGTCTTATGATAGGTAATGGACCCCTATACATGACCATATAATCATATAAGGTAATAATACCTCATCCAAGGAGATAAATTAGGTCAAAAACCCCCGAAATTTAAATTTTTGGCAATTTTTTATCCATGAAAGGGAACGACATAGACACCCAATACTGATAGAGGTACATACTATGGTCCTAGGCTACCACACCAAATTTTTAGATTTGGCAATTTCCAAAATTTAAGGGGGGGTGGTCCTATGTACCCCTAAAAGGGAATGAGGTGGACCACCCAAATTTACCGTAATACATATTAGGGTCCTGTACTATAATACCCAATGTTGAAATTGGGCAATTTCCAAAATTGAAGGGGTGGGCCAAGGTACCCCTCCCAAATTTTTCAAGGGGTGCATTTATATACCCATGTCTTATGAAAGGGAATGGACCCCTGTATACGCCCATATAACCATATAGGGTAATAATACCTCATCCAAGGGGATAAATTAGGTCAAAAACCCCCGAAATTTGAATTTTTGGCAATTTTTTACCCATGAAAGGGAACGACATAGACACCCAATACTGATAGAGGTACATACTATGGTCCTAGGCTACCATACCAAATTTTTAGATTTGGCAATTTCCAAAATTTAAGGGGGGTGGTCCTATGTACCCCTGCCAAAATTTAGGGGTGGGCCAAGGTACCCCTGCCAAAATTTAGAGGGGGTGGTCCTAGGTACCCCTAGGTCATTGACCCCGGCCAGGGACCATGGGTCCTGAGGCAGGGACCCAGGGGCCAAAAAGTTTCCTAAAGTAACGCAATTACTACTGGAGCGGTTTAATTTTTTTTAAAATAGAGGAGAGTCAGGTGAGAGGAGAGCCAGATTGAAGTGTCGAATAGATTCTTGGTTTTAGAAGGTTCGGAGTGCACTAGTGTTCAAGATACTTGGTTGAATTTAGAGATAACATTAAAATTTCAGCAAAAGAAATATTGGAGCACGCAGAAATACGTAGGAACAAACCATGGTTAAACCTGAAATGCACTAAAGTAGCAGAGAAGAGAAAACAGAAGAAACTGTGTTGGCTACAAAATCCGAACGAAATAACTACATAAAATTTCATTGTCATCTGGCAGAAAACTTCTAAAACTTTTAGAACAAAGAAACAAGACTTTTGAAAGTTAAAATTAATTAACTTGAAGATAATAGTGAAAACAAAAACATTCGGGGCATGTATAAATGCATCAACGAATTTAAGAAAGGCTATCAACTTTGTGCTTATATATTAAAGAAACCTAAAGGAACAGTTCTCACTGATACAGATAGCATCTTAAATAAATGGAAAGATTTCTTTGACGATTTGCTTAACACATAGGCAAAAACTAATGCGCGTGGAGAAAGTGAAATGCATGCAACATAACCGTATATTCCAGAACCTAACCAGACAGAAATAGTAATCGCTATTTAAAAATAATAAACACATATCTCCGGGTGTAGACGAAATTCTGGTTGACTTAATTTTAGCTGGAGGAAAAAATTATAGAGCAAGATTCACAAACTAATTCTCATTATCGGGAACAAGGAGGAATTACCACAAGAGTGAAGAGAATCAATCACTGTTCCAGTTCACAAGAAAAGCAACCAAACAGATTTAATAATTACCGAGGCATTTCTCTTCTGTCAACATCCAATAAATCCTCTTAAACATTGTATTAGCAAGATTGACTCCATACGCAGATGAAATTATTGGAGATTATCAGAACGGATTTAGGTAAAATCTATCAACTATCGACCAGATATTTACCATTCGACTAATACTTGAAAAGAAATGAGAGAATACAACATTCTGCCACATCAATTATTGACTCTGGTAGGAGGGAAACATTGTACAATATGCTTACAGAAAAGGTAGATTAATTAAGATATTTTTAAATGAATCCCAAAGTAAGGCTTGAATAGAGAAATTCTTGTTCACGAGCTTTCACGTTTAGAATGACCTGAAACAAGGAGATGCGTTGTCGTCATTATTACTTAACTTTGTTCTGGAGAACACGATAAGGAAAATCAAAGACAGCAATCAAGTCCCAGAGCTGAATTGTATTTGCCAGGTTATGGCGTATGCTGATGATGTAAATTTAATAGGTAATGATAAAATAATAGAAAGGAATGCAGAAATCTTAATTACCGCTTGCAGGGATATAGGCTTAAAAGTAAATGCAGAGAAAACTAAATAAATGGAAGTTTGTCGGGATCGTGATACTTCATTTTATGGATGCGTTAAAATACCAAATAATATTTTCTTTCGACAAAGTGGATACTTTCAAATATCTAGGATCATTATCAACAGACCAAAACCATAATCACTAAAAAAAATTTATGTCAACTAAAAGCAGGAATTTCGTGCTATTATTCAGTTAAAAATCTTTTTTGACGCTAATTCTGTTGAGAAATTTGTAGCTCAAAATATAAAACGATAATCATGCCTGTTGTGCTGTATGGTTGCGAAACATGGTCACTGACTCTGAGGGAATATCGCAGACTGAAAGTATTTGAAAACAAGATTCTTAAACAAATATTTGAACTCCAAAAGGAACGGGAATGGGGAAAGGCGGAAACTTCGTAAGGAGGAACTGCATAATTTTATACCGTTTACCAAACATTGTTAAAGGTCATCAAGTCTAGGAGGCTCAAATGGTTATGTACCCAGAATGGAAGAAATTAGAAACGCTTTCGAAGTTGTAACTGGAAATCCAAATAGGCAAATGACCGTTAGGAAGACCGAGGCACAGATGGGAGGACAATATTAAAATAGTTCTCGCAGAGATTGAAATATAAAGTAGAGACTGGGTTCAGTTTTCTAAGGACAGAAATCAATGGAGAGCTTTTGTAAACGCGGCAATGAGCCTCCTGCGTCCATAGGCGTGCTATATTAAGTTGTTGATACACTTAGCTTTTTTTATTTGACAGAGATGCTATTGCAGAAACTAAAAAGTTTTTCTGTAGTAAAGAGGATTTCGATTCGAGGTTAGCTATTTATGTTAATACTAAAACAAATTTGGTGGTGATTTTAATATAAAATAACACCCATACTTTCTGTCAAAGTCTCTCTCTCTCTCTCTCTCTCTCTCTATATATATATATATATATATATATATATATATATATATATATATATATATATATATATATATATATATATATATATTCCCGTTTGTATGGGCGCCCTTTTAGTAGACTTGTCCACCGCCCTCATTAGTATCCCAGCACGGCCCTGATATATATATATAAGAGGTTTCTTGTGAACGCTCTAGCTGCCGTAATTTTTCACGGATTGAAACCAAGCTTGATATAAAAATTGGTCGTATCAGTAGCTCGAACGAGTTCGTTAGCCAGAGTGATCGGATGAAACATTTCAAAACAGTGGCCATTTGAACTTTTGAAAAATTCGTAATTTTTACAATTATGAACCGATCGGCTCCATATTTGACCAAAATATCGAGGTTAACAATACACTAGATGTGTGTGAAAATCAGAATGAACCGTTAGAAAATTTCAAAGTGGCGGCCGTTCTAAGACGCAAAATAAAAAAAGAAAAAGCTATCTTCCCGTGAACGAGGATCGAACTAGGGACCCTTGCATTAATGAATCTATGCTTTAGCCCACCTATTTAACATTCACGCTGATCTTTGCTACATATTCATAGCACATATACTGATTTCTGATTACAGATTTCCGCTTAATACATTCCACAAGAACAACCACGACACTACGCAACAACACCCAAGCCCAAGGGGTGCATTAAAAACCACTACCCTCACAACCGTGCGGACAGCAGCCGAACGCGTCTAACGCCACGGAGGTGGCTCCACTCGGGCAACTGTGACGCGAAGAGAGAAGAAGGTTTTTTTATCAGTATTTGTATATTGCATCTATCAAGAGCAGACCGTGCAATAGGTCGCGCATCAATAAAATACATGCTTGAAAGAAATTTACCTGTCCTTTGCGGCCTTGTTGCAAAAGCTTTTTTTTTCTTTGAATAGGGAAATTTTTTGAAAAAAAAATGACATTATAAGCCAGTAAATTTGCAAAGGACAAAATTAAGTTTCCAACATTTAAATTCTTCCCCCCACAAAATATTTTTTAGTTTAAAAAATAATAATAAAGCAATTTATAATCTCTGTTTTCTGGCCTTGGGCTGACATGAAATCTAGTCGTTAAAACGACCGACTGCCAATCTGGCAACCTGTGTTCCATTCCGGGCGAGAGTAGAAAGAACTTTTCAACTGAGGTTCTAAGTCCTACGGGCTTTCGTCCGCATGGTTCTGGTTTCTTATCCAAAAGCTTGCTCCAATATCTTCATGTGTATATTCGTAAGTACTCTTTTCCTATATACAAACATTTGAACGGAGAGCTTAAATGCAATGCAGCGTGAACAAAAACTTTAAGCTTAGAGCCAAACGGTGAATAAAATAGGACAAATGTTACTAGGTTTAAAAATACTAGGCCAGTAACTAATTTTACTGCTCTGAGCTATGCATGTTTTACAGCCTAAAGAGTTTGAAAATATACTGCTCAAGTATACCTGACGTCTTCTTTCCCTTCATCCGTTCCTGTCTACCGCACCTTTTAACCACCTTTGGGTAATGTGTATAATACGGCGTGTTGTGACTAGTGATGGGATTTTTACCGGAAAATATTTTTTGGGTATTTACCTTGGGTAAATACCCAGGCATTTACCCAAATTGGGTAAATATAAGGTTTTTTTTCTTTTCAATCATATAAGTGATACAAATCTTCTTGAGCAATACATAAAAATAATGAAAAGATAACCAGTATATCCAGTAGAAGCTAGAACAATTGTCAAAAGGCATTAAATTTATTATTTTCGTTAATAGAAATGAGTTATGTTGTCATTCCTGTTTTGATATTTCTCCAGAGAGCACAGTTTTAAGAACTGATCACTCTGATAAAGACTACATTTATTATTATTATTATTTTTTACAAATAAAGAAACTAAGCAAGTACATGGAACTCTGATAAAAAGCTTTTCTTTTAATTTACATTCTGTAAGTGACTATGGGCGACTAGCCATTACAACTGAATATATTTTTTGAAATACTTGAAATATATTTTTTGTTATATCATACATGCTTTAATAACTACAAATTGAACGCAGCAAGAGTAGGAGTATATACGAAGACTTTCACACTTCACTACACTTGCTCGCTAGGCATCACAATATAATGAAAAATGAGCTGTCTGAAGCCTGAATGAAGTAACTGCATTTTCATGTTTTGCGGGAAACTAGCATTCTTGGGAACAAAATAGATAAAATGCCATTGGTTAATTGGTTTATGATTGGGTGGCATGAGATTCATACGCATAATTAAATGATTTGATGCTTTAATTTAGAATTGGGCAAAATTCAGTTAGTTTTCTCTGGTTTCAAGCACCTCAATTGGCAGTATCAAGCTAATAAAAGTCCTGAATTACAGAACATTCAGGACTTAGTAACGTTCTCGAAATATTCTATACACATAAGGACAAAATATTATCTCGTTATGAGATGGCATTTCTACCAAGATTACTCATCATATTCATCGGATACATGAATATATGGAATCATCGCTGGTAATGTCTCCATTTATCTCACACATCTAAGAAGTGTCACTTTCACTGTCTTCCTAATGGTTTTCCTTTTCTTTGGTACCATGGTGCATTCCAAGTGTACTTGTATCTTCCGATAACTTATTTTTTAAGTCTTCCTGCTGCTCTGACTCAACAGTCTTCTCAGTCTCTTTACGATGTGTTGATACTTTTGGTTTCTGTTTCCGGTGATGCAACTTCCAGTTATAGCTTTATACGTAATTTTTCGGCTCTGGAAGCAGTCAGTCTATTTCTTCACTTAGTGTAAATTTTTGAGAAAGTACTGAAGGATCTTTCTGTGGCGGCTGATAATGCCGATGCTGTTAATATCCGCTGTGCGACTTCAGATAATGGGTACTCCCACACAAACCTTGCCACCAAATTACTGGGTTCATTTCATCAGAACTTGTCCAAATGAACTTCTTGGCCCCAAAACTTTTCTGTGTCTTGTAATGTGCGAAAACCTTCATAACATTTACAAGATCTACTTTCATGTTCTCTGCAACCTTGTATATGAACTCCAATCCATCGAGATGTTGTTCTGGAGTCAAGTCAAACCCCTGTGATGATGGATGGCTCTGGTGTGGTGAATCAGCTGAAGTGCTGTAACTATTTCGTAACCTTTCGAAATTATTAAGAATATTTGTTTCTTATGCTTTGAACAATGGGAATTCGGGTACAGCCTTTCTTAATTGTTCTTCGATTTCTTTGACAGCAGGAAAAACTCGGTGTATGTTACATTCATCAGATTCTAATATATTCATTCAGGACACTACTGACTTAAGAACATATATTAGCTTTTCAACTGTCACCCAGAAAACCTCATATTCAAGCAACCTTGCTTTGTGGTCTTTGATAAATGCTATATATTTTGCAGTGGTTTCATGAACAGCTAGATTATGTGAAGTGATTTTGTAGCTTTCAGACTTTCAAGAGATTGTAAAAAGCTTCCTCAGCGGGTTTTGCATGGAAGAGTAAGAGAAGTGTGAATGTTTTTCTCATTGTTAATTGCATGAAAAGGCATTCAATTTCTGAGTATTTTTAACTATTTTAATATCGTCTACAACATTTGCCATAAGTGAGGAAATTGGAGAAAACTTCAAAATATCACTGCAGACAAGGTTCAACGTGTATGTTTTACGTGACAATGGTTGCAAATGGATATACTTTTCTTGGACAAGAGAAAAACCCTTCTGCATATTTGCTGCACCATCACAAAAAATTAACAAAGAACTTGCTGGGGTCGCATTTTTCAATGACATAAAATACTTATCTCTAATGCACTCAGCATTGTGACGGTTACCTTCCGTGTTGATAAAATGAACAAATATTGGATGGGAGTTTGTAATATTAAAGTTGATTATTCTCTCATTAGGAACATTACTCCAAACGTCACATTGAAGATTTACATACTTCCAATCTTGTTGTGTTTACATTTCATTAAACTTAGCATCAAGTTGTCCCTAAAATTTTTAAATTATTTGACCATGTGGCCATTATTTTGCAAACTATAAGCTATTTGAAAATACTTCTAAATTGTTTTACCAACCCCTTTTCAGCCATCGTTTTTTGACTCTTTTACAAGGTCATATGGCAAGTCCTTGAATTATAAGAAATAAAATTACGTGTACATTAATAGAAAACACTTGCGCTGTGCTAGGGTAAATGCAATGTCATATATAAGAAATTAATTGTTGAATTTATTACATAAGTAGTTAACTATCCTTTGCCATTTGCAATTTTTATCTGAACTTTGAGACAACTTATAGACACTGCAAGCCAGCAAACTACTCCATTATCGCTTAACTCAAAACGTAACTTGATATGCGATGTGTGTGTGAACTAATTAACTCATTAACTTACATGTGTTACGGTATGCATATAAAGGTTACTTAGGTTTTCATCAGGTGTCATTTTATCCATAAAAGTGATAATGCTACTAGATTAACTTTGTACATTGGTGGAGGAATCTTCATATATGAAATTATAAGACACCCTCTTCACTAAAGAGTCATCAATGCTTTTATTGTTACTACAACTTGACGTAGGTTATACACTTTCATTCATTTGTTCTGTCCCAGTATTTTGCCAACAATCAGACAAACTTCTTCCTTGTAAACCTATTAAAATTGTTTTCTTTAGACTTTTAGGATACTTAAAATATGTATACACATGATCTGACATTTCATTTACATATGCATGCTTATACTTTCTATCACATTACTTGCAGTTTACTGATTTACCACTTCGTACATTATATGCGCTCCAAACATTACTTTTCTTTCTAACCATTTTCAGTTTTTCTCTCTCCCTGAATAGAAGAAAACTTAGGAATTCAAGTAAGAAAAGAGACACGTCTACTTTTAAGTCTCAAATCAGTACCAGTACTGAACTGAATTAGGAAAGGAATGGTTTGAAGCAATTTTACCAGATATATATTATGAGTTTCCAGTGTTGCAGGTTTTCATCTTTCTTTAACCACATTTCTATCTGGAAGATTTTATTCTGCTATTTTAGAGCCCACTATGTCTTCTTATTATGTAATCTTGAAGTTTGTAATAAATACCCATTTTTGGGGTAGGTAAATAAAATTTCGGTATTTACCGGGTATTTACCCAATTTTTATTTACCTACCCAGTGGGTAAATACCCAAGTCCCATCCCTAGTTCTGACATTATATCCTGGGAAGTTTGCAGCGACATCTGGAAAATGCGGAGAATTTGATTTAGAAGTACAAAAGTGGAGCAAAAATGGCGCACTGTAAAATATTCGTATTGACTAACTGTAAAAGATGATCACTTTCTAGTATTCATTTTTGTTTTCGTTCTCTTTCCAGTGAGCTTTTCAGACAAAATAACACCAGAAATGCTATTGGCTAAAAATGGTAGAAATTATATTGGGCCTTATGAAGAGTCGTTTTGACGAGTGATTAAATTCATACTAAAGGTGTGACTAATGCAGGAAACATATGCTAGTTGAACCCTTTAGTATGGCACTAATCACGCGTCTGAACGATTCTGCATAAGGCCCATTGTATTTAAGCGCGTATAATGGAACGTATGCTCCTGAAAAAAAATGTTACAATTTGAAAACAATACGAAACACTCCAACTCAGAGCGGGTGATAATATACCAATCACTACTCACCTCAATGTTAAAAAAAAAGAATAAAAAATAAAATTTTAGAAAAAGTTTTTATCTTGTGTCTGCAATACATGCACGAAGCATCGTTTTTCGCTTACGGTGTCATTGAACGTACTATGTTTTAAATAAAAATATAAAGGTAACTACAGATAGCAATGTAAAAACTAAACAAAAGCAATTTAGGCTGTTTGACATTGTCATCATCTGTTGAAAATGGATATATAAGTAATACTACTTTGTACGTTTAAAACACGCTGGGGGAATAAAAAATCACGAACAGAATTAAGGATTTTATACTGTGGTGATCTCAAGTGGATTAAATCTCATCTTAATGTTTCCTCTCCAGCGTGTTTTAACCATTCATTAACGCTTTTCCTATGTATCTTTCTTAAACAGATAACCGATGATGACCATGTCAAAGAGCCGATTTTTTTTTCTTTTTAAATGCAATCACTAGTTAGTTTTATGCGTAATACGTTCAGTCGCACCCTAGGCGAAAATTCCGGTGCTTCATGCATTTATTGTACGCACTAGATGAGAAGAAAAGGATAATTGCAAACTGAATATGCTCACTATTCAAAAGAGAAACTGTATAATCACTCACCAAATCGCAAATATGGAATTCTAAACAAATTAGAAGCTCCGGTAGAAGTAGCGCAATTGTGATGACCAACTTAGAGGATATTTTGAGCTCTGTTAATTTAAATTGAAAGAACACAATATCGGAAGGAAGTTAACATTTATCAAAAGTGCTATGAACACAAAAATAAATAACCTTTCATACCTGATTCTCCTGGTGAAAGTGCACCGGATGTGTGACTGCTTTTAACACTCGGTGTTGTATCACCTCGGTACTTGAAGTATTCTGATCATGACTGTTGACGCGAGTGGAGCCACAGTGTTACAGCGAGAACCTGTAAACAGAAAGAAAGAAAAAAAGCATTCTGACACCAGAATTTAAAGTGACACAAATGCTGTTACGACCATCTACCAATGAAACCCGGAAAAAACCCATTTGGGCCTAAGTGGGTTGGGCTTTTTTTTTTTTTTAAAAAAAAAGGTGTTTTCAAACCCTGCGCAATTGTGCTAAACATTACGCTTTACAATCAAATTAAAATTGGTATAAGTTTAACGTCCTTTTTCCGCAGCATGGACCATACCAGACATGGATCTACAGTTTAAAGTGGGTTCCGAAACACTCTATTCATGATGAGCTCCCAGCGGGAATCCAACCCGCGACCACGCGCACTAAAGGCAAACGCGCTAAGTATCCGACTATGATGAAACCCACTTCACAATGCATCCACTGATGTATACATAACGGATGTTGAAAGGTAATGTTCGTCATCTAGACACTGTTGCCTGCTGACGAAAAACCACTAATTTGTATATTGTTAGCCCGATACGCATGTCTGTATTCCAGACATTTGCTGTCCGGAATTGACTGCTGTGAATTGCACTTTTCAAGGCCAATCCAGTAATATAAAAATCATTCTTGTCTGACATTTTCATGGCTACATAAAATCTGCACTCGTGTCCGGATGAGTCGCTATCTGTGTACATATGCAAGTGAAATTAAAGTTTTACGAAATTTTCTATCTGGTGGACCGTTATTACGGTTCCGGGGTTCTAGCAGCATTGCGCTGCGGAGTGCACACCGTCCCTAACCGGCCTCCGCGAAGAACTCCCTATTCCCTGCCCGCAAATAATACAGCTTTGCACTATTTTATTCACGGGTACGGAAAATTCGTCCCCACGACGATCGCTTAAGGAAGGTGCGATACACCTCACCGTTACGGTCCAGATTCGGACGGGAACCACCTGGGTGAAGATCTAAGACGTATTACGAAAATAGACGAGAGCATCGCCTACTTTCAAGAACCGTGCGCAGGTTATCCAACAATCACCTTCTTATTACGTCATGCAATCTGTAAAAGAAAAACTGACAAATTTATATCTTATTGTGCCATTTATTTAAAATGAATAAACGTACCTGAGATAAACAATCTTTCCCTTACATTGTTCGCCCCGTTTACGTAACGAGTTTGTAAGTGCACTTTATTACTCACTTCATTATATTGTCCGCCATGGCTTGGTGAAAGACGTGTTCACATTTTAGGTTGGAACACTATTTATCCGTCTAATCCACTCACCAAGATCGTCCTTTCTTCCAATGTTGAGAATTTAGCAGACAGTTATTGCAAGTGAACACATTGATGACATTATGTCGTGGTTTTCGATCAGGAGTTGACTAGTTTTGAAATATTTTGTGTTGGTCGTTTACTACATGTCCGTTGCGTTTTAGTACCACCTTCCAAGTCCTTTTTGTTTTCTTTTTTAGTCTCCAACACGCCCCCTCGTTGTTATAAAATACCACTTGGGGCTAATTTGTTTTGATAATGAGTTGCATAAGAATTGCCAAAATGTTCAAGTTAATAATACTGTTTTCGTTAATAATTTCTACATATTCGAAGACAGTGATAGATGTCTAAATTACAAGGTAACTAATATTCCACTTAAAAAAACGTTTGAGGACGAG
This sequence comes from Thermobia domestica, assembly GCF_964235325.1. NCBI lineage: Eukaryota > Metazoa > Arthropoda > Insecta > Zygentoma > Lepismatidae > Thermobia > Thermobia domestica. Next base: position 269,669,339 of record NC_137460.1, on the reverse strand, counting down.
ATATTGTAGTGATCAGCAAAATAGCTGAGTCACTCACATTCACACACACCAACACAACACAACGAAAAACTAGTTGTCCTCTCATAACTTTCCTCTTCCTCTTCTTCTATCCTGTCTTTTAACACCACTAGGCGGCAGCACAATCAACAAGAAGCATACACTGCACAAAGTGTACGAATTCAGACGAACGTCACATCACGCTCTAACGCAGAATTTGCGTTTATACGAAAAATATTATAAGCAGAATTTTGGTACAGTTACATTGGCGGTCGAAAGGAATGTACGTGCGCCATTGGATAATGGTAAACGTTCAAGAACCCTGACTGTAATTCCACTTCAACACTCACCACTGTTCCAAAGTGAAGACGAGCATTAGTTCACAATGAAGTTTATAAGAACTTTCGCCGAGTTACACTTCATCAGATGAAAAAGTTTCATTAAGTTTCATTTAACGTAGAAAAACGACAAACGCGTGGGGCATTTATACTCTTACATAATAGTTTCATGGGGCTTTAATATGTAAAGTCTTTAATGTTCTTTTTTTTTTTTTTTTTTTACATTCGGCACTGCTACTAAATTAAACATTTATAAGTGCATGACTCACAATTAATATTCAAATAATTCTCATGATATACCTTTAATATACAAATTACTATATTGCTATATGCGCTCTTACCATTGAAAATTAACACAAACATTATATGAAATCATGGCATTATTTAGAAGTAAAATATTCACATTACTTACTTTACGATATTATACGAAAACTATAGAACACGAACAAATAATTATCATGGATAACTCAACTTTTCAACAAACAGATAAAACAAATATTATTTGAATAATATACTTCAATATTTCACGAAAGTAAATGAACAAACTTATTCTACACACATGATATTTAAATTGCATAAATGACAAAACATACTTGCGTTTCTCAAGCTATTCTGACAAAAAGTTACAAAAACAAAATTGTTATTCACAAATACATAGGTTACACATCATTTAAACAAATAACTACATGAAACAAATTTATTACCACTCTATTGTACTGTAACAATAAGAGTGAGGCCGGATAGAAGTAAGTCTGCCACACTTTTACGCTAGTAAGCGCCTATCCACTTAAGTTTTTAAGTCTCCCTTCCCCATTATACATTTATATTATCATCCCACCCCTTTGGAATGGCAACAAGACCTTCTAGTGAGGTAGGAATATAAAGCAACATAGAAAAATGTACCCAAAGGTTAAAAATAAATGAAAGGGGGGGGGGAGGTTGCCATTCATAATTCAATTCTCGTGTCACAGTGTTCCACTGACACATAAAAACTTACTCTTACTCTGACTACATCAGAGCATATCATCGTTCATATTCTTAATAACACATGAATGCTATACAATTCACCTCGTACATAAGGTGTTTTAAAATTTTACAGTTAGCCTTGATGACTTATCACAAAGCATCAACAAGACAAAACAATTATTCATGTAAACGAGTTTTTTTCTTTTTTTTTTTACATGTCACGTCTGTTTAGCTTAGGATTCAGCAAATGATTTAAAGCTAACACAAGAGTACGATACCGACAATCTAGCTTGTCGTTTAAATATTGCAAATATGTATCACATTTCAATAGTTCTTTCAACAACAACTGAACATTAAACTTATTACTTTCGCTCTCGTTGAAAACAGACAAACTAACTTTCGTTATATTCAAAGAATTTACATTTACTGAAGTTTCTGGTTCACAAGAATCAGTTTTTTCACTATTTTCTCTCACAAAATCAAATTCTCTTTCATGTATATGTTTCTTAGCTAATTCTAACCAGATGTTCCTAGTTTTTTGAGTGGGTCTCCACACTCTCATACGATCAATAGAATGTACGCCACAAGATTCTCCAGTTAAAGGATCTACAAGCTCAAAAACTTTGTCTGAAATTTTATTTTTACAAAACAGTGGACCTTTGTAAAGCATGAAAAACTTGCGGATTTTTTTGTCTACTGCCGAACTCAAATGTGATTGCAACAAAAATACCAAATCGTTTTCTTTTATTTTATATTTTCTTTCTTGGGACGCATTATATTTCTCGTTTCTTTTCCTAACTTTTTCACTTCTACGGTAGTCAGCCATTATGAGTTTATTTTCCCAATTTACAGGTTCACTTTCATCATAGCTTTCGTTTGTTACAATGCCAAAATGCTTCAACACAGAATAATTCGCTTTTACATTCAAATGAAGACTAGCAGGGCTGACACCTAAACTACTACACACAGAATAGTTTAACAAAATAACAATTTATGGTATGTATCTCTATATGACGACGATTACAAAAGAATTTTCAATTTTCTACAATTCCAAAATCATTGCGAATATTGTATATTACAAATAAACAATCCGGCAGAAGGTAACCATGTATTTAACCTACGCCTACTTTTGGTTGCTCTAACTTAGAAGTAATATTGTACGGTTTCATTTGCCAAAACATAGTGTACGTAAAATCACAAATTATTAAGTGGTTTCTAATTACAGCTTTACTTTTAGAACACACCGTATTTATACATGCACTTTGTTTTTCACCACTGCAGATGGCAACATTGCACAAAATATTGCTTTTTCTTTTACATTTTAACACACTAAACTGCTTGAATTTTACTTTATTAGCATGAAATTTCGCATCTTTTAATTTTTTATTCATTATGGCAACACTGCGTCGATACTTGGATCGCATACCAAGTTGTGAAGTAAAACACTGATTCATGCTAGAAGATTGATTCACTAACTTTTGAACCGTACCACAATCTTCACAATTTTTTCTATTTTTTCGAAGACTTTTAACACGCTTTACTAGCGTTTTTCGAAATTTTGATCGATCACTAATTTTACTTTTCATTTTAGATCGGTTTTTTGACGCACCTGCATGTTTGGGTTTTTTCATTGTACTGACGCGATTAACATACGGTTTTTCATTGCCAAGCATTTTTGACCTACATTTCGTGTTGCATTTACATTTACTTTTGGTTCTCACCAGTGCATGTGATTTATTCAATAACCTAACGGACATTTTCTGAAAAACTTTACAATTCTTACCGTTTACAAATGATCTGCAGTTTGCACCTAATTCAACAGCTGATTCAATACTTAATGATCTACTATGATCGCTAGATTTCAAATTACTGTCATTCGTACCACAGCTTTCGGAAGACAATTCAGAAACATAAGCAGAATCATTTTTGCGTGTACCATGTTCTATCATTACACTACGATGGTATTCAAATCTACTTTTAAGATTGGAACGCAGGACCTTGTTTGAAAATTTATGAAAGTTATGCAACAAGCGGAACAATTTCTTCACTTTCTTACGAACTTTATGCAACTTTCGTTTGTTTTTCTCGCTCTTTTTACTATAAGCTAATAAATGAGTGCGCTTTTCGACAAGTTTACTGCACATATGCTTTACGCTACTAAAAATTTCACAACAAACTTGGCTTTTTTCTTTCCATGAGACACAGTTATTACTACAATTGGGAAACTTACTGAACACAGAACCATTATCTTTGATATTTGAATGTACGGACATCGTGCATACGAGTACAAAGAAAGTTATTCGTTTAAGCGGCTTAACTTGTACTTGACTGACTACTAACTCACAACAGTGCAGATTACTTTCAACATGACCTAGTTTGACCATCGTTACATTAACAAAGTAAAAGCAACTAGTGCGGACGGGAATACATTCTAATTTACTAAGCGGTACACTACCCAACACACTTTCAAGTGTTTGCGATAACAAGCTACCAACGCGCATTGAGGTCTCTTTGCCTCGAATTTCATTACAATAAACGACGACATTAGTACTGTTCTTCGCCAAACGGTATGCACACAGCTCATGAATGTTATTCAACCCTTCACACAATACACAATTTTCTCTTACCTGTCGCTTTTCAACTATTTTCAGACTAGGTGTGTCTGCTACAGCAATCTGACAACAAGAACTTTCGTCAATAGCTAGACTAGGAGTGTTCGCATATTCTTTACCTGTGCAAGTACTAGTAACTTCAACACTATTTACTTGATTACTTTCTTTCTCTTGTGACTCAAACTTATCATTTAACTGTATGGAAAATCGCTTAACACTATCTGAGCCCGCACGATTGAATTGTCTACACTTCTTTCTAAGCTCTTTTTCAATTCAACAGAGGATTCTCGTAATGTTGATAGTCCAATTGTAATACCGTCAAAACATTTTTCTAACTGTTGGTTAATTTTGTTATGACATTTTTCTACTTGTTGGTGAATTTCACTGTTTGTCTCATTAAGTCGCTGTTTGATATCATTCACAACACCAATAAATGATTGCTTAGTGTCATTAAAAGTACCATTAAGTGATTGCATTTGTTCTTTAGTATTGCTAACAGTACCATTAAGTGATTGTATTAGTTGTTTGGTGTCATTTACAGTATCATGAACTTTATTAATAGCTTCAAGCAAAGTTTGCAAGCTTATATTTTTACTTTCTGCCATGATTACCAATTACAAATATACAAACACAACAAACACCAATAATATCTTCAAGTTAGCGCATATAGCATATCATGAGAAATACAACCTGTCAAATACTACACCCAGATCTTCTCCCAGATGTTACATCCGTTACGAATCAATTAATAAAAACGTGAATAATTATTAATTGATCCGTCCCTGGAGGGAAACGCCATTCTATTAATGGTCCTTGGTTCGTTCCGTGTTTGTCCCTGTGATATCGGGAGCCATTCTATTACGGTGAAGGGTTCGATCCGTGTACCTTTTCAATTGAGACTCTGGTCCCAGTGAAGGGCTCGGTCATTCTATTACGGTTCCGGGGTTCTAGCAGCATTGCGCTGCGGAGTGCACACCGTCCCTAACCGGCCTCCGCGAAGAACTCCCTATTCCCTGCCCGCAAATAATACAGCTTTGCACTATTTTATTCACGGGTACGGAAAATTCGTCCCCACGACGATCGCTTAAGGAAGGTGCGATACACCTCACCGTTACGGTCCAGATTCGGACGGGAACCACCTGGGTGAAGATCTAAGACGTATTACGAAAATAGACGAGAGCATCGCCTACTTTCAAGAACCGTGCGCAGGTTATCCAACAATCACCTTCTTATTACGTCATGCAATCTGTAAAAGAAAAACTGACAAATTTATATCTTATTGTGCCATTTATTTAAAATGAATAAACGTACCTGAGATAAACAATCTTTCCCTTACATTGTTCGCCCCGTTTACGTAACGAGTTTGTAAGTGCACTTTATTACTCACTTCATTATATTGTCCGCCATGGCTTGGTGAAAGACGTGTTCACATTTTAGGTTGGAACACTATTTATCCGTCTAATCCACTCACCAAGATCGTCCTTTCTTCCAATGTTGAGAATTTAGCAGACAGTTATTGCAAGTGAACACATTGATGACATTATGTCGTGGTTTTCGATCAGGAGTTGACTAGTTTTGAAATATTTTGTGTTGGTCGTTTACTACATGTCCGTTGCGTTTTAGTACCACCTTCCAAGTCCTTTTTGTTTTCTTTTTTAGTCTCCAACACGCCCCCTCGTTGTTATAAAATACCACTTGGGGCTAATTTGTTTTGATAATGAGTTGCATAAGAATTGCCAAAATGTTCAAGTTAATAATACTGTTTTCGTTAATAATTTCTACATATTCGAAGACAGTGATAGATGTCTAAATTACAAGGTAACTAATATTCCACTTAAAAAAACGTTTGAGGACGAGATATTGTAGTGATCAGCAAAATAGCTGAGTCACTCACATTCACACACACCAACACAACACAACGAAAAACTAGTTGTCCTCTCATAACTTTCCTCTTCCTCTTCTTCTATCCTGTCTTTTAACACCACTAGGCGGCAGCACAATCAACAAGAAGCATACACTGCACAAAGTGTACGAATTCAGACGAACGTCACATCACGCTCTAACGCAGAATTTGCGTTTATACGAAAAATATTATAAGCAGAATTTTGGTACAGTTACACCGTCTGGTAAACTGAACCCTAATTTCTAAACCTGATGGCACTGGGATGGAACCTACATTTTGAAAACAGGGTATTTCATGGATTTCCTTCATGGTAGAACTAGAGGAGTTCTATAGTTTTACCAGGGCTGTGAGAGTTTCAACGGGACCTTTTTGACCTATAATTTTTACAGTTTTGAGTTTTTTTTTACTTGAAAATCTTAATTTGAACCCTCCACATAACGTGTGAGTTGCCACTATGTGGTACCTTTATTAACAAATAAGATATAATTTTTTAAACCTTAAGTTTGCAGCTTATTGTCAGCGTTTACCATCACGTATATCTTGTAACAGTCCTTGCGTTGTTAAATACAAGAGCGTAAATCCCATATTTCGCATCACAAGAAACTGTGTATTACGATTAGTAAAGCAAACGAACCTAATTTTAACTGTTGTCAAGCCAGAACTCTTACGGAAAGATCCAAGGATTTTACCTGTCTCCAGACATAAGTTAAAGAAATGGCGCCAACGTATATTTTTTAAATGTATATCTCGGTTATTCATGAAGATACACCATTGTAGCAACTCACCATTATGTTGAAATTCAAAATTCCAAGAAAAAAAAACTCATATCAAAACAGTAGAAATTAAAGGTCCAAAAGGTAAAGTTACACTGTTTCAACAAAGATTGCACGAACTGCAATTTGTGACGGTGTTGCGGACCAGTGATCTAGAACCTTCCCATTAAGGGTTGCTGCAACAGGAGGGCAATACTCTCTCCATCCTCCCCTTCCACTCAAGTTTCACTTGGTTTAGCACCTTCTTTGGAATTCTCATAGTCCTCTCATACAGAAAGGCACAGGTCCTATTGGTCAACGCTCCTGCGTAAGACAAGCGAACCACAATTGCAACCTTTCCATGAGTTTATAATGAGTGGCCTGTGTTCTAGAACAGCTTTAACTAACTTTTATTTGACAAGAGTGTAAAATAAACTGACCCCCCATATATGCACTAGCACGAATTTTATTAGTTTTCGAAGTACAAGGGCCTAAATGTGTTAAAGTAATAATCTTTACACCATGAAAGAATTCAGGGTTCTAGAACACAGGTCTAAATTTCAGATTTATCTGTAATAAAGACAGAAGACAACGTGCCCTGCGGGGCTCTAACACGCCTTCGCTTGCTAATGCTCGATCGGCAATACTACCGGTGTGTGAATTAAATATTATACTTTCGTACATAAAAAGAAAACTAACTATTAACCTATATGGGGGACCTGTGTTCTACAACCTTCCCAGGAGTTCATTTGATCATTTGTAAACGAAACTTGTTTAAATTTAACTAACCTAAAGCAAGTACTATGTATATGGGTGTCGGGCATCTACACCCTTCGCCATTATTTGTTTCACAATATACAGGAGGTGTGTGCATATTTTTATTTCGTGGCTATAACTTTAATTAGTGTCTTACCAGTACGTTGCAAAAAGTTTTAGTACATTTCTAAAGGATTAAGTGCCGTATCGTCGGACCAATTTTAGGAAATTTAGGGGGTCAATTGGAGATTTTTTTTTAATTTTGTGAGGACGAATGAGTGAAAGTCAAGTAAGTGAAATAGTAAAAGTGAAGATTATTGTTGTTTTTGATGTTGTAAGCGGCACTGTATGTGACGGCGGAGGACTATTTCGCGGAGAGGTACATTACTTATGATACAAAAGCGCGAAAGGCATGGCGTTGGGGAAGAAGGAAGAGCATTTCAAGAGCTATTTAGCAGAGTATTTATTTAATGAAAGGAAACCACAGGGAACTGTTGTACACGATTTTCTTCTTGAAATCGGGAAAGCTTACAAGCCTCAGTTTAGAAGGTAAGTGACTTTTAACTGACTACAGGCGACTTTTAAATGACAAGTGCTATTGAAATTTTAATGATCGCCAAAACCTACATGTTGTCACTACCCTCGCCTACACGCATACCCACCGTCGCTGACACGATTGCTCCCCTGCTGTGGTCCTGTGCAGACTCGGTTAGATAGCATTCGTGCTTTTTAGTGGCCACGTAGCACAGGTTGGTTTGTTTTTGCACTGTGGTTTTTATGCCCCTAACGTAAAGTAATGTCATCTAACGTAACGTAATGTAATCTAACAAAATATAACCGAGTGCAGTTCGTTTTGGTGCTATTTTTCAGTTTTCAAACTGGTCCGGCGATACGGCACTAATCATTTCTAATCCCTATTCTACGCAAAGTTTACAATTTTCCTCGATTTGCTATAGGGTTGTAGCAAGTAAATTTAAAATTCTTACCCACTGGCGATACTCTTCGATACGTTTCTATGGCGACGAATCGACCATTTCCCTGCCAGTGGCCCACTGGTTTTCAGTGACTCTTACGGCATGGGGAAGTACTGGTGCTGTAGTGAATTTAATACATTATGTATCTCATGTGTTAATACAGCACAGGGTGGCGAGCTTGAGATGTTTCTGAAATTCCCTGACCAATTTAGGGTTTTGTATCCTGGAATACCCTGTTAAGACTCCCCTCCCCCTGTGTGTGACATTAAATATGGTATTTCATTTAGCGCAAGGCCCAAAACGTTACTATAACCATTCCTCATATCGTCATTATACATTTTTTATGCAATCTAACCTAACTTTATATAACATGAAGTCTGTAGTATGTATGGAGAACCAAATAGCGCAACTACCGAATTTACGGTAATTGTGTTCCCTGCCTAGATCTTCTGTTTTGCTTCACCGCTAGTAAGTAGTGGTACCAAATTATGAGACTGACCCGAAAGAAGAGTGTTATGATTACCTGAGGAAACTGCATGAATTAATATTAGATTTATGATTATAAAAAGTTAGTGATTCCAAATGTTATCATTGGGCTAGAATAGCACTGAATCGTAATTCAACTGTCAGTGAATTGTAACAAAAATTTAAACGAATTTAGCGAGAAATACAATAAACTAATGAAAGTGAATCACGATATAGCCGTGAATAAGTACCTAAATCGCCGAATCTTGCACATCGTGCGATATTTCAATATCAAATTTCGTGCTTACTTATGTGGGAAGAGAGACTGAGCAGTTGTACAAATCATGTACGCTCACCGCGTCTCCGCCCTTTAAGGACCTACCCTTATAAGACACTTAACCATCTTCTCTCGCTCACAGAGTTGGCTGTGGTAATCAAATAAAGGTAGATCATTTTAACTGGCAACTCCAATTGCTTAAAAGCTTCATGCCAGCTAGCGTTGTACAAGGGTGAGAAGAGGGTAATGTAAACTAATACCAATTAGGTAGTTACTGATGCTTGCACGGTTGTGGACATAATTAATAATCAAATAGCGTTATTTGGGAGTAGCGGGACTGTGTATAGCGCGCTCGTAACATGGGGGTACCTCCCCCAGCCTTTTTAAGGTTTGTTCTTTGGGTTTTGTGTTTTTCACATTTATTAGCAACCAAAATAACACTGATTTGTATCATAAGCTACATATATGAGAGAAGTGGCTAATGTAAAATATTGCCAGAATTGCTCCTTCCGTCATACAGCATTGATTGGTACAAATTATCGTTATTTTGTTGGTAGTAATGTCCACAATGCTAAAATGGGTGATGAAGAGGGTATGTTTAAGTACAAGGGCACATAAACGTTTTTGGCAATGTGACCTTGCACTCAAAACTCCAAACAATATATCTCCTTTTTGAACTCTGGACGTTACTAGCCGAAATAACGATAACTTGCTCAATAGCCAACGCTGTCTTCTGCACGGAAGGACACATTGCCGATATTATGTGTGCCTTTGTACTCATATACACGCACACTGCATGCCACCCTTTTTAGCACTATGCACATCACTGGCAATGAAATAACGATGATTTGCACCATAGCCTACGATGTGCGGCAGGAGCTAATCTGACCTATTATCGCATTTTTTTAAGATACCGTGCTCAAAAAAGTAAACCTGTTCCGAAATTACTTGGTACAATCGCGTTAACGGCACATATCGTGCGCAGCTCACGGTAAAGTTTTGCAAGTTTTATTGACCCCATATATGTTTATTTTACCACTTCTGAAACAAACTCACATAAATTTATCGAACCTATAAGGAAGGAGGACCAGTTAACGCAACGCTCCCCACATTGCTCTACCCGTTTTTAAATTTACGTACATCTATTATGGGCAATCACATATCAATAGAATTACCTGCCGCTTTGTTTATAATCCTAGCGAGCACAGCACTGGAATTTATGTACGCCGAAAGTTTTGATTGTGTAATGAACTACAACCACTTATTATATATAGGTTAGGCATGCTACTGAACATATCTACAATGACATGAAATAATTATAAAATTGCATGAAAACTTACCGAAATCCAGCAAACGGAATCCACTACTGGGCGGACGTCTGGCGGTTCACCTGATGCACTCTGAGTAGCAATCACTCCTTCTTCCTACCTTCCACAGTATGAACCAGACGTGAAAATCTGGAATTTCAACATGAAAAATACCATATCTAAATTTTGTAATTCTGTTTTCTTCTGTTTTAATATTTGTTTTACGTTCCATTAATACATATCATATATATATATATATAGATATAGATATATACATATCATTTATTTTGTTTAAAACGTTTTAAACGTTTAAAACAAAGTACTTTTTTTAAACAAAAAAAAAGTTTAAAATGTTTATTTTGTTTAAAACAATAATCTAACATATATATTACATTTTTACACTCTTAGGTATTGCTTGCCATCTATATTCAAACGCTAGATCAAATTTCGGGAACATCCCTAATCTTGATCCGCCCAAATGTTCAATTCCGGAGAAAGAAATTTGGATTTTCCCGATATCCGTTCACAGATTATGTAGTTTAGTTTCTTTGTGTTACGTTCTACCGGTCGTCAGTAGTTGATATAGGAAAATTTAACCAAAATTCGTCCCATGCGATCTCCCCCAGACAATGGATAGAGAGTTTAGAAGTATAGAAATACAATATTATTTAAATGACATATGATGACAGGTAACGGGTGGGGTACTATTGTATGTGTAGGAGTTACATAAAAGAGAATAATAAAAGATGTCAAAGTTGTAAAGATAAATGATTAGTAAAAGAAAAGAATAATAGAAAAGAAAAGGCATTGGAAACTTGTTGAACAATGGTAGATGGTTATAAAGAATAATAGAAGTAAACAATACATTATAGTTGCATGAAAAGAATTTTGAATAAAAGAAAAAGAATAATAAAAGAGAAACCTTGCAGCTGTATGTTTTAAAGATAATAATAATGTAGTTGCTGAACAACGTTAGATGGTTATAAATAAAAGAAGAGAATAATAGCAGATGTTGATGTGATGGAATTTGAAGAGAACATTGCCCAATATTTGAAATATTTATGAAAAGACTTTTAAGCCGGCGGCGAATACCGGAAAAGCGGACGCGGCGCAGGAATGCGCGGGGCGCAAACGAAAAATAACGGCGTGCGCGGGCGCGAGAGCGTGACGGCATTTGAAATTTTTATGTAAATATTGGTTTTAAAAAATAGACATGTATAGTTTTGTTAGCGATGGAGAACCTTCAGTTTGTAGAAGACGTTGATGTGAAGCATAAGTTAGACGTTGAGAATAGGGATGCGCTCGAGTCGAGACACTCTTTGTAAAATTCCAGACGAGTCGAGACAAACGTATTTCTCGACTCGAATTTTCGAGTCGAGACTCGAGTCAAATAGAGACAGCTGGTAAAAATCTCGACTCGACTCGAATGTCTCGAAAATCTTTCTATAATTTTTAATATTATTTTCAAGAAAGTACTCGCTCAGAAACACTCGCCACGAGAATTTCGGAAACTGCAGGACTTTTCAGGTGTTAGAAGAGTGCTGTGGTGATTGTCTTCAACAAGTGGCGAAACCAAGAGGAAAAGACGTCCAAATGTCGAGGGGTTGGGCGCCCCCTACTTTATTAAAGATGTGGAGAATAAGAACGAGGACAGAAAAAGAGAACACTGACCGTTGGGAATTATCCCTTGTTGAAGCGATGGTTGGAGTAATAAAACTAGTTAGTATTTCCGCTGTTGTATTGTTGATTTCACAGAAATGTTGAAAAATAAGCAAAACGTGACTCTGTACAAGATGTTTACATACCCATAGTTTTATTATTGTCAACTGAACCCTGAGTGTCTGGGATGTTTCTGTCCCTTCTCACTTCACAACTTGAGAGGGGAGGGGGTATTATCATCAGGGTACCACTAGTAGTACACCGCTAAAAGAAATGCTTTAGTGCTGCGTGGGAAGCGGCATGTTTTGTGTATATTTCTTAAAATGTTATCCATTCATAAAGTATAAATTCCCCCACCCTCCCCTCATTCTGTTTCCAATACAGAGAACCGACTCTTTAAATGAAGAACGAACCCTGAACCTTCCCGAAAATGCTAAAATGATTGATGCGTACAAATAACAAATCTGTGGATGAATCAGAAAATGCAGATACATGAGAAGATACTTGATGCAGTGCAGTCCAACACATGTAAATAGATTTGTAGTGTTCATATTTGTGTATGTGTACGTGTGTATGTGCTTGTTTCTGAGTATTTATATGCGCGTGTGTCTCGTAATTGTTATATTAATATCCACTGGATTAAGTGAAAGTATAAAATGGATTTGATGACTGCCAAATTGACGTCACATTGATAAGTCATTATTTTTTTAATATTAATAATATTAAATTAGATTATAGTTTAGCGTCGTTTTTAGGAGCAAAGCTCTACAAGACGTGAACGTACAGTTTAATGTCGGATTTGAAACACATGAGCTCCTACCATGAATCAAACCTCGTTCGAGAAAGGCGCATCGCTACCAACATAGCAACGGGGAGCTAAACATTTAGTAATATGTATATTAAGTTGTAAAATTATATTCGTTTAATTTTCACTAATATTATCTTCATAATGTAAAGCATTCGCTAGACACGTTATCTTGTTTAAAAACAAAAAGCCTATCTCTTATGTTTCCGTCTCGGGGTTGGACTGCGGGATGATAGAAATCCGAAAGAGATGTTTTTATTATATTTTGTACAGTAGATCTGCTCCTTCATAATCTCCAAATTTGATAAGAATGAACCTCCCTGGCTCACGAAAATATATACGTAATATAACAAGCCATGCACATTAAATGCCAGACTAATATAGCAAACATTGAAGATGTTCCCCTAGAAAATTTTCTTCGGCCGTCCATGTCTGGAGGTACACAATTTCGCAACTCAGTGGATACGATGTGGATGTATCAAAGTCCACTGATTTACCCATCAAATTTAAATTTTATAAAAATATTATCAGTGAATACTAACCTGAGGAGAACTATTTTTTTTAAAATTCGAACGCAAAAGCAGTTTTTTTTTCCACCAGGCCTCGGTAATCATCCGGTACGAAAACTGAAGTTTGTACAAGTGTTTCCCCAGCAATTTCTTTGAGAAAGGGGTCCTCCAGGAGCGTTATTTACGGGGTAATTCCTGCGTTTGTTATATACATATATAGATATAAATATAGATATACTGTATACATATAAAGATAAGTAGGAGCGGGTCTTTAAAATTAGTTCGGAAAGATATTATGAAAATCTGGTATAATTTCCAAGAATCTATCTAGTCTAATATAAATAAAATAAACAGTTTGTTTGTGTGTTTGTCTGTCTTTATGCGGCCTGGGGACCAGACGAGTGGACCGAGAGTTACCAAATTTTGGTCAGGGGTACCTTGGCCTAGGCCCGAGATCAAGACGAAAAGTTGTCTTCAAATTTTGAACCAGGGGAGTTTCATGGGGAGGCGTTTACCGGAATCGGCTTGGGAACCAGACAAATTGACCGACAGTTACCAAATTTTAGTCACGAATACCTTGGTCCAGGCTCCAGACCAGAGTTAAGCGATTTTGTCAAAATTCGAACCAGGGGGGTCTCAGGGGTTTTTTACCGGGACATGTAAAGTAGTAGAAAGTAACAGATATTAGTGTTGAATTCATAGTTTTCGCGGTCGCTGAAATCAATGGTGAAACTCCGATCGCAGTAACTTCCAAATTCATGCTATGCGGCACCGAGTCGGGGGTCAACGGGAAGGGGGAGTTGAGATATCGAGACATAAAAGTAATCCACAATGACCGATATTAGTGTCAAATCCATAGTTTTCGCGGTCTCTGAGATCAATAGTGACACTTCCATTAACGATGATTTGCAAATTCAGCTACAATCGCATGTGGGCCGGGAGTCAGCGGGGAGGGGGGAGGAACCGAGACAAGTAAAAGTAATCCAAAATGACCGATATTAGTGTCAAATCCATAGTTTTCGCGGTCGCTGAGATGAATGGTGAAACTTTCATTAGTGATCACTTGCTAATTCAGCTACCATTGTATGTGGGCCGGGAGTCAGCGGGGGGTGGGGATACCGAAACATGTAAAATTAATCCACAATGACCGATATTAGTGTCAAATCCATAGTTTTCGCGGTCCATGAGATGAATGGTGACACTTTCATTAGTGATCACTTGCTAATTCAGCTACCATTGTATGTGGGCCGGGAGTCACCAGGGGGTGGGGATACCGAAACATGTAAAATTAATCCACAATGACCGATATTAGTGTCAAACCCATAGTTTTCGCGGTCCATGAGATGAATGGTGACACTTTCATTAGTGATCACTTGCTAATTCAGCTACCATTGTATGTGGGCCGGGAGTCAGCAGGGGGTGGGGATACCGAAACATGTAAAAGTAATTCACAATGACCGATATTAGTGTCAAATCCATAGTTTTTGCGGTCGCTGAGATGAAGGTGACACTTTGATTAGTGATCACTTGCTAATTCAGCTACCATTATATGTGGGGCGGGAGTCAGCGGGGGGTGGGAATACGGAAGCATGTAAAATTAATCCACAATGACCGATATTAGTGTCAAATCCATAGTTTTTGCGGTCGCTGAGATGAATGGTGACACTTTCATTAGTGATCACTTGCTAATTCAGCTACCATTGTATGTGGGGGTCAGCGGGGGGTGGGGATACCGAAGCATGTAAAAGTAATACAAAATGACCGATATTAGTGTCAAATCCATAGTTTTTGCGGTCGCTGAGATGAATGGTGACACTTTCATTAGTGATCACTTTAGCTTTTTTATCTTCTTTATTTTCTACTCTATAAGCATACATCTTTGATCTCAATCCAATAAACTCTGTCATTATCTTAAATTTATTCTCATCTTTCATCTTACCTGTTACTTTTTTGTTTATTAGTGGTAGTACATATGTTATTTTCCTTGTATTCACTCGTGTCAAACTAGTCAACTATTTCTGCTATATCTTTGTAAAAGTCTTCAGTCTCAATCTCATATATAAAGCTGTCAGTATCCATATAACATAAATCTATATTGTTTCCATATTTCGGCTTCATCGTGTTATAATGAAAATCATACATTAACAGTCTTGATAGTTCTAATACACTCTTACCAACATATATTGTTTTTTTTAATGTCAATCGCTCTTTTTTCATAAGTATAGCACATAAATTCTCTGTAAATATTGTTCTGTAATCAAAATTAGGTTTTTCAATTAATGTTTCTACTCTACTTTTTCTACTTCTACCGAGTTATTCATGAGCTTATAAAAATATTCTTCAAACTTGTTTTTAGCTCGCGTTCTCATATTTGTATTTAAATTAATGTATGTCTTTAGCCAGTCTGATTGTTTGAATTCTAATATTCTATGCCCTTTCTTTAATGTCATTCCAAGTGACATATATAGTTTTAAGTTCCTATAGTGAATTACATATCTTTCCTTATTATAAAGTGTCGTTAATAATTTTGATTGTTTAGATTCTGGTGGACACATGTTTTCTGGAGCTAATGCTAAATCAGAATGTTTGTTGTGTAAATACTTCGGATATTCTAAATCTACTTCTAATATGTAACCAGTTTCTGAATCATCTGGAATGTTCATTATATCTATGTAAGGTTTAATCCACTTAAAGTCTTTATAAGGCATGTATTGGCTCATAGCCCATCCATATAAGTTGTTTGCGTCTAGATATGCTAGGTATGTTGAACACTCATCTTTATTATAATCTTGCATATATTTGTTGTTAGCTTTACATATCTTTTACTGCATTGTGAGATTCCTCCTCGTATACACATTTCTAGCATTAGTATTTTATCATAATCAGTTAACATTTTTAAGTTAATTTTAGTCATCTTTAACATTGCATCCCACGATAAGCCTGGTGCTGTATAATACCAAGCAGGATCTAATCCATATGCCTTTAAACACACATCTCTAAAGTTTTCAAATATATCTGTTAATTGGAGGACATCTGTTTTGTTATAATGTTCAGTTAAGTCCCTCACTAACTTCAGATCGAATTCTTTACAAACTCGTACATGAAGCTTATGACGTTCAGGACTAATTTTTTCTCCTGTTAATCTATCTGTAAATTTGTCTGGAGATAGTGGAACGGGTTCTTCTAATTTTTCAAATGAATCAACAAACTCAAATGGATAATCACCTTTAGTATTAACTGGATCAAGTTTATCAATCGGGAGAAAGTTTAATGTTTCTCGAAATTGTTCTGGTTTTATATTACTAGTTAACTCTGCTAAACTCTTTGGCATAAATCTAAATGAATCAACAAATCTTAAGTTTATTCCATCTTTTTCTGGTCCTGATTTTACATATTTTTCATATGTTATGTACCTTTCCTCATTATTAGCGATTAGTTTAATTTTCTGTGTATCATAAGCTAACTCTTTAATAAACAAATGCGTATCATAACCAGTTAAATTGTGAAGAAATACAGGAACAAAGTTGGGATTTTTATAATTTAAATTGCAATAACTGTGCGCTGCACCTCTAAGCTTTCCAGTTAAATGATCACGATCTCTTACTTTTGCTTTATTTTTATTTATCTTATACAAACACTTTTTTAAGTCATGCTTCCATTCTTTTATTTTTTCACTCATATCATCTCTATCCTTGTAGAACTCTATTCTCCTCTTTAATATATTTATTTTTCTCAACAGCTGGTGGTAAGTCATTCAAGTTTTTCTCACATATATGACAAGTATCCGAACTGTTATAAGCTTCTATTTCCTCCTCACTAAGCGGAGTCATATCAACTACCCTGTTATATATTTCCATAATTTCTATTGCTTCTTTTTGCAACATTTCAATAAATACTTTCGCAGCATTTGACCTATATAACTAACAGGGGCTTTATAGTCCCCATTTGAATATTTGACATACTAACAAAAGCTCATTGGTTCATGCTTTTGATATTTTACTGTTTTACTACAATTATGCTCTATTTTTAACTTACAAAAGATACATTCAAAGTCGGCAAATATGACAAATGGATCTCTTAATGAGCGGTTATATTTTTGAAACTCTATTTGATTGTCGTATGGTTTTGGAAGTTCTATTCTAACAGCCTCATGCTCTTTACAATATAGCATATGGTTTTGCCACTGCTTCTCATTTCGAAAGTGTCTTGTTAAACATCTATCACAAAAGTATAACTTCTCGGTATGTTTTGTCACTTGACTTCTTATTAATCGTGATAGGTCTTTTATCCAACAAAAATGATTATTATTTTGATCATCTTTTATATATAATAAATTAACATGTTTTTCTTGCTTTGTTTTTTTGATTTGAAGTCGATATACATTATAGTTCTTGTCATAGCTGTAAACATTGATAGAAATATTACTTCTTCTTTCAAATTTTGGAATATCTTTCAATTGTACAGGAAATTCAATGTTATCACAATACTTCTTTTGCAACTCATTAACAAGCTGTTTATAATGTGAAGGTCTTTGATACTGAGAACATTTGTCTATAGGTTTTAAATAGCTTGCAATAGAATACAAGAAACATTTGTTGTCTTTATTTTTAATATTAATCACTACTTTCTTATCTTTAATTGGTTTAGGAAGTTCAATATAGGAAGAAGCTCTTAATGGTACATACTTGCTTAATCTGATTTGTAAATATTTAATTTGATGCAATGTCCATCCTGATCCTCTACCTTCAAACTCTTCCATTTCTCTACGAAGTTTATGTTTTGCATGATGTATATATTCACTTAAGTCAGTTAATTCTAATATTCTCTCGTTTGATGTTTTAAAATTGCGCTCTTGTATTTCTTTATCTTTAATATAGTCACAAATGAAAACAAGGTTAACTTTAACAGGGTGAAATTTTAATTCCTCTTTGATTTTGTTAATAGCAACTCTTCCACTTGTATCTAAGAATTTTATTGGGTCTTTATATCCTCCTGTGTTTTCAACTTTAATGGTTTGTAAACGCTTCTTTAATGCTGTTTCTTCTAATTCTACTTTTATTGGTATACGTGTTGGTTTCGGTTCTTCAATTACTTCTTGTTTAAATGGGAATATATCTCTAATCTCTCTTCTGCTTTGTTCATCATCATATTGTTTAAGAAGGTTTATTAGTTCTGCTTTTCTTAATCGGGAATATCTTCTGATTCCCTTGTAGTCTTAACTCTATTACAGTAAATTTACTATAATTACTCATTTTATTTACTATATAGAAAATCTTACTACTCAATTTTTACCTTCGCCGGATTATTTCTGTTCATTTTTGTACTATTTTTACTTCCATTTATCCTAATAAAACACATAACATTGTACACTAATGCCAATGTCTACATATTACGCGTTGTATTAGAACACGACTTTGATGAGAACAACCCATCAGTCACATATACGCATATTAAAATTAAATCATTTTTGTAAACTTACTCATCATCATCATCATAATCATCACTACCATATTTATATTCATCATCACTACTCAAATCAGATGTTTTTTTTGCATTATTAATAATTCTTTTTCCTTTAACAGTATTTGCTTCTCTAGTAGTGCTGCTAAGAGTTTAAGATCATGATGAATTAGTTTAAGTCTGTGATGTAATCAATCAAATTTATTCTCCATATTTATTATATAGAAAACCAACAAAAATGAGATAAATTTAAAAAATCTAAGAATAAAAACGAACAGGTAAATATGACTAGTGCTAAGGAAATATTATCTTACAAACCTATATTTGATTGTGTATGTAAATATTTAGATATTGGTGGTTATAATGATGAAGACAAAATAAATTTTAGCATCTCCATAGGTATGTTAGATCATTTGTTCAAGAAAGCCACTAAAGAAAACAACTCATTTCTTATACAAAACTTTCTCTATGCAAATGTTATGAATTTGTCTGATGAAATATTAGATTCACTGACTGATGAACAATGGTTATATATAGGTTATGATGATTATGAGGAGGAATATAACTATGATCACATTACAGAAGATTTCATACGCAAATATCTGCAGAAAGTTAATTTGAGTGAAATATGTTCATGGAAAAAGTTATCGGAAGAGTTTATAAGAGAATTAGCTGATAAAGTTGATTGGGAGATTATTTCAGGAAGCCAATACTTATCAGAAGACTTTATAAGAGAATTTACAGATAGAGTTGATTGGAAAGAAGTATCATATAATCAAAACCTATCTGAAGAATTTATTAATGAGTTTATAGATAAAGTTGATTTTGATGCTATATCTTATGGAAACAAACTCTCTGAAGTCTTTATACGAGAACATGCAGATAAAGTTTCTTGGGGACGCTTATCTGGAACTCAACAATTATCAGAAAACCTTAAAAGAGATTACGCTGACAAAGTAGATTGGGAAATAATTTCAATATTTCAAAATTTAACAGAAGGATTTATTGCAGAGTTCAAAGACAGAGTTCATTGACATAACATCTCAATTTATCAACACCTCTCTGTACAATTTATATATTTATTTAGACATTACGTAGATTGGAGAGTAATAATATGGAAATACCGTAATAATGCTGATTTAGGTGATATATTGAATTTAGCATTCGATGTTACAACGGATGGTTTGTTTAATGTTTAACTAAATAACTTTTATGATTATTATATCATAAAAGTTGTAGCCTTAATTATTATATCATAAAAGTCGTAACCTTAATTATCAGATAATAACCTATCATACAAACGATCTATACTGTTAATCAATTCTTCTTCTGATAGTGATGTCCAAAACTCATTACATTTCCTTTACGAATATCTAGTTCTTGCTGCATTAGGTTGAATAGCTTAATACTGTTAGGATCTCTAAACTTTTCATATATTATTACATGACTAGGATATTTTTCTTCTGCTTCATTAAGAGGCTTATATAGAGTTCTCTTTTGGCATCTGATAGCATAATAAGGGAAAGGATCATTAGGTTTGTTCTTTTTATATATGATTAGACAATTATCTTTTGAATTATCGTCTGTATATGGTGCTGCGATTGTTTTAAGATGATTTATTTCTTTTCCTTGTTTCTCGTTGTTTATACGTAATTCATTCATTTGTTGTTTTATTTCTTGTAGTCTTGTTTGAAGTTGATCGTTGTTAGTAAGGTATAGCTGTTGAAAGTCTTTAACAAAGTAGTTAATAATGATTTTATTACATTTAAGATAAAACTGGAGATAACCATCGTGATATATCTAGAATCAATTCTTTACAAACATACGTTCCTCTTATTTCATTCCATATTTCTCCTTTACCACCTGCTACTTTTTTTAATAATTTCCACAGCCGGAATACCGACCCTGGAAATATATGTTATGACTTCTTTCGATTCTTTATTTTCTAACCAATGTTGAAATTCTTTTCCACCATCTTGACACAACTTAGTAGCATTGAAATATCCTGTACTCTTATCTATAATCAGTTTAAAATCACCAAAAACACCATACCAATAATTATCTTTAATCTTTTCAAAACAAATATTATTTAAACTAAGAGAATTATCAATAGTACTCATATTTATTATATAGAAAATGTTGATTTTTAGCCTTTTATGGAATAATAACCATAAAAGACAACATTTATATTTACACTACAACATTACTCTTATCTACCCAACTATTATGTGAATCATCAAATCCTAGCCATTTAACATATACTTTATCACCTTTCTTTCTTAACACCTTTTCCACCAAGTATTCATCTTTATGTTTCGTCATTAATAGTTCTGGTTCGTAAAATCTACCTTGTACATCCTCTTCTTCTAAATCTTTAATTCTATATGTTGGTGGATTAGATGGAATAACTTCGCTAATAACAAATACTTCTGTTGACCAATTAGGTGTATATCCTTTCTCAAATAACCCTTTCGACTTACTTATACGAACATGATCACCTAATTTGTATTTGGGTTTAACACGCTTATATTCTTTCTTATACACTTTCTCCAATATTGTTCGCTCATTCTTCTTATTAACTTCTATAGGCTTTAAACCAATTGTTCTATGCACTCTATTATTATACTCACTAACCAATGTTGGTAATATCTCTATCCGTTTATAATTCCCTTGTGTTGTGAACCTTTTCCACATGTTTTGTTTAAGTGTTCTATTAAATCTCTCAACAACAGAAGCTTTCTTACCACTATAGGTTGATTAATGATTAATCTTCTTTCCCTCCATTAACTTCTTAAACTCTTTATTGTAAAACTCTTTACCTTGATCAGTTTGTAAGTTACTAGGTATTCTTGTTCTTAATATGGATTCGAATACTTCTGTAACATTCTTACCACCTTTATCTTTAACAGGAACAATAAACGCATATTTAGAGAACACATCTATAATCGTTAGCAGATACTTATAAGCTTTATTTAATTTGGAAACACCTTTTAATACTCCACTATCCATTTCAACAAGATCAGCTTGCCAAAGATCATCGATACCTTTTATAACTACACTTAATCTGTCAAAGTTTTTTCTAGATGGTTTGTGAATTTCTTCTATAATGTCTTCTCTAACACCTTTACCTTCTTCTAGTCAATCAGGCTTTTTAACGAATTGAGTTTTAGTAATACCACATACAGAACAAATACCTTTCTTTAGATATCTTCCATTCTTTGTTTGTTCTATCCTAATGGTATCTTTCTCCGCATCTGTCAATTTCTCACACTTAACACAATACATCATCATTATTTATTGTATAGAAAATCAACGAAAAAAAATTAAAATTTATCACTACCTAATACTATACTTTTTACATTATCATCATCATCACTTGATTCGTTTTCACCTTCATCTTCTATTTCTATATACATAATAATCAATAATAACTTACCTTCTTTTAAATCAGAATCTATAGATGGTCTAATTGTTAACTGATCATGCATATTAAAGTGTAATGGAAAACTTTCAACCAAATCGTCATTTAAAAATAAGTCTATAAGATGTTTATTAAGACTTGATTCTATATCCATTAACCTACCTCTATAAAGAAATTTGTAGGCAGCAGCTAAATTATATACAAAAAAGGCTGGTTTCCCAAGATCATCTTCTGCCAATCGACATGGTAATTCAACAATTTCTTTTGTTGTAAGTAAAATAAACTCTTCGTTCACTGATTTAAGCTGTTCCAATGTTACAACATCTTGTTTATCAATAGCATTAGATACATTAACCAATCTTTTGTTCTTAAAATCAACCCAGGATGTAAAAACTTCTCTAGATTCTTCTATTATAATTTTAACATTACCAAAAATATCCATATTTATTATATAGCAAACGTCTTTAGGAAAGTTCTCTTTCTAAGTACATCACAACAAACAATAATTCACCTTCTTCCATAGTTGAATTTTTAGTTGGTTTGATTGTAATTATATCATTCTTGTTAAAGCTAAAAGGTATATTTTCAATCAAAGTATCACCTAAATATATGTCTAAAAATATTTATCCAAACTTAATTCCATGTGCATTGTCTTCCCATTATAGAGAAATTTATAAAAATTAAAAAAATTAAATATTCTAAAGATTGGCTCCTTAATGTTTTTAGATTTTAATCGATATAATAGGGGTATAGTTTCTTTCTGCACAATCAATTTAGTAGTATCTATCCTAACCTTTTGAAAATCTTCTGTCTTGACGTATGTGTCTTGTAACGTTTCTAATGCATCTTCAAATCGTTTTCTATCGTTCTCTAATTGAGCTTCTATTGATCTTAGTTGACTTACACTAACAACATCATTTAAATTCTCCAATAATTTTAATTTTTCTTCACTAATATCAACATTATCTTTTCTATCTTTAACATTACCAAATATATCCATACTCATTTATAATACAGAAAATGTCGATCCTAATTTTTCAAAACATTTCTTTAACATCTCTATTTGTTTAGATGAGTGTTTAAAATCAATATCAACATGAACATCGTGCTTTTTGAACAGATGGTACAATACACATTTTAAGTTAATAAACAATACTCTTTTCGGATACAGTTCTTTAAAGGTTTCGTATAAGTTTTCGAATTCATTTATAAGTGTTTCCTCCATATCTTGTAAGTTTAATGGTTTTTGATCGGTAAGGTGATAGTGTATTAAATAAACATCATCATAATATTTTGTGTATTTGTTTTTCTTTAGTATTTCTAGAACATCTTTTATTGATATTATATCTTTGGATATATCTCTAAATTCATCATTTAACACCTTGAACACCTCTTCAGGAATAATTCTATCCTGTAAAGCTTGCAAGCGAGATAACTGTAACTTAAATATTTTTATAGTATCATACCATAGTTTTCTTACACTAGCAGCTCTCATTCCTTCACAAGTACTGTAAACCCAACCATTCGCTACAGAACAATAATCACAAATGTAACTGCTCATATCTTTTGTTAATGACTTACTACCAGAATTACTGCATTTTAAAGGTTTAGAACTATAATTTGATAACATATCCTTTAAAGTAATTATTGGATATAACTTTACCAACTCTTCTTCGTGTACAAAAATTTTGGTATTAACATTTTCCTTAACTGAACAACTGTATATGCGTTGTTTTTATCTTTTAAGTCCATCTTGCTATCATCCCGAAAATACCAATTAAATTTATATTTAACTAGTTCATCTAGTTCATCCTCATGCTTCTCAAAATGATCTAAAAATCTATTGTGTATAGCTTCCATATTTATCTTATAACAAACCTTATGGATATAAACCATAAAAGTACTTAAACTTAATAATATTTAATCATTTTTAATCATATACATAACATCACTAAAAGAATACCCTTGATTTAGAAGATTTAAAGCCTTAACACAAAGATGACCACATATAACTGAATTAAAGTCTTGTATTCGTTCATCATTGTAAAATAAGTTTTTGATACCAAGATATTGTACTAGTTGTTTAGGAGGAATACCACAATAAGAATCGAACACGTACTTTATGTTGTTATCTTTCCAATAGCATATCCAATGAGTACCAATGTTTTCTGATTTATCGAAGTTAACTACAGCACACTCATTTACATAGGGTTTTTGTGGAAGTTTTTCACTCATAAATACACCTCTAAATCGTTTTATCTTTAATTCTTTAACCAACCTCTCTATATCGAAGTTGGTCAATGGTTTTAGTTTTTTGACTTCTTTAGTTTCCCTGCTCCCTGCTTTTCTTCCATAGCCATATTGTATCTTTTTGGTTCTTCAAGTTCTTGTTTATTTTACTTAGCATCCAGTACAGTTTTAGTAATAGCTAATGCTGCACAACCTGCTAATGAGCCAACTGCTCCTAAAGCTGCTAAAATGGCCGGAATTGTAAAAATAAAACCACCCCTATGCTCTTTCTTAATCTTTTTCATTTGTGCAGTAGTTAAAGTTAAATCCATTCCTTTACCTTCTTTAATTTTCTTAGATTTATCACTAAGTTGTTTCTTTGTTAATACATGATCAATATTAAATCCTTTAGTTCTTTATAAGGAACACTAAACATACAACCTTTAATAGAACATCTTCCTATTTATTTAAGAGAAATTCTTAGTTTGTAAAAGTACAGTTGTTGTTGCTCCACCAAATTCAATTAAGGAATCATTCTCATCTGTTATCCTTATCTCAAAATTGTCAACCTTGTCTTTAGATATAGGGAAAAATAATGGATAAGTAGGCTCATAAATAATACTATGTTTAAACTCGGCATCTGTTTTAAATGATGCTATAATTCCTGTTTCCCTATGTGTATATTCTGTTTGTTTAACAAAGATACCATCTGCTATATTACAATGAACATTAATTGTACCGAATGGGTGAAACTTTGGCAACTTACTTCCAATATGTGTTTAGTCTTTTTTCTAAAACTTCAAGAACATTAAACCCGAGGACAGTACCTATACCCCCAATTGTAACATCATTACTATCAGTTTCTATTTTAACTCTATTTCTTAAATGATCTTCTGATAATGTTATGTTGATGGATTGAGATTTTAAATACTCATTAAGTGATTTTAAATTATATTGACCTTAAGGTATAAAAACTTGTCTAACACCATATGAGAAACTGTTTTTTTGTTGTTATGTTTGGAGTTAAGTATGTTGTGTAAAACCCAACTAGTCCTATACTTAAATAGTTGCTACTGTTGTCTAATTCGTAATGGAGTTTCATCTTTAAAACAGAAGTATCACTCGTTAACTTAAATACTTTAGCCATTTATTATATAATAAATGAATGAGTTTGATTTACCTAGAGATATTCCAAGAGAGAAAGTAATCAAGTTAATAGAAGATATCATTCAAAAGTTAGAATACAGTTTAAAGAAGAAAAAGAGAAAACTACGAATTGTTAGATATGCATACTACACTTTGATTACGTTATCGGTTATACTTTCGGCAACAACTGGATTTATTAATATTTTTATACCTGTAACAATTTACTCAATATTAACAACGTCTCTTGCAACTGGATGTGCTATTATAACAGGTTTATCTTCTAAGTTAAACATAAGCAAAAGAAAAGATGAATATAAAACCATTGTTACTTGTATTAATTCATTTAAAGAACAATTAGAGACGATAATAACATTAAATGGTGAAATGAATAACGAATATATAAAAGATACGATGCTTAAGATCAGAGAACAACTTAAAGATATAAGATCATAAAAGGTGATGATTTTTTCTATAATAAATGAGTAAGAAGACTATTAATTGGGATGTAAAAGAGATGATAAAAGAGACAACAGTTAAGAAAAGAAATGGAGGGCTTATACCTGATGATATTCGATGTCTTATAGTGGGTTCCTCTGGGTGTGGTAAAACTTTTTTGCTATTTAATTTTTTATTACAGCCAGGTTGGTTAAACAATAATTACTTTTATATATATTTTAAAAGCATGTATCAGCCAAAGTATGAGCAGTTAAAAGATCGATTTGAAAAAGCAGAACTAAAGTTTAAGAAGCAAATAGCAACGTTCTTAAGCGGTAATAATTCTATTGCACCTATTGATGAATATGAAAAATACTCTATAGTTGTGTGTGACGATTACATTTTGGAGAACCAAGATACTGTTAGAAAATACTTTACAAGAGGTAGACATAGACATTTAGACTGTTTCTATCTTGCACAAACATATTCAAAAGTACCTAAACAGCTTATAAGAGATAACGTTAACTTCCTATGCATATTCAGACAAGATGATACTAATCTTAAACATTTGTATAATGAGCTTGTTGGAGGAGATATGTCTTACGATAAATTTAAAGAGATATGTTCAAAATGTTGGCAAGAAGATTATGGTTTTATGGTAATTGATATGACAAGGAGGTAAACAATGGTAAGTATAGGAAAAAGATAAACATTTCTTAAGCGTTTGACTTTTTACGTTTATTGATGTTCTTTGACGTTTATTGACGTTTGTTCGTTTTCTATAGAATAAATGGATAAGAAAGATATTAATAAGAATATCTAGTTATAGGAGTTCTTGATAAAGAGCTTCAAATCTTGGAAGAAAAAAGAGCAGGTATAGGATAAATTTAATATGCAAGAACAACCTGTAATTGATGCTATTCAAAACTTGGGAAGTGAGATCAAAGAAGTAGCAGAACAAAATAAAAATCTAATAACTGAACTTGTTCCAGTTGTACATAAGACGGTTTCAATAGATCCTAGTCTACTAGAAACACCTAAAAAGATAACTTATGATAGTTCTCCAAGTAGTAGTGATACGCCTATAACGGGTGAAATAAAACAAACGAAAAACAAATTAAAGACAAAATTGAAGGAGTAGAACCTTTAACAACAGCGCAATCATTTTTTAAGATTGCAACAAAATATTATAGAAAAGAAATGATAGTGTGTTTGGAATAAGAACTGTAGAAGAAGATGGAAAAATAATAAATAAGATAGGAAATTCTGAAGTTAAAGTGAATGGTGATTATTTGATAATTAATGGTAAAACTTATAAAGGAACAGAAGGTCTATGGGAATTATTAACGATGAAATCTAATAAAACCATTGAAGATTATGATGATGATGATTTTGAACAGTACAAAGAAATAATAATAGAATCAGATGCTGCCTTCCAAAAATATAATTGAGATAAAAGTAGCATCTAATAGAGGTTTTAAGTACATTAATATTATCAAGCCTATTTGTGATAATTATATTAAACCATCTTTACCTCCAACTCCTAAAAGGACTGGTGAAGAAATTAAACAATATACAGAGATACCTAAAGAATATATATGGACGGATGATGTGAGAAAGTTAATTGATCGGTTAAAAGTTATAGATGGAGAAGAAAAGGCTGGTAATAATAACTTTTATAATGAGAAAGTAGGTTTAGTGAGTATGATTAATAATAAGCTTTCACAATTTATTCCTAATGATCCAAAAGGTATAGGGTATTTGATTAAGATCTTAAATACATTACCACCACGATTCTGGAATTATGAGAAGCTTGGAAAAGGACTATTGAATAAGATTTTAAACATGAAGGGATTACGGGAGTTACATATACCAGGCTTCAGATTTTGCGGGCCTTTTACGAAGCTTCAAGAAAGCTTAGAGAGAGGTGATGAAGGTATTAACCCATTAGATGAGGCTTGTGAAGAACACGATATATCCTATAGAGACAATAAAGATACAGAGTCAAGACATATTGCAGATAAGGAACTAGAAACTAAAGCATGGAAAAGAGCATTTAGTAGTGATGCGTCAATTGGTGAACTATTAGCTGATTTTGGGGTTGGTACTGCTATGAATGCTAAGGTAAAGTTAGGATGGGGATTATAAGTTTTTTAATTGTTATTATGTATGATTCTTTTATGGTTATATCCCATAAAAACGTTGTTTCAAGATTTTCTTTATAATAAATGGATAGTGTTGAGAGTTACGAGTTACAGAGCTTTAAAGCTAACACAAGAACATTTAATAATTTGATTGAAGCTAACAAAGATATTGAGTTTGATTTCGATGCGGGGCATGGCTTTATACAACCACACAAAGCAGATTGTCACATGACTCTTGAAGTTGTTGGTGCATCAGTTGGAGGAGCATTTGGCTCAAACGATACTATAAAACTTGTAGATAACTTCTTACCATTCTTCTTTTCTCAAATTGAGGTTAGAAAGCATGATATTGTTATAGATAAGATTGAGCCAGCAGGAATAACATCTACAGCTATTGGAACATTAAAGATTTCCAAATAAGAAGTTGAATATTTAAAACAAACAGGATTTGAAACAGATGATAAACTTGGTCTAAGAAAGGACTTTAGTGTTTTGTACCCATTAAGATAATTCCAGGCTTTTTAAGTGATTATAAAGAGGTTATGTGGAAAGGTGGATTGAGAATAACATTTACAAAAGCTAACAACAATAACGATGTCTTGTACAAATGGACTGGATCAGCAGCAGGTGCAGCATCTCCTCATGATGGAAAAATAACAATAAAAATTATGGAGATAAGAATGCCTATTGTTGAATATAAATCTACTTATGAAAACAAGTTAAAGTTGAATATTTTTAAAGAACCTAAAATCATGTTTTCATTCCATACTTATCAATGTGTTCAGAAGACTGTTGTAGGTTCTTTCTTGGAGTTTGATGTTACTACTCATTTTAATTCTAGACAATTTGATATGCCTCATTTCGTAGTTGTAATGTTCCAAACTGATAGAAGTGGCAAACAAACAGCAGATGCAAGTAAGTTTGATCGTTGTAAGGTAAAGAATATCTATCTTAAGAATGGGAGGAATGAGGTATTTCCAAAAGAATCAAGAAACTTAGATATTGCTAACAGGGATTATTTTAAGATGTATGAAGATTATACTGCATTTAAGAGAATAACATGTGGCAATACCGAAATGTACTATGATCCTAAAGAGTTTATAGATAAGCGACCAATGTATGTGATTAATTGTCGTAAGAGGAAGAATGTATCGGTAAATAAGAGAACAAACATAAAGATTGTAGTAGACTTTGCAGAAGCTGTGGCTGCTAATACTATATGCTATGTCATTTTAATTGGACAAAGAACTTTACATATGATCCGATGAATGAGAAAGTAGTAGAAGAGTTTTAGATGTTTGTATTGTATTATGGAAGTTTTTCCATAATAGAAATTGATAAAAAATGATTAAATATTTTTGGTGAAGATAAAAATTGAAGAGTGTTCATTGATTTTCTATATAATAAATACGATGTCGAGTCATATTGAGCTTTTAAATAAACTTGGAAGTCTTGAACAAAAACAAGTTATTGGATTAAGAGAATTAGAATTAAATACAGAATATAAGATTGCGAAAATGGAAAAGATTAAAACTAAGTTTGGAAAGTGCATTTTAGTTGAGTGTGAGGAGTTTAAGGTGTTTCTTCCACCTAGATTTACAAAACACTTAACAGATAAAACGATTGATGAGATCGTTAAAGATGGAATAAAAATCAAATACACTGGTCTAAAAGATAATTATCCAACTGTTGAGTTCTGAATGTAAATTTTATGTAAATTTCCTGTATGTAAATGAGAATCGG
The DNA here is from genome assembly GCF_964235325.1 of Thermobia domestica. Classification (NCBI taxonomy): domain Eukaryota; kingdom Metazoa; phylum Arthropoda; class Insecta; order Zygentoma; family Lepismatidae; genus Thermobia; species Thermobia domestica. The sequence continues at coordinate 269,639,441 of NC_137460.1, read as the reverse complement.
TTTTTATGAATTTCGAATAAAACGAACGTTTTCCTTATAGTAAATAAACTATGGCTAATTATTTGAATAAAAAATGACGTTAAAGCATTGAGATTCCTTCGCATAGATGAGTTAGCAAAAGGTAAAGCGTACGAGATAACATTATGGAAATTGATTCAAACACAGCGTTATGGTCAAAGAGTTTTAGTACATTTAGATGAGAAATATAAGACGTTATTACCACAAAGATATAATGATGAAACTGAACAAGTATTGAAAGATTTGAAAAACTATAAGCTGTTTGTTAAGTATGAAGGTTTGAAAGATTTAGATAATGGTTTTAAAATACATCAGTTTTACTTTAGAAATGAATCCAAAAAATAACAAAAATAAAACTTGTAATTTTAAGTATGTTTTAAGTGTATAAGTGTTATTATGGTTTCATTATCAATATCCAAACTTGTAATTTTCAGGATGTTTTAAGTGTATAAGTTTTTTTTATAGTATCAAGACTATAAAAACCTAAGACCTTTGGATATACAGAACATAATGTCATTTAAATTTTAAAGATATATGTATAAATAAGGGATTAATTTGAGCTTTATTGTATTATATCTTTAGAGTTATGCAATTTATAAGACATTCAATAGATAGCCAATTTATTTCTCTATTGATTGCCGTATGAATTTTGAAAATCGGTTAATATTTGATGTAGTTATAGCAAATTCGAAATTTCGGGATTTTTTACGGGTTTATTTTTGAGTTTTCTGGAAAATGTTATTCTCTAAAAAAGTCTTGAAATTTTATTTAAATTATGGTAGCATTTTTATTTTTTCGATTTGATGAAATTTTGTAGATATTGAAAAAGGGAAAAATATCCTGTGGGTTATGCAACCATTTGTGCATTTTATGAAATTGGTTATGTTATTAGTATTCATTTGCCGTTTGAATTTTTGAAATCGGTTAATTAGTGACCGAGCTATTGAATTTTACCGTTATTTTGGGGTGAGGTTGCCAGTGTTGCCAACTCACTTTTACAATTATCATATTTATTAGTAGTGGGGTGAATTCATCCCTATATGTTTTATAGCGATATCTTGAAAAATTAAAATCCTGGAACGTTCCGAAAAAATATTGAGTTGGAGACGCTGATTCTAAAAAAAAAAGATCTAGTGAGAACAGCATGTACAATTTGACAATTGTGAATTTCTTTCTTTTATTTTAGGAAAGCATGTTGAGCTATATGTAAGTCATTCTCTCTCTTTCTTGCTGGAGGTGGAAGGATATATGTTGTATATCTATTAACATCAAAGTTAATACGTCGTCCCATCCCGTGGGATTACGTCATAGTTATTTCGTAGTCCCATCCCGTGGGATTACGTCATAACAGCTCCATCTGGTGTCTACTGCAGCTTGAAATTCTGTTGGTGTGAGGAGAAGAAAAGAGAGAGGCTATAATTTCATGTACATATATGTTATTGCTTCTCTCAACTGAAACTGGTTTGTAAGCTGAATATATGTATGTGCGTCTGGTATAAGTGTATATATGTATGTAACAGCGAATCAACATACTTAATTTTAACTTATCATCATTCAGCCATCTGTCGACCGATTTCGATCAAACAAAACCTACTTTTTCAATCAAAGACAGCACTATAAGTTATAAGTTTTAGATGTAAGTTTTTATGATTTTAAATGTCATAAAAGCCTATACGATCTCCCTTTAACATTGTAGTTATGGGAATACTTTGCATTAGTTTCTTGTGCCCTTATGTGCTAGTCAACTAATGTTAAAGCAAAAGAAATATTCAAAGAAAGTGCTTAGTAATTACGTTAGTCATCTAGTGGTGATTTGTAGTTAGTGATGATATATCCCTTTTCTTTAAATTCTGACAATCTTTTTTTTGTATCCAATCATGTAGTTTTATATGGGATATGGAACAAAAGTTCTCATTATAATATGAAGGAATTCCACATACAACACATTTATTATTAATATTTCTTTCATTAGTTAAGTCATAACAAGATGTAGTTTCGTTCCTTCTAGTAAAACATGTTGGGAAACCAACACGTATTATATCTTTAAATAAAATAACTTCTGGTGCCGGTAATGTAAAACCTACGGTGTTATATATTGGATCTACAAACTTACATTCTGATAATGTAGCTGGTCTTAAAATCTTAAATTGTGTGTCTATGTCCTTAAAGAAAAGATACATTATTTTTATAAAGTCATGCTCTAACATTTTATTATGTATTTCCATCACTCGTTCTATTGATGAGAGTGAATAATCTATCAACGGTCCAGAATATTTTAAACCCTGTTCAACTTCTTTATTGAGATTCTCTGCTCTATAACATCTTTTAGAGTTATAAGACCTCTTGTTTCCATTTCTAGCAAACTCTTGGAATTGTTTTAGTTTTCCACAAATTACACACTTTTTCATGATTTATTAAACATAAAATATCCAAAATAGTTAGCTCATTTTTATTTGATTTTAAATGTGATAAAAGCATATTCAATCTCACTTTGGGTTATCCCTCTGTGTTAAAGTACAATAGTTAGTGGTGGCTTCATAAATTTTTGACAGTTAGGGGGTGTTGAGGGGAAAGTTGTCTGCAGAACGTACATATGCTACTGTATGGGATACCACGTCCGTAATGTCGTCTAAATGTCATTTTTTTAAAATATAATTAATTAATTTTTATAAGAGAGCGCTTAAAATGAAGTGTAACATTTAGTGTTCCAGAACGAAATGACAAATTTCGTCCTGCATGGTCTTTTAATAGTATTTCAATACTGTTAAATGAAAACTTTGCAAGTGGAAGATAATGAATATCTTGAAATGTTAATGTTTGCACTTTACCGTATTTTACATTTGATATTGGTGCAATACGTAAAAAAGGTGCTTTTGTATCACCTAAAATCTGATATTGTATGATATCAGTATTAATAAAAATTTGATGTGGATACTCAATATCAACATATGGTGGTTTAAATCCACGTTTATACAAAACAAGATCTTGACGAAATCCTAATTGCAATGCTAATGTTGGTGATAGTAAGTCTGATACAACACGATCATTACAATCTATATGTACAATATTTAATTCATCAATGATATGATGTACGGAGTGATAATATCCACTTACAATTTTACTTTTTTGTGCTTCTTCATTTTTATTTTATACCATATAACATTTTCTCCATCGTTAACATTATAACATGTTAAAGGAACATGTAATTCACTTAATCCTACATACCAATCGGTTTCTGATAATTGAATATTATTTTTTAGTTGTTTAATAAAATGTGTTGGACTACTTGTAGGATGTACATCAGTACTTGCGTTTGATACAAGTGTAATCTAAAAACTATCATCAATACTTTCAGAAATCATTTTCGTTTAAAGTGAAGTGTTAAGTTTGAAGTTCCAAATCCATATGGCAATTTTGAACCGCGCTCATCTTTTAAGTTTACTTCAATCGTGTTAAAATAAGATTTTACAACTTTAACATATTGTGGGGTGTCAAATAGAAAACATTTTACATCTCCATGCTCAATATTATATGCACTAACTTTACGAAGTAGTGGTCCAATATTTTCTTGTTGTTTTACAATATCAACACAAACATTAAGAATGTTTCGTATATTATATTCTAAATTGCATGGAAATTTTGCACGTGTTATTGTTGGAACATCTTCATTAACTGCTTTTAGAAAAACAGTATCTGTAAACTCGGTTGTATTTTCATTTATAAATCAAGTAAATGTAATCCACGTGTTATTGCTATAACACAAAAATGTTTTAATTTTAAAGAATGTTTAATTCCAACCTGATTTTTATTTTTATAATATTTTAACATGCATACTTGTTTAGGAATCATATCTAAAATGGACGGAATAGAAGTATAGTATCCTGGTGTAATATCATTGTGTGCAATTTCAAGTTCATCATTAATGATGGTTTCAATTACATTGTTTCATTTAGCGAACATTACAAAAACCAAAAAGAATATTAAGTTGTGTTACGGCAACATTCTATTTTCCTTCACTTAAATGAATAGGTTGTGCTAACTTTACTATAAATGAAGAAGTTGTATTATTAGTAAAAATTTCACTACTAGCATTTGACGGAAGAGTAACATAGAAATCATGTTCTATCATCGAACTCATTTTGAAGACTGAACAGAATTTGTTTTATTCCATGAATTCATACTTGATGTATATCCCAACCACTTTACATACATCATATCTTTCTTTCGTTTTAATACTTTCTCAATTAAACATGTTTTGTTTAAATTTACATTTACTTTGTTATTCCTCTGTGTATAATATCACTTTAATTTCTTCGTCATTCCAATCTTTTAATTTAAACTGTAATATTATTTGTCGGAATACTTTTATCAACAATAAAAATTTCTTGTGACCATTTCGGTAAATATTCCTTTTCTAATTTGTTTATATTTTCTAACACGCACATAATCACCAGGATGAAATTTACATGTTAATTTCTTTTTATTCATTTTATCACCGTACAACGTATTCCAAACTTGGTCAACATTAGAATGATTTACATCTGCCGGTGCCATTTTAATACTACTATGATACGAATGATTATGAGTTTTTACAAGTTGATCTAACACATCTATATAACGATTTGTATTTTTAGCAGTAAAATAACGATACAATTTTACTTTTAATGTTCTTATAAACCGTTCTGCTAATGCACATTTAATTTCTGAAGGTGCACTATAATGATTAATTTCGCATTCTTTAAATAATCGTTTTACGTATCGATTATTTTTTCTCTTACTAAATCCGTTTGTACATTAAACTCGGGTAGTTTAAATTTTTTTAAAAAAATTTGTTTGCTTTTGTCATTTCAGGACCTCTTTTTGTTTTCAAGGGAACACAATACGCATACCGTGAAAAAATATTGATACAACATAATATAAATTAATAATTTTTTATATTATGCAATATTTTGCATATCTGCTAAATCCATTTGTAATGTTTCATTGGTGCACTAATATAATATTGTTTATGTGCAAACATTTTACGTGCTGGTGCACGTAATGTAAATGCATCTTGAGATGCTAACCGATTTTAATTTTCTTTTTCGATAATTTTGTTTTTCCTTGTAATGTTTTAATAGTAGATAAAGAAGCAGGATTCCTATAGTCATAATATAATTTTGACAATTTTATCATTTTTATTTACATTTTATATTCTTTCGAATTTTTAAAAATATTTGCTACTAGTGTTGGACTTTGTGATTTTACATGTATGGCGATGTAAAGATTGTTAGAAGGCCCGACGGAAATCCATGTCTGGTGACAGTTCTGTGGATAAGGCTGAAAGACTCCCCACTTTGTCTATAGTACACAATTCGTTACTATCAATCAAAAAGGAAGTCGACGAAATTAAAGGCTCTAATAAAAGATTGGAGGATGAGTTAGGTGCTTCCTTAAACACCATCCATGAAAAATTTGACCAGAATTGTAACCTCATCAAATATGAAACTGAGGAATTGAATAAATGCATGAATACAATTGACGAATTAAAGAATCAAAATCTATCGTTAAAAAAAACAATTGAAAAATTAAAAGTTCAAGTAGATGAATTGGACCAGTATAGTAGAAGGAACACAATTGAAATAAAAGGTATACCTGTCTTACCAAATGAAGATGTTAATAATATAATTAACGGAGTAGGTACTGCATTGGACATAACTGTTACTAATGATATGATAGATGTATGTCATATGTTGAAGAAATCTCCCAGCCAACCAGAACCAGGTTATATTGTTAGATTTGTTAGGAGATTAGATAAGGATAAATTTATTGCAAAAAGAAAAGTGAAAAGAAATCTCAATTGTAAAGATGTGGGTCTGTCAGAGGGTGGGACTATTTATGTCAACCAGAGTTTAACATTACACCGTAGAATAATCTTTAGTGAGGCCAGGAAAGTTAAGAGAGAGAAAAACTGCTTTTCTCTGGGTTGACTATGCGGGTAATATCAAATTAAGGAAAAAGGCTGATGACTCCTTTGTATATACTCTCACTACTATTGATAAAGTCAGAAGTTTAACGTAAAATATGAACAGCAATGATCAGACGTTATTTTTAAATTATCAAAATGTTAGGGGTATTCGAACCAAATTACATAAACTGTACACGGGTATTGCAGCCACTAATTTCGACATAATACTTTTGACCGAAACTTGGTTGTGTGACGGTATATATAATAATGAATTTATTGACGAAAAGTATAATGTATTTAGATATGATAGAATTCACAAAGATGAAGGAGGTGCACTTATAGCAATTTTAAAGAACTATAGTGTTACTGAAATTCCAATTGCTATAAATTATGTTGAAGCATCATGTATAAAAGTTAAAATAGCAACTAAATATATTTATGTCATTGTTGTATACTTTCCACCGAATTCTAAAGTGGAAAAATATCTTGAATTCTTTGAAAAAATTAAACAAATAGTTGAAATACAATTTAATATTGTTATAGTTGGTGATTTTAATATTCCTTCAATTATAGACTGCTCGTTTGATTTGTTAGATGGTGACGTTATCTGTAAGTCCTTGGCAAACTTTATCTAATTCATAATTTAAGATCAATGAACTCAGTAAAGAATGCGTATGGTAAAACTCTTGACTTAGTTTTCTCTAGTGTTGAGTTGGAAGTTAACGTGTCTAGAAATATGTATCCCTAATTAGAAGAAGATAAACATCATCCCTCATTACATTGCCAACTGTACCTTAATAACACTATTCCGCGTATCAAACTAACTACTAGTATTGCACATAATTTTAGTAAAGCTAATTTCCTTAATTTATATAGTTCTTTAAGGCAACAAAACTTTTCAGAGTTACTTGCTATAAAAGATATTAATCTAGCAGTAAAATACTTTTATAATATTTAAACCAAATTTTTTTCTTTTTTTGCTCTGTCTTTGTTAACCTCAATATTCGTTTCAAATTGTAGGTAAGCCATTTCGAGCCATAAGCTTTCATTCACTCACTTTAAACCACCTATATACACCTATCTTTTACACCTATATATATACCTGTCTTTCTCTCTGTTAACTCACACACACACAAGTCTTTATTTTACGAAGTATTTCTATGAAAGTCCAGCAAATACAGTCATTTCCGCTTCTTCCCATCTTCATTCTTAATTTATTCGCAGGCCAATCTCAGTGTCCTTTTCGTTCATAATAATGTTTACAAGCTACAGTTCTCCAACAAATAAAACCAAAAACAACTCATTTTGATTCATGTACATACATTATAATTGCAGTTCAATATTTTTATCCCATTCGTTTATATAAACGGAAAATGTTAAGTTACCTTTACTTCCAGTAATTCCAAATTTATTCGCCAAAGATCACACACACTAAAATGCACAACCCAACTTTCCACAAAACCAAAATCACAGTATTTAATTTTATCTTATTTCAAGCAGGCTTATATATAACTTAAGCTACGTGCTTTCATTCACACAGGTACACATCTGTTTTCCGCCTTCCGTTTTTTCACAAAACTACTACAATAGGTTTTGTTCAAGTTAACAAGGTTCTTTCCACATAAAAGGGGTCTTTATTTCTTTTCTGCTACCTGCAGGGCAAAAAAGAGAGTCAACATGGCAAAGCTAAGGATGCTAAATGTCACATTTATCTGTCTAACAAGTGAAAAGATCTTTTTCATCTATTTCAAATGTCTCTTTGTTAAAACAAGTGTGCATTCATCTCAAAAATCGTAACACACAGGTGCTCACAAGTAGCACATAAGATTCTCTTTCTATCTCCCCAACAATAAATGTCACATAAGTTTTCTCACCGGTTGTGTACAGTGCTGTCCAACAGAATGTGGCTTCCGGTCTCCAACATTGTTCCAATGAAATCTCAAAAATAATTGTCGCAATAACTTTGTCAAACTGACGTCTAACTTCTACCAATATTTCTCTCATCTTATTCTGTTTGCTTCTGTACAATAGTGTCCACCAACATGCAGGTGGTGTCCAACAGTATGGTTTTTCCGCAAATGTTGCAATAACTTTTTCAAACTGACATCTAATTTTGGCCAGGTGTTAGTCTAAAAATTTCAGTTCGTGACATTAATGAGTGCTATTTTTTCTTAAACTTGGCATCTTTTTGTCCTCTATCCATCCTCCACAAGATGCAGCATTCTTCCAATCCATTTATCCATTTCAAATGTGAATAACTTTAATACCTTTACAAATACAATGATTTAAATTATGTGACACCTTCATAATGCTGTCTTTTGACTTCCAACAACTACAGTATTGTTCCAAAGCAATCTCTCAATTTCAAATGACAATAACTTCTATTCTTTTAAACCTAGAAGGATCAAATTTATGTGGCAGTTGGATAATGCTTCTCTCTTTTGAATTCTAACCTTCTCCATTGTCTGGGGGAGAGCGCATGGGGCGAATTTTGGTTATATTTTCCTATATGAACTACTGTCGTCTGCATTCTTAATCTTTAAACGCCCATTGACGCAACTGCTGTGTCAGGGCTTTAAACCTCAATGCCTCAGTCTTAAACCTCAAATTAAGGCTGGAAGATGGTTTTGATACCAATTTATTCCTGAAAGATGCAGCCTTGCTGGTGTGAATTTTATGTATATGGGAGGAGGGTAAATATCGTGTTTTTTCAACAGTCTTTTGGGGGGCCATTTTCCCTCTTGGGGGGATAGATTCATAAAAATTGTTACGTGAAGCAATGAAGTAGGCCACTACATGGTAATATCGTGTATTTGTACTTCTTGCTTATATGGGGGGATAAGGGAGGGGACAAAGTTAGCAGTTTTTTGGAGTTTAAGTTTTTTGAGGTAAATTACATTTATTTTTACAACAAACATCAATAGCTCAGCCTTTAATTAAGCTAGATAGAAAATTTGGTACCAAAGTATTTTTGAGGGATGAAGCTTTCCGTCAGTTGCATTTTATCAGGCCCGTGCTGGCCCACCGGGACGTGTCCCGGTGCGCCCTCCGAAATATCACAGTATAAATAAAGTTACAAGTTTTAGTAATAAATTCTTACAGTTTTATTGGTAAAGAACCCGGGAAAGGTGCAGTGCGCCCTTTACATTAGCGCGCTTTCGAGACCACATCAAAGATGAACGATTTTATTTACTCTACTGTATAACACAGTTCTGTACAATAAATACTCACAGTTACTGTTGGTAAATAACTTTTGAAAGGTACAGTGCGCCCTTTACATAAGGCGCCCTACGAAACATCACACTATAGATAAGTGGTTTTAGTTATCCTGTATACCAGCTTTGTTTAATAAATTCAAATACTGACTGTTAGTACAGAACCTATCAAGAATACAAGGCGCCCTTTACATAAGATGCCCTGCGAAATATCACTTATTTTTTTTTAATTTTATTCTTCTGTATTTCAGTTTTCTATTATAAATTCCTACAGTTGGTATTGGCAGAGAACAGTAAGGAGTAGAATCACAAAAATATTATAAAGTTATATAGCTATAAAACGAAACAATGTCAACAGTAGTTCGTATAGTCAAACTTACGATGCATTTATGTAATACTACACTAACACTAGTCTCTAATGTACGATTTTTACGGCATCGAAGCTTTCACAGTCTTAATATGCATCCATATATCCGAACATATTGGTTGTTCCTGTGTGTTTTAAAGCAGTGTTAGGATAATCAGTACCTGTTGTATTTCTGAAATATAGCTGTATCAATTTCCGCAAAATGTGGTCTTCCTGTCACCACGGCACGGCGCATCCTCAGGTTGTGAATCGAGGAAAAGGCCTCTGGGATATAGAGGTTAACTGCGAATATACTGAGTAAGTAGTCGCGGACAGACAAGGGGTGATAATCCAGCTTGAGAATTTGGTGTGAGGCTAACAACCTCATCCTGTAAAAAGTTAAAAAAAAAAGATTGTTCAGATAAGTTTGAAGAATCCTCGGATCAGAACTGAAAACTTTGCACGAACTCCGCAAAGTAAAATCGACATGAGATTTGGAGCATGAAATATAAGAAGTCTCTATAGGGCAGGCGCGTTAAAATTTGTAAAAAAAATGAGTTTAGAAATAGAGGTTGGACCTATTGGGATATGAAGAAGTTAGACGAAAAGGAAATGGAGAAGTCAAGTTCGGAAATTTTACGTTCTTTTACGGGGAACAAATTAAAAATTACCAATTAGAAACAGAGCTTTCCGTTCACAAACGAATACGTAATATCAGCAATTACATAGGTTGAATTTGTTAATGATAGATTTTCATTTACTTCTCTTAAGGGTCGGTGGTGTAATATTATTGTTTTAAATGCACATGCCCCAACAGAAAATAAGGATGGCGATTAAAAAAAATACAGTTTTTACGAAAGAATAGAATGGGTATTTGATCATCTCCTGCAATACAATATGAAAATTCTGTTAAGCTGTTTCAACGCAAAGGTAAGACCAGAGGGTATTTTTCAAACCGATTATAGGGAATAAATGTTGTATAAGGAATGTTGTGACAATGGCGTCAGACTCGTGAACTGTGCAATATACAGAAACCTTATCGCGAAGATTACAAAATTCAACATCGCGACATTCATAAATATACTTTGACTTCATCAGATGGAAAAACACGTTGTCAAACTGATCATGTTTTAGTAGACAGAAAAGAACGGTCAAGCTCAACTGATGTTCGGTCGTTCAGAGGAGTTGATTGTGATAGTAAGAGAGAGACTATCGTGGAATAAAGGAAATATTCAATATCTGAAAACGAAGGTTTATTTTTCTTTTACATAAAGGGGAGTCAGGTGAGAGGGTAGCCAGATTGAAGTGTCGAATAGATTCTCGGTTTTAGAAGGTTCGGAGTGCACTAGTGTTCAAGATACTTGGTTGAAATTGGAGATAACATTAAAATTTCAGCCAAAGAAATATTGGAACACGCAGAAAAACGTAGGAACAAACCATGGTTCAACCAGGAATGTACTAAAGTAGCAGAGAAGAGAAAACAGAAGAAACTGTGTTGGCTACAAAATCCGAAGGAAATAACTACATAAAATTTCATTGTCATGTGGCGAGAAACTTCTAAAACTTTTAGAACAAAGAAACGCGACTTTTGAAAGTTAAAATTAATTAACTTGAAAATCAATTAACTTAAGATAATAGTGAAAACAAAAACATTCGAGATATGTATAAATGCATCAACGAAATTAAGAAAGACTATCAACTTCGTGCTTATATATTAAGGAAACCTAAAGGAACAGTTCTCACTGATACAGATAGCATCTTAAATAGATGGAAAGATTTCTTTGACGATTTGCTTAACACATAGCCAAAAATTAATGCGTGTGGAAAAAGTGAAATGCTTGCAGCATAACTGTGTATTCCAGAACCTAACCAGACAGAAATAGAAATAGGTATTTTTTAAAAAAAATTAAACACACATCTCCTGGTGTAGACGAAATTCTGGTTGACTTAATTTTAGCTGGAGGGAAAAAATTGTAGAGCAAGATAAACAAACTCATTCTCATTATCTGGAAACAAGGAGGAATTACCACAAGAGTGAAGAGAATCAATCATTATTCCAGTTCAGAAGAAAAGCAACAAAACATATTTAATAATTATCGAGGCATTTCTCTTCTGTCAACATCCAATAAATCCTCTTAAACATTGTATTAGCAAGATTGATTCCATACGCAAATGAAATTATTGGAGATTATCAGAATGGATTTAGGTAAAATCAGTGTGCGAATTAGATAATCTATATTAGGGGGGATAAAATTAGTCCAACAGGACGTAAAGTCTGAAGGTGCAATACTTCAAAATGAGACAATAATATCTTACCCACCCACACATAAATATGACATCTTTAATAAGTAAGAGATTTATTTATTCAATAATCTACTGACAATAACTATGTATATATTCTCTGACATGCACACACCACACCTAATCTTTCTGAACGTGTTTAAATGTACTCACCCTTGTGCCCGTAGTTCTCTAAGGTTCATTTACTTAATAATTCGGCCCAAGCGATAGCCATTATCACAAGCATATGTTAATTTTTCTACTCATATTGATATCTTCCATTTCGCGTTATTACACACAGCTTGAAAAACAAAACTACTTCAGTATTATGAAAACCAGGAAAATTATCAGTTAAACCGGACTTACTTTAAAAAAAATCTAGCTATTAGCCTATCATACGAGAAAAGTATTATTGTTGGTCCCGATTTCTGGCATAAAAGTCCAATCGAAGGCCAAATATTTGAAAAATCTCAATTCAAATTTCGAGCTTGCGCTTCTACTCCCCGCTAAAGCTGCAATTTTTATGCCTTTTTTTAAAAATAGCAATTCCGTGACAGCTCAAAATTCAACACTTACAATTACTTTACTGTTAAGTAACAGATGAGTTGATTCACTATGTGCTACGTTATTCAAATAAAGTAAAACATTACATTGGAGTTTTCCAGACAACATTATTGCCGTGGACAGCAAACTGTACAGCGAAAAGAAAGATGGAAAAAGTCCCCTCCAGTTGAAGTGCTTATACAGACACAGACAATAACATGGAGAACCAGTCGTATTAGCAAATGCTGAAACAAATATTCAATTATGCGCTTACTCACCCTCACATGTCTGCTCACTAGGGGCCCATCCCCAGCGTGTATGTTAACATATAACCACAAGAGAATATATCTCAGATTTTGAGTAGTTTCAAAAGTTAATTTCCGTAAACTGTAAAATGCTACGATTACTCTAGCGATCTCTGCTAGTGATTACTATGCTAATTACCACAAATCAAACGCAGCTTTTGAGTTGCATACACACAAACTACTAGGCAATGAGGACCATGTGCTAATAAAGAATACACTGGAGAATGAAAAAATATAACAAAAATAAAAATAAGATGGCAATCGATACAAATGTAGAGAATGAATATGACATGTCCGAACTTCCCTAAGTATGGTGGAAGAAGCTATTTGTTTACTTCTTTTTGGCCAACCACTAAGAGCACTTATAAATCCATATATGACTTTCTTATGCTCAATTAGTACATTCAAATTCACGAACGACGATGAACTGAAGGGTACGAGGTTACGGTTGCATATAACAACTGTAGTCATAGTAACAAAGTTCAAGTAAACAACGGTGAAAATAGTGGGGAAATTAGAAAAGACCAAAACTGAATAGTTTACATCGCTCATTTCGAAATACAGACAGAAGATTAAACTTAAAGAAATGACAAAAATCAGTGAAATTTGGCGTTATACTAAGCATAGTTTGGGAGGAAAGTGAGCATCCCCGGTGGGAATACTTCAGCTGACTTCTTTTGGGGGAACAAAATGTGATTGAGGGAGAAAATCCCCCTCATGCCCCCCGGCAATTCGCACCCTGGGTAAAATAGATCAACTATCGACCAGATATTCGACTAATACTTGAAAAGAAATAACAGAATACAACATCCTGGCACATCAATTATTGACTTTAGACTCTCGTAGGAGGGAAACATTGTACAACATGCTTACAGAATTTGCAATACCGAAAAAGGTAGATTAATTAAGATATGTTTAAATGAATCCCAAAGTAAGGTTCGAGTAGAGAAATTATTGTTCATGAGCTTTCACGTTGAGAATGACCTGAAAGAACGAGATGCGTTGTCGTCATTATTATTTAACTATCTTTAGGAGAACATGATAAGGAAAATCAATGACAGCAATCAGGTCCTAGAGCTGAATTGTATTTGCCAGGTTATAGCGTATGCTGATGATGTAAATTTAATAGGTAATGATAGAATAATAGAAAGTAATGCAGAAATCTTAATTAACACTTGCAGGGATATAGGCTTGAAAGCAAATGAAGAGAAAACTAAATAAATGGAAGTTTTTCGGGATCGTAATACTGCATTTTATAGATGCATTAAAATACCAAATAATATTTTCTTTCGACAAAGTGGAAACTCTCAAATACCTAGGATCATTATTAACAGACCAAAACCAAAATCACTAAAAAATTTGATGTCAACTGAAAGCAGGGATTTCGTGCTATTATTCAGTTAAAAATCTTTTGTTGTCGCTAATTCTGTTAAGGAATTTGTAGCTTAAAATATAAAACGATAATCATGCCTGTTGTGCTGTATGGTTGCGAAACATGGTCACTGACTCTCAGGGAAAATCACAGACTGAAAGTATTTGAAAACAAGATTCTTAAACCAATATTCGAACTCCAAAAGGAACGGGAATGGGGAAAGGCGGAAACTTCATAAGGAGGAACTGCATAATTTTATACCGTTTACCAAACATTGTTAGGGTCATCAAGTCTAGAAGGCTCAAATGGTCAGGTTATGTAGCCAGAATAGAAGAAATTAGAAACGCTTTAGAAGTTGTAACTAGAAATCAAAATAGGAAAATGACCGTTAGGAAGACCGAGGCGCAGAAGGAAGGACAATATTAAAATGGTTCTCGCAGAGATTGAAATATGAAGTAGAAACTGGGCCCAGTTGGCTAAAGACAGAAATCAATGGAGAGCTTTTGTAAACGCGGCATTGAAATTCCTCTGTCCATAGGCCATAGAGCTATATTAAGTTGTTGATACATTTAGCTTCTTTTTATTTGACAGAAATGTTATTACAGGAACTAAAAGTTTTTTCTGTAGTGAAGAGGATTTCGATTCGAGGTTAGCTATTTACGTTAATATTAAAACAAATTTGGTGGTGATTTTGATATAAAATGGCACCCATACTCTTTCAAAGTCTATCTCTCTCTTTCTCTTTCTGTCTCTCTCTCTCTCTCTCTCTCTTATATATATATATATATATATATATATATATATATATATATATATATATATATATATATATATATTCCCATTTGTATGGGCGCCCTTTTAGTAGACTTGTCCACCGCCCTCATTAGTAACCCAGCACGGCCCTGCATTTTATGTATATAGGAGGTACGTATGTACGGCCGAGAAAGGGAGGATGAAGTTCGATTTTTAATTTTTCATTTTTTTTCATCAAGTTTTGGTGGGTATTCCTCTCCCCTTTGTGGTACATCCATAAAAATTGGTATGTGAAGCAATGAGGTAGTCCCCTACATGGTAGTAACCTGTATGTGTACTTGTTGTTTATAGAAGAAGAGTGGGTCAAATTTGGTTAGTTTACATTTATTTTCGGGACGGTCCCATACAACACAAGATATATTTCACTGAAGTGGTCTAGAGAATAATTCTTGTTCGTATACAATATGTGTGCAGCAAAAATGATTGGCATATGGACGTGGTACTAGTGGGGGAGGGGAGAGAATGTCTAATTCAATGAATGTTTTCTGCGCATATTTTTTCTGAAAATATTTCCTACATGTAACGAATTCATTACGCAATGGCAACCATTTCTTACATTATTGTCACAAATATGGGGACGCGGCAGAAGTTCTAAACGGCACAAGACCTTAACCGCATTAGACCTAAAATGGACAAGTCCTAATAATTATTTCGCGGCACAAGTCCTAAATGGCAGAAGTTCTAAAAGGCACAAGTCCTAAAAATCATTTCGTGGCACAAATCATAAAATGCACAAGATCTAAACGGCAGAAGTCCTAAAAATCTCTTGTGGCGCTACCATCGCGTCCATAAGAAGAATACTGTCAATCTGTTAGTCAAACTTTTAGATATACCGTACTGTTTCATACTACAGAACCTTAGTTCTTACAACTTATTTGTATAAATATATATTCTACCGTTTTGAAATAATAAATAAGGAGCCTACTGTCTTTTCTGGCTCTTTCCATGATATATTTCTATTTTGACAAAATTTTAACTTCCTAGCAAATGTGATTCCCAGATCTTTCATAATGTCTGTTTTTCTCTATTCCCACACCATTGACCTCATATTAGTAACATAATATTGTTTTATTTATGTACGTCAAAAATTTTGCTTTCCTTGTGTTGTTTTGAATTAAATTATTTTTACACATATATTTCTTGTACAGAAGTCTTTCTGTACTAAATAATTGTCATACTCGAAATTAACTACTCCTTACTCGTTATCATTATTAATAATAATTTTAGTGTTACTAAGATAGTTATTACCATTGGAATTAAATACGTTCATATTGGTATTGTGGCAACTACTTACTACTGAAATGCTTTATCGATTATTTAAGTCTGCAGTTTGTAGCAGGGTGGCCATAGAAGTTAATGGCTTATAGCCCATACTGCGTCACTGAAATTTTAGAGGATCTTTGAAAAGCAACTTAATTGTAATTAATGAGAAAGATATATAATTAAAATACATTTATTTAATACAAGAACATTACGTTTAATCAATTCCGCACCCAGTAAAATTTAGTTACAGAAAATAGTTCGTGACCTGAAAAACCAAGAACAGTAAGGAGTATTTAAACTTCGGGTTTTGAGGTCACGGAGGTCCTTCTCGGAGGGTAAGGCCAAGGTGCTGCACGTTTGCCGAGGAGTTCTTGATTAACAGGCTGCCTCGATTTCGGAAGAGAGAGGCCCAGAGTTAAATTCAGTATTATTTAGCTCCATAAGCCACGCTAAAAGGTTTGCTGAGGGCTGTGACTGTTGCCTACCTCAGAGATCCTGAGATCCATACAGTTCTATATAGCCACCCAAAGAGGTTTTGTTGTGGGCTACCACTGAAGCTGTCTTTAGAGGTCAAAAGTTCGATCCCGACTACGTAGCCACACAAAGAGGTTTGTAGTGGGCTCAAACCTGATCGCTACTCTAGGCTTGGAAGAGGAATACGTGATACATCTAATGAATTGCAGTGCCTATAATTAGTGTGCAATTAAAACAGTTATCGTGGGATAGGAAAAGAACACGAGAAGCTGACTTCCAATATGAGGCCGAAACGTGTAAGTAGCCAGTAATGAAATTTAATGCATAAATGGTAGATTCACTCTTAAAACAGTTCTAAGCGATATAGCCTAAGGCTTATCTTATGCCTGGCGTGTTATTTTAAATCATTTTGCTAATATGATAATCTTTGTAAGTCAAACAAAATATATATTATTTTAAACTCTGATAAACTAACTTTTGTGACACACAGAGTTTGACCCTGGTTTAGCAGATACGCAGTAGTGACCAACAGATTCCCTTTCGTTGTATGTATACCTTATGTAAATAAACGATCATCATCATTATATATTTTCTCCCTTATTCCATTTTGCAATTGTTAAATAAGATTAACAAAAGGTTGTAAGAACTAATAGCGTTATATTAACAAAGGTTCACCAAGTAGTTTATAAAATAATTTCGTCTTTATTTGTAACGGAATTTCAGGGGCTTATCGCTCAGCCTTGTTAGGAAGAAGAAGCATATACAGTTTGTTGCATTGCAGATAGCATACCCTACAGAGAAATTAAATTATAGGTCACACTCCATCACTGTACTACCACACCAAACTAGTAATATTCCAAGACAAGAACCATTGTCTTGTTCTACAAATAACACTAGACTAGTAAGTAATAACACAATACGTGTACAGAAACCAATACATGGTCATTCAAGGAGTAGCCAGGGAGTTATTCTAGAGGGCCTTGATTTTTACAAACTAAAAACAAATCAAAAGTTTCTTTCAAGATTATGAAAGAATTAATAACACATAGATACATACGTATTTCAGAAGTACATATTATTATTATTATTATTATTATTATTATTATTATTATTATTATTAGTAGTAGTAGTAGTAGTAGTAGTAGTAGTAGTAGTAGTAGTATAGTAGTAGTAATAGTAGTAGTAGTACATTTCATATATGCTACATTTCTGAGACTTGAGTCTTGATAGTACGTCAAGTTAAAATCAAAGGTTATGTTACGGACGGCAAATGATGGCTTAACACCAAAAACACATTCCTGGCCGGGACCGGGGTTTAGTCTGTTTTATGTTTATTAAACGTTTTTAATAATTAAAACAAAGGAAGGATGTTTATAATAGAATGTGAAAGAATACAATTTTAAAAGAATTAAACTACGTCAACATGTTAAAATAATTAAAAGAACCTAATTAATCAGCCACTTAGTACTCTCGTTAGGTTTAACTTAACTGGATGAACAGAGGCCTAAAGAGTTTTCTACCCAAATCTCATAAGCAGTGGGATATTTTAATATTATAGAAACTGACCCTTCCCCTTAGAAGTGTAATTCTTAAGACGCTGAAACATATAGTATTTTATTACTATTAGTTAAAAGTTCAAATACCGAGCTATACGCATCTAGCTCAAACAAATCCTTCCTTAATTTATTTACATATTTTCTGAGTAAGTAATGGGGAATTCGAATATAAAAAAGTGGTTCCTCTGCTCTTTACCTTTTATGTGTTCAATTTTCAGTTTTTCTTTAAACAGGAAAGTTTATATGCCAAGTTTCATTTTACTAGCATCAAAAACTTGCGAGATACACTACCCTTTAAAGAATTTTGCCCCACCCTTTTTACGATACTTATTTCCAAAAATTCTTCCTTATGTACTGCTTTCATAAGAAAATTATATTTTATAATTAAAATTTAACGACTCTACTTGTAGTAGAATGCCCAAAGAATCACTCATCTTTACTCTTTTATATAAGAGTACAGAAGATAAATACAGTCAAACAAAAGGACTTCCATGAACAGTTTCCGATTTCTTATAACTAACTTATTCGTACATTTCCCACAAGCTGTGGTTTTAAATTTACACTCTGTCAAGATCCAGGTTAAAAAAAAAAAAAAAAAAAAAACTGGAAATATAATAATATTATGTATTTATGTACATGTGTAATATGTATAAATTTATTGTCTTATTGAAGCTTTCGTAATCTGGAAATAAACTTTTGATTTGTTTTTAATATATAAAAAGCCTGCTCCCCTAGAAAAATTTGCAGGCTACACCACTAAATGACTACCGTATGTAGTAATTTCTGCAAAAATGGCACAGGATTTAAATTTAGGTCTAGTGCCTATGCGCCTTATGCAGAGTCGTTTTGACGCGTGATTAGTGCCATACTAAAGAGTTAGACTAACATAAGTTTCCTGCAGTAGTGAGGTCTTTAGTATGACGCTAATTTTACGTCAAAACGACTCTGCATAAGGTGGTATATTTTTAGGACTTGTGCCGTTTAGTACTTATAAATGTCACTCACTGTATTGCATAATAAATGTTCTTTGTTCAATTTTGAATTTACTACGTTCTTTATGTATACAGTTAGTATTTAATGTTCACTCGTGAAATGTCTAGTGAGCTTTTGTCCTAATTAAGTAAACGTTGGTGGATTTTTGTCCTACTCTTAATAAAATACGCTCCGCACAGTATATATTGCAATTCTGAATGTTTGCTTGGTTTCAGAAGTCTGGTAAAATATGCTTTTTAAACATTTTTTTATTATTTATTTATTTATTTTTGTTTTAGGAATTTATCTTGGGATTCTCGTATCTCCATTCGAAAGAAACGAATTTCTTAACTAATTATGTAATTAATTCTTAGAATGAAATTGGTTGTATTTTGTAATTCGTGTATAAGTGTAGAACAGATAGTGATAATAATAATCATAGTAGTACGAATATAGCTATTACTGTTGGAATTAGCTACGTCCGTAACATTATTGCCTACTAGTTGCTGCATCGTCGCAATTTCGTGCAGTGGTGGCGAATTTCAGAACTAAAGCAAGTGAATGGAAAAGGCACAAGACCTAAACGGCACAAATCCTAAAAGGCAGAAGTCCTAAACGCCAGAAGTCCTAAAAATCATATCACGGCAGAAGTCCTAAACGGCAGAAGTCCTAAAATTTAGGACTAGTGCCTATATTTTTAGGACTTCTGCCGTTTAGGACTTCTGGATGTCACCCGGCCACGTATGTGGCCTACACATTCATCATTTTGTCAGCGTAGGGTGGATACAATGGTGCCAGGTCCCCGCAAAATCAATATTTTCATATGTTTAATGATTTTTTGTGTCTGTTCTTTTTCAATGTCTGTTCTTTTTCTACGAATACGGCGGGAATTTCACGAATGTTACCTCATTGGAATTTGTGGTCTATAAGCTTTCCAATGGTGTATAACTCATGACTCGGTAGAAATTAGGGAGGTCACCAGAGCACCGAACGTGAGAGTCTATCATTTTGTTAAAATCCCTTGCGGGCGTCTAGATTTAATTATCTTGTTATGCCGTAGACATTAATCATTATTAGCTGTCCATGTTGCAGATAGAGATGTATCTTAAAAACTGTTTAGTTAAAATATGGTATTTGCTCCTTTTAGGCTAGTCACTGCTTTTTTCTATGAGTTGTGTTGTATTTGTCAGAGAATTTCTTCTAGCTTAAGATGCGAGAGCTGTTCATTATTATGGAAATGATAGTGATCAAAAAATACCCAAGTTTTGAATTTGTGAATTTGGATCTTAGAATAATGTATAGTGTGTTTAACCTCCGTTATTCTTGGAAATTAAGAAATGTTTAAATACTTCATTCGAATTTCTGTTGGTTTAGTTATATGCGCATTGATGTGCAGAATTTCGTTCAATAATTGCTGTTATAATAAGAATATAACTCTGCTTGTAATTTACTCCATGCTCAAATCCTGCGGGAGATAGGTTGTTTGTTAGAAAATTAAATTAACTTACTCAACCTGATATTTTAGTTGTTTTAAACATGTTCAACCACCATCGAAAAAAACACGTTTAAAACATTTTGTTTAAAACGTTTAAAACAAACTGAAAAAAACAATGTCCCTCGATTTAAACACTTGTTTTAAACATTTTGTTTTAAACATATCAACCCTGATTTTAACGTTGGCCCAGCCATTTTGGTTACATGGGCTATGACCATCCGACACCAATCGAATTTAAACACCGTTTGCAGCTTTTGCTTATGGGGAAAATATAAATGAAATCCCTCTTTCAAATGAAGTTCCTATCGCGCAAGAAGATGATGGAGATTTCTTGACATCGAGTTATTAGAATGAATTCTACCAGATATGACACAACCCTTGGCAATGATTGAAGGCGAAACCGAAATCGAAAATATCTTTGTATCAGATCACAGAACACCTACCGAATCACCGGCTATTGAACAACAGACAGATTGCTCAGTGGAAGGGTTTCGATTTCTTGCTGGCTACATCGCTCATCGAGGAAGAAAATACGACACATCAATGGGTACACTATCTACTATCCATTTCATAAAGATAGGCCCCTGACTTGGCGGTGCTGCCGTGACGTCCAGTCAAAACTTATATTACATTGTCGTACCTCGTTGGAATTGTTAGAATGTTGTCTTTTCAATACTTAATACATACAAATTTTCTTGGTACTGTGTAGTGAGAAAAAAATAGAAATTAATGAAAAAGTGCGTATTTTTTTGGTAAAGCAATGTTTATAGGACTATATCTCGAAAACGAGATAACATGAAATAATTTCCTGTGTACCATATGTAGATGCATATGTTACCTGTAAGTTCTGAAAATTTCATTACTCAACACGTAGTAATTTTCTTGTTATTCCGTAAGAAGTAAAACATAATTATCTCTGAATTGCTGCGGTGAATTAACAATCTGAAAAAAACTTTTAGAAAGATCTTAAAGTAGCTTTTTCAACCAAACTGTTTTGACTTGTTTTAAAAGATAAACAATCACAAATATGACATTATGATTTTCTCAGCTTTGCGCCCTTTGCTATCGCAGTTTATACGGAATGCAACGTTGCCACATTTTCCTGGCGCGTATACACTCTCAGACGGACGGGTATTTAAACTTGTCACGCACACTGTCCGGCACTTTTTAGAGATATTTTTAAAATTTTATGTCTCCACAGATTTTAAACCAATTTCTTAGAAATTCATAGGATATACAGAAAATGTGCCAAATGTTCAAAATTAAAGAAAACGAACTCTTATTTTGTTTCGATTTGCATGTGATGGTCTTCGAAAATTTGTTGCTTTTTGTCAGTTTTTCACTTACTGCACGCAGTACAAAATACACTTGCACAGAAACAAATACAAGCATAGACTTTATTATATGATACAACTTTAGTTGATACGTAATATTGAGTTTACACTTCACAGAAAATCTGTTTTCAGATGTAGGAGTACTTCTCTTTAGTGTTGTACATTTCGATGCACTTTCCCAGACAATAAACCAAGGATGCAAATAAGCAACAAAAGTTTACTCGCCCAAGACAAAAGTTACTAGCCCACATCACATAATAAAATAATTTACTTAACTTCCGTATGATATTAAATACTCGCCCGCACCGATGAACCACATGCCCCGGGCGAGTGGTTATTTGCATCCCTGCAATAAACGCTAATATTTATTAAAAACTTCCTTTCACCTTGCGGACGCTACGCACTTTTCATTTCCTTTGTCATACTCTGTTAGGATTTGCTGAAATTGGGGAAAAATCTTTATGGGTAATGGCCCCTTCCTACCAGCCTTCTACCGGGTGAAGGTCCCTGTACTTCAATGCCTGCTGAGTGCAGCAGTTTATCTGCTACATTGGCATAAAATGTTCGAAGTGTGATATGTTTTCCGGCTTTCTTCCTGTACAGTATGTGAGCATTGACATGTGTGATAAGTCAAACAGCAGAAAAAAACAGCTTCTTCCACCACTTGACAGACATACTAATAGCTCTTGCGTAGTCGATTTGTAAAAATCGAGTAAAGCTGGCTTCCGTACAAGACTTATGTGTAGGGATGCGCACGAGACAAGATTTGTGGGTGTCTCGTCTCGAAAATGTAACAGTGATATCTCGAATCGAAAAATGTAGGGGAAAGTTGTATAAAACGGGGACGGCGGTTCAAACGGGGACATGGTGTTTCTACATGATTAGCACTGCTTACAGCGGCAAGGCTATGCATTATTGTTCAATACAACAATTACACCATTTTGGGCAGGAATAAAAACATCACTGTACAGTTAGTGTAGATGAGTATTGCTTTGAAGTTTTTGGCAAAATATTTTTCGATGTGTTGCCTTTGTACTATTTGACTTACTCTCTGATTACATGTAGAAATAAATTTGGTAAATACACTAATGTATTCATTAGATTTATGCTATTGTTTACACGTTTCACTTATTGGGTTATATAACCTATGAGCATAGGGAAGCCATGTTTTTCCATGTATGTCACATTCTGCCAAAACGGGGACATAGAAGGTAGTACAAATTGGGGATGTCCCCATTTTATACGACATGTAACATCATTACAATTTACTTGTAGTTCGCGTATTACAGTCCGCTTGAGGCTGCGTTACAGTCCAGCACATACTAACACTAGAAGAAAGTCTTTTTGGCCTAACACTAACCGATTTACGTTGTCTTGCGTTTGAGTTAACTGAAGCAAACCGTATTTCCCACTCGTTTAACAGGGACAAGAATACTGCTGGAAAACACTGGCTTACGGTTTTCTCTGAGGCAACTTAACCTTTCTTCGCGACTGGTAATTTTGTGCCTAGCATGTTTGTTTTCCCCAGGTGTTTTTTTTTTTTTTTTTTTTTTTTTTTTACAACAGACTCTATAGTCATTCAAAAGCAAAAGAAGGATGGATTAGGTGTTCTGGCTGCAATGGGTGGGCACACGATGCCTGTTCTAACGTAGACGAAAAGGATGACATATCTGTTTGTAACTTTTGTAGCAAGTAAAGTTTAAATTGTTGCTTACTAGACAAAAGTATTTTACTTCTAATTGGTTTTATTTAGTACGAAAATCTTATTTTTATTTCTTTTTTTGATTAATTATAAACAAGATATTTGTAAACTAGATATATGTATAAGATATAAACAAGTTGTAAACAAGATGTAAAAAGTTTTAAGCAAGATATTTGTAAGTTTTGAAAGTATTTGGTAAGTTTTTAAAGGCAACCCCATTTTACCCGACTAGTAGTATAAAACGGGGACTTTCACCCTTTTTCAGTTTCCCTTATTTTTTGTTAAAATAAACATTCTTATGATACAAAAAGGCCTGTTTCGTGGTAGCCAACACTCCACTGAATGTTTTGATTTACATCTAGCAATTTTATCATTGATAGTTTTGGTTTTATGTACTAAACTATATAAGGGTCCCCATTTTGTACAACTCTCCCCTATATTTCTCTATTGGAAGAGCCGTGTCTCGACTCGAATTTTGTCTGGAAAATCCTGTCTCGACTCGTCTCGTGCGCATCCCTACTTATGTGAATAATTAGTGTAAAAAGATCCTTGTTTTTAATTGAAGTAACACGCTTTCATTTAGAAAAAAAGATTTTATTTTTAGTATTTTTTTTCAATTTCTCAATATGCTGTTTTGCGTATTGATTCATAACTTTTACTACTATTCCTGGGGGGAGCTCATGTAGTTTGGATTCCACGTTAATCAGTAGGTCGACGTCTCATATAGCCTCACTGCTGAACAGGTCGTTCAACTCAAAATCAATTCAACTTTTTTTTTTTTTACTATAAAACTTCATCGGTAAAAACAGCTGAAACACTTTATATGCGGAATACTCTGTAGATAGCCCAGCATTTTGATCAATTCCCGGGATACCACTAAACAGGGGTTTTGTATTTACTTGCATTATATCGCTCCAAGCTACATCAGAATCTGTCTTTGAATAGGAACGACACGTTTTTTCTCTCTTTTTCGGCGCAGCCTCAGGTTCACTTGAAACAGAGTTACCCCCTTGTTCACTCCCGAATACGCCACTGAGCACAGAATAATCAATGTCATTAGTATTTATTACTAACTCATAACCGTCAGTCGGAGTCATTCATCAGGTCTGGAATTTCATTATCGCTAAAAATTTTGCCTCTTCTTTTTGTAATACCGCCGCTCGTACAGGAATATCCATATATATATATATATATATATATATATATATATATATATATATTCACGGCATTGTCAGGGCTCTATATTTGTATTTTACTTTTATTATTGCAACCGGGTGTTTCTGACTTCCGTATACGGTAGCCCGATCACCACCCCTCTTCTTCGCGCGCAGAGTTATTCGGAGAACTGAAGACGTACTCTGCACACAAACAGTTTATGGTTGTGAACTCGGAAAACCTGGTGCTTCTGCTTGTCAAGGTCAAAAAGTGGGAGAAAAAAAAGGATGTGTAGAATGTAAAGAGGGTGCAGCAGTGACTGATGCTTGTAAGGGAACATATTCATTTGTAGTTCGTGCACATTCCGCCTGTAGCTCTACTGTGGCACAACGTATATTGTAACTGTATAACTCTTGTACACCGCTAGTAGGTCTATTCGCGTTAGTGACGACCGAAACTATGTTGTCAGCTCTGACTGCGATAAGGCACTGCCGTGCTGCTTTTCCTTCTCTTTTTTTCCCCCTTTTCCATTTGTGAGACGCCAAACATGTTGTTTTTGCTTGTTGCACGCGCTGAACGTGTTTCGGCGAGCGAAGTATTTAAGAAATTGACTACATATTCTTGTTTGCGATAGTTTTAAATTGGTTAACTGTTGAAAAATATACGAAAATAAAGCTGTACTTGTTAAGGTACAGCAGTCGACGACGTAGCTACTGACAGTGTTGATTACAGATTTTCTCGAGGAAGAATCTAATTACAGTAGAGGTGAAAAGGAGACGTCCATTTAGACAGCCCCCCCCCTTATCAGACTCAATCGGAAATGGTCTCAATCGTTTGTACAAAAATGTGCAGGCGAAATTTTCGTTTGTACACAATTAGGGGCGCCACCAGAACGAAAATAAAGGGGAGCTGTCTAAATGGTAGCCCCCCACCAACATGTACAATTTAATTACAAATTGTACCATTCGTTTCTACATCGTTTGTACAGAAATGTGAAGGCGAAATTTTCGTTTGCACACAAATAGGGGCGCCGCCAGAACGAAACAAAATTGGGGTCTGTCTAAATGGTAGCCCCCTCCTACCATGTCCAATTCAATCACAAATTGTCGCAATCGTTGTGTACATCGTTTGTACAGAAATGTGCAGGCGAAATTTTCGTTTTACACAATTAGGGGCGCCGCCAGAACGGAGAAAAGTAGGGGCTGTGTACGTGGTAGCCCCCCACCATGTCCAATTCAATCACAAATTGTCGCAATCGTTTGTACATGGTTTGTACAGAAATGTGAAGGCGAAACTATCGTTTGTACACAATTAGGGGCGTCAGCAAAACGAAAAAAAGGGGGGGCTTTCAAAATGGTAGCCCCCCACAATGTTCAATTCAATCACAAATTGTCGCAATCGTTTGTACTTCGTTTGTACAGAAATGTGCAGGCGAAATTTTCGCTTGTACACAATTAGAGGCGCCGTCAGAACGAAAAAAACTGGGGGGGGTTGTATAAATGGTAGCCCCTCCACCATGTCTTATTCAATCACAAATTGTCCCAATCGTTTCTACATCGTTTGTACAGAAATGTGAAGGCGAAGTTTTAGTTTGTACACAATTACGGGCGCCGCCAGAACGAAAACAAATGGGGGCTCTCTAAATGGTTGTCCCCTACTATGTACAATTGAACCAGAAATTGTAGCAATCGTTTGTACAATGTTGGTACAGAAATCTGCAAGCAAGATTTTCGTTTTTGGACAATTACGGGCGTCGCCAGAACGAAAAGAAGGGGGAATGTCTAAATGTTAGCCCCGTACCATGCCCAATTCAATCACAAATTATCGCAATCGTTTCTACACCTTTTGTAAAGAAATGTGCAGGCAAAATTTTTGATTGTACACAATTAGGGGCACCGCCAGAACGAAAACAAAGTGGGGGCTGTTTAAATGGTAGCTCCTCCACCATGTCCAATTCAATCACAAATTTTCGCAATCGTTTCTACATCGTTTGTACAGAAATGTCCAGGCGAGATTTTCGTTTGTACACAATAAATGGCGCCGCCAGAACGAAAACAAAGTGGGGGAATGTCTAAATGGTAGCCCCTCCACCATGTCCAATTCAATCACAAATTTTTGGAATCGTTCTTACATCGTTTGTACAGAACTGTGCAGGCGACATTTTCGTTTGTACAAAATTAACGCCCCCCCCAGAACGAAAACAATGTGGGGGCTGTCTAAGTGGTAGCCCCCACCATGTCCAATTCAATCACAAATTGTCGCATTCGTTTCTACATCGTTTGTACAGAAATGTGGAGGCCAAATTTTCACTTGTACACAATTAGGGGCGCCGCCAGAACGAAAACAAAGTGGGGGCTGTCTAAATGGTAGCCCTTCACCATGTCCAATTGAATCACAAATTGTCGCAATCGTTTCTACATGGTTTGTACAGAAATGCGCAGGCGAAAATTTTGTTTGTACATAATTAGGGGCGCCGCCAGAACGAAAATAATGATGGGGCTGTCTAAGTGATACCCTCACCATGTCCAATTCAATCACAAATTGTCGCAATCGTTCCTACATCGTTTCTGCAGAAATCTGAAGGCTAAATTTTCGTTTGAACACAATTAGGGGCGCAGCCAGAACGAAAACAAAGTGGGGGCTGTCTAAGAGATAGCCCCCTACCTATGTCCAATTCAAGCACAAATCGCCGCAATCGTTTGTACATCATTTGTACATAAATGTGCAGGCAAAAGTTTTGTTTGTACACAATTAGGGGCGCCGCCATGGCGAAAAAGAAGTGGGGGCTTTCTAAGTGATAGCCCAATCACCATGTTCAATTCAATCACAAATTGTCGCAATCGTTTGTACATCGTTTGTACAGAAATATGCAGGCGAAATTTTCGTTTGTACACAATGAGGGGTGACGCGAGAACGAAAACAAATTGGGGGCTTTCTAAATGGTAGCCCCCCACCATGTGCAATTGAATCACAAATTGTCGCAATCGTTTGAATATAGTTATACAGAAATATGCAGGCGAGATTTTCGTTTGTACACAATAAGGGACTCCGCCAGAACGGAAAAAAGTGGGGGACTTTCTAAATAGCCCAATCACCATGTTCAAATCAATCTAAGAAAATTATCTCAATTGTTTGTACATTGTTTGAGCAGTAATGCGCAGGCGAAAAATTTTTTTCTACGCTATCAGGTGCGTGGACAGAACGAAGAAAAGGGGAGTTGTCTAAGTGCTAGCCTCACCATGTTCGATTGAACCACAAATTGTCGCGATCGTTTGTATATCGTTTGTGCAGAAATGTGCCTGTAAAATTTTCGTTTGTATTAAATAATATACGGTTGTGAATATTTTTAATATCTGCAATCAACGTTAACCGGTTTGAATAACGGTTGCTGAGTTTGAAAATGGTACCTATTACACTAGTCGAAAAAAATTGTTTTTCTCTGGCACACGGAAGAAAATACCTGATTCTAATAGAACATTTCACGTAGAATTCGAATCTGCAATCAGTTTTTCTCCATCACCCTTAGTTTTCCCGTGACAGAGGTGTTTTCGGAAAATTTCCCCTCAAATTTCTTTTCTTTCTCTTTTTTCTTTTTTTAAACCATTTTCATATTTGTAGCTTGGGTACCTTAGGTATATAAACACACAAATTATATTGTGTGTTAGCTTGATTTATACTTAGTAAGCCCTCTAAGTTTCATAAGAATAGCATTATTCCTTCTAGAGAAATAAACATATTTATATAAGAAGTATGCTATATGTACTGTTCATTTTACCATATTCATTAGTGCAGATAAAATCACATATTACCTCCACGAGAATTACAATATAAGCACGGTTTATATCTTACTGGATTTGAAATAAAACATATTTTCAATGATGTATTTTCAATGACGGGACGAGACAGAATTTTCATGAAGGGGTACGAGATGAGACAGAGCTCTTTCAATAGAAACATATGCAGTTTTCGAGACGAGACTACCTTCACGACACATTTTCGAGACGAGAATGCCCCATACCTGGTCTCGTGAGCAATAGTAGTAAGTATATCCAACATACTACTTGGCTGTGGCTGTTCAGATACACTGTGAACGTGCGTAAGAACTGAGTGAACATGGGGCCTTCACAGAGCGTCATAAGGGCTTGTTTAATGTACGAGTTCAAATTGCTGCTCCGCGGGGCGGAAGATATGACAGGCCTTTGATGAGGGTGTCGTGACTATGCGGAGAGTGCAGTGGTATGACGGTTTAAGGACGGTGACGAAATACTCGAAGACGCACCACGTGCCTGAAGACAAACAATGTTCAAAATAAAGATCTTCAGGCAGCAATTGAGGCGAAGACAGACATGTGAGGAACTGGTACTTCAATTAAGTGTAAGTGTAGAAAGCATTCGGCACCACCACCATCAACTTGGAAAGCACTGCAAGTTGGGTTGATGGTTCGTACATGATTTAACTTGTGGCCAGAAAGCAACGCGAGCAGACACCTATGTTTCTTTGGTGTCTCGTCTGAGGAAGGAGCAATTTCTGGACAGGTTGTTGACATGTGATGGGAAGTGGGTTCTGTACGAAGCTCCACGGCGCCGTCATTGTTGGTTAGCATCCCATGAACCGGTTCAAGAACAGCCCAAGCCAGCACTACACCAGAATAAGGTTCTCCTGTGCATTTTGTGGACTGCTCGAGGCATCGTCCATCGGGAACTGCTATCAGCTGGTCAGATCATCAATGCAACTGTGTACTGTCACTATGTACTGTCTGGATCCAGCAGTTCTGAATCGCAAAGGGGTCCTCCTGTTACAAGGCAACGCTAAGCCCCATGTGGCTAAAATGACCCAGTACATCATTCTACGCCTTGGATGGTAAACACTATTGGATCCGCCATACTCCACGGACATTGTACCATCCGATTATCACCTGTGCTATTCCTTGGACAATCACCTTAGAGAACGCCAATTCAAATCGCTAGTAGAGGTTCAATATGCACTTGATACCTTCTTCACTTCACGTCCCACCAAGTTCGACTGCGATTGAATCCATAGCCTTCCAGAACGTCGGCAGAAGGTCGTCGAGGCTGATGGAGACGATTTTTGATATTCCAGATACGTCTTAGGTTACATACCAATGTTCGAAGGTGTTGGTGAAAAGGCGGCGGAACTTTCTTGGGCACTCTTAAAGTTATAATAATAATAATAATAATAATAATAATAATAATAATAATAATAATAATAATAATAATAATAATAATAATAATAATAATAATAATGTGTCCTGCCCAAAGGCAGATGTTTGCCCCGAAAATCCATGGGTATTGATTCCAGCTCGTACCAAGTAAGTTTTCTGGTGGACAAACACAATGTGCATGGGTGTTCTCCAATTTCCTCCCACTTTCTTCATTCAACCACTTCAATTATTTCTCATCATCACTGTCTCTCTTAGCGTTGGTGCATAACGTGGGACGTTAACTAGATATTTCCTTTCAATTTCACTTAATGTGACATTTAACTTGACATAAAAACTCAGAAAGGAAAAAAGTCAGTAGTTATATTATTTACAATTACAATGCCAATTAGTTAATATAGGGTTAAATTAAAATTTTATTACTATTTCACCTTCAATTAGTCACAATTATCATTCATTCACCAACTTCGAATTGAATTCTACAACAAAGCTCCTTATAGTATTCCGTATAGAAAATAAGTGAAGAATGTGACGACCCGACCCGAGTGACCCGACACAAGCTAACCCGACTTACCCGACTCGACCCGACCCGTAACTCGACCCGTTTGAGAGCACTATCATAGGGGTAAAATTTACAGTACAATTTATTTTGTATGGTTTAGCATACTTTAAGGCTACCATACTTTTTGAAAACAGAAAAAACGGGACATCTTACAAATTAGTAGTAAATATTGCATTTTGTATTAATTTTATCTTTCGAATTTTACTACAATATCGCACTAGTTATACAACTTAAAATAATGTATTAATATAGTCCATACTTAATCAACAGTGCTAAAAATTATTATAGAAGCTAGAAGCTGTTATACAATATAAACAATCAGTGAACATACAATATTTAGGCAAAAATTATATATTTCAATATTATTACACATACCACCTTTACATGCTCTACATGTCTATAAAGAAAAAAATCCAGATTTAGGAAGTTGTTTCGAAATTTCAATAGACTGATTTATTTTTGTTAACCTAAAATGCGAACTAAGAGAAAGCAATTTGCATAATTGTTTTCCTGAAGCAGAAAAAAAATGTGTTTTCGGGGCCGGTCTGCAACGTCACAAGAATTTGTTGTCACCTCGTGGCATACATTCTTACTTTTAGTGATAAGAGTGCTATTTAGGAGGATTTAAACATTGCATGTTATATCCGGGGAAGCAGCGATTGGAATAATAATAAAAATTAGAATGAAATTGTTCCTATAGTATTGTCGGAATTGAAAGCAAAAGGAATAATTCGATTTTATTATCTTTTCAGAAATTTTGATATGTAATTAATAATAATGATAAAGAAGAAAAAACAGGACAAGAAGGAAAATTTCTGCACACCGGGAAAAATTTTAAGAAACCGGGACGTATGGTAGCCTTACATTCCATGCGGAGTGTCAGTACGGAGCCACTACGTAGCAGAGTTGAAACAAAAACCTCGTAAATAGGTTGCCAACTCAGGAAAACCAAATTACCGGCACACCCTCAAAATTCTCTGTACAAATGAGAAACTGAAGACTGTATTGATCGTTATTGTATTTACCAGCAATTGCCACTTTTTTAAAATTATCGAAACAGATGAATAATACTGGATATTAATCTTTATGAAACAATAGTTGATTCATAAAATGAAATTTACTCTATAAACTTACACTTCAAACAAAGAAAATTGCTTTAAAAACTCATTTTCTACTCTCAATAAATGTATAAAATTCTTATACAATAAAATATAAGTGTTATCAAATTTCTTATGTTAAATAAATAACAAAAACTGGCATACATTAAAAAAATATCGATAATGTATAATACAACGGAAATTTGTGTTTGTAAAAACCCGGTTGAAAAATTTCGATGTTCAATATTATATTCTGCATTGCAGATTTCAAAATACCGGTCAGAAGGGGGCTAATAAGAAGTTGGTACCGGTCACCGGCCTTAATCAAAATCACAGCAAATATCGGCCATTTAGCAACTCTACTCGTAAATCAGAATGCTGAATGCACCAAAATACTTCACCATGCATTCTATAGTTTCTGCAAAATGAGTTTAATGAAGATGATCAAATAAAACAAAATACTGTCTTATAATTTTCCCTTTAACGGTCTACTTTGTGAATTTGTTATATCTTCCACTTATCAATTTCCTTTACGAGATGAGAATAACGGTTTCTGCGCAAGATAGAAAGAAAAAAATAAATGTTTCTCATAAGGATTCAGCTCACGTACGAAATAATGAATAAGTTTAATAATAAAAGCCAAGGAGTGATAAACTAACTCAGCAATTCTTTTAATAAGTATAAATATAAACATAAAAAAACAAACAAAAAAAACATTTAATTCCATCATCGTTAGAATAAGATCAATATTGTGAATCACACCATAGTGTGAACATACCAAGCCACACAATAGTGTGAACAAAGTCCTGTTAGAAAAATACTCCATAAATGTGACACATTTTTTTAATGTTTCTACCATTTATACAGTCCCCCACATTGTTTTCGTTCTGGCGGCGCCCCAAATAGAGTATAAACGAAAATTGCGCCTGCACATTTCTGTGCAAATGATGTACAAGCGATTGATATAATTTGTGATTGAATTGGATATGGTGGGGGCTACCATTTAGACAGCCCCACATTGTTTTCGTTCTGGCGGCGCCATTACTTGTGTACAAACGAAAATTAAGCCTGCATATTTCTGTACAAACGATTTATAAACGATTACGACAATTTGTGATTGAATTGCACATGATGGACGGGGTACCACTTAGAGGGACCCCACATTAATTTCTTTCTGGCGTCGCCTCTAATTGTGTACAAAAGAAAATTTCGCTTGCACATTTCTGTACAAACGACGTACAAACGATTGCGACAATTTGTGATTGAATTGGACATGGTCCGGGGCTACCACTTAGACAGCCCCCACTTTGTTTTCGTTCTGGCGGCGCCTTTAATTGTGTACAATCAAACATTTCGCATGCACATTTCTGTACAAACGATGTACAAAAGATTGTGACAATCTGTGATTGAATTGTACATGGTGGGGGGCTACCACTAAGACAGCCTCCCACTTTATTTTCGTTCTGGCGGCGCCCTTAATTTTGTTCAAACAAACATTTCGCCTGCACATTTCTGGACAAACGATGGACAAACGAATGCGACAATTTGTGATTGAATTGGACATGGTGGGAGGGCTACCACTTGGACAGCCCCCATATTTTTTTTGTTCTGGCGGCGCCCCTAATTGGGTATAAACGAAAATTTCGCCTCCACATTTCTGTACAAACGAAGTACAAACGATTGCGACAATTTGTGATTCAATTGGACATGGTGGGGGTACCACTTAGACAGCCCCCAATTTGTTTTCGTACTGGCAGCGCCCCTAATTATGAGCAAACGATAATTTTGCCTGCACATTTCTGTACAAACGATGTAGAAAAAATTGCGAAAATTTGTGATTAAATTGGACATGGTGGCGGGCTACCACTTAGACAGCCCCCACATTGTTTTCGTTCTGGCGGCGCCCCTAATTGTCTACAAACGAAAATTTTACCTGAAAATTTCTGTACAAGCGACGTACATAGGAGTGCGACAATTCGTGATTGAATTAGGCATGGTAGGGGGATTCCATGTAGACAGCCCTCCCACTTTGTTTTCGTTCTGGCGGCGCCCCTAATTGTGTACAAATAAACATTTTGCCTGCACATTTCTGTACAAACGAAGTACAAACGATTGCGAAAATTTGTGCTTGAATTGGACATGGTGGGGGGCTACCACTAAGACAGCTCCCATTTTTTTCTGTTCTGGCGGCGCCCCTAATTGTGTACGTAGTAATTGCATGACCTGACTTAACTTTTGATTATCCAATTTGGGGCCACTATGGACCATAGTCAATGAATCAGGGATGCTTTGGCCCGGGATTTCGTCACCTATTGAAATTTTGCTTATGCTTATTCAGGGGTCATGCAGGCTGGTGCAAATGAATCAGAGGTACCTTGGCCGGGATATGACGTTATTGAATTGGGAGTTTTGGATTAGAGGTCATGATGATTCTCTAAAATTATTAAAAATATGGTCTTGATGATTGATTACGTTATGAAATAGTACAGGTTTATGAATGCTTTTTATTTTTCGTTCCCTTGTATGGCATAAAATTTGGAGATTGTTATCCCATGGGCTAACACTGATGCAAATGAAATCTTTAGTTTTACGTCCCATGATTATGCCGGCTAGGCTAAAAGAGACTGTGAGGATGAGAAAGGAATGAAAGTATGGTCGAAAATTGGGAGTATACAGAGCATAATGTTGCCCACCACAAAACTTTTTTCCCGAGGCTTTGAACCAGGGACCCCATACAGCAGAGGTGAACGCTCTACCACTGAGCCACCAAGTCCCTACTGGTGCGAATGAAGTAGAGGTATTTGGTTCGAGCTAATGTGTTTGTTTGACGTCGGGGTGACCCTATTTCACCTTTGGGACCCCCACATGGACCATAGCGAATGAGTAGAGATGCTTTGGTCCGAGATTGCATTACCTGTTGAAATTTTTGCATGAATTATTTAGCAAATGGAAGAATAACCCTCACTTACTTGACCGAGGGTCTAATTAGGGATCCCACACATTACAAGTAAGCACGAGGTATGACATGATTTGTTGATTTTGGTTTAGCGTCCCTTCAGTAGTGGGGGCTAGGAATACAGCTTAATGTTGAATCTGAGTGCATACTGGATGTTGAACCCGGGCCAGAGGTGCGTAACGCTAATCACTTAGCTCAGTTTCTGAAAGTTACCTCTAACGTATAAAAAAAATAGTTTTTCGAAAAAACTACGCACGAAATTGTTCCCCGAAAGTGATACGTGGACCTGCAGTTTATCTCCCGCCGAGAAACGAATTCGAGTATTCCTTGTCTAACAGCTTGAAAAAAAAACGCATGAGATTTTGTTTTCGTTTCATGTTCGTGATACGTTTTAAAGTCCAGTGTCAGGGGAAAAATGCTTACTACAATAATTCTCTTAGCACGGTTAGAAAAACAATTTCATTCATTCTTTTTATCACTACAGAAACTTAGGTCAGTTATATGTTGATGTGGTCCCGGGTTTGGTTTCCACTATGATAATACTAATAAAACGTTTCAGCAGTTGGACTATTTGAGATATGATAATTCTTTTAGGATTGATCGTGTAGTCATTTTGATACCGTTAAACATGTAAGCGAATTCTGATCTGGGAATTCAATTTTAATTTGTGCTTTTATTCTTTTTCGTTTTAGATATTTGTTTTCTTTGCCTATTCCTTTCTGTTTTACCTTACCTTTTCACCTATTTGAATATGGCTACTTCTGGCTTTACTGCCTTGCGAGAAATCAATAGACGTTATCGGCGTTTTAATCTTGAAGGACGAATGCTGGAAATTCAAATTAATGCTCCAATCAGTGACACCGATATTGTTGAGTGGGTTCAGACCTCCTTTCAACAGATGTTGGATAATTTATTGGAAAATATCGACGAATCATCGATGGTTGGATTATCGATTTTATCTCATGATGAGAAGAACAAGCCGTTTTATTTATCTTTTCGGCGTGCAAGTAATCTGACACTGGAAACTTTATGGGCTTCCTTTGATCGCATCCTTCAAAGTAATGATAGTTGTCTCATGAACGAACCGTTCATTGTACATTTTCATCATGTGGATGTGCTCCGTGGATTTGGATTGGTCCGCCGAGGTCTTTTATCAAACGACGAGTTACTAAAACGCAAGAATGGTATTTTACGAGTGAAAAACATCGACAAGAAATGTTTGGCTTATGCGACTGTGATTGCTATTGGCCTAAAGAAATATAAGGATACGAACAAGAAACTGTAGAGACAATATGAGAACCAGGGCAAGTGTGTTGTTCTCCCTGATGATGGAAGAACATGAATTGAAACCTACTTTGATCTTGAACGGAGCAAAAATTTTAAGCATGAAAGTGAATCTTTATCGTTTATTGATTTCTTAAATTTCATGCCAATGGCTTTAAGTAAATTATCCAAGGCATTTCATTTACCAGCGACCAAAGGATATTTTCCACACTTTTTAAATACTGCTGCAAATCAAGCGTATGTGGGAAAATTACCGGACATCCATTATTATGGTGCAGATGAAATGAAAGTGGATGAACGAGAAAAATTCATGACATGGTACAACGAACACCAGAACGATACGTTTATTTTCCAAGAAGAATTGGTGAACTATTGTGTCCAGGACGTCAACGTACTTCGAATGGCTTGTATATCTTTCATGACCACTTTTGAACAAGAAACTCACGTTAATCCTTTCCTGGAGGCTATCACTTTGGCGAGGGCATGCAATTTAGTATTTCGACGAAATTTGTTAAAACCCAATACTATTAGCATTCTCCCTGCAGGAGGATACTGTCACAGAAACAAACAGTCACGGATTGCTTTGCAGTGGCTTGCCTACATGGAAGAAAAAGAGGGCCATGCAATTTTGCATGCGGCAACAGGAAAAGAAGTTTATGTTGCTGGTTTTCATCTGGACGGCTACTACAAACATCCCGACACTAAAGAGGAACACGTGTACGAGTTTCAAGGTTGCAGAAGCTTGTACTCTATGCGCCCCTACAGGCCGTGATCAGCCCATTTATGAGAACTTCGAAGAAACGATGAACTATCGCTACGAGAGAACACAGCGTGAAATGAAATTATTACGATCCATGGGATATAAAGTACATGAAATGTGGGAATGTGAATTTCGTCAAGTGTTAAAATCCAATCCAGCATTGGCCTCTTCTTTAAGCACACATTCTTATACTAATAAGACACCATTAAATCCAAGAGACAGTTTCTATGGTGGCCGTGTTAATGCCATTAAATTGTATCACGTCGCAAATGAAAATCAAGGCGAAGAAGTTAAATTCTTGGATATCGTTTCCCTGTATCCTTATGTGAATAAATGTGGACGATATCCAATAGGGCATCCACGAATATATCTACAGGGAGATCCAGAAATGCCCGCCATTCAAGATGTCAACGGATTAGTCAAGTTAAAGATTTTGCCTAGCAGGAATGTGTCTCATCCAGTACTTCCATTTCGCTCAAATAAGAAGTTGTTGTTTCCACTTTGTGCTGCCTGTGCCACAACATTAAATCAAGATTCTGAATGTACACATACCGACAGTGAACGAAGTCTAACAGGAACGTGGGTGTCCTATGAAATTCAAAAAGCCATTGAGCTTGGGTATCAAGTCATTGAAATTCACGAAATTTGGGATTACGACATCACCGTATATGATCCTGAAACCAAGACTGGCGGATTATTCAGCGAATACATTAACATATTTTTGAAATCTAAGCTGGAAGCTTCTGGTTGGCCTGCCAATTGCGTCACCGAAAAAGAAAAGCAGCAGTATATTCAAGTGGTACAACAACGTGAAGGCATTACTTTGGATGCAACAAATATAATGACAAATTCATCACGTCGTAGTCTTGCAAAACTCTGTTTGAATGCCTTCTGGGGACGACTCGCTATAAGAGACAATTTCAGCCAAACGACCATCATTAATGACCCCAAAGAACTGTATCAGAAATTAACTACTCCAGACATAAAAGTCAACCAAATTTTACCTGTTAGTGATTCGTTGTTATACCTTTATTGGCAGTATGAAGATGATGTTCCAGTACAAAATCACAATGCTAATGTTGTCCTTGGAGCATTTACAACGCCTCAAGCTCGTCTGGAACTCTACAAATATTTAAAATTGCTGCAAAAAAGAGTACTATATTTCGATACAGATTCCGTGATATTCACGCAGCGACCATCAGAGCCCACAATAGAACCAGAAGTATTCCTTGTTCAATGTCAAATGAACTGGAATCAATTGGACCAAAAGCATACATTAAAAAATTCGTGTCTGGTGGCCCAAAACAATACGCTTTAGAAATCTACGACCCCGACACGAAATCAACTAGTTATGTATGCAAAATTCGTGGATTCACACTCAATTATATTGCAAGTCAAAAGTTAAATTTCAATAGTCTGGAGCAAATGATCGTAAATCAATCGAGTGAAAAATTCTCCATTAGCACGCCACACAAAATTTACAGAACCCACGATCATCATCTTGTCACAAAACCTGAAGGAAAGAAGTACAGTTTCAACTATAAAAAACGCCGATTAATACGAGACACATACGAGACATTGCCCTATGGGTGTACAAAAGTCAGAACAGAATAACAGCCATATTTTTCCGTAATCCCACCAACATCACCTCCCAAAGACGGGGCAAAGAATCAAGACGGTGCATGGGACATGCTTCAGCGATGCACGAGTTTTTTGATGCCACAGCGGAGACAAACTCAGATGACATCACCTTGCAGAAACCCGTGGAGAAAAAGAAAAGGAATTCAGGTACGTCACATTTGCTTTTCTTTTTCTCACCTCACTCTCTCTTGATCAGTTAGTTCGGTGTTAATAATCTGTTTTTCTTCCTTCACAGGAAACAAAATAAATATTATCATGTATATTCATATATTTTATTTTCTCTTTACAGAATTTGTACCCGTCACGGACAGGTCTTTCTTTGAGAAAAAGAAATTCTGTATTCTATTTCGCATGCTTAAATAAATGTACAGAAACATGATTCTGTGTTTTATTTCACATCCTAAAATCAAATTCTTTTTATGTGCTGCGATTTAAATTTCTTTTTCTGAATCAGTTTACCGGTAAAATATCAATGTTTTGCGGGAAAAAATCAAACTAAATTTTTATTTCAGAACTTTTTTCGTGTACGAAATAAAAAAAAAATTGTGTACAAAATAAAATTCTGTTGCAGATTTTTTTTGTGTACGAAACAAAATTGGTTTCAGAAAATTTTTTGTATGCGAAACAAATTGGTTTCAGAAAAAAATTTCTGTACGAAACAAAATTCTTTTCAGAAAATTTTTTGTTTACGAAATCAAAATTCTATTTCAGAAATTTTTTTGTGTACAAAACAAAAACTGTTTCAGAAAAAATTTTATGTACAAACAAAATTCTGTTTCAGAAAAACATTTTGTGTACAAAACAAAAATCAGTTTTCGTCACGAAACTGCTCCGACTAATTGAATCGATTCATTCTGATAGTGTTGGCAACACTGGAGAATCTCGGTAAGTATTTCTCAGGCACTGAGTTACAGCGAACACAACTAGATTCGAACCAACAACCTTAAACGTCTGATTCATCTCTAAATACAGCAAACTAAACAATAAGATTATGTGTATACGTTTTAATGCCAATGCTTAGCATTGAGTCAGCAAGGTTTTCTTCAAGGTCAAAGTCACACACGAAGTAAAAAGATGACAACATAGATCTTCTATGATTCTATATGAAACATAAACCTAGTGTAAACTGCTCGCACTGAAATGTGTAATGTAACATAATCTGTTTAAATCTCCTCGTCTTCTTTTCATACGCGAAACTGTTTGCACTGAATAGAGTACGGTCGCTCAGCGCTTGTCTGTAATGTGTGAGGTTCCTGCTTGAATCCACAACGAAGTAAGTTCATGTTTCCTCCTATCATTTCTCATCATCGTTTCAAGGGGACGTTAAACTCAACATTTCCTGAAACTAACACCAAGAATCGAACTCGGGACCATTACATAGTAATAAACAAACTGAACTTCTCAATGGAGTACGGTGACTCAGCTCTTATTTCTGATGTGTGAGGTCTCTGCTTCAATCCGCAAGCAAGTAAGTTTATGATGTTTTCTCATTTCATCATTTCTCATCATCGTTTCAAGGGGGCGTTAAAATTTTCTAACGTTAGCACCAAGAATCAAACTCGGGACCATTACATTGTCTGTAACGTAGTAATCAATACACATGTACGGTGGCTTAGCGTTTCTCTCTAATGTGTGAGGCCCCTGCTTCAATCCTCAGTCAAGGAAATTCATGTTTTCCTCTGTTTCGTCCTATCATTTCTCATTACCATCGTTTTCGCGGTGACGTTAAATTCAACATTTCCTAAACTAGCACCAAGAATTGAACTCGGGACGAATGTAAGGTATCCATGTTCATCCCTGAAGCGGAACAAAATGAATAACAAAATACTTATCAAATTTTAAATACGCCTCTATATAACGTAATAAGGCTCCAAAATCAATACTCGTGAAAGGGAACGACGACTCCCAAATTTAAAAAAGTAAACCATTGTACTCTATTATATAACGAAAATGTCTCGTGAAAGATAATAGGATAAGTTAAAAAACTACCAAATTTTAATATTTTTATACTCATCAAAGGAAACGAGGTCGTATACTCCCCCCCAACTCCTGATGTAAATCAATGTGATCTTAGGTGTCCTTAGTGATCACTGCCCCCTGAGTAAGCACAAGCAAAAAATTCAATAGGTAATGCAATCCCGGACCAAAGCATCTCTAACTCATTCGCTATGGTCCATGTGGGGGTCCGAAAAGTGAAATAGGGTCACCCCGACGTCAAACAAACACATTAGCTCGAACCAGATACCTCTACTTCATTCGCACCAGTAGGGACGTGGTGGCTCAGTGGTAAAGCGTTCACCTCTGCTGTATGGGGTCCCTGGTTCAAAGCCTCGGGAAAGTAGTTTTGTGGTGGGCAACATTATGCTCGGTATACTCCCAATTTTCGACCATACTTTCATTCCTTTCTCATCGTCACCGTCTCCTTTAGCCTAGCCGGCATAATCATGGGACGTAAAACTAAAGATTTCATTTGCATCAGTGTTAGTCCATGGGATAACAATCTCCAAATTTTATGCCATACAAGGGAACGAAAAATAAAAAGCATTCATAAACCTGTACTATTTCATAACGTAATCAATCATCAAGACCATATTTTTAATAATTTTAAAGAATCATCATGACCTCTAATGCAAAACTCCCAATGCAATGACGTCATAGCCGGCCCAAGGTACCTCTGATTCATTTCCACCAGCGTGCATGACCCCTGAATAAGCATAAGCAAAATTTCAATAGGTGACGAAATCCCGGGCCAAAGCATCTCTAATTCATTGACTATGGTCCATAGTGGCCCCAAATTGGATAATCAAAAGTTAGGTCTGGTCATGCAATTACTACTGTGTACAAACGGAAATTTTGCCTGCATATTTCTGTACAAACGAAGTACAAACGATTGCGATAATTTGTGATTGAATAGGACATGTTGGTCGGGGGCTACCAGTTAGACAGTTCCCGACTTAGTTTTCGTTCTGGCGGCGCCCTTAATTATGTACAAACAAAAATTTAGCATGCACATTTTTGTACAAAACTAGTACAAAACATTGCGACAATTTGTTATTGAATTGGACATGTTAGTGGGGGGCTACCACTTAGACAGCCCCCAATTTGTTTTCGTACTGGGGGCGCCCCTAATTTTGTTCAAACAACATTTCGCCTGCATATTTCTGTACAATCGATGTACAAACGATTACGACAATTTGTGATTGAATTGGACATGGGGGGGGTACCACTTAGACAGCTCCCCACTTTGTTTTCCTTTTGGAGGCGCGATTCATTGTGTACAAATGAAAATTTCGCCTGCACATTTCTGTACAAGCGACGTATATAGGAGTGCAACAATTGGTGATTTAATTAGGCATGGTATGGGGCTTCCATGTAGACAGCCCTCCTACTTTGTTTTCGTTCTGGCGTTGCCTCTAATTGTGTACAAACAAACATTTCGCCTGCACACTTCTGCACAAACGACGTACAAGCGATTGGGACAATTTGTGATTGAATTGGACATGGTCTGGAGCTACCACTTAGAGAGCCACCCCTTTGTTTTTCGTTCTGGCAGCGCCCCTAATTGGGTACAAAAGAAAATTTTGCCTGCATATTTCTCTAAAAACGAAGTACAAACGATAGCGACAGTTTGTGATTGAATTGGACATGTTAATGGGACGCTACAACTTAGACAGCTCACACTTTGTTTTCATTTTGGAGACGCGATTCATTGTGTACAAATGAAAATGTCGCCTGCACATTTCTGTACAAACGACGTACAAAAGATTGCGAGAATTTGTGATTGAATTGTACATGGTCGGGGGCTACCATCTAGACAGACCCCATTTTTTTCTGTTCCGGCGGCGCCCCTAATTGTGTACAAACGAAAATTTTGCCTGCACATTTCTGTGCAAACGAAGCACAAACGATTCCGATAATTTGTGATTGAATAGGGCATGTTGGTGGAGGGCTACCAGTTAGAGAGTAACCGACTTTGTTTTCGTTCTGGCGGCGCCCTTAATTATGTACAAACAAATATTAAACCTGCAAATTTCTGTACAAACGAAGTACAAACGATTGCGACAATTTGTGATTCAATTGGACATGGTGGGGGGAGCTACCAATCAGACAGCCTCCACTTTGTTTTCGTTCTGGCGACGCCCCAAATTTTGTTCAAACAAACATTTCGCCTGCACATTTCTGTACAAATGAAGCACAAACGATTGCGACAATTTGTGATTGAATTGGACATGTTAGTGGGGGCTACCACTTAGACAGCTCCCAATTTGTTTTCGTACTGGCGGCGCACCTAATTGTGTGCGAACCTACATTTCGCCTGCACATTTCTGTACAAACGAAGTAGAAACGATTGCGGCAATTTGTGATTCAATTGGACACGGTAGGGGCTACCATTTAGGGGAACTCCCTCGAGAGGAATCACTCTACGTATTTATTGCAAAAAGCAGAATTTAAAAATTCGCATTCGTCCAAAGTTATTGTGTGAAGGAACAGCCATTTTGAGACGGACTGATTTTCCGCCTCAGTTAATTATATATTATTGTTCTTTGCACGAAAGAATGCATAAATATTTCAGTAACTTTCACACCGAAATTTCCGAAGCTTGTAAATTCCGTTGCAAATATTGCGTTGCAAATATTGCGAAGTTATTGTGTGAAGGAACAGCCATTTTG
The DNA here is from genome assembly GCF_964235325.1 of Thermobia domestica. Classification (NCBI taxonomy): domain Eukaryota; kingdom Metazoa; phylum Arthropoda; class Insecta; order Zygentoma; family Lepismatidae; genus Thermobia; species Thermobia domestica. The sequence continues at coordinate 269,596,502 of NC_137460.1, read as the reverse complement.
AGACGGACTGATTTTCCGCCTCAGTTAATTATATATTATTGTTCTTTGCACGAAGGAATGCATAAATATTTCAGTAACTTTCACACCGAAATTTCCGAAGCTTGTAAATTCCGTTGCAAATATTGCGATTTGCGCTATTCAGAATGTGCAAAAGCACCCGGCGCGAGGCTAGCTTGTGTTAGTCAAAACTTGCGAAAGCGCACCCGGTGGGAGAGAGTTCAAACCCCATTACTCAAAAGTCTAAAAAAATTAGTAAAAAAAATCGTCACCTCATAGTGAACGAAAACTTGCCCTATAAAAAAACAGCAAGTAAAAAATCAAAACGGAAAATTGTCCTTAAAGTAGGCAATCTCGTAATGGTACAAACGCATTATTTGTCATCAGCTTCCCGCAAAAAAAACGTCAAAATATTTAAATTCCTTTGTTAGTCCATACGTCATAGTAAAAATTTTGCAAAATAGTGCTATTTTACACAACCTTATTAAAAAAACAATCAAAACACATAATTTCCAAAACATAGAATTGTTCAATTGCTCAGCAAAAAAAAAAAAAAACTTTTAACTCCTTATCCTCACAAACTAAGTTTCACAATGTAAATAAATTTAATTAGCTGTATTTCTTATATATAAATATTAGTGGTAAATGTTTAAAAAAATAAATTTACTCAAAATGTTCATTTATTTTCTTTTTGGCCTAGAGCGAGGCTGAGACGGACTGATTTTCCGCCTCAGTTAATTATATATTATTGTTCTCTGCACTAAAGAATGCATAAATATTTCAGTAACTTTCACACCGAAATTTCCGAAGCTTGTAAATTCCGTTGCAAATATTGCGATTTGCGCTATTCAGAATGTGCAAAAGCACCCGGCGCGAGGCTAGCTTATTAAGGAAGACGTAACAATATGAGTTTTTGTACAATATATTACGCACAAAATTACGCTGAAGCAGTGTTAAATAGATTTAATGTGAAAAAACAATAATGCAACAAAGTTTACAAGCCATACAGTGTTTAGTGTGTGTTAAAGGAACTTCGTTATTTATATAATCACAACAATATCTTAAAAAATGGAAAGCCGTGTAACATCAACTTGCAGATACACGTGTTTATAATTGCTGAAGTAACGTATAAGTGGGAGTTTGAGTTCTTGGTGGCTTGTTTTACATTCTCTGCTTCTGCTTCATATGCAGGTAAAGTTTAGTTACTAAGTATATTCATATATATCCAAGATGTTCTGGAAGAAACTCGTTTTATTTGCATGACCAGTGGGACGAACTGCATGGAAACACATTCCTAATTATATTTGAAATACTGTGATTTTCACAGAAGTACAAACAAGGAAATTCATCATCGAATATTCAGAAAGTGATAGTTTATAGTGCATATCATCACCTGGAAATTCTTGAACCAAAAGCCAGCTCTCAGGGGGCTTGTGATTAAAAACAAAAAAGAAAATTGTAAGGTCCGAGTACTGCTGATTTTTTAAAATATTAATCCCACGACTTCTTACTGGTTTATTGAGGTAATCTATTGCATGAATTACTATCATTTAACAAGGGATCTATTTATATTTGAGCAGTCTCGTGGCAAAATATTACAATGAGTGCTTAATTACAAACGCGTTTTCCCGCAGTGAGCTCCCACAACTTCAATAATCTTCATTCCTATTAGCTTAAACGTCTGTCCTCAACCATTAAAAATTCAACAACCAAAAGTATTTGGAAGGAATTTATGTATGTTTCTTGATTGTGTATTGTAAAAATGTCTATATGTTTATTGTTGCTTATTGCTATTATCAGTATTTAATACAGTATATAATTTGCTTCGAAATATTCACGCTTTTATGCTAACGACGTTCTTTTGATTTGATGTTTATCATTATTATTCCATAAACAGAGTGGAATATGTCAGTGGAGATAATACCAAAGAGCAGTTCCTCTCAGATAATTTGTCAGGTTCATTCTACGTATTTCAGTGCATTTTAATCAGAATTGGCTTCTGATAAAAAAAACGTGTATCTCCTCGATACTCTCTAGTAAAAATTAAGAAAGTAAGCGTTTACCATCAGTTTCAGCAAATCTACCTACTTCAATCTGAAAAGTCATTACGAAATATTTCTATCACACCTGATATTTTGTTAAAGTGCACCATCAGAGTACAGTGGAGTCCGTCAAGGCTATGGGCATAAATAGATGCTAATACAGTGGAGTTCCGTCTACACAGGTTACAATTCAGATGTATGAAAGGTAAGTAACAGTAGCTGAGTAAATTGCACGTATCACCAGTGAACATATTTGGGTGACGGTTGCTAAATAAATCGCACGTCCCGTTGTCAGAGTAATACTAACTTGTTTTGTATTTTAAAAGTGTAATCCCGTTTGTAGTGGTTCAAAACTAATTTTTGATAGTATTACTATTTATTGTAAGTCACGACGGCTGCGCTAATACATTAATAATAAAGCAAATAAGTAAATGTTATTACTCTTACTGCTAATTATATAATTAAAGCAAATTTATAGGTGTATTGTTTCACGCTCTCATAAAAAAAACAAAAGTGTGTAAAAAAATCATTAATATGTTCAAATTTAATAATTAAATGATGTAAAGGAATATACTTGGCCAGTGCTATTATGTACGTCGTCCTTGTCTTGTGTCCCTGAGAGTGGGTTAGTGCGTCGTCTTCCTAAAGTTGGTTAGAGCTACATATTATTCCCCAGGTGTCAAATTTAGTCATTCATCACCTTGGATATAACAAACTTATCAAGTACAATTACATAAAAAAAGATTAAAGGAAACTCAAAGTCTAAATACTGAGTTAATGTTTATGGACGGTTTTTTTAATAGTGTAAATTGACATTTTTTTCCTTTTCTTCGTTTTTATTTTCCTGTTTCTCCAAAGACATAACCTTGTATTATCAAAGATTTGTAAATAATAAACATATTCCAATTAATGTATATATATGTTTCCAAAAATACCAATAAAATAGATAGACTGCCAACAGACTATCGAGGAATTATGTAGTAAGGTAAGATTGATTACATTTCTTATAATATTGTTTATTATGTTAGTAATTTCATTTGGTTGCACCAGAATGCAAGAGCCTTAAAAGGTTATCCAAGTCAAACATAACTTGTAGAACGTAAGAAAGTAAGTTACAATTTGTATGTACGTACTAATATCGATAAATTCACTACCCGATCCCAATTAATACTCCATATACCCGCACTACACACACACACACACTAGCATACGTACACACGAAAGTTTACCTGGTAGTATCAACATGCTTACGCCGGAAACTAGAAACAAAAAAAAAAAGAGAGAGAATATCTTGTTGTACCTATATACTGAATGCACCATTACTCACAAAATCAGTTTAAAAAGAAAAAGGAAAAAAGTGTGTAAATGAAACTTTCAAAGATTGGTGCCACTGCTGCGTGTCACACATGAGATTGTTCCATAATGATTGATTCGTAATATGATGTATATGGGTTTCTTAATGGTAGTATAACAAAATACCTTCAAATTGACCACTAAATAAAAAGTGAAATTTATTTCTCAAATTTTGTAAAATCGTAGTCGGTGGGCATTATGGGAACAGTCTACAATAACAAATATGCAAATAAATATTAATATACTTCACGTTTTCCAGCGGGTGTAAGAAAGCTTCGAATAGTGTTTGTTGTCATAAGCATTAGCTGATGTAAATATATATATATATATATATATATATATATATATATATATATATATATATATATATATTAAACAAAAAGCACAACATATACTAAGGAAAATATAAATTCCCAATCGTCCGTCTCATTGAAATGAACGCATATGGCGTGAGTGCATGTCTAAGTTATTGACGCCTACCAACCGAAGGGAAGTGTTGAAGACGTAATCAGTGCAGCGTGATTAGAAGCAAATGAAGCCCTCGTCACCTACACATTGCATAGTTTTCTTTAGTTGAAAGAAAACAGAGGACCCATTCTGTGTTGTTGTGTATACATTCGGCAGGGGAATTGATCGCAGCTGCCAAGGATACATTTCTTTTTACCCTTTAACATGTTCGTAAGCTGGAAAGTTTGTATACTGATAGATCTTGAGGTAGAAATGGAGCCATTGCTAATAAGTATACAGGAAGATAACAGGAGCAGCGATAAGTCAACAAACCCATTACAGTAGTATTCATAAAACCGGTTTGGGGCCACTGCCTCAAACCAGGCTTTTTTTATATATGAAATCCTCCAGCATAGAATCTAATTATACACATTGACCCCATACAGGACACATCTTCAATCTACTTTTATGATATATAACCATAAAAGAATTTTACACCTACACTTACATCTAAAACTTATATCTAAACATTTCTTAAACTTTCTATTCTTCGCTTTTCTTTTTCTTGTCTCCCTTTGATATAGCTATCCATTAGTTCTTTTAGCTTTGTTAGTAAATCTTCTTTCCTTAAATCTATCGAATAATGACCCCAAGCTAGAGTATGTATCCCATCTTCTAATATGTATCTTCTATCATCGTAAGAGCTTAATGCTAGCTTGTTTTCTTCTACTGAATATACATTATGCCTTTTACTCCTTATAGTATTTTGCATTTTATATAATTCATAATCTTTTAAGACACAATCTTCGTAATCTTTGAAAGTTGTTTCTGATTTAACAATATTCGATTTTATTCCTTTCGCCTTATTACAACATTTGTCTTTATCAAATTTACTTTTAAAGTCTTTATCTTCGATGTTTATTTGAGGTGCTTGTATTGAATACATCTTTGATTTGAGACCTACGACTTTTCCTATAATTTCACCTTTCAGTTCATCTTTGAATTTTCCTAATACTTTCTTGTTAACTTGTTTTATCCCATATTTGTTATTATCTTTGTAATCAGATGTATCTAGATGCTCATACATAGCTTTCATATCCTCATATACATCTTCTGTCTGTATATGTGCTATAACCGAGTCTGTTTCACTCATTAATAGTTTGACTTAATCTCCAAATTTATTCTTCAACACATTGTAATAGAAATCATATAGACAAATTTTAGATATATCCAGAACAGACATCCCACCATAGATAGGCTTGTTAAAAGTAATTTTTGTCTTATACATATGAATAGCAGCTAGATCTTCGGAAAATATAGTTCTATCTTTAAAAGTAGGTTTAGCTATTAGTTTCTCTGGTAATTTTACATTAGGTGCTAGTATTATATCTACTCTCTTTCTTAAGTTTTCCATATCTTTCCAAATACTGCATTATTCGCTAGTTTATAGGAGTCTTTTTCAAAATCATTCCTTGCGTGCGATCTAAGTTCTGTATTTAATTCTATATATTTCTTTAACCAGCCTGATTGTTTAAATTCTAATATTTTATGTATCTTTTTAATTTTGAGACCTTGTGACACATAGAATTTTAAATTTTGATAATGCAATATATAGTTTTCTTTATCGTAAAGTGTTGTTAATATTTTTGGAATTTTCTTGTTGTATATATAATTTTCAGGAGCTAATGGAAAATCTGAATGTTTATTATGAAGTTCTTTTGGATACTCTAAATCGACTTCTAGTATATATCCAGTATTAGACTCATCGTATGTCTCTAATAATTTATTTATCCAGTATTTATCATTTACACCATTAATAACCTTTTTCCATTCGAATTCTCCATAAGGCATATAAAGATTCATAGCCCATCCACATTCGTTATTTGCATCCATGTACATTATGTAAGAACTTTTCTTTTTAGGATTATAATTTTCTAGATACTTATTATTAGCTACTGCATATCTATTTGAACATTGGGAAATTCCACCTCTTATACCTTTTTCTATAAAGAGCAGTTTATCATAATCAGTTAACAATTCTAATTTTTGTTGTGTCATCTTTAACATTGCATCCCAGAAGAAGCCTGGACTTGTGAAATACCATGCAGGATCTAATTTATATGTATTAAGAGCTGTATCTCTGAAGTTTTCAATAATGTCTGTTAATTGAAGTACATCTGTTTTGTTGTAGAATTGAGTATATTCTCTTAAGGTTTTTAAATTGAATATCTTACAGATTAATAGATGATGGTTATAATCCTCGTCACTTATATTTTCTCCTGTTAATCTATTCTTAAACTTGTCTCTAGATAGTGGAACAGGTTCATCTAGTTTTTCAGGCGAATCAGCATAATCATATGGATAGATACCTTTTCTTTTTACTAAATCAATTACACTTTTAGGAAAAAAATTTAATGTTTCTCTAAATTGTTCTGGTTTTAAATTTTTTGCTAATTCAGCTAGACTTCTTGATAAAAATCTAAACGAATCTACAAATCTTAATTGGATTGATCGTTCTTTATTTTCTTTATTCTTGTATCTTATTGTTTTTGAGAATGTAATATACTTTTCTTCTGTGTTAGGTATTATAGTTATCTTTTCTTCTAATTCTCCGCCTCCTAAACTTTTTATAAATAGATGTGTATCGTATCCAGATAAGTTATGAATGAACACAGGAATAAATCTTGGGTTTGTATATTTTATGTTACAATAAGAATGAGCAGCTCCTCTAAATTTTCCAGTTAAATGATCATGATCAGCAACTTTGGTTATACATGCTTTTATATTGTTTATAGTCTTTTTCAATTCTTTAGTACATTCATCAAGTATAACTTCTATATCCTCCTTTTGCTCTTTTATATCTATTAATATGTCATCTATATCATCAATATCATCATCATCTTTTTTCATATACAATTCTTCTTCTAGATGTTTATAACCTTCTTCGATTTTCTTTTTTAAAAAACTAGTTAAAATATTTAACCTTTCTATTTTCTTTTTTTAATAAACGTGGAAGTTCTTCAAAAGTTCTTTCACAAATATGACATTTTTCAGATGATTCAAATATATTTCTTTCTTCTTCTGTAAGGCGATTCATAGGTTTATAAGTATCATAAATCTTTGCAATTTTAATAGCTTCTTTTAATTTTTCTACAAATACATCTGATGCATTATCTCCTATATATTCTACTGGTTTGCTTTTATAAGAATCTAAAGTACTTTTGACATAGTATGTAAAACTATTTGGTTTATGTTCTTGATATGCGTTTGAATAAGATCTTTCTGGATCAGGTTGGCATGTAATAATTTCCTTTAATAGTGATTCAAAGTCAGCAATAAATGTAAATAGAATTCTCAAAGATCGTTTATGATTAATAAATTCAAGTACCTTATTCCATTCTTTTGGTAAAACGATTTTTGCAGCTGAATATAATCCACAGTATTTTTCATGCTCTTTTAATAACTCTTCTGATTTAAAATGCTTAGCTAAACATCTTTCACATAGGAATCTTTTATGACCATCTTTAGTTATTTGACTGCCTACAAGCTTCCACAAGTCTTTAATCCAACAATAATGAGTTTTCTTTTCACTTTTAAGATATAACAGATGAATATGTTTTCCTTTCTTTTCTTGTGCAATTCGAAGTGGAAAAATTGAATAGTTATCATCAAAACTAAATACACTAATGGAAATATCAGTTCTCGTTTCAATCTTGGCTATCAGTTCTCAGTAATTTGTACAGGAAATGGGATATCTTTAAAAATATCTTTAAACTTATCTTCATGTTTTTTATATGTAGAGACCCTGTCTCCATGCTGCCCATGTTTAACTGGATATAATGCAGATATGACTGAGTATAGGAAACACTTTTGATCATTATTCTTTATATTAACACATGCTCTTCTCTTCTTAATCATGTATGGAAGTTCTATGTAAGAGGAACCTCTCATTGATACATACTTATTAATTCTTAATTCTAAAAAGTCTATAGAATGTAACATCCATCCAGATCCTTTACTTTGAAACTTTTCCATTTCTCTTATGAGTTTGTATGAAGCTTTTTTACAAAAGTCATCTAAATCTGTAAATTCGAGTATAATTTCATTTGAAGTTTTAAAATTATGTTCTTGTATCGTATTTTCCTTTCTAAATTTACAAATAAATGACATATTAACTTTAAGCGCATTGAAAAGTTTAAAACTGTCCTTGATTTTATTTTTAACAATCCTACTACTTGCATTTAAGAATTTCAAAGGATCTTTATATCCATCAATGTTTTCTATTCTAAATGTCTGTAATCTATATTTCAATGATGTTTCTTTCAATTCAACTTTAACTTAGGTCTTTTCGGTTTCGGTCTTTCAAATACTTCTTCTTTAAATGGGAATATATTTCTAATCTGTCTCCTGCTTTGTTCATCGTCATGTTGTTTAAGACGGTCTATCAGTTCTGCTTCTCTTAATCGGGAATATCTTCTGATTCCCCTCTCTTTACATTGTCGTCTTAGCTCTATTACAGTAAATTTGTTATAATTACTCATCTTATTTATTATATAGAAAATCTTTATCAGTATCGTTTTTTACCTTCGTCGGATTATTTCAGTTCATTTTCATTTATCCTAATACAACACTTAACATTGTACACTCCTGCCATTGTCTACATATTATGCGTTGTATTAGAACACGACTTTCATGGGAATAACCCAACAAAGTCACATATACACATTTAAAATTAAATCATTTTTGTAAACTTACTCATCATCATCATCATAATCATCACTGCCATATTTATATTCATCATCACTACTCAAATCAGATGTTTTTTGTTGTGCTATTAATAATTCTTTCTCCTTTAACAGTATTTGCTTCTCTAGTAGTGCTGCTAAGAGTTTAAGATCATGATGAATTAGTTTAAGTCTATCATGTAATAAATCTAATTCTTTCTCCATATTTGTTATATAGAAAACCAACAAAAATGAAATAAATTTAAATATCTAAGAATAAAAACGAACATGACTAGTGCTAAGGAAATATTATCTTACAAACCTATATTTGATTGTGTATGCAAACATTTAGATATTGGTGGTTATAATGATGAAGATAAAATAAATTTTAGCGTGTCCATAGGTATGTTAGATCATTTGTTCAAGAAAGCCACTAAAGAAAACAACTCATTTCTCATACAAAACATTCTCTATGCAAACGTTATGGACTTATCCGATGAAATATTAGATTCACTAACTAATGAGCAATGGTTATCTATAGGTTATGATGATTATGAGGAGGAATATAACTATGATCACATTACAGAAGACTTCATACGCAAATATCAGGAGAAAGTTAATTTGATTGAAATATGTTTATGGAAAAAGTTATCGGAAGAGTTTATAAGAGAATTTGCAGATAAAGTTGATTGGGGGATTATTTCAGGAAGCCAAGACTTATCAGAAGACTTTATAAGAGAATTTGCAGATAGAGTTGATTGGGGAGAAGTATCGTATAAAAACCTATCTGAAGAATTTATTAGTGAGTTTATAGATAAAGTTGATTTTGATGCTATATCTTATAGAAACAAACTCTCTGAAGCCTTTATACGAGAACACGCAGATAAAGTTTCTTGGGCGTGCTTATCTGGAAATCAACAATTATCAGAAAACCTTATAAGAGATTACGCTGACAAAGTAGATTGGGAAATGATTTCAATGTCTCAAAATTTAACAGAAGGATTTATTGCAGAGTTTAAAGACAGAGTTCATTGGGATAACATTTCAACTTATCAAGACCTATCTGTAGAGTTTATATATGCATTTAGACATTACGTAGATTGGATAGTTATAATAGGAAAATATCATAATAATCCTGATTTAGGTGATATATTGAATTTAGCATTCGATGTTACAACAGATGGTTTGTTTAACGCTTGAAATTGTACTTTGATGGATTAAACCATAAAAGTCGTAACCTTAATTATCAGATAATAACATATCATACAAGCGATCTATACTGTTAATCAATTCTTCTTCTGATAGGGGATGTCCAAAACTCATACCCCTTACCTTTACGAATCTCTTATACTCAAAAACAAATCAACAACAAACTCGTCGTCTTCTTCTTCAATATCCACATGACAACCATACGAAACAACACAGCTGTATTTTTTTGACTTTGTTTAGGAGGTTGACGGAGTTTGGATCTTTGGTTTCTGACAACACTGACATTCTTGGGTACTTTTCTTTGAGACACTGAAATCTTGCTTTGATGTTTCGCTGCTGAACCCTTCCAACCCAATATTTGTAACGCCGAACCTGATCATGTTTGTCTGTATCGTACTTGTCTACTATGTCTTGAAGCTGACCAGCCGTGAGGTTCTTTTTAACGATGATTAACTTGTGTACTTTTCCTGGGTCTTCTGTGTGTTCAGCTGCTATTGATTTTAGCTCTTCGTTTTGAATTCTTAATTTCTCCATTGTTTGTTCTATCTCTTCTACTCTCGATTGTAACTCTTCTTGATCTTCTTGAATGTGTTTAAAACTAGAAACGAAATAGTCTTCGATGATATCATAGCATTTGTCATAGAAGTCTCGTGATATCCATAGAGCAATAGCAAGAAATATCTTCCTATAGACATATGTTCCGGAGATAATAACATTTGTTTTTGTATCTCCTCCACCCTTTACTAGATACTTAGAGCGACTCCTATGATTAGAGGGGTCGGTCATTTTTTGATCGTAGTATCTCATCAACTCTTGCGATTCTTTATTTTTCAGCCAGTTATCAAACCTCTTACCACCATCTTGACACAACTTAGTAGCATTGAAGTACCCAGTGTTCTTATCTACAATCAACTTGAAGTCACCAAAAACACCATACGAATAGTTGTCCTTGATCTGTTCGTAGCAAATATCGTTTAAACTAAGAGAACTATCCATGGTGCTCACATTTATTATATAGAAAATCTTTATATAGAAAATTTTTATTGTGTAGAAAATTTCTTTATTATATAGAAAATTTTTAACTTCATTTTCGTTACCGGCTAGTTTTACTGTGTAAGATGAGTTTCTGAAGTGGTCTGAATCCTGACCACTTCGAAGTTTGTTAAACCAGCCTTTTATACTTAAATGTTTCTTAACTGAATAAACCTGTCAACAAGATCTATATCACTTAAATCTGTGTTCATATGCGAACCATGCCAAGTTATTCTATCATCATATCTTTCTTTAGCTCTGTTGTATAAGTTGACAGAGTTTGGATCGTCGACGTTAAGCAGAATACTCATACTTGGATACTTAAGTTTGAGTTGTTTAATCCTACTTTCGTAATTGCATGTTTGTACTCTTCCAACCCAATACTTATATCGTTCTATTCTTTCTTTTTGATCTCGTTCTTCTTCGTCATAGTAAAAGAGTATATTTTCAAGTTGTTCTTTAGTAAGGTTTTTCTTGATAATGAATAGCCTATGTATCTTTCCTGGATCTTCTGTATATGGTGCTGCAACTGTTTTAAGATAATCAACTTTGCTTTCTAGTTCTTGATTGTACAATCGTAATTGCTCCATTTGTTGTTCTATCTCTTGCACTCTTGCTTCTAGTTGTTCCTGTTCATCCTTGTATTGTTTAAAGTCTTTTGTGTAATAGTCAATAATGATTTGATTGCATTTAAGGTAAAACTCAGGAGAAACCCATCGAGATATATCCAAAATCAACTCTTTACATACATATGTTCCTCTTATTTCGTTCCATGTTTCACCTTTACCTCCTGTTATTGTTTTGATAATTTCATCTCCTATTATTATAGTAGATGAAATATACTCTAAGAGTTCTTTTGATTCTTTATTTTTCAGCCAATTATCAAATCTTTTCCCACCATCTTGACACAATTTAGTAGCATTGAAATATCCTGTACTCTTATCTATAATCAACTTGAAATCACCAAAGATGTGGAAAAGCAACTCCCAGGAAGCCGGGAGTTGAATTTTTCATCATAATACCTCATTAAATCTTTTGATTGTTTATTTTGTAACCAGTGATCGAACCTTTTACCTCCATCTTGACACAACTTGGTTGCATTGAAGTACCCAGTGTTCTTATCTATAATCAGCTTGAGGTCACAAAAGACGCCGTACCAATAGTTGTCTTTAATCTGTTCGTAGCAAATATCGTTTAAACTAAGAGAACTATCCATAGTACTCATATTTATTATATAGAAAATGCTGATTTTTAACTTCATTTTCGTTACCAGCTAGTTTTACTGTGTAAGATGAGTTTGTGAAGTGGCCGGAATCCTGGGAGCTTCGAAGTTTGTTCTACATAGTAAAATGGGTTTTGCAGCTCCCCGGAAAACTGGGAAGCTGGTTTTCTTTGATAATTTCTTTGATAATTTCATCGGTCCGCGACCCTGGAAATATATGCTATGGGGGTATCGTTTCGTTACCCCTATCTCATTCAAACCAGAATTTTATGGAATAACCATAAAAGACAACATTTATATTTACACTACAACATTACTCTTATCTATCCAACTATTATGTGAATCATCAAATCCTAACCATTTAACGTATACTTTGTCACCTTTCTTTCTCAACACCTTTTCCACCAAGTATTCATCTTTATGTTTCGTCTTTAATAGTTCTGGTTCGTAAAATCTACCTTGCACATCCTCTTCTTGTAAATCTTTAATTCTATATGTAGGTGGATTAGATGGAATAACTTCACTAATAACAAATACTTCTGTTGACCAATTAGGTGTATATCCTTTCTCGAATAACCCTTTTGATTTACTTATACGAACATGATCACCTAACTTGTATTTGGGCTTAACACGCTTATATTCTTTTTGATACACTTTCTCCAATATTGTTCGCTCATTCTTCTTACTAACTTCTACAGGCTTTAAACCAATTGTTCTATGAATTTGATGATTATATTCTTTAACTAGTGTTGGTAATATCTCTATTCATTTGTAATTCCCTTGTGTTGTGAATCTTTTCCACATGTTCTGTTTAAGTGTTCGATTAAATCTCTCAACAACAGAAGCTTTCTTACCACTATAGGTTGAGTAGTGATTAATCTTATTTTCATCCATCAACTCCTTAAACTCTTTATTGTAAAACTCTTTACCTTGATCTGTTTGTAAGTTACTAGGTTTTCTCGTTCTTAATATGGATTCGAATGCTTCTGTAACATTTTTACCAGTCTTATCTTTAACAGGAACAGCAAACGCATATTTCGAGAACACATCTATAATCGTTAGCAGATACTTATAACCTTTATTTAATTTGGAAACGCTATTTAATACTCCGCTATCCATTTCTACAAGATCAGCTTGCCAAAGAACATCGATACCTTTTATAACTACACCTAATCTGTCAAAGTTTTTTCTAGATGGTTTGTGAATTTCATCTATAAGGTCTTCTCTAACACCTTTACCTTCTTCTAGTCAATCAGGCTTTTTAACGAATTGAGTTTCAGTAACACCGCATACAGAAAAATACCTTTCTTTAGATATCTTCCATTCTTTGTTTGTTCAATTCTAATGGTACCTTTCTCCGTATCTTTTAACTTCTTACACTTAACACAATACATCTTGTTTATTATATAGAAAATCAATAACTATCGCTGTTTAATATTATGCTATCAACATTCTCACCATCATCATCACTATCTTCATTTTATCTTTCTACATGCATAAGAAGCAATAGTAATTTACCATGTTTTAGATCGGAAACTTTAGATGGTCTAACTGCTAATTTGTCATTTATATTAAAGTGCAATGGAAAAGAGAATCATTTAAATATATATCTATATAATACGTATTGTAAGATGACTCTATATGCATTATTCTACCTTTATAAAGATATTTGTATGTGATAGATAGATTATGTATTAAAAAGAACGGAGTTTCAACATTTTCTGATATCAATCGACTATGAAGCTCTATAACATAACTCCGTTTGATGAAGTTAAGCTCTTCTTTCAACATAGCAATATCTTTTCTCACAGCTGTATTATCTAACTCTGATGTCATTTTAACATTACCAAAGATGTCCATATTTATTATATAGCAAACGTCTTTAGGAAAGCTCTCTTTCTATGTACATTACAGCAAACAATAATTGTCCTTCTTCCACAGCTGAATTTTTATTTGGTTTAATCGTAATTATATCGTTCTTCTTAAAGTCAAAAGGTATCTCTTTAATCAAAGTATCATCCAAATATATAACTAGAAAGTATTTATCCAAACTTAATTCCATATGCATTATTTTCCCATTATAGAGAAATTTGTAACCATTAGAAAGATTAAATATTCTAAAGATTGGCTCCTTAACGTTTTTAGCTCTTATTCGATATAGTAGAGGCATGGTTTCTTTTTGCATAACCAAGTTAGTAGTATCAATCCTAATCTTTTCAATATCTTCTTTCTTTATGTATGTGTCTTGTAACGTTTCTAATGCATCTTCAAGTCGTTTTCTATCGTTCTCTAATTGAGCTTCTATTGACCTAAGTTGACTTACGCTAACAACATCATTTAAATTCTCCAACAATTTTAATTTTTCTTCACTAATATCAAGATCACCTTTTCTATCTTTAACATTACCAAATATATCCATACTCATTTATTATACAGAAAATGTCCATCCTAATTTTTCAAAACATTTCTTTAACATCTTTATTTGTTTAGGTGAGTGTTTAAAATCAATATCAACATGAACATCGTGCTTTTTCAACAGATAGTACAATACACATTTCAAGTTAATAAACAATGCTCTTTCCGGATACAGCTCCCTAAAGACCTCTTGTAAGTTTTCGAACTCATTTATAAGTGTTTCCTTCATATGTTGTAATTTTAATGGTTTTTGATCGGTAAGGTGATAGTGTATTAAATAGACATCATCATAATATTTTGTGTATTTGTTTTTCTTTAGTACTTCTCGAACATGTTTTGTTGATATTAAATCTCTTGGTATATCTCTAAGTTCATCATTTAACACCTTGAGCACCTCTTCGGGAATAATTCTATCCTGTAAAGCTTGCAAACGAGATAGCTGTAACTTAAATCTTTTCATAGTATCATACCGGGTTTTCTTAAGCAAGCAGCTTTCGTTTCTTCACAAGTACTGTAAACCCAACCACTCTCTACAGAACAATCGTCACATATGTATCTACTCATACCTTTTGTTAATGACTTACTACCACAATTACTGCACTCTAATGGTCTAGAGCTATAATTTGACAACAACTCCTTTACGGTAATTATTGGACGTAACTTTTCCAACTCTTCTTCCGTGTACAAAAATTTTGGTATTAGCATTTTCCATAAATCAATAACATTAGCATTATATACGTTGTTTTTATCTTTTAAGTCTATCTCGCTAACATGCTGAAAATACTGATAAAAATTATATCTATCTAGTGCATCTAATTCATCCTCATACTTCTCAAAATAATCTAAAAACCTATTGTGTATAGCTTCCGTATTTATCTTAAAGCAAAACTTTTATGGATATCCTTATCTCGTAAAGACGTCGCCACAATTTTAGAGTATTCACGACCAAGAGATGCTATTCAAGATCATGTAGACGAAGATGATAAAACACAACTGTCGTATATAAAGGGGGGTGTACAGGAAACGCCCCTTGTTAATTCACCGCCTCATACAATCTTCATCAACGAATCTGGTCTGTATTCCTTAGTGTTATCATCAAAGACGCCCAAAGCCAAAGAGTTTAAGAGATGGATAAAACTTTTATGGATACAAACCATAAAAGCGCTTAATAATTTTTAATCATATACATAACGTCGCTAAAAGAATACCCTTGATTTAGAAGATTTAAAACCTTAACACAAAGATGACCACATATAACTGAGTTAAAGTCTTGTATTCGTTCGTCATTGTAAAATAAGTTTTCAGTACCAAGATATTGTGCCAGTTATTTAGGAGGAACACCACCATAAGAATCGAACACGTACTTTATGTTGTTATCTTTCCAATAGCATATCCAATGAGTACCAATGTTTTCTGATTTATCAAGGTTAACTATACCACACTCATTTACATAAGGTTTTTGTGGAAGTTCTTCACTCATAAATACACCTCTAAATCGTTTTAACTTTAATTCTTTAGCCAACCTCTCTATATCGAAGTTGGTCAATGGTTTTAGTTTTTTGACTTCCTTGATTTACCTGCCCCCTGCTTTTCTTCCATAGCCATATTGTGTCTTTTTTGTTCTTCTAGTTCTTGTTTATTCTTCTTAGCATCCAGTACAGTTTTAGTAATCGCTGCTGCACCACCTGCTAATGAGCCAACTGCTCCTAAAGCAGCTAAAATGGCTGGAATTGTAAAGAAAAGGCACCCATATGCTCTTTCTTAATCTTTTTCATTTGTGCAGTAGTTAAATTCATTCCTTTACCTTCTATAATTTTCTTAGATTTATCACTAAGTTGTTTCTTTGTTAATACATGATCGATATTTAAATCCTTTAGTTCGTTATAAGGAAAACTAAACATACAACCTTTAATAGAACACATCTTCCTGTTTATTTAAGAGAAAATCTTAGTTTGTAAAAGTACAGTTGTTGTTGCTCCACCAAAATCAATTAAGGAATCATTCTCATCTGTTATCCTTATCTCAAAATTGTCAACCTTGTCTTTGGATATAGGGAAAATAATGGGATAGTAGGCTCGTAAATAATACTATGTTTGAACTCAGCATCTGTTTTGAATGATGCTATGATCCCTGTTTCTGTATGTGTGTATTTTGTATCTTTAACAAACATGCCATCTGCTATATTACAGTGAACATTTATAGTATCAAACGGATGAAACTTTGGCAACTTACTTCCAATATGTGTTTTGTTCTTTTCTAAAACTTCAAAAACATTAAACCCGAGGACAGGGCCTATACTCCCAATTGTAACATCATTACTATGAGTTTCAATTTTAACTCTATTTCTTAAAGGATCTTCTGATAATGTTATGTTGATGGATTGAGATTTTAAATATTCATTAAGACTGTTTAAGCTGTATTGCTCCTCTGGTATAAAAACTTGTCTATCACCATATGAGAAACTGTTTTTTTTCTCTTGTTATGTTTGGAGTTAGATATGTACTGTAAAACCCAACTAGTCCTATACTTAAATAGTTGCTCCTGCTGTCTAATTCGTATTGGAGTTTCTTCTTTAAAACAGAAGTATCACTCGTTAACTTGAATACCTTAGCCATTTATTATATAATAAATGAATGAGTTTGATTTACCTAGAGATATTCCAAGAGAGAAAGTAATCAAGTTAATTGAAGATGTCATTCAAAAGTTAGAATACAGTTTAAAGAAGAAAAAGAGAAAACTACGAATTGTTAAATATGCATACCACACTTTGATCACGTTGTCGGTTATACTTTCTGCAACAACTGGGTTTATTAATATTTTTATACCTGTAACAATTTACTCGATATTAACAACGTCTCTTGCAACTGGAAGTGCTATAATAACAGGTTTGTCTTCTAAGTTGAACATAAGCAAAAGAAAGTATGAATATAAAGCCATTGTCACTTGTATTAACTCATTTAAAGAACAGTTAGAGATGATAATAACATTAAATGGTGAAATGGATAACGAATATATAAAAGGTACGTTGCTTAAAATCAGAGAACAGCTTAAAGATATAAGATCATAAAGAGTAGATTTGAAGACCTGGAAACTACAAATGGCGTCCGTAATCCGGACACCCTTCCAAATGAACAACCTCACACAACCTTCATCAATGAACCGGGTCTGTACTAGTACTATGAGCAGAAAATTAATCATCGCATTTCCGAGGGTTTTAAACAAGCATCATATGAGGTCAAATTAGCAGGTAATCAATAACACCATATCAGGCACATACGTTTACAAGAAGGCAGTCCAGACTCATTGATGAAGATTGTATCTGGATGTGTTTTTGGTAAGGGCGGTGAATTGCCGCTCTTAACTTCTGAAAAATGTTTCTTATCTTCGTCTACATGATCTTGGATGGCGTTTCTAGGTTGTGAAATACTCTAAGGCAAATAAGATCATAAAAGGTAATGATTTTCTCTATAATAAATGAGTAAGAAAGCTATTAATTGGGATGTAAAAGAGATCGTAAAAGAAACAACAGCTAAGAAAAGAAATGGAGAGCTTATACCTTATGATATTCGATGCCTTATCGTGGGTTCATCTGGGTGTGGTTAGACGTTTTTGCTATTTAACTTCTTATTACAGCCAGGTTGGTTAAACAATAATTACTTCTACATATATTCTAAAAGCATGAATCAGCCAAAATATGAGCAGTTAAAAGATCGATTTGAGAAGGCAGAACTAAAGTTCAATATGCACATAGCAACGTTCTTAAGCGGTAATGATTCTATTGTACCTATTGATGAATGTGAAAAATACTCTGTCGTTGTGTTTGACGATTACATTTTAGAGAATGAAGATACTGTTAGAAATTACTTTACAAGAGGTAGATATAGACATTTAGACTGTTTCTATCTTGCACAAACATATTCAAAAGTACCTAAACAGCTTATAAGAGATAACGTTAACTTCCTATGCATATTCAGACAAGATGACACTAATCTTAAACATGTGTATAATGAGTTTGTTGGAGGAGATATATCTTATGATAAATTTAAAGAGATATGTTCAAAATGTTGGCAAGAAGATTGTGGTTTTATAGTAATTGATATGACAAGGAAGGTAAACAATGGTAAGTATAGGAACACGATAAAACACTTCTTAAACGTTTGATGTTTTTTCACGTTTTACGTTTTAACGTTTGACGTTTATTGACGTTTATTAACGTTTATTGACGTTTATTGACGTTTGTTCGTTTTCTATACAATAAATGAATGAGAAAGTAATTGATAAGAATATTAAGTTGAAGGAGTTCTTGATAAAGGGCTTCAAATCTTGGAAGAAAGAAAGAGCAGGTATATACGATAAATTTAAAACACAAGAGCAACTTGTAATTGATGCTATTCAAAACTTAGGAAGTGAGATCAAAGAAGTAGCAGAACAAAATAAAAATCTAGTAACTGAACTTGTTGCAGTTGCACATAAAACGGCTTCAATAGATCCCTGTCTACTAAAAACACCTAAAAAGATAACTTATGATAACCGGACAAATAAAGCAGATGAGAAAAAAATTAAAGACAAGGAGTAGAAGGAGTAGAACCTTTAACAACAGCACAATCATTTGGTAAGATTGCAACGAAATATTATAGTAAAAGAAATGATAGTGTGTTTGGAATAAGAACTGTAAAAGAAGATGGGAAAATAATAAATAATGTAGGAAATTCTGAAGTTAAAGTGAATGGCGATGATTTGATAATAATGGTAAAAGTTATAAAGGAACAGAAGGCCTATGGGAATTGTTAACGATAAATACTCATAAAACCATTGAAGAATATGACGATGATGATTTTGAACAGTACAAGGAAATAATAATAGAATCAGATGCTGCCTTCCAAAAATATAATCGAGATAAAAAAGTAGCATCGAGTAGAGGTTCTAAGTACATTAATATTATCAAGCCTATTTGGGATAATTATATTAAACCATCTTTACCTCCAACACCACCAAGACAGAAAACACCAAAGTCTGGTGAAGGAATTAAACAATATATCGAGATACCTAAAGAATATGTATGGATGGATGACGTGAGAATGCTTATAGATAGCTTAATAGTTATAGATGGAGAAGAAAAGGCTGGAAATGATAACTTTTACAATGAGAAAGTAGGTATAGTGAGTATGATTAATAACAAGCTTTCACAATTTATTCCTAATGATCCAAAAGGTATAGGTTATTTGATAAAGATATTGAATACATTACCACCACGATTCTGGAATGATGAGAAGCTTGGAAAAGGATTAGTAAATGATTTGATTAATAAACTCCCATTTGAATTACATATTCGAGGATTTAGATTTTGCGGTCCGGGAACTGAGCTACAAGAAAGATTAGAAAGAGGTGATAAAGGCATTAACCCATTAGATGAGGCTTGTAAAGAACATGATATATACTACAGAGGCAATAAAGATACAGAGTCAAGACATATTGCAGATAAGGAACTAGAAACTAAAGCATGGAAAAGAGCATTTAGTAGTGATGCGCCAATTGGTGAACGATTACCTGCTTTTGGGGTTGGTACTGCTATGAATGCTAAGGTTAAGTTGGGATGGGGGTTATGAGTTTTTAATTGTTATTATGTATGATTCTTTTATGGGTATATCCCATAAAAGCGTTGTTTCAAGATTTTCTTTATAATAAATGGATAGTGTTGTGAGTTACGTGTTACAGAGTTTTAAAGCTAACACAAGAATATTTAATAATTTGAATGAAGCTAACAAAGATATTGAGTTCGATTTCGATGTGGGGGATGGCTTTCTACATCCACACAAAGCAGATTGTCATATGACTTTTGAAGTTGTTGGTGCATCAGTTGGAGGAACATTTGGTGCAAATGATACAATAAAACTTGTAGATAGCTTTTTACCATTCTTTTCTCAAATTGAGGTTAGAAAGCATGGAGTTGTTATAGATAAGATTGAACTACCAGGAATAACATCTACAGCTATTGGAACATTAAAGATTTCCAAACCAGAAGTTGAATATCTAAAACAAGCAGGATTTGAAACATATGATAAACTTGGTCTAAGAAAGGACTTTAGTGTCTGTACCCATTAATATTAATTCCAGGCTTCTTAAGTGATTATAAAGAGGTTATGTGGAAAGGTGGATTGAGAATAACATTTACAAAAGCTAACAACAATAACGATGTCTTGTACAAATGGGCTGGATCAGGAGCAGCTCCTCATGATGGAAAAATAACAATAAAAAAGTATGGAGATAAGAATGCCCATTGTTGAATACGAATCTAATTATGAAAACAAGTTAAAGTTTAATATTCTTAAAGAGCCTAAAATCATGTTTTCATTCCATACTTATCAATGTGTTCAGAAGATTGTTGTAGGTTCTTTTTTGGAGTTTGATGTTACTACACAATTTAATTCTAGACAATTTGATATGCCTGATTTTGTAGTTGTGATGTTCCAAACAGATAGAAGTGGCAAACAAACAGCAGACGCAAGTAAGTTTGATAATTGTAAGGTAAAGAATATCTATCTTAAGAATGGGAGGAATGAGGTATTTCCAAAAGAATCAAGAAACTTAGATATTGCTAACAAGGATTATTTTAAGATGTACGAAGATTATACTGCGTTTAAGAGAATAACGTGTGGCAATACCGAAATGTACTATGGCCCTAAAGAGTTTATAGATAACAGACCAATGTATGTGATTAATTGTAGTAAGAGAAAAATTGTATCGGTAAATGAGATAACAAACATAAAGATCGTTGTAGGCTTTGCAGTAGCTGTGGCTGCTGATACTATATGTTATGCGATTTTAATTGGGCGAAAGAACTTTACATTTGATCCCAAGAATGAGAAAGTAGTAAAAGAGTTTTAGATAGTTAACAAAATATCAACGGACATATAGAGATTTTAAAGGTGAGCGTTTTGCTCACCTTACGGTTCAAGAATCTAAGGGCCACCAGCGCTGGCCCTTTATCAGTTAGCCATAGGCGACCATGTAAGAGAAAAATATCGAAAACAGTATTCGACTTTAAAGGGTATCGAAGAGATACCCTTGCATCCTTGAACTGTTTTCATTAACGATTGTTTTATGGAAGTTTTCCATAAAACGAAATTGATAAAAAATGATTACATTTTTTTTGTTGAAGATAAAAATTGAAGAGTGTTCATTGATTTTCTATATAATAAATACGATGGCAAAACACGTTGATTTTTTAAACTAGCTTGGAAGTCTTGAACAAAAACAGGTTATTGGATTAAGAGAATTAGAATTAAATACAGAATATAAGATTTTGAAAATGGAAAAGATTAAAACTAAGTATGGAAAGAGCATATTAGTTGAGTGTGAGGAGTTCAAGGTTTTTCTTCCACCAAGATTTACAAAACACTTAACAGATAAAATGATTGATGAGATCGTTAAAGATGGAATAAAAATCAAATACACTGGTTTAAAAGATAACTATCCAACTGTTGAGTTCTGTATGTAAATTTCAAATGAGGATTGGTTTTGTGAAACCAAAAAATAACAAAAATGAACTAAAATAGTTTGTCAGAAGTAAAAAATGGAGTGATTAGAATGGATCCTCAAAAGAAGTTTATACTTACTAACAATTTCAGTGTAATTGTAAAAAATGTGCAAACCGAAGTTCAAGTTGTTTCTGATATTAACGGCTGTCTATTCAGCTTGAATTACGATCAGTGGACAGAGTTTAAGAAGCCATTGTTTCCTATAGAGAACGAGGTTAACAGAAGATTCCATTATCAATATCCGAACTTGTAATTTTAAGTATGTTCTAAGTGTTTTATGGTTATAAAGCCATAAAACTGAGATCTTTAAACATACACAATGCATAAGGAGAAACAGTACTTTTGAATGTCATTCGAATTTGAATGTCATTTATATCCATAGATAAATAAGAGATTTATTTGAGTTTTTAAATAGTATCCTTAAAGTTATGCAACCTACAATACATTAAAAATAAATTTATTTCTCTATTGATTGTCGTTTGAATTTTGAAAATCGGTTAATATTTGACGATGTTATAGCCAATTGAAAATTTCGGGAATTTTTTACGGGTTTATTTTTGAGTTTTCGGGAAATTGATATTCTTCAAAAAAGTCTTAGAATTTTATTGTGATTATGGTCGTATTTTTTTGTTTTCGATTTGTTGAAATTTTGTAGAGATATTGAAAAAGGGAAACATATCCTGTAGGTTATGCAGCCATCTATGCATTTTAGAAAATTGGCTATGTTATTGGTATTCACTTACCGTTTGAATTTTTGAAATCGGTTAATTATCAGCCGAGGTATTAAATATTAACGTTATTTGGGGGTGGGACTCCCAGTGTTGCCAACTCATTTTTAAGAATTATCATATTTATTAGAAATGGGGTGAATTCATCCCTATATGTTTTAAAGCGATATCTTGAAAAATTAAAATCCTGGAACGTTCCGAAAAAAATATTGAGTTGGAGACACTGTATGGTAAAAAGAGATCTAGTGAGAACAGCATGTACAATTTGTGAGTTGTGAATTTCTTTCTTTTATTTGAGGAAATCATGTTGAGGAAATCATGTTGAGTTATATGTAAGTTATTCTCTCTCTTTCTTGTTGAAGGTGGAAGAATATAATGACGTGTATCAACTAACATCATAGTTATTACGTAGTCCCATCCCGTGGGATTATGTCATAGTTATTGCGTAGTCCCATCTCGTGGGATCACGTCATAGTTATTGCGTAGTCCCATGCCGTGGGATTACGTCATAACAGCTCCATCTGGTGTCTACTGCAACTAGAAGTTCTGTTGGCATGAGGAGGCTAATGTGTATATATATATATATATATGTTGATGTGAGGAGAGGAAGGAAAGAGAGAGGTTGTATGCTCTTTGCTTCTCTGAACTGAAACTGGTTTATAAGCTGAATATATGTATGTGCGTCTGATGTAACCAGCGAATCAACATACTCAACTTTAACTTATCATCATTCAGCCATCTGTGAACCGATTTAGATCAAACAAAAACTACTTTTTCAATCAAAAACAGCACTATAAGTTATAAGTTTTAGATGTAAGTTTAGGTGTAAAATTCTTTTATGGTTATATATCATAAAAGTAGATTGAAGATGTATCCTGTATGGGGTCAATGTGGGGAAGATGTAATTTTCGATGTGTATAATTAGATTCTATGCTGGAGGATTTCATATATAAAAAAGCCTGGTTTGAGGAAGTGGCCCCAAACCGGTTTTATGAATACTACTCATTACGAAAGTGAATGAAGTAAATAGATTAATAGATGAGTTTTTGGATGTTTTGCTTCAACGTTTTATTCCGATTAAATTGAGATGTGTAATGCATGATTATTATTTTTGTGATGTTTTGAAAGGTTATAATAAATACTTTTTCCTATTACATTCTTATGAAGTAAGCTTTGCGCTACAATCTTCCTGAACGCGACAACACTGCACGACAGCGTTGCCGCACTTCCACTTACTGTATGCTGTTTGTTCATATAAGCGCGGGGAATTTAAAGATTGGGCTGCAACATGGCTCACCGCTTAACGCAGAGAACATGTTAAAGTAAAAAAAAGAATTAAAAAAAAAATAAATACTCTACCAACTAAACCCAGTGCCGGTGTGGAGCAATCACGGGCCCTCGGCTAAAGTTGGTTGTGGGCCCCCTGATCGAGAAACTTTTCAGAGTGTATCTTCGGTACTTACAACAATGATTAAAGGTTTGTTTATGAAAAAAAGCTTCTGAAGTATTTTAAATCTATCTAGGTTACGGTAAATGACAAGGTAAAACATACTTAAGCAATATAACGTAGATATAAATCATGATATAAGTTTCGGCGTCAGTTCAGCGTTGTACTATATGGTGTAATGAGGCTATGAGTGAAATAAAGAGAAATGTGTTGATATGGCAAAATTATGCGAAACCCGTACAGTTATAAGCATTTTTTTATTCTATGAGAACTAATGACAAATATTTAACGTGCATTACAACATTTATATCACCACATAACTGTAAAAAGGTATTGGTATGCACTAACAAAGTGAAGCTTATTCTAGATTTATATTAATACAAACAGGCAAATTATTGATTACTACTAATAAATGAATGCAATATCATAAAGCACATAATAGTAAAATTGAAAATGACTCAGACACACACAGGAATTACAAAGTATCAGGAACAGGTCCAAACATAAATTTTCTTTTCAAAACTTCGCTTGTCACCGCAATTTCATCAGTAACTTTATTTTTATCCAAATTTGTACACAAGTCTCTCTCAACATTCATCAACATGAAAGGAGATAGTAAGTTCTCGCTTAAAGAATATCTGAGTCTGGTTTTTACAATTTTCAATTTCAAAAAAAAAGTCGTTCACAAGTCACGTGAGTGGATGTAATGGTCATTATATATTTAAACACAGTATATAAATTACTAAATAATCCAGACTGTGACGATAGTTCATAGAGAATGGGAAATGCAGATGAAAGACATTTGAAACATTTCCTTTTAGTACCACATTGAGTTTCAGACTTTTTCTTCTTATCTTCAGATGTCACACTTTCATCTGAATCACCATCACTATCATTACTTGTAATTCTCACAAGTTTAAACACCTCGTTCTCTTCTGGTTCTTCAGACTTGTCACTAAATCTGCACTCAAATTACGATACTCGCTTGCAAACTGTTTCAGTTCTAACAACAACTCACTTCTATTCATGTTTGCTAATTGAGAAACAGTTTTCAAGCAATCATCTGGAAAATCTTCCACCTCCATTGCAACTATATCCTCGTACCTTTTTGGGTCTAACCAGGAACAATCAAGCAGTAGAGTCTTGTTGGGTACAAACCGTTCTTCTATACTTTTACTCGCATAATCGATAATGTTTAAGTATAGTACTTTGTATTTCTGGTCATGTGACAAATTTCTAGCCTCGTCAGAAACTTGCTCACAAGGCATTTTTTTCACCTTGGGAATTTTTTTTCTAGCAAATCACATTCTATATCAATTTCCCCATTCATAATATACGCTTTGATGTCTTTAACCAGGGGTTTACATTTGTCATGCAATCTTTTAAGATTTTGGTAACTTTTTTTTTAATTTCGTCTAATAATACATCTACCGACTGCCAGGCCTTTGCACAGTCTAAGGACTTGCTTTGGAGAGAGATGGACACAGGAGAAGTAACTGAAAACATGTCTAGAATGACTACAGCTGGAAGAACAAATTTTCGAATTTGCACCACTGTTAAATTTTGTTTTGCAATCGAAATTGCCTGCTGACATATCTAACAATACTGACAGAAATTAACGAATTTAGAAGATTCAACATTATCATAATGTAAATCTATTATGGATGATAGAGCTTTGTGTTTGCTCCACCACCTAGTAGCAACTATTTTTTTTTTTAATCGGTGTAGCTTTGCCCACCCAGAATGATATTTCTTTGTAAATTTCTCCCACATGATCATTCTCTTGTATGAATTGCTTAAAAAGCAAGCGGATTCTTCCACAAGCCCGAATAAATGTTCCGCTTGGAGGCACTTTACAGTAGAATCTGCGATAACTAAATTGAGAACGTGTCCCATGCAATGAGTGAATATGATTTTTGGATTTACCTTCTTCAAATGTGCCTGAAGACTATTAGTCTGGGTTTACCTACCCTTTCATATTACTGGCTCCATCAAAAGAGCATGCAATCATATTTGAAAGAGGTATATTGAATTTTTCAAGTGATGATTTTAATTGTTCAAATAGTGCTTTGCCAGAATTTTAGGAAAATACGAAAAGAAAGAAACAATAAATCTATGAAAACTGTCACAAAGGAAAGAGTGGCAACTATAAAGTCCGAAGGGAAATAGTATAACAGATAAATAGTTTTCGGTACTGTATCTAGGTAATGTTATTAGAGAAGATACCGTATGAACTGTGAACTGAAAATTAAAGTTAGATAGGAAAAAATGTCATTATATCCAACTTACTCTTTTAATATTTTGGGCGCCCCTACAAGAGTGGCACCTTAAGCTATAGCTTGTTATGTGTAAATCTGGTCTGGTTGTTTTATAACTGGTTTTCAAGCATTACATTAAACAATGTTGTTGTGTTTTAAAATTAGTTAATTCTGTTTTTGTATTCTAAACATCTGATAATTAAGTTATTTTTTAGGTCTTAAATACTTATTTTCCTATGCGTCCGGGCCCTCCCAAAGGCTCTCGGACCCTTCGGGCCCTCGGCGATTGCCGATCAGCCGACCTGCCCAGACCGGCACTGACTAAACCTTTTTTTGTTAATAGTTTCAAATATTTGGAACACTAGTCTTCCAAATTTTCGAACACTGTTTTGTACGTTTCTCTACCTACCATGGTAAAGGAGATCAGAGCGTCGTTTTAATTACACAAAAAGTATCAAGTGATGAAAATTGAACTTTTCACAACTTACAGTTAACGGATGCATCTACATATTGTACACATGAAATTATTTCACGTGATCTCTTTTCTGAGATATAGTCCTATAAACATTGATCTACCAAAAAAGTACGAAAAAATACGCACTTTTTCATTAATCTTTATTTTTTTCTCACTGCATAGTACAAAGAAAATTTTTATGTCTTAAGTATTGAAAAGACAACATTTCAGCAATTCCAACGAGGTACGACAATGCAATATAAGTTTCGACTGAACGTCACGGCAGCACCACGAAGTCAGGGGCCTATCTTTATGAAATAAATAGTATAGACGTACTTCCTCCCATTCCCGGTACAGCATCTGAAGGTTGGATCGAGTTTCTGTCTCCTCGTTCCATCAGAGGAATGGATGTCAAAAATGAAGGGTTTTGAACCTATTTTCAATGACATTAATGGTACCCGCACAATGTCCGGTGAAAGAAAAACATTGTAAAAAGACTAACCGCGAAAATAAGTGAAAAGTATCCTGATGTGAATGAACAATTAATTGGGATATCTGTAAGAACTAGGATGTTCATTCGCATAAAATACATGAATAATAGAAATAAAATTCTAAAATCAACAAATGCCCATAGAAGAAAATCTCGACTAGGCATGCCTCAGCCACAGTGAGGCCTACACCAAACAACTAAGCAGAGAAAGGTACGTAAAATTATTATTTAAAATTATTTATTTCTGTGCAAACATCTGAATTGTGTTGCTTGTGGCTACTCGCGCTTCGCTTGTCTGCTCCTTTACACGTTGTCGTTCTTTTAGCTGCTCTTGCAGTGACGTCGTGTTAACAGCCAATCAGCGTCCCTTTACCGATATGACCCAACCTTATTAATGCTAGTAACCTAGAATCACTCTACGAAAGAAATACGCAACCGCAGAAGAAGATTAGAAAAATAGTTACTTTTCTGAAAGTTCTCGTAAATCATTTCATTAACTGGCAAAAAAATAAAAGGGAAGTATAAGACCAGTGTTTAATTCTTATTATATTTGAATTCACAATGGCTGGTGAGGCGTCTGTTAAGTTGGAATTGATGTGCAAAGAAGAAATTGCTTTTGACTTACCTCAGGAAGATCCACTCGAAGGGAAAGGGTGGACATTCGAACTGATGACTGACAACAAAGAGTTAATATTGTCTACAACGGAAGGAGAGCAAACAATGGACAAGGATACAGCTATTTGTTCTTTGGATGTGAAACTAGACATTGATAGGGTGAAATCAGAATTAACAGTAGAAGATGATCCCGCATTTGAAAGTAATATAGAAACGCTACGAAAAATAGTGGTTCAGGAGACTTGTCCGTCGTACTCTAATGACTCCCAACAATTAACCACAAAAAATTTAAATTCAGTTCGGCCAGAAAGGTAATGTTCATTTTTCATATACTAATTGGCTCAGATTGACAATACGGTTACACGGGTTGGGAAAATTGTTGGTTAAAAGAAATGCTTCACAAGAAGTATTTATATATGGGAGATATCTCGAACGTAAGTTAGTAATCCACAATTTGAGAATGGCGTGGCACACATACACTAGCTGTATACAAATAATAACAAGGAATCGAAGTTTTGTCAAGAAATAAAGGAATATATTTTTTTCAAGATATAGTGATGGCCAGTGGGAATATTCCCAGTGGGAAGGAATTTAAAAATGGGAATATTCCCGGGTTTTTCCCTGGCGTATAAATTCCCGGGAAGGAATTTATTTCCATTTCTTTACTTTCTCTTCCAAATTATAAGAACCATATGACTAATTACTTTATTTTAATATATTATGATTTATTTCTAGGTTTTAAAGAATTTGGAGGTTAAAAAATTTAAAAATTATTTGACGGTACTTTATATAACTAATAATATGATTTTTTTTTAGTTCCATTTCTATTTGCACTAAAAAGTAAGGTAATTCTTTAGTATTGGGTGGTCAAAACCAGGGTCAGACTTTGCTTGGGAAGGGCAAGAGCACCACCGACGTAAGAGTTTCTCGTTTTGCACTAGTATATTAGTAGACAATCGACTAAAGCATATATATTCCACAAACTCTTTGGGGGGCAATTGCCCCCTCATGCCCTCCTTAAATGACGCCCTGGTCAAAACAAGCAAGAAAAAAAAAGGATGATTTACGGAAGAAATAAGTTGATAGTGATGTTCAAGTAGTCAAGAAAGTGTCGAACAATTTTTTTTTTTTTTTTTTTTTTTTAGGGCAGTAGGGGATTTATACAAAACGGAAAGGTAAGTGGAAGTGATATATGTGAGAAAAGAAAATGATTTGTTGGTAACGAAGATAGAAAACAACGTGCCATGCGGGGCTCTAAATTCGCGTTCATTCTCTAACGCTCGCTGTGCAATGCTGTCTGAATTTAATGTTGATAACATAATTTAACGCATGGAATCATAAAACAACCGCATCGGATTAGAATATCGCAAAAACGTAGGTGCAAAAGCTTGCCCCCAAAGCTAGAGAACAGCCAAAATTAGCAGAGTACTAATTTACAAATGATGAAAAGGAATCATTTTGAAAGTAATTTAGAATTATGTAGAAATAGAGATGAAGTACTATTAATAAATCCTGAACCACAATTAGTAATAGACGTTGGTCAGTCTCCTCCCTCTGACTCGAATTTCTGAAGAGGTACTCGGAAAAATTTTACATGTGAATTAAGGTATGGAATTTCGAGAGATAGGTAGAATGAAAGGTCGTGTATGGCAAGGTTAGGTGCTAAAATATAAAGATAAATATGTAAGTAATTTGAAAGTTTTGTGAATATAAATCTGTATGCGCAAAAGTTGATAAATTGGTGAGACATGTATCTTTTAGCATTTACCCAATCTAATTGGTTTATAACGTTTATAAATTTAATGTGTTTGTAATATCAAGAATAGAGTCAAGTTGAGCAAATCCATTTAGATATAAATTTTAACTGATTAGTGGTTTAAAAGTATTAGGACTTACTATAGAATTTTTTCACACATATTTACAATAATTGATAGAAGATATTGTAAATAAACATACATTTATGCGTACTCTCTAAAAATAATAAAGTGATAAGAAAGTAACATGGTACCGTTCAGAATATATATATATTTTAAAGAATCCTCTGTGGACAACAGTAATAATATGCTGTGATATAAAAATTAATTCAACTTTGAAATCATAATATAGTAATAGAATGCAATTTTGTTTCTGAATGTACATAAATTCCCATTTTGGGAATCTTTCCGGGAATATTCCTGAAAAATATCTTCCCGGGAATTTACCCATCACTACTCATACAAGTCTTATGTAGTTTATATCTTGATAAAAAAAAATTGATTCTTTTATTATTGATTACACATTACTCGCTAATTGTTGCACATATTTAAAATATAGGTACTCGACGATATTGTTTTATTTATATAGAGACTTTTGTAAAATAAGAAATCGCGAGAATAATATTCATCCTAAAATTTTCCAAATTAAACGTGGAATGTATTATATTGGAAAAAATTATGGACGTTTGTAATTTTACTCAGGATTTAGCTCAAATAGGTCTAGCCTCATTTCTCCGGAGGGCTTATAAAGACATTAGCAAAATACAAAATAATGAATATTTTTACCAACAATGGATGTTCATTAATTGTAGAGATCCATACACAAATCCATTTCATAGCTGCACAAATTTCTTTCAAGGAAGTCTACTTTTTAGATTCCCAGCAATCATTTCTAGGGTATGGACCTCCATTTCTCAATATAGGATCACTTTACGGGCTTAGTAGACGTACGTTATTTATGAATCGATGTACAAACAACTCAAACGAGCATGCGCTAGATGGCCAGTAAAAAGAAGATTGCTGTTCAGATTAGGGCATTACGCAGAATGTTGGTAAAGTGGGAATCTTCCCGGGGGAATTATACCCGCTAGTATCTTCCTAAATACTAGCGCGTATAGTTGGACTTTGATGCAATTGTTGAAATTGAAATGTGAAATAGTTCATAGGTGTGGCTACTTTGAACAACATACAAAAAGGTATGTTGAACATACGTTTCAATGCAATGTTTTCATTCAGTATTTAAACATTTTACACTCTACACAAAACTGCATGCATTTTATTAACATTGATATTAGGGTGGATTGATTTAAATCAGTCTGATTTAAATCACGATTTTAATCAAGATTTAAATCACTTGATTTTTTAAAATAAAAATCGTTGATTTAAATCTAAATCCGAAATAAATTAATTTAAAGTGAAAATAAATAAAATCCCGTTTTTGTTCTGTTATTTCGGTTATGGAAGATAATAATCATAATACAATGAGTCTCAAATTTCTGCAAGCACAGTATGAAAACGAGTATCATGCAAAGGATAATTAGGGAAAATCCCGTTTTGAACGGTTAACGGATGAATCCTGCTTTCTTCTCCTCGTAACATAAGGTTTTTATATCGTTGACTATTCTTATGGGGAAATCACCACGGACATTTAAGCCGAAAATTCTCTTGTGTCCACGTCTATTTCTTTGTTTCCAGATAATAGGTGCGCATATAAAGGGGTCCGATCCCCCCTCCTAAAAAAATTAAAACTAAGCGAAATTTATGTACTAAATACATAGAAGTTCCTCCGGATCATAATTCGTCAAATTTTGGATGCGATAAAATATTGAATAATACTTTTGATAAAGTGGATACTTTCAGATATCTAGGATCAATATTAACCGACCTAAACCATATTCACGAAGAACTTAAATGTCGACTAAAAGCAGGGAATTCTTGTTATTAATCAGTTCAAAATCTTCTGTCGTCGCGAGTTTTGACGAGAAATTTAAAGCTTAAAATACTGTATATAAAATGATAATAATACCTGTTGCTCTGTATGGTTGCGAAACATGGTCGCTTACGAGAGAAGAGCTTACACTGAAAGTACTTGAGAACAAGATCCTGAGACGAATATTCGGACGCAAGAGAACGTGAATGGGGAATGGCAGAAACTTCATAACGAAGAACTACATAATTTATACGGTTTACCAAACATTGTTAAGGTCATCAAGTCTAGGAGGCTTGAGTGAACAGGATATAGCCAGGATGGAAGGAAGTAGGAACGCTTTTAAAGTCCTAACTGGAAAACCAATCGGAAAAAGAATTAGGAAGACCTAGGCGCAGATGGGAGGACAGTATTAAGATGCATCTCGCAGAAATAGAAATACGAAGTAGAAAGTGGATCCAATTCGCTAAGGCTAGACGTCAATGAATAGCTTTTGTAAACGTGGCATTGAAACTCCGGTTTCCATATGACATTATTTAATTTTAGGCGAAATTTGTTTTTTATATGTATTTCGTGCCGCTAGCTAGTTCCAGTTTTTAAATATGCCCCTGCGAAATATCAGTAACTTTCGTGAAAAAAGAAAGTGTCATGTAGATGAATGTTGGTTTAGCTTTTCCTTAATGTTGAAGAAACATTGTTTGGGATTGAAATAGGTTAACTATTTGGGATTAATTCAAAATTCAACCCCAATACTTTCACTTAAATGTCACAATTAACATTTAAAACTAATTACTAATGTTTTTCCTTTAATTCGCGACTTGTATTATACGAGGAGAAAGATTTGAATTAAATCAAAAAAATCGATTTAAATCAACAAAATCAACAAAAATGATCTAAAAAATAATCATGATTTTTTACCACCTTGATTGATATTGATAATGATGGTACATAATCAGTACTTAGTTTGAATTATTGATATTTGTAAAGGAAATTATGTATTTTCTGGTACCGACTATGGAACCACATTCTAATAGTTTAAAATATGTCCCACAAAAGTGCCAACTGACGAAAAAAAATCATTTTTGTAAAATGATTTGATTTGGTCCTTTGTCTAAGAATATGATCCGAACACTTATCAGTTTAAGATTTACGGGGTTTGTAACTTTCAGGCTGAAACCCAACCAAAATTGCAAGATTTTTTTTTTTTTTTACTGGCAAGCCTGCAATTAGACTCAAACAGTGACTTTAATCGGTTCTTATAGGTTTAGTCACTTCCTGAAACTGTTTCTGCGTGAGTTACTTGGAATTGTTCGTGTTTTTGGTGTAACGTCTTAGTTCAGTGATTGGCGGTAGTTCATATTTTTCGCATTAAGTGTCTCTGTACAGTCATATGGCAGTTTGCTACTGTGACTTCACATGTTCTGTCTACTTGTATGTGTGTGCTGTTGCTGATGGAATGCGGTGAGCGGGTAATTAAATTTTCGTTTCATTGCGACGATCGAGTTAGCAAGTGCGATTGAGACACCGTAACATGAATTTAATACAAAGAATTTGAACTTGTCGTTTTTAAATAAGTTTGTATTAGATTCTTATATTAACTCATATCGCCTTTCACCACTGTGGTTCAATTGAGTTAGAGAAAACCTGTGATGGTTGTGGTCGAACACTGAAGATATTCCCGACGTATCGTAAAAGTGGGCGTTTATTGGTTACTCTTATTTGTGATAATAACAAGTTTGCTGGCTTTAATAAATCGACGTCTGTGCAGAAAGAAACATTTTCAGTAATGTGTAGTTGAGTATTGCGCATGTGATGCTGCTATCTTAGTTTTTCGGGAATCAGAAACTATGAGTTCATTATTCGTGAGTGTTCTGGTATGGCGAAACGGCGAGTGCTTTCGTTTTTTAATTGATATTATTTTTATTCTTGATTTGCTTTGCATTTGAGTATTTGGCAAAGTATTTGCTTTGCTGCTGGTTGTTCCATCATCGTTGTGAGATGTAATTTATTTTTCCTCGTCATGCTGCACTAATTTATAATTAGTGATGAATGTTTTCTTTAATTTTTTTCCTTCTTACATTAGCTTTATAGTAGTGGTTTGACTAATATTATTTTTTTCGGATCTTTTTATTGTACTTGTGTAGGGTGTGGGTGGGTTGGTAGTCCCCATATAGATATCAATATTGATAGTCACCACTCCACCTGGATTGATTAAGAATGTTTTTTAGTAACATTTTGGCCCTTGTGTTTATAGTATAATTCATAACATTGTACATTATTTTGACTCGGACAGTAACTATAACCGATTCAACTGATCCGGTTCTGGGAGCAAACTGGAGCATTTTGGGAATCATTCCTAAACTGCTTCCGACACCGGATCAGATAAATCGTTGCAGTCACTGTTTGAGTCAAAGTAAAGATTCGCCTAAAAATCTATTGCTAGTTATTCCTACGTGTATAAGCTGCAAGCCCAGTCCCCAAAAGTCTAGTGATTTCTTAAAAAAAAAAAAGAAAAAGTTTTTAAATGAAGCCCCTCTCATACTACTTTGCTGGATCTGCCACTGGTCATAATTTGTTTTCTAATAAGCAATTCAGTCCAGCATCTACCTAAATAGGAAATTTACCTAAATTTAAAACACAGGGGGCTCCAGTGGTAACAGTTTCCTATCTAAGCTGTATTTCGCACTGGTGCAAATTAACCCTTAGTACAGGCTTAAACGCCTTCTCTCAGTTTTACGTTTTTTATGATTTTAGAACGTTTCACATTTCAATTTCAGCTACTGCATCCAAGTCCCATTATACATGGTAATATTCTACGAAACTAATTTAACTTCGACGGAAATTCTTATAGATGTTAGCTGTTAAATTTTATTATCCTTTAGAGTGCCTTTACAGCCTTTATCAGCCTTTACCTCTACTAGAACAAACTTTCCCGGTAATTTGACCTGAATTTAACCGCAAACATTATAGCTGAAATACAGTTACATGTTCTATCTTACGGTGGCAGTTGAAACTTCCTCTCTACTGTTCATGGTTTTACCGACAGAGTACTGTGAATCTCTTTTCAAATTTTGTGCAAAGTAACGCCCGATGTGCAAAGTAACCCGTCTTATGGTACTTTAACGTAGTTTTTTGCAAGACATCATAGTTTTGATTAAACGGTAGGTTATGTATCATTATTTGATTTACCTTAACTGGGGAAAATGAAGTGTTTAAGATGTTATTAACTTACTCTTTCTCTTTCCCTGTCATGACGTTAGGAGGATAAGGCTCGATTCGTATACTAATTTATAAGAGCTAGTTAATATACACTTATAACTAACATTATGGAGTAGGGTATTATAGATGTGAAAGACCCCAAAATATTAGGAAGAGTAGAGATGAGAAAATTATAAAATAGGGGCGCTATCACTATCGAATCCATAGTCTTCTAGCGCAGTAGGTGTTGCTCATTGGTATTTATTTTGTTTATTTTTTATAATAATAGTTATTATTATAATTATGATAAGTAGTTAGAAATGTACCGGAAAAGATATTAAAATCGCAAGATTGTTGCTCCTTTTATTTATTATCAATTTCTTATTTCAAAATTTTTTGTATGCACATTTTTTTTCCTGAAGGTTGTGCTATTTCGCCTGGCGCATGGTAAAATACAAGTTTGTACAGTACTATAATATGTATTTTTACCTAATACTGCGGAAAAAAATCCTAATGTGTATCATTTGTTTAAGATAACTTAAAAATATAGCAATATATACATATATATATATTAATAATCATAACCTATTGAGCAATCGTGGACAATACATAATGATTCCAGTTATGTATAAAAATATTTATAATATTCTTTAAAATATTCAACACTCGAAATCGAAAATGGCATCTGGTATAATTGTATAGCTCTTACATAGGATATTATTATATCTTCCTAGATTGTAGAAAATGATCACTGGTAGCGATAACGTGATTTGAAGTGAAACACCACCACCTTAGTTCCTCAGAGCGCGTAAATGAGAAGTCAAAATTTAGAGTAGGTACAAAAAAAAAAAAGAAA
Organism: Thermobia domestica; assembly: GCF_964235325.1. Classification (NCBI taxonomy): domain Eukaryota; kingdom Metazoa; phylum Arthropoda; class Insecta; order Zygentoma; family Lepismatidae; genus Thermobia; species Thermobia domestica. The sequence continues at coordinate 269,560,796 of NC_137460.1, read as the reverse complement.
AAGATAAGGATAATTTTAGTTTCTGTTATCTGCGGACATAATTGTATGTTTTATATTGTCTCATATAGCAACAAATTTTTTTCTCTCAGTTATTACCGATAAGACAGTTTCAAATTATATCTTTTGTTTTGAGAAGCGAAAAAACTGTTATTACCAATAACAAGTTTGATAATATTTCAAGAATAAGGATTGGAAATATTTTCCTAACTGGTTTCAGATTTTACATTTTACTTGCAACTATTCTACAACTAACTCTACTGAATAAATAATTTATTTCTTTTCATATTTAGAAGTTAAGTGTAACAAATTAGGAGTTTGTGCTTTCTCCAATTTAAAAAGTTGTAAGAATTTCTTTAGCTGGAAACTACAAAGAAAGTTGTATTTTTTGTATTGTATTGTATTGTTGAAAGTTGTATTTTTATTTACAGCAATTGGAGGTTTAATTATGCAGTTGTGCTTTGAAGGTTTTCCAGAAAGAACTGTCCAATAAATGTCGTTGTAAAGCATATTTACAAAGTTAGGCCCGAGAAGTATGGTTGTATATTTAAAAATTTACTACTCAGGCCATATGTGATTAATGCTTTTTAAGCCCCAGTCCGGCCAGCGGGCTGTTAAGAAGATGAGGTTCTAGTTATTATTACTTTTACTTTAATGTTACTTAATTATGCACCAAGGCAGACGGTGATGACAGCAATGAATGAAAGGTAGAGTGAGAAAAGTGGAAGGAAACAGCAGAATACCGCGAAAACCCACGTACACGTTTTTGTTCTTCAACTACAAAACCCGCTTGACGGAAGCTAAACGAACTAGCAGAGCTTTACCACTCAGACACCGTGTCTCCAATTAAAATAGAATAGTACCACTTTGCAGCTCTCCTACAATGCATATTCTATACTGATAGTAATTTATTTTGCAATTCAGAATTGAACTACAATATCATATAGAGTGGACTCTTTTTAATTCGAAGTCCAAGGGGAACGAAAAAACTTCGAATTATCCAAAATTCGAATTATCCAAGAACATTCATTTTCACATATTCTATAACAACAAACAAACCACAGTACTGTGCATCAAAAACATATTCATATGGTGTAGACTTTACCTTTAAAGGAGCTTATTATTTGTGTTAAGACATTGACTCCACATAATTCAGACTACGTGTACAATGGAAAATATATTTACGTACAACACTACAACATACATTTAATAGCCCAAACAATTAATCACCAGTAACAATTTGCATATTCTGTTCTCACTTTTAAGAAGTCGTAAACCTTATTTGCTTAAATTTGATTGTTTTTGTACGGTTAATGAATCTTGAATTTCATGTATTGCGTGGAATACGATATTAATAAAATTTGGTTGACTTTATCGATAATTCACCTCAAATTTTCAACCAATTCTGAAACAAGATGAGATTGGCACACGTTCTTTATCTTTACTTCTTCCCCAACTCACCTTTATCTTCATCATTAATAGATTTTCTATTTATCTTTTGTATTTCTCTTCCCTATCGCTGCATCTGGATAACTGAAAACACGTTAAAACTGTATTTCTCTGTTTACATCTGTCCAACATTAAAAATTTTCAACTGTATTTACTTCGAATTACCCAAAACATAGGTTCAAAAGTTCGATTTATTCACAATTTTTTTACTATTGTTTTCAATACAGTTTTCAAGGGGAATGGACTTCTGTTCGAATTATCCAAGTTCGAATTAACGAGACTCTACTGTAATTAAGAACAAGCTACTCGCAACTATTGGCAGAATAGATTTTGTCTCTTTTTTTTCTCTAACTTCTGCGGTGATGACGGGTAATTAATAAAAGTAACTGATTGTAAAATTAATTTTTAGCACTTTTACGTCGGGAATCGAACTCGGGACCACGTGCACAAATGGCACGCGCTAGCAATTCGAACAACGGCGAAGGTTTTATCCACATGCACAAACTGTCCTATGACGAGAAAATGACAAGACTAGTGGTGGGTAAATTCCCAGGAAGATATTTCTCGGGAATATTCCCGGGAAGATTCCCCAAAATGGGAATTTTCCGGGAATTTATGAACAATCACAAAAGTGCATCTGTTTCTATATATAAATTCAAAGTTAAATTCTTTTTTATATCACAGTATATTATTAAAGTTGTCCCCAGAGGAGTCTTTAAAATGCATATTCTGAACGATGTTATGTTATTTTATTAATATTTTATTATATTTAGAGAGTACGCATAAATGGATATTTATTTACAATATGTTCTACGAAAGAAAATATGTTTCAAAAATGGTATAGTAAGTCTGCATACTTTTAAACCGCTAAAAAGTTTAAGTTTACATGTAAGTGGATTTTCGAAACTTGACTCTACCACTGATATAAACATATTAAATTTTTACAAGTTATAAACAAATTAGGTTGGGTAACTGCCAGAAGACACATTTCCCACATTTTTTTTAAACATTTGGGCATAAATATGTACCTTCGCAATACTTGCAAGAAAAATTCTTATCTTTATAATTTTGCATGTAATATTGCCACACGACCTTTCTTCCTGCCCATTTCTCGAAATGTCATGCTTTAATTTACATGTAAGTGAAGTCCGAGTACCTCTTCAAAAATTCAAGCCAGAGACAGGAGACAGACCGACGTCTATTACTAACACTGTTTCAGGGTTTATTAGTAGTGCTACATCTCTATTTCTACGTAATTCTAAATTACTTATAAAATGGTTCCTTTTCATCATTTGTAATTTAGCACTTTGCTATTTTGGCTATTGTTTATATTTGGTGGACCAGCATATGCGTCTACTTTTTGCGATATTCTATTCTGATGCGGTTTTTTAATGCTTTCATATGTTAAATTACGTTACCAACATTAAATTCAGACAGCATTGCCGTGCGAGCGTAGCCAGTGAAGGCGGGTTAGAGCCCCGCATGGCACGTTGTTTTCTCTCTTCGTTACCAGCAATTCACTTTCTTTTCTCACATAAATCATTTCCTCTTACACTTACGGTTCGTGAAAATCCCTTACCCCTAAAAAAAAATTGTGTTCGGTACTTTCTTGAGTGCTTGTACATCACTATCAACTCTTTTGTTTCGTAAATTGTCCTACGTTTTGCTAGTTTTTGGCACCTATACTAAACAATTGCCCTACTTTTAGTTCAAATGGAAATGGAATTTAAGAAAATCATATTGTTAGTTATATAAAGTACAGTCAAATAATTTTAAAATTTTTAACGTCCAAATTCATTAAAATTTAGAAGTAACTCATATTATGTTAAAATAAAGTAATTAGTCATATTGTTCTTATAATTTGGAAGATAAAGTAAAGAAATGGAAATAAGTTCCTTCCCGAGATTTTATAGGCCAGGGAGAAAACCCGGTAATATTCCGGGTCTCAAATAAAAAAGTAAGAAATTGTTTTTGATTCATATCTAGGCCCATTCTTTCTGTAAGACCCTCGAAAAATTTTAGTCATTTCACTTGTCTTTTAAATGGTGTGATTTCAAATTATAACCCCTATGGTGAAAAGAAGAACGCACGCCGTAAATAGATTCAAATTCGAAACATGTTACAAGTAAAACGATTGAGTATAGTTGTATAGCTCTTGCCTAGGATATTATTATTCCTTCCTAGATTGTAGAAAATGATAACTAATTATTTCACTCATCGGGTAGCGATAACGTGATTTGAAATGAAACACCTCAAACTTAGTCACTCAGAGCGCGTAAATGAGAAGTGAAAATTTAGAGTAGGTAAAAAAATAGAAGAAAAGGATAATTTTAGTTTCTGTTACCTACGCACATAATTGTAAGTTTTATATTGTATCATATGGCAACTAATGTGTTTCCTTCAGTTTTTACGGATAAGACAATTTCAAATTATATCCTTTGTGTTGAGAAGCGGAAAAAGTATTATTACCAACCGGACGTTTGGTAATACTTCAAAAAGAAGGAATGGAAGTATTTTACTGACTTCGGATATCTTTGTTTCGGATTTTACCTTTTACTTGCAGCTTTTCTACAACAAACTTTACCGAATAAATAATTTATTTATTTTCATTTTTAGTAGTTAAGTGTAACAAATTAGGAGTTTGTGCTTTCTACAATTTAGAAATTTGTAAGAATATCTTAGGTGTAAACTACAAAGAAAGTTTCAACTCGTTCTATTTCAAGCGCTTTCCAATTCGATTTTTTTTCTCGGTGCTCTGAGCCCATCGTAGAGGTATATATTTGACATACTACTATTCCTAGTAGAAGAGGCAAGAAACTCGTGAGTTTTTTTTTTTTTTTTTTTTTAATGAAGAAGGAAGTATTAATCTCCGTACTGACAAACAATGAAAGAAATTTTGATCGTAGCATTAAATTTCTTTTAAATTTGGGGTTCAGAACGGCTCCTACTCTGCGAATGGTATCATTTGAGACCGTTTCATTTCTTTTAGGCGAGTGAAATGAATTGAGATCTTATTTGAGAATATAGACGAATGTAAGAATATCCCAGGTACAAAGTTTGAAAAATTTTCCAACCAATCTGTTTGTAACATCTTGCGAAATTTAACAGCTATTCCCAGCTATTTTGCTTCTAATTGCAGAGAATGTAATTTAAGATCAAGATTTTTTATTATTTGAGTGAAATAAATTTTGTTACTCTGCTTTTAGATTTTAGACAAGTGAGAATGGCCCTAGATACAAGTCCCGCAGGATTTTGTGTTCTTTATTTAAGAAAACCTTTGGAATAGAAGATTAAGAATAGATTTATCAATACAAAATAACTATGCAAAATATGTTTTTTGACAAAATAGAATCTTATTACCTTTAAAAATGTGCCCAACGTCGACTTCTTCTTTTTAATTTTCCTTTAAAGGGAGGTGGTCATTATGACTACTAATCGATTTCTGAGTAACGTTAGTTTCAATTTTTGTTAAGGGGCAGCAGCATTTTATCAGATAATGTTCTCGCAGTACATTTGAAAACTGTATTTTATAATGGACTTTTCGTTCTTCTATATAGAACTCCTGTAGCCTGACATCATCATTATTATATAAATTCATTTCAGAACGTTGTTAAGTCAAATTTCATTGTGGGGTAATGAGATGTACTCATAAAATGCCAGCGAAGCGTTACTTATTTATTTATAAATTAGCCCTGTACAGTCCAGTTTAGGAATATAATCGTAAATACGAAATTATTACATGCCGCCTTTCGAAGAAAATAATTTAGTAGCATAGAAAACTACACTGTCTAAGCTGAATTTCATTCTGGATAGCAGGTTTACATTAGGAAAGCACGATGATGGCTATGAATCCAAGGTTTTATGAGAGAAAGATATAAACTGCTTAAAAAAAAAACTTTTGTTCACTTTTATTATATTTCTTACGCGGGGGAATATATTCCATTATCCAATCAAAAGTGCAGGAACGTGAGAGTACGTGGAACCAAGAATGACGAAAAAGTTATGGAGCTAATGGTTTATAGTTTACTTGTGTATCAGTTTTTTGATATATTTTGTGTTCCCACGTATATATCCTTTCTTTAATTTGAACTTTTTCTCAATTTTTAAAAGTTTTTTCACACTATTTTCGATTGAATTCCACCAGGATATGAGTTTTCTACAATTTTGTCATTACTTGTGTGTATTGATAGCTTTTCCCATACTTCATACTGCCTTTTTGGACCCTTCTATATTTTTGCACTTGAAGCTATAAACGCTGAGGTATTCCATACAAAATCGGGAAGTTCACGAGTGAAACCTTAAAAATTAGTTAAATTTTACATTTCAAGTAGTATTACCAGTTGGCGAAAAAAACTTGAAGGCTGAGATTTTTTCGAAGTCTGTTTTGAAATTACAGGTTCTCAATATACTGACAATTTACCAGCAAAGTATTACATGCTTGACATTTTTTCGATTAGGACTTGCAGAGAGCTCAATGTTCATAGGATACTAGCAAGTAGCAACATAGCACTTGGAACATAGATATTATCTATTTTGTATCCAAGAGATATGAGAATCGTGAAAGTAACTTAAATGATATTTTTATTACTTGTTTATGGTAATGAACAATTTGTTAAACGATTAATTTATATTTTAGCTGAGTGTGACGTAAGAAGTCACGAAATATCGAAAGTGTATGTAAGGTGGCAATAATATCATATGACAGCACATGATTTGGGTACTACTTTCCTAGAGTCATCATTAGCACACCTACGGAACTATTTCCAAACAAGCAAACGGAGTGAAAATGAATAGTATATACCCAGTGAGGAATATCCAGAAGAATAGTAACTGTATTCGCATCAATAGTAATTGTATTAAGCGCAGAACTTAACTTTAACAAACTTGAAACCAGAAATTTAATGAAACGACATAATGATCTTACCTTCCTCCAGACACTATTATGTTTTCACCTTGATTTTTCCATGAAACCATTGCCTTCAGGAATTTCAAAAACCACAACTCTTGAGAGATAAGGTTGGTAACTACTCTTTACATCTTTTATACGGTACTGCTTCTATACACTATTCATACAGTATGCGGTACAGCTTCTACACAATATTCATCTTACGTTCTTCTTCCAAAAAAAAAAAAAAAAAAAAAAGAAAAAAACCCGCAGCGAAATGATAGCTATTTCACAATAAATTACTAGGTTTCGAAACACACCTGCTCGAATCAGAGGTACCGTAGTGAGTGATTAAAATTGGTAGAAGGCAGTTTCATAACTTTTACGTTTGCATAGAAAATTTTAATCGAATATTTCTGATTCAGGTCTACACATCCAGGATAACAATACTACCAACTTGAAATGTGGAAAATATAGCTACAGAATCAAATATTTAAACATGTACAAATTTAAGCATGGATTCCAAATTGAAAAGTTGAATATAGTATAATTCAAAGATAGAGTAGTCACATTAATTGACGGTTTTATATCTCAGGGATCAAACTTCAGAAAAGTGATCATATGGCATTTCATTATATTTGACACAAAAGTCGTTGCTTGTAGGGAGCGTAAACCCATGGCCGATAGGTTAGTATGGCGTTTGGTCTACCATGTAGTAAAATGTTTAATAATATTTGATATTTAATCTTCTAGTATAAACATTACAGAAACCATGACCTGTAACAATTTCCATCGTTTCTTTGTGTAATTTTTCTCTTTCCCCTTTCCTAATTTTAATAGTCGGAATGTATTATTCCAATTTTTCCTTTTATGGTTAATTTTCACCATGTTATGCATTTTGTTTTGATGATTGCGTTTAGCTGCATTACTAATCGGAATTTTTACAATCATTTCTTAAATATTCACTTATTTCTTTCAAATCCAATTTTTTATTACTTGTCCTAGTCAGCTAACTACTAATATTTAAGGAGGTTGGCGTTCTAAGAAATAGTAGCTCCTTTATCCAGGTGAATTGTTTCAGTGTATGTCTTATAGCTGGACACCGAACATGACACTCCAGGATATTTCTCCAATTGGAGGAAGAAAGAATGAATATTTCGGCATCACTTAGAGAAGCTCTAGATAGATAGGATAAATTACATTCACGTTGAGTTCTAAGAGATGAAAATTAATGCAAACAAAATGAACATAATAATGTGTATCATGCTGAGACAGAGAAAGATGGACAGAACAACAAAGTTTTAACTCTTAAGCATGAACAGTTTGGATTTCCCTCCTGCCCCATCTTTCTGTTTCGGTTTTTCTCTTCCCTTATGTAATAAGTTGCTTTTAGTATCAATAGCAAACATATTTTACAATGCTTAATTCATTGAAAAACAAACTGTAGGCGAATCGAACGGAGAATATTTAGAATGAGTCTCACACGCTATCCAAATAGGGGCACAATCTAAGGCGTATGTCTAAAACAGCCATATAGTTGCTGCCGGTTCCATTTCAATTTTTAATTTTATTTACGGTTTTTAGATGTCTATGGCTAAACATGTGGCTCCAGAAAAAAAATCTTGAATCTGTAGATCAAGATCAGGCAAAAGTTATTAAACACAATCTTCAGAACTTACTGTTGCGTCTACACATATGTAGGATTAATCGAGGATTTGCATTGAGAAGAGCTAAAATATCCAAGTTAGAAGCATTTCAAATTTGGTATTGGCTCACAATGTTGCGTATAACATGAACAGAAAAAGAAAGAAATTAAGAAGGACTAAGGGACGCTAGTGAAGGACAACAGATCATGAAAATAATAGCAAAAAAAAAAAAAAAAAAGAAAAAGCATGCTTGGCCACCTTATTCCGCACTGCGATTGTATCACCATGCTGATAGCGGGAAATGCAATAGGAATACCAGAAAAACGAAGAACTGGATATAGTATGTAGACAGTTACGAAGAAGAGACGTCTTCAAATTTTAAAACTGATCTTCCATCGTAGAGGAAAATTTCATAATTTCCATGTTGCCCACCTACCTATGGTTGGGAGGAACAGGAAGGAACCGACGATTTAAAAAGTGATCTCCCAAATTTGAAATAGCCCGCGTTCAAATATCGCCTGATACAAGCTATATTTTACTCTCAAAACACATTGTTTTATTAATAATTTGTTTTCTGCATTTCTTCTAAATATCTTAAATTTTATTGACCAGTGGCTAGTGGAGGCTAGTTTTTGTCAAATACCTTTACACTTTTATTTCTTTCTTTTGACTGCATGGGTTATTCCTGTGGCCGTGAAATCGTGTTAGAATCTTGCAAATATAATCGTAACGCTCATATTGATTTTCACCTTTTTCCCAAAAGTTTACACACTCCTCTCTCTCCCTGTCACTAGTTTATTCCGTTTATCCCAGCTTTGCTACGGCATATCAAGATTTCTTCCGTACCTACGTTTTATCATAAATTGAAGTTGGGGAGAACGGTAGACAAAGCGTAGATATCGTAAAAATGGAAAAGTGAGCAAATTATCAAATTAAGCTCAGATATTAAAAAAACTAAAATTATCTTGCGGTGCAAGTCACAAAACCTGTTAAACTGTATGCAAAATCCAATAATACTGAATGTAATTCATACAAATTAAAAGAACATCAAAAGGTTACATATGAACAAGTAGCTTTTACTGCATATGTTTACGGCCGTTTCTACTTCTTTATTTCCTTCTTTATCATTTTTTTCTTTTAATACAGGTGGCTCTGTGGCACAATTGAAAAATTAAGATTTCACTTACTCACAATAATCTTCGACCGGTCAACTCCTTCAGGGGCGTTGCAGTTATAATGATCTGAGACGTTCCACGTCGGATAATCCCAAGAGTCCTCTGGAGTTTTCTGCTGATAGTAATAAGCGATCGTCCAAGCAGGCACAATTATTCCGTCCTTTTCAATGATTTGGAGCCAGAGTTTGTCACACAATACTGAAATTACAAACGAATGTTAAGGTGCTAACACATTTCTACTAGTCACTTCACTGCTGATTTCTGCACAATATTAGAAAAAATATTTTACACGAAGGCGTATGAAAATATCGTACAATCACTGATTATAAACTAAAAAATTGGCTCTCGCGCATGCAAACGGCGATTTAGCTTGCGAAGCTGAATCCGTACAAGGAGAGCACTCATGAGAGTATAACGTGTGTTTACTTTACAACAATGCACCCCACTCGCCTTCGTGGGTGCCTTTCCCAGCGACGACCAGGCGTTCGTGCAAAGCACTGAAGATTCTTTTAGCAAACCAAAGCTTGTATATGGTCAGCCGGGAAAATCCTGATTTTCACTCCTATCATCGGGACCGGAATTATCGTCCTATTGTCTTTTAGTTGTAACAGTGCGTAGGTGCAGGGTGATTGTCCCGAAATTCAGATATAAGGAAACAGTTTTAACAGTCACGTTAAAACATCAGTGTCCCTGTTTGTTCAGCATATATGGCCGGAAGACCGGAACTGGGCTTACTAACACAAGTATACAAAATACCAAACGGATGATAAATGTTTCAAGATTGCTCCTCCAAATACGAGGCTTGGTTAATAAAGTTTAAACTTAACATTGTCCTATTTCTTTTAAATTCCAAAAAATGAGCCTCAGGTCGTGATAGCCGAAACGCCTTTCTGGTGTTATGCTATGTATAGTACTGAATTTTTGAACGAAACATTTTACATCTTGATTTAATTTTCCATTTTTGCACAGTAAATAGAACGGACAAACCAAAAACTTCCTAGGTTGATTCTGTGGTCAGTTGGTTAACGCGTTGCTGTCTGGAATAAATGGTCGTGGCTTCAAGTCACGGAAGTTGAAACATTTTCATTCTAAATATGTATCTATATGTTCACATATATTATTAATATTTCGTTTCTTGCACTTCACATACGTTATCTTAGACCATGTGTTCATGGATTAGGGTTGGTTAAACCAGGTTTCGTTATATATACGTACAGTTTCCTATCTTTACTTCAAAATGGATTCATATATGTTCACATTTGTTAATATTTATTTAATAAGTTAACAAGTTAATAATTATTTAACAAGTAAGGATATATTTGAAGAAAATATAGAACGATGCAAAGCACATTTTTTTGACACAGCAATGCAGTATTTTTTCGTTATTCCGAAAGTTACTGCCAGTGTGTCCCATGCAGCCAAACCTTCTACTCACTGTTAGTGCCGGTGGCATCAGTTTTCTGCACGTACACGCATTGTCAAATCAGTTTTTCTCTTCAAAAATGATCTACCGATCATTATTATGATAAAATACAGAAAGTAAGTGTTAAAACTGTAATCGTTTTATTTACACACGAATACATTTTAACACTATTTTAGAAAAGACATTCCAAAACTGGTGTCGAATCTGGCTTAATATTACGGCTAATTTTTTTTTTTTTTTTTTTTTTTTTTGACTGTGTACATGTCAAATAGGAAAGTAGTTCAAATTCACTGTTATATCCAATTTCATTACTTATTTTCTTAGAAGAAGAGTGCTAAAAATCTATCACGTTGCAGTTTCTTGTAATCGATTCAGCATTCAAATAGTATGTTCATTTTTCGGTTGAAATTCAATTCAAACTGGACGTGGTTAAAATTATCCGTCTCCGGTTTTAGCATTTATCGCTATAAAACGAAAATAGTAACAGTATGTACCAGCTGTTGTTTTGTAAGTGATTAGTAATCCTGTTATCTGATTTTCGTATAGAAAAACTGTATAAGCTATCGAGCAGCTCTTCTGCGATCGAGTCAGCGTCCCAACGATACGTTCTGTCTTCTTCCTTAACTTTCTATTCAAATTAGAAGTGCTTCAAATTAACAAGTTTTTTCAACATTTATCTTTAAAGAAGTGAAAGAGTAATGGATAACTAGTAATAGATATTTGAAATAGATCCAGCCTTCAAGGAACAGATTCCTTCTTCCATCTTGTTAATATATGGGGACAAATTGTTACAGATGTACTACCTCTTGTTTGAATATTGAATTCGCATATTTTGGAAGTCGACTGTGAAACGATATTCACTTGTTATTTGGGTATTGTATAAAGTGTTTAGTAAACCCCACCAGTTTGATACTTTTAGCCATGCATAAAAAAGTTGTAGCTATGTAACAGATATTTGGCAGAAGTTATGTGAACAGTTAATAAAAATGTGCCGCCTTCACACTTCCTTTTCACTGGCACGAATTTTAAACTTTATCATGAGTTAAAATATTATTTTAGTACTAGACAATGCTGTTATTTGTTCGTTTTCGAGCCAGTGATGCATGTTTTAACCACTACAATATTTTAGCATTCCGACACTTAGGTTTTTTTTTGACACGTTCCGCTAACACCGTATCAGTTCTTCACAAACGCAGATATTTAGGAATTTTGTAATTTCTGAACTTGTTCATTATCGTTATCTTAGTGTAAACATTATGTTCAGCCGGTATTCTATACGTTGGTCATTGTACTTACCTGCACAATTGTGTAGGTCAGGGCTGAAAGGGTTACAGATGGTTTTTAACAATCAGGAAAAAGACGTTAAATTTTGAATAACTTACTTAGCGTGATATGAACGAAAAGAAATTTTACGTGCTATATATTTAGTTTACATTTACAATAAGGAGGCATCACATTTTTACACTAATAATGAAATCGATATGTCTACGATAGGCGGGTCACGTCGCTTGCGTCATTATGGTTGTGAATTGTAAAACTTTTGTGACATTTTGGTGTGTCAAAAAGGAAAATATAATATTATAGGATACGATACTCTAAGAGTGGGCTATAATAATCCAAGTTGGCATGGTTTAGTGTAAGATGATATCCAGTTGAGAAGTTAAATTTTTAAGGTATGGCACTTCGGGTTTGGTTAATCAATGGGTGAACGAGTTTCGTATCTTCTTGAATGTATACAAAAATTTAAAGTGAAATTAGTAAAGTAAACATTTAAGTTTTACTTTTTAAACTATCACTGCTAAAATTACACATTGAAAATTACTATGAAAACTTCAAATGGAGGTCACGTTTCTTGCAATTAAGCTACTCTTTCATCCTTCATTCACAATTTCGAGAACGTATGTTCAGTATATTGTACTTTATTGTAACCAGCGAAACAAACACCTGATCACGAGGGTGCTCCCTCTGCAACAAAGTGTGCAGAAAACCAATGCTTAATTTCAACTTTGAAATTTCACACATAGTACAATAAATACAACCAGAACCAAGCATATGCTTATTGTTCTTGCTTCAGGATTTGGGCAGGAACTTGATCTTAACTCGTACCTTAATGACATGTGGACTAGTTTCAAGACGCATTTGTGAGAAGAAAACATATTTTTCCTTAAATAGTATAAATAACATGTATACTTTCTTCGAAATGCGATGGCAAAGTCGTTAAAAGATTTTCTTGAAAATTTATTTCAAATGTTAATTATTATTTTTATTTTGTAGTTTTTCCGTTGTAAGTGTTTATATATGTCCAGTATTCGTTAAAACATTAGTCATATAGTATTACGTAATTCTATTCCTCCAACTGTGCTTAAAAAAAGGTATATATGTATGATGCCGTTAAAGGTATGTAGATATACTTAGTGAAGAATGTCCGTAAGTGTTCTTCCCTGAGTATTGTATTGTAGTAACGCTTGAATGAAACAGGAAATATTAATGTGAATTTTCGAGGAAGAAGTAGTGATTCTTCGATATTTTTCCCCAAGAATTAGGTAGATATACTTCTCCATATATGTAAAAAAAGATCGTTCGGAAGTTATAAAGGCGTTGTTTGAAAGAGAAATAATGAAAATACTTTGTTTCGCAGTAAATTTTTGTAAGTCGTATACTACAAGGCTTTTGCTGTTTTTGACGTTGCTATTGTTAAAACATCTAAAGAAGTCTATAAGTTGATTTGAAGTTTATAGCTTAATGTCACAACATCCCCTTGAAAACGTAGTTTTCTACATTTTTTATGCTAGCAACATTGTGATCACTTGAGTGCATCAGGCAATGCGTGACGAAGTTCTGTACATTGCATATTCATTTTATATCATATGGTATATTTATGTATTATTAAATCTGCGGACAATTGTCCGTTTTTATCTCGTAAGTCGCAGATAACTTGCTCACTGGTATAGAGTAAAGATTTTTCATGGCAATTTTCACATCCCAAGCATAATACACTTATCAGATACTCTGCTTTTAGTGTAACATTTATAACTTTTCTCTTACTCGTAGGATGTTCATTCTAGAGACAGTAACTTAGAAAAAAAAAAGTTTTCTAAATGAGATACATCATACATGTCTGGCTAATGACATACATGTAAAATTTAATTTCAACGGATTCAGCCATTTCTGTAGTTAATACCAGATTAGGTTGGTGTCAGATTTTTTGTATTGAGATATAATATGCAGATTGTTCGTCTTTTCATTCTTGAATGTTGTAATTCTGAAAACACTGCTGCACGCGACACTTTTTTAAAAGTGAAAAAGCTATTGTGCCAACTGTCCTTTCTCTAACAGATTATAAGAGTTGACGTACGAATTTAATCCCCATTTGAATGAACGTAACGTAATAAAATGCCTCTTAAATGTGGACGCTCAACATATTCACTTATTTATTTTAAATAGTTCGGCTCCTTGTATTTTATGTGATGCATAAAATATTTCTTTAATATTTCGGTATTCAGAGTGTAGGATTTATCTTCGCACGCCCTATTTACTTTTAATGTAAAAAACAATAATGACTAGAGTGTTTCACGATGCTAATAACACTCGAGGGGCATTGTTTGCAAAAGCCGTGTAATAGCAGGATTCCAAAGCCAGTATATATTTCGATTTCTGCGAATGACATTACACCGGGTTATGATAAATTTAAATTCTATGTTTAGAGCACATACTAAAAGCACTAGTAATAATCTAAGAGTAACAAAGGTTTTAATGGTTGTCCATAATACCTTAACGTGGAATTCTGGGATCGTTATATCATGTATTTCAAATAAGTAGAAAAAAATTACAAGAAATTGAAAACACTATGCTTGTCAAAAGTATTTATTTAATAAGAATGTCTCAGATGTAACTACGTAGCTACATATCAATATACACAAAATTTTACTATCTCAAGGTATCAGACTATATAAAATCGCAATTTGAAATTGGTGTACATAAATAAATCTCATATCTTGTGCAAAATTTTAAAAGTTATTATATCGTTCGTTTGTTTCTTAGTAATCATAGTGACAGTTTCTTGTAGCTGCATTTGGAAAAAGCTCTTCCGATTTTTAAATTCTCTGACACAAAAAGTAATGATATATAAGTAATGTTAGTGACAGCGGTCTCTATTTTCACTTATAATAATGAAATGTTTATTCCACATAGCACAAAATAAGTATTTTAGTATGTGCCAGGTTAACTCTGATATCGTATATATCGTGACGGACTTAAGTTTTTGACCAAGTAATGGCGACTGCTTTGAAACAAATGCAGCTTATGAGAATTAAATCATTCATATCTGTAGTTTCCTGTGCAGAAGAATTATACTTCTGGGTCATGATCGCAGTGGTTCATGGTGAGAGGTGGGTCGTAGTGTGTCATGGTGGTGGTGGTTGGTCGCAGTGGTTCATATGCTGTTGACCCATGACCGGCTGACCCACCGATTCAACGAACAACTCTAACAGTGGCACTTTCCGGAATATCCGTACAGATTTTGTAAAAGTTTCAAAGGATATGTAAGGTTACATTTTAGGTTTGGGTATTACTAGTCTGCAGTTTCATTTTTGAATGGAATTACGATTCCCGTGACTTTTTCTACATAATTTTAGTGGGAAAACGTTAATGACCAATAGAAAATACAACTTTTTCGATTCGAATTGGTTTGGGTTAACAGCTTGAAAATTAAATCCTTTAATGTTCAACGATTATGCCTGTTAGGTTAAGGAAGACTATGATTAAAGCAAGTGAATTATGATGGACGAATGCTTGGAATGACAAAGTCAGAGTATCCCGAGATAACCCACAAGCACGATGTCCGTCTCAACCTTACTTGCCTTGGGAGCGAACCAGGCACCCCACACATCAGATTGTTTTTATGCGAGGTCTTATTTTGGATTCCCGATTGGAAAGACTTTTAAATATTAAATGTCCTCGATGTATCTGTGTTCGTGTCCATGTCGTTCAAGGTTATTGGAAACACTTGTAAAGCAAGAATAACCGAATATAATAGAGATAAGTTACGGAGATACTTTGGGTCTTTTTAAAATTTAATGTTAAATTCTCTGGACTACACTATGTCATCTTGACCAAAATCAGTGATTCATGGTTAATAGCACGTTTGCAATTCGCTACATAGAAACTCTTACATAAAAGAGCAATTCGCATCTCTTAATTAAAAGAGCGTTCTTAGGGTAGTGGCTTGAGCATTTGCTGTGTGTGTTAGGGGTCCACGGTTCGATTCTCTCCGAGGATATTCAGAAAAAATTATAATTTAGAATGTTAATATTTCTGATGTATAATAAAATGAAAAATTGTCAATTTCTCTTGTTCTTACAAGTTAGAGTTGAAATGACGTTTTTCACAGGAAAAACTAATTACATTACGTCACAATCTCGATTCCTACTGTCTGAAAACTTCGCTTGTTTCAAAAACAATTCATGAATACAAATGGGTCATCCTTCAGACCTATGAGTCACAAAATTGCCTGAATTGTTACTAACTGTTCTTCTACTCATACTAGAAACAATAATAGTGTTTTCCTTCTCCATTTTCAACACGTTCCATATCATTGTTCAAGAAAATTTATAAATAATAACTATTTCAATTGTATATTTTGATGATATTTCAATATAACGCATCCATAATCCAACGTCTTTTACCCAAATAAAGGGTGTTGCTTAGGAAGAGTATGGTGATGAAGACAAATCCTACTTAGCTTCTTTTAAGGCATCCGAAGTTTCGAATTTCATATTGTCAAGTAGCTGACACCTTTTTCCTCTCTTATAACTCTCTTGAAGTATCTCTTTTAACTCAATACCTCCTTATAGAGGGTCAAAAGAATTTATTTTCATTTTCGTAATTTCAGTATGCTTATTTGCATTGCAGCGGTAAATAATATTAAGGTATCAAATATTCGGTCATAGTAATAATAATAATAATATAGATAAGAAATTCCATACGAGGACATTTGTATTAAAGCCTGTAAAATCGCCCGTAGCGTTAGCCAAAAGTTTCAAAATAGTCGGGATTGGCGAGAAGTGCCAGGGCCATCATTACATACCCTCTCCATACGTCCCTACAACAAACCAAATGTTATAATGGAAAGTTTCGAGACAAATTTCGTGTAGAAAGTAGGAATTCTGAATTCAGAAGAGCCGTAAGAAAATTTATTTTAAGTAATGGTTATGCCGGATAAGCTACAGAAGACGTCGATGATGAGAATGAAAGAAATATTCGAAAAAGAAAGTGGAAGGAAGCGGAACACGGAGAAAACCAATACACACGGTGTTTGTTCAGCACAATACTCACTAAACGGGAGTTGGGTGAAACAGGTTAAACCATTAAATTTACAACACTTCAGTAATAATAATAATAATAATGATATTAAAAGTTTTAAAGATGTCCTGAAATTTACCAAAACTTACTTAAACGTAGGGGTTTCGGAGAAGGGGTTCCGTACCTTCCTGAGACATTTCTGCAGCTACTCAAATGTAATCGAAAGCTATCCGCTAAAATTTCCTGTAGAAAATATTGTATTGCACGATTTCAGAAAAATAACTGTAAAAAAACAACTGAATATCATTGAACACTAAGGGTTATAATAAACTAACTTGTGGAATTTGCAGATGTAACTATATAAGCTTTGCTAAAAATATATATATATATACACAGACCGTAATATAAAGTAAGAAAATATATAAAATTCAGTGTACAGAGCAATTGTTACCTAAAGAGTGGCATACACCCTATCGAGAATCGAGATAAGACGAGCAATGTTTACGATACTTTTCGTCTCGTCTCGATTCTCATCTCTAAGGCATGACGATATTGTGAGTTAGCCTTGCCCCTCTCGAATTAAATTGTTAAGCCTCATTCCGATTCTTTTCGGTTTGTTTTAGAATCGAGATGGGGAATTCCCCTTTTAATTGGCAACATTACACAAAACCAAAATACTTTTTGCCTAATATCACGTTTCTGCTTGTAATAGTATGACTTGTGCGATAATAAGTTTTTATTGTTTAAATATTTCACGATATAATTGTAATTATTACTAATACTATTCCTGAAAATTTGATAGTTCAAGTATTGAAACAAACGAGTATTCAAATATTTAAATGTAATAAAAGTCTGTCATTGCCGATCAATAGCAATCAAAATTCCTAAAGTAGAGAAAAAAAAGTTTCTCGACGTGTATTCGGTGGAAGAATCTCCAGATTACTGGTCAAGCGTCTAGACCACTGAACCACGATCATTACGCTGTTAACGATTCATCTTTAGTCTGGTTACTTTAAGTTTCTCTGCCTCAGCTTGGAGAGTTGTATGTTACTTTCTTCTTCGTTTCAAATCGACTTTCGTGTTTCACTTATGATGATATAAGTGAATAATCTTCGGTAGAGATTATATTAATAAGTTGAGTTGTTCTTAAACCATTGGTTCACATTTTATTTCCACACGAAGCTACAGATATGACATTTAGTTCTCATACCATCCATTTGTTTCAAAGCAGTCGCCATTACATGGTCAATGACTTATGACCGCTCCGATACAAATGATTGTTCAATTTGATATATTGAAAAAGCTACAGGCTCTTATTTTGAAAGTAGAAAGATATGGAGACTTCTCAGTGGTACTCAATTTCATATTTCTACAATATTTCATGTAATAAAACAAATTGAGCGTAATTTTATCATGAAATATAGCTAATGATGACTTTTTTTTTTGTTGCTACTTAATCACTATCTCCAATCACATTTCGTTGTTTGTTGAATATGTTACAGGACCGTTAATGTATATGCTTCCCACGGAGAAGAGAATACGTTTATTATATTAAAGGATGCCATTTCTCATTCAGATCAGAAATGTTATACATCGATGCAGTTTGGCAGAGGATTTCATCGATCGCGTTTGTCGAGACGTATGGTGACACAGGAAAGTGGAAAGCGTGATACGTACCAAGACACTGATGAACGCTTTAGTCAAAGCTCAAATATGTCAGACGGTAAGTTGCTGCATACAAGTGAGAATTCCCACATCTGCGGGGTATGTGGAAAGAAATTTCGTGTACGTTCAAGTTTGGCTAAACACATGTTAATCCATACAGGAGAAAAACATCACACTTGCCAAGAGTGTGGCTGTAAATTTAAAAGTCGTTCGTGTTTGGTTACACACATGTTAATCCACACAGGAGAAAAGCGTCACACATGCCAAGAGTGTAGTAAGGCATTTAAACGACGTTCGCATTTGGCTAGACACATGTTAATCCACACAGGAGAAAAGCATCACACTTGCCTCGAGTGTGGTAAGTCATTTAATCAACGTTCACATTTGGCTACACACTCGTCAATCCACACAGGAAAAAAACATCATACGTGCCAAGAGTGTCGTAGGGCATTCAATGAGCGTTCAAATTTAGTTCGACACATGTTAATCCACACAGGAGAAAGGCTTCACACATGCCAAGAGTGTAGTAAGGCATTTAAACTACGTTCGCATTTGGCTAGACACATGTTAATCCACACAGGAGAAAAGCATAACACTTGCCACGAGTGTGGTAAGTCATTTAATCAACGCTCACATTTGGCTGCACACACGTCAATCCACACAGGAGAAAAGCATCTAACATGCCAAGAGTGTTGTAAGTTATTTAATCGACGTTCATATTTGGTTAGGCACATGTTAATCCACACAGGAGAAAAAGCTCACACCTGCCAATTGTGTGGTCGGACATTTAATGATCATTCAAATTTGACTAGGCACATGTTAATCCACACAGGAGAAAAGCATCACACATGCGGAGAGTGTGGTAAGGCATTTTTTCAACGATCAGGTTTGGTTAGACATATGTTGATCCACACAGGAGAAAAGCGTTATACATGCCAAGAGTGTAGTAAGGCATTTAAACGACGTTCACATTTGGTTACACACATGCTAATCCACACAGGAGAAAAAAAGTCAGACTTGCCAAGAATGTGCTAGGACATTTAAACGAGGTTCACATTTGGTTAGTCACATGTTATTCCACACTGGAGAAAAAAGCACACTTGCCAAGAGTGTGGCAAGGCATTTTATCAACGTTCACATTTGGCTACACACACGTCAATCCACACAGAAGAAAAGCAACACATATGGCGAGATTGTGGTCGGACATTTAATCAACGTTCAAATTTGGCTACACACATGTTAATCCACGTAGGAGAATAACCCTACACATGCCGAGAGTGTGCTAGGAATTTAATCAACGTTCACTTTTGGCTACACATGTCAATTCACACAGGAGCAAAATATCACACGTGCCAGGACACTGGAATGGAACTTATTCAACGTTCTTACGTTTTTACCCATAGGAAGAAAACGTCATACGTGAAGAAATGCGGAAAAGGATAAAGTCTACGCTCAAACTTAGAAGACATTTCAATAACAAAGTAAAAAACCACAGAGATGCACAGAGTGTAGATTTCATTTACTCAAGGTTCACACTTAGCAAAACACATGTTAATTCACACAGGACAATAACCACACGTACGGAGAGTGTAGAAAAACACTTACAGGCAATTTACATTTGGCAAATGGCAATATTAAAACATTTCAATAACCAAACATGCAAATGCTGTTGAATAAAATATAGTTTGGAATCAGCTTCGGCAAGACATGTAACTAAACATAGGATATAGAAAGATTTGACGCACTCAGAAGGTGTTGAGTTCTGAAAAAACTGATAAGTTCACGATAAATATCCTACAAAAAATGTTTAAAATAATATTAAAGGAAACAATAAGTCCTTTAAATGACATACCTGCCCTTTGTAACGTAATGTGTTTTGGAAGACATGTTTTAAGTTCGTAATTTTGGCAGATATTACGGCAAATTGGTGCCGCATCTACTCTACGAGCTGTGCTTCTGCCTTGCTGTCGCAGGGATTGTAGCATAGTGAAAAATGGCGGACGCCGAGGAAGATTCCAATGACGATTCCTGAAGTAAATGTTTATCTAAAAATAGTTACTCCAAATATATCCCTTCTTGAGTCTTCATATATATAATGGAGATAGGGGTAACAAGTTTAAGCGATATCGATAATCAGGGTGCATCTTCCTCATCAGCTACAAGTGTAGGTGCAGCGGAGAAATATGTTCCATGTCTATTCTAACACGAGGACTTTCTAGACTATTGCGTTTTTGCTGCATCTTACTGGCCGATACCTGGTTGCGCAGGCCCGTTTTTACCACATATATTTCCCAAGACATTTTTTCATGCTGATTGACGGAAAATATGGCAAATTGAAGAAAAGAAGCGATCAAAGAATCAAGTCCGCCTCTCTTCCACATGGGTTAAAATGATCAGACGAACTTCACGCAAAAATCGTATTAAGGTTGTATGTGTCAAATGAAGACTCACTAATAATAGTGAACATGATTTCACTCCAGGTGTTAACGTCTTCGATTTTAAAGCGACCTTAATGGCATTCTTATCTAAAGTGTTAATGCCTTTAACGGAATTCGTGGTGTATGTTCGGAATGAGTTTGTGTACCAAAACTTCGCTACAAAGTATTTTCTACTCTTATTCGCTCACTGTCGTTTCTGAAGCGGGGGATGATGATGTAAACTGAATATGCATGTGGATTGTTAAAAATAAAGTTCTATGTTTCGTATTCCTTACATATTTTTTATTGTGTACTCAGAAGTTACTGACTTGCCAACTTTTTATCGGTTTTATAAGTAAAGTTGATAAATCAGGTTTTAAATTTTATTCAAAAACATTCTGCTTACCTTGTCCGTATCTGGTATTGTAAGAAAACGTCACACCTGTCGAAGCGAAACAGCATACAACATTTTAGTCCATTTATTAATATAACTGTATTTCAACACATTTCTATAAGGTTTAAACCGCGATCCTGTAAAATAAGCAATAACGAATTACCAGCTTCTGATTCTAGTGCCTCATTTTATTCGCGTTCAAGCTTGGCAAGAAAAATTTTAATATACGTAAATGGAAAACCACACATACGACGAGTTTAGGAAAGTATTTGGTGTATGTTCAAGTTTGGCAGGACGTTTTAATACACAGATGAAAATCTCACGCACATGAATAGACGAAGTTGAAAAGAAGATTTATATGGAGCTCACATTTTCCAATGCATATGTTAAAACACGCAGGAGAAAACATTAAGAACTAAATCGTTCTAAATATGTAGAAACGACTTCATTACAGTTTATATTTCGCAACATACATATTAACACACATGGGAAGGAACTGCTCGTGTCAAAAGTATGAAGATTGGTATAGTCGAATTTCAATTTTGGGGAAACATGTTTATCTCATACACGTAAGAAATGGCTATGCATAATTGTGAAAACCGTTTACATGAAGTCCATATTTTGTTGTGGATAAGATGTAGCAAGTTATGTGAATCGATTTACTGAAAAATAAAGTTTGTATATAAAATGGTATAGTTAAGTTACACACGTGATAAATATGCAAATGGGAAGCATCTTAGTTGTGAAAAGTATGCGATAAAATTCCTTAAATATCACGTTTTTTAACCTTCACCCGCTAACGTACTGCCAATTCACGTTTCCACTCGCGACGACGTCAATTCGGCCGCCATCGATTAATCACATATTTCAGCATTGTGCATGATGCAAAGTGTATATTTTGGAGCATTTAGGTTTAGTAAATTTAAACAAATCATTGTTGACCAAAAGTATACTTTTACTTTAAATTAAATTACAACACTGTATGAGTGAACTCACTGAACAAAACACAAAAGAACAAAATCTAACCTAAGCAACATCCATGTCACTGAGCTAGCTGTGGTAATGTTGATATTTATTGCAGGGAGCAGTAATCATTGAGTGGTTTTTGCACATATTTTTCCACAATATGTAGATGCCAGGCGAGTTCAAAATTAATCAACCTCCATGTCACTGCCCTCTTTCTGAGATTGCTGGCGAGTATTGGAAGTAGTAGTAATTCTTGACTGTCTTCTGAACACGTTTTTTCCACAATCATTACATTCAAGGCGAATTCTGTTTTGTCTTGACCAGGAGATGTAGCAGATATCTCTTCGGATATGTTAGACTCTTTCATCATCGGTATTTTGCTTTCTATAATGTGCCAAGAAGAGCAGCAATTTTTTTTTTTTTCAAAGTTGAGATTTCAGAACAGGCTTTCAGGTTTTCATTTATTCGTTTTAATGCTAACTCCGATGTGGTCTCCTTCTACTATTTTTGATGTTAGGTATGTTAAAAATTATACAGAAACTGAAACATAATGAAAGTGTTACTTATATTTTATGTAAATGCGAACCAAAAAAAAAATCACGTTTTGGCTACCTCTGATGGCAGATGGGCCATCCACCTCCAATACCAACTTTGGCATTGTACTGAACCGGAAGTAACGTCTTTGATAATTTTCTCGTAGAAGATTGATATGTTTCAGGGTAGTGAGATATTGTTTTAGGATGAAACATAACTTTCTAATCCAGATTTATAAATGAGAGAGAAACGGGCTGTTTTCCAAGAACAGGGAAAACACGTTTCCCAGACGCATCTATGAAAAGTGAGCGAAAACGGAAAAGAAATAATAGATGACGTCGAACGCAGAAAGGTTTTGCTTATGTTGTCCTGGTCAGAGGCTCTCAGGCCGGAGAGAAAATAAAAGTGCAGAAGTGATAGATAAATGAGACAAAATGGACGAACAAACGGATTGAACAGGGAAGTACGTTGATTATGCAGTTTAAAATTTATTACAAAATAACTCATTAAATTTTTTTGATTTTTCCTCAAATTCTGCGCCTTATGCATCATTGTACATTACTAGAGGTATGCTAGAAGCTTTAGACCTAAAACCAAAATTGTTTAGTGCCGTTGATGCTGGTGTGTGATTTTTTTTAAAAAAAATAGTTTAGGTATTCGCTGCATCTCAATAGCTTTTCTCCTATATCAGAAATTCATTAAAGAATGTGTGTTCATTTGGAAATGCACGCCACAATTCCCAAAGCTTTTTCTTATTTCGGAATGTGTGGCAGCTCTGTTCGCCGTGCCTTCTTGGAAATTTCATTGTTTTTATATTTTTGAACAGTACAAAGTATTTATTATTGTTGCATTAAAAACATCGGACAAATAACCCACTGTCTCGTCTATTGTTCCATCTAGTAAAAGTGTCCACTGTAACACCTGTAGTATTTTACAAATTTCACCCAAAGGGGCCTTCCTTCAGTCAGGCACAAACTTTCATTTTGAGTTGGATTGCTGGCTTCTGGGTGTGGGAGTAACATATGGAACGGGGAACTCGCGGTCTGGGAGAAGCAACTCTTTATATGAGATGACACATTCTGTTGGAAAAATAGAGATGACATAGATATTTTTACGCGCGTTATGAATATTGTACTACCCCAAATCGAGTCCTTGAATAGAATTGTCGACAAAGGGTCTGATGTTATCCCTTGTTTGCTGTCGATCCATATCTAAGCCCAAGTTATAGTCACCGAAACGAGCAATTTTGTCACCTTGTAATGGCAACTGGAAGTGATTCGTGGCATGTTTCATGTAAATTGTGAGGACTGTTTCTATATGGTCTGCAGAAACACCCGACGAAGTTTGTGTTTTTGCACATACTTACCTTAGTTCAAGTAATTTCACACTCACGTACGAGATGATTCTGTGCTCTGCTGCCTCTTTTATTTTAAATCTACGAAAACTCCGCCCCTATTATCCTTTCGGTCGTTTATCTAGGTAGACAATTGGTTGAGAAACGGCATTCCACTGTTCATTACCGATTCTTTCAATCACGTTTCACTCACCACTAAACAGACATATGCCGACAACAAACTAATATTCATAGCACAGTCCGTAAAATTGCTTTTAATGCTTTGTGTATTTTTGGTAGTATACTTTAAATGTGGTTTTATGTTCCCTCCACTTTTGATAAGCATTCTTCTGTACATCACCACATTAAACAGAGAATATGGAGCAGTTCTCTAGCGTGGGATCACGTTGTCCAAGTCACACTCACTCTTTTCTTGCCATCTGTGTTGAACATTGTAAATTATATTAATTGAGTGTTATGTAGCAATAAGAGATAACGGTATTTCACTGAATTTCCAGCTGGAGATACTGTCAAACGAAGACCCTAGCCGTAAGCTTACTACTGGGTTCACAATGGAAATGATAAGCACAGAGTAACCACAAATATTTTTTCCCGAAACAGGAGCACGAACTTTTCTGTAGTTTGATGCCATCTTTTTGAACTTTATCACAGACTATCCTAAGTACTTTCAAAGTTTTCGTAGTGCCAAAGTTAACATACAGATTTACGGTGTGGAGCCGCATCATCCAAAATATATCAGAAACTTTTGATCCTCTAACCATAAGTTTTCCACATAGGTTTCCTTGTCCGATTACCTAGTCTCACTCTGGAGCTATACCAACACAAAACTTTCCCCATATTACAGTTACATATCGAAAAACTAAATCTCACCTGTATCAACAAACGCTTCAAAACTCAGCATCCTTTATTCATGCAGTATCTAGTATCTCACTTTAGACCCCACACGAAATCGCTATCAGCATAACCCTTATCCCTAATGTTTTCACTCTGTCAGTACAGTTTGCCCGCGTGAGATTCATCGTTCTTAACCCTACAGTGGTAATTTGAAAAAAAATTCATGAATAGTAACATTTTGCCTCCTGGACCCAAAAACAGTTTTACCTGATAAGATGTGAACTAGGATTTAATTTTCTATTATATTTACAATATTAAATACAAACTCCAGACGGTGGACACAATTTAAGTGAAACTAAACATTCATTTTATTGAAGCAATATTTTCCTTGTTATAATAAGCTCGATAACTATGTGACTATTTTTTTGCCTAAATGCGGGCACTCAAAATAAAATATTTTAAATAGAAAAAAGTAAACCAGTATTTCTCCTAATAGCGGTGAATTACACATAGGGAAATAGGGAAATTTACGTTTCAATTTTGCAGCATTCTCCACATATTCTTTTTTTTTTTTTTTTTTTTTTTTTGCGTGACAGGTAAATCCACTTACAGCACTTTTAGCAAAAGTATCTGAACTTACTGTGTTTACACATGTAACATCGTCCTCGTTTTCCTAGTTGAGGAGGTACAGGAGCATCATCTTCTAGAATCAATCCAGAAAAACTTGCCTTTGATTTTCGAAGCTCTGTGGGATTTCATTTATTCAGTGCTCTCTCTTTCAATCACACTTTTCCCAGTTCCTTTAGGTATTTTCGCCCTTAGGATTTATTCGCTCTTTTCGCTGAGTGTATAACATTACCATTGACCGCTTCTACATTTAAGAAGTGATAAAATAACGCCATTGGGCATCGTCTAGTGTTTCAATCTTCGTCATATTCAGTACGTATCGGGTCTACTGTGTCCACCCCAACTTTAGTTTCATTGCAAAGTGTGACGATCTTTGACTTCCTCTAATCTCCGGTACTCTCATTTAATTTGTTGTGATTATGCATACTTGAGATCATCACTACACACTGATTTTTCTTAGGTACGTAGGAGACAATGGTGCACTTCTAATGAAAACCAAACACACTCCTGTATTCTTTTCTTTTTGGCATTCACAAATGCGGGGGACAACTCTTCCTTGTTTTTACGATTCGTCCCTATAGTTGTTAACTTTTGTCCCATTCCATTGATTTAACCAGATTGCAGCTTTTAAACCGATTATTCTCAAAGCTCACGTTGCGAGGTGAACCATAAATCGGTTAACACAATCTCTTCACTACTTCCTCAGGTTTGTTATCTATCTGGAACGGACCTTCTGGTTGTGTCCCCACATACACTTCCATATTTGTTGTGTAGTATAAGTAGTGTTCCCCCAACAAGACTAAAAATTTTATTTCCATATTTTGCAGGTCTTTTGGGCATATACATAGGAAATCTACATCTTCCCCGGAAACAGACAAGTGCCTCATCCAAAATTGCTAACATACCAATTAAGAAAACTGTTATTGCAGTTCTTCACAAATAATTAAAAAAATCACTAATTGGGGCTAATCTGGGGCTGAAGGTTATATCTGATCATTTTATTCATTAGCATCTTCCACTCTTTCATCCATCATATCGTGCACAATAATCACTTTCTACCCAGCTTGGCTTCCCCAGTTCCCATAATCACATAGAGATGACCCTACACAGAATACACATTCATTTGTCAGATTAAAATCCCCATGAGTTATCTGGTGCTTCCCACCTCCCCTCATTCTCCATCCTCGCTATCACTTTACAAAATTTTTCATTTTCTCTATTTGTATCGTATTTATATTGAATCAATCTGTTTATATTAAGTTGTGTGCTATATATGTTTACTTCTTTCATAATGCTAAGGATCAAAGTTCCTTACGCCCAATTTTTTTGATTTTCTTTTTGATTTTTTGTTAGATGCTATATCGTATAATTGTAAAATTTCGATAGAATACAGACCACCACTTACACTTTGCACGTAAATTCCTTTTCAACACACATTAGAGAGGGCGTAACCTTCTCATAAGTTACTAGCCATTTTGACTGGCCGGTAAAATGTAGTGCATTTGCAAACTTTCTCAGCTGGATTTAATGTAGTGAGGCCTATTTGCCAAGTCTAGGCTGTGTTTATTGCACTCGTGTTGGCGCACGGTGATGCTGACACATTAACAGGCGACAGGTTGCTTGAAATTGAGAGCTTCCACGAGCGGAAGCTAGCTGGAGTATACAAGTAGTATAATTTTTGATCATCAGTATGACCATTTTCATTCTTATACTGATCTCATAGTTTTGGATACTGCTTCATTTCAGTTATTTTATCCCATATGATAATTGACGATGGACAGTGTTTTACGCATCCTTTGAAGACAAACGAGAAGCGGAGAAATCGACGAGTCAGAGCATACACTGAACCAATTTCTCAGAGTTCTCATTCTCCAATCAGTGGCAACCACCAAGCATCATCAACGAGTTCACCACAATTTAGGAAGCATACAAATGCACATAGCATCTCGAGCTCTGACTCTCACTCCTACCGGCTTATCGTTATCTGCACCATGTCCACAGCTTCCTACTGCAAAACTACAATCCAAAGTACTTGATTTCGAAGCGTTTACTTCTGTAACTTCTTCAGTATCGGGAACGCAAGATATTTCGCAAAAAATACAAAATCAAAATACAAATCTATTTTTCTTTCTGCTGAGAACTTCAATTATTTCTGTTTATGCAGGTGTTCTTCAGTCGTATCTTATCGTGTCTCACGATGGAACAAAGCACTTCAATGCAACGCTTATCCTCTAGCCAGAAGGCTCCGTCGCAGCAACCTTTTTTTTCCTTAAAATAGTTTCCAACTTATAGTTTTCGTCACCATGACTGTTCCACATATACTTTTTTATAATAACATTGATTAAGATTGCGAATATTTTTGGATACGAAGTTGATATTGTGTGTGTCGTGTTCTCATGCACTCATATTACGTCATCCTTCCTGCCGTGAAAATAAGTGTTCATGTCCTGCAGGAGTCGTAGGTGAAATGACTCATACACACAATTACCATCCAGGGGCGTCATTTCGGATTTCGCTTGGGGGGGCAAGGGCACCACCGACGTAAGACTTTCATCTTTTGTACTAGTTTATTAGTAGACAATCGACTAAAGTATATGTATTACTCAAACTCTTAGGAGAGGCAATTGCCCCCCCTGCCCCCCCTTAAATGACGCCCCTGTTACCATCGTTCGCTCCTTTTCACTAAACTGTTTTATGTATAACAGTAGTGCATAAAAAGCCAGTAACAATGGGAAAAATTTATCAGTTTGGACTGCTACACTTTTTTTTAACTATTATTTCCAAGCTTCATTCTCACGGGGAAAAATCAAATGTTGCCAGTGTTCTCTATTATAACATAGACCTATTGGCACTGTGTATGAATGCAGAAAACTGAAACATTTTTTTTATTATTTGATATAGAGCATTGTCAACCCTAAGTGTAGAAAACGGGTTGTTCCCAAGAGTCAGTAGAAGGAAGGAGTTAGCAATAAGAGTTCATCGTAAGAGGAGTTAGATAAAGTTCGTAGTAGAGAGAGGCAGTGCAAGACATCGTATGTAGTGGGAGTATGAAGAACTTTGTGGTGCTACATTAATATATAGAATGTGAAGCAAAAGACCAAACAAATACCTTCTGGATATGTAGCGTCCTTTAGGAGTCAAGATACTTCATTCATCAGTATTTCCCCTTGTCATTACTACATAGTGAAAGTCTCGATTCAGTGCGAAGAGTCAATTTATAGTGCAAGTGATATTTAAACAAGGGCTACGTTTCTAGTGTTCGTAAATAGTGTGCGCATATCTACATTTGCAATGCTGTGTTAAGAATTTATTCTTCATTTCGTTTATTCGATTGCCTCAGTGCAATTCCTTCTGTTTGAGAATTTAGCTCTATAAAGTGAGAATTTTGTGTGTTGTTATAAATATATTATTCCGTTCCATACCCACATATATTCATATTCAATAAATAGGAATTGACCTAAGTAAATATTATCGTCTTCATTCATGTGTGTGTGAATTCCTGCGAGCAGACGGCTTGCCAGTTGCCTATATGTATGTGTGTGCATACGCAAAAGTAAGTATTATATAACCTGAGTCTCAAAAGCACCAACGTGGCTCATGTCAAATCACTTGTCATATTTCCATGTTATCAATCTTCGCCCAAACAGAGTACGAGCCTGGACCAGAATTGTTATCAGCTGTTTTCTTAGGGAGTTCTTCGGGAGTCAGCACCCAAGGGAAACGGTAGGTAGCGATTTTAATGACGCCCGAACTAGCGAAACGATCCAAGACCGTCAGTGATTTGTGCATGGAGACAGTAGTTATATATGAATAAGTACTATTAATATTGGAATAGGAAATTTTATTAATTATATTTTCTTTTTACAGGTTGCCCCAATATAAATAATAATAGTAAAACTTAGCATTTTCCTACCCATATAATGTTCTGTAATATATGTACTTTATTTGAATTCTATTTACATTTATTATCTGCGACTAGTAATTGTATTTTCATTATGGCTCACCAACAAGTTGACATACTTAAGATGCGTGAACAAACGCAAGTTGAAAATAGAGCATATTTTTAGAAAACTGAAGAAAAATTAGATAGGCAAGAAGAAAAATTAGATAGACAAAACAGGCACATATTGAGAACAAGGAAAACTTTGCAGAAATAAGAGAACATTTAGATAGAAAGGTAGAAAATCTTGCAAAGTTACAGGTACATTAGAAGCAGTCGAAATTAAATGCGATGAGGGAACTACAAAAATAGGCGATACAATACAAGCGTCAGAAACTAAAGTAGATTAAAATATTGAGAGAGCTCAGAGGGGAATTGAACGTAATACAGTAGCTATTCAGAAGAATTGAAATAACATAAAACTCATGGTCCGCGATGTACAGTCAATAGGAATGAAAGTAACTAAAAACTCTAATCATTTAAGGGAAAGATTAGAATTGACACAAGGACAGGTAGAGTCTAATCACACCATTTGTAACGCCAATAAAGAACGTTGTCTCGTAGCGCACAGAGAAATCGAAAGTCACTTAGACGAAATACACGACGAAGTCGTAGTTTTAAAAGAGCAGGTTCGAAAAAATGAAGGGTCACTTAAGATGTGCTATGAAGAGATTAGACAGTTAGATTATCACGTCAAACTTAAAAATTAACAGGCTTTCGAGAACAACGCCGAAATTAAAGTAGCACAGCGTGAAATAGGAGAAATTATTCACGACTTGGCGTTAGTATACCAAAAAGAAGAAAGAACCGAAAACAAATCACGGGAATTGGAACCTAATACCGATAGTGACATTCATGTTAGAACTGGATACCAACCTAACAGTGATTCAGCTTACACCGAACATAGTTAAGTTAGCAGTAGCAACGAAACTCATGTTAAGCGCATTACTAATAGAAATTTTAGACGTAATAATAGGGAAACTAGACATAGAAACGTAGGAACAGGTAAATTGAAAGACCACCTTACACCGAAAATTATCGCATATTTACCCAAGTTTAAAGGTGATCCTCCTACTGAGTCAGTACACACATACCTGCGCAAGTTAGCATTAGCCGCGGAAGTTGCAAAATTGTCAGAAAAAGCTTTAGTACAAGCCATACCTCATGTATTGGAGGGTGTAGCCTTAACACTAGAAGGACCAAGCCGTCATTTTGACTGCATCACGTAAAACAATTTTCTATATCTCATAAATTTCTTTGACTTACGCAACCATACTTTAGGACTTTTATTATTTTAAAGAGAGGTTTGACATAGCATATAAACATTGTGTGTCTATTTTAAATAAGTACATATTTTTCTTATATATCCCTA
The DNA here is from genome assembly GCF_964235325.1 of Thermobia domestica. Classification (NCBI taxonomy): domain Eukaryota; kingdom Metazoa; phylum Arthropoda; class Insecta; order Zygentoma; family Lepismatidae; genus Thermobia; species Thermobia domestica. The sequence goes on along the minus strand of NC_137460.1, from coordinate 269,529,818 downwards.
GAAGGACCAGACCGTCAATTTGACTGCCTCATTTTAAAAATCTATATTTTGTTGTTGATGTGGACTGTTTTATAGATGGTACGCTATATGGCAGTGTCTCTGTTGGAAATAATGCATTTTGAAACATTTTACATTAATTTTTTTCAACGAGTTTGCTATTTGATATGTTTTATTTCTGCTTTTCAAAGCTGTACGGATATATATATATATATGGCACTTCTTTGAATGATTTTCTTCTTCAATTATGTTCGTATCTTGTTGATAACATTGTTCTCTGTAGAGATAAATGATTCCTTGAAGGTACATATGTATAATTACAAAATTAACATGAGACCTGATAAAATGTGTCTTTTCTAAGATTTGAGTGAAAATGAATTTCACTTGGAAGAACAACATGGAGACTGCTTCGATGAAGACAACAGTAGTAGCGAGAATGCAGTGTCTCAAGCTACTTATTCGGATAAGAGGAAGAAAACAGATACAGAAGTTTATAGAAGTAATCGATCAATTATTTTTAGAGCAGCTCACGGGACACGTTGGAGTAAAGTGGACGGACAGAACAAAGCTGGGCGTACTGCCTCACACGACATCCTTCGCGAGAAACCTGTTTGTCATAGTATGCGTTACATCATATTAAAGATGGTGAATTTGGTAGTATTTTTCGCTTGTTCATAGACGAAACAGTGTTGAGAAACATTCTGAAATGCACCGTTGTTGAAGCTCAGACAGAGTCAAGCTTCTCTTTGGCAACTGTCAATTGCAGAACTCGTTTCATTTCTAGCAATATTGATATTTCGTGTAGCTTCAGATATACCCGTAAAGGAACTATAGAACGTGAGCTGTGGACCGGTGTTTTCAGAAAGATTATGGAAAGAAAGGTATTTCTTGAAATAATGAAGTATCTTTGATTTGACGAAAAATGTCCTAGCTCTTCAAGGCCAAAAGCAAACTTCATCTGTGTAGAACTTATTCATTGAGAATTGTATCAGGCACTATAAAACCCACGACAGTGTTTGTGTAGATGAACAGTTGTTCTCTACTAAGATGAGATGCAAATTCATGTAATGTATGTCTAACAAGCCTGAAAAATTTGGATTCAAATTTGGTTGCTTGCAGTTGTAAAGTCACGGTATGAACAAAAGGTCTTTCCCTACAAGGGAAACTGCTAAGAATAACGTCGGGACTCACATTTAGGAGAATATATTGTTCTGAAAATGATGGATCTTTTTCTCAACACAGGACTGAATGTTACTTGTGATAACTTTTCTTACAGGTTAAAGATGAGCCGAATCTTTGAAAAAGAAACAGATTACCTTGATTGGTAGTCTGCGTCCAAGTAGAGGAGAAATTCTCAATATGTGCTTGAAACAGGAAGAAAAGGATATGTTCACTACAAACGTTTATGGATAGTAATCAGGAAATCTACTCACAGTACACAACTGTAACGGCGAGAAAAGTGTTTCTGTCTTGCGTTCAATGCATACAAGTTGAAAGAAAAATGCATTGAAAATGTAAATTCACTTCCGTGTAAAAAATAAAAAAGAAAAGTTCGATATAAAACTAATTATTTTGGTTCATTATACACAGGGTCTGTGCTAAAGAAAAGTAGCTCAGCCAATGTCTACAGGACAAGTACGGTGATCACGTGACTAGTATGAAAAGGATTTCATACGTAGGAATATAAGTATTATTCCTTTATTTTAACTTTTCATGTCACTGTCCTGTGGGCGAACTTCCGATATTAATATGATATTTAATATATTGACGGGGTTTAGTGGATCACCCTGTATTATATCGTGAAAAAAATTACGCAAAACATAAGCTAGTCGATTAAATAGATTAAATTCAAGCTAAAATATGAGAAATATGAAGAAAAATTATATACATCTTGGAATTAAATACCCGTCTACATGATGGCTCGGTACTTCTAGGGGGATAAAAGTTTTGGTCGTTCTACTGTTTAGCTGACATTACACAAGTAATGAGGAATTTAGAACTTTAGAAGAGGTTAAAAAAGCGTTAGTTGAATCTTTCGCTGGAGGCGCGATGATACAGCACAGGCTGTAAGCTTGTAAAGCAACTCGATTAAATCCCAAGACCCATGACTCAGTACATGCTTTTGCTTTAGATCAGTTTAATAAGCTTAGAGAATTGACACCGCAATTACCCGAGAATTTGATATTAACAGACATTATACACATGTTACCTCAGAGATTTCGTACAGAACTTTATTTGCATTCTTGTACTAATATTAGGGAATTTTTGGCGTCTATCCAGAAATTAGAAACATTGTATTTTCAACAAACTAGAGAGGAAAAATATCCACAAGGTAACAATTCGAACAACAGGCAGAATCAAACTTCTCAAAACTATCAGAGATCTTTTAGTTATAATAACAATAATCAGAATAGGTATTACAATCAGAAAGTTAATAATAACAAGGCTCAAAGAAACGGTAATTGGAACAGGAGAAATGCAAATGATCGTGACAACAACGATCGACAACCACGTTCCCGTAATCAGAATACTAACCACGAGCAAAATCGGAATCGTAATCCTCTCACTCATGATAAACGTCGGAAGCAATATAACGGTAATTCTAAGGATAAAATGAATGATCACCGAAAAAATAAAAACAATAGACAATTTTGTGATCGTGTTAATGACAAAAATCACCGGGACAACGAACGAAATTATGAAATGTCTAATTATCGTCACGAACGAGATTCCGACTTTCAGGAAAACTAGATTTAATGTTCACTTTTTCTTTTTAGGTTACTTAGGTATAATTTAGTGTATATTTAGAATTTTTAAACTTTATATTAATACTTATCGATCCTACGAGAGACGAATATATAGGTTTGCATTCCATGGACAGGACAAAACTTTGGAATCCGACGCCTGAAACTCGCAAACTCTGGTTAACTTTGGCACAAAGGCAACTCCCAGGACACATTTTACAAGATTTAAATTCAGTAACACCTGACACTCCGAATAATCTTACTTCTCTTACTCCTAGTGGGAAATTTCATTTATCCAAACTCAATGAGGAAACAGAAGAGGAAAGTCTGAATGGGAATCCGAAAGATGATTCCCAGGTAAAGCAAGTTCAAACCAATAATTTGACATCTACCCGTTTGTTATCTTTATATTTAGGAGATCCTTTGTTGAAATACTATTTCAACACTTCTTACTGGCAACCTATTTTGAAAAAAAAAAAGCCAGATTCAGCACACTTTTTATTAAACTTCTTGACTTTTAATATGATTAAATGTGTTGGCAGAATATGGTACAAATGTGTCTAATATGGTACAATGATATTTTATATCGAGATCTGTCAAACAGTGTAGACTATTAAGTCTTAAGATGTTTTACATTACGATTTTACGTAGTTTTTTCCTTGTCATAGGAAACACAAAGATATGTATTCAAAGCGTGGGGCCGTATCCTTCGGTTGCGGTAGTTACCGTAGCTAAACATTTCTCTTGGAATCTATCCAATCTATTTGGGTTTATTATTAACATTTCTTTTTGCTTCTTTAGCATCTTGATACGACCGATTCTTCGGGAAGGAATTTTAGGGTATATTAATAAGGGATGATTAAATTTATTTTCCAAGCTACATTCTAGGTAGACATGGCGTGGTGAACCATGAAATACTTGGACACCCCAGTAATTAACCCATCATTCGGTAATTATTGGAAATTTTCTCCTTCTTTATGCACACATTGAGATTCCGTTGTAACCTGTGTATTCATATCCTGTATTTGAGACATATACTTCTGTGTATATTGAATATTAAAATTTAATGATGTTTCATTGTATTACTATTATAATGTATTTTATGGATGAATCTTTTAACATTTGTGAATTTATGATACGTATTAATGCCATTTGTATATATTAACAGATTTCCGCGAAGAATCTGAAGTATTTCCGTATAACTGATATTTTGATTTTGTGAAATATTTGTGTATTGATATTTTGTCTCATGTATTTTAAAACTATGTTAGTATGTATCGTGATATATTTCGAATATTTCTTTTATTGCATTTCAGTAATCGTAACTTTTGTCTATTTAGTGAAACAAGAACGCATACAATTTTAAGAACTAATCACTCGTACCATGCAAACTAATTTCCGTTAATTTTTGTCGATGTCAAAATTTAAAATCTATTTAGGTGAAATAATATTCACGTTATTATTCTTGTTGTTAACCATTTATTTGAATTTACAGCTAAGGAGTTAAAATGCTTATTCGAGAAATATTATTAAAGTCTTTATATTATTTCAATGTTTCGACCTATAGCGTCCTATTTTCATCGATAGTGAATATTTCAGGAATGTTTACATCTTGTGTCTTTATCTTGACATCGTGTGTGTTACCAGTGCTTTCTCTATAATCCTTCATACCCAGTGAAGCAAGAACAGTGTTGCCAATTCCGTATTTTGGAAAAGAAGCCACAAAACTCCAAACTTGTTTTCCCATATGTGTTTACCCAGGATTCTCAACGCATTACTTCGCTAACTCGCAATGTGTTGGTCCCTTGCGGCTCGCCAAGTTGTGACCGTCTGCCCGGCCACAAAACTGTTTTTGGACGACCAGTGTAATTCTTTTTAACTTTTATTCATGCAACGAAATTATTATTTTACTCATAGAAACGAACAGCTATTTTTCTTTCTGGTAACAACTTCAATTCTTTCTGTTTATGCACGTTTTTTTTTTCAGTCGTATCTTATCGTTTCTCACAATTGAACAAAGAACTTGTTGTTTTTCAATGCAACGCTTTTCGTCTAGCCAGAATGCTTCGTCGCAGCAAACTTATTTTTCTTTCCTTAAAATAGTTTGAAACTTATACTCTTCGTCACCATGACTGTTCCACATATACTTTTTTATAATAACATTTATTAAGATTGCGAATATTTTTGGATACGAAGTTGATATTGTGTGTGAATGATATTGTGTTTGTCGTGTTCTCACGCAGTCATAGTATGTCATCCTTCCTGCCGTGAGAACAAGTGTTCATGTCCTGCAGGAGTCGTAGGTGAAATGACTCATACACACAATTACCATCGTTCGCTCCTTTTCACTAAACTGCTTTATGTATAACAGAAGTGCATAAAAAGCCAATAACCATGGGAAGAATTTATCAGTTTAGACTGCCACGCTTTTTTTAACTATTATTTCCAAGCTTCATTCTCACGGGAAAAAATCAAATGTTGCCAGTGTTCTCTATTATAACATCGACCCATTGGCACTGTGTATGAATGCAGAAAACTGTAACATTTTCTTTATTATTTGATATAGTGCATTGTCAACGCTAAGTGTAGAAAACGGGTTGTTCCCAAGAGTCAGTAGAAGGAAGGAGTTAGCAATAAGAGTTCATCGTAAGAGGAGTTAGATAAAGTTCGTAGTAGAGAGAAGCAGTGCAAGACATCGTATGAAGTGAGAGTATGAAGAACTTTGTGGTGCTACATTAATATATAGAATGTGAAGCATAAGGACAAACAAATACCTTCTGGATATGTAGCGTCCTTTAGGAGTCAAGATACTTCATTCGTCAGTATTTCCCCTTGTCATTACTACATAGTGAAAGTCTCGATTCAGTGCGAAGAGTCAATTTATAGTGCAAGTGATATTTAAACAAGGGCTACGTTTCTAGTGTTCGTAAATAATGTGCGCATATCTACATTTGCCATGCAGTGTTAAGAATTTATTCTTCATTTCGTTTATTCGATTGCCTCAGTGCAATTCCTTCTGTTTGAGCATTTAGCTCTGTAAAGTGAGAATTTTGTGTGTTGTTATATATATATATAATTCCGCTCCATACCCGCATATATTCATATTCAATAAACAGGAATTGACCTAAGTAAATATTATCGTCTTCATTCATGTGTGTGTGTGAATTCCTGCGAGCAGACGGCTTGCCAGTTGCGTATATGTATGCGTGTGCATACGCAAAATTAAGTATTATATAACCTGAGTCTCAAAAGCACCAACCTGGCTCATGTCAAATCACTTGTCATATTTCCATGTTATCAATCTTCGCCCGAACAGAGTACGAGAATGGACCAGAATTGTTATAAGCTGTTTTCTTAGAGAGTTCTTCGGGAGTCAGCACCCAAGGGAAACGGTAGGTAGCAGGTCACTGCAGTTAAAGGAAGAAAACATTCTGTCCAATAGGAGTTCCAAGACCGCAAACAATAAGAGTGCAGACATGCCAAAACCTTACAAAAGTAAACAAAATTTTCCAGTTCATCACTAAGGTCTGGCGCTGATATTAATTATGCAGCAACTTGGCACAGTGGTGACGGAACCGGTTTTGTCTTATCCATCTGTAGACTAGAACTGTGATGGGCAAACTACGGCCCACGGGCCAGAGACCACCGGCCGAAGCATTCTGTCAGGTCCACAATATGATTCCTGATCTATAGTATTTAACTTCACTTCTGAAAATCCGAAAATCCCACTTTAATCAATATTGTGAAAAACTTGTAGAAATGCACGAATTTCATTTACCACTTCCACTTTATAGCCTTTTAATCATAGGGCTTAGGACTACAATAAGTTTTTTTTTTTAAGAAAATGTATAGGCCACCTAATTGTTCTTTTTGTTTGAATATTGGCCCGCCAAAGTGTTATTTTTTGGCCCCTTCCTAAATAAGTTTTCTCATCACTGGAATAACACCCAAGCCGTGTGCAAAACAGTTTCGAGGTTTACCCTCCTCCAGGGGTCTGCAGGATCGTTGCTACCACCTGCTTGCTTGAAAATATTATTAGCACTGTAGTTTATTTAATAGTGTGCATGCTTGTGATAGAAGAACACAAATTTATCGAATTAAAAAATTGGCGATTTTAAAAAAAAGTTCGATCATTATATAATAGTTAAGAAGCAGTTCTTATCAACAGTGAACCATAATGGCAGTCAAGTTTTGCTTCTCATCGTTCTCTCTAATTAGACCCGATACAAAGAATGTATTGATTTTATTATATTTAAGTCTGATATACGAGGGGTATTCAAATGGAAAGGTGAAAGATTACACTGTGGGTATAATCGAAGTCTGTTCAACAGTAATTAATTACCAGACGCCTGAGCACAACTATCCCACTGTATTATGCACCGAAAGATTCCCTGTTCCCAGAAATCCGGTGGGTGTGATAGCAGCCAGTCTTCCACTGTTCCTTTCAGTTCTCGTCCGAGTTCAAGCGCTTGCCTTTAAGATGTCTTTTTTAGCAAGCCAAACAGATGGAAGTCGCAGTGAGATATGTCCAAACTGTAGGGCTGATGCTCAAGCTGCTCCCACTTCAACTTATTCAGTACACTTCGTGTGACCTGCGAGACGTGTGGACAAGCGTAATCGTGACGCAGAATCACTCCACCTTATCACTGACATGTTGGACACACAGTCTCTCCCGTATACAGTCTCCATCCTGCGATGAATATCTACCGATTAAACCCTTTCTCCAGTTAGAAATCAGATAATACCTCGCTGCTCCTTAATCGTCGAATCTTTCATTGTGAACGCTATTATTTCTTCACACACACTGCCGCGTCTGTTCGACTTGGACGGAACACATAATTGCCCGATTCTCTCCTGCATTATGTGAAAGACAGCCACGCATGGGCACAACCAGACGGGGCACTACATTCTCTCCTTAGATGTCGCAGTATTTTATTTCAAAGCCATATATTCCTATTTCAACATACGACGTTTGATTTCTACGACGTTTCGTGCCTTCTCATTTGAAAGTTGCTTGTATATATGACCTCGGGGTACGGCATACAATATTAATAAATTCACATAACACCGCCATTGTATGTTGTAACAGTGATGTTCAAAAAATGAAAAAAAAGTTTAATCCCGATATAAAAAGGAACATTGTCTTCGTAGTTCATTGAGTCATGGTAGATGTCAGGTTTGCTTGTACTTATAATTAATGCTCTATCTTGTGCTGCCATCTATGGACAGTAACATTAAATATTGCAGCATAGAACTCGATACAGTGTGAAAGGTAATTGCATAGTATCAAATTTTTGCTGGGACAGTGTTGCGGTGATTTACGTATAATGGAGGAAACTATATTCCTTTGGGTTTGTAAATGATCGAAAGAGAACCTGCAGTTTACAGTATGTAGAAATTCATTTCTAAAGTAGTATTTATTTTATTTTTTTCTCTAGTATTTTGTTACTTTAAATTTCATATTATTATTTCAGCATAAGGTTAATTACTGGTTGCCTATCAATCATAGTAGAGTAAAGATTTGGTAATGTTAAATTGTTCTTTCGGAACAACCTCCTCAAAATCTAGAATTAAAACTTATATAGTTATAAATTCACCACGTCCAACATATACACGGTAAAATTGATCCAGCAAGAATTTCACTAATCCCTTTCGATATTCTTGTATATAATGCTAGTTGTTTCATATTTATTTGTTGTAGAATTCAGTTTGTTTGTTACAATAAATTGTTAATTATCGAAAGGAGAATTTATCTTTGTAAGCCGGTTCCTGCAACTATATTACAGCTGGGCATATTAAACCTAACCAATAAGCTGTTGGTAACTCACAGTACCGTTACACAGCATAAATATAAGTTACCTTTCGCACTGTTTGCCTTGCCATTACTTAAAGGCTGGTTATAATATGGTTGCAAATAAGGTTAAAAGGAACCGTAAAAATAATGAACGTCTATATTAAAAGGGAGTTATGGAAAATGAAAGTGAAGCATTACGTAGAATCTAATGGGAAGTGTCTATTAATGTTAAAGTTTGTAAGGTTCAACTGCGTAATTAAGACGTAGATGCCAAGGCGTGAACGTGACCTTTCTATACTTGGTTATTTAATTAGAAATTATCTATCTCATCGAAAATGGAAAATAATGATTTGGTTGATTTTTCCGAGGTAGACGAGTTTTGGTCACGCTTAAGTAACGGGCCACGGGAGGCCACCAGCTCCGGCTCCCGGGAGGTTCGTCATGATGACGTGTCACGTGAGTTGGATGGTGGTGTCATTCGAGAATTTGATAATTCACGCTCGATTGAGTCCACTACCCAGCACCCGGCTCAAGGTCATCCGTCCAATAAAATGTAATTTCACTCGGCTCTTTTCAGAAAAAAAATATTTAACTCATTGAGATTACAAGTTAAAGAATTGCCTGAAGTAAATGGAAATAATGGTTTTCTTTTATGTGAATTTCTTCTTCGTTTAGATATTATGATACATAGAAAGATAGCGCCCGTTGATGTAATTTTGATAGCTTCATTAGAAAGGTGTAATGGTAGAGTATATGAAGAAATGCAACGGCTACTTTCAACCACTACAGATTAGGACTATATCGTAGAAAGGGTTTTTGAGAAATTTGTAACACCTCTTGTTAGTCTGGAGTTTTATAAGAATAAGTTTTTTTCGCTTAATGACAGAGAATGAATCATTAGTCGGGTTCATTATTGAAAAGAATGCTGTATTGCGTATCTTAGGTAAAGAGATGGAAGATCTCAAGTTTTGTCGATTAGTAATGAATTTGATAGACCTGATATTAGAAATACCATGTTGTTAACTAAGTTACCGTTGACATGGGCGGAGCTCATGGATTTTGCGGAATGTTACGAACTTAATTATCAATATGATAGTGAATATTACTAGATGCTAGGTAAACAAAACTTGTGTAATAAGATATTAATGGGGAGAAATAAGTATCAGAATGTGCAACGCGCTTGTACGTATTGTGGATTGTCATCCCATATATGGCGTTTTGTTCCCTTTAATTAAAATAAAAGGGACTCTCATAATACGTACTGTGGACCACGTGATGAGGAGAGTACATGTTTGCTCCAGATGCTGATTTCTATTTGTCACGATATTTTTTTCGCTATTATTGATACTGGATCGAGTTTGAACATCGTTGGGAGAAAAGTTTTAGATATAATACGTACTAAGTGTAAGCCATCTTCTAATACTGTGAATCATAGAGTAGTGGTAATGAACAATGAATCGGTTCACATATGTGAAATGATTCAGTTAATGTTTTTCGTTCATGGAACCCGGTTCGTGGCTTGGTTTGGTGTGATTGAACATCCCGTGCTTAAAATATTATTAGGCTTAAACTTTCTGCGTGAAAATCATGCGCATTTGGACATTCCTAATAAAACTTTATTTTTCCAAAAACTAAAACAACTGCTTTATTTAAGTGATTGGAACAGTAGCTCACCTGTTCCCAGTGATCTGTTGCCTTTGAACTCTCACTGCAGGTCTCCTTGTGTGGAATCCGCACCGTTAGGCGCCAGTGGTGTGCGGCAAGTGCAGGGGCCAAGGCCTGTATATGGATCGAAATATGGTGATGGTGGATAGCCTAATCATTTCGAGGCTAATCAACCTGACTACGGCAAAGACACTGTGAGGAGAAGAAATGGAGCGAGAAGACCACAGCGAGGGCGATCTTGTCAGTGGCGGTTCCAGAGGGAAGTCGTCCAGTCTACCTTAAAGCAACCTAATGAAGCCAGGGGTTTCCAAAACAGCATACATAATGTACCACGAACTACGATGAGTACTACATCTCAGCAGAAGAAACGGTCCAGAGGAAAATCCTTAGGGACCAACAACATCCAAAAAGAGGGAAACGTGATATTTCAATCTTCTTCATCCCAAACATCTACCTTCCATGGTGAATGTGATTGTGGTGGCTCTTCACAGTCCAGACCAGCCATTCCAGTGGTGTCACAAGAAGTTGGCCAGCAGTCTACTGTGTGTTCCAGTAGATCCCTAGAGGCGTGTTATAGCAGCCGTCATACCACACCCCAGCGTCCAGCAAAGGTCTATGAAACGGGTCCAGGTGGTTTCCTGTCGTAAATCCTGTTCGGCATGAGTTTGAACGGAGAAATCAGGAACGACCAAATATTGATCAAGGTTCGTTGCATACGTTGATATATTTTCTCCTTCCTTAATATCTTATGTAAATACTCTTTTACAGGATTATAAAGATGTAATTAATGAAGAACTTGTGGAGATACGTGGATATCAACATAAAGTACAGCTTATTGATAATAGTCCTTGTATAACTCAACCGTATCAAATACCAAAGCATAAGCTTCGAGAATTAGACTCATTTATCGATTCTTTGATAGAACGCAATATTGTAACTGAGGTTGAGAGTTCTCCCTTTATATCACCATGCTTTTTGGTTACGAATAATGACGGTTCTAAGAGATTAGTTATAAATGACGGTCAAATCAACAAACGTGTGATTGTAACAGGGTTTCCAGCTCCACATATAGATTCGATTATTGCAAATATTGGGAAACATCGTATCTTTTCCTGTTTAGATGCAAAACATGCATTCTATCAAAAAGCCCTTCATCCAGTCTCTAGAATTTATACTACCATTGCTACTCCTACTCGTCTACTAATGTTCAAACGTATCCCGATGGGTTTCTTAAATTCCGGGTTTGTGTTAGCAAGTTTAATGCATAAAATGTTAAGAGATTTAGAGGGAGAATATTTAGACATTTTTGCAGATGATATAATAATTCATACTGACACTATAGAGAAGCATAATGAAATTCTAGAGAAGGTATTACAACGTTTACGAGAATATGGAGTTACTGTTTCGAAACGTAAGATTAAATTATGTAGAAAGAAAATCAAAATCTTAGGGTATGGATTTTCAAATGGGAATAAGTGTATAGATGAGGATAGAGTAAAGGTAATTCGAAATTTACCACGTCCAAAGAATAGAAGAGCATTAAATAAATTATTGGGATTTCTAGGATATTATCTTCGATGTGTAAAGAATTATGCTGAGGTCCTTGGTCCATTGTATAAATTAAAGAATGATAAAATTCCCTTTGTGTGGGGTAAAGAAGAGGTCAGTTACTAGAAAAAATCAAAGAAGACATTCTAAACCATATAGTTTTGAAAGTCCCGGATTTTTCAAGTCCCTTTGTGATTCATGTTGATTCCAGTTTCAGATGTTATAGCGCCATCTTGTCACAGTATAATGCTATTGGGTTTTTGAGACCAGTATATTTCTTCAGTAAGGTCATTCCTGAATCTGACTGGTCCAAGAATATCTTCGCCTTGGAAATGACAAGCTTAGTTTTAGCGTTAGAGAAATTTGATATGTATTTACATAATAAGTTCACTGTTTATTGTGATAACTCGAGTTTAATCTGGATACTGAAGAACCACAAGAGACAGAAAAAATATGGAACTTTAATTGAGAAAATAAGTAAATGTAACTTTAATATTATTTTTGTTCGATCTAGGAGTAATTTTTTAGCAGACTTTGTCAGCAGAATGTATAGTTACGTTGATTTTGAACCACTAGATGGCGAGATTGAGGAAATTGAAAAGGTTAATAATCAAAGAATTCATTTGTCATTTGTTAATTTTTGGAAATTACCTTTGTTTAATTCTCTTTTAGGTGATTTGCAGAGGCAAGACCCTAAATTGGGACCAATTATTGCCGAGTAAGAACAAAATAAGAAAGTTGAATCATATTTATTGAAAGAAAATGTATTGTTAAAACGTACGTATGGGAAAGTATATGGTGGATTGAGAGCAGTAATAACGGAATCCTTACAATATTCGGTGATCAAATTCTTCCACGATGAGATAGTTGGAGGTGACACGCTGGTCGAGCCCGCACTTATAGCAAGCTAGCTTCCCGACTTACGTAGAACGATATCTACCGTCAGGTGTCCGAATATATTCTCAGCTGCGAAACATGTCAACGTATAAAATATAGAAATCGTCCTTTGTACGGCAAATATTACGCTGAGAAGGATTCTTTTGCAAATAGCTGCTATCACGTAGACATAGCTAGTCCATGGTTACCTAGTAATGGATTCAAATACATATTATAGTAACAGATGCCTCTAGTCGGTTCGTAATTATTGAACCATTGAGAACTGTAACTCCTCAAATAATATGTAAGAAGCTTGATTAGATCTTTTATATGTACGGATATTGTCATAAGCTTTTGCATGACAATGCTTCTTACTTCGCCTCAGATTACTTCAAGCATTATTTATTCAGTCTCGGTATTCAGAACATTTCTACAGTCCCTTACTCACCGTCGAGCAACCGTACGGAACGTCAAAATCGTAATATAAATCTGGTTTTGAAAGCGAAGTGGGCCGAACATTAAAGTAAAGATCAGACGAAGTGGGCCGAACATATTTACAAGGTTCAATATACTTTGAATGCCAGCGAGAATGCTGAGACTAGGAAGACACCAGCAGAGATTTTCCTTGGTCGTCATTTATTAAATTATTGGATATTCGTTGGATTGTAGACCTAGGAATATTAGACAGTTCTCAAAATAAGGAACAAGTAACTTCCACGATAGTGAATAATATACAAAAGGCGTGGAAGAGAAAGGAAATGGTTTACAATAAAAAAACATGTTCCTATTACTTTACCTGTAGGTGAACAGGTATTAGTTAAGAAGGTATTGAAGGCATCTATTCAAAAGAAAGTTATGCGAAGTGTGTCAAAGATATTTGATGGTCTTTACCAGATCCTTTCCTACCCGACACCAAATACCATGTGGTTCATGTTTATGAAGGATAATAATGTAAAGATTAAGCGACGTGTTTCATTTATTAAGAAATATTATCCTCGAAGAGCTGTGTCATAACGTACTTTCATTTGTTTGAAAATTATAACTTCATGAAGTAATGTAGTATGAGTTAGTATTGACTTTCATTTCATAAAGAAAATTGTACAGAACTAATTAATGGTAAATTTTGTAGTTAGTGTTCGACTCATGTTTCTTATATTTGTATACTGTGTGTTTGTATTCCTGCAGGATGTCCTAAATGTCCCAAATGTCTTAAATGTCCGAAATGTCCGGAGTATCTGTTTCTCTCGTCGTTTGTCACAACGTCCGTAAAAGGATTGGAAATGGTACCTGTCATTTGTATGGGGAATCCATGACTTCTATGCGAGCTGAGCCAAGAAATCATCCATGCTACCAATCAGCAACTTCTCTGCTACAGTATTTAAGGTTGTAAATCGAAACTCGAGCCAATGGTGTGTTCTGAATCTTGTGGGCCCGAACTTTGTCAAGATCAAGTAAGATAGTTGGAACTACATCGTGGTGAGTTCGAAACAATTTATTGTGCATGTGTGATTCTACCGAAACTAATTCAATTATAAAAGTTTATTTTTTTAACATTTAATATCCTGTTTATAAATTTTGACCCGAGCAGGGCGATATGTAACAGTGATGTTTAAAAAATGAGAAAAAAGTTTCATCTCGATATAAAGAGGAACATTGTCTTCGTAGTTCATTGAGTCATGATAGATGTCAGGTTTGCTTGTACTTATAATTAATGCTCTATGTTGTGCTGCCATCTATGAACAGTAACATTAAATATTGCAGCATAGAACTCGATACAGTGTGAAAGGTAATTGCATGGTGTAAAGAAGTCAAATTTTTGATGGGACAGTGTTGCGGTGATTTACGTATAATTAGGGAAATTATATAATCCTTTGGGTTTGTAAATGATCGATAGAGAATCAGCAGTTTGCCGTATGTAGAAATTCATTTCTATAGTAGTATTTATTTTACCTTTTTTTTCTTTAGTGTTTTGTTACTTTAAATTTCATATTATTATTTCAGCATAAGGTTAATTACTGATTGCCTATCAATCATAGTAGAGTAATAATTTGGTAATGTTAAATTGTTCTTTCGGAATAACCTCCTCAAAATCTAGAATTAAAACTTATATCGTAATAAATTCACCACGTGGAACGTATACACGGTAAAATTGATCCAGCAAGAATTTCACTAATCCCTTTCGATATTTTTGTATATAATGTTAGTTGTTTCATATTTATTTGTTGTAGAATTCAGTTTGTTTGTTATAATAAATTGTTAATTATCGAAAGGAGAATTTATCTTTGTAAGCCGGTTGCTGCAACTATATTACAGCTGGGCATATTAAACCTACCAATAAGCTGTTGGTACCTCACAGTACCGTTACAATGTCCTTCGTGACAGATTATGCTTATGGGTTCAAATCAGTTATGCTAACTTCAAACGTTATAAAATCCCATCTCGTGGTGTAGAAATTCCCATTTTCCTCTTGAATTTCCCACATTATGCTAATTATAAATTTACGAAACTTGCAAAGTAAGAAAAACAGAAGTACTAAATGTTATTTTCTGCCATATATAATTAATTATCCGAAAATATCTGTTTTCACGTTTATCAAATTGCTTTTAAAGAATGATTTACCTTGAAACAAGTAATTTAGTATGTTGACAGAAACAAATATATTTTGTTTTCAACACTTATTATTTTTGCCACTCCTTTGTGTCATCATCTTCTACCGGATGTAACTACAAAAATAATATGAAAATAACAAGAAAAGAAAATAGAAAAAAATAAAAAAAATCATTTCCCAGTATACTTTTTAATACCGGAGCACAATTTACGGATTTTGGCGGCCGACAGCAGTTTTTTTGAAAGACATTTCCCTCTAGCATGTGTTTTCTTGTAGCATAAAATTATAATTAACCTGATTTCAGATTGAAGTTTTACTAGGCTATTTTTGGTCCATAAAATAATTGTTGGCGTCGATAAGGTGTAAAAATCCCACATAAACATACGCTGTCAATTTCGACGAAAACTTCCCTTATCCCTTTTCTAAAAGCAAATGTTAATAATCCTACAGTATGTATTTATCCCACGAGTTGGTATCATTGGTTCAAGTTTTAGTGGTGGTACTTGCCTCAAATACAAACCCGAGCAATATGTTTTGGTTATTACATTAGTGTGCCCCTTGTCATATAGCCTAGGTGATAAAAAGGGAGATTTAATTACAACAAATCGATCAATGAGCGTCGTATGCTATTAGTAATCTTCATACATGTATAACCAAAAATAATTTGCGACTGGAACGGTAGTGCTAATGAAATGTCATTATAAAAACCCCTCCGTCTTGCCGTAAATTTTCGTGGCTTGTAATGTTAGAACTAGTGTTGTAAAGGCCTGAAATAAAAACCGGAAATTTTGGTTAAGAATCATTTTTTTAGTTTTTTCCCGAGCTTGGAAAAAAACGGAAAAATTGGGGAAAATTGAAATATTTGAATATTTTACTACAGTATGCTTTCAAAATGAAAACTATTTTATATTTACTAGTTTACGGTTAAGATCATTGAGTAGTTATGTTTCTCGTATTAGAATAAGGAAATTTTGTAGCAACAAATATATTTGTACCACTCCTTTAAGTTAGCACCGTGATAGAATGGAATTATGACTACGAAAGATTCTAAAATATAATCCTGGTTAGATTAATTAATATGGAAGCATTTAAATTATTTAAGTAATATTATAAAGTTACCGTTTTATGGCAAGGAAGTGTTAAAATAACAGGGTCAGAATCATTTTAGTTAATACAAGTATGTTAAGATCAAATATATATTTTATGGAGATAAGTATCTTCCTTGTGCTATGTATAATTTCCGGAAATTTTGAACCCATTAGAAAAAATCTTTTGTTTGGAAATATTGGCAAAACCCGGAAAATATAATTTAAAAACTATTTATTCGCCTGATACTAATCTTATTTGCTGTAACGTGTCTGCAGCATGTATACAATGTATTTCGCTAGCGGGAAAAAGACTTAAGCAACAGTTTTTAATTTTACTTTTTAGTTTTCTGGTTTCTGATAAAAATCCCTCTTTATTATTTGTAATTATATTTTTCGAACAACTCAAAAACGGAGATGATCTTATTTACATATACACACATACATCGCACAAATGCGTAAATTTAAGAAGCAATAAATATATTACATGTGAAATTTCCGTTCATTATTATTAAAGACTGGAAGAATGTCCGTTGTTCGCACGTTGAAAATACGTTTGCTTTTGGGGTATAAAGGGCACCAAAACTTTCACTAATGAACTTAGGGACCCCAAAAGCTATGAATTTGTTACTAGTATCGGCCATTTTCAATTACTTTTACATGTCAACGTCCCCTTTATTAGTAATAATGGGGGTTTAATATGGATTTAAATGGCATCGGAAGTGTCACTGTTCATTTCAGCCACCCCGAAAACTATGGGTCCGACACTAATATAAGCCACTCTGGATCATATTTATGCATCCACATCTTCTCCCTCCCCAAAGTTGCGGCGCTGAATTTGGATTTAAACAGCATCTGGAGTGTTAATGTTCATCTCAGGATCCCAAAAGCGATGGATTCGACATTAATATCGGTCATTTTCGATCATATTTATATATCTCCCCGCTCCCAAGTTGTTGGATGAATTTGGATATAAACAGTATCTTAAATGTCACTGCTCATCTGAGCGACACCAAAAACTATGGATTTGACACTAATATCGGTCATTTTCATCCATTTTTATATGTCTTCCTAGCCAAGTTGCGGGCCTGAATTCGGATTTAAACGGCGTCGGAAATGTTACTGTTCATCACAGCAATCTCAAAAACTATGGATTCGACACTAATATCGATCATTTTAGATCATTTGTATATCTCCCCTCTCCCCCGCCCCAGGTCATGGCGCTGAATGTGGATTTAAACGGTATTAGAAGTGTCACTGTTCATCTCAGCGACCCCGAAAACAGGATTGGACATTAATATCAGTCATTTTCGATCACTTTTTATATATAACCCCCTTTGTCCTCACTAAAGTTTCGGCGTTTAATTTTGATTTTAACTGCAACAAAAATGTTACTGTTGACCTCATCGACCCTAAAAACTATAGATTCACACTAATATCAATCATTTTGCATCATATATATATATATATATATATATATATATATATATATATATATATATATATATATATATATATATATATATATATGAAATCGGTTGAATTGAATTTAAACTTCATCGGAAGTGTCCCTGTTCATCTCAGCAACTCCGAAAACTATGGGTTTGACACTAAGATCGGTACTATCAATATATATCCGCGCTGCCTTCCTCCAAGTTGTACTTTCAAAGTGAAATAGTAAAATCCATCCCAGGCCCGAACCTCATCTACGTTGAAAATTTTTATCGAGATCAGTCTGGTGGTTCAAGAGTTGTTAAGTTACAAATATAGTCAATTTCATTTTTATGTATTTAGATAATTTCTCGCACTAGAAAACAGGTATTTGTTTACATACAAAATGTTGTACATAAAGTTTATATTAGCATCTGTATTTGAATAGTAAATAATATTAAATATGTGTTTTAGTGAATGAGTATTAGTAAAATTTGCCTACTGCTCTTTCTTTTAAGAAGTAATTTGGTTAAAATCAACAAAATTTCACCAGATCAAAGAGCACATTAAGAAATCAGTTTCGTTCGAGAGCCCTATTTGTTGCAACAAAAACGCTTCATGATGGTATATGTGCATGGAACTGTAAAAGTTCTGTAACTAATGCACAACCAGGAATAAACGACTAAAAAGGTATTTAAAGAAAATGAGTCCAGACTATTAATTTTCAAGAATAATTACAACAGTTTTATTTCCAAATGCTTCTTTTTTAAATATTCACAATATTGAAATTTCACAATTTACATTTTTACGCGTTCGAAAAAAAAACGGTTCCATTACTTGTAAAACTAACCTAATACAAAGATTTTTGTTATTTTCCCAATTTTTCCGGAAAGAAAGCGAAAAAAAGGTTTTCTACCAGTCGCTTCAAAATTTCCGGAAATTTTACAACACTTGTTAGAACGTTTATCATTATACTAACACCAAAATTAACCTCTTCTTTTCTTAAAAAAGAAAATCTCTTCTACATGAAAACTTATGTCAACTGTCTATTTTTAATATGAAGTTTTCCTTTTAATGAGCATCCTCCCGGTTTCTCCGCAATTTACCTATTACACTTCTAGGTTCTGCTCTATGACTTCATCCTCACTATAATTATCGGTTATACCTAGGTATCTTCCAGTTCTTTGCAATTCCTTCTCTTTTCCATCTCTCTATATGTCCATTTCATTACTTTTCTTTCCTCAGCTTTCGATTCGATTGTAAAACCATCTTAGACGGTTATTTTTTACTTTTTACTTTTGAACGACGAAGGAGAGAAAGTATGGCGATCGTGAAAAAAAAATCGAGAACTCAACGGATTTACATCTTTCATGAACCCCACATATCGAAAACGTGGTTTTTCGGTATAGATTCGTCCGTCCGTTCGCTAAGTTTTCTTCAAATTAGAGTAGCTTACTGAAGAGTAAAAATCGAAAAACACGATTTTCTCAAAAATGGCTCCAACATTTTTTTATGTCCCATAAATCAATATTTAATTAAGAACCCTATATTGTGGTATAAGACATTTCTCTGGGAAAAATCTGCGAGGGGGATTTTATTCTTGGGGTTGAGCTTTTTATCGAAGCTTTTCTTAAAAACGGCTCAGGCTATTTTATTCGTATTGCATAAATAAGTATTTTATGAATAACCTGGCAATATGGCATATGTCACTTGACGCGAGGAAATATACGAGGAACAGTTTGTGAATTGGGGTGAATTGTTTATCGACGATTTTCACAAAAATGTCTCAGGCGATTTTGTTGATAATTCATAAATATTTCTTTAACAGGCCTATATTGTGGTAAAAATCATTTCCCTGGGAAAAGCCTATTACGGGTAGTTTATTCTTGTGTTTTCTCGGCTACTTTTGGTTTCATAAAACAACTCAAGCGATTTCATAAATAAGTATTTTATTACTAATTTAATAACATGCAATAACTCATTGTTCCTGTAAAAAAACACATACCATTCTAGGTTGTGTTTTTTCCTGACAATTTTCTCAAACGACTCACATTATTTTGCTCGTTTTGTAAATAAATGTTTCATTAATTAGTTAAAAATATGGCTAAACTCGCATGATTAAAAATAATCCACAATACGTAGTTTACTCTTGGGGTGAAATTTCTAACGATTTTCTCAAAAATGGCTCAGATGATTTTCTTAATATTGCAAAAACAATTATTTTGTTAATTGTTCTAATATACAGTAAGATATACGTCTAATAAAAATATCTGAAGGTGTGGAACATTTTTTGGGAGGAAGGGTGAAGTTTATTCAGTTGAGTTTTCCAAGACGAATTATTTTATTCCTATTTCCCAAACACAAGTTTCAATACGAACTGTGGCGTAACAGTTTAGGAAATTGGAGCGACAAAGTCTAATGCGGTGGCCCGTACCTTTTATAAGAAATCAAGGCTATAACTTCTCCCTACTCCTTGTTTATCAAAGCAGAATTCTGTCCTTATTAGTTACACAAGACGATAATTTTATCATTTTCATTACCGTTTATGTTGTTCTCTTATGTTTACTTAATATGCATTAAGCATTATTTTTATAATCAAGCATCAAATTAAGCAAATCATGTTGTAATTTTCAGCCGCGGTCGTGAGATTTATAATCAATAAAATCCTACTGGTTGTTTTCATTGCATCTAAATCAGTGACATAGCCAAGATATATATATTTAGGGATTTCGACTTTATACTGAAAATAAAAAAAAATATCGAACCTACATTACAGTGTGAGTTACAATCCTCGCCTTACTAATGTATTTCCAGAGTCCTGACCTGTTTGGTGGTGAAAGTCGCCGGGAATCTATCTTGAAGCAGCTTTAACAATGAGTAATATATACGATATATACGGTATACTCGTATATCCTTCAGATTAAACAGAAAAACACTGTAAGCGTTTAACACTGGACACCTTACAGTGTGGAGCGGAAACGGTTGGTGCGATTGTATTAAATCCGAGATTTTAGATTGAAAATCTTCAATTTCCAACAACTTTCCTTTTTCTGTTGTATCTTTATCAGTACAAAGTTTCGGTCTTTTGATGCACCCAGTATACTAGACGAGTGATCTGCAACCGGCGTACCGCGGCGCCAGAGTGCGTTAACAAGGTGAGAAATGTGATGCAAAATTTTACACTTCGTAAGAAATTATTTTTTGAGTTATTATTATTATTATTATTATTATTATTATTATTATTAGACTATTATTATTCCAGTTACTATGCTTCATACGCTTGTACAGTATTTCGTTCGCTGTCGTATTTTGTTCTCTATATATTAATTTCGTCGGTTGTTGGAACAAAAACCGAAGACGTTAGTGACTGCTACGCAGTTACGACGCTAGAAAGGACCAGGAGAACTGGCGCCTTCCGATCACATCGTCCACCTTCTGTCCTCGTGACAACTCCCCCCGATATGCTGTATTATCATACAGCAGTTTTTCGGTACATAAAAATATAACTGGGTTTCCAAAAATGTATCTGCGTATTCACACACACCCGCTCCCGCAAGAAAGTAAAGCTGGTGTCGTCACCGTTCCTACGGTTCGTGTTTCACAAAAAGTACAGAAAGCTAATTATAAGATATCCGAACTTGCCGACAAGACCAATGGATCACACACAACAGCTGAAACGTTGTTAATGCTACTTGTAAAAAGATAGTGAAAATAGTCCTAGACTCAGCTAAGAGTGAAATTTCAAACTTTCTCTCTCAGCCGACAATCAGCCTCCGAGTTCGTTTTCAGCTAGGCAAGAGCACGAAAGATACAATTTCGTTATTTAACGGACTCTGAACTGCAGTTCGTAGAAGGAGGGACTATAACAGAGTCCAGATATTGCATTGATGTCATTCTCCGATATGTTCGTTTGTTTCGTGGAGCTATCCATCCAAAGGTTCGTCTTATGAATGTCAATGCTTGTCCGTATCGTGCAGCTGCCGTGGCCGCCCTCCTTGAAGAAGAGGATATTCATTAAATCTGACGGCCAGCCTATTCCCTGGAGTTCAACCCATAGAGCGTGCATGGGATACTCTAGAGAGACGTGTTGCCGAACGTATACCTCCACCAAGCACTCTTCCAGACGTTCGACAAACTCTCACTGAAGCGTGACAGGCCCTGCAACAAGAATTGCTGGTCAACCGTTTCCACTATGCTACGTCGACGTCAGTAGTGCGTTTCTCTTCGAGGAGAGCATATTCCATACTGAGTCCTGCATATGAATGCTCTACTGTTCTAGTCTTTTTTGCATTTTGAACACGAGGTTCGGCATAAGATACGGTTTCCTTAAATATTGGCGGTATTTGATACACTGTTTTAGTAGAACAATAAATATTTATAGAATACTCGTATAGAATACTGATATATAGATATATATGTAGAGAGAGATAGAATACTGAATACAATACTGACACGAAGCTAAATCTGCTGATACCTCAGTTGATTAAGTTACGATAAAAAGGCAACTGAAACTTTATCCAAACCGAAATGATCAACAAAATTTTACATACATTTTTCTTAGGTATTCTTGTGTTTAAAAATAATTGAATTATCCAATGTTTTATAATGGCCTAACATTTTATGATAAAGGGAAACATTCCTGTAAACACTGAGGAAACTTTGAGGGGCATAGAATTACTCCATATAAGCATGGGCGTCTCTTGAATGTTATAATTGATGGGTACAATAAAAGCTTTATAATGCTTGTAGACTTAACTAACGTTATGTTGAAATGCTAAGGCAATTGGATGGATATTTGAATTAAAAACTAGTGAGTTTCAATTTTTAGACTTCCAAACTATTCTATATATAAATATTGGAAGTCTTACAAAACGGCTATACCCGTCCCTCCATTTTTCAACGGGGATTAGAGCAAAAATGGTAAGATATATCAAGAAGTGGTTTTCGAAAATTGAGTCAGCGTCTCAAGAATAGGCAGCATCTTATCTTCCATTAATCCACTATTGAAGTCCTAAGTGGTAAAAGTCAACCTTATTCAGTTTCAACATTGATCGCCTTAAAACTAACACAGTAATAACAGTAATAATCGAAAATCTTTTCAAACGACAAGGTACATGGCCTTGAGCGCACTTTATGCTACATACAATAGCAGTGAAGCGTTGTTATCATTTTGGAGCAGGTATATAGACATAAGGACTTTTCGCACTACTATGATTATTGTCAATGCCAGATGAGCTACCTGGAAACATCTCGTATCATTGGCTACCACCCATGTAAGTCCTCACTTCAAAAGAGTTGCAGAACACATTTTTGTTTTCGGGAATCAATTCAATTTTTGAAAGATTTTAGAATCTTCATCCATATGGTATTAAAACCGAAAGCATTATTCATTTACTATTACTTCCGGTTTCAATATTGATATCCATAGAGAAAACGGTAAGATATATCGAAAACCAGCTTTGTAATCGATTCAATGTCCCAAGATATATTCCTTTTTACTCCGTTAATATGCTGTTCAAACAGAAATGGTAGAAATTAAGCATAACAAAAGCTGTACTAGATATTGACATATAGTTTCCAGAAATCGATTGAATGTCTCAAAAAAGAATCTGTATTTCTTTACTATCATCCAAAATTGTAATATTTTACTACTGTTTATGGTTTCAATATTGATCTACATAGAGAGAGAGAGAGAGAGAGAGATAGATAGATAGAGAGAGTAAGATATAGAAATTGCGATTTCTGGAATCTATTATGCAGCTGAAGAATAGATTCAATCCGCTCTGATAAGTCTCTAAACTGGAAGACGTCAACTATATCCTGTTTCAAGATTAATTGTCATAGAATAAAAACGGCAATATATAACGACAAGTTGTTGTTTTTTTAATGGATTGAGCGTGTCAAGGAAAGATAACATCACCCGTGTCTGCTAAAACCAGAAATTTATTACTATACCTTTTTTCAGATGAGAACCTACATGAGCGGTTGCCAATGATACGGATATTTCTAGGTACTGCTTCAGATATTGACAAAAATCATAGTAGTACGATATTCCGTGTGTCTGCCTACTGTCATGTCCCAAAATGATGATAACGTCGCTTCACTGCTATTGAAGAAGGAGAAAACCTTCTCAAAACTATTTAACTTCACATTCGAAAAGAGCTACAATTAACGTTTCAATATCGATCTCCGCACAGGATTAAAACCGTAAGGTATATCAAGAAGCGGTTTTCTAAAATTGATTCGCCATTCCAACAATAGGTCCCATTTCCTCCGTTAACGATTTTCTAAAACCGGAAGTAGTAGAAATAAACATTTTACGGTTTCAGCACTGATTACCATACAAAGAACGCAGTAACAGATAGCGACAGGCGATTTTCTAGAATTAATTGAGCATCTCAAGAAAACATACCAACTTCACTCTTTCTATATATAAAACCAGAAATGGTAAAGAAATTACTACTGCTTCTAGTGTCAGTATTGATTCGCATTGAGATAAAACTGAAAGATATGTATGAGAATCGGTTTTCTGTGATCGATTCAATGTCCCAAGGATCCATCCCGTCTTGGACCAATTTAAATAGGAAGTGATAAAAGTAGACCATTTCTGGTTTTAATGTTAATCTCTATACAGCAAAAATGGAAATATATTTGGAAAAGCTTTTTTTACCTTCGACTCATCTTCCCCCAAAAAATATTTTTTTCACTCTTATCTCGGCACTAAAAGCGAAACTAGTAAAACCGAATACTACTTCCGGTTTCATTGTTGATCTCCATAGAGCAAACATGATAATACTTACAATTTTTAGTTGTGTATTCAGCGTCCGAAGAACATGTTATCTCTCATCTTATTCCTCTAATATAATCGAAAGCTACATATCACCTGCAAACAGTTTTAATATTGAATATACATAGTTTCAAACTCTACCGTGTTCACATTGTGAAACGAAATATATTTGTCGTCTCTACTGCAGTATTATATGATTCATTATAGTTCTTTGCCATCACAAGTAGAATACTTGAAACGTATTTCCATCGTTGCGATTCTAAGCAATTTTATCGTCTTTATACGCGAAAAGAAAAATGAAATATTTGAGTTTTACATACCATGGTTATGCCGGTTAGGCTAAAAGAGACGGTGATGATGAGTAATGAATGAAATGGTGGAATGAAGGAAGTGGGATGAAACGGGAGAACACCTATGAAACCCACGCACGTGGTATCCGTCCACCACAAAGTTCACTTGGCGGGGGCTGGAATCGAACCTGGGACCTCAAACACCAGAGGTGAGCGCTCTACCACTGAGCCACCGCGGCCCCCTCCTGATATGCGAATTGTCAGCTTTAATACCACTATAAATTGTAGTATTTGTCCCTTTACCTCTCCCATGTATTACCGCCTCTCCCACAATACAATTTGTTCTGCAGTGATGGCCTATCCTATTTCTGTCTCCAGTTACGTTCTTTTCTTCTCCATTAATTCTTCTTTATTAGGTTAAATAGAAAACGTGTATATATTTTACGAAATATTGTGAAACATGAACATATTAAAGCATTAAAAGTATCGAAAAATCGTAATATCGTAATACTGAAAAATACCGAAATATTGAAAAATATTGAAATATTAAAAACATCGATCTTAAAAGTTTTCGATACTTAAAAATATCTGTCAATCGATATATCGAAATATCTCACAGTTGGACGTGGGACCTGTCATCGAGGATTTTCTTTAACCACTTTTCGAGGATATGATTTCCCCGTAAATTTTGTAGGATTTCATCACTTTGACCGCCGCCTAAATGTTGTTACTCGCGACACACTCAGCATATTTACACCTTTCACAACGATAACACCATTTGTCCTCTTTGGAAATTAGAGTTAACATATTTTACTTTATGACAGCTTGCTGGATACAGGCCCACTACTATTGTACTGAGACTCACAGAATACATAGTTCGCCCTATCACCCCCACCAACAATCAAGGGCTGCGGTCGCTGCCTGTCCTTTGCCAACCCAGACATCTTACGTGTTTCCTACTCCATATGTTTGAATTAATTTAATAAATCTGTATACGACATATTGGTAAAATACGGTTGTTTTTTATTTGTTAAAGGTTAAAGTAAATATTTAGTTTATTATTATTTTTAAACTAATGAGTTCTGTTTGACCAAAGAAGGAAATAAAATAGTGTGAAAGTTGGAACATATCATATGTAGGCATGTATGAATCTGTGATCTTCAAATGTGCTTGGACGTCTCAAATGTATCCTTAGAGGTACACTAGAATGGTCTAAGATTGGTTTTAGCTCTTGTTCAAATGAATTAACTTTCACTTCAGACACTGGTTCCAGAACCTCTTATCTGGAGCAAAAGAAAATTGAACTACCTGTGTAGATAGAAACAATAATCGTGTCCCGATAAGATCATGTGCTGTGTATATATTTTACGCTAGCCTCTCTTCCATTCATTTATCACAATCTTTGTTTCTGTTCCCATCGTTTCTTTAAGTACGAGTTGTAAATATATGCATCTACGTTTCTCCAATTGTGATCAATGCCTCCCCTGATTTCAACCCACCTTCTGTTCTTTAACTATGTCATGTGACAGGCAGGCTACTGGGAGTCGACGCGACTGCGCAAACGAAAATGTCAAGGTTGTATCGGTCGGTACCAACAAGCACTGTGCAAATTTGTTCGTATGTTTATTCCCCCCACGACTCACCTCCTCTTTCCACTCCCCTTACCTTTCTCCATCCCGTAAGCAGGGCAGTGCCAATAGATGCGGCATGAGTCATATTTACACACTGTTTCTTAGCTAAAGTGTGAGACCACCAGGAGGCAGCTAATTCGGCAGAGCATACACATGGTTTACACAGATTCTCACATTTTTCTATAATTATTGGGACCTTCCCGAAATTCGGCTAGGAGGCCCAAAGGGTCGTCACGAAGCCCCTGTGGGCTTAAAAATTGTTGGCACCGGAAAATGTCCCAACAATTTTTCCGGTCCCAACTGGTAAGGTGTTAAACCATATGCAGGTACCAACAAGGATAGGAATACGGAAACACACATCCGCACACACTTGATTGCTCATGTGCAGTAAAATTAAATTTCCAGTTTATTAGACATTACACGCATGCACAGAAAAATTACAGTTCCAACTCCCACTTCCGGTTCCGATTAAACACAGCACTACCACCAGCAGCAGACCATAGACTACAACATACAACTATGAACACACATTTCAACTCCTATTGAACATAGTAGAGCAGTGATTCGCTTCCCGTTTGCGTGGGTTTGCCCGCACATAGTATGATCTATCTCTCTCTTTCTCTCTCTCTTACACGCGCGCACACACACACACACATACTTGTTTTACGGAGCACTTGGAAACGCATAAGCAATGCAATGACAGTCACGGTTCCGAAGCAGACTACCGAACGAGAACCCTTTTACGACTGTTACCTATTGTATTGATTGCGTAAACTGTTCCGACTCAAGTTCCAGTACTATTACCGGTTTTGGAGCAGACTGCGAAACGAGTAGGCTGTTACGATCCCTGTTTTGAAGCGTTATAAAATACTATGACAGATTTTTCATTCCCTAAATAGCGTAGTACACACTTGTTTACGCATGCGCAGTTCCAATTTATTAGAAGTTACAGTTAGTCTCCATGAAATGGACTTGAAGTTATCGTTCCTTTATAGGCATAATTTTGAGAAAACACTGCAATCATTCGAGTAGGTAATACTCCCATAAATAAATTATCAATTGGTTTTGATTGAAGATCCTTTGGAATGGCGAAAGACTTCATTTGCATTCTTGTGAGAGGATATTTGGCTAATGTTGATTGCAGAAGCTTCTTATGTGCTAGTTTTATTGTAGGACTAACATTAATCTTTTTAATATGTAAAGCAGCGTCTAAAATATTTACTTTAGCCTCAACAGAAGAATCACTAGCGATGAGACAAAAATTTGGCTTTCCAGGAATTAACTTGATGCTTAATTATACTCCTTAAATTAAAAATTTATCCTGATTAAAGATATGACAATGAACATGTCCAAGCATGTCGAATTTTGCACTGTTTTTTGTTAATTCACAACGTTGCTGAAATCCTCTATCACCACTAGATGTTGCATCCATATGTCCATCAGTATCTTGAAAGCGGAATGCATATTTTTAGCAGAATCATCATAATCTAACAGTTTTTCAATGTATGATCGATATGGATGATTATGAGATGGAAATGAAATCAGTTTGTTATTTAAATACACTTCCACTTCACTGAACATAGAATTTAAAAAGTCATTAATAGGAGCCACACCTTCATCACTTTCACCAAATGCTGATCCATCGATCTTAACGATTTGAGCTTTAATGTAAATAAGAGTATGTGGTAGATCTATGTATTCATCACTTGTTCCTGGGATGATAAATTCTATAGGTGCATTATCAGCTAGTGAACTGATTGGTTTGTATGTAACAACATGATTATCCAATGTACTGGTTTGCGTCAGTTTTGTAGAAAAAATATCCAGTTCACTTTTTACACACTTGCAGGACTGATGTTGTAAGAAAAACATGCTGGTGATGATTTTATGAAATATATTGTGTGATACTTCTCTCTTCTTATACGACTGCTTTTTCTTTGTTTTCTGCGTAAGTTTCGCCTTGTCGTTCCTCTTCTTGCGCTCGATGATTTGTAATAATGAAGGGTTAAAGATGGAGTAACGTGCAATTCTTCTTTTCCTTCGTTGATATCCAGATCCTAGCATCGATTTCAGTTAATTTTTAGCTTTTTCTTGTAAGATGAACTTCGTTCTCCAATTCGTTGATGAAAGGAATCGTTAATACGTTGTTTATTAATGATGACATCATTAATAACGTTTGCTCCAGATTTTAATAATTCCTTTCCTATTGTTTTAGCTCCTTGTTTTATTAATGGCGTGACAGAACGAAATAATCCTCCAAGGAAACTTCCAATACTATGTCCAACTTGATACGGTGATCAAACATAAACGTTTCCAGTTCCGGAAAGAGCTTGGATTTGATATTTTAAATATGGGTTATTCATATTTGTTGATCTTGACGCACTGATCGAAAATGTAGCTTAACCCATGCAGTTCCGAAAATGAATGCCAGTGGAGAGCCTGTACTATCTCTCATATCTATTTTGATATGTTCAAAATGCATTTTCTTTATAGGCACATAATATGGAGGTTTAAAAATTTCTATTACACTACTTCCAAATGTATGATTCACGGGATTCATATTTGTGATTCGTGATAGTGGTGCTACTTTATCTCCATCAAATACGGATTGAATTATATCACAATATGCATACATTGTAGCTGGAAGTCCTAAACGCAAATTTGGAATTCTTTGGCCTTGTTCCATATCCTTTAAATTAACGTTTGGATCAAATCCCCACATCGCACTAGCACTTGGTGATAATGCAACGTCTATATCTATGTCTTTATGAAGACGTCGTATAAAACAGGTATTAATCTCATGTGTGTAGGAAATGTGTAAATTTGTGAATCTGTTGTGCGTATTAATTATCTTTTTCAATTCTGAAATGTGAGTGTAATAACATACAGGAATAATTACAACTTTCCATCCATTACTTTTTGCAGGTTTGTAAAAAAATATTTTCTTCATTCATATTTAATATTGAATGAGGATAATAAATCTCAACAATAGACACTTCCCACTTTTCACGGAATTCCTTTCTTCGATGAAGTTTAGTAGTGTATGATGTTAAGGTGTTGTCAGGAAAATATTCCATAGAACTATCACTGGGAAGCGTAACGTAAAAATCTCCATCAGGTTCCATCCTACTTCTCAATCTTGTTTACGAATGATGCAGGTATCAGGGAATGGAAAGAAGAAGGATATCCTTTCCAATGAACAAGATATTCTTTTCTGCTACCATTTCTTCTTGTACGTTAGGTTTTATCTATGTAAAACGTCTTTCCTAACGTAACAAGTTGTAATTCCTCTTTATAAAATAATCCATCCAGTGGTTTCTTGTTTAAATCTTCAATTTAATAAACAGGTGGATCTCTTGGTACTATCTTCTTCACTTTAAATATTTTCCAAGTCCAGTTTTGCATGTATCCTTTATCAAATGTACGTTTAGTTTTCGTACTGTATCACCTAATTCGTACTGTATCACCAATCCTAAGATTTTTGAGAAATCTGGATTCTTATTCTTTATTTTATTATTATACTAATTATGCCATACTTGTGAAAGGTTATTTTGCGAAACATTTGCAGGTGACATCTTAATGCTTGAATGATAACCTTCATTTTATAATTTCACAAGAAGAGGTAATACATTTAAATAATTATACGTTTGATGATTTGTGAAATACTTCCACATTTTTTTTTCTTTTAGAATTCTGTTAAAACGCTCTACGATACTAACCTTTATATCAAGATTTTTAGTTGTAATATGTTCTTTTTTTGGTTTCGTCTAAATACTTCTGTATTTTTTTATTAGTAAACTCTTTGTTTTATTAGTAAACTCTCTGCCTTTATCTGTTCATAATGTAGTTGCTTTCTGTCTTTGAAAACAATTTTTAATGGTTTTAAGACATCATTTGCACTTTTAGGTTTTAATGGTAAAGCCCAGTTATATCGACTGAACACATCTATTACTGTCAGAATATAACGATATCCATCATTAAATTTATGAAGAGATTGAAGATCATTAATATCACTTTCCCACTGATCATCAATATTATTCACTACACTAAAATCTCTTTTAAAACAAGGACGTACTGGTTTGTGTAACGTGTATGTTGTTTGCTTTAGTAACAACTTTCCTATACAGTGTACAAGAATTTTCTTCTTTATAGCTTACCACAATTTTTTGGCAGTTGAAAACAAAGCAGGATGTGAAGGGTTCTAGTAAATCTTGCTTAATTGTTTGTTTATGGTTTCCATACTAGTCATACTGGACGTTTTCACGTATGTTTCCTTTTCCTTATTGGAGATACTAATTTTTCCTTTTCTTCTTTTTCTGCTTCTTCTTCGTCGTCTTCTGCAAACGATTTCAGAGGTATTTTTTCCCTTGACGATGATTCTACTGGTGATGCTTTAGTTTGTCGTAAAATATATGCCACACGTTTTGGATTTCCAATAAGTTCTTGAGATGTGATATTAGAATATAAATAATTACAAAATTGTTCTCATCCTGATGGATTTGTGTGTTTCCGTGGTCGTGACACTTCACAAATTAAATCTACAATGTAAGATCCTTCTAGTTTATCACCTTTGATGTAAACAGTTCGTTTATTATCCCACGTGATATTATCATCATGTTTCATTCTATGTAGTAGTAATTCAGCTTTTTTACGAAACATTTGCTGCACCCTGCTGCACTAATATATGATTCTTCTTCTTTTGGATGGTGTTTCCTTTCTTCACAAGATATCAATGCCTCCCCTTGTATTGCTTTAATCTTGCTTTCTGTGTCTTTGTAAGAGGTACATTAACTTTTGAAACATTATAACAACATTCGCAAATACTACGAATTACTGAATAGTCTGCATTGGCCACTATAGCTTTACGCAATTTAAGATTTGCTTTGCACACCGTACGAAGAAGATCTCCGTGTTTCACTGTTGGATACATATTGTCAGAATGAACAAACACAGTTTAAAATTAACATTATAAACACATATTCTTCTTCTTCTCTTTCGTTGGAACATAAACGTGATGATAAATATAATCAGGGAAGATATTTGTTTGAAAACGAAGTTCATCTGGTGTATCCTCTTTTAAATCAAGAAATAAATATCCATATGCTAACTTTTGTTACGTCGTTGAAACTTTCTTGAAGAAATTTTGGATTCTCAGGGGTTAGTTGGTAACTCATATGTTTAATTTGTGATTTATCTTTTGGATTTTTAAATAATACGAGATAAGAATAATTCAAGCTCATATCTCTGCTTTCTTTTCCCTGATGAAATATGTTTTGTGTAATAAATAGTACACTAAGATTTCTATGATGATAACCGTTTTTAAAGAAATCAACTATATTACGGTTCATTTCAAACACATGGTCATCAATAATAATGAGTTCCAGTTTCGGGTAAAAAGTCTTTTGTTCGTGGTAATTCTTCAATAAATTGTACTTTAGTCGAAATTTCTCTGTATGCATTTTGCCATTCTGCGTAGTACCAATAAACATGACGAAACGATGTATTAACCATACGTGGTAAATTAGACAGGAATCGTATTACAAAGGAAGTTTTTCCACATACACTTGGTCCTGCAACAATACATGAAGAGGGATATTACCACGTCGTATCCATATTAAGAAATATGATAATTCTCTTTTCATGCGTATATTTATAAACGGCCGTATTACATTTGTATTCTTCATTTGTTGGAATGAGTGTAGCCATATCGAAGAGTTTCATATGAATTTGGAATTCTTGGTCGTTTTATATAATTTATCTTTATAAGCTTTTGTTTCGGACATGCTGACGATAGTATGATCCTTCCTGCGGCCAATTTTTCTTGTTGGTTATTTTGACTTCAGTGGGACGAGATTATTGTTCTTCTTCTTATGCCTCCAGTTCATTATCTACTATCATTTACTTCATTACACCAGAAATTAGGTGTTTAGAAGATTCATAGTTTAATGAAAAGTCCCATATCCTGCATACTTGAAAATCCTTCTTCGTACTGGGATCAAAAATACGTTACGCATAGTTCTTGGATCCTGCCGAAACGTATTCTGAAATATAGGTCTCTTCGCCATATTCGAGCAATTCATTTGTTAAATCACCTAAAAAGTCACCAGTTGGAATTGTACTCTCGCCAGGTTTTTTGTGTATAAATTACCTAATCAGCATCAAAATACAATACTCTTTCTTGTAGTTGATCTAAATATTTATACAATTCTAATCTTGCTTGCGCTGTTGTGTGCGCGGCTATGACGACGTTTATTGTTGGTAGTGAAACAGGGACTTCATCTATATATTGCCAATATACATATATCAGGTCATCATTTACTGAAAATATTTGATATACCTCTATATTATGAGATGTTAATATATCATAAAATTCCATGACGTCATTCATAATGCTAAAATGCTCCACGTTCTCACGTTGACCAAATTTTCCCCAAAATAAATTTAGCATTAATTTAGCGAAACTCCTATGTTCTGGATTATGTTTAATTTTCTTTTCATCTAGACATATTCCTTCCTTTTCATTAATTTGCTGCATGTACATATCCTTTAGCTCATCTGTTTCACACCATGATGGTTAACCACTAGCTTCCGTTTTTGCTTTCAGAAAGGTGTTTATATACTCTGCAAATAAGCCACCACTTTTTGTTTCTTCATCATATTGAACAACATCATATGCCCAAATTTCATGAATATATATTACTTTTTATCCTTTTTCTATTCATTTTCTTACTTTATCTGCTACCCATGTACCATGTAGAACTCGGTCTTCATCGCTGTAATTACAAGGTGTCTAGTTTAATTCATCACAACATGTACAACAAAGTGGAAACATGAATCTATGATTTGGTTTCTAAGGTAAAACCGCATGAAAAACTGTTTTCGGAGGAAGGAAAATGAAATGAAATCTTGAAGTTTTTCGTTCTACGGATATGCCGGTTAGGTTAAGGAGACGGTGATGATGAGAGATGAGTGAAACGGCGAAATGAAGAAAGTGGGAGGAAACGGGAGAACCCTGGGAAAACCCAGGAGCACGGTTTGTGTCCACCACAAAATCCACGTAGCGCGAGCTGGGATGGACCCAGGAACCGCAAGCACCAGAGGTGAACGCTCTGCCACTGAGTCATCGCGCCCCCGGTTTTCGGAGGAAGAATACTTACCTTAACTAATCCTTCTACTTCTTCAATGCTGGGAATATTTGAATCTCCAGGCAGATAGATAGTGGGATGACGAATTGGAAATTTCTTAGTCTTACTTTTATACGGATAAAGGGAAATAACATCCTTGTATGAAATAGTTTCTTCTTCAGACTCTTGTGCTTTATGATACAAACGTGTGGCACTCACACGTTCTCCATAAAAAGCGTCACGAGGATTGAACGGTGTTTTCTTTGTATGTGGATGGTTACTAACATACTTCCTCATCTCTTCATTTCCTGTAAATTCTTTTTTCAAATTCACAGCCCCATATTTCATACACTTCATAGCCAAAATCTCTTATTTTTTGAATCTTCTTCTTGGTTGCTTCATATGGAAATTGCTTGGTATCTGTAACATTGCTATATATGGGTTTACCTCTGTCGTTACTGTAACAGAAAATACAGCCATGCGTCCAAAAGCCTTAATGGTCCCACACGTGTATTCTTCCTGTATCGTGATCTGTCCATTCCCCATCTACTTTCATTGATGCAATTTGTTTCTCCTTACTACGTGCAGCATTGGTAATTTGGATGTTTCTTGTTTTTTGAACCCAAGCTATCCATTGTACTGCTTCAATTGATAGTACATTTCTCCATCGATACTCATTCTTTGGTATGATACGAATCGGGTTTTCCTTTAAGAAATTTCTTCGATACACCAAGTTACATGCACTGGTGAATGTAATGGATTCAAGTAAGGGATTTACATTTGCTTCAGATTCAAATGTATTCATAAAGAAAATACATGCTTGGCGTCAGTGTTGGGCAAATTTCAATTGAATTAACAATTAATCTGTAAATTTAATTGTTAATTGCAATTAACAATTGAAGTAAATAATCGTTATTTGTTAATTGCTGTTGGCCATTAATAATGGAGAATCAATTGCAATTGATCAATTGATTGAAAGTAATTGCAGTGGAAAGTAATTGCAATTGAATTCAGTCATTCAATTGCAATTTAAATTAATTGGCAATTAATTCAATTGCAATTGATTTTCACAGCAATTACTTTCAATTGATTGATCAATTTCAATTGATTTTCACTGATTAATTTTGAACACTGTAGTTCAGAGAGGGCGTGGGACAATGAAAGCTTTAGCTACGACCAATTGACTCACTACCTGTCGTGACCTAGGACCCACCGTGGCCCACTCTGACCCACCACCCACCATGAACCACTCTAACCCACTGTGAAACACAGACCCTCCAAAACCCATTGTCATCAACTCTCACCCATGATTCACGCCCTCTTCTCTACTGACTAAAGAGTTTAAACTTGTAATAAAACAAGCCTAAAAATTATCAATCATCGGAGTTTGAATTTCTACGACCAATCGCTCAAGCACCGCTCTATGACAATAACGGCGGATCTGACCTTTCTAATATCAATAAAATAAAGAGTTTGTTCGTGTGTCTGTCTGTCTATCTTTGTGCGGCTTGTGGAACAGACGAGTGAACCGAAACTTTTCAAAATTTGGTCACGGGTAGCTTGGTCTAGGCCCCAGATCAAGACGAAGAGTTTTTTAATTTCGAACTAGGATGTCTCAGGGGGACGTTTACCGGGACCGACCTGGGGACCAGACAAGTTGACCGAGAGTTACCAAATTTTGGTCGAAGATATTTTGGTCCAGGTCCTACACCAAGGCAAAGCGTTTTTGACAAAATTCGAACAAGGGGGTCTCAGGGGGCGTTTACCGGTACATGTAAAAGTAATAGAAAATGACCGATATCAGTGTCGATTTCATAGTTTTCGCGGTCGCTGAACTCAATTATGAAACTCCAAACGCATTAACTTCCAAATTCACGCTATTCGGCTGCGGGCCGTGTGTCAACGTTGGGGGGATACCGAAACGTAAACGTAATCCAAAATGACCGATATTAGTGTCAAATCCATAGTTTTCGCGGTTGCTGATATCAGTGGTAACATTACCATTAGCGATGACTTTCAAATTCATCCACCGTTGTATGCGGGCCTTGGGTCACCAGAGGGATGAATTCCGAGACATGTAAAAATAATCGAAAATGACCGATATTAATGTCAAA
The DNA here is from genome assembly GCF_964235325.1 of Thermobia domestica. Taxonomy (NCBI): domain Eukaryota; kingdom Metazoa; phylum Arthropoda; class Insecta; order Zygentoma; family Lepismatidae; genus Thermobia; species Thermobia domestica. The sequence continues at coordinate 269,494,124 of NC_137460.1, read as the reverse complement.
TCCATAGTTTTCGGTGTCACTGAGCTCAATGGTGAAACTCAAGACCGCGTTTACTTTTCAGATTTAACCCCCATCAGCTAAGGAACGGGGACATTATAAAGGGGATCACGAGACATGTAAAAATAATCCACAATTACCGATGTGAAATCCGTAGTTTTCGCGGTCGCTGAGATCAATGGTGACACTTTCATTAGCGATGATTTTCAAATTTAGCCACCATTGTAGGCGGACCGGGAGTTACCGGAGGTGAGGAATTGTGAGATATTTAAAAATAATGGAAAATGAACGATATTAGTGTCAAATCCATAGTTTTTGCTGTTGCTGTGATGAATGTGTAAGGGGTCTGTCCTGGTTCGTATATTAGTAATCTTCAAAATAATTCGAAATGTTTCAACACTTTCTTAGCTGGTTTTTAATAATTGACCCTGAGAAGCATACATAAACTGCAACTTTTCTGCATATTCAACAAGATATCTACACCTTTATATATACACTTATTTAATCGACAAGATGTCTACGTACATGTTCATTTTACTTACGACGTTGCTATAGTAACAACAACTCTCTTATTTTAGTTACCGATTACCATAATAAATATCTCGAAATCTCTATATGTCTTTCTTTTCTTTATACATAGTATTGGTCAACTAATTCGCCTCTGATCCCTTTCTATAAATTGGCACAGATTGTTAATATTACATACAACGTTATCGTTGTAAATGGTGATACTTCCACAGGCGTTGACTTCCAAATATAACCCCTATCGGCTGCTGACCAGAGGCGTTGTTTGTTTTTCAAAATTGGAACCAGAGGATCATAGGGGCTTTTACCGGGATATGTAAAAAGTAATTAGTAGAAAATGGCAGGTGTTAGTGTCAGATTCATAGTTTTCACGATATTGGTTGGGGGTCAGAGGAGATTTTTTTTCACAACTCGAACCAAGGGAGTCTGAGGGGGCGTTCACCGGGACATGTCAAAGTAATAGAAAATGACCAATATTTGTGTCGAATCCATATTTATCGGGATTTCTCAGACGTATAGTGACAGCCCCGATAGTATTTACGTTCAAATTCAACCCCCATTGCCTTCCCAATGAAAACACATGTACGTTGTTGGATATATATTCACACAAAATATATCCAATTTTAGAAATGTTTCTTAATTGTACTCCTGTTGTTCAGTTTGTTTACATTGATATTTTATCTGATCCGTGCGAAGAACGGGCATAACAGCTAGTACGAAATGGTAAAGTGTTTGTTATGGACCAAATTACAATGAATTCAATTATATAGATAATTATTATAATTATAATTAATAATTATTTCTATGTTGAATTATAGATACTTTTCAGTGGAAAAAAGAATAAAATTTGAAAGTCCCAAATCAACGTAAAGGAAAAATGTATAAAATTTTTCATATAATTAAGCTTACAAACTTAAAATTTCTATGTAATTAAGCTAAATTTCCATTTTTGTGTCGTTTTGTGCGCCTATTTCCTCGTTTTCTGCGTCACTGGAAATGGGTCAATGTTATCCTGCAAATATGGCGGAACAAGTTAATGCTGTTCCGTCAGAAACGATTTCGAGGTTCGTTTCCTTCACATCGTCTTGTGCGTGTTTACTACTGTTTTGTAAGTCTATGTCCACGTTTTGTGAATCAATGGTAGTGGGTCAAAATGGGCATTCAATGTGGGAAGAAAAATGACCCACTCTCCCACCAGTATCGAATTTCGAGGTCGCTTTTTTTTACATTGTTTAGTGCATGTTTTTACCGTTTCTGCGCATATTTTCACGTTCTGTGCGCCAACGAAAGTGGGTCAAAGACGACCTACAAATATGGCAGAAAAAGACATATTCATTCCACTTTCAAGGTTCATTTTGACCCACTTCCACTGATGCACAAAGCAACACAAATCATGCATAAAAGTGCGAAGGAAACGATCTCGACATTCGATGGTGACGGAACAGCATTAAGTTATTCCGCTATACTTGTACGCCACTTTGACCCATTTTCGTTGTCGCACTAAAGTGGAAATAGGAGCACAAAATGGTACAAAACAGGCACTAAACGATGCGAAAGAAACGACCTAGAAATTCGATAGTGGCGGAACAGTGGGTCATTTTCGTCGCACTTTGGAGGCCCATTTTGACACACTTTTGGTGACGCGCAAAACATGGAAATAAGGGCACGAAAAAGCACGAAACATTCACTAGTCGATGCGAAACGAAGAACCACGAAATTCGGTAGTGGCGGATCAGTGGATTCATTTTCGTCCCACCTTCGAGGCCCATTTTCACCATCTTCAAGTGACACATAAAACGTCGAAATAGGCGCACAAAAGGATACGCGATGTGAAATTAACGACCTCGAAATTCGATAGTGGCGGAACTCTTGGTTATTTTCGTCCCATCTTGGAAGCACATTTTGACCTATTTCTGGTGACCCACAAAAAGTGGAAATAAGGGCACTAAACGGCACGAAAATTCACTAGTCGATGCAAAAGGAAGTACCTCGAAATTCGGTAGTGGCGGAGCAATGGGTCATTTTCGTCCCACCTTCGAGGCCCATTTTGACCGCCTTCCAGTGACACATAAAACGTCGAAATAGGCGCACAAAAGGATACGAGATGTGAAATTAACGACCTCGAAATTCGATAGTGGCGGAACTCTTGGTCATTTTCGTTCCATCTTGGAAGCTCATTTTGACCCACTTCCGGTGACGCACAAAACGTGAAAATACGCGCTCAAAACGGCAAGAAACTGGCACTAAACGATGCAAAAGAAGCGACCTCGAAATTCGTTGGTGACGAAACAGTGATTCATTTTCGTCCCGCCTTGGGGACTGATTTTAACCCACTTCCCATGATGCACAAATAGTGGAAGTAGACGCACAAAACGGCACAAAACGATGTGAAGGAAACGACCTCGAAATTAATTGGTGGCGGAACAGCAATAACTTGTTCTGCCATATTTGTAGGCCCATTTTGACCCACTTCCGGTGATGCACAAAATGTGGGAATAGATGCATAAAGCGACACAAAACACGCACAAAAGATGCAAAACAAAGTACCTCGAAATTCATTGGTGGCGGAACAAGTTAATGACGCCGTGAGCACCAATATAAGTATATACTGTAGATCTTACCAGTTGGCGCGGTGGCTCAATGGTAGAGCGTTCACCTCCGGTGCTTAAAGTCCCTGGTTCGATTCCAGCTCACGCTGTGTGGACTTTGTGGTGGACAAACACCGTGCTCGTGGGTTTTCTCGGGGATCTCCCGTTATCCTCCCACTTACTTCATTCCACCATTTCATTCATTTCCCATCATCACCGTCTCCTTTAGCCTAACCGGTATAAACTCAGGACGTTAAACTAAAGATTTCATTTCATTCTTTCTAGTTCTTACCATCAAGGCTGAGAACTGCATGGTCTATTTTTTTTTGGCCAAAGTAGAAGCTCAACTGGGTTAGTGATGTCAACCGGCTCGGCTCGGTTCAACTGAGCGTACAGCTTGAGCTGGCTTGTTTGGGATGACCCATAGACTGAGCTCAATTGGGCCAATGGATTGAACCGGCTCGGTTGGGGTAAGCAATCAGCTCGGTTCGGTTCGGCTCGTGTGAGCCATCGGCTCGAGCTGGCTCGGTTGGATGAGCTGTTGGCTCGCTTCACAACTCGATTCGGCTCGATAAGTGAATGAGCTGAGAGAGAGCCGCTTGAGTCGTTGACAACCCTAAACCCGGGTCGAGCAGTTTTTGAACATGTTTGGCTGGATTCCTATACCTTTTAACAATTTTTGGCTCAGCCCGAATACTTGCTTCTCCTGAACTCAAACCTAGAACCTCGTGACCGATGTCCTTGCCTCCTGAAGATTTCTTGACGACCGAGATCGACAGTCAACTAATTTTAGTATTCAGATACAAACCGCCTATATTTCATGTTTATACTGGTACACGGTGTTATAATAATAATTAGTTATAGTAGTAGTAGTAGTATCATTAATGTCCTTGCCTCCTGAAGATTTCTTGACGACCGAGATCGAGAGTCAACTAATTTTAGTATTCAGATACAAACCGCCTATATTTCATGTTTATACTGGTATACGGTGTTATAATAATAATTAGTTATAGTAGTAGTAGTAGTATCATTGATAATTATATTGTCTATGTAGGATACTTGAAGAGAGTAGTACTTGGAACTACACAAAGGATTTAGCTCGAATTGGCTCGACTCGACTGGAAACTCGATCCGAATTGAGTCGAGTTGGGGAAATTTTTCGAGCCTAGTTCTCGAGTCGAGCTCAAAGATGTCTGCTTCGAGTCGAGTGGAGTTTTAAAGAAAACTCGCTCGAACTCGCTCGTGGCCATTCTTATTGTATGCATGACGGGCATATAATGTTCTTTCGAGGGGGATAGAACCATAAACATAATATATTTTTCAAAAAAATACTTAGTTTCACGACTTTCTTCCCAGGGGGACGAAGGGATGGTAGTTATCCAGCATTTCTTATAAGTGCCTTATTTGAGATATGTAAAACAGTAACAAGTGGACAACACAATATACACACATCTTCTTATCTTCAGTTTTAATTGCTGATTTCAATTGCAATTAACAATTACAAGTTTCAATTGTCAATTGCAATTAACAATTAAATGTTTCAATTGCACCCTTTGCGATTACAATTAACAATTAAAAATTTCAATTGCCTGCTGACCAATTAACAATTAACAATTGACGAAAATTTAATTGTAAATTTTGTGATTGAATTCAATTGCAATTGAAATTAATTGTCAATTACAAATTGAAATCAATTGCAATTGAAATCAATTGCAATTAATTTTCAGAGCAATTACTTTCAATTGATTGATCAATTGCAATTGATTTCAATTGATTTTCCCCAGCACTGCTTGGCATAAAACGTCAACATCCTGTACAGAATACTTGATGAGTTCTTCCTTCATTTTAAAGGTGTAGTTTCGATGTTCAGTATACCATTGTAGAAACTTGCGTCTTTTGTCTACTTTCATCGTATCTGCTCCATAATACCTAATGTCGATTGAAAAAGTGTGAGAAATATCCTTTGCAGGATTAAAGACCAAATGCACTACTTAATTTACTTAAGGGCATAGAAAGAAAATTTAGTGAACCAATAAAGGTTACGTTCTCTACTTTAAGAGATAGAATTTCCGCCGTATTCATGATCACATCTGGAGTCTAATTCATCTTCTCAACCATAGTCTTAATGATAAAATGTGCATCATATCCCTTAGTATTGTGTACAATACATTACTAATTTAATGTTTGGACGTCGATTTTGTAAATGTTTCAGAAAGTCTTCCATTACATTTTCTGCATCAAATATATTTTCTCGTTTTGCACAAACGATACAATCATTTTTATAGGGTTATCTTCATAACAACGGTAGCATGCATGCTGACTAACTAGGACATTAGGTATATGCTCATTTATGTTTGCGTCCTCTTCTTCTATTTTTTATGTGTGTACATTCAATATCATTAAATACAACCATAGCTTTTTCTCCATGATAATTTTTCCTTTTTTTATTTTCTTCTTTCATTCAGTTTCTTGTAACATTCATTATTAGGTGGTACTGTAGTATAGCAAATATTGCAATACGTTTCTCCACATACGTGAGATCCTTTTTCTTTCACTACATAAATTTCAAACACTGGGCACAACATTTCACAATGGAACATAAAGACTTTTCATTTTCATAAGAAGCTGACTTGTGATAATCATAGCATGATTGGCCATAACATTCTTGATTACAATCGTTGCAAGTAATATGGGTTTCTTTAAAGTCGCATGGTGACTTCTGATGACAACAATAAGATACAACTGTGCAATGTTTCAAATGTCCATGCTTTGTTGTATATTTCTTATGACAGCTTTCGCAATAATATCCGCAGTTAAAACATGCTGTCAAGCTTTAAATGACGTTGTAAAGGCTATCTTTGTAAAGTAAATTTAAAGATGTTCTCTTTTTATTACTTAGTAGTCCTCCGAACATGATGACATCACTTCCTGAAAAGCCCCTATACACCGTGATTTTATAATCTTTAAATATTCCTGAAATTTACGAAATTCAGTAATTCCACCACCATGATTGAGATCTACATCGCCAGCTTCATACAGATCTGCTTCTTTTTCTGTGATATATTTATTTTCATTTTTTACATATCTATTAATTCAATTTGATTTCTTCCCATGTGTTTTTTCAGTTCTATGCGAACGACTTTTGCATGCGCTAAACACATTGTACCTGTGTTCTTAACTGTGATAATAACACGTTTTGCCTTTACATATTCCTCAGTATTCATAATTTGTTGTTTCAAACGACCTTGTTCTCTTGGCATACGTACATGATGAAAATTCACTAAACAATCTTTGTTTAAAAGAAAAGACATATTACTTTGCAGTACTTTCTCATAAAATGTCCATAGAACTTCTGCTGAGAGATTTCTTGCTTCTCTGAACGACAACCGAAAAGAACTATGTCCTTATCTCTCATTTGCTATTGCTATTCTTACATAATGATGCTGGTTCACATTACGTAGCGAATAATCTATTAGAGCCCGTAGACTTGTTTCAATTGCAGTAAATACATTTTCATCTGCACGCACGGGGGCTAATCGAATTCGTAGCATTGTACCTTCCATATTTATCTTGTGTATTGTCGTCTACGTTCTTCTATTATATGAAATCTATTGTTTTCATGGTTACACCTGTTATTTCCAAATCCCACTAGTACATTTGTGTTTCGTTCTGCTTGAAAATCAGATAGATATCCATCCATTTTTTTCTATTTCGTCTAAATCAACTTCTATTTCTTCATGTTCTGTGTTAGCTTTTGCTAACATTTCCATAAATGATGGATATATTTATTCTTCTTGTTCTTTTTTTACAGGATCGGAAAACAAATTGTTAAGCCAATCTTGTAATTCATGTAATTCATGTTCGTAAAACTCTTCTTCTTTTGTATTCTTCTCTTCTTCATTGTACGTCTCTCCTATTACCTGCGAAAACGTGAGATTTAGCAATTCTTGCTCCTATGTCCTTCCTTCCACGTCTTCTTCTTCTTCTTCTTCCTCTTCTTTTGCAGGATTGAGAAATAAATTGTTAAGCCAATTTTTTTAGCTCATTTTCGTAAAACTCTTCTTCTTCTGTCTTCTTCTCTTGCTCATTGTAAGGTTCACCTATTATCTGCGAAAACGTAAGATTTAGCAACTCTTCCTCATCATTTCTTTCTTCGACGTCTTCTTCTGCTTCTTCTGTTAACCTTTTTTTAACATGTTGACGGCCATGAGCATCATATGTGGTGCTCATCTTATTTTTATGTGGGGTCATGAGCACCATATATGATGCTCATGCTTGATATCACAAATTACTATCCTATTCAGGTTCTTGAGCATCATATATGATGTTCATTGTCACAAATTACTCTGAGACCATGAGAATGACATATGGTGCTCAGCTCTCATTGGTACATTTTGGGAGAAGCATAACATGACTATCCATAATTGAGCAAAAGGTAAGAAGAAATTTGTGGCCTCCTGGGACCAGTACACAAAAATCATCTTGGCAGTCAACCTGTTAATTTTATCAATACCGACGGATACTACTTTTTCCTCTTCCTGTGTTATCATTCTATCACATCCACTTTCTAATATCTAATAGTTCTTTATACATTTCTTCTTCATCATCTTTTTCTTCTGCAATTTGAATTGCATTAACTGCATCTCTTCCTTCTTCATCCTCTTCTTCTTTGGCACTGGTGATCACCTTTTCTTCTTCTTCGTCTTTGGTACTGGTGATCATCTCTTCTTCTTCTTCTTCTACTATTTAAATTTCATTAACTAGATCTCTTTCTTCTTCTTCTTGAGTAAAAGTATTTGTTGGTAACCCTACTTTTTCCTTATGTATTTCTTACTTCTTCCTTTCAACATCAGCATCATCATCATCTTCCTTATGAACTCCTTCCCTCCTCTCATGATCATCTTTTTCTTCTAATCCGATTACTTTATCTATTTCCCTTAAAAGAACTTGAGTCTCTTTATTTGCTACGTCCTCTTCTTCTTCTATGTCGTTAATAAAGACGGTAATCTCATTTAATAATTCTTGTGTACTCTTGTTTTCTTTTCTATTCCCTTCTTAATGTATATAAGTAATTGAGAAAATGTTTTCCTATATGTATGTATGTATATTTAATATTTATACAGAAGATATAAGTATTATACGGAATATATATATATATATATATATATATATATATATATATATATATATATATATATATATATATATATATATATATATAAAGATATGAGTACTTTAAAAGAATGTATATGTATGTGTGTATTTTACATTTGAAGTTCCAACCAGGTGTTTCTGGCTGTCGTATTCGGTAGCCCGATCATCACCCCTGTTCTTCGCGCGCAGAGTCATTCGAAGAACTGAAAACGTACTCTGTACACAAACAGTTTATGGTTGCGAACTCGGAAAGCCTGGTACTTCTGCTTGTTAAGGTCAAAAAGTGGGAGAAAAAAGGATGTGTAGAATGTAAAGAGGGTTCAACAGTGACTGATACTTGTAAGAAACATATTTATTTGTAATTCGTGCACATTCCGCCTGTAGCGCTACTGTGGCACAACGTATATTGTAACTGTATAACTCTTGAACACCTCTTATAGGTCTATTGGCGTATGTGACGACCGAAACTGTGTTGTCAGCTCTGACTGCGATAAGGCACTGCTGTACTGCTTTTGTTTTTCTTTTTTGTCCTTTGTCATTTGTGAGACGCCAAGCATGTTGTTTTTGCTTGTTGCACGCGCTGAACGAGTTCCTGCGGAGCGAAGTATTATGAAGTTAACTACATATTCTTGTTTTGGGATAGAAATATGATAAGTACTTTGAATTATAATACGGTTTTATCTTGGTTAACTGTTTAAAAATAATACGAAAATAAAGCTGTACTTGTAAATGTATATTAGTCGAGGACGTAGCTACTGACAGTGTTGCAGGCACGTAGCCAGGATTTCGTGAAGGGGGGGGGTCCGTGACATGAAATACTGTGGTCATCATAAAAGGGGCTCGATCACTCTAAACAACTTTACTGGAACATATATTGGTTCGTTTAGCCAACATTTCGCAACGGTGAGGGGGAGTGACATGAAATTCTTAAGACCCAGTACCTCGATCAATCTAAACTATTTTACTATCAATATATATTGGTTTGTTTGAACAATAAAATGAGGGTATGTTGGCAAGTATTTTAATAACAAACTATGAAGACATTTCGAGCACAATAATAAAAAAAGTATTGAAAAAGATTTTGCAATAGTAGTAGAAAAATGATCGATCTGGGCCAACCTAGCTCAGAAGAGAACGACTCACAAGCCCCTGGGAAAATGACCACCGTACACCGTGAGCCCACGGTCTTTTACGACCTCCATTTTAGGGGTGAATTTATTCCCTTTTATGAGCACTTTTTAGGGGGTGTATTCGTTCTCTTTTACGACCTCCATTTTAGGGGTGAATTTATTCCCTTTTGGAGCACGTTTTAGGGGGTGTATTCGTTCTCTTTTACGACCTCAATTTTTAGGGGTGTACTCGTTCCCTTTTATGAGCATATTTTCCAACCCCTATTTGAACATAGCAGAATATGAACATATAACAGAACAGATTCGTTCCCCTTTATGAACACTCTTTCAGGGGTGAACTCATTCTCTTTTATGAGCACATTTTAAGGGGTGAACTCGTTCCATTTTTCAACCCCTATTTTAACATATCAGAAATTACATAGCACATCTAATAAAAGAATATGGTTTATTTCCCAACATAACAGAAATTACACTGAGACTACGTAACACACAACATCCTCCATTTTAGGGGTGAATTTATGAGCATATTTTCCACCCCTATTTCAACATAGCGCATCAGACAGAGACTACGAGCACCAGCCAACAGATAATACGTAAGACTCGTTCCCTTTTATGAGCATATTTTTCAACCCTTATTTTAACAACTGAGATTATGAACACAGAACAGAGCATGGCTTATTTCCCAACATAGCAGAAATTACACTGAGACTACGTAACACACAACATCCTCCATTTTAGGGGTGTACTCGTTTTCCAACCCCTATTTTAACATAGCATAGAATACACTGAGACTATGAACACACAGCACAACAGATAATACATAGCACAGCTAATAAAAGAGCATGGCTTATTTTGCAACCCTTACGAACACATAGTAGAGCAGATAATAAACACAACAACCTACATTTTAGGGGTTGTATTCATTCCACCCCTATTTTAACATAGCACATCAGACAGAGACTACGAAACATAGTGAAGATTAGATAAGAGTACATAACATAACATAACAAGGGTGTATTCATTCTCTTTTAAGGGGTGGACTCGTTCCCTTTCAACCTTTATGACTTATTTTCCAAACATAAGACTACGGGGGTGTATTCCACCCCTATTTGAACATAATGAACATAGCACAGAGTACGTTCCCTTTTAAGGGTGTACTCGTTCTAATGTAACATAGCAGTTGGTCTATTTTTCAACCCCTATTTGAGCATAGTCCATTTTTAAAGGGTAAACTCGCTCTAACCCTCTATAGTAAATATAATCATTTAAGGAGTGAACTTGTTCTAACTTATATTTGAACATAACAAAGATTATTTAAAGATTGCAGAGGAATGCGAAACTTCCTTGTTTTGTTATCAGTTACATAATAACTTCCGCCATATGTGGATAATTCTCATTACGTCATTCATCCGGATTTTAAAAACATTGAACTAGTTTTCTCTTTAACAGACAATAACTTGTCATTCAACGATAGGAATCCCTGAACGTAATGTAATCAATCACAAAGGTATAAAAAAGAGGGGAATCCCCGAGCATGACCCATACATATTGCGCAATATTGCGCAATGCGGTCAGACAGGTATAAAAGACTGACCGACATGTTTTTCTGTAATCACTTCCTGTTTGCTATTTGAAGCGTAAAGTTCAGATATTTTTTGTGTGTGTGTGTGGTTTATTATTAGTGTGGTTTTGTTTTCTTTTGTAAGTAAGACATTTTATAATAATAATAATAATATTATATTATAAAAACTCAGTTCAAAATTATTATAGTAACTTTGAGTTAGTTTTTAAAAAAATGGCAACAAAAAAGGTTAAATCAAATACTATCAATTCTGATACTCTATTTAATAATAATTTTAAAAAAATTATTTTAAAATGTGATACTGATTTAAATGAGGATAGTGGATGTTTTTAAAGAATAAAAGAAAAGACTGTTTAGATATATTAAAACAGGAACAAGATAATTCATCTTTTAAAGTAAATTTTTCTTTGGCTACAACTTTTGTAAAACCAGTAGATTTAGAAACATGTCGATTCTTTGTAAATAGTGGTAACGAAATTATTTTACCGAGTACAGATGTGAATTCTATAATAGAAAAACTATTTAATAAAATTTTAGTTGAACAAGAAAATAGAGCAATTAAGAAATCAGGGTGGTCTTTATGTTTTGAACCAAACCATCACTTAGAAATTAAAATCAGTAAATATGATCCTCTTTCCGCTTCTTCTTTTATAAAATTACCTCAATGGATTTCATCCAAAAAGAAATGTTATAAATATTCAAAATAATGATAATAGATGTTTTACGTATAGTATTCTAGCTGAGTTGCATCCCACAAAAGATAATCCACATCGTGTAAATAATTACATACAATATATTAATACTTTATTACCATTATTTGAAAAAACGAATATAAAATTTCCCGTCGAAATAGAACACATAAGCAAATTTGAACATATGTATAATTCTGTATTTCCTAAAGAACAAATTTCCGTTAATATATATGGCATTGATTAAGATCATGAAACTATTTTTCCGTTACGTATAAGCGAAAACACAGCTGTAGATAAACGTATAGATTTACTGTATTGTGAAGAAAATTGCAACACTCATTATTGTTTAATAAAAAATCTCAATGCGTTATTGAAGAGTCATAAAGAGAAAACTTATGTAAAATTGCCTCAATGGATTTTATCCACAAAATGTGTTTTAAATATTCAAAATAACGATAATAAAAGTTTTATGTATAGTATTCTAGCTGCGTTGCATCCCACAAAAGATAATTCATATCGTGTGAATAATCTCATACAATATATTAACACTTTATTACCATTATTTGAAAAAACTAATATAAAATTTCCCGTTGAAATAGAACACATAAGCAAATTTGAACATATGTATAATTCTGTATTTCCTAAGGAACAAATTTCCGTTAATATATATGGCATTGATTATGATCATGAAACTATTTTCCCATTACGAATAAGCGAAAACACATGTGTACTTAAACGCATAGATTTACTGTATTGTGAAGAAAATTGCAACACTCATTATTGTTTAATAAAAAATATCAATGCGTTATTGAAGAGTCATAAAGAGAAAACTTATGTAAAATTGCCTCAATGGATTTTATCCACAAAATGTGTTATAAATATTGAAAATAACGATAATAGAAGTTTTATGTATAGTATTCTAGCTGCGTTGCATCCCACAAAAGATAATTCATATCGTGTGAATAATCTCATACAATATATTAACACTTTATTACCATTATTTGATAAAACTAATATAAAATTTCCCGTCGAAATAGAACACATAAGCAAATTTGAACATATGTATAATTCTGTATTTACGAAGGAACAAATTTCCATTAATATATATGGCATTAATTATGATCATGAAACTATTTTTTCGTTACGTATAAGCGAAAACACAGCTGTAGGTAAACATATTGATTTATTATATTTAAACTCTCATTATTGTTTAATTACAAATTTAAATGGTTTAGTCAGACATCAGTTAGGTAGTCATCAAACATTTATTTGTAGACGATGTTTAATATCTTTTTATAACAAATCAAAATTAGATGAACATGACAAATTTTGTAAAGAACACACTCCAACCAAATTAACATGCCGAAACAAGGAGAAGTTTTAAAATTTCGAAAATTGAAATTGTTATTACAGAATGATGTGATAATAATTGCAGATATGGAAAGTTTATTAAAACTTATAAATAAACAAAGTGGATCTCATACAATACAAATTCACCAACATATACCATGCAGTTTTGGTTATATTGTATGTTGGAGTAACAACTATATGAAATCAGATTTAGTTATTTATCGGGGAGAAAATGTATCGATGAAGTTTATGTCTGCTATGGAGAATGAATTAAGAAAAATCATAAACATATTAGATCAACAAAAACCATTAATACCATTAAATAGTTCTCAGTTACAGGAGTTTAACCTATCCACTGAATGCTCGGTTTGCGATAGTAAATATACGAGTAACAATAGAAAAGTTAAACATCATAACCATTTAACTGGTCAATTTATTGCCACGGTGTGCAACAATTGTAATTTACAAATTAAACGTCAAAGTAATTTTATCCCTGTCTTCTTCCATAATTTGTCTGGGTATGATGCACATTTATTTGTGAAAGAATTAGGTTGCACCCCTGGAAATATTTCTGTAATTGCTGAAAGCACTGAGAAATACATAACATTCTCTAAACACTTTAATTTTAATGGTAGACCTATCGAGTTACGTTTTGTAAACCTATTTAAATTCCTGCCGTATAGTCTCGAAAATTTGGTGTCAAAATTAAAACCTGAGCAATTTGTCTATACAAAGCAATATTTTTCCGATGAAAAGTTTCCTTTAATTCTCCGTAAGGGAATTTATTTTTATGAATACATAACAAATTTAGATACATTTAAAGAAACTGAATTTCCTGGAAGAGAGGCGTTTAGTAGCAAATTGAATGAAACACAAATTTCCGAGACTGATTATCAATATGCAAAACTGATTTGGCGTGTGTTTAAATGTAAAAATTTAGGGGACTACCACGATCTATATTTAAAATGTGATGTACTTCTCACAGCAGATGTGTTGGAGAATTTTAGAAAGACATGTTTAAATGCTTTTTGTATTGATCCGATTAATTGTTTTACTGCACCTGGGTTGGCATGGCAAGCCATGTTATATAGAACAAAAATTGAACTTGAACTTTTATCAGATATCAATATGTATATGTTTGTAGAAAAATCGATTCGCGGAAGTATTACTCAAGCTGTGTTAAGGTATGCCAAAGCTAATAATCCTTACGTACATGATTTTGATGCGGAAAAAGAAAAATCTTATTTACTGTATATTGACATGAACAATCTGTACGGACTATCAATGATTGACTATTTACCATATGGTGGTTTTCGGTGGGAGGATAAAATTGACAATTGGCAAGACAAACATAAAATTATCAATTGGCCCACGGATAGTGAATGGGGATTTTTTCTAGAAGTGGACTTCTAGAGTATCCAAATTATTTACACGAATACCATTCTGATTTTCCGTGTGCTCCCACTAATGAAGTTCCACCGAATGGTAAATATTCAAAATTACTATTGACACTTAAATCGAAATCGAATTATATATTGCATTATAGAGTATTACAATTTTATCTAAAATAAGGTTTAATATTGGTAAAAGTACATAAAATATTATGGTTTCGTCGATCTAAATGGCTTGCATCTTATATTCAAGAAAATACTCAACGCCGTGCAAATGCTACAATTGAATTTGAAAAAGATTTCTATAAGTTATTAAATAATTCTGTATACGGAAAGAGAATGGAGAATGTACGAAAACGAATTGATATAAAATTAATTAACAATGAAAAAAGTGTAAAAAATTAGTAGCGCAAAATCAGTTTCAAAATTGGGTAAAATTGGATGATAATTTGGCATTATTTCATATGGTAAAAAAATCGGTAACCCTTAATAAACCAATTTACGTAGGAGCGACAGTTTTAGAATTATCCAAATTAGCAATATATAACTTCCGCGATATGGAGATAAAATTAGAATTGCATATATGGATACTGACTCTTTCATTTACTATATTAAAACTAACAATATTTATAACGATATAAAAAATATGAATGACTATTTTGATACCTCAAATTATCATGAAAATAATTCTTTATATAGCACAAAAAATAAACACGTTTTGGGTAAAATGAAAGACGAATTAGGTGGAGTTCCTATGATTGAATATGTGGGGTTACGAGCAAAAAATTATGCAATAAACCTGGTGAAAATAAAGAATTGAAAAAATGTAAAGGGATCAAGAAAAATGTAGTTAAAGAACAAATTACGTTTAACGATTATAAATTATGTCTATTTGAAAACGAAACGATCCATAAAACACAATTTGAAATTAAAAGCAAATACCATAATTTAACAACAAATCAGGTGACAAAATTAGCGTTAGATCCGTATGATGACAAGCGATGTATTCTTAATTGTAACATTCATACATTGCCATGGGGACATTATCAGTTACCATTGAAATATTGTAATAAGTGTAAAATGTAAAATAATTCTTTTTTTAAAAGAAAGTTTTTCAATCGAAAACAGCATAATGATAATCAATGTAAAATATGTAAATAATATTTTAGGAGAAATATATAGAAATGATGTCACAATCAGTTCGAGAACAAATAGTTGCAGAATTACATAAAAGTGCAAGACGAAACTATCCTCGAATACCCGTTATAACGAAAGGGATTCATGATTTATGGCAAGCTGATTTAGTTGAAATGAATAGTGGAAAATTGAAAGGTCTAGCAAAAATTAATCGAAATTTCAAATATATATTAACTGTGATAGATACATTCTCTAAATATGCTTGGGCTATTCCTGTGAAAAATAAAACTGGGAAAGAAATTACACAAGCATTTCTAACAGTACTGAGAAAAGCAAACAAAAGCCCTAAATTTTTACAAACTGACAGGGGTCGAGAATTTTATAATTCAGAGTTTCAGAAGGCGATGAACCAAAATAACATTAAACATTATTCCACGTACAGTGATGTGAAAGCAAGTATTATTGAAAGATTTAATAGATCATTACGTAATTTAATGTGGAGAAAATTTACACTGCAGGGAAATTATAAATGGATTGGCATTCTGCCGGAATTACTACATAAATATAATAATACTATTCATTCCACTATTAAAATGAAACCTATCGACGCTATTAAAAAAGAAAATGAAAAACATCTATTAACAAACATCTATTGCAAAAAGTTTTCTGTGATAAAAAGAAAAAGTAAATTTAAGATAGGTGAATATGTAAGAATTAGTAAACTTAAACGTCCTGGTTTTGATAGAGGTTTTACACGCAATTGGAGTACAGAAATTTTTCCAATTAATAAAGTTTTCTTCACTAATCCTCCGACATATCACTTAGTAGACTCAAATAATAAACCTATTGAAGGAAGATTTTACGGACACGAATTACAAATAACGAAATTCCCAAAAACATATTTAATTGAAAAAGTTTTGCGAAAGAAAAATAATAAGGCCTATGTGAAATGGTTAGGTCTGCCAAAAAGTGAAAATTCTTGGATCGATTTAAAACATACTATATTGTAAAAAAAAGAAAAGTCAAGAATTTATAGGTGAAGCATGTCGTCACAAGTATTTCTAGTAGATTTTATAATTTCAAAAGATGAATTTTATATTTTAAATTCTAGCAACACTGTAAATTTTCGTTGCTTACTTAAATTGTAATCATCATCATCATCACGAGGTCTATCAGTATCACAAGTAAAAAGTATATTAAATCAAATTTGTTCTTCCACAAACGCTGTTTTTTTATGTAAAGGAGAAAAGAAAGCAAAATATTTAAAAACGCTATTTAAAATAAATGCAATATATCTGTAATAGAGATGGAATGGAAAATTCCTTTTACATGTATGGTAGCAGGTCCTACAGGATGTGGAAAATCATATTTTGTTAAAACATTTCTTGACCATTATAGCAAGTTATTTAAAAATATTGTATGGTGTTATGGTGAATGGCAACCGTTGTATGATACTCTTTCAAACTGTACGTTTAAAGAAGGTTTAACTCAAAATAATGAATTTCAAGCACACGAAGGTCCACATCTTGTCATTATTGATGATTTAATGCGTGAGTGTGATCATCGGATTGCAGATATTTTTACTAAGGGTAGCCATCATAGAAATATAAGTGTAATATTTATAACACAGAATATTTTTCATCAACAAAAAGGAATGCGGGATATTTCGTTAAATTGTCATTATATTGTTTGTTTTAAAAATCCTAGAGACCAAGCTCAAATTAATTATCTCGCACGACAATTGTATCCAGGTAATACAAAATTTATTCAAGAAGCATATCAAGATGCAACTTGAATTGCACATGGTTATTTACTCTTTGATTTAAAACAAAATACTTTCCAACAGATTCTTTTAAATATGTTTATGTACCTGTAAAAAATAATAATTGTAATATGGTTTATATTCTAACAATTATTTGTGCTTTAATAGCCGTAAAAAGTGATTAGTAAGGAAAATGCACATTTGTTAAAACTTTTAGCAAAGTCAAAATCGAAAGCACGTAAGGCAATTTTACAAAATACAGATCCTGATTTAATTCGCTCTATTTGTGAATGTTCCTATAACGTATTACAGGGAAATGTTCCATTAAATAAAACAGAGATAAATAAGCTAAAAATATAAAAACGAACTGAGATATTTGGTGAAAAAAGGTCCGTCATTAAAACAAAAGAAAAAACGAATAATTATACAAAAAGGTGGTTTTCTTACTGCTTTGCTTGCACCTATTATTGGAGGTATACTATCTAGTTTAATTAAATAATTATGCAAAACGCACAAAAACTTATTTTAATCTCACCAGAAAAATTACATCATTATCAAACGATATCTAATCTTGATGATGAAATGAAAGAAATTTTAAATAATAAAGTTTAAATGCAGAAGAAAAATGGACAAAATATAGAGAAGTCTTACAAAAATATTTAAATATAATTCAAAAACCGGCAGCAGTTACAACAACAGCAACTACTACTACTACTACTACGGAGGAAGAAGAAGAAGAGCATGAGGAGGAGGAGGATGATGAAATAAGATCTACTCTCCCTGAAATTTGTAAACGTAAAGCAAGACCTTTATTACGTAAATTGAAACAAAATCCAAATATTCAATGGGACGATAATGGAAATGTGAATATTAATAATAAATTAATTCCAGGTGCAAATATAGTGGATTTGATATCCGATTTTGTTAGATGTCGTAAGAAAAATATTTCAGTTGCCGGTTGGAAACCTTTTGCTACATTATTAGCTAAAGCTAATATACGCTTAGAGTACATTGGTAATCCTCAAAGAATAGATTATATTAGAAAACTAACAGAAGACGAAGAAGACGAAGAGGATGGTCCTCCACTCCGTAAACGCAAATGGTGTACTTATAAGCAATAATACTAATATTCTATTGTAATCTATTGATATTTTTAAGTATATAGAAAGAAAGAAAGAAAGAAAGATGAATGAGCCATACCTTAATTATTACATACATCAAGCAGGAGGTAATTATAACGTGTATAGAGGTACAGCATATCAAGAAGGTTATGGCATTGGTAGTTTTCTAGGAGGTTTATTTCGTACTGTATTTCCTTTATTAAAACAAGGTGCAAAAACTGTTGGTAAAGAATTGATACGTACAGGAATTAATGTAGCAGGAGATGTACTAGATAATAATAGACCTATTGAAGAGTCTTTGCATGATCGATGGCAAGAAGCTAAACCAAATTTAAAAAATAAAGCTCAAAATAAATTAAATCAGGTGTTGTAAGGATCTCGAAGAAGAAAAAGAAAGAAAGTTCATTTTAGTGGTGGTGGTGGTGGTGGTGTGAAACGGATAAAAAGATCCAAAGATATCTTTGATTGATTGATTAATTATGGAGCAAAGTGATAGTTTTTATCTCACACTTCCTAGCAATAGTTCTATGGAATATTTTCCTCAAAATACTCTTGCTTGTTATACTACTAAATTATATCAACCTATTACACTGGAGAAAGGAGTGTGGGAAACAGCTGTTGTTGAAGTACATTATAAAAGTTCATTTCAGAATGTTTCCAAATATACAAATAATATTTATTATCGTCTCATGAATACAAAAAACTGGAACATAACTCAAATCTTACCGGGCCACTATTATTATGTTGATGATATTCTATCTCAAATTAATCATAAAAGTGATATATTAAATTTACAATTAAAAGTCAAAGCATCAGTGAAACGAATTGAGGTTAATAGAGTAATAAAAGATCAAGAGAACCATATACAAGTACGCCTATCTCCTGAACTAGCCAGAATACTAGGTTTTGATCATATTCAACAAGAAGATATTGCAGTTTTTCATCATGCTCGTTATCCACCTGATTTACAAAAAGCGCTACCTACACTTATGTATATTTACAGTGATATTGTAGAACCACAAATGGTGGGTGACACCGTAGCTCCATTGTTACGTATTATAAATACAAATATTACAGAGCATGGTATTAATAATGTACATATTTTTGATAATCCTCATTATGTCACCGTGAAACGTAAACAATTTGATGAAATTATTATTGATTTAAGAGATAGTACAGGTAATCCACTTCCTTTCCAATATGGCAGTGTATGTGTAAAATTACATTTTTGTAGACGTAATGTGGTATTGTAAATTTTACCATGTGTGAATATTAATAGTAAGAAAAGAGAAAAATGCAGTGTGAGTGTCTGAAATCAGAATTAGATTTATTTGCTGGTTTACCCACTCAAACCAGTATTATAGGTAATAAAATAGTTCCATATAAGCCTGTGGCTTCAATAGCTGATAATGCACCAATAGAATTTGTAGTCCCCGGTCATGGGGATGACTATATTGACTTACCGCACACAATGTTATATGTTAAAGGTAAAATTACTAAATCAGACGGTTCTAATTTAACTTCTGCCGATAAGAAAATCGGCCCTGTAAATGATTTTCTCAATGCAATGTTCAGTAAAATGCAATTATATTTAAATAATCAAATTATTTCCTACTCTTCACATACATATCCATATCGATCGTATATTGAAAAACTATTAAATTATAATGCTGAAGCTAAAACAACGCATCTTCAAACATCAATGTGGTTTAAAGATACTGCAGGGCATATGGACAGTGTGGCCGATGCTAATGTAGGATTTAAACAACGTTTTCTTCTCACTGATTTAAGTCAGTCATTTGAATTATTGGGTTATATTCATGCTGATATTTTCAATCAGGAGAAACTTTTACTGAATGGTGTACAATTGCGTATTAAACTAATTCCAGCTAAACCTACATTTTGTCTAATGGGTGACGCAGATGCTGATGGAAAAGTTGTAATTACAGATGCAACATTGCTTGTGAAAAAGGTTGATGTATCACCAGCAGTTAAAATAGCACAAAATAAAGTATTACAAAATCCTAAATTTAGAATAAAATATCCTATAACAAAAGTGCAGGTGAAGACAGAAACTCTGCCACAAGGAATTATGGATAGTACACTTCCAGATCTGTTTTCAGGCATAGTGCCTAAACGTATTATTATTGGTTTTGTTACTAATACTGCTTTCAATGGTACTTATCAAACAAATCCATTCAATTTTCAACATTTTAATATGTCATTTTTAAATTGTATGTTGATGGAAATCCAATGCCCTTCAAACCTTTACAACCAGATTTTGATAATAAGCTATATGTACAAGCATATTCTACGTTATTTACAGGTTCAGGTATTTATTATTCTAATCAAGGTAATAATATTTCACTCGCTGAATATCCTAATGCTTATACTCTACTGGTGTTTGATTTAACTCCTGATTCAAGCGCAAGTGCTGCATTTCATACTAGTCCACAACGGCAAGGAAGTGTACGTTTAGAGGTTCATTTTAAAGAAGCACTGCCATCTCCTGTAACAACAATTATTTATGGTGAATTCTCTTCAGAATTAGAAATTGATTTCCAGAGAAAAATATATATTAATTAAAGAAAAAAATGTTAAATACAATTGAGCTTTATGAAGCATTACAACAAAATTTGCCTAAAGATCATTTTATTGGTGTATATGCTGCTGATGAGTTACCTTTGTTTATTCATACATTTCCAGCCGCCATAATTATAAATACTGATTCTAGTGATAAGCCTGGTGAACATTGGGTTGCTGTTTATATATCTAATATGTGTGTGGGAGAGTATTTCGATAGCTATGGTATACCTCCCTATATACAACATCATATAAGGTTTTTGGAACGAAACTGTCTGTATTAAACATGGAATAATAGACGTATTCAAGGTGATTTATCTCAATTTTGTGGACATTACTGTTTCCTATATTTAGCATGTCGTGCATCTGGTTATTCGTTGCACGATTTTTTAAACAAATTCTCACTCACCACTATTGATGCTAATGATATTATGCTTTATTCATTTATGAGAGTATGATGATGTTATTTTTTTAAACTCCGCCATTGCCGGTCCCAAGCCCTGGATGAGAAAGGAGGAGGGTTGGGGTGTTGCTACCCCCGTAAAAGAAAATAATCTCTGCTATGTGTTCATAGGGGTTGAAAACGAGTACACCCTTAAAAGGGAATGAATCTTACGTATTCTCTGTTCTGCTGTATGTTCATAGTCTCAGTGTAATTTCTGCTATGTTAAAATAAGGGTTGGAAAAGTGCTCAAAAAGAGAACGAGTTCACCCCTAAACAGTGCTCATAAAAGGGAAGGAGTTCACCCTGCTATGTTACGTATTCTTATGTCATTTCTGTTATGTTAAAATAGGGGTTGAAAAATATGCTCATAAAAGAGAACGAGTTCACCCTTAAAATGTTAAAATAAGGGTTGAAAAATAAGCCATGCTCTTTTATTAGCTGTGCTATCTGCTATGTTAAAATAGGGGTTGAAAAATATGCTCATAAAAGGGAACGAGTCTTACGTATTATCTGTTGGCTGGTGCTCGTAGTCTCTGTCTGATGCGCTATGTTGAAATAGGGGTGGAAAATATGCTCATAAAAGGGAACGAGATCACCCCTTAAAAATGGGCTCGTAAAAGAGAACAAATACACCCCCTAAAAAGTGGTCATAAAAGGGAATAAATTCACCCCTAATTTTGAGGTCATAAAAGACCGTGGGCTCACGGTGTACGGTGGTCATTTTCCCAGGGGCTTGTGAGTTGTTCTAGTATGAGCTAGGTTGAGCTAGCTTGGCCCAGATCGATCCATTTTCTACTATTTGCAATATTTACGTCCTTCTCCTGTTTATTCAAATATAATAATTTTCCTTTCGTTATGACCTCAATTATTATAAAAAGTACATACTGATTACTGTCTTGTAAACTATCTTTTAATATAAATAAAATAAAGAGTTTGTTTGTTTGTCTCTGTCTTTTTGTGTGCGGCCTGGGAACCAGACGAGTGGACCGAGATTTACCAAATTTTGGTCAAGGGTACCTTGGCCCAGGCCCCAGATAGGGATGGAACTTGGGTATTTACCCACTGGGTAGGTAAATAAAAATTGGGTAAATACCCGATAAATACCTAAATTTTATTTACCTACCCAAAAATGGGTATTTATTACAAACTGCAAGATTGCATAACAAGAAGGCATAATGGGTTCTAAAATAGCAGAATAAGATCTTGTAAATACAAATGTGGTTAAATAAAGATGCAAACTTGCTACACTGGAAACTCATAACTTGTATCTGGTAACATTGCTTCAATCAATTCCTTTTGTAATTTAGTTCAGTACTGGTATTGAGTTGAGACTTGTTGAGAGTAGACGTGCCTCTTACCTTAGTTGAACAGAGGAAACTAACTGCATTTTGCCCACTTCTAAATTAAGCATGAAATCGTTTGAATTAGGCGTATGAATCTGATGACACACAATCAGAAACGAATTAAAGAAACTGACGTAACCGTCATGTGAAACCCATTTTCTAATGGCATTTTATCTATTTTGTTTCCAAGAATGCTAATTTCCTGCAAAACGTAAAAATGCAGTTATTTCATTCTGGATTCAAACAGCTGATTTTTTTTATTACAGCTCATCTTTTGATGCCTAGCTAGCAAGTGCAGTGTACGTGTGAACGTTCCCCCATTTACTCCTACCCCTACTGCGTTTCATTTGTAGTTATTGAAACATGTATGATGTAAAGAAAATATAGTCACATCAGTTGTAATAACTTGCCCATAGTCACTTACAGAATGTAAAGAAAAAGAAAAGAACTTATTCGTGTTCCATTTACTTTTTTAGTTTCTTTATTTGTAGCAAAATAAATGTAGTCTTTTTCAGAGTCATCAGTTCTTAAAAATATGTTCCTGGAGAAACATGTTTTTTTTTTTTTATGTTACTATTATCAAAATAGGAACGACCGCATAACTCATTTCTATTAATGAAAATAATAAATTTATTGCCTTTTGATATTTGTTGTATCTTCTACTGGACCTACTGTTACTTTTTCATTATTTTATGCACTGCTAAAGAACGTCTGCATCACATATAGGGTTGAAAAGGAAAAAACCCTTATATTTACCCAATTTGGGTAAATACCTGGGTATTTACCCAAGGTAAATACCCAAAAAATATTTACCGGTAAAAATCCCATCACTAGCCCCAGATCAAGACGCAGCAATTTTTTTCAAATTTCGAAGCAGTGGGGTCTCAGGGGTCTTTTACCTGAACCGGCTTGGGAACCAGACAAATTGACCGAGCGTTGCCAAGTTTTAGTCACGAATACCTTGGTCAAGGCTCCAGACCAGAGTAAACGTTTTTGTCGAAATTCGAACCAGGGGGTCTCAGGGGGACGTTTACCGGGACATGTAAAGGTAGTAGAAAATGACCGATATTTTACTATTTATTTATTTACCAATCACCAGATACAGCTCAAAGGCCATTTTGCATTGAATATCAAAGAACATTAACAATGGAAAGGATTTGGGAAGGTATCGCTCAGGGCCAGTTTAGTAGGTGCCATCCCTGCATTTGCCTGGTAGGACTGAGGGAAACCATGGAAAACTTCAGTCACGATGGTAGGCAGCGGGATTTGAAGCCACGACCTCCCGAATGCGAAGCCAACGCTCTACCACTTGAGCTATTAGAGTCGAATTCTTATTTTCGCGGTCGCTGAAATCAATGGTGAAACTCCAGTCGCATTAATTTCCAAATTCACGCTATTCGGATCCGGGCCGGGGGTCACCGGAGGGGGGTGAGTACCAAGACATATAAAAGTAATTCAAAATGACCGATATTAGTGTCAAATCCATAGTTTTCGCGGTCGCTGAAATCAATGGTGACACTTCCATTAGTGATGACTTGCAAGTATGCGGTCCGGGAGTCAGCGGGGGGTGGATACCGAGGCATGTAAAAATATCCCAAAATGACCGATATTAGTATCAAATCCATAGTTTTCGCGGTCGCTGAGATCAATGGTGATACTCCCACAGGCGTTGACTTCCAAATACAGGCGTTGACTTCATGTCTTCAACTTGACGGGATCCCGAGATATAAACTTCTAGTATAATAATAATTGTAATATCCACCTCTATTCTCTTCCAAACCCTTTTCTTCCCTTCTAGATCACAATCAAAAACGTTGAAATATGTATCTAATTATTGGGATTACAGAGTAAGATTTATAATAATATTGTACAGTTAGTACTTTGGTCCATCCCGTCCGTTACTCCGCACGAAACTCTTGAACGAAACTAAATTTGACTTCTGTTTTCTGCAATTGATAGCTAAAGTAATTATCTCGAAAGCGTTCATTAGTAGAGGATCATAAACCAGGAGGTTGTGGATCAGAAACCAGGAGTGGAAGAAATCAACCATTTTTGCTTTTAACGTTGATCCTGTAAACCAAAAAGGGTAATAGGTAGCAAGAAACTGTTTTCGGCAGTCGATTTAGCATTCCAAGAATACCTTTCAACTCCATCCTTAATACTGTATTGAAATAGAAAGTGGCAGAAATAAACAAGTTCCCGCTTTAACATTGAATGGGGGAAAACGGTAATATATAGCGTGAAGTAGTTTTGGGAAATTGACTAAAAGATTCTGAGAACACCTTTCATTTCTATCCTTAACACTGATAAAAGTAGAAGCGGTAGAAATAAACAATTTTCGGTTTATTTTTCATTACTGTGGAGCAAAAGCTGTAATAGATAGCGAGAAGCTGTTTTCGACAATCGGCGGAGCATCCCAAGAATACATTTTTGTCTTTCCATAACACTCTAATAAAATCAGAAATGACAGGGTGTCTACTAAAATTCCAAAATGAAATTTCATGACCTTTTCTTTAACAAACCATTAAATTTAGTAACATTCTCAAAAGCGAATTTGAGTGCAACTTGGGCCAATTTTCACGCACGTGATAGAAGCGTGCTTTACTTCTGATATTGGTAGGGTCTAAAACCATATGCGTTTTTGGTGGTGAATTTTGACATTTTATAGAACAACATTTACAAGTATGTATTTATATTCGTACAGATAAAATGAATCGTGACCCAAAAGCAAAATTTCTTGACTTTCATGACCATTTTCTGATTTCGTGACTTTCTTTAATCCTTTTCGTGACCGATAGACTCCCTGGTAATCCAGTATGACTTCCAGGTTCAATGTAATATACATAGAACATGACCAATAAGAGACAGCAAGAAGAGTTTTTTTTTTTTAAATGAGTTAGCGTTCTTAAAATAGGTACCATCTCTTCTTTTACCCTGTAATCAAACGTAATCATTACAAATCAACCACTTCCGGTTTTAACGTTCATCGTTGTACAGTCTTGTTCAAGAAATCTTGACCACTCACACTGCTATGAAAGATGATATTCTTGCAACCGCAAAAGGAAATTATAATGTTGTGGCTCTTAATAAACTTCTTAATCGACCAAAGAAAATTCACATTTATTTCATTTAATTCTAACTATAGGTAAGACCACAGGCCTTTCTAAAGAGAGATGATTGGCAAAGTTTTCTTGAACAAGACTGTATATGACAAACGGCAATAGAGAGGCACGGTTTTTGTATTCGATTAAGCGTCCCTAGAATATATTCCATCTCCACTCTAATCACTAGTAAATAACACTAAGTGGTAGATATCTACTACAACTTCTGGTTTCAATTTTAATTGAAAAATATTGGGTGGTCCTGTTTACTGTCTTTAAGTGATTTTGTTTTAAATGAGAAGTCCTAAAGCCAAATTTCATGTTTGTAACTTTCAGAGATTCTGAGATACCGATATGCTATTATATGAGTAATAATTCCTATTCTCACCTCTTCCTTCTCCTTTATTACTAAGATATAAAAGAAATGGTGAAACATGTTTTAAATTTTTTTAAATTGGAAATCCAAATACCAAATTTCAAGTCCTATACGTTTCGGAGATAAGACTATCTTATTAAAATAACTCTCACCCCAATTCCTCCTCTTTTCGTGAATTTTCAAAAATTTTTCTTAGTGGTACCCCACGTCACAAATCCTATATAGGTGTAAATTCAAAGTTTCTGGGCAGTCCCTAGAGCGCTATCTCCTACTCTAGGTGTGTGAGTCTCTGACAAAACTAAATTTAAAATTACAAATATTACGAATGTTGTAACAAACATTAAATTTAATATTTAAACACGAAATAACTATTCTGTAAGAACTGTGGTATCATTGACAAAACTGGTAAAATATAATATTCCACTGCACTACAATGCTATGCAGGAATCTTGCTGGAAATAAATATAAATTTGTGAGAATATGGCTATTATTATTTACTATTATTATATGCAACCCTCTTCTTCGTACGGGTAAGCGGCGTAGCGTAAGGGAACGCCGGTATGCCCGGCATCCCCTGTTAATAAGAAAAAATACGTATTTCATTGTATATAAATTGTTTGCTTGTAATTATTATCACAATTATTTCCACTGCAATCTTCTGGATGTCTTCTCTTGCCTTACTTTGACAGGTGGAACCTACGCATGCGCATCACTCAGATGCACATTTTCTCTCTTTCCTCTTGTCGTATGCTGTGTTCCTTGGGCATCCAGGCCTACTGCCAGCAACGTGGTTTTCGTCTGCTTTCTGTCGAATGCGCATGCCCAACTACTACTCTCTTCATCCCTTGCAACTCTACATTTTGCTTTAGATATGCGCTGGCGTATTCAAGTATTTCCAACTCTATATATCTTGAACTAAGTTATAGTTTCTGTTCAGAACGTACGAGCGCTAACATCAAGGAGATAGAACAAAACAAAAGTGGTTAATTCAATGTCTTTTTGAAGCATGCCGGTTATGTAAATAATAGTATAAAAATAGTTATGATTTAATCGTAATTAAATGCATCGTAATTGTAATCGTAATTAAAGGCAAATTATTAATCTTCATTATAAATACATAGTATGTCCAGTGGCGTGGCCAGAAACTCTTTGAGGGAGCTCACACACATAAGCATAAATATAAAGCATTCTGTAGAATCTCGGTCACCGATCTGGTAAACCAAGAAAGCCAGTACTCCTTGCCCCTCGTAAGGATTGCTTGGAACCTTCAGTCACTAGCACGTATCCCGGCGAGATGAGGAGGACATGTCCCTTCCAATCTTGGAGCAGGGAGACTGTCCCCCCCAACTATCCGATTTGAAATTGTGATGATTTGTATCCAACTGCTACAAAGGAAAGCAAGATGAAATTGATGTCCCTTGACTTGTTTTATTTTTAAAAAAGAATCGTATTCTTTAATATTTCGTTGTCATTAATTATTGTTAGTCTATTTGCAGCTACTTGTTTAATTCCTGTAAAGATTCCTATAATGCTATTGTGATGATCATAATTTTGGTCTAATAAGAGTATTGTTGCGCCATACATAGTTGACTTTCTTTCATAGTTTTGGGGAAGTCATTATATATATTATTACAAAACAAGTGTCCTAAAATTTTAATGTGGATCATTGCGGATGCGTAAATAGAAACATATAAATTATAAATATGCATGTATTCAGATTTCAGAATGTGTTCACGGTACCGATACGTATCACAATTTCATCTACATCCCCTGGTATATAAAATACAACAGATTCACCTCAGAAATCAGATTCATCTACCGTAATATGAATCTCATCTCCCCTCCCCCGGAATAAGCCTCAAATCTGCCCTCCTTCCAATGTTGAAGACAACTCTGGTCCTCTGATCCTCCACAGCATTGTTTTTCAACTTCATAAATATTTTGAACATCGCTTTAAAAAAATACGAACGGTCTTACCCGTTCCCCGAATGTTGAAGACAGATTTGCGCCCCTGCCTTCAGTATCTGGATATCTGACAACGAAATACATACACAGAAACAGGCCCCCTGAGTTGGTTTAAGTGCTTTCTATTTGCATCTTCAAATGATATACGTATACACTCAGGTCCATATTCACGAATGGGCGTCTGAGTTCCGGACTCAAGATTACAAATTTATAGGGGCGACGTTTTAAAGAACGAGATTGAAGTATGGTATGCGGAGAAAGAAGCTGCCCACGAGAAAGAAATAAAGGGAACTATACTGGAAACAATGTTCATACGACAGTGGGGCCGAGTTTTCTTGTCACATGGTAGTGGTAAGAAGGAGCTGAGACAATTGCTTGTTGGCTTCTAACGTAATCGACGCATTTGCTTCTGTATATCCCACTAGGCCACCAATTAGGGGGCCTTCCCCCTAATTTTTTTTAATAACCCTATATTTCCCATCGGTATAGCTATGTATTGCTGATTTTAGTAGTTTTGTATCACACAAGTGACTAACTTTGGCATCCCCATTTCGGAATACCACGCTACGCTACTGGTACGGGTAGAATAGGTTTATGGGAAATATTTCAAAGTTATATTTGATCACCCTTTCCCCATTACGTAACTTATTTGAACAAAAGTGAAATAAAACCCCTAGCTCGACCATATTCAAAAATGTGTTTCATATGATGCAGTATTTATTCTTTGCAAGAAATCTAAATTCTCTTCTGCTTTTACGATTCTTTTATTTCGAAGTGAATTGATAAAATAGAAATGTCCCACATGCTAAATATGTTTAAAAATTCATTTCAGACGTTTCAAACACTTTGCCACACTGTAACCTCTTTTGGAAGCAGAATTTTCGAAAACGCTGGGGCATATCCACATGATGACCTCGTTAAGTAAAAAGTTATATACCTAGTTTCATCTCCTTGGCTTGGAGATATTTAATTTTCGCCGTATATATTAACTCCTCCACCCTCTTAAGATACAAATTTTTAATGAAACTGACATGATTAAGAAATAGCTTCAGCCAAGTGCTACATATGTTCTAAAATTCTCAATCATTTTTCATGAGATGAGACGGAAGTGGAATTTCCTAGAACGCTGGGTTGCATGTCTACTTGGTTTTTATATTAAATCTCATCTTCATACATGAGAGATTTGAAAGATACTGTATTTTTAGCAAATATTTTAGACCTTGACCCCGCCCCTTAGGATACGCATTTGAGTGAAAGTGATATGATGAAAACATGCTCTAGAGTAGTTCTAAATATGTTCAGTAATTCTCCTCGAACATTCTATGATTATAAGACAGCGAACGCCGATTTGAATGTCGAGAAATAAGTAAATTAATTCCTCTCTCCTTCTGCTTAAAAGGACAATTTCGAAAACTCTGAAATACGTATTCCATTCTTTTTAGTTCAGAGTTGGTTTACGAAATTTCACATTTAGCCCAGTAAATAAAGGACCGCGAGCTGAAATAATTTAGAAAAAGCTGAAAATTTCAGGATTTGTTTTTCATGTGATCTTAAATGAAATATCAAAAGTCCCCTAAAATCCCGTGTGCACTTCATCCTCAAAATGACGGCCAAAGATGGCGGCCGTCCGGAATGCGCATATCTCCCGATTTTAGCTTGTAACTCTGAGACTATTTAAGATATTCCAATTCTGTAAAAGCACTTTTGTTATAGAAACTCTAGT
Organism: Thermobia domestica; assembly: GCF_964235325.1. NCBI lineage: Eukaryota > Metazoa > Arthropoda > Insecta > Zygentoma > Lepismatidae > Thermobia > Thermobia domestica. Next base: position 269,464,159 of record NC_137460.1, on the reverse strand, counting down.
CTATAACTTTTCTTAATACTTCTTTCTCGTAAAGTTTCACACAAAGCCACCATTTTCCATTAAAGTATAAAGTGATACATGTTGAAAGTCCTGTTCTTGGATTGGTTGTAGAAAATCTCCAAAACCGTTAGGAACACGCAAACAATGCTCCAAATAGTTTAGATTGAAAATTTAATTAGCTTTGTTTAAAAAAAAAAAGAATAATCTAAATCGGAATATAATTAGTCGAGAAATTCGACGTTTTTGAAAAATATAGGTGGACAGAGCTGCTTTCTTGTCACCCAATTGTCCATACTGTGTTCCTTTAAATCTCCTTTTTTCTTTTTAGTAGCAGAAATAAAGTATATATATATATATATATTCAGTAGACTCACCCTTAACATCATTGGCGTAACAGCTGGTAGTCTATATATTATTATATTCTAAACATACTTAAATTTTAAGCTAATGTGGTTCATACTGGTATGAAAGTAAACAGAAAACCCCTACCTTCTTATTTCAAAGAATGAAACAAACAAGAAAGGAAAAGCAGATCATGTCTAAAAATAGAAGCATCAACAATGCATTCGTATCGCGTCTACCTAGAAAGAAGCAATTTCTTCATTGGAAAAATTTACTCCCGAGGATCCACATTTCTTTTTGTTGTTGTTGTTGAAAATGTAACTAGAAGTAAGAAAGGTAATTCAAATATGTTATCTCGGATGCATATCATAATCTGCCATTCAATTATTTCAATTTGTCTGCCCGTACGTTTATATCACCAATCAATCTAGCAATTGGAGTTTCCTGTTTACGATACTATGGATTTCGTCAATATATAGATAGATATACTTGCATAGTTTTGGAGTATCAGCCAGCTACGTTGAAGTAAGAAGATATGAATATTCTAGAATGTGTTATATTATTCCAATCTAAACTGATCATTCTCAAAATTTGATTCAGTTTTTTTTTGATAATGCAGCGAGAACATTAGATGGTCACAGTACTTTCCACAGTATGGTTAGGATTAAAATATGCACACCTAAAATAAATAGACAAGATTTACGTATAGAACGTGCTGCACTGCCTTCAGCAGTTATGGTATTCGCTCTTGCTAGAAGGGATATTAAATTTTATAACAAACCAGCAAACAATGAACTTTTAAGCATTGAAATAAAGTTGAAATAAATATTGAAACAGTTTGATACCGGCAGAAAATATGAAAGTACAAAATATCCGATATGCTAATTTTCACAGATGAAATTTGACTTCTCATGCATCTCATAAAAGATTCACCTAAGCCAGGGTGGAATGGTTCCATGCACACTATCACTATGACCATCGGCAGTTTGAAATCAGCAGCATAACTGCAGTTCCTTTTCTCAACTGGAAATCATCAAATTTCTGTACAATTTACACTTCCTTTCTATTTACTTGTGACGAAAGCAAGAAGGTGGGATAGGATTCTTGTATCGTTACTTTTGAACAGCTTCTGTATTGGAAGGCAGTTGAAATAAAACATCTGCTCAACTAGATAGTGATTTAGCTAAAGTAGTCAGACTGGGGGGATTTCGCCTTCTAATATCATACTTAGGAGTCGTTGGACATATTATCTGTTACTTTAATTGAAGAACTTTGGGGCTTGTTATATGCGCAAAATACTGTGGTACACATGTTAAATGGAACTACATATGCAAGAGCACTGAGAACACTAAGCACTTTTTGACTTATGTAGCACCATCAACAGATTTGCAGTTTAGTTAGGGACCTTGAAGAGAGTAATATATGTTTCAGTATCGATAAGTTGATCATAGGTACAAAAACCGTAGACGACTTAAAGGATAATCCAGACATTAAAATACTTATGACCTATCTCGCCGAGTCAAAGCTGAACTGTGGTTTCACAGTTTGGAACAAGTAAGATTAATAATACTTTATATTCGAGTGGAGCGTCCTGGAGACTGGGACTTTCATATTTATACGGTGAAATGCATGTTTCCAAACTTTTACGCAGCAGGACATTTGAACTATGAGAAATCTACACAGTTTTATCTGCAAGAGATGGAAGATTTGGGAAATAAACTGGCAATATCACCAAAAATGTTGAACGACAGAGAAGAGCAATGTCAAAGATGTCTCTACAATCGCATTTGATGAAAATACGAAAGTAAATACTGAGTAACCACCCTTTTTTATTGAACTCTGAAAACAAAAGACGTTTGATTGATTTCTTCAAAACCCACTTTAACTCTTCAAGCATTACAGTGTACGAAGCTGAAGGAGATGCAGATGCTCTGATTGTCAGCACAGCTATTAATCTGAGTAAATAAAACACTTTTGTTGCTGTACTAGTAGGAACTGACTCTGATTTATTGGCCATCTTAATTGCTCGAACAATTCCAGACACTACAGTCTACTTTGTGAGGCCGAAAACAAACAAAATTGAACAGAAATGCTTCCACATTGGCAACATCCAAAGGAAACTAGAGTCACTGAAGGACATCTTTCACAGGGTGTAACACATCATCATCTTTTTTCAACAAAGGTGCCATCAAAATTCTTCAGAAGTAGCAAGAACTATCTAAAGCGGCCACAGTCTTCCTCCAACCCAATTTAGATCTCCAAACAGTCATTAAAATTTGAGAAAGATTGGTTACGCGGTTGTATGGAGAACACAATCAAATTTCTTTAGACGAACTTCGATATAAGCCTACAACAGGATAATGACTAGAAAACGATCCTCAAAATTCAATTTGGCAAATTTACCTCTTACAAGTGCTGCTGCCTCTCAACACAGTGTATGTGTTTACCTTCAAGTACACCAATGATTGGAGAATGATTTGAACCCAACAAAATGGGGGTGGCAATTAATAGAAGGTAAATTGTTTCCAGTGGCAATTAATAGAAGGCAAATTGCTTCCAGTGCAATAAACTTAAAAGCTGCTCCTGACAATCTGCTGAACCTTGTATCTTGCCCATGTAAGATCAGAACGCAGAAAGACTGTGACAGCAAATGTGAATATAGAAAGGCAGGACTGACTTGTTCCAAACTTTCTTTCAATTGTCGGGAAATATTTGTTCAAATATGTTAATTCCTGACGACTCTGAAGACCATGAAATTTTCATGTATATTTAGAAGGTAGATGTAATACATATTTTTAAAACTTTTTACTCCTTTTTTGACTATTTACAATGAAGAATCTACTGCACAAGGGAGTTCAAATGAAATGTAAAAACGGATACTTAATTTTCAACAATGGTGGCTCGTTGGTATGTAATCAGTGAGGCACACTACATAACTGTAGGTTGGGTAGTGTATCTACAAGCAGACTTAATGTAAATTGACCATTTGGTATCCTTATGAATATACAACCAAACTTAGTTATTCCGTGTGTACCACCGGTTGCATAACAACGAGCCGCCACTGTTTTCAATGTACTTAAAATTATATTACTCAACAAAATTTACAGAATAGGGCTTTTATTTTCCATAAGTGCTTTTTACAGAATTAGTAATAATCCCTTTTCTAGCTGTTAGTTTTTTATTGCGGGGGGGGGGGGGGCATGTCGGACAAGTGTCCTCTTTGGTCGCTATTTTGGTATGAAATTCACATAGGTTTTATGACAGTTTTGAAATTTCAGTTTGGAATCCAAGGCATGAATGCCATAAATCCAATACAACTATGAATTTCGAAACTTTAGGTGCTGGACTGATAGCGATTAATTTTTATCCAACTACTTTTAATTAAAAACATCGAATTTCTTGACTAATTTTATTCCGATTTAGATGATTCTTTCTTAAAAACAAAGCTAATTAAATTTTCAATCTAAACTATTTCGAGCATTGTTTGCGAATTCCTAACGGCTTTGGAGATTTTCTACAACCAATCCAAGAACAGGACTTTCAACATGTATCACTTTATACTTTAATGGAAAATGGTGGCTTTGTGTGAAACTTTACGAGAAAGAAGTATTAAGAAAAGTTATAGACTAGAGTTTCTATAACAAAAGTGCTTTTACAGAATTGGAATATCTTAAATAGTCTCCACGCTAGCTACAAGCTAAAATCGGGAGACATGCGCATTCCGGACGGCCGCCATTTTGAGGATGAAGCGCACACGGGATTTTAAGGGACTTTTGATATTTCATTTAAGATCACATGAAAAACAAATCCTGAAATTTTCAGCTTTTTCTAAATTATTTCAGCTCGACACCCTTTTTGGTCCTTTATTTACTGGGCTAATTACGATTTTAAGCGAATTTCGTATTTCATGACATTTTCTGAATAAATAGTGGTAAATTTTAATTTATAGAAATCGTGTCTTTTCTCCATCTTTAAGAGGGGAATTTCCGGAAACATACGTTCAATTATTTATAGTGAAGAAATCAAAGCCAAATTTCACACCTCAAACGTAAGCAAATGCAGAAATTTTAATAGGTAGACACTATTCTCCATTCTCATCTAAGGACAGAATTTTCGGGAAACCTAAACATGTATTGGTTCGTTTCTAATTGAGTTTAATTTTGAAATTTCACGTCTCCAATATCAAGAATTCTTACATTTATCAAGAGGGTATTATGATGGCAGTAGAAAATAAGAATGGGAAGGTAGTCAGCGCTAGAAATGAGGTCATAGGAAGGTGCAAAAAATACGTTGAAGACTTATATGAGAGTAGGAATAGACCGTGTAACCTAAATGTTGAAGTAGGAAATGAAGTACGCGAGGATGATAAAGGATTTAGTATTCTTAGGGATGAGTTTGGAAAGGCTACATCCGAGATTAGAAATGGAAAGGCAACCGGAATAGATAGCATACCAATCGAATTCATTAAAAATATAGGAGACAAGGGAAAGAAAGAATTGTTGCGACTATGCAATGAAACATATGAAACAGGAGAATGGCCAAAAGACTTTCTGAAAACGATCATGATACCGATGGCTAAGAAATCGAACCCAAAGAGATGTGAGGATTATAGAACTATTAGTCTCATATCTCATGCAGCTAAAATTCTGCTCCGAATACTGAACAGAAGGTTATATGAAAGAACAAATAAAGAAGTTGAGGAGGAGCAGTTCGGGTTCAGAAGAGGCAAGGGCACAAGAGTTGCAATTGGATTATTAAGGGCGATCGACGAAAGATTTATAGAAAAAAAGAAAGAGGTGTATGTTATATTTATTGATCTAGAAAAGGCTTTCGACCACGTGAATTGGGAATTGTTGTTGGGAGTTCTAACGAAGATAGGGTTGGAATGGAAAGATAGAAGATTAATAAGAAATGTATACATGGACCAACAAGTAAGTGTTAGGATATGGGAAGAACTGACGGAAGAGAGTGCAATTGGAAGGGGAGTTCGACAAGGATGCTGCCTCTCGCCAACACTATTTAATGTCTATCTAGAAGAGATAGTGAAAAAGAGTTTACATGATGATGATGGCATTTCGGTAGGAGGTAGAATGATTAAATGTATAAGATTTGCAGAAGATATGGCGCTTCTTGCAGAATCTAAAAAGAAAATCAATAAAATGTTAGAAAAAATGAGAAAGGGCTTTGAAGAATATGGTATGAAAATAAATGTTAGAAAGACAAAATCCATGGTGATTGGAACTAAGGGGTCTGTGTCAAATATAAAAGTAGGAGGGAAGAAAATAGAACAAGTAAATAGTTTTCGATATCTGGGTAGTATTCTTAGTAATAACATGAAGTGCGAACTTGAAATAAAAGCAAGGATAGGAATGGCGAAAGAAGCCTTTAGGAGGAAGAGAAGTCTGTTTTGTGGGAACTTGAATAAAGAGTTGAGAAAAAGACTCATAAAATGCTTCGTGTGGAGTGTTGTACTGTATGGGGCGGAAACGTGGACATTACGTAATTTGATGGAAACCGACTGGAAGCCTTCGAAATGTGGGTGTGGACAAGAATGGAAAGAATTAGTTGGGTCGAGCGGAAAACGAATGAGAGAGTGTTAGAAATGGTGGGTGAGAAAAGAACACTTTTAGATATTATTAGGAAGAGGAAGAGAAACTGGTTGGGACATTGCCTAAGAAGAGATTGTATCATGAGGGACGTCGTAGAGGGTATGGTGGCGGGAAAGAGAGGGAGGGGGCGAAGGAGACTACAATTAATGGATTATATAAAAACAGAAGGATCATACGCGAAGACGAAGAGGTTAGCGCAGGACCGTGGAGCATGGAAGCTTCTTAGCTGCGGCAACTGACCTGCCAATAAAGGCAGAATACCTATGATGATGACATTTATCATTTTCTAAAAATAAATGAAATAAAATACAGTTGAAAAATTAATGTTATACGAATTACTCCTTTCTTGTTTAGGTGCGGAATTTTCAGAAACTGTGAGAAACATGTTCAGTTATTTTTAATGGTTAGTTTATATGCCTAGTTTCATCTTCCTTACCTCAGGGATTAGCAATATACACTATGCTATTTACGCCCCTAAGGATACATATTTCCAAAAATCCTTCTTTATCCCTTGCTTTCGTCAAAAAGAGTATTCTTGCTAATTATAGCATTATGGCTTGGTCGATAATGAGTAACTCACTTATATTGTCATATACAGTATAGATTATTATTATTGTTATTATTTTTGTTGCTATTACTGATGATTTGAGAATACAATGCTGGAACTAAAATTGCAGAAACGGTCACAGACATGCGCGAATGATGTAGGCGTGAAGTATGTAGGGTTTAAGAATGTCGGCGCTTGTTAAAAATGTTGGAACAATTGCCCTAGAGGATCCCAAAACTTTAATTTAGAAAACACAGCGTCTTGTATAATTTCCTACTTTATAACACTACAACGAATACTCTATAAGAACATTGTACTTCTGTTAAATTACCTCGCTGAACAGTACTAAATGATCACCGAAGGCTAACATGAAACGGAGGATTCACACAACTAGATCCGCTTTTTCTTGAGTTAACTAAACATTAAGTATAATACCGAAGTGAGACTGTAGAAAAAATGAACCTTTCCTCTAATAGTTGAAAGAATAACAGAATATAGACGCGATAATAATAATAATAATAATAATAATAATAATAATAATAATAATAATAATAATAATAATAATAATAATAATAATAATAATGATGATTCAATTTCTTAAAAATAGTATTCAAAAATAGATAGAGGAAACTGCAGTCTGGTAATAATTATAAGGAACCAGATTAAAACGTATTAGCTTTTCTCAACCCACTGAGGAAGAGAAAAGTTGAAAGTAAGAGAGGAAAGGTAAGAAAGGAATAGTAAGAAGAAGAATGCAGTTGGTCGATGATTTGAAAAATGGAATCAAATATTGGGAATAAAAAGAGGAAGCTGAAGACCGAGAAAGGTGAAAGAAAAATTTCCAGACCAGAACCTAACAAAACACACAATCACACTCACATCTCCCATTAGTCCCAGTACCTGCCAACAGGTAGAATACTTAATAATAATAATAATAATAATAATAATAATAATAATAATAATAATAATAATAATAATAATAATAATAATAATAATAATAGACCACGATAGCTGCTGCGACTAAGTTACTGCACACGATAGCTCTTGAAGGAAAGCAAATTTTTATTTTATTTTATATATTTATTTATTTTTTTCAAACTATGGGTAGAGTAATTATTACGGAGGAGCTAGTTAATTGAAGTGATCCATAAACCGAAAGTGGTAGAAATCAACCTTTCCCAAATTTTAACGTTGACCACTATAAAACAAAAACGGTTTTCGGCAATCGATTAAGCATTCCAAGAATATTTTACATCACCTTTCGTTACCAACCGAAAGTGGTTGAAATAAACCATTTCCGGTTTTACGTTGCACACTATAAAGCAAAATCGATAAATAGTTACGAGCGGCTTTCTGTAATGGCAAATCCTTTAGATTGGAACTGACAAGAGATTACCGAGAAATAAATTACCACACGCAAATCAAGCCCAAAACTTGGGTAAACTCGACCAGCAAATGTAGAAATTTTAATTATGTTGAGGGCTGCCCACCACCGAATTTTGTTCCGATTCGGCCAATAGTTATCAAGAAAATGCTGCTGGCTAATTAAGTAGTTATCGAGAAATAAGGTATGAAATGCAACCCGCGTCCACCCTGTTCTTCGCCGAGTTTGACTACAGAATATGCCAGTACTTATTCCTTAGGGAATGGGCTAGTAGCTCACAAAATTTAGTAAACATCCGGCTAGTATTTAATTTAAAAATAAACTCTAGTAAAAACCGTAAAGAGAGTGACGTAATATGTTCTCTATTAATATTAATACCGGAATTTGTATCGTATTTCTTTCACTTCTGGTATTAATACAGAGATTACTGTCCAGATGGAATACACTCATGCGGTACTTAATGAAATACATAAAATCCCTTCTAGCTCTCCAATCTATAACACTCAATTTATAACCGGAAGTGATTGAATATGCCACTTCTGCTTTTAGTATAAAGGTTAGAGTCGAGATAGAACATATTCTTGGGACACTAAATGATTATAGAAAACCGCTTCTCCTTATCTGTTATCTTTTCTAACCTATTGCGATCAACACTAAAACCGGAAGTATTTGAATTTTGCTACTTCCGGTTTGAAGTTTAAGAGAGATAATAACTTACTTGTTCCCACAACGTTAAATTGATTCCATAAAACTGCTTCTCCCTATATCTTATAGTTTATGCTCTATGTAAATTAAATTGAAACCGGAAATTATAGGTGATTTCTACACTTCCTTTTTACTAGGGTGTTATGTACGAAGATGAAAGTTACTCCTGGAACGCTTTATCGATTGCCGAAAACTTGTACCGTGCCCGTTACAAGTAACAGGGAAAAAAAAAGAAATTATAAAAATATAAAAATGTAAATCTAAGATGAATAAGGGTCAAATAATATTAATGTATTTAATAAGATATGTGTAAAAGAAGGAGACATAGGCTAAAAAAATCATCATTTTTTTTAAAAAAATAGGAGAAAAAGACATAAAAGAAATAACGCTTGTGAGAATATTTCCTTTCTATTCACAATCAAGAGCTTCAAGGTCTTGGCTTATGCGCTGGTTGGCGTCTGCGCATGGTCACAGCCTAGCCACCGCAAGCAGCTTGCCTCGGCTAGCTGACTTGGGTTGGAATATCCGAACGTGCAACATCTGGATTGTTTGGTTGTTCGAATGGATTACGAATCGAAATGGACTTTTCGGCTTTGTTTCGCTTTTTCTTGTCTTGAAGTCTTCGTTGTAGAAGAGTGTGAGATTGAAGTGAAATAAGAATAACCCCAATCGTAATATTTCATTTGGTGCAATATTACGTGTGTCTGTTTTTTTTTTTCAAAAACTAGTGAAATTAGTGTTGCTTAAATGGTGAAAGTATTGAAAGGGAGGCTTGGCTTAGCTCTCTCTGCTTCTCTTAACAAGCAAAATACAGAAAAGTGCTTAAGTAATACTCAGAATCACATAATTATAATTATTTCCGAATTATTTCTAAGTTTTGTAAATGTGGGAAATTGTGGATTAACGTCCCATTTTTCTCAATTAAGTTACCGATTAAATTGGGATCGTTAAAACTAAACCCTGAGCATAACCTCACTATACAGTGGATTATTCTTGTTTGAAAACAGTCCAAGGCAGTTGAGGGCAGAAAAAACTACGAAAATCAGAGGTAATAAGGTGGAAATTCAAAGGTGAGTCATTTTTCAATTTTTCTAGTACATTGTTTGTCTGCGTCAATTATGTATTACAGTGGGTTGTCTTGTTGAGTTCCATTTGTCAAGCCTTTCCGCGAATTATACAGAGATTTAACGCGAGTAAGCTCGGTAAATCCAGGGGAGCATAGGTGGAGGGATTATACCCGAAACCTTCGAAATGTACTTGTTACCCTATGTTCTTTTCAGGTTGGAAGTTCATGATTTTGATTGATGAAGTAACAATCGAAAATCTTGTTAATTCTGATTTGAATACTTATAAACTGAACGTAAAAATTATTTCTTTTTTTCTAAAAAGTAAAAATCGTTTGACGTGTTCATATTGTTTGAGAGTAATGTTTGACCGGTTTATGTTTGATAATGTTTCGAAGTTACAACGCATTAGATTGATTGTAGTAAAGTCGATTGCGGTTGCTTTCCGTCGTGACATTTCATTTGTAAACTAATTTGCTTTAAATTAGTCAAGATAGTACTTTGTCCTTTTTCTTTTTTTAAAATAAGTATCTACGGAAACTTTTCTTTTGATTTGAAAGAAAAGGAAATCTTCATTCAGTATTGATTAAAGGTGTGAATTAATTTCTTATTCAAAGGAAAGAAAGTTACTAGTAGTAAACAAGAGAGGTTCTAGACTGGCCTGGAGTATAGATATTAGCGTTAAGTAAGAGAGGTCCTTGACTGGCCTAGAGTATAGATATTTGCGTCAAACAAGAGACGTTCCTGACTAGCCTGGAGAATATAGTTCAATGCCGAATTTAAAGATTTATTATACATCGGAAGATTCTTTCTGGAATTTTATTATTTTTGTCACTTCTAAAAAAACTGTATGGATATAATAATTGATGAATCCAGATTTGACTGGGCAGCGAGAAAAAAACAGATCATTGTAAAATTTTTAATAAATATTTTTCCTGAAATTGTTGTGTTGTTATTTGTTTATATAATTAATATTAATTTGTGTTATAACACCCTCTGGATTTCCGAATTGAAAATAACAGCTGAGCTTTCTAGGTGTTTGTGCGTGTAAAGCCTCTTCTGTGGCCATCTTGGATTAGGTTTTTCCACCTTGTCCGATAGGCTACGGATGGGGACGTTACAAATTGATTTCCAACCCAAGTCCGTTTGTTATTTTTTTTGTTTTGTTGTAAGTATTTAAACTCGTTGTTATTTTTGGAATTTCGCAAATATTTTTTTGCATTCAGAATTTAATTAGTGATTGCTATTGAAATTTATTGTTCATTTATGAATTAATGGTATGTTTAGTAAATTGGATTTAAGGTGAAGCAAGGAATTATTAAGTTTATTTCCATTTGGTCAAAAATTCTGGGTCGCAGTAGTGTTCGTAGTTAGTATTGTATTTTTATGTATTATATTATTTTGTTGTATTTATATCTGTATTGTTCGATAATATTACTTATGTGTAATCCGATGGAGTATGTGAGCATTGATATTCCGGATCAATATTAAGAATTGATAACATTAGATAGAACCGGTAATCTTGAAACAGATACTAGATCTGATTTTGGACAGTTGAATATGTCACTGACTCCGCCAACTTAAGGTAGTTTTCATATTAGACAACCAGCTATGAAAACTAATAGTTTGGAATGTGGGGGTAGTTTGCAGTCACCTGCGGATGAATACAATTTTAGTAGATTTGTTAATATTGGGAGTTTGAATGAATCTTTTCGAGATCAGAGGCAAGTTACTTTTAATGAGCCTTTAAGAAGTTCTAGTTCTAATAATGATAGGAATTCGATAAATTTTGGAAATTCAGGTCGTGATAACAATGAGGTTCCTTCAAGGTATTCGAATCTTAGAGATTATTACCGAAGGGTTTCTCAAATTAGAAATTCAGCTCCCTAGACTTCGTTACATCCGCGGTATTGTTCTCCGCCCAAGAGAAATCAAATGGGTGACAATGTATTAACAGGGTTGCCAACGTTGCCTAGTACTAATGAATCTTCAAATGTTGAGCATAATCTCCTGATGAAGTATACATTTAAAAGAACTAATGATTTTCTAGAGTCAAAATTTAAGGAATTTAAAACTACAGATGGCAGTAATAGTTTGCAAGTTTTTGAGATATTAACAAAAATTGAGGAAACTCTAATGGATACTAGTTACTCTTTGAGTATGATTCTTTCTGCTCTTGTCGGAAAATGTGAAGGTTCGTTATTAAAAGAAATTCTGTTTGCATTAAATCACCAAATATCTTGGAATGAGTTAAAATCTAGGCTTGCTAATAATTTTATTACGCCTGTTGCATTACATTCACTTATTTCTGATAGAATTTATAGACCTCAACGGCTGTCTGAATCAGTTAATCAGTATGAGAGATCCATAGTAATTGCTATGAATGTATTGAATTTTATGGATAGTGAGTCAGACATGGTTAATATTATCGTAGGTGGCATGAATCCAAATCATAGATGTAAAATGTTGAATTATTATATCCCAGCTACACGATCCGAGTTAATGGATATTGCTGTTAAACATGAATTAAATTTTAGAAATCAGTTGGAATATAATAGGGAGATGGGCTTTTCTCGGAAAGATACTAATTTAGTAATGTCAAACCATGATCAGGGTTTTAAAAATCCAGAATTGCCAGTGGGAGATAAAAAATTTTCTCTGAATAAAGGATTAAATAATTCTCACCCTACTGATGTAAAAAATCGTTTGAAAGTAGAATCTCAGGTTCATCGAAAAAACAAGGTTCCGAATGAACGGTCTGATCAATTTAATGCACCTAATGCTTCAGTTAAAACTATTCCTAATGAAATGGATAATACCGTCGCTTCCTTTGTGGTTGGTAAAATTCATAATTATTTAACAGACATTTGTGTGGATGGAGGTTCAAGTGTTAACATTGTTCGACTGGACTTAGTGCGGCTTTGTGGATTGAAAAAAATTATTAGTTTGACTCCTGAAAAGGTGGTAAATGCTCCGTCCGGGTTAAATTTTTCAACAAACCGGGAGATGATATTGACATTGAATCTCTCAGGCCATTTTGAGAGAATATCATTTAAGATTGTGGAACAATTGCCTTGCATGTGTCTGCTGGGAACGCCTTTCTTACGATCAACAAATTCAGTTATTGATTATGCTAGAAACTGTTTGATTCTACGCAGTGGTAATAAATGGATTAGATTAAATTATAAGAAGATTATTCAACATAATAAACATCTGAGGGGATTTAAATCTGGTGATGAGCCCGACCCAAAGGATGAAATGTTAACTGATCATCACTCTAATAAACGAGATAGTTCTTCTGTTTCGAACTTTATGCCCACAATTTTTATTTGTGAGGATGGATTTAATTTTCGGAAGAATGATGCGAGTGTACAGTGTGATTTGGATTATTTAGATCTTGAATCCAAATTATTAGAAATTCAGGCGCCTAGTGCTATCCAGCTAAATCATCTGAGATCTATGATTGATTCAGAAGTTGGAGAAGTTTGTAAAATCGTAGATTCCATTGCATCCATGAGGAAGGATGAAACTCATACGAATTTTGGCAAAACATTAGGTGGTGCGATTGAAAGATCCAAAGTTAAAATTCCAGTCGGGACTCAGTATAGTAATCCATCTTCAAGGGACGATTGTGTCTTAGTGATTGATCGTGTTTGTGAAAATCAGGGTGGTGCAAATGAAATACCCGAAATTAACTTGAAAAATTCGGGACAGTGCATTGTGAATTCTCGGTTAACCCTTTCGGGATCTTATGGGAGGATTTGTACCATATGCACTTTTCATGGTACATTGCGTTATTTCTCTTCTATTTGAGCTTTTTCGTCCGGGCTTTTTTGTTTTCCAAGTCCAGAGGCCTTGTAGAAGACATTACGTATGGTTTCAGACCGTCCTGCGTCCAGACATAGGAGGTGATGACGTCACAAGTCAAAAATTTCTCTTCTCATTTTATAAGCCTTTGTTCAATATTTTTTGGCGGGCTTATTTTTCTACGTAGAAGATTGAAATTTTGCACAAACATTCAGTCCACCGAGTAGTATTTACCAAATTTTTTGTTCCGATGTCAGTGCTAAAACAGGGGGGGGAACCAGAGGAGACAAAGGGTAAAAAAAGGATTTTTTACCCCAAATATCCCGCATTTCGTAACTTTCCCGCCAAAAAAAACATGATAGGACCACGTGAGTCATACCCTCTGAAAGGCCGTTTCATTCTGAAGAGAATGACGGTCGAATTATTATTCTAGGGTAATTAGGGACGTCTCAGGGATTTTTTGAAAAACATACTTCTATATAGGGAAATATGGGGCATTGTCGGTATATATATTTTTTGGCGGGCTTATTTTTGAACGCAGAAGATTGAAATTGTGCACAAACATTCAGTCCACCGAGTGCTATTTACCAGATTTTTTGTTCAGATGTCAGTGCTAAAACACGGGGGAACCAGAGGGGCAAAAGGGTAAAAATAGGGATTTTTTACCCCAAAAATCCCGTATTTCGTAATTTTCCCCCCCAAAAACATGATAGGACCACGTGAGTCATACCGTCTGAAAGGCCGTTCCATGCTGAAGAGAACGACAGTCGAATTATTATTCTAGGGTAATTAGGGCCGTCTCAGTGAATTTTTATCCAAATACACTTCTGTATAGGGTAAAAGTGGGGCATGGTAGGGAATTTTTTCTGGCGGGCCTATTTTTCCACGTAGAAGATTGAAATTTTGCACAAACATTCAGTCCACCGAGTAGTATTTACCAGAAGTTTCTTTCCGATTTCTGCATAAAAACAGGGAGGGTTCAGAGGGGCAAACTTTGAAAAAAGCGAAAATTTTGCCCCAAAAATCCCTTTTGTCAGGAATTTCCCGCCTTAGATACATGATGGAGACATATGAATGGTACCGCCTCAAAGACAGTTCTATTCTGAAGAGAATGATTGGCGGATTATAGTCCTTAGGTAATTAGGGATGTCTCAGGAATTTTTTCCCTGAGATCATTGTGTTTTATGGTACTTTGGGGCACTGGAATTTTTGATAAAAATTCTCCCGCCCTTACTATTCAAGACAGAAACTTGAAATTTGGCACACACATTCAGTATACCAAGTACTATTTATCAGATTTTTTAGATGGGTACGATCACACAGGGGGGGTCCAGGGGGGGGCAAAGTTCGAGAAAAAAATTTTTTCCTCTGAAATTTATACTTTGACATTTTTCCCGCTTCTGGTATATGGTATGAGCACGTAAGCCAGCTCTATTCTGAAGAGAATGATGTATGAACCATGATCCTAGGATAAATAGTGACGATACAGTAGCTGCTTGACTGAAAGTCTATAAAATAGCCCAAAACCAGGATCCGGAAAGGGTTAATGAACAAATTAGGAAATAAAAATAGTTTAAAGGAAAGGTCGAATCAACCTTTGGTTTTTGGTTTAACATCTGGACTTCGGAATATTGAACTTTGTCAAAATGAGCATTCGGCGAACAATGCTAAGTTGCCAGATAATGATCATGATTGTGTTGTGAAACCCGATGCTAATACTAGTGGAAAGAAAATCAAGCGCAGGAATCGTAGGAGGAAAGGATCAAAGAAAAAAACTTTGGTGAAAGCTCACGATGAAAACTTAGCTGAAAAGAAAGCATACTAGAGGTATTCTAATATTCTAGAGGAAGTTGATTATTCTAACTTTGCAAGTAGCTGTTTTCTGGTTCGGAATAAGAATAATACTCATCGTATTGTTGGGAACTACAGGCTAACTCTCTTATAGTAAATGACGTATATCCGTCTCCTAATTTAGAAGAATGCCTTACAGGGTTAGCGGATAAGCGCATGTACACGAAAATAGATTTACGCCGTGCGTACTTTCAGGTTCATTTAGATAAAGGTTCCCGAGACACTACAACTATTGTGCTTCCAAAAGGGTGCTATCAGCATACTCGTCTTCCAGTAGGAATTAAATACAACGTAAATCTTTCATAGTGTTAGTCACTATACATATTGCACAGCTCTAATAATAATAGATATTAAACATTTTATACATGAACAAACAAAAAAGAAAATAAGCCTCAAAATATGGGAAGCGGTCAGGCAGTTTGTGATAGTGATTTTCTAATATTCGTTTACTTACAGTCTGAACCTTAGCATATCTTCGTAGAGTAGACGGTTATCGCATGCTCCCAAATTATTTTGTTTTTATCTACGATCATCAGTTCGAATCCAATAACCTACGCTTCTCTTTTGAAAAGCTTCATTTTGTCAATTTCTTAAACAGCAATGTTTTGTTCTAATAATTTTACTCCGACTCGATTTGCTCATATTTCTCCAATTAGTAACTTTCATATTAGATGGAAACACTGCTGTCTACAATATAGCAGCTCGCTCCGCTCACCATTCATCACACAGTGTATTGTTCCCTCTATATGCGTGGGACCTAGATTTTCTTCTGTTGTCTTATATTTTGCAAGAAAATCTTACGTACTATGAACATATTATAAGTTCATGCAATCTTTAAATACAAAATCTAAAACATGTTTTGTCTTTTTTCTTTTACAAATTCCTCTAAATGCAGAGTTGCATGAAGCAGTGACCATCAGACATATAAGTACATTCCACAATTGTTGCCAACTCTCATTTCGAATTTCTTCATGTTTACGGTCAGGAGTTGTGAACGTATAAGCTTAATATTGCCCATATTTCCCATGTGGCCATATTTCTCAAACTTACCTTAGTATTTAACGCGGCTCTGGAATAAAGGGCAGAATTGCTCGAATGGGCGCTAATTACCTTCTCAATATCTTTAAACTTATCTTAGTTAAATTATTAATTTTTATACAAAATTTCTCTTGATGATAAGCCACGATAAGCCTTGAGACAAGGCATAACATTTAAAGTGAACATGATGATAACAGACAACGACGGGTTTGAACGTTGCTGAATCGCATTTAAAACTATTATGATAACACTTAATTTACCTTACTCATAACCTTAAAATAACATAAGTTGAGAAATTTAAGCATAGAAACTTAAAAACAATTTAGAGAAAACACTGCAATATTTATTAATTGGTTTGAAAATTTTAGACAATAAAAGGATTACTATGCAATCTTAATTCTGGACTTTTCTTTGCTGTTCGTTTAATTTATTACTCCTTAGACTAATTTCTACAGATTTAATGTGAAAATGGAATGACTGCATTTAGTAGGTATCTTTATCTTTATATAGCGTTCTTTTCATTATCTTTATATAGCGTTCCCATCTCAAACACTCAAAAATTCCCTCAAACACTAAATATCTCTCGTTTAGTGTGCGTACGTAAAACGGAAATAATCGTTTTGCTTACAGATAAGATGACAGTGAGATAATGATATAAATTGCTGGAAGGTCTGTAGGACAAACGGGAATATGCCAAACGGGAAGACACCGTTTTCGAAGATGAGAACAGCCTCAGGGAAATCACGTGTGCTGATTGCAAGCATCTGGAAGATTTTGTCATAGATTTTGACAGCTCCAAATCAATACATTCATTAATTGAACTACGAGTGCAGCTGCAGTGGTATCGGTAGTCTTTTTTACTTTCATTGGTGTTGTTCTTATAAAGATGGAGAACAAAAAATATTTTACCGCTCGAACATTTCAAAGAAGACTTTTTCTTAAAGACTGAGGATAATGGTGGACAGAATTTAAAACTAAAGTGTCTCAAGTGCCCCGGTGGGAAATATTTATTAAAAACTAGCAGTGTGCGAATTAGACAATTTATATTGGGGGGGGGGGATAAAACTAGACCAACTTGACGTAAAGTAATATAAAATGAGACAATAATACTTTACCTCCCCCCTACACACATAAATATGATGTGACATCTGTAATAAATAAGGGATTTATTAATTCAATAAATCTACTGACAATAACTATGAATGTATTGTTTGAAATCCACACACCACTCCTAACCTTTCTGAACGTGTTTAAATGTTGTACTCACTCTTGTGCACGTAGATCTCTAGGGTTTACTCACTTAATAATTCGGCCCGAGTGATAGCCATGATCACAAACACATGTTAATTTTTCCGCTTATATTGAAATCTTCCACTTTGCGTACAGCCTTGGGAAAGAAAACCCACTTCAGTGTTATGAAAACCCTAAAATTATCAGTTAGACCGGACTTACTTCAAAGATCTACATATTAGCCTATCATACGAGAAATGGATTGTTGCTGGGCCGGATTTCCGGCATCAAGGTTAAATCGAAAGCCAAATATTTAAAAACTCGCAATTCAAATTTCCAGTTTACGCTTCTACTTCTCGCTAATGCTGCGCTCTCCGTTTTTTGTCAAATATCGATTCTATGATGGAGCTTTGGCGTGGGAGGCCCGGGTTCGATTCCCGGCGGGAGCTCATGTAGTTCGGATTCCACATTAATCAGTAGGTCCACGTCTCATATAGCCTCGCTGCTTGGACGTTAAACTCAAAATCAAGCCAAGTTTATGATGGAGCTCAGGAAATTAGCACTTATAATTACTTTACTGTTAGGATACAGCTGAGTTGATTCACTATGTTCTATGTTATCAAATGAAGTATAAATATTACATTGAAGTTTTCAAGAGAAGATTATTGGCGTGTACAGCAAACTGTACAGCGAAAAGAAAGATAGAAAGTGAAGGGTTAACTTTAAGCGGCCCGCTCCAGTTGAAGTGCTTATACAGACACAGACAGACAATGAATGACACGGAGAATCAGTCGTATATAGCAAATGCTAAAACAAATCTTATGCTCTTACTCACTTTCACTAACGTGTCTGCTCTCTACGGACGCATCGTAAGCATATACATTAACATATAGCCACGAGAGAATATATAGGCCGAACTCAGATTTTGAGTACAGAGTCAAAAGTTCATTTCTGTAAACTGTAGTCCACTTATGTTCCGCAATAATAGTCCACTAACGTTCTATTAAATCCACTTGTTGTATATATTAGATATTACAAATATTATACAAACTTGCAAACTAAAATGAAATATAACAAAAATTAAAACAAGATGGTAATCGATACAAATGTAGAGGAT
This sequence comes from Thermobia domestica, assembly GCF_964235325.1. Taxonomy (NCBI): domain Eukaryota; kingdom Metazoa; phylum Arthropoda; class Insecta; order Zygentoma; family Lepismatidae; genus Thermobia; species Thermobia domestica. The sequence continues at coordinate 269,445,465 of NC_137460.1, read as the reverse complement.
GGAAATGACATGCCCGAGTATGATGGAAGAAGCTATTTGTTTACTTCTTGGTCAGCCACTAAGAGCATTTATAAATCCATATCCTACTTTGTTATGCGCAATTAGTACATTCAGTATTCACGAACGACGACGAACTGAAAGGTATGAGGATACCGTTGCAAGTAACAACTGTAGTCATAATATTATAGTTGAACTAAGCAACGGTGAAAATTGTGGTGAAATTAGAATGAACAATACTGAACAGTTTACATCGCTCATTTTGAAATACGGCTAGCAGATTAAACTTACAAGAAATGACAGAAATCAGTGAAACTTGGCGTTATACTAAGCATGTTTTTTTGGAGGAAAGCGAGGATCTCCGGTAGGGATACTTCAGTTGATATCTTTAGGGAGAACAAAGTGTGATTGAGGGGGACATCCCCCTCATCCCCCCGGTAATTCCCTGGAAACAAGGGTACCATAATTAACGATATACTGTAAGGGGTTAATATGAATATACTGTGTTCTGATGACCAGGCCTAATGTACTACTAGAAAATACTTTGTTGATGGTATGTAATATTGGAGTTCTTTCAGATCAGTTTGCATATCCTACGCTTCTCTATATTCTGTATTTTTAATTTTACACAACAACATTGTTATTATTACATAATTAGTTTAGCAGAATAATAATAAGCTGCCATTTTTCTAATGCCTTGGGAGTTTTAGCTCGACTCGAATCCAAGGTAATTTTCTCGAATCGAGTTCCGAGACGAGTCACTGTTTTTGACGTCGAGCCGTTTGATAAATGGCTCGCTCGTTCCGCTCGTTTTAGAAAGACTTCCAGCATTTATGCACAGCATAGGTTGGAAGGTCATTTCTATATCAACTTCATGAATTAAAGAAAACTTGTATTCCTCGAAAGGCATTTGTTTTGTCCTTCAAGGTCAATAGAAGAATGAAAAAGCTGATACTAGGAGTATTTTAACACGCGACTCACTACAACGATATAACAGAATGCTGCCTGCGGCTGTTAATAAAAGCTTAACTAACTGGAACTCGCTAGTATAGTAGCAACGTTCTATGCCAAACAACCATGTGCTGTGTAAGAAATGCTAGGGGTTGTTTTGTCCATGCGCGCCGACTATGTGGGTACTCCCTGGCTCCAGCACTCACACAAATAATCTTGTCAGGGCGCTGCAGGCAAGATTTTTAAGTTCATATAAACATAATAAAATAAATATTTCTCAGTTGCCACTATCAAAAAATAAACAATTAAAACATCGAGATGGAAGCTAAAATTTCTAACCTCTAAAGCATAATTGTTTGTTTCAAGTTTGTTTGTGCAAAGGCAACCAAGGAACACACTAAGTTAGTCACTTTATACTTTATGTCCACAACAAAATCCTTGCAAGTTCTTTCTGCAATAACATTAAAATTATTTTTTAGGATGATTTTTTCATTTTAATTTGTATGAATGTAGTATTTTCTTTTAGTAACGTCTTGATAATATCACTGCCTCTTGCACTCAATGTGCATCATGTAAGTTGTTGAAAATATATACTAAATATCACGATTATATACGTTGGGAATATGCATTACAGTAATTAAACTTGTACCCGGATTTAAACCTGTTTCTATACGTTTAAGTCAGCCGTGTTACCGACTGAGCTAGGACAGCCCCAACTTATCCTTATGTTACCGGTATATTTTACTTTATTACAGCACAGCCCTTTATGACTGTTCATAAAAGATTTTAACTGAAAAGAAATCAATCAAAAATATATCGAGACTCCCCTGAAAACATATAACACGCCCCGCCATTGATATGCACCCACATACATTTTGGAAAGTCGGCGCCGTGGTTCTATCTGTTGTGTTTGAAATCAGTATTTCTTTCAGAAACTATGTTCCCGGGGGCACATTTCCTATTCCGGGGGACACTGTTAATATTATTCTATTTATTATTATATTATACACGTATTATTTTGGTCTCTTTCGGGGGTACTCTCAGAGCTCCGGGAGGGCAGTGCCCCCTAAAAACACTTCTGGAAGAAACACTGTTTGAAATACACCTAATCCAATACAAATAAAATAAAAAGTTTGGTTATGTGTCTGTGTGTCTGTATGTATGTATCTAGGGATGCACACGAGACAAGGTTTGTAGCTATCTGGTCTCGAAATCGAAAATGCGCTGTAAAAGTGATGTCTCGACTCGAAAAATGTATATTTCACTATTGGAAGAGCCGTGTCTCGACTCGAATTTTGTCAGGAAAATCCTGTCTCGACTCGTCTCGTGCGCATCACTATATGTATATGTGTGCTGCCTGGAGACCAGACGAGAGGACCGAGAGTTACAAAATTTTTATCTCGGGTACCTTAGTCCAGGTCCCAGATCAAGATGAAGCGTTCTTTTTTTTTTAAAAAAAAATCGAATCAGGGGGTTTCAGGAGACATTTACAGGGAAATGTAAAAGTAGTAGCAAATGACCGATATTAGTGCCGAATTCATAGTTTTGGCGGTCTCTGAGATCAATGGTGAAACTCCGATTGCATTAACTTCCAAATTCACCCCATTTGGTTGCGGGTCGGGGTACCGGAGGGAAGACCCTGACATGTAAAAAAATCCAAAATGACCGATACTAATGTCAAATCCATAGTTTTCGCACTCGCTGAAATCAACGGTGATACTACTACAGGCGTTGACTTCCAAATACAGCCACCATGCGAATAATGGTTTTTTCAGATAGTTATTAATAAATGCAAGAAATAAATTATTAATAATAAATGGGAATAGATAGCAATACATTTTGAGAGAAAGAAACGAAAGTGTAAACATACATAACCTTTGCATAATCTATCCTAAACAACGATCAGTAATCTAACAAGAAGAAAGTAGACTTTGGTAAATTAACTTCGGTGTCATTTTTCGCGAGGTAGTATTGCACATTTAAAATATGAATATTTCGGGATGGGCACGATTCGACATGTCTCGAATCTCGACTGGAATTCGAGTCGAGACACACTTTGTAAAATTCGACACGTGTCGAGACAAACGTATTTCTCGACTCTAATTTTCGAGTCGAGACTGTTCGTAAAAATCTCGACTCCACTCGAATGTCTCGAAAATCTTTCTATAATTTTTAATATTATTTTGAAGAAAGTATTCACTCAGAAACAGCCTTGAAACCAATTCCAGCATTTATTACTTTAGAAAGGTACAGAACGGATAAACTTAATAGTTAATCTTTCGAAATCAAGATTTAATTTTCAGCTCAATTCAGTTAATTAAAACTAATAATTAATGTCGTGATATTTGATTTTACTTCAAATATAATAATAATAATAATAATAATAATAATAATAATAATAATAATAATAATAATAATAATTATTATTATTATTATTATTATTATTATTATTATTATTATAATGCTCTGAGAAACATTCACGTGAGCATCAATGTGTCTAGTGGAGCTCGAGCAAGGCACAATGACGGGCGTCGCACACTGCTTGCAGATTACGTACACCCCTTCATGACAACCATGTTTCCCAACGGTAGTGGCATTTTTCGACAAGAAAATGCACCATACCACAAGTCCAGGAGTATGATGAAGTGGTTCGAGAAATGTTCAACAATGTTCTATATCTGTTGACGGTGTGCGAATTACAAGGAGGATGAGGGAAATGGCCATTGGTAATACTGGATGTTGCTATAACCGAAGATTTTGTAATTAAAATGCTGTGAGTAGTTCTATCTGTAGTGTGTATGAAATAAATTATTAAGAAATGCAACCTATGTGACTTTCCGATTCCAAAAATGGCTTTGGTTCGAATAACATCATAAAACAATAAAAACAAACTAAGTTTTATTGTCAAACCAGCATCCTTTTAAACCCAGACAGAAAAAGGCTGACACGTTTGTGTCTTTGTTCGGAACGATAAAGCTCATGAAACAATGGTTAGTCACTGATGAAATTGGCATTAAGAGAACTTGTATTTCTATAATGGATTTTTATACATACATATAACCACCAGCCCTCGGAATGAAATCTTCTGAAACACTGATCTCGATGAATGGTTTAACATTTTACTTGAATCTAGAACACTATCACAAAATATTTAAAATTGAGTCGATTGGAAAATGGAAATGAAACCTGTTTGTAAGAATCATTTAAAAAAATAATTTTAGGCTTTCCTTGTTTTTAGAATAGTCCTCATTTGAAATAATAAACGCTGGTATACTTTCGAAGGCAAAAATTTATTCCGAGTTTATAAATTTTTAAACAATTTCAAAATCTGTTTACAATTTTGAAACATGAGACGAGGCGAGGCATTTCAAGAGACGTCTCGTCTCGTCTCGTCTCGGAAACCTAGCCGCCGAGCTAGGATATGATCAAGGTAGTTTCCTTGATAAAGCATAGTTTCCAACTTTATCCAAGATAAATAAAGTAGGATTGAAACCCATTTTATCCAGTGTATACCATAGCGTCAAGGGAAGGGCGATAATTATTTCACAACTTCACACACGGCACGACCAAGCACTGAATCTATTGAAATCTTACTACGTAATAATTATCGAGTGTCTGCACTTTTTCTATTAAAACTCATAGTATATTCTATCATAATATAAATTGTCACTCATGTACTGTATGCTTATGCAACTCATGATAAAAGTGTTTTGTTTTAAAACAAAATGAAACGGTTGAGGTGGACTCTGGCGAGTAGAAGACATGCAATTTATTAAATCGCATCGCAACCTACTTGGCCACACATTTAGGTTACACCCTTCACCTTTTTTCCATGCTATATAAAGTATCCACTAATCTTAAATTCGCATTGCCAATTCGGATTTTTCTAACAATTATTATGTTGCAACTTAATTTGGATGCAAAATCCTGCATTTGAGAACTTTACAGTGTGCATTAAAATGATGACAGAAATATAGTGAAATCTCAGTTTCAAATTTCATGTCTGCCTTGAATCCAAATACCTGTGCCGTCATTTCCTTCAATGTTGAAAGGAGACGAAACTGACAATAGATCTCAATTTTTCGCTTATATAATCTTTAATTCCCACTATTTGTTCATAAAATTTTAAAGAAAAAACAAATGAAATCTTTATGTTACGTCCCACGTTTATGCCGCTAAGGCTAAAGGAGACGGTGATGATGAGAGGCGAGTGAAATGGTGGAATGAAAATGTTGGAGGAAACGGGAGAACCCGGAGAAAACACACGAGCATGGTGTTTGTCCACCACAAAGTCCATGGCGCGAGCTGGACCGGAGGTCCCAAGCACCGGAGGTGAACGCTCTACCAATGAGCCACCGCGCCTCCAAAATTTTAAAGAAAAATTAAAAAACTTACCATGTGTAACACTTCGATTTTGATAAAATTTGGCAGGTAGATATTACACATGAAATAAACGAATACGTATAACCTATTTTCTGCGGAAAAAAAGTTTTAGGGAGCAAAAGTCCCCACGCAAAATTTTGAAAGTTGACGCCCGAAAAGCAAAAAAATTGAACAGAAGTCAACGAAATGTTACACACATATTGCAGACAAAATTAGGGAATACGTGCTTCGTATTTTCCTTAAAAAAACGGTTACGTGGGGCACGGAACCCTCCAAAACTTTCATCACAAAATATTGAAAGTGCTAGTAACAGTATGTCAGATGTGTGTAAAGGACATGAAGAATTGTAACGAAATTTTGTGTAACAACAATAGGCAAAAAATAAAGGAATACTGGTTTTTATATTCTGTGGAAAAACGGTTTTAGGGGGCAAAAGCTTCCACCCATTTTTTTAAAATTGAGGCCCGAAAGGCCAGAGGAAGTCAAACGAAGTCAATGAAATTGTGCACAGATATTGTAGACATAAAATGAGGGAATACGGGTTTTTTTATTTTTTTGAAAAAAAGAAAACCGTGTAGGTGGGACACAGACCCCTCCATAATTTTGACCGTGAAATATCAAAAGTGCTAATAACAGTATGTGTGAAATATTCTTAAGGACATGAAAAATTGGAACGACACATTGTGTAGGTACAGTATGGAAAAATATACGAATACGGTTTTTCCATTTTCTGCGGAAAAAAGGTTTTAGGGGCAAAAGCTCCCACTCAAAATTTTGAAAATTGAGGCCCAATGGTCAGAGGAAGTGAACTGAAGTGAATGAAATTGTGCATAGATACTGTAGACATAAAATTAGGGAATACAGGTTTCTTATTATCCTAAAAAAAAAACGAAACCAGTTTAGATGATACACAGCCCCCTCCAAAACTTTGATCGTAAAATATTAAAAGTGCTAATAACAGTATGTCACAAGTGCTTGAAGGACATGAAGAACTGGAAGAACACATTGTGAAGGGGAAAGACGCAAAGAAAAAAGCAAATACGGTTTCTTATTTTGCGAAAAAACGGTTTTAAGGGGGCAAAAACCACACCCAAAATTTTGAAATTTGAGACCCGAAAGGAAAGAAGAACTGCCCCGAATTGAATTACATTGTGCAGTGATATTGTAGACGTAAACTGAGATAATTGGGTTTCGTATTATCCTGAAAAAAAACGGTTGAGTGAGGCACGGGCCTTCTAAATCGTTGATTTCTAAATATCAGAATTGCAAATAAGCATATGTCAGACGTTCTTAAGGAATATTTCGAATTGCAACGAAACTTCGTATATTCCAAAACAATAAATAAAACGTGTTTCACCTTCAGTTGAAAAACACTGTTAGGGCCTAGGCACCATCCAAAAAAGGCGTTAATAATACCGTAATAGCGCAGGAAGGAGTGGACCAAAGCAAATGAAATTGTGTGTAGATATTATATACACCCTATGTAAAATAAGCCCTTACGTTTTTCTCAAGTGCCCCTATCCGTTTTGCTTCAAATTTGGCAGATCAAGAGCAAACTGCAAAGGTTCGTGGTTTTTATTACTTGGAGGTGATGCGTGGTCAGTACCTCACCCCTTTACTAAGTTATTGATCGCTAAGTTACTAGTGTGATTTGATTTAAAATTTCGGTCACTTCTTTCAAAAATACGCGTAGAGTATTGGTTACCATGGTGCGACAAAACAACTTCACGTTCACGACTTCTTGCCTGAGCATTGGTACAACTGTGACATTTATTTGTTAAAGAGCCTTTACGAATACACTTAGAAAATTTTGAAAAACAATACAACATGCGTTTAACTCTTTTCAGTTTCCGTCTGACTTTACATACTTTCTTTTTATATTGCCGGTGCTTTTTGCCATATTGAACCTGTAATTTATATTTCCATACCATTTGACAAACTACATTTCGTAACCTACTGAAATTTTCTTGACAGGTTTTTAATTTCTCTTCCCACGTTACTGAGTTATGGTCATTACCATTAGGCCTAACTGGCGTAAAGCCGTTTGTACAATCTTCTAAATACACAATTTGAGTGCAAGTAACTATGCAAAAGGTGACATACTTCATTTGTTCTATCTGTATGTTTTTAACTTTCAGCTCACAGTTTAAAGAACTACTCTTCTCTTGACAAATCTCTACAATCCTAACAGACACAAAAAATAAACAAGTTTTGTGAAACGGAACGCATTCTAATTTACTGGTTAGCAAGGTGCCATAGAAACAATTTTCCTCTAATAAACATAATACACTACAAGGTTGCGTGAATGGGCCGCTCTCGCCTTCATTCTCAACGCAATTTATTACCACTCTAGTAAACCTTTCTGTAGTGACGCACGCATTGCATCCATAAATGCCTTTTGTTCCTTTACAAAACAAACAAGCAACAGCTGGAACAGCTGTCTGCTCACTCATGCACAGAGCTACGCTGGACGTGACCAACTCGATGGTTGGTGGAGTGTGCAAAGAGACAGCTGGGTTGCACTCGTTATTCTTTTTTCTTTCTGTTTCTTTTCTTTCTAAAATGCTATTCGAGAGAGACAAAACAAATTCTTTGGCTTGGCATAACTCAACGTTAACGTGACTGACAACAGGAATTATTTCTTTTTCTACCTTCAATTCACACTCAGATATTTCTTCAACCTGTTCAAATTTATTATCAAAAAATTCAACATTGGCTTGATTTAAAACAACAGGTGGTAACTGAAAACTAACGCATGGCAAAATAGTACAACTTTCAACACATTCATTTTTCACTGTTCGTGCGTATGCTTTCTGAGCTACGGGGGCAACGTCCCACAAAATTCCTTCAAACTCAGATTCAACAAATTCAAAATTACTTCTAGCAAGTTTTATTTCTAATGGTACTGTTTTCCTTTTACAACTCTCGTAATTTTGAATACTTTCTAACTTATTAAAATTTACAGAGGGATGCAGAAATGTTATAGTTTCAGGAGGATCGACAACCTTAACCCCTTTTGGTGGTACTGTTTTACAATTTACCTTCTGTTCATCGCTGGAATCCTTATTACAACTAATATTGTGATATTTTAAATACTTTTTGTAAATCCTTTCAGCTAACCTTTTTTTCAATACGTACGATATCTGAAATTTCTTAGTCGATCTTCAACTTATGTTTAATGTCTGACAAAGAAACAGATTTTGATTTAAAAATACATTCATCTTTAACCTTTCGATAAAGCTCAGATTTACGTATTTCATGCATTTTGGCCACAATTTTATCTTCAACTCCTGCTCTATGTTCTATATTGCTTTCTAAAAGAAATTTTGCGGTTTCCTGTTTAGCTCTTTTACGAACTTTAGATGCTTCCTGATCTACTTTCAAAGCATTTTCAACTTCTCGCAATGTAAATGGTTCTATTCTATATCTGAATTGCCTTTCTACCATTACATACTCTGTTTCATTTAATATTTTACGCATCTCCGTCATGACAGGTATCATATTTCCATTCACATACATGATGACTGATTTACGAATACCAAAACAACATAATTAAAATGCAAGAAAAGGCACTACGATTTACCTTGATCAAAAATAAAATTAGCGTCGCTTTTATGTGGTTTTATCAAACGTTGCAGTACATAAATTACTATTTTCAATTTAGCGGTTCAGGAATTCTGTCTCAGTTCGGAGCGCCATTATTGTGACCGGAAAGGTTCGTGTTCCTGCTCGGGAAAGCCATTTCTATAACATGACGGGTTTCGTTTCTTACCTGTCCCTGTTCGGAAAGACATTTGTATAACAAGAAGGGTTCGGTTCTCGTTTGTCCATGTGAGGGAAAGCCATTTCTATAACACGATTGGTTCGTGTTCCTGTTCGGGAAAGCCATAATTGTGACCCGACTGGGTTCGTATCTTGTTCGGTACGCCTTTCTAGTAACAGTACTGTGTTCGATCCATATGTGCCCGTTATCAATGTAAAGCCTATATAAGAATATGTAGTTTGGATTTTACAGATTCCTAGGTGGGCTCGGACATCTACAATGGTCCGGAATTCGATCCCCTACAACTTGTATGTCTCCTTTAGTATTTATCAATAATTCGGATCATCCATCTAAGCCTACCATATAGCTACTGAACACATGATACGGAGTTCGAACCAGAACGTTCTAGAGAATCAACATAAAAATGGAAACCAATTGTATTTGTAGCGCTGATGCAATTTATTAATGTACGAACTACTAAGTTGCATAGGCGCTAATCACTCATGCTGTAAAGAAAAATAAATCAGATTATTTCTTAAAATTAACATATATATATATAAAACATTATTATTATTTTGAAAGGATACTCACTATTTCGCTTTACACTTTAATTAACAACACTAAAACTTTACGAACAAATATTTACGAAAACTTTCTGGCACTTCAATTGGAAAACTGGATGTGATTATTATATTTTAATTTAGGCCCATTTATTATTAAATACGCGGATGACGCGGTAGCCACGAATTATTCGTTATATTTCGTTACATTCTTGATTTGTGAAATTCACTGTCATTGTTCACTCACTTTGACACTTATAAGGAAACTATTTTAGCGATTCCAGGGGAAGATGTCCCAAAGGTTGCTTTCGTTTCATCTTCTTTGCAATGGACAGGTTGGTTGTACTGCTTGTCTCCTCCATGTCACTGAGACACCTTTTAGGTCACGTTTTCAGACGAACATTTTAAAATTATTGGTAATCTTCATTATTATAACATTGATTACAATATTTAAAATTTACTACGTTTCACACTTGATAAAAATAAAACATTATTTTGAGTTGCCTGTTCATTCTATTTGTTAGCACCAGTTTCTCGTGGTAACTTCACCGAGTGTATATGTCAGACTACTGCACCTTTTCTCTCCATCTCCTCGCGTTGCTAGGCAACAGTTCAGTTCGCTTCGCAGTTTGGTGATGTCAAAAGTTAATAATAGCTATGACAACCCATAGATAGGAATTTTTAGAGACGACGTTTCTCCATTGTGCTGAATTTTAGCTCCTTATTTGGGAAGGAGAAAGAAACTCTACGATCTCCGTCTCAGACGAGACGCACATACATATATGCATATTCGTTTGTTGGCTGAGAGAAAAATTCTTGAGAGCACTATTATGCGAGGTTCATTTAAAAAGTTAAAATTTTCTTGATAAATATTCAATGAGCTGAACCGTATGGTTACAAAGAGTGTTTTGGAGAGTAACTGCAACAAAAACAAAACTCCGAAACAGAATGGGGTTAGAACTTATTTCTTCGATTCTCCGAGTTAAAATTATGTTTGAAGACAGAAATATATGCTGTTAGAACTTTACACCTTCAACAAAAATGTTCAGGTTTAATTCATCAATCTATAACAAAGAACCAGCCGAAAACGAAGATATGGAGACTACCGACATTTTTTTTATACAATTTTAAATATATGGTGAGTAATAAATGATTTTGTATTTGTTATATTATTAATTAATTTTACGATTTGTAAATTAGTAAAATATTGCTGGGTTAGACAGAAAAAGAATATAGGTTAAGTTTATTACTAAACAGTCAGTAGTATGTGATCTGTATGCGAGTGAACTGATTGTTCATTAAATTTATTTATGTCTATTGATCAGGACTTGTGCAATGGAAATAAGACTAACGTAGTAAAAAATAAACAAAGTATTTCTTTTGCTGATAATTAGTATTAAATTTTATGCTTATCCTATCTATCCTATTCCAATCTAACTTAACCATAAACCAAACTTACCTCCCTAGTCTAACCAGACCCAACCATACAAAATGTAATCTAACCTAGCCTAAATAAAAATGAAATCATAAATATAAATTTACGTAAAATAACCTGCATAATGAAAAACAAAAGCTGTAGTCGCTACATCCCTAAGTTAAAAAATAATGAGTCGCACGGCGCTGAAAAATGACTCATTTTGTCAAGAGATAGAAAACACTACTGCATGTCCCCCCATATATATATATATACACGTGTGTCTGTGTGTGTGTGTGTGTGTGTGTGTGTGTGTGTGTGTGTGTGTGTGTGAAAGCACATACTTACAATATAATTTATTTTTATGTTTGGGCTACAAGTAGTTCATATCCGCTACTTTTGAAGCACAGCTACGTTACTTTTTAATCTTCATATCTGGCAACACTTCCAACCTTATTAATTCTAGTAACCTAGAATCACTCTACGAAAGAAATACGCAACCGCAGAAGATTGGACAAATAAAGTTACTTTTCTGAAAGTTCTCGTAAATCATTCCATTAACTGGCAAAAAATATAAGGGAAGTATAAGACCAGTGTTAAATTCTTATTATATTTCAATTCACAATTTCTGGTGAGGCGTCTGTTAAGTTGGAATTGATGTGTAAAGAAGAAATTGTTTATTACTTACCTCAGGAAGATCCACTCGAAGAAAAAGGGTGGACAAACGCACTGATGGCTGACAACAAAGAGCTAATATTATCTACAACAGAAGGAGAGCAAACAATGGACAAGGATACAGCTATGTGTTCTTTGGATGTGAAACTAAACGTTGATAGGGTGAAATCACAATTAACAGTAGAAGATGATCCTGCATTTGAAAGTTATATAGAAACGCTACGAAAAGTAGTGGTTCAGGAGACTTGCGCGTCGTACTCTAATGACTCCCAACAACTAACCACAAAAAATTTAAATTCAGTTCGGCCAGAAAGGTAATGTTCATTTTTTCATATACTAATTGGCTCAGATTGATAATACGGTCACATGGGTTCGGAAAATTGTTGGTTAAAAGAAATGCTTCACAAAAAGTATTTATATATGGGAGATATCTCGAACGTAAGTTAGTAATCTACAATTTGGGAATGGCGTGGCACACATACACTAGCTGTATACCAAATAATAAGAAGGAATCGATGTTTTGTCAAGATATAAAGGAATATTTTTTTTTTCAGGATATAAACTACAGCTCAAACAAGTCTTGTGTAGTTTATATCTTGAAAAAAATTGATTCTTTTGTTATTGATTACAAATTACTCACAAATTATTCAGGGTTTTAAAAATCCAGAATTGCCAGTGGGAGATAAAAAATTTTCTCTGAATAAAGGATTAAATAATTCTCACCCTACTGATGTAAAAAATCGTTTGAAAGTAGAATCTCAGGTTCATCGAAAAAACAAGGTTCCGAATGAACGGTCTGATCAATTTAATGCACCTAATGCTTCAGTTAAAACTATTCCTAATGAAATGGATAATACCGTCGCTTCCTTTGTGGTTGGTAAAATTCATAATTATTTAACAGACATTTGTGTGGATGGAGGTTCAAGTGTTAACATTGTTCGACTGGACTTAGTGCGGCTTTGTGGATTGAAAAAAATTATTAGTTTGACTCCTGAAAAGGTGGTAATTGCTCCGTCCGGGTTAAATTTTTCAACAAACCGGGAGATAATATTGACATTGAATCTCTCAGGCCATTTTGAGAGAATATCATTTAAGATTGTGGAACAATTGCCTTGCATGTGTCTGCTGGGAACGCCTTTCTTACGATCAACAAATTCAGTTATTGATTATGCTAGAAACTGTTTGATTCTACGCGGTGGTAATAAATGGATTAGATTAAATTATAAGAAGGTTATTCAACATAATAAACATCTGAGGGGATTTAAATCTGGTGATGAGCCCGACCCAAAGGATGAAATGTTAACTGATCATCACTCTAATAAACGAGATAGTTCTTCTGTTTCGAACTTTATGCCCACAATTTTTATTTGTGAGGATGGATTTAATTTTCGGAAGAATGATGCGAGTGTACAGTGTGATTTGGATTATTTAGATCTTGAATCCAAATTATTAGAAATTCAGGCGCCTAGTGCTATCCAGCTAAATCATCTGAGATCTATGATTGATTCAGAAGTTGGAGAAGTTTGTAAAATCGTAGATTCCATTGCATCCATGAGGAAGGATGAAACTCATACGAATTTTGGCAAAACAGGTGGTGCGATTGAAAGATTGATTACAAATTACTCACTAATTATTGCACATGTTTAAAATATAGGTACTCGACGATATTGTTTTATTTATATAGAGACTTGTAAAATAAATCGCGAGAATAATATTCATCGTGAAATTTTCCAAATTAAACGTGGAATGTATTGTATTGGAACAAAAACTATAGATGTTTGTAATTTAATCAGAATTTAGCTCAAAGGGGTCTAGCCTGATTTCTCCGGAGGGCTTAGAAAGACATTGGCAAAATACAAAATAAAGAATATTTTTACCAACAATGGATGTTCATTAATTGTAGAGGTCCTTACGCAAATCCATTTCGTAGCTGCACTAATTTCTTTCAAGGAAGTCTACTTTTTAAATTCCCAGCAATCATTTCTAGGGTATGGACCTCCATTTCTCAATATAGGATCACTTTAGGTGCTTAGTAAACCTACATGAATATGAATAGATGTACAAGAAACTCTAACGAGCATGCGCTAGATGGCCAGTAAAAAGAAGATTGCTGTGCAGATAAGGGCATTACGCAGAATGTTGGTAAACGAGGATAGAGCAAAATACTTTATTTAGGATAAACTTACATGTCTTGCGTGTTGAATGTGTACTTGAACGTTCCTAAGTATTTTGTAGGTAACACTCTGAAATGCTTTCTTTGCTTGCATATTTGTGTTCCGAAGTACCACAATACATTAGGGACGTAATTTCTTAATTATATGGATTCCTTCATTCCCAAACATTTTTCTAGTTCCGTGTCATGATTTGGCACACTCAATTTTGATACTCCATTTCGTTTACAGTGGTTACTAAATAACGTAACACGGGGTTACTTTGCACATCGGTCGTTAGTTTGCACGAAATATGAAAGGAGTTTCATAGTCCTCTGTCGGTACAACCATGAACTGTAAACAGGAAGTTTGAACTACACGGTAAGATATATATATATATATATATATATATATATATATATATATATATATATATATATATATATATATATATGTTGGGGGTTGGCATCAGTTCTAATTACCGGGAGGGTTTGTTATAGTCGTATGGAAAGCAGTTATTATAAACAGCCTAAATCTAAAAGAATTTCCGTCAAAGTTAAGTCAGTTTCGTAGAATACTAGCGCTTATAATTGGACTTCGATGCAATTTTTGAAATTGAAATGTGAAATGTTTCATAGGTGTGGTTACTGTCAACAACATACAAAAAAGTATGTTGAACATACGTTTCCATGCAATGTTTTCATTCACCATTTAAACATTTTACATTCTACACAAAACTGCATGCATTTTAGTAACATTGATATTATAATGATGGTACCGGTATCAGTACTTAGTTTGAATTATTGACATTTGTAAAGGAAATTATGTATTTTCTGGTACCGATTATGGAACCACATTCTAATAGTTTATCATATGTCCCACAAAAGTGCCAGCTTACGAAAAGAAAAAATCATTTTCGTAAACTGATTTGATTTGGTTATTCCCTTTGTCCAAGAATATGATCGGGACACTAATCAGATCAAGATTTACGGGTTTGTAACTTTCAGGCTGAAAGCTACCCAAAATTGCATTTTTTTTTAACGGCAAGTCTGTAATTAAACTCAAAAACAGTGACTTTAATCGGTTCTTACAGGTTTAGTCACTTCCTGGAACTGTTATGCGTGAGTCACTTGGAATTGTTCTTGTTTTTGGTGTAACGTCTTAGTTCAGTGATTGGTGGTAGTTCATATTTTTCCCATTAAGTGTCCCTGTACAGTCATATGGCAGTTTGGTACTGTGAGGTCACATGTTATGTCTGCTTGTATGTGTATGCTGTAGCTGGTGGAATGCGGTGAGCGGGTACTTGAATTTTCGTTTCATGGCGACGATCGAGTGAGCAAGTGCGATTGAGACACCGTAACATGAATTTAATACAAAGAATTTGAACTTGTCGTTTTTAAATAAGTTTGTATTAGATTCGGATATTAACTCATATCGCCTTTCAGCACTGTGGTTCAGTTGAGTTAGGGAAAACCTGTGATGGTTGTGGTCGAACGCTGAAGGTATTCCCGACGTATGGTAAAAGTGAGCGTTTATTGGTTACTCTTATTTGTCATAATAACAAGTTTGCTCGTTTTAGTAAATCGACGTCTGTGCAGAAAGGAACATTTTCCGTAATGTTTAGTTGAGTATTGCGCATGTGTTGCTGCTATCTTAGGTTTTCGGGAATCATAAACTATGAGTTCATTATTCATGAGTGTTCTGGTATGGCGAAACGGCGATTGCTTTCGTTTTTTAATTGATATTATTTTTATTCTTGATTTGCTTTGCATCTGAGTATTTGGCGAAGTATTTGCTTTGCTGGTGGTTGTTCCATCATCTTGGTGAAATGTAATTTATTTTTCCTTGTCATGCTTCACTGATTTATAATTAGTGATGAATGTTTTATTTTTTTTTCCTTCTTACGTTAGCTTTATAGTAGAGGTTTGACTAAATATGATTTTTTTTGGATGCTTTTATTGTACTTGAGTAGGGTGTAGGTGTGTTGGTAGTCCCCATATAGATATCAATATTGATAGTCACCACTTCACCTGGATTGATTAAGAATGGTGTTTAGTAACATTTTGGCCCTTGTCTTTATAGTATAATTCTTAATATTGTACATTATTTTGACTTGGACAGTAACTATAACCGATTTAACTTTTCCGGTTCTGGGAGCAAATTGGAGTAATTGGGAATCATTCCTAAACTGCTCCCAACACCGGATCAGATAAATCGTTGCAGTCACTGTTTGAGTCAAAGTAAAGATTCGCCTAAAAATCTATTGCTAGTGATTCCTACGTGTTTAAGCTGCAAGCCCAGTCTGCAAAAGTCTAGTGATTTCTTTAAAAAAAAAGTATTTTTAAATCAAGCCCCTCTCATATTACTTTTCTGGATCTGCCACTGTTCATAACTTGTTTTCTAACAAGCAATCCATTCCAGCATCTACCTAAATAGGAAATTCACCTAAATTTAAAACACAGGAGTCTCCAGTGGTAATAGTTTCCTATCTAAGCTGTATTTTGCACTTTGTATGTTTTATATTGTATCATATAGCAACCAATTTGTTTCTCTCAGTTATTACCGATAAGACAATTTCAAATTATATCTTTTGTGTTGAGAAGCGGAAAAACTGTTACTACGAATAACAAGTTTGATAATATTTCAAGAATAAGGATTGGAAATATTTTCCTAACTTGTTTCGGATTTGGGGGCCGCGGTGGCTCAGTGGTAGAGCGTTCACCTCTGGTGGATGGGGTCCCGGGTTCAAACCCTGTTCCCGCCAAGTGAACTTTGTGGTGGACAAACACCTTGTGCGTGGGTTTTCTCGGGGTTCTCCCGTTTCCTCCCACTTTCTTCATTCCACCATTTCATTCATTTCTCATAATCACCGTCTCCTTTAGCCTAACCGGCATAACCGTGGGACGTAAACTCAAAGATTTCATTTCATTTTTTTGTTTCGGATTTGTACCTTTTACTTGCAACTATTCTACAACCAACTCTACTGAATAAATAATTTATTTATTTTCATATTTAGGTGTTAAGTGTAACAAATTAGGAGTTTGTGGTTTCTACAATTTAGAAAGTTGTAAGAATATCTTTAGCTGGAAATTTTAAATAAAGTTGTATTTTTTAATGTATTGTATTTTATTGTTGAAAGTTGTATTGTATTTTTATTTAGAGCAATTGGAGGTTTAATTATGCAGTTGTGCTTTAAAAGTTTTCCAGAAAGAACTGTCGAATAAATGTCGTTGTAAAGCATATTTACAAAGTTAGGCCCGAAAAGTATGGTTGTATATTTAAAGATTTACTATTCAGGCCAGGTGTGATTTATGCTTTTTAAGCCCCAGTCCGGCCAGCGGGCTAATCATTTTATATATTAAGAAGAAGGGGTTCTAGTTTTTATTACTTCTACTTTAATGTTACTTAATTATGCACCGAGGCAGACGGTGATGACAGCAATGAATGAATGGTAGAGTGAGAAAAGTGGAAGGAAACGGCAGAATACCGCGAAAACCCACGTACACGTTTTTGTTCTTCAACTACAAAACCCGCTTGATGGAAGCTAAACGAACAAGCAGAGCTTTACCACTCAGACACCGTGTCTCAAATAAAAATAGAATAGTACCACTTTGCAGCTCTCCTACGATACATATTCTATCCTGATATTAATTTATTTTGCAATTCAGAATTTAAGTACAATATCATATAATTAAGAATATGCTACTCGAAACTATTGGCATAATAGATTTTGTCTCTTTTCTCCCTCTAACTTCTGCGCTGATGACGGATAATTAATTAAAGTAATTGATTGTAAAATCAATTTTTAGCTCTTTTACGTCGGGAATCGAACTCGGGACCACGTGCACAAATGGCACGCGCTAGCAATTCGAACAACGGCGAAGGTTTTATCCACATTTACAAACTGTCCTATGACAAAAAAATGACAAGACTAGTGATGGGTAAATTCTCAGGAAGATATTTTTCGGGAAGATTCCCAAAAATGGGAATTTTCCGGGAATTTATGAACAATCACGCATAAAAATGCATTCTGTTTCTATATATAAGTTCAAAGTTAAATTCGTTTTTATATCAGTATATTATTACAGTTGTCCCCAGAGGAGTCTTTAAAACGTATATTCTGAACAATGTTATGGTATTTTATTAATATTTTATTATATTTAGAGAGTACGCATAAATGGATATTTATTTACAATATGTTCTACGAAAGAAAATATGTTTCAAAAATGGTATAGTAAGTCCGCATACTTTTAAACCGCTAAAAAGTTTAAGTTTACATGTAAGTGGATTTTCGAAACTTGACTCTACCACTGATATAAACATATCAAATTTTTACAAGTTATAACAAATTAGGTTGGGTAACTGCCAGAAGACACATGTCCCAAAATTTTTTCAATCTTTGGGCATAAATATGTATGTTCGCAATACTTGCAAGAAAAATTCTTATCTTTATAATTTTGCATGTAATATTGTCACACCACCTCTCTTCCTGCCCATTTCTCGAAATGTCACGCTTTAATTTACATGTAAGTGAAGTCCGAGTACCTCTTCAAAAATTCAAGCCAGAGATAGGAGACAGACCGACCTCTATTACTAACACTGTTTCAGGGTTTTTTAATAGTGCTACATCTCTATTTCTACGTAATTTTAAATTACTTATAAAATGGTTCCTTTTCATCATTTGTAATTTAGTACTTTCCTATTTTGGCTATTGTTTATATTTGGTGGACCAGCATATGCGCCTACTTTTTGCGATATTCTATTCTGATGCGTTTTTTTAATGGTTTCATATGTTAAATTACGTTTCCAACATTAAATTCAGACAGCATTGCCGAGCGAGCGTAGCCAGTGAAGGCGGGATAGAGCCCCTTAAGGCACGTTGTTTTCTATCTTCGTTATCAGCAATTCACTTTCTTTTCTCACATAAATCCCTTCCTCTTACACTTACGGTTCGTGAAAATCCCCTACCCCCTAAAAAAAAATGTGTTCGGTACTTTCTTGAGTACTTGTACATCACCATCAACTCATTTGTTCCGTAAATTGTCCTACGTTTTGCTAGTTTTTGGCCCCTATATTAAACAATTACCCATCTTTTAGTTCAAATGGAAATGGAATTTAAGAAAATCATATTGTTAGTTATATAAAGTAAGTCAAATAATTTTAAATTTTTTAACGTCCAAATTCTTTAAAATTTAGAAGTAATTCCTATTATTTTAAAATAAAGTAATTAATCATATTGTTCTTATAATTTGGAAGATAAAGTAAAGAAATGAAAATAAATTCCTTTCCGGGATTTTTTAGGCCAGGGAGAAAATCCGGGAATATTCCGGGTCTCAAATAAAAAAGTAAGAAATTGTTTGTGATTCATATCTAGGCCCATTCTTTCTGTAAGTCTCTCAAAAATTTTAGTCATTTCACTTGTTTTTTAAATGGAGTGATTTCAAATTATAACCCCTGTGGTGAAAAGAAGAACGCACGCCATGAATAGATCCAAATTCTAAACATGTTACAAATAAAACGATTGGGTATAATTGTATAGCTTTTGCCTAGGATATTATTATCCCTTCGTAGATTGTAGAGTATGATAACTAATTATTTCACTCATCGGGTAGCGATAACGTGATTTGAAGTGAAACACCTCCAACTTAGTCCCTCAGAGCGCGTAAATGAGAAGTGAAAATTTAGAGTAGATAAAAAAATAGAAAAGGATAATTTTTAGTTTCTGTTACCTACGGACATAATTGTATGTTTTATGTTGTATCTTATAGCAACAAATGTGTTTCAATCAGTTTTTACGGATAAGACACTTTCAAATTATATCCTTTGTGTTGAGAAGCGGAAAAAGTATTATTACCAACCGCACGTTTGATAATATTTCAAGAAGAAGGAATGGAAGTATTTTACTGACTTCGGATTTCCTTGTTTTGGATTTTTCCTTTTACTTGCAGCTGTTCTACAACCAACTTTACGGAATAAATAATTTATTTATTTTCATTTTTAGTAGTTAAGTATTACAAATTAGGAGTTTGTGCTTTCTACAATTTAGAAATTTGTAAGAATATCTTATTTGGAAACTACAAAGAAAGTTTCAACTCGTTCTAATTCAATCGCTTTCCAATTCGATTTTTTTTTTTTTTTTGCCGGTGCTCTGAGCCTATCCTAGAGGTATATATTTGACAAACTGCTATTCCTAGTATAAGAGGCAAGAAACTCGTGAGTATTTCTTTTAGTGAAGAAGGAAGTATTAATCTCCGTACTGACAAACAATGAAAGAAATTTTGATCGTAGCATTAAACTTCTTTTAAATTTGGGGCTCAGAACGGCTCCTACTCTGCGGATGGTATAATTTGAGACCGTTTCATTTCTTTTAGGCGAGTGAAATGAATTGAGATCTTATTTGAGAATATAGACAAATTTAAGAATATCCCAGGTACAAACTTTGAAAAATTTTCCAACTAATCTGTTTGAAACATCTTGCGAAATTTAACAGCTATTGCCAGTTATTTTGCTTCTAATTGCACAGAATGTAATTTAAGATCAAGATTTTCTTATTATTTGAGTGAAATAAATTTTGTTACTCTGCTTTTGATTTTGGACAGGTGAGAATGGCCCTAGATACAAGTCCCGCAGGATTTTGTGTTCTTTATTTAAGAAAAGCTTTGGAATAGAAGATTAAGAATAGATTTATCAATACAAAATAACTATGCAAAGTATGTTTTTTGACAAAATAGAATCTTATTACCTTTTAAAATGTGCCCAACGTCGGCTTCTTCTTTTTAGTTTTCCTTTAAAGGGAGGTGTTCATTATGATTACTAATCGATTTCTGAGTAACGTTAGTTTCAATTTTTGTTAAGGGGCAGCAGCATTTTATCAGATAATGTTCTCGCAGTACATTTGAAAACTGTATCTTATAGTGGACTTTTCGTTCTTCTATATAGAATTCCTGTAGCCTGACATCATCATTATTATTTCAATTCATTTCAGAACGATGTTAAGTCAAATTTAATTGTGGGTTAATGAGATGTACTCATAAAATGCCAGCGAAGCGTTACTTATTTATTTATAAATTAGCCCTGTACAGTCCAGATTAGGAATATAATCGTAAATACGAAATTACTAAGTACATCCCGCCTTTCGAACAAAATAATTTAGTAGCATAGAAAACTACACTGTCTAAGCTGAATTTCATTCTGGATTGCAGGTTTACATTAGGAAAGCACGATGATGGCTATGAATCCAAGGTTTTATGAGTGAAATATATAAACTGCTTTAATAAAACTTTTGTTCAATTTTATTATATTTCTTACACGGGGGAATATATTCCATTATCAAATCAAAAGTGCAGGAACGTGAGAGTACGTGGAACCAAGAATGACGAGAAAGTTATGGAACTAATGGTTTATTGTTTACTTGTGAATCAGTTTGTTGATATATTTTGTGTTTCCAAGTATATTTCCCTTTATTTAATTTGCACTTTTTCTAAATTTTTAAAAGTTTTTTAACACTATTTTCGATTGAATTCCACCAAGATATGAGTTTTCTACCATTTTGTCAGTACTTGTGTGTATTGATAGCTTTTATCATACTTCATACAGCCTTTTTAAACAGTTCCATATTTTTGCACTTGAAGCTATAAACGCTGAGGTATTTCATACAAAATCAGGAAGTTCACGAGTGAAACCTTAAAAATTAGTCAAATTTTACATTTCAAGTAGTATTACCAGTTGGCGGAAAAAACTGGAAGGCTGAGATTTTTTCGAAGTCTGTTTTGAAATTACAGGTTCTCAAAATACTGACAATACTGACCAGCAAAGTATAGCATGCTTGACATTTGTTCGATTAGGACTTGCAGAGAGCTCAAAGTTCATATTATACTAGCAAGTAGCAACATAGCAGTTGGAACATAGATATTATCTATTTTGTATCCAAGTGGTATGAGAATCGTGAAGGTAACTTAAATGATATTTTTATTGCTTGTTTATGGTAATGAACAATTTGTTAAACGATTAATTTATATTTTAGCTGAGTGTGACGTAAAAAGTCACGAAATATTGAAAGTGTATGTGAGGTGGCAATAATATCATATGACAGCACATGATTTGGGTACTACTTTCCTAGTGTCATCATTAGCACACCTGCGGAACTATTTCCAAACAAGCAAACGGAGTGAAAATGAATACCCAGTCAGGAATGTCCAGAGGAATAGTAACTGTATTCGCATCAATAGTAATTGTATTTAAGCGCGGAACTTAACTTTAACAAACTTGAAACCAGAAACTTAGTGAAACGACATAATCATCTTACCTTCCTCCAGACACTATTATGTTTTTACCTTGAATTTTCCATGAAACCATTGCCTTCAGGAATCTTAAAACACACAACTCTTGAGAGATAAGGTTGGTAACTACTCTTTACATCTTTTATACGGTACAGCTTCTATACACTATTCATACCGTATGCGGAACAGCTTCTACACAATATTCATCTTACCTTCTTCTTCCAAAGAAAAAAAAGAAAAAAACCCGCAGCGAAATGATAGCTATTTCACAATAAATTACTAGGTTTGGAAACACACCTGCTCGAATCAGAGGTACCGTAGTGAGTGATTAAAATTGGCAGAAGGCAGTTTTATAACTTTTACGTTTGCATAGAAAATTTTAATCGAATATTTCTGATTCAGGCCTACACATCCAGGATAACAATACTACCAACTTGAAATGTGGAAAATATAGCTACAGAATCAAATATTTAAACATGTACAAATTTAAGCATGGATTCCAAATTGAAAAATTGAATATAGTATAATTCAAAGATAGAGTAGTCACATAAATTGATTGTTTTATATCTGAGGGATCAAACTTCAGAAAAGCGATCATGCGGCATTTCATTATATTTGACACAAAAGTCATTGCTAGTAGGGAGCGTAAACCCATGGCCGATAGGTTAGTCCGGCGTTTGGTCTACCATGCAGTAAAATGTTTAATCATATTTGATATTTAATCTTCTAGTATAAACATTACAGAAACCATGACCTGTAACAATTTCCATCGTTTCTTTGTGTAATTTTTCTCTTTCCCCTTTCCTAATTTTAATAGTCGGAATGCATTATTCCAATTTTTTCCTTTTATTGTTAAATTTTACCATGTTATGCATTTTCTTTTGATGATTGCGTTTAGCTGCATTACTAATCGGAATTTTTACAATTATTTCTTAAATATTCACTTATTTCTTTCTAATCCAATTTTTTATTACTTGTCCTAGTCAGCTAACTACTAACATTTAAGGAGGTTGGCGTTCTAAGAAATAGTTGCTCCTTCATCCAGGTGAATTGTTTCAGTGTATATCTTATAGCTGGACACCGAACATGACACGCCAGGATATTTCTCCAATTGGAGCAAGAAAAAATGAATATTTCGGCATCACTTAGAGAAGCTCTAGATAGATAGGATAAATTACATTCACGTTGAGTTCTAAGAGATGCAAATTAATGCAAACAAAATGAACATAATAATGTGTATCATGCTGAGACAGAGAAAGATGGACAGAACAACAAAGTTTTAACTCTTAAGCATGGACAGTCTGGATTTTCCTCCTGCCCCATCTTTCTGTTTCGGTTTTTCTCTTCCCTTGTGGAATAAGTTGCTTTTACTATCAATAGCAAACATATTTTAAAATGCTTAATTCATTGAAAAACAAACTGTAGGCGAATCGAACGGAGAATATTTAGAATGAGTCTCACACGCTATCCAAATAGGGGCACAATCTAAGGCGTATGTCCAAAACAGCCATATAGTTGCTGCCGGTTCCATTTCAATTTTTAGTTTTATTTACGGTTTTTAGATGTCTATGGCTAAACATGTGGCTCCAGAAAAAAATCTTGTGTCTGTGGATCAAGATCAGGCAAAAGTTATTAAACACAATGTTCAGAACTTACTGTTGCGTCTACACATATGTAGGATTAATCGAGGA
The DNA here is from genome assembly GCF_964235325.1 of Thermobia domestica. NCBI lineage: Eukaryota > Metazoa > Arthropoda > Insecta > Zygentoma > Lepismatidae > Thermobia > Thermobia domestica. The sequence continues at coordinate 269,421,602 of NC_137460.1, read as the reverse complement.
TTTGCATTGAGAAAAGCTGAAATATCCAAGTTAGAAGCACTTCAAATTTGGTATTGGCTCACAATGTTGCGTATAACATGGACAGAAAAAAAAAGAATTCAACAAAGACTAAGGGACGCTAGTGAAGGACAACAGATCATGAAAATACTAGGAAAAAAAAGAAAAAGCATGCTTGACCATCTTATTCCGCACTGCGATTGTATCACCATGCTGATACCGGGAAATGCAATAGGAATACCAGGAAAACGAAGATCAAGGATATAGTATTTATACAGTTACGAAGAAGGGACGTTATCAAGTTTTAAAACTGGTCTTCCATCGTAGAGAAAAATTTCATAATTTCCATGTTGCCCACATACCTACAGGAAGGAACCGATCATTTAAAGAGTGATTTCCCAAATTTGCGGTATTTACACTACTTCCTTAAGGATGATTAGAAAGTTGATTTCATAAATCCACGAAGCCAGAAAGATGTGTCCTCACCAATAATCCATGCGGGAATTACATTTCGTAGGTTTTTTAGATAATATTCGTGCAGTGTAAATCTTACTTCGAAAATCATATGTGCAAGCTCTCGCAGGAATACATCGGAACTATGTCGTGTTATTTTTTGAAATAACCCGCGTTCAAATATCGCCTGATAGAGCTATATTTTACTCTCAAAACACATTGTTTTGTTATTAATAATTTGTTTTTGCATTTCTTCTAAATATCTTAAATTTTATTGACCAGTGGTTAGTGGAGGCTAGCTTTTGTCAAATACCTTACACTTCTATTTCTTTCTTTTGACTCCATGGGTTATTTCTGTGGCCGTGAAATCGTGTTTCTTCTCGTTGTTTGAATTTTGTAAATATAATCATAACGCTCATATTGATTTTCACCTTTTTCCCAAAAGTTTACACATCCCTCTCTCTCCCTGTCACTAGTTTATTCCGTTTATCCCAGCTTTGCTACCGCAAATCAAGATTTCTTCCGTACCTACGTTTTATCATAAACCGAAGCTAGGGAGAACGGTAGACAAAGCGTAGATATCGTAAAAATGGAAAAGTGAGCCATTGATGAAATTAAGCTCAGATATTAAAAAACTAAAATTATTTTGCGGTGCAAATCACAAAACCTGGTTAAACTGTATGCAAAATCTAATAATACTGAATGTAATTCATACAAATTAAAAGAACATCAAAAGGTTACAAATGAACAAGTAGATTGTACTGTATATGTTTACGGCCGTTTCGACTTCTTTATTTCCACCTTTATCTTATTGTTTCTTTTAATGCAGGTGGCTGTGTGGCACAATTGAAAAATTAAGATTTTACTTACAATAATCTTCGAACGGTCAACTCCTTCAGGGGCTTTGCAGTTATAATGATCTGAGACGTTCCACGTCGGATAATCCCAAGAGTCCTCTGGAGTTTTCTGCTGATAGTAATAAGCGATCGTCCAAGCCGGCACAATTATTCCGACCTTTTCAATGATTTGCAGCCAAAAATTGTCACACAATACTGAAATTACAAACGAATGTTAAGGTGCTAAAACATTTCTACTAGTCACTTCACTGCTGATTTTTGCACAATATTAGAAAAAATATTTTACACGAAGGCGTATGCAAATATCGTACAATCACTGATGATAAACTAAAAAAAATGGCTCTCGCGCATGCAAAGCGCGATTTAGTTTGCGAAGCTGAATCCGTAGAAGTGGAGCACTCATAAGAGAATAACGTGTGTTTACTTTACAACAATGCACCCCACTCGCCTTTGTGGGTGCCTTTCCCAGCGACGACCAGGCGTTCGTGCAAAGCACTGAAGGTTCTTTTAGCAAACCAAAGCTTGTATAATGTCAGCCGGGAAAATTCCCGATTTTCACTCCTAGCATCGGGACCGGAATTATCGTCCTATTGTCTTTTAGTTATCACAGTGCGTAGGTGCAGGGTGATTGTCCCGAATTTCAGATATAAGGAAACAGTCACCAGAAATGCAGCACTCACGTGATCAGTGTCCCTGTTTGTTGAGCATATATGGCCGTAAGACCGGAGTTGGGCTTACTAACACAAGTGTACAAAATACCAAAATGATGAAAAATGTTTCAAGATTGCTCCTCCAAATACGAGGCTTGGTTAATAAAGTTCAAACTTAACATTGTCCTATTTCTTTTAAATTCCAAAAAATGATCCTCAGGTCGTGATAGCTGAAACGTCTTTCTGGTGTTATGCTATGTATAGTACTCAATTTTTGTACGAAACAAATTACATCTTGATTTAATTTTGCATTTTTGCACAGTAAATAAAACGGAGAAACCAAAATTTCCTAGGTTGATTCTGTAAGTAGAATTACTTTGAACAAGAAATCTTAATTCTGTGGCGAGGGTACGTTCCTCATGATATAGTTCATTCTCGAGACGAGATAGAATACATCGAGAAGCAAGATCAACGATACTTTTACAAAAATTTATGAGATCCAATGTCGGACAGAACTCCTTATAAAAGTCATAGAAAATAGATTCATTCTGTTTTCACTGTTGTAAATTAAGGCTTTAATCGGAAGATATCCGTTAAATCATGTCATATGGCAACTCGACTTGGAAGTACAAGACATCACATACAAATTTTGCCTTCACGTAATACTAGTCTAGATGCTCAGTATAATAATAAGGGCGTCAACGCATCTCTCTTTGTTTCAGACCTATCTCATAGTTCGTGAAGAAAAATTTATTACTTTTAGATTTATTTAAATATATGTTAATAAGTTTAAATAACTTTTTTCGGTATTTCAAATTTTGTTTCCCACATAATCGAATCGTGCGCCTTTCTCAAGTTAATAAATAATTGATATGCATGGATATAGCATTAGCACCTTTTTTAGCTGTAAAATTAGTGTAATAAATCTTTTGTACCCATGATAATCAAATTCTCTCATTACACTATTCGTTAACTTACTTAGTTGCAAATTTCATTATTTATGCAATTCGGCTTATTTCGTTACAATTTACTTCCTATGTGATCAAAGAAATGATCTTTGTTCGTGGGATTTCTTAAGACATCATGTTCTCACACAATGTTAAGGAAAATGGATGAGCTTGAAAATTTTCAATCCTGTGTGAATGTATTAAGTTTTGTGTCTCACGCAAGAGAGTCCTTTATTATTATTTCCTCCGAGAGATAAGAAAAGTATCCTGCAAATTCTTAAGACAATGAGGGCAAGGTGATTTAATGGTCATACATATAGAATACGTCTTCGAGAGTGAACACATAATCCATTAGTTAAAGATGGCATCGTCAATGGATTTATTAACCAAACTTAATGCAACGTCGTTAGTATCTTTTACAAAATTACAAGACTTAGAAATTAATAAAACCTATCGTATTGTAGATTGCAAATTAATTACAACCGCTTTAACTAGAGACCACTGATTAACCTGGTATTGGATGTTTCACTTTCTTACCTTTGGAGTTGAGAGTCATCAGTTGGACATTTCACACGCAAATGTCTAATATTAACAACGTTTCTTCTATAATTTCGAAATATTGTATTATTTCTTTGTATTGTTCATTAGCTTGGTTAGGCTTGTTTAAACACTTTTCTCTTTGCACCTACTTATCGCCGATACTTTAACATTGGATAAAATACACTAGCTCTCTCCGACAAGCAAATCAAAATCCAATGCACTTGAACCATTTGGCCACAACAAGGAATATTTTAAAATTAGTTTCGATTTTGTTAGGAAAATTGTGATTAGGTGTAATATTTAAAAATATATTTAAGAACGGATGAAATGCACTTAATTTTCTAGCTCCAATTTCTTAAACTGACTCGTGTTAGGCTGCAGCTATTACTGAAACATTTATTTGGGAAATGCGAATAAAATAATGTATTTTTGAAAACTTTGTTGGAAGCAACTTACGTCCAAATGTAAAGTACGGATTGGTTATATTTTTGTTAGAAATAACTTATGCCATATATTAGAATTATTAAGGAAATAATTGTATGTGAACTATGAGCAAAAGCGTCTAATTACTTTCTGAGAAAATCGTCAAAAAAGTCATCCGAAAGAATAAAATATCCCTTGTGTATCTCTTCTGGACAAACGAGTTATGCTATTTATGAAATACGAACAAAATTGCCTGAGTCGTTATCGTCAAAATCGTAGGGTAAAATTTGCTCCGAAAAGTAATATACAACTTCTAGCTTTTTAGGATGATGGAACTATACCATATCGTTAGGTTATTTATGTAGGCTAGTTATTTTTGTAGGCTAACATTTATTTATGAAATATGAACAAAATTGCGCCAGGCGTTAATGAGAAAATCGTCGGAGAAGAGTAAACTACCCCTTCTGAATGTTTACAAGACGAACAAGTTGTGTCATATTATTAGGTTATTAATGATACATTTATTTTTGAAATGTGATTGAGAATTTTGCTCGAAAAAACGCATCCCATAGAGTAAATTACAACTTACGTATTTTTTTCAGGGCAATGATTCCTACTATATTTGTAAAAAAGTAAGCAAATTCCTTACAGCTGTTTTTGAGACAATTTAATTATTTTAAATTTTCATCCTTCAGTAAATTAACCTTATTTTTAGGTGTCGGGGGATGTAGAATTCGAAAAGATAAAGTGTTATAAAAACTTCATGTCTAGAATTTGGTCCAGACACGTGGAACAGTATGGCCTCTATTTGAATGCATGTAAAAGCGTGACGAACCGACAGACGAACAGATGGACAGACATCAAAATCACTTTTTTCGATATGTGGTGGCGTGAACCTTGAATTCATTGAAATCTCGAATTCGATTTTTATCACTATTACTACAATTTCTTCTTTCGTCGCTCGAACGTGAAAATAGGAATACGACACGTAAGGTGATAATTTGTAATTCCGAAAATTTAATAAGTTACGTTTAATGTGTTGCCATGCTAGAAAAAAAGCTAATATCTGTTTTTATATCATTTTAATATCAGTTTATCACGCTACTATATAATGTAGAAATATGGTATGATTATCGTTCATATTCATGCTATCTTTTGGAAATATTCGTGTTCCGCATACATAGATCTTTATAATTTAGTTTCGTTGAACGAAAACATTCCTTACACACTTTGATTGCATTTCTTGCACTTTTGGATGTGAAAAAAAAGAAAGAGGGAGAGAAGAAATCAAGAGTCTAAAAAGAAAAAAACACAAGCACACACACACACAAACGATAATTTGACATAAGCTTTTTTCCTTTCAAATTTGTTTTCATGGCAATAAGCATCATTCGATGTAACGTAATGTCGATATAACAACGGGTAAGACTGGAAAGACTGTGAAGGTGGCGTATGTTCTTTTTCCTGTTACTGACACACAAATCCGAAGTGAGTTGTCTGCTGTTCAAGAATGGGCAGCGGAGGTTTAACATACAAGACCACAAATTAAAACAATAACTTTTTCCAATAGTACATGTATTCTAATACTGAATAACTCCAAATAATTTCAAACCACACTTTCTTTCATTCGATGTTGTCCAACTTTGGCAGCGTTGTAGTTTTCGTTACTATTGGGCGGTATACTAATATAAAAACAAAACTTGCTGCATTTTAAAAATTTCCTTCTGTATCTTACCTTGTTTTCGTATCTGCAGTAGTAACCGAATTGGCCTATGGGCTTTGGGTTCTATCATGTACAGAAAATATTCTGTAAATATTTTGTCATGTACAGAAAATATTCCATAAATATTTTGTCATGCCCAGAAACTATTCTTTAAATATTTTCTGTGATGTAGAAAAAATATTCACTAAATATATTTCGTCATGTAAAGAAAATATTTTATCATATGTAGGAAAATATTGTCTGCGTTATTGGTAAATAATTTTAAAATATTCCATGAGAAACATTTTAAAACCCATTCCGTTAACATTGTATAAAACGTTTCAAATACTTTTTCAGTAATGTTTGGAAATCGTACAGGAAACATTTTTAGGAAAACTTTTCTAACGGCGTATAAAATATTTCTACAACGTTTTTGATTGTATTCAGAGAATACTTTCAGTATTATGTGGAAAATGTTTTCAACATATGGAATATATTTCCTTAAGGGAAGTAGGATACATTTTCTGAAGGAAAATGATGGCACGTTTGAAACCTTTTTGAAAATATTTCATTGCTGTGTGGGAATACTCGTTATGTAGTAACGGCCACGTTGGGTGAACAGACAGCCGCTGCTTTGGCAGATTTTTTGTACAATCATGTAATTTTACGCTTTGGTTTGTTCAAAGAAGTGATTTTAGATAGATCTACGGCGTTTACGAGTTCTTTGTTTCAAGAACTATGTAATATTTTAGATATTAGAATGAACTTTGTTAATCCTTACTTTCACCAGACCAATGGTCTTGTCGAGACTTCTGTCCGCCATATTGAAGCACTATTGAAGAGGAAAGTGGATCCTAACAATCATGGTAGTTGGGTGGATCACGTGCCAGCCGTCACTTTTGCCTATAATATCACTGTGAACCATTCCACGTCATTTAGCCCATTTAATCTGTTACACGGAGTGGATCCTTATTTAGAACACCAGGCTATCATTAATGGACCGTGTGTACACAGTGTGAATCAAGAGCGTCTAGCCACTCTTGTCGATATTAGAGAACAGGCTCAGGATAAACTTTTTAATCGATTTCGTATTTCAGAGAGATCTTACAATAAACACTATAGATCTGTACAGTTCACGGAAGGATAGCGTGTATGGATTTTTGACCCTTCAAGACGGAGAGGTAATGCCAAAGCATTTTCAGGATTATTTTTTGGACCTGCTGTTATTGTACGAAAAGATTATGAAACTGCTTATTTTGTGAAGTACAAAACTTCAAAGGGAAGAGAAAAAATTGAGTCGATTGCCATTACTAGACTTAAACCGTATTACCCGGATGTAACCCCAGAACCGATGACAGGCGAGGAAGAAGAAGAAGAAATACGTGACATGCAAGTGATAAATGTTGCCAAAGATTGTTCTGAACGTAGTGCAGAGTTTAACCAGCTAACTTTCACCACTGCACTCAGTGATCCCGTGGAAATTCAGCGAGTTGTGGATGTGTTGGAGCTTCCAACTTTAATGGATTCGTCTCAGAAATTCGCATACAAGAAGCCATTATATAGTTATAATGAGGACATTAACAGGAAAGTGAGTGTATATTATGGTAATATTGCGGATCTGAAGTCTGACATCGTGGTTAATGCAGCGAATGAGACCCTTACTCCTTTGTCTGGAGTCGACGGAGCAATTCACAGAGGGGCAGGGAAGGAACTAGCTGAAGTTTGTAAAAAGCTAGGTTCGTTAAAACCTGGTGAAGCTAAGATCTCTTCGGCTTTTAATTTACCAGCGGAATATGTGTTATTCACTTGCGCGCCTAGAGATAATAATAAGAGAATTTTACGACAATGTTACACGAATTGTCTACAACGCGCTTTTGAGAATAATTGTCGGACGATAGCGTTCCCTAATTTGGGAACTGGGAAATTCAATTTTGATAAGTTTCAGGCAATGAAGATTGCTTTATCCACGATTCGAAATGTTCTGGAAGCTAATTTGCAAGATTTCGATCGTATTGTGCTGTGTATTTTTGATAAAGAGAACCGGAAATTATATGAAAATAATATGTTTGCTTATTTCCCAGTGCGGATTTACAAAAAAAAGGCAGTGGTTAGTAGCGCATATATGAAGGTTAGTAGAGCTCTTACAGCTATTCTTACCTACATGTATTACTAATGAGCTAAAAGTAAAAAAAAAAAAAAAAGAATTCACTAATGTTTTACATATTACTGTATCACGCACGCAGTTTTTAGAAGCGCTAGCCTGCCTCCACCCCCTCCACCAACTACTAGTGAAAGCAATAGAACTAATGTTCATCCTTCGCCTTCAGTTTCTTATTTACATGACTATATAACATATTATTGATATTTATTGGAACTTACTGCAACTTGGGATTAGGTATTATTATTAGAAAGATATTTATAGGCGTTGATATAATAACTTTGTATTAACATTGTACAGTTGTATTGCGACATATATATTTTAAGAATTCGTAGTGGCATATGATGCATTAGTATTTTCATTATATTATTTGAAGGATATTGAGATTATAGTTACCTTGTGGAAATCCTTGGATGCATTGAAGCCTACGTCCCGTTGCTGGATTCAAGTAATATTTCTGGAAAGAGAAGAAAATGTAGAAATGGATTAGTATCATCTTTATTGTATATGCATATTTTGTATAGACTTTGATTTTAATGAGACTAGAAGGAAGATATATTTATAAATAATAATACTACATAATTTGTATGCTATGACAGATCGTATTTTATTTACATTATAGACTGTGATTTTATTAGTATTTAAACTTCTACCTCTGACTACGAACATACTTTTCACTTCCAATGCTTCGTCTGGACTTATTTTGCCTTTCTGATATGGACTACAATTGAGAAATCTACGCCTCAGCCTTGCTATTGGACATAGAAGTTTCTCGCCTAGTGGATTTGACTTATTGTGATCTTCGATCCTGCCGACTGGTTGTTGTTACGTCGCCCCGAGCAGTGGTTTCACCTTGGATATTTCACCTGGTCATCTTCACTTATAGGCCGCGTTAGGTTAGGAGTAGTTTGGTGGTGGTCTGTCGTGTCCTATTTTTCTTGTCAGCAAGTGCGAATATGGACCGCGATAAGTCCATTTCTACGGACACCGTGAAGATTAAACCCTTCATGGTTCAATTTTCTTAAGATTAATAGGACCACTCTTTGCCCCCCGGTTTTGTTCCGCCAACATTCTGTGCTATTCTATGGGTAGTTACCTAGTAATGCGTAAATTATTAAGCTTTGTCTTCCATTAGAGTGAGATCTACATTAGAGACTTGACATTGTGGATTATTTATTTCATCCCATATTTAAAAAAAAACTGTAGTGCAAGGCTGATTGGATTTCAATTATTTTTTTTTTATTATTACTGCCCTTCGTTTGCTGTATACTGCTTATTAACTTTTGTTTCAGTAAGGAAGGTTAAACATAACAGAAATATTATCATTATTTTTCTTTTAAGTTTGCTTGTGCTCTACACATTTCAATACCGGGTTTGTTTCCGTTTACTTTGGCTTAGTTATTCGTCTATCCATATCAGTTTTTTCCCTACTTCAAGACTATACATATATTTATATTATAACATTGTTTTTTTCTGTTGTTGTATATTTGTAGGACTTACCTTTAAAATATCTTTATTTTGATTTTTCTCATCACTTTTTTAAAATCTTCTTTTGTTTTAGTTTTTCCTACTAGATGTATGGCGTCGCCACTTTCGCTTATTTGAGAACTTGTCGTCTGCCTGGATTCGTCGTCCGATACAGCCTATGCCATCTAGTGTTTTTTAATCTTAACTTCGAGGTCGTAACTAAGTATGATTTGGTTTTTTTTATTTGGTTGTTAATTTTGAATATTGAGAAAAATTTGAATGCATACTTACATGTGTTTTTTTTAAGTTTCTTTTAGATGCCGATGATTGTTCTAGATCTTCCATGTATTCAGCTCTTAGACTCAATCATCTTGTTTGCGGGGAGGGCATGTTACGATACTATACGTCGGAGGTCCCTGGTTTGATTCCAACGACAGACTTTTGGATTTACGTCATCTACTTCGCTGGATTATTTTTTTTTTCTTTCCTCGGAAAGTTCAATTATGTAGTCTCAAGCTTCCTAGAAGCATATTTGTATACCTTTGTGTTTTATTAAAAGATAAGTGCAATAGCAGATTCCTTTAACCTCATATAAAGTCACTACCCTTGTTTGTTTTCCTACCTTTGTGCAACTTATCAACTTTCTACTTGTGTCTGGCTACGTTTCCATTTCTTGACAGTGTCACTGGTCTGCGTTTGAGGACATTGCTCACATTCAACTTATTTGTAAATATTTCGAGCGCCCAGTTAGCTCTTCTCTAGCTGACACAATGGATTGCCTCAACTAAAAGTTATTGTCTGGTAACTACGTCAACGATTATTAAGTGTGTATTTTTTATTTTCTACTTTTCGCTGAGGTTTAGCTTTACACTTGAAATTCCTCAGAAAGTACAATTCAGGATTTGGAGGTGAAGTCCCCAGCGTGTGAGGTCTTCGACTCTCAAACGTTTTGACTCATGTGACGTCACGAACACGGTGTTAGGAGGTGAGTTATGGAGTGACCATATTTGGTATTGAGGAAATCAGGAGGTGTGGTTTGAGGCCTCAGTCCGGGAAACAAAACTGGTTGGTGAGTGTTTCTCGGGGTACTTCGTTTGGAGTTGTAAGAACAGCAACGAGCCAGCGAGAGAGGGAGGAGAAGAATGGAGTTGCTAACTTTGAAGAAGGTACTGTTTATTTCGTCGAAACAATAAGTGACTACGCCAGACTAATTACTCTTATACTTAATTTTCCTTTCCTTATCTGCTGCACTTTTAAAAGCAAATTTGAGTATGAGTTATGATTTCTAAATACCATGAGCTACATTTCCCACATGCTTTAGTTGTAGAATTATCTTTCAGATGAGATTTATTTCTATATTCCAGCGCTAGTTGCTGGTGGTGGAGAAGATACCGCAAAATCTAGTCATCTATCGGTCTTATAGTGACCAAAGGGATAGATGAAATCAAGCTAAACATAACTACTATTTAGTCATGTTTCAATACAGTACCCGGTACACAGTCAAAATGCAAGAATACTGCATGCAGTAACTTTACATATAATACAGTGTTTACCCTCACACCCGTAGCATGGCAATGCGTTAACAGCATGTAAGACAAAATTTTTGTTCTGCAGTAAGTCCGATCGTTATGTCCATTTTCCCTACATTGAATTGTAGAATGTTTTGCAATATGTTTCATGCCCGGGTTCGTCCTAATGTTATCCTCCATTAATTCTATTCTTTCATGTGTATGATACTCTCATATATTTTTTCTTTGCTTTGCTTTGACATGAGGTAGAAAATTCTAAAAGATTCCTGTTTCATTTGAAGAAAATAATTCACGGAGTCAAATCATTTAAATGACTAACCTCAGAACCTACGAGTTCGAATTCCCATCTTTGACATTTTTTTCGTTTTCTGTGATACTCAAATTATTTATTAATATATCGTTTGTTGACGGAATGCGATAAAACTTTAGCATACAGTAAGTGGTATCACAATGTCCACATTTGTTAATATTACTTTAAGCCACAACATATCACGTATATGTCTACTGTTACATTTTATTTATTTACTTTGTGCATATGTGTTTTATCATGAAACATTACTCATGGATATAGTACTGTAACATCCAAATACTGAATTGTCACCCAATTAAAACTGTATGAATAAAAAATCATGCTTTCTCACACTATATTTTCATAGGATCATGTATATAATTAATGTAATTCTTAAATTATTATACTCAATCAAAATAAGAGTGAAGTTAGTCTGACGTATTGAATTAAATATTTTTTTGATATTTAAAATACATAGAATCTAACTCAATACGTAAACAAGTATTGCAATGGGGAAAAACTTTTAAAATATTCATACTTATTTTTCAGGGCATTTGTTTCGCGCATTCCCTACCGTTGCACTATAAATCCCGCGCATGCGCGTACTTGTATTAGCACAAATAAAGTGCGTGATACGGTGTTAAGATGTACAGTCAAAAGGTAGCTGTTTCAGCGGTTGCAAAGCGAAAAATATATAAAGACTTGCATAATGTTAAACAAGTAAGAACATATTCTTCTTTTCGTAATAAGAAACGGAAAGGTGAAATTGAAACCAATCTTTCCTTATCGCAAAGTACACATGTAAAGTCTAAATATATTTCACCACGTGAAAAACGTGTTGAACTTGAAAAACAAAAGAAAATTATTCTTGTATATCCAAATGATCCTGCCATTTCTGAAGAATACCCTGAAAGATATGTTTATTTTTCCCACACAAGAAATTATCATAGACGATGCTGTGTATAGACGAGATTTCAGATAACGAAATGAAATGCTCTTTGAAAAGGAAGTAGTAGTAGATCAAAATACATTTTCTAATGACATTCTGATACTCAATGATGTGAAGTATGGTTGTACTCCTAATGAAGTAAGTGACGTTTGTGTAAAACAGTTACTACAAAAATATATACTTTCTGAACCATTACTTTGCGAAAGTTGTGCAATTCGTTGTGAGAAGGAAACTGAGCATAAATGTGTAAGTGAAAGTGATGAAGAATTAAATACTATTGTGTGGAATTTCTTAATTAAGAAATCAACACGTGAAGAAATATTAAAACAATATCGAAAAATTTATGTGAAATATATAGATGCAGACATTATTCCACAACTTATAAACAAATTTAACTATACATATAGGAGATTACATTTAATGATTATCATATTTCTGATTTAAGAGAAGCATATTTTGAACAGGATAAAAATATGTATCAACAATCCATACTGTGAGTACCAGTGTCTTTCCCTAAATGTGTACGACCATTGCGAATATCAGTGTTCTTTTTCTATAGATGAACAGTGCATGTTATTATGTATTGCACGCTGGAAACCACAGCATAAACTTTTGTGTTACGGTTGTTTTGAAAATCGCACTAATTTAGAAGAACATGAGTGTATTACTTGAGACTATGATATGCTATAATGCATAGCGTGCTATGGTTAATATGCAAGTTTTTGATGATTTATATGAAGAATTTGCAAGAGTGCATTGTGATATTGCAATTGATGATTGGACATTTACATACACATTATATAACATATTGTTAAATAAAGACAATATTCAGATAATTAGTGAGTTATTCTTACAAAACGATTTACAATATAATATGCAATTTTAAACTTGTACAATAATAATAATGGAAAATAAAAACTCTTCTTTTAATCATTTACAAAATAATAAAAACAAAGTTTATAAATTGACAAAAACAACTGATAAAAAAATTTCAGCCATAAATTGGCCAAAATGTAATTGTACATATACTAATATAAATATAGATTGTATGAAACAATATTTCAAGGAATGTTAACATTATTAAAATCACAAATGTATCTGTATGTAAAATATATATCTTATTGTAATTTGTAAATATAATTTTATCACTGTATATTACTTTTTTCATTTTCTTTATTTTCTTAGATGTATGTGTTTATTTTCTTTTATGTATGTTTTGTAAGAAACTTTCTTATGTGTAAATGCGTTTCACATTATCGTACTTAAACTATTCTGTGAAAATTATCTCTTGCAACTAAAAACTTTAACATGTGCATATGAAAAAGTTTTCGCATTTTTATAGCATAAAAAAATCTGCATGTTGATATCCGTGTACCTAAAATTTCTTTGTGCATTTTATAATGCATGCATGTGAAAAACTTTTCGCATTTTTAGTTTAAGTTTCAGCATTTTGTCTTTAAACTTTTTTTTTAATTTCGAAAATTGCATGTTCATTTTCGTAAATTGCATTTTTAATTTTGATAATTACATTTTCATTTTCGTAAGTTGCATCTCTAATTTACGTTTCTGCATTTTGTTTTTAAACTTGTATTTTTTTAATTTGAAAATTGCATTTACATTTTGGCAAGTAGCATTTTTACTTTACGTTTCTGTTTTTTGTTTTTAAACTTGTATTTTTAATTTTGAAAATTACCTTTTTATTTTCGCAAGTTGCATTTTTAACTTTGAAATTTACGTTTTCATTTTGACAAGTTATATTTTTAATTTTGAAAATTACATTTTCATTTTTACGAATTGCATTTCAATTTTGAAAATTACATTTTCATTTCGTAAGTTGCATTTTTAGTTTAGGTTTCTGCATTTTGTTTTTAAACTTGTATTTTTAATTTTGAAAATTACACTTTTATTTTCGGAAATTGAATTTAAGTTTTGAAAATTACATTTTCATTTTGACAAGTTACATTTTTTAATTTGAAAATTGCATTTTCATTTTGACAAGTTGCATTTTTAGTTTACGTTTCTGCATTTTGTTTTTAAACTTGTATTTTTAATTTTGAAAATTACAGTTTTATTTTCGCAAGTTGCATTTCTAATTTTGAAAATTACATTTTCATTTGGCAACTTACATTTTTAATTTTGAGAATTGCATTTTAATTTTGAAAATTACATTTTCATTTTATCAAGACGCATTTTTAGTTTACGCTTTTAAATTTGCTTTTTTTAATTTTGAAAATTGCATTTTCATTTTGACAAGTTACCTTTTTAAATTTGAAAATTGCATTTTCATTTTGACAAGTTGCATTTTTAGTTTACGTTTCTGCATTTTGTTTTTAAACTTTTATTTTTAATTTTGAAAATTACATTTTTATTTTCGCAAGTTGCATTTCTAATTTTGAAAATTACCTTTTCATTTGGCAACTTACATTTTTAATTTTGAGAATTGCATTTTAATTTTGAAAATTATATTTTCATTGTATCAACACGCATTTTAGTTTACGTTCTTAGACTTTTATAATTTTGAAAATTGCATTTTCATTTTCGTAAATTACAATTTTAATTTTGAAAATTGCATTTTCGTTTTCGTAAATTGCAATTTTAGTTTTGAAAATTACATTTTCATTTTATCAAGTTACATTTTTTTAGTTTACGTTTCTGCGTATTCGTTTTATCAAGTCGTATTTTCTTAGTTTACGTTTTCTACATTTTGTTTTTGAAAACCCTTTTCGTCTTTTATATTACACGTATGTGAAAAACTTTCTGCGTGTTATGATGCGTGTATGTAAAAACAAATTTCTGCATTTTATATTACATGTATGTGAAAACTTTCTGCATGTTGTGATGCGTATATGTAAAAACAGTTTCTGCATTTTATATTACATGTATGCGAAAATTTTCTGTATGATATGATACGTGTATGTAAAACAGTTTCTGCATGTTATGATTCGCGTTTGTAAAAACACTTCTGCATATGATATTGCATGCATGTGAAAAACTTGTTGCGTTTTATAAGGTAAGTATATAAATCACACTATAATATTACAGAGTTTTGCAAAATTCATTATTAGATTAGTTTCTGTCTTTTTTATATATTCCCCTTTCCCATTCCAAAGTTGATATTGAAATTTTGATTATGAATATTTTATTCTCTCGTAAAATTTACTCGATGAACAATCTTTTTATTTTATTATTTCATGTTACTTTAAAGTAATACTCTTACAACATCACAGTTGTGTAGTGGTAAATAATTACTATGTAAAATGCTAAGAACACTTAAGTGCGAACTTAGAAAATCGTTTCTCATTCGAAAGTCAGTGTTAAAATCTTGATTGTGAATATTTTATTATCTAGTAACTTTTGGAAGCTCTGATCAATCTGCGATTTTGAAAATATTAAAAATTCTTGTAGAAACTCTGCTTTTCTTAACACAATACTCATAGAGTGTAATCCATCAAATAATTGTTGCACAAATTCGATCTTATTTATTTATATGGATCTTTCGTTACATAAAGCCTTCTTATTCAATGGCATGTTTGTTACACAAACTTTGAGGAACTATGTTTTGAAAATTGCGAACTTGAAAATAATTTAATGTAAAATTTTTAACAAAGTAAAAATAGTTCAAAGTATTAGTAAAAAATCAAGAAAAATGTAAAACACTCATCAAATACCAATTTTCAAACAAGTTTCCAAAAGTAAACGATAGAATACATAAATGAGTTTCACCTTGTAAAATACCAATGATATCTTTTATTTAGGAAAGTTTTTATTATATAAAAATCCAGAAATATTTGTATGTATTTATTTGGATATAAAGATTTATACATGCATACAAACATAAGTATGGAAAGTAATAGATACATATATGTACAAACACAATAACACACACACATACACCCACAAAACTATAGAAAATAATATATACAGATAATATTATGTACCAAAAGAAATCACTTTGCAGCTTTTCTGTCTTTTTCTAGTAAACTTGTCCACTAGTACTTGACTATAATTTGGATTTTTGTAATAAGTTGTTATATTTTTCATTAAACAAATGTTTCATTCTTTTGCTAGTGTATGGGATTTCACATAATTATCATACACTTTGTCTCTCACATTTTTGCTGTCCATAATTTTCCATGCTTCTGCTTCAAGTGTTAATATATTCACAAGAAAACACCTATGCTCAAACTGATTGAAATAATTTAGGTTACATCCCTCACAAAGTAAAACTGTATTCGGTTCCCACTTTAAAATACTGTCTTTAACACATGTTTCACTCACAAACTCACTACTACATTTGCATTGGCACTGTTTCGTTTGCACACGCAAATCCAGTGGCACCTTTTGGGGTGAAGTTGGAAAATCCAGCGGTGAAATAGTTGGTGATGGTGTGCTGGGTTTGCACTCATCTATCTCACTGAATAATTTACAAATTCCTTCCTCCTCTTCCTTATTAAATAAATCAGGAGATGTTGGTCTTTCTTCTTCTTCAGCAAGTGTCCACTTTATCGATGGAACTTGAAACTTTTGCACCGATGTTCCTGCTACTGGTACTGGTGAAGGTGTTCTTGATCCAACAGGCGAAGTTCGAGTTAGTATTGGGTCTTCTCTCAAATCAATAATTTTTCCTTTATAATAACATCTGGGGAAGGCGGAGAAAATTTGCAAGTTTCTTCATCAATAAACAAGTACGGAGATTCTCTATTCGATTTGAACTTTTTCTTGGGAGATTCAACATACTCAAACGAAGAATCCCAGTCTACTTCGTTGCAAAGTTCAATTTCTCGCTCTACTATACTGCCAAACGACTCCATGATGATACTATGCCAATCTTTATATCATACCCCATATATAAGGAAAACTTATGTCGACATCATATCACGTGATACTTTAAAACACTCCCCTTACATCATTTAAAATATTTTCACATGTACTTTCCCAATTCTGTATACAATTTTCATAGGTATAAGGGAGGGAGGAAACATGTACATACATTTCATTTATGTTCTCATATATCATTCATTTGATGAAACATTCTTTTGAAACAGCATCATCAATGTTATTTACACTGTCCCACGACCATTCACATCTTACAACAGTATTCCCTCAATAATGTTATTCATATCCTGTACTAATCAATCAGTTGCATCTACGTACAAAGAAAAGGGTCAACACAATTCATTCTGAAAACTTCTTTTGTGTTTGCATTCGGTATCACATCAATGTGACAATCTTCTATTGTATTCGCATTCAGTACCGCTTCATGTTTCAACAGGATCAACAATTCTTTTGTATTTCCATTCAATGTCGCGTCATATACCACCATTCGTGGTACCAAACTTCTTTTGTATTCTTCGCCGACAATGTTTTATTTTCATCTACCATATCATTAAACTTGTTTTTATTACTCTGACGGTATTCTGTGATGTTTATCTACCATAATCTTATTCTTCTTAGTATTCTCCGCCGACAATGTCTTGTGTTCACTTAACGCGGAGCCAAACTTTTTTTCTATTATCAATTAGCATAGGGGCATGTTTCAACATGTTTACTGCCACGACCTCAATCTTCTTTGTATTCTCCGCCGACAATGTCTTGTGTTCACCTACCGAGGCGCCAAACTTGCTTTTATTACTCTGTCGGCACTCTGTAGTGTATACTTGACACGGCGTCGGTTTTCTTTTGTATTCGTCTTCATGTCTTAACATGCACCTGTTACCCAACAACGCCATCTTTCAGTCCCGTCCAATCAGTTTCCAAAAAGCGCGCGAAAAGTTCAGTTCATGTCTTGAGTTCACCAGCGAAAGACGTACGAAAACCAAGCTCTGTATATGTACTCCGTATACGAGCTTTTACCAAGTTTACACTCAAAGAGTGTTCTGAATTTGGTAAGGAAATGATCGAATTAAAGAAAAAAGTCCCGCATGCATGAAGTTTATTCCCTCCTATTTATAACAACGAGTATTATTATAAATAATACAAAAAAAAAACAAATAATTAATATGATCACCGCATTTTAACAATTAGCTTTTCGTTAGTACACTCACATATTTTTACAATGTGCTTCTAATGAAGCGAAAGAATGAAAAAGATACGATACATCAAAATACAAGTTGTTATGCAAATGATCGAATTAAATAATACAAACCAATTAAATTAATTAATATGATCACAACATTTTAACAACGAGTTTGCACAGCAAACGATCCAATAAATAAGCAGACTATGCTCACACAGTGTTCGAACATGCTATTTTTATAATGAGCTTCTAATGAAGCAAAGGAATGAAAGAAAGATACGATCCAGCACATAGGCTCAGTTTCCTATAAAAACGAAAGATTAAAATATTAATTAATTTGATCACAGCATAGTTGTTAGAAACAACCCCTATCAAAAATCACGTGATACATGTCATTCAACCTTTTTCTAGAAACTACTCCATCCCTCCTAACACTCAACCTTTTCCAGGAACCCGTCTAACCGCCTATCGGTCAGGTTAATAAATCTACCTCCGCCAGGAACCTACCCAAGGCCAGGGCGGCCCCACAGACAAGAAAATAAACAAGTAATAAAGCAATTAAGCAAACAATAAAGGCATTGTTGTATAGAAAGCGCTTCTGTTCTACTTCATGCGATCAGAGCACAAGGGAAACAAGTTTTATTACCAAAGTTATTACAAGAGGAGACAAAGCTGTGAATCTTGTAAGCTCTATAAGGAGTTTTGATGGAGGTCCTAAAGAAGAGATACGTTCAAAATGGATTTGATTCGCTTATGCACTGAACGCGCTGTATTATCTAAGTGATTTCTAGATCAAGTGTCTATGTTCCAGATATTGTTGAAGGATTTAACTAAATAGACTCATATATTCATAACCAAAAAAAACTTAGAGATGTTCTCTACAACCGTAGCATCAGAATTAAAGTTCTGTTTTGACAATTACTAATGGATGGGTCAAGTATGACGTATTTTCGCCATTACATTCAGATTAATTTGTTTTCTGTACGTGCAAGAGAAATTTACTGCAAACGTTATAATGGTATAGTTTTGCGCTGATCTTCAAACACTACGACAAAAGGGAAGAATATCTACATCAGTTAAAAAAAATCCGAAAGTGCGGTCTTCGAAAAATAACAGTATTAAAAGTAAGGAAGGGAAAAATCTGTCTTCATGAAAGTAAAGAAAATCTATCATAGGCCAAATTCTTGTAGTTTTGTTGACAGTGAAAGTAACAAAATTACTTGAATGATCCATTCGTGTACAATATGAATATTCTAGAAACAAATGCAAGCTATATCAAATGTATATTTATCAAATCGGTGAATTGTCTGAAAGCCTTTTTACAAAGTTGAAGTTTGTCATACAACTTGGATTCATTAGTGGGAAGCACATTATTATTATTATTGGTGAATTTATTAGGCCAAAGGGGACAAGAGATTACTATGATCAAGCTTGAACTGGATTCGAACTCGCAACAGATAGGCATTCTCTGAGTACTTGAACTATTACACGAAACCTGTAACTTACTTTAATCGTAACTGCTACTAGCATTTTACCTGAGGAGCAATCCCAGTTGATTTATAATAGGAGACTGTTACGTAATAAGCCAGACAGGTATGTATTTATTTAGCTGCTTATAAGGGACTAGAGCAGGGATGCAAATAAGCAAAAAAAAAAAAATAACTAGCCCATGCAAAAAAGCGACTAGCACTCATCCCAAAATAGAAATCATTTACTTACCTTCGGTATGATATTAGATGATGTCTACTAGATGTTTGTTTTTAAATTCCAGGCTTTCTCCAGGTATATTTGTATTAATTTCCAATTTTTTTAAACAAAGAAAAGTTGTTACTGCTAATATCCCCTCCACAAGGCCAATTGAGAAAAATGCGCTGTAACTGAAAAATAGCAACTAGAGTTCTCAACTTTAACTAACGTGTTATTCATATATCTTAATTATATCCCTCTCGTGTTTCAGTTATCGGCTTTTCTTAACAAATAGGCAAAACCTAAAAGTATGTTTCACTTCCTGAGTAAAACTCCACAATTTTCCTTGATTTCTAGTTTAACCCTTTCCGGTATCTGGGTTATGGGGGTATTCTTTAGACTTTCAGTCAAGCAGCTACTGCATCGTCACTGTTTATCCTAGGATTATGGTTCATACATCATTGTCTTCAGAATAGAGCTGGCTTTCAAATGGTACCACGTGCATGCCCATACCATATACCAGGAGACGGAAAATTGATGTCAAATGGAAAATTTCGAAGGAAAATGCTTTTTGCACAATTGGGCCCTTCCAAAAAGGCCCTGTGTGAACGTAGAGATCTCAAAAAAATCTGATAAATGCTACTTGGTATACTGAATGCGTGTCCCAAATTTCAAGTATCTATCTTGAATACTAAGGGCGGGAGAAATTTTTTCACGAATCTCCACCATGCCCCAATTTACTGTAAAACAGCATGATCTCAGGTAAAAAATTCCTGAGACATCCATAATTACCCTAGGGTCATGTTTCGTCCATCATTCTCTTCAGAATAGAACTGCCTTTCAGGCGGTATGACTCATGCGTCTCCATCATCTATCTAAGGCGGGAAAATCCCGAAAAAATGGATTTTTGGGTCTAAATATCCTTTTTTCAACTTTTAGCCTCTCTGGACCCCTCTGTTTTAACGCAGACATCTGAAAATTATCTGATAAATACTACTAGGTGGGGTGAATGTTTATGCACAATTCCAATTTTCCAGGTGCAAAAGTAAGCCCGCCAAAAAATATATATACCGACAATGTCCCATATTCCCGTATAAAGGGGGAAATTTTTAAACATTCCCTGAGACATCCTTAATTACCCTAGGATCATTTTTTTGCACATTATTCTCTTCAGATTAGAACTGCCTCTCAGGCGGTACCATTCACTTGCCTCCATTATGTATCTAAGGCGGGAAAATCCCGTGAGTGATTTTTTGTAAAAATTTCCCTTTTTCAACGTTTAGCCCCTCTGTACCCCTTGTTTTAACACAGAAGTACGAGAAAAATCTGGCAAATACTCTTCGGTGGACTGAATGTTTGTGCACACCTTTAATTAAGATCGTCCACACCTTTTGTAATAATTCGTAATCATACTGCACCAAACAGTTGTGATCTTTATCATTTTCATTATGTTCAGAACATCCTTCACATAATAATACTGAATTGGTGTATACTCTTTAAATAATTGTATAACACATGTATCACTAATACTTTCACTAGTACACCCTCATTCATTAACTTCCACTTCAAAACAGGTAATATTTGAAACACTGTCATCATCACTTTTCCGGAGTATTTCATCGTTATATCTGTTATAGCGTCTAAACTAATACACTTCTGCTATTTCTTGTGTTGGATATATGATTCTCACTTTATCACGTAATTCATCTGGGAAACCGGGGTCAGACGGGTGAATTAACATTATAGGTTTTTCCATTTCACGCTGAATTTCTTTTTCTCTACATGAAACATAAACAATTTCCATGCTAGTCATTTTTCTGCTCTTCACCAAAAACAAATCAAGTGCGATACATCTATTTATATACCTGCAATAAAAACATTCTATGCATTCTCCCTCTTATATTACAAACAAATAATATGTTTCAAGGCAATACGAATAAACAATTCGTTAATATAAAATCATGATGTATGTTCTATTATTTTCTAAATATACTCCACAAACTTATATTCCATTATAATAAAATACATAAGTGCAAAAATATATATTTGTCTTTGGACTTAGACGAGGAAAGAAAGTTTAAAAAATAATTGAATCGTTGAGCAATAGTCAGTACCTATACTAGCAATACAAATGTTAGGTAACGCATTCGTAACGTTGCTTAAATATCTGCAGCACTCTTTATAGATGGTATGGAACATGGAACTTTGAAAACTTTCCTTACTTTGATATGATCTCTTCTGCTTTGATCAAAAATGGCGAAGCATGCTGATTCTACATTTTTCTTTAGTACGTCTTAGTTTCTTAATAACCCCAATTGCTATGCAGTCTGTTCTACACAATTAAGTTATAATTGAAGTATGACGTAACTCTGGTTGTTAAATCTCACGTTCAAATATTTTATGAGCCTTACTTAGCTACGGGAGAGCCAATTTAAATTGTTCTATGGATGACACAAAAATAATACAAAATGTAGCGCCACAAAATTCTGAGCAAGTTAAAATGTATCATCTATACTTTTCTTCTGATCGTTACAAAAATGAAATACACCACCCAAATTCATTAGAGTAATACAAAATGGTATAAAAATACCGAGCTCGTTATAATGGATCTTCTTCCCTTTCTTTCGTGGTTGGTACAAAACTAAAAGTGGCTTTCTCTGCTTGCTATAAAAGCGAATAGGTCACACAAATTTATTCCTTTGTTTGTTTAAATAGTACAACATGGTCAAGAAATTGGGTAGACCAAAAGCACAAAAAGAAATAACATGCTGAGCTATTTAAAATGGTCTTTCTTTGCTTTTTTTGGTTAGCACAGAAATGGTATTTCCTTGCTTTTTTCGGTTTGGTACAAATTTACAAAACGTATAGAATTCTAAACCAGTCAAAAATGATCCTTCTTGGCTTTTTCCTCGTTGGTACAAAATTAAATAGCTCACTTATATTTATGCTTTCGTTTATTAGACTAGTTTAAAATGGTCCTTTTTTGCTTTTTCCTTTTGTTTGTTGAAATAATACAAAATGGTATGAAATACTCAGCTAGTTAAAATGGCCCTTTTTAGAGTTGACGCAAATTATAAGTCCTTTGTTTATTTGAATACTCCAAAATAGTGCAATTTCTTGTTTTTCTCGGTGGTACAAAACTAAATACTCTATTGCTTATTTGAGTGGTAAAATTATATAACATAGTCCTTCTTCGCCTTTTTAGACAACTCAAATTCTGAGCCAGTTAAAATGGCATTTCTCATTGGTACAAAATTGAATAGGTCACTTAAATTTATTCTTTCGTATGATATAAAATATTCAGCTAGTTCATTTTTTATCGTTGGTATAAAAAGTAGAATATCGAAATTATTCTTTCGTTACAGAAATTATGAACTTGTTAAAAGGCTCTTCTTGTTTTTTTTCTGATTGATACAAAAATTGAACATTCAAGTAGTTCAAAAGTTACATAAATTCTGAGCTAGTTAAAATAGTCAATTTTCGTTTCTTTAAACAGTACATAATGAGCTAGTTAAAATAGCTCTTCTTCTCTTTTCCAGTTGGTACAAAAGAAAATAATCCACCTAAATTTTATTCATTCTTCGCTTCTTTTTCTAGTTGGTACAAAACTAAATATTCTATTCCTTTGTTTATTGGCGCAGTACAAAATGATATAAAATTCTGAGCTAGATAAAATGGCATTTCTCGTTGGTTCAAAATTGAATAGGTCATTCAAATTTATCATTTCGTTTGTTTAAATAGTACAAGATGATTTAAAATTCTCAGCTAGTTAAAATGGTATATCTTTGCTTTCCTTCTCGAAGTAAGCCAGTCATATTTATTCATTCTTCACTTCTCTCTGCTTGATAGAAAACTGAATAGGTCACACAGGCTAATATTTGACATTTGACCTCGATAGTCAGTACTTTTGGAACATGTAGTAGTTGATGACGTATTACTAGATTTGGAAACAGCTCCTCAATACGTTGTTATGTTTAAAAGTTATTCGCGTTTAAATTTTTGACCCTTGACCTCGATGATCATTATTTTGGAACTTGCAGCGGTTGACTACCAATTACTAAATGTGGAAACAGCACCTTAATATGTGGCTCCGTTTCCGAGTTATTAGGTTTTAACACTGCTGTAGTCGCGCTCATTTTATGACATGAATAGTCGCTGCGGACTGACACTCCGCAGGTAAATTAAAGTTTTTAATTGCATATTAATAAATGATATTACAAAAATCGCAAAGAATATTAACTATTTTATTGAAAACAATATTCACCTTCACGAAAACACTCATTATAAAACTATTATTATTTCATCACTTGATTTAGTTATTGTATTTGTCGCTAGCGTATTTCCGTTTAGTTAATTTTCTTGTATTAAATCGATGCTTTAGAATGAGTTACAAAACATGTTTTACGTAATAAAATGTTATTAAAGTCCCAATTGTTTAGCATTATTATAATTCAGAGCTTATACAATATAAAAGAGATAGTATGCATATTGTTGTATTATAGTGTCATTCGCAAATAAATAAATAAATAAATAAAAATAAAAAAATCACATTTTCCATCAACACTGAATTTTTCTAAGAAGGCCTTTCAATACAAACTACGCATGTTCTAGATACAATTACATTCTGTAATATTTTCCCAATCACTTAGTTTTCCCACGAGGCACTTCCAATGCATTCTACACACACCACTGATGAATGTTCTAACCACAAAAATGTTGTGCATCAAATGCAAAAATACCTTGTAGGTCGGTTCTCCTTTCTGTCGCATTTACTGCACCTTCCCCGGACGCCTTTGGAAGTTTCAGGTAAGTTTTTAGTAGCTTCCGTTCCCAGAAGCTCATGAATTCGGATCTTCAGACTACCGGAAATATTGCTGACAGTTACTCTAATTTTCAGAAGGCTCTCTACCATTCGTAGGGACAACCATTTCAAAAATTCTCGTCGAGGAACACACAAGTCACAGTTGTTCGCATTGTAAATAATGTAGGAATTTATGACTCCAATGTTGAGCATAGAATAGAACACAACCAACGTCCATCTGCAAGTGTTTCTTACACAGTCATAGACAGAACATAGTTTGTCCACCATATTAACACTCCCTTTAGTTTCAATTTATGTCAATATAATTTCTGGTTTTCTCGTTTCGGCGTCAAAACTTTCATCATGGTGCATGCTTGATATCAAGAGAACTTTTCATTTCTTCTTGGGAATGTATGACACCAAGGCACAATCTTCGTGGAAAGTAAACATCGATGATACCTCGGGACGACTAACTGGCTTTGAAAATTCATGGGGTAATTCTCTCATTTTTGTGATGGTACCCAACAATGTCAACCGATAGTTTACTTTTAAGGTCTTCATTAGTTCCACATTCGTAAACCTATTGTCCGTGGTGACATTTCTACCCTTCCCTTTTATTGGTTCACAAAGTATTTCTACCACAGATGATGTTGAATTATCCACTCGGTAAAGTCCCGGAGACTGCATGCCAACATATATTTCCAGATTGCTTGTATAGTACATTTTTGAATCAAAGAGCAAATATTTTAATTCCATACTTATTAGGTTTACTAGGCATATACTGGCGGAATGCACATGTTCCTCTGAATACCTCAAGTTTTTCATCCACGGTTAAAAACTCGAAAGGTGTGTAAGCAGTTTTACATTTTTGGACAAATGTGTCAAAAACGAATCTAATCACAACTAACTTATCTTGAGCTTTGCGCTGTTCACGAGTTGAGGGGTCATCAAACCTAACATAACGTAAAAGAAATCGAAATCTGGATTGAGACATAGTGAGTCTGAAAGTTCCGTTCGCCACAGGCCTTCAGCGTTAAACCTACTGCATTTCAGAACGCCTGATAAATATATCAGGCCAATGAGGGTCTGAATTTCAGCAACATCGGTTTCTTTTCGGTCACGTATACAGTTTTGTCTTACAAGTGCAAATTCTTTGTTTGTATTGTCTACAATAACGTTCATTATTTCTTCAGGCAAAAATATTTCCAAATTTCGAGTGGGTCTATCACATCCTTCGTGGCTTGTTTTACACCAGGTAAGTGCGTGACTATGTTCACTGATCTTGTTCTTACGTTTTCCGGGGTACGTGCACACTCCACTTTGTCTTCTGATCTTTCCCTGTTTGACTAACCTGCTTGCTATGTGGCACTTCCTTTTCATGAGATATTTGGTGTTCGGTGTCCGTGTCTATGATTTCAGTAGCCAAATTGTCGTCTTCTCTCTCATCTTCATCAGCTTCACACACGGTATCATTTTCATCGACTGAGCATTCATCCAACAAACGCTGGATACGCTTTTTCTCTTCGTCATATATATATTTATTTCCCACTGAGCTTTCCCACATCTTTCTGGTCACCACTATATTTAGCTACGTTAATGGTCGCTGCGGACTCACGCTCCGCATTAGCTAATATCACCAACACTAGTGCATGCTTCGAAGTGTAACTGTACTGATAAGCAGAAGCCGATTGTTGGGAGGTATGAAAAACAGTAAGGGGGAGGGGTGATTTGCGCGGGAAAAAATTCAACCATTGTTGACTGCGGACTGAGAGTCCGCAAGCGAGCACTGCAGGGTAAAGTATTTTGACCTTTGACCTCGATGGTCATTATTCTGGAACTTGTAGTAGCTGATGACCAATTACTAAATGTGGAAACACCACCCCAATATTTGAATCCGCTTTTGAGTTATTAGGCCTTAAGTATTTTGACCTTTGACCTTGATGGTCATTATTTTTGGAATTTGTAGTAGAATATTAATTATTGCTAAATATGGAAACATCACCTTAATATGTGGATCCGTTTCCGAGTTATTAGGTTTTAAGTATTTTGACCTTTGAACTCGATAGTCTTTATTTTGGAACTTGTAGCAGTTAATAACCAATTACTAAATGTGGAAACACCACCTTAATATGCGGATCCGTTTCCGAGTTATTAGGTTTTAAGTATTTTGACCTTTGACGTCGATGGCCACTAATTTTTGTGGCGTGTAGTACCTGATGACCAATTACTAAATGTGAAAACATCATCTCAATATGAGGATCTATTTTCGAGTTATTAGGTTTTAAGTATTTTGACCTTTGACCTAGAGGACCACTAATTTTGGGACATGCAGTAATTGACGAATGTTATGTTACACAGGGGTTGATAAAAGGGAACGAGTACACCCCCTTATTACATATGAGTGCTGTTAAAATATTTGTTCGTAATGTCTGTGTTTATCTGCTATGTTCAAATAGAGGTTGAAACAAGTGGTCATAAAAAAGAACGAATACACCCCTAAAATGATCATAAAAGGGAATGAGTTCACTCCTGCTATGTTACGTAGTCTTATGTATTATCTGCTATGTTCAAATAGGGGTTGAAAAAGTGATCATAAAAGGGAACGAATATTATGTATTCTGTGCTATGTTAAAATAGGGGTTGTAAAATAAGCCATACTCTTGTATTAGCTCTGCTATGTTACATAGTCTTATGCTAAGGGGTTGAAAACGAATACACCCTTGCTATGTTACGTAGTCTTCTGCTCATCTATATGTTCGCGGTGTTATGTGTTACCTGCTATGTTAAAATAGTGCTATGTGTTATCTGCTCTTCTGTGTGTTCGTAATCTTATGTGTTATCTGCTATGTTCAATTATGGGTTGAAGCAAGTACACCCTTGCTATGTTACGTAGTCTTATGTTTTATCTGCTCTTCTATGTGTTCGTCTGTTATGTTAAAATAAGGGTTGAAAAATATGCTCATAAAAGGGAACGGGTTCGCCCCTAAAAAGTGCTCATAAAATAGAATGAATACACCCCCTCAAAAGTGCTCATAAAACGGAATGAATACAACCCTAAAATGGAGGTCGTAAAAGACCATGGGTGGACGGTGCGTGGGTCATAGCGTATCGTGAGACACTGGAAAATTGAGTCATTGCTCTCAGGAGACCCTGGAAAAAAAGGCGATTTTTCAGCTACCGGGGGTCAGGTGTCGCCCTTCTACTTTCGTGTGTGTATTAACTTTCTTGTGTTTATAAATACATTTTTTGTGTGTGCGTAGGGGGGTACCTCCGTGACTTCATCTCGGAGGTCTGCAAGGACCGGAAGTTTTAGTGAATTTTTAATGTGAAACCCGACCCAAGTCCGAAATATTTTTTAGCATTTAGGCCTGTGTTCGTTCAAATAAGCAAGAGTTACAGAAAGTTAATAATTAACGTAAACTTGTATTTTTATTTACAGCATTTGGAGGTTTAATTTTGCAGTTGTGCGTTGAAAGTTCTCCAGAAAGAACGGTCCAATAAATATCGTTGTAGAGCATGTTTACAAAGTTAGGCCCGAGAAATATGGTTGTATATTTAAAAATTTACTACTCAGGCCCGATGTGATTTATGCTTTGTAAACCCGAATCCGGCCCACCATATTAACCAGGGGCGGACCGAGGACCGACTTCTGGGAGGGGCGGTGGGTTGTCATACTGCTACTTTTTAGGGCTCTAAAGTTTGGAATGGGTTTTATTTATATATATAAAATAAGAAAGTTTCCTCTTCTGGGGGCCCCCCCTGATATTAACAAGGAGGAGTTCTAGTTATTATTAGTTTTACTTGAATGTTACTTGATTATGCACCAAGGCAGACGCTGATGACAGCAATGAATGAACGGAGGAATGAAAAAAGTGGGAGGAAACAGAAGAATACTTCGAAAACCCACGTAAAGGTTTTTGTTCTTCAAATACAAAACCCGCTTGACGGAAGCTAAACGAACTAGCACAGCTTTACCACTCAGCCACTGTGTTTCCAATAAAAATAGAATAGTACCACTTTGCAGCTCTCCTACAATAGATATGGTATACTAATATTAATTTATTTTGTAATCAGAATTTAAGTACAATATGATATAATTAAGAACATGCTACTCGAAACTATAAGCATAATAGATTTTGTCTCTTTTTTTCCCTCTAACTTCTGCGCTGATGATGGATAATTAATTAACCCCATCAGGATCCTGCCGCCTATAGTCGGACAATTTGTGCATGCCGACCAGATGCCGCGGTCGGATTGCCGGCGCCGGACACCGGCGTCTTTCCACTCGATTTTCGACCGCGACGAGCAAAAAGAGATTCGTTCACCAATAGAAAACAAAGAGAGTTAGAAGGTAATTTGTTGATTTAAAATACGAATTAGGGCTTATATTTCCCTCGTATAAAGCTTTCTCAAAAGAGTCGGCAGACAGTCGGACGACGACTGCAAAAAGAGACTGCCGGCAATTTCTTGAAAAGCGACGTCGGCACGACGTCGGCGAAAGTTGCAATAACGCGTACCAGCGGCAAAGAGTCGAATTTTGGAAAATGAATAGAGCCTGTATCTTCTTTAATGATGAAGTAAAAATTGAAACTGTCCGAAGGTTTTTCTTGTGGGTGGGCACTAATTCCATAAAATATGTCTTGTGAAAACGGAGTCGGCAGAAAGTCGGCATACAGCGGACGGAACGACAGCGTCAAAGGATGGTTGTAAAGACGTCGAAACGTTGACGGCGTGCCGACCACAGTAGTAGGGGTCCCCGTATGGCTCGCCGAGTCAGCAAAAATTTCTCGATTCTGATTGGCTGAGAGAGGTCACGTGACGTTAGGCCCCGCCCACGCGGGAAATTCAAATTTTTTAGGTCACGTGGTATGATGCCCCGCGGGGAAATCCCTCATTCTCTTTTATGACCAAGATTTTTGAATTTGTTCCCTTTTACGGGTAAGATGTGTGATTCTGATTGGTTGATAGCTGTCACGTGATCTTAGACCCTGCGATATTTGAAATTCGTTCCCTTTTACGGGTAAGATGAGTGTTTATGATTGGCTGATAGAGGTCACGTGATCTTAGGCTCAGGGATTTTTTAAAATTCGTTCCCTTTTATGGGTAAGATGAGTGGTTTGGTACCTTGAATTTGATTGGTTGATAGCGGTCACATGATCTTAGACCTTGGGTTTTGAAATTTGGGTATCCTCTTTGATGAGTACTTTGGTACCTCGATTCTGATTGGCTGATAGAGGTTACATGATCTTAGACCCGCTACACGCTGAACAGGTCACATGGTATGACGTCATGTTTTACCCTTGCGGGGAAATCCATTACTAATTCGTTTCCTTTTACGGGTAAGATGAGTGCTTTGGTACCTTGATTCTGATTGGATGATAGAGATCACGTGATTTTAGATCCTAGGATTTTTGAAATTAGGGTGTCCTTTCTGATGTATACTTTGGTATCTCGATTCTGATTGGCCGACAGAGGTCACATGATTTTAGACCCATCACACGGTGAACAGAATACGTGGGAAAACCCCTCACTCATTTGTTTCCTTTTATGGGTAAGATCAATGTTTTGGTACATCAATTTTGATTGGTTGATAGAAGTCACATGATCTTAGTACCCCCACAGCCCATGAGTGAAATATAGAGCGATATGTCGGTGATCCTGGATTTTAGAATTTAGTTCCCCTTTTTATGGTTATCCTTAAAGTTCCCGTGGAGGGTTCAACCCATCCTTAAATAACCCTTTTATGGTATGATATTGTACTGAAGTTTACATTAAATATTATCGTTCCCTCTTTGACAGATAAGATGATTCTTACCTTGATGGAGATCATGTCCTTGAATTAGCAGCCTATGTCTCTGGAAGTAACAATGGTGAAAGAGAGTTGTCGCTTGTAGATTTCTTATAACACATTGTTGTGAGTTTAAGCGATTTATTGCTCAGTAAGCGCTTCATTGATGGAAACAATGTTGCCAGATTTTTCTTACCTAAACTGTTCCGATTCTTTTCGAAACGGTTCCGCAGAGTGCAAGAAATTTTAAACTAAAAATTTTTCGAACTAAAAAATTTCAAAACTAAAAAAATTTTCAAACAAAAAAATTTTCGAACTAAAAATTTTGAAACAAAAAAAAGTTTCAAACAAAAAATTTTCGAACCCAAAAAAAATTTCGAACTAAAAAAATTGAAAGAAAATTTTGTCGAACTAAAACATTTTTTAAAAACAAAAGTTTCGAACTAAAGATGTAA
This sequence comes from Thermobia domestica, assembly GCF_964235325.1. Classification (NCBI taxonomy): domain Eukaryota; kingdom Metazoa; phylum Arthropoda; class Insecta; order Zygentoma; family Lepismatidae; genus Thermobia; species Thermobia domestica. The sequence continues at coordinate 269,390,895 of NC_137460.1, read as the reverse complement.
ATCACATCTAAAAATTTTCAAATCAAACTTTTTATCGAACTAAACTTTTAAAATTTTCGAACTAGAAATTTAAACCAAGTTTAAGAAAAAATCCTAAGAAATGTTTTTTCAGGAATCGAACTCAGGTCTTTCAAACCAAAGATGTGTATGCTAACCGCTTAAATGAATTCGGTTTTAATCGATCTTGGTGGGTTTCGAACCATGGTCCTTGAAAAGGATACACATATACTTTAAGAAAATAAATCTGACAGTGTAACGCTTCTCAAATCAAACTTTTTATCGAACTAAACTTTTAAAATTTTCGAACTAGAAATTTAAACCAAGTTTAAGAAAAATCCTAAGAAATGTTTCTCCAGGAATCGAACTCAGGTCTTTCAAACCAAAGATGTGTATGCTAACCGCTTAAATGAATTCGGTTTTAATCGATCTTGGTGGGTTTCGAACCATGGTCCTTGAAAAGGATACACATATACTTTAAGAAAATAAATCTGACAGTGTAACGCTTCTCAAATCAAACTTTTTATCGAACTAAACTTTTAAAATTTTCGAACTAGAAATTTAAACCAAGTTTAAGAAAAATCCTAAGAAATGTTTCTCCAGGAATCGAACTCAGGTCTTTCAAACCAAAGATGTGTATCCTAACCGCTTAGCTATGAATGAATTCGGATTTAATCATGCTTGGTGGGTTTCGAACCATGGTCCTTGAAAAGGATACACTTATACTTTAAGAAAATAAATCTGACAGTGTAACGCTTCCGTTCGTGGATTAAAATAAAATGCTGATAGACTTCTTTGTGTGACGACATAGAAGCACATATGATTGAAAAATGCAAACGTCAGCGGATCGCATTACTTTTGTTTTACTACGAACGTGTCAGCATGATTCATGAAAAAAGCAAACATTGACATTCACGTGTGGAATATGAGGAAAATGAAATGTCGTCACAGTTACGACATGTAGTGACATGATCCTGGCAGAAGGGAATTGGCATCGAAATTGCGATACTAGATGATGTAACTATTGAGAAACTTGAATGACGTCACGATCGATTGTTACACATCGTTTTCGTTCGTGATTCATGACAAAAGCAGCGAGCGTTTTGATTGGTTCGTTGTGATGTCATTTTATAAATTTCCTCGTTTCTGATTGGCTGACGGTGACATCGTTTTCGCAGCGACCTAAATAAAAATCTAAATTTCATTTTTCAAATCCTACATCGCTCTCAACTAGCGAGTGAAGAAGATCTCCTTTTAAAAGTGTTTTCATTTAAGCTTCATTGCACCGACTTTTTATTCATTGAATTGAGGTAAGTTCAGTGAGATTTTATTTGTCACCCAAGATTCGAAAATCATTTTTATTTCATATTTGTGGGCGGATCACGAATACACTGTTTTACTTTTAGTACGAAATATTTAGACTATGAAGAAATTAGTGGAATGGGAAAGTGGGAGTACGAATCAGGAACCTCTACACATTAAAAGTAAGCACGATAAATGATATGGTTTAGCGTCCCTTCAGCTTAATGTTGAATGTGAACTCCCGTCGGGAATTGAACCATGGCCAGAAAAATGTGTGCGCTTAGTTTTGAAAAGAATGCATTAGAAAATTTTAGAAACTATGTCTGAGAATAATATGGTTCGATTCCCTTTAAAAGCATTAGCGACCCCTTCAGCTTAACGTGATATTCGAGCAATCACCTGGGATTGAACCAAGGCCAGAGGCGTGTACGTCAACCATTTAGCTTAGTTTTGAAAAGAATGTATGATAACGCATGAGAATATTAAATTTCAGAAAAGACTTGACAGCGATCCGATGTGGAAAGCAAACCCACCGAGGATTGAACCAGGACCTTCCACGTTAGAAGCATGTACGCTAACCACTTAGCCACGAGTGCATGAATATGTGGTTAAAAAGATTTACGCTATACAGATTTTGTTTTGACAATTACGTATGTATAACGTTAACGGTTGGTGAATCTCTTCAACTTGCAAACGCATCATTTAAAGGTCGTTGTGAGTAGAAAAAATGCTTACGCGTACTTTGTCACATCTCAGTACTGTTGAAACATTCATTCATTCATGCATTCTTTTTTTATCACTATAGAATGGTAGGTCAGTTACATGCTACAGCAATAAAACACACATTTCAGTAACATAATTATTTTTTAAAAAACTTTGATTTCTAGTACATGTGCTTTCATAATGAGATTCTGAACGTCACCGCCAGGGGAATCAAACTCAGGACCTTTACATGAATTGCTTAGTTAATTATTTATCATGAATGTTATGATTTCCTGGGCTAAGCGGTTAGCATACGTACCTTTGGCGTGGGAGACCAGGGTTCGATTCCCGGCGGGGAGCTCATGTGGTTCGGATTCCACGTTAATCAGTAGGTCCACGTCTCATATAGCCTCGCTACTGAAAGGGACGCTAAACTAAAAAATCAAAAAATCAACTCAAATTCACGCTGCTCAATTCCTTTTTTCCCATTACATATTTGTTTTACCGTACCTGTTTGTTTGTTTTCATTTTTTAATCATGGTCCAATCGGGTTTTACTGTTCGCAATGAAATCACTCGACATTATAGACGATTTATGTACGTTTATGTATTATGAGGTGTGCACGTCAACCATTTAGCTTAGTTTTGAAAAGAATATATGATAACGCGTGAGAATATTAAATTACAGAAAAGGCTTGACATGCCCCGACGTGGAAAGCAAACCCACCGAGGCTTGAACCAGGACCTTCCACGTCCGAACCATGTACGCTAACCGCTTAGTCACAATAATAATAAAAAAAATACGCTATACAGATTTTGTTTCGACAATTACGTATGTGTATCGTTAATGTTCGATGAGTCTCTTCAACTTGCAAACGCATCATTTAAAGGTCGTTGTGAGTAGAAAAAATGCTGACGCGTACTTTATCACATCTCAGCACTGATGAAACATTCATTCATTTCATGCATTCTTTTTATCACTATAGAATGGTAGGTCAGTTAAATGCCGATGTAGTGCTCTCGAGTTTGACAGCAATAAAACACTCATTTCAGTAACATAATTATTTTTTAAAAAAACTTTGATTTCTAGTACACGTGCTTTCATAATGAGATTCTGAACGTCACCGCCAGGAATCAAACTCAGGACCTTTACATGAATTGCTTAGTTAAGAATTTATCATAAACGTTATGATTTCCTGTTTATCAGGTGATTAAGATTTTTCTTTCTTCTTTTCTTTTGTAGTAAATTCACGCTGCTCAATTCCTTTTTCCCATTACATATTTGTTTTACCGTAATTGTACCTGTTTGTTTTCTCCTTTCATTAACATGGCCGAATCGGGTTTTACTGTTCGCAATGAAATCACTCGCCATTATAGACGATTTAACATCGAGGGCAGAATGCTCGAAATTCAATTCAACGCACCACCCGTAGGAACCGATATCATACAGTATGTACATAATAGTTTCCAAGCAATGCTGGACCATTTGTTAGCCAATGTCGACGATGAGGCGATGGTTGGTTTATCCGTAATATCACCACGGAACACGAATAAACCGTTTTGGGTGAGTTTTCGCCAAGCACGAAACTTGACACTGGAAACGATGTGGGCCTCGTTCGAAAGAGTGTTACAAAGTAACAATGCATTTCTCCTGCACGAGCCATTCACCGTTCATTTTCATCGTGTCGATATTCCACGTGGCTATGGCGGTTTGCGGCAAGGAGTACTTCAAAACGAAGAATTGTTACGTTGCAAAAAAGGGATTGTACGTGTAAAAAATCAAGATTCAAGGTGCTTGGCGTACGCCCTTGTTATTGCTATTGGCCTGAAAAAATACAAGAATACAGATATGAAACGACATAAGCAATATAAAAATCAGAGAAAATGTATTGTGGACGATGAAGTGGATGCGCTATGTGCAAATGCAGGAGTGAATTTGGATCATGGTGCCAGTGTAAATGAAATACGACAATTCCAGGCATACCTTAAAGAATATAAAATTACTGTGTATACTAGTTTCACAGGCCATGACATCATGTACGAGGGGCCCAATGATGAAAATCGCACTCCCATAAATTTGATTTGTTTGGCTGGCCATTTTGACATCATCCAATCTTTAACTGCTTGTTTTGCAACCAAGTTCTACTGTGAAGCGTGCCATAAAAAGTATAGTGAACGTAACAGACATGTGAAAAATTGTCCTGTAACGTGCTCCAAATGCTTACAGAGACCTCTATGCGACAAGAACCAAACGCCGATATTATGCAAAGACTGCAATCGTCAATTTTATGGGGAAGAATGTTTTAACAATCATCGTAATATTGTATATCATCATGGGGAACCTGTATGCAAAATGGTGCAGCAATGTACTAAATGTTACAGAGTTTATTCTTTTGTACGAAGTGGACAACGCATGCATGATTGTAATGAGATCTTTTGCAATGTTTGTAAGAAGATTGTTCCAGGATCCCATCAATGTTTTATGCTTCCCGATCGCCAATGCTTGAAACCTGGTGTTCCTTCACTCATGCACGCAAAGAAAGCCTTGTTGATATTCTATGATATAGAATCTATGCAGGACACGAATATTGGCGATAATACGTATGTACACATTCCAAATTTATTGGTTGCAGAACAAGTATGTTATGCATGTGTTGAAAACAATAATATCCAGCAGTCTTGCAGTACGTGTGGTCAGCGCCAGCATATTTTCCAAGGAGAGGATCCAGTTTATGATTTTCTTCAGTACTTGCGGGAACGGCGTCCCAATATAAATAGGATTTTCTGTGTCGCGCACAACGCTAAGGGATACGATGGACATTTCATCCTAAAGACCATGGTAGAACAATGCCAATGGAGACCTGACGTCATATTAAATGGGACCAAGATACTGAGTTTAACGTTGAATAATCTGACGTTCATTGACTCGTTGAACTTCCTACCTATGGCATTAAGTAAATTGTCAAAAGCGTTCAATTTACCCGCAACCAAAGGCTACTTCCCGCATTTCTTCAACACCAAGGAGAATCAATCGTATATTGGACCACTTCCAGAAACAAAGTATTATGGTGCAGATGAAATGGCCGTCGAAGACAGAAACAAGTTCATGCAGTGGTACAACGATCATCGTAATGACACGTTTGATTTCCAGAAAGAAATTCTCAAGTATTGTATTCAAGATGTCAATGTACTGCGACAAGCATGCGTTTCGTTTATGACGTCATTTGAAACAGAAACCAAAGTGAATCCCTTCTTGGAGACGATCACGATTGCAAGTGCTTCCAATTTAGTATTCCGCCGGAATTTCCTTAAACCCAACACCATAGGAATTCTACCGGCACATGGCTATCGATGGAGAAGTACCCAATCGATCGCTGCAATGCAATGGCTGGCCTACATTGAAAAAACCGAAGAAAAACAAATCTTACATGCGGCCCGACAAAAAGAAGTGTTTATTGCGGGATTCCATGTTGATGGTTACTACCAAGATCCTGAGACGTTAGAGGAGCACATCTACGAGCATGCCGGCTGTTTTTACCACGGGTGTAAAGTATGTTTTACTACAGGCCGTAATCAGCCCATCTACAGCAATCCAGAAGACACCATGGAATTCCGTTATGAACGAACGCAACGCAAAAATGCAAGACTGCGTGAATTGGGGTACATTGTACATGAAATGTGGGAGTGCGAATTTAATCAGTTCTTAAAACAAAATCCTGCAATGGCGACGTATCTGAAGAATCACCCGTACATGAACCGCAGACCATTAAATCCAAGAGATAGCTTTTTTGGAGGAAGGACCAATTGCGTGAAATTGTACCACCAAGTCGACGAAAAAGTGGGGGAAGTAATAAAATATTACGATATTGTCTCACTTTATCCTTACATAAATAAGTGTGCTAAATACCCGGTAGGCCATCCACGAATTTATCTACAGGGTGATGAAAATATACCACCAATAAATAAAGTCAATGGTCTGATCAAAATGACGATATTACCAAGTCGCCATCTTTATCATGGTCTCCTGCCTTACCGATGTAACAAGAAACTACTCTTTCCACTGTGTGCTGCGTGTGCCGAAGAAATGAACCCAGACCCTACAGCAACGTGTACGCACAATGATCAGGAGCGGTGCCTCACTGGAACATGGGTATCATATGAAATCCAGAAAGCAGTAGAATTGGGATATCAACCGGTGGAAATTTTTGAAATTTGGGACTATGACATTGAACAATATGATCCCATCACGAAAACAGGTGGCTTGTTCACGGAATATATCAATACATTTTTGAAATCGAAAATGGAAGCGTCTGGCTGGCCCAGTTCCTGTGTCAGCGAAGAAGACAAATCAAAATTCATACAAACCGTCCTGGAGCGTGAAGGTATTGCATTGGATCCGACCAAAATTGAAAATAATCCTACACGAAGAAGTTTATCTAAGCTCTGTTTGAACTCATTATGGGGAAAGCTTTGCCAAAGATCAAACTTTAGCCAGACCACAATTATTGACCGGCCGGAAGAATTTTATGAAAAACTCACTTCCCCCGACATTAAACTCCATCAAATTGTACCCATCAATGATACGATGTTGTATGCGTTCTGGGAGTACAATGAACATGTGCCTGTTCAAAACCGAAACACCAATGTCGTGTTAGGTGCATTTACAACATGTCAGGCACGTCTGGAACTGTACAAGTACCTGGAAATGTTGCAGGAACGTGTTTTATATTTCGACACGGATTCTGTGATATTTACGGAGAAGCCCGGGGAGCCAACCATTGAACCTTCAACGTACTTGGGATGCTTATCGAATGAGATGGAGTCTTACGGACCACGAGCATACATCAAAACATTTGTCAGTGGAGGACCAAAAAATTACAGCCTAGAAATATACAATCCGGATACCAACGTCACCAGTTACATATGCAAAATTAGAGGATTTACATTAAATTACAATGCAGGACAACAATTAAATTTCAACACGCTAAAAGAAATGATTACAAATCAATGCCGTGGACAAGTCACCATCACTATCCCCCATAAGATATGCAGGACCAAAGACCATACCATCGTCACACGCAAAGAAGAAAAAATGTACAGTATCCAGTACACAAAACGTCGATTTAAAGAATTCAATTCCTACGATACGGTTCCGTACGGGTACGTTAAAAAACAGAAGATGGAACTGGAAAAAGAAGATGAAGAAGAAAAAACTGTAAATACCCAATAAGGCCGCCATTTCTTTTTTCCTTTTCCTTTTTTTCCACTCCTTAACCACAAAGCAGCAACACCAAGAAGAAAATGAAGTACCCACAAGAGTTCATAAACCATCAACAACACCATCAGTGGAAGAAATGTAGTCATCTCGTACCGAAGGAGGAACCTTGACCATAAAGGAGCAACACCTAGAAAATGCAATACCCAGAAAAAGTTCGTAAACCACCATCAGTGGATGAAATGTACCCGAGGAGGAAGATGAGCCTAAACAGATCCATCATTTACGAGTAAGTTTTATTTCTCTCTTATCAATATTGACTCATTTTTATTGTTTCAGGAAAAAAAAGAGAATTCATAAAGTAATCCATTGTTTCTTCTTTTTCTTTACAGGATACGTCTGCAACATTCGAAGATGATGATACGTCCAACATATTCATTAAACTAGATCCTGTATTTATTATGTTAATAAACATGTATGAGAAGAGCACATACCTTTCGTTAAAATACAACAAGTTGAAAAAAAAAATATGTTTTATTATTTCTTGAAACCCTGAACACTTGTTTTCAAATCATGGTAATCTTGAAAATTTAAGGTGGAAAATATATTCAAGATTTGGTTTACATGATTTTGTTCGAAAAAATAATTAAAGAATTTTTTTAGTGTCCAAAATTTGGTTTTTAATTTAGTTCAAAAAATTGATTTGAAAACTTTCAAATGTGGTTTACAACTTTAGTTCGAAACTTGTTTTTAAAAATTGGTTCGAAAATTTTTTGTTTAAATTTTTTTCGTTCGAAAAATGTTTGTTTAATTTTTTTAGTTTGAAATTTATTTGTAATTTTTGTTTCGAAATTTTTTTTGTTCGAAAATTTTTTGTTTGAAACTTTTTTTTGTTTCAAAATTTTTAGTAACAAACTTTTTTTGGTTCGAAAATTTTTAGTTTTGAAATTTTTTTTTAGTTCGAAAAATTTTTAGTTTAAAATTTCTTGCACTCTGCGGAACCGTTTCGAAAAGAATCGGAACAGTTTAGGTAAGAAAAATCTGGCAACATTGTTTCCATCAATGAAGCGCTTACTGAGCAATAAATCGCTTAAACTCACAACAATGTGTTATAAGAAATCTACAAGCGACACCTCTCTTTCACCATTGTTACTTCCAGAGACATAGGCTGCTAATTCAAGGACATGATCTCCATCAAGGTAAGAATCATCTTATCTGTCAAAGAGGGAACGATAATATTTAATGTAAACTTCAGTACAATATCATACCATAAAAGGGTTATTTAAGGATGGGTTGAACCCTCCACGGGAACTTTAAGGATAACCATAAAAAGGGGAACTAAATTCTAAAATCCAGGATCACCGACATATCGCTCTATATTTCACTCATGGGCTGTGGGGGTACTAAGATCATGTGACTTCTATCAACCAATCAAAATTGATGTACCAAAACATTGATCTTACCCATAAAAGGAAACAAATGAGTGAGGGGTTTTCCCACGTATTCTGTTCACCGTGTGATGGGTCTAAAATCATGTGACCTCTGTCGGCCAATCAGAATCGAGATACCAAAGTATACATCAGAAAGGACACCCTAATTTCAAAAATCCTAGGATCTAAAATCACGTGATCTCTATCATCCAATCAGAATCAAGGTACCAAAGCACTCATCTTACCCGTAAAAGGAAACGAATTAGTAATGGATTTCCCCGCAAGGGTAAAACATGACGTCATACCATGTGACCTGTTCAGCGTGTAGCGGGTCTAAGATCATGTAACCTCTATCAGCCAATCAGAATCGAGGTACCAAAGTACTCATCAAAGAGGATACCCAAATTTCAAAACCCAAGGTCTAAGATCATGTGACCGCTATCAACCAATCAAATTCAAGGTACCAAACCACTCATCTTACCCATAAAAGGGAACGAATTTTAAAAAATCCCTGAGCCTAAGATCACGTGACCTCTATCAGCCAATCATAAACACTCATCTTACCCGTAAAAGGGAACGAATTTCAAATATCGCAGGGTCTAAGATCACGTGACAGCTATCAACCAATCAGAATCACACATCTTACCCGTAAAAGGGAACAAATTCAAAAATCTTGGTCATAAAAGAGAATGAGGGATTTCCCCGCGGGGCATCATACCACGTGACCTAAAAAATTTGAATTTCCCGCGTGGGCGGGGCCTAACGTCACGTGACCTCTCTCAGCCAATCAGAATCGAGAAATTTTTGCTGACTCGGCGAGCCATACGGGGACCCCTACTACTACCACGAAAAAGGTAAATGCATGAAAAGAAATGTAGTAAAGGGACTGCACGCAAAGGGTATATGAGAAGTAAATACTTAAAATAAATTACAAGTACGAGAGGATCCTTGACAAACATTTTGCAAGGAGACGGCAAACAGCGGACGGCGACCGCGGCAAATATTGTCGGGAAGACGCCGAAACGTTGGCGGCGTGCCGACAAGTAAAGGAGCCGAAAGAAGGTCGGCAAATAGCGGATGGACCGACCTTGAAAAGATGCTCGGACAGGCGCCGAGCCGCCTTTGCCGCTGAAGAGCCTGATTGCAGAAATCGTAGTCTGGTTGCGCTGCCTGTATGTTCGGTTCGCGTTCTTCATTTGTCACATTGTGATGCAGTGTGGGTAAAGTCCTTCAAAAAAAAAAATCGTTGAGATAAGTTTACAAATGGGGAAAATTATGTTTATCATTAAAATATTCATTCGTTGGAACTGTACGCAGTTGCTGGTTAAGCAAATACCACGAAAACATGAAGTAAGAGAATGGTGAGTTAATTTAATATTATTCATATACATTTGCATATATTATTGCACTTATTATGCATATACATGTGGTGAGTTAATTTAATATTATGCATATACATTTCAAATTGTCATGAATTTTATATGTTGTGTTACATATGTTAATTTTTGCTGCGCATGAAAAAGATTCGGTTATAGTATGTTCCCGCGCACTGGCGTCTCTGGCATATAAAATTTTTGGGGGGCGGGTATCAAAGAAAGTAATTTAAATGGTACTACCTAGCCCAACCTGTGTATTAACTTCGATTCTATTTGTTGCCTTGCTGCTTAACTTCACGAACCCCCTAAGGTATATCGGCAAGTCATTACTTTAGGCAAGGCAGTGACAATAACCAAGTCATCTGAACTGGTTCCCGCAATTATAGTTACAGTTCCCAAGAAGGAAAGACAGATAACAACGTGCCCTGCGGGGCTCTAACCCGCCTTCACTCGCTAACGCTCGTTCGGCAATACTATGTACTGACAGGATATCATTTCCTTGCCCAAAGTAAAGAGTTACCGGTATATCAAGAACTCGCTTACAATTGTAGGGTCCGCGCTGGCTCAGTGGTAGAACGTTCACCTCTGGTACTTGGGGTCCCGGGTTCGATCCCAGCCATCGCCATGTGAACTTTGTGATGGACAAACACTTTTTGCGTGGGTTTCCTCGGGGTTCTCCCGTTTATTTACACTTTCTCCATTCCACCATTTCATTCATTACTCATCATCACCGTCTTCTTTAGCCTAACCGGCATAACCGTTGGACAAAAAACTAAAAGGTTTCACTTATTTTTTATTTACAAAACGAGGGACAATTAAGAAACTGTAGTACATTATTTTCTTCTTGAAATTGCAAAAGTTTACATGTCTTAGTTTTTAAGATAAGTGTCTTCTAACTCAACGCCAATGTATTTCTGCACAGTGTACGAAAGCTGTATTTTATGTTTACAACTGAAGCGTTACTAGTATGAAACCATAAAAAGTGATATTGAAAAATGTATGATTACCAAAGCCCATATGTTTTCACTACCCTCGCTTACGCGTATACCCACCGTCGCTGACGCACTTGTTCCCATCAGCGTTGCCCTGCTCTGACTCAGTTATATAGAATTCGTGCTCTTTAGTGGCCAACTAGCACCAGGGGCGAATCCAGGGGGAGCGATCGGGGCGATTGCCCCCTCCCAAAGAGAAATCCTTCTTACTTTATATATAAATAAAACCCATTCCAGAGTTTCGAGTACTTAAAAGTAGCTCAAAGTAGTAGTATTACAACCTACCTCCCCCCCTAGAAATCCGTCCTGGATATGCCCCTGACTAGCACAGGTTCGTTCGTGTTTTTGCACTGTAGTTTTTATGCCCCTAAGCTAATGTAAAGTAATCGAACGTAACTTAATCTAATCCAACCAAATATAACCGATCGGAGTACGTTTTGGTACTTTTTTTTTTCGATTTTCAAATTGGTTCTGCGATACAACAGTAAATCCCTAAATTTAGGTTAGGTTAGATTAGGTAATTTTTAGATTAAGTGCTCTGACGTACTACTAGAGATGTTAGCTTGATTTTGTCTTTTGTGAATAGTTGTTTCATAATAGAGTGAGAAAGTGACCCGCAACCTTTTCTTATGGCTAAAATACTTAATAAAGCGAGGTGGTATACAGGCTGCACTCTTATAATACAATCAAAGGAACGCTATTTCCAAGCAGAAATCCTACTCCAGGGGAAAACGTCAGCGCGGTGAGTGGTACACTGAGAAAATTAATCGGTAACCAACTGGAGGTTAAAGGATAACATGGCTGCTAGAAGCAGTTAATTTTATCTATGCCGGGTGTGATATTTTCATGTCGCCCAGTAGAAGCAATAAGAAGGAAATTGGTGAAATAATGAAAATTTTTCATAAATTATTCTGGGTGGTGCGCCGAAAATAAACCTGAAGGAACACAAATTCTGATTTGTACATAAGTTTTAAGCCGAAATACCAAAAAGCAAGATAATTATCTTAGAGAAACGTGGACAATTTCTCATAATGCTTGTGCCATGACAAGGTTTGTGTTCCTTTAGTATTCTCTAGTATTTAGTGTATCTTTAGTAACCTAATAAGATCCACTAGATTATATACAGCAGGACTTGTTTCACATGTGAGCGAAAACTTCCAATTAAAAAAAAAAAAAAACAGGAGAAATGAGGTAGTGGTTAAACGCTCTTGTGTACAGGTTTACTTGTGGCGCAATACTAAAAAAAAAATTGAAAAATTATAATTCTTTCGCCAGTTTCTTTCTTATTGTCCCCTAGTCGGTTTCAAATGGGCGGAATATATTTTACTTGGCATAAATAAAATTCAAGGGGACCTCTAGAAATAATTGTTGAAAAATTATAATTCTTTTACGATTTGCGTATAAATAAGGCTTCCAGATGTCTAGCATAAAAACAGCGCAAAAAAGCACAAAACAATCTGTGCTGGGTGGCCACTAAATAGCACGAATGCTATCGAACCGAGTCAGAAAGGGCGAAGCTGGTGGGCCCGCGCGGGAATACGTCCGAAGGGAGCAGGTACGTCTGCGATAGTGTGTATGCGAAGTGAGGGTAGTGAAAGGAAGTGCGTTTTGAAAATAATACAAGTTTCAACAACACTTGTTGTTGTTTCATACTAGTAACTCTCCACTTGTAAACAAAATACAGGTTCTGCACACTGTGCAGAAATATGATGCCGGTGTACACGGTGCAGAAATAAGCCGCCCGTGGAAAATAACATCTAATAGAGCCATTTTTCATAAGCACTCATTTGTTTTATTCGTCGTAAAGCACTTGTAATGGTTTAACATTAGTAAACGTAAGATACAGTTGTATTACATTGTATGTAATTAAGTTACCTGTAGAAATTCGTTCCTTATAAACATGTCTTTCCATGGAAAGTATTGGATTTTACCTGTAAATCTTCCAAAATGTAGTGCACCAAAACTACACCTGCACCAGACTGTCTTATTTTGATTTTTTGCTGGCCGCGGTGGCTCAGTGGTAGAGCGTTCATCTCTGGTGCATGGGATTCCTGGTTCAAACCCTGCTCCTGTCAAGTGAACTTTGTGATGGACAAACACCGTGTGCGTGGGTTTTCTCGGGATTCTCCCGTTTCCTCCCACTTTCTTCATTCCACCATTTTCATTCATCTTTCATCATCACCGTCTCCTTTAGCCTAACCGGCATAACCGTGGGACGTAAAACTCAAATATTTCATTTTCATTTTCCGAGTGTTAACCCTTTCTCCTGACACTGTTTCACGATGTGTAGGTACAAAAACTTGGACATCGGAAGTTTGAAAAAATTTAATAATTTAACATTAACATCTGTAGAAAACCAATAGCGACTACTATTAAAACTTTTTTGAGGAGAAAAGCTCATCATGAACGAGGGTTTGAAAAAACCCTTGCTTTTTTGAAAAAGCCAAACCCACCTGGGCCCATTTTTTCGGTTTTTTTCGAGTTTAATTGTTTTTTTTCGGGTTTAATCGTTTTTTTCGAAATATTTCAATTTCTTTGGGGTAAAAGTGTTAAAATGTGATTTATGTTTCAATATTGTCATTGTCACAACTTGCAACAATTTTCTACTTACTGCCGTTTTGAAAAAATGGCCGCCATTTTGATTATTTTTTTTTTTACATTGGACCGCCGAGAAAATCTACACAGCAAATTTAGCATATCTTGTGCTTCTACCGTCAAAATTTCAACTTAAAAGACTGAAAATTGCGCTTCGTAGCGTAGATACTCGTTCATTTGACAAAATGGCCGCCATTTTGATATATTACGTTGGTATGCCGCCAAAATCTAAACAGGGAGTTTAGAGTGTCTCGTGCTTGTACTCTGAAAATTTTAACTTAAAAGGCCGAAAGTTGAGTTGATTTTGTGTTTAACGTCCCTTTCAGCACGAGGCTATATAAGACGGGACCTACTGATTAAAGTGGAATCCGAACCACGTGAGCTCTCTCCGGGAAGCAAACCCGGGTCACCCACGCCTAAGACGCGTACACTAACCGCTCAGCCATAAAGGAGCTCGGCAGACAAACGAACAAATGTAAAGTTATAGTTTTGTGATTTTTTTTTTTTATAGCGTTTCTCAAAGTTATGTTCATTCGATTGAATTCTTATTACAGATGGTTTGTGTTTTAGATATGTTACTCAAATTGACTCCTAGGAGAACATAAAATGTATTTGTTTTGAAACTTTTATCATTTTTGCCCACCTGATCGATTTTACCTGTAGTTTATTTAAGTATATGTGCATTTTATTTGTTCCATTAACAAGGTTTTATTTTAAGATGTAATATTTTGTATTCAGCCGAATACAAAATTCTCAATTGCCAATACAATAGTGTCGCAAAACCCTGACGCGTATCGAAGTTCTATTTCAAAGTAATATAATGCTATCTTCACTAAATATAATATTCTATTTTAATACATCTTTTTGTCTGGTGAGGGACTTAGGGGTTTATTGTTTAACTTGCAGCTTCAAGGTAATGTTTCAAAGATTTCTCAAGAAACTCAAATTCCTACCATTGGATATACGCCAGGATTTCTTTTCTTTTCTGATTCTCGTTTGGGGTGGCGACCGTACTGTTGTAATAAAGATTAACCTTTTGTCACTCGCGCCAAATTTAGTAACATAACTACTCGCGCGTTTGATTTTTTCCAACATTGACATTTTGAGATACAAACAATATATTTAGTAAACTTATTTGAAGTAATGCATGCAATTGTTTAGTAAATACTTAGGATATTTGGAATTGTTGCTATAGTGCTGTCAAAATGTCTTGATCCGTGGCAAAAATGCGAACTAAAGTTCAAACCATCGACACATCCACGCGTTAAGCCAATAAGGGTTCAGCTGTTGCTAAACGAGAGAGCCTTGGCGAAAGGGAGTGAATTCCTTCAGCCGATAGCAACGCTTGGAACAGAAAACTAGGTGTCAAGTCAATGTGGTATATCTATAGCTTGTCAATATCTCTTCTCTGAGATCGGCTTTCGAAATCATCGAATCTAATGCCCTGAGTAGCAGTAAAAAGCTCGTGTAACTCATTGCTGCTCTTACGATTGGAATTCCTGTTCCGTCACATGTCCACAGTGATCGTACATCATCACGTGCTCCTTTCTTTTGGCAATCAAATAAAGACGTCGAAATAAAGTCATTAATTTTGCTCTTGAAGTTGCTGTACAGTTGCAGTGCGTTCTTCGCCGAAACTTGTTCGTAATTTATCCAAATAATTGTTAGTACATTTTACAATTTCATCACGTCAGCGAGCTTTAGGGTGAAAGAGGGGAAGGAGCCACTTGAGGAATAGCAGTGAGGGTGACTCCGCTAATGCGACCCCATTCGTAAAAATCATTAGTTTTTACTCACCTGTTTGTTTTTTTCCAACAGCGCGAGTGACAAAAGGTTAAGTAAAAGTTAACTGTTTCGACGTAATTGAATTCTTCATCAGTGACTATAGTTTTCATTACTCTTACAGGTTTTCTTGTAACATATAGCGTCTAACATATAGCGTTGAAGCCGGTTCATTGCAACAAGGTAGTTTGGTATGGTTTTGGTGTGATGAAGTATATTTTCGATCGTAATAAATATACGTGATGTGCCAACGCCGTACACATTGAAGAGTATATTTTACAAAGCATTATATTTGTTCTATTTTAGATAGTTCATTTATTTCTGGAAGCAAGGGGAAATGTTGCTCAAGAAATACAGAAGTGTTGCAATGGAAGAAGACCCACAGAGAGCAGTAGCTTAGCCAGGATGTGTGTTTGGGGGGGCAAGTGCTGTTATAGGTACATATGGAACAATTCCAAACAAAAAATATATAAACATAAAAATATATAAAAAATTACAAACATCAAACTACATTGTCGGACCTCTTTGGGGGCCCGGCCTCTCTGGGCCCCCCTTCCCTACGCCACTAACGGAGAGTATTGACAAAAATCATATGTACTAACATCCTTAAAGATATTTGTGAAGAGTGGTAGGATACATGTGGGACTACAGTTTTTTTTTTCCTTTTAGAACGGGTGAATTTCATTCAATCATAACATTTGTAAAAAATTTCCCATTTTAATGCGGTTTATTTCAAATCACATGGGAATTATGGTCATCACTTACCTTTCAAGCGAATATTGAGAATTACGGTTTTGAAATTAATTTTTGTTTTGCCAATATTACCTTAGTCTCCCTATCCCAGTTTTTGTCGTTAAATTCTTTTTTTATTATTACTTCATCTTTTCTATGCAGTGTTGTAAAATTTTCTGTATCTCTCTATATTCTCACAATCCTGATTCTGAGCTATTTAAATTCTACATTACTATTTCATAGGTTTGAAGTTTTCTTCAATTATAAAGACAACTGTTGTTTGATATTGTTATTAACTTTTTTTTTTTTTTTTTTGCGTGGAATCAGTTAAGAGAGAAAGTGTAATTATATTTCTCAGAGTACAAGCTCCTTAACGGTACCATCGCCTCCTTTCTTTTCTATCCCATTGATTTGTAGGGGAAGTATTCTTTCTTTTCTTTGAAATGAATAAAATTTTTGATGTTCTGATTTTACTGATTTCTTCTGAATATCTATTTAAATGTCCCTTGCTTTGTCAAAATGATCTTTTAGTATATACAACACAGAATATTATTTCCACAAAGTAAGAGACATTTAAATAGACCTGAAGAAAAATAATAAAAAGTAAAACCCTTAAAATCTCAAAGAAACAGAGGAAGATTTCCTCGTATATATCAATGGGCTAAAAAAGAAAAATGGCTGAGTTATTCAAGACAAAATATGGATAGCAGGAATTCTTTAGAATAATATAGTGCTTTTTTGAACATTGTAATCACTTCATATATATTTGCTTTTCTGATTTTACATACTGTATGAAGGCTATCTGTGTTAAAACTCAATGTTATGGAATGCTACAAATTTCTGTTTAAAAAAAAAGTAGTAGTACATCCGAAGGTATATTACATATAACTTCTAAATGATGATAAGGTTCATTACATAGGCTAATGTATATAAGTTAATACGATGTGCATTGTATTTTGTTAATAGAATTTGGTGTGTTTTTAGTGCTAATATAGACCAGAAAAAATTGTGATCTTCCCTTCATTTATTCTCTTAAAGAATTCCTTTAAAACAAAGGATCTTTGCAGAGTATTATGTTAAAACACTTCATTTTTTATGTAAATGACTTCATTAACCTTTTTTCTCTATATAATGGGTATGCACTATGAGTATACTGTACATATGGGTGTTTCATTTACGATATAAATTATTTTCTCACATTTTTCTGTTTCATTGTATACAATTAATGTATAAATCATATAGGAACGAATTAAATGAACAATTAGTTACCTACTTAATTGTTATTTTATCTTAATATGATTTCCACTTTTAAAGTGTATTTAAATAAATATTTAAGGCATAGAGTTAGAACTGACAGCTTAGTCGTTAGAACTTGTGTTTAGTGCATTTCAGTGTTTGGTTTCTACGAATATAGTCATGGGTGTAAGCAGACAATTGATCGCTCCAGCCACTTTTTTTTTTTTTTTTTTTTAATACCAAAGTTACAACAAATGCAGAGACATTTTGGCTTGGCTGCTTGGATACACGTCTCTGTTTTCCATATATTGACAAACTAACATCGTTACTGTCCACATTTTTCTTGTTTACTTTAATCCTTTTTTTTTTTTTTGCGTGTAGGCTCGGTTTGAATCTCTCCGCCACCACATACCTTTTATTACAGTATTTTTATTTATAATTTTTACTTCATTAATTTTTATTTAAATCTCATTTTCCATTGGGAGTGTGACCCCTGTACTTTAAAAAAGTTTAGAAAATCATTGATCCTTTTCCAATAGTTGATGGGAAAACGACAACCTAAAAAGACCGTATTTCCGACGGATTTATGCGGCTTTTTTTTTTTTTTTTTCGAAGAAAGCGTTTGCAACTAGCAAATTTTGATTGCATAGAACAGTGTTGTTCCTAGTGGTCGTGATAGTGAAAGATGTGCTTTCAGGGGGAAAATGTACTGACTGTTATAAGTTTTTCACATTAGGCGCACAGACATGTTAATTGAATTATTCTTAACGTTCATTATTAGCTGCTCAGTTGTTATTTTTATTTCGCTTTTAAGCATTTGCAAGTCATTCCCAGATACTTTTCCTCTATATAGCACTTAAATCGTACTGAGAATTGTAGAAATGTACTGCGTATGTACCGAGTGCAATATACTGGTGGGGGAGGGCCGCGGTGGCTCAGTGGTAGAGCGTTCACCTCTGGTGCCGCCCTGCTCCCGCCAAGTGAACTTTGTGGTGGACAAACACCGTATGCGTGGGTTTTCTCGGGGTTCTCCCGTTTCCTCCCACTTTCCACATTCCACCATTTCATTCATTATTCATCATCACCGTCTCCTTTAGCCTAACCGGCATAATCGTGGGACGTAAAATTAAAGATTTCATTTCATTTTTATTACTGGTGGGAATCCGCCATGATTTTCATTGCAGTGCTACGCATCTTTTCTGCTGTCTGTCGACTGGTCGGAAAGGCAACTTTCCACCGGCGGCGCTGGCGCATTTTATGCGCCTTTCCGGTTGTTTGCGGACTGCTCGAAAGGACCTCTTTTCGATGTCAGCTTCTCAATTCTCCCACAGGCGGCATCCGACCTCTTGCCGCAGTCGAAAAGTAGCCCTTTGCCGACTGGATATCAACCCTTCAGGAAGGCAAAATTTTCAGCACTTTTTAGAGTAGCTTTGCCTAAGTTTGCCTCCGTGCTATGATTTCTCATGAAGGGCACAATTGCTAGTTCTGAAAGTATATAATACTTCCATGTCCCATTCAATTTCTTGTTTTTTGGCTGAAAGTGCTGCAAAAAAGCAAAAAGAACAAATTTTATACTGGGACACACAAAAAAATGCAAGTATTATACTTCAAGAACTTCCAAGGGTGCTCCTTGTCGAGAAATCATAGCATGGAGGAAGACTTAGGCAAGACTAATGTAAAAGCTGATGAAAATTTTGCCTTCCTGAAGCGTTGATTTCCAGTCGGCAAAGGGCCACTTTTCGACGGCGGCAAGAAGTGGATGCCGCCAGTGGGAGAATCGGGAAGCCGACGTCGAAAAGAGGTCCTTTCCAGCAGTCGGCAAACAGCCGGAAAGGCGCATAAAATGCGCCGGCGCCGCCGTCGAACAGTTGACTTGCCGAGCAGTCGGCAAACAGCCGGAAATGAGCATTAAATGCGCCGGCGCCGCCGTCGGAAAGTTGCCTTGCCGAGCAGTTGGCAAACAGCCGGTAATTAGCATTAACTGCGCCGGCGCCGCCGTCGAGAAGTTGACTTGCCGAGCAGTCGGCAAACAGCCGGAAATGAGCATTAAATGCGCCGGCGCCGCCGTCGGAAAGTTGCCTTGCCGAGCAGTCGGCAAACAGCTGTAAAGGTGCAGTAAATGCGCCGGCGCCGCCGTCGAAAAGAGGCCGGCATAAGGAGTCGGCAGAGGGTCGGAAAGAGGTCTTTCCGACTGTTTTGCCGACTCTGGCGGTCGGCAACAGCCGGCAAAGAGTCGGCAAAGGGCATTATTTTTTACGATTTTCGACCGCTTGCCGCCTCGGCAAAAGGTCGGCAATTTTGAACAAGTAGATCGTCGTGCCGCCGCGGACGGGTGCCGGCTGCCTACCGGCGGCCTGCCACCGTCGACGGCGGCAATCCCTCTTGCCGACCGCGGCATCCTGATGAAGAAAGTAACTGATTGTAAACTTATTTTTTTTAGAACTTTTATGTCGGGAATCGAACTCGGGACCACGTGCAACAATGGCACGCGCTAGCAAATTGAACAACGGCTAAGGCTTTATCCACGTGCACAAACTGTCCTATGACGAGAACATGACAAGACTAGTGATGGGTAAATTCCCGGGAAGATATTTTTCGGAAATATTCCCGGGAAGATTCCCCGAAATGGGAATTTTTCGGGAATTTATGAACAATCACAAATAAAAGTACATTCTATTACTATATTATCATTTCAAAGTTAAATTCGTTTTATATCACAATATATTATTACAATTGTCCCAAGAGGAGTCTTTAAAATGTATATTCTGAACGATGTTATTTTATTAATATTTTATTGTATTTAGAGAGTACGCATATATGGCTATTTATTTACAATATGTTGTACGAAAGAAAATATGTTCCAAAAATGGTGTAGTATGTCCACATACTTTTAAACCGCTAAAAAAGTTTAAATTTACATGTAAGTGGATTTTCTAAACTTGACTGAACTACTGATATAAACATATTAAATTTTTACATGTTATAAACAAATTAGGTTGGGTAAGTGTCAGAAGACATGTGTCCCACCATTTTGTCAACATTTGGGCATAATATGTATGTTCACAATATTTAAAGTCTTATCGTAAAATAAAGTAATTAGTCATATTGTTCTTTGGAAGATAATGTAAAGAAATGGAAATAAATTCCTTCCCGAGATTTTATAGGCCTGGGAGAAAACACGGAAGTATTCCCATTTTATAAAATTCCTTCCCCCCGAGAATATTCCCACTAACCATCACTAGACAAGACTCTTTGCTGGTAGTAGACAAAGCTATGCAAGCGGTTTGTTTTGTAGCATTCTGGAAAAATGTGAATTTCCATTGGTTGTATAAGCAGTGGTGCCACTTATAGTAATCACTTTACGAATGAAATACGCAACCGCAGAAGAAGAAGATTTGAAAAATAAAGTTACGTTTCTGAAAGTTCTTGAAAATAATTTCAGTAACAAAAAATATAAGGGAAGTATAAGAACAGTGTTAAATTCTTATAATATTTGAATTCACAATGGCTGGTTAGGCGTCTGTTAAGTTGGAATTGTTGTGCAAAGAAGAAATTGCTTATGACTCACCTCAGGAAGATCCACTCGAAGGGAAAGAGTGGACATACGAACTGATGACTGACAACAAAGAGGTAATATTATCTACAGCGGAAGGAGAGCAGACAATGGACAAGAGTACGGGTATGTATTCTTTGGATGTGAAACTGACCGTTGATATGCTGAAATCAGAATTTACAAAATCAGATCCTACATTAGAAAGTACTATAGAAACGCTAAGAAAAATAGTGGTTCAGGAGACTTGTGCGTCGTACCGGTACTCTAATGACTCCCAACAATTAACCACAAAACATTTAAATTCAGTTCAGCCACAAAGTTATTGTTCAATTTTCATATACTAATTGGCTTAGATTGACAATATGATTAAAAAGGTTCGGAAAATTGTTGGTTAATAGAAATGCTTCTCAAGAAGTATTTAGATATCGGAGATATCTCAAACGTAAGTTGGTAATCTACAATTTGGAAACGGCATGGCCCACATACACTAGCTGTATATCAAATAATAAGAAAGAATGTTTTTTTTTTTTCAAGATACAAACTACTACTCATAGAAATCTTACGTAGTTTATATCTTGATAAAAAATTGATTCTTCTATTATTATTGATTACACATTACTCACTAATTGTTGCACATATTTAAAATATAGGTGCTCGACGATATTGTTTTATTTATATAGAGACTTTTGTAAAATAACAAATCGCTAGAACGATATTCATCCTAAAATTTTCAAATTAAACGTGGAACGTATTATATTGAAAAAAAAATGGACGTTTGTAATTTTATTCAGGATTTAGCTCAAATGAGCCTAGCCTCAATTCTCCGGAGGGCTTAGAAAGACATTAGCAAAATACAACATAAAGAATATGATTACCAACAATGGATGTTCATTAATGGTAGAGGTCCATACACAAATCCATTTCATATTTGCATTCATTTCTTTCAAGGAAGTCAACTTTTTATATTCCCAGCAATTATTTCTAGGGTATGGACCTCCATTTCTCAATATAGGATCTCTTTAAGAGCTTAGTAAACGTACACCATATATGAATTATTGTTAAAAAAAGTCTAACGAGCATGCGCTAGATGACCAGTGAAAACAAGATTGCTATGCAGATTAGGACATTAAACAGAAAGTTGGTAAACGAGGATAGCGCAAAACATTTCATTTAGGATAAACTTACATGTCTTGCGTGTTGAATGTGTACTTGAACGTTCCTAAGTATTTTATATGTAACATTCTGAAATGTTTTCTTTGCTTGCTTATTTGTGTTCCGAAGTATCACGATACATTAGGGACGTAATTTCTCAATTATATGGATTCCTTCATTCCCTAACATTTTTCTGGTTCCGTGTCATGATTTGACACATTGAATTTTGATATTCCATTTCGTTTTCAGTGGTTACTAGATACCGTAACACGGAGTTACCTTGCACATTGGTCGTTACTTTGCAATTATCGATATTTGTAAAGAAAATTATGTATTTTCTGGTACCGACTCTGGAACCACATTCTAATAGCTTAACATATGTCCCACAAAAGTGCCAACTGATGAACAGAATATATCATTTTCGTAAACTTATTTGTTTTAGTTATTCCTTTGTCCAAGTATGATCCGAACACTAATCAGTTCAAGATTTACGGGGTTTGTAACTTTCAGGCTGAATCCCACTGAAAATTGTGAAAAACTGCAAAGAGAACTGAATGCAAAACTAGAAGAAATTCTATCGAAACAATTAATAATAGACATATTATCTAAAGACATTCTGCAAAATAATGGACAGATCTCTCAAAACGAAAATACAAGTGCATCCTGGAGTGAAATTGTAAAACGCAATATTAATGTACACCCCAACTCGCAAGAAAGCAACACCCTTGAACAGGTGAAAAGAAACAATGTCTCTCATTCAGTGCATAATAGTGTGAACCAACCAATAGCTAAAAACTCATCGAAATTTGTTGGAAATGTTCGGCAGAAGAAAAACAATGTAAATGTAATATACAAGAGTAAATACGAAACGCAGTTATTGGAGGACAAAGAAAAGGTCGAAACAAATAAAAGTAAACCGCGATATAATCTGTAGTCGCAAACTATGCGTAATGTAGAAACCCCACACTATGAACAGGTAGGTTCACCAGAAGGCATTAGAACTCAGAATAGATTTGTAGTGCTTGAAGGTGAAATCGTCAAAGAACATTTTAAAAGTAGTACGTCGCAGGACAGGAAAAGTATTCCGAAATTCTTTGAAGATAGTGAAACCCATAACAAGCTGAGAACAAAATTAGACGTAAATGTGACTCGACAAAACAACAGAAGAAATAGGAATGCTGAAGGGAGTAATAGACAGGAAAGTGACCTGAAGAAACTAGTTATATTATCAGATAGCCAAGGTCGTGGGTTAGGTACACTTATGAGCAACAAACTAAACAAGGTAAGAACTGTTAACTTTGTTAAGCCAGGAGCTCGATCTGAGCAAGTGTTGAAGGACTGCGTACAAGAAACAGAAAAACTCACAAAAGAGGATTATGTGTTAATAATCACTGGAACTAATGATGTATCTAAAAACGAAGCAAATAGTGTAATAGCTGCTTATGAAAGTGTATTAGGTAAATTTGGTAATACCAATGTTCTGGCCTGTACAGTCCCTCACCGGTACGACTTAATTGATAAATCTTGTGTCAATTTAGAAGTGAGGAAAACTAATCAGGAAATCATGAAATTATGTAACAAGTATACTAATGTACATATTGTCGATCTTGCGTCTCTCGACCGAACGCACCATACTCAGCATGGTCTACATTTAAACCGCAGAGGTAAGCTTCTCATTGTAGACAAGGTAAATCAATTAATAAGTCCAGTGGAAAATCATATAGTATAGTACAGTACAGAAATGGGAAACAAAATCTTTAGCCTGCAAACAGGTTACTAATAATACAAAGGTAACGTCTAAATGTACAGTTGTAAAAGGTGGTTCTAGAGCTTTGAACACATTTCAGTTTTCCAACGTAAGTTTTAGTTTAGTTATGGGGAATGGATTGCTTGAAATGCACAGTGAGGATAGCCAAATGTTGTTTGTGGCAAAAGAGATGCTTCACAATTTGGGGCGTACATCAGTAACACTAGTAAATCTTAATAGTAGAAAGACAATACATAACCAAACATGTAACTTGAAAAAAAGGAGTACAGATACATCTACTGAGAGTTCGCAATCCATGGCTTTCTTTAATGGTAACGCAGAAGGCAGTAAAAACGTTTCGGAACACAACAAAAGAAACGCAAAAGTTATCCTCCCAATTTCTTAATGCATGACAC
Organism: Thermobia domestica; assembly: GCF_964235325.1. NCBI lineage: Eukaryota > Metazoa > Arthropoda > Insecta > Zygentoma > Lepismatidae > Thermobia > Thermobia domestica. The sequence continues at coordinate 269,366,669 of NC_137460.1, read as the reverse complement.
CACAAAGAAACATACACATTCAACAATAGGCGCCCCAAGTAGTAGTACGCGTGTGACCAACCGACAAAGGCGATTACCCGAAAAACTCAGGAATAATGATTTTTTATGCGACGAGACAATAATATCACTTCTAAAGTAGTTAATGGGGAACATGTATCTAAGTTTGATGAAAATCTAAGCATCAAAGAGATAACAAATGCTCCACTCATCGACATAGATACCTCTTCTAGGTCAGTATGCTACCAATCAAACCAATATAGTACAGTTGAACTAAAGGTACTACATCAGAATATACAATCCATTAGAAATAAAATAGATGAACTAGACATACTAATCAGAAACGACACTGAGCTGATGAACCCAGATGTAATTTGTATTACCGAACACTGGTTGAGGGAAGATAAAATAGAGTATACAGTCCTACCAAATTATATATGTGTTGGTGGATTTTGCCGGACATTCAGTAGGTGCGGTGGTGCTTTAATGTATGTGAGAAAAATATTAATGTAGAAGGTAAAAAACAACAGCGTGTATCTGAATGAGGAACAGACATTTGAGCATGCAGTAATAGAAATCGAAAAATCATGACATAGGTTCATTATAATAGTCATGTATAGAACACGTGACAGCTCCTTTCCCCGTTTTATTGAAAAATTAGAACAACTGTTAACTCTAGTTAAGAAAGAAAGTAAACCAATCGTATTATGTGGCGACCTAAACATTGATTTCCTGACACCATCAAATCACCTAACATTATTATCAAACACTTTGCAATCCTTCGGCCTACAACACACTATAAACACTCCAAGCCGCATTACAGAAAACTCAGAATCTTGTATAGATCAAATTATAATAGATAATGAAACTACTTCCTTTAAAGCAAATAATCTTAACACATCACTCTCCGACCATAATGCAGTTCAAATAAACATAACACTTCAACCCCAAGATCCGAAAATTGATAGAAAAGAATGTAAGTGGGCAAGAAACTTTCATGAAACGAACGTGGAGTACTTTCAATATCTTCTTAGTAAGGAAGACTCGACGGACACGCTACTAGAAAATGACGTAAACAATAAATACAGACAGTTCATTAATACAGTTAGGCACTATTTCGAAATAGCCTTTCCACTTAAAAAGATAAAGGTATATTCTCACAAAACTAGATGCAACTGGATAACACGAGGCATAATTAATTCCTGCATGAGAAACAAACAACTACATACAATTGTGAAAAGGACGAATAATAGGAAATTAAAAGAATATTTTAATAAATATAGAAGTATTCTTAAAGGAGTAATAAAAGAAGCAAAGAAAATGCACACATCAAATAGGATATCTAAATCTGATAACAAGAACAAAACACTATGGCAAGTAGTAAATGAACAATCAACCGCATCAAAAACGCAAAAAATAGAAATTAAAAAAATAATACAGCAAGGCCGAGAAATAACAAATAAACAACATATTGCAAACCTACTTAATGATTTTTTTGCCAACGTTGCGAAAACATAATCAAATTCTGAGTCTGAAAAGACTAACAACATAAAATTACCTAGTAATTCTGTATCTATATACTTAATACTTACCACAGAGTTAGAAATATTATCGATTATTAAAAAAATGAAGACGAAAAAATCTTCTGGGCCCGACGATATTCCTTATTACTTGCTTAAAATATGTGCAGAATATTTTCTTATACCGTTGACTGATATATGCAATTCCTCTCTTGAAACGGGAACATTTCCAGAAGATCTTAAACTTGCAAAAATAAGACCTATACACAAAAAAGGATCAACTACTGACCCAGGAAATTATCGTCCTATCTCTATACTATCTGTTTTCTCCAAAATTTTAGAAAAAGTTATGTATAACAGATTGGTGCCCTTTTTGGAAAAGAATAATATCTTCACGAAGAGCCAATTCGGGTTTAGGAAGTGCAAATCAATTAACAATGCTGTAGTTGCTTTTCTAAGTGATATATATAAAGCGAGAGTGAGAAGAAATAAAATATATGGAATTTTTCTGGATCTCACAAAAGCCTTTGACCTTGTTAATCATAAAATTTTATTGAAAAATTGCGTAGTTATGATATTAGAGGTCATGCTAATTTATGGTTCCACTCCTATTTGACTAACCGCATGCAATATGTAGAAATAGGTCCAACCAAGTCAGAGGTAAGACACATTAGGCACGGAGTTACACAAGGGTCAATATTAGGTCCTATACTTTTCCTTATATACATTAACGATCTTCCTGATTATATAGTTGCAAACAAAAGCGTACTTTTTGCGGATGATACAAATATTTTAGTTGAAATTCCAAATAACATTTGCTCCGAGGAAATCATATTTAAGAACACGACAGATAAAATTACAGAATGGATAAAAGCAAACCAACTTAACTTAAATGCAGCGAAAACAACTATAATGAGTTTCAATGAAGGAAAACTGAACTCTCTAAATATACATCAAATACGTATAGACGGGGAACTCATACAGGTATCTGACTCTTGTAAATTTTTAGGGATAAAATTAGACTCTAAGTTAACATGGGACGATCACGTGAATGATTTGTTGAGGAAACTAAGCGCGAAAATATATCTTATACGTAAAGTTAGTAAGATTCTAACTACAGAAACATTGAAAACAATTTATTTCGGATTGATTCAGTCAATTCTATCGTATGGAATCATTTTCTGGGGTAATACCTGTTATGCAAAAAAGTGTTTACTATGCAGAAGAAAATGTTACGAATAATGTTATCAGTCCCGTTTCATACACCAAGTAGACCACTGTTTCAGAAACTTAAAATATTACCATTGCCGTGTATATACATTCTAGAAACAACATCATTTATACATATGAATAAAAGAAACTTTTAACTCAACTCGGACCTACACGAATACAACACAAGAACAACCAATCATATTCATATCCAAAATTTCCGTCTAACAAGAACTCAAAATTCGTTACACCACATAGGAATAAAACTTTATAATAAATTACCAGATCGTGTCAAACGAATGCCAAACTTGCAGTTTAAAAGACACCTCAAGTTACTGTTACTCAAACATCTTTTCTATGGTTTAGATGAATATTTTCACTGTGATCTTTCTTTATAATGTAAATATTAGATATATTTGAATTTTAAAATATATAAAACAAGGTTAATTTATATTTTCTCTAAAAGTACACTTAGTTTGTTTTATTGTTACGTATATATTTTCTATTATTACTTTATATATTGTATTATTATATATTATTTTTTAAATAATTGTATTACTAATTGTAGCGTATCTCCTGCAATTATTATTATTATAACTTGTAATAGTAACTGTATCTCTTGACGAAGCCATGAACGCTAAGTTCTTACGGCGGAAAATGAAATAAATAAATAAATAAAAATCGCATGATTTTTTTTTAACGGCAAGTCTGTGATTACACTCTAAAACAGTGACTTTAATCGGTTTTTACAGGTGTAGTCACTTCCTGGAACTGTTTCTGCGTGAGTCACTTTTCTGAACTGTTCATGCCTTTGGTGTGACGTCTTAGTTCAGAGATTGGTGTTACTCAGTACTTGTGTGTATTAATAGCTTTTATCATACTTCATACTGCCTTTTTGGACAGTTCCTTATTTTTGCACTTCAAGATGTAAACGCTGAGCTATTCCGTATAAAATCAGGAAGTTTACATATGAAGCCTCAAAAATTAGAGTTAAATTTTACATTTCAAGTAGTATTACCAGTTGACGAAAAAAAAGTGGAAGGCTGAGATTTTTTCGAAGTCAGTTTTGAAATTACAGGACCTAAAAATACTGATAATTTACCAGCAAAATATTCCATTCTTGACATTTGTTCGATTAGCACTTGCAGAGAGCTCAAAGCTCGTAGGATACTAGCAGGTAGCAACATAGCACTTGCAACATAGATATTTTCTATTTTGTATCCAAGTAGTATGAGAATCTTCAAGGTAATTTAAATGAAATTTTTATTAATTGTTTATGGTAATGAACAATTTGTTAAACAACTAATTTATATTTTAGCAGAGTGTGACGTGAAAAGTCACGAAATATCAAAACTGTACCGTCAAATGGGGTGAATAGAAACACATTTTTGGCTATATGAGTATATAAGTTTGGTGATGTTAAAGATTTCCCTTATCAGATTATTCCAAGAAAACGGTCTTAATATGCTAATGAAGTTAAGTAAACGTCATATTAATTTATCATCTCCACTTTTCTTCACCTTGATTTTTTTTAATGTCTCTATTCACCCCATGGGTAGGGGTGAATAGAAACAATGACTTTATTTTCATTGTTGTTTCTTTTGTACTATTGGGAAGGTAAAAAGAAACAGCGTATTTGTAGATACGAACTATTTATTTGATACCTGCAAGATATAAGTTCAATAAGACCAGTATTACATAAGTTACAAACTTATAAAACAATACAATGTACATACAAAGTAGGTACAAACGACCGTATAATTTTTATGACATTTGAAAAAAGACTTAACCACTGAAATCACTAGGGAAACTTATCGTATACTTAAAGCGTGCTGACGAACTCCTAATAAGACCCGACAGTTTCGTCAGAGTATCCTCATGTAGTAAGAACGACTCTTCAGAAATTTCTAAAAATTTCATTGTTTTTGTTCCTCTTATAAAACACTCCCACATATCAACGATGTTCACATTTTCGCACTTGGGTAGCGAATAGCCTCACCGAGTATTTTAGCTTCCCTTAAACCTTTACCACAACAAAATCACCAGCTTTAAAAAACCATGATCTAGTTCATGATCGTCTGGAGTGTTGTCTTACTCCTTTTCCGACAATACAAGGGTTATAAAACACTCCCACATACCCACCATGTTCACATTTTCTCATCTTTGTCACTGTCGTGAAGACAATAATAGTCTGAGCTCTGTGATGACGATTGTTCCACATGCATCAACTTTCTTGTTCGTGAGAAATCCGTTTCGTTGCTGTCGGAGTAAGAGAGCGCAGGTTGAGTTTCGTTGTGATTTGATGAAAGTGTATCATTTTCAGAATACAAACCCTCTTCTTCCGTTCTTCTTCTTCTTCTTCTTCTTCTTCTGTTCCCTCTTCTTCCGTTGTTTAATTTTTTCATGTTCTCGCATGTTCTTGAGAAGACCCATAAGGGAACGGTCTACAGTCTGAGATGTCTCTTTGCTGTTCTGTTTCTTCTCGTTCAGTGTCTCTTTTCGGCAGCTTCCTCAGTACTTGGTCTCGACAAAGGGGAAAAATTCCACACTTTTCAAATCCAGCCCTGATATTTACCTCCTTCAATTTGTCACACATTTTTTCGAGAAGAGTTGGAAATTTGTTCTTAGAGATGGTTGATTCATTCCTATCAGGTCCTTTTTTCCGCTCCTCAAAATTTTCCACTCCTCAAGAAGTGTTTCTATTCACAACATTAATTAAAAATCGTAACAATAACCCAGTAAAGTTAAATTTTGATTACAAATAATTTACAAAAGGAAAACGTTTACTATGAACCTCTTTAACCCTTCAGCACTCGCGCACAGACCGACACGCGAGAAGTCGCACGCGGTCGAAATGACCGCGTTGTAAATTCGATGTTCAGGAATGAATTACATATTTTTAAATGAATTGTATACTTGCCAAAAGCAGTGGAGTGTTGCAACAATACAGTCTGGGGAAGGATTAGAGGGGGTGAGGGGAAGTTTTCTCAAAGTCACTAAACAAAATCAAAGAATATTTATAAGTGTCGAAAAGACTGCGCTGCGAGTTCTCGAGGGTTAAATGAAACAACAAACTAGAAAATTGGCTTATGTTTAAATGCAACAAATATGAAAATGTCATACTTGCCAAGAAAGTTTGTGGAGCGCCAAAATACCGTGTAGGATTTCAGTAACATATTAACGCTGCTGCCGTTACCTCAGTGTTCCCAACTCACTAAAAGATTTTGTATCTGCTGTGAACACTTTAGCCATTTAAGACAATGTTAAGAAATTTCAGTTTTGTTGATTAATTTATCGTTCAGATAAATCTAAAACTAATCTGGGAGTTTTGTTTCTATTGACTGCCATGTTTCTATTCACCCCATTTGACAGTATGCAAACTTGCAATATCATGAGATGACAGCACATACCCAGTCAGGAATGTTAAGAGAAATAGTAACTGTATTCGCAATAATAGTAAATTAATATTCTCTAAGAACAAATTTCCAACGCTTCTCAAAAAAATGTGTGATAAACTGAAGGGGGTAAATATCAGGGCTGGATTTGAAAAGTGTGGAATTTTTCCCCTTTGTCGAGACCAAGTACTGAGGAAGCTGCCGAAAAGAGACACTGAACGAGAAGAAACAGAACAGCAAAGATACATCTCAGACTGTAGACCGTTCCCTTATGGGTCTTCTCAAGAACATGCGAGAACATGAAAAAATTAAACAACGGAAGAAGAGGGAACAAATAGATGTTGTTTCTGGTAAGAATTTTGGTTTGTATTCTGAAAATGATACACTTTCATCAAATCACAACGAAACTCAACCTGCGCTCTCTTACTCCGACAGCAACGAAACGGATTTCTCACGAACAAGAAAGTTGATGCATGTGGAACAATCGTCATCATAGAGCTCAGACTATTATTGCCTTCACGACAGTGACAAAGATGAGAAAATGTGAACATGGTGGGTATGTGGGAGTGTTTTATAACCGGTGTATTGTCGGAAAAGGAATGAGACAACACTCCAGAAGACAACATTCCAGACGATCATGAACTAGATCATGGATTTCTAAAGCTGGTGATTTTGCTGTGGTAAAGGTTTAAGGGAAGCTAAAATACTCGGGGAGGCTATTCGCTACCCAGGTGCGAAAATGTGAACATGGTTGATATGTGGGAGTGTTTTATAAGAGGAACAAAAACAATGAAATTTTTAGAAATTTCTGAAGAATCGTTCTTACTACATGAGGATATTCTGACGAAACTGTCGGGTCTTATTAGGAGTTCGTCAGCACGCTTTAAGTATACGATAAGTTTCCCTAGTGATTTCAGTGGTTAAGTCTTTTTTCAAATGTCATAAAAATTATACGGTTGTTTGTACCTACTTTGTATGTACATTGTATTGTTTTATAAGTTTGTAACTTATGTAATACTGGTCTTATTGAACTTATATCTTGCAGGTATCAAATAAATAGTTCGTATCTACAAATACGCTGTTTCTTTTTACCTTCCCAATAGTACAAAAGAAACAACAATGAAAATAAAGTCATTGTTTCTATTCACCCCTACCCATGGGGTGAATAGAGACATTAAAAAAAATCAAGGTGAAGAAAAGTGGAGATGATAAATTAATATGACGTTTACTTAACTTCATTAGCATATTAAGACCGTTTTCTTGGAATAATCTGATAAGGGAAGTCTTTAACATCACCAAACTTATATACTCATATAGCCAAAAATGTGTTTCTATTCACCCCATTTGACGGTACAGTTTTGATATTTCGTGACTTTTCACGTCACACTCAGTTAAAATATAAATTAGTTGTTTAACAAATTGTTCATTACCATAAACAGTTAATAAAAATTTCATTTAAATTACCTTGAAGATTCTCATACTACTTGGATACAAAATAGAAAATATCTATGTTGCAAGTGCTATCTTGCTACCTGCTAGTATCCTACGAGCTTTGAGCTCTCTGCAAGTGCTAGTCGAACAAATGTCAAGAATGGAATATTTTGCTGGTAAATTATCAGTATTTTTAGGTCCTGTAATTTCAAAACTGACTTCGAAAAAATCTCAGCCTTCCACTTTTTTTTCGTCAACTGGTAATACTACTTGAAATGTAAAATTTAACTCTAATTTTTGAGGCTTCATATGTAAACTTCCTGATTTTATACGGAATAGCTCAGCGTTTACATTTTGAAGTGCAGAAATAAGGAACTGTCCAAAAAGGCAGTATGAAGTATGATAAAAGCTATAAATACACACAAGTACTGAGTACCACCAATCTCTGAACTAAGACGTCACACCAAAGGCATGAACAGTTCAAAAAAGTGACTCACGCAGAAACAGTTCCAGGAAGTGACTAAACCTGTAAAAACCGATTGAAGTCACTGTTTTTGAGTCTAATCACAGACTTCGCAGTTAGAAATTGGTATACTTAAGGAAATCACGTATCATGTGCAAAATTTTAAAAGTTGTTATATCGTCCCTTTGTTTCTTTGTAATCATAGTGACAGTTTTTTGTAGCTGCAATTGCAAAAAGTTCATCCGATTTTTAAATTTTCTGATACATTAATTAATTATATATAATTAATGTTAGGGAGAACGGGTCTCTATTTTCACTTATAATAATGTAATGCTTTTTCCACATAGCAAAAAATAAGTATTTTGTTATTCACCGGGTTAACTCCGATATCGTATATATCGCGGCGGACTTAAGTCTTTGACCAGGTAATGGCGACTGCTTTGAAACAGATGCAGCTTATAAGAATTAAATCTTTCATATCTGTAGTTGCGTGTGCAGAAGAAACATACTTCTGGGTCATGATCGCAATGGTTCATGGTGAGTGGTGGGTCGTAGTTTGTCATGGTGGTGGCGGGTCGCAGTGGATCATATGCACCACTGACCCACGACCAACTGACCCACCGATTCAATGAACAAATCCAACTGTGTCACTTTCCGGAATATCCGTACAGATTTTTGGAAAAGTTGCAAAGGATATGTAATGGCTACATTTTAGGTTAAGGCATTACTAGTCCGCAGTTTTATTTTTGAATGGAATTACGATTCGCCGTGATTTTTCTACATATTTTTTCGTGATAAAACGTTAATGACCAATAGAGAATACAATTTTTTCGATTCGGATTGGTTTGGGTTAACAGCTTGAAAACGAAATCCTTTAATTCCCAACGATTATGCCTGTTAGGTTAAGGAAGACTATGATTAAAACAAGTTAATAATGATGGACGAATTGGTGGAATGAGAAAGTGGGAGTATCCCGTGAAAACCCACGAGCACGATGTCCGCATAAACCTTACTTGCCTTGGGAACGAACCAGGCACCCCACACATCAGATTGTTTATTAGGCGGGGACTCACTTTCGATTCTCGATGGGAAAGCCTTTTAAATATTAAATCTTATTGATGTATCTGTGTTCGTGTCCCTGTCGTTCATGGTTATTGGAAACACCTCTAAAACAAGAATAACCGAATACATTAGAAATAAGTTACGGAGATACTTTGGGTTTTTCTTAAATTTAATCTTGAATTTTCTGGGCTACGCTATGTTATCTTGACCGAAATCTGTGATTCATGGTTAATAGCACGTTTGCAATTCGCTACATAGAAACTCTTACATAAAAGAGCAATTCGCAACTCTTAATTAAAAGAGCGGTCTTAGGGTAGTGGCTTGAGCATTGGCTTTGTGTGTTAGGAGTCCGCGGTTCGATTCTCTCCGAGGATATTCAGAAAAAAATTATAATTTAGAATGTTAATATTTCTGATGTATAATAAAATGAAGGATTGTCAATTTCTCTTGTTCTTACAAGTTAGAGTTAAAACGACTTCTTTCACAGGGAAAACTAACTACATGACGTCAAAATCTCGATTCCTACTGACTGAAAACTTCGCTTGTCCTAGAAACAATTTATGAATACAAATTGGTCCTCCTTCATGCCTATGAGTCATAAAATTTACCTGAATTGTTACTAACTGTTCTACCCTTACTAGAAACAATATTAATGTTTTCCTTCTCCATTTTCAACACGTACCATATATTCGTTAAAGAAAAATCGATAAATAGTAACTATTTCAATTGTATATTTTTATGATATTTCAATATAACGCATCCATAATCCAACGTCTTTTACCCAAATAAAGGGTGTCACTTAGAAAAGGTATCGTCATGAAAACAAATCGTACTTAAATCCTGTTAAGGCATCCTAAGTCTCGAATTTCATATTGTCCAGTAGCTGACACATTCTTTCTCTCTTTGCAAAGGAACTCTTATAGGTCAATTCCTCATTATAGAGGGTCCAAAGAATTTATTTTCGTTTTCGTAATTTCAGTATGCTCATTTGTATTGCAGTAGGACGTAATATTGAGGTATCAAATATTTAGTAAATAATAATAATAATAATATAGATAAGAAATTCCGTACGAGGACACATTGTATTAATGCCTGTAAAATCGCTCGCAGCGTTAGCCAGAAGTTACAAAATAGTCGGGATTGGAGAGAAGTGTCAGTAGCGTCAAGATATACCCTCTCCATACGTCCATACAACTAGCTAAATGCTATAACGGAAAATTTCGAGACAAATTTCGTGTAGAAAGTAAGTACTCTGAATTCGCAAGAGCCGTAGGAAAATGTGTTTCTAAGTAATGGTTATTCCGGCTAAGCTACTGCCGGCTAAGGAGAGAATGTAAGAAATATTCGAATAAAGAAAGTGGGAGGAAGCGGAACACGGAGCAAACCTATACCCACGTTATTTGTTCAGCACAATACTCACTAGGCGGGAGGTGGGTGAAACAGGTTGAACCATTAAATTTACAACACTTCAGTAATAATAATAATAATAATAATAATAATAATAATAATAGAAATAATAATAATGGTATGAAAAGTTTTAAAGTTGCCCTAAAATTTGGCAAAACTTAGTTAAACGTAGGGGTTTCGGGGAAGGGGTTCTGTACCTCCCTGAGATATTTCTGCAGCTACTCAAGTTTAATCGAAAGCTTTCCGCTAAAGTTTCCTGTAGAAAAAAATTCAATTGTACGTTTTCAGGAAAAGGACTGTAATAAAAACAACTGAATATCATTTAACACTAAGGGATGTAATAAACTAACATGTGAAGTTTGCAGATGTAATTATATAAGCTTTGTGACAAAAATATATACACAGACCATAATTCTGTGGGCTCTGAAATACAAAGTAACAAAATAATATATAAGATTCAGTCTACAAAGCAATTGTTACCTAAAGTGTGGCATATACTCTTTCGAGAATCGAGATGAGACGTTCAGTTTTTACGATACTTTTCGTCTCGTCTAGATTCTCATCGTTAAAGCGTGACAATATTGTGAGTTTGCCTTGTTCCATCTCGAATTAAAATGTTAAGCTTTATCCCGATTTTGTCTGGTTTGTTTTAGAATCGAGATGAGAAATTCCCCTTTTAATCGGCAACATTACACAAAACCGAAATATTGTTTTTGCCTAATATCATGTCGCTGCTTGTAATGGTATGACCTGTGCGATAATAAGTTCTTATTGTTTAAAAATTTCTACACAAAACCGAAATATTGTTTTTGCCTAATATCACGTCGCTGCTTGTAATGGTATGACCTGTGCAATAATAAGTTCTTATTGTTTAAAAATTTCACGAGATAATTATTATTATTACCAGTATTGTTCCTTTAAATCTGATAGTTCAAGTATTGAAACAAACGAGTATTCAAATATTCGAATGTAATAAAACGTGTCATTGCCGATCAATCTTAATCAAAATTCCTAAAGTAGTGAAAAAAAAGTTGTTCGACGTTTATTTGGTGGAAGAACCTCCAGATTACTGGTCAAGCTTCTAGGCCACTTAACCACGATGACTGCGCTGTAAATGATTCGTCTTTAAGCTCTTCCTCAGCTTGGAAAGTTGTATGTTACTTTTTTCTTCGCTTAAAAAACTACTTTCGTGTTCAACTTATGATGATATAAGTGAATAATCTTCAGTAGAGTTTATATTAATAACTTGAGTTGTTCTTAAACCTTTGGTTCGCAAGTTTGCTTTTCTCCACACGAAACTACACATATGACTGATTTAATTCTCATACTCTGTATTTGTTTCAAAGCAGTCGCCATTACATGGTCAAAAGCTTATGACCGCTACGATATAAATGATTGTTCAATTTGATATAGTGAAAAAATCTACATCTTCTTATTTTGAAAGTAGAAAGATATGGAGACTTCACAGTTGTACCCATTTCATATTCCTGCGGTAATTCATGTAATAAAACAAATTGAGCGCTATTTTATCATGAAATATAGGGAATGATGTCATATTTTTCTGTTGCTACGTATTCATTATCTCCAATCACATTTCGTTTTTTGTTGAATATGTTACAGGTATTTGCTTCCCACGGAGAAGACAATACGTTTATAATATTAAAGGAAGCCATTTCTCATTCAGAAGAATCTCATACTTCGATGCAGTTTGACAAAGGATTTCATCGATCACGTTTGCCAAGACTTATGCTGACACAGGAAAGTGAAAAGCGTCGTACGTACCAAATCAGTGATAAACGCTTTAGTCAAAGTTCAAATTGTCAAGCGGTAAGTTACTGCATACGGGTGAGAAATCCCACATCTGCGTAGTATGTGGAAAGGAATTTCGTGTTTCTTCAAGTTTGGCTAAGCACATGTTAATCCACACAGGAGAAATATATTACACATGCCAAGAGTGTGGTTATAGATTTAAAGATCGTTCAAATATGGTTAGACACATGTTAATCCACACAGGAGAAAAACATCACATATGCCAAGTGTGTGGTTTTGGATTTAAACTTCGTTCAAGTTTGGTTACACGTTAATCCACACAGGAGAGAAGCCTTACATGCGCCAGGAGTGTGGTAAGGCATGTAATCGACGTTCACATTTGGTTACACACATGTTAATTGATACAGGAGAAAAGAATCACTTATGCGAAGTGTGTAGTAATGCGTTTAATCGACGTTCAAGTTTGGCTACACGCATGTTAATCCAAACAGTAGAGAAAGATTGCACGTGCCAAGAGTGTGTCGGGGCATTTAAACATCGTTGAAGTTTGGTTAGACACATGTTAATCCACACAGGAGAAAAAGCTTATAACTGCCAAGAGTGTGGTGGACATCTAATCAACGTTCAAATTTGGTTAGACACATGTTAATTCACACAAGAGAAAGCATCGCACGTGCCAAGTGTGTAGTAAGGCATTTAATCAACGTTCAGGTTTGCTTACACACATGTTAATCCACACAGGAGAAAAACCTTACAAGTACTAGGAGTGTAGTAAGACGTTTAATCGACGTTCAAGTTTGGCTACACACAAGTTAATCCACACAGGTGAATAACCTTACAAGTGCCACAAGTGAGGTAAGACATTTACTGAACGTTCAAATTTGGCTTCACACATGTTTACCCACACAGGAGAAAAACATCACACATGCCAAGTGTGTGCCGGGCATTTAAACATCGTTCAAGTTTTGCTACACACATGTTAATCCACACAGGAGAGAAAACTTACACATGCCAGGAATATAGTTGAGTATTAAATCAACGTTCACATGTGGTTAAACACGTTAATTCACACAGTAGAAAAGCATCACACATGCTAACAGTGTTGCAGGGCATTTATAAAACGTTCAAATTTGGCTAGGTACATGTTAATCGACACAGGAGAAAAAGATCACACATGCCAAGAGTGAGGTGGGGCATTTAATCCACGTTATAGTTGAGTAGACACATGTCAATGCATGCAGGAGCAAAATCTCAGACGTGCCCAGATAATTGAATAGAATCTATTCAACGTTCATACGTGTTGACCCACAAACGAAGTAAACGTCATACGTGAAAAAATGTGAGAAAAAAATAAAGTCTACGCTCAAAACTCTCAAGACATTTCTATAAAGAAGTATAAAACTACAGAAATTCAAAGAGCGTTGATGGCGTTTACTGAAGGTTCACACATAGCGTAACGCATATTAATCCACACAGGACAATCATCACACGTACAAAGAGTGTAGAAATCATTTACTGGCAGCTCACATTTGGCATGTGGCAATATTAAAACATTGCAATAACCAAACATGCAAATGATGTTGAATAGGATTTTGTTTGTAATTAGCTTTGGCACGAAAATTTACTAGACATAGGATATAGAAAGCGATTTACGCACTCACAATATGTCAAGTCAAGTTTAGAAGTTAAGTTCATGATAAATATCCTAAAAAAGAGGTCTACAATAATATTAAATATTAAAGGAAACATTAAGTCCTTCAAATAACATACCTCCCCTTTGTAAAGAAATGTGTTTTGGAAGACAAATTTTAAGTTCGTAATTTGGGGACAGATAGGACGGCAAATTTGGTCTGCACCCACTCTACGAACTGCGCTTCTGCCTTGCTGTCAAATGGATTGCAGCATAGTGAAAAAGTCGCAGAAGGCGAGCAAAATTCGAATGACGATTCCTCAAGTGAATGTTTATCTTAAAATAATGATTCCATATATACCCCTTCTTGAGTCTTCATATATATAATGGAGTCAGGGGTAACAAGTTTAAGCGACATCGATAATGAGGGTGCACCTTGCTCATCAGCTACAAGTGTAGATCCAGCGGTACAAACCTTTTCCAAGTCTATTCCAACACTAGGGCCTTCTGGACCATCTGCGATTTCGCTCTAATGTCAAGCTTTGAGGTGGTATTTTCTTCAGGAGGAAATTCTTGTACCCTACTCTCGAATATAGAAAACTCGAGAAATGCTATTTCTAATTGCATTGAAGGTACGTAGGACGTCACTTGTTCAGCACGTTTTGCTGATGTTACCTGTCCGACTTGTTTCTGTCTTCGTTAAGCTATCACTCGTGGTATTCTGTGTACAGTACTAAATCCAGTTTGATCACAGTTAAAGGTACACTTCAGAGTAAACTTACATTTCTCATATGCTAACTTCAAATTGTTCAAAAAGTCGTTCACGTTATACTTATTGAAGCTGGTATTTCTTGTTAAACTTTTGATTCCAGAGATCGCAGTGATAACTGAGGGGGATGCTGCATAAAACCATTAAGCCAGTCGTATCCCGCACTTTTGTGCACAGTTTAAGATTCAGGCATATTCTTCTTCAAGGCATATGCGTAAGCCAAAGTTCGTACGTGCCTCGTTCTAAGCCCATAGTTCGCCTTACCTGCGCTAACAAGCGTTTCCCACAAAAAAGATTTCCTTGAAATATTACAGGATCTCTATTTGAGTCCTCCTTGTATTTTTTAATATGTCTATCAAAGGCTGATTTCGATATGTTGTGTTCTCTTTCTACCTCTCATATAATCTTCTTTTTCTCTCTTACTATGTTTACGGCTTGCAGAATAGCACTGTTTGCTGTTTTTGTGTAGTCTAGGTTTATCTTCTTCCACTTGCGTGGCATTTTTCTGAAACACAGATGTGAAAAAGTACTAAATAAATATAGCGCTAGCCAAGCGGAAACACAGGAATTATAATAAAGGTACCCTTGTGAGTAGAAAGGAGTGGGACAGTGTCCCAATCCTCCTCAATTCATCATGCATAATCATCCCTGTATACCCACTTTTACTACTGTCACTATAAAACCACGAACTCTGGTATTAGAATCATACAAAAGTGTTCTAAATGTACTCTCAATACCTAACTATCTACTCTTATATTAAATCCTCTGCTACCTCTTCATATTGTCAAATATTTTCATAATATAAATCTCACATGATAGTTATCAGCGATGAAGGAAAATTTATCTTCTAAAAATTTGTGCACATTCAGAACCTATGTGGAAAACTTATGGTTAGAGGATCAAAATTTTTGATAGATTTTGGATGAAGCCGCTCCTCACCGTAGATCTGTATGTTAGGTTTGGCACTAAGAAAACTTTCAAAGTACTTAGGATCGTCTATGAATAAAGTTCAAAAAGATGGCATCAAACTGTAGAAAAGTTAAATTTCGTGCTCCTGTTTCGAGAAAATATTTGTGGTTTCTCTGTGCTTATCATTTCCATTGTGAACCCAGTAGTAAGCTTACGGCTAGGGTCTGCGTTTGACAGTATCTCCAGCTGGAAATGCATTGAAATGCTGTTATCTCTTGTTGCTATATAACACTCAATTAATATAATTTACAATGTTCAACACAGATGGCAAGAAAAGAGTGAGAGTGACTTGGACAACGTGATCCTACGCTAGAGAAGTGCTCCATATTCTCTGTTTAATATGGTGATGTACAGAAGGATGCAGATCAAAAGTGCAGGGAACAGAAAACCACATTTAAGGTATACTACCAAAATACACGAAGCATTAAAACAATTTTAGACTCTGCTATGAATATTAGTTTGTTACCGGAATATGGCTGTTTAGTGGTGAGTGAACGTGATCGAAAGAATCGGTAATGAGCAGTGGAATGCCGTTTCTCATACAATTGTCTACATAGATAAACGATCGCAAGATAATAGGGGCGGAGTGTTCGTAGTAATAAATAATGGGGCAGCAGAGGACAGAATCATCTTGTACGTGAGTGTGAAATTATTTGAGCTAAGGTAAGTGTGTTCAAAAACACAAATTTCGTCGGGTGCTTCTGCAGACTATATAGAAACAGTCCTCAAAATTTACTTGAAACATACCACGAATAACTTCCAGTTGCCATTAGAAGGTGACAAAGTTGCTCATTTTGGTGACTATAACTTGGGTTTAGATATGGATCGACAGTAAACATGGGATAACATCAGACCCTTTGTCGACAATTCTATTCAAGGACTCGATTTGGGATAGTACAATATTAATAACGCGCGTAAAAATAACAGCTTAGGTTATGTCATCTGTATATTTCCAACAGAATGTGTCATCTCATATACAGAGTTGCTTCTCCCAGACCGCGAGTTCCCCGTTCCATATGTTACTCCCGAAACCAGAAGCCAGCTATCCAACTCAAAAAGAAAGTTTGTGCCTGACTGAAGGAAGGCCCCTTTGGGTGAAATTTGTAAAATACTACAGGTGTTACAGTGGACACTTTTACTAGATGGAACAATAGACGAGACAGTGGGTTATTTGTCCGATGTTTTTAATGCAACAATAATAAATACTTTGTACTGTTTAAAAAAGTAAAATCAATGAAATTTCCAACAAGGAACGGCGAACAGAGTTGCCATACATTCCGAAATAAGAAAAAGCTTTGGGAATTGTGGCGTGTATTTCCAAATGAACACATATTCTTAAAAGAATTTCTGATATAGGAAAAAAGCTATTGAGATGCAGCGAATACTATATTTTTTGCAACTAAATTATATTTTTTTTTTAAAAAAAAAAATTAGACACCAGCATCAACAACACTAAACAATTTTGGTCTTAGGTCTAAAACTTCTAGCATACCTTTAGTAAGGTCCAATGACGCATCAGGTGAAGAAGTTGAGGGAAAAACAGAAAATTTTAACAAGTTTTTTTGTAATAAATTCAAAAGTGCAAAATCAACGTACTTCCCTGTTCAATCCGTTTGCTCGCCCACTATATCTCATTTATCTATCACTTCTGCAGAGGATGAGTTACTTTTATTTTCTCTCCGGTCTGAGAGCCTCAGGCCAGGACAATATAAGCAAAACCTTTCTGCGTTCAACGTCATATCTATTATTTCTTTTCCGCTTTCGCTGATTTTTCATAGATGCGTCATGGAAACCAATTTTCCCTGTTCTTGGAAAGCAGCCCGTTTCTCTCCCATTTATAAGTCTGGATTAGAAAGTTATGTCTCATCCTGAAGCAATATCTCGCTACCCTGAAACATATGAATCCTCTACGAGAAAATTATCGAAAACATTACTTCCGGTTCAGTACAATGCCAAAGTTTGGATTGGAGGGTGTATGGTCCATCTGCCATCAGAAGTAGCCAAAATGTGATTTTTTTTGTTTCGCATTTACATAAAATGTAAGTAAAACTTTCATTACGTTTCAGTCGCTGTTTCATTTTTAACATCCCTAACATCAAAAATAATACAAGAAGACCACATCTGTATGAGTTAGCATTAGTACTAATAAATGAAAACCTGAAAGCCCGTTCTGAAATCTCAACTTTGAAAAAAAAAATTGCTGCTGTTCTTGGGACAATATAGAAAGCAAAATACCGATGATGAACCAGTCTAACATATCCGAAGAGATATCTGCTACATCTCCTGGTCAAGACAAAACAGAATTCGCCTTCAATGTAATGATTGTGGAAAAAATGTGTTCAGAAGGCAGTCAACAATTACTACTACTTGCAATACATGCCAGGAATCTCAGAAAGGGGGCAGTGACATGGAGGTTGATTAATTTTGAACTCGCCTAGCATCTACATATTGTGGAAAAAAATGTGCAAAAAGCACTCAATGATTACTGCTCCCTGCAATAAATATCAACATTATCACAGCTAGCTCAGTGACATGGATGTTGATTAGGTTAGATTCTGTTCTTTTGTGTTTGGTTCAGTGTGTTCACTCATACTGTGTTGTAATTTAATTTAAAGCAAAAGCATACTTTTGGTCAACAATGATTTGTTTTAATTTACTAAACCTAAATGCTCCAAAACATACATTTTGCATCATGCACAATGCTGAAATTGGTGATTAATCGATGGCAGCCATTTTGACGTCGTCGCGAGTGGAAACGTGAATTGGCAGTACGTGAGCGGATGAAGGTTAAAGAACGTGATATTTAACGAATTTTATCGCAAACTTTTCACAACTAACGTGTTTCGCATTTGTATATTTTTCACGTGTGTAATTTGACTATACCATTTTATATACACACTTTTTTTCAGTAAATCGTTTCACATATCTTGCTATATCTTATGGACTTCATGTAAACGGTTTTCACAATTATGCATAGCCATCTTTTACCTGTATGAAATAGCATGTTTCCCCAAAATTGAACTTCGACTATACCAATCTTCATAGTCTTGACACGAGCAGTTCCTCCCCATGTGTATTAATATATCTGTTGCAAAATATAAACTTATTAGGTCGTTTCTACACACTTGGAACGCTTTAGTTTTTAATATGTTTTCTCCTGCGTGTTTTAACATACGCATTGCAAAATGTGAGATCCATATAAATCTTCTTTTGAACTGTGTGAGAGATTTTCATCTGTGTATTAAAATGTCCTGCCAAACTTAAAAATACTTTTCTAAACTCGTCATATGTGTGGCTTTCCACTTACGTATATTAAAATTTGTCTTGCCAAGCTTGAACGCGAATAAGATGAGGCACTAGAATCAGAAGCTGCTAGCTAGATTTTATTGCTAGATTTTACAGGATCGCGGTTTAAACCTTATAGAAATGTGTTGACATACAGTTATATTAATAAATGGAATAAAATTTTGTATGTTGTTTCGTTCCGAAACGTGTGACGTTTTCTTAAAATACCAGATACGCACAAGGTAAGCAGAAGGCTTTTGAATAGAATTTAAAACCTGATTTAACAACTTTTCTTATAAAACGGGTTAAAAGTTAGTAAGTCAGTCAACAGCTTCTGAGTACAGAATAAAGAATAGGTAAGGAATACGAAACATATCTATGAACTTTATTTTTAACAACCCACATGCATTTTCACTTTACGTTATCATCCCGAGCTTTAGAAACGACAGTGAGCGAAAGAGAGTAGAAAATACTGTGCAACGAAGTTCGGGTACACAAACTCATTCCGAACATACACCACGAATTCCGTTAAAGTCAATAACACTTTAGATAGGAATGACATTAAGGTCGCTTTAAAATCGAAGACGTTAACAACTGGAGTGAAATCATGTTCACCTTTATTAGTGAGTCTTCTCTTGACACATACAACCTTAATACAACTTTTGCGTGAAGTTCGTCTGATCAGTTTAACCCATGTGGAAGAGAGGACTACTTCATTTTTTGATCGCTTCTTTTCTTCAATTTGCCATAGTTTCCGCCAATCAGCATGAAAAAAATGTCTTGGGAAATACAGGGTGCGGCACGTAAAACCGGCCCGTCGTAATATTCGGGTATATTGTGTTTTTGGCAACACTTAAATAATCTACCTTCCTACCAAGATATGGCGTGTCGAAGTCGGGTCGACTTACGTGACCTGCAGCAGTCACGTGCAGCCGCAGCCAGTGAAACTTGTCGAAACCAGTTGAGAAAAAGGCCTCGTTGTGTTTAGCCCGGTGAGTGTCAGTGTGTGATAATGCCGTATTCGATACCCGAGCGTGTTGCCATTGTTGAAGGGTTCACTCCCACTGGATCTTTTGTGAAAACGAAGAATTTGTTTCGGGAGAAATTTCCAGGACGTTATGTGCCAGTAAGAACACCATACAGGAATTGATTGAAATATGGCGGCGTACAGGATCGGTTCAAAATGGTCCCAGGAACAGACGACCATCTGTCTGCACAACTGAATTAAAGATGCAGGTGGAGGAGATAATGACAAGAAGTCCGTCGAAAGTCAACCAGGAGATTGAGTCAACAGTTTCATACGATTGAGAGAAGTTTCAGATAATTTTTAGGGGGACTGAAGTTAAACCAATACCGGATAAGTGTTGTGGAAGAACTGAGGGAGCGTGACCAGCAGAAGAGGGTGCATTTCTGTTCATGGCTGTTGAGCAATGTCACCAGACTTGTCCACGTGTTACTTTTATGGGGACTGTTAAAGGGAAGAGTATACGAAACAAATCCACACACAATTGAGGAACTTAAGACCAGGATCCAGGATGTCACCAATAGCATTACAACACAAGAGCTGACAAGGGTATATATGAATCTCCTCAATCGTGCTCACATGTGTGTTGAAGTGGGCGGAGGACACTTTCAGCACCTGCTGGGAAGGCTGCTGTGAAGGTGAGTAGTCATATTCAATACATTACATTTCATTTATTTGTTGTAGTTAATCATATTCAATACATTACATTTCACTTTATGTGTTCACTTTACGGGCCGGTTTTACGTGCCGCACCCTGTATACATATATGCGGTAAAAACGGGCCTGCGCAACCACGTATCAACCAGCAAGATGCAGCCAAATCGCAGGCGATCCAGAAGGCCCTAGTATTGAAATAGACATGGAACATGTTTGTACCGCTATATCTACACTTGTAGCTGATGAGGAAGATGCACCCTGATTATAGATGTCGCTTAAACTTATTTCCGTCATCTCCATTGCATTAATGTAGACTCAAGAAGGGGTATATTTGAAGTCATTATTTTCAGATAAATTATTTACTTGAAGAATCGTCATTCGAATCTTCCTCGGCGTCAGTCATTTTTCACTATGCTACAATCCCTGTGACGGCAAGGCAAAAGCGCAGCTCGTAGAGTAGATGCGGCACCAATTTGCCGTAATATCCGCCAAAATTACAAACTTAAAACATGTCTTTTAAAGCACATTCCGTTACAAAGTGGAGGTATGTCATTTGAAATACTTAATATTTCCTTTAATATTATTGTAAACCTCTTTTGTAGGACATTAATCGAGATTTTATCATTTGTTTCAGAACTTAATATCTTGTGAGTACGTCAAATCTTTCTATATCCTATGTATAGTTACATGTCTTGCCAAACCTGATACCAAACTATATCCTATTTAACACCGTTTGCATGCCTGGTAATTGAAATGTTTTAATATATCCACTTGCCAAATGCGAAATGCCTGTAAATGTTTTTCTACACTCTCCGTACGTGTGGTTATTGTCCTGTGTGAATTAACATGTGATTTATTATGTGTGAACCTTGAGTAAATGCAATCTTTGCTCTTGCATCTCTGTGGTCTTCTACTTTGTTACTGAAATGTCACCTGATTTGAGCATAGACTTTACACCTTTCCACATTTTTTCGCGTATGACGTTTCTTTCCTGTGGGTCAAAACTTATTAGCGTTGAATAAATTCAATTCCAGCGTCCTTGCACGTGTGATATTTGTTCTCTGAGGATTGACATATATGTAGATAGATGTGAACGATGAATAAATGCCTTTCCACACACTTGGCACGTGTGATTCTTTTCTCCTGTGTGGACTAACATGTGTGTAGTCAAATCTGAACGTCGATTATGACTTACCACTCTCTTGGAATATGTGATGCTTTTCTCCTGTGTACTGGAACGTTGATTAAATGCCTCACCACACTATCGGCACGTTTGATGCTTTTCTCCTGTGTGGATTAACATAGGTCTAGTCAAACTTGAACGTCGATTAAATGATTTACCGCAAACTTGGCAATTGTGATTTTCTTCACCTGTGTGGATTAATATGTGCCTAACCAAATGTGAGCGTAGATTAAATGACTAACCACAATCTTGGCATGTGTGATGCTTTTCTTCTTAGTGGACTAACATGTGTCTAGTCAAAACCTGAAAGTCGATTAAATGATTTGCCGCCAACTTGGGAAGTGTTTTTTTTCTGCTGTGTGGATTAACATATGTGAACGTTGATTAAATGCCTTGCCACACTCTCGGCAACTGTGATGCTTTTCTCCAGTGTGGATTAACATGTGTCTAGCTATAGTTGACGATCGACTGAAAACCCTACCACACTGTTTTCATGTGTGATGCTTTTCTCCTGTGTGGATTAACATGTGTCTAGTCAAATTTGAACGTTTATTAAATAACTTACCACACTGTTGGCATGTGTGATTTTTCTCTCCTCTGTGGATTAACATGTGTGTAGCCAAATTTGAACGTCGATTAAATAACTTACCACACTCTTGGCACGTGTGATTCTTTTCTCCTGTGTGGATTAACATGTGTGTAGTCAAAATTGAACGTTGATTAAATGACATACCACACTCATGGCATGTGTGATGCTTTTCTCCTGTGTGGATTAACATGTGCCTAGTCAAATATGAACGTCGATTAAATGATTTGCCGCACACTTGGCAAGTATGATGCTTTTCTCCTGTGTGGATCAACATGTGTCTAGCCAAATGCGAACGCCATTTAAATGCCTTACTACACTCTTGGCATGTGTGACGCTTTTCTCCTGTGTGGATTAACATGTGCTTAGCCAAACTTGAACATACACGAAATTTCTTTCCACATACTCCGCAGATATGGGATTTCTTACTTGTATGCAGTAACTTACCGCTTGATATATTTGAGCTTTGACTAAAGCGTTCATCAGAGTCTTGGTACGTATGACGCTTTCCACTTTCCTGTGTCAGCATATGTATTGAAAAACGCGATCGATGAAAACCTTTGCCAAACTGCATCGAAGTATGAGATTCCTGATCTGAATTAGAAATGGCTTTCTTTAATATAATAAACGTATTCTCTTCTCCGTGGAAAGCATATACGTTATCGGACCTGAAACATATTCAACAAACAACGAAATGTGATTGGAGATAATGATTAAGTAGCAACAAAAAAAAAATGTCCTCATTGGCTATATTTCATCATAAAATTACCCTCAATTTTTTTTATTACATGAAATATTGTAGAAATATCAACTGGAGTACCATTCAGAAGTCTCCATATCTTTCTACTTTCAAAATAAGAGCCTGTAGCTTTTTTCAATATATCAAATTGAACAATCCTTTGTATCGTGGCGGTCATAGGTCATTGACAATGTAATGGTGACTGCTTTGAAACAAATGGAGAGTATGAGAAGTAAATGACATATCTGTAGCTTCGTGTGGAGAAAAAACAAATTTTTGATCCAAAGGTTTAAGAACAACTCAACTTATTAATAAAAACTCTACCGAAGTTTATTCACTTATATTATCATAAAAGGAACACGCAAGACGTTTCGAAAAAAACAAAAAAGTAACATACAACTTTCCAAGCTGAGGCAGAGAAACTTAACGTAACCAGACTAAAGATGAATCGTTTAAGCGTAGTGATCGTGGTTCAGTGGTCTAGTCGCTTGACCGGTAAACTGGAGGGTCTTCCACCGAATACACGTCGAGCAACTTTTTTTTCTACTTTAGGAATTTTGGTTGCGATTGATCGGCAGACACACTTTTATTACATTCAAATATTTGAATACTCGTATATTCAATACTTGAACTATCAAATTTTCAGGAATAATACTAGTAATAATAATAATTATCTCGTGAGATATTTAAACAAAAAAATTATTATCGCACAGGTCATACCATTACAACCAGATAAGTGATATTAGAAAAAAAAAATATTTCGGTTTTCTGTAATGCTGCCCATGAAAAGACGAATTTCTTATCTCCATTCTAAAACAAACCGAACAAAATCGGGATGAGGCTTAACATTTTAATTCGAGATGGGACAAGGGACAAGGCTAACTCACAATATCTTCACGCTTTAAAGATGAGAATCGAAACGAGATGAGCAGTATCGTAAACATTGCTCGTCTCATCTCGATTCTCGAAAGGGTAGGGTATATGCCACTTTTTAGGTAACAATTGCTCTCTAGACTGAATTTTATATATTATTTTCTTACTTTGTATTATGGTCTGTATATATATATATATATATATATATATATATATATATATATATATTAGCAAAGCTTATATAGTTACATCTGCAAACTCGACATGTTAGTTTATTATAACCCTTAGTGTTCAATGATATTCAGTTCTTTTATTACAGTTATTTTCCTGAAATCGTGCAATACAATATTTTCTACAGGAAACTTTAGCGGAAAGCTTTCGATTAAATTTGAGTAGCTACAGAAATGTCTCAGGAAGGTACGGAACCCCTTCTCCGAAACCCCTACGTTTAAATAAGTTTTGCAAAATTTCAGGGCAACTTTAAAACTTTTAATACCATTATCATCATTATGATTATTATTATTATTATTATTATCATTATTACTGAAGTGTTGTAAATTTAATGGTTGAACCTGTTTCACCCAACTCCTGTTTAGTGAGTATTGTGCTGAACAAACACCGTGTGTATTGGTTTTCTCCGTGTTCCGCTTACTTCCACTTTCTTTTTGGAATATTTCTTTCATTCTCATCATCGACTTCTTCTGTAGCTTATCCGACATAACCATTACTTAAAATATTTACTTACGGCTCTTGTGAATTCAGAATCCCTACTTTCTACACGAAATTTGTCTCGAAACTTTCCGTTATAACATTTTTCTAGTTGAAGGGACGTATGGAGAGGGTATGTCCTGATGGTCCTGACACTTCTCCCCAATCCCGACTATTTTGTAACTTTTGGCTAACGCTACCGGCGATTTTTACAGGCTTTAATAATATGTGTCCTCGTATGGAATTTCCAATCTATATTATTATTATTATTATTATTATGACTGAATATTTGATACCTCAATATTACGTCCTACTGCAATGCAAATAAGCATACTGAAATTACGAAAATGAAAATAAATTCTTTTGATCCTCTATAAGGAGGTATTGAGTTATAAGAGATACTACAAGAGAGTTATAAGAGAGAAAAAATGTGTCAGCTACTTGACAATAAGAAATTCGAAACTTCGGATGCCTTAAAAGAAGCTAAGTAGGATTTGTCTTCATCACGATACTCTTTCTAAGTAACACCCTTTATTTGGGTAAAAGATGTTGGATTATGGATGCGTTATATTGAAAGATCATCAAAATATACAATTGAAATAGTTACTATTTATAAATTTTCTTGAACAAATATATGGAACGTTTTGAAAATGGAGAAGGAAAACATTATTATTGTTTCTAGCAAGAGTAGAACAGTCAGTAACAATTCAGGCAATTTTATGACTCATAGGCATGAAGGATGTCCCATTTGTATTCATGAATTGTTTCTAGAACAAGCGAAGTTTTCAGACCGTAGGAATCGAGATTGTGACGTCATGTAATTAGTTTTTCCTGTGAAAGAAGTCGTTTCAACTCTTAACTTGTAAGAACAAGAGAAATTTACAATCTTTCATTTTATTATACATCAGAAATATTAACATTCTAAATTAGATTTTTTTCTGAATATCCTCGGAGAGAATCGAACCGCGGACCCCTAGCACACACAGCAAATGCTCAAGCCACTACCCTAAGAACGCTCTTTTAATTAAGAGTTGCGAATTGCTCTTTTATGTAAGAGTTTCTATGTAGCGAATTGCAAATGTGCTATTAACCATGAATCACTGATTTTGGTCAAGATAACATACTGTAGTCCAGAGAATTCAACATTAAATTTTAAAAGACCCAAAGTATCTCCGTAACTTATCTCTATTATATTCGGTTATTCTTGTTTTACAGGTGTTTCCAATAACCTTGAACGACAGGGACACGAACACAGATACATCGAGGACATTTATATTTAAAAGTCTTTCCAATCGGGAATCGAAAGTGAGACTCCGCATAATAAACAATCTGATGTGTGGGGTGCCTGGTTCGTTCCCAAGGCAAGTAAAGTTGAGACAGACATCGTGCTTGTGGGTTATCCCAGGATACTCCGACTTTGTCATTC
This sequence comes from Thermobia domestica, assembly GCF_964235325.1. Classification (NCBI taxonomy): domain Eukaryota; kingdom Metazoa; phylum Arthropoda; class Insecta; order Zygentoma; family Lepismatidae; genus Thermobia; species Thermobia domestica. The sequence goes on along the minus strand of NC_137460.1, from coordinate 269,340,566 downwards.
CAAGAATTCGTCCATCATAATTCACTTGCTTTAATCATAGTCTTCCTTAACCTAACAGGCATAATCGTTGGACATTAAAGGATTTAATTTTCGAACTGTTAACTCAAACCAATCCGAATCGAAAAAGTTGTATTTTCTTTTGGTCATTAACGTTTTCTCACGAAAAATATGTAGAAAAAGTCACGAGAATCCTTATTCCATTCATAAATGAAACTGCAGACTAGTAATACCTAAACCTAAAATGTAACCATTACATATCCTTTGGAACTTTTCCAAAATCTGTACGGATATTCCGGAAAGTGCCACTGTTGGAATTGTTCGTTCAATCGGTGGGTCAGTCGGTCATGGGTCAAAATCATATGCCCCACTGCGACCAACCACCACCACCATGACACACTACGACCCACCACTCACCATGAACCACTGCGATCATGACCCAGAAGTATAATTCTTCTGCACAGGAAACTACAGATATGAAAGATTTAATTCTCATAAGCTGCATTTGTTTCAAACAGTCGCCATTACCTGGTCAAAGACTTAAGTCCGTCACGATATATACGATATCAGAGTTAACCTGGTACATACCAAAATACTTATTTTGTGCTATATGGAATAAACATTTCATTATTATAAGTGAAAATAGAGACGGGTGTCACTAACTTTATTTATATATCATTACTTTTTGTGTCAGAGTATTTAAAAATCGGAAGAGATTTTTTCAATTGCAGCTACAAGAAACTGACACTATCATTACAAAGGAACGATACAATAACTTTTAAAATATTGCACAAGATACGTGATTTCCTTATGTATACCAATTTCAAATTGCGATTTTATATAGCCTGATACCTTGAGATAGTAAAATTTTGCGTATATTGATATGTTGCTACGTAGTTACATCTGATACATTGTTATTAAATAAATACTTTTGACAAGCATAATGTTTTCAATTTCTTGTAATTTTAATCTACTTATTTGAAATACATGATATAACATTTGCAGAATTCCACGATAAGGTAATATGGACAACCATTAAAACCTTCGTTACTCTTAGATAATTACTAATGCTTTTATGTTTGTGCTCTAAACATAGAATTTAAATTTATCATAACCCTGTGTAATGTCATTCGCAGAAATCAAAATATATACTGTGTTTGGAATGCTACTATTACACGGCTTTTGCAAATAATCCCCTCGAGTGTTATTAGCATCGTGAAACACTCTAGTCATTGTTGTTTTTTACGTTAAAAGTAAATAGGGCGTGCGAAAATAAATGCTACACTCTGAATACCGAAATACCGAATGTCATTTACTTCTCATACTCTCCATTTGTTTCAAAACTTCTCTTTCAAAACAAAACTTTGTTTCAAAACATTTACTTCTCATACTCTCCATACTCTCCATTTTTTGAACAACTTGACTTTGATTAACATTAAACTATGATCATTATATTTTAGAAGTACCAATGTTGCATAAAGCCTTACAGTAAGATAAAAAGAGTGAAATAAAGGCATTACTAACAAAAGTATTTTTGAGATAAACACATTACATTTATTATATTTGAAAAGTACTTACTTAACATGAATTGTTAGAAAGAAAAATCTTCATATCTTGTCGATTAAATTATATATATATATATATATATATATATATATAAAACATGTGATTCGGGTCTAAAAAAGCCAGTGTAACTTTTTGGCAAAAAATGAGATGCTCGCCAAATTTTAACGCCTATAAATGGATATTTTCTTTTGCAAGAAAAGCAAATGTTAATATGAATAGTATATATACTCCAAACTACTTTGTGTTGACATTAACCCTTTTAGTCCCAAGTCGCAGATATATAAAGTATGTAAACTTACATGGAAAAATTCTGGCTACTTTAATCTGTTTTGAAATTCTTCCAACTTATATTGGACATAAGTTTATTATCATTTTTGCTTAACTTTCCAAATGCCAAATACGATTGACATTTGTCTCAAACTGCTTGCGTGGATTGCAAATTAAAATTGTGAACCAAGCCACGAAGATAGTTTTCTAAAGGTCTTTGAGCATACTCCTGTACAATAGTACGTACTCGACTTGCAGTTACTCTGTATTTTTTCTGCCGGTGGCCAATACTTGTCTAGCAACTTCTATTAATTTGATCAACAGAGTGCTCCTTTAACCGTGTATATTCGACGATAACCGTTTGCGATAAGATAAAATTCGTTGCGCCATATAATTTTATGATAAAATTACGCGGATCTCTTTACTTTATTTCATAGTTCTACCATATTCACCTTTTAATATTCGGTTACAGTTGCCATCGAAATTCATACAGTTATACGCAAATTAATAATAATAATAATAATAATAATAATAATAATAATGATAATGATAATTAATAATAATAATAATAATAATAATAATAATAATAATAATAAACAGAATTACATATAAATTACGTAAACAATACCTTCGAATAAAGAAAAAATAACTGTCACGCTGGGATTCGAACCCGAGTCACTGAAATGGCAGTTCTCTGCTTTCACACTCTATACAAAAGATAAGAAAATAAACTAGTAGCTGTTACATAAACACAGCACACACTATTTCTACATGTGTTGATGCAATTCAAAGAATGCGAAAATAATGTCTGCCGGCTTTTCTTCTTTAGAAATTAGAAGTTACGGTGAGGAAGAATTGCAGTAATATAAATCGGGCGGCACCACTTAAAAACAATGAGGTAGCCTCATCTTGAAGAACTCTTCGCGATATTTTCCTCATTGACGAAGGTCTATATCACTTGTTTCTGAGTTAAAGAAGGAAACCTCGAGTAAGTCATTGTGACACTCATAAGGAACGTCTCCTTATACGAGTATTAGTACGAGTATTTTGTGTATAGTTTTACATGCATTGCTTTTAACTAGCTAATAGTTTAGGCGGAAGATGAAGTGACGAGGTGGGTAAGTGTTTAGCGCATTGAACTTATATTCGGCGGACCCGCGTTCAAATCCCGTTCAGGTTCTAACTTTTTCAAATGTTTCAATTTCAATTTCAATACATACTCAGTGTGACAAGCAAGATTTTCTCTCCTCCAGAAAGAAAAAAATGTTGGAATGAAGAGAATTGGAGAAGGTCTCTCAATGAAGGCAATCGTTTGTCACTTATTTCCAGCAGTTGTTCTAGATTTGATATTTTCGTCTACTTTCAAGCATTTTCTGATTCATGTGTGATCAGTGTTTTTATTTCTTTGAATATACAGTATATAGTGAAATAATACATTACATACACAACAATATTGAGATTAACATATGATGTTCATTGGACAATATGCTCTGATCCAGAGAGGTTCATCTCAGAATGGAGAAATGTTTCGTGCGTCATCTACTCACAATTTTACTTGCATAAAGACTGGATTCAGTGCTACCAACTGTTGTCAGTGCCGAGAAAAGTTATGTGTAAATTGGGTTGCATCTGTCCAGGCGTTCTCACAACTGCAAATTACCTGGACCCCAAGTTATGGAATTAGAGCACTTAGGGTGGAAAGACTTTTGTTGTTGGGTATACATAGATTTTCCTAACACGAGTAACATTATCTGCTATTGATCTAAAATATTCCAAGTAATTTTCCCTCTTTCTTTTTCTTTCCTTTTATTTCTTACTCCCGAATTTTGCCCCACCTTACTTCGGCAGCCAGGGTCGTTGCCCCGCTCACCCACACCATGACACAGCACTGATCAATACCTACCTGCAACACTTTTCTATTAAGTTATTAAATTATTGTAATCTTTTTACAACTGCTTTTAAAATACCATTAACGGATAACGCATTGAGTTTCGAATTTAATTAGCCTAGTGTCGACAGTCAATTTCCATCAGCTCATGCGCGAACACAATTAACAAAAAAAAAGGACAGGGATAGATAAACACAAAAAGGAAGTAATGTAGATTTTTCACATAAGTTAAGTATATAGGTTTTGACTTTGAGAGCGACAGAGATTAATGTAGCTTATAAAAATTTTCTTGTTGATTTTTAATGCTAGGTAGATATGAGTGGATAGCAAACAGCTGATTAAGTATACAAACACACATACATGCTGTACACTATGCACCTTCATATGCACTTATGAATAAGAGGCAATGTTTTGTATATGGTACTAGTTTACATCTGTGTTAATTTCATATTGAAGCACTTCGCAAAGTGAAACCTGAGTTGTGAAAAGAAGAATTGGTTGTTAATGGTCGTAATATCAAAATTCTTAGTGTTTCATGTTTTAAGTGCATATTTCTTATTTTCGTATTAAACTTAGATATTCATATCTTTGTACTTTAATATAGTAGCTCGAAATACATATTAATATGTAGCCTAGTATTTTAGAACAATTTCAAGCAATGTTGACAGAGGAATTAAGGAAACAATTAGAAACGATTGCTCAGAAAATGGAAATGAATATTGGACGTGTAGGAAAAAATTAGCTGAATCAGTAAGTAAATTTCAAGAGTCTGTAACAGATGCGATTTGAGAGCGTAGGAAAGAGCGAATTGAATGCCAAAGCAGAACGTTTACGTAATAATATCAAAGTAAGCGAATAACTAATTAACTGAGGTACGCTCTGAATTAGTTAACGCAGTCAATCATATTTATTCAGTAACTGCAGAGTTTAAAAATAGTGTAGTGGAATGAAAGGAAGGTCTCAGTGAATTCTGTGAATATATGCGAACGGCACAGGTTGAGTGTAGGCAAGCCATCAAAATACAACAGTGCAAGGCGGAAAAGAAACCGTAAATACTCTAGAATTCGAGCCTGCCCACGGTGTGGAAGATATGTGCCAAATAAACCAGAAAGTCGATTACAGTCAGGAAAAGGAAATATGCAGTGTATGGATAGCGAAAAAGGTAGAATCGTTACGTGTACCTGTAGACAATTATGTTTCTAATGTAATTGTTTTGCCGGCGGGGGATGCCGATGTTTCACACATGATGAGTTGTAGCGTTGAGGTTGCGCGTACCCATCCTCTCGAAGAAGCCAGGGAAGGCTTGAGAGTACAATTGTTAGATTTGTGTGATAACGAAGTTGCAGTCTTGTCGTTTGTGTGTCGCAGACAAATGGTTTTGCACGATTTAACAAATTCATATTTCTCTTCCTAACCGTGTATGTCTAAAGTGAGTTGCATTTTACTGCTGCAAATCCATTCCGACTTTATCAACTTTGAGTATTGTAGAAGGAAACGACTTCAAATTCACAGTTTAGAATGTAGGCCCGCGAAGAGAATTGTGTTTTACGTAGTGAACGTCTCGTACATAATCAATCGGTCGGAAATATTTACCGTAAACAACCGTAAAAGTAACACTTCCAATAAAGCACACCAAGTCGAATTTATATTTCCGTTACAGAGCTGACATATAGCACCAAGGTTAAGAAGAAAAATAAGATAGCCAATGACACCCACTCGAGTTTTGTCAATACGTCAGTTAACATAAACTTTATTTCGAGGAGCATAATCAGCAGAATTAAAATGAGCAGACGTAATAATATTATCAGTACATTAGATGCAATATTTATTAATTTTGAGTTGCCCAAATGTGTGAATTTTCAAGCTAGTACTTCACTATTGCGAAAAAGTAAAGAGCAACAATTTAAGTACTGGGCTGCTCAAAATGTAGAACAGTTCATTGCTTGTGATGACAAGAATGTTCGTCGACCTCCCCGTACAGCGTACTCTCAGCTTGCAACCATGCATTAGGCGTGCAGTAGGAAATAAGATGAGAATAAAATAAAAGTGCCTTGGTAAGCGTAATACGGAACGAACTAAACCCGGTCACAGACGAACTAGATGCAAATTAAGTCGAGCTGTAGGTGATCTTATTTTGAGTCAAACATGCGGAAAAAGTATAACATCGACTCCGAAGACTACTAAAAAAAAATAAGCGAAAACACATACGAACATTGTTAAGTAAACTAGTTGGAAAATATATTAATAGTAAGAGCAAACATAAGAAGAAATTTATCACATGTATCGCAATGCAGCGTAAATCCAATTGTCGTAAACTAATGCGTGTCATTAGGCGAAATTTTGTAAATGCGCTGTAACAAGGAGAAAAGTTCAGCAAATTAAAGAAACTAACTGGAAAAGTACACGTAAACGTGCTAAATTACAGCTTACAAGCGTAACCGGCATATATGGAAAATTAAAATCTTAGCGCAAAAGAGCGTGAACTTCACCCGAACTAGGACTAAACCCCGGAAGAGATGAGAAATAAGAAATACCAAATTTCACCTTTAAAACTTTTAGGGAGAATGAAAAAATTATTATTGATAATTTATTAGATTATTCCCCTCGTATTTCAAAGGATAGGTGTTTACTTTTCATAGTCAAAATATGTGCCCACAGCCGCTGACGCGCCAGTCCAAGAAACCATCAATATCGCTCTACAATCAGGTACATTCACTTAGATGTCTTTTTTTGTGGTTTCCTTAAAGCTTTTGCAGATGAAAGATGAGTGTGGAAAGCAGAGGAAGGGCAGCATTGAAAATTTTAAACAGGAAATTTATTTAGAGCGCAATTTTGGACTTTCAAATAGTAATAATACCCCACCACTGTTGAAAAGTATGGCTATGGCGTTTTGGATGTGGACTTTCTGTGTCGAATTCTTGTTAGAATGTTCAAGTTTTATATATATTTTTAAGGTGTTTCCAGTTTTGGGAACAGGACTTCATAATTAAATTTTATTATGAAATTTTGTTTTGAGTTTTTATTCGTTCTCCTTTATGTTTGTATTAACATTTAGCTGTCCCCATACAATCAATCATTTAGGGAAACGTTAGGCAATTAGAGATATTTACGAACATAATTAGAGAAGCACTAGTAATAACTACAATTAATGATAAACTTAAAATTTTGAGTAATTAGAAAAGTGTGCTCTTCAGATAATGAATTTATTCATCTGATGTGATTCTATAATGGGAGAATATGCTAAATTTGTAATATAAGATTAAGTCGCTGTCAAAGTACTGTATATTAAACACAATTTAGTATAATATTGAAAATAATTGAAAATTACGTTGATTTTCATAAAGCTGTTTGTTGATTTGTACGTCGTTCGAATATATATGCCGTCTATTACGGAAAGTCAATGTGCATTCATAGCGAAGAAAGCGATATTATAAGTTAAGAAGAGTTTAAATTTAAAATATAATTCATCCCCTAGGGACATCACTACTTTTGTTACAAAATTAAAGTGATGAAACCAGTACGGCGCCTGGTTGGGTCCCAGCTAATGCGTAGATTCGGCAATTGGCTACACATTTCAAAATTTGTAATATTAACTTTTAATATTTGGCATATTTAGAGAAAAGCATAATAGTAATAAAATTGGTGTTCGGATTTCCATTTTGATATAATATTTAGTTTTGATTTAGATTTTGAGAAAGTAGCTTAGATGTTATTCTTTTCGATTTTTGAAAATAACTCTTGTTTTATTGTGCCGGGAGTCATAAACCGGTCTCGAAAAAAAGAAAAATGAAAACCCGTTTACGATTCCACGGTACCCTTTACTTCGACAAACACTGGATACTATGATGTATCGATAGTACGGAGTGCCTACGTCAGTTTGTCAGTATATTGTAAAATTAAAGGTTACCCTAGTAGCACAGACCATCGGGCCGATGTACTTTTATGGTCGGGCATCGTCCATTTATCGTTCGGTCGTTTTCAGGACAATGTAGCACGTAGGCCCTATGTTCGAAAATGTCGGGAAAAAAACATCCTTTTTGGTACGATTAACCGATATCGGCCCGATAATCAAAGTCGTCCAGAAAAGGACTGCCAATATTTGTTGATATTTTTTTCCTCCCCTACATCGGGAGTTTGTCGCCTATTCTGAAATTAAGAAATTGAACGGAGAGATCTAAAATTATATATTTCGTTTAAATATTGTCAATTCCATTTGTTGGGCATCCAGATAATGGATTTGTGTGATAATGAATTTGTGTCACTAACAGAGGTGTCTCGCGATTCGTTGCGTCGTTGTTAGCTGAAGTTTAGGAATGAGAATTCTGGGAGTAAGGCAAAGAAGTTGAATGTTGCAGTAGAGCGCGGGAAGGTGAGTTGTGTTTCTTTATTACTTATAAATTACATCTATGTATTTTCAGTAAATAATTATTATGTAGAAGTGCATATATGTGTTCCCTAAAGTTGGTGAAGAAATATCAGCTTTCATCCTTATTGTAATTTATGGGTATCAAGCTGATTGTTTTGCTTACAGAACGAGGCCAACAGCTTATATTATGCATACTCAACGAAAGTACATGAGAACATGCCCCTGTCTTGTCCAAAATTAAAGCCGTGGTATTTGTTCATTATATGTACGGTGCATAGTCTGAGCCATAGATACTAAAGGGCTTCAAAATAACACTCAAATGTACAGTTCGCTTGAGAAGTGGTAGACAGAGAGCAGACTCAACAGCAAGCTTGCATATATGTATAAATTAACGGCATTTTCAGGCATAATCCTTTTTCATAATTGTAAAACCGAGCGTCACATAAAAGAATGACCCTATCAACACAAGTAACTTAAGGTAATGGGTTCACTCGAGCAGACGGTTCTACCAAATAGAAAATGTATAGCTAAATTATACGAGTTAACTTTACAACGACCGCTCCAGCAGGTATACTCACTCAGAAACGAGAAATTACACTCGAATAATTTTATGAAAATGGATCAAAACTTACCTAACCCGTTCCTAACCCCTACCCTACTTATTTCTATCTTACTCTACTCTACCCTACCCTACTGTACTATACTTTTTAAAAGGGCTTTACTTCTCGATGCGCAGCTGGAGCATGTTATGTAAAGTTTACCCAAATGTACTATGTGAAACTTTTTTCGTGAAGGATGAGAGTCTGAATATGAGTAATTACTGTCAATGGACAGTCTTTGAAATGAATTTTGGGCATTACTCGAGCAGACGGTTAAACCAAATTTTCACACAGTTAGTGTATTTTAAGGTTTATTTTAAATGAGAAGCTAGTGCATGAACCATGAACCAACTTGTGCTAGGTGGCCACTAAAAAGCACGAATGCGATCTAACCGAGTCAGAAAGGAGTGCAGCAGGGGGACCCGAGCGGAGAGAGAGGGTGCGTCTAGGAGCAGTCGCGTCAGCGATAGAGGGCATACGCACTAGCGAGAAGAGTGGAAAAGTACATAAAATATCCGCAATAATTTTTACCTTCAAAAGAACTTAAATAATTGTAATAATTCCTATCTTTAGAATGGCATCATTGCTTTCCCGTGTTCGGATATAGCATACATGAAGCTTCATCAGTTCCAGAAGGAGCAGGACGCTCATACTTTTAGGGATTATTCATTAAGTATGTGTGAACTTACAAAGGGGGTAACAAAGCGAATTTTATTTACTTATCGACTGATACGAAAATAAAAAAGAATGTACCTGTACTTTATATCTGCATTTGTACTTTATCTATGACTGTGTGTGTGTGGGGGGGGGGGGAATTTAACGCATATCGCATGTCTTGTGCACATGGATACTTCTTACTATTGCACCACGTAGAAAATTTATGGTATTTCATGTAGAAGTGGTAATAGAACACAGAAGAAACGCAGATCAGGGGGTTCTCATGTAGACTATTACCCCGGGTTCAAATGGGAGAAATGGGGCGCTTTTCCGCTGCGAGGAGATATTTGTCTGTTTTTAATTTTTACTTCTTTTCCACACTTCGCACAGTAGATTTTATGTTTCAACATATCATGACGCTGCAAAAACTTTCTAACATTACGCGCTTTATCACACAATTCTTTGTAATAAAATCGTATGTTTGCATTACTTCCATCGCAAACGTCCAATGCTAACACGAACAAAGCATTCCCGCCGGTTATTTCCACCTTTGCTTTTTTGTATTCTTCCGCTCCAGTAAATAGTTACACTTAGAATACGTTCACTGCCATTCAAAATGTATTTCAATATAATATCCAATAACAGAAATTACTCATGTTCACAATTTTCTACTTTTATGAAAAGTGTTTTACATCGTATTTTACCTATAAATTTTGTTTTCAGTACAACCGTTTGCTCGAGTGAACCCGAATTTTGAGTAATGGTGAAAGTATTGTATGTGTGTCTTCTTCCATTATCTCGTTTATGCTATACTTCCCAAAGCTGACGCGCCTGCTCTCTACGGACGCACCTCCTCGTTACCGTTGGTTCCCACTGCTGCACTCCTGCCCTAATTCTGTTGGATAGCATTCGTGCTTTCTAATGGCCAAATAGTACAAGTTGGTTCATATTTTATGCACTGTAGTTTTTATGCGTATGTCACACTATATTTACTAAGCCCTCCTGAATTCAATCTGCAAGTAGTAATGGAGCTTCTTATTTAGTGCATGTTCTGTTAAAAGAAATATAAAGCTCTAATCTAACCCGAAAATGTAAGAGATAAGTCAAAATTTGATAGAACCTTCTGCTCGAGTAATTCCAAGCTAATTTTCGTCATTCTTTATAACAATTTTAAATAATAATAATGACCTGGTGTGACTCCAGTTGCGTAATAATTTACGGGAGTGACTTCGTGGATTCAACAGCGAAACCAACAAAATTGTAAATGGTGATCACTATAAAATCTTCATTTATGCTCTTTGCATCTCGAACGAGAAAGGAAGCAGGTAGGCCTATGGTTGAATATGTACAAGGCTATTTTTATATTGGCATAGGATCCTTACTGCGTCCAACAGAATCAATAAGATTTTGGGTTCGGATCAGTTTATCTACACCAAGTAAAGTCAAATTTATATGAGAAACGTGATGTTAAGGAGAGTGTGTTGGAGTGGGGAAACGCAAAGAGGATAACTCGGAGTCACGAGCCATTATATTTAGGATGAAATACGTAGATATACGTGGGACTATATGTTCTTCCACCATAGTGGTGGTGAGAAACCTATGGAGGATAGGAAGTGAAGTTAGGCCTAATTGCTATCTTTCTGTAACGAGTCTGAAGTTGACCGTCCACCTGATTTGCCTGATTTTCGGCCGAAAGTAAAATAAAAGCTCCTAGTAAGAGTAGTAATAGGCAGTAGTAGTGGTAGTGATATCTACATGTCGAATTTTGCATATTTAAGTATGAATGTTTTTTTTTTTATTTATTTATTTACTAAGAAGGATTGGTGTATAGGGTACAATATTGGTGAGTAGGGTAATATATATTTCTGTGCACCTGCCGCCTACTCACGGGTTCAAGTCTCGATGGTGTCCATCGAACGCAATGATTTATTTCCAGTGCACGTTAACAAATACTGTAGACTCCGTCCGCCCTTGGCAGTTCATCTGCTTGTTTAGGATGCTAATATCAATTCAAAGAAACAGACATGTTGTCTAAAGAGGCACGGGGAAGCCGTAAGATGAAGGATAAAGAAAATGAACGCTATACTTTAGTAATCTGTTGTGCTCTGGCGAACAACGAAGTGCAGCGAAAATGTTGTACTGGGATTACACAGCTATCACATCCCACACTGCAAGGAATATTTCCTCAATCAAAAGAAAATATTTTTCTTGGTTTCCAAAAGGTTTTCATTCTCTGGAGATTTCCATGCTGGTTTCCCCAATGTATTTTGAATATTTCCCGAAAATGTTTGTAAAACATTTTAGAAATTACCGAGAGTACATTTTGAGAATGCTAGCCGGAAAGTAAATCCACGAAAATATTCACAAAATATATTAGAAATAATGTTTTGGATGCAATGTGTTTTCACTGTTGAGAAGGGAAATGTTTTCGAAATGATACTAAAAATGTTTTCCATATATGATACGGAAAACAATGAAACGAAACATATTCCATACATTTAAAAAAAATTTCTAATACGTTATTTGCAATATTTTCTATTTTTACGAGAAAACATATTGAATATATATTTTTAAAAAGGTTTAGAAGTCTTTCGTGGTATAAGAAATATTTTTCAGAAATGTTTTAAAAGGGTTTACCTAATTTTTACAAAAGTATTTTGGTAATCTTCTCTTATAACTTAAACAAAATATTTTCGTACAATATTTTAGTACCATTCCCAGAATATTTTATCGAATTTTAAATACAAAACTTCAAAACAGGGAAAATTAAACCCATTAAAAATGAATAGAAAATGTTTTCCGTTATATTTTGGAAAACATTTTGCGTTTTTAGTTACCAAGATTTTCTGATATATTATAGAAACATTTTTACATTGTTTTCAAAATATACTCTTCCGTTACTGGAGAAAATATATTCCTCGTTATATCTGAGAAATATCCCAAATATTTACCGGAAATATTTTTTAATGAAATGTTTAGAAAACATTTTATGAAGTTTTAGAAAACATTTTACAGTTTAGAAAACTGTATATACGATTGTACAGTTATATTGTATCACATAGTGTCTGATGAAGCCAAAGGGTTAGTTGGTGAAACTGTAACACATGTTGAATTTTAATGAAAATATATAGTTTTGCTCAGCAAATAATTAGTTTATACTTAATTATAACAAAGCAAAGCTTCTACTTATGGAAAAAATAATGTAAGGAAAATTTCCACAAATTGTACTAGAAATATTGTGTTGAATGTAATGTAATGTTTTCAATGTTGAGGGAGAAAATGTTTTCGAAGTAATACTAAAAATGTTTTACATACATGATATAGAAAACAGAATAGGAAATGTATTCCATACATTTTATAAATATTTCCCAATGTAGTATTTGCAATCTTTTCTATTGTTACGAGAAAACGTATGAAATACAATTTTTAAAATGTTTCGAGTATTTTAAAAATAAATTCGTTCGTAATATTAGAAATATTTTCCAGAAATGTTTTAAAAACGCCTATTAATTTTGTATACAAATGTTTTTATTACCTTCTCCTGTAACTTAAATGAAATATTTTCATACATTATTTTAGAATTATTTTCAGAATATCGTATCTAATGTTTAATTTAAACATTTAAAACATATATTAATAGGGTCTAATGAATAGAAACTGTTTACCATCGCGTTTTTGACATATAGTTTGTGCTTTTAGCTAATAATATTTTCTGATATATCAAAGAAATACTTTCACATTATTCTCACAATATATGCTTCAGTTACATAAAAGTAATATACCTTGCTGTACCTAGAATGAATTTTACAGGAAATGTTTCTGGAACATTTTTCTAATTTAAATTGCATATCCTTAGATATCATGTTGGATATTTTTTAATATTTTGGAGATTATACACACACACACACACACACATATATATATATATATGTGTGTGTGTGTGTGTGTGTGCAGTGCACGAGTCGGGCTTGGGAAGTCCAGCTATGCTGTTTCCAGGCCGGGCTTGGGCGGGCCTGCGCTTCAGGTAGGGTCGGACTCGGACGATTATTTTGAAATACATTTCTTTCTTCAACCTGTAAGTTAAAATACTAGAATTTGTTTCCACAAATTTATGTGATGCTAGAAGTTTCCGTGTATTCTAAACCGGTTCCAGCATACAAAAACTTCTACCACCCCATGAATTTGTATAAATGAAATCCAGATATTTTAACTCACAAGAGTTGGAAAACTGTTCATATGCATTTCCTTCAGTTTTGAAGAAAGAAATGTATTTCAAACTGTAGGTGTTATTGTGGTAGTGACGAAAAATATTCAGAAAGAATTTAAAATATTTTTCTCTGAAAACTAGAAAATGTTAGAAAATTATTTTAAGTAAGTTCTGAAACTACATACAACAACAAATCAAAAACATATCAATTGCTATTTGAAAAATGATTCGTAAATATTTTCTTTGTTATCACAAATTCATATCTGAAACTAGTTTAGTATTTTCTAAACATTTTCTACTGTTACAGAACACCAAGGAAATTAATTTGAAAATGTTTTTGATATGTCTACCCTATATTCTCTGAATATTTTCTATCATGTACAGAAAATATTTTCTGTCATGTACAGAAAATATTCTCTAAATATTTTGTCATATACAGAAAATATTCTATAAATATTTTCTGTGATATACAGGAAATATTCACTAAATATTTTCTGTGATATACAGGAAATTTTTTTTGTTATGTATGGAAAACATTTTAAAATTATTATTTTACCGATCATTAATCTTTGTTAAAAATGAATTACAAATCTTCAGAAAATATTTCAACTAATGTACGCAATACATTTAAAAATATTTAGAAAACAATTTTCTTCATTCTTGACAAATTATTTTCTGTGTTATTAGTAAATAATTTTAAAATATTCCATGCCAAACATTTTAAAAACCATTTCGTTAACATTGTATAAAATGTTTCAAATACATTTTTAGTAATGTTTGGAAATCGTACGGAAAACATTTTTTGGAAAACTTTTCAAACGGCGTATAAAATATTTGTAAAACGTTTTTGAGTGTGTTACGAGAATATTTTCAGTATTAATTAGAAAATGTTTTCAACAACGTATGGAATATATTTCCTTAAGGGAAGTAGGATACATTTTCTGAAGGAAAATGATGGCACGTTTCAAAAACGTTTTAAAAATATTTCATTGCTGTGTGGGATGTTTGTGAACCCAGGATGGACTATAGTTTTTGTCTTATTTTGGTGTCAGGATTCACCTCCCAAACGTTGTCGGTGTTGTTTTGAAACACCATGTGTATATATATAAAAAGTACTTTTTGATGCCACAGCCCTTTGAAGGGTAGGGATTTTCCAGTTAGTCCTTGTAGGCAGGACCCAGAGATGAAAGAACTCGAAAGGAAGTTGTTTCTTTTTGCTGGGATATTTTGGTCATTTTTCACACTTTATCACGTTTGTGTGATAATGTATTGTCAAGCAGTAACGTAGCGTGAAGTTTTGACATGGGTAGACTGAAACTAGATTCATAGCTAGATGGTGGCTAGGGTAGGTCCCCTGAAACTTGTAATTGTTTGTTGTATGTATATATGAATGTAAAGTGAATTCAAGTTGCCCCCCAAAGAAACTATCCCGCTCTTATCTAAACGATCACGTCTTAGTGTTCTGACTATGGACCTGGCTGTAATGCTTGACAGAAAAATGCTAATTCATGCAATATGTTTTTCATACAACGCAGGAAAAAGTATAAGAGTTGTTCTGCTTCATATCACCCTTACATATGCGATACTCGCATATCACACATGCACTGTATTACTATTTCAAAGAAACAAATGAAAACGGATATAGAGCTATCTTAATTTTAAATTCCCCAAATCATAGACACAAACTTAACCACTTCATCCACAACATAATATATCAGCATACTAATGTGCTGCAGCTCACAGTCAATTGATGATTTTTACAGAAAAAGCTATTTTTAGATTGAAAGTAAAAAAAAAAACTATACCTCATTTGAGGCCTCATTCAGTATCAATCTTCGCAAAACTTGCGGGTCGCAACACAAAGGAAAAAATACAACAAGCAATTATAACTGCTGCATCAATTATTGCCAACTAAAATGCAAATGTTACGCTGCGATAATGCAAACCGGTACGCAATAAGGTCCCTGATGTATTAGTACTATTCAAAAGATTTATTATCTTTTCCTTTCTTTATCAGAACTTGTGACTGAATGCGAGCTCCTAAATTTTTCATAGTCTCTCTGTTTTATACTTTTTTACAATACCGCGTCCTGTCGCTTTTGTTTCCCCAAACGCCCGGAAGGCTAGCCTTTCGTCAGCATTCGTCCACCTTCGTTGCATCGTGTTGCATTTATGTATTCCTCATGGTTTTCGTCTGCTGAAGGTGACGGGAAAGCGGATGGCACCGCCCCATTTTCAAGATTGTATGAGAAAGGCGGAAGGCTAGCGGCTCATAGCGTACAATGCGTTCTTGCAGAAGCTTCCAACTATTCTCGCGTGATGTTTAAACAGCGCATTATAAAATAAATCCATTTTAATAAAATTAATTGTATCAATGTCCAAAATCAACATTTCAGGCTGATGTATAAATAAATGGATAGGCTAAGCCTTATAGCCTTAATGGACACTATGTCCCTGTTGTCAAGGTGCCATTGTCACTTTCGAAAAATGTTCTGCAGTTCTAAATTCCTGCGTAAAAGTATTTTAGCTTATATGAAAAACATAGTATCGATGATAAGGTATGCTGTGATATGAAGATCTCTTACGGTAATTGTCAGTCACGGCTGTGAAGTTCAGATGTATAGTAGATTCATCCCTTTGCCAAACTCCGATATATCACAGCAGACTGTCTCCTAATACGCACGGCGAGTAACTGATCCTTGTCCATTTTCCTGACGTCAACCAAATATGTTCATTTTGAAAGCGGCGGTTATAATTTTTTGTCTATTTAATGTACTTTTCGTCTGAAATTACGATAGTTGTTCATAACAAATTTCTTTTCAGATGACATTCTTAAAGCCAGACAGAAATTGAAGCAAGCAGAAAGCGATTCAGAATTACAATCCGCAATAGAAGAAGCGGAGAAGAAAAAACGAAGAATAAGGAAGAGAATATTTTCTGGTTCGGAAAGTGATTCAGATAGATCTGATGATGAACGTGAGAAAAGAATGCGAATTATAGATAAAAATCAACTGAAATTCCCAACACCACCAAGTGCGTCATTAGATTGCACCAGGTCGTCATCTGAATTGGATATTCGCGTAAGGACTGACCAACTTGTGATTCGGAACGAGGCTACTGAACACCTGATTTTATCATCTGCAAGTAAGCTTGTTTAAATCTTGCAAGCTACCACTAGAGTAACACACCAATGTTCACAAAAATGGATAAATTACGGTACCACATGATTTCATTTTAATAAAACATCTAGTTAAGGCAAGACTTTTCGCTTTAGGGAATCACACTCGAAGGTGTACCCAATCCATCTATTCCAGCAAACTTTTTGATTAAGGAGTGCTGCATACAAAATTTTCCCTACGTACAAATTCATTTGTCACAATATTAGTATGGTTTAATAAAGCATGTGAAGAAATCCAAGCAGCATTATCCAATCATAAAGTTCGCTAAAAATAGAGCCATTGGTTACAACTTCCGCTGTGATTTGCTAAATTGGTACGGCTTGCGTCATTATTAGATATATTACGACATTTATATCGACGCCACTTTAGCTTTGCACGGGTCTAGCTGCGAAACTTTGGAATTTCGAGAAGAACATTATTCTTGTTTTAGTGCGTGGAATTCACCCTTAAAATTTCTATCCATCCTAAATATATATATATATATATATATATATATATATATATATATATATATATGTTCTTACGATAAACCTAGCTCTTCCTTCACATTTTTATTCGTACCTTCAATAGTTCCTAATATGCAAATAACATATTAGGTTTTCATTACATCTTAGCGATGTATATGTGGAAACAGTAAAGTTTTAAACAATAATTTAATGCAGATTATAGAAATATGTGATAAGCCATGAGTTCTATAGGATAAGTTCTATTTGTTTAATCATCCATTACTGTTTTGTGTAAACTGTGTTTGTGTATCTTTTAATAAAGTCAGAAGGATGGATGGCTATTAAAGTGGGGTGATTAGAAGGCTGTTAAAAATTAAATGCCATTCTCATTGAAACACGGAAACTCTTGAAACTTTAGCATGTGCTTGTAATAGGTACAATGTAGAACAAAGTAAATAAGAGGACGGAGAATTGTTTGTGAACACTCGGGAAAAATCTAAAAGAGTCAGGAAATTCATTCTTCAAAAAAGTATGTGAAACCTGTTATTCTCTATAATGCAACATAATCGAATATTTTTAATTTTTCAGAAAGTTGTTGGTAGGGGATCAAAGTCTTCCCATGTCCCTCCCTCCCTTAACTACAAAGAAATTCTTGACTGGTTTTTAGTCATTCAATCTTTTAAGCAACGTACCCTCACTGTATTTCAACATTTAGATAGCCGGTATGTCGAGTCAAAATCGAAATAGAACATGCTGCCTCTGCTTTTTCCACTTCGAACTGTGGTCGAGAGAATATCTCGTATAAAAAGTGGCAATATGTGTGGCTGAGTTTAGGAAGAGTTTCGCTATTTTGTCTTGGCAGTGCGCGCCAGGGCTTTAATAAAACACTAATACTGAAGTACCACTACTGGAAGACTGATTCGACAACAATGTTCCCAAAATGTGCTCTCATCTTGTAAGTTAGTCTGTATTTTTCAATTGCATTCCGACCATTATTTTTATCCCATTTTAATTTTAGGTGAAGGAAGTTCATTAGCTGTTGATCATAGCTCAAATGAAAGGCATTTCGAATTGGACGAAAACTATTTGGCAGTGATTTCCCGCCACCTTGCAAAAAATGAAAGAAAGCTGGAAGAAGTGGGCGAGCAGCAGGAAATTATTATAGAAAATTGTTCTCCCAAACCAGAGGCTACTAGATCTTTTCCTGAATACATAAAACTACCTTGTAAAACTGTGGAGGACATTTTTTCTTACAACATTAACGACTATTTTAGGGTAAGTTAATGTCATGTACTGCATTTTAGAAGTTTTTTCTCTATACCTTTTACTTCATGTTGGAATGTTACTTGTCACGATGAATATCATGTATTCATCTTTTATTCCTTGTGCTTGTTCCTAAATATATGTTTATGACAAATATGTTACCTTTACCGTCTGTACTCTAGAGGCTGTAGTTGTTTTTATGGTAGCATTCTTACTAGTACATTTACTGGAGCCGCGTTGGCTCATTGGTAGAGCGGTCGCCTCTGGTACATAGACCTTGGTTTGATCCCGGCCCGTGCCATGTAGGTTTTGTGTTGAAGAACCACCGTGTGCGGCGAATGAAAATATCGTACATACACTGATGATAAACTAAAAAATTTGGCTCTCACGTATGCAAACTGCTATTTAGCTTGCGAAGATCAATCCGTACAATTGGAGCACTCATAAAAGAATAACGTGTGTTTACTTTGGAACAATGCACCACACTGTTTAACCCTAACATTCGTTTGTAATAACAGTTTTGTGTGACAAACCCTGGCTCAAAATCAATGAAAAGGAAGGAATAATTATGCCGGCTTGGACGATCGCTTATTACTATCAGCAGAGGACTCCAGCGAATCCTTTGGATTATCCGACGTAAACGAGTTGAGTTGATTTTAGTTTAGCGTCCCTTTCAGCAGCGAGGCTATATGAGACGTGGACCTACTGATTAACGTGGAATCCGAACCACATGAGCTCCCGCTGGGAATCGAACCCGGGTCTCCCACGCCAAAGGCGCGTACGCTAACCGCTTAGCCACGAGGGAGCTCCCGACGTAAACGAATGAGATCCTTATAACTGCAACACCCCGGAAGGAGTTGACCGGTCGAAGATTATTGTAAGTGAAATCTTAATTTATCAATTGTGTCACACAGTACAGTATTAGAAAAAATAAAATAAGATAAAAGGGGAATAAAAGAAGTTAAAACGGCCGAAAATATATACAGTAAAGGCTACTTTTTCATTTGTAACCTTTTAGTGTTCTTTTAATTTGTATGAATTATATTCGGTATTATTATATTTTCTGTACAGTTTAACCAGATTTTATGATTTGCACGAGATAATTTTAGTTTGTTAATATCTGAGCTTAATTTGTTCATTTGCTCACTTTTCAATTTTACGGTATCTATGTTTTGTCTACCGATCTCCCCAGCTTCGGTTTATGACACAACGTAGGTACGGAAGAAATCGTGATTTGCCATACCAAAGTTGGGATAAACGCAATAAACAAGTAACAGAAAGAGAGAGAGAGAGGGAAGTGTAAACTTTGGGAAAAAAAGCGAAAATCAATATAAAGGTTACGAATAAATTTACAAGATTCTAACAACCACACAAAATACGATTTCATGGCCACACGAATAACCCACGCAGTTAAAAGACAGAAATAGAAGGGTAAAGATTTTTTACAAACACTGGCGTCGACTAACCACTGGCCAATAAAATTTAACATATGTACAAGAAATGCGGAAAACAAATTATTATTAACAAACTAATGTATTTTAAGAGTAAAATATAGCTTGTACAAGCCGATACTTGAACGCGGTTTATTTGAAAAAACAACACGACCCAGTTCCAACGTATTCATGCGAGAGCTTGCAAATATTATTTTCGAAGTTTTATTTACGCTGCAAAAATGTTACATAACAAAGCTACGAAATGTCCTTCCCGCATGGATTATTGGTGAGTACACCTCCTTCAAAAGGTAGAACTGGCTTCGTAGATTTATGAAATCAACGTTCTAATCCTTCTTCAAGAACTAGTGTGAATATAGTAAATTTAATAAATCACTCTTTAAATCGTCGATTCCTTCCTGTTCACACCAACCATAGGTAGGTGGGCTACATGGAAATTTTGAAACTTTTCTCTACCTTGGGAGATGAGTTTTAAAACTTGATAACCTTTCTTCTTCGTAACTGTCTATATACTGTATCCCTGGTCCTCTTTTTCCTGGTATTCCTATTGCTTTTCCCGCTATCAGCATGGTGATCCAATCGGAGTGCTAAATAAGGAGGCAAAGCATAATGTTTTTTCTGTACCCTATTATTTTCATGACCTGTCCTGTTTGTCCCTTAGTCCTTGTTCATTTCTTTTTCTTTCGGTCCATGATATACTCAACATTGTGCGCCAATACCACATTCAAAATGCTTCTAACTTGGATATTTTAGCTTTTCTCAATGGAAATCCTTTAGTAATACTACATATATGTACACGCAACAGTAAGTTCTGAAGATAGTGGATTAAATTTGTCTGAGCTTGATCTACAAATCCAATATTTTTTTCTGAAGAAAGATCTTAACCCATAAACAGCTAAAAGCCGTAAATAAACTTAAAAATTGAAATGGAACCGGGGCAGCTATACGGCAGTGTGGACTTTTATGGCTAATTTGAACATACGCCTTAGATTGATCACCTACTTAGACAGAGTGTGAGACTCATTTTAATTATTCTTCGTTCGATTGGCAGCCTGGAACTACATTTTGATTTTCAGGGAGTTAAGCATTGTAAATTATGTTCGCTATTGCAGCTAAAAGCGATTTATTCCTTAGAGGAAAGAGAAAAATCCAAAACAGAAAGATGGGGCAGGAAGGAAATTCAAACTGTCTATGCATGAGAGTAAAATTTCGTTGTTCTGTCCATGCTTTCTCTCTCAGCAGATGCAAATTGTTATATTCATTTTGTTTGTATTAATTTTCATCTCTTAAAATTCAACGTGAATGTAGTTTATCAAATCTACCTAGTGCGTGTCTAAGTGATGGCGAAATGTTCATTTTTTTTTTTTTTGCTCCAATTGGAGAAATGTACTGGCATGTCGTATCTTGGGGCATGCGTGTTGCCATGTTCAACTAGAGGACGGAGATACTATTACTTAGAACGCCAGTCTCCTTAAATGTTAGTGGTTAGCTGACTAGGACAATAAAAAATTGGATTAAAGAAAAATAAGTGAACATTTAAAAAATATTTGGAACAATTCCGATTATGTAGCTAAACGCAATCATTAAAAGAAAATGCATATCATGGTAAAAAAATAACCATAAAAGGACAAATTGGAATAAAATATACCGACTATTCTAATTAGGAAAGGGAAAAGGAAATTAAACAAAGAAACGATAGAAGTGTTTACAGGTCATGGTTCCCGTAATCCTTATACTAGAAGATTAAATACCGAATATGTTTAAACATGTTACTGCATGGTAGACCAAACGCCGGAAGAAATCAGCATCAGACTAACCTAGCGGCCAACGGTTTGCGCTTCCTACAACCAACGGCTTTTGGGTCAAATATAGTGAAATGCCATATGATCGTTTTTCTGAAGTTTGAACCAACAGAGAAAAAATAATCAATCTAAGTTACTACCATATCTTTGAATTGTCATATATTCAACATTTCAATTTGGATTTCAGAGTAAAATATGTACATGTTTATATATTTGGTCCTCTAGCTACATTTTGCACATTTCAAGTTGGTAGCATTGTTATTCCGGATGTATAGGCCTGAATCAGAAATATTCGATTAAACTTTTCTTTACAAACGTAAAAGTTATAAAATTGTCAGAAGGCCATTTTGATGACTCACTACGGTACCTGTGTTTCGAGCAGGTGTTTCCAAACCTAGTAACTTATTATGGAATAGCTATCATTTCGCTGCGTTTTACTGAAACTTACAATTTTGAGCGTTTAAACCGTCTGCGAGGATAGTTTTTAATAATACTCCTCATACAACTGTTGATAAACCAGTTTAAGAAAAAATACGCATATGTAATAACGTTCCTATGTTACAGTCAGTGCGCCTAATTATTGATTTTAGGTATACGCACCTCACAGCTTCTTATTATGATCCTGGTAGAAATGAGAACATTATTGATACTTAAAAAAATAATGCAGAAACATGGGATAACATAAATGTTAAGATAGAAAATTAATTTCAGAACTTAATTTAATATATAGTAAAGAATATCGCGAGAAGAAAAAAACAACGAAAGCAAAAAAAAAAAAAAAGCATACATTACTTTAGCAAAAACTAAATATCTTTATAAACGAAGACGAAAACTTGTTATAAACAAAATTATCTTCTCTCGAAATAACCTGGAACAGGTGAATATCACTTCCGATTTGTTAGTGTTCGTTATAATACATGTTTGTAATTCCACATGTTGTTTCGCAATAGACCAAATGGAAAAGAGAAACAAACCATAACAAGATATTCGGAAGGATAAAAAGAAAGCCAAGAACAAACTTTTAGATGATATCCCTGTTGATTGCCAGCAGTTTCTTCTTCTTTTAATTCCATTTTACTCCCGCTTTATCCTATCGATTTTAAGACAATACTGGTAGAATTAACCGCGAAGGATTCATCCAAATAGTAACATTATATTTGCTGAAGACAAAGAAGAGAGAGTAGTTTTTGGATTCACTCCCAGCTCTTCTAGGATTTCCATTTTGGTAAGGTATATGCTATTAGAGTAATTTTTAAATTCAGAAAATATCTTAGAAAAACAGACGGAAACGAAGGAAAAAGGAATTGAGTTTAAACTTCAGAGACGATGCAACATTTAAAATGCATAAACGTAACCTACTGAGTTATAACTAACCAGAAAAGAATTGCAACGGAAATAGACAATTACATGGAAAAAAAGGCACGAGGCAAATGCCCTAGATAAGACTGTAAGTAGTCAACAAAAAACGGAGAATGCAGCCTAAAATCTTAAAAGAAAACAATAGTACCATTTAAAGAAATCCAGGCTTCTTAATGGAAATTCTTGTAAAGGGTGATGCATAAGCTTAAGAACGACACCCATGCCTGTATCCTAAGAGCTTTGAACCATCAGCAAGTGCAAATCGAACAAACGTCCATTTCCTTTGAAATGTAAAATCTAACTTTAATTTTTAAGGTTTCAATCGTGATCTTCCTGATTTTATATGGAATAGCTCAGCGTTTACTACTTCAAGTGCAAAAATGTTGACCTGTCCAAAAATGCAGAATGAAGTATGGGAAAATCTATCAATACACACTAGTACTGACAAAATGATAGAAAACTCGTACCTTGGTGGAATTGAATCTAAAATAGTGTGAAAAAATCTTAAAAATTGAGAGAAAAGCAAGTTAAAGAAAGAAAAAACTACGTGGAAACTCAAAATATATCAGAAAACTGATACAAAAATAAACTATAAACCATTAGCTCCATAACCTTCTCGTCTGACTTGGTTCATTGTACTCTCTCGTTCCTGCACTTTCGATTGGATCATAGAATATACTCCCCCGTGTAAGAAATAAAATAAAAGTGGACAATAATTTTTCTTAAAACAGTTTATATCTTTCTCTCATAAAAACTTGGAATCAACCATCATCGTGCTTCCCTAAAGTAAACCTACTTTCAAGAATGAAATGAAGCTTATACGGTGTAGTTTTCTATCCTACTAAGAGATTTTGTTCGAAAATCGGGATGTACTTAATAATATCTCATTTACGATATTCTTAATCTGGACTGCACAGGGCTCATTAATAAATAAGTAAATAACGCTTCGCTGGCATTTTATGAGTACATCTCATTAACCCGCAATGAAATTTGACTTAACATCTCTCTGAAATGAATTTAAATAAAAATGATGATCTATGTAGAAGTTCTACAAGAGTTCTATATAGAAGAACGAAAAGTCGTTTATAAAATATCCTTTTCAAAAGTACAACGAGAACATTATCTGATAAACCATAACAAAAATTGAAACTAACGTTTCTTAGAAATCGATTTGTAGTCATAATGACCACCCCCTTTACAGGGAACCTAAAAAGAAGAAGCCGACGTCGGGCACATTTTCTAAACATTATAAGATTATATTTTCTAAAAAAAGATACTTTGCATAGATATCTTGTATTGATAAATCTATTCTTAACCTTCTCTTCTTAAATAATAATAAAAAAAATCCTGCAGGACTTGTATCTATGGCCATTCTCATTTCTATCTAGAATCTAAAAGCAGAGTAACAAAATTTATTTCGCTCACCTAATAAGAAAGACGTGATCGCAAATTACTTTCACTGCAGTTAAAAGCAAAATAAATGGAAATAGTTCGAAAGATGTTTCAAATAGAATGTTTGTTAAATTTTTCATGGTTTGTACCTGAGATATTCTTACGTTCCTTTATATTCTCAACTAAAAACTCAATTCATTTTACTCGCCTAAAAGAAATGAAACGATCTCAAATTATACCATCCGCAGAGTAGGAGCCGTTCTGATGACGAAGTTTGAAACAAGTTTAATGCTACGAATCAAAATTTCTTTCATTGTTTGTCAGTACGGACATTAATACTTCCTTTTTCATTAAAAAAAAAAAAGAATACTCACGTGTTACTTGCCTCTTCTACTAGGAATAGCAGGATGTCAAATATATACTTCTACGATAGGCTCAGAGCAGCGCAAAAAAAAAAAAAAAATCGAATTGGAAAGCGCTTGAAATAAAACGAATTCAAACTTTCTTTGTAGTTTCCACCTAGGGATGTTCTTACAAATTTCTAAATTGTAAAAGGCACAAACTCCTAATTTGTTAAACTTAACTACTAAAAATGAAAATAAATAAGTTATTTATTCAGTAATGTTGGTTGTAGAATAGTTGCTAGGATCGTCCCCATGAAACAAAAATTCAATTACCCATTCACCGCATTCCACACATAGAAGCAGACAGAATATGTGACTTCACAGTAACAGAGTACCATATGAATGTACAGAGGCACCCTGTGAGAAAAATATAAACTAGCACCAATTTTTTTACAGTTCATGGTTTTACCAACAGAAGACTGAAACTCTTTTCATATTTTTTGGGAAGTAATGCCCGTTGTGCAAAGTAACAGCGTGTTACGGTAGCGAAACGAAGTATCAAAACTCAATGTGGCAAATCATGATACAAAACTACAAAAACGTTTGGAAAGGAGGGAATCCATATAATTAAGAAATTACGTCCCTAATATATTGTGTTATTTGGAACACAAATATAGAAGCAAAGAAAGCATTTCAGGGTGTTACCTATAAAATACATTCAAGAACACATTCAACACGTAAGATATGTAAGTTTATCCTAAATAAAGAATTTTGCGCTATCCTCGTCTACCAAAATTCTGCGTAATGCCCTAATCTGCATAGCAATCTTATCTTTACCGGCCATCTAGCACATGCTGATTAGCGTTGTTTGAACAATAATTCATATATTCACTTCACTAAGCCCTCAAAGTGATTATATATTGAGAAATGGAGGTCCATTCTATAGAAATGATTCATGGGAATGTAAATAATCGACTTCCTTGAAAGAAAAGTGCAGCTGTGAAATGGATTGATGTATGGACCTCTACAATTAATGAACATCCATTCATTGATGGTTAAAATATTACATATTATGTATTTTGCTAATGTCTTTCGAAGTGCACCGAAAAAATGAGGCTAGACACATTTGAGCTAAATCCTAAATAAAAACTCAAATGTCCATAGTTTTTGTTCCAATATAATACATTCCACGTTTAAATTTGGAAAATTTTACGATAAATACCATTCTCACGATTTCTTATTTTACATAAGTCTCTACATAAATAAAACAATATTGTCGACCACCTATATTTTAAATATGTGCAACAATTAGTGAGAATGTCTAATCAATAATAAAGAATTAATTATTTTATCAAAATATGAACTACATAAGATTTGTATGAGTCGTATCGATCTTATTATTATTTTTATTTGGTATACAGCTAGTCTATGTGTGCCATGCCATTTCCAAATTGTATGTTTCTAACTTACGTTCGAGATATACCCCATACCTAAACATTTCTCGTGAAGTATTGCTTTTAACCAACAAATTTTCCAAACGCATGTAACCGTTTTATCAATCTGAGCCAATTAGTTTATAAAGAATTGAACATTACCTTGCTGCCCGAACTGAATTTAAACTTTTTGTTGTTAATTGTTGGGAGTCATTGGAGTGCGACACGCAAGTCTCCTGAACCTCTATTTTTCTAGGCGTTTCTATATTCCTTTCAAATTCAGGATCTTCTTTTACTGCTAATTCTGATTTCACCCTATCAACGTTTTGTTTCACATCCAAAGAACACATAACTGTATCCTTGTCCATTGTTTCCTCTCCTTCCGTTGTGGATAATATTAACTCTTTCTTGTCAGTCATTAGTTCGTATGTCCACCCTTTCCCTTCGAGTGGATCATCCTGAGGTAAGTCAAAAGCAATTTCTTCTTTGCACATCAATTCCAACTTAACAGACGCCTCACCAGCCATTGTGAATTGAAATATAATAAGAATTTCTTATACTTTCCTGTTCTATATACTGTTATATACTGTTCTTATACTTTCCTTATATTTTATGTTGCCAGTGTAAATGAAATGGTTGACAAAAACGTTCACAAATGCAACTTTATATTTCAAATCTTTTTCTTCTGATTTTGCTTATTTACTTTGCCACGATCGCTCTGTCGGCAATTGTTTATTTGTTTGTAGCAGCCGGAGGAAAGCAAAATGGAACCCGGATGTATACTGTTTTAGTTCAGATTTCATTCAAGTGAGATCTTTTGTCGCTAGTGTTGCTCACTCTCGCATACCGCTATTCTCTTGGTTCAGAAGGTATCCATCCATCTTTATCGTTTTAGCGGGAATAGCAAATCCTGTATTTCTGTATGCCATTGCGGTTTGATTGACTGTCGAACTCCCGTTTCGTATACTGATTTTTATTTAATATACGTGCTATTGTTGCTTCAAGTTTTACTTTTGATTGTGTCTTCTGCGGTGAACAACCTGACTCCACGTTTTCATATTTATTGTTGCTATTTAACCTTTATACAATTGGCAAGAATTTGAACGAAATCGTAGACTCTCACGCTGGGGACCTAGGGGACCCCCTAATTACAAATTCCCCCGTATCTATAGCTCGTTGGAAAGCTTACGGAACACTCATTCCAACGAGGTATCACTGTGGAATTCCCACCCTAATCGTAGAAGAAGGCTGTCGTAAAACTTTTTTTAAAAATACGAAAAAATTAGAACTTGGGGGGTCCTTGCAACCCACACAGACAACCAATGCTGCCAAACGATGATAATGTATATGCAATACGCTTGTTATAATATTACTTTAAAAAATGGTAGCAATTGCTGCAATGCAAAGCGAGAGAAAAATTCAGAAAAAATCTATAAAGCGCCCTGTATATAATTTTCGAAGGGCTGTTACAGAAATTCGCTTTGGCGGCCCTGGTGACCCCTCTAATCATGATTGAAACACCGTTGGATATGTTATGGAACACAGATTGCAACTAGGCAACAAGAGTTATGCTTCTAGACCAATTCAGTGAGAAAATATCTCGTCTTATATGGAAGTTCAGAAAATAAATGTAATTTACGTTAAAAAAATGATACTTAAAATCTTGGCCAACCTCGTCCCTTTCCTACTTCCCTCATATAAGTAACAAGTACTTTTGCAGGGTATTAGGGTGCAATTTTTATGACTTTACCCCCAATGGAGAATGACCCCCAAAAAGTTAACGAAAAATAAACACGAAATTTACCTTTCTCGTCTCCGCCGTAGTACTCCCAACACACATAAAATGCATATCGGCGACAAGCTTCATCTTTTACGAAGACTTTGATACCAAAATTATTTTCCTAGCTTAATTAGGGGCTGAGTTATTAAGGTTTAAAGTCCAACGTAGCAGATGCGTCCTTTGGCATTTAAAGGTTAACTTACGATCATTGTATTCCCCAACAAGAATTCAGAGTAGAATAATCGAAAACTACACAGAAAATAATTAAAGGTCACTAATGTGAAACATACTGTTTATTAAATTAATTTTTTTTCCTAAGACAAATTTGGAGAAATGGTAACTCGAAGAGTTTGTATAAATTGAATTACATTGAAAACTGAATAAACAATGATATGTAATTGTTTGAAGTAAGATATAAAGGATTCATATGAAGAAATTAATACAGAAATAAAATAGATAAATCAGCTATACTATAGTTACAATTTGGACAATCTGTACTCCTCTATAATTCTGTACTGTGTGTAAAAGTTTAAAATTTTAGATAAATGATCAAAGCCAATAACAAATAATGAATGTATAGCTGATTCATCAATTTATTTTTCTTGTGAATAAAACAATAGGGAGGAAGACACTAGTGGCTCAGTGTTAGAGCGTTCACGCTGGTTCGATCCCAGCTCACGCCCAGGGGCGTTATTTGGGGAGGGCAGGGAGGGACAATTGCCCTCCCCCTGAGTTTGAGATTTATATAAATTTTATCAATGGACTAGTAGTAATCAGTGAAGACGCGAAATTTTACATATATCAAAAGGTCTTGCCCCCCCCAAGCAAAATCTGAAATCATGGTACTGCTCACGCGAAGTTCAGTTTGTGGTGGACAAACACCGTGTGCGTGGTTTTCTCGGGTTCTCCCGTTTCCTTCCACTTTCTTCATTCCACTAGCTCATTCATTATTCTCATCATCACCGTCCCCTTTAGCATCTTCGGCATAACCGTGGCCCGTAAAACTCAATGATTCTTTAAAAAAAGGAAAAGAAAATGCGTCTACTTACTTGACTTAAAAAAGCTGCAATCGCCTATTCTTCATTGCGTTGAACTTCTGGAGAACTTTCATGATGTATATGTTTGCAGTTCGTTTCTTTACAAACGCAAGAAACACCAGGTTGGCCAATCGTTTCTGACTCATGGAAAGTCTTTCTGGGCTATTTGTGCGGGTCAACACAGAAAACGAAGATTCACATAAAGCGGTACTGCATGCAAATGGTCGGATAGAAGCAAGTAGAGCATAAGCATCTTCATAAGTCATTTTAACCTTATAGATTTCACTGAAGGCGTCAGAAGAATTACATTTGCTAACATACGTCTTGTAACATACCTTGTTTGTTACAGACAAGTTACTAGGCTCAATGTAAATTTTGGATTATATTACTCATATTGTTATTGTATTTTAACAGCGCGATACAGAGTTTCTTATGTTTATCACATTTCGCAACTATATACTGTGTACTTCACCTGCACCAGATTGAACTTGTTACTTGTGTTTTCTTTCCCTAGTGAAAGAAATTTAGTTATTTGAAGTGTTAAGACTTATCCTGCTGTTCTCTTACATTTAACATGATTATCGAAAGCATTGTGTTACTGAAAATAATGTTGTTAGTCCATTGTTGTTGACGAGAAGTGGATAATTATGACGTTAAGTGAGTAGGCCAGCTGAGCACATGGTGATTTCTTTGTGCTTCGGATTTATGCAGCGATAATGGTAATTCTCTCTCTGGTAGCTGCATCCCAGGTAATGTGATTAACTTAAAGTCCATCTACGGTGACTATTCTGCATTGGAAACATCGAAGTGAAGTGAATTTCAATTTCTCTATTGGAAATATCGAATCTTGAAACTAGAACTCGTGGGAAGTTAATTGGTGTGTTTAGTTCAGTTATATTATTAAGAAACAAGATTGTTCTGAAAGAAACCATTTATTCCATTTTGATCACTATAGTGGGTTAGCATAGTTGAGATAAACAAAAATAGAGTATTGCCGTTTTCCATATGTACAAAATCATATTAGTGAGTTCTAAAATGTATATTTTACAATCGTATTTCACACACGACACGATGTCCGGGTAAAGAGTTCCTATGGGAGGAACCCTCTCCCAGGGGGCCTGGCCTGTGCACGGCCTCGAACAGTCCTAGTCAGTCTTCTCATCATGTAATTCACACGTTGTGTTAATCTCTCTCTCTCTCTCTCTCGCTGTGCTGTGACGTCTATTAAGTCTTGTGTTGAACCGAATTATCAGTTTATTAGTTTAATTACATACTGTTAAAAGCTCCAGTTTAAATAAAGCTTTGTATTCCATAGATTGATATATATTCACGTCCATCCGTCCAACGTCTATCCAGTTAATACATAAATATCTCATCCCATCGTCGTCTACTAAGTATACTATATATCCTCTTGTCCATTGCCAAATTTAGATTGTCTACCTACTATCTACTGTTTATACTGTCCGTCTAACTTGTCCGCAAGGAAGGGAACATTATTATCAAAGTTCAAGTCACCGGTTGCTGTGTTGGCCCGGTTGAATGTTCGGCTGTACACGTTCTTATCTAAGCTGTTACGGCGTAGTGAGCTTTGTGAAATGTGTGAACAGGAGTTCGATCATGCTGAAGTGGTGATTGAGATTTCAGGTGTAAAATACTTGACTTCCTTAACATTATGACATTAAAGTTAGTAGTAAAGTGCGCCCATGGTTGGAGCTGCCGAGCGGGGAGGTTCAGTAAATATTTCCTCCTTTCCTTCGTTGGTTGTTGACTTCGGCACCTGAACTGAGCCAGGAGGTGGTAACACTTCTTTCAATCGGCGCTAGCTCAGGCGAGAACTACTCCGTTCAGATTATTGCGCTGTACGTATGAAGTGTGATGTTAAGTTCTTAATGTTTATTCAGCTGGTTTGTGACTAAATTACAAGTGTTTCTCTTAAACGGCGTGACGAAGTGTCAAGTAACTGTTTTAATACTTAAGATACAATCTACTCCAAGCAATTGGTTTAATGACAGTCCTGTTATGAAAATTGAATGATGGAAGTCTGATAATGGCTTGTATTGTAAAACGAAAGTAATGTGAAACTGACAGACAGAAGTCAGTTATCTTATATGTCAAGGCACCTTACTCTGATTGTAGTATCGGGTTTAACTACAGCGATGGAGTAGTAAAGACTTGAAGTATTGTTAATAAACTATATCTAGAAATGAATGTTTCTCCTCAAAGTACTTAAGACAAATTAAGGTAAAATACATATATGTACTACCATGAGCAAAATAAATGACGCGTCTCTTTATTCTGAAGTTTTTTGAAAATATCTCCATTTTCTTTATATGTTCGAAATTTCGGAAGGTTTCCCCAGCAGGATAGGTTAATAACAAACCCATTTTTAGTGTTAGATATTAGCTTATAATAAATAAATTAGAAACAAAAAACATTAAATCGACAGAAATCTCGAGAATTACCAACTCTGCTAAAGTGGGAAATTTTCAAGAACGCGAGGGAATTCTGCAGTTCAACACGAAGCAGCGACATCTATGTCATTGAGAGAGACGTGGATTAGATCTACAAACGAAACTTTTAACGAAACATTTCTAATGTGTCTTATTACATGCATTATCAGCGAACTCCAAATATATGAATCTATGCTAAGTATTAACGTATAGATAGAGCAAATAGTGGAAATTACCTATGGAAAAAGACGAATTCTTAGCACAATCGTAATGAAAAATCGTCTTTACCGTAGAACAGGTTCAGTTCACGTAAGAAAACAAGTAGCTCATTTAGTTAAAGCAACTAGTCTGTATGCCGAAAGTATTGGGTTCGAATCCAGATGGAAGTGCCGTTGTCGTTTTTATTACTGTGGTTATTTTATTTATTTTTTATGTGGGAAAAAACAAATTGTAACATATGTGTAAAACTCATGACGATACCAAAAAAAAATTGCCGTTCTCGCACTTGCAATAGTGTCTCTAATTTTTGTTTGCAAACAGTTTCGTAATAATTTCCCCTGTGCTCACTACTCACTCCATGTTCACTGGTGCATAACGAATGTTTTCCAGTAAATGTTAATTCTAATTTGGAGAATTTTATAAAGTTTCACAATGTTTCTCGCTTGATAGTCTTCTATCTACTTTTTTTGGACACTTTGATAACAGATTTCCCTATTAAATGTTTAATTTCCCCTATATATATTTAATACAGAAAAGTTTTACATGTATTTGTCTTAAATTAAAATTGTTTTGAATTTACCACATGAGATAAGTAGCCCGAAGGAGGAGAACTGAAGTAACTGATATTCTACGTAAAAGAAACCTATTGTAGAATGATTATGCTTCTTAACTTCAGCACATAATCTTTACGTTGGTCAGACAGAGAAAAACCCTGTTTCTTCCTCTCCTATGACCACTCACCTTAAAGCTCTACATGTAATGATTCGTGTCACATAATTTCGGCTCTCCAAAGACATTTATTATTATTATTATTATTATTATTATTATTATTATTATTATTATTATTATTATTATTATTATTCCTGAATATGCCACCCTTAGATAATGTAACTTTAGATATCTTGGTTTAAAGTGCTTTCTTTAGTAATAATTTGAGCAACCATGTAACAAAATTTAAAATGTATGAGGGGACACGAAGTTTTATTCCCCCCCCCTCTCTCTCTCTCTTTTCAGCACCGTCCCAACAGAAAGTATATAATTTCTGACAAGCACAGTAGACAAAATGAATAAGAAATATATTTAAAGTAACCTTTCCTCCTTCGTGGATGGAATATCACGTAACATTTTTTTATTCTACTGAAGACGACCCTAGGCCGTTATGGTTAGGTAACAAAAGAAATACCTACTATATTTATTGCGCCCCTTGACTGTAATATTACCTCTTCTTTATTTGTTAGAGGCCACCCTACATAACCAAGGGTGACAAAAAGAATAGGAAAAGTGTCTAAAGATTACAAAACACTTTATATTTTGTCAGAAACAAGGCAGTGTATACACAGCATTGCTTTCGTTAACAAGTGTTTCACCGTTGAGTTGCTTATAAAATTAGGCAGAATAAAGTTTTCTAGAGGGATTTGTCCAGGATGGTTTTGTGTCGGGCTAATAATGATGAGTATAATTATTTACATCACCGTTAAAGAAATAGCAAACTTTCTGAAAGGAACTTACTTAGGAAACATCAGATCCTCCTTCTACTTCATTGCATCTGGCGTTCCGAATGAAAGTTCTATGGGACTATTAGAAAATATATATATTCCCGTTTCCACGCTGATGGTAGAATTTCTTAAGCAGTTATTGAATTACGTTCGAAGCATACGCGTAAATAGCGCCCCCGCAACCCTGTGGCGTGGGGACCGCACAAGCTGAAAGGCCAAAAATATACAGAAAGTACGCAGGGGCGGACCAGGCCAAATTTTCACCCGGGCAAAGTGACTTTTTGGCGCCCTCCCCCTAAAACTAGCCTATATTTTACATTTTATCATAGTGTTTTTAATATTTTAAACCCATTTTTCAAAAAGACATTCATTACCTAGGAAAATTTCACAAAGAATATGGCCCGCTATAAACAATACGAACTCTCCGCCCCCCGCTTGGTCTTGTGGCTAGCACGCCTGCCTTCTGTGGTACCGGATCCAATTCCCGGTGGATTACTGTTGAACGATAAAAGTGGTTCAGATTCCACTATAATTAGTATCCACGTCTCCTTTGGCCATTAAGGCATAACCGTGGAACGCTAAACTCAAGCAAACAAACACCCTCGCCGCTCTTTATTCTGCATGCCATCTCTCCATTTTTCGATTCAGCCCCCTTATTACTATGAAACTCTCTTCTTCCATGGTTATGTAATTGCCATTACTTTACAAGAATATAAACCAAAAACGTCAGTAGAAAACACGTTCTAAAATTTACTTTTTGAGGCTCGTTTTGGCGCCCCTCTTTCTCTGGCGCCCTGGGCAGTCGCCCGGCCCTTGGCACGCACCTGAAAGTACGGACGCATAACTAAGGACTGCGGAGGAGATGTTAACCTTCATATTATTCCACTGGTTTGACGTGTTTGAAATGTTCAGTGACTGATAGGTTAGTGAAATAATTTCGACGGTTACTGATGTTTAAAGTTTAGCTGAGACAAAGTTACCTAACCAAATACATTTGATATCGCGATGTCACAATTTGATTTTTCCTCACCTATAAAAGATAAAAACAATCAATAGTAATAAAAACCCTTACTCGTACTGTGCTCTAACTAACAACCTTATTCGTACAGACTAGTTGCTCTGACCAACTGAGTTTCGATTTCTTACGCGAAAGAAGTCTGTTATATTACGAGGCATGCTTTTCATTAGCAAAACTGTTCGAAGTAATACGAACATGGCTCAAGAACAGAGACGGAACTGAATTACCACTCGATTGACCTTGAGGCCAAATCACCAAAGGGTAGCTATAAACGTAAGTTCAGCATGCATTTCTGTGGAGTTCTGTTCAGTATTCCTATCTGCCAATCACGCTTGTTTGTAAGAGTAATATTTTACAAACCTAACCTTTCGATAGAGCACAATAGCAAAAGAATAAAAGGGAAGAAATTCTTGCCCTTGTGAAGGTTGGATACCACCATGTGCAATAAAACTCTCGCGTCTCCTTGAAGTGATATTTTATCGAGAATAACTTTTCCCTTTATATATCCGAAGTTTTTTAGGGTTTCAAAATGAGGAAACGTTACTGACAAACAAGGACACATTTAGGGGTGGGTACAGGGGGTCCGGACCCCCTCTGAAGTCCCAACTTTTCTGTAAATTTAGCCTACTTTTTGGGATTATCTTTTAAAATTTTCTTATAATTTATCCGAATATTGAAGTCGGGCCCCTTCCGAAATAAATTACTGTATACGTGCCTGCTGACAATTTTCAATATATTCGTTAAATAATAAAGTAAAATAATTAAATTAGGAGCAAAAAGCTTCAACACGGGCTAACTTTTGTCCACTGCCAATATTGTTAGAAGGGATATTAATAGCAAAAACTGCTAGTCAATGCTGAACCTTGAAACTTCACCCCGAACAGCAAACCTATTATTGAGAACTACATATGAAACATTTTATCAAAACTTATCTAGCTTTTATTTGGCATGAAATTATTATATACACCAAAATGCACTATCCTAAAATGTGTATCTAAACATTGCTCTACGTATCTACGAAGCAATGAAAATTTTTTATCGAAATATTTAGGCAGGAAACTCTAACAGCCAGCCATTTTATTTAAATCTTAATAAATCCTGTAACCGTGCGTTAACGTGGTCCATTGGTCCATTGGTAAAGTGTTGGAAGAATGAAAACTCAATGTTCGTAGGTTCGAATCTATCCACTTACCAGAACATTTTATTCTTATGTGTAACGATGAAATAAGAAAGAAAAAATGTATAACCGTTAAGACAAAGCTTCAACCAAGTCTGAAGAGAACAATACTAAAATAGTAACACAATGACTACAACCAAGAATTATTTCATGTAGAGTTTGGACGAAATTACAACTGTCAACGATTGCAGAAGTAAAAACAGGCTGATAGGCGTAATGTAGTCTAGACTTCTGAATGTATTTACTTCCTCAAAACTTCCGTCTCGTCATTGGTATGCCGTTAGTCATGGTAAAACCTTTCAATTGGAAGTGAAATGACAAACTAAAACAGTTTTAAATCAATAAATTTTCTGATGCATGTCCATCTGTTCGTCCGTACGTTCGCTACACTTTTCTGTGCACTCGCCTAGAGGCCAACCGTTCAACTTATCTGCACCAAATTTTAGTTTAATATTTTCATAGTATTTACTATAGTTTCTTTTATTTCCCTCCTACTCCCAAAACAGGGGTAGATTCCTCTACGATGAAAATAGAAACAATATATTTTCTAATAACTGGCTCTAACGATCTTGTTTTCTTTCTTTTTTATAAATCAATATTTAATTAGAAACCCTATTTTGTGGTATAAGGCATTTATCTGAGAAAAATCTACAAGGGGTAGTTAATATTTAGGGGTGAGTTTTTTCTCAGTGATTTTCTCAAAATGGACTCAAGTGTTTTCGTTCATATTTCATAAATAAATATTTCATTAATAACTTAACAATATGGCATAAATAACTCGTTTGTCCTAAAAAATGCGAGGGGTAGTTTATTTTTGGTGGAGTGTGTTGTCTGGGCGATTTTCTCAAAAATGACTCAAAAGAGTTTATTCGTATTTCAAAAATACATATTTCGTTATTAACCGAACAATATGGCAAAACTCGTTTGTCCTGAAAAAAAATATACGAGGGGTAGTTTACTCTTGGGGGTGTTTTTCCTCCACGGTTTTCTCAAAAATGAATCAAGCAATTTTGTTCGTACTCAGAAATAAATATTTCATTAAAAACCTAATAATATGGAATAACTCGCTTACCCTGAAAGAATCCTCAAGAGATAGCTTATTCGGGGAGTTATTTTTCCCTCACGATTTTCTCAAAACTTACGTGGACAATTTTATTGATAATTCATAAATAAATATTTCATTAATAACCCTATATTTTAATATAAGTCATTTCTATGAAAAACAATTACGAGGGATAGATTATTTTGGGGGTCAAGGTTTTTCCCAACAATTTTCTCGAACGACAGGCGATTTTGTTCAAATTTCGCAAAAAAATATTTCATTAATAAGCAAAAGTATATATTAACTCATTGTTCGAAACAATTCACAAGAAGTAGGTTACTTCTGACGTGTTCTTTTTGAACGACTTTCTCGAAAATGACTGATTTGATTTTTTCATATTTCATAAACAATTATTGCATTAATCGTCCTTTTATATGTCTAATGAAAATGTGCTCAAAGTGTGAGTTAGTTTTGTAGTGTGGATTTTCTTCAATCGAAGTTTTTTATTCGATAATCTGAGATTCGATAAATTTGAATAATACGATTTTTTTTCGTATTATCCAAATACACACTTCAGTAACAACTGCGGCCTAACACAGTTAAGAAATTGAATTGAAAAAGTTTAGTGCGGTGGCCCTGTAATTAAATATTTTTTGGTAAACACCCTAGCTTTTTGTGGTAAACTCAGGCTTTTCTTTTTCGAGCGACAAAAGAGAGAAGAAAATATGGTGATTGTGAAAATAGTATATCAAATTCAGATTTCAACGGATTTACATATTTCATGGCGTCTACATACCGAAAATGTGATTTTTCGATACCCGTCATTCCGGTCCGTCCGTTCGGTACACTTTTCTGTGCACTCGCCTTTAGGGTTTACATAGTATTCCGCCATGAGATTTTCCCATTTTTTCCTACCGCCTAAAATAAGTGTGGTTTACTAACAGCCGAAAATCGAAAAAAGCTATTTTCTCCAAAATGGTTTTAACAATTTTGTTTATTTTTCATTAATCAATATTTAATTAACAACCCTATATTGAAGTATCAGATATTTCTCTTAGAAAAATTTACGACGGATAGTTTATTCTTGGAGGTGACTTTTTCTCGACGATGTTCTCAGAAAAGACACTGGCAAATTTTGTACACACTTCATAAACAAATATTTAACCTTGCAGCATGGTATAAGTCAATTGACC
This sequence comes from Thermobia domestica, assembly GCF_964235325.1. Lineage (NCBI taxonomy): Eukaryota > Metazoa > Arthropoda > Insecta > Zygentoma > Lepismatidae > Thermobia > Thermobia domestica. Next base: position 269,302,938 of record NC_137460.1, on the reverse strand, counting down.
TGTAGTAGCTTATTCTTGGAGTTGAATTTATTTCCAGTGAGTTTCTCAAACACGACCAGTTGGAAACCCTGTATCTCGACAACGAAGCTGAACTCGAAAACTGCAAGAGAGCTATTTGTCTCCTTTTGATGTCACGAATCATCTCCCGAAGTTTGTGGACATCTTTCAGGTTCACCCTTAATGAAGCTTCTTTTCGAAAAGTTAACTATTAACTTTAGACATTGTTTATTTTTTAAAAAAAATCACAAATGCCGTTATTAATTTTAAGGCAAAGAGCTACTTTTGAGAGAATAGATCTTTAAAAATAATTTTAAAACTTAGACTTTTGTTTTCGAGACATTCCAGACAAGACGAGACATTTTAAAAGCTATCTCGTGTCCAAAACATTTGTTACGTCTTCTTTTGGATGTCACAAAGCACGTCTCGTCTCTTTCTCGAGACATGTCTTATCTCGTGCGCATTCGTTAACACTTGGGAAGGATTATCTTTCTACTCAAAGCATTGTTTTTATAATGGTTGCATATTTATGATAATTGCCGTCAACATAAATTACAGTTCTTTCAGTTGAATTAATTGTTTATTATTATTATTGAAATTAAAATTAAATGGAATATCCAGTTTAACTTTGCACGAATATGCACCTACGCTAAGGGAGAATGATGATGAATGAAATGATGAAATGAAGAAAGTGGGAGGAAAATGGAAAATTCCAAGAAGACCCATACCCATGCACACGGTATTTGTCTACCTCAAATTTCACTTGGCGCGAAGTGGAGTCGAGCCACGGACCCCATGAATGTTCTATTATTATTATTATTATTATTATTATTAATAATAATAATAATAATAATAATAATAATAATAATAATAATAATAATAATAATAATAATAATAATAATAATAATAATAATAATAATAATAATTGAAGTGAGCTTAACGAGTTTCAACCTTCCGACTTAACCAATGTTTGGGTGCCTGTTCGTTCGTCTACTCCATGACAACTTTTCATAAAAGACATTTTCTTTTAATGAAACTAGTAAGTGCCTTTTAGCTTTGAGAAGTAACTATGCTTGGAATTTGAAATCTGCAAAATATAAGATGTAAAATTAACCAAATGGTGCAAGTTTACACTAATGTATACAAAACAATTTTGCAATATCTATTACGTGAATCTTGTCCCATAAAGAAGCCGAAACCCTTACTCTGAAGAGCCCTCCGAGATTTGATAATTGTCCACAAGGACTGAAATTGTCATTTGAAGCCAAGACTTTAATATGAAGCCAATAATTTCTTTAAAATAGACGAAAAATTCGAAAGTTATAAGCATTTTCATATTTTTGCCTTTTCCGATAATGGAGCCGTAACACACTATACTGATGAGCCCCCTTCCCCCCCCCCCCCGACTCCAGGATTTGATCATTCTCCATCGGACTGAAATTGCCATTTGGAACCAACACTTTAATACGAAGCCCAACATTTCTTTAAAATAGACGAAAAATTCGAACGTTATAAACATTTTAATATTTTTGCCTTTTCTCATAAGGGGCCCGTATTAGCCTACACTGAAGAGCCCCACGAGATTTGATCCTTGACCACTGGGACTGAAATTCTCATTTGAAACCAAAACTTTAATATGAAGCCAAAAGTTAAACTTTACATCAATTTAAACTGGCTGGGTTCCAGTTCACCCCACTATTATGTTTAGTTTAGTTAAGTGGCAATTTGTGACAGCTTCACATCATCAAAAGAATCTTTCACTCCCCCCCCAGGAGTTTTTGCTGGATCCGCCACTGGATTCGATAGACATTTTTCCTATTCTTTTTATCACCTTGTTGGGGCTCCCTCGTACAAATAAAGAAGCGGTAATATTACAATCAAGGGGCGCTATATATTAGGTATTTCTTTAGTTACCTACCCCTAACCGCACAGGGCCATCTTTGGTAGAATAAAAAAAATGTTACGTGATATTCCAATCATGAAAGGGGAGAGGATGCTGTAAATATATTTCTTTTTCATTTTGTCTACCCTGCTTACCAGAAATTACTTTCTGTTGGAAGGGTACTGAAATGAGAGGGGCAAAATAAAACGCCGTACCTCCTCCTACATGGTTGTTCAAATAATTACTAAAGAAAGCACTTTAGAGTAAGATATCTAAGATTTAAACTAAGAAACTAAGATATCCTTACATTATGTAAGGATGGCATATTCAGGATTATTATTATTATTATTATTATTATTATTATTATTATTATTATTATTATTATTATTATTATTATTATTATTATTATATGAATGTTTTTGGAGCACCGAAATTTTGTGAGACGAACAACGGAATGTAGAGGTTTAAGATTGGTGGTCATAGGGAGGAAAAACCAGAATTTTTTTGTGTCTGACTCTCTAACGTGAAGATTATGTGCTGAGGGCAAGAAGTATCATCATTCTACAATAGGTAGCTTTTACGTAGAATATCAATTACTTGAGCTTTCCTCCTTCGAGCTACTTATCTCATGTGGTAAATTCAAAACACTTTCAATTTAATACAAATACATTGTAAAACTTTTCCGTAATTAAACATCTAGGGAAAATTAAACATTTAATAGGGAAATCTGTTATCAAAATATCCAAACAAGTAGATAGAAGACTATCTAGTGAGAAATATTGTGAAACTTTATAAAATTCTCCAAATTAGGATTAACATTTACTGGGAAACAACGCGCCAGCGAGCATTACGTATAGTCAGCAGTATGCACAGGGGAAATAATTACTAAACTTTTTTGCAAACAAAATTAGGGATGCTTATGCAAGTGCGACAACGACATATTTTTCCTTTTTTGGTATCGTCATGAATTTTACACATATGTTACACATATATTTACACATATGTTACACATGAGCCATCTACTAGTAAAGTGATAAACTAAATGATATGTAACGCCATCTATTGAGTAACTGCTTGAATATATTCAACTACCTGTCCAATTTAGCTTAAGCATCAATGTTCAAAAAGAAAAAATGTCTGTGTTGCCAACCCCCTTATCAAATATCATAATGTTTACCCCAAATATTTTTAAGAGGATAGTTTTACCCCTACATAGTTACAATATGCTAACTCATCAAACAAAAGGTGGGCAAATTTCAGAAAAAAAATATGAGTTTGCAACACTGCAAAAATTAAAATTCAGATATTTGAGAAATAGAAAATACTAGCGTAATCTACATAAAATTCTAGGACTTTTTTTAAAAAATAACATTTCCCCGAAAACTCAAAGATAAACCCGTAAAAAATTCCCGAAATTTTGAATTTGTTATAACTTTGCCAAATATTAACTGATTTTCAAAACTGAAACGGCAGTCAATAGAGAAATAAATCCGCTATTTTCTGAATGCCTTGTGTGTTGCATAATTGTCAGGATATTATTTTGAATTTGTTATAACCTCGCCAAATATTAACCGATTTTCAAAATTCAAACGACAACCAATAGAGAAATAAAATTGCAATTTTTTGAATTCATTGTGGGTAGTATAGCTCTAAGGATACTATTACAAAACTCAAATAAATCTCTTATTTATGTATAGAACTTTAAAAATCGAATAACATAGCGCTGTGTATGTCTAAAGATCTCAGTTTTTATAGTCTTGAAACCATAAAAACACTTATACACTTAGAACATATTTAAAATTACAAGTTTGGACACTAATAATGGAGTCTTCTGTTAACCTCGTTTTCTATCGAAAACAATGATTTCTTAAATTCTGTCCACTGATTATAATTCAAGCTGAATAGACAACCGTTAATATCAAAATCTACTTGGACTTCGGTTTGCACATTTTTCACCATTACGTTGAAATTATTAGTAAGTATAAACTTCTTTTGGGGATCCATATTGTAGCAGCACTCGTTTTTCGAGTAAATTATTTTGTATATTTTTGATTCTGTTTTAATGTTTACGTCATAAAAATCATTTATTAAGGTTAAGGTAATTAAATGTTGTGTATGAGATTATAATGCAAGCTGCACAATGTTGCTAATGTTTGTGTCAGCAGTTTGTTGTAAATAAATGTGAGTAAGAATGTCTTCGTTGAGAGTCTGGCAATGTAGGAAGGAAATGTTGACAATGTGTCTATCCTCGCATTAGCCAGATTCTATACATTGTACAAAGTGAATCTGTAAGATTTCACGAATTTCACGAAATTACGGATATGCGGAAAATTGCTTAGAATCGGGAAATCAGAGCGTGTCGGGGATTGCAATTTTGAGTCTTGACACACGGAAGGAATTTGTCTCTCCATGTGAAAACGGTGTCGCACGTGCCGCAAGCAGACGACGGAGGTTGGACGAAGCTCAACAAAACCAGAGGATGAGAGAGGTTCTGGATCAAGTCCTGGGAATGCAGTTGATCGAGTCTTTGATCGAGTCTTAGATCGAGTCTTTGATGGAGTTTTGATCGAGTCCTAGTGGAAGTCCTTGGAGTGCAGTTGATTAAGTCTTAGTGATCAGTCTTTGGTTCGAGTTCTTGGAGAACCAAGCTTATAGTCGCCAGTCAGCCAGATGACAGAGAAAGGAAATACTTCGTATACCACATCATTCTAACACCGTAGAACATCACGCAGAGAGAAGCAATTGAGAGGAGTCATACGAAGTAATACGAGTCAATTGAGAGGAGTCATACGATCGTCCTCGTAAGTCAGCAGTAAGGAGATTCAGCATAGAGGAGCTAAGTTCGACGCCAGAGCATCGTGGGAACTACACCAGATTATCCAGGTATGTGTTGCGCCGACTCAGAGCTCAAAGGCTCAATACTTGACCGTTTCTATACCCGTCTGGCAAATTGTTCTTAATATCCGTCATTACATGATTTATGAAATCTTACAGTAAACTCATAATTCAGAGAAATACAGTGATATCAAATTAATGAAGTGGACGTATCTTTATTTGATTTTATCCCCAATAAGAAACCTCTCGCAAATGAATATCAAATTTTATCCCACTCATTCTAGATGGTGAGTGGAAGGCATCCAGTTGCACTCAACTTTGCATCCCCAATTAGGCACTGAGTGGCTGGGTTGTCAATATTAACCACTCCATTTTTTACACTAGAAAAAAATAATCATTTTTGTTACTTAGAATCATTTTTAAAGAACAGTTGATGTATTTTGTAACCATTAGAGAAATCCTTCATTTCATCATACCTCATAAACAGTTCTTAGTTTTCATCTCTTTTAAATCTTGATGAGTATCTTCATTATATCTCTGTGGCAATAAGGTTTTGTATTTCTCATTTAGATGTACTAATACCCTTTCCCCCGTGTATTTGGTTTGTATCAATTTCCATGAGGTTATTTCGTATGATTTTCCTTCTTCCAGATCTTGTACTTTAACAAGCTTCTAAATGTTAATATTGTTTTTCTTGTTTAATTGTGAGTCCATTTCTCATTTATTGTATAAAACTTTTAAAAATGTGTTCATTTTTGTAGTGATCTTATCTCGTTATATATATAGTTAATTTTATTAACAATGTCTTTTATATGTTCGTCTGTTAATTCTCCATTCATTACTTTAATAACATTAAGCTGATCCTTAAACATAGCATTTGAGTAACCATATTTTTATAATACTCTTTCTTCGAAGCTATATTAAATCGTGTTGGTAAACCAGTGATAACGGCAGAAGCAGATGCAAATGCTGTTGTAATAATTGAATAGACTGTAACAGGAATAAACCCTGTAGAAGCAGAAAGTAGTATCGAAAATGCAATAAGAGTAACCTAAATGCATTTTAATCTCTTAAATTTCCTCTTATTTTTTACTAGTAAATTTTGAAGTGTTAATATCTTATCCTCAATTAACGCAATTAGATTCTCTCGTGGAATGTTATTTGGTATATTCATTTTATTAAATAAGTTTTTATGATCATTTTTAAATTAACAGTAAATACAGCACGCAAGTTGAACGTTTCGTTCCTAGTAAACACAATTCATCATTCATCTTAGCTTAAACACAAGTGGAACTTTTCGTTCCTAATAAACACAATTCATCATTCATCTTAGCTTAAACACAAGTGGAACAATTCGTTCCGTTTTGTACGGTTTGGATCACAATCTGTTTATCTTCTTGGTCTATACTTCTGGGTTTATCTGTTTATTTTCTTGATAATTACCATAAAAGCACTTTATAAACTAAACATGTAATTGATTTATACCTTCTCGATTATTTTTTCTTTTTGAACATCATATTCAAGGTTTTTCTTGCCAATCATTACAACATAACAAATCGTTTTATCTGGTACATCGCTTTCAAAAGTAACAGTTAATTTCAAATTGGTTCTATCATTTACAGTTACTGATTTATGCTTGCTTGTGTTAATCACAAACATCGGTCTGTTTTGTAAAAACTCTTTAGGATAATAAAATATCTCAGTGTTTACAATTATAACTCTCTTGTATATTGTATACATTTCCTAAGCTTTGAGATATTTATGCTTTTCAAAATCTAAGTTCAAAAATTCTAAAGGAAAAGACTCATTTCTAGAAATACGAAAATGGATATTCTGTACTTTACAATGATCAAAATAGCTTGAATCTCTTTCTTGATTATCATTCCTATTGAAATTTTAAATAATAGAATTGGATATTTGTACTCTACGAACTCATGTTTTCTGCACTTTGCATACACACACATACACAGATAGATAGATAGATAGATAGAGAGAGAGAGAGGAGTTGAATTGAGTTGATTTTGAGCTTAACGTCCCTTTCAGCAGCGAGACTATAAGACGGTATAATATGATTAACGTGAAATCCAAACTACATGAGCTCTCGCTGGGAATCAAAGCCAGGTCTTCCATGCCAAAGGCGCGTATGCTAACTGCTTAGGGACGAAGGAACTCGCAGATGAAGAGAGAGAGAGAGAAACATTGTGTAAAATTTACTTCCCAACTTGAAATATTAGAAAATTTTCCGTTTCCGAAAGCTAATTGGTAAATTACAATTTGTTGTTGACTAACTTTAATCTACAGAAATTCAATTTTGTAGCTGAATGTGCAGTTAAATATAGTGTAGAATTTTCCACCTAACATCACTATACATAATATCCAAATTTGTCTGGCTTATGAAAAGATTTTTCCATTTGTTTCTACATCGTGATGAAAATTTTCCGATCTATGAAAAATCCTTTCACTTGTTTCTACAGAGCAATAAAACTTTCCGATTTACAAAAAGTTGTTTTACTCTTTGCTTCAAAATGATGAAAATTTTCCGACTCATAAAAAGTTTATCAATTTTTCCATATAAGACAGAAAATATTTCATGAAAAATGGTTTAACTTGTTACTACATAGTACTGAAAATTGTGTGAGCGATGAAAATTTTCAGATTCCTTAAACGATCTTTCACATTTTTACATTTCTGTACACGAATTCAACCTATCTTATGATTGCTGAGGAATTGTTTCTTGATTACTGATTTTTTAGAACGGAAAATTTTCCGGAAAAATACAGCAGAAAATTTTCCACCTCACATCACAAGTCGTGGGTCAACAAGATGTGACCCACTGCAATCCTCCACCCGCCGTGACCCACCATAAACCAGCGATCCACCATAACCTACAATACTCACTACGACCCACCGACACACTCTGCTTAGTGCATTGTATATAGCATCCTCTGAACAGTGGTGAATATGTCTACATTTTACTTTTAGGGTCTCTCTTTTCTTTTTTTCTTCTTTAGCATTTGTTTCTATTTACTTACCTGAGATGACTATATCTTACAAGGAAAAAGCAGACTTTGTTAAATGAACTTTCGCGAGGTAGTAGTGCATATTTAAAGTGTTAATATTACAAACTGGGAGAACGCAATAGCCAGAAATTGCCTAGAAAATGCGTCTTAAAGTTTCGACTCGCCGTATATATGATACGACGCCTAAAATTCCCAAGTGACGATGTGGCAGAGAGTGGAGCATTCATGATTCACGCGTAACGGATCGCGAGTTCGATTCCCGCTTTCACCAATAAAGTAGTCATTTATAACTACAAGTTAAATATTAATTCACCATATGTTTATAATGCATGAAAAAAATAGCAATTTTAAATCAGTTGTAAAACTTTTCAATGTTTCATGTGAACTAGATACAAATATAACCTATTGCGTAAAGCCGTTAAATGAAAAATTTTCTTGACGATTCGTGTCTATATCTGTTGACAAAGTGCGAATTGCAAGGGGGAATATTCGGAAATCCCCTTTGGCTATAGCATACATCCAGTATTCCCTAGCGGATTTCCCCCTCATCCCACTTGCAATTCTCACATTGTCCACAGATATAGACACGAAACTTCGGACACAACGACTGTGGTAACCGTAATACAGCTATTGATATCAATACATTTATGAATTAGGTTATATTTTTTATCTAGTTCACATAAAACATTAAAAACTTTACAACTGATTTGAAATTTCTATAGTTTAGAATATATGAACATATAGTAAATTAATATTTTACTTGTTGTTATAAATACCTACTTTATTGGTAAAAAGCAAAAACAAGTTGACTCGAGCGGGAATCGAACGCTGGACCCTTTACACGAGAGTCGTCAATGCTCCACACTCTGCCACACCGCTACTTGACAATTTTAGGCATCGTACCATATATACGGCGACTCGAAACTTTGAGACGCTTTTTCTAAGCTATTTCTGGCTATTGCGCTCTCCCAGTTTAACTGTGCACTACTACCTCGCGAAAGTTGGCCCCTAAGTTCATATAACAAAGTCTGCCTTGTCCTTGTTAGATATACTCATCTCAGGTAAGTAAACAGAAACAAATGCAAAAGAAGAAGAAGAAGAAAATGGAGATCCTAAAAGTAAAATTTAGACAAATTCGCCACTCTTCAGAGGATGCTATATACAATGCACTAAGCAGAGTGTGTTGGAGGGTCGTAGTAGGTTTGTAGATTATGTTGGATCACGGCGGATGGTGGGTTGCAATGGGTCACGTCCTGTTGACCCACGTCCCACGATCTATTTCATCTCTGGTGAGAGGCTTCCAATCCAGCATGGGCGAGACAATATAGGTTTTGTTAACCCTAGGACTCCCAGTGGGGTACAATGGACTCCAAGACTATGTTTGACAGTTCATCAGTATTATTTTCCGGGATTCTAAGGGTTAAATCCTTGTCTGGACTCATCGCATTTTAAATGTCTTGAAACCATTCCACAGCCCTCTGTTGTCCGATTATTCTAACTTGTAAACTTCGTTACATTTCGAAGCCGCATGAGTTCCAATTTTACTTCAATTATTATGAGGTTTACGAAAGAAAATTAGACGAAAGGAGACTAGATAACAATTTGTCTTCTTTCGGAAACACGAGATGACACCGAGATAGGCACGAAACCAGTGACGGATCTAGAAGGTAAAAGCTCTGGGGGGAGGCTGACTGAATTGAGACTATGATAAGTATATTATGACCTTACCAAAAATTTTCAAAACTATATCAATAATAACTTAAATTATTTAAGCTATTAAATTATTAATGGTCTTAAAAGGCAACAAAAACTAAAACTTTCATAAAACGTGTATCACCCATAAGCTGTAAGGCCTAGGTAAAAGCAAATATGATACTCGTACTCAGCCTGTTCGAGAAACCCTATTTGCCGAGTTTCATCCAAATCGGTTAAGATTGACATAAAAAGGTCATATCCCACATAAACTACATGACCTAGGTAAGACTATATATGGTATTCGCACTCAGCATGTTCGAAAATCCCTATATACCGAGTTCCATCCATATCGGCTAAAATGTCTTAGAAAGAGCGTATGCTACAGAAACTATAAAACCTAGGTAAAAATAAATATGGTATTCATAATCAGCGTATCCAAGAACCTCTATGTGCTGACTTTCATCCAAATCGGTTAAAATTGTCATAAATATGGCATATCCGACATAAACTATAAGAGCAAGCTAAAAATAAATATGTTACTCGCAATCATCGTGTCCGAAAATTTCTATATGCCGAGTTTCATCCAAATCGGTAGAAATTGTCATATAAGGGTGTGTCTCACATAAACTACAAGCTCTAGGTAAAAATAAATATCTATTCACAATCAGCATGTACAAAAAACCCGATAGTTCGAGTTTTGTCCAAATTGGTTAAAATTTTCATAAAAATGGCGTACACGCATAAACTATAAGAACTAACTAACTAACTAACTCTATGGCCTATGGAACTCGGAGTTCCAATGCCGCGTTCACAAAAGCTCTCTACTGACTTCCATCCTTAGCTAACTGCATCCAGTTTCTACTTTGTATTCCAATCTCTGCGAGATCCATCTTAATATTGTCCTCCCATCTGCGCCTAGGTCTTTCTAATGGTCGTTTTCCGATTGTCAAGTCAAGACTTTGAAAGCGTTTTTACTTTCTTCCATTCTAGCTACATGACTCGCCCACCTAAGTCCCCTAGACTTGACGACCCTAACAATGTTGGGTAAACCATATAAATTATGTAGTTCCTCGTTATGAAGTTTCCGCCATTCCCCATTCCCGTTCCTCTTGGGTCCGAATATTCATCTCAGGATCTTGTTCTCAAACACTTTCAGTCTATGTTCTTCCCTCAGAGTAAGGGACCACGTTTCGCAACCATACAGAACAACAGGCATGACTATCGTTTTGTATATTTTAAGTTTCAAATTCCTCGACAGAATTCGCGACGACAAGAGATTTTGGACCGAATAGTAACACGAATAAACCCTGCTTTAGTCGACATTTAATTTCTCCGTGAATATGATTTCCGTCTGTTAATATCGATTCTAGATATTTGAAAGTATCCACTTTATCAAAAGTATTATTTAATATTTTAACGCATCCATAATCTGCTGTATTGCGGTTCCGACGCATTTACATGTGTTTAGTTTTCTCTGCATTTACTTCTAAACCCATGTCCCTGCAAGCGTTAAGAAGATCTCTACATTTCTTTCTATTGTTCTCCTATCATCCCCTATTAAATTTACATCATCAGCATATGCCATAACCTGGTGAATACCGTTCAACTCTAGGCTAGGGTGTACTGAAAAAAACTTTTTTTGAAATGTTAAGGTGGGTAGTGCGGAAAAGTGGCCATTTGTGACCAAAAAAAGGCCAGATTTTTTTCAGATTTTTTGGAGGTCGTTCAGGTGGCGAGCATTGACTTTGAAGTTTTGGTTATGCCACCACGCACAACAATTTCACAAAATTCTTAATAATTGATTATTTTTTTGTAATTATTTGTAGGTTAAAGTAATTTCTCATTTGTTCCTGGCAAATATAATAAATTTTTGCCTCAAGGAGGGATTCTATATTATTTACGTATTATTTTTGGCTAGAAAAGTGATTTTCGGCTAAAGTTCCTTTCTTTTTATGGATTTTTTTCTAATTTCTTTTCAGTTTGAATTTTTTCGATAATTTCTCGATATAAAACACTAAAACACGGTTTTTCAGCGTTCAAATGTATTACCGTTTCTCAGTCTTTGTCCAGCTCTTCGCTTATTTTCATTGTTAATTGTGCTATGCAAATAACCCAGAGCTCACCACGAGGAGTTAGCTGGACTGCGAGTTACACCCACCCACCCACTCCAAATTATCATAGTAAACAGAAGTTTACTAAGAGGCTAGCCAGGATTTCCTTTTAGTTTTCTCCTTTATCTTTATAGTCACTTTTTGTTTGAAATGTCGGCATATGTCCTCTAGATTGCAATTTTGCTTTGATGTAGCCCTCACGTTCGCTGGCGCCGAAAACGGAAGCAGCAGCCTCTGTGACAATTTTCACAAATCGCTCTACACCTTGGGTGTGACAGGGGAAGTCTTGAAATTGTACTTTTTTTGTTTTTAATGTATTCATCTACTTCTTCATTTGTCATCTCCTTGGTGAGCGGAGGCTCGTAGAGGGAGCATGAAGTCCAATCAATGATCTCATAGTATTGCTCTGCATTAAAATTGATGACTGGTAAACCAAAAGTTCGTATTCTCTTGCCTTTTGTCAATCCTCTTGCTTTCTTAATTCTTTTCCAGCCAAGACTTCTGATGTCTGGATTTTGATCCGTTACTAAAGCCAGCAAAAGATTTTCAGAGTGAGCAAAAATTGAATTTTGTTGAATGACCCTACCAGTCAGATTTCTCAAGTGGTCTGGAAGAAATCGGGACAATTGGATAATATTCCAGAGGTGTCGGGCTCCGTCAGTTATCAATGGTTTCTTCTTGATCTCAAACCACTCCGGTTCATTATATACCTTGCAAGAAGTTGCAGCTGTTCAGAGGGGTGGTGTGTGCTTACATACAGCCGAAAAACACGGCATTCTGTCGTTAACCATCGTGACTGGACAAGTGGCCCAGGCTTTTTCCTCGCTAGACTGCGAGGACCAACTCCGCTCGAAACAGCTGAAGAGATATCCAACATATACTGTTGATCCGTGCTTAAATCTGTTATACCTGACATTTCTTTCACCCAGGGGATTGTGATAGGTTCAAACTTACAAATTGGAAGATTTTCACAGGTTTGTATGGCTGTTTCAATTGGTCCTGAAAGTTTTGACGGACCTTTTGTGGTGCCATCTAATGTTGTAAATAAGTGGCGAAACAGCAATTCGTTCAAATGAAGAAGATAAATTGCGTGTTGGAGTGGTTTGCCGACTTTTTCTTCAATCAAACGGATGACTCCATCCTTCCATCCTGTATTTACCGGTGTGCCGTCACATCCGATCACTTGTATATCACACAAATCAATGTTGTTTGAACCTATCACAATCCCCTGGGTGAAAGAAATGTCAGGTATAACAGATTTAAGCACGGATCAACAATATATGTTGGATATCTCTTCAGCTGTTTCAAGCGGAGTTGGTCCTCGCAGTCTAGCGAGGAAAAAGCCTGGATCACTTGTCCAGTCACGATAGTTAACGACAGAATGCCGTGTTCTTCGGCTGTATGTAAGCACACACCACCCCTTTGAACAGCTGCAACTTCTTGCAAGGTATATAATGAACCTGTACGCACCGGTGTGGTTTGAGATCAAGAAGAAACCATTGATAAGTGACGGAGCCCCATACCTCTGGAATATGATCCACTTGTCCCGATTTCTTCCAGACCACTTGAGAAATCTGACTGGTAGGGTCATTCAACAAAATGCATTTTTTGCTCACTCTGAAAATCTTTTGCTGGCTTTAGTAACGGATCAAAATCCAGACATCAGAAGTCTTGGCTGGAGAAGAATTAAGAAAGCAAGAGGATTGACAAAAGGCAAGAGAATACGAACTTTTGGTTTACCAGTCATCAATTTTAATGCAGAGCAATACTATGAGATCATTGATTGGGCTTCATGCTCCCTCTACGAGCCTCCGCTCATCAAGGAGATGACAAATGAAGAAGTAGATGAATACATTAAAAACAAAAAAAGTACAATTTCAAGACTTCCCCTGTCACACCCAAGGTGTAGAGCGACTTGTGAAAATTGTCACAGAGGCTGCTGCTTCCGTTTTCGGCGCCAGAGAACGTGAGGGCTACATCAAAGCAAAATTGCAATCTAGAGAACATATGCCGATATTTCAAACAAAAAGTGACTATAAAGATAAAGGAGAAAACTAAAAGGAAATCCTGGCTAGCCTCTTAGTAAACTTCTGTTTACTATGATAATTTGGAGTGGGTGGGTGGGTGTAGCTCGCAGTCCAGCTAACTCCTCGTGGTGAGCTCTGGGTTATTTGCATAGCACAATTAACATTGAAAATAAGCGAAGAGCTAGACAAACACTGAGAAACGGTAATAAATTTGAACGCTGAAAAAACGTGTTTTAGTGTTTTATATCGAGAAATTATCGAAAAAAATCAAACTGAAAAGAAATTAGAAAAAATCCATAAAAAGAAAGGAATTTTAACCGAAAATCACTTTTCTAGCCAAAAATAATACGTAAATAACATAGAACCCTCCTTGAGGCACAAATTTATTATATTTGCCAGGAACAAATGAGAAACTACTTTAACCTACAAATAATTACATAAAATAATCAATTATTAAGTATTTTGTGAAATTGTTGTGCGTGGTGGCATAACCAAAACTTCACAGTCGATGCTCGCCACCTAAACGACCTCCAAAAAATCTGAAAAAAAATCTGGCCTTTTTTTTGGTCACAAATGGCCACTTTCCCGCACTACCCACCTTAACATTTCAAAATAAGTCTTTTTCAGTACACCCTAGCCTAGAGTTGAACGGTATTCACCAGGTTATGGCATATGCTGATGATGTAAATTTAATAGGGGATGATAGGAGAACAATAGAAAGAAATGTAGAGATCTCTTTAAACGCTTGCAGGGACATGGCTTTAGAAGTAAATGCAGAGAAAACTAAACACATGTAAATGCGTCGGAACCACGATACAGCAAATTATGGATGCGTTAAAATATTAAATAATACTTTTGATAAAGTGGATACTTTCAAATATCTAGAATCGATATTAACAGACGGAAATCATATTCACGGAGAAATTAAATGTCGACTAAAAGCAGGGTTTATTCGTGTTACTATTCGGTCCAAAATCTCTTGTCGTCGCGAATTCTGTCGAGGAATTTGAAACTTAAAATATACAAAACGATAGTCATGCCTGTTGTTCTGTATGGTTGCGAAACGTGGTCCCTTACTCTGAGGGAAGAACATAGACTGAAAGTGTTTGAGAACAAGATCCTGAGATGAATATTCGGACCCAAGAGGAACGGGAATGGGGAATGGCGGAAACTTCATAACGAGGAACTACATAATTTATATGGTTTACCCAACATTGTTAGGGTCGTCAAGTCTAGGGGACTTAGGTGGGCGAGTCATGTAGCTAGAATGGAAGAAAGTAAAAACGCTTTCAAAGTCTTGACTTGACAATCGGAAAACGACCATTAGAAAGACCTAGGCGGAGATGGGAGGACAATATTAAGATGGATCTCGCAGAGATTGGAATACAAAGTAGAAACTGGATGCAGTTAGCTAAGGATGGAAGTCAGTAGAGAGCTTTTGTGAACGCGGCTTTGAACCTCCGGGTTCCATATGCCATAGAGTTAGTTAGTTAGTTAGTTCTTATAGTTTATGCGTGTATGCCATTTTTATGAAAATTTTAACCAATTTGGACAAAACTCGAACTATCGGGTTTTTTTGTACATGCTGATTGTGAATAGATATTTATTTTTACCTAGAGCTTGTAGTTTATGTGAGACACACCCTTATATGACAATTTCTACCGATTTGGATGAAACTCGGCATATAGAAATTTTCGGACACGATGATTGCGAGTAACATATTTATTTTTAGCTTGCTCTTATAGTTTATGTCGGATATGCCATATTTATGACAATTTTAACCGATTTGGATGAAAGTCAGCACATAGAGGTTCTTGGATACGCTGATTATGAATACCATATTTATTTTTACCTAGGTTTTATAGTTTCTGTAGCATACGCTCTTTCTAAGACATTTTAGCCGATTTGGATGGAATTCGGTCTCTAGGGATTTTCGAACATGCTAAGTGCGAATACCATATATATTCTTACCTAGGTCATGTAGTTTATGTGGGATATGACCTTTTTATGTCAATTTTAACCGATTTGGATCAAACTCGGCAAATAGGGTTTCTCGAACAGGCTGAGTACGAGTATCATATTTGCTTTTACCTAGGCCTTACAGTTTATGGGTGATACACGTTTTATGAAAGTTTTAGTTCTTTTTAGCCTTTTACGACCATTTCGTTCATTCCCTAAATAAATTTCAATTCCTACCCGTATTGGTGTGAAAAAGGTCTGTGGCAACATAGTAGAGCAGAGATTAAAAATAACAGTTGCGGTGGCTCGGTGGTTTGCTTTCACCTCGCATGTCGCCTTATTTAGCTTACTCGACATATTCGTTGGGCATAAAACTTAAAAATTTCTACTCGGCTCATACACACACACATACACAGGGGTCACGGAGCCCTTGGTAGCGTATGCCCAATAGAATTACAGTTCCAATTCGGTTGCAATTAAGTAGAAGTTACACTTATGCACAGAGAAAGTACAGTTCTGATTCCAATTACACACAACAGCAGAACGAGTATGACATTGGCGGCGGGTATTTTGTAACCTTTATAAAAGACTATGATATATTTTAATTCCTTAAATAACATACAACATTTACCCGTATTGGTGTGAAAAAAGACTATGGCAAATAGTAGAGCAGAAATTAAAAAATAACAGATGTGGTGGCTTAGTGGTTCTCGCGTGGAATGGATAAACTTTCAATTTAGCTTATTCTGCATAATCGTGGGGCTTTGAACTAGATCTCCCGGTCATAGACACACACACACACACACACATGGTTTTTGGAGCACTTAGATATGTATGTCCAGCTCCAATTTAGGTTACAGTGCCAATTCCGGTTCCAATTACATATGAGCAGACTGCGAATATATTTAACATAACAAAAATTATAACGAAGTATTACTGAAAGCTACGAGCACACTTTTTAACCCTATGTAACATTGCAGAGCTAATAAATGAGAATACCTTGTTTTACACCTTTGAACCTCTGTCTAACACCAAAAATTACAACCTTTTAAGCACTTACATGTAGCGATTTTTATAAGGCTATGTCATATTTTTGCAATTCCTATTTAACATAACCATGGCCACAAACATTTTCCAGATAGAATTGGTTTCTGCACGTAAAGACAGAGGACACTCTTAATTTATTCAATTTCGTAGAGCTCAATAGATGATATGACTCTTATGCGTAGTTTTCGAGGTGCTGCGCGGAGCATACCCTCATTCCATTGTTTAAGACTATCGTATTTGAGACTACTGCGGCATCCCCGACAAAGTACAGGATGGGTACAAAGTCCCTTTGAATAGAACTCTCTGTTTTTTTTTCTGTCACCGTTTTTCCAAGCATTATTGCAAAACTCTAAAGCCAGTCCTCCTGTTATGGGGCGAAGCTAATCCATACGTGGAAACAAAATAGCATATACCATACTCCCCGGACATTGCAGCTGTCCCATTCCTTGGATACGCCAGTTTAAATACTTTCTTCGTGATGGAATTCACGGCCTTCCAGAATGGTGACACAAGATCTTCGATGCTGACGAGAACCATTTTTGATGGCTTAGTGACATATCGATGTTCCAAGTGGTCAACTTGAGGTGAAACAGAGGTCAAATATTTCATTGCACACAACTCGAGATTCGTATATTTCGTGAACCGTTCCACATATTTAAAATTTAATTTTAGTTTTAATACTAGGTCAACGCATACATTATGTATACATGACTCCAAAAGTGCATTACCACCTGCAATTCTCCTTTTCCTGCAATAGCAGGCAACCCATAACAGCTCGGCGGTTGGGTTGACTGTAAATTCGAAAGGCGTTGAATCAAACCTCAATTTTGTAACAAATATATCAGTATGGCAAACTGAAAATAAGAAAATAAAACAAATTGTGAAAAACGAAAATCTTTATCATGACAGAGTTGGATGACATAAAAAGTTACAAAATTATCTTACTCAAGCAGTTCAAACAACACGAATGACAAGAAACAGATATCAGAGGAAAGCATTTCTCTCCTCTCCACCCAAAAAAGAATCTCATAAAAAGAAAAAGTTACATAACGTAAAGTTTTAGTATAAATGACCCACTCCAAATTGTGAAAGATGACAACCGAAATGCAAGAACAACTGAACCAAAGTCAATGAAATTCTGCGCAGATATTGCAGAAGAAAAACCAGGAAAAGCGAGTTTTGTATTTTCCTGGAAAAACCGGTTGGGTGGGGCACGAACCCCTACAAACCTTTGACCACAAAATATCAAAAGTGATATTAACAGTATGTCACATGTGTGTGACTGACATGGAGAATTGAAACAAAACTTTGTGTATTAACAGTAGTAATGGCGTGACCTGAGGAAAATTTGGACTTTGACCCCGACAATTGTGACGTCATAGGTCAAAGGTCAATGACCTTGGCCCGGGTCAATGACCTAGGAGTACCTAGGACCACCCCCTCTAAATTTTGGCAGGGGTACCATGGCCCACACCCTAAATTTTGGCAGGGGTACATAGGACCACCCCCCTTCAATTTTGGAAATTGCCAAATCTAAAAATTTGGTATGGTAGCCTAGGACAATAGTATGTATCCCTATCAGTATTGGGTGTCTATGTCGTTCCCTTTCATGGGTAAAAAATTGCCAAAAATTCAAATTTCGGGGGTTTTTGACCTAATTTATCCCCTTTGATGAGGTATTATTACTCTATTTAGTTATATGGGCGTATACATGGGTCCATTACCTTTCATAGCATATGGGTATATTAATGCACCCCTTGAAAAATTTGGGAGGGGTAACTTGGCCCACCCCTTCAATTTTGGAAATTGACCAATTTAAACATTGGATATATAGTACAGGACCCTAATATGTATCATGATAAATGTGGGCGGTCCACCTCGTTTCCTTCTAGGGGTATAAAATTGGCAAAATATAAACGTAAGCAATACGTTATATCACGTGTTTGGTATTTGGTCGATTTTATCCCCTTTGATGAGGTGTTATTATCCTATATAGTTATATGGTCATGTATAGGGGTCCATTACCTTTCATAAGATATGGGTATATTTGTGCAATCCTTTAAAAAATTGGGAGGGGTACTTTGGCCCACCCCTTAAATTTGGAAATTGCCCAATTTAAACATTTGGTATTATAGAACCGGACCCTAACATGTATTATGATAAATTTGGGTGGTCCACCTCGTTCCCTTTCATGGGTACGAAATTGCCAAATTTTAGTACAACCACGTGTTTCGTTTTTGACCTAATTTATTCCCTTGGATGAGGTCCTATTACCTAATATGATTATATGGTCTTGTATAGAGTCCATTTTCTATCATAAGACATAGGTACATTGATGCACCCCCGGAAGGGTACCATAGCCAATCCCTTAAATTTTGGAAATTTTTCAATTTAAGCATTCGCTATCATAGTATATGACCTCAATATGTATCATGATAAATTTGGGTGGTCC
Source organism: Thermobia domestica (assembly GCF_964235325.1). Lineage (NCBI taxonomy): Eukaryota > Metazoa > Arthropoda > Insecta > Zygentoma > Lepismatidae > Thermobia > Thermobia domestica. The sequence continues at coordinate 269,283,913 of NC_137460.1, read as the reverse complement.
ACCTTGTTCCCCTTCATGAGTAAAAAAAATGCCAAAATATAAACATAAGCAATATGTTGTATCACGTGTTTGGTTTTGGCCCAATTTATCCCGTTTGATGCGGTCTTATTACCGTATATGTTTATATGGTCATGTATATAGTTTCATTTCATATCATAAGACATGAGTACATTGATGCACCCTTTAAAATTTGGGAGGGGTATCTTGATTCATCCACTCAGTTTTAGAAAATGTTTAATATAAGCATTTGGTATCTTCGTACAGGTCTTCAATATGTACCACTATAAATTTGGATGGTCCACATCGTTCCCTTTCATGGGAAAGAACTACCAAAAATCAAATTTCGGAGGTTATTGACCCCTTTGATAAGTATTTAGCACGTTATATGGTTTATTACCTCTATATGTTTATGATCTCTTTTAAATTTGGGAATTACCAAATAACAAAATTCGGTAAACGTTTTCTAGGACCCATTGGTATTCCTCTTATGGCCAAATATTCCAAATTTAAAGGTTATTGACCGGCTTTATTATTGAATAAGTACAGGATTTATTACTTTTTTCATAAGACACAGGTGTGTTTGTGTACCAATCTTAAATTTTGGGAGGGGTACATTTCTTATTGTCATATCAATAATTGGTAATTGTTCTTTGAATTGGGTGGTATCTCTTTCTTTGGGTAAATCATTGTCAAATATTAGTATGATCACGTGATCAGTTATTGACCTATGATGGGATTAGGAGTCAAGGACATTGGTACATTTAAACTTTCTAGGATAATTTGAGAATGTGTCATTGGTTTTGATTATTACAGCCAAATATAAACGTAAGCAATACGATGTACCATGTGATTGACCTTGATGAGGTAGTGTACAGGGATACATAGCTAACCTTATTGAATTTTATGACTCATAGTCTTAAGGAAATACATGCTACAACACTGGCAAAGTTATTGTTGATGCAATTTGATTGGTTGATCACTATCTTTCGTGCAATCTGATTGGCTGGTCACTATCTTTCGTGCAATCTGATTGGTTGCTGATTTTCAAATCTTTGCTGCATTCAGTTTTAAGTTTTGTTTAACATTTAAAAAAGTTTTTGAATTTTTTTTTTAAATATCAAACGAAAAAAATATCAAACCAAAGTTTCAAACAAAAAAAATTTCAGTTTGAAAATTTTTGTTTCGAAATTTTTGTTTGAAACTTTTGTTTGAAAATTTTTTGTTTGAAATTTTTTGTTTTGACATTTTTGTTTCAAAATTTTGTTTGAAATTTTTAATTTTTTTCGTTTCAAAACTAAAAAATTTTTTTTTGAAATTTTAGTTTAAAAAATGTTCGAATTTTTTTCTGTTTAAAATGTTTTGTTTGAACATTTTTGTTTGGAAAATTTTTTATTTCAAATTTTAAGTTTGTGCACTCATTAGTGAAGAACCGGAACTGCTTAGAAGAAAATTCGGTTTGAAAATTTTTGTTTCGAAAGATTTGTTTGAAATTTTTGTTTCAAAGTTTAGTTTGACATTTTTTAAAAGTTTTTGCACTTATTAGTAAAGAACCGGAACTGTTTAGAACTAAAACCTCTGGCAACATTGTGATTCAATAGTACACGTCAGAACATGGGGTTGTACTTGAAATGAAAAAAACACAATTCATTGAAATGGATCATTTTATTACACTCCACACACATCCATACCAGACAGTGGTTCTGGATATTGTCGATACAATGTATTTTGAACTTCTTGCACTAGTTTCTCTTTAGCATATAATTTTAATTCCAATTGAAGTCTTTTAAGGTCTATTGCAATATCAATTGTTGGAAACTCAATGTCCATTTGATCACAAATAAACTGTTTATCAATACAGGTATGCACCCACGAACGATGTTGACAACCATCGCAATATCTAGATACATGTTGTACAATATGCATAACACATTTTTCAAAATAGTACTTTTTCAGGTATATACTTGTTTTGTTGCACACTTCCACTGCATGTTTCACACACTGAAATACATTGATGAATTTGTTCCATTCTGTTTGCGTTAGATACACCATGTTGCGAGGGACATGGAATGTACTCTTTTTACGTAACAGCACCATCTTCTCTTCGAGGAGTGTACGCATCACCACTTCATGATTTGAGCCTAATGATTTGACTATGGTCACATTTAGCTCATCATGAAAATAATCGTTCATTTGGTCGATTCGTGAACATAATATTTGCCATTCTTCACAAGTCAGTTGTACACCAAATTGTTCTGCTTTGCCCAATCGAATCACTGGTTCAAATGTTCTAGTACTGATACCAATCATCACATGCTTTGTTTGAAATATATTTATTGGATAATAGCTTGCGAAGATGAAATCTTTATCGTTAGAAGTACACATCTTTCCTGCTGAAACGAACTTGCTCAAATGATTTCGTGGGATGACAGTGTATTGGTTCATTTATAGAACTACGGCTGACGTCATTGGAAAGGAATGTGCTGACGTTTGAATTCATGGTTTCATCACAGTTGCTGACCTCATGCTGACCAACCAAATTCATACAACTGTGTTTGACGTCAAAGGAATGTGCTGACGTTTGAATTCATGATTTCATGACAATTGCTGACGAATCTGGCTGTGTACTAAATTCAAATTCATGACTTCGACCCAAGAATCCTTTGTAACATAAAGATACAGATCCAGTATTTAAGAAACGCAGCAGTTCTTCTTGTTTCGATGCTTCCATGGGTAAATATCTTGCTGCTAAAATTATATTCTTATCATTTTCAAGCTTCACTACGATTCTTAATCCAAACTTTGTAGGGATCATTTGGCTAGCTAAGATTCTATAAGATACATTCTGTTGTAAATCAGTAATCTTGGTAAATGATTTCATCACATCACGTGTGTTTAGAAACTGCAGACAAGTAGCCATGATGATGTTATCATGAATACTAACTCGAACCATACTTATATATGATGCAAAACTGATGACGTTGCATTATCATGTTCTGACGTATATTATTGCACCACAATGTTGCCAAAGGCTTTAGTTCTAAACAGTTCCAGTTCTTTACTAATGAGTGGACAAACTTTTAAAAATGTCAAACCAAACTTTGAAACTAAATTTTTGAAAAGAAAAAAAATTGGAAACGAAAAATTCAAACAAAATTTAAAAAAAATTAAAAATTTTCAAACAAAAAAATGTCAAACAAAAAATTTTGAAACATAAATTTCAAACAAAATTCTGAAACAAAAAAATTTCAAACAAAAATTTGAAAGAAGAGTTTTCAAACAAAAGCTTTCAACCAAAACATTTTCAAACTAAAAAGATTTTACGTTTCACGGTTAACCGTCAAACTTTATCCGGTTTTTAACTATTCGATTAACAAATAAACGGTTTCTTGATCATATTTATCAGTGAGTGCAAAATGTTGAACGAAACCAAGATTTTTAAATGTTAAACAAAACTTAAAACTGAATGCAGCAAAGATTTGAAAATCAGCAACCAATCAGATTGCACGAAATATAGTGATCAGCCAATCAGATTGCACGAAAGATAGTAATCAACCAATCAAATTGCATCAACAATAACTTTGCCAGTGTTGTAGCATGTATTTCCTTAAGACTATGAGTCATAAGATTCAATAAGGTTAGCTATGTATCCCTGTACACTACCTCATCAAGGTCAATCACATGGTACATCGTATTGCTTACGTTTATATTTGGCGGGAATAATCAAAACCAATGACGTAATTTCATTTGACAATTCTCAAATTATCCTACAAAGTTTCAATGTACCAATGTCCTGGACTCCTAATCCCATCATAGGTCAATAACTGACCACGTTATCATACTCATATTTGACAATGATTTACCCAAAGAAAGAGATACCACCCAATTCTAAGAACAATTACCAATTATTGATATGACAATAAGAAATGTACCCCTCCCAAAATTTAAGATTGGTACACAAACACACCTGTGTCTTATGAAAAAAGTAATAAATCCTGTACTTATTCAATAATAAAGCCGGTCAATAACCTTTAAATTTTGAATATTTTGCCATAAGAGGAATACCAATGGGTCCTAGAAAACGTTTATTGAATTTTGTTATTTGATAATTCCCAAATTTAAACCCAATTCCCAAATATTTGATAATTCCCAATTCCCAAACATAAATATATAGAGGTAATAAACCATATAACGTGCTAAATACTTATCAAAGGGGTCAATAACCTCCGAAATTTGATTTTTGGTAGTTCTTTACCCATGAAAGGGAACGATGTGGACCATCCAAATTTATAGTGGTACATATTGAAGACCTGTACGAAGATACCAAATGCTTATATTAAACATTTTCTAAAACTGAGTGGATGAATCAAGATACCCCTCCCAAATTTTAAAGGGTGCATCAATGTACTCATGTCTTATGATATGAAATGAATCTATATACATGACCATATAAACATATACGGTAATAAGACCGCATCAAACGGGATAAATTGGGCCAAAAACCAAACACGTGATACAACATATTGCTTATGTTTATATTTTGGCATTTTTTTTACTCATGAAGGGGAACAAGGTGGACCACCCAAATTTATCACGATACATATTGAGGTCATATACTATGATAGCGAATGCTTAAATTGAAAAATTTCCAAAATTTAAGGGATTGGCTATGGTATCCCTTCCAGGGTGCATCAATGTACCTATGTCTTATGATAGAAAATGGACCCTATACAAGACCATATAATCATATTAGGTAGTAGGACCTCATCCAAGGGAATAAATTAGGCCAAAAACGAAACACGTGGTTGTACTAAAATTTGGCAATTTCGTACCCATGAAAGGGAACGAGATGGACCACCCAAATTTATTGTAATATATATATATATATATATATATATACTAGGGTCTTATACTATTATACCAAATGTTTAAAGTGGGCAATTTCCAAAATAAAGAGGTGGGCCAAGGTACCCCTCCCAAATTTTTAAAGGGTGCATCAATATACCCATGTCTTATAATAGGGAATTGACCAATATACATAACCATATAATCATATAAGGTAATAGGACCTCATCCAAGGGGATAAATCGAGCCAAAACAAACACGTGGTTGTACTAAAATTTGGCAATTTCGTACCCCTAAAAGGGAACGAGGTGAATCACCCAAGTTTATCATAATACATGTTAGGGTCCAGTACTATAATACAAAATATATAAAATGAGCAATTTCTAAAATTTAAGGGGTGGGCCAAGGTACCCCTCACAAATTTTAAAAGGAGTGCACAAATGTACCTATGTCTTATGATAGGGAATAAACCCCTATACATAACCATATAACCATATAAGGTAATAGAAGCTCATCCAAGAGGATAAATTGGGCCAAAAGACCAAACAAGTGGTACAACGTATTGCTTACGTTTATATTTCAACAATTTTGAACCCCTAAAAGGGAACGAGGTGGACCACCCAGATTTATCAAAATACATGTTAGGGTCCGGTACTATAATACCAAATGTTTAAATTGGGCAATTTCCAAATTTAAGGGGTGGGCCAAAGTACCCCTCCCAAATTTTTAAAGGAGTGCACAAATATACCCATATCTTATGAAAGGTAATGGACCCCTATACATGACCATATAACTATATAGGATAATAACACCTCATCAAAGGGGATAAAATCGACCAAATACCAAACACGTGATATAACGTATTGCTTACGTTTATATTTTGCCAATTTTGTATCCCTAGAAGGAAACGAGGTGGACCGTCCATATTTATCATGATACATACTAAAGTCCTGTACTATAATATCCAATGTTTAAATTGGTCAATTTCCAAAATTTAAGGGGTGGGCCAAGTTACCCCTCCCAAATTTTTCAAGGGATGCATTAATATACCCATATGTTTTTAAAGGTAATGAACTCCTGTATACGCCCATATAACTATGTAGAGTAATAATACCTCATCAAAGGGGATAAATTAGGTCAAAAACCCCCGAAATTTGAATTTTTGGCAATTTTTTACCCATGAAAGGGAACGACATAGACACCCAATACTGATAGGGGTACATACTATGGACATATGGTACCATACCGAATTTTTGGATTTGGCAATTTCCAAAATTTAGGGGGGTGGTCCTATGTACCCCTGCCAAAATTTAGGGGATGGGCCATGCTACCCCTGCCAAAATTTAGAGGGGTTGGTCCTAGGTACCCCTAAGTCATTGACACCGGCCCAGGTCATTGACCTTTGACCTATGACGTCACAATTGTCGGGGTCAAAGTCCAAATTTTCCTCAGGTCACGCCATTACTACTATTAACAATACCCAAAAATAAATGAACACGGGTTTTTTATGTTCAGCGGAAAAAAATAAGGGCAAAACCCCCCACCAAAACCTTTGAAAGTTGACAACCGAAAGGCAAAGAGATGTGAAGCAAAGAGAACGAAATTGTGCACAGATATTGTAAACATAAAATGAGGGAATAAGGGTTTAGTGTATTCCAAAACAAAGGGTTTGGGTGGGGAACCCACCCCTCCAAACCTTTAATCACGAAATATTAAAAGTGCTACTAACAATATGTCTGATGCGTGTAAAGGACAGGAAGAATTGCAACGAAATTTTTTGTATGGACGATACACAAAAGGAAAAATATGGGTTTTCTATGTTCTCCGGAAAAAATGTTTTAGGGTTCAAAAGCTCCCTCCTAAATTTGACAGTTGACGCCCGGAAAGCAAGAAGTGAACCGAAGTGAATGAAATTGTGCACATATATTTCATACGTAAAACGAGGATATGGGTTTCGTATTTTTTTTGGAGGAACAGGTTGGGTGGGCACGGACCCACAAAATTCTGGATCACGAAATATCAAAGTGCTAGTAACAGTATGTCAGATGTGTGTAAAGGACATGAAGAATTGCAACGAAACTATTTTTATTTACAATACGCAAAAATAAAGGAATACAAGTTTTCATTTTCTACGGAAAAATGATTTAGGTTCAAGAGAATCTACCCCAAAATTTTCACAGTTGACGCCCGAAAGACAAAGAAAAGTAAACCACAGTGAATGAACTTTGCACAGATATTGCAAACGTAAACTGAGGATACGTTGTTTTGTATTTTCTTTCAGAAAAGGGTTGGGTGGGGCACGAATACCTACGAACCTTTGATTAAGAAAAATCAAAAGTGCTAGTAACAGTATATCAGATGTGTGTACAGGACATGAAGAATTGCAACATAACTTTGTGTATTGACAATACGCAAAAAATAAACAAATACCTTTTTTTATTTACTGCGTAAAACAGTTTACGGGCCAAAATACCAAAACCCAAAATTTTGAAAGTTGACACTCGAAAGGCAAGAAGAAGTACACCAAAGTGAATGAAATTGCGCACAGATATTGAAGACGTGTAATGATTATATGGGTTTTAGAATTTTCCTGGAGAAAAGTATTGGGTGGAGAAAAGTATTGGGTGGGTGGGTCATGATTCCCTCTAAACCTTTGATCACGAAATATCGAAAGTGCTAGTAACAGTATGTCAGATGTGTGTCAAGGACATGAAGAATTACAGCGAAACTTTTTGTATGGACAATACGCCAAAAACAAACGAATACGTTTTTTTACGTTTTGTGGAAAAACTGTTTTAGGAGGAAAAAGGCTCTACTCAATATTTTGAAAGTTGACGCCCGAAATGCAAGAAGAAGTAAACCGAAGTGAATCAAATTGTGCACAGATATTGCAGACGTGTAATGATTATACAAGTTTTGTATTTTCCTGGAGAAAAGGGGTGGGTGGGTCATGATTCCCTCCAAACCTTTGATCACGAAATATCGGAAGTGCTAATAACAGTATGTCAGATGTGTGTAAAGGAAACGAAGAATTGAAACGAAACTTTGTGTACGGACAATACGCAAAACGAAAACAGAATACGGGTTTTTATGTTCTCCGAAAAAAATGTTTTAGGGAGCAAAAGACCCCATCCAAAAATTTGAAAGTTGACTCCCGGAAGACAAGAAGAAGTGAAACGAAGTGAATGAAATTGTGCATAGATTTTTCAGACGTAAACTGCGGATTCGGGTTTCGTATTTTCCTGGAGGGAACGGTTGTGTGGCGCACGGACCCCCCAAACATTTCATCACGGAATATCAAAAGTGCTAGTAACAGTATGTCAGATGTGTGTAAAGGACATGAAGAATTGCAACATAACTTTGTGTATTGACAATACGCTAAAAACAAAGGAATACTGTTTTTATTAATTTTCTGCGGTAAACAGTTTTAAGGGGCAAAATCCCCCACAAAAATTTTGAAAGTTGACACGCGAAAGGCAAGAAGTCAACCGAAGTGCATGAAATTGTGGATGGATACTGCAGACGTAAAATGAGGGAATATGGGTTTCATATTTTCCTGGAGTAAACGGTTGGGTTTTTCACGTTCCCCTCCAAACATTTGATCACGAAATATCAAAAGTGCTAATAACAGTATGTAAAAATTGCTTGAAGGACATGAAGAACTGAAACGACACAATGCGTAGGGACAATACGGAAAAAATGAAACTATACGTATTTTTATTCTGCGGAGAAATGGTTTTATTAGGCAAAAGCCAAGACCCAAAATTTTGAAAGTTTACGCCCAAAAGGCAAGAAAAGGTGCGCCTAATTGAATTACATTGTGCACAGATATAACGTAAAATGAGATAATTGGGTTTCGTATTTCCCGGAAAAATGAGGTTGAGTGAGGCACGGACCTTCTATACCGTGGATTATGAAATATCAAAAGTATCCTCCTCGGCAGAAGTGCCTTTACATCGCCGTGACGTGTATGTGACCGCGCGGTACTCCAAGGAAGTGATGGTTGTATAAGAATTTGAGATTACTTTTGAAGTGCTTTTATTTTGACTAGGGAATTATCATAGGTGTAGGGAGTAAAGACACAGATTTGAAGCATCAGTGCACTGTCATCTCTAATAAGATTCTTAATCTCAGCTTTTCTATTTATTGTTTTATATGTTAAACACCACAACATCTATCATTGATATCGTAGATCGTACTATTTTTTAAAACCGTGTCTGTAACGTGTTTTCAAAACATTTATCTCCAGATATGATGTAGAGAGAAGAGAAACATACATCCCATTATATTGCGAAAACTGATGTCATTGCTAATAGTGTTCCGGATTTGTTTAGGCCCCTTTTCATTTATAACTGTATCTTACGAGAGCAACTCCTAAGCGAGCATTCTGTAAACTGAACGCCATTAAAATCTATATTCATAGCACAACGGTACAGATGAAGTTGAGCTTTGGCAATCTTTAGCATGGAAAGCGGAAAAAAATCCACCACAGTGATATATAAAAGTATAGTTAACGTATTCCTTTCCGAAAAAGATCTCCCAAGCATTTCTATTACAGATGTTGATTTATAGGTTATAGCTATTCTTAAGTTTGCTGAAATTCCTCCGTAGTTGTGAGGGCTACTGAAGCCATTCCTAATAAGGGGGGAAATGCCATCCAAAAATAGTCAAATACGAACAATATTAGTGCCGATATAATAGTTTTTGTGGTTACAAAGATGAATAGTGCCGCTGTTGATGCTACTTCAAGTTGAGCATTGGTAGGTATGGAGGTCGGATAGGGAGGGTGACAGAGAATAAAAGGAAGAAAAACAAAACTTGTATTTGTGTCGAATACATACATAGTTTTCGGCATCATTGACATAAATAGTAGTATTCCAGATGTGGTATATGACCGAAGTCATTGGCATGGAGTTCAGAGGAGAGAACCGATGAAGATTTCCGAACGACTTTTTGAATTAAGATTCAATACACTGAGAGTGAAAAGTGGTAATGCACTGGTGTCTTATGGGGACCTATTAGAGATATGATTTCTGGGAAACTGGGGTGGCTCAGGGAGGCATTAACTCCTGATCAGTCCCTAATATTCTCACTGACCTACAGGGGCGTAGGCATGAATTTATTTCGATCGGGATCGACAACTTTTTAGAGGTGAATTGTTCAGAGTGTAATTTATAGGTATACTAAATTCGTTTGAAATTCCTTCACGAGTCCACGTTGCATCACTGATCATTCGAATATAACATTGTCGCGCCCTCTCAGTGACAGGTTGTTAGTTGCATTTGTGTTGAATATATATGTTTTCTTTGTTTTTAAACATTTGATGAATTTGCTATATACTGTTGTGTATGGCATTTTCTATGTGGAATATTATTGTGTATTTTGTACTGTATATATATATATATATATATATATATGTATGTATAAATAGAACTCATCTGTATTTGTTACATTGACTTTGTGAACTTTAACAATGCCCTCATCTAAATGTGTACGGCTTTAAAATGAACACACGAAATAGAAAAGTTGGTGAAGAAGATACCAAGTTCCGTTCATTTCCAAAGCAGGAAGATTTACAGCAACTGTAAAACAATAGGGGAGTAATCTATGGTTTTGTCATCTATGGTTCGACCCAAAAAGCCGTTAGCTGAGCTGAGCTGATTTTGAGTTTAACGTTACGTTCAGCAGCGAGGCTATATGAAACATAGACCTACTGATTAACGTGGAATCCTAACCACATGAGTTCCTACCTGGAATCATATACGGGTCTCCCACTCCAAAGGCGCGTATGCTAAGCTTATGTCCTTAGTTTTATGAATTTTAGAAAAAGAATGAATATCTACATATTTTAACACAGTATATGAGTTCTTTGCTATACTGCTTTTGTAAGAATACTTTTTTCATTCATTTGCTTCTTATGTATCTTTCTATATGAAAGAACCAGTTCTGAGTGGTTGATTGATCAACGCGTAGGCCAAACCGTTGAAGCTAGAAACTTGAAATTTAGAAAGGGCATATGATTTGTAGCGTAAGGTCCCACTAAAGAAGAATTTTTCGAAATTCGAAGGAAAAGGGGTGAAAGAGAAGTTTCAATTATTATCTTAAAGTGTCTATTCTTTGAAATCTTTGAGTATTAGAAACATGAAATTTGGTATATGGACTTCTCGCTTAAATCAATTAGATAGTTATGTAAGCGTTTTTATGATATTTGCTCTAGAAAGAGGGAAAATAGGGTGAAGCTGCAATTGTTATAATTGGATGGTCATATCTCGAAAATCATTCAGGTTATTGACATGAAAATTGGTTGAGTTGAATTGATTTCTTAACTCCCGTCCAGAAGCGAAGCTTATGAAAGTTGAATCTACTTATTAACGTGGAATCCGAAACACATGAGCTCCATCCGGGAATGAAAATTGGTGTTTAGGCTTTTCATGTGAAACAATTAAAGATATGTTTCTGCGTTTTTTAATGTTTCCTTAGAAAAAAGGTTTAAATTGTGATTGGTAAAATAGAATGGCCATTTTCCAAAATCCCTTAAAAGTAGAAACATCTTGATTCAAGATGTATTTAAGCGTTTTAATATTACGGTTAGAAGAAAGACGTCGAGAAGATTAAATAAGGGGTTGAAATTGTTATAATAAGTTAGAGATATCTCGAAACCACTTAAGATTAGAGATCTTAGGAACATGAGAAGTGAGAGGCCGAAAAAGAGCAAATCCTAGCGTCTGGGGACTGGCTCCCCGACTAGCCGATTGTTAGTTATGCAATTAAAATATCTGCATCAGTTAGACTTTACACGGAGGTTTCTGGGTGTTGGTTTTTGAAGTTCCAAGTTAATCACATAACTTCAATTTACATGTGTTTATTTTCTAAAATTCAGTAGTGGTTTATAATAGTTTATTTTTGAATCAAATTTTACATTTAAATTCATATAATAAGGTCAACTTATTGATATTTTGCTGTAATGACGTATTTATCCAGGATTAGAGTACTATTGGTAATAGCTATTGTTTTCAGTTCATGCTGTTGTATAGCTTCTCTCATCCTGTTTTCTTGGGAAGAGAACAATTTTGTCTCCAACAAAGTGTGAAGGATACATACGGACACAAGAAGACATCTTAGTACCAAACCTGATTTATCGTGATGAAATGGACTAGTCTGCCGTTATTAAAAAAAAGAAAACTAAATTTTTGAAGCTGGCTTCTCTTTAGCTTTTAGCTAAAAAATATTTTTTTCTTTATAAGACTATACTTTATAAGGCAAGGTGTCTGATCATACCCACAAATTTAGCTAGGGAGTGAAAAATAATTGTTTATACAAACATTTTACAAGTTTAGGTGCGTGAAACACCAATACACCATGGTCTCGCTTATCCGACCTTTCTTTGTTCCAAATACCGTATGATCCGACATATCATTGGATATAAGCACCAACCGGCAAGAAGAACTGCAAGTTGTGGTCTTAATTTATTTTTCATGCTCTGCAGTTTATCGCATAGCGCGCCCGTCTACACCTTGACTCGTATGTCTATCATTCAGTGCATACACGTATCCATGTTTTCTATTCGGATCGGGCCCAACACGAATCCTCGTAAGCACATAATTCTAATATTTTAAAAACATCAATAATAATAATAATAATAATAATAATAATAATAATAATAATAATAATAATAATAATAATAATAATAATAATAATGCAACAGTTCTGTATTTCTCTTAAACTTTTCCTACTTTTCATTTATAAACCGGTTTACTTTGGAAACTGCATTATAGCACAAACGAAATGAAACATATTTTCGAGAGAAATGTAACTAAAGGAGACTGTCTGCTACGTATATCACATAACAAAAATAGCAAGAAGACATTAAGTGTATCGTTCTAATATATTAAAATTAAAAACAGAACGGAAACGAAATGTCAATCCTGTTTAAAACTGTTCTTTAATTCCACCTGGTATAAAGGCATTATGGTATGTTCTTAGAATTATAACAAGAAAACAGCACATTGCCCAAAGTTTGCATAATGACTCCAAGTAAACTGATATAAAAGAACCTCAAAAGGGTTAAAACAAGCTTATTAAAAAGTGCTTGAGTTTCGGAAGGCTACAGCCCTCAGACCCTCACGCTGGATACGTCCCAGATTCACTGCAATGCATTTATTTGTTATAAAACTTGATTATTAAATGTGTAATATGTAAAATTATACCATAAGTTTTAGTTTTAATAGGTGTTTTCTTAACACATCCATATTATCCGGCGTTCTGCCTGCCTGTTTATGTCGGATAAGCGAAATTCTACTGTATTTCCAAAGCTAGCATATACATTAACTAGAATTGTATCGTCCTAGAAGAGACAATAGTGTGAAATGCTTATATTAAAAGGCTGGAATAAAAAAAAGCATACATACTGTTTGGTAGCGTGAGAACAAAATAAAAACAATTCAATATATTTCCTAGGTATCAGATTATCATCTTATTGTGTCGGTGTGTATTCTTTTTTAAACATAGTTTTAAAAGTCATACCATTCGCAATATTCCTAAGGAAATCGAAAGAAAAACTCTTATGTGCCTCTTGTGGCAATGCGACTTCAGTTCATGGTCCGAAACCGATTCCCACGTTAAGGTATAAATAGAGTTCCCATATTTCAAAAATGCAAATCCGGGACGCTACTAAACTAAGAGAATCTTTGAAATGCTTAAAATTGAAAGAAGTGTTGAAAACTAATTTACTTTCCTCCATTAAATAGGGTTGTTCAAGTATTACGTTATCACATTTTTATTCATTTCACTGGCCCCTCTTCCAAGGGCGCCGATTTCTCTGTAAATTTGGGGGGGCATTCAAAAGTAGCATATATATATGCTACTTTTGAATGCTCCCCTAAATTTACAGAGAAATCGGCGCCCTTGGAAGAGGGGCTAGTGAAATGAATAATGAGGATTTTAAGACAAATTACACTCACATTATGCCAAATATTGTATATTCATAAATACAAAGGAAGCCTACACGAGCTTTGGGGGGCCTGGCCAGCCGCCTCCCCAGGATCGGCGCCCTTGCCTTCTTCCTAGTTAAGCAAATGTAAGCAGATGATTTACTCCCTCCCCTGGTAAGCAAAACTGTTTTTGTCTTTTTTCTCAAGATCTGTTGTGTTTCGTGAAATAACGGCAGGAATTTCCTGATTACTTAACCATCTAAATGAATGTTTTCTCTTACAGCCATCCGCGTTGCCTAGGACTAAAATAATAAGGGTCAATAATGAAGACGAGACTTCCATATCAAACATGAATAGACATGTGTATCGAAGATATTTCTTTGTTCGAACTTTGATTTTTACAAATCCATGATGGGAAACTGTATTATGAGCACAATTTTCGAAATTAATAGTATGCAAATTATTAATTTCGAAAATTAATAGTACGTATATTAATATTAATAGTACGATGGTTTATTGCAAAATACTTTGACTTAAAGAATAAATTACAAGTAATAAACTTGTTACTTTTCCTGAAGAGTCTAAGTCGTGAATGAGACGGAAGCTGCCGAGCGTAGTGCTTGGAACGATTGCCTCACTTGTTCTACCTTCCCGTGGCGCAGCCTTGATTCGACTTGATCCTAAACGGATTACGCAGCAGTCGAAGTCGGAAGATGTTCCCCATTGTTCCAAAACACTCTTGGTCGATTACAATCTGCCTCACTTGTAAGGTGACAACCCCATGTCGTAAGCGTCGGTGGACTACCGATAGGCAACTAGCAACATGTCCCCAAAAATTGGCAGTCCCGCAGCGACGATCGGCGGTGGTCCCACTTCCGTTTAGAAAATTATACCGCCAGCGGAAGAAAAACGACGGATAGCCAACGAACCAGAAAATTATTCCCCTAAAATACGTTAAATCGCCTATATGCGTTATTTGTTTGCATTAAGGTGAGTCTAAAAACATTTTTAAAAAAGTAAAAAAAAGTGCCCTGAGCTGGACGCGAACCCCCAACCTTAGGGTTACTAGTTGCGTGTTCTTCCGAATTCGCCACGGAGGCGATTGTGAAAACACAGCTTGTAGAGTGATAAATAGTTGAAGTCTTTTTAATATTTCTAATCAGAGTGCTCCTTTAACCGTGTATATTTGACGATAACTGTTTGGAATCAGATCAAATGCACTCACCATGTAATTTTATAACAGAATGGCAAGCGTCTATTTACTTTTTTCACAGTTCTCCCATATTCACTTGCTAGTGATCGACGAAAGTTGCCATCTAAATTCATACAATTATACGCACCCATCTCAAGATTTTTCACATCATGATCTAAAGGCAGGAGTTACTCGTGACCCCTGGAGCTCAAGTATTGTCCTTATAATAACAATTCGTCAGGGAAAAATAATATAAAATAATAACCGCATGCACATGACTGGCGATAGTTCATGTTGGTCCCTTTGGTTCATGTTGGCGATTCTGCGTGACAAACCAAAGGAGCGCGTATAAAATGAAGTCCTCGCTGTTACGCGTTGGTAACTTCAATATCCCCGATTCTAGATATCTGCTTCGACTCGACGAATCCGTGCCACTAGTGACACACTAGCGGCAATCCTTCGACGCGTCGCTATATCGACGATCGCCATTTACAGGCAAGTGGTCCACTAGGTGTTGGCGACGAGTACGGCATGGAGAAGCTAATAAACAAACAAACCAATAAATAAATCTAAAGCCTTATAAAAAAAGTTTTCCCAAAATTTACATCTAGCAAAATCATTTGTTGGTATCCCAGAACTGTAAATTCACCTTTATTCATAATTTACTTCTATCGTAGTTTTGATATGAAAATGATATGTCTGAAACTTTAACACAGGTCATTGATACTTTTTTTTTGCTTTAGTCAAATTTAGCAGTTTTACTTAACAGTCAGTTAATTTGGATCTGTGATTTCAGTTTTAGAGATTTCCTTAAATTTTTCATTTCTGCAGTTTGCAACTAACACCATTAACGTATTTCTTTCGATATTTCCATAGATAATCGCTTGGTCACTCCCAGTATATTTCAAACAATAAACTAATTACGATGTCTTACTCCATTAATCCGAACTACATTTAATATCCAACAACGCTGTGCATTTACCCTTAAATCTGCAAATTTTCTACTAGGTTAAAACCAGGGTTGAAAAAAACATGTTTTTTTTAAAAAAAGAACAAACAAAAACGTTTTTTATGTTTAAAACGTTTTTTTTGTTTAAAATGTTTTTAACGTTTAAAACAAAGTAATTTGTTTTAAACAAAAAAAACATGTTTAAAATGTTTATTTTGTTTAAAACAATAATCTAAATAGGCATATATATTACATTTTTACACTCTTAGGTACTCCTTGCCATCTATATTCAACCGCTAGATCAAATTTCGGGAACTTCCCTAATCTCGATCCGCCCAAATGTTCAATTCCGGAGAAAGAAATCGGGATTTTCCCGATCTCCGTTCACAGAATTTGTAGTTTAGTTTCTTTGTGTTACGTTCTACTGGTCGTCTGCATTCTTAATCTTTAAACTCCCCGGCGATTAGGGGGAGGGGGCAAAGGGGGGCAGTTGTCCCCACTTTTTTGAAGTGACCCATTGATGTATATAGTTTCATTTGGAAATGTAAAGTTATTGTATATATTATTGGTTCATAGAAAAGAATAGTGCCATATGTTTGCCGTTGCGTGAAACGTATTGGTTATTAGATGTTTTAATTGCCACGGAAAATAGTCCAAAATTTAACCTATTGGTTGGCAATAATTCCAGCGTACTTTCGTTTCCTCGTATAATGTTATTCAGCCGCTTTGAAATTGAGATAACACTGTACGAGTGAAGTGATGTGTTTAGGAGCGTACTAGTGTATATACAATTAAATTTAGTGAATTCAACATAATTCTAGGTTTCAGAATGATTTTGTATAACTGGTGTGTGGAGTGAATCTAAGTATTGTTGAGTTTAGATGTATTTCAAGAAAGTGAAAACTGTACCTAATGGCAACGAACATGTTTCAGGAAGCTGCAAAAGTATTTTTTTAAATGTCGTAGCATTGCTCATAGTATTTACTGTCTTTCTAAGAGTAATATACATTTAATAGCATGTGTGGAATTAAAAATATGTTTTCATTAATCCCCGGTTTCAATGTAACTTTTGCAAAACAAGCCTCATTATTCATTACTATGATTAATATTACCCTTTCTACTTATTTGTTTTACAAAGTTGTTATTAAATAATCTGATCACAAAATTTTCCAGACAGAATTTTAAGATGTTCATTAGCAGGAAATCAAATCTCTTCTTACATTTCTTACACGTTGCTAGTGCCTACTTCCGTTGCTCTTGTCAATTTACTTAATAAAATATGGAACATGATATACGGTATTTTAACTGAATAAGATAGTATCCTATTAGTTATACAACCTTTCGTCAAACTGTTAGCATCGACCAGGTAAACTAACATTGATATGCACATATTCAAATCATGTCTTGCCCCTCCACTTTTAACGTCCAATCGCCGCCACCGGGCTCAGTCTTAAACCTCAAATTAAAGGTGGAAGATGGTTTTGGTACCATCCTGAAAGATGCAACTTTGCTGGTGTGCATTTTATGTATGTGGGAGGAGAGTAAATAACGTGTTTTTTTTTGTTTTTTCAACAGTTTTTTGGGGGCCATTCCCCCTCTTAGAGGATAGATTTATAAAACTTGTTACGTGAAGCAATGAAGTAGGTTACTACATGGTAATATCGTGTATTTGTACTTCTTGCTTATATGGGGTAGCAGGGAGGGGGCAAAGTTAGCCAATTTTTGGAGTTTAAGTTTTTTGACGCAAATTACATTTATTTTTACAACAAACATCAATAGCTCAGTCCTTAATTAAGCTGGAAAGATGATTTGGTACCAAAGTATTTTTGAGGGATAAAGCTTTCCGTCAGTTGCATTTTATTTATATAGGGGTACGTATGTACGGCCGAGAGAGGGAGGATGAAGTTTTTTTTCATCATTTTTTTTTCATCAGGTTTTGACGGGTATTCGTCCCCCCTTTGTGGTACATCCATAAAAATTGGTATGTGAAGCAATGAAGTAGTCCCCTGCATGATAGTAACCTGTATGTGTACTTGTTGTTTATAGAGGAAGAGGGGGTCAAATTTGATTAATTTACATTTATTTTCGGGACGGTCCCATATAACACAAGATATATTTCACTGAAATGGTCTAGAAGCACAATTCTTGTTCGTATACATGATGTGTGCAGCAAAAATGATTTGCATATGGATATGGTACTATAGTGGGGGAGGAGAGAGAATGTCTAATTCAATGAATGTTTTTCTGCGCATATTTTTTTTAAATATTTCCTACATAAAACGAATTCATTACGCAATGGCAGCAATGGTTACCATTTCTTATATTATTGTCACAAGTATGTGGCCTACACATTAGCATCATTTTGTCAGCGCAGGTGACTGCAACAATTGCCAGGGCCCCGCAAAGTCAATATTATTATATTTGTAATGATTTTTTATGTCTGTTCTTTTTCTACGAATACGGCGGGAATATCACAAATGATACCTTGTTGGAATTTGTGGTCTTTAAGCTTTCCAATGGTGTATAACTCATGACTCTGCGATAATTAGGGAGTCACCAGAGCCCCTAACGTGAGAGTCTACCATTTTTTTAAAATCCCTGGCGGGTGTCTAGAGTTAATTGTGTTGTTATGCCGTAGACACTAATCATTATTAGCTACCCATGTTGCAGATAGAGATGTATCTTGAAAACTGTTTAGTTAAAATGTTATTTGCTCCTTGTAGGCTAGTCACTGAGTTGTATTGTATTTGTCAGAGCATTTCTTCTAGTTTGTGACGTGAGTACTGTAGTAGGGGACATATGTATGTTTTGCCCCACTTTCCCTCTCTACCCCCTAACTACCAAAAAATTTATGAAGCCGCCACTGACCATTACACTTTAACACAGAAGGATACCCCCAAGTGAGATTGAATATGCTTTTATGACATTTAAAATCATAAAAACTTACATCTAAAACTTATAACTTATAGCGCTGTCTTTGATTGAAAAAAAATAGTTTTTGTTTGATCAAAATCGGTCCACAGATGGCTGAATGATGATAAGTTAAAATTAAGTATGTTGATTCGCTCTTACTACATACATATATACACTTACACCAGATGCACAAACCAGTTTTACTTCAGAGAAGCAAAGAGTATATAACCTCTCTCTTTCCTTCTCCTCATGGCATCATACATATATACACATTAGCCGCTCTTCCTTCTAGCTAGCACTGGACAGAGGGCGCTCTTGTGACGTAGTCCCCTTTGCAGAGAATACATCATACATGACGTCATTGAATCCGTGACGCAGTCTCCTTCGGGGAGAAAACGTAATACATGATGAAATATCTCTCTCATTCTCTCTCTTTCCTTCCCATCTGCTCTGAACGACAGAGAGGTTTATGCAATAGAAACAGAGAGAGAATGATATACATATAGCCCAACATGATTTCCTCTCAACATCATTTCCTCAAATAAAAGAAAGAAATTCACAACTCACTAGACCTCTTTTTAGAATCAGCGTTGCAAACTCAATATATTTTTTCGGAACGTTCCAGGATTTTAATTTTTCAAGATATCGCATTAAAACATATAGGGATGAATTCACCCCATTACTAATAAATATGATAATTGTTAAAAATGAGTTGGCAACACTGACAGTCTTACCCCCCAATACCCCCAAATAACGTTAAAATTCAATAACTCGGTCCCTAATTAACCGATTTTCAAAATTCAAACGACATTCGACAGAAAAACAAATTTGCCATCTTTTCAATGTATTGTGGGTTGCATACCTCTAAGGATACTATTCCGAATTTGTTATATCTCCGTTGTTTATGAACCGATTTTCAAAATTCAAACGGCAATCAATAGACAAATAAATTTCCTATCTATCGAATGTTTTTGTAGGTTGCATAACTCTAACGATATAATTACAAAAAACTCAAATAACTTTCTTATTTATACATGTATCTTTAAAATTCAAATGACATTATGTTCTGTATATCCAAAGGTCTTAGCTTTTATAGTGTTAATACTATAAAAACACTTATACAGTTAAAGCATACTTAAAATTACAAGTTCGGATACTGATAATGGAACCTTCTGCTAACCTCGTTCTCTATAGGAAACAATGACTTCTTAAACTCTGTCCACTGATCGTAATTCAAGCTGAATAGACAGCCGTTAATATCAAAAACAACTTGAACTTCGGTTTGCACATTTTTCACAATTACATTGAAATTATTAGTAAGAATGAACTTCTTTTGAGAATCCATTCTAATCACTCCATTTTTTACTTCTGACGACATATTTTTGTTCATTTTTATTATTCTTTGGATTCACAAAAGCGATCCTCATTTGAAATTTACATACAGAACACAACAGTTGGATAGTTTTCTTTTAAACCAGTGTATTTGATTTTTATTCCATCTTTAACGATCTCATCAATCATTTTATCTGTTAAGTGTTTTGTAAATCTAGGTGGAAGAAAAACCTTGAACTCCTCACACTCGACCAAAATGCTCTTTCCAAACTTAGTTTTAATCTTTTCCATTTTCACAATCTTGAATTCTGTATTTAGTTCTAATTCTCTTAATCCAATAACCTGTTTTTGTTCAAGACTTCCAAGCTTGTTTAAAAAATCAACGCGTTTTGCCATCGTATTTATTATATAGAAAAACAATGAACACTTCAATTTTTATCTTCACCAAAAATATTTAATCATTTTTATCAATTTCGTTTTATGGAAAAACTTCCATAAAACAATCGTTAATGAAAACGGTTTGAGGATGCAAGGGTATCTTTTCGATACCCTTTAAAGTCACCTATGGCTAACTGATAAAGGGTCAGCGCTGGTGGACCTTAGATTCTTGAACCGTAAGGGTGAGCAAAACGCTCACCCTTTAAAATCTCTATATGTTCGTTGATATTTTGTTAACTATCTAAAACTCTTCTACTACTTTCTCATTCTTAGGATCATATGTGAAGTTCTTTCGCCCAATTAAAATCGCATAGCATATAGTATCAGCAGCCACAGCTTCTGAAAAGTCTACCACAATCTTTATGTTCGTTCTCTCATTTACCGATACATTTTCCTCTTACTACAGTTAATCACATACATTGGTCTGTTATCTATAAACTCTTTAGGGTCATAGTACATTTCGGTGTTACCACATGTTATTCTCTTAAATGCAGTATAATCTTCGTACATCTTAAAATAATCCTTGTTAGCAATATCTAAGTTTCTTGATTCTTTTGGAAATACTTCATTCCTCCCATTCTTAAGATAGATATTCTTTACCTTACAATGATCAAACTTACTTGCATCTGTTGTTTGTTTGCCACTTCTATCAGTTTGGAACATTACAACTACGAAATCAGGCATATCAAATTGTCTTGAATTAAATTGAGTAGTAACATCAAACTCTAAGAAAGAACCTACAACAGTCTTTTGAACACATTGATAAGTATGGAATGAAAACATGATTTTGGGTTCTTTAAGAATATTCAACTTTAACTTGTTTTCGTAATTAGACTCGTATTCAACAATAGGCATTCTTATCTTCATACTCTTTATTGTTATTTTTCCATCATGAGGATACAACGGATTTGCTTCTGTTCCAAGCCATTTGTACAATACATCGTTATTGTTGTTAGCTTTCGTAAATGTTATTCTCAATCCGCCTTTCCACATAACCTCTTTATAATCATTTAAAAAGCCTGGAATTAATCTTAATGGGTACAAAACGCTAAAGTCCTTTCGTAGACCAAGTTTATCATCTGTTTCAAATCCTGCTTGTTTTAGATATTCAACTTCTGGTTTGGAAATCTTTAATGTTCCAATAGCTGTAGATGTTATTCCAGGTAGTTCAATCTTATCTATGAGAACTCCATGCTTTCTAACCTCAATTTGAGAAAAGAAGAATGGGAAGAAGTTATCTACAAGTTTTATCTTATCATTTGCACCAAATGTTAATCCATCTGATGCATTAATAACTTCAAAAGTCATATGACAATCTGCTTTGTGTGGATGTATAAAGCCATCGCCCACGTTGAAATCAAACTCAATATCTTTGTTAGCTTCATTCAAATTATTAAATGTTCTTGTGTTAGCCTTAAAGCTCTGTAACTCGTAACTCTCAATACTATCCATTTATTATAAAGAAAATCTTGAAACAACGCTTTGATGGGATATACCCATAAAAGAATCATACATAATAACAATTAAAAACTTATAATCCCCATGCCAACTTAACCTTAGCATTCATAGCAGTACCAACCCCAAAAGCAGCTAATCGTTCACCAATTGATGCGTCACTACTAAACGCTCTCTTCCATGCTTTAGTTTCTAGCTCCTTATCTGCAATATGTCTTGACTCTGTTTCTTTATTGTCTCTGTAGTATATATCGTGTTCTTTACAAGCCTCATCTAATGGGTTAATACCTTCATCACCTCTTTCTAATCTTTCTTGAAGCTTAGTTCCCGGACCGCAAAATCTAAAACGTGGAATATGTAATTCAAATGGGAGTGTATTAATCAAATCATTTACTAATCCTTTCCCAAGCTTCTCATCATTCCAGAATCGTGGTGGTAATGCATTTAAGATCTTAATCAAATAACCTATACCTTTTGGATCATTAGGAATAAACTGTGAAAGCTTATTATTAATCATACTCACTATACCTACTTTCTCATTGTAAAAGTTATTATTGCCAGCCTTTTCTTCTCCATCAATAACAATCAAGCGATCAATCAGTTTTCTCACATCATCCATCCATATATATTCTTTAGGTATCTTTGTATATTGCTATTTGCTTATTGAACTTTAGTTCTGCCTTTTTAAATCGATCTTTTAACTGCTCATATTTTGGCTGATTCATGCTTTTAGAATATATGTAGAAGTAATTATTGTTTAACCAGCCTGGCTGTAATAAGAAGTTAAATAGCAAAAACGTTTTACCACACCCCGACGAACCTACGATAAGACAACGAATATCATCAGGTATAAGTTCTTCATTTCTTTTCTTAGCTGTTGTTTCTTTTATCATCTCTTTTACATCCCAATTAATAGTTTTCTTACTCATTTATTATAGAGAAAATCATCACCTTTTATGATCTTATTTGTCTTAGAGTATTCACAACCTAGAAACACCATCCAAGATCATGTAGGCGAAGAAGATAAGAAAAAAAATTCAGAAGTTAAGGGCGGCAATTCACCGCCCTTACCAAAAACACATCCAGATACAATCTTCATCAATGGTTCTACGTTCAAAGCTACCCAAAGCCAAAGATTAGACGTAGAAGGCAATGTATGGTTCAAAGGTAAAGACGTTGCTGACATACTTGGTTATGAAAAGACCGCAAACGCCATTGAAAGACACGTAGATGAAGAAGACAGTTGCATACAAACAAATCAAGGTCCCGTTTTCCAGGACATTGTCAAGTGTACATCCTACCGAGAAAATACTTAACAGATAGGGAGCTCCGATCGGTGCTACCAAAAATATACACGTTGAAGTCTTGGACTTTTTGGACCTCCGAATACAGCGGAGCAAATTTTATGTTCTTATATCTTTAAGTTGTTCTCTGATCTTAAGCAACGTATCTTTTATATATTCGCTATCCATTTCACCATTTAGTGTTATTATCATCTCTAACTGTTCTTTAAATGAGTTAATACAAGTGACAATGGTTTTATATTCGTCTTTTCTTTTGCTTATGTTTAGCTTAGAAGACAAACCTGTTATTATAGCACTTCCAGTTGCAAGAGACGTTGTTAATATTGAGTAAATTGTTACGGGTATAAAAATATTAATAAACCCAGTTGTTGCAGAAAGTATAACCGATAACGTAATCAAAGTGTAGTATGCATATTTAACAATTCGTAGTTTTCATTTTTTCTTCTTTAAACTGCATTCTAACTTTTGAATGACATCTTCTATTAACTTGATTACTTTCTCACTTGGAATATCTCTAGGTAAATCAAACTCATTCATTTATTATATAATAAATGGCTAAGGTATTTAAGCTAACGAGTGATACTTCTGTTTTAAAGAAGAAACTCCATTACGAATTAGACAACAGTAGCAACTATTTAAGTATAGGACTAGTTGGGTTTTACAGTACATATCTAACTCCAAACATAACAAAAGAGAAAAATAGTTTCTCATAGTTTCTCATGGTGATAGACAAGTTTTTATACCTGAAGGACAATACAATTTGAAATCACTTAATGAATATTTAAAATCTCAATCCATCAACATAACATTATCAGAAGATCATTTAAGAAATAGAGTTAAAATTGAAACTGATAGTAATGATGTTACAATTGGGAGTATAGGTACTGTTCTCGGGTTTGATGTTTTTGAAGTTTTAGAAAAGAACAAAACACATATTGGAAGTAAGTTGCCAAAGTTTCATCCGTTTGATACTATAAATGTTCACTGTAATATAGCAGATGGTATGTTTGTTAAAGATACGGAGTACACACATAGAGAAACAGGGCTTATAGCATCATTCAAAACAGATGCTGAGTTCAAACATAGTATTATTTACGAGCCTACTTATCCATTATTTTTCCCTATATCCAAAGACAAGGTTGACAATTTTGAGATAAGGATAACAGATGAGAATGATTTATTAATTGATTTTCGTGTAGCAACAACAACTGTACTTTTACAAACTAAGATTTTCTCTTAAATAAATACGAAGATGTGTTCTATTAAAGGTTGTACGTTTAGTGTTCCTTATAACGAACTAAAGGATCTAAATATTGATCATGTATTAACAAAGAAACAACTTAACGATAAAGCCAAGAAAATTAAAGAAGGTAAAGGAATGAATTTAACTTTAACTACTGCACAAATGAAAAAGATTAAGAAAGAGCATATGGGCGGTTTTATCTTTACAATTCCAGCCATTTTAGCAGCTTTAGGAGCAGTTAGCTCATTAGCAGGTGGTGCAGCAGCGATTACTAAAACTGTACTGGATGCTAAGAAGAATAAACAAGAACTTGAAGAACAAAAGAGACACAATATGGCTATGGAAGAAAAGCAGGGGGCAGGTAAACCAAAGAAGTCAAAAAACTAAAACCATTGACCAACTTCGATATAGAGAGGTTGGCTAGAGAATTAAAGATAAAACGATTTAGAGGTGTATTTATGAGTGATGAACTTCCACAAAAACCCTATGTACATGAGTGTGGTGTAGTTAACCTTGATAAATCAGGAAACATTGGTACTCATTGGATATGCTATTGGAAAGATAACAACATAAAGTACGTGTTCGATTCTTATGGTGGTGTTCCTCCTAAACAACTGGTACAATATCTTGGTACCGAAAACTTCTTTTACAATGACGAACGAATACAATTCAGTTATATGTGGTCATCCTTGTGTTAAAGTTTTAAATCTTCTAAATCAAGGGTATTCTTTTAGTGACGTTATGTATATGATTAAAAATGATTAAGTGCTTTTATGGTTTGTATCCATAAAAGTTTTTCTTTAAGATAAATATGGAAGCTATACACAATAAATTTTTAGATTATTTTGAGAAGCATGAGGATGAACTAGATCCACTAGTTAGTTATAATTTTTATCAGTATTTTGAGCACGTTAGTGAGATAGACTTAAAAGATAAAAGCAACGTATATACAGTTATTGATTTGTGGAAAATGTTAATACCAAAATTTTTGTACACGGAAGAAGAGGTGAAAAAGTTACGCCCAATAATTACCTTAAAGGAGTTGTTGTCGAATTATAGCTCTAGACCATTACAATGTAGTAATTGTGGTAGTAAGTCATTAACAAAAGGTATGAGTAGATACATTTGTGGCGATTGTTTTGTAGAGAGTGGTTGGGTTTACAATACTAATGAAGAAACGAAAGCTGCTTGCGTACGAAAACCATGGTATGATACTACAAAAAGATTTAAGTTACAGTTATCTCGTCTGCAAGCTTTACAGGATAGAATTATTCCCGAAGATGTGTTCAAGATGTTAAATGATGAATTTAGAGATATATCAAAACATTTAATATCAACAAAAGATGTTCTAGAAGTACTAAAGAAAAACAAATACACAAAATATTATGATGATGTCTATTTAATACACTATCACCTTACCGATCAAAAACCATTAAACTTACGACATATGGAAGAAACACTTATAAATGAGTTCGAAAACTTATACGAGGTCTTTAGGGAGTTGTATTCGAAAAGAGTATTGTTTATTAACTTGAAATGTGTATTGTACCATCTGTTGAAAAAGCACGATGTTCATGTTGATATTGATTTCAAACACTCACGTAAACAAATAGAGATGTTAAAGAAATGTTTTGAAAAACTAGGATGGACATTTTCTGTATAATAAATGAGTATGGATATATTTGGTAATGTTGTAGATAAAAAAGGTGATGTTGATATTAGTGAAGAAAAATTAAAATTGTTGGAGAACTTAAATGATGTTGTTAGCGTAAGTCAACTTAGATAAATAGAAGTTCAATTAGAGAACGATAGAAAACGATTTGAAGATGCATTAGAAACGTTACAAGACACATACATCAAGAAAGAAGATTTTCAAAAGATCAGGATGGATGCTACTAAATTGATTATGCAGAAAGAAACCATACCTCTATTATGTCGATTGAGAGCTAAAAACTTTAAGGAGCCAATCTTTAGAATATTTAATCTCTCTAATGGTTACAAATTTCTCTAAATAATGCACATGGAATTAAGTTTGGATAAATACTTTCTAGAGATATATTTGGGTGATACTTTGATTGAAAATTTACCTTTTAACTTTAACAAGAGTGATATAATTACAATTAAACCAACTAAAAATTCAGCTATGGAAGAAGGGCAATTATTGTTTGTTGTAATGTACATAGAAAGAGAGCTTTCCTAAGGACGTTTGCTATACAATAAATATGGATATCTTTGGTAATGTTAAAATGACATCAGAGTTAGATAATACAGTTATGAGAAAAGATATTGCCGTGTTGAAAGAAGAGCTTAACTTCATCAAACGGAGTTATGTTATAGAGCTTCATAGTCGATTGATAACAGAAAATGTTGAAACTCCGTTCTTTTTAATACATAATCTATCTATCACATACAAATTTCTTTATAAAGGTAGGATAATGCATATAGAGTCATCTTACAATACGTATTATATAGATATATATTTAAATGATTCTCTAGTTGAAACTTTTCCATTGCACTTTAATACAAATGATAATCTAGCAGTTAGGCCATTTAAAGATTCTGATCTGAAACATGGTAAATTACTATTGCTTCTTATGCATGTAGAAAGAGAAGACGAAGATAGTGATGATGGTGAGAATGTTGATAGCATAATATTAAACAGCGGTAGTTATTGATTTTCTATATAATAAACAAGATGTATTGTGTTAAGTGTAAGAAATCGACAGATACGAAGAAAGATACCATTAGAATTGAACAAACAAAGAATGGAAGATATCTAAAGAAAGGTATTTGTTCTGTATGTGGTATTACTAAAACTCAATTCGTTAAAAAGCCTGATTGACTAGAACAAGGTAAAGGTGTTAGAGAAGACATTATAGAAGAAATTCACAAACCATCTAGAAAAAACTTTGACAGATTAAGTGTAGTTAAAAAAGGTATCGATGATCTTTGGCAAGCTTATCTTGTAGAAATGGATAGTGGTGTGTTAAAAGGTGTTTCCAAAATCAATAAAGGTTATAAATATTTGCTAACGATTATAGATGTGTTCTCGAAATATGCGTTTGCTGTTCCTGTTAAAGATAAAAGTGGGAAGAATGTTACAGAAGCATTCGAATCCATATTAAGAACGAGAAAACCTAGTAACTTACAAACAGATCAAGGTAAAGAGTTTTACAATAAAGAGTTTAAGAAGTTGATGGATGAAAATAAGATTAATCACTACTCAACCTATAGTGGTAAGAAAGCTTCTGTTGTTGAGAGATTTAATGGAACACTTAAGCAGAACATGTGGAAAAGGTTCACAACACAAGGGAATTATAAATGGATAGAGATATTACCAACACTAGTTAAAGAGTATAATCATCAAATTCATAGAACAATTGGTTTAAAGCCTATAGAAGTTAACATGAAGAATGAGCGAGCAATATTGGAAAAAGTGTATCAAAAAGAATATAAGCGTGTAAAGCCCAAATACAAGTTAGGTGATCATGTTCGTATAAGTAAATCGAAAGGGTTATTTGAGAAAGGATATACACCTAATTGGTCAACAGAAGTATTTGTTATCAGTGAAGTTATTCCATCTTATCCGCCGACATATAGAATTAAAGATTTAGAGGAAGAGGATGTGCAAGGTAGATTTTACGAACCAGAACTATTAAAGACGAGGCATAAAGATGAATACTTGGTAGAAAAGGTGTTGAGAAAGAAAGGTGATAAAGTATATGTCAAATGGCTAGGGTTTGATGATTCGCATAATAGTTGGATAGATAAGAGTAATGTTGCAGCACCATATACAGAAGATCCAGGAAAGATACATAGGCTATTCATTATCAAGAAAAACCTTACTAAAGAACAACTTGAAAATATACTTTTTTACTATGACGAAGAAGAACGAGATCAAAAAGAAAGAATAGAACGATATAAGTATTGGGTTGGAAGAGTACAAACATGCAATTACGAAAGTAGGATTAAACAACTCAAACTTAAGTATCCAAGTATGAGTATTCTGCTTAACGTCGACGATCCAAACTCTGTCAACTTATACAACAGAGCTAAAGAAAGATATGATGATAGAATAACTTGGCACGGTTCGCATATGAACACAGATTTAAGTGATATAGATCTTGTTGACAGGTTTATTCAGTTAAGAGACATTTAAGTATAAAAAAATGCGAGAAACTAAATATGCTATTGCTTTTATGGTTTAATCCATCAAAGTACAATTTCAAGCGTTAAACAAACCATCTGTTGTAACATCGAATGCTAAATTCAATATACCACCTAAATCAGGATTATTATGATATTTTCTTATTATGTCTCTCCAATCTACGTAATGTCTAAATATATATATAAAATCTACAGAGAGGTCTTGATAAATTGAAATGTTTTGCCAATGAACTCTGTCTTTGAACTCTGCAATAAATCCTTCTGTTAAATTTTGAAACAATGAAATTGCTTCCCAATCTACTTTGTCAGCGTAATCTCTTATAAGGTTTTCTGATAATTGTTGAGTTCCAGATAAGCACCCCCAAGAAACTTTATCTGCATGTTCTCCTATAAAGGCCTCTGAGAGTTTGTTTCCATAAGATATAGCATCAAAATCAACTTTGTCTATAAACTCATTAATAAATTCTTCAGATAGCTTTTGGTTATACGATACTTCTTTCCAATCAACTCTATCTGCAAATTCTCTTATAAAGTCTTCTGATAAGTCTTGGCTTTCCGAAATAATCTCCCAATCAACTTTATCAGCTAATTCTCTTATAAACTCTTCCGATAACTTTTTCCATGAACATATTTTACTCAAATTAACTTTCTCCTGATATTTGCGTATGAAGTCTTCTGTAATGTGATCATAGTTATATTCCACCTCATAATCATCATAACCTATAGATAACCATTGTTCATCAGTCAGTGAATCTAATATTTCATCAGACAAGTTCATAACGTTCGCATAGAGAATGTTTTGTGTAAGAAATGAGTTGTTTTCTTTAGTGGCCTTCTTGAACAAATGATCTAACATACCTATGGACACGCTAAAATTTGTCTTCATCATTATAACCACCAATATCTAAATATTTACATACACAATCAAATATAGGTTTGTAAGATAATATTTCCTTAGTACTTGTCATGTTCGTTTTTATTCTTAGATTTTTTAAATTTATTCACTTTTTTGTTGGTTTTCTATATAACAAATATGGAAGCACATTTTGATTTATTACATGATAGACTTGAACTAATTCATCATGATCTTAAACTCTTAGCAACACTACTAGAGAAGCAAATACTGTTAAAGGAAAAAGAATTATTAATAATGCAACAAAAACATCTGATTTGAGTAGTGATGATGAATATAAATATGGTAGTGATGATTATGACGATGATGATGAGTAAGCTTACAAAAATGATTCAGTTTTAAATGTGTATATGTGACTTTGATGGGGTATTCCCATGAAAGCCGTGTTCTAATACAACGCGTAATATGTAGACAATGGCAGGAGTGTACAATGTTAAGTGTTGTATTAGGACAAATGAAAATGAACTGAAATAACCCGGTGTAGGTAAAAATTGAAGATTTTCTATAGTATAAATAAGATGAGTAATTATAGCAAGTTTACTGTAATAGAGTTAAGACGTCAATGTAAAGAGAGGGGAATCAGAAGGTATTCCCAATTAAGAAAAGCAGAACTGATAGACCTTCTTACACAATATGACGATGAACAAAGCAGAAGACAGATTAGAAATGTATTCCCACTTAAACAAGAAGTATTTGAAGAACCGAAGCCAGCACGTATACCCATCAAAGTTGAATTAGAAGAAACAGCACTCAAGAAGCGTTTACAAACCATCAAAGTCGAAAACACAGGAGGATATAAAGACCCAATAAAATTTTTAGATACAAGTGGAAGAGTTGCTATTAACAAAATCAAAGAGGAATTAAAATTTCACCCTGTTAAAGTTAACCTTGTTTTCATTTGTGACTATATAAAAGATAAAGAAATACAAGAACGCAATTTCAAAACATCAAACGAGAGAATATTAGAATCAACTGACCTAAATGAATATATACATCATGCAAAACAAAAACTTCGGGGAGAAATGGAAGAATTTCAAGGTCGAGAATCAGGATGGACGTTGCATCAAATTAAACACCTAGAAATCAGATTAAATAAGTATGTACCATTAAGAGCTTCTTCCTATATTGAACTTCCAAAGCAGATTAAAGATAAGAAAGCAGTAATAAATATTCAAAATAAAGATAATAAATGTTTCTTATATTCTATTGCAAGTTATTTAAAACCTATTGATAGAACCGTTTCAAAAAATCCTCAAAGACCCTCTCATTATAAACAACTTGTTAATGAATTACAAAAGAAATATTGTGATGGTATTGAGTTTCCTGTACAGTTAAAAGATATAGTTAAATTTGAAAAAAGAAGTAATATCTCCATCAATGTTTACAGCTATGACAAGAACTATAATGTATATCCACTTCAAATCACAAAAAAGAAGCAGGAAACTCATATCAATTTATTATATGTAAAAGATGAAAAAACAATCATTTTTGTTGGATAAAAGACCTATCACGGTTAATAAGAAATCAAGTGACAAAACATACTGAGAAGTTATACTTTTGTGATATATGTTTAACAAGGCACTTTAGAAATGAGAAGCAGTTGCAAAACCATGAGCTATATTGTAAAGAGCATGAGGCTGTTAGAATAGAACTTCCTAAACCATACGACAATCAAATAAAGTTTCAAAACTATAATCGATCATTAAGAGTTCCATTTACGATAATAGCGGACTTTGAATGTATCTTATGTAAGTTAAAAATAGAGCACAATTGTAGTAAAACAGTAAAATATCAAAAACATAAACCAATGAGTTTTTGTTACTATGTCAAGTATTCAAATGGATACTATAAAGCCCCTGTTAGTTATATAGGACCAGATGCTGCGAAAGTATTTATTGAAATGTTACAAAAAGAAGCAATAGAAATTATGAAAATATATAACAGAGTAGTTAATATGACCCCGCTTAGTGAGGAGGAAATAGAAGTTTATAACAGTTCGGATACTTGTCATATATGTGAGAAAAACTTGAATGACTTACCACCAGCTGTTGAGAAAAAAATAAATATACTGAAGAAGAAAATACAGTTCTACAAGGATAAAGATGATATGAGTGAAAAAAATAGAAGAATGGAAGCATGACTTAAAAAAATGTTTGTATAAGATAAATAAAAATAAAAGCAAAGGTAAGAGATCATGATCATTTAACTGGAAAGTTTAGAGGTGCAGCTCACAGTTATTGCAATTTAAACTATAAAAATCCTAACTTTGTTCCTGTATTTCTTCACAACTTAACTGGCTATGATACGCATTTGTTTATTAAGGAGTTAGCTTATGATACACAGAAAATTAAACTGATCGCTAATAATGAGGAAAGGTACATAACCTATGAAAAATATGTAAAAGCAGAATCAGAAAAAGATGGAATAAATTTAAGATTTGTTGATTCATTTAGATTTATGCCAAAGAGTTTAGCAGAGCTAACAAAGAATTTAAAGCCAGAACAATTTCGAGAAACATTAAAGTTTTTCCCGATTGATAAGCTTGATCTAGTTAATACTAAAGGTGATTATCCATTTGATTATGTTGATTCATTTGAAAAATTAGAAGAACCTGTTCCACTATCTATAGACAAATTTACAAACAGATTAACAGGAGAAAAAATGAGTCCTGAACGTCATAAGCTTCATGTACGAGTTTGTAAAGAATTCGATCTGAAGTTAGTGAGGGACTTAACTGAACATTATAACAAAACAGACGTCCTCCAATTAACAGATATATTTGAAAACTTTAGAGATGTGTGTTTAAAGGCATATGGATTAGATCCTGCTTGGTATTATACAGCACCAGGTCTATCATGGGATGCAATGTTAAAGATGACTAAAATTAACTTAGAAATGTTGACTGATTATGATAAAATACTAATGTTAGAAAAGGGTATACGAGGAGGAACCTCACAATGCAGTAAAAGATATGTGAAAGCTAACAACAAATATATGCGAGATTACAATAAGGATGAGTGTTCAACATACCTAGCATATCTAGACGCAAACAACTTATATGGATGGGCGATGAGTCAATACATGCCTTATAAAGAGTTTAAGTGGGTTAAACCTTACATAGATATAAAGAACATTTCAGATGACTCAGAAACTGGCTACATATTAGAAGTAGATTTAGAATATCCAAAGCATTTACATAGCAAGCATTCTGATTTACCATTAGCTCCAGAGAACATGTGTCCACCCGGCTCAAAACAATCGAAATTATTAACAACGCTTTACAATAAGGAAAGATATGTAATTCACTATAGAAACTTAAAACTATATATGTCACTTGGAATGAGATTGAAGAAAGTGCATAGGGTATTAGAGTTTAAACAATCAAACTGGCTAAAGAAATACATCGATTTAAATACAAATATGAGAACGCAAGCTAAAAACAAGTTTGAAGAAGATTTTATAAGCTCATGAATAACTCGGTATTTGGAAAGACTATGGAAAATATTAGAAAGAGGCAGCCCATACAATTAGAATGTGATCCTAAGAGGGTAGAAGCATTAATTGCTAAACCTAACTTTGATTACAGAACAATATTTAGTGAGAACTTGTGTGCTATACATATGAAAAAAGAGCAATTAACATTTAATAAGCCAATATATGTTGTATGAGTGTGTTAGAACTATCGAAGCTATTAATGTATGATTTTAACTATAACACGATGAAGCCGAAATATGGAAACAATATAGATTTATGTTATATGGATACCGATAGCTTTATATATGAGATTGAGACTGAAGACTTTTACAAAGATATAGCAGAAATAGTTGACCAGTTTGACACGAGTGAATACAAGGAAAATAACATATATGGACTACCACTAATAAACAAAAAAGTAATAGGTAAGATGAAAGATGAGAATAAAGGTAAGATAATGACAGAGTTTATTGGATTGAGATCAAAGATGTATGCTTATAGAGTAGAAAATAAAGAAGAGAAAAAAGCTAAAGGAGTAACTAAATGCGTAGTTGCCAAGGAGTTGCAGTTTGATGATTATAAAGAAAGCTTATTTAAAATTGTTAAAACGTATAAAGACATAAACCTCATTAGAAGTTATAAGCACAATATATATAGCGTAACCGTTCATAAGCTAGCATTAGATTCCTCAGACGATAAAAGATATATACTACGAGATGGTGTAAATACGCTAGCTTGGGGGCATTATAAGATAGAAGAGGAGTAGATGTAATTATATGTAGTGTAGTTTTAGTTATAAGTTTTAGATGTAAGTTTTTATGATTTTAAATGTCATAAAAGCATATTCAATCTCACTTGGGGGTATCCTTCTGTGTTAAAGTGTAATGGTCAGTGCCGGCTTCATAAATTTTTTAGCAGTTAGGGGGTATAGGGGGAAAGTGGGGCAAAACATACATATGTCCCCTACTTACTGTCATTATTATGGAAATGATAGTAATCAAAAAATACCCAAGTTTTGAATTTGTGAATTTGGATCTTAGAATAGTGTATTGTGTGTTCAACCTCCGTTATTCTTGGAAATTAAGAAATGTTCAAATACTTCACTTGAATTTCTGTTGGTTTAGTTATACGCATACTGATGTGCAGAATTTCGTTCAGTAATTGCTGTTATAATAAGAATATAACTCTGCTTGTAATTTACTCCATGCACAAATCCTGCGGAGGATGGGATGTTTGCTAGAAAATTAAATTAGCTTCTTCAATCTGATATTTTAGTTGTTTTAAACATGTCCAACCAGCATCGAAAAAAAAACACGTTTAAAACAATTTGTTTAAAACGTTTAAAACAAACTGAATAAAACAACAGCCCTCGTTTTAAACATGTTTTAAACATTTTGTTTTAAACATATCAACCCTGGTTAAAACTGAGCATTTTCTATTTTCTTCCTTTCTTGCTAAAACAAAAGTGTTCTTTAGACAACCCAGAAATGATGAGTCTATACTACATTATATTGTATAGGGCATTTTATGTAGCATATATTTGACAGTTGGACACTTTCTTCGTATATTGAAAGCAACAGGATTAAGTCCTTGGAAAAATAAACAAATTCTTTTTAATTCGTGGAATTGTGTCAATGCACTAGGTCCAGAGAGTTTTTAATTTAAGATTATTATTATTATTATTATTTTATTGACTTAGGTTTTTCTGAATATTAAGCAATATTTCACAAAAAGCTGGTATTTTTTAACAAATGTGTTTGATATCAAGTTTTCATAACGTAGTTACTCTCTCCTATAAATAATTTCAGAGGAGTGGCGGTGGCTCAGTGATAAAGCGTTCACCTTTGGTGCATGGGATCCTTGGTTCGACCCCAGCTCGCACCAAGGGAATTTTGTGGTGAACAAACAACAAGTGCATGGGTTTTCTCGGGGTTCTCCCGTTTTTTCCCACTTTCTTCATCTCACCATTTCATTCATTTCTCATCACCACCGTCTCCTTTAGCCTAGCCGGTATAACCGTGAGTCGTAAAACTTAAAGATTTGATTTCAAATAATTCCAACCGAAACAGTTGCAGGAAGTATGTCATTTCGATTAAAACAAACTACTCTATAAATTTCTGGGTATTATTGTTATATATATATATATATATATATATATATATATATATATATATATATATATATATATATATATATATATATATATATATATAATTCTAGCGGACCTTATTTCTAAGTCGAAGGTTAAGAAAACTAAATTCACTCTCTTATTATTATAGATTCATTTCAATTTAAGCAGTCAAAATAGTTGGGGAAAATTTGAAAGCCATACCCTATATTCCAGTGTGCCACAACCGGATAACACGGCACACAGGCGTGCCCAGCAAAACGAACAGTGTGGCGCAAACTTTTACCTATTATTTACAATAATATTTGTAGAGTTTATTTTATTTATTATTATCAACGATTCTTCCACGGATCAGCTATCTGTATACAGTTAAACAAGCAAGTATCACATTGAGGGAATGAGTGTAATTATTTATTTTTATAGTATTAGAAAGGTATATTTTCTACCGGGAATAACTGCATCTGAGTCTACAAAGCTGGGACTAATAACAAAGGAACCTGATGTGCCAACCACACGCCACTCTATAGTCGTGAGTGCCACAAGTCCTTTTCTACGTCTTGGCACCCTAAAGGTTGTTGCCTTCAAAGAGAGAGAGAGAGAGAGAGAGAGATAACTTAAGTCCGTTGACTTACATGCTTAAATAAATAAATTATATCAGTAACTGTTTCTTCTTCTTCTTCTCATTATTATTATTATTATTATTATTATTATTATTATTATTATTATTATTATTATAGTAATAAATTTCTTAGGAAGTTGACTGCCATATGTATGCACACGGCTCTCCCGTGCAGCACCTCATGTATGATTTTCTATACACAAACTATATATTCCAAGTTTGTTGTGTTCGTTTTATAGGTGTGTTTATAATTAGATGCATATGGCGTAGAAGTCAAAATTTAATGTCCACGCTACGTATATGCAAAACCATAGATAAAGAAATTTATGAACAAAGACATATATGGCGCTAAAACAAAGGGCAAAAATAAAGAATTACTGGCGGATTGTTGCCCGTAGTACACAGGTGATAACAGTTACCAGTGTTAAATTTTAAAAAATAAAGTTTTAATTAAGCACGAATTTAACTTATAGTGTAAAGTGAGGAAGGCTCAGGAGTTCGCTAGGATCGTTACAATATCGAACCCCGTGAAATGCACTGCAAACCTGTCCGCAACCCCCCCCCCGTAATGTTCAACAGATATTGTGTATTAATGCTCATTTCAGTGCAACCGTATATAGGCCTACGCACTTCAATACTCAACTAAGGTGCAGACTATTCATGAGTTGCAGTATTACATTCTCTCACCCACTGTATTCTCCTAACATGTCTCCCAGCGATTACAACAGTTTATGGTATCTCAATCACTTCCTAGTAAGATAGCTTTACCTAGAGACCACTGATTAACCTGGTATTGGATGTTTCATTTTCTTACCTTTGGAGTTGACTGTCATCGGTTGGACATTCACACCCAAATATCTAATATTAACAAGTTTCTTCTATAATTTCGTAATATTGTTTTATTTCTTTGTATTATTCATTTGCTTGGTTAGGCTTGTTTAAACACTTTTCTCTTTACACCTACTTATTACCTATTCCTTAACGTTGGATAAAAATACACTAGCTCTCACCGGGAATAAAATCCAGAACCAATGCACTTGAACTATTTGGCCACAACAAGGCACATTTAAAAAGAAGTTTCGATTTTGTTAGGAAATTTGTGATTAGGTATAACACTTAAACACGCGTGTCAAGTTAGACCAACCATCAACACCAAAACGACCGGAACATATCTCAGAATTATGGGCTATTTATGGGCTAATTAGTTGCTCTAATCCCAATTTTTGGGCTCCTACTGTTTAGCGGGAAATCGGATTCAAAATGGGCGAGTCTAGCTTGATATCAAGCTAGAACCCCCCATACGGTTACGGTTAGAATGGTCCAATCGAAAACCATTCAAAGCCAGAATTATGGGCTAATTATGTGCTAATTAGTTGGTCTAATCACAATTTTTGGGCTCGTTTTGTTTAGCAGGAAATCGGATGCAAAATGGGCGAGTCTAGCTTGAAATCAAACTAGAACACTCCATACGGTTACAGTGGTTCGATCGAAAAAATTCAAACGCCAGAACTATGGGCTATTTATGGACTAATTAGTTGCTCTAATCCCAATTTTTGGGCTCTCACTGTATAGCGGGAAATCGGAATCAAAATGGGCGAGTCTAGCTTGACATCAAGTAAAAATCCCTCATACGGTTTCGGTTAGAATGGTTCGATTGGAAAATTTCAAACGTCAGAATTATGGGCTTTTTATGAGTTTATTCGTTGGATTATAATTTCAAAGTTGCAGTGAGAAAACGTCGATGTCTATTAACTGAAAATTGATTTATTTGTATTCTCCGCGAATGCAAATATATATCTCTACTAGTAAATCCATGAATTGTCTTTTCACGTTTATATGTTCAGTATGTTTGCAAGTAAGTAGTGTATATATAGAATTTATATAGTGAAATATCATATTATTTAAAAAAAAAATTTTTTGTTTATAGGAAATGCCTCTTCGCCGTTCCTGTGGGCCGCAGTGGCACAGCGATAGAATGTTTATCTCTTGCGCGTGTGATCCCTAGTTCGATCCCAGATTGTGCCAAGTGGTCTTTGTGGTTGACAAACATCGTGTGCTTGGGTTTTATCGAGATTGTCATGTTTCCTCACACATTATTCATTCCACCATTTTATTCATTTCTTATTATCACCATCTCCCTTAGCTTCGGTTAGTAGGGAACGTTAAACTAGATATTTCATTTCCTCCCCGTACCTCCATTTTTTTTACATTTGTGGAGGCTTTACTTTTCCAAGAATTATACAGGTAATCTCGCCTATTATAAATACATTGCATAAACCATAACTCTATTTGTAGTAGTTCTCGAAGAGTAGGGTATAGATTATGATCGACAAGCATGTTGGAAATTTTTTTATTAAACTAATTAAAAGTGGTAAAGTAGTCAGAAATGCCTTTTTCTGTAGGCATGGTACAGAAAAAACACAAGACCATTTGAAAGATATTATTTTTGATGATTATTTGTCCATTCTTATGCAAAGTTTAAGTTATATTACGAGGCTCATTCCGAATGTAATGCCTCCTTTTTGTGCGTGTATATGTTGAGTGATTTATAATCTAAGGCAGACGGTGATAATATCAAATGAATGAAATGGTGGAATGAATTAAGTGGGAGGAAGTGAGATAACTCCGATAAAATCCAATCACATGTTGTTTGTCAACCACAAAGACCAATTGGTGCGATCTGGGATCGAACCAGGGATCGCACGCACAAGAGGTAAACGCTCTACCACTGCGCCACAGTGGCCCCAGCAACGGCAAAGACGCATTTCCTTTGCACAAAAAAAATATTTAAAAAATGATGTTTCACTATATTGTAAAACTTTGTGTAATTTCGTCTCATATAAGGAAGAGGTAGAGATGTTAATAAAAAGAGTGTCCGGAATCGACTCCCACTACCAGTCTTATTATAAAATCCACTATACCAGTATTTGTACAAAATACTATACAATTTGATCTCTATTTCAAAAGGTAAGTAAAATGTAGTCTTTGACCGAGAGGTCTCAGACAGGATCTCCAACAGAGCCCCGTAGCAGGCTAAGAGGAGTGGAGTTAAGGAACCAATACTCCGTAGCAAGCAGAGGCAGGTTAAGTTGCCAACAGAGCCCCGTAGCAGGCTAAGCGGCTGAGGTTGGGATTCCCAGACAGAGCCCCGTAGCAGGCTAAGCCAGGAGATAGGATAGGCGTAGTCCCGTAGCAGACTAGAGGCCTGGGGTTAGGTTACTCCAAGAGTCCCGTAGCAGACTAGAGGAGGGTCACCAGAGAACTGGTACTGAGCTGGGTCCTTCTGTCCAATTTATAGCGTCCCTTGGGTGGCGGTGGCGCTGCTGCTTCAATTTCGTCTTCTGCTTCTTGGGAGGGGCTAAATGTCGTCTGCAGGTGATTGCAGGTCCCCCTGGTGGAAGTTCCTCTTGATGAAGCACGTGGTGTTGTTTATAAACACTTGATGCGTGGATTTGTTTATAAACAACTTCACATGGGATATTACAATATACATTCTATATATACACTACTTCCAAACATAATGAACATAAACACGCGAAAAAAGATTCATGGATTTACTAGTAGTTCAAATAAATCAATTTTCAGTTAATAAACATCGATGTTTTCTCACTGCAACTTTGAAAGTATCATCCCAACTTATCTAAAAATCAATACCAATCTTGCATGAGATTTCTTGCTAACGATAGAAGAAAAAGCTCGACAATAGAGCAACAATTTAGCAATACAAATAACCAAAAATTCCGACGTTTTAATTATTTTGGTCGGAGTATTATAGCCCTAGGTTTATAGCTAGAAGTTAAGCCAAATCTCACAATTTAATAAAGAATTCCTGTTAAAAGATAGCAGCCCCAAACTCGGAATTACAGCATCAATTAGCCCACAAATAGCCCATATTTTTGACGTTTGATTTTCTTCGATTCGAGATCCTTATGGAGGGTTTTTACTTGATGTCAAGCTAGACTCGCCCAATTTGAATCCGATTTCCCGATAAACAGCAGGAGTCCAAAAATTGGGATTAGAGCAAATAATTAGCCCATAATTTTGGCGTTTGATTTTTTTCGATCGGACCATTGTAACCATATGAGGGGTTCTAGCTTGATATCAAGCTAGACTCGCCCATTTTGAATCCGATTTCCCGCTAAACAGCAGGAGCCCAAAAATTTTTTCATAGGTGACCATGTAAGAGAAAAATGTCAACAACAGTATTCGGCTTTAAGGGGTATCAAAAAAATACTCCTTCAGCCACGTTTGTATTGTTTTATGGAAATTTTTCCATTAAACGAAATTGACGAAAATTATTAAATATTTTTGGTGAAGATAAAAATTGAAGAGTGTTGATTGATTTTCTATATAATAAATACGATGGCGAGTCATATTGAACTTTTAAATAAACTTGGGAGTCTTGAACAAAAACAGGTTATTGGATTAAGAGAATTAGAATTAAATACAGAATATAAGATTGTGAAAATGGAAAAGATTAAAACTAAGTATGGAAAGAGCATTTTAGTTGAGTGTGAGGAGTTTAAGATTTTTCTTCCGCCTAGATTTACAAAACACTTAACAGATAAAATGATTGATGAGATCGTTAAAAATGGAATAAAAATCAAATACACTAGTTTAAAAGATATTTATCCAACTGTTGAGTTCTGTATGTAAATTTCAAATGAGAATCGGTTTTTGTAAATCCAAAAAAAAAGAAAAATAATCAAAAATATGTCGTCAGAAGTAAAAAATGGAGCGATTAGAATGGATCCCCAAAAGAAGTTCATTCTTACTAATAATTTCAATGTAATTGTGAAAAATGTGCAAACCGAAGTTCAAGTAGTTTTTGATATTAACGGCTGTCTACTCAGCTTGAATTATGATCAGTGTACAGAGTTTAAGAAGTCGTTGTTTCCTATAGAGAACGAGATTAACAGAAGATTCCATTATCAATATCCGAACTTGTAATTTTAAGTATGTTTTAAGTGTATAAGTGTTTCTATAGTATCAAGACTATAAAAACTAAGACCTTTGGATATACAGAACATAATGTCATTTAAATTTTACAAACAAATACGGGTGCTGGAAACGGGGGCCCACGTTAATCGGAAGGCTATCCGTGTGAGGGTGCACGGTCGATAATAATGTGTCAGTATTTTGGAAACTTGTAGTTTCCAGTTCTTCAAATCTACTCTGAAACTTTGGTCTAGATAGGAAATTTATTTGTCTATTGATTGTCGTTTGAATTTTGAAAATCGGTTAATATTTCATGAAGTGACAGCAAATTCGAAATTTCGGGAATTTTTTACGGGTTTATTTTTGAGTTTTCGGAAAAATGTTATCCTTTAAAAAAGTCTTAGAATTTTATTTAACTTATGGTAGTATTTTTTTTTTCGATTTGTTGAAATTTTGTAGAGATATTAAAAAAGGAAAACATATTCTGTGGGTTATGCAACCATTTATGCATATTAGAAAATTGGCTATTTTATTAGTATTCATTTGCCGTTTGAATTTTTGAAATCGGTTAATTAGGGACCGAGCTATTAAATGTTAACGTTATTTGGAGGTGACTCCCAGTGTTGCCAACTCATTTTTAACAATTATCATATTTATTAGTAATGGGGTGACTTCATCCCTATATGTTTTAAAGCGATATCTTGAAAAATTAAAACCCTGGAACGTTCCGAAAAAAATATTGAGTTGGCAACCGTGACTTTTTTTTGAACATTGACGTTTTAGCTATATTTGCTAGCTAGGTGGGCATTTTAAGAAGTTACTCACTTACTCAGTAGATAGTGCTGCATATCGTGTAGTTTATCACTTTGCTAATAGATGGCGTTGCTTGTAGAAATATTTGTTCATATATAAGGACCGATTTTCTCTGCAATATACAGCGTTAACCCGTAGCTCAGTGGGTTAGCGCGCAGTTCCATAAAGCTTGTGGTTCGTAGCTGACAACGTAAGTTCGAACCCTTGCCTAGGACTTGCGAATTTATATCTACGGCCGGGGTATAAATTTGTAATTTCTCAAGGAACTGTAAAGTGAACTGAGCTATACTGCTGTTTTCATCACAGATGGTTACAGTGTCCTCACCTCTGACTCATGTGTGGGATATGGCTGGCGTCTCTGTTACTTGGGACAGCAAAAGGGGAAGGGAGGGGAACCTGGCGCCAGGGATGGGACGGGATGGATACAATAAGATTGTGAGCTGTGTGGGTGAATGTTGTGACTCGTATTCAGATAGGTAGCTATACTGAGGCTGGGTGGAAAGCCACAAGTTCGCTTACAGACCTCAAAGGAAGGAAGGAATGAAAGAAGAAAGGCACATAGAAATTGAACAAAAAATCCTAGGATCTATCTGGGGGAAAACAACAACAACAACATCAGCGCTGACCTCTCAGATGGATCCTAGGATTTCTGCGACGGCAGTTTTGCTAAAATAAACTCTGATTTTTTAAACATATTTATTTAACCTACTTCTTATGATCTCGTGTTGTGATGTTCCAATGTTAGTACTGGAATCGTTCAAAATGAATCAGTGACAGATCACCTGTTCCAGAGCTGTATGTATTCCTTCTTATTGAGTTTTTAAAGCTAATTATTAACGGATTTTCATGATTCAAGGGTCAAATGAAAGCTTATAAACTGAAGATTAAGATGCAATAAATATATTTTGTGTAGAATTCCATTTTAAGTTTTTAGATATAAGTTTTTATGATTTTAAATGTCATAAAAGCATATTCAATCTCACTTTAACATTGTAGTTATGGGGATACTTTGGGCCGTGTAACTTTGTATAATTAGCTGGTTCCTTCTGCGCTGGTCAAAAATATGTCCGAAATGTGTTGGTCTAGAGTTTTGGCCCAGAAGTAACCATGACTATCTACTGGCCACCGACACCAAACGAGGCACAAATATCAACCTTCAGGACCCCGATATTTAGAAAAAATCATAAAAATATCGTGATATTTATTAAATCTTTATCACGAAAAACTATTAAAAATATGATAAAAACTTGGCCACCACTGAAACTATAATGGTCACCAACACCAAACGACGCACAAATATCAACCTTCAGAACCCCGACATATTTATGAAAAATCATTAAAATATCGTGATATTTAATATATCTTTATCACGAAATACTGTTAAAATATTATATTATTTTCAAACACGAGAGGTTATTACATGCTTTTCATTAGCTTACAGTACTCAACTTTGATATGAACTCTTCCATCCTTCATTTAACTCATTTCTTGACGTGTTTTGTTACAAAATTCATTAATCGTGACGGAAAAATATCCTTACCAGATAATGGTGACTGCTTTGAAAGCAAGTGCAAAATATGAGAATTAAATTTGTCGTATCTGTAGTTTCGTGTGGAGAAGAAACAAACTTGTGAACCAAAGGTTTAAGAACAACTCAAGTTATTAATATAAACTTTGCCGAAAATTATTCACTTATACTATATCATCATAGAGGAAATACGAAAGACGTTCTGAAACGAAGGAATATAACTAACATACAACTTTGCATTCGGAGACAAAGAAACCTAACGTAACAAGACTAAAGACGAATCATTTATGGCGTTGTGATGGTGGTTGAGTGCTCAAGGTACTGGATCAGTAATCTTGAGGTTCGTGGTTCGAATCCGCGTCGGGCACTTATTTTACTTTAGGATTTTTGATGGCGATTGATCGACGATGACACACGTTTTATTATATTCAGATATTTTAATACTCGGATGTTTCAATACTTGAACTATCAAATCTTCAGGGATAATAATAGTAATAATGATACTTATTATCATCTCGTAAGTATGCCGGAAATTTATACTTGGGAAGGTGTTCAAAATAAAAGTGGGGATGTGCTCTCACAATAGTGACATAATTTTTAAACAAACTCAAACAAACAAGAAAACAGTATGTTTTGTTAAGCAACTATTGCAATACTACTACTATTACTACTACTAATAATAATGATAATAATATCAGCTCTTCGCAGTGGTAGGTTCAATAAAGTAAGTTCACACATTTGGGCATTTATTATTATTATTAAACTATGTAATACAGTGAAACCTCTCAAAACGGACATCGGTGGAACCGATTATTTGTCCGTAAATGAGAGGTGTCCCTAAAAAGAAGGGTTCTCTCTCATAACACCACAGCACACATATTTATGGCATGGAAGAATAAGAAAGTTTTTCCTCTTATGGAAATGTCCACTATTGAGAGGTGTCCGTTAATTGAAGTTTCACAGTATTAGGAATTAATCTCCACTATTGTACCCAGTAATTACATGTCAATTGATTACATACGAATTATTGTAATTGTTTTGCAAAATTCTGCTATTATTACAATTTATTTACCTCCTGCAAGTTTTAGTGGGT
The DNA here is from genome assembly GCF_964235325.1 of Thermobia domestica. Lineage (NCBI taxonomy): Eukaryota > Metazoa > Arthropoda > Insecta > Zygentoma > Lepismatidae > Thermobia > Thermobia domestica. Next base: position 269,239,642 of record NC_137460.1, on the reverse strand, counting down.
GATTTTTTTCCAAAATATTAATTGGAAAAAAATTCCCTCGTCCCATTCTCAAATCACATTGGTTTAGTAATTAATACTGTACATAGTTCCAATTTCATTATTTTAATATTCTAACCCTGTTGTTAACGTTGCTTGTTGTAATATTATTTCATCTCTTAATCTCCGTTCCTGCCCCTTCCTCACTACGTTATTCACTCTGAATATCTTTCATAAGAAAATTATTCATTGATTTAGTTGTTTTCCAGAAATCCAGTGTTTCAATTTACAAATATTTTGTATCTTTCTGTTTTGTCTTGTTTAATAAACTCTAATTGTAATAATCCCAGGGCTCATAGTGTGACTGTATGTGGTTCGTGTCCTACAGCTCCCTAGGAGGGCTTGGGCATTTATAACAGTTTAGGATTCGATCGGAAAATAGCTATGACAACCCATAGGCAGGAATTTTTAGAGACGAATTTTGCTTCCTGCGCTGAATTTTAGCACCTTATTTGGGGAGACCACCAAGATTTCCGTCGTAGACGCGACGCACATACACATATGCATATTCGTCTGTTTGCTGAGAGAAAAATTCTTAAGAGCGCTTTTATACGAGGTTTATTTAAAAATTAAAATTTTTCTTCATTAATAGTCGATGAGCTAGACCATATAGTTACAATAGTGGTCTCTGGCCTCTTCTAAATAGTTGAAAAGTGACCAAAAATGGCCAAAAGCACACGAAAAAGTGACCAAAATCTCATCATGACCCTTTTTTCCTTTGTCAATTTCTCCATCACCCCTCTCTTTGTTTGTTCTTTACTTCTTCTTTTTGAGCTTCCTCCTTTCTTAGGTTTTCATAGTATGCTTTGTAGATACAGTAAGCAGACTTACCAGATGTAAAAAGCTTTTGAGTAAGTGGAACCAGTTCTGGCCTATTTCCGAATTTCTTCATCCCAGACATTATATTTAACTTAGCATTAAGAGTTCTGAAAAGCGTGAAATATTCAAATACATCACCTACTCTGAAGAACATACAAGAAGCATAACACAAGACGAACATGATGTACCACACAACAAAACACACATACATAACGTTGAGCGGAGCGTTAACTATTACGAGAGAAAACAAAGACTATTAATAAAGAAGAAAGAATAAACACAGAAGGATTCTCAACTCCACCTTGAGAGCTTAAGCATCCACCAACCGTCCACTGTGCTTTAAAAAGAATAAAAGCTGAAGTGAGAATAAAGCTGACTGTTTCACATGTGGCAGCAAGTATTGAAGCTTTCAGAAGAGTAATGAGTAACAAGTTTCTGCCTTTTTCAATTTGTTTTTAATTTTTCTTAAAAAACTGCCAATCTAATTCATAAGACACACGAAAAAGTCCCTTTACTTCTCAAAAAAGTAACTTTTAATGACAAATTTGAAAAAAAGTAACTTTTAGTGACCAGCTTGAGAAAAAGTAAATTTTAGTTTTTAAAAAGGTGACTCACTATGAACCCTGTTCCGCTCAACGAATTTACGTGAATAAAAATATACTTTACAAAAAATTAAGCTAGCGCCAAATGTGTTCCTGCATAACACTAGACCCAGTCTAAAATATATATAATCCTTAATTCGACCGATCTCTTCTTTCTTACAAAGGTTTTGATTACACCCTTCTAACGTCCGTCCGTTGTTACACCACTTGCAGAGCAGGCTCGAAACCAGCCACAGAGCTTTGGGGGGGGGGCATGAATATGTTAGCAGGGGCCAAGTCATTAAAAATTCTCTTACAAATATCTAAATTGTGCATTTTGTATTGAGGTCTGGAGGGGACATGAAAAATTTAGGGAGGGCCAGGCCTTCCCTAGCTCCCCTCTGGTTGCGAGCCTATTGCAGAGTAGCACTTACCAACTGAATCTGGTATAGGCTTATTAATATATTGTTACATTTTGCCTTATTGATGAGGAGGTAGGTGAATTATCGCTCAAGACGTTGCCAATTTCAGTCATCTCCATCTGTCCGTCAATCTCTTTTCTCGGAAACAACCGCGGAGCCCAGAAGGGTAGGTATCAGCCGTCTGTTTTGTCAATTGTTTCAATCGAAACACCGCCCGAAACAATGAGGTCATGTGGTTCTAGAAGCCGTACATGAGAAAGAGGTAGCTTCGTATTTTGAAATGAAATAAAATAAATAAGAATATTGCCTTCTTTCCTAAACGCTAAACCTTTTTTTAAGTTGATTTAATAAATAAACTATATGATACTGATTGATACAATTGGATTTGGGAGAGTATTCCTTTTCCATCCAGAGGTGTGTGTAAAGAAATTTGGAGGGGTGTTAGGGGGGTTGTAGATTACTCCCTGTTTGCAGTTTTGTTGACAGTGGAAGTGACAGAATTACTTGACTGATCCATTCGTGTACGATATGAAGATTCTAGAAACAAACGTAAGCTATATCAAATGTATATTTATCAAATCGGTGAATTGTCTGAAAGCCTTTTTACAAAGTTGAAGTTTGTGATACAACTTGGATTCATTAGTTCAAAGCACATTATTATTATTATTGGTGAATTTATTAGGCCAAAGAAGACAAGAATTATTATGATCAAGGTTGAACTGGATTCGAACTCGCAACAGATAGGCATTTTCTGAGTACTTCAACTATGACACGAAACCTGTAATTTATTTTAATCTTAACTGCTATTAGTATTTTCCCTGAGGAGCAATCCCAGCTGAATTATAATAGGAGAGTGTTGCGTAATAAGCCAGACAGGTAGGTATTTATTTAGCTGTTTATGAGGAACTAGAGCAGGGATGCAAATAAGCAAAAAAAAAAAAAAAACCTAGCTCATGCAAAAAGCTATTAGCACTCATCCAACAACAGAAATCATTTACTTACCTTCGGTATGATATTAGAGGATGTCTGCTAGATGTTTATTTTTAAATTCCAGGCTTTCTCCAGGTATATTTGTATTATTTTCCAGTTTTCTTTTTTAAACAAAGAAAAGTTGTAACTGCTAATATCCCCTCCAAAAGACCAATTGAGAAAAATGTGCTGTAACTGAAAATAGCAACTAGAGTTCTCACCTTTAACTAACGTGTGATTCATATATCTTAACTACAACCTCTCGTGTTTCAGTTATCGGCTTTTCTTAACAAATAGGCAAAACCTAAAAGAATGTTTCACTTCCTGAGTAAAACTCCACAATTTTCCTTGATTTCAAGTTTAAGTACAATTTTCCCTGATTTGTTTCTTACTTTTTCGTAAAATTTCGTAAAGGAGAAGTTTCCAATATTTCCCTGATATCTAGATTTGTTATTGTTGCAAAAAAGTTTTCGAACTGCCACAAAATATGGTTAAAAATTCCACCTAAATACTTTCAAGAGGTCTATGGAAACTCAGCCACGGGAAGCGTACAAAAAAAATATGTTACAAACATGGAGAAGCATTGACAGAACTCAGATCAGATATCCCCCTGGTTGCTATTTTTTATTAGGACTATTCTGTTATATTAGGATTTTTCTATTATGTGCTGTGAAAATGTATAATTAAAAAAAATCCAGCTTTGTTGTTAACTTCCAGGCTTTTTCCAGGTACAAAAACAAATTCCAAGTTTCCCAGGTCAATAGACACCCTGTGTTAAATACTCGCCCGTACAGATGAACCACTCGTCCCAGGCGAGTGATGGACTAGAGTATTAAAGTAGGATAGGACTCACCGAAAGTAGATCTATATATAAATATCAAAACCTTTTAGGTTCACTCGAGCAGACGGTTCTACCAAGTAGCATATTTATCGGTAAAATACGATGTGAAACATTTTTCGTGAAGAAATGAGAGTGTGAATATAAGTAATTACTGCACATCATATTGAAATGAATTTTGAGTGATAGTGAAAGTATTGTATGTGTAAGAGTGCTTTTCCACTATCCTCGTTTATGCGTGTGCTCCCTACGGACGCAGCCCTCGTCGCCGCTCAGGTCTTCCTGCTGCTCTCCTGATCTGACTCGGTTAGATAGCATTCGTGCTTTTTAGTGGCCACCTAGCATAAGTTGATTCGTATTTCATGCATTGTACGCAGTTTTTATGCCATACGTCAACACTATTTATACTGCGCCGTCAATCTGCAACTAGTAATGGAGTATCTCATTTAGTGCATGATCAGCTAAAAGAAATACAAAGCTCTAACCTAGCCTGAAAATGTAGAAGTGCCAAAATTTGGTAGAACCGTCCGCTAGAGTAATGACATAATTTTCGTTTGTTTAGTAAGTTTCTTGTGTTTATAAATAAGCTTTTTCTTGTGTGCGTGGGGGGGTACCGCCGTGACTTCATCTCGGATGTCTGAAGGGACCAGAATTTTTAGCGAATTTGTAATGTGAGACCCGACCCAAGTCCGAAATATGTTTTAACATTTAAGCCTGAGCTGGCGTGGTAACCAAATGAGCCCGAATTACAGAAACTTAATAATTAACGTCAAATTGTATTTTTATTTCAGCAATTGGAGGTTTAATTATGCAGTTGTGCTTTGAAAGTTTTCCAGAAAGAATAGTCCAATAAATATCGTTGTAGAGCATATTTACAAAGTTAGGCCAGAGAAATATGGTTGTATATTTAAAAATTTACTACTCAGGCCCGATGTGATTTATGCTTTGTAAGCCCGAATCTGGCCCGCGGGCTCAGTCTGAGCTCGTGCAGATCTCTACTTCGTCTATCATTTTATATATTAACAAGGAGGGGTTCTAGTTATTATTACTTTTACTTTAATGTACTTAATTATGCACCAAGGCAAACGGTGATGACAGCATTAATCAACGGTGGAATGAAAAAGTAGGAGGAAACAGAAAAATACCGCGAAAACCCAAGTACACGTTTTTGTTCGTTAACTACAAAACCCGTTTGACGGAAGATAAACGAACTAGCGCCAAATGTGTTCCTGCATAACACTAGACCCAGTCTAAAATATATATAATCCTTAATTCGACCGATCTCTTCTTTCTTACAAAGGTTTTGATTACACCCTTCTAACGTCCGTCCGTTGTTACACCACTTGCAGAGCAGGCTCGAAACCAGCCACAGAGCTTTGGGGGGGGGGCATGAATATGTTAGCAGGGGCCAAGTCATTAAAAATTCTCTTACAAATATCTAAATTGTGCATTTTGTATTGAGGTCTGGAGGGGACATGAAAAATTTAGGGAGGGCCAGGCCTTCCCTAGCTCCCCTCTGGTTGCGAGCCTATTGCAGAGTAGCACTTACCAACTGAATCTGGTATAGGCTTATTAATATATTGTTACATTTTGCCTTATTGATGAGGAGGTAGGTGAATTATCGCTCAAGACGTTGCCAATTTCAGTCATCTCCATCTGTCCGTCAATCTCTTTTCTCGGAAACAACCGCGGAGCCCAGAAGGGTAGGTATCAGCCGTCTGTTTTGTCAATTGTTTCAATCGAAACACCGCCCGAAACAATGAGGTCATGTGGTTCTAGAAGCCGTACATGAGAAAGAGGTAGCTTCGTATTTTGAAATGAAATAAAATAAATAAGAATATTGCCTTCTTTCCTAAACGCTAAACCTTTTTTTAAGTTGATTTAATAAATAAACTATATGATACTGATTGATACAATTGGATTTGGGAGAGTATTCCTTTTCCATCCAGAGGTGTGTGTAAAGAAATTTGGAGGGGTGTTAGGGGGGTTGTAGATTACTCCCTGTTTGCAGTTTTGTTGACAGTGGAAGTGACAGAATTACTTGACTGATCCATTCGTGTACGATATGAAGATTCTAGAAACAAACGTAAGCTATATCAAATGTATATTTATCAAATCGGTGAATTGTCTGAAAGCCTTTTTACAAAGTTGAAGTTTGTGATACAACTTGGATTCATTAGTTCAAAGCACATTATTATTATTATTGGTGAATTTATTAGGCCAAAGAAGACAAGAATTATTATGATCAAGGTTGAACTGGATTCGAACTCGCAACAGATAGGCATTTTCTGAGTACTTCAACTATGACACGAAACCTGTAATTTATTTTAATCTTAACTGCTATTAGTATTTTCCCTGAGGAGCAATCCCAGCTGAATTATAATAGGAGAGTGTTGCGTAATAAGCCAGACAGGTAGGTATTTATTTAGCTGTTTATGAGGAACTAGAGCAGGGATGCAAATAAGCAAAAAAAAAAAAAAAAAACCTAGCTCATGCAAAAAGCTATTAGCACTCATCCAACAACAGAAATCATTTACTTACCTTCGGTATGATATTAGAGGATGTCTGCTAGATGTTTATTTTTAAATTCCAGGCTTTCTCCAGGTATATTTGTATTATTTTCCAGTTTTCTTTTTTAAACAAAGAAAAGTTGTAACTGCTAATATCCCCCCCAAAAGACCAATTGAGAAAAATGTGCTGTAACTGAAAATAGCAACTAGAGTTCTCACCTTTAACTAACGTGTGATTCATATATCTTAACTACAACCTCTCGTGTTTCAGTTATCGGCTTTTCTTAACAAATAGGCAAAACCTAAAAGAATGTTTCACTTCCTGAGTAAAACTCCACAATTTTCCTTGATTTCAAGTTTAAGTACAATTTTCCCTGATTTGTTTCTTACTTTTTCGTAAAATTTCGTAAAGGAGAAGTTTCCAATATTTCCCTGATATCTAGATTTGTTATTGTTGCAAAAAAGTTTTCGAACTGCCACAAAATATGGTTAAAAATTCCACCTAAATACTTTCAAGAGGTCTATGGAAACTCAGCCACGGGAAGCGTACAAAAAAAATATGTTACAAACATGGAGAAGCATTGACAGAACTCAGATCAGATATCCCCCTGGTTGCTATTTTTTATTAGGACTATTCTGTTATATTAGGATTTTTCTATTATGTGCTGTGAAAATGTATAATTAAAAAAAATCCAGCTTTGTTGTTAACTTCCAGGCTTTTTCCAGGTACAAAAACAAATTCCAAGTTTCCCAGGTCAATAGACACCCTGTGTTAAATACTCGCCCGTACAGATGAACCACTCGTCCCAGGCGAGTGATGGACTAGAGTATTAAAGTAGGATAGGACTCACCGAAAGTAGATCTATATATAAATATCAAAACCTTTTAGGTTCACTCGAGCAGACGGTTCTACCAAGTAGCATATTTATCGGTAAAATACGATGTGAAACATTTTTCGTGAAGAAATGAGAGTGTGAATATAAGTAATTACTGCACATCATATTGAAATGAATTTTGAGTGATAGTGAAAGTATTGTATGTGTAAGAGTGCTTTTCCACTATCCTCGTTTATGCGTGTGCTCCCTACGGACGCAGCCCTCGTCGCCGCTCAGGTCTTCCTGCTGCTCTCCTGATCTGACTCGGTTAGATAGCATTCGTGCTTTTTAGTGGCCACCTAGCATAAGTTGATTCGTATTTCATGCATTGTACGCAGTTTTTATGCCATACGTCAACACTATTTATACTGCGCCGTCAATCTGCAACTAGTAATGGAGTATCTCATTTAGTGCATGATCAGCTAAAAGAAATACAAAGCTCTAACCTAGCCTGAAAATGTAGAAGTGCCAAAATTTGGTAGAACCGTCCGCTAGAGTAATGACATAATTTTCGTTTGTTTAGTAAGTTTCTTGTGTTTATAAATAAGCTTTTTCTTGTGTGCGTGGGGGGGTACCGCCGTGACTTCATCTCGGATGTCTGAAGGGACCAGAATTTTTAGCGAATTTGTAATGTGAGACCCGACCCAAGTCCGAAATATGTTTTAACATTTAAGCCTGAGCTGGCGTGGTAACCAAATGAGCCCGAATTACAGAAACTTAATAATTAACGTCAAATTGTATTTTTATTTCAGCAATTGGAGGTTTAATTATGCAGTTGTGCTTTGAAAGTTTTCCAGAAAGAATAGTCCAATAAATATCGTTGTAGAGCATATTTACAAAGTTAGGCCAGAGAAATATGGTTGTATATTTAAAAATTTACTACTCAGGCCCGATGTGATTTATGCTTTGTAAGCCCGAATCTGGCCCGCGGGCTCAGTCTGAGCTCGTGCAGATCTCTACTTCGTCTATCATTTTATATATTAACAAGGAGGGGTTCTAGTTATTATTACTTTTACTTTAATGTACTTAATTATGCACCAAGGCAAACGGTGATGACAGCATTAATCAACGGTGGAATGAAAAAGTAGGAGGAAACAGAAAAATACCGCGAAAACCCAAGTACACGTTTTTGTTCGTTAACTACAAAACCCGTTTGACGGAAGATAAACGAACTAGCAGAGCTTTACCACTCAGCCACTGTGTCTCGAATAAAATAAAATAGTACCACTTTACAGCTCTCCTACAAATAAGGAGCTAAATAAGGAGCTAAAATTCAGCACAGAGAACAAACGTCGTCTCTAAAAATTCCTACCTATAAGTTGTCATAGCTATTTTTAACTTTTGACATCACCAAACTGCGTAGCGAACCGAGCTGTTGCCTAACAATGCGAGGAGACGGAGAGAAAAAGTGTCTTAGTCTGACAAGTGCTTTGGGTGCAACAACTACTAATACCTACGATTTTAAGATATTACGGACAAGTAAATACGCAATATTACAAATAGGTTAATATTTTTAGTACGATGTAAGTGCGATACCACAGTACATTTTAAAGGTGCTCCTAGAACAATAAAAATTTAATTGCAAGAAGAAGATTTAAAGTCCCAAATCATCTGTACATGATTATAAATTCAAGGATTGTCCAGTGACTAGGATCAGCAAAGCAGTGAAATACGTTCTATTCATTGCAAAGAAGATGAAAGGAAAGCAACCCGGAATCTTCAGGACATCCCCCCTGGAATCACCAAAATGATTAACCTTAGCCCCTAAGTGAGTGAACAGTGCCAGTGAATTTGTAAAAATCAACGATGTAACATAATACGACCAATAATTCGTGACGTCCGCGTCATCCGCGTTCATAATAATAAATGGATCTAAATTAAAATAGTATCATAATAATCAGTTATCCAATTGAAGTGCCAAAAGCGATGTAATATTTGTTCGTGAAGTTTAAGTGTTAATTAAAATCAAAAGTGAAAATTTGAGTATCCTTTCAAAATTATTATCATGGTTTAAATTTATATTTGTTAATTTTAAGAAACAATCTAATTTACTTTTCTTTACAGCACGAGTGATTAGCGCCTATGCAATGTAATAATTCGTACATTATTAAATTGCATCAGCGCTGAAAATACAATTAGAATCTACTTTTATGCTGGTTCTCTAAAACGCTCTAGTTCGAATTCCGAATCATGTGTCCAGTAGTTATATGGTAGATTTAGATGAATGATACAAATTGTTGTCAAATACTAAGGGAGACATATAAATTGTAGATGATCGAATCCCGGACCATTGTAAATTTCCAAGCCCACCTAAGAGTCTGTGGGATCCGAACCACGTACTGTTATAAAAGGCTTTACTCCGACAACGGACACATAAGGATCGAATCCAGTACTATCACAAGAAAGGCGTACCGGACAAGATATGAACCCAGGCGGGTCAAAAATATGTCTTCTCGAACAGGCATAGGTAAGAATCGAACCCCCTTCCGGTTATAATAATGGCTCTCGAACAGGGACAGGCAGGAATCGAACCCCAGCGGGTTATAATAATGTCATCCCGAACAGGGTCCAACGAAAATCGAACCCCCTTCCGGTTATAATATATATATATATATATAAATGAATCAGATTCCAAAGGCGTGTAGCCACGGGGGATAATGGGACCCTGTCTTTCCAAACTATTTCCAACTCCAAAATGAAGTTCGTGGTATGTGTTTAATAAACTTATTTAATAGTTAATGCAAATGAGGGACGTTTATAATAAAATATGAAAATTTTTTAAAAAAATCAATCATCAATACGGTTTCTGAACCTAATTAAGACAACTAAAATTAACCATATGCTTTATATTCTCATTTCCCTAATTGGTAGCACACCGTATGAACTCTCTATTAGATTATTGCATAATAATATCTGAGTTGATATTTTTCCGAGTTTTTTTTCCTTTACTATTTTAACCCATATAAATACAAAGTCAGATAAACAGACTGCTATAAACAGCATTTGTTTTCTTATGAATAACTTATTGATTCATCTACAATCCGGTTTTCAACTCAGTACTGTCAAGATCCGTCTTTTGATAAGGTAGCATCGTGAAAATATAACATGTGTATAGTATGTATGGTGAGTTAAAATATGCTTTCGTATTCTGAAAGAGATCATTTGTTCTCTTTTAAATGTGTGAAAAGCTTTCCTCCTCCTGAAAGTAATGTTCCCCTAGAACAACCTGCTGGTTACACCCATGATTATTCTGTAATAAAAGTTGAGTTCTATTTCCAAATTGAAGAAAAATCCACTGGAAATTAGACGCGGGACTCATCGCTCGTTTTACTAATTGTTTTATATGGAAACCTTTAAAAGCGTGTATCATAACAACCAGTTGACATAAAAAGATGTAGTTTTTCACGTATGTGTTCGTAATTCGTCGTAAAGTGAGCAGTTGATGTGCTAATACAATATTTCTAATAAGCGCCTCTGGTATTGTCAAGATTCGCAGTAGCGTGAGAAGTCAGCGTGCAGGACTGCTTCTCGCGAATTGTCAACACCGCTCAAAGCCAATTGGACGCCGCGTGAAGCCAACTCAAGGCCATGCCGCTTATCATTTGAAATCTGCAATAAAGATGCTTTTATCATGGAATCTGGGAAGTCCTCAAAACTTTCCCTTCTGTTCTTTGAGATATTTGTTAAAAATTTATGACCCTGTTACCTGAAAATCAACGTTGCTACTTCCCTCTATTGTTCCTTTCTTTTTATCCTCCATTCATTGCTTTTTTTTAAATGCTGAATTTTGTTGTCTATGAAAGGTTACGGAAGTACGGCAACATTGAAGATAATGACAGCGCACGTGCTGCTTAAGATCAGCCCTGGGTTGAGTGGGGGGAAATGTGTAGTGTTTGGGGCAAGAGATCTCTAAGTTTGTCTCCAATAGTTACTGTAGATGCGTGAGTGATGGTAGTGACTGTTATCAAATGGCACAGAAAATCAACGTCCGATTCCACGAGACGCTTACACATACACACAAAAGCCAGGACCAGTTATTGTTCTCAAGTGGAAAAATTTTGTTAAAATACTAAATTGTTCGCACTAAATATCTTACGTCGTGGAACAAATCACAATCAAAAGTAGCATTTGAAGCAAGAATAGGACGTATATTAAATAAAATTAGTATACGCAACGGGAGTTCGACAGTCAATCAAACCGCCATGGCATACAGAAATACAAAATTTGCTATTTCCCCTAAAACGATAAAGGGTAATAATTTAGTTTCCGGGGGCGGGGTATAATCAGCAATGAAACATATAAAATCTATATATCAATCGATTCAGGTTGACAAAACAAATCGATCGGTACTAAATTTAACTACTTCAGGTTAACCATTTCCGGTTTACATAGCCTAATTTAGTTTCCGGGAGTGGGGTATAATCAACAACGAAACATATATAATCTATATATCAATCGATTCAGCTTGACAAAACAAATCGATCGATATCAATTTTAACTACTTCCGGTTAACCACTTCCGGTTTACTAAGCCCAATTTACTTCCTGGGAGTGTGGTATAATCAGCAAGGAAACATATACAATCTATATATCAATCGATTCCGCTTGACAAAACAAATCGATCGGTACAAATTTAACTACTTCCGGTTAACCATTTCCCGTTTACTTAGCCTAATGTAGTTTCCGGGAGTGGGATATAATCAGCAACGAAACATATATAATCTATATATCAATCGATTCAGCTTGACAAAACAAATCGATCGACATCAATTTTAACTATTTCCGGTTAACCATTTCCGGTTTACTGAGCCTAATTTAGTTTCCGGGGTAAGGTATAATCAGCAACGAAACATATACAATCTATATGTCAATCGACTCAGGTTGACAAAACAAATCGATCGGTACCAAATTTAACTACTTCCGGTTACCGACTTCCGGTTTAATGAGCCCAATTTAGTTTCCGGGGGTAAGGTATAATCAGCAACGAAAAATATACAATCTATATATCAATCGATTCAGCTTGACAAAACAGATCGATCATTTTCAAATTTAACTACTTCCGGTTAACCACTTCCGGTTTACTAAGCCCAATTTACTTCCTGGGAGTGTGGTATAATCAGCAAGGAAATATATACAATCTATATATCAATCGATTCCGCTTGACAAAACAAATCGATCGGTACAAATTTAACTACTTCCGGTTAACCATTTCCCGTTTACTTAGCCTAATGTAGTTTCCGGGAGTGGGATATAATCAGCAACGAAACATATATAATCTATATATCCATCGATTCAGTTTGACAAAATAAAACGATCGATACCAACTTTAACTACTTCTGGTTTACTACTTCCGGTTTACTGAACCTAATTCAATTTCCAAGGATGAGATATAATCAGCAACGAAACATGTACAACCTATATGTCAATCGACTCAGGTTGACAAAACAAATCGATCGATTTCAAATTTAACTACTTTCGGTTAACCATTTCCGGTTAACTGAGCCTAATTTACTTCCCGGGAGTGGGGTATAATGAGCAGCGAAACATATAAAATCTATATATCAATCGATTCAGCTTGACAAAACAATTCGATCGATACCAAATTTAACTACTTCTGGTTTATTACTTCCGGTTTACTGAGCCTTATTTAGTTTCCGGAGGTGGGGTATAATCAGCAACGAAACATATACAATCTATATGTCAATGGATTCAGCTTGACAAAACAAATCAATCGATACCAAATTTAACTACTTCCGGTTAACCACTTCCGGTTTATTCATTTGGTCCATAAATTAGAATAAAACCTATACTCGTATTCAAGCCTAAAAACTGGCGATATTTTGTCGCTGAAGAAGAAAGCTTGACGTATAAAGGGCTACTATTACTAGCTATTACTAGCTTAGTTCCCCATCAAACCTAAATCCGGCACTGATTGTGGCAATTCCACCTTGTTCCAGATAAGGAGATGAATGTGTAACCCTAGGATATCTGGTTCTACTATGTGACTTTCCCTTCCTCCGCAATCATTAGTGGCAATTGTTCCGTCGGCTTTCTTTAATACAAAAGCGCGAGGCTGACAGTCTTTGTTAAATTCGTAGATGATCTTATACCTGTGTCGAATGTTTTTGTCTATATTGCTTTAACTTCTGCACTGCTTTAAAGTAAATATTTACCTGTAAATTTTTCACCTTTTTTAGAAAATAAAATAACGCACCTTTTGCACACTGTGCACCTTTAAAAATCCGTTCTCTAGTAATTATCCATACATTGCGTCAGGGGCGGATCCAGGATATGATCAAGAGAGGGGCTAAACCATATTTTGCCGTTTTATCCAGTGTAAAGCAGGATTGAAGCCCATTTTTATCTAGTGTATACCTCACCGTCAAGGGGGGGCTACAGCCCCTATAGCTCCTCCCTTGGATCCGCCACTGCATTGCGTGTTACGATGCTACGCTCGTAATTTGACATCTAGATAAAATATGTTATCTGTGTTCTCGCGATATATGGGCTGTGTTTCCGTTTTGTCGCTGATTTCTTGACAATTCTTCTCTTAAAAATTTGAAGTATACCCCTTTGTCTTTGATATGTTTTATTTTGGCTACATTCCTGAGATCTCTAGCAAGCTTGTTCTTCTTGAACTTCGCTGTAGGTAAGTTATGGTTGATTTGGTGTCTGTTGTTTTCCATATAAAGAAAAAAATGTATTAGATTGGTATTTGATGACGATTTGTACAAATCATAGGCTAAGGTTAGTCGTTTCGTCTGGCACGGATAATGGCTGTCTTTGCGGAATTTCTGGCATGTGCCTGACAATATCTTAGATTTCTCTTCAGCTATCTGACTAAGGTCAATTTCGTGCTCATTCAAAATAAACAATAAAACTTGACACTTGGAAGAAAAATATAGTTGATGGATTGGATTTCAGAGGTTAAAATATAACGAATTTTAATATATATGAGACAATTAGTTATATTGAATAAATACCGTATATCGGTATTAAATTAGCATATAATCAACTGTTCCAATTCTAATTCAAACATTTTATAAGTGAATTTATTTCCTACTTACATATAGCTCAGAAACAACTTTATTATTTATTACTACGTTGAAATTAAAATTCTCCCTTGGCAATCGGTATTGTCAATACTTGTAATAAATTAATCTTCAATAAACACGAAAGCTAATGTTACTAAGAATCCAAAGCAATTAGTTCTACTTGAATCATTTTCCTGTACAAAGGCATGTGTTGCTGGTCAAAAGTAAATTTAAAGTTTTTAATAATGCACTCGGCGTAAAGGAGCACAAACATCCCACAGTTGTATCCATTTGTTTGTCTAGGAATGTTTCGAATACGTGAATTAATTATATAACTTGCCATATCAGTTGTATTTCCCAATTTTTCAACAATGAACTGTAGATAGTTTCTAACTGCAATGCAATATTTACTGCCAAGTCCACCTAAAGAGTCGTAGTACGAAATTGTTCTTTCCTCACTGTTAACAACAACTAATGCCCAATGGTTTCTATTTACATTTACCGGAAAGAAGACAAAACGCCGTGAAAGAAGATCACGTTCTAGAGTGAAATTTGTCCATACTCTTTCGTAGTTGTTAGGTCCGTAAGTGCCAGTTATCATGTCGATCACAGGACAAGCTTCAGCATATGTATTATCATGCGTCAGTAGTAATCGCCCCACTTGGTCTCACTTTGGACTTTGACCCCGACCTTTGTGACGTCATAGGTCAAAGGTCAATGACCTTGGCCCAGGGTCAATGACCTAGGGGTACCTAGGACCACCCCCTCTAAATTTTGGCAGGGGTACCTTGGCCCACCCCCTAAATTTTGGCAGGGGTACCTAGGACCACCCCCTTAAATTTTGAAATTGCCAAATCTAAAAATTTGGTATGGTAGCCTAGGACCACAGTATGTACCTCTAACAGTATTGGGTGTCTATGTCGTTCCCTTTTATGGGTAAAAAATTGCCAAAAAGTCAAATTTCGGGGTTTTTGACCTAATTTATCCCCTTTGATGAGGTGTTATTACCTTATATAGTTATATGGGCGTATACAGGGGTCCATTCCCTTTCATAAGACATGGGTATATTAATGCACCCCTTGAAAAATTTGGGAGGGGTACCTTGGCCCACCCCTTAAATTTTGGAAATTGCCCAATTTAAACATTGGGTATTATAGTATAGGACCCTAATATGTATCATGATAAATTTGGGTGGTCCACCTCATTCCCTTCTAGGGGTACAAAATTGCCAAAATATAAACGTAAGCAATACGTTGTACCACGTGTTTGGTCTTTTGGCCCAATTTATCCTCTTGGATGAGGTTCTATTACCTTATATGGTTATATGGTTATGTATAGGGGTCTATTCCCTATCATAAGACATAGGTACATTTGTGCACTCCTTTAAAAATTTGGGAGGGGTACTTTGGCCCACCCCTTTAATTTTTGAAATTGCCAAATCTAAAAATTTGGTATGGTAGCCTAGGACCATAGTATGTACCTCTATCAGTATTGGGTGTCTATGTCGTTCCCTTTCATGGATAAAAAATCGCCAAAAATTCAAATTTCGGGGTTTTTTGACCTAATTTATCCCCTTGGATGAGGTGTTATTACCTTATATAGTTATATGGGCGTATACAGGGGTCCATTACCTTTCATAAGATATGGGTATATTTGTGCACTCCTTTAAAAATTTGGGAGGGGTACTTTGGCCCACCCCTTAAATTTTGGAAATTGCCCAATTTAAACATTTGGTATTATAGTACCGGATCCTAACATGTATTATGATAAATTTGGATGGTCCACCTCGTTTCCTTCTAGGGGTACAAAATTGTCAAAATATAAATGTAAGCCATACGTTGTACCACGTGTTTGGTCTTTTGGCCCAATTTATCCTCTTGGATGAGGTTCTATTACCTTATATGGTTATATGGTTATGTATAGGGGTCTATTCCCTATCATAAGACATAGGTACATTTGTGCACTCCTTTAAAAATTTGGGAGGGGTACTTTGGCCCACCCCTTAAATTTTAGAAATTGCTCATTTTATATATTTGGTATTATAGTACTGGACCCTAACATGTATTATGATAAATTTGGGTGGTCCACCTCGTTCCCTTTTAGGGGTACAAATTGCCAAAATATAAACGTAAGCAATACGTTGTACCACGTGTTTGGTTTTCGACCTAATTTATCTCCTTGGATGAGGTCCTATTACCTTATATGATTATATGGTCATGTATAGGGGTCCATTCCCTTTCATAAGACATAGGTACATTTGTGCACTCCTTTAAAAATTTGGGAGGGGTACTTTGGCCCACCCCTTTAATTTTGGAAATTGCCCCTTTTTACATGTTTGGTATTATAGTATAGAACCCTAATATATATTACTATAAATTTGGGTGGTTCACCACGTTTCCTTTGATGGGTACGAAATTGCCAAATTTTAGTACAACCACGTGTTTGGTTTTGGCTCAATTTATCCCCTTGGATGAGGTCCTATTACCTTATATGGTTATATGATCATGTATAGGGGTCCATTCCATATCCCCTTAAATTTTGGAAATTTTCCAATTTAAGCATTCGGTATCATAGTACATGACCTCAACATGTATCATGATAAATTTGGGTGGTCCATCTTGTTCCCTTTCATGGGTAAAAATTACTAAAATATAAACATAAGCAATATGTTGTACCAAGCGTTTGGTTTTTGGCCCAATTTCTTCCCTTTGATGGGGTTCTATTACCTTATATGGTTATATGGTCATGTATATGGGTTCATTTCCTATCATAAGACATGGGTACATTGACGCACCCCTTGAAAAATTTGGGAGGGGTATCTTGGCTCATCCACTCGGTTTTAGAAATTGTTTTAATATAAGCATTTGGTATCATAGTACAGGACTTCAATATGTACCACTATAAATTTGGATGGTCCACATCGTTCCCTTTCATGGGTAAAGAACTACCAAAAATCGAATTTCGGAGGTTATTGACACCTATTTAGCACGTTATATGGTTTATTACCTTTATATGTTTATGTTCCCTTTTAAATTTGGGAATTATCAAATAACAAAATTCGGTAAACATTTTCTAGGACCCATTGGTGTTCCTCTTATGGCCAAATATTCAAAATTTAAATGTTATTGACCGGCTTTATTATTGAATAAGTACAGGATTTATTACTTTTTTCATAAGACACAGGTGTATTTGTGTACCAATCTTAAATTTTGGGAGGGGGTACATTTCTTATTGTCATATCAATAATTGGTAAATGTTCTTTGGGTAAATCATTGTGATCACGTGATCCGTTATTGACCTATGATGGGATTAGGACATTGGTACATTGAAACTTTGTAGGATAATTTGAGAATGCGTCATTGGTATTGATTATTACAGCCAAATATAAACGTAAGCAAGACGTTGTACCACGTGATTGACCTTGATGAGGTAGTGTACAGGGATACATAGCTAACCTTATTGAAACTTATGACTCATAGTCTTAAGGGAATACATGCTACAACACTGGCAAAGTTATTGTTGATGCAATTTGATTGGCTGATCATTATCTTTCCTGCAATCTGATTGGCTGATCACTATCTTTCGTGCAATCTGATTGGTTGATGAGTTTTAAATCTTTGCTGAATTCAGTTTTTAAGTTTTGTTTTACATTTAAAAATCTTGTTTTCGTTCAACATTTTGCACTCAATGATAAATATGATCAAAACCGTTTATTTGTTAATCGAATAGTTAAAAACCGGATAAAGTTTGACGGTTAACCGTGAAACGTAAAAAATTTTTAGTTTCAATTTTTTTTGCTTGAAACATTTTGTTTGAAAATTCTTGCTTTCAAATTTTTTGTTTGAATTTTTTGTTTGAAACTTTGGTTTGATATTTTTCCGTGTGATATTTTTAGTTTAAAAAATTTTTGTTTCGAAAGTTTTGTTTGAAAATTTTGTTTCAAAATTTTGTTTGAAACTTTTGGTTTGAAATTTTTGTTTGAAAAAATTTTTTGTTTGAAATTTTTTTGTTTGAAATTTTTTTCGTTTGAAAATTTTGTTTCAAAGATTTTTGTTTGAAATTTTTTGTTTCAAAGTTTGGTTTGACATTTTTAAAGTTTGTGCACTCATTAGTAAAGAACCGGAACTGTTTAGAACTAAAACCTCTGGCAACATTGTGGTGCAATAGTACACGTCAGAACATGTTGCAATAGTACACGTCAGAACATGATAATGCAACGTCATCAGTTTTGCATCATATATAAGTATCGTTCGCGTTAGTATTCATGATAACATCATCATGGCTACTTGTCTGCAGTTTCTAAACACACGTGATGTGATGAAATCATTTACCAAGATTACTGATTTACAACAAAATATACCTTATAGAATCTTAGCTAGCCAAATGATCCCTACAAAGTTTGGATTAAGAATCGTAGTGAAGCTTGAAAATGATAAGAATATAATTTTACCAGCAAGATATTTACCCATGGAAGCATCAAAACAAGTAGAACTGCTGCGTTTCTTAAATACTGGATCTGTATTTTTATGTTACAAAGGATTCTTGGGTCGAAGTCATCAATTTGAATTTAGTACACAGCCAGATTCGTCAGCAATTGTGATGAAATCATGAATCATAGTTGTATGAATTTGGTTGGTCGGCATGACGTCAGCAACTGTGATGAAATCATGAATTCAAACGTCAGCACATTCCTTACCAATGACGTCAGCAATAACTATAAACCAGCAAATACAGTGTCATCCCACGAAATCATTTGAGCAAGTGCTTTTCAGGAGGAAAGATGTGTACTTCTAACGATAAAGAATTCATCTTCGCAAGCTATTATCCAATAAATATATTTCAAACAAAACATGTGATGATTGGTATCAGTGCTAGAACATTTGAACCTGTGATTCGATTGGGCAAAGCAGAACAATTTGGTGTACAACTGACCTGTGAAGAATGGCAAATATTATGTTCACGAATCGACCAAATGAACGATTATTTTCATGATGAGCTAAATGTGACCATAGTCAAATCATTAGGCTCAAATCATGAAGTGGTGATGCGTACACTCCTCGAAGAGAAGATGGTGCTGTTACGTAAAAAGAGTACATTCCATGTCCCTCGCAACATGGTGTATCTAACACAAACTGAATGGAACAAATTCATCAGCGTATTTCAGTGTGCGAAACATGCAGTGGAAGTGTGCAACAAAACAAGTATATTCCTGAAAAAGTACTATTTTGAAAAATGTGTTATGCATATTGTACAACATGTATCTAGATATTGTGATGGTTGTCAACATCGTTCGTGGGTGCATAACTGTATTGATAAACAGTTTATTTGTGATCAAATGGACATTGAGTTTCCACCAATTGATATTGCATTAGACCTTAAAAGACTTCAATTGGAATTAAAATTATATGCTAAAGACAAACTAGTGCAAGAAGTTCAAAATACATTGTATCGACAATATCCAGAACCACTATCTGGTATGGATGTATGTGGAGTGTAATAAAATGATCCATTTCAATGAATTGTGTTTTTTCATTTCAAGTACAAACCCATATTCTGACGTGTACTATTGCACCACAATGTTGCCAGAGGTTTTAGTTCTAAACAGTTCCGGTTCTTTACTAATGAGTGCACAAACTTTAAAAATGTCAAACCAAACTTTGAAACAAAAAATTTCAAACAAAAATCTTTGAAACAAAATTTTCAAACGAAAAAAAATTTCAAACAAAAAAATTTCAAACAAAAAATTTTTTCAAACAAAAATTTCAAACCAAAAGTTTCAAACAAAATTTTGAAACAAAATTTTCAAACAAAACTTTCGAAACAAAAATTTTTTAAACTAAAAATATCACACGAAAAAATGTCAAACCAAAGTTTCAAACAAAAAATTCAAACAAAAAATTTGAAAGCAAGAATTTTCAAACAAAATGTTTCAAGCAAAAAAAAAAATTCAAACTAAAAAATTTTTACGTTTCACGGTTAACCGTCAAACTTTATCCGGTTTTTAACTATTCGATTAACAAATAAACGGTTTTGATCATATTTATCATTGAGTGCAAAATGTTGAACGAAAACAAGATTTTTAAATGTAAAACAAAACTTAAAACTGAATTCAGCAAAGATTTAAAACTCATCAACCAATCAGATTGCACGAAAGATAGTGATCAGCCAATCAGATTGCAGGAAAGATAATGATCAGCCAATCAAATTGCATCAACAATAACTTTGCCAGTGTTGTAGCATGTATTCCCTTAAGACTATGAGTCATAAGTTTCAATAAGGTTAGCTATGTATCCCTGTACACTACCTCATCAAGGTCAATCACGTGGTACAACGTCTTGCTTACGTTTATATTTGGCTGTAATAATCAATACCAATGACGCATTCTCAAATTATCCTACAAAGTTTCAATGTACCAATGTCCTAATCCCATCATAGGTCAATAACTGATCACGTGATCACAATGATTTACCCAAAGAACATTTACCAATTATTGATATGACAATAAGAAATGTACCCCCTCCCAAAATTTAAGATTGGTACACAAATACACCTGTGTCTTATGAAAAAAGTAATAAATCCTGTACTTATTCAATAATAAAGCCGGTCAATAACATTTAAATTTTGAATATTTGGCCATAAGAGGAACACCAATGGGTCCTAGAAAATGTTTACCGAATTTTGTTATTTGATAATTCCCAAATTTAAAAGGGAACATAAACATATAAAGGTAATAAACCATATAACGTGCTAAATAGGTGTCAATAACCTCCGAAATTCGATTTTTGGTAGTTCTTTACCCATGAAAGGGAACGATGTGGACCATCCAAATTTATAGTGGTACATATTGAAGTCCTGTACTATGATACCAAATGCTTATATTAAAACAATTTCTAAAACCGAGTGGATGAGCCAAGATACCCCTCCCAAATTTTTCAAGGGGTGCGTCAATGTACCCATGTCTTATGATAGGAAATGAACCCATATACATGACCATATAACCATATAAGGTAATAGAACCCCATCAAAGGGAAGAAATTGGGCCAAAAACCAAACGCTTGGTACAACATATTGCTTATGTTTATATTTTAGTAATTTTTACCCATGAAAGGGAACAAGATGGACCACCCAAATTTATCATGATACATGTTGAGGTCATGTACTATGATACCGAATGCTTAAATTGGAAAATTTCCAAAATTTAAGGGGATATGGAATGGACCCCTATACATGATCATATAACCATATAAGGTAATAGGACCTCATCCAAGGGGATAAATTGAGCCAAAACCAAACACGTGGTTGTACTAAAATTTGGCAATTTCGTACCCATCAAAGGAAACGTGGTGAACCACCCAAATTTATAGTAATATATATTAGGGTTCTATACTATAATACCAAACATGTAAAAAGGGGCAATTTCCAAAATTAAAGGGGTGGGCCAAAGTACCCCTCCCAAATTTTTAAAGGAGTGCACAAATGTACCTATGTCTTATGAAAGGGAATGGACCCCTATACATGACCATATAATCATATAAGGTAATAGGACCTCATCCAAGGAGATAAATTAGGTCGAAAACCAAACACGTGGTACAACGTATTGCTTACGTTTATATTTTGGCAATTTGTACCCCTAAAAGGGAACGAGGTGGACCACCCAAATTTATCATAATACATGTTAGGGTCCAGTACTATAATACCAAATATATAAAATGAGCAATTTCTAAAATTTAAGGGGTGGGCCAAAGTACCCCTCCCAAATTTTTAAAGGAGTGCACAAATGTACCTATGTCTTATGATAGGGAATAGACCCCTATACATAACCATATAACCATATAAGGTAATAGAACCTCATCCAAGAGGATAAATTGGGCCAAAAGACCAAACACGTGGTACAACGTATGGCTTACATTTATATTTTGACAATTTTGTACCCCTAGAAGGAAACGAGGTGGACCATCCAAATTTATCATAATACATGTTAGGATCCGGTACTATAATACCAAATGTTTAAATTGGGCAATTTCCAAAATTTAAGGGGTGGGCCAAAGTACCCCTCCCAAATTTTTAAAGGAGTGCACAAATATACCCATATCTTATGAAAGGTAATGGACCCCTGTATACGCCCATATAACTATATAAGGTAATAACACCTCATCCAAGGGGATAAATTAGGTCAAAAAACCCCGAAATTTGAATTTTTGGCGATTTTTTATCCATGAAAGGGAACGACATAGACACCCAATACTGATAGAGGTACATACTATGGTCCTAGGCTGCCATACCAAATTTTTAGATTTGGCAATTTCAAAAATTAAAGGGGTGGGCCAAAGTACCCCTCCCAAATTTTTAAAGGAGTGCACAAATGTACCTATGTCTTATGATAGGGAATAGACCCCTATACATAACCATATAACCACATAAGGTAATAGAACCTCATCCAAGAGGATAAATTGGGCCAAAAGACCAAACACGTGGTACAACGTATTGCTTACGTTTATATTTTGGCAATTTTGTACCCCTAGAAGGGAATGAGGTGGACCACCCAAATTTATCATGATACATATTAGGGTCCTATACTATAATACCCAATGTTTAAATTGGGCAATTTCCAAAATTTAAGGGGTGGGCCAAGGTACCCCTCCCAAATTTTTCAAGGGGTGCATTAATATACCCATGTCTTATGAAAGGGAATGGACCCCTGTATACGCCCATATAACTATATAAGGTAATAACACCTCATCAAAGGGGATAAATTAGGTCAAAAACCCCGAAATTTGACTTTTTGGCAATTTTTTACCCATAAAAGGGAACGACATAGACACCCAATACTGTTAGAGGTACATACTGTGGTCCTAGGCTACCATACCAAATTTTTAGATTTGGCAATTTCCAAAATTTAAGGGGGTGGTCCTAGGTACCCCTGCCAAAATTTAGGGGGTGGGCCAAGGTACCCCTGCCAAAATTTAGAGGGGGTGGTCCTAGGTACCCCTAGGTCATTGACCCTGGGCCAAGGTCATTGACCTTTGACCTATGACGTCACAAAGGTCGGGGTCAAAGTCCAAAGTGAGACCAAGTGGGGCGATTACTACTGCGTCTCTTCACGATAGGAAAGAATAGTTTCAATTACATTATCATTCAACCAACTTTTGTCTTCTAACAACTTTAGGTCTCTGACAAAACATTGCGATCTATTACCATTGTATATTAAATACTCGTCATCTTTTGACGTATATTGACTTATTTTTATCATGTCTTCTTTAGTTATTTCAGGAACTGGAAACGGCCTTACACTTGAGATATCACTTTGATCACTTTCTTCAGTATCGCTTCCTACTGTAATATCTTCACTCACATCTTCTTCGTCTACATCGGAATAAGGCCTTTCAAGACTTAATCCCTTTCTTCCGAAACCAGCATATCGTCCAGAAAAATTCGAAAGTTAGTACCAGCATCTAACTTTTTATCTACAAAAAATTGTCTTCGGTAAAGATATTCAGCTATGTAGTTGTCAACCATCTTGATGTTCTTAAATGCTTGCTGGGGAATGCTTTGCTTCAGATATCGCCACATACTCTCGCAAGTATTAGTAAATACTTCTTTTCTAACCCATTCGCCTTTCGAATGGTTAACGGTGTCGTGTTTATATTCTTTTTCATACAAACGTTGACTAATTTTAGAATAGACTGTAGCTTTATCAGAGTAAATTGTTGACCTCGGAGCAATGTACTTTACAATCAAAGGATCTAAGGTTTCGGTTTTTCTGTTTCTGACCCTAATAATGAAAGCTCTACCTTTTTGCTTAGGATTCTTCCTACGCTGCACTCCACCGAAGAAACAAATCTTTTGTTTCTGACTTTTTGAAAGCCTACCTCGGTTCCCTCCTTTGTTTCTTTTTCGTCTATATATGAAAGTCTCATCAATTTCAACAACTTCTCCATCTCCACCTATGGGACCATGAACTTCATAACTATTAAAAATACAAGCACTGGCCACATCACGACAAAAGTTCAACCAATCACACACAGTCGAAGATGAAAGTCCGTTATACTTAATGATCTCTGAGTTGGTGGATTTTACTACAAAACAAAACACAACTTTCAAAAACTGCAGAAAAGTAACATGTGATCCTTCAAATATAGTGCTCATAAGTGGATTGAACTTACGCTTGCACAGTTTACAATGGTAACGGAAGCCAAGTAATTTCGCAGGCTCGGACCATTCTATCATGTGACTGCTTGTGTTGCAATTGGGACATTCAGGCACTGAAGACGATCCTCTCCTAGGAATGATTCCAATCTCTTCACATATTATATTTGCAAAGTTTTCTGTTGGAATTTTCCTTTCAAAGTTCATTAGGTGCAACCCCTCAAATACAGATTCCCAATGCCACACACTTCTTTCATTGCTTGACAGTCCTTTCTGTTTCAGTATCATAATGAAAAGACTTATTTTAGTACAATCGATCAAAATTTCTTTAACGAATTCACCAAATGAAAACACAGAAATGTGTGTAAACTCTTCTAAATATATGAACACACAAAAACTATTATGCTGACAACTAGACAATTTTCGATCTCAGTGTGTCTACTCAGAACGCCAAATTTCAAATGACTTCTGTTACACGAGACGAGAAAAATAAAAGAAAAGAATTTGTGTTCAAAGTTCTTTACAAGTATATTGTTGAGGTGTCATATTTCTTTCTATCTACAACGTAGCAAGTATTAAAAGGGCGACGCAGTTATCGGCTTTCCAGTTATTATTAAAGGAATGGAGAACAGTCGTGCCCCTGCTGAACTTTCGCGTTTCATATATTGTAATACCGTAAGTGCTGTTTTACTTCTTTTTTGCCAATAAGAATGCCATATCATATTGCAAACCTATGGGAAATTGTTCATCTAAATATTTAATATTAATTTTAAAGAATAATGAAAATTTTCAAGGTTATTTCAGATGACGAATTATAACAGGAAATGTTATTTTCTTTAGAAATAAAAACAATCTGTATTATTTTAAATCTTCCAGAGTAATGAGTGAATACTGACAAGGAGACTTACGGAAGTGTCACTCACCGATTTGAATGAAACTTGCATACTTGTAGAACATCGAAAAATAATCGACATGTATTTTTTTTATTTGGGCAAAGGTGCTGGTTTAAGAGTAAGAATCACCCTTTGAACGGTAGGGGTTGTCTCAAGCATAGACAGAAAACAATCATTTAATGTAGAAGAAAACATACTACCAGGGGGATTTAGAACAGCTCATGCAGATTCTGACGTCAAAATTACAAAATTCAAAATCCCGGGTCCAATACGGTGGTTACAATTACAAAAGGTCATCTTGGTTTGAAATGCTCTGTAGTAAGAGAGGAACAATAATAGTTGGCAGGGTTTCCGCAAGAAGTTGCTGACCGATTTGAAACTCTTTTCTCTACGTACTTTAACGGGATGCTTGATTAAAATGCGTCTCTGCACCTCTCATTATTAGAGATGCTTATTTAAAGTGAGTCCCCTTGCCCAGTGGTGGATCTAGAAGGCAAGAACTGGGGGGCCTGCCAGACCCTAGACTATGTTAACTATATCATGAGTTTACTATAAACTTTCAAAAATATATACATAATAGCTTAAATTATTTTCGACACTCTGAAAACTGGGGGGCAGGCCCTGGGAAAATGGCTCTGGGATACATCCGCCTCTCACTACGCCAGAACTTCATATGTCCTCAATTGTTATAATTATGAATTTATCAAGAAAGCATTTTACAACAAGCATATTCCGCAAAAGAAATGTGTAATGTATAATCATCGTTTACATCACGTACGCTTATGACAGAAATAACTGTAAACAAATCGTAAAATGCTGCAGAATCTTTGAAACAAAATGTTACGGGATTTTCAAACGCAGATGAATTTTCTTCCAAATAACCGCTTTTGTGAAACGCATACCTAACAAGGTTGGCAAATCTGGAAAGAAAACTATTATGAATCGGTGGTAGGTTTTTAAAGATATTATCACGGAGATGTAAATTTCTGTTACAGTTGTAGAGAAGGACAATGTCAGAAAAATGTCCCATGAAGTTTTTCCACGGCCTAAAGAAGAACAAATCAAAAGGTTGAATCCTATGTATAGAGACTGCAATATTTATGTATTTACATATTACATTTTTGCTTAATTTACGTACATAATAATATATTCGTATTTTGCATATTAAAGGAAAGGATACAAATATAGAATACAATTTACTAATTAAGTAATTACTCGTCACCAAAACTGAAAATATCAGCAAAATATACTTCAGAACGTCAAGTTGAATATTTACTACAACACTAAGAAGTTACAATCGTCACATGAATAAGCGTAAGATAGATAGCAATGATTTACTGATAACATGTGATTTTTTATGTTTAAGTAAATGGGTCTAAATATAAAAAATGAAATGAAATCTTTGAGTTTTACGTCCCACGGTTATGCCGGTTAGGCTAAAGGAGACGGTGATTATGAGAAATGAGTGAAATGGTGGAATTAAGAAAGTGGGAGGAAACGGGAGAACCCCGAGAAAACCCACGCACACGGTGTTTGTCCACCACAAAGTTCACTTGGCGGGGGCTGGGATCGAACCCGGAACCCCAAGCGCCAGAGGTGAACGCTCTACCCCTGAGCCACCGCGGCCCGGTCTAAATATAGAATACTTGTAATTATATATTTACAAAACTCACCAAGCTAACAACATCCTCGTTCATATCCAAAGCATTCGACGTGGCATCGTAATTCACACATGAAACACATCACTCATTGCTTTCTATGATTATCTTGTGGGAATTATCCACCGCAAAAAAAAAAAAAAAAAAAAAACATTCTGCATCAGGACTATTGGGATAACTTCATCGTATGGCTGAGAAGAGTCTAAAGATGAGTCTTCGAAATTGATATTACATTCTTTTGATAAATTGGAAGAACTCTCCCTGTGTCGTTTTAAAAGTGTGTTACTTTATTCACGATATGTTGAGGTAGCTGTGCGCTCATTTGTACTTTTTTCCTTGTCCTATACGTGTATTGTTTATTATTTGCATTTTATTTTTCTATTTGTTGTCTGTTGGGCTTCTTTCCTTCTGCTGAAGAGCATTTTTACATTTTAAAGATGTCAAAACTGCAACTGTTTCTGTTTCTCTTCCTCTGCTGCCTAACTGTTTCTAGGATTTCGAACTGGTATTACTTGCTCAGGACTTATCAGCCATTTAGTTTTAGACCTCTTCTACCATATTCTTAGCGTTAGTCTTCGTGAATATATAATATATTCTTTCCATTAGCAATAAATATTTCACTAATTTTAATTAGCGGATTTTCCAACTCTGTAGGTAATACAGTTTTGCGTCCAAGTTTTGTTTTTCCAGCTCCCTGAAGTATAACGTCCGGATTTTTATTTGAAGCTTAAATAGAGTAGATTTGGGAACAATAATATTTCGCCTATAATATCGCCTTTCGTTCTATATAATATTTCGCCTTTTTAGATTTGTCATTTTCTTAGGCCTACTTCTGACCTCTAAGATGGCTACTTGCCCATTGTTTCAGATGACAGTCTTTCTCTTTGGATGTAGGCATATCTGTATGATACAAAAGAAAACGGAAAAAATAGAAGAAAATCGTGAGAGATACAATTATGGATTACTATTCCATGTTTATCACCCCATTGGTATTCCATATATGTATTCGCGGCACCTTGGAATGTCACATGTTGTAGCAACGTACAAAACACTTCAACTCTTTTCTGCTTTGTACGAAAATGATCATCGACATTTGCCAAAATTCAGAATGCAAAATGACAACAATTGAACTTCATTAAGAATAAAATTTACTCCACTGAAAACTTACTTACAGAAAACTCAGAAACCAAAGAAACTATCAACAGCTGTATCACACTGGTTCTTTCATCTGACACTTTCTACTCAGATATGGCGTAATATTTGTAGCTCTATAACTCTAAACGGGAAGTGGTTAACCGGAAGTAGTTAAATTTGGTATCGATCGATTTGTTTTCTCAAGCTGAATCGATTGACATATAAATTGTATCTGTTTCGTTGCTGATTATACAACATCTTCGGAAACTGAATAAGGCTCAGTAAACCGGAAGTGGTAAACCGGAAGTAATTAAATTTGTTACCGATCGATTTGTTTTTCCAAGCTGAATCGATTAATATATAGATTGTATGTGCTTCGTTTCTGATTATACCCCACCCCTGGAAACTAAACTAGGCACAGTAAACCGGAAGTTATTAACAAGATGTAGTTAAATTTGGTATCGATCGATTTGTTTTCTCAAGCTGAATTGATTGATATATAGATTGTATATGTTTAGTTGCTGATTATACCTCATCCCGGAAACTAAATTAAACTCAGTAAACCGGAAGTAGTTAAATTTGGTACAAATCGATTTCCTTTATCAAGCTGAATCGATTGATATATAGATTGTATTAAATATATGTTTTGTTGCTGATTATATGCCATCCCTGGAAAATAAATACGCTCAGTAAACCGGAAGTGGTTAACCGGAAGTAGTTAAATTTGGTACCGATCGATTTGTTTTCTCAAGCTGAATCGATTGATATATAGATTGTATATGTTTAGTTGCTGATTATACCCACCCCGGAAACTAAATTAAACTCAGTAAACCGGAAGTAGTTAAATTTGGTACAAATCGATTTGTTTTTTCAAGCTGAATCGATTGTATATGTTTTGTTGTTGATTATACCGCATCCCTGGAAACTAAATTAGGCTCAGTAAACCGGAAGTGGTTAACCGGAATTAGTTAAATTTGGTACCGATCGATTTGCTTTTTCAAGCGGAATCGATTGATATATAGATTCTATATATTTCGTTGCTGATTGTACCCCACCCACGGAAACTAAATAAGGCTCAGTAAACCGGAAGTAGCAAACCGGAAATAGTCAAATTTGGTATCGATCGATTTGCTTTGTCAAGCTGAATCGATTGATATAGAGATTGTATATGTTTAGTTGCTAATTATACCCCACCCCTGGAAACTAAATTTGGCTCAGTAAACCGGAAGTCGTAAACCCGATGCAGTTAAATTTGGAATCGATCGATTTGTTTTGTCAGCCTGAATCGATTGATGTATAGATTTTATATGTTTCGTTGCTGATTATACCCCACCCCCGGAAACTAAATTGGGCTCAGTAAACTGGAAGAGGTTAAGTGGAAGTAGTTAAAATTGTTACCGACCGATATGTTTTGTGAAGCTGAATCGATTGATATTTGGTTTATATATGTTTCCTTGCTGATTATACCCCACCCCCGCGAAGTAAATTGGGCTCAGTAAACCGGAAGTAGATAAATTTGGTATCGATCGATTTATTTTGTGAAGCTGAATCCATTGATATATATATTGCATATGTTCCGTTGCTGATTATACCCCACTCCCGGAAACTAAATTGGGCTCAGTAAACCGGAAGTGGTTAACTGGAAGTAGTTAAATTTGGTACCGGTCGATTTGTTTTGTCAAGCTGAATCGATTGATATATAGATTGTATATGTTTTGTTGCTGATTATACGCCATCCCTGGAAACTAAATTAGGCTCAGTAAACCGGAAGTCATTAAACGGAAATAGTTAAATTTAGTATCGATCGATTTTTTTTGTCAAGCTGAATCGATTGATATATAGATTGTATATGTTTCGTTGCTGATTATATCCCACCCGCTGAAATGAAATAAGGCTCAGTAAACCGGAAGTAGTTAAATTTGGTACCGGTCGATTTGTCTTCTCAAGCTGAATCGATTGATATATACTTTGTATATGTTTCGTTGTTGATTATACCCCACTCCCCGGAAACTTAAAAAGGATCAGTAAACCGGAAGCCGTTAACCGAAAGCAGTTATATTTGGTATCGATCGATTTGTTTTGTCAAGCTGAAGCGATTGACGTATATATTGTATATGTTTCGTTGCTATTTATATTTCACCTCCGGAAACTAAATTAGGGTCAGTAAACCGGAAGTGGTTAACCGGAAGTAGTTAAATTTTGTACCGATCGATTTGTTTTGTCAAGCTGAATCGATTGATATATAGATTCTATGGGCCTTTTTCAGAGTCGTTTTGACGTGTGATTAGTGTCATACTAAAAACCTTGACTACTGTAGCAAACATTACTAGTCGAACTCTTTAGTATGGCTCTAATCAGGCATCAGAACGACTCTGCATAAGGCCCTATATGTTTCGTTGCTTATTATACCCCACTCCCGGAAACTAAATTAATCTCAGTAAACCGGAAGTGGTTAACCGGAAGTAGTTAAATTTGGTATCGATGGATTTGGTTTGTCAAGCTGAATCGATTGATATATAGATTATATATGTTTCGTTGCTTATTTTACCCCACTCCCGGGAACAAAATTAAGCTCAGTAAACCGGAAGTGGTTAACCGGAAGTAGCTAAATTTGGTACCGATCGATTTGTTTTGTCAAGCTGAATCGAATGATATATAGATTGTATATGATTCGTTGCTGATTATATCCCACCCCCGGAAACTAAATTATTCCCCGATAAAGATGGATGGATAGCTTCTGAAACACGAGAATAGCGGTACGTTCGAGTGAGCTACACTGGCGACAAAAGATCTCACTTGAACGAAATCTGAACTAAAACAGTATACATCCGGGTTCCATTTGACTTTCCTCTGGCTGCTATAAAAAAACAAACAATTGCCGAGAGAGCGATCGTGACTAACAGTGATGCCAATTGAAGGGAAATTTCCCTTGGCGCAGGGAAATTTTGAGTAAATTTTGGAGAAAAGGGAAAAAGAGAAATTGCTTGTAATCTCTCAATATTGCAGGGAAATTTGAACCTCTCTTCAGTCATTTATAGATTGAATGGGCCTTATGCAGAGTCGTTTTGTAACGTGATTAGTGCCATATTAAAGAGTTCGACTAACATATGTTTCCTGCAGTAGTCAGACTTTTAGAATGACGCTAATAATGCGTATGTGTATGTGTATGTGTGTGTGTGTAAGTTTACAAATTTTCTGGTGACTGTGCGCACAGAATTATAAATTCTTAAGAATTCCGCATCTCTAAACTTTGATTTAGTTTGTATTGTGCTTACGAACATTCCTCGTGTACAGCCAAAGACAGTAGCAGCTAGAGTTTTCTTTGTAACTGTTCGTATTCGTTTCAGTAAATATGGGAATGCTGTTCTTAAGTAAGTACATACCAAACATATATTTAATATTTTCTATGTATATTAGGTTACATTAATATTAAAATCTATAATGATATCTAGGATAAAAATTAAATTTACATTATTTATTTTATATTTTTGATGATTTATTTAGGTTGTCCGTCCTGATCGAGGTATTTATAGGGTTTTTCCTCAGTCACATCAGGCAAATGCAGAGATTGCACTTTTAACATAGGTCCTGACCTACACCATTCCATATCCTTTTCCCTCCTCCATCGCGACGCCTTAGATACCTAAACAACAAATCAAGTTCAAATTCTGTATAAGCTCAAAGGAAGGCTGTCAGGTATCTGCTTGTATGTGGTTATAATGTTGGGGTGAGAAGGTGGAAGCGAAAACGATTAAAAATACGTTTACTAAATACAGTACTTGAACAGTTTGGATGAAGGGAAATTTTGTCCGGAAAATGGAAATTCTAAAGCTTGTGAAGGGAAAACGGCTCTGAAGGAATTGGCATCACTGGTGACTAAGGAAATAAGCAACTACAGAAGAAGATTGGAAATATAAAGTTGATTTTGTGAACGATCTTGTAAATCTTTTCATTAACACTGGCAACATAAAATATACGGGAAGTATAAGAATAGTGTTAAATTCTTATTTTTCAATTCACAATGGCTGGTGAGGCGTCTGTTAAGTTGGAATTCTCGTGCAAAGAAGAAATTGCTTTTGACTTACCTCAGGAAGATCCACTCGAAGGGAAAGGGTGGACACACGAACTGATGACTGACAAGAAAGAGTTAATATTATCCACAACGGAAGGAGAGGAAACAATGGACAAGGATACAGCTATGTGTTCTTTGGATGTGGAACTAAACGTTGATAGAGTGAAATCAGAATTAGCAGTAGATCCTGAATTTGAAAGGGATATAGAAACGCCTAGAAAAATAGTGGTTCAGGAGACTTGCGCATCGTACTCTAATGACTCCCAACAATTAACAACAAAAAGTTTAAATTCATTTCGCCCAGAAAGGTAATGTTCAATTTTTCATATACTAATTTGCTCAGATTGATAATACGGTTACACGCGTTCGGAAAGTTTGTTTGTTAAAAGCAATACTTCACGAGAAATATTTAGGTATGGGGGATATCTCGAACGTAAGTTGGTAATCTACAATTTGGAAATTGCATGGCACAGATAAACAAGCTGTATACCAAATAAAAATAAGATCGGTACGACTCATACAAATCTTATATAGTTCATATCTTGATGAACTAATTATTTCTTTATTATTGATTACACATTTCTCCCTAATTCTTGCACGTATTTAAAATATGCGTGCTCGACAATATTGTTTTATTTATATAGAGACTTATGTAAAATAAGAAATCGTGAGAATGGTATCTATCCTAATATTTTCCAAATTTAATCGTGGAATGTATTATATTGGAACAAAAACTATGGACGTTTGTGTATTTACTTAGAATTTAGCTCAAAGGTGTCTAGCCTCATTTTTCCGGAGGGATTCCAAAGACATTAGCAAAATACAAGATATAAAATATTTTAACCATCAATGGATGTTCATTAATTGTAGAGGTCCATACATCAAACCATTACATAGCTGCAATCATTTCTTTCAAGGAAGTCGACTTTTTAGATTCTCAGGAATTATTTCTAGAGTATGGACCTAAATTTCTCAATATATAATCACTTTAGAAGCTTAGTGAACGTACATGATATGTGAATTATTGTACAAACAACGCTAACCAGCATGTGCTAGATGGCCGGTAAAAATAAAATTGCTATGCAGATTAGTGCATTACGCAGAATGTTGGTAAACGAGGATAGCGCAAAATTCTGTAATTAGCATAAACTTACATGTCTTACGTGTTGATTGTGTTCCTGTACGTTCCTAAGTATTTTATAGGTAACATCCTGAAATGCTTTCTTTGCTTGTATATTTGTGTTTCAAAATAACACAATATAATAGGGACGTAATTCCCTAATTATATGGATTACTTCCTTCCCAAACGTTTTTCTAGTTTTGTGTCATGTTTGCCACATTCAGTTTTCGCTTACAGTGGTAACTAGCTACCACAACACGGGGTTACTTTGCACATCGGGCATTACTTCCCACAAAATATGAAAAGCGATTCAGTACTCTGTTAGAAAAACCATGAACTGTAAACAGATTGGTGGTAGTTCATATTTTTCTCATTGGGTGTCTGTGTACAGTCATATGGTACTTTGTTACTGTGGCGTCATATATTCCGTCTGCTTGTATCTGTGTATTGCGGTGAGCGGGTAATTGAATTTTGGTTTCATGGCGACGATCGTGGCAACTATTCTACAATCAACTTTACTGAATAAATAACTTACTTTTTTTCATTTTTAGTAGTTAAGTTTAACAAATTTGGATTTGTGCTTTTTACAATTTAGAAATCTATAAAAAAATCCCTAGGTGGAGACTACAAAGAAAGTTTCAATTCGTTCTATTTCAAGCCCTTTTCACTTCATTTTTTTTTTGTTTTTTTGTTTTTTTTTTTTTTTGTTTTTATGGCGCTGCTCTGAGCCTATCCTAGAAGTATGTATTTGACATCCAGCTATTCCTAGTAGAAGAGGCAAGTAGCTCGCGAGTATTTTTTTCTTTTTAAATGAAGAAGAAAGTATTAATGTCCGTACTGACAATGAAAGAAATTTTGATTCGTAGCATTAAACTTGTTTCAAACTTCGTGATCAGAACGGCTCCTACTCTGCGGATGGTATAATTTGAGACCGTTTCATTTCTTTTAGGCGAGTGAAATAAATTGAGATCTTATTTGAGAATATAAAAGAATGTAAGAATATCCCAGGTACAAACCATGAAAAATTTCCCAACCATTCTTTTTAACATCTTTCAATCTATAATTGGTATTGCCAGTTATTTTGCTTCTAACTGCAGTGAATGTAATTTGAGATAACGTCTTTCTTATTAGGTGAGTTAAATAAATTTTGTTACTCTGCTTTTAGATTTTAGTTGGAAGTGAGAATGGCCATAGATACAAGTCCCGCAGGATTTTTTATTTTTTTTTTATTTTTATTTAAGAACAATTTTGGAATAGAAGATTAAGAATAGATTTATCAATACAAAATAACTATGCAAAGTATCTCTTTTGAAAAAATAGAATCTTAATATATTTAAAAAATTTGCCCGACGTCGGTTTCTTCTTTTTGGGTTCCCTTTAAAGGGGGGTGGTCATTATAACTACAAATCGATTTCTAAGTAACGTTAGTTTCAATTTTTGTTATGGAGCAGCAGCATTTTATCAGATAATGTTCTCGTTGTACTGTTGAAAAGGGTATCTTATAAACGACTTTTCGTTCTTCTACATAGAACTGTAGAACTTCTATATAGATCATCATTATTATTTAAATTTATTTCAGAGCGATGTTAAATCAAATTTCATTGTGGGTTAATGAGATGTACACATAAAATGCCAGCAAAGCGTTATTTATTTATTGATAAATTAGCCCTGTACAGTCCAGATTAAGAATATCATAAATACGATATTATTAAGTACATCCCGCCTTTAGAACAAAATTTCTTATTATGATAGAAAACTACATCGTATAAGCTGCATTTCATTCTTGAATTTAGGTTTACATTAGTAAAGTACGATGATGGTTGAGTCCAAGTTTTTATGAGACAAAGATTTAAACTGCTTTAAGAAAGATTATTTTAAACTTTTATTATCTTTATTACACGGGAGAATATATTCTGTGATCCAATCGAAAGTGCAGGAACGTGTGAGTACAACGAACGAAGACAGACGAAAAGGTTATGGAGCTAATGGTTTATAGTTTACTTGTGTATCAGTTTTCTGATATATGTTGTGTTTCCACGTATTTTTGCCTTTCTTGAATTTACACTTTTCTCAATTTTTAAGATCTTTTCACACCATTTTAGATTGAATTCCACCAAGATATGAGTTTTCTATTATTTTGTCAGTACTTGTGTGTATTGATAGATTTTTCCATACTTCATACTGCCTTTTTGGACAGGTCTTTTTTTTTTTTTTTTTTTTTTTGCATTTGAAGCTGTAAACGCTGAGTTATTCCATATAAAATCAGGAAGTTCACGAGGGGAGCCTTAAAAATTAAAGTTAGATTTTATATTTCAAATGAAATTGACGTTTGTTCGATTTGCACTTGCTTATTTCTCAAAGCTCATAAGATACAGGCGTGGGTGTCGTTTTTAAGCTTGTGCATCACCCTTTATAAGAATTTCCATTAACAAACCTGGATTTCTTTAATTTGTACTCTGGTTTTCTTTTAAGATTTTAGCCTGAATTTTCCGTTTTTTGTTGACTATTTACAGATTTGTCTAGGGCACTTGCCTCATGCCTTTTTCTTCCTTGTAATTGTCTATTTCCGTTGCTTTTCTTTTCTTGTTAGTTATAACTCAGTAGGTTACGAAAATGCATTTTAAATGTTGCATCGTCCTTGAAGATTAAACTCATTATTTTTCTCCTTCGTTTCCTTCTGCTTTTCAACCCTTAAGAGAAAGTATGTGTCTGTGAGACACCTATGGTTTTTCTTTGTATTACATTGGCAACACTGATTCACTCAATGTATCGGTTCTCTTTATACCTTCCCATTATTTAGTTGTATGTGTGTCACAGTAGTCCAGTGTTGGCGTTAATGCCTGAGTGAACATTTATTGATGATCTTAGAAAACCTATGGTGTCTGAGAGGCACACATTTCCATTATCGTTTATATTTTTGCCTCAGTATTGGACACACATTTCTTGAAGAGAGTTTTTCTTTCAAAAATTTTTGTGGTTAACTTTTATTCACCATGAAATAAAAGCTATAGAGCTCTTGAAACATACTATTTTGTTTGTATGAGATTTTATGTATTTGCAAAATATAGACCTAGTACCTCGAGAAAGAAATTTAAGAATGAAACTGTAAGATCAGCAGATACTTATTTCACGGCAAAAATTCCAAAAATTCCTGAAAGTAGAGAAGGAATTTATATTATTGTCTTCAGTAGATTCTGACTGAGACGCCTAATTTTTTCCTGAAAGTCTGGAATTACCTACTGACAGTTAGGTCGATACCAATTCTGATACAGTGCCAGGTGTGAGGTCAAGTAGTAACAGAAGTGTCAATGTGAGCAACCCTAGTGAAGTTTCACGTGATAACGAAGGCCTTAGATACAGAGGTAAAAACAGGCTTGTTTGGAATTGAAATGAACCACTAAGAAACCGAAGGGTTCTTCATCAAAACATAGTCAGAGGGATGCCTGGTATAGTCACTAATGTAAGAAATCTGGGGAAAAAAATCCTGTCTACTTTATGTGATGATGGTATAATTCAGGAGATTTCAGTATGAAGTTGAAAGAAAATTGAAACAAATTTGAAGTAAATTAGAGGAAAGTCAAACTACAGATCTACTGACTTATCTGAAAATAAAGCCCTTATTGCTCTCCTAATATTGTGTTCTATTTGTAAATCAGGATACAAAGACACGTATTTACCATTTTCAAGACACTTTGGGACGACCTCTATTTAAAGCTACCATGTTCGTTAAACGTTTCCAAGCTCTTTTGGACAAATAGCACATTTGAACAGGGTAGCTACATGTGGACAAATAGCATATTTGAAGGGTAGTAATGTGTAGAATTTTACTAACTTAAAATTTGTCAGTTTTTAAATTTATGTACTATTTTTATTTAGATATTGAAATATTTTCCGAATTTATATTCCAATAAAACCGAATTAATATATGTAATTCTTGTTTATCATATTTTGCTCGAAGTACAAAATATAAAGTTTCATTATTCTACATTACACATACGTTTTTTAAAAGAAATATTGCTTTATACATGTCCGTGTCCCACAGACACGCACTTCCTGTAAGCGAACAAAAATAACGTTTCCTTTTAAGGGTTAAGAAATTTTCTGAATTTAAAAATTACTCTAATAGCATATATTTTACAAAAATGGAGATCCTAAAAGAGCTGGGAGTGAATCAAAAAACTAATCCTTCTTCTTTGTCTTCAGTTAAATATAATGTTACTATTTGGATGAATCCTTCGCGATTAATTCTAATCAGTATTGTCTTAAAATCGATAGGATAAAGCGCAAGTAAAATGGAATTAAAACAAGAAGAAACTGCTGGCAATCAACAGGGATATCATCTGGAAGTTTGTTCTTGGCTTTCGTTTCATTCTTCCGAATATCTCTTTTCCATTTTGTCTATTGCCAAACTACATCTGGAACTACAAACATGTATTATAACGAACATTAACAAAACGGAAGTGATGTTCACCTGTTCCAGGTTATTTCGAGAGAAGATAATTTTGTTTATAACAAATTTTCGTCTTCGTTTGTAAAGATTTATAATTTGTGCTGCAGTAATGTATGATTTTTTTTCTTGTTTTCCTTGTTTTTCTCTTCTCCCGATATTCTTTACTGTATATTGAGCTAAGTTTTGAAATTAATTTTCTATCCATTTGATATTATCCCATGTATCTGCATTAGCTGTTTCTAATATCAATAATGTTTTCGTTTTTACCAGGGTCATAGTGAGAAGCTGTGAGGAGCGTAGACATAAAATCATTAATAATGCGCACTGACTGTAACATAGGGACGTTATTTCATATGCGTATTTTTTATTAAATAGGCTGATCAACAGTAGTATGTGGAGTATTATTACAAACTACTGTAATAAAACGCTGTGTTTAAACGCTCAAAATTGTAAGTGAAACGCAGCGAAATGATAACTATTACGTAATAAGTTACTAGGTTTGGAAACACCTGCTCGACACACAGGTACCGTAGTGAGTCATCAAAATTGCCAGAAGGCCATTTTATAACTTTTTCGTTTGTATAGAAAAGTTTAATCGAATATTTCTGATTCAGGCCTTCACATCCGCTCACTTTTCCATTTTTACGGTATCTATGTTTTGTCTATCGTTCTCCGCAGCTTCGGTTTATGACACAACGTTGGTACGGACGACATCGTGATTTGCCGTAGCAAAGCTGGGATAAACGCAACACACAAGTGAGAGAGAGAAAGCATGTGTAAACTTTTGGAAAAACAGCGAAAATCATTATGAACGTTACGATTATATTTACAAGGTTCTAACAACGACAAAAGCCATGATTTTATGGCCACAGGAATAACCCACGCAGTTAAAAGAAAGAAATAGAAGTGTAAAGATATTTCACCAACACTAGCCTCCACTAAGCACTGGCCAATAAAATTTAAGATATCTACAAGAAAAGTAGAAAACAAATTATTATTAACAAAATAATGTGTTTTGAGAGTAAAATATAGCTTGTACCAGCCGATACTTGAACGCGGCTTATTTTAAAAAAATAGCATGACCTAGTTCCGACGTATTCATGCGAGAGCTTGTAAATGTTATTTTCGAAGTTTTATTTACGCTGTCAAAACATTACATAACAAAGCTAAGAAAAGTCATTTCCGCATAGATTATTGGTGAGAACACCTTCTTCAAGAGGTGGAACTAGCTACGTAGAATTATGAAATCAAATATGTAAGCATCCTTAAAGAACTAGTGTGAGTACAGTAAATTTGGGAAATCACTCTTTAAATCGTCGCTTCCACCATGTTCACACCAACGATAGGTAGGTGGGCAACATGGAAATTTTGAAACTCTTCCCTACCTTGGGAGGTGAAGCAGATCAACAATACGAGAGGAGAAGACATGTAGACGGACTTGAGGATCCGTTTTCCTATAAAAGATGTTTCCCATTATCTTTTCAATTAAATATTAAATTACACACCTTACAAATTTCGGGAGGACGTATGATAAGTGGCCCTGATGGACAAGCAGATGTGATTGTAAAAATTAAAACAACCAACATTTAATGAAACAAAGATTCAACCAGCAGAATTGATTGATAATAATGTTGATCACAATATTTTAAGAGAGAGAGAAAATATGTCAACGCTTATAATATTCCTGAATTACATTATGAGCTTTTAAGCGTATTGTTGTAGTTACATCGTTAGAGTCAACCGTTGGGAAATGTCATTACAGCCAGGGGACACCCACAAAGAGGTCCACCGGACCCGAACCCTCAAAAAAAAAAAAAAATGTATATATATATATTTTTAATGATTGTGTTTTGTCTGTACCAGGGAGCACTCATGGAAAGTCCATCCAATTTGGATCGCATGAAATCTTAGTGACTTGACATACATATGTGCACTTCCTTAATAAAACTATACTTGACTTAGCAGTGAAATTATTATTCGTTTATTTCCGACGAACAAAGAAAAACTTAAATATTTATATTGGCTAATCAGTAAGCGCAAGAATTTCTCTAGATTAGGGAAATTTCCCTCAAACTACGAACACTGCTTGTTATTGCTGCGATACCCATGTAACTTTTACAGCACGAAACTACAATATCAGGTTATAAGGAACATATTTTTTTCTTTAGCATAGGACAAATACACTCCCTTTTCGAAAGCAAAATATAAAAATTGTTCATGTGGTGCACAATTTACGCTACTTGGAAATTATTTATGGTTTACTCGGACGCAGAATAAGGTCATGTCTGTGTCTTGCAATATTGTACCCCTCCCAACTTTCGACTCTCTGAACAAAAATTTCTGGGTGCGCACCTGATTACAGTTTATACCTTAAGAATGTAACCATAAACTTCAGTTCATAAATAATACTAATACTAAGAAGAAGGAGGAAAAGCAACAAACGATATTGAATAGTGACTTTTGAATGGGTATTATATGCGTAATTGTTTCAGTTTAGCAGTTCAAGAGTTCAGCTTCTTTTTTTCTTTCCTTTCTGCTTTTTAGTGTACCTTAATAATTTGCTCTGAAAATCGTA
Source organism: Thermobia domestica (assembly GCF_964235325.1). Lineage (NCBI taxonomy): Eukaryota > Metazoa > Arthropoda > Insecta > Zygentoma > Lepismatidae > Thermobia > Thermobia domestica. Next base: position 269,199,511 of record NC_137460.1, on the reverse strand, counting down.
ACTGTTCAAACATTACTACAGTATGCTATAAATAAAATAATAACAATAAGACTGATTTATCACACATATATAAACAAGAAAAATTACTACGTCAATAAGTGAATTACTTGAAAGAATATAAAAATAATTTACGTTAATGAAGCTATCAAATAAAAAAAGTCGCATACAGCTCAAGTCGGGAGGTCACTATACTGCCCACTATCACATTAGTCCAGGTATTTTATTAGATTCAGGCACAAGACCATAGACCCATATTAAAAAAAAAGTCGATAGGCGGACGAATATAGACATTATTAAACATGTCGAATGCAAGCATCATTAAAATTGTTATGTGTAAATTGAGGTAAATTAATAACATTATTTTCATCCAGTATAAAAATTCTGGGGAGGGCCAGCTTTGCTTCTAGGAGGAGCCGGCACCCCCTGGACCCTTTCTAGTTCCGCCTATGTCAATTCCTGATATATGCTTGTGCAATGTGGCAGTGGTGATGCCTTGAGTCGCTCTTTCTCGCTCGCTCGCTCACACTCTATTTATACAGAATATAAAAGTGGATGTATGTGTGTGTTTCAACATAATTCTGATATATCTAGAGTAATTTTAACTATATTTCTTACAGTCTGGAAAAGAGTACTGTCGGGATACATATCAAAAATGCTAGAAACGGGTCGAAATTAGTATCGAATCCATAGTTTCGTGGTCGCTTAGATGAATAGTTCTACTTTCAGTTCAAGTCCAATTAAGCTCCCATTAGCACCCAGGATGGTTACGTAGCGACATAAAAATATCGACGACAACCGATATTAGAATCCAATCGTAAGTTTTCAGCGCCGCTAACAGTGCCGCATTTCCCTTTAGTCCACATTAGTCCCATTGCCTAGAGGGCAACATATTTGCAGCGTGCGAAGTTTAAAACTTGAATAATATCTTAATTTTTTTCTTATGAAAAAAGTTAAAAATCAAGAGCAAATATACTATTTCATGAACAATCCTCTTTTACTATTGTAATATGTTTAATATTAGCGTTAGAAACTTAAAAATAATTCAGAACATGTTTCACATTTGTTATTTTTTGTTACGTAGTTGTAGCTGTATCATCTAGTGAGTGGTATTTAATTGTAATAAATTCACTAATTAAGCATATTCGAATTAAGTTTTATTTTTAAGTTAGGGATGAAGGGGCGGAGAAATATGTAGTTATTGGGGACGACGAGAGCAAAAGTGCGTATGGTTAGCCGTGAATTAGAGATCATCTTTTGTTGTAGTTATGTACACCTTGAATTCTTTTGCTGTTTTATTTCGGTAATCCCCGGGAGAATATTGGGATGAGACTGTGGTTTTGACAATTTGTTTTTGGCAATACACGGGAGAGTATTGGGTTATATTAGTTAGCCGAACATGGTGTTGATTTTGAATAAACGGACAAATTGTTGGAAAATAGAAACAACAAATGAAGGATATTACTATCTAGAAATAAATAATGTGTAATCGTGTTGATGTAGAAATGAAGCCATATAAGTGGCTGAAGTCTTTTTTATGTTAAGGAAAGTTAGAGCCAGTGTGGCAATTGATATTTTAGGGTTTATGAGCCAAGCGTGGCTGTTGATAATAAGGTCGAAGAGCTGAGAGTGGACACTGTTATGGTAGGTTGATGAGCCAAGAGTGGCTTTTGATATTTTAGTGGCTTATGGTAACGCCAAGTGGGATCATAGTTATTGTTATAGTTTTTGGGATTCAGAAAGGCTCCTGTTTAATTGAGTGTATTGGTGTAAGTCATTTAAAGGTTGACAGTGAAAAGAAAATGGTATAATTCATTTGTAAGCTCTAGTAGATTTGAGAAGTTAATTAAAGTAATACTTTGCTTCACTGAAGGTACCAAAAATAAACAAACCTAACAATTATAATACATATCCTTAGGGGGGAGTAGAAGTCCGAATTTTTGCGAAAAATTGAATATCTCACAAGTCATTGAACTAAGAGCTGAAATTCAGCATATAACTCTTTATTAAAAATAAACAGCATATGTCCTGACATTTTTTTATTTTTTATGAGCGGGGGGGGGGGGGGCATTTTCTATATATTTTAAATTGGTAGTGGTTTGATTTGTAAAGATAATCGAAAACGTTTGATATTAGTTGAAAAAGAAATTGAGTAATGAAAACTTTACAGTTCTTCGAATTTTATACCCACTGCTTTCTATTTATAATTGCAGAAGCTGGTGTTTAATATATGGAGCGTTCAAAACATAAGGCAATCATGCCATAAAGTTGATAGAAAATGGCCATAAAATTGGTATTCTGAACTTAATTACATGGGAATTTTAATTAGTACGGCATGCTTAATTATAAAGAAAATTAGTTTTTCTTTCTTTTTTACGTTCGTCTACTTTTCCTTGATTTGAGACTTTTAAATTTCGTCCTATTTTCTACTGAAATATGTATGTAAGGCAACAATAAAATATATATATATGATAAACTTAAATTCATTTTAATTCGGAAGATGCGAAACACTTTACCATTGTATATCTAAAAGGTCAGATCCACCAATATTGTAATAGAGAGGTTCAATGAACCATTGACGGTAGAAATTCAAACTCCGATAAGTGATAATTTCATAGTCTTGTTTTATTACAAGTGTAACCTCTTTAGTCAATGGAGAGAAGGAGGTGGATCATGGGTCGGAGTTGATGACGATGGGTTTTGGTCGGTCGGAGTTGGTCGCAATGGTTCAGAGTAGTTCATAGTTGGTGGTAGGCCAGAGTGGATCACGATGGATGATGGGTCAGAGTGGGTCAATGGGTCATTTGGGTGTTGGGTGATAGTAGGTCATGGTGAGTCGTGGATCAAATTTTCATTGACCCACACCGTCTCTGGTTAAAATTGCACTAAAGAGAAGAGGCACCGAAGATGTATGTCGGCTATTATGCTCAAATTTTGCACATAGATAGTACCCCACCAGAAAGCAATAAATCTGAAATGGTTCACGGTACCACCTCCTAGAACTCGAGATGTAGGGGTTTGTCTCATTGCCTAAATTAAGACCTCAATGATTTATCCTTCAACAAGCAACCTTTTTATTTTCGTTTCCGTGGGGAAGTCAGATGAACACGCGCCTAGTAATCGTAATATTGATAGTTCGCGTCCACCCCGGGGTATTTGTTTAGTGTTTTTTTGACTCGCCTAAATATAAACAAATCACAGATATAGCCAATTTAACATACTTTGGGAGAGTAATTTTGTGGTTCGTTGGCGTTCCATCGCGTCTCTGCCAATGGTAGTAAAGTTTTCAAAATGGAACTGGGGCCACAGCTGATCGTCACTGCGGGACCACCAATTTTTTGGCGACAGGTCAATAGTTGAGCATCTGTAGTCCACCGACGCTTACAGCTTAGAGTAATGAAGGATGTATTTGCCTTGTAGACTTCATGACTACCGAGTTATTATTATTATTATTATTATTTGTAGTAATAGTAGTATAATTGATAATAGAATAATTATATTGTCTATGTATTGTCTCGGTAGGACTACAGACAGGATTTTGCTCGTTTTGGTTCGACTCGACTCTAATCCGAGTCGAGTTGGAGGAAATTTTTCGCGCCGAGTCCTAGAGTAGACCTCAAAGATGTCTGTTTCGAGTCGAATCGAGTTTCAAAGAAAACTCGCTCGTGCCCATTTCAACTAATGAGAGATAATCGGAGTTAAGCGAAATCGAAAGTCACAATATTTCTCTAAGCGACTCCGAAAACTATGAATTCGACACTAATATCCATCATTTTTTATCATTCTTTTATATGTATCCCCCTCCCATTCGCCATAGGTAACCCAACAACACTCTTTTTCAGACTATAAGAAATGTGGTTAAAATTACTCTAGGCCAGTGGTTCTCAATCTAATTCCTATCACGATCCCCTTTTATCGCATCCTCTTGCCAGCGACACTTTTATAATTTGTGTTTTATAATAAGCTTGTATGGGATTTTTAACATACCTATTTCTATAATAGTAGAATCCATTTCTTGTTTATAGTGATCAGAGCCGTGGCATGGAAAATCAGCCCCCGGGGCAAAGGTATATGACGATGTCTCCGTACATATGAGTGAGGTCGACAGACTAACTGCGAAGCGCCACCATGGTTGGCACTAAGCTCAATACAATTTTCAAAAGTAAAACCTGCATTTCCTTGATTTTGAGCACATTTTATTACTTTTTCCTTCTATTTTATATATGTGCACGTGCTCCTTCCTAACATGAGTAACACACTTCCTTCGAAATTTGTGCCCCCTTTTTTCGGCGCCCAGCATTGACAGTGGATTCAGTAACTGTAATATTTATATTCCCAACGACGAAGGTGTTGGTTCAAGATGGACGTGAAACTCCTTCATTGAAGAGGTCATTAACGTATCTGATCTAAGCCCACAACTTCTTGACCAAATAATCGAGTGATCATGCGACAAGTCTTTGCAACTGATTTTCTGTAACGAAGACTTGGACAAGTTCTGCCTGATGAGGAGAAAAGAATATCCTGGTCTGGTATCTGCTGCTTTAAAAGTAATAATTCCATTTGCTATTTCGTACCTGTGGGAAAGTGGGTGTGTTTGTTTTATTTCATGGTAAACATTAAAACAATGACAAGAGATCACTTATCAGTTTAAAATGGTTTGATAATGTTCGACACGAAGATTGAACCGGGCATTGCTGTACTAGTGAAATTACAACATGCTTAGGTATCTCATTAGGTTTCAATTTTAATTGTATTTCAATGTGCAGGTTTTGTTCCTTGTGTGTTTTTCTAGCATTCCTATATACAATTCTCATTAGTTTCATATCATACCCCTTTAATTTAAATTCATTTTTAAACAACTCTGCACCCTTTGAAAATATTCAGTAGACTAATTTTTTATTGTGCTTTACAGTAGGCCTATGTAAAAAAATAAAAGTATGCCTATCAGAACAAAATTCAAAATAATAATTAAAAATAAATTCCGGTATTAGATTCTAACTATATTTATCTCTTCCGCTTATCTTCGCGACACCCTAGGGGCCGCGACTCCCAGGTTGAGAAAGCCTGCTCTTGGCATACATGAGTTATGTTGGAACATACATACATACACTTTTATGTGTATAAATACAGATAAGAGAGGGTTGAGAGAGAGCGATTAAGGTATTACCGCTCTCAATCTCTTCACTTTACTTTTGCGATTCGTAAATTTCTTACGTGACAGTTTGGGGCTAGCTAGCTTTTTTGTCTTGAACCACGATCCGATTTTCGATATGCTCTACCTAAATGCTGTAATGCGAATATTAAGAAGTTACCTGCGTATGAAAATAGCTGCAAATAAATACATTATTATTTATTTATTGCTATTACACGATTTTCTTAATTTGTATTTAACATTCACATATAACATACCGACGTTCTGTCAATACCTCAGATGTTATATTTTAAAGATAAGAATTACTAATGCGTGAAATGATATGAATATATATATTCAACTGGTATATATATACAACTGATGAATTGTAATGTAACTATTTTACATAATTTTCATGCATTGAGGAAAGTAGGATATCATAAAAGAATCTCACCTGAACGGGTATCGAACTCACGATTTAAACGCTCGGGGTGTACCACTGAGCTAACATTACCGCTTTCCGGAATCTGCTTCTGAAATATAACAGCTCATACGTAAATGCTCATTTCCGTATGGAAATCACAATGACGAAACAAGAGTGTGAATACATAGTTTCGAAATATTGTATCATAAAGTATTTCAAACAATGTTCTTTTTTTTTCTACACTTAATACCATTTCAACATGTCTTATTATATTTAACAGAAGGAAAAACATATCTCTACATTTTTTCCCGATTGCTAAGGTTGGCTTGGAGGTTCGAACCAGCAGCTTTAGTTTACTGTTTCCCGAAGATATTCGAAGTTGGACTTCGAAAGTGTTCGTCTCAAAACAGCTATCATCATATCGCTCAATCTGTTTGGTATATGGTATATGTTTTTATACGTATAAAGTCAGTATAACAATTTGTTCTTTAAACAGCTTTTCGTACGTATTAATATTCCTTTATAAAACTGTTTTTAATATTATTATTGCGGCGCACCATTTTCAGATTTCTTTTGCGAGTCGTTGACCAAGTCGTTCCCCACAATAGGCGTATCGTGCAAGTAACCAGTCACACGTCAGGTACTAGCTTTTACCTATTGCTTCCTGCTCACAGCTCAGAACATTCGTAACTATGGATAGACGTACAGCAGTAATTGCTTTATGGGAGTTGGAAGGCTATTCTGCAACTGCAGCTAGCAGGCGAGTAGGTGTCTCGGCCTCTTCAGGAAGGCGATGGATTCGGAAATATCCTGCTACAGGTCAGACTTGTAATTTACGATCTCCTGGTCGTCCGCATGTATCAACCGAAGCCGAAGATGCGAGATTAGTAAACGAAGCCCGGTTAGACCCACTAAGGACGTCTAGACAACTAAGTGAAGCTTCTCTCTTTCCTGGTAGTAAGCATACAGCTGTGCGAAGGCTTCGTCATGCTGGGTTACGCGGCTGTGTTGCTGCCGTGAAAGAAAAAAACTCTCAGACTACCACAAAATTTACCGTCTCGCGTTTGCACAGGCGAATGTGGGTCGGAATTGGGAAAACGTAGTTTTCTCAGATGAATCCATATTCACAACATCAAATGAGGGACGCCGTTTTATGTATCGTCCGAGAGGCACCCGATATGACCCTGGATATGTAGCTGCTTGGAATCGCAGTGGCCATGTATCTATTTCATGTTGGGAATGGATTTCCAGTCGCGGAGCAGGACAGCTTCACAGAATTGAAGGATATCTGGACAGTTCTCAGTACTTAGACATTATGAGTAATATCATGGTGCCATCTGTTCGAGTATTTCAGCCTGATGGTGTAATTCAGTTCCAGCAAGACCAGCCGTCAATACATATATCCCGTGTGGTTCAGGAATGGTTCGCAGGGCAGCCTGAGATTGTTTTAATTGACTGGCCGCCTCTTGGAGCAGACTTCAATCCCATAGAAAATATGTGGGCAGAAGTGAAGCGTACTCTATAGACAGTTGGTCTGAGGCAGATCCACCAAGAACTCAGGATGACCTGTGGCATCTTGTTTCCGGAGCATGGCTGGAGGTAGGGGAAGGAGATAGATTTGTCACCCATTTAATAGATTCCATGCCCAGAAGAATGGAGCGTGTAATAAATTCAGAAGGGTCTTGGACACAATATTAATGTCCCCGCCTTAACTCCCGAAAACAGCCCTTTTCAGGGCTACCTAAACGCTTCTGAAAATATTTCTAGAAGTAAACCACTCCTTGTATCCGATTTCAGTGCAATTGTACTAACAAAAAAAAAAGAAACGATAAATCGCTGCAGGCTTTGAACTCAAGACCTCTTCATTACCAAGCCCGTACTCTACCAGTGAGCTAACATGAACAGGCAACCCAAACACGATTTTCAATTTCTGGTATTCGATGACAATGAAGCTCATATACTTTGCAAGTGGTGTATTCAACTTTGGATATTCCGCAACACACACACACATAAACAAAGCGAGAGAGAGAGAGAGAGAGATGAATATACAAAAGCATATTCAACGTATTCGAATGAGACTCTAAGTAACGACATTCCGTTCTAAAGAGAATTTGTGTTTCTTCCCGTGACGTTAAGGGGATCGGGAAAAATTATGTGTCTTCAAGCAGGATCCGACTTTGAATTCTTTGCTTATACACTTTCTATATGCGTAGGAATATACTGTATTTCACGAATGTAAAAACATGCTGTAATGAAAATATTGAGAAGTTACATCTGTATGACAAATAGCTGCAAATAAATACACTACATAATTTATTTATTGCTATTGAACGATTTTCATAACTTGTATTTAACATTCTCATATATAATACCGACCTACTGTGAACACCTACCTATCTCAGATGTTATATTTTAAACATAATAATTACTATGTTTTTCAATGATTATGTGATATATATATAACTCAGGTATTTTAATGTAATTATTTTATATAATTTTCTTGCATTGCGAAAATACAATTTCATAAAAAAATCACTGAGCCAGATGGGAATCGAACTCGTAACCTTAAGATTTGAAATCCGACAGCTTACCAGTGAGCTAACACAAGGATTTACGGAAACATGCTTCTAGCGAAACATGTATAACGATTCTCAAGATAATTATGACATTCATATCCAGTACAAACGCTGTTTTTGTTCTACTTTGACTTTTATTTTAGTACTCAGGCGATAATTATGTTCTATGTCTTAAATTTGAGCATTCTTTTACATATGGAAAGATTCCTCCATCTAAATGTTCCATTACGTATGTAGAGCTAAATGTCAAACAAGAATGTGCTGACATTGAAACAAGGTTTCGAAATATTGTATCATTTAGTATTTCAATCATTGTTGCTTTTTTTCTACACTTGCTAACAAGTCTTATTATATTTAAAAGAAGAAAAACACGTCTGCAAACTTTTTCCCGATTGCAAAGGCTGGCTTGGAGGTTCGAGCCTGGTTTACTTTTTTCCAAAGATACCCGAAGCTGGACTTTGAAAATTTTTGCCTCAAAACACCAATAAAGAATGCGCTCAACCTTTTTCAGACAAGGTGTATGCCTTATGTTATACATACCTCTTTAAAATGTACAAGTTCCTCCTTACTATCCCTCTTACACATGTAGAAAGGAAGTTGTAAATATGCTTTTCTTGAAACTCAATATTATAAAATAAGGATTGAGAGCGAACCTCGGGAAAGAAAACCTTCAATCATTTATGTTGATGCAGTATGAAAGTGATATACTAAATAAAGTGAATAAAGATGTCTTAAATAATAAATTCTGTCATGATAATGCAGAATTGAAAAGATTTCTGATATAAGGTAAGGATGTCCTTCCTTCTTGCCATGTAAACAGATCAATGTAATAAAAGTTAAATGCTATATATATATGATGCACTGCCACTATACATATATATAGTGGCAGTGCTTCAATAGTAATTAAGCTGTCCGAAAACAAAGTGAACTATCATAACTCCATTTTCGAGCTGTCAACAAGTATGTGTAAAACTGGAAACCCAGGATGTCAAATACCACAAAAAAGGTTGATTGCCACATAGTCCAAGACCCATAATATACCCCCGTAAAAAAATCGAGGTCCAGAGAATTTGATTTTTGATTTATGTTCTCGGATCATTATTGAATTAATTTAGCTTGCGTAGCCATTTCTAATCTGGGCCAATTAGATTCTGAACGTCATTTTAACCCTTTCGATACGGTGTGCTTTTTGATGTTTTCGTCGACGAAGTTATGCAGGTGCTGCAGCTTCCCTAATTATCCTATTGAAATTTTCTATAGTGCGTTGTGTCGGCTAAAGAAAAGGTTTTCAGATGATGGTATATTTGTTTCAATCTAGATAATAAGAGGGAAATTATAGAGGGAAAAATGGGATTTTTTCTAAAATGTTCACCTAAAGTCGGGAATTAAAATTTTTCATGGCTGGAAACACTGCCACTAGATAGATGCAACTCATCTTAAAATAAACTTTGGTACACCACTAATATATCCTAGAAGTATGATGTTGATATCTAACAAGCTAAGCATGTAATTTTTAAAAAAAAAAAATTATCAATCGGCAAAGAGTGTCTAAATTCATGAATAGAAATAATGAATACAATAAGATAAAATACATAGAAATAATGAATACAAGTAGATAAAATACATAAGTTTGCCTATGGGTACACAATTTTAAATTCAAATTATAAAGAATACTCATTATAAGTAATGAATACGTGTACATAAATTTCTTTCATTTACATTTGTATGAAATACGTCTCACATTTTTTTAAGCTATATTAATTCAATAATGATGTAAAATTACAAATCTAAAATGAAATTTTGTGAAACACGATTCTTTTTACAGGTGTATATCATGGAGCCTGTATTTAATTATATCCATTTGCAATTACGAGTTTTAGAGTCACTTGCATTACATTTGCAGCTTGATGAACATTTCAGAAGAGCGCATCGGCAGGAGCATCTTTTCGTAGCGCAAGTTTTGCAGTTGCATGTTCGTGTAAGTTCACTGGGTAGAGGCTTTAAAAATTTAATAGGTTTAAGAACACCATCAACGTTTTCCCATCCAAACTTACAGGGGTCTTTTGGAACATACGAACGATTCAAAACATTTACACATCTTCTGAGTAAATAAAATGCTCTTTTAATGTGTCCATGCACGGACGATGACGTTGGCGGAAGGTCACTTAGTGAAACTGATCTCTTAAACTCACTGTAGCGAAGTTTATCAAAAGTGTCAACATCACACTTTGTTTTCCACACTCGCACAAGATACTTTTCGACGTCTTTGAAGTCACATTCATCGTCATTTTCAGCAAATTCTTTTAGAAACTTCACTGGTTCAGCTCTTAAAGCTCCACGCTTAGTTCCTATTTTGCTCATAATGTCATCACCTGTGAGAATATGGGCCTTGATGAGAACATTGCAAATCTCTGAGTTGAGTCTATGGTACAAAATATGAAGAGGGATAAAGCGTCTTTTTTCACCTGTTCCATAACGTATCCATAATTCTTCCAATCCTTGACTTATGAAAAGTGAAACAAATCGAAGTAACAGAATAATTACATCTGTGTCATTCGATAGAACAATTATTCGCTTCAAACCTTTTCGAACTGCCCACTCTACATGTGGAATGACACGAAGGTCAGCTTCCTCCAATTTGTGGTTCAGTTCTTCCACAATATGGCCTGCACCGTTTGAATATATTTGTGCCGGCATCAATTCCTCATTAATAATCATTCCACTAGCAATAATTGGGAATTCTGAGTTTGCTGAAGCATCAGCAATATTTCGCCGCATTAGCATCTCCAGATTAAGCTTGTTTGATGTAGATGACCATAATTTATCATGTTGCAAAGGTAGAGGTGTAGAATTTGTTATGCATGCAAGTTCGATCCACCCAGTTGTAGACATTCGCCTGATTCTCTCACATTCTTTGAGTGAAAGTTCAAGATAACTGTCAAATATGATATGCAGTTCTTGCAGAGTGCATACTGATTTTGATATTTGTAGAACTCTCTGAACAGCCTCTCCAAAGTTTTTCATGGATGACAGCTTGACCGTTCGCAATTGGGACATAAAATCCATAATAACAGCAGTGTTTAGTGCAGAGACTGATTTGAAATAAAAATCGTCAGGTGAAAGATATTTTTCTAATTCTTTAACGAGTGTGTGTTTTACTGGTTTTGTCGCAGCATCTCCATCAAATAAGGCGTTTGTTGGAAGAAGGTCATGAGACAGAATGTTCTTGATAGATTCCTCCCTTTCTTTTGCCACATCTATCTCTCTGTGGGCTTGGGAAAGAATTTTATTTGAGATCACCAGTGGAGATTTTCTGGTTGCTGGTTCTGTTACACTGTTCCAATTAAAGCGTGGAAGGTTAGCTTTATTGATTACGTCAAACAACGATTTTACTTTCAATACAAACCTCTCCTGCTTCAGCTGTGTATATAATTCTGACCCATGTGAAAAGATATCTAATAGACGTGTTTTTACATCATTATTCACATGTTGTTTTGTAACAAAGTTATGCAGCCGCACAGGCTCAATCATTTCAAACGGATTTCCTCGTTGCTGCATAAAATGAACAAGGCTCTCAACATTTCTATTGAAACGTTCTCCTCTCTTTCCCATTAGCTCATGGTGAGGAACAATTTCACGGTGGTCCACTAATTTAGAATTGGTCACCTCTCTGAAAACGTTACAAATAGAAAGGACTTCGCGGTAAACTAGCTGCCATTGAGCAACATAGTCACTTTTACGTGTTTGACCGACAATTCCCTTGAAGCTTTTCTGTGATCTCTGAATGGTTTGTTCTAATTTCATATCAGGAGCTACAGCATTGAATCGTTCTTCTCTGTCTTTGATCACGAAGTGTCCTTGAACAAATTTGTTGTGAAGGTACTTGTTTTCTACTTCTAGTTTTTTTATTTTTTCCAAATACCAGGACCCATATCTCACATAGTTTATACAATCGAATTCACGAAACACAGGAATGAGTGACTCCACAGTCTTCACGTGCAGCTCCCAGTCACCTTTTCTATCAGTATGTACTAAGTCCTTCACTAGACCGATTAAATTCACAACATTTCCCCAGTACTTGCAAAGCTCTGACTTAACCTCGCACTCTTTGATAAACTCTTCAAACTTGGCTCTTAAGGTTTGTGATATTGAACGAAGTGTAGTGAATGTTGCCTGGCTTTGCATTGTGTCCTTCAAATGAAGTGCGTCCTGTGCCTTGCACACTTCTTCCATAACATCTGCGAAATCTAATTTGTTATTCTTCTTCCAGAAGGCCATCCAACGCAATGTTTCTATAGCCTCAGAGATGGTGAGCATACCCTGTAAAGATCGAACATAATGAGTTCCGCTCAATACAGATTGCACAGTTTTGGTTCCAAAGATTTCAGTCTCAATGAGTGCATCTTCTATGCCACATCCACTTAGATAACTTCCTACACACCGCAGGGCAACCTTTGTCATGTAAAAAATGCCCATCATTGGATAAAGATCACTAAATTCTTCTGGATTGCTCATACAGATCTCAGCGACAATACGGAAGACACCTTCGTCACAGAATATTGGGAGGATTGGTTGATCTTCAAGCTGAGCACGCACATTTTGGAAATTTTTTAGAGCTGTATATACTGTTGAGTAGTTTGTAACAGGAGATGGTATTACTGGTAAAAAGCCAACCTTTTTCAATGAGACGGTACTCTGTGAGATTAGAGCATGAATTCCAGCCCATGGAGGAACAGGTTTGTGCTGATCTTTCAGTCCACACCGAATAAGAGTAATAACAAATTCAGTTTCCTTGGTTTTACAGACTGCAGTATCGGGCACTACATGATGCATATCCTCAGCTACTTTGAAACTTTCTGGTAAAGTGGGACGTGTTTTTGGCTTGTAGTAGTTTTGCACACACTGACAAGGCAATTGTGTTGTAAGTTTTCAACTTCGTTTTTGTATATTTAATGCTGACACTGATTGCTTCCCTGCATCTAACTCATTGACACGGTCTTGAAAAAGCACCATTGCCGTGTCATGTGTGCCATATGTGCCAGACAAAGAAGAGCTGTCTTCAAAATCAACATTATCATAGGCCGCAATTGTAAATGCTTTGTTAGTAAAGTGACTGGGGAGTGGTGTGCTGTTAATTTCACATGATTTCACAGCGTAAGCTGCTAACAAGTTCCTGCTCCGTATTATGTCGTTATAACTTGTTGATACACCTATCCTATTCATTGAAGTGATAAACTCTTTACTTTTGCACTTGTCATAGATCGCGTGAGCGGTCATCATGTGTAGTGGAGTTTTCTTTTTTCCGTGATGTAGGTCATAAAACATAATTTGATAAATACAGTACATTTGTACAGCCAGTCGATTCATGGGATTGTTCTGCTCTTCTTCGCTTATATTTTCAAACCCATCATCAGTGTTGTTGTCATCTGTTCCTAAGTCAAGGGAATTTGCTTGTAATAGTTTTCCTTTACTGATAATAACCAAACCAGAAAAAAATGTCAAGAAAACGTCTGGCATTCTTGTTGACTCCCATGATTTGCGGAGCTCTGAGGCATCACAAAATTTGTCCGTAAGTCCAAAATCTATGTTTTGCAGGACTTCTCTTAAAATTCTTCCTGCTGATTTCACTGCATCCTGCGATCTTATTTTGACTGCAAGATCTTCAGGAGTCAGATCTGCTGAGAATACCATAAGTGGTTCATTTTTTTTTTTTTTTTTTTTTGTCAGACGGACAGAAACGAATTTTGTCACCGTACACTCTCACTAGAAACAATTTAATCTCATTGTTAAAAACACATACTGTTTCATCAATGTTGGTCATTAATTCCCTGATATCACTGAGTGTGAATCCGTACCCAGCACTCAAGAGTGGTTCTAAAACCTCATTTGCTTTTTCAAAAACCGCGAACTTATCAGAACGCTGAAAGCGATGCTTCTGTTCCTGGGAGCTCACGGCACGTTCGTACCTCCGAACATATGCACGCATACAGTTTCCGTGGCCATACAAATCTGCAGCAAACACGTGAACCTCACTATTAAGATAAGCAACACGACTGAAAACTTCATCTTGGAAGAAACTAGCTGCAGATAGAAACGCGTTTGCTCTTTGAGACTCACACACCCTGTATTTTACTCTTTCATCATTCCCTTTCGTCCTTATTCTTGCTAAACCACAGATAATACACGGAAGGTCCTCTGGTTTGTGATGAGATGTTGGAGCTGGGCGAGGGGTTGCCATAGATCTTCTAAGTTTGTGGACACTGGATTTGGCCGAAGCTGCCTTCTCGGAACACTCAGAATCTTGTTGTGGTACACTGGTTTCTGCTAGTTGTTGATGAATTCTTTCCAGGCTTTTCTTCATTGTGTATGACTTGTAGCACTTGTTGTTACAGTGATAAAATATTGGCTCCTGTTCACCAATCAATTTCAATCTTTTGTGGACTTCATCTTGTCTTATTTCAGCTGCGTCTCGAATTCGCTTCTGTCCAGCCGTGGTAGATGTCAGTCTTTCGTCTGTATCACTTTGGCATATAACACATTTGTCTTTGTGGAGTGGGTTCACAGAGTCTATAGCTAACAAAAGTTTATCAGGAGATCTCAATCCGCTGCTATCATCTTTATCACTCATGTTTATGTCACCAAGTCAATAGAATACCTGCAACACACAAAAGATAGAATATGAATATTTTTAAAAGATAGAATGATATATATTTTAAATTACATGTTTAACTTGTTAGATATCAACATGATACTTCTAGGATATATTAGTGGTGTACCAAAGTTTATTTTAAGATGAATTGCATCTATCTAGTGGCAGTGTTTCCAGCCATGAAAAAATTTAATTCCCGACTTTAGGTGAACATTTTAGAAAAAAATCCCATTTTCCCTCTATAATTTCCCTCTTAATATCTAGATTGAAACAAATATACCATCATCTGAAAACCTTTTCTTTAGCCGACACAACGCACTATAGAAAATTTCAATAGGATAATTAGGGAAGCTGCAGCATCTGCATAACTTCGTCGACGAAAACATCAA
The DNA here is from genome assembly GCF_964235325.1 of Thermobia domestica. Lineage (NCBI taxonomy): Eukaryota > Metazoa > Arthropoda > Insecta > Zygentoma > Lepismatidae > Thermobia > Thermobia domestica. The sequence goes on along the minus strand of NC_137460.1, from coordinate 269,184,345 downwards.
AAAGCACACAGTATCGAAAGGGTTAAAATGACGTTCAGAACCTAATTGGCCCGGATTAGAAATGTCTACCCAAGCTAAATTAGTTCAATAATGATCCGAGAACAAAAATCAAAAATCAAATTCTCTGGACCTCGATTTTTTTACGGGGGTATACTATGGGTCCAGGACTAACATTGTTACATCACCTTTTCTTGTGAGTTTATCCACCACTGTTTCCAAAGTGATAATTTATCACAAATTATGAAAAATTACAAAGTTTAATTTGGTTTCTGATAGTTTGAAAATGCATTTTGTTCACTGTTTTCAGACAGCTGAATTGAGGTCTCCATAATAAAAGGGATCCAAGTTATACGTGACGTTTCCAATAAGTTTTATTTTATTCGGAAAACACTCTCCGGATCACAATATGCAAACTTCAAGAACCACATCCCATTCCACTCTACCAATGAGCGAATTGTGTCGTGGTTATCCTCCCAGCTATATACAGTATTTCACTATGGAGGGTCAAATTCCTAGGCATAAATTTACCTACTTCAAAAGTCACTTCCCCTGTCCTCCAAGGTTTTCACCTTATGTTTGATGTAGATGTATTATTGAGTGTAACGGAATAAAATTATGTGGTTTTGAAACTTACAATTTTGAGCGTTTAAACGGTCTGCGAGGATAGTTTGTAATAATACTCCACATACAAGTGTGGATCAGCCAGTTAAATAAAAAATTCGCATATGCTATAACGTCCCTATTTTACATTCAGTGCCCCTTATTAATGGTTTTAAGTCCACGCCCCTCACAGCTTCTCATTATGATCCTGGTAGAAATAAGAACACTGTTGATATTAGAAAAATCCAGATGCCAGACTAATCCAGATGCATGTGATAACATCAAGTGGTAAAATAGAAAATTAATTTGAGAACTTAGCTCAATATATAGTAAAGAATATCGCGAAAAGAAAAAACAACGAAAACAAGAGAAAAAGCATACATTATTTTAGCACAAATTATAAATCTTTATAAACGAAGCCGAAAACTTGTTATAAGCAAAATTAACTTCTCTCGAAATAACCTGAAACAGGTGAACATCACTTCCGTTTTGTTAATGTTCGTTATAATACAAGTTTGTAATTCCAGATATTGTTTGGCAATAGACCAAATAGAAAAGAGAAACAAACATAACAAAATGATATTCGGAAGAATGAAAAGAAAGCCAAGAACAAACTTTTAGATAATATTCCTGTTGATTGCCAGCAGTTTCTTCTTGTTTCACTTCCAGTTTACTCGCGCTTTATCCTATCGATTTTAAGACAATACTGATGAGAATTAATCGCGAATGTTTCACCCAAATAGTAACATCATATTTAACTGAAGACAAAGAAGAGAAAGCAGCTTTTTGATTCACTCCCAGCTCTTTTAGGATTTCCATTTTTGTAAGGTATATGCTATTAGAGTAGTTTTTAAATTCAGAAAATATTTTAGAAAACAGAAGGAAACGAAGGAGAAAGGGATTGAGTTTAAACATCGGAGACGATGCAATATTCAAAATGCATAATCGTAACCTACAGAGTTATAACTAACCAGAAAAGAGAGGCAACGAAAATAGACAATTACAAGGAAGAAAAAGGCATGAGGCAAGTGTCCTAGACAACATTGTAAGTAGTCTACAAAGAAACGGAGAATGCAGGCTATAATCTTAAAAGAAAACAATAGTACAAATTAAAGAAATCTAGGTTTGATAATGGTAATTGTTGTAAAGGGTGATTAATAAGCTTAGAAACGACACTCAAGCTTGTATTCTATAAGCTTTGGGTCATCAGCCAGTTCTAATCGAACAAACGTCAGTTTCATTTAAAATGAAAATCTAACTTTAATTTTTAAGGCTTCACTCGTGAACTTCCTGATTTTGTATGGAATTACTCAGCGTTTACAGCTTCAAATGCAAAAAAAAAAAAAAAAAAGAAAGAAAAAGAAAAAAACATGGACCTGTCCAAAAAGGCAGTATGAAGTATGGGAAAATCTATCAATACACACAAGTACTGACAAAATAATAGAAAACTCATATCTTGGTGGAATTCAAACGAAAATAGTGTGAAAATAATCTTAAAAATTGAGAAAAGTGTAAATAAAAGAAAGGGAAAAATACGTGGAAACACAAAATATATCAGAAAACTGATACACAAGTAAACTATAAACCATTAGCTTCATAACATTTTCGTCTGTCTTGGTTCGTTGTACTCTCCTGTTTCTGCACTTTCGATTGGATCATAGAATATATTCCCCCGTGTAAGAAATATAATAAAAGTGGAAAATAATTTTTCTTAAAGCAGTTTAAATCTTTGTCTCATAAAAACTTGGACTCAACCATCATCGTGCTCTACTAATGTAAACCTACATTCAAGAATAAAATGCAGCTTATACGGTGCAGTTTTCTATCCTACTAAGAAATTTTGTTCGAAAATCGGGATGTACTTAATAAATTCGTATTTATGATATTCTTAATCTGGACTCTAAAAGGCTAATTTATAAATAAATAAATAACGCTTCGCTGGCATTTTATGAGTACATCTCAGTAACCCACAATAAAATTTGACTTAACATCGCTCTGAAATGAAGTTAATTAATAATGATGATGTCAGCCTACAGGAGTTGTATATAGAAGAACGAAAAGTCGTTTATAAAATACCCTTTCTAAAAGTACAACGAAAACATTATCTGATAAAATGCTGCTGCCCCTAACAGAAATTGAAACTAACGTTACTCAGAAATCAATTTACAGTTATAATGACCACCCCCTTTTAAAGGGAACCCAAAAAGAAGAAGCTGACGTCGGGCACATTTTTTAAATATAATAAGATTCTATTTTGTCAAAAAAGATACTTTGCATTTATATTTTGTATTGATAAATCTATTCTTAATCTTCTATCCTAAAGCTGTTCTTAAATTTAAAAAAATACAAAATCCTGCGAGACCTTTATCTATGACCATTCTCACTTATGTCTAAAACCTAAAAGCAGAATAACAAAATTTACTTCACTCACCTAATAAGAAGGACGTGATCTTAAATTACGTTTCTCTCCAGCTAGAAGCAAAGTAACTGGCAATAGCTCTTAAAGTTCCAAACATGTTTCAGATAGAATGGTAGGGAAATTTTTCGTGGTTTTTACCTGGGATATTCTTACATTATATTATATTCTCAAATAAGATCTCAATTCATTTCACTCGCCTAAAAGAAATGAAACGGTCTCAAATTATACCATCCGCAGAGTAGGAGGCGTTCTGATCACGAAGTTTGAAACAAGTTTAATACTACGATCAAAATTTTTTTGATTGTTTGTCAGCACAGACATTAATACTTCCTTCTTCATAAAAAAAATACTAACGAGTTACTTGCCTCTTCTACCAGGAATAGCAGGATGTCAAATATATACTTCTACGATAGGCTCAGAGCAGCGCTAACAAAAATTCGAATTGGAAACCGATTGAAATAGAACGAATTGGAACTTCCTTTGTAGTTTCAAGCTAAGGATATTCTTACAAATTTCTAAATTGTATAAAGCACAAACTCCTTATTTGTTAAACTTAACTACTAAAAATGAAAAGAAATAAGTTTTTTGTTCCGTAACGTTGGTTGTAGAATAGTTGCAAGTAAAAGGTACAAATCCGATTCAAGTTAGGAAAATATTTCCAATCCTTATTCTTCAAATATAATCGAACTTTTGTTTGGGAATAACTGTTTTTCCGCTTCTGAACACAAAGGATATAATTTGAATTTGACTTACCCGTAATAAGTGAGGGAAACACATTTGTTACTATGTGATACAATATAAAATATACAATTATGTTCGTAGATAACAGAAACTAATATTATCCATCTCTTCTACTATTTACATACTCTAAATTTTGGCCACTCATTTACGCGCTCTCAGGAACTAACGTGGAAGTGTTTCACTTCAGATCACGTTATCGCTATCCGATGAGTGAAATAATTAGTTATTTTCTACAACCTATTAAAGGATAAGAATATATGGTAAGGTAATATGGTCAACCACTTGCTCTTTCGTTACTTTTTGATTATTGCTAGTGCTCCTATGTTTGTTCTCTCAACATCGAGCTTATCATAACCTGCTCTAATGCTATTCGCAAAAATCTAAATATGTAGCCTACTAGATTTGCAATTCTGCTTTTACGAAAGTTTTCAAACAAGGTCTCTCGTGTGTTACTAGCATCGTGAATCATTGTTCATTTTTGTTTTTTACGCTAAAAGTAAAAAGGGCATGCGAAGATAAATACTACACTCTGACAAGTAAACCTTACGTTTGGGTGAATCGAGTTGCTGACTGAGACACATATGAGAAAGTAGTACTAAATGTGGTCAGTATTTCAGTGAAGTTGTAGGTGCGAAGCTCCAGGGGTTTAGGAGATACAGCTACCAGATCATCACATGAAAGTACAAAATAGTCTTCATACAGTTGGAGGTAAAAGCTCTGTAAGACCTCTTGTAACGACAAAAGGTGAATAACAAATATATGGGTACATATTAGGACTAGGGGGAAGTCATATAGTAAGGGTATACCTGACGGCGGCCACCTTGAAATCCGCCATTTTGAATTAAGGTTAAGTTTTTAAAATAGGAATAGGGTCATGTGATACATGATTTAAGGCGCAAATTTAATCAGAAGAACAATGGTGATGTTAATTTTGATTTACGCGCAATTGGTAAAAAGTTACAGGGAAATTAAATATTGTTGCAGCATATATATTAGTCCTTTACCCCACCTTGTAATTTTGTGTTAATGATAATAATTAAATAAAAAGCAGTTGAATAAATATTAGGTCTATGGTAAGAGTTGCCTTGATGGCGGCCATGTTCAAATCCGCCATTTTGAATCAGACAAAAGTTTTAAACAAAACACACAACATTGACACCTTATTAATAGCAAATTTTACCATAAATCCAACGGTATAACCATTTTTGCTTTATCATTAACCAGCATTTGTTATCGTATAAACAAGTTGCTAATTTAAGGAAAAATGACCAAAGTGGAATTGAGTCATAATTAAACTTGGGTCTTTCTTCCAGAAAAGTCCTCAATTAGTACAATCAATATATAGTTCAGAAAAGAGTGCATGACTTGCACAAATGCTCTGCTCACAGTGAGCACACCTGACAAAGGCAATCGAGTTACACTTGACACATTTGCCGTTAACAATTCCGTCAAAGCAGTAGTCGTAAGGAGCGATCTATTTAATTTTGTGCTGGTTAATGATAAAGCAAAAATGGTTATACCGTTGGAGTTATGGTAAAATTTGCTATTAATAAGGTGTCAATGTTATGCGTTTTGTTTAAAACTTTTGTCTGATTCAAAATGGCGGATTTGAACATGGCCGCCATTAAGGCAACTCTTGCCATAGACCTAATATTTATTCACCTGCTTTTTATTTAATTATTATCATTAACACAAAATTACAAGGTGGGGTAAAGGACTAATATATATGCTGCAACAATATTTAATTTCCCTGTAACTTTTTACCAATTGCGCGTAATTCAAAATTAACGTCACCATTGTTCTTCTGATTAAATTTGCGCCTTAAATCATGTATCACATGACCCTATTCCTATTTTAAAAACTTAACCTTAATTCAAAATGGCGGATTTCAAGGTGGCCGCCGTCAGGTATACCCTTACTATATGACTTCCCCCTAGTCCTAATATGTACCCATATATTTGTTATTCACCTTTTGTCGTTACAAGAGGTCTTACAGAGCTTTTACCTCCAACTGTATGAAGACTCTTCTGTACTTTCATGTGATGTTCTGATAGCTGTATCTCCTAAACCCCTGGAGCTTCGCACCTACAACTTCACTGAAATACTGACCGCATTTAGTACTACTTTCTCATATGTGTCTCAGTCAGCAACTCGATTCACCCAAACGTAAGGTTTACTTGTGAGTACCGAAAAATTGAAGAAATATGTTATACATCACATTATAAAATACAGGGAGCTGAACTGTTTGAAATAAATATTTAATATGTTGAGCGTGTTCATTTAAGTGGCATTTTATTACGTTGTGTTCATTCAAATGGGTATCATAAAGACGGTAACAGGATTAAAATTGTACGTCAAATATTATAATCTGAGTGGTCTCTCTTGTTAGAGAAAGGACATTTGGCACACTAGCCCTTTTACTTTTAAATAAGTGTCGCGTGCAGCAGTGTTTTCGGAAAGAAACATTCAAGAAAGAGAAGACAAACAATCTGCATACTATACTTCAGTACAAAAAATTTGACATCAACCTAATCTGGTATTAGCTACAGAAATGGCTGAATCGATTGATATTCAATTGTACATGTCTGCAGTTAGCCAGACATGGAATTCATTTAGAAAACTTTTTTTTTTCTTACGTTACTGTCACTAGAATGAAGATCCTACGAGTAAAAGAACAGATGTAAATTTTACGCTAAAAATGGTGGGTGTGTTTTGCTTAGGAGGTTTCTTTACGCTATACAAGTGAGCAAGTGATCTACGACTTACGAGTTGAAAACGGGCGATTTCCGCAGATTCCGCCTTAATATGCATTTATGACTAACAGACAATGTTTTGTATATGGTACCAGATTATATCTGTGTTAATTTTATATTGAAGCACTTCGAAAAGTGTAATCTGAGTTGTGAATAAAACAAGGATTTTTTTGTTATGGGCGTAATATCAAAATTATTAGTGTTTCATGTTTTAAGTGCATGTTTCTTATTTTCGTATTAAACTGAGACATTTATATTTTTGTACTTTGAAATAGTTGCTTTTAACTCATATCAATATGGAGGCTAGTGTTTTAGAACAATTTCAAGCAATGTTGACAGAGGAATTAGAGAAACAATTAGAAACCATTGCTCAGAAAATGGAATTGAATATTGGACGTCCAGGACAAAAAATAGATGAATCTTTAAGTGAATTCCAACAGTCTGTAGCAGAAGCGATTTGGGAGCGTAGGAAATAGCGAATTGAATGCCAAAGCTGACAGTTTACGTAATAATATCAAAGAAAGCCAATAACTCATTAACTGAGGTAGGCTGTGAATTAGTTAACGCGGCCAATCATATTGATTCAATAACTGCCGAGTTTAAAAATAGTGTAGTGGAATGAAAGAAAAGTCTCACTGAGAATTGTGAATACATGCGAACGGCACAGGTTGTGTGTTTTCAAGCCACTAAAATACAACAGTGCAAGGAAGTGCAAGGCGAAAAAGAAACCGCAAATATTCTTGAATTCGAGCCGGCCCACGTTGTGGAAGATATGTGCCAAATAAACCAGAAAGTTGATTTCAGTCAAGAAAAAAATATGCAGTGTAGAGATAGCGAAATAGGAAGAATCGTTATGTGTAACTGTAGACAATTATGTTTCTAATGTAATTGTTTAGCCGGCAAGTGATGCCTATGTTTCACACATGATGAACGGTGGAGCTGAGGTTGCGCGTACCCATCCTCTCGATGAAGCCAGGGAAGGCTTGAGAATTTATTTATTTATTTATTATTTATTTATACAAGTAACAATACAGACATAGTGGACACACACACTGCACACACAAATAATATATCTATTTTTAGGCCGGAAATTCTCCGGTACTCCAGAGACTTAGTATCAGGCCTATACAAAAAACTTAGTTTACATACCAGCCTATATGGCCGGATGGCCTCCGGTATTCCACGAGGCCAAAAAAAAAAAAGACATTAAAACACATACTATGAAATACATAAAGACAGACAGACACATACATATATATATTGGTGGCAACACTTCTAATACACACACCACAACTATAAAATTATTTTATTTTTTTCTTTTACATTTATTAGCACTAGACTGGTAACCTCCGGACCTTCTTGAGGTTCCAGTCCTTGGCAGAGTTTCTTTAATATTAATCAGTATTATATTATAAATCATTTTTATAGCTGTTACTTTTTTTTACTACAATTTTAATTAACTATCATTTAATTTATTATTAATTTTACGTTATCTTTCAACAAGAAGACACATACATAATACAACCCGACATAATATGATTATGATAGATGGCTCTTCACAGAAGCTTTCGCTTGTGAGTGAGAAACCATCTTCATAAAGTATATATAAGTGAAATTTTATCATTTTTTCCTCTTTTTTCTCTTTTTCTTCCTTCTCTCCTCCATTTTTTCTTTTCCCTTCTCCTTCTCTATTTTCCTTTTTTTTAAATAAATAAATAAATAAAAAATAAACCCCAGTAGTTGTAGATAAGCATATTTCAAGTGACTTTAGTCGATTATTTACTAATTTAATACATTAATTTAATACGTTAACGCTCTTAAGTGATCATTCTTTATTTCCTTTAACCAATTAGTTATTAGTATTTTTAATCTATGCATTTTTCCTTCTTCCGTAATTTCTTTTGGAGTATTATTATAAAGTTTCGGAGCCAAATAATATGTTTGATTTTGTGATATACCCTTATTTACTTTTATTGTTTCAAGATCTTTTTGAGTTACTTTTCTTGTTCCATACCCATGAGAAATTTTATTCCATTCATTTTCATGTTTTTTTACATAGAGTAGGACTGCTTTTATATATAATTTTTCAACAGTTAAGACTGAAAATTCTCTATACAGGTTTTCTAGACTGTCTTCTTTGTTTTTATTTAAACATATTCTTATAATATTATTTTGCTGAACTTTTAAAGGTCTTATATGCGTCTCATAGGCAGATCCCCAACTTAAGATACCATACTGTAATATATTTTGTGTTAGTGCATAATATACCATACGTAAAACTTTTAATTCTAAACACCCTCTTAATTGTACAAATTTATACAACAATTTTCTTAATGTCTTGGCTACATGTTGAATATGCGATGTCCACTTTAAATGTTTATCAATTTTCACTCCTAAATAATTTTGTTCAGTTACTTTATTTATTGTATTACAGTTACAGTCTAAAGTATTAATACAGTTATGATATTTTAAGACAAAATTTTGTGGCTGTCCGGTTATTGTTGGTGAGAAAGCAATATAATTGGTTTTCGTTAAGTTTAGTACCAAGGAATTTTGTTCAAGCCATTGTTTTACTTTCTTTACTGTTATTTCCGCTTTTTTATAAGTTTCTTCCCACTTTTTCCCTGTTATTGTTATAGTGGTGTCGTCTGCAAAAGATTGAATGTAGCCATCAATGCCTATATTGTACAAATCATTTATATAAATTATAAATAAAATTGGACCTAATACTGATTCTTGTGGCACTCCATAGCTAACCTGTGATAATTCACTCATAACATTTCCAATTTTAACAGCTTGCAATCTATTACTTAAATAACTAGTAAACCATGAGAGTACTACACCTCTTACTCCATAATGTTCTAGCTTAGTTAACAATATATTATGAGATATTGTATCGAATGCTTTGGTTAAATCCAAAAATATTGTTATTACTTTTTCATTATGATCCATGTAATTTGTTATTATTTCCGTTAGTTTATAAATTGCATCAGATGTACTTCTCTCTTTTCTGAAACCAAACTGATTTAATGCAAGTATGTTATTAGTTTCAAGAAAGGAAACTAATCTCTTTTTAATACATTTTTCTAATATTTTAGCACAATTACTAAGTAGCGATATTGGTCTATAGTTATTGAGATCCTTTCTTGACCCTTTTTTATATACTGGTTTCACGAGTGCTAGTTTAAATTGATTAGGGAAAATACCTGTTTCTAAACTCATATTATATATATGCAACAGTGGTTTAGTTATTTCTTCTTTCACATTTTTCAATATTTTAGCAGTTATTTCATCTAGTCCTGGAGCCGATTTTGCTTTTAGTTGGTTTATATAAAATGAGATTTCTTGTTCAGTAATAGGCGTAAAAAACATACTGTTTTTAGCTTTGTTTCCTAGATTTTCATTTATTTTGGATAAATTTACATTTTTTACTAACCTTTCACCTATATTGCAGAAATATTTGTTGAATGTGTCAACTACTAGTTTAGGATATTGCTGAAAGTTAATGTTACCCGTAGGCGTTTGTATTACTGTAATGTCCATGCTTTTGTTTTCTTTTTTGTCAATAATGTTTGATATTACATTCCATAATTTACCTGTATTGTTTTCACAATTAACAATCTGCTTTTTATAGTACTCATTTTTTACCATTTTTATCAGTTGAGTTACCTTATTTCTAAATTTTTTATAGTGTTCTTTTATTTCCAGATTATCTTTATTTTTATTACAAGTTTGCTTAATTTGTCTCTTTCTCGTATATGTAATATCAATTCATCAGTTATCCATGGCTTTAACTTACGATATTTTGGGATAGTTTTTTCAATTATGAAAAATTACAAAGTTTAATTTGGTTTCTGATAGTTTGAAAATGCATTTTGTTCACTGTTTTCAGACAGCTGAATTGAGGTCTCCATAATAAAAGGGATCCAAGTTATACGTGACGTTTCCAATAAGTTTTATTTTATTCGGAAAACACTCTCCGGATCACAATATGCAAACTTCAAGAACCACATCCCATTCCACTCTACCAATGAGCGAATTGTGTCGTGGTTATCCTCCCAGCTATATACAGTATTTCACTATGGAGGGTCAAATTCCTAGGCATAAATTTACCTACTTCAAAAGTCACTTCCCCTGTCCTCCAAGGTTTTCACCTTATGTTTGATGTAGATGTATTATTGAGTGTAACGGAATAAAATTATGTGGTTTTGAAACTTACAATTTTGAGCGTTTAAACGGTCTGCGAGGATAGTTTGTAATAATACTCCACATACAAGTGTGGATCAGCCAGTTAAATAAAAAATTCGCATATGCTATAACGTCCCTATTTTACATTCAGTGCCCCTTATTAATGGTTTTAAGTCCACGCCCCTCACAGCTTCTCATTATGATCCTGGTAGAAATAAGAACACTGTTGATATTAGAAAAATCCAGATGCCAGACTAATCCAGATGCATGTGATAACATCAAGTGGTAAAATAGAAAATTAATTTGAGAACTTAGCTCAATATATAGTAAAGAATATCGCGAAAAGAAAAAACAACGAAAACAAGAGAAAAAGCATACATTATTTTAGCACAAATTATAAATCTTTATAAACGAAGCCGAAAACTTGTTATAAGCAAAATTAACTTCTCTCGAAATAACCTGAAACAGGTGAACATCACTTCCGTTTTGTTAATGTTCGTTATAATACAAGTTTGTAATTCCAGATATTGTTTGGCAATAGACCAAATAGAAAAGAGAAACAAACATAACAAAATGATATTCGGAAGAATGAAAAGAAAGCCAAGAACAAACTTTTAGATAATATTCCTGTTGATTGCCAGCAGTTTCTTCTTGTTTCACTTCCAGTTTACTCGCGCTTTATCCTATCGATTTTAAGACAATACTGATGAGAATTAATCGCGAATGTTTCACCCAAATAGTAACATCATATTTAACTGAAGACAAAGAAGAGAAAGCAGCTTTTTGATTCACTCCCAGCTCTTTTAGGATTTCCATTTTTGTAAGGTATATGCTATTAGAGTAGTTTTTAAATTCAGAAAATATTTTAGAAAACAGAAGGAAACGAAGGAGAAAGGGATTGAGTTTAAACATCGGAGACGATGCAATATTCAAAATGCATAATCGTAACCTACAGAGTTATAACTAACCAGAAAAGAGAGGCAACGAAAATAGACAATTACAAGGAAGAAAAAGGCATGAGGCAAGTGTCCTAGACAACATTGTAAGTAGTCTACAAAGAAACGGAGAATGCAGGCTATAATCTTAAAAGAAAACAATAGTACAAATTAAAGAAATCTAGGTTTGATAATGGTAATTGTTGTAAAGGGTGATTAATAAGCTTAGAAACGACACTCAAGCTTGTATTCTATAAGCTTTGGGTCATCAGCCAGTTCTAATCGAACAAACGTCAGTTTCATTTAAAATGAAAATCTAACTTTAATTTTTAAGGCTTCACTCGTGAACTTCCTGATTTTGTATGGAATTACTCAGCGTTTACAGCTTCAAATGCAAAAAAAAAAAAAAAAAAAAAAAAAAAGAAAGAAAAAGAAAAAAACATGGACCTGTCCAAAAAGGCAGTATGAAGTATGGGAAAATCTATCAATACACACAAGTACTGACAAAATAATAGAAAACTCATATCTTGGTGGAATTCAAACGAAAATAGTGTGAAAATAATCTTAAAAATTGAGAAAAGTGTAAATAAAAGAAAGGGAAAAATACGTGGAAACACAAAATATATCAGAAAACTGATACACAAGTAAACTATAAACCATTAGCTTCATAACATTTTCGTCTGTCTTGGTTCGTTGTACTCTCCTGTTTCTGCACTTTCGATTGGATCATAGAATATATTCCGCCGTGTAAGAAATATAATAAAAGTGGAAAATAATTTTTCTTAAAGCAGTTTAAATCTTTGTCTCATAAAAACTTGGACTCAACCATCATCGTGCTCTACTAATGTAAACCTACATTCAAGAATAAAATGCAGCTTATACGGTGCAGTTTTCTATCCTACTAAGAAATTTTGTTCGAAAATCGGGATGTACTTAATAAATTCGTATTTATGATATTCTTAATCTGGACTCTAAAAGGCTAATTTATAAATAAATAAATAACGCTTCGCTGGCATTTTATGAGTACATCTCAGTAACCCACAATAAAATTTGACTTAACATCGCTCTGAAATGAAGTTAATTAATAATGATGATGTCAGCCTACAGGAGTTGTATATAGAAGAACGAAAAGTCGTTTATAAAATACCCTTTCTAAAAGTACAACGAAAACATTATCTGATAAAATGCTGCTGCCCCTAACAGAAATTGAAACTAACGTTACTCAGAAATCAATTTACAGTTATAATGACCACCCCCTTTTAAAGGGAACCCAAAAAGAAGAAGCTGACGTCGGGCACATTTTTTAAATATAATAAGATTCTATTTTGTCAAAAAAGATACTTTGCATTTATATTTTGTATTGATAAATCTATTCTTAATCTTCTATCCTAAAGCTGTTCTTAAATTTAAAAAAATACAAAATCCTGCGAGACCTTTATCTATGACCATTCTCACTTATGTCTAAAACCTAAAAGCAGAATAACAAAATTTACTTCACTCACCTAATAAGAAGGACGTGATCTTAAATTACGTTTCTCTCCAGCTAGAAGCAAAGTAACTGGCAATAGCTCTTAAAGTTCCAAACATGTTTCAGATAGAATGGTAGGGAAATTTTTCGTGGTTTTTACCTGGGATATTCTTACATTATATTATATTCTCAAATAAGATCTCAATTCATTTCACTCGCCTAAAAGAAATGAAACGGTCTCAAATTATACCATCCGCAGAGTAGGAGGCGTTCTGATCACGAAGTTTGAAACAAGTTTAATACTACGATCAAAATTTTTTTGATTGTTTGTCAGCACAGACATTAATACTTCCTTCTTCATAAAAAAAATACTAACGAGTTACTTGCCTCTTCTACCAGGAATAGCAGGATGTCAAATATATACTTCTACGATAGGCTCAGAGCAGCGCTAACAAAAATTCGAATTGGAAACCGATTGAAATAGAACGAATTGGAACTTCCTTTGTAGTTTCAAGCTAAGGATATTCTTACAAATTTCTAAATTGTATAAAGCACAAACTCCTTATTTGTTAAACTTAACTACTAAAAATGAAAAGAAATAAGTTTTTTGTTCCGTAACGTTGGTTGTAGAATAGTTGCAAGTAAAAGGTACAAATCCGATTCAAGTTAGGAAAATATTTCCAATCCTTATTCTTCAAATATAATCGAACTTTTGTTTGGGAATAACTGTTTTTCCGCTTCTGAACACAAAGGATATAATTTGAATTTGACTTACCCGTAATAAGTGAGGGAAACACATTTGTTACTATGTGATACAATATAAAATATACAATTATGTTCGTAGATAACAGAAACTAATATTATCCATCTCTTCTACTATTTACATACTCTAAATTTTGGCCACTCATTTACGCGCTCTCAGGAACTAACGTGGAAGTGTTTCACTTCAGATCACGTTATCGCTATCCGATGAGTGAAATAATTAGTTATTTTCTACAACCTATTAAAGGATAAGAATATATGGTAAGGTAATATGGTCAACCACTTGCTCTTTCGTTACTTTTTGATTATTGCTAGTGCTCCTATGTTTGTTCTCTCAACATCGAGCTTATCATAACCTGCTCTAATGCTATTCGCAAAAATCTAAATATGTAGCCTACTAGATTTGCAATTCTGCTTTTACGAAAGTTTTCAAACAAGGTCTCTCGTGTGTTACTAGCATCGTGAATCATTGTTCATTTTTGTTTTTTACGCTAAAAGTAAAAAGGGCATGCGAAGATAAATACTACACTCTGACAAGTAAACCTTACGTTTGGGTGAATCGAGTTGCTGACTGAGACACATATGAGAAAGTAGTACTAAATGTGGTCAGTATTTCAGTGAAGTTGTAGGTGCGAAGCTCCAGGGGTTTAGGAGATACAGCTACCAGATCATCATGAAAGTACAAAATAGTCTTCATACAGTTGGAGGTAAAAGCTCTGTAAGACCTCTTGTAACGACAAAAGGTGAATAACAAATATATGGGTACATATTAGGACTAGGGGGAAGTCATATAGTAAGGGTATACCTGACGGCGGCCACCTTGAAATCCGCCATTTTGAATTAAGGTTAAGTTTTTAAAATAGGAATAGGGTCATGTGATACATGATTTAAGGCGCAAATTTAATCAGAAGAACAATGGTGATGTTAATTTTGATTTACGCGCAATTGGTAAAAAGTTACAGGGAAATTAAATATTGTTGCAGCATATATATTAGTCCTTTACCCCACCTTGTAATTTTGTGTTAATGATAATAATTAAATAAAAAGCAGTTGAATAAATATTAGGTCTATGGTAAGAGTTGCCTTGATGGCGGCCATGTTCAAATCCGCCATTTTGAATCAGACAAAAGTTTTAAACAAAACACACAACATTGACACCTTATTAATAGCAAATTTTACCATAAATCCAACGGTATAACCATTTTTGCTTTATCATTAACCAGCATTTGTTATCGTATAAACAAGTTGCTAATTTAAGGAAAAATGACCAAAGTGGAATTGAGTCATAATTAAACTTGGGTCTTTCTTCCAGAAAAGTCCTCAATTAGTACAATCAATATATAGTTCAGAAAAGAGTGCATGACTTGCACAAATGCTCTGCTCACAGTGAGCACACCTGACAAAGGCAATCGAGTTACACTTGACACATTTGCCGTTAACAATTCCGTCAAAGCAGTAGTCGTAAGGAGCGATCTATTTAATTTTGTGCTGGTTAATGATAAAGCAAAAATGGTTATACCGTTGGAGTTATGGTAAAATTTGCTATTAATAAGGTGTCAATGTTATGCGTTTTGTTTAAAACTTTTGTCTGATTCAAAATGGCGGATTTGAACATGGCCGCCATTAAGGCAACTCTTGCCATAGACCTAATATTTATTCACCTGCTTTTTATTTAATTATTATCATTAACACAAAATTACAAGGTGGGGTAAAGGACTAATATATATGCTGCAACAATATTTAATTTCCCTGTAACTTTTTACCAATTGCGCGTAAATCAAAATTAACGTCACCATTGTTCTTCTGATTAAATTTGCGCCTTAAATCATGTATCACATGACCCTATTCCTATTTTAAAAACTTAACCTTAATTCAAAATGGCGGATTTCAAGGTGGCCGCCGTCAGGTATACCCTTACTATATGACTTCCCCCTAGTCCTAATATGTACCCATATATTTGTTATTCACCTTTTGTCGTTACAAGAGGTCTTACAGAGCTTTTACCTCCAACTGTATGAAGACTCTTCTGTACTTTCATGTGATGTTCTGATAGCTGTATCTCCTAAACCCCTGGAGCTTCGCACCTACAACTTCACTGAAATACTGACCGCATTTAGTACTACTTTCTCATATGTGTCTCAGTCAGCAACTCGATTCACCCAAACGTAAGGTTTACTTGTGAGTACCGAAAAATTGAAGAAATATGTTATACATCACATTATAAAATACAGGGAGCTGAACTGTTTGAAATAAATATTTAATATGTTGAGCGTGTTCATTTAAGTGGCATTTTATTACGTTGTGTTCATTCAAATGGGTATCATAAAGACGGTAACAGGATTAAAATTGTACGTCAAATATTATAATCTGAGTGGTCTCTCTTGTTAGAGAAAGGACATTTGGCACACTAGCCCTTTTACTTTTAAATAAGTGTCGCGTGCAGCAGTGTTTTCGGAAAGAAACATTCAAGAAAGAGAAGACAAACAATCTGCATACTATACTTCAGTACAAAAAATTTGACATCAACCTAATCTGGTATTAGCTACAGAAATGGCTGAATCGATTGATATTCAATTGTACATGTCTGCAGTTAGCCAGACATGGAATTCATTTAGAAAACTTTTTTTTTTCTTACGTTACTGTCACTAGAATGAAGATCCTACGAGTAAAAGAACAGATGTAAATTTTACGCTAAAAATGGTGGGTGTGTTTTGCTTAGGAGGTTTCTTTACGCTATACAAGTGAGCAAGTGATCTACGACTTACGAGTTGAAAACGGGCGATTTCCGCAGATTCCGCCTTAATATGCATTTATGACTAACAGACAATGTTTTGTATATGGTACCAGATTATATCTGTGTTAATTTTATATTGAAGCACTTCGAAAAGTGTAATCTGAGTTGTGAATAAAACAAGGATTTTTTTGTTATGGGCGTAATATCAAAATTATTAGTGTTTCATGTTTTAAGTGCATGTTTCTTATTTTCGTATTAAACTGAGACATTTATATTTTTGTACTTTGAAATAGTTGCTTTTAACTCATATCAATATGGAGGCTAGTGTTTTAGAACAATTTCAAGCAATGTTGACAGAGGAATTAGAGAAACAATTAGAAACCATTGCTCAGAAAATGGAATTGAATATTGGACGTCCAGGACAAAAAATAGATGAATCTTTAAGTGAATTCCAACAGTCTGTAGCAGAAGCGATTTGGGAGCGTAGGAAATAGCGAATTGAATGCCA
This sequence comes from Thermobia domestica, assembly GCF_964235325.1. Lineage (NCBI taxonomy): Eukaryota > Metazoa > Arthropoda > Insecta > Zygentoma > Lepismatidae > Thermobia > Thermobia domestica. The sequence continues at coordinate 269,167,237 of NC_137460.1, read as the reverse complement.
AAGCTGACAGTTTACGTAATAATATCAAAGAAAGCCAATAACTCATTAACTGAGGTAGGCTGTGAATTAGTTAACGCGGCCAATCATATTGATTCAATAACTGCCGAGTTTAAAAATAGTGTAGTGGAATGAAAGAAAAGTCTCACTGAGAATTGTGAATACATGCGAACGGCACAGGTTGTGTGTTTTCAAGCCACTAAAATACAACAGTGCAAGGAAGTGCAAGGCGAAAAAGAAACCGCAAATATTCTTGAATTCGAGCCGGCCCACGTTGTGGAAGATATGTGCCAAATAAACCAGAAAGTTGATTTCAGTCAAGAAAAAAATATGCAGTGTAGAGATAGCGAAATAGGAAGAATCGTTATGTGTAACTGTAGACAATTATGTTTCTAATGTAATTGTTTAGCCGGCAAGTGATGCCTATGTTTCACACATGATGAACGGTGGAGCTGAGGTTGCGCGTACCCATCCTCTCGATGAAGCCAGGGAAGGCTTGAGAATTTATTTATTTATTTATTATTTATTTATACAAGTAACAATACAGACATAGTGGACACACACACTGCACACACAAATAATATATCTATTTTTAGGCCGGAAATTCTCCGGTACTCCAGAGACTTAGTATCAGGCCTATACAAAAAACTTAGTTTACATACCAGCCTATATGGCCGGATGGCCTCCGGTATTCCACGAGGCCAAAAAAAAAAAAGACATTAAAACACATACTATGAAATACATAAAGACAGACAGACACATACATATATATATTGGTGGCAACACTTCTAATACACACACCACAACTATAAAATTATTTTATTTTTTTCTTTTACATTTATTAGCACTAGACTGGTAACCTCCGGACCTTCTTGAGGTTCCAGTCCTTGGCAGAGTTTCTTTAATATTAATCAGTATTATATTATAAATCATTTTTATAGCTGTTACTTTTTTTTACTACAATTTTAATTAACTATCATTTAATTTATTATTAATTTTACGTTATCTTTCAACAAGAAGACACATACATAATACAACCCGACATAATATGATTATGATAGATGGCTCTTCACAGAAGCTTTCGCTTGTGAGTGAGAAACCATCTTCATAAAGTATATATAAGTGAAATTTTATCATTTTTTCCTCTTTTTTCTCTTTTTCTTCCTTCTCTCCTCCATTTTTTCTTTTCCCTTCTCCTTCTCTATTTTCCTTTTTTTTAAATAAATAAATAAATAAAAAATAAACCCCAGTAGTTGTAGATAAGCATATTTCAAGTGACTTTAGTCGATTATTTACTAATTTAATACATTAATTTAATACGTTAACGCTCTTAAGTGATCATTCTTTATTTCCTTTAACCAATTAGTTATTAGTATTTTTAATCTATGCATTTTTCCTTCTTCCGTAATTTCTTTTGGAGTATTATTATAAAGTTTCGGAGCCAAATAATATGTTTGATTTTGTGATATACCCTTATTTACTTTTATTGTTTCAAGATCTTTTTGAGTTACTTTTCTTGTTCCATACCCATGAGAAATTTTATTCCATTCATTTTCATGTTTTTTTACATAGAGTAGGACTGCTTTTATATATAATTTTTCAACAGTTAAGACTGAAAATTCTCTATACAGGTTTTCTAGACTGTCTTCTTTGTTTTTATTTAAACATATTCTTATAATATTATTTTGCTGAACTTTTAAAGGTCTTATATGCGTCTCATAGGCAGATCCCCAACTTAAGATACCATACTGTAATATATTTTGTGTTAGTGCATAATATACCATACGTAAAACTTTTAATTCTAAACACCCTCTTAATTGTACAAATTTATACAACAATTTTCTTAATGTCTTGGCTACATGTTGAATATGCGATGTCCACTTTAAATGTTTATCAATTTTCACTCCTAAATAATTTTGTTCAGTTACTTTATTTATTGTATTACAGTTACAGTCTAAAGTATTAATACAGTTATGATATTTTAAGACAAAATTTTGTGGCTGTCCGGTTATTGTTGGTGAGAAAGCAATATAATTGGTTTTCGTTAAGTTTAGTACCAAGGAATTTTGTTCAAGCCATTGTTTTACTTTCTTTACTGTTATTTCCGCTTTTTTATAAGTTTCTTCCCACTTTTTCCCTGTTATTGTTATAGTGGTGTCGTCTGCAAAAGATTGAATGTAGCCATCAATGCCTATATTGTACAAATCATTTATATAAATTATAAATAAAATTGGACCTAATACTGATTCTTGTGGCACTCCATAGCTAACCTGTGATAATTCACTCATAACATTTCCAATTTTAACAGCTTGCAATCTATTACTTAAATAACTAGTAAACCATGAGAGTACTACACCTCTTACTCCATAATGTTCTAGCTTAGTTAACAATATATTATGAGATATTGTATCGAATGCTTTGGTTAAATCCAAAAATATTGTTATTACTTTTTCATTATGATCCATGTAATTTGTTATTATTTCCGTTAGTTTATAAATTGCATCAGATGTACTTCTCTCTTTTCTGAAACCAAACTGATTTAATGCAAGTATGTTATTAGTTTCAAGAAAGGAAACTAATCTCTTTTTAATACATTTTTCTAATATTTTAGCACAATTACTAAGTAGCGATATTGGTCTATAGTTATTGAGATCCTTTCTTGACCCTTTTTTATATACTGGTTTCACGAGTGCTAGTTTAAATTGATTAGGGAAAATACCTGTTTCTAAACTCATATTATATATATGCAACAGTGGTTTAGTTATTTCTTCTTTCACATTTTTCAATATTTTAGCAGTTATTTCATCTAGTCCTGGAGCCGATTTTGCTTTTAGTTGGTTTATATAAAATGAGATTTCTTGTTCAGTAATAGGCGTAAAAAACATACTGTTTTTAGCTTTGTTTCCTAGATTTTCATTTATTTTGGATAAATTTACATTTTTTACTAACCTTTCACCTATATTGCAGAAATATTTGTTGAATGTGTCAACTACTAGTTTAGGATATTGCTGAAAGTTAATGTTACCCGTAGGCGTTTGTATTACTGTAATGTCCATGCTTTTGTTTTCTTTTTTGTCAATAATGTTTGATATTACATTCCATAATTTACCTGTATTGTTTTCACAATTAACAATCTGCTTTTTATAGTACTCATTTTTTACCATTTTTATCAGTTGAGTTACCTTATTTCTAAATTTTTTATAGTGTTCTTTTATTTCCAGATTATCTTTATTTTTTATTACAAGTTTGCTTAATTTGTCTCTTTCTCGTATATGTAATATCAATTCATCAGTTATCCATGGCTTTAACTTACGATATTTTGGGATAGTTTTTTCAATTACTATTTGTGAAGTTTTAATACATTTTTGTAATGTCGAAATGAAAGCTGAAGTAGCTAAATTTACATCCAAACTTTGATACACATTCAACCAACTTCACTTCTGTATTTCATTTTTTAGTCTTTGGTAATCTATAATAGTTCGAGGTTTGTTTGTTATTGATTTATCGGCAATTTCCATATTTAAGTTAACACTAGTAATATAATGATCTGTAATTGCCGTATGCAATATTGCTGCAGTGACATTTTGATTATATTTTTGCCTTAAAAAGATATGATCTATACATGTTTTAGTTGTTTCAGTTACTCTTGTATAATTATTTACACATGAAATATACCCGTTTTTATAAAGTATGTTTAAGTAGTTGTCTACATTTTCGTCGTACCTATTACTTAATATGTCAAAATTTATGTCTCCAATAACGAACCCATTTGTTTTGACATTTTTAAGTTCATTTTCGAAGGAGCGTAAGAATTCTCCTTCATTACCACTTGGCGTTCTATAAATACACATTAAATTATAGTTTCTTTGCTATATGAAATATTTTAACTTAGACCAGAAGCATCATTTAATTCTCATTCTTTAATATTCTCAATACTAATATTATTATTTATGAATACCATTACACCATCTGCTTTATTTAGAGATCGTTTTGTGAAGAAACAATGATAATTTTTTAAATTTATTTCATATTGATTATGCCATGTTTCGGAGAGAACTAATACATGTAAATTAAATTCTAAATTTTGTAATAAAATTAAAAGCTCATCCCAATTTTTACGAACACTTCTAATATTAAGATTCAAGATGTTGATACCAATTTTATCTTTAAACACATTATTAAATAAAGTAACAGTTTCGCATACATTAGTTTCGATATTTTGTTGAGTATTTATATCTTCAATTATAGAACTTGTTTCAAGCATTTATTTAACCCTTCCTACAATTCTTACTACCTGTTTTTGCTTAAAATTACGTCAATTTGTCAACATCTTCTAGGCTACGTAATATAAAAACATCTTTATCTCCCTCTCTTTTACGCAACTTTATGCTACCTGTACTATCTACCCACAGGAAGGCATAATTCTTTTCGCTTTTAATTTTCCTGGCTTTTCCAAATACCTTTCTGCGGTTTAGAGTTAGACTTTGACATAGATGGGTTCATTATGGTTATATCCTAAGTGGGTACAATTGAGATTCCTCTTTACTTTACGTTTCTGGAGGAAATTTTCTTTAACCTCTCTCCGAACAAACTTAACCATTATTGTTCCTGATGTTTGATGAGGAGCTTTCTTTACTCTATGGCATAGATCTATCATTTCTCTTTCAATGTTTATGTCTAAAGCACGGCCCAACTGTTGCACAACTTCATATGTATCTTCGTTCGTTTTTTCTGGTACACCCTGTATTTCTAACGTATTTCGTCTTCCATACTGGTCGAGCTCATCCAATCTCATCTCAGTGTCTAGTAGCTGCTTTTTGAGAGCGATGTTTTCTTCCTTCGGCTGTTCAATAGTAGCGAGGCACGCAGAAATGCTTTCTGATTGTTTTTTGATGATGTCTGCATTTTCATCCAGTTTCTGATGCGCCAGGTCAAGAGATTTTCCAAGTTCACGCTCAAGGTCGGTGTTGTTTTTTTTTAATCACGGAGATATCATCTTTTAATTCTTTTAATAGTTTATAAATGTTTTCGATAGATGGTAGCACTTCATTCTGTTCTGAATTGGTATTACGCCTAGCTTTTATGCAACCTTTACACTTCCAAGGCAAATTTGATTGTTTCATATATTCCACGTCACTTTCTTTTAACTATGAACATTTTAGGTGGGTCCAGTTTAGACACTCAATGCACTGAATTTTGGAGGTAATGTCTTGTCTCAGAACAGGTTTGGAACACTCAATGCAGGAGCTCATGATGTTTGTTTATATCTTATGATCGTACTCCTATTCAGGTATTTGATGTTTACGTGTCAGTCAATTTATAATTTTTGCAACAGATAGTAAAGTCAGCGATATTATTTAACAAAATGTATCTAGTTAAATGTAAGAGTACTTACCGAATTCGTTATTCTTGTATCACTTCACTCACGTAAACAGTATCACTTAAATTTAAACTAAATATTAGGAGCACATTATAATGTGTCTTTACACATCCATATCAGTGTTGCCAGTGGATGTGCGGTAATTGTTGGTTTTGTGTGGTAACGAATTTACAGTGTTGTCGTTTTTGTCTCGCAGGCAAATGGTTTTGCGTGACTTAACAAATTCAAATCGGTCTTCGTAGCCGTGTATGTCGAACGTGAGTTGCATTTTAGTGCTGCAAATCCATTCCGACTTCATCAAATTTGAGTATTGTACGAGGAAACGACTTCAAATTTACAGTTTAGAGTGTAGGCGCGCGAAGAAAATTGTGTTTTACGTAGTGAAGGTCTCGTACATAATCAATCGGTCGGAAATGTTTACCATAAACAAGCGTAAAAGTAACACTTCCAATAAAGCACGATGTCGAAAATATGTTTCCGATATAGAGCCGAAATGTAACACCAAGGTTAAGAAGAAAAATAAGATAGCCAATGATACCCAGTTGAATTTTGGTAATACATCAGTTAACATAAACTCTATTTGGAGGAGCACTATTAGCAGAATTAAAATGAGCAGACTTAGTCATATCAGTACATCAGATGCAACATTTATTAATTTTCAGTTGCCGAAATGTGCGAACTTTCAAGCTAGTACTTCACTATTGCGAAATTGTAAAGAGCGAAAATATAAGTGTAGGGCTACTCAGATGTAGAACAGTTGATTCCTCGCGATGATAACTATATTCGTCGACCTCCGTGTACAGCGTACTCTCAGCGGGCGTGCAGTAGGAAATAAGTTGAGAATAATAGAAAAGTACTTTGGTAAGCGTAATTCGGAACGAACTCAACTTGGTGCAACACCGGATCTGTACTTATTAACACAAATGTGTAAAATACCAAACTGCTGGAAAAAGCTTGAAAATTGCTCCTCCATATACGAGCCTTGGTTAATAAAGTTTAAAATTAACATTGTTCTATTTCTTTTAAATTCCAAAAAGTGAGTCTCACGTCGGTGATATCCGGAGGAACAACAAATAATCGGAGCGAACAAATAGATTCAATTGTGAAGAGAACCGCGGCCGCCCGAGGGTTAATGGTCTTTGTTAAGTATCACTGAAGAAATCACTATATTGTGGAACATCCTGTATATACGTTCAATTCACTGGAAGATCACCATGGAAATCGGTACATTGGTACATCACTGTACATAGTGGATCACTTTTCACTTGTTAACTATAAGGTTATTCAACATATGTGATGATAAGCCAACTGTTGCTAAAGCCACCTGTTATATTTATAATCCCTCATTTAAGCCAGCATTATACCACCATTAATAAAAATGCTCATATTACTCCTTTAAATATGCAGTTTATAAGTTCTTTTCTTTCATTCACTTATTTATTTATTTATCTATTTATTTTTCAACTGTGGGTTTCTCACCATGAATGGATGTATCAATTGATTTTCCAATCTTTTTCACTGAACATATAACATATTTGAAATCATAGTAAACACTTGAAACTAAATGAATATACAGATAGACATTAACACAAAAATACTTAATTACTAAACAATAACAGAAAATGTGTATATTTCGGGAGTGTTGCCTAACAACGGTGTAAACGCTAAAGCCGAAATTCCTAATATGTGTATCTAGTGTAGTATAATGTGTGTATATGCACCTTTTTTTACAACAAACTTATTCAATACCCAAACCTTTTTATTCAAAAATATTTTGTAATATTCAACTACTAAATATAAACACATAATGTAGCATAAAAATCATAATATAAATTAATATATATATATTCATACCCAAAAAACCTTAATAAAGCAAGACAATTTTCAAAACAAGCATTTCGTAAAATAGTTATAACATTACTTGTATACTGATTATTTAAAATACTGTATTACAACTTACTAAATATCAAAAATTCTAAAGGAATGCAAGAACATTTAAAGTCTCAAGTTTCAATAATCATATTGCTCATACGGCAAAACGAAAGACTCATTAAAATGTTTCAAATAAATTTAGAATCACAGGTCAACTCACAAAACAATTTCTCTTGTCTTGCTGTTATTTAAACACATATATATGAAAACTTACATTTTTTTTAATTATCAGTAGTACTCGCAAACAAACTTCTATTTTTACCAAATCATCAACTATAACAGGTACATAGCCATCAAGACTAATGCACGGATCTTTACAACATTAGCGAACACGCGATTTTTAGCTGATACAATCATTACTTAATCTTCTTTTCAACAAACATATTATTGACTACGGCAAATAAAAACTCTACTAGCACATTTATGGGCATTGATCATGAACGAACATCACAAGAGGGATATTCTATCCACCTTCAAAATACTAAAGATGCACAACAAACGGTTCCTACTCATCTATCATTCACAAGCTAGGCATTCGGGAAGCAAGAAGGAGTAACTATCTACGGAGTGAGCCGCCCTCTAATGGCCTTTGGCATCACGTTAAAATACGCATACATTATAACAGTAAATTCATGTAAGGATGCCACTCTAAATCAGACTTTTGGCATCTTGAAAATAGCCCTAAATCATTTAGAATACTCAATTGCCATTTAGTTGAACTCAAACGTACACAGCTCTAAAATACTTTATATGCAATCACTTTGTTCGCTGAACGTTATCAATTTTCACGTGCCTAGTTGGCTCATGCATTACTCCCTCAACATACCATGAACAACGGGACCTACCCATCACTAGATTCCACAACGAATCAAAAAATTTTCTTATGTCGTTTTTTTAATATCAGAATTCTCAAATTCAATTTAAAATCCGTTACATAGTATTACTGTTGTGTGAATATCATTCGAACCGTAACTAGTGGAAGATTTACGTGGTTTGTAATTTTCAGGCTAAGGCCATCCAAAATTGCATGATTTCTTCTTTTTTTTTTTAAAAAAAAAGGAAAATACTTAATTAGACTCAAACAATGACTTTAATATGTTCTTATTGTTTGAATCACTTTTTGGAACTGTTTCTGCGTGAGTCACTTGCTGAAAGTGTTCGTGCCTTTTGAGTGACGTCCTTTTTGAAAGATTGGTGGTAGTTCATATTTTTCTCACTATATGTCTCTGTACAGTCATATGGTAGTTTGTTACTGTAACGTCACATGTTCTTTCTGTTTGTATGTGTGGAATGCGGTGAGCGGGTAATTGAATTTTCGTATCACAGTGACAATCGAGTTAACAAGTGCGATTGCGAAACCGTAACATGAATTTAATACAAAGAATTTGAACTTGCCCTTTTTAAATAAGTTTGTATTAGATTCGGATATTAACTCATATCATAACTCATAACTCATATACTATGTTGAATAACTTAATACTGTTAGGATCTCTAAACTTTTCGTATATTATTTCATGATCTGGATATTTTTCTTCTGCCTTATTAAAAGGCTTATATAGACTTCTCTTTTGGCATCTGATAGCATAATAAGAGAAAGGATCATTAAGTTTGTTCTTCTTGTATATGATTAGGCAATTATCTTCTGAATCTTCGACTGTATATGGTGCTGCTATTTTTTTAAGCACTTGTTCTTAAGACTTAACTTTTCCATCTATATTTCTATATCTTGCATTTGTGTTTGGAGTAATTCGTTGTTAACTCTATATTGCTTAAAGTCTTGGATGAAATAGTCTTCGATAATATCATAAGACTTATTGTAAAAATCTTTAGATAACAAAAAGGCAACAGCTAGAAATATTTCTTGTGTACATAAGTTCCTCATATGATTGAGGTTGCTTCTTTGTCTTCTCCTTTTACTAGGTATGTGGAAGAGCAATTCCTATAATTAGAGAGTTGGTTAATTCTAGCTCATAGTATCTTATTAACTCTTGTGACTTTATTTTTTAACCAATTATCAAACCTCTTACCACCATCTTAACACAACTTAGTAGCATTGAAGTATCCTGTACTCTTATCCATAATCAGTTTAAAATATCCAAAAATAGCATACCAATAATTGTCTTTAATGTGTTCGTAACAAATAACCTTTAAACTATCCATAGTACTCGTATTTTATGTTTAGAAAATATTTTTTAACATTATTTCGTTACCAGTTAGTTGTACTCTATAAGGCGAGTTTTTGAAGTGGCCCAAATTCGATCCACTTAGTTTGTTATTGTAATATTCTAATATTTCATTTGAACCTTTATTTTCTAACGTTTTTTAAATCTTCTACCTCCCATTGCACACAATTTAGTAGTATTGAAGTAACCTGTGTTCTTATCTATAATCAGTTTAAAATTACCAAAGATACCATTCCAATAGTTATCTTTAGTCTGTTCGTAACATATCTCATTCAAACTTTGATCCATACTAACCTATTATGGTTATTATTCCATAAAAATAATATTTAAATTTATACTACAACATTTCTTTTATGTATTCAGCTATTATGTGAATCATCAAATACTGACCATTTAACGTATGCTTTGTCACCTTTCTTTCTCAACACCTCTACTAAGTATTCATCTTTATGTTTCGTCTTTAATAGTTCTGGTTCTTAAAATCTACCTTGCACATCTTCTTCTTCTAAAGCTTTAATTCTATACGTAGGTGCATTCGATGGTATAACTTCGCTAATAACAAATACTTCTGTTGACCAATTAGGTGTATATCCTTTTTCAAATAACCCTTTCTATTTACTTATTTGCTCATTCTTTTTATTAACTTCTATAGGCTTGCTCTATGCATACGATTATTATACTTGTTAACTACTGTTGGTAATATTTCTATCCATTTATAATTTCCTTGTGTTGTAAATTTTTCCACATGTTTTGTTTAAGACTTCTATTGAATCTCTCAACAACAGAAGCTTTCTTACCCCTATAGCTTGAGTAATGATGAATCTAATTTTCCTCCATCACCTTAAATTCTTTATTGTAAAACTCTTTGCCTTGGTCAGTTTGTAAGTTACTAGGTTTTCTCGTTCTTAATATGGATTCAAATGCTTCTGTAACATTTTTACCGCTCTTATCTTTAACAGGAACAGCAAAAGCATATTTCGAAAACACATGTATAATCGTTAGCAAATACTTATATCCTTTGTTTAACTTGGATATACCTTTTAACATGCCACTATGCATTTCCACAAGATCTGCTTGCCATAAATCATTTATACCTTTAACAATAATATTTAACATAGGATAATTCTTTCCGGAAGGTTTGCGAATTTCTTCTATAATGTTTTCTCTAATATCTTTACCTCGTTCTAGTCAATCATTCTTTTTAACGAATTATGATTTAGTAACACCACATACAGAACCAATACCTTTCTTACTATATCTTCCATTCTTTATTTTTTCTATTCTAATAGTGTTTTTCTACGTATCTATTGATTTCTTACACTTAACACAATACATCCTGTTTATTATATAGAAATTTAAAATTCATCATTACCTAATACTACTCTCCAAACATTATCATTATCACTTGATTCGTTTTCGTATTCATCTTCAACCTCTCTTTCTATATACATAATAAGCATTAATGATTTGCCTTGTATCAAATCAGAATCTTTGGATGGTCTAATTGTTAACTGATCATTTATATTAAAGTGTAATGGAAAACTTTCAACTAGAATGTAATTTAAAAATGTGTCTATAAGTTATGAATTGAGACTTAATTCTGTATGCATTAACCTATTTCTATAAAGCAATTTGTAGGCAGCAGCTAAATTATATACAAAAATGACTGGTTTCTCAACATCATCTTTTGCCAATCGACATGGTAATAATACAGTTTCTTTTCGTGTGAACTCTTCGTTTACTTATTCAAGCTGCTCTAATGTTACAACATCTTGTTTATCGATAGCATTAGATACATTAGCCAATCTTTTATTCTTAAAATCAACCCAGGATGTAAAATTTGACGTAAAAACTTTTTTTTACTTTTAATGCTAGATGTAAGTATTTTATGATTTTAAATGTCATAAAAGCCTATGCGCAAAGCACCCTGCCCAATCTCACCCTACTTAATCTGTGCTAGTGAAAGATATTTCCAAAACGGGTTGGCCTAGAGTTTGGCCCAGGAGTTAGGTTATTACACTACTGTCCTTTACCCAAAGAAAGGGTGTTACTTCGAAAGGGTGTTGTGATAAAGACAAATCCTACTTAAGTTCTGTTCGATTTTCACATTATCCAGTAGCTGATACCTTTTTCCTATCTTTTCTCTGCATAGTATCTCATAACTCAATTCATCCGTATATAGGGTTAAAAGAATTTATTTTTATTTCCGTAACTTCAGTATGTTGATTTACGTTGCTGTAGAACGTAATATTGCGGTCTCAAATATTCAGTAATAATACTATTATTATTATTATTATTATTATTAATAATAATAATATAGATAACAATTTCCGTATGGGGACACATTGTATTAAAACCTGTAAAATCGCCCGTAGCGTTAGCCAGAAGTAAAAAAAAAATAGTCTGGATTGGAGAGAAGTGTCAGGACGAACAGGACATACCCTCCCCATACGTTTCTACAACTAGCTAAATGTTATAACAGAAAGTTTCCCTACAACTAGCTAAATATTATAACGGAAAGTTTCCCTAGAAGTAGTTAAATGTTATAACGGAAAGTTTCGAGGCAAATTTCGTGTAGAAAATATGGATTCTGAACTCACAAGAGCCGTAAGAAAATTTGTTTTTAAGTAATGGTATTGCCGGCTAAGGTACAGAACACGTCGATGATGAGAATGAAAGAAATATTGAAATAAAGAAAGTAAGAAGAATCAGAACACGGAGAAAACCTATACACACGTTGTTTGTTCAGCACAATGCGTACTAGGCGGGAGCTGGGTGGAACAGGTTGTACCATTAAATTTTCAACACTTCAATAATAATAATAATAATAATAATAATAATGCTATTAAAAGTTTTATAGTTGCACTAAAGTTTGGCAAAACTTACTTAAACGTAGGGGTTTCGAGGAAGGGGTTCCGTACCTTCATGAGACACCTCTACAGCAACTTTAATTTAAACGAAAGCTTTCTGCTAATATTTCGTGTAGAAAATATTCTACTTTACGTTTCCAGGAAAATAACTGTAATAGAAAGACCTGAATATAATTGAACACTAAAGCTTGTAATAAACTAACGTGTGGAGTTAGCAGATGTAATTATAAAAGCGTTGCTACAAAATATATACACAGACCATAATTCAATGAGCTCTGAAGTACAAAGTAACAAAATAATATATAATATTCAGTCTATATAGCAATTGTTGCTTAAAGAGTGGCATACACTATTTCTAGAATCGAGATAAGACGAGAAATGTTTACGATACTTTTCGTCTCGTCTCGATTCTCATCTCCAAAGCATGACGATAAAGTGAGTTAGCTTTGTCCTGTCTGGAATTAAAATGTTAAGTCTCATCCCGATTTTGTTTGGTTTGTTTTTAGAATCGAGATGAGAAATTCGTCTTTTCATGGGCAACGTTACACAAAACCAATTTCTTTTGGCTAATATCAGGTTTCTGCTTGTAATGGTATGGCCTGAGCGATAATAAATTTTTAATTTTTAAATATTTTTCTAGATAATATTTATTATCACTAGTATTATTCCTGCAAATTTGATAGTTCAAGTGTTGAAACAAACGAGTATTTATTTATTTATTTATTTATTTATGACTTCTTTTACGTGGCGAAGTTAAGGCTCTGCAGCCTTCTCCGAGCTCTTAACCACGTGCATACATTATATATATTTAAAAAAACACCAATATATAGAAAATATTAAGAATTACAAAAGAAAAGTATTGAGCCACATAAAAAACAATATACTACTTAAGTAAAAAAATGGTTAAGAACTTCAAAAACAAAAATTGAAAAATAATATACAATAGGGGAAACAAAATAACATGGAGAAACCAAAAATTGCGTATTGCATATAGCGGTACTAGAAGTATGAATAAGGTGTACAAATTAACATAGGTTACCTATTGGTTGTGTGTTCATATGTGGGTTATTAATAATCTGGTAAGAGGAAGATGCTTCATGTGCTACCAGTGTCCTTATCTTTACTTAAGAGAAGGGAATATACAGAGTTTTTAAATTTGGCAACTGTGGAAACGTTGTGCATTAATTGAAATAAACTGTTCCAGAGGCGTGTAGTACTTACTGTGAAGAATTTTGAATATGAATTAGAATTGTGACTGGGGATGGAGAGCAAGAAATTATCTTTTGATCTTGTGCTTCTAGTATGAAAGTCTGATAAATATAAAAATCTACGGGCTAGATACGATGGGTCTGACGTAGTAAGTGTTTTGTACAATAGGGTAAGATTATGTAAATTTCTTCTTCCGACTAACGTCAGCCATGACAGTTTTTTTAATAAAAAGATGTGAGATGTTCCCTGTACTTTATATTGAAAATAAATCTAATGCAGGCATTTTGCACTCTTTGCAAGCGCTTTGGTTGATTTTCTGTTAGATCAGAATAGACTGAGTCGCAATAGTCAAGATGTGGGAAAACCAGTACCTTGACAAGTTTGATCTTCAAAGATATTGGTAAGAAATTTTTTAGTCGATTTAACGTATGTAGGGCACCAAATGCTCTCTTACAAACTCCATTTATTGGATCTGACCAGGAGAGATTTTGATTTATTATGAGTCCCAAATTTTTGGCAGCTGTAGAGAATGGAATAACAGTATTGGACAATATTATATTTGGGAGCTGATAGATATTAATAGAAGAAAGAATTCTTGGGGAGCGAATTAAGATGTACTGCGATTTTGTTGCATTTAATTTTAACCCATGAGCCGTAGACCAGTCGCTGATTCTGTTTAACTCAGTATTTATTTTCTCAATCGCATTATTAATATCTTGTTGGGGAAAAGAAGCATATAACTGAAAATCGTCAGCGTAAATATGGTATTTACAATAGGTGGGAATTTTTGGGAGATCATTAATGTAAAGGGCAAAGAGTAGGGGACCTAGTACGCTACCCTGCGGCACTCCACTGTTGATACAACGTCATGTCGATATGTGATCCTGATTGATCACTACTCTTTGTTTACGTTCGTAAAGGTAAGAATGAAACCATTTAACCACTGATTCAGAAAAATTAAACAATAATTACAATTTCTGAAGTAATATGTCAAAATCAATCCTTTGAATCGCCTTACTATAGTCACGTAGAGTAAGGAGCGTCAGTTTTCTGTTATCAGTAGCCAATCTCTTATCCTCCGTTAAGTTTACTAGTGCAGTGCATGTGCTATGATTACTTCGAAAACCAGATTGAAATGTATCCAATAAATTATTTGTTGTTATATATTCCCGAATTTGATCATTTACAATATATACGAAAACTTTTGAAAGCTCGGGAAGGACACTGATAGGACGATAGTCTGCAATATTATCAGCGTTGTTCTTTTTTAGAAGTGGGGGGACCTTAGCGATTTTCCATACTGTGGGAAAAGTACCTGTGGCAAGAGAGTAATTAAAAATGTCAGTGATAGGATTAAGTACATGCGGTAGGATTTTCCTGATCATGGTTATTGAAATATCATCTGTACCAGTGGCTTTAGATTTAATTTTTTGGATCGCTTTTAATATATGTGCAGGCTGTACGTGAGAAAACGAAAACAGAGAGTTAATTTCCGAAGCTACAATATTATTCATTGTTTGCAGTTTCATGGAGGCTGGTATCATACAGCTTTGACACAAAAAAGTGTTCAATTCATCTGGCGTATAACTAACTGCGTTCTTGGCTATGTTTCTCCCAACACCTAATACTTTAGCCATTTCCGAAGAACTGCTCCATTATTTTGGAATTCGAGTATTTAATAGTCAAAGCGCCGGTTTACTTTCCTTACATTTTGAGTGCAACGGTTTCTTAATATCCTATTGTTTTCGAATTTTGTATTAGGATTTCTTGTGCTATCAGTGGAAGGATCACTATTTTCAACATGTCTCATGTATGCTCTATAAGCTTTATTTCTCCGCGCCATTTACGAACTAAATTCATCGGTTTAGCATGGTGATGGGGGTCGCGAAACACGTTTCTTAAGTACAGGGGCGTGTCTATCATACAAATTTATTATTAAAGAATTATTATAGAAGTATTCAAATATTTGAATTTAATAAAGCGTGTGTTATCGCTGATCAATCGCCATCAACATTCCTAAAGTAAAAAAAAAAATCCTCGACGTGTATTCGATCGAATAACCTCCAGATTACTGGCCAAGCGCCTAGACCACTGAACTACAATCACTACGCTGTAAATGATTCGTCTTTAGTCTGGTTACTTTAAGTTTCTCTGCCTCACCTTGGAAAGTTGTATATTATTTTGTTTCTTCGTTTCAAAATGTCTTTCGTATTCCTCTTCTGATGATAAAGTGAATGATTTTCGGTAAAGTTTATATTAATAAGTTCAGTTGTTCTTAAAACTTTGGTACGCAAGTTTTTTTTTTCTCCACATGAAACTACAGATAAGACAGATTTAATTCTCGTACTGTGCATTTGTTTCAAAGCAGCCACGGTATAAATGATGGCTCAATTTGATATAGTGAAACAAACTACAGCCTCTTATTTTGCGAATAGAAAGATATGGAAACTACTCAGTGGTACTCCATTTCATATTTGTACAATATTTCAAGTAATAAAACAAATTGAGTGTAATTTTATCATCAAATATAGAGAATGATTACTTTTTGGTTGCTACTTAATCATTAGCTACATTCACATTTCCTTGTTTGCTGAATTTGTTACAGGCGCGATAACGTATTACCTTTCCACGGAGAAGACGATACGTGTATTACTTTAAAGGAAGCAATTTCTCATTCAGATGAGGAATCTCATACTTCGATGCAGTTTGGCAAGGGGTTTCATCCATCACTTTTGTCAAAGCATATTCTAGCACAGGAGAGTGAAAAGCGTCATACCTACCGAAAGAGAGAAAAACACCTTAGTCAAATTTCAACTTTGTCAAGCAATAACTTAGTGCATACAGGTGAAAAATCCAACATCTGCGGAGTATGTGCAATGGAATTTAGTTTATGTTCATGTTTGGCTACGCACATGTTAAATCGTTCAGGAGCAACGTTACACACATGCCAAAAGTGTGGTAATGTATTTAATCAACGGTCAACTTTGGCGACACACATGTTAATCCACTCAGGAGAAAAAGATCGCATATGCCAAGAGTGTGGTTTGTCATTTACTAGACGTTCAAGTTTGGCTACACACATGTTAATCCACACAGTAGCAAAAGATTACACATGCCTAGAGTGTGGTAAGGTATTTAGTCTACGTTTATATTTGGCTAGACTCATGTTAATCCACACAGGAGAAAAACGTCACACATGCCAAGAGTGTGGCCAGGCATTTAAAAGACGCTCAGATTTGGCTGCACACATGTTAAAGCACACAGGAGAAAAACCTTACACGTGCCAAGAGTGTGGTAAAAGGTTTAGGTTACGTTCATATTTGGCTAGACACATGTTAATCCACACAGGAGAAAAACGTGACACATGCCAAGAGTGTGGCCAGGCATTTAAAAGACGCTCAGATTTGGTTGCACACATGTTAAAGCACACAGGAGAAAATCCTTACACGTGCCAAGAGTGTGGTAAAAGATTTAGGTTACGTTCATATTTGGCTACACACATGTTAATCCACACAGGTGAAAAACATCACACATGCCAAGAGTGTGGTAAGGGATTTAAACAACGTTCAAGTTTGGCTACACACATGTTAATCCATACAGGAGAAAAACGTCATACATGCCAAGAGTGTGGTAAGTTATTTAATCAACAATCAAGTTTGGCTAACCACATGTTAATCCACACAGGAGAAAAAAGTCACACATGCCAAGAGTGTGGTAAGGCATTTAAACGACGTTCAACTTTGACTAGACACACGTTAATCCACACAGGTGAAAAAAATCACTTATGCCAAGAGTGTGGTAAGGCATTTAATGAACGTTCAAATTTGGCTAAACACCTGTTAATCCACACAGGAGAAAAAAGTTACACGTGCCAAGAATGTGGTAAGGGATTTAGTCTACGTTCACATTTGGGTACACACATGTTAATCCACACAGGAGAAAAACGTCACACATGCTAAGAGTGTGGTTACAAATTTTGACTACGTTCACATTTGGCTACACATGTTAATCCACAATAGATATAAAGCTCTTTTGCCAAAGTGTGGTAAAGCTTTTATATGACGTTCTGAGTTGGCTACACACATGTTAATCCACACCCGAGCCAAATTCTCACACGTGCCAAGACCCTGGAATGGAATTTATTCAACGTCCATACTTGTTGAGCCACACAGGACGAAAATCACACACACAAATAAATATTCAAAATTATTTAGTCTATGCTCAATCTTTGCAAGCCATTTCAATACACAAGTGACAAACAAGAGATATGCATAAAACGTAGCCTGGCATTTACTCAAGATTTACATATAGCAAGTTAAATGTTAATCCACACAGAACAAGAATCTTACACGCGCGGAAAGTGTAGAAATACATTTACTCGCAGCTCCCGTTTGGCAAATCGCATGGTAAAACACATAGTTCAATTACCACAGATATGAGAAGGAAGTTCAATAGGATTTTTTTTAGAATCAGTTTGGCAAGACACGTAACTAGACATGGCATATAGAAAAGAATTTGCCGCTCTCACAAGTTAAGTTTTGGCAGAACTATTATGTGCACAATAAATACACTGCTAAAGAGGACTACGACAGAATTAAATTTTAAAGGAGTCAGACCACATTAATCCCTTCAAATGTACGTGTCCTTTGGAATGGAATGTTAGTTGTGAAGGACAAATTAAGTCCGTATTTTGGGGGCAGATGTTACGGGAAATTGGTTCCGCATCTACTCTACGAATGGCTCTTCTGCTTTGCCGCCACAGCGATTGCTGCATAGTGTAAAGGTGGCTGACGCCGACGAAGATTCAAGTGACGATTTCACAAAGGAACATTTATCTAGAGATAAAAATTCCAAATATAGTCCGTGAGAGTTCTCGTATGTAAGGGAGTTAAGGGCAACAAGTTTAAGTGACATCTATAGTGAGGGTGAACCTTCCTCATCAGCTACAAGTGTAGATCCAACGGAAAAACATGTCAATTCGAACACTAGGACTTTCCGGACCATCTGCATTTTAGCTGCATTTTGCTGGCCGACGCATAGTTGCGCAGTTCCATTTTCACCGCATATATTTATATTTCCCGTTTCCACGACATTCTTTCATGTTCTTTGATAGAAACTTTTAGGCAAATTGAAGATAAGCGATTATAAAGTCAAGTCTTTGTCCCTTCCACATGGGTTAAACTGATCAGAAAAACTACGTTAAAATCGTATTAAGGTTGTATGTGTCAAAAAATGAGTCACTAACTATATTGAACACGATTGCATTCCAGTTGTTGTCGTCTTTGATTTCAAAGCGTGATTAATAGCATTTTTATCCAAAGTGTTAATAACTTTACCGGAATTCGTGGTGTTTGAGCGAAAAGATGGTCCGTATCAAAATTTCGACACCAATATCTTCTACTCTTTTTCGCCCACAGTCGTTTCTCAAGCGCGGGATGATGATATAAAGTGAATGTGCATGTGGGTTGTTAAAAATGAAGTTCGAAGCTATGTTTCGTATTCCTTACTTATTCTCTTGTATACTTAGAAGTTTTTGAGTGTACTGATTTACCAACTTTCACTCGTTTTATAAGAAAAGTTGTTAAATCAGGTTTTAAACTTTATTCAAAAACGTTCTGTTTATCTTATAAGTATCTGGTACTGTAAGACAACGTCACACCTGTCAAAACGAACCAGCATAGAAAATTTTACACCATTGTATTAATATATCGGTATTTCAACACATTTCTACAAAATTTAAAGCGTGATCCTGTAAAATCAACCAATAATGAGTTAGCAACTTCTGATTTGAGCGCGGCATATAGTTTGCGTTCAAGTTTGGCAAGACAAATTTTAATATCCACAAGTGGAAAACTTCACATATACTTAGAGTTTGGAATAGTACTTGGTCTATATTCAAGTTTGGCAGGACATTTTAATACACAGTGAAACTCTCACACTCATGACAACACACAAGCGAAAAGAAGATTTATATGGAGCTCACGTTCTACAATGCACATGTTAAAACGCACAGGAGAAAACATATTATTTAATACTAAGGAAAAAACTAAATCGTTCTACGTGTGTAGAAAGCGCTTAATTAAAGTTTATATTTCCCAACAGATATATAAATACAGATGGGGATGAACTGCTCATGTCAAGACTATGAAGAACGGTATAATCGAAGTTCAATTTTGGGGAAACATGCTATCTCATACAGGTAAAAGATGGCTGTGCATAATTGTGAAAAGCGTTTACCTGAAGTCCATATTTTGTTAGTGGAAAGACATTGTAAGATATGTGAAACTAGTTAGTAAAAAATCATGTTTGTACATAAAAAGTATATTCAATTTACACACGTGATAAAATACACAAATGCGAAACATCTTAGTAGTCAAAAGTGCGATAAAATTCCTTCAATATTACGTATCAATCTCACGTACTACCAATTCACGTTTCCGCTCGCGACGACGACAATTCGGCCGTGATTAATTATTCATATTTTTCAGCATTGTGCATGATGCAAAAAGTATATTTTGGAGCATTTAAATTAAGTAAATTAACACAAATCATTGTTGACCAAAAGTATAAGTTTAATTTAACTACAACACAGCTAAATATGAGTGGAAACACTGAACAAAACACAAAATAACAGATTCGAACCAAACCAATATCCATGTCACTGAGCTTGTTGTTATAATGCTGATATTTATTGCAGAGAGCAGTAATGATTGAGTGCTTTTTGCATATGTTTTTTCCACAATATGTAGACTCAAGGCGGGTTCAAAGTTAATCAACATCCACTTCACTGCTTTCTTTCTGAGATTGCTGGCATGTATTGCAAGTAGTGATAATTTTTGACTGCATTCTGAACATGTTTTTTTCCACAATCATTACATTCAAGGCGAGTTCTGTTGCTTTCCCATGACCCACAGATATAGCAAATATCTCTTCGGATTGGTTACACTGCTTCATCATCGGTAGTTAGTTTTCTGTATTGTGCCAAGCACACCAGTAATTTTTTTGCAAAGTTGATATTTTACGAGGAGCTTTCAGGTTTTCGTTTATTAATTCTAATGCTAACACGTATAGATATCGGTTTGTATTATTTTTTATGTTAGGGCAGTTAAAAATGAAACAGCGGATGAAAAATAATGAAACTTTTATTTACAGTTTTATGTAAATGCGAAACAAAAAATCACATTTTGGCTCCCTCTGACGGCAGATTGGCCGTCCACCCTCCACTACCAACTTTGGGATTGTACTGAAAGGGAAGTAATGCATTTGATAATTTTCTCGCAGAGGATTGATACGTTTAGAGTAGCGAGATATTACTTTTGTATGACACATTACTTTCAAATCCACATTTACAAATGGAAGAGAATCGGGCTGTTTTCCAAGAACAGGGAAAGCAGGTTTCCCTGAAACATCTATTAAAAATGAGCGAAAATGGAAAAAAATAATATATAATTTCGAACAGAGAAAGGTCCAGCTTATATTGTCCTGGCCAGTGGCTCCCAGGCCGGAGCGAAAATAAGAGTAACTCATCCTCTGGAGGAGTGATATATATATGAGATGAAGTGGACGAGTAAACGGATTGAACAGGGAGGTACGTCAATTATGCAGTTGAGAATTTATTTCAAAAGAATTCATTAAAATTTTCAGTTCTTCCCTCAATTTGTGCACCTGATATAACACTGTACTTTAAAAGACGTATGCTAGAAGTTTTAGACCTAGATCTGATAAGATACCAAAATTGTTTAGTGTTGTTGATGCTGGTGTCTGTTTTTTTTTTTTTTTTTTTTAGATATAATCTAGGTGTTTGCTGCATCTCAATAGCTTTTTTATATTAAGTCGTATATCAGAATTTATTTTAAGATATGTATTCGTTTGGAAATGCACACCACAGTTCCCAAAGCTTTTTTTATTTCGTAATGTGTAGCGACTCTGTTCGCTGTGCCTCATTGGAAATTTCATTGTTTTTACTTTTTTGAACAGTACAAAGTATTTATTGTTGCATTAAAAACACGAGGGAAAGAATCCAGTGCGTCTTCTATTGTTCAACCTAGTAAAAGTGTCCACTGTATCACCTGTTGCACTTTGCAAATTTCACCCAAAGGGCCCTTCCTTCAGTCAGGTACAAACTTTCTTTTTGATTTGGATTGCTGGCTACTGGGGTTGGGAGTAAGATAGGGAACGGGCAACTCGCGGTCTGGGAGAAGGAACTCTTTAAATGAGATGACGGATTCTATCGGAAAAATAGACATGGCATAATTTAAGCTGCTATTTTTACGCGCGTTATGAAAATCGTACAATCCCAAGTCGAGTGCTTGAGTAGAATGTTCGACAAAGGAATGTCATTTCTGTGATGTTATCCCATGTTTACTGTAGATCCATTTGTAAGTTCAAGTTATAGTCACCAAAATGAGCAATTTTGTCATCTTGTGACAACATTTGGAAATGATTCGTGGCATGTTTCAGTTAAACTTTGAGGACTGTTCGTATATGGTCTGCAGAAACACCGGACGAAGTTTGTTTTGGATAGACCTACTTGGGCTCAAATAATTTCACACTCACGTACGAGATCATTCTGTGCTCTGCTGCCCTATTTATTTTAATACTACAAACAATCCGCCCCTGTGGTCTTGAGGTCGTTTATCTATGTAGAGAATTGGTTAAGAAAAGGCATTCCACTGTTCCTTACCAATACTTTCAGACACGTTTAAATTACCACTAAACAGCCATATTCCAGCAACTAACTAATATTCATACCACAGTCCGTAAAATTGATCATAATGCATTGTACATTTAGATAGTATAGTTTAAACGTGGTTTTGTTCACTGCACTTTTGATCAGCATTCTTCTGTACATCACCACATTAACCGCAGAATATGGAGCAAATGACGGCACACTTTTCTAGCGTGGGATCACGTTGTTCTAGTCACTCTCACTCTTTACTTGCCATCTCGGTTGAACATTGTAAATTACATTAATTGAGTGTTCTCTAGCAATAAGTGATAACGGTATTTCACTGCATTTCCAGCTGAAGATACTGTCAAACGCAGACTCTAGGAGTAAACTTACTACTGGGTTCACAATGGAAATGAAAAAGCACAGAAATAGCACAAATATTTTTCCCAAAGAAGGAGCACGAACTCTAACTTTTCTACGGTTTGATGCCATTTTTTGAACTTTAAGCATAGACTATTCTAAGTACATACTAAGATTACGTATTGCAAAATTTAACACACAAATTTACGGTGCGGATAGCCGCATCATCCATAATTTGTCAAAATCTTTTGATCCTCTAACCAAAAGTTTTCCAAAGAGCTTTCCTTGTTCGATTACCTAGTCCTACTCTGGAGCTATACCAACGCATAACTTTCCCCATATTGCAGTACTATATCGAAAAACTAAAACTCACCTATATCAACAAACGCTTCCAAACTCAGCACCCTTTATTCATGCAATATATAGTACCTCACTTTGGACCCCACACCAAATCGCTATCAGCATACCCCTTGTCCCTAATGTTTACGCCCTGTTAGTACACTTTACCCTCGTGACATTCATTGTTATTGACCCTACAGTGATAACATGAAAGAAAATTTCATGAATGATAACACTTTGCCTCCTGGACCCAGGACCATTTTTGCCTGATAAGATGTGAACTAGGATTTAAATTTCTATTATAGTTACAATATTAAATACAAACACCAGATAGTGGATACGCTTTAAGCGAAACTGTACATTCACTTTATTGAAGCAATATCTTTCTTGTTATAATTAAGCTCGATACCTATGTGACTATTGTATTGCCTAAATACCAGCACTCAAAATAAAATATTAATTAACTAGAAAGAAGTAAACAAGGATTTCTTCTAATAGGGGTGTATACACATAAGGAAACTCATTATGTTCACTGTTGACTCATTATGTTCCATATCGAAAAGACGAGACGCACGAGAAACTAATCAATTTCTTTATATTCATAAGCTATTAGCATTTGGCAACCACACTCTTCAAAACGTTCATCTTTTGCACAACCATGAATATTACACGTTCAGCACGCAGCTCGCAACATTCTTGACTTCGATTTTCATGCCACTTACAATGGTTTGTATGTGCAATTTCATGTATCTCCACTCGAAACAAATATTTAACTTCATAGTGATCATATATACCTAGGTATTTGACTATGACTTTTATTTCTATTTCTCAACATTCTCTTCTACTTACTTCATATACTCATATCTGAACAATTATTATACGAGGAACAATTTCACACTTTGCTTATCAATAAAACGCATCTCACTTCCAAATTTAATTGCAAATTTACCGGCTATCAACTCATTCGACATGATAAGAAGCTTCCGACCTGACGCGCCACCAGCGGCGTGACAATAGTATTTTATCCTTACACATGGTATAGTATTGACTCTCCATCTAATATTCCAGAACATCTAATCATAACTATTTATTACAGATCTTCATGTGTCACAATGACAGTCATCTAGTTCGACCAGGTCGTCCTATTCCCCTCCCATTCCAATATATTTCTAATAATTTCCTGCATTACCAGCTCTTCCAATATTAACATCCATAGCCGCTCAGACCGAGAGAAACAGCTTATAACAATTTTATCCCTGCCTCCACTACATGCTTCATTAACCCATTACCAAAACCAATCCGTTCCTGATCTAACACTACTCCTGACGTAGTGATCACATGATCTCTTGCCCACAGTATTTTCATGTACATTCTAGATCCTCTGGGTAGTTAACATGTGCCCATTACACTCACTCAAAAAGTTTCCACTACTTCTTCCTTCGTCTGAGCACCTCCTCGGCTAATACTTCGCTACTAAACTTACTAAACTCATACACTGTCAGCGGCCTATCCTCCTTTTACTAAAAATGAATTTAACCCTTTGAATACCAAAACTGGGTCAATTTGGCCCAGATGATCTTTTATAAAAAATATGAAAAAGAAGTAGTGGGCTAATATTTTTAGTATTCTTCCATTAGCAACCATTTTTACTTTTGGAAATCATTTCAGTAGAATTCATATATAAAAAAGGAAAATACCCCCAAAAATGGCAGAAAGTGTAGCTAGGTCATTTTCACCCAGCCTTGGATACCTCGCGGAACGGCCCACAAAAATATCATTTTATTATTATTATTATTATTTTGCTGATTGAAATGAAACCTGGAATAATCACTTCCCCGTTCTACCGAGCTTTGATTGGGGTAAGAGTAATAGTAAATATTATTTTATCAAACTCCTTTTTTCCCCACTCTTTCCCACGTCCACACACCACTACATATTTCCTTCTCAGCAATTGTTATATTTTGGTTTAGTTCCCTAAAATATCTGGTTTTCTTTTTAGCAAGCCACGTGATTCTTCACCCCTTAAAACTATGTAATCTGTCACAAGCTTGTTTGCAAAGCGCATTGCACCAGCAAACCACTCTGCAAGGACTGTCAGGTGTAATCAAAATACAATCTGTGACAGAGTTTATTCCTAACAAAGCGTATTTCTATGTATAAATTCCAATGTTACAGTACTATATATCAGGTCCCACACAGCAATGAAATATTTTCAAAACGTTTCTAAAACGTACCATCATTTTCCTTCAGAAAATATATCCTACTTCCCTTAAGGAAATATATTCCATATGTTGTTGAAAACATTTTCCAAATAATACTAAAAATATTTTCGCAAAATACACAAAAACGTTGTAGAAATATTTTATACGCCGTTAGAAAAGTTTTCTGTATCATTTCCACACATTACTGAAAATGTATTTGAAACGTTCAGATGTCCACAGTCGAGGTGTCTTAATTGTGCTCTTCGTTGTATGTTTTACACAACACTAAAACAGCTATTGTAGTGCGTAGAATAAATGACAGAGCACAAGGAAGACATCCCAGTTATCAACATGTGAGTGGTTCATGTCGTCCTTGTGTTGAAAGTCATGATGAAATACCTCGAGTATAAAGAAATCAGGTCTACTAAGCTAAAGTACATAATTACAAAAGGAAAGAAAATGCAAGAATGGACTAAGATTTGAACCTGTAATTTCAACTTACCGTGTCGATGCATTAACCACTAGGCTACTCACTGTTTCCGAATAGTCATTCATTCTACCACTCCTGAAGTCAGTGCTCAAGCAACCAGTGTCTATACTACAGAACCCCACTGGTGGTAAGATTTATACATGATAAATGGGGAAAATAACCTATTTTATATCATGTAAATATTTAATGCGATATACAATCGATTATTTCTTTGAGTTATCGTATATAATAGAGAAATTATCCTTAAAATGATCTAAATTCCACCATCCTACATTACTTATGATTACAGAACAAACCGAAAGCCAAATAAAGGAAAACCTTTAAAAGACAATACATAAAATAAAATCCTGTAGATTTATTGAGAATAATTACAGTAATAATTTATTAAATTTTACATTAAGTATACATTTGTAGTACACAATATATTTAATGTGAATACATAAACAAAAAGTCTATATTAATTTAAGTCTACTAATTGCATACCTTACATTATAATAGTTTGAAATGTATATACACCTCATCAGTGTATCAATTTTAACAAGTTTTATTTAACATTAAAAAAAACACTTACTTGGTAAGAAAAGTTTGAACAGAGTTGCATCTTACAAACTCTTTCCCACACCCTAGTGTTGTAGATCAGAAGATGACTGTACCAATCACCGAAAACCAAGCAGCAGAATCATGCGTTTACTTACGTCCCCCCTCCCCTCAACACACACAAAATAAGTTAAACTATTTCTTGAAAAGTTCTCTGTCACCTTCATTAAGAATATATTTAACGATATGAAGTAGGTATATTATACATTACTTTAGAATCTGAAGTGTGATTTAACTGCCATAAGTTAAAACAGCAGAATATGCACGCAAATTAGCTTAAATGAGTACCATACACATCACACGAAGCGAGCTACGCCAATAAAAAAAATCACAGTCAATAAGAATTAATTAGATCTTCAGTCTATATTTTTAAATTGGTGTTATGTTGACGCTATGAATTTTGGGCTTCCTATACTAAATGTCTCTATGCCAAACTCTCTATATATAAAACGTTTTTCGTCGATCTGCAAATCAAGCAAGCCGCGCGCTAATGATGGGAGGCTGATGATAGTTCATCACATAGGAAGACACTTTGAAATGCTAGGTGAGTCACAACACTTTCTTCCTTTTTCTGGGATTCATCCTTACTTACGGTCAAATTTGGTACCGCCTATGTAGTACCTGTGTGCGGCGTACCTTGAAATCATCTCGGTTTGTAGCCTCCAAGCACAGTGCACTCCTCAAATAAAGCAATTGTTTAAAATTACTATTTGTAGCATGTGTGGCAAAATTTAAAAACGAAAGATATCTCAGAATCAAGGTTAAGTCAAACGAAGCGTTTTATGCGTTTTTTTTTATCTTACCTCAGGCTATCCAAAATACTAAAACATTGTTTCCTATACTTTTGGAAGTTATATACTAAATATCTTAATAACTATCACTCAAATTTGGTACGCTGAATAAAGTTATAGTGTAGATATAAAATTGAAACTATGATCCAACTTAAAATAATGATATTACAGAACACAATAAAATTAACTTAGGATGAAAATGGAAACTGTAGATGCATGAGTATTACTGAGCGAAGGAAGGAAAGTAACTCAGCTGGGTTACGAGTTTGACAGAGTTCATACACAGAAATCGTTCGGTGGTTTATATTTCCTCCTTCGACTTAAAAGATAAAGAAGATAAGCTCGCTTTAAAAAGAGTTAAAAAGAAAAGAAAACTTTTAAAAGATTTAATTTATTCTGAATTTTTGTTCAGTATTTGTAAATAAATAATGTAGAAAACCGAAACAGAGCTTGCCCGCTGGACTCTGGCGCCCAAATCCCAACTCCGCTATATGCATGCCTGCCATAAAGTAATACAGATATAAACTTTTCTTAAAAAGTGCAGATTAAGCCTAGCTTAATATTTACATTTTTTTAACGATACCTACAGTATGGCGCTAAATTCGTCGTACAAAAGCAGAGGAGTGTTTCCTGAGAGTAAAACAAACAAAAAAGTTCCAATAAACTTAAGGGGAAAAGCCCATCGTTCACGTGTTATAGGCTGCCGAAAACATGAAAAAATCAATTCTAAAGGTCCATAGCTCCAAAACTATTGGATCTACCAAAGTCGGGTCAAGACTTTACTTAGGAACTAATGTGTGCTCTATCCAAAAATACATGTTTTAGAAACCTAAGGTACTCACGGAACAAATTTTATGGAGGTAGTTGGAGAGTACTTTATATCATAGGCCCGTAGTCAAACTCCCTCTATAAACATTGTTGTGGAAGCACCTCAGGATTCTGAAACACGCATTTTTGGATAGGGAACATATTAGGTTCTAAGTGAAGTCTTGACCGGACCAAGGTAGGTCCCAAAGTTCTGGAGCTATGAACGTTTAAATTTCATTTCTTCATGATTTCAGCAGCCTATAATACATAAACGATGGGGTTTTCGCCCTATGTTTATTGGAACTTTTTTTTTACTCTCAGGAATCACCCTCTGCTTTTCTACACCGAATTTAGCGCCATACTGTATAAATTAATAAGGTAGAAGTATATGTGGTCCTTCTCACTATGCTCACTTATATATATATCTTAAAGACTAGTGCTAAATAACACCAGCCCTCTGCTCTATACCACTCTGTGATACCGGAGCTGGTCGTTTGGGCGCGAGACGTTTGGACGCAAAGCCGTATATCTAAATAGGTTAATCTACTTAAATGGGTTATAATGTACTTCAAAAATAGAAACCGGATGATTACGTACTAAAAGCCTTAAAAATAGGCATTAATATCACTAAAACTCAAAAAATAACTTCACAACCTAAAATTAAGAAGTTCGGAAAAGTTAAATTTGATCCACATTTTCTTTAAAATGCCATGGCAAACAGTCACTGAAAGTCTCAGTTGCAACAAATGCTTAATTTAGTTTTAATATTTTTTTGTATAATGCAGAAAAAAATGGGTCTAATTATTTTGTTTTTAGAATGATATATCCTAATTTCAGGAAAATCGGAGACAATGACCTACAGACTTTTTTTTCAGCATGAATTTATATTGGGCTGAAATAAAATTTGCTGCAGGCATCCTACAATACCCCAAAGTAAACTTCTGTGAAATTATCTTTACAATATCTTTAACGTAAAGGATATTCATAACTTCACAGCCATTCATAACACTGCATTACTGGATGCAACACAGATAATTGGAAAGGAAACAACAGTGAAATCTAATATACCTATTGAATAATTTACTTTGTCTTATGTTACAATTACCATGACATTAACATTCCATGACGGAATTATGGGCAAATCCAGCATTATTCTGCAATGTCAACAGTTTCAAAATTCTGTACGGCGAATTCTTTCATCAGCTTGAATCTATTTTATTCTTTCAGTTCAGTTGAATTTGAGTTTAACGTCCCGTGAACAGCGAGGCTATACAAAACGTAAACCTACTGATTAACGTGGAATCCGAACCACGACGTGAGCTCTCGTCGGGAGTTTTCTTCTTTTCTTGGGCGGATCGTCTTGTCGAAGCATTGCCTCGTGTCCTGCTTCTCTTTTTTCCTTCGAAATGCATCAATAAAGCGCCAAATCAACCAATGTCGTTTCTTTACGTTCGATATATTATAAGAACAGAAGTTTGTTTACTTTGGGGTGCCATTGGCTGCCTACAGTAAATTTTATTTTACACATTCTTCCTATCTAAATGTATAGTTAGTGTCTATTTCTATGAAAATTTATTAATATTATAGTGTTTCATCTTTCTATCAATATAATAGAGTCTCAACTATATGGTTTAATGGACATATCGAATAATAATAATAAAACATTCAATAAATACTCACTTCCTAAACTACCCAATACTAAGCATAAAGAACACCATTTTCATTCCAAAACCAGCTCGTATTCATCTTTTCTGATCTCTCGGAACAGGTCAGTACTTAATAAACATTTCTTATGTTTTATGTCATGTGTTTTAATGATCTATTATAGAAAAAGAAAATGCAAAAAATTAAAATATGTACAGTATTTTACAAATTTTAAGTCACATCTTTATAGTAACTAAAAATTAATGAGAAACGTACATTGTTTTTAACTTAAATTAGATATCTGGTGCCTTTCATTTCAATTGAGGCAAAAATAAATAAATAAAAAATAAAATTGTACCATCACCATCTCAGATATTGTTCAAACTTTTTCTTAATAGGAACTAGACTTGTTTTGAAGGGATCCGTATTTTTTTCAGAAAAAAATTCCCACCAAGTAATGGGCCATCAAGGACGGGGAGTATAATTCATGAATTGTAGAAAACGTGGAAAATGGTCAAATTCGGAGCCTCACAATTCAGCAATGGAGACATGTAGAGTTATAATTCTTGTTGTGGTATGCACATAGGGATATGAATAAACTATATTTTATTATAGTTTGGTTTGCGTATCTTTTTGTACATAAATTAAAAATGAAATGAAATTTTTGAGTTTTACGTCCCACGGTTATGCCGCGTTATGCTAAAGGAGACGGTGATGATGAGTAATGAATGAAATGGTGGAATGAAGAAAGTGGGAGGAAACGGGAGAACCCCGAGAAAACCCACGCACACGGTGTTTGTCCACCACAAAGTTCACTTGGCGGGAGCAGGGTTTGAACCCGAGACCCCTAGCACCAGAGGTGAACGCTCTACCACTGAGCCACCGCGGCCCCGTACATAAATTAATAAATGAACGCAAGTTCAGGTGAAAAGTCGAAGTTTATATTTTCTTTCGAGCACTTCCGGGTCGAATTTTAAATTCCGTTTTCAAGGTTGGTAAGACCTAGTTACCCGCTAACCCCCCCCTCCAGAAAAAAGTATCGCTTCTGTGTGCAACCGTTTTATCGCCAAAAATTCGAGAAATCGTCAAATTTTCAAAAATCGTCATTTTCTCGAAAACATCATAATTTAAAATTATTAAATTTTGTCAGATGGTTCAAGTGTACATGAATAATAAACACCAAATAGCATTCTCGACCAATGCTTCGTGAATGAACTACAGCCTTTTTAAGTTAGCGAACTTTCGTTAACTTTGAAGTCACAGTTGGCAACAATGAAAACAATGAAAGTGTAAAAAAATGTTACCGCAAAGCATCGTGTAAAATTTCAAGATACAAATTCTATTTTACTGTATGTGGACTTCGCTTAAATTGGACTGTTATTCTGAAAAAGGGAAGTTCAGAATGATCACTGGAGAAACGAGCAAATGTCCTTCTTTACGGGAGTGATATATTATTATGAAACAACTGACAGTTTTGCCGTAATAAGCGATGACAAAACACACGATTCGGCTCGTATTCATAGCCATGAATAAGATTCTAAAAATACTCAAAGAAAAGCGATAATATACGTTAAACAAAAAGATTCGAACACGTGAAAATAAGTGTCTACAGTTTAATAAACCGTTTCAGTGATTTCTGATGGTGCTGCATTCCACTTTAAAATTGCTTTCAGATGTCCAAGATGCAGACAGGTCCGATAAAGCAGTGGCTTTTCAGTGAAATCGGCCGTTGTAAGGGTCTCTGCGACGTATTGGGGAGAGGGGGGTAAGAATGTGGCAACCCGGGAAAACGAAAAACAAATCCACAGTATTAAACCTGCAGAAAAAATCGTGAGTATAGTGCAAGTACCAACTCCGGGTATTACTCTCGTCTTGTTGCCAAAAACCGAATTCGACAATTAAAAAAAAGTGGGAAAGTGTGCGACCGGTAACTAGTATTTACCGAAGTCATCTTTGGCTTTTATGGCAGTAACGGGTCACCATGGATAAACTTCATGCTTTCCACAAAATCGAGCTTCTGCAATTGAAAGTGTAAATTTAAGAAATCTGCAAAAATGAACTTTTGTTACATGCGTATATGATAACCAGTGATGGATAGCAAAAATATTATCAATAAATCATAAATTACATGAAATTGCAGTGTT
Source organism: Thermobia domestica (assembly GCF_964235325.1). Taxonomy (NCBI): domain Eukaryota; kingdom Metazoa; phylum Arthropoda; class Insecta; order Zygentoma; family Lepismatidae; genus Thermobia; species Thermobia domestica. The sequence continues at coordinate 269,135,622 of NC_137460.1, read as the reverse complement.
CTTTGTGTTTCCAGGAGGCGCGGTAGCTCAGTGGTAGAGCGTTCACCTCTGGTGCTTAGGGTCCTTGGTTCGAACCCAGCTCGCGCCGTGTGGACTTTGTGGTGAACAAACACCGTGCTGGTGGGTATTTCGGAGTTCTCCCGTTTCCTCCCATTTTCTTCATTCTACCATTTCGCTCATTTTTCATAATCACTGTCTTCTTTAGCCTAACCAGCATAAACGTGGGACGTAAAACTCCCAAGATTTCATTTCATTTTTTTTCTTTGTTTCCACATGTACCTTCAAGAGGTACAGGTTTCCAGAAGAGAATAAGAGAAGAGAATATAAGTGTTTTGTGACTATCGACAACGTGCTACGAGTTGTGAGTGCACCAACACCTATTGGAGCATCTGCCATGGTGACATGCTATTAGCGAAGAAGACACTAAGGAAATAATTACTTTAGAGTGGAAAAAATCAGTGAAACTTTGTTTCCGAAAACCATTTTAAGTAAGTTCAAAATTTGTTTCGTAATCGTAATTTTCACCTCAGGTTACATCGGTTTAAGAAAACGGAGTAGGGGGGAGGCTCATCTTATTATTTCAGAGAGCCTTTTTGATCAAAATAATAAAAAGGAGCCAGGAAAAACTTTTATTCTTTATTTAATGAATGTGAACCACAAACATCATCAAATTGTTGCACTTTCATTGTTTTCAGTGTTGCCAACGGTGATATTGAAGTTAATGAAACTTCGCTAACTTCAAGAGGCTGTAGTTCATTCATGAAACATTGGTCAACAATGCTATTTGGTGTGTTTATTATTCATGTAAAGTTGGACAATTTGACAATATTTCAGGATTTTCAATTATGGTGATTTCGAGAAAGGTGATTTTTGAAAATTTGACGGTTTCTCGAATTTTTGCGACAAAACGGTTGCAGACACAAGCAATACAATTTTTTTTCGAAAAGCGGGTAACTAGGTCTTACCAACCGTAAAAGAGAATTTTAAAATTCGAACCGAAAGTGCTCGACGCAAAATTGGACTTTTCAAATAAGCTTACGTTCATTTGTTAATTTATGTACCAAAAGATACGCATGCGCAAACCAAACTATAATAAAATATATTTTATTTATATCCCTATGTACACTCATGTCCAAAATGATTGTCGCATATCTATAACTGTCTTCTTGTAAGAATATAATTTGATAATGATTTTGCAGGGTACTATTGATTCTGATACTACATGTATAATCGGGAAATGTATACTCGTAGTAAATTTCAGAAGAAAAGAATTACAAACACGAAAATTAGAATGAGTAAAACAAAATGATGCGAAATGGACAAGAAAATTTATTTTCGTTTTATTGTTCTTATTTACTGCTCTTTTGACATGAAATTTGCCACATACATCGTCTTTCCCGATTATACACATACTACATTATAAGAAATAGCGGACGAATTCGTTATCAAATTCTATTCCTACAACAACATATTTATAGACATGCGACAATAATTTTTGTCATGAGTGTACATACCACAACAAGAATTATAACTATATGTCTCCATAGGTGAATGGTGAGGCTACGAAGTTGACCATTTTCCACGTCTTCTAAAATTCGTAAATTGTACTTCCGGTTTTGATGGCCCATTACTTGGCGGAAAAATTTTTCCGAAAACAAAATATACGGGTCATTTAAAATACATGTCTAGTTGCTATAAAAATAAGTTCCAACAATATCTGAGATGGTGATGGTACTTTTTTTTTTTTTTTGGCTGAGTTGAAATGGAAAGCGCAAATCATTATTTATGTTATTTATATGTTGATTCATTTTGCAATAGCAATCTACATGTAACTATATATCGGAACCTTATATCTATTTTAATATTTATCATAGGTAGAAATACGTAATACGTAATGCATAGTACTCCGTAAGGAAGCTATTATGAACTCAAGGCATTATGTAAAGTGATGAGGCAGAACCACAGGAGTGAAGTAAAGCTATATTAGATGTAAGGCATAGTTGTATGGGATAAAAAATTTTTACACTACCCTCGGTTACATGCATATCCACCGTCGCTGACATGCCCGCTCCATACGGAAGCACCCTCAGCTCATCCTGCTACGCCCTTGTGCTCACTCTGTTAATAATATTCGTGCTTTTCAGTGGCTATCTAGCACTGTTGGTTCGTATTTATCGCACTGTCGTTCTATCATTGCTTTTTTTTTCATGGTAATCTTTACTTTCAATTTTCAATAGGGGAAGGTCGGGTAGTATCAGACACATAAGGAACATGTGATGTAACAACTTTATGATAATCAGAACTTAAATAAAAACCTCATATATGCAATCCTTATACATATCTTTATAACACTATATAAACCATATTTCACTTTTACTACAAAATTTAGAGAAACTGAAAAAAATGTAAAAGTTTAATGTTTCAAGATATAAAAAACTGGCGGGTAATATCGGACAGATCTGTTATTGCCTTCCTAGATTCCTTTTACATGTCTTCTTACAAACTGCAGATTATGTTGTATTGCAAATATCATATTTATAATAAAATGCATCTCTCTAAACACTTGCACAGTTTTCATGTGCCCAACCTTTGCACGAATTACACTGTATCCAGTTCTCATCAAAGTTTTCCCCACAAATTGTGCAATCCGTCTTTTTTTTCACCGTCGAATTTTTGAGACTTCCTTGTTGATCCAACTGCTTGGTTGAGCATCAAATACGGCTTCCTTCGGGAGCATCTTTCGTAAGCTCTTTGTTCATTCTCACTCTTGGGAACACAAATAATGGAGGGATAAATTGATCACCTGACGCGTTTATGTACGGAAGAATTGTTACGTTTTTGCCTCTTTCTCCAGATGTTAATTTCCCTACCTGCTTTTTCCCTTTTATACACAAAACTTTTAACTGATTTTCATAAACTACTGACACACCAGTTTCATCAGCATTAAAAATTCTCGATGGTTTAAAAGAATAATTATGCATAAGTTCAGAAAGTTTGTCAAAAAAATATACCAACGTGCTCCTTGTTGAATCCTATAGCCCGCTGCAAACCTGTGGACTCCGCGCACCTCAAACTTAAATCGGGATGTCTCTTCATGAAACAATAATAAAAATCTTCCCCGGCTAGTCCTTTATTTCTGTTGAATTTATGGTTCAGTTTCAAGTGTTCAGCGAACTGAAATGCTAGTTTCAAAAATTCTTTCTTGTTCAGAGGCATCAGCTGGCTGTCCAGGTCTTTGAAAAGATTATACAGTAACTTATCTTGTGCATCCGTAAAAGTGTTTTGAAATTTACCCATTGGCTGTTTTACTTGAATTTCTTTTCCCAAGGAAAGAAACCTTACCCTGTCACCTAAAGTGCTTTTCGGGACGGAAGACTGCTTACTTGCTTCTCTTGTACTCATCCCACCACTTATCACTTTTACAATTGCTGTTTTCATATTTTCCTCTGACCATTTACCTCTCTTTTTGCCCCTTTTTACCTGAAAAACATGAGAGAACTATAAGATTTCGCATTGGAACTTCGAATATTCCTGTCCGATATTGCCCGCCAACACCGTGTCCGATACCACCCGACGAACATGCATGATAATAAAGAGTCTTGAAATAATTTGTCTTGCAATGTAGGCAATGATATAATGCCAATTAGGATACAAAACTACAACAAAAATGTACAACTACTTAAATTCATATTTCACTTACCTTTGTTTCTGTAATTAACCGACAAAATTATGTACGTGCAACCACAAACCGCACAAAAACTACAAATCGTCGCACCACATGTACACCTTTCAACGTACTATCTCAGAATGTTGGCGCCACGCTTCCCTTACAAAGAACTATTAACACGTGGCTTAAGAGTGTCGCCATCCTGTTCCGAAAATAGTGAACTATACACTGTCCGATACTATACGCTGTCCGATACTATCCGACTTTCCCCTACATATATATTTGCGCCTGATTTACATAAGAGTTGTACTTCTGCACTTCCGATGCACAGAGTTAAGTTGTTCTAAAGGAGAATATACTTTCGGAAAGAAGAACAGGTTACAAATACAAAACATACCTAAATTATAAAAACTTACTTTTTTCTTTATCATAGCACTATCGTATTCTAGATTCTTCACCCAACTAAATGAGGATTTCACTTACGAAGTATCAATAACACTAAAAATTGTATTATGTAACCATAGTCGCGCGCTGCAGGGAGCACTTGCTTTAACAATGGATTTTCCCAGTTAGTAATAAAATATGCTATTTTTTTTTATTCACACACAACAGTTAGTGAAGTTGGCAGTGAGTTGTAATAATTGTTTTTTTACATTAAATATTATGTGGTTCTAGGTATTTGTATCCTTGACTTTGCTTGTATGTCCGTCCTTTTGCCCACTCCCCCTGTAAAAAAATACCTGTGGGAGTTACTATGTCTACATTTCCCTTAAAATTCGCTTATATACTACATATACATCTATATAGCAACTAATTTTTAATAAAGATGAATATATTTCTGATTATGCCAACCACACGATTAAATTATTCGAGAGCCGTAATTAGTAGACACTACTTTAATTAGTTAGTGCATCGCATACACGACAATGACAACTAGCATATCTGAGGACGTTTCATACTGTGACCAGAAAAATTTACTTCGAAATATCCCATACTGCAGCTAATTTATTATTATATAAGAATTTCGATACTCGAAAAGAAAGATCAATTGAGACGTGTTAATCTATCCTGAATAACTGAGTCCTGCAACCAAGGAAGAGGGGTTAAAATAACTAATTGTCTATAACAGCCCAAGTACCGGCAATAATTAAGTGCAATGAGCAATTACAAAGACGAGACGGCTATTTTTACCGCAAAACTGTACAGCTGTTATTACTTTTGCTTAATGTAACCAAGTAAGTTGGTTAACACCTTTTGACAATTTTCTTGGTAACTAAATGTCAGAAGGTATAGCGTCGTTGGCTTCCCGCACTTGGACCTGCTCGTCACTGGGGGTGTGGTAAGAGAATAGCAAATCACCAGCCACCATTCACTGCGCTCAGCGAGCCACGAGTAACCAAGCTGGCAACTCCCCATAAACGCCACTACAACTTTTCACGGGAAAGCAACGACGTTATACCTTTCGTACTATAGTAATCCAGGAAAAGGCAAAGTGTAGTTTCACTGAGTACTGCTCGGTTACTATTCGGCTACACGACTTCTAGCGTAGTTTTAACCAAAATTCGACTACCAGCAGCTAAGTTATCATTTAATTCTTACTCTGCACACGAAAAGAGAAGAAAAGTTCATATGTACCCGCGGTCAAACGTCTATAGTTACAGGCTGCAAAAAACGTGGGAAAAGGAAATTTAGAGGTCCAGTGTTCCACTACTGTGAGATCGATCCCAGTCGAGTCAACACATTACTTAAGAGCTAGTACGTGCCCTATCCAAATATCCACATTTCAGAATCTTACGGCACTTACACATTATTTTTTATAGAGCCAGTTGAGGAATACTCAGAAAAGTTGAAGTGCTCATAAACTGTCCATTGATACGCAAGCACCGCAGAATTCTGAAACATGGGTATTTGAATAGGGCACATACTAGTTCTTAAGTGATGTATTCCTTGACTGCGCTCGGTCCCACACTGAAGATATAGATTTTTAAAGTTTATTTTCTTATGTCTTCGACAGCCTATAGCTTCGAAAGTATGGACTTCTGACCACAGGTCCATATGAACTATTTATTTGCTCTGTTGTGACAAATCACCTCTGTAGGCTTGATGCTTTAAATTTTCTTACATCCTATATATATACCAGGGTTGTCTGGTTTAAACCAAGGTGGTTTAATCCAGCTGTTTTTTTTAAACTAGTTTAAACCAAAAAACGAAAAATGTTCGTAAAAGTGTGTTTGTAAAATCTTGATGAACAGACATTTGGGGATTATCACGTTTCACTCCCATATATTATTCGTGTTATATTCAGACCTAAATTCCCCAGTCATTATTCAAAAAGATTATACTACAAAAGCAATTTTTTTAAGCTTATAAATGTTAGTGATTTTTTTTGCAGTTGTTATTATTGTTATGTAATTGCAATCAAAGAAAAATACTAAATATTGTTTCGTTTCAATGTTTACTATTGATAAAATACTTCGAAATGCCGTACTTTTTGTGTGTGGGGGGGGGTCATACAGACCCCACGAGAGGCATTTAGTGAAATGAGAAGTATTCCGCACTAAGCTTATGTGACCCCTTCCAGCATAACCCAGTTGTTGCATAATAACATCAAGATGAAACAAACTTATTTCTCTCCATATATATGAATATATAGAGCAAATTATTTAAACCAAATAAACCTGGTTTAAACAAAAAAAAAGTTTTTATTTGTTTTTTTTTCAATAAAAACCATAGTTATTGCCAACCCTGATATATACTAATATAAAAAAACGTGAAGAAAGTTATATCTACTGTAACGGTTAGTGACATAATCAAGAAGGCAGCAATCTTCTAGAACACAGGCCCGTCTTCCCATTTAGCAGTAATAAAAACAGAAAACAACGTGCCTTGCGGGGCACTAACCCGTCTCTACTCGCTAACGCTCACTCGGCATTATTATGTGAATTAAATGTAAAACTTCGGTAAAGAAAGAAACCAATTATTACACTTTTAGCCAAAAAGTAGGCGACGACCAACTTCGGAATAAATACGTTAGTGTGCTATTCCACTATCATCGTTTATGCGCGTAGCCCCCGTCGCTGACGCGCCTGGTCCCTACGGGCGCACCCTTATCACTCGGGCTTTCGTGCTGCACTCCTGCCCTGACTCAGTTAGATAGCACTCGCGCTTTTCAGTGGCCACCTAGCACAAACCCTAATAGCACAAAATCTTACCTAGGATGTCCCATGGCCCTCCCGCCCGGGAAACGGGACTATCCCGGGACGCTCCCATAGAACTCCTGCGACATCTATGGGACTCACACGGGAGTTCCAGATGTCCGCGTTTGTCCCGGGAAACGGGACGACCTGTGGGACTCCAGCGGGAGTCATGCAGGAAGAACACCGTAGGAAACCAGAGGATATCCTCAGGCAGAACCACGTACGCGAATGGGATAATCCCGGGACGATCCCGTGGGACTCCTGAGACATCCGTGAAGTCCTGATGAGAATCCTACGGGACTTCAAACGGAAGCTCATGGGTAACCGTGTAGCATTGCACCAGAAATGACGGTGTGAATCTATTGACTGTTTTCAGGCTCTGGTTTCAGATTTGCAAACACAATGTACAGTGCAAATCAAACGGAATACGTGTCATTTCACGTGTAGCTACTTGAAAGGCGCTTTTGAAAAGCCAGAGCCTAAAAATAACCAATAGCTTCACTCTGTAATTACCGATACAGCTATCGTGCAATACCACAGGGTGGCCTGTACATGAACTTCCGCTTCAAAGTCCCAGTGAGTCCCGTTAGGTACATATTTACAGGCTATAGGTAAACATTTCAAAAGCAAATGTTTGACTCGTTTACTTGCACTCTCTATTACCGCAGTAACGTTTCCAATGATATTAGCTATGGTTAGGTAAATTTAAATTTCGTGAGAAAATATATCAATTGGTGCCTTTGGACAATCTCCTTGTTGGCGGGATAAACTGCAAAATGTAGCCAGTGGATGCTACAGGATTGAAACTTGACGCCACATTGTATCATCATCAAATCCTTCAGACGTCTTCCTTGTGACAAAGTGATCTGTACGATTCAACATAGTCATATATGGGACTATGCGAAATGATAAGAGCTATTTATAATATATAAGTTATCTGCATATAGTATTTTTCCACATTGTATTGTATTGTATTTATTTTCATCCTTTTTCATACAAATTGTTCACAACGTGAACGTATGAGTTGGACACGTCATAAGAACACTGAATGTGTACATATGTATACATTTAGATCTACATGCAATATTAAAATAGTGTGAATTTATGTACAAAAAAATGTACAATTTTTCATTATTCTAATATACATACATCGATATAAAACAACAAAACAGTTAATAAAACCTTACATTATAGATATACAAAATATATATACTTTAAACCTTATTTACTACAGGCGAGATATTCTTCTACAGAATAGAAACAGTACTCGAGTAGGTAGGACTTGACTGCTTTATTGAAACCAGATGTTTTGTTTTTTAAAGTGGAAGGAAGCTTGTTATAAATATTCACTGCCATAGGAAATGTACTCTTCTTATGTACTTTTAAACGTGAGGACTCTACATGAAGATCAGACGCTTGTCTTGTATTATGCATATGAATATCTGAGTTCAACCGGAAGCTGCTTGTATCTGTCTGTATATCTTTTCTTACAAATTTTAGAAGTTCATATACATATAAACATGGAAGAGGTAAGATTTCAAGAAATTTAAATAGAGGTTTACAAGAAGTTCGAGGTTTACTTCCGGTCATAAACCTTAAAGCTCTCTTTTGTAAAACGAATATGGAATTTAGCAGTGCAGTAGATCCCCAGAATATAATACCATATTTCAATTTAGAATAAAAAAGTCCAAAATAAGTTGTGAGCAGAACATGCCGACTGACACTATTTCGTAAAAGCTTTAACATGTAACAGGTTTGACCCAATTTACTAGATAATTTTTGAATGTTAATTTTCCAATCTAATGTATCTGACACCCAAAGACCAAGAAATTTTATATCCGAGACGTAATTCAACGTTTTGCCGTTAATTGTTACACAAGGGCGTTTTCTTATCTCGTTTTTTACTACGTGAAAGCACATGCACGAAGACTTTGTTGTGTTTAGTATTAGTTTATTTCTATCCATCCAGTCACTGACGGCAGACATGGTGGAATCTACTGCATTGCATAACTCAACGTAAGTTTCTCCGGTTACTAAAATATTTGTATCGTCAGCATACAGAACAATTTTAGCAGAGTCTAAACATTGTGGCAAATCATTTATATATATTAAAAATAGAATAGGGCCTAAGATGGAACCTTGAGGAACTCCAAATTTTAACTCTTTTGTATCTGAATAACATTTGCTTACTCCCTGAGTTTGACAGTTAATTTCAACAGTTTGCCTTCTCTTGGAAATATACGATTTAAACCAGTCATAACATTTCCCCTAATACCATAATCTTGCAATTTTTTAAGTAAAATTTGATGATCAATTGTATCGAAAGCTTTGCTAAGATCAAGAAATATGCCGGTTGTATATTTCTTAGCGTTTATTGAATTTAAAGCAGAATAGAGAAAGGAGTAAAGAGCAGTTTCAGTAGACTTATTTGATCTAAAGCCATTTTGAGCAGGAGATATTAAGTTAAAATTACTTAGAAAGCTAACTAGTCTTATATACATAAGTTTTTCAAAAAGTTTAGAGAAGGTAGACAGACATGATATTGGTCTATAGTTCGATGTAAGATCTTTCTTGCCACTTTTATATAAGGGCTTAACAACTGCTAGCTTCAATGCCTCAGGAAAAACGCCACTACTAAAAGAGTTATTTACTATAAAGCATAAGATATCAGCAATTTCATAGGAGCATTGCTTTAGAATTTTATCAGGAACTTCATCATATCCTGAAGAACTCTTATTTTTCATTTTCAGTGTAGTATTTAAGATTTCCTGACTAGTTACTGGGTGCAAGAACAATGATTTTTCGAAAATATCGTTATGTCTACTAACGTATTGTTTGCTAGGTAGTTTATTGTTCACGTTATTAGTGATAAGCTTTTCCACTTCATTCGTGAAGTAATCGTTAAAAGCATTTGCAATTTCAGTCGGATTTTTAATAATTTTATTTTGACAAGAAACGCGAGTTATCTTAGAGGAGGGTTTTCGTTCCCCAGATTCTTTCCGAATAATTTGCCATGTAGCTTTCATTTTATTGGAAGCTTTCCCAATGTAAGTATCATTGTCTAACATTTTTGCCTGTTTTATCACCTTATGTAAAACTCGTCTGTACATTTTGTGGTATCGTTTAAACACGGGAGTACGGCACCGTCGGGATAGTTGATGTAAATAGCGCATTTTTTCTAGAGAAACCTTTATTCCAAAAGTCTTCCACTTCGAACTGACATTTACCGATTTATTTATCTTAAATTTTTGTTTAGGAAAAGCAATATTAAAATAATGAGTAAATATACATAAAAAGGAATTAAATTGGTCGTTAACATTACATTCAATATAAACATCCTCCCACAACTCAGTTTTCAACAAGTATCTGAAATATGCTACGTTAGTGGGTGTAAATGAACGCCGTTCAGACCATTCCACGCCCACGTTTGTATTCTTATTAATTATTTCTGTGTAAAAATAGAGAAGTTGAGCATTATGATCAGAATAGCCTAGGTTTAGTACATCAACATGAGATACGAAATCATCACGTGGAATTATAATTTGGTCAAGAGCAGAGATTCTTGTTTTGCCTATTCTGGTAGGAGTATTGACGATAGGTTTCAGATTAAATGATGTGCAGAGCGAAATGAGATCTTCTTTTTCTTTGCTATTATTTAGTAAAAAATCAATATTAATATCACCACAAATTACTAACGACTTTTTAGAGGACGAGAATTCCGATATAAGCCTTTCTAATTTATTCAAAAAGTCATTGACATTACTGTCTGGCGTGCGATAGAGACAGATAAGTATTAAATTATGATCGCAAAATTCAAGTGCTACAGATTCGAAAGTTTTCTCAACGTTCAATGTAACCATAAGAAGGGTTATTGTTCATCTCGGCGATCCCCAAAACTATAGATTCAACACTAATATCGAATCATTATATCCCCCTCCCCCATGTTCTGGCCCATGTCATCGGAGGTGTCACCATCCATCTCAGCGACCCCAAAAATGTGGAATCAGCACTAATACCGGTCATTTTCGACCATTTTCAAACCTCTTACTCCCCCTCCCCCAAGTTGAAGGTTTGGATCTGAATTTAAACGGGATCAAAAGTATCACTGTGCATCTAAGCGATCCAGAAAACTATAAATTCTACTGATAGTGGTCATTTTCAACCATTTTTAATATATCACTTTCTCCCCCTCCTTCAACCTGTGAGGCTGATTTTGGATTTAAACCGGATCGGAAATATCACTGTTCATCTTAATGATCCCGAAAAATATGGATTAGACACTAATATTGGTCATTTTCAACCATTATTATATATAGCTCCTCCTCCCCCTCAACCGTGCTGCGGCACACAGCATCAGAATTATCACTGTTAATCTCAGCAAATCCTAAAATTATGGATTCGACAGTAATATTAGTCATTTCCAATTATTTTTAATGTTTATTCGCCTTCCCTACCTTATAACGTCCCCCTCCCCCACTATCAGGGCTGAACTTAGATTGTTACAGCATCGGAAGTGTCACTGTTTCTCTCATCGACCCCAAAAACTATAGATTCAACACTAATATTGGTCATTTTGATCATTTTTAAATATCTCCCCCTTCCCCCTCCCCTATGTTGCATCGTCAAAGTGAGTAGCCTAAAGTAATCCCTGCCCTAAAACTCATGTATGTTGAAAATTTGATTGAGGTCGGTCGGATGGTTCAAGAGCGATAAACTCGCAAAAGCAGTCATTTTTATTTTTTTACATATATCCCTCCCTCCCCCTCCCCTATGCTGGCTTGTCATTGTGAGACGATATAAAACACCCAAGGACCGAGCCTCAGTTATGTTGAAAATTTAATCGAGATTGGTTGGGTGGTTCAAGAGTTATTAGATTTATTAGTTTTTATTCATACGATCCCCTCCTTTACCCTTCCCTAGGATCTACCGTTAAAGTGAAATTACAGAAATGTTTCCAGATCCGAACCTCATGTATGTTGAATATTTGATTGAGATCGGTGAATTAGTTCATGATTTATTGTTACAAAAATGGTCACTTTCAGTCTCATATAAATTGATTTTTATATACCTCCCCCTCCTTCTCTTCCCCTACGTTGCTCAGTCAATTTTAAATCACAGAAACGATCCCAGACCTAAACCTCATATATGTTGAAAATTTGATCAAGATCGGTTGAGTGGTTCGGGAGTTATTAAGTTTTGTTTATTTTTTATACCCATTCCCCCTCCCCCACTTTCACCATCCAAGTGAATAGCCTAAAACCAGCCCGGCCTTGAACCTCATCCATGTTACAAATTTGATCGAGATCGATCAGGCGGTTCAGTAGATTTAGAGTCACAAACATAGTGATTTTCAATTTTTTATAGCGTATTTAGATTTATTTTTATATATACCCACCTCTCCCTCCCCTCAACTCTCATAAAAGACATTTTAGGCATAGGGTTATTTTTACGTAATATTTACATCCGAGTTCTTGCCGTCAATAATTCCTCTGATATAGCTGCTAATTTTCTTTAACGTTTCAACAAGTACTTGATTGGCAACAATGCTGAACGCAGCTGCAGGGAGCTTGAATTGCTCTAGTTCCTGCTTGGAACACACACGTAGATGGCACTGCGTCGGAATACACACCGATCGAGAAACGAAATTTTTCAGTCTGAACACACACTTTACACACACAACCGACTGTATCCGTATAAACGAGTGGAGTCAAAATAACTCGCGGGGGGATCCTTATAAGGGTCCTGAACGCGTTAAAAGTAAAAAAAACATTTCGAGCAACCACTATAAAATGCTCGCTTTCTAAAAATTGGTCACAGTGCTGCTGTGTAGACCGATCGACCTACAAAGATTGTTGGGTTCACCAAGACACACACACACGCACACACTTGAGTGCTCATGCGCAGTAAAATTAAATTTCCAATTTATTAGACATTACACGCATGCGCAGAAAAATTACAGTTCCAATTCCCACTTCCGGTTCCAATTACCCACACAGCAATGTAATATTTTCAAAACGTTTCTAAAACGTGCTATCATTTTCCTTCAAAAAATGTATCCTACTTCCCTTAAGGAAATATATTCCATATGTTGTTGAAAACATTTTCAACATAATACTGAAACCATTCTCTGAATATACTCAAAAACGTTGTAGAAATGTTTTATTTGCCGTTAGAAAAGTTTTCAACAAAATGTTTCCTGTACGATTTCCAAACATTACTGAAAACGTATTGGAAACGTTTTATACGATGTCAACGGAATAGTTTTTAAAATGTTTCACATGGAATATTTTAAAATTATTTACCAATAACACAGACAATATTTTCCTACATATGGCAAAATATTTTCTTTACACGACAAAATATATTTAGTGAATATTTTTTGTAAATATTTAGAGAATAGTTTCTGTGCATGACAAAATATTCACAGAATATTTTCTCTACATGATAGAACCCGAAGCCCATTGGCCAACTCGGTTAGTATTGCAGATACAAAAACAAGGTAAGATATAGAAGGAAATTTTTAAAATGCAGCAAGTTTGGTTTTTATATTAGTATACCGCCCAATAGTAACGAGAAGTACAACTCTGCCACTGTTGGACAACACTGAAGAAAGTGTGGTTTGAAATTATTAGAATCAAAGGAAACGGAAAGACACAATGAAAAATATAATGCAAGACCCAATTCCGCGTCCTTTGTATCTGCTCAACCCCAACAAACACCGTGGTTCCTACGCCACTGGCGTGTATATTGCATTTGCATGTTTGTCCTTCACTATGTCTCCTTTCAATTCTTCTCTGTGTAGCTAATTTCAAACCACATATTCTTTCATTCTTGTAGCACAACATGATGCATGGTAAAGCATTTTCTTTATCGAGCGGTACACTAGTACAAAAACAAAAGTGTTGATGGAATTTAAAAGTGTCCTTACATCTCTTACCTTGTTTTCATATCTGCAATAGTAAGCGAATTGGCCTTTTGCGTTACTCTGTATTTATAACGGCTTCTTGCTGGAAACAAATAGTGGGTTGAAAACAAGGCGGCCAAGATGTGACATAGCAGCTGGAAGAAAACATAAGATTCTTCTGTCCAATTTTACCTGCTTAGACGCCTTTGTCTCACTTTGTCTTCATGACGAGGAACCATTGCCGCCCACAGACTCGGCCCAAAAATAAATAAAAATAAAAAATAAACTTAAAAATAAATAAATAAATAATAATACAGTGTAAATTATAACTACATAATGTTAGCTTGCTCTGGTAATTTTAAGCATTTTTTTGTTTGTTTTTACTCAAAATCTTATTTACATACAGAATGTTTCTGGGTGTTCCACTGGTACTACTGGTATGTGGCCACCCCGTGCATATATGTTGGGGTGTCTTATGTGTGTTGCGAGATTCAAACTGCATATCAGTGTGTTCACAATCGTCGACTGCCAGTTTTGAAAGCGGTTGTATTGGATCCATTTTTTAAAAAAATACGAAAAGGATTGAGGTTTAGACATCCAATTCAAGAAACAATTGTTGGCAATCCTTTTCCTATCTTAAAAATAATAAATTCAATATAGCCGCTTTGTAAACTGGCACGCGATGATTGTGAAGACTCTAATTTGCAGTCTGCACCTCGTAACATCACATAAGACACAGTCTGCACCTCGTAACATCACATAAGACACCCTGACATACATACACGGCGTGGCCACATACCAGTGGTAGCAGTGAAATACCCTGAAACATTCTGTGTGTAAATAAGATTTTGAGTTTAAAAAAAGCTTAAAATTATGAGAGCAAGCTAACATTATGTAGTTATAATTTACACTGTCCACTATAATAAAAACACACATATATATATATCAGTTAGTAGTTAAATAAAAATATAAATGTACAATATTCTGGCTTTGTTTATTTAAATTTTCTTCAGCAGCATCTTCATGCTGCTCGTATTATTTGTTTATATACATTAAGAACAATCTTCGCAAATATCAGAAATTCACACCTTAACTTGTAAACACTTGTTCTAGGAAATTATGTCACTGACACGCTAATTAAATGAAAATCAACATTAACAACATCTACGTATGTTGCTGAAAATATGTTCTACAAATCTACGGCGCATGGGGAATAGATCTTTTCACGAAAGGTCACTTGTTTGCTACTTTCAAGAAATATCACATTGCTGAATAATCAGAAATACATATTTGCTTCTTTAAAATGCCACTTTTGATTACCACAACTAGCTCTAATTTCGACGCTGCGAATTGTCAGTTAAAGTTCTGTGCAAGTGCTGCTGAATTCTCAATTGATTTTCTTGTTCATCTCTGTATGGCATGTTGAAGCCAAATCCCAATAATCTACGCGATCTCATCGTTAGTTACGTTTCTCTTGTGTTACACAGTTTCTGAAAATAAAAATAATAGGCAGCGTTTAATAACATAATAACAGCACCGAATGATTAAAGATCAATTATTACATCTTAAACTTACAAAAATATTTAAAACGTTTGTGTAGGACCTACAGCAGCTTGTGAAGACAATATTCTGTTACAAAAGTAACATCCTGAAGAAAATGTAAAGGGCAAGGAAGACAACAGCTACAGCTGAAAGTGACATACCTCATAATGTAGCTTAATTACTTGCGTTGTAACATGTTGAAGAGGTCACACTTTTAATTTTAAAAAGTATAGCTTCTTATAAATGTTAAACCTAATATTAAAAATAATAATAATTTGAAAACATGTGGCAGCATTTGAGTTGATGAAGAACTAGCGTCTCACTCCGAAGGCTCGGATCTCAAATCTGGGCCCGATCATCCTTTTTCCCTCAGTCTCACCAGGTGAATGCCGACATTGTTACCAAGACCTTGATGGCCGCTACCTTGCTCGATTTCTTTCCCACGGAGCAGGCCATACATGTTACTTTGCCTTATACAAATGAATAATTTTGATAACGTTGCATTGCAAAGAATACAACAAATCGCGAATGTAGGAGTGAATCATGAAAACTACCAACATGCCAGAACAATTCAGTAAAACGATTAAACATACTTTATACATATTCAGCACTCTCTTCCACGGACACTTATATGTAACGTGTCACTTGAAGATGGGAAAATTGCACATTTTGCTAAAATAAAGATTTCCAAAGCCTTTTAAATGTTATAACAGCGGCTGCAGTATATGCTTTTGGGAAATAAAGTTTACGGGAAGATGATTCTGAGAAGTATTCATGGCACAATAGTATGTATTTAAAGCGAAAGAAAATAAAACGGGCACCAGAAAGTTTTTTTTCCTTTTCTTACAGTAATTTACACATAGTGTATCCAGTTTATTTTCTTTCGCTTTAAATACATACTATTGTGCCATGAATACTTCTCAGAATCATCTTCCTGTAAACTTTATTTCCCAAAAGCATATACTGCAACCGCTGTTATAACATTTAAAAGGCTTTGGAAATCCTTATTTTAGCAAAATGTGCAATTTTCCCATCTTCAAGTGACACGTTACATATAAGTGTCCGTGGAAGAGAGTGCTGAATATGTATAAAGTATGTTTAATCGTTTTACTGAATTGTTCTGTCATGTTGGTAGTTTTCATGATTCATCCCTCTTCAAATGAGAACTTGTATAATTTTTTTCCACTGTGAAAATGAGATTAAAGAACATTAGGGAGAGTCTCTTACCTATTATTGTGTTAGTGATTAATGAGTGAAAGCTCTTTCCTTTTGCACCGTGCCAACTAAATTGTCCAGCTATTGCACTTGTCTTCTTCATGATGTTTCTTGTGATGGCTTCTAATCTGTGACCTCCAAGTTTTTCATTTCTTAGACCTGTAACGAAATACACACTAAGCACTCAAGTAATAGTAATGGAAATTTAGAGCATACAACTGATGCCTTTAGACAAATTACATTGATTTTAGACGACAGTGTCACCGAGTCAGTTGCAATTGGCGCATCCTCAAAAATTAATATTTGCACTGACGTGTCATTTTTCCAATAAACAAAATTTACATACTAATTTTCAAGCAGTTGTAAATGGTTGGCAAAAAACATGTTTTTTTATTTTAAAAAACAGGTTATTTTGGTTTAATTAATTTTGGTCTATAAATTTATATTAGGTACGGTTTCGTCTTGGTGTTATTATGGAACAAGGTTATGCTGGAAGGAAATCCAAACCACTTCTCAGCTTACATCCAAGAAAATTTGTCCATTTCGACACGAAACCGAGACCAATTGGTCAGAAATGAGATTGCCAACTTACTCATTAAGGACGCCTGATAAAATTACGTTTTACTGATCTTGACATAGGCCTAGTTGTTAATATAATTGTCAAGAGTCATTTCAGAAGGTCAGAAAGATACGCAGTTACAGAAGTAAAAATATTACACAGAATTACATATAGAGCGGGAAAGTCCCGCCTTAGCCATTGAGAAAATCCTGTTATTAGATTAAATTTATTTGTATGTAAAATTTTAAGGTCAACGTATCATATTAAATGACAAATTTGTTATGTAGATAACATTCAACAAAATTGAAACAAAGTCGAATCCAAGCTGATGTTGGAAGCTACGCAGGCAGTTGATAAGTTTGGCAATTTCTATCAATATATTTAAGCAACCTTGGCTTCTTTATAAAACAACAAGCATTCAGGCAAGTAGAAATATACAATTTGGTTTCGATTCGTAAGTTTAGGCTTAATATCCTCATGAAATACCATAGTTATCACGGAGAAGACCTTCGCTTAAAGGGACACCTCGAATCGATACTTGGTTTACACTTGAAAGATGGGTTGTGGTTCGACCGAGAATTGAACACGGGACCCCTTGATTAAAAGATGAAAAGTATATAAACGTAATGCAGATGGTGTGATATGTGGAGACGTCAAAATGAAGTTCACACGCTTTGAAGCATTTTTCGTTCTGTTTTTGGTTTAAACCTTTTTTCTTAATCCAGCTGGTTTAAACTATCCAACCCTGAAGTTGTAAATTAGGAATTGATGAAAGCAACACATCTATAAAAAAAATTACGAAATGCAAAGAAAGACAAAGAATAATTTAACAGTTTCAGAATATACACAGTAGTTGTAAAGTCAATACCTATTTTAAACCTAGATTATCCTAGAAAGTAGCATCAGCTTTATGAGTGAAATTAAAAAAGTGGGATTAAACAACAGAACCCCAAGAAAACCCACGAGCACGGTGTTTGTCCACCACAAAGTCCAAACGGCGCGAGCTGGGATCGAACCAGGGACCCCAAGCACCGGAGGTGAACGCTCTATTACTGAGCCACCGGACACACCAATGCACTAAATGAAAAGCTCTAACAGAAAAAGCGAACCAACTTGTGCTAGGTGGCCAGTAATAAAGCATGAATGCCATCTAACCGAATCAGAGCAGGAGCACAGCAGGGGGGCCCGAGTGACAGCGTAGGGAGCAGGCAAGTCAGCAACAGGGAGGTACGCATAAACAAGTATGCTCGAAAAACATTTACAATATTTGTAATTATCCTTATCTTCAAAAACACTTATTTTAGATCCTTTAAAAAATACTTTCACAGCTAATACCCGAGTGTTACACTATTCCTTGAGGAATTCACTTCCCTTTACAGCAGACACCTGTTACCAACACATACTTCAATTCAACCGGTATTATTTCTTCCATTTAACTTTGAACAGCAAACACACAATTTATTAGAAAGAACTCTATTACTAATTATATTCTGGCAATCATGTACATGGCTTATCATGTACACTTTGCGCACATCTATACATGTTAGGGACAATAACAGAATTTATTTTCTGAAACATAAATAGCGGACACTGTCTTGCACTAGCCTACTATTAAATCTTGCATTTTGCGAAACACTCACTGTTTACAAATGTGAATTTTTGAACCCTTTTAAATATTTATTCGTAGCATTCTTTTAATATTATGTTTTGCAGTGTAATTTAGTACAATATATTATAATAGTGTCGTTGTTTTAATTGTAGGGTAGTTTCGGTAGAATAGGGCCACCGGATGAATAGGACCACTCATTATGTTATTCACCTTACTTGTTTTGTAACCCGCCTTGGTTCGATTCTCCTGTTCGGGCAATGAAAATATTTATTCATGGTAAATTTAGTGGTTACAAGGAACAAGTGCTTCACTCCGTAAATGGTAATGGCTAGAATAAAAGGCATGCAAACCTCCAAGTTGGATCACGAAAGAACACGAACCTAGACTAGGGTTGCACTCCCGCGTACCAACCGTCTTCGGTAATCCCGTTAATATCTACAGAATGCACACGAGTACCTGGATAGAATACCAACGATCTCGGTGGTGATTCATGTGGTAGTGATTTATGCTGAAACGATAACAAAAACAAAACAAATACATAGGATAGGATTTATTTGATTAAAAATAATTCACATATGAAGTTACTTACGTACACCATTTTTTAAAATTAAATTTTTGTTAATGAATTTCTTTGTATGTTTTCAAAACCTTTTAGCCCATTTGGAATTTCAATAAAAATAAAAAAAATGACGATGAATAAATTTAAAATGAAATTATAGATTTTTGCCTGCGTACGTCAGGCTTGCTAGCACATGACCACCTAGCACACGTTAATTCACTTAATATCATTTCACTACACAACACCAACAAGGGATTAAAATGAAAGGGGGGGTTCAAGTAATTCCTTACGATCTTGCCCTTTTTTCCTAATGTTCGTTTTCTGCCCCCGTCCCGGCTATTGCGGCTCAGCTTCGACCATGATTGAATTTGTGACAGAATCACTAAATATTTAACAAATTTATAACACAACGAATGGGATTGTGTGTGTGTTTTTTTTTTTTTTTTTTTTTTGCTAACCACTCGTATTGTCTTACCATCATAATTCATGAGCTTGATTTAAAAATCGGATACTCCTTGCTGAAACGCATAGGTCTGTGAAGTTGGCCTACCCAAATTAGCTTACCCTCTTTTATCTACATGAGCCGTTAGTTCCTAGTTAGTTCCCATTAGTTCTTACAAAAGGTCCGTTAGTTCCACGATTTTAAAGAAATTATACGCAGAAAACTATGGGTAGGCCAACTTCACATGTGAAGTTGGTGTGCCCAACAACCTTTCATACATTTTCCGACATAAAAAATTAGTTACTCGTTAATTCCCGTTAGTTCTTACAAAAGATCCATTAGTTCCACGATTTTGTACAATCTAGAGCATAAAAAATGTGTGGGTAGGCTAACATCACGTGTGAAGTTGGCGTACCCAACAAGCTTTCCCGCATTTCTCGACATGATTCGTTACTTCCTCGTTAGTTCCCGTTAGTTCTTACAAAAGTTCCGTTAGTTTCACGATTTTATACAATCTAGACCATACACAAGAATGTGTGGCTAGGCTAACTTCACATGTAAAGTTGGCGTACCCATCAAGCTTTCCCACATTTTTCGACATGAATGGTTAGTTTCTCGTTAGTTCCCGTTAGTTCTTACAAAAGTTCCGTTAGTTCCACGATTTTATACGATCTCGAGCATAAACAAAAATGTGTGGGTAGGCTAATTTTACATATGAAGTTGGCGTACCCATCAAGCTTTCCCACATTTTTCGACATGAATGGTTAGTTTCTCGTTAGTTCCCGTTAGTTCTTACAAAAGTTCCGTTAGTTCCACGATTTTATACGATCTCGAGCATAAACAAAAATGTGTGGGTAGGCTAATTTTACATATGAAGTTGGCGTACCCAACAAGCATTCCCACATTTTTCGACATGAATCATTAGTTCCTCGTTAGTTCCCGTTAGTTCTTACAAAAGTTGCGTTAGTTCCACGATTTTTTTACGATCTACAGCATAAACAAAAATGTGTGGGTAGCCTAACTTCACATGTAAAGTTGGCGTACCCAAAAAGCTTTCCCACATTTTTCGACATGAATCGTTAGTTCCTCGTTAGTTCCCGTTAGTTTTTACAACAATTCCGTTAGTTCCACGATTTTATACAATCTAGAGCACAAACAAAAATGCGTGGGTAGGCTAACTTCACATGTAAAGTTGGCGTACCCAACAAGGTTTCCCACATTTTTCGACTTGAATCGTTAGTTCCTCGTTAGTTCCCGTTAGTTCTTAGAAAAGTTCCTTTAGTTCCACGATTTTATACAATGTAGACCATAAAAAAATGTGTGGGTAGGCTAACTTCACATGTAAAGTTGGCGTACCCAAAAGCTTTCCCATTTTTAGAAATGAATCGTTAGTTCCTCGTTAGTTCTTACAACAGTTCCGTTAGTTCCACAGTTTTATACAATCTAGAGCACAAACGAAAATGCGTGGGTAGGCTAACTTCACATGTGAAGTTGGCGTACCCAACAAGCTTTCCCACATTTTAAGACATGAACCGTTAGTTCCTCGTTATTTCCCGTTAGTTCTTACAAAAGTTCTATTAGTTCCACGATTTTATACAAATTAGTGCTTAAAAAATGTGTGGGTAGGCTAACTTCACATGTGAACTTGGCGTACCCAACAAGCTTTCCCACATTTCTCGACTTGAATCGTTACTTCCTCGTTAGTTCCCGTTAGTTCTAACAAAAGTTCCGTTAGTTTCACGATTTTATACAAATTAGAACATAAACAAAAATGTGTGGGTAGGCTAACTTCACATGTAAAGTTGGCGTACCCATCAAGCTTTCCCACATTTTTCGACATGAATCGTTAGTTCCTCGTTAGTTCCCGTTAGTTCTTACAAAAGTTCCGTTAGTTCCACGATTTTATACAAATTAGAGCTTAAAAAATGTGTGGGTAGTCTAACTTCACATATGAAGTTGGCGTACCCAACAAGCTTTCCCACATTTCTCGGCATGAATCGTTACTTATTCGTTAGTTCCCGTTAGTTCTTACAAAAGTTCCGTTAGTTTCACGATTTTATACAAATTAGAGCATATCAAAAATGTGTGGGTAGGCTAACTTCTCATGTAAAGTTGGCGTACCCATCAAGCTTTCCCACATTTTTCGACATCAATTGTTAGTTCCTCGTTAGTTCCCGTTAGTTCTTACAAAAGTTCCGTTAGTTCCACGATTTTATACAAATTAGAGCATAAACAAAAAATGTGTGGGTAGGCTAACTTCACATGTAAAGTTGGCGTACCCAACAAGGTTTCCCACATTTTTCGACTTGAATCGTTAGTTCCTCGTTAGTTCCCGTTAGTTTTTACAACAATTCCGTTAGTTCCACGATTTTATACAATCTAGAGCACAAACAAAAATGCGTGGGTAGGCTAACTTCACATGTAAAGTTGGCGTACCCAACAAGGTTTCCCACATTTTTCGACTTGAATCGTTAGTTCCTCGTTAGTTCCCGTTAGTTCTTAGAAAAATTCCTTTAGTTCCACGATTTTATACAATGTAGACCATAAAAAATGTGTGGGTAGGCTAACTTCACATGTAAAGTTGGCGTACCCAAAAGCTTTCCCACATTTTTCGAAATGAATCGTTAGTTCCTCGTTAGTTCTTACAACAATTCCGTTAGTTCCACGAGTTTATACAATCTAGAGCACAAACGAAAATGCGTGGGTAGGCTAACTTCACATGTGAAGTTGGCGTACCCAACAAGCTTTCCCACATTTTTCGACATGAACCGTTAGTTCCTCGTTATTTCCCGTTAGTTTTTACAAAAGTTCTATTAGTTCCACGATTTTATACAAATTAGAGATTAAAAAATGTGTGGGTAGGCTAACTTCACATGTGAACTTGGCGTACCCAACAAGCTTTCCCACATTTCTCGACTTGAATCGTTACTTCCTCGTTAGTTCCCGTTAGTTCTTACAAAAGTTCCGTTAGTTTCACGATTTTATACAAATTAGAACATAAACAAAAATGTGTGGGTAGGCTAACTTCACATGTAAAGTTGGCGTACCCATCAAGCTTTCCCACATTTTTCGACATGAATCGTTAGTTCCTCGTTAGTTCCCGTTAGTTCTTACAAAAGTTCCGTTAGTTCCACGATTTTATACGATCTAGAGCATAAACAAAAATGTGTGGGTAGGCTAATTTCACATATGAAGTTGGCGTACCCAAGAAGCTTTCCCACATTTCTCGGCATGAATCGTTACTTATTCGTTAGTTCCCGTTAGTTCTTACAAAAGTTCCGTTAGTTTCACGATTTTATACAAATTAGAGCATAAAAAAATGTGTGGGTAGACTAACTACACATGTGAAGTTGGGGTACCCAACAAGCTTTCCCACATTTTTCGACATGAATCGTTACTTCCTCGTTAGTTCCCCTTAGTTCTTACAAAAGTTTCGTTAGTTCCACGATTTTATACAATCTAGACCATAAAAAAATGTGTGGGTGGGCTAACTTCACATGTGAAGTTGGCGTACCCAACAAGCTTTCCCACATTTTTCGACATGAATCGTTAGTTCCTCTTTAGTTCCCGTTAGTTCTTACAAAAGTTCTATTAGTTCCATGATTTTATACAAATTAGAGCTTAAAAAATGTGTGGGTAGGCTAACTTCACATGTGAAGTTGGCGCACCCAACAAGCTTTCCCACATTTCTCGGCATGAATCGTTACTTCCTCGTTAGTTCCCGTTAGTTCTTACAAAAGTTCGGTTAGTTTCACGATTTTATACGATCTAGAGCATAAACAAAAATGTGTGGGTAGGCTAATTTCACATATGAAGTTGGCGTACCCAACAAGCTTTCCCACATTTCTCGGCATGAATCGTTAATTATTCGTTAGTTCCCGTTAGTTCTTACAAAAGATCTATTAGTTCCACGATTTTATACAAATTAGAGCTTATAAATGTGTGGGTAGGCTAACTTCACATGTGAAGTTTGCGTACCCAACAAGCTTTCCCACATTTTTCTACATAAATCGTTAGTTCCTCGTTAATTCCCGTTAATTCTTACAAAAGTTTCATTAGTTCCACGATTTCATACAAATTAGAGTATAAAAAATGTGTGGGTAGGCTAACTTCACATGTGAAGTTGGCGTACCCAACAAGCTTTCCCACATTTTTCGACGTGAATCGTTAGTTCCTCGTTAGTTCCCGTTAGTTCTTACAAAAGTTCGGTTAGTTACACGATTTTATACAATCTAGAACATAAACAAAAATGTGTGGGTAGGCTAACTTCACATGTGAAGTTGGCGTACCCAACAAGCTTTCCCACATTTTTCGACATGAATCGTAAGTTCCTCGTTAGTTCCTGTTAATTCTTTAAAAAGTTCCTTTTGTTTCACGATTTTATACAATCTAGAGCATAAAAAAAAATTTGTGGCTAATCTAACTTCACATGTGAAGTTGGCATACGCAACAAGATTTCGAACTTTTTTGACACGAGTCATTAGTTCGTCGTTAGTTCTCGTTAGTTCTTACAAAAGTTCCGTTTGTTCCGCGATTGTATTCATATTAGGGTATAAATAAACATTGGTGGGTACGCTAACTTCGCATGTTGGCGTACCAAAGAAACTTACTCAGGTTTCTCAATATGAGTCGCTAGTTCTTCGTTAGTTCTTATTATATTTACGTTAGTTCCGCGATTTTATACAAATTCTATGTAAATAAAAATTAACCCTTCTCTTTCCAGATGTTATTTTCCTATGTGCGTGCTATAGTATTTTATTACATGAACATGGTTGTCACTGGAACTGAAAGAGTTAATGGGTACGCTCATTTTACCTGTGAACTTGGCATAGCGAATCAGTTTACATAAATGGTGGTTCTTTTTTTTAGTTGCCGTCAGTTCTTACAAAAGTTACCTTAGTTCCCCAAATTTATTGATATTATAATTAAATTCAATATGTACACCAAAGTTCAAATATGAATTTGGTGTTTCATTTACGCGTAAAATACATTGCTTGGTTTTAGACGCGCTTTAAACTTTTTTCTGTAACTTTTTGTGTTCGTGTTTTGTCTCAAATATCACATATCGGTGTAGATGAAAAAGCAAAGTGGCCAGCCAAGTGTTTATATTTTCAGTTGTTGCCTGAAACCAAATTATTGTTACGTTTCGATGTATTCATTTGTTAGATTATTCAAACGTTGAAAATTGTAAATTTCATTTTGTGATTCTAGAAACTTACTGTAGTATTTAGTTTGTAATCTGCATATCAAAAGGTAGTAAATGTCTAAGGAGAAAACATCCGTAAAGCATGCTGGGGAACTTATTTGTCTGTACACACAGGGTAAAGAAAGGTCTTTCGCTTGAATCTGAAATCTAAAGAATTAAAATACATTAGTATAGAAGAAACTTTTTTTAATTTTGAAGACTGACCATAAATAATCTATAAGTAAGTATGTTCCTTATGATTTTTATTTTATTTCACTTTATTTACATGGGCTATCCAGAAAATCACTCAGGTTTTGGAATAAATAGAAGAGAAGTTAAAGTATACTGTTTTTTTATTATACTAGCTGGACGCACCCGCTTCGCTGCGTCAGACCAACAATTGAGCCCCTTTCATCGTAACAAATGAAATTTTCAAACAAATGCTAAAGAAGAAAGTACAATGACAATGAAAAACTCTATGAGGTATGATTTACAATAATCCTATTATAATATTTGTAATCTTTTTCTATTTTCTCTTCCCGCTCCTTTCCTTCCCTTCGAGGACATATTTTATAAAACGCTTAATTACAGACTAAACATTTAGGTACTCGTGTGCCCAAGGACGTAGACATCTCGAGACCTTAGGTGACAAATATTTCGGCGTTGCTCCTTTCGGTACGTGTGTGAAGTTAGCCCGCACTTTCAAATTTCGATTCGAAACCAAAATCAATCGTTTGTTTTTCGTTTGTTATTGATTGTTTTGAAGAAAAAAATAGTTTGTTTCGAAAACCGCAAGAAAATATTCAAAAAATAAAGTTGGGGGAGCCAACTTCACGCTACTTCCCCCACACTTTCAAATTTCGACTCGAAACCGAAGCAAATCGTTTGTTTCGAAAAACGTACGAACATATTCGCAAAATAAAGTTGGGGCCAGCGTGAAGTTAATCCCCTTCAAATGAAAAACAAACGATTAGCTTAGGTTTCGAGTCGAAATTTGAAACTGGGCGGCCAGTGTGAAGTCTTCAAAATAATCAATAACAAACGGAAAACAAACGATTTGCTTCGGTTTCGAGTTGCTTTTTGAATGTGAGGCAGCCTGAAGTAGCTCCCGAAATTTATTTTGTGAAGATCTGCTTACATTTTACGAAACAAACGAGTTTTTTCAAACCAATCAATAACAAACGGGAAACAAACGCTTGGTTTCGGTTTCTAGTTGATACTTCAGAGTGGGGGGGAAACTTCACGCTGGCTCCAAGCCCCATATGGCTAGAATCATCCGTGACACCATCCTACACCTTGGATGGGAAACACTATTTATTGCATTCTCCATACTCCCCGGACATTGCACCGACCGATTATCACCTGTTCCATTCATTGAACACTCACCTGAGAGGACTCCAGTTCGACTCCGTAGTAGAGGTAAAATGCATTTGATACCTTCTTCGCTTCACGGCATTCCACGGCAATCGCGAAGGAATCCATGCCCATCCCGAACGTTGGCAGAAGGTCGTTGATACTGTTGGGTACTATTTTTGATCTTCCTGGTACGTCTTAGGTGACATATCAATGCTCTAAAGTGATAAGTCAAAAAGCGATCGAACTTCCTTCGCTACTTTTATACATACTATAAAACTACTGTATAAGTTCTAGTAGCTCGAGTTCGGGAAGTCGGAATGTCAAAATTCCTTCAGATTATTGCTCATTTTGGTCTAGTTTACAAAATATATAAAAATAAAATGGGGTCCTTTTGCTTCCTTGGTCACTTTCTGTTCGAATATCTCGAGTTCCGAAATTTGATATGTAAAAATTCTTTCAGATTTGTGTTCCTCGTGGTCTTGTTTACAAAATATATGAAAATCAGAGGGGTCCAGTTTGCATTTCTGCAGCCGAAAAGTTCATTGGAACTGTCATGAAAGAAATAGGTAAAAAATAAATAAATAAATAAATAAAGTACGAAGGAGCCCAGGTCAGTATTTGTAACACACAAGTTCACATCAGTACTTACGATTTAGAACCCCCCACTTGTCTGGTTTTAAAATATGGCAACCCTAGGTAAGTCTGCAGACTGGTGGGAAAACGTCTAAACGAAACATCTCCAATTTACTTTCGTCCACGAATAAGACTTACCCACTTACCCACATGTTTTCGTACGAAATTAAATCTTTTCTTGTATTGACTGTACTTACGTACGATTTCTTACTTGGTACCCTAAAATGAAACACGGAATATCTCAACACTGCTGACTCTTTCTGCTATAACATTCTTGCCTAACTCGGAGTTTAGGGATGCCGCAACATTCACTGTACTTAGCGGTTGTTCTTAATTTTGCGAAGAATAGCACGTTCATCACTATCTGATATTGTCCTGGGCTGTCCAATTTGTGGTATGTATTCTGTTCTATTTTAATTTTTATACACCCTGACAATGTCTCCAACGGTACTCTTCAGGATGTGTAATATTTCAGCTATGTTAGCGTATTTACGCCCTTTTGCATGTGATGATTGTTCACGAATTGCCAATGCTCGAGAATACGACAAATCCCAACTACGATAGATCCCATAGTAGATGAGCTATATACCTTTAAATTTTACATTTTCGGCAATCTATAACTCCGAAAGTATGCGCTTTTGACCACATTTCCATATGGACGTTTTTCTTATTTTGATGTGTGGAATTACTTTTTTTCAGTTTATCGGTCTAGTCCATTAACACCCAGTCTCAATCATACGTAACAAATTGAGAACTTTCTCCTTTGAAGTAAGTTAAAAAACACTTGCTTCTATGACTCACGAATGGTGTGCCTTATTATTTCAAATTGCATGAACCATCAAATTTGAACAGATTGTCCTCCGGGTCAAGGTCTGGGAATATTGATCCAGATCAAGGTGACCCAGAGAAATACTGTGAACCAAGTGATCCGGATGACCCATAACATATTCCATCACTTCTGTTAATGTTTTGCGGATTTGTGTGTGTCACTTCGAATTCGTGAAGAAAAATCATTTGTAAATCCGTGATGCATTTACATATGACTCTATTCAACAACTGTCTGGGTACTCCAGCCTGTTTGCTGAGGTCAGTTCCCCCCTCCCCCACATTCAAATAGTAGAATATTTTGCAGTCAGCTGTTATGTGCGTCTTATGTGCGCTTATGTGCGCCGGGTTTCAGCTTAGGTGCGCACATATTTACACACGAAAAGTTGATAGAAAAGCGCACTCCAGGGTAACGCCTGAGTGCGACATTCGAATCCAGACTTCAAATTTCTCTGCCAAGTAGTATTCCATATGTGCGCTTATGTGCGTAAAAAATTTCCATTTGTGCGCGCAGAGGAACGAAGAAAATCCGTAGTAAAAAATGTACAGAAAATTCATGATTTGCTCTAAATCAAAGAATAACAACTTCAGATCTCTGCGGCAAGTAATACTCCATATGTGCGCCTAATTCCAGTTAAAATTTGTAGTGTGCGATTAAACAAACGGAAGATGTATCGTATTGAAAAATGTAAATCAGTGAAGTTCAAAGAGCGCATTTAAAGCAATGAAATAAGATAGAAACTTAGAAAAACATTCGTTCTTTTGCACGTCATATTTGCCCTTATGTGCGCTCAATGTCATTTTCTGTGCGCACATACTAACATATGAAAACGATGATAAATGTTTTTATCATCCATCCATCAGGGAAACCATAAGTATGATATTAGAATTACGACTTCATGTTTAGTTGTCAAGTAGTATTCCATATGTGCGCATAAAATTAACATTTGTGCGCGCACAGGAACGAAAAAAATCGATAGACAAAAATGTACAGCAAATTCATGATTTGCTCCAAATCAAGGAATAACAACTTGAGATTTCTGCAACAAGTAATACTCCATATGTGCGCCTAACTGCACATAATATTTTTAATGTGCGCACAAACAAACGCAAGATGTATCGTATTGAAAAGTCTAAATCAGTAAAGTTCAAAGGGCGAACTTAAAGCAATGAAATAAGATAGAAACTTAGAACAACATTTGTTCTTTTGCGCGTCATATTTGCCCTTATGTTCGCTCATTATCATTTTCTGTGCGCACATTCTAACATTTGAAAACGATTATAAAAGTGCACTCCATCAGGGAAACGACTAAGTATGATATTTGAATGAGGACTTCATATTTAGCTCTCAAGTAGTATTCCATATGTGAGCTTATGTGCGCATAAAATTTCCATTTGTGCGCGCACAGAAACGAAGAAAATCGTTAGTCGAAAATGTAATGAAAGTTAATGACTTGCTCTAAATCAAAGAATAATAACTTGAGATTTCTGCAGCAAGTAATACTCCATATGTTCGTTTAGGTGCACATAATATTTTTAGTGTGCGCACAAACAAACGCAAGGTGTATCGTATTGAAAAATGTAAATCAATGAAGTTAAAAAAGCGATCTTAAAGCCATGAAATAAGATAGAAACTTATAGATAGAATTACATAGACTCTTTGCTAACGAAATACCTGTAGATCAAACCATAATATATGAGATCTTGAGGTCAAACATGGTTTTTGGCCTATGCACTCGAGTAGAAAAGCAGGGATATAAAAAGACAAAAGCATGCTGTACAAGTGCGGGAAACCTAAGATTTCATTTAACAAAACGTCTCAGCGACATGTCTTGATATAAAAAGCTCTTTAACCCTTAATTAGTCGCATGCGGAATTTTGTTCCGCACTTTTACATTTTTGTTTTTGTTTTCCCTACTTTCGATCGTATGATTTTGAACTTTTGTCTAGCTGTCTTTTAAAGTTTCATGATTAAACAACAATACATATTTGAATTGTTGCCCAAGCCACTAGTGAATATTTTATTTATTTTGGAGTGATGCATTTTGCGGAGCAAAGTTCCGCGCGCGACTAAATAAGTTACCCTTTTTTTCTCCTACAAATTTTACGCTTTCTTTCAGTTTATTGTTTTTAGCCGACAACAATTAAGCGAAGATCAACAGGAAGACCAAATATTGTTGTGTCAAGTATCAAAAATTTGTGTGCGGTGTGCATAAAGAAACTGTCACATATTGCAAAGAAAGTAATCATCAAGATAGAGTGAAGGAACCTGAAGACGAGGATATGTAAGTAGTATGGATATGTAAACCGAGAGGCAAAAGCATCATTTATATGAACGTTTCAAAATACATAAAAACTATATTTCTTATCAGGACTAACTATACATGTTATTATTCTTGTTATTTGAGGAAAAAAAAACATAATAGTTCCTTCATTGTTTAGGTATTTATGTCTAACATATTTTTATATTAGTTTAGGTCTTCATAGCATAAAATAAATTAAGACGCCTATTAAAACAAATATTTTAACCTAAAATTAAATTTTTTTTAAAAAAAAGCAAATATTACACGAGTTTTACTATGTAGTTATTATGCGGAACAAAAGTCCGCACGCGACTAATTACGTAACTTTTTTCACGCGACTAGTTAAGGGTTAAGGGTATAGAGAGGGTGTGTCACCAAGAAGGAAACCAACAACAATCGTCTACATCGCAGTTATTGGCGCCGTTCTGCAGCATGTTTATGCAACTCGTAAGTTCGCACTTCAGTAAGTTATATATGTTGGCTAGTGCTGGTCTTGTAGTTGTCTGCTCTGCTACACAATAAGTCTAAAAATATAAGTTATTCCAAGATAAAAATCCCATTGCTGTCGAAAATTTTGTTGTTCCTGTGTTTGAATTGTAACTACTTATTTCACTTGGCTTTCAATTTACCGTACAAAGGGGCTGCTTTTTTATATGAGGTACGTAGACTATTTATTTTATTAATTTTTTATTGCCTTAACCCTTACAAGACCGACCTGGCGCGCATTTAATCCTCTCCTGTGCGAATATTAATTAAGATATTTGGAAGATTGTTTCTATGCCAAATATGGTTGAACCAAAGCATAGGCGCCGACTCCATGGGGCTTGGGGGTGCCCGAGATTCCTCCAATGTTAAAGATGAGTACTGAGCCACCCCAATCTTAAAAATATGGGAGCAGAGCCTCCAAATAACTTTGCTTAAGATAATCTAATGTATTATTTCTTTTGTCTTATGAAGTTTACTCTGAATTGTACAGCATAAACTTAACTTGAAATGCGCATTTGAAATGTTTTATTTAGACAATCGACTTTGGGGAACTAAAGACTGTTACCAATAACGCAGCCAGGGGGAGGCTCCGGGGGATCTGGAACTCCTCGAAACTTTCAAAAGTTGTTAAAATAAGGATTAAATTGCATATCCAGTCTACTTATTGCCAACAAAATATGGGGCAGGATCCCGGACCCCCCGAATTCCTAAGGATCGTTAAAATATAGCAAAAAACTACGTTTTCAGTTTACACATTGCCAAATATTTTCTTGGAAGTGGCCTAGACCCTCCCAGAAATGAAATCCTGGTTCCGCCTCTGACTGTTACATCATAAAAGTTTTCGAGCGGAGGATCGGGGACAGGAAAACACATTTTATTAATATGCTGAGTTATGGAATAATTATTAACGTTCTTACTAAAAGGAGTTTTGATAATGTACCTATTACATTACCCATTTAGAATTGTACCAGTATATTGCTTAGTCAATTCTGAAACTTCCGAGG
Source organism: Thermobia domestica (assembly GCF_964235325.1). NCBI lineage: Eukaryota > Metazoa > Arthropoda > Insecta > Zygentoma > Lepismatidae > Thermobia > Thermobia domestica. The sequence continues at coordinate 269,104,136 of NC_137460.1, read as the reverse complement.
TAGTCAAGACGAGCTCAGTGTTCCGCAACCGATGAGCAGCATACACTAATGTGCTTCACCCAGGAGCAGATCCAGAGGGGGCAATTGCCCCGATCGTACCACCCAAAATAGGTTACTTTTTATTTTTCAAATAAAATAAACCCTCTTGATTTCTTGAACTTTCTGTTATAAATTTAAATCAGTCGGGTAAATAGTATTTGAGCTATCAGTCTTTCACTTAAATTCGACGAAAACGAAAAAAAAAAAATGGCTGCTTTCGAAAGGGTTAATAATAGTAATTATAAGTTACTTTTTGGCGACATATTGAAAAATCTTAGAGCTACTGCGAGTGTTCTATCCATCTATCGGTCCCCCTTAAAAGCTTTTGAACCAAAAGCCGGATCAACATACGGAAACCCAGGTCCCCGAGTAGACTAGACACCGGAAATTCGTGGTATTTGTTAGGTGCAATAAAAGATTGCGAGTACCAATTTTGGCGTTATTTTTACCGACAATGATAAAACCTACTTGACTCAGCTGGGTTGGACTGAACTTATTAGACGTCAGACAGACTGGAACAACTGGACCTCAAGCATCCTGCATTCTTCATAACTTTGAGATTTTAGGAACTGACCAGGTGCAGACGGCCTCTGAATCTTCTGTATTAAATTAGTCAAGTTCAGGTGAATCGAGAGGGTGTTGCGGCAAATCTTCCTATTAGAATTTGGTATTGTGTATTCAGGTCACATCCTACAGATGTCTGACTATTTACTTACGAAGCGACTTCCGTGGATTGGATGAGTTTGAACTTAGGTACTGAGACGTGCTTACTTATTTCTTTAAGCTAGTATTTAAACTTTGTTCGAATAACAAAATATAAATTTTACATTATTATTCAATTGGCGATAAGAAATGCAAATCTATTCTTAAGTATTTATGAAAGCGTCATTTCTGCTTAAAAGTGAAATTGCTGATATATTAAGATTTTATTCCTTATACAGTATTGTAGAAACCCCTCCTTTCGTGATCCTGAGACAAAAAAGATCTACATAATCAACAGCATGATTTCTGATGTCCATGATACAGAAACTATCAGGAACTGGTTATCGAACTGGATACATGACGGTGCATTAATACCTCAAAAATGTGTTGTGGATATGAACCAAGCCCTCATGGCTGCCTGTGTACAATCTTTTACTGGTTTTACATCTTTGCGCAGTTATGTGGATGAGAGTTCAAAAATAATATTAAATGGAGCAGAAACGCATAAATTGCCCAAGTGTTTTATTCGGAACGATGTCGCTCATTTAATGAAAGTGATAGTTGGATGGAAAAGTTTGAAGGGAGTGCTAAAGAGGACTAAAATATTTTATGTTAGAGCACTAGCGCAGTGCATTCAGAGCACGTCCATAGACGATTTAGAAATTCTTTTGACAGACATTATTACTGTTGCACTCTCAGAAACGGAGGGGGAAGATTTAAACAGTGGTGGGAACACGTCATGCGAAGAAAGTAAACGACGTCTCCAAAATCGAATAGCGGTGGATGTATCAGAAGAACAAGTACAGATAGTTGTAGAAGAAAATCTTCTTCATAAAGCACTGCAGGATTCAGCGTCGAAAGACAATCCCTTTACAGCTTGGATGAAGGGACTTGTTGGTAAAGTGAAGAATAAAATTTATACAGAAGAAGGGACGCGAGGAAATCAGCAGTTTGTTGAACCAATCGTTGACGATATTGTACGTTTTGCTTCCCTTATACCATTTTGGACTGCTGTGATGGTACATCACTTTCGATATGGTGGTAAAATTGATAGTAGCGCAAACGTGGAGAGCTCCTTTAATGACATAAAACATAGAATTTTTCAACACATTCCGCTTCCGGCACGTCTTGATGACTTTATTTTTCATCACTTAGCTACCTTGTCAAGATCTATGAAATTAGCGACAGCAGAAATACAGTCTTCTTACATGCATTTTGGGACCATTGTTTCAAATGCAAGAGCTGAAGTCGAGAATTCTGCACACTTGGAAACATCTCACAGGTGTTCGGAAACATCTAACGGAGATACAGATACTTTTGATTCTGATTCTTCGAGAGAAAAGCAAAATGAAGGCAACAATCAAAGGTTTGACATAAACGTAACTAATTCTAATCCTGTCGTTGAGAATAATCCTACAACTTCAAAGAAGCGAAATGAGCAGAAAACATCGTTTGCTGACCATAGCGCAGGTAAACCAAGTAGAAGCAGAGTCATTTGTGCAGTATGCAAAATTTCATTGGAAGCAGCTTGCTTCTGCGAAGACAAATCAGGAATGTCTATGTGTATAGCATGCGCCTCAAAATCAGTGGAAGAAAGAGAAGAAAATGAGAGATAATCAAGCAGAAGAGCAGTGGCGTGGTCTCAACAAAGATACCAAGAAAAGAAAGCGGCCTTTCTATCTAGTGCCTAACCCTCATATAAAACTAATAGATTTCAACGATGGCCGAAGAGTAACTCCTATTGGAGTGTTAAAAAATTGGCTACGAAGTGGTCTTCATCCTCATTTGGTAGAAATACCACGAACTCTATTAGATTCTACTTTACGAAATAAATCAGCGTCGAATATCGAACCAGAAAGACTTTTTCAGCATGGTAAACAAAGAGTTAAAGTGACAAATAGTTGCGCTTTCGACTCAATTTCACAATCGCTTGCGGTCTGCATATGCGATAGTAAATTATACAAAGATTTTGCTACGGAATGTGGGAGTGGTTTCTTTCGAACATTTTGTTTGTATTTGGTCAAAGGAATAACGCAGAGAACTTACAGAAATAGGGCTGAATTTCTATCATCTAACGCCAAAGAAGTCATTCAACTTCCAGGGAGTATTTTTGAAATAAATTGTGTAACCTCCATCGCGGAACTTCTACCACTTCTATTTCGAGGATATCCATCTGCGACTTTAGTTGTTCAATGTGACAATGCGTACTGTCCGCGATCATACAAATCCACAGAGTGGAATACAATAACAATTGAGGTTCCTTCGGGACTTGGCAACCTTACGTGTCTAGAAAACCTGATCGTGGAGCACATAAGCGCGGGATATTCTAAATGTACCCAACGTATCACATCAGGATTTTGCAACGGCACTAAATGTTCTAAGGCTTCTCTTGCTGGCTATCATGTACTTATTGAACTTGTCGATGGTTCAGATCTTGTGAAGAAGCTACAATAGAGCACTAGACTTAACCGTATTCTGAAGTCATTATCATTGGAGGATCAGGTGTTTTATTTACGAGGAGCTGTAGTGTTCATTGGAGGTGCAGTTGGTGTGGGTTACTATGTAGCATACTGCCACCGTCTGAATAACACATGGGAGCTATATGATGATTTAAGGGACAATAAAAAGTGTGTAAATGAAAACAAGGAAGTTAACGTTCATGCAATTGTTTACACAATATGATAAGTTTCTTTTCACCAGGTAACTTTTGCAAATAAGCACTGTACTTTCCTACTGTATTTTCCTTTAAAGTATAGTTTTTTAAATACTAGGTGAAATATTAATGCGTGCAAAAATTTGAGTGTGGGTAGCCCAGGTTGAAATCTTCGAACCATGTGTAGTTTCAGAACGACATGTCACCAACGTTACGGCGACAGCGTCAAAAATTACGTCATTTATCCAAAAATGACGTGATTATTATCGGTTGAGGAAATCACAGTTGAAGTAGTATTCCTTATTTTTACTTAACCAATGTTTATAATTAAAAACTGAAACATCGTGCGAATTTCTATCCTTCCCCAATTAAATTATCTGAATTCCCTCACAATGAAACTTATACTCCAAACCTGGCTATGCTTCAATTTCTCAAATAGATGTATTGGGTCATGCTTCAAATGTGATTTGCTAAGCTGACATTGATTACGTAATTATTTCTCGAAATATAATTTGAGAGGGTTCTGCAATATCTCTGAGCGCCTCTACGTCCGAAATTAGGCACGTTTCTAATTTTCTTTAACGAAGCATTTTCTTGCTTCAATCTGAGCTACTTATATTTAACTCAATAATAGTGAGAAGGTACAACGCTTTCTAGAAAAATACTATATAAGAAGAAATGTTTCAATACTATAACAGTATCTTCATCAGACGTAAACACACTTATAAAAACTTAACACCTATATATACAATCTTGGAAGATAACCTCAGCTACTGCCAGCCAATCAGTTATCACTTTCCATAAAAATGTACATTTTGTGACCTGACACCAGCCAACCACTTTTCATTTCCAATTTTTTCTTTATATTTTTCTGAAATGATTGACAGGTCTAAGGATTGTTTATTTCTATAACAAGAATAAGTGATGTTAAAACACAAACTTTTTAATTTGAAATGAAGAGTGATTAGCTAGTGTCAGGACACAAAACGTGATAACTGATTGGCTGGCAGTAGTTTAGGGTATCTTCCACGACTGTATATATAGGTGCTAATTGTTGTATATTTTTATAACTGTGATTACGTCTAATGAAGATACTGTTATAATATCGAAACTTTTCTTCTTGGACAGTGTTTTTACCATAAAGTGTTGTACTTTTCACTATTATTAATTTAAATATAAAACATATTTCCAAGGTCTATAAGTGGTTCATGTAAAGCTGAGGTACTCACAATCAAATTTTTTGCATGCAATAACCTATCACTCTGTATAGTATAACTCGAAAGAAACAGTGCATGGTCATTAAGATTACATGTAAGTACCAAACTAATTAAGATGTCAGGTTTCGCAATGCTCAATTTGCACGCTAAAGGTGAAAGTTGTATCTTAAAGGTAATTCGTAAATGCCTAAAAGTTTCTCTGAAATAACTGTAAATTAACTATTAATATACAGTATATTTAACAGTAATTCTAAAGATACTATAACTATAGGGCTTCATTATTATTTCACAGAGCTAGAAATCTCTATAATTATTACTATTTTGGAATCATACAACTTTATTCCAGAAATTCAACCAACGTGACATTTCATTACTCAATATCCTTATGTTATTGCGTAAAAGCAAAGATAAATGTCATACGTTCTATGTACTTTTGAATATACAGTAGTTGCAAGTTATTTTTGGTTGAATTTAAATTGACATTTTTTACTATTTTACAAGCGATCCTTTATAATGTAAAACTTAGAATACCTTTACTGTGTCTTGAATGTTATGCATCGATAAATACACTTTCATCAATTATCTTCAAGACATTAATTTCAAGATAAATTACCACCCAACAAGGTTCCTGTAAAGCAAACTATTCAATTCAGTTACACATTGTGCACCGTCGGCTCGATAAGTAGTTGTGGGTTAGACACATTATTTCTTATATCAAACCCACAACTAATATGTAGGCGACTGTTCAATGCAATATGTTTTAGTTACAAGGTTATATAATGATGTATACATCAAGCAATTACTTCTTGCTCCACAACTCTCAATTTGCTACTCGTGTCATGAATTTTCTGAATATCTTTGTAGGTGTATTTTCTTTCTTCCGAAATGAAATGAAGTGAAATCTTTAAGTTTTAGGTCCCACGTTTATGCCGGTTTGGCTAAAGGAGACGGTGATGATGAGAAATGAATGAAATGGTGGAATGACGAAAGTGAGAGGAAATGGCAGAACCCTGAGAAAACACACGAGCACGGTGTTTGTCCACCACAAAGTCCACACGGCGCGAGCTGAGATCGAACCCGGGACACAAGCACCGGAGTGTGAACGCTCTACCACTGAACCACAGCGCCCCCTTCTTTCTTCCGATATGCTCACATATGGAATATAAGTTGGTACATAAGTGTGAATACTACATTCCAATGGCGCACTCTAGCGTCACGCTGGATGAACTTTAGTCATTTTTCAGGGTTAATATTGTGCGCACATAAGTTGATAATGCACACACATAAAAGCACATATGACGCTTCAGAAACAAATGGTGTTTCATCATATTCACAGTTTCTATCTTACTTATTTAAGTGCGAGCCTTTAACTACACTGAAGTGCATTTGCAATTACCATATATATATTTCATTATTTTGTGCCCACAAAGAAAATTTTATGTATACTTAAGCGCTCGTAGGGAATACTAGCGCTACTTGAAAACTAAACGTGCAGTCGTAATTCTAATATCATACTTATGCGTATTCCTGATGGAGTGCACTTTTATCATCATTTTCATGTGTTAGTACGTGCGCACAGAAAATGATATTGATCGAACATAACGAAATATTGTTTTAAGTTTCCATCTTATCTCATTGCTTTAAGTGGACCCTTTGAACTTCACTAATTTACATTTTTCAATACGATACATCTTGTGTTTGTTTATGCGCACACTGAAAATGTTATGTGCGCTTAGGCGCACATATGGAGTATTACTTGATGCAGAAATCTCAAGTTGTTATTTCTTGATTTAGAGCAAGTCATGAATTTTATGTACATTTTTGTCTATCGATTTTCTTCGTTCTGTGCGCGCACAAATGGAAATTTTACGCACACAAAAGCGAACATATGGAATATTACTTGACAACTAAACATGAAGTCGTAATTCTAATATCATACTTATGGTTTCCCTGATGGATGGATGATGAAAACATTTATCATCGTTTTCATGTGTTAGTATGTGCGCACAGAAAATGATATTGAGCGCAAATAAGGGCAAATATGACGCACAAAACAACGAATGTTGTTCTACGTTTCCATCTTATTTTATTGCTTTAAGTGCGCACATTGAAAATCACTGATTTACATTTTTCAATACGATACATCTTCCGTTTGTTTATGCGCACACTAAAAATATTATGTGCACCTAAACGAACATATGGAGTATTATTTGGTGCAGAAATCTCAAGTTGTTATTCCTTGATTTAGAGCAAGTCATGAATTTTCTGTACATTTTTGTCTATCGATTTTCTTCGTTCTGTGCACGCACAAATGGAAATTTTATGCACACAAAAGCGAACATATGGAATATTACTTGACAACTAAACATTAAGTCGTAATTCTAATATCATACTTATGGTTTCCCTGATGGATGGATGATGAAAACATTTATCATCGTTTTCATGTGTTAGTATGTGCGCACAGAAAATGATATTGAGCGGACATAAGGGCAAATATGACGCGCAAAAGAACGAATGTTGTTCTAAGTTTCTATCTTATTTCATTGCTTTAAGTGCGCTCTTTGAACTTCACTGATTTACATTTTTCAATACGATACATCTTAAGTCTGTTTAATCGCTCACTAGAAATTTTAATTGCACTTAGGCGCACATATGGAGTATTACTTGCTGCAGAAATCTCAAGTTGTTATTCTTTGATTTAGAGCAAATCATGAATTTTCTGTACATTTTTACTACGGATTTTCTTCGTTCCTGTGCGCGCACAAATGGAAATTTTATGCGCACATAAGCGCACTAATGGAATACTACTTGGTACAGAAATTTGAAGTCTGTATTCGAATGTCGCACTCAGGCGTTACCCTGAGTGCGCTTTTCTATCACCTTTTCGTGTGTAGATATGTGCGCACCTAAGCTGAAACCCGGCGGACATAAGCGCACATAAGACGCACATAACAGCTGACTACAAAATATTATACTATTTGTATGTGGGGGAGGGGGGTAACGGACCTTGTTTGCTGGACGTGTACAGAGTTTGTGACATTAGACGAGTGTCATCAGGCAATCCTTCTAGTCTGTTGCTGAAGAGATTTTTTCCATGAGATATCAAAGCGTTCATTTCATCGGCACCAACCTAATACTTATCTTATTTTGTAATTTTTATTATTTTCGCTTTTTATGTCTTCTTGTGATAATGGTATGTTAATATAAGTTTCTTAAATAAAAAATATGTATTTTCAGATGCCCAGAGCTCCTACCGTTACCCACGAAGATTTAAAGAGAGCCATTTTTGAAACTGAATATGTAATTGATGGGGAAGGCAGTATATCTGGTCCTACACACAAATGTTGGCAGTTAGTAAACAAGATATTGAATGGAAAAATATCACCCAAATACATATATCAATACGTTTATGAAAATAGGTACAACTGTTACCATGAATTAAGAGAAAAGAAAGGAATAAAATCTCCTAATCTGTTTTTGAAGTATAGTCAACCTGAAGAGTATTCTTCTGATAGTGAAGATGAATATGTAGAAGCTTTAAACAGTAGCCCAGAAATACATGTGTTACCTAAAAAGTCTTTTCATATTGTAATACCACATGCAACATGGTCAAAAATAAAACCTATAGTCAAGAAGTATGATAGAAAGGACCGTCTGTGTGTTAGGAGAAGAGAAGTACTACCACCATTCATTTGGGAACCAATATTAATCCATTTGTTATGGGACCAGCACAGGATTCCTAGTGCATACACTTTTGATAGGTCGTATGTTTATACAAATGAAGATAAGGAAGAATACATACGTATTCAAGGTCATTGCAAAGAATGTAGTGGTACTGGAACAGGGAGAATTATACAAAAACCAAATGAAGGGAAAGATGTTCCTATGATTTGGTGTGCTACTGATAGTAGAAATCTAAAACACTTCAAGAAAAGACCTTTAAAGGGTGCCCAAAGATTTTCGATAGGCACTGAACTAAGTAATAAATCTGCTTCATTTTTCAGGCGTATCCAAGCAAAAAATACTATGGACCAGGGTGATCAAGAACCACCACATTTATTTTCATCAACTGTATTAAGAAAGGCCAAACAGGAAAAGATGCGAGCAGATAATATCAATGTTCCTCATGGTCATGATGATATAAATGCAATTTTTATTATGAAACATAGGCAGCCTTATTGTGGATCAATTCATGACGTAGGAATTGACAAGTTTTTTATTCATTATCTCACACCTGCTAAACTGCTTGTATACAGGACATATTCTAAGAAGTCATATTGTGTACTTTGCATTGACGCTACAGGTGGTCTTGTTCGCAAGATACCAAGATTAAATGGACCTTCAGCGAATATTTTTCTGTATGAGGGGGTCATTAATACAGGCAATGTTCAAATACCCGTTTTGCAGATGTTATCTGAAAAACACGACGGTAACAGCATATTGTATTGGTTGAGTGAATTTTTACGGAATGGCGGCCTATCACCCAATGAGGTGGTTTTTGACGACTCTGGAGCACTGTTAAGTGCAATAACAAGATCGTTTTGCCAATGCATTAATACTGCTAATTATCTGAATAAATGTTTTTCGGCACTTTTAAAGCAAAGCATTTCTCTACCGCCTTGTTACTTGCGACTTGATGTTGCTCATTTCCTCCGTGCAGCTAGAAAGTGGAGTGTATGGAATGAGAAATCGATATTTCGCCTAAAAGACTTTTTTCTACGCTGCTTAGGACTTTTAATACAATATGATAATCTCTAAGATTTTGAAGCTTTGCTTAGACACATTCTCGTTGTTTGCCTTTCACCGAACGAAGGTAAGGATGAAAATGATGAAGATATTCCAATGGAATATAGTTTACATGTTTTCTCATCTAAAATCAAGAATATTACTACTCTGCTAGAAGAAAAAGTGATCAATGAAAACGAGGTAAACATTTTAATCAATAATTCTAAAGCGGAAGAAGATGCTGATCCAAGGATAAACCAGAGTGATATAAGGAGGTGGCTGAACGTTTTGGAAGGTGAAGTAAAGGATTCCATTAAGAAGTTACCTGATGGAAGGCTCAATCCTTATTATGCCCCTACAGTGGCAAAGGAGTTTCTTCGTGTATCGGAGAAGTTTGTTCTTTGGTCTGCAGTTATGGTCAAGTTGTATGGATCGCCATATTTAACTGCGAGTTCTACATCAGTAGAAAGTGATTTTTCAGATTTAAAGAGAAATATTTTAAGAGGAGTAACTAAACCATTAACTGTCCCTAAATTTATATCCCTACACATTGATGCTATCGAAGGATCATGCAGAATAGCGGGAACTGCTCTAGATGATGAAAGCAGTAGAATTCCCGTTGGAGAAGAAAGCCTTCATAGAATATCAGCACTCAAAAATGAATGTGAAACAGAAGTAATTGAAATTGAAAAAATTGAATGAAGGACAGAAACAAGGTTTTATTGTAGAAGAGCGTCAGTATATTATGTCAGCATCGAAAGAAGAAAGTGGAACAGAAATGATTGTTGAAGATGATTTAAGAGAAGATAATTTTCATATTTCATCATCTAGAGATGCATATAAAACAGAAGAAATGCTTAACGACTTAATTGAAACTGAGAATTGGCGAGGTCTGGAGGGGGAAAAATCAAAAAGACAATCTATATATTTAAACCCTTTACCAGAGCTTGATGCTGCTGTTTAGGCTAAACTCTTGAAACAGCCCAAAGAAAAAATGTTACGAAACGGAAATATTTGTAAACCTATTGCAATAGATTGTGACAATTTAGTCCTATTAAGAAATACTTGTGCTTTTGATGTTATAGCTCAAGTTATTGCGTCTGGTTATGTAATGCATGAAAATTACAGAGATTTTGTAGACAGCTCAAGTAACATCTTACTGAAAACAGTAAAGAGCTTGGCAACTTTGGGAGCCACAAAAGAGCTTTTCTTCTTCGACCGCGCGCTTTATCACAGAGTATTCAATCTAAATGTTCCTTGAACATGCCACGAAGTTTGGATAAAAAAAGTTGCCAAAGAAAAACAATAATGGACTATGATTGTACTATTAATGCTCCGACTTTGTCCAGGATGCTACTAAATGACATTCCAAGCATCACCATGAAAACTTTATCCTGTACAGGAGATAAATGTGCTCGCTCTGTTTCAGATACAATCGCTGTTTTAGACACAAATATGAACATTCTGCTTCGAAATGGATTGGATTCCCTCGAGCAGGCGGTAAAATTGGCATTGAAAATAGAAATTAATGAAAGTGATGAAAACGAAAAAAAGCCTTCGTATCAATACAAGTTACGTGCCTGCCGACCACCGTGCAACGGAAAAACGACAGTATATTTACAGGTTGGATAACACATCCTAATAGATATTGATTATCTAAGTGATCCTGCAGTTGGTATACGAGGTGCAGATAGGTCTTTTAATCGGCCTCATGCATTGAAGAACTTCCCTGCGACTTTAAACTTGTTTGGACAACAGTGCATTTTGGTAGGAATCGTTGCTCATACACCAGGACACTATATAGCATACACAAAGAATGCAAATTCAACCTGGAAATCATACAATGATTTAAGCAAAAGGTAATTACTGTAGAAAGTGAAAGAACTGTTTGTCCTCACTTGTTATTTTATGTTAATATTCAAAAGTAATTGTAACTGCAAAAATTTAGTCTAAACGTTTGTTCAGTTAAAACAAACAGCTTACTTATAAAATAGCCAGAAGAGACTATTCAGTAGAATCAAACCGAATTTTGGAAAAGTTGAGTATTGATCTGATAGGGAAACTGCCTTGTAGCAATCGATATTACTATATTTTATCATTGTTAGATGTGTATAGTCGTTATATTTGTCTTTGTGCTTTAAGAACGGCCAGTACTAAAGAAATTTTAAATGTCTTGAGGAAAACTTACTTCTATCATTATTCGTTGCCAGAAGTTATAGTAGCTGATAATGGATCTCAGTTTACCTCTGCCTTATGGAAAGCATTTTGTGAAAAAGAACACATTAAACATTATACAATATGTCCGTACAAATCCAAGAGCTCAAAAGTTGAACGTGGTCATAGAGAAATTAAGCGAATACTAACTTTGTTCTGTAAACAAAATCATACTAAGTGGTGTGAGTACCAAGAGGCAGTGCAAATACTTCTAAATCAATCTGTATCACTAGCAACTGGATTTATAACTGCGGAATTATTTTTAGGAAGAACAAGCATAGACCGATTAAAAGCAAGACTTTTATGGCCAGAAGATATTAAAGAAATCAGTGCAGATGAAAGAAACTTGGTGGTAGAAATCAACCAGGAGGTCTTGCGTAAGAGAAACAAAATAAAACCATCAAAGACTCAACAGGAAATTTCTATAAGGGAGTTGGTGCTAACTATGACTCATCCGAAAATTTCTGCTATTCAGCAAAAAATTTATAAATATTTTGAAATTTATGCAGGACCTTATGTAGTAACAGGAATTTTCAATAACAATGTCCAATTAGCAGATTTAAAAGGAAATCCAGTAGGGAAGCAGAATGTATCAAATCTTAAGCTATTTAACTGTACTGGTGAAGGAAACAAGATATATTAATAGATTATAATCTACCTATAGAATTATAAGTTTTAAATATTTTCAATTTTGAATATTATCGATTATGTTGTGTTTCTATTTTCAAAGTTTATAATTTTTGCACACCTAAAGAAAACGAGAATGTATGTTTAAGATATGTATATAGGAAACAGTTCCTTACTATTGCTGACTTTCAATTTCAAATTTTTATTTGTTCGTTTCAAAGAGATTTACATTACATTACCTTTCAATTAATATTTTAATTAAATATTAGTTTATTAAAAGAAGCTTTAATATAACGAAATATTGAGCTGATAGTAAAACTATTAAAAATAAAAACTCGAACTTCGCTTTCAGTCATTTCTGAGTTTTTATTTTCTGAGAGAAAGAGCAGCGTTGTATTGCTCCAAAGGTTATAACACAACTTTAGCTTTTGTTATTTTATATTTTGCTATTTCACATTTTTACATTTACTGATTTATAATTAATTGAACTACATTTATTTTACTGTATAAAATAAAATGTCTTAGTTTTTAAAAATCAACATGTACAAATCCAAGTTTAAAATTGAATTAAGTTACCATTTAACAATTTTGAGCAGAAATTCATTTACAATATTGAAGCATAAACAGGTTATTCAATCTGCAAAAGAAATTCAATTTCTTAGTGGTGTTTGCAACTATGAATCCCTTAGTAGACTTCTGGATATAAAAAATAGAAATAATCGTTGCTGAGCAACGGGAAAAATATATTTAAGTTGACATCTACAGAAAAAGTGTTCTTGGTAGGAATATATTTGCTATTTATAAGTGATTTTCTTAATTCAGCAGAAAAGTTTATTAAAGTGCACATGAAAATTATAAACATGGAAGCTTAAATTAGAATAGGGGCAAAGTTAACCGTACTAATAGCTGAAATATGAAGTATATGTCTAAATAGTGTTTTTATGTTCGTAGTCTGTATATGTGTAAAAAATATATTCTGTTTATTTCTATAATTGACGATTTGAAAACATTTCCAAGCTGTTTTACTGTCATGGTTCAGATTCACTTTCTGTCAACCCAATAATATGAACTATTAAGCAGTTATCATAGTACATTTAGTTATCATTCAACTTTTAATTAAATCATTCAGTAATAAATATTAACATCTACATTCAGCGTTATACAAGAATCTGCGTATCTAGAGATGAAGTCTAGATGTGAAAACACAGATGTACAGAAGGATTGCCTAGATACAACAAAAAGGCGACCGTTACAAAGTAACAGTAGCAATATGAAATGAGATTTGAGAATGCTTCAATCTGAGGTAGTGGTATTTGAAAAATAGAACTTTGTGTTGGGTTGGTATGGAAGAGTGTGTCAGCTTGTTGAAATCAAATGCAATGAAATCCTTCAGTGTTATGTCCCGCGGTTATGCCGGTTAGGCTAAAGGAGACAGTGGTGATGACAAATGAATAAAATGGTGAAATTAAGAAAGTGCGAGGAAACGAGGAACCCCGAGAAATGGCACGAGCACGGTGTTTGTCCACCACAAAGTCCACACGGCGCGAGCCGGGATCGAAAAAGGAATCCCAAGCACCGGAGATAACCGTTCTACCACTCAGCCGCCGCGACCCCAAGAAGAAAGCTAGTTGAGTACGCCAAATTCACAGGTACAGTTAGCTTAGACAACAGTTTTTGCTAAACCTTTAATTTGTATAAAACCGTGGAACTAACAGAACTTTTGTAAGAACTAACGAGGAACTAACGATTCATGTCGAAAACCGTAGGAAAGCTAGTTGGGTACGCCAACTTCAAATGTAAAGTTAGCCTACCCATTGTTTTCTGCGTATAATTTCTTTAAAATCGCAAAATTAACGGAACTTTTATAAGAACTAACGGGAACCAACAAGGAACTAACGATTTATGTTTAAACTGTGGGAAATCTTGTTCGGTACGCCAACTTCAGATGTGAAGTTAGCCTACCCACACATTTTTTTTGTTATAATTTGTATAAAATCGTGGAACTAACGGAACTTTTGTAAGAACTAATGGGAGCTAACGAGGAACTAACGATTCATGTCGAAAAATTTGGGGAAGGTTGTTGGGTACGCTAACTTCACGTGTGAAGTTATCCTACCCACACATTTTTATGCTCTAATTTGTATAAAAACGTGAAACTCACGGAACTCTTGTAAGAACTAACGATTCATGTCGAAAAATGTGAGAAAGTTTGTTGGGTACGACAACTTCACATGTGAACTAGCCTACCCACACATTTTTGTTTATGATCTAATTTGTATAAAATCGTGGAACTAACGGAACTTTTGTAAGAACTAACGATTCATGTCGAAAAATGTGGGAAAGGTTGTTGGTAAGCCAACTTTACATGTGAAGTTAGCCTACCCATACATTTTGGTTTATGCTCTAGATTGTAACAAATCGTGGAACTAACGGAACTTTTGTAAGAACTAACGGGAACTAACGAGGAACTAACAATTCATGTCGGAAAATGGATGAAAGTTTGTTGGGTACGCCATTTTCACATGTGAAGCTGGCCTACCCATAGTTTTTTGCGTATAATTTCTTTAAAATCGCGGAGCTAACGGTACTTTTGTAAGAATTAACGAGGAGCTAACGATTCAACGGGGAAAATGTGAAAAAGCTTTTTGGGTGCGCCAACTTCAGATGTGAAGTTGGCCTACCCATTGGCTTTCGTGTATAATTTCTTTAGAATCGCGGAACTAAGGATACTTTTGTAAGAATTAACGGGAACTAACGGCTCATGTAGATAAAAGTGGGTAAGCTAATTTGGGTAGGCCAACTTCACAGACCTAAAACGCATATATTGCCAGTTTTTACGGCGTGCTTCTATGCTACTTTTAGTAATTTCAATTACTTTTACATACTTTCCACAACTTCATTAAAATTTCACATTGAAACCACAGCGTTGACTTCTGGTCGGGTTGACTGTCATAACACAATGCTTAAAGATTTTGTATGACAGTTAAAAATGAATTGAAATCTAAATTTGGGAGCAATGCTAACTGTCTTCGGTAAGAAATAGATATCAGCTGTTTAATCGTGTTCACAATAAAAGTTTATGGTATACCAGATGGAAACCACGTATCTTGTTGAAACTTTTGTAAACGAAATCGGTAACGGTACCATCAGTCTTTGGATTGAACGCTTGAGATTGCAACATCGATAATTTACTTCCAATAACTCTTTCTGTAGCAAACTGAGCTTTAAATTCTTTAGTAAAACCTTCAAATGAACGAACTGTAAATAATTTTGATTTGTACCACTCACGAGCATTACCGCTAAAAACAAATCCTAGTACATCTAAATCTTGAGATTTAGGTAAATCTACAGCGTGCGCCGCGAGGTTAAATTGGTTTAAAAACGAAGTTGGTGACTCATCATCTTCTAAACCTGAATACTTCGGAAACATTTCACTATCACCATGACGTAATATTCGTCGTTTAGCATTTTTCACATCACCTTTGTCTGATTTTCTGACTTTAATTCGTTTCTTTAATTTTGTTTATCTTACTTGCTGTCGAGGAACTAGAATCTGTTTGGTTAGAAGTACTAGTTTCTTCCCTGCAATATTTTGACTTATGGCTACTCCTATCCTCACCTGATAAACTTAATCTACGCCAATTGCGTTCACTCCCCTCTCTGTTAGCACTCTCAGCTAATGAAGTTAACTTCGTTTGAGTTTCATCTACTTTTATTTCCAAACCTGACAGCGTATCACTTATTAAAGGAATGTTCTGATTCATATTTATAACATCAATACCTTGAGCAGTAGCGTAGCCAGGATGTGTGTTTCGGGGGGCCCAAGTGCTGTTATAGGTACATATAGAAAAATTACAAACGAAACAATATATAAACATAAAAATATATAAAAAATTACAAACATTAAAGTAGCAAAGTACATTGTCGGACCTCTTTGGGGGGGCCCGGCCCCTCCGGCCCCCCCCCTTCCCTACGCCACTGACCTTGAGGAATTGTGTTCTGTGACAAACTATTCTCCCTACGGTGCAATATTGCGACATTTCTTTCTAACTTATCAGTCGTATTATTTAATCCCACTAACATTATTTCTTTATTTTCTAAATTACTTTCAATGTTGTTTACTGACTCCTCGATCGCTTCAAATTGTTTCAAATGTTCGGTCCGCCTTTTCTTCACATTCACCTAAATCAACCATAATATTCTCAAGTTCTTGACAGTTCTGAACATTTCCCCCCATATTTTCTCGCATTTATCATTTACCTTCTCGCACTTCTCATCTATTTCCTTAGATATTTGTTCATATCTACCCACACATTCTTTTCTTATTATTTCTAATTGCACCTCAAGTTTATCGTCAATCTGCTTTTTTCGTACCTCAGATATTTCTGACATTTTATTTTCTAAAGATTCGTTGACCCTTTCTATTTTGCTTTCAAGAGACTCACACATTTTATTGGTTTGTTCATTAACTTCAAGTATTTTTCCTTCCAAAGATTTATTCATTTTTTCTATTTTACTTTCTAACGATTCGTGCAAAATTTGCATTTCAGCTTTATTTGCATTAACTGCATCCAACAATAAATTGACATTACTTTCATCCATTTTGCAAATTTCTAAACACGAATCAGACTTACCTTTTACCTTTACGTTTCTGAACATGAATCACTACTTTTGCTTTAACGGTGCAGGAGTTCTGTGCCTGTTTGGTGCGCCATTTTTTGTAACCCCCCTGGGTTCGATTCTCCTGTTCGGGCAATGAAAATATTTATTTATGGTAAACTTAGTGGTTACAAGGAACAAGCGCACCACTCCGTAAATAGTAATGGCTAGAATAAAAGGCATGCAAACCTCCAAGCTGGATCACGAACCAACACGAACTTAGACTGAGGTTGCACTCACGCCTACCCACCGTCTTCGGTAAGCCCGTTAACATCTATAGAATGCACACGAGTACCTGGTTAGAATACCAACGATCTCGGTGGTGATTCATGTGGTAGTGATTTATGCTGAAACGATAACAAAAACAAAGCAAATACATAGGATAGGACTTATTTGATTAAAAATAATTCACATATGAAGTTACTTACGTAAACTTGAAAATTGAATTTTCGTTAATAAATTTCTTCGTATGTTTTCAAAACCTTTTAGCCCATTTGGAATTTCAATAAAGAATAAAAAATGACGATGAATAAATTTAAAATGAAATTATACATTTTTGCCTGCGTACGTCAGGCTTGCTAGGAAATGACCACCTAACACACGTTAATTCACTTAATATCATTTCACTACACAACAAGGGATTAAAATGAAGAAAGGGGGGTTGAAGTAATTCCTTACGATCTTGTCCTTTTTTCCTAATGTTCGTTTTCTGCCTCCGTTCCGGCTATTGTGGCACAGGTTCGACCATGATTGAATTTGTGACTGAATCACTAAATATTCAATAAATTTATAATACAAAGAATGGGATTGTGTGTGTGTGTGTGTTTTTATGCTAACCACTCGTATTGTCTTACCATCATAATTGATGAGATTGATTTAAAAATCGGATAATCCTTGCTAAAACGCATATATTGCTAGTTGTTACAGCGTGCTTCTATGCAACTTCTAGTAATTTCAATTACTTTTACATACGTTCCACAACTTCGTTAAGATTTCACATTGAAACAACTGAGTTGACTTTTCGTCGCATTTGCATAATTAATTCTACAATATTTCGAAGGATGATTCAATAAATTGATGATTTGTTAACACACAATGCACGTCTTCGTTTTCTCACACACGCATGGGGGTACACACAATGCTCATCTTCGCGCGTTTTGCATCAAGCGTCAGAACCCTTACGTATGTTAATAACTACGTAAAAACACTCTTTCATAGATAATATGCACATTGGCGAATTTTATACTTTCTCACCATTAAACTGACTAAATCAAAGTGCTAGAAGTAGCAAAGTTAAACATCGATTACATTAGAAGTGACGGGATTATTTCTCATGATAACACAAACATTTTACTCTCCAGTGCGGCTTTTGTGTGTAATGCAAGTCACCCAAGCAACGTGTTGCCAGCACATTGAAATAGACAGGACCATTTTGTTAGGTTTGCGTCAACGTATATGGAGCCTTATTCCACTTCAGATGAGACGGACTGGTGAATTTTAAATGGAATGGGAGTGAGGGAGAACACACTCTTACACATGGCGCGCGGGAGAGACGATGATTTTCTTTGAAGATTATCAGAATCCTGGAATCTTGAAATTTACCTCTTCTTAAAATTTATTTTTCCGGTTATTACTCCTGTTTCTTTTTAAAGTATTAATTCTTGGTATATCATGGTTCACTACACAAACGTAAATGGACTCTGTTGTATTCATTTTAAATGGGCCCCTTTTTGGTACAGGTACAAAATTATATCTGTTCATAACACGATATTTAATACAAATTGAATAACATATTGATTATAGCTTATGTTTCCATTTTATATTTCCTATATATATAAATTTTATATTATGTTTATTCATATCAAATGACCTATATAGTTCGTACACCTTTGCATATGTCAACTTTTTTTGTAAGTATGTGACTCGTGTTATTACATCTTACACTATACATTCTTATTATATTATAATAAACGTATGAAATTTTCAACATTTTGAAGAGAATGAAATATAAAATGCGAAGGTAACTATTTTATACCTATATGTACTTACTTATAAGTAATTTTCAAAATAACTTTTAATAATGTATTATTTTCATTATTAAAACACTTAAAATACAGCATTTGAGCGACATGATATCAATTTGCTAGTTAATATCAAATATAATGCAATAATAAGGCAACATGAGAATATGAAATAAATTTTCGTATTAGTAAGTTTTCAAAACACATTACATATGAAAAACTTTATTTTTAACATAGTATTGAATAAAATACGTTTTTCGGGATTTAATCAAAATTGATCAGCTCATTCGAGATCCACAGCTAACTTTTTACGATGTAATAATTCAGTTATGATTCTCTCTGACCACTCGACATGGTCTGCCTTACTAAATTTGGAAGATACTTACCCACAATGAATTATTTGTCTTCCCATCCCGAGACGAGGCCGGAACATAGAACACAATGTTAAAATTCAAAATAATAAAGAATGGGACTTACCAAAATTGCTTACTCAGAGCTTTAAAGAAATATTATATTACCCAAAATATATACGGGGGGTACCTCGTCTCAATGACTTGGCATATAGCTTTACTAGTTTTTCCATTTCTTTGGAAAAGGAAATATCTACGGCCATCTGGAAGTCGCATCGCTGGTCACAGATGCCTGCTTACATCATATTAAACAACCTTTTTTTTCTTCTACGTTCCTTGGACTCGCTCATTCAATAACACATAAGGATTTTGTAGATTTACCAACGCAAATTCTAATACATCGGATGAACACAGAGTTTTACAATACAGAAAATTTAAATTTTTTATCAACATCCAACATTTTTTTTTCTAAAATTTTGTGTATTCGTTTATTATTACTTCTTATTTTAACCCTTTGAGGTACTGGTACTGTTGTTAGTGCGTTACAAAGAACAGTTTCAACACTATTTTCTACATCTGAATTTTTAAATTCACTTGAGATTACATCGTGATATTTTTCAGAACTGTGTTTTATAGCTAAATCTAATCAAATCTTTCGAGTTTGTTTCGTAGGCTTCCACACCTCAAGTCGATCTACAAAATGTTAGCCAATTGATTTACCACTTAAAGGGTCTAACAATTCGAACACCTTTTCTGAATTTGATGGTTTATTGACACAAAGATAGGATCCCTTAAACACATTAAAGAATTTTGAGATTTTTTTGTCTCTTGCGGAAGTTTGTCTGTTTCAAAAAAACAAAATCATTCACCTGTATTTTGTGTTTACTCTCCTGTCGTGAGTTGTACCTCTCATTTTGCTTTCTGATCACTTCTTTTCTTTTAAAATTTGCCATTACCAATTTATTGTCCCAACTTTAATTATCATTTTCACTTGTATCATTCGTAAAAATACCAAAATATTCGAAGAGTGGTTTTTCAGCCTGAATGTTCAAATGTAAACTAGCTGGACTCCCGCCAAGACTACTTGATATCGAATAATTAAATAACACAACAACTTGTGGTATGAACTCCTCCCAGGAACCATGATCATCCTTACCAAACAATCTAAATAACCTGTTCGTTTCCCGATGGATTCTCTCGACTGCGTTCGCGGCTGGATGGTACAGCGTTGAATAGAATATTTTAATACCATATTCTATAATTTTCTGCTCGAAGTTTTTAGAAATAAAACAACTACCATTGTTCGCTAATATAGCCGAAGCAATTCCTAAGTGCCCAAAGTAGAATGATTTCAAGCATTTAACTATACACTTCGTAGTAGCGTTCCAAATTGGCTAAAGAACAAGGTAACGAGTAAAGACGTCCAAAACTGAAAGTATAAATTTACATTTTGAAGGAGATGGCACGAGAGGTCCAATGATATCAATTGAAATCAGTCTCCTGGGCCCTTTCCCCTGTATAGTTTCTAAAGGTCTAGCTGGGGGTCGAGTATCAACTTTAGTTCGTTTACACTCGAGACAGTCATTAATATAGTTCATCACGTCTCGCAGCATAGATTTCCAATAACAAATTTCACTGATAAAACTTACTGTTCTTTCACATTCGAAATGTCCACAGTTATGCATTTCTTCAATTACCAAATTAACTAAAGATGGTGGGATGCAGATCCTCCAACTTTTTGGGAAAAGAAAGTTCTTATAAAAAATCCTTTTTCCAATTTGTAGAATTTCTCTACATTTCTATTTTGCATCTTACTGTAAGGATCGTTCGGTTTCTCCAAAAATTTGGTAATTTTATTGTATTCAGAATGCACCCTTTATTTTTCGGTTAACTTTCCTGGTGTGAGATTCCTCAAAAATGAAGGGAGAACTTCTAAATTGTTTATGTCCAAAATTTCACTAGGAGGGGCCAAAACTATTCTTGACAATGCATCACTGACAACATTCTCACTCCCCGAAATGTGCTTTATTTCTAAATCAAATCCCTGCAGTTCAAGACTCCACCGAGCCAAACGGGAGTTCAAATGGCGAATTTTATTTAAAAACACTAATGAGTTATGGTCTGTGTAAACTTTCACGTGGTGACCATATAACAAATGTCCCCACTTCCGTATTGCTATAACAATCGCATACGCCTCTAATTCCGCGATAGTGAAATTTCGCTGTGCACTATTTAGAGTCTTACTGTAAAAACCAAGTATGTGTTTTTCATCATTGACTTCTTGAAATAATATACTTCCAACTGCTACCAGCGAACTATCTGTCAATAAACAAAAATCGTGATCTAACAATGGATGATTTAACAACACCTCTTCAGCCAAAGATTCTTTCAAGTTAACGAAACTTTGCTCACATTTATCAGTCCAAATCCACTTTTTATTCTTTTTCAAAAGTTCAAACAACGGATTGGCTAGATGAGCGAAATGATACACAAATTTAGAACCCCACTCAAACAGACCTAATACTCGCTTCAGTTCCTTTACATTTTTGGGGAGTGCCAATGTTCGAATTGTTTCGAAGTATGATGGATCATTTTCCACGCCTTCAGGTGTGACTACGAAACCAAGAAATTGAAGACTCGTATTGCAAAATAAAGATTTCTTTAAATTTACAGTCATGTTAGCTTCTTTTAGTTTCGTAAACAACAAATTCAAAATTTCTAATTGTTCATCAAAAGAAAAGGTTGGTACTGAAATATCATCAATATACGTGACTAATTTATCAAACAATGCATGATCTAACACAACCAAAAGACAAGCCATTAATCCCATGCCTCCATTTGCGTATCCGAAAGGGATGAATGTAAATCTATACATCTTACCACTCTATGAGAACGCTGTGTAATCTCTACAATTTTCAGAAATTGGGACTTGAGTATAGCTTCCTACTAAATCAATATTTGATACATATTTTGCACCCTGAAACTTTAACAACAAGTCATCAATTTTTTTCACCTTCAATTGTTTCATTTTTACATGAGAATTTTAAACTGTCAAATCTACTACTACACGCATCTTACTTGTATTTTTCTTTGGCACGCAGAAAATTGGATGTGAATGAATTGATACACAAGGTTCTCTTACACCACATCGTAACCACTCATCAATTTGTGAATCAATATGCTCTTTGAATTTATATGGTAACGTATATTGCCTTTTAACTAAAGGTTAATCAGTATCTACCTCAATTGCATACTCAAATTAATTACAGCGTCGAGGAATATTTTTAAAAATTTTCCTATGTTTCAACAACAATTTAAACAATCTTTCCTTCTCAAAATCAGACAATTGTGCTTCCTTAACCTCTTCCCGTATTTCTGAAATTGAAACAAATTCACTTTCTTTTTGACTGTCCGTTGTATTACATACTGCAACTCTATTTAACGATTTACAATGCAATTTTTCGATCTCACAATCAATTTCTGAAATCTGTTGTGAATAGTAATCAAACAAAAATTTATCTTCATTCTCGACTTTAAATTTAACATTTTTATTTCCTTATTATCGCTACAAGAATTAAGAATTTTATCGTAAGCTCGGCTAGAAAGATCATGATTAACCCATTCTTTTTCTAATTTACGCCTTTCACTTACCAAATTATTTACTATGGGACATTCTACATACACTATTCCAATCTCAAATAAAACTTCCGATTCATCATCACTGTCGCTAATAACATTCATATTAGCTTCATTACCAGCTTGAGACATAAAATTTACCTTTTGCTGTACATCACCTTTAGTTAAAATTTTTGTAACTTTGGCATTGTCAACTTGACCACCTAGCATAGGTACGTTAACGATTTCCCCTTCTTTTTCAACCGTAATAGAACTATAACCAAAATCTATCTTTGCCTTGGATTGAGTAAGAAAATTTCTACCAAATAAGCATTCAGCATTTACGTCGGAGACAACTAGCACGCGTACGTCAAAACAAAGTTTCCCTATTTCAATACACAATATTGTTTCACCTTGCACCTGTTTCTATTTCATACCTGAAAAATCCACCAACAGAATATGTGGAGCCGGTCGCAAATTATAGACGGGAAATTATAGGATGGGAAATTATAGACGCTACTCGTTTTCCATGTCTCTAAAGACAAAAGGCTAACTAATGCACCAGAGTCACACAAGGCTACTATTGGTTGATTTAAAATCCGTACCTTTATTTCAGCTGACCTACATTGACTATTAAACTTTTGTTCTTCATCGCTACTCTCAGATGAATCGATGTCCCAGTTTACTACATTAACTATATTCTTTCCAGTCACAACAAGCTCGGATTGCGAATCATTTTTGAGTGCACTTTGACTTTCAGTACCTAAATTACCATTTACATCACTAACCCTGCCAACCGCACTCGCGTTGGAGAGTGACGTTAGTTTCAATTTTGATCTTTATTTTGTGGGAACATAACTCCTGGGCTATAATATGAAATTGTAGTGCAGGTTGACTATATGTAGGCACTGACTGTGCTCGGTCTATATCCTCATCAAAATTACTGTTTACGAAATTAAATCTTTCGTTTTTGATTCGAAGTTTCATAATCATGATCGTCTTCATAGTTATTACGATTCTTACCTTGACCTTCATTGCGATCATTATTCCCAGCATGATTATTCTTACCTTTATTCCAATGAAATCTTTTCTTGTTCGGATTTTCCTTCTTTTTCGATTCTTTAAACTTCAATTTAGTTGAATTTTCACGATTTTCATTACCGTAATTTTCCCTTTTGTTGGACTTCTCATAATTGCCCTGCATTTCATCTAGCTGATTAACACGTACAGTTCTACAGGGTGCGGCACGTAAAACCGGCCCGTAAAGTGAACACATAAAATGAAATGTAATGTATTGAATATGATTAACTACAACACATAAATGAAATGTAATGTATTGAATATGACTACTCACCTTCACAGCAGCCTTCACAGCAGGTGCTGAAAGTGTCCTCCGCCCACTTAACACACATGTGAGCACGATTGAGGAGATTCATATATACCCTTGTCAGTTCTTGTGTTGTAATGCTATTGGTGATATCCCGGATTTTGGTCTTGAGTTCTTCAATTGTGTGTGAATTTGTTGCGTATACTCTTCCCTTTAACAGTCCCCATAAGTAAAAGTCAGACGTTGACAAGTCTGGTGACCGAGGAGGCCACAAGCCTTTGCTAATTATCCTCTCTGGTGTAAACATCTCATGCACAAGGGACAATAATGCAGCTGATGTGTGGCATGTTGCACCGTCCTGCTGAAAGTAACATATTTGACGCTCCTCTTCGGTCAAGTGTGTATAAAACTCCTCCAGGATTTCCATATACACGTCACTGTTCACTGTCGTCTCAAAGAATATGGACCCAATAACGCGTGTGGCGGAAATGGCACACCAAACTCCAATCTTCTCATCATGCAAGGGTACCTGGTGGATTGCGTGTGGATTTTCTGTCGACCAATACCGGTTGTTTTGGGAATTTACGTACCCAGACAGGTGGAACCACGCCTCGCCACTCATGATGAGCATTAGTGGATCCAAGAAACCACTGTCAACATTGCTCAACAGCCATGAACAGAAATGCACCCTTTTCTGCAGGTCAGGCTCCTTCAGTTCTTGCACAACACTTATCCGGTACGGTTTTAACTTCAGTCCCCTTAAAACACGTCTGCAACTTCTCTCACTCGCATGAACCTGTTGACTCAATCTCTTGGTTGACTTTCGAGGACTTCTTGTCATTATCTCCTCCACCTGCATCTTTAATTCAGGTGTGCAGACAGATAATCGTCTGTTCCTGGGAGCATTTTGAACCGAACCATTTCTCAATCAATTCCTGGATGGTGCTTTTTCCTGGCACAGAATGTCCTGGAAATTTCTCCCGAAACAAATTCTTTGTTTTCACGAAAGATCCAGTGAGAATGAACCCTTCAACAATGGCAACATGCTCGAGTATCGAATACGGCATTATCACACACTGACACTCACCCGGCTTAACACAACGAGGCCTTTTTCTCAACTAGTTTCGACAAGTTTCACTGGCTGCGGCTGCACGTGACTGCTGCAGGTCACGTAAGTCGACCCGACCTCGACACGCCATCTCTTGGTAGAAAGGTAGATTATTTAAGTGTTGCCAAAAACACAATATACCAGAATATTACTACGGGCCGGTTTTACGTGCCGCACCAGGTACCATAAAAATTGTTCCTATCATTAGTATTCCTACTGTCATAATACAATGCTACAAGATTTTGTATGGCAATTAAAAATGAATTGAAATCTAAATTTGGGAACAATGCTAACTGTCGTTGGTAAGAAATAGATATCAGCTGTTTAATCGTGTTCACAATAAAAGTTTCCGATATACCAGATGACAAACCACGTATCTTGTTGAATCTTTTGTAAACGAAATCGGTAAAGTCTTTGGATTGAAGGTATGAGATTGCAAAATCGATAACTTACTTCCAATAACTTGTTCTGAAGCAAACTGAGCTTTAAATTCTTTAGCAAAATCTTCAAATGAACGAAATGTACCTAATTTTGATTTGTAGCACTCACGAGCATTACCGGTAAAAACAAATCCTAGTACATCTAAATCTTGAGATTTAGGTAAATCTACAGCGTGCGCCGCGAGGTTAAATTGGTTTAAAAACGAAGTTGGTGATTCATCATCTTCTAAACCTGAAAACTTCGGAAACATTTCAATATCACCATGACGTAATATTCGTTGTTTAGCATTTTTCACATCACCCAGTCTGATTTTCTTACTTTGTCTCGTTTCTTTAATTTTGTTTATCTCACTTGCTGTCGAGGAACTAGAATCTGTTTGGTTAGAACTACTAGTTTCTTTCTTGCTGTATTTTGACTTATGGCTATACCAATCATCACCCGATATACTTAATCTACGCCAATTGCGTTCACTCCCCTCTCTGTTAGCACTCTCAGCTAATGAAGTTAACTTCGTTTGAGTTTCATCTACTTTTATTTCCAAACCTGACAGTGTATCACTTATTAAAGGAATGTTCTGATTCATATTTATAACATCAATACCTTGAGGAATTGTGTTCTGTGACAAACTATTCTCCCTACGGTGCAATATTGCGACATTTCTTTCTAACTTATCAGTCGTATTATTTAATCCCACTAACATTTTTCCTTTATTTTCTAAATTACTTTCAATGTTGTTTACTGACTCCTCGATCGCTTCAATTGTTTCAAATGCTCGGTCCGCCTTTTCTTCACATTCACCTAAATCAACCATAATATTCTCAAGTTCTTGACAGTTCTGAACATTTCCCCCCGTATTTTCTCGCATTTATAATTTACCTTCTCGCACTATTATTTTTAATTGCACCTCAAGTTTATCGTCAATCTGCTTTTTTGGTACCTCAGATATTTCTGACATTTTATTTTCTAAAGATTCGTTGACCCTTTCTATTTTGCTTTCCAGAGACTCACACACTTTATTGGTTTGTTCATTAACTTCAAGTATTTTTCCTTCCAAAGATTCATTCATTTTTCCTATTTTACTTTCTAACGATTCGTGCAAAATTTGCATTTCAGCTTTATTTGCATTAATTGCATCCAACAATAACTTGACATTACTTTCATCCGTTTTGCACAACTATATAAAAATTTCTAAACACGAGTCAGACTTACCTTTTACCTTTACGTTCCTGAACATGAAATACTACATTTGCTTTAACGCTGCAGGAGTTATGTGCCTGTTTGGTGCGCAACTTTTTGTAACCGCCTGGGTTCGATTCTCCTGTTCGGGTAATGAAAATATTTATTCATGATAAACTTAGTGGTTAGAGGGAACAAGCGCACCATCCCGTAAATAGTAATGGCTAGAATAAAAGGCATGCAAACCTCCAAGCTGGATCACGAACCAACACGAACTTAGACTGAGGTTGCACTCACGCCTACCCACCGTCTTCGGTAACCCCTTTAACATCTACAGAATGCACACGTGTACCTCGATAGAATACCAACGATCTCGATGGTGATTCATGTGGTACTGATTTATGATGAAATGATAACAAAAACAAAACAAATACATAGGATAGGATTTATTTGATTAAAAATAATTCACATATGAAGTTACTTACGTACGCCCTTTTTTTAAATTAAATTTTTTGTTAATAAATTTCTTCGTATGTTTTCAAAACCTTTTAGCCCATTTCGAATTTCACTAAAAAAATAAAAAATGACGATGAATAAATTGAAAATG
This sequence comes from Thermobia domestica, assembly GCF_964235325.1. NCBI lineage: Eukaryota > Metazoa > Arthropoda > Insecta > Zygentoma > Lepismatidae > Thermobia > Thermobia domestica. The sequence continues at coordinate 269,076,655 of NC_137460.1, read as the reverse complement.
AAATTATACAATTTTGCCTGCGTACGTCAGGCTTGCTAGCACATGACAACCTAGCATACGTTAATTCACTTAATATCATTTCACTACACAACACTAGTGATGGGTAAATTCCCGGGAAGATATTTTTCGGGAATATTCCCTGGCAATTTATCCGGGAATTTATGTACAATCAGAAAGAAAATTGCATTCTATTACTATATTATGATTTCAAAGTTGAATTAATTTTTATATCACAGCATATTATTACTGTTGGCGACAGAGGATTCTTTAAAATCTATATATTCTGAACGGTACTATGTTACTTTATTAACACTTTATTATATTTAGTGACGGGCAGTAGGAATATTCCCGGTGGGAAGGAATTTTAAAAAATGGGAATATTTCCGGGTTTTTCCCTGGCCTATAAATTCCCGGGAAGGAATTTATTTCCATTTCTTTACTTTATCTTCCAAATTATAAGAACGATATGACTAATTACTTTGTTTTAATATATTATGATTTACTTCTATGTTTTAAAGAATTTGGAGGTTAAAAAATTTAAAATTATTTGACGATACTTTATATAACTAATAATATGATTTTTAAATTTTCCATTTCCATATGCACTAAAAAAATAGCGTAATTGTTTAGATTTGGGGGGCCAAAACGAGCAAAAATTAGGATGATTTACGGAGGAAATGAGTTGGTAGTGATGTTCAAGTAGTCAAGAAAGTATCGAACACATTTTTTTAGGGCAGTAGGGGATTTATACAAAACGGAAAGGTAAATGGAAGAGATTTATGTGAGAAAAGAAAGTGGATTGTTTGTAACGAAGCTAGAAAACAACGTGCCATGCGGGGCTCTAACCCGCCTTCATTCGCTAACACTCGTTCTGCAACGCTGTCTGAATTTAATGTTGGTAACGTAATTTAACGTATGAAACTATAAAACAACCGCATCGGAATAGAATATCGCAAAAAAGTAGGTGCAAAAGCTGGTCCCCAATGCTAAAGAACAGCTAAAATTAGCAAAGTACTAATTTACAAATGATGAAAAGGAACCATTTTGTAAAGTAATTTAGAATTATGTAGAAATAGAGATGAAGTACTATTAATAAACCCTGAACCACCTTTAGTAATAGACGTCGGTCTGTCTCCTCTCTCTGACTCGAATTTCTGAAGAAGTAGTCGGACTTCTTTTACATGTGAATTAACGTATAGAATTTCGAGAAATAGGTAGAATCAAAGGTCGTGTATGGCAATGTTACGTGCTAAAATATAAAGATAAGTAAGTATCTTGCGAACTTTGTGAACATAAATATGTAAGCGCAAATGTTGATAAATTGGTGAGACATGTATCTTCTAGCATTTACCCAATATAATTGGTTTATAACATCTCTAAATTTAATATGTCCATAATATCAGTAGTAGAGTCAAGTTGAGCAAATCCACTTACATATAAATTTAAGCTCTTACTATATAATTTTTTCACATATATTTAATTGATAGAACATATTGTAAATAAATATACATTTATGCGTACTCTCTAAATATAATAGTGTTAATAAAGTAACATAGTACCGTTCAGAATATACATTTTAAAGAACCCTCTGTGGACAACAGTAATAATATGCTGTAATATAAAAATTAATTCAACTTTGAAATCATAATATAGTAATATAATGCAATTTCCTTTCTGATTGTACATAAATTCCCGGACAAATTCCCATTTTGGGAATATTCCCGAAATATATCTTCCCGGGACTTTACCCATCACTAGCTTCACCGGGAGTTAGTTCAAAACGAACGCTGAGAAATGTTCGCGTTAACTATGCAGATAAAGACGATTCTGACATAAGTTGTGGATCCTCAGATGTCTATAAACCAGATTCTAATGCGGGAACGTCTGAGACAGGTAGGCATATTTTGTTTATTGGTCAAATTAGATTAACAGAGTAATATTTTATTTCTTATTCTGTGTTATGAATTCGAGTTAAACTGTTCAAATGCGAAAGTGAACTAACTTTAAAAAACAGTTTGCGAACGCTCGTGTGAGTGACATATTAGATGTATAACAGTATGGCAAATCTCGCAAGTATATTACGCACTACATGTTAAAATTATTGAGTATTAGTGACCAAATACGGAATAGTATAATTATTTCCAGAGAAATTTGTATTTAGTTCATTTTGGCATGTCAAGAGTATTATCACTTTTCATCAGTTCGAACGAAAAGAGATGGATCATAGCAATGAGTAGAACTCTCAGAATCCAGAAGTATGAGCAACTGACGAAACAATAGTAGTATTACATTAAGTACGTTACTCAACTGCAAGCCTGAAGCGTTTGGCCAGTCCTCACATCGGAGATACTTTACTATTTTCGCCTCGTCAATTCGAGTGGGTTACTTAAAATTTGTTTGTTAGATTCAACAATAGGAAAATACAGTTAATTCTCAGGTTGGTCCATGTACTTCAGTAAACGAAAGAACTATTAAAGGTTTGTGACGTCAGCTGACTTGTTTGTTCCTTTTGTGGAGTACATGGACATCAATCCCAGTTTTAGCATCAAAAATATCCTACTTTGAGTTTGCTGAAAAAGATAAACTGTAATCAACGAGTAAAAAAAATCATAATGCATCTCATCCTTGCAAGGTGTGGCCAAATGCTAGCTGATGAATTCCAACCTGTTCAGAGTTTTCAAGTTGTTGTTACAAAGTAAATTTGAAAATAGTCGTACTACATCTTTTTTACTTTCAGCTCGTAATCTCAATATAAACTTTGTTATTCCCCATGTCTGGAGATAAGTTAAATTCCTTGGCTCTTTTTATGTCAGTACTCCGGTAGCTTTCTTTGCTTTAGCAATCGTAAAACACAAGTACTTCTAACGCGAAAAATAATAAAAGTGTTCTGTTACTGCAACAATTGTTGATTTCTTCATCCTGATTCAATTGCTTATGGTGTGCTACTATTGTGTTCTTTCAGATTCATCCACTCCAGAAACCAGAAGTACGATTAATCGACACAGAAAGGGCGATCCTTCCAAATAGAAGAAGAACATTCGTAAAGAAAGCAGGCGCAAGGGTAAGGCATACATCTTAGTAATAAGAAAGTCTATTGCTGCCAAAACGTTCGTTAATTTCAACTGTTCTTGCAAATATGCTTGTGTGGCTAAGGTAAGCGTGGAGGACAGAAAAACTTTTATGACGTGTTTTACAATGCCGATTCTTGGGAAACATAAACAGCGCTTATTGTGGGAGCTGTTCAAACCAAGCCTGTAGCTCGAAAGCGTTAAAAACGTTCTGTAGTTCAGGGCAAGAGGATGTTTAGTAGATCATTCTACATACCAACACAAACAGAGAATGTAGAAGTATGTAAGAAAATGTTCATGGAAATATTACAAATAGACAGTGCACCAATAGGCCTACATGCAGCACTGGGTAAAGCTAAGTCGGGAAATTTGAAAGAACAACGCGGAAAGCATACTCCCAGCAATAAGTCATCTTCTGCGACTATAAGCACCTTCAAGATCACATTAAAAGTTTCCCCGTTGTTCGTAGCTATTATTGTAGAAAATATTCTCAAAAGAGGTATTTCTTGAGCACAACAGTTAACCTTAGTGAAATGTATAGACTGTACGTTAAACATGTAGAAGAGAACAATTTACTCGAATGAGTACCAAGTCAGTCCCCACACAGCAATGAAATATTTTCAAAACATTTCTAAAACGTGCCATCATTTTCCTTCAGAAAATGTATCCTACTTCCCTTAAGGAAATATATTCCATATGTTGTTGAAAACATTTTCCACATAATACTGAAAACATTCTCTGAATATACTCAAAAACGTTTTAGAAATATTTTATACGCGGTTAGAGATGTTTTCCAAAAAATGTTTCCTGTACGATTTCCAAACATTACTGAAAATGTATTTGAAACGTTTTATACAATGTTAACGGAATGGTTTCTAAAATGTTTCTCATGGAATATTTTAAAATTATTTACCAGTAACACAGACAATATTTTCCTACATATGCCAAAATATATTTAGTGAATATTTTTTGTACATCTCAGAAAATATTTAGAGAATAGTTTTTGTGTGGATGACAAAATATTTAGGGAATATTTTCTGTACATGACGAAATATTTACAGAATATTTTCTGTACATGATAGAACCCGAAGCCCATAGGCCAACTCGGTTAATATTGCACATACGGAAACAAGGTAAGATATAGAAGGAAATTTTTAAAGTTTTGTATTTATATTAGTATACCGCCCAATAGTAACGAGAAGTACAACGCTGCCACTGTAGGATAACACTGAATGAAAGAAAGTGTGGTTTGAAATTATTTGGACCAAAGGGAACAGAAAGACACAATGAAAAATATAGTGCAAGACCCAATTTCGCTTCCTCCCCCCCTCCCAACAACGTGGTTGCTACGCTACTGGCGTAGATATTGCATTTGCATGTTTATCCTTCACTGTGTCTCCTTTCAATTCTTCTCGGTGTAGCTAATTTTAAACCACACATTCTTTCATTTGTGTAGCCCAACATGATGTATGGTAACGCATTTTCTTTATTGAGCGGTACACTAGTACAAAAACAAAAGTGTTGCTGGAATTTAAAAATGTCCTTATATATCTTACCTTGTTTTCATATCTGCAATAGTAACCGAGTTGGCCTATGGGCTCCGGCCTTTTGCGTCACTCTGTATATATAATGGCTTCTTGCTGGGAACAAATAGTGGGTCGAAAACAAGGCGGGCAAACTGTGACATAGCAGCTGGAAGAAAACATAATATTCTTCTGTCCAATTTTACCTGCTTAGACGCCTTTGCCTCACTCTGTCTTCATGACGAGAAACCATTGCGGCCCAAAGATTCAGACCAAAAAAGAAAAAAAATAAAAATAAAATAAATAAATAAATAAATAAATAAAAAATAAAAAAATGAGTGTAAATTGTAACTACATAATGTCAGCTTGTTCTCATAATTTTAAGCATTTTTTTTTACTCAAAATCTTATTTACACAAATGGTTTCTGGGTGTTCCACTGGTGCTACTGGTATGTGGCCACGCCGTGCATATATGTTGGGGTGTCTTATGTGACTTACGAGATTCAAACTGGATATCAGTGTGTTCACAATCGTCGCCTGCCAGTTTTGAAAGCGGCTATACTGGATCAATTTTTAAAAAAAAAGAAAAAAAAACGAAAAGGATTGAGGTTTAGACATCCAATTCAAGAAACAATTTTTGGCAATCCTTTTCCTATCTTAAAAATAATAAATCCAATTTAGCCGCTTTGAAAACTGGCACGCGATGATTGTGAAGACTAATTTGCAGTCTGAACCGCGCAATATGACATTAGACACCCCAACATACATACACGGCGTGGCCACATACCAGTAGTAGCAGTGGAACACCCAGAAACATTCTGTGCATTAATAAGATTTTGAGGAAAAAAAAAATAAAATTATGAGAGCAAGCTAACATTATGTAGTTATAATTTACACTGTCCACTATAATAAATATACATATATATCGGTTAGTAGTTAAATAAAAATATAAATGTACACTATTCTGCCTTTATTTATTTAAATTCTCTTCAGCAGAATCTTCATGCTGCTCGTATTATTTGTTTCTATACATTAAGAACAATCTTCTCAAATATCGGAAATTCACATTTTAACTTGTAAACTTGTTCTGGAAAATTATGTCACTGACACGCTAATTCAATAAAAATCAACAACAACAATATTTATGTATTAAATATGTTGCTGAAAATATGTTCCACAAATCTACGGCGCATGGGGAATAGATCTTTTCACGAAATGTCACTTATTTGCTTCTGTATAATCTCACTTTTTATTACCACAACTAACTCTAACTTCGACGCTGCGAATTGTCAGTTCAAGTTCTGTGGAACTGCAGCTGAATTCTTAACTGATTTTCTTGTTCGTCTCTGTATGGCATGTTGAAGCCAAATCCCAATAATCTGCGCGATCTCATCGTTAGTTACGTTTCTCTCGTGTTGCAGTTTCTGAAAATAAAAATAATAGGCAGTGTTTAATAACATAATAACAGCAGGGAATGATTAGAGATCAATTATTACATCTTAAACTTACAAAAATATTTAAAATGTTTCTGTAGGACCTACAGCAGCTTGTGAGGACAATAATGTTTTACAAAAGTAACATCCTGAAGAAAATGTAAAGAGCAAGGAAGACAACAGCTAAAGCTGAAAGTGACATACCTCAGACTGTAGCTTAATTACGGACGTTGTAACATGTTGAAGCGGTCGCACTTTTATTTTTAAAAAGTATAGCATCTTATAAATTTTAAACCTAATATTAAAAATAATAATAATTTGAAAACATGTGGCAGCATTTGAGTTGATGAAGAACTAGCGTCTCATTCCGAAGGCTCCGATCTCAAACCTGGGCCCGATCATTCTTTTTCCCTCAGTCGCACCAGATGAATGCCGAGATGGTTACTAAGGCTTTGATGACCGCTACCTTGCTCGATTTCTTTGCCACGGAGCAGGCCATACATATTACTTTGCCTTATACAAATGAATAATTTTGATAATGTAGGAATTAATCGTGAAATGCTCAAGAAAACTACCAACATGACAGAAAAATTCAGTAAAAGGATGAACTATATTTTATACATATTCAGCTCTCTCTTCCACGGACACTTAAATATAACGTGTCACTTGAGGACAGGAAAATTGCACATTTTGCTAAAATAAGGATTTCCAAAGCCTTTTAAATGTTATAACAGCGGTTGCAGTATATGCTTCTGGGAAATAAAGTTTACAGGAAGATGATTCTGAGAATTATTCATGGCACAATAGTAAGTATTTAAAGCGAAGAAAATAAAAAGGGCACCAGAATGTTTTCCTTTTTTTTTTATACAATATTTTAAACATAGTGTATCCCTCTTCAAATGACAACTTCTATATTTTTTTTCCACTCTGAAAATGAGATTAAAGAACAGTAGGGAGAGTTTCTTACCTATTATTGCGTTGCTGTTTAACGAGGAAAGCTCTTTCCAATTGCACCGTGCCAACTAAATTGCTCAGCTATTGCACTTGTCTTTTTCATGATGTTTCTTGTGATGGCTTCTAAGCTGTGACCTCCCAGTTTTTCATTTCTTAGACCTGTAATGAAATACACATTAAGCACTCAAGTAATAGTAATGGAAATTTAGAGCATACAATTGATGCCCTTAAACAAATTACATTGATTTTAGATGACAGTGTCACAGTCAGTTGCAATTGGCCCATCCTCAAAAATTAATATTTGCACTGACGTTTTATTTTTCCAATAAAAGAAAAGTTACATACTAATTTTCAAGCAGTTGTACAGGGTTGGCAAAAACCATGGTTTTCATTTTTTAAAAAAAAACAGTTTTTTTTTGTTTAAATAATTTACTCTATGTATTTGTATTAAATATGGACAGAAATTAATTTGTTTCGTCTTGGTGTTATTATGCAACAACAAGGTTATGCTGAAAGGGAATCCAAACCGCTTCTCGGCTTACATCCAAGAGAAATTGTCCATTTCGGCACGAAACCGGGACTAATTGGTCACAAGTAAGATTGTCGACTCACTCATGAAGGACTCCTGATAAAAATACGTTATACTGATCTTTGCATAGGCCTAGTTGTTAATATAATTGTCAAGAGTCATTTCAGAAGGACAAAAAGATAAGTAGTTACAGAAGTAAAAACATTATACAGAATTACATATAAATCGGGAAACTCCCGCCTTAGCCATTGGGAAAATCCTATTATTAGTTTAAATGTATTTGTATCTAAAATTTTAAGGTCAACGTATCATATTAAATGACAAATTTGTTATGTAGATAACAATCAACAAAATTAAAACAAACTCGAATCCAAGCTGATGTTGGAAGCTACGTAGGTAGTTGATACATTTTGCCAATTTCTATCAATATATTTAAGCAACCTGGCTTCTTTATAAAACAACAGGCATTCAGGCAAGTAGAAATATACAATTTGGTTTCGTTTCGTATGTTTAGGCTTAACATCCTTATGAAATACCAAAGTTATCACGGAGAAGACTTTCGCTTAAAGGGACACTTTGAATCGCTACTTGGTTTACACTTGAAAGATGGGTTGTGGTTCGACCGAGAATTGAACACGGGACCCCTTGATTAAAAGGTGAAAAGTAGATAAACGTACGGTAATGCAGATGGTGTGATATATGGAGACGTCACCATGAAGTTCACACGATTTAAAGCATTTTTCGTTCTTTTTTTTTTGGTTTAAACCTGTTTTTTTTTTAAAGAAAAAAAAAAGCTGTTTAAACCGCCAACTCTGCCGTTGTAAATTAGAAATTGATGAAAGCAACGTATCTATAAAAAATATTACGAAATCTACAGGAAGACGAGGAATAATTTAACAGTTTTAGAATAGTCAATACCTATTTTTAATCTAGATTATCCTAGAAATTGGCATCAGCTTAGCTGGCGTGTGTAACTGTTAACATTTTAGAAGTCGTGGAAAATGCGGGTGCATACGTTGAAATGTAACTTAATAACCAAATGGTGCACTCTAATAATGTATTCGATGAAAATAAAACTGTGATAGGTTGTTTAGTTTTAGAAATATTCATTGTTACAAGTAAGAACTGACTTTACACCCACGCTGTATTCAGGGAGTAGTAATGCAGTTTAGCATTGTTCACAGATTGAAAATATTATGTATAACTCAAGAAGCAGGTACTTGTACATGGACATTAAGATGAAATGAAACAGGGTGAGACGCTGATGATGAGAAATGAATGAAATAGTGGAATGAAGTAAGTGGGAGGAAACGGGACAGCCCCGAGAAATTACACGCACACGGTTTGTCTACCACAAAGCCCGCTTGGCGCTAGCTGGGATCGAACCAAGGACCCCATGCAGCAGAGATGAACTACGTACTTTCTAAACGTTTCAACTAGTTCTAAACGTACTCGCTTCACTGTCAGACCAACAATTGAGCCTCTTTCACTCTAATATACGGAATTTTCAAAAACTCTCGGACACGTGTCTACTAACTTTTACCACCAATCTCCTTTAGCCTTATAGACATAAACGTGGGACGTTAAACTGAAAGATTTCATTTTCATTTCATTTCATAATTTTTACCACCTCCATCCCCGTCAGCACCCTTCTTCTTCCGTTCTAGGACATATATTTAAATAAGAAAGCTTAATTACTTTTCTATTTATTTTAAATTAGAAGCTCATGTTTCTAACCTTCAAACCAAACTTTTTTTTTCATTTGCCCCTCTTTTCTTTAAATTTTTACTAAAATATTAAAAATCAGTGAAACACGTACAAATTATTTTGAATGAGGAGCCTAAATACAAAGCATCAAGTTTCTAAGCTTAAGGGATTTGGAGATGTTGCCATCTTATTAAAATGCTTTTCACCCCTTTCCGCGTATCCGCCCTATTTCTTCCATTCTAAGTTGTGTCAAAATAATAATAATAATAATAATTAAAAACTGAAATACGTGTCTAATTATGTTAAATGATGAGTTAAATAATGATTATTTTAAATTAATCGACTTGTCTTGTGCGAGGATTAGTCAGTCGTCACTCAGACCTTTAAATTTTAGGTGCTGGATTACTTTCGGCGCACCACATTTTGGAAGATATGCAGGTAAAATTCAAAACTATGCATAAAAAGAGACATTTATAAAAAATAAATTTCTGCAGGCGATAGAATTAAATTCAAAGTAATATACATGTATTTTAGGTTTATAAGTGAAGCGTTACAAGTGTAAAATAATTATAAATGCTTTACGATGGATAAAATACGTAAGTGCATATGAAAGACAACTGTATAAGATACTATTTTCCACCGGCGCCGTATTCCTACACATTGTACAGAAGCTGTATTTTATATTTACAAGAGAAGCACTACTAGTATGACTTTTGGTTGGTTTTTATTCTTGGCACTGTAGTTCTTCTCGAACTTCTTTTAAACCTCTATTTAAATTTCTTGAAATCTTATCTCTTTCATGTTTATATATATATATATATATATATATATGAACTTCGAAAATTTGTAAAAAAGATATATAGATAGGTATAACAAGCAATTTCAGGTTGAATTCCGATATTCATATGCATAATACAAGACAAGCGTCGGATCTTAATGTAGTCTTCACGTTTAAAAGTGCATAAGAATAGTACATTTCCTATGGCAGTGAATATTTATAACAAGCTTCCTTCCACTTTAAAAAACAAAACATCCGGCTTCAATAAAGCAATCAAGTACTAACTATTTTAGCACTGCTTCTATTCTGTAGGAGAATATCTCGCAAATCCATAATCACTTATATTAAAAATGTCTGTAGTAAATAAGGATTAAAGTGTATATATATTTTTGCATATGTATAATGTAATGCTTTATTAACTGTTATATTGTTTTATATCGTTGTATGTAAATTAGAATAATGAAAAATTGTACCTCTTTTACTTAAATTGACGCTATTTTACTATTGGATGTAGATTTAAATGTATAAAAACGTACACATTCAATGATCTTGTGACGTGTCCAACTCATACGTTCACGTTGTGAACAATTTGTATGAAAACGTGTGAAAATAAATACAATACAATCAGGGTTTGAAGAACCCGGACTTTTTTGAAAAAGCCCAACACACCTGGACCAATATGGTTTTTTTCGGGTTTAATTGAGTTTTTTTTTTTTAAATATTCCAATGCCGTTAGGGTAAAAGTGTTAGAATGTGATTTATATTTCAAGATTATGACTGTCACAACTTGCAACAATTTTCTATTCACTGCTGTTTTGAAAAATGACTGGCATTTTGAAATTTTACGTTGGATCGCCGCCAAAATATATACAGTTAATTTAGAGTGTCTTGTGCTTCTACTCTGAAAATTTCAACTTGAAAAACTGAAAATTGCGGCGTGGATACCCGCCATTTTGAAATTTTAGGTGTGTATGCCGCCAAAATCTGATTATGAAATTTAGTTTGTCTCGTACTTGTACCCTGAAAATTTAAACTTAAAAGACGGAAAGTGGTACCCTGTTGTACGTGTGGTACAGGCAGACGAACTAACAAATATAGAACGAATCAGTCTAATACCCTCACAGACATTCGCCAAATATGAACACCAAATATATTAATTGGAAACAAATATATTAATTTAATTTAGAACAAATCAATCTATAACTCATGTTTTATGAAATAAATGTTTCAAAATGTCTTAAATAAAATTAAATATTTTCTTGCGTAAAATAAATGGTTCTTTTGTTGAAGTTCACTTCCGATACTTTGTGCGTTCAATTACGGGAATTTCGCGAGCACTTGTTGCAAGACCGTTCCCCCAGAAAATTAATTTAAAACAATTAACATATATGCAGTGTGTTTCAAAACAACACCGACACCGCTTTGGGAGGTGATACCTGACACCAACGTAAGACAAAAAGTATAGATCAACCTAGGTGAACAAATGCTTCCTTTCGGAGTTATAAGCTTCCGAAAACATGAACAAGAGGTAGTTGGCCAGTACTCCAAATTATATGTCAGTAGCAAGGCTAACTCTATAAAAATTGTTGCGTGAGTACCGCAGGATTCTGAAACGTGTATTTTTGGAGAGTGCACATCTCAGTTTTTAAGTGGTCTCGACATGACTACGGCAGGTCCCATAGTTTTGGAGCTATAGACCTTTAAAGTTCATCTTTTCACATTTTCGGCAGCCTACAAGTCCGAAAGGAAGCAATTGTGCACCCAGGTTGGTCTATACTTTTTGTCTTATCTTGGTGTCAGGAATCATCTCAAAAACGTTGTCGGTGTTGTTTTGAAACACCCTGTATAATTCAACTTCATAAAATAAATGTTTCAATATGTCTTAAATGAAACTAAATATCTTACAGCGGAAAATAAAGTTTTATTAGGTACGCAGTGGCTCAGTGATAGAGCGTTCACCTCCGGTGCTTGGGGTCCCTGGTTCGATTCCAGCTCGCGCCGTGTCGACTTCTTGGCGGATAAACACCGCGCTCGTGAGTTTTCTCGGGTTCTTCCGTTTCCTCCCACTTGGTTCATTCTACCATTTCATTCATTTCTCATAATCACGGTCTCCTTTAGCCTAACAGGCATAATTGTGGGACGTAAAACTGAAAGATTTCATTTCATTTTTTTCAAATAGTTTTATTGTTGAAGTATTCAGTTCCGATGCTTTGTGCGTTTAATTGCGGGAATTTCCTGAGCACTTCTTTCGCGACGAAGGTTTATTATTATTTTCCGAAAATGCAAGCTTTCTTTACTGTACATCGAAACTTCCACTAGTACAAAGTTTGAATTCAGCACTTGAAATAGTAAGCGTTACGCACTCTTCGAAACTCCGAGCATTAAGATTCTTAAATTTGACAAGAATTTTTACGCTATTGCTGGTGTTGATTATACAGAAAGCTTATTTGAAAAGTAGCAACAAATAACTAAACTAAACTGTTGTTGGAAAACCAAACTCTAATGAAGAATACCAGTGTTACCATCAAAGATTATAAAAAATAATACTAATAGTTTTATTAATACCCTACATATTTACTAGTACTACCAGCACCTATGGCCCTAAACCCATCAGATGTATGAGGGATAATGTCCTTCGGCGTCGCCGAGTAAGCGAGCACACTATTCACGGAAAGTATTTTCTAAAATATAAAATTGCATATTTTACTTCAAATAGGATATAAGTACAGTCCATAAATTAATTTGTTCTATAATTATCTCAATCTAAGGTACGACTTTTTTTTAAATGCATTCAGAACTTACAACGACTTATCAAAAAGATAGTCGTAAACCTGGTTCGTTTGTTGAGGTAAAAATCCGAAGTGGTAGTAATTCTTTAGCACGAAAATATTAGCTTCGATATTTTAAATACCATTAATCTCACCTTTTTAATAAAACTGACAACGTCTATAAACGATGTTAAACTGGTTTATTATTTGATATAACTTATAATATCCTTTTCTTAAAACTGTTAAGTGCACAAACTCACTGACTAGGTAACCATAAAACATGTCCATATCAACAACTATCCCATGATAATAATTTACATATATTAAAAACATTCTTCTTTTGTTAATATGAAATGAACATTCTACTAAGTATAGTGCATATGTATGAGTACTTTCTGCCCAAGGTACAGGTAAATATTACACAAACCAAAGTATTTTGTTATATAAAAATGTCGCTCGACAAAGGGACTGAATATAAAAGTCATGAGTAGGCTTGGCTTTTATCTTCAAGAACCACTGGTCCGTTAACATTAGTGTTTTTACATTGTATATGTCCATCATATTTTGATCGCACCTTGTATATCTATTTCTTACATTTCACATATACATTAAACAAATCTTACACTTCATCAATACCTATTTTTAACAATAAAGTTTTAACACAAATTAATATAATGAAAACAATTTTTGTGCTTGATTAATCATGAATTAAATTACAATCCTTCACGTTAATAAGAAAGAATTCAAGTCATTGAAAAATTATCGTTGATGAATGAAAATCAAAGAAAATATAATTGAACAAAAATCAAAAATTAAACACAATCTACGTTTGAATAAGCACATGTAAGTAAATAAATCTATTTTTACAGAAACAAAAGACACCCTTTTGTTATTATATAAATACATTTTTATTATTATTATTATTTTTCATTCCTATTTATTTGAGCAAGAATGTCAGGTGCTACTAATTCTTTCACTAGATGCATCCATTTTTCCTTTGTATACGGAGTAGGTTTCCAAACCTTTAACTCATCTATATTGCGAAGTCCAATTGACATCCCCGTTTTAGCGTTCAACAATTCGAAAACTTTAGGATTTATTTCCTTAAAACATAAATAAGGACCTGCGAAAATGTCACAAAATTTGTAAATCTTCTTTAACAACATATTACTTTGCGGATGTTGTTTAACAAAAACTAAGTCATTGACCTTAATCCGATATTTTCCTTCCTGCAAAGACTCTACTTGCGAATTACGTTTCAAAAACTTGTTATGTCTTCGGATCTTTACCATATTCACTAGATTGGATGAATCTATAATTGTCGAATCTTCCAATTTGACATCAAAATGTTGTTCCACAGGGAAAATCAAATCAGAGCCATTATGAACATTAGCAGGAGACACACCTAAAGTGTCTGATATAGAATGGTTCAAAAGGTACGTAATTTGGTTGACATGCTTAATCCATTCAGTATGTTTATCCTTACAAAAGTGCCGAAACAACATACCAAAATTGCGATGTACATTTTCTACCACGGAGCTACTTGGATGGTACGGAGTCACAAAATGAATTTTAATGTTGGCCTTGTTCATGGCTTTGAGAAACACATCACTTTTGAATTGTGAACCGTTATCGCATAATATATGCTCGATAGGGCCACAATGTGGAATATACACATTCAAAATTTTATTCACGATAGCAGCGGAGGTTGCTTTACGCAAGGGATAGGCTACCACATATCGTGAAAAGATATCCATAGTTGTTAACAAATAAACTTCTCCAGTAGCTGCTCTGGGTAACGGTCCATATAAATCAATCGATAGAAATGAATGTGGTCTCTCAGGTGTTATTGAGAGCATTGGTTTTTGTATAGCCTGATAATTATGCTTAATTTGCATACACTCAATGCAGTCATTGATATAATTTTTGACCTGAGCTCTCATTCCCTTCCAGTAAAAAGATTTATTAACCAAGGCACATACCTTCACATACCCAAAATGTCCGAAATCATCATGGTAGGCCTTTAATATGCGTGCTGTTAATGTAGGTGGAATGCAAATTTTATTCCTAGATTTGAATTTGAAATCTTTAATAAGTAAAATCCCGTTGTTTAATTTAAATCTGGAATTCCAGTGTTTGGGACAACTACATCCCTCGTCACATGAAGATAAATGTTCCATGATTTGTTTATATTCATGATACTTCATTTGATGTTCTCTTAAATCTTCTATTGAAATGGTAGCTATTTCATCCTGTAAGATCTTAAATTCGTTAATGGACAAAATATGTTGCTCTTCTCCAGGAAACAGACGTGATAAGGTATCTACGGGCCCATTATCTACCCCTTTAATGTGTTGTACTTCGAAATCATAAGCTTGAAGATCTAACGACCAGCGAAGTAATCTGTTGTTATATCCTTGTACGCTATTAAGATATCGCAATGAATTATGGTCGGTAAGTACTATAAAATGACATCCGCTAAGATATGGAGCGAATTTCTGTATTGCAAAACGTATAGCCAAAAGTTCAATTTCTGTCGTGGTGTATCCCTTTTCAGCTTTCTTAAGAGTACGGCTAGCGCAATGTATAACAGCTGGTTCCTGAATAGTTGGGTTAGGTTGCCAGAGTACTGCAGAGATTCCAAGTTGAGAACCGTCACACTGTACATAGAAAGGAACGTCGTATCTGGGGTGGTTCAAATGGATGTTTCGTTTTACGCACTCCTTCAACTTATTAAAACTGTGTTCTTGAATCGGACCCCATTGCCATGGTACCCCTTTCTTTATGATCATAAATAAAGGCTGGGCTATCTCAGCGAATCGCGGGATGGCTTTGCGAAACCAATTGAAGAGTCCTAATATTTGTCGTGTCTGTTTCACATTTACTGGCGCAGGTAGATCTTCTATGGCTTGAACTTTAGATTGACTGAATTGTAAACCAGAGGCATCAATTTGATACCCAAGAAATTCTATAGAATTCTGCAGAAATTTGGATTTCTGTAGATTGATAGTAAGGCCTGAACTTTCCAATCTGTCTAAAACTATATCTAAGTACTTCAGGTATTCATGTGGATTTTTCCCCATGATTAAGATGTCATCAGCATACGTTATCACGTTGCTACGTAAGTCTTGACCTAGAAATTGTTCCCGGGTTCCGGCACCAAATTTTTACAACGACTTATCAAAAAGATAGTCGTAAACCTGGTTCGTTTGTTGAGGTAAAAATCCGAAGTGGTAGTAATTCTTTAGCACGAAAATATTAGCTTCGATATTTTAAATACCATTAATCTCACCTTTTTAATAAAACTGACAACGTCTATAAACGATGTTAAACTGGTTTATTATTTGATATAACTTATAATATCCTTTTCTTAAAACTGTTAAGTGCACAAACTCACTGACTAGGTAACCATAAAACATGTCCATATCAACAACTATCCCATAATAATAATTTACATATATTAAAAACATTCTTCTTTTGTTAATATGAAATGAACATTCTACTAAGTATAGTGCATATGTATGAGTACTTTCTGCCCAAGGTACAGGTAAATATTACACAAACCAAAGTATTTTGTTATAAACTTTATAAAGGCGTTACGTTGGGTGTTGTATACCTTAACGTGAAAGCACCCAATTTGCCCAAGGAAAGTCCAAAATCTGATACGAATCACTTCCAATGTGATCACCATAATTGCACCAATAATATACTAACGAAAATCTCAAAAACCCAGGTGGGTCCAACCCGAAAAAACCCGGTGGGTTTTTCCGGGCTGGGCCCACTTGGGCAAACCCTGAATACAATACAATACAAGAATAATTGTAATTTTTTGGCAAATCTAGTCTGATGGCTCCCTTGAATTTTATATATGCTAGGTGAAGTATTTACATTCGCCTGCCGTAAATCATTTAAGAGACAATAATAAAATTAGCGAAAGAATTATAATTTTTCAACAAATTCAACAATTTTAAATTCTACCAGTAAGCAACCGCGCCCTCCTATGCACTAAATGAGGAGCTCTAAAAGAAAAAGTGAAACAACTTGTGCTAGGTGGCCAGTAAAAAACAAGAACGCTATTTAACTGAGTCAGGGCAGAAGCACAGCAAGGGGCCCGAGCGACAGCGTAGGGAGCAGGCACGTCAGCGACAGGGGGTAGGGGTACGCATAAAAGAGGATGGTCATTTACAATATTTGTAATTATTCTTATCTTCAAAAACACTTAATTTCGATCCTTTAAAAAAAAACACCTTTCACAGCCAATACACGTGTGTTACACCCGCTTTCTTTCTCACCTTTTCGACTGAAAATAGTGTATGTAGGGCTATTGCCTCTGTTCTGAATTTTTCTTCGTGAATACATCTTTTCCACACTTTGCGCAGTAGATTTTACGCGCTTCACCATACCATGACTCTGCAGAAACTTTATAATCTTTCTCTCTTTATTACACAATTCTTTAAAAAAATAATATTACGGCCATCGCAGATGTCCACAACTGACGTATGAACTGGATATTCCCGCCGCTTACTTCTACTCTTTTTGCATTCAAAATCCATTTCAATAAGCTGTGCACTGACAGAAATAACTTACATTCACACTCATATTCCTTCACGAAAAATATTTCACATTTTCTCTATAAATTTTGTTCTCGGTGTAAACGTCTGCTCGAGTGAACCCCACAATTATTATAACCCAGTGGTGTATTTAAGGGTGGCTTCCGGGTTTAAGCCTTTTGAAATTGTATTTACGATATTAAAATAAATAAATTATCTTGCAGAATTTTCTCACCTCCAGGAACAAAGTTAGCCAAGGCCCTCTCCCCCCAAAAAATCGTGAATACGTCATTAAAATGGTAATATACGCGCCATTATCCCGTCATCAAAATAGAAGAGTACGTGACTGCTCCCTTCGGAAGCACCCCCTTGGGCCCCCACCTTCACCCTCCATGACTCGGTTAGATGGCATTCGTGCTTTTTAGTAGCCCCCTAACACAGATTGATTTCTATTTTTTGTACTGTACTTCTTATCCACACATCAGGACTCAGTATAAATACGCAAATCGTAAAAGAATTGTAACTTTTCGACAATTAATTCTGACGGTCCCCTTGAATTTTATCTATGCCAAGTGAAAAATATATACTTCGCTTGGCGAAAACCATTGAATACACAAGAAATAAAGTGGCGAAAGAATTATATCTCACTAAGTATTTCGAGCAGTGTTTCTTCCAGACCTGTTTTTGGGAGGGCAGTGCCCCCGGAGCATCCAAAACAATACGTTTATAATAATAGTAGTAGTAGCAATGCTCCCGGAACATTACTTCTGAAAGAAAGTTTTCGAGTGGTACGCCAGAAGTAAAACTACACGCAAAATTATTATAACCTGTCATTAAAATGGTAATATACGCCTGGTAATTCTTTACTTTGGGCAAGGCAGTAACATTATAAAGCACAAATATCCGAGCGAGCGTTAGCGAGTGAAGGCGGGCTAGAGCCCCGGCAGTGCACGTTGTTTTCTGTCTTCCCTTCTTGGGAACTGTAACTAAGTGCAGGAACAGGTTCAGATGAATTGGTTATTGTCACTGCCTTGCCTAAAGTAGACTTGCCCACATCTTTTCCCTTTGGAAAGCATCCACTCGCTCCTGCTGTCCTCCACCTTTGCCCTGCTCTGATTCAGATAGTATTGGTGCGGGAAGGTTCTAGAACACAGGTCTCCATATAGGTTAATAGATTTTTCTTTCTGTACCAAAGTAAAATATTTAATTCACATAGTATTGCCGAGCGAGCGTTAGCAAGTGAAAGCGGGTTAGAGCCCCGCAGGGCACGTTGATTTCTGTCTACATTACAGATAAATGGGAAGAGAGACCTGTGTTCTAGAGCCCTGCCTATTGGTGCTTTTTAGTGGCCTCGTAGTACAGGCTGATTTGTATTTTTTGCACTGTAGTTTTTACGTCATACATCCGGCCCCGTATATATATACGCAAATCATAAAATAATAACTGTAATTTTTTGACAATTACTTCTGACGCTCCCTTTGAATTTCATCTATGCCATGTGACGTATTTCAAATCGCCTATCGAAAATCACTTAGGAGACAATAAAAAGAAAATTATTAAAATAGTCCATTTTTCAGCAATTATTTCGAATGGTGAGCCTAAAAAAAACCTGCACGGTATTTTATGTATAAACATAAAAAGTGGAAATCTAGCCTCCCACAACCTTTATTAATTTGTAAACATAAATTTGTCATAACTTTTAAGACAATAAAGCTAAATTATTTTGTGTAATCGTTCTACTTACCGACTTTTCTTGTAAGTTCTTGTTGTCACAACCACAGATCACATAGGTCAAAACTTCACAGAGACAGATTCTTCTTCTTCTGTGGTTGCAACTTGCCTTAGCGAAGATCGCTCTCCCGGCAATTATAGACGGTATGATCAAAATAAAAAGATGAGGAATTGAAATGAATCTTTAGAGATGCTTATAAGATGCTAAATAACGTAGATCTTTGTAAATAAAGATAATAGGCAGTAAGAACAGGTGGGGATAAGGTGACAGGGACAGATCAACATTCAAATTCATCATATCGCGCCAGGAATGCTGGTAGTTTTGATACACAAATGACGGTTGATGTAGCGATGCTATTTTGCAACCTCAAATAAATGCCTTGTCACAGGATATAAATTACAAATTTTTAACAAAAAATATTTATTTGATGCTGCTATAATTAGTATAATGATTGGTAATAATGCTACTACGATACTCTTGTGAGAGAATTTATTCAGCATTCGATAAAATATTCTGGAAATAATTTTAAAATATTGCATGAAAATATTTCATTTAAGTTACAGGACAAGGTAACAAAAACATTTCCATACAAAATTAATAGGCGTTTTAAAAATATTTCTCATATCACGAACGAATTTATTTTTAAAATATTCGAAATATTTTAAAAATTATATTTCATATGTTTTCTTGTAAGAATAGAAAAGATTGCATATGACATGTTGGAAAACATTTTATTGTGTTCACAGGCCTATTCTGTTTTCACAGGCCTATCATGTACGCCCTATTTAAAACATTTTTAGTGTTACTTCGAAAACATTTTTTTTTTCAACTAGGGGTCAAAAGTGCGGGGGAACGCCGCTCCCACCTGGAAAAAATATGTACGGCGTCTCCCCAGTTCCTAAAAAAATACAATGGTCAAAGATAGTCAGGGGCAACGGCGTGACGTCATCCGCTACCTACCGCCCCCCCTTTTCAGATCCACTTTTACCACTGCTTTCAACATTGAAAACATATTACATTACATTCAACACAATATTTCTATTACAATTTGTGAAAATTTTCCTTACATTATTTTCCTACTAACATTCTAAAAATGCACATCGTGTCAGTGGCGTATTTACGATTTTGTTTCGTGGAGGGAATTTTTGCTAACTTTATTCCTGGAAATGTGAAAATTGTGCAGGATATTTCATTTACCTTAATATAGTAAAACAAATTTCGGTGGGGCTTAAGCCCGGAAAGCTTATTTAACGCCACTGCTTCCTGTACTTCATTAAATGTTCTCCAAACACATTTTAAAAAATCTTTCCGGCAAATATTTGGGATACTTCTCAGATCTAACAAGGAATATGTTTTCTCCAGTAACGGAAGAGTATATTCTGGAAAAAATGTAAAAATGTTTCTATAATAGACCTATATCAGAACATGCTGTTCAGTAAAGGCACAAAATATTTTACAAAACAGAATGGAAAACATTTTTCTATTCATTTTTAATGTTTCCTTTTATCTGTTAGAAAGTTTTATATTCAAAATTTGATAAAATATTCCGGAAATAATACTAAAATATCATACGAAAATATTTCATATAAGTTATAGGAGAAGATTACCAAAATACTTTTGTAAAAATTAAGTAAATCTTTTTAAGACATTTCTAAAAAATATTTCTTATATTATGAAATAATTTATTTTTAAAATATTCTAAATGTTTTTTATAATATATATTTAATACGTTTTCTGGTAAAAATAGAAAATATTGCAAATAACGTATTAGAAAACATTTTTTAAATATGTGGAGTATATTTCGTCTCATTGTTTTCCGTATCACATATGGAAAACATTTTTAGTATCATTTCAAAAATATTTCCCTTCTCAACAGTGAAAACATACTAAATTAGATCCAAAACAATATTTCTAATATATTTTGTGAATATTTTCCTGGACTTACTTTCAAGCAAGCATTCTCAAAATGTACTCCAGGTAATTTCTGAAATGTTTTACAAACATTTTTGGGAAAATATTTTCGGGAAATATTCGGAATACATTGGGGAAACCAGCATGGAAATGTCCAGAGAAGGAAAATCTTTTGGTAACGAAGGAAAATATTTTCTTTTGATTGAGGAAATATTCCTTGCTGTGTGGGTCATTGCACGAAAAGGTGTTTAAAAGAGATTTTAATGTATGTTTTAAGCCACCTCGTAAAGACACATGCCAGATTTGTGACAGGTTAAAAATACAAGTTAGTAACACTGAAGCTGAAAAGGATCTTCAAAAATGTAAGCAATTACAACAGCAACACGAGCTTCATCTCAGAAAAGTAGAATTAGCTCGCAGTAATCTGCAATCGGATCACGCTCTTAGTAAAACCGAAAATGGACCTCTTGTAATATCGTTTGATCTTCAGAAAGTCATGTAGGTACCTAGATTCACAACTGGTATTGTATATTATAAACAACAACTTTCATGCTATAACTTTGGAGTTCATGATTTTTCTGCACAAACAGGTACAATGTAATTTTGGAATGAGAGTATTGGATCAAGAGGTGCACAAAAAGTAGCTTCATGTGTGTTAAAACACTTACAACAACATGACACGAAAGAGAAGATTGTCACCTGGTCGGATTTTTGTGGTGGCCAGAATCGCATTATAAAAATGAATGCTATGTGGATGTACGTTGTAGGAAACCCAACCCTACAGATCAAGGAGGTGGCTCATATGTTTGTTAAACCTGGATATTCTTATTTGACTAATGATAGTGATTTTGCTGACATAGAGCGAAAATCGAAATATCACCCTGAAATCTATCATCCCAACCAATGGCATGAATTAATTTCAAGTGCAAGAGTTAAGAAAAACAAGTTTGAAGTCATTAAGATGGAGAAGGAAGACTTCAAAACTACGGCTGTGCTTGCTGAACACATGGTGAACAGGAAAACCAACGAAATTGGAGAGAAGGTGGAATGGTTTCGTATGAAGGTCATGCGATTCAGAAGGAAAAATCCAGGTGTTCTGGAGTTTAAGTACACTCACAATGACTTGGAACCATTCATCTGTAAATTTGAATAAAAGACAAAGGACGACCAACTAATCTTGGGAACCTAGCATTGCCTGACCTGTATCCGCAAGGGAGAGAGAAAATAAAGTATTTGCGGAGCCTACTGGAATTTATTCCACCCATCTACCACTCGTTTTCGAACAAATTGACAAGGAACAGTGTACATCAGCTGAACAAAGCGATACGGAACAAGAAGACAACACTTGCACTTGCTTCAAACAAACATTAAAATAAAAAGAAAGCTTTCCCTATTAAACATTGTGATAAATTTTGAAAATCTGTTTCTTTGTTCGTGTTTCTAATACCTTTTAAAACGTGTACAGTACAAATGAAAGACATTTGCAGGTGCTAGGAAAAGCTCTCTTTCCCGTTTATTGAAGAGCTATTTTTGCCAGAAACCGTTCAATTTTTTATTTTAGTATATTAGTACTAGTGCTCTCAAACGGGTCGAATCGGGTCAGGGGAACTCGGCCCATGACCCGAGAAGTTGTTTTACCCGACTCGAAGCTTAAAAGCTTGACCTGACTCATAACACGAGTGCATCTGACCCAACCCGACCCGTGACCCGAGGTACTCTGAGCCAACCCGTGATCCGAGTTAGAAAGACCCGATCCGTGACCCGAGTTCCCCTGACCCGATTTGACCCGTTTGAGAGCACTAATTAATACAGAGGGGACAGTGACAGTATTCTACTTTCTGCGAGTTACAACAGACTTTCGAAAATATAACTCGCACAAACTAGAATACTGTGAGCGTTCTCTCTTCGTATCAATGGCAAACTATATACCAAAGTCTTATGCCATAGTGAACTAAGTTAAAATTTGTACTAATATTATTGTATTTTGCACTATTATTTTGTTGTTACTCACTTAATATTCATCGTAGTTAAAAGATCAATATTTGTAACAAAAGATAGAAATAAAGCTATATTTTCAAGTGTTATGTAGATTTTTTGAAACAACTAAAACTTTAAGTCTCGATTTCTCGAAAAGCGGTTTTTGGCAGTTGGTTCACTTTGGAATGAGACCATCCATATATATATATATATATATATATATATATATATATATAGTAGGGGATAAATGTATGTTCTAGCGCACATTCACCCCCACCCCTCAATAATAAAGCACACCCCTGCTTCCAAATATCTTCTAATCTACCCCCTAATAACTTTTAACACTTTTTATCCCCCAAATAACTTCTATCACATCTCAAATAACTTCTATCTAACTCATAATAACTTTTAATGCATTCTATCACTAAATCTAGTTACAAAAAATCACTAAATGTAGTTACAAAAACAAAAAAAAAACACTAAATCTAATAATAAAAATCACTAAATTTAGTAAAATAAAATTACAAAACACTTTTATGATTTTACCATAAAAGTTAACTAAATTCTACATAATTACATAATACTTACAAATTAGTATATTGATTGTTACAAGTTCGGATACTGATAATGGAATCGTCTGCTAACCTCGTTCTCTATAGGAAACAATGACTTCTTAAACTCTGTCCACTGATCATAATTCAAGCTGAATAGACAGCCGTTAATATCAAAAACAACTTGAACTTCGGTTTGCACATTTTTCACAATTACATTAAAGTTATTAGTAAGTATAAATTTCTTTTGGGGATCCATTCTATTCACTCCATTTTTTACTTCAGACAACATATTTTTGATCATTTTTTGGATTCACAAAACCGATCATCATTTGAAATTACATACAGAACTCAACAGTTGGATAATTATCTTTTAAACCAGTGTATTTGATTTTTATTCCATCTTTAACAATTTCATCAATCATCTTATCTGTTAAGTGTTTTGTAAATCTAGGTGGAAGAAATACCTTAAACTCCTCACATTCAACTAAAATGCTCTTTCCAAACTTAGTTTTAATCTTTTCCATTTTCACAATCTTATATTCTGTATTTAATTCTAATTCTCTTAATCCAATAACCTGTTTTTGTTCAAGACTTCCAAGTTTATTTAAAAGTTCAATATGACTCGCCATCGTATTTATTATATTAAAACTTTTTAAAAATCAGTTTCTAATAGCCTCGAATTTCGTTAAGTATGTCATTGATTCTGTTAACAATATCTCTTACATTTTCATCTGTTAATTCACCATTCATGAGCTTAATTACATTAAGCTCATCTTTAAACATCCCAATTCGATTCACCATATTTTTATAATATTCTTTCTTTGAAGCTATATTAAACCGTGTTGATAGACCAGTGATAACAGCAGAAGCCGAAGCAAATGCAGTTGTAATAATTGAATATACTGTAACAGGAATAAACACATTGACGAACCCTGTAGAAGCTGATAATAGAATTGATAACGTAATAAGAGTAGTATAAACACATTTTATTCTCTTAAACTTCCTTTTGTTTTTCATTAATAACTTCTCAAGATTTAATATAGTATCTTCAATTAACACAATTAAATTCTCACGTGGAATGTTATCTGGAATAGTCATTTTATTAAATAAGTTTTTATGATAATATCATAAAAACACTCACAAACTAAACTAATCTAATAAACATATAATTGATTTATATCTTCTCAATTATTTATTCTTTCTCAACATCATACTCTAAATTTTTCTTACCAATCATAACAACATAGCAAATTGTTTTATCTGGTACATCACTTTCAAAATTAACAGTCAGTTTCAAATTAGTTCTATCACTTACAGTTACTGATTTATGCTTGCTTGTGTTAATTACGAACATTAGTCTATTTTCTAAAAACTCTGAGTAATAAAACATCTCAGTATTTCCAATTGTAGCTCGCTTATATACCGTATACATTTCATAAACTTTCAAATACTTATGTTTTGCAAAATCTAAGTTTAAAGATTCTAATGGGAAAGATTCATTTCTAGAATTACGAAAATGGATATTCTGAACTTTACAATGATCAAAATAGCTTGAATCTCTTTCTTGATTATCATTTCTATCAGTTTGGAAAAAGGCAATCACAAAATTAGGCATATCAAATTCACTTGAGTTAAATTGTGTGGTTAAATCGAATTCTAAATACTTTCCACTAACTGATTTCTGTAAACATTGATACGTGTTAAATGAAATAGGAATCTTGCCTTCTTTTAACATATTAGATCTTAACAAGGTGGCATAGTTAGGTTCATCATTAACAATAGGCATTCTTAACTCCATATTTGTAATCTTAACTTTACCTGGATGCGGTTGATCATTCTCAAATGTTCCATCCTGCTTTTTTGTTTTGCAAATAGCAAATGCATTATCATCAGAACCACTTCTTTCAAATGTATATTTCAATCCTCCTTTCCACATAATATCTTTAAAATCTGAACAAAATCATGGTAAAAGTCTGAGCAAAAACACTATTTCTTCATCTGTTCTTGCTCACGTAATTCCTTCCCATCCACATTCATCATAGTGATTTGCCTCTGGTTTTGAAATCGTACATGTGTTTACAGCTGTTGAAGTTAAACCAGGATAATCTATAATATCTAATATCTGTCCATGCTTACTAACTTGAATTTGAGAAAACAAATGTGGGAAGAAATTATTAATAAGTCTAATATTTTGACCAGTAGTATATTCTCCATCAGCATCTCTACCTCTAATTTCAAAAGTTACATAAATATCAGCATAATAAGGATGTATGAAACCATCACCCACGTCAATATCAAATTCAATAGACCTGTTTGGCTTATTTAATTTCTCGATTGTTTTTTGATTAGGTTTAAAGGACTGTAATTCATATGATTCTATCTTATCAATATTTATTATAAAAAATATTTATAATCGTTTTATGAATTAAGCCCATAAAATAAACCCATAAAAACTTAAATATAACTTCTCCAAATATCCTTATTCCTATTCACCTGACTAATAATTTCTGAAAAACTATACCCATCTGTAAACATTTTTAACACTGTAATGCATAAATGTCCACAAATTACCTCGTTAAAATGTTGTATACGGCTGCTATTGTACTCTATATTATGAACAAGATATTTTACGAGTGTTTTTGGTGGATTACCTCCAAATGAATCAAACACATACTTTCTATTTCCTTTTTTCCAATAACAAATCCAATGCGTTCCTATATTTTTAGACGTATCAAAATTAACAATACCACACTCATTCTTGCTTGGTTGTTTAGGTAATTCATCACTCATAAATACACCTCTAAAGTTTATTATCTTAAGTTTTTTAACAATTTGTATTAGGTCTAAATTACTTAAAGGTTTAATTTCTTCTTTTTCTTTACTGTTTTGGAGTTTACGTTTTTTGAAAGCTTACCACCTTGTTTTCCTTCCATTGCTAAGTTATGTCGCTTTTGTTCTTCTAATTCCATTTTATTCTTTTTTGCATCATCTGCAGTCTTAGCAATAGCAGCCGCACCTCCAGCAACAGAACCTAGAGCACCTATTAAAGCTAAAATCGTTGGAATAGTAAATATAAAACCACCATAATGAACTTTATTATCATTTGCCTTCATTTCTTTTTTCATTTTCTTAAGTTGTGGTTTAGAAAGAGATAGAGACATACATTGTCCTTTACTTAGTTTTGCTTCCTTTTGTTTGAGTTGTTTGTTAGTTAAAATGTGATCTATATTTAATTGTTTAAGTTCCTGATTAGGAATCGTAAATGTAAAACCTTTTAACTGCATATTTATTATATAATTAAAAGCTTTTTATGAAAAATTTCCATAAAAAGTACATATATAAACCTAAATCTAAAAAATACTTATAAACCTAATCTTACTTTCATTACTTATAAACCTAAACCAAATCTTACTTTTGTATTCATCACTAAAGCAGTTCCAAGAGCAGGTAGTTTTTCAGTTATTAAATTAGCATCTTTAGCAAAAACTCTTCCCCAAGCTTTATTTTCTAATTCCTTATCTGCAATAGGTCTTGATTCTGTATCTTTATTATCTCTATAGTATATATCATGTTCTTTACAAGCCTCATGTAATTGATTAATACCTTCATCACCTCTTTCTAATCTTTCTTGAAGATTAGTCCCAGGCCCGCAAAATCTAAATCCTGGAATATGCAACTCAAATGGAAGTTTATTAATCAAATCATTTACTAATCCTTTTCCATACTTTTCAATATTCCAAAATTTTGGTGGCAGCGTATTCAATATCTTAATCAAATAACCTATACCTTTTGGATCATTAGGTATAAATTGTGCAAGTTTAGAATTAATCATATCCATAATACCTACTTTCTCATTATAAAAGTTATCATTTCCATATTTTTCTTACCCATCAATAACAATCAAACGATCAATCAGTTTTCTCACATCATCCATCCATATGTATTCTTTTGATAATTAGTTATATACCTTTATTCCTTCTCCAGATTTTGGTGTCTTTTTTGAAGGTGTTGTTGGTTTTATATATTCATCCCAAATAGGTTTGATAATCTCTTTATATTTTTTACATTTACTAGATTTTTGTTTTCTTGTACTTGGATCATTATTATGAAATGCAACACTAGAATCAATTACTATTTGTTTATATTTTTCTAGATCATCATCATTATAATTTTTTGGATTATGTTTTGTCAATAATTCCCATAAACCTTCTGTTCCTGTATAATGTCGATTATTAATAACTAAATCATCACCATGAATTTTAACTTCCGCATTTCCTATCATATGTATAATTTTCCCATCTTCATCATATGGCTGTATTCCAAAACTTTTATCATCTCTAGTTGCATAATATCTTGAAGCAATATTTCCAAAATGAGTTGTTGCTAAAGATTCTATTCCTTCTACTTTATATTTAATTTGTTTTTTCATGTGTTTTATTTCTTCTGTTATAGGCGTATCACTTTCATTTA
This sequence comes from Thermobia domestica, assembly GCF_964235325.1. Taxonomy (NCBI): domain Eukaryota; kingdom Metazoa; phylum Arthropoda; class Insecta; order Zygentoma; family Lepismatidae; genus Thermobia; species Thermobia domestica. The sequence goes on along the minus strand of NC_137460.1, from coordinate 269,048,701 downwards.
TAGAACTATCATACATAGGTGGTGTTTCTAATAAGCTTGAATCCACTCTAGCACTTTTATGTACAACTGGAACTAACTCTTGAATTAGATTTTTATTTTCTTCTGCTACTTTTGATATATCTTGCCCTAAATCTTTAATTGCATCAATAACAGGCTGATCTTGTTCTTTAAATTTTTCATACTTACTTCGATTACTTTGTTTAATTTCCTTAAATCTTTTAATAAGTTCTTCTTTTAACTTAATATACTTCTTAGCTTTATTAACATCCATTTATTATATAAAGAAAAAAAATAAAAACATAACATAACATAACATAACATAACATAACATAATATATACGTTCACCTGCATTCATATACGATTAGTTTACACTTTTAGAAATTCTTTAATTTTATTTCTATATTTACCATTATTCACCTTCCTAGTCATATCTATTGTTAAGAAACCATGTTCTTCACTCCAACACTTGCTACATAATAATTGTAATTTTTCAAACGACATATCAGATGCAACAAATTCATCATATATATGTTTTAAATTTACATTGTCCTGTCTAAATATACAAAGAAAGTTTAAGTTGTCCCTAATTAATTGTTTTGGCACTTTAGAATATGTTTGTCCAAGATAGAAACAGTTCAAATCCTTATGACGACCTCGAGTAAAATATTCTCTAACGTGGTTTTGTTCTTCTAATATGAAATCATCAAATACTACCACAGAATAGTCCTCACATTCATCTAATGGAATAATCTCTTCATTGTTTCCTTTTATTATTGCTATTGTGTCTTTAATATTACGTTCTATATCTCGAAAAAGTTGTATTAAGTGTTGGTATTTAGGTTGACTTAAACTTTTAGAATAGATATAAACATTTGCATATTTTAACCATTTAGGTGCCAACAAAAAATTATCAATCATTAACGTCGTTTTACCAACACCACTAGGCCCAACTATTAAACATCTTATATCATCAGGTAACAACTCACCATTCCTCTTTCTCTTCGCCGTTTCTTCTGTTAACCTTACTTTAATATCCCAATTATCCATATTAGTTATTTATTATATAATAAATGAAGGTATTTAATTTAAATGGTTATTCATCTGTATTAAACAAGTCATTGCATTACCCATTTGAAAACGATTTAGAAGTAGCTGTTGCAGGATTTTACACAACATACTTAACTCCAAACATTACAGAAAAGAACAACAAATTAACGTTTTGTAATAGTAACTCAAAATTTACAAAACAACTCATAATTCAGCCTGGTCAATAGAGTTTACAAGAATTAGAAGAATATATTAAATCAAACCTTCCATATGCCAACGATCCTTTTAAAAATATTCAATTTACTGAGGATAGAGGGAAAAATAGAGTTAAAATATTTAGCCAGCAATGTAATATAACCTTAGATACCATTAATACTGTATTAGGTTTTAGTGAAAAGAACTTGGCTGAAAATATAGAACATGCTGGAGATAAGGTGCCAATGTTTCATCCGTTTGATACTATAAATATTCACTGTGATTTAGCAGAAGGTATGATTTTAAAACACAATGATACAACATACAACGAAACAGACTTAATTGCAACATTTAGAACAAATGCAGAGTTTAGAGAACCAATTATATATGAACCTAATGAAAAGATATTTTTCCCAATACATCACAATAAATTTAATAATTTCAAAGTTTCAATTAAAGATGAGAATGGTGATTTGATTGATTTTGGTGGAGCTCGTATAACTGTTTTACTTGCTGTTAAATAACTCAAATTATTATATAATAAATATGGATATTTTTGGTAATATTAAAAGTAAGGTAAGTGATATTAGTGAAGAGCAGTTAAGGAATTTAGATAATGTTGTTAAGAATGAAGAATTTGAAAAATATAAAAGAGAGACACATGAAAATTTAATGAGTCGTACAAATTTTAAATCTGAACTAAATAAAATTTTCACAACAAATTATAGATCGTGGATTGATTTTACACAAAAAAGATTAGTTAATAAAACTAATGGTATTGATCAACAAGATGCTATTACGTTAAACCAGCTCGAGTCAATGAAAAGCGATATTAACAACCAATTAGAAAGTGATAGAAACAAATTTGAGGATGTATTAAAATCATTACAAGACACACATATAAAGAAAGATGATATCGAGGTTTTAAAAGGTGAATATATGGAAGAATTTAAAAAGACCAATAATAATGTTACTATTCTATTTAAAGCAATAGTTCCTGTTTCAGAATTTAATCAATATAAGTCAGAAATATCATCCCAATTAAATACACTTACAACAAACCAAGATTCCCAAATGATGAAAAAGGAAACTTTTAATCTAATTATGCAAAAAGAAACTATAAATTTATTATGTCGATTGAGAACTAGAAATGTTTCAAATCCAATCTTCAGAATATTTAATTTATCTAATGATTATGAGTTTCTCTACAATGGAAAATAATGCATATGGAATTAAGTTTGGAGAGATACTTTTTAGATATATTTTGAACAATACTTTAGTGGTAAATTTGCCATTAAACATTAAAAAGGGTGATAAAATTATGTTTCAAGCACAAAAAAATCAGCTATGGAAGAAGGAAAATTATTGGAAGTTATTATGTATATAGAAAGATTTTCTTAATTATTTTCTTTTAATAAATAATGATGTATTGTGTTAAGTGTAAGAAATCAACAGATACAAAAATAGATAACATTAGAATAGAACAAACAAAGAATGGGAGATATGTTAAGAAAGGTATATGTGTTGTATGTGGTACTAATAAATCTCAATTCATTAAAAAGCGCGATTGAGTATATGAAGGTGAAGGTATTAGAGAAGATATTATAGAAAAAATTCATAAACCATCTAGAAAAAATTATCCTAGGTTAAGTGTTATTGTTAAAGGTATAGATGATTTATGGCAAGCGGATCTTGTGGAAATGGATAGTGGTGTGTTAAAAGGTGTTTCAAAATTAAATAAAAGGTATAAGTATTTGCTAACGATTATAGATGTGTTTTGAAAATATGCATTTGCTGTTCTTGTTAAAGATAAGAGTGGTAAGAATGTTACAGAAGCATTTGAATCAGTGTTAAAAGTAAGAAAACCTAATAATTTACAAACAGATCAAGGGAAAGAGTTTTACAATAAAGAATTTGAAGATTTGATGGGAAAAACAATATCAATCATTACTCAACATATAGTGGTAAAAAAGCTTCTGTTGTTGAAAGATTTAACAAAACACTTAAACAAAATATGTGGAAGAAATTCACTGTTCAAGGTAATTATAAGTGGTTAAAAATATTGCAAGGTTTGGTTGATGAATATAATAACAAAGTACATAGAACAATTGGTATGAAACCTGTAGAAGTGAACAAGAAAAATGAGCATGGGATATTGAAAAAAGTGTATAAAAAGAATATAATTCTGTTAAGTTAAAGTATAAGATTGGTGATTATGTTCGTATAAGTAAAATTAAAGGTTTGTTTGAAAAAGGATATACACCTAATTGGTCAACAGAAGTGTTTGTTATTAATGAGGTTATACCATCAAATCCACCAACATATAAAATTAAAGATTTAAACAATGAAGAAGTTAGAGGAAGATTTTATGAACCAGAATTATTGAAAACTCAATATAAGGATGAGTATTTGGTTGAAAAAATATTGAGAAAGAGAGGTAATAAAGTGTTTGTTAAATGGTTAGGGTTTGATGATTCACATAATAGTTGGATAGATAAGAGTAATGTAATATTATAAATGTTATATTTTATGATTATTTCATAAAGGTAATAAAGTGTTTATTAAATGGTTATGGTTTAATAATTTACATAATAGTTAATTAAATAAAAGTAATATAATATTATAAATTTTATCTTTTATGATTATTTCATAAAAGGTATAAATTGTTTATTAAATGGTTAGGGTTTAATAATTTGTATAATAATTAAATAAATAAAAGTAATATAATATTATAAATGTTATCTTTTATGATTATTTCATTAAAGGTATAAATTGTTTATTAAATGGTTAGGGTTTAATAATTTGCATAATAATTAAATAAATAAAAGTAATATAATATTATAAATGTTATCTTTTATGATTATTTCATTAAAGGTATAAATTGTTTATTAAATGGTTAGGGTTTGTTAAATGGTTAGGATTTAATAATTTGTATAATAATTAAATAAATAAAAGTAATATAATATTATAAATGTTATTTCATAAAATGTATAAATTGTTTATTAAATGGTTAGTGTTTATTAAACGGTTATGGTTTAATAATTTGCATAATAAGTAATATAATATTATAAATTTTATCTTTTATGGTTATTTCATAAAAGGTAATAAAGTGTTTATTAAATGGTTAGGATTTAATAATTTGTATAATAATTAAATAAATAAAAGTAATATAATATTATAAATGTTATTTCATAAAAGGTAATAAAGTGTTTATTAAATAATTAGGGTTTATTAAATGGTTAGGATTTAATAATTTGTATAATAATTAAATAAATAAAAGTAATATAATATTATAAATGTTATCTTTTATAGTTATTTAATTAAAGGTAAATAGGATAAGAAGGTAAATGATAATTATGATGATGAGTGAGTTTATGAAAATGATTCAGTTTTTTCATATTAATAATGACTTTGATGAGGTAATCCCATAAAAGCCCTATACTAACACAATACACTAATATATGTAGACAATTGCAGGAGTGTACAAGTATTAGCAGTTGTGTTAGGAAAAATAAGTATGCTAATGTTGGTATATATAACATGAAAAAAATATTATGAAAATGAACTAAAAAATTTGGTAAATATATAAATAAACGATACAGTATTTTTTCATATAAGATGAGTATAAATAATGTTAATTTTACTGGTGAGGAGATGAAGGAGATGTCGATTACAAAACTAAAACTAATATTAAAGTCAAGAAAATCCGTAACTATACTTCTTTAAATAAGAGTGAATTAATCAAAAAAATCGAACAATATCAAAATGAACCAGATGAATTGAAAGTTATATACACAATGAAAGTTGATGAATTAAAAAAGACATTGTAAAAGGGAAAGAATAAAAGGTTATTCTAAATTAAGAAAGGCTGAACCTATTGACCGTATTAAAAAATATGAAGATGAACAAAACAGATCACAAATTAGGAACATATTTCCATTTAAACAAGATGTTTTTCAAGAATCGAAACCACAACGAATACCAATTAAAGTAGAAAAAAAGGAAACAGCAATACAGAAACGATTACAAACTATCACAATTGAAAACATAGGAGGATATAAAGATCCGGTGAAGTTTTTAAATATAAGTGGGAAAGTAGTTATTAACAAAATCAAGGAAGAATTAAAGCACCACCCATTAAAAGTCAACCTTGTATTCATTTGTGATTATATTAAAGATAAAGAATTACAAGAACGCAATTTTAAAACTATGAATGAAAGAATATTACAATCAACTGACATGGATGAATATATAACCTATGCTAAACAAAAACTATGTAGAGAGATGGAGGAATTTCAAGGTAGAGGATCAGGATGGACATTACATCAAATTAAACATTTAGAAATCAGACTAAATAAATATGTGCCATTACGAGCTTCTTCCTATATTGACCTTCCTAAACCAATTAAAGATAAGAAAGCAGTAATTAATGTTCAAAATAAAGATAATAAATGTTTCTTATATTCTATTGCAAGTTATTTAAAACCAGCAGAAAAAGATCCTTAACGACCTTCACACTATACAGAAATTGTGGATGAATTACAAAATAAATATTTTAATGGTATTGAATTTCCTGTACAATTAACACTAGAAGCACCAGAGGGGTCATTTTGACCCGTCTTTACGATTAATTTGTTATAATTTCCAAACTTATGAAAATGTGGCCACGAGATGTCATGACATTTTAACACTCTACCAACTATCTTACTTAATCATATTTTGACACTTAAGGATATTTATATATAGCACTACTTTTACATTTTACCTAGAAGCCTCACAGGGGTCATTTTGACCCTCATGCTTACAATGTGGATTTTTACAATTATAATAATTATGATACCAACATATTAAAAAATACTAATTAGTATTACTGTTGCAGCTGATATAATTCAATACATGTGCGTTCTAAGTGGCTGCTCTTAGTATCGGGCATGATGAATACTGACAAAAGTCTTTCGTTGGAAGAAATACTGGAACTACAGGCTATTGGTGGAATCTTTTCTGGTAGTGACTGTAGTGATGGAAGTGACGATCCATCGGTAACATCAGCATTGATGAATTGTCAAATTGCGAAAATGTTTCTGCAAGTAATGACGAATTTAGTGACAGTGGAAGCATGGGGATGGGATGGATGCTGAAAATTTTGAATTATCCAGAGATCAGACTATTTGGATCGAACAAACCTGTGTTAGTGTTCGCGAAAGGGCTAAACATTATAACAAGTTACGTAAAATTCTATGTCCAACCCCATACGCTTTTCGGCATGTCGAAGACACAGTTTCAAGTTCTTTGAGACTTATAATGTATGAACCTGTTATGCGATATATGAAAGTGTATGGAGATCAAGCGCAAAGAGATTTGAAGGAACCAACTTGGTCAGTTTCACTTCAAGAGTTAGATGACTTCAAAGGGTTGTTATATCTTCGCGGTGCTTTAGGAATGAAGGGGATTAGTATATAGAGTCTTTGCTGAAAGAAATGGGGACTGCGAGTTTTCAGTGATGCAATGTCTGTAAGAAGATCTAGAGAAATCATGCGATTTCTGAGATTCGATATAAAATGTACTAGGATGGAAAAGTATCAATCTGACAAGTTTCGCATGATTTCCACGCTTTGGAAAACTTTTAATGATAACACTCGAAAGTCCTACAATCCAGAACCTAATTGTACGGTTGATGAACAACTGTTTCCGGTGAAGACGCGTACAAATTTTTAGTTCATGGGCAACAAGCCAGACAAATGTGGCGTAAAATTTTGGTAGTTAGTGGAAGTGGAACATAAATACATGACAAATGGTTTCATGAAAAAGGATGACGAACGACCAGTAAACATACAGCATGGCGAATTTGTTGTACAAAAGCTGGTGAAACCTTACGCAGAGTAAGGATTGAATGTCACATGTGACAACTTTTTCATATTCCTTGCTCGTGATTTCAAGGAAAATACGTTTGGCAGGAGCTATACGTCACAACAGGAGAATAGTTCCAGAAAAAGTCGAGCGAAAGGACCTATACAGTACAACGGTACTGAACTGAAGATGTTATCACGCTCATGGCCTATCACTGTAAGAAGAACAAAATTGTTCTTATTTTGAGCAGATTTCACTCTCATGTTGACTTCGACATCAGCCGTAAAAAGCAAAAACTGAAAAAAATTATTTCACAATAAGCAAAAGGTTGAAGTTGATGTAATCAACAAGATGACACGAAACTACTCCGTGAAAGCTAGAAGTACAGAAATGGAAGATACCCAGTACAGATTTCCTGTAATATCCTTGATTATGCAGCTATAAATCCTTCCGTTCTCTACAAGCTAGTAACGGGGAAAAAGATCACTCACCATCAATTCCTTTTTGCATTAGGAGATAAACTGTGTTCGGAAGTAAAGACACTAAAGGAGAATGGTAATCGTAGCAAACACTGTGTACCTGAATTGCTTCAAACAACCAAGAAGAAGAGATGTCGAGTTGCTGAGTGCAAAGGAAACAAGACACAAGATCGATGTTTCCATTGTAAGAAGCACGTCTGTGAATCCTGTACAAAGATAACCAAAAAGTACGTTGTTTGTTCAAAATGTGATGAGTAGGCAGGTAGATGCGAACGTTATAAGACATGACTACTTTTATAAGTATGTTCATGTTCTAATTCATTTGTTGTTATATTTTATTTAAATTACTATTGTATGGTCTTTGAAGAAAACTAAGAAATTTTACTCTAACAATAAGTAGTGTTATATTTGTCATATTATGTAACTTAATTTTAAGTAACTTTATACTGATTATGAAACAATTATTCGCTGAAACAATGACAATTGTGAAATAAAGAAAGAAAAATAATGAAATTTAACTTACAATTAATAAAATTCCAACAATAAAACCAAAAATATACAAAAAGTAAAGAATAATACAGTTCAATGTATATATTTTTAAGTAGGGGTCAAAATGACCCTTTTGATGCTTCTAGTATAAGCAAAATTATGATGCTCCTAGTGTTAAAAGATTTAGTAAAGTTTGAAAAGAGAAGTAACATATCCATTAACGTGTATAGTTATGATGATGAATATAATATATACCCACTTCAAATTACAAAAAATAACAGGACAAACACGTTAATTTATTATATGTAAAAGATGAAAATAACGATCATTTTTGTTGGATAAAGGATTTATCGAGATTAATAAGAAGTCAAGTAACAAAACATACTGAAAAATTATACTTCTGTGATAGGTGTTTAACAAGACGTTTTAGAAATGAGATGCAATTACAAGAACATGAGTTATATTGTAAGGAGCATGAATCTGTTAGAATAGAACTTCCAAAACCATATGATAATCAAATACAGTTCCAAAATTATAATAGATCATTTTGAGTACCATTTGCGATATATGCCGATTTTGAATGTATGTTATGTAAAATGGAAGTAGACCATAATTGTTCTAAAACTGTGAAGTATCAAAAGCATTTACCAATGAGTTTCTGTTATTACATCAAATACTCAAATGGTGTGTATAAACGTCCTGTTAGTTATATTGGTTTAGATGCTGCAAAGGTGTTTGTGGAGAAGTTAAAACAAGAAGCAATAGAAATAAAGAAAATATATAACAAAAAAGTTAAAATGAATGGCCTAACTAAAGATGAGAACGAGATATATAATAATTCCAATAGTTGTCATATATGTGAGAGAAACTTGAATGATTTACAACCAGCAATTGAAAAACAAATAAATATGTTAAATAAGAAAATAAAATTCGCTAAAGATAATGATAGCATGATTGAAAAGTTAGAAGAATGGAAACATGAATTAGGAAAATGTTTAAAGGATATAAATAAAAATAAAGCAAAAGTAAGAGATCATGATCATTTGACTGGAAAGTTTAGAGGTGCAGCTCACAGTTATTGTAACTTAAGCTATCGAAATCCTAATTTTATTCCAGTATTTATTCACAACTTAAGTGGTTATGATACTCACCTGTTTGTTAAAGAACTTGCTTATGATAAGAATGAAATAAAACTAATTGCAAATAATGAGGAAAAATATATAACATACTTAAAATATGTGAAGGTTGATAAAAAGAATGGAATTAATTTACGATTTCTAGATTCATTTAGGTTTATGCCAAGGAGTTTAGCAGAACTAGCAAATAACCTTACAAAAGAACAATATAGAGAAACGTCAAAGTACTTCCATAATGATTTGTTAGATTTAGTAATTAAAAAAGGTGTGTACCCATATGATTATATTGACTCAATTGAAAGATTAGAAGAAACAAAACTACCTTCAAAAGAAATGTTCTTTAATAAACTTACTAAAACCCACATCAGTGATGAAGATTATGAGCATGCGAAAAATGTTTGGAAGTTATTCAATATTAAAAATCTAGGTGAATATACAGAACTTTATAACAAGACAGATGTATTAATATTAGCTGATGTATTTGAAAGTTTTAGAGATGTGTGTTTAAAAGCATATTGTTTAGATCCTGCTTGGTATTTCACTGCTCCTGGTTTATCGTGGGATTCAATGTTAAAGATGACTAAGATCAAACTAGAAATGTTAACTGACTATGACAAAATATTAATGATAGAAAAAGGTATAAGAGGTGGAATTTCACAATGTAGTAAGAGATATGTAAAAGCAAATAATAAGTATATGAAAAATTATAACAAAGACGAACCTTCAAAGTATTTAGCTCATCTAGATGCAAATAATTTATATGGATGGGCTATGAGTCAATACATGCCTTACAAAGACTTTAAATGGGTTCAACCTTACATGAACATAATGAATATTCCAGATGATTCAGAAACTGGCTACATATTAGAAGTTGGTTTAGAATATCCAGAATACTTACATGATAAACATACAGATCTACCATTAGCTCCAGAAAATATGTGTCCACCAGGATCGAAACATTCAAAATTATTAACAACGCTTTACAATAAAGAAAGATATGTTATTCACTACAGAAACTTAAAACTATTAATATATATGTCACTTGGGATGATATTAAAGAAAATTCATAGAGTATTAGAGTTCAAGCAATCAAATTGGTTAAAGGAATATATTGATCTAAATACAAATATGAGAACAAAAGCTAAGAATGGTTTCGAGAAAGATGTTTACAAGTTAATGAACAATAGCGTATTTGGTAAAACAATGGAAAACATTAGAAAGAGGCCATCTATTACCTTAGAATGTGATCCAATGAGGGTGTAAAAGTTAATAGCGAAACCAAACTTTGATTACAGAACAATATTTACTGAAGATTTGTGTGCGATACATATGAAAAAAGAAAAATTGACCTTCAACAAACCTATATATGTTGGTATGAGTGTGCTAGATTTGTCAAAATTATTAATGTATGACTTCCGTTACAACATTATGAAACCTAAATATGATATTGATATAGGGTTATGTTATATGGATACTGATAGTTTTATATATGAAATTAATACAGATGATTTCTTCAGAGACTTAAAAGAAATGGTTGATTTATTTGATACAAGTGAATATGGAAAGGATAATCAATATGGAATACCATTAGTAAACAAAAAAGTATTAGGAAAGATGAAGGATGAAAACAATGGTAAAATAATGACAGAATTTATTGGGTTAAGATCAAAGATGTATGCCTTTAAAGTTGAAAATAAAGAGAAGAAAAAAGTAAAAGGAATAACAAAATGTGTAGTAGCAAAAGAGTTACAATTTGATGATTATAAGCAAACCCTATTCAATGATGTAAAAACATATAAAAATATAAATCTAATTCGAAGTTGTAAGCATGATGTGTATACCATAGCTGTAAATAAGTTAGCATTAGATTCGAATGATGATAAAAGATATATACTAGAGGGTGGTATAAGTTCATTACCTTGGGGACATTATAAGATATAGTTAAAATGTATTTATGTGTAGTTTAGTTTTAGGTCATATTTAATTAACTTTTATGTGTAGTTTAGTTTTAGGTCATATTTAATTAACTTTTATGTATAGTTTAGTTTAGGTAAAATTTAATTAACTTTTATGTGTGGTGTAGTTTAGTTTTAGGTCATATTTAATTAACTTTTATGTATAGTTTAGTTTAGGTAAAATTTAATTAACTTTTATGTGTGGTGTAGTTTAGTTTTAGATAAAATTTAATTAACTTTTATGTGTAGTGTAGTTTAGTTTTAGGTCATATTTAATTAACTTATATGTATAGTTTAGTTTAGTTTTAGGTCATATTTAATTAACTTTTATGTGTAGTTTAGTTTTAGGTCATATTTAATTAACTTTTATGTATAGTTTAGTTTTAGGTCATATTTATATTTTTAAGTCATAAAAGTTGTTTTTGTAATTTTATCCTTAGACATAGGCAACTAGTAATACATGAAAATAATTGTTTCGTAGTCTAGTATTTATGTCCTGTTTACATTTCCTTAATACATTCTTACAAAGTGAAGATTTTTGATTTTTTATAATTTTATCCTTAGACATAGACAACCAGTAACGCGTTAGAAAAAAATTATAAGAAAATAGAAACCATTTACCGTTTGAATTTTGAAAATCGGTTAATATTTGACGTTGTTTATAGCAAGTTCAAAATTTCGGGATTTTTTACGGGTTTATTTTTGAGTTTTCGGGAAAATGTTATTCTTTAAAAAAGTCTTAAAATTTTATTTGACTTATGGTAGTATTTTTGTTTTTTCGATTTGTTGAAATTTTGTGGAGATATTGAAAAAGGGAAAAGTACCCTTTGGGTTATGCAACCATTTATGCATTTTAGAAAATTTGCTATGTTATTAGTATTCATTTGTCGTTTGAATTTTTGAAATCGGTTAATTAGAGGTCGAGGTATTAAATAATAACGTTATTTGGGGGTGGGACTGCAAGTGTGGCCAACTCATTTTTAACAATTATCATATTTATTAGTAGTGGGGTGAATTCATCCCTATATGTTTTAAAGCGATATCTTGAAAAATTAAAATCCTGGAACGTTCCGAAAAAATATATGGAGTTGGAGACACTGCATGGTAAAACATTAGTTTCGTTGGCGGGTTTATTTAAACAGTTTCTCGTTCATGCTAGCTAAGTAACACGGAAAGTTTTTTAATTTGCATAGTTGAAGTTGTCCGTTCAAAAATTTTCATGAACGACGATTGTGAATCAAGAAATCGAAGACAGACACTCCGGCAAAGGTTTCAGCTGGGTTAATGCTGGCGGAGTTAATGCTTTCGGAGTTGCTTCTAAAAAGAAAGAAAATATGTTGCTGGTGCTCCGGTTGACTGAAGAGATTGTGAGTGTGTGCACAAACCTTCTGTGTTGGGTTGTATAAATACAGGCGGCAAAATGCTAAATTCGTTATTTTTTATCTGATTTTGATAATTCAAACGGCATTTAAAAGAGTATGTATCAGAGTTTAAAATGCAATTGTTTATTCTTGTTAAATGTTGTTAGATTTAGTGATTTTTTATTTTTGTAACTAGATTTAGTGACTTTTTGTAACCAAATTTAGTGATTTTTGAAGTCAAAACCAGTTATAACAAGATTTTGTAACCAGATTTAGTGATTTTTTGAAGTCAAAACCGGTTATAACCAGATTTAGTGATTTTTTGTTTTTGTAACTAGATTTAATGATTTTTTTGTAACCAGATTTAGTGATTTTTTGTAACTAGATTTAGTGATAGAATGCATTAAAAGTTATTATGAGTTAGATAGTAGTTATTTGAGATGTGATAGAAGTTATTTGGGGGATAAAAAGTGTTAAAAATTATTAGGGGGCAGATTAGAAGATATTTGGAAGCAGGGGTGTGCTATGTTATTGAGGGGTGGGGGTGAATGTGCGCTAGACATACATTTATCTCTTACTATATATATATATATATATATATATATATATATATATATATATATAGTGGCTTCAAAATAGATACATAGTCCCGTACTGATAGATTTGATATCATTTACATGATATACATACAGGTATTGACTTGGTTTCTTCATTATCTGTTCTTAATTTATTTCCACTTATACAAGCTCGGAACAGACCGAAGCAAATACATTCATTATCTTCCTTGTCCTCTTCCACTGGGCTTTGTGCGATAGTTGCATGTCTATGTTTTCTTTTTTTGTCCACTAGAGAAAAAATCCATCAACAAAACATCCATCAACAACATCCTTGTGTTATATCTTCAACAGCTGATCTAACACAAGCCTTGTTAACATGCAAACCTAAGTCGTCGCTCAGGATAGCTTCATGGCTTTCGAAATCATCATTTTCCGAACCTGAATAAAAGTCTGTTAGAAATTTAAAGATTTTACACGGATGAAGATCTGATTTAAAAGTTCGACGAACTACCAAATTTTCGCTGTCAAATTGCAGGAAAAATATGTTTTGATTGGAGACATTCAATTAACAAGAGCATTTTCCCGTCTTTTATTCAAAGTGTCTTTTTTTTTCAATTTCTGCGGATGATAGTAGTAAAACATATATATTTTGAAACGAAGAGTTTAAAACTGCTACGAATTCAGCAGCACATTCTACAATTACTTTCTTTTGTTTCACAAAGTTCCATACTGGCCTTTTTGTACGTACTCCAATCCCATTCACTTCTCCCTTGATATGAACAAAAAGTTGGCGCTAATGATAATATTTATATGACACTTATTTTACGTTAAAATATCATACTGATAGTAATAGATAATCCTCTATTTAAGTAAATAATGTTCATGCTTAGAAAACTTTATTTCAGTACACATGGAATCATTTTCTATCATGAATAACCAATGTACACAAACTTTCCCCTCAGTGTCATGCCCACTGTCACGGACAGGACAAGTTTCAAAATGAAATAAATCGTAATATATTATTAGCAATAGTCCAAAATTTGGTAAATGTGAAATACATATGTAAATTTTTATTTCTACTAAGTACGAACCACATTCTCAATTTAGTGATTCAATACAATAACTTTTGGTTGTTTTCTGTCACGGGCAGGACACTCAAGTTGACGTTTATATCTCTAAACGATATTACAAACAATTTTTATTCTGTAAATACTTTCTCAACTGCAGCTTGTAGCAAAAAGAAGCACTTTGAATAGCTCGAAGTTACTTCAGCCAAACATGCATAATATACCGTAAAATGTGGCCGATAACAAGAATAAAAAATTTCCTCGCAGCTGATATGTTACAAACTCACAACTTAGACTTAAAATTTTACGTGAATTCTAAGTATAAATATATTTTTCTTTGTGAGAAAGTAAATTTAGTTCTATTTACTTCATATATACGTAAAAATGCACTGGTTTTGACAGTTTTCGAAAATTTAGGTTCAGGCTCACTTTCGCGTGGAATGGCCTCAATGTAAACCAACCCTCATCCGTCATATCATCAGTAAGTTCAGTTTGTAACTGGTTTCAAGTTGTCGGCATTACTTCCGAAAGTGTTCCGTACATTTTTACACTCGAACTCCGATGTTTCAGTTTGTGAATTGCATAAATGTGTCTTCCTTTATCACTTACAAGTAACAATACCTGCATTTTTGCACGTCCTTGTGGCTTTCCACACCATAAATTACATAAGGAACTTAATTAAAAAAATTATCGCGACCAAAACATACAGACAACCATTTCACATTTGTTTTGCTGAGGAGATTCTACGGATGGGACCTACAGTTTTGGATAGACTGCGATTTACTGCTTTCAATTGCATCCTCAGTGGATTTGAATCCGCAATCACGCGCACCGAAGACAGTGCTCAGATCATTGCAGCGACTGTCTTTAACTTGCTGTTTCAGAAGAAATTAACTTTACTTAATGTGAAGGTACTGGAACCATGTTGCTTTGAAAACGCCTGTGAAGCACCTCTAATATTTGGAAATGGAATGAAATCTTTGAGTTTCACGTCCCATAGTTATGCCGGTTAGGCTAAAGGAGACGGTGATGATGAGTGATGAATGAAAGGGTGGAATGAAGTTAGTGGGAGGAAACGGGATAACTCCAGGAAAACCGCCGCACACGGTGTTTGTCCACCACAAAGTTCACTTGGCAGGGGGCTGAGATCGAACCCGGGACCACAAGCACCAGAGGTAAATGCTCTAAGAGATTAAAAAATAACACAGGCATTTAACAATATAAGTCTGGTTAGTCACACAAACAGACACACACTCACTTTTCATTGCTCATGAGAAGTAAAATTAAATTTTCAATTTAGTAGACATTACACGCATGCGCAGAAATATTACAGTTGCAACTCTCGCTTCCGGTTCCGATTAAACAGTGCACCAGCAGCAGACTACAACGTAGACTACAAAGGTAAACACTATGAACACACATTCCAACTTTATATATATATATATATATATATATATATATATATATATATATATATATATATATATATATTTCTCTCTTCCTGTCTTTGTTACTTCTATATTCTGTTTTCATTTGGATTGTTAGGTAAGCCATTTCCTCAATAGCCTCCTTTAAACCGTGGTACTACAACTAGCAAACAAGTATATATATATATATATATATATATATATATATATATATATATATATATATATATATATATATATATATATATATATACCTCTCTTTCTCTCTGTTAACTCACACACAAGTCTTTATTCAGCAAAATTTACCATGTATTTCCTATGTTAGTCCAGCAAATACAACAAACATTTCTGCTATTTTCCCACTTTTCATTCTTAAATTCTTGGTAGGCAAATCTTACCACCTTTCTCGTTCATAACAATGTTTACAAGCTAGAGTTATCCAACAAATAAAAGCAAAAACAACTCAATTTACTTCATGTAAATACATTAAAATCGCAGTTCAATATTTTTATCATATTCGTTTATATAAACAGAACATTTTAATTTACCTTTACTTTCAGTAATTCCAAATTTAATCGCCAAAAATCACACACACACAAGAAAATGCACAAACCAACTTTCCACAACACCAAAGTCAAAGTATTTAATTTTATCTTATTTCAAGCAGTTGTATATATACACCTTAAGCTACGTGCTATGATTCACACAGGCACACATCTGTTTTCTACCTTCCGTTCCTCACAATCAACAATAGAAATTCTTCAAAGTTAACAACGTCCTTTTTTACACAAAAAGTGGACATTATTTCTTTTCTGCTACCAACAGGACAAAAAGAAAGTTAACATAGCAAGTGGGATGCTAAATGTCACATTTATCTGTCTAACAGGTGAAATGATCTTTTTCTCATCTATTTGAAATGTTCTTAAAACAGTGTCTTTTCTCACTTTTATTTTTAAAAAAGGGACATCTTTTGCAATCATCTCAAAATCATAACACACAGGTGTTCACAACTATTTATCTGTAACACATAAGATTCTCTCTCCGAACAATAAATGTCACAATAACTTTTCTCATCTTATTCGGTTAGGTTGTATATACAGTGGTATCCAACAATATGGAGTTCCGGTTCTAACATTTTTCCAATGAAATCTCAAAAATAAATGTCACAATAACTTTGTCAAAGTGACATCTAACATCTCTTCCTCTCATTTTCTTACCTTTGCAGGTGTTAGTCTAAAAATTTCACTTCATGACATTAATGAGTGCCATTTAAAAAAACTTGGCATCTTTTTCTTCTCTCTGCCACCCTCCAAAAGCTTCAGCATTCTTCCATTCCATTTATCTATTTCAAATGTCTATAACTTCTATTCTTTTAAAGCTACAAACATCAAATTTATGTTACACGTAGATAATACTGTCTTTCTGCTTCCAGCAGCTGCAGTATTGTCCCAAATCCATCTGTCAATTCAAAATGTCTATAACTTCTATTCTGTTAAAGCTAGAAACATCAAGTTTATATGACACGAAGATAATAGTGTATTCTTTCGAATTTTAAACTTTTGTAAATTGTTTCCTGCGACCCCCTGGGTAAAAATTTTGAGCTGATATTCCTATAAGTCTAATCAGAATATCTCTTTGCTATCAGATAGGATGATTTTTAAACGTGTTACATAATTACATTAGCTTTTATAGAATATAACAGGAGCATATCCGTTTTGTTTGCAGGTACATTATGGTCGTGTACCATTGAACAGACCCTCTTGCAGCTTTGAACAAAGTGATAAATACAATGTTTCTGAGGCAATAATATAAAAAGAAGCCGTAAATATTAACAGTTATAAATTGCATTAAAAGGTTTAGCTATGAAAAGTTTCGCAGAATTGAAATTTTATTAATTAAATTAAAAATTGAAGAGAAGTTCTAACAAAAACTTGTGAACAATAAATTTGAACATATACAACTCTTAAGATTGTTATACAATAAGCGAATATATAGAAACTGCTTAAAATTATAATTAATAACTTTTATATCTTAACCTAACCTATATAAAATATATCAATTGTTTTAACTACTTACATTGTGTAGCTTTAAACAGTATTATTTATCGTTCAAAGGTACAAGATGCATTAATGTTCATAGGTACAAGAGGGTCACAATTACGAAAAAAAAATCTACACTAGCTTAAATATTGAACAGATGTTAAAACTAAAAATATTACTGTATTCACCAATGATTCTACCCCAAGTTTGGACAAATAAATATCACAAACTGCGAAAACCGAAGAACACAAAACTCAAAAGGTAACTACAAAAAACCTTCGTTTTGTGGGTGAAAAAAGGAACATTACTGGGCACAACACTCAGTAAACAGCAGCCAAACGCGTTTGTAGTGCTTTTTTTCTTCATTTAATGTTTCAAACGAAATTTAATCACTGCACCTAGATAGCTCTGGTTTCGAGAAAAGCACAGGTGTTCAAGGGTACATTGTTTCATAGGTACAACGCAATCCACTATATATTTTCTTGAGACCTTTAATGAATTGCAGAAAACCTCTTGCGCTTATCTATTACCATTTTTGTTTAATGGCGATAAGTGATGAAACTTGAAATTCCTAATTTCAACACTTCCGGTTTAAAAAACAATGTTGAAGATGGAACCTATTCTCTTGACAATTGCATTTTCATATCTCTTTACGTTTTTGATCTAGGGAAATCCGTATTGGAACCAGAAACAATATTAAATTTGAAACACTTCCTGATTTAGTTGTGTGTTGTGGATTGTCCCCTAAATATTTTGCAAAAATTTACTTCTCTCTATCTTTTACCTTTTTTTGTAGTTTGGCAATAAACGCCGAAACCGGAAGTGGTTAATTTGAATTACGTCTGGTTTGAATAGAGTGTTCACGGGCTGTCTTCTCACTTGCGACAGTCCTATTAGCGACAGGAACTGTTAATTGTCCTCTGAGCGACCGATTCGATCTATTAACGCCCTATGAGTCACCTATTGGTTCATACTAAGATAATGGAAGAAGATAAGGTTCTCTCTTCTTTAACTTGTTTTATGCTAATGTGATTTAGAGCCGAAGAAAATGTACTATGAAAAATTTCGCTCTACCTGAATTTAATACGTGAGAATTCTTTCATTATATTAACAATCTTTTATACCTTTTTCCTAATATTATATTTTTGAATTAATTTATATGAATATATTGACTCTATCAAGGGGAAACTAACTAAATATTTAGAGTAGCCCCGCCTTTGTCTATGATTCTAATACAATTAAAAATTTCATGTTAAAATGATAAGAAGCATAAGTTTAGATTGAATATGTTTATGGCATAAGAAAGTAATCGGAAAGAGATATGAGCGCCCGAAGAAAATTTTCTAGGTAGGTGCATCTCAATGGTTGCTGTATCACGTCTGGTGTACCTGGTATTTAATATACGTGGTTTGCTATATTACGTATACATTTTTCTGAGTCAGGAGGGCGACCCACGGGGTTCCCATCTGGAGCCCATGGAAAAGAAAGGGTGTTCACCACTGGATGATATCAAAGAAATCTAAAAACACGATATATTCGAAGAAATTATTACACAAGTTACAAATCTATCGTAGGGCTTTACAGTTCGTCTAGTTATAAGGGATTATTTCAGATTGCTTCGAGACAAGCTTTTATGTATAAGTCAAAACAAGTAAGGAAGGCAAATTAAGCAATTAGTTTACGTTTTAGTAGCTCACACTAGGGGAATGGTAGTTTAAAGAGTTTGTTTACCTTTTGGACTGTTTTATCTTTAGGGATATACTTTTCATGGAAATATCCCTGTTGTCTCGTTGAGTTATTTGATATGTTTTATGTCGAACCTAACTGAAAATTAAAATAAGTTTTATTTGCACAAACAGTAGAGAAAAAATATATTTGACGAACAGTATCACTGGCACGTACATATTTCGTACCAAGGTTGTTCGGGCGCTAATAACGCCAGAGGCAAACATATTTTACGAGATGGAATCATATCATCTTCCATCATCTCAATGTAAATGAATCGGTCACTCATAGGACAGATAACAGTTTCTGTCGCTAATAGGACTGTCGCTTCTGGGACTAATTCGTTCACAGAAGATACGGAAACTTTTCTTGGGACGTTAAATTGGTTAAAAAAAGTTATGGACACATTTTTCCATTTTTGCTCTGATGCCTGTCGACAGACGAACAAGACAGTTCTGTAAGACTTCCGACACTGAGGCATTGCAAGGTTCGAAAGTATAAAAAATGGACAGCTTAGGTCTTTGGACATTGATCAAACGTCGGAAATGGCTGATCCAATCTGATTAAAATACCCTAACGATAGCGGTGATCAAGTGCTCACCCGATGGATATGGGATGCTGAGCCCTTTATTTCGTCCGCTTACATCTCGGCAAGAGGTCTGATGAAACTATGATGTATCGACTAACTAAGGAAAAAAAAACTGATATTAAATTGAGAGTGCTAGCATGAATTTATCTTCCTAATAAAAAAAGACTATATTGGGTCTTGGGGTATTGATGAAACGTCGGAAATGGCTGAACAAATCTGATTAAAGAAATATATGTTATTTGACATCCTCAAATACTTAATACAATGGATGTAGATTATTACCCTTGACCTACGCCGGCTCATATCTAGGTAAGAGGAGCCAGTCAAAGATTGAGAATGTTTGATGAAATCTGAAGAACATTTATGTATCGATTGGCAAGGAAAAAGATTCCATTAAATACAGAAGCTGGCGTGATGGCTCGTATGCACCAGTTACATGAGTTGAGACAGATTTCTCTTCACGAAATACGAGACGAGACAGGTCACTTCGAAAAGTAAAAAAAGACTCCTCTAGCCCTTTTAAATTTTTTCGGTCGTTTTCGACCAATATTGTAGTGTCTTAAAGATTCGATTAAAAGAGAACTAAGAATGCTATTTAGTTCCGTTTTTTGTTTTGTAATTTTCCAAGAGAGGAGGCCTTCAAGAAAGCCTTGGAAGGGTGTATACGCTTCCGAGCGTCAGAATTTAGGGGGGTATGACGTCATCATTTTACAAATTCCTTTTTTTTACTGAGGTTTAACTTCAAAATTTTTTGGTGAGCTTCTCTTTAATCCTAGAATCCTAACATTTTCCCTAAACAATCAGTGGACCAATTAGTTTTTATGAGAAATTTTGCGGATCTCTTCGTCAACAGAGAAGGGGGGTTCAGAGAGACAAAATGGTAAAAAAGGGATATTTTTGACCAAAAATCCCACTTTCGCGATTCTTGCTCCGCTCGGTTACATGATAGGGACATTTGAGTAGTACTTTCTGAAAGCTTACTCGATTCTGAAGAGAACGACGTATGAATCATCATCCTACAATAATTAGGGACGTGTCAGGAAATTTTTGAAGTTTGTATAGTATCCTTGGGAAATTTCGGAAATATTCGCAGAAGAGGAAAATATTTTTCCCGCCCTTAGTATTGAAGATAGGAGACTGGTATTTGGCACAAGTAATTAGTACCATAAGGAATATTTTTAAAGGGATTTTCAGATGTCTATGTTAAACCTGGGCCGCGCCAGAGGGCCTCAAACGAGGAAAAATGGATTTTTTCTGCAAAAATCCCTATTTTCCTCACTTGTAACCTCCTTAGGAACGTTCTAGGGACATGTGGGTGGTCCCATCTATAAGCCTACTCTATTCTAAAGAGAACGACGTATGTATCATCATCCTAAGATAATTAGGGACGTGTCAGAAAATTTTTGAATTTTGTATAGTATCCTTGGGAAATTTCGGAAATATTCGCAGAAGAGATAAATAGTTTTCCCGCCCCGTCCTTAGTATTGAAGATAGGAAATTGGTGTTTGGCACAAGTAATTAGTACACTACGTAGTATTTTTGAAAGTGATTTCCAGATCTCTATGTTTACCCAGGCCCGCATCAGAGGAACCCAAACTGGAAAAAAGGGATTTTTCAGCAAAAATCCCAATTTACTCAATTTTTCCCTCCTTAGGGATATCCGAGGGACATAAGGGTAATACAATCTGGAAGCCTGCTCTATTCTGAAGAGAATGGTGTATGAATTGTGATCCTATGATAATTAGGGGTGTGTCAAGAAATTTTTGAAATTTATATAGGGTATTTGGGACACTCGGGGAATATTCGCAGAAGAGGAAAATATTTTCCCCGTCCTTAGTGTTGAAGATAGGAGATTGGTATTTTGCACAAGCAATTAGTACACTACGTAGTATTTTTGAAAGTGATTATGGATCTCTATGTTTATCCAGGGCCGAGCCAGAGGGCTCCGAACCGAAAAAAAAGGATTTTTAAAGCAAAATCCCTATTTTTCTTAATTTTTCCCTCCTTAGGGATATCCAATGGACATGCGGGTGATACCATCTGAAAAGCCACTTCATTCTGAGCAAATCTACGTACGAACCATAATTTTACGATCAATACGGGTGTGTCAGAATTTTTTAAAAATTTGTAGGGTGCATGTTAGGGAAATTTTGGGCGTTTTTTTTATGCTCTCTCAACATGGGTGAAACATTTTCCCGTCCTTACTATTGAAGACAGGAAATTCGAATTTGTCACAAGTAATAAATACACTACGTAGTATTTTTTCAAATTTTTGGAGGTTTGTGCGCAGACCCGATAGAGCCTCAGGGGGCCCCAAACTTTGAAGAAGTTTTTTTTTGGTTAAAAAATCCCGATTTTCCCTCAAATAATTCCCTTCTGGCACGCTATAGGGACATGTAAGTGGTACCGTTTGAAAGGCTGTTCCATTCTGAGAAAAACGAGGTACAAACCATGATCCTAGAATAAATAGGGATGACACTGTCGCTGCTTATCTGAGACTCAAGAAAAACACCGAAAATGGTAAGAATTTAAAAGGGCTAGACGAAACAGCTCTCTCACGATATTTTCAAATCAAAACTGCACCAAATCCCATCTCGGTGGCAACACTAGATTCAGCACTTCATCACATCGTACGTTTGATGTTCGTTTTGTTCATACTTATTCAACAGTTTGAAGATTTTGAGCGACCTTACTGACAGAAATATGCGTTGGTTTTAGTAATGGGGCTTAAAAATATATTAATTCTACAAATAGTTTGATTAGGTTCATTCGATCAATATGTAAACATGAGATATAAGGTGTTTATTTATTTAGATTTAATCAATGATTTCCAGCATTTGATTGATTTAATAGACAGACATATCATATAAGCTACCTTCAGAAAAGAGCTAAGTACACTGCAGCTATCCCTCTCTGGTTACGATAAATTCGACAATTTTTAATGTAAGTCGCTTGATACTTGTTAGATCAAATTGATCAAGGGTTTTAAGCGATTTATCGTCTGATTTGATAGATATATAGTCCCTCTTTTCTACTGTTTATTTCTGTAAGTGAAGTCAATCAAACATTGGGAATTATTGCTCAAACTTGATCAAATGAGGATCATATGGTTAGCGTTAAATTTCGAGTCTGACGTGAATTTTGGGCTAGCGTGTAGTTAACACCAAACGAAATATAGCTTATATTTATGTTAGAAAAACAGATCAAACGTTACAAATTCTTGATAATACCTGATAAAACAATGATCAAACGATTAGCATAACAAAGAGTATAATCGGAGATGTAGGGAGGGGGCTAGCCCTTTTCTAACCTTTATTACTGTTAGTAAAGTTGATTAAAGGCTGGAAATTGTTGATCGGCGTAAAGTGGGGCTAACTACACGTTAGGCCTCTACTAAATGTAGCTTATATTTATTTTAATAAAACTGATCAAACGTAAGAAATGGTTAAAATGTAGATCCACCTCTTATACAGCCTGGCTGCTGAAAAGGACACTAAAATCTAATCAACCAAACAAAAGTAAAACGAAAATTTAAAAAAAATCAAAAGGAAGAACTTCAATCAAAGTAGCATACAAACCCTCAAGCAATTTAAATGTTTTATATTGCTTGAAAAGGAAACCCCAATAAAACACAATTTTATTGTGGTAGTCGTTAATCGTAAAGGCTATTCATTCCTGAATCACTTTAAAAAATATATATATATGAATAACTACTGAGATTTATCTGCGTTATTAGTAATTTGTATGTAAATTATATTACATAGTATAATCGTTTGTTTTAGATATGTTCAGTATTACTAAAAAATTAGTCTTCAAATGAATTAGGACGTTGTAAGCTTAGATGGCGAGCTGATCAAGAACGAAGAACATCTCAAAACATTGATTTGTTTTCTTGCGTAGTACCAAGGGCGCCGATCCTGGGGGCCCGGGCCCCACCAAAGCTCCTGTGGGCCCCCTACTGTATTTATGAATATGTAATATTTGGCATAATTTGAATGAAAATTGTCTTAAGATCCTCATATATATACCTTCTGCGTGTGAGTGCTCCTCCACCAAATTTACAGAGAAACGGGCGCCCTTCCGTACTACTATATACCTAGGTACTTGCTAGAAATTACAGAAGGTTATTCGCTTTATATCCACCCATTTTCGATTAGGTGCTGCCACCTGCGTACCATACAGGAATTATGGTCTCCTTACAAGGGAAGAGTTTGCCTGACCTGGTATACTAGCAGACACAGTTAAAGATGTCCTTTTGTTGGAATCTGGAAAGTCCTCAAAACTCTCCCTTCTTTTTTTGAGACATTTGATAGAGATTTACGATCCCGTTACTTGAAAATCTAACCCGACTTTAATCTTCTATTTATTGCTTTTTTTTTTAAATGCTTATTTTTGTTCAGTTTATGAAAGGTTACGGAAGTACGGCAACATTGAAGAGAATGACAGCGCACGTGCTGCTTAAGAGCCCTGGGTATTGTGGGGGGTATTGGGTAGTAGTTGGGGCAAGAGATCTCAAACTTGTAAGTTTCTCTCCAATAGTTACAGTAGGCGCGTGAGTGGTGGTAAGGACTGTTATCAAATGGCACAGACAATCAACGTCCTATTCCACTAGACGCTTACACATACACTCAAAACCACGACCATTTATTGTTCCGAAGTGGCAAATTGTGTTAAAATATTAAATTGTTCGCACCAAATATCTTAAGTCGCGGCACAAGTCACAACTAAAAGTAGCACTTGAAGCAATAATAGCCCGTATATTAAATAAATTTAGTATACGAAACGAGAGTTCGACAGTCAACCAAACCGCAATGACATACAGAAATAAAGGATTTGCTATTCCCGCTAAAACGATAAAAATGGATGGATACCTTCTGAAACAACAGAATAGCGGTATGCGAGAGTGAGCTACACTAGCGACAAAAGATCTCACTTGAACGAAATCTGAATTAAAATAGAATTCATCCGGGTTCTATTTGGCTTTCCTCCGGCTGCTATAAACAAACAAACAATGGCCGAGAGAACGATCGTGAATAAGGAAATAAGCCCTAACACAAGAAGATTGGAAATATAAAGTTGCTTTTGTGAGCGTTGTTGTAAATAATTTCATTAACACTGGCAACATAAAATTTAAGGGAAGTATAAGAACAGTGCTAAATTCTTGTAATATTTTAATTCACAATGGCTGGTGAGGCATCTGTTAAGTTGGAATTGATGTGCAAAGAAGAACTTGATTATGACTTACCTCAGGAAGATCCACTCGAAGGGAAAGGATGGACATACGAACTGATGACTGACAAGAAAGAGTTAATATTATCTACAACGGAAGGAGAGGAAACAATGGACAAGGATACAGCTATGCGTTCTTTGGATATGAAACTAAACGTTGATAGGGTGAAATCAGAATTAGCAGTAGAAGAAGATCCTGAATTTGAAAGTAATATAGAAACGCTAAGAAAAATAGTGGTTCAGGAGACTTGCGCGTTGTACTCTAATGACTCCCAACAATTAACAACAAAAAGTTTAAATTCAGTTCGTCCAGAAAGGTAATGTTCAATTCTTTATATACTAATTGGCTCAGATTGATAAAACGGTTACATGCGTTCGGAGCCTTTGTTGGTTAAAAGCAATACTTCACGAAAAATATTTAGGTATGGGATATATCTCGAACGTAAGTTAGAAACATACAATTTGGAAATGGCATGGCACACATAGACTAGTTGTATACCAAATAAAAATAATAATAAGATCGACACGACTCATACAAATCTTATGTAGTTCATATTTTGATAAAATAATTAATTCTTTATTATTGATTAGACACTTCTCACTAATTGTTGCACATATTTAAAATATGGGTGCTCGTCAATATTGTTTTATTTATATGGAGACTTATGTAAAATAAGAAATCGTGAGAATGGTATTTATCGTAAAATTTTCCAAATTTAAACGTGCAATGTATTATATTGGAACAAAAACTGTGGAGGTTTTAGTTTTTACTTAGGATTTAGGTCAAATGTGTCTAGCTTCATTTTTCCGGTGGGCTTCGAAAGACATGAGGAAAATACAAGATAAAGAATATTTTGGTTATAGTTAAGGAGCCGTACTTCCCATTTAGGGAAGGACGAGAAACGCCATACTTTCAGGAATTATTCATTGAATATCTACCTACTTAAAAAGTTGGTAATATACCCAATTTTAATTAGTTAATGAGTGATTTGAAATTAAAGAAGACGTGTGTGTATTCCGCTCTCGTTGTGTTGTCAACGTTGTGTATTTACATAGGCGTTTTGCGCTTTTCAAATGTTCTATGTGACGTCATTGAATCATGGAAGTGCGTCTGCGCAGTTTGATATAGGCGGCAGCTGAGTGGAGAAGGAGGCAGAGTAATATGGCGACAACGTGCACGTGGAATGTGTTGAGAACACGGTAAGAAAAAAATGTCGGGGGGAGTGATTAGCAGTGATTATAGTTATGTGAGTGTGTGACTCATGGAATATTATTGAGTAGATGTTGTTGAAATAAGAATTACCTCGAAGGGAAAGAAGACAGTTTGAACTCGCTCGGTTGTATCCTTGAATCATACGAGGTATATGAAAATGAATGCTTCGTGGCCCTTTTTCTCTTTTTCGTTGTAATTCTTAATTTGGCCCTTGTACTTATATGTGTATCCCTGTAGTGCCCTTATAATCCTTTAAGCATTTGAGGTATGTGAAAATGAATTCTTCTTTGCACTTTTTCTCTTTTTCGTTGCATTTCTAAATTTGGCCCTTGTACTTAAATGTGTATCCTTGTAGTGCCCTTGTAATCCTTGAACAATTTGAGGTATGTGAAAATGAATGCTTCCTGACCCTTTTTCTCTTTTTCGTTGCATTTCTTAATTTGGCCCTTGTACTTAAATGTTTATCCCTGTAGTGCCCTTGTAATCCTTTAACCATTTGAGGTGTGTGAAAATGAATGCTTCCTGGTCGTTATTCTCCTTTTCGTTGCATTTTTAAATGTTGCCCTTGTACCTAATATATATGTTTGTGTAGTACCCTTGTACTTAATATATATGTGTAGTGCCCTTGTACTTAATGTATGAGTATGTGTGGGGGCAATTGAACGCATATCGCATATTTCGTGCACGTGGATACTTCTTAGTGTTGCACTAGTTATAAAATTGATTTTATTTGATGTACAAGTGGTAATATAACACATAAGAAACCCAGATCACGTTGCATTCTCACTTCATATTGGAGTGTGAATACAACATGATTTTGGTTTTTTCTGTGTTGCATTACCACTTGTACATCAAATAGAATCAATTTTGTAGCTAGTGCAATAGTAAGAAGTATCCTCGTGCATGGGAGATAAGAAGTAGCTGTTCTTAACAATTACCAATATTTTAACCATCAATGGATCTTCATTAATTGTAGAGGTCCATACATGAATCCATTTCATAGCTGCAATCATTTCTTTCAAGGAAGTCGACTTTTTACATTCCCAGGAATCATTTCTAGGGTATGGACCTCCATTTCTCAATATAGGATCACTTTATCGGCTTAGTGAACGTACATGATATATGAATTATTGTACAAACAACGCTAACCACCATGTGATGGTCGGTAAAAATAAGACTGCTATTCAGATTAGGGCATTACGCAGACTGTTGGTAATCGAGGATAGCCCTAAACTCTGTATTTAGAATAAACTTACATGTCTTACGTGTTGAATGTGTTCTTATACGTTCCAAAGTGTTTTATGGGTAACATCCTGAATTGCTTTCTTTGCTTGTATATTTGTGTTTTAAATTAACACAATATATTAGGGACGTAATTGCTTAATTATATGGATTCCTTCTTTCCCAAACATTTTTCTAGTTTTGTGTCATGTTTTTCCACATTGAACTTTGATACTTCATTTAGCTTACAGTGGTAACACGGAGTTACTTTGCACATCGGGCATTACTTCCCACAAAATATGAAAAGAGTTTCAGTCCTTTGTTGGTAAAACCATGAACTGTAAACAGGTTGGTGGTAGTTCATATTTTTCTCACTGAGTGTCTCTGTACAGTCATATGGTAGTTTGTTTCTGCAACGTCAAATATTCTGTCTGCTTGTATGTGTGGAATGCGGTGAGCGAATTTTCGTTTCATGGCGACGTTCAAGTTAGCAAGTGCGATTGAGAAACCGTAACATGAATTTAATACAAAGAATTTGAACTTGTCGTTTTAAATAAGTTTGTATTAGATTCGGATATTAACCTAGGTAACTCATATCGCTTAGCAGCATTGTGTGGTTTAATTGAGTTAGAGAAAACCTATCATGGTTGTGGTAGAAGGCTGAAGATATTTCCGATGTATGGTAAAAATGGGCGTTTATTGGTTAGTCTTGTTTGTAATAATAACAAGTGTGCTCGCGGAAAGGAACATTTTTCAGTAATGTGAACTTGAGTATTGCGCATGTTTTCTTGCTATCTTATTTTTTCATGAATCATCAATTATGAGTTCATTATTTATGAGTGTTCTGGTATGGCGAAACGGTGAGTGCTTTCCATTTTTAATTGATATTAATTTTATTCTTGATTTGCTTTGCATTTGAGTATTTGTCAAAGTATTTGTTTTGCTGCTGGTGGTTGCATTATCTTGGTGAGATGTAATTTATTTTTCCTCGTCATGCTGCACTAATTTATAATTAGTGATGATTGTTTTTTTTTATTTTTTTAAATTTTCCCTCTTACGTTAGCTTTATAGTACTGGTTTGAATAAATATTGTTTTATTGGGATGCTTTTATGGCACTTGGGTGGTGGCTGGGGAGCAGTAGGCCCTATTTAGATATCGATATTGATAGTCACCGCTTCACCTGAATTGGTTAGGAATAGCGTTTAGTAACATTTTGGCCCTTGTTCTTATAGCATAATTCTTAACATTGTATATTACTTTGACTCGGACAGTAACTGTAACCAACTCGTCTGATCCGGTTCCGGGAGCAGTTGAGGAATGATTCCTAAACTGATCTGGTAACCGGATCAGATGAATAGGTTGCAGTCACTGTTTGACTGAAAGTAAAGATTTGCATAAAAACCTATTGTTAGTGATTCCTACATGTATAAGCTACAAGCCCACTCCCAAAATCTAGTAATTTCTTAAACACTCTTTTTGAATAAAGGCCCTGTCAAACTACTTTTCTGGATACGACGCAGTTCATAATTTATTTTCTAACAAGAAATTCATTCCGACATCTACCAAAATAGAAAATTTACCTAAATTTAAAACACAGGAGGCTTCAGTGGTAATAATTTCCTATCTAAGCGTTATTTTGGACCGGTGCAAAATTACCGCTAGGAGAGGCTGAAACGCCTTCTCCCAGTTTTACGTTTTTTATGACTATAAAACGTTACACGTTTCAATTTCAGCTACTGCATCAAAGTTCCACTATACTTGGTAGTATTCTACTAAACTAACTTTGAGGGAAATTCATATAGATATCTTTTAAAATTTATCAGCATTTACAGTGACTGCTTTTAATACCTCTACAACAACAAACTTTCCCTGTAATTGGAACTGATTTTAACCGCCAATATTGTAGCCAAAATACAATTACATATTCTATGTTACGGTTGCAGTTGAAACTAACTCTTAACTGTTCATGGTTTTCCCGACAGAAAATTGTAAATCTCTTTTCAAATTTTGTGGAAAGTAACCCCGTCTTATGGTACTTCAAAGTAGTTTTATGCAAGACATCATAATTTTGAATAAACAGTAGGCTACATATGATTATTTGGTATACCTTAACTTGAAAAAAGGACGTGCGAAAATGTTGTTAATTTACTCTGTCTCTCTCTCTGTCATCACGTTCGGAGTATGAAGCTCGATTCGTAGACTAATTTATAACAGCAAGTTAATATGCACTTACAACTAACATTATGGAGAAGGGTACTATAGATGTGAAAGACCCCAAAATATTAGGAAGAGTAGAGATGAGAAAGTGATGAAATAGGGCGGCTATCTGTATTGAATCCATAGTCTTCTGGAGCAGTAAATGTTGCTCCTTGTTATTTATTTTGCTTAATTTTTATAATAATAGTTATTATTATAATTACGATAAGGAATTGGAAATGTACCGGGAACAGACATTAAAATCGCAAGAATGTTTTTTTTTTTTAATTTTTTTATTTATTCTCATCAGTTTCTTATTTCAAAATTCTTTCTATATGCATTTTTCCCCTGAACCTAGTGCTATTTCGTCTGGCACCTGGTAAAATACAAGTTTGTACAGTATTATAATAAGCATTTTTACGTAATACTGCGCAAAAAATTCGTATTGTGTATCATTTGTTTAACATAGCATACCAAAGATATAACCGAAAAACATATATATAATTAATCACAACCTATTGAGTAATAGAAGACAATACATAATGATTCCAATGATATATAAAAATATTTATAACGATCTTTAAAACATTCACCACTCGGAATCGAAAATGGCATCAATAATCAATACAGTTTGGAAATACGTCTCAAATAAATAAAAAGTTAAAAAATTGTTTGTGATTCATATCTGTAACATCCTCGAAAATTATAAGTCATTTCGGTTGTCTTTTAAATGGTGTGATTTCAAATTATAAACCCTATGATAAAAAGCTGAACTCACGCTATTATTACATCCACATTCAAAACATGCTGCAAAAACGATTGAGCATATTTTTATAACTGTTACTTACCTCCCTAGATTATAGAAAATAATTAATTATTTCATTCACCGGATAGCGATAACGTGATCTGAAGTGAAACACTTCCATGCCAGTTCCTCAGAGCGCGTAAATGAGAGGTCAAAATTTAGAATAGATAAAGAATAGAAAAAATGGATAATTGTAGTTTCTGTTATCTACGGACATACTTGTATCTTTTATATTGTATCATATAGCAAAATGTGTTTCCCTCAGTTATTACGGATAAGACAATTCAAATTATATCCTTTGTGTTGAGAAGGGGAAAAACTGTTATTACCAATCACAAGTTTGATAATATTTCAAGAAAAAGATTGGGATTATTTTCCTAACTTGAATGGGATTTGTACCTTTTACTTGCAACTATTCTACAACCAACTTTACGGAATAAATAACTTATTTCTTTTCATTTTTAGTAGATAAGTTTAACAAAATAAGAGATTGTGCTTTTTACAATTTAGATATCTGTTAGAACATCTCTAGGTGGAAACTACAAAGAAAGTTTCAATTCGTTCTATTTCAAGCGCTTTCAAATACCAATTTTTGCTTGCGCTACTTGGAGCCAATCGTAGAAGTATATGTTTGACATACTGCTATTCCTAGTAGAAGAGGCAAGTAACAAGTGAGTATTTTTTTTAATTAAGAAGGAAGTGTTAATGTCCGTACTGACAAACAATGAAAGAAATTTTGATCGTAGCATTAAACTTGGTAATCAGAACGGCTCCTACTCTGCGGATGGTATAATTTGAGATCGTTTCACTTCTTTTAAGCGAAGGATCTTGTTTGGGAATATAAAAGAATGTAAGAATATCCCAGGTACAAATCATAAAAAAATTTCCAACCATTCTATTTGAAACATCTTTCAATATTTAGCAGCTATTGCCAGTTATTTTGCTTCTATCTGCAGAGAATGTAGTTTGAGATCATGTCTTTCTTATTAGGGGAGTGAAATAAATTTTTTTACTCTGCTTTTAGATTTTAGACAGAAGTGAGAATGGCCGTAGATTCAAGTTCCGCAGATTTTGTATTTTTTATTTAAGAACAGTTTTGGAATAGAAGATTAAGAATAGATTTCTCAATACAAAATAGCTATGCAAAGTATTTTTTTTAACAAAATAGAAGCTTGATATCTTTAAAAAATGTGCCCGACGTCGGTTTCTTCTTTTTGGGTTCCCTTTAAAGGGGGGGGGATCATTTTGACTACAAATCGTTTTCTAAGTAACGTTAGTGTCAATTTTTGTTATGGGGCAGCAGCATTTTATCAGATAATGTTCTCGTTGTATTGTTGAAAAGTGTATTAACTTATAATCATAAACGACTTATCGTTCTTCTATATAGAAATCCTTTAGGCTGACATCATCATTATTATTTAAATTCATTTCAGAGCGATGTTAACAAATTTGATTGTGAGTTAATGAGATGTACTCATAAAATGCCAGCGAAAGGTTACTGATTTATTTATAAATTAGCCCTGTAAAGTCCACATTAAGAATATGATCGTAAACATGAAATTATCAAGTAACAAATTCGAACAAGATTTCTTAGTAGGATAGAAAACTACACCGTCTAAGCTGCATTTCATTCTTGAATGCAGGTTTACATTAGAAAATCACGATAATGGTTGAGTCCAAGTTTTTATGTGAGAAAGGTATAAACTGCTTTAAGAAAAGTTATTGTCCACTTTTATTATATTTCTTACACGGGAGAATATATTTTATGTCCACTTTTATTATATTTCTTACATGGGGGAATATGTTCTATGATCCAATCGAAATTGCAGAAACGTGAGAGTACAAGGAACCAAGACAGACGATAAGGTTATGGAGCTAATGATTTATAGTTTGCCTGTGTATCAATTATCTGATATATTTTGTGTTTCCACGTATATTTCTCTTTCTTTAATTTGCACCTTTTCTCAATTTTAAGATTTTTTTCACAATATTTTCGATCGTATTCCACCAAAAAATGAGTTTTCTATCATTTTGTCAGTACTTGTGTGTATCGATAGCTTTTCCCATACTTCATACTGACTTTTTCGACAGGTCCATATTTTTGCACTTGAAGCTGTAAACGCTGAGTTATTCTATATAAAATTAGGAAGTTCACGAGTGAAAGCTTAAAAATTAAAGTTAGATTTTACATTTCAAATGAAATTGACGTTTGTTCGATTAGCACTTATTGATGGCTCAAAGCTCATAAGATACAGGCTTGCGTGTCCTTTTTAAGCTTATGCATCACCCTTTACAAGAATCTGCATTAACAAACCTGGATTTCTTTAATTTGTACTATTGTTTTCTTTTTAAAATTTTAGCCTGCATTCTCCGTTTCTGTGTCGACTACTTACAGTCTTATCTAGGGCACTTGCCTCATGTCTTTTTACTTCTTGTAATTGTCTATTTCCGTTGCCTCGCTTTTCTGGTTAATCATAACTCACTAGGTTATGATTATGCATTTTTAATGTATCGTCTCTGAAGTTTAAACTCAACCCCTTTTTCCTTCGTTTCCTTCTATTTTTAAAGATATTTTCTGAGTTTAAAAATTACTCTAACAGCATATAGCTCATAAAAATGGAAATCCTAAAAGAGCTGGGACTGAATGAAAAAGCTACTTTATCTTCAGTCAAATATAATGTTACTATTTGGATGAATCCTTCGGGATTAATTCTAATCAGTATTGTCTTAAAATCGACAGGATAATGCGTGAGTAAAATATAATTAAAACAATAAAAAACTTTGGATTAGTAGGTCAAGGTCAGGCAAATTTAATCCATTATCTTCTGAAGTTACTGTTACGTCTACATATATGTAGGATTAATCGAGGATTTCCGTTGAGAATAGCTAAAATATCTAAGCTAGAAGCACTTTGAATGTGATCTTCGCGCACAATGTTGCGTATATCCTGGACCGAAAGAAAAAGAAATGAACAAGGACTAGGGGTTGCTAATGAAGGACAACAGATCATGAAAATAATAGGAAAAAGAAGAAGCAGCATGCTTTGCCTTCTTATTCCGCACTCCGATATGGTCACCATGCTGATAGCGGGAAATGCAATAGAAATATCAGGAAGAAGAATGCCAAGGATACAGTATATACGCAGTTGCGAAGAAGAGAAGTTATCAAGTTTTAAAACTGATCTCCCAAGGTAGAGAAGAGTTTCAAAATTTCCATGTTGGCCACCTATCTATGGTTGGGGTGAACAGGATGTAATCGACGATTTAAAGAGTGATTTCCCAAATTTACTATATTCACACTAGTTCTTTAAGGATAATTAGAACGTTGATTTCATAAATCTACGAAGCCAGTTATACCTCTTGAAGGAGGTGTACTCACCAATAATCCATGCGGGAATGACATTTCTTAGCTTTATTATGTAATGTTCGGGCAGCGTAAATAAAACTTCGAAAATAATATTTGCAAACTCTCGCATGAATACGTCGGAACTAGGTCGTGATATTTTTTGAAATAAACCGCGTTCAAGTATCGGCTGGTACAAGCTATATTTTACTCTCAAAACACATTATTTTGTTAATAATAATTTGTTTTCTGCTTTTCTTGTAGATATCTTAAATTTTATTGGCCAGTGGTTAGTGGAGGCTAGTTTTGGTCAAATATCTTTACACTTCTATTTCTTTGTTTTAACTGCGTGGCTTATTCCTGTGTCCTTTAAATCGTGTTTCCTGTCGTTGTTAGAATCTTGTAAATGTATTCGTAAAGTTCATATTGATTTTCGCTTTTTTCCCAAAAGTTTAAACATCCCTCTCTCTCTCTCTGTCACTTGTTTATTGCGTTAATCCCAACTTTGCTACGGCAAATCACGATTTCTTTCGTACCTACGTTGTGTCATAAACCGAAGCTTGGGAGAACGGCAGACAAAACATAGATACCGTTAAAATGAAAAAGTGAACAAATGATCAAATTAAGCTCAGATATTAACAAACTAAAATTATCATGTGCAAATCACAAAACCTGGTTAAACTTTACAGAAAATATGATAATACCAAATATGATTCATACAAATTAAAAGAACATCAAAAGGTTACAAATAAAAAAGTAGGATTTACTGTATATATTTTCGGCCGTTTTAACTTCTTTTGTTTCCCCTTTTATCTTTTATTATTTTCGGTATTATCGAAATATCTTGCTATTTTATTTTCGGGTTTGTCACACAAAACTGAGATTACAAACGATTGTTAGGATTAAACAGTGGGGTGCTTTGTTCCAAAGTGAACACATGTTATACTTTTATGAGTTCTCCAATTGTACGGATTGAGCTTCGCAAGCTAAATCACCGTTTGCATACGTGAGAGCCATTTTTTTATCATCAGTGGTTGTACGATATTTTCATAGGCCTCCGTGTAAAATAATTTTTTCTAATATTGTGCAGAAATCAGCAGTGAAGTGACTAGTACATATGTGTTAGCACCCTAACAATCGTTTGTAATTTCAGTTTTGTGTGTCAAATTCTGGCTCCATATAATTGAAAAGGAAGGAGTAATTGTGCCTGCTTGGACGATCGCTTATTACTATCTGTAGAGGACTCCAGGGGACCCTTGGGATAATCCGACGGGGAATGCCTGAGATCCTATTAACTGCAACGCCTCTGAAGGAGTTGACCGGTCGAAGATTATTGTGAGTAAGTGAAAACTTTATTGATCAATTGTGCCACACAGTACAGTATTAAAAGAAAAAAAAGTTAACACGGCCGAAAATATATACAGTAAAAGCTACTTTTTTATTTGTAACTTTTTGATGTTCTTTTAATTTCTGTTAATTACATTCAGTATTATCACATTTTCTGCACAGTTTAACTAGGTCGTATGATTTGCACCAGAAGATAATTTTAGTTTGTTAATATCTGAGCTTAATTTGATCATTTGCTTACTTTTCCATTTTTACGGTATCTATGTTTTGTCTACCGTTCTTCGCAGCTTCGGATTATGACACAGCGTAGGTACGGACGAAATCGTGATTTGCCGTAGCAAAGCTGGGATAAACGCAACACACAAGTGAGAGAAAGCATGTGTAAACTTTTGGAAAAACAGCGAAAATCATTATGAACGTTACGATTATATTTACAAGGTTCTAACAACGACAAAAACCACGATTTTATGGCCACAGGAATAACCCACGCAGTTAAAAGAAAGAAATAGAAGTGTAAAGATATTTCACCAACACTAGCCTCCACTAAGCACTGGCCAATAAAATTTAAGATATCTACAAGAAAAGGAGAAAACAAATTATTATTAACAAACTAGTGTGTTTTGAGAGTAAAATATAGCTTGTACCAGTCGATACTTGAACGCGGCTTATTTCAAAAAATAACACGACCTAGTTCCGACGTATTCATGCGAGAGCTTGTAAGTCTTATTTTCGAAGTTTTATTTACGCTGTCAAAACATTACATAACAAAGTTCAGAAAAGTCATTCCCGCATGGATTATTGATGAGTACACCTTCTTCAAGAGGTGGAACTAGCTAGGTAGATTTATGAAATCAACTATCTAAGCATCCTTAAAGAACTAGTGTGAGTACACTAAATTTGGGAAATCACTCTTTAAATCGTCGATTCCACCATGTTAACCCTACGATAGGTAGGTGGGCAATATGGAAATTTTGAAACTCTTCTCCACCTTGGGAGATCAGTTTTAAACTTGATAAAGTCTCTTCTTCGTAACTGTCTATATATTGTATCCTTGGTCTTCTTCTTCCTCGTATTCCTATCGCATTTCTCGTTATGTGCATATGAACCAATCGGAGTACTGTATAAGATGGCAAAGCATAGTGTTTCTTCTTTTTCCTATTTTTTTTTCATGACCTGTACTGTCCTTGTCCCTTAGTCTTATTCATTTCTTTTTCTTTCGGTCGATGATATACGCAACATTGTGCGGTAATACCACATTCAAAGTGCTTCCAATTTTGATATTTTAGTTTCTCTCAATGGAAATTCTCGATTAATCCTACATATATGTAGACGCTACAGTAAGTTCTGAAGATAGTGGATTAAATTTGCCTGACCTTGATCTACAAATGCAATGTCTTTTTTTTTTTTTTTTGAAGCTAGATGTAAACCCATAAACATATAAAAGCCGTAAATAAACTTAAAAATTGAAATGGAACCGGGGGCAACTATATGGCAGTGTGCAGTTTTATGGCTGATTTGAACATACGCCTTAGTTTGCGCACGTACTTAGACAGCGTGTGAGACCCATTCTAAATATTCTCCGTTCGATTCTCAGCCTGGAACTACAGTTTGTTTTTCAAGGAGTTGAGCATTGTAAATTACGTTCGCTATTGCAACTGAAAGCGATTCATTCCTTAAAGGAAATAGAAAAACCCAAAACAGAAAGATGGAGCAGTAGGGAAACGCAGACTGTCTATGCTTAAGAGTAAAAATTTCGTTGTTCTGTCCATGCTTTCTCTGTCTCAGCATGATGCATATTATTATATTCATTTTGTTTGCATTAATTTTCCTCTCTTAGAATTCAACGTGAATGTAGTTTATCAAATCTGTCTAGTGCGTCTCTAACTGATGGACAAATATTCATTCTTTCTCCCTCCAATTGGAGAAATATACTGGCATGTCATATTTCGGGGCATCCGTATTGCTGTGTTCGGTGTCCAGCTATCAGGCATAAACTAAAAGTATTCAACTGGAGGAAGGAGCTACTATTTCTTAGAACGCCAGTCCTCTTAAATGTTAGTGGTTAGCTGACTAGGACAAGTAATAAAAAATTGGATTAAGGAGAAATAAGTGAACATTTAAGAAATATTTGGAACAATTCAGATTATGTAGCTAAACGCAATCATCAAAAGAAAATGCATATCATGGTAAAAGTAATTAGAAAAAAACAAATTGGAATAATATATACCGAGCATTAAAATTAGGAAAGGGAAAAGAGATTTAAACAATGAAACGATGGAAATGTTTACAGGTCATGGTTCCTATAATTCTTATACTAGAAGATTAAATACCGAATATGATTAAACATGTTACTGCATGGTAGACCAAACGTCGGAAGAAATCAGCGTCGAACTAACTTAGTGGCCAACGGTTTGCGTATCCTACAAGCAACGCCTTTTGGGTCAAATATATGAAATGCCGTATGATCGTTTTTCTGAAGTTTGAACCCACAGAGATCAAATAATCAATCTATGTGACTACTCTATCCTTGAATTGTATTATATGCAACTTTTCAATTTGGATTTCAGGGTAAAATTTTTACATGTTTAAATATTTGGTCCTCTAGCTATATTTTGTACATTTCAAGTTGGTAGCATTGTTATCCCGGATGTATAGGCCTGAATCAGAAATATTCGATTAAACTTTTCTTTACAAATGTTAAAGTTGTAAAATGGGCTTCTGGCAACTTCGATAACTCACTACGCTACCTGTGATTCGAGCAGGTGTGTTTCCAAACCTAGTAACTTATTATGGAATAGCTATCATTTCGCTGCGTTTAGTTATGGAGAAAGAAGTTAAGATGAATACTGTGTAGAAGTTGTACCTTATACTGGATGAATACTGTATAGAAGCTGTACCGTATAAGAGATGTAAAGAGTATTTACCAACCTTATCTTTCAAGATTTGTGTGTTTGTAAGATTGCTGAAGGCAATGGTTTCATGGTTAATTCAAGGTGAAAACATTATAGTGTCTGGAGAAAAGTAAGACCATTATGTTGTTTCATTACGTTTCTGGTTTTGAGTTTGTTAACGTTGAGTTCTGCGCTTAAATACAATTACTATTAATGCGAATACATTTTACTAATCATCTGAGCTTTCTTGACGGTATATACTATTCATTTCACTCCGTTTGCTTGTTTGGAAATAGTTCTGCAGGTGTGAATTCGTTTTGCTAATGCTTACACTAGTTTTGATATTTCGTGAATTTTCACGTCACACTCAGTTAAAATAAAAATTAATGGTTTAACAAATTGTTCATTACCATAAACAAGTAATAAAAAATATAATTTAAATTACTTTGACGATTCTCATAGTGCTTATATACAAAATTCAAAATATGTATGTTGCTTCCGTTAGTGCGCTCTAGTTCTGAAACTGAGTTTTTAACCACTCGGAATTTACGTGTCATTTGACACCAGGTGTTCGCAATAAGGTAACTCTGGTTAACAAAAAGAATGTCCTTGTAATCCACAAGGAGCGTAGCAGATAGGGTGTCGCGCGTAGCGGGAGGTTGTACGGGTAGTAGGGAGTTGGAGAGGAGTAGGTGCCGAAGAAACCAGTAGGAGGCATGCGTTTTGCTGTGATCAAATCATATCAAACCATAGAACGTAATCGTTCGATTCTAACATTATAATTAAATTTAACGTATTTTTCGTCACATTAGCCCAGTTCGAATACTAAGATAAGTCACCACTATCAGGCACCCTTAATTTATACGTATATTTGATTGCATAACTTTCAAATTAGACACATCACATTCACCACAACTACTTTTTATTCTGTAATCTCCATTAATAAGTACCAGTTGCCATAGCAAACCGAAACGGAAATTTTATTTTATTACTGTAACCACAAATACAGATTATCTATCTAAAATCAACATATATTCTATGTTTTTTCTTCTTCTTCTTAACTACAAATTGTGCATTTTTAAGTAGTATCTTTGCCCAAAATAGCTACAAGAAAAATGGAAGTAATTCACAAATATATTATATCGTTGCATGTTCTGAATTGGCATGTCATGAAATCAGAGAATACAGAAGAGAAAAGTTTCAGACTGTTTGTTTTCAGTGATATCCTTAACAAAATCATTCAAAGTGTGACTAACCGGATTTCGAAACACGAAAACCTTTACCACGACTTTGTGTGTTTTGATCCAAGGCGGATTTCTGATTTAAAAGACGAACTACCCTCAAACGCAATGAACAAAATTTGTAGCATAGATAAAGGGAAAACTGTCGAAGAACTAAAATTTAATGCAGATATTTAGTCCAAGGCATCGCAAGGAGATGTTTTGAGTGAATATGATATTAAATATATAGCTAGTGAGTATGAAGAGGAAGCATGGTGAAGCGATATTGAACCCGGGATGTAGGAAATCAAAGTGAGCTTGCAAGTCCTGCCTCACGTGTGCGTTCAAAATTATATATGAATATCACATGTATGCCTTATGTTATACTTACCTCTTTAAAATGTACAAGTTCCTCCTTACTATCCCTCTTACACATGTAGAAAGGAAGTTGTAAATAAGCTTTTCTTGAAACTCAATATTATAAAATAAGGATTAAGAGCTAACCTCGGACAAGACAACCTTCAATCGTTTATGTTAATGCAGTATGAAAGGGATATACTAAGTACAGTGAATAAAGATGTCTTAAATAAAAAATTCTATCATGATAATGCAGAATTGAAGAAATTTCTGATATAAGGTAAGGATGTCTTTTCTTCTTGTCATGTAAACAGATCAAAGTAATAAAAGTTAAATGCTACATATATATATATGATGCACTGCCACTACATATATATATATATATATATAGTGACAGTGCATCAATAGTAATTAAGTTGTCTGAAACCAAAGTGAACTATCATAACTCCATTTTCGAGCTGTCAACAAGTATGTGTAAAACTGGAAACTCGGGATGTCAAATACCACAAAAAAGGTTGATTGCCACATTGTTACATCACCTTTTCATGTGAGTTTATCCACCACACACAGTTTCCAAAAGTGATAATTTATCACAAATTATGAAAAATTACAAAGTTTAATTGGATGGTCTCATTCCAAAGTGAACCAACCGCCAAAAACAGCTTTTCGAGAAATCGAGGCTTAAAGTTTTAGTTGTTTCAAAAAATCTACATAACACTTGAAAATATAGCTTTATTTCTATCTTTTGTTACAAATATTGATCTTTTAACTACGATGAATATTAAGTGGGTAACAACAAAATAATAGTGCAAAATACAATAATATTAATACAAATTGTAACTTAGTTCACTATGGCATAAGACTTTGGTATTTGATTTGCCATTGATACGAAGAGAGAACGCTGACAGTATTCTAGTTTGTGCGAGTTATATTTTCAAAAGTCTGTTGTAACTCGCAGAAAGTAATGGGGGCGCGGTGGCTCAGTGGTAGAGCGTTCACCTCCGGTGCTTGCAGTCCCTGGTTCGAACCCAGGTCGCGCCGTGTGGACTTTGTGGTGGACAAACACCGTGCTCGTGGGTTTTCTCGGGGTTCTCTCGTTTCCTTCTACTTTCTTCATTCACTCATTTCTCATTATCACCGTCTCCTTTAGCCTAACCGGCATAACCGTGGGACGTTAAACTTAAAGATTTCACTTCATTTTCATTTTCGCAGAAAGTAGAATACTGTCAGCGTTCCCTGTGTACTATTAGTGCTTTCAAACGGGTCGAATCGGGTGAGGGAAACTCGGGTCACGGATCTGGTCTTTCTAACTCGGATCACGGGTTGGGTCACAGTAACTCGGGTTACGGGTCTGGTTGGGTCAGATGTACTCGTGTTACGGGTCAGGTCAAGCTTTTAAGCTCGAGTCGGGTCAAACAGCTACTCGGGTCATGGGTTGGGTTCAGCCTTGTAATACTCTTATTGTTTCGTCAGTTGCTCATACATCAGGATTCTGAGAGTTCTATTTATTGGTATGATCCATCTCTTTTCGTTCGAACTTATGAAAAGTGATAATACTCTTGACATGCCAAAATGAACTAAATACAAATTGCTCTGGAAATAAGTATACTATTCCGTATTTGGTCACTAATACTCAATAATTTTAACATTTAGTGTGTGATATACTTGCGAGATTTGCCATACTATTATACATCTAATATGTCACTCACACGAGCGTTCGCAAACTGTTTTTTAAAGTTAGTTCACTTTGGCATATGAAGAGTTTAACTCGAATTCATAACACAGGATAAGAAACACAATATTACTCTGTTGATCTAATTTGACCAATAAACAAAATATGCCTGCCCGTCTCAGACGTCCCCGCATTAGAATCTGGTTTATAGACATCTGAGGATCCACAACTTATGTCAGAACCGTCTTCATCTACATAATTAACGCGAACATTTCTCAGCGTTCGTTTTGAACTAACTCCCGGAGAAGCCATCTTGTTTGTGTAGATAGTTCGTTCTGCCGCCCTAAACCCAGTGTTGTTAACCTCATGCCAAACAAAAATCCTATCGTAAAAAAATATCATTTTACAAAATAGCTTGGTTCATTTTGGCATAAGAAAGACTACATAATTTGCAACTTATTCCCATGTTTAACTCAAAAAATAGAAATTTGGAGTTAGTTCACTTTGGCGTGAGACCATCCAATTTGGTTACTGATAGTTTGAAAATGCATTTAGTTCACTGTTTTTTCAGACAGCTGAATTGAGGTCTCCATAATAAAAGGGATCCAAGTTATACGCGACATTTCCAATAAGTTTTTTTTTTTTTTTTTTATATTCGGAAAACCACTTTCCGGATCACAATATGCAAACTTCAAGAACCACATCGCACTCCACTTACCAATGAGTGAATTGTGTCGTGGTTATCATCCAAGCTTATATACAATATTTCACTATGGAGAGTCAATTTCCTAGGCATAAATTTACCTACTTCAAAAGTCAATTCCCTTGTCCTCCAAGGTCTTCACCTTATATTTGATGTAGATGTATTATTGAGTGTAACGTAATAAAATTATGTGGTTTTGAAACTTACAATTTTGAGCGTTTAAGCGGTCTGCGAGGATAGTTTGTAATAATACTCCACATACAACTGTTGATCAGCCAGTTAAATAAAAAATACGCATATGCCATAACGTCCCTATTTTACATTCAGTGGGCCTTATTAATGATTTTAAGTCCACGTCCCTCAGAGCTTCTCATTATAACCCTGGTAGAAATAAGAACACTATTGATATTAGAAAAATCCAGAGGCCAGACTAATCCAGAGGCATGGGATAACATCAAGTGGTAAAATAGGAAATTAATTTGAGAACTTAGCTCAATATATAGTAAGGAATATCGCGAGAAGAAAAAACAAAAAAAAAGAGAGAAAAATCATACATTACTTTAGCAGAAATTATAAATCTTTAGGAACGAAGCCGAAAACTTGTTATAAACAAAATTAACTTCTCTCGAAATAACCTGAAACAGGTGAACATCACTTCCGTTTAGTTAATGTCCGTTATAATACATGTTTGTAATTCCATAAATTGTTTGGCAATAGACCAAATAGAAAAGAGAAACAAACATAACAAAATGATATTCGGAAGAATAAAAAAAATCCAAGAACAAACTTTTAGATGATATCCCTGTTGATTGCCAGCAGTTTTTTCTTGTTTCCATTCCAGTTTACTCGCGCTTTATCCTATCGATTTTAAGACAAAACTGATGAGAATTAATCGCGAAGGATTCACCCAAATAGTAACATCATATTTAACTGAAGACAAAGAAGAGAAAGCAGTTTTTAATTCACTCCCAGCTCTTTTAGGATTTCCATTTTTGTAAGGTATATGCTATTAGAGTAATTTTTAAATTGGGAAAATATTTTAGAAAACAGAAGGAAACGAAGGAGAAAGAGATTAAGTTTAAACTTCAGAGACGATGCAATATTCAAAATGCATAATCGTAACCTACTCAGTTATAACC
Source organism: Thermobia domestica (assembly GCF_964235325.1). Taxonomy (NCBI): domain Eukaryota; kingdom Metazoa; phylum Arthropoda; class Insecta; order Zygentoma; family Lepismatidae; genus Thermobia; species Thermobia domestica. Next base: position 269,005,451 of record NC_137460.1, on the reverse strand, counting down.
AACCAGAAAAGAGAGGCAACGAAAATAGACCATTACAAGGAAGAAAAAGGCATGAGGCAAGTGTCCTAGACAAGACTGTAAGTAGTCTAGAAAGAAACGGAGAATGCAGGCTATAATCTTAAAAGAAAACAATAGTACAAATTAAAGAAATCTAGGTTTGAAAATGGAAATTGTTTAAAGGGTGATTCATAAGCTTAGAAACGACACTCAAGCCTGTATTCTATGAGCTTTGGGTCATCAGCCAGTTCTAATCGAACAAACGTCAATTTTACTTGAAATGAAAATCTAACTTTAATTTTTAAGGCTTCACTCATGAACTTCCTGATTTTGTATGGAATTACTGAGCGTTTACAGCTTCAAATGCAAAAAAAAAAAAAAAAAAAAAAATACCTGTTTAAAAAGGCAGTATGAAGTATGGGAAAATCTATCAATAGACACAAGTGCTGACAAAGTGATACAAAACTCATATTTTGTTGGAATTCAATCTAAGATAGTATGAAAATAATCTTAAAAGTTGAGAAAAGTGTAAATTAAGGAAAGGGAGAATACGAGGAAACACAACATATATAAGAAAACTGATACACAAGTAAACTATAAACCATTAGCTCCATAACCTTTTCGTCTGTCTTGGTTCGTTGTACTCTCACGTTCCTGCACTTTCGATTGGATCATAGAATATATTCCCCCGTGTAAGAAATATAATAGAAGTGGAAAATAATTTTTCTTAAAGCAGTTTAAATCTTTGTCTCATAGAAACTTGGACTCAACCATCATCGTGCTCTACTAATGTAAACCTACATTCAAGAATGAAATGTAGCTTATACGGTGCAGTTTTCTATCCTACTAAGTAATTTTGTTCGAAAATCGGGATGTACTGAATAAATTCGTGTTTACGATAATATTCTTAATGTGGACTTTACAGGGCTAATTTATAAATAAATAAATAACGCTTCTCTGGCATTTTTTGAGAACATCTCTGTAACCCACAAAGAAATTTGACTTAACATCGCTCTGAAATGAAGTTAATTAATAATGATGATGTCAGCCTACAGGAGTTGTATATAGAAGAACGAAAAGTCGTTTAGAAAATACCCTTTTTAAAAGTACAACGAGAACATTATCTGATAAAATGCTGCTGCCCCATAACAGAAATTGAAACTAACGTTACTTAGAAATCGATTTGTAGTTATAATGACCATCCCCTTTTAAAGGAAACCCAAAAAGAAGAAACCGACGTCGGGTAAATTTTTTAATATATTAAGATTCTATTTTGTCAAAAAGATACTTTGCATATTTATTTTGTATTGATAAATCTATTCTTAATCTTCTATCCTAAAGCTGTTCTTAAATAAAAAAAAAATCCTGCGGGACTTGTATCTATGCCCATTCTCACTTGTGTCTAAAATCTAAAAGCAAAGTAACAAAATTTATTTCACTCACCTAATAAGAAAGACGTGATCTCAAACTACGTTCTCTTCAGCTAGAAGCAAAGTAACTGGCAATAGCTCTTAAAGTTCCAAACATGTTTCAAATAGAATGGTTGGGAAATTTTTCATGGTTTTTACCTGGGATATTCTTACATTCTTTTATATTCTCAAATAAGATCTCAATTTATTTCACTCGCCTATAAGAAATTAAACGGTCTCAAATTATACCATCCGCAGAGTAGGAGCCCTTCTGATTACCAAGTTTAATGCTACGATCAAAATTTATTTCATTGTTTGTCAGTACGGACATTAATACTTCCTTCTTCATTAAAAAAAAGTACTCACTTGTTACTTGCCTCTTCTACTAGGAATAGCAGGATGTCAAATATATATAGTTCTACGATAGGCTCAGAGCAGCGTAAAGAAATATTCGAATTCAAAAGGGCTTGAATTAGAACGAATTGAAATTTTCTTTGTATTTTCAAGCTAGGGATATTCTTACAAATTTCTAAATTGTATAAAGCACAAACTCCTTATTTGTTAAACTTACCTACTAAAAATGAAAAGAAATAAGTTTTTTATTCCGTAATGTTGGTTGTAGAATAGTTGCAAGTAAAAGGTACAAATCCGAAACAAGTTAGGAAAATATTTCCAATGCTTATTCTTGAAATATTATCAAACTTGTGGTTGGTAATAACTGCTTTTCCGCTTCTCAACACGTAGGATATAATTTGAATTTGTCTTATGCGTAATAAGTAAGGGAAACACATTTTTTACTATATGATACAATATAAAATATACAACTATGTCCGTAGATAACAAAAACTAAAATTATCCGTTTCTTCTATTCTTAACGTACTCTAAATTTTGGCCTCTCATTTACGCTTTCTGATGAACTGACGTGGAAGTGTTTCACTTCAGATCACGTTATCGCTATCCGATGAGTGAAATAATTAGTTATTTTCTACAATGTATTAAAGGATAAGAATATATGGTAAGGTAATATGTTCAACCACTTGCACCTTCGTTACTTTTTGATTATTACTAGTGCTCCTATGTTTGTGCTCTCAACATAGAGCTTATCATAACTTGCTCTAATGCTGTTCGCAAAAATCGAAATATATAGCCTACTAGGTTTGGAATCCTGCTTTTACAGAATTTTTGCAAACAATGCGACTTGTGTGTTATTAGCTTCGTGAAACACTCTTCATTGTTGTTTTTTACGCTAAAAGTAAAAAGGGCATGCGAAGATAAATACTACACTCTGAGTACCGAAAAATTGAAGAAATATGTTATGCATCACATTCTAAAATACAGGGAGCTGAACTGTTTGAAATAAATATTTAATATGTTGAGCGTGTTCATTTAAGTGGCATTTTATTACACTACGTTCATTCAAATGGGTATCATAAAGACGGTAACAGGATTAAAATGGTACGTCAAATATAATCTGAGTGGTATCTCTTGTTAGAGAAAGGACATTTAGCTCACTAGCCTTTTACTTTTAAAAAAAAGTGTCGCGTGCAGCAGTGTTTTGGGAATGAAACATTCAAGAAAGAGAAGACGAACAATCTGCATACTATACTTCAGTACAAAAAAATTGACATCAACCTAATCTGGTATTAGCTACAGAAATGGCTGAATCGATTGATAATTAATTTTACATGTCTGCTGTCAGCCAGACATGTAACTCATTTAGAAAACTTTTTATTTTTTTCTTACGTTACTGTCACTAGAATGAAGATCCTACGAGTAAAAGAACAGATTTAAATTTTACGCTAAAAATGGTGAGTGGATTTTGCGTAGAAGGTTTCCAGTGAGCAAGTGATCTACGACTTACGAAATGAAAACGTGCAATTTCCGCAGATTCCGACTTAATATGCATTTATGACTAACAGACAATGTTTTGTATATGGTACTAGTTTATATCTGTTTTAATTTTATATTGAAGCACTTCGCAAAGTGTAATCTGAGTTGTGAATAAAAGAAGGATGGTTGTTAATGGTCTAATATCAAAATTCTTAGTGTTTCATGTTTTAAGTGCATGTTTCTTATTTTCGTATTAAACTGAGAAATTTATATTTTTGTACTTTGAAATAGTTGCTTTTAACTCATATCAATATGGAGGGTAGTGTTTTAGAACAATTTCAAGCAATGTTGACAGAGGAATTAGAGAAACAATTAGAAACCATTGCTCAGAAAATGGAATTGAATATTGGACGTCCAGGACAAAAAATAGATGAATGTTTAAGTGAATTCCAGCAGTCTGTAACAGAAGCGATTTGGGAGCGTAGGAAATAGCGAATTGAATGCCGAAGCTTTACGTAATAATATCAAAGAAAGCCAATAACTCATTAACTGAGTACGCTGTGAATTAGTTAACACTGCCAATCATATTGATTCAATAACTGCCGAGTTTAAAAATAGTGTAGTGGAATGAAAGAAACGTTTCACTGAGAATTGTGAATACATGCGAACGGCTCAGGTTGTGTGTTTTCAAGCCACTAAAATACAACAGTGCAAGGAAGTGCAGGGCGAAAAAGAAACCACAAATATTCTTGAATTCGAGCCGGCCCACGTTGTAGAAGATATGTGCCAAATAAACCAGAAAGTTGATTTCAGTCAGGAAAAGGAAATATGCAGTGTAGAGATAGCGAAATAGGAAGAATCGTTATGTGTAACTGTAGACAATTACGTTTCTAATGTAATTGTTTAGCCTGCAAATGATGCCTATGTTTCACACATGATGAACGGTATAGCTGAGGTTGCGCGTACCCTTCCTCTCGAAGAAATCAGGGAAGGCTTGAGAGTTTAATTGTTGGTTTTGTGTGGCAACGAATTTACAGGGTTGTCGTTTTTGTGTCGCAGGCAAATGGTTTTGCGCAACTTAACAAGTTCAAATTTGTCTTCGTAGCCGTGTATGTCGAACGTGAGTTGCATTTTAGTGCTGCAAATCCATTCCGACTTTATCAACTTTGAGTATTGTAGAAGGAAACGACTTCAAATTCACAGTTTAGAGTGTAGGCGCGCGAAGAAAATTGTGTTTTACGTAGTGAACGTCTCGTACAAAATCAATCGGTCGGAAATGTTTACCGTAAACAAGCATAAAAGGAACACTTCCAATAAAGCACACACAGTCGAAAATATATTTCCGATATAAAGCCGAAATGTAACACTAAGGTTAAGAAGAAAAATAAGATAGCCAATGATACCCAGTTGAATTTTGGTAATACATCAGTTAACATAAACTCTATTTGGAGGAGCACGGTGGCTCAGTGGTAGAGCGTTCACCTCTGGTGCTAGGGGTCTCGGGTTCAAACCCTGCTCCCGCCAAGTGAACTTTGTGGTGGACAAACACCGTGTGCGTGGGTTTTCTCGGGGCTCTCCCGTTTCCTCCCACTTTCTTCATTCCACCATTTCATTCATTACTCATTATCACCGTCTCCTTTAGCCTAATCGGCATAACCGTGGGACGTAAAACTCAAAATTTCATTTCATTTCATTTTTCTATTTGGAGGAGCACTATTAGCAGATTAAAATAAGCAGACGTAATCATATCAGTCTATCACATGCAACATTAATTTTCAGTTGCCGAAATGTGTGAATTTTCAAGCTAGTACTTCACTATTGCGAAATTGTAAAGCGCGAAAATATTAGTGTAGGGCTACTCAGATGTAGAACAGTTGATTCCTCGTGATGATAATATTCGTCGACCTCCGTGTACAGCGTACTCTCAGCGGGCGCAAACACGCATTAGGCGTGCAGTAGGAAATAAGTTGAGGATAATAGAAAAGTGCTTTGGGAAGTGTAATTCGGAACGAACTCAACTCGGTGCAACACCGGATCTGTACTTACTAACACAAATGTGTAAAATACCAAACTGCTGGAAAAAGCTTGAAAATTGCTCCTGCATATACGAGCATTGGTTAATAAAGTTTAAAATTAACATTGTCCTATTTCTTTTAAATTCCAAAAAGTGAGCCTCAGGTCGGTGATATCCTATTGTTCCCGAACAAGCGAGCGAACAAATTGATTGAATTGTGAAGAGAACCGCGGCACCCAGAGGGTTAATGTTCTTTGTTAAGTATCACTGAAGAAATCACTATATTGTGGAACATCCTGTATATAGGTTCAATTCACTGGAAGATCACCACGGAAATCGGTACATTGGTACATCACTGTAAATAATGGATCACTTTTCACTTGTTAACTATAAGGTGTTTCAACCTATATGACGATAAGCCAACTGTTGTTAAAGCCACCTGTTATATTTATAATCCCTCATTTAAGCCAGCATTATACCACCATTAATAAAAATACTCATTCATTTAAATTTGCAGTTTATAAGTCCTTTTCTTTCATTCACTTATTTATTTATTTATCTATTTATTTTTCAACTTTGGGTTTCTCACCATGAATGGATGTTTCAATTGATTTTCCAATCTTTTTCACTGAACATATAACATATTTGAAATCATAGTAAACACTTGAAACTAAATGAATATACAGGTAGACATTAACACAAAAATACTTAATTACTAAACAATAATAGAAAACGTGTATAATTTGGGAGTGTTGCCTAACAACGGTGTAAACGCTAAAGCCGAAATTCCTAATATGTGTATCTAGTGTAGTGTAATGTGTGTATATGCACATTTTTTTTACAACAAACTTATTCAATACCCAAACCTTTTTATTCAAAAATATTTTGTAATATTCAACTACTAAATATAAACACATAATGTAGCATATCACGCAGCTACAGTCTCACTTGCAATGGATCAGGAATGAGAAAATATCTGTTGACCGGCTTACAAAATTTCATCTGAACTGTGAACAATTCTACAGAAAGACCAGATTGAGAAATGGATATCATTTCTTTTATCTCAAAAAATAGAAAGAAAGAATAGTTGTTTCGATAATCTACTTTGATCTACTAATCCTCCTAAACATGATTTTTTTTTTACCATTAACTTTCGGAAAAAAATAACCTGTACAATGGTGCATGTTCGGCTGATATTGTATATGTTGCTAATTCTATCTACGTGCACAATTTTGTAGGTCAGGGCTGAAAGGGTTAGAAATGGTTATTAGCAATCAGCAAAAAGACGTTACATCTTCAATAACTTACTTAGCGTGATATGAAGGAAAGAAAGTTTACATGTTATATATATATAGTAAACGCTTACAGTAGAAAGACATCACATTTTTTACATAAATAATGAAACCGATATGTCTACTATATTCGGGTCACGTCGCTTGCGTCAGCAATATGCATGTGAACTGTAAAACTTTCGTGAAAGGTTGGTGTATCAAAAACGATAAGATAATATTATACAATACGATACTCTAAGAATGGGCTATAATAATACAAGTTTTCATGGTTTAGTATAGTATGATATCCAGTTGAGAAGTTAAATGTTTGAGATGTGGGACTTCGGGTATGGTTAATCACTGAATGAACGAGTTTCGTGTATTCTTGAATGTATACGAAACTTTAAAGTGAAGTATATATTTTATTTTAAGCTTTTAATATTTGCTGCTAAAATTACACAGGGAAAATTACTATGAAAACTTAAAATGAAGGTTACGATTGTTGCAATCAATTGACTCTTTCGGCCTTCATTCACAATTTCGCAAACGTATGCTCAGTACGTTTTACTTTCTTGTAACCAGTGAAACAAACATCTGATCACGAGGGTGCTACCTCTGCAAAAGAATGTGCAGAAAACCAATGCTTAACTTCAACTTCTAAAATTTCACAGATAGTACTGTCAATACAACCAGGACCAAACTTATGCTTATTTTCCTTGGTTCAGGATATGCTTATTCTTATTGTCCCAGGTTCGATATTTTTCCCAAGAAGTATGTAGATATACTTCCCCATATAAGTAGATTGCTCCATATAAGTAAAGAAGCACGTTCGGAAGGAACAAATGCATAATTTGAAAGAGAAATGATGAAAATACTTTGTTTCCTAGTAAACAATTTTTAAGTCGTATACTACAAGCCTTTTTGCTGTTTTTGACGTTGCTTTTGTTAAAACGTCTAAAGAAGTCTATAAGTTGATTTGAGGTTTACAGCTTAATTTCACAATATCCCCTTGAAAACGTAGTCTTTCTATATTTGTGTTAATGCCAGCAAAATTCTGACCACTTGAGTGCATCAGCCAATGTGTGATGAGGTTCTGTACATTGCATATTAATTTTGTATCATATTGTAAATTTATGTATTACGAAATCTGCGGAAATTGCCCGTTTTCTTCTTGTAAGTCGTAGGTCACTTGCTCACTGGTATAGGTATTGCTCACTGGAAATTTAAATCTGTTCTTTTACTCGTAGGATCTTGATTCTAGTGACAGTAACGTAAGAAAAGATAAAAAAGTTTTCTAAATGAGTTACATGTCTGGCTAACTGCAGACATGTAAAATTTAATTTCAAACGGTTAAGCCATTTCTGTAGCTAATACCAGATTAGGTTGATGTCAAATTTTTTGTACTTAGGTGTACTATGCAGATTGTTCGTCTTCTCCCTCTTCAATATTTATTTCCGAAAACACTGCTGCACGCGACACTTTTTTAAAAGTAAAAAAGCTAGTGTGCCAGCTGTCCTTTCTCTAACAAGAGAGACCACTCAGACTATAATATTTGACGCACAATTTTAATCCTCTTCCCGCCTTTATGATACCCTTTTGAATGAACGTAATGTAATAAAATGTCACTTATATGAACACGCTCAACATATTAAATATTTATTTCAAACAGTTCAGCTCCCTGTATTTTATAATGTGATGTATAACATATTTCTTCAATTTTTCGGTATTCAGAGTGTAGCATTTATCTTCCCACTCCCTTTTTACTTTTAGCATAAAAAACAATATTGACTACAGTGTTTCAGGATGCTAATAACACTCGAGTTCATTGTTTGCAAAAGTCCTGTAAAAGCAGGATTCCAAACCTAGTAGACTATATATTTTGATTTTTGCTAAAAGCATTACAGCAGGTTATGATAAATTCTATGTTGAGAGCACAAACATAAAAGCACTAGTAATAATGTAATAGTAACGAAAGTGCTGTTGGGTGTCCATATTACCTTAACGTTGAATTCTGGAATCATCATGTATTTCAAATAAGTAGATAAAGATAACACACTGTTTAACAAATTTTGATCGAAAGTATGTAAATTTTTTGAAATTGCGATTTTTACATTCATTTAAGCCTAATATGAAAGGAAATAATAATAGAAGTGTTTTCTTAGTTGAGGTTGTGAAAAAAACGCCCTTGTACAACAGTAGCTATTTATATACAAATGTATTAATATTTATAGAACATTTAAAAACCTACATTTCACATTTTTTTTATCTATTTCACTGTGATGTGATAAGCTGGGGAGTTAAGAAGTACCCTAACCTATAGCTTTCTGTACCCTTGTACTTTCTTTTTCAAAATTGCGCACATACCAGTTTCACAGCGATACAGAAAATAAAGTAACCGTGATCAAGTTAAAGATTAACAATTCCGTAATAAAAATCAGTATTAACATCAAAACATGAAAAAATATGTACAAATACCTTTTTGTTAGAGAACTACACTGCAATGTAGACAAAAGTTTCAAGTGATCCCTAGTACAGGATTATGTTTATTTTATTTTGAGCGTCTTTGCTTGGCTTGCCTTTTGTAGGTTACATCTGGAGCATCCCTTGCAATAGTCCAACAGTAGTCGGCCAATATGTTAGAACACCACTTTCCTTCATATCTCTTCTCCATGGCTGCAATATCTTGATGGAAACGCTCACCATGTTCGTCACTTACTGCTCCACAATATTCGGGAAGGAAGTCTAGATGTGAATGAAGAAAGTGGAGTTTCAGAGACAGATTGCAACCAAGATTTTCGTAGCACAATAACAACTTTGCTACCAGTTGTTTGTAATTTGTTGCTCGGTGTCTTCCCATGACAAGTGAACATACACTCTTCAAGCTTTCCCACGCAGCATTCTCCTCACCTTGGAAAATTTCGTTGAACTTGTGATCTTTGAATAGTTGCCTAATCAGTGGCCCTATGAAAACACCCTCTTTAACTTTGGCATTACTTAATTGAGGGAATTGTCCCCTTAGGTACTTATAGTCCTCATCCTCTTGGTTCATGCTCTTAACAACACTTTTCATAAGACTTAATTTAATATGTAGAGGGGGAAGCGAAATTCGGTTACGATCCACCAGTGGTTCATGCTGCACATTTTTCACTCCCGGCTGAAGAGTTTCTCTGGTACTCCAATCACTTTTGCGGTAATGAGATCCACGATCTCTACTGTCCCATTTACATATAAAGCAACAATACTTTGTATACCCTAACTGCATACCTAGCAACACTGCTATTACTTTAAGGTAACCACAAATGAGCCACTGAAAATCATAATATTTAATAGCTTGAAGTAAACGTTTCAAGTTTTCATAAGATTCCTTCATATGAACTGCGTAACCTACAGGAATTGAAGGAAGTTCATTTCCAATATGTAAAGGCACTGCCTTTAACTCACCTTGGACGAATCTATAAAGAGCCTCCACTCCGTAGGTTCGTAATTAATTTTAAGTGCCCTCATGAGACCATTTACATCTGTACATGTCACAAGTGTGTCTTCCATAGTAAAAAATGAACATCTTCTCCCTATTCCGATACACTGAAATATTTACTTTTTCCTGCAATAAATTCTATTGCTTTAAGCGTGACGCTAAAATTTCGGCTTTGCTTTTCGAGAGGTCCAAATCTCTGATTAGATCACTTAGTTCCTCTTGAGTAAGTCTATGTGGTTCACATGGAGGTTCTACCACAAACTCAGGGTCCTTCGAAGTACTTGATTCAGGAGTTTCAACTTCTTGATCATCAGAAAAAAGATCGTATTCTTTATCTGGGTCAGGAACAGGTAGTCCTTCTCCATGTGGAACAGGGCGCATTGCAGAACGAATGCTAGGATATATCAAGGCCCGCTTCTTCTTCGTGGAAATTCCCTTCTTGACGGAAGGAACCATACAAAAATAATAGTCTCTGATGTGGTCGCTTGGCTCCCTCCAAATCATGGGCACTGCAAAAGGCATTGAGTGCCCCTTCCCATTAATTCAATTTCTTAGCTTGCTGGCACAAGTGTTACACACAATGTGGTGTGCCCAAGATTTATCTTGGTCTCCAATTTTACAACCAAAGTAATATTGATAGTCTTTTCTTATTAGTGGTGTTATAGTCTGCTTTTGTGAGGAAAATGTCACTTCTCCACACACGTAGCAGAAGCTATCCGCACTGTTTACACAATTTCGCGGCATTTTTGCTTATTGAAATCCTGAAAATGTCACTTGAAATAGCTCCGACAACTATTTAAAAATATACATTCGAAATACCAGTATTTTTTGCGTACTTGTAGTTGTATTTTTATGTCCTGCACTACACAAACGTCACACCCAAAGCGCTGATCACTGCACTAAACCTGTCTTTTCTAACAATAGCAGAACACTAACGAGATAAGGAACACAATGAAACCAAACGTTCATATAGTTTCTCCAGTGTTGCCGGATCAGTGTAACATTTTACCCCAAACGCAGCGAATATATTTATTTTTAAAGCGTTATTATTAGTCATGCCTGTAAAACGAAAAGTAGAGCTAATATTCGAAAATAACATTCAAATTCTTGATCAGCACCACACAATCAATAAGAATTAGCTGATTTTGTTCAATTTACATTTTCATTCTTGAACAGTGTAATTTACAAACTCAATGCTTCTCAAATGTATTTGTTTAATTAGAATGTATGAGATTTAACTACGTCGCTACATATCAATATAAACAAAATTTTACTATCTGAAGGTATCATACTATATAAAAACGCAACCTTAAATTGGTATACTTAATGAAATAACGTATCTTGTGGAAAATTTTAAAAGATGTTAGTATCGTCCCTTTGTTTCTTTTTACTCATAGTGACAGTTTCTTGTAGGTGCAATCGCAAAAACCTCTTCCTATTTTTAAATTTTCTGCCACAAAAAATAATAATGTTAGTGACAACGGATCTCTATTTTCACTCATAATAAATGTTTATTCCATATAGCACAAAAGAAGTATTTTGGTATGCACCTGAGTTAACTCTGTCATCGTAAATATCGTGACGGACATAAGTCTTTAACCAAGTAATAGCTACTGCTTTGAAACAAATGGAGAGTGTGAGAATTAAATCTGCCATATCTGTAGTATCGTGTGCAGAAGATACATACTTCTGGGTCATGATCGGAGTGGGACATCGTAATTGGTGAGTCGTAGTGGGTCATGGTGGTGGTGGGTCGCAGTGGGTCGCGTGCTGTTGACCTACGATCGACTGCCCCACCGACTCAGTGACCAACTCCAGCTGTGGCACTTTCCGGAATATCCGTACAGATTTTAAAGAAAAAGTTTCAAACGATATGTAATTGTTACATTTTAGGTTAAGGTATCGCTAGTCTGCTGTTTCGTTTTTGAATGGAATTACGATTCGCCATGGCTTTTTCTACATATTGTTTTTGTGAGAAAACCTTAATGAGCAATAGAAAATACATCTGTTTTTCGATTCGGATTGGTTTGGGTTAACAGCTTGTAAATAAAATCACTTAATGTCCAACGCTTATGCCTGTTAGGCTAAGGACAACTATGATTAAAGCAAGTGAATTGTGATGGACGAATTGGTGGAATGAGGAATTGGGAGTGTCCCGAGAAAACCAACGAGCACTATTTTGTCCGTCTCAACCTTACTTGCCTTGGACACGAACCAGGCCCCCCACCCATCTGATTGATTAGTAGGCGGGGTCTCACTTTCGATTCCCGATGGAAAGCCTTTGAAATATACACTGTCCTTGGTGTATCCCTGTCTTTCAAGGCTATTGAAATTACCTGGAGTACGAGAATAACCGAATAGAATAGAGACAAATTTCAGAGATGCTTTCAGTCCTTTTAAAATTTAATCTTGAATTCTTTGGACTGCACTATTTTATCATGACCACAATCAGTGATTCATGGTTAACAAAACATTGGATTCGTAAACGTTTGTATTTCCTACATACACGAGTGATTCTTAACTTTTACTTAAAAGAGCATTATTAGAGTAGGGGCTTGAGTGTTCACTTCGTGTGTTAGGGATCCGCAGTTTGATTCTCCGTGGATATTCAAAAAAGAAATTATAATTTAGAATGATTATATTTCTGAAATGTAATAAAATGTAGAATCGTCGATTTCTCTCGTTCTTACAAATTACAGTTGAAACGACTTCCTTCACAGGGGAAAAGTAATTACATGACGTCACAGTCTACAATCTCGATTTCTACTGTCTGAAAACTTCGCTTGTTTCGCAAATAATTCATGAATAGAAACGGGTCATTCTTCAGGCCTAGTTTGAGTCATAAATTTTTCAGGATCGCCTGTTACTAAGTGTTTCTTGCACTCTTACTAGAAATAGTAATAATATTTTCGTACTGCGTTTACAAGAAGTTCCGTATATTCATTCAAGAAAAGTTGATAAATAATAATTATTCCTTTCTATATATTTTGATAATATTGCGCATACATAATCCAATGTCTTTACTAGTTTAATAACCTAACTTCTGGGCCAAAACACTAGCCAACTCTTTGCGCATAGGCTTTTATGCCATTTAAAATCATAAAAAAACTTACATCTAAAAGTGCATTACACTATACATAATTGCATTTTTACTCTATCGCATAAAGTCCTCCTGATTGTTTATAACTTCTGGTCCATTTCTTGAGTGTCTATAACTTTCAGCACACCCGTTATCGCAGTGCTTTGACAAGAACATAAGGATAGCGTGAAGTATTTAATGATTAGAATGCTAAAGTGCTTTGAGGTTAAAGCTAAATACTGTACATTGCGTCTATAACTCCTAATTAAATTTATCTTATTATATTGCTCCCTTTGATTAGCTAAACAGTTTTAGTTTCGTTCAAATTCATTCACAGACGGTTGTATATTGAAAAGTTGAAGTTCAGAATGTTGCACATAGATATATATTCTCTCATCTGACTTGCTGCTACATTTATATATATACTCTTGCATTCACTCTTCCTTAAAACAAAGAGAAAAGATATGTTACTTGCTTGCGTCATCTTACACTCGCCCACACACGCATTCTCTGAAGTCAACCGGAGCTCTGGGACTTCTGCCAAATATATATCATGCTTCTCTTGCTGCTCACTTTGAGAAAAACTTCCGGCAATTTTCTCCGGCGGAGTGTCTCTCTGCTTATATTTGAATCACAGTCGTCAGTCAAGAAAATTTGCAAATATAACCGCTACCAGGTTATAGAAGTATTTTTTGTGGACGCTCTGTATATTTCGTAAAGACAGTGATTATTATTTTCGATTTATACTTTATTCTGCGACGCTATAAGTTTTTTCTTCGGTGGGAATTGCTTTCTTCTCACGCAACTGGATAAAGAAGTCTTTCATCGCTTTTTCATATATATATATATATATATATATATATATATATATATATATATATATATATATTGTGGCAGTACTCGATTTTCGAGGAAAGTAATTTGTATATTTTGATTCTATTTTTATGTTTGTCACAAAATCATTTATTAAGGTTATGGGAATTAAATGTTGTATATGTGAGTAAATGCAAGCTGCACAATGTTGCTAATGTTTGTGTCAGCAGTTTGTTGTAAACAAATGTGTATAAGAATGTCATCGTTGAGAGTCTGGCAATGTAGGAAGGAAATGTTGACAATGTGTCTATCCTCACATTAGCCAGATTCTAGAAATTGTATAAAGTGAATCTGTAAGATTTCACGAATTTCATGAGATTACGGATGTGCGGAGAATTGCTTAGAATCAGGAAATCAGAACGTGTCGAAGATTGCAATTTTGAGTTTTGACACATGGAAGGAATTTGTCTCTCCATGTGAAAACGGTGTTGCACGTGCTGCAGCAGACGACAAGCAGACGACGGAGGTTGGACAACGCTAAACAAAACTGGAGGACGAGAAGGTTTTGGGGACAGTTGATGGACAGTTGATGGATAGTCGGTAGGAGGTCCATGAGGAGTCTATGATCAAGTTACAGTGATCATTCTTTGGTTCGAGTTTTGGAGAACCAAGTTCTATTCGAGAATCAGCCAGATGACAGGAGGAGAAAGTACTTCATATTCCAAATCATTCTAACATCGCAGAACATCACGCAGAGAGTAGCATTTGAGGGGAGCCATACCTCAATGCTCATTTTCGTCTTTCAACAGCAAGGAGATTTAGCTTAAAGGAGCCGAGTTCAAGGCCGGAGCAACGAGGGAAACACACCAGTTTTATCCAGGTATGTGTGGCACCGATTCAGGGTTCAAAAGCTCAATACTTGACCGTTTCTGTACCCGTCTGGCAAATGATTCTTAATATCCGTCATTACTAGCGTTCTGAAATCTTACAGTACACTCATAAGCATAACGAAATACAGTGATCTTATATTAATGAAGTGGACGTCTCTTTATTTAAATTATCCCCAAATGAGAAACCTCTCGCAAATTGATATCAAAGTTTGTCCCACTCATTCTAGATGGTGAGTGGAAGGCATCCAGTTTCACTCAACTTTGCATCCCCAATTAGGCACTGAGTGGCTGGGATGTCATGGTGGAAATGCTGGTTTGCTTAAGCAATTGTATCGATTCCAGTAGACACGATTAGAGTCCCTCCCTACCCTCCCGTTTCATGTTGGAGACGCTGGTGGCTTACGCCTTGGTATCGGTCTCAGTAAATGGGTACTTTAACTTGTAGTAAAATTAAACCCTCCCTTCCCACCCAAATTTTTAATGATATTATATTACGTAAATAAAACCCACCCTTACCACCCTCTCTACGATGAAGTGTAATTTTAAGTATTGTGATCGTATTTTCTCGAATTAGGTTAAGGTATTAAGTTATAATGTGTTAATTGATATAGTGTGAATTTAAGGTTTTGCAATAAGAAAATAGTGATCCGACTTTCCCGACAAGTTAATTAAGTAGCTCGAATATACGTGTTATAGGAATAAATAAGTTTAAGTAATTAATAAGTAAATGAGTAACGAAAGTATTCGTACGAGAGCACAAAAAGCGGCAAAAGGAGTACAGGTCGGAAGCTTGTTTAATATTGCGAGTTCGAGTAAAAAAAGCAAGAAAGTGTGAAACCAAATTTGAAATTAGGACCCGTCGAGAATTTCCCGTCCAGTCCTATAGCAAAATCTTATACGGAAGATTTTACATCAATTTTTCCATTTGAAAGTAGCGTAATAGGTAATAAGCAGTCGAGTAGTACAAAAGAAGATAAAATGGCGACAGTTGTAACATTTTATTCCGATGTAAACAAACTTCCGAAGTTTGACTTGAAGACAGATAGCGATATAATTGGCTTCTTTGATGAGTTTGACGACGCGTGTCAAATGGCAGGCGTGAGTGAGGACAAAAGAAAAGAGCTATTACCTAGTGTATTCAAAGGGAATGGTAGACAATGGATGAAGGTATTTTTAAAGAGAAGGAATGTTAGCGAAACTAGTTATAAGCAATTACAGAAAAGCATAATAGAAGAATTTACACGTACAAATGTAACATTAGATATAGAGGAACGTATAAGAGAAAGGTTGCATCTCGAGGATGAACCTATAATAAATTATGTGTATGATATGCTAGTTTTGTGCGAAAGATTAGACGCTAGCATGGATGACAAAAAGAAAATAGAGATAATTGTAGGTGGTCTTCAGCCATATTTCATGGAACGAGTAGGAACTAACTCGTATTCGACAATTGACAAATTTGTAGAGGATCTTCAGAAAGTAGAGAAGAATAAGTGCAAAGTAGAGAAACGCGTTAAACGGGAAAACGGAAAGGTTACTGTCAAAGACCTTCTAAAGAAAATGAGAGAACAAGTAGAAGAGGAGGATAGCGATGGGAAATTGATAAGTTGTTGTTAAAGAAAGAAATTAAAAATAGGGAAGACGTAAAAATTAAGCAAGAACCACCGAGTATCACTCAGTTGGGTGAACTAGAGAAGAAAATAGAGAAATTACAGTTGACATTAGCGGCTAATTTTCAAGACCGAAATAGTAGAGAAGACAAAAGCGATAGTGATTCGAAGCAACAGAAGAATAATAGTAATAATTTTAGAGGAAATAGAAATTTTCGGAATGGAGGACGAAATTTTTACAAGAATAATGGAAATAGGAACTGGAATCGGAATAATAATAATAATAGTTATAATAGGAATAGAGGTTCTAGCGGATACAATAATAGAAGAGGATTTAGGAATAATTGGCGTGGTAACCGAGGCGGAAGGAAGACGAGTTTTTGGCAACAACGAGGGAATAGTTGTTGTGCGAATGGTGTTAATGGTCCATCATGGTGCCAAAATCATAGCCAAGTAAATAGTACAGTACAGTATGTTCCAGTGGTACCGAACCAGATAAATGGTACAACTTATTATCAGGCTACAAGTTCAAATAATTTAAACTAAGTCAAACTGTAAATGACAGAGGCGCATTTACAGGTGGTAAATTAAAAGTTAGAGAAATAGTAGCCTCTACGTTAACGGATAATAATATGCTCTATGTTCCGATAGAAGTAGATGGTAGAAGTCATAAGGCATTGATTGATACAGGATCGCAGATATCTATTGTAAATGAAAAGCTAGTCCCACCTAGTGCGAAGGTAATCCCTAGACCAACACGTATTCGTGGAATAACAGAATGTGTTAGTAGTAAATAAGATCGCTGTGATTAGATTTAAAATGGCCGGACAGACATTTCATTTGGAATTTCGCGTAGTGAAGGATTTTCCGTATCAAGTTTTGATCGGGAATGATTTTCTACAGAGTCAGAAGTGCCAAATAAATTACGGTCAGAATAAATTGACATTGCAGAGATTTGGAAAGCCAAGATTAAGGAAAAGGGAAGAACAGGAATCTGTGACGGTGTCTGATAATGCAGCTTTAGGAATAAAACATTGTATTAGACCAAGATGGGTACTAGGTCATAAGGTACGGTTGTTACCTAGGACTAAGACTACTGTGGAAGTGAATTTGGTTAGTTCTTGGAATAACAGGGAATACTTGTTAGAGCCGGACAGGAAGATAGGAGCCCAATACAATGTGTTGATTCCGCGTGCACTTTTATCGGCTGAAAATAATAAGATCGAAATTATTAATCCATCTAATAGAGCAATTTTATTAAGACCAAATGTAACGCTAGGAAAAGCTGAAGAATGTGTGGATGAAGAACAATTGAAGAACGAAGGATTATCAACCGAAGATATAGATAGTATTTTAAGATCTCGTAGAAATTTTGATAAATCTCGATTGAAATTTGGGACCGAAACGAAACCGGAAATTAGGAATAGAATTGAGAGTTTGTGCTATGATTTTGCGGATGTTTTTGCATGGCAGGATGACGAATTAGGACAAGTAAAACATTTTGAGCACCACATCGAGTTAGAAACGAAAGTACCATTTAGACGACACCAATATCCTATTCCCATAGCGTTAAGAGATAAAGTTAAGGAACAAATTAACATTTTGTTAAGACAAGGAATAATTGAAGAAAGTTCAAGCGCTTACAACTCTCCGATGTTGTTTATACAAAAACCGCCAGGGGGTATTCGGGCAGTTTTGGACTGCCGGTTTTTGAACAAATGCGTCAAACTGCATAGCATTGCGCTGCCTCCGATTCATCAAATTTTAACTTGCATGGGAGGACATAAATATTTTAGTATTTTGGATGTAAAGTCAGCTTACCATCAAGTGCCTATTTCTGAGGAGTCACGAGAGTATACCTCATTCAATATACCAGGCGTAGGAGCTTATCAGTATCGTGTTCTTCCGATGGGATACTTACAATCGCCCGCCATATACACAAAAATAATGGCGATGACCCTGGCAAATGTAAATCCAGAGTCAGTTTTCTATTATATGGATGATGTATTTTTATATACGAATAATCAGGAGAAAATGGTAGACGTACTACAATCAGTTTTTAAAAGATTGAGACATTACGGACTCAAACTATCTGTAGAAAAGTGTAAGTTCATAGAAAGGAAAATTTTGGCTCTCGGACACATTGTCAGTGACGCAGGATACGAGGTTAGCCCGAAGATAATTCAGGTGATAAAAGCATGTAAGGCCCCGAATAATGTAAAGCAGTTAAAATCTTTTCTTGGTTTAACAAATTACGTTAGAAAATTTTGTAAGGATTATGCCAAAATCACATCAGCGTTTCAACCAATTTTGAAAAAGGGTCACAAGTTCGAATGGAATGAATCATACCAGCAGGCGTTCGATCAATTAAAATCAGCACTAATGAATGCACCATTACTAGCTCCATTTAGGGAAGATTTGGACACGAGAGTGTACACAGACGCATCGACTAGTTCGATTGGTGCAGGTTTAATGCAAAAACAGGCTAATGGTGAATGGACACCAGTAGCGTACTACAGTCGTGTGTTACGTCCACAAGAGAAGACCAGACACATAGTGGAATTAGAAATATTGGCAGTGATAAGTTCATTAAGAGCGTTTAATTATTACTTGTTCAATAAAGAATTTGAGCTGTACACCGATTGTAAGGCATTAAAGTATTTGCAAAGGTCACCTAAATTAGCTCCGAAATTGGTGAGATGGAGTTTAGACTTAGCCCAGTATAAGTACACACCGGTGCATTGTCCTGGAGAAAAGAATCCTAGTGATATTTTGTCCAGGAACACGGACATTGAACCAACAGTGGAGGATATTGAGTTAGAAACGTTGAAAGTGAATTCCGAAGATCTCCAAGTTAATTTGACTTTCGATAAGGACATTGATGTTGGCGAGTTACAGAGAAAAGATTCATTTTTCGGACCGATTATGCATGCAATTGAACACCCAGAGGATGCTGACGTAAAGGCCGAAAAGCAAGCCCGATGGTATACGGTAAAGGACGATAGGCTTTATAGAACACAACGAATGGCAGGTGGTACAAAGTTATTATTGTGTATTTCTTATGCATTAAGAGAACAGGTATTTAAGAACCTACATTGTTCGGTATATGGTGGCGGACATTTTTCTTACACGAAATGTTATAAACGTGCACTAAAGTTAATATATTTTCCGAACATGAAGAAATTCTTCATGGAGAAGATAGGAGAATGCATAAGTTGCCAGATACAGAAAAGAAAGACAGGAAGAGTACCATTTCACGCGCAGACGTACCCCTCTTATGCTCCATTTCAGTCAGTTGTGATGGATGAGGTTGGTCCTTTTAAATTGTCTCGTAACAATAGAAATAAGTACATTCTAGTATTTGTAGATAATGCAACTAGATTTGTTATCGCTAGAGCGGTACCCGCAGTAACGGCAGAGATCGTTGCGCAGGTAATTTTCGAAGATCTAATTACGAAACATGGGGTTCCATCTCAGCTCCATCTGGACAGGCTATCATCTCATCGCAGCAGAATAGTGGAAGAAATGGCAGAGAAATTTGGAATGCAATTGCATTTTGCGAATACAAGCGCCCATTATTCGATAGGGAGTGCAGAGAGGGCCATTGGCTCATTACAGCAAGTAATGAAGCATTACATTGACAAGGATTTTTCAAACTGGGATGAGATCTTGCCAAGTTTGATATTTACTATTAATACGCAAGTGCATGATGGTACTGGTTTTTCGCCATACTATCTATTGCATGGAGTCGAACCAAGAACGTTTCTTGAGCAGGACCTAGACATTCCTTGTGAATACGTCGACAATGAGGTGAGACTTCAGAGCATAAAAGAGGCACGACAGCTAGCGTACAAAAATTTGCAGAGAAGATTTAGATCTCAGAAGAAGCAAATAGAGAAAAAGTTTGCTGAACCGAATTTTGAAATTGGTCAAAAAGTGTTAATTAGGGAAATGCCAAGAGCAGGTTTGCCCGCATGTTTTGGTAACCGTTACAATACAAAAGGGGTAATTGTGGACAAGATAAACAATAATTCATACAAAGTACAGTATGAAGCTAAAAATGGCGAAAAGAAGAGTGACACTATAGACTTAAGACGATTAAAATTATTTGTAGAAAGTAAAAATGGTGAAAAGTATGGTGAGACAGATCAAACATCAGATGGTGATGAATAAATTTAGATTTGGTGAAAAAAAAGTTTTAACATAGGGTCTAATGTAACTATGGTACAAATTGGGTCTACCGATGAAGTGTCAGAAAGGGGGCACTTTCTCAACCAAACCCTAATCCCGAGATTGGAGGAAATGCTAATCTCCATCAGGAAATTTCCCGAATCGATAGACACTTTTTGAATTATAGTTACTAGAATTGTGAATAAATAATAAATGTATGGAATGTAAAATTAAAATTATTAATTAAAATTAGTTGACACCTAGAAAATAAAATAAAATATAAAATACATAGAATTAAATAAATTGTTGACAGTAGGCTAAAACACAAATAAATAAATAAATGAATAGTAACAGGAAATTAATATTAGGTTTTACTAATTCCAGAATTTTATTCGAGACTGAAAAGGAAACATTAGAATATGGAAACAACAATGTGGGTGATCTATATAAAATTGATAATTATGGTTCATTTTGGAAAATCAGACGAGCATCATCAAGTAACTATGAAGGATGTAGGGATAGCCCTAACGCAAGATTCGTTGGCTGTTCATGCGTCAAATATGGTTTATACAACTATTCGATTACATGTTAATTTTCACGAAGCGGTGCCGATGCACAAAGTGTGTAGTGAATCATATGATATTCTAGAAGAGTACGCAGAAAGGGAAAGACAATTTAGAATTAATATAATAAATTCAATACCATGTCAATTTGTATTCATAAATGGTAGTTCTAAATGTATGGAGTCAACAAGGACTAAACGTTCAATTTGGTCTATGCTATTAGGATTTGGGTCTATAGGGTTGTCAACCTATAACCTAATACACACACAACAATTGTCGACCTCAATTCAAAAATTGTCTGAACACGAAAATGTATTGGCTGAGGAAATTCACAAATTAAAATTATCGCATAACGAAGAAATTTCAATAATGCATGGTGTGGTAGTTAAGGTACATCATGTTCTTCAGAATGTAAGGAGTAAACTGCAAGAGATGTATTGCTACTTGCAGCAAGCTCAAAGGAAAATTTTGACTAGTCTATTTTCTCATTTAGCTAGAGAAAGAGTGACTAAAATATTCAACGACATACTTAGCAACCAATTATCCTATCATATTTTGTCGAATTTAGATGTGAATAAATTTATAAATAGTCATGATATTTTGAAGCATTCAATTTATCGTTCTGATATAGGAATGTTCTATCGAGTATCGTCGATTTATTTAATGAAATATGACTATAATGAAAACAACATCGACTTATTACTAAAAACGCCTATTGTTTATGAAAATACTGTATCAAAAATGTTTAATGTAATTTCAATGGGTTATCTAACTAACAATTTTTGTACGTACTATAAGTTACCGGAAGTGGTATACTTAGCTAATGGAATATATCACACACTAGATCGATCGAAATGCGAATTCAAGAGTTTCTTGTATTTTTGCGAGCAGATATCATTAGATGATGCAGCTAAATGCTTGAATAACATTGTGTTCAATGGATCGTTAAGTGGTTGCGAACAACAGAGAAATACCTAGGCAAGGTAGTGTACAAATATACTCATGCTGGAGTATTATACTCGTCATTGGTAGAAGGATATGTGACTGAGCTAGGAAAACATCACGAAGTTACATCGACGAAGGTAAATTTTGGGAATAATTGTTCGTACTTCATTGATTACAGTTTATTTGATAACCTAATTTTTGGAGAATTGGCGATTCCAACAAGAAAAGTAATAAGCGTAAACAATAAGCATCTAAGTTTGATAAGGAATTGGACGCTAAAGCAATTAAATTTTAGTATACATCATGAGGAACTCAACAATCTAGCTGAAAATTTATTAAAACTGAAAGTGGATACCACTGTACCACTACTAATAATTAGAACGAATTACATAATGTATGTAATAGCAGCAATCATATTAGTATTAATTATTTCAGTCATTGCATTAATAACGTTATACTGCAGACTGTATAAATCTATAAGAAAATATAAAGTAGAAAATAGTGAACCATAATAGTCATAATAATAATAATAATAATAATAATAATAATAACGATAATAATAATAACATTATTTAAGATCAAATTGTATAAAAATTGTTTGTATTCCGTGAACTAGAGCGAGAAAAGTTTAGAAAAGGTTGTAAACCATTTTGTAAACATTGGAATTAAGTATTGGTAATTTTGAAAAAAAAAGTTGGATGTAAACAAACATGTAAATGAGTCAAAAGCGTTTAAATCATGCATTCCATACTCACCAAACAGCCATCACCAATAAAAAACACCACCACCACATAAAGGTATAAGGTTATGTAAACAAAGTCTATAGTCTATGATAATCCATAATAGTCATACTACCCAAACCGGATAGGTTGTATTGTAATACGGTATACTAAACGAGGTCCCATTTCCGTATAAAGTGTGAACAAAATGAAGAAAATAGTAAAATAAGGATAGAAATAGATGAAAATAGATAACCTAGACAAATCTAGGATAGTGACATCAATCAAGGATAGATAAAGTCAAAAACATTCAAACATTCAAGAAGGGATAAGGAAAATAAATGTAGAAAGTAATAATATTAGTAATAACAACACTAGAAATAGTTAATAATAGATAAAAATAGATGAGTTAGTAATAAGTTACTATTATAGTAATAGTAGATAGTATGTATGTATAATTATTACAAGTGTTTTATAAAATAGTGAATAATGAATTTTATATTGTATGTAAATGGTGAATTAAAAGGTTAAAAGATGCAAATAAGCATAGATAAAGCTAGAAATAATTCACAAATAGTGTTAAAGAATGTTTAGTGTATGTAGCAATATTTATTTTCGTATTTATTCATTATTTTTAAAGTCCGAAAATTTTTGTAAGTTTTAGAAAAGAAAAGAAAAGAAAATAATGTATTTATTATAATTAGTAATAATCAATCAATATTGATTGAAAAGAATCATTAGAATTATTAATTTTATTGTGGAACGTAATTTGTTAACGATATGAGCAAAGGCTCACATATTATTCTGTATGGATTTGCGTCAAACAGCTATTGAATACTCTGAGCAGCTAGAGGTAAGAATAAGAAGTGAGACCCCGCGCGAGAGTATCTCCGCGAGAGGCTACGTTAGTCTCCACTCCAGGTCTCGAGCACATGGAAAATACGAACGATTCCGAGCGAACTCGAGCGTACACGATCAGGAGTCGCTCTATCCAGCTTCGCTGTAGGTTCCGCAAGCTTGAAGTTGCATCCTAGTCGGAGCGTAAATCTATATAATATGTTTTTAGAAATTCTAGAAAAATTAGTATTTAATAAAATTAATGATATTTAACCACGCAAATGATTAAAATAAAGTTTAAACTACATAAATACGTATGAAATAAGTAATAAAAGCTTAAATATAGAGAGATATAGCGAGTATAATTTAATGCTATATTTATTATAGAAAAAGAGTGAAAACATGAGTTTTTAAGTGTGAAACATAGTCTCCAAGTTATGGTTAGAAGGACTTCACACAGAGCTAAAGTTTTAACGGTCATGCACAAAGATTACTAGGAAAGTAACAAGGGTGCTCGACACAGAAAGAACAAAATAAGACTGCTTCAAAAATATGCGACTTTTAGAACGCAAAAAGTGTAGGCAGACACAAGATAGGAGTTTTAATTATTTAATTAACTATAATAAATGTAATTATCTACAAATTTTAAGTAGGCCTATCCCGACTTTATCTATTTCTCATCTATTTCAGATAATATCCAAAAGCGAAGGAAATGGACATCAATGCAATGTTATTATTAGTATCAGCGTTAGTTTTAGGAAGTGTATTAGTGGTAATAGTAATTATCACATGTTATATTTTGTTAAGATTAAATAGGATAGAGAGGAAATACGAAAATAGTGTAAGAAATAGTAAAAATAATGTAAGATCAAACATAGATGTAGAAGTAAATGGTAGAGATGAGTCTGAGACTTACGCAGTTTCCCAAGTATCACCAATTTATGCCACTATTTTTAATAAGAGCAAATCTACACTAAAAACTATCCCACAAAGCACTGATATCACTATTTTTAAGAATTTGCCAGATAGTAGTATAGCGGATTGTAGTAAGAGCACTGAAACTGAGCGGGAAACACACACTTGCACCACATCACTACAGAAGATGAGAAATACACTAATACATCAATGGGACACTATGAATTCACGAAAACCGACGTTTTCAACGAAAATTCCAACAAACACGGAAAAACTGAGTGCCCGAAAAACATGAAAAGTGAATATTTTTATCCATGCGACGTGGTAGTGTTATAGAATATAGTGTTTTAAAACTAATAACGAAATAATTGCTAGTAAATATTAACACTCGATGTTATCCGTTCAACAGTGACGCGCCAACAGAAAGGCAGGAAAAGGAAGTCAGGTTAACCTTGATTGAAAAGTGTTGATCTTGCAGATACTAGGCTGGAAGTATCTACAGTATATCCAACGCCCTGCGGCAAGATTTTATTTCCGTTCAAGCTAAAATGTCAGTGAATAAAAATTTTGATGAAAATAAAACAATTAGATTTTCAAGTTTTACAGTGCTAATGTAATAAATATTAACTAACTATGTTTTAAAAACTATGTTACAAGTTTTTGTTTTAGATTTCCAATCACATAGCGGTGGAAATAAATGAAGTTGAACCAGTACTGATACGGCCAATAAATTCATTGGTTGGCACGTATGGACAGACAGAGCAGTGGAAGTTTTTGGTAACTTGAGACTCTAAAAGCGTTGTCTTGAAGAGAAGATAATTCAAGAGTACTTGCAAACTAACATATATGTAATTATGCACAATCACTCTTGACCAAATGTGATGAGAAAGTATTTCAGCGAACACTCACTAGATGTCGTGAGCGTATACTTTGCCAGATTACATTTGAAATTTTTGTATTTTATAATTATAGGAATTAAGGGAAAAATTAAAGATTCAAATATATATATATATATTTAATAATTTTAGGTGAAGGAATATTGACTACTGTTTATATAACTATTCTGCATAATAATACATATTTTATTTTATTTCAAGTTTATATTTATTTTTCAATATTGATTCAGTTTATATGATGTACAGGGTGTTTATAGAAAATCGCCCTCTTACGAGGTCTATCTTGGATTGCGAGGCAATCAAGTTCTTAAGGGGGGTCATGTGGCAGTACTCGATTTTCGAGGAAAGTAATTTGTATATTTTGATTCTATTTTTATGTTTATGTCACAAAATCATTTATTAAGGTTATGGGAATTAAATGTTGTATATGTGAGTAAATGCAAGCTGCACAATGTTGCTAATGTTTGTGTCAGCAGTTTGTTGTAAACAAATGTGTATAAGAATGTCATCGTTGAGAGTCTGGCAATGTAGGAAGGAAATGTTGACAATGTGTCTATCCTCACATTAGCCAGATTCTAGAAATTGTATAAAGTGAATCTGTAAGATTTCACAAATTTCATGAGATTACGGATGTGCGGAGAATTGCTTAGAATCAGGAAATCAGAACGTGTCGAGGATTGCAATTTTGAGTTTTGACACATGGAAGGAATTTGTCTCTCCATGTGAAAACGGTGTTGCACGTGCTGCAGCAGACGACAAGCAGACGACGGAGGTTGGACAACGCTAAACAAAACTGGAGGACGAGAAGGTTTTGGGGACAGTTGATGGACAGTTGATGGATAGTCGGTAGGAAGTCCATGAGGAGTCTATGATCAAGTTACAGTGATCATTCTTTGGTTCGAGTTTTGGAGAACCAAGTTCTATTCGAGAATCAGCCAGATGACAGGAGGAGAAAGTACTTCATATTCCAAATCATTCTAACATCGCAGAACATCACGCAGAGAGTAGCATTTGAGAGGAGCCATACCTCAATGCTCATTTTCGTCTTTCAACAGCAAGGAGATTTAGCTTAAAGGAGCCGAGTTCAACGCCGGAGCAACGAGGGAAACACACCAGTTTTATCCAGGTATGTGTGGCACCGATTCAGGGTTCAAAAGCTCAATACTTGACCGTTTCTGTACCCGTCTGGCAAATGATTCTTAATATCCGTCATTACTAGCGTTCTGAAATCTTACAGTACACTCATAAGCATAACGAAATACAGTGATCTTATATTAATGAAGTGGACGTCTCTTTATTTAAATTATCCCCAAATGAGAAACCTCTCGCAAATTGATATCAAAGTTTGTCCCACTCATTCTAGATGGTGAGTGGAAGGCATCCAGTTGCACTCAACTTTGCATCCCCAATTAGGCACTGAGTGGCTGGGTTGTCAATATATATATATATATATATATATATATATATATATATATATATATATTTAAAACATTGCTTTTGTTGAGAACATTTCAGTTTGTGACGAACCATTTCAGTGCTTCTCTCTGACTTATTATATGCCCAGTATATATTCTATAGTTATTGGGAACTGAATTAAGTACTTCCTTTAATTGCTTTTGAAACATTGCAATAGATTAGATCAGACTAGACCAGAACAGGTATTCAAGTGACCAGAGTGACGCCGGTTGCGTTGCTTTGCAGTTCCTTATCTGTGCTTTCTCACGCCCGAGTTATCGCAGTGTCTTGCGCATTGTGGGCAGTTGAGTAAAATTAACATAAATTATTTTCCGTATTCTGTTTGCATGTGCATATAGGTGCTTTAACTGAGTGGTTTTTGGAATGAACTGCCAACGCTTTTTAGTCGACCATTGCAGCTCGTACCTTGAGCTTTAGCGCTCAGGGAGTTCGACTCCGCTATTTTATGCAGGCATCACGCACATTGTGTTCGGAATCAAGTATGATTTTTTGATAAGGGGTATAAGCTATTAGCCGACGAAGGACGTTTTCTTTGGGCTAGCCCCCAACTAGTGAAGTCCCAGGTTCACAAACCTTGTGCGTTTAAAGAGTTATACACGCGTCCTCCAATATCAGCATTCTACTTCTTTTTCTTTAATTTGCTCAAGACTCTTCTTTACGCTTCATGATTGTTTGGCACAGTAAGTGGATTCCTCGTGGGATTATCCAGGCAACTTTCCCCCGTGCTAATCCCCCAAGTGCGTCAATGGTGTGAGAGAAGCATTCGCAGTGAAATCTGAATTATAATCTTCTATATATAAAAAGGCCTACAGTGCATTAGAAAGACAAAGTGTGATTTCTGTGATACAAATTATTATACATATTCTGTGTTCAGTGTTGTGTTCATCCCTCTTCGCTATTTTTATATATCATAGTATTTTAATAAATAAGTATAGTGTTATTTAATCCAGTGTGTTTTCGTTGTTTGTATGAGTGATGTTGTGTGCGTTTTGGTCTTGATGACTGTCTGATCATCCGTGAGGTTTTCGAGACGTGACACCCGAACCTCTCGGTGTCTAATGCTCGCCTCATCATTGAGACCGACGAGCGATTTGGAAACAATTTGTAACCCTTCTTGAAGAGGTCCTTCATCGTCCTATCCAGTTAAGTTCAGATCTTAGGAGAATACTTATTGATAGGACCATGAACCGCGAACAGCGACTCGAACACGGACTGGTTACAGTAATGCCAGGTTCATGTGCATTAGAGAGAAGCTGATTATAGAAACATCCGTCAGATGGCAGCCAAAATCAATCCTTTATAGTAGATAGAAAGTGTGTAGGATTACTGCTAGAATCTGTTCATCTAGCCGGCAAATTCAAAATATAGTAGTAATAAGATTATTGATACCTCAGTTCCTATTGAATATTTTGACAATCTGATTGCATGTTTGGATAGCCCATATATATATACCCTCACGGCATTGTCAAGGCTCTATATTTGTATTTTACATTTGAAGTTGCAACCGGATGTTTCTCACTGCCGTATACGGTTGTCCGATCATCACCCTTGTTCTTCGCGCGCACAGTCATTCGAAGAACTGAAAATGTACTTTGTATACAAACAGTTTATGGTTGTGAACTCGGAATGCCTGGTACTTATGCTTGTCACGGTCAAAAAGTGGGAGAAAAAAGGATGTGTAAAATGTAAAGAGGGTGCAACAGTGACTGATACTTGTAAGAAACACATTCATTTGTAGTTGGTGCACACTCCGCCTGTAGCGCTACTGTGGCACAACGTATATTGTAACTGTATAACTCTTGTACACCGCTTGTAGGTCTATTGACGTATGTTACGACCGAAACTATGTTGTCAGCTCTGACTGCGATAAGGCACTGCTGTACTGCTTTTTCTTTTTCTCCTTTGGCAGATTTGAGACACCAAACATGTTGCTTTAATTTTTGCGCGCTCTGAACGTGTTCCTGCGGAGCGAAGTATTTAAGAAGTTGATTACATATTTTGTTTACGATAGAAATATAAGTATTTTGAATTATAATACGGTTTAAAATTGGTTAACTGTTGAAAAATACGAAAATAAAGCTGTACTTGCAAATGTATATTAGCCGAGGACGTAGTTACTGACAGTGTTGATTACAGATTTTCTCCTGGAAGACTTTCATTACACTAGAGGTGAAAAGACGCTGCCAGAACGAAAACAAAGTGGAGGCTGTCTAAGTGGTAGCCCCCCACCATGTCGAATTCAATCACAAATTGTCGCAATCGTTTGAACATTGTTTGTACAGAAATGTGCAGGCAAAATTTTCGTTTGTACACAATTAATCGAAACGACAGAACGAAAGAAAAGGGAGCTGTCTAAATGGTAGCTCCCCATCATGTCCAATTCAATCGCATATAGTCGTAATCGTTTGTACATTGCTTGTACAGAAATGTGCAGGCAAAATTTTTGTTAGTACACAATTAGGGGCGCCGCCAGAACGAAAACAAACTGTGGGTGTCTAAATGGTAGCCCTCCCACCACGTTCAATTCAACCACAAACTGTCGCAATCGTTTGTACGTCTTTGTATATAAATGTGCAGCTGAAATTTTCGTTTGCACATAAATGGGGCGCCGCCGAAACGATAACAAACTATGGGCTGTGTAATTGATAGCCCTCCTACCATGTCGAATTTAACCACAAAGTGTCGCACTTGATTGTACGTCTTTGTACAGAAATTTACAGGAGAAATTTTCGTTTGTACACAATTAGGGGCGCGCCAAAACGATAACAAAGTATAGGCTGCCTAATTGGTAGCACCTCCTCAGGTCCGATTCAAAAGAAACTTATCTCAATGGTTTGTACATCGTTTGTACAGTAAAGCGCAGGCGTTTTGTTTCTACGCTACCAGGGGCGTCGGCGGAAAGAAAACAAAGGGGAGCTGTCTAAATGCTAGCCCCACCATGTTCGATTGAACCCCAAATTATAGCGATCGTTTATACATCGTTTGTGTAGAAATGTGCAGGTAAAAGATTCGTTTGTACTAAATAATACACGGATTAGAGTATTTTTAATATTTGATCTAGAATTGAAGAAAAATGATGGGGATTGTAATTATTGTAAGTATGTATATATCGAGGGATTGCTCAAAGTTAGAGATATGAAAGTTGTTATTTCGACTTCTCATTTCAAATGTTACACCAATGTATCATGTTTTAACGTTTTTCGATACTTAACGTAGAAAGTAGGAAGGGAGTTTGGGCTACAGCTATGTATTACCGTTTTTGCTTTTTAGCGATCAAGGTTAACCGGTTTGAATAGTGATTGCTGATATTGAAAATGATACCTATTACACTAATCGACAAAAACAAAAATCTTTTTCTCTGGCACACGGAATAAAACATCTTATTCTAATAGACTTTTCACGTAGAATTCGAATCTGCAATCGTTTTTTCTCCATCACCCTCAGTTTTTTTGTGACAGGGGCATTTTCGGGAAATTTCCCCTCATTTTTTTTTTACCATTTTCATATCAGTAGCTCGAGTACCTTAGATATGTAAAACGCACAAATTATATTCTGTGTTAGCTTGATTTATACTTAGTAAGCCCTCTAACTTTCATAAGAATAGCATTATTCCTTTTAGAGAAATAAACATATTTATGTAAAAAATATGCTATGTGTACTTTTCATTTTACCATATTCATTAGTGCAGATAAAATCACATATAACTTCCACGAAAATTACAATATAAGCACGGTTTGTATCTCATTGGATTTAAAAAAGAAAATCATATTTTCAATGATGTGTACACTGTGTCATCATTTTATATCTACTTAATAAATAATATAAAAGAAGTGAGTGGTATCTTCTTAATAAATGAACACTTATACCTCAACTAATGTTTTAGTTGTCGACTTTCTTCTGTGTTTGGCTTCCGGAACATCTCTTTCGGGTGTCCAACAGTAATCAGCTAGCATTTTTGTATCTCTTCTCCATGGAGGAAATGTCCTGATGAAAACGTTCTCCATACTCATCACTAACAGCACCACGGTTTTCAGGAAAGAAACACAGGTGGGAGTCTAGAAAGTGAACTTTAAGGGACATGTTGCAACCCATTTCTTTGAATGATTGCAGGAAATCACTCACAATTTCACGGTAATTTGTGGCTTTCTTGTTTCCTAAAAAAATTCTGTGGTAAACATTTAAGTGAACACCAAGCTGCTTTCTCAACCAGAGTTAAGAGATCCTCAAATTTTTGGTCACGAATCAAACATCTTATTTGGGGGTTTACAAAAATCCCTAGCGTCACTAATGTGAGAAAATTTTTCCTTGAGGTAACAAAATTTTGCATTACTTTTGTCCATTTCCTTAAAGCTTTGAAGAGCCCTAACTTTATGTGAAGAGGAGGTAGAGTTATCAGGGCTCACCAGTGAGGAATAAACAGCCTTCTTCTGTCCAGGAGTTAATACATGCGTTGATCATTCCTTCTTGATGTAATGTTCCGCTTTGTTTCTGCTGTTCCATTCGCAGAGGAAACGACAATATTTCGTATAACCAAGCTGCAAATCCATTAACAAAGAAATGACTTTTAAATCACAGCAAACGGTCCACTTGTATTTCTCATACTGAACTCTTTCTAACACTATTTCGATCTTTTCATGTTTTTCCTTCATATTAGTTGCATAAGCCAAAAGCACTGAAGGAAGTTTGTTGCCATTGTGCAAAAGGACAGCCTTAAAACTAGTTTTCAAAGATAGTTTTCAAAGATACAAAACTAGTTTTCTATAAACAATCTCCACTCTTTACTTATATGTGCATGTCCAAGTGTATCCATGACAGCACAGACGTTATTACAATACACTAAATCATTTTCTTGAGAATAATAGTTTTGAAGCTCTATATGAAGGTTTCGAAAAATACACACTTAAGTTTCACGATGGAGAAGATTCCAGCC
The DNA here is from genome assembly GCF_964235325.1 of Thermobia domestica. Taxonomy (NCBI): domain Eukaryota; kingdom Metazoa; phylum Arthropoda; class Insecta; order Zygentoma; family Lepismatidae; genus Thermobia; species Thermobia domestica. The sequence goes on along the minus strand of NC_137460.1, from coordinate 268,973,612 downwards.
TTTAAGTCTAGAAGGAAGAAGTTCTGTCTGTATCTAGGAGAGTTTTAAATCCCGTACGAGGTTATTTAGTTCACCCTGAGTTATCAGATGGGGATCCAATGTAGATGTAATTCCTACAGAAGTAGGATCATCTTCTTCATTTGGAACATCAGTAGTTGCCTCAAGTACGAAATCCTCATTTACCGTAAGATAAGGAGGATGTACTGGTACAGGGAATATTGCACTATATGAAACTAGCCTAATTCCTGATGGCAAATTAGGGTAGTGTACTGTGTGGTTAGATTTACTGGTTATTTCTTTATCTGTGTCATACAAAAGTAGCAGTCTGTTTCCCTCCAGATCATCGGTACTGCGAAGTTCATGTTTCGTTCACCATTTGCGCACCCAGTCAGACGTTTCACGCAAGTACAACAAATGTAGTGAGAAGCGAAATTCTTATCTTGTTCTCCAAAATTCTTATCTTGTTCTCCTACACAGCAACCAAAATATAACTGATAACACTTCCTCACAACTGGAGTAAAACATCGACGTTGCGATTTAAATGTCAGCTCCCCACATACATAACGAATTGTCCGGTTGATTTACACACTTCCTCGGCATATTGTATTCTGTAAGGTATCACACGCAAATACACACAGCAATCTACACTCCATCAAATTCCCACAAAACCCCTCTAGAAATTCCCTCATACAAAAATGGCGACATGGTGTACACATCATTGAAAATGTTTTATTGGAAGTCCAATGAGATATAAACCGTGATATATTGTAATTTTCGTGGAAATTATATGTGTTGAATACCGACCCGACCCGACCCACGACTCGAATTTACTGACCCGATTGACTCGGCTCGACAACACGACCCGACCCGTGACTCGAATTCACTGACCCAACCCGACCCGAAAATCCGACCCAATGACTCGACCCGAGCTGGCCCGTTTGATCCGACCCGACAACTCGACTCGAGCTGACTCGAGTTGACCCAAGCCGAAGTGACCCAAGTGACCCGAACCCAGGTGACCTAACCGGACAACCGACCCGAATGACCTGATCAAATCATACATTCAAACTAGCTTAAGAGAACTAGAACCTTACAAAGCTGCCACCAGAAAAAAAATGCTGGTCAATTCGTATGAATAACCTATTGTTTCGGCTTTTTTTTTTTGCATTATAATTATCCTCCTCCTCCTCAATGTTCTACCATTAATGACAGGCCAGTTTCCTTGAACTAGGTAAGAAGTTTCCGTTTTTGCGATTTCCCACTAATATCTTCCTCGCAACCCAACAAAATGTAGCACCCTCTTTATTATATTCTATCAGTTACAACCCTCTTACACACTCTCGCTCTCCTTACATCACCCTCTTTACTACATCTCTCAGAATGCAATCCCTTAGCAAGATCGAAACTTGTGATCCGTCTATTTTTTCACTTCCTTATATCGTCCAATATTCTTCTCGTCTCTTGCATTTTTTCAGCATTTCCTAATTCGTTTTCCTCTCTATCCTGCTAACCTTCTCTATTTTCCTCCACTTCCAAATTTCCAAGATCAAAATTTAGGCAATCACCTTCGAAAATCAAAATAAAATTTGAAGTGCTGAAGACAACATGATTTTCTATTAAGGAATGTGTTCAGAACTTTTTTTAATATTTTTTACTGTGTAATAAAGTATAAACAAAAATTTCATCACGTTAACATTCCGATTTTTCTATTTAAAAACAGCGTTGCTGTCTGATAAAATCATAAGAAACTAATTGCACTGAAATATTCTGTAGGGAATTTTCTTTTAATTTTTTCTTGATTAATTTACCTAGAAGATGTTTGCAACTTCTGGACAGAGTGTTGACATGTGATGGGCAGTGGGTCCTGTACAAACCTCCACGGCGCCGTCATCGTTGGTTAGCATCCCATGAACCGGTTCAAAAACAGCCCAAGCCAGCACTACATCAGAATAAGGTTCTCCTGTACAATTTGTGGACTGCTCGCGGCATCGTCCATCGGGAACTGCTACCAGCTGGTCAATGCATCAATGCAACTGTGTACTGTCACTCTCTGGATCCAGTACTTCTGAATTGCAAAGGGTTCCTCCTGTTACAAGGCAACGTTAAGCCCCACGTGGTTACGATGACCCAGGACACCATTCTACGCTTGGATGGGGAGCACTATTGGATCCGCCAGACTCCACGGACATTGTACTGTCCGATTATCACCTGTTCCATTCCTTGGAAAATCACCTTAGAGAACGCCAGTTCAAATCGCTAGTAGAGGTTCAATATGTGATACCTTCTTCGCTTCACGTTCCTTCAAGAACGACTGCGATGGAATCCACTGCCTTCCAGAACGTTGGCAGAAGGTCGTCGATGCTGATGGAGACTATTTTTGATATTCCAGGTACGTTTTAGGTTACATATCAATGTTCGAAGGTGTTGGTGAAAAGGCGGCGGAACTATATTATTACACATACCACTTCACATGATCTACATGTCTATAAAGGAAAAAAAATCCAGATTTACGTAGTTGCTTCCTAATTTCAATGGACTGATTTGTTCTTGTTAACCTAAAATGCGAACTAAAAGAAAGCAATTTGCATAATTGTTTTTCTGAAGCAGAAAAAAATGTGTGTTCGGGGCTGGTCTGCAACGTCACAAGAATTTGTTGCCACCTCGGCGTATACATTCTTACTTTTGGTGATAAGAGTGCCACTTAGGAGGATTTTAACATTACATGTTATATCCGGGAAAGCAGTGATTGGAATAATAATAAAGATTAGAATGAAATTGTTCCTATACTATTGTCGGAATCGAAAGTAAAAGGAAGAAGTCGATTTTATTATCTTTTCAGAACTTTTGATATGTAATTAATAGAAAAAACAGGACAAGGAGAAAAATTTCTGCACACCGGGACAAATTTTAAAAAACCGGGACGTATGGTAGCATTACATACTTATTTGCACGCGGAGTGTCAGTACGGAGCCACTACGTAGCAGAGTTGAAAAAAAAAATCCTGTAAATAGGTTGCCAACTCAGGAACACAAAATTACCGGCACACCCTCAAAATTATCTGTACAAATGAGAAACTGAGGACAATATTGATCGTTATTGTATTTACCAGCAATTGCCACTTCTTTAAAATTATCGAAAAGATGAATAATACTGGATATTAATCTTTTCGTAACAATTGTTGATTCATGAAACTAAATTTACTCTATAAACTTACACTTCAATCAAAGGAAATTGCTTTAAAAAGACATTTTCTCGTCTCAATAAATGTATAAAATTCTTTTACAATAAAATGTGTTATCAAATTTCTTATGTTAAATAAATAAAAAAAATGCCACAGATTTAAAAAAAATATCGATAATGTATAATAAAACAGAAATTTATGTTTGTAAAGGGACTGTTGAAAAATTTCGATGTTCAATGTTATATTCTGGATTGCAGATTCCAAAATACCGGTCAGAAGGGGTAATAAAATGTCAGTACCGGTCAACGGCCTTAATCAAAATCACAGGAATATTTCCAGCCAGGCCGGTGAAATACCGGACAGCTAGCAACCCTACTCGTAAATCAGAATCCTGAATGCACTAAAATATTTCACCATGCATTCTATAGATTCTGCAAAATGAGTTTAATGAAGATGTTCAAATAAAACAATATACTGTGTTATAATTTACCCATTAACAGTCTACTTTGTCAATTTGTTATATCTTCGACTTATCAATTTCCTGCACGAGATGAAAATAACGGTTTCTGCGCAAGTTAGAAAGAAAAAAATGCATTTTTGTCATAAGGATTCAGCTCACGTAAGAAATAATGAATAAGTTTAATAATAAGAGCCGAAGAGTGATAAACTAACTCAGCAATAACGATTGCAAGTATAAACACAAAAATATTCATTCCATCACCCTTAGAATAAGATCAATTTAGTGATCACACGATAGTGTGAACATACCAATCGACACAATAATGTATACAAAGTCTTGTTAGAAAAATACTCCATAGTATGTGACATAGTTTTTTTAATGTTTCTACCATTTAGAGAGTCAACAACATTGTTTTCGATCTCGCGACGCCCTAATTTTGTACAAACGAAAATTTCGCTGAGCATATCTGTACAAACGATTGCGACAATTTGTAATTGAATTGGATATCTTGGAGGCTACGAATTAGGAAGCGCCCCACTTTGTTTTCGTTCTGGCGGCGCCCCTAATTGTGAACAAACAAAAATTTTGCCTGCACATTTCTGTACAAACGATGTGCAAACGATTGCGACAATTTGTGCTTGAAGTCGACATGGTGGGGGCTGCAACTTAGACTGCCGCCATTTCTTTCGTTCTGACGGCGCCCTTAATTGTGTACAAACGAACATTTTGCCGGCACATTTCTGTACAAACGATGTACAAACAACTGAGATAATTTGTGATTGAATTGGACATGTTGGGGGGCTTCCATTTAGACAGCCCCCATTTTTCGTTCTGCCGGCGACCCTAATTGTGTACAAACGAAAATTTGGCATGCACATTTCTGTACATACGATGTGCAAACAATTGCGACAATTTTTGATTGAATTGGATATCGTGGGGGGCTACCACTTAGGCAGACCCCACTTTCTTTCGTACTGGCGGCGCCCATAATTATGTACAAACTAAAATTTCGCCTGCACATATCTGTACAAACGACGTACAAACGATGTCGACTATTTGTGCCTGAATTGGACATTGTGGGCTACCACTTAGACAACCCCCACTTTTTTCGTTCTGGCGGCGTCCCTAATTGTGTACAAATGAAACTTTTGCCTGTGCATTTCTGTACAAACGACGTACAAACGATTGCGACAATTTGTGATTGAATTCAGCATGGTGGGGGCTGCAACTTAGACTGCCGCCATTCCTTTCGTTCTGACGGCGCCCTTAATTCTGTACAAACGATGTACAAACAACTGAGATAATTTGTGATTGACACTTAGACATCCACCACTTTGTTTTCGTTTTGGCGGCGCCCCTAATTGTGTACAAACGAAAATTTGGTCTACACATCTCTGTACAAACGATTGCAACAATTTGTGGTTGAATTGGACATGGTGTGGGCTACCACTTACACATCCCTGACTTTGTTTTTGTTCTGGCGGCGCAGCTAATTGTGTACAACAGAAAATTTCGCCCGTACATTTCTGAACAAGAGATGTACAAACGATTGCGACAATTGGTGATTGAATGGGACATCGTGGAGGCTACCATGTAGACAGCACCCACCTTGTTTTCGTTCTAGCGGCGCCCCTAATGTGTACAAACGAAAATTTGGACTGCACATTTCTGTTCAAACAATGTGCAAACGATTGCGACAATTTGCGATTGAATTGGGCATGGTGGGGGCTATGCGACTATTTGTGATTGAATTGGACATGATGGGGGCTATGCGACTATTTGTGATTGAATTGGATATGGTGGGTAACCACTTAGACAACCCCCACTTTTTTCGTTCTGGCGGCAACCCTAACTGTGTAGAAAAGAAAATTTTGCGTGCACATTTCTGTAGAAACGATGTACAAACGATTTGGGAAATTTGTGTTTGAATTCGACATGGTGGGGGCTACCACTTAGATAACCCACACTTTCTTTTCGTTTCTGGCGGCGGCCGTAATTGCGTACAGACGAAAATTTCGCCCGTACCTTTCTGTACAAACCATGCACAAACGATTGCGACAATTTGTGATTGAATTGGACACGGTGGTGGGTTACTACTTAATCAGCCCTCACTTTGTTTTCGTTGTGGCGGTGCTCCTGATTGTGTAGAAACGAAAATTTTGCATGCACATATGAGTACAAACGATTGCGACTATTTGTGATTGAATTTGAGATGGTGGGGCTTTGCGACTTTTTGTGATTGAATTGGATATGTTTGCGGGTGCCACTTACACAGACCCCACTTTGTTTTCGTTCTGGCGGAAACCCTAAATTGTGTAGAAATAAAACTTTTGTCAGCTCCTTTCTGTACAAACGACATATAAACGATTGCGACAATTTGTGATTGAATTGGGCATGGTAAGAGGCATCCATTTAGACAGCCTCTCCGACTTTCTTTTCGTTCCTGGCGGCGCCCGTAGTTGCGTACAAACGAAAATTTCGCCCGTACATTTCTATACAAACGATGCACAAACGATTGCGACAATTTATGATTGAATTGGGCACGGTGGGGTACTACCACTTTCACAGCCCTCATCTTGTTTATGTTTTGGCGGCGCAGCTAATTGTGTACACCAGAAAATTTTGCCCGTACATTTCTGTACAAGAGATGTACAAACGATTGCGACAATTGGTGATTCAATGGGATATCGTGGGGTTACCATTTAGACAGCACCCACCTTGTTTTCGTTCTGGCTGCGCGCCTAAATGTGTACAAACGAAAATTTCACCTGCATATTTCTGGACAAACGATGTACAAGCGATTGCGGAAATTTGAACTTGATTTCGACATGGTGGGGGGCTACCACTTAGACAGCTTCCACTTTGTTTTCTTTCTGGCGGCGTCCCTAATTGTTTACAAATCAAACTTTTGCCTGCGCATTTCTGTACAAACGACGTAGAAACGATTGCGACAATTTGTCATTGAATTGGGCATGGTGAGAGGCTTCCATTTAGACATCCACCACTTTGTTTTCGTTCTGGCGGCGCCCCTAATTATGTGCAAACGAAACTTTAGCCTACACATTTCTGTACAAACAATTGCAACAATTTGTGGTTGAATTTGACATGGTGGGGGCTACCGTTTAGACAGCATCTACCTTGTTTTCGTTCTGGCGGCGCCCCTAATGTGTACAAACGAAAATTTGGCCTGCACATTTCTGTTCAAACGATTGCGACAATTTGTGCCTGAAGTCGACATGGTTGGGGCTGCCACTTAGACAGTTGACATTTTTTTTCGTCCTGGCGGTGCCCTTAATTTTGTACAAACGAACATTTTGCCTGAACATTTCTGTACAAACGATGTACAAACGACTGCGATAATTTGTGATTTAATTGGACATGTTTGGGGGCTTCCATTTAGACAGCGCCCACTTTGTTTTCGTTCTGGCGGCACACCTAATTGTGTACAAACGAAAATTTGGCATGCACATTTCTGTATATACGATGTGCAAACAATTGCGACAATTTGTGATTGAATTGGATATGGTGGGGGCAACCACTTAGACAGACCCTACATTTTTTTTCGTTCTGCCCCCCCTAATTATGTACAAACGAAAATTTTGCCTGCGCATATCTCTACAAACGACGTACAAACGATAGCGACTATTTGTGATTGAATTGTACTTGGTGGACTACCACTTAGACAATTCCAATTTTTTTTCTTTCTGGCCGCGCCAATAATTGTGTAGAACATAACTTTTGTCTGCGCATTTCTGTACAAACGACGTACAAACGATAGCGACTTTTTGTGATTGAATTGTACTTGGTTGGCTACCACTTAGACAGACCCCACTTTGTTTTCGTTCTGGCGGCTTTCTTAATTATGTACAAACAAAAATTTCTCCTGGAGATATCTGTAAAAACGCCGCGCAAACGATTGCGACATTTTGTGATTGAATTGGACATGGTGGAGGCTACCACTAAGTCTGTCCCTAATTTGTTTTCGTTCTGGTGATGCTCCTAATTGTGTACAAACGAAAATTTTGCATGCACATATCTTTACAAACGTCGTAAAAACGATTGCAACTGTTTGCGATTGAATTGCACATGGTGGAGGCTATGCGACTATTTGTGATTGAATTGGACATGGTTTGGGCTACCACTTAGAAAGACTCCGCATTGTTTTCGTTCTGGCGGCGCCCCTAATTATGTACAAACGAAAATTTCGCCTGCACGCATCTGTACAAACGAGGTACAAACGATTGCGACTGTTTGTGATTGAATTGGACATGGTGGGAGCTATGCGACTATTTGTGATTGAATGGATATGGTGGGCAACCACTTAGACAACCCCCACTTTTTTTTCGTTCTGGCGGCAACCCTAGTTGTGTACAAAAGAAAATTTTGCGTGCACAATTCTGTACAAACGATGTACAAACGATTTGGGAAATTTGTGCTTGAATTCGACATGGTGGGGGCTACCACTTAGATAACCCACACTTTCTTAAGGTTTCTGGCGGCGCCCGTAATTGCGTACAGACGAAAATTTCGCCCGTACCTTTCTGTACAAACGATGCACAAACGATTGCGACAATTTGTGATTGAATTGGACATGGTGGTTGCTTACTACTTAATCAGCCCTCACTTTGTTTTCGTTGTGGCGGTGCTCCTGATTGTGTAGAAACGAAAACTTTGCATGCACATATCTGTACAAACTATTGCGTCTATTTGTGATTGAATTTGAGATGGTTGGGCTTTGCGACAATTTGTGATTGAATTGGATATGTTTGCGGGTACCACTTACACAGACCCCACTTTGTTTTCGTTCTGGCGGAAACCCTAATTTTGTAGAAATAAAACTTTTGTCAGCTCCTTTCTGTACAAACGACATATAAACGATTGCGACAATTTGTGATTGAATTGGACATGGTGGGAGGCTTCCATTAAATAGCCTCTCCGACTTTCTTTTCCTTTCTGGCGGCGTCCGTACTTGCGTACAAACCAAAATTTCGCCCGTACATTTCTATACAAATGATTGCGACAATTTATGATTGAATTGGGCACGGTGGAGTGCTACCACTTTCACAGCCCTCATCTTGTTTATGTTCTGGCGGCGCAGCTAATTGTGTACACTAGAAAATTTCGCCTGTTCATTTCTGTACAAAAGACGTACAAACGATTGCGACTATTTGTGATGGAATTGGACATCGCGGGGCGTAGCGGCTATTTGTGGTTGAATTGGACATGTTGGTGGGCTATTACTTAATCAGACCATAGTTTATTTTCGTTCTGGCGGCGCTCCTAATTATGTACAAACGAAAATTTCACATGTACATATCTGTACAAACGGGGACCAAACGATTGCGACTATTTGTTTTTGAATTGGACATGGTGGGGGCTATGCGACTTTTTGTGATTGAGTTGGACATGGTAAGTCTACCACTTAGATAGCCGCCACTTTCTTTTCGTTTCTGGCGGCTCCAGTAATTGCGTACAAACGAAAATTTCGCTCGTACATTTCTGTAACAAACGATGTCGTAACAATTCCGTCAATTTGTGGTTGAATTGGACATGGTGGTGGGCTACCACTTAGAGAGACCCCACCTTGTTTTCGCTCTGGCTGCGCCCCTAATTATGTACAAACGTGGTACAAACGATTGCGACTGTGTTTGATTTGAACATGGTGGGTTGGTTGCGACTATTTGTGATTCAATTGGATATGGTGGTGGGCTACTACTTAGACAGACCCCACTTTGTTTTCGTTCTGGCGGTGCCTCTAATTATGTACAAACGAAAATTTCGTTTGCACATATCTGTACAAACGAGGTACAAACGATTGCGTATATTTGTGATTGAATTGGACATGGTGGGGGCTATGCGACTATTTCTGATTGAGTTGGACATGATGAGGATTACCACTTAGACAGACGCTAATTTGTTTTTCTTCTGGCTGCGCCCCCAATTATGCACAAACGCAAATTTCGCCTGCACATATCTGTACAAACGAGGTACAAACGATTGCGTCTATTTTTGATTGAATTGGACATTGTGGGCTACCACTTAGAAAACCCCCACTTTGTTTTCGTTCTGGCGGCAACCCTAATTGTGTGCAAAGTAAAATTTGCGTGCACATTTCTGTACAAACGATGTATAAACGAATGCGGAAATTTGTGCTTGAATTTGACATGGTGGGGGCTACCACTTAGACAGCCCCCACTTTCTTTTCGTTTCTAGAGGCTACAACTACGACTATTTGTGATACAATTTGACATGATGGGGGCTATGCGAGTATTTGTGATTGAGTTTGACATGGTGGGGGCTACCACTTATTCGGCCGCCACTATTATCGTTCTGCCGGTGCCCCTAATTGTGTACAAACGATAATTTGGCATGTGCATTTCTGTACAAACGATGTACAAACGATTGCGATAATTGGTGATTGAATGGGACATCGTGGGGACACCATTTAGACAGCACCCACTTTTTTTCGTTCTTACGGTGCCCTCAATTGTGTACAAACAAATACTTTGCCTGTAGATTTTTTTACAAACGATCTACAAACGATTCCAACAAATTGTGATTCAATTGGACATGGTGGAAAGCTTCCATTTAGACAGCCCCCTTTTTTCGTTCTGGCGATGCTCTAATTTGTGTACAAACGAAAATTTTGCATGCACATACCTGTACACACGATGTAAAAGGATTACGACTATTTGTAATACAATTTGACATGGTGGGACTACCACTTAGACAGCCACCACTTTATTATCGTTCTGCCGGCGCCCCTAATTGTGTACAAACGAAAATTTGGCATGTGAATTTTTGTACAAACGATGTGCAAACAATTGCGACAATTTGTGATTGAATTGAACATGGTGGGAGGCTTCCATTTAGACAGCCTTTCCGACTTTCTTTTCGTTTCTGGCATCGCCCGTAGTTGCGTAGAAACGAAAATTTTGCCCGTACATTTCTATACAAACGATGCAAAAACGATTGCGACAATTTGTGGTGTAATTGGGCATGGTAGGGACCTACCACTTAGACAGCCCCATTTTTCTCGTTCTGGCGGCGCCCCTAATTTTGTAGAAACGAAAAGTTGGTCTACACTTTTCTGTACAAACGATTACAAGAATTTGTGATTGAATTGGACATGGTGGGGGCTACCACTTACACAGCAGTAACTTTGTTTTTGTTCTGGCGTCGCAGCTAATTGTGTACAACAGAAAATTTCGCCCGTACATTTCTGTTCAAGAGAGGTACAAACGATTGCGACAATTGGTGATTTAATGGGACATCGTGGGGATACCATTTAGACAGCACCCACCTTGTTTTCGTTCCGGCGGCGCCCCTAAATATGTACAAACGAAAATTTCACCTGCACATTTCTGTACAAACTATGTACAAATGATTGCCACAATTTGTGCTTGAATTCGACATGGTAATGTGCTACCACTTAGTGAGCCCCCACTTTCTTTTCGTTTCTGGCGGCGCCCGTAATTGCATACAAACGAGAATTTCGCCCATATATTTCTGTACAAACGACAGTTTTAATGTTCTCTTCCTACCTAATCTCTTAGGTTTTGGTTTTTCCAATATGTCTTCTTTACATGGGAAAGTTTTGCTAAAGTTTAATCTGTTTTGTTCATCTTCGTGTTCTTTAATACGGTCTATCAGTTCTGTTTTTCCTTAATCGGGAATAACCTTTGATCCCCTTTCCTTTACATATTTTTTTTTAAATTCTACTACTGTGTGCTTAATTAAATTCATAATTACTTTTTTTTATTATAGAAAAATAATTTTTAATCATTTTCGTTATCGAATGCAACAGCTAATATTCATGTGACGTAGGAAATCTCGATGTCTATAAGCATATTGTATTAGAACATGGCTTTTATTGGAATAACCCATGAAAGTTACTAATGATCTAATGAAAACTAATTCATTTTTATTATTCTTTTTTCAAATCTACCTCATCATGTTCATCACTATCATTTGTAGGCTCAATTTCTTTGTCTCTATCATTTGTGCGCTAAAGTTTTTTTGCCGCTATCCCAATTTGATTCTGGTGCATATCTTTCTAGTACTCCATTTTCTTTTTCTTGTAATAGCGTTTCTTTTTCTTTTAGTATTTGTTTTTCTAGTAGTAGTGTTATGAGTTTAAGATCCTGATGAATAAGGTTAAGTTTATTCTGTATCAATTCACATTGCTTATTCATATTTATTAAATACAGAAATGAACAAAAATGAATAACTATTTTTTATTATTATAAAAAAGGAGGTTATGTAAAGGAAAACTATCCCCCTACTTAAGCAATAATGTAGAGTGAACGGAATATATGGTTATTCAAAGCTTAGGAAAGCAGAAGTAATAGCCTTAATCAACGAGCACAGAAATAAGTCTTTAGCAACAACTGCTGCAAATTCACAACAACCAAGTAAACAAGATAAAACAATTATGAATAAAGATGAGCCTATAAAAGACATGATTCAAAAATTAAACCCTGAGCATATTGTAAACTACTTTCAGAATCCGCTTTGTAGAAATATAGTTATAGATGCACTTTGTAGTCGAAAATTCAAAGAATGGAAACAAATTTCAGAAATAAAGAACTTACCCGATGACTTTCTACATAACTTCAAAAACAAGATACATTGGTGTTCAGCTACATCAACCCATAAACTGTCACTTTCTTTTATTAAACGTTCTGAAGCACGCATCGATTGTGTCTGATTACCAAACAGGAAAGACTTAGTTAAATACGAAAACATTATTAATAAGTATAGTGATAAACTTTTCTGAGACAAATTGTGTGAACGAAGGTATGGTTCATGGTGTTATCATCATTTAAAACCAATTTCTTACTAAACCATAAAGAACATACAAGACAACATATTCATTGGGAAGACTACACGTATGAATACCCTCAACAAATGAGTGAAGATTATGTTAATAAATTTAAAGAAGAAGTTGATTCGCTCGTGTTTGGGGAAGAAAATAACTGGAGAAATATTCGCAAAAACAAGCTATTGAGGTTTGCACACAATTCGAAGAATACTTACATTGGAGCATACTCTCTTGCAAAGCAGATTGGCTTAAACTTACATTCCTAAAAACCTTTAAAGACAAACTCTGTTGGGATAATGTTTCTAAAAGTTGTCGCATCTCAGGAAAAGAACTAACAGCCTTCTTGAGAGAATTTGATTATGTTATCGATTAGTACGATATTACACCATTCCTAGATGAAACACATGTAAAAAATAACAAAGTTTACTGGTCAAGCGTTAGTTTACACGAAAACAGCGAAAAATTCGTTCTCGAGTTCGAAAGCAAAGATTTAGAATAAAGACAGCAAAATACGCACTTGTTCTGATAGGAAGTTCTCAGAAAACTTTCTAATGAAAATCACAGGTAAGATCGATATGTTTAAATTCCTAAGAGTAAATAAGCGTGTTCACCAATTCCTCAGAAACATACTAATGCTACTCTTAACAGGTTTACATTTAATAGAGAACTCAGAAGAATGCTCAATATGTAAAGAAACAGAAATTGAATTGTGTAAAACGACGTGTAAGCATGTGTTCTGTGTTGAATGTATGCTTACCTAGTTAAGAATTAATAACACTTGTCCTTTCTGTAGAACAGTTATCATACTTAAAAACAACAATAACAACAACAACAATGAATATCCTGAAGAAAACTCTGATTTTGATAATCCGTTTTTTTTCTGAGGAAGATTGGAAATGACAATATTAAGCTTTATATTAAGATTGATATTAAGCTTATATGAAATGATAATCATAAAAGTTATATCGAAAGTTTTTACATAGGATTAGATGTTAACCGATAATAGAAACAATCAATTTCTTTAATTTCTTTAACCAAATCTTCTTCTGATAGGGACGTCCAAAACTCATTACTCTTACCTTTACGAATATCTAATTCTTTTTGCACTAGGTTGAATAACTTAATACTGTTAGGATCTCTAAACTTTTCGTATATTATCTCATGATCTGGATATTTTTCTTCTGAATCATTAAGAGGCTTATATAGACTTCTCTTTTGGCATCTGATAGCATAATAAGGGAAGGGATCATTACGTTAGTTCTTGTATATCATTAGGCAATTATCTTTTGATTCATCGTCTGTATATGGTGTTGCTATTTTTCTATATCTTGCATTCGTGTTTGGAGTAATTCGTTGTTTACTCTATATTGCTTAAAGTCTTGGATGAAGTAGTCTTCGATAATATCATAACACTTATTGTAAAAATCTTTAGATAACAAAAAGGCAACAGCTAGTAGTATTTCTTGTGTACATAAGTTCTACATATGATTGAGATTGCTTCTTTGTCTCCTCGTTTTATTAGGTATGTGGAAGAGCAATTCCTATAATTAGAGAAGTTGGTTAATTCTAGCTCATGGTATCTTATTAACTCTTGTGACTTTCTTTTTTAAAAAATTATCAAACCTCTTACCACCATCTTGATTCAACTTAGTAGCATTGAAATATCCTGTACTCTTGTCCACAATCAGTTTAAAATCTCTAAAAATAGCATACGAATAATTGTCTTTAATCTGTTGGTAACAAATAACGTTTAAATTATCCATAGTACTCGTATTTATTGCTTAGAAAATATTTTTAACATTATTTCGTTACCAGCTAGTTTTACTGTATAGGGTGAGTTTTTGAAGTGGCCCGAACTCGGTCCACTTACTTTGTGATTGTAATATTCAAATATTTTATTTGAGCCCTTATTTTCTAACGTTTTATTAAATCTTCTACCTCCCATTGCACACAATTTAGTAGCATTGAAGTAACCTGTGTTCTTATCTATAATCAGTTTAAAATCACCAAAGATACCATACCAATAGTTTTCTTTAGTCTGTTCGTTACATATCTCATTCAAACTTCGATGCATACTAACCTATTATGGTTATTATTCCATAAAAAGTATTCAAATTTATGTTACATTACTTTTATTTATCCAGCTAATATGTGAATCATCAAATACTAACCATTTAACGTATGCTTTGTCACCTTTCTTTCTCAACACCTCCTCTAAGTATTCATCTTTATGTTTCGTCTTTAATAGTTCTGGTTCGTAAAATCTATCTTGCACATCGTGTTCTTCTAAATCTTTAATTCTGTACGTAGGTGCATTAGATGGAATAACTTCGCTAATAAAAAATACTTCTGTTGACCAATTAGGTGTATATCCTTTTTCAAATAACCCTTTCGATTTAATTGTTTGCTCATTCGTTTTATTAACTTCTATAGACTTTAAACCGATGGTTCTCTGCATACGATTATTATACTTGTTAACTAGTGTTGGTAATATTTCTATCCTTTATAATTTCCTTGTGTTGTAAATTTTTCCACATGTTTTAAGAGTTCTATTGAATCTCCCAACAACAGAATCTTTCTTACCACTATACGTTGAGTAAAGATTAATCTTATTTTCCTCCATCATCTTCTTAAATTCTTTATTGTAAAACTCTTCGCCTTGATCAGTTTGTAAGTTACCAGGTTCTCTCGTTCTTAATATGGATAATAGGATAATTCTTTCCGGAAGGGTTGTGAATTTCTTCTATAATGTCTTCGCTAATACCTTTAACTTGTTCTAGTCAATCTTTCTTTCTAACGAATTATGATTTAGTAACACCACATACTGAACCAATACCTTTCTTACTATATCTTCCACTCTTTGCTTTTTTTCCTATGGTAATAGTATTTTTCTTCGTATCCGTTGATTTCTTACACTTAACACAATACATCGTGTTTATTATATAGAAATTTAAAATTCATCTTACCTAATACTACTCTTCTAACATTATCACTTGATTCGTTTTCGTATTCATCTTCATCCTCTCTTTCTATATACATAATAAGCATTAATGATTTGCCTTGTTTCAAATCAGAATACTTGGATGATCTAATTGTTAACTGATCATTTATATTAAAGTGTAATGGAAACCTTTCAACTAGAATGTAACTTAAAAATGTGTGTATAAGTTATGAATTGAGACTTGATTCTATATGCATTAACCTATTTCTATAAAGAAATTTGTAGGCAGCAGCTAAATTATATACAAAAATGACTGGTTTCTCAACATCATCTTTTGCCAAACGACATGGTAATTCTACAGTTTCTTTTCGTGTAAACTCTTCGTTCACTGATTCAAGCTGCTCTAATGTTAGAACATCTTGTTTATCGATAGCATTAGATACATTAACCAATCTTCTATTCTTAAAATCAACCCAGGATGTATAATTTGACATAAAAACTTCTTTTTCATTTTTAATGTTAGATGTAAGTTTTATATGTAAGTATTTTATGATTTTAAATGTCATAAAAGCCTATGCGCAAAGCACCATGCCCAATCTCAACCTTCTCAATTTGTGCTGGTCAAAGATATTTCCAAAATGGATTGGCCTAGAGTTTGGCCCAGGAGTTAGGTTATTACACTACTGTCCTTTACCCAAAGAAAGGGTGTTACTTCGAAAAGGTGTTGTGATGAAGACAAATCCTACTTAGGTTCTGTTCGATTTTCACATTATCCAGTAGCTGACACCTCTTTCCTATCTTTTCTTTCCAAAGTATCTCATAACTCAATTCATCCTTACAAGGTTACAAGAATTTATTTTCATTTCTGTAACTTCAGTATGTTTATTTACATTGCTGTAGGACGTAATATTGAGGTCTCAAATATTCAGTAATAATAATATTAATAATAATAATAATAATAACAATTTCCGTATTAGGACACATTGTATTAAAACCTGTAAAATCGCCCGTAGCGTTAGCCAGAAGTTACAAAATAGTCGGGATTGGAGAGAAGTGTCAGGACCAACAAGACATACCCTCTCCATACGTCCCTACAACTAGCTAAATGTTATAACAGAAACTTTCCCTACAAGTAGCTAAATTTTATAACGGAAAGTTTCCCTAGAGCTAGTTAAATGTCATAACGGAAAGTTTCGAGGCAAATTTCGTGTAGAAAGTATGGATTCTGAACTCACAAGAGCCTTAAGAAAATTTGTTTTAAGTAATGGTTATGCCGGCTAAGCTACTGAACACGTCAATGTTGAGAATGAAAGAAATATTGAAATAAAGAAAGTAGGAGGAAGCAGAACACGGAGAAAACCTATACACACGTTGTTTGTTCAGCACACAATGCCTACTAGGCGAGAGCTGGGTGGAACAGGTTGTACCATTAAATTTACAACACTTCAATAATAATAATAATAATAATAATAATAATAATAATAATAATAATAATGCTATTAAAAGTTTTATAGTTGCATTAAAATTTGGCTAAAGATATTAAACGTAGAAGTTTCGAGGAAGGGGTTCCGTACCTTCATGAGACACCTCTACAGCTACTCAAATTTAAACGAAAGCTTTCTGCTAATATTTCGTGTAGAAAATATTCTTCTTTACGTTTCCAGGAAAATAACTGTAATAGAATGACCTGAATATAATTGAGCACTAAATCTTGTAATAAATTAACGTGTGGAGTTTGCAGATGTAATTATAAAAGCTTTGCTATAAAAATATATACACAGACCATAATTCAGTGAGCTCTGAAGTACAAGGTAACAAAATAATATGTAAGATTCAGTCTACATAGCAATCGTTGCTTAAAGAGAACCATACACTATTTCTAAAATCGAGATAAACGAGAAATATTTACGATAACTTTTGTCTTGTCTCGATTCTTATCTCCAAACCATGACGATAGAGTGAGTTAGCCTTGTCCCGTCTGGAATTAAAATGTTAAGTCTCATCCCGATTTTGTTTGGTTTGTTTTTAGAATCGAGATGAGAAATTCGTCTTTTCATGGGCAACGTTACACAAAACCAATTTTTTTTTTGGCTAATATCAGGTTTCTGCTTGTAATGGTATGACCTGAGCGATAATAAATTTTTAATTTTTAAATATTTTTCCAGATAATATTTAGTATCACTAGTATATTTCCTGAAAACTTGATAGTTCAAGTATTGAAACAAACGAGTATTTATTTCTTTATTTATGACTTCTTTTACTTGGCGAAGTTAAGGCTCTGCAGCCTTCTCTGAGCACTTAACCACGTGCATATATTATATATACTTAAAAAAACACCAATATATAGAAAATATTAACAATTTGAAAAGAAAAGTATTGATCCACATAAAAAACAATATACTACTTAAGTAAAAAATGGTTAAGCACTTCAAAAACAAAAATTGAAAAATAATATACAATAGAGGAAACAAAAAAAAAAAAAAAAAAAAACATGGAGAAACCAAAAATTGCATATTGCATATAGCGGTACTGAAGTATAAATATATAAGCTGTACAAATTAACATAGTTTACCTATTGGTTGTGTATTGGTTGTGTATTTATATGTGGGTTATTAATAATCTAGTAAAACGAAGATGCCTCATGTGCTACCAGTATCCTTATCTTTAGTTAAGAGAAGGGAATATATCGATTTTTTAAAATTTGGCAACTGTGGAAACGTGTATTAATTGACGTAAACTGTTCCAGAGGCGTGTAGTACTTACTGTGAAGGATTTTGAGTATGAATTAGAATTGTGACTGGGTATAGAGAGCAAGAAATTGTCTTGTGATCTTGTGCTTCTAGTATGAGAGTCTGATAAATATAAAAATCTACGGGCTAGATACGATGGTTCTGACGTAGTAAGTATTTTGTACAATAGGGTAAGATTAGGTAAATTTCTTCCTCCGACTAACGTCAACCATGACAGTTTTTATAAAAAGATGTGAGATGTTCCCTGTAAGTTATATTGAAAATAAATCTATTACAAGCATTTTGCACTCTTTGCAAGCGCTTTGATTGATTTTCTGTTAGATAAGAATAGACTGAGTCGCAATAGTCAAGATGTGGAAACACCAGTACCTTGACAAGTTTGATCTTCAAAGATATTGGTAAGAAATTTCTTAGTCGATTTAACGTGTGTAGGGCACCAAATGCTCTCTTACAAACGCCATTTATTTGATCTGACCAGAAGAAATTTTAATTTTTTGTGACTCCCAAATTTTTGACAGTTGTTAGAATGGAACAACAGTATTGGACAATTTTATATTTGGGAGCTGATTGATATTAATAGAAGAAAGAATTCTTGGGGAGCCACTAAGATTTTGTTGTATTTAATTTTAACCCATGAGCCGTAGACCAGTCGCTGATTTTGTTTAACTCAGTATTTATTTTCTGAATAGCATTATCAATATCTTGTTGGGGAAAATAAGCATATAACTGAAAATCATCAGCGTAAATATGGTATTTACAATAGGTGAGAATTTTAGGGAGATCATTAATGTAAAGGCAAAGAGAAGGGGACCTAGTACGTTTTCCTGGGGCACTCCACTGTTGATACAATGCCATGTCGATATGTGATCCTGATTGATCACTACTCTTTGTTTACGTTCGTGAAGGTAAGAATGAAATCATTTAACCACTGATTCATAAAAATTAAACAGTAATGATAATTTCTGAATTGTTAAAATCAATAGTTTGAAGTGCCTTACTATAGTCAAGTAGGTAAGGAGCGTCAGTTTTCTGTTATCAATAGCCCATCTTATATCCTCCGTTACGTTTAGTAGTGCAGTGCATGTGCTATGATTACTTCGAAAAAAAGATTGAAATGTATCCAATAAATTATTTGTTGTTAAGTATTCCCGAATTTGATAATTTACAATATATTCAAAAACTTTTGAAACTCGGGAAGGACACTGATAGGGCGATAGTCTGCAATATTATCAACGTTGTTCTTCTCTGGAAGTGGGGGGACCTTAGCGAGTTTCCATACTGTGGGAAAAGTACCTGTGGCAAAGAGAGTAATTAAAAATGTCAGTGATAGGATTAAGAACATGCGGTAGGATTTTCCTGGTCATGGTTATTGAAATATCATCTGTACACGTGGCTTTAGATTTATTTCTTTGGATCACTTTTAATACATGTGCAGGCTGTACCTGAGAAAACGAAAACAGAGAGTTAATTTCCGAAGCTTCAATATTACTCATTGTTTGCAGTTTCATGGAGGCTGGTATCATACGCCTTTGACAAAAAAGTGTTCAATTCATCTGGCGAATAGTTAACTGCGTTCTTGGCTATGTTTCTCCCAACACCTAATACTTAGGCCGTTTCCAAAGAAGTGCTCCATTATTTTGGAATTCAAGTATTTCATAAGCAAAGCGCCGTTTTGCCTTCCTTACTATTTGAGTGCAACGGTTTCTTAATATCCTATAGTTTTCGAATTTTGTATTAGGATTTACTGTGCTATCACTGGAAGGATCACTATTTTTAACATGTATCCTGTATGCTCTATAAGCTTTATCTCTCCGCGCCATTAACGAACGTAATTCATCGGTTTAGCATGGTGATGGGGGTCGCGAAACACGTTTCTTAACTACAGGGGCGTGTCTATCATACAAATTTATTATTAAAGAATTATTAAAGAAGCATTCAAATATTTAAATGTAATAAAGCGTGTGTTATCGCTGATCAATCGCCATCAACATTCCTAAAGTAAAAAAAAAAATGCTCGACGTGTATTTGATCGAAGAACCTCCATATTATTGCCCAAGTGCCTAGACCACTGAAGCACGATCACTACGCTGTAAATTATTCGCCTTTAGTCTGGTTACGTTAAGTTCCTCTGCCTCACCTTGGAAAGTTGTATATTATTTTTTTCTTCGTTTCAAAATGCCTTTCGTATTCCTCTTATGATGATATAAGTGAATAATCTTTGGTAGAGTTTATATTAATAAGTTCAGTTGTTCTTAAACCTTTGGTACGCAAATTTGTTTTTTCTCCACATGAAACTACAGATAAGGCAGATTTAATTCTCGTACTGTGGATTTGTTTCAAAGCAGCCACGGTCAAAGACTTATAACAGCCACGGCATAAATGATGGCTCAATTTGATATAGTGAAACAAACTACAGCCACTTTTGAGAATAGAAAGATATGGAAACTACTCAGTGGTACTCCATTTCATATTTGTACAATATTTCATGTAGTAAAACAAATTAAGTGTAATTTTGTCAGAAGTAAAGGGAATGATTACTTCTTTTGTTGCTACTTAATCATTATCCACATTCACATTTCCTTGTTTGTTGGATTTGTTACAGGCAAGATAACGTATTACCTTTCCACGGAGAAGACGATACGTGTATTACATTGAAGGAAGCCATTTCCCATTCAGATGAGGAATCTCATACTTCGATGCAGTTTGGCAAGGGATTTCATCCATCACTTTTGTCAAGGCATATTCTAGCTCAAGGGAGTGAAAAGCGTCATACCTACCGAAAGAGTGAAAAACATTTTAGTCATAGTTCGACTTTGTCAAGCAGTAACTTAGTGCATACAGGTGAAAAATCCTACATATGCGGAGTATGTGGAATGAAATTTGGTGTATGTTCAAGTTTGGCTATGCACATGTTAAATCATACAGGAGCAAGGTTACACACATGCCAAGATTGTGGTAATGTTTTTAATCAACGTTCAACTTTGGCTAGACACATGTTAATCCACACAGGCGAAAAACGTCACACATGCCAAGAATGTGGTAAGTCATTTAATCGACGTTCACACTTGGTTTCCCACATGTTAATCCACACAGGAGAAAAATCTCATACATGCCAAGAGTGTGGTAGGGGATTTAGTTTACGTTCAAATTTGGCTTCCCACATGTTAATCCACACAGGAGAAAAACGTCACACGTGCCAAGAGTGTGGAAGGGCATTTACTCTACGTTCAACTTTGGCTAGACACATGTTAATCCACACAGGAGAAAAACGTCACACATGCCAAGAATGTGGTAAGACATTTAATCGACGTTCACATTTGGCTTCCTACATGTTAATCCACACAGGAGAAAAACCTCATACGTGCCAAGAGTGTGGAAGGGCATTTACTCAACGTTCAACATTGGCTAAACACCTGCTAATCCACACAGGAGAAAAACCTCATACGTGCCGAGAGTGTGATAAGTCATTTACTCAACGTTCAACTTTGGCTACACATGTTAATCCACACAGGAGAAAAACCTCATACGTGCCAAGAGTGTGGCAAAGAATTTAGTATACGCTCAAGTCTGGCTACACACATGTTAATACACACAGGAGAAAAAGATCACATATGCCAAGAGTGTAGTAAGTCATTTACTCGACGTTCAACTTTGGCTAGACACATATTAATCCACACGAAAAAAAGGTCACATATGCCAAGAGTGTAGTAAGTCATTTACTCAACGTTCAACTTTGGCTACACACATGTTAATCCACACAGGAGAAAAACGTCAGACATGCTAAGAATGTGGTAAGACATTTAATCGACGTTCACATTTGGCTTCCCACATGTTAATCCACACAGGAGAAAAACCTCAGACGTGCCAAGAGTGTGGTAGAGGATTTTGTATACGTTCAAGTTTGGCTACACACATGTTAATCCACACAGGTGAAAAACATTACACGCCAAGAGTGTAATAGGGAATTTAGTCTACGTTCAAGTTCGGCTAGACACATGTTAATCCACACAGCAGTAAAGCTCCACACGTGCCAAGAGTGTGGTAAGGGATTTAAACATCATTCATCTTTGGTTACAAACGTTAATTCACACAAGATATAAAGGTCACACTTGCCAAAGTGTGACAAAGCATTTAAATGACGTTTAAAGTTGGGTGGACGCATGTTAATCCACACATTCGAAATACGTCACACATGCCAAAAATGTGGTGAGTAATATAATCGGCGTTCACATTTGGCTTCCCATATGTCAATCCACACAGGAGAAAAACCTGATACGTGCTAGGAGCCCAGAATAGAATTTATTCAACTTTCATACGTGCTAAGCCACACAGGACGAAAATCTCACACATGAATAGATGTGGAGAATGATTTAGTTTACGTTCAAACCTTGCAAGTCATTTCAATATGCACGTGACAAACCAAAGAAATGCATAGAACGTAGCCTGGCATTTACTGAAGGTTCACATATAGCAAGTTAATTGTTAATCCACACAGGACAAGAGTCACACACGCGCGGAGAGTGTAGAAAGACATTTACTGGAGTTCCCCTTTGGCAACTCCCATAGTAAAACGCATAGTTAAATAACTACACATAGGCTCGAAGGGTGTCCAATAGGATTTAGTTTGGAATCAGCTTTGGCAAGACACGTAACTAGACATGGCATATAGAAAAGATTTTGTCAGTCTCACAAATTAAGTTTTGGAGGAAATTTTATGTGCACGATAAATGCCCTGCTAAAGAGGACTACAACAGAATTAAACATTAAAGGAGGCAGACCACATTAAGCCCTTCAAATGTACCTGCCCTTTTCAATGGAATGTTAGTTGTGAAGGACAAATTGTTAAGTCCGCATTTTGGGGGCAGATGTTACGGGAAATTGGTTCCGCGTCTACACTACGAATGTGTCTTCTGCTTTGCTGCCACAGCGATTGCTCATAGTGTAAAGGTGGCTGACGCCAATGAAGATTCGAGTGACGATTTCCCAAATCAACATTTATCTAAAGATACAAATTTCAAATATAGTCCATGAGAGTTCTTGTAAGTGAGGGAATTAAGGCCTTCAAGTTTAAGAGACATCCATAATGGGGTGCACCTTCCTCATCAGCTACAAATGTGAATCCAGCGGAAAAGCATGTCCATTCCGACACTAGGACTTTCTTGACCATCTCCATTTTACCTCTATCTTGCTGGCCGATACATGGTTGCGCAGTTCCATTTTCACCGCATATATTTATATTTCCCGTTTCCACGACATTCTTTCATGCTCTTTGATAGAAACTTCTAGGCAAATTGGAGATAAGAAGTGATCAGAAACGCAAGTCTTCGTCCTTGCACATGGGTTAAACTGATCAGACAAACTTTACGTTAAAATCGTATTCAGGTTGTATGTGTAAAAAAATGACTCACTAATAATATTGAACACGATTGCATTCCAGTTGTCGTCTTTGATTTCAAAGCGAGATTATTATCATTTTTATCTAAAGTATTAATTATTTTACCGGAATTCATGGTGTTTGTGCGAAAAAAGGGTCTGTACCAAATTTTCGACACAAATATCTTCTACTCTTTTTCGCCCACAATCGTTTCTGAAGCGAGGCATGATGATATAAAGTAAATGTTCATGTGGGTTGTTAAAAATGAAGCTCGAATCTATGTTACGTATTCCTTACTTATTCCCTTGTATACTGAGAAGTTTGAGTATACTGACTTACCAACTTTTCACTCGTTTTATAAGTAAAGTTGTTAAATCAAGTTTTAAATTTTATTCAAAAACGTTCTGTTTACATTATAAGTATCTGGTACTGTAAGACAACGTCACATCTGTGAAAACGAACCAGCATACAAAATTTTAGACCATTGTATTAATATATCAGTATTTCAACACATTTCTATAAAATTTAAAGCGTGATCCTGTAAAATCAAGCAATAATGAGTTAGCAACTTCTGATTTGAGTGCGTCATATGGTTCGCGCTCAAGCTTGGCAAGACAAATTTTAATATACGCAAGTGGAAAATTTCACATATACGAAAAGTTTGGAAAACTATTTGGTATATGTTCAAGTTTGGCAGGACATTTTAATACACAGATGAAACTCTCACACACAGGCGAAAACATTTATATGGAGCTCACGTTTTACAATGCACATGTTAAAACGCACAGGAGAAAACTTATTATTAAATACTAAGGAAAAAACTAAAGCGTTCTACGTGTGTAGGAAGGACTTAACTAAAGTTTATATTTCGCAACAAATATATTAATACAGATGGGGAGGAACTGCTCATGTCAAGACTATGAAGAGTGGTATAATCGAAGTTCAGTTTTGGGGAAACATGCTATCTCAAACAGGTAAAAGATGGCTGTGCATAATTGTGAAAAGCGTTTACATGAAGTCCATATATTGTTAGTGAAAAGACATTGTAAAATATGTGAAACTAGTTACTAGAAAATCATGTTTGAACATAAAAAGTATATTAAATTTACACCCGTGATAAAATATACAAATGCGAAACATCTTAGTGGTCAAAAGTGCGATAAAATTCGTTCAATCTCACGTACTGCCATATCACGTTTCCGCTCGCGACGACAACAATTCGGCCGTGATTGATTATTCACATTTTTCAGCATTGTGCATGATGCAAAGAGTATGTTTTGGAGCATTTAGGTTTAGTAAATTAAGACAAATCATTGTTGACCAAAAGTTGACTACAACACTGACAAATATGAGTGAAAACACTGAACAAAACACAAAATAACAGATTCAAACCTAACCAATATCCATGTCACTGAGCTTGCTGTTATAATGCTGATATTTATTGCAGAGAGCAATAATGATTGAGTGCTCTTTGCATATGTTTTTCCACAATATGTAGACTCAAGGCGGGTTCAAAGTTAATCAACATCCACTTCACTGCTCTCTTTCTGAGATTGCTGGCATGTATTGCAAGTAGTGATAATTGTTGACTGCATTCTGAACATGTTTTCTCCACAATCATTACATTCAAGGCGAGTTATGTTGACCCGCTGATGTAGCAAATATCTAGTCGGACACACTAGCAACATTTTTGCAAAGTTGATATTTTACTAGGAGCTTTCAGGTTTTCGTTTATTAATTCTAGTGCTAACACGTATAGATGTTGGTTAGTAGTATTTTTGATGTTAAAAATGAAACAGCGGATGAAAAATAATGAAACTTTTATTTACAGTTTTATGTAAATGCGAAACAAAAAATCACGTTTTTGCTCCATCTGACGGCAGATTGTCCGTCCACCCTCCACTACCAATTTTGGGATTGTACTGAACGGGAAGTAATGCATTTGATAATTTTCTCTCAGAGGATTGACATGTTTCAGAGTAGCGAGATATTGTTTTTGGATGACACATTACTTTCTAATCCACATTTATAAATGGGGGAGAAACGGGCAGTTTTCCAAGAACAGGGAAAACAGGTTTCCCTGAAACATCGATTATAAATGATCGAAAGTGGAAAAGGAATAATCTATGATTTCCAACACAGAAAGGTCCAGCTTATATTGTCCTGGCCAGAGGCTATCAGGCCGGGGTGAAAATAAGAGTAACTCATCCTCTGGAGGAGTGAAAGATAAATGAGATGAAGTGGACGAGTAAACGGATTTTACAGGGAGGTACGTCGATTATGCAGTTGAGAATTTATTACAAAAGAACTCATTAAAATTTTCTGCTCTTCCCTCAACGTGTGCACCTGATATAACATTGTACTTTAAAGGAGGTATGCTATAAGTTTTAGACCTAGATCTGATAAGATACCAAAATTGTTTAGTGTTGTTGATGCTGGTGTCTGTTTTTTTATATATAATCTAGGTGTTTGCTGCATCTCAATAGCTTTTTTATATTAAGTCGTATATCAGAAATTATTTTAAGATATGTATTCATTTGGAAACACACACCACAGTTCCCAAAGCTTTTTTTTTATTTCGTAATATGTGGCGACTCTGTTCGCCGTGCCTCATTGGAAATTTCACTGTTTTTACTTTTTTGAACAGTACAAAGTATTTATTGTTACATTAAAAACATGAGGGAAAGAATCCAGTGCCTCGTCTATTGTTCAATCTAGTAAAAGTGTCCACTGTATCACCTGTTGCACTCTGCAAATTTCACCCAAAGGGGCCTTCCTTCAGTCAGGTACAAACTTTCTTTTTGAGTTGGATTGCTGGCTTCTGGCGTTGGGAATAAGATAGAGAATGGGCAACTCGCTGTCTGGGAGAAGGAACTCTTTATATGAGATGACGGATTCTATCGGAAAAATAGACATGACATAATTTAAGCTGTTATTTTTACGCGCGTTATGAAAATCGTAGAATCCCAAGTCGAGTGCTTGAGTAGAATGTTCGACAAAGGAATGTCATTTGTGTGATGTTATCCCATGTTTATTGTAAATCCATATGTAAGCCCAAGTTATAGTCACCATAATGAGCAATTTTATGATTCGTGGCATGTTTCAATTAAACTTTGAGGACTGTTAGTATATGGTCTTCAGAAACACGGGACGAAGTTTGTTTTGTATAGACTTACTTGGGCTCAAATAATTTCACACTCACGTACGAGATCATTCTGTGCTCTGCTGCCCTATTTATTTAAATACTACAAACAATAAGCCCCTATGGTCTTGGGGTCGTTTATCTATGTAGAGAATTGGTTAAGAAAAGGCATCCACTGTTCTTTACCAATACTTTCAGACATGTTACAATTACCACTAAACAGCCATATTCCAGCAACTAACTAATATTCATACCACAGTCCGTAAAATTGATCATAATGCATTGTACATTTAGATAGTATAGTTTAAACGTGGTTTTGTTCAGTGTACTTTTGATCAGCATTCTTCTGTACATCACCACATTAAACGCAGAATATGGAGCACCTGATTTGGCACACTTCTCTAGCGTGGGATAACGTTGTTCTAGTCACTCTCACTCTTTTCTTGCCATCTGGGTTGAACATTGTAAATTATTTTAATTGAGTGTTCTGTAGCATTAAATGATAACGGTATTTCACTGCATTTCCAGCTGGAGATACTGTCAAACGCAGCCTCTAGCCGTATCCTTATTACTGGGTTCTCAATGGAAATGAAAAAGCACAGAAATAGCACAAATATTTTTCCCGAAGCAGGAGCTCGAACTTTAACTTTTCTACTGTTTGATGCCACTTTTTCGAACTTTATGCATAAGCGATCCTAAGTACATACAAAGATTTCTTAGTGCAAAATTTAACACACAGCAGATTTAAAAACTAAATCTCACCTATATCAACAAACGCTTACAAACTCAGCACCCTTTGTTCATGCAATATCTATTACCTCACTTTAGACCCCACACGAAATCTTTATCTACATACCCCTTGTCCCTAATATCTACGACCTGTTAGTACACTTTACCCTCGTGACATTCATTGTTCTTAACCCTACAGTGGCAACGAGAAAGAAAATTTCATGAATGGTAACACTTTGCCTCCTGGACCCTGGACAATTTTTGCCTAATAAGATGTGAACTAGGATTTAAATTTCTACTATATTTACAATATTAAATTCAAACACCAGATAGTGGATACGCTTTAAGCGAACCTGTACATTCATTTTATTGAAACAATATCTTTCTTGTTATAATTAAGTTCGATACCTATGTGACTATTTTATTGCTTAAATACCAGCACTTAAAATATTTATTAACTAGAAAGAAGTTAACAAGGATGTCTCCTAATAGGGGTGTATTACACATAAGGAAACTCATTATGTTCACTATTGACTCATTATGTTCCATATCGAAAAGGCGAGACTTAACGAGAAACTGATCAATTTCTTTATATTCATAAACTATTAGCATTTGGGAACCACACTCTTCAAAACGTTCATCTTTTGCACAACCATGAATATTACACGTTCAGCACGCATCTCGCAACATTCTTCTCTTCGATTTTCATCCCATTTACAATGGTTCGTACGTGCACGTTCATGTATCTCCACTCGAAACAAATATTTAACTTCATAGTGATCATATATACCTAGGTATTTGACTATGACTTTTATTTCTATTTCTCAACATTCTCTTCTACTTAATTCATAAACTCATATTTGAACAATTATTATACGAGGAACAATTTCACACATTACTTATCAGTAAAACGCATTTCACTTCCAAATTTAATTGCAAATTTACCAGCTATCAACTCATTCGACACGATAAGAAGCTTCCGGCTCGACGCGCCACCAGCGGCGTGGCAATAGTATTTTATCCTTACACATGGTATAGTATTGACTCTCCATCTAATATTCCAGAACATCTAATCATAACTATTTATTACAGATCTTTATGTGTCACAATAGCAGTCATCTATGTTCGACCAGGTCGTCCTATTCCCTTCCCATTTCAATATATTTCTAATAATTTCCGACATTACCTGACCTCTTCCAATATTAATATCCATAGCCGCTCAGACCGAGAGAAACAGCTTTTAACAGTTTTATCACTGCCTCCACTAAATGCTTCATTCACCCAATACCAAAACCAATCCGTTCCTGATCTAACACTACTTCTTTTGTAATACGATTCTTGTCCAATTTATCACGTATGGTCAATACATTGTTTCGTCATATTTATTGGTACTGTGCAGAATGGCAAAATGCATACAGAGAAATTTCGACAAAAGTAAAATTTATTGAAGGATTACCTCGAACAGAAAACTTTCTACCTGAAACTGGACCACATCTTATTATTATTGATGATCAAATGTGTGAAGTGATCCGCAATATAGTTGATTTCTTTACAAAGGGTTCTCATCTTGGAAATATCATTGTACTATTTATTACACAAAATATATTTCATCAGGGAAAAGGAAGCAGAGATATGAGCTTCAATTGTTATTATCTCGTATTATTTAAAAATCCAAGAGATAAATCACAAATTAAACATTTGAGTTATCAACTAACTCATGACAATCCAAAATTTCTTCAAGAAAGTTTCAACGACGCAACAAAGTTATCATATGGATATTTGTTTATTGATTGTTTATTGACAGAATACGCCAGATGAACTTCGTTTTCAAACGTATCTTTCCTGATGATATTTATCATTACGTTTATGTTCCAACGAAATAGAAGATGTCTTTATAATGTTAGTCTTAAACTGTGTTTGTTCATTCTGACAATATGTCTCCAAGTGTAAAACACGGAGATCTTCTTCGTGCGCTAAGTATAGCAAATCCTAAATTACGTAAAGCTATCATGGCCAATGCAGACTCTTTAGAGATTCGAAGTATTTGCGAATGTTGTTATAATGTACTAAAAGGAAATGTACCTCTTACAAAGACACAGAAAGCAAGATTAAAGCGATACAAGAGGACGCTTCGATATCTTGTGAAGAAAGGAAACTCCATCCAAAAGATGAAGAAGCATTTATCAGTGCAGCAGCAGGATGGATTCCTACCGGCATTATTTTTTTTAACTGGTTCGTTATCAAGTTTACTGTTCCGTTAGTGCAATGGGACAAGCAAAGAAGATGATTTTAGTTCCACCTGAAGCTCCCAATCGTGTACAAACACCATCATCATCATCATCATCATCAACCCTGGAGAAACCTAAATCTAATTTGGATCAAGAAATGCAAGAGGTTTCACAGTTATCATCGTTTAGTAATGAAGAAAAGTGGTTTCAATATAATAATATTCTTTAAAAAATTTGGCATTTAATACGAAAACAAGAACCTGTGACACTTTCAATTACGTCAACTAAATCAAGGAAGCCTGAAGTAGGAGAAGAAATATTATTATCTAAACACAAAATGTTTCGTAAACGAGCTGAATTACTACTACACAGAACGAAACATGATAATATGACGTGGGATAATAAAGGAAATCTTTACATCAGAGGTGATAAACTAGAAGGATCTCACATTGTAGATTTAATTTATGATGTGTCGCGACCCCGGAAACACACAAATCCACCGGGATGGGAGAAATTTTGTAATTAGTTATCTTCCAATAACACACCTGAAGAAATTATTGGAAATTCAAAACGTTTGTCATATATTTTACGACGAACTAAAGCATCACCAACAGCATTATCGTCAAGGGAGAAAATACCTCTGAAATCGTTTCCAGAAGACGACGAAGAAGAAGCAGAAGAAGAAGAAGAAAAGGAAAAAGTAGTATAAGGAAAAGGAAACGTTCCTGTAAACATCCAGTATGGTCAAGGTGGAAATGAAATGAAATGAAATCTTTGAGTTTTACGTCCCACGGTTATGCCGGTTAGGCTAAAGGAGACGGTGATGATGAGAGATGAGTGAAATGGTGGAATGAAGAATGTGGGAAGAAACGGGAGAAACCCGAAAAAACCCACGAGCACGGTGTTTGTTCACCGCAAGGTTCACTTTGCGGGGACTGTGATCGAACCCGGGACCCAAAGCACCAGAGGTGAACGCTCTACCACTGAGCCACCGCGCCTCCATGGTCAAGGTGGAAACCGTAAACAAACAGTTAAGCAAGATTTACTACAACCCTTCACATCCTGCCTCGTTTTCAACTGTTAAAAATAGTGGATAGCTACAAAGAAGAAAATTCCTATACATTGTATAAGAAAATGGTTACTGCAACAAACAACATATACGTTACACAAACCTGTTTGTCGTCGTTTTAAAAGAGATTTCTATGTATTGAATAACATTGATGATGAGTGGGAAAGTGATATAAATGATCTTCAATATCTTCATAAATGTAATGATGGATATCGTTATATTCTTACAGTGATAGATGTGTTCAGTCGATATGCCTGGGCGGTGCCATTAATATCTGAAACTATAAATGATGTCTTCAAAGCATTAAAATTGTGTTTAAAAACAGAAAACCAATTACATTCCAAACAGACAAAGGAATTGAGTTTACTAATAAAACAATACAGAAGTACTTAGAGGCCAAAAAAATAAAACATATTACAAATAAAAATTATGATATAAAAACTAGTATTGTAGAACGTTTTAACAGAACTCTAAAAGAAAAAATGTGGTAGTATTTTAGAAAGTATAATTATTTAAATGTATTACCGCTTCTTGTGAAATCATGTAATGAAGATTATCATTCAAGCACTAAGATGTCACCTGCAAATATTTCGCAAAATAACCTATTACAAGTATGGCATAATACATAATAAAATAAAGAAGAAGAAGAAGAATCCAAATCTCTCAAAATATCTCTCAAGATTGGTGATACAGTACGAATTAGTAAAACCATACGTACATTTGATAAAGAATATATGCGAAACTAAACTTGGGAAATATTAAAAGTGAAGAAGATAATACCAAGAGATCCACCTGTTTACGAAATTGAAGATTTAAACAAGGAACCACTGGATGGATTATTTTATAGAGAGGAACTACAACCTGTGACGTTATCAAAGACGTTTTTCATAGATAAAATGATACATACAAGAAGAAAAGACAGCAGAAAAGAATATATTGTTCATTGGAAAGGATATCCTTCTTCTTTCGATTCCTGGATACCTGCATCACCTTAAAGAAGATCGAGAAGTACAATGGAACCTGATGGAGATTTTTACGTTACATTTCCCAGTAATAGTTCTATGGAATATTTTTCTGAAAACACCTTAAAATCATACACTACGAAACTGCATCAAAGAATGGAATTCCGTGAAAAGTGGGAAGTGGCTGTTGTTGAAATTCATTATCCTCATTCAATATTAAATATTAATGAACAAAATAATATTTTTTTTACAAACCTGCAAAAAGTGATAAATGGAAATTTATAACTATTCCTGTACGTTATTAGACTGACATATTAGAATGGATAAAGATAATTAATACGTACAACAGATTCACAAATTTACATATTTCTTATACGCGTGATGGTAATACCTGTTTTATACGACAAGACATAGATGTGAACGTTGCATTATCACCAAGTGTTAGTGCGATGTTGAGATTTGGTCCAAACGTTGACTTAAAGGATATGCAACAAAACCAAAGCATTCCAAATTTACGTTTAGTGCTTCCATCTACAATGTATGTGTATTGTGATATGATTCAATCTGTATTTGTTGGAGATACAGTAGCACCATTATTACGTATCATAAATATGAATCCAGTGAATTATACATTTGGAAGTAGTGTTATAGAAATTTTTAATCCTCCACATTATGTGCCAATAGAGAATATGCATTTTGAACACATCAAAATAGATATAAGAGATAGTTCAGGCTCTCCACTGGCATTCACTTTCGTAACTGTATGCGTTAAACTACATTTTCGGCCAGTGCGTCAACATCAACAAATATGAATAATCCATATTTACAATATTATCAAAAACAAGCTCTTTCTGGAACTGGAAACGTTTATGTTGGATCTCCTTATCAAGTTGGACATGGTATTGGAAGTTTCCTTGGAGGATTATTTCGTTCTGTCATGCCACTAGTAAAACAAGGAGCTAAAACAGTAGGAAACGAATTATTAAAATCTGGAGCAAACGTTATTACTGATGTCATCGTCGATAAACAAACTATTAACGAATCATTTCCTCAACGAATGGGTGAAGCGAGATCCGTCTTGCAACACAAAGCAAAAAATAAACTGAATTCTATGCTAGGATCTGAATATCAACGAAGGAAAAGAAGAATTAAACATCATTCCATCTTTAACCCTTCATCATTACACATCATCAAGCACAAGAAGAAGGGAACGAGGATACGTACACAGAAAACAAAGAAAAATCAGCCTTATAAGAAGAGGAAGTTATCACACGATATATTTGATTAAATCATCATCATCATGGCTTTCTTAGATCATCAATCCTGCGAGTGTGTAAAAACTGAACTATATTTTTTTTCTACAAAACCAACGTAAACCAGTATATTGGATAATCATGTTGTTACATACAAACCAATCAGTTCACTAGCTGATAATGCTCCTATAGAATGTGTCATCCCAGGAACAGGTGATGAATACATAGATATACCACATACTCTTCTTTACATCGAAGCTCAAATCGTTAAGCCTGATGGATCAGCATTTGTTGAAAGTGATAAAGCTGTGGCTCCTATTAATGATTTTTAAATTCAATGTTCAGTGAAGTGGAAGTGTATTTAAATAACAAACTGATTTCATTTCCATCTCATAATCATCCATATCGATCATACATTGAAAAACTGTTAAATTATGATGATTCTGCAAAAAAATAGTCATTTTCAATGTGCATTCTGGTTTCAAGATACTGCTGGACATATGGATGCAACATCTAGTGGTAATAGAGGATTTCAACAACGATATGAATTAACAAAGAAAGTGCAGAATTCGACCTGCTTGGACATCTTCATTGTGATATTTTTAATCAGTATAAATTTTTAATCCAAGGAGTAGAATTACTTCTCAAGATAATTCCTCCAAAGCCAAACATTTGTCTCATCGATAGTGATTCGTCTGTTGGGGCTAAAGCGAATATTTTAGACGCTGATTTACATATTAAAAGATTAATGTTAGTCCTAAAATAAAACTATTACATAACAAGCTTCTACAAACAACAACAGCCAAATATTCTCTCACATGAGTGCAAATGCAGTCATTCCAAATGATCTGCAATCAAAAACAATTGATAATTTATTTATGGGAGTATTACCAACTCCAGTGATATGGGCGTTTACACAAAATGATGCGTATACAGGAACAACAACTTCAAATCCATTTCATTTCAAACATTGTGACATCAATTTCTTCTCTCTATACATTAATGGAAAGCCTGTACCTTCGAAACCATTACAACCAAATTTCGAAAACAACGTCTATGTTTCCTAATATCATACTTTATTCTGTGGATCAGGTATTCATTTTTCCAATCATGTCGACAATAATCCTCGCCTTGCCTTTCCTCAAGGATACACTATCTTTGTTTTCGACATTACCCAAGATGGAGAAGTCAGCGCTGTGCAACATTTGAATCTAATCAAACATGGATGTGTTCGTCTGGAAGTTCATTTTAAAAATCATCTACCAGCACCTGTCTCATGCATCACATATGGCGAATTCCACTCTCTCTTAGAAGTGGATCATCAGAGAAACATCATCATGGATTTTTAAAGGTACGTTATTTAAATACCGTATAATATATGTATATGTCTGCATTTTTAGACTGATGTCCTCTACACTAGATTTATTGAATGCTTTGCAAACAAATTCTTTATTTCACAATCATTTCGTTGGCGTATATGCAGCCAACCAAATACCAACACATGTTCCACTACCTGCAGCTATCATCGTAAATACAGATCCCTGCAACAAACTTGGCACACACAGGATTTCCATATATATTCATAGTGATGGACGTGC
Organism: Thermobia domestica; assembly: GCF_964235325.1. Taxonomy (NCBI): domain Eukaryota; kingdom Metazoa; phylum Arthropoda; class Insecta; order Zygentoma; family Lepismatidae; genus Thermobia; species Thermobia domestica. Next base: position 268,939,101 of record NC_137460.1, on the reverse strand, counting down.
CCACTACTTCCATACATTTGGATTTTCTTCATATGTAATGCAACATATTCAATTTCTACGTAGAAATCACATATCTTATACATTGATATACATTATATATTTGAATCTAATATGCAGGTGAAAGAAATAATCTCTAGAAAGTACAGCCATGTTTGTTTAGGTGCATTGCGTAGACAGGATTACACTAGTCACGGCTTACATCTAAGTGCAAAAGGAAAGAGAAGGGTCTGTGATTGGATTATTGAGGCAGCAAATGCTTTTTATAGGTTACGAGTTCTGCAGAAAAACGAAATTTATGACGTGTACTTTACTTCCGCAACATAAACATAGAGAAGTTTCCTGTAATTGTTATGACAAAAAAGTAATATAGGTTATGTGCGTTGTGGTATGCCGTCTTGTATCTCGGATCTAAATGTTGTAGATAATGTAAGTTGCCCAAGTAATACTCCTCTACTAAAATCAGTAGATATAACTACCGGTAATGTTCCTAGTCAAAAAATAGAAGACGTAAGTGAATCCAAAAATATCAGTCTCCAAATCCTACATCACAACGTCCAAAGATTAGAAAATAATCGAATTAAAAATTATTTTGGAAAATGAATTAAGTAAAACTGATGTCTTGTGTATATCGGAGCATTGACTGAATAAAGAAGAAATACAAACAATTTCACTCACAGGTTTTAAACTCTCTGCGTACTATTGTAGGGAAAATATATCCCATGGCGGTATTGCCATATTTGTCAAAGAGGACTTTCGTATCAAAATTCTAATGAATACCCTTACATTGAACGTTGAGAAAACTTTCAAATCTGTAGCACTCGAATTTTGCGATCATAATTTAATACTTATCTGTCTCTATCGCACGCCAGACAGTAATGTCAGTGACTTTTTGAATAAATTAGAAAGGCTTATATCGGAATTCTGGTCCTCTAAAAGGTCGTTAGTAATTTGTGGTGATATTAATATTGATTTTTTACTAAATAATAGCAACGAAAAAGAAGATTTCATTTCGCTCTGCACGTCATTTAATCTGAAACCTATCGTAAATACTCCTAGCAGAATAGTCAAAACAAGAATCTCTGCTCTTGACCAAATTATAATTCCACGTGATGATTTCGTATCTCGTGTTGATGTACTAAACCTAGGCTATTCTGATCATAATGCTCAACTTCTTTATTTTTACACAGAAATAATTAAAAAGAATACAAACGTGGGCGTAGAATGGTCCGAACGGCGTTCATTTACACCCACTAACGTGGCATATTTCAGATACTTGTTGAAAACTGGGTCGTAGGAAGATGTTTATATTGAATGTAATGTTAACGACCAATTTAATTCCTTTTTATGTATATTTACTCCTTATTTTAATATTGCTTTTCCTAAACAAAAATTTAAGATAAATAAATCGGTAAATGTTAGTTCGAAGTGGAAGACTTCTGGAATAAAGGTTTCTCTAGAAAAAATGCGCTATTTACATCAACTATCCCGACGGTGCCGTACTCCCGTGTTTAAACGATACCACAAAATGTACAGACGAGCTTTACATAAGGTCATAAATCAGGCAAAAATGTTAGAGAATGATACTTACATTGGGAAAGCTTCCAATAAAATGAAAGCTACATGGCAAATTATTCGGAAAGAATCTGGGGAACGAAAACCCTGCTCTAAGATAACTAGCGTTTCTTGTCAAAATAAAATTGTTAAAAATCCGACTGAAATTGCAAATGCTTTTAACGATTACTTCACGAATGAAGTGGAAAAGTTCATCACTAATAACGTGAACAATAAACTATCTAGCAAACAATACGTTAGTAGACATAACGTTATTTTCGAAAAGTCATTGTTCTTGCACCCAGTAACTAGTCAGGAAATCTTAAATACTACACTGAAAATGACAAATACGAGTTCTTCATCAAATGATGAAGTTCCTGATAAAATTCTAAGGCAATGTTCTTAAGAAATTGCTGATATCTTATGCTTCATAGTAAATAACTCTATAAGCTTGATATAATATTCTTCATAGTGGTGGCGTTTTTCCTGAGGCATTGAAGCTAGCAGTTGTTAAGAACTTATATAAAAGTGGCAAGAAAGATCTTACATTGAACTATAGACCAATATCATGTCTGTCTACCTTCTCTAAACTTTTTGAAAAAAACTTATGTATATAAGACTAGTTAGCTTTCTAAATAATTTTAACTTAATATCTCCTGCTCAAAATGGCTTTAGATCAAATAAGTCTACTGAAACTGCTCTTTTCTCCTTTCTCTATTCTGCTTTAAATTCAATAAACGCTAAGAAATATACAACCGGTATATTTCTTGATCTTAGCAAAGCTTTCGATACAATTGATCATCAAATTTTACTTAAAAATTTGCAAGATTATGGTATTAGGGCAAATGCTTACGAGTGGTTTAAATCGTATATATCCAACAGAAGGCAAACTGTTGAAATTAACTGTCAAACTCGAGACACTCAGGGAGTAAGCAAATGTTATTCAGATACCAAAGAGTTAAATTTTGGAGTTCCTCAAGGTTCCATCTTAGGCCCTATTCTATCTTTAATATATATAAATGATTTGCCACAATGTTTAGACTCTGCTAAAATTGTTATGTATGCTGACGATACAAATATATTAGTAACTGGAGAAACTTACGTTGAGTTATGTAATGCAGTAGATTCCACCATGTCTGCCGTCAGTGACTGGATGGGTAGAAATAAACTAATACTAAACACAACAAAGTCTTCGTGCATGTGCTTTCACGTAGCAAAAAACGAGATAAGAAAACGCCCTTGTGTAATCATTAACGGCAAAACGTTAAATTATGTCTCGGATATCAAATTACTTGGCCTTTGGGTGTCAGATACATTAGATTGGAAAATTCACATTCAAAAATTATCTAGTAAATTCGCTCAAACCTGTTACATGTTAAAGCTTTTACGAAATAGTGTCAGTCAACATGTTCTGCTCACAACTTATTTTGGACTATTTTATTCTAAATTGAAATATGGTATTATATTCTGGGGATCTACTGTACTACTAAATTCCATATTCGTTTTACAAAAGAGAGCTTTAAGGTTTATGACCGGAAGTAAACCTCGTACTACTTGTAAACCTCTATTTAAATTTCTTGAAATCTTACCTCTTCCATATTTATATATATATATGAACTTCTATATATATATATATATAATCTGTAAGAAAAGATATACAGATAGATACAAGCAGCTTCCGGTTGATCTCAGATATTCATATGCATAATACAAGACAAGCGTATGACCTTCATGTAGAGTCCTCATGTTTACAAGTACATAAGAATAGTACATTTCCTATGGCAATCAATATTTATAAAAAGCTTCCTTTATAATGGGAGTGCCGGTTCTGGGTTCGAGTTCCGGATGTCCTTGTTCGAAGCACCAGATATAAGGGGAATAAGGTTTGATACTCGTTTGTTCCAGTTCGAGAATACCGAATAATAGTAATAACATTGGGATTCGAACCTTGGATCTCTCAAAGTCTCCTTTATAACATCATTCGAATGCACAAATTAGTAAACAGACGTAAGAAACTGGCAATAAACAAGTATCTTCACTCCTCCACGGTCCTAAGATTCGGGCGTTATATGTATCAGAGGCCTAGGCCATATACCCACCATCGCTGTTACGTCAGCTCCAAGATACATTGGTCAATACCTGTAAAAAGTGCAAGGTAGGATAGCCATGCGTGATTAACACCAGACGAGTAGTGGGAGGCGAAAGTAAATGTTTGAACTTCTCTATTGATAAATACCTTACCTTCTGATAAACACTTTATGTCGCATACGTTCTAACCTGTACACATTTCAATCACTAAGAAAAGAAAAAAAATAACTTATTAAACGCATTTGATTAGCACTATCACCATTTTTAGAAATGATAACAAGAATTGTAAATAACTTTGTATTATTATGCACTATGTGAGTTACACTACATATGATTTAGAACAATACTAATATTTTTATATTACTTTTAACATTTCACTCGAAAACAAATTGGCCCTTGAAGGATTTCGCGACGATCTGTAAACGCACACGACGGTTCCGGCGACTACCGAATACAATTCACTAGTCCACTGTTTTAGAAGGATGAGTTTTGCGTCATCTTCTATAAGTTTCCTCATTCGAAGAAGTCAACTACAACTGGTGAAGGAGTCGATGCTTTCCTTGACATTGCGAATTGTGGATTTCATTATTTTCTTATGTCGTTTTCATTATTCAAGGCAATGATTAGTTTCGGTAATTAAACACTAAGACTTTACATACTTCAATAATTTTCGTGAAGACAGAAACAGTACATTTAGCTCACATGGTGGCTCAAACAAGACACACACACTTCCCTTCCGGCGTCCCCTCGTTGCCAGATCACAGCGTGAGAATACACTGACAAACTAAAATATAGTTCGTAGAGAACATTAAGTTTTGACTTTATTCTATTGCTAATAATATATAATGAATGGTTCATAAGTTAATAGAAATCACATTAAAAACACTGATTGTTCGAATAAGTTGTACAATCGACGATTATTGATAGACTTCACATTGTCACGTAAAACTCTGTCATCATCGTGAGAGTTCACTGCGTGGGCGTTTCTCTCGAGAGTAGCTAAATTTTTCCTCCAAATATGGGCTGACGGGAGGAAGCAGAGCTGTCTGGATAAGTGAGGTACCTTTTGGGTGAGAAATTCCTGAGCATTGTTCTTCTCTAACTGTTGATTAGTCGCATTTCATTTCCAAGAATTAATGTTGGAATAATACGAGGGTTGGTTTAAAAATTCACGCCAATCCATCTTGTTATAGATGGTGGCCGACGGACTGTCCACTGAAGGTATCACAGAAGTGGGCAAGAATCCTGGAATCCAAATCTTCCTAATCACATTGCAACACAACAGCAATCACAGCACTCCATTAGTCCATAGAGGGTTAATATGATTTGAAGTTTGTTCACATTGAAGAATAACAGTTTGTAGCTGCACTCGAACACACATAATCGCGAAATTCGAAGAATAACGAACGCGAGGGCCATTTACGATAACGCGAGGGCCATTTCGTAAATGTCTTTTGAGTCTTTTCATTTTTATTATTTTTTTATCTTTCATTTATTTCAATTATTCCTTGAAATATAAACACAAAATAATTTCACTATTTGAATATAAATCAATAGCTATTTGTAATTCAAAATATTATTCAACATTATACTTCATAATGTTTTTCAAAATTCAAACTAAATTACACAAACATATTAATATATTCAATGCAATAATATATTTAATAAAACATTACATTTGGTAAGGTATTGTATTCAATGCCATATTTAAAAATACACAACAATACAAACTAAATGTATACCAATAAATTTAAAATAGTAAAATTGATTTAAGATTCTGCAATAATATTTATTAATTCTACGATAAAACACACAATATCACTCAAAATAGCATATATCACTAAGTAATTCAACTTATCATGATTTTATTTTTCATAAAGATAAAATATTCCTTACGGCTAAATGCATAAAATTTATTATATTTGAAACACCAATATTCATAAAATTCAAAAGTGTATGTTCATTGACATGCTAACACAAAATATTTATCAAGAATATTCAAAATAATTCAACACAACTAAAACATATGATATAGTGCGCACGATAGGTTCATACTTTATTAAGATTACATATTAAAAACACATGTGTAAGTATAACACTAAAAATATTTCATTTACCATGAAATGAAATAAACTAGGCATATGCGAGCTCGTCACGCTCGAAGTATATAAAAATATACTGCCTGCATAAAATTTACAAGACCCTACCCCATTTATTAATATGTTTCCATCCCCGAAGCAAAGTGAAAAGATAGAACGTTTAGTTAAAATACAAAAATAATATAGAGGGGACTAATAAGAAAATTGCCTACTCCGGGCATTACATAATATGAGTAACCCACAATATTGGAGGAACCTTTGCTTCAATGTCTTCAAGTACTACTTGAAATGTTTTCGTATTCAACGAAAAGATTAATACAAAGTAAATGCAACAATAGTTGCTAACAAGTATCATGTAAATATTCATTTTACTAATCTCTCATTTGCATTTGAACATTGATTCTGTGATTTTTTTTATTCTCCCGTTTGTGACTCAGTGGTTCACCACGTAGGCGTGTTTAGTTGGAAAACAAGGCTGCGGTAGCCCACCACATCAGTAGGAGTCAGTCATTCTAAGTTGATCACTGTGATCTTAGCAGAATGCTAATTAAACAAAACGAGAGTATTAATAAAATTTGTCAATGCAAACTCTAAGTTATGTACGTTACACCATGATGATTCAGTGAGATATTTTAAATATGAATCTAATTCTAAAATTTCATCAAGAATTTTACCAATTCTATTGGAATTGATTTTGGAATCACATTGGTTTGAAAGATTTACCCTTACAGCATTGATAGAATCATAGGTTACTTCTTCAATAGAACTATTCAACTCTGAGCTTTTACTCTGTTCTTTTAGGATTTCATCACTTTTGGTTCCACAGTGTTTAGTAGCTAAATTAAGCCAAATGCTCTTTGTTTCTTTAGTAGGTTTCCAAACTTTTAATCTATCAACGGAATGTAATCCTAAACATTTACCAGTGAGTGGATCCGTTAACTCAAAAACCTTTTCTGAGACCTTTTTAGAACACAGCAGGGGACCTTTGTACAGATAAAGAAATTTTGAGATTCTTTTGTCTATGGCTGCACTCAAATTCGTTTGCTTCAAGAAAACTAAATCATTTTCCTTTACCTTATATTTACTTTCTTGTTTCAGGTTATGCTTAACATTTCTTTTACGAATTATTTCAGTTCTTTTCAGATCAGCCATAACTAATTTATTATCCCACAAAACATACTCGTCTGTGTCCTTTTCAGTAACTACAATACCGAAATGCTTAAATACTGATTCGGAAGGTTTTACATTCAAATGCAAGCTGGCAGGGCTTACACCTAAGCTACTTGAAATTGAATAATTTAATAAAATTACAATTTGAGGGATGAATTTTTCCCAAGCAGTGTGATCCTCACTACAGAACAATTTAAATAAACGATTAGTCTCACGATGGATTCGTTCAACCGGGTTGGAAGAAGCGTGATATGGTGTTACGTAATGTATTTTGATTCCATATTCTGACATTTTTTCTTTGAATTTTCGAGAAATGAAACAGCTACCATTATCAACCAAAATAGCACTAGGAATACCTAAATGCAAAAAATACAATGATTCTAAACAACGTAATACACATTTGGTGGTAGCATTTCGCATAGGATACAAAGTGTAATATCTAGTGAAAACATCTAAAATTGACAATGCATATTTATAACCTGAGGAAGAAGAAACGTATGGTCCTAAAATATCAATTGAAATAAGCACACGGGGGCCATTTACAGTAACACTTTCCATTGGTCTAGCCGGAGGTGATGTTTCTACTTTCGTTTCTTTACATACAATACAATCATTGATAAAATTGCTGATATCTTTTCTCATGGATTTCCAGTAACAAATTTCAATTACAAAACCAAAAGTTTTTTCAATTCCAAAGTGACATCGTTGACAATGCATGTGTTCTACAACAGTACGAACTAATGAAGGTGGAATGCAAATTCTCCAAGAATTTGGGAAATGGAAATTTCTATTCAAAAGTACACCATTGTCAAGTTTATAAAATTTTTCAAGATTTCGGTTTTTCACCTTAGAGTATGGGTCATTAGGATTTTGAAGAAATTTCATTATTGAATCATATTCTGTATGTTCACGTTGTTTTTCGACTAGTTCCTGTATGGTCATGTTTCCGAAAAATGACGGTAGCACTTGTACAAAAGAACAAAAGCACGGTATAATCCTTACAAGGTTCTATTGCCTAAGTCTTTACGACCTTTGGTATTGGAATATTATCACTCTGGAACTTTGGTGGGAACTCATACGGGAAATTTTAAAACACTTAGTAAAATTAAACGTTATTTTACGTGGCCTTCTTTGATTCGTGATGTGCATCAGTACGTGCGCTCATGTCATGAATGTCAGATCTCGAAACCACGTTTTGAAAAGCCCCAAGGTCTTTTGTCTTCTAAATATGTAACACAACCCCAGGGACATTTATATTGTGATTTGGCCGGTCCCTTAATCCCAAGCAATGGCTATAGGTACATAATGTTACTTGTGGATAACGCTTCCCGTTTTTTGCACTTAGTTCCATTACGTAATGCGACCAGTAGAATTATTATTAAAGCAATGAAGGAGATATTTTGTCGTTTTGGTCATTGTTTTGCTTTATCCACGGATCGGGCTAGTTATTTTTGTAGCGAGGAGTTTCGTCGTTTTCTCTTTGGACTAGGGATCAAACATATACGTAGTTCAGCTTACTTTGCGTCTGGAAACGCAGCTGAAAAATATGTTCAAACGGTAAAGAATGCATTAAGATGTTATTGCTCTGAGAATCAGACGGTATGGAGCAATTTCCTATATCCGATCCAATTTTCTCTTAACGTTTCTGAACATTGTGAACTAAAGGCATCACCATTTGAGCTTTATTTGGGACGTGAAGCCCTAGATCCTTTATTAGTTAAATGGTCTGTAAAGGATTCCGACCTGAACTTACATAATTCAGTTGAGGTATGGTCCGATGCCTTAAAAAATATGCATAGAGCTTGGGAAGATAGAAAGCATCTTTTCCTACAGCGTAATAATCCAGTTACTTTCCAGATAGGCCAATTAGTTCTTTGGAAATCTCACTTTAAGTCGTCTATAACAGATAAAGTTAGTAAATCCTTGTCGCCTCTGTGGCTTGGTCCTTACCGCATCGACTCCTTTGCGGGTCCGAATTCTGTAATTCTTTTAGACGAAAATAAAAACCGAAAATTTTCTTCTCATGTTAGCCAATTAAAAAAGTATGAAATGCGTGAAACTCCTGATCCCGAATTGTAAATTTTGATGTAATATTTGTGAGGTTCTTACACTTATTTCTTTTTCAGGTGTAAGGGAGCTGTTTGATTTGTAAAAAAAAAAAAAAAAAAAAAAATTATGTTTGTTCCAATTTGTAAAGACTGGCCAGTCTACACTTCTATTTGAGATATATATATCATTCTGCGCCTTATGGATATGAATCTCATCGTCTATGGATATTTAAGGTTTATTCAAGCCTATGTTATGATTACATTCTATAATATGGTATAACTCTATTCTGTTTTTTGTATTTAGTACTATACTCTGGTTTTGTGTTTTACCAAAACTAAATTATATTTAATGATATGCTTGAATATATTTGGTCAATTTGGCTTTATATTATTTGGTGGTCCCTTTCATTATTTATTTATGGTTTGTTGTTTTGTCTTTTCATACTTCATATTCATCTATCACCCTTACTAACAAATCGTTTTCATTTCCATAAGTGTTTCATATTTCTGGTAATTCAAAAAATGTTTTTTTCCATTTTTTGAATTCCGGGGGGACCCACCATGTAGTGTATTCTACCTTAATATTTCTAAAAAAAAAAAAAAATGTTCTTTCATTTGGTGTTCTATTGGTTAATTGTTCTGGTACTATTGTATAGAACATGACGTCATGTCTGGCTCCGTGATTTGAATTCCTTCTGCCGTTTGTCAGATTGACTTCAAATCGGGTGCGTATTGGTTGGATTTTTTTTTAAGTGTAAAATTGTGAATTGCAATTCCATGGACAGCGAGGGAAAGGATCGAAGACGGAAGTGTTCTGTTATTGAGTTCTGTAGTTTGTGATTTTTTTATTATAGTTTTTTTTTTCCTCCAGTGTTTTCTCTTTTTTTTAATATATGATATTTTGTGTTTGTGAAACTTCCTGCCATCGTTCGTTCCCGAGTTGACCATTGGAAGTTGCCCTTTTTTCATATACAGGTAAAAGTAGTGTTAACTTAATGTATAATTAAATTCAATTATTTTTGCTAAGTTGATATTAATCTACTGTTGCTAACGTGTTACATATATAGAGAGAGGTTAATTGAAATTGAAATTTGAGAATATATATTATATATTTAAATCTTGTTCTATGAGAGCTTCACTTATATTTATATTTGTTGTTTACTTGTTCTATATGATCTCGTTAATAAATTGTTCATTGGTATACCTTTTAATTGAGGATAATGTTTTGATTTGGAAAAGCCTCTGGTTTCTACTATATCTGCCTAAGGGGGGTATCCAATCTAATAGCGTGCCGTTATGTATGTGTTGTATATGCTGCTGCTATGATGCGAGGAAATATTGCTCATTATTAAATTATCTACCTAGTGGTACAGTTCCTTCCTTGACTTCCGGTGGGGCTTGTATGATACACTACATATAAATGGTTTGAAGTCAATCTCACCAATTCGAGGCTTTTATATATTGAATTAGTTTGTTAATGCCCTTGCTGTTCGTGTTATATATATATTCAACATGGCCGAAGGTGTAGATAAAGATAAGGTAGTCTCAGATACTATATCCGGATTTGATGATGATGGTGTAAAAACGCCGCCTCTAAATATAGATAAAATTGATAGGTTATTTTTTGGAATTGAAAGATTAGGAGAAATGTTAGAAGACATAGCTGGAAAGGTGGGTCCGATGTCTTCTAGTGTACCTGTTAATAAAGATAATACGGTATCTGATAAGTCAACTGGTGCTATTCCTAAACGTACTAGTAAAGTATCCGGTAATAGATGCCATAGTGATTATACAAAGGACATAGGTGATGACGCTTATCTCCGTACCAATTCTTCCCGTTTGGAGGATAATACTGCTTTGACGGTGTTAAATAGATTTGTGGAAAATCTTCCAATTTGTGATGGTAATGACCCTGACAAGTTGTTCAATTTTATATGTAAAATTGACGATTTTTTAAGTGGTAATGAATTTCCAATTCGTTGTGTGGTATACGCTTTACAAACAAAAACTAGAAATCCATTACTACAGTGTCTTAAGGATAGTGTTAAAACAACGAGGAACTGGGTAGATTTATGTAGATATGTGATGACTGAGTTGCTTTCTGACGTGGCTATACAGCAACTTACCACGAGATATTTTTATAAACCTCAGGGCGAAAGTGAAGGGGTCTTACAATATTCACGTAGACTTGATCAAGTATCACGTATATTGGATATTCAAATCTGTGATGAAACGTACATCTTAACGGTGGCTAGTGGTTGTAGACCGGATGTGAGATCGCATGTATTTTATAGTGAGCATCCTCAAACGCGTGATGAACTTATGAACTCTTTAAAGGCTTACTCACAGTTAGAACTTTTTACGAAGCAGCATCAAACAACTGTTGGTGGATCATCATTCGATATAAATCGTACAAGCAGTGACTTTAGATCGCGTAGTATAGTTCATCCTCATGTACGAAACAAATCGGGTAATTTCCACAAAGGACGGGTGTCTAATTTTCAAAAGGATTCTGATACTCAGCAGATTCGAACCTCGGACTGTGGTGTACGAACCTTACCTCCATTAGTTGGGAAAGGGGGTATATTTATTGAAGTCGATTTGTATGATAAAAAATACTTTGCATGTTTGGACAGTGCTTCAAGTGTTAATTTTATAAGTAACGAAGTGTTACAGTATTTACTACAACGGGATTCGAACCTAAAAATACATGTTAAGAACTTTGTGGGACGTACTGCTACAAACTATCGTTTAGTGCTACACAAATATTGTTTGCTCCCGTTGAGAATTAATAAGCAAGAGTTAACTGTTTGTGCGTATATAAACGAACATTGTCCCAGTGGCCAACATATTACTTTAGGAATGCCCTTTATTGAGCAGACTGCCTTTAAATTGGATGTTAAAGAACGAAGTATATTCTTTCCTGATCACAATTTCAACATTACGTATGTTTCCAAACCTCCTTTTTGTGGACAATATTCTGGCCCTTTTCCTTTTGGTTGCAGGAAGACGGGTCCTTATTCTACATCATATTTGATGGGTTATCTTACAAGGAACCGCACATCCTGCGACAAACCAAATGTTCAAAATCAGCTGGGCAGCGAAGATAAGAGCTTTTTTCATGGTCAAGGTCATAACACCTGTTGCATTCCTGATACAATGAGCGAGTTCTCACTAGACCAGGTGCCACGTAATACAGCCCTGCCTCCCGGTCAACAACCTGTTGGAGATAAGGAAGCAGTACTACAGCAAGGTAAAGAGTGTGTTACTAAATATAAACAAAACTTTGCTTTATCTGAAGAACCTGTTATTTTTAAAAACGCTTGTTCTGCTTTAAATCAATTTAATGAATATAATTCTTTTTTAAATTCTTGGTCTTTAACGTCACAGGCTACTAATAAAGATTTTTTTCAAAATAAAAAAGTAATAGAATATAAAAATGAGCTACAACTTAAATCACCTGTTGAATGTAATGTTGTACAGGGTGTTTCAGAAGTACCTTCGAACAGCAATGAGGTATTAGCGATTGACAATAGAGTTATGCCTAATTTAAATAACAAATCGTCTGTTAATCAACTAGATAATACAAATAGAAAATTAATTGTGGAAAACATTGATAATGAACTTATTAATGAAGATCGTACCTTACCTTTATTTGTACAGGATATTATAAATGATTATACTGATGTGATTACATCAAATATCGGCAGAATTAAAGATTTTAAGTACAAGTTTCGGGTTAAGGAGGATACGGTGTTTCGTGAAAAACAATACCCTATGTCTAGTAAACAAAAGCAAGAAATGCGTGTAATTTTAAAAGAACTTTTGGATAACGGGGTTATCGTGGAGAGTACTAGTGAGTATCGTTCCCCTTGCTTTATTGTCAAAAATAGTGCAGGTAGAGGACGGCTAGTTCTAAACTTTGGTAAATTATCTAAGCTTGTGGAAGCCGATAATATAGTCACCCCTAACATGGAAGAATCTATTGCTACACTGGCTAATGCTCGTATTATGTCGAGATTCGATTGTAAAAGGGGATTTTTTCAGATAGTATTGGATGAATCCTGTCGGAAATATACGGGCTTTTCTTTTGACAATAAAAGTTATCATTTTCGGGTACATCCTATGGGACTCTGTACTGGGACGGCGGCTTTAGCGCGTGCTATTGATACTGTATTAGGTGATTTGAAGGAACAAGGTGTCGAAGTATATGCTGATGATATTGTACTCTATTCTGATACAATTGAACAACATAAAACATTACTTAAGACGGTGCTTGATCGACTTCGATCACGAGGTCTTACAATTTCACCAGAAAAATGTTCCTTATTTCAAACGGAGATAGATTATTTGGGATTTCGTGTAGGTGGAGGAACTATGCAAATGATTCCAGATCGACTTGAAGCTATACGAAATTTACCTGCTCCTCGTAATAGGAAGGGTGTTAAATCTCTTGTTGGGTTTTTGTCTTTCTATAGTCGATTTATTAGTAATTTTGCTGAGATTATGCGTCCCATAACAGACTTAAAATCGCCTAAAATTCCCTTTGTTTGGGGTAAAGAACAATCTGAGGCATTAGCTCGTATTAAGGACGCTTTTGAAGAGCAGGTTATCTTGAAGATACCGGATATGAGTAAAAGGTTTTTTATAGAAGCTGATTCTAGTTTGCGAGGGTTCGGGAGTGTGATCCTACAGAAGGATTCCAGTGGTTTCTATCAACCTGTTGCGTTCTATAGCAGAAAACTGAAACCTTCGGACTATAATCGTCCTATCTTTGCCTTGGAGTTGGCTAGCTTGTACAATACTATTACTCGTTTTCAGCACTATCTTGTTTCAAGATTTACAATATTAACTGATAACCATGCTTTAGCTTGCGTGTTGCGTAACCCTAAAAAATTTACACGATATAGTACTATGATTCATAGATTGTTAGAATTTAAATTCGATATCTTACATGTACCTAGCAACAAGATGATTAACGCAGATTTTTTGAGTCGAATATATGATTCAAGTTTGTATGACCTTATAGACGAACCTATAGATGAGGAGGTATACCAACGTGAATTTTTGGCTTCAAGCCTGTTGAATACTCCTTTAGCATTTTATAATGTAAAAGAAGAGCAAATAAAGGATCCGGATATCTCAGATATTTATAAGAAAACTGAAGCTGCAGGAAATGTCTGGAAAGAATATCGTTTGTCACGTGGTTTATTATATAAAAGAACAAAAGCACGGTATAATCCTTACAAGGTTCTATTGCCTAAGTCTTTACGACCTTTGGTATTGGAATATTATCACTCTGGAACTTTGGTGGGAACTCATACGGGAAATTTTAAAACACTTAGTAAAATTAAACGTTATTTTACGTGGCCTTCTTTGATTCGTGATGTGCATCAGTACGTGCGCTCATGTCATGAATGTCAGATCTCGAAACCACGTTTTGAAAAGCCCCAAGGTCTTTTGTCTTCTAAATATGTAACACAACCCCAGGGACATTTATATTGTGATTTGGCCGGTCCCTTAATCCCAAGCAATGGCTATAGGTACATAATGTTACTTGTGGATAACGCTTCCCGTTTTTTGCACTTAGTTCCATTACGTAATGCGACCAGTAGAATTATTATTAAAGCAATGAAGGAGATATTTTGTCGTTTTGGTCATTGTTTTGCTTTATCCACGGATCGGGCTAGTTATTTTTGTAGCGAGGAGTTTCGTCGTTTTCTCTTTGGACTAGGGATCAAACATATACGTAGTTCAGCTTACTTTGCGTCTGAAAACGCAGCTGAAAAATATGTTCAAACGGTAAAGAATGCATTAAGATGTTATTGCTCTGAGAATCAGACGGTATGGAGCAATTTCCTATATCCGATCCAATTTTCTCTTAACGTTTCTGAACATTGTGAACTAAAGGCATCACCATTTGAGCTTTATTTGGGACGTGAAGCCCTAGATCCTTTATTAGTTAAATGGTCTGTAAAGGATTCCGACCTGAACTTACATAATTCAGTTGAGGTATGGTCCGATGCCTTAAAAAATATGCATAGAGCTTGGGAAGATAGAAAGCATCTTTTCCTACAGCGTAATAATCCAGTTACTTTCCAGATAGGCCAATTAGTTCTTTGGAAATCTCACTTTAAGTCGTCTATAACAGATAAAGTTAGTAAATCCTTGTCGCCTCTGTGGCTTGGTCCTTACCGCATCGACTCCTTTGCGGGTCCGAATTCTGTAATTCTTTTAGACGAAAATAAAAACCGAAAATTTTCTTCTCATGTTAGCCAATTAAAAAAGTATGAAATGCGTGAAACTCCTGATCCCGAATTGTAAATTTTGATGTAATATTTGTGAGGTTCTTACACTTATTTCTTTTTCAGGTGTAAGGGAGCTGTTTGATTTGTAAAAAAAAAAAAAAAAAAAAAAAAAAAAAAAAATTATGTTTGTTCCAATTTGTAAAGACTGGCCAGTCTACACTTCTATTTGAGATATATATATCATTCTGCGCCTTATGGATATGAATCTCATCGTCTATGGATATTTAAGGTTTATTCAAGCCTATGTTATGATTACATTCTATAATATGGTATAACTCTATTCTGTTTTTTGTATTTAGTACTATACTCTGGTTTTGTGTTTTACCAAAACTAAATTATATTTAATGATATGCTTGAATATATTTGGTCAATTTGGCTTTATATTATTTGGTGGTCCCTTTCATTATTTATTTATGGTTTGTTGTTTTGTCTTTTCATACTTCATATTCATCTATCACCCTTACTAACAAATCGTTTTCATTTCCATAAGTGTTTCATATTTCTGGTAATTCAAAAAATGTTTTTTTCCATTTTTTGAATTCCGGGGGGACCCACCATGTAGTGTATTCTACCTTAATATTTCTAAAAAAAAAAAAAAAAATGTTCTTTCATTTGGTGTTCTATTGGTTAATTGTTCTGGTACTATTGTATAGAACATGACGTCATGTCTGGCTCCGTGATTTGAATTCCTTCTGCCGTTTGTCAGATTGACTTCAAATCGGGTGCGTATTGGTTGGATTTTTTTTAAGTGTAAAATTGTGAATTGCAATTCCATGGACAGCGAGGGAAAGGATCGAAGACGGAAGTGTTCTGTTATTGAGTTCTGTAGTTTGTGATTTTTTTATTATAGTTTTTTTTTTCCTCCAGTGTTTTCTCTTTTTTTTAATATATGATATTTTGTGTTTGTGAAACTTCCTGCCATCGTTCGTTCCCGAGTTGACCATTGGAAGTTGCCCTTTTTTCATATACAGGTAAAAGTAGTGTTAACTTAATGTATAATTAAATTCAATTATTTTTGCTAAGTTGATATTAATCTACTGTTGCTAACGTGTTACATATATAGAGAGAGGTTAATTGAAATTGAAATTTGAGAATATATATTATATATTTAAATCTTGTTCTATGAGAGCTTCACTTATATTTATATTTGTTGTTTACTTGTTCTATATGATCTCGTTAATAAATTGTTCATTGGTATACCTTTTAATTGAGGATAATGTTTTGATTTGGAAAAGCCTCTGGTTTCTACTATATCTGCCTAAGGGGGGTATCCAATCTAATAGCGTGCCGTTATGTATGTGTTGTATATGCTGCTGCTATGATGCGAGGAAATATTGCTCATTATTAAATTATCTACCTAGTGGTACAGTTCCTTCCTTGACTTCCGGTGGGGCTTGTATGATACACTACACACTTCGAGGTTATTTACCGTATGAGTTTCAGTTTTAGGAGCTAAAACTATACGTGACAAGGCGTCACTGGCTTTATTGTCAATTCCACGAATGTGGATGATTTCCAAATCAAAACTTTGTAATTCAAGACTCCAACGAGCTAAACGGGAATTCCAATTTCTAATTTTATGTAAGTACACTAAAGAGTTATGGTCAGTATACACTTTAACATGTTTACCATACAGTAAATGTCCCCATTTACGAATAGAAATCACTATTGCTAACGCCTCTTGTTCAGTTGTAGTATACGCACGCTGCGCTTTATTTAAAGTTTTACTACAGAAGCCAATAATGTTACGTTTACCATCAATTTCTTGAAAAAGTATGCCAGCCACGGCCACTTGTGAACTGTCGGTGATCAATGAAAAATCGGAATCAGGTTTTGGGTGAGTGAGTAGTACATCTTGAACCAAACTGTCTTTAAGGGACTGAAAACTGTGTTCACATTCTGGAGTCCAAATCCATTTTTTCCCTTTCTGGATAAGTTCAAATAAAGGAACAGCTAATTCAGCAAACTTGTGTACAAATTTAGAACACCATTCGAAAAGACCTAAAACTCGTTGCAATTGTTTTATGTTGGTTGGATGAGGTAGTTGGCGAATAACTTCTACGTAAGAAGGATCTTTACAAATACCTTCAGGTGTTACGACAAAACCCAAATTTAAAACTAGTTTTACAAAATGAAGATTTTGAAAGGTTAACAGTCATGTTAGCTTCACTCAGCTTAGTAAATAACTGATCTAATAAACTTAATTGTTCTTCAAAAGAAAAAGTTGGAATACTTAAATCGTCGATGTATGAAACAAGTTTATTATACAATGCATAACCTAGCACCTTCTGTAATGCATCTATGAGAGCGACAGAACCATTGATGTATCCAAATGGGATAACAGTAAATCTGTACATATGACCGTTCCAAGAGAAGGCAATGAAATCACGAGATTCCTCAGACACAGGAATTTGTGAATACGATGACACAAGGTCAATTGAACATACAAATTTAGCACCTTGAAATTTCAACAATAAATCATCAATTCGGTTTACTTTCAATTGTTTTAATTTAACATGCTTATTGAGCTCAGTCAGATCAACTACGACTCTAGGTTTAGTTGTGTTTTTCTTAGGTACACAGAAAATTGGGTGGCTATGTATCGACACTGCTGGTTCAATGACACCTACTTTTAACCATTCATCGATTTGCTTGTCAATGCTTTCTTTAAAATGGTAGGGTAACGTATATTGCCGTTTTACTATGGGGTTAGTAGTGTCAACGTCTATGGAATATTCATATAAATTACACCTGCCTGGATAATCTGTGAATATATCACGGTGTTTTACCAACAAATCAAATAATTGCTGTTTTTCCTCATTGCTTAAATGATCACATTCATGTACCTTTTCCCTAATTTCGTTTATTGTTGCTACAGCATATACATTTTCAAAAATAACATTATCATTTGATACCTTATCCCCACAACTTTCCTGTTTACTTTGGCTATTACCATGAGCATTTTGAATCTCATTATCAATCTCTGACATTTGTAAACCATAGTATTCGAGTAAAAAATTTTCTTCTACTGCTTGATTTATGTTAAGATCCTTTATTCGAAAATTTTTCGACTCTTTTCTCAACTGTGAATACGCCTGATCTCGTTCATGTAAAACACGGATCCACTCTTGTTCTAATTTACCTTTTTGTGAAACCAAACTATTAATTACAGGACATGCTGAAGATATATAGTCATGATTGGGTTCGAACTCTGAACTTTCATCTGACAAGTTATTATTTTCTACAGAAATACCTAACTCAGTGTCAACAGGTTTATCTATTCGATCAGCATAAGTCAAAATCTTCTTAGGTTGACAACAACTATTTTCTTTGCTATGAGATTTTTCAATGAGCATAGGAACAACAATAATTTCTTTTCCGTCAGAAAAACTAATTACGTTTTTCGAAAAATCTATCATCGCATGGGCGACTGTGAGGAAATTACGACCTAACAAGCATTCTGTTTAATTCATCTACTACCAGAACTCTTATGTCGAACATCAAGTGTTCTATTTCCACACAAATATTTACTTCCCCCTTAACCTGCTTTTTTCTTTTACCAGAATAATCTACTAAGAGAATATGTGGTGCAGGTTTTAACTGCGGATGTGAAATTACGGAAGAAATACGTTTCCATGCCTCAAAACTGATAAGGGATGCTGATGCCCCTGTATCGCACAATGCTTTCAACTGAGTATCTAATACTTTACAATAAATTTCTGCAGTGCGAGTGTTATTACCCTTACTTACATTTTCATCGATTTCTATTTCATCTTCAGAAATATCTAAGTCCCAATTAACAACATTATTAATATTTTTACTCAACGTTACGTATTCCACAGGAAAAATTGAGGTGAGTGCATCTTCGTTATTAAAATCGTGACTATTACTAAAGTTTTCATAAGCTCTACCAGAAGCACTCTCTCGGCAGAGCGTTTCTAGTTTAACGGTGTTTGTCTAGTCTGATTACCTGATGATGTAGGAGGAGGGAAGGTACGAGATTGATTAAAATTTGAAATAAAAGGTGGTTGGCTACCAGGATGAAAAGTTGGAAATGGTTGAGGCGTGTGCCCACCATTATCAGCGCGCCTAGTCTCAGTGTAATGTATACCTTCTTCGCTATCGTACTGATTATCGTTTTCAGGGTTACGCTGAGAATGAACGTTCCTAGGTTTGTTCTTATTCTTAAAAAGTTGATTTTTACCTTTGCTGTGGGGTTGCTTTTTACCTTTGTTTTTGCTTTGATGTTGTGATTCTCTAAAATTATGTTCATTACTTTCATTTTCTTGGACATTAACCTGATTTACACGAATCTGTTTCTTAAGAAATAAACTATTTGTTCTAAAGTTGTCATTGTTTTTCGACAATGTTTCCAAATTTTGAACAACATTTAACATAGTTTGCAAATCCAAGGATGGTAACAAAACCAATTGTTTCTGAAAATAATTAGGCAATAATAATTTAATTGTATTCAAGATAAAAGCTTCACTAACGTTTTCATTCAGTTCTCGAATCTTATGGTAGCGATCTGCTACAAATTGGTAAACTGTACCGTCGGCTTTGGGGTCGTACCTTTTGGATTGCAATACTGACATTTTACCAGCTACAATTTGCGGAGA
This sequence comes from Thermobia domestica, assembly GCF_964235325.1. Classification (NCBI taxonomy): domain Eukaryota; kingdom Metazoa; phylum Arthropoda; class Insecta; order Zygentoma; family Lepismatidae; genus Thermobia; species Thermobia domestica. The sequence goes on along the minus strand of NC_137460.1, from coordinate 268,919,218 downwards.
TTCGAACTGTTGCTTGAAAGCACAAACAAAATCACTATATGATTTAAAGTCAGGTTTACGAGTAAGGAACCAATATTTGGAAGATCCTTGCATCAAGAAATCTAAAATATCTAAATACTGCTCTTCAGGAATTTGCATTAATTTAACATTTTTCTCAAACAGTTCCAAGAAGTTTGAAGCTGTGATTTCGCTTTCATGTCCTAAGAACTTTTCAAACGATTCAATATCACTACGCTTAATGGGCCTAGCATTCGTAATCTGAACTGATTTTCTGTGATGAATGCGACTACGATTTTTGCTTTTAGATTTTGGTTTACTATTAGATTCATAACTTGTGTTAGTGCCGCTACTGCTACTACGACTAGTGGAACTTCGAGTTGATGAGGTGTTAGCTACACTACTGTATAGTGAATTAGTTACACTACGAGTATTAGCAATGCTACTGGGTCTAGATTCCACATGCAAATTCAAAATTTGTTTTTGCGTTAAGGTTAGTTGAGCTTGTAACATTTGCAGTTCTTGTTTGAGGTTGCCAATTTCATTTTTAACCTCCAAAACAGTACTCTGGATTTGAACATACTGTTTTGATTCTTTTTCCCTATCATTTGTTAATTCTACTACAATGTTGTTACAACGATCTACAGTATTTTTGAGAAAAAGTAACGATTGATTAATCCGATCAACTTCCATGCCGCAATTGTTGACAATACTTTCATTTAGAGTTACCTTTTGCAAGCACTGGACTACCTGTGCTTGGTGAGCTTGAATTTTACTTTCAATGTCTACCAATGAATTTCGATTGCTACGTATTTTCTCCTCAAGATCTACGATTTTACACTCATACGTGTTAGAAATCTGTTGAAAATCATGCTTCATTTGAGTTAGTGAACTACAACTTTGGGCTTCAACATGCTGGATAGCTAATGACAGCTCATTCCGTGTCTCGATCAGCTGATTGTTCGTTTGAATTTTCATTTCATTAAAACGATCATTTACTTCTGCCTTAAAGTCCCTAACTTCACGTTTCAAATTTTCAATTTCAACTTTAATTTCTACTTTAAAGGCATTGCACTCAGCTTCTACTCTCTGTATACCATTCGTAAGCTCCTGAGTTGAAAATTCAAGTTTTTCACGTAACTCTGTAATTTCTGCTTTTACACTATTACCTTGTTTGACTAACTCATTATGATTATCTTTTATCACTTGGTTAGTATTAGCTAAATCCGCGGACAATTTTTTGACCGCGTCAAGCAGTGTTTCCATTTCGTTAGGACTTGACATTGCAAAATATTATACTACAAAACACAACACACCAGACATTGAATACAAAATAGTGAAGTTCAAATATTCGCTTTCACCCCACTAAAATATCTGTCTTTGTTCGGTGCGCCAAATATAATGGGAGTGCCGGTTCTGGGTTCGAGTTCCGGATGTCCGTGTTCGAAGCACCAGATATAAGGGGAATAGGGTTCGATACTCGTTTGTTCCAGTTCGAGAAGACCGACTAATAGTAATAACATTGGGATTCGAACCTTGGATCTCTCAAAGTCTCCTTTATAACATCATTCGAATGCACAAATTAGTAAACAGACGTAAGAAACTGGCAATAAACAAGTATCTTCACTCCTCCACGGTCCTAAGATTCGGGCGTTATATGTATCAGAGGCCTAGGCCATATACCCACCATCGCTGTTACGTCAGCTCCAAGATACATTGGTCAATACCTGTAAAAAGTGCAAGGTAGGATAGCCATGCGTGATTAACACCAGACGAGTAGTGGGAGGCGAAAGTAAATGTTTGAACTTCTCTATTGATAAATACCTTACCTTCTGATAAACACTTTATGTCGCATACGTTCTAACCTCTACACATTTCAATCACTAAGAAAAGAAAAAAAATAACTTATTAAACGCATTTGATTAGCACTATCACCATTTTTAAAAATGATAACAAGAATTGTAAATAACTTTGTATTATTATGCACTATGTGAGTTACACTACATATGATTTAGAACAATACTAATATTTTTTATATTACTTTTAACATTTCACTCGAAAAGAAATTGGCCCTTGAAGGATTTCGCGACGATCTGTAAACGCGCACGACGGTTCCGGCGACTATACCGAATACAATTCACTAGTCCACTGTTTTAGAAGGATGAGTTTTGCGTCATCATCTATAAGTTTCCTCATTCGAAGAAGTCAACTACAACTGGTGAAGGAGTCGATGCTTTCCTTGACATTGCGAATTGTGGATTTCATTATTTTCTTATGTCGTTTTCATTATTCACTGGTATATTACAAGGCAATGATTAGATTCGGTAATTAAACACTAAGACTTTACATACTTCAATAACTTTCGTGAAGACAGAAACAGTAAATTTAGCTCATATGGTGGCTCAAACAAGACACACACACTTCCCTTCCGGCGTCCCCTCGTTGCCAGATCACAGCGTGAGAATACACTGACAAACTAAAATATAGTTCGTAGAGAACATTAAGTTTTGACTTTATTCTATTGCTAATAATATATAATGAATGGTTCATAAGTTAATAGAAATCACATTAAAAACACTGATTGTTCGAATAAGTTGTACAATCGACGATTATTGATAGACTTCACATTGTCACGTAAAACTCTGTCATCATCATGAGAGTTCACTGCGTGGGCGTTTCTCTCGAGAGTAGCTAAATTTTTCCTCCAAATATGGGCTGACGGGAGGAAGCAGAGCTGTCTGGATAAGTGAGGTACCTTTTGGGTGAGAAATTCCTGAGCATTGTTCTTCTCTAACTGTTGATTAGTCGCATTTCATTTCCAAGAATTAATGTTGGAATAATACGAGGGTTGGTTTAAAAATTCACGCCAATCCATCTTGTTATACCTTCCACTTTGAAAAACAAAACATCTGGTTTCAATAAAGCACTGAAGTCCTACCTACTCGAGCACTGTTTCTATTCTGTAGAAGAATATCTCGCCTATAGTAAATAATTTTTAAAGTATATATATTTTGTATATCTATAATGTAAGGTTTTATTAATTGTTATGTTGTTTTATATCGATGTATGTAAATTTGAATAATGAAAAATTGTACTTTTTTTTACATAAATTCACAGTATTTTAATATTGCATGTAGATTTAAATCTATACATATGTACACATTCAGTGTTCTTATGACGTGTCCAACTCATACGTTCATGTTGTGAACAATTTGTATGAAAAAGGATGAAAATAAATACAATACAATACAATTTAATAATAAAAAAAATCGAAGTGTGAAATCGTCCCTATATGGACATTATTCATATCTTTTCCTTTGTTTCAAAGATAAAGGAAAGTCCTTAAATGAATTTCATTACTTTTTCTCATCAACTCCCGAAAAAAATTATCGCCGTTTGCTTTATTTACTTTTACAGGTAATCATTTCTCCTGTATACATATTATCATGTCTTCATCATTCTTCTTCTGCTTCGTTTGTTTTGATTATTTTTTATTATAGATAAAATTCTAGCTATTATTATTGCAGGTAGTCATTTCTTCTTCTTCGTCTTTATTATAATGTGTTTGTATATATTATCATTTGTTGTTTCATTTTTCATGATTACACATAAAATACATTTTAAGTTATGTTTTTCATTTTTTTCATTTGAGAGAGTAAAAGATCGTCTTTGTGTGTATGGACATCATCATTGTACAGTATTACTTCTACCTACGTTTCATCACCATCAACAGCATTAGTATCATCTGTGAAGTTATCATTAATTGAACAATGAACTTTGTATGTGCAAAAACAACACAACTATGTACGTGTGTATGGACAGCATCAGTGAACACTATATGGCAACTGTGAAGTTATCATCAACTGAACATCAAAAAAATCTAACGTACTCTCTTTTAAAAAATGTACTATACTTACTGTCGTTTTAATTGTGTAAATAACATCATCACCATCAATAAATACTTTGTATTTTTCTTTTCTCTCTTTGAAAACAAATGTTTTTATTTCTTATTTTCTTTATTTCCTAACAAACAAATATGTTTTATGATCAATTATGTAATTAAATACACATATCATAAAACATATTTTAACACATTGAATTAAAGAATTACATAGTGTTTTTAAAAAAAGAATCTAAAACTTATTTTTTAATTCAACGATGTAATCACATAACTAAATAATAATAATAATAATGAATTCAAATACTTAATCAGTTATTCTTTCCTAAATTAAATCAAGTATGTGAATTCAATATTATTATTAAAGGACTTTTGTTTTTAAAAATTTAATATTAATTATTTTAGTTCCTTTTTTAAGAAATAAGAAGTCCTATCATACTTAAGACAAAGTTGTATAATAATAATAACTCAAATACTGATTTTTATTTTAACATTCATTTCAAGAATTTGAATTTATTATTATTATTATTACTATTACTATTATACATATCACTTATAGTATAAGAGAAAAAAGGTAAGGATTTTTTCTTACAGAAAATTAGTACACTAATTAAAAATCCTATCATATTGAGGTGTATGAAACAAACAAAAAACACACATACAAATAAAACATTTCACTTTCACTACATATTTTATTACATTTAATATTACGTTGTTTTGTATACATGAAAAAACATATCAATTTTCTTCTTTATGAAGAGACGTTCAATTCAGTGATACCCTCAGAAAGTTGAGTATCGGTTTCCCCCCACCACGGCTGTGTCTGTACACTATCAAGTAAATCAGCCATAATTGAATCTATGAGTTTTTTTTTGCAAAATACCTTCATTTCCAATTTTAATCTTTTACCATCAATGTTCACATCACTGTTTTTATCAAGAGAGACACTTGGAAAACTGATGTTCATACCATTAATAATACTCTGTTCATCTACACAGGTATGGATTTCGGCAAGTCCTCTCCATCTAAGACACTGCGATTGTACATGATTACGAATAATATCTGTACACAAGTCAAAATATTCACGTAGCACACCACTACAAACTTTACTCTTTTTCACAGCATGTTCAATACATGGTAATATTTCCAAGAAATAAAGCCAATCACTTGAAGTTAAGTACACAGTGTTTCGAGGAGCATGAAGTGTTCCTTTCTTCTCTAACATCACTAATTTCTCACCCATTAGTTTTTCGCACCACCAGTTCGTTTTTTCGACCAACAGATTTTATAAATGTAATTTCCACTTGAGAATTTAAATAGTCCCTAACAAATGGGGTCAAATGTACAAGTTTCTCCCGCTCGGCCAAATTTAACTCCACTCCAAACACAAGTCTTTGCCAACACGAATCACTGTTTCAAATGTATCACTATCCAGTCCAATAAAACTTAATTTGGTTTTCATTGAACTAAGTCCATATTCAACATTTAACAAGTACTCTTTCTTGGTGTCCATATTTGATGCACAAGCACTCAAAGACATGTTACACCAGTCGCTGGCCAGCACAGAATAACGACACTATGCATACAGATGACTGCGCATGCATGAAGAGGAAGAGGGGGGCGAAGAGGAAAATTCATGTTTCATCTTGTTTGTACATGCCACCATACACTTACGATGGGTATACCAGTTCAGTAAATTCAAGATCGTTCATGTTACGCCCAGATACATTAATCTTCATTCCTTTATATATTAAACAGACATTCCGATTTTGTAAATACGTTAATAATGCACCATTATCTGCTTCCAATTTTTCAGTACAACGTCCTGGTAAAATCACCTTTTCGCCTCCTTCAAATGTCACACATGCCTTCCTACCATATACCGTTGTAATTATCTCACACTTTACAATACGAAATGGTACTCCAATCTCCAAATCTTGCATTTTTGTAAACGGTACCATTGATGGCTTATTAAGCTTATCTAATAAACTCATTGACGATGACATCTTTAAATTTGGCGTTTCTTCCTTTGCAACAGCTGCTAGCAGAATGATCTATACAAGCACATACGTTCCGCTTACGCTCTTCGCAGGAGGGAGTGGGGGTTTGGGGATTCAAATTACTACCCAATACACGACAAGAACACGAAAAAGGCATGTTTCATCTTGTTTCTACATCTGGTGGGCGTCCAAGATTATGAGCATAGCAACAGCGGTTAACCCAACCAAAACTTTCCGACGGGGCTCCTGGTGGTAGCCCTAAAAGGTTATGAGCATAACAACTAAAGGCTTGTTGAAACTTGCCTCCGTATTCTAGGAAAACAAGATAATTTTTTGCTGACTCAGCCATCTATCCAGGGGGATATCTTCTACCACCCACCATGACCCACCACCCACGGTGACTTACTCTGACCCACGACCCACCATTAACCACTTCATACACTGTGACCCATTCTGACTCACCAAAATCAATCGTTACCATCGCTGAACACGATCCACGGCCTCTTCTGTACTAACTAAAAAATTTGCACTTGTAATAAAACAACACTGTGAAATTGTCACTAATCGATGTTTGAATTTCTAGTCAATCGTTCAAGCACCACTCGGTTACAATAACGGTGGATCAGACCTTTATGATATAAAATAGTAAAGTGTTTGTCAATGAGGAAATTGAAACAGTTCGTGGTGGGTGCAAATTAGTGTGTGCCTAAAATATACTTGTACTAAGAGAGTATTCTTGCAAGTGTTAATTTATGAACGCATTCCAAAAGAAACTTATATTCACAGGAAAATTCGCCCGTGCAATATGGAAAATGTTATGGTTTCTCGGTTCACAGTATTTTTCTCACAAAAGACTTAGAAAATCAGTTTTTCATAGTGTATAAATGTGCTCGGCTACCCTACGTGAGAGCATCTCCATAAAGTATGCTCATAATTGTAATTTGTGTGATCACTAAAACACCACGTTAAATTTAAGTTACAAATACACATAGTTGCAATTATTATGAATATTTCTTCAAAGTAATATATCTAAAGCAAAGAAGAGACTTACTAAAAAATAGGTAAAAAGTTGATAACACAAATAAACCATTAGTAACACAAACATACATTTTCTATAACTCGTAATTTTCCACCTTAAAACAAACCTGAAATCGTGTTTATTTCCTATTGGTAACTTTTTCGTGGTAAATCATCCGCATCGGAAAGATGTCCATCCTTCAGCCAAGAAATAACTAGCTCGTCTACTTTGAGCTTCTCTAGTGGTGGGCCATTAACGTTAATGAACAACAAGTTAGACAATGTTTGAGCACTTAGTCTATTTCTAATATCAGTCATCTGTAAATTCGTAAGGTTAAAACCCAGTTCGCACTCAGTCGTGGAAATTGGTGCTAGACAATCTGCTTGTTAGACTTAAGTCTGATAACGATTTTTCCCGGTCAGTTTTTAAATACTCAACAACAAGTATGATCTCTCTATCACCATACAACATCTTTTCCATATCGACCATGTTAGTTGGCAATGTCGACTCTTGGAGAACAGAAACTTCATCTACCACGCCTGCGATAGGGAATCTTGTGAAAAAATTATCAATTAAAGCCTGACAAACTGATGATTTCTTATTTGTTTATAAATTTAATTTTTGTAATTACACATGAAAGTTTGATGCCATTACCAAGTTCCCTACCCCGTCTAGAAAGCGAAAGGGAACGAGGTTCCTGGAAAGTGTTCAGAGTTGAATGGAAATTCCTCCCCTTCCTCTCCAATTACCACACTACTGTTTGCCATGTGCCAAATAACGATGAATTTAAATTATCATAGTATAATTATTTCCTTGTTGAATTATCAATACTTTTCAGTGGAAAAAGAATGATTTTGAAAGTTCCAAATCAAGGTAAGTAGACCAACGTAAAGGGGAAATATTTTCCATGTAATTATGCGTACAATCCAAACTTAAAATTTCCGTGTAATTAAGCTTACAGTGAAAAGTTTATGCCTATTTTAGTCACAACTTTTTGGGTTGATTGCCCTGTGCTGTAAGCGCTTCATATAATAAACATAAGCTTCAGCAATTATTACAGTAAAAAGCAATGGATATGTGAAGCCAAGTACTGTATTTTTTGTTTCTGATTTTTTTCTTAAATAACATCGATCGTTTTCGATCATTTTTACAAATCAACTCACTACTAATTTTCTATGTATAGAAAATGCTTCCCCCCACACATAAAGGAGAATTTTAAAAAAAGCTAGAACAAATTCTGTTTATTTTGAATAAAGAGTTAATACACTGAATTTCAGCTCCGTAAGTTTAAAGGCTTGCGAGATACTATTTTTTTCGCAAAAATTCGCATCCTCACTACCTCCTTAACATATTGTGCATTATAATGAAAGCAATATGACATCACAGTTTGGATTAAGGCCTAACTATATACCAAAAGAAATTTAATTTGACTTTGCAATTTGACCGTGAAGATCAGGCATACATAGTTACATTCAATTTTTATATAATAATTTATATATTACACTGATTCAAAAATATATTTTTTCCAGAAGTTAGCTCCTCTAAAAACTTACAGATCTCGAAAGCTAAGTAGTAGTATAAGTTCTATTGCTATTATTACAATTAAAAATATCAATATCCAAAAGTGCCTGAAGTTCTTTTTTCACTTGGTTAGATATACTCACCTCAGGTAAGTAGACAGAAACAAGCGGAAAAGAAAGGGAAATGAAGGTCTTGGAAGTTAAAGGAAGACAAATTTACCAGTCTTCAGAAAATACTGTCTACAATGCAGTGAGCAGAGGGGGTCGGTAGATCATACTGAGTCGGTGGATCGTAGTGGGTCATGGTGGGTCGCAGTGGGTCACGGTGGGTTGTGGGTCGCAGTGTGTCATTTTGGGATTGGGTCGCAGTGGGTCACATGCTGTTGACCCACTCCATCTCTGGTCTCGGTAACCTTTTTATTATGGACCCGGTTCCTTAGTTAATAAACGCTAAATTTGAAAGTAAACGCAATGTTCAGTTTCACCATTGAGCTCTGCGACCCCGAAAAATATGAATTACACAATACCATCATTCATTTTCGATTATTTTTACATGTCTTGGTACCCTTCCCCCCCTATTCGCAAGTGCCTCCAACAGTAGCTGAATTTGAACGTCATCGGTAGAATAATGAAAGTGTCACTATTGATCTCAGCGACCACAAAAACTATGGATTTCACATTAATATCGCTCATTTTGGATTATTTTTGCATGCTTTGTATTCCCACTACCCCAAGCCCGCAGCCAAATGAGGTGAATTTGGAAGTTAATGCGATCGGATTTTCACCATCGATTTTGGCGACCGCGAAAACTATGAATTTCACACTAACATTTGTCATTTTCTACTACTTTTACAAGTTCCGATAAAAGACCCGCTGAGACGCCTGCTTCGAATTTTGAAAAAAGCTCTTCGCCTTGGTCTGGGGCCTGGACCAAGGTACCGGTGAAGAAAATTTGGAAACTCTCGGCCCATTCGTCAGGTCCCCAAGCCGCATACAGGCAGACACACAGACACAAATACAAGCAAAGAAACACTTTGTTTTGTTTATATTAGATACTAAAGGAACTGGTTAAGAATGTATGATCATAATAGAAATTTTGTAGTCATTACCATTGTGCATCATATTTCAAATCTGAGCAAAGCTGGTCAGAGGAAATGTGCATGCGTCAACGAAGCGAACATCATTTTTGACAATACATATTTTTTTTTCACATAAAAATAATACATCCGAATAATTTTCTTTATGCTGACATTTAGTCATTCTATGCAATGTTTTTTTTTTTTTCAAAAAGCAAAGCCCCATTTATTAATTTCTTCATTTAAAAAGAAGCAACAACTGAATTTATTACACTAATTTTTATTGATTTGTACGTAAATTTAACTCAATCCACGTGTTACGTTGACAATGATTGACATGAGGAAGACGGGGCAGTAGGAGGAGCCATGGACTGACAAAGCCAGCGTACAAGCAAATCAAAATGAGTTTCGGAATGCGTTGAACGTCTAATAGCAATTATGTCCAAAATAGCTATATGCAAAGTTCGCAAATAATTGAGAACCCAGACAAGGTACCCAGTGAATTCAGGATACAGGATAAATTTCTCTCCAGATACTATCTTTGCTGGCCCCGTATCACAGACGCTTTCCAGGTGATAGGTGGCCAGCTGGACGTCCTTGTGGCGCACAACAGTTTTTTTTTCTAAAAGGTTAATGAACAAAGTTCTTGAACAAATTCGAACTAATAGAGCTCAAACGATCTAAACTACTTTCTTACATTAACGCATGCTTTCAAGGCTGTAGTGGAAGAAGGCAGGAAGACGTCGTTCTAGCCCCATTCAACCATTTTTCTTTATTACTTTAAAACTGCTTCTTAATTTTGATACAGTAGAACAGATTAGAACAAACAGAGCACAAAAAAAATTAAAGATACTTTCTTACATTAACCGACGTTTTTAAGGTCAGGGCGGGAAGGAACGACATCATTCTAGCCCCATCACAATTATTTTTCTTTGTTTTCTAAAATGGTTAGTAATAAACACTGATACTGTAGAACAAGTTAGAAAAATCGAGCACAAACGATATAACCTACTTTCTTACATGAAACAGTGATTTTAATGTTCTGGGGGGCCAAGATGACGTCTTTCTAGCCCCACCACAATTACTTTTCTATATTTTTCTAAAACTCTTAAAGAAAAAGTTTGATAGTGTAGAAGAAATCAGAACAAATGGAGCACAAACGATTTAACCTAATTTCTTAGATTAACTAGTGACATCAGGTTGTGTGGGGGGCAGTATGACATTTTTCAAGTCCCACAAAATAACTTTTCATTATTTTTCAAAAACGGTTAAAGAACTAAAGTTGGTACTGTAGAACAAATTAGAACAAATGGAACACAAACGCCTTAACCTAATTTCTTACATTAACCGATGAATTCAAGGTTGTGGGAGCACTGGCGGATCCAAGGGGGCCGAATGGGGCGACCGCCTCCCAAAGATCTGGTATTTCTTCCTGCATTTATCGTTGGAAAATACAAATATGGTTCTTTGCCGACAGATTCAATCTCTGTGACAAGCCTAGCAGAGTCTAATCAAAATGTGTGGTACTTAATAGTACTTAATACAGACATATTTGAAGTGTGAATACTTCTGTCCTTAGGTCCTTGAGGTAGTCACTATAAGCCCCAAAGAAGCGAGAATATGATTCATTCATTAAACGAACAGCTGTAGGAAGGACGGTGAAGCCTCACTCTTTGAACTAAAAAGCTATATTTTGAAATTGTGTCCTAGAAAAAGGATATGTAAATGGAATTCGGGTCCTGAAACTTCAAATATCTTTATCTTGAATAAAGAGAAGTATGGAATCTTCAGCGCTCCTTACCGAAAATCTCTCTGAACCTGAGACTTTTCGGTTGGTTGATTGATTGATATGTATTTACGTTGTTTGTCAAATGCGATGCTCTACAGAACGAGAACTAGAGTTTAAAGTTGGATCTTAACCACCGTAGTACGTTCGATGTTTACTCACCGCACAAACTCATGCATCAAAGATCAAAGATACGTTCCCTAGCTACTAGAACAACAAAGAGAGCCCTGACTTTTGAGGTTCAACACGAAGGAACCAGGGATTCACTGTGACTTTTAATGTCCTTGGAGATTAACACAAACTATTATATAAAAGACGAAGTCCTGAATGAATAACTGGTCGCACAAGCCAAACCGCTGAAACTAGAAACTTGGAATTCGGACAGTAGATAAGATTTGTCATGTAAGGTATGTAGGGTAAAGAAGGATTTCTTGGAAATAAGAAGAAAGGAAAGGAGTCGCCATCTCTCCGAATCCCTTAAGGATGGAGGTATTTGGATTTCACATTTTGAATACACGTGTTCAAAGTTTTTTCATACTTTAGTAAATAACACAAACTATTATATAAAAGACGAAGTCCTGAATGAATAACTGGTCGCACAAGCCAAACCGCTGAAACTAGAAACTTGGAATTCGGACAGTAGATAAGATTTGCCATGTAAGGCATGTAGGGTAAAGAAGGATTTTTGGAAATAAGAAGAAAGGAAAGGAGTCGCCATCTCTCCGAATCCCTTAAGGATGGAGGTATTTGGATTTCACATTTTGAATACACGTGTTTCAACGTTTTTTCATACTTTAGTAAATAACACAAACTATTATATAAAAGACGAAGTCCTGAATGAATAACTGGTCGCAAAAGCCAAAACTCTGAAAGTAGAAACTTGGAATTCGGACAGTAGATAAGATTTGTCATGTAAGGTATGTAGGGTAAAGAAGGATTTCTTGGAAATTAGAAGAAAGGAAAGGAGTCGCCATCACTCCGAATCCCTTAAGGATGGAGGTATTTGGATTTCACATTTTGAATACACGTGTTACACGTTTTTTCATACTTTAGTAAATAACACAAACTATTATATAAAAGACGAAGTCTTGAATGAATAACTGGTCGCACAATCCAAAACTATGAAAGTAGAAACTTGGAATTCGGACAGTAGATAAAATTTGTCATGTAAGGTATGTAGGGTAAAGAATGATTTCTTGGAAATTAGAAGAAAGGAAAGGAGTCGCCATCTCTCCGAACACTTAAGGATGGAGACTTGAAAATTGGTATTTGGATTTCACATTTTGAATACACGTGTTTCAACGTTTTTTCATACTTTAGTAAATAACACAAACTATTATATAAAAGACGAAGTCCTGAATGAATCACTGGTCGCACAAGCCAAACCGCTGAAACTAGAAACTTGGAATTCGGACAGTAGATAAGATTTGTCATGAAAGGTATGTAGGGTAAAGAAGGATTTCTTGGAAATTAGAAGAAAGGAAAGGAGTCGCCATCTCTCCGAACACTTAAGGATGGAGACTTGAAATTTGGTATTTGGATTTCACATTTTGAATACACGTGTTTCAACGTTTTTTCATACTTTAGTAAATAACACAAAGTATTATATAAAAGACGAAGTCCTGAATGAATAACTGGTAGCACAAGCCAAAACTCTGAAAGTAGAAACTTGGAATTCGGACAGTAGATAAGATTTGTTATGTAAGGTATGTAGGGTAAAGAAGGATTTCTTGGAAATTAGAAGAAAGGAAAGGAGTCGCCATCTCTCCGAATCCCTTAAGGATGGAGGTATTTGGATTTCACATTTTGAATACACGTGTTCAACGTTTTTTCATACTTTAGTAAATAACACAAACTATTATATAAAAGACGAAGTTCTGAATGAATAAGTGGTCGCACAAGCCAAAACTCTGAAAGTAGAAACTTGGAATTCGGACAGTAGATAAGATTTGTCATGTAAGGGATGTAGGGTAAAGAAGGATTTCTTGGAAATTAGAAGAAAGGAAAGAAGTCGCCATCTCTCCGAATCTCTTAAGGATGGAGGTATTTGGATTTCACATTTTGAATACACGTGTTCAACGTTTTTTCATACTTTAGTAAATAACACAAACTATTATATAAAAGACGAAGTCGTGAATGAATAACTGGTCGCACAAGCCAAAACTCTGAAAGTAGAAACTTGGAATTCGGACAGTAGATAAGATTTGTCATGTGAGGTATGTAGGGTAAAAAAGGGTTTCTTGGAAATTAGAAGAAAGGAAAGGAGTCGCCATCTCTCCGAACCCTTAAGGATGGAGGTATTTGGATTTCACATTTTGAATACACGTGTTCAACGTTTTTTCATACTTTAGTAAATAACACAAACTATTATATAAAAGACGAAGTCCTGAATGAATAACTGGTCGCACAAGCCAAACCGCTGAAACTAGAAACTTGGAATTCGGACAGTAGATAAGATTTGTCATGTAAGGTATGTAGGGTAAAGAAGGATTTCTTGGAAATTAGAAAAAAGGAAAGGAGTCGCCATCTCTCCGAACCCTTAAGGATTGAGACTTGAAAATCGGTATTTGGATTTTACATTTTGAATACACGTGTTTCAACGTTTTTTCATACTTTAGTAAAAAACACAAACTATTATATAAAAGACGAAGTCCTGAATGAATAACTGGTCGCACAAGCCAAACCGCTGAAACTAGAAACTTGGAATTCGGACAGTAGATAAGATTTGTCATGTAAGGTATGTAGGGTAAAGAAGGATTTCTTGGAAATTAAAAAAAAAGGAAAGGAGTCGCCATTTCTCCGAACCCTTAAGGATGGACACTTGAAATGTGGTATTTGGATTTCACATTTTGAATACACGGGTTTCAACGTTTTTTCATACTTTAGTAAATAACACAAACTATTATATAAAAGACGAAGTCCTGAATGAATAACTGGTCGCACAAGCCAAAACTCTGAAAGTAGAAACTTGGAATTCGGACAGTAGATAAGATTTGTCATGTAAGGTATGTAGGGTAAAGAAGGATTTCTTGGAAATTAGAAGAAAGGAAAGGAGTCGCCATCTCTCCGAACACTTAAGGATGGAGACTTGAAATTTGGTATTTGGATTTCACATTTTGAATACACGTGTTTCAACGTTTTTTCATACTTTAGTAAATAACACAAACTATTATATAAAAGACGAAGTCCTGAATGAATAACTGGTAGCACAAGCCAAAACTCTGAAAGTAGAAACTTGGAATTTGGACAGTAGATAAGATCTGTTATGTAAGGTATGTAGGGTAAAGAAGGATTTCTTGGAAATTAGAAGAAAGGAAAGGAGTCGCCATCTCTCCGAATCCCTTAAGGATGGAGGTATTTGGATTTCACATTTTGAATACACGTGTTCAACGTTTTTTCATACTTTAGTAAATAACACAAACTATTATATAAAAGACGAAGTTCTGAATGAATAAGTGGTCGCACAAGCCAAAACTCTGAAAGTAGAAACTTGGAATTCGGACAGTAGATAAGATTTGTCATGTAAGGGATGTAAAGTAAAGAAGGATTTCTTGGAAATTAGAAGAAAGGAAAGAAGTCGCCATCTCTCCGAATCTCTTAAGGATGGAGGTATTTGGATTTCACATTTTGAATAAACGTGTTCAACGTTTTTTCATACTTTAGTAAATAACACAAACTATTATATAAAAGACGAAGTCCTGAATGAATAACTGGTCGCACAAGCCAAAACTCTGAAAGTAGAAACTTGGAATTCGGACAGTAGATAAGATTTGTCATGTGAGGTATGTAGGGTAAATAAGGGTTTCTTGGAAATTAGAAGAAAGGAAAGGAGTCGCCATCTCTCCGAACCCTTAAGGATGGAGGTATTTGGATTTCACATTTTGAATACACGTGTTCAACGTTTTTTCATACTTTAATAAATAACACAAACTATTATATAAAAGACGAAGTCCTGAATGAATAACTGGTCGCACAAGCCAAACCGCTGAAACTAGAAACTTGGAATTCGGACAGTAGATAAGATTTGTCATGTAAGGTATGTAGGGTAAAGAAGGATTTCTTGGAAATTAGAAAAAAGGAAAGGAGTCGCCATCTCTCCGAACCCTTAAGGATTGAGACTTGAAAATCGGTAATGGGATTTTACATTTTGAATACACGTGTTTCAACGTTATTTCATACTTTAGTAAATAACACAAACTATTATATAAAAGACGAAGTCCTGAATGAATAACTGGTCGCACAAGCCAAACCGCTGAAACTAGAAACTTGGAATTCGGACAGTAGATAAGATTTGTCATGTAAGGTATGTAGGGTAAAGAAGGATTTCTTGGAAATTAGAAGAAAGGAAAGGAGTCGCCATTTCTCCGAACCCTTCAGGATGGACACTTGAAATGTGGTATTTGGATTTCACATTTTGAATACACGTGTTTCAACGTTTTTTCATACTTTAGTAAATAACACAAACTATTATATAAAAGACGAAGTTCTGAATGAATAACTGGTCGCACAAGCCAAACCGCTGAAACTAGAAACTTGGAATTCGGACAGTAGATAAAATTTGTCATGTAAGGTATGTAGGGTAAAGAATGATTTCTTGGAAATTAGAAGAAAGGAAAGGAGTCGCCATCTCTCCGAACCCTTAAGGATGGAGGTATTTGGATTTCACATTTTGAATACACGTGTTTCAACGTTTTTTCATACTTTAGTAAATAACACAAACTATTATATAAAAGACGAAGTTCTGAATGAATAACTTTTCGCACAAGCCAAACCGCTGAAACTAGAAACTTGGAATTCGGACAGCAGATAAGATTTGTCATGTAAGGTATGTAGGGTAAAGAATGATTTCTTGGAAATTAGAAGAAAGGAAAGGAGTCGCCATCTCTCCGAACCCTTAAGGATGGAGACTTGAAATTTGGTATTTGGATTTCACATTTTGAATACACGTGTTTCAACGTTTTTTCATACTTTAGTAAATAACACAAACTATTATAAAAAGACGAAGTTCTGAATGAATAACTGGCCGCACAAGCCAAACCGCTGAAACTAGAAACTTGGAATTCGGACAGAAGATGAGATTTGTCATGTATGGTATGTAGGGTAAAGAAGGATTTCTTGGAAATTAGAAGAAAGGAAAGGAGTCGCCATCTCTCCGAACCCTTAAGGATGGAGACTTGAAATTTGGTATTTGGATTTCACATTTTGAATACACGTGTTTCAACGTTTTTTCATACTTTAGTAAATAACACAAACTATTATATAAAAGACGAAGTTCTGAATGAATAACTGGTCGCACAAGCCAAACCGCTGGAGCTAGAAACTTGGAATTCGGACAGTAGATAAGATTTGTCATGTAAGGTATGTAGGGTAAAGAATGATTTCTTGGAAATTAGAAGAAAGGAAAGGAGTCGCCATCTCTCCGAACACTTAAGGATGGAGACTTGAAATTTGGTATTTGGATTTCACATTTTGACTATACGTGTTTCAACGTTTTTTCATACTTTAGTAAATAACACAAACTATTATATAAAAGACGAAGTTCTGAATTAATAACTGGTCGCACAAGCCAAACCGCTGAAACTAGAAACTTGGAATTCGGACAGTAGATAAGATTTGTCATGTAAGGTATGTAGGGTAAAGAATGATTTCTTGGAAATTAGAAGAAAGGAAAGGAGTCGCCATCTCTCCGAATCCCTTAAGGATGGAGGTATTTGGACTTCACATTTTGAATACACGTGTTTCAACGTTTTTTCATACTTTAGTAGATAACACAAACTATTATATAAAAGACGAAGTCCTGAATGAATAACTGGTCGCACAAGCCAAACCGCTGAAACTAGAAACTTGGAATTCGGACAGTAGATAAGATTTGTCATGTAAGGTATGTAGGGTAAAGAATGATTTCTTGGAAAATAGAAGAAAGGAAAGGAGTCGCCATCTCTCCGAACCCTTCAGGATGGAGGTATTTGGATTTCACATTTTGAATACACCTGTTTCAACGTTTTTTCATACTTTAGTAAATAACACTAACTATTATATAAAAGACGAAGTTCTGAATGAATAACTGGTCGCACAAGCCAAACCGCTGAAACTAGAAACTTGGAATTCGGACGGTAGATAAGATTTGTCATGTAAGGTATGTAGGGTAAAGAATGATTTCTTGGAAATTAGAAGAAAGGAAAGGAGTCGCCATCTCTCCGAACACTTAAGGATGGAGACTTGAAATTTGGTATTTGGATTTCACATTTTGAATACACGTGTTTCAACGTTTTTTCATACTTTAGTAAATAACACAAACTATTATATAAAAGACGAAGTTCTGAATGAATAACTGGTCGCACAAGCCAAACCGCTGAAACTAGAAACTTGGAATTCGGACAGTAGATAAGATTTGTCAGGTAAAGTATGTAGGTTAAAGAAGGATTTTTGGAAATTAAAAGAAAGGAAAGGATTCGCCATCTCTCCGAACCCTTAAGGATGGAGGTATTTGGATTTCACATTTTGAATACACGTGTTTCAACGATTTTTCATACTTTAGTAAATAACACAAACTATTATATAAAAGACGAAGTCCTGAATGAATAACTGGTCGCACAAGACAAACCGCTGAAACTAGAAACTTGGAATTCGGGCAGTAGATACGATTTGTCATGTAAGGTATGTAGGGTAAAGAAGGATTTCTTGGAAATTAGAAGAAAGGAAAGGAGTCGCCATCTTTCCGAACCCTTCAGAATGGAGACTTGAGATGTGGTATTTGGATTTCACATTTTGAATACACGTGTTTCACGTTTTTTCATACTTTAGTAAATAACACAAACTATTATATAAAAGACGAAGTTCTGAATGAATAACTGGTCGCACAAGCCAAAACTCTGAAAGTAGAAACTTGAAATTCGGACAGTAGATAAGATTTGTCATGTAAGGTATGTAGGGTAAAGAATGATTTCTTGGAAATTAGAAGAAAGGAAAGGAGTCGCCATCTCTCCGAACCCTTAAGGATGGAGGTATTTGGATTTCACATTTTGAATACACGTGTTCAACGTTTTTTCATACTTTAGTAAATAACACAAACTATCATATAAAAGACGAAGTCCTGAATGAATAACTGGTCGCACAAGCCAAACCGCTGAAACTAGAAACTTGGAATTCGGACAGTAGATAAGATTTGTCATGTAAGGTATGTAGGGTAAAGAAGGATTTCTTGGAAATTAGAAAAAAGGAAAGGAGTCGCCATTTCTCCGAACCCTTAATGATGGAGACTTGAAAATCGGTATTTGGATTTTACATTTTGAATACACGTGTTTCAACGTTTTTTCATACTTTAGTAAATAACACAAACTATTATATAAAAGACGAAGTCCTGAATGAATAACTGGTCGCACAAGCCAAACCGCTGAAACTAGAAACTTGGAATTCGGACAGTAGATAAGATTTGTCATGTAAGGTATGTAGGGTAAAGAAGGATTTCTTGGAAATTAGAAGAAAGGAAAGGAGTCGCCATCTCTCTGAAGCCTTAAGGATGGAGGTATTTGGATTTCACATTTTGAATACACGTGTTCAACGTTTTTTCATACTTTAGTAAATAACACAAACTATTATATAAAAGACGAAGTCCTGAATGAATAACTGGTTGCACAAGCCCAACCGCTGAAACTAGAAACTTGGAATTCTGACAGTAGATAAGATTTGTCATGTAAGGTATGTAGGGTAAAGAAGGATTTCTTGGAAATTAGAAGAAAGGAAAGGAGTCGCCATCTCTCCGAACCCTTCAGGATGGAGACTTGAAATGTGGTATTTGGATTTCACATTTTGAATACACGGGTTCAACGTTTTTTCGTACTTTAGTAAATAACACAAACTATTATATAAAAGACGAAGTCCTGAATGAATAACTGGTCGCACAAGCCAAAACTCTGAAAGTAGAAACTTGGAATTCGGACAGTTGATAAGATTTGTCATGTAAGGTATGTAGGGTAAAGAAGGATTTCTTGGAAATTAGAAGAAAGGAAAGGAGTCGCCATCTCTCTGAACACTTAAGGATGGAGGTATTTGGATTTCACATTTTGAATACACGTGTTCAACGTTTTTTCATACTTTAGTAAATAACACAAACTATTATATAAAAGACGAAGTCGTGAATGAATAACCGGTCGCACAAGCCAAACCGCTGAAACTAGAAACTGGAATTCGGACAGTAGATAAGATTTGTCATGTAAGGTATGTAGGGTAAAGAAGGATTTCTTGGAAATTAGAAAAAAGGAAAGGAGTCGCCATCTCTCCGAACCCTTAGGGATGGAGACTTGAAAATCGGTATTTGGATTTTACATTTTGAATACACGTGTTTCAACGTTTTTTCATACTTTAGTAAATAACACAAACTATTATATAAAAGACGAAGTCCTGAATGAATAACTGGTCGCACAAGCCAAACCGCTGAAACTAGAAACTTGGAATTCGGACAGTAGATAAGATTTGTCATGTAAAGTATGTAGGGTAAAGAAGGATTTCTTGGAAATTAGAAGAAAGGAAAGGAGTCGCCATCTCTCTGAACCCTTAAGGATGGAGGTATTTGGATTTCACATTTTGAATACACGTGTTTCAACGCTTTTTCATACTTCAGTAAATAACACAAACTATTATATAAAAGACGAAGTTCTGAATGAATAACTTTTCGCACAAGCCAAACCGCTGAAATTAGAAACTTGGAATTCGGACAGCAGATAAGATTTGTCATGTAAGGTATGTAGGGTAAAGAATGATTTCTTGGAAATTAGAAGAAAGGAAAGGAGTCGCCATCTCACCGAATCCCTTAAGGATGGAGGTATTTGGATTTCACATTTTGAATACACGTGTTTCAACGTCTTTTCATACTTTAGTAAATAACACAAACTATTATATAAAAGACGAAGTTCTGAATGAATAACTGGTCGCACAAGCCAAACCGCTGAAACTAGAAACTTGGAATTCGGACAGTAGATAAGATTTGTCATGTAAGGTATGTAGGGTAAAGAAGGATTTCTTGGAAATTAGAAGAAAGGAAAGGAGTCGCCATCTCTCCGAACACTTAAGGATGGAGACTTGAAATTTGGTATTTGGATTTCACATTTTGAATACACGTGTTTTAACGTTTTTTCATACTTTAGTAAATAACACAAACTATTATATAAAAGACGAAGTTCTGAATGAATAACTGGTAGCACAAGCCAAACCGCTGAAACTAGAAACTTGGAATTCGGACAGTAGATAAGATTTGTCATGTAAGGTATGTAGGGTAAAGAAGGATTTCTTGGAAATTAGAAGAAAGGAAAGGAGTCGCCATCTCACCGAATCCCTTAAGGATGGAGACTTGAGATGTGGTATTTGGATTTCACATTTTGAATACACGTGTTTCACGTTTTTTCATACTTTAGTAAATAACACAAACTATTATATAAAAGACGAAGTTCTGAATGAATAACTGGTCGCACAAGCCAAAACTCTGAAAGTAGAAACTTGGAATTCGGACAGTAGATAAGATTTGTCATGTAAGGTATGTAGGGTAAAGAATGATTTCTTGGAAATTAGAAGAAAGGAAAGGAGTCGCCATCTCTCCGAACACTTAAGGATGGAGACTTGAAATATGGTATTTGGATTTCACATTTTGAATACACGTGTTTCACGTTTTTTCATACTTTAGTAAATAACACAAACTATTATATAAAAGACGAAGTCCTGAATGAATAACTGGTCGCACAAGACAAACCGCTGAAACTAGAAACTTGGAATTCGGGCAGTAGATAAGATTTGTCATGTAAGGTATGTAGGGTAAAGAAGGATTTCTTGGAAATTAGAAGAAAGGAAAGGAGTCGCCATCTCTCCGAACCCTTCAGGATGGAGACTTGAGATGTGGTATTTGGATTTCACATTTTGAATACACGTGTTTCACGTTTTTTCATACTTTAGTAAATAACACAAACTATTATATAAAAGACGAAGTTCTGAATGAATAACTGGTCGCACAAGCCAAAACTCTGAAAGTAGAAACTTGAAATTCGGACAGTAGATAAGATTTGTCATGTAAGGTATGTAGGGTAAAGAAGGATTTCTTGGAAATTAGAAGAAAGGAAAGGAGTCGCCATCTCTCCGAACCCTTAAGGATGGAGGTATTTGGATTTCACATTTTGAATACACGTGTTCAACGTTTTTTCATACTTTAGTAAATAACACAAACTATTATATAAAAGACGAAGTCCTGAATGAATAACTGGTCGCACAAGCCAAACCGCTGAAACTAGAAACTTCGAATTCGGACAGTAGATAAGATTTGTCATGTAAGGTATGTAGGGTAAAGAAGAATTTCTTGGAAATTAGAAAAAAGGAAAGGAGTCGCCATTTCTCCGAACCCTTAAGGATGGAGACTTGAAAATCGGTATTTGGATTTTAAATTTTGAATACACGTGTTTCAACGTTTTTTCATACTTTAGTAAATAACACAAACTATTATATAAAAGACGAAGTCCTGAATGAATAACTGGTCGCACAAGCCAAACCGCTGAAACTAGAAACTTGGAATTCGGACAGTAGATAAGATTTGTCATGTAAGGTATGTAGGGTAAAGAAGGATTTCTTGGAAATTAGAAGAAAGGAAAGGAGTCGCCATCTCTCCGAACCCTTCAGGATGGAGACTTGAAATGTGGTATTTGGATTTCACATTTTGAATACACGTGTTTCAACGTTTTTTCATTCTTTAGTAAATAACACAAACTATTATATAAAAGACGAAGTTCTGAATGAATAACTGGTCGCACAAGCCAAACCACTGAAACTAGAAACTTGGAATTCGGACAGTAGATAAGATTTGTCATGTAAGGTATGTAGGGTAAAGAAGGATTTCTTGGAAATTAGAAGAAAGGAAAGGAGTCGGCATCTCTCCGAAAACTTAAGGATTGAGTCTTGAAATTTGGTATTTGGATTCCACATTTTGAATACACGTGTTTCAACGTTTTTTCATACTTTAGTAAATAACACAAACTATTATATAAAAGACGAAGTTCTGAATGAATAACTGGTCGCACAAGCCAAAACTCTGAAAGTAGAAACTTGGAATTCGGACAGTAGATAAGATTTGTCATGTAAGGTATGTAGGGTAAAGAATGATTTCTTGGAAATTAGAAGAAAGGAAAGGAGTCGCCATCTCTCCGAACACTTAAGGATGGAGACTTGAAATTTGGTATTTGGATTTCACATTTTGAATACACGTGTTTCACGTTTTTTCATACTTTAGTAAATAACACAAACTATTATATAAAAGACGAAGTCCTGAATGAATAACTGGTCGCACAAGACAAACCGCTGAAACTAGAAACTTGGGATTCGGGCAGTAGATAAGATTTGTCATGTAAGGTATGTAGGGTAAAGAAGGATTTCTTGGAAATTAGAAGAAAGGAAAGGAGTCGCCATCTCTCCGAATCTCTTAAGGATGGAGGTATTTGGATTTCACATTTTGAATACACGTGTTCAACGTTTTTTCATACTTTAGCAAATAACACAAACTATTATATAAAAGGCGAAGTCCTGAATGAATAACTGGTCGCACAAGCCAAAACTCTGAAAGTAGAAACTTGGAATTCGGACAGTAGATAAGATTTGTCATGTAAGGTATGTAGGGTAAAGAAGGATTTCTTGGAAATTAGAAGAAAGGAAAGGAGTCGCCATCTCTCTGAACCCTTAAGGATGGAGGTATTTGGATTTCACATTTTGAATACACGTGTTCAACGTTTTTTCATACTTTAGTAAATAACACAAACTATTATATAAAAGACGAAGTCCTGAATGAATAACTGGTCGCACAAGCCCAACCGCTGAAACTAGAAACTTGGAATTCGGACAGTAGATAAGATTTGTCATGTAAGGTATGTAGGGTAAAGAAGGATTTCTTGGAAATTAGAAGAAAGGAAAGGAGTCGCCATCTCTCCGAACCCTTCAGGATGGAGACTCGAAATGTGGTATTTGGATTTCACATTTTGAATACACGTGTTCAACGTTTTTTCATACTTTAGTAAATAACACAAACTATTATATAAAAGACGAAGTCCTAAATGAATAACTGGTCGCACAAGCCAAAACTCTGAAAGTAGAAACTTGGAATTCGGACAGTTGATAAGATTTGTCATGTAAGGTATGTAGGGTAAAGAAGGATTTCTTGGAAATTAGAAGAAAGGAAAGGATTCGCCATCTTTCCGAACACTTAAGGATGGAGGTATTTGGATTTCAAATTTTGAATACACGTGTTCAACGTTTTTTCATACTTTAGTAAATAACACAAACTATTATATAAGAGACGAAGTCCTGAATGAATAACTGGTCGCACAAGCCAAACCGCTGAAACTAGAAACTTGGAATTCGGACAGTAGATAAGATTTGTCATGTAAGGTATGTAGGGTAAAGAAGGATTTCTTGGAAATTAGAAAAAAGGAAAGGAGTCGCCATCTCTCCGAACCCTTAAGGATGGAGACTTGAAAATCGGTATTTGGATTTTACATTTTGAATACACGTGTTTCAACGTTTTTTCATACTTTAGTAAATAACACAAACTATTATATAAAAGACGAAGTCCTGAATGAATAACTGGTCGCACAAGACAAACCGCTGAAACTAGAAACTTGGAATTCGGACAGTAGATAAGATTTGTCATGTAAAGTATGTAGGGTAAAGAAGGATTTCTTGGAAATTAGAAGAAAGGAAAGGAGTCGCCATCTCTCCGAACCCTTAAGGATGGAGACTTGAAATTTGCTATTTGGATTTCACATTTTGAATACACGTGTTTCAACATTTTTCCATACTTTAGTAAATAACACAAACTATTATATAGAAGACGAAGTTCTGAATGAATAACTGGTCGCACAAGCCAAACCGCTGAAACTAGAAACTTGGAATTCGGACAGTAGATAAGATTTGTCATGTAAGGTATGTAGAGTAAAGAAGGATTTCCTGGAAATTAGAAGAAAGGAAAGGAGTCGCCATCTCTCCGAAAACTTAAGGATGGAGACTTGAAATTTGGTACTTGGATTTCACATTTTGAATACACGTGTTTCAACGTTTTTTCATACTTTAGTAAATAACACAAACTATTATATAAAAGACGAAGTTCTGAACGAATAACTGGTCGCACAAGCCAAACCGCTGAAACTAGAAACTTGGAATTCGGACAGTAGATAAGATTTGTCATGTAAGGTATGTAGGGTAAAGAAGGATTTCTTGGAAATTAGAAAAAAGGAAAGGATTCGCCATTTCTCCGAACCCTTAAGGATGGAGACTTGAAAATCGGTATTTGGATTTTACATTTTGAATACACGTGTTTCAACGTTTTTTCATACTTTAGTAAATAACACAAACTATTATATAAAAGACGAAGTCCTGAATGAATAACTGGTCGCACAAGCCAAACCGCTGAAACTAGAAACTTGGAATTCGGACAGTAGATAAGATTTGTCATGTAAGGTATGTAGGGTAAAGAAGGATTTCTTGGAAATTAGAAGAAAGGAAAGGAGTCGCCATCTCTCTGAAGCCTTAAGGATGGAGGTATTTGGATTTCACATTTTGAATACACGTGTTCAACGTTTTTTCATACTTTAGTAAATAACACAAACTATTATATAAAAGACGAAGTCCTGAATGAATAACTGGCTGCACAAGCCCAACCGCTGAAACTAGAAACTTGGAATTCTGACAGTAGATAAGATTTGTCATGTAAGGTATGTAGGGTAAAGAAGGATTTCTTGGAAATTAGAAGAAAGGAAAGGAGTCGCCATCTCTCCGAACCCTTCAGGATGGAGACTTGAAATGTGGTATTTGGATTTCACATTTTGAATACACGTGTTCAACGTTTTTTCGTACTTTAGTAAATAACACAAACTATTATATAAAAGACGAAGTCCTGAATGAATAACTGGTCGCACAAGCCAAAACTCTGAAAGTAGAAACTTGGAATTCGGACAGTTGATAAGATTTGTCATGTAAGGTATGTAGGGTAAAGAAGGATTTCTTGGAAATTAGAAGAAAGGAAAGGAGTCGCCATCTCTCTGAACACTTAAGGATGGAGGTATTTGGATTTCACATTTTGAATACACGTGTTCAACGTTTTTTCATACTTTAGTAAATAACACAAACTATTATATAAAAGACGAAGTCGTGAATGAATAACCGGTCGCACAAGCCAAACCGCTGAAACTAGAAACTGGAATTCGGACAGTAGATAAGATTTGTCATGTAAGGTATGTAGGGTAAAGAAGGATTTCTTGGAAATTAGAAAAAAGGAAAGGAGTCGCCATCTCTCCGAACCCTTAAGGATGGAGACTTGAAAATCGGTATTTGGATTTTACATTTTGAATACACGTGTTTCAACGTTTTTTCATACTTTAGTAAATAACACAAACTATTATATAAAAGACGAAGTCCTGAATGAATAACTGGTCGCACAAGCCAAACCGCTGAAACTAGAAACTTGGAATTCGGACAGTAGATAAGATTTGTCATGTAAAGTATGTAGGGTAAAGAAGGATTTCTTGGAAATTAGAAGAAAGGAAAGGAGTCGCCATCTCTCTGAACCCTTAAGGATGGAGGTATTTGGATTTCACATTTTGAATACACGTGTTTCAACGCTTTCTCATACTTTAGTAAATAACACAAACTATTATATAAAAGACGAAGTTCTGAATGAATAACTTTTCGCACAAGCCAAACCGCTGAAATTAGAAACTTGGAATTCGGACAGCAGATAAGATTTGTCATGTAAGGTATGTAGGGTAAAGAATGATTTCTTGGAAATTAGAAGAAAGGAAAGGAGTCGCCATCTCACCGAATCCCTTAAGGATGGAGGTATTTGGATTTCACATTTTGAATACACGTGTTTCAACGTCTTTTCATACTTTAGTAAATAACACAAACTATTATATAAAAGACGAAGTTCTGAATGAATAACTGGTCGCACAAGCCAAACCGCTGAAACTAGAAACTTGGAATTCGGACAGTAGATAAGATTTGTCATGTAAGGTATGTAGGGTAAAGAAGGATTTCTTGGAAATTAGAAGAAAGGAAAGGAGTCGCCATCTCTCCGAACACTTAAGGATGGAGACTTGAAATTTGGTATTTGGATTTCACATTTTGAATACACGTGTTTTAACGTTTTTTTCATACTTTAGTAAATAACACAAACTATTATATAAAAGACGAAGTTCTGAATGAATAACTGGTCGCACAAGCCAAACCGCTGAAACTAGAAACTTGGAATTCGGACAGTAGATAAGATTTGTCATGTAAGGTATGTAGGGTAAAGAAGGATTTCTTGGAAATTAGAAGAAAGGAAAGGAGTCGCCATCTCACCGAATCCCTTAAGGATGGAGGTATTTGGATTTCACATTTTGAATACACGTGTTTCAACGTTTTTTCATACTTTAGTAAATAACATAAACTATTATATAAAAGACGAAGTTCTGAATGAATAACTGGTCGCACAAGCCAAACCGCTGAAACTAGAAACTTGGAATTCGGACAGTAGATAAGATTTGTCATGTAAGGTATGTAGGGTAAAGAATGATTTCTTGGAAATTAGAAGAAAGGAAAGGAGTCGCCATCTCTCCGAACACTTAAGGATGGAGACTTGAAATTTGGTATTTGGATTTCACATTTTGAATACACGTGTTTCACGTTTTTTCATACTTTAGTAAATAACACAAACTATTATATAAAAGACGAAGTCCTGAATGAATAACTGGTCGCACAAGACAAACCGCTGAAACTAGAAACTTGGAATTCGGGCAGTAGATAAGATTTGTCATGTAAGGTATGTAGGGTAAAGAAGGATTTCTTGGAAATTAGAAGAAAGGAAAGGAGTCGCCATCTCTCCGAACCCTTCAGGATGGAGACTTGAGATGTGGTATTTGGATTTCACATTTTGAATACACGTGTTTCACGTTTTTTCATACTTTAGTAAATAACACAAACTATTATATAAAAGACGAAGTTCTGAATGAATAACTGGTCGCACAAGCCAAAACTCTGAAAGTAGAAACTTGAAATTCGGACAGTAGATAAGATTTGTCATGTAAGGTATGTAGGGTAAAGAAGGATTTCTTGGAAATTAGAAGAAAGGAAAGGAGTCGCCATCTCTCCGAACCCTTAAGGATGGAGGTATTTGGATTTCACATTTTGAATACACGTGTTCAACGTTTTTTCATACTTTAGTAAATAACACAAACTATTATATAAAAGACGAAGTCCTGAATGAATAACTGGTCGCACAAGCCAAACCGCTGAAACTAGAAACTTGGAATTCGGACAGTAGATAAGATTTGTCATGTAAGGTATGTAGGGTAAAGAAGAATTTCTTGGAAATTAGAAAAAAGGAAAGGAGTCGCCATTTCTCCGAACCCTTAAGGATGGAGACTTGAAAATCGGTATTTGGATTTTAAATTTTGAATACACGTGTTTCAACGTTTTTTCATACTTTAGTAAATAACACAAACTATTATATAAAAGACGAAGTCCTGAATGAATAACTGGTCGCACAAGCCAAACCGCTGAAACTAGAAACTTGGAATTCGGACAGTAGATAAGATTTGTCATGTAAGGTATGTAGGGTAAAGAAGGATTTCTTGGAAATTAGAAGAAAGGAAAGGAGTCGCCATCTCTCCGAACCCTTCAGGATGGAGACTTGAAATGTGGTATTTGGATTTCACATTTTGAATACACGTGTTTCAACGTTTTTTCATTCTTTAGTAAATAACACAAACTATTATATAAAAGACGAAGTTCTGAATGAATAACTGGTCGCACAAGCCAAACCACTGAAACTAGAAACTTGGAATTCGGACAGTAGATAAGATTTGTCATGTAAGGTATGTAGGGTAAAGAAGGATTTCTTGGAAATTAGAAGAAAGGAAAGGAGTCGGCATCTCTCCGAAAACTTAAGGATTGAGTCTTGAAATTTGGTATTTGGATTCCACATTTTGAATACACGTGTTTCAACGTTTTTTCATACTTTAGTAAATAACACAAACTATTATATAAAAGACGAAGTTCTGAATGAATAACTGGTCGCACAAGCCAAAACTCTGAAAGTAGAAACTTGGAATTCGGACAGTAGATAAGATTTGTCATGTAAGGTATGTAGGGTAAAGAATGATTTCTTGGAAATTAGAAGAAAGGAAAGGAGTCGCCATCTCTCCGAACACTTAAGGATGGAGACTTGAAATTTGGTATTTGGATTTCACATTTTGAATACACGTGTTTCACGTTTTTTCATACTTTAGTAAATAACACAAACTATTATATAAAAGACGAAGTCCTGAATGAATAACTGGTCGCACAAGACAAACCGCTGAAACTAGAAACTTGGGATTCGGGCAGTAGATAAGATTTGTCATGTAAGGTATGTAGGGTAAAGAAGGATTTCTTGGAAATTAGAAGAAAGGAAAGGAGTCGCCATCTCTCCGAATCTCTTAAGGATGGAGGTATTTGGATTTCACATTTTGAATACACGTGTTCAACGTTTTTTCATACTTTAGCAAATAACACAAACTATTATATAAAAGGCGAAGTCCTGAATGAATAACTGGTCGCACAAGCCAAAACTCTGAAAGTAGAAACTTGGAATTCGGACAGTAGATAAGATTTGTCATGTAAGGTATGTAGGGTAAAGAAGGATTTCTTGGAAATTAGAAGAAAGGAAAGGAGTCGCCATCTCTCTGAACCCTTAAGGATGGAGGTATTTGGATTTCACATTTTGAATACACGTGTTCAACGTTTTTTCATACTTTAGTAAATAACACAAACTATTATATAAAAGACGAAGTCCTGAATGAATAACTGGTCGCACAAGCCCAACCGCTGAAACTAGAAACTTGGAATTCGGACAGTAGATAAGATTTGTCATGTAAGGTATGTAGGGTAAAGAAGGATTTCTTGGAAATTAGAAGAAAGGAAAGGAGTCGCCATCTCTCCGAACCCTTCAGGATGGAGACTCGAAATGTGGTATTTGGATTTCACATTTTGAATACACGTGTTCAACGTTTTTTCATACTTTAGTAAATAACACAAACTATTATATAAAAGACGAAGTCCTGAATGAATAACTGGTCGCACAAGCCAAAACTCTGAAAGTAGAAACTTGGAATTCGGACAGTTGATAAGATTTGTCATGTAAGGTATGTAGGGTAAAGAAGGATTTCTTGGAAATTAGAAGAAAGGAAAGGATTCGCCATCTTTCCGAACACTTAAGGATGGAGGTATTTGGATTTCAAATTTTGAATACACGTGTTCAACGTTTTTTCATACTTTAGTAAATAACACAAACTATTATATAAGAGACGAAGTCCTGAATGAATAACTGGTCGCACAAGCCAAACCGCTGAAACTAGAAACTTGGAATTCGGACAGTAGATAAGATTTGTCATGTAAGGTATGTAGGGTAAAGAAGGATTTCTTGGAAATTAGAAAAAAGGAAAGGAGTCGCCATCTCTCCGAACCCTTAAGGATGGAGACTTGAAAATCGGTATTTGGATTTTACATTTTGAATACACGTGTTTCAACGTTTTTTCATACTTTAGTAAATAACACAAACTATTATATAAAAGACGAAGTCCTGAATGAATAACTGGTCGCACAAGACAAACCGCTGAAACTAGAAACTTGGAATTCGGACAGTAGATAAGATTTGTCATGTAAAGTATGTAGGGTAAAGAAGGATTTCTTGGAAATTAGAAGAAAGGAAAGGAGTCGCCATCTCTCCGAACCCTTAAGGATGGAGACTTGAAATTTGCTATTTGGATTTCACATTTTGAATACACGTGTTTCAACATTTTTCCAAACTTTAGTAAATAACACAAACTATTATATAGAAGACGAAGTTCTGAATGAATAACTGGTCGCACAAGCCAAACCGCTGAAACTAGAAACTTGGAATTCGGACAGTAGATAAGATTTGTCATGTAAGGTATGTAGAGTAAAGAAGGATTTCCTGGAAATTAGAAGAAAGGAAAGGAGTCGCCATCTCTCCGAAAACTTAAGGATGGAGACTTGAAATTTGGTACTTGGATTTCACATTTTGAATACACGTGTTTCAACGTTTTTTCATACTTTAGTAAATAACACAAACTATTATATAAAAGACGAAGTTCTGAACGAATAACTGGTCGCACAAGCCAAACCGCTGAAACTAGAAACTTGGAATTCGGACAGTAGATAAGATTTGTCATGTAAGGTATGTAGGGTAAAGAAGGATTTCTTGGAAATTAGAAGAAAGGAAAGGAGTCGCCATCTCTCCGAACACTTAAGGATGGAGACTTGAAATTTGGTATTTGGATTTCACATTTTGAATACACGTGTTTCAACGTTTTTTCATACTTTAGTAAATAACACAAACTATTATATAAAAGACGAAGTTCTGAACGAATAACTGGTCGCACAAGCCAAACCGCTGAAACTAGAAACTTGGAATTCGGACAGTAGATAAGATTTGTCATGTAAGGTATGTAGAGTAAAGAATGATTTCTTGGAAATTAGAAGAAAGGAAAGGAGTCGCCATCTCTCCGAACCCTTAAGGATGGAGGTATTTGGATTTCACATTTTGAATACACGTGTTTCAACGATTTTTCATACTCTAGTAAATAACACAAACTATTATATAAAAGACGAAGTCCTGAATGAATAACTGGTCGCACAAGCCAAACCGCTGAAACTAGAAACTTGGAATTCGGATAGTAGATAAGATTTGTTATGTAAGGTATGTAGGGTAAAGAAGGATTTCTTGGAAATTAGAAGAAAGGAAAGGAGTCGCCATCTCTCCGAACCCTTAAGGATGGAGGTATTTGGATTTCACATTTTGAATACACGTGTTCACCGTTTTTTCATACTTTAGTATATAACACAAACTATTATATGAAAGACGAAGTCCTGAATGAATAACTGGTCGCACAAGCCAAACCGCTGAAACTAGAAACTTGGAATTCGGACAGTAGATAAGATTTGTGATGTAAGGTATGTAGGGTAAAGAAGGATTTCTTGGAAATTAGAAGAAAGGAAAGGAGTCGCCATCTCTCCGAAAACTTAAGGATGGAGTTTTGAAATTTGGTATTTGGATTCCACATTTTGAATACACGTGTTTCAACGTTTTTTCATACTTTAGTAAATAACACAAACTATTATATAAAAGACGAAGTCCTGAATGAATAAGTGGTCGCACAAGCCAAAACTCTGAAAGTAGAAACTTGGAATTCGGACAGTAGATAAGATTTGTCATGTAAGGTATGTAGGGTAAAGAAGGATTTCTTGGAAATTAGAAGAACGGAAAAGAGTCGCCATCTCTCTGAACCCTTAAGGATGGAGGTATTTGGATTTCACATTTTGAATACACGTGATCAACGTTTTTTCATACTTTAGTAAATAACACAAACTATTATATAAAAGACGAAGTCCTGAATGAATAACTGGTCGCACACCACCAAACCGCTGAAACTAGAAACTTGGAATTCGGACAGTAGATAAGATTTGTCATGTAAGGTATGTAGGGTAAAGAAGGATTTCTTGGAAATTAGAAGAAAGGAAAGGAGTCGCCATCTCTCCGAACCCTTCAGAATGGAGACTTGAAATGTGGTATTTGGATTTCACATTTTGAATACACGTGTTCAACGTTTTTTCATACTTTAGTAAATAACACAAACTATTATATAAAAGACGAAGTCCTGAATGAATAACTGGTCGCACAAGCCAAAACTCTGAAAGTAGAAACTTGGAATTCGGACAGTTGATAAGATTTGTCATGTAAGGTATGTAGGGTAAAGAAGGATTTCTTGGAAATTAGAAGAAAGGAAAGGAGTCGCCATCTCTCCGAACCCTTAAGGATGGAGGTATTTGGATTTCACATTTTGAATACACGTCTTTCAACGTTTTTTCATACTTTATTAAATAACACAAACTATTATATAAAAGACGAAGTTCTGAATGAATAACTGGTCGCACAAGCCAAACCGCTGAAACTAGAAACTTGGAAGTCGGACAGTAGATAAAATTTGTCATGTAAGGTATGTAGGGTAAAGAATGATTTCTTGGAAATTAGAAGAAAGGAAAGAAGTCGCCATCTCTCCGAACCCTTAAGGATGGAGGTATTTGGATTTCACATTTTGAATACACGTGTTTCAATGTTTTTTCATACTTTAGTAAATAACACAAACTATTATATAAAAGACGAAGTCCTGAATGAATAACTGGTGGCACAAGCCAAACCGCTGAAACTAGAAACTTGGAATTCGGACAGTAGATAAGATTTGTCATGTAAAGTATCTAGGGTAAAGAAGGATTTCTTGGAAATTAGAAGAAAGGAAAGGGGTCGCCATCTCTCCGAACCCTTCAGGATGGAGACTTGAAATGTGGTATTTGGATTTCACATTTTGAATACACGTGTTTCAACGTTTTTTCATACTTTAGTAAATAACACAAACTATTATATAGAAGACGAAGTTCTGAATGAATAACTGGTCGCACAAGCCAAACTGCTGAAACTAGAAACTTGGAATTCGGACAGTAGATAAGATTTGTCATGTAAGGTATGTAGGGTAAAGAAGGATTTCTTGGAAATTAGAAGAAAGGAAAGGAGTCGCCATCTCTCCGAAAACTTAAGGATGGAGACTTGAAATTTGGTATTTGGATTTCACATTTTGAATACACGTGTTTCAACGTTTTTTCATACTTTAGTAAATAACACAAACTATTATATAAAAGACGAAGTTCTTAACGAATAACTGGTCGCACAAGCCAAACCGCTGAAACTAGAAACTTGGAATTCGGACAGTAGATAAGATTTGTCATGTAAGGTATGTAGGGTAAAGAATGATTTCTTGGAAATTAGAAGAAAGGAAAGGAGTCGCCATCTCTCCGAAAACTTAAGGATGGAGACTTGAAATTTGGTACTTGGATTTCACATTTTGAATACACGTGTTTCAACGTTTTTTCATACTTTAGTAAATAACACAAACTATTATATAAAAGACGAAGTTCTGAACGAATAACTGGTCGCACAAGCCAAACCGCTGAAACTAGAAACTTGGAATTCGGACAGTAGATAAGATTTGTCATGTAAGGTATGTAGGGTAAAGAAGGATTTCTTGGAAATTAGAAGAAAGGAAAGGAGTCGCCATCTCTCCGAACACTTAAGGATGGAGACTTGAAATTTGGTATTTGGATTTCACATTTTGAATACACGTGTTTCAACGTTTTTTCATACTTTAGTAAATAACACAAACTATTATATAAAAGACGAAGTTCTGAACGAATAACTGGTCGCACAAGCCAAACCGCTGAAACTATAAACTTGGAATTCGGACAGTAGATAAGATTTGTCATGTAAGGTATGTAGAGTAAAGAATGATTTCTTGGAAATTAGAAGAAAGGAAAGGAGTCGCCATCTCTCCGAACCCTTAAGGATGGAGGTATTTGGATTTCACATTTTGAATACACGTGTTTCAACGATTTTTCATACTCTAGTAAATAACACAAACTATTATATAAAAGACGAAGTCCTGAATGAATAACTGGTCGCACAAGCCAAACCGCTGAAACTAGAAACTTGGAATTCGGATAGTAGATAAGATTTGTTATGTAAGGTATGTAGGGTAAAGAAGGATTTCTTGGAAATTAGAAGAAAGGAAAGGAGTCGCCATCTCTCCGAACCCTTAAGGATGGAGGTATTTGGATTTCACATTTTGAATACACGTGTTCACCGTTTTTTCATACTTTAGTATATAACACAAACTATTATATGAAAGACGAAGTCCTGAATGAATAACTGGTCGCACAAGCCAAACCGCTGAAACTAGAAACTTGGAATTCGGACAGTAGATAAGATTTGTGATGTAAGGTATGTAGGGTAAAGAAGGATTTCTTGGAAATTAGAAGAAAGGAAAGGAGTCGCCATCTCTCCGAAAACTTAAGGATGGAGTTTTGAAATTTGGTATTTGGATTCCACATTTTGAATACACGTGTTTCAACGTTTTTTCATACTTTAGTAAATAACACAAACTATTATATAAAAGACGAAGTCCTGAATGAATAAGTGGTCGCACAAGCCAAAACTCTGAAAGTAGAAACTTGGAATTCGGACAGTAGATAAGATTTGTCATGTAAGGTATGTAGGGTAAAGAAGGATTTCTTGGAAATTAGAAGAACGGAAAAGAGTCGCCATCTCTCTGAACCCTTAAGGATGGAGGTATTTGGATTTCACATTTTGAATACACGTGTTCAACGTTTTTTCATACTTTAGTAAATAACACAAACTATTATATAAAAGACGAAGTCCTGAATGAATAACTGGTCGCACACCACCAAACCGCTGAAACTAGAAACTTGGAATTCGGACAGTAGATAAGATTTGTCATGTAAGGTATGTAGGGTAAAGAAGGATTTCTTGGAAATTAGAAGAAAGGAAAGGAGTCGCCATCTCTCCGAACCCTTCAGAATGGAGACTTGAAATGTGGTATTTGGATTTCACATTTTGAATACACGTGTTCAACGTTTTTTCATACTTTAGTAAATAACACAAACTATTATATAAAAGACGAAGTCCTGAATGAATAACTGGTCGCACAAGCCAAAACTCTGAAAGTAGAAACTTGGAATTCGGACAGTTGATAAGATTTGT
This sequence comes from Thermobia domestica, assembly GCF_964235325.1. Lineage (NCBI taxonomy): Eukaryota > Metazoa > Arthropoda > Insecta > Zygentoma > Lepismatidae > Thermobia > Thermobia domestica. Next base: position 268,884,255 of record NC_137460.1, on the reverse strand, counting down.
CATGTAAGGTATGTAGGGTAAAGAAGGATTTCTTGGAAATTAGAAGAAAGGAAAGGAGTCGCCATCTCTCCGAACCCTTAAGGATGGAGGTATTTGGATTTCACATTTTGAATACACGTCTTTCAACGTTTTTTCATACTTTATTAAATAACACAAACTATTATATAAAAGACGAAGTTCTGAATGAATAACTGGTCGCACAAGCCAAACCGCTGAAACTAGAAACTTGGAAGTCGGACAGTAGATAAAATTTGTCATGTAAGGTATGTAGGGTAAAGAATGATTTCTTGGAAATTAGAAGAAAGGAAAGAAGTCGCCATCTCTCCGAACCCTTAAGGATGGAGGTATTTGGATTTCACATTTTGAATACACGTGTTTCAATGTTTTTTCATACTTTAGTAAATAACACAAACTATTATATAAAAGACGAAGTCCTGAATGAATAACTGGTGGCACAAGCCAAACCGCTGAAACTAGAAACTTGGAATTCGGACAGTAGATAAGATTTGTCATGTAAAGTATCTAGGGTAAAGAAGGATTTCTTGGAAATTAGAAGAAAGGAAAGGGGTCGCCATCTCTCCGAACCCTTCAGGATGGAGACTTGAAATGTGGTATTTGGATTTCACATTTTGAATACACGTGTTTCAACGTTTTTTCATACTTTAGTAAATAACACAAACTATTATATAGAAGACGAAGTTCTGAATGAATAACTGGTCGCACAAGCCAAACTGCTGAAACTAGAAACTTGGAATTCGGACAGTAGATAAGATTTGTCATGTAAGGTATGTAGGGTAAAGAAGGATTTCTTGGAAATTAGAAGAAAGGAAAGGAGTCGCCATCTCTCCGAAAACTTAAGGATGGAGACTTGAAATTTGGTATTTGGATTTCACATTTTGAATACACGTGTTTCAACGTTTTTTCATACTTTAGTAAATAACACAAACTATTATATAAAAGACGAAGTTCTTAACGAATAACTGGTCGCACAAGCCAAACCGCTGAAACTAGAAACTTGGAATTCGGACAGTAGATAAGATTTGTCATGTAAGGTATGTAGGGTAAAGAATGATTTCTTGGAAATTAGAAGAAAGGAAAGGAGTCGCCATCTCTCCGAACACTTAAGGATGGAGACTTGAAATTTGGTATTTGGATTTCACATTTTGAATACACGTGTTTCAACGTTTTTTCATACTTTAGTAAATAACACAAACTATTATATAAAAGACGAAGTTCTGAATGAATAACTGGTCGCACAAGCCAAACCGCTGAAACTAGAAACTTGGAATTCGGACAGTAGATATGATTTGTCATGTAAGGTATGTAGGGTAAAGAATGATTTCTTGGAAATTAGAAGAAAGGAAAGGAGTCGCCATCTCTCCGAACCCTTAAGGATGGAGGTATTTGGATTTCACATTTTGAATACACGTGTTTCAACGATTTTTCATACTTTAGTAAATAACACAAACTATTATATAAAAGACGAAGTCCTGAATGAATAACTGGTCGCACAAGCCAAACCGCTGAAACTAGAAACTTGGAATTCGGGCAGTAGATAAGATTTGTCATGTAAGGTATGTAGGGTAAAGAAGGATTTCTTGGAAATTAGAAGAAAAGAAAGGAGTCGCCATCTCTCCGAACACTTAAGGATGGAGACTTGAAATTTGGTATTTGGATTTCACATTTTGAATACACGTGTTTCAACGTCTTTTCATACTTTAGTAAATAACACAAACTATTATATAAAAGACGAAGTCCTGAATGAATAACTGGTAGCACAAGCCAAAACTCTGAAAGTAGAAACTTGGAATTCGGACAGTAGATAAGATTTGTTATGTAAGGTATGTAGGGTAAAGAAGGATTTCTTGGAAATTAGAAGAAAGGAAAGGAGTCGCCATCTCTCCGAACCCTTAAGGATGGAGACTTGAAATGTGGTATTTGGATTTCACATTTTGAATACACGTGTTTCACGTTTTTTCATACTTTAGTAAATAACACAAACTATTATATAAAAGACGAAGTTCTGAATGAATAACTGTTCGCACAAGCCAAAACTCTGAAAGTGGAAACTTGGAATTCGGACAGTAGATAAGATTTGTCATGTAAGGTATGTAGGGTAAAGAAGGATTTCTTGGAAATTAGAAGAAAGGAAAGGAGTCGCCATCTCTCCGAATCTCTTAAGGATGGAGGTATTTGGATTTCACATTTTGAATACACGTGTTCAACGTTTTTTCATACTTTAGTAAATAACACAAACTATTATATAAAAGACGAAGTTCTGAATGAATAACTGGTCGCACAAGCCAAACCGCTGAAACCAGAAACTTGGAATTCGGACAGTTGATAAAATTTGTCATGTAAGGTATGTAGGGTAAAGAAGGATTTCTTGGAAATTAGAAGAAAGGAAAGGAGTCGCCATCTCTCCGAACCCTTCAGGATGGAGACTTGAAATGTGGTATTTGGATTTCACATTTTGAATACACAAGTTTCAACGTTTTTTCATACTTTAGTAAATAACACAAACTATTATATAAAAGACGAAGTTCTGAATGAATAACTGCTCGCAAAAGCCAAACCGCTGAAACTAGAAACTTGGAATTCGGACAGTAGATAAGATTTGTCATGTAAGGTATGTAGGGTAAAGAAGGATTTCTTGGAAATTAGAAGAAAGGAAAGGAGTCGCAATCTCTCCGAAAACTTAAGGATGGAGACTTGAAATTTGGTATTTGGGTTTCACATTTTGAATACACGTGTGTCAACGTTTTTTCATACTTTAGTAAATAACACAAACTACTATATAAAAGACGAAGTTCTGAACGAATAACTGGTCGCACAAGACAAACCGCTGAAACTAGAAACTTGGAATTCGGACAGTAGATAAGATTTGTCATGTAAGGTATGAAGGGTAAAGAAGGATATCTTGGAAATTAGAAGAAAGGAAAGGAGTCGCCATCTCTCCGAACCCTTCAGGATGGAGACTTGAAATGTGGTATTTGGATTTCACATTTTGAATACACGTGTTTCAACGTTTTTTCATACTTTAGTAAATAGCACAAACTATTATATAAAAGACGAAGTTCTGAATGAATAACTGCTCGCACAAGCTAAACCGCTGAAACTAGAAACTTGGAATTCGGACAGTAGATAAGATTTGTCATGTAAGGTATGTAGGGTAAAGAAGGATTTCTTGGAAATTAGAAGAAAGGAAAGGAGTCGCCATCTCTCCTAAAACTTAAGGATGTAGACTTGAAATTTGGTATTTGGATTTCACATTTTGAATACACGTGTTTCAACGTTTTTTCATACTTTAGTAAATAACACAAACTATTATAAAAAAGACGAAGTTCTGAATGAATAACTGGTCGCACAAGCCAAACCGCTGAAACTAGAAAATTGGAATTCGGACAGCAGATAAGATTTGTCATGTAAGGTATGTAGGGTAAAGAATGATTTCTTGGAAATTAGAAGAAAGGAAAGGAGTCGCCATCTCTCCGAACCCTTAAGGATGGAGGTGTTTGGATTTCACATTTTGAATACAAGTGTTTCAACGATTTTTCATACTTTAGTAAATAACACAAACTATTATATAAAAGACGAAGTCCTGAATGAATAACTGGTGGCACAAGCCAAACCGCTGAAACTAGAAAATTGGAATTCGGGCAGTAGATAAGATTTGTCATGTAAGGTATGTAGGGTAAAGAAGGATTTCTTGGAAATTAGAAGAAAGGAAAGGAGTCGCCATCTCTCCGAACCCTTCAGGATGGAGACTTGAAATGTGGTATTTGGATTTCACATTTTGAATACACGTGTTTCACGTTTTTTCATACTTTAGTAAATAACACAAACTATTATATAAAAGACGAAGTTCTGAATGAATAACTGGTCGCACAAGCCAAAACTCTGAAAGTAGAAACTTGGAATTCGGACAGTAGATAAGATTTGTCATGTAAGGTATGTAGGGTAAAGAAGGATTTCTTGGAAATTAGAAGGAAGGAAAGGAGTCGCCATCTCTCCGAACCCTTAAGGATGGAGGTATTTGGATTTCACATTTTGAATACACGTGTTCAACGTTTTTTCATACTTTAGTAAATAACACAAACTATTATATAAAAGACGAAGTCCTGAATGAATAACTGGTCGCACAAGCCAAACCGCTGAAACTAGAAACTTGGAATTCGGACAGTAGATAAGATTTGTCATGTAAGGTATGTAGGGTAAAGAAGGATTTCCTGGAAATTAGAAGAAAAGAAAAAAGTCGCCATCTCTCCGAACACTTAAGGATGGAGACTTGAAATTTGGTATTTGGATTTCACATTTTGAATACACGTGTTTCAACGTTTTTTCATACTTTAGTAAATAACACAAACTATTATATAAAAGACGAAGTCCTGAATGAATAACTGGTAGCACAAGCCAAAACTCAGAAAGTAGAAACTTGGAATTCGGACAGTAGATAAGATTTGTTATGTAAGGTATGTAGGGTAAAGAAGGATTTCTTGGAAATTAGAAGAAAGGAAAGGAGTCGCCATCTCTCCGAACCCTTAAGGATTGAGACTTGAAATGTGGTATTTGGATTTCACATTTTGAATACACGTGCTTCACGTTTTTTCATACTTTAGTAAATAACACAAACTATTATATAAAAGACGAAGTTCTGAATGAATAACTGGTCGCACAAGCCAAAACTCTGAAAGTGGAAACTTGGAATTCGGACAGTAGATAAGATTTGTCATGTAAGGTATGTAGGGTAAAGAAGGATTTCTTGGAAATTAGAAGAAAGGAAAGGAGTCGCCATCTCTCCGAATCTCTTAAGGATGGAGGTATTTGGATTTCACATTTTGAATACACGTATTCAACGTTTTTTCATACTTTAGTAAATAACACAAACTATTATATAAAAGACGAAGTTCTGAATGAATAACTGGTCGCACAAGCCAAACCGCTGAAACCAGAAACTTGGAATTCGGACAGTTGATAAAATTTGTCATGTAAGGTATGTAGGGTAAAGAAGGATTTCTTGGAAATTAGAAGAAAGGAAAGGAGTCGCCATCTCTCCGAACCCTTCAGGATGGAGACTTGAAATGTGGTATTTGGATTTCACATTTTGAATACACAAGTTTCAACGTTTTTTCATACTTTAGTAAATAACACAAACTATTATATAAAAGACGAAGTTCTGAATGAATAACTGCTCGCAAAAGCCAAACCGCTGAAACTAGAAACTTGGAATTCGGACAGTAGATAAGATTTGTCATGTAAGGTATGTAGGGTAAAGAAGGATTTCTTGGAAATTAGAAGGAAGGAAAGGAGTCGCCATCTCTCCGAACCCTTCAGGATGGAGACTTGAAATGTGGTATTTGGATTCCACATTTTGAATACACGTGTTTCAACGTTTTTTCATACTTTAGTAAATAACACAAACTATTATATAAAAGACGAAGTTCTGAATGAATAACTGCTCGCACAAGCTAAACCGCTGAAACTAGAAACTTGGAATTCGGACAGTAGATAAGATTTGTCATGTAAGGTATGTAGGGTAAAGAAGGATTTCTTGGAAATTAGAAGAAAGGAAAGGAGTCGCCATCTCTCCTAAAACGTAAGGATGTAGACTTGAAATTTGGTATTTGGATTTCACATTTTGAATACACGTGTTTCAACGTTTTTTCATACTTTAGTAAATAACACAAACTACTATATAAAAGACGAAGTTCTGAACGAATAACTGGTCGCACAAGACAAACCGCTGAAACTAGAAACTTGGAATTCGGACAGTAGATAAGATTTGTCATGTAAGGTATGTAGGGTAAAGAAGGATATCTTGGAAATTAGAAGAAAGGAAGGGAGTCGCCATCTCTCCGAACCCTTCAGGATGGAGACTTGAAATGTGGTATTTGGATTTCACATTTTGAATACACGTGTTTCAACGTTTTTTCATACTTTAGTAAATAGCACAAACTATTATATAAAAGACGAAGTTCTGAATGAATAACTGGTCGCACAAGCCAAACCGCTGAAACTAGAAACTTGGAATTCGGACAGTAGATAAGATTTGTCATGTAAGGTATGTAGGGTAAAGAAGGATTTCTTGGAAATTAGAAGGAAGGAAAGGAGTCGCCATCTCTCCGAACCCTTCAGGATGGAGACTTGAAATGTGGTATTTGGATTCCACATTTTGAATACACGTGTTTCAACGTTTTTTCATACTTTAGTAAATAACACAAACTATTATATAAAAGACGAAGTTCTGAATGAATAACTGCTCGCACAAGCTAAACCGCTGAAACTAGAAACTTGGAATTCGGACAGTAGATAAGATTTGTCATGTAAGGTATGTAGGGTAAAGAAGGATTTCTTGGAAATTAGAAGAAAGGAAAGGAGTCGCCATCTCTCCTAAAACGTAAGGATGTAGACTTGAAATTTGGTATTTGGATTTCACATTTTGAATACACGTGTTTCAACGTTTTTTCATACTTTAGTAAATAACACAAACTATTATATAAAAGACGAAGTTCTGAATGAATAACTGGTCGCACAAGCCAAAACTCTGAAAGTAGAAACTTGGAATTCGGACAGTAGATAAGATTTGTCATGTAAGGTATGTAGGGTAAAGAAGGATTTCTTGGAAATTAGAAGAAAGGAAAGGAGTCGCCATCTCTCCGAACCCTTCAGGATGGAGACTTGAAATGTGGTATTTGGATTCCACATTTTGAATACACGTGTTTCAACGTTTTTTCATACTTTAGTAAATAACACAAACTATTATATAAAAGACGAAGTTCTGAATGAATAACTGCTCGCACAAGCTAAACCGCTGAAACTAGAAACTTGGAATTCGGACAGTAGATAAGATTTGTCATGTAAGGTATGTAGGGTAAAGAAGGATTTCTTGGAAATTAGAAGAAAGGAAAGGAGTCGCCATCTCTCCTAAAACGTAAGGATGTAGACTTGAAATTTGGTATTTGGATTTCACATTTTGAATACACGTGTTTCAACGTTTTTTCATACTTTAGTAAATAACACAAACTATTATATAAAAGACGAAGTTCTGAATGAATAACTGGTCGCACAAGCCAAAACTCTGAAAGTAGAAACTTGGAATTCGGACAGTAGATAAGATTTGTCATGTAAGGTATGTAGGGTAAAGAAGGATTTCTTGGAAATTAGAAGGAAGGAAAGGAGTCGCCATCTCTCCGAACCCTTAAGGATGGAGGTATTTGGATTTCACATTTTGAATACACGTGTTCAACGTTTTTTCATACTTTAGTAAATAACACAAACTATTATATAAAAGACGAAGTCCTGAATGAATAACTGGTCGCACAAGCCAAACCGCTGAAACTAGAAACTTGGAATTCGGACAGTAGATAAGATTTGTCATGTAAGGTATGTAGGGTAAAGAAGGATTTCCTGGAAATTAGAAGAAAAGAAAAAAGTCGCCATCTCTCCGAACACTTAAGGATGGAGACTTGAAATTTGGTATTTGGATTTCACATTTTGAATACACGTGTTTCAACGTTTTTTCATACTTTAGTAAATAACACAAACTATTATATAAAAGACGAAGTCCTGAATGAATAACTGGTAGCACAAGCCAAAACTCAGAAAGTAGAAACTTGGAATTCGGACAGTAGATAAGATTTGTTATGTAAGGTATGTAGGGTAAAGAAGGATTTCTTGGAAATTAGAAGAAAGGAAAGGAGTCGCCATCTCTCCGAACCCTTAAGGATTGAGACTTGAAATGTGGTATTTGGATTTCACATTTTGAATACACGTGCTTCACGTTTTTTCATACTTTAGTAAATAACACAAACTATTATATAAAAGACGAAGTTCTGAATGAATAACTGGTCGCACAAGCCAAAACTCTGAAAGTGGAAACTTGGAATTCGGACAGTAGATAAGATTTGTCATGTAAGGTATGTAGGGTAAAGAAGGATTTCTTGGAAATTAGAAGAAAGGAAAGGAGTCGCCATCTCTCCGAATCTCTTAAGGATGGAGGTATTTGGATTTCACATTTTGAATACACGTATTCAACGTTTTTTCATACTTTAGTAAATAACACAAACTATTATATAAAAGACGAAGTTCTGAATGAATAACTGGTCGCACAAGCCAAACCGCTGAAACCAGAAACTTGGAATTCGGACAGTTGATAAAATTTGTCATGTAAGGTATGTAGGGTAAAGAAGGATTTCTTGGAAATTAGAAGAAAGGAAAGGAGTCGCCATCTCTCCGAACCCTTCAGGATGGAGACTTGAAATGTGGTATTTGGATTTCACATTTTGAATACACAAGTTTCAACGTTTTTTCATACTTTAGTAAATAACACAAACTATTATATAAAAGACGAAGTTCTGAATGAATAACTGCTCGCAAAAGCCAAACCGCTGAAACTAGAAACTTGGAATTCGGACAGTAGATAAGATTTGTCATGTAAGGTATGTAGGGTAAAGAAGGATTTCTTGGAAATTAGAAGAAAGGAAAGGAGTCGCAATCTCTCCGAAAACTTAAGGATGGAGACTTGAAATTTGGTATTTGGGTTTCACATTTTGAATACACGTGTTTCAACGTTTTTTCATACTTTAGTAAATAACACAAACTACTATATAAAAGACGAAGTTCTGAACGAATAACTGGTCGCACAAGACAAACCGCTGAAACTAGAAACTTGGAATTCGGACAGTAGATAAGATTTGTCATGTAAGGTATGTAGGGTAAAGAAGGATATCTTGGAAATTAGAAGAAAGGAAAGGAGTCGCCATCTCTCCGAACCCTTCAGGATGGAGACTTGAAATGTGGTATTTGGATTTCACATTTTGAATACACGTGTTTCAACGTTTTTTCATACTTTAGTAAATAGCACAAACTATTATATAAAAGACGAAGTTCTGAATGAATAACTGCTCGCACAAGCTAAACCGCTCAAACTAGAAACTTGGAATTCGGACAGTAGATAAGATTTGTCATGTAAGGTATGTAGGGTAAAGAAGGATTTCTTGGAAATTAGAAGAAAGGAAAGGAGTCGCCATCTCTCCTAAAACTTAAGGATGTAGACTTGAAATTTGGTATTTGGATTTCACATTTTGAATACACGTGTTTCAACGTTTTTTCATACTTTAGTAAATAACACAAACTATTATATAAAAGACGAAGTTCTGAATGAATAACTGGTCGCACAAGCCAAACCGCTGAAACTAGAAAATTGGAATTCGGACAGCAGATAAGATTTGTCATGTAAGGTATGTAGGGTAAAGAATGATTTCTTGGAAATTAGAAGAAAGGAAAGGAGTCGCCATCTCTCCGAACCCTTAAGGATGGAGGTGTTTGGATTTCACATTTTGAATACAAGTGTTTCAACGATTTTTCATACTTTAGTAAATAACACAAACTATTATATAAAAGACGAAGTCCTGAATGAATAACTGGTGGCACAAGCCAAACCGCTGAAACTAGAAAATTGGAATTCGGGCAGTAGATAAGATTTGTCATGTAAGGTATGTAGGGTAAAGAAGGATTTCTTGGAAATTAGAAGAAAGGAAAGGAGTCGCCATCTCTCCGAACCCTTCAGGATGGAGACTTGAAGTGTGGTATTTGGATTTCACATTTTGAATACACGTGTTTCACGTTTTTTCATACTTTAGTAAATAACACAAACTATTATATAAAAGACGAAGTTCTGAATGAATAACTGGTCGCACAAGCCAAAACTCTGAAAGTAGAAACTTGGAATTCGGACAGTAGATAAGATTTGTCATGTAAGGTATGTAGGGTAAAGAAGGATTTCTTGGAAATTAGAAGGAAGGAAAGGAGTCGCCATCTCTCCGAACCCTTAAGGATGGAGGTATTTGGATTTCACATTTTGAATACACGTGTTCAACGTTTTTTCATACTTTAGTAAATAACACAAACTATTATATAAAAGACGAAGTCCTGAATGAATAACTGGTCGCACAAGCCAAACCGCTGAAACTAGAAACTTGGAATTCGGACAGTAGATAAGATTTGTCATGTAAGGTATGTAGGGTAAAGAAGGATTTCCTGGAAATTAGAAGAAAAGAAAAAAGTCGCCATCTCTCCGAACACTTAAGGATGGAGACTTGAAATTTGGTATTTGGATTTCACATTTTGAATACACGTGTTTCAACGTTTTTTCATACTTTAGTAAATAACACAAACTATTATATAAAAGACGAAGTCCTGAATGAATAACTGGTAGCACAAGCCAAAACTCAGAAAGTAGAAACTTGGAATTCGGACAGTAGATAAGATTTGTTATGTAAGGTATGTAGGGTAAAGAAGGATTTCTTGGAAATTAGAAGAAAGGAAAGGAGTCGCCATCTCTCCGAACCCTTAAGGATTGAGACTTGAAATGTGGTATTTGGATTTCACATTTTGAATACACGTGCATCACGTTTTTTCATACTTTAGTAAATAACACAAACTATTATATAAAAGACGAAGTTCTGAATGAATAACTGGTCGCACAAGCCAAAACTCTGAAAGTGGAAACTTGGAATTCGGACAGTAGATAAGATTTGTCATGTAAGGTATGTAGGGTAAAGAAGGATTTCTTGGAAATTAGAAGAAAGGAAAGGAGTCGCCATCTCTCCGAATCTCTTAAGGATGGAGGTATTTGGATTTCACATTTTGAATACACGTATTCAACGTTTTTTCATACTTTAGTAAATAACACAAACTATTATATAAAAGGCGAAGTTCTGAATGAATAACTGGTCGCACAAGCCAAACCGCTGAAACCAGAAACTTGGAATTCGGACAGTTGATAAAATTTGTCATGTAAGGTATGTAGGGTAAAGAAGGATTTCTTGGAAATTAGAAGAAAGGAAAGGAGTCGCCATCTCTCCGAACCCTTCAGGATGGAGACTTGAAATGTGGTATTTGGATTTCACATTTTGAATACACGTGTTTCAACGTTTTTTCATACTTTAGTAAATAACACAAACTATTATATAAAAGACGAAGTTCTGAATGAATAACTGCTCGCAAATGCCAAACCGCTGAAACTAGAAACTTGGAATTCGGACAGTAGATAAGATTTGTCATGTAAGGTATGTAGGGTAAAGAATGATTTCTTGGAAATTAGAAGAAAGGAAAGGAGTCGCCATCTCTCCGAAAACTTAAGGATGGAGACTTGAAATTTGGTATTTGGATTTCACATTTTGAATACACGTGTTTCAACGTTTTTTCATACTTTAGTAAATAACACAAACTACTATATAAAAGACGAAGTTCTGAACGAATAACTGGTCGCACAAGCCAAACCGCTGAAACTAGAAACTTGGAATTCGACAGTAGATAAGATTTGTCATGTAAGGTATGTAGGGTAAAGAAGGATATCTTGGAAATTAGAAGAAAGGAAAGGAGTCGCCATCTCTCCGAACCCTTCTGGATGGAGACTTGAAATGTGGTATTTGGATTTCACATTTTGAATACACGTGTTTCAACGTTTTTTCATACTTTAGTAAATAACAAAAACTACTATATAAAAGACGAAGTTCTGAACGAATAACTGGTCGCACAAGCCAAACCGCTGAAACTAGAAACTTGGAATTCGGACAGTAGATAAGATTTGTCATGTAAGGTATGTAGGGTAAAGAAGGATTTCTTGGAAATTAGAAGAAAGGAAAGGAGTCGCCATCTCTCCGAACCCTTAAGGATGGAGGTATTTGGATTTCACATTTTGAATACACGTGTTTCAACGTTTTTTCATACTTTAGTAAATAACACAAACTATTATATAAAAGACGAAGTTCTGAATGAATAACTTTTCGCACAAGCCAAACCGCTGAAACTAGAAACTTGGAATTCGGAAAGGAGATAAGATTTGTCATGTAAGTTATGTAGGGTAAAGAAGGATTTCTTGGAAATTAGAAGAAAGGAAAGGAGTCGCCATCTCTCCGAACCCTTAAGGATGGAGACTTGAAATTTGGTATTTGGATGTCACATTTTGAATACACGTGTTTCAACGTTTTTTCATACTTTAGTAAATAACAAAAACTATTATATAAAAGACGAAGTTCTGAATGAATAACTGGCCGCACAAGCCAAACCGCTGAAAATAGAAACTTGGAATTCGGACAGTAGATAAGATTTGTCATGTATGGTATGTAGGGTAAAGAAGTATTTCTTGGAAATTAGAAGAAAGGAAAGGAGTCGCCATCTCTCCGAACCCTTAAGGATGGAGCCTTGAAATTTGGTATTTGGATTCCACATTTTGAATACACGTGTTTCAACGTTTTTTCATACTTTAGTAAATAACAAAAACTATTACATAAAAGACGAAGTTCTGAATGAATAACTGGTCGCACAAGCCAAACCGCTGAAACTAGAAACTTGGAATTTCGACAGTAGATAAGATTTGTCATGTAAGGTATGTAGGGTAAAGAATGATTTCTTGGAAATTAGAAGAAAGGAAAGGAGTCGCCATCTCTCCGAACACTTAAGGATGGAGACTTGAAATTTGGTATTTGGATTTCACATTTTGAATACACGTGTTTCAACGTTTTTTCATACTTTAGTAGATAACACAAACTATTATATAAAAGACGAGGTCCTGAATGAATAACTGGTCGCACAAGCCAAACCGCTGAAACTAGAAACTTGGAATTCGGACAGTAGATAAGATTTGTCATGTAAGGTATGTAGGGTAAAGAATGATTTCTTGGAAATTAGAAGAAAGGAAAGGAGTCGCCATCTCTCCGAAAACTTAAGGATGGACACTTGAAATTTGGTATTTGGATTTCACATTTTCAATACACGTGTTTCAACGTTTTTTCATACTTTAGTAAATAACACAAACTATTATATAAAAGACGAAGTTCTGAATGAATAACTGGTCGCACAAGCCAAACCGCTGAAACTAGAAACTTGGAATTCGGACAGTAGATAAGATTTGTCATGTAAGGTATGTAGGGTAAAGAAGGATTTCTTGGAAATTAGAAAAAAGGAAAGGAGTCGCCATTTCTCCGAACCCTTAAGGATGGAGACTTGAAAATCGGTATTTGGATTTTACATTTTGAATACTCGTGTTTCAACGTTTTTTCGTACTTTAGTAAATAACACAAACTATTATATAAAAGACGAAGTCCTGAATGAATAACTGGTCGCACAAGCCAAACCGCAGAAACTAGGAACTTGGAATTCGGACAGTAGATAAGATTTGTCATGTAAGGTATGTAGGGTAAAGAAGGATTTCTTGGAAATTAGAAGAAAGGAAAGGAGTCGCCATCTCTCCGAACCCTTCAGGATGGAGACTTGAAATGTGGTATTTGGATTTCACATTTTGAATACACGTGTTTCAACGTCTTTTCATACTTTAGTAAATAACACAAACTATTATATAAAAGACGAAGTTCTGAATGAATAACTGGTCGCCAAGCCAAAACTCTAAAAGTAGAAACTTGGAATTCGGACAGTAGATAAGATTTGTCATGTAAGGTATGTAGGGTAAAGAAGGATTTCTTGGAAATTAGAAGAAAGGAAAGGAGTCGCCATCTCTCCGAATCTCTTAAGGATGGAGGTATTTGGATTTCACATTTTGAATACACGTGTTCAACGTTTTTTCATACTTTAGTAAATAACACAAACTATTATATAAAAGACGAAGTCCTGAATGAATAACTGGTCGCACAAGCCAAAACTCTGAAAGTAGAAACTTGGAATTCGGACAGTAGATAAGATTTGTCATGTAAGGTATGTAGGGTAAAGAATTATTTCTTGGAAATTAGAAGAAAGGAAAGGAGTCGCCATCTCTCTGAACCCTTAAGGATGGAGGTATTTGGATTTCACATTTTGAATACACGTGTTCAACGTTTTTTCATACTTTAGTAAATAACACAAACTATTATATAAAAGACGAAGTCCTGAATGAATAACTGGTCGCACAAGCCAAACCTCTGAAACTAGAAACTTGGAATTCGGACAGTACATAAGATTTGTCATGTAAGGTATGTAGAGTAAAGAAGGATTTCTTGGAAATTAGAAGAAAGGAAAGGAGTCGCCATCTCTCCGAAACCTTCAGGATGGAGACTTGAAATGTGGTATTTGGATTTCACATTTTGAATACACGTGTTCAACGTTTTTTCATACTTTAGTAAATAACACAAACTATTATATAAAAGACGAAGTCCTGAATGAATAACTGGTCGCACAAGTCAAAACTCTGAAAGTAGAAACTTGGAATTCGGACTGTTGATAAGATTTGTCATGTAAGGTATGTAGGGTAAAGAAGGATTTCTTGGAAATTAGAAGAAAGGAAAGGAGTCGCCATCTCTCCGAACCCTTAAGGATGGAGACTTGAAGTTTGGTATTTGGATTTCACATTTTGAATACATGTGTTTCAACGTTTTTTCATACTTTAGTAAATAACACAAACTATTATATAAAAGACGAAGTTCTGAATGAATAACTGGTCGCACAAGCCAAACCGCTGGAACTAGAAACTTGGAATTCGGACAGTAGATAAAGTTTGTCATGTAAGGTATGTAGGGTAAAGAAGGATTTCTTGGAAATTAGAAAAAAGGAAAGGAGTCGCCATCTCTCCGAACCCTTAAGGATGGAGACTTTAAAATCGGTATTTGGATTTTACATTTTGAATACACGTGTTTCAACGTTTTTTCATACTTTAGTAAATAACACAAACTATTATATAAAAGACGAAGTTCTGAATGAATAACTGGTCGCACAAGCCAAACCGCTGAAACTAGAAACTTGGAATTCGGACAGTATATAAGATTTGTCATGTAAAGTATGTAGGGTAAAGAATGATTTCTTGGAAATTAGAAGAAAGGAAAGGAGTCGCCATCTCTCCGAACACTTAAGGATGGAGACTTGAAATTTGGTATTTGGATTTCACATTTTGAATACACGTGTTTCAATGTTTTTTCATACTTTAGTAGATAACACAAACTATTATATAAAAGACGAGGTCCTGAATGAATAACTGGTCGCACAAGCCAAACCGCTGAAACTAGAAACTTGGAATTCGGACAGTAGATAAGATTTGTCATGTAAGGTATGTAGGGTAAAGAATGATTTCTTGGAAATTAGAAGAAAGGAAAGGAGTCGCCATCTCTCCGAAAACTTAAGGATGGAGACTTGAAATTTGGTATTTGGATTTCACATTTTCAATACACGTGTTTCAACGTTTTTTCATACTTTAGTAAATAACACAAACTATTATATAAAAGACGAAGTTCTGAATGAATAACTGGTCGCACAAGCCAAACCGCTGAAACTAGAAACTTGGAATTCGGACAGTAGATAAGATTTGTCATGTAAGGTATGTAGGGTAAAGAAGGATTTCTTGGAAATTAGAAAAAAGGAAAGGAGTCGCCATTTCTCCGAACCCTTAAGGATGGAGACTTGAAAATCGGTATTTGGATTTTACATTTTGAATACTCGTGTTTCAACGTTTTTTCGTACTTTAGTAAATAACACAAACTATTATATAAAAGACGAAGTCCTGAATGAATAACTGGTCGCACAAGCCAAACCGCAGAAACTAGGAACTTGGAATTCGGACAGTAGATAAGATTTGTCATGTAAGGTATGTAGGGTAAAGAAGGATTTCTTGGAAATTAGAAGAAAGGAAAGGAGTCGCCATCTCTCCGAACCCTTCAGGATGGAGACTTGAAATGTGGTATTTGGATTTCACATTTTGAATACACGTGTTTCAACGTCTTTTCATACTTTAGTAAATAACACAAACTATTATATAAAAGACGAAGTTCTGAATGAATAACTGGTCGCCAAGCCAAAACTCTAAAAGTAGAAACTTGGAATTCGGACAGTAGATAATATTTGTCATGTAAGGTATGTAGGGTAAAGAAGGATTTCTTGGAAATTAGAAGAAAGGAAAGGAGTCGCCATCTCTCCGAATCTCTTAAGGATGGAGGTATTTGGATTTCACATTTTGAATACACGTGTTCAACGTTTTTTCATACTTTAGTAAATAACACAAACTATTATATAAAAGACGAAGTCCTGAATGAATAACTGGTCGCACAAGCCAAAACTCTGAAAGTAGAAACTTGGAATTCGGACAGTAGATAAGATTTGTCATGTAAGGTATGTAGGGTAAAGAATTATTTCTTGGAAATTAGAAGAAAGGAAAGGAGTCGCCATCTCTCTGAACCCTTAAGGATGGAGGTATTTGGATTTCACATTTTGAATACACGTGTTCAACGTTTTTTCATACTTTAGTAAATAACACAAACTATTATATAAAAGACGAAGTCCTGAATGAATAACTGGTCGCACAAGCCAAACCGCTGAAACTAGAAACTTGGAATTCGGACAGTACATAAGATTTGTCATGTAAGGTATGTAGAGTAAAGAAGGATTTCTTGGAAATTAGAAGAAAGGAAAGGAGTCGCCATCTCTCCGAAACCTTCAGGATGGAGACTTGAAATGTGGTATTTGGATTTCACATTTTGAATACACGTGTTCAACGTTTTTTCATACTTTAGTAAATAACACAAACTATTATATAAAAGACGAAGTCCTGAATGAATAACTGGTCGCACAAGTCAAAACTCTGAAAGTAGAAACTTGGAATTCGGACTGTTGATAAGATTTGTCATGTAAGGTATGTAGGGTGAAGAAGGATTTCTTGGAAATTAGAAGAAAGGAAAGGAGTCGCCATCTCTCCGAACCCTTAAGGATGGAGACTTGAAGTTTGGTATTTGGATTTCACATTTTGAATACATGTGTTTCAACGTTTTTTCATACTTTAGTAAATAACACAAACTATTATATAAAAGACGAAGTTCTGAATGAATAACTGGTCGCACAAGCCAAACCGCTGGAACTAGAAACTTGGAATTCGGACAGTAGATAAAGTTTGTCATGTAAGGTATGTAGGGTAAAGAAGGATTTCTTGGAAATTAGAAAAAAGGAAAGGAGTCGCCATCTCTCCGAACCCTTAAGGATGGAGACTTGAAAATCGGTATTTGGATTTTACATTTTGAATACACGTGTTTCAACGTTTTTTCATACTTTAGTAAATAACACAAACTATTATATAAAAGACGAAGTTCTGAATGAATAACTGGTCGCACAAGCCAAACCGCTGAAACTAGAAACTTGGAATTCGGACAGTATATAAGATTTGTCATGTAAAGTATGTAGGGTAAAGAAGGATTTCTTGGAAATTAGAAGAAAGGAAAGGAGTCGCCATCTCTCCGAAAACTTAAGGATGGAGACTTGAAATTTGGTATTTGGATTTCACATTTTGAATACACGTGTTTCAATGTTTTTTCATACTTTAGTAAATAACACAAACTATTATATAAAAGACGAAGTTCTGAACGAATAACTGCTCGCACAAGCCAAACCGCTGAAACTATAAACTTGGAATTCGGACAGCAGTTAAGATTTGTCAAGTAAGGTATATAGGGTAAAGAATGATTTCTTGGAAATTAGAAGAAAGGAAAGGTGTCGCCATCTCTCCGAACACTTAAGGATGGAGACTTGAAATTTGGTATTTGGATTTCACATTTTGAATACACGTGTTTCAACGTTTTTTCATACTTTAGTAAATAACACAAACTATTATATAAAAGACGAAGTTCTGAATGAATAACTGGCCGCACAAGCCAAATCGCTGAAACTAGAAACTTGGAATTCGGACAGTAGATAAGATTTGTCATGTATGGTATGTAGGGTAAAGAAGGATTTCTTGGAAATTAGAAGAAAGGAAAGGAGTCGCCATCTCTCCGAACATTTAAGGATGGAGACTTGAAATGTGGAATTTGGATTTCACATTTTGAATACACGTGTTTCACGTTTTTTCATACTTTAGTAAATAACACAAACTATTATATAAAAGACGAAGTTCTGAATGAATAACTGGTCGCACAAGCCAAAACTATAAAACTAGAAACTTGGAATTTGGACACTAGATAAGATTTGTCATGTAAGGTATGTAGGGTAAAGAAGGATTTCTTGGAAATTAGAAAAAAGGAAGGAGTCGCCATCTCTCCGAACACTTAAGGATGGAGACTTGAAATTTGGTATTTGGATTTCACATTTTGAATACACGTGTTTCAACGTTTTTTCATACTTTAGTAAATAACACAAACTATTATATAAAAGACGAAGTTCTCAATGAATAACTGGTCGCACAAGCCAAACCGCTGAAACTAGAAACTTGGAATTCGGACAGTAGACAACATTTGTCATGCAAGGTATGTAGGGTAAAGAATGATTTCTTGGAAATTAGAAGAAAGGAAAGAAGTCGCCATATCTCCGAACCCTTAAGGATGGAGGTATTTGGATTTCACATTTTGAATACACGTGTTTCAACATTTTTTCATACTTCAGTAAATAACACAAACTATTATATAAAAGACGAAGTTCTGAATGAATAACTGGTCGCACAAGCCAAACCGCTGATACTAGAAACTTGGAATTCGGACAGTAGATAAGATTTGTCATGTAAGGTATGTAAGGTAAAGAATGTTTTCTTGGAAATTAGAAGAAAGGAAAGGAGTCGCCATCTCTCCGAACCCTTAAGGATGGAGGTATTTGGATTTCACATTTTGAATACACGTGTTCAACGTTTTTTCATACTTTAGTAAATAACACAAACTATTATATAAAAGACGAAGTTCTGAATGAATAACTGGTCGCACAAGCCAAACCGCTGAAACTAGAAACTTGGAATTCGGACAGTAGATAAGATTTGTCATGTAAGGTATGTAGGGTAAAGAATGTTTTCTTGGAAATTAGAAGAAAGGAAAGGAGTCGCCATCTCTCCGAACCCTTAAGGATGGAGGTATTTGGATTTCACATTTTGAATACACGTGTTTCAACGTTTTTCATACTTTAGTAAATAACACAAACTATTATATAAAAGACGAAGTTCTGAATGAATAACTGGTCGCACAAGCCAAACCGCTGAAACTAGAAACTTGGAATTCGGACAGTAGATAAGATTTGTCATGTAAGGTATGTAGGGTAAAGAATGATTTCTTGGAAATTAGAAGAAAGGAAAGGAGTCGCCATCTCTCCGAACCCTTAAGGATGGAGGTATTTGGATTTCACATTTTGAATACACGTGTTTCAACGTTTTTTTATACTTTAGTAAATAAAACAAACTATTATATAAAAGACGAAGTTCTGAATGAATAACTGGTCGCACAAGCCAAACCGCTGAAACTAGAAACTTGGAATTCGGAGAGTAGATAAGATTTGTCATGTAAGGTATGTAGGGTAAAAAATGATTTCTTGGAAATTAGAAGAAAGGAAAGGAGTCGCCATTTCTCTGAATCCCTTAAGGATGGAGGTATTAGGATTTCACATTTTGAATACACGTGTTTCAACGGTTTTTCATACCTTAGTAAATAACACAAACTATTATATAAAAGACGAAGTCCTGAATTAAAAACTGGTCGCACAAGCCAAACCGCTGAGACTAGAAACTTGGAATTCGGACAGTAGATAAGATTTGTCATGTAAGGTATGTAGGGTAAAGAATGATTTCTTGGAAATTAGAAGAAAGGAAAGGAGTCGCCATCTCTCCGAACCCTTAAGGATGGAGGTATTTGGATTTCACATTTTGAATACACGTCTTTCAACGTTTTTTCATACTTTATTAAATAACACAAACTATTATATAAAAGAAGAAGTTCTGAATGAATAACTGGTCGCACAAGCCAAACCGCTGGAACTAGAAACTTGGAATTCGGACAGTAGATAAGATTTGTCATGTAAGGTATGTATGGTAAAGAATGATTTCTTGGAAATTAGAAGAAATGAAAGGAGTCGCCATCTCTCCGATCACTTAAGGATGGAGACTTGAAATTTGGTATTTGGATTTCACATTTTGAATACACGTGTTTCAACGTTTTTTTATACTTTAGTAAATAACACAAACTATTATATAAAAGACGAAGTTCTGAATGAATAACTGGTCGCACAAGCCAAACCGCTGAAACTAGAAACTTGGAATTCGGAGAGTAGATAAGATTTGTCATGTAAGGTATGTAGGGTAAAAAATGATTTCTTGGAAATTAGAAGAAAGGAAAGGAGTCGCCATTTCTCTGAATCCCTTAAGGATGGAGGTATTAGGATTTCACATTTTGAATACACGTGTTTCAACGGTTTTTCATACCTTAGTAAATAACACAAACTATTATATAAAAGACGAAGTCCTGAATGAAAAACTGGTCGCACAAGCCAAACCGCTGAGACTAGAAACTTGGAATTCGGACAGTAGATAAGATTTGTCATGTAAGGTATGTAGGGTAAAGAATGATTTCTTGGAAATTAGAAGAAAGGAAAGGAGTCGCCATCTCTCCGAACCCTTAAGGATGGAGGTATTTGGATTTCACATTTTGAATACACGTCTTTCAACGTTTTTTCATACCTTATTAAATAACACAAACTATTATATAAAAGAAGAAGTTCTGAATGAATAACTGGTCGCACAAGCCAAACCGCTGAAACTAGAAACTTGGAAGTCGGACAGTAGATAAAATTTGTCATGTAAGGTATGTAGGGTAAAGAATGATTTCTTGGAAATTAGAAGAAAGGAAAGGAGTCGCCATCTCTCCGAACCCTTAAGGATGGAGGTATTTGGATTTCACATTTTGAATACACGTGTTTCAACGTTTTTTCATACTTTAGTAAATAACACAAACTATTATATAAAAGACGAAGTCCTGAATGAATAACTGGTCGCACAAGCCAAACCGCTGAAACTAGAAACTTGGAATTCGGACAGTAGATAAGATTTGTCATGTAAGGTATGTAGGGTAAAGAATGATTTCTTTTAAATTAGAAGAATTGAAAGGAGTCGACATCTCTCCGAACCCTTAAGGATGGAGGTATTTGGATTTCACATTTTGAATACACGTGTTTCAACGTTTTTTCATACTTTAGTAAATAACACAAACTATTATATAAAAGACGAAGTTCTGAATGAATAACTGGTCGCACAAGCCAAACCACTGAAACTAGAAACTTGGAATTCGGACAGTAGATAAGATTTGTCATGTAAGGTATGTAGGGTAAAGAATGATTTCTTGGAAATTAGAAGAAAGGAAAGGAGACGCCATCTCTCCGAACCCTTAAGGATGGAGGTATTTGGATTTCACATTTTGAATACACGTGTTTCAACGTTTTTTTATACTTTAGTAAATAAAACAAACTATTATATAAAAGACGAAGTTCTGAATGAATAACTGGTCGCACAAGCCAAACCGCTGAAACTAGAAAGTTGGAATTCGGACAGTAGATAAGATTTGTCATGTAAGGTATGTGGGGTAAAGAATGATTTCTTGGAAATTAGAAGAAAGGAAAGGAGTCGCCATCTCTCCGAACCCTTAAGGATGGAGACTTGAAATTAGGTATTTGGATTTCACATTTTGATAACACGTGTTTCAACGTTTTTTCATACTTTAGTAAATAAAACAAACTATTATATAAAAGACGAAGTTCTGAATGAATAACTGGTCGCACAAACCAAACCGCTGAAACTAGAAACTTGGAATTCGGACAGTAGATAAGATTTGTCATGTAAGGTATGTAGGGTAAAGAATGATTTCTTGGAAATTAGAAGAAAGGAAAGGAGTCGCCATCTTTCCGAACCCTTGAGGATTTAGACTTGAAATTTGGTATTTGGATTTCACATTTTGAATACACGTGTTTCAATGTTTTTTCATACTTAAGTAAACAACACAAACTATTATATAGAAGACGAAGCCCTGAATGAATAACTGGTCGCACAAGCCAAACAGCTGAAACTAGAAACTTGGTTCCGGACAGTAGTTAAGATTTGTCATGTAAGGTATGTAGGGAAAAGAAGGATTTCTTGGAAATTAGAAGAAAGGAAAGGAGTCGCCATTTCTCCGAATCCCTTAAGGATGGATGTATTTGGTTTTCAAATTTTGAATAAACGTGTTTCAAC
Source organism: Thermobia domestica (assembly GCF_964235325.1). NCBI lineage: Eukaryota > Metazoa > Arthropoda > Insecta > Zygentoma > Lepismatidae > Thermobia > Thermobia domestica. Next base: position 268,862,321 of record NC_137460.1, on the reverse strand, counting down.
GTTTTTTCATACTTTAGTAAATAACACAAACTATTATATAAAAGACGAAGTCCTGAATGAATAACTGGTCGCACAAGCCAAACCGCTGAAACTAGAAACTTGGAATTCGGACAGTATATAAGATTTGTCATGCAAGGTATGTAGGGTAAAGAAGGATTTCTTGGAAATTAGAAGAAAGGAAAGGAGTCACCATCTCTCCGAATCCCTTAAGAATGGAGGTATTTGGATTTCACATTTTGAATACACGTGTTTCTACGTTTTTTCATACTTTAGTAAATAACACAAACTATTATATAGAAGACAAAGTCCTGAATGAATAACTGGTCGCACAAACCAAAACTCTGAAAGTCGAAACTTGGAATTGGGACAGTAGATAAGATTTGTCATGTAAGGTATGTAGGGTTAAGAAGGATTTCTTGCAAATTAGAAGAAAGGAAAGGAGTAACCATCTCTCCGAATCCCTTAAGAATGGAGGTATTTGGATTTCACATTTTGAATACACGTGTTTCTACGTTTTTTCATACTTTAGTAAATAACACAAACTATTATATAGAAGACAAAGTCCTGAATAAAAAATGGTCGCTCAAGCCAAAACTCTGAAAGTAGAAACTTGGAATTCGGACAGTAGATAAGATTTGTCATGTAAGGTATGTAGAGTAAAGAAGGATTTCTTGGAAATTAGAAGAAAGGAATGGAGTCACCATCTCTCCGAATCCCTTAAGGATGGAGGTATTTGGACTTCACACTTTGAATACACGTGTTTCAACGTTTTTTCATACTTTATTAAATAACACAAACTACTATATAGAAGACGATGTCCTGAATGAATAACTGGTCGCACAAGCCAAACCGCTGAAACTAGAAACTTGGAATTGGGAGAGTAGATAAGATTTGTCATGTAAGGTATGTAGGGTAAAGAAGGATTTCTTGGAAATTAGAAGAAAGGAAAGGAGTCACCATCTCTCCGAATCCCTTAAGGATGGAGGTATTTGGATTTCACATTTTGAATACACGTGTTTCAACGTTTTTTCATACTTTATTAAATAACACAAACTACTATATAGAAGACGATGTCCTGAATGAATAACTGGTCACACAAGCTAAACCGCTGAAACTTGAAACTTGGAATTGGGACAGTAGATAAGATTTGTCATGTAAGTTATGTAGGGTAAAGAAGGATTTTTGGAAATTAGAAGAAAAGAAAGGAGTCGCCTTCTCTCCGAACCCTTAAGGGTGGTGGTATTTGGATTTCACATTTTAAATACACGTGTTTCAACGTTTTTTCATAGTTTAGTAAATAACACAAACTATTATATAAAAGACGAAGTCCTGAATGAATAACTGGTCGCACAAGCCAAACCGCTGAAACTAGAAACTTGGATTTCGGACAAGTAGATAAGATTTGTCATGTAAGGTATGTAGGGTAAAGAAATATTTCTTGGAAATTAGAAGAAAGGAAAGGAGTCGCCATTTCTCCGAACCCTTAAGGATGGAAACCTGAAAGTTGGTGTTTCGATTTCACATTTTGAATACACGTGTTTCAACGTTTTTTCATACTTTAGTAAATAACACAAACTATTATATAAAAGACGAAGTCCTGAATGAATAACTGGTCGCACAAGACAAACCGCTGAAACTAGAAACTTGGAATTCGGACAGTAGATAAGATTTGTCATGTAAGGTATGTAGGGTAAAGAATGATTTCTTGGAAATTAGAAGAAAGGAAAGGAGTCGCCATCTCTCCGAATCCCTTAAGGATGGAGGTATTTGGATTTCACATTTTGAATACACGTGTTTCAACGTTTTTTCATACTTTAGTAGATAACACAAACTATTATATAAAAGACGAAGTCCTGAATGAATAACTGGTCGCACAAGCCAAACCGCTGAAACTAGAAACTTGGAATTCGGACAGTAGATAAGATTTGTCATGTAAGGTATGTAGGGTAAAGAATGATTTCTTGGAAATTAGAAGAAAGGAAAGGAGTCGCCATCTCTCCGAACCCTTAAGGATGGAGACTTGAAATTTGGTATTTGGATTTCACATTTTGAATACACGTGTTTCAACGTTTTTTCATATTTTAGTAAATAACACAAACTATTATATAAAAGACGAAGTTCTGAATGAATAACTGGCCGCACAAGCCAAACCGCTGAAACTAGAAACTTGGAATTCGGACAGTAGATAAAATTTGTCATGTAAGGTATGTAGGGTAAAGAAGGATTTCTTGGAAATTAGAAGAAAGGAAAGGAGTCGCCATCTCTCTGAATCCCTTAAGGATGGAGGTATTAGGATTTCACATTTTGAATACACGTGTTTCAACCGTTTTTCATACTTTAGTAAATAACACAAACTATTATATAAAAGACGAAGTCCTGAATGAATAACTGGTCGCACAAGCCAAACCGCTGAGACTAGAAACTTGGAATTCGGACAGTAGATAAGATTTGTCATGTAAGGTATGTAGGGTAAAGAATGATTTCTTGGAAATTAGAAGAAAGGAAAGGAGTCGCCATCTCTCCGAACCCTTAAGGATGGAGGTATTTGGATTTCACATTTTGAATACACGTCTTTCAACGTTTTTTCATACTTTATTAAATAACACAAACTATTATATAAAAGACGAAGTTCTGAATGAATAACTGGTCGCACAAGCCAAACCGCTGAAACTAGAAACTTGGAAGTCGGACAGTAGATAAAATTTGTCATGTAAGGTATGTAGGGTAAAGAATGATTTCTTGGAAATTAGAAGAAAGGAAAGAAGTCGCCATCTCTCCGAACCCTTAAGGATGGAGGTATTTGGATTTCACATTTTGAATACACGTGTTTCAACGTTTTTTCATACTTTATTAAATAACACAAACTATTATATAAAAGACGAAGTTCTGAATGAATAACTGGTCGCACAAGCCAAACCGCTAAAACTAGAAACTTGGAAGTTGGACAGTAGATAAAATTTGTCATGTAAGGTATGTAGGGTAAAGAATGATTTCTTGGAAATTAGAAGAAAGGAAAGAAGTCGCCATCTCTCCGAACCCTTAAGGATGGAGGTATTTGGATTTCACATTTTGAGTACACGTGTTTCAACGTTTTTTCATACTTTAGTAAATAACACAAACTATTATATAAAAGACGAAGTCCTGAATGAATAACTGGTCGCACAAGCCAAACAGCTGAAACTAGAAACTTGGAATTCGGACAGTAGATAAGATTTGTCATGTAAGGTATGTAGGGTAAAGAATGATTTCTTGGAAATTAGAAGAAAGGAAAGGAGTTGCCATCTCTCCGAACCCTTAAGGATGGAGGTATTTGGATTTCACATTTTGAATACACGTGTTTCAACGTTTTTCCATACTTTAGTAAATAACACAAACTATTATATAAAAGACGAAGTACTGAATGAATAACTGGTCGCACAAGCCAAACCGCTGAAACTAGAAACTTGGAATTCGGACAGTAGATAAGATTTGTCATGTAAGGTATGTAGGGTAAAGAATGATTTCTTTTAAATTAGAAGAAAGGAAAGGAGTCGCCATCTCTCCGAACCCTTAAGGATGGAGGTATTTGGATTTCACATTTTGAATACACGTGTTTCAACGTTTTTTCATACTTTAGTAAATAACACAAACTATTATATAAAAGACGAAGTTCTGAATTAATAACTGGTCGCACAAGCAAACCGCTGAAACTAGAAACTTGGAATTCGGACAGTAGATAAGATTTGTCATGTAAGGTATGTAGGGTAAAGAATGATTTCTTGGAAATTAGAAGAAAGGAAAGGAGTCGCCATCTTTCCGAACCCTTAAGGATAGAGGTATTTGGATTTCACATTTTGAATACACGTGATTCAACGTTTTTTTATACTTTAGTAAATAAAACAAACTATTATATAAAAGACGAAGTTCTGAATGAATAACTGGTCGCACAAGCAAAACCGCTGAAACTAGAAACTTGGAATTCGGACAGTAGATAAGATTTGTCATGTAAGGTATGTGGGGTAAAGAATGATTTCTTGGAAATTAGAAGAAAGGAAAGGAGTCGCCATCTCTCCGAACCATTAAGGATGGAGACTTGAAATTAGGTATTTGGATTTCACATTTTGAATACACGTGTTTCAACGTTTTTTCATACTTTAGTAAATAACACAAACTATTATATAAAAGACGAAGTTCTGAATGAATAACTGGTCGCACAAGCCAAACCGCTGAAACTAGAAACTTGGAATTCGGACAGTAGATAAGATTTGTCATGTAAGGTATGTAGGGTAAAGAAGGATTTCTTGGAAATTAGAAGAAAGGAAAGGAGTCGCCATCTTTCCGAACCCTTGAGGATTTAGACTTGAAATTTGGTATTTGGATTTCACATTTTGAATACACGTGTTTCAATGTTTTTTCATACTTAAGTAAACAACACAAACTATTATATAGAAGACGAAGCCCTGAATGAATAACTGGTCGCACAAGCCAAACCGCTGAAACTAGAAACTTGGAATTCGGACAGTAGATAAGATTTGTCATGCAAGGTATGTAGGGTAAAGAAGGATTTCTTGGAAATTAGAAGAAAGGAAAGGAGTCACCATCTCCCCGAATCCCTTAAGAATGGAGGTATTTGGATTTCACATTTTGAATACACCTGTTTCTACGTTTTTTCATACTTTAGTAAATAACACAAACTATTATATAGAAGACAAAGTCCTGAATGAAAAACTGGTCGCTCAAGCCAAAACTCTGAAAGTAGAAACTTGGAATTCGGACAGTAGATAAGATTTGTCATGTAAGGTATGTAGAGTAAAGAAGGATTTCTTGGAAATTAGAAGAAAAAATGGAGTCACCATCTCTCCGAATCCCTTAAGGATGGAGGTATTTGGATTTCACATTTTGAATACACGTGTTTCAACGTTTTTTCATACTTTATTAAATAACACAAACTACTATATAGAAGACGATGTCCTGAATGAATAACTGGTCGCACAAGTCAAACCGCTGAAACTAGAAACTTGGCATTCGGACAGTATATAAGATTTGTCATGCAAGGTATGTAGGGTAAAGAAGGATTTCTTGGAAATTAGAAGAAAGGAAAGGAGTCACCATCTCTCCGAATCCCTTAAGAATGGAGGTATTTGGATTTCACATTTTGAATACACGTGTTTCAACGTTTTTTCATACTTTATTAAATAACACAAACTATTATATAAAAGACGAAGTCCTGAATGAATAACTGGTCGCACAACCCAAACCGCTGAAACTAGAAACTTGGAATTCGGACAGTAGATAAGATTTGTCATGTAAGGTATGTAGGGTAAAGAAAGATTTCTTGGAAATTAGTAGAAAGGAAAGGAGTCGCCATTTCTCCGAACCCTTGAGGATGGAAACCTGAAAGTTCGTGTTTGGATTTCACATTTTGAATACACGTGTTTCAACGTTTTTTCATACTTTAGTAAATAACACAAACTATTATATAAAAGACGAAGTCCTGAATGAATAACTGGTCGCACAAGCCAAACCGCTGAAACTAGAAACTTGGAATTCGGACAGTAGATAAGATTTGTCATGTAGGGTATGTAGGGTAAAGAATGATTTCTTGGAAATTAGAAGAAAGGAAAGGAGTCGCCAACTCTCCGAATCCCTTAAGGATGGAGGTATTTGGATTTCACATTTTGAATACACGTGTTTCAACGTTTTTTCATACTTTAGTAGATAACACAAACTATTATATAAAAGACGAAGTCCTGAATGAATAACTGGTCGCACAAGCCAAACCGCTGAAACTAGAAACTTGGAATTCGGACAGAAGATAAGATTTGTCATGTAAGGTATGTAGGGTAAAGAATGATTTCTTGGAAATTAGAAGAAAGGAAAGGAGTCGCCATCTCTCCGAACACTTAAGGATGGAGACTTGAAATGTGGTATTTGGATTTCACATTTTGAATACACGTGTTTCAACGTTTTTTCATACTTTAGTAAATAACACAAACTATTATATAAAAGACGAAGTTCTGAATGAATAACTGGTCGCACAAGCCAAACCGCTGAAACTAGAAACTTGGAATTCGGACAGTAGATAAGATTTGTCATGTAAGGTATGTAGGGTAAAGAATGATTTCTAGGAAATTAGAAGAAAGGAAAGGAGTCGCCATCTTTCCGAACCCTTAAGGATAGAGGTATTTGGATTTCACATTTTGAATACACGTGTTTCAACGTTTTTTCATACTTTAGTAAATAGCACAAACTATTATATAAAAGACGAAGTTCTGAATGAATAACTGGTCGCACAAGCAAAACCGCTGAAACTAGAAACTTGGTATTCGGACAGTAGATAAGATTTGTCATGTAAGGTATGTGGGGTAAAGAATGATTTCTTGGAAATTAGAAGAAAGGAAAGGAGTCGCCATCTATCCGAACCCTTAAGGATGGAGACTTGAAATTAGGTATTTGGATTTCACATTTTGAATACACGTGTTTCAACGTTTTTTCATACTTTAGTAAATAACACAAACTATTATATAAAAGACGAAGTTCTGAATGAATAACTGGTCGCACAAGCCAAACCGCTGAAACTAGAAACTTGGAATTCGGACAGTAGATAAGATTTGTCATGTAAGGTATGTAGGGTAAAGAATGATTTCTAGGAAATTAGAAGAAAGGAAAGGAGTCGCCATCTTTCCGAACCCTTAAAGATAGAGGTATTTGGATTTCACATTTTGAATACACGTGTTTCAACGTTTTTTCATACTTTATTAAATAACACAAACTATTATATAAAAGACGAAGTCCTGAATGAATAACTGGTCGCACAAGCCAAACCGCTGAAACTAGAAACTTGGCATTCGGACAGTATATAAGATTTGTCATGCAAGGTATGTAGGGTAAAGAAGGATTTCTTGGAAATTAGAAGAAAGGAAAGGAGTCACCATCTCTCCGAATCCCTTAAGAATGGAGGTATTTGGATTTCACATTTTGAATACACGTGTTTCAACGTTTTTTCATACTTTATTAAATAACACAAACTATTATATAAAAGACGAAGTCCTGATGAATAACTGGTCGCACAACCCAAACCGCTGAAACTAGAAACTTGGAATTCGGACAGTAGATAAGATTTGTCATGTAAGGTATGTAGGGTAAAGAAAGATTTCTTGGAAATTAGTAGAAAGGAAAGGAGTCGCCATTTCTCCGAACCCTTGAGGATGGAAACCTGAAAGTTCGTGTTTGGATTTCACATTTTGAATACACGTGTTTCAACGTTTTTTCATACTTTAGTAAATAACACAAACTATTATATAAAAGACGAAGTCCTGAATGAATAACTGGTCGCACAAGCCAAACCGCTGAAACTAGAAACTTGGAATTCGGACAGTAGATAAGATTTGTCATGTAGGGTATGTAGGGTAAAGAATGATTTCTTGGAAATTAGAAGAAAGGAAAGGAGTCGCCAACTCTCCGAATCCCTTAAGGATGGAGGTATTTGGATTTCACATTTTGAATACACGTGTTTCAACGTTTTTTCATACTTTAGTAGATAACACAAACTATTATATAAAAGACGAAGCCCTGAATGAATAACTGGTCGCACAAGCCAAACCGCTGAAACTAGAAACTTGGAATTCGGACAGTAGATAAGATTTGTCATGTAAGGTATGTAGGGTAAAGAATGATTTCTTGGAAATTAGAAGAAAGGAAAGGAGTCGCCATCTCTCCGAACACTTAAGGATGGAGACTTGAAATGTGGTATTTGGATTTCACATTTTGAATACACGTGTTTCAACGTTTTTTCATACTTTAGTAAATAACACAAACTATTATATAAAAGACGAAGTTCTGAATGAATAACTGGTCGCACAAGCCAAACCGCTGAAACTAGAAAATTGGAATTCGGACAGTAGATAAGATTTGTCATGTAAGGTATGTAGGGTAAAGAATGATTTCTAGGAAATTAGAAGAAAGGAAAGGAGTCGCCATCTTTCCGAACCCTTAAGGATAGAGGTATTTGGATTTCACATTTTGAATACACGTGTTTCAACGTTTTTTCATACTTTAGTAAATAGCACAAACTATTATATAAAAGACGAAGTTCTGAATGAATAACTGGTCGCACAAGCAAAACCGCTGAAACTAGAAACTTGGTATTCGGACAGTAGATAAGATTTGTCATGTAAGGTATGTGGGGTAAAGAATGATTTCTTGGAAATTAGAAGAAAGGAAAGGAGTCGCCATCTATCCGAACCCTTAAGGATGGAGACTTGAAATTAGGTATTTGGATTTCACATTTTGAATACACGTGTTTCAACGTTTTTTCATACTTTAGTAAATAACACAAACTATTATATAAAAGACGAAGTTCTGAATGAATAACTGGTCGCACAAGCCAAACCGCTGAAACTAGAAACTTGGAATTCGGACAGTAGATAAGATTTGTCATGTAAGGTATGTAGGGTAAAGAATGATTTCTTGGAAATTAGAAGAAAGGAAAGGAGTCGCCATCTTTCCGAACCCTTGAGGATTTAGACTTGAAATTTGGTATTTGGATTTCACATTTTGAATACACGTGTTTCAATGTTTTTTCATACTTAAGTAAACAACACAAACTATTATATAGAAGACGAAGCCCTGAATGAATAACTGGTCGCACAAGCCAAACAGATGAAACTAGAAACTTGGTTCCGGACAGTAGATAAGATTTGTCATGTAAGGTATGTAGGGTAAACAAGGATTTCTTGGAAATTAGAAGAAAGGAAAGGAGTCGCCATTTCTCCGAATCCCTTAAGGATGGATGTATTTGGATTTCAAATTTTGAATAAACGTGTTTCAACGTTTTTTCATACTTTAGTAAATAACACAAACTATTATATAAAAGACGAAGTCCTGAATGAATAACTGGTCGCACAAGCCAAACCGCTGAAACTAGAAACTTGGAATTCGGACAGTATATAAGATTTGTCATGCAAGGTATGTAGGGTAAAGAAGGATTTCTTGGAAATTAGAAGAAAGGAAAGGAGTCACCATCTCTCCGAATCCCTTAAGAATGGAGGTATTTGGATTTCACATTTTGAATTCACGTGTTTCTACGTTTTTTCATACTTTAGTAAATAACACAAACAATTATATAGAAGACAAAGTCCTGAATGAATAACTGGTCGCACAAGCCAAAACTCTGAAAGTAGAAACTTGGAATTCGGACAGTAGATAAGATTTGTCATGTAAGGTATGTAGGGTTAAGAAGGATTTCTTGGAAATTAGAAGAAAGGAAAGGAGTAACCATCTCTCCGAATCCCTTAAGAATGGAGGTATTTGGATTTCACATTTTGAATACACGTGTTTCAACGTTTTTTCATACTTTAGTAAATAACACAAACTATTATATAAAAGACGAAGTTCTCAATGAATAACTGGTCGCACAAGCCAAACCGCTGAAACTAGAAACTTGGAATTCGGACAGTAGATAAGATTTGTCATGTAAGGTATGTAGTATAAAGAATGATTTCTTGGAAATTAGAAGAAAGGAAAAAAGTCGCCATCTCTCCGAATCCCTTAAGGATGGAGGTATTTGGATTTCACATTTTGAATACACGTGTTTCAACGTTTTTTCATACTTTAGTACATAACACAAACTATTATATAAAAGACGAAGTCCTGAATGAATAACTGGTCGCACAAGCCAAACCGCTGAAACTAGAAACTTGGAATTCGGACAGTAGATAAGATTTGTCATGTAAAGGATGTAGGGTAAAGAATGATCTCTTGGAAATTAGAAGAAAGGAAAGGAGTCGCCATCTCTCCGAACCCTTAAGGATGGAGACTTGAAATTTGGTATTTGGATTTCACATTTTGAATACACGTGTTTCAACGTTTTTTCATATTTTAGTAAATAACACAAACTATTATATAAAAGACGAAGTTCTGAATGAATAACTGGCCGCACAAGCCAAACCGGTGAAACTAGAAACTTGGAATTCGGACAGTAGATAAGATTTGTCATGTATGGTACGTAGGGTAAAGAAGGATTTCTTGGAAATTAGAAGAAAGGAAAGGAGTCGCCATCTCTCCGAACCTTTAAGGATGGAGACTTGAAGTTTGGTATTTGGATTTCACATTTTGAATACATGTGTTTCAACGTTTTTTCATACTTTAGTAAATAACACAAACTATTATATAAAAGACGAAGTTCTGAATGAATAACTGGTCGCACAAGCCAAACCGCTGGAACTAGAAACTTGGAATTCGGACAGTAGATAAGATTTGTCATGTAAGGTATGTATGGTAAAGAATGATTTCTTGGAAATTAGAAGAAATGAAAGGAGTCGCCATCTCTCCGATCACTTAAGGATGGAGACTTGAAATTTGGTATTTGGATTTCACATTTTGAATACACGTGTTTCAACGTTTTTTTATACTTTAGTAAATAACACAAACTATTATATAAAAGACGAAGTTCTGAATGAATAACTGGTCGCACAAGCCAAACCGCTGAAACTAGAAACTTGGAATTCGGAGAGTAGATAAGATTTGTCATGTAAGGTATGTAGGGTAAAAAATGATTTCTTGGAAATTAGAAGAAAGGAAAGGAGTCGCCATTTCTCTGAACCCTTAAGGATGGAGGTATTAGGATTTCACATTTTGAATACACGTGTTTCAACGGTTTTTCATACCTTAGTAAATAACACAAACTATTATATAAAAGACGAAGTCCTGAATGAAAAACTGGTCGCACAAGCCAAACCGCTGAGACTAGAAACTTGGAATTCGGACAGTAGATAAGATTTGTCATGTAAGGTATGTAGGGTAAAGAATGATTTCTTGGAAATTAGAAGAAAGGAAAGGAGTCGCCATCTCTCCGAACCCTTAAGGATGGAGGTATTTGGATTTCACATTTTGAATACACGTCTTTCAACGTTTTTTCATACTTTATTAAATAACACAAACTATTATATAAAAGAAGAAGTTCTGAATGAATAACTGGTCGCACAAGCCAAACCGCTGGAACTAGAAACTTGGAATTCGGACAGTAGATAAGATTTGTCATGTAAGGTATGTATGGTAAAGAATGATTTCTTGGAAATTAGAAGAAATGAAAGGAGTCGCCATCTCTCCGATCACTTAAGGATGGAGACTTGAAATTTGGTATTTGGATTTCACATTTTGAATACACGTGTTTCAACGTTTTTTTATACTTTAGTAAATAACACAAACTATTATATAAAAGACGAAGTTCTGAATGAATAACTGGTCGCACAAGCCAAACCGCTGAAACTAGAAACTTGGAATTCGGAGAGTAGATAAGATTTGTCATGTAAGGTATGTAGGGTAAAAAATGATTTCTTCTAAATTAGAAGAAAGGAAAGGAGTCGCCATTTCTCTGAATCCCTTAAGGATGGAGGTATTAGGATTTCACATTTTGAATACACGTGTTTCAACGGTTTTTCATACCTTAGTAAATAACACAAACTATTATATAAAAGACGAAGTCCTGAATGAAAAACTGGTCGCACAAGCCAAACCGCTGAGACTAGAAACTTGGAATTCGGACAGTAGATAAGATTTGTCATGTAAGGTATGTAGGGTAAAGAATGATTTCTTGGAAATTAGAAGAAAGGAAAGGAGTCGCCATCTCTCCGAACCCTTAAGGATGGAGGTATTTGGATTTCACATTTTGAATACACGTCTTTCAACGTTTTTTCATACTTTATTAAATAACACAAACTATTATATAAAAGAAGAAGTTCTGAATGAATAACTGGTCGCACAAGCCAAACCGCTGGAACTAGAAACTTGGAATTCGGACAGTAGATAAGATTTGTCATGTAAGGTATGTATGGTAAAGAATGATTTCTTGGAAATTAGAAGAAATGAAAGGAGTCGCCATCTCTCCGATCACTTAAGGATGGAGACTTGAAATTTGGTATTTGGATTTCACATTTTGAATACACGTGTTTCAACGTTTTTTTATACTTTAGTAAATAACACAAACTATTATATAAAAGACGAAGTTCTGAATGAATAACTGGTCGCACAAGCCAAACCGCTGAAACTAGAAACTTGGAATTCGGAGAGTAGATAAGATTTGTCATGTAAGGTATGTAGGGTAAAAAATGATTTCTTGGAAATTAGAAGAAAGGAAAGGAGTCGCCATTTCTCTGAATCCCTTAAGGATGGAGGTATTAGGATTTCACATTTTGAATACACGTGTTTCAACGGTTTTTCATACCTTAGTAAATAACACAAACTATTATATAAAAGACGAAGTCCTGAATGAAAAACTGGTCGCACAAGCCAAACCGCTGAGACTAGAAACTTGGAATTCGGACAGTAGATAAGATTTGTCATGTAAGGTATGTAGGGTAAAGAATGATTTCTTGGAAATTAGAAGAAAGGAAAGGAGTCGCCATCTCTCCGAACCCTTAAGGATGGAGGTATTTGGATTTCACATTTTGAATACACGTCTTTCAACGTTTTTTCATACTTTATTAAATAACACAAACTATTATATAAAAGAAGAAGTTCTGAATGAATAACTGGTCGCACAAGCCAAACCGCTGAAACTAGAAACTTGGAAGTCGGACAGTAGATAAAATTTGTCATGTAAGGTATGTGGGGTAAAGAATGATTTCTTGGAAATTAGAAGAAAGGAAAGGAGTCGCCATCTCTCCGAACCCTTAAGGATGGAGACTTGAATTAGGTATTTGGATTTCACATTTTGATAACACGTGTTTCAACGTTTTTTCATACTTTAGTAAATAAAACAAACTATTATATAAAAGACGAAGTTCTGAATGAATAACTGGTCGCACAAACCAAACCGCTGAAACTAGAAACTTGGAATTCGGACAGTAGATAAGATTTGTTATGTAAGGTATGTAGGGTAAAGAATGATTTCTTGGAAATTAGAAGAAAGGAAAGGAGTCGCCATCTTTCCGAACCCTTGAGGATTTAGACTTGAAATTTGGTATTTGGATTTCACATTTTGAATACACGTGTTTCAATGTTTTTTCATACTTAAGTAAACAACACAAACTATTATATAGAAGACGAAGCCCTGAATGAATAACTGGTCGCACAAGCCAAACAGCTGAAACTAGAAACTTGGTTCCGGACAGTAGTTAAGATTTGTCATGTAAGGTATGTAGGGAAAAGAAGGATTTCTTGGAAATTAGAAGAAAGGAAAGGAGTCGCCATTTCTCCGAATCCCTTAAGGATGGATGTATTTGGTTTTCAAATTTTGAATAAACGTGTTTCAACGTTTTTTCATACTTTAGTAAGTAACACAAACTATTATATAAAAGACGAAGTCCTGAATGAATAACTGGTCGCACAAGCCAAACCGCTGAAACTAGAAACTTGGAATTCGGACAGTATGTAAGATTTGTCATGCAAGGTATGTAGGGTAAAGAAGGATTTCTTGGAAATTAGAAGAAAGGAAAGGAGTCACCATCTCTCCGAATCCCTTAAGAATGGAGGTATTTGGATTTCACATTTTGAATACACGTGTTTCTACGTTTTTTCATACTTTAGTAAATAACACAAACTATTATATAGAAGACAAAGTCCTGAATGAATAACTGGTCGCACAAACCAAAACTCTGAAAGTCGAAACTTGGAATTGGGACAGTAGATAAGATTTGTCATGTAAGGTATGTAGGGTTAAGAAGGATTTCTTGCAAATTAGAAGAAAGGAAAGGAGTAACCATCTCTCCGAATCCCTTAAGAATGGAGGTATTTGGATTTCACATTTTGAATACACGTGTTTCTACGTTTTTTCATACTTTAGTAAATAACACAAACTATTATATAGAAGACAAAGTCCTGAATAAAAAATGGTCGCTCAAGCCAAAACTCTGAAAGTAGAAACTTGGAATTCGGACAGTAGATAAGATTTGTCATGTAAGGTATGTAGAGTAAAGAAGGATTTCTTGGAAATTAGAAGAAAGGAATGGAGTCACCATCTCTCCGAATCCCTTAAGGATGGAGGTATTTGGACTTCACACTTTGAATACACGTGTTTCAACGTTTTTTCATACTTTATTAAATAACACAAACTACTATATAGAAGACGATGTCCTGAATGAATAACTGGTCGCACAAGCCAAACCGCTGAAACTAGAAACTTGGAATTGGGAGAGTAGATAAGATTTGTCATGTAAGGTATGTAGGGTAAAGAAGGATTTCTTGGAAATTAGAAGAAAGGAAAGGAGTCACCATCTCTCCGAATCCCTTAAGGATGGAGGTATTTGGATTTCACATTTTGAATACACGTGTTTCAACGTTTTTTCATACTTTATTAAATAACACAAACTACTATATAGAAGACGATGTCCTGAATGAATAACTGGTCACACAAGCTAAACCGCTGAAATTTGAAACTTGGAATTGGGACAGTAGATAAGATTTGTCATGTAAGTTATGTAGGGTAAAGAAGGATTTTTGGAAATTAGAAGAAAAGAAAGGAGTCGCCTTCTCTCCGAACCCTTAAGGGTGGTGGTATTTGGATTTCACATTTTAAATACACGTGTTTCAACGTTTTTTCATAGTTTAGTAAATAACACAAACTATTATATAAAAGACGAAGTCCTGAATGAATAACTGGTCGCACAAGCCAAACCGCTGAAACTAGAAACTTGGATTTCGGACAAGTAGATAAGATTTGTCATGTAAGGTATGTAGGGTAAAGAAATATTTCTTGGAAATTAGAAGAAAGGAAAGGAGTCGCCATTTCTCCGAACCCTTAAGGATGGAAACCTGAAAGTTGGTGTTTCGATTTCACATTTTGAATACACGTGTTTCAACGTTTTTTCATACTTTAGTAAATAACACAAACTATTATATAAAAGACGAAGTCCTGAATGAATAACTGGTCGCACAAGACAAACCGCTGAAACTAGAAACTTGGAATTCGGACAGTAGATAAGATTTGTCATGTAAGGTATGTAGGGTAAAGAATGATTTCTTGGAAATTAGAAGAAAGGAAAGGAGTCGCCATCTCTCCGAATCCCTTAAGGATGGAGGTATTTGGATTTCACATTTTGAATACACGTGTTTCAACGTTTTTTCATACTTTAGTAGATAACACAAACTATTATATAAAAGACGAAGTCCTGAATGAATAACTGGTCGCACAAGCCAAACCGCTGAAACTAGAAACTTGGAATTCGGACAGTAGATAAGATTTGTCATGTAAGGTATGTAGGGTAAAGAATGATTTCTTGGAAATTAGAAGAAAGGAAAGGAGTCGCCATCTCTCCGAACCCTTAAGGATGGAGACTTGAAATTTGGTATTTGGATTTCACATTTTGAATACACGTGTTTCAACGTTTTTTCATATTTTAGTAAATAACACAAACTATTATATAAAAGACGAAGTTCTGAATGAATAACTGGCCGCACAAGCCAAACCGCTGAAACTAGAAACTTGGAATTCGGACAGTAGATAAGATTTGTCATGTATGGTAATTAGGGTAAAGAAGGATTTCTTGGAAATTAGAAGAAAGGAAAGGAGTCGCCATCTCTCCGAACCCTTAAGGATGGAGACTTGAAGTTTGGTATTTGGATTTCACATTTTGAATACATGTGTTTCAACGTTTTTTCATACTTTAGTAAATAACACAAACTATTATATAAAAGACGAAGTTCTGAATGAATAACTGGTCGCACAAGCCAAACCGCTGGAACTAGAAACTTGGAATTCGGACAGTAGATAAGATTTGTCATGTAAAATATGTATGGTAAAGAATGATTTCTTGGAAATTATAAGAAATGAAAGGAGTCGCCATCGCTCCGAACACTTAAGGATGGAGACTTGAAATTTGGTATTTGGATTTCACATTTTGAATACACGTGTTTCAACGTTTTTTCATACTTTAGTAAATAACACAAACTATTATATAAAAGACGAAGTTCTGAATGAATAACTGGTCGCACAAGCCAAACCGCTGAAACTAGAAACTTGGAATTCGGACAGTAGATAAAATTTGTCATGTAAGGTATGTAGGGTAAAGAATGATTTCTTGGAAATTAGAAGAAAGGAAAGGAGTCGCCATCTCTCTGAATCCCTTAAGGATGGAGGTATTAGGATTTCACATTTTGAATACACGTGTTTCAACCGTTTTTCATACTTTAGTAAATAACACAAACTATTATATAAAAGACGAAGTCCTGAATGAATAACTGGTCGCACAAGCCAAACCGCTGAGACTAGAAACTTGGAATTCGGACAGTAGATAAGATTTGTCATGTAAGGTATGTAGGGTAAAGAATGATTTCTTGGAAATTAGAAGAAAGGAAAGGAGTCGCCATCTCTCCGAACCCTTAAGGATGGAGGTATTTGGATTTCACATTTTGAATACACGTCTTTCAACGTTTTTTCATACTTTATTAAATAACACAAACTATTATATAAAAGACGAAGTTCTGAATGAATAACTGGTCGCACAAGCCAAACCGCTGAAACTAGAAACTTGGAAGTCGGACAGTAGATAAAATTTGTCATGTAAGGTATGTAGGGTAAAGAATGATTTCTTGGAAATTAGAAGAAAGGAAAGAAGTCGCCATCTCTCCGAACCCTTAAGGATGGAGGTATTTGGATTTCACATTTTGAATACACGTCTTTCAACGTTTTTTCATACTTTATTAAATAACACAAACTATTATATAAAAGACGAAGTTCTGAATGAATAACTGGTCGCACAAGCCAAACCGCTAAAACTAGAAACTTGGAAGTTGGACAGTAGATAAAATTTGTCATGTAAGGTATGTAGGGTAAAGAATGTTTTCTTGGAAATTAGAAGAAAGGAAAGAAGTCGCCATCTCTCCGAACACTTAAGGATGGAGGTATTTGGATTTCACATTTTGAGTACACGTGTTTCAACGTTTTTTCATACTTTAGTAAATAACACAAACTATTATATAAAAGACGAAGTCCTGAATGAATAACTGGTCGCACAAGCCAAACAGCTGAAACTAGAAACTTGGAATTCGGACAGTAGATAAGATTTGTCATGTAAGGTATGTAGGGTAAAGAATGATTTCTTGGAAATTAGAAGAAAGGAAAGGAGTTGCCATCTCTCCGAACCCTTAAGGATGGAGGTATTTGGATTTCACATTTTGAATACACGTGTTTCAACGTTTTTTCATACTTTAGTAAATAACACAAACTATTATATAAAAGACGAAGTACTGAATGAATAACTGGTCGCACAAGCCAAACCGCTGAAACTAGAAACTTGGAATTCGGACAGTAGATAAGATTTGTCATGTAAGGTATGTAGGGTAAAGAATGATTTCTAGGAAATTAGAAGAAATGAAAGGAGTCGCCATCTCTCCTAACACTTAAGGATGGAGACTTGAAATTTGGTATTTGGATTTCACATTTTGAATACACGTGTTTCAACGTTTTTTCATACTTTAGTAAATAACACAAACTATTATATAAAAGACGAAGTTCTGAATTAATAACTGGTCGCACAAGCCAAACCGCTGAAACTAGAAACTTGGAATTCGGACAGTAGATAAGATTTGTCATGTAAGGTATGTAGGGTAAAGAATGATTTCTTGGAAATTAGAAGAAAGGAAAGGAGTCGCCATCTTTCCGAACCCTTAAGGATAGAGGTATTTGGATTTCACATTTTGAATACACGTGTTTCAACGTTTTTTTATACTTTAGTAAATAAAACAAACTATTATATAAAAGACGAAGTCCTGAATGAATAACTGGTCGCACAAGCAAAACCGCTGAAACTAGAAACTTGGAATTCGGACAGTAGATAAAATTTGTCATGTAAGGTATGTGGGGTAAAGAATGATTTCTTGTAAATTAGAAGAAAGGAAAGGAGTCGCCATCTCTCCGAACCATTAAGGATGGAGATTTGAAATTAGGTATTTGGATTTCACATTTTGAATACACGTGTTTCAACGTTTTTTCATACTTTAGTAAATAACACAAACTATTATATAAAAGACGAAGTTCTGAATGAATAACTGGTCGCACAAGCCAAACCGCTGAAACTAGAAACTTGGAATTCGGACAGTAGATAAGATTTGTCATGTAAGGTATGTAGGGTAAAGAAGGATTTCTTGGAAATTAGAAGAAAGGAAAGGAGTCGCCATCTTTCCGAACCCTTGAGGATTTAGACTTGAAATTTGGTATTTGGATTTCACATTTTGAATACACGTGTTTCAATGTTTTTTCATACTTAAGTAAACAACACAAACTATTATATAGAAGACGAAGCCCTGAATGAATAACTGGTCGCACAAGCCAAACCGCTGAAACTAGAAACTTGGAATTCGGACAGTAGATAAGATTTGTCATGCAAGGTATGTAGGGTAAAGAAGGATTTCTTGGAAATTAGAAGAAAGGAAAGGAGTCACCATCTCCCCGAATCCCTTAAGAATGGAGGTATTTGGATTTCACATTTTGAATACACCTGTTTCTACGTTTTTTCATACTTTAGTAAATAACACAAACTATTATATAGAAGACAAAGTCCTGAATGAAAAACTGGTCGCTCAAGCCAAAACTCTGAAAGTAGAAACTTGGAATTCGGACAGTAGATAAGATTTGTCATGTAAGGTATGTAGAGTAAAGAAGGATTTCTTGGAAATTAGAAGAAAGGAATGGAGTCACCATCTCTCCGAATCCCTTAAGGATGGAGGTATTTGGATTTCACATTTTGAATACACGTGTTTCAACGTTTTTTCATACTTTATTAAATCACACAAACTACTATATAGAAGACGATGTCCTGAATGAATAACTGGTCGCACAAGCCAAACCGCTGAAACTAGAAACTTGGAATTCGGACAGTATATAAGATTTGACATGCAAGGTATGTAGGGTAAAGAAGGATTTCTTGGAAATTAGAAGAAAGGAAAGGAGTCACCATCTCTCCGAATCCCTTAAGAATGGAGGTATTTGGATTTCACATTTTGAATACACGTGTTTCAACGTTTTTTCATACTTTATTAAATAACACAAACTATTATATAAAAGACGAAGTCCTGAATGAATAACTGGTCGCACAAGCCAAACCGCTGAAACTAGAAACTTGGAATTCGGACAGTAGATAAGATTTGTCATGTAAGGTATGTAGGGTAAAGAAAGATTTCTTGGAAATTAGTAGAAAGGAAAGGAGTCGCCATTTCTCCGAACCCTTGAGGATGGAAACCTGAAAGTTCGTGTTTGGATTTCACATTTTGAATACACGTGTTTCAACGTTTTTTCATACTTTAGTAAATAACACAAACTATTATATAAAAGACGAAGTCCTGAATGAATAACTGGTCGCACAAGCCAAACCGCTGAAACTAGAAACTTGGAATTCGGACAGTAGATAAGATTTGTCATGTAGGGTATGTAGGGTAAAGAATGATTTCTTGGAAATTAGAAGAAAGGAAAGGAGTCGCCAACTCTCCGAATCCCTTAAGGATGGAGGTATTTGGATTTCACATTTTGAATACACGTGTTTCAACGTTTTATCATACTTTAGTAGATAACACAAACTATTATATAAAAGACGAAGTCCTGAATGAATAACTGGTCGCACAAGCCAAACCGCTGAAACTAGAAACTTGGAATTCGGACAGTAGATAAGATTTGTCATGTAAGGTATGTAGGGTAAAGAATGATTTCTTGGAAATTAGAAGAAAGGAAAGGAGTCGCCATCTCTCCGAACACTTAAGGATGGAGACTTGAAATGTGGTATTTGGATTTCACATTTTGAATACACGTGTTTCAACGTTTTTTCATACTTTAGTAAATAACACAAACTATTATATAAAAGACGAAGTTCTGAATGAATAACTGGTCGCACAAGCCAAACCGCTGAAACTAGAAACTTGGAATTCGGACAGTAGATAAGATTTGTCATGTAAGGTATGTAGGGTAAAGAATGATTTCTAGGAAATTAGAAGAAAGGAAAGGAGTCGCCATCTTTCCGAACCCTTAAGGATAGAGGTATTTGGATTTCACATTTTGAATACACGTGTTTCAACGTTTTTTCATACTTTAGTAAATAGCACAAACTATTATATAAAAGACGAAGTTCTGAATGAATAACTGGTCGCACAAGCCAAACCGCTGAAACTAGAAACTTGGAATTCGGACAGTAGATACGATTTGTCATGTAAGTTATGTAGGGTAAAGAATGATTTCTTGGAAATTAGAAGAAAGGAAAGGAGACGCCATCTCTCCGAACCCTTAAGGATGGAGGTATTTGGATTTCACATTTTGAATACACGTGTTTCAACGTTTTTTTTACTTTAGTAAATAAAACAAACTATTATATAAAAGACGAAGTTCTGAGTGAATAACTGGTCGCACAAGCAAAACCGCTGAAACTAGAAACTTGGAATTCGGACAGTAGATAAGATTTGTCATGTAAGGTATGTGGGGTAAAGAATGATTTCTTGGAAATTAGAAGAAAGGAAAGGAGTCGCCATCTATCCGAACCCTTAAGGATGGAGACTTGAAATTAGGTATTTGGATTTCACATTTTGAATACACGTGTTTCAACGTTTTTTCATACTTTAGTAAATAACACAAACTATTATATAAAAGACGAAGTTCTGAATGAATAACTGGTCGCACAAGCCAAACCGCTGAAACTAGAAACTTGGAATTCGGACAGTAGATAAGATTTGTCATGTAAGGTATGTAGGGTAAAGAATGATTTCTTGGAAATTAGAAGAAAGGAAAGGAGTCGCCATCTTTCCGAACCCTTGAGGATTTAGACTTGAAATTTGGTATTTGGATTTCACATTTTGAATACACGTGTTTCAATGTTTTTTCATACTTAAGTAAACAACACAAACTATTATATAGAAGACGAAGCCCTGAATGAATAACTGGTCGCACAAGCCTAACAGATGAAACTAGAAACTTGGTTCCGGACAGTAGATAAGATTTGTCATGTAAGGTATGTAGGGTAAACAAGGATTTCTTGGAAATTAGAAGAAAGGAAGGGAGTCGCCATTTCTCCGAATCCCTTAAGGATGGATGTATTTGGATTTCAAATTTTGAATAAACGTGTTTCAACGTTTTTTCATACTTTAGTAAATAACACAAACTATTATATAAAAGACGAAGTCCTGAATGAATAACTGGTCGCACAAGCCAAACCGCTGAAACTAGAAACTTGGAATTCGGACAGTATATAAGATTTGTCATGCAAGGTATGTAGGGTAAAGAAGGATTTCTTGGAAATTAGAAGAAAGGAAAGGAGTCACCATCTCTCCGAATCCCTTAAGAATGGAGGTATTTGGATTTCACATTTTGAATACACGTGTTTCTACGTTTTTTCATACTTTAGTAAATAACACAAACTATTATATAGAAGACAAAGTCCTGAATGAATAACTGGTCGCACAAGCCAAAACTCTGAAAGTAGAAACTTGGAATTCGGACAGTAGATAAGATTTGTCATGTAAGGTATGTAGGGTTAAGAAGGATTTCTTGGAAATTAGAAGAAAGGAAAGGAGTAACCATCTCTCCGAATCCCTTAAGAATGGAGGTATTTGGATTTCACATTTTGAATACACGTGTTTCAACGTTTTTTCATACTTTAGTAAATAACACAAACTATTATATAAAAGACGAAGTTCTCAATGAATAACTGGTCGCACAAGCCAAACCGCTGAAACTAGAAACTTGGAATTCGGACAGTAGATAAGATTTGTCATGTAAGGTATGTAGTATAAAGAATGATTTCTTGGAAATTAGAAGAAAGGAAAAAAGTCGCCATCTCTCCGAATCCCTTAAGGATGGAGGTATTTGGATTTCACATTTTGAATACACGCGTTTCAACGTTTTTTCATACTTTAGTACATAACACAAACTATTATATAAAAGACGAAGTCCTGAATGAATAACTGGTCGCACAAGCCAAACCGCTGAAACTAGAAACTTGGAATTCGGACAGTAGATAAGATTTGTCATGTAAAGTATGTAGGGTAAAGAATGATCTCTTGGAAATTAGAAGAAAGGAAAGGAGTCGCCATCTCTCCGAACCCTTAAGGATGGAGACTTGAAATTTGGTATTTGGATTTCACATTTTGAATACACGTGTTTCAACGTTTTTTCATATTTTAGTAAATAACACAAACTATTATATAAAAGACGAAGTTCTGAATGAATAACTTGCCGCACAAGCCAAACCGGTGAAACTAGAAACTTGGAATTCGGACAGTAGATAAGATTTGTCATGTAAGGTATGTAGGGTAAAGAAGGATTTCTTGGAAATTAGAAGAAAGGAAAGGAGTCGCCATCTCTCCGAACACTTAAGGATGGAGACTTGAAATTTGGTATTTGGATGTCACATTTTGAATACACGTGATTCAACGTTTTTTCATACTTTAGTAAATAACACAAACTATTATATAAAAGACGAAGTTCTGAATGAATAACTGGCCGCACAAGCCAAACCGCTGAAACTAGAAACTTGGAATTCGGACAGTAGATAAGATTTGTCATGTAAAGTATGTAGGGTAAAGAATGATCTCTTGGAAATTAGAAGAAAGGAAAGGAGTCGCCATCTCTCCGAACCCTTAAGGATGGAGACTTGAAATTTGGTATTTGGATTTCACATTTTGAATACACGTGTTTCAACGTTTTTTCATATTTTAGTAAATAACACAAACTATTATATAAAAGACGAAGTTCTGAATGAATAACTGGCCGCACAAGCCAAACCGCTGAAACTAGAAACTTGGAATTCGGACAGTAGATAAGATTTGTCATGTAAGGTATGTAGGGTAAAGAAGGATTTCTTGGAAATTAGAAGAAAGGAAAGGAGTCGCCATCTCTCCGAACCCGTAAGGATGGAGACTTGAAATTTGGTATTTGGATGTCACATTTTGAATACACGTGATTCAACGTTTTTTCATACTTTAGTAAATAACACAAACTATTATATAAAAGACGAAGTTCTGAATGAATAACTGGCCGCACAAGCCAAACCGCTGAAACTAGAAACTTGGAATTCGGACAGTAGATAAGATTTGTCATGTAAGGTATGTAGGGTAAAGAAGGATTTCTTGGAAATTAGAAGAAAGGAAAGGAGTCGCCATCTCTCCGAATCCCTTAAGGATGGAGGTATTTGGATTTCACATTTTGAATACACGCGTTTCAACGTTTTTTCATACTTTAGTACATAACACAAACTATTATATAAAAGACGAAGTCCTGAATGAATAACTGGTCGCACAAGCCAAACCGCTGAAACTAGAAACTTGGAATTCGGACAGTAGATAAGATTTGTCATGTAAAGTATGTAGGGTAAAGAATGATCTCTTGGAAATTAGAAGAAAGGAAAGGAGTCGCCATCTCTCCGAACCCTTAAGGATGGAGACTTGAAATTTGGTATTTGGATTTCACATTTTGAATACACGTGTTTCAACGTTTTTTCATATTTTAGTAAATAACACAAACTATTATATACAAGACGAAGTTCTGAATGAATAACTGGCCGCACAAGCCAAACCGCTGAAACTAGAAACTTGGAATTCGGACAGTAGATAAGATTTGTCATGTAAGGTATGTAGGGTAAAGAATGATTTCTTGGAAATTAGAAGAAAGGAAAGGAGTCGCCATCTTTCCGAACCCTTAAGGATAGAGGTATTTGGATTTCACATTTTGAATACACGTGTTTCAACGTTTTTTCATACTTTAGTAAATAGCACAAACTATTATATAAAAGACGAAGTTCTGAATGAATAACTGGTCGCACAAGCCAAACCGCTGAAACTAGAAACTTGGAATTCGGACAGTAGATAAGATTTGTCATGTAAGGTATGTAGGGTAAAGAATGATTTCTTTTAAATTAGAAGAAAGGAAAGGAGTCACCATCTCTCCGAACCCTTAAGGATGGAGGTATTTGGATTTCACTTTTGAATACACGTGTTTCAACGTTTTTTCATACTTTAGTAAATAACACAAACTATTATATAAAAGACGAAGTTCTGAATTAATAACTGGTCGCACAAGCCAAACCGCTGAAACTAGAAACTTGGAATTCGGACAGTAGATAAGATTTGTCATGTAAGGTATGTAGGGTAAAGAATGATTTCTTGGAAATTAGAAGAAAGGAAAGGAGTCGCCATCTTTCCGAACCCTTAAGGATAGAGGTATTTGGATTTCACATTTTTAATACACGTGTTTCAACGTTTTTTCATACTTTAGTAAATAGCACAAACTATTATATAAAAGACGAAGTTCTGAATGAATAACTGGTCGCACAAGCCAAACCGCTGAAACTAGAAACTTGGAATTCGGACAGTAGATACGATTTGTCATGTAAGTTATGTAGGGTAAAGAATGATTTCTTGGAAATTAGAAGAAAGGAAAGGAGACGCCATCTCTCCGAACCCTTAAGGATGGAGGTATTTGGATTTCACATTTTGAATACACGTGTTTCAACGTTTTTTTATACTTTAGTAAATAAAACAAACTATTATATAAAAGACGAAGTTCTGAATGAATAACTGGTCGCACATGCAAAACCGCTGAAACTAGAAATTTGGAATTCGGACAGTAGATAAGATTTGTCATGTAAGGTATGTGGGGTAAAGAATGATTTCTTGGAAATTAGAAGAAAGGAAACGAGTCGCCATCTTTCCGAACCCTTGAGGATTTAGACTTGAAATTTGGTATTTGGATTTCACATTTTGAATACACGTGTTTCAATGTTTTTTCATACTTTAGTAAATAACACAAACTATTATATAAAAGACGAAGTCCTGAATGAATAACTGGTCGCACAAGCCAAACCGCTGAAACTAGAAACTTGGAATTCGGACAGTAGATAAGATTTGTCATGTAAGGTATGTAGGGTAAAGAATGATTTCTTGGAAATTAGAAGAAAGGAAAGGAGTCGCCAACTCTCCGAATCCCTTAAGGATGGAGGTATTTGGATTTCTCATTTTGAATACACGTGTTCCAACGTTTTTTCATACTTTAGTAGATAACACAAACTATTATATAAAAGACGAAGTTCTGAATGAATAACTGGTCGCACAAGCCAAACCGCTGAAACTAGAAACTTGGAATTCGGACAGTAGATAAGATTTGTCATGTAAGGTATGTAGGGTAAAGAATGATTTCTAGGAAATTAGAAGAAAGGAAAGGAGTCGCCATCTTTCCGAACCCTTAAGGATAGAGGTATTTGGATTTCACATTTTGAATACACGTGTTTCAACGTTTTTTCATACTTTAGTAAATAGCACAAACTATTATATAAAAGACGAAGTTCTGAATGAATAACTGGTCGCACAAGCCAAACCGCTGAAACTAGAAACTTGGAATTCGGACAGTAGATACGATTTGTCATGTAAGTTATGTAGGGTAAAGAATGATTTCTTGGAAATTAGAAGAAAGGAAAGGAGACGCCATCTCTACGAACCCTTAAGGATGGAGGTATTTGGATTTCACATTTTGAATACACGTGTTTCAACGTTTTTTTTACTTTAGTAAATAAAACAAACTATTATATAAAAGACGAAGTTCTGAATGAATAACTGGTCGCACAAGCAAAAACGCTGAAACTAGAAACTTGGAATTCGGACAGTAGATAAGATTTGTCATGTAAGGTATGTGGGGTAAAGAATGATTTCTTGGAAATTAGAAGAAAGTTAAAGGAGTCGCCATCTCTCCGAACCCTTAAGGATGGAGGTATTTGGATTTCACATTTTGAATACACCTGTTTCTACGTTTTTTCATACTTTAGTAAATAACACAAACTATTATATAGAAGACAAAGTCCTGAATGAAAAACTGGTCGCTCAAGCCAAAACTCTGAAAGTAGAAACTTGGAATTCGGACAGTAGATAAGATTTGTCATGTAAGGTATGTAGAGTAAAGAAGGATTTCTTGGAAATTAGAAGAAAGGAATGGAGTCACCATCTCTCCGAATCCCTTAAGGATGGAGGTATTTGGATTTCACATTTTGAATACACGTGTTTCAACGTTTTTTCATACTTTATTAAATAACACAAACTACTATATAGAAGACGATGTCCTGAATGAATAACTGGTCGCACAAGCCAAACCGCTGAAACTAGAAACTTGGAATTCGGACAGTATATAAGATTTGTCATGCAAGGTATGTAGGGTAAAGAAGGATTTCTTGGAAATTAGAAGAAAGGAAAGGAGTCACCATCTCTCCGAATCCCTTAAGAATGGAGGTATTTGGATTTCACATTTTGAATACACGTGTTTCAACGTTTTTTCATACTTTATTAAATAACACAAACTATTATATAAAAGACGAAGTCCTGAATGAATAACTGGTCGCACAAGCCAAACCGCTGAAACTAGAAACTTGGAATTCGGACAGTAGATAAGATTTGTCATGTAAGGTATGTAGGGTAAAGAAGGATTTCTTGGAAATTAGTAGAAAGGAAAGGAGTCGCCATTTCTCCGAACCCTTGAGGATGGAAACCTGAAAGTTGGTGTTTGGATTTCACATTTTGAATACACGTGTTTCAATGTTTTTTCATACTTTAGTAAATAACACAAACTATTATATAAAAGACAAAGTCCTGAATGAATAACTGGTCGCACAAGCCAAACCGCTGAAACTAGAAACTTGGAATTCGGACAGTAGATAAGATTTGTCATGTAAGGTATGTAGGGTAAAGAATGATTTCTTGGAAATTAGAAGAAAGGAAAGGAGTCGCCAACTCTCCGAATCCCTTAAGGATGGAGGTATTTGGATTTCTCATTTTGAATACACGTGTTTCAACGTTTTTTCATACTTTAGTAGATAACACAAACTATTATATAAAAGACGAAGTCCTGAATGAATAACTGGTCGCACAAGCCAAACCGCTGAAACTAGAAACTTGGAATTCGGACAGTAGATAAGATTTGTCATGTAAGGTATGTAGGGTAAAGAATGATTTCTTGGAAATTAGAAGAAAGGAAAGGAGTCGCCATCTCTCCGAACACTTAAGGATGGAGATTTGAAATGTGGTATTTGGATTTCACATTTTGAATACACGTGTTTCAACGTTTTTTCATACTTTAGTAAATAACACAAACTATTATATAAAAGACGAAGTTCTGAATGAATAACTGGTCGCACAAGCCAAACCGCTGAAACTAGAAACTTGGAATTCGGACAGTAGATAAGATTTGTCATGTAAGGTATGTAGGGTAAAGAATGATTTCTAGGAAATTAGAAGAAAGGAAAGGAGTCGCCATCTTTCCGAACCCTTAAGGATAGAGGTATTTGGATTTCACATTTTGAATACACGTGTTTCAACGTTTTTTCATACTTTAGTAAATAGCACAAACTATTATATAAAAGACGAAGTTCTGAATGAATAACTGGTCGCACAAGCCAAACCGCTGAAACTAGAAACTTGGAATTCGGACAGTAGATACGATTTGTCATGTAAGTTATGTAGGGTAAAGAATGATTTCTTGGAAATTAGAAGAAAGGAAAGGAGACGCCATCTCTACGAACCCTTAAGGATGGAGGTATTTGGATTTCACATTTTGAATACACGTGTTTCAACGTTTTTTTTACTTTAGTAAATAAAACAAACTATTATATAATAGACGAAGTTCTGAATGAATAACTGGTCGCACAAGCAAAACCGCTGAAACTAGAAACTTGGAATTCGGACAGTAGATAAGATTTGTCATGTAAGGTATGTGGGGTAAAGAATGATTTCTTGGAAATTAGAAGAAAGTTAAAGGAGTCGCCATCTCTCCGAACCCTTAAGGATGGAGACTTGAAATTAGGTATTTGGATTTCACATTTTGAATACACGTGTTTCAACGTTTTTTCATACTTTAGTAAATAACACAAACTATTATATAAAAGACGAAGTTCTGAATGAATAACTGGTCGCACAAGCCAAACCGCTGAAACTAGAAACTTGGAATTCGGACAGTAGATAAGATTTGTCATGTAAGGTATGTAGGGTAAAGAATGATTTCTTGGAAATTAGAAGAAAGGCAAGGAGTCGCCATCTTTCCGAACCCTTGAGGATTTAGACTTAAAATTTGGTATTTGGATTTCACATTTTGAATACACGTGTTTCAATGTTTTTCATACTTAAGTAAACAACACAAACTATTATATAGAAGACGAAGCCCTGAATGAATAACTGGTCGCACAAGCCAAACAGATGAAACTAGAAACTTGGTTCCGGACAGTAGATAAGATTTGTCATGTAAGGTATGTAGGGTAAACAAGGATTTCTTGGAAATTAGAAGAAAGGAAAGGAGTCGCCATTTCTCCGAATCCCTTAAGGATGGATGTATTTGGATTTCAAATTTTGAATAAACGTGTTTCAACGTTTTTTCATACTTTAGTAAATAACACAAACTATTATATAAAAGACGAAGTCCTGAATGAATAACTGGTCGCACAAGCCAAACCGCTGAAACTAGAAACTTGGAATTCGGACAGTATATAAGATTTGTCATGCAAGGTATGTAGGGTAAAGAAGGATTTCTTGGAAATTAGAAGAAAGGAAAGGAGTCACCATCTCTCCGAATCCCTTAAGAATGGAGGTATTTGGATTTCACATTTTGAATACACGTGTTTCTACGTTTTTTCATACTTTAGCAAATAACACAAACTATTATATAGAAGACAAAGTCCTGAATGAATAACTGGTCGCACAAGGCAAAACTCTGAAAGTAGAAACTTGGAATTCGGACAGTAGATAAGATTTGTCATGTAAGGTATGTAGGGTTAAGAAGGATTTCTTGGAAATTAGAAGAAAGGAAAGGAGTAACCATCTCTCCGAATCCCTTAAGAATGGAGGTATTTGGATTTCACATTTTGAATACACGTGTTTCAACGTTTTTTCATACTTTAGTAAATAACACAAACTATTATATAAAAGACGAAGTTCTGAATGAATAACTGGTCGCACAAGCCAAACCGCTGAAACTAGAAACTTGGAATTCGGACAGTAGATAAGATTTGTCATGTAAGGTATGTAATGTAAAGAATGATTTCTTGGAAATTAGAAGAAAGGAAAGGAGTCGCCATCTCTCCGAATCCCTTAAGGATGGAGGTATTTGGATTTCACATTTTGAATACACGTGTTTCAAAGTTTTTTCATACTTTAGTAGATAACACAAACTATTATATAAAAGACGAAGTTCTGAATGAATAACTGGTCGCACAAGCCAAACCGCTGAAACTAGAAACTTGGAATTCGGACAGTAGATAAGATTTGTCATGTAAGGTATGTAGGGTAAAGAATGATCTCTTGGAAATTAGAAGAAAGGAAAGGAGTCGCCATCTCTCCGAACCCTTAAGGATGGAGACTTGAAATTTGGTATTTGGATTTCACATTTTGAATACACGTGTTTCAACGTATTTTCATATTTTAGTAAATAACACAAACTATTATATAAAAGACGAAGTTCTGAATGAATAACTGGCCGCACAAGCCAAACCGCTGAAACTAGAAACTTGGAATTCGGACAGTAGATAAGATTTGTCATGTAAGGTATGTAGGGTAAAGAAGGATTTCTTGGAAATTAGAAGAAAGGAAAGGTGTCGCCATCTCTCCGAACCCTTAAGGATGGAGACTTGAAATTTGGTATTTGGATGTCACATTTTGAATACACCTGTTTCAACGTTTTTTCATACTTTAGTAAATAACACAAACTATTATATAAAAGACGAAGTTCTGAATGAATAACTGGCCGCACAAGCCAAACCGCTGAAACTAGAAACTTGGAATTCGGACAGTAGATAAGATTTGTCATGTATGGTATGTAGGGTAAAGAAGTATTTCTTGGAAATTAGAAGAAAGGAAAGGAGTCGCCATCTCTCCGAACCCTTAAGGATGGAGCCTTGAAATTTGGTATTTGGATTTCACATTTTGAATACACGTGTTTCAACGTTTTTTCATACTTTAGTAAATAACACAAACTATTATATAAAAGACGAGGTTCTGAATGAATAACTGGTCGCACAAGCCAAACCGCTGAAACTAGAAACTTGGAATTCGGACAGTAGATAAGATTTGTCATGTACGGTATGTAGGGTAAAGAATGATTTCTTGGAAATTAGAAGAAAGGAAAGGAGTCGCCATCTCTCCGAATCCCTTAAGGATGGAGGTATTTGGATTTCACATTTTGAATACACGTGTTTCAACGTTTTTTCATACTTTAGTAGATAACACAAACTATTATATAAAAGACGAAGTCCTGAATGAATAACTGGTCGCACAAGCCAAACCGCTGAAACTAGAAACTTGGAATTCGGACAGTAGATAAGATTTGTCATGTAAGGTATGTAGGGTAAAGAATGATTTCTTGGAAATTAGAAGAAAGGAAAGGAGTCGCCATCTCTCCGAACACTTAAGGATGGAGACTTGAAATTTGGTATTTGGATTTCACATTTTGAATACACGTGTTTCTACGTTTTTTCATACTTTAGTAAATAGCACAAACTATTATATAAAAGACGAAGTTCTGAATGAATAACTGGTCGCACAAGCCAAACCGCTGAAACTAGAAACTTGGAATTCGGACAGTAGATAAAATTTGTCATGTAAGGTATGTAGGGTAAAGAAGGATTTCTTGGAAATTAGAAAAAAGGAAAGGAGTCGCCATTTCTCCGAACCCTTAAGGATGGAGACTTGAAAATCGGTATTTGGATTTTACATTTTGAATACACGTGTTTCAACGTTTTTTCATACTTTAGTAAATAACACAAACTATTATATAAAAGACGAAGTCCTGAATGAATAACTGGTCGCACAAGCCAAACCGCTGAAACTAGAAACTTGGAATTCGGACAGTAGATAAGATTTGTCATGTAAGGAATGTAGGGTAAAGAAGGATTTCTTGGAAATTAGAAGAAAGGAAAGGAGTCGCCATCTCTCCGAACCCTTCAGGATGGAGACTTGAAATGTGGTATTTGGATTTCACATTTTGAATACACGTGTTTCAACGTTTTTTCATACTTTAGTAAATAACACAAACTATTATATAAAAGACGAAGTTCTCAATGAATAACTGGTCGCCAAGCCAAAACTCTGAAAGTAGAAACTTGGAATTCGGACAGTAGATAAGATTTGTCATGTAAGGTATGTAGGGTAAAGAAGGATTTCTTGGAAATTAGAAGAAAGGAAAGGAGTCGCCATCTCTCCGAATCTCTTAAGGATGGAGGTATTTGGATTTCACATTTTGAATACACGTGTTCAACGTTTTTTCATACTTTAGTAAATAACACAAACTATTATATAAAAGACGAAGTCCTGAATGAATAACTGGTCGCACAAGCCAAAACTCTGAAAGTAGAAACTTGGAATTCGGACAGTAGATAAGATTTGTCATGTAAGGTATGTAGGGTAAAGAAGAATTTCTTGGAAATTAGAAGAAAGGAAAGAAGTCGCCATCTCTCTGAACCCTTAAGGATGGAGGTATTTGGATTTCACATTTTGAATACACGTGTTCAACGTTTTTTCATACTTTAGTAAATAACACAAACTATTATATAAAAGACGAAGTCCTGAATGAATAACTGGTCGCACAAGCCAAACCGCTGAAACTAGAAACTTGGAATTCGGACAGTAGATAAGATTTGTCATGTAAGGTATGTAGAGTAAAGAAGGATTTCTTGGAAATTAGAAGAAAGGAAAGGAGTCGCCATCTCTCCGAACCCTTCAGGATGGAGACTTGAAATGTGGTATTTGGATTTCACATTTTGAATACACGTGTTCAACGTTTTTTCATACTTTTGTAAATAACACAAACTATTATATAAAAGACGAAGTCCTGAATGAATAACTGGTCGCACAAGCCAAAACTCTGAAAGTAGAAACTTGGAATTCGGACAGTTGATAAGATTTGTCATGTAAGGTATGTAGGGTAAAGAAGGATTTCTTGGAAATTAGAAGAAAGGAAAGGAGTCGCCATCCCTCCGAACCCTTAAGGATGGAGACTTGAAGTTTGGTATTTGGATTTCACATTTTGAATACATGTGTTTCAACGTTTTTTCATACTTTAGTAAATAACACAAACTATTATATAAAAGACGAAGTTCTGAATGAATAACTGGTCGCACAAGCCAAACCGCTGGAACTAGAAACTTGGAATTCGGACAGTAGATAAGATTTGTCATGTAAGGTATGTAGGGTAAAGAAGGATTTCTTGGAAATTAGAAAAAAGGAAAGGAGTCGCCATCTCTCCGAACCCTTAAGGATGGAGACTTGAAAATCGGTATTTGGATTTCACATTTTGAATACACGTGTTTCAACGTTTTTTCATACTTTATTAAATAACACAAACTACTATATAGAAGACGATGTCCTGAATGAATAACTGGTCGCACAAGCCAAACCGCTGAAACTAGAAACTTGGAATTCGGACAGTATATAAGATTTGTCATGCAAGGTATGTAGGGTAAAGAAGGATTTCTTGGAAATTAGAAGAAAGGAAAGGAGTCACCATCTCTCCGAATCCCTTAAGAATGGAGGTATTTGGATTTCACATTTTGAATACACGTGTTTCAACGTTTTTTCATACTTTATTAAATAACACAAACTATTATATAAAAGACGAAGTCCTGAATGAATAACTGGTCGCACAAGCCAAACCGCTGAAACTAGAAACTTGGAATTCGGACAGTAGATAAGATTTGTCATGTAAGGTATGTAGGGTAAAGAAGGATTTCTTGGAAATTAGTAGAAAGGAAAGGAGTCGCCATTTCTCCGAACCCTTGAGGATGGAAACCTGAAAGTTGGTATTTGGATTTCACATTTTGAATACACGTGTTTCAACGTTTTTTCATACTTTAGTAAATAACACAAACTATTATATAAAAGACGAAGTCCTGAATGAATAACTGGTCGCACAAGCCAAACCGCTGAAACTAGAAACTTGGAATTCGGACAGTAGATAAGATTTGTCATGTAAGGTATGTAGGGTAAAGAATGATTTCTTGGAAATTAGAAGAAAGGAAAGGAGTCGCCATCTCTCCGAACCCTTAAGGATAGAGGTATTTGGATTTCACATTTTGAATACACGTGTTTCAACGTTTTTTCATACTTTAGTAAATAGCACAAACTATTATATAAAAGACGAAGTTCTGAATGAATAACTGGTCGCACAAGCCAAACCGCTGAAACTAGAATTTTGGAATTCGGACAGTAGATACGATTTGTCATGTAAGTTATGTAGGGTAAAGAATGATTTCTTGGAAATTAGAAGAAAGGAAAGGAGACGCCATCTCTCCGAACCCTTAAGGATGGAGGTATTTGGATTTCACATTTTGAATACACGTGTTTCAACGTTTTTTTATACTTTAGTAAATAAAACAAACTATTATATAAAAGACGAAGTTCTGAATGAATAACTGGTCGCACAAGCCAAACCGCTGAAACTAGAAACTTGGAATTCGGACAGTAGATAAGATTTGTCATGTAAGGTATGTAGGGTAAAGAATGATTTCTTGGAAATTAGAAGAAAGGAAAGGAGTCGCCATCTCTCCGAACCCTTAAGGATGGAGACTTGAAATTAGGTATTTGGATTTCACATTTTGAATACACGTGTTTCAACGTTTTCTCATACTTTAGTAAATAACACAAACTATTATATAGAAGACGAAGTTCTGAATGAATAACTGGTCGCACAAGCCAAACCGCTGAAACTAGAAACTTGGAATTCGGACAGTAGATAAGATTTGTCATGTAAGGTATGTAGGGTAAAGAATGATTTCTTGGAAATTAGAAGAAAGGAAAGGAGTCGCCATCTTTCCGAACCCTTGAGGATTTAGACTTGAAATTTGGTATTTGGATTTCACATTTTGAATACACGTGTTTCAATGTTTTTTCATACTTAAGTAAACAACACAAACTATTATATAGAAGACGAAGCCCTGAATGAATAACTGGTCGCACAAGCCAAACAGATGAAACTAGAAACTTGGTTCCGGACAGTAGATAAGATTTTTCATGTAAGGTATGTAGGGTAAATAAGGATTTCTTGGAAATTAGAAGAAAGGAAAGGAGTCGCCATTTCTCCGAATCCCTTAAGGATGGATGTATTTGGATTTCAAATTTTGAATAAACGTGTTTCAACGTTTTTTCATACTTTAGTAAATAACACAAACTATTATATAAAAGACGAAGTCCTGAATGAATAACTGGTCGCACAAGCCAAACCGCTGAAACTAGAAACTTGGAATTCGGACAGTATATAAGATTTGTCATGCAAGATATGTAGGGTAAAGAAGGATTTCTTGGAAATTAGAAGAAAGGAAAAGAGTCGCCATCTCTCCGAATCCCTTAAGGATGGAGGTATTTGGATTTCACATTTTGAATACACGTGTTTCAACGTTTTTTCATACTTTAGTAGATAACAGAAACTATTATATAAAAGACGAAGTCCTGAATGAATAACTGGTCGCACAATCCAAAACTCTGAAAGTAGAAACTTGGAATTCGGACAGTAGATAAGATTTGTCATGTAAGGTATGTAGGGTAAAGAATGATTTCTTGGAAATTAGAAGAAAGGAAAGGAGTCGCCATCTCTCCGAACCCTTAAGGATGGAGACTTGAAATTTGGTATTTGGATTTCACATTTTGAATACACGTGTTTCAACGTTTTTTCATATTTTAGTAAATAACACAAACTATTATATAAAAGACGAAGTTCTGAATGAATAATTGGTCGCACAAGCCAAACCGCTGAAACTAGAAACTTGGAATTCGGACAGTAGATAAGATTTGTCATGTAAGGTATGTAGGGTAAAGAAGGATTTCTAGGAAATTAGAAGAAAGGAAAGGAGTCGCCATCTCTCCGAACCCTTAAGGATGGAGACTTGAAAATCGGTATTTGGATTTTACATTTTGAATACACGTGTTTCAACGTTTTTTCATACTTTAGTAAATAACACAAACTATTATATAAAAGACAAAGTTCTGAATGAATAACTGGCCGCACAAGCCAAACCGCTGAAATTAGAAACTTGGAATTCGGACAGTAGATAAGATTTGTCATGTATAGTATGTAGGGTAAAGAAGGATTTCTTGGAAATTAGAAGAAAGGAAAGGAGTCGCCATCTCTCCGAAAACTTAAGGATGGAGACTTGAAATTTGGTATTTGGATTTCACATTTTGAATACACGTGTTTCAACGTTTTTTCATACTTTAGTAAATAACACAAACTATTATATAAAAGACGAAGTTCTGAACGAATAACTGCTCGCACAAGCCAAACCGCTGAAACTGTAAACTTGGAATTCGGACAGCAGATAAGATTTGTCATGTAAGGTATATAGGGCATAGAATGATTTCTTGGAAATTAGAAGAAAGGAAAGGAGTCGCCATCTCTCCGAACACTTAAGGATGGAGGTATTTGGATTTCACATTTTGAATACACGTGTTTCAACGTTTTTTTATACTTTAGTAAATAACACAAACTATTATATAAAAGACGAAGTTCTGAATGAATAACTGGCCGCACAAGCCAAATCGCTGAAACTAGAAACTTGGAATTCGGACAGTAGATAAGATTTGTCATGTATGGTATGTAGGGTAAAGAAGGATTTCTTGGAAATTAGAAGAAAGGAAAAGAGTCGCCATCTCTCCGAACATTTAAGGATGGAGACTTGAAATGTGGAATTTGGATTTCACATTTTGAATACACGTGTTTCACGTTTTTTCATACTTTAGTAAATAACACAAACTATTATATAAAAGACGAAGTTCTGAATGAATAACTGGTCGCACAAGCCAAAACTATAAAACTAGAAACTTGGAATTCGGACAGTAGATAAGATTTGTCATGTAAGGTATGTAGGGTAAAGAAGGATTTCTTGGAAATTAGAAAAAAGGAAGGAGTCGCCATCTCTCCGAACACTTAAGGATGGAGACTTGAAATTTGGTATTTGGATTTCACATTTTGAATACACGTGTTTCAACGTTTTTTCATACTTTATTAAATAACACAAACTATTATATAGAAGACGATGTCCTGAATGAATAACTGGTCGCACAAGCCAAACCGCTGAAACTAGAAACTTGGAATTCGGACAGTATATAAGATTTGTCATGTATGGTATGTAGGGTAAAGAAGGATTTCTTGGAAATTAGAAGAAAGGAAAAGAGTCGCCATCTCTCCGAACATTTAAGGATGGAGACTTGAAATGTGGAATTTGGATTTCACATTTTGAATACACGTGTTTCACGTTTTTTCATACTTTAGTAAATAACACAAACTATTATATAAAAGACGAAGTTCTGAATGAATAACTGGTCGCACAAGCCAAAACTATAAAACTAGAAACTTGGAATTCGGACAGTAGATAAGATTTGTCATGTAAGGTATGTAGGGTAAAGAAGGATTTCTTGGAAATTAGAAAAAAGGAAGGAGTCGCCATCTCTCCGAACACTTAAGGATGGAGACTTGAAATTTGGTATTTGGATTTCACATTTTGAATACACGTGTTTCATCGTTTTTTCATACTTTAGTAAATAACACAAACTATTATATAAAAGACGAAGTTCTGAATTAATAACTGGTCGCACAAGCCAAACCGCTGAAACTAGAAACTTGGAATTCGGACAGTAGATAAGATTTGTCATGTAAGGTATGTAGGGTAAAGAATGATTTCTTGGAAATTAGAAGAAAGGAAAGGAGTCGCCATCTTTCCGAACCCTTAAGGATAGAGGTATTTGGATTTCACATTTTGAATACACGTGTTTCAACGTTTTTTCATACTTTAGTAAATAGCACAAACTATTATATAAAAGACGAAGTTCTGAATGAATAACTGGTCGCACAAGCCAAACCGCTGAAACTAGAAACTTGGAATTCGGACAGTAGATACGATTTGTCATGTAAGTTATGTAGGGTAAAGAATGATTTCTTGGAAATTAGAAGAAAGGAAAGGAGACGCCATCTCTCCGAACCCTTAACCCTTAACTAGTCGCGTGAAAAAAGTTACTTAATTAGTCGCGTGCGGAATTTTGTTCCGCATAATAACTACATAGTAAAACTCGTGTAATATTTGTTTCTTAAAAATTTTTATTTAATTTTAGGTTAAAATATTTGTTTTAATAGTCGTCTTAAGTTATTTTATGCTATTGACTAATTATTCTCCTCCTGCAAGTTCAGTCTTCCTGCAAGATACAGAAGGCCCAGCAAGGCCTTTACTTCTGTTATATTAGTATTTTGAGCATCTCTTTCTCTGCTATAAGCGTCCCTATGTGTTTCAATGCACTGGTTTGTAAATTCAACGATTCTCTCCAGCATAGACGTACTAAAGAACAAACTCCAAAATTCGCTCGGCGTTTTTGCTTCTGTAGCATGTCCTTTGACTCCTGGTAAATGGGTCAAAATATTCTGACTTCTTCTTCGTATAATTTGCCGTGGAGCATGTGCGTAGCATTTAGTGACATTGTCCTTTCCTAGAAGATATGGTCCCCGTGCAGTAGTATTTGAGAGTGATTTCACATGATCTGCTTGTGGCAACACTTCACCTTCATCTGCTGATTCTTCACTGGCAGAGATATGGTCGCTTTCTTCAATGATATCTTCTTCATCGCCATCTTCCATATCCGGAACATCTAAATTGTCGTCTTCAGCCAGAACTTCCAACAACATGTTTCTAATTCTGTCCACATCACGTCCATGATGATCCATTTTGAAAGAAAAGACTAACTCTCTTCTCTATGTATTTATTTTCAGAGCGCACAATGCACATATAAACCGCTTATAACTTCAGTTGCTTACAAACGAACTGTACCTGAAAATATATTTTTGTAAAATAAATTTTAAAAAATAGTGGTGGTGGCGCTTGCTTGTGATATGTTTCGTAGTCACCGAATCGCTTAATTGTTGTCGGCTAAAAACAATAAACTAAAAGAAAGCGTAGAATTTGTAGGAGAAAAAAGGGTAACTTATTTAGTCGCGCGCGGAACTTTGTTCCGCAAACTGCATCACTCCAAAATAAATAACAAAATATTCACTAGTGGCTTTGGCAACAATTCAAATATGTATTGTTGTTTAATCATGAAACTCTAAAAGACAGCTAGACAAAAGTTCAAAAGCATACGATCGAAAGTAAGTAAAACAAAAAGAGAAATGTAAAAGTGCGGAACAAAATTCCGCATGCGACTAATTAAGGGTTAAGGATGGAGGTATTTGGATTTCACATTTTGAATACACGTGTTTCAACGTTTTTTTATACTTTAGTAAATAAAACAAACTATTATATAAAAGACGAAGTTCTGAATGAATAACTGGTCGCACAAGCCAAACCGCTGAAACTAGAAACTTGGAATTCGGACAGTAGATAAGATTTGTCATGTAAGGTATGTGGGGTAAAGAATGATTTCTTGGAAATTAGAAGAAAGGAAAGGAGTCGCCATCTTTCCGAACCCTTGAGGATTTAGACTTGAAATTTGGTATTTGGATTTCACATTTTGAATACACGTGTTTCAATGTTTTTTCATACTTAAGTAAACAACACAAACTATTATATAGAAGACGAGGCCCTGAATGAATAACTGGTCGCACAAGCCAAACCGCTGAAACTAGAAACTTGGAATTCGGACAGTAGATACGATTTGTCATGCAAGGTATGTAGGGTAAAGAAGGATTTCTTGGAAATTAGAAGAAAGGAAAGGAGTCACCATCTCCCCGAATCCCTTAAGAATGGAGGTATTTGGATTTCACATTTTGAATACACCTGTTTCTACGTTTTTTCATACTTTAGTAAATAACACAAACTATTATATAGAAGACAAAGTCCTGAATGAAAAACTGGTCGCTCAAGCCAAAACTCTGAAAGTAGAAACTTGGAATTCGGACAGTAGATAAGATTTGTCATGTAAGGTATGTAGAGTAAAGAAGGATTTCTTGGAAATTAGAAGAAAGGAATGGAGTCACCATCTCTCCGAATCCCTTAAGGATGGAGGTATTTGGATTTCACATTTTGAATACACGTGTTTCAACGTTTTTTCATACTTTATTAAATAACACAAACTACTATATAGAAGACGATGTCCTGAATGAATAACTGGTCGCACAAGCCAAACCGCTGAAACTAGAAACTTGGAATTCGGACAGTATATAAGATTTGTCATGCAAGGTATGTAGGGTAAAGAAGGATTTCTTGGAAATTAGAAGAAAGGAAAGGAGTCACCATCTCTCCGAATCCCTTAAGAATGGAGGTATTTGGATTTCACATTTTGAATACACGTGTTTCAACGTTTTTTCATACTTTATTAAATAACACAAACTATTATATAAAAGACGAAGTCCTGAATGAATAACTGGTCGCACAAGCCAAACCGCTGAAACTAGAAACTTGGAATTCGGACAGTAGATAAGATTTGTCATGTAAGGTATGTAGGGTAAAGAAGGATTTCTTGGAAATTAGTAGAAAGGAAAGGAGTCGCCATTTCTCCGAACCCTTGAGGATGGAAACCTGAAAGTTGGTGTTTGGATTTCACATTTTGAATACACGTGTTTCAATGTTTTTTCATACTTTAGTAAATAACACAAACTATTATATAAAAGACGAAGTCCTGAATGAATAACTGGTCGCACAAGCCAAACCGCTGAAACTAGAAACTTGGAATTCGGACAGTAGATAAGATTTGTCATGTAAGGTATGTAGGGTAAAGAATGATTTCTTGGAAATTAGAAGAAAGGAAAGGAGTCGCCAACTCTCCGAATCCCTTAAGGATGGAGGTATTTGGATTTCTCATTTTGAATACACGTGTTTCAACGTTTTTTCATACTTTAGTAGATAACACAAACTATTATATAAAAGACGAAGTCCTGAATGAATAACTGGTCGCACAAGCCAAACCGCTGAAACTAGAAACTTGGAATTCGGACAGTAGATAAGATTTGTCATGTAAGGTATGTAGGGTAAAGAATGATTTCTTGGAAATTAGAAGAAAGGAAAGGAGTCGCCATCTCTCCGAACACTTAAGGATGGAGATTTGAAATGTGGTATTTGGATTTCACATTTTGAATACACGTGTTTCAACGTTTTTTCATACTTTAGTAAATAACACAAACTGTTATATAAAAGACGAAGTTCTGAATGAATAACTGGTCGCACAAGCCAAACCGCTGAAACTAGAAACTTGGAATTCGGACAGTAGATAAGATTTGTCATGTAAGGTATGTAGGGTAAAGAATGATTTCTAGGAAATTAGAAGAAAGGAAAGGAGTCGCCATCTTTCCGAACCCTTAAGGATAGAGGTATTTGGATTTCACATTTTGAATACACGTGTTTCAACGTTTTTTCATACTTTAGTAAATAGCACAAACTATTATATAAAAGACGAAGTTCTGAATGAATAACTGGTCGCACAAGCCAAACCGCTGAAACTAGAAACTTGGAATTCGGACAGTAGATACGATTTGTCATGTAAGTTATGTAGGGTAAAGAATGATTTCTTGGAAATTAGAAGAAAGGAAAGGAGACGCCATCTCTACGAACCCTTAAGGATGGAGGTATTTGGATTTCACATTTTGAATACACGTGTTTCAACGTTTTTTTTACTGTAGTAAATATAACAAACTATTATATAAAAGACGAAGTTCTGAATGAATAACTGGTCGCACAAGCCAAACCGCTGAAACTAGAAACTTGGAATTCGGACAGTAGATAAGATTTGTCATGTAAGGTATGTGGGGTAAAGAATGATTTCTTGGAAATTAGAAGAAAGTTAAAGGAGTCGCCATCTCTCCGAACCCTTAAGGATGGAGACTTGAAATTAGGTATTTGGATTTCACATTTTGAATACACGTGTTTCAACGTTTTTTCATACTTTAGTAAATAACACAAACTATTATATAAAAGACGAAGTTCTGAATGAATAACTGGTCGCACAAGCCAAACCGCTGAAACTAGAAACTTGGAATTCGGACAGTAGATAAGATTTGTCATGTAAGGTATGTAGGGTAAAGAATGATTTCTTGGAAATTAGAAGAAAGGCAAGGAGTCGCCATCTTTCCGAACCCTTGAGGATTTAGACTTGAAATTTGGTATTTGGATTTCACATTTTGAATACACGTGTTTCAATGTTTTTCATACTTAAGTAAACAACACAAACTATTATATAGAAGACGAAGCCCTGAATGAATAACTGGTCGCACAAGCCAAACAGATGAAACTAGAAACTTGGTTCCGGACAGTAGATAAGATTTGTCATGTAAGGTATGTAGGGTAAACAAGGATTTCTTGGAAATTAGAAGAAAGGAAAGGAGTCGCCATTTCTCCGAATCCCTTAAGGATGGATGTATTTGGATTTCAAATTTTGAATAAACGTGTTCCAACGTTTTTTCATACTTTAGTAAATAACACAAACTATTATATAAAAGACGAAGTTCTGAATGAATAACTGGTCGCACAAGCCAAACCGCTGAAACTAGAAACTTGGAATTCGGACAGTAGATAAGATTTGTCATGTAAGGTATGTAATGTAAAGAATGATTTCTTGGAAATTAGAAGAAAGGAAAGGAGTCGCCATCTCTCCGAATCCCTTAAGGATGGAGGTATTTGGATTTCACATTTTGAATACACGTGTTTCAAAATTTTTTCATACTTTAGTAGATAACACAAACTATTATATAAAAGACGAAGTTCTGAATGAATAACTGGTCGCACAAGCCAAACCGCTGAAACTAGAAACTTGGAATTCGGACAGTAGATAAGATTTGTCATGTAAGGTATGTAGGGTAAAGAATGATCTCTTGGAAATTAGAAGAAAGGAAAGGAGTCGCCATCTCTCCGAACCCTTAAGGATGGAGACTTGAAATTTGGTATTTGGGTTTCACATTTTGAATACACGTGTTTCAACGTTTTTTCATATTTTAGTAAATAACACAAACTATTATATAAAAGACGAAGTTCTGAATGAATAACTGGCCGCACAAGCCAAACCGCTGAAACTAGAAACTTGGAATTCGGACAGTAGATAAGATTTGTCATGTAAGGTATGTAGGGTAAAGAAGGATTTCTTGGAAATTAGAAGAAAGGAAAGGTGTCGCCATCTCTCCGAACCCTTAAGGATGGAGACTTGAAATTTGGTATTTGGATGTCACATTTTGAATACACCTGTTTCAACGTTTTTTCATACTTTAGTAAATAACACAAACTATTATATAAAAGACGAAGTTCTGAATGAATAACTGGCCGCACAAGCCAAACCGCTGAAACTAGAAACTTGGAATTCGGACAGTAGATAAGATTTGTCATGTATGGTATGTAGGGTAAAGAAGTATTTCTTGGAAATTAGAAGAAAGGAAAGGAGTCGCCATCTCTCCGAACCCTTAAGGATGGAGCCTTGAAATTTGGTATTTGGATTTCACATTTTGAATACACGTGTTTCAACGTTTTTTCATACTTTAGTAAATAACACAAACTATTATATAAAAGACGAAGTTCTGAATGAATAACTGGTCGCACAAGCCAAACCGCTGAAACTAGAAACTTGGAATTCGGACAGTAGATAAGATTTGTCATGTACGGTATGTAGGGTAAAGAATGATTTCTTGGAAATTAGAAGAAAGGAAAGGAGTCGCCATCTCTCCGAATCCCTTAAGGATGGAGGTATTTGGATTTCACATTTTGAATACACGTGTTTCAACGTTTTTTCATACTTTAGTAGATAACACAAACTATTATATAAAAGACGAAGTCCTGAATGAATAACTGGTCGCACAAGCCAAACCGCTGAAACTAGAAACTTGGAATTCGGACAGTAGATAAGATTTGTCATGTAAGGTATGTAGGGTAAAGAATGATTTCTTGGAAATTAGAAGAAAGGAAAGGAGTCGCCATCTCTCCGAACACTTAAGGATGGAGACTTGAAATTTGGTATTTGGATTTCACATTTTGAATACACGTGTTTCTACGTTTTTTCATACTTTAGTAAATAGCACAAACTATTATATAAAAGACGAAGTTCTGAATGAATAACTGGTCGCACAAGCCAAACCGCTGAAACTAGAAACTTGGAATTCGGACAGTAGATAAAATTTGTCATGTAAGGTATGTAGGGTAAAGAAGGATTTCTTGGAAATTAGAAAAAAGGAAAGGAGTCGCCATTTCTCCGAACCCTTAAGGATGGAGACTTGAAAATCGGTATTTGGATTTTACATTTTGAATACACGTGTTTCAACGTTTTTTCATACTTTAGTAAATAACACAAACTATTATATAAAAGACGAAGTCCTGAATGAATAACTGGTCGCACAAGCCAAACCGCTGAAACTAGAAACTTGGAATTCGGACAGTAGATAAGATTTGTCATGTAAGGAATGTAGGGTAAAGAAGGATTTCTTGGAAATTAGAAGAAAGGAAAGGAGTCGCCATCTCTCCGAACCCTTCAGGATGGAGACTTGAAATGTGGTAT
Source organism: Thermobia domestica (assembly GCF_964235325.1). Taxonomy (NCBI): domain Eukaryota; kingdom Metazoa; phylum Arthropoda; class Insecta; order Zygentoma; family Lepismatidae; genus Thermobia; species Thermobia domestica. The sequence continues at coordinate 268,818,971 of NC_137460.1, read as the reverse complement.
TTGGATTTCACATTTTGAATACACGTGTTTCAATGTTTTTCATACTTAAGTAAACAACACAAACTATTATATAGAAGACGAAGCCCTGAATGAATAACTGGTCGCACAAGCCAAACAGATGAAACTAGAAACTTGGTTCCGGACAGTAGATAAGATTTGTCATGTAAGGTATGTAGGGTAAACAAGGATTTCTTGGAAATTAGAAGAAAGGAAAGGAGTCGCCATTTCTCCGAATCCCTTAAGGATGGATGTATTTGGATTTCAAATTTTGAATAAACGTGTTTCAACGTTTTTTCATACTTTAGTAAATAACACAAACTATTATATAAAAGACGAAGTCCTGAATGAATAACTGGTCGCACAAGCCAAACCGCTGAAACTAGAAACTTGGAATTCGGACAGTATATAAGATTTGTCATGCAAGGTATGTAGGGTAAAGAAGGATTTCTTGGAAATTAGAAGAAAGGAAAGGAGTCACCATCTCTCCGAATCCCTTAAGAATGGAGGTATTTGGATTTCACATTTTGAATACACGTGTTTCTACGTTTTTTCATACTTTAGTAAATAACACAAACTATTATATAGAAGACAAAGTCCTGAATGAATAACTGGTCGCACAAGGCAAAACTCTGAAAGTAGAAACTTGGAATTCGGACAGTAGATAAGATTTGTCATGTAAGGTATGTAGGGTTAAGAAGGATTTCTTGGAAATTAGAAGAAAGGAAAGGAGTAACCATCTCTCCGAATCCCTTAAGAATGGAGGTATTTGGATTTCACATTTTGAATAAACGTGTTTCAACGTTTTTTCATACTTTAGTAAATAACACAAACTATTATATAAAAGACGAAGTTCTGAATGAATAACTGGTCGCACAAGCCAAACCGCTGAAACTAGAAACTTGGAATTCGGACAGTAGATAAGATTTGTCATGTAAGGTATGTAATGTAAAGAATGATTTCTTGGAAATTAGAAGAAAGGAAAGGGGTCGCCATCTCTCCGAATCCCTTAAGGATGGAGGTATTTGGATTTCACATTTTGAATACACGTGTTTCAAAGTTTTTTCATACTTTAGTAGATAACACAAACTATTATATAAAAGACGAAGTTCTGAATGAATAACTGGTCGCACAAGCCAAACCGCTGAAACTAGAAACTTGGAATTCGGACAGTAGATAAGATTTGTCATGTAAGGTATGTAGGGTAAAGAATGATCTCTTGGAAATTAGAAGAAAGGAAAGGAGTCGCCATCTCTCCGAACCCTTAAGGATGGAGACTTGAAATTTGGTATTTGGATTTCACATTTTGAATAGACGTGTTTCAACGTTTTTTCATATTTTAGTAAATAACACAAACTATTATATAAAAGACGAAGTTCTGAATGAATAACTGGCCGCACAAGCCAAACCGCTGAAACTAGAAACTTGGAATTCGGACAGTAGATAAGATTTGTCATGTAAGGTATGTAGGGTAAAGAAGGATTTCTTGGAAATTAGAAGAAAGGAAAGGTGTCGCCATCTCTCCGAACCCTTAAGGATGGAGACTTGAAATTTGGTATTTGGATGTCACATTTTGAATACACCTGTTTCAACGTTTTTTCATACTTTAGTAAATAACACAAACTATTATATAAAAGACGAAGTTCTGAATGAATAACTGGCCGCACAAGCCAAACCGCTGAAACTAGAAACTTGGAATTCGGACAGTAGATAAGATTTGTCATGTATGGTATGTAGGGTAAAGAAGTATTTCTTGGAAATTAGAAGAAAGGAAAGGAGTCGCCATCTCTCCGAACCCTTAAGGATGGAGCCTTGAAATTTGGTATTTGGATTTCACATTTTGAATACACGTGTTTCAACGTTTTTTCATACTTTAGTAAATAACACAAACTATTATATAAAAGACGAAGTTCTGAATGAATAACTGGTCGCACAAGCCAAACCGCTGAAACTAGAAACTTGGAATTCGGACAGTAGATAAGATTTGTCATGTACGGTATGTAGGGTAAAGAATGATTTCTTGGAAATTAGAAGAAAGGAAAGGAGTCGCCATCTCTCCGAATCCCTTAAGGATGGAGGTATTTGGATTTCACATTTTGAATACACGTGTTTCAACGTTTTTTCATACTTTAGTAGATAACACAAACTATTATATAAAAGACGAAGTCCTGAATGAATAACTGGTCGCACAAGCCAAACCGCTGAAACTAGAAACTTGGAATTCGGACAGTAGATAAGATTTGTCATGTAAGGTATGTAGGGTAAAGAATGATTTCTTGGAAATTAGAAGAAAGGAAAGGAGTCGCCATCTCTCCGAACACTTAAGGATGGAGACTTGAAATTTGGTATTTGGATTTCACATTTTGAATACACGTGTTTCTACGTTTTTTCATACTTTAGTAAATAGCACAAACTATTATATAAAAGACGAAGTTCTGAATGAATAACTGGTCGCACAAGCCAAACCGCTGAAACTAGAAACTTGGAATTCGGACAGTAGATAAAATTTGTCATGTAAGGTATGTAGGGTAAAGAAGGATTTCTTGGAAATTAGAAAAAAGGAAAGGAGTCGCCATTTCTCCGAACCCTTAAGGATGGAGACTTGAAAATCGGTATTTGGATTTTACATTTTGAATACACGTGTTTCAACGTTTTTTCATACTTTAGTAAATAACACAAACTATTATATAAAAGACGAAGTCCTGAATGAATAACTGGTCGCACAAGCCAAACCGCTGAAACTAGAAACTTGGAATTCGGACAGTAGATAAGATTTGTCATGTAAGGAATGTAGGGTAAAGAAGGATTTCTTGGAAATTAGAAGAAAGGAAAGGAGTCGCCATCTCTCCGAACCCTTCAGGATGGAGACTTGAAATGTGGTATTTGGATTTCACATTTTGAATACACGTGTTTCAACGTTTTTTCATACTTTAGTAAATAACACAAACTATTATATAAAAGACGAAGTTCTCAATGAATAACTGGTCGCCAAGCCAAAACTCTGAAAGTAGAAACTTGGAATTCGGACAGTAGATAAGATTTGTCATGTAAGGTATGTAGGGTAAAGAAGGATTTCTTGGAAATTAGAAGAAAGGAAAGGAGTCGCCATCTCTCCGAATCTCTTAAGGATGGAGGTATTTGGATTTCACATTTTGAATACACGTGTTCAACGTTTTTTCATACTTTAGTAAATAACACAAACTATTATATAAAAGACGAAGTCCTGAATGAATAACTGGTCGCACAAGCCAAAACTCTGAAAGTAGAAACTTGGAATTCGGACAGTAGATAAGATTTGTCATGTAAGGTATGTAGGGTAAAGAAGAATTTCTTGGAAATTAGAAGAAAGGAAAAAAGTCGCCATCTCTCTGAACCCTTAAGGATGGAGGTATTTGGATTTCACATTTTGAATACACGTGTTCAACGTTTTTTCATACTTTAGTAAATAACACAAACTATTATATAAAAGACGAAGTCCTGAATGAATAACTGGTCGCACAAGCCAAACCGCTGAAACTAGAAACTTGGAATTCGGACAGTAGATAAGATTTGTCATGTAAGGTATGTAGAGTAAAGAAGGATTTCTTGGAAATTAGAAGAAAGGAAAGGAGTCGCCATCTCTCCGAACCCTTCAGGATGGAGACTTGAAATGTGGTATTTGGATTTCACATTTTGAATACACGTGTTCAACGTTTTTTCATACTTTTGTAAATAACACAAACTATTATATAAAAGACGAAGTCCTGAATGAATAACTGGTCGCACAAGCCAAAACTCTGAAAGTAGAAACTTGGAATTCGGACAGTAGATAAGATTTGTCATGTAAGGTATGTAGGGTAAAGAAGAATTTCTTGGAAATTAGAAGAAAGGAAAAAAGTCGCCATCTCTCTGAACCCTTAAGGATGGAGGTATTTGGATTTCACATTTTGAATACACGTGTTCAACGTTTTTTCATACTTTAGTAAATAACACAAACTATTATATAAAAGACGAAGTCCTGAATGAATAACTGGTCGCACAAGCCAAACCGCTGAAACTAGAAACTTGGAATTCGGACAGTAGATAAGATTTGTCATGTAAGGTATGTAGGGTAAAGAATGATTTCTTGGAAATTAGAAGAAAGGCAAGGAGTCGCCATCTTTCCGAACCCTTGAGGATTTAGACTTGAAATTTGGTATTTGGATTTCACATTTTGAATACACGTGTTTCAATGTTTTTCATACTTAAGTAAACAACACAAACTATTATATAGAAGACGAAGCCCTGAATGAATAACTGGTCGCACAAGCCAAACAGATGAAACTAGAAACTTGGTTCCGGACACTAGATAAGATTTGTCATGTAAGGTATGTAGGGTAAACAAGGATTTCTTGGAAATTAGAAGAAAGGAAAGGAGTCGCCATTTCTCCGAATCCCTTAAGGATGGATGTATTTGGATTTCAAATTTTGAATAAACGTGTTTCAACGTTTTTTCATACTTTAGTAAATAACACAAACTATTATATAAAAGACGAAGTCCTGAATGAATAACTGGTCGCACAAGCCAAACCGCTGAAACTAGAAACTTGGAATTCGGACAGTATATAAGATTTGTCATGCAAGGTATGTAGGGTAAAGAAGGATTTCTTGGAAATTAGAAGAAAGGAAAGGAGTCACCATCTCTCCGAATCCCTTAAGAATGGAGGTATTTGGATTTCACATTTTGAATACACGTGTTTCTACGTTTTTTCATACTTTAGTAAATAACACAAACTATTATATAGAAGACAAAGTCCTGAATGAATAACTGGTCGCACAAGGCAAAACTCTGAAAGTAGAAACTTGGAATTCGGACAGTAGATAAGATTTGTCATGTAAGGTATGTAGGGTTAAGAAGGATTTCTTGGAAATTAGAAGAAAGGAAAGGAGTAACCATCTCTCCGAATCCCTTAAGAATGGAGGTATTTGGATTTCACATTTTGAATACACGTGTTTCAACGTTTTTTCATACTTTAGTAAATAACACAAACTATTATATAAAAGACGAAGTTCTGAATGAATAACTGGTCGCACAAGCCAAACCGCTGAAACTAGAAACTTGGAATTCGGACAGTAGATAAGATTTGTCATGTAAGGTATGTAATGTAAAGAATGATTTCTTGGAAATTAGAAGAAAGGAAAGGAGTCGCCATCTCTCCGAATCCCTTAAGGATGGAGGTATTTGGATTTCACATTTTGAATACACGTGTTTCAAAGTTTTTTCATACTTTAGTAGATAACACAAACTATTATATAAAAGACGAAGTTCTGAATGAATAACTGGTCGCACAAGCCAAACCGCTGAAACTAGAAACTTGGAATTCGGACAGTAGATAAGATTTGTCATGTAAGGTATGTAGGGTAAAGAATGATCTCTTGGAAATTAGAAGAAAGGAAAGGAGTCGCCATCTCTCCGAACCCTTAAGGATGGAGACTTGAAATTTGGTATTTGGGTTTCACATTTTGAATACACGTGTTTCAACGTTTTTTCATATTTTAGTAAATAACACAAACTATTATATAAAAGACGAAGTTCTGAATGAATAACTGGCCGCACAAGCCAAACCGCTGAAACTAGAAACTTGGAATTCGGACAGTAGATAAGATTTGTCATGTAAGGTATGTAGGGTAAAGAAGGATTTCTTGGAAATTAGAAGAAAGGAAAGGTGTCGCCATCTCTCCGAACCCTTAAGGATGGAGACTTGAAATTTGGTATTTGGATGTCACATTTTGAATACACCTGTTTCAACGTTTTTTCATACTTTAGTAAATAACACAAACTATTATATAAAAGACGAAGTTCTGAATGAATAACTGGCCGCACAAGCCAAACCGCTGAAACTAGAAACTTGGAATTCGGACAGTAGATAAGATTTGTCATGTATGGTATGTAGGGTAAAGAAGTATTTCTTGGAAATTAGAAGAAAGGAAAGGAGTCGCCATCTCTCCGAACCCTTAAGGATGGAGCCTTGAAATTTGGTATTTGGATTTCACATTTTGAATACACGTGTTTCAACGTTTTTTCATACTTTAGTAAATAACACAAACTATTATATAAAAGACGAAGTTCTGAATGAATAACTGGTCGCACAAGCCAAACCGCTGAAACTAGAAACTTGGAATTCGGACAGTAGATAAGATTTGTCATGTACGGTATGTAGGGTAAAGAATGATTTCTTGGAAATTAGAAGAAAGGAAAGGAGTCGCCATCTCTCCGAATCCCTTAAGGATGGAGGTATTTGGATTTCACATTTTGAATACACGTGTTTCAACGTTTTTTCATACTTTAGTAGATAACACAAACTATTATATAAAAGACGAAGTCCTGAATGAATAACTGGTCGCACAAGCCAAACCGCTGAAACTAGAAACTTGGAATTCGGACAGTAGATAAGATTTGTCATGTAAGGTATGTAGGGTAAAGAATGATTTCTTGGAAATTAGAAGAAAGGAAAGGAGTCGCCATCTCTCCGAACACTTAAGGATGGAGACTTGAAATTTGGTATTTGGATTTCACATTTTGAATACACGTGTTTCTACGTTTTTTCATACTTTAGTAAATAGCACAAACTATTATATAAAAGACGAAGTTCTGAATGAATAACTGGTCGCACAAGCCAAACCGCTGAAACTAGAAACTTGGAATTCGGACAGTAGATAAAATTTGTCATGTAAGGTATGTAGGGTAAAGAAGGATTTCTTGGAAATTAGAAAAAAGGAAAGGAGTCGCCATTTCTCCGAACCCTTAAGGATGGAGACTTGAAAATCGGTATTTGGATTTTACATTTTGAATACACGTGTTTCAACGTTTTTTCATACTTTAGTAAATAACACAAACTATTATATAAAAGACGAAGTCCTGAATGAATAACTGGTCGCACAAGCCAAACCGCTGAAACTAGAAACTTGGAATTCGGACAGTAGATAAGATTTGTCATGTAAGGAATGTAGGGTAAAGAAGGATTTCTTGGAAATTAGAAGAAAGGAAAGGAGTCGCCATCTCTCCGAACCCTTCAGGATGGAGACTTGAAATGTGGTATTTGGATTTCACATTTTGAATACACGTGTTTCAATGTTTTTCATACTTAAGTAAACAACACAAACTATTATATAGAAGACGAAGCCCTGAATGAATAACTGGTCGCACAAGCCAAACAGATGAAACTAGAAACTTGGTTCCGGACAGTAGATAAGATTTGTCATGTAAGGTATGTAGGGTAAACAAGGATTTCTTGGAAATTAGAAGAAAGGAAAGGAGTCGCCATTTCTCCGAATCCCTTAAGGATGGATGTATTTGGATTTCAAATTTTGAATAAACGTGTTTCAACGTTTTTTCATACTTTAGTAAATAACACAAACTATTATATAAAAGACGAAGTCCTGAATGAATAACTGGTCGCACAAGCCAAACCGCTGAAACTAGAAACTTGGAATTCGGACAGTATATAAGATTTGTCATGCAAGGTATGTAGGGTAAAGAAGGATTTCTTGGAAATTAGAAGAAAGGAAAGGAGTCACCATCTCTCCGAATCCCTTAAGAATGGAGGTATTTGGATTTCACATTTTGAATACACGTGTTTCTACGTTTTTTCATACTTTAGTAAATAACACAAACTATTATATAGAAGACAAAGTCCTGAATGAATAACTGGTCGCACAAGGCAAAACTCTGAAAGTAGAAACTTGGAATTCGGACAGTAGATAAGATTTGTCATGTAAGGTATGTAGGGTTAAGAAGGATTTCTTGGAAATTAGAAGAAAGGAAAGGAGTAACCATCTCTCCGAATCCCTTAAGAATGGAGGTATTTGGATTTCACATTTTGAATAAACGTGTTTCAACGTTTTTTCATACTTTAGTAAATAACACAAACTATTATATAAAAGACGAAGTTCTGAATGAATAACTGGTCGCACAAGCCAAACCGCTGAAACTAGAAACTTGGAATTCGGACAGTAGATAAGATTTGTCATGTAAGGTATGTAATGTAAAGAATGATTTCTTGGAAATTAGAAGAAAGGAAAGGGGTCGCCATCTCTCCGAATCCCTTAAGGATGGAGGTATTTGGATTTCACATTTTGAATACACGTGTTTCAAAGTTTTTTCATACTTTAGTAGATAACACAAACTATTATATAAAAGACGAAGTTCTGAATGAATAACTGGTCGCACAAGCCAAACCGCTGAAACTAGAAACTTGGAATTCGGACAGTAGATAAGATTTGTCATGTAAGGTATGTAGGGTAAAGAATGATCTCTTGGAAATTAGAAGAAAGGAAAGGAGTCGCCATCTCTCCGAACCCTTAAGGATGGAGACTTGAAATTTGGTATTTGGATTTCACATTTTGAATAGACGTGTTTCAACGTTTTTTCATATTTTAGTAAATAACACAAACTATTATATAAAAGACGAAGTTCTGAATGAATAACTGGCCGCACAAGCCAAACCGCTGAAACTAGAAACTTGGAATTCGGACAGTAGATAAGATTTGTCATGTAAGGTATGTAGGGTAAAGAAGGATTTCTTGGAAATTAGAAGAAAGGAAAGGTGTCGCCATCTCTCCGAACCCTTAAGGATGGAGACTTGAAATTTGGTATTTGGATGTCACATTTTGAATACACCTGTTTCAACGTTTTTTCATACTTTAGTAAATAACACAAACTATTATATAAAAGACGAAGTTCTGAATGAATAACTGGCCGCACAAGCCAAACCGCTGAAACTAGAAACTTGGAATTCGGACAGTAGATAAGATTTGTCATGTATGGTATGTAGGGTAAAGAAGTATTTCTTGGAAATTAGAAGAAAGGAAAGGAGTCGCCATCTCTCCGAACCCTTAAGGATGGAGCCTTGAAATTTGGTATTTGGATTTCACATTTTGAATACACGTGTTTCAACGTTTTTTCATACTTTAGTAAATAACACAAACTATTATATAAAAGACGAAGTTCTGAATGAATAACTGGTCGCACAAGCCAAACCGCTGAAACTAGAAACTTGGAATTCGGACAGTAGATAAGATTTGTCATGTACGGTATGTAGGGTAAAGAATGATTTCTTGGAAATTAGAAGAAAGGAAAGGAGTCGCCATCTCTCCGAATCCCTTAAGGATGGAGGTATTTGGATTTCACATTTTGAATACACGTGTTTCAAAGTTTTTTCATACTTTAGTAGATAACACAAACTATTATATAAAAGACGAAGTCCTGAATGAATAACTGGTCGCACAAGACAAACCGCTGAAACTAGAAACTTGGAATTCGGACAGTAGATAAGATTTGTCATGTAAGGTATGTAGGGTAAAGAATGATTTCTTGGAAATTAGAAGAAAGGAAAGGAGTCGCCATCTCTCCGAACACTTAAGGATGGAGACTTGAAATTTGGTATTTGGATTTCACATTTTGAATACACGTGTTTCTACGTTTTTTCATACTTTAGTAAATAGCACAAACTATTATATAAAAGACGAAGTTCTGAATGAATAACTGGTCGCACAAGCCAAACCGCTGGAACTAGAAACTTGGAATTCGGACAGTAGATAAAATTTGTCATGTAAGGTATGTAGGGTAAAGAAGGATTTCTTGGAAATTAGAAAAAAGGAAAGGAGTCGCCATTTCTTCGAACCCTTAAGGATGGAGACTTGAAAATCGGTATTTGGATTTTACATTTTGAATACACGTGTTTCAACGTTTTTTCATACTTTAGTAAATAACACAAACTATTATATAAAAGACGAAGTCCTGAATGAATAACTGGTCGCACAAGCCAAACCGCTGAAACTAGAAACTTGGAATTCGGACAGTAGATAAGATTTGTCATGTAAGGAATGTAGGGTAAAGAAGGATTTCTTGGAAATTAGAAGAAAGGAAAGGAGTCGCCATCTCTCCGAACCCTTCAGGATGGAGACTTGAAATGTGGTATTTGGATTTCACATTTTGAATACACGTGTTTCAACGTTTTTTCATACTTTAGTAAATAACACAAACTATTATATAAAAGACGAAGTTCTCAATGAATAACTGGTCGCCAAGCCAAAACTCTGAAAGTAGAAACTTGGAATTCGGACAGTAGATAAGATTTGTCATGTAAGGTATGTAGGGTAAAGAAGGATTTCTTGGAAATTAGAAGAAAGGAAAGGAGTCGCCATCTCTCCGAATCTCTTAAGGATGGAGGTATTTGGATTTCACATTTTGAATACACGTGTTCAACGTTTTTTCATACTTTAGTAAATAACACAAACTATTATATAAAAGACGAAGTCCTGAATGAATAACTGGTCGCACAAGCCAAAACTCTGAAAGTAGAAACTTGGAATTCGGACAGTAGATAAGATTTGTCATGCAAGGTATGTAGGGTAAAGAAGAATTTCTTGGAAATTAGAAGAAAGGAAAAAAGTCGCCATCTCTCTGAACCCTTAAGGATGGAGGTATTTGGATTTCACATTTTGAATACACGTGTTCAACGTTTTTTCATACTTTAGTAAATAACACAAACTATTATATAAAAGACGAAGTCCTGAATGAATAACTGGTCGCACAAGCCAAACCGCTGAAACTAGAAACTTGGAATTCGGACAGTAGATAAGATTTGTCATGTAAGGTATGTAGAGTAAAGAAGGATTTCTTGGAAATTAGAAGAAAGGAAAGGAGTCGCCATCTCTCCGAACCCTTCAGGATGGAGACTTGAAATGTGGTATTTGGATTTCACATTTTGAATACACGTGTTCAACGTTTTTTCATACTTTTGTAAATAACACAAACTATTATATAAAAGACGAAGTCCTGAATGAATAACTGGTCGCACAAGCCAAAACTCTGAAAGTAGAAACTTGGAATTCGGACAGTTGATAAGATTTGTCATGTAAGGTATGTAGGGTAAAGAAGGATTTCTTGGAAATTAGAAGAAAGGAAAGGAGTCGCCATCCCTCCGAACCCTTAAGGATGGAGACTTGAAGTTTGGTATTTGGATTTCACATTTTGAATACATGTGTTTCAACGTTTTTTCATACTTTAGTAAATAACACAAACTATTATATAAAAGACGAAGTTCTGAATGAATAACTGGTCGCACAAGCCAAACCGCTGGAACTAGAAACTTGGAATTCGGACAGTAGATAAGATTTGTCATGTAAGGTATGTAGGGTAAAGAAGGATTTCTTGGAAATTAGAAAAAAGGAAAGGAGTCGCCATCTCTCCGAACCCTTAAGGATGGAGACTTGAAAATCGGTATTTGGATTTTACATTTTGAATACACGTGTTTCAACGTTTTTTCATACTTTAGTAAATAACACAAACTATTATATAAAAGACGAAGTTCTGAATGAATAACTGGTCGCACAAGCCAAACCGCTGAAACTAGAAACTTGGAATTCGGACAGTAGATAAGATTTGTCATGTAAGTTATGTAGGGTAAAGAAGGATTTCTTGGAAATTAGTAGAAAGGAAAGGAGTCGCCATTTCTCCGAACCCTTGAGGATGGAAACCTGAAAGTTGGTGTTTGGATTTCACATTTTGAATACACGTGTTTCAACGTTTTTTCATACTTTAGTAAATAACACAAACTATTATATAAAAGACGAAGTCCTGAATGAATAACTGGTCGCACAAGCCAAACCGCTGAAACTAGAAACTTGGAATTCGGACAGTAGATAAGATTTGTCATGTAAAGTATGTAGAGTAAAGAAGGATTTCTTGGAAATTAGAAGAAAGGAATGGAGTCACCATCTCTCCGAATCCCTTAAGGATGGAGGTATTTGGATTTCACATTTTGAATACACGTGTTTCAACGTTTTTTCATACTTTATTAAATAACACAAACTACTATATAGAAGACGATGTCCTGAATGAATAACTGGTCGCACAAGCCAAACCGCTGAAACTAGAAACTTGGAATTCGGACAGTATATAAGATTTGTCATGCAAGGTATGTAGGGTAAAGAAGGATTTCTTGGAAATTAGAAGAAAGGAAAGGAGTCACCATCTCTCCGAATCCCTTAAGAATGGAGGTATTTGGATTTCACATTTTGAATACACGTGTTTCAACGTTTTTTCATACTTTATTAAATAACACAAACTATTATATAAAAGACGAAGTCCTGAATGAATAACTGGTCGCACAAGCCAAACCGCTGAAACTAGAAACTTGGAATTCGGACAGTAGATAAGATTTGTCATGTAAGGTATGTAGGGTAAAGAAGGATTTCTTGGAAATTAGTAGAAAGGAAAGGAGTCGCCATTTCTCCGAACCCTTGAGGATGGAAACCTGAAAGTTGGTATTTGGATTTCACATTTTGAATACACGTGTTTCAACGTTTTTTCATACTTTAGTAAATAACACAAACTATTATATAAAAGACGAAGTCCTGAATGAATAACTGGTCGCACAAGCCAAACCGCTGAAACTAGAAACTTGGAATTCGGACAGTAGATAAAATTTGTCATGTAAGGTATGTAGGGTAAAGAAGGATTTCTTGGAAATTAGAAGAAAGGAAAGGAGTCGCCAACTCTCCGAATCTTTTAAGGATGGAGGTATTTGGATTTCACATTTTGAATACACGTGTTTCAACGTTTTTTCATACTTTAGTAGATAACACAAACTATTATATAAAAGACGAAGTCCTGAATGAATAACTGGTCGCACAAGCCAAACCGCTGAAACTAGAAACTTGGAATTCGGACAGTAGATAAGATTTGTCATGTAAGGTATGTAGGGTAAAGAATGATTTCTTGGAAATTAGAAGAAAGGAAAGGAGTCGCCATCTCTCCGAACACTTAAGGATGGAGACTTGAAATGTGGTATTTGGATTTCACATTTTGAATACACGTGTTTCAACGTTTTTTCATACTTTAGTAAATAACACAAACTATTATATAAAAGACGAAGTTCTGAATGAATAACTGGTCGCACAAGATAAACCGCTGAAACTAGAAACTTGGAATTCGGACAGTAGATAAGATTTGTCATGTAAGGTATGTAGGGTAAAGAATGATTTCTAGGAAATTAGAAGAAAGGAAAGGAGTCGCCATCTTTCCGAACCTTAAGGATAGAGGTATTTGGATTTCACATTTTGAATACACGTGTTTCAACGTTTTTTCATACTTTAGTAAATAGCACAAACTATTATATAAAAGACGAAGTTCTGAATGAATAACTGGTCGCACAAGCCAAACCGCTGAAACTAGAAACTTGGAATTCGGACAGTAGATACGATTTGTCATGTAAGTTATGTAGGGTAAAGAATGATTTCTTGGAAATTAGAAGAAAGGAAAGGAGACGCCATCTCTCCGAACCCTTAAGGATGGAGGTATTTGGATTTCACATTTTGAATACACGTGTTTCAACGTTTTTTTATACTTTAGTAAATAAAACAAACTATTATATAAAAGACGAAGTTCTGAATGAATAACTGGTCGCGCAAGCAAAACCGCTGAAACTAGAAACTTGGAATTCGGACAGTAGATAAGATTTGTCATGTAAGGTATGTAGAGTAAAGAAGGATTTCTTGGAAATTAGAAGAAAGGAATGGAGTCACCATCTCTCCGAATCCCTTAAGGATGGAGGTATTTGGATTTCACATTTTGAATACACGTGTTTCAACGTTTTTTCATACTTTATTAAATAACACAAACTATTATATAGAAGACGATGTCCTGAATGAATAACTGGTCGCACAAGCCAAACCGCTGAAACTAGAAACTTGGAATTCGGACAGTATATAAGATTTGTCATGCAAGGTATGTAGGGTAAAGAAGGATTTCTTGGAAATTAGAAGAAAGGAAAGGAGTCACCATCTCTCCGAATCCCTTAAGAATGGAGGTATTTGGATTTCACATTTTGAATACACGTGTTTCAACGTTTTTTCATACTTTATTAAATAACACAAACTATTATATAAAAGACGAAGTCCTGAATGAATAACTGGTCGCACAAGCCAAACCGCTGAAACTAGAAACTTGGAATTCGGACAGTAGATAAGATTTGTCATGTAAGGTATGTAGGGTAAAGAAGGATTTCTTGGAAATTAGTAGAAAGGAAAGGAGTCGCCATTTCTCCGAACCCTTGAGGATGGAAACCTGAAAGTTGGTATTTGGATTTCACATTTTGAATACACGTGTTTCAACGTTTTTTCATACTTTAGTAAATAACACAAACTATTATATAAAAGACGAAGTCCTGAATGAATAACTGGTCGCACAAGCCAAACCGCTGAAACTAGAAACTTGGAATTCGGACAGTAGATAAGATTTGTCATGTAAGGTATGTAGGGTAAAGAAGGATTTCTTGGAAATTAGAAGAAAGGAAAGGAGTCGCCAACTCTCCGAATCTTTTAAGGATGGAGGTATTTGGATTTCACATTTTGAATACACGTGTTTCAACGTTTTTTCATACTTTAGTAGATAACACAAACTATTATATAAAAGACGAAGTCCTGAATGAATAACTGGTCGCACAAGCCAAACCGCTGAAACTAGAAACTTGGAATTCGGACAGTAGATAAGATTTGTCATGTAAGGTATGTAGGGTAAAGAATGATTTCTTGGAAATTAGAAGAAAGGAAAGGAGTCGCCATCTCTCCGAACCCTTAAGGATAGAGGTATTTGGATTTCACATTTTGAATACACGTGTTTCAACGTTTTTTCATACTTTAGTAAATAGCAAAAACTATTATATAAAAGACGAAGTCCTGAATGAATAACTGGTCGCACAAGCCAAACCGCTGAAACTAGAAACTTGGAATTCGGACAGTAGATACGATTTGTCATGTAAGTTATGTAGGGTAAAGAATGATTTCTTGGAAATTAGAAGAAAGGAAAGGAGACGCCATCTCCCCGAACCCTTAAGGATGGAGGTATTTGGATTTCACATTTTGAATACACGTGTTTCAACGTTTTTTTATACTTTAGTAAATAAAACAAACTATTATATAAAAGACGAAGTTCTGAATGAATAGCTGGTCGCACAAGCCAAACCGCTGAAACTAGAAACTTGGAATTCGGACAGTAGATAAGATTTGTCATGTAAGGTATGTAGGGTAAAGAATGATTTCTTGGAAATTAGAAGAAAGGAAAGGAGTCGCCATCTCTCCGAACCCTTAAGGATGGAGACTTGAAATTAGGTATTTGGATTTCACATTTTGAATACACGTGTTTCAACGTTTTCTCATACTTTAGTATATAACACAAACTATTATATAAAAGACGAAGTTCTGAATGAATAACTGGTCGCACAAGCCAAACCGCTGAAACTAGAAACTTGGAATTCGGACAGTAGATAAGATTTGTCATGTAAGGTATGTAGGGTAAAGAATGATTTCTTGGAAATTAGAAGAAAGGAAAGGAGTAGCCATCTTTCCGAACCCTTGAGGATTTAGACTTGAAATTTGGTATTTGGATTTCACATTTTGAATACACGTGTTTCAATGTTTTTTCATACTTAAGTAAACAACACAAACTATTATATAGAAGACGAAGCCCTGAATGAATAACTGGTCGCACAAGCCAAACAGATGAAACTAGAAACTTGGTTCCGGACAGTAGATAAGATTTTTCATGTAAGGTATGTAGGGTAAATAAGGATTTCTTGGAAATTAGAAGAAAGGAAAGGAGTCGCCATTTCTCCGAATCCCTTAAGGATGGATGTATTTGGATTTCAAATTTTGAATAAACGTGTTTCAACGTTTTTTCATACTTTAGTAAATAACACAAACTATTATATAAAAGACGAAGTCCTGAATGAATAACTGGTCGCACAAGCCAAACCGCTGAAACTAGAAACTTGGAATTCGGACAGTATATAAGATTTGTCATGCAAGATATGTAGGGTAAAGAAGGATTTCTTGGAAATTAGAAGAAAGGAAAAGAGTCGCCATCTCTCCGAATCCCTTAAGGATGGAGGTATTTGGATTTCACATTTTGAATACACGTGTTTCAACGTTTTTTCATACTTTAGTAGATAACAGAAACTATTATATAAAAGACGAAGTCCTGAATGAATAACTGGTCGCACAAGCCAAAACTCTGAAAGTAGAAACTTGGAATTCGGACAGTAGATAAGATTTGTCATGTAAGGTATGTAGAGTAAAGAATGATTTCTTGGAAATTAGAAGAAAGGAAAGGAGTCGCCATCTCTCCGAACCCTTAAGGATGGAGACTTGAAATTTGGTATTTGGATTTCACATTTTGAATACACGTGTTTCAACGTTTTTTCATATTTTAGTAAATAACACAAACTATTATATAAAAGACGAAGTTCTGAATGAATAATTGGTCGCACAAGCCAAACCGCTGAAATTAGAAACTTGGAATTCGGACAGTAGATAAGATTTGTCATGTATAGTATGTAGGGTAAAGAAGGATTTCTTGGAAATTAGAAGAAAGGAAAGGAGTCGCCATC
The DNA here is from genome assembly GCF_964235325.1 of Thermobia domestica. NCBI lineage: Eukaryota > Metazoa > Arthropoda > Insecta > Zygentoma > Lepismatidae > Thermobia > Thermobia domestica. The sequence continues at coordinate 268,802,565 of NC_137460.1, read as the reverse complement.
TCTCCGAAAACTTAAGGATGGAGACTTGAAATTTGGTATTTGGATTTCACATTTTGAATACACGTGTTTCATCGTTTTTTCATACTTTAGTAAATAACACAAACTATTATATAAAAGACGAAGTTCTGAATGAATAACTGGTCGCACAAGCCAAACCGCTGAAACTAGAAACTTGGAATTCGGACAGTAGACAAGATTTGTCATGCAAGGTATGTAGGGTAAAGAATGATTTCTTGGAAATTAGAAGAAAGGAAAGAAGTCGCCATCTCTCCGAACCCTTAAGGATGGAGGTATTTGGAATTCACATTTTGAATACACGTGTTTCAACGTTTTTTCATACTTCAGTAAATAACACAAACTATTATATAAAAGACGAAGTTCTGAATGAATAACTGGTCGCACAAGCCAAACCGCTGAAACTAGAAACTTGGAATTCGGACAGTAGATAAGATTTGTCATGTAAGGTATGTAGGGTAAAGAATGTTTTCTTGGAAATTAGAAGAAAGGAAAGGAGTCGCCATCTCTCCGAACCCTTAAGGATGGAGGTATTTGGATTTCACATTTTGAATACACGTGTTCAACGTTTTTTCATACTTTAGTAAATAACACAAACTATTATATAAAAGACGAAGTTCTGAATGAATAACTGGTCGCACAATCCAAAACTCTGAAAGTAGAAACTTGGAATTCGGACAGTAGATAAGATTTGTCATGTAAGGTATGTAGGGTAAAGAAGGATTTCTTGGATATTAGAAGAAAGGAAAGGAGTCGCCATCTCTCTGAACCCTTAAGGATGGAGGTATTTGGATTTCACATTTTGAATACACGTGTTCAACGTTTTTTCATACTTTAGTAAATAACACAAACTATTATATAAAAGACGAAGTTCTGAATGAATAACTGGTCGCACAAGCCAAACCGCTGAAACTAGAAACTTGGAATTCGGACAGTAGATAAGATTTGTCATGTAAGGTATGTAGAGTAAAGAAGGATTTCTTGGAAATTAGAGGAAAGGAAAGGAGTCGCCATCTCTCCGAACCCTTCAGGATGGAGACTTGAAATGTGGTATTTGGATTTCACATTTTGAATACACGTGTTCAACGTTTTTTCATACTTTAGTAAATAACACAAACTATTATATAAAAGACGAAGTCCTGAATGAATAACTGGTCGCACAAGCCAAAACTCTGAAAGTAGAAACTTGGAATTCGGACAGTTGATAAGATTTGTCATGTAAGGTATGTAGGGTAAAGAAGGATTTCTTGGAAATTAGAAGAAAGGAAAGGAGTCGCCATCTCTCCGAACCCTTAAGGATGGAGACTTGAAGTTTGGTATTTGGATTTCACATTTTGAATACATGTGTTTCAACGTTTTTTCATATTTTAGTAAATAACACAAACTATTATATAAAAGACGAAGTTCTGAATGAATAACTGGTCGCACAAGCCAAACCGCTGGAACTAGAAACTTGGAATTCGGACAGTAGATAAGATTTGTCATGTAAGGTATGTAGGGTAAAGAAGGATTTCTTGGAAATTAGAAAAAAGGAAAGGAGTCGCCATCTCTCCGAACCCTTAAGGATGGAGACTTGAAAATCGGTATTTGGATTTTACATTTTGAATACACGTGTTTCAACGTTTTTCATACTTTAGTAAATAACACAAACTATTATATAAAAGACGAAGTTCTGAATGAATAACTGGTCGCACAAGCCAAACCGCTGAAACTAGAAACTTGGAATTCGGACAGTAGATAAGATTTGTCATGTAAGGTATGTAGGGTAAAGAAGGATTTCTTGGAAATTAGAAGAAAGGAAAGGAGTCGCCATCTCTCCGAAAACTTAAGGATGGAGATTTGAAATTTGGTATTTGGATTTCACATTTTGAATACACGTGTTTCAACGTTTTTTCAAACTTTAGTAAATAACACAAACTGTTATATAAAAGACGAAGTTCTGAACGAATAACTGCTCGCACAAGCCAAACCGCTGAAACTGTAAACTTGGAATTCGGACAGCAGATAAGATTTGTCATGTAAGGTATATAGGGCATAGAATGATTTCTTGGAAATTAGAAGAAAGGAAAGGAGTTGCCATCTCTCCGAACACTTAAGGATGGAGACTTGAAATTTGGTATTTGGATTTCACATTTTGAATACACGTGTTACAACGTTTTTTTATACTTTAGTAAATAACACAAACTATTATATAAAAGACGAAGTTCTGAATGAATAACTGGCCGCACAAGCCAAATCGCTGAAACTAGAAACTTGGAATTCGGACAGTAGATAAGATTTGTCATGTATGGTATGTAGGGTAAAGAAGGATTTCTTGGAAATTAGAAGAAAGGAAAGGAGTCGCCATCTCTCCGAACATTTAAGGATGGAGACTTGAAATGTGGAATTTGGATTTCACATTTTGAATACACGTGTTTCACGTTTTTTCATACTTTAGTAAATAACACAAACTATTATATAAAAGACGAAGTTCTGAATGAACAACTGGTCGCACAAGCCAAAACTATAAAACTAGAAACTTGGAATTCGGACAGTAGATAAGATTTGTCATGTAAGGTATGTAGAGTAAAGAAGGATTTCTTGGAAATTAGAGGAAAGGAAAGGAGTCGCCATCTCTCCGAACCCTTCAGGATGGAGACTTGAAATGTGGTATTTGGATTTCACATTTTGAATACACGTGTTCAACGTTTTTTCATACTTTAGTAAATAACACAAACTATTATATAAAAGACGAAGTCCTGAATGAATAACTGGTCGCACAAGCCAAAACTCTGAAAGTAGAAACTTGGAATTCGGACAGTTGATAAGATTTGTCATGTAAGGTATGTAGGGTAAAGAAGGATTTCTTGGAAATTAGAAGAAAGGAAAGGAGTCGCCATCTCTCCGAACCCTTAAGGATGGAGACTTGAAGTTTGGTATTTGGATTTCACATTTTGAATACATGTGTTTCAACGTTTTTTCATATTTTAGTAAATAACACAAACTATTATAGAAAAGACGAAGTTCTGAATGAATAACTGGTCGCACAAGCCAAACCGCTGGAACTAGAAACTTGGAATTCGGACAGTAGATAAGATTTGTCATGTAAGGTATGTAGGGTAAAGAAGGATTTCTTGGAAATTAGAAAAAAGGAAAGGAGTCGCCATCTCTCCGAACCCTTAAGGATGGAGACTTGAAAATCGGTATTTGGATTTTACATTTTGAATACACGTGTTTCAACGTTTTTCATACTTTAGTAAATAACACAAACTATTATATAAAAGACGAAGTTCTGAATGAATAACTGGTCGCACAAGCCAAACCGCTGAAACTAGAAACTTGGAATTCGGACAGTAGATAAGATTTGTCATGTAAGGTATGTAGGGTAAAGAAGGATTTCTTGGAAATTAGAAGAAAGGAAAGGAGTCGCCATCTCTCCGAAAACTTAAGGATGGAGATTTGAAATTTGGTATTTGGATTTCACATTTTGAATACACGTGTTTCAACGTTTTTTCAAACTTTAGCAAATAACACAAACTATTATATAAAAGACGAAGTTCTGAACGAATAACTGCTCGCACAAGCCAAACCGCTGAAACTGTAAACTTGGAATTCGGACAGCAGATAAGATTTGTCATGTAAGGTATATAGGGCATAGAATGATTTCTTGGAAATTAGAAGAAAGGAAAGGAGTCGCCATCTCTCCGAACACTTAAGGATGGAGACTTGAAATTTGGTATTTGGATTTCACATTTTGAATACACGTGTTACAACGTTTTTTTATACTTTAGTAAATAACACAAACTATTATATAAAAGACGAAGTTCTGAATGAATAACTGGCCGCACAAGCCAAATCGCTGAAACTAGAAACTTGGAATTCGGACAGTAGATAAGATTTGTCATGTATGGTATGTAGGGTAAAGAAGGATTTCTTGGAAATTAGAAGAAAGGAAAGGAGTCGCCATCTCTCCGAACATTTAAGGATGGAGACTTGAAATGTGGAATTTGGATTTCACATTTTGAATACACGTGTTTCACGTTTTTTCATACTTTAGTAAATAACACAAACTATTATATAAAAGACGAAGTTCTCAATGAATAACTGGTCGCACAAGCCAAACCGCTGAAACTAGAAACTTGGAATTCGGACAGTAGACAAGATTTGTCATGCAAGGTATGTAGGGTAAAGAATGATTTCTTGGAAATTAGAAGAAAGGAAAGAAGTCGCCATCTCTCCGAACCCTTAAGGATGGAGGTATTTGGAATTCACATTTTGAATACACGTGTTTCAACGTTTTTTCATACTTCAGTAAATAACACAAACTTTTATATAAAAGACGAAATTCTGAATGAATAACTGGTCGCAAAAGCCAAACCGCTGAAACTAGAAACTTGGAATTCGGACAGTAGATAAGATTTGTCATGTAAGGTATGTAGGGTAAAGAATGTTTTCTTGGAAATTAGAAGAAAGGAAAGGAGTCGCCATCTCTCCGAACCCTTAAGGATGGAGGTATTTGGATTTCACATTTTGAATACACGTGTTTCAACGTTTTTCATATTTTAGTAAATAACACAAACTATTATATAAAAGACGAAGTTCTGAATGAATAACTGGTCGCACAAGCCAAACTGCTGAAACTAGAAACTTGGAATTCGGACAGTAGATAAGATTTGTCATGTAAGGTATGTAGGGTAAAGAAGGATTTCTTGGAAATTAGAAGAAAGGAAAGGAGTCGCCATCTCTCCGAACCCTTAAGGATGGAGACTTGAAATTTGGTATTTGGATTTCACATTTTGAATACACGTGTTTCAACGTTTTTTCATATTTTAGTAAATAACACAAACTATTATATAAAAGACGAAGTTCTGAATGAATAACTGGCCGCACAAGCCAAACCGCTGAAACTAGAAACTTGGAATTCGGACAGTAGATAAGATTTGCCATGTATGGTACGTAGGGTAAAGAAGGATTTCTTGGAAATTAGAAGAAAGGAAAGGAGTCGCCATCTCTCCGAACCCTTAAGGATGGAGACTTGAAGTTTGGTATTTGGATTTCACATTTTGAATATATGTGTTTCAACGTTTTTTCATACTTTAGTAAATAACACAAACTATTATATAAAAGACGAAGTTCTGAATGAATAACTGGTCGCACAAGCCAAACCGCTGGAACTAGAAACTTGGAATTCGGACCGTAGATAAGATTTGTCATGTAAGGTATGTATGGTAAAGAATGATTTCTTGGAAATTAGAAGAAATGAAAGGAGTCGCCATCTCTCCAATCACTTAAGGATGGAGACTTGAAATTTGGTATTTGGATTTCACATTTTGAATACACGTGTTTCAACGTTTTTTCATACTTTAGTAAATAACACAAACTATTATATAAAAGACGAAGTTCTGAATGAATAACTGGTCGCACAAGCCAAACCGCTGAAACTAGAAACTTGGAATTCGGACAGTAGATAAGATTTGTCATGTAAGGTATGTAGGGTAAAGAATGATTTCTTGGAAATTAGAAGAAAGGAAAGGAGTCGCCATTTCTCTGAATAACTTAAGGATGGAGGTATTAGGATTTCACATTTTGAATACACGTGTTTCAACGGTTTTTCATACTTTAGTAAATAACACAAACTATTATATAAAAGACGAAGTCCTGAATGAAAAACTGGTCGCACAAGCCAAACCGCTGAGACTAGAAACTTGGAATTCGGACAGTAGATAAGATTTGTCATGTAAGGTATGTAGGGTAAAGAATGATTTCTTGGAAATTAGAAGAAAGGAAAGGAGTCGCCATCTCTCCGAACCCTTAAGGATGGAGGTATTTGGATTTCACATTTTGAATACACGTCTTTCAACGTTTTTTCATACTTTATTAAATAACACAAACTATTATATAAAAGACGAAGTTCTGAATGAATAACATCTTCGCACAAGCCAAACCGCTGAAACTAGAAACTTGGAATTCGGACAGTAGATAAGATTTGTCATGTAAGGTATGTGAGGTAAAGAATGATTTCTTGGAAATTAGAAGAAAGGAAAGGAGTCGCCATCTCTCCGAACCCTTAAGGATGGAGACTTGAAATTAGGTATTTGGATTTCACATTTTGAATAATCGTGTTTCAACGTTTTTTCATACTTTAGTAAATAACACAAACTATTATATAAAAGACGAAATTCTGAATGAATAACTGGTCGCACAAGCCAAACCGCTGAAACTAGAAACTTGGAATTCGGACAGTAGATAAGATTTGTCATGTAAGGTATGTAGGGTAAAGAATGATTTCTTGGAAATTAGAAGAAAGGAAAGGAGTCGCCATCTTTCCGAACCCTTGAGGATTTAGACTTGAAATTTGGTATTTGGATTTCACATTTTGAATACACGTGTTTCAATGTTTTTTCATACTTAAGTAAACAACACAAACTATTATATAGAAGACGAAGCCCTGAATGAATAACTGGTCGCACAAGCCAAACAGCTGAAACTAGAAACTTGGTTTCGGACAGTAAATAAGATTTGTCATGTAAGGTATGTAGGGTAAAGAAGGATTTCTTGGAAATTAGAAGAAAGGAAAGGAGTCGCTATTTCTCCGAATCCCTTAAGGATGGATGTATTTGGATTTCAAATTTTGAATAAACGTGTTTCAACGTTTTTTCATACTTTAGTAAATAACACAAACTATTATATAAAAGACGAAGTCCTGAATGAATAACTGGTCGCACAAGCCAAACCGCTGAAACTAGAAACTTGGAATTCGGACAGTATATAAGATTTGTCATGCAAGGTATGTAGGGTAAAGAAGGATTTCTTGGAAATTAGAAGAAAGGAAAGGAGTCACCATCTCTCCGAATCCCTTAAGAATGGAGGTATTTGGATTTCACATTTTGAATACACGTGTTTCTACGTTTTTTCATACTTTAGTAAATAACACAAACTATTATATAGAAGACAAAGTCCTGAATGAATAACTGGTCGCACAAGCCAAAACTCTGAAAGTAGAAACTTGGAATTCGGACATTAGATAAGATTTGTCATGTAAGGTATGTAGGGTTAAGAAGGATTTCTTGGAAATTATAAAAAAGGAAAGGAGTAACCATCTCTCCGAATCCCTTAAGAATGGAGGTATTTGGATTTCACATTTTGAATATACGTGTTTCTACGTTTTTTCATACTTTAGTAAACAACACAAACTATTATATAGAAGACAAAGTCCTGAATGAAAAACTGGTCGCTCAAGCCAAAACTCTGAAAGTAGAAACTTGGAATTCGGACAGTAGATAAGATTTGTCATGTAAGGTATGTAGAGTAAAGAAGGATTTGTTGGAATTTAGAAGAAAGGAATGGAGTCACCATCTCTCCGAATCCCTTAAGGATGGAGGTATTTGGATTTCACATTTTGAATACACGTGTTTCAACGTTTTTTCATACTTTATTAAATAACACAAACTAATATATAGAAGACGATGTCCTGAATGAATAACTGGTCGCACAAGCCAAACCGCTGAAACTAGAAACTTGGAATTGGGAGAGTAGATAAGATTTGTCATGTAAGGTATGTAGGGTAAAGAATGATTTCTTGGAAATTAGAAGAAAGGAAAGGAGTCGCCATCTCTCCGAACCCTTAAGGATGGAGGTATTTGGATTTCACATTTTGAATACACGTGTTTCAACGTTTTTTCATACTTTATTAAATAACACAAACTACTATATAGAAGACGATGTCCTGAATGAATAACTGGTCACACAAGCTAAACCGCTGAAACTTGAAACTTGGAATTGGGACAGTAGATAAGATTTGTCATGTAAGTTATGTAGCGTAAAGAAGGATTTTTGGAAACTAGAAGAAAAGGAAGGAGTCGCCATCTCTCCGAACCCTTAAGGGTGGTAGTATTTGGATTTCACATTTTGAATACACGTGTTTCAACGTTTTTTCATAGTTTAGTAAATAACACAAACTATTATATAAAAGACGAAGTCCTGAATGAATAGCTGGTCGCACAAGCCAAACCGCTGAAACTAGAAACTTGGAATTCGGACAGTAGATAAGATTTGTCATGTAAGGTATGTAGGTTAAAGAAGGATTTCTTGGAAATTAGAAGAAAGGAAAGGAGTCGCCATTTCTCCGAACCCTTGAGGATGGAAACCTGAAAGTTGGTGTTTGGATTTCACATTTTGAATACACGTGTTTCAACGTTTTTTCATACTTTAGTAAATAACACAAACTATTATATAAAAGACGAAGTCCTGAATGAATAACTGGTCGCACAAGAAAAACCGCTGAAACTAGAAACTTGGAATTCGGACACTAGATAAGATTTGTCATGTAAGGTATGTAGGGTAAAGAATGATTTCTTGGAAATTAGAAGAAAGGAAAGAAGTCGCCATCTCTCCGAATCCCTTAAGGATGGAGGTATTTGGATTTCACATTTTGAATACACGTGTTTCAACGTTTTTTCATACTTTAGTAGATAACACAAACTATTATATAAAAGACGAAGTCCTGAATGAATAACTGGTAGCACAAGCCAAACCGCTGAAACTAGAAACTTGGAATTCGGACAGTAGATAAAATTTGTCATGTAAGGTATGTAAGGTAAAGAAGGATTTCTTGGAAATTAGAAGAAAGGAAAGGAGTCGCCATCTCTCCGAAACCTTAAGGATGGAGACTTGAAATTTGTTATTTGGATTTCACATTTTGAATACACGTGTTTCAACGTTTTTTCATATTTTAGTAAATAACACAAACTATTATATAAAAGACGAAGTTCTGAATGAATAACTGGCCGCACAAGCCAAACCGCTGAAACTAGAAACTTGGAATTCGGACAGTAGATAAGATTTGTCATGTATGGTAATTAGGGTAAAGAAGGATTTCTTGGAAATTAGAAGAAAGGAAAGGAGTCGCCATCTCTCCGAACCCTTAAGGATGGAGACTTGAAGTTTGGTATTTGGATTTCACATTTTGAATACATGTGTTTCAACGTTTTTTCATACTTTAGTAAATAACACAAACTATTATATAAAAGACAAAGTTCTGAATGAATAACTGGTCGCACAAGCCAAACCGCTGGAACTAGAAACTTGGAATTCGGACAGTAGATAAGATTTGTCATGTAAGGTATGTATGGTAAAGAATGATTTCTTGGAAATTAGAAGAAATGAAAGGAGTCGCCATCTCCCCGAACACTTAAGGATGGAGACTTGAAATTTGGTATTTGGATTTCACATTTTGAATACACGTGTTTCAACGTTTTTTCATACTTTAGTAAATAACACAAACTATTATATAAAAGACGAAGTTCTGAATGAATAACTGGTCGCACAAGCCAAACCGCTGAAACTAGAAACTTGGAATTCGGACAGTAGATAAGATTTGTCATGTAAGGTATGTAGGGTAAAGAATGATTTCTTGGAAATTAGAAGAAAGGAAAGGAGTCGCCATCTCTCTGAATCCCTTAAGGATGGAGGTATTAGGATTTCACATTTTGAATACACGTGTTTCAACGGTTTTTCATACTTTAGTAAATAACACAAACTATTATATAAAAGACGAAGTCCTGAATGAAAAACTGGTCGCACAAGCCAAACCGCTGAGACTAGAAACTTGGAATTCGGACAGTAGATAAGATTTGTCATGTAAGGTATGTAGGGTAAAGAAGGATTTCTTGGAAATTAGAAGAAAGGAAAGGAGTCGCCATCTCTCCGAACCCTTAAGGATGGAGGTATTTGGATTTCACATTTTGAATACACGTCTTTCAACGTTTTTTCATACTTTATTAAATAACACAAACTATTATATAAAAGACGAAGTTCTGAATGAATAACTGGTCGCACAAGCCAAACCGCTGAAACTAGAAACTTGGAAGTCGGACAGTAGATAAAATTTGTCATGTAAGGTATGTAGGGTAAAGAATGATTTCTTGGAAATTAGAAGAAAGGAAAGAAGTCGCCATCTCTCCGAAACCTTAAGGATGGAGGTATTTGGATTTCACATTTTGAATACACGTCTTTCAACGTTTTTTCATACTTTATTAAATAACACAAACTATTATATAAAAGACGAAGTTCTGAATGAATAACTGGTCGCACAAGCCAAACCGCTGAAACTAGAAACTTGGAAGTCGGACAGTAGATAAAATTTGTCATGTAAGGTATGTAGGGTAAAGAATGATTTCTTGGAAATTAGAAGAAAGGAAAGAAGTCGCCATCTCTCCGAACCCTTAAGGATGGAGGTATTTGGATTTCACATTTTGAGTACACGTGTTTCAACGTTTTTTCATACTTTAGTAAATAACACAAACTATTATATAAAAGACGAAGTCCTGAATGAATAACTGGTCGCACAAGCCAAACAGCTGAAACTAGAAACTTGGAATTCGGACAGTAGATAAGATTTGTCATGTAAGGTATGTAGGGTAAAGAATGATTTCTTGGAAATTAGAAGAAAGGAAAGGAGTTGCCATCTCTCCGAACCCTTAAGGATGGAGGTATTTGGATTTCACATTTTGAATACACGTGTTTCAACGTTTTTTCATACTTTAGTAAATAACACAAACTATTATATAAAAGACGAAGTCCTGAATGAATAACTGGTCGCACAAGCCAAACCGCTGAAACTAGAAACTTGGAATTCGGACAGTAGATAAGATTTGTCATGTAAGGTATGTAGGGTAAAGAATAATTTCTTTTAAATTAGAAGAAAGGAAAGGAGTCCCCATCTCTCCGAACCCTTAAGGATGGAGGTATTTGGATTTCACATTTTGAATACACGTGTTTCAACGTTTTTTCATACTTTAGTAAAAAACACAAACTATTATATAAAAGACGAAGTTCTGAATGAATAACTGGTCGCACAAGCCAAACCGCTGAAACTAGAAACTTGGAATTCGGACAGTAGATACGATTTGTCATGTAAGTTATGTAGGGTAAAGAATGATTTCTTGGAAATTAGAAGAAAGGAAAGGAGACGCCATCTCTCCGAACCCTTAAGGATGGAGGTATTTGGATTTCACATTTTGAATACACGTGTTTCAACGTTTTTTTATACTTTAGTAAATAAAACAAACTATTATATAAAAGACGAAGTTCTGAATGAATAACTGGTCGCACAAGCAAAACCGCTGAAACTAGAAACTTGGAATTCGGACAGTAGATAAGATTTGTCATGTAAGGTATGTGGGGTAAAGAATGATTTCTTGGAAATTAGAAGAAAGGAAAGGAGTCGCCATCTCTCCGAACCCTTAAGGATGGAGACTTGAAATTAGGTATTTGGATTTCACATTTTGAATACACGTGTTTCAACGTTTTTTCATACTTTAGTAAATAACACAAACTATTATATAAAAGACGAAGTTCTGAATGAATAACTGGTCGCACAAGCCAAACCGCTGAAACTAGAAACTTGGAATTCGGACAGTAGATAAGATTTGTCATGTAAGGTATGTAGGGTAAAGAATGATTTCTTGGAAATTAGAAGAAAGGAAAGGAGTCGCCATCTTTCCGAACCCTTGAGGATTTAGACTTGAAATTTGGTATTTGGATTTCACATTTTGAATACACGTGTTTCAATGTTTTTTCATACTTAAGTAAACAACACAAACTATTATATAGAAGACGAAGCCCTGAATGAATAACTGGTCGCACATGCCAAAAAGCTGAAACTAGAAACTTGGTTCCGGACAGTAGATAAGTATTGTCATGTAAGGTATGTAGGGTAAAGAAGGATTTCTTGGAAATTAGAAGAAAGGAAAGGAGTCTCCATTTCTCCGAATCCCTTAAGGATGGATGTATTTGGATTTCAAATTTTGAATAAACGTGTTTCAACGTTTTTTCATACTTTAGTAAATAACACAAACTATTATATAGAAGACAAAGTCCTGAATGAAAAACTGGTCGCTCAAGCCAAAACTCTGAAAGTAGAAACTTGGAATTCGGACAGTAGATAAGATTTGTCATGTAAGGTATGTAGAGTAAAGAAGGATTTTTTGGAAATTAGAAGAAAGGAATGGAGTCACCATCTCTCCGAATCCCTTAAGGATGGAGGTATTTGGATTTCACATTGTGAATACACGTGTTTCAACGTTTTTTCATACTTTATTAAATAACACAAACTACTATATAGAAGACGATGTCCTTAATGAATAACTGGTCGCACAAGCCAAACCGCTGAAACTAGAAACTTGGAATTCGGACAGTATATAAGATTTGTCATGCAAGGTATGTAGGGTAAAGAAGGATTTCTTGGAAATTAGAAGAAAGGAAAGGAGTCACCATCTCTCCGAACACTTAAGGATGGAGACTTGAAATGTGGTATTTGGATTTCACATTTTGAATACACGTGTTTCAATGTTTTTTCATACTTTTGTAAATAACACAAACTATTATATAAAAGACGAAGTTCTGAATGAATAACTGGTCGCACAAGCCAAACCGCTGAAACTAGAAAATTGGTTCCGGACAGTAGATAAGATTTGTCATGTAAGGTATGTGGGGTAAACAAGGATTTCTTGGAAATTAGAAGAAAGCAAAGGAGTCGCCATTTCTCCGAATCCCTTAAGGATGGATGTATTTGGATTTCAAATTTTGAATAAACGTGTTTCAAGGTTTTTTCATACTTTAGTAAATAACACGAACTATTATATAAAAGACGAAGTCCTGAATGAATAACTGGTCGCACAAGCCAAACCGCTGAAGCTAGAAACTTGGAATTCGGACAGTATATAAGATTTGTCATGCAAGGTATGTAGGGTAAAGAAGGATTTCTTGGAAATTAGAAGAAAGGAAAGGAGTCACCATCTCTCCGAATCCCTTAAAAATGGAGGTATTTGGATTTCACATTTTGAATACACGTGTTTCTACGTTTTTTCATACTTTAGTAAATAACACAAACTATTATATAGAAGACAAAGTCCTGAATGAATAACTGGTCGCACAAGCCAAAACTCTGAAAGTAGAAACTTGGAATTCGGACAGTAGATAAGATTTGTCATGTAAAGTATGTAGGGTTAAGAAGGATTTCTTGGAAATTAGAAGAAAGGAAAGGAGTCACCATCTCTCCGAATCCCTTAAGAATGGAGGTATTTGGATTTCACATTTTGAATACACGTGTTTCTACGTTTTTTCATACTTTAGTAAATAACACAAACTATTATATAAAAGACGAAGTCCTGAATGAATAACTGGTCGCACAAGCCAAACCGCTGAAACTAGAAACTTGGAATTCGGACAGTAGATAAGATTTGTCATGTAAGGTATGTAGGGTAAAGAATGATTTCTTGGAAATTAGAAGAAAGGAAAGGAGTCGCCATCTCTCCGAACCCTTAAGGATGGAGACTTGAAATTTGGTATTTGGATTTCACATTTTGAATACACGTGTTTCAACGTTTTTTCATATTTTAGTAAATAACACAAACTATTATATAAAAGACGAAGTTCTGAATGAATAACTGGCCGCACAAGCCAAACCGCTGAAACTAGAAACTTGGAATTCGGACAGTAGATAAGATTTGTCATGTATGGTACGTAGGGTAAAGAAGGATTTCTTGGAAATTAGAAAAAAGGAAAGGAGTCGCCATCTCTCCGAACCCTTAAGGATGGAGACTTGAAGTTTGGTATTTGTATTTCACATTTTGAATACATGTGTTTCAACGTTTTTTCATACTTTAGTAAATAACACACACTATTATATAAAAGACGAAGTTCTGAATGAATAACTGGTCGCACAAGCCAAACCGCTGGAACTAGAAACTTGGAATTCGGACAGTAGATAAGATTTGTCATGTAAGGTATGTATGGTAAAGAATGATTTCTTGGAAATTAGAAGAAATGAAAGGAGTCGCCATCTCTCCGAACACTTAAGGATGGAGACTTGAAATTTGGTATTTGGATTTCACATTTTCAATACACGTGTTTCAACGTTTTTTCATACTTTAGTAAATAGCACAAACTATTATATAAAAGACGAAGTTCTGAATGAATAACTGGTCGCACAAGCCAAACCGCTGAAACTAGAAACTTGGAATTCGGACAGTAGATACGATTTGTCATGTAAGTTAAGTAGGGTAAAGAATGATTTCTTGGAAATTAGAAGAAAGGAAAGGAGACGCCATCTCTCCGAACACTTAAGGATGGAGACTTGAAGTTTGGTATTTGGATTTCACATTTTGAATACATGTGTTTCAACGTTTTTTCATACTTTAGTAAATAGCACAAACTATTATATAAAAGACGAAGTTCTGAATGAATAACTGGTCGCACAAGCCAAACCACTGAAACTAGAAACTTGGAATTCGGACAGTAGATACGATTTGTCATGTAAGTTATGTAGGGTAAAGAATGATTTCTTGGAAATTAGAAGAAAGGAAAGGAGACGCCATCTCTCCGAACCCTTAAGGATGGAGGTATTTGGATTTCACATTTTGAATACACGTGTTTCAACGTTTTTTTATACTTTAGTAAATAAAACAAACTATTATATAAAAGACGAAGTTCTGAATGAATAACTGGTCGCACAAGCAAAACCGCTGAAACTAGAAACTTGGAATTCGGACAGTAGATAAGATTTGTCATGTAAGGTATGTGGGGTAAAGAATGATTTCTTGGAAATTAGAAGAAAGGAAAGGAGTCGCCATCTCTCCGAACCCTTAAGGATGGAGACTTGAAATTAGGTATTTGGATTTCACATTTTGAATACACGTGTTTCAACGTTTTTTCATACTTTAGTAAATAACACAAACTATTATATAAAAGACGAAGTTCTGAATGAATAACTGGTCGCACAAGCCAAACCGCTGAAACTAGAAACTTGGAATTCGGACAGTAGATAAGATTTGTCATGTAAGGTATGTAGGGTAAAGAATGATTGCTTGGAAATTAGAAGAAAGGAAAGGAGTCGCCATCTTTCCGAACCCTTGAGGATTTAGAATTGAAATTTGGTATTTGGATTTCACATTTTGAATACACGTGTTTCAATGTTTTTTCATACTTAAGTAAACAACACAAACTATTATATAGAAGACTAAGCCCTGAATGAATAACTGGTCGCACAAGCCAAACAGCTGAAACTAGAAACTTGGTTCCGGACAGTAGATAAGATTTGTCATGTAACGTATGTAGGGTAAACCAGGATTTCTTGGAAATTAGAAGAAAGGAAAGGAGTCGCCATTTCTCCGAATCCCTTAAGGATGGATGTATTTGGATTTCAAATTTTGAATAAACGTGTTTCAACGTTTTTTCATACTTTAGTAAATAACACAAACTATTATATAAAAGACGAAGTCCTGAATGAATAACTGGTCGCACAAGCCAAACCGCTGAAACTAGAAACTTGGAATTCGGACAGTATATAAGATTTGTCATGCAAGGTATGTAGGGTAAAGAATGATTTCTTGGAAATTAGAAGAAAGGAAAGGAGTCACCATCTCTCCGAATCCCTTAAAAATGGAGGTATTTGGATTTCACATTTTGAATACACGTGTTTCTACGTTTTTTCATACTTTAGTAAATAACACAAACTATTATATAGAAGACAAAGTCCTGAATGAATAACTGGTCGCACAAGCCAAAACTCTGAAAGTAGAAACTTGGAATTCGGACAGTAGATAAGATTTGTCATGTATGGTATGTAGGGTTAAGAAGGATTTCTTGGAAATTAGAAGAAAGGAAAGGAGTCACCATCTCTCCGAATCCCTTAAGAATGGAGGTATTTGGATTTCACATTTTGAATACACGTGTTTCTACGTTTTTTCATACTTTAGTAAATAACACAAACTATTATATAAAAGACGAAGTCCTGAATGAATAACTGGTCGCACAAGCCAAACCGCTGAAACTAGAAACTTGGAATTCGGACAGTAGATAAGATTTGTCAATTAAGGTATGTAGTCTAAAGAATGATTTCTTGGAAATTAGAAGAAAGGAAAGGAGTCGCCATCTCTCCGAATCCCTTAAGGATGGAGGTATTTGGATTTCACATTTTGAATACACGTGTTTCAACGTTTTTTCATACTTTAGTAAATAACACAAACTATTATATAAAAGACGAAGTTCTGAATGAATAACTGGTCGCACAAGCCAAACCGCTGAAACTAGAAACTTGGAATTCGGACAGTAGATAAGATTTGTCATGTAAGGTATGTAGGGTAAAGAATGATTTCTTGGAAATTAGAAGAAAGGAAAGGAGTCGCCATCTCTCTGAATCCTTTAAGGATGGAGGTATTAGGATTTCACATTTTGAATACACGTGTTTCAACGGTTTTTCATACTTTAGTAAATAACAAAAAACTATTATATAAAAGACGAAGTCCTGAATGAAAAACTGGTCGCACAAGCCAAACCGCTGAGACTAGAAACTTGGAATCCGGACAGTAGATAAGATTTGTCATGTAAGGTATGTAGGGTAAAGAATGATTTCTTGGAAATTAGAAGAAAGGAAAGGAGTCGCCATCTCTCCGAACCCTTAAGGATGGAGGTATTTGGATTTCACATTTTGAATACACGTCTTTCAACGTTTTTTCATACTTTATTAAATAACACAAACTATTATATAAAAGACGAAGTTCTGAATGAATAACTGGTCGCACAAGCCAAACCGCTGAAACTAGAAACTTGGAAGTCGGACAGTAGATAAGATTTGTCATGTAAGGTATGTAGGGTAAAGAATGATTTCTTGGAAATTAGAAGAAAGGAAAGGAGTCGCCATCTCTCCGAACCCTTAAGGATGGAGGAATTTGGATTTCACATTTTGAGTACACGTGTTTCAACGTTTTTTCATACTTTAGTAAATAACACAAACTATTATATAAAAGACGAAGTTCTGAATGAATAACAGGTCGCACAAGCCAAACAGCTGAAACTAGAACCTTGGAATTCGGACAGTAGATAAGATTTGTCATGTAAGGTATGTAGGGTAAAGAATGATTTCTTGGAAATTAGAAGAAAGGAAAGGAGTTGCCATCTCTCCGAACCCTTAAGGATGGAGGTATTTGGATTTCACATTTTGAATACACGTGTTTCAACGTTTTTTCATACTTTAATAAATAACACAAACTATTATATAAAAGACGAAGTCCTGAATGAATAACTGGTCGCACAATCCAAACCGCTGAAACTAGAAACTTGGAATTCGGACAGTAGATAAGATTTGTCATGTAAGGTATGTAGGGTAAAGAATGATTTCTTTTAAATTAGAAGAAAGGAAAGGAGTCGCCATCTCTCCGAACCCTTAAGGATGGAGGTATTTGGATTTCACGTTTTGAATACACGTGTTTCAACGTTTTTTCATACTTTAGTAAATAACACAAACTATTATATAAAAGAGGAAGTTCTGAATGAATAACTGGTCGCACAAGCCAAACCGCTGAAACTAGAAACTTGGAATTCGGACAGTAGATAAGATTTGTCATGTAAGGTATGTAGGGTAAAGAATGATTTCTTGGAAATTAGAAGAAAGGAAAGGAGTCGCCATCTTTCCGAACCCTTAAGGATAGAGGTATTTGAATTTCACATTTTGAATACACGTGTTTCAACGTTTTTTCATACTTTAGTAAATAGCACAAACTATTATATAAAAGACGAAGTTCTGAATGAATAACTGGTCGCACAAGCCAAACCGCTGAAACTAGAAACTTGGAATTCGGACAGTAGATACGATTTGTCATGTAAGTTATGTAGGGTAAAGATTGATTTCTTGGAAATTAGAAGAAAGAAAGGAGACGCCATCTCTCCGAACCCTTAAGGATGGAGGTATTTGGATTTCACATTTTGAATACACGTGTTTCAACGTTTTTTTATAATTTAGTAAATAAAACAAACTATTATATAAAAGACGAAGTTCTGAATGAATAACTGGTCGCACAAGCAAAACCGCTGAGACTAGAAACTTGGAATTCGGACAGTAGATAAGATTTGTCATGTAAGTTATGTGGGGTAAAGAATGATTTCTTGGAAATTAGAAGAAAGGAAAAGAGTCGCCATCTCTCCGAACCCTTAAGGATGGAGACTTGAAATTAGGTATTTGGATTTCACATTTTGAATACACGTGTTTCAACGTTTTTTCATACTTTAGTAAATAACACAAACTATTATATAAAAGACGAAGTTCTGAATGAATAACTGGTCGCACAAGCCAAACCGCTGAAACTAGAAACTTGGAATTTGGACGGTAGATAAGATTTGTCATGTAAGGAATGTAGGGTAAAGAATGACTTCTTGGAAATTAGAAGAAAGGAAAGGAGTCGCCATCTTTCCGAACCCTTGAGGATTTAGACTTGAAATTTGGTATTTGGATTTCACATTTTGAATACACGTGTTTCAATGTTTTTTCATACTTAAGTAAACAACACAAACTATTATATAGAAGACGAAGCCCTGAATGAATAACTGGTCGCACACGCCAAACAGCTGAAACTAGAAACTTGGTTCCGGACAGTAGATAAGATTTGTCATGTAAGGTATGTAGGGTAAAGAAGGATTACTTGGAAATTAGAAGAAAGGAAAGGAGTCGCCATTTCTCCGAATCCCTTAAGGATGGATGTATTTGGATTTCAAATTTTGAATAAACGTGTTTCAACGTTTTTTCATACTTTAGTAAATAACACAAACTATTATATAAAAGACGAAGTCCTGAATGAATAACTGGTCGCACAAGCCAAACCGCTGAAACTAGAAACTTGGAATTCGGACAGTATATAAGATTTGTCATGCAAGGTATGTAGGGTAAAGAAGGATTTCTTGGAAATTAGAAGAAAGGAAAGGAGTCACCATCTCTCCGAATCCCTTAAGAATGGAGGTATTTGGATTTCACATTTTGAATACACGTGTTTCTACGTTTTTTCATACTTTAGTAAATAACACAAACTATTATATAGAAGACAAAGTCCTGAATGAAAAACTGGTCGCTCAAGCCAAAACTCTGAAAGTAGAAACTTGGAATTCGGACTGTAGATAAGATTTGTCATGTAAGGTATGTAGAGTAAAGAAGGATTTCTTGGAAATTAGAAGAAAGGAATGGAGTCACCATCTCTCCGAATCCCTTAAGGATGGAGGTATTTGGATTTCACATTTTGAATACACGTCTTTCAACGTTTTTTCATACTTTATTAAATAACACAAACTACTATATAGAAGACGATGTCCTGAATGAATAACTGGTCGCACAAGCCAAACCGCTGAAACTAGAAACTTGGAATTCGGACAGTATATAAGATTTGTCATGCAAGGTATGTAGGGTAAAGAAGGATTTCTTGGAAATTAGAAGAAAGGAAAGGAGTCACCATCTCTCCGAATCCCTTAAGAATGGAGGTATTTGGATTTCACATTTTGAATACACGTGTTTCAACGTTTTTTCATACTTTAGTAAATAACACAAACTATTATATAGAAGACAAAGTCCTGAATGAAAAACTGGTCGCTCAAGCCAAAACTCTGAAAGTAGAAACTTGGAATTCGGACTGTAGATAAGATTTGTCATGTAAGGTAAGTAGAGTAAAGAAGGATTTCTTGAAAATTAGAAGAAAGGAATGGAGTCACCATCTCTCCGAATCCCTTAAGGATGGAGGTATTTGGATTTCACATTTTGAATACACGTGTTTCAACGTTTTTTCATACTTTATTAAATAACACAAACTACTATATAGAAGACGATGTCCTGAATGAATAACTGGTCGCACAAGCCAAACCGCTGAAACTAGAAACTTGGAATTCGGACAGTATATAAGATTTGTCATGCAAGGTATGTAGGGTAAAGAAGGATTTCTTGGAAATTAGAAGAAAGGAAAGGAGTCACCATCTCTCCGAATCCCTTAAGAATGGAGGTATTTGGATTTCACATTTTGAATACACGTGTTTCAACGTTTTTTCATACTTTATTAAATAACACAAACTATTATATAAAAGACGAAGTCCTGAATGAATAACTGGTCGCACAAGCCAAACCGCTGAAACTAGAAACTTGGAATTCGGACAGTAGATAAGATTTGTCATGTAAGGTATGTAGGGTAAAGAATGATTTCTTGGAAATTAGAAGAAAGGAAAGGAGTCGCCATCTCTCCGAATACCTTAAGGATGGAGGTATTTGGATTTCACATTTTGAATACACGTGTTTCAACGTTTTTTCATACTTTAGTAGATAACACAAACTATTATATAAAAGACGAAGTCCTGGATGAATAACTGGTCGCACAAGCCAAACCGCTGAAACTAGAAACTTGGAATTCGGACAGTAGATAAGATTTGTCATGTAAGGTATGTAGGGTAAAGAATGATTTCTTTTAAATTAGAAAAAAAGGAAAGGAGTCGCCATCTCTCCGAACCCTTAAGGATGGAGGTATTTGGATTTCACATTTTGAATACACGTGTTTCAACATTTTTTCATACTTTAGTAAATAACACAAACTATTATATAAAAGACGAAGTTCTGAATGAATAACTGGTCGCACAAGCCAAACCGCTGAAACTAGAAACTTGGAATTCGGACAGTAGATACGATTTGTCATGTAAGTTATGTAGGGTAAAGATTGATTTCTTGGAAATTAGAAGAAAGAAAGGAGACGCCATCTCTCCGAACCCTTAAGGATGGAGGTATTTGGATTTCACATTTTGAATACACGTGTTTCAACGTTTTTTTATAATTTAGTAAATAAAACAAACTATTATATAAAAGACGAAGTTCTGAATGAATAACTGGTCGCACAAGCAAAACCGCTGAGACTAGAAACTTGGAATTCGGACAGTAGATAAGATTTGTCATGTAAGTTATGTGGGGTAAAGAATGATTTCTTGGAAATTAGAAGAAAGGAAAAGAGTCGCCATCTCTCCGAACCCTTAAGGATGGAGACTTGAAATTAGGTATTTGGATTTCACATTTTGAATACACGTGTTTCAACGTTTTTTCATACTTTAGTAAATAACACAAACTATTATATAAAAGACGAAGTTCTGAATGAATAACTGGTCGCACAAGCCAAACCGCTGAAACTAGAAACTTGGAATTTGGACAGTAGATAAGATTTGTCATGTAAGGAATGTAGGGTAAAGAATGACTTCTTGGAAATTAGAAGAAAGGAAAGGAGTCGCCATCTTTCCGAACCCTTGAGGATTTAGACTTGAAATTTGGTATTTGGATTTCACATTTTGAATACACGTGTTTCAATGTTTTTTCATACTTAAGTAAACAACACAAACTATTATATAGAAGACGAAGCCCTGAATGAATAACTGGTCGCACACGCCAAACAGCTGAAACTAGAAACTTGGTTCCGGACAGTAGATAAGATTTGTCATGTAAGGTATGTAGGGTAAAGAAGGATTACTTGGAAATTAGAAGAAAGGAAAGGAGTCGCCATTTCTCCGAATCCCTTAAGGATGGATGTATTTGGATTTCAAATTTTGAATAAACGTGTTTCAACGTTTTTTCATACTTTAGTAAATAACACAAACTATTATATAAAAGACGAAGTCCTGAATGAATAACTGGTCGCACAAGCCAAACCGCTGAAACTAGAAACTTGGAATTCGGACAGTATATAAGATTTGTCATGCAAGGTATGTAGGGTAAAGAAGGATTTCTTGGAAATTAGAAGAAAGGAAAGGAGTCACCATCTCTCCGAATCCCTTAAGAATGGAGGTATTTGGATTTCACATTTTGAATACACGTGTTTCTACGTTTTTTCATACTTTAGTAAATAACACAAACTATTATATAGAAGACAAAGTCCTGAATGAAAAACTGGTCGCTCAAGCCAAAACTCTGAAAGTAGAAACTTGGAATTCGGACTGTAGATAAGATTTGTCATGTAAGGTATGTAGAGTAAAGAAGGATTTCTTGGAAATTAGAAGAAAGGAATGGAGTCACCATCTCTCCGAATCCCTTAAGGATGGAGGTATTTGGATTTCACATTTTGAATACACGTGTTTCAACGTTTTTTCATACTTTATTAAATAACACAAACTACTATATAGAAGACGATGTCCTGAATGAATAACTGGTCGCACAAGCCAAACCGCTGAAACTAGAAACTTGGAATTCGGACAGTATATAAGATTTGTCATGCAAGGTATGTAGGGTAAAGAAGGATTTCTTGGAAATTAGAAGAAAGGAAAGGAGTCACCATCTCTCCGAATCCCTTAAGAATGGAGGTATTTGGATTTCACATTTTGAATACACGTGTTTCAACGTTTTTTCATACTTTAGTAAATAACACAAACTATTATATAGAAGACAAAGTCCTGAATGAAAAACTGGTCGCTCAAGCCAAAACTCTGAAAGTAGAAACTTGGAATTCGGACTGTAGATAAGATTTGTCATGTAAGGTAAGTAGAGTAAAGAAGGATTTCTTGAAAATTAGAAGAAAGGAATGGAGTCACCATCTCTCCGAATCCCTTAAGGATGGAGGTATTTGGATTTCACATTTTGAATACACGTGTTTCAACGTTTTTTCATACTTTATTAAATAACACAAACTACTATATAGAAGACGATGTCCTGAATGAATAACTGGTCGCACAAGCCAAACCGCTGAAACTAGAAACTTGGAATTCGGACAGTATATAAGATTTGTCATGCAAGGTATGTAGGGTAAAGAAGGATTTCTTGGAAATTAGAAGAAAGGAAAGGAGTCACCATCTCTCCGAATCCCTTAAGAATGGAGGTATTTGGATTTCACATTTTGAATACACGTGTTTCAACGTTTTTTCATACTTTATTAAATAACACAAACTATTATATAAAAGACGAAGTCCTGAATGAATAACTGGTCGCACAAGCCAAACCGCTGAAACTAGAAACTTGGAATTCGGACAGTAGATAAGATTTGTCATGTAAGGTATGTAGGGTAAAGAATGATTTCTTGGAAATTAGAAGAAAGGAAAGGAGTCGCCATCTCTCCGAATACCTTAAGGATGGAGGTATTTGGATTTCACATTTTGAATACACCTGTTTCAACGTTTTTTCATACTTTAGTAGATAACACAAACTATTATATAAAAGACGAAGTCCTGGATGAATAACTGGTCGCACAAGCCAAACCGCTGAAACTAGAAACTTGGAATTCGGACAGTAGATAAGATTTGTCATGTAAGGTATGTAGGGTAAAGAATGATTTCTTTTAAATTAGAAAAAAAGGAAAGGAGTCGCCATCTCTCCGAACCCTTAAGGATGGAGGTATTTGGATTTCACATTTTGAATACACGTGTTTCAACATTTTTTCATACTTTAGTAAATAACACAAACTATTATATAAAAGACGAAGTTCTGAATGAATAACTGGTCGCACAAGCCAAACCGCTGAAACTAGAAACTTGGAATTCCGACAGTAGATAAGATTTGTCATGTAAGGTATGTAGGGTAAAGAATGATTTCTTGGAAATTAGAAGAAAGAAAGGAGACGCCATCTCTCCGAACCCTTAAGGATGGAGGTATTTGGATTTCACATTTTGAATACACGTGTTTCAACGTTTTTTTATACTTTAGTAAATAAAACAAACTATTATATAAAAGACGAAGTTCTGAATGAATAACTGGTCGCACAAGCAAAACCGCTGAAACTAGAAACTTGGAATTCGGACAGTAGATAAGATTTGTCATGTAAGGTATGTGGGGTAAAGAATGATTTCTTGGAAATTAGAAGAAAGGAAAAGAGTCGTCATCTCTCCGAACCCTTAAGGATGGAGACTTGAAATTAGGTATTTGGATTTCACATTTTGAATACACGTGTTTCAACGTTTTTTCATACTTTAGTAAATAACACAAACTATTATATAAAAAACGAAGTTCTGAATGAATAACTGGTCGCACAAGCCAAACCGCTGAAACTAGAAACTTGGAATTCGGACAGTAGATAAGATTTGTCATGTAAGGAATGTAGGGTAAAGAATGATTTCTTGGAAATTAGAAGAAAGTAAAGGAGTCGCCATCTTTCCGAACCCTTGAGGATTTAGACTTGAAATTTGGTATTTGGATTTCACA
This sequence comes from Thermobia domestica, assembly GCF_964235325.1. Lineage (NCBI taxonomy): Eukaryota > Metazoa > Arthropoda > Insecta > Zygentoma > Lepismatidae > Thermobia > Thermobia domestica. The sequence continues at coordinate 268,778,606 of NC_137460.1, read as the reverse complement.
TTTTGAATACACGTGTTTCAATGATTTTTCATACTTAAGTAAACAACACAAACTATTATATAGAAGACGAAGCCCTGAATGAATAACTGGTCGCACAAGCCAAACAGCTGAAACTAGAAACTTGGTTCCGGACAGTAGATAAGATTTGTCATGTAAGGTATGTAGGGTAAAGAAGGATTTCTTGGAAATTAGAAGAAAGGAAAGGAGTCGCCATTTCTCCGAATCCCTTAAGGATGGATGTATTTGGATTTCAAATTTTGAATAAACGTGTTTCAACGTTTTTTCATACTTTAGTAAATAACACAAACTATTATATAAAAGACGAAGTCCTGAATGAATAACTGGTCGCACAAGCCAAACCGCTGAAACTAGAAACTTGGAATTCGGACAGTAGATAAGATTTGTCATGTAAGGTATGTAGGGTAAAGAATGATTTCTTGGAAATTAGAAGAAAGGAAAGGAGTCGCCATCCCTCCGAATCCCTTAAGGATGGAGGTATTTGGATTTCACATTTTGAATACACGTGTTTCAACGTTTTTTCATTCTTTAGTAGATAACACAAACTATTATATAAAAGACGAAGTCCTGGATGAATAACTGGTCGCACAAGCCAAACCGCTGAAACTAGAAACTTGGAATTCGGACAGTAGATAAGATTTGTCATGTAAGGTATGTAGGGTAAAGAATGATTTCTTGGAAATTAGAAGAAAGGAAAGGAGTCGCCATCTCTCCGAACACTTAAGGATGGAGACTTGAAATGTGGTATTTGGATTTCACATTTTGAATACACGTGTTTCAACGTTTTTTCATACTTTAGTAAATAGCACAAACTATTATATAAAAGACGAAGTTCTGAATGAATAACTGGTCGCACAAGCCAAACCGCTGAAACTAGAAACTTGGAATTCGGACAGTAGATACGATTTGTCATGTAAGTTATGTAGGGTAAAGAATGATTTCTTGGAAATTAGAAGAAAGGAAAAGAGACGCCATCTCTCCGAACCCTTAAGGATGGAGGTATTTGGATTTCACATTTTGAATACACGTGTTTCAACGTTTTTTTATACTTTAGTAAATAAAACAAACTATTATATAAAAGACGAAGTTCTGAATGAATAACTGGTCGCACAAGCAAAACCGCTGAAACTAGAAACTTGGAATTCGGACAGTAGATAAGATTTGTCATGTAAGGTATGTGGGGTAAAGAATGATTTTTTGGAAATTAGAAGAAAGGAAAGGAGTCGCCATCTCTCCGAACCCTTAAGGATGGAGACTTGAAATTAGGTATTTGGATTTCACATTTTGAATACACGTGTTTCAATGTTTTTTTAAAACTTAAGTAAACAACACAAACTATTATATAGAAGACGAAGCCCTGAATGAATAACTGGTCGCACAAGCCAAACAGCTGAAACTAGAAACTTGGTTCCGGACAGTAGATAAGATTTGTCATGTAAGGTATGTAGGGTAAAGAAGGATTTCCTGGAAATTAGAAGAAAGGAAAGGAGTCGCCATTTCTCCAAATCCTTTAAGGATGGATGTATTCGGATTTCAAATTTTGAATAAACGTGTTTCAACGTTTTTTCATACTTTAGTAAATAACACAAACTATTATATAAAAGACGAAGTCCTGAATGAATAACTGGTCGCACAAGCCAAACCGCTGAAACTAGAAACTTGGAATTCGGACAGTATATAAGATTTGTCATGCAAGGTATGTAGGGTAAAGAAGGATTTCTTGGAAATTAGAAGAAAGGAAAGGAGTCACCATCTCTCCGAATCCCTTAAGAATGGAGGTATTTGGATTTCACATTTTGAATACACGTGTTTCTACGTTTTTTCATACTTTAAAAAATAACACAAACTATTATATAGAAGACAAAGTCCTGAATGAATAACTGTTCGCACAAGCCAAAACTCTGAAAGTAGAAACTTGGAATTCGGACAGTAGATAAGATTTGTCATGTAAGGTATGTAGGGTTAAGAAGGATTTCTTGGAAATTAGAAGAAAGGAAAGGAGTAACCATCTCTCCGAATCCCTTAAGAATGGAGGTATTTGGATTTCACATTTTGAATACACGTGTTTCTACTTTTTTTCATACTTTAGTAAATAACACAAACTACTATATAGAATACGATGTCCTGAATGAATAACTGGTCGCACAAGCCAAACCGCTGAAACTAGAAACTTGGAATTGGGACAGTAGATAAGATTTGTCATTTAAGGTATGTAGGGTAAAGAAGGATTTCTTGGAAATTAGAAGAAAGGAAAGGAGTCACCATCTCTCCGAATCCCTTAAGGATGGAGGTATTTGGATTTCACATTTTGAATACACGTGTTTCAACGTTTTTTCATACTTTATTAAATAACACAAACTACTATATAGAAGACGATGTCTTGAATAAATAACTGGTCACACAAGCTAAACCGCTGAAACTAGAAACTTGGAATTCGGACAGTAGATAAGATTTGTCATGTAAGGTATGTAGGGTAAAGAAGGATTTCTTGGAAATTAGAAGAAAGGAAAGGAGTCGCCATTTCTCCGAACCCTTGAGGATGGAAACCTGAAAGTTGGTGTTTGGATTTCACATTTTGAATACACGTGTTTCAACGTTTTTTCATACTTTAGTAAATAACACAAACTATTATATAAAAGACGAAGTCCTGAATGAATAACTGGTCGCACAAGCCAAACCGCTGAAACTAGAAACTTGGAATTCGGACAGTAGATAAGATTTGTCATGTAAGGTATGTAGGGTAAAGAAGGATTTCTTGGAAATTAGAAGAAAGGAAAGGAGTCCCCATCTCTCCGAATCCCTTAAGGATGGAGGTATTTGGATTTCACATTTTGAATACACGTGTTTCAACGTTTTTTCATACTTTAGTAGAAAACACAAACTATTATATAAAAGACGAAGTCCTGGATGAATAACTGGTCGCACAAGCCAAACCGCTGAAACTAGAAACTTGGAATTCGGAGAGTAGATAAGATTTGTCATGTAAGGTATGTAGGGTAAAGAATGATTTCTTGGAAATTAGAAGAAAGGAAAGGAGTCGCCATCTCTCCGAACACTTAAGGATGGAGACTTGAAATGTGGTATTTGGATTTCACATTTTGAATACACGTGTTTCAACGTTTTTTCATACTTTAGTAAATAACACAAACTATTATATAAAAGACGAAGTTCTGAATGAATAACTGGTCGCACAAGCCAAACCGCTGAAACTAGAAACTTGGAATTCGGACAGTAGATAAGATTTGTCATGTAAGGTATGTAGGGTAAAGAATGATTTCTTGGAAATTAGAAGAAAGGAAAGGAGTCGCCATCTTTCCGAACCCTTAAGGATAGAGGTATTTGGATTTCACATTTTGAATACACGTGTTTCAACGTTTTTTCATACTTTAGTAAATAGCGCAAACTATTATATAAAAGACGAAGTTCTGAATGAATAACTGGTCGCACAAGCCAAACCGCTGAAACTAGAAACTTGGAATTCGGACAGTAGATACGATTTGTCATGTAAGTTATGTAGGGTAAAGAATGATTTCTTGGAAATTAGAAGAAAGGAAAGGAGACGCCATCTCTCCGAACCCTTAAGGATGGAGGTATTTGGATTTCACATTTTGAATACACGTGTTTCAACGTTTTTTTATACTTTAGTAAATAAAACAAACTATTATATAAAAGACGAAGTTCTGAATGAATAACTGGTCGCACAAGCAAAACCGCTGAAACTAGAAACTTGGAATTCGGATAGTAGATAAGATTTGTCATGTAAGGTATGTGGGGTAAAGAATGATTTCTTGGAAATTAGAAGAAAGGAAAGGAGTCGCCATCTCTCCGAACCCTTAAGGATGGAGACTTGAAATTAGGTATTTGGATTTCACATTTTGAATACACGTGTTTCAACGTTTTTTCATACTTTAGTAAATAACACAAACTATTATATAAAAGACGAAGCCCTGAATGAATAACTGGTCGCACAAGCCAAACAGCTGAAACTAGGAACTTGGTTCCGGACAGTAGATAAGATTTGTCATGTAAGGTATGTAGGGTAAAGAAGGATTTCTTGGAAATTAGAAGAAAGGAAAGGAGTCGCCATTTCTCCGAATCCCTTAAGGATGGATGTATTTGGATTTCAAATTTTGAATAAACGTGTTTCAACGTTTTTTCATACTTTAGTAAATAACACAAACTTTTATATAAAAGACGAAGTCCTGAATGAATAACTGGTCGCACAAGCCAAACCGCTGAAACTAGAAACTTGGAATTCGGACAGTATATAAAATTTGTCATGCAAGGTATGTAGGGTAAAGAAGTATTTCTTGGAAATTAGAAGAAAGGAAAGGAGTCACCATCTCTCCGAATCCCTTAAGAATGGAGGTATTTGGATTTCACATTTTGAATACACGTGTTTCTACGTTTTTTCATACTTTAGTAAATAACACAAACTATTATATAGAAGACAAAGTCCTGAATGAATAACTGGTCGCACAAGCCAAAACTCTGAAAGTAGAAACTTGGAATTCGGACAGTAGATAAGATTTGTCATGTAAGGTATGTAGGGTTAAGAAGGATTTCTTGGAAATTAGAAGAAAGGAAAGGAGTAACCATATCTCCGAATCCCTTAAGAATGGAGGTATTTGGATTTCACATTTTGAATACACGTGTTTCTACGTTTTTTCATATTTTAGAAAATAACACAAACTATTATATAGAAGACAAAGTCCTGAATGAAAAACTGGTCGCTCAAGCCAAAACTCTGAAAGTAGAAACTTGGAATTCGGACTGTAGATAAGATTTGTCATGTAAGGTATGTAGAGTAAAGAAGGATTTCTTGGAAATTAGAAGAAAGGAATGGAGTCACCATCTCTCCGAATCCCTTAAGGATGGAGGTATTTGGATTTCACATTTTGAATACACGTGTTTCAACGTTTTTTCATACTTTATTAAATAACACAAACTACTATATAGAAGACGATGTCCTGAATGAATAACTGGTCGCACAAGCCAAACCGCTGAAACTAGAAACTTGGAATTCGGACGGTATATAAGATTTGTCATGCAAGGTATGTAGGGTAAAGAAGGATTTCTTGGAAATTAGAAGAAAGGAAAGGAGTCACCATCTCTCCGAATCCCTTAAGAATGGAGGTATTTGGATTTCACATTTTGAATACACGTGTTTCAACGTTTTTTCATACTTTATTAAATAACACAAACAATTATATAAAAGACGAAGTCCTGAATGAATAACTGGTCGCACAAGCCAAACCGCTGAAACTAGAAACTTGGAATTCGGACAGTAGATAAGATTTGTCATGTAAGGTATGTAGGGTAAAGAAGGATTTCTTGGAAATTAGAAGAAAGGAAAGGAGTCGCCATTTCTCCGAACCCTTGAGGATGGAAACCTGAAAGTTGGTGTTTGGATTTCACATTTTGAATACACGTGTTTCAACGTTTTTTCATACTTTAGTAAATAACACAAACTATTATATAAAAGACGAAGTCCTGAATGAATAACTGGTCGCACAAGCCAAACCGCTGAAACTAGAAACTTGGAATTCGGACAGTAGATAAGATTTGTCATGTAAGGTATGTAGGGTAAAGAATGATTTCTTGGAAATTAGAAGAAAGGAAAGGAGTCGCCATCTCTCCGAATCCCTTAAGGATGGAGGTATTTGGATTTCACATTTTGAATACTCGTGTTTCAACGTTTTTTCATACTTTAGTAGATAACACAAACTATTATATAAAAGACGAAGTCCTGGATGAATAACTGGTCGCACAAGCCAAACCGCTGAAACTAGAAACTTGGAATTCGGACAGTAGATAAGATTTGTCATGTAAGGTATGTAGGGTAAAGAATGATTTCTTGGAAATTAGAAGAAAGGAAAGGAGTCGCCATCTCTCCGAACACTTAAGGATGGAGACTTGAAATGTGGTATTTGGATTTCAAATTTTGAATTCACGTGTTTCAACGTTTTTTCATACTTTAGTAAATAACACAAACTATTATATAAAAGACGAAGTTCTGAATGAATAACTGGTCGCACAAGCCAAACCGCTGAAACTAGAAACTTGGAATTTGGACAGTAGATAAGATTTGTCATGTAAGTTATGTAGGGTAAAGAATGATTTCTTGGAAATTAGAAGAAAGGAAAGGAGTCGCCATCTTTCCGAACCCTTAAGGATAGAGGTATTTGGATTTCACATTTTGAATACACGTGTTTCAACGTTTTTTCATACTTTAGTAAATAGCACAAACTATTATATAAAGGCGAAGTTCTGAATGAATAACTGGTCGCACAAGCCAAACCGCAGAAACTAGAAACTTGGAATTCGGACAGTAGATACGATTTGTCATGTAAGTTATGTAGGGTAAAGAATGATTTCTTGGAAATTAGAAGAAAGGAAAGGAGACGCCATCTCTCCGAACCCTTAAGGATGGAGGTATTTGGATTTCACATTTTGAATACACGTGTTTCAACGTTTTTTTATACTTTAGTAAATAAAACAAACTATTATATAAAAGACGAAGTTCTGAATGAATAACTGGTCGCACAAGCAAAACCGCTGAAACTAGAAACTAGGAATTCGGACAGTAGATAAGATTTGTCATGTAAGGTATGTGGGGTAAAGAATGATTTCTTGGAAATTAGAAGAAAGGAAAGGAGTCGCCATCTCTCCGAACCCTTAAGGATGGAGACTTGAAATTAGGTATTTGGATTTCACATTTTGAATACACGTGTTTCAATGTTTTTTCATACTTAAGTAAACAACACAAACTATTATATAGAAGACGAAGCCCTGAATGAATAACTGGTCGCACAAGCCAAACAGCTGAAACTAGAAACTTGGAATTCGGACAGTATATAAGATTTGTCATGCAAGGTATGTAGGGTAAAGAAGGATTTCTTGGAAATTAGAAGAAAGGAAAGGAGTCACCATCTCTCCGAATCCCTTAAGAATGGAGGTATTTGGATTTCACATTTTGAATACACGTGTTTCTACGTTTTTTCATACTTTAGTAAATAACACAAACTATTATATAGAAGACAAAGTCCTGAATGAATAACTGGTCGCACAAGCCAAAACTCTGAAAGTAGAAACTTGGAATTCGGACAGTAGATAAGATTTGTCATGTAAGGTATGTAGGGTTAAGAAGGATTTCTTGGAAATTAGAAGAAAGGAAAGGAGTAACCATCTCTCCGAATCCCTTAAGAATGTAGGTATTTGGATTTCACATTTTGAATACACGTGTTTCTACTTTTTTTCATACTTTAGTAAATAACACAAACTACTATATAGAAGACGATGTCCTGAATGAATAACTGGTCGCACAAGCCAAACCGCTGAAACTAGAAACTTGGAATTGGGGCAGTAGATAAGATTTGTCATTTAAGGTATGTAGGGTAAAGAAGGATTTCTTCGAAATTAGAAGAAAGGAAAGGAGTCACTATCTCTCCGAATCCTTTAAGGATGGAGGTATTTGGATTTCACATTTTGAATACACGTGTTTCAACGTTTTTTCATACTTTATTAAATATCACAAACTACTATATAGAAGACGATGTCCTGAATAAATAACTGGTCACACAAGCTAAACCGCTGAAACTTGAAACTTGGAATTGGGACAGTAGATAAGATTTGTCATGTAAGTTATGTAGGGTAAAGAAGGATTTTTGGAAATTAGAAGAAAAGAAAGGAGTCGCCATCTCTCCGAACCCTTAAGGGTGGTGGTATTTGGATTTCACATTTTGAATACACGTGTTTCAACGTTTTTTGATAGTTTAGTAAATAACACAAACTATTATATAAAAGACGAAGTCCTGAATGAATAACTGGTCGCACAAGCCAAACCGCTGAAACTAGAAACTTGGAATTCGGACAGCAGATAAGATTTGTCATGTAAGGTATGTAGGGTAAAGAAGGATTTCTTGGAAATTAGAAGAAAGGAAAGCAGTCGCCATTTCTCCGAACCCTTGAGGATGGAAACCTGAAAGTTGGTGTTTGGATTTCACATTTTGAATACACGTGTTTCAACGTTTTTTCATACTTTAGTAAATAACACAAACTATTATATAAAAGACGAAGTCCTGAATGAATAACTGGTCGCACAAGCCAAAACTCTGAAAGTAGAAACTTGGAACTCGGACAGTAGATAAGATTTGTCATGTAAGGTATGTAGGGTAAAGAATGATTTCTTGGAAATTAGAAGAAAGGAAAGGAGTCGCCATCTCTCCGAATCCCTTAAGGATGGAGGTATTTGGATTTCACATTTTGAATACACGTGTTTCAACGTTTTTTCATACTTTAGTAGATAACACAAACTATTATATAAAAGACGAAGTCCTGGATGAATAACTGGTCGCACAAGCCAAACCGCTGAAACTAGAAACTTGGAATTCGGACAGTAGATAAGATTTGTCATGTAAGGTATGTAGGGTAAAGAATGATTTCTTGGAAATTAGAAGAAAGGAAAGGAGTCGCCATCTCTCCGAACACTTAAGGATGGAGACTTGAAATGTGGTATTTGGATTTCACATTTTGAACACACGTGTTTCAACGTTTTTTCATACTTTAGTAAATAACACAAACTGTTAAATAAAAGACGAAGTTCTGAATGAATAACTGGTCGCACAAGCCAAACCGCTGAAACTAGAAACTTGGAATTCGGACAGTAGATAAGATTTGTCATGTAAGGTATGTAGGGTAAAGAATGATTTTTTGGAAATTAGAAGAAAGGAAAGGAGTTGCCATCTTTCCGAACCCTTAAGGATAGTGGTATTTGGATTTCACATTTTGAATACACGTGTTTCAACGTTTTTTCATACTTTAGTAAATAGCACAAACTATTATATAAAAGACGAAGTTCTGAATGAATAACTGGTCGCACAAGCCAAACCGCTGAAACTAGAAACTTGGAATTCGGACAGTAGATACGATTTGTCATGTAAGTTATATAGGGTAAAGAATGATTTCTTGGAAATTAGAAGAAAAGAAAGGAGACCAATCTCTCCGAACCCTTAAGGATGGAGGTATTTGGATTTCACATTTTGAATACACTTGTTTCAACGTTTTTTTATACTTTAGTAAATAAAACAAACTATTATATAAAAGACGAAGTTCTGAATGAATAACTGGTCGCACAAGCAAAACCGCTGAAACTAGAAACTTGGAATTCGGACAGTAGATAAGATTTGTCATGTAAGGTATGTGGGGTAAAGAATGATTTCTTGGAAATTAGAAGAAAGGAAAGGAGTCGCCATCTCTCCGAACCCTTAAGGATGGAGACTTGAAATTAAGTATTTGGATTTCACATTTTGAATACACGTGTTTCAACGTTTTTTCATACTTTAGTAAATAACACAAACTATTATATAAAAGACGAAGTTCTGAATGAATAACTGGTCGCACAAGCCAAACCGCTGAAACTAGAAATTTGGAATTCGGACAGTAGATAAGATTTGTCATCTAAGGTATGTAGGGTAAAGAAGGATTTCTTGGAAATTAGAAGATAGGAAAGGAGTCACCATCTCTCCGAATCCCTTAAGAATGGAGGTATTTGGATTTCACATTTTGAATACACGTGTTTCTACGTTTTTTCATACTTTAGTAAATAACACAAACTATTATATAGAAGACGATGTCCTGAATGAATAACTGGTCGCACAAGCCAAACCGCTGAAACTAGAAATTTGGAATTCGGACAGTAGATAAGATTTGTCATCTAAGGTATGTAGGGTTAAGAAGGATTTCTTGGAAATTAGAAGATAGGAAAGGAGTCACCATCTCTCCGAATCCCTTAAGAATGTAGGTATTTGGATTTCACATTTTGAATACACGTGTTTCTACTTTTTTTCATACTTTAGTAAATAACACAAACTACTATATAGAAGACGATGTCCTGAATGAATAACTGGTCGCACAAGCCAAACCGCTGAAACTAGAAACTTGGAATTGGGGCAGTAGATAAGATTTGTCATTTAAGGTATGTAGGGTAAAGAAGGATTTCTTCGAAATTAGAAGAAAGGAAAGGAGTCACCATCTCTCCGAATCCTTTAAGGATGGAGGTATTTGGATTTCACATTTTGAATACACGTGTTTCAACGTTTTTTCATACTTTATTAAATATCACAAACTACTATATAGAAGACGATGTCCTGAATAAATAACTGGTCACACAAGCTAAACCGCTGAAACTTGAAACTTGGAATTGGGACAGTAGATAAGATTTGTCATGTAAGTTATGTAGGGTAAAGAAGGATTTTTGGAAATTAGAAGAAAAGAAAGGAGTCGCCATCTCTCCGAACCCTTAAGGGTGGTGGTATTTGGATTTCACATTTTGAATACACGTGTTTCAACGTTTTTTGATAGTTTAGTAAATAACACAAACTATTTTATAAAAGACGAAGTCCTGAATGAATAACTGGTCGCACAAGCCAAACCGCTGAAACTAGAAACTTGGAATTCGGACAGCAGATAAGATTTGTCATGTAAGGTATGTAGGGTAAAGAAGGATTTCTTGGAAATTAGAAGAAAGGAAAGCAGTCGCCATTTCTCCGAACCCTTGAGGATGGAAACCTGAAAGTTGGTGTTTGGATTTCACATTTTGAATACACGTGTTTCAACGTTTTTTCATACTTTAGTAAATAACACAAACTATTATATAAAAGACGAAGTCCTGAATGAATAACTGGTCGCACAAGCCAAAACTCTGAAAGTAGAAACTTGGAACTCGGACAGTAGATAAGATTTGTCATGTAAGGTATGTAGGGTAAAGAATGATTTCTTGGAAATTAGAAGAAAGGAAAGGAGTCGCCATCTCTCCGAATCCCTTAAGGATGGAGGTATTTGGATTTCACATTTTGAATACACGTGTTTCAACGTTTTTTCATACTTTAGTAGATAACACAAACTATTATATAAAAGACGAAGTCCTGGATGAATAACTCGTCGCACAAGCCAAACCGCTGAAACTAGAAACTTGGAATTCGGACAGTAGATAAGATTTGTCATGTAAGGTATGTAGGGTAAAGAATGATTTCTTGGAAATTAGAAGAAAGGAAAGGAGTCGCCATCTCTCCGAACACTTAAGGATGGAGACTTGAAATGTGGTATTTGGATTTCACATTTTGAACACACGTGTTTCAACGTTTTTTCATACTTTAGTAAATAACAGAAACTGTTAAATAAAAGACGAAGTTCTGAATGAATAACTGGTCGCACAAGCCAAACCGCTGAAACTAGAAACTTGGAATTCGGACAGTAGATAAGATTTGTCATGTAAGGTATGTAGGGTAAAGAATGATTTTTTGGAAATTAGAAGAAAGGAAAGGAGTTGCCATCTTTCCGAACCCTTAAGGATAGTGGTATTTGGATTTCACATTTTGAATACACGTGTTTCAACGTTTTTTCATACTTTAGTAAATAGCACAAACTATTATATAAAAGACGAAGTTCTGAATGAATAACTGGTCGCACAAGCCAAACCGCTGAAACTAGAAACTTGGAATTCGGACAGTAGATACGATTTGTCATGTAAGTTATATAGGGTAAAGAATGATTTCTTGGAAATTAGAAGAAAAGAAAGGAGACGCCATCTCTCCGAACCCTTAAGGATGGAGGTATTTGGATTTCACATTTTGAATACACTTGTTTCAACGTTTTTTTATACTTTAGTAAATAAAACAAACTATTATATAAAAGACGAAGTTCTGAATGAATAACTGGTCGCACAAGCAAAACCGCTGAAACTAGAAACTTGGAATTCGGACAGTAGATAAGATTTGTCATGTAAGGTATGTGGGGTAAAGAATGATTTCTTGGAAATTAGAAGAAAGGAAAGGAGTCGCCATCTCTCCGAACCCTTAAGGATGGAGACTTGAAATTAAGTATTTGGATTTCACATTTTGAATACACGTGTTTCAACGTTTTTTCATACTTTAGTAAATAACACAAACTATTATATAAAAGACGAAGTTCTGAATGAATAACTGGTCGCACAAGCCAAACCGCTGAAACTAGAAATTTGGAATTCGGACAGTAGATAAGATTTGTCATCTAAGGTATGTAGGGTAAAGAAGGATTTCTTGGAAATTAGAAGATAGGAAAGGAGTCACCATCTCTCCGAATCCCTTAAGAATGGAGGTATTTGGATTTCACATTTTGAATACACGTGTTTCTACGTTTTTTCATACTTTAGTAAATAACACAAACTATTATATAAAAGACGAAGTCCTGAATGAATAACTGGTCGCACAAGCCAAACCGCTGAAACTAGAAACTTGGAATTCGGACAGTATATAAGGTTTGTCATGCAAGGTATGTAGGGTAAAGAAGGATTTCTTGGAAATTAGAAGAAAGGAAAGGAGTCACCATCTCTCCGAATCCTTTAAGAATGGAGGTATTTGGATTTCACATTTTGAATACACGTGTTTCTACGTTTTTTCATACTTTAGTAAATAACACAAACTATTATATAGAAGACAAAGTCCTGAATGAATAACTGGTCGCACAAGCCAAACCGCTGAAACTAGAAACTTGGAATTCGGACAGTAGATAAGATTTGTCATGTAAGGTATGTAGGGTTAAGAAGGATTTCTTGGAAATTAGAAGAAAGGAAAGGAGTAACCATCTCTCCGAATCCCTTAAGAATGGAGGTATTTGGATTTCACATTTTGAATACACCTGTTTCTACTTTTTTTCATACTTTAGTAAATAACACAAACTACTATATAGAAGACGATGTCCTGAATGAACAACTGGTCGCACAAGCCAAACCGCTGAAACTAGAAACTTGGAATTGGGACAGTAGATAAGATTTGTCATTTAAGGTATGTAGGGTAAAGAAGGATTTCTTGGAAATTAGAAGAAAGGAAAGGAGTCACCATCTCTCCGAATCCCTTAAGGATGGAGGTATTTGGATTTCACATTTGAATACACGTGTTTCAACGTTTTTTCATACTTTATTAAATAACACAAACTACTATATAGAAGACGATGTCCTGAATAAATAACTGGTCACACAAGCTAAACCGCTGAAACTTGAAACTTGGAATTGGGACAGTAGATAAGATTTGTCATGTAAGTTATGTAGGGTAAAGAAGGATTTTTGGAAATTGGAAGAAAAGAAAGGAGTCGCCATCTCTCCGAACCCTTAAGGGTGGTGGTATTTGGATTTCACATTTTGAATACACGTGTTTCAACGTTTTTTCATAGTTTAGTAAATAACACAAACTATTATATAAAAGACGAAGTCCTGAATGAATAACTGGTCGCACAAGCCAAACCGCTGAAACTAGAAACTTGGAATTCGGACAGTAGATAAGATTTGTCATGTAAGGTATGTAGGGTAAAGAATGATTTCTTGGAAATTAGAAGAAAGGAAAGGAGTCGCCATTTCTCCGAACCCTTGAGGATGGAAACCTGAAAGTTGGTGTTTGGATTTCACATTTTGAATACACGTGTTTCAACGTTTTTTCATACTTTAGTAAATAACACAAACTATTATATAAAAGACGAAGTCCTGAATGAACAACTGGTCGCACAAGCCAAACCGCTGAAACTAGAAATTTGGAATTCGGACAGTAGATAAGATTTGTCATGTAAGGTATGTAGGGTAAAGAAGGATTTCTTGGAAATTAGAAGAAAGGAAAGGAGTCACCATCTCTCCGAATCCCTTAAGAATGGAGGTATTTGGATTTCACATTTTGAATACACGTGTTTCTACGTTTTTTCATACTTTAGTAAATAACACAAACTATTAAATAAAAGACGAAGTCCTGAATGAATAACTGGTCGCACAAGCCAAACCGCTGAAACTAGAAACTTGGAATTCGGACAGTATATAAGGTTTGTCATGCAAGGTATGTAGGGTAAAGAAGGATTTCTTGGAAATTAGAAGAAAGGAAAGGAGTCACCATCTCTCCGAATCCCTTAAGAATGGAGGTATTTGGATTTCACATTTTGAATACACGTGTTTCTACGTTTTTTCATACTTTAGTAAATAACACAAACTATTATATAGAAGACAAAGTCCTGAATGAATACCTGGTCGCACAAGCCAAACCGCTGAAATTAGAAACTTGGAATTCGGACAGTAGATAAGATTTGTCATGTAAGGTATGTAGGGTTAAAAAGGATTTCTTGGAAATTAGAAGAAAGGAAAGGAGTCACCATCTCTCCGAATCCCTTAAGGATGGAGGTATTTGGATTTCACATTTGAATACACGTGTTTCAACGTTTTTTCATACTTTATTAAATAACACAAACTACTATATAGAAGACGATGTCCTGAATAAATAACTGGTCACACAAGCTAAACCGCTGAAACTTGAAACTTGGAATTGGGACAGTAGATAAGATTTGTCATGTAAGTTATGTAGGGTAAAGAAGGATTTTTGGAAATTAGAAGAAAAGAAAGGAGTCGCCATCTCTCCGAACCCTTAAGGGTGTTGGTATTTGGATTTCACATTTTGAATACACGTGTTTCAACGTTTTTTCATAGTTTAGTAAATAACACAAACTATTATATAAAAGACGAAGTCCTGAATGAATAACTGGTCGCACAAGCCAAACCGCTCAAACTAGAAACTTGGAATTCGGACAGTAGATAAGATTTGTCATGTAAGGTATGTAGGGTAAAGAATGATTTCTTGGAAATTAGAAGAAAGGAAAGGAGTCGCCATCTTTCCGAACCCTTGAGGATTTAGACTTGAAATTTGGTATTTGGATTTCACATTTTGAATACACGTGTTTCAATGTTTTTTCATACTTAAGTAAACAACACAAACTTTTATATAGAAGACGAAGCCCTGAATGAATAACTGGTCGCACAAGCCAAACAGCTGAAACTAGAAACTTGGTTCCGGACAGTAGATAAGATTTGTCATGTAAGGTATGTAGGGTAAAGAAGGATTTCTTGGAAATTAGAAGAAAGGAAAGGAGTCGCCATTTCTCCAAATCCCTTAAGGATGGATGTATTTGGATTTCAAATTTTGAATAAACGTGTTTCAACGTTTTTTCATACTTTAGTAAATAACAGAAACTATTATATAAAAGACGAAGTCCTGAATGAATAACTGGTCGCACAAGCCAAACCGCTGAAACTAGAAACTTGGAATTCGGACAGTGTATAAGGTTTGTCATGCAAGGTATGTAGGGTAAAGAAGGATTTCTTGGAAATTAGAAGAAAGGAAAGGAGTCACCATCTCTCCGAATCCCTTAAGAATGGAGGTATTTGGATTTCACATTTTGAATACACGTGTTTCTACGTTTTTTCATACTTTAGTAAATAACACAAACTATTATATAGAAGACAAAGTCCTGAATGAATAACTGGTCGCACAAGCCAAACCGCTGAAACTAGAAACTTGGAATTCGGACAGTAGATAAGATTTGTCATGTAAGGTATGTAGGGTTAAGAAGGATTTCTTGGAAATTAGAAGAAAGGAAAGGAGTAACCATCTCTCCGAATCCCTTAAGAATGGAGGTATTTGGATTTCACATTTTGAATACACCTGTTTCTACTTTTTTTCATACTTTAGTAAATAACACAAACTACTATATAGAAGACGATGTCCTGAATGAACAACTGGTCGCACAAGCCAAACCGCTGAAACTAGAAACTTGGAATAGGGACAGTAGATAAGATTTGTCATTTAAGGTATGTAGGGTAAAGAAGGATTTCTTGGAAATTAGAAGAAAGGAAAGGAGTCACCATCTCTCCGAATCCCTTAAGGATGGAGGTATTTGGATTTCACATTTGAATACACGTGTTTCAACGTTTTTTCATACTTTATTAAATAACACAAACTACTCTATAGAAGACGATGTCCTGAATAAATAACTGGTCACACAAGCTAAACCGCTGAAACTTGAAACTTGGAATTGGGACAGTAGATAAGATTTGTCATGTAAGTTATGTAGGGTAAAGAAGGATTTTTGGAAATTAGAAGAAAAGAAAGGAGTCGCCATCTCTCCGAACCCTTAAGGGTGGTGGTATTTGGATTTCACATTTTGAATACAAGTGTTTCAACGTTTTTTCATACTTTAGTAAATAACACAAACTATTATATAAAAGACGAAGTCCTGAATGAATAACTGGTCGCACAAGCCAAACCGCTGAAACTAGAAACTTGGAATTCGGACAGTAGATAAGATTTGTCATGTAATGTATGTAGGGTAAAGAAGGATTTCTTGGAAATTAGAAGAAAGGAAAGGAGTCGCCATTTCTCCGAACCCTTGAGGATGGAAACCTGAAAGTTGGTGTTTGGATTTCACATTTTGAATACACGTGTTTCAACGTTTTTTCATACTTTAGTAAATAACACAAACTATTATATAAAAGACGAAGTCCTGAATGAATAACTGGTCGCACAAGCCAAACCGCTGAAACTAGAAACTTGGAATTCGGACAGTAGATAAGATTTGTCATGTAAGGTATGTAGGGTAAAGAATGATTTCTTGGAAATTAGAAGAAAGGAAAGGAGTCGCCATCTCTCCGAATCCCTTAAGGATGGAAATGTTTGGATTTCACATTTTGAATACACGTGTTTCAACCTTTTTTCATACTTTAGTAGATAACACAAACAATTATATAAAAGACGAAGTCCTGAATGAATAACTGGTAGCACAAGCCAAACCGCTGAAACTAGAAACTTGGAATTCGGACAGTAGATAAGATTTGTCATGTAAGGTATGTAGGGTAAAGAATGATTTCTTGGAAATTAGAAGAAAGGAAAGGAGTCGCCATCTCTCCGAACACTTAAGGATGGAGACTTGAAATTTGGTATTTGGATTTCACATTTTGAATACACGTGTTTCAACGTTTTTTCACACTTTAGTAAATAACACAAACTATTATATAAAAGACGAAGTTCTGAATGAATAACTGGTCGCACAAACCAAACCGCTGAAACTAGAAACTTGGAATTCGGACAGTAGATAAGATTTGTCATGTAAGGTATGTAGGGTAAAGAAGGATTTCTTGGAAATTAGAAAAAAGGAAAGGAGTCGCCATTTCTTCGAACCCTTAAGGATGGAGACTTGAAAATCGGTATTTGGATTTTACAACTTGAATACACGTGTTTCAACGTTTTTTCATACTTTAGTAAATAACACAAACTATTATATAAAAGACGAAGTCCTGAGTGAATAACTGGTCGCACAAGCCAAACCGCTGAAACTAGAAACTTGGAATTCGGACAGTAGATAAGATTTGTCATGTAAGGTATGTAGGGTAAAGAAGGATTTCTTGGAAATTAGAAGAAAGGAAAGGAGTCGCCATCTCTCCGAATCTCTTAAAGATGGAGGTATTTGGATTTCACATTTTGAATACACGTGTTCAACGTTTTTTCATACTTTAGTAAATAACACAAACTATTATATAAAAGACGAAGTCCTGAATGAATAACTGGTCGCACAAGCCAAAACTCTGAAAGTAGAAACTTGGAATTCGGACAGTAGATAAGATTTGTCATGTAAGGTATGTAGGGTAAAGAAGGATTTCTTGGAAATTAGAAGAAAGGAAAGGAGTCGCCATCTCTCTGAACCCTTAAGGATGGAGGTATTTGGATTTCACATTTTGAATACACGTGTTCAACGTTTTTTCATACTTTAGTAAATAACACAAACTATTATATAAAAGACGAAGTCCTGAATGAATAACTGGTCGCACAAGCCAAACCGCTGAAACTAGAAACTTGGAATTCGGACAGTAGATAAGATTTGTCATGTAAGGTATGTAGAGTAAAGAAGGATTTCTTGGAAATTAGAAGAAAGGAAAGGAGTCGCCATCTCTCCGAACCCTTCAGGATTTAGACTTGAAATGTGGTATTTGGATTTCACATTTTGAATACACGTGTTCAACGTTTTTTCATACTTTAGTAAATAACACAAACTATTATATAAAAGACGAAGTCCTGAATGAATAACTGGTCGCACAAGCCAAAACTCTGAAAGTAGAAACTTGGAATTCGGACAGTTGATAAGATTTGTCATGTAAGGTATGTAGGGTAAAGAAGGATTTCTTGGAAATTAGAAGAAAGGAAAGGAGTCGCCATCTCTCCGAACCCTAAAGGATGGAGACTTGAAGTTTGCTATTTGGATTTCACATTTTGAATACATGTGTTTCAACGTTTTATCATACTTTAGTAAATAACACAAACTATTATATAAAAGACGAAGTTCTGAATGAATAACTGGTCGCACAAGCCAAACCGCTGGAACTAGAAACTTGGAATTCGGACAGTAGATAAGATTTGTCATGTAAGGTATGTAGGGTAAAAAAGGATTTCTTGGAAATTAGAAGAAAGGAAAGGAGTCGCCATCTCTCCGAAAACTTAAGGATGGAGACTTGAAATTTGGTATTTGGATTTCAAATTTTGAATACACGTGTTTCAACGTTTTTTCATACTTTAGTAAATAACACTAACTATTATATAAAAGACGAAGTTCTGAATGAATAACTGGTCGCACAAGCCAAAACTATAAAACTAGAAACTTGGAATTCGGACAGTAGATAAGATTTGTCATGTAAAGTATGTAGGGTAAAGAAGGATTTCTTGGAAATTAGAAGAAAGGAAGGAGTCGCCATCTCTCCGAACACTTAAGGATGGAGACTTGAAATTTGGTATTTGGATTTCACATTTTGAATACACGTGTTTCAACGATTTTTCATACTTTAGTAAATAACACAAACTATTATATAAAAGACAAAGTTCTCAATGAATAACTGGTCGCACAAGCCAAACCGCTGAAACTAGAAACTTGGAATTCGGACAGTAGATAAGATTTGTCATGCAAGGTATGTAGGGTAAAGAATGATTTCTTGGAAATTAGAAGAAAGGAAAGAAGTCGCCATCTCTCCGAACCCTTAAGGATGGAGGTATTTAAATTTCACATTTTGAATACACGTGTTTCAACGTTTTTTCATACTTTAGTAAATAACACAAACTATTATATAAAAGACGAAGTTCTGAATGAATAACTGGTCGCACAAGCCAAACCGCTGAAACTAGAAACTTGGAATTCTGACAGTAGATAAGATTTGTCATGTAAGGTATGTAGGGTAAAGAATGATTTCTTGGAAATTGGAAGAAAGGAAACAAGTCGCCATCTCTCCGAACCCTTAAGGATGGAGGTATTTGGATTTCACATTTTGAATACACGTGTTTCAACGTTTTTTCATACTTTAGTAAATAACACAAACTATTATATAAAAGACGAAGTTCTGAATGAATAACTGGTCGCAGAAGCCAAACCGCTGGAACTAGAAACTTGGAATTCGGACAGTAGATAAGATTTGTCATGTAAGGTATGTAGGGTAAAAAATGATTTCTTGGAAATTAGAAGAAAGGAAAGGAGTCGCCATCTCTCCGAACCCTTAAGGATGGAGACTTGAAATTTGGTATTTGGATTTCACATTTTGAATACACGTGTTTCAACGTTTTTTCATACTTTAGTAAATAACACAAACTATTATATAAAAGACGAAGTTCTGAATGAATAACTGGCCGCACAAGCCAAACCGCTGAAACTAGAAACTTGGAATTCGGACAGTAGATAAGATTTGTCATGTATGGTACGTAGGGTAAAGAAGGATTTCTTAGAAATTAGAAGAAAGGAAAGGAGTCGCCATCTCTCCGAACTCTTAAGGATGGAGACTTGAAGTTTGGTATTTGGATTTCACATTTTGAATACATGTGTTTCAACGTTTTTTCATACTTTAGTAAATAACACAAACTATTATATAAAAGACGAAGTTCTGAATGAATAACTGGTCGCACAAGCCAAACCGCTGGAACTAGGAACTTGGAATTCGGACAGTAGATAAGATTTGTCATGTAATTTATGTATGGTAAAGAATGATTTCTTGGAAATTAGAAGAAATGAAAGGAGTCGCCATCTCTCTTAACACTTAAGGATGGAGACTTGAAATTTGGTATTTGGATTTCACATTTTGAATACACGTGTTTCAACGTTTTTTCATATTTTAGTAAATAACACAAACTATTATATAAAAGACGAAGTTCTGAATGAATAACGGGTCGCACAAGCCAAACCGCTGAAACTAGAAACTTGGAATTCGGACATAAGATAATATTTGTCATGTAAGGTATGTAGGGTAAAGAATGATTTCTTGGAAATTAGAAGAAAGGAAAGGAGTCGCCATCTCTCTGAATCCCTTAAGGATGAAGGTATTTGGATTTCACATTTTGAATACACGTGTTTCAACGGTTTTTCATACTTTAGTAAATAACACAAACTATTATATAAAAGACGAAGTCCTGAATGAAAAACTGGTCGCACAAGCCAAACCGCTGAGACTAGAAACTTGGAATTCGGACAGTAGATAAGATTTGTCATGTAAGGTATGTAGGGTAAAGAATGATTTCTTGGAAATTAGAAGAAAGGAAAGGAGTCGCCATCTCTCCGAACCCTTAAGGATGGAGGTATTTGGATTTCACATTTTGAATACACGTCTTTCAACGTTTTTTCATACTTTATTAAATAACACAAACTATTATATAAAAGACGAAGTTCTGAATGAATAACTGGTCGCACAAGCCAAACCGCTGAAACTAGAAACTTGGAATTCGGACAGTAGATAAGATTTGTCATGTAAGGTATGTAGGGTAAAGAAGGATTTCTTGGAAATTAGAAGAAAGGAAAGGAGTCGCCATCTCTCCGAACCCTTAAGGACGGAGGTATTTGGATTTCACATTTTGAGTACACGTTTTTCAACGTTTTTTCATACTTTAGTAAATAACACAAACTATTATATAAAAGACGAAGTTCTGAATGAATAACTGGTCGCACAAGCCAAACCGCTGAAACTACAAACTTTGAATTCGGACAGTAGATAAGATTTGTTATGTAAGGTATGTAGGGTAAAGAATTATTTCTTGGATTTTAGAGGAAAGGAAAGGAGTCGCCATCTCTCCGAACCCTTAAGGATGGAGGTATTTGGATTTCACATTTTGAATACACGTGTTTCAACGTTTTTTCATACTTTAGTAAATAACACAAACTGTTATATAAAAGACGAAGTTCTGAATGAATAACTGGTCGCACAAGCCAAACCGCTGAAACTAGAAACTTGGAATTCGGACAGTAGATAAGATTTGTCATGTAAGGTATGTAGGGTAAAGAATGATTTCTTGGAAATTAGAAGAAAGGAAAGGAGTCGCCATCTTTCCGAACCCTTAAGGATAGTGGTATTTGGATTTCACATTTTGAATACACGTGTTTCAACGTTTTTTCATACTTTAGTAAATAGCACAAACTATTATATAAAAGACGAAGTTCTGAATGAATAACTGGTCGCACAAGCCAAACCGCTGAAACTAGAAACTTGGAATTCGGACAGTAGATACGATTTGTCATGTAAGTTATATAGGGTAAAGAATGATTTCTTGGAAATTAGAAGAAAAGAAAGGAGACGCCATCTCTCCGAACCCTTAAGGATGGAGACTTGAAATTAAGTATTTGGATTTCACATTTTGAATACACGTGTTTCAACGTTTTTTCATACTTTAGTAAATAACACAAACTATTATATAAAAGACGAAGTTCTGAATGAATAACTGGTCGCACAAGCCAAACCGCTGAAACTAGAAATTTGGAATTCGGACAGTAGATAAGATTTGTCATCTAAGGTATGTAGGGTAAAGAAGGATTTCTTGGAAATTAGAAGAAAGGAAAGGAGTCACCATCTCTCCGAATCCCTTAAGAATGGAGGTATTTGGATTTCACATTTTGAATACACGTGTTTCTACGTTTTTTCATACTTTAGTAAATAACACAAACTATTAAATAAAAGACGAAGTCCTGAATGAATAACTGGTCGCACAAGCCAAACCGCTGAAACTAGAAACTTGGAATTCGGACAGTATATAAGGTTTGTCATGCAAGGTATGTAGGGTAAAGAAGGATTTCTTGGAAATTAGAAGAAAGGAAAGGAGTCACCATCTCTCCGAATCCCTTAAGAATGGAGGTATTTGGATTTCACATTTTGAATACACGTGTTTCTACGTTTTTTCATACTTTAGTAAACAACACAAACTATTATATAGAAGACAAGGTCCTGAATGAATAACTGGTCGCACAAGCCAAACCGCTGAAACTAGAAACTTGGAATTCGGACAGTAGATAAGATTTGTCATGTAAGGTATGTAGGGTTAAGAAGGATTTCTTGGAAATTAGAAGAAAGGAAAGGAGTAACCATCTCTCCGAATCCCTTAAGAATGGAGGTATTTGGATTTCACATTTTGAATACACCTGTTTCTACTTTTTTTCATACTTTAGTAAATAACACAAACTACTATATAGAAGACGATGTCCTGAATGAACAACTGGTCGCACAAGCCAAACCGCTGAAACTAGAAACTTGGAATTGGGACAGTAGATAAGATTTGTCATTTAAGGTATGTAGGGTAAAGAAGGATTTCTTGGAAATTAGAAGAAAGGAAAGGAGTCACCATCTCTCCGAATCCCTTAAGGATGGAGGTATTTGGATTTCACATTTGAATACACGTGTTTCAACGTTTTTTCATACTTTATTAAATAACACAAACTACTATATAGAAGACGATGTCCTGAATAAATAACTGGTCACACAAGCTAAACCGCTGAAACTTAAAACTTGGAATTGGGACAGTAGATAAGATTTGTCATGTAAGTTATGTAGGGTAAAGAAGGATTTTTGGAAATTAGAAGAAAAGAAAGGAGTCGCCATCTCTCCGAACCCTTAAGGGTGGTGGTATTTGGATTTCACATTTTGAATACACGTGTTTCAACGTTTTTTCATAGTTTAGTAAATAACACAAACTATTATATAAAAGACGAAGTCCTGAATGAATAACTGGTCGCACAAGCCAAACCGCTGAAACTAGAAACTTGGAATTCGGACAGTAGATAAGATTTGTCATGTAAGGTATGTAGGGTAAAGAAGGATTTCTTGGAAATTAGAAGAAAGGAAAGGAGTCGCCATTTCTCCGAACCCTTGAGGATGGAAACCTGAAAGTTGGTGTTTGGATTTCACATTTTGAATACACGTGTTTCAACGTTTTTTCATACTTTAGTAAATAACACAAACTATTATATAAAAGACGAAGTCCTGAATGAACAACTGGTCGCACAAGCCAAACCGCTGAAACTAGAAATTTGGAATTCGGACAGTAGATAAGATTTGTCATGTAAGGTATGTAGGGTAAAGAAGGATTTCTTGGAAATTAGAAGAAAGGAAAGGAGTCACCATCTCTCCGAATCCCTTAAGAATGGAGGTATTTGGATTTCACATTTTGAATACACGTGTTTCTACGTTTTTTCATACTTTAGTAAATAACACAAACTATTAAATAAAAGACGAAGTCCTGAATGAATAACTGGTCGCACAAGCCAAACCGCTGAAACTAGAAACTTGGAATTCGGACAGTATATAAGGTTTGTCATGCAAGGTATGTAGGGTAAAGAAGGATTTCTTGGAAATTAGAAGAAAGGAAAGGAGTCACCATCTCTCCGAATCCCTTAAGAATGGAGGTATTTGGATTTCACATTTTGAATACACGTGTTTCTACGTTTTTTCATACTTTAGTAAATAACACAAACTATTATATAGAAGACAAAGTCCTGAATGAATAACTGGTCGCACAAGCCAAACCGCTGAAACTAGAAACTTGGAATTCGGACAGTAGATAAGATTTGTCATGTAAGGTATGTAGGGTTAAGAAGGATTTCTTGGAAATTAGAAGAAAGGAAAGGAGTAACCATCTCTCCGAATCCTTTAAGAATGGAGGTATTTGGATTTCAGATTTTGAATACACCTGTTTCTACTTTTTTTCATACTTTAGTAAATAACACAAACTACTATATAGAAGACGATGTCCTGAATGAACAACTGGTCGCACAAGCCAAACCGCTGAAACTAGAAACTTGGAATTGGGACAGTAGATAAGATTTGTCATTTAAGGTATGTAGGGTAAAGAAGGATTTCTTGGAAATTAGAAGAAAGGAAAGGAGTCACCATCTCTCCGAATCCCTTAAGGATGGAGGTATTTGGATTTCACATTTGAATACACGTGTTTCAACGTTTTTTCATACTTTATTAAATAACACAAACTACTATATAGAAGACGATGTCCTCAATAAATAACTGGTCACACAAGCTAAACCGCTGAAACTTGAAACTTGGAATTGGGACAGTAGATAAGATTTGTCATGTAAGTTATGTAGGGTAAAGAAGGATTTTTGGAAATTAGAAGAAAAGAAAGGAGTCGCCATCTCTCCGAACCCTTAAGGGTGGTGGTATTTGGATTTCACATTTTGAATACACGTGTTTCAACGTTTTTTCATAGTTTAGTAAATAACACAAACTATTATATAAAAGACGAAGTCCTGAATGAATGACTGGTCGCACAAGCCAAACCGCTGAAACTAGAAACTTGGAATTCGGACAGTAGATAAGATTTGTCATGTAAGGTATGTAGGGTAAAGAATGATTTCTTGGAAATTAGAAGAAAGGAAAGGAGTCGCCATCTTTCCGAACCCTTGAGGATTTAGACTTTAAATTTGGTATTTGGATTTCACATTTTGAATACACGTGTTTCAATGTTTTTTCATACTTAAGTAAACAACACAAACTTTTATATAGAAGACGAAGCCCTGAATGAATAACTGGTCGCACAAGCCAAACAGCTGAAACTAGAAACTTGGTTCCGGACAGTAGATAAGATTTGTCATGTAAGGTATGTAGGGTAAAGAAGGATTTCTTGGAAATTAGAAGAAAGGAAAGGAGTCGCCATTTCTCCAAATCCCTTAAGGATGGATGTATTTGGATTTCAAATTTTTAATAAACGTGTTTCAACGTTTTTTCATACTTTAGTAAATAACACAAACTATTATATAAAACACGAAGTCCTGAATGAATAACTGGTCGCACAAGCCAAACCGCTGAAACTAGAAACTTGGAATTCGGACAGTATATAAGGTTTGTCATGCAAGGTATGTAGGGTAAAGAAGGATTTCTTGGAAATTAGAAGAAAGGAAAGGAGTCACCATCTCTCCGAATCCCTTAAGAATGGAGGTATTTGGATTTCACATTTTGAATACACGTGTTTCTACGTTTTTTCATACTTTAGTAAATAACACAAACTATTATATAGAAGACAAAGTCCTGAATGAATAACTGGTCGCACAAGCCAAACCGCTGAAACTAGAAACTTGGAATTCGGACAGTAGATAAGATTTGTCATGTAAGGTATGTAGGGTTAAGAAGGATTTCTTGGAAATTAGAAGAAAGGAAAGGAGTAACCATCTCTCCGAATCCCTTAAGAATGGAGGTATTTGGATTTCACATTTTGAATACACCTGTTTCTACTTTTTTTCATACTTTAGTAAATAACACAAACTACTATATAGAAGACGATGTCCTGAATGAACAACTGGTCGCACAAGCCAAAATGCTGAAACTAGAAACTTGGAATTGGGACAGTAGATAAGATTTGTCATTTAAGGTATGTAGGGTAAAGAAGGATTTCTTGGAAATTAGAAGAAAGGAAAGGAGTCACCATCTCTCCGAATCCCTTAAGGATGGAGGTATTTGGATTTCACATTTGAATACACGTGTTTCAACGTTTTTTCATACTTTATTAAATAACACAAACTACTATATAGAAGACGATGTCCTGAATAAATAACTGGTCACACAAGCTAAACCGCTGAAACTTGAAACTTGGAATTGGGACAGTAGATAAGATTTGTCATGTAAGTTATGTAGGGTAAAGAAGGATTTTTGGAAATTAGAAGAAAAGAAAGGAGTCGCCATCTCTCCGAACCCTTAAGGGTGGTGGTATTTGGATTTCACATTTTGAATACACGTGTTTCAACGTTTTTTCATAGTTTAGTAAATAACACAAACTATTATATAAAAGACGAAGTCCTGAATGAATAACTGGTCGCACAAGCCAAACCGCTGAAACTAGAAACTTGGAATTCGGACAGTAGATAAGATTTGTCATGTAAGGTATGTAGGGTAAAGAAGGATTTCTTGGAAATTAGAAGAAAGGAAAGGAGTCGCCATTTCTCCGAACCCTTGAGGATGGAAACCTGAAAGTTGGTGTTTGGATTTCACATTGTGAATACACGTGTTTCAACGTTTTTTCATACTTTAGTAAATAACACAAACTATTATATAAAAGACGAAGTCCTGAATGAATAACTGGTCGCACAAGCCAAACCGCTGAAACTAGAAACTTGGAATTCGGACAGTAGATAAGATTTGTCATGTAAGGTATGTAGGGTAAAGAATGATTTCTTGGAAATTAGAAGAAAGGAAAGGAGTCGCCATCTCTCCGAATCCCTTAAGGATGGAGGTATTTGGATTTCACATTTTGAATACACGTGTTTCAACCTTTTTTCATACTTTAGTAGATAACACAAACAATTATATAAAAGACGAAGTCCTGAATGAATAACTGGTCGCACAAGCCAAACCGCTGAAACTAGAAACTTGGAATTCGGACAGTAGATAAGATTTGTCATGTAAGGTATGTAGGGTAAAGAATGATTTCTTGGAAATTAGAAGAAAGGAAAGGAGTCGCCATCTCTCCGAACACTTAAGGATGGAGACTTGAAATTTGGTATTTCGATTTCACATTTTGAATACACGTGTTTCAACGTTTTTTCATACTTTAGTAAATAACACAAACTATTATATAAAAGACGAAGTTCTGAATGAATAACTGGTCGCACAAACCAAACCGCTGAAACTAGAAACTTGGAATTCGGACAGTAGATAAGATTTGTCATGTAAGGTATGTAGGGTAAAGAAGGATTTCTTGGAAATTAGAAAAAAGGAAAGGAGTCGCCATTTCTTCGAACCCTTAAGGATGGAGACTTGAAAATCGGTATTTGGATTTTACATTTTGAATACACGTGTTTCAACGTTTTTTCATACTTTAGTAAATAACACAAACTATTATATAAAAGACGAAGTCCTGAATGAATAACTGGTCGCACAAGCCAAACCGCTGAAACTAGAAACTTGGAATTCGGACAGTAGATAAGATTTGTCATGTAAGGTATGTAGGGTAAAGAAGGATTTCTTGGAAATTAGAAGAAAGGAAAGGAGTCGCCATCTCTCCGAACCCTTCAGGATGGAGACTTGAAATGTGGTATTTGGATTTCACACTTTGAATACACGTGTTTCAACGTTTTTTCATACTTTAGTAAATAACACAAACTATTATATAAAAGACGAAGTTCTGAATGAATAACTGTTCGCCAAGCCAAAACTCGGAAAGTAGAAACTTGGAATTCGGACAGTAGATAAGATTTGTCATGTAAGGTATGTAGGGTAAAGAAGGATTTCTTGGAAATTAGAAGAAAGGAAAGGAGTCGCCATCTCTCCGAATCTCTTAAAGATGGAGGTATTTGGATTTCACATTTTGAATACACGTGTTCAACGTTTTTTCATACTTTAGTAAATAACACAAACTATTATATAAAAGACGAAGTCCTGAATGAATAACTGGTCGCACAAGCCAAAACTCTGAAAGTAGAAACTTGGAATTCGGACAGTAGATAAGATTTGTCATGTAAGGTATGTAGGGTAAAGAAGGATTTCTTGGAAATTAGAAGAAAGGAAAGGAGTCGCCATCTCTCTGAACCCTTAAGGATGGAGGTATTTGGATTTCACATTTTGAATACACGTGTTCAACTTTTTTTCATACTTTAGTAAATAACACAAACTATTATATAAAAGACGAAGTCCTGAATGAATAACTGGTCGCACAAGCCAAACCGCTGAAACTAGAAACTTGGAATTCGGACAGTAGATAAGATTTGTCATGTAAGGTATGTAGAGTAAAGAAGGATTTCTTGGAAATTAGAAGAAAGGAAAGGAGTCGCCATCTCTCCGAACCCTTCAGGATGGAGACTTGAAGTTTGCTATTTGGATTTCACATTTTGAATACATGTGTTTCAACGTTTTTTCATACTTTAGTAAATAACACAAACTATTATATAAAAGACGAAGTTCTGAATGAATAACTGGTCGCACAAGCCAAACCGCTGGAACTAGAAACTTGGAATTCGGACAGTAGATAAGATTTGTCATGTAAGGTATGTAGGGTAAAGAAGGATTTTTTGGAAATTAGAAGAAAGGAAAGGAGTCGCCATCTCTCCGAAAATTTAAGGATGGAGTCTTGAAATTTGGTATTTGGATTTCAAATTTTGAATACACGTGTTTCAACGTTTTTTCATACTTTAGTAAATAACACTAACTATTATATAAAAGACGAAGTTCTGAATGAATAACTGGTCGCACAAGCCAAAACTATAAAACTAGAAACTTGGAATTCGGACAGTAGATAAGATTTGTCATGTAAAGTATGTAGGGTAAAGAAGGATTTCTTGGAAATTAGAAGAAAGGAAGGAGTCGCCATCTCTCCGAACACTTAAGGATGGAGACTTGAAATTTGGTATTTGGATTTCACATTTTGAATACACGTGTTTCAACGATTTTTCATACTTTAGTAAATAACACAAACTATTATATAAAAGACGAAGTTCTCAATGAATAACTGGTCGCACAAGCCAAACCGCTGAAACTAGAAACTTGGAATTCGGACAGTAGATAAGATTTGTCATGCAAGGTATGTAGGGTAAAGAATGATTTCTTGGAAATTAGAAGAAAGGAAAGAAGTCGCCATCTCTCCGAACCCTTAAGGATGGAGGTATTTGGATTTCACATTTTGAATACACGTGTTTCAACGTTTTTTCATACTTTAGTAAATAACACAAACTATTATATAAAAGACGAAGTTCTGAATGAATAACTGGTCGCACAAGCCAAACCGCTGAAACTAGAAGCTTGGAATTCTGACAGTAGATAAGATTTGTCATGTAAGGTATGTACGGTAAAGAATGATTTCTTGGAAATTAGAAGAAAGGAAACAAGTCGCCATCTCTCCGAACCCTTAAGGATGGAGGTATTTGGATTTCACATTTTGAATACACGTGTTTCAACGTTTTTTCATACTTTAGTAAAT
Source organism: Thermobia domestica (assembly GCF_964235325.1). Taxonomy (NCBI): domain Eukaryota; kingdom Metazoa; phylum Arthropoda; class Insecta; order Zygentoma; family Lepismatidae; genus Thermobia; species Thermobia domestica. The sequence goes on along the minus strand of NC_137460.1, from coordinate 268,749,549 downwards.
AACACATACTATTATATAACAGACGAAGTTCTGAATGAATAACTGGTCGCAGAAGCCAAACCGCTGGAACTAGAAACTTGGAATTCGGACAGTAGATAAGATTTGTCATGTATGGTATGTAGGGTAAAGAATGATTTCTTGGAAATTAGAAGAAATGAAAGGAGTCGCCATCTCTCCGAACCCTTAAGGATGGAGACTTGAAATTTGGTATTTGGATTTCACATTTTGAATACACGTGTTTCAACGTTTTTTCATACTTTAGTAAATAACACAAACTATTATATAAAAGACGAAGTTCTGAATGAATAACTGGCCGCAAAAGCCAAACCGCTGAAACTAGAAACTTGGAATTCGGACAGTAGATAAGATTTGTCATGTATGGTACGTAGGGTAAAGAAGGATTTCTTAGAAATTAGAAGAAAGGAAAGGAGTCGCCATCTCTCCGAACTCTTAAGGATGGAGACTTGAAGTTTGGTATTTGGATTTCACATTTTGAATACATGTGTTTCAACGTTTTTTCATACTTTAGTAAATAACACAAACTATTATATAAAAGACGAAGTTCTGAATGAATAACTGGTCGCACAAGCCAAACCGCTGGAACTAGGAACTTGGAATTCGGACAGTAGATAAGATTTGTCATGTAATTTATGTATGGTAAAGAATGATTTCTTGGAAATTAGAAGAAATGAAAGGAGTCGCCATCTCTCTTAACACTTAAGGATGGAGACTTGAAATTTGGTATTTGGATTTCACATTTTGAATACACGTGTTTCAACGTTTTTTCATACTTTAGTAAATAACACAAACTATTATATAAAAGACGAAGTTCTGAATGAATAACGGGTCGCACAAGCCAAACCGCTGAAACTAGAAACTTGGAATTCGGACATAAGATAATGTTTGTCATGTAAGGTATGTAGGGTAAAGAAGTATTTCTTGGAAATTAGAAGAAAGGAAAGGAGTCGCCATCTCTCCGAATCTCTTAAAGATGGAGGTATTTGGATTTCACATTTTGAATACACGTGTTCAACGTTTTTTCATACTTTAGTAAATAACACAAACTATTATATAAAAGACGAAGTCCTGAATGAATAACTGGTCGCACAAGCCAAAACTCTGAAAGTAGAAACTTGGAATTCGGACAGTAGATAAGATTTGTCATGTAAGGTATGTAGGGTAAAGAAGGATTTCTTGGAAATTAGAAGAAAGGAAAGGAGTCGCCATCTCTCTGAACCCTTAAGGATGGAGGTATTTGGATTTCACATTTTGAATACACGTGTTCAACTTTTTTTCATACTTTAGTAAATAACACAAACTATTATATAAAAGACGAAGTCCTGAATGAATAACTGGTCGCACAAGCCAAACCGCTGAAACTAGAAACTTGGAATTCGGACAGTAGATAAGATTTGTCATGTAAGGTATGTAGAGTAAAGAAGGATTTCTTGGAAATTAGAAGAAAGGAAAGGAGTCGCCATCTCTCCGAACCCTTCAGGATGGAGACTTGAAATGTGGTATTTGGATTTCACATTTTGAATACACGTGTTCAACGTTTTTTCATACTTTAGTAAATAACACAAACTATTATATAAAAGACGAAGTCCTGAATGAATAACTGGTCGCACAAGCCAAAACTCTGAAAGTAGAAACTTGGAATTCGGACAGTTGATAAGATTTGTCATGTAAGGTATATAGGGTAAAGAAGGATTTCTTGGAAATTAGAAGAAAGGAAAGGAGTCGCCATCTCTCCGAACCCTTAAGGATGGAGACTTGAAGTTTGCTATTTGGATTTCACATTTTGAATACATGTGTTTCAACGTTTTTTCATACTTTAGTAAATAACACAAACTATTATATAAAAGACGAAGTTCTGAATGAATAACTGGTCGCACAAGCCAAACCGCTGGAACTAGAAACTTGGAATTCGGACAGTAGATAAGATTTGTCATGTAAGGTATGTAGGGTAAAGAAGGATTTTTTGGAAATTAGAAGAAAGGAAAGGAGTCGCCATCTCTCCGAAAATTTAAGGATGGAGACTTGAAATTTGGTATTTGGATTTCAAATTTTGAATACACGTGTTTCAACGTTTTTTCATACTTTAGTAAATAACACTAACTATTATATAAAAGACGAAGTTCTGAATGAATAACTGGTCGCACAAGCCAAAACTATAAAACTAGAAACTTGGAATTCGGACAGTAGATAAGATTTGTCATGTAAAGTATGTAGGGTAAAGAAGGATTTCTTGGAAATTAGAAGAAAGGAAGGAGTCGCCATCTCTCCGAACACTTAAGGATGGAGACTTGAAATTTGGTATTTGGATTTCACATTTTGAATACACGTGTTTCAACGATTTTTCATACTTTAGTAAATAACACAAACTATTATATAAAAGACGAAGTTCTCAATGAATAACTGGTCGCACAAGCCAAACCGCTGAAACTAGAAACTTGGAATTCGGACAGTAGATAAGATTTGTCATGCAAGGTATGTAGGGTAAAGAATGATTTCTTGGAAATTAGAAGAAAGGAAAGGAGTCGCCATCTCTCTGAACCCTTAAGGATGGAGGTATTTGGATTTCACATTTTGAATACACGTGTTCAACGTTTTTTCATACTTTAGTAAATAACACAAACTATTATATAAAAGACGAAGTCCTGAATGAATAACTGGTCGCACAAGCCAAACCGCTGAAACTAGAAGCTTGGAATTCGGACAGTAGATAAGATTTGTCATGTAAGGTATGTACGGTAAAGAATGATTACTTGGAAATTAGAAGAAAGGAAACAAGTCGCCATCTCTCCGAACCCTTAAGGATGGAGGTATTTGGATTTCACATTTTGAATACACGTGTTTCAACGTTTTTTCATACTTTAGTAAATAACACATACTATTATATAACAGACGAAGTTCTGAATGAATAACTGGTCGCAGAAGCCAAACCGCTGGAACTAGAAACTTGGAATTCGGACAGTAGATAAGATTTGTCATGTAAGGTATGTAGGGTAAAGAATGATTTCTTGGAAATTAGAAGAAAGGAAAGGAGTCGCCATCTCTCCGAACCCTTAAGGATGGAGACTTGAAATTTGGTATTTGGATTTCACATTTTGAATACACGTGTTTCAACGTTTTTTCATACTTTAGTAAATAACACAAACTATTATATAAAAGACGAAGTTCTGAATGAATAACTGGCCGCACAAGCCAAACCGCTGAAACTAGAAACTCGGAATTCGGACAGTAGATAAGATTTGTCATGTATGGTACGTAGGGTAAAGAAGGATTTCTTAGAAATTAGAAGAAAGGAAAGGAGTCGCCATCTCTCCGAACTCTTAAGGATGGAGACTTGAAGTTTGGTATTTGGATTTCACATTTTGAATACATGTGTTTCAACGTTTTTTCATACTTTAGTAAATAACACAAACTATTATATAAAAGACGAAGTTCTGAATGAATAACTGGTCGCACAAGCCAAACCGCTCGAACTAGGAACTTGGAATTCGGACAGTAGATAAGATTTGTCATGTAATTTATGTATGGTAAAGAATGATTTCTTGGAAATTAGAAGAAATGAAAGGAGTCGCCATCTCTCTTAACACTTAAGGATGGAGACTTGAAATTTGGTATTTGGATTTCACATTTTGAATACACGTGTTTCAACGTTTTTTCATACTTTAGTAAATAACACAAACTATTATATAAAAGACGAAGTTCTGAATGAATAACGGGTCGCACAAGCCAAACCGCTGAAACTAGAAACTTGGAATTCGGACATAAGATAATGTTTGTCATGTAAGGTATGTAGGGTAAAGAATGATTTCTTGGAAATTAGAAGAAAGGAAAGGAGTCGCCATCTCTCTGAATCCCTTAAGGATGAAGGTATTTGGATTTCACATTTTGAATACACGTGTTTCAACGGTTTTTCATACTTTAGTAAATAACACAAACTATTATATAAAAGACGAAGTCCTGAATGAAAAACTGGTCGCACAAGCCAAACCGCTGAGACTAGAAACTTGGAATTCGGACAGTAGATAAGATTTGTCATGTAAGGTATGTAGGGTAAAGAATGATTTCTTGGAAATTAGAAGAAAGGAAAGGAGTCGCCATCTCTCCGAACCCTTAAGGATGGAGGTATTTGGATTTCACATTTTGAATACACGTCTTTCAACGTTTTTTCATACTTTATTAAATAACACAAACTATTATATAAAAGACGAAGTTCTGAATGAATAACTGGTCGCACAAGCCAAACCGCTGAAACTAGAAACTTGGAATTCGGAAAGTAGATAAGATTTGTCATGTAAGGTATGTAGGGTAAAGAAGGATTTCTTGGAAATTAGAAGAAAGGAAAGGAGTCGCCATCTCTCCGAACCCTTAAGGACGGAGGTATTTGGATTTCACATTTTGAGTACACGTTTTTCAACGTTTTTTCATACTTTAGTAAATAACACAAACTATTATATAAAAGACGAAGTTCTGAATGAATAACTGGTCGCACAAGCCAAACCGCTGAAACTACAAACTTGGAATTCGGACAGTAGATAAGATTTGTTATGTAAGGTATGTAGGGTAAAGAATTATTTCTTGGATTTTAGAGGAAAGGAAAGGAGTCGCCATCTCTCCGAACCCTTAAGGATGGAGGTATTTGGATTTCACATTTTGAATACACGTGTTTCAACGTTTTTTCATACTTTAGTAAATAACACAAACTGTTATATAAAAGACGAAGTTCTGAATGAATAACTGGTCGCACAAGCCAAACCGCTGAAACTAGAAACTTGGAATTCGGACAGTAGATAAGATTTGTCATGTAAGGTATGTAGGGTAAAGAATGATTTCTTGGAAATTAGAAGAAAGGAAAGGAGTCGCCATCTCTCCGAACCCTTAAGGATGGAGACTTGAAATTTGGTATTTGGATTTCACATTTTGAATACACGTGTTTCAACGTTTTTTCATACTTTAGTAAATAACACAAACTATTATATAAAAGACGACGTTCGGAATGAATAACTGGCCACACAAGCCAAACCGCTGAAACTAGAAACTTGGAATTCGGACAGTAGATAAGATTTGTCATGTATGGTACGTAGGGTAAAGAAGGATTTCCTGGAAATTAGAAGAAAGGAAAGGAGTCGCCATCTCTCCGAACCCTTAAGGATGGAGACTTGATGTTTGGTATTTGGATTTCACATTTTGAATACATGTGTTTCAACGTTTTTTCATACTTTAGTAAATAACACAAACTATTATAAAAAAGACGAAGTTCTGAATGAATAACTGGTCGCACAAGCCAAGCCGCTGGAACTAGGAACTTGGAATTCGGACAGTAGATAAGATTTGTCATGTAAGGTATGTAGGGTAAAGAATGATTTCTTGGAAATTAGAAGAAATGAAAGGAGTCGCCATCTCTCCTAACACTTAAGGATGGAGACTTGAAATTTGGTATTTGGATTTCACATTTTGAATACACGTGTTTCAACGTTTTTTCATACTTTAGTAAATAACACAAACTATTATATAAAAGACGAAGTTCTGAATGAATAACGGGTCGCACAAGCCAAACCGCTGAAACTAGAAACTTGGAATTCGGACAGTAGATAAGATTTATCATGTAAGGTATGTAGGGTAAAGAATGATTTCTTGGAAATTAGAAGAAAGGAAAGGAGTCGCCATCTCTCTGAATCCCTTAAGGATGAAGGTATTTGGATTTCACATTTTGAATACACGTGTTTCAACGGTTTTTCATACTTTAGTAAATAACACAAACTATTATATAAAAGACGAAGTCCTGAATGAAAAACTGGTCGCACAAGCCAAACCGCTGAGACTGGAAACTTGGAATTCGGACAGTAGATAAGATTTGTCATGTAAGGTATGTAGGGTAAAGAATGATTTCTTGGAAATTAGAAGAAAGGAAAGGAGTCGGCATCTCTCCGAACCCTTAAGGATGGAGGTATTTGGATTTCACATTTGAATACAGGTCTTTCAACGTTTTTTCATACTTTATTAAATAACACAAACTATTATATAAAAGACGAAGTTCTGAATGAATAACTGGTCGCACAAGCCAAAAAGCTGAAACTAGAAACTTGGAAGTCGGACAGTAGATAAAATTTGTCATGTAAGGTATGTAGGGTAAAGAATGATTTCTTGGAAATTAGAAGAAAGGAAAGGAGTCGCCATCTCTCCGAACCCTTAAGGATGGAGGTATTTGGATTTCACATTTTGAGTACACGTGTTTCAACGTTTTTTCATACTTTAGTAAATAACACAAACTATTATATAAAAGACGAAGTTCTGAATGAATAACTGGTCGCACAAGCCAAACCGCTGAAACTACAAACTTGGAATTCGGACAGTAGATAAGATTTGTTATGTAAGGTATGTAGGGTAAAGAATTATTTCTTGGATTTTAGAGGAAAGGAAAGGAGTCGCCATCTCTCCGAACCCTTAAGGATGGAGGTATTTGGATTTCACATTTTGAATACACGTGTTTCAACGTTTTTTCATACTTTAGTAAATAACACAAACTATTATATAAAAGACGAAGTCCTGAATGAATAACTGGTCGCACAAGCCAAACAGCTGAAACTAGAAACTTGGAATTCGGACAGTAGATAAGATTTGTCATGTAAGGTATGTAGGGTAAAGAATGATTTCTTGGAAATTAGAAGAAAGGAAAGGAGTTGCCATCTCTCCGAACCCTTAAGGATGGAGGTATTTGGATTTCACATTTTGAATACACGTGTTTCAACGTTTTTTCATACTTTAGTAAATAACACAAACTATTATATAAAAGACGAAGTCCTGAATGAATAACTGGTCGCACAAGCCAAACCGCTGAAACTAGAAACTTGGAATTCGGACAGTAGATAAGATTTGTCATGTAAGGTATGTAGGGTAAAGAATGATTTCTTTTAAATTAGAAGAAAGGAAAGGAGTCGCCATCTCTCCGAACCCTTAAGGATGGAGGTATTTGGATTTCACATTTTGAATACACGTGTTTCAACGTTTTTTCATACTTTAGTAAATAACACAAACTATTATATAAAAGACGAAGTTCTGAATGAATAACTGGTCGCACAAGCCAAACCGCTGAAACTAGAAACTTGGAATTCGGACAGTAGATAAGATTTGTCATGTAAGGTATGTAGGGTAAAGAATGATTTCTTGGAAATTAGAAGAAAGGAAAGGAGTCGCCATCTCTCCGAACCCTTAAGGATGGAGGTATTTGGATTTCACATTTTGAATACACGTCTTTCAACGTTTTTTCATACTTTATTAAATAACACAAACTATTATATAAAAGACGAAGTTCTGAATGAATAACTGGTCGCACAAGCCAAACCGCTGAAACTAGAAACTTGGAATTCGGACAGTAGATAAGATTTGTCATGTAAGGTATGTAGGGTAAAGAATGATTTCTTGGAAATTAGAAGAAAGGAAAGGAGTCGCCATCTCTCCGAACCCTTAAGGATGGAGGTATTTGGATTTCACATTTTGAATACACGTCTTTCAACGTTTTTTCATACTTTATTAAATAACACAAACTATTATATAAAAGACGAAGTTCTGAATGAATAACTGGTCGCACAAGCCAAACCGCTGAAACTAGAAACTTGGAATTCGGACAGTAGATAAGATTTGTCATGTAAGGTATGTAGGGTAAAGAAGGATTTCTTGGAAATTAGAAGAAAGGAAAGGAGTCGCCATCTCTCCGAACCCTTAAGGACGGAGGTATTTGGATTTCACATTTTGAGTACACGTTTTTCAACGTTTTTTCATACTTTAGTAAATAACACAAACTATTATATAAAAGACGAAGTTCTGAATGAATAACTGGTCGCACAAGCCAAACCGCTGAAACTACAAACTTGGAATTCGGACAGTAGATAAGATTTGTTATGTAAGGTATGTAGGGTAAAGAATTATTTCTTGGATTTTAGAGGAAAGGAAAGGAGTCGCCATCTCTCCGAACCCTTAAGGATGGAGGTATTTGGATTTCACATTTTGAATACACGTGTTCAACGTTTTTTCATACTTTAGTAAATAACACAAACTATTATATAAAAGACGAAGTTCTGAATGAATAACTGGTCGCACAAGCCAAACCGCTGAAACTAGAAACTTGGAATTCGGACAGTAGATAAGATTTGTCATGTAAGGTATGTAGGGTAAAGAATGATTTCTTGGAAATTAGAAGAAAGGAAAGGAGTCGCCATCTCTCCGAACCCTTAAGGATGGAGACTTGAAATTTGGTATTTGGATTTCACATTTTGAATACACGTGTTTCAACGTTTTTTCATACTTTAGTAAATAACACAAACTATTATATAAAAGACGAAGTTCTGAATGAATAACTGGCCACACAAGCCAAACCGCTGAAACTAGAAACTTGGAATTCGGACAGTAGATAAGATTTGTCATGTAAGGTATGTAGGGTAAAGAAGGATTTCTTGGAAATTAGAAGAAAGGAAAGGAGTCGCCATCTCTCCGAACCCTTAAGGATGGTGTCTTGAAGTTTGGTATTTGGATTTCACATTTTGAATACATGTGTTTCAACGTTTTTTCATACTTTAGTAAATAACACAAACTATTATATAAAAGACGAAGTTCTGAATGAATAACTGGTCGCACAAGCCAAACCGCTGGAACTAGGAACTTGGAATTCGGACAGTAGATAAGATTTGTCATGTAATTTATGTATGGTAAAGAATGATTTCTTGGAAATTAGAAGAAATGAAAGGAGTCGCCATCTCTCCTAACACTTAAGGATGGAGACTTGAAATTTGGTATTTGGATTTCACATTTTGAATACACGTGTTTCAACGTTTTTTCATACTTTAGTAAATAACACAAACTATTATATAAAAGACGAAGTTCTGAATGAATAACGGGTCGCACAAGCCAAACCGCTGAAACTAGAAACTTGGAATTCGGACGTTAGATAAGATTTGTCATGTAAGGTTTGTAGGGTAAAGAATGATTTCTTGGAAATTAGAAGAAAGGAAAGGAGTCGCCATCTCTCCGAACCCTTAAGGATGGAGGTATTTGGATTTCACATTTGAATACACGTCTTTCAACGTTTTTTCATACTTTATTAAATAACACAAACTATTATATAAAAGACGAAGTTCTGAATGAATAACTGGTCGCACAAGCCAAAAAGCTGAAACTAGAAACTTGGAAGTCGGACAGTAGATAAAATTTGTCATGTAAGGTATGTAGGGTAAAGAATGATTTCTTGGAAATTAGAAGAAAGGAAAGGAGTCGCCATCTCTCCGAACCTTTAAGGATGGAGGTATTTTGATTTCACATTTTGAGTACACGTGTTTCAACGTTTTTTCATACTTTAGTAAATAACACAAACTATTATATAAAAGACGAAGTTCTGAATGAATAACTGGTCGCACAAGCCAAACCGCTGAAACTACAAACTTGGAATTCGGACAGTAGATAAGATTTGTTATGTAAGGTATGTAGGGTAAAGAATTATTTCTTGGATTTTAGAGGAAAGGAAAGGAGTCGCCATCTCTCCGAACCCTTAAGGATGGAGGTATTTGGATTTCACATTTTGAATACACGTGTTTCAACGTTTTTTCATACTTTAGTAAATAACACAAACTATTATATAAAAGACGAAGTCCTGAATGAATAACTGGTCGCACAAGCCAAACAGCTGAAACTAGAAACTTGGAATTCGGACAGTAGATAAGATTTGTCATGTAAGGTATGTAGCGTAAAGAATGATTTCTTGGAAATTAGAAGAAAGGAAAGGAGTTGCCATCTCTCCGAACCCTTAAGGATGGAGGTATTTGGATTTCACATTTTGAATACACGTGTTTCAACGTTTTTTCATACTTTAGTAAATAACACAAACTATTATATAAAAGACGAAGTCCTGAATGAATAACTGGTCGCACAAGCCAAACCGCTGAAACTAGAAACTTGGAATTCGGACAGTAGATAAGATTTGTCATGTAAGGTATGTAGGGTAAAGAATGATTTCTTTTAAATTAGAAGAAAGGAAAGGAGTCGCCATCTCTCCGAACCCTTAAGGATGGAGTTATTTGGATTTCACATTTTGAATACACGTGTTTCAACGTTTTTTCATACTTTAGTAAATAACACAAACTATTATATAAAAGACGAAGTTCTGAATGAATAACTGGTCGCACAAGCCAAACCGCTGAAACTAGAAACTTGGAATTCGGACAGTAGATAAGATTTGTCATGTAAGGTATGTAGGGTAAAGAATGATTTCTTGGAAATTAGAAGAAAGGAAAGGAGTCGCCATCTCTCCGAACCCTTAAGGATGGAGGTATTTGGATTTCACATTTTGAATACACGTCTTTCAACGTTTTTTCATACTTTATTAAATAACACAAACTATTATATAAAAGACGAAGTGCTGAATGAATAACTGGTCGCACAAGCCAAACCGCTGAAACTAGAAACTTGGAATTCGGACAGTAGATAAGATTTGTCATGTAAGATATGTAGGGTAAAGAAGGATTTCTTGGAAATTAGAAGAAAGGAAAGGAGTCGCCATCTCTCCGAACCCTTAAGGACGGAGGTATTTGGATTTCACATTTTGAGTACACGTTTTTCAACATTTTTTCATACTTTAGTAAATAACACAAACTATTATATAAAAGACGAAGTTCTGAATGAATAACTGGTCGCACAAGCCAAACCGCTGAAACTACAAACTTGGAATTCGGACAGTAGATAAGATTTGTTATGTAAGGTATGTAGGGTAAAGAATTATTTCTTGGATTTTAGAGGAAAGGAAAGGAGTCGCCATCTCTCCGAACCCTTAAGGATGGAGGTATTTGGATTTCACATTTTGAATACACGTGTTCAACGTTTTTTCATACTTTAGTAAATAACACAAACTATTATATAAAAGACGAAGTTCTGAATGAATAACTGGTCGCACAAGCCAAACCGCTGAAACTAGAAACTTGGAATTCGGACAGTAGATAAGATTTGTCATGTAAGGTATGTAGGGTAAAGAATGATTTCTTGGAAATTAGAAGAAAGGAAAGGAGTCGCCATCTCTCCGAACCCTTAAGGATGGAGGTATTTGGATTTCACATTTTGAATACACGTCTTTCAACGTTTTTTCATACTTTATTAAATAACACAAACTATTATATAAAAGACGAAGTTCTGAATGAATAACTGGTCGCACAAGCAAAAAAGCTGAAACTAGAAACCTGGAAGTCGGACAGTAGATAAAATTTGTCATGTAAGGTATGTAGGGTAAAGAATGATTTCTTGGAAATTAGAAGAAAGGACAGGAGTCGCCATCTCTCCGAACCCTTAAGGATGGAGGTATTTGGATTTCACATTTTGAGTACACGTGTTTCAACGTTTTTTCATACTTTAGTAAATAACACAAACTATTATATAAAAGACGAAGTTCTGAATGAATAACTGGTCGCACAAGCCAAACCGCTGAAACTACAAACTTGGAATTCGGACAGTAGATAAGATTTGTTATGTAAGGTATGTAGGGTAAAGAATTATTTCTTGGATTTTAGAGGAAAGGAAAGGAGTCGCCATCTCTCCGAACCCTTAAGGATGGAGGTATTTGGATTTCACATTTTGAATACACGTGTTTCAACGTTTTTTCATACTTTAGTAAATAACACAAACTATTATATAAAAGACGAAGTCCTGAATGAATAACTGGTCGCACAAGCCAAACAGCTGAAACTAGAAACTTGGAATTCGGACAGTAGATAAGATTTGTCATGTAAGGTATGTAGGGTAAAGAATGATTTCTTGGAAATTAGAAGAAAGGAAAGGAGTTGCCATCTCTCCGAACCCTTAAGGATGGAGGTATTTGGATTTCACATTTTGAATACACGTGTTTCAACGTTTTTTCATACTTTAGTAAATAACACAAACTATTATATAAAAGACGAAGTCCTGAATGAATAACTGGTCGCACAAGCCAAACCGCTGAAACTAGAAACTTGGAATTCGGACAGTAGATAAGATTTGTCATGTAAGGTATGTAGGGTAAAGAATGATTTCTTGGAAATTAGAAGAAAGGAAAGGAGTCGCCATCTCTCCGAACCTTAAGGATGGAGGTATTTGGATTTCACATTTTGAATACACGTGTTCAACGTTTTTTCATACTTTAGTAAATAACACAAACTATTATATAAAAGACGAAGTTCTGAATGAATAACTGGTCGCACAAGCCAAACCGCTGAAACTAGAAACTTGGAATTCGGACAGTAGATAAGATTTGTCATGTAAGGTATGTAGGGTAAAGAATGATTTCTTGGAAATTAGAAGAAAGGAAAGGAGTCGCCATCTCTCCGAACCCTTAAGGATGGAGGTATTTGGATTTCACATTTTGAATACACGTCTTTCAACGTTTTTTCATACTTTATTAAATAACACAAACTATTATATAAAAGACGAAGTTCTGAATGAATAACTGGTCGCACAAGCCAAACCGCTGAAACTAGAAACTTGGAATTCGGACAGTAGATAAGATTTGTCATGTAAGGTATGTAGGGTAAAGAAGGATTTCTTGGAAATTAGAAGAAAGGAAAGGAGTCGCCATCTCTCCGAACCCTTAAGGACGGAGGTATTTGGATTTCACATTTTGAGTACACGTTTTTCAACGTTTTTTCATACTTTAGTAAATAACACAAACTATTATATAAAAGACGAAGTTCTGAATGAATAACTGGTCGCACAAGCCAAACCGCTGAAACTACAAACTTGGAATTCGGACAGTAGATAAGATTTGTTATGTAAGGTATGTAGGGTAAAGAATTATTTCTTGGATTTTAGAGGAAAGGAAAGGAGTCGCCATCTCTCCGAACCCTTAAGGATGGAGGTATTTGGATTTCACATTTTGAATACACGTGTTCAACGTTTTTTCATACTTTAGTAAATAACACAAACTATTATATAAAAGACGAAGTTCTGAATGAATAACTGGTCGCACAAGCCAAACCGCTGAAACTAGAAACTTGGAATTCGGACAGTGGATAAGATTTGTCATGTAAGGTATGTAGGGTAAAGAATGATTTCTTGGAAATTAGAAGAAAGGAAAGGAGTCGCCATCTCTCCGAACCCTTAAGGATGGAGACTTGAAATTTGGTATTTGGATTTCACATTTTGAATACACGTGTTTCAACGTTTTTTCATACTTTAGTAAATAACACAAACTATTATATAAAAGACGAAGTTCTGAATGAATAACTGGCCACACAAGCCAAACCGCTGAAACTAGAAACTTGGAATTCGGACAGTAGATAAGATTTGTCATGTATGGTACGTAGGGTAAAGAAGGATTTCTTGGAAATTAGAAGAAAGGAAAGGAGTCGCCATCTCTCCGAACCCTTAAGGATGGTGTCTTGAAGTTTGGTATTTGGATTTCACATTTTGAATACATGTGATTCAACGTTTTTTCATACTTTAGTAAATAACACAAACTATTATATAAAAGACGAAGTTCTGAATGAATAACTGGTCGCACAAGCCAAACCGCTGGAACTAGGAACTTGGAATTCGGACGTTAGATAAGATTTGTCATGTAATTTATGTATGGTAAAGAATGATTTCTTGGAAATTAGAAGAAATGAAAGGAGTCGCCATCTCTCCTAACACTTAAGGATGGAGACTTGAAATTTGGTATTTGGATTTCACATTTTGAATACACGTGTTTCAACGTTTTTTCATACTTTAGTAAATAACACAAACTATTATATAAAAGACGAAGTTCTGAATGAATAACGGGTCGCACAAGCCAAACCGCTGAAACTAGAAACTTGGAATTCGGACAGTAGATAAGATTTATCATGTAAGGTATGTAGGGTAAAGAATGATTTCTTGGAAATTAGAAGAAAGGAAAGGAGTCGCCATCTCTCTGAATCCCTTAAGGATGAAGGTATTTGGATTTCACATTTTGAATACACGTGTTTCAACGGTTTTTCATACTTTAGTAAATAACACAAACTATTATATAAAAGACGAAGTCCTGAATGAAAAACTGTTCGCACAAGCCAAACCGCTGAGACTGGAAACTTGGAATTCGGACAGTAGATAAGATTTGTCATGTAAGGTATGTAGGGTAAAGAATGATTTCTTGGAAATTAGAAGAAAGGAAAGGAGTCGCCATCTCTCCGAACCCTTAAGGATGGAGGTATTTGGATTTCACATTTTGAATACACGTCTTTCAACGTTTTTTCATACTTTATTAAATAACACAAACTATTATATAAAAGACGAAGTTCTGAATGAATAACTGGTCGCACAAGCCAAAAAGCTGAAACTAGAAACTTGGAAGTCGGACAGTAGATAAAATTTGTCATGTAAGGTATGTAGGGTAAAGAATGATTTCTTGGAAATTAGAAGAAAGGAAACGAGTCGCCATCTCTCCGAACCCTTAAGGATGGAGGTATTTGGATTTCACATTTTGAGTACACGTGTTTCAACGTTTTTTCATACTTTAGTAAATAACACAAACTATTATATAAAAGACGAAGTTCTGAATGAATAACTGGTCGCACAAGCCAAACCGCTGAAACTACAAACTTGGAATTCGGACAGTAGATAAGATTTGTTATGTAAGGTATGTAGGGTAAAGAATTATTTCTTGGATTTTAGAGGAAAGGAAAGGAGTCGCCATCTCTCCGAACCCTTAAGGATGGAGGTATTTGGATTTCACATTTTGAATACACGTGTTTCAACGTTTTTTCATACTTTAGTAAATAACACAAACTATTATATAAAAGACGAAGTCCTGAATGAATAACTGGTCGCACAAGCCAAACAGCTGAAACTACAAACTTGGAATTCGGACAGTAGATAAGATTTGTCATGTAAGGTATGTAGGGTAAAGAATGATTTCTTGGAAATTAGAAGAAAGGAAAGGAGTTGCCATCTCTCCGAACCCTTAAGGATGGAGGTATTTGGATTTCACATTTTGAATACACGTGTTTCAACGTTTTTTCATACTTTAGTAAATAACACAAACTATTATATAAAAGACGAAGTCCTGAATGAATAACTGGTCGCACAAGCCAAACCGCTGAAACTAGAAACTTGGAATTCGGACAGTAGATAAGATTTGTCATGTAAGGTATGTAGGGTAAAGAATGATTTCTTTTAAATTAGAAGAAAGGAAAGGAGTCGCCATCTCTCCGAACCCTTAAGGATGGAGGTATTTGGATTTCACATTTTGAATACACGTGTTTCAACGTTTTTTCATACTTTAGTAAATAACACAAACTATTATATAAAAGACGAAGTTCTGAATGAATAACTGGTCGCACAAGCCAAACCGCTGAAACTAGAAACTTGGAATTCGGACAGTAGATAAGATTTGTCATGTAAGGTATGTAGGGTAAAGAATGATTTCTTGGAAATTAGAAGAAAGGAAAGGAGTCGCCATCTTTCCGAACCCTTAAGGATGGAGGTATTTGGATTTCACATTTTGAATACACGTCTTTCAACGTTTTTTCATACTTTATTAAATAACACAAACTATTATATAAAAGACGAAGTTCTGAATGAATAACTGGTCGCACAAGCCAAACCGCTGAAACTAGAAACTTGGAATTCGGACAGTAGATAAGATTTGTCATGTAAGGTATGTAGGGTAAAGAAGGATTTCTTGGAAATTAGAAGAAAGGAAAGGAGTCGCCATCTCTCCGAACCCTTAAGGACGGAGGTATTTGGATTTCACATTTTGAGTACACGTTTTTCAACATTTTTTCATACTTTAGTAAATAACACAAACTATTATATAAAAGACGAAGTTCTGAATGAATAACTGGTCGCACAAGCCAAACCGCTGAAACTACAAACTTGGAATTCGGACAGTAGATAAGATTTGTTATGTAAGGTATGTAGGGTAAAGAATTATTTCTTGGATTTTAGTGGAAAGGAAAGGAGTCGCCATCTCTCCGAACCCTTAAGGATGGAGGTATTTGGATTTCACATTTTGAATACACGTGTTCAACGTTTTTTCATACTTTAGTAAATAACACAAACTATTATATAAAAGACGAAGTTCTGAATGAATAACTGGTCGCACAAGCCAAACCGCTGAAACTAGAAACTTGGAATTCGGACAGTAGATAAGATTTGTCATGTAAGGTATGTAGGGTAAAGAATGATTTCTTGGAAATTAGAAGAAAGGAAAGGAGTCGCCATCTCTCCGAACCCTTAAGGATGGAGGTATTTGGATTTCACATTTTGAGTACACGTGTTTCAACGTTTTTTCATACTTTAGTAAATAACACAAACTATTATATAAAAGACGAAGTTCTGAATGAATAACTGGTCGCACAAGCCAAACCGCTGAAACTACAAACTTGGAATTCGGACAGTAGATAAGATTTGTTATGTAAGGTATGTAGGGTAAAGAATTATTTCTTGGATTTTAGAGGAAAGGAAAGGAGTCGCCATCTCTCCGAACCCTTAAGGATGGAGGTATTTGGATTTCACATTTTGAATACACGTGTTTCAACGTTTTTTCATACTTTAGTAAATAACACAAACTATTATATAAAAGACGAAGTCCTGAATGAATAACTGGTCGCACAAGCCAAACAGCTGAAACTAGAAACTTGGAATTCGGACAGTAGATAAGATTTGTCATGTAAGGTATGTAGGGTAAAGAATGATTTCTTGGAAATTAGAAGAAAGGAAAGGAGTTGCCATCTCTCCGAACCCTTAAGGATGGAGGTATTTGGATTTCACATTTTGAATACACGTGTTTCAACGTTTTTTCATACTTTAGTAAATAACACAAACTATTATATAAAAGACGAAGTCCTGAATGAATAACTGGTCGCACAAGCCAAACCGCTGAAACTAGAAACTTGGAATTCGGACAGTAGATAAGATTTGTCATGTAAGGTATGTAGGGTAAAGAATGATTTCTTGGAAATTAGAAGAAAGGAAAGGAGTCGCCATCTCTCCGAACCCTTAAGGATGGAGGTATTTGGATTTCACATTTTGAATACACGTCTTTCAACGTTTTTTCATACTTTATTAAATAACACAAACTATTATATAAAAGACGAAGTTCTGAATGAATAACTGGTCGCACAAGCAAAAAAGCTGAAACTAGAAACCTGGAAGTCGGACAGTAGATAAAATTTGTCATGTAAGGTATGTAGGGTAAAGAATGATTTCTTGGAAATTAGAAGAAAGGACAGGAGTCGCCATCTCTCCGAACCCTTAAGGATGGAGGTATTTGGATTTCACATTTTGAGTACACGTGTTTCAACGTTTTTTCATACTTTAGTAAATAACACAAACTATTATATAAAAGACGAAGTTCTGAATGAATAACTGGTCGCACAAGCCAAACCGCTGAAACTACAAACTTGGAATTCGGACAGTAGATAAGATTTGTTATGTAAGGTATGTAGGGTAAAGAATTATTTCTTGGATTTTAGAGGAAAGGAAAGGAGTCGCCATCTCTCCGAACCCTTAAGGATGGAGGTATTTGGATTTCACATTTTGAATACACGTGTTTCAACGTTTTTTCATACTTTAGTAAATAACACAAACTATTATATAAAAGACGAAGTCCTGAATGAATAACTGGTCGCACAAGCCAAACAGCTGAAACTAGAAACTTGGAATTCGGACAGTAGATAAGATTTGTCATGTAAGGTATGTAGGGTAAAGAATGATTTCTTGGAAATTAGAAGAAAGGAAAGGAGTTGCCATCTCTCCGAACCCTTAAGGATGGAGGTATTTGGATTTCACATTTTGAATACACGTGTTTCAACGTTTTTTCATACTTTAGTAAATAACACAAACTATTATATAAAAGACGAAGTCCTGAATGAATAACTGGTCGCACAAGCCAAACCGCTGAAACTAGAAACTTGGAATTCGGACAGTAGATAAGATTTGTCATGTAAGGTATGTAGGGTAAAGAATGATTTCTTGGAAATTAGAAGAAAGGAAAGGAGTCGCCATCTCTCCGAACCTTAAGGATGGAGGTATTTGGATTTCACATTTTGAATACACGTGTTCAACGTTTTTTCATACTTTAGTAAATAACACAAACTATTATATAAAAGACGAAGTTCTGAATGAATAACTGGTCGCACAAGCCAAACCGCTGAAACTAGAAACTTGGAATTCGGACAGTAGATAAGATTTGTCATGTAAGGTATGTAGGGTAAAGAATGATTTCTTGGAAATTAGAAGAAAGGAAAGGAGTCGCCATCTCTCCGAACCCTTAAGGATGGAGGTATTTGGATTTCACATTTTGAATACACGTGTTTCAACGTTTTTTCATACTTTATTAAATAACACAAACTATTATATAAAAGACGAAGTTCTGAATGAATAACTGGTCGCACAAGCCAAACCGCTGAAACTAGAAACTTGGAATTCGGACAGTAGATAAGATTTGTCATGTAAGGTATGTAGGGTAAAGAAGGATTTCTTGGAAATTAGAAGAAAGGAAAGGAGTCGCCATCTCTCCGAACCCTTAAGGACGGAGGTATTTGGATTTCACATTTTGAGTACACGTTTTTCAACGTTTTTTCATACTTTAGTAAATAACACAAACTATTATATAAAAGACGAAGTTCTGAATGAATAACTGGTCGCACAAGCCAAACCGCTGAAACTACAAACTTGGAATTCGGACAGTAGATAAGATTTGTTATGTAAGGTATGTAGGGTAAAGAATTATTTCTTGGATTTTAGAGGAAAGGAAAGGAGTCGCCATCTCTCCGAACCCTTAAGGATGGAGGTATTTGGATTTCACATTTTGAATACACGTGTTCAACGTTTTTTCATACTTTAGTAAATAACACAAACTATTATATAAAAGACGAAGTTCTGAATGAATAACTGGTCGCACAAGCCAAACCGCTGAAACTAGAAACTTGGAATTCGGACAGTGGATAAGATTTGTCATGTAAGGTATGTAGGGTAAAGAATGATTTCTTGGAAATTAGAAGAAAGGAAAGGAGTCGCCATCTCTCCGAACCCTTAAGGATGGAGACTTGAAATTTGGTATTTGGATTTCACATTTTGAATACACGTGTTTCAACGTTTTTTCATACTTTAGTAAATAACACAAACTATTATATAAAAGACGAAGTTCTGAATGAATAACTGGCCACACAAGCCAAACCGCTGAAACTAGAAACTTGGAATTCGGACAGTAGATAAGATTTGTCATGTATGGTACGTAGGGTAAAGAAGGATTTCTTGGAAATTAGAAGAAAGGAAAGGAGTCGCCATCTCTCCGAACCCTTAAGGATGGTGTCTTGAAGTTTGGTATTTGGATTTCACATTTTGAATACATGTGATTCAACGTTTTTTCATACTTTAGTAAATAACACAAACTATTATATAAAAGACGAAGTTCTGAATGAATAACTGGTCGCACAAGCCAAACCGCTGGAACTAGGAACTTGGAATTCGGACGTTAGATAAGATTTGTCATGTAATTTATGTATGGTAAAGAATGATTTCTTGGAAATTAGAAGAAATGAAAGGAGTCGCCATCTCTCCTAACACTTAAGGATGGAGACTTGAAATTTGGTATTTGGATTTCACATTTTGAATACACGTGTTTCAACGTTTTTTCATACTTTAGTAAATAACACAAACTATTATATAAAAGACGAAGTTCTGAATGAATAACGGGTCGCACAAGCCAAACCGCTGAAACTAGAAACTTGGAATTCGGACAGTAGATAAGATTTATCATGTAAGGTATGTAGGGTAAAGAATGATTTCTTGGAAATTAGAAGAAAGGAAAGGAGTCGCCATCTCTCTGAATCCCTTAAGGATGAAGGTATTTGGATTTCACATTTTGAATACACGTGTTTCAACGGTTTTTCATACTTTAGTAAATAACACAAACTATTATATAAAAGACGAAGTCCTGAATGAAAAACTGTTCGCACAAGCCAAACCGCTGAGACTGGAAACTTGGAATTCGGACAGTAGATAAGATTTGTCATGTAAGGTATGTAGGGTAAAGAATGATTTCTTGGAAATTAGAAGAAAGGAAAGGAGTCGCCATCTCTCCGAACCCTTAAGGATGGAGGTATTTGGATTTCACATTTTGAATACACGTCTTTCAACGTTTTTTCATACTTTATTAAATAACACAAACTATTATATAAAAGACGAAGTTCTGAATGAATAACTGGTCGCACAAGCCAAAAAGCTGAAACTAGAAACTTGGAAGTCGGACAGTAGATAAAATTTGTCATGTAAGGTATGTAGGGTAAAGAATGATTTCTTGGAAATTAGAAGAAAGGAAACGAGTCGCCATCTCTCCGAACCCTTAAGGATGGAGGTATTTGGATTTCACATTTTGAGTACACGTGTTTCAACGTTTTTTCATACTTTAGTAAATAACACAAACTATTATATAAAAGACGAAGTTCTGAATGAATAACTGGTCGCACAAGCCAAACCGCTGAAACTACAAACTTGGAATTCGGACAGTAGATAAGATTTGTTATGTAAGGTATGTAGGGTAAAGAATTATTTCTTGGATTTTAGAGGAAAGGAAAGGAGTCGCCATCTCTCCGAACCCTTAAGGATGGAGGTATTTGGATTTCACATTTTGAATACACGTGTTTCAACGTTTTTTCATACTTTAGTAAATAACACAAACTATTATATAAAAGACGAAGTCCTGAATGAATAACTGGTCGCACAAGCCAAACAGCTGAAACTACAAACTTGGAATTCGGACAGTAGATAAGATTTGTCATGTAAGGTATGTAGGGTAAAGAATGATTTCTTGGAAATTAGAAGAAAGGAAAGGAGTTGCCATCTCTCCGAACCCTTAAGGATGGAGGTATTTGGATTTCACATTTTGAATACACGTGTTTCAACGTTTTTTCATACTTTAGTAAATAACACAAACTATTATATAAAAGACGAAGTCCTGAATGAATAACTGGTCGCACAAGCCAAACCGCTGAAACTAGAAACTTGGAATTCGGACAGTAGATAAGATTTGTCATGTAAGGTATGTAGGGTAAAGAATGATTTCTTTTAAATTAGAAGAAAGGAAAGGAGTCGCCATCTCTCCGAACCCTTAAGGATGGAGGTATTTGGATTTCACATTTTGAATACACGTGTTTCAACGTTTTTTCATACTTTAGTA
This sequence comes from Thermobia domestica, assembly GCF_964235325.1. Lineage (NCBI taxonomy): Eukaryota > Metazoa > Arthropoda > Insecta > Zygentoma > Lepismatidae > Thermobia > Thermobia domestica. The sequence goes on along the minus strand of NC_137460.1, from coordinate 268,728,389 downwards.
AATAACACAAACTATTATATAAAAGACGAAGTTCTGAATGAATAACTGGTCGCACAAGCCAAACCGCTGAAACTAGAAACTTGGAATTCGGACAGTAGATAAGATTTGTCATGTAAGGTATGTAGGGTAAAGAATGATTTCTTGGAAATTAGAAGAAAGGAAAGGAGTCGCCATCTTTCCGAACCCTTAAGGATGGAGGTATTTGGATTTCACATTTTGAATACACGTCTTTCAACGTTTTTTCATACTTTATTAAATAACACAAACTATTATATAAAAGACGAAGTTCTGAATGAATAACTGGTCGCACAAGCCAAACCGCTGAAACTAGAAACTTGGAATTCGGACAGTAGATAAGATTTGTCATGTAAGGTATGTAGGGTAAAGAAGGATTTCTTGGAAATTAGAAGAAAGGAAAGGAGTCGCCATCTCTCCGAACCCTTAAGGACGGAGGTATTTGGATTTCACATTTTGAGTACACGTTTTTCAACATTTTTTCATACTTTAGTAAATAACACAAACTATTATATAAAAGACGAAGTTCTGAATGAATAACTGGTCGCACAAGCCTAACCGCTGAAACTACAAACTTGGAATTCGGACAGTAGATAAGATTTGTTATGTAAGGTATGTAGGGTAAAGAATTATTTCTTGGATTTTAGTGGAAAGGAAAGGAGTCGCCATCTCTCCGAACCCTTAAGGATGGAGGTATTTGGATTTCACATTTTGAATACACGTGTTCAACGTTTTTTCATACTTTAGTAAATAACACAAACTATTATATAAAAGACGAAGTTCTGAATGAATAACTGGTCGCACAAGCCAAACCGCTGAAACTAGAAACTTGGAATTCGGACAGTAGATAAGATTTGTCATGTAAGGTATGTAGGGTAAAGAATGATTTCTTGGAAATTAGAAGAAAGGAAAGGAGTCGCCATCTCTCCGAACCCTTAAGGATGGAGGTATTTGGATTTCACATTTTGAGTACACGTGTTTCAACGTTTTTTCATACTTTAGTAAATAACACAAACTATTATATAAAAGACGAAGTTCTGAATGAATAACTGGTCGCACAAGCCAAACCGCTGAAACTACAAACTTGGAATTCGGACAGTAGATAAGATTTGTTATGTAAGGTATGTAGGGTAAAGAATTATTTCTTGGATTTTAGAGGAAAGGAAAGGAGTCGCCATCTCTCCGAACCCTTAAGGATGGAGGTATTTGGATTTCACATTTTGAATACACGTGTTTCAACGTTTTTTCATACTTTAGTAAATAACACAAACTATTATATAAAAGACGAAGTCCTGAATGAATAACTGGTCGCACAAGCCAAACAGCTGAAACTAGAAACTTGGAATTCGGACAGTAGATAAGATTTGTCATGTAAGGTATGTAGGGTAAAGAATGATTTCTTGGAAATTAGAAGAAAGGAAAGGAGTTGCCATCTCTCCGAACCCTTAAGGATGGAGGTATTTGGATTTCACATTTTGAATACACGTGTTTCAACGTTTTTTCATACTTTAGTAAATAACACAAACTATTATATAAAAGACGAAGTCCTGAATGAATAACTGGTCGCACAAGCCAAACCGCTGAAACTAGAAACTTGGAATTCGGACAGTAGATAAGATTTGTCATGTAAGGTATGTAGGGTAAAGAATGATTTCTTGGAAATTAGAAGAAAGGAAAGGAGTCGCCATCTCTCCGAACCCTTAAGGATGGAGGTATTTGGATTTCACATTTTGAATACACGTGTTTCAACGTTTTTTCATACTTTAGTAAATAACACAAACTATTATATAAAAGACGAAGTTCTGAATGAATAACTGGTCGCACAAGCCAAACCGCTGAAACTAGAAACTTGGAATACGGACAGTAGATAAGATTTGTCATGTAAGGTATGTAGGGTAAAGAATGATTTCTTGGAAATTAGAAGAAAGGAAAGGAGTCGCCATCTCTCCGAACCCTTAAGGATGGAGGTATTTGGATTTCACATTTTGAATACACGTCTTTCAACGTTTTTTCATACTTTATTAAATAACACAAACTATTATATAAAAGACGAAGTTCTGAATGAATAACTGGTCGCACAAGCCAAACCGCTGAAACTAGAAACTTGGAATTCGGACAGTAGATAAGATTTGTCATGTAAGGTATGTAGGGTAAAGAAGGATTTCTTGGAAATTAGAAGAAAGGAAAGGAGTCGCCATCTCTCCGAACCCTTAAGGACGCAGGTATTTGGATTTCACATTTTGAGTACACGTTTTTCAACGTTTTTTCATACTTTAGTAAATAACACAAACTATTATATAAAAGACGAAGTTCTGAATGAATAACTGGTCGCACAAGCCAAACCGCTGAAACTACAAACTTGGAATTCGGACAGTAGATAAGATTTGTTATGTAAGGTATGTAGGGTAAAGAATTATTTCTTGGATTTTAGAGGAAAGGAAAGGAGTCGCCATCTCTCCGAACCCTTAAGGATGGAGGTATTTGGATTTCACATTTTGAATACACGTGTTCAACGTTTTTTCATACTTTAGTAAATAACACAAACTATTATATAAAAGACGAAGTTCTGAATGAATAACTGGTCGCACAAGCCAAACCGCTGAAACTAGAAACTTGGAATTCGGACAGTAGATAAGATTTGTCATGTAAGGTATGTAGGGTAAAGAATGATTTCTTGGAAATTAGAAGAAAGGAAAGGAGTCGCCATCTCTCCGAACCCTTAAGGATGGAGACTTGAAATTTGGTATTTGGATTTCACATTTTGAATACACGTGTTTCAACGTTTTTTCATACTTTAGTAAATAACACAAACTATTATATAAAAGACGAAGTTCTGAATGAATAACTGGCCACACAAGCCAAACCGCTGAAACTAGAAACTTGGAATTCGGACAGTAGATAAGATTTGTCATGTATGGTACGTAGGGTAAAGAAGGATTTCTTGGAAATTAGAAGAAAGGAAAGGAGTCGCCATCTCTCCGAACCCTTAAGGATGGTGTCTTGAAGTTTGGTATTTGGATTTCACATTTTGAATACATGTGTTTCAACGTTTTTTCATACTTTAGTAAATAACACAAACTATTATATAAATGACGAAGTTCTGAATGAATAACTGGTCGCACAAGCCAAACCGCTGGAACTAGGAACTTGGAATTCGGACAGTAGATAAGATTTGTCATGTAATTTATGTATGGTAAAGAATGATTTCTTGGAAATTAGAAGAAATGAAAGGAGTCGCCATCTCTCCTAACACTTAAGGATGGAGACTTGAAATTTGGTATTTGGATTTCACATTTTGAATACACGTGTTTCAACGTTTTTTCATACTTTAGTAAATAACACAAACTATTATATAAAAGACGAAGTTCTGAATGAATAACGGGTCGCACAAGCCAAACCGCTGAAACTAGAAACTTGGAATTCGGACAGTAGATAAGATTTATCATGTAAGGTATGTAGGGTAAAGAATGATTTCTTGGAAATTAGAAGAAAGGAAAGGAGTCGCCATCTCTCTGAATCCCTTAAGGATGAAGGTATTTGGATTTCACATTTTGAATACACGTGTTTCAACGGTTTTTCATACTTTAGTAAATAACACAAACTATTATATAAAAGACGAAGTCCTGAATGAAAAACTGTTCGCACAAGCCAAACCGCTGAGACTGGAAACTTGGAATTCGGACAGTAGATAAGATTTGTCATGTAAGGTATGTAGGGTAAAGAATGATTTCTTGGAAATTAGAAGAAAGGAAAGGAGTCGCCATCTCTCCGAACCCTTAAGGATGGAGGTATTTGGATTTCACATTTTGAATACACGTCTTTCAACGTTTTTTCATACTTTATTAAATAACACAAACTATTATATAAAAGACGAAGTTCTGAATGAATAACTGGTCGCACAAGCCAAAAAGCTGAAACTAGAAACTTGGAAGTCGGACAGTAGATAAAATTTGTCATGTAAGGTATGTAGGGTAAAGAATGATTTCTTGGAAATTAGAAGAAAGGAAACGAGTCGCCATCTCTCCGAACCCTTAAGGATGGAGGTATTTGGATTTCACATTTTGAGTACACGTGTTTCAACGTTTTTTCATACTTTAGTAAATAACACAAACTATTATATAAAAGACGAAGTTCTGAATGAATAACTGGTCGCACAAGCCAAACCGCTGAAACTACAAACTTGGAATTCGGACAGTAGATAAGATTTGTTATGTAAGGTATGTAGGGTAAAGAATTATTTCTTGGATTTTAGAGGAAAGGAAAGGAGTCGCCATCTCTCCGAACCCTTAAGGATGGAGGTATTTGGATTTCACATTTTGAATACACGTGTTTCAACGTTTTTTCATACTTTAGTAAATAACACAAACTATTATATAAAAGACGAAGTCCTGAATGAATAACTGGTCGCACAAGCCAAACAGCTGAAACTACAAACTTGGAATTCGGACAGTAGATAAGATTTGTCATGTAAGGTATGTAGGGTAAAGAATGATTTTTTGGAAATTAGAAGAAAGGAAAGGAGTTGCCATCTCTCCGAACCCTTAAGGATGGAGGTATTTGGATTTCACATTTTGAATACACGTGTTTCAACGTTTTTTCATACTTTAGTAAATAACACAAACTATTATATAAAAGACGAAGTCCTGAATGAATAACTGGTCGCACAAGCCAAACCGCTGAAACTAGAAACTTGGAATTCGGACAGTAGATAAGATTTGTCATGTAAGGTATGTAGGGTAAAGAATGATTTCTTTTAAATTAGAAGAAAGGAAAGGAGTCGCCATCTCTCCGAACCCTTAAGGATGGAGGTATTTGGATTTCACATTTTGAATACACGTGTTTCAACGTTTTTTCATACTTTAGTAAATAACACAAACTATTATATAAAAGACGAAGTTCTGAATGAATAACTGGTCGCACAAGCCAAACCGCTGAAACTAGAAACTTGGAATTCGGACAGTAGATAAGATTTGTCATGTAAGGTATGTAGGGTAAAGAATGATTTCTTGGAAATTAGAAGAAAGGAAAGGAGTCGCCATCTCTCCGAACCCTTAAGGATGGAGGTATTTGGATTTCACATTTTGAATACACGTCTTTCAACGTTTTTTCATACTTTATTAAATAACACAAACTATTATATAAAAGACGAAGTTCTGAATGAATAACTGGTCGCACAAGCCAAACCGCTGAAACTAGAAACTTGGAATTCGGACAGTAGATAAGATTTGTCATGTAAGGTATGTAGGGTAAAGAAGGATTTCTTGGAAATTAGAAGAAAGGAAAGGAGTCGCCATCTCTCCGAACCCTTAAGGACGGAGGTATTTGGATTTCACATTTTGAGTACACGTTTTTCAACATTTTTTCATACTTTAGTAAATAACACAAACTATTATATAAAAGACGAAGTTCTGAATGAATAACTGGTCGCACAAGCCAAACCGCTGAAACTACAAACTTGGAATTCGGACAGTAGATAAGATTTGTTATGTAAGGTATGTAGGGTAAAGAATTATTTCTTGGATTTTAGAGGAAAGGAAAGGAATCGCCATCTCTCCGAACCCTTAAGGATGGAGGTATTTGGATTTCACATTTTGAATACACGTGTTCAACGTTTTTTCATACTTTAGTAAATAACACAAACTATTATATAAAAGACGAAGTTCTGAATGAATAACTGGTCGCACAAGCCAAACCGCTGAAACTAGAAACTTGGAATTCGGACAGTAGATAAGATTTGTCATGTAAGGTATGTAGGGTAAAGAATGATTTCTTGGAAATTAGAAGAAAGGAAAGGAGTCGCCATCTCTCCGAACCCTTAAGGATGGAGGTATTTGGATTTCACATTTTGAATACACGTCTTTCAACGTTTTTTCATACTTTATTAAATAACACAAACTATTATATAAAAGACGAAGTTCTGAATGAATAACTGGTCGCACAAGCAAAAAAGCTGAAACTAGAAACTTGGAAGTCGGACAGTAGATAAAATTTGTCATGTAAGGTATGTAGGGTAAAGAATGATTTCTTGGAAATTAGAAGAAAGGAAAGGAGTCGCCATCTCTCCGAACCCTTAAGGATGGAGGTATTTGGATTTCACATTTTGAGTACACGTGTTTCAACGTTTTTTCATACTTTAGTAAATAACACAAACTATTATATAAAAGACGAAGTTCTGAATGAATAACTGGTCGCACAAGCCAAACCGCTGAAACTACAAACTTGGAATTCGGACAGTAGATAAGATTTGTTATGTAAGGTATGTAGGGTAAAGAATTATTTCTTGGATTTTAGAGGAAAGGAAAGGAGTCGCCATCTCTCCGAACCCTTAAGGATGGAGGTATTTGGATTTCACATTTTGAATACACGTGTTTCAACGTTTTTTCATACTTTAGTAAATAACACAAACTATTATATAAAAGACGAAGTCCTGAATGAATAACTGGTCGCACAAGCCAAACAGCTGAAACTAGAAACTTGGAATTCGGACAGTAGATAAGATTTGTCATGTAAGGTATGTAGGGTAAAGAATGATTTCTTGGAAATTAGAAGAAAGGAAAGGAGTTGCCATCTCTCCGAACCCTTAAGGATGGAGGTATTTGGATTTCACATTTTGAATACACGTGTTTCAACGTTTTTTCATACTTTAGTAAATAACACAAACTATTATATAAAAGACGAAGTCCTGAATGAATAACTGGTCGCACAAGCCAAACCGCTGAAACTAGAAACTTGGAATTCGGACAGTAGATAAGATTTGTCATGTAAGGTATGTAGGGTAAAGAATGATTTCTTGGAAATTAGAAGAAAGGAAAGGAGTCGCCATCTCTCCGAACCCTTAAGGATGGAGGTATTTGGATTTCACATTTTGAATACACGTGTTTCAACGTTTTTTCATACTTTAGTAAATAACACAAACTATTATATAAAAGACGAAGTTCTGAATGAATAACTGGTCGCACAAGCCAAACCGCTGAAACTAGAAACTTGGAATTCGGACAGTAGATAAGATTTGTCATGTAAGGTATGTAGGGTAAAGAATGATTTCTTGGAAATTAGAAGAAAGGAAAGGAGTCGCCATCTCTCCGAACCCTTAAGGATGGAGGTATTTGGATTTCACATTTTGAATACACGTCTTTCAACGTTTTTTCATACTTTATTAAATAACACAAACTATTATATAAAAGACGAAGTTCTGAATGAATAACTGGTCGCACAAGCCAAACCGCTGAAACTAGAAACTTGGAATTCGGACAGTAGATAAGATTTGTCATGTAAGGTATGTAGGGTAAAGAAGGATTTCTTGGAAATTAGAAGAAAGGAAAGGAGTCGCCATCTCTCCGAACCCTTAAGGACGCAGGTATTTGGATTTCACATTTTGAGTACACGTTTTTCAACGTTTTTTCATACTTTAGTAAATAACACAAACTATTATATAAAAGACGAAGTTCTGAATGAATAACTGGTCGCACAAGCCAAACCGCTGAAACTACAAACTTGGAATTCGGACAGTAGATAAGATTTGTTATGTAAGGTATGTAGGGTAAAGAATTATTTCTTGGATTTTAGAGGAAAGGAAAGGAGTCGCCATCTCTCCGAACCCTTAAGGATGGAGGTATTTGGATTTCACATTTTGAATACACGTGTTCAACGTTTTTTCATACTTTAGTAAATAACACAAACTATTATATAAAAGACGAAGTTCTGAATGAATAACTGGTCGCACAAGCCAAACCGCTGAAACTAGAAACTTGGAATTCGGACAGTAGATAAGATTTGTCATGTAAGGTATGTAGGGTAAAGAATGATTTCTTGGAAATTAGAAGAAAGGAAAGGAGTCGCCATCTCTCCGAACCCTTAAGGATGGAGACTTGAAATTTGGTATTTGGATTTCACATTTTGAATACACGTGTTTCAACGTTTTTTCATACTTTAGTAAATAACACAAACTATTATATAAAAGACGAAGTTCTGAATGAATAACTGGCCACACAAGCCAAACCGCTGAAACTAGAAACTTGGAATTCGGACAGTAGATAAGATTTGTCATGTATGGTACGTAGGGTAAAGAAGGATTTCTTGGAAATTAGAAGAAAGGAAAGGAGTCGCCATCTCTCCGAACCCTTAAGGATGGTGTCTTGAAGTTTGGTATTTGGATTTCACATTTTGAATACATGTGTTTCAACGTTTTTTCATACTTTAGTAAATAACACAAACTATTATATAAATGACGAAGTTCTGAATGAATAACTGGTCGCACAAGCCAAACCGCTGGAACTAGGAACTTGGAATTCGGACAGTAGATAAGATTTGTCATGTAATTTATGTATGGTAAAGAATGATTTCTTGGAAATTAGAAGAAATGAAAGGAGTCGCCATCTCTCCTAACACTTAAGGATGGAGACTTGAAATTTGGTATTTGGATTTCACATTTTGAATACACGTGTTTCAACGTTTTTTCATACTTTAGTAAATAACACAAACTATTATATAAAAGACGAAGTTCTGAATGAATAACGGGTCGCACAAGCCAAACCGCTGAAACTAGAAACTTGGAATTCGGACAGTAGATAAGATTTATCATGTAAGGTATGTAGGGTAAAGAATGATTTCTTGGAAATTAGAAGAAAGGAAAGGAGTCGCCATCTCTCTGAATCCCTTAAGGATGAAGGTATTTGGATTTCACATTTTGAATACACGTGTTTCAACGGTTTTTCATACTTTAGTAAATAACACAAACTATTATATAAAAGACGAAGTCCTGAATGAAAAACTGTTCGCACAAGCCAAACCGCTGAGACTGGAAACTTGGAATTCGGACAGTAGATAAGATTTGTCATGTAAGGTATGTAGGGTAAAGAATGATTTCTTGGAAATTAGAAGAAAGGAAAGGAGTCGCCATCTCTCCGAACCCTTAAGGATGGAGGTATTTGGATTTCACATTTTGAATACACGTCTTTCAACGTTTTTTCATACTTTATTAAATAACACAAACTATTATATAAAAGACGAAGTTCTGAATGAATAACTGGTCGCACAAGCCAAAAAGCTGAAACTAGAAACTTGGAAGTCGGACAGTAGATAAAATTTGTCATGTAAGGTATGTAGGGTAAAGAATGATTTCTTGGAAATTAGAAGAAAGGAAACGAGTCGCCATCTCTCCGAACCCTTAAGGATGGAGGTATTTGGATTTCACATTTTGAGTACACGTGTTTCAACGTTTTTTCATACTTTAGTAAATAACACAAACTATTATATAAAAGACGAAGTTCTGAATGAATAACTGGTCGCACAAGCCAAACCGCTGAAACTACAAACTTGGAATTCGGACAGTAGATAAGATTTGTTATGTAAGGTATGTAGGGTAAAGAATTATTTCTTGGATTTTAGAGGAAAGGAAAGGAGTCGCCATCTCTCCGAACCCTTAAGGATGGAGGTATTTGGATTTCACATTTTGAATACACGTGTTTCAACGTTTTTTCACACTTTAGTAAATAACACAAACTATTATATAAAAGACGAAGTCCTGAATGAATAACTGGTCGCACAAGCCAAACAGCTGAAACTACAAACTTGGAATTCGGACAGTAGATAAGATTTGTCATGTAAGGTATGTAGGGTAAAGAATGATTTCTTGGAAATTAGAAGAAAGGAGAGGAGTTGCCATCTCTCCGAACCCTTAAGGATGGAGGTATTTGGATTTCACATTTTGAATACACGTGTTTCAACGTTTTTTCATACTTTAGTAAATAACACAAACTATTATATAAAAGACGAAGTCCTGAATGAATAACTGGTCGCACAAGCCAAACCGCTGAAACTAGAAACTTGGAATTCGGACAGTAGATAAGATTTGTCATGTAAGGTATGTAGGGTAAAGAATGATTTCTTTTAAATTAGAAGAAAGGAAAGGAGTCGCCATCTCTCCGAACCCTTAAGGATGGAGGTATTTGGATTTCACATTTTGAATACACGTGTTTCAACGTTTTTTCATACTTTAGTAAATAACACAAACTATTATATAAAAGACGAAGTTCTGAATGAATAACTGGTCGCACAAGCCAAACCGCTGAAACTAGAAACTTGGAATTCGGACAGTAGATAAGATTTGTCATGTAAGGTATGTAGGGTAAAGAATGATTTCTTGGAAATTAGAAGAAAGGAAAGGAGTCGCCATCTCTCCGAACCCTTAAGGATGGAGGTATTTGGATTTCACATTTTGAATACACGTCTTTCAACGTTTTTTCATACTTTATTAAATAACACAAACTATTATATAAAAGACGAAGTTCTGAATGAATAACTGGTCGCACAAGCCAAACCGCTGAAACTAGAAACTTGGAATTCGGACAGTAGATAAGATTTGTCATGTAAGGTATGTAGGGTAAAGAAGGATTTCTTGGAAATTAGAAGAAAGGAAAGGAGTCGCCATCTCTCCGAACCCTTAAGGACGGAGGTATTTGGATTTCACATTTTGAGTACACGTTTTTCAACATTTTTTCATACTTTAGTAAATAACACAAACTATTATATAAAAGACGAAGTTCTGAATGAATAACTGGTCGCACAAGCCAAACCGCTGAAACTACAAACTTTGAATTCGGACAGTAGATAAGATTTGTTATGTAAGGTATGTAGGGTAAAGAATTATTTCTTGGATTTTAGAGGAAAGGAAAGGAGTCGCCATCTCTCCGAACCCTTAAGGATGGAGGTATTTGGATTTCACATTTTGAATACACGTGTTCAACGTTTTTTCATACTTTAGTAAATAACACAAACTATTATATAAAAGACGAAGTTCTGAATGAATAACTGGTCGCACAAGCCAAACCGCTGAAACTAGAAACTTGGAATTCGGACAGTAGATAAGATTTGTCATGTAAGGTATGTAGGGTAAAGAATGATTTCTTGGAAATTAGAAGAAAGGAAAGGAGTCGCCATCTCTCCGAACCCTTAAGGATGGAGGTATTTGGATTTCACATTTTGAATACACGTCTTTCAACGTTTTTTCATACTTTATTAAATAACACAAACTATTATATAAAAGACGAAGTTCTGAATGAATAACTGGTCGCACAAGCAGAAAAGCTGAAACTAGAAACTTGGAAGTCGGACAGTAGATAAAATTTGTCATGTAAGGTATGTAGGGTAAAGAATGATTTCTTGGAAATTAGAAGAAAGGAAAGGAGTCGCCATCTCTCCGAACCCTTAAGGATGGAGGTATTTGGATTTCACATTTTGAGTACACGTGTTTCAACGTTTTTTCATACTTTAGTAAATAACACAAACTCTTATATAAAAGACGAAGTTCTGAATGAATAACTGGTCGCACAAGCCAAACCGCTGAAACTACAAACTTGGAATCCGGACAGTAGATAAGATTTGTTATGTAAGGTATGTAGGGTAAAGAATTATTTCTTGGATTTTAGAGGAAAGGAAAGGAGTCGCCATCTCTCCGAACCCTTAAGGATGGAGGTATTTGGATTTCACATTTTGAATACACGTGTTTCAACGTTTTTTCATACTTTAGTAAATAACACAAACTATTATATAAAAGACGAAGTCCTGAATGAATAACTGGTCGCACAAGCCAAACAGCTGAAACTAGAAACTTGGAATTCGGACAGTAGATAAGATTTGTCATGTAAGGTATGTAGGGTAAAGAATGATTTCTTGGAAATTAGAAGAAAGGAAAGGAGTTGCCATCTCTCCGAACCCTTAAGGATGGAGGTATTTGGATTTCACATTTTGAATACACGTGTTTCAACGTTTTTTCATACTTTAGTAAATAACACAAACTATTATATAAAAGACGAAGTCCTGAATGAATAACTGGTCGCACAAGCCAAACCGCTGAAACTAGAAACTTGGAATTCGGACAGTAGATAAGATTTGTCATGTAAGGTATGTAGGGTAAAGAAGGATTTCTTGGAAATTAGAAGAAAGGAAAGGAGTCGCCATCTCTCCGAACCCTTAAGAATGGAGGTATTTGGATTTCACATTTTGAATACACGTGTTTCAACGTTTTTTCATACTTTAGTAAATAACACAAACTATTATATAAAAGACGAAGTTCTGAATGAATAACTGGTCGCACAAGCCAAACCGCTGAAACTAGAAACTTGGAATTCGGACAGTAGATAAGATTTGTCATGTAAGGTATGTAGGGTAAAGAATGATTTCTTGGAAATTAGAAGAAAGGAAAGGAGTCGCCATCTCTCCGAACCCTTAAGGATGGAGGTATTTGGATTTCACATTTTGAATACACGTCTTTCAACGTTTTTTCATACTTTATTAAATAACACAAACTATTATATAAAAGACGAAGTTCTGAATGAATAACTGGTCGCACAAGCCAAACCGCTGAAACTAGAAACTTGGAATTCGGACAGTAGATAAGATTTGTCATGTAAGGTATGTAGGGTAAAGAAGGATTTCTTGGAAATTAGAAGAAAGGAAAGGAGTCGCCATCTCTCCGAACCCTTAAGGACGCAGGTATTTGGATTTCACATTTTGAGTACACGTTTTTCAACGTTTTTTCATACTTTAGTAAATAACACAAACTGTTATATAAAAGACGAAGTTCTGAATGAATAACTGGTCGCACAAGCCAAACCGCTGAAACTACAAACTTGGAATTCGGACAGTAGATAAGATTTGTTATGTAAGGTATGTAGGGTAAAGAATTATTTCTTGGATTTTAGAGGAAAGGAAAGGAGTCGCCATCTCTCCGAACCCTTAAGGATGGAGGTATTTGGATTTCACATTTTGAATACACGTGTTCAACGTTTTTTCATACTTTAGTAAATAACACAAACTATTATATAAAAGACGAAGTTCTGAATGAATAACTGGTCGCACAAGCCAAACCGCTGAAACTAGAAACTTGGAATTCGGACAGTAGATAAGATTTGTCATGTAAGGTATGTAGGGTAAAGAATGATTTCTTGGAAATTAGAAGAAAGGAAAGGAGTCGCCATCTCTCCGAAACCTTGAGGATGGAGACTTGAAATTTGGTATTTGGATTTCACATTTTGAATACACGTGTTTCAACGTTTTTTCATACTTTAGTAAATAACACAAACTATTATATAAAAGACGAAGTTCTGAATGAATAACTGGCCACACAAGCCAAACCGCTGAAACTAGAAACTTGGAATTCGGACAGTAGATAAGATTTGTCATGTATGGTACGTAGGGTAAAGAAGGATTTCTTGGAAATTAGAAGAAAGGAAAGGAGTCGCCATCTCTCCGAACCCTTAAGGATGGTGTCTTGAAGTTTGGTATTTGGATTTCACATTTTGAATACATGTGTTTCAACGTTTTTTCATACTTTAGTAAATAACACAAACTATTATATAAATGACGAAGTTCTGAATGAATAACTGGTCGCACAAGCCAAACCGCTGGAACTAGGAACTTGGAATTCGGACAGTAGATAAGATTTGTCATGTAATTTATGTATGGTAAAGAATGATTTCTTGGAAATTAGAAGAAATGAAAGGAGTCGCCATCTCTCCTAACACTTAAGGATGGAGACTTGAAATTTGGTATTTGGATTTCACATTTTGAATACACGTGTTTCAACGTTTTTTCATACTTTAGTAAATAACACAAACTATTATATAAAAGACGAAGTTCTGAATGAATAACGGGTCGCACAAGCCAAACCGCTGAAACTAGAAACTTGGAATTCGGACAGTAGATAAGATTTATCATGTAAGGTATGTAGGGTAAAGAATGATTTCTTGGAAATTAGAAGAAAGGAAAGGAGTCGCCATCTCTCTGAATCCCTTAAGGATGAAGGTATTTGGATTTCACATTTTGAATACACGTGTTTCAACGGTTTTTCATACTTTAGTAAATAACACAAACTATTATATAAAAGACGAAGTCCTGAATGAAAAACTGTTCGCACAAGCCAAACCGCTGAGACTGGAAACTTGGAATTCGGACAGTAGATAAGATTTGTCATGTAAGGTATGTAGGGTAAAGAATGATTTCTTGGAAATTAGAAGAAAGGAAAGGAGTCGCCATCTCTCCGAACCCTTAAGGATGGAGGTATTTGGATTTCACATTTTGAATACACGTCTTTCAACGTTTTTTCATACTTTAGTAAATAACAAAAACTATTATATAAAAGACGAAGTCCTGAATGAATAACTGGTCGCACAAGCCAAACAGCTGAAACTAGAAACTTGGAATTCGGACAGTAGATAAAATTTGTCATGTAAGGTATGTAGGGTAAAGAATGATTTCTTAGAAATTAGAAGAAAGGAAACGAGTCGCCATCTCTCCGAACCCTTAAGGATGGAGGTATTTGGATTTCACATTTTGAGTACACGTGTTTCAACGTTTTTTCATACTTTAGTAAATAACACAAACTATTATATAAAAGACGAAGTTCTGAATGAATAACTGGTCGCACAACCAAACCGCTGAAACTACAAACTTGGAATTCGGACAGTAGATAAGATTTGTTATGTAAGGTATGTAGGGTAAAGAATTATTCCTTGGATTTTAGAGGAAAGGAAAGGAGTCGCCATCTCTCCGAACCCTTAAGGATGGAGGTATTTGGATTTCACATTTTGAATACACGTGTTTCAACGTTTTTTCATACTTTAGTAAATAACAAAAACTATTATATAAAAGACGAAGTCCTGAATGAATAACTGGTCGCACAAGCCAAACAGCTGAAACTAGAAACTTGGAATTCGGACAGTAGATAAGATTTGTCATGTAAGGTATGTAGGGTAAAGAATGATTTCTTGGAAATTAGAAGAAAGGAAAGGAGTTGCCATCTCTCCGAACCCTTAAGGATGGAGGTATTTGGATTTCACATTTTGAATACACGTGTTTCAACGTTTTTTCATACTTTAGTAAATAACACAAACTATTATATAAAAGACGAAGTCCTGAATGAATAACTGGTCGCACAAGCCAAACCGCTGAAACTAGAAACTTGGAATTCGGACAGTAGATAAGATTTGTCATGTAAGGTATGTAGGGTAAAGAATGATTTCTTTTAAATTAGAAGAAAGGAAAGGAGTCGCCATCTCTCCGAACCCTTAAGGATGGAGGTATTTGGATTTCACATTTTGAATACACGTGTTTCAACGTTTTTTCATACTTTAGTAAATAACACAAACTATTATATAAAAGACGAAGTTCTGAATGAATAACTGGTCGCACAAGCCAAACCGCTGAAACTAGAAACTTGGAATTCGGACAGTAGATAAGATTTGTCATGTAAGGTATGTAGGGTAAAGAATGATTTCTTGGAAATTAGAAGAAAGGAAAGGAGTCGCCATCTTTCCGAACCCTTAAGGATAGAGGTATTTGGATTTCACATTTTGAATACACGTGTTTCAACGTTTTTTCATACTTTAATAAATAGCACAAACTATTATATAAAAGACGAAGTTCTGAATGAATAACTGGTCGCACAAGCCAAACCGCTGAAAATAGAAACTTGGAATTCGGACAGTAGATAAGATTTGTCATGTAAGGTATGTGGGGTAAAGAATGATTTCTTGGAAATTAGAAGAAAGGAAAGGAGTCGCCATCTCTCCGAACCCTTAAGGATGGAGACTTGAAATTAGGTATTTGGATTTCACATTTTGAATACACGTGTTTCAACGTTTTTTCATACTTTAGTAAATAACACAAACTATTATATAAAAGACGAATTTCTGAAAGAATAACTGGTCGCACAAGCCAAACCGCTGAAACTAGCAACTTGGAATTCGGACAGTAGAAAAGATTTGTCATGTAAGGTATGTAGGGTAAAGAATGATTTCTTGGAAATTAGAAGAAAGGAAAGGAGTCGCCATCTTTCCGAACCCTTGAGGATTTAGACTTGAAATTTGGTATTTGGATTTCACATTTTGAATACACGTGTTTCAATGTTTTTTCATACTTAAGTAAACAACACAAACTATTATATAGAAGACGAAGCCCTGAATGAATAACTGGTCGCACAAGCCAAACAGCTGAAACTAGAAACTTGGTTCCGGACAGTAGATAAGATTTGTCGTGTAAGGTATGTAGGGTAAAGAAGGATTTCTTGGAAATTAGAAGAAAGGAAAGGAGTCGCCATCTCTCTGAATCCCTTAAGGATGGAGGTATTTGGATTTCACATTTTGAATACACGTGTTTCAACGGTTTTTCATACTTTAGTAAATAACACAAACTATTATATAAAAGACGAAGTCCTGAATGAAAAACTGGTCGCACAAGCCAAACCGCTGAGACTAGAAACTTGGAATTCGGACAGTATATAAGATTTGTCATGTAAGGTATGTAGGGTAAAGAATGATTTCTTGGAAATTAGAAAAAAGGAAAGGAGTCGCCATCTCTCCGAACCCTTAAGGATTGAGACTTGAAAATCGGTATTTGGATTTTACATTTTCAATACACGTGTTTCAACGTTTTTTCATACTTTAGTAAATAACACAAACTATTATATAAAAGACGAAGTTCTGAATGAATAACTGGTCGCACAAGCCAAACCGCTGGAACTAGAAACTTGGAATTCGGACAGTAGATAAGATTTGTCATGTAAGGTATGTATGGTAAAGAATGATTTCTTTGAAATTAGAAGAAATGAAAGGAGTCGCCTTCTCTCCGAACACTTAAGGATGGAGACTTGAAATTTGGTATTTGGATTTCACATTTTGAATACACGTGTTTCAACTTTTTTCATACTTTAGTAAATAACACAAACTATTATATAAAAGACGAAGTTCTGAATGAATAACTGGTCGCACAAGCCAAACCGCTGTAACTAGAAACTTGGAATTCGGACAGTAGATAAGATTTGTCATGTAAGGTATGTAGGGTAAAGAATGATTTCTTGGAAATTAGAAGAAAGGAAAGGAGTCGCCATCTCTCTGAATCCCTTAAGGATGGAGGTATTTGGATTTCACATTTTGAATACACGTGTTTCAACGGTCTTTCATACTTTAGTAAATAACACAAACTATTATATAAAAGACGAAGTCCTGAATGAAAAACTGGTCGCACAAGCCAAACCGCTGAGACTAGAAACTTGGAATTCGGACAGTAGATAAGATTTGTCATGTAAGGTATGTAGGGTAAAGAATGATTTCTTGGAAATTAGAAGAAAGGAAAGGAGTCGCCATCTCTCCGAACCCTTAAGGATGGAGGTATTTGGATTTCACAATTTGAATACACGTCTTTCAACGTTTTTTCATACTTTATTAAATAACACAAACTATTATATTAAAGACGAAGTTCTGAATGAATAACTGGTCGCACAAGCCAAACCGCTGAAACTAGAAACTTGGAAGTCGGACAGTAGATAAAATTTGTCATGTAAGGTATGTAGAGTAAAGAATGATTTCTTGGAAATTAGAAGAAAGGAAAGGAGTCGCCATCTCTCCGAACCCTTAAGGATGGAGGTATTTGGATTTCACATTTTGAGTACACGTGTTTCAACGTTTTTTCATACTTTAGTAAATAACACAAACTATTATATAAAAGACGAAGTTCTGAATGAATAACTGGTCGCACAAGCCAAACCGCTGAAACTAGAAACTTGGAATTCGGACAGTAGATACGATTTGTCATGTAAGTTATGTAGGGTAAAGAATGATTTCTTGGAAATTAGAAGAAAGGAAAGGAGACGCCATCTCTCCGAACCCTTAAGGATGGAGGTATTTGGATTTCACATTTTGAATACACGTGTTTCAACGTTTTTTTATACTTTAGTAAATAAAACAAACTATTATATAAAAGACGAAGTTCTGAATGAATAACTGGTCGCACAAGCCAAACCGCTGAAACTAGAAACTTGGAATTCGGACAGTAGATAAGATTTGTCATGTAAGGTATGTGGGGTAAAGAAGGATTTCTTGGAAATTAGAAGAAAGGAAAGGAGTCGCCATCTCTCCGAACCCTTAAGGATGGAGACTTGAAATTAGGTATTTGGATTTCACATTTTGAATACACGTGTTTCAACGTTTTTTCATACTTTAGTAAATAACACAAACTATTACATAAAAGACGAAGTTCTGAATGAATAACTGGTCGCACAAGCCAAACCGCTGAAACTAGAAACTTGGAATTCGGACAGTAGATAAGATTTGTCATGTAAGGTATGTAGGGTAAAGAATGATTTCTTGGAAATTAAAAGAAAGGAAAGGAGTCGCCATCTTTCCGAACCCCTGAGGATTTAGACTTGAAATTTGGTATTTCGATTTCACATTTTGAATACACGTGTTTCAATGTTTTTTCATACTTAAGTAAACAACACAAACTATTATATAGAAGACGAAGCCCTGAATGAATAACTGGTCGCACAAGCCAAACAGCTGAAACTAGAAACTTGGAATTCGGACAGAATATAAGATTTGTCATGTAAGGTATGTAGGGTAAAGAAGGATTTCTTGGAAATTAGAAGAAAGGAAAGGAGTCACCATCTCTCCGAATCCCTTAAGAATGGAGGTATTTGGATTTCACATTTTGAATACACGTGTTTCTACGTTTTTTCATACTTTAGTAAATAACACAAACTATTATATAGAAGACAAAGTCCTGAATGAATAACTGGTCGCACAAGCCAAAACTCTGAAAGTAGAAACTTGGAATTCGGACAGTAGATAAGATTTGTCATGTAAGGTATGTAGGGTTAAGAAGGATTTCTTGGAAATTAGAAGAAAGGAAAAGAGTAACCATCTCTGCGAATCCCTTAAGAATGGAGGAATTTGGATTTCACATTTTGAATACACGTGTTTCTACGTTTTTTCATACTTTAGTAAATAACACAAACTATTATATAGAAGACAAAGTCCTGAATGAATAACTGGTCGCTCAAGCCAAAACTCTGAAAGTAGAAACTTGGAATTCGGACAGTAGATAAGATTTGTCATGTAAGGTATGTAGGGTAAAGAAGGATTTCTTGGAAATTAGAAGAAAGGAATGGTGTCACCATCTCTCCGAATCCCTTAAGGATGGAGGTATTTGGATTTCACATTTTGAATACACGTGTT
This sequence comes from Thermobia domestica, assembly GCF_964235325.1. NCBI lineage: Eukaryota > Metazoa > Arthropoda > Insecta > Zygentoma > Lepismatidae > Thermobia > Thermobia domestica. Next base: position 268,709,364 of record NC_137460.1, on the reverse strand, counting down.
TCAACGTTTTTTCATACTTTAGTAAATAACACAAACTATTATATAAAAGACGAAGTCCTGAATGAATAACTGGTCGCAAAAGCCAAACCGCTGAAACTAGAAACTTGGAATTCGGACAGTATATAAGATTTGTCATGTAAGGTATGTAGGGTAAAGAAGGATTTCTTGGAAATTAGAAGAAAGGAAAGGAGTCACCATCTCTCCGAATCCCTTAAGAATGGAGGTATTTGGATTTCACATTTTGAATACACGTGTTTCTACGTTTTTTCATACTTTAGTAAATAACACAAACTATTATATAGAAGACAAAGTCCTGAATGAATAACTGGTCGCACAAGCCAAAACTCTGAAAGTAGAAACTTGGAATTCGGACACTAGATAAGATTTGTCATGTAAGGTATGTAGGGTTAAGAAGGATTTCTTGGAAATTAGAAGAAAGGAAAGGAGTAACCAACTCTGCGAATCCCTTAAGAATGGAGGAATTTGGATTTCACATTTTGAATACACGTGTTTCTACGTTTTTTCATACTTTAGTAAATAACACAAACTATTATATAGAAGACAAAGTCCTGAATGAATAACTGGTCGCTCAAGCCAAAACTCTGAAAGTAGAAACTTGGAATTCGGACAGTAGATAAGATTTGTCATGTAAGGTATGTAGAGTAAAGAAGGATTTCTTGGAAATTATAAGAAAGGAATGGTGTCACCATCTCTCCGAATCCCTTAAGGATGGAGGTATTTGGATTTCACATTTTGAATACACGTGTTTCTACGTTTTTTCATACTTTATTAAATAACATAAACTACTATATAGAAGACGATGTCCTGAATGAATAACTGGTCACACAAGCTAAACCGCTGAAACTTGAAACTTGGAATTGGGACAGTAGATAAGATTTGTCATGTAAGTTATGTAAGGTAAAGAAGGATTTTTGGAAATTAGAAGAAAAGAAAGGAGTCGCCATCTCTCCGAACCCTTAAGGGTGGTGGTATTTGGATTTCACATTTTGAATACACGTGTTTCAACGTTTTTTCATAGTCTAGTAAATAACACAAACTACTATATAGAAGACGATGTCCTGAATGAATAACTGGTCACACAAGCTAAACCGCTAAAACTTGAAACTTGGAATTGGGACAGTAGATAAGATTTGTCATGTAAGGTGTGTAGGGTAAAGAATGATTTCTTGGAAATTAGAAGAAAGGAAAGGAGTCGCCATCTCTCCGAACCCTTAAGGATGGAGACTTGAAATTTGGTATTTGGATTTCACATTTTGAATACACGTGTTTCAACGTTTTTTCATACTTTAGTAAATAACACAAACTATTATATAAAAGACGAAGTTCTGAATGAATAACTGGCCGCACAAGCCAAACCGCTGAAACTAGAAACTTGGAATTCGGACAGTAGATAAGATTTGTCATGTATGGTACGTAGGGTAAAGAAGGATTTCTTGGAAATTAGAAGAAAGGAAAGGAGTCGCCATCTCTCCGAACCCTTAAGGATGGAGACTTGAAGTTTGGTATTTGGATTTCACATTTTGAATACATGTGATTCAACGTTTTTTCATACTTTAGTAAATAACACAAACTATTATATAAAAGACGAAGTTCTGAATGAATAACTGGTCGCACAAGCCAAACCTCTGGAACTAGAAACTTGGAATTCGGAGAGTAGATAAGATTTGTCATGTAAGGTATGTATGGTAAAGAATGATTTCTTGGAAATTAGAAGAAATGAAAGGAGTCGCCATCTCTCCGAACACTTAAGGATGGAGACTTGAAATTAGGTATTTGGATTTCACATTTTGAATACACGTGTTTCAACGTTTTTTCATACTTTAGTAAATAACACAAACTATTATATAAAAGACGAAGTTCTGAATGAATAACTGGTCGCACAAGCAAAACCGCTGAAACTAGAAACTTGGAATTCGGACAGTAGATACGATTTGTCATGTAAGTTATGTAGGGTAAAGAATGATTTCTTGGAAATTAGAAGAAAGGAAAGGAGACGCCATCTTTCCGAACCCTTAAGGATGGAGGTATTTGGATTTCACATTTTGAATACACGTGTTTCAACGTTTTTTTATACTTTAGTAAATAAAACAAACTATTATATAAAAGACGAAGTTCTGAATGAATAACTGGTCGCACAAGCAAAACCGCTGAAACTAGAAACTTGGAATTCGGACAGTAGATAAGATTTGTCATGTAAGGTATGTGGGGTAAAGAATGATTTCTTGGAAATTAGAAGAAAGGAAAGGAGTCGCCATCTCTCCGAACCCTTAAGGATGGAGACTTGAAATTAGGTATTTGGATTTCACATTTTGAATACACGTGTTTGAACGTTTTTTCATACTTTAGTAAATAACACAAACTATTATATAAAAGACGAAGTTCTGAATGAATAACTGGTCGCACAAGCCAAACCGCTGAAACTAGAAACTTGGAATTCGGACAGTAGATAAGATTTGTCATGTAAGGTATGTAGGGTAAAGAATGATTTCTTGGAAATTAGAAGAAAGGAAAGGAGTCGCCATCTTTCCGAACCCTTGAGGATTTAGACTTGAAATTTGGTATTTCGATTTCACATTTTGAATACACGTGTTTCAATGTTTTTTCATACTTAAGTAAACAACACAAACTATTATATAGAAGACGAAGCCCTGAATGAATAACTGGTCGCACAAGCCAAACAGCTGAAACTAGAAACTTGGTTCCGGACAATAGATAAGATTTGTCATGTAAGGTATGTAGGGTTAAGAAGGATTTCTTGGAAATTAGAAGAAAGGAAAGGAGTCGCCATTTCTCCGAATCCCTTAAGGATGGATGTATTTGGATTTCAAATTTTGAATAAACGTGTTTCAACGTTTTTTCATAATTTAGTAAATAACACAAACTATTATATAAAAGACGAAGTCCTGAATGAATAACTGGTCGCACAAGCCAAACCGCTGAAACTAGAAACTTGGAATTCCGACAGTATATAAGATTTGTCATGTAAGGTATGTAGGGTAAAGAAGGATTTCTTGGAAATTAGAAGAAAGGAAAGGAGTCACCATCTCTCCGAATCCCTTAAGAATGGAGGTATTTGGATTTCACATTTTGAATACACGTGTATCTACGTTTTTTCATACTTTAGTAAATAACACAAACTATTATATAGAAGACAAAGTCCTGAATGAATAACTGGTCGCACAAGCCAAAACTCTGAAAGTAGAAACTTGGAATTCGGACAGTAGATAAGATTTGTCATGTAAGGTATGTAGGGTTAAGAAGGATTTCTTGGAAATTAGAAGAAAGGAAAGGAGTAACCATCTCTCCGAATCCCTTAAGAATGGAGGAATTTGGATTTCACATTTTGAATACACGTGTTTGTACGTTTTTTCATACTTTAGTAAATAACACAAACTATTATATAGAAGACAAAGTCCTGAATGAATAACTGGTCGCTCAAGCCAAAACTCTGAAAGTAGAAACTTGGAATTCGGACAGTAGATAAGATTTGTCATGTAAGGTATGTAGAGTAAAGAAGGATTTCTTGGAAATTAGAAGAAAGGAATGGAGTCACCATCTCTCCGAATCCCTTAAGGATGGAGGTATTTGGATTTCACATTTTGAATACACGTGTTTCAACGTTTTTTCATACTTTATTAAATAACACAAACTACTCTATAGAAGACGATGTCCTGAATGAATAACTGGTCGCACAAGCCAAACCGCTGAAACTTGAAACTGGGAATTGGGACAGTAGATAAGATTTGTCATGTAAGTTATGTAGGGTAAGGAAGGATTTTTGGGAATTAGAAGAAAAGAAAGGAGTCGCCATCTCTCCGAACCCTTAAGGGTGGTGGTATTTGGATTTCACATTTTTAATACACGTGTTTCAACGTTTTTTCATAGTTTAGTAAATAACACAAACTACTATATAGAAGACGATGTCCTGAATGAATAACTGGTCACACAAGCTAAACCGCTAAAACTTGAAACTTGGAATTCGGACAGTAGATAAGATTTGTCATGTAAGGTGTGTAGGGTAAAGAATGATTTCTTGGAAATTAGAAGAAAGGAAAGGAGTCGCCATCTCTCCGAACCCTTAAGGATGGAGACTTGAAATTTGGTATTTGGATTTCACATTTTGAATACACGTGTTTCAACGTTTTTTCATACTTTAGTAAATAACACAAACTATTATATAAAAGACGAAGTTCTGAATGAATAACTGGCCGCACAAGCCAAACCGCTGAAACTAGAAACTTGGAATTCGGACAGTAGATAAGATTTGTCATGTATGGTACGTAAGGTAAAGAAGGATTTCTTGGAAATTAGAAGAAAGGAAAGGAGTCGCCATCTCTCCGAACCCTTAAGGATGGAGACTTGAAGTTTGGTATTTGGATTTCACATTTTGAATACATGTGTTTCAACGTTTTTTCATACTTTAGTAAATAACACAAACTATTATATAAAAGACGAAGTTCTGAATGAATAACTGGTCGCACAAGCCAAACCTCTGGAACTAGAAACTTGGAATTCGGACAGTAGATAAGATTTGTCATGTAAGGTATGTATGGTAAAGAATGATTTCTTGGAAATTAGAAGAAATGAAAGGAGTCGCCATCTCTCCGAACACTTAAGGATGGAGACTTGAAATTTGGTATTTGGATTTCACATTTTGAATACACGTGTTTCAACGTTTTTTCATACTTTAGTAAATAACACAAACTATTATATAAAAGACGAAGTTCTGAATGAATAACTGGTCGCACAAGCCAAACCGCTGAAACTAGAAACTTGGAATTCGGACAGTAGATAAGATTTGTCATGTAAGGTATGTAGGGTAAAGAATGATTTCTTGGAAATTAGAAGAAAGGAAAGGAGTCGCCATGTCTCTGAATCCCTTAAGGATGGAGGTATTTGGATTTCACATTTTGAATACACGTGTTTCAACGGTTTTTCATACTTTAGTAAATAAATCAAACTATTATATAAAAGACGAAGTCCTGAATGAAAAACTGGTCGCACAAGCCAAACCGCTGAGACTAGAAACTTGGAATTCGGACAGTAGATAAGATTTGTCATGTAAGGTATGTAGGGTAAAGAATGATTTCTTGGAAATTAGAAGAAAGGAAAGGAGTCGCCATCTCTCCGAACCCTTAAGGATGGAGGTATTTGGATTTCACATTTTGAATACACGTGTTTCAACGTTTTTTCATACTTTAGTAAATAACACAAACTATTATATAAAAGACGAAGTCCTGAATGAATAACTGGTCGCACAAGCCAAACAGCTGAAACTAGAAACTTGGAATTCGGACAGTAGATAAGATTTGTCATGTAAGGTATCTAGGGTAAAGAATGATTTCTTGGAAATTAGAAGAAAGGAAAGGAGTTGCCATCTCTCTGAACCCTTAAGGATGGAGGTATTTGGATTTCACATTTTGAATACACGTGTTTCAACGTTTTTTCATACTTTAGTAAATAACACAAACTATTATATAAAAGACGAAGTCCTGAATGAATAACTGGTCGCACAAGCCAAACCGCTGAAACTAGAAACTTGGAATTCGGTCAGTAGATGAGATTTGTCATGTAAGGTATGTAGGGTAAAGAATGATTTCTTTTAAATTAGAAGAAAGGAAAGGAGTCGCCATCTCTCCGAACCCTTAAGGATGAGGTATTTGGATTTCACATTTTGAATACACGTGTTTCAACGTTTTTTCATACTTTAGTAAATAACAAAAACTATTATATAAAAGACGAAGTTCTGAATGAATAACTGGTCGCACAAGCCAAACCGCTGAAACTAGAAACTTGGAATTCGGACAGTAGATAAGATTTGTCATGTAAGGTATGTAGGGTAAAGAATGATTTCTTGGAAATTAGAAGAAAGGAAAGGAGTCGCCATCTTTCCGAACCCTTAAGGATAGAGGTATTTGGATTTCACATTTTGAATACACGTGTTTCAACGTTTTTTCATACTTTAGTAAATAGCACAAACTATTATATAAAAGACGAAGTTCTGAATGAATAACTGGTCGCACAAGTCAAACCGCTGAAACTAGAAACTTGGAATTCGGACAGTAGATACGATTTGTCATGTAAGTTATGTGGGGTAAAGAATGATTTCTTGGAAATTAGAAGAAAGGAAAGGAGACGCCATCTCTTCGAACCATTAAGGATGGGGGTATTTGGATTTCACATTTTGAATACACGTGTTTCAACGTTTTTTCATACTTTAGTAAATAAAACAAACTATTATATAAAAGACGAAGTTCTGAATGAATAACTGGTCGCACAAGCAAAACCGCTGAAACTAGAAACTTGGAATTCGGACAGTAGATAAGATTTGTCATGTAAGGTATGTGGGGTAAAGAATGATTTCTTGGAAATTAGAAGAAAGGAAAGGAGTCGCCATCTCTCCGAACCCTTAAGGATGGAGACTTGAAATTAGGTATTTGGATTTCACATTTTGAATACACGTGTTTCAACGTTTTTTCATACTTTAGTAAATAACACAAACTATTATATAAAAGACGAAGTTCTGAATGAATAACTGGTCGCACAAGCCAAACCGCTGAAACTAGAAACTTGGAATTCGGACAGTAGATAAGATTTGTCATGTAAGGTATGTAGGGTAAAGAATGATTTCTTGGAAATTAGAAGAAAGGAAAGGAGTCGCCATCTTTCCGAACCCTTGAGGATTTAGACTTGAAATTTGGTATTTTCGATTTCACATTTTGAATACACGTGTTTCAATGATTTTTCATACTTAAGTAAACAACACAAACTATTATATAGAAGACGAAGCCCTGAATGAATAACTGGTCGCACAAGCCAAACAGCTGAAACTAGAAACTTGGTTCCGGACAGTAGATAAGATTTGTCATGTAAGGTATGTAGGGTAAAGAAGGATTTCTTGGAAATTAGAAGAAAGGAAAGGAGTCGCCATTTCTCCGAATCCCTTAAGGATGGATGTATTTGGATTTCAAATTTTGAATAAACGTGTTTCAACGTCTTTTCATACTTTAGTAAATAACACAAACTATTATATAAAAGACGAAGTCCTGAATGAATAACTGGTCGCACAAGCCAAACCGCTGAAACTAGAAACTTGGAATTCCGACAGTATATAAGATTTGTCATGTAAGGTATGTAGGGTAAAGAAGGATTTCTTGGAAATTAGAAGAAAGGAAAGGAATCACCATCTCTCCGAATCCATTAAGAATGGAGGTATTTGGATTTCACATTTTGAATACACGTGTTTCAACGTTTTTTCATACTTTAGTAAATAACACAAACTATTATATAGAAGACAAAGTCCTGAATGAATAACTGGTCGCACAAGCCAAAACTCTGAAAGTAGAAACTTTTAATTCGGACAGTAGATAAGATTTGTCATGTAAGGTATGTAGGGTTAAGAAGGATTTCTTGGAAATTAGAAGAAAGGAAAGGAGTAACCATTTCTCCGAATCCCTTAAGAATGGGGGTATTTGGATTTCACATTTTGAATACACGTGTTTCTACGTTTTTTCATACTTTAGTAAATAACACAAACTATTATATAGAAGACAAAGTCCTGAAAGAATAACTGGTCGCTCAAGCCAAAACTCTGAAAGTAGAAACTTGGAATTCGGACAGTAGATAAGATTTGTCATGTAAGGTATTTAGAGTAAAGAAGGATTTCTTGGAAATTAGAAGAAAGGAATGGAGTCACCATCTCTCTGAATCCCTTAAGGATGGAGGTATTTGGATTTCACATTTTGAATACACGTGTTTCAACGTTTTTTCATACTTTATTAAATAACACAAACTACTATATAGAAGACGATGTCCTGAATGAATAACTCGTCGCACAAGCCAAACCGCTGAAACTAGAAACTTGGAATTGGGACAGTAGATAAGATTTGTCATGTAAGGTATGTAGGGTAAAGAAGGATTTCTTGGAAATTAGAAGAAAGGAAAAAAGTCACCATCTCTCCGAATCCCTTAAGGATGGAGGTATTTGGATTTCACATTTTGAATACACGTGTTTCAACGTTTTTTCATACTTTATTAAATAACACAAACTACTATATAGAACACGATGTCCTGAATGAATAACTGGTCACACAAGCTAAACCGCTGAAACTTGAAACTTGGAATTGGGGCAGTAGATAAGATTTGTCATGTAAGTTATGTAGGGTAAAGAAGGATTTCTTGGAAATTAGAAGAAAAGAAAGGAGTCGCCATTTCTCCGAACCCTTGAAGATGGAAACCTGAAAGTTGGTGTTTGGATTTCACATTTTGAATACACGTGTTTAAACGTTTTTTCATACTTTAGTAAATAACACAAACTATTATATAGAAGACGATGTCCTGAATGAATAACTGGTCGCACAAGCCAAACCGCTGAAACTAGAAACTTGGAATTCGGACAGTAGATAAGATTTGTCATGTAAGGTAAAGAAGGATTTCTTGGAAATTAGAAGAAAGGAAAGGAGACACCATCTTTCCGAATTATTTAAGGATGGAGGTATTTGGATTTCACATTTTGAATACACGTGTTTCAACGTTTTTTCATACTTTATTAAATAACGCAAACTACTATATAGAAGACGATGTCCTAAATGAATAACTGGTCGCACAAGCTATACCGCTGAAACTAGAAACTTGGAATTGGGACAGTAGATAAGATTTGTCATGTAAGGTATGTAGGGTAAAGAATGATTTCTTGGAAATTAGAAGAAAGGAAAGGAGTCACCATCTCTCCGAATCCCTTAAGGATGGAGGTATTTGGATTTCACATTTTGAATACACGTGTTTCAACGTTTTTTCATACTTCATTAAATAACACAAACTACTATATAGAAGACGATGTCCTGAATGAATAACAGGTCGCACAAGCTAAACCGCTGAAACTAGAAACTTGGAATTGGGACAGTAGATAAGATTTGTCATGTAAGTTTTGTGGGGTAAAGAAGGATTTTTGGAAATTAGAAGAAAAGAAAGGAGTCGCCATCTCTCCGAACCCTTAAGGGTGGTGGTATTTGGATTTCACATTTTGAATACACGTGTTTCAATGTTTTTTCATACTTTAGTAAATAACACAAACTATTATATAAAAGACGAAGTCCTGAATGAATAACTGGTCGCACAAGCCAAACCGCTGAAACTAGAAACTTGGAATTCGGACAGTAGATAAGATTTGTCATGTAAGGTATGTACGGTAAAGAAGGATTTCTTGGAAATTAGAAGAAAGTAAAGGAGTCGCCATTTCTCCGAACCCTTGAGGATGGAAACTTGGAAGTTGGTATTTGGATTTCACATTTTGAATACACGTGTTTCAACGTTTTTTCATACTTTAGTAAATAACAGAAACTATTATATAGAAGACGATGTCCTGAATGAATAACTGGTCGCACAAGCTAAACCGCTGAAACTAGAAACTTGGAATTGGGACAGTAGATAAGATTTGTCATGTAAGGTATGTAGGGTAAAGAAGGATTTTTGGAAATTAGAAGAAAGGAAAGGAGTCGCCATCTCTCCGAACCCTTAAGGGTGGAGGTATTTGGATTTCACATTTTGAATACACGTGTTTCAACGTTTTTTCATACTTTAGTAAATAACACAAACTATTATATAGAAGACGAAGTCCTGAATGAATAACTGGTCGCACAAGCCAAAACTCTGAAAGTAGAAACTTGGAATTGGGACAATAGATAAGATTTGTCATGTAAGGTATGTAGGGTAAAGAAGGATTTCTTGGAAATTAGAAGAAAGGAAAGAAGTCACCATCTCTCCTAATCCCTTAAGGATGGAGGTATTTGGATTTCACATTTTCAATACACGTGTTTCAACGTTTTTTCATACTTTAGTAAATAACACAAACTATTATATAAAAGACGAAGTCCTGAATGAATAACTGGTCGCACAAGCCAAACCGCTGAAACTAGAAACTTGGAATTCGGACAGTAGATAAGATTTGTCATGTAAGGTATGTAGGGTAAAGAAGGATTTCTTGGAAATTAGAAAAAAGGAAAGGAGTCGCCATCTCTCCGAACCCTTAAGGATTGAGACTTGAAAATCGGTATTTGGATTTTACATTTTGAATACACGTGTTTCAACGTTTTTTCATACTTTAGTAAATAACACAAACTATTATATAAAAGACGAAGTCCTGAATGAATAACTGGTCGCACAAGCCAAACCGCTGAAACTAGAAACTTGGAATTCAGACAGTAGATAAGATTAGTCATGTAAGGTATGTAGGGTAAAGAAGGATTTCTTGGAAATTAGAGGAAAGGAAAGGAGTCGCCATTTCTCTGAACCCTTCAGGATGGAGACTTGAAATGTGGTATTTGGATTTCACATTTTGAATACACGTGTTTCAACGTTTTTTCATACTTTAGTAAATAACACAAACTATTATATAAAAGACGATGTTCTGAATGAATAACTGGTCGCACAAGCCAAACCGCTGAAACTAGAAACTTGGAATTCGGACAGTAGATAAGATTTGTCATGTAAGGTATGTAGGGTAAAGAATGATTTCTTGGAAATTAGAAGAAAGGAAAGGAGTCGCCATCTCTCCGAACCCTTAAGGATGGAGGTATTTGGATTTCACATTTTGAATACACGTGTTTCAACGTTTTTTCATACTTTAGTAAATAACACAAACTATTATATAAAGGACGAAGTTCTGAATGAATAAATTTTCGCACAAGCCAAACCGCTGAAACTAGAAACTTGGAATTCGGACAGCAGATAAGATTTGTCATGTAAGGTATGTAGGGTAAAGAATGATTTCTTGGAAATTAGAAGAAAGGAAAGGAGTCGCCATCTCTCCGAACCTTTCAGGATGGAGACTTGAAATGTGGTATTTGGATTTCACATTTTGAATACACGTGTTTCACGTTTTTTCATACTTTAGTAAATAACACAAACTATTATATAAAAGACGAAGTTCTGAATGAATAACTGGTCGCACAAGCCAAAACTCTGAAAGTAGAAACTTGGAATTCGGACAGTAGATAAGATTTGTCATGTAAGGTAAGTAGGGTAAAGAAGGATTTCTTGGAAATTAGAAGAAAGGAAAGGAGTCGCCATCTCTCCGAACCCTTAAGGATGGAGGTATTTGGATTTCACATTTTGAATACACGTGTTCAACGTTTTTTCATACTTTAGTAAATAACACAAACTATTATATAAAAGACGAAGTCCTGAATGAATAACTGGTCGCACAAGCCAAACCGCTGATACTAGAAAATTGGAATTCGGACAGTAGATAAGTTTTGTCATGTAAGGTATGTAGGGTAAAAAAGGATTTTTTGGAAATTAGAAGAAAGGAAAGGAGTCGCCATCTCTCCGAACACTTAAGGATGGAGACTTGAAATTTGGTATTTGGATTTCACATTTTGAATACACGTGTTTCAACGTTTTTTCATTCTTTAGTAAATAACACAAACTGTTATATAAAAGACGAAGTCCTGAATGAATAACTGGTAGCACAAGCCAAAACTCTGAAAGTAGAAACTTGGAATTCGGACAGTAGATAAGATTTGTTATGTAAGGTATGTAGGGTAAAGAAGGATTTCTTGGAAATTAGAAGAAAGAAAGGAGTCGCCATCTCTCCGAACCCTTAAGGATGGAGACTTGAAATGTGGTATTTGGATTTCACATTTTGAATACACGTGTTTCACGTTTTTTCATACTTTAGTAAATAACACAAACTATTATATAAAAGACGAAGATCTGAATGAATAACTGGTCGCACAAGCCAAAACTCATAAAGTAGAAACTTGGAAGTCGGACAGTAGATAAGATTTGTCATGTAAGGTATGTAGGGTAAAGAAGGATTTCTTGGAAATTAGAAGAAAGGAAAGGAGTCGCCATCTCTCTGAACCCTTAAGGATGGAGGTATTTGGATTTCACATTTTGAATACACGTGTTCAACGTTTTTTCATACTTTAGTAAATAACACAAACTATTATATAAAAGACGAAGTCCTGAATGAATAACTGGTCGCACAAGCCAAACCGCTGAAACTAGAAACTTGGAATTCGGACAGTAGATAAGATTTGTCATGTAAGGTATGTAGAGTAAAGAAGGATTTCTTGGAAATTAGAAGAAAGGAAAGGAGTCGCCATCTCTCCGAACCCTTCAGGATGGAGACTTGGAATGTGGTATTTGGATTTCACATTTTGAATACACGTGTTCAACGTTTTTTCATACTTTAGTAAATAACACAAACTATTATTTAAAAGACGAAGTCCTGAACGAATAACTGGTCGCACAAGCCAAAACTCTGAAAGTAGAAACTTGGAATTCGGACAGTTGATAAGATTTGTCATGTAAGGTATGTAGGGTAAAGAAGGATTTCTTGGAAATTAGAAGAAAGGAAAGGAGTCGCCATCTCTCCGAACCCTTCAGGATGGAGGTATTTGGATTTCACATTTTGAATACACCTGTTCAACGTTTTTTCATACTTTAGTAAATAACACAAACTATTATATAAAAGACGAAGTCCTGAATGAATAACTGGTCGCACAAGCCAAACAGCTGAAACTAGAAACTTGGAATTCGGACAGTAGATAAGATTTGTCATGTAAGGTATGTAGGGTAAAGAATGATTTCTTGGAAATTAGAAGAAAGGAAAGGAGTTGCCATCTCTCCGAACCCTTAAGGATGGAGGTATTTGGATTTCACATTTTGAATACACGTGAGTAGGTGGGGGACACCTGACACCCGGTAGCTGAAAAATCGCCTTTTTTTCCATGGTCTCCTGAGAGCAAGGACTCAATTTTCCACTGTCTCACGATACGCTATGACCCACGCACCGTCAACTCACGATCTTTTACGACCTCCATGTTAGGGGTGAATTTGTTCCCTTTTATGAGCACTTTTAAGGGGGTGTACTCGTTCCCTTTTATGAGCATATTTTTCAACCCCACATAGCAGAGACAATGAACACACAGCAGAGCAGATAATACAAAACACAAGAGTATGGCTTATTTTCCAACCCCAGCAGAGACTATGAACACAGGGGTGTACTCGTTTCAACCCCTACGAACACATAGCAAGGTACGAACACATAGCAGAGCAGATAATAAACACAACCACCTCCCGTTTAGGGGTGTATTCATTCCCTTTTATGAGCATATTTTCCAACCCCTATTAAAACACAACACAGATTACATAGCAGATCTAATACGACTTATTTTCCAACCTTTATTAGAGACGGACATAGCACAGGGGGTGTATTCATTTTCTCCACCCCTAATTGAACATAAGATTCATTCCCTTTTTCAACCCCTACGAACATCAGACTACGTAACACACAGCAGAGCAGATAACAGATAAGAATACGTAACATAATAAGGGTGTATTCATTCTCTTTTATGAGCATATTTTCCACCCCTTATTTTAACATAGCAAGAGTGTACTCGTTATTTGAACATAGCATAAGTACTCGTTCTGTTAGAACCTTCCCTCCTCCTTTCTCATCCAGGGCTTGGGACCGGCAATGGCGGAGTTAAAAGGTTAGGTTATTCATTTTGTAGACATTTTAGCAGAGTTTAAAAAAAATAACGACGTCTGGTTATTCACACACATATAATCTCATGTCAACCACCATCACGCATACATGGTTTACGGAGAACTTAATCTCGCGCCAGTGACCATCACACATACATGGTTTACGGAGAACTTAATCTCGCGCCAGTGACCAAGGTTTACGGAGAACTTAATCTCGCGCCAGGGACCATCACACACTCGGTTTACGGAGAACTTAATCTCGCGCCAGTGACCATCTCATAAATGAATAGAGCATAATATCATTAGCATCAATAGTGGTAAGTGAAAATTTGTTTAAGAAATTGCGTAGTGAATAACCAGACGCACGGCATGTTAGATACAAAAAACAATAATGTCCACAAAATTGAGATAAATCACCTTGAATTCGTCTTTTATTCCATGTATAATACAGACAGTTTCGTTTTAAAAACCTTATATGATGATGTACATAAGGTGGAATACCATAGCTATCGAAATACTCCCCCACACGCATATTAGTTATATAAACAGCAACCCAATGTTCACCAGGCTTATCGCTAGAATCAGTGTTTATAATTATGGCTGCTGGAAATGTATGAATAAACAGTGGTAGCTCATCTGCAGCATATACTCCAATAAAATGGTTTTTAGGCAGATTTTGTTGTAGCGCCTCATAAAGTTCAAGTGTATTTAACATTTTTTTTTGTTTAATTAATATATACTTTTCTCTGGAAATCAATTTCTAATTCTGAAGAGAATTCAGCATAAATAATTGTTGTTACAGGAGATGGCAGTGCTTCTTTAAAATGAACCTCTAGGCGTACACTTCCTTGCCGTTGTGGGCTAGTATGAAATCCAGCACTAGCACTAGAATCGGGAGTTAAATCAAACACCAGTAGAGTATAACCACTAGGATATTCGGCGAGTGAAATATTATTACCTTGATTAGAATAATAAATACCTGAACCTGTAAATAACGTGGAATATGCTTGTATATATAGCTTATTATCAAAATCAGGTTGTAGTGGTTTGGAAGGCACAGGCGTTCCATCAACATACAATGTAAAAAATGACATATTAAAATGTTGAAAATTGAACGGATTTGTCTGATAAGTACCATTAAAAGCAGTATTAGTAACAAAACCAATAATAATACGTTTAGGCACTAGGCCTGAAAATAGATCTGGAAGTGTACTATCCATAATTCCTTGTGGCAGCGTTTCAGTCTTCACTTGCACTTTTGTTATAGGATATTTTACTCTAAATTTAGGATTTTGTAATACTTTATTTTGCGCTATTTTAACGGCCGGTGATACATCAACCTTTTTCACAAGCAATGTTGCATCTGTAATTACAACTTTTCCATCAGCATCTGCGTCACCCATTAGACAGAATGTAGGTTTAGCTGGAATTAGTTTAATGCGCAGTTGTACACCATTCAGTAAAAATTTCTCCTGATTAAATATATCAGCATGAATATAACCCAATAATTCAAATGACTGACTTAAAGTAGTGAGAAGAAAACGTTGTTTAAATCCTACATTACTATCGGCCACACTGTCCATATGTCCTGCAGTATCTTTAAACCACATTGATGTTTGAAGATGCGTTGATTTAGCTTCAGCATTATAATTTAGTAGTTTTTCAATATACGCCCGATATGGATATGTGTGTGAAGAGTAGGAAATAAGTTGATTATTTAAATATAATTGCAATTCACTGAACATTGCATTGAGAAAATCATTTACAGGGCCGATTTTCTTATCGGCAGAAGTTAAATTAGAACCATCTGATTTAGTAATTTTACCTTTAATATAAAACATTGTGTGCGATAAGTCAATATAGTCATCCCCATGACCGGGGACAACAAATTCTATTGGTGCATTATCAGCTATCGAAGCCACAGGCTTATATGGAACTATTTTATTACCTATAATACTGGTTTGAGTGGGTAAACCAGCAAATAAATCTAATTCTGATTTCATACACTCACACTGCATTTTTCTCTCTATTATATTCACACATGGTAAAATTTATAATACCGTATTACGTTTGCGAAAATGTAATTTTACACATACACTGCCATGTTGGAAAGGAAGTGGATTACCTGTACTATCTCTTAAATCAATAATAATTTGATCAAATTGTTTACGTTGCACGGAGACATAGTGAGGATTGTCAAAAATATGTACATTATTAATACCATACTCTGTAATATTTGTATTTATAATACGTAACAATGGAGCTACTGTGTCACCCACCATTTGCGGTTCTACAATATCACTGTAAATATACATAAGTGTAGGTAGCGATTTTTGTAAATCAGGTGGATAACGAGCATGATGCACAACTGCAATATCTTCTTGTTGAATATGATCAAAACCTAGTATTCGGGCTAGTTCAGGAGATAGGCGTACTTCTATATGCTTCTCTTGATCTTTTATTACTCTATTAACCTCAATTCGTTTCACTGATGCTTTGACTTTTAATTGTAAATTTAATATATCGCTTTTATGATTAATTTGAGATAGAATATCATCAACATTATAATAGTGTCCTGGTAAGATTTTAGTTATGTTCCAGCTTTCTGTATTCACGAGACGGTAATAAATATTATTAGTATATTTGGAGACATTCTGAAATGAATTTGTATAATGTACTTCAACAACTGCCGTCTCCCACTGACCTTTCTCTAGCACCAATGGATGATATAATTTGGTAGTATAACATGACAAAGTATTTTGTGGAAAATACTCCATAGAACTGTTACTCGGTAGTGTAAGATAAAAGCTAGTCTGTTCCATATTAATCGAAAATATCACTCTTCCTTTTCTTTTTACCACCAGTCGTCTTTGCAAAATGAACTTTTCTCCGTTTTCTTCTTCCAGATCCTACCAACACTTGATTTATTTTATTTTGAGCTTTAGTTTTTAAATTATTTTTAGCTTCTTGCCAACGTGATGTTAAAGCTTCGTCAATAGGTCTATTATCACCTAATACATCTCCAGCTACATTAATTCCTGTACGTAACAATTCTTTACCAACAGTTTTTGCTCCTTGTTTAATTAACGGAAATACACTTCGAAATAAACCACCTAAAAAACTTCCAATACCATAACCTTCTTGATATGGTGCACCTCTATACACGTTATAACCACCTCCTGCTTGGTGAGTATAGTATTTAAAGTATGGATCATTCATTTTCCTATATACACAAATATAACAGTTGTTTATAATATTGTATTGTGGCTAAATGTTTTTAAATGTGACACAGGAATCCATGAATTAAAGGAAGGGGGATATCCCCGCCAACGAACAAGTACACGTTTACCTTTAACTTCTAAAATATCGTCTATTTCATAAACTTTAGGCAGAGGCACTCCTTGTAATTCCTCTTCGTAAAATGTACCATCAATTACTTCCACATTTAAGTCCTCCAACACATAAACCACTTTCTTTTCCTTATGTATCACCTGTTTTATTTTAAATATTTCTACAGTTCACTTTTCCTTGTACCCTTTTTCAAAATGCCGTTTTGCTTTAGTAATGCGCACAGTATCACCTTTTTTATATTTTGCAATGTTAGTATGTGGCACTGGTTTTATTAATTTATTCCAAACTTGTTGAAAAGTGTCCTGGTTCACACTGGCGGGTGGTAATTGATGAGCTCTATGTGGTCTAGAATTATATGCCTGAACAAGTTTCGATAGCACATCTATGTATCGGTAAGTCTTCTTGGCTGTAAAATATTTCCACATTCGTTCTTTAAGAGTTCGATTAAAACGTTCCACCACACTTGCTTTAATATCGGCGTTCTGTGTTGTGAAGAATTTAATATTTTGCTTTTTTAAGTATAACTGAAATGGTCTATTAACAAACTCTGTACCTTTATCTGTTTGTAGACGTAAGGGTCTACGATGTGTAGATGCAAATATTTGCTTAAATGCTTTTATAATGTTTTCACCAGTTTTTGTACGTACAGGCACAGCCCAGGCGTAACGACTAAACAAATCAATCACTGTTAAAATATACCTATTACCATCATTATACTTCTGCAGACTGTGCATATCGTTTAAATCAGCTTGCCACTGATCGTCGATATTGAACACTAAATAGGGATTACGTGGAAACTTTTTACGTACTGGCTTATGCAGAGTATAAGTCGACTGTTCTTTTACCCACTGTTGCACTTTGTGTAAAGGAATAGATTTCTTCACAGCTCTCCATAATGACGTTGCGGTTGAAAACGAGGCAGGGTGTGAAGGGTTATAATAAATAGCGGCCAGCTTCTTCATATTTTATAATCACACCATCTGTTGACAACTTTACGTTTACGTGGTGGCTCCTCCTCCTCCTCTTCTTCTTCTTCCTGTTTTGGATCAGCAGCAGCGGCAGATGATGATGTCAGCTTACGAATATATTCTATACGCTGTGGGTTGCCTATATACTCTAAAGGTATATTGGATTTTGCTAACAGTTCAGCGAAGGGTTCCCAACCTGTAGGGGGAATATTTTTCTTGCGATACCTGACAAAATCTGCTATTAGATCTACTATATTAGCTCCAGGAATTAATTTATTATAAATATTAACATTACCATTGTCATCCCAATGAATGTTGGAATTTTGTTTTAATCTACGTAATAAAGGTCTTGCTTTACGCAGACAATTTTCGGGGAGAGTAGATAGTATTTCATCCTCTTCCTCCCCGTCCTCATCCTCCTCCTCCTTCCTAGTACCAACACTAGTTGATGTTGTTGCAGTAGGTTTTTGCACAATGTGTAAATATTTTTGTAACACCTCTTTATAGCGTATCCATTTTTCTTCAACACTCATATTTTTATTATTTAAAATATTTTTCATCTCATCGTCTAAATTAGATATAGTTTGATATTGGTGCAATTTTTCTGGTGCAATTAAAACAAGCTTTTGTGCATGCTGCATAATTATTTAATTAAAGTAGATAGTATACCTCCAATAATAGGTGCAAGCAAAGCAGTAAGAAACCCACCTTTTTGTACAATTATTCGTTTTTTCTTTTGTTTTAACGATGGCCCCTTTTTCGCTAAATACCTCAATTCCTTTCTATACCTTTTTAATCTATTTTTCTCTTTTTTATTTAACGGAACATTTCCTTGTAATACGTTATAGGAACATTCACAAATAGAACGAATTAATTCGGGATCAGCATTTTGTAAAATTGCTTGGCGTACTTTGGGTTTCGCCTTTGCTAAAAGTTTTAGTAAATGTGCACTCTCTTTGCTAATCATTTTTTCTTTTTTGTAGCTATTATATTAAAATTGAGTATTAAAATATATCAGTTATTGAGATTATTTTTTTACCGGTACATAAACATAATTGTAAGAATCTGAGGGGAAAATTTTTGTTCGAACACGATGTTCGTCGGGAGTGTCCTGTTTTAAATCAAAAACCAAATAACTATGAGGATCTTGTGTTGCGTCCTGATAGGCTTCCTGTACAAATTTTGTGTTACCAGGATATAATTGGCGTGCTAGATAATTAATTTGAGCCTGGTCTCTGGGGTTTTTAAAACATATTATATAATGGCAATTTAATGATATGTCTCGCATACCTTTAGCTTGATGAAACATATTTTGTGTTATAAAAATAACACTTAAATCTCGGTGGTGGCTACCTTTAGTAAAAAAGTCAACAATTCGTGTATCACATTCTCGCATTAAATCGTCAATAATTACCAGATGGGGGCCAGCTTGTGCTGGAAAATCATCTATTTTGGGGAGCCCTTCTTTAAATGTACAACCTGAGGATAGAGTTTCATACAGAGGTTGCCACTCACCATAACACCATACTATATTTTTCCATTTTTCGGCATAATGTTTTAAAAACTTTTACAAAATATGATTTACCACACCCAGTGGGGCCAGCTATAATACAAGTAAATGGGTGTTGAAACTCCATATTCTGTTACACCACAAAATAATTATGAATATAATAACATATTATTATTACGATTCAGACGGTAGATTGGTAGCAGTAGTAGTAGTAGTAAATTCAGGCATGTTTACAACTTTACATAATTGAGAACAAGTAATTATGCTCCGCTGAATGCACGGCAAATGAAGCTGGAGTTCTCGCCATGTACAAACACTGAAATTTACCTGACCATTACTATCGTCATCTGACGATTGAATAAAACACTGACGAATACCGTTAAGAGTATCTGACAATGATATTTTATAATTTTCACTAATGAAAAATTGTGTAGGCAATGAAGAATTTGTATCAGCATTAAAGTAGTTTTCAATATATGAATAATATGATAGAAAAGTATACCACTCATCAAGTGAAAGACGAATACGATCATAGTAATTATGTAAAATGATAATAACAGAAAATTCTCCCTCACCATCGTATGCTAGACCAACACATACCTCGATTTCATCGAAATAATAATAATAACGATTTAAAATTTGATTATCCATTTTTTTTACTCTCTACTTAATTAAAAACTATCGTTTCTACTAATACTGTATTTACCCTATTCGTATAACAGCATACTATATTTTCTATTTTTCGGCATAATGTTTTAAAAACTCTTTTACAAAATATGATTTAGCACACCCAGTGGGGCCTGCAATAATGCAAGTGAAAGGATGTCGAAACTCCATTTTCTCTCTCTTTTATATTTCTTCAAAAAAATAAAATATTTATCAATCACCCAATAACATAGAAACTAATTCTAGTTGAATACGATTTGCTGTGACAGTATCTTCAACAAAAGTAACTTTAGAAAATTTACCCTTCACAACACATTCATATAGATATTTACTTATTAGAGGAGCAAGTGTAGAACATGAAGAAATTGCTTCATCAATACATGGGAAATAGTAACATATTTTTTTCCATGTAGAAAAATCTATTTCAACTCTACTATTATCATCATTTGCACAAATATACATTAAATTATCATCGTCATTATTAGCGTCAAGTATTACTTTCGTTTTCTCACTTAGTGCGTATTCAGTTGCATTCTCACCTTCTCTAAAATAATCATTTATATACATGGAATATGATAAAAACCTGGACCATTCATTAATTGATAACACAATACATTCATTAACAATGCGTAATTTTACAAACACATAAAATTTATAATCACTACTATATTTCAAATATACACAAAGATCTGTGGAATTATCAATGAAGTAAAAAGAACTTAAAAGTTGTTTTTTATCCATTATTATCTATTTACACAACTTATTCTTTTTTACAATAGTCTATTTCTCTTAAAGCCATAAGGCACTGTATCATAACTTCCTTCAACTCTTTTGCGTTTTGTGTGTACCAATTGATAGGTTTTCGTTTCCTCTTTGCTGATAATTTTGATGTCTTTTGTGCGAGCAATTTTGCAAGGGTTTGACACACTTACAGGAGGGGCATCCTTCAGAACCATATTTCTAATTTGTTCGAAATTCACAATTTTCATTCTTTCACTATTTAGAGTAATTCCCCTCACCTTACAACAGGTCTTTGTTGTATCTCCGCTGAATACCTCGTACGCATAATTTTTGGTCCCGCCGCTACAAAATTCATTAATATATGCATTGGGACCTACATTATCTATTTCATTTTTTAACTCGCCGAAATAATCCCCAAGAGGTAATTTTATGCCTCCAGCTCTTACTATATAAATGAGACTATCCGTATCCATATATAACACATCTTTATCTAGCTTCTCTAAATAACTGTATAATTCTAAGCGACCATGCATAGTAGTATACGCAGCCAATATTACATTAGTATTTTTTAACGGAATAATTGCATCATCCAAAATCTTGTAATTTAATAATAATGCATCTTCATCAATTGGAATTACCTGTGTTACCTCAGTATTACTGTCGGTTAATTTATCATAAAATATGGCAGGTTCTCGAATAATTTGTGTGTGCGTCATATTATCATTCTGAGCAAATTTGCCACATAAACAATTCAGTGCTAATTTGCAAATACTTTTTCGTGCTTTGTTTTTATTACCAATTTTCCCTTTGTCTAGTTGTACTCCCTCTCTTTCATAATAATCCTTAATATATTTATTTTTCTGTTCTTCACTTTTACACCATTTAGGCCAACCATGAGCTTCTGTTTTCAATTTCATGAACAAATTTATATAATTTGTAAATAAGCCACCTTCTTTTTTAACAGGATCATATTGCACTACTTTATATTCCCATACCTCATGCATTTCTAATATTTTATAACCTTTCTCTTGGGCTTTACGTACTTCGTCCACCACCCACGTCCCAGTGAGGGCCCTCTCCGCATCACTATGCTCACAGTCCTCTGTATTTAGAGTGTCCGCGCATCTGCGACACAGAGGGAACAGAAGTTTATGATTGCTGCGATACGGTAGGACGGGGTGATACAAATCCCGGGGAGGAAGTACTGTACATTTTACGATACCCTCAAATTTATCTATTGCAGGACAATCGGCACCCACATAGATTTTTGGGTGCCCTATGGGATATTTTTTCACCTTGCAACAGTAGGGGTATAACGAAATGACGTCCACGTAGTGCACCTCCTCCCCGGGGGCAGTCTTATAGTAATATTTAACAGCGGAACATCGCCCCCCATATAGAGCATCTCTAGGTTTGATAGGATCTTTTCTACATAGGGGGTGATGTGCCACCAATTCTGCAATTTGCGGATTTTTACGTAGTTCATTCTTCCATTCACACCCCCACATTTCATGAACTACGTAGCCCAAGTTTTTTAAATGATTAATTTTTCTAATGGTGTTTTCATAGCGTATTTCAAGAGTGGTATGCGGATCATTATATATAGGTTTATCACGCCCTACTTTAAAACATTTAACACATCCATGATAGAAACAACCTTCATATTCCCATACATGGATCTGTTCATCTATACGTGCATAACCATCTACTTTTAAAACACCATTTAGAACCATTTCCTTTCCATTTGCTGCGTGCTTGATTGTAATACCTAATCTTTCTTGTTCGTAAACCAACCATTGAATCGCTTCGATGGACTGTTGATCTGACCAACGATAACCATTATGAGGAATAATACCTATAGTCTGTTCTTTGAGAAACTTGCGTCGAAATACCAGATTACAAGCCGAGGCTATACTAATTGCTTCGACTAGTGGATTAACATCAGTTATTTGCTGGAATTCTACTACGAATTTAATACATGCCTTCCGTAGAAGGTTAACATCCATGCGACAATAACGAATTAATTCTTCTTTAAAATTAAATGTCTGATTTGAGGATTTTTCATACCATTCCATAAACCGTTTTTGTTCTTTTTCCTTCATATACTGAAAACCATAGAATTTAGGGTCGGGCATAGGCCCTTCATAACTTTGATTATCTTTCGTATTAAAATAGTGTGGGAAATAACCTTTTGTTTCTTCTATGTCAAATGCATCAGATAATTTTGATAGAGCCATCGGAAAGAAATTAATACTATCAATAAATTTTAAATATTTACAATCAATACTCATTATTTTACACCCCTTCATTATGACGCTTGGAGTCCATCGTTTCGCTGATATCATTGCACGCAGGATAAAATGTGCATCATATCCTTTTGCATTATGTGCAATGCATATAACTTTATTAATATTGGATGGTTTACTGCATAAATACTCCAGAAAATCAGTAACACACTCTTCACCATAAAAAATGTTTTCCTTTCTGTTGCAAATAGTACATGAATTACCCTCGCTATTCTCAAGACAATGATAACATACTTGCTGTGTGATTACCAAATTAGGCACATGTTCACGGAATATTTCATCTTGCCTACACTCAATGTCATATAATATCATCATCCATTTCCCTACGTTTGAATATTTTCGTGATTGCATGTAACATAAATGACGGTGGGGCATCATATTGTCACAGTTTATACAGAATGTTTCCCCACACTGGTGAGGATTTCTATTTTTCTTGATAACATACGCTTTAAGACATATTTTACATACTTTTAACTGTGAGCACAAACCTGATTTTATATGATACGCCATACATTCGTTACCGTAAAAACATCTGTTACAATTATTACAATTTAATACTTCATCTGTCTTCTTACATGGAGGATTTTTTCTACATTTATTGCATAATGCCTTACAGTGCCCTATATGCTTTTCTTTCATATTATATCTCTTATGGCATGTTTCGCAAAAGTACCCACAGCTAAATGCAGCACATAAATTGGTAATAACATTGTAATGATTATTTATCAGGAGTAAATTAATTTTCTTCTCACCACCGATGCCCTCGAAAAATGTTTTCTCCCCCGTCAAATCGTCGTACACTGTAATCGTATAATCAGTTAAATATGATTGAATTAGTTTTAATTCAGGTATGCCACCACCATGCATCAAATTAACGCCAGAACTCTTACACAATAATTTAGCTTCTAAAGTCATAAAGTTCTTTTTTTGATTATAATAGGGTTGAGACGCATTTTTATTCCCTTTGTTATCAATGAGCCCTTTAGCAACTACAAGGGCGTGAGCAAGGCAACTACTATCTTTATTTTTAATAACGACTATACCATTGCATTTTTTCATATATTCTTCATCAGAGGAAAAATTTTGACTTTTCCTCCCTTCGCCTATAGGTAAAGCCACATGATGAAAATCAATAACAAAACGATCTTGTTCCATAAATTTTGCATTTGACTGAATGACTCGATTCAGAGCCTCCCAGACGAAGTCTTCACCGACATTCGCTGCTTCTCGAAATGAAAACCAAAACGATCTATCTGGATTATTCTGATTCCATAATGTCAGCCCTACCTGATGGTGGGAATCTACATCCTCCATCAACATATTCAATAGTTGAGCAATTCCACTTCGCAACCAGGTAATTGGGTTTTCCCCTTCAGGGGTTCTCGCAAGTTGTGCAGTTATCATTGTACCATTCATTCGGAATTTTTTGTACTTTCTAGTTATTTTGTTAATGATTGTAATTTTACTAGAACTTTCCATTTTTTATTGCTTTATTCTATCAACTAACAATTATTTCCGCTGTTTGATGCTTTTACTGTAATTGGGGCTGTTCCCACTATAGAACACCAAGAAGTGTTTTTTCCAATAACGTTTTAGTGATATTTTCTAAACCTGAAAATAGTATTCTATCAACTAGCAATTATTTACGAAAACCTATATCTCACGTATTTCCGCTGTTTGATGCTTTTACTGTAATTGGGGCTGTTCCCACTATAGTACACCAAGAAGTGTTTTTTCCAATAACGTATTCTTCCTAACGGGTTAGTGATATTTTCTAAACCTGAAAATAGAGAAAAAGCAAATTATTACATTTCTTACATTGCAAAATCATCCAAAAAATCTATATTCGGCTTATTTTTGGCCGTTGTGACACCGGGTTTTCACGAACGTACTCAACACAACGTATATTTCAAAAAATAATCGGTCCGGGGTGAGGTTATGAGGAACACTTAAAATCCGCATCGAAAATTTTGACAAAGTTCAAAACTAGCTTATTTTTAAAAAAATCTATATTCGGCTTATTTTTGGCCGCTGTGACACCGGGTTTTCACGAACGTACTCAACACAACGTATATTTCAAAAAATAATCGGTCCGGGGTGAGGTTATGAGGAACACTTAAAATCCGCACCGAAAATTTTGACAAAGTTCAAAACTAGCTTATTTTTAAAAAATCTATATTCGGCTTATTTTTGGCCGCTGTGACGCGTGGTTTTCACGAACGTACTCAACACAACGTATATTTCAAAAAATAATCGGTCCGGGGTGAGGTTATGAGGAACACTTAAAATCCGCATCGAAAATTTTGACAAAGTTCAAAACTAGCTTATTCTTAAAAAATCTATATTCGGCTTATTTTTGGCCGCTGTGACACCGGGTTTTCACGAACGTACTCAACACAACGTATATTTCAAAAAATAATCGGTCCGGGGTGAGGTTATGAGGAACACTTAAAATCCGCATCGAAAATTTTGACAAAGTTCAAAACTAGCTTATTCTTAAAAAAATCTATATTCGGCTTATTTTTGGCCGCTGTGACACCGGGTTTTCACGAACGTACTCAACACAACGTATATTTCAAAAAATAATCGGTCCGGGGTGAGGTTATGAGGAACACTTAAAATCCGCATCGAAAATTTTGACAAAGTTCAAAACTAGCTTATTCTTAAAAAAATCTATATTCGGCTTATTTTTGGCCGCTGTGACACCGGGTTTTCACGAACGTACTCAACACAACGTATATTTCAAAAAATAATCGGTCCGGGGTGAGGTTATGAGGAACACTTAAAATCCGCATCGAAAATTTTGACAAAGTTCAAATCTAGCTTATTTTTAAAAAAATCTATATTCGGCTTATTTTTGGCCGCTGTGACACCGGGTTTTCACGAACGTACTCAACACAACGTATATTTCAAAAAATAATCTATCATGGGTGGGGTTATGAGGAACACTTAAAAATCCGCACCGAAAATTTTGACAAAGTTCAAAAAATACTTACCCTTAATTCACACTTAAAATTCACTTCACTGTTTTCACACACTGCACACGATGTTATCTTCTTGCACGCCGACGAATAACTGAGTGAGAATTGCTTCGAACCTCACCCCTTATATAGTGTTCTGCTTTCCTCTGATTGGCTAAAATAAAACTCTTTTTCATTGGAGCAAAATCTACAAGTCAAGTATCTCATTGGCTAGAATAAAACTATTTACTATTGGCTCCGAACAAAAACGACTAAGATATGTGCTAAATATTTTCTACGTCCATTTTGGGTAGCCAAAATTCATAAAATGGCCCATATCACGAAAACGGTCAAAAATATCGAAAAAATAATCGAAAAAATCCCCCCGTACCTCACCCCTTGTCGTTTTTAGACATGAGGAACCCATGGAACCATGTTTCAATCTTGTACGACAAGTGTGGGGGGCCACGGTGGCCCCGAAAAAACTTCTCTTGAAAACTGTAAGAGATAGAGCAGCCATAACACATTGAAGTGCTGTTTCTCGTCTTTCATGGTTAATATTTTCTAAGTCCATTTTGGGTAGCCAAAATTCATAAAATGGCCCATATCTCGAAAACGGTCAAAAATATCGAAAAAATAATCGAAAAAATCCCCCCGTACCTCACCCCTTGTCGTTTTTAGACATGAGGAACCCATGGAACCATGTTTCAATCTTGTACGACAAGTGTGGGGGGCCACGGTGGCCCCGAAAAAACTTGGTGTCCAAAAATCATAAAATGGCCCATATCTCGAAAACGGTCAAAAATATCAAAAAAATAATCGAAAAAATCTCCCCTTTATAAATCCCCTTGCCGATTTTACACATGAAGAACCCATTGAACCATGTTTCAAACTTGTACGACAAGGGTGGGCCAAGTTGCCAAAAAAAACTTCGGATCGTCATATCTCGAGAACGGTGAGAGATAGAAATAAAATTTTAACGGCATTCGATTTAGGATCATCAAATGTATAATCTACCCAAGTTTGGTAAACAAACATCGCACAACTTTCAACTTTTTCGAAAATCGAAATTTTTTGCCTCTAGACCGTCATATCTCGAAAGCAGTAAGAGATAGAGCCATATTTTTGACCGGTCTTTCCAGTGGAGTGCACATATACAGAGTTTCAAAAACTCAGAAACCAGATGGGTCGAAATTTTGAAAAATTCGAATCGTTATATCTGGAAAACGGTGAGAGATAGAAATAAAATTTTAACGGCATTCGATTTAGGATCATCAAATGTATCATCTACCCGAGTTTGACAAACATCGTGCAACTTTCAACTTTTTCGAAATCAAAATGTTTGTCTCTGCTAGAACAAGTCTTCAATGTGTTAGATCTGAGCCCTACTCCCTTATTATCTGCTATGTTAAAATAGGGATTGGAAAATATGCCATACTCTTTTTTTTTACCTCTGCAAGGGGTTGAACTGGTACAGGGAATGAATCTTATGTAATATCTGCTATGTTCAAATAACGAGTACACTCCTGCTATGTTAAAATAGGGGTTGAAAAATATGCCATACGCTTTTATTGTATAAATAGGGGTTGAACGAGTACACCATAACTGATTGTCTACTATGTAATCTGTGCTATGTTTGTAATCTCCATGTATTCTCTGCTATGGTAAAATAAGGGGTGGAAAAAGTATGTAGTCTTATGTATTATCTGCTATGTTACGTACTCTTATGTGCTCTTCTATGTGTTCGTAGGGGTTGAAAACGAGTACACCTTTGTTATGTGTTACATGTTATCTCTGTGTTCGTAGGGGGTGGAAAAGTGATCATAAAAGGGAACGAGTACACCCCCCTAAATGTGCTCATAAAAGGGAACGAGTACACCCCCTTAAAAGTGCTCATAAAAGGGAACAAATTCACCCCTAACATGGAGGTAGTAAAAGACCATGGGTGGACGGGGCGTGGGTCATAGCGTATCGTGAGACAGTGGAAAATTGAGTCCTTGCTCTCAGGAGACCATGGAAAAAAAGGCGATTTTTCAGCTACCGGGTGTCAGGTGTCCCCCACCTACTCACGTGTTTCAACGTTTTTTCATACTTTAGTAAATAACACAAACTATTATATAAAAGACGAAGTCCTGAATGAATAACTGGTCGCACAAGCCAAACCGCTGAAACTAGAAACTTGGAATTCGGACAGTAGATAAGATTTGTCATGTAAGGTATGTAGGGTAAAGAATGATTTCTTTTAAATTAGAAGAAAGGAAAGGAGTCGCCATCTCTCCGAACCCTTAAGGATGGAGGTATTTGGATTTCACATTTTGAATACACGTGTTTCAACGTTTTTTCATACTTTAGTAAATAACACAAACTATTATATAAAAGACGACGTTCTGAATGAATAACTGGTCGCACAAACCAAACCGCTGAAACTAGAAACTTGGAATTCGGACAGTAGATAAGATTTGTCATGTAAGGTATGTAGGGTAAAGAATGATTTCTTGGAAATTAGAAGAAAGGAAAGGAGTCGCCATCTTTCCGAACCCTTAAGGATAGAGGTATTTGGATTTCACATTTTGAATACACGTGTTTCAACGGTTTTTCATACTTTAGTAAATAGCACAAACTATTATATAAAAGACGAAGTTCTGAATGAATAACTGGTCGCACAAGCCAAACCGCTGAAACTAGAAACTTGGAATTCGGACAGTAGATACGATTTGTCATGTAAGTTATGTAGGGTAAAAAATGATTTCTTGGAAATTAGAAGAAAGGAAAGGAGACGCCATCTCTCCGAACCCTTAAGGATGGAGGTATTTGGATTTCACATTTTGAATACACGTGTTTCAACGTTTTTTTATACTTTAGTAAATAAAACAAACTATTATATAAAAGACGAAGTTCTGAATGAATAACTGGTCGCACAAGCAAAACCGCTGAAACTAGAAACTTGGAATTCGGACAGTAGATAAGATTTGTCATGTAAGGTATGTAGGGTAAAGAAGGATTTCTTGGAAATTAGAAGAAAGGAAAGGAGTCGCCATCTCTCCGAACCCTTAAGGATGGAGACTTGAAATGTGGTATTTGGATTTCACATTTTGAATACACGTGTTTCACGTTTTTTCATACTTTAGTAAATAACACAAACTATTATATAAAAGACGAAGTTCTGAATGAATAACTGGTCGCACAAGCCAAAACTCTGAAAGTAGAAACTTGGAATTCGGACAGTAGATAAGATTTGTCATGTAAGGTATGTAGGGTAAAGAAGGATTTCTTGGAAATTAGAAGAAAGGAAAGGAGTCGCCATCTCTCTGAACCCTTAAGGATGGAGGTATTTGGATTTCACATTTTGAATACACGTGTTCAACGTTTTTTCATACTTTAGTAAATAACACTAACTATTATATAAAAGACGAAGTCCTGAATGAATAACTGGTCGCACAAGCCAAACCGCTGAAACTAGAAACTTGGAATTCGGACAGTAGATAAGATTTGTCATGTAAGGTATGTAGAGTAAAGAAGGATTTCTTGGAAATTAAAAGAAAGGAAAGGAGTCGCCATCTCTCCGAACCCTTCAGGATGGAGACTTGAAATGTGGTATTTGGATTTCACATTTTGAATACACGTGTTCAACGTTTTTTTATACTTTAGTAAATACCACAAACTGTTATATAAAAGACGAAGTCCTGAATGAATAACTGGTCGCACAAGCCAAAACTCTGAAAGTAGAAACTTGGAATTCGGACAGTTGATAAGATTTGTCATGTAAGGTATGTAGGGTAAAGAAGGA
The DNA here is from genome assembly GCF_964235325.1 of Thermobia domestica. Lineage (NCBI taxonomy): Eukaryota > Metazoa > Arthropoda > Insecta > Zygentoma > Lepismatidae > Thermobia > Thermobia domestica. The sequence continues at coordinate 268,679,560 of NC_137460.1, read as the reverse complement.
TTTCTTGGAAATTAGAAGAAAGGAAAGGAGTCGCCATCTCTCCGAACCCTTCAGGATGGAGGTATTTGGATTTCACCTTTTGAATACACCTGTTCAACGTTTTTTCATACTTTAGTAAATAACACAAACTATTATATAAAAGACGAAGTCCTGAATGAATAACTGTTCGCACAAGCCAAAACTCTGAAAGTAGAAACTTGGAATTCGGACAGTTGATAAGATTTGTCATGTAAGGTATGTAGGGTAAAGAAGGATTTCTTGGAAATTAGAAGAAAGGAAAGGAGTCGCCATCTCTCCGAACCCTTCAGGATGGAGGTATTTGGATTTCACATTTTGAATACACCTGTTCAACGTTTTTTCATACTTTAGTAAATAACACAAACTATTATATAAAAGACGAAGTCCTGAATGAATAACTGGTCGCACAAGCCAAACAGCTGAAACTAGAAACTTGGAATTCGGACAGTAGATAAGATTTGTCATGTAAGGTATGTAGGGTAAAGAATGATTTCTTGGAAATTAGAAGAAAGGAAAGGAGTTGCCATCTCTCCGAACCCTTAAGGATGGAGGTATTTGGATTTCACATTTTGAATACACGTGTTTCAACGTTTTTTCATACTTTAGTAAATAACACAAACTATTATATAAAAGACGAAGTCCTGAATGAATAACTGGTCCTACAAGCCAAACCGCTGAAACTAGAAACTTGGAATTCGGACAGTAGATAAGATTTGTCATGTAAGGTATGTAGGGTAAAGAATGATTTCCTTTAAATTAGAAGAAAAGAAAGGAGTCGCCATCTCTCCGAACCCTTAAGGATGGAGGTATTTGGGTTTCACATTTTGAATACACGTGTTTCAACGTTTTTTCATACTTTAGTAAATAACACAAACTATTATATAAAAGACGAAGTTCTGAATGAATAACTGGTCGCACAAACCAAACCGCTGAAACTAGAAACTTGGAATTCGGACAGTAGATACGATTTGTCATGTAAGTTATGTAGGGTAAAGAATGATTTCTTAGAAATTAGAAGAAAGGAAAGGAGACGCCATCTCTCCGAACCCTTAAGGATGGAGGTATTTGGATTTCACATTTTGAATACACGTGTTTCAACGTTTTTTTATACTTTAGTAAATAAAACAAACTATTATATAAAAGACGAAGTTCTGAATGAATAACTGGTCGCACAAGCAAAACCGCTGAAACTAGAAACTTGGAATTCGGACAGTAGATAAGATTTGTCATGTAAGGAATGTGGGGTAAAGAATGATTTCTTGGAAATTAGAAGAAAGGAAAGGAGTCGCCATCTCTCCGAACCCTTAAGGATGGAGACTTGAAATTAGGTATTTGGATTTCACATTTTGAATACACGTGTTTCAACGTTTTTTCATACTTTAGTAAATAACACAAACTATTATATAAAAGACGAAGTTCTGAATGAATAACTGGTCGCACAAGCCAAACCGCTGAAACTAGAAACTTGGAATTCGGACAGTAGAAAAGATTTGTCATGTAAGGTATGTACGGTAAAGAATGATTACTTGGAAATTAAAAGAAAGGAAAGGAGTCGCCATCTTCCCGAACCCTTGAGGATTTAGACTTGAAATTTGGTATTTGGATTTCACATTTTGAATACACGTGTTTCAATGTGTTTTCATACTTAAGTAAACAACACAAACTATTATATAGAAGACGAAGCCCTGAATGAATAACTGGTCGCACAAGCCAAACAGCTGAAACTAGAAACTTGGTTCCGGACAGTAGATAAGATTTGTCATGTAAGGTATGTAGGGTAAAGAAGGATTTCTTGGAAATTAGAAGAAAGGAAAGGAGTCGCCATCTCTCTGAATCCCTTAAGGATGGAGGTATGTGGATTTCACATTTTGAATACACGTGTTTCAACGGTTTTTCATACCTTAGTAAATAACACAAACTATTATATAAAAGACGAAGTCCTGAATGAAAAACTGGTCGCACAAGCCAAACCGCTGAGACTAGAAACTTGGAATTCGGACAGTAGATAAGATTTGTCATGTAAGGTATGTAGGGTAAAGAATGATTTCTTTTAAATTAGAAGAAAGGAAAGGAGTCGCCATCTCTCCGAACCCTTAAGGATGGAGGTATTTGGATTTCACATTTTGAATACACGTGTTTCAACGTTTTTTCATACTTTAGTAAATAACACAAACTATTATATAAAAGACGACGTTCTGAATGAATAACTGGTCGCACAAACCAAACCGCTGAAACTAGAAACTTGGAATTCGGAGAGTAGATAAGATTTGTCATGTAAGGTATGTAGGGTAAAGAATGATTTCTTGGAAATTAGAAAAAAGGAAAGGAGTCGCCATCTTTCCGAACCCTTAAGGATAGAGGTATTTGGATTTCACATTTTGAATACACGTGTTTCAACGGTTTTTCATACTTTAGTAAATAGCACAAACTATTATATAAAAGACGAAGTTCTGAATGAATAACTGGTCGCACAAGCCAAACCGCTGAAACTAGAAACTTGGAATTCGGACAGTAGATACGATTTGTCATGTAAGTTATGTAGGGTAAAAAATGATTTCTTGGAAATTAGAAGAAAGGAAAGGAGACGCCATCTCTCCGAACCCTTAAGGATGGAGGTATTTGGATTTCACATTTTGAATACACGTGTTTCAACGTTTTTTTATACTTTAGTAAATAAAACAAACTATTATATAAAAGACGAAGTTCTGAATGAATAACTGGTCGCACAAGCAAAACCGCTGAAACTAGAAACTTGGAATTCGGACAGTAGATAAGATTTGTCATGTAAGGTATGTAGGGTAAAGAAGGATTTCTTGGAAATTAGAAGAAAGGAAAGGAGTCGCCATCTCTCCGAACACTTAAGGATGGAGACTTGAAATTTGGTATTTGGATTTCACATTTTGAATGCACGTGTTTCAACGTTTTTTCATTCTTTAGTAAATAACACAAACTGTTATATAAAAGACGAAGTCCTGAATGAATAACTGGTAGCACAAGCCAAAACTCTGAAAGTAGAAACTTGGAATTCGGACAGTAGATAAGATTTGTTATGTAAGGTATGTAGGGTAAAGAAGGATTTCTTGGAAATTAGAAGAAAGGAAAGGAGTCGCCATCTCTCCGAACCCTTAAGGATGGAGACTTGAAATGTGGTATTTGGATTTCACATTTTGAATACACGTGTTTCACGTTTTTTCATACTTTAGTAAATAACACAAACTATTATATAAAAGACGAAGTTCTGAATGAATAACTGGTCGCACAAGCCAAAACTCTGAAAGTAGAAACTTGGAATTCGGACAGTAGATAAGATTTGTCATGTAAGGTATGTAGGGTAAAGAAGGATTTCTTGGAAATTAGAAGAAAGGAAAGGAGTCGCCATCTCTCTGAACCCTTAAGGATGGAGGTATTTGGATTTCACATTTTGAATACACGTGTTCAACGTTTTTTCATACTTTAGTAAATAACACTAACTATTATATAAAAGACGAAGTCCTGAATGAATAACTGGTCGCACAAGCCAAACCGCTGAAACTAGAAACTTGGAATTCGGACAGTAGATAAGATTTGTCATGTAAGGTATGTAGAGTAAAGAAGGATTTCTTGGAAATTAAAAGAAAGGAAAGGAGTCGCCATCTCTCCGAACCCTTCAGGATGGAGACTTGAAATGTGGTATTTGGATTTCACATTTTGAATACACGTGTTCAACGTTTTTTTATACTTTAGTAAATACCACAAACTGTTATATAAAAGACGAAGTCCTGAATGAATAACTGGTCGCACAAGCCAAAACTCTGAAAGTAGAAACTTGGAATTCGGACAGTTGATAAGATTTGTCATGTAAGGTATGTAGGGTAAAGAAGGATTTCTTGGAAATTAGAAGAAAGGAAAGGAGTCGCCATCTCTCCGAACCCTTCAGGATGGAGGTATTTGGATTTCACCTTTTGAATACACCTGTTCAACGTTTTTTCATACTTTAGTAAATAACACAAACTATTATATAAAAGACGAAGTCCTGAATGAATAACTGTTCGCACAAGCCAAAACTCTGAAAGTAGAAACTTGGAATTCGGACAGTTGATAAGATTTGTCATGTAAGGTATGTAGGGTAAAGAAGGATTTCTTGGAAATTAGAAGAAAGGAAAGGAGTCGCCATCTCTCCGAACCCTTCAGGATGGAGGTATTTGGATTTCACATTTTGAATACACCTGTTCAACGTTTTTTCATACTTTAGTAAATAACACAAACTATTATATAAAAGACGAAGTCCTGAATGAATAACTGGTCGCACAAGCCAAACCGCTGAAACTAGAAACTTGGAATTCGGACAGTAGATAAGATTTGTCATGTAAGGTATGTAGGGTAAAGAATGATTTCTTGGAAATTAGAAGAAAGGAAAGGAGTTGCCATCTCTCCGAACCCTTAAGGATGGAGGTATTTGGATTTCACATTTTGAATACACGTGTTTCAACGTTTTTTCATACTTTAGTAAATAACACAAACTATTATATAAAAGACGAAGTCCTGAATGAATAACTGGTCCTACAAGCCAAACCGCTGAAACTAGAAACTTGGAATTCGGACAGTAGATAAGATTTGTCATGTAAGGTATGTAGGGTAAAGAATGATTTCCTTTAAATTAGAAGAAAAGAAAGGAGTCGCCATCTCTCCGAACCCTTAAGGATGGAGGTATTTGGGTTTCACATTTTGAATACACGTGTTTCAACGTTTTTTCATACTTTAGTAAATAACACAAACTATTATATAAAAGACGAAGTTCTGAATGAATAACTGGTCGCACAAACCAAACCGCTGAAACTAGAAACTTGGAATTCGGACAGTAGATACGATTTGTCATGTAAGTTATGTAGGGTAAAGAATGATTTCTTGGAAATTAGAAGAAAGGAAAGGAGACGCCATCTCTCCGAACCCTTAAGGATGGAGGTATTTGGATTTCACATTTTGAATACACGTGTTTCAACGTTTTTTTATACTTTAGTAAATAAAACAAACTATTATATAAAAGACGAAGTTCTGAATGAATAACTGGTCGCACAAGCAAAACCGCTGAAACTAGAAACTTGGAATTCGGACAGTAGATAAGATTTGTCATGTAAGGTATGTGGGGTAAAGAATGATTTCTTGGAAATTAGAAGAAAGGAAAGGAGTCGCCATCTCTCCGAACCCTTAAGGATGGAGACTTGAAATTAGGTATTTGGATTTCACATTTTGAATACACGTGTTTCAACGTTTTTTCATACTTTAGTAAATAACACAAACTATTATATAAAAGACGAAGTTCTGAATGAATAACTGGTCGCACAAGCCAAACCGCTGAAACTAGAAACTTGGAATTCGGACAGTAGAAAAGATTTGTCATGTAAGGTATGTAGGGTAAAGAATGATTACTTGGAAATTAAAAGAAAGGAAAGGAGTCGCCATCTTCCCGAACCCTTGAGGATTTAGACTTGAAATTTGGTATTTGGATTTCACATTTTGAATACACGTGTTTCAATGTGTTTTCATACTTAAGTAAACAACACAAACTATTATATAGAAGACGAAGCCCTGAATGAATAACTGGTCGCACAAGCCAAACAGCTGAAACTAGAAACTTGGTTCCGGACAGTAGATAAGATTTGTCATGTAAGGTATGTAGGGTAAAGAAGGATTTCTTGGAAATTAGAAGAAAGGAAAGGAGTCGCCATCTCTCTGAATCCCTTAAGGATGGAGGTATGTGGATTTCACATTTCGAATACACGTGTTTCAACGGTTTTTCATACCTTAGTAAATAACACAAACTATTATATAAAAGACGAAGTCCTGAATGAAAAACTGGTCGCACAAGCCAAACCGCTGAGACTAGAAACTTGGAATTCGGACAGTAGATAAGATTTGTCATGTAAGGTATGTAGGGTAAAGAATGATTTCTTGGAAATTAGAAAAAAGGAAAGGAGTCGCCATCTCTCCGAACCCTTAAGGATTGAGACTTGAAAATCGGTATTTGGATTTTACATTTTGAATACACGTGTTTCAACGTTTTTTCATACTTTAGTAAATAACACAAACTATTATATAAAAGACGAAGTTCTGAATGAATAACTGGTCGCACAAGCCAAACCGCTGGAACTAGAAACTTGGGATTCGGACAGTAGATAAGATTTGTCATGTAAGGTATGTATGGTAAAGAATGATTTCTTGGAAATTAGAAGAAATGAAAGGAGTCGCCATCTCTCCGAACACTTAAGGATGGAGACTTGAAATTTGGTATTTGGATTTCACATTTTGAATACACGTGTTTCAACTTTTTTTCATACTTTAGTAAATAACACAAACTATTATATAAAAGACGAAGTTCTGAATGAATAACTGGTCGCACAAGCCAAACCGCTGAAACTAGAAACTTGGAAATCGGACAGTAGATAAGATTTGTCATGTAAGGTATGTAGGGTAAAGAATGATTTCGTGGAAATTAGAAGAAAGGAAAGGAGTCGCCATCTCTCTGAATTCCTTAAGGATGGAGGTATTTGGATTTCACATTTTGAATACACGTGTTTCAACGGTTTTTCATACTTTAGTAAATAACGCAAACTATTATATAAAAGACGAAGTCCTGAATGAAAAACTGGTCGCACAAGCCAAACCGCTGAGACTAGAAACTTGGAATTCGGACAGTAGATAAGATTTGTCATATAAGGTATGTAGTGTAAAGAATGATTTCTTGGAAATTAGAAGAAAGGAAAAGAGTCGCCATCTCTCCGAACCCTTAAGGATGGAAGTATTTGGATTTCACATTTTGAATACACGTCTTTCAACGTTTTTTCATACTTTATTAAATAACACAAACTATTATATAAAAGACGAAGTTCTGAATGAATAACTGGTCGCACAAGCAAAACCGCTGAAACTAGAAACTTGGAATTCGGACAGTAGATAAGATTTGTCATGTAAGGTATGTGGGGTAAAGAATGATTTCTTGGAAATTAGAAGAAAGGAAAGGAGTCGCCATCTCTCCGAACCCTTAAGGATGGAGACTTGAAATTAGGTATTTGGATTTCACATTTTGAATACACGTGTTTCAACGTTTTTTCATACTTTAGTAAATAACACAAACTATTATATAAAAGACGAAGTTCTGAATGAATAACTGGTCGCACAAGCCAAACCGCTGAAACTAGAAACTTGGAATTCGGACAGTAGAAAAGATTTGTCATGCAAGGTATGTAGGGTAAAGAATGATTTCTTGGAAATTAAAAGAAAGGAAAGGAGTCGCCATCTTTCCGAACCCTTGAGGATTTAGACTTGAAATTTGGTATTTGGATTTCACATTTTGAATACACGTGTTTCAATGTTTTTTCATACTTAAGTAAACAACACAAACTATTATATAGAAGACGAAGCCCTGAATGAATAACTGGTCGCACAAACCAAACAGCTGAAACTAGAAACTTGGTTCCGGACAGTAGATAAGATTTGTCATGTAAGGTATGTAGGGTAAAGAAGGATTTCTTGGAAATTAGAAGAAAGGAAAGGAGTCGCCATCTCTCTGAATCCCTTAAGGATGGAGGTATTTGGATTTCACATTTTGAATACACGTGTTTCAACGGTTTTTCATACTTTAGTAAATAACACAAACTATTATATAAAAGACGAAGTCCTAAATGAAAAACTGGTCGCACAAGCCAAACCGCTGAGACTAGAAACTTGGAATTCGGACAGTAGATAAGATTTGTCATGTAAGGTATGTAGGGTAAAGAATGATTTCTTGGAAATTAGAAAAAAGGAAAGGAGTCGCCATCTCTCCGAACCCTTAAGGATTGAGACTTGAAAATCGGTATTTGGATTTTACATTTTGAATACACGTGTTTCAACGTTTTTTCATACTTTAGTAAATAACACAAACTATTATATAAAAGACGAAGTTCTGAATGAATAACTGGTCGCACAAGCCAAACCGCTGGAACTAGAAACTTGGGATTCGGACAGTAGATAAGATTTGTCATGTAAGGTATGTATGGTAAAGAATGATTTCTTGGAAATTAGAAGAAATGAAAGGAGTCGCCATCTCTCCGAACACTTAAGGATGGAGACTTGAAATTTGGTATTTGGATTTCACATTTTGAATACACGTGTTTCAACTTTTTTTCATACTTTAGTAAATAACACAAACTATTATATAAAAGACGAAGTTCTGATTGAATAACTGGTCGCACAAGCCAAACCGCTGAAACTAGAAACTTGGAAATCGGACAGTAGATAAGATTTGTCATGTAAGGTATGTAGGGTAAAGAATGATTTCTTGGAAATTAGAAGAAAGGAAAGGAGTCGCCATCTCTCTGAATCCCTTAAGGATGGAGGTATTAGGATTTCACATTTTGAATACACGTGTTTCAACGGTTTTTCATACTTTAGTAAATAACGCAAACTATTATATAAAAGACGAAGTCCTGAATGAAAAACTGGTCGCACAAGCCAAACCGCTGAGACTAGAAACTTGGAATTCGGACAGTAGATAAGATTTGTCATGTAAGGTATGTAGGGTAAAGAATGATTTCTTGGAAATTAGAAGAAAGGAAAGGAGTCGCCATCTCTCCGAACCCTTAAGGATGGAGGTATTTGGATTTCACATTTTGAATACACGTCTTTCAACGTTTTTTCATACTTTATTAAATAACACAAACTATTATATAAAAGACGAAGTTCTGAATGAATAACTGGTCGCACAAGCCAAACCGCTGAAACTAGAAACTTGGAAGTCGGACAGTAGATAAAATTTGTCATGCAAGGTATGTAGGGTAAAGAATGATTTCTTGGAAATTAGAAGAAAGGAAAGGAGTCGCCATCTCTCCGAACCCTTAAGGATGGAGGTATTTGGATTTCACATTTTGAGTACACGTGTTTCAACGTTTTTTCATACTTTAGTACATAACACAAACTATTATATAAAAGACGAAGTTCTGAATGAATAACTGGTCGCACAAGCCAAACCGCTGAAACTAGAAACTTGGAATTCGGACAGTAGATACGATTTGTCATGTAAGTTATGTAGGGTAAAGAATGATTTCTTGGAAATTAGAAGAAAGGAAAGGAGACGCCATCTCTCCGAACCCTTAAGGATGGAGGTATTTGGATTTCACATTTTGAATACACGTGTTTCAACGTTTTTTTATACTTTAGTAAATAAAACAAACTATTATATAAAAGACGAAGTTCTGAATGAATAACTGGTCGCACAAGCAAAACCGCTGAAACTAGAAACTTGGAATTTGGACAGTAGATAAGATTTGTCATGTAAGGTATGTGGGGTAAAGAATGATTTCTTGGAAATTAGAATAAAGGAAAGGAGTCGCCATCTGTCCGAACCCTTAAGGATGGAGACTTGAAATTAGGTATTTGGATTTCACATTTTGAATACACGTGTTTCAACGTTTTTTCATACTTTAGTAAATAACACAAACTATTATATAAAAGACGAAGTTCTGAATGAATAACTGGTCGCACAAGCCAAACCGCTGAAACTAGAAACTTGGAGTTCGGACAGTAGATAAGATTTGTCATGTAAGGTATGTAGGGTAAAGAATGATTTCTTGGAAATTAGAAGAAAGGAAAGGAGTCGCCATCTTTCCGAACCCTTGAGGATTTAGACTTGAAATTTGGTATTTGGATTTCACATTTTGAATACACGTGTTTCAATGTTTTTTCATACTTAAGTAAACAACACAAACTATTATATAGAAGACGAAGCCCTGAATGAATAACTGGTCGCACAAGCCAAACAGCTGAAACTAGAAACTTGGTTCCGGACAGTAGATAAGATTTGTCATGTAAGGTATGTAGGGTAAAGAAGGATTTCTTGGAAATTAGAAGAAAGGAAAGGAGTCGCCATTTCTCCGAATCCCTTAAGGATGGATGTATTTGGATTTCAAATTTTGAATAAACGTGTTTCAACGTTTTTTCATACTTTAGTAAATAACACAAACTATTATATAAAAGACGAAGTCCTGAATGAATAACTGGTCGCACAAGCCAAACCGCTGAAACTAGAAACTTGGAATTCGGACAGTATATAAGATTTGTCATGTAAGGTATGTAGGGTAAAGAAGGATTTCTTGGAAATTAGAAGAAAGGAAAGGAGTCACCATCTCTCCGAATCCCTTAAGAATGGAGGTATTTGGATTTCACATTTTGAATACACGTGTTTCTACGTTTTTTCATACTTTAGTAAATAACACAAACTATTATATAGAAGACAAAGTCCTGAATGAATAACTGGTCGCACAAGCCAAAACTCTGAAAGTAGAAACTTGGAATTCGGACAGTAGATAAGATTTGTCATGTAAGGTATGTAGGGTTAAGAAGGATTTCTTGGAAATTAGAAGAAAGGAAAGGAGTAACCATCTCTCCGAATCCCTTAAGAATGGAGGAATTTGGATTTCACATTTTGAATACACGTGTTTCTACGTTTTTTTCATACTTTAGTAAATAACACAAACTATTATATAGAAGACAAAGTCCTGAATGAATAACTGGTCGCTCAAGCCAAAACTCTGAAAGTAGAAACTTGGAATTCGGACAGTAGATAAGATTTGTCATGTAAGGTATGTAGAGTAAAGAAGGATTTCTTGGAAATTAGAAGAAAGGAATGGAGTCACCATCTCTCCGAATCCCTTAAGGATGGAGGTATTTGGATTTCACATTTTGAATACACGTGTTTCAACGTTTTTTCATACTTTATTAAATAACACAAACTACTATATAGAAGACGATGTCCTGAATGAATAACTTGTCGCACAAGCCAAACCGCTGAAACTAGAAACTTGGAATTGGGACAGTAGATAAGATTTGTCATGTAAGGTATGTAGGGTAAAGAAGGATTTCTTGGAAATTAGAAGAAAGGAAAGGAGTCACCATCTCTCCGAATCCCTTAAGGATGGAGGTATTTGGATTTCACATTTTGAATACACGTGTTTCAACGTTTTTTCATACTTTATTAAAGAACACAAACTACTATATAGAAGACGATGTCCTGAATGAATAACTGGTCACACAAGCTAAACCGCTGAAACTTGAAACTTGGAATTGGGACAGTAGATAAGATTTGTCATGTAAGTTATGTAGGGTAAAGAAGGATTTTTGGAAATTAGAAGAAAAGAAAGGAGTCGCCATCTCTCTGAACCCTTAAGGGTGGTGGTATTTGGATTTCACATTTTGAATACACGTGTTTCAACGTTTTTTCATAGTTTAGTAAATAACACAAACTACTATATAGAAGACGATGTCCTGAATGAATAACTGGTCACACAAGCTAAACCGCTAAAACTTGAAACTTGGAATTGGGACAGTAGATAAGATTTGTCATGTAAGGTGTGTAGGGTAAAGAATGATTTCTTGGAAATTAGAAGAAAGGAAAGGAGTCGCCATCTCTCCGAACCCTTAAGGATGGAGACTTGAAATTTGGTATTTTGATTTCACATTTTGAATACACGTGTTTCAACGTTTTACATACTTTAGTAAATAACACAAACTATTATATAAAAGACGAAGTTCTGAATGAATAACTGGCCGCACAAGCCAAACCGCTGAAACTAGAAACTTGGAATTCGGACAGTAGATAAGATTTGTCATGTATGGTACGTAGGGTAAAGAAGGATTTCTTGGAAATTAGAAGAAAGGAAAGGAGTCGCCATCTCTCCGAACCCTTAAGGATGGAGACTTGAAGTTTGGTATTTGGATTTCACATTTTGAATACATGTGTTTCAACGTTTTTTCATACTTTAGTAAATAACACAAACTATTATATAAAAGACGAAGTTCTGAATGAATAACTGATCGCACAAGCCAAACCGCTGAAACTAGAAACTTGGAAGTCGGACAGTAGATAAAATTTGTCATGTAAGGTATGTAGGGTAAAGAAGGATTTCTTGGAAATTAGAAGAAAGGAAAGGAGTCGCCATCTCTCCGAACCCTTAAGGATGGAGGTATTTGGATTTCACATTTTGAGTACACGTGTTTCAACGTTTTTTCATACTTTAGTAAATAACACAAACTATTATATAAAAGACGAAGTTCTGAATGAATAGCTGGTCGCACAAGCCAACCCGCTGAAACTACAAACTTGGAATTCGGACAGTAGATAAGATTTGTTATGTAAGGTATGTAGGGTAAAGAATTATTTCTTGGATATTAGAGGAAAGGAAAGGAGTCGCCATCTCTCCGAGCCCTTAAGGATGGAGGTATTTGGATTTCACATTTTGAATACACGTGTTTCAACGTTTTTTCACACTTTAGTAAATAACACAAACTATTATATAAAAGACGAAGTCCTGAATGAATAACTGGTCGCACAAGCCAAACAGCTGAAACTAGAAACTTGGAATTCGGACAGTAGATAAGATTTGTCATGTAAGGTATCTAGGGTAAAGAATGATTTCTTGGAAATTAGAAGAAAGGAAAGGAGTTGCCATCTCTCTGAACCCTTAAGGATGGAGGTATTTGGATTTCACATTTTGAATACACGTGTTTCAACGTTTTTTCATACTTTAGTAAATAACACAAACTATTATATAAAAGACGAAGTCCTGAATGAATAACTGGTCGCACAAGCCAAACCGCTGAAACTAGAAACTTGGAATTCGGTCAGTAGATGAGATTTGTCATGTAAGGTATGTAGGGTAAAGAATGATTTCTTTTAAATTAGAAGAAAGGAAAGGAGTCGCCATCTCTCCGAACCCTTAAGGATGAGGTATTTGGATTTCACATTTTGAATACACGTGTTTCAACGTTTTTTCATACTTTAGTAAATAACACAAACTATTATATAAAAGACGAAGTTCTGAATGAATAACTGGTCGCACAAGCCAAACCGCTGAAACTAGAAACTTGGAATTCGGACAGTAGATAAGATTTGTCATGTAAGGTATGTAGGGTAAAGAATGATTTCTTGGAAATTAGAAGAAAGGAAAGGAGTCGCCATCTTTCCGAACCCTTAAGGATAGAGGTATTTGGATTTCACATTTTGAATACACGTGTTTCAACGTTTTTTCATACTTTAGTAAATAGCACAAACTATTATATAAAAGACGAAGTTCTGAATGAATAACTGGTCGCACAAGTCAAACCGCTGAAACTAGAAACTTGGAATTCGGACAGTAGATACGATTTGTCATGTAAGTTATGTGGGGTAAAGAATGATTTCTTGGAAATTAGAAGAAAGGAAAGGAGACGCCATCTCTCCGAACCCTTAAGGATGGAGGTATTTGGATTTCACATTTTGAATACACGTGTTTCAACGTTTTTTCATACTTTAGTAAATAAAACAAACTATTATATAAAAGACGAAGTTCTGAATGAATAACTGGTCGCACAAGCAAAACCGCTGAAACTAGAAACTTGGAATTCGGACAGTAGATAAGATTTGTCATGTAAGGTATGTGGGGTAAAGAATGATTTCTTGGAAATTAGAAGAAAGGAAAGGAGTCGCCATCTCTCCGAACCCTTCAGGATGGAGACTTGAAATTAGGTATTTGGATTTCACATTTTGAATACACGTGTTTCAACGTTTTTTCATACTTTAGTAAATAACACAAACTATTATATAAAAGACGAAGTTCTGAATGAATAACTGGTCGCACAAGCCAAACCGCTGAAACTAGAAACTTGGAATTCGGACAGTAGATAAGATTTGTCATGTAAGGTATGTAGGGTAAAGAATGATTTCTTGGAAATTAGAAGAAAGGAAAGGAGTCGCCATCTTTCCGAACCCTTGAGGATTTAGACTTGAAATTTGGTATTTTCGATTTCACATTTTGAATACACGTGTTTCAATGATTTTTCATACTTAAGTAAACAACACAAACTATTATATAGAAGACGAAGCCCTGAATGAATAACTGGTCGCACAAGCCAAACAGCTGAAACTAGAATCTTGGTTCCGGACAGTAGATAAGATTTGTCATGTAAGGTATGTAGGGTAAAGAAGGATTTCTTGGAAATTAGAAGAAAGGAAAGGAGTCGCCATTTCTCCGAATCCCTTAAGGATGGATGTATTTGGATTTCAAATTTTGAATAAACGTGTTTCAACGTTTTTTCATACTTTAGTAAATAACACAAACTATTATATAAAAGACGAAGTCCTGAATGAATAACTGGTCGCACAAGCCAAACCGCTGAAACTAGAAACTTGGAATTCGGACAGTATATAAGATTTGTCATGTAAGGTATGTAGGGTAAAGAAGGATTTCTTGGAAATTAGAAGAAAGGAAAGGAGTCACCATCTCTCCGAATCCATTAAGAATGGAGGTATTTGGATTTCACATTTTGAATACACGTGTTTCAACGTTTTTTCATACTTTAGTAAATAACACAAACTATTATATAGAAGACAAAGTCCTGAATGAATAACTGGTCGCACAAGCCAAAACTCTGAAAATAGAAACTTTTAATTCGGACAGTAGATAAGATTTGTCATGTAAGGTATGTAGGGTTAAGAAGGATTTCTTGGAAATTAGAAGAAAGGAAAGGAGTAACCATTTCTCCGAATCCCTTAAGAATGGGGGTATTTGGATTTCACATTTTGAATACACGTGTTTCTACGGTTTTTCATACTTTAGTAAATAACACAAACTATTATATAGAAGACAAAGTCCTGAATGAATAACTGGTCGCTCAAGCCAAAACTCTGAAAGTAGAAACTTGGAATTCGGACAGTAGATAAGATTTGTCATGTAAGGTATGTAGAGTAAAGAAGGATTTCTTGGAAATTAGAAGAAAGGAATGGAGTCACCATCTCTCTGAATCCCTTAAGGATGGAGGTATTTTGATTTCACATTTTGAATACACGTGTTTCAACGTTTTTTCATACTTTATTAAATAACACAAACTACTATATAGAAGACGATGTCCTGAATGAATAACTGGTCGCACAAGCCAAACCGCTGAAACTAGAAACTTGGAATTGGGACAGTAGATAAGATTTGTCATGTAAGGTATGTAGGGTAAAGAAGGATTTCTTGGAAATTAGAAGAAAGGAAAAAAGTCACCATCTCTCCGAATCCCTTAAGGATGGAGGTATTTGGATTTCACATTTTGAATACACGTGTTTCAACGTTTTTTCATACTTTATTAAATAACACAAACTACTATATAGAACACGATGTCCTGAATGAATAACTGGTCACACAAGCTAAACCGCTGAAACTTGAAACTTGGAATTGGGGCAGTAGATAAGATTTGTCATGTAAGTTATGTAGGGTAAAGAAGGATTTCTTGGAAATTAGAAGAAAAGAAAGGAGTCGCCATTTCTCCGAACCCTTGAAGATGGAAACCTGAAAGTTGGTGTTTGGATTTCACATTTTGAATACACGTGTTTAAACGTTTTTTCATACTTTAGTAAATAACACAAACTATTATATAAAAGACGAAGTCCTGAATGAATAACTGGTCGCACAAGCCAAACCGCTGAAACTAGAAACTTGGAATTCGGACAGTAGATAAGATTTGTCATGTAAGGTAAAGAAGGATTTCTTGGAAATTAGAAGAAAGGAAAGGAGACACCATCTTTCCGAATTATTTAAGGATGGAGGTATTTGGATTTCACATTTTGAATACACGTGTTTCAACGTTTTTTCATACTTTATTAAATAACGCAAACTACTATATAGAAGACGATGTCCTAAATGAATAACTGGTCGCACAAGCTATACCGCTGAAACTAGAAACTTGGAATTGGGACAGTAGATAAGATTTGTCATGTAAGGTATGTAGGGTAAAGAATGATTTCTTGGAAATTAGAAGAAAGGAAAGGAGTCACCATCTCTCCGAATCCCTTAAGGATGGAGGTATTTGGATTTCACATTTTGAATACACGTGTTTCAACGTTTTTTCATACTTCATTAAATAACACAAACTACTATATAGAAGACGATGTCCTGAATGAATAACAGGTCGCACAAGCTAAACCGCTGAAACTAGAAACTTGGAATTGGGACAGTAGATAAGATTTGTCATGTAAGGTATGTAGGGTAAAGAAGGATTTTTGGAAATTAGAAGAAAGGAAAGGAGTCGCCATCTCTCCGAACCCTTAAGGGTGGAGGTATTTGGATTTCACATTTTGAATACACGTGTTTCAACGTTTTTTCATACTTTAGTAAATAACACAAACTATTATATAGAAGACGAAGTCCTGAATGAAAAACTGGTCGCACAAGCCAAAACTCTGAAAGTAGAAACTTGGAATTGGGACAATAGATAAGATTTGTCATGTAAGGTATGTAGGGTAAAGAAGGATTTCTTGGAAATTAGAAGAAAGGAAAGAAGTCACCATCTCTCCTAATCCCTTAAGGATGGAGGTATTTGGATTTCACATTTTCAATACACGTATTTCAACGTTTTTTCATACTTTAGTAAATAACACAAACTATTATAAAAAAGACGAAGTCCTGAATGAATAACTGGTCGCACAAGCCAAACCGCTGAAACTAGAAACTTGGAATTCGGACAGTAGATAAGATTTGTCATGTAAGGTATGTAGGGTAAAGAAGGATTTCTTGGAAATTAGAAAAAAGGAAAGGAGTCGCCATCTCTCCGAACCCTTAAGGATTGAGACTTGAAAATCGGTATTTGGATTTTACATTTTGAATACACGTGTTTCAACGTTTTTTCATACTTTAGTAAATAACACAAACTATTATATAAAAGACGAAGTCCTGAATGAATAACTGGTCGCACAAGCCAAACCGCTGAAACTAGAAACTTGGAATTCAGACAGTAGATAAGATTAGTCATGTAAGGTATGTAGGGTAAAGAAGGATTTCTTGGAAATTAGAAGAAAGGAAAGGAGTCGCCATTTCTCTGAACCCTTCAGGATGGAGACTTGAAATGTGGTATTTGGATTTCACATTTTGAATACACGTGTTTCAACGTTTTTTCATACTTTAGTAAATAACACAAACTATTATATAAAAGACGATGTTCTGAATGAATAACTGGTCGCACAAGCCAAACCGCTGAAACTAGAAACTTGGAATTCGGACAGTAGATAAGATTTGTCATGTAAGGTATGTAGGGTAAAGAATGATTTCTTGGAAATTAGAAGAAAGGAAAGGAGTCGCCATCTCTCCGAACCCTTAAGGATGGAGGTATTTGGATTTCACATTTTGAATACACGTGTTTCAACGTTTTTTCATACTTTAGTAAATAACACAAACTATTATATAAAGGACGAAGTTCTGAATGAATAAATTTTCGCACAAGCCAAACCGCTGAAACTAGAAACTTGGAATTCGGACAGCAGATAAGATTTGTCATGTAAGGTATGTAGGGTAAAGAATGATTTCTTGGAACTTAGAAGAAAGGAAAGGAGTCGCCATCTCTCCGAACCTTTCAGGATGGAGACTTGAAATGTGGTATTTGGATTTCACATTTTGAATACACGTGTTTCACGTTTTTTCATACTTTAGTAAATAACACAAACTATTATATAAAAGACGAAGTTCTGAATGAATAACTGGTCGCACAAGCCAAAACTCTGAAAGTAGAAACTTGGAATTCGGACAGTAGATAAGATTTGTCATGTAAGGTATGTAGGGTAAAGAAGGATTTCTTGGAAATTAGAAGAAAGGAAAGGAGTCGCCATCTCTCCGAACCCTTAAGGATGGAGGTATTTGGATTTCACATTTTGAATACACGTGTTCAACGTTTTTTCATACTTTAGTAAATAACACACACTATTATATAAAAGACGAAGTCCTGAATGAATAACTGGTCGCACAAGCCAAACCGCTGATACTAGAAAATTGGAATTCGGACAGTAGATAAGTTTTGTCATGTAAGGTATGTAGGGTAAAAAAGGATTTCTTGGAAATTAGAAGAAAGGAAAGGAGTCGCCATCTCTCCGAACACTTAAGGATGGAGACTTGAAATTTGGTATTTGGATTTCACATTTTGAATACACGCGTTTCAACGTTTTTTCATTCTTTAGTAAATAACACAAACTGTTATATAAAAGACGAAGTCCTGAATGAATAACTGGTAGCACAAGCCAAAACTCTGAAAGTAGAAACTTGGAATTCGGACAGTAGATAAGATTTGTTATGTAAGGTATGTAGGGTAAAGAAGGATTTCTTGGAAATTAGAAGAAAGGAAAGGAGTCGCCATCTCTCCGAACCCTTAAGGATGGAGACTTGAAATGTGGTATTTGGATTTCACATTTTGAATACACGTGTTTCACGTTTTTTCATACTTTAGTAAATAACACAAACTATTATATAAAAGACGAAGATCTGAATGAATAACTGGTCGCACAAGCCAAAACTCTGAAAGTAGAAACTTGGAAGTCGGACAGTAGATAAGATTTGTCATGTAAGGTATGTAGGGTAAAGAAGGATTTCTTGGAAATTAGAAGAAAGGAAAGGAGTCGCCATCTCTCTGAACCCTTAAGGATGGAGGTATTTGGATTTCACATTTTGAATACACGTGTTCAACGTTTTTTCATACTTTAGTAAATAACACAAACTATTATATAAAAGACGAAGTCCTGAATGAATAACTGGTCGCACAAGCCAAACCGCTGAAACTAGAAACTTGGAATTCGGACAGTAGATAAGATTTGTCATGTAAGGTATGTAGAGTAAAGAAGGATTTCTTGGAAATTAGAAGAAAGGAAAGGAGTCGCCATCTCTCCGAACCCTTCAGGATGGAGACTTGAAATGTGGTATTTGGATTTCACATTTTGAATACACGTGTTCAACGTTTTTTCATACTTTAGTAAATAACACAAACTATTATTTAAAAGACGAAGTCCTGAACGAATAACTGGTCGCACAAGCAAAAACTCTGAAAGTAGAAACTTGGAATTCGGACAGTTGATAAGATTTGTCATGTAAGGTATGTAGGGTAAAGAAGGATTTCTTGGAAATTAGAAGAAAGGAAAGGAGTCGCCATCTCTCCGAACCCTTCAGGATGGAGGTATTTGGATTTCACATTTTGAATACACCTGTTCAACGTTTTTTCATACTTTAGTAAATAACACAAACTATTATATAAAAGACGAAGTCCTGAATGAATAACTGGTCGCACAAGCCAAACAGCTGAAACTAGAAACTTGGAATTCGGAAAGTAGATAAGATTTGTCATGTAAGGTATGTAGGGTAAAGAATGATTTCTTGGAAATTAGAAGAAAGGAAAGGAGTTGCCATCTCTTCGAACCCTTAAGGATGGAGGTATTTGGATTTCACATTTTGAATACACGTCTTTCAACGTTTTTTCATACTTTAGTAAATAACACAAACTATTATATAAAAGACGAAGTCCTGAATGAATAACTGGTCGCACAAGCCAAACCGCTGAAACTAGAAACTTGGAATTCGGACAGTAGATAAGATTTGTCATGTAAGGTATGTAGGGTAAAGAATGATTTCTTTTAAATTAGAAGAAAGGAAAGGAGTCGCCATCTCTCCGAACCCTTAAGGATGGAGGTATTTGGATTTCACATTTTGAATACACGTGTTTCAACGTTTTTTCATACTTTAGTAAATAACACAAACTATTATATAAAAGACGAAGTTCTGAATGAATAACTGGTCGCACAAACCAAACCGCTGAAACTAGAAACTTGGAATTCGGACAGTAGATAAGATTTGTCATGTAAGGTATGTAGGGTAAAGAATGATTTCTTGGAAATTAGAAGAAAGGAAAGGAGTCGCCATCTTTCCGAACCCTTAAGGATAGAGGTATTTGGATTTCACATTTTGAATACACGTGTTTCAACGTTTTTTCATACTTTAGTAAATAGCACAAACTATTATATAAAAGACGAAGTTCTGAATGAATAACTGGTCGCACAAGCCAAACCGCTGAAACTAGAAACTTGGAATTCGGACAGTAGATACGATTTGTCATGTAAGTTATGTAGGGTAAAAAATGATTTCTTGGAAATTAGAAGAAAGGAAAGGAGACGCCATCTCTCCGAACCCTTAAGGATGGAGGTATTTGGATTTCACATTTTGAATACACGTGTTTCAACGTTTTTTTATACTTTCGTAAATAAAACAAACTATTATATAAAAGACGAAGTTCTGAATGAATAACTGGTCGCACAAGCAAATCCGCTGAAACTAGAAACTTGGAATTCGGACAGTAGATAAGATTTGTCATGTAAGGTATGTAGGGTAAAGAAGGATTTCTTGGAAATTAGAAGAAAGGAAAGGAGTCGCCATCTCTCCGAACACTTAAGGATGGAGACTTGAAATTTGGTATTTGGATTTCACATTTTGAATGCACGTGTTTCAACGTTTTTTCATTCTTTAGTAAATAACACAAACTGTTATATAAAAGACGAAGTCCTGAATGAATAACTGGTAGCACAAGCCAAAACTCTGAAAGTAGAAACTTGGAATTCGGACAGTAGATAAGATTTGTTATGTAAGGTATGTAGGGTAAAGAAGGATTTCTTGGAAATTAGAAGAAAGGAAAGGAGTCGCCATCTCTCCGAACCCTTAAGGATGGAGACTTGAAATGTGGTATTTGGACTCACATTTTGAATACACGTGTTTCACGTTTTTTCATACTTTAGTAAATAACACAAACTATTATATAAAAGACGAAGTTCTGAATGAATAACTGGTCGCACAAGCCAAAACTCTGAAAGTAGAAACTTGGAATTCGGACAGTAGATAAGATTTGTCATGTAAGGTATGTAGGGTAAAGAAGGATTTCTTGGAAATTAGAAGAAAGGAAAGGAGTCGCCATCTCTCTGAACCCTTAAGGATGGAGGTATTTGGATTTCACATTTTGAATACACGTGTTCAACGTTTTTTCATACTTTAGTAAATAACACTAACTATTATATAAAAGACGAAGTCCTGAATGAATAACTGGTCGCACAAGCCAAACCGCTGAAACTAGAAACTTGGAATTCGGACAGTAGATAAGATTTGTCATGTAAGGTATGTAGAGTAAAGAAGGATTTCTTGGAAATTAGAAGAAAGGAAAGGAGTCGCCATCTCTCCGAACCCTTCAGGATGGAGACTTGAAATGTGGTATTTGGATTTCACATTTTGAATACACGTGTTCAACGTTTTTTTATACTTTAGTAAATACCACAAACTATTATATAAAAGACGAAGTCCTGAATGAATAACTGGTCGCACAAGCCAAAACTCTGAAAGTAGAAACTTGGAATTCGGACAGTTGATAAGATTTGTCATGTAAGGTATGTAGGGTAAAGAAGGATTTCTTGGAAATTAGAAGAAAGGAAAGGAGTCGCCATCTCTCCGAACCCTTCAGGATGGAGGTATTTGGATTTCACATTTTGAATACACCTGTTCAACGTTTTTTCATACTTTAGTAAATAACACAAACTATTATATAAAAGACGAAGTCCTGAATGAATAACTGTTCGCACAAGCCAAAACTCGGAAAGTAGAAACCTGGAATTCGGACAGTTGATAAGATTTGTCATGTAAGGTATGTAGGGTAAAGAAGAATTTCTTGGAAATTAGAAGAAAGGAAAGGAGTCGCCATCTCTCCGAACCCTTCAGGATGGAGGTATTTGGATTTCACATTTTGAATACACCTGTTCAACGTTTTTTCATACTTTAGTAAATAACACAAACTATTATATAAAAGACGAAGTCCTGAATGAATAACTGGTCGCACAAGCCAAACAGCTGAAACTAGAAACTTGGAATTCGGACAGTAGATAAGATTTGTCATGTAAGGTATGTAGGGTAAAGAATGATTTCTTGGAAATTAGAAGAAAGGAAAGGAGTTGCCATCTCTCCGAACCCTTAAGGATGGAGGTATTTGGATTTCACATTTTGAATACACGTGTTTCAACGGTTTTTCATACTTTAGTAAATAACACAAACTATTATATAAAAGACGAAGTCCTGAATGAATAACTGGTCCTACAAGCCAAACCGCTGAAACTAGAAACTTGGAATTCGGACAGTAGATAAGATTTGTCATGTAAGGTATGTAGGGTAAAGAATGATTTCTTTTAAATTAGAAGAAAAGAAAGGAGTCGCCATCTCTCCGAACCCTTAAGGATGGAGGTATTTGGGTTTCACATTTTGAATACACGTGTTTCAACGTTTTTTCATACTTTAGTAAATAACACAAACTATTATATAAAAGACGAAGTTCTGAATGAATAACTGGTCGCACAAACCAAACCGCTGAAACTAGAAACTTGGAATTCGGACACTAGATAAGATTTGTCATGTAAGGTATGTAGGGTAAAGAATGATTTCTTGGAAATTAGAAGAAAGGAAAGGAGTCGCCATCTTTCCGAACCCTTAAGGATAGAGGTATTTGGATTTCACATTTTGAATACACGTGTTTCAACGTTTTTTCATACTTTAGTAAATAGCACAAACTATTATATAAAAGACGAAGTTCTGAATGAATAACTGGTCGCACAAGCCAAACCGCTGAAACTAGAAACTTGGAATTCGGACAGTAGATACGATTTGTCATGTAAGTTATGTAGGGTAAAGAATGATTTCTTGGAAGTTAGAAGAAAGGAAAGGAGACGCCATCTCTCCGAACCCTTAAGGATGGAGGTATTTGGATTTCACATTTTGAATACACGTGTTTCAACGTTTTTTTATACTTTAGTAAATAAAACAAACTATTATATAAAAGACGAAGTTCTGAATGAATAACTGGTCGCACAAGCAAAACCGCTGAAACTAGAAACTTGGAATTCGGACATTAGATAAGATTTGTCATGTAAGGTATGTGGGGTAAAGAATGATTTCTTGGAAATTAGAAGAAAGGAAAGGAGTCGCCATCTCTCCGAACCCTTAAGGATGGAGACTTGAAATTAGGTATTTGGATTTCACATTTTGAATACACGTGTTTCAACGTTTTTTCATACTTTAGTAAATAACACAAACTATTATATAAAAGACGAAGTTCTGAATGAATAACTGGTCGCACAAGCCAAACCGCTGAAACTAGAAACTTGGAATTCGGACAGTAGAAAAGATTTGTCATGTAAGGTATGTAGGGTAAAGAATGATTTCTTGGAAATTAAAAGAAAGGAAAGGAGTTGCCATCTTTCCGAACCCTTGAGGATTTAGACTTGAAATTTGGTATTTGGATTTCACATTTTGAATACACGTGTTTCAATGTTTTTTCATACTTAAGTAAACAACACAAACTATTATATAGAAGACGAAGCCCTGAATGAATAGCTGGTCGCACAAGCCAAACCGCTGGAACTAGAAACTTGGGATTCGGACAGTAGATAAGATTTGTCATGTAAGGTATGTATGGTAAAGAATGATTTCTTGGAAATTAGAAGAAATGAAAGGAGTCGCCATCTCTCCGAACACTTAAGGATGGAGACTTGAAATTTGGTATTTGGATTTCACATTTTGAATACACGTGTTTCAACTTTTTTTCATACTTTAGTAAATAACACAAACTATTATATAAAAGACGAAGTTCTGAATGAATAACTGGTCGCACAAGCCAAACCGCTGAAACTAGAAACTTGGAAATCGGACAGTAGATAAGATTTGTCATGTAAGGTATGTAGGGTAAAGAATGATTTCGTGGAAATTAGAAGAAAGGAAAGGAGTCGCCATCTCTCTGAATCCCTTAAGGATGGAGGTATTTGGATTTCACAATTTGAATACACGTGTTTCAACGGTTTTTCATACTTTAGTAAATAACGCAAACTATTATATAAAAGACGAAGTCCTGAATGAAAAACTGGTCGCACAAGCCAAACCGCTGAGACTAGAAACTTGGAATTCGGACAGTAGATAAGATTTGTCATATAAGGTATGTAGTGTAAAGAACGATTTCTTGGAAATTAGAAGAAAGGAAAAGAGTCGCCATCTCTCCGAACCCTTAAGGATGGAGGTATTTGGATTTCACATTTTGAATACACGTCTTTCAACGTTTTTTCATACTTTATTAAATAACACAAACTATTATATAAAAGACGAAGTTCTGAATGAATAACTGGTCGCACAAGCAAAACCGCTGAAACTAGAAACTTGGAATTCGGACAGTAGATAAGATTTGTCATGTAAGGTATGTGGGGTAAAGAATGATTTCTTGGAAATTAGAAGAAAGGAAAGGAGTCGCCAACTCTCCGAACCCTTAAGGATGGAGACTTGAAATTAGGTATTTGGATTTCACATTTTGAATACACGTGTTTCAACGTTTTTTCATACTTTAGTAAATAACACAAACTATTATATAAAAGACGAAGTTCTGAATGAATAACTGGTCGCACAAGCCAAACCGCTGAAACTAGAAACTTGGAATTCGGACAGTAGAAAAGATTTGTCATGTAAGGTATGTAGGGTAAAGAATGATTTCTTGGAAATTAAAAGAAAGGAAAGGAGTCGCCATCTTTCCGAACCCTTGAGGATTTAGACTTGAAATTTGGTATTTGGATTTCACATTTTGAATACACGTGTTTCAATGTTTTTTCATACTTAAGTAAACAACACAAACTATTATATAGAAGACGAAGCCCTGAATGAATAACTGGTCGCACAAACCAAACAGCTGAAACTAGAAACTTGGTTCCGGACAGTAGATAAGATTTGTCATGTAAGGTATGTAGGGTAAAGAAGGATTTCTTGGAAATTAGAAGAAAGGAAAGGAGTCGCCATCTCTCTGAATCCCTTAAGGATGGAGGTATTTGGATTTCACATTTTGAATACACGTGTTTCAACGGTTTTTCATACTTTAGTAAATAACACAAACTATTATATAAAAGACGAAGTCCTGAATGAAAAACTGGTCGCACAAGCCAAACCGCTGAGACTAGAAACTTGGAATTCGGACAGTAGATAAGATTTGTCATGTAAGGTATGTATGGTAAAGAATGATTTCTTGGAAATTAGAAGAAATGAAAGGAGTCGCCATCTCTCCGAACACTTAAGGATGGAGACTTGAAATTTGGTATTTGGATTTCACATTTTGAATAAACGTGTTTCAACTTTTTTTCATACTTTAGTAAATAACACAAACTATTATATAAAAGACGAAGTTCTGAATGAATAACTGGTCGCACAAGCCAAACCGCTGAAACTAGAAACTTGGAAATCGGACAGTAGATAAGATTTGTCATGTAAGGTATGTAGGGTAAAGAATGATTTCGTGGAAATTAGAAGAAAGGAAAGGAGTCGCCATCTCTCTGAATCCCTTAAGGATGGAGGTATTTGGATTTCACATTTTGAATACACGTGTTTCAACGGTTTTTCATACTTTAGTAAATAACGCAAACTATTATATAAAAGACGAAGTCCTGAATGAAAAACTGGTCGCACAAGCCAAACCGCTGAGACTAGAAACTTGGAATTCGGACAGTAGATAAGATTTGTCATATAAGGTATGTAGTGTAAAGAATGATTTCTTGGAAATTAGAAGAAAGGAAAAGAGTCGCCATCTCTCCGAACCCTTAAGGATGGAGGTATTTGGATTTCACATTTCGAATACACGTCTTTCAACGTTTTTTCATACTTTATTAAATAACACAAACTATTATATAAAAGACGAAGTTCTGAATGAATAACTGGTCGCACAAGCAAAACCGCTGAAACTAGAAACTTGGAATTCGGACAGTAGATAAGATTTGTCATGTAAGGTATGTGGGGTAAAGAATGATTTCTTGGAAATTAGAAGAAAGGAAAGGAGTCGCCATCTCTCCGAACCCTTAAGGATGGAGACTTGAAATTAGGTATTTGGATTTCACATTTTGAATACACGTGTTTCAACGTTTTTTCATACTTCAGTAAATAACACAAACTATTATATAAAAGACGAAGTTCTGAATGAATAACTGGTCGCACAAGCCAAACCGCTGAAACTAGAAACTTGGAATTCGGACAGTAGAAAAGATTTGTCATGTAAGGTATGTAGGGTAAAGAATGATTTCTTGGAAATTAAAAGAAAGGAAAGGAGTCGCCATCTTTCCGAACCCTTGAGGATTTAGACTTGAAATTTGGTATTTGGATTTCACATTTTGAATACACGTGTTTCAATGTTTTTTCATACTTAAGTAAACAACACAAACTATTATATAGAAGACGAAGCCCTGAATGAATAACTGGTCGCACAAACCAAACAGCTGAAACTAGAAACTTGGTTCCGGACAGTAGATAAGATTTGTCATGTAAGGTATGTAGGGTAAAGAAGGATTTCTTGGAAATTAGAAGAAAGGAAAGGAGTCGCCATCTCACTGAATCCCTTAAGGATGGAGGTATTTGGATTTCACATTTTGAATACACGTGTTTCAACGGTTTTTCATACTTTAGTAAATAACACAAACTATTATATAAAAGACGAAGTCCTGAATGAAAAACTGGTCGCACAAGCCAAACCGCTGAGACTAGAAACTTGGAATTCGGACAGTAGATAAGATTTGTCATGTAAGGTATGTAGGGTAAAGAATGATTTCTTGGAAATTAGAAAAAAGGAAAGGAGTCGCCATCTCTCCGAACCCTTAAGGATTGAGACTTGAAAATCGGTATTTGGATTTTACATTTTGAATACACGTGTTTCAACGTTTTTTCATACTTTAGGAAGTAACACAAACTATTATATAAAAGACGAAGTTCTGAATGAATAACTGGTCGCACAAGCCAAACCGCTGAAACTAGAAACTTGGAGTTCGGACAGTAGATAAGATTTGTCATGTAAGGTATGTAGGGTAAAGAATGATTTCTTGGAAATTAGAAGAAAGGAAAGGAGTCGCCATCTTTCCGAACCCTTGAGGATTTAGACTTGAAATTTGGTATTTGGATTTCACATTTTGAATACACGTGTTTCAATGTTTTTTCATACTTAAGTAAACAACACAAACTATTATATAGAAGACGAAGCCCTGAATGAATAACTGGTCGCACAAGCCAAACAGCTGAAACTAGAAACTTGGTTCCGGACAGTAGATAAGATTTGTCATGTAAGGTATGTAGGGTAAAGAAGGATTTCTTGGAAATTAGAAGAAAGGAAAGGAGTCGCCATTTCTCCGAATCCCTTAAGGATGGATGTATTTGGATTTCAAATTTTGAATAAACGTGTTTCAACGTTTTTTCATACTTTAGTAAATAACACAAACTATTATATAAAAGACGAAGTCCTGAATGAATAACTGGTCGCACAAGCCAAACCGCTGAAACTAGAAACTTGGAATTCGGACAGTAGATAAGATTTGTCATGTAAGGTATGTAGGGTAAAGAAGGATTTCTTGGAAATTAGAAGAAAGGAAAGGAGTCGCCATCTCTCCGAACCCTTAAGGATGGAGGTATTTGGATTTCACATTTTGAATACACGTCTTTCAAGGTTTTTTCATACTTTATTAAATAACACAAACTATTATATAAAAGACGAAGTTCTGAATGAATAACTGGTCGCACAAGCCAAACCGCTGAAACTAGAAACTTGGAAGTCGGACAGTAGATAAAATTTGTCATGTAAGGTATGTAGGGTAAAGAATGATTTCTTGGAAATTAGAAGAAAGGAAAGGAGTCGCCATCTCTCCGAACCCTTAAGGATGGAGGTATTTGGATTTCACTTTTTGAGTACACGTGTTTCAACGTTTTTTCATACTTTAGTACATAACACAAACTATTATATAAAAGACGAAGTTCTGAATGAATAACTGGTCGCACAAGCCAAACCGCTGAAACTAGAAACTTGGAATTCGGACAGTAGATACGATTTGTCATGTAAGTTATGTAGGGTAAAGAATGATTTCTTGGAAATTAGAAGAAAGGAAAGGAGACGCCATCTCTCCGAACCCTTAAGGATGGAGGTATTTGGATTTCACATTTTGAATACACGTGTTTCAACGTTTTTTTATAC
This sequence comes from Thermobia domestica, assembly GCF_964235325.1. Lineage (NCBI taxonomy): Eukaryota > Metazoa > Arthropoda > Insecta > Zygentoma > Lepismatidae > Thermobia > Thermobia domestica. The sequence continues at coordinate 268,651,711 of NC_137460.1, read as the reverse complement.
TTTAGTAAATAAAACAAACTATTATATAAAAGACGAAGTTCTGAATGAATAACTGGTCGCACAAGCAAAACCGCTGAAACTAGAAACTTGGAATTCGGACAGTAGATAAGATTTGTCATGTAAGGTATGTGGGGTAAAGAATGATTTCTTGGAAATTAGAATAAAGGAAAGGAGTCGCCATCTGTCCGAACCCTTAAGGATGGAGACTTGAAATTAGGTATTTGGATTTCACATTTTGAATACACGTGTTTCAACGTTTTTTCATACTTTAGTAAATAACACAAACTATTATATAAAAGACGAAGTTCTGAATGAATAACTGGTCGCACAAGCCAAACCGCTGAAACTAGAAACTTGGAGTTCGGACAGTAGATAAGATTTGTCATGTAAGGTATGTAGGGTAAAGAATGATTTCTTGGAAATTAGAAGAAAGGAAAGGAGTCGCCATCTTTCCGAACCCTTGAGGATTTAGACTTGAAATTTGGTATTTGGATTTCACATTTTGAATACACGTGTTTCAATGTTTTTTCATACTTAAGTAAACAACACAAACTATTATATAGAAGACGAAGCCCTGAATGAATAACTGGTCGCACAAGCCAAACAGCTGAAACTAGAAACTTGGTTCCGGACAGTAGATAAGATTTGTCATGTAAGGTATGTAGGGTAAAGAAGGATTTCTTGGAAATTAGAAGAAAGGAAAGGAGTCGCCATTTCTCCGAATCCCTTAAGGATGGATGTATTTGGATTTCAAATTTTGAATAAACGTGTTTCAACGTTTTTTCATACTTTAGTAAATAACACAAACTATTATATAAAAGACGAAGTCCTGAATGAATAACTGGTCGCACAAGCCAAACCGCTGAAACTAGAAACTTGGAATTCGGACAGTATATAAGATTTGTCATGTAAGGTATGTAGGGTAAAGAAGGATTTCTTGGAAATTAGAAGAAAGGAAAGGAGTCACCATCTCTCCGAATCCCTTAAGAATGGAGGTATTTGGATTTCACATTTTGAATACACGTGTTTCTACGTTTTTTCATACTTTAGTAAATAACACAAACTATTATATAGAAGACAAAGTCCTGAATGAATAACTGGTCGCACAAGCCAAAACTCTGAAAGTAGAAACTTGGAATTCGGACAGTAGATAAGATTTGTCATGTAAGGTATGTAGGGTTAAGAAGGATTTCTTGGAAATTAGAAGAAAGGAAAGGAGTAACCATCTCTCCGAATCCCTTAAGAATGGAGGAATTTGGATTTCACATTTTGAATACACGTGTTTCTACGTTTTTTTCATACTTTAGTAAATAACACAAACTATTATATAGAAGACAAAGTCCTGAATGAATAACTGGTCGCTCAAGCCAAAACTCTGAAAGTAGAAACTTGGAATTCGGACAGTAGATAAGATTTGTCATGTAAGGTATGTACAGTAAAGAAGGATTTCTTGGAAATTAGAAGAAAGGAATGGAGTCACCATCTCTCCGAATCCCTTAAGGATGGAGGTATTTGGATTTCACATTTTGAATACACGTGTTTCAACGTTTTTTCATACTTTATTAAATAACAAAAACTACTATATAGAAGACGATGTCCTGAATGAATAACTTGTCGCACAAGCCAAACCGCTGAAACTAGAAACTTGGAATTGGGACAGTAGATAAGATTTGTCATGTAAGGTATGTAGGGTAAAGAAGGATTTCTTGGAAATTAGAAGAAAGGAAAGGAGTCACCATCTCTCCGAATCCCTTAAGGATGGAGGTATTTGGATTTCACATTTTGAATACACGTGTTTCAACGTTTTTTCATACTTTATTAAAGAACACAAACTACTATATAGAAGACGATGTCCTGAATGAATAACTGGTCACACAAGCTAAACCGCTGAAACTTGAAACTTGGAATTGGGACAGTAGATAAGATTTGTCATGTAAGTTATGTAGGGTAAAGAAGGATTTTTGGAAATTAGAAGAAAAGAAAGGAGTCGCCATCTCTCTGAACCCTTAAGGGTGGTGGTATTTGGATTTCACATTTTGAATACACGTGTTTCAACGTTTTTTCATAGTTTAGTAAATAACACAAACTACTATATAGAAGACGATGTCCTGAATGAATAACTGGTCACACAAGCTAAACCGCTAAAACTTGAAACTTAGAATTGGGACAGTAGATAAGATTTGTCATGTAAGGTGTGTAGGGTAAAGAATGATTTCTTGGAAATTAGAAGAAAGGAAAGGAGTCGCCATCTCTCCGAACCCTTAAGGATGGAGACTTGAAATTTGGTATTTTGATTTCACATTTTGAATACACGTGTTTCAACGTTTTACATACTTTAGTAAATAACACAAACTATTATATAAAAGACGAAGTTCTGAATGAATAACTGGCCACACAAGCCAAACCGCTGAAACTAGAAACTTGGAATTCGGACAGTAGATAAGATTTGTCATGTATGGTACGTAGGGTAAAGAAGGATTTCTTGGAAATTAGAAGAAAGGAAAGGAGTCGCCATCTCTCCGAACCCTTAAGGATGGAGACTTGAAGTTTGGTATTTGGATTTCACATTTTGAATACATGTGTTTCAACGTTTTTTCATACTTTAGTAAATAACACAAACTATTATATAAAAGACGAAGTTCTGAATGAATAACTGGTCGCACAAGCCAAACCTCTGGAACTAGAAACTTGGAATTCGGACAATAGATAAGATTTGTCATGTAAGGTATGTATGGTAAAGAATGATTTCTTGGAAATTAGAAGAAATGAAAGGAGTCGCCATCTCTCCGAACACTTAAGGATGGAGACTTGAAATTTGGTATTTGGATTTCACATTTTGAATACACGTGTTTCAACGTTTTTTCATACTTTAGTAAATAACACAAACTATTATATAAAAGACGAAGTTCTGAATGAATAACTGGTCGCACAAGCCAAACCGCTGAAACTAGAAACTTGGAATTCGGACAGTAGATAAGATTTGTCATGTAAGGTATGTAGGGTAAAGAATGATTTCTTGGAAATTAGAAGAAAGGAAAGGAGTCGCCATCTCTCTGAATCCCTTAAGGATGGAGGTATTTGGATTTCACATTTTGAATACACGTGTTTCAACGGTTTTTCATACTTTAGTAAATAACACAAACTATTATATAAAAGACGAAGTCCTGAATGAAAAACTGGTCGCACAAGCCAAACCGCTGAGACTAGAAACTTGGAATTCGGACAGTAGATAAGATTTGTCATGTAAGGTATGTAGGGTAAAGAATGATTTCTTGGAAATTAGAAGAAAGGAAAGGTGTCGCCATCTCTCCGAACCCTAAAGGATGGAGGTATTTGGATTTCACATTTTGAATACACGTCTTTCAACGTTTTTTCATACTTTATTAAATAACACAAACTATTATATAAAAGACGAAGTTCTGAATGAATAACTGGTCGCACAAGCCAAACCACTGAAACTAGAAACTTGGAAGTCGGACAGTAGATAAAATTTGTCATGTAAGGTATGTAGGGTAAAGAATGATTTCTTGGAAATTAGAAGAAAGGAAAGGAGTCGCCATCTCTCCGAACCCTTAAGGATGGAAGTATTTGGATTTCACATTTTGAGTACACGTGTTTCAACGTTTTTTCATACTTTAGTAAATAACACAAACTATTATATAAAAGACGAAGTTCTGAATGAATAGCTGGTCGCACAAGCCAAACCGCTGAAACTACAAACTTGGAATTCGGACAGTAGATAAGATTTGTTATGTAAGGTATGTAGGGTAAAGAATTATTTCTTGGATATTAGAGGAAAGGAAAGGAGTCGCCATCTCTCCGAACCCTTAAGGATGGAGGTATTTGGATTTCACATTTTGAATACACGTGTTTCAACGTTTTTTCATACTTTAGTAAATAACACAAACTATTATATAAAAGACGAAGTCCTGAATGAATAACTGGTCGCACAAGCCAAACCGCTGAAACTAGAAACTTGGAATTCGGACAGTAGATAAGATTTGTCATGTAAGGTATGTAGGGTAAAGAATGATTTCTTGGAAATTAGAAGAAAGGAAAGGAGTCGCCATCTTTCCGAACCCTTAAGGATAGAGGTATTTGGATTTCACATTTTGAATACACGTGTTTCAACGTTTTTTCATACTTTAGTAAATAGCACAAACTATTATATAAAAGACGAAGTTCTGAATGAATAACTGGTCGCACAAGTCAAACCGCTGAAACTAGAAACTTGGAATTCGGACAGTAGATACGATTTGTCATGTAAGTTATGTAGGATAAAGAATGATTTCTTGGAAGTTAGAAGAAAGGAAAGGAGACGCCATCTCTCCGAATCCTTAAGGATGGAGGTATTTGGATTTCACATTTTGAATACACGTGTTTCAACGTTTTTTCATACTTTAGTAAATAAAACAAACTATTATATAAAAGACGAAGTTCTGAATGAATAACTGGTCGCACAAGCCAAACCGCTGAAACTAGAAACTTGGAATTCGGACAGTAGATAAGATTTGTCATGTAAGGTATGTGGGGTAAAGAATGATTTCTTGGAAATTAGAAGAAAGGAAAGGAGTCGCCATCTCTCCGAACCCTTAAAGATGGAGACTTGAAATTAGGTATTTGGATTTCACATTTTGAATACACGTGTTTCAACGTTTTTTCATACTTTAGTAAATAACACAAACTATTATATAAAAGACGAAGTTCTGAATGAATAACTGGTCGCACAAGCCAAACCGCTGAAACTAGAAACTTGGAATTCGGACAGTAGATAAGATTTGTCATGTAAGGTATGTAGGGTAAAGAATGATCTCTTGGAAATTAGAAGAAAGGAAATTAGTCGCCATCTTTCCGAACCCTGGAGGATTTAGACTTGAAATTTGGTATTTGGATTTCACATTTTGAATACACGTGTTTCAATGTTTTTTCATACTTAAGTAAACAACACAAACTATTATATAGAAGACGAAGCCCTGAATGAATAACTGGTCGCACAAGCCAAACAGCTGAAACTAGAAACTTGGTTCCGGACAGTAGATAAGATTTGTCATGTAAGGTATGTAGGGTAAAGAAGGATTTCTTGGAAATTAGAAGAAAGGAAAGGAGTCGCCATTTCTCCGAATCCCTTAAGGATGGATGTATTTGGATTTCAAATTTTGAATAAACGTGTTTCAACGTTTTTTCATACTTTAGTAAATAACACAAACTATTATATAAAAGACGAAGTCCTGAATGAATAACTGGTCGCACAAGCCAAACCGCTGAAACTAGAAACTTGGAATTCGGAAAGTATATAAGATTTGTCATGTAAGGTATGTAGGGTAAAGAAGGATTTCTTGGAAATTAGAAGAAAGGAAAGGAGTCACCATCTCTCCGAATCCCTTAAGAATGGAGGTATTTGGATTTCACATTTTGAATACACGTGTTTCAACGTTTTTTCATACTTTAGTAAATAACACAAACTATTATATAGAAGACAAAGTCCTGAATGAATAACTGGTCGCACAAGCCAAAACTCTGAAAGTAGAAACTTAGAATTCGGACAGTAGATAAGATTTGTCATGTAAGGTATGTAGGGTTAAGAAGGATTTCTTGGAAATTAGAAGAAAGGAAAGGAGTAACCATTTCTCCGAATCCCTTAAGAATGGAGGTATTTGGATTTCACATTTTGAATACACGTGTTTCTACGTTTTTTCATACTTTAGTAAATAACGCAAACTATTATATAGAAGACAAAGTCCTGAATGAATAACTGGTCGCTCAAGCCAAAACTCTGAAAGTAGAAACTTGGAATTCGGACAGTAGATAAGATTTGTCATGTAAGGTATGTAGAGTAAAGAAGGATTTCTTGGAAATTAGAAGAAAGGAATGGAGTCACCATCTCTCTGAATCCCTTAAGGATGGAGGTATTTGGATTTCACATTTTGAATACACGTGTTTGAACGTTTTTTCATACTTTATTAAATAACACAAACTACTATATAGAAGACGATGTCCTGAATGAATAACTGGTCGCACAAGCCAAACCGCTGAAACTAGAAACTTGGAATTGGGACAGTAGATAAGATTTGTCATTTAAGGTATGTAGGGTAAAGAATGATTTCTTGGAAATTAGAAGAAAGGAAAGGAGTCGCCATCTCTCCGAACCCTTAAGGATGGAGGTATTTGGATTTCACATTTTGAATACACGTCTTTCAACGTTTTTTCATACTTTATTAAATAAGACAAACTATTATATAAAAGACGAAGTTCTGAATGAATAACTGGTCGCACAAGCCAAACCGCTGAAACTAGAAACTTGGAAGTCGGACAGTAGATAAAATTTGTCATGTAAGGTATGTAGGGTAAAGAATGATTTCTTGGAAATTAGAAGAAAGGAAAGGAGTCGCCATCTCTCCGAACCCTTAAGGATGGAGGTAGCCTATTTGGATTTCACATTTTGAGTACACGTGTTTCAACGTTTTTTCATACTTTAGTAAATAACACAAACTATTATATAAAAGACGAAGTTCTGAATGAATAGCTGGTCGCACAAGCCAAACCGCTGAAACTACAAACTTGGAATTCGGACAGTAGATAAGATTTGTTATGTAAGGTATGTAGGGTAAAGAATTATTTCTTGGATATTAGAGGAAAGGAAAGGAGTCGCCATCTCTCCGAACCCTTAAGGATGGAGAGGTATTTGGATTTCACATTTTGAATACACGTGTTTCAACGTTTTTTCATACTTTAGTAAATAACACAAACTATTATATAAAAGACGAAGTCCTGAATGAATAACTGGTCGCACAAGCCAAACAGCTGAAACTAGAAACTTGGAATTCGGACAGTAGATAAGATTTGTCATGTAAGGTATGTAGGGTAAAGAATGATTTCTTGGAAATTAGAAGAAAGGAAAGGAGTTGCCATCTCTCCGAACCCTTAAGGATGGAGGTATTTGGATTTCACATTTTGAATACACGTGTTTCAACGTTTTTTCATACTTTAGTAAATAACACAAACTATTATATAAAAGACGAAGTCCTGAATGAATAACTGGTCGCACAAGCCAAACCGCTGAAACTAGAAACTTGGAATTCGGACAGTAGATAAGATTTGTCATGTAAGGTATGTGGGGTAAAGAATGATTTCTTGGAAATTAGAAGAAAGGAAAGGAGTCGCCATCTCTCCGAACCCTTAAAGATGGAGACTTGAAATTAGGTATTTGGATTCCACATTTTGAATACACGTGTTTCAACGTTTTTTCATACTTTAGTAAATAACACAAACTATTATATAAAAGACGAAGTTCTGAATGAATAACTGGTCGCACAAGCCAAACCGCTGAAACTTGAAACTTGGAATTCGGACAGTAGATAAGATTTGTCATGTAAGGTATGTAGGGTAAAGAATGATTTCTTGGAAATTAGAAGAAAGGAAAGGAGTCGCCATCTTTCCGAACCCTTGAGGATTTAGACTTGAAATTTGGTATTTGGATTTCACATTTTGAATACACGTGTTTCAATGTTTTTTCATACTTAAGTAAACAACACAAACTATTATATAGAAGACGAAGCCCTGAATGAATAACTGGTCGCACAAGCCAAACAGCTGAAACTAGAAACTTGGTTCCGGACAGTAGATAAGATTTGTCATGTAAGGTATGTAGGGTAAAGAAGGATTTCTTGGAAATTAGAAGAAAGGAAAGGAGTCGCCATCTTTCCGAACCCTTGAGGATTTAGACTTGAAATTTGGTATTTGGATTTCACATTTTGAATACACGTGTTTCAACGTTTTTTCATACTTTAGTAAATAACACAAACTATTATATAGTAGACAAAGTCCTGAATGAATAACTGGTCGCACAAGCCAAAACTCTGAAAGTAGAAACTCAGAATTCGGACAGTAGATAAGATTTGTCATGTAAGGTATGTAGGGTTAAGAAGGATTTCTTGGAAATTAGAAGAAAGGAAAGGAGTAACCATTTCTCCGAATCCCTTAAGAATGGAGGTATTTGGATTTCACATTTTGAATACACGTGTTTCTTCGTTTTTTCATACTTTAGTAAATAACACAAACTATTATATAGAAGACAAAGTCCTGAATGAATAACTGGTCGCTCAAGCCAAAACTCTGAAAGTAGAAACTTGGAATTCGGACAGTAGATAAGATTTGTCATGTAAGGTATGTAGAGTAAAGAAGGATTTCTTGGAAATTAGAAGAAAGGAATGGAGTCACCATCTCTCTGAATCCCTTAAGGATGGAGGTATTTGGATTTCACATTTTGAATACACGTGTTTCAACGTTTTTTCATACTTTATTAAATAACACAAACTACTATATAGAAGACGATGTCCTGAATGAATAACTGGTCGCACAAGCCAAACCGCTGAAACTAGAAACTTGGAATTGGGACAGTAGATAAGATTTGTCATTTAAGGTATGTAGGGTAAAGAAGGATTTCTTGGAAATTAGAAGAAAGGAAAGGAGTCACCATCTCTCCGAATCCCTTAAGGATGGAGGTATTTGGATTTCACATTTTGAATACACGTGTTTCAACGTTTTTTCATACTTTATTAAATAACACAAACTACTGTATGGAAGACGATGTCCTGAATGAATAACTGGTCACACAAGCTAAACCGCTGAAACTTGAAACTTGGAATTGGGGCAGCAGATAAGATTTGTCATGTAAGTTATGTAGGGTAAAGAAGGATTTCTTGGAAATTAGAAGAAAAGAAAGGAGTCGCCATCTCTCCGAACCCTTAAGGGTGGTGGTATTTGGATTTCACATTTTGAATACACGTGTTTCAACGTTTTTTCATAGTTTAGTAAATAACACAAACTATTATATAAAAGACGAAGTCCTGAATGAATAACTGGTCGCACAAGCCAAACCGCTGAAACTAGAAACTTGGAATTCGGACATTAGATAAGATTTGTCATGTAAGGTATGTAGGGTAAAGAAGGATTTCTTGGAAATTAGAAGAAAGGAAAGGAGACACCATCTTGCCGAATTACTTAAGGATGGAGGTATTTGGATTTCACATTTTGAATACACGTTTTTCAACCTTTTTTCATACTTTATTAAATAACACAAACTACTATATAGAAGACGATGTCCTAAATGAATAACTGGTCGCACAAGCTATACCGCTGAAACTAGAAACTTGGAATTGGGACAGTAGATAAGATTTGTCATGTAAGGTATGTAGGGTAAAGAATGATTTCTTGGAAATTAGAAGAAAGGAAAGGAGTCACCATCTCTCCGAATCCCTTAAGGATGGAGGTATTTGGATTTCACATTTTGAATACACGTGTTTCAACGTTTTTTCATACTTCATTAAATAACACAAACTACTATATAGAAGACGATGTCCTGAATGAATAACTGGTCGCACAAGCTAAACCGCTGAAACTAGAAACTTGGAATTGGGACAGTAGATAAGATTTGTCATGTAAGTTATGTAGGGTAAAGAAGGATTTTTGGAAATTAGAAGAAAAGAAAGGAGTCGCCATCTCTCCGAACCCTTAAGGGTGGTGGTATTTGGATTTCACATTTTGAATACACGTGTTTCAACGTTTTTTCATACTTTAGTAAATAACACAAACTATTATATAAAAGACGAAGTCCTGAATGAATAACTGGTCGCACAAGCCAGACCGCTGAAACTAGAAACTTGGAATTCGGACAGTAGATAAGATTTGTCATGTAAGGTATGTACGGTAAAGAAGGATTTCTTGGAAATTAGAAGAAAGTAAAGGAGTCGCCATTTCTCCGAACCCTTGAGGATGGAAACTTGGCAGTTGGTATTTGGATTTCACATTTTGAATACATGTGTTTCAACGTTTTTTCATACTTTAGTAAATAACACAAACTATTATATAGAAGACGATGACCTGAATGAATAACTGGTCGCACAAGCTAAACCGCTGAAACTAGAAACTTGGAATTGGGACAGTAGATAAGATTTGTCATGTAAGGTATGTAGGGTAAAGAAGGATTTTTGGAAATTAGAAGAAAGGAAAGGAGTCGCCATCTCTCCGAACCCTTAAGGGTGGAGGAATTTGGATTTCACATTTTGAATACACGTGTTTCAACGTTTTTTTCATACTTTAGTAAATAACACAAACTATTATATAGAAGACGAAGTCCTGAATGAATAACTGGTCGCACAAGCCAAAACTCTGAAAGTAGAAACTTGGAATTGGGACAATAGATAAGATTTGTCATGTAAGGTATGTAGGGTAAAGAAGGATTTCTTGGAAATTAGAAGAAAGGAAAGAAGTCACCATCTCTCCTAATCCCTTAAGGATGGAGGTATTTGGATTTCACATTTTCAATACACGTGTTTCAACGTTTTTTCATACTCTAGTAAATAACACAAACTATTATATAAAAGACGAAGTCCTGAATGAATAACTGGTCGCACAAGCCAAACCGCTGAAACTAGAAACTTGGAATTCGAACAGTAGATAAGATTTGTCATGTAAGGTATGTAGAGTAAAGAAGGATATCTTGGAAATTAGAAAAAAGGAAAGTAGTCGCCATCTCTCCGAACCCTTAAGGATTGAGACCTGAAAATCGGTATTTGGATTTTACATTTTGAATACACGTGTTTCAACGTTTTTTCATACTTTAGTAAATATCACAAACTATTATATAAAAGACGAAGTCCTGAATGAATAACTGGTCGCACAAGCCAAACCGCTGAAACTAGAAACTTGGAATTCGGACAGTAGATAAGATTTGTCATGTAAGGTATGTAGGGTAAAGAAGGATTTCTTGGAAATTAGAAGAAAGGAAAGGAGTCGCCATTTCTCTGAACCCTTCAGGATGGAGACTTGAAATGTGGTATTTGGATTTCACATTTTGAATACACGTGTTTCAACGTTTTTTCATACTTTAGTAAATAACACAAACTATTATATAAAAGACGAAGTTCTGAATGAATAACTGGTCGCACAAGCCAAACCGCTGAAACTAGAAACTTGGAATTCGGACAGTAGATAAGATTTGTCATGTAAGGTATGTAGGGTAAAGAATGATTTCTTGGAAATTAGAAGAAAAGAAAGGAGTCGCCATCTCTCCGAACCCTTAAGGATGGAGGTATTTGGATTTCTCATTTTGAATACACGTGTTTCAACGTTTTTTCATACTTTAGTAAATAACACAAACTATTATATAAAGGACGAAGTTCTGAATGAATAAATTTTCGCACAAGCCAAACCGCTGAAACTAGAAACTTGGAATTCGGACAGCAGATAAGATTTGTCATGTAAGGTATGTAGGGTAAAGAATGATTTCTTGGAAATTAGAAGAAAGGAATGGAGTCGCCATCTCTCCGAACCCTTCAGGATGGAGACTTGAAATGTGGTATTTGGATTTCACATTTTGAATACACGTGTTTCACGTTTTTTCATACTTTAGTAAATAACACAAACTATTATATAAAAGACGAAGTTCTGAATGAATAACTGGTCGCACAAGCCAAAACTCTGAAAGTAGAAACTTGGAATTCGGACAGCAGATAAGATTTGTCATGTAAGGTATGTAGGGTAAAGAATGATTTCTTGGAAATTAGAAGAAAGGAATGGAGTCGCCATCTCTCCGAACCCTTCAGGATGGAGACTTGAAATGTGGTATTTGGATTTCACATTTTGAATACACGTGTTCAACGTTTTTTCATACTTTAGTAAATAACACAAACTATTATATAAAAGACGAAGTCCTGAATGAATAACTGGTCTCACAAGCCAAAACTCTGAAAGTAGAAACTTGGGATTCGGACAGTTGATAAGATTTGTCATGTAAGGTATGTAGGGTAAAGAAGGATTTCTTGGAAATTAGAAGAAAGGAAAGGAGTCGCCATCTCTCCGAACCCTTCAGGATGGAGGTATTTGGATTTCACATTTTGAATACACCTGTTCAACGTTTTTTCATACTTTAGTAAACAACACAAACTATTATATAAAAGACGAAGTCCTGAATGAATAACTGGTCGCACAAGCCAAACCGCTGAAACTAGAAACTTGGAATTCGGACAGTAGATAAGATTTGTCATGTAAGGTATGTAGGGTAAAGAAGGATTTCTTGGAAATTAGAAGAAAGGAAAGGAGTCGCCATCTCTCCGAACCCTTAAGGATGGAGACTTGAAAATCGGTATTTGGATTTTACATTTTGAATACACGTGTTTCAACGTTTTTTCATACTTTAGTAAATAACACAAACTATTATATAAAAGACGAAGTCCTGAATGAATAACTGGTTGCACAAGCCAAACCGCTGAAACTAGAAACTTGGAATTCGGACAGTTGATAAAATTTGTCATGTAAGGTATGTAGGGTAAAGAAGGATTTCTTGGAAATTAGAAGAAAGGAAAGGAGTCGCCATCTCTCCGAACCCTTCAGGATGGAGACTTGAAATGTGGTATTTGGATTTCACATTTTGAATACACGTGTTTCAACGCTTTTTCATACTTTAGTAAATAACACAAACTATTATATAAAAGACGAAGTTCTGAATGAATAACTGCTCGCACAAGCCAAACCGCTGAAACTAGAAACTTGGAATTCGGACAGTAGATAAGATTTGTCATGTAAGGTATGTAGAGTAAAGAAGGATTTCTTGGAAATTAGAAGAAAGGAAAGGAGTCGCCATTTCTCCGAACCCTTGAGGATGGAAACTTGAAAGTTGGTATTTGGATTTCACATTTTGAATACACGTGTTTCAACGTTTTTCATACTTTAGTAAATAACACAAACTATTATATAGAAGACGATGTCCTGAATGAATAACTGGTCGCACAAGCTAAACCGCTGAAACTAGAAACTTGGAATTGGGACAGTAGATAAGATTTGTCATGTAAGGTATGTAGGGTAAAGAAGGATTTTTGGAAATTAGAAGAAAGGAAAGGAGTCGCCATCTCTCCGAACCCTTAAGGGTGGAGGTATTTGGATTTCACATTTTGAATACACGTGTTTCAACGTTTTTTCATACTTTAGTAAATAACACAAACTATTATATAGAAGACGAAGTCCTGAATGAATAACTGCTCGCACAAGCCAAAACTCTGAAAGTAGAAACTTGGAATTGGGACAATAGATAAGATTTGTCATGTAAGGTATGTAGGGTAAAGAAGGATTTCTTGGAAATTAGAAGAAAGGAAAGAAGTCACCATCTCTCCTAATCCCTTAAGGATGGAGGTATTTGGATTTCACACTTTCAATACACGTGTTTCAACGTTTTTTCATACTTTAGTAAATAACACAAACTATTATATAAAAGACGAAGTCCTGAATGAATAACTGGTCGCACAAGCCAAACCGCTGAAACTAGAAACTTGGAATTCGGACAGTAGATAAGATTTGTCATGTAAGGTATGTAGGGTAAAGAAGGATTTCTTGGAAATTAGAAAAAAGGAAAGGAGTCGCCATCTCTCCGAACCCTTAAGGATTGAGACTTGAAAATCGGTATTTGGATTTTACATTTTGAATACACGTGTTTCAACGTTTTTTCATACTTTAGTAAATAACACAAACTATTATATAAAGGACGAAGTTCTGAATGAATAAATTTTCGCACAAGCCAAACCGCTGAAACTAGAAACTTGGAATTCGGACAGCAGATAAGATTTGTCATGTAAGGTATGTAGGGTAAAGAATGATTTCTTGGAAATTAGAAGAAAGGAATGGAGTCGCCATCTCTCCGAACCCTTCAGGATGGAGACTTGAAATGTGGTATTTGGATTTCACATTTTGAATACACGTGTTTCACGTTTTTTCATACTTTAGTAAATAACACAAACTATTATATAAAAGACGAAGTTCTGAATGAATAACTGGTCGCACAAGCCAAAACTCTGAAAGTAGAAACTTGGAATTCGGACAGCAGATAAGATTTGTCATGTAAGGTATGTAGGGTAAAGAATGATTTCTTGGAAATTAGAAGAAAGGAATGGAGTCGCCATCTCTCCGAACCCTTCAGGATGGAGACTTGAAATGTGGTATTTGGATTTCACATTTTGAATACACGTGTTTCACGTTTTTTCATACTTTAGTAAATAACACAAACTATTATATAAAAGACGAAGTTCTGAATGAATAACTGGTCGCACAAGCCAAAACTCTGAAAGTAGAAACTTGGAATTCGGACAGCAGATAAGATTTGTCATGTAAGGTATGTAGGGTAAAGAATGATTTCTTGGAAATTAGAAGAAAGGAATGGAGTCGCCATCTCTCCGAACCCTTCAGGATGGAGACTTGAAATGTGGTATTTGGATTTCACATTTTGAATACACGTGTTCAACGTTTTTTCATACTTTAGTAAATAACACAAACTATTATATAAAAGACGAAGTCCTGAATGAATAACTGGTCGCACAAGCCAAACCGCTGAAACTAGAAACTTGGAATTCGGACAGTAGATAAGATTTGTCATGTAAGGTATGTAGGGTAAAGAAGGATTTCTTGGAAATTAGAAGAAAGGAAAGGAGTCGCCATCTCTCCGAACCCTTAAGGATGGAGACTTGAAAATCGGTATTTGGATTTTACATTTTGAATACACGTGTTTCAACGTTTTTTCATACTTTAGTAAATAACACAAACTATTATATAAAAGACGAAGTCCTGAATGAATAACTGGTTGCACAAGCCAAACCGCTGAAACTAGAAACTTGGAATTCGGACAGTTGATAAAATTTGTCATGTAAGGTATGTAGGGTAAAGAAGGATTTCTTGGAAATTAGAAGAAAGGAAAGGAGTCGCCATCTCTCCGAACCCTTCAGGATGGAGACTTGAAATGTGGTATTTGGATTTCACATTTTGAATACACGTGTTTCAACGCTTTTTCATACTTTAGTAAATAACACAAACTATTATATAAAAGACGAAGTTCTGAATGAATAACTGCTCGCACAAGCCAAACCGCTGAAACTAGAAACTTGGAATTCGGACAGTAGATAAGGTTTGTCATGTAAGGTATGTAGAGTAAAGAAGGATTTCTTGGAAATTAGAAGAAAGGAAAGGAGTCGCCATTTCTTCGAACCCTTGAGGATGGAAACTTGAAAGTTGGTATTTGGATTTCACATTTTGAATACACGTGTTTCAACGTTTTTTCATACTTTAGTAAATAACACAAACTATTATATAGAAGACGATGTCCTGAATGAATAACTGGTCGCACAAGCTAAACCGCTGAAACTAGAAACTTGGAATTGGGACAGTAGATAAGATTTGTCATGTAAGGTATGTAGGGTAAAGAAGGATTTTTGGAAATTAGAAGAAAGGAAAGGAGTCGCCATCTCTCCGAACCCTTAAGGGTGGAGGTATTTGGATTTCACATTTTGAATACACGTGTTTCAACGTTTTTTCATACTTTAGTAAATAACACAAACTATTATATAGAAGACGAAGTCCTGAATGAATAACTGCTCGCACAAGCCAAAACTCTGAAAGTAGAAACTTGGAATTGGGACAATAGATAAGATTTGTCATGTAAGGTATGTAGGGTAAAGAAGGATTTCTTGGAAATTAGAAGAAAGGAAAGAAGTCACCATCTCTCCTAATCCCTTAAGGATGGAGGTATTTGGATTTCACATTTTCAATACACGTGTTTCAACGTTTTTTCATACTTTAGTAAATAACACAAACTATTATATAAAAGACGAAGTCCTGAATGAATAACTGGTCGCACAAGCCAAACCGCTGAAACTAGAAACTTGGAATTCGGACAGTAGATAAGATTTGTCATGTAAGGTATGTAGGGTAAAGAAGGATTTCTTGGAAATTAGAAAAAAGGAAAGGAGTCGCCATCTCTCCGAACCCTTAAGGATTGAGACTTGAAAATCGGTATTTGGATTTTACATTTTGAATACACGTGTTTCAAAGTTTTTTCATACTTTAGTAAATAACACAAACTATTATATAAAAGACGAAGTCCTGAATGAATAACTGGTCGCACAAGCCAAACCGCTGAAACTAGAAACTTGGAATTCGGACAGTAGATAAGATTTGTCATGTAAGGTATGTAGGGTAAAGAAGGATTTCTTGGAAATTAGAAGAAAGGAAAGGAGTCGCCATTTCTCTCAACCCTTCAGGATGGAGACTTGAAATGTGGTATTTGGATTTCACATTTTGAATACAAGTGTTTCAACGTTTTTTCATACTTTAGTAAATAACACAAACTATTATATAAAAGACGAAGTTCTGAATGAATAAGTGGTCGCACAAGCCAAAACTCTGAAAGTAGAAACTTGGAATTCGGACAGTAGATAAGATTTGTCATGTAAGGTATGTAGGGTAAAGAAGGATTTCTTTGAAATTAGAAGAAAGGAAAGGAGTCGCCATCTCTCCGAACCCTTAAGGATGGAGGTATTTGGATTTCACATTTTTAATACACGTGTTCAACGTTTTTTCATACTTTAGTAAATAACACAAACTATTATATAAAAGACGAAGTCCTGAATGAATAACTGGTCGCACAAGCCAAACCGCTGAAACTAGAAACTTGGAATTCGGACAGTAGATAAGATTTGTCATGTAAGGTATGTAGGGTAAAGAAGGATTTCTTGGAAATTAGAAGAAAGGAAAGGAGTCGCCATCTCTCCGAACACTTAAGGATGGAGACTTGAAATTTGGTATTTGGATTTCACATTTTGAATACACGTGTTTCAACGTTTTTTCATACTTTAGTAAATAACACAAACTGTTATATAAAAGACGAAGTCCTGAATGAATAACTGGTAGCACAAGCCAAAACTCTGAAAGTAGAAACTTGGAATTCGGACAGTAGATAAGATTTGTTATGAAAGGTATGTAGGGTAAAGAAGGATTTCTTGGAAATTAGAAGAAAGGAAAGGAGTCGCCCTCTCTCCGAACCCTTAAGGATGGAGACTTGAAATGTGGTATTTGGATTTCACATTTTGAATACACGTGTTTCACGTTTTTTCATACTTTAGTAAATAACACAAACTATTATATAAAAGACGAAGTTCTGAATGAATAACTGGTCGCACAAGCCAAAACTCTGAAAGTAAAAACTTGGAATTCGGACAGTAGATAAGATTTGTCATGTAAGGTATGTAGGGTAAAGAAGGATTTCTTGGAAATTAGAAGAAAGGAAAGGAGTCGCCATCTCTCTGAACCCTTAAGGATGGAGGTATTTGGATTTCACATTTTGAATACACGTGTTCAACGTTTTTTCATACTTTAGTAAATAACACAAACTATTATATAAAAGACGAAGTCCTGAATGAATAACTGGTCGCACAAGCCAAACCGCTGAAACTAGAAACTTGGAATTCGGACAGTAGATAAGATTTGTCATGTAAGGTATGTAGGGTAAAGAAGGATTTCTTGGAAATTAGAAGAAAGGAAAGGAGTCGCCATCTCTCCGAACCCTTAAGGATGGAGACTTGAAAATCGGTATTTGGATTTTACATTTTGAATACACGTGTTTCAACGTTTTTTCATACTTTAGTAAATAACACAAACTATTATATAAAAGACGAAGTCCTGAATGAATAACTGGTTGCACAAGCCAAACCGCTGAAACTAGAAACTTGGAATTCGGACAGTTGATAAAATTTGTCATGTAAGGTATGTAGGGTAAAGAAGGATTTCTTGGAAATTAGAAGAAAGGAAAGGAGTCGCCATCTCTCCGAACCCTTCAGGATGGAGACTTGAAATGTGGTATTTGGATTTCACATTTTGAATACACGTGTTTCAACGCTTTTTCATACTTTAGTAAATAACACAAACTATTATATAAAAGACGAAGTTCTGAATGAATAACTGCTCGCACAAGCCAAACCGCTGAAACTAGAAACTTGGAATTCGGACAGTAGATAAGATTTGTCATGTAAGGTATGTAGAGTAAAGAAGGATTTCTTGGAAATTAGAAGAAAGGAAAGGAGTCGCCATTTCTTCGAACCCTTGAGGATGGAAACTTGAAAGTTGGTATTTGGATTTCACATTTTGAATACACGTGTTTCAACGTTTTTTCATACTTTATTAAATAACACAAACTACTATATAGAAGACGATGTCCTGAATGAATAACTGGTCGCACAAGCTAAACCGCTGAAACTAGAAACTTGGAATTGGGACAGTAGATAAGATTTGTCATGTAAGGTATGTAGGGTAAAGAAGGATTTCTTGGAAATTAGAAGAAAGGAAAGGAGTCGCCATCTCTCCGAACCCTTAAGGGTGGAGGTATTTGGATTTCACATTTTGAATACACGTGTTTCAACGTTTTTTCATACTTTAGTAAATAACACAAACTATTATATAGAAGACGAAGTCCTGAATGAATAACTGCTCGCACAAGCCAAAACTCTGAAAGTAGAAACTTGGAATTGGGACAATAGATAAGATTTGTCATGTAAGGTATGTAGGGTAAAGAAGGATTTCTTGGAAATTAGAAGAAAGGAAAGAAGTCACCATCTCTCCTAATCCCTTAAGGATGGAGGTATTTGGATTTCACATTTTCAATACACGTGTTTCAACGTTTTTTCATACTTTAGTAAATAACACAAACTATTATATAAAAGACGAAGTCCTGAATGAATAACTGGTCGCACAAGCCAAACCGCTGAAACTAGAAACTTGGAATTCGGACAGTAGATAAGATTTGTCATGTAAGGTATGTAGGGTAAAGAAGGATTTCTTGGAAATTAGAAAAAAGGAAAGGAGTCGCCATCTCTCCGAACCCTTAAGGATTGAGACTTGAAAATCGGTATTTGGATTTTACATTTTGAATACACGTGTTTCAAAGTTTTTTCATACTTTAGTAAATAACACAAACTATTATATAAAAGACGAAGTCCTGAATGAATAACTGGTCGCACAAGCCAAACCGCTGAAACTAGAAACTTGGAATTCGGACAGTAGATAAGATTTGTCATGTAAGGTATGTAGGGTAAAGAAGGATTTCTTGGAAATTAGAAGAAAGGAAAGGAGTCGCCATTTCTCTCAACCCTTCAGGATGGAGACTTGAAATGTGGTATTTGGATTTCACATTTTGAATACAAGTGTTTCAACGTTTTTTCATACTTTAGTAAATAACACAAACTATTATATAAAAGACGAAGTTCTGAATGAATAAGTGGTCGCACAAGCCAAAACTCTGAAAGTAGAAACTTGGAATTCGGACAGTAGATAAGATTTGTCATGTAAGGTATGTAGGGTAAAGAAGGATTTCTTTGAAATTAGAAGAAAGGAAAGGAGTCGCCATCTCTCCGAACCCTTAAGGATGGAGGTATTTGGATTTCACATTTTTAATACACGTGTTCAACGTTTTTTCATACTTTAGTAAATAACACAAACTATTATATAAAAGACGAAGTCCTGAATGAATAACTGGTCGCACAAGCCAAACCGCTGAAACTAGAAACTTGGAATTCGGACAGTAGATAAGATTTGTCATGTAAGGTATGTAGGGTAAAGAAGGATTTCTTGGAAATTAGAAGAAAGGAAAGGAGTCGCCATCTCTCCGAACACTTAAGGATGGAGACTTGAAATTTGGTATTTGGATTTCACATTTTGAATACACGTGTTTCAACGTTTTTTCATACTTTAGTAAATAACACAAACTGTTATATAAAAGACGAAGTCCTGAATGAATAACTGGTAGCACAAGCCAAAACTCTGAAAGTAGAAACTTGGAATTCGGACAGTAGATAAGATTTGTTATGAAAGGTATGTAGGGTAAAGAAGGATTTCTTGGAAATTAGAAGAAAGGAAAGGAGTCGCCCTCTCTCCGAACCCTTAAGGATGGAGACTTGAAATGTGGTATTTGGATTTCACATTTTGAATACACGTGTTTCACGTTTTTTCATACTTTAGTAAATAACACAAACTATTATATAAAAGACGAAGTTCTGAATGAATAACTGGTCGCACAAGCCAAAACTCTGAAAGTAAAAACTTGGAATTCGGACAGTAGATAAGATTTGTCATGTAAGGTATGTAGGGTAAAGAAGGATTTCTTGGAAATTAGAAGAAAGGAAAGGAGTCGCCATCTCTCTGAACCCTTAAGGATGGAGGTATTTGGATTTCACATTTTGAATACACGTGTTCAACGTTTTTTCATACTTTAGTAAATAACACAAACTATTATATAAAAGACGAAGTCCTGAATGAATAACTGGTCGCACAAGCCAAACCGCTGAAACTAGAAACATGGAATTCGGACAGTAGATAAGATTTGTCATGTAAGGTATGTAGAGTAAAGAAGGATTTCTTGGAAATTAGAAGAAAGGAAAGGAGTCGCCATCTCTCCGAACCCTTCAGGATGGAGACTTGAAATGTGGTATTTGGATTTCACATTTTGAATACACGTGTTTCAACGTTTTTTCATACTTTAGTAAATAACACAAACTATTATATAAAAGACGAAGTCCTGAATGAATAACTGGTCGCACAAGCCAAAACTCTGAAAGTAGAAACTTGGAATTCGGACAGTTCATAAGATTTGTCATGTAAGGTATGTAGTGTAAAGAAGGATTTCTTGGAAATTAGAAGAAAGGAAAGGAGTCGCCATCTCTCCGAACCCTTAAGGATGGAGGTATTTGGATTTCACATTTTTAATACACGTGTTCAACGTTTTTTCATACTTTAGTAAATAACACAAACTATTATATAAAAGACGAAGTCCTGAATGAATAACTGGTCGCACAAGCCAAACCGCTGAAACTAGAAACTTGGAATTTGGACAGTAGATAAGATTTGTCATGTAAGGTATGTAGGGTAAAGAAGGATTTCTTGGATATTAGAAGAAAGGAAAGGAGTCGCCATCTCTCCGAACCCTTAAGGATGGAGACTTGAAAATCGGTATTTGGATTTTACATTTTGAATACACGTGTTTCAACGTTTTTTCATACTTTAGTAAATAACACAAACTATTATATAAAAGACGAAGTCCTGAATGAATAACTGGTCGCACAAGCCAAACCGCTGAAACTAGAAACTTGGAATTCGGACAGTTGATAAAATTTGTCATGTAAGGTATGTAGGGTAAAGAAGGATTTCTTGGAAATTAGAAGAAAGGAAAGGAGTCGCCATCTCTCCGAACCCTTCAGGATGGAGACTTGAAATGTGGTATTTGGATTTCACATTTTGAATACACGTGTTTCAACGTTTTTTCATACTTTAGTAAATAACACAAACTATTATATAAAAGACGAAGTCCTGAATGAATAACTGGTCGCACAAGCCAAAACTCTGAAAGTAGAAACTTGGAATTCGGACAGTTCATAAGATTTGTCATGTAAGGTATGTAGTGTAAAGAAGGATTTCTTGGAAATTAGAAGAAAGGAAAGGAGTCGCCATCTCTCCGAACCCTTAAGGATGGAGGTATTTGGATTTCACATTTTTAATACACGTGTTCAACGTTTTTTCATACTTTAGTAAATAACACAAACTATTATATAAAAGACGAAGTCCTGAATGAATAACTGGTCGCACAAGCCAAACCGCTGAAACTAGAAACTTGGAATTTGGACAGTAGATAAGATTTGTCATGTAAGGTATGTAGGGTAAAGAAGGATTTCTTGGAAATTAGAAGAAAGGAAAGGAGTCGCCCTCTCTCCGAACCCTTAAGGATGGAGACTTGAAATGTGGTATTTGGATTTCACATTTTGAATACACGTGTTTCACGTTTTTTCATACTTTAGTAAATAACACAAACTATTATATAAAAGACGAAGTTCTGAATGAATAACTGGTCGCACAAGCCAAAACTCTGAAAGTAAAAACTTGGAATTCGGACAGTAGATAAGATTTGTCATGTAAGGTATGTAGGGTAAAGAAGGATTTCTTGGAAATTAGAAGAAAGGAAAGGAGTCGCCATCTCTCTGAACCCTTAAGGATGGAGGTATTTGGATTTCACATTTTGAATACACGTGTTCAACGTTTTTTCATACTTTAGTAAATAACACAAACTATTATATAAAAGACGAAGTCCTGAATGAATAACTGGTCGCACAAGCCAAACCGCTGAAACTAGAAACATGGAATTCGGACAGTAGATAAGATTTGTCATGTAAGGTATGTAGAGTAAAGAAGGATTTCTTGGAAATTAGAAGAAAGGAAAGGAGTCGCCATCTCTCCGAACCCTTCAGGATGGAGACTTGAAATGTGGTATTTGGATTTCACATTTTGAATACACGTGTTTCAACGTTTTTTCATACTTTAGTAAATAACACAAACTATTATATAAAAGACGAAGTCGTGAATGAATAACTGGTCGCACAAGCCAAAACTCTGAAAGTAGAAACTTGGAATTCGGACAGTTCATAAGATTTGTCATGTAAGGTATGTAGTGTAAAGAAGGATTTCTTGGAAATTAGAAGAAAGGAAAGGAGTCGCCATCTCTCCGAACCCTTAAGGATGGAGGTATTTGGATTTCACATTTTTAATACACGTGTTCAACGTTTTTTCATACTTTAGTAAATAACACAAACTATTATATAAAAGACGAAGTCCTGAATGAATAACTGGTCGCACAAGCCAAACCGCTGAAACTAGAAACTTGGAATTTGGACAGTAGATAAGATTTGTCATGTAAGGTATGTAGGGTAAAGAAGGATTTCTTGGATATTAGAAGAAAGGAAAGGAGTCGCCATCTCTCCGAACCCTTAAGGATGGAGACTTGAAAATCGGTATTTGGATTTTACATTTTGAATACACGTGTTTCAACGTTTTTTCATACTTTAGTAAATAACACAAACTATTATATAAAAGACGAAGTCCTGAATGAATAACTGGTCGCACAAGCCAAACCGATGAAACTAGAAACTTGGAATTCGGACAGTTGATAAAATTTGTCATGTAAGGTATGTAGGGTAAAGAAGGATTTCTTGGAAATTAGAAGAAAGGAAAGGAGTCGCCATCTCTCCGAACCCTTCAGGATGGAGACTTGAAATGTGGTATTTGGATTTCACATTTTGAATACACGTGTTTCAACGCTTTTTCATACTTTAGTAAATAACACAAACTATTATATAAAAGACGAAGTTCTGAATGAATAACTGCTCGCACAAGCCAAACCGCTGAAACTAGAAACTTGGAATTCGGACAGTAGAAAAGATTTGTCAGGTAAGGTATGTAGGGTAAAGAAGGATTTCTTGGAAATTAGAAGAAAGGAAAGGAGTCGCCATCTCTCCGAAAATTTAAGGATGGAGACTTGAAATTTGGTATTTGGATTTCACATTTTGAATACACGTGTTTCAACGTTTTTTATACTTTAGTAAATAACACAAACTACTATATAAAAGACGAAGTTCTGAACGAATAACTGGTCGCACAAGCCAAACCGCTGAAACTAGAAACTTGGAATTCAGACAGTAGATAAGATTTGTCATGTAAGGTATGTAGGGTAAAGAAGGATTTCTTGGAAATTAGAAGAAAGGAAAGGAGTCGCCATCTCTCCGAACCATTAAGGATGGAGGTATTTGGATTTCACATTTTGAATACACGTGTTTCAACGTTTTTTCATACTTTAGTAAATAACACAAACTATTATATAAAAGACGAAGTTCTGAATGAATAACTTTTCGCACAAGCCAAACCGCTGAAACTACAAACTTGGAATTCGGTCAGCAGATAAGATTTGTCATGTAAGGTATGTAGGGTAAAGAATGATTTCTTGGAAATTAGAAGAAAGGAAAGGAGTCGCCATCTCTCCGAACTCTTAAGGATGGAGACTTGAAATTTGGTATTTGGATTTCACATTTTGAATACACGTGTTTCAACGTTTTTTCATACTTTAGTAAATAACACAAACTATTATATAAAAGACGAAGTTCTGAATGAATAACTGGTCGCACAAGCCAAACCGCTGAAACTAGAAACTTGGAATTCGGACAGTAGATAAGATTTGTCATGTAAGGTATGTAGGGTAAAGAATGATTTCTTGGAAATTAGAAGAAAGGAAAGGAGTCGCCATCTCTCCGAATCCCTTAAGGATGGAGGTATTTGGATTTCACATTTTGAATACACGTGTTTCAACGTTTTTTCATACTTTAGTAGATAACACAAACTA
This sequence comes from Thermobia domestica, assembly GCF_964235325.1. Lineage (NCBI taxonomy): Eukaryota > Metazoa > Arthropoda > Insecta > Zygentoma > Lepismatidae > Thermobia > Thermobia domestica. Next base: position 268,627,689 of record NC_137460.1, on the reverse strand, counting down.
TTATATAAAAGACGAAGTCTTGAATGAATAACTGGTCGCCTAAGCCAAACCGCTGAAACTAGAAACTTGGAATTCGGACAGTAGATAAGATTTGTCATGTAAGGTATGTAGGGTAAAGAATGATTTCTTGGAAATAAGAAGAAAGGAAAGGAATCGCCATCTCTTCGAACCCTTAAGGATGGATGTATTTGGATTTCACATTTGAATACACGTGTTTCAACGTTTTTTCATACTTTAGTAAATAACACAAACTATTATATAAAAGACGAAGTTCTGAATGAATAACTGGTCGCAAAAGCGAAACCGCTGAAACTAGAATCTTGGAATTCGGACAGTAGATAAGATTTGTCATGTAAGGTATGTAGGGTAAAGAAAGATTTTTGGAAATTAGAAGAAAGGAAAGGATTCGCCATCTCTCCGAACACTTAAGGATGGAGACTTGAAATTTGGTATTTGGATTTCACATTTTAAATACACGTGTTTCAACGTTTTTTCATACTTTAGTAAATAACACAAACTAATATATAAAAGACGAAGTTCTGAATGAATAACTGGTCGCACAAGCCAAACTCTGAAAGTAGAAACTTGAAATTCGGACAGTAGATAAGATTTGTCATGTATGGTATGTAGGGTAAAGAAGGATTTCTTGGAAATTAGAAGAAAGGAAAGGAGTCGCCATCTCTCCGAACCCTTAAGGATGGAGGTATTTGGATTTCACATTTTGAATACACGTGTTCAACGTTTTTTCATACTTTAGTAAATAACACAAACTATTATATAAAAGACGAAGTCCTGAATGAATAACTGGTCGCACAAGCCAAACCGCTGAAACTAGAAACTTGGAATTCGGACAGTAGATAAGATTTGTCATGTAAGGTATGTATGGTAAAGAAGGATTTCTTGGAAATTAGAAAAAAGGAAAGGAGTCGCCATTTCTCCGAACCCTTAAGGATGGAGACTTGAAAATCGGTATTTATATTTTACATTTTGAATACACGTGTTTCAACGTTTTTTCATACTTTAGTAAATAACACAAACTATTATATAAAAGACGAAGTCCTGAATGAATAACTGGTCGCAAAAACCATACCGCTGAAACTAGAAACTTGGAATTCGGACAGTAGATAAGATTTGTCATGTAAGGTATGTAGGGTAAAGAAGGATTTCTTTGAAATTAGAAGGAAGGAAAGGAGTCGCCATCTCTCCGAACCCTTAAGGATGGAGGTATTTGGATTTCACATTTTGAATACACGTGTTCAACGTTTTTTCATACTTTATTAAATAACAAAAACTATTATATAAAGGACGAAGTCCTGAATGAATAACTGGTCGCACAAGAAAAACCGCTGAAACTAGAAACTTGGAATTCGGACAGTAGATAAGATTTGTCATGTAAGATATGTAGAGTAAAGAAGGATTTCTTGAAAATTAGAAGAAAGGAAAGGAGTCGCCATCTCTCCGAACCCTTCAGGATGGAGACTTGAAATGTGGTATTTGGATTTCACATTTTGAATACACGTGTTTCAACGTTTTTTCATACTTTAGTAAATAACACAAACTATTATATAAAAGACGAAGTCCTGAATGAATAACTGGTCGCACAAGCCAAAACTCTGAAAGTAGAAACTTGGAATTCGGACAGTTCATAAGATTTGTCATGTAAGGTATGTAGTGTAAAGAAGGATTTCTTGGAAATTAGAAGAAAGGAAAGGAGTCGCCATCTCTCCGAACCCTTAAAAATGGAGGTATTTGGATTTCACATTTTTAATACACGTGTTCAACGTTTTTTCATACTTTAGTAAATAACACAAACTATTATATAAAAGACGAAGTCCTGAATGAATAACTGGTCGCACAAGCCAAACCGCTGAAACTAGAAACTTGGAATTTGGACAGTAGATAAGATTTGTCATGTAAGGTATGTAGGGTAAAGAAGGATTTCTTGGATATTAGAAGAAAGGAAAGGAGTCGCCATCTCTCCGAACCCTTAAGGATGGAGACTTGAAAATCGGTATTTGGATTTTACATTTTGAATACACGTGTTTCAACGTTTTTTCATACTTTAGTAAATAACACAAACTATTATATAAAAGACGAAGTCCTGAATGAATAACTGGTCGCACAAGCCAAACCGCTGAAACTAGAAACTTGGAATTCGGACAGTTGATAAAATTTGTCATGTAAGGTATGTAGGGTAAAGAAGGATTTCTTGGAAATTAGAAGAAAGGAAAGGAGTCGCCATCTCTCCGAACCCTTCAGGATGGAGACTTGAAATGTGGTATTTGGATTTCACATTTTGAATACACGTGTTTCAACGTTTTTTCATACTTTAGTAAATAACACAAACTATTATATAAAAGACGAAGTCCTGAATGAATAACTGGTCGCACAAGCCAAAACTCTGAAAGTAGAAACTTGGAATTCGGACAGTTCATAAGATTTGTCATGTAAGGTATGTAGTGTAAAGAAGGATTTCTTGGAAATTAGAAGAAAGGAAAGGAGTCGCCATCTCTCCGAACCCTTAAGGATGGAGGTATTTGGATTTCACATTTTTAATACACGTGTTCAACGTTTTTTCATACTTTAGTAAATAACACAAACTATTATATAAAAGACGAAGTCCTGAATGAATAACTGGTTGCACAAGCCAAACCGCTGAAACTAGAAACTTGGAATTTGGACAGTAGATAAGATTTGTCATGTAAGGTATGTAGGGTAAAGAAGGATTTCTTGGAAATTAGAAGAAAGGAAAGGAGTCGCCCTCTCTCCGAACCCTTAAGGATGGAGACTTGAAATGTGGTATTTGGATTTCACATTTTGAATACACGTGTTTCACGTTTTTTCATACTTTAGTAAATAACACAAACTATTATATAAAAGACGAAGTTCTGAATGAATAACTGGTCGCACAAGCCAAAACTCTGAAAGTAAAAACTTGGAATTCGGATAGTAGATAAGATTTGTCATGTAAGGTATGTAGGGAAAAGAAGGATTTCTTGGAAATTAGAAGAAAGGAAAGGAGTCGCCATCTCTCTGAACCCTTAAGGATGGAGGTATTTGGATTTCACATTTTGAATACACGTGTTCAACGTTTTTTCATACTTTAGTAAATAACACAAACTATTATATAAAAGACGAAGTCCTGAATGAATAACTGGTCGCACAAGCCAAACCGCTGAAACTAGAAACATGGAATTCGGACAGTAGATAAGATTTGTCATGTAAGGTATGTAGAGTAAAGAAGGATTTCTTGGAAATTAGAAGAAAGGAAAGGAGTCGCCATCTCTCCGAACCCTTCAGGATGGAGACTTGAAATGTGGTATTTGGATTTCACATTTTGAATACACGTGTTTCAACGTTTTTTCATACTTTAGTAAATAACACAAACTATTATATAAAAGACGAAGTCGTGAATGAATAACTGGTCGCACAAGCCAAAACTCTGAAAGTAGAAACTTGGAATTCGGACAGTTCATAAGATTTGTCATGTAAGGTATGTAGTGTAAAGAAGGATTTCTTGGAAATTAGAAGAAAGGAAAGGAGTCGCCATCTCTCCGAACCCTTAAGGATGGAGGTATTTGGATTTCACATTTTTAATACACGTGTTCAACGTTTTTTCATACTTTAGTAAATAACACAAACTATTATATAAAAGACGAAGTCCTGAATGAATAACTGGTCGCACAAGCCAAACCGCTGAAACTAGAAACTTGGAATTTGGACAGTAGATAAGATTTGTCATGTAAGGTATGTAGGGTAAAGAAGGATTTCTTGGATATTAGAAGAAAGGAAAGGAGTCGCCATCTCTCCGAACCCTTAAGGATGGAGACTTGAAAATCGGTATTTGGATTTTACATTTTGAATACACGTGTTTCAACGTTTTTTCATACTTTAGTAAATAACACAAACTATTATATAAAAGACGAAGTCCTGAATGAATAACTGGTCGCACAAGCCAAACCGCTGAAACTAGAAACTTGGAATTCGGACAGTTGATAAAATTTGTCATGTAAGGTATGTAGGGTAAAGAAGGATTTCTTGGAAATTAGAAGAAAGGAAAGGAGTCGACATCTCTCCGAACCCTTCAGGATGGAGACTTGAAATGTGGTATTTGGATTTCACATTTTGAATACACGTGTTTCAACGCTTTTTCATACTTTAGTAAATAACACAAACTATTATATAAAAGACGAAGTTCTGAATGAATAACTGCTCGCACAAGCCAAACCGCTGAAACTAGAAACTTGGAATTCGGACAGTAGAAAAGATTTGTCAGGTAAGGTATGTAGGGTAAAGAAGGATTTCTTGGAAATTAGAAGAAAGGAAAGGAGTCGCCATCTCTCCGAAAATTTAAGGATGGAGACTTGAAATTTGGTATTTGGATTTCACATTTTGAATACACGTGTTTCAACGTTTTTTATACTTTAGTAAATAACACAAACTACTATATAAAAGACGAAGTTCTGAACGAATAACTGGTCGCACAAGCCAAACCGCTGAAACTAGAAACTTGGAATTCAGACAGTAGATAAGATTTGTCATGTAAGGTATGTAGGGTAAAGAAGGATTTCTTGGAAATTAGAAGAAAGGAAAGGAGTCGCCATCTCTCCGAACCATTAAGGATGGAGGTATTTGGATTTCACATTTTGAATACACGTGTTTCAACGTTTTTTCATACTTTAGTAAATAACACAAACTATTATATAAAAGACGAAGTTCTGAATGAATAACTTTTCGCACAAGCCAAACCGCTGAAACTACAAACTTGGAATTCGGTCAGCAGATAAGATTTGTCATGTAAGGTATGTAGGGTAAAGAATGATTTCTTGGAAATTAGAAGAAAGGAAAGGAGTCGCCATCTCTCCGAACTCTTAAGGATGGAGACTTGAAATTTGGTATTTGGATTTCACATTTTGAATACACGTGTTTCAACGTTTTTTCATACTTTAGTAAATAACACAAACTATTATATAAAAGACGAAGTTCTGAATGAATAACTGGTCGCACAAGCCAAACCGCTGAAACTAGAAACTTGGAATTCGGACAGTAGATAAGATTTGTCATGTAAGGTATGTAGGGTAAAGAATGATTTCTTGGAAATTAGAAGAAAGGAAAGGAGACGCCATCTCTCCGAATCCCTTAAGGATGGAGGTATTTGGATTTCACATTTTGAATACACGTGTTTCAACGTTTTTTCATACTTTAGTAGATAACACAAACTATTATATAAAAGACGAAGTCTTGAATGAATAACTGGTCGCCTAAGCCAAACCGCTGAAACTAGAAACTTGGAATTCGGACAGTAGATAAGATTTGTCATGTAAGGTATGTAGGGTAAAGAATGATTTCTTGGAAATAAGAAGAAAGGAAAGGAATCGCCATCTCTTCGAACCCTTAAGGATGGATGTATTTGGATTTCACATTTTGAATACACGTGTTTCAACGTTTTTTCATACTTTAGTAAATAACACAAACTATTATATAAAAGACGAAGTTCTGAATGAATAACTGGTCGCAAAAGCGAAACCGCTGAAACTAGAATCTTGGAATTCGGACAGTAGATAAGATTTGTCATGTAAGGTATGTAGGGTAAAGAAAGATTTTTGGAAATTAGAAGAAAGGAAAGGATTCGCCATCTCTCCGAACACTTAAGGATGGAGACTTGAAATTTGGTATTTGGATTTCACATTTTAAATACACGTGTTTCAACGTTTTTTCATACTTTAGTAAATAACACAAACTAATATATAAAAGACGAAGTTCTGAATGAATAACTGGTCGCACAAGCCAAACTCTGAAAGTAGAAACTTGAAATTCGGACAGTAGATAAGATTTGTCATGTATGGTATGTAGGGTAAAGAAGGATTTCTTGGAAATTAGAAGAAAGGAAAGGAGTCGCCATCTCTCCGAACCCTTAAGGATGGAGGTATTTGGATTTCACATTTTGAATACACGTGTTCAACGTTTTTTCATACTTTAGTAAATAACACAAACTATTATATAAAAGACGAAGTCCTGAATGAATAACTGGTCGCACAAGCCAAACCGCTGAAACTAGAAACTTGGAATTCGGACAGTAGATAAGATTTGTCATGTAAGGTATGTATGGTAAAGAAGGATTTCTTGGAAATTAGAAAAAAGGAAAGGAGTCGCCATTTCTCCGAACCCTTAAGGATGGAGACTTGAAAATCGGTATTTATATTTTACATTTTGAATACACGTGTTTCAACGTTTTTTCATACTTTAGTAAATAACACAAACTATTATATAAAAGACGAAGTCCTGAATGAATAACTGGTCGCAAAAACCATACCGCTGAAACTAGAAACTTGGAATTCGGACAGTAGATAAGATTTGTCATGTAAGGTATGTAGGGTAAAGAAGGATTTCTTTGAAATTAGAAGGAAGGAAAGGAGTCGCCATCTCTCCGAACCCTTAAGGATGGAGGTATTTGGATTTCACATTTTGAATACACGTGTTCAACGTTTTTTCATACTTTATTAAATAACAAAAACTATTATATAAAGGACGAAGTCCTGAATGAATAACTGGTCGCACAAGAAAAACCGCTGAAACTAGAAACTTGGAATTCGGACAGTAGATAAGATTTGTCATGTAAGATATGTAGGGTAAAGAAGGATTTCTTGAAAATTAGAAGAAAGGAAAGGAGTCGCCATCTCTCCGAACCCTTCAGGATGGAGACTTGAAATGTGGTATTTGGATTTCACATTTTGAATACACGTGTTCAACGTTTTTTCATACTTTAGTAAATAACACAAACTATTATATAAAAGACGAAGTCCTGAATGAATAACTGGTCGCACAAGCCAAACAGCTGAAACTAGAAAATTGGAATTCGGACAGTAGATAAGATTTGTCATGTAAGGTATCTAGGGTAAAGAATGATTTCTTGGAAATTAGAAGAAAGGAAAGGAGTTGCCATCTCTCCGATCACTCAAGGATGGAGGTATTTGGATTTCACATTTTGAATACACGTGTTCAACGTTTTTTCATACTTTAGTAAATAACACAAACTATTATATAAAAGACGAAGTCCTGAATGAATAACTGGTCGAACAAGCCAAACCGCTGAAACTAGAAACTTGGAATTCGGACAGTAGATAAAATTTGTCATGTAAGGTATGTAGGGTAAAGAAGGATTTCTTGGAAATTAGAAAAAAGGAAAGGAGTCGCCATCTCTCCGAACCCTTAAGGATGGAGACTTGAAAATCGGTATTTGGATTTTACATTTTGAATACACGTGTTTCAACGTTTTTTCATACTTTAGTAAATAACACAAACTATTATATAAAAGACGAAGCCCTGAATGAATAACTGGTCGAACAAGCAAAACCGCTGAAACTAGGAACTTGGAATTCGGACAGTAGATAAGATTTGTCATGTAAGGTATGTAGGGTAAAGAATGATTTCTTGGAAATTAGAAGAAAGGAAAGGAGTCGCCATCTCTCCGAACCCTTAAGGATGGAGGTATTTGGATTTCACATTTTGATTACACGTGTTTCAACGTTTTTTCATACTTTAGTAAATAACACAAACTATTATATAAAAGACGAAGTTCTGAATGAATAACTTTTCGCACAAGCCAAACCGCTGGAACTAGAAACTTGGAATTCGGAGAGCAGATAAGATTTGTCATGTAAGGTATGCAGGGTAAAGAATGATTTCTTGGAAATTAGAAGAAAGGAAAGGAGTCGCCATCTCTCCGAACCCTTCAGGATGGAGACTTGAAATGTGGTATTTGGATTTCACATTTTGAATACACGTGTTTCACGTTTTTTCATACTTTAGTAAATAACACAAACTATTATATAAAAGACGAATTCCTGAATGAATAACTGGTCGCACAAGCCAAACCGCTGAAACTAGAAACTTGGAATTCGGACAGTACATAAGATTTGTCATGTAAGGTATGTAGGGTAAAGAAGGATTTCTTGGAAATTAGAAGAAAGGAAAGGAGTCGCCATCTCTCCGAACACTTAAGGATGGAGACTTGAAATTTGGTATTTGGATTTCACATTTTGAATACACGTGTTTCAACGTTTTTTCATTCTTTAGTAAATATCACAAACTGTTATATAAAAGACGAAGTTCTGAATGAATAACTGGTCGCACAAGCCAAAACTCTGAAAGTAGAAACTTGGAATTCGGACAGTAGATAAGATTTGTCATGTAAGGTATGTAGTGTAAAGAAGGATTTCTTGGAAATTAGAAGAAAGGAAAGTAGTCGCCATCTCTCCGAACCCTTAAGGATGGAGGTATTTGGATTTCACATTTTGAATACACGTGTTCAACGTTTTTTCATACTTTAGTAAATAACACAAACTATTATATAAAAGACGAATTCCTGAATGAATAACTGGTCGCACAAGCCAAACCGCTGAAACTAGAAACTTGGAATTCGGACAGTACATAAGATTTGTCATGTAAGGTATGTAGGGTAAAGAAGGATTTCTTGGATATTAGAAGAAAGGAAAGGAGTCGCCATCTCTCCGAACACTTAAGGATGGAGACTTGAAATTTGGTATTTGGATTTCACATTTTGAATACACGTGTTTCAACGTTTTTTCATTCTTTAGTAAATATCACAAACTGTTATATAAAAGACGAAGTCCTGAATGAATAACTGGTAGCACAAGCCAAAACTCTGAAAGTAGAAACTTGGAATTCGGACAGTAAATAAGATTTGTTATGTAAGGTATGTAGGGTAAAGAAGGATTTCTTGGAAATTAGAAGAAAGGAAAGAAGTCGCCATCTCTCCGAACCCTTAAGGATGGAAACTTGAAATGTGGTATTTGGATTTCACATTTTGAATACACGTGTTTCACGTTTTTTCATACTTTAGTAAATAACACAAACTATTATATAAAAGACGAAGTTTGAATGAATAACTGGTCGCACAAGCCAAAACTCTGAAAGTAGAAACTTGGAATTCGGACAGTAGATAAGATTTGTCATGTAAGGTATATAGGGTAAAGAAGGATTTCTTGGAAATTAGAAGAAAGGAAAGGAGTCGCCATCTCTCTGAACCCTTAAGGATGGAGGTATTTGGATTTCACATTTTGAATACACGTGTTCAACGTTTTTTCATACTTTAGTAAATAACACAAACTATTATATAAAAGACGAAGTCCTGAATGAATAACTGGTCGCACAAGCCAAACCGCTGAAACTAGAAACTTGGAATTCGGACAGTAGATAAGATTTGTCAAGTAAGGTATGTAGAGTAAAGAAGGATTTCTTGGAAATTAGAAGAAAGGAAAGGAGTCGCCATCTCTCCGAACCCTTCAGGATGGAGACTTGAAATGTGGTATTTGGATTTCACATTTTGAATACACGTGTTTCAATGTTTTTTCATACTTTAGTAAATAACACAAACTATTATATAAAAGACGAAGTCCTGAATGAATAACTGGTCGCACAAGCCAAACCGCTGAAACTAGAAACTTGGAATTTGGACAGCAGATAAGATTTGTCATGTAAGGTATGTAGGGTAAAGAAGGATTTCTTGGATATTAGAAGAAAGGAAAGGAGTCGCCATCTCTCCGAACCCTTAAGGATGGAGACTTGAAAATCGGTATTTGGATTTTACATTTTGAATACACGTGTTTCAACGTTTTTTCATACTTTAGTAAATAACACAAACTATTATATAAAAGACGAAGTCCTGAATGAATAACTGGTCGCACAAGACAAACCGCTGAAACTAGAAACTTGGAATTCGGACAGTTGATAAAATTTGTCATGTAAGGTATGTAGGGTAAAGAAGGATTTCTTGGAAATTAGAAGAAAGGAAAGGAGTCGCCATCTCTCCGAACCCTTCAGGATGGAGACTTGAAATGTGGTATTTGGATTTCACATTTTGAATACACATGTTTCAACGCTTTTTCATACTTTAGTAAATAACACAAACTATTATATAAAAGACGAAGTTCTGAATGAATAACTGCTCGCACAAGCCAAACCGCTGAAACTAGAAACTTGGAATTCGGACACTAGATAAGATTTGTCATGTAAGGTATGTAGGGTAAAGAAGGATTTCTTGGAAATTAGAAGAAAGGAAAGGAGTCGCCATCTCTCCGGACCCTTAAGGATGGAGGTATTTGGATTTCACATTTTGAATACACGTGTTCAACGTTTTTTCATACTTTAGTAAATAACACAAACTATTATATAAAAGACGAAGTTCTGAACGAATAACTGGTCGCACAAGCCAAACCGCTGAAACTAGAAACTTGGAATTCAGACAGTAGATAAGATTTTTCATGTAAGGTATGTAGGGTAAAGAAGGATTTCTTGGAAATTAGAAGAAAGGAAAGAAGTCGCCATCTCTCCTAATCCATTAAGGATGGAGGTATTTGGATTTCACATTTTGAATACACGTGTTTCAACGTTTTTTCATACTCTAGTAAATAACACAAACTATTATATAAAAGACGAAGTCCTGAATGAATAACTGGTCGCACAAGCCAAACCGCTGAAACTAGAAACTTGGAATTCGAACAGTAGATAAGATTTGTCATGTAAGGTATGTAGAGTAAAGAAGGATATCTTGGAAATTAGAAAAAAGGAAAGTAGTCGCCATCTCTCCGAACCCTTAAGGATTGAGACCTGAAAATCGGTATTTGGATTTTACATTTTGAATACACGTGTTTCAAAGTTTTTTCATACTTTAGTAAATATCACAAACTATTATATAAAAGACGAAGTCCTGAATGAATAACTGGTCGCACAAGCCAAACCGCTGAAACTAGAAACTTGGAATTCGGACAGTAGATAAGATTTGTCATGTAAGGTATGTAGGGTAAAGAAGGGTTTCTTGGAAATTAGAAGAAAGGAAAGGAGTCGCCATTTCTCTGAACCCTTCAGGATGGAGACTTGAAATGTGGTATTTGGATTTCACATTTTGAATACACGTGTTTCAACGTTTTTTCATACTTTAGTAAATAACACAAACTATTATATAAAAGACGAAGTTCTGAATGAATAACTGGTCGCACAAGCCAAACCGCTGAAACTAGAAACTTGGAATTCGGACAGTAGATAAGATTTGTCATGTAAGGTATGTAGGGTAAAGAATGATTTCTTGGAAATTAGAAGAAAGGAAAGGAGTCGCCATCTCTCCGAACCCTTAAGGATGGAGGTATTTGGATTTCTCATATTGAATACACGTGTTTCAACGTTTTTTCATACTTTAGTAAATAACACAAACTATTATATAAAGGACGAAGTTCTGAATGAATAAATTTTCGCACAAGCCAAACCGCTGAAACTAGAAACTTGGAATTCGGACAGTAGATAAGATTTGTCATGTAAGGTATGTAGGGTAAAGAATGATTTCTTGGAAATTAGAAGAAAGGAATGGAGTCGCCATCTCTCCGAACCCTTCAGGATGGAGACTTGAAATGTGGTATTTGGATTTCACATTTTGAATACACGTGTTTCACGTTTTTTCATACTTTAGTAAATAACACAAACTATTATATAAAAGACGAAGTTCTGAATGAATAACTGGTCGCACAAGCCAAAACTCTGAAAGTAGAAACTTGGAATTCGGACAGTAGATAAGATTTGTCATGTAAGGTATGTAGGGTAAAGAAGGATTTCTTGGAAATTAGAAGAAAGGAAAGGAGTCGCCATCTCTCCGAACCCTTAAGGATGGAGGTATTTGGATTTCACATTTTGAATACACGTGTTCAACGTTTTTTCATACTTTAGTAAATAACACAAACTATTATATAAAAGACGAAGTACTGAATGAATAACTGGTCGCACAAGCCAAAACTCTGAAAGTAGAAACTTGGAATTCGGACAGTAGATAAGATTTGTTATGTAAGGTATGTAGGGTAAAGAAGGATTTCTTGGAAATTAGAAGAAAGGAAAGGAGTCGCCATCTCTCCGAACCCTTAAGGATGGAGACTTGAAATGTGGTATTTGGATTTCACATTTTGAATACACGTGTTTCACGTTTTTTCATACTTTAGTAAATAACACAAACTATTATATAAAAGACGAAGTTCTGAATGAATAACTGGTCGCACAAGCCAAAACTCTGAAAGTAGAAAATTGGAATTCGGACAGTAGATAAGATTTGTCATGTAAGGTATGTAGGGTAAAGAAGGATTTCTTGGAAATTAGAAGAAAGGAAAGGAGTCGCCATCTCTCTGAACCCTTAAGGATGGAGGTATTTGGATTTCACATTTTGAATACACGTGTTCAACGTTTTTTCATACTTTAGTAAATAACACAAACTATTATATAAAAGACGAAGTCCTGAATGAATAACTGGTCGCAGAAGCCAAACCGCTGAAACTAGAAACTTGGAATTCGGACAGTAGATAAAATTTGTCATGTAAGGTATGTAGAGTAAAGAAGGATTTCTTGGAAATTAGAAGAAAGGAAAGGAGTCGCCATCTCTCCGAACCCTTCAGGATGGAGACTTGAAATGTGGTATTTGGATTTCACATTTTGAATACACGTGTTCAACGTTTTTTCATACTTTAGTAAATAACACAAACTATTATATAAAAGACGAAGTCCTGAATGAATAACTGGTCTCACAAGCCAAAACTCTGAAAGTAGAAACTTGAGATTCGGACAGTTGATAAGATTTGTCATGTAAGGTATGTAGGGTAAAGAAGGATTTCTTGGAAATTAGAAGAAAGGAAAGGAGTCGCCATCTCTCCGAACCCTTCAGGATGGAGGTATTTGGATTTCACATTTTGAATACACCTGTTCAACGTTTTTTCATACTTTAGTAAACAACACAAACTATTATATAAAAGACGAAGTCCTGAATGAATAACTGGTCGCACAAGCCAAACCGCTGAAACTAGAAACTTGGAATTCGGACAGTAGATAAGATTTGTCATGTAAGGTATGTAGGGTAAAGAAGGATTTCTTGGAAATTAGAAGAAAGGAAAGGAGTCGCCATCTCTCCGAACCCTTAAGGATGGAGACTTGAAAATCGGTATTTGGATTTTACATTTTGAATACACGTGTTTCAACGTTTTTTCATACTTTAGTAAATAACACAAACTATTATATAAAAGACGAAGTCCTGAATGAATAACTGGTTGCACAAGCCAAACCGCTGAAACTAGAAACTTGGAATTCGGACAGTTGATAAAATTTTTCATGTAAGGTATGTAGGGTAAAGAAGGATTTCTTGGAAATTAGAAGAAAGGAAAGGAGTCGCCATCTCTCCGAACCCTTCAGGATGGAGACTTGAAATGTGGTATTTGGATTTCACATTTTGAATACACGTGTTTCAACGCTTTTTCATACTTTAGTAAATAACACAAACTATTATATAAAAGACGAAGTTCTGAATGAATAACTGCTCGCACAAGCCAAACCGCTGAAACTAGAAACTTGGAATTCGGACAGTAGATAAGATTTGTCATGTAAGGTATGTAGAGTAAAGAAGGATTTCTTGGAAATTAGAAGAAAGGAAAGGAGTCGCCATTTCTCGGAACCCTTGAGGATGTTAACTTGAAAGTTGGTATTTGGATTTCACATTTTGAATACACGTGTTTCAACGTTTTTTCATACTTTAGTAAATAACACAAACTATTATATAGAAGACGATGTCCTGAATGAATAACTGGTCGCACAAGCTAAACCGCTGAAACTAGAAACTTGGAATTGGGACAGTAGATAAGATTTGTCATGTAAGGTATGTAGGGTAAAGAAGGATTTTTGGAAATTAGAAGAAAGGAAAGGAGTCGCCATCTCTCCGAACCCTTAAGGGTGGAGGTATTTGGATTTCACATTTTGAATACACGTGTTTCAACGTTTTTTCATACTTTAGTAAATAACACAAACTATTATATAGAAGACGAAGTCCTGAATGAATAAATGCACGCACAAGCCAAAACTCTGAAAGTAGAAACTTGGAATTGGGACAATAGATAAGATTTGTCATGTAAGGTATGTAGGGTAAAGAAGGATTTCTTGGAAATTAGAAGAAAGGAAAGAAGTCACCATCTCTCCTAATCCCTTAAGGATGGAGGTATTTGGATTTCACATTTTCAATACACGTGTTTCAACGTTTTTTCATACTTTAGTAAATAACACAAACTATTATATAAAAGACGAAGTCCTGAATGAATAACTGGTCGCACAAGCCAAACCGCTGAAACTAGAAACTTGGAATTCGGACAGTAGATAAGATTTGTCATGTAAGGTATGTAGGGTAAAGAAGGATTTCTTGGAAATTAGAAAAAAGGAAAGGAGTCGCCATCTCTCCGAACCCTTAAGGATTGAGACTTGAAAATCGGTATTTGGATTTTACATTTTGAATACACGTGTTTCAAAGTTTTTTCATACTTTAGTAAATAACACAAACTATTATATAAAAGACGAAGTCCTGAATGAATAACTGGTCGCACAAGCCAAACCGCTGAAACTAGAAACTTGGAATTCGGACAGTAGATAAGATTTGTCATGTAAGGTATGTAGGGTAAAGAAGGATTTCTTGGAAATTAGAAGAAAGGAAAGGAGTCGCCATTTCTCTGAACCCTTCAGGATGGAGACTTGAAATGTGGTATTTGGATTTCACATTTTGAATACAAGTGTTTCAACGTTTTTTCATACTTTAGTAAATAACACAAACTATTATATAAAAGACGAAGTTCTGAATGAATAACTGGTCGCACAAGCCAAAATTCTGAAAGTAGAAACTTGGAATTCGGACAGTAGATAAGATTTGTCATGTAAGGTATGTAGGGTAAAGAAGGATTTCTTTGAAATTAGAAGAAAGGAAAGGAGTCTCCATCTCTCCGAACCCTTAAGGATGGAGGTATTTGGATTTCACATTTTTAATACACGTGTTCAACGTTTTTTCATACTTTAGTAAATAACACAAACTATTATATAAAAGACGAAGTCCTGAATGAATAACTGGTCGCACAAGCCAAACCGCTGAAACTAGAAACTTGGAATTCGGACAGTAGATAAGATTTGTCATGTAAGGTATGTAGGGTAAAGAAGGATTTCTTGGAAATTAGAAGAAAGGAAAGGAGTCGCCATCTCTCCGAACACTTAAGGATGGAGACTTGAAATTTGGTATTTGGATTTCACATTTTGAATACACGTGTTTCAACGTTTTTTCATACTTTAGTAAATAACACAAACTGTTATATATAAAAGACGAAGTCCTGAATGAATAACTGGTAGCACAAGCCAAAACTCTGAAAGTAAAAACTTGGAATTCGGACAGTAGATAAGATTTGTCATGTAAGGTATGTAGGGTAAAGAAGGATTTCTTGGAAATTAGAAGAAAGGAAAGGAGTCGCCATCTCTCTGAACCCTTAAGGATGGAGGTATTTGGATTTCACATTTTGAATACACGTGTTCAACGTTTTTTCATACTTTAGTAAATAACACAAACTATTATATAAAAGACGAAGTCCTGAATGAATAACTGGTCGCACAAGCCAAACCGCTGAAACTAGAAACATGGAATTCGGACAGTAGATAAGATTTGTCATGTAAGGTATGTAGAGTAAAGAAGGATTTCTTGGAAATTAGAAGAAAGGAAAGGAGTCGCCATCTCTCCGAACCCTTCAGGATGGAGACTTGAAATGTGGTATTTGGATTTCACATTTTGAATACACGTGTTTCAACGTTTTTTCATACTTTAGTAAATAACACAAACTATTATATAAAAGACGAAGTCCTGAATGAATAACTGGTCGCACAAGCCAAAACTCTGAAAGTAGAAACTTGGAATTCGGACAGTTCATAAGATTTGTCATGTAAGGTATGTAGTGTAAAGAAGGATTTCTTGGAAATTAGAAGAAAGGAAAGGAGTCACCATCTCTCCGAACCCTTAAGGATGGAGGTATTTGGATTTCACATTTTTAATACACGTGTTCAACGTTTTTTCATACTTTAGTAAATAACACAAACTATTATATAAAAGACGAAGTCCTGAATGAATAACTGGTCGCACAAGCCAAACCGCTGAAACTAGAAACTTGGAATTTGGACAGTAGATAAGATTTGTCATGTAAGGTATGTAGGGTAAAGAAGGATTTCTTGGATATTAGAAGAAAGGAAAGGAGTCGCCATCTCTCCGAACCCTTAAGGATGGAGACTTGAAAATCGGTATTTGGATTTTACATTTTGAATACACGTGTTTCAACGTTTTTTCATACTTTAGTAAATAACACAAACTATTATATAAAAGACGAAGTCCTGAATGAATAACTGGTCGCACAAGCCAAACCGCTGAAACTAGAAACTTGGAATTCGGACAGTTGATAAAATTTGTCATGTAAGGTATGTAGGGTAAAGAAGGATTTCTTGGAAATTAGAAGAAAGGAAAGGAGTCGCCATCTCTCCGAACCGTTCAGGATGGAGACTTGAAATGTGGTATTTGGATTTCACATTTTGAATACACGTGTTTCAACGCTTTTTCATACTTTAGTAAATAACACAAACTATTATATAAAAGACGAAGTTCTGAATGAATAACTGCTCGCACAAGCCAAACCGCTGAAACTAGAAACTTGGAATTCGGACAATAGATAAGATTTGTCAGGTAAGGTATGTAGGGTAAAGAAGGATTTCTTGGAAATTAGAAGAAAGGAAAGGAGTCGCCATCTCTCCGAAAATTTAAGGATGGAGACTTGGAATTTGGTATTTGGATTTCACATTTTGAATACACGTGTTTCAACGTTTTTTATACTTTAGTAAATAACACAAACTACTATATAAAAGACGAAGCTCTGAACGAATAACTGGTCGCACAAGCCAAACCGCTGAAACTAGAAACTTGGAATTCAGACAGTAGATAAGATTTGTCATGTAAGGTATGTAGGGTAAAGAAGGATTTCTTGGAAATTAGAAGAAAGGAAAGGAGTCGCCATCTCTCCGAACCATTAAGGATGGAGGTATTTGGATTTCACATTTTGAATACACGTGTTTCAACGTTTTTTCATACTTTAGTAAATAACACCAACTATTATATAAAAGACGAAGTTCTGAATGAATAACTTTTCGCACAAGCCAAACCGCTGAAACTACAAACTTGGCATTCGGTCAGCAGATAAGATTTGTCATGTAAGGTATGTAGGGTAAAGAATGATTTCTTGGAAATTAGAAGAAAGGAAAGGAGTCGCCATCTCTCCGAACACTTAAGGATGGAGACTTGAAATTTGGTATTTGGATTTCACATTTTGAATACACGTGTTTCAACGTTTTTTCATACTTTAGTAAATAACACAAACTATTATATAAAAGACGAAGTTCTGAATGAATAACTGGTCGCACAAGCCAAACCGCTGAAACTAGAAACTTGGAATTCGGACAGTAGATAAGATTTGTCATGTAAGGTATGTAGGGTAAAGAATGATTTCTTGGAAATTAGAAGAAAGGAAAGGAGTCGCCATCTCTCCGAATCCCTTAAGGATGGAGGTATTTGGATTTCACATTTTGAATACACGTGTTTCAACGTTTTTTCATACTTTAGTAAATAACACAAACTATTATATAAAAGACGAAGTCTTGAATGAATAACTGGTCGCCTAAGCCAAACCGCTGAAACTAGAAACTTGGAATTCGGACAGTAGATAAGATTTGTCATGTAAGGTATGTAGGGTAAAGAATGATTTCTTGGAAATAAGAAGAAAGGAAAGGAATCGCCATCTCTTCGAACCCTTAAGGATGGATGTATTTGGATTTCACATTTTGAATACACGTGTTTCAACGTTTTTTCATACTTTAGTAAATAACACAAACTATTATATAAAAGACGAAGTTCTGAATGAATAACTGGTCGCACAAGCGAAACCGCTGAAACTAGAATCTTGGAATTCGGACAGTAGATAAGATTTGTCATGTAAGGTATGTAGGGTAAAGAAAGATTTTTGGAAATTAGAAGAAAGGAAAGGATTCGCCATCTCTCCGAACACTTAAGGATGGAGACTTGAAATTTGGTATTTGGATTTCACATTTTAAATACACGTGTTTCAACGTTTTTTCATACTTTAGTAAATAACACAAACTAATATATAAAAGACGAAGTTCTGAATGAATAACTGGTCGCACAAGCCAAACCGCTGAAACTAGAAACTTGGAATTCGGACAGTAGATAAGATTTGTCATGTAAGGTATGTAGGGTAAAGAAAGATTTTTGGAAATTAGAAGAAAGGAAAGGATTCGCCATCTCTCCGAACCCTTAAGGATGGAGGTATTTGGATTTCACATTTTGAATACACGTGTTTCAACGATTTTTCATACTTTAGTAAATAACACAAACTATTATATAAAAGACGAAGTCCTGAATGAATAACTGGTCGCACAAGCCAAACCGCTGAAACTAGAAACTTGGAATTCGGACAGTAGATAAGATTTGTCATGTAAGGTATGTAGGGTAAAGAAGGATTTCTTGGAAATTAGAAGAAAGGAAAGGAGTCGCCATCTTTCCGAACCCTTAAGGATGGAGACGTGAGATGTGGTATTTGGATTTCACATTTTGAATACACGTGTTTCACGTTTTTTCATACTTTAGTAAATAACAAAAACTATTATATAAAAGACGAAGTTCTGAATGAATAACTGGTCGCACAAGCCAAACTCTGAAAGTATAAACTTGAAATTCGGACAGTAGATAAGATTTGTCATGTAAGGTATGTAGGGTAAAGAAGGATTTCTTGGAAATTAGAAGAAAGGAAAGGAGTCGCCATCTTTCCGAACCCTTAAGGATGGAGACTTGAAAATCGGTATTTATATTTTACATTTTGAATACACGTGTTTCAACGTTTTTTCATACTTTAGTAAATAACACAAACTATTATATAAAAGACGAAGTCCTGAATGAATAACTGGTCGCAAAAACCATACCGCTGAAACTAGAAACTTGGAATTCGGACAGTAGATAAGATTTGTCATGTAAAGTATGTAGGGTAAAGAAGGATTTCTTGAAAATTAGAAGAAAGGAAAGGAGTCGCCATCTCTCCGAACCCTTCAGGATGGAGACTTGAAATGTGGTATTTGGATTTCACATTTTGAATACACGTGTTCAACGTTTTTTCATACTTTAGTAAATAACACAAACTATTATATAAAAGACGAAGTCCTGAATGAATAACTGGTCGCAAAAACCATACCGCTGAAACTAGAAACTTGGAATTCGGACAGTAGATAAGATTTGTCATGTAAGGTATGTAGGGTAAAGAAGGATTTCTTTGAAATTAGAAGGAAGGAAAGGAGTCGCCATCTCTCCGAACCCTTAAGGATGGAGGTATTTGGATTTCACATTTTGAATACACGTGTTCAACGTTTTTTCATACTTTATTAAATAACAAAAACTATTATATAAAGGACGAAGTCCTGAATGAATAACTGGTCGCACAAGCCAAACCGCTGAAACTAGAAACTTGGAATTCGGACAGTAGATAAGATTTGTCATGTAAAGTATGTAGGGTAAAGAAGGATTTCTTGAAAATTAGAAGAAAGGAAAGGAGTCGCCATCTCTCCGAACCCTTCAGGATGGAGACTTGAAATGTGGTATTTGGATTTCACATTTTGAATACACGTGTTCAACGTTTTTTCATACTTTAGTAAATAACACAAACTATTATATAAAAGACGAAGTCCTGAATGAATAACTGGTCGCACAAGCCAAAACTCTGAAAGTAGAAACTTGGAATTCGGACAGTTGATAAGATTTTTCATGTAAGGTATGTAGGGTAAAGAAGGATTTCTTGGAAATTAGAAGAAAGGAAAGGAGTCGCCATCTCTCCGATCACTTAAGGATGGAGGTATTTGGATTTCACATTTTGAATACACGTGTTTAACGTTTTTTCATACTTTAGTAAATAACACAAACTATTATATAAAAGACGAAGTCCTGAATGAATAACTGGTCGAACAAGCCAAACCGCTGAAACTAGAAACTTGGAATTCGGACAGTAGATAAGATTTGTCATGTAAGGTATGTAGGGTAAAGAAGGATTTCTTGGAAATTAGAAAAAAGGAAAGGAGTCGCCATCTCTCCGAACCCTTAAGGATGGAGACTTGAAAATCGGTATTTGGATTTTACATTTTGAATACACGTGTTTCAACGTTTTTTCATACTTTAGTAAATAACACAAACTATTATATAAAAGACGAAGTCCTGAATGAATAACTGGTCGAACAAGCAAAACCGCTGAAACTAGGAACTTGGAATTCGGACAGTAGATAAGATTTGTCATGTAAGGTATGTAGGGTAAAGAATGATTTCTTGGAAATTAGAAGAAAGGAAAGGAGTCGCCATCTCTCCGAACCCTTAAGGATGGAGGTATTTGGATTTCACATTTTGAATACACGTGTTTCAACGTTTTTTCATACTTTAGTAAATAACACAAACTATTATATAAAAGACGAAGTTCTGAATGAATAACTTTTCGCACAAGCCAAACCGCTGAAACTAGAAACTTGGAATTCGGACAGCAGATAAGATTTGTCATGTAAGGTATGCAGGGTAAAGAATGATTTCTTGGAAATTAGAAGAAAGGAAAGGAGTCGCCATCTCTCCGAACCCTTCAGGATGGAGACTTGAAATGTGGTATTTGGATTTCACATTTTGAATACACGTGTTTCACGTTTTTTCATACTTTAGTAAATAACACAAACTATTATATAAAAGACGAAGTTCTGAATGAATAACTGGTCTCACAAGCCAAAACTCTGAAAGTAGAAACTTGGAATTCGGACAGTAGATAAGATTTGTCATGTAAGGTATGTAGGGTAAAGAAGGATTTCTTGGAAATTAGAAGAAAGGAAAGTAGTCGCCATCTCTCCGAACCCTTAAGGATGGAGGTATTTGGATTTCACATTTTGAATACACGTGTTCAACGTTTTTTCATACTTTAGTAAATAACACAAACTATTATATAAAAGACGAATTCCTGAATGAATAACTGGTCGCACAAGCCAAACCGCTGAAACTAGAAACTTGGAATTCGGACAGTACATAAGATTTGTCATGTAAGGTATGTAGGGTAAAGAAGGATTTCTTGGAAATTAGAAGAAAGGAAAGAAGTCGCCATCTCTCCGAACACTTAAGGATGGAGACTTGAAATTTGGTATTTGGATTTCACATTTTGAATACACGTGTTTCAACGTTTTTTCATTCTTTAGTAAATATCACAAACTGTTATATAAAAGACGAAGTCCTGAATGAATAACTGGTAGCACAAGCCAAAACTCTGAAAGTAGAAACTTGGAATTCGGACAGTAGATAAGATTTGTTATGTAAGGTATGTAGGGTAAAGAAGGATTTCTTGGAAATTAGAAGAAAGGAAAGAAGTCGCCATCTCTCCGAACCCTTAAGGATGGAAACTTGAAATGTGGTATTTGGATTTCACATTTTGAATACACGTGTTTCACGTTTTTTCATACTTTAGTAAATAACACAAACTATTATATAAAAGACGAAGTTCTGAATGAATAACTGGTCGCACAAGCCAAAACTCTGAAAGTAGAAACTTGGAATTCGGACAGTAGATAAGATTTGTCATGTAAGGTATATAGGGTAAAGAAGGATTTCTTGGAAATTAGAAGAAAGGAAAGGAGTCGCCATCCCTCTGAACCCTTAAGGATGGAGGTATTTGGATTTCCCATTTTGAATACACGTGTTCAACGTTTTTTCATACTTTAGTAAATAACACAAACTATTATATAAAAGACGAAGTCCTGAATGAATAACTGGTCGCACAAGCCAAACCGCTGAAACTAGAAACTTGGAATTCGGACAGTAGATAAGATTTGTCAAGTAAGGTATGTAGAGTAAAGAAGGATTTCTTGGAAATTAGAAGAAAGGAAAGGAGTCGCCATCTCTCCGAACTCTTCAGGATGGAGACTTGAAATGTGGTATTTGGATTTCACATTTTGAATACACGTGTTTCAACGTTTTTTCATACTTTAGTAAATAACACAAACTATTATATAAAAGACGAAGTCCTGAATGAATAACTGGTCGCACAAGCCAAAACTCTGAAAGTAGAAACTTGGAATTCGGACAGTTGATAAGATTTGTCATGTAAGGTATGTAGGGTAAAGAAGGATTTCTTGGAAATTAGAAGAAAGGAAAGGAGTCGCCATCTCTCCGAACCCTTAAGGATGGAGGTATTTGGATTTCACATTTTGAATACACGTGTTCAACGTTTTTTCATACTTTAGTAAATAACACAAACTATTATATAAAAGACGAAGTCCTGAATGAATAACTGGTCGCACAAGCCAAACCGCTGAAACTAGAAACTTGGAATTTGGACAGCAGATAAGATTTGTCATGTAAGGTATGTAGGGTAAAGAAGGATTTCTTGGATATTAGAAGAAAGGAAAGGAGTCGCCATCTCTCCGAACCCTTAAGGATGGAGACTTGAAAATCGGTATTTGGATTTTACATTTTGAATACACGTGTTTCAACGTTTTTTCATACTTTAGTAAATAACACAAACTATTATATAAAAGACGAAGTCCTGAATGAATAACTGGTCGCACAAGACAAACCGCTGAAACTAGAAACTTGGAATTCGGACAGTTGATAAAATTTGTCATGTAAGGTATGTAGGGTAAAGAAGGATTTCTTGGAAATTAGAAGAAAGGAAAGGAGTCGCCATCTCTCCGAACCCTTCAGGATGGAGACTTGAAATGTGGTATTTGGATTTCACATTTTGAATACACATGTTTCAACGCTTTTTCATACTTTAGTAAATAACACAAACTATTATATAAAAGACGAAGTTCTGAATGAATAACTGCTCGCACAAGCCAAACCGCTGAAACTAGAAACTTGGAATTCGGACACTAGATAAGATTTGTCATGTAAGGTATGTAGGGTAAAGAAGGATTTCTTGGAAATTAGAAGAAAGGAAAGGAGTCGCCATCTCTCCGAAAATTTAAGGATGGAGACTTGAAATTTGGTATTTGGATTTCACATTTTGAATACACGTGTTTCAACGTTTTTTCATACTTTAGTAAATAACACAAACTACTATATAAAAGACGAAGTTCTGAACGAATAACTGGTCGCACAAGCCAAACCGCTGAAACTAGAAACTTGGAATTCAGACAGTAGATAAGATTTGCCATGTAAGGTATGTAGGGTAAAGAAGGATTTCTTGGAAATTAGAAGAAAGGAAAGAAGTCGCCATCTCTCCGAACCATTAAGGATGGAGGTATTTGGATTTCACATTTTGAATACACGTGTTTCAACGTTTTTTCATACTTTAGTAAATAACACAAACTATTATATAAAAGACGAAGTTCTGAATGAATAACTTTTCGCACAAGCCAAACCGCTGAAACTAGAAACTTGGAATTCGGACAGTAGATAAGATTTGTCATGTAAGGTATGTAGGGTAAAGAATGATTTCTTGGAAATTAGAAGAAAGGAAAGGAGTCGCCATCTCTCCGAACTCTTAAGGATGGAGACTTGAAATTTGGTATTTGGATTTCACATTTTGAATACACGTGTTTCAACGATTTTTCATACTTTAGAAAATAACACAAACTATTATATAAAAGACGAAGTTCTGAATGAATAACTGGTCGCACAAGCCAAACCGCTGAAACTAAAAACTTGGAATTCGGACAGTAGATAAGATTTGTCATGTAAGGTATGTAGGGTAAAGAAAGATTTTTGGAAATTAGAAGAAAGGAAAGGATTCGCCATCTCTCCGAACCCTTAAGGATGGAGGTATTTGGATTTCACATTTTGAATACACGTGTTTCAACGATTTTTCATACTTTAGTAAATAACACAAACTATTATATAAAAGACGAAGTCCTGAATGAATAACTGGTCGCACAAGCCAAACCGCTGAAACTAGAAACTTGGAATTCGGACAGTAGATAAGATTTGTCATGTAAGGTATGTAGGGTAAAGAAGGATTTCTTGGAAATTAGAAGAAAGGAAAGGAGTCGCCATCTCTCCGAACCCTTCAGGATGGAGACTTGAAATGTGGTATTTGGATTTCACATTTTGAATACACATGTTTCAAAGCTTTTTCATACTTTAGTAAATAACACAAACTATTATATAAAAGACGAAGTTCTGAATGAATAACTGCTCGCACAAGCCAAACCGCTGAAACTAGAAACTTGGAATTCGGACACTAGATAAGATTTGTCATGTAAGGTATGTAGGGTAAAGAAGGATTTCTTGGAAATTAGAAGAAAGGAAAGGAGTCGCCATCTCTCCGAAAATTTAAGGATGGAGACTTGAAATTTGGTATTTGGATTTCACATTTTGAATACACGTGTTTCAACGTTTTTTCATACTTTAGTAAATAACACAAACTACTATATAAAAGACGAAGTTCTGAACGAATAACTGGTCGCACAAGCCAAACCGCTGAAACTAGAAACTTGGAATTCAGACAGTAGATAAGATTTGCCATGTAAGGTATGTAGGGTAAAGAAGGATTTCTTGGAAATTAGAAGAAAGGAAAGAAGTCGCCATCTCTCCGAACAATTAAGGATGGAGGTATTTGGATTTCACATTTTGAATACACGTGTTTCAACGTTTTTTCATACTTTAGTAAATAACACAAACTATTATATAAAAGACGAAGTTCTGAATGAATAACTTTTCGCACAAGCCAAACCGCTGAAACTAGAAACTTGGAATTCGGACAGTAGATAAGATTTGTCATGTAAGGTATGTAGGGTAAAGAATGTTTTCTTGGAAATTAGAAGAAAGGAAAGGAGTCGCCATCTCTCCGAACTCTTAAGGATGGAGACTTGAAATTTGGTATTTGGATTTCACATTTTGAATACACGTGTTTCAACGTTTTTTCATACTTTAGTAAATAACACAAACTATTATATAAAAGACGAAGTTCTGAATGAATAACTGGCCGCACAAGCCAAACCGCTGAAACTAGAAACTTGGAATTCGGACAGTAGATAAGATTTGTCATGTATGGTATGTAGGGTAAAGAAGGATTTCTTGGAAATTAGAAGAAAGGAAAGGAGTCGCCATCTCTCCGAACCCTTAAGGATGAAGACTTGAAATTTGGTATTTGCATTTCACATTTTGAATATACGTGTTTCAACGATTTTTCATACTTTAGAAAATAACACAAACTATTATATAAAAGACGAAGTTCTGAATGAATAACTGGTCGCACAAGCCAAACCGCTGAAACTAAAAACTTGGAATTCGGACAGTAGATAAGATTTGTCATGTAAGGTATGTAGGGTAAAGAAAGATTTTTGGAAATTAGAAGAAAGGAAAGGATTCGCCATCTCTCCGAACCCTTAAGGATGGAGGTATTTGGATTTCACATTTTGAATACACGTGTTTCAACGATTTTTCATACTTTAGTAAATAACACAAACTATTATATAAAAGACGAAGTCCTGAATGAATAACTGGTCGCACAAGCCAAACCGCTGAAACTAGAAACTTGGAATTCGGACAGTAGATAAGATTTGTCATGTAAGGTATGTAGGGTAAAGAATGATTTCTTGGAAATAAGAAGAAAGGAAAGGAATCGCCATCTCTTCGAACCCTTAAGGATGGAGGTATTTGGATTTCACATTTTGAATACACGTGTTTCAACGTTTTTTCATACTTTAGTAAATAACACAAACTATTATATAAAAGACGAAGTTCTGAATGAATAACTGGTCGCACAAGCCAAACCGCTGAAACTAGAAACTTGGAATTCGGACAGTAGATAAGATTTGTCATGTAAGGTATGTAGGGTAAAGAAAGATTTTTGGAAATTAGAAGAAAGGAAAGGATTCGCCATCTCTCCGAACACTTAAGAATGGAGACTTGAAATTTGGTATTTGGATTTCACATTTTGAATACACGTGTTTCAACGTTTTTTCATACTTTAGTAAATAACACAAACTAATATATAAAAGACGAAGTTCTGAATGAATAACTGGTCGCACAAGCCAAACCGCTGAAACTAGAAACTTGGAATTCGGACAGTAGATAAGATTTGTCATGTAAGGTATGTAGGGTAAAGAAAGATTTTTGGAAATTAGAAGAAAGGAAAGGATTCGCCATCTCTCCGAACCCTTAAGGATGGAGGTATTTGGATTTCACATTTTGAATACACGTGTTTCAACGATTTTTCATACTTTAGTAAATAACACAAACTATTATATAAAAGACGAAGTCCTGAATGAATAACTGGTCGCACAAGCCAAACCGCTGAAACTAGAAACTTGGAATTCGGACAGTAGATAAGATTTGTCATGTAAGGTATGTAGGGTAAAGAAGGATTTCTTGGAAATTAGAAGAAAGGAAAGGAGTCGCCATCTTTCCGAACCCTTCAGGATGGAGACGTGAGATGTGGTATTTGGATTTCACATTTTGAATACACGTGTTTCACGTTTTTTCATACTTTAGTAAATAACACAAACTATTATATAAAAGGCGAAGTTCTGAATGAATAATAGGTCGCACAAGCCAAACTCTGAAAGTAGAAACTTGAAATTCGGACAGTAGATAAGATTTGTCATGTAAGGTATGTAGGGTAAAGAAGGATTTCTTGGAAATTAGAAGAAAGGAAAGGAGTCGCCATCTCTCCGAACCCTTAAGGATGGAGGTATTTGGATTTCACATTTTGAATACACGTGTTCAACGTTTTTTCATACTTTAGTAAATAACACAAACTATTATATAAAAGACGAAGTCCTGAATGAATAACTGGTCGCACAAGCCAAACCGCTGAAACTAGAAACTTGGAATTCGGACAGTAGATAAGATTTGTCATGTAAGGTATGTAGGGTAAAGAAGGATTTCTTGGAAATTAGAAAAAAGGAAAGGAGTCGCCATTTCTCCGAACCCTTAAGGATGGAGACTTGAAAATCGGTATTTGGATTTTACATTTTGAATACACGTTATTCAACGTTTTTTCATACTTTAGTAAATAACACAAACTATTATATAAAAGACGAAGTCCTGAATGAATAACTGGTCGCAAAAACCAAACCGCTGAAACATGAAACTTGGAACTCGGACAGTAGATAAGATTTGTCATGTAAGGTATGTAGGGTAAAGAAGGATTTCTTGGAAATTAGAAGAAAGGAAAGGAGTCGCCATCTCTCCGAACACTTCAGGATGGAGACTTGAAATGTGGTAATTGGATTTCACATTTTGAATACACGTGTTTCAACGTTTTTTCATACTTTAGTAAATAACACAAACTATTATATAAAAGACGAAGTTCTGAATGAATAACTGGTCGCACAAGCCAAACCGCTGAAACTAGAAACTTGGAATTCGGACAGTAGATAAGATTTGTCATGTAAGGTATGTAGGGTAAAGAAGGATTTCTTGGAAATTAGAAAAAGGAAAGGAGTCGGCATCTCTCCGAAAACTTAAGGATTGAGTCTTGAAATTTGGTATTTGGATTCCACATTTTGAATACACGTGTTTCAACGTTTTTTCATACTTTAGTAAATAACACAAACTATTATATAAAAGACGAAGTTCTGAATGAATAACTGGTCGCACAAGCCAAAACTCTGAAAGTAGAAACTTGGAATTCGGACAGTAGATAAGATTTGTCATGTAAGGTATGTAGGGTAAAGGAGGATTTCTTGGAAATTAGAAGAAAGGAAAGGAGTCGCCATCTCTCCGAACCCTTAAGGATGGAGGTATTTGGATTTCACATTTTGAATACACGTGTTCAACGTTTTTTCATACTTTAGTAAATAACACAAACTATTATATAAAAGACGAAGTCCTGAATGAATAACTGGTCGCACAAGCCAAAACTCTGAAAGTAGAAACTTGGAATTCGGACAGTTGATAAGATTTGTCATGTAAGGTATGTATGGTAAAGAAGGATTTCTTGGAAATTAGAAGAAAGGAAAGGAGTCGCCATCTCTCCGAACACTTAAGGATGGAGGTATTTGGATTTCACATTTTGAATACACGTGTTCAACGTTTTTTCATACTTTAGTAAATAACACAAACTATTATATAAAAGACGAAGTCCTGAATGAATAACTGGTCGAACAAGCCAAACCGCTGAAACTAGAAACTTGGAATTCGGACAGTAGATAAGATTTGTCATGTAAGGTATGTAGGGTAAAGAAGGATTTCTTGGAAATTAGAAGAAAGGAAAGGAGTCGCCATCTCTCCGAACCCTTCAGGATGGAGACTTGAAATGTGGTATTTGGATTTCACATTTTGAATACACGTGTTCAACGTTTTTTCATACTTTAGTAAATAACACAAACTATTATATAAAAGACGAAGTCCTGAATGAATAACTGGTCGCACAAGCCAAAACTCTGAAAGTAGAAACTTGGAATTCGGACAGTTGATAAGATTTGTCATGTAAGGTATGTAGGGTAAAGAAGGATTTCTTGGAAATTAGAAGAAAGGAAAGGAGTCGCCATCTCTCCGAACACTTAAGGATGGAGGTTTTTGGATTTCACATTTTGAATACACGTGTTCAACGTTTTTTCATACTTTAGTAAATAACACAAACTATTATATAAAAGACGAAGTCCTGAATGAATAACTGGTCGAACAAGCCAAACCGCTGAAACTAGAAACTTGGAATTCGGACAGTAGATAAGATTTGTCATGTAAGGTATGTAGGGTAAAGAAGGATTTCTTGGAAATTAGAAGAAAGGAAAGGAGTCGCCATCTCTCCGAACCCTTCAGGATGGAGACTTGAAATGTGGTATTTGGATTTCACATTTTGAATACACGTGTTCAACGTTTTTTCATACTTTAGTAAATAACACAAACTATTATATAAAAGACGAAGTCCTGAATGAATAACTGGTCGCACAAGCCAAAACTCTGAAAGTAGAAACTTGGAATTCGGACAGTTGATAAGATTTGTCATGTAAGGTATGTAGGGTAAAGAAGGATTTCTTGGAAATTAGAAAAAAGGAAAGGAGTCGCCATCTCTCCGAACCCTTAAGGATGGAGACTTGAAAATCGGTATTTGGATTTTACATTTTGAATACACGTGTTTCAACGTTTTTTCATACTTTAGTAAATAACACAAACTATTATATAAAAGACGAAGTCCTGAATGAATAACTGGTCGCACAAGCCAAACCGC
Source organism: Thermobia domestica (assembly GCF_964235325.1). Taxonomy (NCBI): domain Eukaryota; kingdom Metazoa; phylum Arthropoda; class Insecta; order Zygentoma; family Lepismatidae; genus Thermobia; species Thermobia domestica. The sequence continues at coordinate 268,598,617 of NC_137460.1, read as the reverse complement.
TGAAACTAGAAACTTGGAATTCGGACAGTAGATAAGATTTGTCATGTAAAGTATGTAGGGTAAAGAAGGATTTCTTGGAAATTAGAAGAAAGGAAAGGAGTCGCCATCTCTCCGAACCCTTCAGGATGGAGACTTGAAATGTGGTATTTGGATTTCACATTTTGAATACACGTGTTTCAACGTTTTTTCATACTTTAGTAAATAACACAAACTATTATATAAAAGACGAAGTTCTGAACGAATAACTGGTCGCACAAGCCAAACCGCTGAAACTAGAAACTTGGAATTCGGACAGTAGATAAAATATGTCATGTAAGGTATGTAGGGTAAAGAAGGATTTCTTGGAAATTAGAAGAAAGGAAAGGAGTCGCCATCTATCCGAACACTTAAAGATGGAGACTTGAAATTTGGTATTTGGATTTCACATTTTGAATACACGTGTTTCAACGTTTTTTCATACTTTAGTAAATAACACAAACTATTATATAAAAGACGAAGTTCTGAATGAATAACTGGTCGCACAAGCCAAACCGCTGAAACTAGAAACTTGGAATTCGGACAGTAGATAAGATTTGTCATGTAAGGTATGTAGGGTAAAGAATGATTTCTTGGAAATTAGAAGAAAGGGAAGGAGTCGCCATCTCTCCGAACCCTTAAGGATGGAGGTATTTGGATTTCACATGTTGAATACACGTGTCTCAACGATTTTTCATACTTTAGTAAATAACACAAACTATTATATAAAAGACGAAGTTCTGAATGAATAACTGGTCGCACAAGCCAAACCGTTGAAACTAGAAACTTGGAATTCGGGCAGTAGATAAGATTTGTCATGTAAGGTATGTAGGGTAAAGAAGGATTTCTTGGAAATTAGAAGAAAGGAAAGGAGTCGCCATCTCTCCGAACCCTTCAGGATGGAGACTTGAAATGTGGTATTTGGATTTCACATTTTGAATACACGTGTTTCACGTTTTTTCATACTTTAGTAAATAACACAAACTATTATATAAAAGACGAAGTTCTGAATGAATAACTGGTCGCACAAGCCAAAACTCTGAAAGTAGAAACTTGGAATTCGGACAGTAGATAAGATTTGTCATGTAAGGTATGTAGGGTAAAGAATGATTTCTTGGAAATTAGAAGAAAGGAAAGGAGTCGCCATCTCTCTGAACCCTTAAGGATGGAGGTATTTGGATTTCACATTTTGAATACACGTGTTCAACGTTTTTTCATACTTTAGTAAATAACACAAACTATTATATAAAAGACGAAGTCCTGAATGAATAACTGGTCGCACAAGCCAAACCGCTGAAACTAGAAACTTGGAATTCGGACAGTAGATAAGATTTGTCATGTAAGGTATGTAGGGTAAAGAAGGATTTCTTGGAAATTAGAAGAAAGGAAAGGAGTCGCCATCTCTCCGAACCCTTAAGGATGGAGGTATTTGGATTTCACATTTTGAATACACGTGTTCAACGTTTTTTCATACATTAGTAAATAACACAAACTATTATATAAAAGACGAAGTCCTGTATGAATAACTGGTCGCACAAGCCAAACCGCTGAAACTAGAAACTTGGAATTCGGACAGTAGATAAGATTTGTCATGTAAGGTATGTAGGGTAAAGAAGGATTTCTTGGAAATTAGAAGAAAGGAAAGGAGTCGCCATCTCCCTGAAAACTTAAGGATGGAGTTTTGAAATTTGGTATTTGGATTCCACATTTGGAATACACGTGTTTCAACGTTTTTTCATACTTTAGTAAATAACACAAACCATTATTTAAAAGTCGAAGTTCTCAATGAATAACTGGTCGCACAAGCCAAAACTCTGAAAGTAGAAACTTGGAATTCGGACAGTAGATAAGATTTGTCATGTAAGGTATGTAGGGTAAAGAAGGATTTCTTGGAAATTAGAAGAAAGGAAAGGAGTCGCCATCTCTCCGAATCTCTTAAGGATGGAGGTATTTGGATTTCACATTTTGAATACACGTGTTCAACGTTTTTTCATACTTTAGTAAATAACACAAACTATTATATAAAAGACGAAGTCCTGAATGAATAACTGGTCGCACAAGCCAAAACTCTGAAACTAGAAACTTGGAATTCGGACAGTAGATAAGATTTGTCATGTAAGGTATGTAGGGTAAAGAAGGATTTCTTGGAAATTAGAAGAAAGGAAAGGAGTCGCCATCTCTCCGAACTCTTAAGGATGGAGTTTTGAAATTTGGTATTTGGATTCCACATTTTGAATACACGTGTTTCAACGTTTTTTCATACTTTAGTAAATAACACAAACTATTATATAAAAGACGAAGTCCTGAATGAATAACTGGTCGCACAAGCCAAACCGCTGAAACTAGAAACTTGGAATTCGGACAGTAGATAAGATTTGTCATGTAAGGTATGTAGGGTAAAGAATGATTTCTTGGAAATTAGAAGAAAGGAAAGGAGTCGCCATCTCTCCGAACCCTTCAGGATGGAGACTTGAAATGTGGTATTTGGATTTCAAATTTTGAATACACGTGTTCAACGTTTTTTCATACTTTAGTAAATAACACAAACTATTATATAAAAGACGAAGTCCTGAATGAATAACTGGTCGCACAAGCCAAAACTCTGAAAGTAGAAACTTGGAATTCGGACAGTTGATAAGATTTGTCATGTAACGTATGTAGGGTAAAGAAGGATTTCTTGGAAATTAGAAGAAAGGAAAGGAGTCGCCATCTCTCCGAACCCTTCAGGATGGAGACTTGAAAATCGGTATTTGGATTTTACATTTTGAATACACGTGTTTCAACGTTTTTTCATACTTTAGTAAATAACACAAACTATTATATAAAAGACGAAGTCCTGAATGAATAACTTGTCGCACAAGCCAAACCGCTGAAACTAGAAACTTGGAATTCGGACAGTAGATAAGATTTGTCATGTAAGGTATGTAGGGTAAAGAAGGATTTCTTGGAAATTTGCAAAAAAGGAAAGGAGTCGCCATCTCTCCGAACCCTTCAGGATGGAGACTTGAAATGTGGTATTTGGATTTCACATTTTGAATACACGTGTTTCAACGTTTTTTCATACTTTAGTAAATAACACAAACTATTATATAGAAGACGAAGTTCTGAATGAATAACTGGTCGCACAAGCCAAACCGCTTAAACTAGAAACTTGGAATTCGTTCAGTAGATAAGATTTGTCATGTAAGGTATGTAGGGTAAAGAAGGATTTCTTGGAAATTAGAAGAAAGGAAAAGAGTCGCCATCTCTCCGAAAACTTAAGGATGGAGACTTGAAATTTGGTATTTGGATTTCACATTTTGAATACACGTGTATCAACGTTTTTTCATACTTTAGTAAATAACACAAACTGTTATATAAAAGACGAAGTTCTGAACGAATAACTGGTCGCACAAGCCAAACCGTTGAAACTAGAAACATGGAATTCGGACAGTAGATAAGATTTGTCATGTAAGGTATGTAGGGTAAAGAAGGATTTCTTGGAAATTAGAAGAAAGGAAAGGAGTCGCCATCTCTCCGAACACTTAAGGATGGAGACTTGAAATTTGGTATTTGGATTTCACATTTTGAATACACGTGTTTCAACGTTTTTTCATACTTTAGTAAATAACACAAACTATTATATAAAAGACGAAGTTCTGAATGAATAACTGGTCGCACAAGCCAAACCGCTGAAACTAGAAACTTGGAATTCGGACAGTAGATAAGATTTGTCATGTAAGGTATGTAGGGTAAAGAATGACTTCTTGGAAATTAGAAGAAAGGAAAGGAGTCGCCATCTCTCCGAACCCTTAAGGATGGAGGTATTTGGATTTCACATTTTGAATACACGTGTTTCAACGATTTTTCATACTTTAGTAAATAACACAAACTATTATATAAAAGACGAAGTCCTGAATGAATAACTGGTCGCACAAGCCAAACCGCTGAAACTAGAAACTTGGAATTCGGGCAGTAGATAAGATTTGTCATGTAAGGTATGTAGGGTAAAGAAGGATTTCTTGGAAATTAGAAGAAAGGAAAGGAGTCGCCATCTCTCCGAACCCTTCAGGATGGAGACTTGAAATGTGGTATTTGGATTTCACATTTAAATACACGTGTTTCACGTTTTTTCATACTTTAGTAAATAACACAAACTATTATATAAAAGACGAAGTTCTGAATGAATAACTGGTCGCACAAGCCAAAACACTGAAAGTAGAAACTTGGAATTCGGACAGTAGATAAGATTTGTCATGTAAGGTATGTAGGGTAAAGAAGGATTTCTTGGAAATTAGAAGAAAGAAAGGAGTCGCCATCTCTCAGAACCCTTAAGGATGGAGGTATTTGGATTTCACATTTTGAATACACGTGTTCAACGTTTTTTCATACTTTAGTAAATAACACAAACTATTATATAAAAGACGAAGTCCTGAATGAATAACTGGTCGCACAAGCCAAACCGCTGAAACTAGAAACTTGGAATTCGGACAGTAGATAAGATTTGTCATGTAAGGTATGTAGGGTAAAGAAGGATTTCTTGGAAATTAGAAGAAAGGAAAGGAGTCGCCATCTCTCCGAACCCTTAAGGATGGAGGTATTTGGATTTCACATTTTGAATACACGTGTTCAACGTTTTTTCATACTTTAGTAAATAACACAAACTATTATATAAAAGACGAAGTCCTGAATGAATAACTGGTCGCACAAGCCAAACCGCTGAAACTAGAAACTTGGAATTCGGACAGTAGATAAGATTTGTCATGTAAGGTATGTAGGGTAAAGAAGGATTTCTTGGAAATTAGAAGAAAGGAAAGGAGTCGCCATCTCTCCGAAAATTTAAGGATGGAGTTTTGAAATTTGGTATTTGGATTCCACATTTTGAATACACGTGTTTCAACGTTTTTTCATACTTTAGTAAATAACACAAACTATTATATAAAAGACGAAGTCCTGAATGAATAACTGGTCGCACAAGCCAAACCGCTGAAACTAGAAACTTGGAATTCGGACAGTAGATAAGATTTGTCATGTAAGGTATGTAGGGTAAAGAAGGATTTCTTGGAAATTAGAAGAAAGGAAAGGAGTCGCCATCTCTCCGAACCCTTCAGGATGGAGACTTGAAATGTAGTATTTGGATTTCACATTTTGAATACACGTGTTCAACGTTTTTTCATACTTTAGTAAATAACACAAACTATTATATAAAAGACGAAGTCCTGAATGAATAACTGGTCGCACAAGCCAAAACTCTGAAAGTAGAAGCTTGGAATTCGGACAGTTGATAAGATTTGTCATGTAAGGTATGTAGGGTAAAGAAGGATTTCTTGGAAATTAGAAGAAAGGAAAGGAGTCGCCATCTCTCCGAACCCTTCAGGATGGAGACTTGAAAATCGGTATTTGGATTTTACATTTTGAATACACGTGTTTCAACGTTTTTTCATACTTTAGTAAATAACCCAAACTATTATATAAAAGACGAAGTCCTGAATGAATAACTGGTCGCACAAGCCAAACCGCTGAAACTAGAAACTTGGAATTCGGACAGTAGATAAGATTTGTCATGTAAGGTATGTAGGGTAAAGAAGGATTTCTTGGAAATTAGAAGAAAGGAAAGGAGTCGCCATCTCTCCGAACCCTTCAGGATGGAGACTTGAAATGTGGTATTTGGATTTCACATTTTGAATACACGTGTTTCAACGTTTTTTCATACTTTAGTAAATAACACAAACTATTATATAGAAGACGAAGTTCTGAATGAATAACTGGTCGCACAAGCCAAACCGCTGAAACTAGAAACTTGGAATTCGGACAGTAGATAAGATTTGTCATGTAAGGTATGTAGGGTAAAGAAGGATTTCTTGGAAATTAGAAGAAAGGAAAGGAGTCGCCATCTCTCCGAAAACTTAAGGATGGAGACTTGAAATTTGGTATTTGGATTTCACATTTTGAATACACGTGTTTCAACGTTTTTTCATACTTTATTAAATAACACAAACTAATATATAAAAGACGAAGTTCTGAATGAATAACTGGTCGCACAAGCCAAACCGCTGAAACTAGAAACTTGGAATTCGGACAGTTGATAAGATTTGTCATGTAAGGTATGTAGGGTAAAGAAGGATTTCTTGGAAATTAGAAGAAAGGAAAGGAGTCGCCATCTCTCCGAACCCTTCAGGATGGAGACTTGAAAATCGGTATTTGGATTTTACATTTTGAATACACGTGTTTCAACGTTTTTTCATACTTTAGTAAATAACACAAACTATTATATAAAAGACGAAGTCCTGAATGAATAACTGGTCGCACAAGCCAAACCGCTGAAACTAGAAACTTGGAATTCGGACAGTAGATAAGATTTGTCATGTAAGGTATGTAGGGTAAAGAAGGATTTCTTGGAAATTAGAAGAAAGGAAAGGAGTCGCCATCTGTCCGAACACTTAAGGATGGAGACTTGAAATTTGGTATTTGGATTTCACATTTTGAATACACGTGTTTCAACGTTTTTTCATACTTTAGTAAATAACACAAACTATTATATAAAAGACGAAGTTCTGAATGAATAACTGGTCGCACAAGCCAAACCGCTGGAGCTAGAAACTTGGAATTCGGACAGTAGATAAGATTTGTCATGTAAGGTATGTAGGGTAAAGAAGGATTTCTTGGAAATTAGAAAAAAGGAAAGGAGTCACCATCTCTCCGAACACTTAAGGATGGAGACTTGAAATTTGGTATTTGGATTTCACATTTTGAATACACGTGTTTCAACGTTTTTTCATACTTTAGTAAATAACACAAACTATTATATAAAAGACGAAGTTCTCAATGAATAACTGGTCGCGCAAGCCAAACCGCTGAAACTAGAAACTTGGAATTCGGACAGTAGATAAGATTTGTCATGTAAGGTATGTAGGGTAAAGAATGATTTCTTGGAAATTAGAAGAAAGGAAAGGAGTCGCCATCTCTCCGAACCCTTAAGGTTGGAGGTATTTGGATTTCACATGTTGAATACACGTGTTTCAACGATTTTTCATACTTTAGTAAATAACACAAACTATTATATAAAAGACGAAATCCTGAATGAATAACTGGTCGCACAAGCCAAACCGTTGAAACTAGAAACTTGGAATTCGGGCAGTAGATAAGATTTGTCATGTAAGGTATGTAGGGTAAAGAAGGATTTCTTGGAAATTAGAAGAAAGGAAAGGAGTCGCCATCTCTCCGAACCCTTCAGGATGGAGACTTGAAATGTGGTATTTGGATTTCACATTTTGAATACACGTGTTTCACGTTTTTTCATACTTTAGTAAATAACACAAACTATTATATAAAAGACGAAGTTCTGAATGAATAACTGGTCGCACAAGCCAAAACTCTGAAAGTAGAAACTTGGAATTCGGACAGTAGATAAGATTTGTCATGTAAGGTATGTAGGGTAAAGAATGATTTCTTGGAAATTAGAAGAAAGGAAAGGAGTCGCCATCTCTCTGAACCCTTAAGGATGGAGGTATTTGGATTTCACATTTTGAATACACGTGTTCAACGTTTTTTCATACTTTAGTAAATAACACAAACTATTATATAAAAGACGAAATCCTGAATGAATAACTGGTCGCACAAGCCAAACCGCTGAAACTAGAAACTTGGAATTCGGACAGTAGATAAGATTTGTCATGTAAGGTGTGTAGGGTAAAGAAGGATTTCTTGGAAATTAGAAGAAAGGAAAGGAGTCGCCATCTCTCCGAACCCTTAAGGATGGAGGTATTTGGATTTCACATTTTGAATACACGTGTTCAACGTTTTTTCATACATTAGTAAATAACACAAACTATTATATAAAAGACGAAGTCCTGAATGAATAACTGGTCGCACAAGCCAAACCGCTGAAACTAGAAACTTGGAATTCGGACAGTAGATAAGATTTGTCATGTAAGGTATGTAGGGTAAAGAAGGATTTCTTGGAAATTAGAAGAAAGGAAAGGAGTCGCCATCTGTCCGAACACTTAAGGATGGAGACTTGAAATTTGGTATTTGGATTTCACATTTTGAATACACGTGTTTCAACGTTTTTTCATACTTTAGTAAATAACACTAACTATTATATAAAAGACGAAGTTCTGAATGAATAACTGGTCGCACAAGCCAAACCACTGGAGCTAGAAACTTGGAATTCGGACAGTAGATAAGATTTGTCATGTAAGGTATGTAGGGTAAAGAAGGATTTCTTGGAAATTAGAAGAAAGGAAAGGAGTCGCCATCTATCCGAACACTTAAGGATGGAGACTTGAAATTTGGTATTTGGATTTCACATTTTGAATACACGTGTTTCAACGTTTTTTCATACTTTAGTAAATAACACAAACTATTATATAAAAGACGAAGTTCTGAATGAATAACTGGTCGCACAAGCCAAACCGCTGAAACTAGAAACTTGGAATTCGGACAGTAGATAAGATTTGTCATGTAAGGTATGTAGGGTAAAGAAGGATTTCTTGGAAATTAGAAGAAAGGAAAGGAGTCGCCATCTCTCCGAACCCTTAAGGATGGAGGTATTTGGATTTCACATGTTGAATACACGTGTTTCAACGATTTTTCATACTTTAGTAAATAAAACAAACTATTATATAAAAGACGAAGTTCTGAATGAATAACTGGTCGCACAAGCCAAACCGTTGAAACTAGAAACTTGGAATTCGGGCAGTAGATAAGATTTGTCATGTAAGGTATGTAGGGTAAAGAAGGATTTCTTGGAAATTAGAAGAAAGGAAAGGAGTCGCCATCTCTCCGAACCCTTCAGGATGGAGACTTGAAATGTGGTATTTGGATTTCACATTTTGAATACACGCGTTTCACGTTTTTTCATACTTTAGTAAATAACACAAACTATTATATAAAAGACGAAGTTCTGAATGAATAACTGGTCGCACAAGCCAAAACTCTGAATGTAGAAACTTGGAATTCGGACAGTAGATAAGATTTGTCATGTAAGGTATGTAGGGTAAAGAATGATTTCTTGGAAATTAGAAGAAAGGAAAGGAGTCGCCATCTCTCTGAACCCTTAAGGATGGAGGTATTTGGATTTCACATTTTGAATACACGTGTTCAACGTTTTTTCATACTTTAGTAAATAACACAAACTATTATATAAAAGACGAAGTTCTGAATGAATAACTGGTCGCACAAGCCAAAACTCTGAAAGTAGAAACTTGGAATTCGGACAGTAGATAAGATTTGTCATGTAAGGTATGTAGGGTAAAGAATGATTTCTTGGAAATTAGAAGAAAGGAAAGGAGTCGCCATCTCTCTGAACCCTTAAGGATGGAGGTATTTGGATTTCACATTTTGAATACACGTGTTCAACGTTTTTTCATACATTAGTAAATAACACAAACTATTATATAAAAGACGAAGTCCTGAATGAATAACTGGTCGCACAAGCCAAACCGCTGAAACTAGAAACCTGGAATTCGAACAGTAGATAAGATTTGTCATGTAAGGTATGTAGGGTAAAGAAGGACTTCTTGGAAATTAGAAGAAAGGAAAGGAGTCGCCATCTCTCTGAAAACTTAAGGATGGAGTTTTGAAGTTTGGTATTTGGATTCCACATTTGGAATACACGTGTTTCAACGTTTTTTCATACTTTAGTAAATAACACAAACCATTATTTAAAAGTCGAAGTTCTCAATGAATAACTGGTCGCACAAGCCAAAACTCTGAAAGTAGAAACTTGGAATTCGGACAGTAGATAAGATTTGTCATGTAAGGTATGTAGGGTAAAGAAGGATTTCTTGGAAATTAGAAGAAAGGAAAGGAGTCGAGATCTCTCCGAATCTCTTAAGGATGGAGGTATTTGGATTTCACATTTTGAATACACGTGTTCAACGTTTTTTCATACTTTAGTAAATAACACAAACTATTATATAAAAGACGAAGTCCTGAATGAATAACTGGTCGCACAAGCCAAAACTCTGAAACTAGAAACTTGGAATTCGGACAGTAGATAAGATTTGTCATGTAAGGTATGTAGGGTAAAGAAGGATTTCTTGGAAATTAGAAGAAAGGAAAGGAGTCGCCATCTCTCCGAAAACTTAAGGATGGAGTTTTGAAATTTGGTATTTGGATTCCACATTTTGAATACACGTGTTTCAACGTTTTTTCATACTTTAGTAAATAAAACAAACTATTATATAAAAGACGAAGTCCAGAATGAATAACTGGTCGCACAAGCCAAACCGCTGAAACTAGAAACTTGGAATTCGGACAGTAGATAAGATTTGTCATGTAAGGTATGTAGGGTAAAGAAGGATTTCTTGGAAATTAGAAGAAAGGAAAGGAGTCGCCATCTCTCCGAACCCTTCAGGATGGAGACTTGAAATGTGGTATTTGGATTTCAAATTTTGAATACACGTGTTCAACGTTTTTTCATACTTTAGTAAATAACACAAACTATTATATAAAAGACGAAGTCCTGAATGAATAACTGGTCGCACAAGCCAAAACTCTGAAAGTAGAAACTTGGAATTCGGACAGTTGATAAGATTTGTCATGTAACGTATGTAGGGTAAAGAAGGATTTCTTGGAAATTAGAAGAAAGGAAAGGATTCGCCATCTCTCCGAACCCTTCAGGATGGAGACTTGAAAATCGGTATTTGGATTTTACATTTTGAATACACGTGTTTCAACGTTTTTTCATACTTTAGTAAATAACACAAACTATTCTATAAAAGACGAAGTCCTGAATGAATAACTTGTCGCACAAGCCAAACCGCTGAAACTAGAAACTTGGAATTCGGACAGTAGATAAGATTTGTCATGTAAGGTATGTAGGGTAAAGAAGGATTTCTTGGAAATTAGAAGAAAGGAAATGAGTCGCCATCTCTCCGAACCCTTCAGGATGGAGACTTGAAATGTGGTATTTGGATTTCACATTTTGAATACACGTGTTTCAACGTTTTTTCATACTTTAGTAAATAACACAAACTATTATATAGAAGACGAAGTTCTGAATGAATAACTGGTCGCACAAGCCAAACCGCTGAAACTAGAAACTTGGAATTCGGACAGTAGATAAGATTTGTCATGTAAGGTATGTAGGGTAAAGAAGGATTTCTTGGAAATTAGAAGAAAAGAAAAGAGTCGCCATCTCTCCGAAATCTTAAGGATGGAGACTTGAAATTTGGTATTTGGATTTCACATTTTGAATACACGTGTTTCAACGTTTTTTCATACTATAGTAAATAACAAAAACTATTATATAAAAGACGAAGTTCTTAACGAATAACTGGTCGCACAAGCCAAACCGCTGAAACTAGAAACTTGGAATTCGGACAGTAGATAAGATTTGTCATGTAAGGTATGTAGGGTAAAGAAGGATTTCTTGGAAATTAGAAAAAAGGAAAGGAGTCGCCATCTCTCCGAACACTTAAGGATGGAGACTTGAAATTTGGTACTTGGATTTCACATTTTGAATACACGTGTTTCAACGTTTTTTCATACTTTAGTAAATAACACAAACTATTATATAAAAGACGAAGTTCTGAGCGAATAACTGGTCGCACAAGCCAAACCGCTGAAACTAGAAACTTGGAATTCGGACAGTAGATAAGATTTGTCATGTAAGGTATGTAGGGTAAAGAAGGATTTCTTGGAAATTAGAAAAAAGGAAAGGAGTCGCCATCTCTCCGAACACTTAAGGATGGAGACTTGAAATTTGGTATTTGGATTTCACATTTTGAATACACGTGTTTCAACGTTTTTTCATACTTTCGTAAATAACACAAACTATTATATAGAAGACGAAGTTCTGAATGAATAACTGGTCGCACAAGCCAAACCGCTGAAACTAGAAACTTGGAATTCGGACAGTAGATAAGATTTGTCATGTAAGGTATGTAGGGTAAAGAAGGATTTCTTGGAAATTAGAAGAAAAGAAAAGAGTCGCCATCTCTCCGAAATCTTAAGGATGGAGACTTGAAATTTGGTATTTGGATTTCACATTTTGAATACACGTGTTTCAACGTTTTTTCATACTTTAGTAAATAACACAAACTATTATATAAAAGACGAAGTTCTGAATGAATAACTGGTCGCACAAGCCAAACCGCTGAAACTTGAAACTTGGATTTCGGACAGTAGATAAGATTTGTCATGTAAGGTATGTAGGGTAAAGAATGACTTCTTGGAAATTAGAAGAAAGGAAAGGAGTCGCCATCTCTCCGAACCCTTAAGGATGGAGGTATTTGGATTTCACATTTTGAATACACGTGTTTCAACGATTTTTCATACTTTAGTAAATAACACAAACTATTATATAAAAGACGAAGTCCTGAATGAATAACTGGTCGCACAAGCCAAACCGCTGAAACTAGAAACTTGGAATTCGGGCAGTAGATAAGATTTGTCATGTAAGGTATGTAGGGTAAAGAAGGATTTCTTGGAAATTAGAAGAAAGGAAAGGAGTCGCCATCTCTCCGAACGCTTCAGGATGGAGACTTGAAATGTGGTATTTGGATTTCACATTTAAATACACGTGTTTCACGTTTTTTCATACTTTAGTAAATAACACAAACTATTATATAAAAGACGAAGTTCTGAATGAATAACTGGTCGCACAAGCCAAAACACTGAAAGTAGAAACTTGGAATTCGGACAGTAGATAAGATTTGTCATGTAAGGTATGTAGGGTAAAGAATGATTTCTTGGAAATTAGAAGAAAGGAAAGGAGTCGCCATCTCTCCGAACCCTTAAGGATGGAGGTATTTGGATTTCACATTTTGAATACACGTGTTCAACGTTTTTTCATACTTTAGTAAATAACACAAACTATTATATAAAAGACGAAGTCCTGAATGAATAACTGGTCGCACAAGCCAAACCGCTGAAACTAGAAACTTGGAATTCGGACAGTAGATAAGATTTGTCATGTAAGGTATGTAGGGTAAAGAAGGATTTCTTGGAAATTAGAAGAAAGGAAAGGAGTCGCCATCTCTCCGAACCCTTAAGGATGGAGGTATTTGGATTTCACATTTTGAATATACGTGTTCAACGTTTTTTCATACTTTAGTAAATAACACAAACTCTTATATAAAAGACGAAGTCCTGAATGAATAACTGGTCGCACAAGCCAAACCGCTGAAACTAGAAACTTGGAATTCGGACAGTAGATAAGATTTGTCATGTAAGGTATGTAGGGTAAAGAAGGATTTCTTGGAATTTAGAAGAAAGGAAAGGAGTCGCCATCTCTCCGAAAATTTAAGGATGGAGTTTTGAAATTTGGTATTTGGATTCCACATTTTGAATACACGTGTTTCAACGTTTTTTCATACTTTAGTAAATAACACAAACTATTATATAAAAGACGAAGTCCTGAATGAATAACTGGTCGCACAAGCCAAACCGCTGAAACTAGAAACTTGGAATTCGGACAGTAGATAAGATTTGTCATGTAAGGTATGTAGGGTAAAGAAGGATTTCTTGGAAATTAGAAGAAAGGAAAGGAGTCGCCATCTCTCCGAACCCTTCAGGATGGAGACTTGAAATGTAGTATTTGGATTTCACATTTTGAATACACGTGTTCAACGTTTTTTCATACTTTAGTAAATAACACAAACTATTATATAAAAGACGAAGTCCTGAATGAATAACTGGTCGCACAAGCCAAACCGCTGAAACTAGAAACTTGGAATTCGGACAGTAGATAAGATTTGTCATGTAAGGTATGTAGGGTAAAGAAGGATTTCTTGGAAATTAGAAGAAAGGAAAGGAGTCGCCATCTCTCCGAACCCTTCAGGATGGAGACTTGAAATGTGGTATTTGGATTTCACATTTTGAATACACATGTTTCAACGTTTTTTCATACTTTAGTAAATAACACAAACTATTATATAGAAGACGAAGTTCTGAATGAATAACTGGTCGCACAAGCCAAACCGCTGAAACTAGAAACTTGGAATTCGGACAGTAGATAAGATTTGTCATGTAAGGTATGTAGGGTAAAGAAGGATTTCTTGGAAATTAGAAGAAAGGAAAGGAGTCGCCATCTCTCCGAAAACTTAAGGATGGAGACTTGAAATTTGGTATTTGGATTTCACATTTTGAATACACGTGTTTCAACGTTTTTTCATACTTTAGTAAATAACACAAACTATTATATAAAAGACGAAGTTCTTAACGAATAACTGGTCGCACAAGCCAAACCGCTGAAACTAGAAACTTGGAATTCGGACAGTTGATAAGATTTGTCATGTAAGGTATGTAGGGTAAAGAAGGATTTCTTGGAAATTAGAAGAAAGGAAAGGAGTCGCCATCTCTCCGAACCCTTCAGGATGGAGACTTGAAAATCGGTATTTGGATTTTACATTTTGAATACACGTGTTTCAACGTTTTTTCATACTTTAGTAAATAACACAAACTATTATATAAAAGACGAAGTCCTGAATGAATAACTGGTCGCACAAGCCAAACCGCTGAAACTAGAAACTTGGAATTCGGACAGTAGATAAGATTTGTCATGTAAGGTATGTAGGGTAAAGAAGGATTTCTTGGAAATTAGAAGAAAGGAAAGGAGTCGCCATCTGTCCGAACACTTAAGGATGGAGACTTGAAATTTGGTATTTGGATTTCACATTTTGAATACACGTGTTTCAACGTTTTTTCATACTTTAGTAAATAACACAAACTATTATATAAAAGACGAAGTTCTGAATGAATAACTGGTCGCACAAGCCAAACCGCTGGAGCTAGAAACTTGGAATTCGGACAGTAGATAAGATTTGTCATGTAAGGTATGTAGGGTAAAGAATGATTTCTTGGAAATTAGAAAAAAGGAAAGGAGTCACCATCTCTCCGAACACTTAAGGATGGAGACTTGAAATTTGGTATTTGGATTTCACATTTTGAATATACGTGTTTCAACGATTTTTCATTCTTTAGTAAATAACACAAACTATTATATAAAAGACGAAGTTCTGAATGAATAACTGGTCGCACAAGCCAAACCGCTGAAACTAGAAACTTGGAATTCGGACAGTAGATAAGATTTGTCATGTAAGGTATGTAGGGTAAAGAATGGTTTCTTGGAAATTAGAAGAAAGGAAAGGAGTCGCCATCTCTCCGAATCCCTTAAGGATGGAGGTATTTGGATTTCACATTTTGAATACACGTGTTTCAACGTTTTTTCATACTTTAGTAGATAACACAAACTATTATATAAAAGACGAAGTCCTGAATGAATAACTGGTCGCACAAGCCAAACCGCTGAAACTAGAAACTTGGAATTCGGACAGTGGATAAGATTTGTCATGTAAGGTATGTAGGGTAAAGAATGATTTCTTGGAAATTAGAAGAAAGGAAAGGAGTCGCCATCTCTTCGAACCCTTAAGGATGGAGGTATTTGGATTTCACATTTTGAATACACGTGTTTCAACGTTTTTTCATACTTTAGTAAATAACACTAACTATTATATAAAAGACGAAGTTCTGAATGAATAACTGGTCGCACAAGCCAAACCGCTGAAACTAGAAACTTGGAATTCGGACAGTAGATAAGATTTGTCATGTAAGGTATGTAGGGTAAAGAATGATTTCTTGGAAATTAGAAGAAAGGAAAGGAGTCGCCATCTCTCCGAACACTTAAGGATGGAGACTTGAAATTTGGTATTTGGATTTCACATTTTGAATACACGTGTTTACACGTTTTTTCATACTTTAGTAAATAACACAAACTATTATATAAAAGACGAAGTTCTGAATGAATAACTCGTCGCACAAGCCAAACCGCTGAAACTAGAAACTTGGAATTCGGACAGTAGATAAAATTTGTCATGTAAGGTATGTAGGGTAAAGAAGGATTTTTGGAAATTAGAAGAAAGGAAAGGATTCGCCATCTCTCCGAACCCTTAAGGATGGAGGTATTTGGATTTCACATTTTGAATACACGTGTTTCAACGTTTTTTCATACTTTAGTAAATAACACAAACTATTATAAAAAAGACGAAGTCCTGAATGAATAACTGGTCGCACAAGCCAAACCGCTGAAACTAGAAACTTGGAATTCGGGCAGTAGATAAGATTTGTCATGTAAGGAATGTAGGGTAAAGAAGGATTTCTTGGAAATTAGAAGAAAGGAAAGGAGTCGCCATCTCTCCGAACCCTTCAGGATGGAGACTTGAGATGTGGTATTTGGATTTCACATTTTGAATACACGTGTTTCACGTTTTTTCCTACTATAGTAAATAACACAAACTATTATATAAAAGACGAAGTTCTGAATGAATAACTGGTCGCACAAGCCAAAACTCTGAAAGTACAAACTTGGAATTCGGACAGTAGATAAGATTTGTCATGTAAGGTATGTAGGGTAAAGAAGGATTTCTTGGAAATTAGAAGAAAGGAAAGGAGTCGCCATCTCTCCGAACCCTTAAGGATGGAGGTATTTGGATTTCACATTTTGAATACACGTGTTCAACGTTTTTTCATATTTTAGTAAATAACACAAACTATTATATAAAAGACGAAGTCCTGAATGAATAACTGGTCGCACAAGGCAAACCGCTGAAACTAGAAACTTGGAATTCGGACAGTAGATAAGATTTGTCATGTAAGGTATGTAGGGTAAAGAATGATTTCTTGGAAATTAGAAGAAAGGAAAGGAGTCGCCATCTCTTCGAACCCTTAAGGGTGGAGGTATTTGGATTTCACATCTTGAATACACGTGTTTCAACGTTTTTTCATACTTTAGTAAATAACACTAACTATTATATAAAAGACGAAGTTCTGAATGAATAACTGGTCGCACAAGCCAAACCGCTGAAACTAGAAACTTGGAATTCGGACAGTAGATAAGATTTGTCATGTAAGGTATGTAGGGTAAAGAATGATTTCTTGGAAATTAGAAGAAAGGAAAGGAGTCGCCATCTCTCCGAACACTTAAGGATGGAGACTTGAAATTTGGTATTTGGATTTCACATTTTGAATACACGTGTTTACACGTTTTTTCATACTTTAGTAAATAACACAAACTATTATATAAAAGACGAAGTTCTGAATGAATAACTGGTCGCACAAGCCAAACCGCTGAAACTAGAAACTTGGAATTCGGACAGTAGATAAGATTTGTCATGTAAGGTATGTAGGGTAAAGAATGATTTCTTGGAAATTAGAAGAAAGGAAAGGAGTCGCCATCTCTCCGAATCCCTTAAGGATGGAGGTATTTGGATATCACATTTTGAATACACGTGTTTCAACGTTTTTTCATACTTTAGTAGATAACACAAACTATTATATAAAAGACGAAGTCCTGAATGAATAACTGGTCGCACAAGCCAAACCGCTGAAACTAGAAACTTGGAATTCGGACAGTAGATAAGATTTGTCATGTAAGGTATGTAGGGTAAAGAACGATTTCTTGGAAATTAGAAGAAAGGAAAGAAGTCGCCATCTCTTCGAACCCTTAAGGATGGAGGTATTTGGATGTCACATTTTGAATACACGTGTTTCAACGTTTTTTCATACTTTAGTAAATAACACTAACTATTATATAAAAGACGAAGTTCTGAATGAATAACTGGTCGCACAAGCCAAACCGCTGAAACTAGAAACTTGGAATTCGGACAGTAGATAAGATTTGTCATGTAAAGTATGTAGGGTAAAGAATGATTTCTTGGAAATTAGAAGAAAGGAAAGGAGTCGCCATCTCTCCGAACACTTAAGGATGGAGACTTGAAATTTGGTATTTGGATTTCACATTTTGAATACACGTGTTTACACGTTTTTTCATACTTTAGTAAATAACACAAACTATTATATAAAAGACGAAGTTCTGAATGAATAACTGGTCGCACAAGCCAAACCGCTGAAACTAGAAACTTGGAATTCGGACAGTAGATAAGATTTGTCATGTAAGGTATGTAGGGTAAAGAATGGTTTCTTGGAAATTAGAAGAAAGGAAAGGAGTCGCCATCTCTCCGAATCCCTTAAGGATGGAGGTATTTGGATTTCACATTTTGAATACACGTGTTTCAACGTTTTTTCATACTTTAGTAGATAAAACAAACTATTATATAAAAGACGAAGTCCTGAATGAATAACTGGTCGCACAAGCCAAACCGCTGAAACTAGAAACTTGGAATTCGGACAGTGGATAAGATTTGTCATGTAAGGTATGTAGGGTAAAGAATGATTTCTTGGAAATTAGAAGAAAGGAAAGGAGTCGCCATCTCTTCGAACCCTTAAGGATGGAGGTATTTGGATTTCACATTTTGAATACACGTGTTTCAACGTTTTTTCATACTTTAGTAAATAACACTAACTATTATATAAAAGACGAAGTTCTGAATGAATAACTGGTCGCACAAGCCAAACCGCTGAAACTAGAAACTTGGAATTCGGACAGTAGATAAGATTTGTCATGTAAGGTATGTAGGGTAAAGAATGATATCTTGGAAATTAGAAGAAAGGAAAGGAGTCGCCATCTCTCCGAACACTTAAGGATGGAGACTTGAAATTTGGTATTTGGATTTCACATTTTGAATACACGTGTTTACACGTTTTTTCATACTTTAGTAAATAACACAAACTATTATATAAAAGACGAAGTTCTGAATGAATAACTGGTCGCACAAGCCAAACCGCTGAAACTAGAAACTTGGAATTCGGACAGTAGATAAGATTTGTCATGTAAGGTATGTAGGGTAAAGAAGGATTTTTGGAAATTAGAAGAAAGGAAAGGATTCGCCATCTCTCCGAACCCTTAAGGATGGAGGTATTTGGATTTCACATTTTGAATACACGTGTTTCAACGATTTTTCATACTTTAGTAAATAACACAAACTATTATAAAAAAGACGAAGTCCTGAATGAATAACTGGTCGCACAAGCCAAACCGCTGAAACTAGAAACTTGGAATTCGGGCAGTAGATAAGATTTGTCATGTAAGGAATGTAGGGTAAAGAAGGATTTCTTGGAAATTAGAAGAAAGGAAAGGAGTCGCCATCTCTCCGAACCCTTCAGGATGGAGACTTGAGATGTGGTATTTGGATTTCACATTTTGAATACACGTGTTTCACGTTTTTTCCTACTTTAGTAAATAACACAAACTATTATACAAAAGACGAAGTTCTGAATGAATAACTGGTCGCACAAGCCAAAACTCTGAAAGTACAAACTTGGAATTCGGACAGTAGATAAGATTTGTCATGTAAGGTATGTAGGGTAAAGAAGGATTTCTTGGAAATTAGAAGAAAGGAAAGGAGTCGCCATCTCTCCGAACCCTTAAGGATGGAGGTATTTGGATTTCACATTTTGAATACACGTGTTCAACGTTTTTTCATATTTTAGTAAATAACACAAACTATTATATAAAAGACGAAGTCCTGAATGAATAACTGGTCGCACAAGGCAAACCGCTGAAACTAGAAACTTGGAATTCGGACAGTAGATAAGATTTGTCATGTAAGGTATGTAGGGTAAAGAATGATTTCTTGGAAATTAGAAGAAAGGAAAGGAGTCGCCATCTCTTCGAACCCTTAAGGGTGGAGGTATTTGGATTTCACATCTTGAATACACGTGTTTCAACGTTTTTTCATACTTTAGTAAATAACACTAACTATTATATAAAAGACGAAGTTCTGAATGAATAACTGGTCGCACAAGCCAAACCGCTGAAACTAGAAACTTGGAATTCGGACAGTAGATAAGATTTGTCATGTAAGGTATGTAGGGTAAAGAATGATTTCTTGGAAATTAGAAGAAAGGAAAGGAGTCGCCATCTCTCCGAACACTTAAGGATGGAGACTTGAAATTTGGTATTTGGATTTCACATTTTGAATACACGTGTTTACACGTTTTTTCATACTTTAGTAAATAACACAAACTATTATATAAAAGACGAAGTTCTGAATGAATAACTGGTCGCACAAGCCAAACCGCTGAAACTAGAAACTTGGAATTCGGACAGTAGATAAGATTTGTCATGTAAGGTATGTAGGGTAAAGAATGATTTCTTGGAAATTAGAAGAAAGGAAAGGAGTCGCCATCTCTCCGAATCCCTTAAGGATGGAGGTATTTGGATATCACATTTTGAATACACGTGTTTCAACGTTTTTTCATACTTTAGTAGATAACACAATCTATTATATAAAAGACGAAGTCCTGAATGAATAACTGGTCGCACAAGCCAAACCGCTGAAACTAGAAACTTGGAATTCGGACAGTAGATAAGATTTGTCATGTAAGGTATGTAGGGTAAAGAATGATTTCTTGGAAATTAGAAGAAAGGAAAGGAGTCGCCATCTCTTCGAACCCTTAAGGATGGAGGTATTTGGATGTCACATTTTGAATACACGTGTTTCAACGTTTTTTCATACTTTAGTAAATAACACTAACTATTATATAAAAGACGAAGTTCTCAATGAATAACTGGTCGCACAAGCCAAACCGCTGAAACTAGAAACTTGGAATTCGGACAGTAGATAAGATTTGTCATGTAAAGTATGTAGGGTAAAGAATGATTTCTTTGGAAATTAGAAGAAAGGAAAGGAGTCGCCATCTCTCCGAACACTTAAGGATGGAGACTTGAAATTTGGTATTTGGATTTCACATTTTGAATACACGTGTTTACACGTTTTTTCATACTTTAGTAAATAACACAAACTATTATATAAAAGACGAAGTTCTGAATGAATAACTGGTCGCACAAGCCAAACCGCTGAAACTAGAAACTTGGAATTCGGACAGTAGATAAGATTTGTCATGTAAGGTATGTAGGGTAAAGAAGTATTTTTGAAAATTAGAAGAAAGGAAAGGATTCGCCATCTCTCCGAACCCTTAAGGATGGAGGTATTTGGATTTCACATTTTGAATACACGTGTTTCAACGATTTTTCATACTTTAGTAAATAACACAAACTATTATAAAAAAGACGAAGTCCTGAATGAATAACTGGTCGCACAAGCCAAACCGCTGAAACTAGAAACTTGGAATTCTGGCAGTAGATAAGATTTGTCATGTAAGGAATGTAGGGTAAAGAAGGATTTCTTGGAAATTAGAAGAAAGGAAAGGAGTCCCCATCTCTCCGAACCCTTCAGGATGGAGACTTGAGATGTGGTATTTGGATTTCACATTTTGAATACACGTGTTTCACGTTTTTTCATACTTTAGTAAATAACACAAACTATTATATAAAAGACGAAGTTCTGAATGAATAACTGGTCGCACAAGCCAAAACTCTGAAAGTACAAACTTGGAATTCGGACAGTAGATAAAATTTGTCATGTAAGGTATGTAGGGTAAAGAAGGATTTCTTGGAAATTAGAAGAAAGGAAAGGAGTCGCCATCTCTCCGAACACTTAAGGATGGAGGTATTTGGATTTCACATTTTGAATACACGTGTTTCAACGTTTTTTCTTACTTTAGTAAATAACACTAACTATTATATAAAAGACGAAGTTCTGAATGAATAACTGGTCGCACAAGCCAAACCGCTGATACTAGAAACTTGGAATTCGGACAGTAGGTAAGATTTGTCATGTAAGGTATGTAGGGTAAAGAATGATTTCTTGGAAATTAGAAGAAAGGAAAGGAGTCGCCATCTCTCCGAACACTTAAGGATGGAGACTTGAAATTTGGTATTTGGATTTCACATTTTGAATACACGTGTTTACACGTTTTTTCATACTTTAGTAAATAACACAAACTATTATATAAAAGACGAAGTTCTGAATGAATAACTGGTCGCACAAGCCAAACCGCTGAAACTAGAAACTTGGAATTCGGACAGTAGATAAGATTTGTCATGTAAGGTATGTAGGGTAAAGAAGGATTTTTGGAAATTAGAAGAAAGGAAAGGATTCTTCATCTCTCCGAACCCTTAAAGATGGAGGTATTTGGATTTCACATTTTGAATACACGTGTTTCAACGATTTTTCATACTTTAGTAAATAACACAAACTATTATAAAAAAGACGAAGTCCTGAATGAATAACTGGTCGCACAAGCCAAACCGCTGAAACTAGAAACTTGGAATTCGGGCAGTAGATAAGATTTGTCATGTAAGGAATGTAGGGTAAAGAAGGATTTCTTGGAAATTAGAAGAAAGGAAAGGAGTCGCCATCTCTCCGAACCCTTCAGGATGGAGAGTTGAGATGTGGTATTTGGATTTCACATTTTGGATACACGTGTTTCACATTTTTTCATACTTTAGTAAATAACACAAACTATTATATAAAAGACGAAGTTCTGAATGAATAACTGGTCGCACAAGCCAAACCGCTGAAACTAGAAACTTGGAATTCGGACAGTAGATAAGATTTGTCATGTAAGGTATGTAGGGTAAAGAAGGATTTCTTGGAAATTAGAAAAAAGGAAAGGAGTCGCCCTTTCTCCGAACCCTTAAGGATGGAGACTTGAAATTTGGTATTTGGATTTCACATTTTGAATACACGTGTTTCAACGTTTTTTCATACTTTAGTAAATAACACAAACTATTATATAAAAGACGAAGTTCTGAATGAATAACTGGCCGCACAAGCCAAACCGCTGAAACTAGAAACTTGGAATTCGGACAGTAGATAAGATTTGTCATGTATGGTATGTAGGGTAAAGAAGGATTTCTTGGAAATTAGAAGAAAGGAAAGGAGTCGCCATCTCTCCGAACCCTTAAGGATGGAGCCTTGAAATTTGGTATTTGGATTTCACATTTTGAATACACGTGTTTCAACGTTTTTTCATACTTTAGTAAATAACACAAACTATTATATAAAAGACGAAGTTCTGAATGAATAACTGGTCGCACAAGCCAAACCGCTGGAGCTAGAAACTTGGAATTCGGACAGTAGATAAGATTTGTCATGTAAGGTATGTAGGGTAAAGAATGATTTCTTGGAAATTAGAAGAAAGGAAAGGAGTCACCATCTCTCCGAACACTTAAGGATGGAGACTTGAAATTCGGTATTTGGATTTCACATTTTGAATATACGTGTTTCAACGATTTTTCATACTTTAGTAAATAACACAAACTATTATATTAAAGACGAAGTTCTGAATGAATAACTGGTCGCACAAGCCAAACCGCTGAAACTAGAAACTTGGAATTCGGACAGTAAATAAGATTTGTCATGTAAGGTATGTAGGGTAAAGAATGATTTCTTGGAAATTAGAAGAAAGGAAAGGAGTCGCCATCTCTCCGAATCCCTTAAGGATGGAGGTATTTGGATTTCACATTTTGAATACACGTGTTTCAACGTTTTTTCATACTTTAGTAGATAACACAAACTATTATATAAAAGACGAAGTCCTGAGTGAATAACGGGTCGCACAAGCCAAACCGCTGAAACTAGAAACTTGGAATTCGGACAGTAGATAAGATTTGTCATGTAAGGTATGTAGGGTAAAGAATGATTTCTTGGAAATTAGAAGAAAGGAAAGGAGTCGCCATCTCTTCGAACCCTTAAGGGTGGAGGTATTTGGATTTCACATCTTGAATACACGTGTTTCAACGTTTTTTCATACTTTAGTAAATAACACTAACTATTATATAAAAGACGAAGTTCTGAATGAATAACTGGTCGCACAAGCCAAACCGCTGAAACTAGAAACTTGGAATTCGGACAGTAGATAAGATTTGTCATGTAAGGTATGTAGGGTAAAGAATGATTTCTTGGAAATTAGAAGAAAGGAAAGGAGTCGCCATCTCTCCGAACACTTAAGGATGGAGACTTGAAATTTGGTATTTGGATTTCACATTTTGAATACACGTGTTTACACGTTTTTTCATACTTTAGTAAATAACACAAACTATTATATAAAAGACGAAGTTCTGAATGAATAACTGGTCGCACAAGCCAAACCGCTGAAACTAGAAACTTGGAATTCGGACAGTAGATAAGATTTGTCATGTAAGGTATGTAGGGTAAAGAATGATTTCTTGGAAATTAGAAGAAAGGAAAGGAGTCGCCATCTCTCCGAATCCCTTAAGGATGGAGGTATTTGGATATCACATTTTGAATACACGTGTTTCAACGTTTTTTCATACTTTAGTAGATAACACAAACTATTATATAAAAGACGAAGTCCTGAATGAATAACTGGTCGCACAAGCCAAACCGTTGAAACTAGAAACTTGGAATTAGGACAGTAGATAAGATTTGTCATGTAAGGTATGTAGGGTAAAGAATGATTTCTTGGAAATTAGAAGAAAGGAAAGGAGTCGCCATCTCTTCTAACCCTTAAGGATGGAGGTATTTGGATTTCACATTTTGAATACACGTGTTTCAACGTTTTTTCATACTTTAGTAAATAACACTAACTATTATATAAAAGACGAAGTTCTGAATGAATAACTGGTCGCACAAGCCAAACCGCTGAAACTAGAAACTTGGAATTCGGACAGTAGATAAGATTTGTCATGTAAAGTATGTAGGGTAAAGAATGATTTCTTGGAAATTAGAAGAAAGGAAAGGAGTCGCCATCTCTCCGAACACTTAAGGATGGAGACTTGAAATTTGGTATTTGGATTTCACATTTTGAATACACGTGTTTACACGTTTTTTCATACTTTAGTAAACAACACAAACTATTATATAAAAGACGAAGTTCTGAATGAATAACTGGTCGCACAAGCCAAACCGCTGAAACTAGAAACTTGGAATTCGGACAGTAGATAAGATTTGTCATGTAAGGTATGTAGGGTAAAGAAGGATTTCTTGGAAATTAGAAGAAAGGAAAGGATTCGCCATCTCTCCGAACCCTTAAGGATGGAGGTATTTGGATCTCACATTTTGAATACACGTGTTTCAACGATTTTTCATACTTTAGTAAATAACACAAACTATTATAAAAAAGACGAAGTCCTGAATGAATAACTGGTCGCACAAGCCAAACCGCTGAAACTAGAAACTTGGAATTCGGGCAGTAGATAAGATTTGTCATGTAAGGAATGTAGGGTAAAGAAGGATTTCTTGGAAATTAGAAGAAAGGAAAGGAGTCGCCATCTCTCCGAACCCTTCAGGATGGAGACTTGTGATGTGGTATTTGGATTTCACATTTTGAATACACGTGTTTCACGTTTTTTCATACTTTAGTAAATAACACAAACTATTATATAAAAGACGAAGTTCTGAATGAATAACTGGTCGCACAAGCCAAAACTCTGAAAGTACAAACTTGGAATTCGGACAGTAGATAGGATTTGTCATGTATGGTATGTAGGGTAAAGAAGGATTTCTTGGAAATTAGAAGAAAGGAAAGGAGTCGCCATCTCTCCGAACCCTTAAGGATGGAGGTATTTGGATTTCACATTTTGAATACACGTGTTTCAACGTTTTTTCTTACTTTAGAAAATAACACTAACTATTATATAAAAGACGAAGTTCTGAATGAATAACTGGTCGCACAAGCCAAACCGCTGATACTAGAAACTTGGAATTCGGACAGTAGATAAGATTTGTCATGTAAGGTATGTAGGGTAAAGAATGATTTCTTGGAAATTAGAAGAAAGGAAAGGAGTCGCCATCTCTCCGAACACTTAAGGATGGAGACTTGAAATTTGGTATTTGTAATTCAAATTGTGAATACACGTGTTTACACGTTTTTTCATACTTTAGTAAATAACACAAACTATTATATAAAAGACGAAGTTCTGAATGAATAACTGGTCGCACAAGCCAAACCGCTGAAACTAGAAACTTGGAATTCGGACAGTAGATAAGATTTGTCATGTAAGGTATGTAGGGTAAAGAAGGATTTTTGGAAATTAGAAGAAAGGAAAGGATTCTTCATCTCTCCGAACCCTAAAGATGGAGGTATTTGGATTTCACATTTTGAATACACGTGTTTCAACGATTTTTCATACTTTAGTAAATAACACAAACTATTATAAAAAAGACGAAGTCCTGAATGAATAACTGGTCGCACAATCCAAACCGCTGAAACTAGAAACTTGGAATTCGGGCAGTAGATAAGATTTGTCATGTAAGGAATGTAGGGTAAAGAAGGATTTCTTGGAAATTAGAAGAAAGGAAAGGAGTCGCCATCTCTCCGAACCCTTCAGGATGGAGACTTGAGATGTGGTATTTGGATTTCACATTTTGAATACACGTGTTTCACGTTTTTTCATACTTTAGTAAATAACACAAACTATTATATAAAAGACGAAGTTCTGAATGAATAACTGGTCGCACAAGCCAAACCGCTGAAACTAGAAACTTGGAATTCGGACAGTAGATAAGATTTGTCATGTAAGGTATGTAGGGTAAAGAAGGATTTCTTGGAAATTAGAAAAAAGGAAAGGAGTCGCCATTTCTCCGAACCCTTAAGGATGGAGACTTGAAATTTTGTATTTGGATTTCACATTTTGAATACACGTGTTTCAACGTTTTTTCATACTTTAGTAAATAACACAAACTATTATATAAAAGACGAAGTTCTGAATGAATAACTGGCCGCACAAGCCAAACCGCTGAAACTAGAAACTTGGAATTCGGACAGTAGATAAGATTTGTCATGTATGGTATGTAGGGTAAAGAAGGATTTCTTGGAAATTAGAAGAAAGGAAAGGAGTCGCCATCTCTCCGAACCCTTAAGGATGGAGCCTTGAAATTTGGTATTTGGATTTCACATTTTGTATACACGTGTTTCAACGTTTTTTCATACTTTAGTAAATAACACAAACTATTATATAAAAGACGAAGTTCTGAATGAATAACTGGTCGCACAAGCCAAACCGCTGGAGCTAGAAACTTGGAATTCGGACAGTAGATAAGATTTGTCATGTAAGGTATGTAGGGTAAAGAATGATTTCTTGGAAATTAGAAGAAAGGAAAGGAGTCACCATCTCCCCGAACACTTAAGGATGGAGACTTGAAATTTGGTATTTGGATTTCACATTTTGAATATACGTGTTTCAACGATTTTTCATACTTTAGTAAATAACACAAACTATTATATAAAAGACGAAGTTCTGAATGAATAACTGGTCGCACAAGCCAAACCGCTGAAACTAGAAACTTGGAATTCGGACAGTAAATAAGATTTGTCATGTAAGGTATGTAGGATAAAGAATGATTTCTTGGAAATTAGAAGAAAGGAAAGGAGTCTCCATCTCTCCGAATCCCTTAAGGATGGAGGTATTTGGATTTCACATTTTGAATACACGTGTTTCAACGTTTTTTCATACTTTAGTAGATAACACAAACTATTATATAAAAGACGAAGTCCTGAATGAATAACGGGTCGCACAAGCCAAACCGCTGAAACTAGAAACTTGGAATTCGGACAGTAGATAAGATTTGTCATGTAAGGTATGTAGGGTAAAGAATGATTTCTTGGAAATTAGAAGAAAGGAAAGGAGTCGCCATCTCTTCGAACCCTTAATTATGGAGGTATTTGGATTTCACATATTGAATACACGTGTTTCAACGTTTTTTCATACTTTAGTAAATAACACTAACTATTATATAAAAGACGAAGTTCTGAATGAATAACTGGTCGCACAAGCCAAACCGCTGAAACTAGAAACTTGGAATTCGGACAGTAGATAAGATTTGTCATGTAAGGTATGTAGGGTAAAGAATGATTTCTTGGAAATTAGAAGAAAGGAAAGGAGTCGCCATCTCTCCGAACACTTAAGGATGGAGACTTGAAATTTGGTATTTGGATTTCACATTTTGAATACACGTGTTTCAACGTTTTTTCATACTTTAGTAAATAACACAAACTATTATATAAAAGACGAAGTTTTGAATGAATAACTGGTCGCACAAGCCAAACCGCTGAAACTAGAAACTTGGAATTCGGACAGTAGATAAGATTTGTCATGTAAGGTATGTAGGGTAAAGAAGGATTTTTGGAAATTAGAAGAAAGGAAAGGATTCGCCATCTCTCCGAACCCTTAAGGATGGAGGTATTTGGATTTCACATTTTGAATACAAGTGTTTCAACGATTTTTCATACTTTAGTAAATAACACAAACTATTTTAAAAAAGACGAAGTCCTGAATGAATAACTGGTCGCACAAGCCAAACCGCTGAAACTAGAAACTTGGAATTCGGGCAGTAGATAAGATTTGTCATGTAACGAATGTAGGGTAAAGAAGGATTTCTTGGAAATTAGAAGAAAGGAAAGGAGTCGCCATCTCTCCTAACCCTTCAGGATGGAGACTTGAGATGTGGTATTTGGATTTCACATTTTGAATACACGTGTTTCACGTTTTTTCATACTTTAGTAAATAACACAAACTATTATATAAAAGACGAAGTTCTGAATGAATAACTGGTCGCACAAGCCAAAACTCTGAAAGTACAAACTTGGAATTCGGACAGTAGATAAGATTTGTCATGTAAGGTATGTAGGGTAAAGAAGGATTTCTTGGAAATTAGAAGAAAGGAAAGGAGTCGCCATCTCTCCGAACACTTAAGGATGGAGGTATTTGGATTTCACATTTTGAATACACGTGTTCAACGTTTTTTCATACTTTAGTAAATAACACAAACTATTATATAAAAGACGAAGTCCTGAATGAATAACTGGTAGCACAAGCCAAACCGCTGAAACTAGAAACTTGGAATTCGGACAGTAGATAAGATTTGTCATGTAAGGTATGTAGGGTAAAGAAGGATTTCTTGGAAATTAGAAAAAAGGAAAGGAGTCGCCATTTCTCCGAACCCTGAAGGATGGAGACTTGAAAATCGGTATTTGGATTTTACATTTTGAATACACGTGTTTCAACGTTTTTTCATACTTTAGTAAATAACACAAACTATTATATAAAAGACGAAGTCCTGAATGAATAACTGGTCGCACAAGCCAAACCGCTGATACTAGAAACTTGGAATTCGGACAGTAGATAAGATTTGTCATGTAAGGTATGTAGGGTAAAGAATGATTTCTTGGAAATTAGAAGAAAGGAAAGGAGTCGCCATCTCTCCGAACACTTAAGGATGGAGACTTGAAATTTGGTATTTGTAATTCAAATTGTGAATACACGTGTTTACACGTTTTTTCATACTTTAGTAAATAACACAAACTATTATATAAAAGACGAAGTTCTGAATGAATAACTGGTCGCACAAGCCAAACCGCTGAAACTAGAAACTTGGAATTCGGACAGTAGATAAGATTTGTCATGTAAGGTATGTAGGGTAAAGAAGGATTTTTGGAAATTAGAAGAAAGGAAAGGATTCTTCATCTCTCCGAACCCTAAAGATGGAGGTATTTGGATTTCACATTTTGAATACACGTGTTTCAACGATTTTTCATACTTTAGTAAATAACACAAACTATTATAAAAAAGACGAAGTCCTGAATGAATAACTGGTCGCACAATCCAAACCGCTGAAACTAGAAACTTGGAATTCGGGCAGTAGATAAGATTTGTCATGTAAGGAATGTAGGGTAAAGAAGGATTTCTTGGAAATTAGAAGAAAGGAAAGGAGTCGCCATCTCTCCGAACCCTTCAGGATGGAGACTTGAGATGTGGTATTTGGATTTCACATTTTGAATACACGTGTTTCACGTTTTTTCATACTTTAGTAAATAACACAAACTATTATATAAAAGACGAAGTTCTGAATGAATAACTGGTCGCACAAGCCAAACCGCTGAAACTAGAAACTTGGAATTCGGACAGTAGATAAGATTTGTCATGTAAGGTATGTAGGGTAAAGAAGGATTTCTTGGAAATTAGAAAAAAGGAAAGGAGTCGCCATTTCTCCGAACCCTTAAGGATGGAGACTTGAAATTTTGTATTTGGATTTCACATTTTGAATACACGTGTTTCAACGTTTTTTCATACTTTAGTAAATAACACAAACTATTATATAAAAGACGAAGTTCTGAATGAATAACTGGCCGCACAAGCCAAACCGCTGAAACTAGAAACTTGGAATTCGGACAGTAGATAAGATTTGTCATGTATGGTATGTAGGGTAAAGAAGGATTTCTTGGAAATTAGAAGAAAGGAAAGGAGTCGCCATCTCTCCGAACCCTTAAGGATGGAGCCTTGAAATTTGGTATTTGGATTTCACATTTTGAATACACGTGTTTCAACGTTTTTTCATACTTTAGTAAATAACACAAACTATTATATAAAAGACGAAGTTCTGAATGAATAACTGGTCGCACAAGCCAAACCGCTGGAGCTAGAAACTTGGAATTCGGACAGTAGATAAGATTTGTCATGTAAGGTATGTAGGGTAAAGAATGATTTCTTGGAAATTAGAAGAAAGGAAAGGAGTCACCATCTCCCCGAAAACTTAAGGATGGAGACTTGAAATTTGGTATTTGGATTTCACATTTTGAATATACGTGTTTCAACGATTTTTCATACTTTAGTAAATAACACAAACTATTATATAAAAGACGAAGTTCTGAATGAATAACTGGTCGCACAAGCCAAACCGCTGAAACTAGAAACTTGGAATTCGGACAGTAAATAAGATTTGTCATGTAAGGTATGTAGGATAAAGAATGATTTCTTGGAAATTAGAAGAAAGGAAAGGAGTCTCCATCTCTCCGAATCCCTTAAGGATGGAGGTATTTGGATTTCACATTTTGAATACACGTGTTTCAACGTTTTTTCATACTTTAGTAGATAACACAAACTATTATATAAAAGACGAAGTCCTGAATGAATAACGGGTCGCACAAGCCAAACCGCTGAAACTAGAAACTTGGAATTCGGACAGTAGATAAGATTTGTCATGTAAGGTATGTAGGGTAAAGAATGATTTCTTGGAAATTAGAAGAAAGGAAAGGAGTCGCCATCTCTTCGAACCCTTAATTATGGAGGTATTTGGATTTCACATATTTAATACACGTGTTTCAACGTTTTTTCATACTTTAGTAAATAACACTAACTATTATATAAAAGACGAAGTTCTGAATGAATAACTGGTCGCACAAGCCAAACCGCTGAAACTAGAAACTTGGAATTCGGACAGTAGATAAGATTTGTCATGTAAGGTATGTAGGGTAAAGAATGATTTCTTGGAAATTAGAAGAAAGGAAAGGAGTCGCCATCTCTCCGAACACTTAAGGATGGAGACTTGAAATTTGGTATTTGGATTTCACATTTTGAATACACGTGTTTCAACGTTTTTTCATACTTTAGTAAATAACACAAACTATTATATAAAAGACGAAGTTCTGAATGAATAACTGGTCGCACAAGCCAAACCGCTGAAACTAGAAACTTGGAATTCGGACAGTAGATAAGATTTGTCATGTAAGGTATGTAGGGTAAAGAAGGATTTTTGGAAATTAGAAGAAAGGAAAGGATTCTTCATCTCTCCGAACCCTAAAGATGGAGGTATTTGGATTTCACATTTTGAATACACGTGTTTCAACGATTTTTCATACTTTAGTAAATAACACAAACTATTATAAAAAAGACGAAGTCCTGAATGAATAACTGGTCGCACAATCCAAACCGCTGAAACTAGAAACTTGGAATTCGGGCAGTAGATAAGATTTGTCATGTAAGGAATGTAGGGTAAAGAAGGATTTCTTGGAAATTAGAAGAAAGGAAAGGAGTCGCCATCTCTCCGAACCCTTCAGGATGGAGACTTGAGATGTGGTATTTGGATTTCACATTTTGAATACACG
This sequence comes from Thermobia domestica, assembly GCF_964235325.1. Taxonomy (NCBI): domain Eukaryota; kingdom Metazoa; phylum Arthropoda; class Insecta; order Zygentoma; family Lepismatidae; genus Thermobia; species Thermobia domestica. The sequence goes on along the minus strand of NC_137460.1, from coordinate 268,567,027 downwards.
TGTTTCACGTTTTTTCATACTTTAGTAAATAACACAAACTATTATATAAAAGACGAAGTTCTGAATGAATAACTGGTCGCACAAGCCAAACCGCTGAAACTAGAAACTTGGAATTCGGACAGTAGATAAGATTTGTCATGTAAGGTATGTAGGGTAAAGAAGGATTTCTTGGAAATTAGAAAAAAGGAAAGGAGTCGCCATTTCTCCGAAATCTTAAGGATGGAGACTTGAAATTTTGTATTTGGATTTCACATTTTGAATACACGTGTTTCAACGTTTTTTCATACTTTAGTAAATAACACAAACTATTATATAAAAGACGAAGTTCTGAATGAATAACTGGCCGCACAAGCCAAACCGCTGAAACTAGAAACTTGGAATTCGGACAGTAGATAAGATTTGTCATGTATGGTATGTAGGGTAAAGAAGGATTTCTTGGAAATTAGAAGAAAGGAAAGGAGTCGCCATCTCTCCGAACCCTTAAGGATGGAGCCTTGAAATTTGGTATTTGGATTTCACATTTTGAATACACGTGTTTCAACGTTTTTTCATACTTTAGTAAATAACACAAACTATTATATAAAAGACGAAGTTCTGAATGAATAACTGGTCGCACAAGCCAAACCGCTTTAGCTAGAAACTTGGAATTCGGACAGTAGATAAGATTTGTCATGTAAGGTATGTAGGGTAAAGAATGATTTCTTGGAAATTAGAAGAAAGGAAAGGAGTCACCATCTCCCCGAACACTTAAGGATGGAGACTTGAAATTTGGTATTTGGATTTCACATTTTGAATATACGTGTTTCAACGATTTTTCATACTTTAGTAAATAACACAAACTATTATATAAAAGACGAAGTTCTGAATGAATAACTGGTCGCACAAGCCAAACCGCTGAAACTAGAAACTTGGAATTCGGACAGTAAATAAGATTTGTCATGTAAGGTATGTAGGATAAAGAATGATTTCTTGGAAATTAGAAGAAAGGAAAGGAGTCTCCATCTCTCCGAATCCCTTAAGGATGGAGGTATTTGGATTTCACATTTTGAATACACGTGTTTCAACGTTTTTTCATACTTTAGTAGATAACACAAACTATTATATAAAAGACGAAGTCCTGAATGAATAACGGGTCGCACAAGCCAAACCGCTGAAACTAGAAACTTGGAATTCGGACAGTAGATAAGATTTGTCATGTAAGGTATGTAGGGTAAAGAATGATTTCTTGGAAATTAGAAGAAAGGAAAGGAGTCGCCATCTCTTCGAACCCTTAATTATGGAGGTATTTGGATTTCACATATTTAATACACGTGTTTCAACGTTTTTTCATACTTTAGTAAATAACACTAACTATTATATAAAAGACGAAGTTCTGAATGAATAACTGGTCGCACAAGCCAAACCGCTGAAACTAGAAACTTGGAATTCGGACAGTAGATAAGATTTGTCATGTAAGGTATGTAGGGTAAAGAATGATTTCTTGGAAATTAGAAGAAAGGAAAGGAGTCGCCATCTCTCCGAACACTTAAGGATGGAGACTTGAAATTTGGTATTTGGATTTCACATTTTGAATACACGTGTTTCAACGTTTTTTCATACTTTAGTAAATAACACAAACTATTATATAAAAGACGAAGTTCTGAATGAATAACTGGTCGCACAAGCCAAACCGCTGAAACTAGAAACTTGGAATTCGGACAGTAGATAAGATTTGTCATGTAAGGTATGTAGGGTAAAGAAGGATTTTTGGAAATTAGAAGAAAGGAAAGGATTCGCCATCTCTCCGAACCCTTAAGGATGGAGGTATTTGGATTTCACATTTTGAATACAAGTGTTTCAACGATTTTTCATACTTTAGTAAATAACACAAACTATTTTAAAAAAGACGAAGTCCTGAATGAATAACTGGTCGCACAAGCCAAACCGCTGAAACTAGAAACTTGGAATTCGGGCAGTAGATAAGATTTGTCATGTAACGAATGTAGGGTAAAGAAGGATTTCTTGGAAATTAGAAGAAAGGAAAGGAGTCGCCATCTCTCCTAACCCTTCAGGATGGAGACTTGAGATGTGGTATTTGGATTTCACATTTTGAATACACGTGTTTCACGTTTTTTCATACTTTAGTAAATAACACAAACTATTATATAAAAGACGAAGTTCTGAATGAATAACTGGTCGCACAAGCCAAAACTCTGAAAGTACAAACTTGGAATTCGGACAGTAGATAAGATTTGTCATGTAAGGTATGTAGGGTAAAGAAGGATTTCTTGGAAATTAGAAGAAAGGAAAGGAGTCGCCATCTCTCCGAACCCTTAAGGATGGAGGTATTTGGATTTCACATTTTGAATACACGTGTTCAACGTTTTTTCATACTTTAGTAAATAACACAAACTATTATATAAAAGACGAAGTCCTGAATGAATAACTGGTAGCACAAGCCAAACCGCTGAAACTAGAAACTTGGAATTCGGACAGTAGATAAGATTTGTCATGTAAGGTATGTAGGGTAAAGAAGGATTTCTTGGAAATTAGAAAAAAGGAAAGGAGTCGCCATTTCTCCGAACCCTGAAGGATGGAGACTTGAAAATCGGTATTTGGATTTTACATTTTGAATACACGTGTTTCAACGTTTTTTCATACTTTAGTAAATAACACAAACTATTATATAAAAGACGAAGTCCTGAATGAATAACTGGTCGAACAAGCCAAACCGCTGAAACTAGAAACTTGGAATTCGGACAGCAGATAAGATTTGTCATGTAAGGTATGTAGGGTAAAGAAGGATTTCTTGGAAATTAGAAGAAAGGAAAGGAGTCGCCATCTCTCCGAACCCTTCAGGATGGAGACTTGAAATGTGGTATTTGGATTTCACATTTTGAATACACGTGTTTCAACGTTTTTTCATACTTTAGTAAATAACACAAACTATTATATAAAAGACGAAGTTCTGAATGAATAACTGGTCGCACAAGCCAAAACTCTGAAAGTAGAAACTTGGAATTCGGACAGTAGATAAGATTTGTCATGTAAGGTATGTAGGGTAAAGAATGATTTCTTGGAAATTAGAAGAAAGGAAAGGAGTCGCCATCTCTCCGAACACTTAAGGATGGAGACTTGAAATTTGGTATTTGGATTTCACATTTTGAATACACGTGTTTCAACGTTTTTTCATACTTTAGTAAATAACACAAACTATTATATAAAAGACGAAGTTCTCAATGAATAGCTGGTCGCACAAGCCAAAGCGCTGAAACTAGAAACTTGGAATTCGGACAATAGATAAGATTTGTCATGTAAGGTATGTAGGGTAAAGAAGGATTTTTGGAAATTAGAAGAAAGGAAAGGATTCGCCATCTCTCCGAACCCTTAAGGATGGAGGTATTTGGATTTCACATTTTGAATACAAGTGTTTCAACGATTTTTCATACTTTAGTAAATAACACAAACTATTTTAAAAAAGACGAAGTCCTGAATGAATAACTGGTCGCACAATCCAAACCGCTGAAACTAGAAACTTGGAATTCGGGCAGTAGATAAGATTTGTCATGTAAGGAATGTAGGGTAAAGAAGGATTTCTTGGAAATTAGAAGAAAGGAAAGGAGTCGCCATCTCTCCTAACCCTTCAGGATGGAGACTTGAGATGTGGTATTTGGATTTCACATTTTGAATACACGTGTTTCACGTTTTTTCATACTTTAGTAAATAACACAAACTATTATATAAAAGACCAAGTTCTGAATGAATAACTGGTCGCACAAGCCAAACCGCTGAAACTAGAAACTTGGAATTCGGACAGTAAATAAGATTTGTCATGTAAGGTATGTAGGGTAAAGAATGATTTCTTGGAAATTAGAAGAAAGGAAAGGAGTCTCCATCTCTCCGAATCCCTTAAGGATGGAGGTATTTGGATTTCACATTTTGAATACACGTGTTTCAACGTTTTTTCATACTTTAGTAGATAACACAAACTATTATATAAAAGACGAAGTCCTGAATGAATAACGGGTCGCACAAGCCAAACCGCTGAAACTAGAAACTTGGAATTCGGACAGTAGATAAGATTTGTCATGTAAGGTATGTAGGGTAAAGAATGATTTCTTGGAAATTAGAAGAAAGGAAAGGAGTCGCCATCTCTTCGAACCCTTAAGGATGGAGGTATTTGGTTTTCACATTTTGAATACACGTGTTTCAACGTTTTTTCATACTTTAGTAAATAACACTAACTATTATATAAAAGACGAAGTTCTGAATGAATAACTGGTCGCACAAGCCAAACCGCTGAAACTAGAAACTTGGAATTCGGACAGTTGATAAGATTTGTCATGTAAGGTATGTAGGGTAAAGAATGATTTCTTGGAAATTAGAAGAAAGGAAAGGAGTCGCCATCTCTCCGAACACTTAAGGATGGAGACTTGAAATTTGGTATTTGGATTTCACATTTTGAATACACGTGTTTCAACGTTTTTTCATACTTTAGTAAATAACACAAACTATTATATAAAAGACGAAGTCCTGAATGAATAACTGGTCGCACAAGCCAAACCGCTGAAACTAGAAACTTGGAATTCGGACAGTAGATAAGATTTGTCATGTAAGGTATGTAGGGTAAAGAAGGATTTTTGGAAATTAGAAGAAAGGAAAGGATTCGCCATCTCTCCGAACCCTTAGGGATGGAGGTATTTGGATTTCACATTTTGAATACAAGTGTTTCAACGATTTTTCATACTTTAGTAAATAACACAAACTATTATATAAAAGACGAAGTTCTGAATGAATAACTGGTCGCACAAGCCAAAACTCTGAAAGTACAAACTTGGAATTCGGACAGTAGATAAGATTTGTCATGTGAGGTATGTAGGGTAAAGAAGGATTTCTTGGAAATTAGAAGAAAGGAAAGGAGTCGCCATCTCTCCGAACCCTTAAGGATGGAGGTATTTGGATTTCACATTTTGAATACACGTGTTCAACGTTTTTTCATACTTTAGTAAATAACACAAACTATTATATAAAAGACGAAGTCCTGAATGAATAACTGGTAGCACAAGCCAAACCGCTGAAACTAGAAACTTGGAATTCGGACAGTAGATAAAATTTGTCATGTAAGGTATGTAGGGTAAAGAAGGATTTCTTGGAAATTAGAAAAAAGGAAAGGAGTCGCCATTTCTCCGAACCCTGAAGGATGGAGACTTGAAAATCGGTATTTGGATTTTACATTTTGAATACACGTGTTTCAACGTTTTTTCATACTTTAGTAAATAACACAAACTATTATATAAAAGACGAAGTCCTGAATGAATAACTGGTCGCACAAGCCAAACCGCTGAAACTAGAAACTTGGAATTCGGACAGCAGATAAGATTTGTCATGTAAGGTATGTAGGGTAAAGAAGGATTTCTTGGAAATTAGAAGAAAGGAAAGGAGTCGCCATCTCTCCGAACCCTTCAGGATGGAGACTTGAAATGTGGTATTTGGATTTCACATTTTGAATACACGTGTTTCAACGTTTTTTCATACTTTAGTAAATAACACAAACTATTATATAAAAGACGAAGTTCTGAATGAATAACTGGTCGCACAAGCCAAAACTCTGAAAGTAGAAACTTGGAATTCGGACAGTAGATAAGATTTGTCATGTAAGGTATGTAGGGTAAAGAAGGATTTCTTGGAAATTAGAAGAAAGGAAAGGAGTCGCCATCTCTCCGAATCTCTTAAGGATGGAGGTATTTGGATTTCACATTTTGAATACACGTGTTAAACGTTTTTTCATACTCTAGTAAATAACACAAACTATTATATAAAAGACGAAGTCCTGAATGAATAACTGGTCGCACAAGCCAAATCGCTGAAACTAGAAACTTGGAATTCGGACAGTAGATAAGATTTGTCATGTAAGGTATGTAGGGTAAAGAAGGATTTTTGGAAATTAGAAGAAAGGAAAGCATTCGCCATCTCTCCGAACCCTTAAGGATGGAGGTATTTGGATTTCACATTTTGAATACACGTGTTTCAACGTTTTTTCATACTTTAGTAGATAACACAAACTATTATATAAAAGACGATGTCCTGAATGAATAACTGGTCGCCTAAGCCAAACCGCTGAAACTAGAAACTTGGAATTCGGACAGTAGATAAGATTTGTCATGTAAGGTATGTAGGGTAAAGAAGGATTTCTTGGAAATTAGAAGAAAGGAAAGGAGTCGCCATCTCTCCGAAAACTTAAGGATGGAGTCTTGAAATTTGGTATTTGGATTCCACATTTTGAATACACGTGTTTCAACGTTTTTTCATACTTTAGTAAATAACACAAACTATTATATAAAAGACGAAGTTCTGAATGAATAACTGGTCGCACAAGCCAAAACTCTGAAAGTAGAAACTTGGAATTCGGACAGTAGATAAGATTTGTCATGTAAGGTATGTAGGGTAAAGAAGGATTTCTTGGAAATTAGAAGAAAGGAAAGGAGTCGCCATCTCTCCGAATCTCTTAAGGATGGAGGTATTTGGATTTCACATTTTGAATACACGTGTTAAACGTTTTTTCATACTTTATTAAATAACACAAACTATTATATAAAAGACGAAGTCCTGAATGAATAACTGGTCGCACAAGCCAAACCGCTGAAACTAGAGACTTGGAATTCGGACAGTAGATAAGATTTGTCATGTAAGGTATGTAGGGTAAAAGATGATTTCTTGGAAATAAGAAGAAAGGAAAGGAATCGCCATCTTTTCGAACCCTTAAGGATGGAGGTATTTGGATTTCACATTTTGAATACACGTGTTTCAACGTTTTTTCATACTTTAGTAAATAACACAAACTATTATATAAAAGACGAAGTTCTGAATGAATAACTGGTCGCACAAGCCAAACCGCTGAAACTAGAAACTTGGAATTCGGACAGTAGATAAGATTTGTCATGTAAGGTATGTAGGGTAAAGAAAGATTTTTGGAAATTAGAAGAAAGGAAAGGATTCGCCATCTCTCCGAACACTTACGGATGGAGACTTGAAATTTGGTATTTGGATTTCACATTTTGAATACACGTGTTTCAACGTTTTTTCATACTTTAGTAAATAACACAAACTAATATATAAAAGACGAAGTTCTGAATGAATAACTGGTCGCACAAGCCAAACTCTGAAAGTAGAAACTTGAAATTCGGACAGTAGATAAGATTTGTCATGTAAGGTATGTAGGGTAAAGAAGGATTTCTTGGAAATTAGAAGAAAGGAAAGGAGTCGCCATCTCTCCGAACCCTTAAGGATGGAGGTATTTGGATTTCACATTTTGAATACACGTGTTCAACGTTTTTTCATACTTTAGTAAATAACACAAACTATTATATAAAAGACGAAGTCCTGAATGAATAACTGGTCGAACAAGCCAAACCGCTGAAACTAGAAACTTGGAATTCGGACAGTAGATAAGATTTGTCATGTAAGGTATGTAGGGTAAAGAAGGATTTCTTGGAAATTAGAAAAAAGGAAAGGAGTCGCCATTTCTCCGAACCCTTAAGGATGGAGACTTGAAAATCGGTATTTGGATTTTACATTTTGAATACACGTGTTTCAACGTTTTTTCATACTTTAGTAAATAACACAAACTATTATATAAAAGACGAAGTCCTGAATGAATAACTGGTCGCAAAAACCAAACCGCTGAAACTAGAAACTTGGAATTCGGACAGTAGATAAGATTTGTCATGTAAGGTATGTAGGGTAAAGAAGGATTTCTTGGAAATTAGAAGAAAGGAAAGGAGCCGCCATCTCTCCGAACCCTTCAGGATGGAGACTTGAAATGTGGTATTTGGATTTCACATTTTGAATTCACGTGTTTCAACATTTTTTCATACTTTAGTAAATAACACAAACTATTATATAAAAGACGAAGTTCTGAATGAATAACTGGTCGCACAAGCCAAACCGCTGAAACTACAAACTTGGAATTCGGACAGTAAATAAGATTTGTCATAAGGTATGTAGGGTAAAGAAGGATTTCTTGGAAATTAGAAGAAAGGAAAGGAGTCGGCATCTCTCCGAAAACTTAAGGATTGAGTCTTTAAATTTGGTATTTGGATTCCACATTTTGAATACACGTGTTTCAACGTTTTTTCATACTGTAGTAAATAACACAAACTGTTATATAAAAGACGAAGTTCTGAATGAATAACTGGTCGCACAAGCCAAAACTCTGAAAGTAGAAACTTGGAATTCGGACAGTAGATAAGATTTGTCATGTAAGGTATGTAGGGTAAAGAAGGATTTCTTGGAAATTAGAAGAAAGGAAAGGAATCGCCATCTCACCGAATCTCTTAAGGATGAAGGTATTTGGATTTCACATTTTGAATACACGTGTTCAACGTTTTTTCATACTTTAGTAAATAACACAAACTATTATATAAAAGACGAAGTCCTGAATGAATAACTGGTCGCACAAGCCAAAACTCTGAAAGTAGAAACTTGGAATTCGGACAGTAGATAAGATTTGTCATGTAAGGTATGTAGGGTAAAGAAGGATTTCTTGGAAATTAGAAGAAAGGAAAGGAGTCGCCATCTCTCCGAACCCTTCAGGATGGAGACTTGAAATGTGGTATTTGGATTTCACATTTTGAATACACGTGTTCAACGTTTTTTCATACTTTAGTAAATAACACAAACTATTATATAAAAGACGAAGTCCTGAATGAATAACTGGTCGCACAAGCCAAAACTCTGAAAGTAGAAACTTGGAATTCGGACAGTTGATAAGATTTGTCATGTAAGGTATGTAGGGTAAAGAAGGATTTCTTGGAAATTAGAAGAAAGGAAAGGAGTCGCCATCTCTCCGAACACTTAAGGATGGAGGTATTTGGATTTCACATTTTGAATACACGTGTTCAACGTTTTTTCATACTTTAGTAAATAACACAAACTATTATATAAAAGACGAAGTCCTGAATGAATAACTGGTCGAACAAGCCAAACCGCTGAAACTAGAAACTTGGAATTCGGACAGTAGATAAGATTTGTCATGTAAGGTATGTAGGGTAAAGAAGGATTTCTTGGAAATTAGAAAAAAGGAAAAGAGTCGCCATCTCTCCGAACCCTTAAGGATGGAGACTTGAAATGTGGTATTTGGATTTTACATTTTGAATACACGTGTTTCAACGTTTTTTCATACTTTAGTAAATAACACAAACTATTATATAAAAGACGAAGTCCTGAATGAATAACTGGTCGCACAAGCGAAAACTCTGAAAGTAGAAACTTGGAATTCGGACAGTAGATAAGATTTGTCATGTAAGGTATGTAGGGTAAAGAAGGATTTCTTGGAAATTAGAAGAAAGGAAAGGAGTCGCCATCTCTCTGAACCCTTAAGGATGGAGGTATTTGGATTTCACATTTTGAATACACGTGTTCAACGTTTTTTCATACTTTATTAAATAACAAAAACTATTATATAAAGGACGAAGTCCTGAATGAATAACTGGTCGCACAATAAAAACGGCTGAAATTAGAAACTTGGAATTCGGACAGTAGATAAGATTTGTCATGTAAGGTATGTAGGGTAAAGAAGGATTTCTTGGAAATTAGAAGAAAGGAAAGGAGTCGCCATCTCTCCGAACCCTTCAGGATGGAGACTTGAAATGTGGTAATTGGATTTCACATTTTGAATACACGTGTTCAACGTTTTTTCATACTTTAGTAAATAACACAAACTATTATATAAAAGACGAAGTCCTGAATGAATAACTGGTCGCACAAGCCAAAACTCTGAAAGTAGAAACTTGGAATTCGGACAGTTGATAAGATTTGTCATGTAAGGTATGTAGGGTAAAGAAGGATTTCTTGGAAATTAGAAGAAAGGAAAGGAGTCGCCATCTCTCCGAACACTTAAGGATGGAGGTATTTGGATTTCACATTTTGAATACACGTGTTCAACGTTTTTTCATACTTTAGTAAATAACACAAACTATTATATAAAAGACGAAGTCCTGAATGAATAACTGGTCGAACAAGCCAAACCGCTGAAACTAGAAACTTGGAATTCGGACAGTAGATAAGATTTGTCATGTAAGGTATGTAGGGTAAAGAAGGATTTCTTGGAAATTAGAAAAAAGGAAAGGAGTCGCCATCTCTCCGAACCCTTAAGGATGGAGACTTGAAAATCGGTATTTGGATTTTACATTTTGAATACACGTGTTTCAACGTTTTTTCATACTTTAGTAAATAACACAAACTATTATATAAAAGACGAAGTCCTGAATGAATAACTGGTCGCACAAGCCAAACCGCTGAAACTAGAAACTTGGAATTCGGACAGTAGATAAGATTTGTCATGTAAAGTATGTAGGGTAAAGAAGGATTTCTTGGAAATTAGAAGAAAGGAAAGGAGTCGCCATCTCTCCGAACCCTTCAGGATGGAGACTTGAAATGTGGTATTTGGATTTCACATTTTGATTACACGTGTTTCAATGTTTTTTCATACTTTAGTAAATAACACAAACTATTATATAGAAGACGAAGTTCTGAATGAATAACTGGTCGCACAAGCCAAACCGCCGAAAATAGAAACTTGGAATTCGGACAGTAGATAAAATTTGTCATGTAAGGTATGTAGGGTAAAGAAGGATTTCTTGGAAATTAGAAGAAAGGAAAGGAGTCGCCATCTCTCTGAACCCTTAAGGATGGAGGTATTTGGATTTCACATTTTGAATACACGTGTTCAACGTTTTTTCATACTTTAGTAAATAACACAAACTATTATATAAAAGACGAAGTTCTGAATGAATAACTGGTCGCACAAGCCAAACCGCTGAAACTAGAAACTTGGAATTCGGACAGTAGATAAGATTTGTCATGTAAGGTATGTAGGGTAAAGAATGATTTCTTGGAAATTAGAAGAAAGGAAAGGAGTCGCCATCTCTACGAACCCTTAAGGATGGAGGTATTTGGATTTCGCATTTTGAATACACGTGTTTCAACGATTTTTCATACTTTAGTAAATAACACAAACTATTATATAAAAGACGAAGTCCTGAATGAATAACTGGTCGCACAAGCCAAACCGCTGAAACTAGAAACTTGGAATTCGGGCAGTAGATAAGATTTGTCATGTAAGGTATGTAGGGTAAAGAAGGATTTCTTGGAAATTAGAAGAAAGGAAAGGAGTCGCCATCTCTCCGAACCCTTCAGGATGGAGACTTGAAATGTGGTATTTGGATTTCACATTTTGAATACACGTGTTTCACGTTTTTTCATACTTTAGTAAATAACACAAACTATTATATAAAAGACGAAGTTCTGAATGAATAACTGGTCGCACAAGCCAAAACTCTGAAAGTAGAAACTTGGAATTGGGACAGTAGATAAGATTTGTCATGTAAGGTATGTAGGGTAAAGAATGATTTCTTGGAAATTAGAAGAAAGGAAAGGAGTCGCCATCTCTCTGAACCCTTAAGGATGGAGGTATTTGGATTTCACATTTTGAATACACGTGTTCAACGTTTTTTCATACTTTAGTAAATAACACAAACTATTATATAAAAGACGAAGTCCTGAATGAATAACTGGTCGCACAAGCCAAACCGCTGAAACTAGAAACTTGGAATTCGGACAGTAGATAAGATTTGTCATGTAAGGTATGTAGGGTAAAGAATGATTTCTTGGAAATTAGAAGAAAGGAAAGGAGTCGCCATCTCTCCGAACCCTTAAGGATGGAGGTATTTGGATTTCACATTTTGAATACACGTGTTCAACGTTTTTTCATACTTTAGTAAATAACACAAACTATTATATAAAAGACGAAGTCCTGAATGAATAACTGGTCGCACAAGCCAAACCGCTGAAACTAGAAACTTGGAATTCGGACAGTAGATAAGACTTGTCATGTAAGGTATGTAGGGTAAAGAAGGATTTCTTGGAAATTAGAAGAAAGGAAAGGAGTCGCCATCTCTCCGAAAACTTAAGGATGGAGTTTTGAAATTTGGTATTTGGATTCCACATTTTGAATACACGTGTTTCAACGTTTCTTCATACTTTAGTAAATAACACAAACTATTATATAAAAGACGAAGTCCTGAATGAATAACTGGTCGCACAAGCCAAACCGCTGAAAGTAGAAACTTGGAATTCGGACAGTAGATAAGATTTGTCATGTAAGGTATGTAGGGTAAAGAAGGATTTCTTGGAAATTAGAAGAAAGCAAAGGAGTCGCCATCTCTCTGAACCCTTAAGGATGGACGTATTTGGATTTCACATTTTGAATACACGTGTTCAACGTTTTTTCATACTTTAGTAAATAACACAAACTATTATATAAAAGACGAAGTCCTGAATGAATAACTGGTCGCACAAGCCAAACCGCTGAAACTAGAAACTTGGAATTCGGACAGTAGATAAGATTTGTCATGTAAGGTATGTAGGGTAAAGAAGGATTTCTTGAAATTTAGAAGAAAGGAAAGGAGTCGCCATCTCTCCGAACCTTTCAGGATGGAGACTTGAAATGTGGTATTTGGATTTCAAATTTTGAATACACGTGTTCAACGTTTTTTCATACTTTAGTAAATAACACAAACTATTATATAAAAGACGAAGTCCTGAATGAATAACTGGTCGCACAAGCCAAAACTCTGAAAGTAGAAACTTGGAATTCGGACAGTTGATAAGATTTGTCATGTAAGGTATGTAGGGTAAAGAAGGATTTCTTGGAAATTAGAAGAAAGGAAAGGAGTCGCCATCTCTCCGAACCCTTCAGGATGGAGACTTCAAAATCGGTATTTGGATTTTACATTTTGAATACACGTGTTTCAACGTTTTTTCATACTTTAGTAAATAACACAAACTATTATATAGAAGACGAAGTTCTGAATGAATAACTGGTCGCACAAGCCAAACCGCTGAAACTAGAAACTTGGAATTCGGACAGTAGATAAGATTTGTCATGTAAGGTATGTAGGGTAAAGAATGATTTCTTGGAAATTAGAAGAAAGGAAAGGAGTCGCCATCTCTCCGAAAACTTAAGGATGGAGACTTGAAATTTGGTATTTGGATTCCACATTTTGAATACACGTGTTTCAATGTTTTTTCATACTTTAGTAAATAACACAAACTATTATATAGAAGACGAAGTTCTGAATGAATAACTGGTCGCACAAGCCAAACCGCCGAAAATAGAAACTTGGATTTCGGACAGTAGATAAAATTTGTCATGTAAGGTATGTAGGGTAAAGAAGGATTTCTTGGAAATTAGAAGAAAGGAAAGGAGTCGCTATCTCTCCGAAAACTTAAGGATGGAGATTTGAAATTTGGTATTTGGATTTCACATTTTGAATACACGTGTTTCAACGTTTTTTCATACTTTAGTAAATAACACAAACTATTATATAAAAGACGAAGTTCTGAACGAATAACTGGTCGCACAAGCCAAACCGCTGAAACTAGAAACTTGGAATTCGAACAGTAGATAAGATATGTCATGTAAGGTATGTAGGGTAAAGAAGGATTTCTTGGAAATTAGAAGAAAGGAAAGGAGTCGCCATCTCTCCGAACACTTAAGGATGGAAACTTGAAATTTGGTATTTGGATTTCACATTTTGAATACACGTGTTTCAACGTTTTTTCATACTTTAGTAAATAACACAAACTATTATATAAAAGACGAAGTTCTGAATGAATAACTGGTCGCACAAGCCAAACCGCTGAAACTAGAAACTTGGAATTCGGACAGTAGATAAGATTTGTCATGTAAGGTATGTAGGGTAAAGAATGATTTCTTGGAAATTAGAAGAAAGGAAAGGAGTCGCCATCTCTCCGAACCCTTAAGGATGGAGGTATTTGGATTTCACATTTTGAATACACGTGTTTCAACGATTTTTCATACTTTAGTAAATAACACAAACTATTATATAAAAGACGAAGTCCTGAATGAATAACTGGTCGCACAAGCCAAACCGCTGAAACTAGAAACTTGGAATTCGGGCAGTAGATAAGATTTGTCATGTAAGGTATGTAGGGTAAAGAAGGATTTCTTGGAAATTAGAAGAAAGGAAAGGAGTCGCCATCTCTCCGAACCCTTCAGGATGGAGACTTGAAATGTGGTATTTGGATTTCACATTTTGAATACACGTGTTTCACGTTTTTTCATACTTTAGTAAATAACACAAACTATTATATAAAAGACGAAGTTCTGAATGAATAACTGGTCGCACAAGCCAAAACTCTGAAAGTAGAAACTTGGAATTGGGACAGTAGATAAGATTTGTCATGTAAGGTATGTAGGGTAAAGAATGATTTCTTGGAAATTAGAAGAAAGGAAAGGAGTCGCCATCTCTCTGAACCCTTAAGGATTGAGGTATTTGGATTTCACATTTTGAATACACGTGTTCAACGTTTTTTCATACTTTAGTAAATAACACAAACTATTATATAAAAGACGAAGTCCTGAATGAATAACTGGTCGCACAAGCCAAACCGCTGAAACTAGAAACTTGGAATTCGGACAGTAGATAAGATTTGTCATGTAAGGTATGTAGGGTAAAGAATGATTTCTTGGAAATTAGAAGAAAGGAAAGGAGTCGCCATCTCTCCGAACCCTTAAGGATGGAGGTATTTGGATTTCACATTTTGAATACACGTGTTCAACGTTTTTTCATACTTTAGTAAATAACACAAACTATTATATAAAAGACGAAGTCCTGAATGAATAACTGGTCGCACAAGCCAAACCGCTGAAACTAGAAACTTGGAATTCGGACAGTAGATAAGATTTGTCATGTAAGGTATGTAGGGTAAAGAAGGATTTCTTGGAAATTAGAAGAAAGGAAAGGAGTCGCCATCTCTCCGAAAACTTAAGGATGGAGTTTTGAAATTTGGTATTTGGATTCCACATTTTGAATACACGTGTTTCAACGTTTCTTCATACTTTAGTAAATAACACAAACTATTATATAAAAGACGAAGTCCTGAATGAATAACTGGTCGCACAAGCCAAAACTCTGAAAGTAGAAACTTGGAATTCGGACAGTAGATAAGATTTGTCATGTAAGGTATGTAGGGTAAAGAAGGATTTCTTGGAAATTAGAAGAAAGCAAAGGAGTCGCCATCTCTCTGAACCCTTAAGGATGGACGTATTTGGATTTCACATTTTGAATACACGGGTTCAACGTTTTTTCATACTTTAGTAAATAACACAAACTATTATATAAAAGACGAAGTCCTGAATGAATAACTGGTCGCACAAGCCAAACCGCTGAAACTAGAAACTTGGAATTCGGACAGTAGATAAGATTTGTCATGTAAGGTATGTAGGGTAAAGAAGGATTTCTTGAAATTTAGAAGAAAGGAAAGGAGTCGCCATCTCTCCGAACCTTTCAGGATGGAGACTTGAAATGTGGTATTTGGATTTCAAATTTTGAATACACGTGTTCAACGTTTTTTCATACTTTAGTAAATAACACAAACTATTATATAAAAGACGAAGTCCTGAATGAATAACTGGTCGCACAAGCCAAAACTCTGAAAGTAGAAACTTGGAATTCGGACAGTAGATAAAATTTGTCATGTAAGGTATGTAGGGTAAAGAAGGATTTCTTGGAAATTAGAAGAAAGGAAAGGAGTCGCTATCTCTCCGAAAACTTAAGGATGGAGACTTGAAATTTTGTATTTGGATTTCACATTTTGAATACACGTGTTTCAACGTTTTTTCATACTTTAGTAAATAACACAAACTATTATATAAAAGACGAAGTTCTGAACGAATAACTGGTCGCACAAGCCAAACCGCTGAAACTAGAAACTTGGAATTCGAACAGTAGATAAGATATGTCATGTAAGGTATGTAGGGTAAAGAAGGATTTCTTGGAAATTAGAAGAAAGGAAAGGAGTCGCCATCTCTCCGAACACTTAAGGATGGAGACTTGAAATTTGGTATTTGGATTTCACATTTTGAATACACGTGTTTCAACGTTTTTTCATACTTTAGTAAATAACACAAACTATTATATAAAAGACGAAGTTCTGAATGAATAACTGGTCGCACAAGCCAAACCGCTGAAACTAGAAACTTGGAATTCGGACAGTAGATAAGATTTGTCATGTAAGGTATGTAGGGTAAAGAATGATTTCTTGGAAATTAGAAGAAAGGAAAGGAGTCGCCATCTCTCCGAACCCTTAAGGATGGAGGTATTTGGATTTCACATTTTGAATACACGTGTTTCAACGATTTATCATACTTTAGTAAATAACACAAACTATTATATAAAAGACGAAGTCCTGAATGAATAACTGGTCGCACAAGCCAAACCGCTGAAACTAGAAACTTGGAATTCGGGCAGTAGATAAGATTTGTCATGTAAGGTATGTAGGGTAAAGAAGGATTTCTTGGAAATTAGAAGAAAGGAAAGGAGTCGCCATCTCTCCGAACCCTTCAGGATGGAGACTTGAAATGTGGTATTTGGATTTCACATTTTGAATACACGTGTTTCACGTTTTTTCATACTTTAGTAAATAACACAAACTATTATATAAAAGACGAAGTTCTGAATGAATAACTGGTCGCACAAGCCAAAACTCTGAAAGTAGAAACTTGGAATTGGGACAGTAGATAAGATTTGTCATGTAAGGTATGTAGGGTAAAGAATGATTTCTTGGAAATTAGAAGAAAGGAAAGGAGTCGCCATCTCTCTGAACCCTTAAGGATGGAGGTATTTGGATTTCACATTTTGAATACACGTGTTCAACGTTTTTTCATACTTTAGTAAATAACACAAACTATTATATAAAAGACGAAGTCCTGAATGAATAACTGGTCGCACAAGCCAAACCGCTGAAACTAGAAACTTGGAATTCGGACAGTAGATAAGATTTGTCATGTAAGGTATGTAGGGTAAAGAATGATTTCTTGGAAATTAGAAGAAAGGAAAGGAGTCGCCATCTCTCCGAACCCTTAAGGATGGAGGTATTTGGATTTCACATTTTGAATACACGTGTTCAACGTTTTTTCATACTTTAGTAAATAACACAAACTATTATATAAAAGACGAAGTCCTGAATGAATAACTGGTCGCACAAGCCAAACCGCTGAAACTAGAAACTTGGAATTCGGACAGTAGATAAGATTTGTCATGTAAGGTATGTAGGGTAAAGAAGGATTTCTTGGAAATTAGAAGAAAGGAAAGGAGTCGCCATCTCTCCGAAAACTTAAGGATGGAGTTTTGAAATTTGGTATTTGGATTCCACATTTTGAATACACGTGTTTCAACGTTTCTTCATACTTTAGTAAATAACACAAACTATTATATAAAAGACGAAGTCCTGAATGAATAACTGGTCGCACAAGCCAAAACTCTGAAAGTAGAGACTTGGAATTCGGACAGTAGATAAGATTTGTCATGTAAGGTATGTAGGGTAAAGAAGGATTTCTTGGAAATTAGAAGAAAGCAAAGGAGTCGCCATCTCTCTGAACCCTTAAGGATGGACGTATTTGGATTTCACATTTTGAATACACGTGTTCAACGTTTTTTCATACTTTAGTAAATAACACAAACTATTATATAAAAGACGAAGTCCTGAATGAATAACTGGTCGCACAAGCCAAACCGCTGAAACTAGAAACTTGGAATTCGGAAAGTAGATAAGATTTGTCATGTAAGGTATGTAGGGTAAAGAAGGATTTCTTGAAATTTAGAAGAAAGGAAAGGAGTCGCCATCTCTCCGAACCTTTCAGGATGGAGACTTGAAATGTGGTATTTGGATTTCAAATTTTGAATACACGTGTTCAACGTTTTTTCATACTTTAGTAAATAACACAAACTATTATATAAAAGACGAAGTCCTGAATGAATAACTGGTCGCACAAGGCAAAACTCTGAAAGTAGAAACTTGGAATTCGGACAGTTGATAAGATTTGTCTTGTAAGGTATGTAGGGTAAAGAAGGATTTCTTGGAAATTAGAAGAAAGGAAAGGAGTCGCCATCTCTCCGAACCCTTCAGGATGGAGACTTCAAAATCGGTATTTGGATTTTACATTTTGAATACACGTGTTTCAACGTTTTTTCATACTTTAGTAAATAACACAAACTATTATATAGAAGACGAAGTTCTGAATGAATAACTGGTCGCACAAGCCAAACCGCTGAAACTAGAAACTTGGAATTCGGACAGTAGATAAGATTTGTCATGTAAGGTATGTAGGGTAAAGAAGGATTTCTTGGAAATTAGAAGAAAGGAAAGGAGTCGCCATCTCTCCGAAAACTTAAGGATGGAGACTTGAAATTTGGTATTTGGATTTCACATTTTGAATACACGTGTTTCAACGTTTTTTCATACTTTAGTAAATAATACAAACTATTATATAAAAGACGAAGTTCTTAACGAATAACTGGTCGCACAAGCCAAACCGCTGAAACTAGAAACTTGGAAATCGGACAGTAGATAAGATTTGTCATGTAAGGTATGTAGGGTAAAGAAGGATTTCTTGGAAATTAGAAGAAAGGAAAGGAGTCGCCATCTCTCCGAACACTTAAGGATGGAGACTTGAAATTTGGTATTTGGATTTCACATTTTGAATACACGTGTTTCAACTTTTTTTCATACTTTAGTAAATAACACAAACTATTATATAAAAGACGAAGTTCTGAACGAATAACTGGTCGCACAAGCCAAACCGCTGAAACTAGAAACTTGGAATTCGGACAGTAGATAAGATTTGTCATGTAAGGTATGTTGGGTAAAGAAGGATTTCTTGGAAGTTAGAAGAAAGGAAAGGAGTCGCCATCTCTCCGAACACTTAAGGATGGAGACTTGAAATTTGGTATTTGGATTTCACATTTTGAATACACGTGTTTCAACGTTTTTTCATACTTTAGTAAATAACACAAACTATTATATAAAAGACGAAGTTCTGAATGAATAACTGGTCGCACAAGCCAAACCACTCAAACTAGAAACTTGGAATTCGGACAGTAGATAAGATTTGTCATGTAAGGTATGTAGGGTAAAGAATGATTTCTTGGAAATTAGAAGAAAGGAAAGGAGTCGCCATCTCTTCGAACCCTTAAGGATGGAGGTATTTGGATTTCACATTTTGAATACACGTGTTTCAACGATTTTTCATACTTTAGTAAATAACACAAACTATTATATAAAAGACGAAGTCCTGAATGAATAACTGGTCGCACAAGCCAAACCGCTGAAACTAGAAACTTGGAATTCGGGCAGTAGATAAGATTTGTCATGTAAGGTATGTAGGGTAAAGAAGGATTTCTTGGAAATTAGAAGAAAGGAAAGGAGTCGCCATCTCTCCGAACACTTAAGGATGGAGACTTGAAATTTGGTATTTGGATTTCACATTTTGAATACACGTGTTTCAACGTTTTTTCATACTTTAGTAAATAACACAAACTATTATATAAAAGACGAAGTTCTTAACGAATAACTGGTCGCACAAGCCAAACCGCTGAAACTAGAAACTTGGAATTCGGACAGTAGATAAGATTTGTCAAGTAAGGTATGTAGGGTAAAGAAGGATTTCTTGGAAATTAGAAGAAAGGAAAGGAGTCGCCATCTCTCCGAACACTTAAGGATGGAGACTTGAAATTTGGTATTTGGATTTCACATTTTGAATACACGTGTTTGAACTTTTTTTCATACTTTAGTAAATAACACAAACTATTATATAAAAGACGAAGTTCTGAACGAATAACTGGTCGCACAAGCCAAACCGCTGAAACTAGAAACTTGGAATTCGGACAGTAGATAAGATTTGTCATGTAAGGTATGTAGGGTAAAGAAGGATTTCTTGGAAGTTAGAAGAAAGGAAAGGAGTCGCCATCTCTCCGAACACTTAAGAATGGAGACTTGAAATTTGGTATTTGGATTTCACATTTTGAATACACGTGTTTCAACGTTTTTTCATACTTTAGTAAATAACACAAACTATTATATAAAAGACGAAGTTCTGAATGAATAACTGGTCGCACAAGCCAAACCGCTGAAACTAGAAACTTGGAATTCGGACAGTAGATAAGATTTGTCATGTAAGGTATGTAGGGTAAAGAATGATTTCTTGGAAATTAGAAGAAAGGAAAGGAGTCGCCATCTCTCCGAACCCTTAAGGATGGAGGTATTTGGATTTCACATTTTGAATACACGTGTTTCAACGATTTTTCATACTTTAGTAAATAACACAAAGTATTATATAAAAGACGAAGTCCTGAATGAATAACTGGTCGCACAAGCCATCCGCTGAAACTAGAAACTTGGAATTCGGGCAGTAGATAAGATTTGTCATGTAAGGTATGTAGGGTAGAGAAGGATTTCTTGGAAATTAGAAGAAAGGAAAGGAGTCGCCATCTCTCCGAACCCTTCAGGATGGAGACTTGAAATGTGGTATTTGGATTTCACATTTTGAATACACGTGTTTCACGTTTTTTCATACTTTAGTAAATAACACAAACTATTATATAAAAGACGAAGTTCTGAATGAATAACTGGTCGCACAAGCCAAAACTCTGAAAGTACAAACTTGGAATTCGGACAGTAGATAAGATTTGTCTTGTAAGGTATGTAGGGTAAAGAAGGATTTCTTGGAAATTAGAAGAAAGGAAAGGAGTCGCCATCTCTCTGAACCCTTAAGGATGGAAATATTTGGATTTCACATTTTGAATACACGTGTTCAACGTTTTTTCATACTTTAGTAAATAACACAAACTATTATATAAAAGACGAAGTCCTGAATGAATAACTGGTCGCACAAGCCAAACCGCTGAAACTAGAAACTTGGAATTCGAACAGTAGATAAGATTTGTCATGTAAGGTATGTAGGGTAAAGAATGATTTCTTGGAAATTAGAAGAAAGTAAAGGAGTCGCCATCTCTTCGAACCCTTAAGGATGGAGGTATTTGGATTTCACATTTTGAATACACGTGTTTCAACGTTTTTTCATACTTTAGTAAATAACACTAACTATTATATAAAAGACGAAGTCCTGAATGAATAACTGGTCGCACAAGCCAAACCGCAGAAACTAGAAACTTGGAATTCGGACAGTAGATAAGATTTGTCATGTAAGGTATGTAGGGTAAAGAAGGATTTCTTGGAAATTAGAAGAAAGGAAAGGAGTCGCCATCTCTCCGAACCCTTCAGGATGGAGTTTTGAAATTTGGTATTTGGATTCCACATTTTGAATACACGTGTTTCAACGTTTTTTCATACTTTAGTAAATAACACAAACTATTATATAAAAGACGAAGTCCTGAATGAATAACTGGTCGCACAAGCCAAAACTCTGAAAGTAGAAACTTGGAATTCGGACAGTTGATAAGATTTGTCATGTAAGGTATGTTGGGTAAAGAAGGATTTCTTGGAAGTTAGAAGAAAGGAAAGGAGTCGCCATCTCTCCGAACACTTAAGGATGGAGACTTGAAATTTGGTATTTGGATTCCACATTTTGAATACACGTGTTTCAACGTTTTTTCATACTTTAGTAAATAATACAAACTATTATATAAAAGACGAAGTTCTTAACGAATAACTGGTCGCACAAGCCAAACCGCTGAAACTAGAAACTTGGAAATCGGACAGTAGATAAGATTTGTCATGTAAGGTATGTAGGGTAAAGAAGGATTTCTTGGAAATTAGAAGAAAGGAAAGGAGTCGCCATCTCTCCGAACACTTAAGGATGGAGACTTGAAATTTGGTATTTGGATTTCACATTTTGAATACACGTGTTTCAACTTTTTTTCATACTTTAGTAAATAACACAAACTATTATATAAAAGACGAAGTTCTGAACGAATAACTGGTCGCACAAGCCAAACCGCTGAAACTAGAAACTTGGAATTCGGACAGTAGATAAGATTTGTCATGTAAGGTATGTTGGGTAAAGAAGGATTTCTTGGAAGTTAGAAGAAAGGAAAGGAGTCGCCATCTCTCCGAACACTTAAGGATGGAGACTTGAAATTTGGTATTTGGATTTCACATTTTGAATACACGTGTTTCAACGTTTTTTCATACTTTAGTAAATAACACAAACTATTATATAAAAGACGAAGTTCTGAATGAATAACTGGTCGCACAAGCCAAACCACTCAAACTAGAAACTTGGAATTCGGACAGTAGATAAGATTTGTCATGTAAGGTATGTAGGGTAAAGAATGATTTCTTGGAAATTAGAAGAAAGGAAAGGAGTCGCCATCTCTTCGAACCCTTAAGGATGGAGGTATTTGGATTTCACATTTTGAATACACGTGTTTCAACGATTTTTCATACTTTAGTAAATAACACAAACTATTATATAAAAGACGAAGTCCTGAATGAATAACTGGTCGCACAAGCCAAACCGCTGAAACTAGAAACTTGGAATTCGGGCAGTAGATAAGATTTGTCATGTAAGGTATGTAGGGTAAAGAAGGATTTCTTGGAAATTAGAAGAAAGGAAAGGAGTCGCCATCTCTCCGAACACTTAAGGATGGAGACTTGAAATTTGGTATTTGGATTTCACATTTTGAATACACGTGTTTCAACGTTTTTTCATACTTTAGTAAATAACACAAACTATTATATAAAAGACGAAGTTCTTAACGAATAACTGGTCGCACAAGCCAAACCGCTGAAACTAGAAACTTGGAATTCGGACAGTAGATAAGATTTGTCAAGTAAGGTATGTAGGGTAAAGAAGGATTTCTTGGAAATTAGAAGAAAGGAAAGGAGTCGCCATCTCTCCGAACACTTAAGGATGGAGACTTGAAATTTGGTATTTGGATTTCACATTTTGAATACACGTGTTTGAACTTTTTTTCATACTTTAGTAAATAACACAAACTATTATATAAAAGACGAAGTTCTGAACGAATAACTGGTCGCACAAGCCAAACCGCTGAAACTAGAAACTTGGAATTCGGACAGTAGATAAGATTTGTCATGTAAGGTATGTAGGGTAAAGAAGGATTTCTTGGAAGTTAGAAGAAAGGAAAGGAGTCGCCATCTCTCCGAACACTTAAGAATGGAGACTTGAAATTTGGTATTTGGATTTCACATTTTGAATACACGTGTTTCAACGTTTTTTCATACTTTAGTAAATAACACAAACTATTATATAAAAGACGAAGTTCTGAATGAATAACTGGTCGCACAAGCCAAACCGCTGAAACTAGAAACTTGGAATTCGGACAGTAGATAAGATTTGTCATGTAAGGTATGTAGGGTAAAGAATGATTTCTTGGAAATTAGAAGAAAGGAAAGGAGTCGCCATCTCTCCGAACCCTTAAGGATGGAGGTATTTGGATTTCACATTTTGAATACACGTGTTTCAACGATTTTTCATACTTTAGTAAATAACACAAAGTATTATATAAAAGACGAAGTCCTGAATGAATAACTGGTCGCACAAGCCATCCGCTGAAACTAGAAACTTGGAATTCGGGCAGTAGATAAGATTTGTCATGTAAGGTATGTAGGGTAGAGAAGGATTTCTTGGAAATTAGAAGAAAGGAAAGGAGTCGCCATCTCTCCGAACCCTTCAGGATGGAGACTTGAAATGTGGTATTTGGATTTCACATTTTGAATACACGTGTTTCACGTTTTTTCATACTTTAGTAAATAACACAAACTATTATATAAAAGACGAAGTTCTGAATGAATAACTGGTCGCACAAGCCAAAACTCTGAAAGTACAAACTTGGAATTCGGACAGTAGATAAGATTTGTCTTGTAAGGTATGTAGGGTAAAGAAGGATTTCTTGGAAATTAGAAGAAAGGAAAGGAGTCGCCATCTCTCTGAACCCTTAAGGATGGAAATATTTGGATTTCACATTTTGAATACACGTGTTCAACGTTTTTTCATACTTTAGTAAATAACACAAACTATTATATAAAAGACGAAGTCCTGAATGAATAACTGGTCGCACAAGCCAAACCGCTGAAACTAGAAACTTGGAATTCGAACAGTAGATAAGATTTGTCATGTAAGGTATGTAGGGTAAAGAATGATTTCTTGGAAATTAGAAGAAAGTAAAGGAGTCGCCATCTCTTCGAACCCTTAAGGATGGAGGTATTTGGATTTCACATTTTGAATACACGTGTTTCAACGTTTTTTCATACTTTAGTAAATAACACTAACTATTATATAAAAGACGAAGTCCTGAATGAATAACTGGTCGCACAAGCCAAACCGCAGAAACTAGAAACTTGGAATTCGGACAGTAGATAAGATTTGTCATGTAAGGTATGTAGGGTAAAGAAGGATTTCTTGGAAATTAGAAGAAAGGAAAGGAGTCGCCATCTCTCCGAACCCTTCAGGATGGAGTTTTGAAATTTGGTATTTGGATTCCACATTTTGAATACACGTGTTTCAACGTTTTTTCATACTTTAGTAAATAACACAAACTATTATATAAAAGACGAAGTCCTGAATGAATAACTGGTCGCACAAGCCAAAACTCTGAAAGTAGAAACTTGGAATTCGGACAGTTGATAAGATTTGTCATGTAAGGTATGTAGGGTAAAGAAGGATTTCTTGGAAATTAGAAGAAAGGAAAGGAGACGCCATCTCTCCGAACCCTTCAGGATGGAGACTTGAAAATCGGTATTTGGATTTTACATTTTGAATACACGTGTTTCAACGTTTTTTCATACTTTAGTAAATAACACAAACTATTATATAAAAGACGAAGTCCTGAATGAATAACTGGTCGCACAAGCCAAACCGCTGAAACTAGAAACTTGGAATTCGGACAGTAGATAAGGTCTGTCATGTAAGGTATGTAGGGTAAAGAAGGATTTCTTGGAAATTAGAAGAAAGGAAAGGAGTCACCATCTCTCCGAACCCTTCAGGATGGAGAGTTGAAATGTGGTATTTGGATTTCACATTTTGAATACACGTGTTTCAACGTTTTTTCATACTTTAGTAAATAACACAAACTATTATATAGAAGACGAAGTTCTGACTGAATAACTGGTCGCACAAGCCAAACCGCTGAAACTAGAAACTTGGAATTCGGACAGTAGATAAGATTTGTCATGTAAGGTATGTAGGGTAAAGAAGGATTTCTTGGAAATTAGAAGAAAGGAAAGGAGTCGCCATCTCTCCGAAAACTTAAGGATGGAGACTTGAAATTTGGTATTTGGATTTCACATTTTGAATACACGTGTTTCAACGTTTTTTCATACTTTAGTAAATAACACAAACTATTATATAAAAGACGAAGTTCTTAACGAATAACTGGTCGCACAAGCCAAACCGCTGAAACTAGAAACTTGGAATTCGGACAGTAGATAAGATTTGTCATGTAAGGTATGTAGGGTAAAGAAGGATTTCTTGGAAATTAGAAGAAAGGAGAGGAGTCGCCATCTGTCCGAACACTTAAGGATGGAGACTTGAAATTTGGTATTTGGATTTCACATTTTGAATACACGTGTTTCAACGTTTTTTCATACTTTAGTAAATAACACAAACTATTATATAAAAGACGAAGTTCTGAATGAATAACTGGTCGCACAAGCCAAACCGCTGAAACTAGAAACTTGGAATTCGGACAGCAGATAAGATTTGTCATGTAAGGTATGTAGGGTAAAGAATGATTTCTTGGAAATTAGAAGAAAGGAAAGGAGTCGCCATTTCTCCGAACCCTTAAGGATGGAGACTTGAAATTTGGTATTTGGATTTCACATTTTGAATACACGTGTTTCAACGTTTTTTCATACTTTAGTAAATAACACAAACTATTATATAAAAGACGAAGTTCTGAATGAATAACTGGCCGCACAAGCCAAACCGCTGAAACTAGAAACTTTGAATTCGGACAGTAGATAAGATTTTCATGTATGGTATGTAGGGTAAAGAAGGATTTCTTGGAAATTAGAAGAAAGGAAAGGAGTCGCCATCTCTCCGAACCCTTAAGGATGGAGCCTTGAAATTTGGTATTTGGATTTCACATTTTGAATACACGTGTTTCAACGTTTTTTCATACTTTAGTAAATAACACAAACTATTATATAAAAGACGAAGTTCTGAATGAATAACTGGTCGCACAAGCCAAAGCGCTGGAGCTAGAAACTTGGAATTCGGACAGTAGATAAGATTTGTCATGTAAGGTATGTAGGGTAAAGAATGATTTCTTGGAAATTAGAAGAAAGGAAAGGAGTCACCATCTCTCCGAACACTTAAGGATGGAGACTTGAAATTTGGTATTTGGATTTCGCATTTTGAATATACGTATTTCAACGATTTTTCATACTTTAGTAAATAACACAAACTATTATATAAAAGACGAAGTTCTGAATGAATAACTGGTCGCACAAGCCAAACCGCTGAAACTAGAAACTTGGAATTCGGACAGTATATAAGATTTGTCATGTAAGGTATGTAGGGTTAAGAATGATTTCTTGGAAATTAGAAGAAAGGAAAGGAGTCGCCATCTCTCCCAATCCCTTAAGGATGGAGGTATTTGGATTTCACATTTTGAATACACGTGTTTCAACGTTTTTTCATACTTTAGTAGACAACACAAACTATTATATAAAAGACGAAGTCCTGAATGAATAACTGGTCGCACAAGCCAAACCGCTGAAACTAGAAACTTGGAATTCGGACAGTAGATAAGATTTGTCATGTAAGGTATGTAGGGTAAAGAATGATTTCTTGGAAATTAGAAGAAAGGAAAGGAGTCGCCATCTCTTCGAACCCTTAAGGATGGAGGTATTTGGATTTCACATTTTGAATACACGTGTTTCAACGTTTTTTCATACTTTAGTAAATAACACTAACTATTATATAAAAGACGAAGTTCTGAATGAATAACTGGTCGCACAAGCCAAACCGCTGAAACTAGAAACTTGGAATTCGGACAGTAGATAAGATTTGTCATGTAAGGTATGTAGGGTAAAGAATGATTTCTTGGAAATTAGAAGAAAGGAAAGGAGTCGCCATCTCTCCGAACCCTTCAGGATGGAGACTTGAAATGTGGTATTTGGATTTCACATTTTGAATACACGTGTTTCAACGCTTTTTCATACTTTAGTAAATAACACAAACTATTATATAAAAGACGAAGTTCTTAACGAATAACTGGTCGCACAAGCCAAACCGCTGAAACTAGAAACTTGGAATTCGGACAGTAGATAAGATTTGTCATGTAAGGTATGTAGGGTAAAGAAGGATTTCTTGGAAATTAGAAGAAAGGAAAGGAGTCGCCATCTGTCCGAACACTTAAGGATGGAGACTTGAAATTTGGTATTTGGATTTCACATTTTGAATACACGTGTTTCAACGTTTTTTCATACTTTAGTAAATAACACAAACTATTATATAAAAGACGAAGTTCTGAATGAATAACTGGTCGCACAAGCCAAACCGCTGAAACTAGAAACTTGGAATTCGGACAGCAGATAAGATTTGTCATGTAAGGTATGTAGGGTAAAGAATGATTTCTTGGAAATTAGAAGAAAGGAAAGGAGTCGCCATCTCTCCGAACCCTTAAGGATGGAGACTTGAAATTTGGTATTTGGATTTCACATTTTGAATACACGTGTTTCAACGTTTTTTCATACTTTAGTAAATAACACAAACTATTATATAAAAGACGAAGTTCTGAATGAATAACTGGCAGCACAAGCCAAACCGGTGAAACTAGAAACTTTGAATTCGGACAGTAGATAAGATTTTCATTATGGTATGTAGGGTAAAGAATGATTTCTTGGAAATTAGAAGAAAGGAAAGGAGTCGCCATCTCTCAGAACCCTTAAGGATGGAGACTTGAAATTTGGTATTTGGATTTCACATTTTGAATACACGTGTTTCAACGTTTTTTCATACTTTAGTAAATAACACAAACTATTATATAAAAGACGAAGTTCTGAATGAATAACTGGTCGCACAAGCCAAACCGCTGGAGCTAGAAACTTGGAATTCGGACAGTAGATAAGATTTGTCATGTAAGGTATGTAGGGTAAAGAATGATTTCTTGGAAATTAGAAGAAAGGAAAGGAGTCGCCATCTCTTCGAACCCTTAAGGATGGAGGTATTTGGATTTCACATTTTGAATACACGTGTTCAACGTTTTTTCATACTTTAGTAAATAACACAAACTATTATATAAAAGACGAAGTCCTGAATGAATAACTGGTCGCACAAGCCAAACCGCTGAAACTAGAAACTTGGAATTCGGGCAGTAGATAAGATTTGTCATGTAAGGAATGTAGGGTAAAGAAGGATTTCTTGGAAATTAGAAGAAAGGAAAGGAGTCGCCATCTCTCCGAACCCTTCAGGATGGAGACTTGAAAATCGGTATTTGGATTTTACATTTTGAATACACGTGTTTCAACGTTTTTTCATACTTTAGTAAATAACACAAACTATTATATAAAAGACGAAGTTCTGAATGAATAACTGGTCGCACAAGCCAAACCGCTGAAACTAGAAACTTGGAATTCGGACAGTAGATAAGATTTGTCATGTAAGGTATGTAGGGTAAAGAATGATTTCTTGGAAATTAGAAGAAAGGAAAGGAGTCGCCATCTCTTCGAACCCTTAAGGATGGAGGTATTTGGATTTCACATTTTGAATACACGTGTTCAACGTTTTTTCATACTTTAGTAAATAACACAAACTATTATATAAAAGACGAAGTCCTGAATGAATAACTGGTCGCACAATCCAAACCGCTGAATTTAGAAACTTGGAATTCGAACAGTAGATAAGATTTGTCATGTAAGGTATGTAGGGTAAAGAATGATTTCTTGGAAATTAGAAGAAAGGAAAGGAGTCGCCATCTCTCCGAACCCTTCAGGATGGAGACTTGAAATGTGGTATTTGGATTTCACATTTTGAATACACGTGTTTCAACGCTTTTTCATACTTTAGTAAATAACACAAACTATTATATAAAGAAGAAGTTCTTAACGAATAACTGGTCGCACAAGCCAAACCGCTGAAACTAGAAACTTGGAATTCGGACAGTAGATAAGATTTGTCATGTAAGGTATGTAGGGTAAAGAAGGATTTCTTGGAAATTAGAAGAAAGGAAAGGAGTCGCCATCTCTCCGAAAATTTAAGGATGGAGTTTTGAAATTTGGTATTTGGATTCCACATTTTGAATACACGTGTTTCAACGTTTTTTCATACTTTAGTAAATAACACAAACTATTATATAAAAGACGAAGTCCTGAATGAATAACTGGTCGCACAAGCCAAACCGCTGAAACTAGAAACTTGGAATTCGGACAGTAGATAAGATTTGTCATGTAAGGTATGTAGGGTAAAGAAGGATTTCTTGGAAATTAGAAGAAAGGAAAGGAGTCGCCATCTCTCCGAACCCTTCAGGATGGAGACTTGAAATGTGGTATTTGGATTTCACATTTTGAATACACGTGTTCAACGTTTTTTCATACTTTAGTAAATAACACAAACTATTATATAAAAGACGAAGTCCTGAATGAATAACTGGTCGCACAAGCCAAAACTCTGAAAGTAGAAACTTGGAATTCGGACAGTTGATAAGATTTGTCATGTAAGGTATGTAGGGTAAAGAAGGATTTCTTGGAAATTAGAAGAAAGGAAAGGAGACGCCATCTCTCCGAACCCTTCAGGATGGAGACTTGAAAATCGGTATTTGGATTTTACATTTTGAATACACGTGTTTCAACGTTTTTTCATACTTTAGTAAATAACACAAACTATTATATAAAAGACGAAGTCCTGAATGAATAACTGGTCGCACAAGCCAAACCGCTGAAACTAGAAACTTGGAATTCGGACAGTAGATAAGATCTGTCATGTAAGGTATGTAGGGTAAAGAAGGATTTCTTGGAAATTAGAAGAAAGGAAAGGAGTCACCATCTCTCCGAACCCTTCAGGATGGAGACTTGAAATGTGGTATTTGGATTTCACATTTTGAATACGAGTGTTTCAACGTTTTTTCATACTTTAGTAAATAACACAAACTATTATATAGAAGACGAAGTTCTGAATGAATAACTGGTCGCACAAGCCAAACCGCTGAAACTAGAAACTTGGAATTCGGACAGTAGATAAGATTTGTCATGTAAGGTATGTAGGGTAAAGAAGGATTTCTTGGAAATTAGAAGAAAGGAAAGGAGTCGCCATCTCTCCGAAAACTTAAGGATGGAGACTTGAAATTTGGTATTTGGATTTCACATTTTGAATACACGTGTTTCAACGTTTTTTCATACTTTAGTAAATAACACAAACTATTATATAAAAGACGAAGTTCTTAACGAATAACTGGTCGCACAAGCCAAACCGCTGAAACTAGAAACTTGGAATTCGGACAGTAGATAAGATTTGTCATGTAAGGTATGTAGGGTAAAGAAGGATTTCTTGGAAATTAGAAGAAAGGAAAGGAGTCGCCATCTGTCCGAACACTTAAGGATGGAGACTTGAAATTTGGTATTTGGATTTCACATTTTGAATACACGTGTTTCAACGTTTTTTCATACTTTAGTAAATAACACAAACTATTATATAAAAGACGAAGTTCTGAATGAATAACTGGTCGCACAAGCCAAACCGCTGAAACTAGAAACTTGGAATTCGGACAGCAGATAAGATTTGTCATGTAAGGTATGTAGGGTAAAGAATGATTTCTTGGAAATTAGAAGAAAGGAAAGGAGTCGCCATTTCTCCGAACCCTTAAGGATGGAGACTTGAAATTTGGTATTTGGATTTCACATTTTGAATACACGTGTTTCAACGTTTTTTCATACTTTAGTAAATAACACAAACTATTATATAAAAGACGAAGTTCTGAATGAATAACTGGCCGCACAAGCCAAACCGCTGAAACTAGAAACTTTGAATTCGGACAGTAGATATGATTTTCATGTATGGTATGTAGGGTAAAGAAGGATTTCTTGGAAATTAGAAGAAAGGAAAGGAGTCGCCATCTCTCCGAACCCTTAAGGATGGAGCCTTGAAATTTGGTATTTGGATTTCACATTTTGAATACACGTGTTTCAACGTTTTTTCATACTTTAGTAAATAACACAAACTATTATATAAAAGACGAAGTTCTGAATGAATAACTGGTCGCACAAGCCAAAGCGCTGGAGCTAGAAACTTGGAATTCGGACAGTAGATAAGATTTGTCATGTAAGGTATGTAGGGTAAAGAATGATTTCTTGGAAATTAGAAGAAAGGAAAGGAGTCACCATCTCTCCGAACACTTAAGGATGGAGACTTGAAATTTGGTATTTGGATTTCGCATTTTGAATATACGTATTTCAACGATTTTTCATACTTTAGTAAATAACACAAACTATTATATAAAAGACGAAGTTCTGAATGAATAACTGGTCGCACAAGCCAAACCGCTGAAACTAGAAACTTGGAATTCGGACAGTATATAAGATTTGTCATGTAAGGTATGTAGGGTTAAGAATGATTTCTTGGAAATTAGAAGAAAGGAAAGGAGTCGCCATCTCTCCCAATCCCTTAAGGATGGAGGTATTTGGATTTCACATTTTGAATACACGTGTTTCAACGTTTTTTCATACTTTAGTAGACAACACAAACTATTATATAAAAGACGAAGTCCTGAATGAATAACTGGTCGCACAAGCCAAACCGCTGAAACTAGAAACTTGGAATTCGGACAGTAGATAAGATTTGTCATGTAAGGTATGTAGGGTAAAGAATGATTTCTTGGAAATTAGAAGAAAGGAAAGGAGTCGCCATCTCTTCGAACCCTTAAGGATGGAGGTATTTGGATTTCACATTTTGAATACACGTGTTTCAACGTTTTTTCATACTTTAGTAAATAACACTAACTATTATATAAAAGACGAAGTTCTGAATGAATAACTGGTCGCACAAGCCAAACCGCTGAAACTAGAAACTTGGAATTCGGACAGTAGATAAGATTTGTCATGTAAGGTATGTAGGGTAAAGAATGATTTCTTGGAAATTAGAAGAAAGGAAAGGAGTCGCCATCTCTCCGAACCCTTCAGGATGGAGACTTGAAATGTGGTATTTGGATTTCACATTTTGAATACACGTGTTTCAACGCTTTTTCATACTTTAGTAAATAACACAAACTATTATATAAAAGACGAAGTTCTTAACGAATAACTGGTCGCACAAGCCAAACCGCTGAAACTAGAAACTTGGAATTCGGACAGTAGATAAGATTTGTCATGTAAGGTATGTAGGGTAAAGAAGGATTTCTTGGAAATTAGAAGAAAGGAAAGGAGTCGCCATCTGTCCGAACACTTAAGGATGGAGACTTGAAATTTGGTATTTGGATTTCACATTTTGAATACATGTGTTTCAACGTTTTTTCATACTTTAGTAAATAACACAAACTATTATATAAAAGACGAAGTTCTGAATGAATAACTGGTCGCACAAGCCAAACCGCTGAAACTAGAAACTTGGAATTCGGACAGCAGATAAGATTTGTCATGTAAGGTATGTAGGGTAAAGAATGATTTCTTGGAAATTAGAAGAAAGGAAAGGAGTCGCCATCTCTCCGAACCCTTAAGGATGGAGACTTGAAATTTGGTATTTGGATTTCACATTTTGAATACACGTGTTTCAACGTTTTTTCATACTTTAGTAAATAACACAAACTATTATATAAAAGACGAAGTTCTGAATGAATAACTGGCCGCACAAGCCAAACCGGTGAAACTAGAAACTTTGAATTCGGACAGTAGATAAGATTTTCATTATGGTATGTAGGGTAAAGAATGATTTCTTGGAAATTAGAAGAAAGGAAAGGAGTCGCCATCTCTCCGAACCCTTAAGGATGGAGACTTGAAATTTGGTATTTGGATTTCACATTTTGAATACACGTGCTTCAACGTTTTTTCATACTTTAGTAAATAACACAAACTATTATATAAAAGACGAAGTTCTGAATGAATAACTGGTCGCACAAGCCAAACCGCTGGAGCTAGAAACTTGGAATTCGGACAGTAGATAAGATTTGTCATGTAAGGTATGTAGGGTAAAGAATGATTTCTTGGAAATTAGAAGAAAGGAAAGGAGTCGCCATCTCTTCGAACCCTTAAGGATGGAGGTATTTGGATTTCACATTTTGAATACACGTGTTCAACGTTTTTTCATACTTTAGTAAATAACACAAACTATTATATAAAAGACGAAGTCCTGAATGAATAACTGGTCGCACAAGCCAAACCGCTGAAACTAGAAACTTGGAATTCGGGCAGTAGATAAGATTTGTCATGTAAGGAATGTAGGGTAAAGAAGGATTTCTTGGAAATTAGAAGAAAGGAAAGGAGTCGCCATCTCTCCGAACCCTTCAGGATGGAGACTTGAAAATCGGTATTTGGATTTTACATTTTGAATACACGTGTTTCAACGTTTTTTCATACTTTAGTAAATAACACAAACTATTATATAAAAGACGAAGTTCTGAATGAATAACTGGTCGCACAAGCCAAACCGCTGAAACTAGAAACTTGGAATTCGGACAGTAGATAAGATTTGTCATGTAAGGTATGTAGGGTAAAGAATGATTTCTTGGAAATTAGAAGAAAGGAAAGGAGTCGCCATCTCTTCGAACCCTTAAGGATGGAGGTATTTGGATTTCACATTTTGAATACACGTGTTCAACGTTTTTTCATACTTTAGTAAATAACACAAACTATTATATAAAAGACGAAGTCCTGAATGAATAACTGGTCGCACAATCCAAACCGCTGAATTTAGAAACTTGGAATTCGAACAGTAGATAAGATTTGTCATGTAAGGTATGTAGGGTAAAGAATGATTTCTTGGAAATTAGAAGAAAGGAAAGGAGTCACCATCTCTCCGAACCCTTCAGGATGGAGACTTGAAATGTGGTATTTGGATTTCACATTTTGAATACACGTGTTTCAACGCTTTTTCATACTTTAGTAAATAACACAAACTATTATATAAAGAAGAAGTTCTTAACGAATAACTGGTCGCACAAGCCAAACCGCTGAAACTAGAAACTTGGAATTCGGACAGTAGATAAGATTTGTCATGTAAGGTATGTAGGGTAAAGAAGGATTTCTTGGAAATTAGAAGAAAGGAAAGGAGTCGCCATCTGTCCGAGCACTTAAGGATGGAGATTTGAAATTTGGTATTTGGATTTCACATTTTGAATACACGTGTTTCAACGTTTTTTCATACTTTAGTAAATAACACAAACTATTATATAAAAGACGAAGTTCTGAATGAATAACTGGTCGCACGAGCCAAACCGCTGAAACTAGAAACTTGGAATTCGGACAGCAGATAAGATTTGTCATGTAAGGTATGAAGGGTAAAGAATGATTTCTTGGAAATTAGAAGAAAGGAAAGGAGTCGCCATCTCTCCGAACCCTTAAGGATGGAGACTTGAAATTTGGTATTTGGATTTCACATTTTGAATACACGTGTTTCAACGTTTTTTCATACTTTAGTAAATAACACAAACTATTATATAAAAGACGAAGTTCTGAATGAATAACTGGCCGCACAAGCCAAACCGGTGAAACTAGAAACTTTGAATTCGAACAGTAGATAAGATTTTCATGTATGGTATGTAGGGTAAAGAATGATTTCTTGGAAATTAGAAGAAAGGAAAGGAGTCGCCATCTCTCCGAACCCTTAAGGATGGAGACTTGAAATTTGGTATTTGGATTTCACATTTTGAATACACGTGTTTCAACGTTTTTTCATACTTTAGTAAATAACACAAACTATTATATAAAAGACGAAGTTCTGAATGAATAACTGGTCGCACAAGCCAAACCGCTGGAGCTAGAAACTTGGAATTCGGACAGTAGATAAGATTTGTCATGTAAGGTATGTAGGGTAAAGAATGATTTCTTGGAAATTAGAAGAAAGGAAAGGAGTCACCATCTCTCCGAACACTTAAGGATGGAGACTTGAAATTTGGTATTTGGATTTCACATTTTGAATATACGTGTTTCAACGATTTTTCAGACTTTAGTAAATAACACAAACTATTATATAAAAGACGAAGTTCTGAATGAATAACTGGTCGCACAAGCCGAACCGCAGAAACTAGAAACTTGGAATTCGGACAGTATATAAGATTTGTCATGTAAGGTATGTAGGGTTAAGAATGATTTCTTGGAAATTAGAAGAAAGGAAAGGAGTCGCCATCTCTCCGAATCCTTTAAGGATGGAGGTATTTGGATTTCACATTTTGAATACACGTGTTTCAACGTTTTTTCATACTTTAGTAGACAACACAAACTATTATATAAAAGACGAAGTCCTGAATGAATAACTGGTCGCACAAGCCAAACCGCTGAAACTAGAAACTTGGAATTCGGACAGTAGATAAGATTTGTCATGTAAGGTATGTAGGGTAAAGATAGATTTCTTGGAAATTAGAAGAAAGGAAAGGAGTCGCCATCTCTTCGAACCCTTAAGGATGGAGGTATTTGGATTTCACATTTTGAATACACGTGTTTCAACGTTTTTTCATACTTTAGTAAATAACACTAACTATTATATAAAAGACGAAGTTCTGAATGAATAACTGGTCGCACAAGCCAAACCGCTGAAACTAGAAACTTGGAATTCGGACAGTAGATAAGATTTGTCATGTAAGGTATGTAGTGTAAAGAATGATTTCTTGGAAATTAGAAGAAAGGAAAGGAGTCGCCATCTCTCCGAACACTTAAGGATGGAGACTTGAAATTTGGTATTTGGATTTCACATTTTGAATACACGTGTTTACACGTTTTTTCATACTTTAGTAAATAACACAAACTATTATATAAGAGACGAAGTTCTGAATGAATAACTGGTCGCACAAGCCAAACCGCTGAAACTAGAAACTTGGAATTCGGACAGTAGATAAGATTTGTCATGTAAGGTATGTAGGGTAAAGAAGGATTTTTGGAAATTAGAAGAAAGGAAAGGATTCGCCATCTCTCCGAACCCTTAAGGATGGAGGTATTTGGATTTCACATTTTGAATACACGTGTTTCAACGATTTTTCATACTTTAGTAAATAACACAAACTATTATAAAAAAGACGAAGTCCTGAATGAATAACTGGTCGCACAAGCCAAACCGCTGAAACTAGAAACTTGGAATTCGGGCAGTAGATAAGATTTGTCATGTAAGGAATGTAGGGTAAAGAAGGATTTCTTGGAAATTAGAAGAAAGGAAAGGAGTCGCCATCTCTCCGAACCCTTCAGGATGGAGACTTGAGATGTGGTATTTGGATTTCGCATTTTGAATACACGTGTTTCACGTTTTTTCATACTTTAGTAAATAACACAAACTATTATATAAAAGACGAAGTTCTGAATGAATAACTGGTCGCACAAGCCAAAACTCTGAAAGTACAAACTTGGAATTCGGACAGTAGATAAGATTTGTCATGTAAGGTATGTAAGGTAAAGAAGGATTTCTTGGAAATTAGAAGAAAGGAAAGGAGTCGCCATCTCTCCGAACCCTTAAGGATGGAAATATTTGGATTTCACATTTTGAATACACGTGTTCAACGTTTTTTCATACTTTAGTAAATAACACAAACTATTATATAAAAGACGAAGTCCTGAATGAATAACTGGTCGCACAAGCCAAACCGCTGAAACTAGAAACTTGGAATTCGAACAGTAGATAAGATTTGTCATGTAAGGTATGTAGGGTAAAGAATGATTTCTTGGAAATTAGAAGAAAGGAAAGGAGTCGCCATCTCTTCGAACCCTTAAGGATGGAGGTATTTGGATTTCACATTTTGAATACACGTGTTTCAACGTTTTTTCATACTTTAGTAAATAACACTAACTATTATATAAAAGACGAAGTTCTGAATGAATAACTGGTCGCACAAGCAAAACCGCTGAAACTAGAAACTTGGAATTCGGACAGTAGATAAGATTTGTCATGTAAGGTATGTAGGGTAAAGAATGATTTCTTGGAAATTAGAAAAAAGGAAAGGAGTCGCCATCTCTCCGAACACTTAAGGATGGAGACTTGAAATTTAGTATTTGGATTTCACATTTTGAATACACGTGTTTACACGTTTTTTCATACTTTAGTAAATAACACAAACTATTATATAAAAGACGAAGTTCTGAATGAATAACTGGTCGCACAAGCCAAACCGCTGAAACTAGAAACTTGGAATTCGGACAGTAGATAAGATTTGTCATGTAAGGTATGTAGGGTAAAGAATGATTTCTTGGAAATTAGAAGAAATGAAAGGAGTCGCCATCTCTCCGAATCCCTTAAGGATGGAGGTATTTGGATTTCACATTTTGAATACACGTGTTTCAACGTTTTTTCATACTTTAGTAGATAACACAAACTATTATATAAAAGACGAAGTCCTGAATGAATAACTGGTCGCACAAGCCAAACCGCTGAAACTAGAAACTTGGAATTCGGACAGTAGATAAGATTTGTCATGTAAGGTATGTAGGGTAAAGAATGTTTTCTTGGAAATTAGAAGAAAGGAAAGGAGTCGCCATCTCTTCGAACCCTTAAGGATGGAGGTATTTGGATTTCACATTTTGAATACACGTGTTTACACGTTTTTTCATACTTTAGTAAATAACACTAACTATTATATAAAAGACGAAGTTCTGAGTGAATAACTGGTCGCACAAGCCAAACCGCTGAAACTAGAAACTTGGAATTCGGACAGTAGATAAGATTTGTCATGTAAGGTATGTAGGGTAAAGAATGATTTCTTGGAAATTAGAAGAAAGGAAAGGAGTCGCCATCTCTCCGAACACTTAAGGATGGAGACTTGAAATTTGGTATTTGGATTTCACATTTTGAATACACGTGTTTCACGTTTTTTCATACTTTAGTAAATAACACAAACTATTATATAAAAGACGAAGTTCTGAATGAATAACTGGTCGCACAAGCCAAACCGCTGAAACTAGAAACTTGGAATTCGGACAGTAGATAAGATTTGTCGTGTAAGGTATGTAGGGTAAAGAAGGATTTTTGGAAATTAGAAGAAAGGAAAGGATTCGCCATCTCTCCGAACCCTTAAGGATGGAGGTATTTGGATTTCACATTTTGAATACACGTGTTTCAACGATTTTTCATACTTTAGTAAATAACACAAACTATTATAAAAAAGACGAAGTCCTGAATGAATAACTGGTCGCACAAGCCAAACCGCTGAAACTAGAAACTTGGAATTCGGGCAGTAGATAAGATTTGTCATGTAAGAAATGTAGGGTAAAGAAGGATTTCTTGGAAATTAGAAGAAAGGAAAGGAGTCGCCATCTCTCCGAATCCCTTAAGGATGGAGGTATTTGATTTCACATTTTGAATACACGTGTTCAACGTTTTTTCATACTTTAGTAAATAACACAAACTATTATATAAGAGACGAAGTCCTGAATGAATAACTGGTCGCACAAGCCAAACCGCTGAAACTAGAAACTTGGAATTCGGACAGTAGATAAGATTTGTCATGTAAGGTATGTAGGGTAAAGAATGATTTCTTGGAAATTAGAAGAAAGGAAAGGAATCGCCATCTCTTCGAACCCTTAAGGATGGAGGTATTTGGATTTCACATTTTGAATACACGTGTTTCAAAGTTTTTTCATACTTTAGTAAATAACACTAACTATTATATAAAAGACGAAGTTCTGAATGAATAACTGGTCGCACAAGCCAAACCGCTGAAACTAGAAACTTGGAATTCGGACAGTAGATAAGATTTGTCATGTAAGGTATGTAGGGTAAAGAATGATTTCTTGGAAATTAGAAAAAAGGAAAGGAGTCGCCATCTCTCCGAACACTTAAGGATGGAGACTTGAAATTTAGTATTTTGGATTTCACATTTTGAATACACGTGTTTACACGTTTTTTCATACTTTAGTAAATAACACAAACTATTATATAAAAGACGAAGTTCTGAATGAATAACTGGGTCGCACAAGCCAAACCGCTGAAACTAGAAACTTGGAATTCGGACAGTAGATAAGATTTGTCATGTAAGGGTATGTAGGGTAAAGAATGATTTCTTGGAAATTAGAAGAAATGAAAGGAGTCGCCATCTCTCCGAATCCCTTAAGGATGGAGGTATTTGGATTTCACATTTTGAATACACGTGTTTCAACGTTTTTTCAGACTTTAGTAGATAACACAAACTATTATATAAAAGACGAAGTCCTGAATGAATAACTGGGTCGCACAAGCCAAACCGCTGAACTAGAAACTTGGAGTTCGGACAGTAGATAAGATTTGTCATGTAAGGTATGTAGGGGTAAAGAATGTTTTCTTGGAAATTAGAAGAAAGGAAAGGAGTCGCCATCTCTTCGAACCCTTAAGGATGGAGGTATTTGGATTTCACATTTTGAATACACGTGTTTACACGTTTTTTCATACTTTAGTAAATAACACTAACTATTATATAAAAGACGAAGTTCTGAGTGAATAACTGGTCGCACAAGCCAAACCGCTGAAACTAGAAACTTGGAATTCGGACAGTAGATAAGATTTGTCATGTAAGGTATGTAGGGTAAAGAATGATTTCTTGGAAATTAGAAGAAAGGAAAGGAGTCGCCATCTCTCCGAACACTTAAGGATGGAGACTTGAAATTTGGTATTTGGATTTCACATTTTGAATACACGTGTTTACACGTTTTTTCATACTTTAGTAAATAACACAAACTATTATATAAAAGACGAAGTTCTGAATGAATAACTGGTCGCACAAGCCAAACCGCTGAAACTAGAAACTTGGAATTCGGACAGTAGATAAGATTTGTCGTGTAAGGTATGTAGGGTAAAGAAGGATTTTTGGAAATTAGAAGAAAGGAAAGGATTCGCCATCTCTCCGAACCCTTAAGGATGGAGGTATTTGGATTTCACATTTTGAATACACGTGTTCAACGTTTTTTCATACTTTAGTAAATAACACAAACTATTATATAAGAGACGAAGTCCTGAATGAATAACTGGTCGCACAAGCCAAACCGCTGAAACTAGAAACTTGGAATTCGGACAGTAGATAAGATTTGTCATGTAAGGTATGTAGGGTAAAGAATGATTTCTTGGAAATTAGAAGAAAGGAAAGGAATCGCCATCTCTTCGAACCCTTAAGGATGGAGGTATTTGGATTTCACATTTTGAATACACGTGTTTCAAAGTTTTTTCATACTTTAGTAAATAACACTAACTATTATATAAAAGACGAAGTTCTGAATGAATAACTGGTCGCACAAGCCAAACCGCTGAAGCTAGAAACTTGGAATTCGGACAGTAGATAAGATTTGTCATGTAAGGTATGTAGGGTAAAGAATGATTTCTTGGAAATTAGAAGAAAGGAAAGGAGTCGCCATCTCTCCAAATCCCTTAAGGATGGAGGTATTTGGATTTAACATTTTGAATACACGTGTTTCAGCGTTTTTTCATACTTTAGTAGACAACACAAACTATTATATAAAAGACGAAGTCCTGAATGAATAACTGGTCGCACAAGCCAAACCGCTGAAACTAGAAACTTGGAATTCGGACAGTAGATAAGATTTGTCATGTAAAGTATGTAGGGTAAAGAATGATTTCTTGGAAATTAGAAGAAAGGAAAGGAGTCGCCATCTCTTCGAACCCTTAAAGATGGAGGTATTTGGATTTCACATTTTGAATACACGTGTTTCAAAGTTTTTTCATACTTTAGTAAATAACACTAACTATTATATAAAAGACGAAGTTCTGAAAGAATAACTGGTCGCACAAGCCAAACCGCTGAAACTAGAAACTTGGAATTCGGACAGTAGATAAGATTTGTCATGTAAGGTATGTAGGGTAAAGAATGATTTCTTGGAAATTAGAAGAAAGGAAAAGAGTCGCCATCTCTCCGAACACTTAAGGATGGAGACTTGAAATTTGGTATTTGGATTTCACATTTTGAATACACGTGTTTACACGTTTTTTCATACTTTAGTAAATAACACAAACTATTATATAAAAGACGAAGTTCTGAATGAATAACTGGTCGCACAAGCCAAACCGCTGAAACTAGAAACTTGGAATTCGGACAGTAGATAAGATTTGTCATGTAAGGTATGTAGGGTAAAGAAGGATTTTTGGAAATTAGAAGAAAGGAAAGGATTCGCCATCTCTCCGAACCCTTAAGGATGGAGGTATTTGGATTTCACATTTTGAATTCACGTGTTTCAACGATTTTTCATACTTTAGTAAATAACACAAACTATTATAAAAAAGACGAAGTCCTGAATGAATAACTGGTCGCACAAGCCAAACCGCTAAACTAGAAACTTGGAATTCGGACAGTAGATAAGATTTGTCATGTAAGGTATGTAGGGTAAAGAATGATTTCTTGGAAATTAGAAGAAAGAAAAGGAGTCGCCATCTCTTCGAACCCTTAAGGATGGAGGTATTTGGATTTCACATTTTGAATACACGTGTTTCAACGTTTTTTCATACTTTAGTAGATAACACTAACTATTATATAAAAGACGAAGTTCTGAATGAATAACTGGTCGCACAAGCCAAACCGCTGAAACTAGAAACTTGGAATTCGGACAGTAGATAAGACTTGTCATGTAAGGTATGTAGGGTAAAGAATGATTTCTTGGAAATTAGAAAAAAGGAAAGGAGTCGCCATCTCTCCGAACACTTAAGGATGGAGACTTGAAATTTAGTATTTGGATTTCACATTTTGAATACACGTGTTTACACGTTTTTTCATACTTTAGTAAATAACACAAACTATTATATAAAAGACGAAGTTCTGAATGAATAACTGGTCGCACAAGCCAAACCGCTGAAACTAGAATCTTGGAATTCGGACAGTAGATAAGATTTGTCATGTAAGGTATGTAGGGTAAAGAATGATTTCTTGGAAATTAGAAGAAAGGAAAGGAGTCGCCATCTCTCCAAATCCCTTAAGGATGGAGGTATTTGGATTTCACATTTTGAATACACGTGTTTCAACGTTTTTTCATACTTTAGTAGATAACACAAACTATTATATAAAAGACGAAGTCCTGAATGAATAACTGGTCGCACA
The DNA here is from genome assembly GCF_964235325.1 of Thermobia domestica. NCBI lineage: Eukaryota > Metazoa > Arthropoda > Insecta > Zygentoma > Lepismatidae > Thermobia > Thermobia domestica. The sequence continues at coordinate 268,525,067 of NC_137460.1, read as the reverse complement.
AGCCAAACCGCTGAAACTAGAAACATGGAATTCGGACAGTAGATAAGATTTGTCATTAAGGTATGCAGGGTAAAGAATGATTTCTTGGAAATTAGAAGAAAGGAAAGGAGTCGCCATCTCTTCGAACCCTTAAGGATGGAGGTATTTGGATTTCACATTTTGAATACGCGTGTTTCAACGTTTTTTCATACTTTAGTAAATAACACTAACTATTATATAAAAGACGAAGTTCTGAATGAATAACTGGTCGCACAAGCCAAACCGCTGAAACTAGAAACTTGGAATTCGGACAGTAGATAAGATTTGTCATGTAAGGTATGTAGGGTAAAGAATGATTTCTTGGAAATTAGAAGAAAGGAAAGGAGTCGCCATCTCTCCGAACACTTAAGGATGGAGACTTGAAATTTGGTATTTGGATTTCACATTTTGAATACACGTGTTTACACGTTTTTTCATACTTTAGTAAATAACACAAACTATTATAAAAAAGACGAAGTTCTGAATGAATAACTGGTCGCACAAGCCAAACCGCTGAAACTAGAAACTTGGAATTCGGGCAGTAGATAAGATTTGTCATGTAAGGTATGTAGGGTAAAGAATGATTTCTGGGAAATTAGAAGAAAGGAAAGGAGTCGCCATCTCTCCGAACACTTAAGGATGGAGACTTGAAATTTGGTATTTGGATTTCACATTTTGAATACACGTGTTTCAACGTTTTTTCATACTTTAGTAAATAATACAAACTATTATATAAAAGACGAAGTTCTGAATGAATAACTGGTCGCACAAGCCAAACCGCTGAAACTAGAAACTTGGAATTCGGACAGTAGATAAGATTTGTCATGTAAGGTATGTAGGGTAAAGAAGGATTTTTGGAAATTAGAAGAAAGGAAAGGATTCGCCATCTCTCCGAACCCTTAAGGATGGAGGTATTTGGATTTCACATTTTGAATACAAGTGTTTCAACGATTTTTCATAATTTAGTAAATAACACAAACTATTTTAAAAAAGACGAAGTCCTGAATGAATAACTGGTCGCACAAGCCAAACCGCTGAAACTAGAAACTTGGAATTCGGGCAGTAGATAAGATTTGTCATGTAAGGAATGTAGGGTAAAGAAGGATTTCTTGGAAATTAGAAGAAAGTAAAGGAGTCGCCATCTCTCCTAACCCTTCAGGATGGAGACTTGAGATGTGGTATTTGGATTTCACATTTTGAATACACGTGTTTCACGTTTTTTCTACTTTAGTAAATAACACAAACTATTATATAAAAGACGAAGTTCTGAATGAATAACTGGTCGCACAAGCCAAAACTCTGAAAGTACAAACTTGGAATTCGGACAGTAGATAAGATTTGTCATGTAAGGTATGTAGGGTAAAGAAGGATTTCTTGGAAATTAGAAGAAAGGAAAGGAGTCGCCATCTCTCCGAACCCTTAAGGATGGAGGTATTTGGATTTCACATTTTGAATACACGTGTTCAACGTTTTTTCATACTTTAGTAAATAACACAAACTATTATATAAAAGACGAAGTCCTGAATGAATAACTGGTAGCACAAGCCAAACCGCTGAAACTAGAAACTTGGAATTCGGACAGTAGATAAGATTTGTCATGTAAGGTATGTAGGGTAAAGAAGGATTTCTTGGAAATTAGAAAAAAGGAAAGGAGTCGCCATTTCTCCGAAACCTTAAGGATGGAGACTTGAAAATCGGTATTTGGATTTTACATTTTGAATACAAGTGTTTCAACGTTTTTTCATACTTTAGTAAATAACACAAACTATTATATAAAAGACGAAGTCCTGAATGAATAACTGGTCGCACAAGCCAAACCGCTGAAACTAGAAACTTGGAATTCGGACAGCAGATAAGATTTGTCATGTAAGGTATGTAGGGTAAAGAAGGATTTCTTGGAAATTAGAAGAAAGGAAAGGAGTCGCCATCTCTCCGAACCCTTCAGGATGGAGACTTGAAATGTGGTATTTGGATTTCACATTTTGAATACACGTGTTTCAACGTTTTTTCATACTTTAGTAAATAACACAAACTATTATATAAAAGACGAAGTTCTGAATGAATAACTGGTCGCACAAGCCAAAACTCTGAAAGTAGAAACTTGGAATTCGGACAGTAGATAAGATTTGTCATGTAAGGTATGTAGGGTAAAGAAGGATTTCTTGGAAATTAGAAGAAAGGAAAGGAGTCGCCATCTCTCCGAACCCTTCAGGATGGAGACTTGAGATGTTGTATTTGGATTTCACATTTTGAATACACGTGTTTCACGTTTTTTCATACTTTAGTAAATAACACAAACTATTATAAAAAAGACGAAGTTCTGAATGAATAACTGGTCGCCCAAGCCAAACCGCTGAAACTAGAAACTTGGAATTCGGGCAGTAGATAAGATTTGTCATGTAAGGTATGTAGGGTAAAGAAGGATTTTTGGAAATTAGAAAAAAGGAAAGGATTCGCCATCTCTCCGAACCCTTAAGGATGGAGGTATTTGGATTTCACATTTTGAATACACGTGTTTCAACGTTTTTTCTTACTTTAGTAAATAACACTAACTATTATATAAAAGACGAAGTTCTGAATGAATAACTGGTTGCACAAGCCAAACCGCTGATACTAGAAACTTGGAATTCGGACAGTAGATAAGATTTGTCATGTAAGGTATGTAGGGTAAAGAATGATTTCTTGGAAATTAGAAGAAAGGAAAGGAGTCGCCATCTCTCCGAACACTTAAGGATGGAGACTTGAAATTTGGTATTTGGATTTCACATTTTGAATACACGTGTTTACACGTTTTTTCATACTTTAGTAAATAACACAAACTATTATATAAAAGACGAAGTTCTGAATGAATAACTGGTCGCACAAGCCAAACCGATGAAACTAGAAACTTGGAAGTCGGACAGTAGATAAGATTTGTCATGTAAGGTATGTAGGGTAAAGAATGATTTCTTGGAAATTAGAAGAAAGGAAAGGAGTCGCCATCTCTTCGAACCCTTAAGGATGGAGGTATTTGGATTTCACATTTTGAATACACGTGTTTCAACGTTTTTTCATACTTTAGTAAATAACACAAACTATTATAAAAAAGACGAAGTCCTGAATGAATAACTGGTCGCACAAGCCAAACCGCTGAAACTAGAAACTTGGAATTCGGGCAGTAGATAAGATTTGTCATGTAAGGAATGTAGGGTAAAGAAGGATTTCTTGGAAATTAGAAGAAAGGAAAGGAGTCGCCATCTCTCCGAACACTTAAGGATGGAGACTTGAAATTTGGTATTTGGATTTCACATTTTGAATACACGTGTTTCAACGTTTTTTCATACTTTAGTAAATAATACAAACTATTATATAAAAGACGAAGTTCTGAATGAATAACTGGTCGCACAAGCCAAACCGCTGAAACTAGAAACTTGGAATTCGGACAGTAGATAAGATTTGTCATGTAAGGTATGTAGGGTAAAGAAGGATTTTTGGAAATTAGAAGAAAGGAAAGGATTCGCCATCTCTCCGAACCCTTAAGGATGGAGGTATTTGGATTTCACATTTTGAATACAAGTGTTTCAACGATTTTTCATAATTTAGTAAATAACACAAACTATTTTAAAAAAGACGAAGTCCTGAATGAATAACTGGTCGCACAAGCCAAACCGCTGAAACTAGAAACTTGGAATTCGGGCAGTAGATAAGATTTGTCATGTAAGGAATGTAGGGTAAAGAAGGATTTCTTGGAAATTAGAAGAAAGTAAAGGAGTCGCCATCTCTCCTAACCCTTCAGGATGGAGACTTGAGATGTGGTATTTGGATTTCACATTTTGAATACACGTGTTTCACGTTTTTTCTACTTTAGTAAATAACACAAACTATTATATAAAAGACGAAGTTCTGAATGAATAACTGGTCGCACAAGCCAAAACTCTGAAAGTACAAACTTGGAATTCGGACAGTAGATAAGATTTGTCATGTAAGGTATGTAGGGTAAAGAAGGATTTCTTGGAAATTAGAAGAAAGGAAAGGAGTCGCCATCTCTCCGAACCCTTAAGGATGGAGGTATTTGGATTTCACATTTTGAATACACGTGTTCAACGTTTTTTCATACTTTAGTAAATAACACAAACTATTATATAAAAGACGAAGTCCTGAATGAATAACTGGTAGCACAAGCCAAACCGCTGAAACTAGAAACTTGGAATTCGGACAGTAGATAAGATTTGTCATGTAAGGTATGTAGGGTAAAGAAGGATTTCTTGGAAATTAGAAAAAAGGAAAGGAGTCGCCATTTCTCCGAACCCTTAAGGATGGAGACTTGAAAATCGGTATTTGGATTTTACATTTTGAATACAAGTGTTTCAACGTTTTTTCATACTTTAGTAAATAACACAAACTATTATATAAAAGACGAAGTCCTGAATGAATAACTGGTCGCACAAGCCAAACCGCTGAAACTAGAAACTTGGAATTCGGACAGCAGATAAGATTTGTCATGTAAGGTATGTAGGGTAAAGAAGGATTTCTTGGAAATTAGAAGAAAGGAAAGGAGTCGCCATCTCTCCGAACCCTTCAGGATGGAGACTTGAAATGTGGTATTTGGATTTCACATTTTGAATACACGTGTTTCAACGTTTTTTCATACTTTAGTAAATAACACAAACTATTATATAAAAGACGAAGTTCTGAATGAATAACTGGTCGCACAAGCCAAAACTCTGAAAGTAGAAACTTGGAATTCGGACAGTAGATAAGATTTGTCATGTAAGGTATGTAGGGTAAAGAAGGATTTCTTGGAAATTAGAAGAAAGGAAAGGAGTCGCCATCTCTCCGAACCCTTCAGGATGGAGACTTGAGATGTTGTATTTGGATTTCACATTTTGAATACACGTGTTTCACGTTTTTTCATACTTTAGTAAATAACACAAACTATTATAAAAAAGACGAAGTTCTGAATGAATAACTGGTCGCCCAAGCCAAACCGCTGAAACTAGAAACTTGGAATTCGGGCAGTAGATAAGATTTGTCATGTAAGGTATGTAGGGTAAAGAAGGATTTTTGGAAATTAGAAAAAAGGAAAGGATTCGCCATCTCTCCGAACCCTTAAGGATGGAGGTATTTGGATTTCACATTTTGAATACACGTGTTTCAACGTTTTTTCTTACTTTAGTAAATAACACTAACTATTATATAAAAGACGAAGTTCTGAATGAATAACTGGTCGCACAAGCCAAACCGCTGATACTAGAAACTTGGAATTCGGACAGTAGATAAGATTTGTCATGTAAGGTATGTAGGGTAAAGAATGATTTCTTGGAAATTAGAAGAAAGGAAAGGAGTCGCCATCTCTCCGAACACTTAAGGATGGAGACTTGAAATTTGGTATTTGGATTTCACATTTTGAATACACGTGTTTACACGTTTTTTCATACTTTAGTAAATAACACAAACTATTATATAAAAGACGAAGTTCTGAATGAATAACTGGTCGCACAAGCCAAACCGATGAAACTAGAAACTTGGAAGTCGGACAGTAGATAAGATTTGTCATGTAAGGTATGTAGGGTAAAGAATGATTTCTTGGAAATTAGAAGAAAGGAAAGGAGTCGCCATCTCTTCGAACCCTTAAGGATGGAGGTATTTGGATTTCACATTTTGAATACACGTGTTTCAACGTTTTTTCATACTTTAGTAAATAACACAAACTATTATAAAAAAGACGAAGTCCTGAATGAATAACTGGTCGCACAAGCCAAACCGCTGAAACTAGAAACTTGGAATTCGGGCAGTAGATAAGATTTGTCATGTAAGGAATGTAGGGTAAAGAAGGATTTCTTGGAAATTAGAAGAAAGGAAAGGAGTCGCCATCTCTCCGAACCCTTCAGGATGGAGACTTGAGATGTGGTATTTGGATTTCACATTTTGAATACACGTGTTTCACGTTTTTTCATACTTTAGTAAATAACACAAACTATTATATAAAAGACGAAGTCCTGAATGAATAACTGGTCGCACAAGCCAATCCGCTGAAACTAGAAACTTGGAATTCGGACAGTAGATAAGATTTGTCATGTAAGGTATGTAGGGTAAAGAAAGATTTTTGGAAATTAGAAGAAAGGAAAGGATTCGCCATCTCTCCGAACCCTTAAGGATGGAGGTATTTGGATTTCACATTTTGAATACACGTGTTTCAACGATTTTTCATACTTTAGTAAATAACACAAACTATTATATAAAAGACGAAGTCCTGAATGAATAACTGGTAGCACAAGCCAATCCGCTGAAACTAGAAACTTGGAATTCTGACAGTAGATAAGATTTGTCATGTAAGGTATGTAGGGTAAAGAAGGATTTCTTGGAAATTAGAAGAAAGGAAAGGAGTCGCCATCTTTCCGAACTCTTCAGGATGGAGACGTGCGATGTGGTATTTGGATTTCACATTTTGAATACACGTGTTTCACGTTTTTTCATACTTTAGTAAATAACACAAACTATTATATAAAAGACGAAGTTCTGAATGAATAACTGGTCGCACAAGCCAAACTCTGAAAGTAGAAACTTGAAATTCGGACAGTAGATAAGATTTGTCATGTAAGGTATGTAGGGTAAAGAAGGATTTCTTGGAAATTAGAAGAAAGGAAAGGAGTCGCCATCTCTCCGAACCCTTAAGGATGGAGGTATTTGGATTTCACATTTTGAATACACGTGTTCAACGTTTTTTTCATACTTTAGTAAATAACACAAACTATTATATAAAAGACGAAGTCCTGAATGAATAACTGGTCGCACAAGCCAAACCGCTGAAACTAGAAACTTGGAATTCGGACAGTAGATAAGATTTGTCATGTAAGGTATGTAGGGTAAAGAAGGATTTCTTGGAAATTAGAAAAAAGGAAAGGAGTCGCCATTTCTCCGAACCCTTAAGGATGGAGACTTGAAAATCGGTATTTGGATTTTACATTTTGAATACTCGTGTTTCAACGTTTTTTCATACTTTAGTAAATAACACAAACTATTATATAAAAGACGAAGTCCTGAATGAATAACTGGTCGCAAAAACCAAACCGCTGAAACTAGAAACTTGGAATTCGGACAGTAGATAAGATTTGTCATGTAAGGTATGTAGGGTAAAGAAGGATTTTTGGAAATTAGAAGGAAGGAAAGCATTCGCCATCTCTCCGAACCCTTAAGGATGGAGGTATTTGGATTTCACATTTTGAATACACGTGTTTCAACGTTTTTTCATACTTTAGTAGATAACACAAACTATTATATAAAAGACGAAGTCCTGAATGAATAACTGGTCGCCTAAGCCAAACCGCTGAAACTAGAAACTTGGAATTCGGACAGTAGATAAGATTTGTCATGTAAGGTATGTAGGGTAAAAGATGATTTCTTGGAAATAAGAAGAAAGGAAAGGAATCGCCATCTTTTCGAACCCTTAAGGATGGAGGTATTTGGATTTCACATTTTGAATACACGTGTTTCAACGTTTTTTCATACTTTAGTAAATAACACAAACTATTATATAAAAGACGAAGTTCTGAATGAATAACTGGTCGCACAAGCCAAACCGCTGAAACTAGAAACTTGGAATTCGGACAGTAGATAAGATTTGTCATGTAAGGTATGTAGGGTAAAGAAAGATTTTTGGAAATTAGAAGAAAGGAAAGGATTCGCCATCTCTCCGAACACTTAAGGATGGAGACTTGAAATTTGGTATTTGGATTTCACATTTTGAATGCACGTGTTTCAACGTTTTTTCATACTTTAGTAAATAACACAAACTAATATATAAAAGACGAAGTTCTGAATGAATAACTGGTCGCACAAGCCAAACCGCTGAAACTAGAAACTTGGAATTCGGACAGTAGATAAAATTTTGTCATGTAAGGTATGTAGGGTAAAGAAAGATTTTTGGAAATTAGAAGAAAGGAAAGGATTCGCCATCTCTCCGAACCCTTAAGGATGGAGGTATTTGGATTTCACATTTTGAATACACGTGTTTCAACGATTTTTCATACTTTAGTAAATAACACAAACTATTATATAAAAGACGAAGTCCTGAATGAATAACTGGTCGCACAAGCCAATCCGCTGAAACTAGAACCTTGGAATTCGGACAGTAGATAAGATTTGTCATGTAAGGTATGCAGGGTAAAGAATGATTTCTTGGAAATTAGAAGAAAGGAAAGGAGTCGCCATCTCTTCGAACCCTTAAGGATGGAGGTATTTGGATTTCACATTTTGAATACGCGTGTTTCAACGTTTTTTCATACTTTAGTAAATAACACTAACTATTATATAAAAGACGAAGTTCTGAATGAATAACTGGTCGCACAAGCCAAACCGCTGAAACTAGAAACTTGGAATTCGGACAGTAGATAAGATTTGTCATGTAAGGTATGTAGGGTAAAGAATGATTTCTTGGAAATTAGAAGAAAGGAAAGGAGTCGCCATCTCTCCGAACCCTTCAGGATGGAGACTTGAAATTTGGTATTTGGATTTCACATTTTGAATACACGTGTTTACACGTTTTTTCATACTTTAGTAAATAACACAAACTATTATAAAAAAGACGAAGTTCTGAATGAATAACTGGTCGCACAAGCCAAACCGCTGAAACTAGAAACTTGGAATTCGGGCAGTAGATAAGATTTGTCATGTAAGGTATGTAGGGTAAAGAAGGATTTTTGGAAATTAGAAGGAAGGAAAGCATTCGCCATCTCTCCGAACCCTTAAGGATGGAGGTATTTGGATTTCACATTTTGAATACACGTGTTTCAACGTTTTTTCATACTTTAGTAGATAACACAAACTATTATATAAAAGACGAAGTCCTGAATGAATAACTGGTCGCCTAAGCCAAACCGCTGAAACTAGAAACTTGGAATTCGGACAGTAGATAAGATTTGTCATGTAAGGTATGTAGGGTAAAAGATGATTTCTTGGAAATAAGAAGAAAGGAAAGGAATCGCCATCTTTTCGAACCCTTAAGGATGGAGGTATTTGGATTTCACATTTTGAATACACGTGTTTCAACGTTTTTTCATACTTTAGTAAATAACACAAACTATTATATAAAAGACGAAGTTCTGAATGAATAACTGGTCGCACAAGCCAAACCGCTGAAACTAGAAACTTGGAATTCGGACAGTAGATAAGATTTGTCATGTAAGGTATGTAGGGTAAAGAAAGATTTTTGGAAATTAGAAGAAAGGAAAGGATTCGCCATCTCTCCGAACACTTAAGGATGGAGACTTGAAATTTGGTATTTGGATTTCACATTTTGAATGCACGTGTTTCAACGTTTTTTCATACTTTAGTAAATAACACAAACTAATATATAAAAGACGAAGTTCTGAATGAATAACTGGTCGCACAAGCCAAACCGCTGAAACTAGAAACTTGGAATTCGGACAGTAGATAAAATTTTGACATGTAAGGTATGTAGGGTAAAGAAAGATTTTTGGAAATTAGAAGAAAGGAAAGGATTCGCCATCTCTCCGAACCCTTAAGGATGGAGGTATTTGGATTTCACATTTTGAATACACGTGTTTCAACGATTTTTCATACTTTAGTAAATAACACAAACTATTATATAAAAGACGAAGTCCTGAATGAATAACTGGTCGCACAAGCCAAACCGCTGAAACTAGAAACATGGAATTCGGACAGTAGATAAGATTTGTCATGTAAGGTATGCAGGGTAAAGAATGATTTCTTGGAAATTAGAAGAAAGGAAAGGAGTCGCCATCTCTTCGAACCCTTAAGGATGGAGGTATTTGGATTTCACATTTTGAATACGCGTGTTTCAACGTTTTTTCATACTTTAGTAAATAACACTAACTATTATATAAAAGACGAAGTTCTGAATGAATAACTGGTCGCACAAGCCAAACCGCTGAAAGTACAAACTTGGAATTCGGACAGTAGATAAGATTTGTCATGTAAGGTATGTAGGGTAAAGAAGGATTTCTTGGAAATTAGAAGAAAGGAAAGGAGTCGCCATCTCTCCGAACCCTTAAGGATGGAGGTATTTGGATTTCACATTTTGAATACAAGTGTTTCAACGATTTTTCATAATTTAGTAAATAACACAAACTATTTTAAAAAAGACGAAGTCCTGAAAGAATAACTGGTCGCACAAGCCAAACCGCTGAAACTAGAAACTTGGAATTCGGGCAGTAGATAAGATTTGTCATGTAAGGAATGTAGGGTAAAGAAGGATTTCTTGGAAATTAGAAGAAAGTAAAGGAGTCGCCATCTCTCCTAACCCTTCAGGATGGAGACTTGAGATGTGGTATTTGGATTTCACATTTTGAATACACGTGTTTCACGTTTTTTCTACTTTAGTAAATAACACAAACTATTATATAAAAGACGAAGTTCTGAATGAATAACTGGTCGCACAAGCCAAAACTCTGAAAGTACAAACTTGGAATTCGGACAGTAGATAAGATTTGTCATGTAAGGTATGTAGGGTAAAGAAGGATTTCTTGGAAATTAGAAGAAAGGAAAGGAGTCGCCATCTCTCCGAACCCTTAAGGATGGAGGTATTTGGATTTCACATTTTGAATACACGTGTTCAACGTTTTTTCATACTTTAGTAAATAACACAAACTATTATATAAAAGACGAAGTCCTGAATGAATAACTGGTAGCACAAGCCAAACCGCTGAAACTAGAAACTTGGAATTCGGACAGTAGATAAGATTTGTCATGTAAGGTATGTAGGGTAAAGAAGGATTTCTTGGAAATTAGAAAAAAGGAAAGGAGTCGCCATTTCTCCGAACCCTTAAGGATGGAGACTTGAAAATCGGTATTTGGATTTTACATTTTGAATACAAGTGTTTCAACGTTTTTTCATACTTTAGTAAATAACACAAACTATTATATAAAAGACGAAGTCCTGAATGAATAACTGGTCGCACAAGCCAAACCGCTGAAACTAGAAACTTGGAATTCGGACAGCAGATAAGATTTGTCATGTAAGGTATGTAGGGTAAAGAAGGATTTCTTGGAAATTAGAAGAAAGGAAAGGAGTCGCCATCTCTCCGAACCCTTCAGGATGGAGACTTGAAATGTGGTATTTGGATTTCACATTTTGAATACACGTGTTTCAACGTTTTTTCATACTTTAGTAAATAACACAAACTATTATATAAAAGACGAAGTTCTGAATGAATAACTGGTCGCACAAGCCAAAACTCTGAAAGTAGAAACTTGGAATTCGGACAGTAGATAAGATTTGTCATGTAAGGTATGTAGGGTAAAGAAGGATTTCTTGGAAATTAGAAGAAAGGAAAGGAGTCGCCATCTCTCCGAACCCTTCAGGATGGAGACTTGAGATGTGGTATTTGGATTTCACATTTTGAATACACGTGTTTCACGTTTTTTCATACTTTAGTAAATAACACAAACTATTATAAAAAAGACGAAGTTCTGAATGAATAACTGGTCGCACAAGCCAAACCGCTGAAACTAGAAACTTGGAATTCGGGCAGTAGATAAGATTTGTCATGTAAGGTATGTAGGGTAAAGAAGGATTTTTGGAAATTAGAAAAAAGGAAAGGATTCGCCATCTCTCCGAACCCTTAAGGATGGAGGTATTTGGATTTCAAATTTTGAATACACGTGTTTCAACGTTTTTTCTTACTTTAGTAAATAACACTAACTATTATATAAAAGACGAAGTTCTGAATGAATAACTGGTCGCACAAGCCAAACTGCTGATACTAGAAACTTGGAATTCGGACAGTAGATAAGATTTGTCATGTAAGGTATGTAGGGTAAAGAATGATTTCTTGGAAATTAGAAGAAAGGAAAGGAGTCGCCATCTCTCCGAACACTTAAGGATGGAGACTTGAAATTTGGTATTTGGATTTCACATTTTGAATACACGTGTTTACACGTTTTTTCATACTTTAGTAAATAACACAAACTATTATATAAAAGACGAAGTTCTGAATGAATAACTGGTCGCACAAGCCAAACCGCTGAAACTAGAAACTTGGAAGTCGGACAGTAGATAAGATTTGTCATGTAAGGTATGTAGGGTAAAGAATGATTTCTTGGAAATTAGAAGAAAGGAAAGGAGTCGCCATCTCTTCGAACCCTTAAGGATGGAGGTATTTGGATTTCACATTTTGAATACACGTGTTTCAACGTTTTTTCATACTTTAGTAAATAACACAAACTATTATAAAAAAGACGAAGTCCTGAATGAATAACTGGTCGCACAAGCCAAACCGCTGAAACTAGAAACTTGGAATTCGGGCAGTAGATAAGATTTGTCATGTAAGGAATGTAGGGTAAAGAAGGATTTCTTGGAAATTAGAAGAAAGGAAAGGAGTCGCCATCTCTCTGAACCCTTCAGGATGGAGACTTGAGATGTGGTATTTGGATTTCACATTTTGAATACACGTGTTTCACGTTTTTTCATACTTTAGTAAATAACACAAACTATTATATAAAAGACGAAGTCCTGAATGAATAACTGGTCGCACAAGCCAATCCGCTGAAACTAGAAACTTGGAATTCGGACAGTAGATAAGATTTGTCATGTAAGGTATGTAGGGTAAAGAAAGATTTTTGGAAATTAGAAGAAAGGAAAGGATTCGCCATCTCTCCGAACCCTTAAGGATGGAGGTATTTGGATTTCACATTTTGAATACACGTGTTTCAACGATTTTTCATACTTTAGTAAATAACACAAACTATTATATAAAAGACGAAGTCCTGAATGAATAACTGGTCGCACAAGCCAATCCGCTGAAACTAGAAACTTGGAATTCGGACAGTAGATAAGATTTGTCATGTAAGGTATGTAGGGTAAAGAAGGATTTCTTGGAAATTAGAAGAAAGGAAAGGAGTCGCAATCTTTCCGAACTCTTCAGGATGGAGACGTGCGATGTGGTATTTGGATTTCACATTTTGAATACACGTGTTTCACGTTTTTTCATACTTTAGTAAATAACACAAACTATTATATAAAAGACGAAGTTCTGAATGAATAACTGGTCGCACAAGCCAAACTCTGAAAGTAGAAACTTGAAATTCGGACAGTAGATAAGATTTGTCATGTAAGGTATGTAGGGTAAAGAAGGATTTCTTGGAAATTAGAAGAAAGGAAAGGAGTCGCCATCTCTCCGAACCCTTAAGGATGGAGGTATTTGGATTTCACATTTTGAATACACGTGTTCAACGTTTTTTTCATACTTTAGTAAATAACACAAACTATTATATAAAAGACGAAGTCCTGAATGAATAACTGGTCGCACAAGCCAAACCGCTGAAACTAGAAACTTGGAATTCGGACAGTAGATAAGATTTGTCATGTAAGGTATGTAGGGTAAAGAAGGATTTCTTGGAAATTAGAAAAAAGGAAAGGAGTCGCCATTTCTCCGAACCCTTAAGGATGGAGACTTGAAAATCGGTATTTGGATTTTACATTTTGAATACACGTGTTTCAACGTTTTTTCATACTTTGGTAAATAACACAAACTATTATATAAAAGACGAAGTCCTGAATGAATAACTGGTCGCAAAAACCAAACCGCTGAAACTAGAAACTTGGAATTCGGACAGTAGATAAGATTTGTCATGTAAGGTATGTAGGGTAAAGAAGGATTTTTGGAAATTAGAAGGAAGGAAAGCATTCGCCATCTCTCCGAACCCTTAAGGATGGAGGTATTTGGATTTCACATTTTGAATACACGTGTTTCAACGTTTTTTCATACTTTAGTAGATAACACAAACTATTATATAAAAGACGAAGTCCTGAATGAATAACTGGTCGCCTAAGCCAAACCGCTGAAACTAGAAACTTGGAATTCGGACAGTAGATAAGATTTGTCATGTAAGGTATGTAGGGTAAAAGATGATTTCTTGGAAATAAGAAGAAAGGAAAGGAATCGCCATCTTTTCGAACCCTTAAGGATGGAGGTATTTGGATTTCACATTTTGAATACACGTGTTTCAACGTTTTTTCATACTTTAGTAAATAACACAAACTATTATATAAAAGACGAAGTTCTGAATGAATAACTGGTCGCACAAGCCAAACCGCTGAAACTAGAAACTTGGAATTCGGACAGTAGATAAGATTTGTCATGTAAGGTATGTAGGGTAAAGAAAGATTTTTGGAAATTAGAAGAAAGGAAAGGATTCGCCATCTCTCCGAACACTTAAGGATGGAGACTTGAAATTTGGTATTTGGATTTCACATTTTGAATGCACGTGTTTCAACGTTTTTTCATACTTTAGTAAATAACACAAACTAATATATAAAAGACGAAGTTCTGAATGAATAACTGGTCGCACAAGCCAAACCGCTGAAACTAGAAACTTGGAATTCGGACAGTAGATAAAATTTTGTCATGTAAGGTATGTAGGGTAAAGAAAGATTTTTGGAAATTAGAAGAAAGGAAAGGATTCGCCATCTCTCCGAACCCTTAAGGATGGAGGTATTTGGATTTCACATTTTGAATACACGTGTTTCAACGATTTTTCATACTTTAGTAAATAACACAAACTATTATATAAAAGACGAAGTCCTGAATGAATAACTGGTCGCACAAGCCAATCCGCTGAAACTAGAACCTTGGAATTCGGACAGTAGATAAGATTTGTCATGTAAGGTATTAGGGTAAAGAAGGATTTCTTGGAAATTAGAAGAAAGGAAAGGAGTCGCCATCTTTCCGAACCCTTCAGGATGGAGACGTGAGATGTGGTATTTGGATTTCACATTTTGAATACACGTGTTTCACGTTTTTTCATACTTTAGTAAATAACACAAACTATTATATAAAAGACGAAGTTCTGAATGAATAACTGGTCGCACAAGCCAAAACTCTGAAAGTACAAACTTGAAATTCGGACAGTAGATAAGATTTGTCATGTAAGGTATGTAGGGTAAAGAAGGATTTCTTGGAAATTAGAAGAAAGGAAAGGAGTCGCCATCTCTCCGAACCCTTAAGGATGGAGGTATTTGGATTTCACATTTTGAATACACGTGTTCAACGTTTTTTCATACTTTAGTAAATAACACAAACTATTATATAAAAGACGAAGTCCTGAATGAATAACTGGTCGCACAAGCCAAACCGCTGAAACTAGAAATTTGGAATTCGGACAGTAGATAAGATTTGTCATGTAAGGTATGTAGGGTAAAGAAGGATTTCTTGGAAATTAGAAAAAAGGAAAGGAGTCGCCATTTCTCCGAACCCTTAAGGATTGAGTCTTTAAATTTGGTATTTGGATTCCACAATTTGAATACACGTGTTTCAACGTTTTTTCATACTTTAGTAAATAACACAAACTATTATATAAAAGACGAAGTTCTGAATGAATAACTGGTCGCACAAGCCAAAACTCTGAAAGTAGAAACTTGGAATTCGGACAGTAGATATGATTTGTCATGTAAGGTATGTAGGGTAAAGAAGGATTTCTTGGAAATTAGAAGAAAGGAAATGAGTCGCCATCTCTCCGAATCTCTTAAGGATGAAGGTATTTGGATTTCACATTTTGAATACACGTGTTCAACGTTTTTTCATACTTTAGTAAATAACACAAACTATTATATAAAAGACGAGGTCCTGAATGAATAACTGGTCGCACAAGCCAAAACTCTGAAAGTAGAAACTTGGAATTCGGACAGTTGATAAGATTTGTCATGTAAGGTATGTAGGGTAAAGAAGGATTTCTTGGAAATTGGAAGAAAGGAAAGGAGTCGCCATCTCTCTGAACCCTTAAGGATGGAGGTATTTGGATTTCACATTTTGAATACACGTGTTCAACGTTTTCTCATACTTTATTAAATAACAAAAACTAATATATAAAGGACGAAGTCCTGAATGAATAACTGGTCGCACAAGCCAAACCGCTGAAACTAGAAACTTGGAATTCGGACAGTAGATAAGATTTGTCATGTAAGGTATGTAGGGTAAAGAAGGATTTCTTGGAAATTAGAAGAAACGAAAGGAGTCGCCATCTCTCCGAACCCTTCAGGATGGAGACTTGAAATGTGGTATTTGGATTTCACATTTTGAATACACGTGTTCAACGTTTTTTCATACTTTAGTAAATAACACAAACTATTATATAAAAGACGAAGTCCTGAATGAATAACTGGTCGCACAAGCCAAAACTCTGAAAGTAGAAACTTGGAATTCGGACAGTTGATAAGATTTGTCATGTAAGGTATGTAGGGTAAAGAAGGATTTCTTGGAAATTAGAAGAAAGGAAAGGAGTCGCCATCTCTCTGAACCCTTAAGGATGGAGGTATTTGGATTTCACATTTTGAATACACGTGTTCAACGTTTTCTCATACTTTATTAAATAACAAAAACTATTATATAAAGGACGAAGTCCTGAATGAATAACTGGTCGCACAAGCCAAACCGCTGAAATTAGAAACTTGGAATTCGGACAGTAGATAAGATTTGTCATGTAAAGTATGTAGGGTAAAGAAGGATTTCTTGGAAATTAGAAGAAAGGAAAGGAGTCGCCATCTCTCCGAACCCTTCAGGATGGAGACTTGAAATGTGGTATTTGGATTTCACATTTTGAATACACGTGTTTCAACGTTTTTTCATACTTTAGTAAATAACACAAACTATTATATAAAAGACGAAGTTCTGAATGAATAACTGGTCTCACAAGCCAAACCGCTGAAACTAGAAACTTGGAATTCGGACAGTAGATAAGATTTGTCATGTAAGGTATGTAGGGTAAAGAAGGATTTCTTGGAAATTAGAAGAAAGGAAAGGAGTCGCCATCTCTCCGAAAACTTAAGGATGGAGTCTTGAAATTTGGTATTTGGATTCCACATTTTGAATACACGTGTTTCAACGTTTTTTCATACTTTAGTAAATAACACAAACTATTATATAAAAGACGAAGTCCTGAATGAATAACTGGTCGCACAAGCCAATCCGCTGAAACTAGAAACTTGGAATTCGGACAGTAGATAAGATTTGTCATGTAAGGTATGTAGGGTAAAGAAAGATTTTTGGAAATTAGAAGAAAGGAAAGGATTCGCCATCTCTCCGAACCCTTAAGGATGGAGGTATTTGGATTTCACATTTTGAATACACGTGTTTCAACGATTTTTCATACTTTAGTAAATAACACAAACTATTATATAAAAGACGAAGTCCTGAATGAATAACTGGTCGCACAAGCCAATCCGCTGAAACTAGAAACTTGGAATTCGGACAGTAGATAAGATTTGTCATGTAAGGTATGTAGGGTAAAGAAGGATTTCTTGGAAATTAGAAGAAAGGAAAGGAGTCGCCATCTTTCCGAACTCTTCAGGATGGAGACGTGCGATGTGGTATTTGGATTTCACATTTTGAATACACGTGTTTCACGTTTTTTCATACTTTAGTAAATAACACAAACTATTATATAAAAGACGAAGTTCTGAATGAATAACTGGTCGCACAAGCCAAACTCTGAAAGTAGAAACTTGAAATTCGGACAGTAGATAAGATTTGTCATGTAAGGTATGTAGGGTAAAGAAGGATTTCTTGGAAATTAGAAGAAAGGAAAGGAGTCGCCATCTCTCCGAACCCTTAAGGATGGAGGTATTTGGATTTCACATTTTGAATACACGTGTTCAACGTTTTTTTCATACTTTAGTAAATAACACAAACTATTATATAAAAGACGAAGTCCTGAATGAATAACTGGTCGCACAAGCCAAACCGCTGAAACTAGAAACTTGGAATTCGGACAGTAGATAAGATTTGTCATGTAAGGTATGTAGGGTAAAGAAGGATTTCTTGGAAATTAGAAAAAAGGAAAGGAGTCGCCATTTCTCCGAACCCTTAAGGATGGAGACTTGAAAATCGGTATTTGGATTTTACATTTTGAATACACGTGTTTCAACGTTTTTTCATACTTTAGTAAATAACACAAACTATTATATAAAAGACGAAGTCCTGAATGAATAACTGGTCGCAAAAACCAAACCGCTGAAACTAGAAACTTGGAATTCGGACAGTAGATAAGATTTGTCATGTAAGGTATGTAGGGTAAAGAAGGATTTTTGGAAATTAGAAGGAAGGAAAGCATTCGCCATCTCTCCGAACCCTTAAGGATGGAGGTATTTGGATTTCACATTTTGAATACACGTGTTTCAACGTTTTTTCATACTTTAGTAGATAACACAAACTATTATATAAAAGACGAAGTCCTGAATGAATAACTGGTCGCCTAAGCCAAACCGCTGAAACTAGAAACTTGGAATTCGGACAGTAGATAAGATTTGTCATGTAAGGTATGTAGGTAAAAGATGATTTCTTGGAAATAAGAAGAAAGGAAAGGAATCGCCATCTTTTCGAACCCTTAAGGATGGAGGTATTTGGATTTCACATTTTGAATACACGTGTTTCAACGTTTTTTCATACTTTAGTAAATAACACAAACTATTATATAAAAGACGAAGTTCTGAATGAATAACTGGTCGCACAAGCCAAACCGCTGAAACTAGAAACTTGGAATTCGGACAGTAGATAAGATTTGTCATGTAAGGTATGTAGGGTAAAGAAAGATTTTTGGAAATTAGAAGAAAGGAAAGGATTCGCCATCTCTCCGAACACTTAAGGATGGAGACTTGAAATTTGGTATTTGGATTTCACATTTTGAATGCACGTGTTTCAACGTTTTTTCATACTTTAGTAAATAACACAAACTAATATATAAAAGACGAAGTTCTGAATGAATAACTGGTCGCACAAGCCAAACCGCTGAAACTAGAAACTTGGAATTCGGACAGTAGATAAAATTTTGTCATGTAAGGTATGTAGGGTAAAGAAAGATTTTTGGAAATTAGAAGAAAGGAAAGGATTCGCCATCTCTCCGAACCCTTAAGGATGGAGGTATTTGGATTTCACATTTTGAATACACGTGTTTCAACGATTTTTCATACTTTAGTAAATAACACAAACTATTATATAAAAGACGAAGTCCTGAATGAATAACTGGTCGCACAAGCCAATCCGCTGAAACTAGAACCTTGGAATTCGGACAGTAGATAAGATTTGTCATGTAAGGTATTAGGGTAAAGAAGGATTTCTTGGAAATTAGAAGAAAGGAAAGGAGTCGCCATCTTTCCGAACCCTTCAGGATGGAGACGTGAGATGTGGTATTTGGATTTCACATTTTGAATACACGTGTTTCACGTTTTTTCATACTTTAGTAAATAACACAAACTATTATATAAAAGACGAAGTTCTGAATGAATAACTGGTCGCACAAGCCAAAACTCTGAAAGTACAAACTTGAAATTCGGACAGTAGATAAGATTTGTCATGTAAGGTATGTAGGGTAAAGAAGGATTTCTTGGAAATTAGAAGAAAGGAAAGGAGTCGCCATCTCTCCGAACCCTTAAGGATGGAGGTATTTGGATTTCACATTTTGAATACACGTGTTCAACGTTTTTTCATACTTTAGTAAATAACACAAACTATTATATAAAAGACGAAGTCCTGAATGAATAACTGGTCGCACAAGCCAAACCGCTGAAACTAGAAATTTGGAATTCGGACAGTAGATAAGATTTGTCATGTAAGGTATGTAGGGTAAAGAAGGATTTCTTGGAAATTAGAAAAAAGGAAAGGAGTCGCCATTTCTCCGAACCCTTAAGGATTGAGTCTTTAAATTTGGTATTTGGATTCCACATTTTGAATACACGTGTTTCAACGTTTTTTCATACTTTAGTAAATAACACAAACTATTATATAAAAGACGAAGTTCTGAATGAATAACTGGTCGCACAAGCCAAAACTCTGAAAGTAGAAACTTGGAATTCGGACAGTAGATAAGATTTGTCATGTAAGGTATGTAGGGTAAAGAAGGATTTCTTGGAAATTAGAAGAAAGGAAATGAGTCGCCATCTCTCCGAATCTCTTAAGGATGAAGGTATTTGGATTTCACATTTTGAATACACGTGTTCAACGTTTTTTCATACTTTAGTAAATAACACAAACTATTATATAAAAGACGAGATCCTGAATGAATAACTGGTCGCACAAGCCAAAACTCTGAAAGTAGAAACTTGGAATTCGGACAGTTGATAAGATTTGTCATGTAAGGTATGTAGGGTAAAGAAGGATTTCTTGGAAATTGGAAGAAAGGAAAGGAGTCGCCATCTCTCTGAACCCTTAAGGATGGAGGTATTTGGATTTCACATTTTGAATACACGTGTTCAACGTTTTCTCATACTTTATTAAATAACAAAAACTAATATATAAAGGACGAAGTCCTGAATGAATAACTGGTCGCACAAGCCAAACCGCTGAAACTAGAAACTTGGAATTCGGACAGTAGATAAGATTTGTCATGTAAGGTATGTAGGGTAAAGAAGGATTTCTTGGAAATTAGAAGAAACGAAAGGAGTCGCCATCTCTCCGAACCCTTCAGGATGGAGACTTGAAATGTGGTATTTGGATTTCACATTTTGAATACACGTGTTCAACGTTTTTTCATACTTTAGTAAATAACACAAACTATTATATAAAAGACGAAGTCCTGAATGAATAACTGGTCGCACAAGCCAAAACTCTGAAAGTAGAAACTTGGAATTCGGACAGTTGATAAGATTTGTCATGTAAGGTATGTAGGGTAAAGAAGGATTTCTTGGAAATTAGAAGAAAGGAAAGGAGTCGCCATCTCTCTGAACCCTTAAGGATGGAGGTATTTGGATTTCACATTTTGAATACACGTGTTCAACGTTTTCTCATACTTTATTAAATAACAAAAACTATTATATAAAGGACGAAGTCCTGAATGAATAACTGGTCGCACAAGCCAAACCGCTGAAATTAGAAACTTGGAATTCGGACAGTAGATAAGATTTGTCATGTAAAGTATGTAGGGTAAAGAAGGATTTCTTGGAAATTAGAAGAAAGGAAAGGAGTCGCCATCTCTCCGAACCCTTCAGGATGGAGACTTGAAATGTGGTATTTGGATTTCACATTTTGAATACACGTGTTTCAACGTTTTTTCATACTTTAGTAAATAACACAAACTATTATATAAAAGACGAAGTTCTGAATGAATAACTGGTCTCACAAGCCAAACCGCTGAAACTAGAAACTTGGAATTCGGACAGTAGATAAGATTTGTCATGTAAGGTATGTAGGGTAAAGAAGGATTTCTTGGAAATTAGAAGAAAGGAAAGGAGTCGCCATCTCTCCGAAAACTTAAGGATGGAGTCTTGAAATTTGGTATTTGGATTCCACATTTTGAATACACGTGTTTCAACGTTTTTTCATACTTTAGTAAATAACACAAACTATTATATAAAAGACGAAGTTCTGAATGAATAACTGGTCGCACAAGCCAAAACTCTGAAAGTAGAAACTTGGAATTCGGACAGTAGATAAGATTTGTCATGAAAGGTATGTAGGGTAAAGAAGGATTTCTTGGAAATTAGAAGAAAGGAAAGGAGTCGCCATCTCTCCGAATCTCTTAAGGATGGAGGTATTTGGATTTCACATTTTGAATACACGTGTTAAACGTTTTTTCATACTTTAGTAAATAACACAAACTATTATGTAAAAGACGAAGTCCTGAATGAATAACTGGTCGCACAAGCCAAATCGCTGAAACTAGAAACTTGGAATTCGGACAGTATATAAGATTTGTCATGTAAGGTATGTAGGGTAAAGAAGGATTTTTGGAAATTAGAAGAAAGGAAAGCATTCGCAATCTCTCCGAACCCTTAAGGATGGAGGTATTTGGATTTCACATTTTGAATACACGTGTTTCAACGTTTTTTCATACTTTAGTAGATAACACAAACTTTTATATAAAAGACGAAGTCCTGAATGAATAACTGGTCGCCTAAGCCAAACCGCTGAAACTAGAAACTTGGAATTCGGACAGTAGATAAGATTTGTCATGTAAGGTATGTAGGGTAAAAGATGATTTCTTGGAAATAAGAAGAAAGGAAAGGAATCGCCATCTTTTCGAACCCTTAAGGATGGAGGTATTTGGATTTCACATTTTGAATACACGTGTTTCAACGTTTTTTCATACTTTAGTAAAAAACACAAACTATTATATAAAAGACGAAGTTCTGAATGAATAACTGGTCGCACAAGCCAAACCGCTGAAACTAGAAACTTGGAATTCGGACAGTAGATAAGATTTGTCATGTAAGGTATGTAGGGTAAAGAAGGATTTCTTGGAAATTAGAAAAATGGAAAGGAGTCGCCATTTCTCCGAACCCTTAAGGATGGAGACTTGAAAATCGGTATTTGGATTTTACATTTTGAATACACGTGTTTCAACGTTTTTTCATACTTTAGTAAATAACACAAACTATTATATAAAAGACGAAGTCCTGAATGAATAACTGGTCGCAAAAACCAAACCGCTGAAACTAGAAACTTGGAATTCGGACAGTAGATAAGATTTGTCATGTAAGGTATGTAGGGTAAAGAAGGATTTCTTGGAAATTAGAAGAAAGGAAAGGAGCCGCCATCTCTCCGAACCCTTCAGGATGGAGACTTGAAATGTGGTATTTGGATTTCACATTTTGAATACACGTGTTTCAACGTTTTTTCATACTTTAGTAAATAACACAAACTATTATATAAAAGACGAAGTTCTGAATGAATAACTGGTCGCACAAGCCAAACCGCTGAAACTAGAAACTTGGAATTCGGACAGTAGATAAGATTTGTCATGTAAGGTATGTAGGGTAAAGAAGGATTTCTTGGAAATTAGAAGAAAGGAAAGGAGTCGGCATCTCTCCGAAAACTTAAGGATTGAGTCTTTAAATTTGGTATTTGGATTCCACATTTTGAATACACGTGTTTCAACGTTTTTTCATACTTTAGTAAATAACACAAACTATTATATAAAAGACGAAGCTCTGAATGAATAACTGGTCGCACAAGTCAAAACTCTGAAAGTAGAAACTTGGAATTCGGACAGTAGATAAGATTTGTCATGTAAGGTATGTAGGGTAAAGAAGGATTTCTTGGAAATTAGAAGAAAGGAAAGAGTCGCCATCTCTCCGAATCTCTTAAGGATGAAGGTATTTGGATTTCACATTTTGAATACACGTGTTCAACGTTTTTTCATACTTTAGTAAATAACACAAACTATTATATAAAAGACGAAGTCCTGAATGAATAACTGGTCGCACAAGCCAAAACTCTGAAAGTAGAAACTTGGAATTCGGACAGTAGATAAGATTTGTCATATAAGGTATGTAGGGTAAAGAAGATTTCTTGGAAATTGGAAGAAAGGAAAGGAGTCGCCATCTCTCTGAACCCTTAAGGATGGAGGTATTTGGATTTCACATTTTGAATACACGTGTTCAACGTTTTTTCATACTTTATTAAATAACAAAAACTAATATATAAAGGACGAAGTCCTGAATGAATAACTGGTCGCACAAGCCAAACCGCTGAAACTAGAAACTTGGAATTCGGACAGTAGATAAGATTTGTCATGTAAGGTATGTAGGGTAAAGAAGGATTTCTTGGAAATTAGAAGAAAGGAAAGGAGTCGCCATCTCTCCGAACCCTTCAGGATGGAGACTTGAAATGTGGTATTTGGATTTCACATTTTGAATACACGTGTTCAACGTTTTTTCATACTTTAGTAAATAACACAAACTATTATATAAAAGACGAAGTCCTGAATGAATAACTGGTCGCACAAGCCAAAACTCTGAAAGTAGAAACTTGGAATTCGGACAGTTGATAAGATTTGTCATGTAAGGTATGTAGGGTAAAGAAGGATTTCTTGGAAATTAGAAGAAAGGAAAGGAGTCGCCATCTCTCCGAACACTTAAGGATGGAGGTATTTGGATTTCACATTTTGAATACACGTGTTCAACGTTTTTTCATACTTTAGTAAATAACACAAACTATTATATAAAAGACGAAGTCCTGAATGAATAACTGGTCGAACAAGCCAAACCGCTGAAACTAGAAACTTGGAATTCGGACAGTAGATAAGATTTGTCATGTAAGGTATGTAGGGTAAAGAAGGATTTCTTGGAAATTAGAAAAAAGGAAAGGAGTCGCCATCTCTCCGAACCCTTAAGGATGGAGACTTGAAAATTGGTATTTGGATTTTACATTTTAAATACACGTGTTTCAACGTTTTTAGATACTTTAGTAAATAACACAAACTATTATATAAAAGACGAAGTCCTGAATGAATAACTGGTCGCACAAGCCAAAACTCTGAAAGTAGAAACTTGGAATTCGGACAGTAGATAAGATTTGTCATGTAAGGTATGTAGGGTAAAGAAGGATTTCTTGGAAATTAGAAGAAAGGAAAGGAGTCGCCATCTCTCTGAACCCTTAAGGATGGAGGTATTTGGATTTCACATTTTGAATACACGTGTTTCAACGTTTTTTCATACTTTAGTAAATAACACAAACTATTATATAAAAGACGAAGTTCTGAATGAATAACTGGTCGCACAAGCCAAACCGCTGAAACTAGAAACTTGGAATTCGGACAGTAGATAAGATTTGTCATGTAAGGTATGTAGGGTAAAGAAGGATTTCTTGGAAATTAGAAGAAAGGAAAGGAGTCGCCATCTCTCCGAAAACTTAAGGATGGAGTCTTGAAATTTGGTATTTGGATTCCACATTTTGAATACACGTGTTCAACGTTTTTTCATACTTTAGTAAATAACACAAACTATTATATAAAAGACGAAGTCCTGAATGAATAACTGGTCGCACAAGCCAAAACTCTGAAAGTAGAAACTTGGAATTCGGACAGTTGATAAGATTTGTCATGTAAGGTATGTAGGGTAAAGAAGGATTTCTTGGAAATTAGAAGAAAGGAAAGGAGTCGCCATCTCTCCGAACACTTAAGGATGGAGGTATTTGGATTTCACATTTTGAATACACGTGTTCAACGTTTTTTCATACTTTAGTAAATAACACAAACTATTATATAAAAGACGAAGTCCTGAATGAATAACTGGTCGAACAAGCCAAACCGCTGAAACTAGAAACTTGGAATTCGGACAGTAGATAAGATTTGTCATGTAAGGTATGTAGGGTAAAGAAGGATTTCTTGGAAATTAGAAAAAAGGAAAGGAGTCGCCATCTCTCCGAACCCTTAAGGATGGAGACTTGAAAATTGGTATTTGGATTTTACATTTTGAATAAACGTGTTTCAACGTTTTTTCATACTTTAGTAAATAACACAAACTATTATATAAAAGACGAAGTCCTGAATGAATAACTGGTCGCACAAGCCAAAACTCTGAAAGTAGAAACTTGGAATTCGGACAGTAGATAAGATTTGTCATGTAAGGTATGTAGGGTAAAGAAGGATTTCTTGGAAATTAGAAGAAAGGAAAGGAGTCGCCATCTCTCTGAACCCTTAAGGATGGAGGTATTTGGATTTCACATTTTGAATACACGTGTTCAATGTTTTTTCATACTTTATTAAAAAACAAAAACTATTATATAAAGGACGAAGTCCTGAATGAATAACTGGTCGCACAAGCCAAACCGCTGAAATTAGAAACTTGGAATTCGGACAGTAGATAAGATTTGTCATGTAAGGTATGTAGGGTAAAGAAGGATTTCTTGGAAATTAGAAGAAAGGAAAGGAGTCGCCATCTCTCCGAACCCTTCAGGATGGAGACTTGAAATGTGGTATTTGGATTTCACATTTTGAATACACGTGTTTCAACGTTTTTTCATACTTTAGTAAATAACACAAACTATTATATAAAAGACGAAGTTCTGAATTAATAACTGGTCGCACAAGCCAAACCGCTGAAACTAGAAACTTGGAATTCGGACAGTAGATAAGATTTGTCATGTAAGGTATGTAGGGTAAAGAAGGATTTCTTGGAAATTAGAAGAAAGGAAAGGAGTCGCCATCTCTCCGAAAACTTAAGGATGGAGTCTTGAAATTTGGTATTTGGATTCCACATTTTGAATACACGTGTTTCAACGTTTTTTCATACTTTAGTAAATAACACAAACTATTATATAAAAGACGAAGTTCTGAATGAATAACTGGTCGCAAAAGCCAAAACTCTGAAAGTAGAAACTTGGAATTCGGACAGTAGATAAGATTTGTCATGTAAGGTATGTAGGGTAAAGAAGGATTTCTTGGAAATTAGAAGAAAGGAAAGGAGTCGCCATCTCTCCGAATCTCTTAAGGATGGAGGTATTTGGATTTCACATTTTGAATACACGTGTTAAACGTTTTTTCATACTTTAGTAAATAACACAAACTATTATATAAAAGACGAAGTCCTGAATGAATAACTGGTCTTACAAGCCAAATCGCTGAAACTAGAAACTTGGAATTCGGACAGTAGATAAGATTTGTCATGTAAGGTATGTAGGGTAAAGAAGGGTTTTTGGAAATTAGAAGAAAGGAAAGCATTCGCCATCTCTCCGAACCCTTAAGGATGGAGGTATTTGGATTTCACATTTTGAATACACGTGTTTCAACGTTTTTTCATACTTTAGTAGATAACACAAACTATTATATAAAAGACAAAGTCCTGAATGAATAACTGGTCGCCTAAGAAAAACCGCTGAAACTAGAAACTTGGAATTCGGACAGTAGATAAGATTTGTCATGTAAGGTATGTAGGGTAAAAGATGATTTCTTGGAAATAAGAAGAAAGGAAAGGAATCGCCATCTTTTCGAACCCTTAAGGATGGAGGTATTTGGATTTCACATTTTGAATACACGTGTTTCAACGTTTTTTCATACTTTAGTAAATAACACAAACTATTATATAAAAGACGAAGTTCTGAATGAATAACTGGTCGCACAAGCCAAACCGCTGAAACTAGAAACTTGGAATTCGGACAGTAGATAAGATTTGTCATGTAAGGTATGTAGGGTAAAGAAAGATTTTTGGAAATTAGAAGAAAGGAAAGGATTCGCCATCTCTCCGAACACTTAAGGATGGAGACTTGAAATTTGGTATTTGGATTTCACATTTTGAATACACGTGTTTCAACGCTTTTTCATACTTTAGTAAATAACACAAACTAATATATAAAAGACGAAGTTCTCAATGAATAACTGGTCGCACAAGCCAAACCGCTGAAACTAGAAACTTGGAATTCGGTCAGTAGATAAGATTTGTCATGTAAGGTATGTAGGGTAAAGAAAGATTTTTGGAAATTAGAAGAAAGGAAAGGAGTCGCCATCTCTTCGAACCCTTAAGGATGGAGGTATTTGGATTTCACATTTTGAATACACGTGTTTCAACGATTTTTCATACTTTAGTAAATAACACAAACTATTATATAAAAGACGAAGTCCTGAATGAATAACTGGTCGCACAAGCCAATCCGCTGAAACTAGAAACTTGGAATTCGGACAGTAGATAAGATTTGTCATGTAAGGTATGTAGGGTAAAGAAGGATTTCTTGGAAATTAAAAGAAAGGAAAGGAGTCGCCATCTTTCCGAACCCTTCAGGATGGAGACGTGAGATGTGGTATTTGGATTTCACATTTTGAATACACGTGTTTCACGTTTTTTCATACTTTAGTAAATAACAAAACTATTATATAAAAGACGAAGTTCTGAATGAATAACTGGTCGCACAAGCCAAACTCTGAAAGTAGAAACTTGAAATTCGGACAGTAGATAAGATTTGTCATGTAAGGTATGTAGGGTAAAGAAGGATTTCTTGGAAATTAGAAGAAAGGAAAGAAGTCACCATCTCTCCTAATCCCTTAAGGATGGAGGTATTTGGATTTCACATTTTGAATACACGTGTTGAACGTTTTTTCATACTTTAGTAAAGAACACAAACTATTATATAAAAGACGAAGTCCTGAATGAATAACTGGTCGCACAAGCCAAACCGCTGAAACTAGAAACTTGGAATTCGGACAGTAGATAAGATTTGTCATGTAAGGTATGTAGGGTAAAGAAGGATTTCTTGGAAATTAGAAAAAAGGAAAGGAGTCGCCATTTCTCCGAACCCTTAAGGATGGAGACTTGAAAATCGGTATTTGGATTTTACATTTTGAATACACGTGTTTCAACGTTTTTTCATACTTTAGTAAAAAACACAAACTATTATATAAAAGACGAAGTCCTGAATGAATATCTGGTCGCAAAAACCAAACCGCTGAAACTAGAAACTTGGAATTCGGACAGTAGATAAGATTTGTCATGTAAGGTATGTAGGGTAAAGAAGGATTTCTTGGAAATTAGAAGAAAGGAAAGGAGCCGCCATCTCTCCGAACCCTTCAGGATGGAGACTTGAAATGTGGTATTTGGATTTCACATTTTGAATACACGTGTTTCAACGTTTTTTCATACTTTAGTAAATAACACAAACTATTATATAAAAGACGAAGTTCTGAATGAATAACTGGTCGCACAAGCCAAACCGCTGAAACTACAAACTTGGAATTCGGACAGTAGATAAGATTTATCATGTAAGGTATGTAGGGTAAAGAAGGATTTCTTGGAAATTAGAAGAAAGGAAAGGAGTCGGCATCTCTCCGAAAACTTAAGGATTGAGTCTTTAAATTTGGTATTTGGATTCCACATTTTGAATACACGTGTTTCAACGTTTTTTCATACTTTAGTAAATAACACAAACTATTATATAAAAGACGAAGTTCTGAATGAATAACTGGTCGCACAAGCCAAAACTCTGAAAGTAGAAACTTGGAATTCGGACAGTAGATAAGATTTGTCATGTAAGGTATGTAGGGTAAAGAAGGATTTCTTGGAAATTAGAAGAAAGGAAAGGAGTCGCCATCTCTCTGAACCCTTAAGGATGGAGGTATTTGGATTTCACATTTTGAATACACGTGTTCAACGTTTTTTCATACTTTATTAAATAACAAAAACTAATATATAAAGGACGAAGTCCTGAATGAATAACTGGTCGCACAAGGCAAACCGCTGAAACTAGAAACTTGGAATTCGGACAGTAGATAAGATTTGTCATGTAAGGTATGTAGGGTAAAGAAGGATTTCTTGGAAATTAGAAGAAAGGAAAGGAGTCGCCATCTCTCCGAACCCTTCAGGATGGAGACTTGAAATGTGGTATTTGGATTTCACATTTTGAATACACGTGTTAAACGTTTTTTCATACTTTAGTAAATAACACACACTATTATATAAAAGACGAAGTCCTGAATGAATAACTGGTCGCACAAGCCAAAACTCTGAAAGTAGAAACTTGGAATTCGGACAGTTGATAAGATTTGTCATGTAAGGTATGTAGGGTAAAGAAGGATTTCTTGGAAATTAGAAGAAAGGAAAGGAGTCGCCATCTCTCCGAACACTTAAGGATGGAGGTATTTGCATTTCACATTTTGAATACACGTGTTCAACGTTTTTTCATACTTTAGTAAATAACACAAACTATTATATAAAAGACGAAGTCCTGAATGAATAACTGGTCGAACAAGCCAAACCGCTGAAACTAGAAACTTGGAATTCGGACAGTAGATAAGATTTGTCATGTAAGGTATGTAGGGTAAAGAAGGATTTCTTGGAAATTAGAAAAAAGGAAAGGAGTCGCCATCTCTCCGAACCCTTAAGGATGGAGACTTGAAAATTGGTATTTGGATTTTACATTTTGAATACACGTGTTTCAACGTTTTTTCATACTTTAGTAAATAACACAAACTATTATATAAAAGACGAAGTCCTGAATGAATAACTGGTCGCACAAGCCAAAACTCTGAAAGTAGAAACTTGGAATTCGGACAGTAGATAAGATTTGTCATGTAAGGTATGTAGGGTAAAGAAGGATTTCTTGGAAATTAGAAGAAAGGAAAGGAGTCGGCATCTCTCTGAACCCTTAAGGATGGATGTATTTGGATTTCACATTTTGAATACACGTGTTCAACGTTTTTTCATACTTTATTAAATAACAAAAACTATTATATAAAGGACGAAGTCCTGAAGGAATAACTGGTCGCACAAGCCAAACCGCTGAAATTAGAAACTTGGAATTCGGACAGTAGATAAGATTTGTCATGTAAGGTGTGTAGGGTAAAGAAGGATTTCTTGGAAATTAGAAGAAAGGAAAGGAGTCGCCATCTCTCCGAACCTTTCAGGATGGAGACTTGAAATGTGGTATTTGGATTTCACATTTTGAATACACGTGTTCAACGTTTTTTCATACTTTAGTAAATAACACAAACTATTATATAAAAGACGAAGTCCTGAATGAATAACTGGTCGCACAAGCCAAAACTCTGAAAGTAGAAACTTGGAATTCGGACAGTTGATAAGATTTGTCATGTAAGGTATGTAGGGTAAAGAAGGATTTCTTGGAAATTAGAAGAAAGGAAAGGAGTCGCCATCTCTCCGAACACTTAAGGATGGAGGTATTTGGATTTCACATTTTGAATACACGTGTTCAACGTTTTTTCATACTTTAGTAAATAACACAAACTATTATATAAAAGACGAAGTCCTGAATGAATAACTGGTCGAACAAGCCAAACCGCTGAAACTAGAAACTTGGAATTCGGACAGTAGATAAGATTTGTCATGTAAGGTATGTAGGGTAAAGAAGGATTTCTTGGAAATTAGAAAAAAGGAAAGGAGTCGCCATCTCTCCGAACCCTTAAGGATGGAGACTTGAAAATCGGTATTTGGATTTTACATTTTGAATACACGTGTTTCAACGTTTTTTCATACTTTAGTAAATAACACAAACTATTATATAAAAGACGAAGTCCTGAATGAATAACTGGTCGCACAAGCCAAACCGCTGAAACTAGAAACTTGGAATTCGGACAGTAGATAAAATTTGTCATGTAAGGTATGTAGGGTAAAGAAGGATTTCTTGGAAATTAGAAGAAAGGAAAGGAGTCGCTATCTCTCCGAAAACTTAAGGATGGAGACTTGAAATTTGGTATTTGGATTTCACATTTTGAATACACGTGTTTCAACGTTTTTTCATACTTTAGTAAATAACACAAACTATTATATAAAAGACGAAGTTCTGAACGAATAACTGGTCGCACAAGCCTAACCGCTGGAACTAGAAACTTGGAATTCGGACAGTAGATAAGATATGTCATGTAAGGTATGTAGGGTAAAGAAGGATTTCTTGGAAATTAGAAGAAAGGAAAGGAGTCGCCATCTCCCCGAACACTTAAGGATGGAGACTTGAAATTTGGTATTTGGATTTCACATTTTGAATACACGTATTTCAACGTTTTTTCATACTTTAGTAAATAACACAAACTATTATATAAAAGACGAAGTTCTGAATGAATAACTGGTCGCACAAGCCAAACCGCTGAAACTAGAAACTTGGAATTCGGACAGTAGATAAGATTTGTCATGTAAGGTATGTAGGGTAAAGAATGATTTCTTGGAAATTAGAAGAAAGGAAAGGAGTCGCCATCTCTCCGAACCCTTAAGGATGGAGGTATTTGGATTTCACATTTTGAATACACGTGTTTCAACGATTTTTCATACTTTAGTAAATAACACAAACTATTATATAAAAGACGAAGTCCTGAATGAATAACTGGTCGCACAAGCCAAACCGCTGAAACTAGAAACTTGGAATTCGGGCAGTAGATAAGATTTGTCATGTAAGGTATGTAGGGTAAAGAAGGATTTCTTGGAAATTAGAAGAAAGGAAAGGAGTCGCCATCTCTCCGAACCCTTCAGGATGGAGACTTGAAATGTGGTATTTGGATTTCACATTTTGAATACACGTGTTTCACGTTTTTTTATACTTTAGTAAATAACACAAACTATTATATAAAAGACGAAGTTCTGAATGAATAACTGGTCGCACAAGCCAAAACTCTGAAAGTAGAAACTTGGAATTCGGACAGTAGATAAGATTTGTCATGTAAGGTATGTAGGGTAAAGAATGATTTCTTGGAAATTAGAAGAAAGGAAAGGAGTCGCCATCTCTCTGAACCCTTAAGAATGGAGGTATTTGGATTTCACATTTTGAATACACGTGTTTAACGTTTTTTCATACTTTAGTAAATAACACAAACTATTATATAAAAGACGAAGTCCTGAATGAATAACTGGTCGCACAAGCCAAACCGCTGAAACTAGAAACTTGGAATTCGGACAGTAGATAAGATTTGTCATGTAAGGTATGTAGGGTAAAGAAGGATTTCTTGGAAATTAGAAGAAAGGAAAGGAGTCGCCATCTCTCCGAACCCTTAAGGATGGAGGTATTTGGATTTCACATTTTGAATACACGTGTTCAACGTTTTTTCATACTTTAGTAAATAACACAAACTATTATATAAAAGACGAAGTCCTGAATGAATAACTGGTCGCACAAACCAAACCGCTGAAACTAGAAACTTGGAATTCGGACAGTAGATAAAATTTGTCATGTAAGGTATGTAGGGTAAAGAAGGATTTCTTGGAAATTAGAAGAAAGGAAAGGAGTCGCCATCTCTCCGAAAACTTAAGGATGGAGTTTTGAAATTTGGTATTTGGATTCCACATTTTGAATACACGTGTTTCAACGTTTCTTCATACTTTAGTAAATAACACAAACTATTATATAAAAGACGAAGTTCTGAATGAATAACTGGTCGCACAAGCCAAACCGCTGAAACTAGAAACTTGGAATTCGCACAGTAGATAAGATTTGTCATGTAAGGTATGTAGGGTAAAGAATGATTTCTTGGAAATTAGAAGAAAGGAAAGGAGTCGCCATCTCTCCGAACCCTTAAGGATGGAGGTATTTGGATTTCACATTTTGAATACACGTGTTCAACGTTTTTTCATACTTTAGTAAATAACACAAACTATTATATAAAAGACGAAGTCCTGAATGAATAACTGGTCGCACAAGCCAAACCGCTGAAACTAGAAACTTGGAATTCGGACAGTAGATAAGATTTGTCATGTAAGGTATGTAGGGTAAAGAAGGATTTCTTGGAAATTAGAAGAAAGGAAAGGAGTCGCCATCTCTCCGAACCCTTAAGGATGGAGGTATTTGGATTTCACATTTTGAATACACGTGTTCAACGTTTTTTCATACTTTAGTAAATAACACAAACTATTATATAAAAGACGAAGTCCTGAATGAATAACTGGTCGCACAAGCCAAACCGCTGAAACTAGAAACTTGGAATTCGGACAGTAGATAAGATTTGTCATGTAAGGTATGTAGGGTAAAGAAGGATTTCTTGGAAATTAGAAGAAAGGAAAGGAGTCGCCATCTCTCCGAAAATTTAAGGATGGAGTTTTGAAATTTGGTATTTGGATTCCACATTTTGAATACACGTGTTTCAACGTTTTTTCATACTTTAGTAAATAACACAAACTATTATATAAAAGACGAAGTCCTGAATGAATAACTGGTCGCACAAGCCAAAACTCTGAAAGTAGTAACTTGGAATTCGGACAGTTGATAAGATTTGTCATGTAAGGTATGTAGGGTAAAGAAGGATTTCTTGGAAATTAGAAGAAAGGAAAGGAGTCGCCATCTCTCCGAACCCTTCAGGATGGAGACTTGAAAATCGGTATTTGGATTTTACATTTTGAATACACGTGTTTCAACGTTTTTTCATACTTTAGTAAATAACACAAACTATTATATAAAAGACGAAGTCCTGAATGAATAACTGGTCGCACAAGCCAAACCGCTGAAACTAGAAACTTGGAATTCGGACAGTAGATAAGATTTGTCATGTAAAGTATGTAGGGTAAAGAAGGATTTCTTGGAAATTAGAAGAAAGGAAACGAGTCGCCATCTCTCCGAACCCTTCAGGATGGAGACTTGAAATGTGGTATTTGGATTTCACATTTTGAATACACGTGTTTCAATGTTTTTTCATACTTTAGTAAATAACACAAACTATTATATAGAAGACGAATTTCTGAATGAATAACTGGTCGCACAAGCCAAACCGCCGAAAATAGAAACTTGGAATTCGGACAGTAGATAAAATTTGTCTTGTAAGGTATGTAGGGTAAAGAAGGATTTCTTGGAAATTAGAAGAAAGGAAAGGAGTCGCTATCTCTCCGAAAACTTAAGGATGGAGACTTGAAATTTGGTATTTGGATTTCACATTTTGAATACACGTGTTTCAACGTTTTTTCATACTTTAGTAAATAACACAAACTATTATATAAAAGACGAAGTTCTGAACGAATAACTGGTCGCACAAGCCAAACCGCTGAAACTAGAAACTTGGAATTCGGACAGTAGATAAGATATGTCATGTAAGGTATGTAGGGTAAAGAAGGATTTCTTGGAAATTAGAAGAAAGGAAAGGAGTCGCCATCTCTCCGAACACTTAAGGATGGAGACTTGAAATTTGGTATTTGGATTTCACATTTTGAATACACGTATTTCAACGTTTTTTCATACTTTAGTAAATAACACAAACTATTATATAAAAGACGAAGTTCTGAATGAATAACTGGTCGCACAAGCCAAACCGCTGAAACTAGAAACTTGGAATTCGGACAGTAGATAAGATTTGTCATGTAAGGTATGTAGGGTAAAGAATGATTTCTTGGAAATTAGAAGAAAGGAAAGGAGTCGCCATCTCTCCGAACCCTTAAGGATGGAGGTATTTGGATTTCACATTTTGAATACACGTGTTTCAACGATTTTTCATACTTTAGTAAATAACACAAACTATTATATAAAAGACGAAGTCCTGAATGAATAACTGGTCGCACAAGCCAAACCGCTGAAACTAGAAACTTGGAATTCGGGCAGTAGATAAGATTTGTCATGTAAGGTATGTAGGGTAAAGAAGGATTTCTTGGAAATTAGAAGAAAGGAAAGGAGTCGCCATCTCTCCGAACCCTTCAGGATGGAGACTTGAAATGTGGTATTTGGATTTCACATTTTGAATACACGTGTTTCACGTTTTTTTATACTTTAGTAAATAACACAAACTATTATATAAAAGACGAAGTTCTGAATGAATAACTGGTCGCACAAGCCAAAACTCTGAAAGTAGAAACTTGGAATTCGGACAGTAGATAAGATTTGTCATGTAAGGTATGTAGGGTAAAGAATGATTTCTTGGAAATTAGAAGAAAGGAAAGGAGTCGCCATCTCTCTGAACCCTTAAGGATGGAGGTAATTGGATTTCACATTTTGAATACACGTGTTCAACGTTTTTTCATACTTTAGTAAATAACACAAACTATTATATAAAAGACGAAGTCCTGAATGAATAACTGGTCGCACAAGCCAAACCGCTGAAACTAGAAACTTGGAATTCGGACAGTAGATAAGATTTGTCATGTAAGGTATGTAGGGTAAAGAAGGATTTCTTGGAAATTAGAAGAAAGGAGAGGAGTCGCCATCTCTCCGAACCCTTAAGGATGGAGGTATTTGGATTTCACATTTTGAATACACGTGTTCAACGTTTTTTCATACTTTAGTAAATAACACAAACTATTATATAAAAGACGAAGTCCTGAATGAATAACTGGTCGCACAAACCAAACCGCTGAAACTAGAAACTTGGAATTCGGACAGTAGATAAGATTTGTCATGTAAGGTATGTAGGGTAAAGAAGGATTTCTTGGAAATTAGAAGAAAGGAAAGGAGTCGCCATCTCTCCGAAAACTTATGGATGGAGTTTTGAAATTTGGTATTTGGATTCCACATTTTGAATACACGTGTTTCAACGTTTCTTCATACTTTAGTAAATAACACAAACTATTATATAAAAGACGAAGTCCTGAATGATGAACTGGTCGCACAAGCCAAAACTCTGAAAGTAGAAACTTGGAATTCGGACAGTAGATAAGATTTGTCATGTAAGGTATGTAGGGTAAAGAAGGATTTCTTGGAAATTAGAAGAAAGGAAAGTAGTCGCCATCTCTCTGATCCCTTAAGGATGGACGTATTTGGATTTCACATTTTGAATACACGTATTTAAACGTTTTTTCATACTTTAGTAAATAACACAAACTATTATATAAAAGACGAAGTTCTGAATGAATAACTGGTCGCACAAGCCAAACCGCTGAAACTAGAAACTTGGAATTCGGACAGTAGATAAGATTTGTCGTGTAAGGTATGTAGGGTAAAGAAGGATTTCTTGGAAGTTAGAAGAGAGGAAAGGAGTCGCCATCTCTCCGAACACTTAAGGATGGAGACTTGAAATTTGGTATTTGGATTTCACATTTTGAATACACGTGTTTCAACGTTTTTTCATACTTTAGTAAATAACACAAACTATTATATAAAAGACGAAGTTCTGAATGAATAACTGGTCGCACAAGCCAAACCGCTGAAACTAGAAACTTGGAATTCGGACAGTAGATAAGATTTGTCATGTAAGGTATGTAGGGTAAAGAATGATTTCTTGGAAATTAGAAGAAAGGAAAGGAGTCGCCATCTCTCCGAACCCTTAAGGATGGAGGTATTTGGATTTCACATTTTGAATACACGTGTTTCAACGATTTTTCATACTTTAGTAAATAACGCAAACTATTATATAAAAGACGAAGTCCTGAATGAATAACTGGTCGCACAAGCCAAACCGCTGAAACTAGAAACTTGGAATTCGGGCAGTAGATAAGATTTGTCATGTAAGGTATGTAGGGTAAAGAAGGATTTCTTGGAAATTAGAAGAAAGGAAAGGAGTCGCCATCTCTCCGAACCCTTCAGGATGGAGACTTGAAATGTGGTATTTGGATTTCACATTTTGAATACACGTGTTTCACGTTTTTTCATACTTTAGTACATAACACAAACTATTATATAAAAGACGAAGTTCTGAATGAATAACTGGTCGCACAAGCCAAAACTCTGAAAGTACAAACTTGGAATTCGGACAGTAGATAAGATTTGTCATGTAAGGTATGTAGGGTAAAGAATGATTTCTTGGAAATTAGAAGAAAGGAAAGGAGTCGCCATCTCTCCGAACCCTTAAGGATGGAGGTATTTGGATTTCACATTTTGAATACACGTGTTCAACGTTTTTTCATACTTTAGTAAATAACACAAACTATTATATAAAAGACGAAGTCCTGAATGAATAACTGGTCGCACAAGCCAAACCGCTGAAACTAGAAACTTGGAATTCGGACAGTAGATAAGATTTGTCATGTAAGGTATGTAGGGTAAAGAAGGATTTCTTGGAAATTAGAAGAAAGGAAAGGAGTCGCCATCTCTCCGAACCCTTAAGGATGGAGGTATTTGGATTTCACATTTTGAATACACGTGTTCAACGTTTTTTCATACTTTAGTAAATAACACAAACTATTATATAAAAGACGAAGTCCTGAATGAATAACTGGTCGCACAAGCCAAACCGCTGAAACTAGAAACTTGGAATTTTGACAGTAGATAAGATTTGTCATGTAAGGTATGTAGGGTAAAGAAGGATTTCTTGGAAATTAGAAGAAAGGAAAGGAGTCGCCATCTCTCCGAAAATTTAAGGATGGAGTTTTGAAATTTGGTATTTGGATTCCACATTTTGAATACACGTGTTTCAACGTTTTTTCATACTTTAGTAAATAACACAAACTATTATATAAAAGACGAAGTCCTGAATGAATAACTGGTCGCACAAGCCAAAACTCTGAAAGTAGAAACTTGGAATTCGGACAGTTGATAAGATTTGTCATGTAAGGTATGTAGGGTAAAGAAGGATTTCTTGGAAATTAGAAGAAAGGAAAGGAGTCGCCATCTCTCCGAACCCTTCAGGATGGAGACTTGAAAATCGGTATTTGGATTTTACATTTTGAATACACGTGTTTCAACGTTTTTTCATACTTTAGTAAATAACACAAACTATTATATAAAAGACGAAGTCCTGAATGAATAACTGGTCGCACAAGCCAAACCGCTGAAACTAGAAACTTGGAATTCGGACAGTAGATAAGATCTGTCATGTAAGGTATGTAGGGTAAAGAAGGATTTCTTGGAAATTAGAAGAAAGGAAAGGAGTCACCATCTCTCCGAACCCTTCAGGATGGAGACTTGAAATGTGGTATTTGGATTTCAGATTTTGAATACACGTGTTTCAACGTTTTTTCATACTTTAGTAAATAACATAAACTATTATATAGAAGACGAAGTTCTGAATGAATAACTGGTCGCACAAGCCAAACCGCTGAAACTAGAAACTTGGAATTCGGACAGTAGATAAGATTTGTCATGTAAGGTATGTAGGGTAAAGAAGGATTTCTTGGAAATTAGAAGAAAGGAAAGGAGTCGCCATCTCTCCGAAAACTTAAAGTTGGAGACTTGAAATTTGGTATTTGGATTTCACATTTTGAATACACGTGTTTCAACGTTTTTTCATACTTTAGTAAATAACACAAACTATTATATAAAAGACGAAGTTCTGAATGAATAACTGGCCGCACAAGCCAAACCGCTGAAACTAGAAACTTGGAATTCGGACAGTAGATAAGATTTTCATGTATGGTATGTAGGGTAAAGAAGGATTTCTTGGAAATTAGAAGAAAGGAAAGGAGTCGCCATCTCTCCGAACCCTTAAGGATGGAGCCTTGAAATTTGGTATTTGGATTTCACATTTTGAATACACGTGTTTCAACGTTTTTTCATACTTTAGTAAATAACACAAACTATTATATAAAAGACGAAGTTCTGAATGAATAACTGGTCGCACAAGCCAAACCGCTGGAGCTAGAAACTTGGAATTCGGACAGTAGATAAGATTTGTCATGTAAGGTATGTAGGGTAAAGAATGATTTCTTGGAAATTAGAAGAAAGGAAAGGAGTCACCATCTCTCCGAACACTTAAGGATGGAGACTTGAAATTTGGTATTTGGATTTCACATTTTGAATATACGTGTTTCAACGATTTTTCATACTTTAGTAAATAACACAAACTATTATATAAAAGACGAAGTTCTGAATGAATAACTGGTCGCACAAGCCAAACCGCTGAAACTAGAAACTTGGAATTCGGACAGTATATAAGATTTGTCATGTAAGGTATGTAAAGTTAAGGATGATTTCTTGGAAATTAGAAGAAAGGAAAGGAGTCGCCATCTCTCCGAATCCCTTAAGGATGGAGGTATTTGGATTTCACATTTTGAATACACGTGTTTCAACGTTTTTTCATACTTTAGTAGACAACACAAACTATTATATAAAAGACGAAGTACTGAATGAATAACTGGTCGCACAAGCCAAACCGCTTAAACTAGAAACTTGGAATTCGGACAGTAGATAAGATTTGTCATGTAAGGTATGTAGGGTAAAGAATGATTTC
This sequence comes from Thermobia domestica, assembly GCF_964235325.1. Classification (NCBI taxonomy): domain Eukaryota; kingdom Metazoa; phylum Arthropoda; class Insecta; order Zygentoma; family Lepismatidae; genus Thermobia; species Thermobia domestica. The sequence continues at coordinate 268,485,878 of NC_137460.1, read as the reverse complement.
TTGGAAATTAGAAGAAAGGAAAGGAGTCGCCATCTCTTCGAACCCTTAAGGATGGAGGTATTTGGGTTTCACATTTTGAATACACGTGTTTCAACGTTTTTTCATACTTTAGTAAATAACACTAACTATTATATAAAAGACGAAGTACTGAATGAATAACTGGTCGCACAAGCCAAACCGCTGAAACTAGAAACTTGGAATTCGGACAGTAGATAAGATTTGTCATGTAAGGTATGTAGGGTAAAGAATGATTTCTTGGAAATTAGAAGAAAGGAAAGGAGTCGCCATCTCTCCGAACACTTAAGGATGGAGACTTGAAATTTGGTATTTGGAATTCACATTTTGAATACACGTGTTTACACGTTTTTTCATACTTTAGTAAATAACACAAACTATTATATAAAAGACGAAGTTCTGAATGAATAACTGGTCGCACAAGACAAACCGCTGAAACTAGAAACTTGGAATTCGGACAGTAGATAAGATTTGTCATGTAAGGTATGTAGGGTAAAGAAGGATTTTTGGAAATTAGAAGAAAGGAAAGGATTCGCCATCTCTCCGAACCCTTAAGGATGGAGGTATTTGGATTTCACATTTTGAATACACGTGTTTCAACGATTTTTCATACTTTAGTAAATAACACAAACTATTATAAAAAAGACGAAGTCCTGAATGAATAACTGGTCGCACAAGCCAAACCGCTGAAACTAGAAACTTGGAATTCGGGCAGTAGATAAGATTTGTCATGTAAGGAATGTAGGGTAAAGAAGGATTTCTTGGAAATTAGAAGAAAGGAAAAGAAGTCGCCATCTCTCCGAACCCTTCAGGATGGAGACTTGAGATGTGGTATTTGGATTTCACATTTTGAATACACGTGTTTCACGTTTTTTCATACTTTAGTAAATAACACAAACTATTATATAAAAGACGAAGTTCTGAATGAATAACTGGTCGCACAAGCCAAAACTCTGAAAGTACAAACTTGGAATTCGGACATTAGATAAGATTTGTCATGTAAGGTATGTAGGGTAAAGAAGGATTTCTTGGAAATTAGAAGAAAGGAAAGGAGTCGCCATCTCTCCGAACCCTTAAGGATGGAAATATTTGGATTTCACATTTTGAATACACGTGTTCAACGTTTTTTCATACTTTAGTAAATAACACAAACTATTATATAAAAGACGAAGTCCTGAATGAATAACTGGTCGCACAAGCCAAACCGCTGAAACTAGAAACTTGGAATTCGAACAGTAGATAAGATTTGTCATGTAAGGTATGTAGGGTAAAGAATGATTTCTTGGAAATTAGAAGAAAGGAAAGGAGTCGCCATCTCTCCGAACACTTAAGGATGGAGACTTGAAATTTGGTATTTGGATTTCACATTTTGAATACACGTGTTTACACGTTTTTTCATACTTTAGTAAATAACACAAACTATTATATAAAAGACGAAGTTCTGAATGAATAACTGGTCGCACAAGCCAAACCGCTGAAACTAGAAACTTGGAATTCGGACAGTAGATAAGATTTGTCATGTAAGGTATGTAGGGTAAAGAAGGATTTTTGGAAATTAGAAGAAAGGAAAGGATTCGCCATCTCTCCGAACCCTTAAGGATGGAGGTATTTGGATTTCACATTTTGAATACACGTGTTTCAACGATTTTTCATACTTTAGTAAATAACACAAACTATTATAAAAAAGAAGAAGTCCTGAATGAATAACTGGTCGCACAAGCCAAACCGCTGAAACTAGAAACTTGGAATTCGGGCAGTAGATAAGATTTGTCATGTAAGGAATGTAGGGTAAAGAAGGATTTCTTGGAAATTAGAAGAAAGGAAAGGAGTCGCCATCTCTCCGAATACCATAAGGATGGAGGTATTTGGATTTCACATTTTGAATACACGTGTTCAACGTTTTTTCATACTTTAGTAAATAACACAAACTATTATATAAAAGACGAAGTCCTGAATGAATAACTGGTCGCACAAGCCAAACCGCTGAAACTAGAAACTTGGAATTCGGACAGTAGATAAGATTTGTCATGTAAGGTATGTAGGGTAAAGAATGATTTCTTGGAAATTAGAAGAAAGGAAAGGAATCGCCATCTCTTCGAACCCTTAAGGATGGAGGTATTGGATTTCACATTTTGAATACACGTGTTTCAAAGTTTTTTCATACTTTAGTAAATAACACTAACTATTATATAAAAGACGAAGTTCTGAATGAATAACTGGTCGCACAAGCCAAACCCTTGAAACTAGAAACTTGGAATTCGGACAGTAGATAAGATTTGTCATGTAAGGTATGTAGGGTAAAGAATGATTTCTTGGAAATTAGAAGAAACGAAAGGAGTCGCCATCTCTCCGAATCCCTTAAGGATGGAGGTATTCGGATTTCACATTTTGAATACACGTGTTTCAACGTTTTTTCATACTTTAGTAGACAACACAAACTATTATATGAAAGACGAAGTCCTGAATGAATAACTGGTCGCACAAGCCAAACCGCTGAAACTAGAAACTTGGAATTCGGACAGTAGATAAGATTTGTCATGTAAGGTATGTAGGGTAAAGAATGATTTCTTGGAAATTAGAAGAAAGGAAAGGATTCGCCATCTCTCCGAACTCTTAAGGATGGAGGTATTTGGATTTCACATTTTGAATACACGTGTTTCAACGATTTTTCATACTCTAGTAAATAACACAAACTATTATAAAAAAGACGAAGTCCTGAATGAATAACTGGTCGCACAAGCCAAACCGCTGAAACTAGAAACTTGGAATTCGGGCATTAGATAAGATTTGTCATGTAAGGAATGTAGGGTAAAGAAGGATTTCTTGGAAATTAGAAGAAAGGAAAGGAGTCGCCATCTCTCCGAACCCTTCAGGATGGAGACTTGAGATGTGGTATTTGGATTTCACATTTTGAATACACGTGTTTCACGTTTTTTCATACTTTAGTAAATAACACAAACTATTATATAAAAAACGAAGTTCTGAATGAATAACTGGTCGCACAAGCCAAAACTCTGAAAGTACAAACTTGGAATTCGGACAGTAGATAAGATTTGTCATGTAAGGTATGTAGGGTAAAGAAGGATTTCTTGGAAATTAGAAGAAAGGAAAGGAGTCGCCATCTCTCCGAACCCTTAAGGATGGAGGTATTTGGATTTCACATTTTGAATACACGTGTTCAACGTTTTTTCATACTTTAGTAAATAACAGAAACTATTATATAAAAGACGAAGTCCTGAATGAATAACTGGTCGCACAAGCCAAACCGCTGAAACTAGAAACTTGGAATTCGGACAGTAGATAAGATTTGTCATGTAAGGTATGTAGGGTAAAGAATGATTTCTTGGAAATTAGAAAAAAGGAAAGGAGTCGCCATCTCTCCGAACACTTAAGGATGGAGACTTGAAATTAAGTATTTGGATTTCACATTTTGAATACACGTGTTTACACGTTTTTTCATACTTTAGTAAATAACACTAACTATTATATAAAAGACGAAGTTCTGAATGAATAACTGGTCGCACAAGCCAAACCGCTGAAACTAGAAACTTGGAATTCGGACAGTAGATAAAATTTGACATGTAAGGTATGTAGGGTAAAGAAGGATTTCTTGGAAATTAGAAGAAAGGAAAGGAGTCGCCATCTCTCCGAATCCCTTAAGTATGGAGGTATTTGGATTTCACATTTTGAATACACGTGTTTCAACGTTTTTTCATACTTTAGTAGATAACACAAACTATTATATAAAAGACGAAGTCCTGAATGAATAACTGGTCGCACAAGCCAAACCGCTGAAACTAGAAACATGGAATTCGGACAGTAGATAAGATTTGTCATGTAAGGTATGTAGGGTAAAGAATGATTTCTTGGAAATTAGAAGAAAGGAAAGGAGTCGCCATCTCTTCGAACCCTTAAGGATGGAGGTATTTGGATTTCACATTTTGAATACGCGTGTTTCAACGTTTTTTCATACTTTAGTAAATAACACTAACTATTATATAAAAGACGAAGTTCTGAATGAATAACTGGTCGCACAAGCCAAACCGCTGAAACTAGAAACTTGGAATTCGGACAGTAGATAAGATTTGTCATGTAAGGTATGTAGGGTAAAGAATGATTTCTTGGAAATTAGAAGAAAGGAAAGGAGTCGCCATCTCTCCGAACACTTAAGGATGGAGACTTGAAATTTGGTATTTGGATTTCACATTTTGAATACACGTGTTTACACGTTTTTTCATACTTTAGTAAATAACACAAACTATTATATAAAAGACGAAGTTCTGAATGAATAACTGGTCGCACAAGCCAAACCGCTGAAACTAGAAACTTGGAATTCGGACAGTAGATAAGATTTGTCATGTAAGGTATGTAGGGTAAAGAAGGATTTTTGGAAATTAGAAGAAAGGAAAGGATTCGCAATCTCTCCGAACCCTTAAGGATGGAGGTATTTGGATTTCACATCTTCAATACACGTGTTTCAACGATTTTTCATACTTTAGTAAATAACACAAACTATTATAAAAAAGACGAAGTCCTGAATGAATAACTGGTCGCACAAGCCAAACCGCTGAAACTAGAAACTTGGAATTCGGGCAGTAGATAAGATTTGTCATGTAAGGAATGTAGGGTAAAGAAGGATTTCTTGGAAATTAGAAGAAAGGAAAGGAGTCGCCATCTCTCCGAACCCTTCAGGATGGAGACTTGAGATGTGGTATTTGGATTTCACATTTTGAATACACGTGTTTCACGTTTTTTCATACTTTAGTAAATAACACAAACTATTATATAAAAGACGAAGTTCTGAATGAATAACTGGTCGCAGAAGCCAAAACTCTGAAAGTACAAACTTGGAATTCGGACAGTAGATAAGATTTGTCATGTAAGGTATGTAGGGTAAAGAAGGATTTCTTGGAAATTAGAAGAAAGGAAAGAAGTCGCCATCTCTCCGAACCCTTAAGGATGGAGGTATTTGGATTTCACATTTTGAATACACGTGTTCAACGTTTTTTCATACTTTAGTAAATAACACAAACTATTATATAAAAGACGAAGTCCTGAATGAATAACTGGTCGCACAAGCCAAACCGCTGAAACTAGAAACTTGGAATTCGGACAGTAGATAAGATTTGTCATGTAAGGTATGTAGGGTAAAGAATGATTTCTTGGAAATTAGAAGAAAGGAAAGGAGTCGCCATCTCTTCGAACCCTTAAGGATGGAGGTATTTGGATTTCACATTTTGAATACACGTGTTTCAACGTTTTTTCATACTTTAGTAAATAACACTAACTATTATATAAAAGACGAAGTTCTGAATGAATAACTGGTCGCACAAGCCAAACCGCTGAAACTAGAAACTTGGAATTCGGACAATAGATAAGATTTGTCATGTAAGGTATGTAGGGTAAAGAATGATTTCTTGGAAATTAGAAGAAAGGAAAGGAGTCGCCATCTCTCCGAACACTTAAGGATGGAGACTTGAAATTTGGTATTTGGATTTCACATTTTGATTACACGTGTTTACACGTTTTTTCATATTTTAGTAAATAACACAAACTATTATATAAAAGACGAAGTTCTGAATGAATAACTGGTCGCACAAGCCAAACCGCTGAAACTAGAAACTTGGAATTCGGACAGTAGATAAGATTTGTCATGTAAGGTATGTAGGGTAAAGAAGGATTTTTGGAAATTAGAAGAAAGGAAAGGATTCTTCATCTCTCCGAACCCTTAAGGATGGAGGTATTTGGATTTCACATTTTGAATACACGTGTTTCAACGATTTTTCATACTTTAGTAAATAACACAAACTATTATAAAAAAGACGAAGTCCTGAATGAATAATTGGTCGCACAAGCCAAACCGCTGAAACTAGAAACTTGGAATTCGGGCAGTAGATAAGATTTGTCATGTAAGGAATGTAGGATAAAGAAGGATTTCTTGGAAATTTGAAGAAAGGAAAGGAGTCGCCATCTCTCCGAACCCTTCAGATTGGAGACTTGAGATGTTGTATTTGGATTTCACATTTTGAATACACGTGTTTCACGTTTTTTCATACTTTAGTAAATAACACAAACTATTATATAAAAGACGAAGTTCTGAATGAATAACTGGTCGCACAAGCCAAAACTCTGAAAGTACAAACTTGGAATTCGGACAGTAGATAAGATTTGTCATGTAAGGTATGTAGGGTAAAGAAGGATTTCTTGGAAATTAGAAGAAAGGAAAGGAGTCGCCATCTCTCCGAACCCTTAAGGATGGAGGTATTTGGATTTCACATTTTTTATACACGTGTTCAACGTTTTTTCATACTTTAGTAAATAACACAAACTATTATATAAAAGACGAAGTCCTGAATGAATAACTGGTCGCACAAACCAAACCGCTGAAACTAGAAACTTGGAATTCGGACAGTAGATAAGATTTGTCATGTAAGGTATGTAGGGTAAAGAAGGATTTCTTGGAAATTAGAAAAAAGGAAAGGAGTCGCCATTTCTCCGAACCCTTAAGGATGGAGACTTGAAATTTGGTATTTGGATTTCACATTTTGAATACACGTGTTTCAACGTTTTTTCATACTTTAGTAAATAACACAAACTATTATATAAAAGACGAAGTTCTGAATGAATAACTGGCCGCACAAGCCAAACCGCTGAAACTAGAAACTTGGAATTCGGACAGTAGATAAGATTTGTCATGTATGGTATGTAGGGTAAAGAAGGATTTCTTGGAAATTAGAAGAAAGGAAAGGAGTCGTCATCTCTCCGAACCCTTAAGGATGGAGACTTGAAATTAAGTATTTGGATTTCACATTTTGAATACACGTGTTTACACGTTTTTTCATACTTTAGTAAATAACACAAACTATTATATAAAAGACGAAGTTCTGAATGAATAACTGGTCGCACAAGCCAAACCGCTGAAACTAGAAACTTGGAATTCGGACAGTAGATAAAATTTGACATGTAAGGTATGTAGGGTAACGAATGATTTCTTGGAAATTAGAAGAAAGGAAAGGAGTCGCCATCTCTCCGAATCCCTTAAGGATGGAGGTATTTGGATTTCACATTTTGAATACACGTGTTTCAACGTTTTTTCATACTTTAGTAGATAACACAAACTATTATATAAAAGACGAAGTCCTGAATGAATAACTGGTCGCACAAGCCAAACCGCTGAAACTAGAAACATGGAATTCGGACAGTAGATAAGATTTGTCATGTAAGGTATGTAGGGTAAAGAATGATTTCTTGGAAATTAGAAGAAAGGAAAGGAGTCGCCATCTCTTCGAACCCTTAAGGATGGAGGTATTTGGATTTCACATTTTGAATACGCGTGTTTCAACGTTTTTTCATACTTTAGTAAATAACACTAACTATTATATAAAAGACGAAGTTCTGAATGAATAACTGGTCGCACAAGCCAAACCGCTGAAACTAGAAACTTGGAATTCGGACAGTAGATAAGATTTGTCATGTAAGGTATGTAGGGTAAAGAATGATTTCTTGGAAATTACAAGAAAGGAAAGGAGTCGCCATCTCTCCGAACACTTAAGGATGGAGACTTGAAATTTGGTATTTGGATTTCACATTTTGAATACACGTGTTTACACGTTTTTTCATACTTTAGTAAATAACACAAACTATTATATAAAAGACGAAGTTCTGAATGAATAACTGGTCGCACAAGCCAAACCGCTGAAACTAGAAACTTGGAATTCGGACAGTAGATAAGATTTGTCATGTAAGGTATGTAGGGTAAAGAAGGATTTTTGGAAATTAGAAGAAAGGAAAGGATTCGCAATCTCTCCGAACCCTTAAGGATGGAGGTATTTGGATTTCACATTTTGAATACACGTGTTTCAACGATTTTTCATACTTTAGTAAATAACACAAACTATTATAAAAAAGACGAAGTCCTGAATGAATAACTGGTCGCACAAGCCAAACCGCTGAAACTAGAAACTTGGAATTCGGGCAGTAGATAAGATTTGTCATGTAAGGAATGTAGGGTAAAGAAGGATTTCTTGGAAATTAGAAGAAAGGAAAGGAGTCGCCATTTCTCCGAACCCTTCAGGATGGAGACTTGAGATGTGGTATTTGGATTTCACATTTTGAATACACGTGTTTCACGTTTTTTCATACTTTAGTAAATAACACAAACTATTATATAAAAGACGAAGTTCTGAATGAATAACTGGTCGCAGAAGCCAAAACTCTGAAAGTACAAACTTGGAATTCGGACAGTAGATAAGATTTGTCATGTAAGGTATGTAGGGTAAAGAAGGATTTCTTGGAAATTAGAAGAAAGGAAAGAAGTCGCCATCTCTCCGAACCCTTAAGGATGGAGGTATTTGGATTTCACATTTTGAATACACGTGTTCAACGTTTTTTCATACTTTAGTAAATAACACAAACTATTATATAAAAGACTAAGTCCTGAATGAATAACTGGTCGCACAAGCCAAACCGCTGAAACTAGAAACTTGGAATTCGGACAGTAGATAAGATTTGTCATGTAAGGTATGTAGGGTAAAGAATGATTTCTTGGAAATTAGAAGAAAGGAAAGGAGTCGCCATCTCTTCGAACCCTTAAGGATGGAGGTATTTGGATTTCACATTTTGAATACACGTGTTTCAACGTTTTTTCATACTTTAGTAAATAACACTAACTATTATATAAAAGACGAAGTTCTGAATGAATAACTGGTCGCACAAGCTAAACCGCTGAAACTAGAAACTTGGAATTCGGACAATAGATAAGATTTGTCATGTAAGGTATGTAGGGTAAAGAATGATTTCTTGGAAATTAGAAGAAAGGAAAGGAGTCGCCATCTCTCCGAACACTTAAGGATGGAGACTTGAAATTTGGTATTTGGATTTCACATTTTGATTACACGTGTTTACACGTTTTTTCATACTTTAGTAAATAACACAAACTATTATATAAAAGACGAAGTTCTGAATGAATAACTGGTCGCACAAGCCAAACCGCTGAAACTAGAAACTTGGAATTCGGACAGTAGATAAGATTTGTCATGTAAGGTATGTAGGGTAAAGAAGGATTTTTGGAAATTAGAAGAAAGGAAAGGATTCTTCATCTCTCCGAACCCTTAAGGATGGAGGTATTTGGATTTCACATTTTGAATACACGTGTTTCAACGATTTTTCATACTTTAGTAAATAACACAAACTATTATAAAAAAGACGAAGTCCTGAATGAATAATTGGTCGCACAAGCCAAACCGCTGAAACTAGAAACTTGGAATTCGGGCAGTAGATAAGATTTGTCATGTAAGGAATGTAGGATAAAGAAGGATTTCTTGGAAATTTGAAGAAAGGAAAGGAGTCGCCATCTCTCCGAACCCTTCAGATTGGAGACTTGAGATGTTGTATTTGGATTTCACATTTTGAATACACGTGTTTCACGTTTTTTCATACTTTAGTAAATAACACAAACTATTATATAAAAGACGAAGTTCTGAATGAATAACTGGTCGCACAAGCCAAAACTCTGAAAGTACAAACTTGGAATTCGGACAGTAGATAAGATTTGTCATGTAAGGTATGTAGGGTAAAGAAGGATTTCTTGGAAATTAGAAGAAAGGAAAGGAGTCGCCATCTCTCCGAACCCTTAAGGATGGAGGTATTTGGATTTCACATTTTTTATACACGTGTTCAACGTTTTTTCATACTTTAGTAAATAACACAAACTATTATATAAAAGACGAAGTCCTGAATGAATAACTGGTCGCACAAACCAAACCGCTGAAACTAGAAACTTGGAATTCGGACAGTAGATAAGATTTGTCATGTAAGGTATGTAGGGTAAAGAAGGATTTCTTGGAAATTAGAAAAAAGGAAAGGAGTCGCCATTTCTCCGAACCCTTAAGGATGGAGACTTGAAATTTGGTATTTGGATTTCACATTTTGAATACACGTGTTTCAACGTTTTTTCATACTTTAGTAAATAACACAAACTATTATATAAAAGACGAAGTTCTGAATGAATAACTGGCCGCACAAGCCAAACCGCTGAAACTAGAAACTTGGAATTCGGACAGTAGATAAGATTTGTCATGTATGGTATGTAGGGTAAAGAAGGATTTCTTGGAAATTAGAAGAAAGGAAAGGAGTCGTCATCTCTCCGAACCCTTAAGGATGGAGCCTTGAAATTTGGTATTTGGATTTCACATTTTGAATACACGTGTTTCAACGTTTTTTCATACTTTAGTAAATAACACAAACTATTATATAAAAGGCGAAGTTCTGAATGAATAACTGGTCGCACAAGCCAAACCGCTGAAACTAGAAACTTGGAATTCGGACAGTAGATAAGATTTGTCATGTAAGGTATGTAGGGTAAAGAATGATTTCTTGGAAATTAGAAGAAAGGAAAGGAGTCGCCATCTCTCCGAACACTTAAGGATGGAGACTTGAAATTTGGTATTTGGATTTCACATTTTGAATACACGTGTTTACACGTTTTTTCATACTTTAGTAAATAACACAAACTATTATATAAAAGACGAAGTTCTGAATGAATAACTGGTCGCACAAGCCAAACCGCTGAAACTAGAAACTTGGAATTCGGACAGTAGATAAGATTTGTCATGTAAGATATGTAGGGTATAGAAGGATTTTTGGAAATTAGAAGAAAGGAAAGGATTCGCCATCTCTCCGAACTCTTAAGGATGGAGGTATTTGGATTTCACATTTTGAATACACGTGTTTCAACGATTTTTCATACTCTAGTAAATAACACAAACTATTATAAAAAAGACGAAGTCCTGAATGAATAACTGGTCGCACAAGCCAAACCGCTGAAACTAGAAACTTGGAATTCGGGCATTAGATAAGATTTGTCATGTAAGGAATGTAGGGTAAAGAAGGATTTCTTGGAAATTAGAAGAAAGGAAAGGAGTCGCCATCTCTCCGAACCCTTCAGGATGGAGACTTGAGATGTGGTATTTGGATTTCACATTTTGAATACACGTGTTTCACGTTTTTTCATACTTTAGTAAATAACACAAACTATTATATAAAAGACGAAGTTCTGAATGAATAACTGGTCGCACAAGCCAAAACTCTGAAAGTACAAACTTGGAATTCGGACAGTAGATAAGATTTGTCATGTAAGGTATGTAGGGTAAAGAAGGATTTCTTGGAAATTAGAAGAAAGGAAAGGAGTCGCCATCTCTCCGAACCCTTAAGGATGGAGGTATTTGGATTTCACATTTTGAATACACGTGTTCAACGTTTTTTCATACTTTAGTAAATAACAGAAACTATTATATAAAAGACGAAGTCCTGAATGAATAACTGGTCGCACAAGCCAAACCGCTGAAACTAGAAACTTGGAATTCGGACAGTAGATAAGATTTGTCATGTAAGGTATGTAGGGTAAAGAATGATTTCTTGGAAATTAGAAAAAAGGAAAGGAGTCGCCATCTCTCCGAACACTTAAGGATGGAGACTTGAAATTAAGTATTTGGATTTCACATTTTGAATACACGTGTTTACACGTTTTTTCATACTTTAGTAAATAACACAAACTATTATATAAAAGACGAAGTTCTGAATGAATAACTGGTCGCACAAGCCAAACCGCTGAAACTAGAAACTTGGAATTCGGACAGTAGATAAAATTTGACATGTAAGGTATGTAGGGTAAAGAATGATTTCTTGGAAATTAGAAGAAAGAAAAGGAGTCGCCATCTCTCCGAATCCCTTAAGGATGGAGGTATTTGGATTTCACATTTTGAATACACGTGTTTCAACGTTTTTTCATACTTTATTAGATAACACAAACTATTATATAAAAGACGAAGTCCTGAATGAATAACTGGTCGCACAAGCCAAACCGCTGAAACTAGAAACATGGAATTCGGACAGTAGATAAGATTTGTCATGTAAGGTATGTAGGGTAAAGAATGATTTCTTGGAAATTAGAAGAAAGGAAAGGAGTCGCCATCTCTTCGAACCCTTAAGGATGGAGGTATTTGGATTTCACATTTTGAATACGCGTGTTTCAACGTTTTTTCATACTTTAGTAAATAACACTAACTATTATATAAAAGACGAAGTTCTGAATGAATAACTGGTCGCACAAGCCAAACCGCTGAAACTAGAAACTTGGAATTCGGACAGTAGATAAGATTTGTCATGTAAGGTATGTAGGGTAAAGAATGATTTCTTGGAAATTAGAAGAAAGGAAAGGAGTCGCCATCTCTCCGAACACTTAAGGATGGAGACTTGAAATTTGGTATTTGGATTTCACATTTTGAATACACGTGTTTACACGTTTTTTCATACTTTAGTAAATAACACAAACTATTATATAAAAGACGAAGTTCTGAATGAATAACTGGTCGCACAAGCCAAACCGCTGAAACTAGAAACTTGGAATTCGGACAGTAGATAAGATTTGTCATGTAAGGTATGTAGGGTAAAGAAGGATTTTTGGAAATTAGAAGAAAGGAAAAGATTCGCAATCTCTCCAAACCCTTAAGGATGGAGGTATTTGGATTTCACATTTTCAATACACGTGTTTCAACGATTTTTCATACTTTAGTAAATAACACAAACTATTATAAAAAAGACGAAGTCCTGAATGAATAACTGGTCGCACAAGCCAAACCGCTGAAACTAGAAACTTGGAATTCGGGCAGTAGATAAGATTTGTCATGTAAGGAATGTAGGGTAAAGAAGGATTTCTTGGAAATTAGAAGAAAGGAAAGGAGTCGCCATCTCTCCGAACCCTTCAGGATGGAGACTTGAGATGTGGTATTTGGATTTCACATTTTGAATACACGTTTTTCACGTTTTTTCATACTTTAGTAAATAACACAAACTATTATATAAAAGACGAAGTTCTGAATGAATAACTGGTCGCACAAGCCAAAACTCTGAAAGTACAAACTTGGAATTCGGACAGTAGATAAGATTTGTCATGTAAGGTATGTAGGGTAAAGAAGGATTTCTTGGAAATTAGAAGAAAGGAAAGAAGTCGCCATCTCTCCGAACCCTTAAGGATGGAGGTATTTGGATTTCACATTTTGAATACACGTGTTCAACGTTTTTTCATACTTTAGTAAATAACACAAACTATTATATAAAAGACGAAGTCCTGAATGAATAACTGGTCGCACAAGCCAAACCGCTGAAACTAGAAACTTGGAATTCGGACAGTAGATAAGATTTGTCATGTAAGGTATGTAGGGTAAAGAATGATTTCTTGGAAATTAGAAGAAAGGAAAGGAGTCGCCATCTCTTCGAACCCTTAAGGATGGAGGTATTTGGATTTCACATTTTGAATACACGTGTTTCAACGTTTTTTCATACTTTAGTAAATAACACTAACTATTATATAAAAGACGAAGTTCTGAATGAATAACTGGTCGCACAAGCTAAACCGCTGAAACTAGAAACTTGGAATTCGGACAATAGATAAGATTTGTCATGTAAGGTATGTAGGGTAAAGAATGATTTCTTGGAAATTAGAAGAAAGGAAAGGAGTCGCCATCTCTCCGAACACTTAAGGATGGAGACTTGAAATTTGGTATTTGGATTTCACATTTTGATTACACGTGTTTACACGTTTTTTCATACTTTAGTAAATAACACAAACTATTATATAAAAGACGAAGTTCTGAATGAATATCTGGTCGCACAAGCCAAACCGCTGAAACTAGAAACTTGGAATTCGGACAGTAGATAAGATTTGTCATGTAAGGTATGTAGGGTAAAGAAGGATTTTTGGAAATTAGAAGAAAGGAAAGGATTCTTCATCTCTCCGAACCCTTAAGGATGGAGGTATTTGGATTTCACATTTTGAATACACGTGTTTCAACGATTTTTCATAATTTAGTAAATAACACAAACTATTATAAAAAAGACGAAGTCCTGAATGAATAATTGGTCGCACAAGCCAAACCGCTGAAACTAGAAACTTGGAATTCGGGCAGTAGATAAGATTTGTCATGTAAGGAATGTAGGATAAAGAAGGATTTCTTGGAAATTTGAAGAAAGGAAAGGAGTCGCCATCTCTCCGAACCCTTCAGATTGGAGACTTGAGATGTTGTATTTGGATTTCACATTTTGAATACACGTGTTTCACGTTTTTTCATACTTTAGTAAATAACACAAACTATTATATAAAAGACGAAGTTCTGAATGAATAACTGGTCGCACAAGCCAAAACTCTGAAAGTAAAAACTTGGAATTCGGACAGTAGATAAGATTTGTCATGTAAGGTATGTAGGGTAAAGAAGGATTTCTTGGAAATTAGAAGAAAGGAAAGGAGTCGCCATCTCTCCGAACCCTTAAGGATGGAGGTATTTGGATTTCACATTTTTTATACACGTGTTCAACGTTTTTTCATACTTTAGTAAATAACACAAACTATTATATAAAAGACGAAGTCCTGAATGAATAACTGGTCGCACAAACCAAACCGCTGAAACTAGAAACTTGGAATTCGGACAGTAGATAAGATTTGTCATGTAAGGTATGTAGGGTAAAGAAGGATTTCTTGGAAATTAGAAAAAAGGAAAGGAGTCGTCATTTCTCCGAACCCTTAAGGATGGAGACTTGAAATTTGGTATTTGGATTTCACATTTTGAATACACGTGTTTCAACGTTTTTTCATACTTTAGTAAATAACACAAACTATTATATAAAAGACGAAGTTCTGAATGAATAACTGGCCGCACAAGCCAAACCGCTGAAACTAGAAACTTGGAATTCGGACAGTAGATAAGATTTGTCATGTATGGTATGTAGGGTAAAGAAGGATTTCTTGGAAATTAGAAGAAAGGAAAGGAGTCGTCATCTCTCCGAACCCGTAAGGATGGAGCCTTGAAATTTGGTATTTGGATTTCACATTTTGAATACACGTGTTTCAACGTTTTTTCATACTTTAGTAAATAACACAAACTCTTATATAAAAGGCGAAGTTCTGAATGAATAACTGGTCGCACAAGCCAAACCGCTGAAACTAGAAACTTGGAATTCGGACAGTAGATAAGATTTGTCATGTAAGGTATGTAGGGTAAAGAATGATTTCTTGGAAATTAGAAGAAAGGAAAGGAGTCGCCATCTCTCCGAACACTTAAGGATGGAGACTTGAAATTTGGTATTTGGATTTCACATTTTGAATACACGTGTTTACACGTTTTTTCATACTTTAGTAAATAACACAAACTATTATATAAAAGACGAAGTTCTGAATGAATAACTGGTCGCACAAGCCAAACCGCTGAAACTAGAAACTTGGAATTCGGACAGTAGATAAGATTTGTCATGTAAGATATGTAGGGTATAGAAGGATTTTTGGAAATTAGAAGAAAGGAAAGGATTCGCCATCTCTCCGAACTCTTAAGGATGGAGGTATTTGGATTTCACATTTTGAATACACGTGTTTCAACGATTTTTCATACTCTAGTAAATAACACAAACTATTATAAAAAAGACGAAGTCCTGAATGAATAACTGGTCGCACAAGCCAAACCGCTGAAACTAGAAACTTGGAATTCGGGCATTAGATAAGATTTGTCATGTAAGGAATGTAGGGTAAAGAAGGATTTCTTGGAAATTAGAAGAAAGGAAAGGAGTCGCCATCTCTCCGAACCCTTCAGGATGGAGACTTGAGATGTGGTATTTGGATTTCACATTTTGAATACACGTGTTTCACGTTTTTTCATACTTTAGTAAATAACACAAACTATTATATAAAAGACGAAGTTCTGAATGAATAACTGGTCGCACAAGCCAAAACTCTGAAAGTACAAACTTGGAATTCGGACAGTAGATAAGATTTGTCATGTAAGGTATGTAGGGTAAAGAAGGATTTCTTGGAAATTAGAAGAAAGGAAAGGAGTCGCCATCTCTCCGAACCCTTAAGGATGGAGGTATTTGGATTTCACATTTTGAATACACGTGTTCAACGTTTTTTCATACTTTAGTAAATAACAGAAACTATTATATAAAAGACGAAGTCCTGAATGAATAACTGGTCGCACAAGCCAAACCGCTGAAACTAGAAACTTGGAATTCGGACAGTAGATAAGATTTGTCATGTAAGGTATGTAGGGTAAAGAATGATTTCTTGGAAATTAGAAAAAAGGAAAGGAGTCGCCATCTCTCCGAACACTTAAGGATGGAGACTTGAAATTAAGTATTTGGATTTCACATTTTGAATACACGTGTTTACACGTTTTTTCATACTTTAGTAAATAACACAAACTATTATATAAAAGACGAAGTTCTGAATGAATAACTGGTCGCACAAGCCAAACCGCTGAAACTAGAAACTTGGAATTCGGACAGTAGATAAAATTTGACATGTAAGGTATGTAGGGTAAAGAATGATTTCTTGGAAATTAGAAGAAAGAAAAGGAGTCGCCATCTCTCCGAATCCCTTAAGGATGGAGGTATTTGGATTTCACATTTTGAATACACGTGTTTCAACGTTTTTTCATACTTTATTAGATAACACAAACTATTATATAAAAGACGAAGTCCTGAATGAATAACTGGTCGCACAAGCCAAACCGCTGAAACTAGAAACATGGAATTCGGACAGTAGATAAGATTTGTCATGTAAGGTATGTAGGGTAAAGAATGATTTCTTGGAAATTAGAAGAAAGGAAAGGAGTCGCCATCTCTTCGAACCCTTAAGGATGGAGGTATTTGGATTTCACATTTTGAATACGCGTGTTTCAACGTTTTTTCATACTTTAGTAAATAACACTAACTATTATATAAAAGACGAAGTTCTGAATGAATAACTGGTCGCACAAGCCAAACCGCTGAAACTAGAAACTTGGAATTCGGACAGTAGATAAGATTTGTCATGTAAGGTATGTAGGGTAAAGAATGATTTCTTGGAAATTAGAAGAAAGGAAAGGAGTCGCCATCTCTCCGAACACTTAAATGGAGACTTGAAATTTGGTATTTGGATTTCACATTTTGAATACACGTGTTTACACGTTTTTTCATACTTTAGTAAATAACACAAACTATTATATAAAAGACGAAGTTCTGAATGAATAACTGGTCGCACAAGCCAAACCGCTGAAACTAGAAACTTGGAATTCGGACAGTAGATAAGATTTGTCATGTAAGGTATGTAGGGTAAAGAAGGATTTTTGGAAATTAGAAGAAAGGAAAAGATTCGCAATCTCTCCAAACCCTTAAGGATGGAGGTATTTGGATTTCACATTTTCAATACACGTGTTTCAACGATTTTTCATACTTTAGTAAATAACACAAACTATTATAAAAAAGACGAAGTCCTGAATGAATAACTGGTCGCACAAGCCAAACCGCTGAAACTAGAAACTTGGAATTCGGGCAGTAGATAAGATTTGTCATGTAAGGAATGTAGGGTAAAGAAGGATTTCTTGGAAATTAGAAGAAAGGAAAGGAGTCGCCATCTCTCCGAACCCTTCAGGATGGAGACTTGAGATGTGGTATTTGGATTTCACATTTTGAATACACGTTTTTCACGTTTTTTCATACTTTAGTAAATAACACAGACTATTATATAAAAGACGAAGTTCTGAATGAATAACTGGTCGCACAAGCCAAAACTCTGAAAGTACAAACTTGGAATTCGGACAGTAGATAAGATTTGCCATGTAAGGTATGTAGGGTAAAGAAGGATTTCTTGGAAATTAGAAGAAAGGAAAGAAGTCGCCATCTCTCCGAACCCTTAAGGATGGAGGTATTTGGATTTCACATTTTGAATACACGTGTTCAACGTTTTTTCATACTTTAGTAAATAACACAAACTATTATATAAAAGACGAAGTCCTGAATGAATAACTGGTCGCACAAGCCAAACCGCTGAAACTAGAAACTTGGAATTCGGACAGTAGATAAGATTTGTCATGTAAGGTATGTAGGGTAAAGAATGATTTCTTGGAAATTAGAAGAAAGGAAAGGAGTCGCCATCTCTTCGAACCCTTAAGGATGGAGGTATTTGGATTTCACATTTTGAATACACGTGTTTCAACGTTTTTTCATACTTTAGTAAATAACACTAACTATTATATAAAAGACGAAGTTCTGAATGAATAACTGGTCGCACAAGCTAAACCGCTGAAACTAGAAACTTGGAATTCGGACAATAGATAAGATTTGTCATGTAAGGTATGTAGGGTAAAGAATGATTTCTTGGAAATTAGAAGAAAGGAAAGGAGTCGCCATCTCTCCGAACACTTAAGGATGGAGACTTGAAATTTGGTATTTGGATTTCACATTTTGATTACACGTGTTTACACGTTTTTTCATACTTTAGTAAATAACACAAACTATTATATAAAAGACGAAGTTCTGAATGAATAACTGGTCGCACAAGCCAAACCGCTGAAACTAGAAACTTGGAATTCGGACAGTAGATAAGATTTGTCATGTAAGGTATGTAGGGTAAAGAAGGATTTTTGGAAATTAGAAGAAAGGAAAGGATTCTTCATCTCTCCGAACCCTTAAGGATGGAGGTATTTGGATTTCACATTTTGAATACACGTGTTTCAACGATTTTTCATAATTTAGTAAATAACACAAACTATTATAAAAAAGACGAAGTCCTGAATGAATAATTGGTCGCACAAGCCAAACCGCTGAAACTAGAAACTTGGAATTCGGGCAGTAGATAAGATTTGTCATGTAAGGAATGTAGGATAAAGAAGGATTTCTTGGAAATTTGAAGAAAGGAAAGGAGTCGCCATCTCTCCGAACCCTTCACATTGGAGACTTGAGATGTTGTATTTGGATTTCACATTTTGAATACACGTGTTTCACGTTTTTTCATACTTTAGTAAATAACACAAACTATTATATAAAAGACGAAGTTCTGAATGAATAACTGGTCGCACAAGCCAAAACTCTGAAAGTACAAACTTGGAATTCGGACAGTAGATAAGATTTGTCATGTAAGGTATGTAGGGTAAAGAAGGATTTCTTGGAAATTAGAAGAAAGGAAAGGAGTCGCCATCTCTCCGAACCCTTAAGGATGGAGGTATTTGGATTTCACATTTTTTATACACGTGTTCAACGTTTTTTCATACTTTAGTAAATAACACAAACTATTATATAAAAGACGAAGTCCTGAATGAATAACTGGTCGCACAAACCAAACCGCTGAAACTAGAAACTTGGAATTCGGACAGTAGATAAGATTTGTCATGTAAGGTATGTAGGGTAAAGAAGGATTTCTTGGAAATTAGAAAAAAGGAAAGGAGTCGCCATTTATCCGAACCCTTAAGGATGGAGACTTGAAATTTGGTATTTGGATTTCACATTTTGAATACACGTGTTTCAACGTTTTTTCATACTTTAGTAAATAACACAAACTATTATATAAAAGACGAAGTTCTGAATGAATAACTGGCCGCACAAGCCAAACCGCTGAAACTAGAAACTTGGAATTCGGACAGTAGATAAGATTTGTCATGTATGGTATGTAGGGTAAAGAAGGATTTCTTGGAAATTAGAAGAAAGGAAAGGAGTCGTCATCTCTCCGAACCCTTAAGGATGGAGCCTTGAAATTTGGTATTTGGATTTCACATTTTGAATACACGTGTTTCAACGTTTTTTCATACTTTAGTAAATAACACAAACTATTATATAAAAGGCGAAGTTCTGAATGAATAACTGGTCGCACAAGCCAAACCGCTGGAGCTAGAAACTTGGAATTCGGACAGTAGATAAGATTTGTCATGTAAGGTATGTAGGGTAAAGAATGATTTCTTGGAAATTAGAAGAAAGGAAAGGAGTCACCATCTCTCCGAACACTTAAGGATGGAGACTTGAAATTTGGTATTTGGATTTCACATTTTGAACATACGTGTTTCAACGATTTTTCATACTTTAGTAAATAACACAAACTATTATATAAAAGACGAAGTTCTGAATGAATAACTGGCCGCACAAGCCAAACCGCTGAAACTAGAAACTTGGAATTCGGACAGTAAATAAGATTTGTCATGTAAGGTATGTAGGGTAAAGAATGATTTCTTGGAAATTAGAAGAAAGGAAAGGAGTCGCCATCTCTCCGAATCCCTTAAGGATGGAGGTATTTGGATTTCACATTTTGAATACACATGTTTCAACGTTTTTTCATACTTTAGTAGATAACACAAACTATTATATAAAAGACGAAGTCCTGAATGAATAACTGGTCGCACAAGCCAAACCGCTGAAACTAGAAACTTGGAATTCGGACAGTAGATAAGATTTGTCATGTAAGGTATGTAGGGTAAAGAATGATTTCTTGGAAATTAGAAGAAAGGAAAGGAGTCTCCATCTCTTCGAACCCTTAAGGATGGAGGTATTTGGATTTCACATTTTGAATACACGTGTTTCAACGTTTTTTCATACTTTAGTAAATAACACTAACTATTATATAAAAGACGAAGTTCAGAATGAATAACTGGTCGCACAAGCCAAACCGCTGAAACTAGAAACTTGGAATTCGGACAGTAGATAAGATTTGTCATGTAAGGTATGTAGGGTAAAGAATGATTTCTTGGAAATTAGAAGAAAGGAAAGGAGTCGCCATCTCTCCGAACACTTAAGGATGGAGACTTGAAATTTGGTATTTGGATTTCACATTTTGAATACACGTGTTTCAACGTTTTTTCATACTTTAGTAAATAACACAAACTATTATATAAAAGACGAAGTTCTGAATGAATAACTGGTCGCACAAGCCAAACCGCTGAAACTAGAAACTTGGAATTCGGACAGTAGATAAGATTTGTCATGTAAGGTATGTAGGGTAAAGAAGGATTTTTGGAAATTAGAAGAAAGGAAAGGATTCGCCATCTCTCCGAACCCTTAAGGATGGAGGTATTTGGATTTCAAATTTTTAATACAAGTGTTTCAACGATTTTTCATACTTTAGTAAATAACACAAACTATTATATAAAAGACGAAGTCCTGAATGAATAACTGGTCGCACAAGCCAAACCGCTGAAACTAGAAACTTGGAATTCGGGCAGTAGATAAGATTTGTCATGTAAGGAATGTAGGGTAAAGAAGGATTTCTTGGAAATTAGAAGAAAGGAAACGAGTCGCCATCTCTCCTAACCCTTCAGGATGGAGACTTGAGATGTGGTATTTGCATTTCACATTTTGAATACACGTGTTTCACGTTTTTTCATACTTTAGTAAATAACACAAACTATTATATAAAAGACGAAGTTCTGAATGAATAACTGGTCGCACAAGCCAAAACTCTGAAAGTACAAACTTGGAATTCGGACAGTAGATAAGATTTGTCATGTAAGGTATGTAGGGTAAAGAAGGATTTCTTGGAAATTAGAAGAAAGGAAAGGAGTCGCCATCTCTCCGAACCCTTAAGGATGGAGGTATTTGGATTTCACATTTTGAATACACGTGTTTCAACGATTTTTCATACTTTAGTAATTAACACAAACTATTATAAAAAAGACGAAGTCCTGAATGAATAACTGGTCGCACAAGCCAAACCGCTGAAACTAGAAACTTGGAATTCGGGCAGTAGATAAGATTTGTCATGTAAGGAATGTAGGGTAAAGAAGGATTTCTTGGAAATTAGAAGAAAGGAAAGGAGTCGCCATCTCTCCGAACCCTTCAGGATGGAGACTTGAGATGTGGTATTTGGATTTCACATTTTGAATACACGTGTTTCACGTTTTTTCATACTTTAGTAAATAACACAAACTATTATATAAAAGACGAAGTTCTGAATGAATAACTGGTCGCACAAGCCAAAACTCTGAAAGTACAAACTTGGAATTCGGACAGTAGATAAGATTTGTCATGTAAGGTATGTAGGGTAAAGAAGGATTTCTTGGAAATTAGAAGAAAGGAAAGGAGTCGCCATCTCTCCGAACCCTTAAGGATGGAGGTATTTGGATTTCACATTTTGAATACACGTGTTCAACGTTTTTTCATACTTTAGTAAATAACACAAACTATTATATAAAAGACGAAGTTCTGAATGAGTAACTGGTCGCACAAGCCAAAACTCTGAAAGTACAAACTTGGAATTCGGACAGTAGATAAGATTTGTCATGTAAGGTATGTAGGGTAAAGAAGGATTTCTTGGAAATTAGAAGAAAGGAAAGGAGTCGCCATCTCTTCGAACCCTTAAGGATGGAGGTATTTGGATTTCACATTTTGAATACACGTGTTTCAACGTTTTTTCATACTTTAGTAAATAACACTAACTATTATATAAAAGACGAAGTTCTGAATGAATAACTGGTCGCACAAGCCAAACCGCTGAAACTAGAAACTTGGAATTCGGACAATAGATAAGATTTGTCATGTAAGGTATGTAGGGTAAAGAATGATTTCTTGGAAATTAGAAGAAAGGAAAGGAGTCGCCATCTCTCCGAACACTTAAGGATGGAGACTTGAAATTTGGTATTTGGATTTCACATTTTGATTACACGTGTTTACACGTTTTTTCATACTTTAGTAAATAACACAAACTATTATATAAAAGACGAAGTTCTGAATGAATAACTGGTCGCACAAGCCAAACCGCTGAAACTAGAAACTTGGAATTCGGACAGTAGATAAGATTTGTCATGTAAGGTATGTAGGGTAAAGAAGGATTTTTGGAAATTAGAAGAAAGGAAAGGATTCATCATCTCTCCGAACCCTTAAAGATGGAGGTATTTGGATTTCACATTTTGAATACACGTGTTTCAACGATTTTTCATACTTTAGTAAATAACACAAACTATTATAAAAAAGACGAAGTCCTGAATGAATAATTGGTCGCACAAGCCAAACCGCTGAAACTAGAAACTTGGAATTCGGGCAGTAGATAAGATTTGTCATGTAAGGAATGTAGGGTAAAGAAGGATTTCTTGGAAATTTGAAGAAAGGAAAGGAGTCGCCATCTCTCCGAAACCTTCAGGATGGAGACTTGAGATGTGGTATTTGGATTTCACATTTTGAATACACGTGTTTCACGTTTTTTCATACTTTAGTAAATAACACAAACTATTATATAAAAGACGAAGTTCTGAATGAATAACTGGTCGCACAAGCCAAAACTCTGAAAGTACAAACTTGGAATTCGGACAGTAGATAAGATTTGTCATGTAAGGTATGTAGGGTAAAGAAGGATTTCTTGGAAATTAGAAGAAAGGAAAGGAGTCGCCATCTCTCCGAACCCTTAAGGATGGAGGTATTTGGATTTCACATTTTTTATACACGTGTTCAACGTTTTTTCATACTTTAGTAAATAACACAAACTATTATATAAAAGACGAAGTCCTGAATGAATAACTGGTCGCACAAGCCAAACCGCTGAAACTAGAAACTTGGAATTCGGGCAGTAGATAAGATTTGTCATGTAAGGAATGTAGGGTAAAGAAGGATTTCTTGGAAATTAGAAGAAAGGAAACGAGTCGCCATCTCTCCGAACCCTTCAGGATGGAGACTTGAGATGTGGTATTTGCATTTCACATTTTGAATACACGTGTTTCACGTTTTTTCATACTTTAGTAAATAACACTAACTATTATATAAAAGACGAAGTTCTGAATGAATAACTGGTCGCACAAGCCAAAACTCTGAAAGTACAAACTTGGAATTCGGACAGTAGATAAGATTTGTCATGTAAGGTATGTAGGGTAAAGAAGGATTTCTTGGAAATTAGAAGAAAGGAAAGGAGTCGCCATCTCTCCGAACCCTTAAGGATGGAGGTATTTGGATTTCACATTTTGAATACACGTGTTTCAACGATTTTTCATACTTTAGTAAATAACACAAACTATTATAAAAAAGACGAAGTTCTGAATGAATAACTGGTCGCACAAGCCAAAACTCTGAAAGTACAAACTTGGAATTCGGACAGTAGATAAGATTTGTCATGTAAGGTATGTAGGGTAAAGAAGGATTTCTTGGAAATTAGAAGAAAGGAAAGGAGTCGCCATCTCTCCGAACCCTTAAGGATGGAGGTATTTGGATTTCACATTTTTTATACACGTGTTCAACGTTTTTTCATACTTTAGTAAATAACACAAACTATTATATAAAAGACGAAGTCCTGAATGAATAACTGGTCGCACAAACCAAACCGCTGAAACTAGAAACTTGGAATTCGGACAGTAGATAAGATTTGTCATGTAAGGTTTGTAGGGTAAAGAAGGATTTCTTGGAAATTAGAAAAAAGGAAAGGAGTCGCCATTTCTCCGAACCCTTAAGGATGGAGACTTGAAATTTGGTATTTGGATTTCACATTTTGAATACACGTGTTTCAACGTTTTTTCATACTTTAGTAAATAACACAAACTATTATATAAAAGACGAAGTTCTGAATGAATAACTGGCCGCACAAGCCAAACCGCTGAAACTAGAAACTTGGAATTCGGACAGTAGATAAGATTTGTCATGTATGGTATGTAGGGTAAAGAAGGATTTCTTGGAAATTAGAAGAAAGGAAAGGAGTCGTAATCTCTCCGAACCCTTAAGGATGGAGCCTTGAAATTTGGTATTTGGATTTCACATTTTGAATACACGTGTTTCAACGTTTTTTCATACTTTAGTAAATAACACAAACTATTATATAAAAGGCGAAGTTCTGAATGAATAACTGGTCGCACAAGCCAAACCGCTGGAGCTAGAAACTTGGAATTCGGACAGTAGATAAGATTTGTCATGTAAGGTATGTAGGGTAAAGAATGATTTCTTGGAAATTAGAAGAAAGGAAAGGAGTCACCATCTCTCCGAACACTTAAGTATGGAGACTTGAAATTTGGTATTTGGATTTCACATTTTGAACATACGTGTTTCAACGATTTTTCATACTTTAGTAAATAACACAAACTATTATATAAAAGACGAAGTTCTGAATGAATAACTGGTCGCACAAGCCAAACCGCTGAAACTAGAAACTTGGAATTCGGACAGTAAATAAGATTTGTCATGTAAGGTATGTAGGGTAAAGAATGATTTCTTGGAAATTAGAAGAAAGGAAAGGAGTCGCCATCTCTCCGAATCCCTTAAGGATGGAGGTATTTGGATTTCACATTTTGAAATCACATGTTTCAACGTTTTTTCATACTTTAGTAGATAACACAAACTATTATATAAAAGACGAAGTCCTGAATGAATAACTGGTCGCACAAGCCAAACCGCTGAAACTAGAAACTTGGAATTCGGACAGTAGATAAGATTTGTCATGTAAGGTATGTAGGGTAAAGAATGATTTCTTGGAAATTAGAAGAAAGGAAAGGAGTCGCCATCTCTTCGAACCCTTAAGGATGGAGGTATTTGGATTTCACATTTTGAATACACGTGTTTCAACGTTTTTTCATACTTTAGTAAATAACACTAACTATTATATAAAAGACGAAGTTCTGAATGAATAACTGGTCGCACAAGCCAAACCGCTGAAACTAGAAACTTGGAATTCGGACAGTAGATAAGATTTGTCATGTAAGGTATGTAGGGTAAAGAAGGATTTTTGGAAATTAGAAGAAAGGAAAGGATTCGCCATCTCTCCGAACCCTTAAGGATGGAGGTATTTGGATTTCACATTTTGAATACAAGTGTTTCAACGATTTTTCATACTTTAGTAAATAACACAAACTATTATATAAAAGACGAAGTCCTGAATGAATAACTGGTCGCACAAGCCAAACCGCTGAAACTAGAAACTTGGAATTCGGGCAGTAGATAAGATTTGTCATGTAAGGAATGTAGGGTAAAGAAGGATTTCTTGGAAATTAGAAGAAAGGAAACGAGTCGCCATCTCTCCTAACCCTTCAGGATGGAGACTTGAGATGTGGTATTTGCATTTCACATTTTGAATACACGTGTTTCACGTTTTTTCATACTTTAGTAAATAACACAAACTATTATATAAAAGACGAAGTTCTGAATGAATAACTGGTCGCACAAGCCAAAACTCTGAAAGTACAAACTTGGAATTCGGACAGTAGATAAGATTTGTCATGTAAGGTATGTAGGGTAAAGAAGGATTTCTTGGAAATTAGAAGAAAGGAAAGGAGTCGCCATCTCTCCGTACCCTTAAGGATGGAGGTTTTTGGATTTCACATTTTGAATACACGTGTTTCAACGATTTTTCATACTTTAGTAAATAACACAAACTATTATAAAAAAGACGAAGTCCTGAATGAATAACTGGTCGCACAAGCCAAACCGCTGAAACTAGAAACTTGGAATTCGGGCAGTAGATAAGATTTGTCATGTAAGGAATGTAGGGTAAAGAAGGATTTCTTGGAAATTAGAAGAAAGGAAAGGAGTCGCCATCTCTCCGAACCCTTCAGGATGGAGACTTGAGATGTGGTATTTGGATTTCACATTTTGAATACACGTGTTTCACGTTTTTTCATACTTTAGTAAATAACACAAACTATTATATAAAAGACGAAGTTCTGAATGAATAACTGGTCGCACAAGCCAAAACTCTGAAAGTACAAACTTGGAATTCGGACAGTAGATAAGATTTGTCATGTAAGGTATATAGGGTAAAGAAGGATTTCTTGGAAATTAGAAGAAAGGAAAGGAGTCGCCATCTCTCCGAACCCTTAAGGATGGAGGTATTTGGATTTCACATTTTGAATACACGTGTTCAACGTTTTTTCATACTTTAGTAAATAACACAAACTATTATATAAAAGACGAAGTTCTGAATGAATAACTGGTCGCACAAGCCAAAACTCTGAAAGTACAAACTTGGAATTCGGACAGTAGATAAGATTTGTCATGTAAGGTATGTAGGGTAAAGAAGGATTTCTTGGAAATTAGAAGAAAGGAAAGGAGTCGCCATCTCTCCGAACCCTTAAGGATGGAGGTATTTGGATTTCACATTTTGAATACACGTGTTCAACGTTTTTTCATACTTTAGTAAATAACACAAACTATTATATAAAAGACGAAGTCCTGAATGAATAACTGGTCGCACAAGCCAAACCGCTGAAACTAGAAACTTGGAATTCGGACAGTAGATAAGATTTGTCATGTAAGGTATGTAGGGTAAAGAATGATTTCTTGGAAATTAGAAGAAAGGATAGGAGTCGCCATCTCTTCGAACCCTTAAGGATGGAGGTATTTGGATTTCACATTTTGAATACACGTGTTTCAACGTTTTTTCATACTTTAGTAAATAACACTAACTATTATATAAAAGACGAAGTTCTGAATGAATAACTGGTCGCACAAGCCAAACCGCTGAAACTAGAAACTTGGAATTCGGACAGTAGATAAGATTTGTCATGTAAGGTATGTAGGGTAAAGAATGATTTCTTGGAAATTAGAAGAAAGGAAAGGAGTCGCCATCTCTCCGAACACTTAAGGATGGAGACTTGAAATTTGGTATTTGGATTTCACATTTTGAATACACGTGTTTACACGTTTTTTCATACTTTAGTAAATAACACAAACTATTATATAAAAGACGAAGTTCTGAATGAATAACTGGTCGCACAAGCCAAACCGCTGAAACTAGAAACTTGGAATTCGGACAGTAGATAAGATTTGTCATGTAAGGTATGTAGGGTAAAGAAGGATTTTTGGAAATTAGAAGAAAGGAAAGGATTCTTCATCTCTCCGAACCCTTAAGGATGGAGGTATTTGGATTTCACATTTTGAATACACGTGTTTCAACGATTTTTCATACTTTAGTAAATAACACAAACTATTATAAAAAAGACGAAGTCCTGAATGAATAATTGGTCGCACAAGCCAAACCGCGGAAACTAGAAACTTGGAATTCGGGCAGTAGATAAGATTTGTCATGTAAGGAATGTAGGGTAAAGAAGGATTTCTTGGAAATTTGAAGAAAGGAAAGGAGTCGCCATCTCTCCGAAACCTTCAGGATGGAGACTTGAGATGTGGTATTTGGATTTCACATTTTGAATACACGTGTTTCACGTTTTTTCATACTTTAGTAAATACCACAACCTATTATATAAAAGACGAAGTTCTGAATGAATAACTGGTCGCACAAGCCAAAACTCTGAAAGTACAAACTTGGAATTCGGACAGTAGATAAGATTTGTCATGTAAGGTATGTAGGGTAAAGAAGGATTTCTTGGAAATTAGAAGAAAGGAAAGGAGTCGCCATCTCTCCGAACCCTTAAGGATGGAGGTATTTAGATTTCACATTTTTTATACACGTGTTCAACGTTTTTTCATACTTTAGTAAATAACACAAACTATTATATAAAAGACGAAGTCCTGAATGAATAACTGGTCGCACAAACCAAACCGCTGAAACTAGAAACTTGGAATTCGGACAGTAGATAAGATTTGTCATGTAAGGTATGTAGGGTAAAGAAGGATTTCTTGGAAATTAGAAAAAAGGAAAGGAGTCGCCATTTCTCCGAACCCTTAAGGATAGAGACTTGAAATTTGGTATTTGGATTTCACATTTTGAATACACGTGTTTCAACGTTTTTTCATACTTTAGTAAATAACACAAACTATTATATAAAAGACGAAGTTCTGAATGAATAACTGGCCGCACAAGCCAAACCGCTGAAACTAGAAACTTGGAATTCGGACAGTAGATAAGATTTGTCATGTATGGTATGTAGGGTAAAGAAGGATTTCTTGGAAATTAGAAGAAAGGAAAGGAGTCGTCATCTCTCCGAACCCTTAAGGATGGAGCCTTGAAATTTGGTATTTGGATTTCACATTTTGAATACACGTGTTTCAACGTTTTTTCATACTTTAGTAAATAACACAAACTATTATATAAAAGGCGAAGTTCTGAATGAATAACTGGTCGCACAAGCCAAACCGCTGGAGCTAGAAACTTGGAATTCGGACAGTAGATAAGATTTGTCATGTAAGGTATGTAGGGTAAAGAATGATTTCTTGGAAATTAGAAGAAAGGAAAGGAGTCACCATCTCTCCGAACACTTAAGGATGGAGACTTGAAATTTGGTATTTGGATTTCACATTTTGAATATACGTGTTTCAACGAGTTTTCATACTTTAGTAAATAACACAAACTATTATATAAAAGACGAAGTTCTGAATGAATAACTGGTCGCACAAGCCAAACCGCTGAAACTAGAAACTTGGAATTCGGACAGTAAATAAGATTTGTCATGTAAGGTATGTAGGGTAAAGAATGATTTCTTGGAAATTAGAAGAAAGGAAAGGAGTCGCCATCTCTCCGAATCCCTTAAGGATGGAGGTATTTGGATTTCACATTTTGAATACACATGTTTCAACGTTTTTTCATACTTTAGTAGATAACACTAACTATTATATAAAAGACGAAGTCCTGAATGAATAACTGGTCGCACAAGCCAAACCGCTGAAACTAGAAACTTGGAATTCGGACAGTAGATAAGATTTGTCATGTAAGGTATGTAGGGTAAAGAATGATTTCTTGGAAATTAGAAGAAAGGAAAGGAGTCGCCATCTCTTCGAACCCTTAAGGATGGAGGTATTTGGATTTCACATTTTGAATACACGTGTTTCAACGTTTTTTCATACTTTAGTAAATAACACTAACTATTATATAAAAGACGAAGTTCTGAATGAATAACTGGTCGCACAAGCCAAACCGCTGAAACTAGAAACTTGGAATTCGGACAGTAGATAAGATTTGTCATGTAAGGTATGTAGGGTAAAGAATGATTTCTTGGAAATTAGAAGAAAGGAAAGGAGTCGCCATCTCTCAGAACACTTAAGAATGGAGACTTGAAATTTGGTATTTGGATTTCACATTTTGAATACACGTGTTTCAACGTTTTTTCATACTTTAGTAAATAACACTAACTATTATATAAAAGACGAAGTTCTGAATGAATAACTGGTCGCACAAGCCAAACCCTTGAAACTAGAAACTTGGAATTCGGACAGTAGATAAGATTTGTCATGTAAGGTATGTAGGGTAAAGAATGATTTCTTGGAAATTAGAAGAAAGGAAAGGAGTCGCCATCTCTTCGAATCCCTTTAGGATGGAGGTATTTGGATTTCACATTTTGAATACACGTGTTTCAACGTTTTTTCATACTTTAGTAGACAACACAAACTATTATATAAAAGACGAAGTCCTGAATGAATAACTGGTCGCACAAGCCAAACCGCTGAAACTAGAAACTTGGAATTCGGACAGTAGATAAGATTTGTCATGTAAGGTATGTAGGGTAAAGAAGGATTTCTTGGAAATTAGAAGAAAGGAAAGGAGTCGCCATCTCTTCGAACCCTTAAAGATGGAGGTATTTGGATTTCACATTTTGAATACACGTGTTTCAAAGTTTTTTCATACTTTAGTAAATAACACTAACTATTATATAAAAGACGAAGTTCTGAATGAATAACTGGTCGCACAAGCCAAACCGCTGAAACTAGAAACTTGGAATTCGGACAGTAGATAAGATTTGTCATGTAAGGTATGTAGGGTAAAGAATGATTTCTTGGAAATTAGAAGAAAAGAAAGGAGTCGCCATCTCTCCGAACACTTAAGGATGGAGACTTGAAATTTGGAATTTGGATTTCACATTTTGAATACACGTGTTTACACGTTTTTTCATACTTTATTAAATAACACAAACTATTATATAAAAGACGAAGTTCTGAATGAATAACTGGTCGCACAAGCCAAACCGCTGAAACTAGAAACTTGGAATTCGGACAGTAGATAAGATTTGTCATGTAAGGTATGTAGGGTAAAGAAGGATTTTTGGAAATTAGAAGAAAGGAAAGTATTCGCCATCTCTCCGAACCCTTAAGGATGGAGGTATTTGGATTTCATATTTTGAATACACGTGTTTCAACGTTTTTTCATACTTTAGTAAATAACACAAACTATTATAAAAAAGACGAAGTCCTGAATGAATAACTGGTCGCACAAGCCAAACCGCTGAAACTAGAAACTTGGAATTCGGGCAGTAGATAAGATTTGTCATGTAAGGAATGTAGGGTAAAGAAGGATTTCTTGGAAATTAGAAGAAAGGAAAGGAGTCGCCATCTCTCCGAACCCTTCAGGATGGAGACTTGAGATGTGGTATTTGGATTTCACATTTTGAATACACGTGTTTCACGTTTTTTCATACTTTAGTAAATAACACAAACTATTATATAAAAGACGAAGTTCTGAATGAATAACTGGTCGCACAAGCCAAAACTCTGAAAGTACAAACTTGGAATTCGGACAGTAGATAAGATTTGTCATGTAAGGTATGTAGGCTAAAGAAGGATTTCTTGGAAATTAGAAGAAAGGAAAGGAGTCGCCATCTCTCCGAACCCTTAAGGATGGAGGTATTTGGATTTCACATTTTGAATACACGTGTTCAACGTTTTTTCATACTTTAGTAAATAACACAAACTATTATATAAAAGACGAAGTCCTGAATGAATAACTGGTCGCACAAGCCAAACCGCTCAAACTAGAAACTTGGAATTCGGACAGTAGATAAGATTTGACATGTAAGGTATGTAGGGTAAAGAATGATTTCTTGGAAATTAGAAGAAAGGAAAGGAGTCGCCATCTCTTCGAACCCTTAAGGATGGAGGTATTTGGATTTCACATTTTGAATACACGTGTTTCAACGTTTTTTCATACTTTAGTAAATAACACTAACTATTATATAAAAGACGAAGTTCTGAATGAATAACTGGTCGCACAAGCCAAACCGCTGAAACTAGAAACTTGGAATTCGGACAGTAGATAAGATTTGTCATGTAAGGTATGTAGGGTAAAGAATGATTTCTTGGAAATTAGAAGAAAGGAAAGGAGTCGCCATCTCTCAGAACACTTAAGAATGGAGACTTGAAATTTGGTATTTGGATTTCACATTTTGAATACACGTGTTTCAACGTTTTTTCATACTTTAGTAAATAACACTAACTATTATATAAAAGACGAAGTTCTGAATGAATAACTGGTCGCACAAGCCAAACCCTTGAAACTAGAAACTTGGAATTCGGACAGTAGATAAGATTTGTCATGTAAGGTATGTAGGGTAAAGAATGATTTCTTGGAAATTAGAAGAAAGGAAAGGAGTCGCCATCTCTTCGAATCCCTTTAGGATGGAGGTATTTGGATTTCACATTTTGAATACACGTGTTTCAACGTTTTTTCATACTTTAGTAGACAACACAAACTATTATATAAAAGACGAAGTCCTGAATGAATAACTGGTCGCACAAGCCAAACCGCTGAAACTAGAAACTTGGAATTCGGACAGTAGATAAGATTTGTCATGTAAGGTATGTAGGGTAAAGAATGATTTCTTGGAAATTAGAAGAAAGGAAAGGAGTCGCCATCTCTTCGAACCCTTAAAGATGGAGGTATTTGGATTTCACATTTTGAATACACGTGTTTCAAAGTTTTTTCATACTTTAGTAAATAACACTAACTATTATATAAAAGACGAAGTTCTGAATGAATAACTGGTCGCACAAGCCAAACCGCTGAAACTAGAAACTTGGAATTCGGACAGTAGATAAGATTTGTCATGTAAGGTATGTAGGGTAAAGAATGATTTCTTGGAAATTAGAAGAAAGGAAAGGAGTCGCCATCTCTCCGAACACTTAAGGATGGAGACTTGAAATTTGGAATTTGGATTTCACATTTTGAATACACGTGTTTACACGTTTTTTCATACTTTAGTAAATAACACAAACTATTATATAAAAGACGAAGTTCTGAATGAATAACTGGTCGCACAAGCCAAACCGCTGAAACTAGAAACTTGGAATTCGGACAGTAGATAAGATTTGTCATGTAAGGTATGTAGGGTAAAGAAGGATTTTTGGAAATTAGAAGAAAGGAAAGTATTCGCCATCTCTCCGAACCCTTAAGGATGGAGGTATTTGGATTTCATATTTTGAATACACGTGTTTCAACGTTTTTTCATACTTTAGTAAATAACACAAACTATTATAAAAAAGACGAAGTCCTGAATGAATAACTGGTCGCACAAGCCAAACCGCTGAAACTAGAAACTTGGAATTCGGGCAGTAGATAAGATTTGTCATGTAAGGAATGTAGGGTAAAGAAGGATTTCTTGGAAATTAGAAGAAAGGAAAGGAGTCGCCATCTCTCCGAACCCTTCAGGATGGAGACTTGAGATGTGGTATTTGGATTTCACATTTTGAATACACGTGTTTCACGTTTTTTCATACTTTAGTAAATAACACAAACTATTATATAAAAGACGAAGTTCTGAATGAATAACTGGTCGCACAAGCCAAAACTCTGAAAGTACAAACTTGGAATTCGGACAGTAGATAAGATTTGTCATGTAAGGTATGTAGGCTAAAGAAGGATTTCTTGGAAATTAGAAGAAAGGAAAGGAGTCGCCATCTCTCCGAACCCTTAAGGATGGAGGTATTTGGATTTCACATTTTGAATACACGTGTTCAACGTTTTTTCATACTTTAGTAAATAACACAAACTATTATATAAAAGACGAAGTCCTGAATGAATAACTGGTCGCACAAGCCAAACCGCTCAAACTAGAAACTTGGAATTCGGACAGTAGATAAGATTTGTCATGTAAGGTATGTAGGGTAAAGAATGATTTCTTGGAAATTAGAAGAAAGGAAAGGAGTCGCCATCTCTTCGAACCCTTAAGGATGGAGGTATTTGGATTTCACATTTTGAATACACGTGTTTCAACGTTTTTTCATACTTTAGTAAATAACACTAACTATTATATAAAAGACGAAGTTCTGAATGAATAACTGGTCGCACAAGCCAAACCGCTGAAACTAGAAACTTGGAATTCGGACAGTAGATAAGATTTGTCATGTAAGGTATGTAGGGTAAAGAATGATTTCTTGGAAATTAGAAAAAAGGAAAGGAGTCGCCATCTCTCCGAACACTTAAGGATGGAGACTTGAAATTTAGTATTTGGATTTCACATTTTGAATACACGTGTTTACACGTTTTTTCATACTTTAGTAAATAACACAAACTATTATATAAAAGACGAAGTTCTGAATGAATAACTGGTCGCACAAGCCAAACCGCTGAAACTAGAAACTTGGAATTCGGACAGTAGATAAGATTTGACATGTAAGGTATGTAGGGTAAAGAATGATTTCTTGGAAATTAGAAGAAAGGAAAGGAGTCGCCATCTCTCCGAATCCCTTAAGGATGGAGGTATTTGGATTTCACATTTTGAATACACGTGTTTCAACGTTTTTTCATACTTTAGTAAATAACACAAACTATTATATAAAAGACGAAGTCCTGAATGAATAACTGGTCGCACAAGCCAAACCGCTGAAACTAGAAACATGGAATTCGGACAGTAGATAAGATTTGTCATGTAAGGTATTTAGGGTAAAGAATGATTTCTTGGAAATTAGAAGAAAGGAAAGGAGTCGCCATCTCTTCGAACCCTTAAGGATGGAGGTATTTGGATTTCACATTTTGAATACGCGTGTTTCAACGTTTTTTCATACTTTAGTAAATAACACTAACTATTATATAAAAGACGAAGTTCTGAATGAATAACTGGTCGCACAAGCCAAACCGCTGAAACTAGAAACTTGGAATTCGGACAGTAGATAAGATTTGTCATGTAAGGTATGTAGGGTAAAAAATGATTTCTTGGAAATTAGAAGAAAGAAAAGGAGTCGCCATCTCTCCGAACACTTAAGGATGGAGACTTGAAATTTGGTATTTGGATTTCACATTTTGAATACACGTGTTTACACGTTTTTTCATACTTTAGTAAATAACACAAACTATTATATAAAAGACGAAGTTCTGAATGAATAACTGGTCGCACAAGCCAAACCGCTGAAACTAGAAACTTGGAATTCGGACAGTAGATAAGATTTGTCATGTAAGGTATGTAGGGTAAAGAAGGATTTTTGGAAATTAGAAGAAAGGAAAGGATTCGCAATCTCTCCGAACCCTTAAGGATGGAGGTATTTGGATTTCACATTTTGAATACACGTGTTTCAACGATTTTTCATACTTTAGTAAATAACACAATCTATTATATAAAAGACGAAGTCCTGAATGAATAACTGGTCGCACAAGCCAAACCGCTGAAACTAGAAACTTGGAATTCGGGCAGTAGATAAGATTTGTCATGTAAGGAATGTAGGGTAAAGAAGGATTTCTTGGAAATTAGAAGAAAGGAAAGGAGTCGCCATCTCTCCGAACCCTTCAGGATGGAGACTTGAGATGTGGTATTTGGATTTCACATTTTGAATACACGTGTTTCACGTTTTTTCATACTTTAGTAAATAACACAAACTATTATATAAAAGACGAAGTTCTGAATGAATATCTGGTCGCACAAGCCAAAACTCTGAAAGTACAAACTTGGAATTCGGACAGTAGATAAGATTTGTCATGTAAGGTATGTAGGGTAAAGAAGGATTTCTTGGAAATTAGAAGAAAGGAAAGGAGTCGCCATCTCTCCGAACCTTTAAGGATGGAGGTATTTGGATTTCACATTTTGAATACACGTGTT
The DNA here is from genome assembly GCF_964235325.1 of Thermobia domestica. Lineage (NCBI taxonomy): Eukaryota > Metazoa > Arthropoda > Insecta > Zygentoma > Lepismatidae > Thermobia > Thermobia domestica. The sequence goes on along the minus strand of NC_137460.1, from coordinate 268,450,428 downwards.
CAACGTTTTTTCATACTTTAGTAAATAACACAAACTATTATATAAAAGAAGAAGTCCTGAATGAATAACTGGTCGCACAAGCCAAACCGCTGAAACTAGAAACTTGGAATTCGGACAGTAGATAAGATTTGTCATGTAAGGTATGTAGGGTAAAGAATGATATCTTGGAAATTAGAAGAAAGGAAAGGAGTCGCCATCTCTTCGAACCCTTAAGGATGGAGGTATTTGGATTTCACATTTTGAATACACGTGTTTCAACGTTTTTTCATACTTTAGTAAATAACACTAACTATTATATAAAAGACGAAGTTCTGAATGAATAACTGGTCGCACAAGCCAAACCGCTGAAACTAGAAACTTGGAATTCGGACAATAGATAAGATTTGTCATGTAAGGTATGTAGGGTAAAGAATGATTTCTTGGAAATTAGAAGAAAGGAAAGGAGTCGCCATCTCTCCGAACACTTAAGGATGGAGACTTGAAATTTGGTATTTGGATTTCACATTTTGATTACACGTGTTTACACGTTTTTTCATACTTTAGTAAATAACACAAACTATTATATAAAAGACGAAGTTCTGAATGAATAACTGGTCGCACAAGCCAAACCGCTGAAACTAGAATCTTGGAATTCGGACAGTAGATAAGATTTGTCATGTAAGGTATGTAGGGTAAAGAAGGATTTTTGGAAATTAGAAGAAAGGAAAGGATTCTTCATCTCTCCGAACCCTTAAGGATGGAGGTATTTGGATTTCACATTTTGAATACACGTGTTTCAACGATTTTTCATACTTTAGTAAATAACACAAACTATTATAAAAAAGACGAAGTCCTGAATGAATAATTGGTCGCACAAGCCAAACCGCTGAAACTAGAAACTTGGAATTCGGGCAGTAGATAAGATTTGTCATGTAAGGAATGTAGGGTAAAGAAGGATTTCTTGGAAATTTGAAGAAAGGAAAGGAGTCGCCATCTCTCCGAAACCTTCAGGATGGAGACTTGAGATGTGGTATTTGGATTTCACATTTTGAATACACGTGTTTGACGTTTTTTCATACTTTAGTAAATAACACAAACTATTATATAAAAGACGAAGTTCTGAATGAATAACTGGTCGCACAAGCCAAAACTCTGAAAGTACAAACTTGGAATTCGGACAGTAGATAAGATTTGTCATGTAAGGTATGTAGGGTAAAGAAGGATTTTTTGGAAATTAGAAGAAAGGAAAGGAGTCGCCATCACTCCGAACCCATAAGGATGGAGGTATTTGGATTTCACATTTTTTATACACGTGTTCAACGTTTTTTCATACTTTAGTAAATAACACAAACTATTATATAAAAGACGAAGTCCTGAATGAATAACTGGTCGCACAAACCAAACCGCTGAAACTAGAAACTTGGAATTCGGACAGTAGATAAGATTTGTCATGTAAGGTATGTAGGGTAAAGAAGGATTTCTTGGAAATTAGAAAAAAGGAAAGGAGTCGCCATTTCCCCGAACCCTTAAGGATGGAGACTTGAAATTTGGTATTTGGATTTCACATTTTGAATACACGTGTTTCAACGTTTTTTCATACTTTAGTAAATAACACAAACTATTATATAAAAGACGAAGTTCTGAATGAATAACTGGCCGCACAAGCCAAACCGCTGAAACTAGAAACTTGGAATTCGGACAGTAGATAAGATTTGTCATGTATGGTATGTAGGGTAAAGAAGGATTTCTTGGAAATTAGAAGAAAGGAAAGGAGTCGTCATCTCTCCGAACCCTTAAGGATGGAGCCTTGAAATTTGGTATTTGGATTTCACATTTTGAATACACGTGTTTCAACGTTTTTTCATACTTTAGTAAATAACACAAACTATTATATAAAAGGCGAAGTTCTGAATGAATAACTGGTCGCACAAGCCAAACCGCTGGAGCTAGAAACTTGGAATTCGGACAGTAGATAAGATTTGTCATGTAAGGTATGTAGGGTAAAGAATGATTTCTTGGAAATTAGAAGAAAGGAAAGGAGTCACCATCTCTCCGAACACTTAAGGATGGAGACTTGAAATTTGGTATTTGGATTTCACATTTTGAACATACGTGTTTCAACGATTTTTCATACTTTAGTAAATAACACAAACTATTATATAAAAGACGAAGTTCTGAATGAATAACTGGTCGCACAAGCCAAACCGCTGAAACTAGAAACTTGGAATTCGGACAGTAAATAAGATTTGTCATGTAAGGTATGTAGGGTAAAGAATGATTTCTTGGAAATTAGAAGAAAGGAAAGGAGTCGCCATCTCTCCGAATCCCTTAAGGATGGAGGTATTTGGATTTCACATTTTGAATACACATGTTTCAACGTTTTTTCATACTTTAGTAGATAACACAAACTATTATATAAAAGACGAAGTCCTGAATGAATAACTGGTCGCACAAGCCAAACCGCTGAAACTAGAAACTTGGAATTCGGACAGTAGATAAGATTTGTCATGTAAGGTATGTAGGGTAAAGAATGATTTCTTGGAAATTAGAAGAAAGGAAAGGAGTCGCCATCTCTTCGAACCCTTAAGGATGGAGGTATTTGGATTTCACATTTTGAATACACGTGTTTCAACGTTTTTTCATACTTTAGTAAATAACACTAACTATTATATAAAAGACGAAGTTCTGAATGAATAACTGGTCGCACAAGCCAAACCGCTGAAACTAGAAACTTGGAATTCGGACAGTAGATAAGATTTGTCATGTAAGGTATGTAGGGTAAAGAATGATTTCTTGGAAATTAGAAGAAAGGAAAGGAGTCGCCATCTCTCCGAACACTTAAGGATGGAGACTTGAAATTTGGTATTTGGATTTCACATTTTGAATACACGTGTTTCAACGTTTTTTCATACTTTAGTAAATAACACAAACTATTATATAAAAGACGAAGTTCTGAATGAATAACTGGTCGCACAAGCCAAACCGCTGAAACTAGAAACTTGGAATTCGGACAGTAGATAAGATTTGTCATGTAAGGTATGTAGGGTAAAGAAGGATTTTTGGAAATTAGAAGAAAGGAAAGGATTCGCCATCTCTCCGAACCCTTAAGGATGGAGGTATTTGGATTTCACATTTTGAATACAAGTGTTTCAACGATTTTTCATACTTTAGTAAATAACACAAACTATTATATAAAAGACGAAGTCCTGAATGAATAACTGGTCGCACAAGCCAAACCGCTGAAACTAGAAACTTGGAATTCGGGCAGTAGATAAGATTTGTCATGTAAGGAATGTAGGGTAAAGAAGGATTTCTTGGAAATTAGAAGAAAGGAAACGAGTCGCCATCTCTCCTAACCCTTCAGGATGGAGACTTGAGATGTGGTATTTGCATTTCACATTTTGAATACACGTGTTTCACGTTTTTTCATACTTTAGTAAATAACACAAACTATTATATAAAAGACGAAGTTCTGAATGAATAACTGGTCGCACAAGCCAAAACTCTGAAAGTACAAACTTGGAATTCGGACAGTAGATAAGATTTGTCATGTAAGGTATGTAGGGTAAAGAAGGATTTCGTGGAAATTAGAAGAAAGGAAAGGAGTCGCCATCTCTCTGAACCCTTAAGGATGGAGGTATTCGGATTTCACATTTTGAATACACGTGTTCAACGTTTTTTCATACTTTAGTAAATAACACAAACTATTATATAAAAGACGAAGTTCTGAATGAATAACTGGTCGCACAAGCCAAAACTCTGAAAGTACAAACTTGGAATTCGGACAGTAGATAAGATTTGTCATGTAAGGTATGTAGGGTAAAGAAGGATTTCTTGGAAATTAGAAGAAAGGAAAGGAGTCGCCATCTCTCCGAACCCTTAAGGATGGAGGTATTTGGATTTCACATTTTGAATACACGTGTTCAACGTTTTTTCATACTTTAGTAAATAACACAAACTATTATATAAAAGACGAAGTCCTGAATGAATAACTGGTCGCACAAGCCAAACCGCTGAAACTAGAAACTTGGAATTCGGACAGTAGATAAGATTTGTCATGTAAGGTATGTAGGGTAAAGAATGATTTCTTGGAAATTAGAACAAAGGAAAGGAGTCGCCATCTCTTCGAACCCTTAAGGATGGAGGTATTTGGATTTCACATTTTGAATACACGTGTTTCAACGTTTTTTCATACTTTAGTAAATAACACTAACTATTATATAAAAGACGAAGTTCTGAATGAATAACTGGTCGCACAAGCCAAACCGCTGAAACTAGAAACTTGGAATTCGGACAGTAGATAAGATTTGTCATGTAAGGTATGTAGGGTAAAGAATGATTTCTTGGAAATTAGAAGAAAGGAAAGGAGTCGCCATCTCTCCGAACACTTAAGGATGGAGACTTGAAATTTGGTATTTGGATTTCACATTTTGAATACACGTGTTTACACGTTTTTTCATACTTTAGTAAATAACACAAACTATTATATAAAAGACGAAGTTCTGAATGAATAACTGGTCGCACAAGCCAAACCGCTGAAACTAGAAACTTGGAATTCGGACAGTAGATAAGATTTGTCATGTAAGGTATGTAGGGTAAAGAAGGATTTTTGGAAATTAGAAGAAAGGAAAGGATTCTTCATCTCTCCGAACCCTTAAGGATGGAGGTATTTGGATTTCACATTTTGAATACACGTGTTTAAACGATTTTTCATACTTTAGTAAATAACACAAACTATTATAAAAAAGACGAAGTCCTGAATGAATAATTGGTCGCACAAGCCAAACCGCTGAAACTAGAAACTTGGAATTCGGACAGTAGATAAGATTTGTCATGTAAGGTATGTAGGGTAAAGAATGATTTCTTGGAAATTAGAAGAAAGGAAAGGAGTCGCCATCTCTTCGAACCCTTAAGGATGGAGGTATTTGGATTTCACATTTTGAATACACGTGTTTCAACGTTTTTTCATACTTTAGTAAATAACACTAACTATTATATAAAAGACGAAGTTCTGAATGAATAACTGGTCGCACAAGCCAAACCGCTGAAACTAGAAACTTGGAATTCGGACAGTAGATAAGATTTGTCATGTAAGGTATGTAGGGTAAAGAATGATTTCTTGGAAATTAGAAGAAAGGAAAGGAGTCGCCATCTCTCCGAACACTTAAGGATGGAGACTTGAAATTTGGTATTTGGATTTCACATTTTGAATACACGTGTTTCAACGTTTTTTCATACTTTAGTAAATAACACAAACTATTATATAAAAGACGAAGTTCTGAATGAATAACTGGTCGCACAAGCCAAACCGCTGAAACTAGAAACTTGGAATTCGGACAGTAGATAAGATTTGTCATGTAAGGTATGTAGGGTAAAGAATGATTTCTTGGAAATTAGAAGAAAGGAAAGGAGTCGCCATCTCTCCGAACACTTAAGGATGGAGACTTGAAATTTGGTATTTGGATTTCACATTTTGAATACACGTGTTTACACGTTTTTTCATACTTTAGTAAATAACACAAACTATTATATAAAAGACGAAGTTCTGAATGAATAACTGGTCGCACAAGCCAAACCGCTGAAACTAGAAACTTGGAATTCGGACAGTAGATAAGATTTGTCATGTAAGGTATGTAGGGTAAAGAATGATATCTTGGAAATTAGAAGAAAGGAAAGGATTCTTCATCTCTCCGAACCCTTAAGGATGGAGGTATTTGGATTTCACATTTTGAATACACGTGTTTCAACGATTTTTCATACTTTAGTAAATAACACAAACTATTATAAAAAAGACGAAGTCCTGAATGAATAATTGGTCGCACAAGCCAAACCGCTGAAACTAGAAACTTGGAATTCGGACAGTAGATAAGATTTGTCATGTAAGGTATGTAGGGTAAAGAATGATTTCTTGGAAATTAGAAGAAAGGAAAGGAGTCGCCATCTCTTCGAACCCTTAAGGATGGAGGTATTTGGATTTCACATTTTGAATACACGTGTTTCAACGTTTTTTCATACTTTAGTAAATAACACTAACTATTATATAAAAGACGAAGTTCTGAATGAATAACTGGTCGCACAAGCCAAACCGCTGAAACTAGAAACTTGGAATTCGGACAGTAGATAAGATTTGTCATGTAAGGTATGTAGGGTAAAGAATGATTTCTTGGAAATTAGAAGAAAGGAAAGGAGTCGCCATCTCTCCGAACACTTAAGGATGGAGACTTGAAATTTGGTATTTGGATTTCACATTTTGAATACACGTGTTTCAACGTTTTTTCATACTTTAGTAAATAACACAAACTATTATATAAAAGACGAAGTTCTGAATGAATAACTGGTCGCACAAGCCAAACCGCTGAAACTAGAAACTTGGAATTCGGACAGTAGATAAGATTTGTCATGTAAGGTATGTAGGGTAAAGAAGGATTTTTGGAAATTAGAAGAAAGGAAAGGATTCGCCATCTCTCCGAACCCTTAAGGATGGAGGTATTTGGATTTCACATTTTGAATACAAGTGTTTCAACGATTTTTCATACTTTAGTAAATAACACAAACTATTATATAAAAGACGAAGTCCTGAATGAATAACTGGTCGCACAAGCCAAACCGCTGAAACTAGAAACTTGGAATTCGGGCAGTAGATAAGATTTGTCATGTAAGGAATGTAGGGTAAAGAAGGATTTCTTGGAAATTAGAAGAAAGGAAACGAGTCGCCATCTCTCCTAACCCTTCAGGATGGAGACTTGAGATGTGGTATTTGCATTTCACATTTTGAATACACGTGTTTCACGTTTTTTCATACTTTAGTAAATAACACAAACTATTATATAAAAGACGAAGTTCTGAATGAATAACTGGTCGCACAAGCCAAAACTCTGAAAGTACAAACTTGGAATTCGGACAGTAGATAAGATTTGTCATGTAAGGTATGTAGGGTAAAGAAGGATTTCTTGGAAATTAGAAGAAAGGAAAGGAGTCGCCATCTCTCCGAACACTTAAGGATGGAGGTATTTGGATTTCACATTTTGAATACACGTGTTTCAACGATTTTTTATACTTTAGTAAATAACACAAACTATTATAAAAAAGACGAAGTCCTGAATGAATAACTGGTCGTACAAGCCAAACCGCTGAAACTAGAAACTTGGAATTCGGGCAGTAGATAAGTTTTGTCATGTAAGGAATGTAGGGTAAAGAAGGATTTCTTGGAAATTAGAAGAAAGGAAAGGAGTCGCCATCTCTCCGAACCCTTCAGGATGGAGACTTGAGATGTGGTATTTGGATTTCACATTTTGAATACACGTGTTTCACGTTTTTTCATACTTTAGTAAATAACACAAACTATTATATAAAAGACGAAGTTCTGAATGAATAACTGGTCGCACAAGCCAAAACTCTGAAAGTACAAACTTGGAATTCGGACAGTAGATAAGATTTGTCATGTAAGGTATGTAGGGTAAAGAAGGATTTCTTGGAAATTAGAAGAAAGGAAAGGAGTCGCCATCTCTCTGAACCCTTAAGGATGGAGGTATTTGGATTTCACATTTTGAATACACGTGTTCAACGTTTTTTCATACTTTAGTAAATAACACAAACTATTATATAAAAGACGAAGTCCTGAATGAATAACTGGTCGCACAAGCCAAACCGCTGAAACTAGAAACTTGGAATTCGGACAGTAGATAAGATTTGTCATGAAAGATATGTAGGGTAAAGAATGATTTCTTGGAAATTAGAACAAAGGAAAGGAGTCGCCATCTCTTCGAACCCTTAAGGATGGAGGTATTTGGATTTCACATTTTGAATACATGTGTTTCAACGTTTTTTCATACTTTAGTAAATAACACTAACTATTATATAAAAGACGAAGTTCTGAATGAATAACTGGTCGCACAAGCCAAACCGCTGAAACTAGAAACTTGGAATTCGGACAGTAGATAAGATTTGTCATGTAAGGTATGTAGGGTAAAGAATGATTTCTTGGAAATTAGAAGAAAGGAAAGGAGTCGCCATCTCTCCGAACACTTAAGGATGGAGACTTGAAATTTGGTATTTGGATTTCACATTTTGAATACACGTGTTTCAACGTTTTTTCATACTTTAGTAAATAACACAAACTATTATATAAAAGACGAAGTTCTGAATGAATAACTGGTCGCACAAGCCAAACCGCTGAAACTAGAAACTTGGAATTCGGACAGTAGATAAGATTTGTCATGTAAGGTATGTAGGGTAAAGAAGGATTTTTGGAAATTAGAAGAAAGGAAAGGATTCTTCATCTCTCCGAACCCTTAAGGATGGAGGTATTTGGATTTCACATTTTGAATACACGTGTTTCAACGATTTTTCATACTTTAGTAAATAACACAAACTATTATAAAAAAGACGAAGTCCTGAATGAATAATTGGTCGCACAAGCCAAACCGCTGAAACTAGAAACTTGGAATTCGGACAGTAGATAAGATTTGTCATGTAAGGTATGTAGGGTAAAGAATGATTTCTTGGAAATTAGAAGAAAGGAAAGGAGTCGCCATCTCTTCGAACCCTTAAGGATGGAGGTATTTGGATTTCACGATTTGAATACACGTGTTTCAACGTTTTTTCATACTTTAGTAAATAACACTAACTATTATATAAAAGACGAAGTTCTGAATGAATAACTGGTCGCACAAGCCAAACCGCTGAAACTAGAAACTTGGAATTCGGACAGTAGATAAGATTTGTCATGTAAGGTATGTAGGGTAAAGAATGATTTCTTGGAAATTAGAAGAAAGGAAAGGAGTCGCCATCTCTTCGAACCCTTAAGGATGGAGGTATTTGGATTTCACGATTTGAATACACGTGTTTCAACGTTTTTTCATACTTTAGTAAATAACACTAACTATTATATAAAAGACGAAGTTCTGAATGAATAACTGGTCGCACAAGCCAAACCGCTGAAACTAGAAACTTGGAATTCGGACAGTAGATAAGATTTGTCATGTAAGTTATGTAGGGTAAAGAATGATTTCTTGGAAATTAGAAGAAAGGAAAGGAGTCGCCATCTCTCCGAACACTTAAGGATGGAGACTTGAAATTTGGTATTTGGATTTCACATTTTGAATACACGTGTTTACACGTTTTTTCATACTTTAGTAAATAACACAAACTATTATATAAAAGACGAAGTTCTGAATGAATAACTGCTCGCACAAGCCAAACCGCTGAAACTAGAAACTTGGAATTCGGACAGTAGATAAGATTTGTCATGTAAGGTATGTAGGGTAAAGAAGGATTTTTGGAAATTAGAAGAAAGGAAAGGATTCTTCATCTCTCCGAACCCTTAAGGATGGAGGTATTTGGATTTCACATTTTGAATACACGTGTTTCAACGATTTTTCATACTTTAGTAAATAACACAAACTATTATAAAAAAGACGAAGTCCTGAATGAATAATTGGTCGCACAAGCCAAACCGCTGAAACTAGAAACTTGGAATTCGGACAGTAGATAAGATTTGTCATGTAAGGTATGTAGGGTAAAGAATGATTTCTTGGAAATTAGAAGAAAGGAAAGGAGTCGCCATCTCTTCGAACCCTTAAGGATGGAGGTATTTGGATTTCACATTTTGAATACACGTGTTTCAACGTTTTTTCATACTTTAGTAAATAACACTAACTATTATATAAAAGACGAAGTTCTGAATGAATAACTGGTCGCACAAGCCAAACCGCTGAAACTAGAAACTTGGAATTCGGACAGTAGATAAGATTTGTCATGTAAGGTATGTAGGGTAAAGAATGATTTCTTGGAAATTAGAAGAAAGGAAAGGAGTCGCCATCTCTCCGAACACTTAAGGATGGAGACTTGAAATTTGGTATTTGGATTTCACATTTTGAATACACGTGTTTCAACGTTTTTTCATACTTTAGTAAATAACAAAAACTATTATATAAAAGACGAAGTTCTGAATGAATAACTGGTCGCACAAGCCAAACCGCTGAAACTAGAAACTTGGAATTCGGACAGTAGATAAGATTTGTCATGTAAGGTATGTAGGGTAAAGAAGGATTTCTTGGAAATTAGAAGAAAGGAAAGGATTCGCCATCTCTCCGAACCCTTAAGGATGGAGGTATTTGGATTTCACATTTTGAATACAAGTGTTTCAACGATTTTTCATACTTTAGTAAATAACACAAACTATTATATAAAAGACGAAGTCCTGAATGAATAACTGGTCGCACAAGCCAAACCACTGAAACTAGAAACTTGGAATTCGGGCAGTAGATAAGATTTGTCATGTAAGGAATGTAGGGTAAAGAAGGATTTCTTGGAAATTAGAAGAAAGGAAACGAGTCGCCATCTCTCCTAACCCTTCAGGATGGAGACTTGAGATGTGGTATTTGCATTTCACATTTTGAATACACGTGTTTCACGTTTTTTCATACTTTAGTAAATAACACAAACTATTATATAAAAGACGAAGTTCTGAATGAATAACTGGTCGCACAAGCCAAAACTCTGAGATGTACAAACTTGGAATTCGGACAGTAGATAAGATTTGTCATGTAAGGTATGTAGGGTAAAGAAGGATTTCTTGGAAATTAGAAGAAAGGAAAGGAGTCGCCATCTCTCCGAACCCTTAAGGATGGAGGTATTTGGATTTCACATTTTGAATACACGTGTTTCAACGATTTTTTATACTTTAGTAAATAACACAAACTATTATAAAAAAGACGAAGTCCTGAATGAATAACTGGTCGCACAAGCCAAACCGCTGAAACTAGAAACTTGGAATTCGGGCAGTAGATAAGATTTGTCATGTAAGGAATGTAGGGTAAAGAAGGATTTCTTGGAAATTAGAAGAAAGGAAAGGAGTCGCCATCTCTCCGAACCCTTCAGGATGGAGACTTGAGATGTGGTATTTGGATTTCACATTTTGAATACACGTGTTTCACGTTTTTTCATACTTTAGTAAATAACACAAACTATTATATAAAAGACGAAGTTCTGAATGAATAACTGGTCGCACAAGCCAAAACTCTGAAAGTACAAACTTGGAATTCGGACAGTAGATAAGATTTGTCATGTAAGGTATGTAGGGTAAAGAAGGATTTCTTGGAAATTAGAAGAAAGGAAAGGAGTCGCCATCTCTCTGAACCCTTAAGGATGGAGGTATTTGGATTTCACATTTTGAATACACGTGTTCAACGTTTTTTCATACTTTAGTAAATAACACAAACTATTATATAAAAGACGAAGTTCTGAATGAATAACTGGTCGCACAAGCCAAAACTCTGAAAGTACAAACTTGGAATTCGGACAGTAGATAAGATTTGTCATGTAAGGTATGTAGGGTAAAGAAGGATTTCTTGGAAATTAGAAGAAAGGAAAGGAGTCGCCATCTCTCCGAACCCTTAAGGATGGAGGTATTTGGATTTCACATTTTGAATACACGTGTTCAACGTTTTTTCATACTTTAGTAAATAACACAAACTATTATATAAAAGACGAAGTCCTGAATGAATAACTGGTCGCACAAGCCAAACCGCTGAAACTAGAAACTTGGAATTCGGACAGTAGATAAGATTTGTCATGTAAGGTATGTAGGGTAAAGAATGATTTCTTGGAAATTAGAACAAAGGAAAGGAGTCGCCATCTCTTCGAACCCTTAAGGATGGAGGTATTTGGATTTCACATTTTGAATACACGTGTTTCAACGTTTTTTCATACTTTAGTAAATAACACTAACTATTATATAAAAGACGAAGTTCTGAATGAATAACTGGTCGCACAAGCCAAACCGCTGAAACTAGAAACTTGGAATTCGGACAGTAGATAAGATTTGTCATGTAAGGTATGTAGGGTAAAGAATGATTTCTTGGAAATTAGAAGAAAGGAAAGGAGTCGCCATCTCTCCGAACACTTAAGGATGGAGACTTGAAATTTGGTGTTTGGATTTCACATTTTGAATACACGTGTTTACACGTTTTTTCATACTTTAGTAAATAACACAAACTATTATATAAAAGACGAAGTTCTGAATGAATAACTGGTCGCACAAGCCAAACCGCTGAAACTAGAAACTTGGAATTCGGACAGTAGATAAGATTTGTCATGTAAGGTATGTAGGGTAAAGAAGGATTTTTGGAAATTAGAAGAAAGGAAAGGATTCTTCATCTCTCCGAACCCTTAAGGATGGAGGTATTTGGATTTCACATTTTGAATACACGTGTTTCAACGATTTTTCATACTTTAGTAAATAACACAAACTATTATAAAAAAGACGAAGTCCTGAATGAATAATTGGTCGCACAAGCCAAACCGCTGAAACTAGAAACTTGGAATTCGGACACTAGATAAGATTTGTCATGTAAGGTATGTAGGGTAAAGAATGATTTCTTGGAAATTAGAAGAAAGGAAAGGAGTCGCCATCTCTTCGAACCCTTAAGGATGGAGGTATTTGGATTTCACATTTTGAATACACGTGTTTCAACGTTTTTTCATACTTTAGTAAATAACACTAACTATTATATAAAAGACGAAGTTCTGAATGAATAACTGGTCGCACAAGCCAAACCGCTGAAACTAGAAACTTGGAATTTGGACAGTAGATAAGATTTGTCATGTAAGGTATGTAGGGTAAAGAATGATTTCTTGGAAATTAGAAGAAAGGAAAGGAGTCGCCATCTCTCCGAACACTTAAGGATGGAGACTTGAAATTTGGTATTTGGATTTCACATTTTGAATACACGTGTTTCAACGTTTTTTCATACTTTAGTAAATAACACAAACTATTATATAAAAGACGAAGTTCTGAATGAATAACTGGTCGCACAAGCCAAACCGCTGAAACTAGAAACTTGGAATTCGGACAGTAGATAAGATTTGTCATGTAAGGTATGTAGGGTAAAGAAGGATTTTTGGAAATTAGAAGAAAGGAAAGGATTCGCCATCTCTCCGAACCCTTAAGGATGGAGGTATTTGGATTTCACATTTTGAATACAAGTGTTTCAACGATTTTTCATACTTTAGTAAATAACACAAACTATTATATAAAAGACGAAGTCCTGAATGAATAACTGGTCGCACAAGCCAAACCGCTGAAACTAGAAACTTGGAATTCGGGCAGTAGATAAAATTTGTCATGTAAGGAATGTAGGGTAAAGAAGGATTTCTTGGAAATTAGAAGAAAGGAAACGAGTCGCCATCTCTCCTAACCCTTCAGGATGGAGACTTGAGATGTGGTATTTGCATTTCACATTTTGAATACACGTGTTTCACGTTTTTTCATACTTTAGTAAATAACACAAACTATTATATAAAAGACGAAGTTCTGAATGAATAACTGGTCGCACAAGCCAAAACTCTGAAAGTACAAACTTGGAATTCGGACAGTAGATAAGATTTGTCATGTAAGGTATGTAGGGTAAAGAAGGATTTCTTGGAAATTAGAAGAAAGGAAAGGAGTCGCCATCTCTCCGAACCTCTAAGGATGGAGGTATTTGGATTTCACATTTTGAATACACGTGTTTCAACGATTTTTCATACTTTAGTAAATAACACAAACTATTATAAAAAAGACGAAGTCCTGAATGAATAACTGGTCGCACAAGCCAAACCGCTGAAACTAGAAACTTGGAATTCGGGCAGTAGATAAGATTTGTCATGTAAGGAATGTAGGGTAAAGAAGGATTTCTTGGAAATTAGAAGAAAGGAAAGGAGTCGCCATCTCTCCGAACCCTTCAGGATGGAGACTTGAGATGTGGTATTTGGATTTCACATTTTGAATACACGTGTTTCACGTTTTTTCATACTTTAGTAAATAACACAAACTATTATATAAAAGACGAAGTTCTGAATGAATAATTGGTCGCACAAGCCAAAACTCTGAAAGTACAAACTTGGAATTCGGACAGTAGATAAGATTTGTCATGTAAGGTATGTAGGGTAAAGAAGGATTTCTTGGAAATTAGAAGAAAGGAAAGGAGTCGCCATCTCTCCGAACCCTTAAGGATGGAGGTATTTGGATTTCACATTTTGAATACACGTGTTCAACGTTTTTTCATACTTTAGTAAATAACACAAACTATTATATAAAAGACGAAGTTCTGAATGAATAACTGGTCGCACAAGCCAAAACTCTGAAAGTACAAACTTGGAATTCGGACAGTAGATAAGATTTGTCGTGTAAGGTATGTAGGGTAAAGAAGGATTTCTTGGAAATTAGAAGAAAGGAAAGGAGTCGCCATCTCTCCGAACCCTTAAGGATGGAGGTATTTGGATTTCACATTTTGAATACACGTGTTCAACGTTTTTTCATACTTTAGTAAATAACACAAACTATTATATAAAAGACGAAGTCCTGAATGAATAACTGGTCGCACAAGCCAAACCGCTGAAACTAGAAACTTGGAATTCGGACAGTAGATAAGATTTGTCATGTAAGGTATGTAGGGTAAAGAATGATTTCTTGGAAATTAGAACAAAGGAAAGGAGTCGCCATCTCTTCGAACCCTTAAGGATGGAGGTATTTGGATTTCACATTTTGAATACACGTGTTTCAACGTTTTTTCATACTTTAGTAAATAACACTAACTATTATATAAAAGACGAAGTTCTGAATGAATAACTGGTCGCACAAGCCAAACCGCTGAAACTAGAAACTTGGAATTCGGACAGTAGGTAAGATTTTCATGTAAGGTATGTAGGGTAAAGAATGATTTCTTGGAAATTAGAAGAAAGGAAAGGAGTCGCCATCTCTCCGAACACTTAAGGATGGAGACTTGAAATTTGGTATTTGGATTTCACATTTTGAATACACGTGTTTACACGTTTTTTCATACTTTAGTAAATAACACAAACTATTATATAAAAGACGAAGTTCTGAATGAATAACTGGTCGCACAAGCCAAACCGCTGAAACTAGAAACTTGGAATTCGGACAGTAGATAAGATTTGTCATGTAAGGTATGTAGGGTAAAGAAGGATTTTTGGAAATTAGAAGAAAGGAAAGGATTCTTCATCTCTCCGAACCCTTAAGGATGGAGGTATTTGGATTTCACATTTTGAATACACGTGTTTCAACGATTTTTCATACTTTAGTAAATAACACAAACTATTATAAAAAAGACGAAGTCCTGAATGAATAATTGGTCGCACAAGCCAAACCGCTGAAACTAGAAACTTGGAATTCGGGCAGTTGATAAGATTTGTCATGTAAGGAATGTAGGGTAAAGAAGGATTTCTTGGAAATTTGAAGAAAGGAAAGGAGTCGCCATCTCTCCGAAACCTTCAGGATGGAGACTTGAGATGTGGTATTTGGATTTCACATTTTGAATACACGTGTTTCACGTTTTTTCATACTTTAGTAAATAACACAAACTATTATATAAAAGACGAAGTTCTGAATGAATAACTGGTCGCACAAGCCAAACCGCTGGAGCTAGAAACTTGGAATTCGGACAGTAGATAAGATTTGTCATGTAAGGTATGTAGGGTAAAGAATGATTTCTTGGAAATTAGAAGAAAGGAAAGGAGTCACCATCTCTCCGAACACTTAAGGATGGAGACTTGAAATTTGGTATTTGGATTTCACATTTTGAATATACGTGTTTCAACGAGTTTTCATACTTTAGTAAATAACACAAACTATTATATAAAAGACGAAGTTCTGAATGAATAACTGGTCGCACAAGCCAAACCGCTGAAACTAGAAACTTGGAATTCGGACAGTAAATAAGATTTGTCATGTAAGGTATGTAGGGTAAAGAATGATTTCTTGGAAATTAGAAGAAAGGAAAGGAGTCGCCATCTCTCCGAATCCCTTAAGGATGGAGGTACTTGGATTTCACATTTTGAATACACATGTTTCAACGTTTTTTCATACTTTAGTAGATAACACTAACTATTATATAAAAGACGAAGTCCTGAATGAATAACTGGTCGCACAAGCCAAACCGCTGAAACTAGAAACTTGGAATTCGGACAGTAGATAAGATTTGTCATGTAAGGTATGTAGGGTAAAGAATGATTTCTTGGAAATTAGAAGAAAGGAAAGGAGTCGCCATCTCTTCGAACCCTTAAGGATGGAGGTATTTGGATTTCACATTTTGAATACACGTGTTTCAACGTTTTTTCATACTTTAGTAAAGAACACTAACTATTATATAAAAGACGAAGTTCTGAATGAATAACTGGTCGCACAAGCCAAACCGCTGAAACTAGAAACTTGGAATTCGGACAGTAGATAAGATTTGTCATGTAAGGTATGTAGGGTAAAGAATGATTTCTTGGAAATTAGAAGAAAGGAAAGGAGTCGCCATCTCTCCGAACACTTAAGGATGGAGACTTGAAATTTGGTATTTGGATTTCACATTTTGAATACACGTGTTACAACGTTTTTTCATACTTTAGTAAATAACACTAACTATTATATAAAAGACGAAGTTCTGAATGAATAACTGGTCGCACAAGCCAAACCGCTGAAACTAGAAACTTGGAATTCGGACAGTAGATAAGATTTGTCATGTAAGGTATGTAGGGTAAAGAATGATTTCTTGGAAATTAGAAGAAAGGAAAGGAGTCGCCATCTCTCCGAACACTTAAGGATGGAGACTTGAAATTTGGTATTTGGATTTCACATTTTGAATACACGTGTTTACACGTTTTTTCATACTTTAGTAAATAACACAAACTATTATATAAAAGACGAAGTTCTGAATGAATAACTGGTCGCACAAGCCAAACCGCTGAAACTAGAAACTTGGAATTCGGACAGTAGATAAGATTTGTCATGTAAGGTATGTAGGGTAAAGAAGGATTTTTGGAAATTAGAAGAAAGGAAAGGATTCGCCATCTCTCCGAACCCTTAAGGATGGAGGTATTTGGATTTCACATTTTGAATACAAGTGTTTCAACGATTTTTCATACTTTAGTAAATAACACAAACTATTATATAAAAGACGAAGTCCTGAATGAATAACTGGTCGCACAAACCAAACCGCTGAAACTAGAAACTTGGAATTCGGGCAGTAGATAAGATTTGTCATGTAAGGAATGTAGGGTAAAGAAGGATTTCTTGGAAATTAGAAGAAAGGAAAGGAGTCGCCATCTCTCCTAACCCTTCAGGATGGAGACTTGAGATGTGGTATTTGCATTTCACATTTTGAATACACGTGTTTCACGTTTTTTCATACTTTAGTAAATAACACAAACTATTATATAAAAGACGAAGTTCTGAATGAATAACTGGTCGCACAAGCCAAAACTCTGAAAGTACAAACTTGGAATTCGGACAGTAGATAAGATTTGTCATGTAAGGTATGTAGGGTAAAGAAGGATTTCTTGGAAATTAGAAGAAAGGAAAGGAGTCGCCATCTCTCCGAACCCTTAAGGATGGAGGTATTTGGATTTCACATTTTGAATACACGTGTTTCAACGATTTTTCATACTTTAGTAAATAACACAAACTATTATAAAAAAGACGAAGTCCTGAATGAATAACTGGTCGCACAAGCCAAACCGCTGAAACTAGAAACTTGGAATTCGGGCAGTAGATAAGATTTGTCATGTAAGGAATGTAGGGTAAAGAAGGATTTCTTGGAAATTAGAAGAAAGGAAAGGAGTCGCCATCTCTCCGAACCCTTCAGGATGGAGACTTGAGATGTGGTATTTGGATTTCACATTTTGAATACACGTGTTTCACGTTTTTTCATACTTTAGTAAATAACACAAACTATTATATAAAAGACGAAGTTCTGAATGAATAACTGGTCGCACAAGCCAAAACTCTGAAAGTACAAACTTGGAATTCGGACAGTAGATAAGATTTGTCATGTAAGGTATGTAGGGTAAAGAAGGATTTCTTGGAAATTAGAAGAAAGGAAAGGAGTCGCCATCTCTCCGAACCCTTAAGGATGGAGGTATTTGGATTTCACATTTTGAATACACGTGTTCAACGTTTTTTCATACTTTAGTAAATAACACAAACTATTATATAAAAGACGAAGTCCTGAATGAATAACTGGTCGCACAAGCCAAACCGCTGAAACTAGAAACTTGGAATTCGGACAGTAGATAAGATTTGTCATGTAAGGTATGTAGGGTAAAGAATGATTTCTTGGAAATTAGAAGAAAGGAAAGGAGTCGCCATCTCTTCGAACCCTTATGGATGGAGGTATTTGGATTTCACATTTTGAATACACGTGTTTCAACGTTTTTTCATACTTTAGTAAATAACACTAACTATTATATAAAAGACGAAGTTCTGAATGAATAACTGGTCGCACAAGCCAAACCGCTGAAACTAGAAACTTGGAATTCGGACAGTAGATAAGATTTGTCATGTAAGGTATGTAGGGTAAAGAATGATTTCTTGGAAATTAGAAAAAAGGAAAGGAGTCGCCATCTCTCCGAACACTTAAGGATGGAGACTTGAAATTTAGTATTTGGATTTCACATTTTGAATACACGTGTTTACACGTTTTTTCATACTTTAGTAAATAACACAAACTATTATATAAAAGACGAAGTTCTGAATGAATAACTGGTCGCACAAGCCAAACCGCTGAAACTAGAAACTTGGAATTCGGACAGTAGATAAGATTTGTCATGTAAGGTATGTAGGGTAAAGAATGATTTCTTGGAAATTAGAAGAAAGGAAAGGAGTCGCCATCTCTCCGAATCCCTTAAGGATGGAGGTATTTGGATTTCACATTTTGAATACACGTGTTTCAACGTTTTTTCATACTTTAGTAGATAACACAAACTATTATATAAAAGACGAAGTCCTGAATGAATAACTGGTCGCACAAGCCAAACCGCTGAAACTAGAAACATGGAATTCGGACAGTAGATAAGATTTGTCATGTAAGGTATGTAGGGTAAAGAATGATTTCTTGGAAATTAGAAGAAAGGAAAGGAGTCGCCATCTCTTCGAACCCTTAAGGATGGAGGTATTTGGATTTCACATTTTGAATACACGTGTTTCAACGTTTTTTCATACTTTAGTAAATAACACTAACTATTATATAAAAGACGAAGTTCTGAATGAATAACTGGTCGCACAAGCCAAACCGCTGAAACTAGAAACTTGGAATTCGGACAGTAGATAAGATTTGTCATGTAAGGTATGTAGGGTAAAGAATGATTTCTTGGAAATTAGAAGAAAGGAAAGGAGTCGCCATCTCTTCGAACCCTTAAGGATGGAGGTATTTGGATTTCACATTTTGAATACACGTGTTTTTCACTTTTTTTCATACTTTAGTAAATAACACAAACTATTATATAAAAGACGAAGTTCTGAATGAATAACTGGTCGCACAAGCCAAACCGCTGAAACTAGAAACTTGGAATTCGGACAGTAGATAAGATTTGTCATGTAAGGTATGTAGGGTAAAGAAGGATTTTTGGAAATTAGAAGAAAGGAAAGGATTCGCAATCTCTCCGAACCCTTAAGGATGGAGGTATTTGGATTTCACATTTTGAATACACGTGTTTCAACGATTTTTCATACTTTAGTAAATAACACAAACTATTATAAAAAAGACGAAGTCTTGAATGAATAACTGGTCGCACAAGCCAAACCGCTGAAACTAGAAACTTGGAATTCGGGCAGTAGATAAGATTTGTCATGTAAGGAATGTAGGGTAAAGAAGGATTTCTTGGAAATTAGAAGAAAGGAAAGGAGTCGCCATCTCTCCGAACCCTTCAGGATGGAGACTTGAGATGTGGTATTTGGATTTCACATTTTGAATACACGTGTTTCACGTTTTTTCATACTTTAGTAAATAACACAAACTATTATATAAAAGACGAAGTTCTGAATGAATAACTGGTCGCACAAGCCAAAACTCTGAAAGTACAAACTTAGAATTCGGACAGTAGATAAGATTTGACATGTAAGGTATGTAGGGTAAAGAAGGATTTCCTGGAAATTAGAAGAAAGGAAAGGAGTCGCCATCTCTCCGAACCCTTAAGGATGGAGTTATTTGGATTTCACATTTTGAATACACGTGTTCAACGTTTTTTCATACTTTAGTAAATAACACAAACTATTATATAAAAGACGAAGTCCTGAATGAATAACTGGTCGCACAAGCCAAACCGCTGAAACTAGAAACTTGGAATTCGGACAGTAGATAAGATTTGTCATGTAAGGTATGTAGGGTAAAGAAGGATTTCTTGGAAATTAGAAGAAAGGAAAGGAGTCGCCATCTCTTCGAACCCTTAAGGATGGAGGTATTTGGATTTCACATTTTGAATACACGTGTTTCAACGTTTTTTCATACTTTAGTAAATAACACAAACTATTATATAAAAGACGAAGTTCTGAATGAATAACTGGCCGCACAAGCCAAACCGCTGAAATTAGAAACTTGGAATTCGGACAGTAGATAAGATTTGTCATGTATGGTATGTAGGGTAAAGAAGGATTTCCTGGAAATTAGAAGAAAGGAAAGGAGTCGTCATCTCTCCGAACCCTTAAGGATGGAGCCTTGAAATTTGGTATTTGGATTTCACATTTTGAATACACGTGTTTCAACGTTTTTTCATACTTTAGTAAATAACACAAACTATTATATAAAAGGCGAAGTTCTGAATGAATAACTGGTCGCACAAGCCAAACCGCTGGAGCTAGAAACTAGGAATTCGGACAGTAGATAAGATTTGTCATGTAAGGTATGTAGGGTAAAGAATGATTTCTTGGAAATTAGAAGAAAGGAAAGGAGTCACCATCTCTCCGAACACTTAAGGATGGAGACTTGAAATTTGGTATTTGGATTTCACATTTTGAATATACGTGTTTCAACGATTTTTCATACTTTAGTAAATAACACAAACTATTATATAAAAGACGAAGTTCTGAATGAATAACTGGTCGCACAAGCCAAACCGCTGAAACTAGAAACTTGGAATTCGGACAGTAAATAAGATTTGTCATGTAAGGTATGTAGGGTAAAGAATGATTTCTTGGAAATTTGAAGAAAGGAAAGGAGTCGCCATCTCTCCGAATCCCTTAAGGATGAAGGTATTTGGATTTCACATTTTGAATACACATGTTTCAACGTTTTTTCATACTTTAGTAGATAACACAAACTATTATATAAAAGACGAAGTCCTGAATGAATAACTGGTCGCACAAGCCAAACCGCTGAAACTAGAAACTTGGAATTCGGACAGTAGATAAGATTTGTCATGTAAGGTATGTAGGGTAAAGAATGATTTCTTGGAAATTAGAAGAAAAGAAAGGAGTCGCCATCTCTCCGAACACTTAAGGATGGAGACTTGAAATTTGGTATTTGGATTTCACATTTTGAATACACGTGTTTCAACGTTTTTTCATACTTTAGTAAATAACACAAACTATTATATAAAAGACGAAGTTCTGAATGAATAACTGGTCGCACAAGCCAAACCGCTGAAACTAGAAACTTGGAATTCGGACAGTAGATAAGACTTGTCATGTAAGGTATGTAGGGTAAAGAAGGATTTTTGGAAATTAGAAGAAAGGAAAGGATTCGCCATCTCTCCGAACCCTTAAGGATGGAGGTATTTGGATTTCACATTTTGAATACAAGTGTTTCAACGATTTTTCATACTTTAGTAAATAACACAAACTATTATATAAAAGACGAAGTCCTGAATGAATAACTGGTCGCACAAGCCAAACCGCTGAAACTAGAAACTTGGAATTCGGACAGTAGATAAGATTTGTCATGTAAGGTATGTAGGGTAAAGAAGGATTTCTTGGAAATTAGAAGAAAGGAAAGGAGTCGCCATCTCTCCGAACCCTTCAGGATGGAGACTTGAAATGTGGTATTTGGATTTCACATTTTGAATACACGTGTTTCAACGTTTTTTCATACTTTAGTAAATAACACAAACTATTATATAAAAGACGAAGTTCTGAATGAATAACTGGTCGCACAAGCCAAACCGCTGAAACTAGAAACTTGGAATTCGGACAGTAGATAAGATTTGTCATGTAAGGTATGTAGGGTAAAGAAGGATTTCTTGGAAATTAGAAGAAAGGAAAGGAGTCGCCATCTCTCCGAAAAATTAAGGATGGAGTCTTGAAATTTGGTATTTGGATTCCACATTTTGAATACACGTGTTTCAACGTTTTTTCATACTTTAGTAAATAACACAAACTATTATATAAAAGACGAAGTTCTGAATGAATAACTGGTCGCAGAAGCCAAAACTCTGAAAGTAGAAACTTGGAATTCGGACAGTAGATAAGATTTGTCATGTAAGGTATGTAGGGTAAAGAAGGATTTCTTGGAAATTAGAAGAAAAGAAAGGAGTCGCCATCTCTCCGAATCTCTTAAGGATGGAGGTATTTGGATTTCACATTTTGAATACACGTGTTCAACGTTTTTTCATACTTTAGTAAATAACACAAACTATTATATAAAAGACGAAGTCCTGAATGAATAACTGGTCGCACAAGCCAAAACTCTGAAAGTAGAAGCTTGGAATTCGGACAGTAGATAAGATTTGTCATGTAAGGTATGTAGGGTAAAGAAGGATTTCTTGGAAATTAGAAGAAAAGGAAGGAGTCGCCATCTCCCTGAACCCTTAAGGATGGAGGTATTTGGATTTCACATTTTGAATACACGTGTTCAACGTTTTTTCATACTTTAGTAAATAACACAAACTATTATATAAAAGACGAAGTCCTGAATGAATAACTGGTCGCACAAGCCAAACCGCTGAAACTAGAAACTTGGAATTCGGACAGTAGATAAGATTTGTCATGTAAGCTATGTAGGGTAAAGAAGGATTTCTTGGAAATTAGAAGAAAGGAAAGGAGTCGCCATCTCTCCGAACCCTTCAGGATGGAGACTTGAAATGTGGTATTTGGATTTCACATTTTGAATACACGTGTTCAACGTTTTTTCATACTTTAGTAAATAACACAAACTATTATATAAAAGACGAAGTCCTGAATGAATAACTGGTCACACAAGCCAAAACTCTGAAAGTAGAAACTTGGAATTCGGACAGTTGATAAAATTTGTCATGTAAGGTATGTAGGGTAAAGAATGATTTCTTGGAAATTAGAAGAAAGGAAAGGAGTCGCCATCTCTCCGAACCCTTAAGGATGGAGGTATTTGGATTTAACATTTTGAATACACGTGTTTCTACGTTTTTTCATACTTTAGTAAATAACACAAACTATTATATAAAAGACGAAGTTCTGAATGAATAACTTTTCGCACAAGCCAAACCGCTGAAATTAGAAACTTGGAATTCGGACAGCAGATAAGATTTGTCATGTAAGGTATATAGGGTAAAGAATGATTTCTTGGAAATTAGAAGAAAGGAAAGGAGTCGCCATCTCTCCGAACACTTAAGGATGGAGACTTGAAATTTGGTATTTGGATTTCACATTTTGAATACACGTGTTTCAACGTTTTTTCATACTTTAGTAAATAACACAAACTATTATATAAAAGACGAAGTTCTGAATGAATAACTGGCCGCACAAGCCAAATCGCTGAAACTAGAAACTTGGAATTCGGACAGTAGATAAGATTTGTCATGTATGGTATGTAGGGTAAAGAAGGATTTCTTGGAAATTAGAAGAAAGGAAAGGAGTCGCCATCTCTCCGAACACTTAAGGATGGAGACTTGAAATGTGGAATTTGGATTTCACATTTTGAATACACGTGTTTCACGTTTTTTCATACTTTAGTAAATAACACAAACTATTATATAAAAGACGAAGTTCTGAAAGAATAACTGGTCGCACAAGCCAAAACTATAAAACTAGAAACTTGGAATTCGGACAGTAGATAAGATTTGTCATGTAAGGTATGTAGGGTAAAGAAGGATTTCTTGGAAATTAGAAGAAAGGAAGGAGTCGCCATTTCTCCGAACACTTAAGGATGGAGACTTGAAATTTGGTATTTGGATTTCACATTTTGAATACACGTGTTTCAACGTTTTTTCATACTTTAGTAAATAACACAAACTATTATATAAAAGACGAAGTTCTCAATGAATAACTGGTCGCACAAGCCAAACCGCTGAGACTAGAAACTTGGAATTCGGACAGTAGATAAGATTTGTCATGCAAGGTATGTAGGGTAAAGAATGATTTCTTGGAAATTAGAAGAAAGGAAAGAAGTCGCCATCTCTCCGAACCCTTAAGGATGGAGGTATTTGGATTTCACATTTTGAATACACGTGTTTCAACGTTTTTTCATACTTCAGTAAATAACACAAACTATTATATAAAAGACGAAGTTCTGAATGAATAACTGGTCGCACAAGCCAAACCGCTGAAACTAGAAACTTGGAATTCGGACAGTAGATAAGATTTGTCATGTAAGGTATGTAGGGTAAAGAATGATTTCTTGGAAATTAGAAGAAAGGAAAGGAGTCGCCATCTCTCCGAACCCTTAAGGATGGAGGTATTTGGATTTCACATTTTGGATACACGTGTTTCAACGTTTTTTCATACTTTAGTAAATAACACAAACTATTATATAAAAGACGAAGTTCTGAATGAATAACTGGTCGCACAAGCCAAACCGCTGAAACTAGAAACTTGGAATTCGGACAGTTGATAAGATTTGTCATGTAAGGTATGTAGGGTAAAGAATGATTTCTTGGAAATTAGAAGAAAGGAAAGGAGTCGCCATCTCTCCGAACACTTAAGGATGGAGACTTGAAATTTGGTATTTGGATTTCACATTTTGAATACACGTGTTTCAACGTTTTTTCATACTTTAGTAAATAACACAAACTATTATATAAAAGACGAAGTTCTGAATGAATAACTGGCCGCACAAGCCAAACCGCTGAAACTAGAAACTTGGAATTCGGACAGTAGATAAGATTTGTCATGTATGGTACGTAGGGTAAAGAAGGATTTCTTGGAAATTAGAAGAAAGGAAAGGAGTCGCCATCTCTCCGAACCCTTAAGGATGGAGCCTTGAAGTTTGGTATTTGGATTTCACATTTTGAATACATGTGTTTCAACGTTTTTTCATACTTTAGTAAATAACACAAACTATTATATAAAAGACGAAGTTCTGAATGAATAACTGGTCGCACAAGCCAAACCGCTGGAACTAGAAACTTGGAATTCGGACAGTTGATAAGATTTGTCATGTAAGGTATGTATGGTAAAGAATGATTTCTTGGAAATTAGAAGAAATGAAAGGAGTCGCCATCTCTAGGAACACTTAAGGATGGAGACTTGAAATTTGGTATTTGGATTTCACATTTTGAATACACGTGTTTCAACGTTTTTTCATACTTTAGTAAATAACACAAACTATTATATAAAAGACGAAGTTCTGAATGAATAACTGGTCGCACACGCCAAACCGCTGAAACTAGAAACTTGGAATTCGGACAGTAGATAAGATTTGTCATGTAAGGTATGTAGGGTAAAGAATGATTTCTTGTAAATTAGAAGAAAGGAAAGGAGTCGCCATCTCTCTGAATCCTTTAAGGATGGAGTTATTTGGATTTCACATTTTGAATACACGTGTTCAACGGTTTTTCATACTTTAGTAAATAACACAAACTATTATATAAAAGACGAAGTCCTGAATGAAAAACTGGTCGCACAAGCCAAACGGCTGAGACTAGAAACTTGGAATTCGGACAGTAGATAAGATTTGTCATGTAAGGTATGTAGGGTAAAGAATGATTTCTTGGAAATTAGAAGAAATTAAAGAAGTCGCCATCTCTCCGAACACTTAAGGATGGAGGTATTTGGATTTCACATTTTGAATACACGTCTTTCAACGTTTTTTCATACTTTAGTAAATAACACAAACTATTATATAAAAGACGAAGTTCTGAATGAATAACTGGTCGCACAAGCCAAACCGCTGAAACTAGAAACTTGGAAGTCGGACAGTAGATAAAATTTGTCATGTAAGGTATGTAGGGTAAAGAATGATTTCTTGGAAATTAGAAGAAAGGAAAGGAGTCGCCATCTCTCCGAACCCTTAAGGATGGAGGTATTTGGATTTCACATTTTGAGTACACGTGTTTCAACGTTTTTTCATACTTTAGTAAAGAACACAAACTATTATATAAAAGACGAAGTTCTGAATGAATAACTGGTCGCACAAGCCAAACCGCTGAAACTACAAACTTGGAATTCGGACAGTAGATAAGATTTGTTATGTAAGGTATGTAGGGTAAAGAATTATTTTTTGGATATTAGAGGAAAGGAAAGGAGTCGCCATCTCTCCGAACCCTTAAGGACGGAGGTATTTGGATTTCACATTTTGAATACACGTGTTTCAACGTTTTTTCATACTTTAGTAAATAACACAAACTATTATATAAAAGACGAAGTCCTGAATGAATAACTGGTTGCACAAGCCAAACAGCTGAAACTAGAAACTTGGAATTCGGACAGTAGATAAGATTTGTCATGTAAGGTATGTAGGGTAAAGAATGATTTCTTGGAAATTAGAAGAAAGAAAAGGAGTTGCCATCTCTCCGAACCCTTAAGGATGGAGGTATTTGGATTTCACATTTTGAATACACGTGTTTCAACGTTTTTTCATACTTTAGTAAATAACACAAACTATTATATAAAAGACGAAGTCCTGAATGAATAACTGGTCGCACAAGCCAAACCGCTGAAACTAGAAACTTGGAATTCGGACAGTAGATAAGATTTGTCATGTAAGGTATGTAGGGTAAAGAATGATTTCTTGGAAATTAGAAGAAAGGAAAGGAGTCGCCATCTCTCCGAACCCTTAAGGATGGAGGTATTTGGATTTCACATTTTGAATACACGTGTTTCAACGTTTTTTCATACTTTAGTAAATAACACAAACTATTATATAAAAGACGAAGTTCTGAATGAATAACTGGTCGCACAAGCCAAACCGCTGAAACTAGAAACTTGGAATTCGGACAGTAGATAAGATTTGTCATGTAAGGTATGTAGGGTAAAGAATGATTTCTTGGAAATTAGAAGAAAGGAAAGGAGTCGCCATCCTTCCGAACCCTTAAGGATAGAGGTATTTGGATTTCACATTTTGAGTACACGTGTTTCAACGTTTTTTCATACTTCAGTAAATAGCACAAACTATTATATAAAAGACGATGTTCTGAATGAATAACTGGTCGCACAAGCCAAACCGCTGAAACTAGAAACTTGGAATTCAGACAGTAGATAAGATTTGTCATGTAAGGTATGTGGGGTAAAGAATGATTTCTTGGAAATTAGAAGAAAGGAAAGGAGTCGCCATCTCTCCGAACCCTTAAGGATGGAGACTTGAAATTAGGTATTTGGATTTCACATTTTGAATACACGTGTTTCAACGTTTTTTCATACTTTAGTAAATAACACAAACTATTATATAAAAGACGATGTTCTGAATGAATAACTGATCGCACAAGCCAAACCGCTGAAACTAGAAACTTGGAATTCAGACAGTAGATAAGATTTGTCATGTAAGGTATGTAGGGTAAAGAATGATTTCTTGGAAATTAGAAGAAAGGAAAGGAGTCGCCATCTTTCCGAACCCTTGAGGATTTAGACTTGAAATTTGGTATTTGGATTTCACATTTTGAATACACGTGTTTCAATGTTTTTTCACACTTAAGTAAACAACACAAACTATTATATAGAAGACGAAGCCCTGAATAAATAACTGGTCGCACAAGCCAAACAGCTGAAACTAGAAACTTGGTTCCGGACAGTAGATAAGATTTGTCATGTAAGGTATGTAGGGTAAAGAAGGATTTCTTGGAAATAGAAGAAAGGAAAGGAGTCGCCATTTCTCCGAATCCCTTAAGGATGGATGTATTTGGATTTCAAATTTTGAATAATCGTGTTTCAACGTTTTTTCATACTTTAGTAAATAACACAAACTATTATATAGAAGACAAAGTCCTGAATGAATAACTGGTCGCACAAGCCAAAACTCTGAAAGTAGAAAATTTGGAATTCGGACAGTAGATAAGATTTGTCATGTAAGGTATGTAGGGTTAAGAAGGATTTCTTGGAAATTAGAAGAAAGGAAAGGAGTAACCATCTCTCCGAACCCTTAAGGATGGAGGTATTTGGATTTCACATTTTGAATACACGTGTTTCTACGTTTTTTCATACTTTAGTAAATAACACAAACTATTATATAGAAGACAAAGTCCTGAATGAATAACTGGTCGTACAAGCCAAAACTCTGAAAGTAGAAACTTGGAATTCGGACAGTAGATAAGATTTGTCATGTAAGGTATGTAGAGTAAAGAAGGATTTCTTGGAAATTAGAAGAAAGGAATGGAGTCCCCATCTCTCCGAATCATTTAAGGGTGGAGGTATTTGGATTTCACATTTTGAATACACGTGTTTCAACGTTTTTAAATACTTTATTAAATAACATAAACTACTATATAGAAGACGATGTCCTGAATGAATAACTGGTCGCACAAGACAAACCGCTGAAACTAGAAACTTGGAATTGGGACAGTAGATAAGATTTGTCATGTAAGGTATGTAGGGTAAAGAAGGATTTCTTGGAAATTAGAAGAAAGGAAAGGAGTCACCATCTCTCCGAATCCCTTAAGGATGGAGGTATTTGGATTTCACATTTTGAATACACGTCTTTCAACGTTTTTTCATACTTTATTAAATAACACAAACTACTATATACAAGACGATGTCCTGAATGAATAACTGGTCGCACAAGCTAAACCGCTGAAACTAGAAACTTGGAATTGCTACAGTAGATAAGATTTGTCATGTAAGTTATGTAGGGTAGAGAAGGATTTTTAGAAATTAGAAGAAAGGAAAGGAGTCGCCATCTCTCCGAACCCTTAAGGGTGGTGGTATTTGGATTTCACATTTTGAATACACGTGTTCAACATTTTTTCATACTTTAGTAAATAACACAAACTATTATATAAAAGACGAAGTCCTGAATGAATAACTGGTCGCACAAGCCAAACCGCTGAAACTAGAAACTTGGAATTCGGACAGTAGATAAAATTTGTCATGTAAGGTATGTAGGGTAAAGAAGGATTTCTTGGAAATTAGAAGAAAGGAAAGGAGTCGCCATTTCTCCGAACCCTTGAGGATGGAAACCTGAAAGTTGGTGTTTGGATTTCACATTTTGAATACACCTGTTTCAACGTTTTTTCATACTTTAGTAAATAACACAAACTATTATATAAAAGACGAAGTCCTGAATGAATAACTGGTCGCACAAACCAAACCGCTGAAACTAGAAACTTGGAATTCGGACAGTAGATAAGATTTGTCATGTAAGGTATGTAGGGTAAAGAAGGATTTCTTGGAAATTAGAAGAAAGGAAAGGAGACACCATCTTTCCGAATTATTTAAGGATGGAGGTATTTTGATTTCACATTTTGAATACACGTGTTTCTACGCTTTTTCATACTTTAGTAAATAACACGATCTGTTATATAGAAGACAAAGTCCTGAATGAATAACTGGTCGCACAAGCCAAAACTCTGAAAGTAGAAACTTGGAATTCGGACAGTAGATAAGATTTGTCATGTAAGGTATGTAGGGTAAAGAAGGATTTCTTCGAAATTAGAAGAAAGGAAAGGAGTCACCATCTCTCCGAATCCCTTAAGGATTTAGGTATTTGGATTTCACATTTTGAATACACGTGTTTCTACGTTTTTTCATACTTTAGTAAATAACACAAACTATTATATAGAAGACAAAGTCTTGAATGAATAACTGGTCGCACAAGCCAAAACTCTGAAAGTAAAAACTTGGAATTCGGACAGTAGATAAGATTTGTCATTTAAGGTATGTAGGGTAAAGAAGGATTTCTTCGAAATTAGAAGAAAGGAAAGGAGTCACCATCTCTCCGAATCCCTTAAGGAAGGAGGTATTTGGATTTCACATTTTGAATAAACGTGTTTCAACGTTTTTTCATACTTTACTAAATAACACAAACTATTATATAAAAGACGAAGTCCTGAATGAATAACTGGTCGCACAAGCCAAACCGCTGAAACTAGAAACTTGGAATTCGGACAGTAGATAAGATTTGTCATGTAAGGTATGTAGGGTAAAGAAGGATTTCTTGGAAATTAGAAGAAAGGAAAGGAGTCACCATCTCTCCGAATCCCTTAAGGATGGAGGTATTTGGATTTCACATTTTGAATACACGTGTTTCTACGTTTTTTCATACTTTATTAAATAACACAAACTACTATATAGAAGGCGATGTCCTGAATGAATAACTGGTCGCACAAGCTAAACCGCTGAAACTAGAAACTTGGAATTGGGACAGTAGATAAGATTTGTCATGTAAGGTATGTAGGGTAAAGAATGATTTCTTGGAAATTAGAAGAAAGGAAAGGAGTCACCATCTCTCCGAATCCCTTAAGGATGGAGGTATTTGTATTTCACATTTTGAATACACGTGTTTTAACGTTTTTTCATACTTCATTAAATAACACAAACTACTATATAGAAGACGATGTCCTGAATGAATAACTGGTCGCACAAGCTAAACCGCTGAAACTAGAAACTTGGAATTGGGACAGTAGATAAGATTTGTCATGTAAGTTATGTAGGGTAAAGAAGGATTTTTGGAAATTAGAAGAAAAGAAAGGAGTCGCCATCTCTCCGAACCCTTAAGGGTGGTGGTGTTTGGATTTCACATTTTGAATACACGTGTTTCAACGTTTTTTCATACTTTAGTAAATAACACAAACTATTATACAAAAGACGAAGTCCTGAATGAATAACTGGTCGCACAAGCCAAACCGCTGAAACTAGAAACTTGGAATTCGGACAGTAGATAAGATTTGTCATGTAAGGTATGTACGGTAAAGAAGGATTTCTTGGAAATTAGAAGAAAGGAAAGGAGTCGCCATTTCTCCGAACCCTTGAGGATGGAAACTTGAAAGTTGGTATTTGGATTTCACATTTTGAATACACGTGTTTCAACGTTTTTTCATACTTTAGTAAATAACACAAACTATTATATAGAAAACGATGTCCTGAATGAATAACTGGTCGCACAAGCTAAACCGCTGAAACTAGAAACTTGGAATTGGGACAGTAGATAAGATTTGTCATGTAAGGTATGTAGGGTAAAGAAGGATTTTTGGAAATTAGAAGAAAGGAAAGGAGTCGCCATCTCTCCGAACCCTTAAGGGTGGAGGTATTTGGATTTCACATTTTGAATACACGTGTTTCAACGTTTTTTCATACTTTACTAAATAACACAAACTATTATATAGAAGACGAAGTCCTGAATGAATAACTGGTCGCACAAGCCAAAACTCTGAAAGTAGAAACTTGGAATTGGGACAATAGATAAGATTTGTCATGTAAGGTATGTAGGGTAAAGAAGGATTTCTTGGAAATTAGAAGAAAGGAAAGAAGTCACCATCTCTCCTAATCCCTTAAGGATGGAGGTATTTGGATTTCACATTTTCAATACACGTGTTTCAACGTTTTTTCAAACTTTAGTAAATAACACAAACTATTATATAAAAGACGAAGTTCTGAAAGAATAACTGGTCGCAGAAGCCAAACCGCTGAAACTAGAAACTTGGAATTCGGACAGTAGATAAGATTTGTCATGTAAGGTATGTAGGGTAAAGAAGGATTTCTTGGAAATTAGAAGAAAGGAAAGGAGTCGCCATTTCTCCGAATCTCTTAAGGATGGAGGTATTTGGATTTCACATTTGGAATACACGTGTTTCAACGTTTTTTCATACTTTAGTAAATAACACAAACTATTATATAAAAGCGAAGTTCTGAATGAATAACTGGTCGCACAAGCCAAACCGCTGAAACTAGAAACTTGGAATTGGGACAGTAGATAAGATTTGTCATGTAAGGTATGTAGGGTAAAGAAGGATTTCTTGGAAATTAGAAGAAAGGAAAGGAGTCGGCATCTCTCCGAATCCCTTAAGGATGGAGGCATTTGGATTTCACATTTTCAATACACGTGTTTCAACGTTTTTTCATACTTTAGTAAATATCACAAACTATTATATAAAAGACGAAGTTCTGAAAGAATAACTGGTCGCAGAAGCCAAACGGCTGAAACTAAAAACTTGGAATTCGGACAGTAGATAAGATTTGTCATGTAAGGTATGTAGGGTAAAGAAAGATTTCTTGGAAATTAGAAGAAAGGAAAGGAGTCGCCATTTCTCCGAATCCCTTAAGGATGGAGGTATTTGGATTTCACATTTTCAATACACGTGTTTCAACGTTTTTTCATACTTTAGTAAATAACACGAACTATTATATAAAAGACGAAGTTCTGAAAGAATAACTGGTCGCAGAAGCCAAACCGCTGAAACTAGAAACTTGGAATTGGGACAGTAGATAAGATTTGTCATGTAAGGTATGTAGGGTAAAGAAGGATTTCTTGGAAATTAGAAGAAAGGAAAGGAGTCGCCATCTCTCCGAATCCCTTAAGGATGGAGGTATTTGGATTTCACATTTTGAATACACGTGTTTCAACGTTTTTTCATACTTTAGTAAATAACACAAACTATTATATAAAAGACGAAGTTCTGAAAGAATAACTGGTCGCAGAAGCCAAACCGCTGAAACTAGAAACTTGGAATTCGGACAGTAGATAAGATTTGTCATGTAAGGTATGTAGGGTAAAGAAGAATTTCTTGGAAATTAGAAGAAAGGAAAGGAGTCGCCATCTCTCCGAATCCCTTAAGGTTGGAGGTATTTGGATTTCACATTTTGAATACACGTGTTTCAACGTTTTTTCATACTTTGGTAAAATTGGAGAAGAAGAAGTGAAAAGAAAAGGTTATGGGGATTGCAATTATTATGATAATATATCAATCTAAGAATCTTACAAGGTTAGAAACATGAAATTAGGTGTATGGACTTTTCACTCAAAACAATCCAATACATATTTCATCGTTTTTGATATTTTACCTAGAAGAAAAGAAACAAGATGGAAATTATTATTATTATTATTATTATTATTATTATTATTATTATTATTATTATTATTATTATTATTATTATTATTATTATTATTATTATTATTATTATAAGATGCTGATATCTCGGGATCCCTTACAGTTAGAGACATGAAAGTAGGTAGTTTAATTTTTCATTTAAAGTAATTAAACATGTATTTGAGCGTTTTTGCCACTTAACGTAGAAGGGAAGAAAAAGAGTTGCGGGTGGTTCACTAAAATGCCTTTTATTGTGTTTGGATTTCGTAAGAGAGTTTTAGCTCAATCCAATCCTATATGATTGAAATGATAGCTCAATTCTATATTCTAAATGAGACGAAAGGAACAACGCAATATTGTGTCACAATAGCACGTAGGGGCATTTGCTATACATATCGTGCGAGGCCGAATGTAGAGCAAATTGGCGGTCTGAGAGCAAAGCTCTACCTAGGCGAAGATTAGTATAATATAATTTTATTGTTGTTGTAAGCATAGCTATAATTATATTATGTTTCTAAGAACTGCATTTAAGAAATTACATAACAGAGCCAATTTCCTATTCCTAGTCTGGTATAATGCTTTTTCTTCTTTACATATTCAATTATACCACTGCAATTGTGGTGTATTTGGACAAAATACCGTATACAGAGTATCATCCGAAAGAACATTTTCAGTACTAAAAACGTTAAAGACTTGGCTACGATACCGGATGGGTGCAGATCGACTTAGCGGCCTGGCACTACTATATACGCATGGAGAGAAACTGAGATTACGATCGTGTCATCGACAGATTTGCCAGGACGTAGATTTGAGTTTGTGTTGTAACTTTCACAGAAATGGACTGCAAGGTGACTAAGGCCGTGGTGTGGTTTCGACCCGTCGTGGTTTTGGCCCGTAATTATTTTCAATTCGTGGGTATTCCCCAAAAATCATGAGTATGAGTCTAACGTTAAACTCCTTCTATGTATCTGAATCGCAAACAAAAGCAAGAAAGATGAACGAACTCAAAAATGTTTTTGAAATTGTATTTTTTAAATATTTAAGTCAAAAAAAAGGGCACAACAACAATCGTAAAAAATGTGTACCGGTATATAGACTATACCGGTATATATGTATTTTTAATAAACAATACATATGATATTTGTTTGTTTAACGTCCAACGGTTATGCCAGAATGGCTAAAGGAAACGTGGATCTACTGATTATAGATGAATCCGAACCACTTTTTCGTTCAACTGTACCGGGAATCGAACCCGGGATCAGTCGAACCAAAGACAAGCATGTTAGCCATTAGATCAAACCTTATTATATCTGAGATTAAAGAAAAACAAGTTTGTTTCTGTACTTTATTCTCCATTGGTGATTTCGTTTAAAGGTGAGAATTTTTCCAAATTAAATTTTAATTTGAATTTTTTCAAATATCTGATATTGTCAAATAATATCACCAGTTGGAATGTTAAAGGAAATATAGTTTGTGTGCAGTAATGAACGAAAACATCACTTTCGTTTTACATTTCAGATCTTGTTTTCTTCATTTTGTTTTTTACTATTTATCATAATAATGGCTTATATTGTGATTCTATATAATTGTAATCCATTTTTTAATTCAGTGTAAAATTTATACACATTTAGTGCTAGATCATCTGGCAAAATTTCTATTGAGTTTGTGTAAGTATTGAGAAAGTTTAGTATTGATATTTTTGATAAGTAGGGGTGGGGTGGGGATTCTGCGCCACTTCATCATTTCCAATAACAATCTAGCACACCATCAATAATAATAGCGCACCCCTAATAACAATAGCGCATCCCCCTACCTTCAAATAACTTCTAAACTACTCCTAATAATTTCTACCGCACTCCCTATTTCCCAAATAACTTCTATCACCATATCAAATAACTTCTATCTTACTCATAATAACATATTCTATCATTAAATTTAGTTACAAAAAAACAAGAAATCTGGTTCAAAAAAATTACTAAATCTAGTTACAAAAACAAAAAAATCACTAAATTTAGTTACAAAAAAGTCACTAAATCTAGTTACAAAAACAAAAAATCACTAAATCTAGTTACAAAAAATAAAAAAAATATGGTTATAACCGGTTTTAAATTCAAAAAAATCAAAAAATCTGGTTATAATTGGTTTTGAATTCAAAAAATCAATACATCTGTTTACAGAAACAAAAAAATTACTAAATTTAGTTACAAGAAATCACTAAATTTAGTAAAATAAAATTATAAAACACTTTTATGATTTAAAAATACCATAAAAGTTAGCTAAATCTACATAATTACATAATAGTTACAAATTAATATATTGATAGTTACAAATTAGGATATTGATAGTGAAATCTTCTATTAATTTCATTCTCTATTGTAAATAATGATTTCTTAAACTCAGTCCACTGATCATAATTTATACTGAATAAACATCCATTAATTTCAAATACTACTTGTGTTTGATCTTGCACATTTTCTACAATCACATTGAATGAATTAGTAAGAATAAATTTCTTTTGAGGTTCCATTACTAACAACTCACTTTTTATAAGATTAGTTTTATTTAGATCATTTTTATTATTCAAATAGATAGTCATAGCTTACTTGTTATAAGGAAAATTTCATAAAACCACTTATCACTTAAATTTACATACAGAACTCAACAGTTGGATAATTATCTTTTAAACCAGTGTATTTGATGCGCACACCATCTTTAACAATATCATCAATCATTTTGTCTGTCATGTGTTTTGTAAATCTAGGTGGAAGAAATACCTTAAAGTCATCACATTCAACTAAAATGCTCTTACCATATTTAGTTTTTATTTTTTCCATTTTCACAATCATATATTCTGTATCTAATTCTAATTCTCTTAATCCAATTACTTGTTTTTGTTCAAGACTTCCAAGTTTGTTTAAAAAATCAATGTGTTTTGCCATATTTATTATATAGAATTTTTTTAATAATCTCGAATTTCATTAAGTATGTCATTGATTCTGTTAACAATATCTCTTACATTTTCATCTGTTAATTCACCATTCATGAGCTTAATTACATTAAGCTCATCTTTAAACAGTCCAATTCGATTCACCATATTTTTATAATATTCTTTCTTTGAAGCTATATTAAACCGTGTAGATAAACCAGTTATAACAGCAGAAGCCGAAGCAAATGCAGTTGTAATAATTGAATACACTGTAACAGGAATAAATACATTGATGAACCCTGTAGAAGCTGATAATAGAATTGATAACGTAATAAGAGTAATATAAACACATTTTATTCTCTTGAACTTCCTTTTGTTTTTCATTAATAACTTCTCAAGATTTAATATAGTATCTTCAGTTAACACAATTAAATTCTCACGTGGAATGTTATCTGGAATAGCCATTTTATTAAATAAGTTTTTATGATATTATCATAAAAACACTTACAAACTAAACAAATCTAATAAACATATAATTGATTTATATCTTCTCAATTATTTTTTCTTTCTCAACATCATACTCTAAATTTTTCTTACCAATCATAACAACATAGCAAATTGTTTTATCTGGTACATCGATTTCAAAATTAACAGTCAGTTTCAAATTAGTTCTATCACTTGCAGTTACTGATTTATGTTTGCTAGTATTAATTACGAACATCGGCCTATTTTCTAAAAATTCCTTAGGATAATAAAACATCTCAGTATTTCCATTTGTAGCTCGATTATATACCGTATACATTTCATAAACTTTCAAATACTTATGTTTTGCAAAATCTAAGTTTAAAGATTCTAATGGGAAAGATTCATTTCTAGAATTACGAAAATGGATATTCTGAACTTTACAATGATCAAAATAGCTTGAATCTCTTTCTTGATTATCATTTCTATCAGTTTGGAAAAAGGCAATTACAAAATTAGGCATATCAAATTCACTTGAGTTAAATTGTGTGGTTAAATCGAATTCTAAATATTTACCACTAACTGATTTCTGTAAACATTGATACGTGTTAAATGAAATAGGAATCTTACCTTCTTTTAACATATTAGATCTTAACAAGGTGGCATAGTTAGGTTCATAATTAACAATAGGCATTCTTAACTCCATATTTGTAATCTTAATTTTACCTGGATGTGGTTGATCATTCTCATATGTTCCATCCTGCTTTTTTGTTTTCCAAATAGCAAATGCATTATCATCAGAACCACTTCTTTTAAATGTATATTTCAAACCTCCCTTCCACATAATATCTTTAAAATCTGAACAAAATCCTGGCAAAAGTCTTAGCAAAAACACTATTTCTTCATCTGTTCTTGCCCACGTAATTCCTTCCCATCCATATTCATCATAGTGATTTGCCTCTGGTTTTGAAATCGTACATGTGTTTACAGCTGTTGAAGTTAAACCAGGATAATCAATAATATCCAATATCTGTCCATGCTTACTAATTTGAATTTGAGAAAACAAATGTGGGAAGAAATTATTAATAAGTCTAATATTTTGACCAGTAGTATATTCTCCATCACCATCTCTACCTCTAATTTCAAAAGTTACATAAATATCGGCATAATAAGGATGTATAAAGCCATCTCCCACGTCAATATCAAATTCAATAGACCTGTTTGGCTTATTTAAATTCTCGATTGTTTTTTGATTAGGTTTAAAGGATTGTAATTCATATGATTCTATCTTATCCATATTTATTATTAAAAAAATATTTGTAATCGTTATATGAATTAAACCCATAAAAACTTAAATATAACTTCTCCAAATATCCTTATTCCTATTCACCTGACTAATAATTTCTGAAAAACTATACCCATCTGTAAACATTTTTAACACTATAATGCATAAATGTCCACAAATTATCTCGTTAAAATGTTGTATAGGCTGCTACTGTACTCTATATTATGACCAAGATATTTTACGAGTGTTTTTGGCGGATTACCTCCAAATGAATCAAACACATACTTTCTATTTCTTTTTTTCCAATAACAAATCCAATGCGTTCCTATATTTTTAGACGTATCAAAATTAGCAATACCACACTCATTCTTCCTTGGATGTTTAGGCAATTCATCACTCATAAATACACCTCTAAAGTTTCTTATCTTAAGTTTTTTAACAAGTTGTATTAGGTCTAAATTACTTAATGGTTTAATTTCTTCTTTTTCTTTACTGTTTTGGAGTTTACGTTTTTTGAAATCTTACCACCTTGTTTTTCTTCCATTGCTAAGTTATGTCGCTTTTGATCCTCTAATTCCATTTTATTCTTTATTGCATCATCTACAGTCTTAACAATAGAAGCCGCACCTCCAGCAACAGAACCTAAAGCACCTATTAAAGCTAAAATCGTTGGAATAGTAAATATAAAACCACCATAATGAACTTTATTATCATTTGTCTTCATTTCTTTGTTTATTTTCTTAAGTTGTCGTATAGAAAGAGATAGAGACATACATTGTCCTTTACTTAGTTTTGCTTGTTTTTGTTTGAGTTGTTTGTTAGTTAAAATGTGATCAATATTTAATTGTTTAAGTTCATCATTAGGAATCGTAAAAGTAAAACTTTTTAACTGCATATTTATTATATAATTAAAAGCATTTTATGAAAAAATTTACATAAAAAGTACATATAAATCTAAATTAAACACACTTATAAACCTATACTAAAACACTTATAAACCTAAACCAAATCTTACTTTTGTATTCATCACTAAAGCAGTCCCAAGAGCAGGCAATTTTTCAGTTATTAAATTAGCATCTTTAGCTAAAACTCTTTCTCAAGCTTTATTTTCTAATTCCTTATCTGCAATATGTCTTAATTCTGTATCTTTATTATCCCTATAGTATATATCATGTTCTTTACAAGCTTCGTCTAATGCATTTATACCTTTATCACCTCTTTCTAATCTTTCTTGTAACTTAGTAAAAGGTCCGCAAAATTCATAACCTGGTATATGTAACTCTGGAATTCCTTTCATGTTTAAAATTTTATTCATTAACCCTTTTCCATACTTTTCACTATTCCAAAATTTTGGTGGCAGTGTATTCAATATCTTTATCAAATAACCTATACCTTTTGGATCATTAGGTATGAATTGTGCGAGTTTAGAATTAATCATATCCATAATACCTACTTTCTCATTATAAAAGTTATCATTTCCAGATTTTTCTTCCCCATCAATAACAATCAAGCGATCAATCAGTTTTCTCACATCATCCATCCATATGTATTCTTTTGATAATTCGTTATATACCTTTATTCCTTCTCCAGATTTTGGTGTCTTTTTTGAAGGTGTTGTTAGTTTTATATATTCATCCCAAATAGGTTTGATAATTTCTTTATATTTTTTACCTTTACTAGATTTTTGTTTTCTTGTATTCGGATCATTATTATGAAATGCAACACTAGAATCAATTACTATTTGTTTATATTTTTCTACATCATCATCATTATAATTTGTTGGATTATGTTTTGTCAATAATTCCCATAAACCTTCTGTTCCAGTATAATGTCGATTATTAATAACTAAATCATCACCATGAATTTTAACTTCTGCATTTCCTATCATATGTATAATTTTCCCATCTTCATCATATGGTTGTATTCCAAAACTTTTATCATCTCTAGTTGCATAATACCTTGAGGGAATCTTACCAAAATGAGTTGTTGCTAAAGATTCTATTCCTTCTACTTTATATTTAATTTGTTTTTTCATGTGTTTTATTTCTTCTGTTATAGGCGTATCACTTTCATTTATAGGACTATCATACATAGGTGGTGTTTCTAATAAGCTTGAATCCACTTTCGCACTTTTATACACAACTGGAACTAACTCTTGAATTAGATTTTTATTTTCTTCTGCTACTTTTGATATATCTTGCCCTAAATCTTTAATTGCATTAATAACAGGCTGATCTTGTTCTTTAAATTTTTCATACTTACTTCGATTACTTTGTTTAATTTCCTTAAATCTTTTAATAAGTTCTTCTTTTAACTTAATATACTTCTTAGCTTTATTAATATCCATTTATTATATAAAGAAAACAAAAAACATAACATAACATAACATAACATATACGTTCACCTACATTCATATACGTTTAGTTTACACTTTTAGAAATTCTTTAATTTTATTTCTATATTTACAATTGTTCACCTTCCTAGTCATATCAATTGTTAAGAAACCATATTCTTCACTCCAACACTTATTACATAATGATTGTAATTTTTCAAACGACATATCAGATGGAACAAATTCATCATATATATGTTTTAAATTTACATTGTCCTGTCTAAATATACAAAGAAAGTTTAAGTTGTCCCTAATTAATTGTTTTGGCACTTTAGAATATGTTTGTCCAAGATAGAACAGTTCAAACCCTTATGACGACCTCGAGTAAAATGTTCTCTAACGTGGTTTTGTTCTTCTAATATGAAATCATCAAATACTACTACAGAATAGTCCTCACATTCATCTAATGGAATAATCTCTTCATTGTTTCATTTTATTATTGCTAATGTATCTTTAATATTACGTTCTATATCTCGAAAAAGTTGTATTAAGTGTTGGTATTTAAGTTGATTTAAACTTTTAGAATAGATATAAACATATTTTAACCATTTAGGTGCCAACAAAAATTATCAATCATTAACGTCGTTTTACCACAACCACTAGGCCCAACTATTAAACATCTTATATCACCATTCCTCTTCCTCTTCGCCGTTTCTTCTGTTAACCTTACTTTAATATCTCAATTATCCATTTTAATTATTTATTATATAATAAATGAAAGTATTTAATTTAAATGGTTATTCATCTGTATTAAACATATCTTTGCACTACCCATTTGAAAACGATTCAGAAGTAGCTGTTGCAGGATTTTATACAACATACTTAACACCAAACATTACAGAAAAGAACAATAAATTAACGTTTTGCACTGAAGAACCTGAAGTTACAAGACAAGCCATAGTTCAACCTGGTCAATATAGTTTAAAAGAATTAGAAGAATATATTAAATCAAACCTTCCATTCTACACTGATGAATTCAAAGATACTTTTGAAATTACAGAAGACAGGAAAAGAAATAGAGTTAAAATATTTAGTGAGGTTTGTGATATAACCTTAGATACCATTAACACTGTATTAGGTTTTAGTGATAAAAACTTGACTAATAACATAGAACATATTGGAGATAAACCACCAAGGATTCATCCGTTTGATACTATAAGTATTCACTGTGATTTAGCAGATGGTATGATTTTAAAACACAATGATACAACACACAACGAAACAGACTTAATTGCAACATTTAGAACAAATGCAGAGTTTAGAGAACCAATTATATATGAACCTAATGAAAAGATATTTTTCCCAATACATCACAATAAATTTAATAATTTGAAAGTTTCAATTAAAGATGAGAATGGTGATTTGATTGATTTTGGTGGAGCTCGTATAACTGTTTTACTTGCTGTTTAATAATTCAAATTATTATATAATAAATATGGATAAATTTGGTAATACTAAAACGAGGACTACAAACCTCAATCATGTAAGTGAAGTTTTTACATCAAATAATATAACATGGGTTGATTTCAAAAACAAAAGACTTGTTAATGTAAGTGATGCAATTGACCAACATGATGTAGTAACTTTACAACAGCTAGATTTAATAAATAGTAATGTTAATAGTCAATTGGAAGGTGATAGAAACAAATTTGAAGATGTATTAAAAACATTACAAGACACATATATAAAGAAAGATGATTTTCAAAAGATTAGGATGGATACTACTAAATTGATTATGCAGAAAGAAACTATACCCCTAATATGTCGATTGTGAGTTAAAAATGTTAAGGAACCAATCTTTAGAATATTTAATCTCTCTAATGGTTACAAATTTCTATGTAATGGGAAAATAATGCACATGGAATTAAGTTTGGATAAATACTTTCTAGAGATATATTTAGGTGATACTTTGATTGAAAATTTACCTGTAAACATTAAAAAGGGTGATATAATTATGTTTCAAGCAAATAAGAATTCAGCTATGGAAGAAGGGCAACCATTGCAAGTTATTATGTATATAGAAAGAGAACTTTCATAAAACCATTTGCTATATTCAATCTATATAACAACATTCTAAATCAATCCATATATATATATATATATATATATATATATATATATATATATATATATATATATATATATATATAACATTTTAATTCAATCTATATAACAACATTCTAAATTGAATTATACAGATGAATTATAAATTGTTATATAGATTGAATTATTGTTTGAATTATAGACTAAGTTATAGAATGTTATATTGATTAAATTATATAGATGAACAGTGTTTGAATTGTAGAAGTTATTATATAGATTGATTATAGATTGAATTATAGATTGAAGTTCATGATTAATTATAGTATTAATCAACAAATATCAACAACAGCATTAATTATAGTATTAATCATCAAATATCGACACCCGTTAATTATAGTATTAATCATCAAATATCGGCAACAGCATCAAACAAACATATGCTTGAATTATAGTTTGAATTAGGCCGATCTTTAGAATGATGTTGTTAGTTGATATACTGTTTGAATTATAGATTGAGGTTAATAATTTTCCATATAATAAATAGTATGATGTATTGTGTTAAGTGTAAGAAATCGACAGATACAAAAATAGATAACATTAGAATAGAAC
Source organism: Thermobia domestica (assembly GCF_964235325.1). NCBI lineage: Eukaryota > Metazoa > Arthropoda > Insecta > Zygentoma > Lepismatidae > Thermobia > Thermobia domestica. Next base: position 268,407,831 of record NC_137460.1, on the reverse strand, counting down.
AAACAAATAATGGAAGATATATTAAGAAAGGTATATGTATTGTATGTGGTACTAATAAATCCCAATTCATTAAAAAGCCCGATTGACTATATGAAGGTGAAGGTATTAGAGAAGACATTATAGAAGAAATTCATAAACCATCTAGAAAAAATTATCCTAGGTTAAGTGTTATTGTTATAGGTATAGATGATTTATGGCAAGCAGATCTTGTGGAAATGGATAGTGGTGTGTTGAAAGGTGTTTCAAAATTAAATAAAGGTTATAAGTATTTGCTAACGATTATAGATGTGCTTTCAAAATATGCATTTGCTGTTCCTGTTAAAGATAAGAGTGGTAAGAATGTTACAGAAGCATTTGAATCAGTGTTAAAAGTAAGAAAACCCAACAATTTACAAACTGATCAAGGTAAAGAGTTTTATAATAAAGAATTTGAAGATTTGATGGGGAAAAACAATATCAATCATTACTCAACATATAGTGGTAAAAAAGCTTCTGTTGTTGAAAGATTTAACAAAACACTTAAACAAAATATGTGGAAAAAATTTACTGTTCAAGGTAATTATAAGTGGTTAAAAATATTACAAGGTTTGGTTGATGAATATAATAACAAAGTACATAGAACAATTGGTGTGAAACCTGTAGAAGTGAATAAGAAAAATGAGCATGCGATATTGAAAAAAGTGTATAAGAAAGAATATAAGTCTGTTAAATTAAAGTATAAGATTGGTGATTATGTTCGTATAAGTAAAATTAAAGGTTTGTTTGAAAAAGGTTATACACCAAATTGGTCAGCAGAAGTGTTTGTCATTAATGAGGTTATACCATCTAATCCACCAACATATAAAATTAAAGATTTAAACAATGAAGAAGTTAAAGGAAGATTTTATGAACCAGAATTATTGAAAACTAAATATAAGGATGAGTATTTGGTTGAAAAAATATTGAGAAAGAAAGGTAACAAAGTGTTTGTTAAATGGTTAGGGTTTGATAATTCACATAATAGTAGGATAGATAAAGAAAATGTTGTAGTGTAAATTTAATGTGTTTAAATTTTATGAATATTTTCATACAAGGTAATAAAGTGTTTGTTAAATAATTAGGGTTTATTAAATGGTTAGGGTATAATAATTTACATAATAATTAAATACTTAGGGTTTATTAAATGGTTAGGGTTTAATAATTTACATAATAATTAAATAATTAGGGTTTATTAAATGGTTAGGGTTTAATAATTTACATAATAATTAAATAAATAATTTGCATTAATAATTAAATAAATAATTTGCATAATAATTAAGTAATTAGAGTTTATTAAATGGTTAGGGTTTAATAATTTGCATAATATAATATTATAAATGTTGTAGTGTAATTTAATGTGTTTAACTTTTATAAATATTTTCATAAAAGGTAATAAAGTGTTTATTAAATGGTTAGGGTTTAATAATTTGCATAATAATTAAATAATTAGAGTTTATTAAATGGTTAGGGTTTAATAATTTGCATAATAATTAAATAAATAAAAATAATATAATATTATAAATGTTGTAATGTAATTTAATTTGTTTAAACATGAAAAATATTATGAAAATGAATTTAAAAATCTGTTGAATATAAAAAAATGATACAGTGTTTTTTCATATAAGGTGTGTTATTATATGGAAAAACACTGTATCATTTTTTTTATGTCGACATTAACAGCTGTATTAGAAAAATAAGTATGCTAATGTTGGTATAAAATTATTATGAAAATGAATTTAAAAATTTAGTGAATATAAAATTACGATACACTGTTTTTCCATATAAAATGAGTATGAATAATGTTAATTTTACTGGTGAGGAGATGAAGGAGATGTCAATTACAAAACTAAAACAAATATGTAAAGTCAAGAAAATCCGCGGCTATAGTTATTTAAATAAGAGTGAATTAATCAAAAAAATCGAACAATACCAAAATGAACCAGATGAATTGAAAGTTATATACACAATGAAAGTTGATGAACTAAAAAACCATTGTAAAAGGAAGGGGATAAAAGGTTATTCTAAATTAAGAAAGGCTGAACTTATTGACCGTATTATAAAATATGAAGATGAACAAAACTGATCACAAATTAGAAACATATTTCCATTTAAACAAGATGTTTTTGAAGAATCCAAACCACAACGAATACCAATTAAAGTACAAACAAAGGAAACAGCAATACAGAAACGATTACAAACTATCACAATCGAAAACATAGGAGGATATAAGGATCCGGTGAAGTTTTTAAATATAAGTGGGAAAGTAGTTATTAATAAAATCAAGGAAGAATTAAAGCATCACCCATTAAAAGTCAACCTTGTATTCATTTGTGATTATATTAAAGATAAAGAAGTACAAGAACGCAATTTTAAAACTATGAATGAAAGAATATTACAATCAACTGACTTAGATGAATATATAACCAATGCAAAACAAAAACTATGTAGAGAGATGGAGGAATTTCAAGGAAGAGGTTCAGGATGGTCATTACATCAAATTAAATATTTAGAAATCAGATTAAATAAATATGTACCATTACGAGCTTCTTCCTATATTGACCTTCCTAAACCAATTAAAGATAAAAAAGCAGTGATTAATTTTCAAAATAAAGATAATAAATGTTTCTTATATTCTATTGCATGTTATTTAAAACCTATAGATCACCAATCACATCCTCAACGACCTTCAAACTATACAGAAATTGTGGATGAATTGCAAGAGAAATATTGTAAGGGTATTGAATTTCCTGTACAATTAAAAGAAATAGTAAAGTTTGAAAAAAGAAGTAACATATCCTTTAACGTGTATACCTATGATGATGAATATAATATATACCCACTTCAAATCACAAAAAATAAGCAGGATAAACACATCAATTTATTATATGTAAAAGATGAAAATAATGATCACTTTTGTTGGATAAAGGATTTATCAAGATTAATAAGAAGTCAAGTAACAAAGCATAAGGAAAAATTATACTTTTGTGATAGGTGTTTAACAAGACATTTTAGAAATGAGATACAATTACAAGAACATGAACTATATTGCAAGGAGCATGAATCTGTTAGAATAGAACTTCCAAAACCATATAACAATCAAATACAATTTCAAAATTATAATAGATCATTGAGGGTACCATTTGCAATATATGCCGATTTTGAATGCTTGTTATGTAAAATGGATGTAGACCATAATTGTTCTAAAACTGTGAAGTATCAAAAGCATTTACCAATGAGTTTCTGTTAATACATCAAATATTCAAATGGTATGTATAAAAGTCCTGTTAGTTATATTGGTTTAGATGCTGCAAAAGTGTTTGTGGAGAAGTTAAAACAAGAAGCAATAGAAATAAAGAAAATATATATAGCAAAACAGTTGAAATGATTGACCTAACTAAAGATGAGAACGAGATATATAATAATTCCAATAGTTGTCATATATGTGAGAGAAACTTGAATGATTTACCACCAGCAATTGAAAAACAAATAAATATGTTAAATAAGAAAATACAATTTGCTAAAAATAATGATAGCATGGTTGAAAAATTAGAAGAATGGAAACATGAATTAGGTAAATGTTTGAAAAATATAAATATAAATAAAGCAAAAGTAAGAGATCATGATCATTTAACTGGATAGTTTAGAGGTGCAGCTCACAGTTATTGTAACTTAAGCTACCGAAATCCTAATTTTATTTCAGTATTTATTCACAATTTAAGTGGTTATGATACTCACCTATTTGTTAAAGAACTTGCTTATGATAAGAATGAAATAAAACTAATTGCAAACAATGAAGAAACATATATAACATACTCGAAATATGTGAAGGTTGATAAAAAGAATGGAATTAATTTACGATTTCTAGATTCATTTAGGTTTATGTCAAGGGGTTTAGCAGAACTAGCAAATAACCTTACAAAAGAACAATATAGAGAAATGTCAAAGTATTTCACTAATGATTTATTAGATTTAGTAATTAAAAAAGGTGTGTACCCATATGATTATATTGACTCAATTGAAAGATTAGAAGAAACAAAACTACCTTCAAAAGAAATGTTCTTTAATAAACTTACTAACACCCACATCAGTGATGAAGATTATGAGCATGCGAAAAATGTTTGGAAGTCATTCAATATTAAAAATCTAGGTGAATATACAGAACTTTATAACAAGACAGATGTATTAATATTAGCCGATATATTTGAAAATTTTAGAGATGTGTGTTTAAAGGCATATGGTTTAGATCCTGCTTGGTATTTCACTGCTCCTGGTTTATCGTGGGATTCAATGTTAAAGGTGACTAAAATCGAAGTAGAAATGTTAACTGACTATGACAAAATGTTAATGATTGAAAAAGGTATAAGAGGTGGAATTTCACAATGTAGTAAGATGTATGTAAAAGCAAATAATAAGTATATGAAAAGTTATAATAAAGATGAACTTTCAAAGTATTTAACTTATCTAGATGCAAATAATTTATATGGATGAGCAATGAGTTAATACATGCCTTACAAAGACTTTAAATGGGTTCAACCTTACATAAACATAATGAATATTCCAGATGATTCAGAAACTGGCTACATATTAGAAGTTGATTTAGAATATCCAGAATACTTACATGATAAACATACAGATCTACCATTACCTCCAGAAAATATGTGCCCACCAGGACCGAAACAATCAAAATTATTAACAACGCTTTACAATAAAGAAAGATATGTTATTCACTATAGAAATTTAAAATTATATATGTCACTTGGAATGATATTAAAGAAAATTCACCGAATATTAGAGTTCAAGCAATCAAACTGGTTAAAGGAATATATTGATCTAAATACAAATATGAGAACACAAGCTAAGAATAATTTCGAGAAAGATTTTTACAAGTTAATGAATAATAGTGTATTTGGTAAAACAATGGAAAACATTAGAAAGAGGCCATCTATTACCTTAGAATGTGATCCAATGACGGTGGAAAAGTTATTAGCGAAACCGAACTTTGATTACAGGACAATATTTACTGAAGATTTGTGTGCGATACATATGAAAAAAGAAAAATTGACCTTCAACAAACCTATATATGTTGGTATGAGTGTGTTAGATTTATCAAAACTATTAATGTATGACTTCCATTAGAACATTATGAAACCTAAATATGATATTGATATAAACTTATGTTATACGGATACTGATAGTTTTATATATGAAATTGGGACAGATGACTTCTACAAAGACTTAAATGAAATGATTGATTTATTTGATACAAGTGATTATGGAAAGGATAATCAATATGGAATACCATTAGTAAACAAAAAAGTATTAGGAAAGATGAAGGATGAAAACAATGGTAAAATAATGACAGAATTTATTGGGTTAAGGTCGAAAATGTATGCCTTTAAAGTTGAAAATAAAGAGGAGAAAAAAGCAAAAGGAATAACAAAATGTGTAGTAGCAAAAGAGTTACAATTTGATGATTATAAGCAAACCCTATTCAATGATGTGAAAACATATAAAAATATAAATCTAATTCGAAGTTGTAAGCATGATGTGTATACCATAGCTGTAAATAAGTTAGCATTAGATTCGAATGATGATAAAAGATATATACTAGAGGGTGGTATAAGTACATTAGCTTGGGGGCATTATAAGATATAGTTGAAATGTATTTATGTGTAGTTTAGTTTTAGGTCATATTTAATTAACTTTTATGTTTAGTTTATTTTTAGGTCATATTTAATTAATTTTTATGTTTAGTTTATTTTTAAGTCATATTTAATTAACTTTTATGTATAGTTTAGTTTTAGGTCATATTTAATTAACTTTTATGTATAGTTTAGTTTTAGGTCATATTTAATTAACTTTTATGTATAGTTTAATTTTAGGTCATATTTAATTAACTTTTATGTATAGTTTAGTTTTAGGTCATATTTAATTAACTTTTATGTATAGTTTAGTTTTAGGTCATATTTAATTAACTTTTATGTATAGTTTAGTTTTAGGTAAAATTTATATTTTTAAGTTATAAAAGTTGTTTTTTTGTAATGTTATCCTTAGACATAGGCAACCAGTAATGCATGAAAATAATTGTTTTGTAGTCTAGTATTTATGTCCTGTTTAAATTTCCTTAATACATTCTTACATAGTGAAGATTTTTGATTTTTTATAATTTTATCCTTACACATAGACAACCAGTAACGCGTTAGAAAAAAATTATAAAAAATAGAAACCATTTACCGTTTGAATTTTGAAAATCGGTTAACATTTGACGATGTTACAGCAAGTTCAAAATTTCGGGAATTTTTTACGGGTTTATTTTTGAGTTTTCGGGAAAATGTTATTCTTTAAAAAAGTCTTAGAATTTTATTTGACTTATGGTAGTATTTTTATTTTTTCGATTTGTTGAAATTTTGTGGAGATATTGAAAAAGGGAAAAGTATCCTTTGGGTTATGCAACCATCTATGCATTTTTAAAATATGGTTATGTTATTAGTATTCATGTACCGTTTGAATTTTCGAAATCGGTTAATTAGGGGCCGAGGTATTAAATAATAACGTTATTTGGGGGTAAAACTATCAGTGTTGCCAACTTATTTTTAACAATTATCATATTTATTAGTAATGGGGTGAATTCATCCCTATATGTTTTAAAGCGATATCTTGAAAAATTAAAATCCTGGAACGTTCCGAAAAAATATATCGAGTTGGAGACACTGCATGGTAAAACATTAGTTTCGTTGGCGGGTTTATTTAAACAGTTTCTCGTTCATGCCAGCTAAGTAACACGGAAAGTTTTTTAATTTGCATAGTTGAAGTTGTCCGTTCAAAAATTTTCATGAGAAATAACCTTGAATCAAGAAATCGAAGACAGACACTCCGCCAAAGGTTTCATCTGGGTTAATGCTGGCGGAGTTGCTTATAAAAAGGAAGAAACCATGTTGCTGGTGCTCCGGTTGACTGAAGAGAATGTGAGTGTGGATGAGTGTATGATGATGTAAGCAAGTGTGTGTGTGTGTGTGTGTGTGTGTGTGTGCACAATCATTCTGTGCTGTGTTGGGTTGTATAAATACAGGCGGCAAAATGCTAAATTCGTTATTTTTTATCCGATTTTGATAATTCAAACGACATTTAAAAGAGTATGTATCAGAGTTTAAAATGCAATTGTTCATTCTTGTTAAATGTCGTTAGATTTAATGATTTTTTGTTTTTGTAACTAGATTTAGTGATTTTTTGTAATCAGATTTAATGATTTTTGAAATCAAAACCGGTTATAACCAGATTTTTGTAACCATATTTAGTGATTTTTGAAGTCAAAACCGTTTATAACCAGATTTTTGTAACCAGATTTAGTGATTTTTTATTTTTGTAACTAGATTTAGTGATTTTTTATTTTTGTAACTAGATTTAGTGATTTTTATAACCAGATTTAATGATTTTTTTTCGTAACCAGATTTAATGATTTTTGAAGTCAAAACCGGTTATAATCAGATTTAATGATTTTTATAACTAGATTTAGTGATAGAATGCATTAGAAGTTATTATGAGTAAGATAGAAGTTATTTGATATGGTGATAGAAGTTATTTGGGAAATAGGGAGTGCGGTAGAAATTATTAGGAGTAGTTTAGAAGTTATTTGAAGGTAGGGGGATGCGCTATTGTTATTAGGGGTGCGCTATTAATATTGATGGTGTGCTAGATTGTTATTGGAAATGATGAAGTGGCGCAGAATCCCCACCCCACCCCTACTTTGATATTATATTATTTGCAATATTTTATTGAATAAATTGTGTATTTGCCTTCGTAGTGATTTATATGGTTAAGGAGTACCTGGAATATATGATGTTTATATAGAATTTATATGCACAATTCATTTCTTTATATGTTACTGCTTTAGTTTAACTTCAAACCGTCGTTCTGGGTTACTGTTAATAGTACAGTACAAGGTTTAAATGCAATGAGGATTTGTATTATGTATTAGGAAGTGTATCCATTTCACTCTCCTATACTCGATCTGTGCTCTTAAGTGCGCAGGCTAGTTCTTTTAAGGCAAAACCCAAAACATTTTTATTTCCGTGGAAAGCCACGAAATTCATGTTTCGGCAATCACTACCGTGGGTAATAATCTCTGAACCACAAAGCATCCTTGGAGTTCAGTTTGAATTTTTTTTTTTTTTTTTGCAATTTTCAATTTGCTTAATTATATCTGATATAAACAGAAATGAAAGCAATATGTAAAGATTGCTCCCCTATATTTTGGCGCAGTTGAAATAATGTGTGCCATATACTATTAAACATAACTTTATAATTAATTATTGTATTATTTTATTATACCAAGAAATGTATATAGAAATATCATCATGTCTTTTGTTATTTGTTGATATTTTCTATTATCCTTTATTCATGTATAGTTTTGTTAACTATTTTTGCGTAGACTGACTTTGTATTTTTCTTTTCATCTGTTGTCCAACAATTGTTATTCAAAATATAAATGATTAGAGCAAATTGTACACTCTTCCGTTAAAATGAATGCCATTGTCAATACAGTATTGTGCAAGACAGCGCATTGATACAGTACGGTGACTAGTGAATCATGACACCGCCATGCCTCCGAAACGAAAGTGCGTATTTAATTCAAATCTGCAGAAAAATATACTTTCATTTTTTAAAAAAACTTACAAATTTGGGTACCAAAATGGAAACTGGGAATCAGGTTTTACCCCCCCCCTCCAGTCCCGCATTCATAAGCGTCCGATTCTTGCAAAAGAAAAATTCTGGTCAACATGAGGGTAGGATCATTTTTCAGGAAGCGAACCGCCCCCCCAAACGATCCTTCTGGATCCGATACTGGTGGGGGCGAGGGTCTTTCTAGCCACACCACAATTACTTTCTTTTATTTTTCTGAAACGGTTAAAGAACAAATTTTGATACTGTAGAAGAAATTAGAGCAAATGGAGCACAAAAGATTTAATCTACTTCCTTAAAAAAATGATTTCAAGGTTGTGGGGGGGGGCAAGACGACGCCGTTCTAGCTCCACCCCTTTTTATTTTCAAAAACGGTTAAAGAACAAACGTTGGCACTGTAGAACAAATTAGAACAAATGGGGCACAAACGATTTAATCTACATTTTTACATTAACTGCTTACTTCAAGGTTGTAGGGGGGGGGGCAGATGACGTCTTTCTAGCACCACCACAATTAGTGTTCTTTATTTTTCTATAACGGTTAAATAACAAACGTTGATACTGTAAAACAAATTAGAAGAAATGGAGAACAAACGATTTAACCTACTTTCTTATATAAACTGATGATTTCAAAGTCGGAGGTGAGAAGTTCTAGATTTAAATTTGAGGGGCCCTAAACTATTGAAAGCATGGGGCCTTTGTATATATACATCATCACGGCATTTTCAAGGCTCTATATTTGTATTTTACATTTATAGTTGCAACCGGGTGTTTCTCGCTGCCGTATTCGGTAGCCCGATCGTCACCCATATTCTTCGCGCGCAGAGTCATTCGAAGAACTGAAAACGTACTCTGTACACAAACAATTTATGATTGTGAACTCGGAAAGCCTGGTACTTCTGCTTGTCAAGGTCAAAAGGTGGGAGAAAAATGGATGTGTAGAATGTAAAGAGGGTTCAATAGTGATTGATACTTGTAAGAACCGTATTCATTTGTAGTTCGTTCAAATTCCGCCTGTAGCGCTACTGTGGCATAACGTATATGGTAACTGTATAACTCTTGAACACCGCTTGTAGATCTATTGGCGTATTTGACGACCGAAACTATGTTCTCAGCTCTGACTGCGATAAGGCCCTGAAGTGCTGGTTTTGCTATTCTTTTTTGTCCTTTGTCATTTGTGAGACGCCAAACATGTTGTTTTTGCTTGTTGCACGCGCTGAACAGGTTCCTGCGGAGCGAAGTATTTAAGAAGTTAACTACATATTCTTGTTTTGGGATAGAAATATGATAAGTACTTTGAATTATAATACGGTTTTAAATTGGTTAAATGTTGAAAAAAACACGAAAATAAAGTTGTAAATGTATATTAGTCGAGGACGTAGCTACTGACAGTGTTGCAGGCACGTAGCCAGGACTTCGTGAAGGGGGGGTCCGTGACATGAAATACTGTGGTCATCACAAAAGGGGCGCGTCACCACAAGTTGTGTGTGCTTGCAATATAAGAAAAAAACATAAATTAAAATTATAAGAAAATCTTAATAAAATCTTTATAAACGCTTAAGAATATGTTGAAAATGCCATAAATCTCTCACTCTCTCTCCCTCCCATGTCGTGGTGCTATTTAAAAGGTATACTTTAAAAATAATAATAATAATAAACTCTACAGTCGCACCTACAACTTTGGATGGCAAATAGTCTAGTTTTTATTAATGCAGAAGTTTACATTCATTAAATTCAAAAGTTGCATTCTAACTTCTTTTCTAATTGTATCAAATGTGCCACTATTCGTCTTAGCACTAATGAGAACTATGAATTCGCCTTTAATATCCGTCATTTTCGATAACTTTTAAAATGTCACTCTTCCCGATTTTTCAGGGATGAACTTAAACGGCATGGAAACAGTCATTATCCATATCAGCGTCTCACCCGAAAAGTATGGATTCAACACGAATATCGATCATTACAACTATTTTTAAAATATCAGCTTTCCCATCCCCACTCCTTGGGATGCTAGGGATTCCTTGCCCTTCCGAGTATTTCTTTCCAGATTGTAAGACATATATGTATCAAGTTTATTTGGAATTAAACCAAGTGTTACATAATTATGTAGGAAAACAATGTTTTAAAATTAATGGAGGTGACTCTTGAACTGGAAGTGGCAGATATCGACGACTTCCGGTTTAAAATTGATCACTGTAGAACAAAAGACGTTAGTAGAAAGCTAGAAGCTGTTTCTGAAAATCGATTAAGCGTCCTAAGAATGCATATTATCTCTGTTCTTAACCTACAACTAAAACAGGAAGTGGTAGCGATTAACTATTTCCTGTTTTCAACGTTGATTACTATGGAAGAAAAACTGTAATTGATAACAAAACGCTGTTTTCCATAATCGATTAACCGTCCGTTCTCATCTCCATTCTTAACCCTATTCTAAAACCGGAGGTGGTAGACATCAACCTTTTCCGGTTTTAACGTTGATCACTGCAGAGCAGAAACCGTAACCCGGTTTTTTCAAACGACTAAGAATACACTTCATCTTCATCCTTTACCCTGTACTAAAACTGGAACTGGTAGATATCAACCTCTACACGGAAGTAGGTAGCAAGACGCAGTTTTCTGCAATCAGTTAAGCATCCCAAGAATATAATTGTGTCACCAATCCAATCCCTCTACTAACACCGGGAGTGGTATAAATCTACTATCATTTCCTATTTCATTATTAATTAAGAAAATATTGTGTGAGCCTCCTTAATGTATTCATCAGAGTTTATTCAATACAAGTCTTCGTCTCGCTGAAGGCTTTGCCCTTAGACCCGCAAATTTGTTCGGTCTAACGCTTTGCATCTCAAACCTGCAATCATCAGTGTTTGCTCGGCTTACGGCCTCGCACCTCACATACCTGCATGTATACTGAATATCAGTTGAAATACCTGGGGGCTTTGCTCCCAGGCCACCGTATTTGTTCGGCCTATGGCCTTGCACTTTATATATCTGGAAGCATACCAATTTCAGTTCAAATACCACGTTTCATGTCTTCAACTTCACGGGATCCCGAGATATAAACATCTTAGTATAATAATAATTGTAATATCTACCTCTATTCTCTTCCAAACCCTTTTCTTCCCTTCTAGATCGCAATCAAAAACGCTGAAATATGTATGTAATTATTGGGATTACAGAGTAAGATTTATAATAATATTGTACAGTTAGTGCTTAGGTCCAGCTCGTCCGTTACTCCGCACGAAACTCTTGAACGAAACTGAATTTAACTTCTGTTTTTTGCAATTGATAGCTAGAGTAATTATCTCGAAAGATTTCATTAGTAGAGGATCATAAACCAGGAGGTTGTGGATCAGAAACCAGGAGTGGTAGAAATCAACCATTTTTGCTTTTAATGTTGATCCTGTAAACCGAAAAGAGTAATAGATAGCAAGAAACAGTTTCCGGCAGTCGATTTAGCATCCCAATAATACCTTTCAACCCCATCCTTAATACTGTATTGAAATAGAAAGTGGCAGAAATAAATAAGTTCCCGCTTTAACATTGAATGGGGAAAAACGGTAATATATAGCGAGAAGCAGTTTTGGGAAATCGACTAAAATATTCCAAGTACACCTTTCATTTCTATTCTTAACACTTTGATGAAACTAGAAGCGGTAGAAATCAAGAATTTTTGGTTTACTTTTCATTGGAGCAAAAGCTGTAATAGATAGCGAGAAGCTGTTTTCGACAATCGACGGAGCATCTCAAGAATACATTTTGTCTATTTATAACAACACTCTAATAAAATCAGAAGTGACAGGGTGTCTACAAAAATTCCAAAACGAAATTTCATGACCTTTTCTTTAACAAACCATTAAATTTAAGAACATTCTCAAAAGCGAATTTGAGTGCGACTTGGGCCAATTTTCACGCACGTGATAGAAGCGTGCTTTACTTGATATTTGATAGCGTCTAAAACCGTAGACGTTTTTGGTGGTGAATTTTGACATTTTATAGAACAACATTTACAAGTATGTACTTATATTCGTACAGATAAAATGATAAAATGACTTTTTCTTGACTTTCATGATCATTTTCTGATTTCGTGACTTTCTTTAATTTTTTTCGTAACCGATAGACACCCTGGTAATCCAGTATGATTTCCAGGTTCAATGTAATATACATAGAACATGACCTATAAGAGACAGCGAGGAGAGTTTTTTTTTAAAAAAGTAGTTAGCGTTATTAACATAGGTATCATCTCTTCTTTAACCCTGTAATCATACGTAATTATTAGAAATCAACCACTTCCGGTGTTAACGTTCATCGTTGTTCAGTTTTGTTGAAGAAATCTTGACCACTCACCCTGCTATGAAAGATGATATTCTTGCAACCGCAAAAGGAAATTATAATGCTGTGGGTCTAAATAAACTTCTTAATCGATCAACCAAAATTCACATTTATTGGATTTAATTCTAACTGTAGGTAGGACCACAGGCCTTTTCAAAGAGAGGTGAGTGGGAAAGTTTTCTTGAACAAGACTGTATATGACAAACAGCAATAGATAGGCACGATTTGTATTTGATTAAGCGTCCCTAGAATATATTTCATCTCCACTCTAATCACTAGTAAATAACACTAAGTGACAGATATCTACTACAACTTCTGGTTTCAATTTTAACTGAAAAATATTGGGTGGTTCTGTTTACTGTCTTTAAGAGATTTTGTTTTAAATGAGAAGTTCTAAAGCCAAATTTCATGTGTGTAACTTTCAGAGATTCTGAGATACCGATATGCTATTATACGAGTAATAATTCCTATTCTTACCTTTTCCTTCCCCTTTATTACTAAGATATAAAAGAAATGCTGAAACATGTGGTAAATTATTTTAAATTGGAAATCCAAATACCAAATTTCAAGTTCCCAGTCCTATACTTTTCGGAGATAAGGGTATCTTATTAAAATAACTCTCACCCCAATTCCTCCTCTTTTCGTGAATTTTCAAAAATTTTTCTTAGTTGTACCCCACGTCACAAATCCTATGTAGGTGTAAATTCAAAGTTTTTAAGTAGTCCCTAGAGCAGTGGCTCCTCATCTAAGGGCGCGAGTCTCTGACAGAATTAAATTTAAAATTACAAATATTACGAATGTTGTAACAAACATTAAATTAAATATCATTTAAACACGAAATAACTATTGTGTAAGAACAGTGGTTTCATTGACAAAAGTGGTAAAATATAATATTCCACTGCACTACAATGCTATGCGAGAGTCTTGCTGGAAATAAATATAAATTTGTGAGAATATGGCTATTATTATTTACTATTATTATATGCAAGCCCGTTCTTCGTACGAGTAGAATAGGTTTATGGGAGATATTTGAAAGTTATATTTGATCACCCTTTCCCCGTTACGTAACTTATTTGAACAAAAGTGAAATAAAACCCCTAGCTCGACCATGTTCAAAAATGTGTTTCATACCATGCAGTATTTATTCTTTGCAAGAAATCTAAATTCTCTTCTGCTTTTACGATTCTTTTATTTCGAAGTGAGTTGATAAAATATAAATGTCCCACATGCTAAATATGTTTAAAAATTCATTTCAGACGTTTCAAACACTTTGTCACCCTGTAACCTGTTTTGGAAGCAGAATTTTCGAAAACGCTGGGGCATGTCCACATGGTGACCTCGTTAAGTAAAAAATTTATATACCTAGTTCCATCTCTTTGGCTTGGAAGATATTTAATTTTCGCCGTATATATTAACTCCTCCACCCTCTTAGGATACGAGTTTTAATGAAACTGACATGGTTAAAAAATGGCTTCAGCCAAGTGCTAACTATGTTCTAAAATTCTCAATCATTTTTCATGAGATGATACGGAAGTGGAATTTCCTAGAACGCTGGGTTGCGTGTCTACTTGTTTTTTATATTAAATTTTATCTTCATACATGAGAGATTTGTAAGATACTGTATTTTTAGCAAATATTTTAGACCTTGACCCTTCCTCTTAGGATACGCATTTCAGTGAAAGTGATATGATGAAACCATGCTCTAGAGTAGTTCTAAATATGTTCAGTAATTCTCCTCGAACATTCTATGATGAGACAGCGAACGCCAATTTGAATGTCGAGAAATAAGTAAATTAATTCCTCCCTCCTTCTGCTTAAAAGGAGAATTTCGAAAACTCTGAAATACGTATTCCATTCTTTTTACTTCAGAGTTGGTTTACGAAATTTCACATTACGAATTTAAGCGAATTTCACATTTCATGACATTTTCTGAATAAATAGTGGTAAAATTTAATATAGAAATCGTATCTTTATTCCGTCTTTTAAGAGGGGAATTTCCGGAAACATACGTTCAATTATTTATAGTTAAGAAATCAAAGCCAAATTTCACACCTCAAACGTAAGCAAATGCAGAAATGTTAATAGGTAGACACTATCCTCCATTGTCATCTTAGAACAGAATTTTCGGAAAACCTAAACATGTATTGGTTCGTTTCTAATTGAGTTTAATTTTGAAATTTCACGTCTCCAATATAAAGAATTCTTACATTTATGATGGCAGTAGCAAATAAGAATGGGAAGGTAGTCAGCAAGAGAAATGAGGTCATAGGAAGGTGGAAAGAATACGTTGAAGACTTATATGAGAGTAGGGATAGACCGTGTAGCCTAAATGTTGAAGTGGAAAATGAAGTAGGCGAGGATGAGACAGGATTTAGTATTCTTAGGGATGAGTTTGAAAAGGCTATATCCGAGATTAGAAATGGAAAGGCAACCGGAATAGATAACATACCAATCGAATTCATTAAAAATATAGGAGACAAGGTAAAGAAAGAATTGTTCCGATTACGCAATGAAATATATGAAACAGGAGAATGGCCAAAAGACTTTCTGAAAATGATCATGATACCGATGGCTAAGAAATCGAACAAAAAAAGAGATGTGAGGATTATAGAACTATTAGTCTCATATCTCATGCAGCTAAAATTCTGCTCCGAATACTGAACAGAAGGTTATATGAAAGAACAAATAAAGAAGTTGAGGAGGAGCAGTTCGGGTTCAGAAGAGGCAAGGGCACAAGAGATGCAATTGGAATATTAAGTGCGATCGGTGAAAGATTTATAGAAAAAGGGAAAGAGGTGTATGTTATATTTATTGATCTAGAAAAGGCTTTTGACCGCGTGAATTGGGAATTGTTTTTGGGAGTTCTAACGAAGATAGGGTTCGAATGGAAAGATAGAAGACTAATAAGAAACTTATACATGAACCAACAAGTAAGTGTTAGGATAGGGGAAGAACTGACGGAAGAGAATGCAATTGGAAGGGGAGTTCGACAAGGATGCTGCCTCTCGGCAACACTATTTAATGTCTATCTAGAAGAGATAGTGAAAAAGAGTACATAATGATGATGGCATTTTGGTAGGAGGTAGAATGATTAAATGCATAAGATTTGCAGACGGTATGGCGCTTGTTGCAGAATCTGAAAAGAAAATCAATAAAATGTTAGAAAAAATGAGAAACGGCTTTGAAGAATATGGAATGAAAATAAATGTTAGAAAGAAAAAAGCAATGGTGATTGGAACGAAGGGGTCTGTGCCAAATATAGAAGTAGGAGGGGAGAAAATAGAACAAATGAATATTTTTCGATATCTGGGTATAATTCTTAGTAATAACATGAAGTGCGAACGTGAAATAAAAGCAAGGATAAGAATGGCGAAAGAAGCCTTTAGGAGGAAGAGAAGTCTGTTTTTTGGGACCTTGAATAAAGAGTTGAGAAAAAGACTCATAAAATGCTTCGTCTGGAGTGTTGTACTCTATGGGGCGGAAACGTGGACATTACGTAAAGGTTATGGAAACCGACTGGAAGCCTTCAAAATGTGGGTGTGGAGAAGAATGGAAAGAACTAATTGGGTGTGGAGAAGAATGGAAAGAACTAATTGGGTCAAGCGGAAAACGAATGAGAGAGTGTTAGGAATGGAGGGTGAGAAAAGAACACTTTTAGATATTATTAGGAAGAGGAAGAGAAATTGGTTGGGACATTGCCTAAGAAGAGATTGTATCATGAGGGATGTCCTAGAGGGTATGGTGGTGGGAAAGAGAGGGAGGGGACGAAGGAGACTACAATTAATGGATTATATAAAAACAGAAGGATCATACGCGAAGACGAAGAGGTTAGCGGAGGACCGTGGAGCATGGAAGCTTCTCAGCTGCGGCAAGTGATCTGCCAATCGGGGTTTAAGTCGGGTCGGGTGGTTTAAGTATGATGAAGTCACAAAGACAGTCACTTTTATTTTTACTTGTTTTTTAGATATATCCCCCTCCCCTTCATTGGAATGTAAAGGTGAAATGAAGAAAACATACCACGCCCAAATTTTATCTATATTCAAAATTTGATTGACATCGGTTGAGTGGTCCAAGAGTTATTAAGTTTTATTTATATTTATATGTCTGTCCCCTCCCCTTCTTTGTACTGTAAAAGTGAAATGAAGAAAGCATCCCAGGCCCAAACTTTATCTATGTAGAAAATTAGATCGAGATCGGTAGGGTGGTTCAAGAATTAAGTTTTATTCATTTTCATATATTTCCCCGTCCTTCTTCCCCTCCCCTAATATCTACTGACAAAATGATATTATAAAAAACTTCTTAGGTTTGAATTTCATATATGTTGAAAATTTTATTAAGATCGATCGGTTGGTTATTAATTCAAAAACATGGTCACTTTTAATTTTATATTTATTGATTTTTTTATTTCCCCCTCCACACCCTCCCGTGCGTTGCTCCGTCAAAATAAAACGATAAATGTCATCCCAGTCCCAAACCTTGTCTACGTTGAAAATTTGATCAATATTGGTCTTTTGATCCAAGAGTTAAGTTTTATTACTTTTTCTATGTCCCCCTCCCCCATACCCTAAGCTCTACTGTCAAAGTAAAAAGCTAAAAACACTTAAAGGCCAGAACCGCATCTACGTTGCAAATTTGATTGAGATCGGTTTGGCAGTTCAAGAGATTAAGACTCACAAACATAATCACTTTCAATTTTATAATATAGATTTTTATATATACACACCTCTCCCTCTCCTCAATTCTAATAAGAACATTTTAGGCATAGGGTTATTTTTACGTAATATCCATATCCGAGTTCTTATTGCGAACAATTCCTCTGCTATAGCTCCTAATTTTCTGTAACATTTCAACAAATACTTGATTGGCAACAATGGTGAACGCGGCTGCAGGGAGTTTGAATTGATCTAGTTCCTGGTTGGAACACACACATAGATGGCACTGTGTCGGAATACACACCGATCGAGAAACGAAATTTTTCATCCTGAACACACACTTTACACACAAAACCGGCTGTATCGGTATAAACGAGCGGAGTCAAAAGATCTCGCGGGGGGGTCCCTATAGGGTCCTGCACGCGTTAAAAGTAAAAAACATTTCGAGCAACCACTAAAAAATGTTCGCTTTGCAAAAATTGCTCATAGTGCTGGTGTGTAGACCGATCGACCTACAAAGATTGTCGGATTCACCAACGCACACACACACACACACACACTCACACACACCTGTAGTTGGCAACACGTCAGATGTATGGGTTGGCTGTGATGTCGTTGCGCCCGCAGCACCGGACCGTTGGTGGTGGTATGTTAGGTCGGTCTCCATACTACGTCAGGCGCAGTGGAAGAGCAGTGTCCAGTGGCTGCAGCAGACGGAGGCAGTGTAAAATGAAAGACCTCTCAGATTTTCAAAGAGGGCAAATTGTTGGTTCGCGGTTATGTTGAGTGCGTGTGACGGCAGTGGTTACTGTGTTAGGTGTGTCGCGTGGGACAGTGTCGAAAGTGTTGACGGCCTACACAACACAAGGAAAAACCACAGCGGGAAGCGGAACAGTGGACGGAAGAAAATCATGAGTGACAGGTCACGCCGGGTATTAAAGCGCATTGTCACGCAGAATCATCGTGCCACTGCGGAGTAAGTGACGGAGGAACTCAATCAGCACCTCCCCCAACCTGTTTCGACAATCACAGTCCGCCGCGAATTACATGACATGAACTTACGGGGTCGTGTTGCAAGGGCCAAACCGTTCATCAGGGACCATAACACTTTCGCACCCCGCAAATGATGCCGCGACCATGCAACTTGGACCGTTGAGGACTGGAAACATGTGATATGGTCGGATGAGTCATCCTTCACCCTATTCCCAACCACGGGCCGTGTTTATGTGTGGAGAACGCCCAAAGAAGCTTATGATTTGCAGTGTCTCCGCCCAACTGTGAAACATGGCGGCGGCTCGGTGATGCTGTGGGCTGCAATATCATGGTTTTCATTGGGTCCTGTGGTCACACTTAGCGGGCGAATCACTGCCAACGATTATGTCGCAATTTTAGGAGACCACTTGCATCCTATGGTCCGGATGTTGTTCCCGGACAATGACGCCATCTTTCAGGATTATAATGCACCCATTCACACAGCTAGCGTTGTTGCAGCGTTGTTTGAGGAACATCGGGATGAAGTTCAACACCTCCCTTGGCCCGCCCAATCCCCAGATCTCAACATAATTGAACATCTGTGATCCTTCTTGGAAACACGACTCCGGCGACGATTTCCACCTCCATCCTCTCTCACAGAACTGGCCGATGCCCTGCACGAGGAATGGTGTAAAATTCAACTTGGTACCATTCACGACCTCTATGCCTCCATCCCACGTCGCATCAAGGCTGTTCTGAAGGCGAAAGGTGGCCCGACACCATATTAATCTGATAAGTTGCAATTTCGTTCAGGTGTTTCCATTTTTCTGATCACCATCTATATATATATATAGCCAGCTGGAAGGAAGACTATGTTGGATACAAATTTTTCACAACTCACTATATTTTGACAACCATCTATCTTGGACAATTCGTTTCCAATAGACTCTCAGTGCTACATAATTTCGTCACACCACCTTGTATTAGGATGATCACTATTTGTCACTTGTGGTATCTAGTAAAAGCTTTGATTATGTCTATTTTGTATAGTTGTTCCCTAAGTGAATTATATCTATCCATCTAATATCCCTCATTCATATATATTGAGAGAGACCGAGAGAGAACAGTTTTTTTTTAAATAGAATAGCACCACTGTCGCAACATTTGTAATTTGAAATTGTTGCTATTCAGGGTTTTTGGTGAAGTTTCAAACGTTTCCAGAGATCCAATGTAGATAAATACAGTCTGAATATCATTCAGCGTTAGTAAGTATTGCCTGAAACTTAACTCCACTTTCAACCAATCGTGTGAATTTTCTCAGGTCAAGTTACTAAAGTAACTCAGGCCAAAATGGAATTCACCCCCGGAGATTACACGAGGTGTATATAGTACGATGCAAATTCGCTTAAAATAATCAAATATTGAAAAACCTATTTGTTAGACTAAAATTATTATAAAACCTGTAAATATTATACGTAGCTTCTTTTTACTGCGGCGTGAAAAGATTTGGGTACTTTACCTTCTTCTGTTGTAACTAGTGCCGATAGGTCTAACATATTCGGACTGCTGTATATTAACTTACATAAAATAAATTCACTTCCGCTATTATGAACACAACAATACATAACAAAATACAATGCGCTGTTAATATTTAAAACGAACGACTCAGATGCCTAAAACGAATGATTGAAGCTCCTCCTCTTTCCTTCAGTGAACCATTATTGGCTCTCTATAGATCACTATGAAAATGGGTGGCAAGCATAGTAACTCTCCATATTATGAAAGTACTTTACAGCGAAGTACCGTAAGACGGGGTTACTGTGTACATCAGGGGTTACTTTACAAAAAGTATGAAAAGAGTTTCACAGTCCTCTGACGGCAAAACCATGAACAGTAAAGTTGAAGTTTCAACTGCCACCGTAAGATAGAACATCTAACTGTAGGCCTAATTTGGTGGTTAACATCAGTTTTAATTCACGGGGGTTCGTTGTAAAAGCATGGGAAGAATTCCCTGTAAAGGGAGACAAAATTTGAAAAGTATCCCCTACAAGAATTTCCGTCAAAGTTAGATCAGTTTCGTAGAATACTAATGTGTATAATGGGACTTTGATGCAATAGTTGAAATTGAAATGTGAAACTTTTTAAAGTCATAAAAAAGTAAAACTGGAAGAAAGCGGTTTCAGTCTCTAATCGGGGTTACTTTGCACAGGTCAAAAGACCTCTTAGATAAGAAATTATTACTACTGAAACCTGTATTCTAAATTTAGTTACATTTTCAATGTTGGCATATGTCGGAATGAATTCATGCTGGGAAATAAATTATAAACAGTGGCTGATCCAGAAAAGTAGTTTGAAACTCGTTTGTAAGTTACATGCGTGTTTCTTTAAAATTCCTTAAACTGTGTGCAAAGCCTTACGGTACCACGTCTTAGGGTATCTATTATTTCGCGATATAAAAAGTGTCCCCGTTTAGGGCTGTAATTTCTTGATATTTTACTACTATTTTGCCAACTTGTTTCATGTCTTCTTCTTAATGAATAAACTGTTACCAGCTCCAATTTCTTTTCCTATTCCAAAGGGTACGAGAAATGGCAGCGCTAGAGTTCTATCAGCATACAAGTACAAGGTACCATAACTCTTATAATTTGTAGTCTTATTAAAGTATCTAAATGCAATGGCTCCAAAAAATCCCCATTACAAGCAGGACACTGATACGCGGGCCCCATTACATGCACGATTGAAGAACAGGTGCCCTATTACATGCAGAGCTTGGAAATGGGGCCCATTATAATGAAAACCAGGGTTCCATTATAAGCGGGGCTCTGAAACAGGGGCTCCATTTCAAGCGGAACTAGGAACAGGAACCCCATTTGAAGCAGGGCTGGGAAACTGGGGTTCCGTTATAAGATAGGCAATTTAATAGGGACACTATTACAAACAGGGTTACGAAACAGAGCCGCATTACGAGTGAGGCCCTCATTACTTCATCTTATATGCTTTCTATTATTATTTGGTAATTATATTATAGCAAGTCTTTAAAATATTTGTGGCCGCCCAGGAGAGTGAAGCCCTAAGCTATAGCTTGTTTAGCTTATACGTAAATCTGGCACTGGAAGTGGAGCAGCAGGACGTCGTTCTAGCTACACCACAATTATTATTGTTTATTTTTCTCAAACGATTAAAGAACAAACTTTAATACTGTAGAACAATTGGAGCACAAACGATTTAAAATACCTTTTTATATTAATTGATGATTTCAAGGTTGGGGGGGAGCAGGAGGACGTCGTTCTACCCAAGCCTCAACTAAGTACCTTTCTTTTTTCTGAAACGGTTAAAGAAGAAACGTTAATAGTGTAAAAAAAATCAGAACAAATAGAGCACAAACGATTTACTCTGCTTTCTTACAGTAACTGATTATTTCAAGGTTGCCGGGGGGAGGAGGAGATCTGATGACGTCTTTGTAGGTGCACCACAATTGTTTTTCTTTATTTTTCTAAAATATTTAAAGAATGCACTTTGATACTCTAGAACAAATTAGATAAGATAAGATATGCTTTATTGTCATTAAATAACTGTGTTGCAATACACATTGTCAAAGATAGCACAAACACACACACACACACACACATATATATATATATATATATATATATATATATATATATATATATATATATACATACATATATAAGTTTTATCACACTACCAAGCAAGTTTTATCTATGTATCATTGTTCTTGCTTTCAACTCTTGATACAGATTTCTTCAAATTCAGAGATACTATACACAGAATTGCTTATAAGGAAGGATTTTCAAAAGTTTTTGAAGTTGTCATGAGGCATTGTGCGTACATTTTGTGGTAATACATTAAGTAATTTCATACCTGTATACTTATAACTCTTTTGAGTAGTGGTTAACCTAACTCGTAACATATTAAGGTCGTCTTTACGCCTAGCATTGTAGGAATGAACATCACTTCGGTGATTAAAATTGTCTAAATTTTCTTTAATATACACGAGACATCGATAAATAAATAAAGAAGGCAATGTCATAATTTGAATTTCCTGAAACACTTCATTGCATGATGCAGTTTTAGGCAATCCCTTAATTATTTTTACTGCTTTTATTTGCCATTTGAAAACATTCTGTGCACCAGAAGAATTACCACAGAATATTATTCCATACTCCAAATGTGAATGAAAAAAGCATTGTACGATGTTATAAGATATTTCTCACTAATTACAGCTTTTAATTTACGCAATAAAAACAATACTCTGGATAACTTTCTACGTAACTTTTCTGTATGTTCATTCCAATTTAACTTTGAATCGACGTACATTCTTAACAGTTTTACAGATTTCCGTGTATCTGAATGACTCGTAGTACCGGTATTACTAACATTAATGTACATAGTTTCTGTTTTATCCTGATTTTCTGTAACTCCGTTACATTTAAACCATATAGAAGACTACTCTAAGATTTCGCTATTCCTACTTGAACATCAATTATATTTGTCTGAATTTACAACAGTATATTGTCAGCATATAAAACACAACTATTGGGCAAAAAACTTGGAAAATAATTTATATATATATAAGAAAAAGTAAGGTGAACAATACACTACCTTGTGAAACACCATTTGTTATACACATGAAACTTGACTTTCGTTTCCAATGCGAACAACTTGTTTTCTATTACTAAGATAAGATACGATGCAATTAAAGACAATGGCAAGCCAATAATTCCTTAATAGTGTCGAAAGCCTTACTCAACTATAATAATGTAATCCCAGCATGAAGACTGTTCTCAAAATTATCTAACACTTCTGATACTATATTTTCCACGGCTTTAGTCGTGGAACACCCAGGTCTAAATCCAAATTGCATATTATGAAATAATAATATGTCATTTTCCTCAAAATATCTTGACAATTGATTCTTAATACATTGCTAAAAACCTTAGATATTACTGGTACCAAAGTTATTGGGCGATAGTTATTAAGCTCAGTTTTATCATTTTTCTTGTAAATCGGAACTGTAGCAGTCTATTTAAAGAAGTCCGGAAATTCACCTTCGAGTAGTACGCAATTGAATAAATAGGTCAAAGGTTCAACTATTATGTCTATTATCTTCTTTAGCATGTTAGAAAACCTATTTATATATCCTCACTACTCGAAACGTTTAATTCGTTGACCACTGTCAGTACAGTTGTAATATTTATAGGGGTCCATAGAAAATGAGTACTAGGTTGATTACTATTTTTCTGTGTCAACACGCATGCGAAATCTACTTGTGAACTAATGTCATTTTCGTACGTACCAGTTAGTTCGTTTGCACTATTTACAGAACATTTATTGAACTTATTTGGGGATGTCTTTATCGAGTCTTTAACCACCTGTTTTCCGAGATCCCTGTAAATAATAGACCAGGCTACAGAGCACTTACTTTTTGAATTATTTATGAAATTCTCATTCGCAGCAATTTTCGCCATCTTAATTTCTTTTCTGCACAATTTTCTTTATGTTATATGTCTCTTTGTTACTGGCTGACCCTGTCGCATTAGCTATGTTATAAAGAGCCATTACTTTATTCCGGACCAGTTGAAGGCGAGGTGTAAAACATTTGGTATTTCATGTGGTCAATTTGTTAACGCTGTTGTGGGGAGTAGTTCATTCTTTTACAGGACAACACTCATCTAGATATTTAGTCAAAGTTGTTGCGCGATTTTATTTAATCTCATAAAAAAGGAGCCATAATTTGAAGATAGCTGTTTAGTTATACTGCTTGTAGACGATCCAAGAAAGCTCGAACAAGACTCTTGTTCAAGACCATTCAAGACTATTTGATGAAAAAGACGTCAGCACTGACGTCATTTTTCTCTTGAATTCAATAGTTTCGTTTAAGAAATTTCGTTTCGGTCATGTTCTAAACAATCCAATTCAAGAGCATTCAATAGCTAATCAGCGTTCGAGTTTGTGTGCAGGAAAGTACAAAACAAGTAAGATGACGTCGTGAGACAGAGATGAAGTTGAATAAATATCTTTTCGTTACTCTTTTCCATAATTATATGATATTCCAAGTGTGTATTATAATAAACAAAACTAATATTTGCGCCGGAAGATATTGTTAGTATTTTTTGTTGATAATATTCACGATTTGTAGTTATAATCCTTGCATGACCATAACTTTTGTTAAATTTTGAGGCAATGAGAAGTATAAGTATTAATTTGAGAATTTAATATACAAGAATACCGGGTGTAGATTAAGGAAGAAGAGTCCATTAAATAAAAAAAAATATAACTGACTTTTCTTGATTTAATAAAACTTTTTGTACTGTTATTAATCTCTGATAATATCAAATAATTGCGTACAGATTGATAATATGTTCGCAAAATGAAGTATCCTGGAAATGATTATATGTTATCCTACTGTAATCTAAGTATTTTATCACGAAATCCACACGTAGTATTTGAGAAGTTATTTCTTAAGCTAGAGGTTGCTTTCACGCGCAGATTAATTTTACTAGTGCTTTCCCTTAAGGTACAAATGTGCATCCTAACATATGCTACATACAAGACTGTGCAAATATAATAATAAATAAATAAAATTGAGATGCTATTTAACAGTGTCGGGGCAGGAGATTGAAGGGGGTCCACTGGAGAGTAGTCCGTACGGAGCAGGCGCGTCATCGACTGAGGTTATAGTACAAGAATAAGAATCATGTATAAATTAGAATAGTGCAACAAACCCTTGACATCGTATTCACTCATTTGAACTGAACTATAGCTCTTGTAATGATTTGATACTGGTAACATTAAACTTGTAAACATAAAATACTGGTTTCCTACATTATGCAGGCATGTTTCGACAGTGGGAATTATTACTGTATCTCAGATAATTCTACTTCATACATACTAACACATTTAACAGTAAAATTACTATTCGTTTGACGGGTTATTCTTAACCAGTACCAAAACACGGATAAATTTGTGAAGAAAGTCTGATGCAGATATGGGCGGTAAATCCTGTAGCTGAAAAATATTATCATTGTTTCGTTTGGTTTTCTGTGATTTCAGCCTTTTCTTTAAACAGTCTTCGATGCAAAGCATAAATAACATTAAAAGGCAGTAATTGCCTCGTGATACATACAATTTTACGAAAAAGTTCGATTTTTTCTTTCTGAGTGTGGTTCTGTCATCAGCACTCCATTTGCAGAATAATATATTTTTTTAAAAAGCTTAGTATAGGGAACGATTTTATATCTAAGCAACATTTTACTTTTTAACGTCACCTAACCTAACTCGCATTTAATGTAAAAGGGACAAACTACTTAGTGAAAATTCGATGGGATTGCTGCAAAATCAATTGACATGTGTTCTAAATTATTTATTATAATCTATTAAATTACAAGTGCCTGCAGAAGGTTACGAAAAATATACTAATATTATAGGTATTCATGCGCAGGTGTGAACTAAATCACTACTTTCGCTTTCATTTGTTTTGATAGTCACAGTCTCTTGTTTTGGACTGCCATCTATTAACAAGAATATGAAACAGATTTAATACCTCTATGATCGTGTAAAAGTTGTTTCAAGTCCGTTCGAGACTCTTGTTCAAGTGTCTCGAACAATTCTCCTTTGAACGTGTAAATTTGAATTATTGAATGGTCTTGTTCAAGCTTTCTTGGATTGTCTACAAGAAGCATTAGCTTTTGTTGCCATAGAAACCAGCCTTGACCTTGGCCTCCTGGCAGTCAGGCGGGTGGGTAGACAGGTGCTGACATCAATAATGTATAACCAGAGGAAAATACGCAACGAACCTTCATACGACAGAGGAACATGTTACCAGCGTGATCCAACTAGAAAGTAGTCTTCAAAATTATAACCTATAGTGTAAAATGTGGACTGTTTAATGGACCTATGTGTTGTTAGTGTTTGACCTTTATAGTCAAAATTATACTAAAATGGAACTATTAGTCGATGTTAAATTAGAATAAATATTTCTTCTAGTGAACTTACTAAATTGAATCTTAACTGACTTTCCGGCGAAACAATTGGAAACAGAAAGTGATAAGTGTTGTGGATTGGTGATTTATTTTTCATATAATTGTATACTGTGGAAGATTTGAGGTATTTTTTGATTTAAGTGGCACTTGAAGAAATTAGCGAGAAATATTTGTGTTGAACCAAAATTAGCAACACTTTGAATGCGGAATAATTTGTTTGGTTGTATTCTTTGGTTTTGATTAAATACTTGTGTTCATTTACATGGCCATTTGAAATTTTATATTTAATAGTGAAGCCATATCCGCAGTTGCAATAACAGTATAATATATCATCCAACAACCTTGGTACAAAGTCCACATGAAATTATGAAATACTTCAGAAATATTTTTACCGTTTAAATCTACACTTTCTCAGTTAGTTCCCCTTAGAATACTTCGTAATGTTTGTATGTTAGCTTCCCCCAATATTCTAAACTTTTCAGTTCTAATATAGTAAAAATTCATGCATACTGTCACAGGAATCAGAGCCACAAGTCTTCATGATCAGATAGCAAGGCTGTATGATACCACACGACATGTTGGTTTTATCTTCGTTAGTAAGTACATTATCTAGGCATGCAGGTTTTCTGGTCTGTTGTTCATTAACGTACTAATAGTTGTAAGATCTGAGGATATCACAGAAAAGACTTCGTACCGGTGAATGAATTAGAACGTGAATATTCACGTCACCAATAAAGAATACTTTATTTTTTTATTTATTAAGATAAATGTTTAACTCTTACCAATCAGCAATGAAAATATTGTTATCTGAGTTTGGGATTCGATATATAAACACAATTATACTTTTGTTCTTTTTAGTAATAATCCAACTACTTCAAAGCTCTGTTCAATACAAAAACATTTTATATTCAAAACAGTGTATTCAATATTAAACGAACTTTTTTTTAGATATATACCTACACCACCATGTAGTATTGAATCTCTACAGAATATAGCGGCTAACCTATATCCTGTTGGAACATACGAATGTATTTCTTCATTTGCAAGCCAGTGTTGATTGATGCATAATATATCACAGGGAACTGTATCTAAGATAATTTCAAGTTCAGCCAACTTGTTTCTTAATGATTGAAAATTTAACTGGAGTATTAGTACATTGTGCAGGGCTTTGTTAGTACCATGCTTCATAGAAAAGCTATTATTATTATTTCTTGCCTCTATTATACCACTTATATCACTAAAATGAAGAGACGTCGGTAAACTTGAAGTTTTCACCCGGTCCCAAGCAATTTTATTCATGGTGTCGGGTGAATTTAGTTTTCCTGTGCTACCCATGGCATCGCTATTTCTTTCTTACTTTCAAAGTTACTGCCTACGTCCTTATCAACTATTTCGCAAATCTTAGTACTTAATTCATCCTTATCCTTTTGATTGAGATGCATACCGTGCTGAGTGTATATTGCTCTACCTAACTTACTGATATCCACCATTACAACATTCTTAAAGTTATTGCAGATTGTTTTTAATTTTAAGTTAATTCTTTGTACAGCTTTATTAACGCACGAGTCTTCAATAAGATCATGGCGATAAGGGATATTTACCACATTTGTTTTACAGTTATTCAACATAAAGAGTTGATTTGCAATTCTACTAACAGCCTCACTACCTTCATTCTTCGCCACACCATTTGTTTCACTTAATATTACTACACAGTTATCTTCGTTATTTGCAATGTTGGGATTAATACTAGGCAGCATAACAACGCTTTTAGCTCCAGGCTTGTATTTCCTTGCACTGCCAACTTACACACAATCTGAAAAAGACTGCACTTATTTAATATAAAAACACATTTACGTCTGATGAGGATCTTGGCTAGAAGATCCAAACGTCACGTGTAAATGTGTTTTTATATTAAATAAGTACATTCTTGTTCAGCAGTGTGTTTATTTTACTGCCAACTTGTGTTTAGAATTACTATTCACTTTCTCGGACAGTCCACGACAGTGACTATCACCATATATGTACACTTGCGCGTTTATACTAGGCTTTCTTCTTGCATTAGTTTTATTGTTTGTAACTTTCGGCACGTTTGGTTGCATAATAGTTTTTCCCTTGTACATAGGTATCCTCGTACTATTCTTCTTTTCTGAGTTTCTTAAAGGTTTTTCATTTGAATTCACGTCTCCTTCACTTCCGACGTTTTCCAACACACAGTATGTTTTCGCTTACAATTGTTTTACCTGATATCATATTAGAATATTTGGGTCTGGGCCTACTGTAACTTATATTTTTTTGTCCACTGGTTGGAGGTGTTTTAAGTTTGAACAATTGATTCTACTGACTTCACTTTTTGTTGCAATATTTCATTTTCTGGTTTTAGTGTCTTCATGTCCTCCTGTAACACATTTATCATTTGTAAAACGCTGCCAATGTCTTCATTAACATGACAATGGTTTATGCTTACCATGTCTGACTGCATGTTTCTCCCTTGCATTTCATTGCTATTAGTCACGTTGACTTGTGCTATTACTCAAACTAGACCAAATGGAGCACAAATGATTTAACCAGCTTTCTTACATTAACTGATGATTTGAAGGTTATGGGGGCCGGGGCGAGGTCTTTGTAGCCCCACCACACTTATTTTTCTTAATTTTTCTGAAACGGTTACATAACAAACGTTTATAGTATAGAACAAATTAGACCAAATTGAGAAGAAACGATTTATCCTTTTGTCACTCGCACTGTTGATAAAACAAACAAACAGGTGAATAAAAACTAATGATTTTTACGAACAGTCGCATTAGCGGAATCACCCTTACTTCCAATTCTCAAGTGGTTCCTCCTTCTTTTCCACGTAAAATCTCGCTGACGTGATGCAATTGTAGTAGCTTCCAGTACAGGTTGAGGAAATAGTTTCGTCTGTTTTTGCTTTTTTCAAACGCGCAAGTAGTTCCGTGATAAACGTAGCAAACATATATTTTTATGGAGTTTGAAATAATCCAACGCGCTATCAATAAAGTGATAATTACTGTTTATGAGTGAAGTTTTGTTTCTCTAATCAATGTGTCGCTTCTTGAATACAAGCGAAATACAGAACTTGGTTTGACAATATTAATTACGACTCTTATGTTACCTATCGGAAATTAGTGGCTACTCAAAGTGATTCGCATTTAAGTAATGAAAAAGGTGAATGATGATTATATTGATCATGATAGTGAAGCAGATAAGAACAGTGTGGATGCAGACTCATGCAAACGATATGGATGTTACAGTTACAGTGAAAATAGTGAAGATTGTTTCATTGGGAAAGATAGAAAAACAACATGGAAATAGTAACTGGCAGCGCCGGCAAAGACAAAGTGTAAAAGCATTGTGAAAAAATGCTACGAGCGAAACTTACTGCTAAAGTATCACTGAGTAAATTGATTTTTTTTTAAATTTAACGATATAGCCGTGATTGATGAAATTGTAAAATGTGCTAAAAAGTATTTGGACAAATTACAAACAAGTTTCGACGAAGAACGCACCGCAACTGTACAGTAATTTCAAGAGCGTGGGTGTGTCGATGGTTTGAGCTTTAGTTCGCATTTTTGCCATGAATCAAGATATTTTGAGAGCACTATAGCAGCAATTCGAGATGTTCTAAGTAATTTACTCAAAAATTGGATGCATTACTTCAAATAAACGTTACTAAATATATTGTTTGTATCTCAAAATGTCAATGTTGGGGAAAAGCAAACGCGCGAGTAGTTATGTCACTAAATTTGGCGCGAGTGACAAAAAGTTAAGCTGCTTTCTTACATTAACTGATAATTTCAAGGTTGTTGGTGGGCCAGGACGAAGTCGTTCTAGCCTCACGACTATTGGTTGTCAATTTACTTGGAGAGTACAACAGAACTAATTCTCTTACTTTGGAACAAATTAAAACAGATGTAGTACAAACGAAATGATATTTTTTTTTTGCTTGTGGCAGATGGGGGAGGGAGAGGTAGACACAGATTCAGGGTTCCTTTCTTTGGAGTGGTTACGTAGGCGGGCGAGTAAATCTAAGTTAAGAATAATGACATATCAATCATTTTGGAGCTATCTGAGAAATTCGGGGCATCTTTTCGTAGCGCTTTGCGTCAACGCAATGGAAAATTTATGTTTGAGTTTGCGATTTTTGGTATTGTAGTTATACTTGCTTATTGCGTTATTTACATTGAGATGAATCCGCTGACTTTGTGCCAAACATTACGAAATAAGGCCTGCATTGTAGATTGACAGAATTGTAGATTGGAGAATGTGTTAACTTCTATTACTCTGGTGAGCATTGCGACTAATATTTAGCCCGAAAATGAATGCTGCGAAGAAAATTTTCATTTTTTAATTTTTGTTACAAAGTAAGTTGATTAAAGAACGCTTTTTGAAAGGCCAAAATCAATACACTAATGGATTTAATAACAAATAGGAAAATCATTATTTACCTACATATTTCGTGATGCAAATAGAATAACGAAAAATATCGTATGGGTTAACCAGGACACTCAGTAATCATTTGCGTTAACACAATGCGAAATTTGATACTTAGGTAGCGACTATGGGCATAATAATTATAACGATTGTTTGCATTTTTGCATTACGTTGCTATAATCACAATTTTTGGGAAAACTGATACGGAATGACAACCAACGACAGTAACTGTGGCGACTCTTGAATAGTGATGGGTAAATAACCGGGAAGATATTTTTCGGGAATATTCCCTAAGAAAATTTTCGGAAAGATTCCCAAATGGGAATTTTTCCTAAAAAAATATGTACAATCACAAAGAAAATTCATGTATTTATTTATATATTTCATTTTCCACCGTAAGAACTTAGTATTCATGGCTTCGTCAACAAGTACAGTTACAATTACAATTATTAATAATAATAATTAGAGATACGCTACTATTAATAATACAATCATTAGAAAAATAATATATAATAATACAATATATATAATAATAATAATAATACAAAATATATACGTAAAAATAAAGCTTAAACTAAAAGTGTACTTTTAGAGAAAATATAAATTGTTCCTTGTTTTATATATTTCAAAGTTGAAATAAATCTTAATATTTACATCACAAAGAAAGATCACACTGAAAATATTCATCTAAACCATAGGAAAGGTCTTTAAGTAACAGCAACTTGAGGTGCATTTCAAACTGCAGGTTTGCCATTCGTTTGACAAGATCTGGCAATTTATTACAAAGTTTTATTCCTATCTGGTGTAACGAATTTTGAGTTCTTGTTAGACGGAAATTTTGTATATGAATATGATTGGTTGTTCTTGTGTTGTATTGGTGTAGGTCCGAATTGAGTGGAAAGTTTCTTTTATTCACATGTATGAATGATGTGGTTTCGAGAATGCATATACATGGCAATGGTAATATTTTGTGTATGAATGTGATTGGTTGTTCTTATGTTCTATTGGTGTAGGTCCGAATTGAGTGGAAAGTTTCTTTTATTCACAGGTATGAATGATGTTGTTTCGAGAATGCATATACATGGCAATGGTAATATTTTGAATATGAATATGATTGGTTGTTCTTGTGTTGTATTGGTGTAGGTCAGAATTGAGTGGAAAGTTTCTTTTATTCACAGGTATGAATGATGTTTTTTCGAGAATGCATATACATGGCAATGGTAATATTTTGTATATGAATATGATTGGTTGTTCCTGTGTTGTATTGGTGTAGGTCCGAATTGAGTGGAAAGTTTCTTTTATTCACATGTATGAATGATATTGTTTCGAGAATACATATACATGGCAATGGTAATATTTTGTTTTTGAATATGATTGGTTGTTCTTGTGTTGTATTGGTGTAGGTCCGAATTGAGTGGAAAGTTTCTTTTATTCACATGTATGAATGATGTTGTTTCGAGAATGCATATACATGGCAATGGTAATATTTTGAATATGAATATGATTGGTTGTTCTTGTGTTGTATTGGTGTAGGTCCGAATTGAGTGGAAAGTTTCTTTTATTCACAGGTATGAATGATGTTTTTTCGAGAATGCATATACATGGCAGTGGTAATATTTTGTATATGAATATGATTGGTTGTTCTTGTGTTGTATTGGTGTAGGTCCGAATTGAGTGGAAAGTTTCTTTTATTCACAGGTATGAATGATGTTGTTTCGAGAATGCATATACATGGCAATGGTAATATTTTGTATATGAATATGATTGGTTGTTCTTGTGTTGTATTGGTGTAGGTCCGAATTGAGTGGAAAGTTTCTTTTATTCACATGTATGAATGATGTTGTTTCGAGAATGCATATACATGGCAATGGTAATATTTTGAATATGAATATGATTGGTTGTTCTTGTGTTGTATTGGTGTAGGTCCGAATTGAGTGGAAAGTTTCTTTTATTCACAGGTATGAATGATGTTTTTTCGAGAATGCATATACATGGCAGTGGTAATATTTTGTATATGAATATGATTGGTTGTTCTTGTGTTGTATTGGTGTAGGTCCGAATTGAGTGGAAAGTTTCTTTTATTCACAGGTATGAATGATGTTGTTTCGAGAATGCATATACATGGCAATGGTAATATTTTGTATATGAATATGATTGGTTGTTCTTGTGTTGTATTGGTGTAGGTCCGAATTGAGTGGAAAGTTTCTTTTATTCACATGTATGAATGATGTTGTTTCGAGAATGCATATCCGTGGCAATGGTAATATTTAAAGTTTCTGAAACAGTGGTCTGCTTCTTGTATGAAAGGGAATTGATAACATTATTCGTAACATTTTCTTCTGCATTGTAAATACTTTCTTTGCATGAGATGTATTACCCCAGAAAATGATTTCATACGATAGAATTGACTGGATTAACCGAAATAAATTGTTTTCAATGTTTCTGTAGTTAGAATCTTACTAACTTTACGTATAAGATAGATTCTCACATTTGTTTCTTCAGCAAATCATTCACGTGTTCATCCCATGTTAACTAAGAGTCTAATTTTAACCCTAAAGATTTACAAGTGTCAGATACCTGCATGAGTTCCCCGTCTCCATATACGTATTTGGTGTATATTTAGAGAGTTCAGTTTTCCTTCATTGAAACTCATTATGGTTGTTTTTGCTGGATTCAAGTTGGTTTATCCATTCTGTAATTTTATCTGTCGTGTTCTTAAATATGAATTCTTCGGAGCAAATGTTATTTGGAATTTCAACTAAAATGTTTGTATCATCCGCAAAAGTTGACTTTTACAGTTATTGTTCCTTTACAGCATATACAATTCGATGAACAAAATGTCGTAGCACATGGGATGAAACGTTGATGGCATATGCTGCGCACGCCCTTCGGCGTCGTTACAACAACTGCACAATAAAGATATATATTAGATGTAAAACTGTTATATTGTAAAACGAAACAAAATCATCAATATCAAACAATGAAATTTTTTAGCATTTCTGACGACGTATGCGACCAAGTTCAGCAGTCAACGTGTTAATATTTTATTGTATTTAGAGAGTACGCATAAATTTATATTTAGTTACAATATGTTCTATAAAATAAATATGAGGAATTAATGGTATACTAAGTCCTCATATTTTTACGGGGCTAAACAGTTTGAATTTATAAGTAACTGTATTTTCTAAACTTCACTCTACTACTGATATTATAAACATAGTAAAATTTTTAAATGTTATAAACAAATTGTATTGGGTACCAATTTATTACCAGGAGTTCCATGTCTCACCAATTTATTAACATTTGCGCACATATTTTTATGTTCACAAAATTTGCTAGATACTGACTTATCTTTATAATATAGCACGTAACATTGCCACACACGACCTTCTTCCTACCCATTTTCAAAATTCCATGCGTTAATTCACATGTAAAAGAAGTCCGAGTACCTCTTCAGAAATTCGAGTCAGCGACATGAGACAGACCGACGTCTATTACTAACGGTAGTTCTGTGTGTATTAATAGTACCTAATCTCTATTTCTACATAATGTCTACATTACTTTAAAAAGTTGTTCGTTTTCATCATTTGTAATTTAGTATTTTGCTTCTTTTTATTGCAAATGGAAATGGAACTTAAAAAATCATATGATTAGTTATATAAAGTAGTCAACGAATTTTAATTTTTACACCTCATAATTAACTTTAACCTAGACGTAAATCATAATAAATGAAAATAAAGTAATTTGTCATTTTTTCTCATAATATGGAAGATAAAATAAAGAAATGAAAACAAATTCCTTTCCGATAATTGATATACGAGGGAAAAAACGGGACTATTCCCATTTTTTATTTTCCTTCCCACCGGGAATATTCCCACTGCCCATCACTACTCTTGAATAAGTTGACATTGATAAAACTTAACATTTTACAAATACAATAAACGAAAGAATTAACTGGAGGAATTTAATTTACGGTGGAAAACATAACTGATCTCAAAACAAAAGTACAAACAAAACACAAATCACTTTTTGTTCATTGTTATGCATATTATTATTATTATCATTAAAATTATTATTAATATACTAGGTCTTCTTTATGCTTGTGAAGAAGAAGAAGAAGAACTTATTTTTAAATTAGCAATTATTCTGTATCATGTTAAAACCTGATAGTATATTTGATTGGAAGTACCGTCTATAATTGCTGGGAGAGTATCCTTGAAATATCGAGTAGAGTCGCCGTTATGGCGAGTAAATCGTGTTTTGTGTGCTCTGTGAGGACGAGAGTTCAGTAGAGCGTCTATACATATACACTACACTTACATGCTTTTTCCCTTTACACTTCTATACATTCCCTCCTTTTTTCTAACTTTTTTCCATTCAGTTTACACTCCTCTTCTCTCGACCTTTTGGCCTGTCCAACTTGCCCTTCAACCCTCTTTAACTATTCGAACTTCTCTCCATATTTTGACCTTTTCCTATTGTACCATACTTCTCCCTAGGTTTGCCTTTTTCCCGATTGCGACACTACTTTTTCACGTATTTTTTACTTTATCATACTTACTGCTTTGTATCTGTTTTACGACTTTGTACACATCTTGTCACATTTTATCATTTTTCCACTAGTCAAATCTTTACATTTTGTGCTTTTAATTAACTTTCTAACTATCTAAATAAACGATATTTTGGAAAATTATTGTGATGCTTACTTCAACAAACAAATGCCGGGAGAGTGGTCTTGGCTAAGAAAATCGTAGAGTGATTATTATAAGATGTTTCAACTTCTTTCCCCGCAGAAATTGGTGTGACAACTAACGCCGCCACCCAAAGGTGTTCGGGTAGTATGAACTACTGAAAACAAAAACTAATCGTTTATGTTATTTGACCGTTCATAGCGGAAGCAACCAGTGAAAGCGGTAAATTTCAAATCTATTGTTATCACTCCACTGGGCAGATCTTTACGCGAAGAGGAGCAGCATTGGTTTTTACTGTGTACGCATTGGTCTCTGCTCGAAAATAAAAAAAGTGCTTCTTTGTATATATATAAATTTTATAGTTTCATAATACCGAACAATATCAAGTGCGTTGTGTGTTCGAAATATAAAAAGGGACTAAGATGTTTCCTATTTTAGATTTCCTACAGACAACGAAAGGTAAGTAGCTTTCAACTCCATACTTCAAATATGGAAAGTCTACAGGCAAAACTTATTTTCCAAATAAGATTAGAAGTAAAATTACACCATTTTACTTTGGAGACGAAAGTTAGGTTTCCAAAACGTAAATAATGCCTACATGTAACTTGCTAAAGATTGGTCATCCCGCACAATAGTCCGTCATGGAAGTTTATAATTTTATTTTTTTATAATTTTACGGCATATGGGTGAGTGCATGTGATCACGGATTGTATAAGATACTAATTTCCATTGTTGAAGCATTTGTGTACAATGTAGGGAACAAGTATTTTGTGCTTACTTACTAGGGATAAAATAGGCGAGAGTATGTTATGGCTGCTAGTTTAAACAAGTGAACTATTTCCGCACGATTTATGGTTACAAGTAAAGAGTTACTAATGTTAAATCATTGCGTGCTCAAAATTATGTGATTTTATCGCATGCAATTTTTTTCACTATTCTCGATATTGCGAATTCCCTGGGTCTCCTGCTCCTTACAAACGCACAGCCGCGTTTCTGCTCTGACTCTCTTAGATACCATTACAGCTTTGTTTTCGCCACCTGCCACATGTCGCTCGTGCTTTGTACTTCTGCTCTGATTCAGAAAGGTAGCGTTTACGCATTTACTAACCATCTAACGTAAGTTCGTGCTTTCACGCAGTGTTTTTTTCGTACGTATGTACTTGTAAGGGAAAGACATGAGTTTGCACGCCTATTATCAATCTGCACACCTGTGGATGGTGCTAAGCTGGCTTGTGCCGAAATAATTGTAATAGGCGGGCCAGCTTAGTACCAGTCTAGAGCGTCTTAGTGAATAACATGCAGATTTTTTTAACATACTATTCTCTAGGTGCACTGGAGAGTATATATTTTTTTTTTGTTTGTTTTATCAGAATTTCAACTTCCTCGAAATAAGAAGCTGTTTAAGTTTCGATACGCTCTGCCGCGCCAAAGCTATGTACTTAGTGAACGAAATAAAACCTAACCTAATCATAAGTCGTCATTAGCATGTTGAAAATCTTGCGGGGATTAACAGAATATGCTTGAACTTAACAATGAAAAGCTTTAGATAAACTTTGATTTGAATTTTGCGTTTAGACCCAGGGTGTTATACATTGTGGTGCTTATTTGATATTAGCTAAGAATATTGTAATTTTATGGTCAAAGTGACTTAGTGCGTATGAAAGAGAATTCTGTAGAATATTAGTTTCTATCATCGAAGCATATATCCAGTATCTTGGAAACCAGTGTGATATTTACAAATATAATGTTAGGCCCCTATACACTATAAGATAGATCCTAGAAAATCTCTTACGATTTGTCCTAGAGTCAAAATCTCAACGTGTATGGCATCAGATCGCATGTCATTTCGTGTGTTCTGAACGATCCTATGAGATTTCTCTTGCTTACAGCACGCTCTATTTCGGAAAGAAAAGTTGTAAGATTTTGATTTAAGCGACATCAGGTGAGAGAAAGTTTAAACAAAACAAGTGAAAACACAACTGATAAGGTATCTTCTCATCGTGCAGGTTTACTTTAGGCGACTACTCGAAATAATTGTTGAAAAATTATAATTTTTCACTGTTTCCTAAATGATTTGCGTTGGTCGACATGAAAATATCTTACATAGCATAGATAAAATCGCTCAAGGGCACCATCAAAAGCAATTGTTTATAAACCACAATACCTTTACGATTTGTGTACAAATACGGTCTCCAGATATATAGTATAAAAACTATAGTGCAAAAAACGCAAACCAAGTTGTGCTAGGTGGTTTCTAGAAAGTAGTTTCTCGGTATTCCAAGTTCTTTAAGAACGTTGTATAATGTTTCTCTCCTCACCGAGTCGTACGCCTTTCTAAAATCAATAAATATTTAATGCACCGGGCTGTCGTATTTCCACTTTCTTTCGAGTATTTGGCGAATGGTAAATGCTCAATCTTGCAAATGGTCAATCTTGCTATTAGAATGTTTGAAAGGATTTCATAGGAAGTTGACAGAAGAGAAATGCCTCGATAATTATGTTTACTAAGGTTGGCTTTTCTTTTTAGTATAGCGGTTAAGAGAAGTGAAAACTGAACCATTACTCAGCGGATATTCGACACTTAGACAAACAATGAACAAACAAGCGCGTCACCTGCAATTCGTAATAAAGAATGATATTTAGTATATCTCCCAACTTGTTGCATGGCTCTAGAACGGAGTACCTTGTTTTTTCCTAGATTGTGATAAAGGTAAAGAAAGCTGTCCTGCGGGAATTCTAACCCCCCTTCGCTATCTCAGACATATTTTCTGAAGTGAGTAACACTGGAGATCTTATATGCGTTGGGGAAGATACTAAATATCAGCCCGAAATAAATAAACTGAATTACAATTTATAATACGTGGTAGCTCAAGTTCAGGCAAATTGGAAACAGTTTTCTGTCGGCGTAATATTTCTGCACAGTATACAAAAGCTCTATATTATGAGTAAAGTGTAGCATTGCTAATGTAGAATCATTACAAGTGCTATAGGTAACCACATATCTGCGAAACCCCACGAGATTTCACTACCATCGCGTACGTAAATACTCACCATCACTTTCGCGTCTGCTCCCTATAGCCACGCCCTCGAGGAGGCTCCTTGCTACGATTAAGCCCTAACTATGTTAGTAGCATTGTTGATTTTACTGGCTACTCATACATGTATAGATAGATAAATATATAGATATATATAGTATGAAAGTAGATCTGAAAAGGTGGGGGACGGTAGGTAGAGGTGTCACGTCACGCCGTTCCCCCTGTACTTTTTCCCTATATATATATTTGCATTATCCTTACTTACGTACATGAACACCATCGGTGACATGCCTGTTTCCAACCCACCCACCCCGGCACTGCCGGTTGCGCAATATCTTCGCTTTACTCTGAGTCGATTAGTTAGCATTCGGTATGCTGAGTTTGAGAACTAATGGCTGGATTGTAGTTTGTTCGTGTGCGGTTAGATTTTCTCTTTCGTGATAGTGATCCTGCGATTGCTGAATTTTTGACCTCGTGTTTCCTATAGTTTGGTGTCCTTTGTATCTGTAACTTGTGTTCATTTGTCAGTTTTTTGTGTTGTGTTCCTATCTAATCTATATTCTTGTTTTCCGCTTTGATAGCGGCAAATTCCAACGGTTCTGTGCCTAACCAGGCCACTTTAATGACTGCTTCTACTTCTAATGCTTTGGTGATCGATTCTAAAGATGATCATTCAACTACTGCACCTACTGTTCCTAATAATGTTTGAACTGCTCATCATTTGGGCCCTTATATTGTTCATATCACGGATTCCGGCAGTATTGGTAGACAACATCCTAGGAAATAGGGTCGTT
The DNA here is from genome assembly GCF_964235325.1 of Thermobia domestica. Taxonomy (NCBI): domain Eukaryota; kingdom Metazoa; phylum Arthropoda; class Insecta; order Zygentoma; family Lepismatidae; genus Thermobia; species Thermobia domestica. The sequence continues at coordinate 268,368,204 of NC_137460.1, read as the reverse complement.
CATTACATACACATGGTTTTGCAGACGTATTGGATTTGAAACAAGCAGGTCGTAGCTTACTTAAAGTTTATTCTCGTACTGGTTCTGCAGCGAACCAATTCCTTACAAATCCGTTATTACATGCAAATGACTGGAAAGCTATATAAGTTTCCCGCACTCACTATCAAGTTTCCCGCAAAGATTTTACACGTAATGTGGACCCGTCTCTCAGTGAAGCCGATCTACTGTCAGATATAAAGAGTTCCGCAAAAATAACCCACGTGAGACGTTATATTTTGTACCAATTCTTCTCCTGTTCCGAGTTCTGACCCTCCCTCTGCAACGGTCGAGGGGGCTCCATCCCCCGCGCTCCCTCTCCGACTCCCCTCTACATCCTCTTCATCCTCTCCGAAAGCACCTACTAGTATAGTTTTAACCTTCGATACCAATATTCTGCCCGACTATTGTATCTTTTTTTTACATGCGCCTTCCAGTGGCCACTTATATACCTCAACTCAAACAATGTTATAAATGCTTCCATTCTGGTCATTATTGTCAAAATTGTAAATGGCGCCCCCATTGCGCCACTTGTGGCTTAGAATGGCATACTTGATCTGTCTGTAAAGCACAAACTCATTGTCTCCATTGTTCAGTTGCTCATGTTGCCACATCTCGTACCTGTCCCGAACGGATCTTCCAAATCCAAATAAATCAGCTTATGGCCCTGGAAAACCTCTCCTTTCAAGAAACCAAACGCCGCGCGCATAATACTACACCCTCTTCTGTTCCTTTGCCTCAATTCTCTACGCATTCCTCTACTTCTCCTCCTCCTTCTCACCGCCCGTTATCTTTGCACTGCAAAACTTCCTCCTCCCGTTTTTACTGTTGGCTCTACTTCTGACACCCCGAAAGAAAGATCTTTTGCTCACGTCCCTTACAATAATAATCCTTATAATAATCGGATTCAACCTGTTTCAAGGTCTTCGTCGCTCACGCATACTTCTCTTAAATCAGATTTTACTTTACATTCACCTTTTCGAGTATCCTCTTCAGTTCCTCTTCTCCTACCAAACTGAGTGGCACTAAACCCCTTTTCTCCAGTGCTCTTAAGACTATCCTTCAAGTTCTGGAAACACGTCCGTCTGTTTACCTCCCAAGAATTGAATACCTGTTTACAAATAAAGAAATACCTACCTTCACTTTCATTATGCAACTCTTAACTGTATCCCTTCCTACCATACTCCAATGAAACTTGCGTAGTTGCACTCACAATATTTATGCTCTCCAAAAACTCTGTACCTACATTCACCTTGATTTTATATTCTTACAGGAAACATGGCTTAAAAGTCCTTCTTCCCGTCTCCTTTCTAATTACAATTGCCTTCATGAACTTTGTGCTGATGACTACGTTGGTAGTTCCATCGGAATCCGTAAATCTCTTCCGTATTTTCTCCTTCCCACCCCCTTTCACCACTCCAAGATATATTGTCAGGCTGTTCGAGTTGGCTCTGCTAGCCTCTGACTGGATCTCTCTTTTTCAATCTTTACCCTCTCCATGGTATCTTGGTGGTGACCTTAATTGTAATAATCCCCTCTGTAATACGGCAGGTAATGAATTCTATGATGATTATTTTCATTCCTCTTGTTATCTTCTAAATCATGGGACCTCTAATCGTATTCCCCGTCCTTCTGAATCTCCTTCCTCCCATGTTCTCCTTCTCTCAGTCGACTCATCCGTTCAGATGTCTTCGCTGACGCTTTCGGCAGTGATCATTTCTCACTTCTTATCCATGCGTCCTCCCCCACCCTCCTTCTCCGTCTTTGCTGCTTTACCTCCCTCCCCTCCCTCATTTACTCGTCTATCCACCTCTGTAGACTGGGCTCACTATCAAACTATCCTCCAACATTTACCATCAGCACCGCCTTCCACGTCTTCCCACGACCAAGCAATCCATTTTCGCCATAGAATTGCTATCAGCACCCGCCAATCACGCCTACACCCTCCTATTTTTCCTTCTCCTACTCGCCGTTTCGCTCCCTCGTGGTGGACCTCTGAATGTCAAAAATAGATAAATCAACGTTTCCATGCTCAGCAAACCTATCTCTGAACCCGTTCCACATCTAATTTTCTTCTTTACCAACGTGCACAAGCTCTTGCCAAACGACATATCCGCCTCTCTCGTCGTTTACTCTGGGGACGTTTCTGTTCTATTCTTACTGCCGGTACTAAACCTTCTAAACTTTGATCCTTTTACCGTTCCCTTACTCGTCCGGTTCGTTCCCTTACATCTGGGATACATATTTCTTACTTATGGGTTTCCCAATTTCATGCCCAATTAGCCCCGGCCACGACTATGTTACCTCCCATGACTATGTTTCGTTTTCTCCTTTCTTTCAAGACCCTACTGTTACGCCTCTGTATTAGCCATTTTCTTTACGTGTCAATTAACCATATCCTTTTAAAACCTATCTTAAAACCAAATAAAACCCCTGGGGTAGCTAATCATTACCATCCTATAGCTCTTTCTTCCTGTTTTGTAAAAGTCTTTGAACATCGTCTTAAAAATCGAATACAATGGTTTGTGGAACATCACAATCTTCTGTCCCAATATCAGTTTGGATTTCGTGTGGGGCAATGTATGACTGTCTCACTACTTTGGTTTCTGATGTCTGGTTGGCCTTCACTCAACGCAAATCATTGTTCGCAGTGTTTTTAGATCTTGAACGAGCCTATGATACTGTTTTTTTTATTATCTTTCAGACGAACTCTGGCAACTAGGTCTTCCCCCGAAATCTATCCGTGTCATACATAATTTACTCATTAATCTTACTGTTTACATCCGAATTGGTTACCAGTATACTACTTCCAGACTTACTTCCCAAAGCCTTGCTCAAGATCCTGTTTTAGCCCCCGCTTTTATTCAATTTATATATCGCTCGCCAAATCCGTCATCTTAGTAATACCGTTCGTGCTTTGTGCTTTGCAGATGATATTGTTGTGTATACTCCAACCACTTCTCCTTCCCTAGCTCCAAACCTTCTTACTACGGCTCTCACATCCTTTGTCCTTTGGTGTGATAAATATAATTTGTCAATTAACTGGACTAAAACACATCTTATGGAGTTTAGCCGGAAACGTTCTACTTCCCCTCTCGAATTAGTCATCCGTGGCGTTTCAATACCTCAGGTCTCATCTGTTAAATATTTCGGCATGTACACTCATGTCCAAATTATTGTCGCATGTCTATAAATATGTTATTCTAGGAATATAATTTGATAACTCATTCGCCCGGTATTTCTTATACTACTAGTATGTGTATAATCGGCAAAGACATGTATGTGGTAAATTTCGAGTCTAAAGAGCATTAAATAAGAACAATAAAACGAAAATAAAACTTTATTGTCCATTTAGCAACATTTTGTTTTACTCATTCTAATTTTCGCATTTATAATTTTTTCCTCTGAAATTTACCACAAATATACATTTTCCGATTATACACATAGCATCAGTATTAAAAGTACACTGCAAGATCATTATCAAATTATATTCTTACAAGAAGACAGTTATAGATATGCGACAATCATTTTGGACATGAGTGTACAGGGATTCCTCTTTGCGTTGAAACGGGACTGATAACATTATTCGTGACATTTTCTTCTGCATAGTAAACACTTTCTTCGCATAACAGTATTACCCCAGAAAATGATTCCATACGATAGAATTGACTGGATCAATCCGAAATAAATTGTTTTCAATGTTTCTGTAGTTAGAATCTTAATAACTTACGTATAAGATATATTTTCGCGCTTAGTTTCCTCAACAAGTCATTCACGTGATCGTCCCATTTTAACTTAGAGTCTAATTTTAACCCTAAAAATTTACAAGTGTCAAATACCCATATGAGTTCCCCGTCTATACGTATTTGATGTATATTTAAAGAGTTCAGGTTTCCTTCATTGGAACTCGTTATAGTTGTTTTCGCTGTATTTAAGTTGGTTTGCTTTTATGCATTCTGTAATTTTATCTGTCGTGTTCTTAAATATGAATTCCTCGGAGCAAATGTTATTTGGAATTTCAACTAAAATGTTTGTATCATCCGCAAAAAGTACGCTTTTGTTTGTAACTATATAATCAGGAAGATCGTTAATGTATATAAGGAAAAGTATAGGACCTAATATTGATCCTTGTGGAACTCCGTGCCTAATGTGTCTTATATCTGACTTGGTTGGACCTATTTCTACATATTGCATGAGGTTAGTCAAAGAGGAGTGGAACCATAAATTAGCATGACCTCTAATACCATAACTACGCAATTTATTCAATAAAATTTTATGATTAACAAGGTCAAAGGTTTTTGTGAGATCCAGAAAAATTCCATATATTTTATTTCTTCGCTCTCTCGCTTTATATATATCACTTATAAAAGCAACTACAGCATTGTTAATTGATTTGCACTTCCTAAATCCGAATTGGCTCTTCGTGAAAATATTATTCTTTTCCAAAAAGGGCTCCAATCTGTTATACATAACTTTTCTAAAATTGTGGAGAAAACAGATAGAATAGAGAAAGGACGATAATTTCCTGGGTCAGTAGTTGAACCTTTTTTGTGTATAGGTCTCATTTTTGCAAGTTTAAGATCTTCTGGAAATGTTCCCGTTTCAAGAGAGGAATTGCATATATCAGTCAACGGTATAAGGAAATATTCGGCACACATTTTAAGCAAATAATAAGGAATATCGTCAGGCCCAGAAGATTTTTTTGTCTTCATTTTTTTAATAATCGATCTTATTTCTAACTCTGTGGTAGGTATTAAGTATACAGATACAGAATTACTAGATAATTTTATGTTGTTAGTTTTTTCAGACTCGGAATTTGAGTATGTTTTCGCAACGTTGGCAAAAAAATCATTAAGTATGTTTGCAATATGTTGTTTATTTGTTATTTCTCGGCCATGCTGTATTATTTTTTTAATTTCTATTTTTTGCGCTTTTGATGCGGTTGATTGTTCATTTACTACTTGCCATAGTGTTTTGTTCTTGTTATCAGATTTAGATATTCTATTTGATGTGTGTATTTTCTTTGTTTTTTTATTACTCCTTTAAGAATACGTCTATATTTATTAAATATTCTTTTAGTTTCCTATTATTCGTCCTTTTCACAATTGTATGTAGTTGTTTCTTTCTCATGCAGGAACTAATTATGCCTCGTGTTATCCAGTTGCATCTAGTTTTGCGAGAATATACCTTTATCTTCTTAAGTGGAAAGGCTATTTCGAAATAGTGCCTAACGGTATTAATGAACTGTCTGTATTTATTGTTTACGTCATTTTCTAGTAATGTGTCCGTCCAGTCTTCCTTGCTAAGAAGATATTGAAAGTACTTCACGTTCGTTTCATGAAAGTTTCTTGCCCACTTACATTCTTTTCTATCAATTTTCCGATCTTGGGGTTGAAGTGTTATGTTATCATTTTCAAGTTCATTTTGTTTGAAAAGGGTACAGATGCATGTGACTGAGTAAGTAATTTTCCACCACTTCCAAAATGCAGTACTGCAAAAGAAGGCCTCGTTTATCATTTGTCAGGTTACATAGTAAAGGGTCAAAATTCACTAAATGTACATGCTGTATAAGCAAATTACGAAGAATATCTTCAAAAGAAAATAACGGCGCTGTCTTCACTAAATTAAAAGACTGGAAATTCTTTTCTAATGTACTCAACTCAAGAAGTGTTTAGCGTGTTATTATAGGCAGAAAAGTAGTGACCGCTAACACTATAACTAATGCAAGCATATAAGGTGACATATTTTTATGATACTTTGGAGAGTTTGAATGAAATCAAAGTTGAGGCCATAGTTCTGGGATGTAGGAAGGAACATTCATTCCATGGAATTAATTCCCAAATTCATTATACAATATATCAAATGCCGTTCCTCTTTTCGCTCAAAGGAAATTCGGAAGGAGTTAGCGTCGTCAAAAATCGCAATATCATCGCTCAGGTTTTCAAAACTTGCTAGTGTCTAATTACTGACACAGAGCTCAACGAAGAAATCTTGCAGTATAGTTATAGGTAGGCCTATATTTCCTACTTATAATAAAAGATTATATTTTCTTACTTATAATAAAATATTATCTATGTTATCAATTTATTTTCATAATGAAACTTGTATAAAGCACGGAAAGCAATGGGTCCGACATTTTCGTCCGTTTTGGACAGATTTCCGTTTTATACAAATTTGAAGAGCAATAGAAACACACACCGGGACTTTGAAAAGTTTTCGTTAATGACAGGTTTCCACTTTATTGAAGTTCCGGTTTATACAAGTTTCATTATATTTTAAAATGTAACTTTAGTTTTGTCTCAATGCCATGTATAAAATATATAAAGACTTTATTAATAGATGGAAAAATATTATGTCAGATTTGAGAGTTTGGAAATTTGTGGGTGCAGAAATTCTTTTTCAGTTATTTTTAAAATTTTATGTTTATCTACAAATTACTGCTACACATGTATTAAGTAAACAATTTAATACTGAAATCAATTAAGTACACGCTACGTTTCTGTAGGTGAATTAACGAACTGTTAAAAAAAGAAGAAAACTATATGAGATTTACATTTATTTCCATAGCGTTTCATACGAAGTTGGATCGTAAAACTACGACAGCGCCTCTCTGTGGTGAACCACTCCAACTAACTGAGTGTTTACACTTTCTCTTCAAAGCGCTATGGTATTTCTATAGGGAAGAGTTGCATTTCTGGGTGTATATGCATTATAAGAGAGCTTACACGTTACTGACACTTCTACAAACAGGATCTGGACGCCATTTAAACATTGTGAAAAATTACGAATCAACCAGTGCTAGGTAGCCACTGAAAAGCACGAATGCGCGAGGGTGCAACAGGATGAGCCTGGGTGCGTCCGAAGGTGCAGGCGGGTTAGCGATGGTGGGTGTGCACGTACCCGAGGATAGTACCAAAACTTTGTATCTCATAAAGCTGCATGCCTTATATCTTTACTGTGTATCTCGCACAACTGCAACGGGCATGCCTAATTTGTGAAGATACGACCCGCAAAACATAGTTTTTAACATCCTACGTTTACACTCCTAATAGGAGTTTTTAAGTCTTAATAGAAGTTTTTGTAATGCAAAAGCAAGTTGTGTAACGTACAAAAGCAGATTTAATGACGAAAATATACAATATTTTAATCACTTTCTCAGGGAAGAAAATTGGAACGAGCTTTATATACATAATGGGGTTAATGAAGCTTTCAGTTACTTCATTGACACAATAAGATTCTATTTCGATCTAGCATTCCCTGTTGTAAAATGTGCAACTTCTCCAAAACAATCAAAACCCTGGGTAACAGAAGGGATCAGAATAGCAAGTAAAAAAATGAGACAATTCTAAAACACAAGGAAATCTATCACCATATACAGAGACATATTACTAAAGATACCACAACATATAGAAAACGGGTTCTGAAAGCAGAAAAAAAATTACACAATGACACAATAATTAAAAATAAGATAAGTCGAAGGCGTTGTGGAAACTAGTGAAGAGCGAGTTAAGTTTAAACACTCGTAATGAAGACGGTAATTTAGAGGTAATTTAAAATGACAACATAATAAAAGATCCTCCTACAATTTCTGACCTATTTAATAACTATTACACCAACTTATCACAAACGTACAATAATGATCCAGCATTGTCCACTTCGAAAATATTCTCAAATTTTGCAACAATACAATATACCTACATCCAGCTACTAATGAGCTATTCTATCGTCATAGGCAGGAAATTTACACTACCTTTTTGATGCTTTAAAATTGTATATTTCTAAAAGTACAGCATAAATTATGCTAATTGTATGAGAGATGAGCAGTTCAGACTTTAAAGTATATGTATCTGATGCTTTGAGTATTTTTTTCTGTAAAGAGTAGGAAATATTAATCCCTAAGCGTCTGTCACGGGCGGGGATAAAAAAGAGAAGTGACTTCTGACACACCAAGTGAATGTTACAAAACTCTGTGAATTCTTAGCTCAAAATGTTTTTATTTAAACGGAAGTGTATAAATTAGAAATTTTTAAACTTCACATAAGAGAAATTTGCTGAACATTTATATTAAAAATAAACTAAACTTTACTGTGTCATGGGCAGGGCACATGGTTGTCACGGACAGGACACCGTGTGAATTAACACACAAAATCTCAATAAGAATGATTTCAAAAATGAAATAAAATCGAAAATAAGTCAATTTCTGCTTTTCTGTTATAGCATTGTACACAAATAATTCTATTTATTTACTTGAGGCTCGCTTTTATCACATAAAAATAATAATATGGCATACACTTATTTCTCACTACCAACACTTTAGGAAATTATTTTATTTGCCCACTTACAAAACACCTTGTAGGTGTAAATTCGTACAAAACACTGTCTAACAGTATATAAAATAGTTGCTGGTATCCAGTGCTTATGCCATGGGAAATCAGCGCCCGGGGCAAAAGTATACGACGCGTCGCGACGGCGCCCCCGTAAATATGAGAGGTCAACAGACCAGCCGCAAAGCGTCACCATGGTTGGCGCGACGCGTAAGAAAATTTTAAAACAGAAACCTTTCCTTTTCTTGATTTTGAGCACTTTTTATACTTTTTTCCTTCCATTTTATATATATCTTATATTTTTCGTCTTGAATTTTGCGCCTCCTTACTTTGACGCCCGGAGCCTCCACCCCGCTCGCCCCTTCCCTCCACGGAACAGCACTGCTGGCATCACAGGTAATACTTGAAAGAAATGCACGTAAGACAAATCTTCAAGAGTCTTGAAAATTTTACGGTATTCATACGAATTTCCTTAACTTCTTTGTCCTCTTCCACTGGGATTTGTGCGATAGTTGCATGTCTATGTTTTCTTTTTGTCTACACTAGAGAAAAATTCCATAAACAAAAATGTTCCTTGTGTTATATCTTCAACAGCTGGTCTAAAAGAAGCCTTGTTACCATGCACACCTAAGTCGTCCCTCAGGATAACTTCATAGCTTTCGGAATGATCATTTTCAGAATCTGAATAAAAGTCTGTTAGAAATTTAAAGATTTTACACGGATGCAGCTTTGATTTAAAAGTTCGACGAATTACCAAATTTTCGCTGTCAAATTGCAGGGAAAAAATTGTTTTGTTTGGAGATATTCAATTGACAAGAGCATTTTCCCGTCTTTTATTCAAAGGTCTTTTTTTTTTTCAATTTCCGCTGATGATAGTAGTAAAACAGATATATTATGAAACGAAGAGCTTAAAGCTGTTACGAAATCAGCAGCACATTCTATAATTACTTTCTTTTGTTTCACAAAGTTCCATACTGGCCTTCTTCTAGGTATTCCAATCCCATCCACTTCTCCCTTGAAACGAACAAAAAGGTGACGCTAGTGATAATATTTATATGACATTTTCACTTAAAGCATCATACTGACTAATACATAATCCTCTATTTAAGTAAATAATGTTTATGCTTAGAAAACTTTATTTTAGTACACACGGAATAATTTTCTGTCATGAATAACCAATGTACACAAAACTATCCCACCAGTGGCATGCCCACTCTGACGGGCAGGACAAGTTTTCAAATGGAAATAAATTGAAATATATTGTTAGGATTAGTCCAAAATTTGGTAAATGTGAAGTACACGTGCAAATTGTTACTTCTACTAAGTACGAATTACATCCTCAAATTTAGTAATTCAGTACAATAACTTTTGGTAATTTTCTATCACGGGCAGGACACCAAGTTGACGTTTATATCTTTAATGATATGATAAACAAATTTTGTTCTGTAAACCCTTTTTCAACTGCGGCTTGTAGCAAAAGGGGGCATCTTGAATAGCTCGAAGTTACTTCATCCAAACACGAACCATATACCGTAAAATGTTGCAGATAAAAAAATTAAAAAAAAAATCCTCGCAGCCGACAGGTTACAAATTACCAACTTAGGCTTAAAATTTTACGTGAATTCTAAGTATAAATAAGTTTTCCTCTGTAAAAAAATAAATTTCGTTCTATTTACTTCATATATACGTAAAAATGCATTGGTTCTGACAGTCGTAAATTTGGGTTCAGGCTCACCTTCTCATGGAATGGCCCTAATGCAGAAATAATAAAATGGTAAAGAAAATGAAAAGTAAATGGTCAGCTGGCGTAGACGGCATACCGCCAAGTATTGTAAAGAAAAGCATTAAATATATTACTGACCCTCTGTGTTTCCTCATAAATATGTCGTTTTCAAGTGGAGAATTCCCTAGTATATTAAAAATTGCAAAAGTAAAACCAATATATAAAAAAGGTGACAAATCAGCGCTTGAAAATTATAGGCATATTTCGCTTCTGCCAATTTTCTAAAAAATGTTAGAAACCACAATGAGTGTCCGGCTAGCATCCTTTTCACTTAAACATGATCTAATAACACATGAGCAACATGGCTTCCTACAAGGGAAATCAACGGAAACTGCAATATATAACTTCGTGGAACGTGTACATAAAAGTTTAGATAGTAAGGAGAAATGTATAGGTTTTTTCCGGGATCTTTCGAAAGCATTTGACTTAGTGTCACATAGAAATCTTCTCTCAAAGCTACAAGATTACGGAATAAGAGGTATTGCATCCAAATGGTTTCAAGCGTATCTGAAAAATCGGCAGCAAGTAGTGGAAATTATATACAATAACAAGGATACAAACCAAGCTACATACTACATATCAGAGAAACAAGAAATAACATGTGGAGTGCCACAAATATCCGTATTAGGGCCGCTCTTATTTTTGATATATATTAACTACCTACCAAGTATTATTGCTCCAGCAGAAGCATCTATTTATGCAGATGACGCTAATATTATAGTCAAAGGTAATACAAATGAGGTTGTTGAAGTTAGTGCAAACGAAATCCTTTGTAAACTATCTCACTGGGTTAAAGAAAATAAGCTAAATTAAATATTGAAAAGACAAGGAATCAATTTTCATCACATGCGCAACAAACATGCACAGCCTAGGAACATTGTAATTCAAAATAACGAAATAGAATTTGTAAACTCAAGTAAGTTCTTAGGAATTTGGATAGATAGAAGTCTCTCCTGGGATGTGCAAATAACTAAGCTTAGTAAAAGATTAAACCAAATATATTTTGCAATTAAAATACATAAAAAATGTTTTAAGAGAGTCTACTTTAAAAACAGTTTACTTTGGATTATTCCAATCGAATTTAACATATGATATTATATTTTGGGGAAATACACACAAGGCCAAAGTAATTTTTACGATCAGAAACGAATAATAAGAATGATGGCAACTGCTAAACCACTGCAAGATCACTGCAAACAAATATTGAAAAATCTTCGTATACTTCCAGTACCCTGTTTGTATATTTTAAATCTATTAATATTTGTAAAGAGACACCTACAAGGTGTCCTTACGCGAGTAGAACAGCAGCATGATCACGATACAAGAAACAAACAAAACTTTCTATTGTAGAACATAGAACAGTATTATATGAAAAAGGGTGTAAATACGCGGGTATCATGCTTTACAATAAACTTCCGAAAGAAATAAAAACTCAGGACTCTGTAGCTAAATTTAAAAAAAGAACAGAAATATTTATTACAACATTGCTTTTACTCGGTGGAGGAATACATGAACTGCTAAGTGAATAGAAATGTTACATCATGTACAGTAAATCAATGTCATTACTCGCTTTTAGCATTAGATACTTGTTGGAGGATTTCTAAATACACTGCAAGTAATAATTGCTAAGTTTATTTCTAACAATGATGTCACGTAAAATGTACAGTGTAATAAGATGTAAGAAGTAAGGCTTAATTATTCACCTAGTGTGTGTAATTTTCAGTAGTACTGTTTCTTTTATTTTGTATGCATATTTAAATGACGTGTCCATTTCATATGCATTGTAATACAGTGCTAAATGTATGAAAAAGGACGAAATAAATACAATACAATACAACACAATACATCAAGGCAATAGGAGACTTATAATGCTGACAATGAAAATTCAACTGGAAAATAACAAACTGTTTGGAAATATAAGAATCCTGAGAAAACTCATGTACACTGTATTTGTCAACCTCAAATTCCACTCGGCGCGAGCTACAATCAATCCATGGATCCATGTAAAGAAAATCTATCATAGGCCAAATTCTTGCAGTTTTGTTGACAGCGAAAGTAACAAAATTACTTGACTGATCCATTCGTGTACGATATGAAGATTCTAGAAACAAATGCAAGCTATATCAAATGCATATTTATCAAATCGTCGAATTGTCTGAAAGCCTTTTTACAAAGTTGAAGTTTGTGATACAACTTGGATTCATTAGTTGAAAACACATTATTATTATTATTGGTGAATTTATTAGGCCAAAGAAGACAAGAGATTATTATGATCAAGCTTGAACTGGATTCGAACTCGCAACAGATAAGCATTCTCTGAGTACTTCAACTATGACATGAAACCTACAATTTACTTTAATCGTAACTGCTACTAGCATTTTCCCTGACGAGCAATCCCAGCTAAATTATAATAGGAGACTGTTACGTAATAAGCAAAGCAGGTAGGTATTTATTTGGCTGTTTATAAGGGACTAGAGCAGAGATGCAAATAAGCAACAAAATTTAACTAAATTTAACTAGCTTCTAGCACTCATCCCAAAATAGAAATCATTTACTTACCTTCGGTATGATATTAGATTATATCTACTAGATGTTTGTTTTTAAATTCCAGGCTTTCTCTAGGTATATTTGTATTAATTTCCAGTTTTTTTTAAACAAAGAAGTTGTTACTGCTAATATCCCCTCCACAAGGCCAATTGAGAAAAATGTGCTGTAACTGAAAAATAGCAACTAGAGTTTTCACCTTTAACTAACGTGTTATTCATATATCTTAATTATATCCCTCTCGTGTTTCAGTTATCGGGCTTTCTTAACAAATAGGCAAAACCTAAAAGAATGTTTCACTTCCTGAGTAAAACTTTACAATTTTCCTTGATTTCTAGTTTAAGTACCATTTTCCCTGATTTGTCCCTTACTTTTTCGTAAAATTTCGTAAAGGAGAAGTTTCCAATATTTCCCTGATTTCTTGATTTGTTAATGTAGCAAAAAAAAAGTTTTCGAACTGCCACAAAATATGGTTAAAAATTCCACCTAAATAATTTCAAGATGTCTATGGAAACTCAGCCACGGGAAGCGTAGAAAAAAATCTGTTACAAGCATGGAGAAGCATTGACAGAACTCAGATCAGATATACCCCTGGTAGCTATTTTTTATTAGGACTATTCTATTATATTAGGATTTTTTCTATTATATGCTGTGAAAATGTATAATTAAGAAAAATCCAGGTTTGTTGTTAATTTCCAGGCTTTTTCAATTTACAAAAACAAATTCCAAGTTTCCCAGGTCAATAGACACCCTGTGTTAAATACTCGCCCGTACAGATGGACCACTCGTCCCAGGCGAGTGGTGGACTAGAGTATTAAAGGAGGATAAGACTCACCGAAAGTATATCTATAAATAAATAGCAAAACCTTTTAGTTTCACTCGAGCAGACGGTTCTACCAAGTAGCATATTTATCGTGAAGAAATGAGAATGTGAATATAAGTAATTACTGCACATCATATTGAAATGAATTTGTGATAGTGAAAGTATTGTATGTGTAAGAGTGCTTTTCCACTATCCTCGTTTATGCGTGTGCTCCCTACGGGCGCAGCCCTCGTCGCCGCTCAGGTCTTCCTGCTGCTCTCCTGATCTGACTCGGTTAGATAGCATTCGTGCTTTTCAGTAGCCACCTAGCATGAGTTGATTCGTATTTCATGCACTGTACACAGTTTTTATGCCATACGTCCACACTATTTATACTGAGCCATAAATCTGCAACTAGTAATGGAGTATCTCATTTAGTGCATGATCGGCTAAAAGAAATACAAAGCTCTAACCCAGCCTGAAAATGTAAGAGTACCAAAATTTAGTAGAACCGTCTGCTAGAGTAATGCCATGATTTTCGTGTGTTTAGTAAGTTTCTTGTTTTTATAAATATCCTTTTTTTGTGTGCGGGGAGGTACCGCCGTGACTTCATCTCGGAAGTCTGCAGGGACCGGAATTTTTAGCGAATTTGTAATGTGACCCCCGACCCAAGTCCGAAATATGTTTTAACATTTAGGCCTGTGCTGGTGTGGTAACCAAATGAGTCCGAATTACAAAAAAACTTAATAATTAACGTAAAATTGTATTTTTATTTACAGCAACTGGAGGTTCAATTATGCAGTTGTGCTCTGAAAGTTCTTCAGAAAGAATAGTGCAATAAATATCGTTTGAGAGCATATTTACAAAGTTAGGCCAGAAAAATATAGTTGTATATTTAAAAATTTACTACTCAGGCCCGATGTGATTTATGCTTTGTAAGCCTGAATCCGGCTTGCGGGCTCAGTCTGAGCTCGTGCAGACCTCTACTTCGTCCATCATTTTATATATTAACCAGGGGCGGATCCAGAACCGACTTCTTGGGGGGCGGTGGGTTGTCATATTGCTACTTTTAAGGGCTCCAAACTTTGGGATGGGTTTATTTATATATTGCCAAGCTGGGTTGCTCTTGATTTAAATTGAATAGAATTTGACTAGGTAGAGCACTCTGAGCTCCCTAGATTGATCTAATTAACATTAAGCAACTCTGTGTTTACTCGCATTATGTGAGAGGTAAGTTGGTGATTATCCACCACTGGTTGCATTGCTTGAGGGCCAACCAGAACCCTATTGAAAATGATAACAAAAATGTCTACTTAGAACATGTGTATTTAACAAACTTAATGAACATTTGTGTGTGAAGTGTTGGTTGTTTATGAGGACTCGAGAGAGAGTGGTTTAGTGTATAACGAATGACGAATGAACCATGAATAACGAATTGGACTAGCACAGATTTTGGTTGTGACACATATCTGCTGTTGGTGATGATGTTCAAACCAAGCACTGAATGTTCATATCCCAGAGACAGCAGTCAGTTGTACTTGACGTTGATACTTCTTTAACGATTCTCTGAATAACAACACTAAAGATACTTAATCTCGACGAATAACTGAATGACTGAATGGATGCTCGTAGACTTAATGAATGAATGCATCCATGAAGGTCTGCTCTTCGAGAATGAACTAAGACTGAATGTCGAAGAAATGATCTCGACGGAATCCTCGTCCAAACATTGAATGAGAGAATAATCTCATTGAATAAAATAAAAGCTTTTTATAGAACTCAGGCTGCTGACGTTCCGGTAATACGATTTCAGCACTCGGGCCGATTTTCATCCACGTGCGTCCCAGATCTGAAAAGATCTTATTCGACCAAATTCTCATAACCTCAATTCAATCATGATGACACGAAACAATGTCACTTTTCTTGATGTCCTCATTGTCCGAAGAAAGTGTGAATGTTAACAAATTTATTACATAATTTTACAAACTCTTGTTGTTGGACTAGAATACATACAATCTGGAATATACACGTAGTGTTTTACTTGCACATATCTTTTCACATATCAAACAACGTTAAATTAGGTTTTCAAAAACTCAAGACAAAATTACAAATTAAACCAAACAAATTAATAAATTATCTATGGTCTTGACAATATATAAAATAAGAAAGTTTCCTCTTTTGGGGGGCGATCGCCCCCTGGATCCACCCTTGATATATAAAAGGAGGGGTTCTAGTTATTATTACTTTTACTTCAATTTTACTTAATTATGCACCAAGGCAGACGGTGATGACAGAAATGTCACTGTGTCTCCAATAAAATAAAATAGTACCACTTTACAGCTTTCCTACAATACATATGGTATACTGATATTAATTTATTTTGCAATTCAGAATTTAAGTAAAATATGATATAATTAAGAATATGCTACTCGAAACTATATGCATAATAAATTTTTTCTCTTTTTTTCCCTCTAACTTAATGATGGATAATTAATTAAAGTAACTGATTGTAAACTTAATTTTTTAACACTTTTACGTCGGGAATCGAACTCGGGACCACGTGCACCAATGGCACGCGCAAGCAATTTGAACACCGGCGAAGGCTTTATCCACATGCAGAAACTGTCCTATGACGAGAAAAACAAGACTAGTGATGGGTAAATTCCCGGGAAGATATTTTTCGGGAATATTCCCAAAAGTGGGAATTTTCTGGGAATTTATGAACAATCACAATTAAAAATGCATTCTATTACTATATTATCATTTCAAAGTTAAATTAGTTTTTATATCACAGTATATGATTACAGTTGTCCCCAGAGGATTCGTTAAAATGTATATTTTGAACGATGTTATGTTATTTTATTAATATTTTATTATATTTAGAGAGTACACATAAATGGATGTTTATTTACAACATGTTCTAGGAAAGAAAATATGATTCAAAAATGGTATACTAAGTCTACATACTTTTATACCGCTAAAAAGTTTAAATTTACATGTAAGTGCATTTTCTAAACTTGACTCAACTACTGATATAAAGATAAAACATTTTTACATGTTATAAAAAAATTAGGTTGGGTAACTACCAGAAGACATATGCCCAACATTTTGTCACGATTTGGGCATAAAAATGTATGTTCACAATATCTAAATTCTTTTCTTAAAATAAAGTAATTAGTCATATTGTTCTTATAATTTGGAAGATTAAGTAAAGAAATGGAAATAAATTCCTTTTCTGGATTTTATAGGCCAGGGAGAAAACCCGGGAATATTCCTATTTTTAGAAATTCTTTCCCACCGAGAATATTCCCACTGCCCATCACTAGAGAAGAATCTCTGCTGGTAGTAGACGACGCTAGAAGCAAACGATACAAGCGAGTCAATTTTGTAGCATTCTGAAAAAAAAATTAAATTTCCATTGGTTGTATAAGAAGTGGCGCCTCTTGTAATAATCACTCTACGAAAGAAAACGCACAATTAACAGCCGTCCGAAGGAATTCGTTCTCCATATTAGACTCGCAACAATTAACTTTCATTCACTTTCGCTATCTGACCTTTCACTTTACTATTTGACCAATACTACACTTGTGGCCTATTTATGCTTCCGCCTGAGGCAACCCCCCTAAAACTGATATTAGTGTGCAAGAAAGAAAGAAAGAAAGAAAACGGGGGTTCGGCAGTGGCTGTGCTGGTGAGTTCCTCGTAGCTGTGATGCTCCGAGAGGTAGGAGATTAAGTGGGCCCAGTGATACACCTACACTACACTTACACTTTCTGTTCCATTTACACGTACCTACATCCACTTCTTTTTTCTACACTTTCTATTTCTCCTTTCTCTTTTCATTTTATACTTCCCACTTTCCTCTACGTTTTTCCCTGTTCACCTTGGCTTTTCGCCCTTTTTCCCTGTCTGAACTCGTTTCCCGACTTTGACTTTGACCTTTTCCTGATTTTGACTTTTTTCCCGACTTGTGTCTTTTTCCCGATTGCGTCCTGTATTTTATTGTATTTTGTTTTTCAATCATAAATCCTATGTTTGAGGTACACATTTGACCATTTAGCAATAGTAGCACAGATGCTAATTAGCTGGTGCACCGATCTATTTGACTGATAATAGTCACACGACAAGACAAGTAAGAAAACGCAACAGCAGAGGAAGAAGATTGGTAATGTAAAGTTATTTTTCTGAAAGTTCTCGTAAATCATTTCATTAACACTGGCAAAAAAAAAATATAAGGGAAGTATAAGAACAGTATTAAATTCTTATAATATTTTAATTCACAATGGCTGGTGAGGCGTCTGTTAAGTTGGAATTGTGCAAAGAGGAAATTGTGTTTGACTTACCTCAAGAAGATCCACTCGAAGGGAAAGGGTGCACATTAGAACTGATGACTGACAACAAAGATTTAATGTTATCTACAACGGAAGGAGAACAAACAATGGGCAAGCTTACAGCTATGTATTCTTCGGATGTGAAACTGACCGTTGATATGTTGAAATCAGAATTTGCAGAATCAGATCCTGCATTAGAAAGTAATATAAAAACGCTAAGAAAAATAGTGCTTCAGGAGACTTGCGCGTCGTACTCTAATGACTCACAACAATTAACCACAAAATATTTAAATTCAGTTCGGCCAGAAAGGTAATGGTCAATTTTCATGTACTAATTGGCTCAGATTGATAATACGGTTACATCGGTACGGAAAATTGTTTGTTAAAGGAAATGCTTCACAAGAAGTATTTAGTTATGGGAGATATCTCAAACGTAAGTTAGTAATCTACAATTTCGAAATGGCGTGGCACACATACACTAGCTGTATACCAAATAATAGCAAGGAATCGATTTTTTGTCAAGATATAAAGGAATCCTTTTTTTTTTTTTTTCAAGATATAAATTACTACTCATACAAATCTTATGTAGTTTATATTTTGATTAAAAAAATTGA
This sequence comes from Thermobia domestica, assembly GCF_964235325.1. NCBI lineage: Eukaryota > Metazoa > Arthropoda > Insecta > Zygentoma > Lepismatidae > Thermobia > Thermobia domestica. The sequence continues at coordinate 268,349,770 of NC_137460.1, read as the reverse complement.
TTCTTTTATTATTGATTACACATTACTCACTAACTGTTGCACATATTTAAAATATAGGTGCTCGAAATATTGTTTTATTTATATAGAGACTTTTTAAAATAACAAATCACTAGAATGATATTCATCCTAAAATTTTCCAAATTAAACGTGGAATGTATTATATTAAAAAAAAAAAAATTACTCAGGATTTAGCTCAAATGGTTCTAGCATCATTTCTCCGGAGGGCTTAGAAAGACATTACCAAATACAAGATAAAGAATATTTTTATCAACAATGGATGTCTCATTAATTGTAGAGGTCCATACACAAATCCATTTCATATTTGCCCTCACTTCTTTCAATCAAGTCGATTTTTTATATTCCCAGCAATCATTTCTAGGGTATGGAACTCCATTTCTCAATATAGAATCACTTTAAGGGCTTAATAAGCGTACATGATATATGAATTATTGTTCAAACAACTCAAACGAGCATGCGCTAGACGGCCACTAAAAATAAGATTGCTATGCAGAATAGGGCATTACGCAGAATGTTGGTAAACGAAGATGGCGCTAAATACTTCATTTAGGATTAACTTACATGTCTTGAAGTGTACTTAAACGTTCCTAAGTACTTTATAGGTAACATTCTGAAATGCTTACTTTGCTTGCATATTTGTGTTCAGAAGTACCACAATACATTTTGACGTAATTTCTTAATTATATGGATTCCTTCATTCCCAAATATTTTTCTAGTTCCGTGTCATGATTTGACACATTCAATTTTGATACTCCGTTTCGTTTACAGTGGTTACTAGATACCGTAACACGCGGTTACTTTGCAGATCGGTGGTTACTTTGCACCAAAATTCAAAAGAGTTTTATAGTCCTCCGTCGGTACAACCATGAACTGTAAACAGAAAGTTTCAACTAAGCTGTAAGATAGAACATGTAACTGTAATTTGGGTATAATGTTGGGGGTTAGAATCAGTTCTAATTACCGGGAGGATTTGTTGTAGTGGTATGGAAAGCAGTTACTGTAAATACAGCCTAAATTTAAAAGAATTTCCGTCAAAGTTAAGTCAGTTTCGTAGAATACTAGTGTGTATAATTCGACGTTGATGCAATTGTTGAAATTGAAATGTGAAACGTTTCGTAGGTGGGGTTACTTTCCACAACATACAAAAAAGTATGTTGACATACGTTTCTAAGCAATGTTTTAATTCAGTATTTCAACATTTTACATTCTACTCAAAACTGCATGCATTTTAGTAACACTGATATTATAATGATGGTTCCGGTATCAGTACTTAGTTTGAATTATCGATATTTGTAAAGGAAATTATGTATTTTCTGGTACCGACTCTGGAACCACATTCTACTAGCTTAACATATGTTCCCCAAAAGTGCCAGCTGACGAAAAGAAAAAATCGTTTTCGTAAACTGATTTGATTTGGTAATTCCCTTTGTCCAAGAATATGATCCGGACACTAATCAGTTCAAGATTTACGAGGTTTGTAACTTTCAGGCTGAAACCTACCGAAAATTGGATGATCTTTTTTTCACGGCAAGTTTGTAATTAGACTCAAAACAGTGACTTTAATCGGCTCTTACAGGTTTAGTCACTTCCTGGAACTGTTTCTGCGTGAGTCACTTGTTTGAACTGTTCGTGCCTTTGGTGTGCCGTCTTAGTTCAGAGATTGGTGGTACTTCATATTTTTTCCACTAAGTGTCTCTGTACAGCCATATGGTAGTCTGTTACTGTGATGTCAAATGTTCTGTCTGCTTGTATGTGTGTCCTGTTGCTGGTGGAATGCGGTGGGCGGGTAAAATTGAATTTTCGTTTCATGGCGACAATCGAGTTAGTAGGTGCGATTTAGAAACCATAACATGAATTTAATACAAAGAATTTGAACTTGTCGTTGTTCAATAAGTTTGTATTAGATTTGGATATTAATTCATATCGCTTTGCAGCACTGTGTGGTTTAATTGAGTTAGAGAAAACATGTGATGATTGTGGTCGAAGCCTGAAGATATTCCTGCCGTATGGTAAAAGTGGGCGTTTATTGGTTAGTCTTGTTTGTAATAATAACAAGTTTGCTCGCTTTAATAAATCGACGTCTGTGCAGAAAGGAACATTTTTGAGTAATTTGTAGTTGAGTATTGCGCATGTGTTCCTGCTATCCTACTTTTTTGTGGAATCAGCAATTATGAGTTCATTATTCATGAGTGTTCTGGTATGGCGACACGGCGAGTGCTTTCGTTTGTTAATTGATATTACTTTTATTCTTGATTTGCTTTGCATTTGAGTAATTGGCAAAGCATTTGTTTTGCTGCTGGTTGTTCCATTATCTTGGTGAAATGTAATTTATTTTTCCTCATCATGCTGCACTGATTTATAATTAGTGATGAGTGTTTTTTTAATTTTTTTCCCTTCTTACGTTAGCTTTATAGTAGTGTTTTGACTAAATATTATTTCCTTTGGGTGTTTTTATGGTACTTTTGTAGGTGTGGGTGGGGTGGTTTCCCCATTTAGATATCAATATTGATAGTCAACACTTCACCTGGATTGGTTAGGAATGGTGTTTAGTAACTTCTTGGCCCTTGTCTTTATAGTATAATTCTTAACATTGTACATTACTCTGACTCGGACAGTAACTATAACCGATTCAACTGATCCGGTTCCGGGAGCAAACCGAAGCAGTTTAGAAATCATTCCTAAACTGCTCCCGACACCGGGTCAGATAAATCTTTGCAGTCACTGTTTGAACCTAAGTAAAGATTTGTCTAAAAGTCTATTGCTGGTGATTCCTACGTGTATAAGCTGCAAGCCCAGTCCGCAAAAGTCTAGTGACTTCTAAAAAAAAAAAAAGAAGTCCTTTTAAATGAAGCCCGTCTCAAACAACTTTTCTGGATCTGCCACTGTTCAGAATTTGTTTTCTGACAAGAAATTCGTTCCAGCTTCTACCTAAATAGGAAATTTAGCTAAGTTTAAAACACAGGAGGCTTCAGTGGTAATAATTTCCTATCTAACCGGTATTTTGTACCGGTGCAAATTAACCCCTAATAGAGGCTTAAACGCGTTCTTCAAGTTTTACGTTTTTTATGGCTTTAAACATTTCAATTTCAACTACTGCATCAAAGTCATATTATACATGGTAGTATTCTAGGTAACTAATTTAACTTCGACGGAAAATCTTATAGATGATATCTGTTAAATTTTATCAGCCTTTACAGTGACTGCTTTCCATAACTCTACTAGAACAAACTTTCCCGCTAATTTGAACTGAATTTAACAGCAACCATTATAGCCAAAATACAGTAACATGTTCTATCTTACGGTGGCAGTTGAAACTTTCTCTCTACTGATCACGTTTTTACCGAAAGAGTACTGTGAAACTCTTTTCAAATTTTTTGCAAAGTAACCCCGTTTTATGGCACTTCAAAGTAGTTTTATGCAAGACATCATAGTTTTGATTAAACGGTAGGTCATATATCATTATTTGGTTTACCTTGAGTGGGGAGGTGTTAAAGAAGATTTTATTAACTTACTCCTTCTCTTTCTCTGTCATCACGTTAGGAGGATGAAGCTCGATTCGTGTACTAATTTATAACAGCTAGTTAATATACACATATCTAACATTATGGAGTAGGGTACTATAGATGTGAAAGGCCCCAAATATTAGGAAGAGTAGAGATGGGAAAATGATCAAATAGGGTCGCTATCACTATCGAATACATAGTTTTCTGGCGCAGTAGGTGTTGCTCATTGGTATTTATTTTCTAAATTTTTATAATAATAGTTATTATTATAATTATGAAAAAGAATTGCAAGTATACCGGAAAAGACATTAAAATCACAAGATTGTTGCTCCTCTTCTTTATTCTTATTAGTTTCTTATTTCCATACTTATTGTATACACATTTTTTTCCTCAAGCTAGTGCCGTTTCGCCTGGCGCATGGTAAAATACAAGTTTGTACAGTACTATAATATGAATTTTTACCTAATACTGCGGAAAAAGTTCGTAATTTGTATAATTTGTTTAACATAACATAAAAAAGATATAGCAAAAAATATATATTAATAATCATAACATATTGAGTAATCGTGGACAATACATAATGATTCCAGTTATGTATAAAAGTATTTATAATAATCCCTAAAACATTCAACACTCGAAATCGAAACTGGCATCAATAATCACTGCAGTTTGGAAACACGTCTGAAATAAATAAGAAAGTAAGAAATTATTTGTGATTCATATTTAGGCCGATTGTTTTTGTAAGACCCTCGAAAATTTTAGTCATTTCACTTGTCTTTTAATGGTGTGATTTCAAATTATAACCCGTATTGTAAAAAGCAGAACGCACGCCATTCACAGATCAAAATTCTAAACATGTTACAAATAAAACGATTAGATATGTTTGTATAGCTCTTACCTAGGATACTATTATCCCTTCCTAGATTGTAGAAAATGATAATTAATTATTTCACTCATCGGGTAGCCATAACGTGATTTCAAGTGAAACACCTCCACCTTAGTTCCTCAGATAGCGTAAATGGGGGTCAAAATTTAGAGTAGGTAATAAAATAGAAGAAATGGATAATTTTATTTTCTGTTATCTACGGATATAATTGCATGTTTTATATTGTATCATATAGCAACAAATGTGTTTCCCTCAGTTATTACGGATAAGACAATTTCAAATTATATCCTTTGTGTTGAGAAGCGGAAAAACTATTACCAACCACAAGTTTGATAATATTTCAAGAATATGGATTGGAAATATTTTCGTGACTTATTTCGGATTTGTACCTTTTACTTGCAGCAATTTTACAACCAACTTTACGGAATAAATAATTGAGTTATTTTCATTTTTAGTAGTTAAGTGTAACAAATTAGGAGTTTGTGCTTTCTACAATTTAAAAATTTGTAATAATATCTTTAGCTGGAAACTACAAAGAAAATTGTATTTTGTTGTATTGTATTTTTATTTACAGCAGTTGGAGGTTTGACTATGCTCTATGCTTTGAAAGTTCTCCAGAAAGAACGGTCCACTAAATATCGCTGTAGAGCATTTTTACAAAGTTAGGCCCGAGAAACATGGTTGTATACTTGAAAGTTTACTACTCAGGCCCGATGTGATTTATGCTTTGTAAGCCCGAATCCGGCCCGCGGGCTCAGTCTGAGCTCGAGCAGGCCTCTATTTCGTCTGTCATTTTATATATTAAGATGAGGGGGTTCTAGATATTATTTCTTTTACTTTAATGTTACTTAATTATACACCAATGCAGACGATGATGACAGCAATGAATGAACGGTAGAGTGAAAAAAGTGGGAGGAAACAGAAGAATAGCGCAAAAACCCACGTACAGGTTTTTATTCTCCAACTACAAAATCCGCTTGACCGAAGGTAAACGAACTAGCAGAGCTTTACCACTCGGCCACCGTGTCTCCAATAAAAACAAAATAGTAGTTATTTATCTATTTATTTACACCTTACAGCTCTCCGACAGTACACATTATATACTTATATTAATTTAATTTGTAATTCAGAATTTAACTAAAATATATTATAATTAAGAACATGCTACTCGAAACTATTGGCATAATAGATTTTGTCTCTTTTTTCCCTGTAACTTCTGCGCCGATGACGGATAATTAATTAAAGTAACTGATTGTAAATTAAAGATTCAGCACTTTTACGTTGGGAATCGAACTCGGGACAACGTGCACCAATGGCACGCGCTAGAAATTTGAACAACGGCAAAGGCTCTATCCACATGCACAAACTGTCCTATGGCGAGAACACGACAAGACTAGTGATGAGTAAATTCTCGGGAAGATATTTTTCGGGAATATTCCCAAAAATGGAAATTTTCCCGGAATTTATGAACAATCAGATATAAAAATGCATTCTATAATTATATTATCATTTCAAAGTTAAATTAGTTTTTATATCACAGTATATTATTACAGTTGTCAAGATAGGATTCTTTAAAATCTATATTCTGAACGATGTGATGTTATTTTATTATATTTAGGGAGTACGCATAGATGGATATTTATTTACAATATGTTCTATTAAAGAAAATGTGTTTCAAAAATGGTATAGTAAGTCCACATACTTTTCAACCGCTAAACAATTTAAATTTACATGTAAGTGGATTTTGTAAAATTGACTTTACTACTCATATAATAAACATATTAAATTTTTAAATGTTATAGACAAATTAGGTTGGGTAACTGTCAGAAGACACATGTCCCACCATTTTGTCAACATTTGGGCATAAATATGTATGTTCACAATATTTGTAAGATTAATTCTTATCTTTATAATTTTCCATGTACTATTGCCACACGACATTTCTTCCTGCCCATTTCTCGAAATCTCGTGCTTTAATTCACATGTGAAGCCCGAGTACCTCTTCAAAAATTCTAGCCAGAGACAGGAGAGAGATCGACGTGTATAATTGTATAGGTGTATTTGGTAAAACGATTGGGTATAATTGTATAGCTCTTACCGAGGATATTATTATCACTTCCTAGATTGTAGAAAATGATAATTAATTATTTCACTCACCCGGTAGCGATAACGTGATTTGAAGTGAAACACCTCCACCTTAGTTTCTCAGAGCGCGTAAATGAGAGGTCAAAATTTAGAGTAGGTAAAAAAAAATCAGAAGAAATGGATAATTTTGCTTTCTGTTATCTGCGGACATAATTGTAGGTTTTATATTGTATTATATAGTAACAAAAGTGTTCCCCTCAGTTATTACGGATAAGACAAATTCAAATTATATCCTTTGTGTTGAGAAGCGGAAAAACAATTATTACCAACCACAAGTTTGATAATATTTCAAGAACAAGTATTGGGAACATTTTACTGACTTCGGATTTCCTTGTTTCGGATTTGTACCTTTTACTTGTAGCTATTCTACAGTCAACTTTACAGAATAAATAATTTATTTATTTTCACCTTTAGTAGTTGAGTCTAACAAATTAGCAGTTTGTGCGTTCTACAATTTCGAAATTTGTACGAAAGTTTCAATTCGTTCTATTTCAAGCGGTTTCCAATTCGGTTTTTTTTCGGTGCTCTGAGCCTATCGTAGAGGTATATATTTGACATACTCCTATTCCTAGTATAAGAGGCAAGTAACTCGTGAGTTTTTTTTTTTTTTTTTTTTTTTTTTTTTTAATGAAGAAGGAAGCATTAATGTCTGTACTGATAAACAATGAAAGAAATTTTGATCGCAGCATTAAACTTGTTTCAAATTTGGTGATCAGAACGGCTCCTACTCTGCGGTTGGTATAATTTGAGACCGTTTCATTTCTTTTAGGCGAGTGAAATTAATTGGGTTCTTATTTGAGAATATAGACGAATGTAAGAATATCCCAGGTACAAACTTTGAAAAATTTCCCAACCATTCTATTTGAAACATCTTGTGAAATTTAACAGCTGTTATTTTGCTTCTAATTAGAGAAAATGTAATTTAAGATCAAGAGATTTCTTATTAGGTGAGTGAAATAAATTTTCTTAGTCTGCTTTTAGATTTTAGACAAGCGAGAATGGCCCTAGATACAACTCCTGCAGGATTTTGTATTTTTTATTTAAGAAAAGTATTGGAATACATGATTAAGAATAGATTTATCAATACAAAATAACTATGCAAAGTATGTTTTTTTACAAAATAGAATCTTAATACTTTTATAAATGAGCCCAACGTCGGCTTCTTCTTTTTAGTTTTCGTTTAAAGGGAGGTGGTCATTATGACAACTAATCGATTTCTAAGTAACGTTAGTGTCAATTTTTGTTAAAAGGCAGCAGCATTTTATCAGATAATGTTCTCGTAGTACATTTGAAAAGGGGGTTTTATAATCAACTTTTCGTTCTTTATAAGACTCCTGTAGCCTGACATCATCATTATTATTCAAATTCGTTCCCAACGATGTTAAGTCAAATTTCGTTGTGGGTTAATGAGATGTACTCATAAAATGCCAGCGAAGCGTTACTTATTTATTTATAAATTACCCCTTGTACAGTCCAGATTAGAAATATAATCGGAAATACGAAATTTTTAAGTAGATCCCGCCTTTCGTACAAAATATTTTAGTAGCATAGAAAACTACACTGTCTAAGCTGAATTTCATTCTGGATTGCAGGTTTACATTAGGAAAGCACGATGATGGCTATGATTCCAAGGTTTTATGAGAGAAAGATATAAACTGGTTTAAGAAAAACTATTTCCTACATGGGGCAATATATTCGATGATCCAATTGAAATTGCAGGAACGTGATAGTACAAGGAACCAAGACTGACGAGAAGGTTATGGAGCTAATGGTTTATAGTTTACTCGTGTATCGGTTTTGTGATATATTTTATGTTTCCACGTATATTTCCCTTTCTTTAATTTGTACCTTTTCTCAATTTTTAAAAGTTTCTTCACGCTATTTTCGATTGAATTCTACCAAGATATGTGTTTTCTACCATTTTGTCAGTGCTTGTATGTATTGATAGCTTTTATCATACTTCATACTGCCCTTTTGGACAGTTCCAAATTTTTGCACTTGAAGGAGTAAACGCAGGGCTATTCCATATAAAATCAGGAACTTCACGAGCGAAGCCTCAAAAATTAGAGTTAAATTTTACATATTAAGTAATATTACAAGCTGGCGAAAAAAAAAGTGGAAGGCTTAGATTTTTTCGAAGTCAGTTTTGAAATTACAGGTTCTCAAAATACTGATAATTTACCAGCAAAATATTCCATGCATGACATTTGTTCGATTAGCACTTGCAGAGAGTTCAAAGCTCATAGGATACTGGCAAATAGCAACATAGCACTTGCAACCTAGATGTTTTCTATTTTGTATGCAAGTAGTATGAGAATCGTCAATTTAATTTAAATGATATTTTTATTACTTGTTTATGGTAATGAACAATTTGTTAAATAAGTAACTTATATTTTAACTGAGTGGGACGTGAAAAGCCACGAAATATCAAAATTATATAGAAGGTGGCAATAATATCATGATATGAAAGCACATGATTTGGTCTACTTTCCTAGCGTAATCATTAGCACACCTGCGGAACTATTTCCAAACAAGCAAACGGAGTGAAACGAATAGTATTTACCCAGTCAGGAATGTCCAGAGGACTAGTAACTGTATTCGCATCAATAGTAATTCTATTTAAGCGCACCTCTGGTACTTGGGGTCCCGGGTTCGATCCCAGCCTCCGCCAAGTGAACTTTGTGGTGGACAAACACCTAGTGCGTTGGTTTTCTCGGGGTTCTCCCGTTTCCTCCCACTTTCTTCATTCCACCATTTCATTCATCACTCATCATCACCGTCTCCTTTAGCCTAACCGGCATAACCGTGGGACGTAACACTTAAAGATTTCATTTTTTTTCTATTTAAGCGCAGAACTGAACTTTAAAAGACTTGAAACCAGAATCTTAATGAACTGACATAATGACCTTACCTTCCTCCTGACGGTATTGTGTTTGGTCCTTAAATTTACCATGAAACCGTTGCCTTCAGGAATCTTAAAAGCACACAAATCTTGAGAGATATGGTTGCTAACTACTCTTTACATGTTTTATACGGTAGAACTTCTGTACACTATTCATACAGTATGCGGTACAGCTTCTACACAATATTAGTTTACCACCTTCTTCCCCCCCAAAAAAAATAAAAAAAATAAAAAGAAGAAAAGCGCGGCGAAATGATAGCTATTTCACAATTAGTTACTAGGTTTGGAAACACACCTCATCGAATCACAGGTACCGTAGTGAGTGATCAAAATTGGCAGAAGGCAGTTTTATAACTTTTAAGTTTGCATAGAAAATTTCAATCGAATATTTGGCGGGCCGCGGTGGCTCAGTAGTAGAGCGTTCACCTTTGGCGCTTGGGGTCTCGGGTTCCATCCCAGTCCCCGCCAAGTGAACTTTGTGGAGGACAAACACCGTGCACGTGGGTTTACTCGAAGTTCTCCCGTTTCCTCCCACTTTCTTCATTCTACCATTTCATTCATTTCTCATCCTCACCGTCTCCTTTAGCCTAACCGGCATAACCGTGGGACGTAAAACTCAAAGATTTCATTTAATTTTTTCAATCGAATTTTTCTCATTCAGGCCTACACATCCAGGACAACAATGCTACCAACTTGAAATGTGTAAAATATAGCTACAGAATCAAATTTTTAAACATGTACAAATTTTAGCATAAATTCCAAATTGAAAAGTTGAATATAGTATAATTCAAAGATAGAATAGTCACATAGATTGATTGTTTTATATCTGATTGATGAAAGCAGAAAAACGGTCATGTGGCATTTCGCTATATTTGACACAAAAGCCGTTGCTTGTATGGAGCGTAAACCCATGACCGATAGGTTAGCCCGACGTTTGGTCTACCATCCAGTAACATGTTTAATCATATTTGATATTTAATCTTTTAGTATAAACATTACAGAAACCATGACCTGTAACAATTTCCATCGTTCCTTTATGTAATTCTCTTTCCCCTTTCGTAGTTTTAATAGTCGGAATGTATTATTGCAATTTTTCTTTTTATGGTTAATTTTCACCATGTTATGCATTTTCTTTTGATGATTGCGTTTAGCTGTATTACTAGTCGGAATTTTTTCAATTATTTCTTAAATATTCTTTTATTTCTTTTTAATCCAGTTTTTTATTACTTGTCCTAGTCAGCTAACCACTAACATTTGAGAAGGCTGGCGTTCTAAGAAATAGTAGCTCCTTCATCCAGGTGAATTGTTTCAGTGTATGTCTTATAGCTGGACACCGAACATGACACGCCAGGATATTTCTCCAATTGGAGCAAGAAAGAATGCATATTTCGGCATCACTTAAAGAAGCACTAGAGAGATAGGATAAATTACATTCATGTTGAGTTCTAAGAGATGAAAATTAATGCAATCAAAATGAATATAATAATGTGCATCATGCTTAGACAGAGGAAGATGAACAGAACAACAAAATTTTAACTCTTAAGCATGGACAGTCTAGATTTCCCTTCTGCCCATCTTTCTGTTTGTTTTTTTCTCTTCCCTTATGGAATAAATCGCTTTTAGTATTAATAGCGAACATAATTTAAAATGCTTAATTCATTGAAAAACAAATTGTAGGCGAATCCAACGGAGAATATTTAGAATGAGTTTCACATGCTTTCAGAGTAGGGGCACAATCTAATGCGTATGTTCAAAACAGCCATACAACTGCACACTGCCATATAGTTGCCGCCGATTCCATTTAATTTTTTAATTTTATTTACGGTTTTTAGATGTCTACGGCTAAACGTCTGGCTCCAGAAAAAAATCTTGGATCCGTAGATCAAGGTCAGGCAAAAGTTAATCCACAATCTTCAGAACTTACTGTTGCGTCTACATATATGTAGGATTAGTCGAAGATTTGCATCGAGAAATGCTAAAATGTCCAAGATAGAAGCACTTCAAATTTGGTATTGGTTCATAATGCTGCGTATAACATGGACAGAAAACAAAAAGAAATGAACAAGGACTAAGGGACGCTAGTGAAGGACAACAGATCATGAAAATAATACGAAAAAAAAGAAAAAGCATGCTTGGCCATCTTATTCCGCACTCCGATTGTATCACCATGCTGATAGCGGGAAATGCAATAGGAATACCAAGAAAACGTAGACCTGTGGCCGTGAAATCGTGTTTTTTGTCGTTAAAATCTTGTAAATATAATCGTAACGTTCATATTGATTTTCACCTTTTTCTCAAAAGTTTACACATCCCTCTCTCTCCCTGTCACTATTTTATTCCGTTTATCCCAGCTTTGCTACGGCAAATCAAGATTTCTTCCGTACCTACGTTTTGTCATAAACCGAAGCTGGGGAGAACGGTAGACAAAGCATAGATATCGTAAAAATGGAAAAGTGAGCAAGTGATGAAATTAAGCTTAGATATTAAAAAACTAAAATTATCTTGCAATACAAATCACAAAACCTGGTTAAACTGTATAGAAAATCTAATAATAATAAACGTAATTCATACAAATTAAAAGAACATAAAAAGGTTAGAAATGAACAAGTAGCTTTTACTGTATATTTTTACGGCCGTTTCGACATCTGTATTTCCACCTTTATCTTATTTTTTCCTTTTAATACAGGTGGCTGTGTCGCACAATTGATAAATTAAGATTTCACTTACTCACAATAATCTTCGACCGGTCAACTCTTTCAGGGGCGTTGCAGTTATAATGATCTCAGACGTTCGACGTCGGATAATCCCAAGGGCCCTCCGGAGTCCTCTGCTGATAGTAATAAGCGATCGTCCAAGCCGGCACAATTATTCCGTCCTTTTCAATGATTTGGAGCCAGAGTTTGTCACACAATACTGAAATTACAAACGAATGTTAAGGTGCTAACACATTTCTACTAGTCACTTCACTGCTGATTTCTGCACAATATTAGAAAAAATATTTTACACGAAGGTGTATGCAAGTATCGTACAATCGCAAATGATAAACGAAAAAAATTGGCTTTCGCATATGCGAACGGCGATTTAGCTTGCGAAGCTGAATCCGTACAAGTGGAGCACTCATAAGTGTATAACGTGTCTTTACTTTAGAACAATGCACCCCACCCGCCTTCGTGGGTGCCTTTCCGAGCGACGACTAGGCGTTCGTGCAAAGCATTGAAGGTTCTTTTAGCAAACCAAAGCTTTTATATGGTCAGCCGGGAAAATCTCGATTTTTACTCCTAGCTTCGGGAACGGAATTATCGTCCTATTGTCTTTTAGTTATGAAAGTGCGTAGGTGCAGGATGATTGTCCCGAAATTCAGATATAAGGAAACAGTCACCAGAAATGCAGCACTCACGTGATCAGTGTCCCTGTTTCTTGTGCATATATGGCCGTAAGGCCGGAGCTGGGCTTACTAACACAAGTGTACAAAATACCAAACTCTTGGAAAAAGATTTCAAGATTGCTCCTCTGAATACGAGGCTTGGTTAATAAAGTTTAAACTTAACATTGTCCTATTTCTTTTAAATTTCAAAAAATGAGCCTCAGGTCTTGATAGCCGAAACGCCTTTCTGGTGTTATGCTATGTATAGTACTAAATTGTTGTACGAAACAATTTACATCTTGATTTAGTTTTGCATTTTTGCACAGTAAATAAAACGGACAAACCAAAACTTCCTAGGTTGATTCGGTGGTCAGATGGTGAACGCGTTGCTGTCTGGAGTAAATGGTCGTTTGTTCAAGTCACGGAAGTTGAAACATTTTCATTCTAAATATGTCTCTATATGTTCACATATATTATTATTTCTTTTCTTGCACTTCACATATGTTATCCTAGACCATGTGTTCATGGATTAGGTCGTTTAAACCAGGTTTCATTATATATACTTATAGTTTCCTATCTTTGCTTCAAAATGGATTTCTATATGTTCACATTTTTTTTAATATTTATTTAATAAGTTAACAAGTTAATAATTATTTAACAAGTAAGGATATATTAGCAGATAATATAGAACGATGCCAAAGCACATTTTTTTGACACAGCAATGCATTATTTTTTTTTTATTCCGAAAGTTACTAACAGTGTGTGCTATGTAGCCACACCTTCTACTCACTGTCAGTGTGGTGGCATCAGTTTTCTGCACGTACACGCATTCTCAAATCAGTTTTCCTCTTCAAAAAGGACCTTTGGATTATTATTCTGATAAAATATAGAAAGTATCAGTGTTAAAACTGTAATGGTTTTATTTAGACACGAACACATTTAACACTATTTTAGAACAGGCATTTCAAAACTGATGTTGAATCTGGCGTAATATCACGGCTAATTTTTTTAACTGTATACATATCAAATCTGGAAGTAGTTCAAATTCACTATTATATCCAATTTCATTACTTATTTTCTTAGAGGAAGAGTGCTAAAAATCTATCACGTTGCAGTTTCTTCTAATCGATTCTCCATTCAAATAGTATGTTCATTTTTTCCGTTGAAATTCAAATCAAACTGGACGTGGTTAAAATTATCCGTCTCCGGTTTCAACATTTATCGCTATAAAACGAAAATGGTAACAGATATGTAGCAGCTGTTGTTTTGTAAGTGATTAGTAATCGCGTTATCTGTTTTTCATAGAGAAAAAAAAAATAGGCTGGCGAGCAGCTCTTCTGCGATCGGGTCAGTGTCCGAACAATACGTTCCGTCTTTTTCCTTAACTTTCTATTCAAATTTGAAGTGCTTCAAATTAACAAGTTTTTTCATCATTTATCTTTATAGAAGTGAAAGAGTAACGGATAACTAGTAATAGATATTTGAGATAGATCCAGCGTCCAAGGAACAGATTCCTTCTTCGATCTTGTTAATATATGGGAACAAATTGTTACAGATGTACTACCTCATCTTTGAATATTGAATTTGCATATTTTGCAAGTCGAGTGTGAAGCGATATTCACTTGTTATTTGGGTATTGTATAAACTGTTTAATAAACCCCACCAGGTTAATACTTTTAGCCATGCATAAAAAGTTGTAGCTATGTAACAGATATTTGGCAGAAGTTTTGTGAATGGTTAATAAAAAATGTGCCCTCATGACTGCCATGAATTTTTACTGCCAGATCTTTTTTACTGCCATCAATTTTAACCTTTATCCTGATTTGAAATATTATTTTAGTACTAGGCAATGCTGTTATTTGTTCGTTTTCGAGCCAATGATGTATGTTTTAACCACTACAAGAATTTACCGTTCCGACATTTACGTTGGTTATTTCACACATTCCGCTAACACCGCATCATTTGTTCATAAACGCAGACATTTTACGAATTATGTAACTTTTCGAACTTGTTCATTATAGTTACTTTAGTGTAAACATAATGTTTGGCCGGTATTGTGTTTGTTGGTGATTCTACCTACCTGCACAATTGTGTAGGTCAGGGCTGAAAGGGTTACAGGTTGTTATTGAAAACCAGGAAAAAGACGTTACATTTTGAATAACTTACTTAGCGTGAGATGAACGAAAAATAATTTTACGTGCTATATATTTAGTTTACATTTACAATAAGAAGACATCACATTTTTACACAAATAATGAAATCGATATATCTACGACAGTCGCGTCACTTGCGTCAGTATGCTTGTGAACTGTAAAACTTTTGTGACATTTTGGTGTGTCAGAAACAAGAAGATAATATTATAGGATATGATACTCTAAGAGTGGGCTATAATGATCCAAGTTGGCATGGTTTAGTGTAGGATGATACCCAGTCGAGAAGTTAAATTTATGAGGTGTGGGACTTCGGGTTTGGTTAATCACTGGGTGAACGAGTTTCGTATATTCTTGAATGTATACTAAAATTTAAAGTGAAATATATATTTTACCTTTTAAGCTATTGCTGCTAAAATTACACATTGAAAATTATTATGAAAACTTCAAATGAAAGTCACGTTTTTTGCAATTAAGTTACTCTTTCGGCCTTCATTCACAATTTCGTGAACGTATGTTCAGTATGTTGTACTTTCTTGTAACCAGCGAAACAAACACCTGATCACGAGGGTGCTACCTCTGTAACAAAGTGTGCAGAAAACCAATGGTTAACTTCAACTTTGAAATTTCACAGATAGTACAGTAAATACAACCGGGACCAAGCTTTTCGTTATTGTCCCTGGTTCAGGATTTGTGCAGGAACTTGATCTTAACTCGTACTTTAATGAAATGTGGACTAGTTTCAAGACGCATTTATGCGAAGAAAATATTTTGACTGAAATAGTATAAATAAAATGTATACTTTCTTCGAAATGCGATGGTAAAGTCGGGAAAATATTTTCTTAAAAATTTATTTCAAATGTTAATTATTATTATTATTTTGTAGTTTTTACGTTGTAATTGTTTATAAATGTCCAGTGTTCGTTACAACATTAGTCATATAGTATTATGTAATTCTATTCCTCCAAGTGTGTGTTTAAAGAAGGTATATTTATGTATTATGCCGTTAAATGTACGTAGATATACTTAGTGAAGAATGTCCGTAAGTGTTCTTCCTTGAGTATTGTATTGTAGTAACGCGGGAATGAAACAGGAAAGACTAATGTGAACTATCGAGGAAGAAGTAGTGATTCTTCGATATTTTTTCCCATGAAGTAGGTAGATATACTTCTCCATATAAATAAATTGCTCCATATAAGTAAAGAAGAACGTTCGTAAATGATAAAGGCGTTGTTTGAAAGAGAAATAATGAAAATACTTTGTTTCGCAGTAAATTTTTGTAAGTGGTATACTACAAGACTTTTGCAGTTTTTGACGTTAATCTTGTTAAAACATCTAAAGAAGTCTATAAGTTGATTTGAAGTTTACAGCTTAATGTCACAACATTCCCTTGAAAACGTAGTTTTTTCTAAATACTTTATGCTATCAACATTGTAATTACTTGAGTGCATCAGACAATGCGTGATGAAGTTGTATACATTGCATATTCATTTTATGTCAAATGGTAAATTTGTGTATTATGAAATCTGCGCAAAATTGTCCGTTTTCATCTCCAAAGTCGTAGATAACTTGCTCACTGGTATAGAGTATAGATTTTTCATGACAATTTTCACCTCCCAAGCATAATCTACTCATCAGATACTCTGCTTTTAGTGTAGCACTTATAGATTTTCTCTTACTCGTAGGATCTTCATTCTGGAGACAGTAACGTAAAAAAGATAACAAGTTTTCTAAATGAGATACATCATACATGTCTAGCAAATCGCAGACATGTAAAATTTAATTTCAATCGATTCAGCCATTTCTGTAGTTAATATCAGATTAGGTTGAGGTCAATTTTTTTGTACTAAGGTATAATAACAGATTGTTCGTCTTCTCGCTCTTGAATGCTGTAATTCCGAAAACATTGCTGCATGTGACACTTTTTGAAAAGTGAAAAAGCTATTGTGCCAACTGTCCTTTCTCTAACAGGAGAGACCACTTAGATTATGAGTGTTGACGTATAAATTTAATCCCCATTTGAATGAACGTAACGTAATAAAATGCCACTTAAATGTAGACGCTCAACATATTTATTTATTTATTCCAAATAGTTCAGCTGCCTGTATTTTATAATGTGATACATAACATATTTCTTCAATATTCCGGTATTCATAGTGTAGCATTTATCTTCGCACGCCCTATTTACTTTTAACGTAAAAAACAATAATGACTAAAGTGTTTCGCGATGCTAATAACAGTCGAGGGGTATTGTTTGCAAAAGCCTTGTAATAGCAGAATTCCAAACCCAGTATATATTTCGATTTCTGCGAATGACATTACACCTTGTTATGATAAATTTAAATAATATGTTCAGAGCACAAACATAAAAGCACTAGTAATAATCTAAGGGTAACGGAGGTTTTAATGGTTGTCCACATTACGTTAATGTGGAATTCTGGAATCGTTATATCATGTATTTCAAATAAGTAAATTAAAATTCAAGAAATTGAAAAATCTATGCTTCTCGAAAGTATTTATTTAATAAGAATGTATCAGATGTAACTACGTAGCTACATATCAATATACGCAACATTTTACTATCTCGAGGTATCAGACTATATGAAATCGCAACTTGAAATTGGTATACATAAGGAAATCACGTACCTTTAGCAAAATTTTAAAAGTTGTTTTATCGTCCCTTTGTTTCTTTGTAATCATAGTGACATTTTCTGTAGCAGAATTGCAA
This sequence comes from Thermobia domestica, assembly GCF_964235325.1. Lineage (NCBI taxonomy): Eukaryota > Metazoa > Arthropoda > Insecta > Zygentoma > Lepismatidae > Thermobia > Thermobia domestica. Next base: position 268,332,074 of record NC_137460.1, on the reverse strand, counting down.
CAAGTTCTTCCGATTTTTAAATTTTCTGACTTATAATTAATGTTAGTGACAACGGGTCTGTATTTTCAGATATAATAATGAAATATTAATTCCACATAGCACAAAATAAGTATTTTTGTATGTACCAGGTTAACTCTGATATTGTACATATCGTGACGGACTGATGTCTTTGACCAGGTAATGGCTACTGCTTTGAAACAAATGCAGCTTAGGAGAATTAAATCTTTCATATCTGTAGTTTCCTGTGCAGTAGAATTATACTTCTGGGTCATGATTGCAATGGTTCATGGTGAGTGGTGGGTCGTAGTGTGTCACGGTGGTGGTGGTGGGTCGGAGTGGGTTATATGCTGTTGACTCACGACCAACTGACCCACCGATTCAATGAACAACTCCAACTGTGCACTTTCCGGAATATCCGTACAGATTTTGGATAAGTTCCAAACGATATGTAATGGTTACATTTTATGTTCAGGTATTACTAGTCTGCAGTTTCATTTTTGAATGCAATTATGATTCGCCGTGACTTTTTCTACATATTTTTTCGTCACAAATCGTTAATGGCCAATAGAAAATACAACTTTTTCGATTCGGATTGGTTTGGGTTAACAGCTTGAAAATGAAATCCTTTAATGTCCAGTCATTATGCCTGTTAGGTTAAAGAAGAGTATGATTAAAGCAAGTGAATTATGATGGACGAATTGGTGGATAAATTAAATATAATAAATTATAATATAGATAAAAATTCTCGTACGAGGACACATTGTATTAAAGCCTGTAAAAACGCCTGTAGCGTTAGCCAGAAGTTACAAAATAGTCGGGATTGGAGAGAAGTGTCAGGACCATCAGGACATACCCTTTCCATACGTCCCTACAATTACCTAAATGTTATAACGGGAAGTTTCGAGACAAATTTTGTGTAGAATGTAGGGATTCTGAATTCATAAGAGATGTAAGAAAATTTATTTTAAGTAATGATTATGCTGGCTAAGCTACAGAAGGCGTCGATGCTAAGATTGAAACAAATATTGGAATAAAGAAAGTGGAAGGAAGCGGAACACGGAGAAAACCTATACACACGGTGTTTGTTCAGCACAATACCCACAAACGGGATTTGGGTGAAACAGGTTGAACAATTAAATTTACAACGCTTCAGTAATAATAATAATAATAATAAAGGTAGTGGTATTAAAAGTTTTAAGTTGCCCTAAAATTTTGCAAATACTTAAACGTAGGGGTTTCGGAGAAGGGGTTCCGTACCTTCCTGAGACATTTCTGCAGCTACTCAAATTTAATCGAAAGCTTTCCGCTAAAGTTTCCTGTAGAAAATATTATATTGTACGTTTTCAGCAAAATAACTAATAAAAACAACTTAATATCATTGAATACTAAGGGTTATAATAAACTAACATGTGGAGTTTGCATATGTAATTATATAAGCTTTGCTAATATATATATATATATACCATAATTCAGGAAGCTCTGAAATACAAAGTAAAAAAATAATGTATAAAATTCAGTCTACAGAGCAATTGTTACCTAAATAGTGGCATATACCCTTTCGAGAATCGAGATGAGACGATCAATGTTAACGATATTTTTCGTCTCGTCTCGATTCTCATCTCTAAAGCGTGACGATATTGTAAGTTAGCCTTGTCCCTTGTCCCATCTCGAATTAAAATGTTAAGCCTCATCCCGAATTTGTTCGGTTTGTTTTAGAATCGAGATGAGAAATTCCCCTTTTAATGAGACACATTACGCAAACCGATTTTTTTTTTTTTTTTTGCCTAATATCACGTTTCTGATTGTAATGGTATGACCTGTGCAATAATGAGTTTTTATCGTTTAAATATTTCACAACATAATTGTTATCATTACTAGTATTATTCCTGAAAATTTGATAGTTCAAGTATTGAAACAAACGAATATTCAAATATTTGAATGTAATAAAATGTCTGTCCTTGCCGATCAATCGCAATGAAAATTCCTAAAGTAGAAAAAAAAAAGTTGCTCGACGTGTATTCGGTGGAAGAACCTCCAGATTACTGGTCAAGCGTCTAGACCACTGAACCACGATCACTACGCTGTAAACGATTCATCTTTAGTCTGGTTACGTTAAGTTTCTCCGCCTCACCTTGGAAAGTTGTGTTACTTTTTTCTTCGTTTCAAAACGACTTTCGTGTTCCATTTATGATGATATAAGTGAATAATCTTCGGTAGATTTTATATTAGTAAGTTGAGTTGTTCTTAAACCTTTAGTTCACAAGTTTGTATTTTCCCCACACGAAACTACAGATATGACAGATTTAATTCTCATACTCTCCATTTGTTTCAAAGCAGTCACCATTACATGCTTAATGACCTATGACCGCCATGATACAGAGGATTGTTCAATTTGATATATTGAAAAAGCTATAGGATCTTATTTTGAAAGTAGAAAGATATGGAGACTTCTCAATGGTACTCCAGTTGATATTTCTACAATATTTCATGTAATAAAACAAATTGAGCGTAATTTTGTCATGAAATATAGCCAATGATGATATTTTTTTATTGCTACTTAATCATTATGTCCAATCACATTTCGTTGTTTGTTGAATATGTTACAGGCACCATAACGTATTTGATTCCCACGGAGAAGAGAATACGTTTACTATATTAAAGAAAGCCATTTCTCATTCAAATGTGGAATCTCATACTTCGATGCAATTTGGCAAAGGATTCCATCGATCACGTTTGTCAAGACATATGCTGACACAGGAAAGTGAAAAGCGTCATACGTACAAAATCAGTGATAAACGCTTTAGTCAAAGAAAGGCTTTGTCAAGCGGTAAGTTACTGCATCCAGGTGAGAAATCCCACATCTGCGGAGTATGTGGAAAGGAATTTACTGCAAGTTCAAGTTTGTCTAAGCACATGTTAATCCATACAGGAAAAAGATATCACAGATGTCAAGAATGTGGTTATAGATTTAAACATCGTTCAAGTTTGGTTACACACATGTTAGTCCACACAGGAGAAGAAGCTCACATATGCCAAGAGTGTGGGAGGACATTTAAACGACATTCACATTTTGTTAGTCACATGTTAATCCACACAGGAGAAAAAAATTACACTTGCGAAGAGTGTGGTAAGTCATTTAAACTACGTTCATATTTGCTTAATCACATGTTAGTCCACAATGTAGAAAAAAATCACACTTGCCAAGAGTGTGGCAAGGCATTTAAACTACGTTCACATTTGGTTAGGCACATGTTAATCCACAGAGTAGAAAAGCACACTTGCCAAGAGTGTGGCAAGGCATTTAATCAACGTTCATATTTGGCTCAACATATGTTAATCCACACAGGAGAAAAAAATTACACATGCCTAGAGTGTAGTAAGTCATTTAATCGACGTTCAGATTTGGTTACACATATGTTAATCCACACAGGAGAAAAGTATCACACATGTCAAGAGTGTGGTAAGGCATTCAATCAACGTTCAATTTTGGCTAAACACGTGATAATTCACACAGGAGAAAAACCTCATATGTGCCAAGAGTGTGGTAGAGCATTTAATCGACGTTCAAGTTTGGTCACGCACATGTTAATCCACACAGGAGAAAAGCATCACAAATGCCACGAGTGTAATAAGGCATTTAAACTACGTTCACATTTGGCTTCACATATGTTAATACACACAGGAGAAAAAAATTACACATGCCAAGAATGTGGTTATAGATTTAAACATCGTTCAAGTTTGGCTGCACACATGTTAATCCACACAGGAGAAAAAAATTACACTTGCGAAGAGTGTGGTAATTCATTTAAATTACGTTCACATTTGGTTAATCACATGTTAATCCACAGAGTAGAAAAGCACACTTGCCAAGAGTGTGGCAAGGCATTTAATCAACGTTCGTATTTGGCTCAACACATGTTACTCCACACAGGAGAAAAAAAATCACACATGCCTAGAGTGTAGTAAGTCATTTAATCGACGTTCAGATTTGGTTACACACATGTTAATCCACACAGGAGAAAAGCATCACACATGTCAAGAGTGTGGTAAGGCATTCAATCGACGTTCAATTTTGGCTAAACACGTGATAATTCACACAGGAGAAAAACCTCATAAGTGCCAAGAGTGTGGTAGGGCATTTAATCGACGTTCACAATTGACTAAACACATGACAATCCACACACAATAAAAATAATCACACATGCCTACAGTGTAGTAAGTCATTTAAATGACGTTCAGATTTTGTTACACACATGTTAATCCACACAGGAGCAAAATCTCACGTGCCAAGACACGAATGGAATTTATTCAACGTTCAATTGTTTTGAGCCACAGGAAGAAAACGTCATACGTAAAGAAACGTGGAAACGAATAAATTCTACGCTCAAATTTAGAAGACATTTCAATAACAAAGTCTAAAACTATAGAAATGCAAAGAGCGTAGGTGGCATTTACTCAAGGTTCACACATATCAAATCATGTGTATTCACACTGGACAATAACCACACGTACTGAGAGTGTAGAAAAACATTTGCAGGCAGTTCGTATTTGGCAAATGGCAATATTAAAGCATTTTAATAACCAAACAAGCAAATGGTGTTGAATAGGATTTAGTTTGGAATCAGCTTTGGCAAGTTACGTCACTATACATAGGATATAGAAAAAGATTTGACGCACTCACAAGATTGTAAGTCAAGTTCTGAAAAAAAATGTTAAGTTCACGATAAATTGCCTACAAAAGAGGTTTACAATAATATTAAAGGATACATTAAGTCCTTCAAATGTCATACCTCCCCTTTGTAACGGAATGTGTTTTGGAAGACGTTTTAAGTTCGTAATTTGGGGTATATATTACAGCAAATTGGTGCCGCATCTCCTCTACGAGCTGCGCTTCTGCCTTGCCGTGACAGGGATTGTCGCATGCTGAAAAACTGGCTGACACAGATGCAGATTCGAATGACAATGCCTCAAGTAAATGTTTATCTGAAAATAATGACTCCAAATATACCCCTTCTTGAGTTTTCATATATGTAATGGAGTTAGGAGTAAGAAGTTTAAGCGACATCGATAAGGAGGGGCCACTTCCTGATCAGCTTTATGTGTAGATCCAGCGGAACAAACATGTTCCATGTCTATTCCAACACTAGGGCCTTCTGCACCATCTGCGATTTGGCTGCATCTTGCTGGCCGATACATGGTAGCGCAGGTCCTTTTTGAACGCATATATTTATATTTCCCAAGACATTTTTTCATGCTCATTGACGGAAACTTTGTCAAATTGAAGAAAAGAAGCGATCAAAGAGTCAACTCCTCCGTTCCACATGGGATAAACTGATCAGACGAACTTCACGCAAAAATCATATTAAGGTTGTATGTGTCAAAAGAAGTCTCACTAGGAATAGTGAACATGATTTCACTCCAGTTGTTAATGTCTTCGATTTTAAAGCGACTTTAATGACATTCATATTAAAATTGTTAATGACTTTAAGGAAATTCGTGGTGTATGTTCGAAAAGAGTTTGTGTACCAAAACTTCGTTACACAGTATCTTCTACTCTTTATAGCTCACTGTCGTTCCTGAAGCGAGGAATGATGATGTAAAGTAAATATGCATAGCTATGTTTCGTATTCCTTAACTATTCTTGTTGTTAAATCAGGTTTTAAATTTTATTCAAAAACTTTTTGCTTACTTTGTATGTATCTGGTATTGTAAGAAAACATCACACCTCTCGAAGCGAAACAGCATGCAAAATTTTAGTCCATTTATTAATATAACTGTATATTAACACATTTCTATAAGGTTTCAAGTGCGATCCTGTAAAATCTAGCAATTACGAGCTAGCAGCTTCTGATTCTAGTGCCTCATTTTATTCGCGTTCAAGCTTGGCAAGACAAATTTTAATATACGTAAGTGGAAAACCTCACACATACGTCGAGTTTAGAAAAGTATTTGGTGTATGTTCAAGTTTGGCAGGACGTTTTAATACACAGATGAAAATCACACACATGAGTACACACAGCTGAAAAGAAGATTTATATGGAGCTCACATTTTGCAATGCATATGTTAAAACACGCAGGAGAAAACATTAAAAACTAAAGCGTTCTAAGTCTGTAGAAACGACTTAATTACCGTTTATACTTCGCAACAGATATATTAATACACATAGGGGGGAACTGTTTGTGTCAAGACTATGAAGATTGGTATAGTCGAAGTTCAATTTTGGGGAAATATGCTATCTCATACAGGTAAAAGATGGGTATGCATAATTGTGAAAACCATTTATAAGAAGTCCATATTATGTTAGTGAAAAGATATTGCAAGATATGTTAAACGATTTACTGAAAAATAAAGTTTCTACATAAAATGGTGTAGTCAAGTTACACACGTGATAAAATATACAAATCCGAAACATCTTAGTTGTGAAATGTTTGCTGTAAAATTCGTTAAATATCACGTTCCTTAACTTTCATCCGCTCACGTACTGCCAATTCGCGTTTCCGCTGGCGACGACATCAATTCGGCCTCATCGATTAATCACATTTCAGCATTGTACATGATGCAAAGTGTATATTTTGGAGCATTAAGGTTTAGTAAATTAAGATAAATCATTGTTTACCAAAAGTATACTTTTAATTTAATTTAAATTAGAACACTGCTAAATATGAGTGAACAAACTGAACAAAACACAAAAGAACAGAATCTAACCTAATCAACATCCATGTCACTGAGCTAGCTGTGATAATGTTGATATTTATTGCAGGGAGCAGTAATCATTGAGTGCTTTTTGCAAATGCTTTTCCACAATATGTAGATGCCACGCGGGTTCAAAGTTAACCCGGGAAAGCCCATACTTACTACAAAGTAGGTATTGAATGATTTCTTGTTTTTTGCGTCCTTTATAAACACTAAATCGAGATTATCAGGAAAATAATTCCATACGTGTACCCAATGTGGAGAAATAGGGGTGTCCCCTGTAGGGGACACTGGGCATTAGAAATACAATGGGCATATATTGAAACGACTATTAACTTAAATGATACAGGTTTTATTGCAAATAAAATATAAATGAAAACAAATAACACTTATACATAGAATAACTATACAAAATGCAAAATATTAAATGCGGATATTCTGGTTATAACATTTCAATACGCTGCCCAAAGCCAAGGTAAACAATAGCATTACAGAACACAAATTACAAAAGTAGCCTTCAATTTTTACTTTTGGCTGTGAAAGTCATACCAACAACGAACATGTAACCCAATCTCACAGTTTTCGCACATGATTCTTGTGTGTTTGTAGCACAAACCACAACTCTTTTGTGCGTGCTTCTGTTGTACATGGTCCTTAGGGTCAGAGTTGAGGCGAACGCCATTCGGAACTCGTTGATCTAATGGCGCGCTACAAGTGACAATCTTCACAGGTGGTTTCCTATAAATACCGCAGTAAATTTAAACAATCATTCTACGAAATTGACAATAAGTGAGTTTTTAACCTTGGCCGCATTCTTTTAGCATTAGCCATGCATTATGAGAATGGCATCCACCCCAAACGCGAAGAGAGGGTACCACTATTGTTCTTCCTTGGAAAGCAATTCGCATTGAGTGTGCATCTTCATCGAATGTGTTGCTCCCCCTATATATTCATTGAATTTTTGAATAAGAGATGGGTTGTCCACAGAGATATTTCTTCTCCTTCCGGCAACAACACCAATCTTATATATTTTCTGAATCGGCAGTACACTATGACATACACTACACTCACAATACTATTATCACACCATTTCACTAAAACCACATCACTTTTTGCTGCGAAAGAGAACGAACCTCTCTTCTCCTTCCTCAGTGCCTATGTCTTGCAACGGTTATTTCTGGATACACTTCTCTCGTACTGTACCATTGCCTCCATTTTCATGCGCTGACAAAGTTTCAATAAGTGGTAATGTTGTGAAAAAGTTATCAAAATAAAAATTGTAAGCTCCAAGACCTTGCGGTAACCTAGACTCATATCCAAAATAAGACTTGGACCTAGACCCAGATATCTTGATACAGTAGCTTGCTATACTGAGCTCCGTGATAGGGTTCAAAAGCAATCAAATAACCTGTTCTAGTAGCAGCGACCACAGCTTTAAGTCAAATCACAGTAGATTTCTACAATTTCATGGAGCTTGAGGCTGAAAAGAAAATTAGCTTCACGTAAATTATCCCACAAAGCACAACCTATTTACACATAGAAAACGTAATCAAACAGATTGGGCTAGCTAGATTTGATTAGGTTTTGTTTGGTTATGTAAACTTCAACAATACAATGCAATTTTTATAATTTTTGTTTATTTTTTACTTTATTACATCATTCATTATCATTGTTATGTAGTAGTTTAGTTAGATAAATTCATCTTGAAAACCTTTCTGTAGACAAGAACCGTCCTCGAAGGCATTTTTTCAGCTTTGAGGAAAACTGGACGTAAATCAAACTTAGTATATAATAAGCAAAGTATCATGTATCTATTTTGTATACAGTGTCAGAAATCTACAACATAATATATTCAAACTATGTTCTCAAAATCCGAAATTATACAAAGAAACAGATTATGTACGTACAGTGCCCAGTGTCCCCTACAGGGGACATCTTCTACTTTTTGCAAAATTACAAGTACTTTTATTCATTTGTGACCAAACCTTACATTTTATATGTGAACATGAATGTCTCAAGATAATGAATCAAGAGTTTAAAAAAATATAGTACCTGTTTCCTTTCTTGGCAGCCATTTTCATTAAGTGAAGTGTGCAAACAGCCACTCAGGCCGCAGAATGAGTAATTCTGTACTTCATATCTCCGCCGCTAGGTGGATTTGAAATCGCAAAGTAGTGCCAGGTGATCTTCAGACTAGGTACTTTCCAAAACTCCAAACATAACCGAAATATTTCCTTCAGTTGAAAAATAGGAGACATTTAAACTGGTGTCCCCTGTAGGGGACACCGGGCTTTCCCGGGTTAATCAACCTCCACGTACTGCTCTCTTTCTGAGATTTCTGGCATGTATTAGTAGTAGTAGTAGTTGTTGACTGCCTTCTCAACACGTTTTCTCCACAATCATTACATTCAAGGCGCGTTCTGTTTTGTCTTGACCAGGAGATGTAGCAGATATCTCTTCCGATATGTTAGACTGGTTCATCATCGGTATTTTGCTTTCTCTATTGTGCCAAGAACAGCAGCATTTTTTTTTTCAAAGTTGAGATTTCAGAACGAGCTTTCAGGTTTACATTTATTAGTTCTAATGCTAACTCATACAGATGTGGTCTTCTGTATTATTTTTGATGTTAGGGAGGTTAAAAATGAAACAGCGACTGAAAAACAATGAAAGTTTTACTTACATTTTATGTAAATGCGAACCAAAAAAAATGACGTTTTGGCTCCCTTTGACGGCAGATGGGGCATCCACTCTCCAATACCAACTTTGGGTTTTGTACTGAACCGGAAGTAATGTCTTTGATAATTTTCTCGTAGAGGATTAATATGTTTCAGGGTAGCGAGATACTGCTTTAGGATTACACATATCTTGTTAATCCAGTTTTATAAATGGAAGAGAAACGGGCTGTTTTCCAAGAACAGGGAAAACAGGTTTCCCTGAAGCATCTATGAAAAATGAGCGAGAGCGGAAAAGAGATAATAGATGACGTCGAATGCAGAAAGGTTTTGCTTATATTGTCCTGGACAGAGGCTCTCAGGCCGGAGAGAAAATAAAAGTAACTTATCCTCTTGAGAAGTGGTAGATAAATGAGATATAGTGGACGAGCAAACGGATTGAACAGGGAAGTACGTTGATTATGCAGTTTTGAATTTATTACAAAATAACTCATTAAAATTTTCTGTTCTTCCCTCAATTTCTGCACCCGATGCATCATTGTACATTAAAAGAGGTATGCTAGAACTTTTAGACCTAAGACCAAAATTGTTTAGTGTTGTTGATGCTGGTGTCTGATTTTTTTTAGAATATAGTTTAGGTATTTGCTGCATCTCAATAGCTTTTTTCCTATATCAGAAATTCTTTTAAGGATATGTGTTCATTTGACAAAGCTTTTTCTTATTTCAGAATGTGTGGCGACTCTGCTCGCCGTGCCTTATTGAATTTTTCATTGTTTTTACTTTTTGAACAGTACAAAATATTTATTGTTGCATTAAAAAACATCGGAGAAGTAACCCACTGTCTCGTTTATTGTTCCTTCTAGTAAAAGTGTCCACTGTAACACCTGTAGTATTTTACAAATTTCACCCAAAGTTGCCTTCCTTCAGTCAGGCACAAATTTTCTTTTTTAGTTGGATTGCTAGCTTCTGGGGTTGGGAGTAACATATGCGGAACGGGAAACTCGCGGTCCGGGAGAAGCAACTCTTTATAAGAGATGACACATTCTGTCGGAAAAGTAGAGATGACATAACCTAAGATGTTATTTTTACGCGCGTTATGAACATTGTACTATCCCAAATCGAGTCCTTGAATAGAATTGTCTGATGTTATCCCATGTTTACTGTCGATCCGTATCTAAGCCCAAGTTATAGTCACCAAAATGAGCAACTTTGTCACCTTGTAATGGCAACTGGAAGTGATTCGTGGCATGTTTCAAGTAAATTTTGAAGACTGTTTCTATATGGTCTGCAGAAACACCCGATGAACTCTTTTGTTTTTGTACGGACTTAGCTCAAATAATTTCACACTCACGTACAAGATGATTCTGTGCTCTGCTGCCCCATTTATTTTAATACTAAAAACAATCCGCCCCCATTGTCTTGCGGTCGTTTATCTATGTAGACAATTGGTTGGAAAACGGCATTCCACTGTTCATTACCGATTCCTTCAATCGTGTTTCACTCACCACTAAACAGCCATATTCCGGCAACAAACTAATATTCATAGCACAGTCCGTAAAATCGTTTGTAGTTCTTTGTGTATTTTGGTAGTATACTTCAAAAGTGGTTTTCTGTTCCCCGCAACTTTGATCAGCATTCTTCTGTGCACCACATTAAACAGAGAATATGGAGTACCTAATTTGGCACACTTCTCTAGCGTGGGATCACGTTGTTCAAGTCACTCTCATCCTTTTCTTGCCATCTGTGTTGAACATTGTAAATTATATTAATTGAGTGTTATGTAGCAATAAGAGATAAGGGTATTTCACTGCATTTCCAGTTGGAGATACTATCAAACGCAGACCCTAGCCGTAAGCTTACTACTGGGTTCACAATGGAAATGATAAAGCACAGAGAAAAAACAAATATTTTTCCCGAAACAGGAGCACGAACTTTAACTTTTCTACAGTTTGAAGCCATCTTTTTGAACTTTATTCATAGACGATCGTAAGTGCAGTCAAAGTTTTCTTAATGCCAAACTTAACATACGGTACATATTGACGGTGTGGAGTCACATCATCCAAAATCTATCAAAAACTTTTGATCCTATAACCATAAGTTCTCCACATAGGTTTCCTTGTCCGATTACCTAGTTCCACTCTGGAGCTATACCAACTTTCCCCATATTACAGTACTATATCGAAACACTAAATCCCACCTATATCAACAAACGCTTCAAAATTCAGCATCCTTTATTTATGCAGTATCTAGTATCTCACTTTAGACCCCACACCAAATCGCCATCAGCATAACCCTTGTCCCTAATGTTTACGCTCTGTCAGTACAATTTACCCTCGTCAGATTCACCGTTCTTAACCCTACAGTGGTAATGTGAAGGAAAATTTCATGAATGGTAACATTTTGCCTCCTGGACCCAGAAATAGTTTTGACTGAGAAGATCTGAACTAGGATTTAATTTTTTTTATCTTTACAATATTAAATACAAACACCATACCGTGGACACAATTTCAGCGAAACTGTACATTTATTTCATTGAAGCAATATGTTCCTTGTTATAATAAGCTCGATAACGATGTGACTATTTTATTGCCGGCACTCAAAATAAAATATTTATTAACTAGAAAGAAGTAAACCAGTTTTTCTCCTAATAGCGGTGTATTACACATAGGGAAATTCACGTTCCAATTCTGCAGCAGTCTCCACACATGATTTTTGCGTGACTTAGGTAAATCTAAATCCACTTACAGCACTTCTGGCAAAAGTATCTGCTCTTACTGTGTTTACACATGTAACATCGTCCTCGCTTTCCTAGTTAAGGAGGTACAGAATCATTTTCTTCTAGAATCAATCCAGAAAACCTTGCCTCCGATTTCGAAGTTCTGTGGGATTTTGTTTATTCAGTGCTCTCTCTTTCAATCACACTTTTCCCAGTTCTTTTAGGTATTTTCGCTCTTAGAATTTATTCGCTCTTCTCGCTGAATGTGTAACATTACCATTGATCGCTTCTACATTTAAGAAGTGATAAAATGACGCCATTGGGCATTGCCTACCATTTCTGTCTTCGTCCTATTCAGTACGTATCGGGTCTAATGTGTCCACCCCAACTTAAGTTTCATTGTAAAGTGTGACGATCTCTGACTTCCTCTTATCTCCGGTACTCTCGTCTAATTTGTTCTGATTATACATACTTGAGATCACCACCACACACTGATTTTTCTTAGGTAGGTAGGAGACAATGGTGCAGTTCTAATGAAAACCAAACACACTCCTGTATTATTTTCTCTTTTTGGCATTCACAAACGCGGGGGCAACTTTTCCTTTATTTTACAATTTGTCCCTATAATTTTTAACTTATTGACCCATTCCATTGATTTAACTAAATTGCAGCTTGTAAACTAATTATTGTCAAAGGTCACGTTGCGAGATGAACCATAAATCGGTTCCCACAATCTCTTCACTACTTCCTCAGGTTTGTTATCTATATGGAACGGACCTTCTGGTTGTGTCCCCACATACACTTCCATATTTGTTGTGTAGTATAATGTTTCCCCAACAAGACTAAAAATTTTATTTCCATATTTTGCAGGTCTTTTGGGCATATACATACGAAATCCACATTTTCACCGGAAACAGACACGTGCCACATCCAAAATTGCTAACATACCAATTAAGAAAACTGTAATTGCAGTTGGGCCGCGGTGGTTCAGTGGTAGAGCGTTCACCTATGGTTCTAGGGGTCCCGGGTTCGATCCCAGCCCCAGCCAAATGAACTTTGTGGTTGACAAACACCGTGTACGGGGGTTTTCTCGGGTTGTCCCGTTTCCTCCCACTTTCTTCATTCCACCATTTCATTCATTACTCATCATCACCGTCTCCTTCAGCCTAACCGGCATAACCGTGGGACGTAAAACTCAAAGATATCATTTCATTTTTTTGCAATTGCAGTTCTTCACAAATAATTTTAAAAAAGTCACGAATTTGGGCTAATCTGGGGCTGAAGGTTATGTCTGATTATTTTATTCATTAGCATCTTCCACTCTTTCAACCATGATATCCTGCACAGTAATCACTTTCTACTCAGTTTGGCTTCCCCAGTCCCTCATTCTCAATCCTCGCTATCACTTTACAAATTTTTCATTTTCTGTAGTTGTAGTTATATTGAATCTATCTGTTTATATTAAGTTGTGTGCTATATATGTTTACTTCCTTCATAATGCTAAGGATCGAAGTTCCTTACGCGCAATTTTTTGATTGTCTTCTTGATCTTTTATTAGATGTACCGTATAATTGTAAACTTTCGATAGAACACAGACCACGACTTACACTTTGCAAGTAAATTCCTTTTCAGCACTCACGTTACAGAGGGTTATTAGCCATTTTGACTGGCCGGTAAAAAGTAGTGCATTCGCAAACTTTCGCAGCTGGATTACATGTTGTGAGGCCTATTTGTCAAGACTAGACTGTGTTTATTGCACTCGTGTTGGCGCACGGTGATGCTGATACATTAACAGGTGACAGGTTGCAAGAAATTGAGAGCTTTCACGAGCGAAAGCTAGCTGAAATATACAAGTAGAATAATTTTTGATCATCATTATGACCATTTTCTTTCTTATACTGATCTCATTTCATAGTTTTGTATACTGCTTCAGTTCGGTTATTTTATCCCATATGATAATTGACGATGGACAGTCTTTTACGCATCCTTTGAAGATAAACAAGAAGCGGAGAAATCGACAAGACAGAGCATACAGTGAACCAATTTCTTACAGTTCTCATTCTCCAGTCAGTGGCAACCACCAAGCATCATCAACGAGTTCACCACCATTTAAGAAGCATACAAATGCACATAGCATCTCAAGCTCTGACTCTCTCTCCTACCGGCTTATCGTTCTCTGCACCATGTCTACCGCTTCCTACTGCAAAACTACAATCCAAAGTACTTGAGTTCGAAACCTTTACTTCCGTAACAACTTTAGTATCGGCAACGCAAAGATATTTCGCAAATGGTAGAGACCAAAAATGATTTCATTATATCACAGTCGGCTAACTTCGCAAAATAATTCGTGACAATCCAGTTTTGAAATTTTCAGGAAAACTGCAACTTTAACTTATCTCAACAACATCCGACACTAGCAACCTCAGCCACATAGCATGTCAATAGTATTACGAGGGGTCCCTCCATCTATAACACATGACGATATACAAGCTGAACTACCTGAAGTGAGATGCAGCTTTAAAAATGCATCCGTATTTAGAACAATCAGGGAGCAACTAACATAGTTCGAATTCTAAGAACATCACAGGATATTATCAACGAACTTTTGCATAAACAAACCTTCGTTTTTAAGAAGAGACGCCGATTTGAACCATTCTGCTCATTACGACCACTTCCTCTCCGAGGTAAACGCTGTCAAGAATACAAACAACATCCTACTAACAGGTGCATCCTATGAATCTGCAGGCCCGTAGCCAGCCCAAAAATATAGAGGGGTCCCGGTAGAAGTTAGGGGGGCCGAGCCAACCATATTATAGTTCATCAAATAGTAACATCAGCAATTCATAATCTTTGCTCTTGAATGTTTAAGTATTTTGCTTCTACTTAATTCCATTATCGACTCTACACACACACATTCACATTATGTAATCTACATGAAAGAAACGTGAATTTTATTAAATGGGTATTACTAACTACACGAATTAGAATTAAAATATAAATGTTTTAATAGTCCCACATATAATACTAATATTAAGATGAAGATCGAGAGATAAATAAGGAAATTCAACTTTACTTAGGCTCTTGTTTAGGGCTAACTTGCGAAGTTGCCCTTCCGTTTTTATCAAAATCTTGAAAATTTACCTAAAAGAATTTCGTAATCTGATTGCTTGTGTGTTTGACAACATGTAAGTGAAGCGTAATTTATGTATATTACCTTTTGATAAGCGGTTATAAAGACGGGACTAATTCGCAAGTAGAGGGAACTACTTGTCTCTAGGTTCAGGGCGGTTGGATTGTGGATAATTTTCGAGCAAATATGACTGCAAGTGTACAGGGTCTTCGTGCTGGATGTGAATTGACAGTACTAACATTTGTAAAACATGATGTTATCTGGGCAAGCGGGGCCTCCCAGGACCAGTAGCTTCATATATTTCTTTGAATTTCTCAATATATTTTTAAATATTTCGATGATATAAAATTCTGAATTTTTCTGTCTTTAGTCGAAGTTAGTCATGAACATATCGAGTTGATAAGGCTAATAGAGTTGGTAAGACCCAGTTGCCTGTCTACGTTACAAAAATATCTTGCCCGGTCAAGGGTTAATCTTTTGAAAATTCATGGCTTAATGAATGAAAGAACAAAGACCACCAACAATCGTTCATGACTTTCTGCTTGAGATAGGAAAGCTCTGCAAACCTAAGTACGTACTAAGATAAGTGCGAAGAAGTCATAACCTAACCTAAGTAACCTAGTAGTACGTTAACCCGCCTTGTTTCGACTTTTCGCTTCGCTCTTTCTTCCCTCTCAACTCCGCACTCCCCATTAACTACACAAAACCGTTCTCCGCGCGTTTTATATAAATGAACCACCTGCACACTACAGGCGTACCAAGAAGACACACACCAAAACAGCTTTAAAAAATACTATAATGTTATTCAAAGCTACACTGAGAAAAAATGTATGCGGCAGACGTAATATCGTAGGTTACATTTGTAAATCCTGTAGATTTGGACTTTACGTACAGCAAGCGTATAACTGAAAACGCATGATTTATAGTACTTTCTGTATAAGTACTCCATCCATACATACTTTCAGTATGAAACAATATAGGTGGTCAGGATCTCACATACAAATGGACGTATCTAATATATAGCTGACGAAGATAACATACATATATGTATGCATAGGCGCCTGAGCCATGGGGCAAAAGGGGTCATTTGCCCCCCACTTCCCAGACTGGGGGGGCAAACATAGCATTTGTCCCCCCCCACTTTCGGGGCACCAAACAATATCCCAAAAGTCTTGTCTTTCAGGGAAAACTACGTCTCAAATACAAAGCACTGAAATAAATTGCTAAGTGTTTATCATATTTAATTCTCTCTCTCTTCTCTCGCTCTCTCTCTCTCTCTTTCTATATATATATATATATATATATATATATATATATATATATATATATATATATATGTGTGTGTGTGTGTGTGTGTGTGTGTGTGTGTGTTAATGGTGTCAGGTTTTCATCTATAATGTTCAAGATGCATATGTTTGGGTTAAAATTAGTGAACCATGCAGAGGCAACAGCTGGAAAACAAAAATTCAAGATTCTCAGATTTTGGTAAACCATCGATACAAAGAGAAAAATTCCAGCATTCTTTTAAAGCTAGGTCACTTTTAAAATGCGCATGTCCAAAACAATGTGGAGGATTAAAACAACTGCAGATGGAAAAGTGGGTACAATAACCTGTCAATCACATCCTCAGGGTGTCCCGTGCCGCATTAGAAGAAAGAACATGGTAAAAAAAGCGAGGTAAGGTCAACTTCTGCCGGTATCTGTGAAGCCAAAGAAAAGTATAGGAGGAGGGTGGGCACTTCTGCTGTCAAGTGACAGTCCATGTTGATCTGTTGATCTTTCAACTTGCGAACAAAGCATTCTTTTAATGCTAGGTCAGTTTACGGTACAAGAGAGACTCTCACCAATCTTCGAACAGATGAACATTTTGACAGGGTTTGGACTAATGCAACGACAAAAAGAGAGTTGTTAGGCGTGGAAGAACCAATTCTGCCGCGTCAGCAAAAAAAAATCCTAAACGACTGGACGATGGCTCTCCAAACCACACTTTTAATGATGTGAAACACTTATATAAAGTAGAAATCTGGTATAGACTATTGGATATAGTTTGTGGTGAGATCGAAAGACGGTTTGACCAACAGGATGTGAATACAGCGTTACACACACAGAAACTTATTGTGAAAGCCGCATGTGATATACAATATGAAGGAGAACGGAGATATGTACTTGATACATATAACGATGATTTGAACGAAAGTAGACTTCGAGTTCAGCTAAGAATGTTCCGTGATGTCGTTATAAACGATGCCAGAGATGTTGTTTCAGTGCAAGACGTCGTTGATATTTTAAGTAGCATAGGGAATATGTCATACTTCTTCTCTGAAATTAAAACTTTGCTGGAACTACACTTACTTTTACCTGCCGTAACGGCTACTGCTGAAAGAACGTTTTCAGCTCTGCGTCGATTAAAGACCTATCTTAGAAGCACTATGACTCAGAGTAGACTTAATCATGTTGCTGTTCTTCAGATTCACCAGGAAAGACTTGATAAATTAAATGTGCGTGATATAGCAAATAAATTCGTATTAAAGACAAAAATCCGCAGAAAAACATTTAGTTGTTTCTGAAGCCAAACATATTGTGTATATGTGGTGTGTTGGGAACTGCGAGTAATAGTGATATACTTTGTGCCTTTTTTTTATTGTATAAACAGCTTCTACTGTATCTTAAACATTTCTAATATTTGGTGTTTATATATATTTTTACAAGACCAGGAAATGATCATTTTCAAGAAAGAAACCTTAAATTTAAGTAAGTAATAAACATATTACTTTTAACCATGGTAGAGCAATGCAGTAATTTAGTATATATTAGTTCGTTCTTGTATAATGCTATCAAAAGGCAAAATTCATTTCTAATTCGATTAGCAATGGTTGTTCATATTGCTGTTCATAGTGAAAAATTGTTTTGACTTCTGGGCAAGTATTTTTTGTTGCGAAATTCATCAAATTATCGATGCCTTGTGTAGTAAGAGAGTTCCGTGAGGAGGTGTTTTTTCGGTGAAATCTCCCAATGTTTTCGGATAATGTTCCCAATAAGGTGTCGAAAATTTTAATCAACCGAAAAACACTAGTAATTGAGATTAACGCAATTTATTTGTTGATTGCACAATTTAATGTCATTGTTATCAGAACATTCATTTACAATAGTGTGTTTTCTTCGTTGGGGTCTTACGTAGCGCAATTTGTAGTCTCCCTTCCCGATAGGATGCTCAACAGTGATCGTCTTCTCGTACGAACAGCAACCATGATTGCTGTAGACCACAAATAAAAATTGAAGCTATGCTTATCTTCAAAGCCAATGACAGAAAGAATGATTATTTTAATAATAATAATAATTATTATTATTATTATTATTATTATAAAATTCACTTAATCTTTATTGGCCAATTTTGCCCCCCCCCCCACTATTTACATGTGTTAGGCGCCTATGTATGTATGTACTGTTAGATGTCAAACAACCTGCAACGGCATGATATAACACGTAAGGGCAGTGCCTATGTAGTATACGGATAACGTAAGCTCCGTTCTGATGTTTGTAGTAAGCAAGAGGGTTCTGTATATTTGTACACTGTCCGGAGAACGGATTTTTCTCAGTGTAAGTAAAACGCTGCACCCATCTAGTATCGAGTAAAAGCATCACTGCTTCTTTCATGTTGAATTACATTATTACGCGTAGGTGACTAAGAAATAGTTCCAATTTACAACGTTTTTATATGAAAACTAGCTACTTCCACGCGATCCCCCTCCCCAAGTACAATACAAAACATTTTGCTACTTAATTTCTCCTCTAAATCTTGCAAATTTTTACTAGTCCTGGCTCCATAACCCGGAATTTAATCCTTAAACTTAACCGTAAAATAGGTTGACTTGCTCAGTTACTCATCTAATTAAGATAATTTAGCTTAACTTTATTCTTCTACGAGAACAAACATATGAAAATTTTTGCAACCATTACTTTTCGGTGAATGTTCCACCACAGTTCTTGTTTTACATATCACACAACAATAATTTGGATCCTACAAGAATCAATCGCCTATAACGGAACTCGGAACTCTTAATTCAATTCACAACTAATTGTTCCACATTTAATCTAAGGTTTGCTGTTGAGGATTTTGCAATACATGTATGTACTACAACTACACAATAGAATAACAATAACCTACCGCCGTTACTGCACTCGACAAAAGATAAACGCTTTATTCCTGACTCTGTTTTTATGATTTGGCTTGCAGCAAGCACTTCACACTTCATCTCCTACCTTACAGATCGCTATTACAAGTGTTGCATGAAGTATTATCAACGAATTCCTCCTTTTCGTAAAAGCTTGCTTCAATATGTATTGTGTTATTTCATACCTAGATTCGAGTAGACTGATTAACTTTACTTGATCTCCTTTAAAACATGTTTAGAAGTGTTCATCAAATAGTTAAAATGGAAAAATTCTTGGAATAATCTCTTTTATATTGCATTTTATTCTTAGTGTTTACACATAGAATTAATCGAGTTTTTTGCAAGCCTTCCATGAAAATTTAGGGGGCGGCCCCCTTTTGTCCTTCCCCCCGTGGATACGGGCTTGTGAACCTGTTGTCCTAGTAAGAACTGCACACTTTTTCTCTTCCTATGAAAAGCTGTCCGAATCTGCAAAAAGCTCCTACCTACAACACTTGGCATCAATTCCCGTCTCCGACATACAGCTAGAAGTGTGAGTCTCGGCTTGCTCCAGAATAGTTCAAGCACCACTATTGACTCATTATGTTCAAAATCGAAAAGGAAAGACTTCACGAGAGACTAATCAATCACTTTATATACATAAACTATTAGCATTTGTCACCCGCACTCTACAAAACGTTCATCTTTTGCACAACCATTAATATTACAACACGTTCAGCACTCAGCTCGCAACATTCTTCACCTCGATCTTCATGCCACTTACAATGGTTCGTAATTGCACTTTCATGTATCTTCACTAGAAACAATTATTTAACTTCATAGTGATCATATACCTAGGTATTTTACTATGACTTTTATTTCTATTTCTCAACATTCTCCTGTACTTACCTTATATACTCATATTTGAACAACTATTAAACGAGGAACAATTTCGCACATTACTTATCAGTAAAACGAATCTCACTCCCAAGCTTAGTTGCAAATTTACCTGCTATCAACTCATTCGACACGATAAGAAGCTTCCGGGTTGACGCGCCCCCAGCGGCGTGGCATACTATTTTATCCTTACACATGGTATAGTATTGACTCACCATGTAATATTCCAGAATATCTAATCATAACTATTTATTACAAATCTTTATGTGTCACAATGACAGTCATCTATGTTCGACCAGGTCGTCCTATTCCTCTCCCATTCCAATATATTTCTAATATTTTCCGACATTACCTGATATCTTTCTATATTAACATCCATAGCCGCTCAGACCGAGAGAAACAACTTTTAACAATTTTATTACTGCCTCCACTACAGGCTTAATTCAGCCATTAGCAAAAACAATCCGTTCCTCATCTAACACTACTCCTGACATAGTGAGCACTTCATTTCTCGCCCACAGTATTTTTATCTACATCCTAGATCTCCTGGATAGTGAACATGTGCCCATTACACTCACTAGAAGTTTCCACTACTTCCTCCTCTGTCTCACAACCCCTTCTTCTCATACTTCGCTACTAAACTTACTAAGCCTATCCCTTTTTTACTGAAAATGAATTTAACCCTTCGAATACCAAGACTGGGTGAATTTGGCCCAGATATTCTTTTATAAAGAAATGCTATAATATCAAAGAAAGGTCGTGGGATAATATTTTATGTATTCCTCCATTAACAACCACTTTTACTTTTGGAAATCGAAATTCATATAAAAATAAACATAAAATACCCAAAAATGACGGAAAAGGTAGCTGGGTCATTTTGACCTAGCCTTGGTACCCCGTGGCACGGCACTCAAAATAACATATTATTATTATTATTATTATTATTATTATTATTATTATTATTATTATTGAAACGGTATTTTTCTTTTACTTGCAAGAATTACTTCCTCGTTCTACCGAGCTTTGATTGGGGTGAGAGTAGTAGAAAGTTTTGTTTTATCAAACACTTTTCCATATCCGCACTCAACCCTACACATTTCTTTCTCAGCAATTGCTATATTTTTGTTCAGTTCCCTAAAATATTTGGTTTTATTTTTAGCAAGACACGTGATTCTTCCCTCTTCAAAAGCATGTAATCTGTCACAAGCTTGTTTGCAAAGCGCATTGCACCAGCAAATCTCTCTGCACGGACTGTCAGGTGTAATCAAAATACAATGTGTGACAGAATTTATTCCTAACAAAGAGTATATTTTTATGCATAAATTTCTAATGTTACAGTACTATAATTCAGGTATTGTTTGAAAGAATCACCAGTCGCCACTGACAGTGTATACAGCGTATAAAATCTACTGTAATATAAAGAATTATCAGCTACATTGCCCTTTTCATTGTAGGTTAGAAATTTTAACTCCCTGAATGAAACTTGATATATTTTAAACAAGAAGCACGAATGTGTCAAAATAACCCACGCTTAGTACTTTACCTAACATTGTAGGTTTGGTACTCTAAGGGTTAATCCACTCTAATCTCTACCACCAATCATTCAACTCGCAACCGAGCAGATCATCCCTCAAAACGCATATATATCACCTCATCATCCTAAAATCCCTCCGCGCTACTTTCGTCTAGTTAAACACTCACCTCAAATCTGTACAGAATATGTTTGCCCTGGCAACCGCGAAGCTCTTCAGCATCGTAGAGCCCTCCACCGAACAGTGTGTAATTATCTTAAAGTATACAAATTACGACATTGGATTACAATCTGAAACACAATTTTTGCCATATATAACACCCTTCGCAATATTAGATGCGTTTCAACACATTAGCTGGTAAAATTACCCAAATCTCTTATCTCCTCTTACACCACGATCACGCATTGCACAGAAACCAAAAAAAAGTTAAAATCTTTTCTTCCTAATTATAGGAGATTTTCACACCTCTATCTTTCACTTAGCATTTTATTTATCTTCCTATAGACCATTTCAACTTCAATTCACCACATATTCATCTTCAACTCAACATGGCGAGCAATATATCGACTCACAAAGCACTCTCTGCCTCCATTTCTACCCTGCAAATCACTAATATCATCTATCTATCATAAACGTTATAATGCGCCTGGAATCAATAACATCTATCGACATGCAAGAAAATCCACCAATACTGCTCAATCTTCTTGGTCATATTTATTCCACGGAACAATTATGTACCAGCTCATTAGAAATCATCGAAATTTCTCTTGTTCCTTAAAATCAAGAACACCGTCCGATACAGCTGAACATAATCTTCACCAAAATCCTAGGAAAAAATATCGTCAAATGACTTCATGCTCATCTTTCTCAATACCATCTTTACCACACCATCAAACAGGCTCCCGACGACAAATTAGCATCAATGATCAGCTTCTGCGTCTTCTCAACTGCATCCGTAAGCAGTATAATACAACCAAGCCATCCTGTCTGGTACTCTTTGATTTAGAGAAGGCATTCAATGAGGTGTAGCGTTAGGGTTTGCTTTCAAAACTGCTACAGTTTCGCCTTCTTATCACATATATTCATTTCATTTACAATTTCTTGTTTGGCCACCGTACTTACGAATACATTAATCAACAGTTATATCAAACTATATTTATGCACTCAGGCAAATCTATGGCTCTTTACTATCACCCTTTTATATCTACTATATGTTGTTGACTTGCCTCTTCCCCCACAAAATATTCAGTTATTTCCATACGCTCATGATACAGATTTTCTTGCAATTTGCCGTATTATACACTAAGTAAACAATGCCTTACAACCAACAATACACACTTTTGTTCTGTTATGCAATAAACGGCGACTGAAATCCAATGCTGCTAAAACCCAAACTACAGTATTTCTGCTTCCTATGAAACGCTCCACATTTCACAGTAATTCCAGTTACTTCCATCACTGTTAACGATAACCATCTTAGAATCTCCAAAACCGTTAATACTTAGACTCACCATAGATAGATACCTCAGATGGAAGACATATGTCCAGGACATCAACAAAAAGGCATACAATCGACTCAATCTATTAAAACGAATTAGTGGCATAATCTGGAGTATTTCTGCAAAGCTACTCTTAAACACTTACATAGTCTTCCTTTGACCTGTGCTTAGTTACGCCCATACTATAAGGGCTCGGCAGCTACCCCCTTTAATCAAAAACTTAAGGTTCTCGAACATCACACACAGAATTCCATACCACATCAAACTCCCGAGCTCTGCTCCAAACCTCTATGCTCGCGTTACTTTTCCGTACATTTGGTTCCATGTAGTAGAACTTTGCCGGAAAAACTTGCCGATTCCATCAACGCCCATATCTATTTTTATATTGCTCACAGCATCAGTCATTCTACCTCTTCCTCCTCTTTTCAATGTATCATTATTCCTTACCACCAAATCATCAGGATCTTCCGCTTATCTGAAAGTTTCTTCTCTATCACCCTCCATACAATATCATACATATTCTACACAATAATTCCTTTGTCACTAACAGAGCTTTCCATCCCTTTGAATAATGCTTGAAGCAGTCCCCAAAAGAGAAGATTAGCCTATATCCGTCACAATATAATATCCCATTTGTCTCGTCCAAATGCACCTCATCTCATAGATATGTCACTCATCAACGCAATAAAATGAAATGTAAATCCAAATACTTTAATCATGATGTCTATAATTCATTGTACAATTTCCTTTCTCCACTGTCATTATGATTACGATTGTAAAGACCGTAATGTCTATTTGCTTACGTTATTTATGACATAAAGTTATTATAAAATGTTGGAAATCCCTTAGACCATGTCTAGCTCCTTTCTCGCAGTACCCTTGACTTCTCTTTCCCCCATGGAGGGCATAAACCTCGAGCGAGTGGTTAGCTAAAACAAACATGCGCCATACCTGTACGTTATAATTTCACTTATAATGTTACTTCTAAAGGGTGATTTATAGGTAATTTGTCTTGAAGCAACGTAGAGTTCTTTGTTTTATACCTTTATCAAAAGACTGAAATCGGTGTGAGACCGAAAGTAAACTTTTACCGAAATATGTACCCCATTGGCACTTTCAGATAATGTTTTTTTAAATTCCGTATCAGGGAGCAAACACAAAAGTAGGGGAAAAGTGTGAGGTTGGGACAGTTAGAGATGTGGGACAGTGACATCTCTCTCTGGTGATTTGTGTTAAGCCATATCGGTTGCTAGCAGATGTGGCGGTAACATTTATTGCATTGCTAGCAGGTTTTGAACGTGCACAATTTTTTAGAAGCAAAGACAAATTTTTCTTCACCGCTGATAACTATCATGTGTGATTTATATTATAAACATATTTGACAATATGAAGAGGTAGTAGAGAATTTAACATAAGAGTAGAGTTAGGTATTGAAAGTATATTTAGAACATTTTTGTATGATTCTAATACCAGATTTCGTGGCTTTATAGTGACAGTAGTAAAAGTTGGTATACAGGGAGGATTACGACATGATGAATTGAGGAGGATTGGGACACTGTCCCACTCAGTGGCGGCGATTGGACGTTAAAAGTGGGGGGCAAGACATGATCTGAATATTTGTATATCAATCTTAGTTTCTCTGGGTGTTTCTAACACTTTGTTTGACGAGAGGTTGTATAACTAATAGGATACTATATTTTTCGGTTAAAATGCCGTATATGGTATTTCATATTTTATTAAGTAAATTGACAAAAGCAACGGAGGTAGATACTAGCCCTTTGTACTCTTAAAACAACGAAAGTGTAAGAAGAGATTTGATTCCTTGCTCATGAACATCTTAAAATTCTGTCTGGGAAATTGTGTAATCAGATTATTTAATAACAAATTTACAAATCAAATAAATAGAAAGGATAATACTTGTATTAATCATAGCAATGAATAACGAGTCTTGCTTTGTAGAAGTTATATTGAAACTGGGGATTAATGAGCAACTCAATTTTTAATTCCACAGATGCTATTAAATGTATGTTATTACTCTTACAAAATGAAAGAAAGTAAATACTACAAACATATGCTACCACATTTAAAGAAATATTTAATTTTGCAGCTTCCCAAAAGTGTTCGTTGCCATTAGGGGCAGTTTTCACTTTCTTTGAACATATCATAGCACAATATTTAAAATCACTTCACACTCCACTTATACAAAATAATCCTAAAACCTAGAATTATGTTGAATTCACTAAATTTAATTGTATATACACTCGTACACCCCTAAACACACCATTTCACTCGTATATTACATTACAAAACAATGGAAAAGGTAGAAGGTGTTTCTTAATACGCTCGTTTTAATCAATATTCATTACTTTAGAAAGAAGAAAAGACATTTTAGGAACTGTCAATTTTTGTGCAATTATAAGAATAACTTATGAAATACTTCCTTTTTTGCGAAATGTTCTCTCAATTAGTTTCAAAGCGGCTGACTACCATATCGAGCCCTTGTAAGAAGGGGGTAAATCCATTTTTTAATTTTGTCAGGGAACGAACAAAAAGTGACGCCCTCGTGTTTTCACAATTGTTGAACAACTTTTTTTTTGTTTAGTGGTTGATTTCACTCATTTGTATTAAGTAGTGACCACTAAACAAAAGAAAATGTTCAACAATTCTGGAACATAAGGGCGTTACTTTTCCTTCGTTTCCTGACAAAATTGAAAAATGGATTTAGCAGGTTTTGCTTCTATACCCCTAAATTGAAATTATGCTGGAATTGTTGTGCTCCAATACGCTAATTTTTGGGTTATTTTCCGTGGCAATTAAAACGCAATTCCTGTAGCTTTCTTAACTTCACGGAAGGCAACCAATACGTAGTCATGCAACGGTAAATACTATATGGCACCATTTTTTCCTATGAAAGAGTAATACATACAAAAACTTTACATTCCCAAATGAAACTATATACATTAATGTGTTACTCCAAAAAAGTGGGGGGCAACTGCCCCCCTTTGCCCCCCCTAATTGCCGCCCATGGTCCCACTCCTTCCACTCACAACTGTGAAAACATTAGATAGCTTTATTATAATTCCTGTTGTTTTGCTTGGCTAACGCTGTGTTATTTAGTACTTTTTTAACATCAGTGTTTCAGAAAAAGTCACGCAAGTGGAAGAAGATAAACCTAGACTACATACAAATATCAAACAGTGATATTCTGCAAGCCGTAGAGATAGTAAGAGAGAAAAAGAAGAGTATTCGAGAGATAGCAAGAGAACACAACATATCGAAATCAGCTATTGCTAGGCGTATTAAAAAAGTACAAGGAAGACTCAAATAGAGATGCTGTAATATTTCAAGGAAATCTTTTTTCTGGGAAACTCTCGTTAGCGCAAGTAAGATTAACTATGAGCTTAGAACGAGGCAAGTACGAACTTTGGCTTGCGTGTATGCAAATGTCTTGAAGAAGAATATGCCGCAATATTAAACTGTGCACAAAAGTGCGGGATACGACTGGCTTAATGGTTTTAAGGAGCATCCCCCTCAGTTATCACTGCGATCTCTGGAATCAAAAGTTTGTCAAGAAGTACCAGCTTCAATAAACAGAACGTGGACGACTTTTTGAACAATTTGAAGTTAGCATATGAGAAATGTAAGTTCACTCTGAAGTGTACTTTTAACTGTGATCAAACTGGATTTAGTACTGTACACAGGATACCACGACTGATAGTTTAACGAGGACAGAAACAAGTCGGGCAGGTAACTTGAACGGAACGTGCTGAACAAGTGACAGTACTATGTACCTTCAATGTAGTTAGGAATAGCATTCTTCCAGTATTTCTATATTCGAGAGTAGGGTACAAGAATTTCTTCCTGAACAAAATACCACCTGAAAGCTTGACATTAGAAAGGATCATTGGATGGATGATTGCTGATATATTTGGTGTTTGTTTAGAACACATTAACCAAATTTCAAAATATTCGAAAATGCAGTCATATTGCTCCTCGATTACCACGAAAAAAACGTAAACATCATTGTGATAGAGAAGACTTACCAAAATGTCGTGTTATGAACATTTTCCCCCCGCATTGCAGTCACTAACTGCAACTGGTGGAAGTTTCGCTTATGGACCTCTAAAGACCCATTACAATCGGATGTGCAATGACTGGCTGGCTAAGAACACTGTTCAACAAATTTTGATCGAAAGTATGTAAATTCTTTGAAATTGCGATTTTTACATTCATTTAAGCATAATATGAAAGGAAATGATAATAGAAGAATTTTCATAGCTCAGATTGTGAGGAAAAACACCCTTGTACAACAGTAGCTTTATATATACAAATGTATTAATATTTATAGAACATTTAAGCAAAATCCTTGTAAAAACCTACTTTTTTTATCTATTTCATTGTGATGTGATAAGCTGGGGAGTTAAGAAGTACCCTAACCTATAGCTTTCTATATCCTTGTACTTCCTTTTTCAAAATTGCGCAAATACCAGTTTCACAGCGATACAGAAAATAAAGTAACCGTGGTCAAGTTAAACATTAACAATTCCGTAACTAAAATCAGTATTAACATCAAAACATGAAAAATATGTACAAATACCTTTTTGTACAAGAACTACACTGCAATGTAGACAAAAGATTCAAGTGATCCCTTGTACAAGATTACGTTTATTTTATTTTGAGCGTCTTCGCTTGGCTTGCCTTTTGTAGGTTACATCTGGAGCATCCCTTTCAATAGTCCAACAGTAGTCGGCCAATATGTTAGAACTCCACTTTCTCTCATATCTTTTCTCCATGGCTGCAATATCATGATGGAAACGCTCACCATGTTCGCCACTTACTTCTCCACAATCTTCGGGAAAGAAGTCTAGATGTGAATGAAGAAAGTGGTGTTTCAGAGACATATTGCAACCAAGATTTTCGTAGCACAATAACAACTTTGCTACGTTGTTTGTAATTTGTTGCTCGGTGTCTTCCCAAGAACTGTGAACAAACACTCTTCAAGCTTACCCACGCAGCTTTCTCCTCACCTTGGAGAATTTCGTCGATCTTTGAATAGTTGCCTAATCTGCGGCCCTATGAAAACACCCTCTTTAACTTTGGCATCACTTAATCGAGGGAATTGTCCTCTTATGTACTTATAGTCCTCATCCTCTTGGTTCATGCTCATAACAAAACTTTTCATAAGACCTAATTTAATATGTAGAGGGGGAAGCAAAATTCGGTTACGATCTACCAGTGTTTCATGCTGCACATTTTCCACTCCCTGCTGAAGTGTTTCTCTGGTACTCCAATCACTTTTGCGGTAATGAGATCCACGATCTCTACTGTCCCATTCACATATAAAGCAACAATACTTTGTATACCCTAACTGTATACCTAGCAACAGTGCTATTACTTTAAGGTCACCACAAATGAGCCACTGAAAATCATAATATTTAATGGCTTGAAGTAGACGTTTCAAGTTTTCATAAGATTCCCTCATATGAACTGCGTAACCTACAGGAATTGAAGGAAGTTCATTTCCAATATCCAAAAGCACTGCCTTTAAACTCACCTTGGACGAGTCTATAAAGAGCCTCCACTCTGTAGGTTCGTAATTAATTTTAAGTGCCCTCATGAGACCATTTACATCTGTACCTGCCACAAGTGTGTCTTCCATAGTAAAAAATGAAGTGAACATCTTCTCCCTATTCCGATACACTGAAATATTTACTTTTTCCTGCAATAAATTCCATTGGTTTAAGCGTGAAGCTAAAATTTCAACTTTGCTTTTCGAGAGGTCCAAGTCTCTGATTAGATCACTTACTTCCTCTTGAGTAAGTCTTTGTGGTTCACATGGAGGTTCTTCTACAACAAACGTAGGGTCCTTCGAAGTACTTGATTCAGGAGCTTCAACTTCTTGATCATCATCAGAAAAAAGATCGTATTCTTTAGGTGGGTCAGGAACAGGTAGTCCTTCTCCATGTGGAACAGCTCGCATTGCAGAAGGAATGTTAGGATAGATCAAGGTCCGCTTCTTCTTCGTGGAAATTCCATTCTTGACGGAAGGAACCATACAAAAATAACAGTCTCTGATGTGGTCGCTTGGCTCCCTCCAAATCATTGAGCGCCCCTTCTCATTAATCTAATTTCTTAGATTGCTGGCACAAGTGTTACATACAATGTGAGGTGCCCAAGATTTATCTTGGTCTCCAATTTTACAACCAAAGTAATATTGATAGGCTTTTCTTATTAGTGGTGTTATAGTCTGCTTTTGTGAAAAAAATATCACTTCTCCACACACGTAGCAGAAGCTATCCGCACTGTTTACACAATGTCGCGGCATTTTTGTTTATTGAAATCCTCAAAATGTCACTTGAAATAGTTCCGACAACTATTTAAAAATATACATTCGAAATACCAGTATTCTTGCGTACTTGTAGTTGTATTTTTATGTCCTGCACTACACAAACGTCACACCCAAAACGCTGATAACTGCACTAAACCCGATTTTTTCTAACTATAGCAGAACACTACTGAGATAAGGAACACAATGAAACCAAGCATTCATATAGTTTCTCCAGTGTTGCCGGATCAGTGTAACATTTTACCCCAAACGAAGCGAATATATTTATTTTTAAAGCGTTCTTATTAGACATGCCTGTAAAACGAAAAGTAGAGCTAATATTCGAAAATAACTTTCAAATTCGTGATCAGCACCACAAAATCAATAAGAATTAGCTGATTTTGTTGAATTTACATTTTCGTTGTTAAACAGTGTAATCGAGGAAAAACTATTTCTCATTTAATTGATGAGTTTATAGGACGGGTATACCCCTGTGCCATGACACAATAGAATATAATATCTCCATTTAAAAAGACTGTAATATACCCTTATAACAGTGTTTCTTTTACAGAAGACTAATTCCTGATATCTTCAGTAAATGACCGTCCAAATCCCTCGTTGATCACAAACGCACCGTTTCACCAGCAAAAATTATAGACAAATTTAGCAGGCAGAATGTTGCTGGCATATCTGAGGGTATTGACCATGGTTCATGAGAGCTTCTGCCTCAACGCTCCCTTACTTCAGCTATCCAAGAAACTACATATGTTATATTTTGCAGCAATATTTTCCACTGCGTTAGTAACCACTCAGAATATCCGTCCTTATCCGAAGGCTGCCTACCCCTCTTAATAAAACCAACCGTGGGAAAAAAGAGTAGTGGTCGAACAAGAATGCTAATAGCAAGAGCAGAAAAGATGAAACCAAAGAAGAAGGCTTTGCAAAGCAAAGGCGAAAGAGATGTCGGTATTAGAATTCATTTACAACAAGTAATAGGAAGATTGATAGAGTCCTCAATCGGAGGCAGTATTTTCTTCTGAGAACAGTGTGTTGATATATCCTTTAGTAGTTGGTCTATCAATGAACGAAATAGGATGGGAAATCACTAATGTCAATGTTGAAAACTGTAATATTATACTTCTTAAATTTTACATAAAAAATGTGTAGTGTATAATGTAAGAATTGTCTAAAATGTTTAGATTAGTGGATGCGAAGTAAGAGTAATGCGTTACAAAGTCCGATGTTCTAAATTTGTTTCTTTTAAACAGCAAGATACTAGTTCGGTTGAGCTTCCAAATATAGTTCTGAAATTAACTTCTCCTGTCATGGGTAAGGTAACAGCACGTATGCAGTCTTCGTATTCGTTTTGCCTTAACTTCTCTGCATATAACATCCATTAAACAGTAACCTCTACAATAGAGATTGTTCTTGTCGTCTTGTAATTCAATTTATTTTCATATTTGCTGTAAACTGTCCCAGAAGAGTCGAACTCGACTACGATAACGTGTGCATTGCTTTGTTGGCGTATTTCCTTTTCTTTTTAATTCTAATTTTCGGCTTAAGCCTTAGTTTTGGATTTAATAATAAAAAAGCGAAACTATTGTCACACAGGAAAGTGGTAAGATGTCTGCTTACCTTTATTGGCAGAACTATTATTCTTATTCTCAAACTGAAATACTCGTATTTAGTAGCATGATAGCGTAGTACACGATGTTGTTTAATCACTTTCAGTATAACAATATAATATACTGTATTTCTCGCCATTTTGTTTTGTTTCTGGATATCATTTTATTCTGTCCCACTCCTCTCTACGGTCGACAAGAATGAGACAATTCGGGTATTGCCTAAAATAATTCATTATTTTCAGAGTACTTCAACTTAAAACGCAGTTAGTTTATATATAAAATAACTATAGTTTACTTATGTACTTAAATAAGTGTTACAAGCCAATATCTTGCGAACTATACATCACGAAAAATATTAGGAGTCAATGTACAATACAGAGGGGCCTATGAAAAGAGTCAAGCAGGAGGTTCCCCCATTTTATGGGAAGGTAATGAACGTGAAATATTCAAATGGGAACATAGATCGAGTGATACCTCGTTCGAAAGAGCTTGGAAAATTTAACAATTTTTGTAGGAAACAATATTTGGTATGGGTCACCGTTTTCAAGGTGGACCTTAGAAATGGTCTTGTGTCAGTAAAAATTTCCAGTACTTATAAGTCTGAAACATCTGAGTAGAAACAGATTAAACAAAAAATGAAAGAGGGAAAAAGCAATAGTCAACGTCGAATGGTATTGTTGCGGTGTTCCCATTGCTCCCATCATGTGAACCCGGGACCAACTTGAAAATTTCAAATGGGAATATAGATCGAGTGATACCTGTTTGATAGATCGTGGAAAACCAAACATCTTAGTACAAAACTTATATTGTTTCCGGGCAAGCCTGTTTGAAAATGGCCGCTGAAAATGGTTCCCCATTCAGATACAAAATACAAAGCCAATATCCAGCAAAGTATGCTTCAAATAAGAATTATGTTAAGAGTTAATATACAATACACACAGGCCTAAAAATGGGTCAAACACAAGGCCTAGCTGTTGAGTTTCACGATCTACAAAAGAAAGTATCACTCGTCCTATGTTGCATTTTAAACTTGCACGTACACCTCTCCCTGCAAAATGGGGACGTGGAATCCTTGTGTTTAACACATTTTTTATGCCATCTGTATTGTACATTGAGGCTTAACACTCTTATTTGGTGCATAGTACGTTGGCTATTATCGTGTAACATTAAATTTGAATACTGCGTTTTGTATCTGAATGAGGAACCATTTTCGGTTTCCATTTTGAAACTGGCTTGCCAAAAATCAAAACAAATTTTCTACTAAACTCTTTGGCCTTCCACGATCTATAAAATAAGGTATCACACAACCTATATTCCCATTATAAATTTTCAAGCTGGTCCCAGGCCACATTATGGGGACCCTGGGGACACCGCAACAATACCATTCCACGTTGCCTATAGCTTTTTCCTTTTTCATTTTTTGTTTCACCTTTTTCTACTCAGCCGTTTCTGATTTAAAGTACTGGAAATTTTAGCTGATTCAGGACCCTTCTTGGGGGCCATCTTGAAAACGTTTTCCCATATCAAGAATTGTTTCCTACAAAAATTGTTCAATTTTCCCAGCCCTTTCGAATGACATATTACTCGAGCTATGGTCCCATTTGAACATTTCACGTAAATGCCCCTCCCTTCAAAATTGAGGGGCGGGGGGACATCAGTTTTGAGTTGTTTTTAGGCCCCTCTGTATTGTGCATTTACTAATAATATTTTTCTTATTTGAGGTATAGTTCGCAAGATATTAGCTTCTTATTTTGACCCACTTTCTATAAACTCTAAGTATCAGACCATCAAATAAAGTTAACATCGTCTTTCTTTTATTTTTGATACGTGTGCAAAAAATTATTTCTTAAAAACTGTCCCACTCCTACCACTTCTCCCGTATAAGATCTTAAGATCTTTTTCATTATTTTGTTTATTAAGTTATTTTAGGATACGTTGGATTACGCTGGCCCCCTGACACAGAATCAAAATCAAAAATATTAAGAACATTTCGCGAAAACTCCGATTTGTTGTTCAAAACATTGCAAAAATGTAAAACACATGTGCAACTAGTTACAAACAAAAGTAAACATACATAAATGATACCCTTAGTGACGATTTTCAGGATTACACTTCTGATAGTCACCCTTGTGACACCTGTGATCTAAGATGTGTATTGAAGTCAGCGTATTTGGAAAATTGTGATGACACAAACGAGAATTCATGGATCTATATGGCAAATTATGAGCTCATTGTGTTAGAAAAAAGTGACAAGAGAGGAATGTCTAAGTTGGTAAGGAAAATAATAATTATTTTGATTATCTTCAAAGAAAGGGACATTGCAACAGATCAAATAAAATTTATTATATTTCACATGTATACTATTTAGCACTATGTTGTTAATAGTGAAGAATTACTAACAACGTTTCTACGACAAACTTCCCAAAAGAGTTCTCTACAAACCTTGACTCTAAATTCATCCTCTTTATACGATATGTTTTATATTGATCTAAATTATAGTTGTAAAACTTCTGGAACAAATTCTCGGTCTATATTTAGTATAATATTAGTATTAGGAACAACACTCTTCTATATAATTACAAACAAAACTTTAAAAAATGATAGTGAACATCACATTAGGAAAGAAAACTTCTTGTTCTTTCTTCATAATTCATAAACATTAACTTAGACAAGATACACTATTAAATAATAAGCGTTTCTCTTAATGGTTCACCTTATAATACTGCATTTTTGTGTGTAAATGTTGTGGGAGCGTTCCCGTAATATTCATGTTTTTTGTAATTTTTAATTAAAATGTATTTTCAAAATTCATTACACCTTTAATTTCTCCGTTACAAAATGTATTACAAGTTGAATGATACTATTAAGTACTTTAGTTTCTAGCGTTCTCTTACATTGATTTGTAAAGGTTTGACTGATATTTAGTATTGGGATTTATATATGTGTGTATATTAAGGAATACTAGTGTAAAATATAAGTCAAACCTTCAGACATCAATATGTTCGGGATAAAATATTATAATAGCTGAACAAAGCAAATAGGCTTTATTTAAAAGCCAAAAACGTGTAACAGTTCTCCAACTAACAGCTTGGCTTCATCACACATACTAATGCTATTTACAAACATATGACAAACACGGAACTCTTAGTGGATTAGAGTGAAATGAAAGTGTTGGGACAGAAATATGGAAGGACTGTCAGAAAACGAAAGAATCAAGATTGATAAAAGTGGAAAGTGAAAACGCAATGAACTGGGGCTCGTGACTTAAAATTGATGTACACTGAGAAAAATCCGTTATCCGGACAGCGGTATGTTGTACAAATATATGGAATCCTTACGTTTAGTACGGAAATCTGTATGGAGCATACGTTATCCATATACTACATAATTACTGCCTTTTTCTCACTTAGATATTACATCATGTTGCTGCAGGATGTCTGACATCGAACAAACTTCCGTATATTACATATGTATACGTATATTATATACGTCAGCTATATATTTCATACATCCATCTGTATGTGAGATTCTGACCGCCCATGGACAGTTCTTTCTTTCATCATGAGTGACGTCATTGAACAAAGAACAACTGTCGTTTTCTTGCGGGTCGGTTTATGCATATCGTGTCACGGCGTGGGAGGTCGTAACACCCTTCATTCTATATCTTCTACTTTATACTTTTAATACTTTACTACGTAACACGATCTTATTAATTTATTATACGCTTCATATATTTACTAACTATCCAACGATATTTGTTGCCTCGGGCATTAAATTGGTGAAGAAGAAGAAGAAGAAGAAGAGTCATTTACTGAACTAGGTTTGTTTACAGCTAAAAAGAACAAAGGAAGGAAACAAAAGCCTGAGTAAGTACAATAGTTAACTATAAAATTAATTAAATATTCCTTTAATTACCGATTACTTTAGTATAACTCTCTTTAAGCTTAATAAATCACTAACATGTTAACGTGACTTCTGGTTGCAACTCTTCCTATTTTAACCCGTTAGTTAAGAAGAAAGAATGGGCGAATCTGAATTTTGAGAATTCTTTGAACATTGGCGCTTATAAACTTTTTCTACATTTCAAGGTGCACAAAGTAAATGTTGTGTTTATTTATTTCTTTTTAGACGGTCCCTTCCTCGGAGGAGAATCACTATAACATACAGTAAATCTCATAACTTCATAACATGTTTGCTTAGAAACCGTTTTCAGCGCGAATATCGTCTTCGTGTAGTCTAAAAGACTGTTAGCCATTTTTGCTAGAATATTTTCACATAAAGCTTTTTGCTTAACGTCCTGCGATTATCCACCAAGGTGATGATGAGATAGGTGATAATGGTTGCAAAAAGAAAGTGGGGTGGAACGGAAGAATCTTAAGAGTAATCACGCACACAGTGTTTGCCCACCAAAAGCTCACTTGACAGTAGCTGGAATCGACCCATGGACCCAAGGCGTCAGAGGTGAGAACTCTACCGGGTCCAAGATTTGTTTCGTGAAACACTGTGAAGGGAGGGAATCAATTTGTAAAAATAGTCGAGTAGCACAGAGAGTTAAGGCACCAAATGTGATGGGGCGGAAATTATTATCAGTCAACTTTACTTAGTTTTACTATGCATGCAAATTTACTAGCTTATCTGACCTACTTGTAAGCGCGTAACATTCCAGTTTTTGACGTTTCAAATCTGAAAATATTATGTTGATAGGTTTTCGTGATAAATACTTTCAATATAGAAAAGTAATTCACGTGAAATATATTTACGACGTTAGACGGTCCGTTACTTACAACTCATGGTTTATAAAAGGTATAAATAATACAATGTATATATGTACTGTATGCTGTACACTTATAACATGAAAAAAAGTTTGCAATTTTATTAATAGAGGCCATGATGGGTTAGTGGTAAGGCCTTTACCTCTGGCACATGGGGTCCTTGGTTCGATCCCAACTCGCGCCAAGTGAGCTTTGTGGTGGACAAATGTCGTGTGCATGTTTTTTCTCGGGGTTCTCCCGTTTCCACCCACTTTCTTCATTCCACCATTTCACTCATCTCTCATCATCACTGTCTCCTTTAGCCTAGCCAGCATAAACGTGGGATGTAAAACTTAGAGATTTCATTTCATTTCATTTTTGAAGTAGTGACTTCGACTTTATTCAGCGGGGGTGGGGGCGGTGGCTCAGTGGTAGAGTGTTCACCTCCGGTGCTTGGGGACCCTGGTTCGATCTCAGCTCGCGTCGAGTGGACTTTGTGGTGGACAAACACTGTGCTCTTGGTTTCTCTCGGGGGTTAAAAAACAACAGAGAAAACAAGTAATATATCAGTGTCTGCTATCAGTTGCTTGACGTAAAAAGCATTTTTTTTTTATTTCCATTGCCCAATAGTAAAATTGCCCGTAGGGGTTACTAACTGGTGGATCCTTTTCATTGGTAGCATTAGCGGGCGGGTTGTCATTATTTTTGTAATACCCAGAATTCAGTAGCATAGAAGCGACTTAGCTTCGTCTTGGCTTGACATTTGATGTGCAAAATTAGTATAAGAAGGAGAGTGGAAGCGTTTTTGATCGTGGTCACTCACCTAGGATTTCAAGTAAGTTGGTTTTCCTGCACTAGAAGATCTACTATTTTACATTTCAATTAGTTTTGTTTTACTTTCACCTCAGTGCTGCGAGATTCCGTAAGCTCGTTTGCT
This sequence comes from Thermobia domestica, assembly GCF_964235325.1. Lineage (NCBI taxonomy): Eukaryota > Metazoa > Arthropoda > Insecta > Zygentoma > Lepismatidae > Thermobia > Thermobia domestica. The sequence continues at coordinate 268,295,145 of NC_137460.1, read as the reverse complement.
TTTATTTACGTAAATGTATGAAGGTATGTTTATAGAAGTAGCAGTTTGTGTAGACTACGTTAATCTTTCTTTTCTTTTCTTTTTTTTAAAGTTTAATGTCCCACGATTATGCACTGGGGCTGAGGGAGACTGATTATGAAATGAATGATTATGTTGGAATAACGAAAGTGGGAGGAAACGAGAGAACTCTGTGAAAAAAAGGGCCATGGTGTTTGTTCATCACAAAGCACTTGGGAACAGTGTAGACCTATTTATTCCGTTAAGCCCCAATAGCTCTTCAACTTTGACAGTAATTACGGGGAAGGTTCTAGAATGCTGGTGCGCATATATAAGTAAAGAGAGTTGGTACCCAGGATGGTTACTTTCTTCATCAAAGCTCAATATTCAATTCACATAGTAATGCCAAGTGAGCGATAGCGAGTCAAGATTAGTTAGTAGTCAGGGTGATTATTTTATTACGATTGAGTGGTTCTATTAAAAAGGAAAAAAAAACTGGCATAATTACGTATAAATATATTTTGGTTAGGTTTGCTTAATTTTCGTTCACTGGTAAGAGTGCACTTTGAGCAGAACAAGTGATTTTGGGTATCTTTTAGTTTCTCCCCCAATCCTGCAAATATAAGATCTCCAGTGTTACTTACTAAGGGAAATATAACTGAGCGAGTGACAGCAAGCGAACGGGGTTAGACACCCCGCAGGGCTCGGTTTAGTATTGGTTCCTATGAATGTTCTGTTTAAAGTGCATTTTTACCGGTTCACTTACATAGTAGGTCTGGACCGACGAAGTTTATGGTACTTAACCTTGGAACAAGGATTGAACAGGGAGTAATTCCTCACGTCAGAAGTGACCACACTACCACTGAGCCACCGTGGTCCGAGCTCTCATTTCATAACTTAAATATCATACAATATTGACTGTTGGATTAAGTCATTTGAAATCTTGGAGCATTTTGAAATTACTCAAAGGTGTATATAGGTTGCATAAAATATTTTTTCTTTACGTAAGTAATCGAAAAAAATGTCCTATGTTGGTTGAGGAACGTATCTTCACATAGAGTAGTATAACATGGTCATGTCCGTAGCTAGGATGTAGGCCAGGAGAGAGGGCTTGAGAACCCTTTTTGACCATCTTCAGGCCTTCTTGAAACTTTCAGCTTATTGGTATGTATATATGAAAGTAAAATGAGCTCAAATTAGCTTCCACAAAAAATTAACTCATTCCCTTGCCTTAGTAGTTTGAAATATTAGAAATTAGTAATATAATTTTGAATAGTTAGTGATATGCGATGGTTCTAGCTTATGACGAACTGGTTCCTTGAAATCTCTGGTTAGTTCATATTTGGTCTAGAAAACATAATTTTCAAAATTAAAACATGTTTTCATCGTTTTGGATACATAAATTTGGAATTTAGGTATACATTCCTCCCCTCCCATCTGCGTTAACTTGATATGGAGAGTTGGCGTGTTTGCTATTTGTATTTGTCTTGGCACTTGATTTGGTTACTAAACCATAGTTGAAAGCCATGGGTATGCACGCAAGCCGCCACGAGAGTCTGCAACGGACGTTAAAGCAAATGCCTGACATGGGTTCGAATGCCAGGCAGTTTAATTTCACCTTTCACAGTGAGACTATTGTAGGATTGGACTGGGTTTATATTCTGTGCTTGGTAAAAACGTAAAACAACTGAATTTTAACTTGGACAGATGCTATAGATGTTATGAGACAGAGCATGTTATATATCGATAAGTAATAGTAAAGATATAATGTGGTTACTAACAGCAACGTGAAGACCACATAGTAGTTGGTAACTGTATTTTCATTGTTTTACGAGTGGTGGTTCACGGTATGATAACCAGATTTGATCAATCAAGTACTTGTATTACATTTTATTACGTTACAAGCACTGGCGGATCTAGCCCGGGGCCGGGGGCGCTAGGCCCCCCAGTTTTTTGAGTGACAGATATAATTTAAGGTATTATTAATATTTCTTTCAAAGTTTATAGTAAACTCATGATATACCTACCATAGTCTGGGTTCTGCCCCCCCCCAGTTTTTACCTTCTAGATCAGACTCTGGTTACAAGCGGGACGTAAAACTGAAAGATGTTTTACTTTGTTTCCATGCGTTTTCTTTATAGCTGTGCCCAACCTGGGCTAATGCGCCTGCCTGCATTCCCTAATGTCACGAAGATAATTGGGTCTACTTCTTTAGTTGGTATAGTTTAAGGGCACCGTCATAAAAATCGTTCCGTGATATTGGTGTGTACCAGTGGCGTATTTACGATTTTGTTTCGGGAGGGGCTTTGTTAACTTTCGGGGGGGGGCTTTGCCTGGAAATGTGAAAATTCTGCAAGATATTTCATTTACTTTACTAAGTAAGATTTCGGGGAGGGCTTAAGCCCGGAAGCCACCCCCCTAAATACGCCACTGGTGTGCACAGTTCACGATTTCAGATAAACTGCGTTAAATAGCATACTATATACCCTGTTGGCATTTAGAATAAGATTCCTTCTCAATTCTTTACACTAATTTGATTTCTACTATACATTAAATATATTGTTACTTTGTATTTTAGTAGTCTTCCCCACTGGTCTAGTGATTTCCGTGTGGCCTTGCTAAACGTGGCCCCTCGTCCGATTCTCGGTGGGAGAGTGGAAACAAATTACTTCCATAAACGCGTTCACTTCTATTAATTGTCAGTCTCTTTTGGCCTAAGGTCGTAGCTGTGCGACATGAAAAAAGAAAAATAATTTTTAATTCCCTAGTTTTGGTTTTGTGTAGGTCTACTTGCTGGAGTTAAGACCTTCAACGGAACAGTAAGTTATAGAATTTATAACTAGTTTAATCAGTCGGAAATTATTCCGGTTCCTTGAGATTCATTCGGTTATTAGTTTTTCTTCATAGTATTGTTTCACTATTTCTAGAAGGAATTAGGTATTAACAAAGCAACTAATACGCAAAAACTCGCTATGCTAGGCTTTGATTCACTTGAATTATTTCTCCTATTCCGTTTGTGTTTTGATCCCCAGTTGCGCACATTCTAGTGTTTTGTTTTGAGGCCAGGCCCGTAAGTAGAGGGGGAGGCTAGTGGGCAACTGCCCCCTAAACTTTTCATGGCCCCTCCAGACCTCAATACAGAAAACACAATTTAGATATTTGTAAGAGAAGTTTTGATGACTTGCCCCCCTAATATATTCATGGTCCCTCTAAACATATGTGGCTGGTTTCGGGCCTGCTTGAGACTACGTTTACCCTGTTGTATCCAGGTGGGAAGTGCAGTAACTCGAAGGGTTCAAATGAAGCTTCTTACGAGAGGGTGACTTTTCTAGATATACAATCAAAGCTATTTATATCTCAGTGATGCAATACGAGGGTTGCACTGAAAGTTTCGGGAAAATGATAGAACGCAAGAACATGAAAGTGCATTTTTTTATTGCTTTTGAAAGTACTCCCCATGAATAGCAGTGCATTTTCATGCGATAGAACCAAATCTTGAAACAGGTATGCCACTCCGAGGTTGGTATCTGTAAAACCTGCAGTTTGTATGTCTCGATGGCTTCTTCTGGAGGTGCAAAAGCGCTTCCCACGCAACATGTTCTTTATTGTTGGGAACAAAAAGAAATCACTGGGAACTAAATCAGGGAAATAAGCCGGATGTCATGACTTCGCTTTCCTGGTCCAGAAAATCATTTGTGGCAGCTGCTGTGTGCGAGCTCGTATAGTCGTGTGCAGAATGATACGACGGTTGAACTGTTTGCTCACATTCCGTACTTCTGATAGACATATGGTTGTGTACAATTCTGCATTGACTGTTCTGCAATTCTCCAATGGTACAGTTGCAACATGACCTGATTTACCAAAAACTTATGCAATCGTTTGTTTGGAGGCACAGTGTGCATGAACAACTTTGATTGGTTTAGGTTCTCGCGGAACACCCACACAGCAGATTGTCGCTTTGTTTCCGGTTCGTACGTATATATCCAAGTTTCATTACCTGCTCCAATGTTAAACACCGAATTAGATGATCCAGACTTGAACAGTTTCGTTATAACTTTGCACCACTTTACACGGGCGTCTTTTGTGCGCGACTTAAATTGTGTGGGATCCAACGAGTGCAAAGTTTTTTTACACGTAAATAATAGTGCAATATTATTTGTATTTGGCTCATTACAATGCCTAAGATTTCCTGAATTTCGCGATAAGTCACATGCCAATCAGTGTTCATAATTTCACGAACAGCAGCAACGTTTTTGGGCACAATGACTGTCGATGGACTACCTGCACAATCTCCATCAGTCAGGCTGAGCTGACCACACGTGAATTCCTGAAACCACCTGTAAATTGTCTGAGATGGGGCGTCATCAGGAAAAGTAACAGTTATCTGATGAACACATTGTTGTTGTGTTAACCCTTGCCGAATATCGTAATAAATCATAATACGAAAATGCTCTCTCATCAGGTCAATTTTTGTTCACGATCACCTCACTTCAAACTAGTGCCCTGCAACGACAAAGATTGAGAGTTATAGAGTTTTATACGGTTTATCTTTAGAGTGAACACTATTAAATTACTTGGAGAGGGGAAATCTTCCTCATCCTCCCGTTCATTCGAATCTTCTGGAAGATCATGTGGTGCGTATTCCACGTTAAAGATCTAGAACCAAGTCTCAGATAGCCTCGGACCTGAATTGGATGCTAAACTTTGAACCAACCACGCTTGTGTAATGACTTGTGGTTTATTAATTGCGAAAGATTGGTAATGTAATGTAATTATAATGTACAATATATGTATTTTCTGTTAAATCATGGGTCGCGCTGGCTCAGTGGTAGAGCGCTCACCTCTGGTGCTTGGGGTCCCGGGTTCGATCCCAGCCCCCGCCAAGTGAACTTTGTGGTGGACAAACACCGTGTGCGTCGGTTTTCTCGGGGTTGTTCCGTTTCCTCACACTTTCTTCATTCCACCATTTCATTCATTACTCATCATCACAGTCTCTTTTAGCCTAACCGGCATAACCGTGGAACGTAGAACTCAAAGATTTCATTTCATTTTTTCTGTTAAATCAGTTTTTTATCTTAACGTCCCAGGATTATGCACTTTAGACTAACGGTGACGGATGATTAATGAAAGTGAGTGATTGTGAAAGTGATCGAAGCAGGGATCACGTGCAACATAACATGTGCTACCCATTAGGTCATCTGGGAAGGTTGCGTTTTCTCTGCGATGGCGCTAGTATAATTCATTCCCTTATATTTCATCTAAGGTTAAGAGCATAGTTTTCTCTTTTTTATGCCACAAAGTAGTAGAAGAATTTTCTGAATTTATTATTCAGTTTAGCGTCCGTTCTAGCAGCAAGGCTATATGAAATATGGACCTACAGTTTTAACGTGAAATCTGAATCACATTTGTTCACACCAGAAAACGAACCCCGATCTCCCTCGCCAACAGTATTCTGAGTTTTTAATATTTACGTATTATTTTAGTTTTAAAAGGCAGATTAAAAATACTTTTTTGAATATTGAGATAATGGAGTATAAAGTATGTTTTGTAGGAGATCGTTGAAATGAAATCGTAATCAGTGACGCCATGCTAGAAATTTTAGTAGGTATACACTCTACCCTGAGTGTGAGATCTATTACGTTTCTGAATGTGAGGGATTACGTAATTAAGATGCAACAATCTTGTGTATTTGTTATTTATTTTTCGACTTTGAGATTTTTTCTTTCAGTTTTTAATTTTGATTTTCGTTCCAAAATCTAATTTGTCACCGTGTCCTATTCCCACAACCGATTACAAGTTTTGCTTACTTAAGGTAATGGTTCGCAACCTTCTTGACTAAACTCCAACGACATCACGGTATACTTGTTTTTAGGTTAATTTCCGATAAGTCAAGTCTCCCCAAACCAAGGTAGGCCTACTAAGTGAACTAAACCAAACGAAACTTGAACTAACCTAACCTATTCGTAATTCATTGTCAGAAACACGGCACGGAGTTAACGGAATAAAGGCATATTTTGTATTAATAATATAGACTATATTAGTGAAGACCTATAAGTTTCTATAAAGTACCGACTATGTAGTACTAAAATCTTGAGTGCTGATGCTTCTGGAGGCGTTAACTGGTAATATCTCCAAATAGATTTTAACTAACTAAATGCTTCGTGATGTCTAAAATTTCGGGACACACTAGTTAAAACCACTGACTTAACGAACTATGCCAATTAAGGGAGTTGACATGTACAGTAGACTCCTGAGTATCCGGCTCACGACTATTCGACTTCGGTACTATCCAGCCTAGTTTTCTTGTATCGTAATTAAATGAGGAAGGCAAGGCGTTGCATTGGCAACATTGCCAAGGCATTGGAAGCAGGCGTTTGCTACGATCCTCCTACGTGTCATGTGCAAAATAAAAGTTGACAGGAAAAGAGCAGCGTTCTGCTCCTTGTTCTTGTTTCGTCAATGTGCAATGGACATCAATACAGTACGCTTCCGTTATTCCTGCTTATAACTGTACGGTACTGTATACGTCAATTGTTCTTGAGGTATGCTTAATGTAGGCTGTACTCCGGCCTATCCGGCTTTTTTGTTATCCGGCCTGCCCTTCCGCCACATTAGCCCGGATATTCTAGAGTCTACTGTATTCCGTTTGCAATACGTGTGTAGATGAAGCTGAGGGGGGGCATGCGAGATATGACTATAAAAATTTTCTCAGCATAAAGCACCACTTAATGTCTTAAATCTTAATAATTAGTAACCTCTCACTAATAGTAGGTATGTTGGGATGAGGATTAGCTTAGTTACTCTTCGATCATTGTAGGGAGCAAAGGCAGAAAATTAGCTCGTGGAGTTTGCGCCTACGGCACAGGAGTGTGCACTTTCCGAAATCTTAATGGATGAGTCAAGTAATTTCGTCACTTCCACTCTCAACCTAATTGCATGGATATAAAATTCACATTTTTGGTTCCGAACAATGCCTACGCTAGATAAAGCTTAGGTCGATGTATGTTTCACTTTTCATGTAACTAAGATTCTCCCTTATCTTTAATTGCTCTTTGAATTTTCCTTTTCAACAACTTAATCATATATTCCGATCCTTTCTGATTATAATATTTATAAATCAAATGAAATACACCTATTTGTAAGTCCTATATTAGCCCACGACTTCGAAACCCAGCGAAAACAAATGAACAGCGAATATTGGTGGTTCGGTAAGGGAATATGAATTGCTAATTACATTAAGATTGTACATGATCTACAGTAAATCAGTGCCATTACTTGTTTTAGCACTACAATATATATATATATATATATATATATATATATATATATATATATATATATATATATATATATATATATATATATATATATATATATATAGTATAAAATGGTTTCTACGTACACTGCAAAGTAGTAATTACTCTTAACTATTTTAATGATGGTATCATACAAAATTTAAGATATAATGTACAAAATGTAACTAAATTTAACCTTGTGTGTGTAATTTACATTATTGCTATTTCTTTTACTTTTATGTTTAGCCTATATATAAAGATCTGTCCACTTCAGATGCATTGTAATAGTGTTAAATGAATGTAAAAAAGGAAGAAAATACAATACCATGCTTCTTGCTTAACTTGCCCATTGTTGCGCCCTAAAGTGAAAATATACATGTTGTAATTCACGCTCAATTTCATTCCAACATATCTAATTTATAGTTAGCCAGGCGATTCGCCTGTCAAGCTTACCAGTACCCTGTTTGAAAATAGAAATTTTCTTATAGGAGTATTAAGGCGTTCGAAAAGTGACAGAACTCGTTGGTGCGTGGGAAGAATGGCTGGATCCAGAGATTGTGTGCGTCAATGAAAAGTTGAGCCACCACCCATCGTGACCCATTGTCATTAACTCTGCCTCATAATCCACAGTCTCGTCTCCATTGACTTTACTAAGATTACACTTGTAATAAAACAAAACTTTGAAATTCACTGATCGAAGTTTGAATTTCTACGAGTTTGAGTTTGGTCAATCGTTGAAGTATCGTTCTGTTATAATACCGATGGACCTGACCTTTGATATAAAATTGTCAAGTGTTGGTCATACGGTGAATTTCAATTTATCATATACAATTATTTCTTTGTTGAATTAGATACTTTTCAGTGAAAAATAGAATGAAAGTTGAGTCTTAAATCAAGGTAAAGTAGACCAACGTAAAGGAAAATACGAAACAGAGTAAAATTTTCCATATAATTAAGCATGCCGTACAAATTTAAAATTTCCATGTAATTAAGCTTAAAGTAAATATTTTGTCTTGTTTTCTTAATTTTATGGTTAGATTGCCTAGTTTCTGAACGGTCAATATTATAAACGTAAGCTTCAGCAATTATTATAATAGAAAGCAATGGATATAGATTGCGGAGCGCTGCAGTTCTTGTTTTTCAATAATTGTTTCTCTATTTCTCAACTAATATCGATCGTTTTCAATTATTTTTACATATCAACCAAGGGGCCGCGGTGGCTCAGTGGTAGAGCGTTCACCTCTGGTGCTTGGGGTCCCGGGTTCGATCCCAGCCCCCGCCCAGTGAACTTTGTGGTGGACAAACACCGTGTGCGTGGGTTTTCTCGGGGTTCTGCCGTTTCCTCCCACTTTCTTCATTCCACCATTTCATTCATTTCTCATAATCACCGTCTCCTTTAGCCTAACCGGCATAACCGTGGGACGTAAAACTTACACACAAACATAGTCAACGTCTTGCGAATGAAGTCAGAAAAATAAACACACTGCTGAACAAGACTGCACTTATTTAATATAAAAACACATTTACACGTGACGTTTCGATCTTCTAGCCAAGATCCTCATCAGACATACACTCCATCAGAGTGTATGTCTGATGAGGATCTTGGCTAGAAGATCGAAACGTCACGTGTAAATGTGTTTTTATATTAAATAAGTGCAGTCTTGTTCAGCAGTGTGTTTATTTTTCTGACGTAAAACTTAAAATTTCATTTTCACATATCAACCAACTACCAGTTTCCCACATATAGTAGCCGATCCCCATTAAAGATAATTTCAAAAGATGCTAGGACACGCTCTGTTTAATAGTTAATATACTGAATTTCAGCTCTCAGTAAGTTTAACGGCTCCTGAGATGTTCAATTTGTATATAATTCATATATTACAGGTGATTAAAAATATATTTATTCCAACAGTCAGTTCTTCTAAAATTACACAGCTTGTCTCGAATGCCAAGTAGCAAGTCCTAGTGCCATTATTACAATTACAAATATCCAAACGTGGCTGAAGTTCCTTTTCACTTATACTCATCTCAGGTAATAAATAGAAACTAATGAAAAAGGAAGAAAATGGTGGGTCACTGTGGGTGGTGGGTCACAGTGGGTCACGTCCTGATGACCCACGACCTACTAATGTACTCACAAATCTTCACCCACTTGACCGACGCACTAACCCACTCCATCTATGGCTCGATCCAGCTTCGTGTAAAGATGGCGTTTAATAGACCATTTCCGTTGTTCAAAATGGACTGTAAATCACTATGCGGATATACATCTGAGGCTTTGAAACCTCACATAGCACTATCTACTGGTTTAATGGTTATTGCGCGCGCGTATGTACACTTGGTGACAGCTTTGATTCTCGCTGGCAGAGTATACATAAAATGGTGATTCGGGTTCTATCACTCCTAGGTTCATGTCTCATATACCCTTGCTACTGAAGAAGATACTAAACTTCAACAAGTGAAGTGTCCTTCTCAAAGGGACCAATTAGGTTTACTTCGAAACATCGAACCATATTATGTGTTTTCGACTTTACTATTGATAGAACTATTTTGTATAATATACAGGATGTATCAAAAGTTTACCATTCTTTTTAAAATCTATAAGGATATAATTTCATTGAATGTGGAATGGGCGATACACATTAAGTCCAGGGGGACACTTTTAGAAGTATGTCATGCGGACGGCTATGCCGATTTCAAAAGTGTTATTATTAACAATAGGTGGATAATGTGATACAGTACATGACCATGAGTTAGAATTGTGTATGGAGTGTCAAGTATGCAATCAAATTTCACAACTTAATTTGGTGAAAAGTTATTGGCATTTGAAAGGTATGTTTACCTGTTCCACATGTCTACGCTGAGCAATTGCTGGGACACGAAGCAGGATATCGAGTATAATTTGCGATACATTGTTCTAGATGACAGATTGCAAATATCTACAGCATAAACCATAGACTTAACATATCCCCAAAGGTAGAAATCAAATGGCGTTAGGTATGGTAATTGGGCAGGCCATTCAACTGGCCTACGTTGACCAATTCATGTTCTAGGGAATTCAAGTAGCGAATATAAGATGGCGATCGTCTGCATGATATACAGGGCGAGACATAATCCGGTAACACCCTGTAGCACACGAACGGTTGGCGTTCACACTTGGTTCATGGTATACGTTGTTCGGGTGGGTAATGGACCATATTGCATGACATGGTTGCCCTGGTGGCCATCTTGTAAGCCGCCATCTTGGATCCAATTTTGGATTTTTAAATGGGAAGGGGGCATGTGGGGTATCATTTGATACGAGCTCGATCTCAGGAAAACAGTGGTGTAGTTTATTTTCACCTACCGTTCTTGAAGTTATTGCGTCACAAAGGGGAAAATTTGGCATTACAACATGTGTTCTATGTGCTGTCCTTCTTGAGCAAGGCACTGCAAGACGCATCTGCCAATCCTCATCGACTCGCAACAGCATGTCCGGGTCGACGGTTTCACAACATTGCAGAAGTCGCTGCATCACATAGTGGATATCACGGATGGGTTCTTGATAAACCAGGTTCTTCAGATGTCCCCAAAGGAAGTCTAGCGGCGCAAGATCTGGAGATCGTGGTGACCACTCTATCGGCTCCCGTCGCCCTATCCAATGTCCTGAAAATTATCTATCGAGCAATTGGCGTGAACATAACGCATAGCGAGGTGTAGCCCCGTCTTGTTGGGAAAAGGACGAGAAATCAATCCTCCTTCAAGAGAGCAGGGAAAACATCACTCTCGAGCAGATCACGATATTTCTCACTAGTCAGGGTGTCGTGGATGAAGTACAGTCCAGTAATGCGCGTCCCCCAGATTCCAGATCACACAATAGCCTTTTCCCCACCAATCTCTTTGCTGTCTTGGTGCCAATCTGGGCCACTCTAGTATCCATGCTTTTGTTTATTGACCTCTCCTTGAACGAAAAATAATGCATCACTGAAAAGAACACGTTGTGGGAACATGGGGTCCTCATCATACCTTTCTGTGGCCCATTCAGCAAGCGGCATCCGTCTGTCTGGATCCCTCTGTTAACCGCTGCTGGAGTTGTTGCTTGTATGGGTGCCACTTGTTGACACGCAGCACCCGTAGCACTGATCACTGATTCCTGTTATGGATGCCACACGACGATCCTTGTCGATCACAGAGCCCGTCTCATGGAACTTAAACAACTTGAATACTGTTACGTATGAGATGTTCTCCCCTTTCGGTGGGATGCATTAAACTCAGTCACATTCACCCTGGCAGATCGTCCACAACTCTTATCCACGATCTCGATTCGTTCTGGAATTGTTAGCGACATCCTCCATCACCTGGAACAACAGATAAAAACATGCTGTAATGCCAAATTTTCATCCTTTGTGATGCAATAACTTCTTAACCAATAACGGTAAGTGAAAATGGACTGCACCACTGTTTCGCTGAGATTGAGATTGTCAATACCCATGTCCCCTTTCCCATTTAAAAATCCAGTTGGATCCAAGATAGCGGCTTTCAAGATGGCCGCCAGGGCAACATGTCGTCCACCCGAACAATACCATGAATCAAGTGTGAACGCCAAGTCGTTCGTGTGCTAATACTTATACCTCACCCTGTACTCTCAAGTGTCTCACTGGGTCTAGAGTGTATCGCCCAACTCGCATTCAATAAACCTTCAACCGTGTAGGTTAGTGGTAGAGTGCTTCTGATACACCCTGTATATACTTTTAAAATGTATAGATGGATTTCCCTAATTCCATAGTTACACCCCTATTCCCCTATATACACTTTTACTGAACTCCTTATTTTATGACATATTTGATGTCACTATTACTGTAGTATAATGTAGTTCGTTTAAATTTACCATTTAATACAAGCAGATTCTGAGTTACGGGATTTTCGATGCAACTTTGTCTGTAACTAATGAATTCTATTTGATGCAATTTAATATTTAATACAAATTCTTTTATCTTCATGATTAACTTAGTGGGTTTGTATTATACTGCAACTGATTGTTATAATCCCATTATTGCTTGAGAAGAAAGAGATGGACAAATCTTCCTGTGGAGAAATAAAAGCTCTATTGGAAAGCTGGGGATTACAATCGTTACTTTCCACGTTTCAAGGTACGCAAATTAGATATTTTGTGTTTATTAATTAATATCATTATGTATTACTAATGTGTTTAAAATCAATCTCTCGTCTCATGATTTTGTACACAACGAAAATTAGCACAGAATATTAGGAAACATAGCTATGTCATTTGGGTAAGGAATACCATTGTAGAACTAACTTCCTGCTGGTAAGACAAAGTGGGTGCAGAATAATAATACAGCTACCAATATAAAAGTTGTTCATACACCTTTGCACAAAATCGAATGTTATTACTTTCGAACATTGTGCTTTACATGCGACAGTCCATTCCTGGGAGTTTTAGTACAGAACTGCCTTACCATCCTAGCTAAGAAAGTGGGGAAATTCTGTATGAAATTCGTTTCGTATATTCTAGAAAACTGATAGCTACTTCTACCAGAATATTTGCCCGAGAATATTATGTTTTTAACAATTTGTAGGGAGTTTAATATCCTGCGATTAGGATCGATGTTAAAGAATGAATGGTGAGATGGATAATAGGGGAATAATGGACAGGAAACGGGAGTTACCTCAAGGAAAACAACGCAGCCTTTCTTTGACCACTATAAAGGCTTATTTATAATTCACTAGCTTATCTTACCTATTTAGTGGTAGTGCTTTCACCTCTGTTGCGAGTGATTCTGGTTCTATCCCACGTCATGAGTTTGTTGTGGACAATATTGTCCGTGGAGTTCCTCGAAGTTTTCATTAATTGTGAACTTCAGCCTACATAGAATAGCAGTACGTAAAACAATTTTCTTTTTGTTTCCATGAATTTTCTCTAGTTATAAAATAAGTTCATAGATCTGTATGCTGCTTCCATGCTTTCGTGCTCAGCCGCCTACACTTCGAACATGTGGACAAAGCAAGCCTAATTTGTAATTGGGATGGTTTTGGAGGGATGTGAAATAAGTAGTTCCATGATATGTGTGAATTTCATTAGTGTAAATAATTAGTAAATAGACTAGCAGTTACTTTAAGTAAATGTACTGTCCTGTGTATTCTTAAGTTGTTTTGGGTGCCGCGGGAGCTGTAGTAGAGCGCTCTCTGGCGCTTAGATTCCTGGCTTGATCCCAGCTCACGTCAAGTGTGCTTTGTGTTGGACAAACATCATTTGAGTAGGTTTTCTCAGTTTCCTCCCACTTTCTGTTTCACTATTACATTTGTTGTCAGCGTCAGTCTTCTTTAGCCTACCTGGTATAACTGTGAGACATAAAACTGATAATCTTACGTTTTATTGGTCTCTTTCGTGAACTTGCTCTTGTTAAGATATTAACATTGATTAGTTATGGTGTTAATAAATGATAGTTGAAGCAGTCTGAAATCCCAATGGTTCTTTGTGTTCTATTATTTTGAGTGGTGTTTCTTTATAACTTTGTTCCAGATGTCTCGAAGAAATATACAACTAACAAATCAGAAACGGCCAGAAAACTCCTTGCCCACCTTTACTTAATATATTTGTATTATTTCTTGTGCTACACTGAAAAATTGATCTTCAGATAGCGCATACTTACAGTACGGCTGGTTTCGATTGGTATTGTAGAGTTAACCCGCTTGTGTATAACTTCCTCATCACTACACGATTAGTGCCCGCGCCTTAGCTGTAGAGGACCTGAGTTCAATTGTCGGTGGAAGGTCTTATGGTTAGGATCTGACGTTAAGCAGTTAAGTTCATCTCATATGCCCTATGTGCTGAAAGGGATGCTAAACTGCAAACTAACCTACCTTGTGTAATGAGATTTTTTTTATTGCGGTTGATTATTGACGTAATATTAATGTATGATACGTGTTTTCTGTGGTGGTGGCGTAAGCATAAACCACTCACGTACACCTCATTTGTCATTGCTTCAGAGCATTTTCAGTGCGCATGTGTAGCATGAGGGTTTTCCGGATTTATGTAGAGTATTGTGAGTTTTTGATTTTTGTTTCATTTTTAACGTGTAAATTAGAAATAGAGATGGTACCTCATATATTTGTTTTAAGTTTGTTGAAAGTGTGGTGTGAAGAATTTCAGGATTCCCATGTTACGTCATAGAGCGTTAGTTTCGTTTACTCCGACTTGGATTAACCTTTTTTCTACCTTTCCGCTTTTAATATTTGGCTATTTACTTTCTGAAATAAAATGCATCATTGTATTCTATTAACATAAATGTTCATACATTTTACTTTAAGGACTACGCCAATGAAGGAAGCTAAACAATCAAATCGTTGCATGCAGACACCCTAATAAAAGTGATACGCTTTATATGAGTTCCGGGACAATTGTTGTGCACAAAACGCTGTATTCGTAGGAATGTCAAATAGTAAATTTGGGGCATGGTGACTCAATAGTACTCTCTTGGAAAGGTTTCTGGTTTAATTCTTTGCCATGCAAGTTTGTGATGGATACAAACAGTATCAGTGGCTTTTCTCAAGATCTTGTTTCCTTCCACATTGCTTCCACAACCTATTCCATTATCGCTTACTTTCATTATCTGTAAATTTTAGCCCAAAGCACATAAATGTGGAACGTGAAACTACATTCCATTTCTGAAGTATATCTGCGCCGAAAAGTTTGTCGCATATAAAACAATTCTGAAGGTGCTTCTGTCGTCCTAAGTAAAATCTGTACGGATGAGTGGTGAGTCAAATACAAGAACACATTATCAATTTGTTGTCAGCTTTGTGCAAAAGATAGGATGCATGTATTTATTGGTTTTAGGGGGGTTATCCTGAATGTTCGACAAATATGGAAAGAAGAAACTGAAAAAAATATAATAAAAAGAAAAGGCGCAAAAGTAAGGGAAAGATATTAACTTAACATTATTTACTCCACATAATCCGAATTGAAACGTGGGGCTAGCTTAGAAACGTGGCACTTTTAGGACAGATGGCGATGTATCTCTACAGATAATGCATGCTTTACGTAATTCGGCAAAAACAATCCACTAATGTGTGCTATGTGGTAATTACAATTTAGTGTTGCATCTAATTTGCGTTAGAGCAGGAAGAAAAATAGTGTTTTACGTCCCGCAGTTCTGTCGCGTAATCTAAAGGAGACAGCAAGAAAGACTATAATGGTGGTATGACGAAACATCTTGAAGGAAACTGGAGAACCCTGCAAAAAGCCCCACACACGCAGTTTATCCACCAAAATTCCTATTTGGCGCGATCTTAAATAGAATCAGAAACCCTACGCTCCAAAGACAAATCCTCTATCATCTAGCCACCCCGACTTTCGAGGGAAAAGCGAACAGAAGGCACTAGTGGGAGTGCGTTCGAGGGAAGCAGGCTCGTTAGTGAAGGTGACTCTGCGCATAAAGTAATATTTCTTTCTTTTAACGTTTGCTAACTCGATTATTTTGTTCATGCTTGAAAGTGGTGTTAATGTCGGCGTAAGGATACCACCTTAAGTTTTCAATGCAAATTAACCCCCGGCGAAGTGCATGGAAAAATTAAAGTAGTAAAAATTTAAGCTAAAAGACAATGACTGATCCTCTCGCCTGCAAAGTCCTAGCCAGGTTTTAGAATATTTAAAACAATGTAACTGGTTGTCATAATTTATAGCAAATTGTCTGTTCACTGAGCCACCCCCCGTTCTGGTCTAGTGGCCAGTGCGTTTCCCTTTAGTGTACGTGGGCAACGTAGAATCGATTTTTGTTGGGAAAGCAAATAATTTGATTTCACTATAATTCACTTCTTGATCATTCACTACTTTGACTTTACAATTAATCATCCGCCTCCTTTAGTCTAAAGAGCACAATCTTGGAACGTTATACTAAAAACTAATTTTCTGCTCATTGGTACCTTGCTTCCAGTTTTCTATTCTTCAATTATATTGGTTATTTTTGTGATTAAATGAACAGGATTAATTTTGCTGCTTGTGAGTATATTACTAAATATGTTATGCACTATTAACTTGTAGGTAATATCTAAAGATAAATTAAAAATTGTTTTGAACTTGCAGGAAACAAACTGAATGTTCAAAAAAGTGAAATAGCGATAACAGTATAGAAAGAAGATAATATGATATATATATAATATCGGGTGTTCTAATAAATATATATATATATATATAATGTGTGTGTGTACTTTAGTTGGTTTTGATTGTATGCATGACTAAATATAAATTTCATTTCATTTTTCTAAAATAGAAAATCTCGTTGATGTATCCGCTTTGCGGCTGTTAACAGAAAGTGATTTGAATCAGTTGATACCCCTTGTTGGATTGAGAGCTAAGTTTCGGGAGAAGTGGAAGGCATGGGTTAATCCATCGAATGCTACTGATAACTCTTCGGTGGAAAGTGTATGTATTTTGAATAAGTGATTGAAAAACGTTAGCAATTTTACTTGAAGAGGACCTAACACATTAAATAACATAATTTCTTAACAACCATTTAGACTTAGTTTAAGCTTTCTCAAACGTTTGCATAGTGGAGCCATTCAAATAGTTTAACAACCGGATCTATGATCAGTATACTAAATTGACGTAATATTATTACTATATAATGATCATTTCAGTGATACTAACAATAGTAATTAGGATTAAATCTTATACCATCTTTAGATTTATATTTTGTATATTGTAAAGTGCGTTGCAAAACGACACCATCCCTACAAGATATCGTCATATTATGTGATCATAAAGGAAACTGAAAATGGGAGGTATAATAAATGACACTTTTGTATTTGTTACACGAAAACAGGTATTGGCCTGTTAGATACGTATAGGCGACAGGGCGAAACGAAAATGAATAATAGCCCAAGAGAAATGTTGCAAAATGATACGAACGCAGACATGTTTAGCATATCACGTAGCTAGGTCGCTGCTACGGAAAATAGAGGGCGTTGGACGAGAAGGCGAGAGCAAACGAGTGATAGAAGTTAAGGTAGTGAGTGTACTACGACGAGGACGCCTGTGTGAGGTGGCGAGTAAGAAGCGTAATGGGCCGTAACAAAGTATTGTCTGAGTGTGAAAAGGGGCAAATAGTGGCATATAAAGAAGGTATGTTAATGAAATTGCATGTCGAAGTGGACGGACTGCTTGTGTCGTGAACAATTTTCTTAAACTTGGGATGCGGTATGGAGTAAGGAACTCATCAGGAAGGCCGCATACACTAACTCCACAACAGGAAAGACAGGTTGTTCGAAAGCTAAGTTGTGGTGGAATCTCTTAGACAGTTGGCAAGAGACCATAACATTCATGTACATAAATCTGCCTTATCAAGAGCTGTGAAATGCTGCAATCATCTCTGATATAAGAAACATAAGCGTCAGTCACGACCCACGGCGCATCACAAGGAGCAACTGGTGGTCTGGACCAAAACACATGAGACTTGAAAGCAGAATTGGCGTCGTGTCATCTTCAGTGACAAAAATAAATGCAATTTGGGTTGTTCCGATGGCTGACTGTACTATTGCGGAAGGAGGAACAAATGTTCTCTAAGCGACAGTACGGATGATTCTGTAATATGGGAGGACTTTGGTTATTATGGCACAACAAACTTCGCATATTCTAAAATTCTGACATCAACCACGTATCAAACAGTACTTGCAGACAATTTGTTGCCATTTGTCGCGCGAATTGCTGGTCCCGAGTGGATCTTCCAACAGGACAATGCTACTGTCCACGTTGCTGGAACCACCAGGGATTGATTTCGGGAAAAAGACGTGATTGTCCTTGCTTGGCCTTCCAATTCCACAGACATAAAAGCGATGGATAACCTATAGGGAATGTTGTGTCGCTCAGTATACGCCAACGGCACCCAGTACAACAATGTTCGCGAATTGCAGGATGCCATCATCGCTGCATGGAATCAAATTGATGTAACGCTGCAGCAAACGCTGGTAGACAGCATGTTTGATCGGGTGTTCAAGATGGTGTTACGCAGTTGCTCATAGAACTGGCATTTGCATTGCGTTCGTTTCATTTTGCTATAGTCATTATCGTATTTTGGCTGTTTTTATTTCAGTTTGCCTAGCCGTGAAATGAGTGAACTATCTGTATATATATTTTCCTTGTCCATCTCTATATATCATATATTCCATCCATGACATAAGTTTTCTAAAGTTATATAACATGTTTGGATCTTCTGCATAATTTTGCAACATACCTTACATTTGTATAATTTCCTTAAACGGAATCTAGATTAGTTTCATATACGTCATTTACACTTTGCTCTGGCTGGACAGTTATAAACATCCCTATTATCCATCATCAGTAGTATTGTCCACACTGCCATGCAAGATAATAAAAGAAAAATAAAGATCGTCATTTGACTGCTATTTTCATCAATGAAAGCCGTTAGGAAATAGTTTTGTCCTGTTTTTCTGTTCACACTAATGATGTAACGACAGGAGCGCATGTGGTTCGGATTCCATGTTAAGATGTAGGTCCACATCTCATATAGCCTCGCTGCTGAAAGAGACGCTAAACTGGAAACAAAATCAAATTTAACTAAATCATACAAATTAATGGATAAGTAATCAGAGGCGATAGGTAACTGGGGCAGTCACAGCAGCTTTACGGATCTCAGAAATAAAGGAGGCGCGGTGGTTCAGTGGTAGAGCGTTCACCTTCGGTGCTTGGGGTCCGTTGTTTGATCCCAGGTCGCGCCGTGTGGGCTTTGTTGTGGACAAACATCGTGCTCGTGGGTTTTCTCGGGATTCTCCAGTTTCCTCCCAATTTCTTCATTCCACCATTTCACTCATCTCTCATCAGTCTTCTTTAGTCCAACCGGCATACGCGTGGGACGTAAAACTTAGATTTCATTTCATTTTCGGAAATAAAGGGAAACTTTAATTCTAGACGACACTAACAGGTTTCTCATCTGGTTACTGGCCCACTTCAGGCAGCGTATTGTGAACTGAGACCCACGTCTAGGGGTTTTGTATAGGTAATGTTAGGTTGCTTGTATGATGTTAAGATCAGAGCTGAACTGGTGTGTAACTGAAGTATAATCAATAATAAATGAAATATTTTCATTAACGTAGATCTTTTATTGAACATGGAAATGTTTAATTTCCTTAAGGTTTCTGTTCATTCCTATAATGATGGAGACTGCTTAGTGGATATATCTGATGCTGTTCTAAGAGCGACAGGAGCTAAAAGTGCAACAGACAACGACCTTGTAGAAAGACGACAAATTGAAGATAGATACGAAGCAGAAGGACATAACGAGGATGTAAATAAAGCCCTCTCCAATTTAGACGGAAGTCAATCCCAGATATATGGAAATTGTTGGAAGCCTTTTGACCCTTCATATGTAAGTATCAATACCATAGATATTTCCTTTACTATTTTGTTTATTGTTGCTATATTTATCTTAGGATTGGATAAAAAAATCTAAGTTACAAGTTTCAAAAGTAGATGGATATTGGGATACACATTTTAATTCATACTTTTACTAATTGTAATTAAATTCTTTATGCTTTTCATTTATATATATGTAAGTTTATGGTTTGTCCCTCCACATTCTTCACTCATTATGTTCACTTTAGTTACACTATCCTATCAAAGGTTTGTCTTTGTATACTATTATTTACCCTCACTCTACATTTACAAATTACACTTACCAATGCCGAGCATTTAACTTCTTTTAGTTATTTTTTAAATGTACAGTTTTCATATCTAGGACTTTTTCTGGGACTTGCTTCCTCCCTTCATATACATATTTTTGATATCTGGGGTTTGTTTCAGGTAACGTAATAAGTTTACAAGTGAATGTTACGACTCATAGTTCATTTCATACACACTTCTCCTTAATGGCATCACTCAATTGGTGCCACATATGACCACGATCAGTAGAAAATTTGAGAGTAGCAACCATGTAACTTAACAGTGCACCATCTTGCCATGTTCTGTCTTCTTAAAATACAAAAAGAACAAAGGGGAAGGATGTAAAGATTCCTTCTGTGCAAATGTTGCTTCACCATTTGAAGGGAAAAAACGATACTTAATCAATATAATAATAATAATAATAATAATAATAATAATAATAATAATAATAATAATAATAATAATAATAATTGTGTTGTTAGAAAGGTGTCTGTGGTCCTTCAGATTAGGAAGGAACAGGACGACCTTCCTGTGCTCATACTGTATATGAAGAAATAAACATATTGTCTATTTAATCTCAAATACATTGTTTCCTTAAGGACATCCAGTGAGTGCACACTGAAAATGTTTTCGGATCTTTTGTTTCAGGTCTTTAATGTTCTGAACGAAACACTTGATGGAAGGGCAATAATAAATTCATCAACACACAACAATGGATTGTTGCGCGGAAGTCAGCGAAAAGAAGTAGGACGGCTTTTGATTAAGCACATCCTCTTTGAAAACCCATACAGAAAAATCCAGATGTCTGACTTCACAACCTTGGCAAAGCAAATTGTAGACCTATTTCCTAAGGAAGCTGCATCTCTTTATTATACAGCGTCGCTACCTGCAACACGATATCAGACGAAGAGAAATGCTAGCGGAATATTATACGAAGCTTACATTACACGGAGAAGGAAACTTCGGGAGTTAAAAGATCCCACCTCACCTCAGAGTTGTCCATCCAGGCGTTCTACGTCTTCGAATTTATCTTCAGTACTAACAGTAGAGGAAGAAAATGAAGGTATATAGGTCTTACATTTACTAGCTTTCGTTTCATGCTAGTATGTAGTTTAGATAGTATGTAAAGTAATTTCAGTTACATGAAAGCAAGCATATAATGACACTTAATAATTAGTTCTGGAAAGGGCTCATACAGAGCTTGTAGTTTAAAAGGACATGGGTTTTGGGTACTAGATTTACATATTAATACTCTTTATTTTCTGTCAACGAATACATACTGAACGAAATGACGAAGCTATTCTCTTCCCATGGTAACAAGACATTAGAAACGCGAACATATTCTAAATGTTATTAAATTGCATGCAGTGAGTACTTAATGATATTACACCAATCATTAAAATATTAAAGAATAAATGACTTCCATGATAAATCATAGAACGTGCAAACCAGGTATAGTTGGAGCTTTTTGGTTTTATTTCAGTTTAGCGTACCGTTCAGCAGCGGGGCTATATGAGACTTGGACCTACAGTTTAAAGTAGGATCCGAACCGCATGAACTTCCGCCAGAAATCGAACCCGGATATCCACGCCAGCGGCACATACGCACACTTCTTACCCACAGGTACTAAACAGTATTACTGGTTTTTATACCGTGAAGCCTACTCAGGTGAATTATTGCATAAACTACTTTTACTGACGTATCTAAACTAATGACGTACGATAAAATTAGTTTTAAAACTTCGTATTATCTACGGATAGGTGCTGATTGCCACGGGTGCTGACTGCCACAGCCAATTATTGGTGTTGACTGCCACGACTGTCGCTGATTGCAAATATGAAGGTGCTGACTGCCACGACGGCGTGCTGACTGCCACGAGCCTGGGAGAAGTTGTATCTGAAAAGAGAGGAATTAATCCCTCATACTAAATTTATGATTATTAATTAATTTAGTAGGGATTAATTTAGTAATCATCACAGCAAATCTATGTGGCATCCTATAAGTTACAAAGTTGCTCACTAAGTGGAACGGCATATACTTGGATGTTTATAAAGGCATTGTCTTTTCTGTTATATGTACAATTTGCACATTTCATTGTTTATATTAATTGTTTTATTGTATTATTTAATGGATATGATGGTCTGAAGCCAGCTGACAAGGGAAGTTTGGGAGAAGCACTCGCCTGCAGAGAAATATGCATGTCATTTGAAGGACCAATTCATGCTGATTACAACAGGTAATAAAACTCCTGTACGTTGAGAACTGTTCGAGATATTCAGCTTGGTAATTTATATGAGAAAATGAGTGGATTCACGTTTCAATGCGTTAAGTATTCTCACCCATGGCGAAGCCTGATGGTTTGAACTTGCTATTGCTTGATCACTGGGGTCCATTCGCAGACAAATTGTCCATTACAAGTTGCATGACGGATGGCAAAGACCTAATGGTTGAGAAGATACCGAAGAACTGCACACGATTTGTGCAAACATTTGATGTGTTTTGATTCCGATCAATCAAAGATTATGGCAGGAGATTTGTACATAGTATGATTCTTCTTCATCTGGACGTTATAATGTACCAACGAAACAATAAAATAAAGTTCGTGTCCATACGAATCACTTCCGATCACTGCGATACATTTGATTGTTTCAGTTTGCGTTCTACAAGGCAGGTTACGAACAAATTATAGGCCTATAACTTTTGAATCACTTGTCGAATTTGCTTTTTGCTTTGGTTCTGCGAACTGTTCTCTTGACGGATGCAAAACAATTGCACATAAAAAATGTTCATGGTGCAAGGGAGTATTTTGCCTGCGTCATTTCTTCATAAAACAGAAGAACAACAGTGATCAATTTTTATCTCTAACCTATGATTATTGTGAACAATGTAATGACTAATTGTATCTAACAAACCCGTTAGTTATTGCGAAACACTTTTCTTTCTGTTACTTCCGACAGCTTTCAATTCGCATGTCAATATTCGTTACTAATTATGTTGTACTTAACGCGTATAAATGCGTATATCCTCATTTTCTCATATAAACTTCCAAGTTGAATATCTCGAACCGTTCTCAACTTTACACGAATTTTATTAGCTTGTTATAATCAGCATGAATTGGGGCTTCAAATGGCATGCTTAGTTTCTCTGCAGGTGAGTGCTTTCTCCTGAACTTCCCTTGTGAGGGACAGCTAGCAGTGCTTTTTTGATGAAACTTTCAAGAGAAGCTCGAAACAATTTGCTCAGCTGTACACAGTTCATGCTGACATAGGGAGTTCAAATGAGAATACATAAATCGTACCAATTTTGTACGCACCGCTCCCTGACAAAACTGAAAGTACACTCATGTTCAAAATTATTGTCGCATATCTATAACTGTCTTCTTGTAAGAATATAATTTGATAATTTTGCACAGTACTTTTAATATTTATATATGTGTATAATCAGGAAATTTATATTTGTGATAAATTTCATAGGAAAATAATTATAAATGCGAAAATCATAATGAGTAAAATAAAATGTAACTAAATGGACAAGAAAATTTTATTTTCGTTTTATTGTTCTTATTTACTGCTCTTTTGACATGAAATTTACCACATACTTGCCTTTGCCGATTATACACATACTAACATTATAAGAAAAACCGGGCGAATTCGTTATCAAATTATATTACTAGAACAACATATTTATAATCATGTGACAATAATTTTGGACATGAGTGTACATACAGAGACCTGTTTACCTTTGTTAGGTGTTGGTCTGAACAACACGATCCTAAGGATCATCTAGTTTCTTTCATGCTTCTTGGCGTCCGGTAATGTTACGTCTAGCAACTTTCTCTCAGGCTCGTGGCAGTCAGCACCTTGATATTGGTAATAAGCGCCAGTCGTGGCAATCAACACCAATAATTGGCTGTGGCAGTCAGCACCCGTGGCAGTCAGCACCCCACCTTATCTACAGGTGTAGGCAAATATGCTTTATTAAAATTCAACTCTAATCAGTGATTGATAAACTTGTAATAGCAATGTCAGGCGGATTTGGCATCTAACTTTGTATGTCACTCTATCTGAAAATATGATTAGATATGGATCACTCGATCAATAAATAGTTACTGGATTTCGCTTTACACTTTTGACTAATCACTACTAATCAATTACAGGAAAAACAATATTTTTCGAAAGTAAGAAATGGTGTTTTGAGCATAACAGCACACAAAATAAACACTGTGTTAATGACTAAAATCATTTTTATAATTTAAATGACAGGATTTAGAATGTAGTTAGTAGTATCGATTACTTCTTCACTTGTGCTATAGGTTTTTCCCTGTTCAATTTTTAGAGGTACAACATAATATGCCGCTGGGCTTGCGGCATACCTGATAGAAGACATGTTAGCTTCAGTACTTTTTTGTAAACTAGATATAACTGATATAAACGTCTGCTTAATTAGTAGTACTACGATGTTTAATGAGGTTTTTCGGATGTTGAGAGAATTCGTTCAGCTCAGTTTTTGACTGCAATCTTCAAAAGTGAAATATTTTTTTACGTTCCACAGTTGTCATAGGCTGAGAGAGACTGTACTAATATGAATGAATGAAATGGGGAAGTGAAGAAAGTGGTAGGAAGCTGGAGAACTCTTCAGTGTTTGTTTAACACAAAGCCCACTAGGTGCGAACTTGGTTGAACTTGGGACTCACGGACAGAAGATGAATGCTCTACCCCTGAGCCACTGCGGCCTCTTCAGTTTTCGAGCTACAGTATACAGGGTGTTTACTGATACTTGCAATACTAGA
Source organism: Thermobia domestica (assembly GCF_964235325.1). NCBI lineage: Eukaryota > Metazoa > Arthropoda > Insecta > Zygentoma > Lepismatidae > Thermobia > Thermobia domestica. The sequence continues at coordinate 268,270,391 of NC_137460.1, read as the reverse complement.
AAGCAACTGGAAATTTATATCGATAACGAAAATACTGAAAATATATTGAAAATTGTGTAATATTGGAAAATAAATTCCTTTTGAGACGCTTCAAGATGGCAACCCCTTCATCTGGGTGTAGGTAGTGATAGAGATAACTGGTAACCTAATCAGAAACCTAGCTAGTTCGAGAAAGCTATTTCGAAGTTATTTTATATACAGTTTACATTCATGTAATATTTTTGCAGTATCAAGACAGTAGCACATCTAAATGTGACCATTAAACACGTTACTCTCTGATATTTGTAATTAGTTGGTCTTGACACTGTTTCTGTACAAATGTAATGAGACTGTAAAAATATGTAATACGGTGAACTAGCTGAGAAAAGAGTTTGCTGTGGGGAGTGGAGGGCCAACACGCCAAAAAAGTGGATTGAAAGGCATTCTGAGTGAAAAAAGGTCCAGAAAACTCTTCTGGTTATTGTTTTAGTCCACTAGTTTGATTTTCTATTACAGACTGCTTGTGTAACATTTTACAGGCCATTCAATACCATAGCATACAGTCGTATGTGGCACTCACTTTGTTTTGGTTCACCATAGTTCTCTGAACATTTTTCGGTCAGAATACTGGAAATATTTGAAATACCAAAGTCAACTCCAGTAGACCGTACAGTTCCTTATCTTTATATTTTAGTCATTTATACTGTGTATTTTCTTTTCTAGATAAGCCGATTGTAGATGAAAAAGTTCAGTGGCTTCAGAACAGTATCGATCCATGGGCACTAGTTGAAATAAATTGGAACGACACAGTCCTCAATCGCATGCGAGAAGTCAAAGATGGTGCAGGAACTGTCGTGGACTATTTTAACAAATATCCTGCCCTAAAACAACCTCAAGGATTTCAGTTAGTAAGTGTTGTACGTTTTTATATATGAGAAATTAATCGATATTGGGCGTCCCCAACTCTCACAAGGAAGGATCACGCAGTGGCTCCGCTGAGATCCGAACGAGACAATTGCGTTTGCATTTGATATGTTATATCTAGATGAACCCCAAAGTTATACGTGCCACCGGGCGGAATGTCGTGAGTTACAACATATTTTGTAATATAAAAAGCTACAAACCTGGAAGAATAGTTTGAACCGAGTCATTTGTTCGGAAACTTTTGGGTAAATGGAAAACTCGGACAATACGTATCCCATCATTTTCAAGGACACATTTTTTCTGATAAAAATGTTTGCCCCGAGGTCCTCGCAGGGTCCCAGACGGGGTCCAACTCAAAATTTTCAAATGGCAAGGGGGATTAAGTTGCACATCGTTTGACAGCTGTTGTAAAATGAAAGAAAATGCAGGAAGTCTCGACTCTCTACGACAATCCTGTGCAAAATGGCGGAGGGTCAAAGTATAAACAAAAACTTAATTGAAAAGTCCATGGTCACCCCTATAAATTCGAAACGGTGAGACAAATGTGAAAATAAAAAAGGGAGTTGGCATTATTTTCAAAGTACAACCATTTAAGTTAAAACGTCTTGTCCCAGGGTCCCCACAGGATCCCAGGTGTGGTCCAACTAAAAGGTTTCAAATGGCAAGACGGGTTAAGTAGCTCATCGTTTGCAAGATCTTGTTCAATGAAAGTAGATGGAGCAAGTCTCGACTTTCTACGACAATCCTGTCCAAAATTGCGGCGGGTCAAAATGTCAACAAAAGTTTAATTGAAAAACTATGGCCACCTTGAATCCAAGATGGCCACTTAAAACCTATGTCATTCATAACAGTACAAATTTAAATCTCTTTTTTTCTCTATTATGTATTTAGAAACAATAGGAAGACTAAAGAATAATTGAATTTGTATTCACTTCAACTATTATTTCATTCGGTAACAACACATATGTTTTGTTCTTAATGCACGTTCGTCACGGTTCTCTCGACATCATTCACTTGAATATAACGAATATGCAATGAACACACAACTCTGACTTCTTACTCATACTGCTAAACAAAAGTTGAATACCTTCGGATATTTTTCTAATTTTGTCATACGTAGTTCACGCATAAAGGACTTGCTGCACCAATAGGTTGGGGGCTCTATTGTAACGTATTTGTGATGGTAACGTTTGTATGTCATTCGTTGGTTTGATCGCAATACTCAAGCAATGTCAAATATACAAAAAAAAAATCATTTGCAAGATTGGCGAGTAGTACCAAACCATGTGTAAGTCATTTCATTACATCGAGCTGCGTCAAACTTTGTTGGTTTGGTCACAGTATTCCAAGAAATAACATATTTATATAGAAACTCATTTTTCACGCTGGCAGCCATATTGGATTACAGATTATACTTTTTGATATTTTGTGGATATCTACTATTAACCATAAACGTAACTACCACATTTCGCTTCTCCAACAAAAGTGGTGTGAGCTGGACATACGTTCGATACATAGTGCGGTATTTTGAACTCAAGAAGTCGCGTTTTTGAACATTTCGTATATTTTCGTCACATACTAATGAACATCCATGCCAAATTTGGTTTTCCTAGCTTCAGCAGTTTGGTATGCTTATCCTTTTGATATAGGTTTTAAGCAACCATCTTGGATTCAAGGTGGCCACAGATTTTCAATTAAGCTTTTGTTTACGTTTTGACCTTCCGCATTTTGGACAGGGTTATCGTAGAAAGTCGAGACGCGCTCTGTGCTACCTCTCTTGCCATTTGAAACTTTTTAGTTGGACCCCATCAGGAACCATGTGGGGGCCCTGGGACAAGACGTTTTAACTTAAATCGTTGTACTTTGAAAATAATGCCAACTCCCTTTTTTATTTTCACATTTGTCTCACCGTTTCGAATTTATAGGGGTGACCACGGCCTTTTTAATTAAGTTTTTGTTTACACTTTGACCCGTCGCCATTTTTCACAGGGTTGTCGTAGAGAGTCGAGATTTGCTTCATTTTCTTACATTTTACGACAGCTTTCAAACGATGTGCAACTTAACCCCCCTTGCCATTTGAAAATTGAGTTGGACCCCGTCTGGGACCCTGCTGGGGATCCTGAGACAGTTTTTTACCCCAAAAAGTTTGTCGTTAAAAACAATGGGATACGTGTTGGCCGAGGTTTCCACTTACCCAACCGTTTCCGAACGAATGACTCGGTTCAAACTATTCTGCCAGTTTTTTAGTTCTTACATTACAAAATATGTTGTAACTCACGATATTCCGCCCGGTGGCACGTATAACTTTGGGATTCATCTAGTTATAACATATCAAATGCAAACACAATTGTCTCGTTTGGATCTCAGCGGAGCCACTGCGTGACCCTTCCTTGTCAGTATTTTAAGATGTTTATCAAAATACGATGATTATACGATTCTAAATTCATCTAGGGCAGTGTTCAGCAACTAGTGTGTCGCGGCACACGAATGTGCCTTGTCAAGGTGAAAGCTGTCACGTAAACGTTTACCTATTGTAAGACATTATTGAACTTTTTATCCCTGTTACTGTCAACCTTTCATATCCTAATTCCACTGCCTTCATTGACACGAGCTGGTACATTGTCTGCCAACAGTAGAACCCCTTGTGTGACCAATCCACGAGGTTTCTTCAATTCCTCCCGTGACTTAGTCAGGAGATGGGAATAATAGGTAATAGTTAGTCCCTGTCGTAGGTAATCTCGTGATGACCCCTTCAGTCTCAGAAAACTAAAAGCATCACTTTGGCGGCCGACTTCTGTGTTCTTGCCTTTTTAAGGGTTGGAAGGAGGGGTGTTTCCATTGTTTGCTCATTTCCTTTGCTTCTGGATCATAAAGATAAACCTAGCTATCATCCATTGTTATTAGTCTGCCTAGAAGGTCCTTTTCATCCACTCCCAGCGATGCAACATTTCTTTGCAGCGTCGTCACGACCTCTCTTCTGGAATGATATGAGCAGTCGTGGCACCCATCGTATTGACACTTTCTGAAGATGCAGCTGGTCGTGAATATTATTTCAGGTAGACCCATAATCCATATCTATGCACACAGAACATTTTCAATGGTTATCCTCCTGTCTTCTATTATCTCAACTTTCTCCATCAAGGCGGCATCATTCATGAAAGTTTGTCTTCCAGATCTAGAGACATCCGCGGTGGTCATTTGTAAGTTTGGAATTGGTTTCCACTTGGATGCTTTCTTAGGATGGGGTTTCATCCTCATTGACTTAATCTCTTCATGAATCTACTTTCGTGATTTCCCCTGCAGATGGAGAAATTTAATGACCCTTCAAGGTCGCCAATCATCGCAATGCTTCAAGGTCGCCAATCATCGCACATTCAATGATTTATCTGGAAAAAGTTGTAACTAGTCCATGTTCATGGTTCACATACGTGGACCTAACTATAAAATGCATGTCCAAGGGAGGTTGTAGTTCGTCATTCTAGGGGATTGTACGAACTTGTTGATGCTTCCTCGTATACTTACTTGTACAGTATTGAATTTCCTGTAATTTTTTTTTTCGAAAGTTGTTGGATTAAAACAACTTGCATGACTGTAATACTATGTCTTTCGCAAATTGTTCAGGAAGCTAGTGATAAGGTAGTCAAATTATCATAGAGGTCAAGAACCCATGTACAATATCCGAAACGTTGTTAATGCTTCCTGCAAAGATATTATGAAAATAACCTCCCTCAGCTATTAGTGAAATTTGAAACATTCTTCTCTCCTGAAATTACTTCGAGTTAATTGCCAATTCCATTGTATTTGTGAGAGTTGGAGTTTTCGACGTAGCCTGAAATTAAAGCGTCAAAAATTGAGACTTCAATCATTCAATGAAGAAATGACTTGCATTATCAACTATTCCTCCACGAACCAGTTAAACAGACACAAATGTCACATTGGAGGTATAACTAGAATTATTTATTAACTTATTATGAGAAAAGTATATTTTCTTTATGTATTCTGAAGTATAACTTCATACACACAGAACTAAAATCCATGTACTTGTCATAATATATTTTAATACATTTTAATTGACATAAATTATTTATAAATGTGACTCAATTTGTTTAATAATAATAATAATAATAATAATAATAATAATAATAATAATAATAATATTTAATAACGTGCTTAGAACTAAAATCAATAATACAACTCTTAGTCGTGTAATTCAATGATACGAATATAAACCTATAGAATACAATAAAAACCATAAAACGATAGAAAATATTATGCTAATTACATATGAAATAAGTGAATTAAACCATAGTCAGTGCATTAAGTCATTGCAAATCAAGGTAAATAAAAGTTTTAAGATGTACAATGATTGTAATGCTTTACAGGTCTTGAGATTAAAACTTGTTTTGTTGCTTGGTTAGGTGGCTCAGTTAGGTGCATGGGTTCTTCGTTTGATCCCCGGGTAAGTTTGTGGCGAACAACATTGCACCTGTGGATAGATTTCTTACGTATTAATTTTTTGCAAAATATTACCTTCAGTCTCATATTAATTAACATAATAAACAAAAATATCTGTGAAATAGCTGCAAAAATTAATCGTAAGACTGTCCAACTGGTACGTGTATGTATCGCTGCTGGTTGAACATATGTATGTACATATTTATTTTTTGCTCCATTGGTGTTTTAATGTTTACAATTTTCTTTTCAGCTGTTACACGATTTTTCGTACCTCTATCCAGAGAAGAACAACTGTTTCTTCAGTACTATAGTGGTAGAACGAGATAGAATCATCAATATCGCTGAAGAACGCATAAAGACTTCCAGGGATCCAGAATTAAAGCATCAAATTTCAAATTACATAGGACAAATTAGAGGTAATGCAAATTCAATTTTAATTTGAATTTCAGAGTATAACTTTTGAAAATTGCGTTTCGAACATAGACAATCATGTTACCTGGACGCACTCTGTCCTAACACTACGTATTTCTAATATAGCTTAAGTGGGTCATATCACAAGTAGGTAGTATTTTTTATTATTATTATTATTTTTTTTTTGTTCAAAGGCTTCCATGAAAGGCTCCATAAGTACGAAATATATTTGTATCTGGGTACTTTACAAGAGTTTAAAAATTATTCCTCTCTTAGACGGAGTGGGTAAGGTACTGTTAGGCCCACAGCGGTATAAACTAGTTTTCCAACTAGACCAGTAACTATCATTCTTTGAAAAGGAATGAAGTTTCATTTTAAATTTAAACAAAATGCGAAAGTTATTATTCCCTATCATGTACACTTATTATGTTTCTGCTGCATATTTGTATGGCATTTGTTTAATCGTTCTGTTATATTACAGAACGTGTATTAAATTCGTTGTCACTTTATTTCTATTCTAAGGAAGGCTTTGGATGCCAGATGAAATTTCGTTGATTGAAGGAATACTGTTGATATTGGCTCCGACGTTATGCACAGAGGCTAAAGGAGACTGTACTAATGGTGGTGAACAAAATGGTGAAATTGTTTGAGAAGTCGAGAAAACCCACGCACACTGTGTTTGTTCACCACAAAGCTAAATTTATTTGGCGAGAGCCTCTCCGTTGATCTAATGACTAGTGTGTGCGTCTTTAATGCACGTGGTCTCGAGTTCAATTCCCAGTGAGAGAGCACAAAAAAGTTTAGTTTAACATTCACTTTCGTTTACCGCCGTTCTGTCTTTTACCCTAATGAGCATTACCGTGGAACATTAAACAAAAATGTAAATAAAACATTTATATATGAAAACTTACGATCATGATCAGCAGAGTAGAAAATAAGGACAATTTTATATATATTTAGAAAGTACTAACTTGGATATTGAATGGATTTTTGAAGCTAAAACTAGGACTGAAATGTGTTCATAATGAGCTGAAATGTGTTCATTTGCATGTGCTGAATTCGTAATGCAATCAAAAGACTGAAAACTGAAACAGAAAACGTAGTGAACATTCACTTTTACAAGTAATAAAATAGCTTAGTTTCACACACATGTTCATAGACTAAGTACAGTAGAGCGTCGATTATCCGAACGTCGGTCAACCGAACGACCGCTTAAGAGTCTTCATCCCGGCGAAATTAAAATACCGCTAATTTTACAGTAATTATGTGATATCTTCAAATAGATAAAAGATAATCGAAATGTGGAACAAGAGCGCCCTAGACAATATTATTTTACATGAGAAGCCGTTATCACGACTCACTTATTTACTTTCGATTTCGAGCCATTTTGAAAATCGGCATTTATTTTCGCGTTTCTAAACAGATGAAAACGGAAAGCCACTAGGTGACTTGTGATAACGGTACGTCACGCAAAATGATATTGTCTAGGGCGCTCTTGTTCCATATTTCAATTATCTTTTATCTATTTGAAGATATCACATAATTACTGTAAAATTAGTGGTATTTTAATTTCGCCGGGATGAAGACTTTTAACCGAACTGTGTACTCGCTCGCACCTGTTACTCTCCCACCCTACCGTCCATCATCCCCCTCACTCCCAAACCAAGTTTCCCACAGTAGTCGCCGCTCTGAGTCACCGCTGGCGGAACATTGCTTCTAATGGGGCCTTCATAAGGCGCTGCTGACCGGCCAAGCCGCCAGTCGCTGTGTTTCAACAATCAGCACACTTCTTTTTGGCAAATAAACATGTACAGTTTGATTATCTGAACAAACCAGTTTTCCGAACACCCATGTCCCCCAATTATTTCGGATAATCGACGCTCTACTGTAATATTGTCAAATAATACTAGGATTTAGTTCGACCTAAACAATACACTGGTATATATTTTGAAGCTAGTTGTTAATTAAGTGTTAAGATATCTCATTGGAACTCTTGGCTTGAAATCATTGAATAATAAAACCACATTAGTCATAGTAGGTAAAAAAATAGAGAAAATGTTTCGACATCCAACAATAATAGCATGTAATTTTTCTTTACTATGACTGGTGTTACCAGTAAATATCAGCTGGTCGCTTATCTTCATATTTCTGAAATTATTATTCGCATCATTCAATAGTGATTTTACTTAATTATCTTTCAATTAGTTCCCTCTTAGTTATCACCAATGTTTGTCAGTTACCGGTAACTGAAATACTCAGAAGTGTCGATTATAATTTAGCTCTAGTTTACTTTCACACTGAACGACCCGATTATAACTACTGTTGTTCTTTTCAGATCAAGATCCTGACTCAAGGAGTCTAGTGGCCCTTTTGTTAATTCCTTACATAATTGGAATTCCGCCCTGCAGACGGAAGAGAGGATTGACAACATGGAAACCATCGCGCTCAGAAATAAGAGATGGATTCATAACTCAAGTTGCATCAGGAGATGACGTACAGGTGTGCGTTGAATCCCGAAGGAACAAACTCCAACGTCTTGGACGGTCTTTCCAGTCCCTTGTGTTATTTGTTGGTGACAGTCTTACGGAAGTCAAGGGAGTGTATGTTGTAGTGGATCACACATATTATTCCATGCACAGTGTAATCCAAGCTGTAGATGTTGCTTTCAAAATTTTTCAATCCGTTGGTGCTCAATACCCAGAAGAAGCATCAGATATTTGGCTCGTCATACAGAGAGGATTTTACAACATAGAAACAAAATTCGATCGTATAAATCAAGCAGTGAGGAACTTACTAGCGGATCTTTGCCTCTTAACTATTACATAAAATGTATACGTGCTACGGATGTGCGAAGAAATTCCCTGTAGTATCTAACTTAATAAAGCACATGAGAATTTACTGCAGGAAGTTAACTACTGGTACGAGGGATTTCCGTTGCGGCGAAAGAAGGTGCTTTCGCCTGTTTTCATCGGGAGTTACTCTTAAAAGACACTTAGTTAGAGTGCATTCAACATGTACTTCGTCCCCATCAGTCATTGATTCCCAATCAAACCTAAATAGTGTACTTTCTGATACGCCTTCTACACACACGCAATATTTTGTTCATGAAATAACCAAAGAAAACGCTATAGCACAATTTGTATCATCACTGCATGCAATGCCACTTATTCCTCGTTCTGCAATTCAAATCATTGTGGAAAACTTGAATAATTTTTTACATGCTTCAAAAAATATTCTTGAAACCCACATTTATAATATGGTTGGTAGAGATAATGTTCCAAGACACATTCAAGAATGCTTCGAAAAAGTGTTGTCATCACATGCTGCATGTGTAACCGATCTTCGTTCAGAATATAAACGTCTTCAATTCTTTGAACGTTTAGAAACGTACATTGCTCCCATAGAAATTACAATTGGGCAACGTATGGAGTCCAAACGTTCAGGAGATGGTGTCGGTTTTGTATCTATACCTTGTACAATGCAGCTCATACCTATCAATGCTGTTTTTCAAAAAATTTTTTCAATTAATAAAGTCTTATTTGAAACCTTACAATATTTAAAGTATTTAGAAAATGATGCGATCTGTTTAGAAAACATTGTGCAGGCGAAAATTTGGAAAGATGCGCTGAACACAAGTGAAGGAAATTGCCTTCACCTTCCCATGATACTGTATTTCGACGATTTTGAGATTAGGAATCCTCTTGGTAGTCATGCTACTATTCATAAATTAGGTGCAGTTTATTTGTCGTTGCCCTGTCTCCCCACTCACTACGCTTCCCTTTTGAAACACATTTTCCTTCTCGCATTGTTCCATTCATCTGACAGAAACAAATTTGGAAACAACATGGTTTTCCAAAAAATAATTGAAATACTCAATGAATTAAATCATACGGGTGTATCAGTGCCCACCGATGTTTTCAGTGGAGCTATTAAGTTTCATGTTGTGTGTTTATGTGGCGATAATTTAGCCTTAAATGGCATATTGGGTTTTGTGGAGAACTTTGTGGCAAATTATTACTGTAGAATCTGTACTTGTAGCAAACAGCAGATGCAAAGTATGTTGTATGAAAATAAAACGTCATTGAGGAACATGGAAAATTATGAGCAAAATTTACTCTTAAATGATACGTCGAGAACAGGTATAAAGGAGAAATGTGTTTTCCTTAATTTAAATGGATTTAAACTTTTTGATAATGTAGGAGTAGATATTTTACATGACTACTTAGAAGGTTGTTGTCGTTACGTAATGAATTTTATTATTACTTATTTAGTTCAAGAGACGAAACTAGTTCCATTGAATATTGTACAAGCTCGATTGTTTAATTTTGATTACGGTCCGGATTCTTCGTCCAAGCCTGTGAATGCATTAACAGTGGAAGGATCCAACTTGAAACTTAGAACGTCTGCTTCTGAAATGGTTACCTTAGTTAGGTATTTTGGTTTACTTTTTGGCTATTATGTTCCAAGAAAAAATGAAATGTGGAATTTGTATACAGCGTTACGAAGAATTTTGGATAGGTTGTTAAATAAGAGGGTTTATAATGATACGTCTGAGCAACTGACATATTTAATAGCAGATCTTAATGAGACATATTGCAACCTTACTAAAAGTTCGCTAAAACCAAAATTCCATTTTCTTTTACACTATCCTAGTATGCTTCTTAACTTTGGACCTTTGACCCAAGTGTGGACAATGAGGTTTGAGGCCAAACATAAAATTTCTAAAATTGCTGCCAGGGCGTCTTCGAGCCGTGTGAACATATGCAAAACAATTGCATTGAAAAACCAACTAATGTTGAACGACATGATTTTAAAAAATAAACCTGTGTGCTCTTTCATTTGTGGAAAAAAGCAAAAAGTGGGAAGTATCATCACTAGTCTGCTGAAACAAAAGTTTCTTCTGACATCGAATCCTGTGATATATTCTGTAACCTGGGTAAGAATTAAAGGTGTTAAATTAGACGTTTCTTCTGTTGTTACTGTTGATCTGTGCACTGAAAACTACCTATATTTGCCCAAATAACGGATATATGGGTTACTGACGATGAAAGAATATTTTTATTATGTTCTTTGTTCGAAACTAATGATTTTGACCTACACTTCTTTGCATATAAAGTTTCAAAAAAGAATGAATCTGTTTGGCTTCGTTATAGTGATCTGATGATGTACATACCAAACACACTTACAGTTATGTCCGATCATAGTCTCTATGTAACTGTTAGATCGCCTATAAACTAGTTTACATACTATAATGAACAAAAAGAATAAAGTTACCGTTCATTTTTAACTAACTAATAGGAAAGATGGTACTTGGAATAGACCGCACTTAAGAAGGAATCCAAAATACTATATTTGGAAAACTATTGAAAAAAGAAATAAGAAGGTAGTGAAACATATCTACTTGTAGAAGTTATAGGGCACATATGTAAGGAAAGTGACTTACCTTGTGTCTGCATATTACTTTAGTTGAATATTTTCTTCCTCTGGATATATAGTCAGCACCATTTTTATTACGGTTACCGAATTCTTACTTTAACATCTATTAAGTTTTGCATTATTTAGAGAACAATTGGTGCAAATTATTCAGTGATTTAATTTAGTTTTTTGATTCCTTTTAATCATTGTCCCTGTATTTGTCGTCTATTAAAAAAAACTTTCTTCACAGTACGGATTATTGTGGAAATAAAAAATTTCGTTAATTTGTTCTTTACCTGGTTATCTTTTTTGGAAACACTAATTCTTTCTGCAGGTATAATACTTGAATTTTAGGACAAGGATATTTGAAAATGTATTTTGGCTTGTGTAGTTTGTCAATGTATAAGTTATTTTTGTTTTGTTGGCACCAGATGTGAATTATTTTCGAATTCCAAGTAGGGGCAATGTGTTCAGATCTAATTTTTGAAGTAATATAAATGTCTCCAGGAAATGAGATTTTGTTAGATTCTTTGTGAAATTGGTAATAATCTTAACGGTAAAGTTGTGTAAACTGGGAAGATTTGTAACAAAATGTATAATAAAATATAAATATATAATAAAGAATTATGGTTTGCTTTCTGAACAAATCAACATCCAGAATTATCCTTTATCCAAGCCATGAGAAAGGGGTACTTTGCACATCGCTGTACTTTGTATTAGTTGTTCCGTGTTCGTTTCATAACTTTGTAACTTTTCTACTGCTGTCATTATCGCAGGTCAGTAGTAGCGTTTAAGGACTTCACTCATGCAGCCTGATGACTAACGTACGTTCTTTTATGCATGGTACTTGGCATTAAACAATTGCGGAAAGCGACACAACATGAGATGCAATTGTCTGAATCATAGGCAGTATCCAACAACGAACAATGCTGAGTATGCATGAGTTTTCTATTTATCATTTGGCTGAATTCAAGGTTGCATTTACTGCTGAAATCTGTACTTTATTTCGTACTTTGAAGATACAGTTTGATGTAAGTTTTAAATTCTTGCGTATATATGCTGAACACCTGTATCTTACACGTAACTTTAAGAATCATCACTCTTTCTTTAAGGATGTATGAGAACGTTACTGTTCTCCATTAAAAATGCAACACTAAGAAGACATCGTTGGAAGTTCAAATTTACAGTGTGTGGAGCATGGAAGGTTAAATAGTTCATTACTATAAGTGCCACAAAGAAGTACCAGTTACGTCATCTAGTGACAGTAAGTGAAAACCAGTCAGTCATATTTAAATGGTAAGCGAAAGGTGGTATGGCGTGAGTGATTACAGAGCGTAGGTATGGGATACTAGAATGGAGTCGATTATGAAGAGACTGGATATTTTCTTTCCAAAAGAATCCTGCTTCTGTATGCAGTATCACAATGGCCGCATTCACATCTCTCGCCCGTGACACTAAGCTGGATGACGCCTGTATTTTGCTTCGCCACGTTGGACAGGCGCACAGTGTTAAGGTGTGGAATATCATTATGTGACTGTTTATGACTCCTACGCATTGTCGGACATTTGACCAGTCAACTGTATATTAACAAGGTGTTGGATTCTATTGTAGTCCCTTTATTTCAGGTCCTTCCGGATATTTCATTTCTGCAGAAAAACGCCCTACACTACCTCACTGGATATACTACACTTGCTATGCTTTCTTGTTCAGCGCGATCCTCCCACCTCTCGTCGCTTAAACATGTCAGATCGATGATTCCATAATGCTTCTCATACCTGCCAACTTCTCTAGCTACAGTTGGAGTTGTGGCATCGGATCGAAGATGCATAGCTTACCATACCACAAGAGAAACTATTCTCGATGCCTTGCCGTGTTGCAGCCGTTCTGGCTATCAATGTTGGGCTCCGGTTCTGCTCCGCTGTCACCACGTTGTCATACAGCGGTAAATTTAAGCATATTCTAAACTTACTATTATTTATCGGAATGGGAACTTTGGCACAGCTACCCTGTATCTTTCTTGGTGTTGCATTTTTTAATGGCGAGCACTGTGTAGGAATCATGTGAGCAAATACGTTTTAGGCTCTCATATTTTTAAATATATCTATATTTAAAAAATAACTTATCTATTAATTAAAATGTACAGAGAAGTTGTTTCTGAAAAATCCTATTCAGGCCTCTTGTGGTAATAACTTCTGTATTTTGGAAGATATTATTATGGAAAAGAATGAGGTAAAGTCGTCTCTATATAGTACAAGCAATGGATAACAGCAGCTTAATAAATGATTGTACGTAAATCTTGTTTGAGTTTGAATAAAGGATTGTACATTGTTGTGAATTTTGCATTATTATTGAAGTGGTGCAACTAACTTACTGCAAAACGTATGATAAATTTTTACAGTAATATGGTCACGTATTGATTTACTCTGTATGAAAACTAAAATAGTTTAACATGGTTAACCTCCTTTGTGCAAATATTTCTAAAATTAACGCTTGTCACTTTTCAACACGGCTTCGCAGTAGCTTTCCAACGAATTAGCAGGAAGTCCATACTTATAGGACACCCTGTAGGTAAGTACATTTCTCTGGTCTGTTTCACTGCTCCAAACTAAGATTTGAAAAGTGTTGTTAATTTTATTATTGTTAGCACAAAGATCAACCATATTTTAAGCTATTTTTGTTTTCATACAGAGTAAAACAGTAGGTGACATTACAGTAAGAATACAAAGTGCATTTTTGCAGTATGTTGCAGCACTTCAATAATGGTGCAATATATGTACAATCTAGATCCTGCATATGCCCAATCCATATATTACAACAGGCTAATACGTATGCGATATAAGTAAATTCCGTATAGTTCATATGGACAATCTGTAAGCTACATACACCCAATCCATACATTACATATGGCCAACCTGTGCACGACGTACGTATCATCTATATGCTGCATGCAGACAGTCTGTAAGCTACATATGTGCACTCTGTATGGTGCATACGGATATTCTGTACGCTGTATCTGGACAAGCTGTGTGACATAAGGAAAATCTGTATAATACATACGTACAATACGTATACTGTATCTAGTCGTACGTACGGTGCATAAGTACAATATAGATGCTGTCTTGGGGTTGAACGCAAGAAACATACGTATAATCTATATACTGCATACGTCCAATCCGTATATTACAAAAAGGCAATACGTATGCGACATACGTAAAATCCGTATACTTCAGACAAACAACCTATAAGCTACATACACCCAATCCATACATTACATATGGCCAACCTGTACGCGACGTACGTATCATCTATATGCTGCATGCAGACAGTCTGTAAGCTACATATGTGCACTCTGTATGGTGCATACGGATATTCTGTACGCTGTATCTGGACAAGCAGTGTGACATAAGGAAAATCTGTATAATACATACGTACAATACGTATACTGTATCTAGTCGTACGTACGGTGCATAAGTACAATATAGATGCTGTCTTGGGGTTGAACGCAAGAAACATACGTATAATCTATATACTGCATACGTCCAATCCGTATATTACAAAAAGGCAATACGTATGCGACATACGTAAAATCCGTATACTTCAGACAAACAACCTATAAGCTCCATACACCCAATCCATACATTACATATGGCCAACCTGTACGCGACGTACGTATCATCTATATGCTGCATGCAGACAGTCTGTAAGCTACATATGTGCACTCTGTATGGTGCATACGGATATTCTGTATGCTGTATCTGGACAAGCTGTGTGCGACATAAGGAAAATCTGTATAATACATACGTACAATACTTACACTGTATCTAGTCGTACGTACGGTGCATAAGTACAATATAGATGCTGTCTCGGGGTTGAACGCAAGAAACATACGTACATAGCGTATAATACATATTACTTGAAATTATGCTCTGTCCTGAGAGTCAGCGTGTGTCATCATTATTAACTAATATGCTGTATATGGTCCTGACGTCACAAAGCTAGATATCACCTCCGTATATACTTGTTACTGCAGATGACGTCACACGAATGACGTCATTGCACTTATGCAGACAGTGCGTATAATACATGCTTTCTCAGCTATACGTTTGCTGCAGGATGTTATTTACGGTTGTACGTTAAGTCCAGAAACTACAGGAATTACGAATGTAACCTACGTTTTTAAGTATGCCACCTACATTTTTTTTTCTCCGCGTACCATTGATTTATTATGCCTTATTCATACTATAGTGTTTATTTTTATCTTTCTCTTATTTCCGAGGGTAAAATGGCTGGTACGCGCTGTATCTTACTTTAAATGAATAATTAAAATGAATCGTAATAATAGTCTAGATGCAGCGTCGATTATTAAACTATTTCTAAAGAGAAGGTGCTATCTTCAGTTTTATCGTATTTTGTGCACCATTTCCTGAAAATATTCTAATTAATATACTATGAAGCACATGAGTAGGGTGGTGGCACTTGGGGGAGTTTTTTTCACCTACTGTGCATGCGCAAACTGTTCCGGTTCATTTTCTGACCCCTATTCCGACTCAAGTTCCAGTACCTATTCCGGTTCCTCCGGAGCAGACTGCGCGCAACGAGTAGCCTTTTACGCCTCTGAACACCACAGAACCACCCATGAGCAGAAACATTACAGTTCGAAATACACCCAACAGCAAGCCTATGAACATAGCGGAACAATCATGACACTGCCGGTAGTGTTTCTCAACCATTATAACATCAGGGGTGTTTTCGTTCTCTTTTACGAGCACTTTTTTGATGTGAAAAAAAGACTATAGCAACATAGTACAGCAGAGATTTAAAATAACAACAGGATTTAACAATATAACGTAAGTCTTGTTTGTCACACACAAGGGATGTAGCCAGCAGGTTTAGGTAGGAGGGACCCGTCGTTTCTCAGGGGGGCAGCTACAAAGCCAAAAGAAATTATGTTGCAGCTAGTGTTTTTGGGGCCTGAAAAAAAGGAAAATTTTGGTTTCCTTCCGGGAAACTAAAAAACACTGCTTTCTAGCTTATTATTGTTATTATTATTATTATTATTACTATTATTATTATTATTATTCGCTTTTTCTCCATAAATTATATTCCAGGTAGTTTATATTATGTTTAACCAATAATTACTGTCCCTGACCAAACTTAGCTTTGTGCATAACTATTTTAGTTTAAGCCCTTGTACACAGGCCCTCAATCTACATAAAGCTGATTTTCTTTGTAATTTCACTTATTTTCTTTAAGATTTCCTGACAAATATATTTATTTATTATTCGTGACTAAAAGAAAAAAACATAATTATTTTATTAAGATCTATGTCTCATTTCCTGTTCTAGGGGCCGTCCACATATTACTTAGCGCTATTTTTGACCAATTATTACCCCCTCCCTCCTGCTTGTCACATTTCGTAATGCAAGGCCGAACCCCTCCCCTTTGTTAAGTAAGACTTTTTGATTTTTCTTTTTTCATTATTTTGATTATTTTAGGGGTTATTACAATAAAAAAACTATTTTTAATGGTAGAACTTTTTATTACAAAATTCTTATATTATTGTGAATATATTTGTAGTGTTTTTCGCCAACAAATCAAAATATTAGAAAATGGAAGACTCGTAATAATATTTTATCAACATAAGGTTGTTTAATTAACCAATCATAATTCTTCAATACTACTGTCGTTTCACAAGGAGATCGCACACATCATTTTAGGTCACTGGTGATTGGCAAGGAGAAAGTACTCCGGAAGATGCAGTTAAAACAGGATTTAAAGAAATAACATCGACCTGTTCTTCCGAGATCCAGGATACTTCGTGCATTTGAAGTTCGCCAGTGTCAACGATGCTAAATTCTGTTCCTCCTCGACCATAGATTCGAAGTGGCTGAACACGTAAAGGAGCAGGACATCTCGTTTGTGAACTAGCTTTCGAGCATCTTCTTTGGACTTCGGATTTCAGTTTACCACTTTACAAATTCTTTTTTTCCTAAATCAGTTCGAGAGTGCGAATAAACTCGATTTCTTCAGAAATATTCAAATCCAAAAATAATAATAAAAAAGTAGTACGGCATTAATATCCGACGAATTGGGTTTTTAATACCCTTAGATCTGCAAATCGTGCATCGCTCTGTCGCGGAAAATATTATTTCACGAAAAAATGTTTCTTCTGTTTCACATGCGAAACTTCTTCGAAGAAAAGAGTGGGTAATGATTGGAATCAGAAGTTTTAAATAATATTATCAGAAATAAAGACACAAGCGGGAACGTGAAGGAATTTTAAAGCGGTGGTTATGATCACTAACAACTAACTCCAAAAACGCGTGTGGCGTGAATGCAATGCTGCGATAGCCACAAAACGGAGTTTTATTGTATTGTAATACACACAGAGTTCTTCACCACTCATGCTGGTGTCTAGTGCGTCTTCGAATCCCTTCTGTATGATTCTATTTATATAGGCTATAGTTCGCAACTTTTCAAAATAATGGAAATATTTATCTATCTATATATCTATATATACAGGGTGAACGGTAACTACGTGGACGAACTTGGACGGGTGATAGTACATCTTTAAAAAAGCAAAAAAAAAAATCCTAGTGAGCATAGGGGGAAATCCCGTCCCATTTAGGAATGACAGAGTGTTGAAAGCGTGGGAACATGAAATAAAGAGGCCAACAGCTTAGAAACAACACATCGTAGAGAGTGCGATTAAAAATGTCACTTAGAAAGTCGTACCTACTCTATTGAAAAATTCATATTTGAAAACGCAGCTACGTGTGCGCACGGGATTAACAACCTGTGACACTTCTTTCCTTTACAGCATGTCCGGGAATCCCTCCGTTAACTTGAGGAATCCCGTGCGCATGCATAGCTATTAGTACCATTGTTTATGGTAGTATTTATAGTACCTTGTTGAAACGTTTGTCTTCAAAGTTTATTTGTCTTCAAATATGAATCGCGGTAAATTGTGTAATCTGCTGTAAAAGAATAAATAAAAAATAAACCATACTGTTTTCCGATTCGTATAAGGAGGAGATACCATACTAGTTTTCGATTGGTATGGTAAAAGAGTATTGTTCCATACGATTTTACCGTAAATTATTAATTATATGTAAACTTTGTTATTTTTAAGTGACTGAAGAGAGGTAATCTTACAATAATGTTTTGAAAGCTGGTCATTTGGGGGGGCCAGGAAATCATTTGGGGGGGGGCCGGGCCCCGATGCCCCCCGCGGCTACACCCCTGTCACACACACACACACACACACACACACACACACGCACACACACTTGATTGCTCATGAGCAGTAAAATTAAATTTCTAATTTATTAGACATTACACGCATGCACAGAAAAATTACAGTTCCAACTCCCACTTCCAGTTCCGATTAAACACAACACCACCACCAGCAACAGACCATAGACTGCAACATACGACTATGAACACACATTCCAACTCCTATTGAACATAGTAGAGCAGTGGTTCGCTTCCCGTTTGCGTGGGTTTGCAGGCACACATATTATGATCTCTCTCTCTCTTACCACACACACACACTTGCTTTACGGAGCACTTGGTAGCGCATGAGCAATGCAGTGTCAGTCACGGTTCCGTAGCAGACTACCCAACGAGAACCCTTTTACGACTCTTCCCTATTTTAGCGATTGCGTAAACTGTTCCGACTCAAGTTCCAGTACCATTACCGGCTTCAGAGCAGACTACGAAACGAGTAGGCTGTTACGATCCCTGTTCTGAACCGTTATAAAAGACTATGACAGATTTTTCACTAACTAAATAACATAGTACACACACTTGTTTACACATGCGCAGTTCCAATTTATTAGAAGTTACAGTTAAAGACCCCCACTTTCGTTTCCTATTGAACACAGCAGCAGCAGCAGCAGCAGACTACAGACTATAAAGGCTACAACATAGGACTATAAGCACATATTCCAACAAATATTGAACATAGTAGAGCAGCGGTTCGCACAGGGGCGTCATTTCAGACTTTGCTTGGGGGGGCAAGAACACCACCGACATAAGACTTTCACGTTTTGTACTAGTATATTAGTAGGCAATCTATTAAAGTATATGTATTCCTGAAACTCTTGGGGGGGGCAATTGCCCCCTCCTGTCCCCCCTAAATGACGCCCCTGGGTTCGCACTCCGCTTAAGTGTGGTTTCCTTTCCAACTCTCTCACACACACATTTGGTTTACGGAGCAATTTGTGGCGCATGAGCAAGCTGTTCCAGTTCCTGCTCCAGTTCTGGTTCCGGTTCCTGTTCTCTAACTCAAGTTCCAGTATCAGAACTCCTTCCCCCGGAGCAGACTACAAAAGAAGTAGGCTGCTTCGACACCTTTTTTTGAACCATTATAAGAGACAGTGGCCTATTTTTCATTCACTACAAACACACACACACACACATGCACACATTGTTTACGGAGCATTTTGTGGCGCATGAGCAAACTGTTCAAATTCAAGATGGAGTAAACGTTCCAGTTTCGAATACACAACACAGAAAAAGTTGCACCCGACTACGAACAGCAGATTACGCAAGAAAGGCTACGGCACAACAGCAACAGACTACGCAACATATATTCCAGAAAGGCCATGGCCACAGTCAGAATGAAGAAGTGGCGCCGGAATAACATACAAAGTCAATTCTTTTTACTCGTTCACTCTTCTACGACAGAAACAGTGAAGCAGAGATTAAAACACACAAACACATGGTTCACGGAGCACTTGTATGCGAATGCACAACAAAATTACAGTTCCAATTTAGTAGAAATAACACGCATACGCAGAAACATTACAGTTCCAATTCGATAACACACAGGAGCAGCACGAGTATGATATTGGCTGCGTTGTTTTTGCAGCCCTTTGTGAGTATGACGTACAGTGTTGATATTATCTTATAGTTTATGTAGGGTACAGCCTTTTATAACAATTATAACCAATTTGGTTAAAACTCGGTATATACAGCTTTCAGAAGTAAACAAATTTACATAAAACTCGGTATGTAGAGGTTTTCGAACATGCTGATTACGAAAATCAAATTTATTATTACCTTGGTCTCACAGTTATGTGGGATACGCCCTTTCTATTACAATTTTAGCCGATTTCGATGAAACTCGGTATATAGGGGTTTTCAAACATGCAGATTACGAATTGATATTTTTTTTACCTAGGTCTTGTAGTTTATGTGGAATACGCCCTTTCTCTGACAGTTTTAACCGATTTGGATGAATCTCGGTATATATAGGAATTTTGAACATTCTAATTACGAATACCATATTAGTTTTTACGTAGGTCTTATAGTTAATGTGGGATACGCCCTTTTTATGATAGTTTTAACCGATTTGGATGAAACTCGGCAAATAGGGGTTTTCGAACTGGCTGTGAACGAATATCATATTTGCTTTTGGCTAGGTCTTACAGTTTATGGGTGATAAACGTTTTTATGACAATTTTAGTTTTTGTAGAATTTTATGACCACTTTCAATTCCTACCCGTATTGGTGTGAAAAATGTCTGTGGCAACATAGCAGAGCAGATGCGGTTGTTCGGTGGTTTGCTCTCACCTCGCGTGTGGTGGATAAACCTTCTATTTAGTTTATTCGGCATAATCGCGGGTCTTTAATCTTTATCTCTCTGGGTTGCACACACACACACACACACACACACACACACACGGAGTGATTGTCAATCTATGTGGAGCTCCAATTTCAGTTACAGTGCCAGTTTTGGTTACAATTACCCACCAGCAAACTGCGAACATATTTAAGATAACAAAAATTATAACAGACTATTACTTAAAGCTACTAGTACACTTTTTAAACGGTAGGTAACATTGCAGACCATATGTAACCGTATGCTAATAAAACAAAATGACTTGTTTTTACACCTTTGAACCCTTATGCATCATAGCAAAATTACAACATAGAGGTAGCCATTTTTATAAGGCAGTGGCATATTTTTGCAGTTCCTATTTAACATACCAGTGGCCACAAACTGTTATCAGGTAGAGTCGGTTTCCTGCTGCAACAGGAGAACTGCAATTTGTATTCTGCACGTAAAGACTGAGGACACTCATAATTTCGATTTAGTCAATTTCGTAGAGTTAAACAAGATGATATGATTCTTATGCGTAGTTTTTAAGGTGCTGCGCGGAGCATACACTCATTCTGCTGTTTAAGACTATCGTATTTGGAACTACTGCAATGTCTCCGACGACATACAGGATCGATACGAAGACTATTTCAATAGAACTCTTCCTGTTTTTTCTATCACTGTATTTTCTAGCATTACCACAAAACTCTAAAGCCAGTCCTCCTGTCACGGGGCAAAGCTAATACACACGTAGAAACAAAATAGCATATGCCATACTCTCCGGACATTGCAGCTTTCACATTCCTTGGAAACGCTAGTTCAAATACTTTCTTCGCGATGGAATTCATGGCCTTCCAGAACGCTGACACAAGGTCTTCGATGCTGATGAGAACCATTTTCGATGGCTTAGGTCATGTTCTAACTGGTCAACTTGAGGTGAAACAAAGGTCAAATATTTCATTGCATATATGTCGAGCTTCGTATATTTAGTGAACCGTTCCACATATTTAAAATGTAATTTTAGTTTAAATACTAGGTCACTTCATACATTATGTATACATGACTTCAAAAGTGCATTACCACCTGCAATTCTCCTTTTCCTGCAATAGCAGGCAACCCAAAACAGCTCGGCGGTTGGGTTGATTGCGATTCGAAAGGCGTTGAACCAAACCTCAATTTTGTAACAAATATATCAGTGTGGCAAACTGCAAATAAGAGAATAAAATAAATTGTTAAAAATGACAATTTTATTATCGTGACAGAGTTGGATGGCATCAAAAGTTACAAAATGATCTTACTTAAGCAGTTCAAACAAGATGAATGGCAAGAAACAGATATCAGAGTAAAGCATTTCTCTCCTCTCCACCCAAAAAAGAATCTCATAAAAAAGAAAAGTTACTTAACGTAAGTTTTAATATAAAAGCCCCACCCTAAATTGTGAAAAATGACACCCGAAATCCAAGAACCACTTAACCAAAGTCAATGAAATTCTGCGCAGATATTGCAGAAGTAAAACGAGGAAATACGAGTTTCATATTTTCCTGGAAAAAAGGGTTGGGTGGGACACGAACCCGTACAAACCTTTGACCACGAAAAATCAATTGTGCTAGTAACGATATGTCAGATATGTGAAAAGGACATGAATAATTGCAACATAACTTGGTTTATGGTTAATACGGAAAAAGTAGACGAATACTGGCTTTTTAAGTTCTGCGGAAAAACGGTTTTAAGGGTTAAAAGTCCCACCAAAAAATTTTGAAAATTGACTCTCAAAAGAGAAGAACATATGAACCGGAATTAATGAAACTGTGCACAAATATTGTAAATATAAAATGGAGGAATACGGGTTTCGTATTTTCCTCGAAAAAGGGATGGGTGCGGCACAGACCCCCCTGACATTAATCACGAAAAAACAAATGTGCTAGTAACGATATCTCAGATGTGTGTAAAGGACATGAAGAATTGCAACATAACTTAAATTTTGAAAGTTGACGCCCGAAAGTCAAAAGCAAGTGAACCGAAGTGAATGAAATTTGCCCAGAAATAGTAGGCGTAAAATGGGGGAATACTGGGTTTCGTATTTTCCTGGAAAAACCGCTGAGTTGGGTACCGACCCCTCCAAACCATTGATCATAAAAATAAAAGTGGTACTAACAGTATGCCCGCCAAAGCTTTGATCACGATATATTAAAAATGCTAGTAACAGTGTGTCAGATATGTGTAAACGACATGAAGAATTGCAACATTAATTTTTGTATGGACAACACGGAAAAAGTAAACGAATACGGGCTTTTTATGTTCTGCGGAAAAACGGTTTTTGGAGGCAAAAGACACACCCAAAATTCTGAGAGTTGATTCTCAAAAGAAAAGAACGAATGAACCGGAGTTAGTGAAATTGTGTACACATATTGTAGATATAAAATGAAGGAACACGGATTTCGTATTTTCCTGGAGAAAAGTCGGGTGCGGCACGAACCTTTTTATTGTTTGATCAGGAAACATCAAAATTGTTAGTAACAGTAAATCAGATATGTGCAAACGACATGAAGAATTGCAACATTACTGTGTGTATGGACAATACGCAAAAAGTAAACGAAACAGGGTTTTTATGTTCTGCGGGAAAACGGTTTTAGGGGGCAAAACCTCCCAAACACAATTTTGAAAGTTGACTCCCGAAAGGCAAAAAGAAGTGAACCAAAGTGAATGAAATTGTATGCAGATGTTGTAGACATAAAATGAGTGAATACGAGTTCGTATTTTCCTGGAGAAAAGGGTTGGGTGCGGCACGAACCCCTTTATCCTTTGGTCAGAAACATCAAAAGTGTTAGTAACATAAGTCAGATATGTGCAAACGACATGAAGAATTGCAACATAACTTTGTGTATGGACAATACGCAAAAAGTAAACAAAACGGTTTTTTTATGTTCTGAGGGAAAACGGTTTTTCGGGGCAAAACCTCCCAAACACAATTTTGAAATTTGACTACTGAAAGGCAAAAAGAAGTGAACCAAAGTGAATGAAATTGTACGCAGATATTGTAGACATAAAATGAGTGAATACGTGTTTGGTATTTTCCAGAAAGGAAAGAAAACTGTTGAGTTAACCGAGGCTTTGAGCAGTGGGAGGATTGGACTGAAGCGAATGAAATTGTATGCAGATATTGGATATGTAAAATTGGCCTTGAGTGGTTCACAAGTGTCGTGTCTCCATTTGATTTCTTCAAATTTGGCAGATCAAGTAACAGCAAGCGCAAACAGTATAGCGTATATTTCAGACGGCACTTTTAACCCTTACAATGTTTTTCCGCATAAACAAAAACACGTGTCGATTTATTCCCAGTTTGATGTTGATCTGCCAAATTTTAAACAAAACGGGTAGGGACACTTGAGAAGCACGAGAGTCCTTATTTTACGTAGGGTTTATATTATATCTACACACAATTTGATTTCCTTGGGTCCACTTCTTCCTTAGCTATTACGGTAATTTTTCATTTTTTTTCGGATGAGGCCTAAGCTCCAACAATGTTTTTCTGCAAAAATTAAAACACGTTTCATATATTGTTTTGCAAATAGTCCCTTTACGAAGCTTCGGTGCAATTCTCCTTATTCTTTAGGAACTTCTGACGTATGATTATTTGAACTTTTGATGTTCCGTAATCAACGGCTTAGAAGGTTTGTGCCTCACTCAACCGCTTTTTCTAGGAAAATACATTTTACGTCCACAATATCTGAGAACAATTTCATTCAATTCGGTGAACTTCTTCTTGTATTTTTGGAATTAACGTCAAAATTTGGGGTGCGGGCTTTTGCCCCCTAAAACTGTTTTTCCGCAGAAAATAAAAGAAAAACCGTATTCATTTTTTTTTTTGCGTATTGTCCCTACACGACGTTCCAATCCTTCATGTCCTTCAAGCAATTCTGACATACTGTTATTAGTAGTTTTAATATTTCACCATCAGAAGTTCTGGAGGTTCTGTCTCCCACCTAAACGATTTTCCTTTTTCAAGAAAAGAAGAAAAACGTATTCTCTGATTTTATGTCTTTAATATCTGTGCACCGTTTCATTCACTTCGGTTCAGTTTCTCTGGCCTTTCGAGCCTTAATTTTCTAAATTTTGGGTGGGGGCTTTTGCCCCTTAAAACCGTTTTTCAGCAAAAACTAAAAAAGTGTTCCTTTATTTATGGTATGTTGTTCATACACAAAGTTTCGTTGCAATTCTTTGTATCCCTTACACACATCTGACATATTGTTACGATCACTTTCAATATTTCGTGATGAAAGTTTTGGAGTGGTCCGCTCCCCACCTGCCCGTTTTTCCAGGAGAATACGAAACGCGCGTTCCCTCATTTTATGTCTGCATTCTGTGTATTCTGTGTTTATTGGTTTTTACCTTTCGGGCGTCTACTTTCAAAATTGTGGTTGGGGCTTTTGCCCCTTAAAACCGTTTTTCCCGCAGAAAATAAGAAACGCGTATTTGTTTATTTCATATGTAGTATCTATTTTCCAAATTTTATCCAAATCGGAGTGTCACACTTTGGAAATGTTACTTGTTAGTAATAATATTTCTTTAAAATTTTATGAACAAATAGAAGGAATTAAAGCAAAAAATTGGGATCAATTGGAATTTTCGGCTCCTACCAATATTGAAAGTAATGACAGCACAAGTATTTGGATGCAAGGTAGACATGAAATTTGAAATTGAGATTTAACTATATTTCTGTCATGATTTTAGTGCACACTGCAAAGTTCTTAAATGCTAATTCAGTCAGGATTTTACATCCAAATTAAGTTGCAACATAATAAGTCTTGTTAGAAAACCCTAATCGGCAATGCGAATTTAAGATTAGCCGATACTTTAGATAGCATGGGAGAAAGGTGAAGAGTTTAACATAAGTGTGTGGCCAAGTGGATTGCGAGGTGATCTAGTAAATTGCATGTCCTCTATTCGGCACAGTCCTCCTAAACCATTGCATTTAGTTTTAAAACAAAACAGTTTTATCATGAGTAACATTTAGGGATGTGCACGAGACGAATCGAGACAGTGATTTTCCTGACAAAACTCGAGTCAATACACAGCTCTTCCAATAGAGAAATATACATTTTTCGAGTCGAGACATCACTTTCACAGCACATTTTCGACACGAGACAGCCACAAATCTTGTCTCGTGCGCATCCCTAGTTACATTACCACACACTACAAGAGTGAAAATTTATATTATGATAGAGTATACTATGAGCTTTAATAGAAAAAGTGTAGACACTCGACAATTATTACGTAGTAAGATTTCAATAGATTCAGTGTTTGATCATGCCGTGTCTGAAGTTGTGAAATATGAATTGGTTTCAACAGGCGCGCATCAAAGGGGAACTTTATAGGTGCTACAGCCCCCCCCCGGAAGACATTCAGGTATACACTGCATAGAATGAGTTTCAATCCTACTTTATTGACACTGAGTAAAGTTGGAGACTATGGTTTTGTCCATCCCTTGATCATATCCTAGTTCTGCGGTATTAATATCCGCTCAAAACTTGCTGTTCTAGAAGCCTCAAGTTCATACGCGTTAAAATAGTATTTCTGCATTACGCACCTTTTAGAACGATGCTTCCAT
This sequence comes from Thermobia domestica, assembly GCF_964235325.1. NCBI lineage: Eukaryota > Metazoa > Arthropoda > Insecta > Zygentoma > Lepismatidae > Thermobia > Thermobia domestica. The sequence goes on along the minus strand of NC_137460.1, from coordinate 268,243,992 downwards.
TATCAAATAGTGTATGTAGTTTTATTTAACACAGAACTGCATATGCCAGAGCAGTTGAAACTTTCTATCGATTTCCAGCTAAGCAGAGATAAGGTGAATCTGAAAAGGTAGGAGGACAGTAGGTAGCGGCAGGTACAAAGCCAAGGGGTGGGTCTGGCAAATTTTGTGAACATAAGTATCTTGCAAATTTTGTGAACATAAATATGTATGCGCAAATGTTGACAAATTGGTGAGGCATGTATCTTCTAGCATTTACCCAATCTAATTAGTTTATAACATTTATAAATTTAATGTGTTTTTTAATATCAGCAATAGAGTCAAGTTCAGCAAATCCACTTACATATAAATTTAAACTGTTACTATATAATTTACTATATAATTTTTTCACACATATTTAATTGATAGAACATATTGTAAATAAATATACGTTTATGCGTACTATCTAAATATAATAAATTGTTAATAAAGTACCGTTCAGAATATACATTTTAAAGAATACTCTGTGGACAACAGTAATAATATGCTGTGATATAAAAATTAATTCAACTTTGAAGTCTATTATATAAAAGAGAACGCACAAATCCTTTGTTAGCTCATCACGCTAATACGGCTGAACCAATTTCTTTCATTTTTGGGGGGTTATTAGGATTTGGACCCTAGATGGTTTTTATCATATCACTTTAATTTTTAATTACCGGTGTCTTGAGATAATTGACCATTCAAGTGTCCATAACGTACAAATCCTTTGTTAGTTCATCATAGGTATAAAAATAAACGTATTTATATGCAACCCGCATGACCGTGTCACTCGGCGGGTTAACATAAATGACAGGCGATATAATGTTAACATTTACTGCAAGCATATTTCACGGGTATTAAACACATGAGATATGGAGTTGTGCATTTAAATTTTCATTTCAACCCAGCGAAGCGGGTAATATATGCTAGTCATAATATAGTAATAGAATACAATGTTCTTTTTGTTTGAACATAAATTCCCGGATAAATTCCCATTTTGGGAATCTTCCCGGGAATTTACCCATCACTAGCCGTGACGGGTATCTGACCGCGCGCACCCCAAAGAAAGTATGGTTGTATAAGAATTTGAGATTACTTTTGAAGTGTTTTTATTTTGACTAGGGAATTAACATAGGTATAGGGAGTAAAGAGACAAATTTGAAGCATCAGTGCACTGTCATCTCTGAAAAGATTCGTATTCTCAGCTTTTCAATTTATTGTTTTATATGTTAAGTTAAACACCTCAACATGTATCACTGATATCGGAGATTGTTTTAGTTTTTAAGATCGTGTGTGTAACATGTCAAAACATTTATCGCCAGACATGATGTAGAGAGAAGTCAAAGATATACATCTGTAATATATGTATATGTGTATTATGAAGTAAATGTATGAATTACATAGTTAAAGGACACGTAAGAGAGCGAAAACAGATATAGAAATCTGAACTTTAAGAAACTTTCTAGAAAGGTGAAAATATAGCTAAAAATTGCAAAAGGTATCACGTAATTTATCTTTCTTTTCCTATATTCTTGTATACTTTTTTCACATCCAAACATCTGTATCCAGAATTACAAGATAAAAGTGAATGGAGAAACATTTCCATCTGAAGGATTAAATCAGAAAAAAATATTTTGACTCGCACTAGTTTCGAACTCACAACATTTGAATAAGTGAGTAAGCACTCTACCGTTTGAGCTAACAACTGCTGTTGCAACAGTCTCATTTCTACAACTACCGGTTGAAGAATCGTGTGTATTAACGAAGTTGGCCGAGATAATTGTTTCATATAGCTATAAGAAGAAGAAGAAGAAAAAGAAGAAGAACAGAATTTTAAAAGTTGCATTTGTTAAAGGTTTGTCTTGCGAAGTAAGACCTAATATGATATTTTAGAAAATGTAAATGTAAGCGTGGTTTATCCGTGCGTGCCGCTCAAACTCCGCAACTCACTACCATAGTCCCATAGGGGTTGTACGCGTATGGTACAGCAGCATTGCATCCTCCAATCATTAATAAAGTTTCGGTTTGAACCTATGCGTGTCCTAAGGGGAAGGAGGGGATTCAAAGAGAGAAAAGTGGTTTAGAAATTAAAGAAAATTAGAATATCTCACGAGGTGAGGTGATATAGAGTGTAGCGTTCCTTTCAGCTGCGAGTCTATATAAGACATAGTTCTACAACTTAACGTAGAACGCGAACTACACGACTGCGGCCGAGAATCGAAACCCGGCTATCCTGGTGAACCCAAGGACATGTAAAAACAATCGAAAATAAACGATATTAACGTCACAACCATAGTAGGGTGGATCGAAAAAACCTTTTTTTTTAAGTTTCCGAGTTGCTATATCGCGGAAAAGTTGTGGTTAGTGATGACTTGAAAAAAAAAAAGAAAGTGTCGAAATCGGTTAATATCTTCCGATCGCGCAAGCGTCTGAAAAATTTTAAAAAGCACGAAAAATTTAATGTTTTCGTACTTTTTATGAAAACAAAATACTCTCGTATTTTTAATGCTAAAGTGATAAAACGTTACAACTAGTAATATTTAATAAGAAAAACACATGTTATATGATTTTATGGAGTATCTTCCGATCCCGCACGTGTGAGAAACCTAACAAGATTCCTGTAATTGAGCGAAAATTCTTATATCTTCAGAGGGAGCATTGTTTAGGAAAAATTAGTGCTTTGGATCGGAAGGAGACATCAAAGTTGAAACGTAGACTTGAAAGAAGAAGCTATACTTTAAGTAGACATAACCCTGATTGTTTACTTGTGGAAGAGCCAAGTTGTTCAGCTGAAGTGTGTTTTGAAATTGAACCTGAATACAAACCAAATGACTCTGAGAAAAAGGAATCTTCATCTCCATGGCAGATGAGAATTAAACAAGGAGCTACAGCATTAACCTACGATCGATATGGAGTCAGTGACCGTGCAGGTTCTGCTATAGCACCTAGTATGCTAGAAGACTTTGGTATAATATCCAAAGCAGATACGTCTATGTTTATTGAAGGTGTAAAATTAAAAGGGAAAGGAGCAAAATTAGAAGTGACTTGCAAAACCACAGTGAAGATGATTTAGATAAACTGCGTGGTCTTTATTTTGATGGAAAAAAGGATGACACCTTGGTTATAGATAAGATTGAATCCAAACAATTTCGTCATACTATTAAGGATTACCATTACTCGCTCATCAAAGAACCTGGTTCTGCATACATTGGCCATGTGTCGCCGAGTTCTGGATCTGCTAAAGATATTGTATCTTGCCTTAATGAACAAGGAATTTCAGTGGAAGACTTGGATATCATCGGTTGTGATGGTACTAATACAAATACTGGCTGGAAAAATGATGTTATTCGTCATCTTGAGATCCATGTTGGGCGACCTCTGCAATGGCCTATTTGCCTACTCGATTTCAATGAATTACCTTTCCGTCATCTTTTTCAGCATTTGGATAGAGGAACAGTTGGCCCCACAACATTTTCTGGACCAATTGGAAATACTCTAAGCGGGTGTGAGAAACTGTCAGCGATAGATTTTCAATCAATAGATTGTGTAATTCCAGAATTGACAGAAATTCTTTGAGTAAATCCCAGATATATCTTTTAGATATACGTCAGGCGGTCAAAAGTGGCATATGTCCAAGTGATTTATCAATTCGTGATCCCAGACCACTTTCACATTCCAGATGGCTCACTTGTGCAAATAGAGTTCTCAGACTATACATATGTGAAGCGAATCCTTCAAATGAGTTAAAAACCATAGTGACTTTCATTTTGAAATCTTAGATGCCAGTTTGGTTTGAAATTAAAAACAGCAATACCTTCATAAGTGGACCTATTCATATATATAGAACAATTGAAACATCTCGATACTTGCCTGACAATTTGAAGCAAGTTGTTTTCCCCGTCATTGAAAGGAACTCGTTCTTTAACCACCCCGAAAATCTTTTAATAACCATGATTTTTGATGAGAGGAAGCACATTAGAGAACTAGGACTTAGAAAAGTGTTGAAAGCCAGGCAGTCTGATTCGAAAGGAATAAACATCAGAACCTTTCTTACTCCAACTGTGAATTTTGAAGCCTCAGATTAGATTGACATGATTGACTGGAGTGAAGTCAAGTATTCTTCTCCACCTCTTCTTCGAAAAGTTTCAAACGACGACATCAACTCTTTCATTCAACGAGGTGAAATACCAGATTGGGATATCAAGAAGTTCTCCTGCCATACGCAAGCCGTGGAGCGATGCGTGAAGCTAGTTACAGAAGTTTCGCTCAAACCTTGCGGATCCAAATCAAGAGATGGCTACATCAGAGCAACGTTGAAATCCACATTTTTGATGCCTGAGTTCAGAACAAAATCTGACTATAAAATCGCTTCAATTTTGTAAGTCTTTCAAAAAAGAAAAACAGATTTAAATATGTAAATATTGTAAATAGTACACACCTTTTATGGCTGGGTGGATTGGAAGAGTATGGGTGGAACTCGAAGTGCAGCCTCCTCCTCTGGGTTGTTTTTATATATAAATACAAGTGAAGAGCTGCACAATTGTGTTAGTCTTGGAAATTATATGTCATAATCTTGGAACTCTCTCATTAAAAAATAAACATTATAAAACATATTAGAACGCATGTTATTACATCAGCACTATAAGGCATTAAAAATATCGCAGTTTATAATCTTTGATTTTTTTTAAAATACGAACAACAGACATTTTTCTTAAACTTCATGGGCTTTGCGCGATCGGAAGATATTCTCTAAAATCATAAAACAACTGTTTTTATTATTAAGTAAGGCATGTTGTAACGTTTTATCACTATAGCGTAAAAAATACGAGAGTATTTTATTTTATAAAAGGTTACGAGAAAATTAAGTTTTTCATGTTTTTTTAAAATTTTTCAGACGCTTTGCGCTATCGGAAGATATTAATAAAGACCACGCAGTTTATCTAAATCATCTTCACTGTGGTTTTGCAAGTCACTTCTAATTTTGCTCCTTTCCCTTTTAATTTTACACCTTCAATAACCATAGACGTATCTGCTTTGGATATTATACCAAAGTCTTCTAGCATACTAGGTGCTATAGCAGAACCTGCACGGTCACTGACTCCATATCGATCGTAGGTTAATGCTGTAGCTCCTTGTTTAATTCTCATCTGCCATGGAGATGAAGATTCCTTTTTCTCAGAGTCATTTGGTTTGTATTCAGGTTCAATTTCAAAACACACTTCAGCTGAACAACTTGGCTCTTCCACAAGTAAACAATCAGGGTTATGTCTACTTAAAGTATAGCTTCTTCTTTCAAGTCTACGTTTCAACTTTGATGTCTCCTTCCGATCCAAAGCACTAATTTTTCCTAAACAATGCTCCCTCTGAAGATATAAGAATTTTCGCTCAATTACAGGAATCTTGTTAGGTTTCTCACACGTGCGGGATCGGAAGATACTCCATAAAATCATATAACATGTGTTTTTCTTATTAAATATTACTAGTTGTAACGTTTTATCACTTTAGCATTAAAAATACGAGAGTATTTTGTTTTCATAAAAAGTACGAAAACATTAAATTTTTCGTGCTTTTTAAAATTTTTCAGACGCTTGCGCGATCGGAAGATATTAACCGATTTCGACACTTTCTTTTTTTTTCAAGTCATCACTAACCACAACTTTTCCGCGATATAGCAACTCGGAAACTTAAAAAAAAGTTTTTTTCGATCCACCCTACTATGGTTGTGACGTTAATATCGTTTATTTTCGATTGTTTTTACATGTCCTTGGGTTCACCAGGATAGCCGGGTTTCGATTCTCGGCCGCAGTCGTGTAGTTCGCGTTCTACGTTAAGTTGTAGAACTATGTCTTATATAGACTCGCAGCTGAAAGGAACGCTACACTCTATATCACCTCACCTCGTGAGATATTCTAATTTTCTTTAATTTCTAAACCACTTTTCTCTCTTTGAATCCCCTCCTTCCCCTTAGGACACGCATAGGTTCAAACCGAAACTTTATTAATGATTGGAGGATGCAATGCTGCTGTACCATACGCGTACAACCCCTATGGGACTATGGTAGTGAGTTGCGGAGTTTGAGCGGCACACACGGATAAACCACGCTTACATTTACATTTTCTAAAATCTCATATTAGGTCTTACTTCGCAAGACAAACCTTTAACAAATGCAACTTTTAAAATTCTGTTCTTCTTCTTTTTCTTCTTCTTCTTCTTCTTCTTATAGCTATATGAAACAATTATCTCGGCCAACTTCGTTAATACACACGATTCTTCAACCGGTAGTTGTAGAAATGAGACTGTTGCAACAGCAGTTGTTAGCTCAAACGGTAGAGTGCTTACTCACTTATTCAAATGTTGTGAGTTCGAAACTAGTGCGAGTCAAAATATTTTTTTCTGATTTAATCCTTCAGATGGAAATGTTTCTCCATTCACTTTTATCTTGTAATTCTGGATACAGATGTTTGGATGTGAAAAAAGTATACAAGAATATAGGAAAAGAAAGATAAATTACGTGATACCTTTTGCAATTTTTAGCTATATTTTCACCTTTCTAGAAAGTTTCTTAAAGTTCAGATTTCTATATCTGTTTTCGCTCTCTTACGTGTCCTTTAACTATGTAATTCATACATTTACTTCATAATACACATATACATATATTACAGATGTATATCTTTGACTTCTCTCTACATCATGTCTGGCGATAAATGTTTTGACATGTTACACACACGATCTTAAAAACTAAAACAATCTCCGATATCAGTGATACATGTTGAGGTGTTTAACTTAACATATAAAACAATAAATTGAAAAGCTGAGAATACGAATCTTTTCAGAGATGACAGTGCACTGATGCTTCAAATTTCTCTCTTTACTCCCTATACCTATGTTAATTCCCTAGTCAAAATAAAAACACTTCAAAAGTAATCTCAAATTCTTATACAACCATACCTTCTTTGGGGTGCGCGCGGTCAGATACCCGTCACGGCTAGTGATGGGTAAATTCCCGGGAAGATTCCCAAAATGGGAATTTATCCGGGAATTTATGTTCAAACAAAAAGAACATTGTATTCTATTACTATATTATGATTTCAAAGTTGAATTAATTTTTATATCACAGCATATTATTACTGTTGTCCACAGAGGATTCTTTAAAATGTATATTCTGAACGGTACCATATTACTTTATTAACAATTTATTATATTTAGATAGTACGCATAAATGTATATTTATTTACAATATGTTCTATCAATTAAATATGTGTGAAAAAATTATATAGTAAATTATATAGTAACAGTTTAAATTTATATGTAAGTGGATTTGCTGAACTTGACTCTATTGCTGATATTAAAAAACACATTAAATTTATAAATGTTATAAACTAATTAGATTGGGTAAATGCTAGAAGATACATGCCTCACCAATTTGTCAACATTTGCGCATACATATTTATGTTCACAAAATTTGCAAGATACTTATGTTCACAAAATTTGCCAGACCCACCCCTTGGCTTTGTACCTGCCGCTACCTACTGTCCTCCTACCTTTTCAGATTCACCTTATCTCTGCTTAGCTGGAAATCGATAGAAAGTTTCAACTGCTCTGGCATATGCAGTTCTGTGTTAAATAAAACTACATACACTATTTGATAATGGAAGCATCGTTCTAAAAGGTGCGTAATGCAGAAATACTATTTTAACGCGTATGAACTTGAGGCTTCTAGAACAGCAAGTTTTGACCGGATATTAATACCGCAGAACTAGGATATGATCAAGGGATGGACAAAACCATAGTCTCCAACTTTACTCAGTGTCAATAAAGTAGGATTGAAACTCATTCTATGCAGTGTATACCTGAATGTCTTCCGGGGGGGGGGCTGTAGCACCTATAAAGTTCCCCTTTGATGCGCGCCTGTTGAAACCAATTCATATTTCACAACTTCAGACACGGCATGATCAAACACTGAATCTATTGAAATCTTACTACGTAATAATTGTCGAGTGTCTACACTTTTTCTATTAAAGCTCATAGTATACTCTATCATAATATAAATTTTCACTCTTGTAGTGTGTGGTAATGTAACTAGGGATGCGCACGAGACAAGATTTGTGGCTGTCTCGTGTCGAAAATGTGCTGTGAAAGTGATGTCTCGACTCGAAAAATGTATATTTCTCTATTGGAAGAGCTGTGTATTGACTCGAGTTTTGTCAGGAAAATCACTGTCTCGATTCGTCTCGTGCACATCCCTAAATGTAACTCATGATAAAACTGTTTTGTTTTAAAACTAAATGCAATGGTTTAGGAGGACTGTGCCGAATAGAGGACATGCAATTTACTAGATCACCTCGCAATCCACTTGGCCACACACTTATGTTAAACTCTTCACCTTTCTCCCATGCTATCTAAAGTATCGGCTAATCTTAAATTCGCATTGCCGATTAGGGTTTTCTAACAAGACTTATTATGTTGCAACTTAATTTGGATGTAAAATCCTGACTGAATTAGCATTTAAGAACTTTGCAGTGTGCACTAAAATCATGACAGAAATATAGTTAAATCTCAATTTCAAATTTCATGTCTACCTTGCATCCAAATACTTGTGCTGTCATTACTTTCAATATTGGTAGGAGCCGAAAATTCCAATTGATCCCAATTTTTTGCTTTAATTCCTTCTATTTGTTCATAAAATTTTAAAGAAATATTATTACTAACAAGTAACATTTCCAAAGTGTGACACTCCGATTTGGATAAAATTTGGAAAATAGATACTACATATGAAATAAACAAATACGCGTTTCTTATTTTCTGCGGGAAAAACGGTTTTAAGGGGCAAAAGCCCCAACCACAATTTTGAAAGTAGACGCCCGAAAGGTAAAAACCAATAAACACAGAATACACAGAATGCAGACATAAAATGAGGGAACGCGCGTTTCGTATTCTCCTGGAAAAACGGGCAGGTGGGGAGCGGACCACTCCAAAACTTTCATCACGAAATATTGAAAGTGATCGTAACAATATGTCAGATGTGTGTAAGGGATACAAAGATTTGCAACGAAACTTTGTGTATGAACAACATACCATAAATAAAGGAACAATTTTTGTTTTTTTGCTGAAAAACGGTTTTAAGGGGCAAAAGCCCCCACCCAAAATTTAGAAAATTAAGGCTCGAAAGGCCAGAGAAACAACCGAAGTGAATGAAACGGTGCACAGATATTAAAGACATAAAATCAGAGAATACGTTTTTCTTCTTTTCTTGAAAAAGGAAAATCGTTTAGGTGGGAGACAGAACCTCCAGAACTTCTGATGGTGAAATATTAAAACTACTAATAACAGTATGTCAGAATTGCTTGAAGGACATGAAGGATTGGAACGTCGTGTAGGGACAATACGCAAAAAAAAAATGAATACGGTTTTTCTTTTATTTTCTGCGGAAAAACAGTTTTAGGGGGCAAAAGCCCGCACCCCAAATTTTGACGTTAATTCCAAAAATACAAGAAGAAGTTCACCGAATTGAATGAAATTGTTCTCAGATATTGTGGACGTAAAATGTATTTTCCTAGAAAAAGCGGTTGAGTGAGGCACAAACCTTCTAAGCCGTTGATTACGGAACATCAAAAGTTCAAATAATCATACGTCAGAAGTTCCTAAAGAATAAGGAGAATTGCACCGAAGCTTCGTAAAGGGACTATTTGCAAAACAATATATGAAACGTGTTTTAATTTTTGCAGAAAAACATTGTTGGAGCTTAGGCCTCATCCGAAAAAAAATGAAAAATTACCGTAATAGCTAAGGAAGAAGTGGACCCAAGGAAATCAAATTGTGTGTAGATATAATATAAACCCTACGTAAAATAAGGACTCTCGTGCTTCTCAAGTGTCCCTACCCGTTTTGTTTAAAATTTGGCAGATCAACATCAAACTGGGAATAAATCGACACGTGTTTTTGTTTATGCGGAAAAACATTGTAAGGGTTAAAAGTGCCTTCTGAAATATACGCTATACTGTTTGCGCTTGCTGTTACTTGATCTGCCAAATTTGAAGAAATCAAATGGAGACACGACACTTGTGAACCACTCAAGGCCAATTTTACATATCCAATATCTGCATACAATTTCATTCGCTTCAGTCCAATCCTCCCACTGCTCAAAGCCTCGGTTAACTCAACAGTTTTCTTTCCTTTCTGGAAAATACCAAACACGTATTCACTCATTTTATGTCTACAATATCTGCGTACAATTTCATTCACTTTGGTTCACTTCTTTTTGCCTTTCACTAGTCAAATTTCAAAATTGTGTTTGGGAGGTTTTGCCCCGAAAAACCGTTTTCCCTCAGAACATAAAAAAACCGTTTTGTTTACTTTTTGCGTATTGTCCATACACAAAGTTATGTTGCAATTCTTCATGTCGTTTGCACATATCTGACTTATGTTACTAACACTTTTGATGTTTCTGACCAAAGGATAAAGGGGTTCGTGCCGCACCCAACCCTTTTCTCCAGGAAAATACGAACTCGTATTCACTCATTTTATGTCTACAACATCTGCATACAATTTCATTCACTTTGGTTCACTTCTTTTTGCCTTTCGGGAGTCAACTTTCAAAATTGTGTTTGGGAGGTTTTGCCCCCTAAAACCGTTTTCCCGCAGAACATAAAAACCCTGTTTCGTTTACTTTTTGCGTATTGTCCATACACACAGTAATGTTGCAATTCTTCATGTCGTTTGCACATATCTGATTTACTGTTACTAACAATTTTGATGTTTCCTGATCAAACAATAAAAAGGTTCGTGCCGCACCCGACTTTTCTCCAGGAAAATACGAAATCCGTGTTCCTTCATTTTATATCTACAATATGTGTACACAATTTCACTAACTCCGGTTCATTCGTTCTTTTCTTTTGAGAATCAACTCTCAGAATTTTGGGTGTGTCTTTTGCCTCCAAAAACCGTTTTTCCGCAGAACATAAAAAGCCCGTATTCGTTTACTTTTTCCGTGTTGTCCATACAAAAATTAATGTTGCAATTCTTCATGTCGTTTACACATATCTGACACACTGTTACTAGCATTTTTAATATATCGTGATCAAAGCTTTGGCGGGTTCCTTGCCCCACGCAACCCTCTTTTCCAGGAAAAAAAGTATTAACTCATTTTACGTCTCCAGTATTTGAGCAGAAATTCATTGACTTCGGTTTACTTCTTTTTGCATTTCGGGCGTCAATTTTAAAAATTTTGGGCGGGAGGTTTGCCCCCTAATACTGTTTTTCTACAGAACATAAAAGAACCTGTATTGCTTTATTTCTGACCTATTATCCATGCAAAAAGTTTCTATGCAATTCTTCATATCCTTTACATACATCTGACATACTGTTAGTACCACTTTTATTTTTATGATCAATGGTTTGGAGGGGTCGGTACCCAACTCAGCGGTTTTTCCAGGAAAATACGAAACCCAGTATTCCCCCATTTTACGCCTACTATTTCTGGGCAAATTTCATTCACTTCGGTTCACTTGCTTTTGACTTTCGGGCGTCAACTTTCAAAATTTAAGTTATGTTGCAATTCTTCATGTCCTTTACACACATCTGAGATATCGTTACTAGCACATTTGTTTTTTCGTGATTAATGTCAGGGGGGTCTGTGCCGCACCCATCCCTTTTTCGAGGAAAATACGAAACCCGTATTCCTCCATTTTACATTTACAATATTTGTGCACAGTTTCATTAATTCCGGTTCATATGTTCTTCTCTTTTGAGAGTCAATTTTCAAAATTTTTTGGTGGGACTTTTAACCCTTAAAACCGTTTTTCCGCAGAACTTAAAAAGCCAGTATTCGTCTACTTTTTCCGTATTAACCATAAACCAAGTTATGTTGCAATTATTCATGTCCTTTTCACATATCTGACATATCGTTACTAGCACAATTGATTTTTCGTGGTCAAAGGTTTGTACGGGTTCGTGTCCCACCCAACCCTTTTTTCCAGGAAAATATGAAACTCGTATTTCCTCGTTTTACTTCTGCAATATCTGCGCAGAATTTCATTGACTTTGGTTAAGTGGTTCTTGGATTTCGGGTGTCATTTTTCACAATTTAGGGTGGGGCTTTTATATTAAAACTTACGTTAAGTAACTTTTCTTTTTTATGAGATTCTTTTTTGGGTGGAGAGGAGAGAAATGCTTTACTCTGATATCTGTTTCTTGCCATTCATCTTGTTTGAACTGCTTAAGTAAGATCATTTTGTAACTTTTGATGCCATCCAACTCTGTCACGATAATAAAATTGTCATTTTTAACAATTTATTTTATTCTCTTATTTGCAGTTTGCCACACTGATATATTTGTTACAAAATTGAGGTTTGGTTCAACGCCTTTCGAATCGCAATCAACCCAACCGCCGAGCTGTTTTGGGTTGCCTGCTATTGCAGGAAAAGGAGAATTGCAGGTGGTAATGCACTTTTGAAGTCATGTATACATAATGTATGAAGTGACCTAGTATTTAAACTAAAATTACATTTTAAATATGTGGAACGGTTCACTAAATATACGAAGCTCGACATATATGCAATGAAATATTTGACCTTTGTTTCACCTCAAGTTGACCAGTTAGAACATGACCTAAGCCATCGAAAATGTTTCTCATCAGCATCGAAGACCTTGTGTCAGCGTTCTGGAAGGCCATGAATTCCATCGCGAAGAAAGTATTTGAACTAGCGTTTCCAAGGAATGTGAAAGCTGCAATGTCCGGAGAGTATGGCATATGCTATTTTGTTTCTACGTGTGTATTAGCTTTGCCCCGTGACAGGAGGACTGGCTTTAGAGTTTTGTGGTAATGCTAGAAAATACAGTGATAGAAAAAACAGGAAGAGTTCTATTGAAATAGTCTTCGTATCGATCCTGTATGTCGTCGGAGACATTGCAGTAGTTCCAAATACGATAGTCTTAAACAGCAGAATGAGTGTATGCTCCGCGCAGCACCTTAAAAACTACGCATAAGAATCATATCATCTTGTTTAACTCTACGAAATTGACTAAATCGAAATTATGAGTGTCCTCAGTCTTTACGTGCAGAATACAAATTGCAGTTCTCCTGTTGCAGCAGGAAACCGACTCTACCTGAAAACAGTTTGTGGCCACTGGTATGTTAAATAGGAATTGCAAAAATATGCCACTGCCTTATAAAAATGGCTACCTCTATGTTGCAATTTTGCTATGATGCATAAGAGTTCAAAGGTGTAAAAACAAGTCATTTTGTTTTATTAGCATACGGTTACATATGGTCTGCAATGTTACCTACCGTTTAAAAAGTGTACTAGTAGCTTTAAGTAATAGTCTGTTATAATTTTTGTTATCTTAAATATGTTCGCAGTTTGCTGGTGGGTAATTGGAACCAAAACTGGCACTGTAACTGAAATTGGAGCTCCACATAGATTGACAATCACTCCGTGTGTGTGTGTGTGTGTGTGCAACCCAGAGAGATAAAGATTAAAGGCCCGCGATTATGCCGAATAAACTAAATAGAAGGTTTATCCACCACACGCGAGGTGAGAGCAAACCACCGAACAACCGCATCTGCTCTGCTATGTTGCCACAGACATTTTTCACACCAATACGGGTAGGAATTGAAAGTGGTCATAAAATTCTACAAAAACTAAAATTGTCATAAAAACGTTTATCACCCATAAACTGTAAGACCTAGCCAAAAGCAAATATGATATTCGTTCACAGCCAGTTCGAAAACCCCTATTTGCCGAGTTTCATCCAAATCGGTTAAAACTATCATAAAAAGGGCGTATCCCACATTAACTATAAGACCTACGTAAAAACTAATATGGTATTCGTAATTAGAATGTTCAAAATTCCTATATATACCGAGATTCATCCAAATCGGTTAAAACTGTCAGAGAAAGGGCGTATTCCACATAAACTACAAGACCTAGGTAAAAAAAAAAATATCAATTCGTAATCTGCATGTTTGAAAACCCCTATATACCGAGTTTCATCGAAATCGGCTAAAATTGTAATAGAAAGGGCGTATCCCACATAACTGTGAGACCAAGGTAATAATAAATTTGATATTCGTAATCAGCATGTTCGAAAACCTCTACATACCGAGTTTTATGTAAATTTGTTTACTTCTGAAAGCTGTATATACCGAGTTTTAACCAAATTGGTTATAATTGTTATAAAAGGCTGTACCCTACATAAACTATAAGATAATATCAACACTGTACGTCATACTCACAAAGGGCTGCAAAAACAACGCAGCCAATATCATACTCGTGCTGCTCCTGTGTGTTATCGAATTGGAACTGTAATGTTTCTGCGTATGCGTGTTATTTCTACTAAATTGGAACTGTAATTTTGTTGTGCATTCGCATACAAGTGCTCCGTGAACCATGTGTTTGTGTGTTTTAATCTCTGCTTCACTGTTTCTGTCGTAGAAGAGTGAACGAGTAAAAAGAATTGACTTTGTATGTTATTCCGGCGCCACTTCTTCATTCTGACTGTGGCCATGGCCTTTCTGGAATATATGTTGCGTAGTCTGTTGCTGTTGTGCCGTAGCCTTTCTTGCGTAATCTGCTGTTCGTAGTCGGGTGCAACTTTTTCTGTGTTGTGTATTCGAAACCGGAACGTTTACTCCATCTTGAATTTGAACAGTTTGCTCATGCGCCACAAAATGCTCCGTAAACAATGTGTGCATGTGTGTGTGTGTGTGTTTGTAGTGAATGAAAAATAGGCCACTGTCTCTTATAATGGTTCAAAAAAAGGTGTCGAAGCAGCCTACTTCTTTTGTAGTCTGCTCCGGGGGAAGGAGTTCTGATACTGGAACTTGAGTTAGAGAACAGGAACCGGAACCAGAACTGGAGCAGGAACTGGAACAGCTTGCTCATGCGCCACAAATTGCTCCGTAAACCAAATGTGTGTGTGAGAGAGTTGGAAAGGAAACCACACTTAAGCGGAGTGCGAACCCAGGGGCGTCATTTAGGGGGGACAGGAGGGGCAATTGCCCCCCCCCCAAGAGTTTCAGGAATACATATACTTTAATAGATTGCCTACTAATATACTAGTACAAAACGTGAAAGTCTTATGTCGGTGGTGCTCTTGCCCCCCCAAGCAAAGTCTGAAATGACGCCCCTGTGCGAACCGCTGCTCTACTATGTTCAATATTTGTTCGAATATGTGCTTATAGTCCTATGTTGTAGCCTTTATAGTCTGTAGTCTGCTGCTGCTGCTGCTGCTGTGTTCAATAGGAAACGAAAGTGGGGGTCTTTAACTGTAACTTCTAATAAATTGGAACTGCGCATGTGTAAACAAGTGTGTGTACTATGCTATTTAGGGAATGAAAAATCTGTCATAGTCTTTTATAACGCTTCAAAACAGGGATCGTAACAGCCTACTCGTTTCGTAGTCTGCTCTGAAGCCGGTAATGTACTGGAACTTGAGTCGGAACAGTTTACGCAATCTCGTAAAAGGGTTCTCGTTGGGTAGTCTGCTACGGAACCGTGACTGACACTAATTATATTATTAGTAATTATATTGACTATATAGGTTGCTTGAAACTACAAATAGGATTCAGCTCGATTTGGCTCGACTTAACTCGAAACTGGATCTAAATTCGAGTCGAGTTGGAGGAAATTTTTCGAGTCGAGCTCAAAGATGTCTCTTTCAGGTCGAGTCGAGTTTCTAACAAAACTCGCTCGTGCCCATTCCTAAATGCTTGATTTCTTTCAAAGTTTATCCTATTACCTTTACGATGTTGTGTAAATGTCACTACCGATGCCACCTTGGATATTCAAAACAAAGTGCTACCAGTCTAAATGATGTTTAACTTCCTAGTAGACCAGTGTATACATTATATTCTAACAATAGAATCCAATTTTGACTTTGACAATTTTTAACTGCGTTACAAAGTGTTTATACTAAATCACTACTAAAAAGTATTCTTTATCTATATGGGAATTTAAAATAACCTCTTCTTGTTGCACAAATGTGTTGTATGCACTTATACTTTTATTGAAAAGATACATACAAATGTAACTTCCTTATTATTGTGACTGTGTTTCAAAGTATGAGTAATTTTTGGTTGATACATACTGGTTGGTAATATTTGGGCCTCAAATTCATTTTTAATTATTTTCATAACAGTCAGGGTACAGTAAGTGGCCAAAATATGAGTGCCAATATTATGCTAGTTTTATTAATCGATCAAATATGGTAGGAATTCGTCATTGTGGAAAGACACAATTTTTAAAAATTGACTAATAACATGAAATGTTAGTTGTCATTAATACCGACTGGTCCTGAGCGGAACAGTAAGGCATATTCCATATAGTTGCTAGGATATCCACTATAGAGTTCGTGTATTTCAGGAGTAAGTTGTTCCATTCTCCACTGATTGCAGTTTTCAGGTCCTGATGTGTCAAAGATGGAGAATTCCGTTGTGCAACCCGTTGTCCAAGTCTATTTGGTAGGTTCTCCCACATATTGAGGTCTTTCCAATTTTGGCAGCTCTGTGATAAGCACCAAGTCGGCGTATATTGGTTTTATTATTATTATTATTATTATTATTATTATTATTATTATTATTATTATTATAGTTTAGTTTCCACGTTATTATACAGTCACGAAAATAACAGAAAACCTTAGAGCATACTTATATTTTATCAAATAGATAAATATGATTTGCTTATTAGAAATACTTATTTTTATCTTACTAGTTATTACGGAAAAAGGATCGTACATTTCTAGCTTCATGTGCTGCGTGAAGTGTTCCTATATTTTGCTTTCGATAAGTGGTAACTCTACCCATTAGAGTAAATGAAAGTTTGCAAAAGAACGCTGAAATAGGTGATTGGCCAACGAAGGAGGAGCCTCAGTTTGTAAAAGCCTCACAACGTAGCGCAAATAAGTAACAGGTAATTATAACAGGTAGTTCCACTATCGCAAAATACTGTGAAACAGAATTTGTTTTGCTTTGACGCAAACGAAGTTCACGATGTCCATGACAATTCCAAGCGACCTTCACCTTTCCTTTACCTTTTGCACACGCCCAAGAAACCGATTTCTCTGTAGGCAACTGTTGATACCTGCAGCCCGTTCGCAAGCTGCTGTTGGAGGTGGAAAAAAGAATGCGCTGATAACTACACGTTTATTGCTGAAAGAGAAGGTAGGTTTCTGCTGTGTTGCCCAGTCGAAGATCATCTAAGTAGCGAGACACACTCTGTGCAAATTAACTACCGAATGTTTCTAAATTTATATAGTTCTCAGAAACTTGTATCATTGAAAGAAGATACTAAAGTATACAATTATCAATATATATTACTTTTTATTATAATACCTTTATTTTGCAATATTCTAGAGCTACCGCCGGTAGCTTTGGTAGTCCATAAAATGCGCCACTGGGAGTAGTAATGGCCTGACCCTGTTTAACTTTTGATTATCCAATTTGGGGCCCCATGTACCATACGTTTCGTTCTTAGTAATTTTTGGGTTGATAAACTCTATCAATATACATAGGGAATTAAATAGGAAACCCATCATTATTTCCTCAGTTGGGTTATTTCAAAAGATTACGATTATCACTTTTTCTTGTTTAAGAAGAACTTAAATTCACCTAACCTCCCATCTATCCCCATAGATTAAACAGAGAACATAATTTAAAAAGTGATAACTTAAGACATAAAACCTTTGTATTCTTCGTCTATTTATAAAGGTATTTAGGTTTGAATACTGCAAGGCTCTTGTAAGTTAGTCTCATTCTTGCCCGTGTCTTGCGGACTTGGTCTTGGAATTGTTTTTGCACACTTGATCTTGGTCTCGGTCTTGCATATAAATACTCGGTCGTGGTCTACAAACCAGGGAATTTTCACCCAAGTTAGCATTGTATCAGTCCCACACAGTCATACATAGGACTCACGCTTATATGACCTCAACCTCCAGACTGGAGGTAGAGGTCGATTCATAGTTGGTGTTCAGAGGTTGAGGTTGACGAAGATTGATTGATTGTTGGAGTTTGGAGGATGAATCGTAGTTGCAGTTCAGAGTTTGAAATCGAACCGAGTGTAGGTCAATGAGGAATTGGAGTTTGAAGGTTGAGATCGTAGTTTCCTGGAACTAGTGTTGTCAACGGTACGAGTGGCTGGGCTCACGGCTGTCACCTCCGAGTCGAGAAGTTAGCCGAGCCAACAGGTCACTCAACCGAGCCGGCTCGAGCCCTCGGCTCAGTTGGGGTAAACATAGCAGAGCCGATGGCTCACCTGAACTGACCAGAACTGAGCCGATGGCTCATCGCAAGCAAGCCGGGTCGAACCGTTGGCTCACCTGAGTCGAGCCGAACCGAGACGATAGCTCACCTGAGCCGAGCCGTACAAAGCCGATGGTTCATCGCAACATAGCCGGCTCGATGGCTCAGTTGAACCGAGCGGAGCCAAGCCGGGTGACATCACTAAACAGTACAGCTGCTGACTCAATTTTACCAGAAGATGAAAATGGAAATGAAGATAAAATATATTCATTTAATACGCATTATCTTGAAGAATAAAATCTTGAATTTAGAGCTTAGAAGCTAGCTTTCTAATTTAAAGTCAAAATATTCACAGCTCTATGTCAAAGAAACTTTTCAGGGATTACAGTGTAACTAGACAAAATTCATCTCAAAACGAGCATTAGCATTTTCGTCAAAGGAACTTCTACACACAATCAAAATAGCTCACGAATATTTTGTTGAGTGTAATGGAAAATTTATTTGCAAATGAAAGAACATCATTAGAAAATTAACAGATATCATAAAAAATGAATTTGTTAGCAAGTGTGATCCAGAGGTTTTAATATTTGATCCGATTTAGAACATACATTAGAATAAAAACAAGCAACTGAAAAGTTGTTCCTCCAAATGAACATTTTACAAGAAAATGAAGAAAGCGGTGAAGTGAGAGAATTAAAAGTTCAGTAAAGAAATTCTGAGTGACAAACGCAAGTGGATTAGGCCTAATGGGGATACCATTTAAGGAAAAAAAAGAAAAACGCACCACGAACAATACGTCTAGAGTATGGGGAAACTTGTCTATATAGACTTTTTTGTTTGCATTTAAAAAGAAATGTAATATGTTTCCGTGACGGAATAAAATTCCACTAATATAATAGACATCTAAACTAGAAATAGCAAAGACAGTTGAAAGTAAAGAGAAAATAGTAACTTCACATTAGGCTCCAAGGAGAATACAGAACAGCAAGCGAGCAAGCAGACAACAGCGTTACTCCTGTGGTCCTCTCCCAAGCGTGTGTCGAAGGTTACGTCAATTCGCGAGTAGGAAAGAAACCGTTCGCTGATGAATTTACCTAGGCAGTAACTATTTACGCCACGGAGTCCGACACTCTAGTGAATTTTATGTGTACAGGAATATGCGCGATAAACATTATAACTGTTACATTTTTCATTCACTGTTCCAGGAAAAGAATTGGCATAAGCATACTACCTGTGCTTAAACGCAAAATTACATAAATGGCCTGATAGTTTTAGTTAGAACGATCCGTCAAGTAGAGGTGGGGTAAGTTCTCAAACTTTTAAATATACGACTTCTTATGTAGGTGCACCACGCAACCAGTTACCAGAGAACAAACCCCGAAGTAGGACTAGTATCAAAACGAGGCAATACGAGGCTACTTACAGTATTAGTCTCCTTTCGATCCACAAATAGCGGTCTCAGTCTCGTCTCGATAGTCTCGAAATAAATTCTGTGAAATTATTTCACACTAAATTTGACAGTAGTTAAATAAAATATTATTTCCATAGTTCTGTCTATTGCTTCAGAATATGCCCTGGGTGCACCATATTCTACTAGAAAAAGCATGAATTAGCAATTCATATGCAACATTCAAAAATACATATGTCTATTTCCATTAAATATACTAATTCTTTCTTGAAATAAGGCCGCAGTGGTTCAGTAGTAGAGCGTTCACCTCTGGTGCTTGGGGTCGCGGGTTCGATCCCAGCCCCCGCCAAGTAAACTTTGTGGTGGACAAACACCGTGTGCGTGGGTTTGCTCGGGGTTCTCCCGTTTCCTCCCACTTTCTTCATTCCACCATTTCATTCACTGCTCATAATCACCGTCTCCTTTATCCTAACCGGCATAACCATGGGACGTAAAACTTAAAGATTTCATTTCATTTTTTTCTTTCTTGAATTATTTGTTTACTAATTGAAATACGCGGTGTTCAACGGAGAGAATGTGTTTATATTTCGAAGATATATTTGAGATTAGTTCTTCCCAGTAGAATACGTATTTGAATCGGAATAAAATAGTGCGGACCCATTTCCAGCAAAAAAAAAAAAAAAAAAAAAATGAATAAACTTGCTTCTAACACAGAATAAAGCCTTAGACTTTAATGGTATCTGGAGTGTCATTATTCACTTCAACGACCTCAAAAACTATTGAATAGACACTCATATCTTTCAAGTAGAAATTTTTAATTTTCACCCCTCCCATTAAACTTTCATGCCGATAATGCTAAAATTTGATATGAACGATATCGGGAGTATCATAATTCAAGTCACAAACCTCAACAGCTATGGATTAGGGTGGATGGAAAGAAACTTATTTTTTTAGTTTCCGAGTTGCTATACCGCGGAAAAGTTGTGGTTAGTGATGACTTGAAAAATGAAAAAAGAAGTGTCGAAATGATGGGTTTCCTATTTAATTCCCTATGTATATTGATAGAGTTTATCAACCCAAAAATTACTAAGAACGAAACGTATGGTACATGGGGCCCCAAATTGGATAATCAAAAGTTAAACAGGGTCAGGCCATTACTACTCCCAGTGGCGCATTTTATGGACTACCAAAGCTACCGGCGGTAGCTCTAGAATATTGCAAAATAAAGGTATTATAATAAAAAGTAATATATATTGATAATTGTATACTTTAGTATCTTCTTTCAATGATACAAGTTTCTGAGAACTATATAAATTTAGAAACATTCGGTAGTTAATTTGCACAGAGTGTGTCTCGCTACTTAGATGATCTTCGACTGGGCAACACAGCAGAAACCTACCTTCTCTTTCAGCAATAAACGTGTAGTTATCAGCGCATTCTTTTTTCCACCTCCAACAGCAGCTTGCGAACGGGCTGCAGGTATCAACAGTTGCCTACAGAGAAATCGGTTTCTTGGGCGTGTGCAAAAGGTAAAGGAAAGGTGAAGGTCGCTTGGAATTGTCATGGACATCGTGAACTTCGTTTGCGTCAAAGCAAAACAAATTCTGTTTCACAGTATTTTGCGATAGTGGAACTATCTGTTATAATTACCTGTAACTTATTTGCGCTACGTTGTGAGGCTTTTACAAACTGAGGCTCCTCCTTCGTTGGCCAATCACCTATTTCAGCGTTCTTTTGTAAGCTTTCATTTACTCTAATGGGTAGAGTTACCACTTATCGAAAGCAAAATATAGGAACACTTCACGCAGCACATGAAGCTAGAAATGTACGATCCTTTTTCCGTAATAACTAGTAAGATAAAAATAAGTATTTCTAATAAGCAAATCATATTTATCTATTTGATAAAATATAAGTATGCTCTAAGGTTTTCTGTTATTTTCGTGACTGTATAATAACGTGGAAACTAAACTATAATAATAATAATAATAATAATAATAATAATAATAATAATAATAATAATAATAATAATAATAATAATAATAATAATAATAATAATAATAAAACCAATATACGCCGACTTGGTGCTTATCACAGAGCTGCCAAAATTGGAAAGACCTCAATATGTGGGAGAACCTACCAAATAGACTTGGACAACGGGTTGCACAACGGAATTCTCCATCTTTGACACATCAGGACCTGAAAACTGCAATCAGTGGAGAATGGAACAACTTACTCCTGAAATACACGAACTCTATAGTGGATATCCTAGCAACTATATGGAATATGCCTTACTGTTCCGCTCAGGACCAGTCGGTATTAATGACAACTAACATTTCATGTTATTAGTCAATTTTTAAAAATTGTGTCTTTCCACAATGATGAATTCCTACCATATTTGATCGATTAATAAAACTAGCATAATATTGGCACTCATATTTTGGCCACTTACTGTACCCTGACTGTTATGAAAATAGTTAAAAATGAATTTGAGGCCCAAATATTACCAACCAGTATGTATCAACCAAAAATTACTCATACTTTGAAACACAGTCACAATAATAAGGAAGTTACATTTGTATGTATCTTTTCAATAACAGTATAAGTGCATATGTCCTTTTGTGTAGAAGAATGCATGATAATGTAATTCAATTTCTTCTAGATATTGGGTGATCTGTGATTATCACTTCAGCTCCCCTTACCAGTTCCCCAATTGTCTCACAATGCTTGATCAATACCAGAAAATCTAGCTCAGGATATAGAATCCGACAGTAGGTACGACAATAGAAACACATTTGGACAACAAGAAGAGGTTATTTTAAATTCCCATATAGATAAAGAATACTTTTTAGTAGTGATTTAGTATAAACACTTTGTAACGCAGTTAAAAATTGTCAAAGTCAAAATTGGATTCTATTGTTAGAATATAATGTATACACTGGTCTACTAGGAAGTTAAACATCATTTAGACTGGTAGCACTTTGTTTTGAATATCCAAGGTGGCATCGGTAGTGACATTTACACAACATCGTAAAGGTAATAGGATAAACTTTGAAAGAAATCAAGCATTTAGGAATGGGCACGAGCGAGTTTTGTTAGAAACTCGACTCGACCTGAAAGAGACATCTTTGAGCTCGACTCGAAAAATTTCCTCCAACTCGACTCGAATTTAGATCCAGTTTCGAGTTAAGTCGAGCCAAATCGAGCTGAATCCTATTTGTAGTTTCAAGCAACCTATATAGTCAATATAATTACTAATAATATAATTAGACTACTACCACCACTACTACTACAACTTATTATTATTGTTATTATTAGAACAGGGTTTTTAATCATGAAAGATAGGCGATTTGTATCTGAATACTAAAAACTAGTTGACTGCCGATCTCCGTTGTGGAAAAGTCTAAATCTTCAGGAGGCAAGGACATTTTTCACGAGGTTCTGGGTTTGAGTTACGGAGGACGAAGTATTTGGGCTCACGCCAAACATTGTTAAAAGTTATAGAAAGCTGGCCAAACATGTTCGAAACTGCTCGTCCCGGGTTTATGGTTCTCAACGGCTCGGCACACAGCCGATGGACTCGTTTAAACGAAGCTGGCTCGAGCCGATGGCTCATCTAAGCCGATTGAGTGGCTCATCCCAACTGCGTCAGCTAGAGCCTGCGGCTCATCTGAAGCGAGTCGATGGCTCGTCTCAAGCGTGCCGGGAGCTCCTCCGTGGCTAAGCGGTTAGCGTACGCGCCTTTGGCGTGGAAGGCCCGGGTTCGATTCCCGGCGGGAGCTCATGTGGTTCGGATTCCACGTTAATCAGTAGAACCACATCTCATATAGCCTCGCTGCTGAACGGGACGTTAAACTCAAAATCAACTCAATCAATCAACTCAAGCGTGCCGGCTTAAGCATCGCCTCAATTGAGGCGAGCCGATGGCTCATCTCAACCCAGCCGGTTGACATCACTACCCGGATGGGCTCCTGCTTGGGTTCAAAACTTCGATCGTACAAGTCTCAGCCTTGATGTTAAGAAATACAGTATATACTTATTATATTGGTGCTCATGCCATTTGAGGCTGTCTCGTTATAAAAATATATTGTCTCATTATCGAGACGAAAATAGATGCGAATAGTGTCCCCTGTCATGAGCAACTGTAGATATATTCCACATTACTGCTTACATTTCTCACGGATTTCGCTTTTGAGTCTACTCAGGCCATGATTTCAAAACAAGTTAAAAAGAGCTAAAGAGCGAGCCATTTATCAAACTCGACACTATTCGAAACTCGACCTGGAAAAAAGTAACTCGACTCGAGAAAATTACCTTTGACTCCACTGGAAACTCGGGTCGAGTTTTATTTCAACTCGTGTCGATCCCGACAAGCATTACTAGCGAAGGGGAGCTGATGTGATGACCACGTACTTCCCCTATACGAATGTCAAAGCATAATAATAGGGTCTGCTCTTATTCACTCTTGTGCCACAGATTTTACATTATTATTATTATTATTATTATTATTATTATTATTATTATTATTATTATTATTATTATTATTATTTCACACAGAAAATTTATCTGTTACGTGTGCTAATCCTCAGGTCACTCAGCATTTCAATATGTACAAAATGTAATTTATAATTATATAACCCATCACCAAGTAAGACCTTGAAGTATTTGAGATGCAAAGGGCCCTTTCTAGGTTTGAAACTGAGCATAAACATTTTCTAAGGTGGTAGTGAGTTAGCTGGGAACTGAATGAATACACTGAACAGTGAGGTTGCAGCAGAAAGACCATACGCACCAACTTCTTCTTGCCAGTGTCACAATTATCCTTCATTCATTTGTTCTTCTTGGAGAAGACGAGCACAATGTCTATTGTACAGCTGTGATGTAGACAGGGTTTAAAACCTGTTTAAGTATCTCGCACCAATTCCTCGCACACTGCTAAAAGGGATATAAACAGACACTACCTTGTTGCAAATCCAATGCCAATAACCTGATGGATAAACGCCTGTGTTCTTGCACCTGCCTTTGCATCTCGAATTGGCACCCATAAACAGTGTTTCAGACAACATTATCCGTTCTTGAATGATTTATTGATCTTTATGCAATTCAGAGACACAAATTGATGATTTGTTCTTTGTGACAAGAATACAACATTTATAGAGATATATGTTGAAATAAAAGCTATAAAACTCAAAGATTTCTCAAAAGCTATAAATTTCAACACTGTAAAAGCTGAAACACATCGGTTTTCATTTCTTCGTTCAATTGTATAAGTCATTAAAATCAAATTTCTTTTAAAAATTGCTTGTTGACACCGCCTCAAGAATTTTCTTTATGATGCAACTAGGGGTGAATGAGTTTTCGTTACGATTTGTAGATATTAGCTTGAGTCTGTTGACGCGCCGTGTTATTAAAACTCCGTCAAACTGTCCTCTGTTGGTAGCTATGCGCCCCACGAATCCAGAGATACTGCGAAACTACAAAATAAAATTTGGCGACTACAAACTTTAGGCACAGTATGGAACTGTCTAAAAATGGTTATTACTTTGAAGAAATTGATAGTGACAACCTACCTCCATGGGAAAGAAAGAAATGTATTCTTTGATCCGACAAGATGTTTGCCAACGAAATATCTCTTCCTTTTCCTCTTTGTAAACGGAACCCGATCGGTATTACAAAGGAAATTTCATTTACCTTATTTCTCCCTTATTCCCCCTATATGTTTAACCCTTTGGGGAACCCATAGTCTAATTAGTACTATACGGGTGTTTCATGGTACATTGCGTTATAATTCTTCTGTTTGAGCTTTTTCGTCCGTTTTTTTGTTTTCCAAGACCAGAGGCAATGTAGAAGACATTACGTACGGTTTCACACCTTTCCGCTTCCAGACATAGGAGGTGATGACGTCATAATTTTAAAATATATATTTTCCCTTATGAAGCCTATGTTCATGATTTTTTGGCGGGCTTATTTTTGCACGTCGAAGATTGCAATTTCGCACAAACATTCAGTGCACCGAGTAGAATTTATCAGATTTTTTCTCAGATTTCTGTGTTAAAACAGGGGGGATCCAGAGAGGCTATAAGTTGAAAAAAGGATCTTTTTATCCAAAAAATCCCGTTTTTCCTCATTTTTCCGCCTTGGATACATGATGGAGACACGTGAGTCATACCATGTGAAAGGCAGTTCTATGCTGAAGAGAATGATGTGCAAATCAT
Organism: Thermobia domestica; assembly: GCF_964235325.1. NCBI lineage: Eukaryota > Metazoa > Arthropoda > Insecta > Zygentoma > Lepismatidae > Thermobia > Thermobia domestica. The sequence continues at coordinate 268,218,119 of NC_137460.1, read as the reverse complement.
GATCTTAGGGTAATTAGCGATGTGTCAGGGAATATTTATCAAAATATACTTCTCTATAGGGGAATATTTGACAGTTTCTCAATTTTTTTGGCGTTCTTATTTTTGGACGAAGAAGATTGAAATTGTGCACAAACATTCAGTCCAACGAGTAGTATTTACCAGATTTTTTTTTCAGATTTCTGCGTTGAAACAGGGGGTCCAGAGGGGCTAAAAGTTGATAAAAGGGATATTTTTACCCAAAAATCCCGTTGTTCGTAATTTTCTCGCCTTAGATACATGATGGAGACACGTGAGTCATACTGTCTCAAAGGCAGTTCCATTCTGAAGAGAATGACGGTCGAATTATTATCCTCGGATAATTAGGGATGTCTGATGGGATTTTTATCAAAATATAATTCTGTATAGGGAAAAATGGGACATGATCGGTATATTTTTTGCGAGCTTATTTTTTCACGTAGAAGATTCAAATTTGCACAAACATTCAGTCCACCGAGTAGTATTTACCAGTTTTTTTCCGATTTCTGCGTTAAAACAGTGGGGTCCAGAGGAGCAAAAGTTGAAAAGAGGGATATTTAGAGCAAAAAATCCCTTTCTTCGCGATTTTCCCGCCTTACATACATGATGGAAACACGTGAGTCTTACCGCCTGAAAGGCAGTTTTATTTTGAAAAGAATGACGGTCGAATTATTATCCTAGGATAATTAGAGATGTCTCAGGAAATTTTTTCCCTGAGAACATGGTGTTTTGCGGTAATTTGGGGCATTGTGGGGATTCTTGATAAAATTTCTCCCGCCCTTACTGTTCAAGATAGAAACTTGAAATTTGGTGCACACATTTAGTTTACCAAGTACTATTTATAAGATATTTCAGATCTCTAAGTTCACACAGAGCCGCTGCAGAGGGGCCCAAAGTGTGAGAAAAAAATTCCTTCCGAAATTTTCCGTTTGACATCAATTTTCCCTCTTCTGGTATATGATATGGGCATGCAAGTCCTACCATTTGGAAGCCAGCTTCATTCTGCAGAGAACGAGGTATGAACCATGATCCTAGGATAAATAGTGACGATGCAGTAGCTGCTTGACTGAAAGTTTAAAAAATACCCCAAGAACCCAGGATCCCCAAAGGGTTAGTAAATAAATATTTTATATAAATGCACTGCACATCCATTTGTAAATATAGTTTACTGTTGAGACGTGGTTAAGTTGTGGGTATTTCTCGTAGTTTAAAAACTTGCGTTTTAACGTGTTTCTTTTGTGCTTTTTGTCTGTTTATCAAGAGGAGATATCATATACAAGTAAGTTTTATATTGTTAATGTTGTTATTGTTTTGCTGTATATTTGTATTGAGAGTGGAGGCAACCCCCAGGAAATTTACATACATTTGACTGTTCGACACAAACCTATTTGCACAAGGATTGAAGCGGGAACCCTTTAGAAAATTGAGACACATTGTCTTTCTTATGAAAATAATTAACGTGGTGTAGAATTGAAGTATGAACTCCCACCCCACCGTAGAAAACTCTGACACTGAGCCATTATGTTTTTAAACCAAGGGAAATCACCTTTGAATTAGCGGGCTCCCCACGAACGAGAGATATTTGCTTTAGAAAAGATTACTTGTGGGCGCTAGCGCCCCCTTAGCGTTACCCCTGACTGTTCTAAATATTTATTTGTTCATGAATTGTTTTACAGTTAATCAAATTATTGTTTGAACTCTATGTTTTAGTTTCGTATTGTTACACGCTTAATTCAAACTATATTGTTTAAACAGTACATCTTTGCTAGGTTTTGTGGAGCACCTAATCAAGAAAGATTGAAGGGTAAAGCTATTATTTTTATTATTATAACTAGGAATATGTGAAAATCGAAAACTTCATATGATACTTTTCTAACAATATTGAAATAGTTACGAAAAGAAGTTAGTCAGTCCTTTTAGAAAATTCTTCGTGATGTGACTTAAGAGTCGCCAATGATGGCGTTCATAGTTTAATGGGAAATCAAGTGTGGATTAGATTAATTATCCATTTTGCTTGCGAAAGAGGTTAGTGTTTTAAGAAAAGCATGGTGATGTGGCCGCCAATGACGGAGTTCATAGTTTATTTCAGACGCAAGTGTATTAAATTAGTCGGTCTCTTTTAAAGATGTTTGGTGACGTTTCTTAAGAACCCCCAATGATGCAATTCATAGTTTACGGCAGAAACCAAGTGTGGAATTTGTCTGATTTTTTTTTATAACTGAAAGGGAGATTAAACAGAATTCCGTAGTGTCAATATGTTTTACTTTTTTTAAAATTTTTAATGGATTTGTATGGAAACATTGTTCCTCTGGGTGATAATCATCTGGTTTGGTTTGTTTTTCTTAATTGTTCAATGAACAATTTTTAATTTGTGATTTACTAAAAAGTGTTGAAATGTAAATATACAGGTTTCAGTGTCAGTGAAGCAGTTTTGCGAGATAGATTCGATTATTGTAAATTTTGCGTTCCGTGTGCGTTTAGGTAGATGTGCAGAATTTCCTGTAGATGTGTGCGACTTTCCCGAAAAAGAGAAAGAGAACCACGTTCGTTTATTTTTGATCATAGAACTATACGGTAGGCTTACGCTTTGGATTTGCGTTAGAATAGCAAAGCCATCGCATATCCTGAGAAGGTAACGAATATCCATTTGTTTTCCAAGACATGAGGAATAAAGGTTTGTAATTTAGTGATAAAAATTGATGATAGATAATGTTTTATGGATTCTTTGTCTTTGGACAAGCATTGGTGAGAAATGCATTGAAATTGTAAAAAAATATTCACTTGCGTATTTTAAACATATGGGATGGTATTCAGAGAGAATTCGTTAATCTTGGGTTAGTCACAGGCTTGTTTCATACTAGCTCTTTACTAAGGAAGGTACAATGCTTTGTGTACTACTAAAAAGCTGATTTGAGTATGATTAACACCCATACATCGAGTGAGAAAAATAAATATTGCAACTACAAAAAGTAAATGATCGCAAACGTACTGTGTAAAAGAAAAAATGAAAATACATGAAATACGAAACATTGTGTTGCACGTTAAACCATGGGCAAAACATTAGCCTCTGCTTTAGATTAATTAGTCATATCGAATTTGATTTTACAATTTTGATAAGCATACGTTAGTAAGGTCATAGTATGGTTTTAACACGGTTTTAACTCTACATAAGGCCAATGTAATCTTGTTAGGCTTAGTTTTACAATATGAAAGAAAATGTAAGAAGAGCAGCCATGCATCGTTATGAGAGAGGGACTTTACAACTGTTTTAAAGAGTAAATCTCCCTAGACTTTTCCATCACTGAACGCTATTTGTTTTATATTTGGTTTCTCCAAAGCAAACACTTCTCGTTTCACAATGAGAAGAGGAGACTATACCCGTGCTAAAGCTGTATTCTCCCGTTCCATTACTGAACGCTAATTGCTTTTTGCTAGATGAATTCCCCAAAGCGAAAACTTTTTGTCTCGCACTGAGAGATGGGGACTTTAACCTTATTTGTTAGATAGTACCCCTAGACCATCGTTTCCCAACCGGTGTGCCGCGGCACACTGGTGTGCCGTGAATGGGCCGCTGGTGTGCCGCGAGGAATTGAAACAAAATTATTAATTTTATAGTAATCAAATTGCAAAACGTACGAAAAAACTGTTTCACATTACTATGAACCTGTACTATGAATCTACAATTTTAAGTTTCATACCGAGTTACTGTTCTGTACATTTCTAATGTTGGAAAAAGTATTTGTTATCATTGTTATGATCATTATTGCTTCTTTATTGTTGCAGACTATTTCGTAACTTGAAAATTTAAAATATCATTCAATCCTTTTGACAAATTACCTACATTTGTGTTTTAAAAGTAAAAGAGATTTGTTTGTTCGTTGGTTATTTACTGATTTTCCGTCTTAGTAAAAGGTTGGATACAGTTTTTAAAAAGAGAGCGTATTTTGAAAAACCTGAGTCCAATATTTCATTGCAATTGTTTCCTATTTGTAAATTAGAATGAAAAATAAGCATAATGATCTTCCACGGGGAAAAAACAGTGGTAGAGCATTCTTTTCTGTGAGAAGGAGATCAATAATCGTAGAAAAATACCATTGTGTTTCATATTTACAGATAATGATATCTATAAGTGTGCCGTGAGAATCCAAGTAACACCCGTAGTGTGCCGTAAGTTGAAAAAGGTTGGGAAACGCTGCCCTAGACTTTTGCTTCACCAAAGACCATTCAGTCCATCTGGTATTAGGATTTCAAAGTGAACGTATACATCAATACCGCTAGAGGAGATATGCCCCGTAAATTATGTGGGTAGGGTCCCCCTAACTAAATATACATTGCGTTACTGAAAGACTGGTCTTCATGCCCCCTTATTCAACCCAATAGTTCAACTTCTTATGTTTACTCATATTGGTACTGCCGCAATACTTTAACAGAGTATTAAGACCGCCAGAGCATACACACATATGTATTTGAGAATTGAAAAATGTTTGAATCGTATGGGTGAGAGAAAACTTAACGCATGGAAGACATATTTTGCTTTTGCTAGTATTAACTAGTGCATGACATTAAGATTGAAATAGTAAATATCTTCTAGGGATTTACGACAAATTGAAAATATATGTAATGCAAATATACTATACCTACCTTTTAATATATATATATACATTCATAGAAATATACGGAAGACTATTACACACGCGTGTGCACTGTCGAACATTCAACGCACAACTACCTCTAATTTAGAATTCTGCTGCTAGGTGTCACTGGTAGTTCTATAAATAGTATTGAATTAATATTGCTAGTGTAGTGTACCTGAAAATTTGCTTGGAAGACATATAGGTAGTAATGGTATAAAACTTTAAGGAAACATTAGACATAGTGTTTGTTCAGTTGGCACGGCCCGGGATTAAACTACAGATTGCCTAGACATATGAAGTGAACGCTTTACCACTTTTAAATAAATAATTTTGTATGAACTCTGTTTTATAGCATCAAAATTGTGTTTGTTGTTGAGGGAATCATTTAAGTTTTCACTAAGATTGAAATATACGATATCTTTTGGGCTCTAGACATTGAAGACTTTTTATCCCTTCACGTTCTGAGGGATAACATCCGTTGGCTAGCTCAGTATTCGGGGAAAGAGGGAAGCGATCTCTAATCTATAAGCGATCTGTAACCAATAAGCAAGACATTTGGCAGGTGTGAATGAGAAAAACATCATTCAGGATACCCTACAAATTACACTTTTTCATCTGACTCCCCTACCGAGAATCGAACCCGGGACCGTTTTTACCGCAGCCCCTGTCGAGAATTTAACCAGGAGCGTTTGCAACATGCGAGAGAGCGTTAGCGACTACACTACGCATAAGCAATAGTCCCTCAAAGGGAATCGGACCAGGGACTGCTCGCACTGAACTCGAGAGCGTTAGCATGTACGCTGTGGGGGACGAGTATTCCCTATGGAAATGCAACCCGGGACCGTTTGCAACAAGCGAAAGAGCGTTAGCGGGGATATTGAAAAATTTTCAGAAAAAATACACTGGTCGACATCTTTTCAAAAGTTGAGCGATGTTTTGTAATGAATAGGTAGCTTCGAATGGATTTTTAATGCTGATTTCAAAAATAACATCAGTTCCTCTCTATCACGTCACATTTTTTCACAAATCGTTAAAATATATTGGCATCAGCAGGTGCATTGTTTTATTACTAAGCCTATAAGGGACTTAACGAAACGTATTACATATTAAGTTCAGGCATTTCTCACAATTTTTGTACAGTTCTTAAATGTATGCGACATGCCGCAAGATTGAAAAGTTATTGTTAATGTTAATATAAATGCACATTTTCATTTACACCTATATACAAAATCACAAATACATTACCTCACTTCGATTTTCTGACATCGCTGACGCTCGACACGGGAACATCCCTTTTCAACATCCAGCAATAATTTGCCATCATGTTAACGTTCCATCTCCCTGGTATCTCCTTTCCATCTCTGCTATGTCTTTATGAAATCTCTCTCCATACCCCTCGCTGTAGTCTCCGAGATTACGAGGAAAGAAATCAAGATGGGAGTTGAGGAAATTTAACTTTAGGCTGATTTTGCTTCAAAGTTTACATAAAGTTTCCAAAAGGTTTTTCACGTAATGTTCATAGTTCTTGTTTTTCATTTCCCAGAAAATGGGCAACTACCAGTTTGAAACTAACCCAGGCCTCCCTTTCAGTTTCTGTCATTATTCACGGTCAAGCATGAACTTTCTTATTTGAGGGCCAACAAAAAAAATGCATTCTTTTAGTTTCCCATCACTGATTGCTGGAAATATACTTGCAATATATTTAAAACATTCCCCATCCGTGTTTAATGCTTTAACGAACTGTTTCATGATTCCCAACTTAATGTGAAATGGAGGGAGTAGTATTTTAGACGATGGCATCAATTTCTGTTGTGTCACATTCTTCTTTCCTGGAGAGAGAGACTTTCTACGTGGCCACACTTTCATTTTCCAATGATTCTCCCTGTCCCGACTGTTCCATTCACACAAAAAGCAGGGAAATTTTGTGTTACCGGATTGGAGACCTAACAACAATGCTATCACTTTAAAATCGCCACATACTGACCAGGCATTTTCTTCATATTTCACTTTTACGAGCATAAGTCTCAACGTTTCATACGTTTCCTTCAAGAACACAGAATATGCTATGGGAATCAATGGTAATACATTACCGTTGCTCAACAAAACACCTTTCAAGCTGGCCTTCGATGCATCAATAAAGAATTTCCATTCTGTTGCATTGTATGCAATACCATAGAATTGTATCACTTTTCTTATGTTGTTGCAATACACTAAATTTTCTTCTTCAGTGAAGTATGGTAGAAGTTCTTTCTCTCGGTGCCTGTACCATGAGAAATGTGTTTCAGGAGACAAGAGACAATTTTTCTTCAATCGGGAACAAAGAAGTTGGGCATTCTCTTTTGGTAAATTTAAATCTCTCACAAGAACATTAAGTTCATGTTGTGTAAGTGGCTTTGGGGTGCTAGTGTTCGTACTAGGATACAATGCACCTTCATCACGCTGTTCTAATTCTACTTCTACTTCACTGTCACTAGAACAACTTTCTGCAATAGTAGGTACACATGGTACAGGTATATCTGGCCCATGAGCTACAGGTCTGATAACTGATTGTATGTTGTTTGGATAGTTCACCTTATTTTTGTTCTTAGCACTAAAACCACTAACGTTAAGAGCACATAAATAGCAGTCTTCAACGTGATGTTTTGTTTCACGCCATACCATTGGGGTTCAAATGGCAGGTCTTTCTTCTTGCCACGTGTCCACAATCGCAAAGCCTCCACACAAGTCTTGCAAACTGTATGTGGGGCCCACTTTTTGTCCTGGTCACCTAATTTCATTCCAAAATATGCATTGTATGCATCCCTCACAAATTTTGTTACACGTCGTCTTTGTCGCTTCACTACATAACATCACCAAATGTAACAAAAAATGTCTGGGAAGTCACTCACTTTCACTGTTTCAAAGCAACAAACCGCAGAGATACTTGATCAAAACGGCGTAGACTAGAGCTGTGTATACATAAATTGTTTACGTGATTTCTTACATTAAGTAATATGATACATGAAAAAATTGCACTTTATTACATCAGTTAACCCTGCAGTGCTCGCTTGCGGACTCTCAGTCCGCAGTCAACAATGGTTAATTTTTTTCCCTTCAAATCACCCCTCCCCCTTCCTGTTTTTCATACCTCCTAACAATAGGCTTCTGGTTATCTGTACAGAGTTGCACTTCGAAGCGTGCACTAGTGTTGGAGATATTAGCTAATGCTGAGCGTGAGTCCGCTGCGACCATTAACGTTAGCTAAATATAGTGGTGACCAGAAAGATGTGGGAAAGCTCAGTGGGAAATAAATATAAATATGACGAAGAGAAAAAGCGTATCCAGCGTTTGTTGGATGAGTGCTCAGTCGATGGAAATGATACTGTGTATGAAGATGATGAAGATGAGAGAGAAGAAAACAACTTAGCTACTGAAATCATGGACACGGACACCGAACAGGAAATATCTGATGAAGAGGAAATGCCACATAGCAAGCGTTAGTCCATTTTATCTGGGGAAAGATCAGAAGACAAAGTGGAGTGTGCGCGTACCCCCGAAAAACGTAAGAACAAGATCAGTGAACATAGTGACGCATTTACCTGGTGTAAAACAAGCCACGAAGGATTTGAAAGACCTACTCCAAATTTGGATTTTTTTTCGGAAGAAATAATGAACGCTATTGTAGACAATACAAACAAAAAAATTGCACTTGTAAGACAAAACTATACGCGTGACCGAGATGCAAAAGAAACAGATGTTGCTGAAATTCAGGCCCTCGTTGGCCTGATATATTTAGCAGGCATTTCGAAATGTAGTAGGCTTAACGCTGATGACCTGTGGCGAACGGATAGTACGGGCGTAGAAACTTTCAGACTCACTATGTCTCCATCGAGATTTCGATTTCTTTTAATTTATGTTAGGTTCGATGACCCCACAACTCGTGAACAGCGCAAAGCTCAAGATAAGTTAGCTGCCGTTAGATTCGTTTTTGACACATTTGTTCAAAAATGCAAAACTGCTTACACACCTTTCGAGTTTCTAACCGTGGATGAAAAACTTAAGGCATTCAGAGGTAGATATGCATTTTGCCAGTATATACTTAGCAAACCTAATAAGTATGGAATTAAAGTATTTGCTCTTTGTGATTCAAAAATGTACTATACAAGCAATCTGGAAATATATGTTGGCATGCAGCCTCCGGGACCTTACCGAGTGGATAATTCACCGTCATCTGTTGTTGAAAGACTTTGTGAACCAATAAAAGGGACGGGTAGAAATGTCACCACGGACAATTGGTTTACGAGTATGGAACTAATGAAGATCTTAAAAGTAAACTATCGATTGACATTGCTGGGTACCATCAGAAAAAAATAGAGAGAATTACCCCTTGAATTTTCAAAGCCAGTTAGTCGTCCCGAGGGATCATCGATGTTTACTTTCCACGAAGATTGTACCTTGGTGTCATACATTCCCAAGAAGAAAAGAAATGTTCTCTTGATATCAAGTATGCACCATAATGACAGTGTTGAAGCCGAAACTGGAAAACCAGAAATGATATTGACATATAATGAAACTAGAGGGGGTCTTGATATGGTGGGCAAATTATGTTCTGTCTATGACTGTGCAAGAAACACTCGCAGATGTACGATGGTTGTGTTCTATTCTATGCTCAACATTGGAGGCATAAATTCCTACATTGTTTACAATGCGAGCAACTATGACTTGTGTGTTCCTCGACGAGAATTTTTGAAAGGGTTGTCCCTACGAATGGTAGAGAGCCTTCTGAAAATTAGAGCAACTGTCAGCAATATTTCCGGCAGTCTGATGAACCGAATTCATGATCTTGGAACGGAAGCTACTCAAAACTTACCTGAAACTTCCAAAGGCGTCCGGGGAAGGTTCAGTAAATGCGACAGAAAGAAAAGCCGACCTACAAGGTATTTTTGCATTCAATGCAAATCATTTTAGTGCTTAGAACATTCATCAGTGGTGTGTGTAGAATGCATTGAAAGTGCCTCGTGGGAAAACTAAGTGATTGGGAAAATATTACAGAATGTAATTGTATCCATAACATGCGTAGTTTCTATAGAAAAAATTCAGTGTTGACGGAAAATTATATATATATATATATATATATATATATATATATATATATATATATATATATATATTTGCGAATGACACTATAATACAACAATATGCGTAGTATCTCTTTTATAATGTATAAGCTCTAATTTACAATAATGCTAAACAATTGGGATTTTAGTTAAATTTTATCACATAAAACATGTTTTGCAACTCATTGTAAAGCAACAATTTACTACAAGAAAATTAAATAAACAGAAATACGCTAGCGATAAATACAATCACTAAATCAAGTGATGAAATAATAATAGTTTTATAAAAAGTGTTTTCGTGAAGGTGAATATTTTTTCAATAAAATATTTAATATTCTTTGCGATCTTTGTAATATCATTTAATTAGTATGCAATTAAAAACTTTAATATACCTGCGGAATGTCAGTCCGCAGCGACTACTCATGTCATAAAATGAGCGCTACTACAGCAGGGTTAATGAGACTAGCTATAACAGCAAAAAATTGCTTATTTCTTTCGGTTACTTTTAAGAATTTACAACAAAATTTTGACCACCTTATGCAGAGTCGTTTCGACGTACGATTAGCATCATACTAAAACACTGACTACTGTAGGAGACTTATGTTAGTCTAACTCTTTAGTATGGGACTAATCGCGCTTCAAAACGACTCTGCATGAGGCCCTGAATGTCTAAATTATCCATTATAGTAAATTATGCGCCCTGCCATCTACCGGGTAAAAATAGAAAAACTGAGTGATGGGAACAAAATAATCATAGTTTTGGGATCCGTATCAAAATAGAAGTTCAAAATACCAACTAGTTTCCAGACATCGAAAGCCATGTCGACCACTGATATTATTTGTAACGGATAAATTGATTTATATGAACATTAATTGAAAATTAGGTTTGGGACTCATAACACGAATTGTTTGTTTATCCAGATTTTCGAGAATTCGAAAATGTATGAAGTACTGTCCAGAATCCTATATAGCTCTTGCAAACTAAATATATCTTATAGGTTTTGTACATGGTTAGAACTGATTCTAGTACATGGTTAGAATTACAAAAGCTTTATTGGTATTAAGTATATATTGTGCACATTAAAAATCAATAATTATAATTTGCACTATTTTGGTGAAAATATGTTGTACTAATAACGCTTTCTTTTTTTTATTTTAAAGAATAGATGGAAGGGCAGCCACAACCATCCACATCAATCAAAATTGAGATCAGAGTAAAGGATGTGTAGGGGGGCTGAGAAGCAGAGCAGGAAGAAGACACACTATCAAAAAAGGACATAGAAGATATATTTATTACATTTGAAAAATATTGTAATAAAGAAAATCGGACAATATAATTTGGCGCAGTTTTAAAGTATCTATCATTGGAAGAATGTATGAAAAAATGAAAAAATAAGAAGTTGTAAATATAATGTAAATAAATTGTTCTGTGGTCCAGTGGGGAAAAGATTTTTCTTCTGAATTTTTAAAACCTTCCTAAATTTCTTAACGGTGCTGAGGTATTTTGATAACACTGTCAATAAACGTTGTGTAATAAAACTCATTCTGTGCAAAACACAAAGTTTCTTCTTTTTTTATCGTTGAAATTATTGCAAGTTCTATTTTTGATGATTGGTTGAATTTTGAGATTACTGTCCTTTTCAGCAACTATTAATCCGAATTATATGACCTACCACCAAGAATGGAATCCTCAATAACTTTGAACAATGAAAAAGTGATTTTAGAAAATGTTTTCGTACAAATAAAAATTAAATGCCAAAGAAGCTGTCACTAACCACTTAGCCATGAAAGAACTTGTTTTTTTTATTTTGCTGGTTTGCAAGTCTTACACGATTCGTCAGTAGAAAATAAACTATGATTTTTAAAAATCAAATACTATATCTTGTATTCTCACACTTAATTGTACAAACTTTGAAGTTTTCAAAAAATTGAAAAATTAGAATTGAAGTAGTATTTCCTTAATGCTAAATGCTTAATTGATATTCAGCAGTAATATTTCTCTTTGTCTTGTAGTAAACTAATCAAAGTTTAAACTTGGTTAGGCTAAAGGAGACAGTGATCATGAGATATGAATGATTTTATGTTGTTTCACTTTATAAAAAGAAAGTCCTTGAAAAAGTATATAAAAGAGTTGAAGGAAACTCCAAGCCCAAAACATTTGTTTTGTCATGAGAATGCTAAATGATTTGCCCAGCCAAGAATTCCTAGCACCGGGCGAAAACTCTACCACTGAGCCACTGTTACCCTATATTGAAATTTGAAATTGGATTCTTCATTAGTTAAATAAATAATTAGCGATCTCCTTTGGGTGTGAAGTTCCCCTGGCCATGTATTGAAATGATTTCCCTTAATTATGTATTAAAATGAAAGTGAATTTGGCATTCCATGATTATGTTGGATAGGCTAAAGGAGACAGTGATGATAAGAAATGAGGAAACTGTGAAGAGAAGCGAGAGAATTCCCAAGAAAAGTTACGGACACGATATTTTCAACTACAATTTTATTTGGCCAAGGATTTAACCCGAAATCCCAATCGCCTAAGGTGAACCATCTAAGCTGAAGTGTGGTTAAAGAAGTACTTTGAAATAGGTATTCGTGGAAATGGAAAACAGAAAAGTATTCTATAAGTTATAGGTTAAGTCTCATTCTAACAATTAATTGCTGAAAACGTCACTTGGTTTTGAAATTGTGACCAGTTGCACCCAAGGTGAAAACAATTTCATTTATTTAAGATACTAGATACTATTTGACATTACATTTGCGTGGAAGGATTAGGGAAAACTTCACGTAAGATAGTCATTGGTATTGACGGATTTGTTTGGAGTTTAGCCTCCTGTTCAACATCAAGGCTATTTTTGTAGTCCTTAGACACTAAACTGATAGACTTTGAAGTTCTTTTTAAAGCTTCCACCTGGGTATGAGCTTCCACCTGAGAATCGAACCCTCTTATTACTCGCTCTTAACTTATTTGTTCTTTCGCGTATTTATTTGTATTGGATAATTTGCTTTTGCAAATTGAGAACACTATATTTGAACATATTAAGAGCTACTTGTTAAATAAATAGAAAGTGTCATTACAAAATGTATTGTACAAATTAAAAATAAATGGCAAAGGCCTGTGCGCTAACCGCTTAAACATGGTGTATCTCTTTCATTTCATGTCGTCTCATAGGCAAGCTTGACATTAAAGAAAAAGAAAGAATTATTATTACTTTTATTAGTGAGGTTATATGAGACGTTAACCTAAAGTGAAATCTAAGCTTTTGCCAGGAACTGAGTTAGGTTGCCCAAGCTAAAAGCACGTTCGCTAACCGTTTAGCTATAGTGTTTGGAATTATCCTGACTGCCTTACCATTTAACTTACATGGGTCATTTAAGTTTTCTAGTTCTAGAGAAATGAAAACGAAACTTTGTTATGAATTTGGGGAATTTTGTTAAATATGATTAATTCAGCTGTTAAAGAAGAACTTGAATGCAGCTTCGCTAGTTTATATTGAATCTGATGAACGTTATTGATTTACTCAATAGCACATTTCCTTATTTTAAATTTTTATCGGTAGCCAAAAGTACTATTCGCTTGTGGAATCCTTAGTCTCTTCCCAAGGGTACCTACCCTGCTCATTCTTAGTAAAGTGTGGTACAAGTTCATAACATTCTGAGCTTGAAACGAGTATAATGAATTTATTAACTTAGAAAACGATTTTACACTTTACTTAAAAGAGTGCCTGCATTCTACAGAACTCCAGACTTTTCACTAATTCTAAACTGCTATTTCTTAAAGTAAGATGGGTAGAGTGCTTAGTGCTGAATATATATTTGTTTCTAGTTATTGGCATTTTAGTGCAGATAAACGGAAAGTACCTTTCACGGACTAAATTTCCTTTTGTGCTTAATTAAATAGTACAATAATTTATGGAGAAATGCCAGTAATTTCATAATACTGTGCAGATATGTTTGAACAGAGTAGTGTCCTAAAATGTCTACAAACAATCATAAACCTACTAGTAACATAATAAATAGTATTAATAATTGTAATTCGTTTTATTATTGAAGTAAAAATGCATTTTAGTTCGTAAAAGTTAATTTCCTTACTGTTACATTCAAATTGAAACAATCAAGACAAAATGAAAAAAAAAAACGGGAAACGCACCTCCATTTAGCATGAAGGAATGAAGGAAATTCGGAAATATGTGAGCAAAAGCAATTTACCAACACACACTTAAGTTTTTATTGTTGCTCTGGCTGACATTCGAACGAACCCAAATTAGGCAAATTTCGTTCAGGTGTCTTAATTGTCACACCACAGAGACGCGACCAACGTTCTGTGAATGTTAAGCATTCCTCGCACCCCATTAGAAACCGTTACTCTGCTAGTATCGATATTTAGAGATTGTTCCATACACGGAGGTTCTGCAGAGAAACATTGAAGCATATCATTCTTATACTATATTAATTTGAAAGTTGAAATATCAAATGTAACTGCATTCTCTCGCAACAGGAGTTTTTGCAGTAACCTTTTTCAACAGAACTTCCGTATACGGTAGAATGCCTAGATATTGACACGAGCAGGCTATTTTATTCCATTAAGACACCTGAAATGCTCTACAGACATATAAAATTGACCCGAATGTGGTGTAATGATTAGGAAAGCCCTCAAACAGCAATCAGTAGTTTTCTTGCAATAGACTTAAAAAAATAAAATAAAAATAAAACTGCTTATGCATTTGTTATGAAGCTTTTATCAATATGCGATTTAAAATTCATCCCGTATGTTGCTATGGATATCGACTTCAGGGTCAATATGAGCTATGTGCCGGTCAGAACCTAATGGGGACCAGTAGTCGACAGGCACGAGATGGGTATCATTCAATTCGTATTAACGAGTAGATAAATAATTGATATGCCACTTTCCAGAAAATACAATTTTAACCCGGAAAATTAATAAAAAATCGGGACTGAGCAATGCGGACCAGTTGTCGACAGGGACGAGATGGGTATCATTCGATTCGTATTAAAGAGTAGATCAATAATTGATATGCCATTTTCCCAAAAATTCAATTTTAACCCTGGAAATTAATAAAAATTCGGGATTTTTTGCAGTGGGGACCTGTTGTCGACCGAGACGAGATGGGCATCATTCGATTCGTATTAACCAGTAGATCAATAATTGATATGTCATTTTCCGGAAAATACAATTTTAACCCGGAAAATTATTAAAAATTCGGGATTTTGGGCAATGGTGTCCAGTTGTCGACAGTGACGAGATGGGTATCATTCGATTCGTATTATAGAGTAGATCAATAATTGATATGCCGTTTTCCTGAAAATTCAATTTTAACACGTGAAATTAATAAAAATTCGGGATTTTGTGCAGTGGGGAACAGTTGTCGACAGAGACGAGATGGGTATCATTCGACTCGTATTAACGAGTAGATCAATAAATGATTTGCCATTTTCCCGAAAATTCAATTTTAACCCGGGAAATTAATAAAAATTCAGGATTTTGGGCAATGGGGACCAGTTGTCAACAGGGACGAGATGGGTTTCATTCAATTCGTATTAACGAGTAGATCAATAGTTGATATGCCATTTTCCCGAAAATCCAATTTTAACCCGGGGAATTAATAAAAATACGGGACTGAGGAATAAGGACCAGTTGTTGACAGGGACTAGATGGGTATCATTCATTCGTATTACCGAGTAGATAAATAATTGATATGTCATTTTCCCGAAAATTCAATTTTAATCCGGGAAATTAATAAAAATTCAGGATTTTGGGCAATTAGGACCAATTGTCGACAGGGACGAGATGGGTATCATTCGATTCGCATTAACGAGTAGATCAATAATGTATATGCAATTTTCCCGACAATCCAATTTTAATCCACGGAATTAATAAAAATTCGGGATTTTGGGCAATGCGGACCAGTTGTCGACAGGGAGGAGATGGGTATCACTCGATTCGTATTAACGAGTAGATCAATAATTAATATGCCATTTTCCCGAAAATCCAATTTTAACCCGGGGAATTAATAAAAATTTGGGACTTTGAGCAATGGGGACCAGTTATCGACAGGAACGAGATGGGTATCATTCGATTCATACTAGCGAGTAGATCAGTAATTGATATCCATTTTCCCGAAAATCCAATTTTAACCCGGGGAATTAATAAAAATTCGGGACTTTGAGCAATGAGGACCAGTTGTCGACAGGCACGAGATGGGTATCATTCGATTCGTATTAGCCAGTAGATCAATAATTGATATGTCGTTTTCCAGAAAATACAGTTTTAACCCGGAAAATTATTAAAAATTCGGGATTTGGGGCAATGGGGTCCTGTTGTCGACAGTGACGAGCAGGGTATCATTCGATTCGTATTAAAGAGTAGATCAATAATTAATATGCCGTTTTCCTGAAAATTCAATTTTAACCCGGGGAATTAATGAAAATTCGGGACTTTGAGCAATGGGGACCAGTTGTCGACTGGCACGAGATGGGTATCATTCGATTCGTATTAGCCAGTAGATCAGTAATTGATATGCTATTTTCCCGAAAATCCAATTTTGACCCGGGGAATTAATAAAAATTCGGAACTTTAAGCAATGGGGACCAGTTGTCGACAGGCACGAGATGGGTATCATTCGATTCGTATTAGCCAGTAGATCAATAATTGATATGTCGTTTTCCAGAAAATACAGTTTTAACCCGAAAAATTATTAAAAATTCGGGATTTGGGGCAATGGGGTCTAGTTGTCGACAGTGACGAGCAGGGTATCATTCGATTCGTATTAAAGAGTAGATCAATAATTAATATGCCGTTTTCCTGAAAATTCAATTTTAACACGTGAAATTAATAAAAATTCGGGATTTTTTGCAGTGGGGACCAGTTGTCGACAGAGACGAGATGGGTATCATTCGATTCGTATTAACAAGTAGATCAATAAATGATATGCCATTTTCCCGAAAATTCAATTTTAACCCGGGAAATTTATAAAAAAATTCAGGATTTTGGGCAATGGGGACCAGTTAATACGAATCGAATGATATCCATCTCGTCCCTGTCGACAACTGGTCCGCATTGCTCAGTCCCGATTTTTTATTAATTCCCCGAGTTAGAATTGGATTTTCGGGAAAATGGCATATCAATTATTGATCAACTCGTTAATACGAAATGAATGAAACCCATCTCGTCCCTGTCTACTACTTTTCCCCATTGCCCAAAATCCGGAATTTGTATTAATTTCCCAGACTAAAATTGGATTTTCGGGAAAATTGCATGTCAATTATTCATCTACTCGTTAATACTAATCGAATGATAGCCATCTTGTCCCTGTCGACAACTGGTCCTCATTGTTCAAATTCCTGAATTTTTAATAATTTCCCGAGTTAAAATTGGATTTTCGGGAAAATGGCATATCAATTATTTATCTACTCGTTAATACTAATCGAATGATACCCATCTTGTCCCTGTCGACAACTGGTGCTCATTGCTCAAAGTCCCGAATTTTTATTAATTTCCCGGGTTAAAATTGCATTTTCCGGAAAATGGCATATCAATTATTGATCTACTCGTTAATACGATTCGAATGATATCCATCTCGCCCCTGTCGACAACTGTTCCCCATTGCCCAAAATCCTGAATTTTTATTAATTTCCCGGGTTAAAATTAAATTTTCGGGAAAGTGGCATATCAATTATTGATCTAATCGTTAATACGAATCGAATGATACCCATCTCGTTCCTTTCGACAACTGGTCCCCATTGCTCAAAGTCCCTAATTTTTATTAATTTTCTGGGTTAAAATTGGATTTTCGGGAAAATGGGATATCAATTATTGATCTAATCGTTAATACGAATTGAATGAAACCCATCTCGTCCCTGTCGACAACTGGTCCCCATTGCCCAAAATCCTGAATTTTTGACGAAGATGATGACCTTATACAGAACATAAACACATTATATTTATAAATGCTATAAACCAATTAGTTTGGGTAAATACTAGAAGATACATGTCTCATCAATTTATCAACATTTGCGTATACATATTTATGTTCACAAAATTTGCAAGATACTTACTTTTCTTTATATTTTAGGACGTAACATTACCATGCACGACCTTTCATTCTACCCATTTCTCGAAATTTCATACGTTAATTCGCATGTAAAAGAAGTACGAGTACGTCTTCAGTAATTCGAGTCAGAGAAAGGAGACAGACCGACGTCTATTACTAATGGTGGTTCAGGGTTTATTAATAGTGCTTCATCTCTATTTCTACATAATTCTAAATTACTTTACAAAATTGTTCCTCTTCATCATTTGTAAATTAGTACTTGGCTAATTTTGGCTGTTCTTTAGCATTGGGGACCAGCTTTTGCACCTTCTTTTTTGCGATATTCTATTCCGATGCGGTTGTTTTATGGTTTCATACGTTAAATTACGTTACCAACATTAAATTCAAACAGCATTGCAGAGCGAGCGTTAACGAATGAAGGCGGGTTAGAGTCCCGCATGGCACGTTGTTTTCTATCTGTGTTACCAACAATTCATTTTCTTTTCTCACATAAATCACTTCCACTTACTTTTCCGTTTTGTACAAATCCCCTACTACCTTAAAAAAATATGTTCGATACTTTCTTGACAACTTTAACATCACTATCAACTCATTTCTTGCGTAAATCATCCTACTTTTTGCTAGTTTTGGCCTCCTATACTAAACAATTACCCTACTTTTTAGTGCAAATGGACCTTAAAAAAATCATATTATTAGTTATATAAAGTATCGTCAAATAATTTTAAATTTTTTAACCTCCAAATTCTTCAAAACCGAGAAGTAAATCATAATATATTAAAATAAAGTAATTAGTCATATGGTTCTTATAATTTGGAAGATAAAGTAAAAAAATGGAAATAAATTCCTTCCCGGGAATTTATAGGCCAGGGAAAAAACCTGGCAATATTCCCATTTTTAAATTCCTTCCCACCGGGAATATTCCCACTGCTCATCACTAGCCTCAGCCACAGTGAGGCCTACAACAAAAAACTAAGCAGCAAAAGGTACGTAGTATTATTATTTAATATTATTTATTATTGTTTGTTTCCTGTGCAAACCTTGTCTTGTGTTGCTTGTGGCTGCGCGCTTCGCTTGTCTGCTCCTCTACACTTTGTCGTCCTCCTAGCTGCCCTTGCAGTGACGTCGTGTCACCAGCCAATCAGCGTCCCTTAACCGATATAACCCCCAGTGTTACCAGATTGGGCTACAAGTAGCGGATTGGGCTATTTTTAAAGTGCTCCCGCTACTAAAATTTCAAATTGGGCGACACCCTACTTTTTGGGATACATGTAATTTTCTGTGAGCTACAAATCTTCAAAATACGCTACTTTTTAAAATTTTATTTTGAATAGTTTTGTTTGTTGAATATTTCTATTCACAATGAAGAATAATTTTACTAAAACGCAACATGTTCGATATTCATTCAATTCTTTCTTAGTACTTTTTAATCTTAAGATCTGGAAGCACTGAAGACTTGTTGAGTCTTGAGTTGGCACCACACATTCGGGAATTTCCCGGCAAGAAGCTAGAGATTTAGTCTGAACTAATGATGGGCAGTGGGAATATTCCCGGTGGGAAGGAATTTAAAAATGGGAATATTCCCGGGTTTTTTCCCTCGCCTATAAATTCCCGGGAAGGAATTTATTTCCATTTCTTTACTTTATCTTCCAAATTATAAGAACCATATGACGAATTACTTTATTTTAAATTATTATGATTTACTTCCAGGTTTTAAAGAATTTGGAGGTTAAAAATTTAAGATTTTTTGACTGTACTTTATATAATTAATAATATGATTTTTTAAGTTCCATTTGAATTTGCACTAAAAAGTAAGCTAATTGTCTATATTGTGGGGCCAAAACTAGCAAAAAGTAGGATGATTTGCGGAAGAAATGAGTTGATAGTGATGATCAAGTAGTTATGAAAGTATCGAACACAATTTTTTAAGGCAGTAGGGGATTGTGGTTTATGTGAGAAAAGAAAGTGAATTGTTGGTAACGAAAATATAAAACAACGTGCCATGCGATGCTCTAACCAGCCTTCACTCGCTAACGCTCGCTTTGCAATGCTGCCTCAATTTAATGTTGGTAACGTAATTAAACTATTAAACGATAAAACACCGCATCGGAATATAATATAGCAAAAAACTAGGTGCAAAAGCTGGCCCCCAATGCTAAATAACAGCCAAAATTAGCAAAGTACTAATTTACAAATGATGAAAAGGAACCATTTTGTAAAGTAATTTAGAATTAAGTAAACTTATATAGAAATAGAGATGAAGTACTATTAATAAACCCTGAACAACCATTAGTAATAGACGTCGGTCTGTCTCCTCTCTCTGACTCGAATTTCTGAAGAGGTACTTGAACTTCTTTTACATGTGAATTAACGCATGAAAGTTCGAGAAATGGGCAGGAGCAAAGGTCGTGTGTGGCAATGTAACATGCAAAATTACAAAGACAGGAAAGTATCTTGCAAATATTGTGAACATACATATTTATGCGCAAATGTTGACAAAATTATTTATAACATTTAAAAATTTAATATGTTTATAATATCAGTAGTAAAGTCAAGTTTAGAAAAGCCACTTACATGTAAATTTATTTTTGAAATATATTTACTTTTTTAGGATCCTATTGTAAATAAATATCAATTTATGCGTACTCTCTAAATATAACAGAATATTAATAAAATAGTATAACATCGTTCAGAATATACATTCTAAAGACTCCTCTGGGGACAACACTAATACTGTGATATGAAAACGAATTTATCTTTGAAGTCATAATATAATAATAGAATGCACTTTTCTTTGTGATTGTACATAAATTCCCGGGAAATTTCCATTTTTCGGAATCTTCCCGGGAATATTACCGAAAAATATCTTCCCGGAAATTTACCAATCACTATCTCTGACACTAATTTCTGAAAAGGTACTCGGACTTCTCTTACATGTGAATTTCGAGAAATAGGTAGAATGAAAGGTCGTGTATGGCAGTGTTACGTGCTAAAATATAAAGATAAGTAAATATCTTGCAAATTTTGTGAACATAAATTTGTATGCACAAATGTCGTTAAATTGGTGAGACATGTGTCTTCTGGCATTTACCCAATCTAATTGATTTAAAACATTTATAAATTTAATGTGTTTATAATATCAGTAGTAGAGTCAAGTTTAGCAAATCAACTTACATATAAATTTAAACTGCTTAGCTGTTTAAAAGTATTAGGACTTACTATATGATTTTTTCACACATATTTAATTGATAGAACATATTGTAAGTAAATATACATTTATGGGTACTCTCTAAATATAATAAAGTGTTAATAAAGTAACATAGTACCGTTCAGAATATACATTTTAAAGAATCCTTTGGGGGCAACAGTAATAATATGTTGTCCCTTTTGATTATATCAGAATTTTTATTTCTGATATAAAAATTAATTCCACTTTGAAATCATAATATAGTAATAGAATGCAATTTTCTTTCTGATTGTACATAAATTCCCGGATAAATTCCCATTTTGGGAATCTTCCCGGGAATATTCCCAGGGAATATTCCCGAAAAATATATTCCCGGGAATTTACCCATCACTAGTCTGAACATCAAGTGTCGGGAGTGTTTATGTCGTGTGAACGATTTTTGAGTATTTACACGTTCTGTAAGTTCTTTTAGTATTAGAAATATCATAATTGAACGCGGAAATTAAGTAACATAACGCTTATAGTATAGGATCACTGTGTGTCCGTGGTTACGCGTTACTGCCTGAAATATTTTACATGAGTAGTAGTTGAACGGTGTTGTGTGAAGTGAACATCACGAATTTAAGTGTATCAGTGTAAATGTTTGTGAAAAGGGTTGCGCTCCATATTACTTAACATAATGGGTAAGTGGAGTAAATACAATAAAAGCTTCCAGACTGCATGGCTTTCTGATAGGGAATTTAGTAAGTGGATTGAAGAAGTGAAGAATGATAATGAAAAAGCGTACTGTAAACTTTGCAAAGTGTATCTCAGAGCTCACAAGACGGATTTAAGCAAACACGCATCAACTTCAAAGCATATTAAAAATGCCTCTTTCATCACTTCTCCATCTCAACAAAGACTGACAACCGTATTTTCCCAAAAGTGTATGATTACTACTCTTGAACTCAAGTTAGCTGCGTTTGTTGCTTGCCATACAAGCATTAGAAATGTTGATCATTTAACTGAGTTGATGAAAAGTGAATTTCCTTCGTCCAGTTCATCGTCAATGGCGATAAACACGGGCAACTTAAAAATGCATCGAACTAAGTGCTCTGATATTATTAAGAATGTCATAGCTCCTGCAATACTGCAGGAACAAATTGAGGGTGTTATGGATCATGTTTTTCTCTTATTATTGATGAATCAACCGATATTTCTTGTGTGAAACATTTATGCTTGTGTATTAGATACTATAACCAAAGGATAATCGAATAGTATCTCAATTCCTTGGATTAATTCCTGTCACAGTTACTACTGCAGAGGTACTGCATGATGCTGTTAAAAAAATTTTGTCCGCTATTGGTATAAATATTCAGCAATGCTTTTCTATTGCAACTGATGGTGCATCTAATCTGTGCGGTAATAATAATTCTCTTTACACACACATGAAAAAAGAAAACCCAAATATAATATTAATAAAGTGCATCTGCCATTCTCTTCATTTATCGTGTTCACACGCATCAGAGGAATTGCCTGGAAATATAGATTATTTGCTCAGAGAAACATATAACTGGTTTCACAGATTTGCTTTGCGTAATGATTCCTATATGGAACTATATAAATTGATAAACGATGGCGAGGAACCCTTGAAACTTCTTCCTATTTCTTCTACACGGTGGCTAGCAAGAAGCAACTGTGTAAAGAGAATCCTACATCAGTGGGATGCTTTGCAGTTGCATTTTAATATAGTTTATTCTAACTGTGATAGATATTATGCTAGGGAGTTATCTGCTATCTATTCTGATGCCGCGAATAAATTATATTTAACATTCATGATGCCGGTACTAAGAGAGTTTGAGAAAATAAATTTACTATTCCAAAAGGATATGGCCGATATCTGCAGTGTGTTAGAAGATTTACACAGCTTTGCTTCATCATTGTTGAGAAGAATTTTACGTCCTTCTTGCGCAAATGTTGACATTGAAAGTATTTTGAATATTGTTGATGAAGATGATTACGTTTCATACGAAAATGCTGATTTCGGTTATGAATTTTCCAATTTATTAGCAGAAAACTTAGCTTCAGGCAATATATCTTCAGAACAAGGGCGCTACATACAACAGCGTTGTTTCCAATTCTTAGAAAGAGCGTGTAAGGAACTATTAAATCGTATTCCCAGAAATAAGGAAATTCTACTAAAGATTCTTAACCTTTCTAATAAAATCTGTTTGTCTCACACGCGACCGCCATTTTCCGCTCTACCATTACAATTATTATCTAAGGGGTCTCAGGTTGGTGAGATAGAAAATCAGTGGTGTTCCCTGCTGACAATGGACTGTGATAATATTGTTCCTGATGGCGTACCAACAAATGGAGCAGATTTCTGGTGATTCCGTTCTTAAAGAATTGTTTCAATTTGCACTGACTACATACAGCTTACCAATTAGCAATGCAACAGTTTAAAGATATAACATGACGGGTTTCGTTTCTTACCTGTCCCTGTTCGGGAAGACATTTCTATAACAAGAAGGGTTCGGTTCTCGTTTATCCCTGTGAGGGAAAGCCATTTCTATAACACGATTGGTTCGTGTTCCTGTTCGGGAAAGCCATAATTGTGACCCGACTGGGTTCGTATCTTGTTCGGTACGCCTTTCTAGTAACAGTACTGGGTTCGATCCTTATGTGTCCGTTATCAGAGTAAAGCCTATATAAGATTATGTAGTTTGGATTTTACAGATTCCAAGGTGGGCTCGGACATCTACAATGGTCCGGGATTCGATCCCCTACAACTTGTATGTCTCCTTTAGTATTTATCAACAATTCGGATCATCCATCTAAGCCTACCATATAACTCCTGAACACATGATATGGAGTTCGAACCAGAACGTTTTAGAGAATCAACATAAAAGCGGAAACCAATTTTATTTGTAGCGCTGATGCAATTTATTAATGTACGAATTACTAATTTGCATAGGCGCTAATCACTCATGCTGTAAAGAACAATAAATCAGATTATTTCGTAAAATTAACATATATATATATATATATATATATATATATATATATATATATATATATATATATATATATATTAAACCATGATTATTATTTTGAAAGGATACTATTAAGCTTTACACTTTAATTAACAACACTAAAACTTTACGAACAAATATTACAAAACTTTCTGGCACTTCAATTGGAAAACTGGATGTGATTATTATATTTTAATTTAGGCCCATTTATTATTAAATACGCGGATGACGCTGTAGCCACGAATTATTCGTTATATTTCGTTACATTGTTGATTTCTGAAATTCACTGTCTCTGTTCACTCACTTTGACACTTATAAGGAAACTATTTTAGCGATTCCAGGGGGAGATGTCCCAAAGGTTGCGGGTTGCTTTCGTTTCATCTTCTTTGCGATGGACAGGTTGGTTGTACTGCTTGTCTCCTCCATGTCACTGAGACACCTTTTAGGTCACGTTTTCAGACGAACATTTTAAAATTATTGGTAATCTTCATTATTATAGCATTGATTCAATATTATAATATTTAAAATTTACTACGTTTCACACTTGATAAAAATAAAACATTATTTTGAGTTGCTTGTTCATTCTAGTTGTTAGCACCAGTTTCTCGTGGTAACTTCACCGAGTGTATATGTCAGACTACTGCACCTTTTCTCTCCGTCTCCTCGCGTTGCTAGGCAACAGTTCAGTTCGCTTCGCAGTTTGGTGATGTCAAAAGTTAAAACTAGCTATGACAACCCATAGATAGGAAATTTTAGAGACGACGTTTGTCCATTGTGCTGAATTTTAGCTCCTTATTTGGGAAGGAGAGAGGAACTCTACGATCTCCGTCTCAGACGAGACGCACATACATATATGCATATTCGTTTGTTGGCTGAGAGAAAAATTCTTGAGACCACTATTATGCGAGGTTCATTTAAAAAGTTAAAATTTTCTTGATAAATATTCAATGAGCTGAACCGTATGTTTACAAAGACGCTCGACAGGACGTTTGTTTTTGAGCGGAGATGAAAAACAAACAGAACCCTGCAACACTGATCACTTCACTAGTGTCACCAAATTTCATTCACTGGTTCTCAAAGGGTTAACATCACTTAACTCTTCTTGAGATGATATAACGAATAATTTTTAAAGTCCTTTCGGAAGTACGGTAACGAACACGTGGGCCATACGAAACGAATTTCGGATTACAGTTGGGCCATAATTTCAATATAGTTTATCAATGTCTTTTATTATATTAATATTTGTCGTTTTAAAATAATTAAGTGCCATAATTTCAAACACATCAAAACGTAAACAAAGTTTTCATCATTTTCGTTCAAAATAGCATATTAGATAATTCGAATAACTAATGACTGGTACTGTTTACCATTAAATACAAAATATTACATTTATAAATATATTTGATAATTATTGTAACCTAAAATATTTACTAATTTAGTGCCTTGTATTCTTAAGTGTAACATGAATTAATTTTCTTACTATTATAAAAAAAAGCATTCATTTTCAATATTTACTTTCATTAAAAGCAACTTTTAACATTCTTGGAAACTAACACAACAAATATATATTCATTTCCATTTATTTTTACTAGTAATGGTATTATTTCCATTATTATTACTACTATAAAACAAATATATAGGGCACAAATTCAAGCATGAACACACGGAAATATTTTCAGAATATTGGTTACGGTATGATAAATTTTTACTTAAATCTACAACAATACTAATTAATCATAATATTTTACATTTATTACATTCTGGTTAAAACTTGACCAAGAATGGACTGAGCAGTGGATGGTTTGTCAAACCATTACACTTTTTAAAGTGTCTGCTCTCCTAAATTTCGAAGATACCTACCCACATTAAAGTTTTCATTTATTTCCAACCCGGAGACGAGGGTTACTTATAGAATAAAAGGTTTATATTAAAAATAATATAGAAGGGTATAATACGAAAATTGCCTACATCGGGCCTTACATAAATATAATGTTACCCAAAAGTGGGAGGGAACCTCATCTCAATAACTTGGCATACATCTTTGCTGGTTTTGTCATTACTTTAGAAAAGAAAATACCAACGGCCATCTGGAAGACGCATAGCTAATCACAGATGCCTGCTTATTTCGTATCAAATAATTTTTTTGAAATATCAAAACCATTGCAAGTGTCGATATCATATAATGCAAGCAGTCCGGTATAACAAAGTTGTTTGTTTATCCTACACCTACTCGAGGTTTTTTTCAACACAAAAACAATTTTCAAAGGTTTCATTTGCCAATAAACAAGTAATGTGAATGCATATACTAGTACGAGTTTTCATCAATTCTGATTACATTTGAAAGCGGTAGCTCAAAACACAAAATCGGTTTCTCAACACAAGAAATTGACTAACTTATCGCTGCTTGAGTAGCAATTACTTCTCTTTTGTAATAATTTTCGATGTGCACCAACTTTACGGTATTCAGAGTGAACACTAAATTGTATTTTTTGTTTCACTAGGTTTTTCCATTTACCTGTATGTTGAACCTTTTTTATTACGTCACGATTAGCTGATAGCACACTACTGATAGTGGTTGATGATTGACTTTTAATTTTACTATCATATGCATTCTCAAATCGGTTAAACGTGAAAGGTTTGTTCACCCGATTGCCACATTCTTCTTGAAAAGGTTCGTGGTTTTTATTACTTGCAGGTGATGCGTGGTCAGTACCTGACCCCTTTACTAAGTTATTGATCGCTAAGTTACTAGTGTGATTTGATTTAAAATTTCGGTCACTTCTTTCAAAAATACACGTAGAGTATTGGTTACTATGGTGCGACAAAACAACTTCACGTTCACGACTTCTTGTCTGAGCATTGGTACAACTGTGACATTCACTTCTTAAAGAGCCTTTACGAATACACTTAGAAAATTTTGAAAAACAATACAACATGCGTTTAACTCTTTTCAGTTTCCGTCTGACTTTACATACTTTCTTTTTATATTGCCGGTGCTTTTTGCCATATCGAACCTGTAAATTATATTTCCATACCATTTGACAAACTACATTTCGTAACGTACTGAAATTTTCTTGACAGGTTTTTAATCTCTCTTCCCACGTTACTGAGTTATGGTCATTACCATTAGGCCTAACTGGCGTAAAGCCGTTTGTACAATCTTCTAAATACACAATTTGAGTGCAAGTAACTATGCAAAAGGTGACATACTTCATTTGTTCTATCTGTATGTTTTTAACTTTCAGCTCACAGCTTAAAGAACTACTCTTCTCTTGACAAATCTCTACAACCCTAACAGACACAAAAAATAAACAAGTTTTGTGAAACGGAACGCATTCTAATTTACTGGTTAGCAAGGTGCCATAGAAACAATTTTCCTCTAATAAACATAATACACTACAAGGTTGCGTGAATGGGCCGCTCTCGCCTTCATTCTCAACGCAATTTATTACCACTCTAGTAAACCTTTCTGTAGTGACGCACGCATTGCATCCATAAATGCCTTTTGTTCCTTTGCAAAACAAACAAGCAACAGCTGGAACAGCTGGCTGCTCACTCATGCACAGAGCTACGCTGTACGTGACCAACTCGATGGTTGGTGGAGGTTACAAAGAGACAGCTGGGTTGCACTCGTTATTCTTTTTTCTTTCTGTTTCTTTTCTTTCTAAAATGCTATTCGAGAGAGACAAAACAAATTGTTTGGCTTGGCCTAACTCAACGTTAACGTAACTGACAACAGGAATTATTTCTTTTTCTACCTTCAATTCACACTCAGATATTTCTTCAACCTGTTCAAATTTATTATCAAAAAATTCAACATTGGCTTGATTTAAAACAACAGGTGGTAACTGAAAACTAACGCATGGCAAAATAGTACAACTTTCAACACATTCATTTTTCACTGTTCGTGCGTATGCTTTCTGAGCTACGGGGGCAACGTCCCACAAAATTCCTTCAAACTCAGATTCAACAAATTCAAAATTACTTCTAGCAAGTTTTATTTCTAATGGTAGTTTTTCTTTTACAACTCTCGTAATTTTGAATACTTTCTAACTTATTAACATTTACAAAGGGATGCAGAAATGTTACAGTTTCAGGAGGATCTACAACCTTAACCCCTTTTGGTGGTACTGTTTTACAATTTACCTTCTGTTCATCGCTGGAATCCTTATTACAACTAATATTGTGATATTTTAAATACTTTTTGTAAATCCTTTTAGCTAACCTTTTTTTTTCAGTACGTACGATATCTGAAATTTTGAAGTCGATCTTCAACTTATGTTTAATGTCTGACAAAGAAACAGATTTTGATTTAAAAATACATTCATCTTTAAACTTGCGATAAAGCTCAGATTTGCGTATTTCATGCATTTCAGCCACAATTTTAACTCCTGCTCTATGTTCTATATTGCTTTCTAAAAGAAATTTTGCAGCTTCCTGTTTAGCTCTTTTACGAATTTTAGATGCTTCCTGATCTACTTTCAAAGTATTTTCAACTTCTCGCAATGTAAATGGTTCTATTCTATATCTGAATTGCCTTTCTACCATTACATACTCTG
Organism: Thermobia domestica; assembly: GCF_964235325.1. Taxonomy (NCBI): domain Eukaryota; kingdom Metazoa; phylum Arthropoda; class Insecta; order Zygentoma; family Lepismatidae; genus Thermobia; species Thermobia domestica. Next base: position 268,189,545 of record NC_137460.1, on the reverse strand, counting down.
TTTCTTTTAATATTTTTCGCATCTCCTTCATGACAGGTATCATATTTCCATTCACATACATGATGACTGATTTACGAATACCAAAACAACAAAATTAAAAGGCAAGAAAAGGCACTACGATTTACCTTGATCAAAAATACAATTAGCGTCGCTTTTATGTGGTTTTATCAAACGTTCCAGTACATAAATTACTATTTTCAATTTAGCGGTTCAGGAATTCTGTCTCAGTTCGGAGCGCCATTATTGTGACCGGAAAGGTTCGTGTTCCTGTTCGGGAAAGCCATTTCTATAACATGACGGGTTTCGTTTCTTACCTGTCCCTGTTCGGGAAGACATTTCTATAACAAGAAGGGTTCGGTTCTCGTTTGTCCCTGTGAGGGAAAGCCATTTCTATAACACGATTGGTTCGTGTTCCTGTTCGGGAAAGCTATAATTGTGACCCGACTGGGTTCGTATCTTGTTCGGTACGCCTTTCTAGTAACAGTACTGGGTTCGATCCTTATGTGCCCGTTATCAGTGTAAAGCCTATATAAGATTATGTAGTTTGGATTTTACAGATTCCTAGGTGGGCTCGGACATCTACAATGGTCCGGGATTCGATCCCCTACAACTTGTATGTCTCCTTTAGTATTTATCAACAATTCGGATCATCCATCTAAGCCTACCATATAACTACTGAACACATGATACGGAGTTCGAACCAGAACGTTTTAGAGAATCAACATAAAAATGGAAACCAATTGTATTTGTAGCGCTGATGTAATTTATTAATGTACGAATTACTAATTTGCATAGGCGGTAATCACTCATGCTGTAAAGAAAAATAAATCAGATTATTTCTTAAAATTAACATATATATATTTAAACCATGATTATTATTTTGAAAGGATACTTACTATTTCGCTTTACACTTTAATTAACAACACTAAAACTTTACGAACAAATATTACAAAACTTCCTGGCACTTCAATTGGAAAACTGGATGTGATTATTATATTTTAATTTAGGCCCATTTATTATTAAATACGCGGATGACGCGGTAGCCACGAATTATTCGTTATATTTCGTTACATTGTTGATTTCTGAAATTCACTGTCTCTGTTCACTCACTTTGACACTTATAAGGAAACTATTAGCGATTCCAGGGGAAGATGTCCCAAAGGTTGCGGGTTGCTTTCGTTTCATCTTCTTTGCGATGGACAGGTTGGTTGTACTGCTTGTCTCCTCCATGTCAAAGAGAAACCTTTTAGGTCACGTTTTCAGACGAACATTTTAAAATTATTGGTAATCTTCATTATTATAGCATTGATTCAATATTACAATATTTAAAATTTACTACGTTTCACACTTGATAAAAATAAAACATTATTTTGAGTTGCTTGTTCATTCTAGTTGTTAGCACCAGTTTCTCGTGGTAACTTCACCGAGTGTATATGTCAGACTACTGCACCTGTTCTCTCCGTCTCCTCGCGTTGCTAGGCCACAGTTCAGTTCGCTTCGCAGTTTGGTGATGTCAAAAGTTAAAACTAGCTATGACAACCCATAGATAGGAAATTTTAGAGACGACGTTTGTCCATTGTGCTGAATTTTAGCTCCTTATTTGGGAAGGAGAGAGGAACTCTACGATCTCCGTCTCAGACGAGACGCACATACATATATGCATATTCGTTTGTTGGCTGAGAGAAAAATTCTTGAGACCACTATTATGCGAGGTTCATTTAAAAAGTTAAAATTTTCTTGATAAATATTCAATGAGCTGAACCGTATGGTTACTGTGACCAATATATGCGTCGTGGTTCGGATTAACTTTTTATTCTCATATGCTCCCCTTTTTCTTGATCTTAATTCCCAGTTACGCTACGACGAGTATGGTCACTGCCCATGCCTACAATTCCGACTTGCGGTGACTGGGAACACGGCAGACGAAAATGCAGACAACGTGAAATATCTGTTAAGCTACACTCATGGTAAAACTAAACATTGAATGTACAACAAATGACAAAATCACTTTTATAGAAAGAATGTAATGTTACTGTATAAGCACAAATAGATGCATTCAAGTTTGAAATATATCTATGATTAACAATTCATTATTAATAACGACGAGGTGGCTTGGCTTAACTAAAAGTTGACACTAGTGATTCTTCGGCTAGCCTTATGAGTTGCTCCCTCGACGTCCTGTATCCAAATGTGCGCGCTGTTTCAGGGGTTGAAATCCTAGGTTTGAGTCCCGACTGCTCTTTCCTCAGTAAGTATCCCAAGTGGTGCTATGAGTATGATGTTGAATCCGTAGTCTCGGCCGACTCGTGCTTTGGGGCTTAGCTTCCATTCGTTATGGTGAATAGCAACTCTGATTGACTAATCGTATTAAAACGTTTTCGTAAATAAAACTATTGTGTTCAACTTCCAACACTTTAGTATTAGACTACAAGACGCACAGTCACTTAATTAACTGCTTAACTGGTTCACAAATTCAAGCCTTTTCGTAATGAATAATATATCTTTTCACTAATGCAGGCGTCATACTCGAAGATGAGCACGTTATGTTTTAGGCAGCAATGAACGCTGCTCTTGTGTGAGCGCGCTACGCACGGAAATTAGTAGCAGGAAGACTCCCTCAGACTGCTTGCTGCGGACTGAACGCTTTGTCTCGTTCACTATTCCATACATGTTCTCGGGGCTGGAGATCCCCGATGATGACGTATAATACCAATTTCACACTCTTTGGCTGGAGAAGTGCGGACATTTTAAATAGTCGAATCAGCGTTGAGCAATGACAAGAAGTAAAGTGTTTTAGCAACTTTCCCGTTTTTCCGGACTCAGGAGAACGTTCACAAAGGGAGTCATTGTTTCTGCGTCGTATGTCCATATTTGGTCACAAAATCTAGCTGAGGCCTACCAACACAGACGAAGATGCGTGCCGAAGAGATGAGGGGAGAGCTTCTAGAGTGTTCGGAATATACGAGGGTTGGTTAATAAAGTTTAAATTAGGTCTGTTTTTTTCCAATACCTCTTTTAAATTTAAAGAAAATGAGCCTTAGACCGGGGACATCCTATTGGGGCCTGAACAGTATCCGAGCAAATTGATTCAATTTGTGAAGAGAACCCTGGCCGTTGAAGGGTTAATGGTCCAAACTAAAATGTCACTTGAGGGTTATTATATCGTTGAACGTTCTGTATATGAATCAACTATCACTGGGAACTCACCATAAGAATTCGGTTTATCGGACTGTACTGTATGTAATATATTTCACTAATTCACTGAAGTGTTACTAGAAAATCGCTATATTGTGGAGTACCCTGTACATGAATCGAAGATCGTTGGGGACTTACCATAGAAATTCGGTGTATTGGGATTGCACTGTACATATCACACTTCACTTAGTAATTGTGAGGTTGTTCGCCCTGTATGACAACAAGCCACCTTTATTAAAGCCACCTATCATGTTCATAAAGCCACCTTTTGTTTTTATATAGCCACCTTTAAGTTCCGACTAAGCCATTTTTATCCCACCATTGATAAATTGTTCCTTATTAATTTATTTATATTTTCAGTTTATAGTTCCTTTTATTTGTTTACTTACTTTTTCAAAGATCGGTTTCTCACCATAATTAAATGTACTTTGGTTTACTGTTCAATCATTTTTCACTAAACACATGATATACTCAAACATGTTAAGCCAAATAAATGTACCAATAAACATTGACACAGAAAATACTTAACTACTAAACAATAGCAACAATGTGTATACCGATTTCGGAAGTGTAGCCTAACAACGGAATGAACGTTAATATCGGAATTCCTAATCTCTGTATTTTATGTAGTGTAGTGTGTGTATACGCACCCTTTTACAACAAACTTGATTAATACTTAAATTTTCTTATTCAAAATTTTTATAACATTCGATTATCAAACATAAACATCTAATATAACTTCAAAATAATTATATCAACTTATATATATATTCATACATGCAGAATATTAATAACTTCAAAAAAAAATTCAAAACGAGAATTCGTAAAATAGTGATGACGTAAATCACATACCAATTATTCAAAATACTATATTTTCAGTTTACTAAAAATCAAAAATACTAAAAGAATTCAAAATCAAATATATTATGGAGTTTCAATAATCATATTGCTCAAACAACAAACAAAAGCTCTATTGGATTGCTTCAAATGAATTTGGATTCGAATGTCAACTTATATTTTTTTATTATCTGCATAACTCACAACAAACGTAAACTTTTTATTTTACTTATTTATTAATTGCAACAAGGATGTGGGCATCAACACTAGTGCACGGATCTTCTATAACATTGGCGAACATACGACTTTTGGCTGATGCAATCATTTCCGAATCTCATTTTCAACAAGCATCTTATTGGCAAAGGCAAATTACAACTCGATTCTACGGGCATTAATCGCAAACGCATATCACATAATAAGAGGGATTTACAATCCACCTCTAAAACATTAGACGCCTTCCCTACTCATCTAGCAGCAAGCTAGGTATTCGGTAAATTACAAGGAGTATCTATCTCCGAACGCGAACCGCCCTCTAATGGCCTTTGGTTTCACGTTAAGATACGCATATATCATAACAATAAACTCATATAAGGATGCCGCTCTATACAGCGTTTGGCATCTCAAAAATAGCCCTAACTCATTCATAATGCTCAATTGCCATTCGATTGAACTCAAACATATACAGCTCAAAACCGTTCACACGCAATCATTTTGTTCGCTCGATGACCATTATAAATATCAACATGACTAACAGATTTAAACTTGATTGCCTCAACATACTATAAGCAATGGAATCTATTAATTACTATTAAATTGTACAACAAACCAATTTCTTTCCATTCTTATTTCTTTTTTTTTCAAATTTTCAATTCTCAAAATTCTCAAATTCAATCTAAATTTCGTTACGTATTACTATTATGTGAGCTTATTGACAAGTGCTGATCCGAAACGATATTGCAAGCTTTCGAAAATAAAAAATAATCGGTTCAACAACAAGGTAATTCGTTAATTCTGATCATTCTATTCCAATGAACTGTGTAGCGAAAGCTTCATCTAACACTTCCCTCATATTGACATAGATAAAAACTCTAACAAAGTGAATGAAACAAAAAATTGTCATCTGTACGAATTATTTGACACAAAACGAAACAAAATTAGGTATTCTCTCCTTTATGTGAGTCGTTGAGCTATAGATAGACTTGCGAAAAATTATAAAAACGAAGTCTTATTTTAAATATGCTTACTACATAAACACTGCTTCTTCCTTTTGGAATATATATATATATTTTTCAAAAAGATAATATGTAAACGTAATACGATATATGAACAAAATAAATTCTAATTGTATTTTCATCACTAAATGCAAAATCTATTCATGAAACTAATAAAGTTAAAAAAGTAAGCAAAAACCCGCATATATAGTATTCTAACATTCCTACATATTACATTATTATATGCAAAATAGTTAAACTGTTTATCCATACACTTACGTTACATAACATAATTAAAATCTTTTAAACATTTCAATATATAAATGAGTTAAACGGCGGTTAAGACTTTCGAAGCGCCATCCTGCGTGCCATTGATTGACAAAGCAGGTCGTAAGTCATAAATTAAACAAAAATATAGGTTAATGAATTGATCCCGAAGATCAATGAGCGCTGACTTACTATTTTCTCATAGCTAAAGTGTGCGGGGTCGCTGAACTCCCCGACGATTTGAATAAAATCGCTTCTTCACGAAATCCTTGTTCCACCCAGCTGAATGCTCCACGCATTACAGCTATGACACAATCGGGTAAATTTTCCCAACCCCAATTGGGTTGTCAGTATCCAGACCTAAAAAAGGTGTTTAGGAAAAATAAATATATGAAGAGGACAATAAGAATACCCTAGGGGGGTGGGGGAATTTGATACTACAACCCTGCATCTGAATCATTAATCACTCATTAACTATAAATTATTTTAGGCTCGCTCATACCTACAAAATTAGTAGGTTTACAAAATATTATTTTAAAGAGCGCTAGCCGATACAAAAAATGTGTGGCCTCCTGGCGAAAATGCGTTTATCACTATCGGGATTACAGTCATATTTAGGAATAGTCACATCCGGGAGTAAAGTCACAATCGAGAATGTTTATCCACAAATCTAAATCCATAATCATCTACAATCTAAAATGACATTTTTTTCCAGCAAATTATAGAATTATAAATGCGTAAGAGAACGCTAAGCGGCTTTCAGCACGAACGTATTATGCTTAACTTTTTTTGAATGAGTAATAAAAAATGAACAACAGAGTGGTAATGTCCTCAACGAAACAAGAAAATAAGGTCAATACTACAAGTCTGAGAATGGCGATAATCAGTAGTTTGAAAATTATACAATGTTCAATTAAGAACCAACAGACTCTTCTCATACAAGAAAGATTGAAAAGAAATGAAATTAGAAGAAACATTTTCAAATCCTGAATTAATCATTGCATCTGACAAATATCATTTGTAATTGGAATATCGTATTCGTGGTTTCAATTAACTCTGAACAATTATTATTCACATTTTTTAATTCCGAAGATAAATTCATTTTAAAATTTTGAACAATATTTATCAAGTTTTATACAAAACTAAACCAATAATACAAACCTAAACCAATTACCAAGTTTCCATAATTTTTTTTGAAATGTTTAAAATGTATGTTTTTCATTTTAGAATTCAAATTTATCATAGGTAACACCACCTAAATAAAACAAACACTCCATATTCATCGATACCAAATTGTATCGGTTATTGTTGGATGTACTGTTTTAACATGATGCTATAACAAAACTTACAACTCTGAATGATAAACATATTCTCTAACAATATTTCGTGCATCTTTTATTATCTTATCTTGTCAACACAGTACAGCCAAAAGAAAAGAAGAGAAAAAGTGGTTTTCTAAGATCCAAACAAATACAATTTATTATCTCTTTTAAGTCAATTAAAAATAAATATCTAATAAAAATACGAAATTTTTAAGCGTCAATTAAATATCTTCTCCTTTTAAATATATATAATAAACATCACAAGCCAAAATGGAATTTTGAAGTGTGTGTGTGTAATTGCCAAATCACACACTAGCTGAGGCCCAATCGGACGCTACCCCGATTTCGTCACTTTAATTTAGAAAGAAATTAGTGACGCCCCTAAGGGTTGAATCATAGTTTTCAACCTTTTGCCTCTTCTTAACTTGTAGAACAGTTTTTATAATTAAATTCAATTAAGTTCAAAACTTCATTAACATCATAACAGGTACCAATTGACTTTGCATAACGAACATCATATGTGAATGGTTTCATAAACAGATTTATTAAATTCTACATTATTTTCAATTACTTTCAAAATCATACTAAATAATATTTAATTTTCAATGTTTCGACGCCTAACCAGTCTTATATTACAAAACTCATTATGCTTTTGCACATACTTAATGACAAAGTCAAATGAAAAGATTCATTAACTGAAGAACACACATTATTTTTCAAAGATCCAAATTTCATAATTAATTGTAATATTCGTCAGTATTTCTCTAATTGAATTTTCAAATATCTCAATAGCCTAACGCTTCTCTAAATGCCTAATAGTATGGGGACAGCTAAATGTTTATATAAACATACAAGGTAAATGAATAAAACTCGAAAAATGGAATGCTAAAATTTTAATAATGACGCTTGTAGACTGGAAGTACCTGAAAAGAAATAAAACATTCAAAATATAGGCATCCTAACAAGAATTTGATACAGAAGTTCTGTATCCAAAACGGGATAACCATAATTTTCAAAAGTGGTGGTGCATTGTTAAAATTTCAAAGTCCGAGATCGTGATCTAAATAGATTACCTATTTAAAATTTCCAATACTGCCCTTCCTCTGTTTTTCACATACATCTCTCATCTCCAAAAACTGCAAAGAAAGAATAAAACATGATATTTAAATGAACGTACCTGATTATGAATGGATACTGGTGGTTCCTCTGGATGGGCGCGTCGGTGACGGCATGCACACACTTGAAACTGAAAAACAAATTCCTAAATTTCGAAATTCGACGGGGAATAATTAAAATAAAATAATAATCTTTATGTTTCAATTGATGTCTCTAAAAGAAAAAAGTATGACTTCTTACTTTTCCATTTCACCTCAACTTTTTTTTCAATGCCATAATTGGAGTCCGCTGGAGTAGTTAGGCATAATGACCTTAAGACATTCGCTGGTCCATTCAGGTGAGCGCATGCAATAATCAGTGACGTACAAGTCACGTGTTTTGTACAGGAAATAATTTATCTTATGTATATTTTCCAATCGCACAGAACGTTGTTTAAGCTGTGTCTCAATATTGTCTTCACTCATTGGTTCTTGATGGTTATGAATTTCACACTCAGGTTGTAACAGAGGTAGGGGATCATCGATTGTCTCAAGTCGATGGGGAAGGTTCTGCAAATTACCAATTTCATCTTCAGGCAAGTGTTTCTTAGCCAACAATAACCAAGTATTGTACGTTGGCGGTGTAGGCGTCCAGACTTTGACCCTATCCATAGATTGATATCCTATACTTTCACCACTCAAAGGGTCCCGTAATTCAACTGCCCTGTCATTACTTGACACACTAGTACATATATATGGCCCACGGAAAAGATCAAAAAAATTTGCGATTGTTTCTTTATAAGGCTGCTTACATTATGCTGCCGCACAAATACAAAATCTCCAACGCGCACTAGACTTCTGTGTGCTTGAGTTTCATTCCATCTTGCATTCCTCTTTTTGATTTTTTTCAGTTCTTTTCATATTGGCCAAAACTAAATTATTGCTCCAATTTATCCCATCCTCGTCAGACACGTCTTCCTTAACATTAATACCAAAATGCAAAAATATTGGACGTGAAGAGTCAATGTTCAGGTGTAAACTAGGTGGTGAAACTCCCAGATTTTGTGAAATAGAGTAATTATACAAAAGTACAGCCTGTGTCAAATTCTCAGCCCACTCCGTATGTGATTGTGAACATAAAGTTCTTAATGTTTGAAACAGTTCTTTATTCACTCTCTCTACCAAAGAACTTTGAGCATGATAAACAGTACAGTATTTGATGACCACATTGTATTTTTTCATGGCTTGAACGAAACATTTAGAATGAAAGACTGGCGCATTATCTGATAGAATAAAACGAGGCAGTCCAAGCATAGGAAAATAATATTCTTCAAAACACCTAACAATCGCTTTGGCTGTGGAACTCCTCAATGCGAATGCAGTATAATATCGTGTATACAAATCCATAACGACAAGAGCAAAACGCTTCTGTGATTTTCCAATAGGGTATGCTCCTAACATATCGATGGAGATACAAACTCGCGGTCTTCGTGATGGAATGGTACTTAACAACTTGGCTGGTGGATGTTGATCCGGTTTCATTCGAGCACATGTAATACAATCTCTCACAAAATTTTTGACCGAAGTTCTTAATCCTTTCCAATGAAATGCTTTGGAAATGAATGCAATGGTCCTGTCGGTGCCTGGATGGCCTACATCAGAATGGTACGCGGTAAGTATGTTGTGCACCAAAACTGGCGGTATACAAATTTTCCATTTATTATGATGATGGAAGTCTCGAATGAGCAAAATATCATTTTCTAACTTATAGTTTTGTTTCCATGATCTGATGTTTCGAAATTCAATTTCGTACACCGTTCCTTCTAAAACACGTATGACGTTTCTTTAGTCTGGACATTCTCTTTGAAGATCCGCTAATCGCTGAGGAGAAATATTAAGAACTACATCTTGTAATACTTGGAACGAATGTACCTTAAGCAATCTGTGTTCATGCGATGGGAATAGTCTGCTGAGAGCGTCACAAAATTTATTAGTTTCTCCCTTTACAAATTCTATGTCATGTTGGAATTCGCTGATTTCTGCACTCCAACGCGATAGCCTATTGTTCCAAGATTTTACACGTTTAAGGAATAAAAGAGCATGGTGATCAGTGACAATAATGATTCGTCTTCCTAACAGCATGGGTCTCCATTTTCTCAAAGCATATATAACTGCGAGACATTCAAGTCTCGAAATTGAATACCGACGTTCACATGGGGTCAAGATACGGCTAATGCACTGAATGATCCGTGGTTTACCGTTTTGTTCATGCCATAATTTACAACCTAAGCCGACAGTCGAAGCATCTACTTGGACATAAAAAGGTTTTGTAAAGTCAGGATGTGACAGCAAAATATTTGCACAGATATCGTCTTTAATCTGATTAAAAGCTCTCTCACATTCTTCAGTCCACTGCCATTTTTTACCCTTCTTTTCCAATGCATACAACGGAACAGCTTTTGTAGCATAATCCGGTATGAAATTTTGACACCAATTAAATAATCCTAACGCAGATTGCAAGCTTTTAATATTGGTGGGTACTGGTAATTCCCTTACTGCCTTTATGGTCCTTTCGTCTTTCTTTATTCCCTTTGGACTAATAATATACCCCAAAAATGATACTTCTGGTGCGCAAAACAGGCACTTATCGATGTTCAACGTTATATTATACTGTCTGAACTTGGCAAAAATCTGATCTAACAACTGTAAATGATCCTGGAAACTGTCATTCGTGATCAAATTATCATCTATGTACCGAATGATTTTGCTGTGTAACTCCGGGCCTAATACATGAGACATCATAGCGTTTAAAGCTTGCCCACCATTCCTATACCCAAAAGGTACTCGTTTATATTGATAGCACTGTCCCTCAAAATTGAATGCTGTATACGGTTGAGATTTTGGATGTAGAGGACAATGATGGTACGAAGAATTTAAATCCAAGACGCTGGTAAAAGGTTTGCTCTGTAATTTGGCTAATAAGTCTTCTATTCGCTCTGGTTTAACATGCCTTAAAACTGAATGTTCATTAACAGCCCTCAAATCAATGCATAATCTTTGTTTATTATTCTTTTTCGGGACAACTAAAATGGGATTACTATGAATAGATTGGCTATTAGTAATTATTCCCAATCGTAATAACTTCTTGATCTCTCCTCGTACAAGCGATAAGTGTTTGTACGCAATGGGATACTGTTTACGGACCAATGGTTCATTAGTGTCAATCTCCATTTCGTATTGAAAACCTTTACATCTGCCAGGATAATTCGTGAAAATTTCTGTTTCGAAACAATAAATCCAAAACTTGTTCTTTTTGATGGGGGTCTAATGTACTAGCACGATCAACACCAGCTTTCAATTGTTGTGATGATGCTACCCGTTTAAGAACAGTTTATTCCTTACCACAACTAATATTATTTACACAGGGTTGTCTTACGCTGACATCTTCTTCGTCAGCTGATCCAACGTAAGACTTCCAGTCATCGTCACGGCCTGGTGATTCAATGGGCAGGAGGGAGACAACCACTCTAATGTTATCATATTCTAATGAAATATTGCCTTGACTAAGATTAATAATACTTTGCAATTATTCTAATGCATTCAAACCCAATATAAATTTCTCATTAAGATCTGCCACAACAAAATCTTCCGATGTAAATGTAAGTGAATCTATTTCGACTGGCATAACGGTCCTACCCTTGCACTTTTTCTTAAACTTTCCACTGTAATCCACAATAAGAACGTCATCAGCTGGTTGTAATTTAGGAAACGAGATTTCTTTTGTAATTTCTTTCCACAGGTCAGAGGAGGCTAGCGAAATCTCTGCTCCTGTATCACACAACGTTTTCGCTTCAATTCCATTTACGCGTGTATTAATGTAAGCAGAATATTGCCTGCCATACGCTTTCACTATCTTTTCTTCAAATTTATCATCTTCGGTATCGCTCCTAGCATCCTGGTCGAAATCTGAATGAGATTCAAATGTGAAATTTCGAACACGGAATACATTGTTTTGGATTTGGTTAGTTATTGTTTCGACGGATGTCCCCCCTTGAAACCCGTCTTCATTTAGTTTTCCGATTCTTCGCGTGACTGGTCTTGGGTTCCATTCTGGTTTGATCCGTTATTATTTTGGACTCTCCAATTATGTCTATAATTTCCCCGTCCTCTATTATTCCCTCTACGTTGTCCTGGTCTACGGTTATTATTACCACGCCAATTACTGTCTCCCTCTCAATACGAAGTCCTTCGGTTCGATTCTGTTCATTATTTCTTCGTGCATTTTCAGCGTCCTGATTATTTGCATTACAAGAGTTGTGCCGAGTTTCAGCGCCCTGATTATTTCGCCTATTATTACTTTGCTGACCGTTAGGTGAATTGTTTGTTGTTTTAGCTTGTTGCACACGAAATGTACGATTATCTTTGTAAGTATTACTGTTATATGTATTGTAATTTCTCTTTATGTTATTACTTTCGGCAAGCCGTAATGATTCAATTCTGGCGATGCTTGCTAAGAACTGTTGAAAAGAAGTACACGGATGTAACGTCAGTTCTTCGCGATACCTTCGCGGTAAAGTATCAATAATACTTGCAATGATCTTCGCGGGTGAACTTTCCGGGTTTAAATCTCTCAATTGCTGATACTGTTTCGTAGAAAAACTGCGGACATTATCTTGGGTCTTGGGATCGAATCGTCTGCTTCTACACGAAGCAATCTGGCTAGCGACAATAGTATCTGAATCAAACGTATCTATTAGTGCCTTTTCAAACTGACTAAAAGTTTCAAATTCTCGCGGGTAATTTGTGACCCACTCTTTAGCAACTTGTTCGACAAGACAGGGGATAAGATGATTTAAATCATCTTCATATATACCTACAACTCGAGCTCTTTCTTTCAAATCCTGAATATATGAACGCGCAGTTGTACCGTCCGGAAGTCCTGTATATTTTGGTAAATACTGTAAATCTCTAACTTGAATGACGCGTTTAGGCTTAGACACTCTACGTGAGTAGACTCGTTTAATACTACTATCAGATCCATCAGATTCGAATCCCTCACTTTGATAGTCTGAATCGTGGTACTCATGGTGAGACTGACTTTCCTTACGTGGAGACCTACGTGTATCAGTATGTAGTTGCTGTAATTGATTTTCAATATGCTCTTGTCGTGCTAACAATTCACGATTTACTCTTTCTAACCTATGCATTTCATGAGTAAAGTCTCGATCATGTTCGGATTTTACAATGATCGCGGCCTGTTTTTCAATATGCTCGATTATCATTTCGACAGTAGCATTCTGATGTTCTCTAAAACTTTCTAATGTCTGTTCGATCCCATCTGATCGTTCACTATTCAATTTTAGAATTTGTCGGTGTGCTTGCACTTCTTCACCTATCTCACTTGTCTCTTCCGCGAGTTCCTTAACATACCCGTTCAATTCATGTATGACGCTTTCATGTTTGTTTACACGAGGATTAATAAACTCGCATTTCTCGTTCGTAAATACCTGACATTTCTCTATTTCATCCACTTGATTTTTTACCCCTTGCACTTCCTCTTTAATAGCATTAATTTCGCATTGTTGTTTCTCGGTGGCTTGCCTACACTCAATCTGTACCATTTGAACAACTTCTCGTAAATCATTAATACTTTTCTTATGTTCCGCGTTGTCCGTCTCGACGCGTTTGGTTAAGTTAGCTAACGTAACGCGAACCTCTGTAATAGAATTGTTGGTGGTTGTAATATCAGTACTCAATTGGTCAAATTTACAATCAAACTTATTTTCTACCTCTAACTTATTTTGCGTACATTCCTTCGCTAGTTCTGTAATTTTGTATTCCAATCGCTCGTTATTACTTTCAATTTTATGTTCTAAACGTTCACTATTACTTTCAATTTCATGTTCTAAACGTTCATTATTATTTTCTAATTTTTGGTCTAATTTCTCAGACTGTTTCTCTAATTGTTCTGTTAACATTGCCTGAAATTGTTCTAAAATATTCGCTTCCATATTTACTTAAATTACAAGTAACTAAGTCACAACATAAACCATGCAAAAAAAATAAACACTTGAATTCGATAACAGTATATAAACAAACACTTTTCTAAAACTATTCCATCATTTCAATTACAGAAAGTTTTTATTTTGCTTTAAAATTTCATTTTGCAAAGTGTTTCGATAGACAATTAACATAAACAAACAAATTGTTATTCATTCATTATTTTATAGAGGTGCATATACTACTGTCAGTGTGTGTGTGTGTGGCTATGATCAGCTGTTCAGTGCTTTCGTTTATACGTACTCTAAAAGTTGACGGAAGAAAAATTCGCGAACAAATAAAATGCTTTAATTTCTCACAAAACAAATTATACTAAAGATATTTCTCTGATAACTAGCTTTTCTTTCTGTTTTTAAACACTACCTATTATTTTCTTCCCTTTTTCTCTTTTCTTTTCACGGGTTAAGACAATCTATGCGTGATTCTGCACCAAGTTAACTGCTTGTAACTATGTGATTCAAGTTTTTCCTATTATCATGTTTTAATAAATTAATGCTAAAATATTTAAATACAATTCTATCCCGAAGATTGAGATATGTCCTGTTTACGGTTTAGCCATTTCGGGTGTGACCAATATATGCGCCGTGGTTCGGATTAACTTTTAATTCTCATATGCTCCCCTTTTTCTTGATCTTAATTCCCAGTTACGCTACGACGAGTATGATCACTGCCCAAGCCTACAATTCCGACTTGCGGTGACTGGGAACACGGCAGATGAAAATGCAGACAACGTGAAATATCTGTTAAGCTACACTCATGGTAAAAGTAAACGTTGAATGTACAACAAATGACAAAATCACTTTTATAGAAAGAATGTAATGTTACTGTATAAGCACAAATATTACATGCATTCAAGTTTGAAATATATCTATAATTAACTATTCATTATTAATAACGACGAGGTGGCTTGGCTTAACTAAAACTTGACTAACGTAATTCTTCGGCTAGCCTTACGAGTTGCTCCCTCGACGTCCTGTATCCAAATGTGTGCGCTGTTTCAGGGGTTGAAATCCTAGGTTTGAGTCCCGACTGCTCTTTCCTCAGTAAGTATCCCAAGTGATGCGATGAGTATGATGTTGAATCCGTAGTCTCGGCCGACTCGTGCTTTGGGGCTTAGCTTCCATTCGTTATGGTGAATAGCAACTCTGATTGACTAATCGTATTAAAACGTTTTCGTAAATAAAACTATTATGTTCAACTTCCAACACTTTAGTATTAGACTACAAGTCGCACAGTCACTTAATTAACTGTTTAACTGGTTCACAAATTCAAGCCTTCTCGTAATGAATAATATATCTTTTCACTAATGCAGGCGTCATACTCGAAGATGAGCACGTTATGTTTTAGGCAGCAATGAACGCTGCTCTTGTGTGAGCGCGCTACGCACGGAAATTAGTAGCAGGAAGACTCCCTCAGACTGCTTGCTGCGGACTGAACGCTTTGTCTCGTTCACTATTCCGTACATGTTCTCGGGGCTGGAGATCCCCGATGATGACGTATAATACCAATTTCACACTCTTTGGCTGGAGAAGTGCGGACATTTTAAATAGTCGAATCAGCGTTGAGCAATGACAAGAAGTAAAGTGTTCTTTGCAACTTTCTCGTTTTTCCGGACTCAGGAGAACGTTAACAAATGGAGTCATTGTTTCTGCGTCGTATGTCCATATTTGGTCACAAAATCTAGCTGAGGCCTACCAACACAGACGAAGATGCATGCCGAAGCAATGAGGGGAGAGTTTCTAGAGTGTTCGGAATATACGAGGGTTGGTTAATAAAGTTTAGATTAGGTCTGTTTTTTCCAATATCTCTTTTAAATTTAAAGAAAATGAGCCTTAGGCCGGTGACATTACAAAGAGTGTTTTCGAGAGTAACTGCAACAAAAACAAAACTCCGAAACAGAATGGGGTTAGAACTTATTTCCTCGATTCTCCTAGTTAAAATGATGTTTGAAGACAGAAATATATGCTGTTAGAACTTTACACCATCAACAAAATGTTCAGGTTTAATTCATCAATCTATAACAAAGAACCAGCCGAAAACGAAGATGAGGAGACTACCGACATTTTTTCGGCTATACAATTTTAAATATATGGTGAGTAATAAAAATTAATTTGTA
The DNA here is from genome assembly GCF_964235325.1 of Thermobia domestica. Classification (NCBI taxonomy): domain Eukaryota; kingdom Metazoa; phylum Arthropoda; class Insecta; order Zygentoma; family Lepismatidae; genus Thermobia; species Thermobia domestica. The sequence continues at coordinate 268,173,443 of NC_137460.1, read as the reverse complement.
TTTCTTATATTATAAATTAATTTTACGTTACGTAAAATAGTAAAATGTTGCTGGGTAAGACAGAAAAAGAATATAGGTTAAGTTTATTACTAAACAGTCAGTAGTATGTGATCTTTATGCGAGTGAACTGATTGTTCATTAAATTTATTTATGTCTATTGATCAGGAATTGTGCAATGGAAATAAGACTAACGTAGTAAAAAATAAACAAAATATTTCTTTTGCTGATAATTAGTATTAAATTTTATGCTTATCCTAGTCCAACCTAACTTAACCATAAAGCTAACTTACCTCCCTAGTCTAACCAGACCCAACCATACAAAATATAATCTAACCTAGCCTAAATAAAAATGAAATGATAAATATAAATTTACGTAAAATAACCTGCATAATGAAAAACAAAAGCTGTAGTCGCTGCATCCCTAAGTTAAAAAATAATGAGTCGCCCCGCGCTGAAAAATGACTCATTTTGTCAAGAGAGAGAAAACACTACTGCGTGTTCCCCCTTATATATATATACACACGTGTGTGTGTTTGTGTGTGTGTGTGAAAGCACATACTTACAATATAATTTATTTTTATGTTTGGGCTACAAGTAGTTCAAATCCACTACTTTTGAAGCACAGCTACGTTACTTTTTAATCTTCATATCTGGCAACACTTCCAACCTTATTAATTCTAGTAACCTAGAATCAATCTACGAAAGAAATACGCAACCGCAGAAGATTGGACAAATAAAGTTACTTTTCTGTAAGTTCTCGTAAATCATTCCAATAACTGAAAAAAAATATAAGGGAAGTATAAGACTAGTGTTAAATTCTTATTATACTTCAATTCACAATGGCTGGTGAGGCGGCTGTTAAGTTGGAATTGATGTGTAAAGAAGAAATTGTTTATTACTTACCTCAGGAAGATCCACTCGAAGGGAAAGGGTGGACAAACGCACTGATGACTGACAACAAAGAGTTAATATTATCTACAACGGAAGGACAGCAAACAATGGACAAGGATACAGCTATGTGTTCTTTGGATGTGAAACTAAACGTTGATAGGGTGAAATCAGAATTAACAGTAGAAGATGATCCTGCATTTGAAAGTAATATAGAAACGCTAAGAAAAAGAGTGGTTCAGGAGACTTGCGCGTCGTACTCTAATGACTCCCAACAACTAACCACAAAAAATTTAAATTCAGTTCGGCCAGAAAGGTAATGTTCATTTTTTTCATATAGTAATTGGCTCAGATTGATAATACGGCTACATGGGTTCGGAAAATTGTTGGTTAAAAGCAATGCTTCACAAAGGTATTTATATATGGGAGATATATCGAACGTAAGTTAGAAATCTACACTTTGGGAATGGCTTGGCACACATACACTAGCTGTATACCAAATAATAACAAGGAATCGATGTTTTGTCAAGATATAAAGGAATTTTTTTTTTCAAGATTTAAACTACAGCTCAAAGAAGTCTTATGTAGTTTATATCTTGAAAAAAAAAATTGATTCTTTTGTTGTTGATTACAAATTACTCACTAATTATTGCACATGTTTAAAATATAGGTACTCGACGATATTGTTTTATTTATATAGAGACTTGTAAAATAAATCGCAAGAATAATATTCATCCTAAAAATCTTCAAATTAAACGTGGAATGAAATGTATTGGAACAAAAATTATAGATGTTTGTAATTTTAGTCAGAATTTAGCTCAAAGGGGTCTAGCCTCATTTCTCCGGAGGGCTTAGAAAGACATTGGCAAAATACAAAATAAAGAATATTTTTACCAACAATGGATGTTCATTAATTGTAGATGTCCTTACACAAATCCATTTCATAGCTGCACTAATTTCTTTCAAGCAAGTCTACTTTTTAAATTCCCAGCAATCATTTCTAGGGTACGGACTTCCATTTCTGAATATAGGATCACTTTAGGGGCTTAGTAAACGTACATGAATATGAATAGATGTACAAGAAACTCTAACGAGCATGCGCTAGATGGCCAGTATAAAGAAGATTGCTGTGCAGATAAGGGCATTACGCAGAATGTTGGTAAACGAGGATAGAGCAAAATACTTTATTTAGGATAAACTTACATGTCTTGCGTGTTGAATGTGTACTTAAACGTTTCTAAGTATTTTGTAGGTAACACTCTGAAATGCTTTCTTTGCTTGCATATTTGTGTGCCGAAGTACCACAATACATTAGGGACGTAATTTCATAATTATATGCATTCCTTCATTCCCAAACATTTTTCTAGTCCGTGTCATGATTTGGCACACGCAATTTTGATACTCCATTTCGTTTACAGTGGTTACTAGATAACGTAACACGGGGTTACTTTGCACATCGGTCGTTAGTTTGCACGAAATATGAAAGGCGTTTCATAGTCCTCTGTCGGTACAACCATGAACTGTAAACAGGAAGTTTCAACTACACAGTAAGATATATATATATAATGTTGGGGGTTAGCATCAGTTCTATTTATCGGAACGGTTTGTTACAGTGGTATGGACAGCAGTTACTGTAAAAACACTCTGAATCTAAAAGAATTTCTGTCAAAGTTTAGTCAGTTTCGTAGAATACTAGCGCTTATAATTGGACTTCGATGCAATTGTTGAAATTGAAATGTGAAATGTTTCATAGGTGTGGTTACTTTCAACAACATACAAAAAAGTATGTTAAACATACGTTTCCATGCAATGTTTTCATTCAGTATTTAAACATTTTACATTCTACACAAAACTGCATGCATTTTAGTAACATTGATATTATAATGATGGTACCGGTATCAGTACTTAGTTTGAATTATCGAGATTTGTAAACGAAATTATGTATTTTCTGGTACCGATTATGGAACCACATTCTAATAGTTTAACATATGTCCCACAAAAGTGCCAGCTGACGAAAAGAAAAAATCATTTTCGTAAACTGATTTGATATGGTTATTCCCTTTGTCCAAGATTATGATCGGGACACTAATCAGTTCAAGATTTACGAGGTTTCTAACTTTCAGGCTGAAACCTACCCAAAATTGCATTTTTTTTAACGGCACGTCTGTAATTAAACTCAAAAACAGTGACTTTAATCGGTTCTTAAAGGTTTAGTCACTTCCTGGAACTGTTATGCGTGAGTCACTTGGAATTGTTCTTGTTTTTGGTGTAACATCTTAGTTCAGTGATTGGTGGTAGTTCATATTTTCCCATTAAGTGTCTCTGTACAGCCATATGGCAGTTTGGTACTGTGAGGTCACATGTTATGTCTGCTTGTATGTGTGTGCTGTTGCTGGTGGAATGCGGTGAGCGGGTAATTGAATTTTCGTTTCATGGCGACGATCTAGTTAGCAAGTGCGATTGAGACACCGTAACATGAATTTAATACAAAGAATTTGAACTTGTCGTTTTTAAATAAGTTTGTATTAGATTCGGATATTAACTCATATCGCCTTTCAGCACTGTGGTTCAATTGATTTAGAGAATACCTGTGATGGTTGTGGTCGAACGCTGAAGATATTCCCGACGTATGGTAAAAGTGAGCGTTTATTGGTTACTCTTATTTGTCATAATAACAAGTTTGCTCGTTTTAATAAATCTACGTCTGTGCAGAAAGGAACCTTTTCAGTAATGTGTAGTTGAGTATTGCGCATGTGTTGCTGCTATCTTAGGTTTTCGGGAATCAGAAACTATGAGTTCATTATTCATGAGTGTTCTGGTATGGCGAAACGGCGAGTGCTTTCGTTTTTTAATTGATATTATTTTTATTCTTGATTTGCTTTGCATTTGAGTATTTGGCGAAGTATTTGCTTTGCTGGTGGTTGTTCCATCATCTTGGTGAAATGTAATTTATTTTTCCTTGTCATGCTTCACTAATTTATAATTAGTGATGAATGTTTTTTTTTTTAATTTTTTTTCCTTCTTACGTTAGCTTTATAGTAGTGGTTTGACTAAATATGTTTTTTTTGGATGTTTTTATTGTACTTCAGTAGGGTGTAGGTGGGTTGGTAGTATAATTCTTAAGATTGTACATTATTTTGACTTGGACAGTAACTATAATCGATTCAACTGATCCGGTTCTGGGAGCAAATTGGAGTATTTGGGAATCATTCCTAAACTGCTCCGAACACCGGATCAGATAAATCGTTGCAGTCACTGTTTGAGTCAAAGTAAAGATTCGCCTAAAAATCTATTGCTAGTGATTCCTACGTGTATAAGCTGCAAGCCCAGTCTGCAAAAGTCTATAGTGATTTCTTTAAAAAAAAAAAAAAAGTCTTTTTAAATCAAGCCCCTCTCATACTACTTTTCTGGATCTGCCACTGTTCATAATTTGTTTTCTAACAAACAATCCATTCCAGCATCTACATAAATAGGAAATTCACCTAAATTTAAAACACAGGAGTCTCCAGTGGTAATAGTTTCCTATCCAAGCTATATTTTGCACTTTGTATGTTTTATATTGTATCATATAGCAACAAATTTGTTTCTCTCAGTTATTACTGATAAGACAATTTCAAATTATATCCTTTGTGTTGAGAAGCGGAAAAACTGTTACTACCAATAACAAGTTTGATAATATTTCAAGAATAAGGATTGGAAATATTTTCCTAATTTGTTTCGGAATTGGGGGCCGCGGTGGCTCAGTGGTAGAGCGTTCACCTCTGGTGGATGGGGTCCCGGGTTCAAACCCTGCTCCCGCCAAGTGAACTTTGTGGTGGACAAACACCGTGTGCGTGAGTTTTCTCGGGGTTCTCCCGTTTCCTCCCACTTTCTTCATTCCACCATTTCATTCATTTCTCATAATCACCGCGTCCTTTAGCCTAACCGGCATGACCATGGGACGTAAAACTCAAAGATTTCATTTCATTTTTTTGTTTCGGATTTGTACCTTTTACTTGCAACTATTCTACAACCAACTCTACTGAATAAATAATTTATTTATTTTCTTATTTAGGTGTTAAGTGTAACAAATTAGGAGTTTGTTCTTTCTACAATTTAGAAAGTTGTAAGAATATCTTTAGCTGGAAACTGTAAAGAAAGTTGTATTTTTTGTAATGTATTGTATTGTATTGTGGGGGGCGCGGTGGCTCAGTGGTAGAGCGTTCACCTCTGGTGCTTGGGGTCCTGGGTTCGATCCCAGCCCCCGCCAAGTGAACTTTGTGGTGGACAAACACCGTGCTCGTGGGTTTTCTCGGGGTTCTCCCGTTTCCTCCCACTTTCTTCATTCCACCATTTCACTCATCTCTCATTATCACCGTCTCCTTTAGCCTAACCGGCATAACCGTGGGACGTAAAACTTAAAGATTTCATTTTTGTATTGTATTGTTGAAAGTTGTATTTTTATTTACAGCAATTGGAGGTTTAATTATGCAGTTGTGCTTTAATAGTTTTCCAGAAAGAACTGTCCAATAAATATCGTTGTAAAGCATATTTACAAAGTTAGGCCCGAGAAGTATGGTTGTATATTTAAAGATTTATTACTCAGGCCAAATGTGATTTATGCTTTTTAAGCCCCAGTCCGGCCAGCGGGCTAATCATTTTATATATTAAGAAGAAGGGGTTCTAGTTTTTATTACCTCTACTTTAATGTTACTTAATTATGCACCGAAGCAGACGGTGATGACAGCAATGAATGAATGGTAGAGTGAGAAAAGTGGAAGGAAACGGCAGAATACCGCGAAAACCCACGTACACGTTTTTGTTCTTCAACTACAAAACCCGCTTGATGGAAGCTAAACGAACAAGCAGAGCTTTACCACTCAGACACCAAGTCTCAAAAAAAAAAAAAAAAAAAATAGAATAGTACTACTTTGCAGCTCTCCTACCATACATATTCTATCTTGATATTAATTTATTTTGCAATTCAGAATTTAAGTACAATATCATATAATTAAAACATGCTACTCGAAACTATTGGCATAATAGATTTTGTCTCTTTTTTTCCCTCTAACTTCTGCGCTGATGCCGGATAATTAATTAAAGTAATTGATTGTAAAATCAATTCTTAGCACTTTTACGTCGGGAATCGAACTCGGGACCACTTGCACAAATGGTCGGCAACGGCGAAGGTTTTATCCACATTTACAAACTGTCCTATGACGAGAACATGACAGGACTAGTGGTGTGTAAATTCCCAGTAAGATATTTTTCGGGAAGATCCCAAACATGGGAATTTTCCGGGAATTTATGAACAATCACGCATAAAAATGCATTCTGTTTCTATATATAACTTCAAAGTTAAATTCGTTTTTATATCAGTATATTATTACAGTTGTCCCCAGAGGAGTCTTTAAAATGTATATTCTGAACGATGTTATGGTATTTTATTAATATTTTATATTTAGAGAGTACGCATAAATGGATATTTATTTACAATATGTTCTACGAAAGAAAATATGTTTCAAAAATGGTATAGTAAGTCCGCATACTTTTAAACCGCTAAAAAGTTTAAGTTTACATGTAAGTGGATTTTCGAAACTTGACTCTACCACTGATATAAACATATCAAATTTTTACAAGTTATAAACAAATTAGGTTGGGTAACTGCCAGAAGACACATGTCCTACAATTTTTTTCAACATTTAGGCATAAATATGTATGTCCGCAATACTTGCAAGAAAAATTCTTATCTTTATAATTTTGCATGTAATATTGCCACACCACCTCTCTCCCTGCCCATTTCTCGAAATGTCACGCTTTAATTTACATGTAAGTGAAGTCCGAGTACCTCTTCAAAAATTCAAGCCAGAGATAGGAGACAGACCGACCTCTATTACTAACACTGTTTCAGGGTTTTTTAATAGTGCTACATCTCTATTTCTACGTAATTCTAAATTACTTATAAAATGGTTCCCTTTCATCATTTGTAATTTAGTACTTTGCTATTTTGGCTATTGTTTATATTTGGTGGACCAGCATATGCGCCTACTTTTTGCGATATTCTATTCTGATGCGGTTTTTTAATGGTTTCATATGTTAAATTACGTTACCAACATTAAATTCAGACAGCATTGCCGAGCGAGCGTAGCCACTGAAGGTGTGATAGAGCCCCGCTGGGCACGTTGTTTTCTATCTTCGTTACCAGCAATTCACTTTCTTTTCTCATATAAATCACTTCCTCTTACACTTACGGTTCGTGAAAATCCCCTACCCCCGAAAAAATTTGTGTGCGGTACTTTCTTGAGTACTTGTACATCACTATCAACTCATTTGTTCCGTAAATCATCCTATATTTTGCTAGTTTTTTTCCCCTATATTAAACAATTACCCTACTTTTAGTTCAAATGGAAATGGAATTTAAGAAAATCATATTGTTAGTTATATAAAGTACAGTCAAATAATTTTAAATGTTTTAACGTCCAAATTCTTTAAAATTTAGAAGTAATTCCTATTATTTTAAAATAAAGTAATTAGTCATATTGTTCTTATAATTTGGAAGATAAAGTAAAGAAATGGAAATAAATTCCTTTCCGGGATTTTTTAGGCCAGGGAGAAAACCCGGGAATATTCCGGGTCTCAAATAAAAAAGTAAGAAATTGTTTGTGATTCATATCTAGGCCCATTCTTTCTGCAAGTCCCTCAAAAATTTTAGTCATTTCACTTGTCTTTTAAATGGAGTGATTTCAAATTATAACCCCTGTGGTGAGAAGAAGAACGCACGCCATGAATAGATCCAAATTCTAAACGTTACAAATAAAACGATTGGGTATAATTGTATAGCTCTTGCCTAGGATATTATTATCCCTTCGTAGATTGTAGAGTATGATAACTAATTATTTCACTCATCGGGTAGCGATAACGCGATTTGAAGTGAAACACCTCCAACTTAGTCCCTCAGAGCGCCTAAATGAGAAGTGAAAATTTAGAGTAGGTAAAAAAAATAGAAAAGGATAATTTTTAGTTTCTGTTACCTACGCACATAATTGTATGTTTTATGTTGTATCTTATAGCAACAAATGTGTTTCCCTCAGTTTTTACGGATAAGACACTTTCAAATTATATCCTTTGTGTTGAGAAGCGGAAAAAGTATTATTACCAACCGCACGTTTGATAATATTTCAAGAAGAAGGAATGGAAGTATTTTACTGACTTCGGATTTCCTTGTTTTGGATTTTACCTTTTACTTGCAGCTATTCTACAACCAACTTTACGGAATAAATAATTTATTTATTTTCATTTTTAGTAGTTATGTGTTACAAATTAGGAGTTCGTGCTTTCTACAATTTAGAAATTTTAAGAATATCTTATTTGGAAATTACAAAGAAAGTTTCAGCTCGTTCTAATTCAAGCGCTTTCCAATTCGATTTTTTTTTTGGCGGTGCTCTGAGCCTATCGTAGAGGTATATATTTGACATACTGCTATTCCTAGTATAAGAGGCAAGAAACTCGTGAGTATTTCTTTTAGTGAAGAAGGAAGTATTAATCTCCGTACTGACAAACAATGAAAGAAATTTTGATCGCAGCATTAAACTTCTTTTAAATTTGGGGCTCAGAACGGCTCCTACTCTGCGGATGGTATAATTTGAGACCGTTTCAATTCTTTTAGGTGAGAGAAATGAATTGAGATCTTATTTGAGAATATAGACAAATTTAAGAATATCCCAGGTACAAATTTTGAAAAATTTTCCAACCAATCTGTTTGAAACATCTTGCGAAATTTAACAGCTATTGCCAGTTATTCTGCTTCTAATTGCAGAGAATGTAATTTAAGATCAAGATTTTTTTATTATTTGAGTGAAATAAATTTTGTTACTCTGCTTTTGATTTTGGACAAGTTAGAATGGCCCTAGATACAAGTCCCGCAGGATTTTGTGTTCTTTGTTTAAGAAAAGCTTTGGAATAGAAGATTAAGAATAGATTTATCAATACAAAATAACTATGCAAAGTATGTTTTTTGACAAAATAGAATCTTATTACCTTTAAAAATGTGCCCAACGTCGGCTTCTTCTTTTTAGTTTTTCTTTAAAGGGAGGTGTTCATTATGACTACTAATCGATTTCTGAGTAACGTTAGTTTCAATTTTTGTTAAGGGGCAGCAGCATTTTATCAGATAATGTTCTCGCAGTACATTTGAAAACTGTATTTTATAATGGACTTTTCGTTCTCCTATATAGAGTTCCTGTAGCCTGACATCATCATTATTATTTAAATTCATTTCAGAACGATGTTAAGTCAAATTTCATTTTGGGTTAATGAGATGTATTCATAAAATGCCAGCGAAGCGTTACTTATTTATTTATAAATTAGCCCTGTACTGTCCAGATTAGGAATATAATCGTAAATACGAAATTACTAAGTACATCCCGCCTTTCGAACAAAATATTTTAGTAGCTTAGAAAACTACACTGTCTAAGCTGAATTTCATTCTGGATTGCAGGTTTACATTAGGAAAGCACGATGATGGCTATGAATCCAAGGTTTTATGAGTGAAAGATATAAACTGCTTTAAAAAAATCTTTTGTTTACTTTTATTATATTTCTTACACGGGGGAATATATTCCATTATCCAATCAAAAGTGCAGGAACGTGAGAGTACGTGGAACCAAGAATGACGAGAAAGTTATGGAGCTAATGGTTTATTGTTTACTTGTGAATCAGTTTTTTGATATATTTTGTGTTTCCACGTATATTTCTCTTTCTTTAATTTGCACTTTTTCTCGATTTTTAAAAGTTTTTCACACTATTTTCGATTGAATTCCACCAAGATATGAGTTTTCTACCATTTTGTCAGTACTTGTGTGTATTGATAGCTTTTATCATACTTCATACTGCCTTTTTAAACAGTTCCATATTTTTGCACTTGAAGCTATAAACGCTGAGGTATTTCATACAAAATCAGGAAGTTCACGAGTGAAACCTTAAAAATTAGTTAAATTTTACATTTCAAGTAGTATTACCAGTTGGCGAAAAAAACTGGAATGCTGAGATTTCTTCGAAGTTTGTTTTGAAATTACAGGTTCTCAAAATACTGACAATTTACCATCAAAGTATTACATGCTTGACATTCGATTAGGACTTGCAGAGAGCTCAAAGTTCATAGGATACTAGCAAGTAGCAACATAGCACTTGCAACATAGATTTTTTCTATTTTGTATCCAAGTAGTATGAGAATCGTGAAGGTAAATTAAATGATACTTTTATTACTTCTTTATTGTAATGAACAATTTGTTAAACGATTAATTTATATTTTAGCTGAGTGTGACGTAAAACCTCACGAAATATCGAAAGTGTATACGAGGTGGCAATAATATCATATGACAGCACATGATTTGGGTACTACTTTCCTAGTGTCATCATTAGCACACCCGCGGAACTATTTCCAAACAAGCAAACGGAGTGAAAATGAATAGTATATACCCAGTCAGGAATGTCCAGAGGAATAATAACTGTATTCGCATCAATAGTAATTCTATATAAGCGTAGAACTCAACTTTAACAAACTTGAAACCAGAAACTTAATGAAACGACATAATGATCTTACCTTTCTCCAGTCACTATTGTTTTCATCTTGAATTTACCATGAAACCATTGCCTTCAGGAATCTCAAAAAAACACAACTCTTGAGAGATAAGGTTGGTAACTACTCTTTACATCTTTTATACGGTACAGCTTCTATACACTATTCATCCCGTATGCGGTACAGCTTCTATACAATATTCATCTTACCTTCTTCTTCCAAAGAAAAAAAAAGAAAAAAACGCAGCGAAATGATAGCTATTTCACAATAAGTTACTAGGTTTGGAAACATACCTGCTCGAATCACAGGTACCGTAGTGAGTGATCAAAATTGGCAGAAGGCAATTTTATAACTTTTACGTTTGCATAGAAAATTTTAATCGAATATTTCTGATTCAGGCCTACACATCCAGGATAACAATACTACCAACTTGAAATGTGGAAAATATAGCTACAGAATCAAATATTTAAACGTGTACAAATTTAAGCATGGATTCCAAATTGAAAAGTTGAATATAGTATAATTCAAAGATAGAGTAGTCACATAGATTGATTGTTTTATATCTGAGGGATCAAACTTCAGAAAAGCGATGATGTGGCATTTCATTATATTTGACACAAAAGTCGTTGCTTGTAGGGAGCGTAAACCCATGGCCGATAGGTTAGTCCGGCGTTTGGTCTACCATGCAGTAACATGGTTAATCATATTTGATATTTAATCTTCTAGTATAAACATTACAGAAACCATGATCTGCAACAATTTCCATCGTTTCTTTGTGTAATTTTTTTCTTTCCCCTTTCGTAATTTTAATATTCGGAATGTATTATTCCAATTTTTCTTTTATGGTTAATTTTCACCATGTTATGCATTTTCTTTTGATGATTGCGTTTAGCTACATTACTAATCGGAATTTTTACAATTATTTCTTAAATATTCACTTATTTCTTTCTAATCCAATTTTTTATTACTTGTCCTAGTCAGCTAACCACTAACATTTAAGTATGTTGGCGTTCTAAGAAATAGTAGCTCCTTCATCCAGGTGAATTGTTTCAGTGTATATCTTATAGCTGGACACCGAACATGACACGCCAGCATATTTCTCCAATTGGAGCAAGAAAGAATGAATATTTCGGCATCACTTAGAGAAGTTCTAGATAGATAGGAATATTACATTCACGTTGAGTTCTTAGAGAGGAAAATTAATGCAAACAAAATGAATATAATAATGTGTATCATGCTGAGACAGAGAAAGATGGACAGAACAACAAAGTTTTAACTCTTAAGCATGGACAGTCTGCATTTCCCTCCTGTTCCATCTTTCTGTTTCGGTTTTTCTCTTCTCTTATGGAATAAGTTGATTTTAGTATCAATAGCAAACATATTTTACAATGCTTAATTCATTGAAAAACAAACTGTAGGCGAATCGAACAGAGAATATTTAGAATGAGTCATACGCTATCGAAATAGGTGCACAATCTAAGGCGTATGTTCAAAACAGCCATATAACTACACACTGCCATATAGTTGCCGCCGGTTCCATTTCAATTTTTAATTTTATTTACGGTTTTTAGATGTCTGTGGTTAAACATGTGCCTCCAGAAAAAAACCTTGGATCTGTAGATCAAGATCAGGCAAAAGTTATTAAACACAACCTTCATAACTTACTGTTGCGTCTACACATATGTAGGATTAATCGAGGATTTGCATTGAGAAAAGCTAAAATATCCAAGTTAGAAGCACTTCAAATTTGGTATTGGCTCACAATGTTGCGTATAACATGGACAGAAAAAAAAATGAATAAAGACTAAGGGACGTTAGTGAAGGACAACAGATCATGAAAATACTAGGAAAAAAAGAAAAAGCATGCTTGGCCATCTTATTCCGCACTCCGATAGTATCACCATGGTGATAGCGGGAAATGCAATAGGAATACCAGGAAAACGAAGATCAAGGATATAGTATTTAGACAGTTACGAAGAAGGGTCGTTATCAAGTTTTAAAACTGGTCTTCCATCGTAGAGAAAAATTTCATAATTTCCATGTTGCCCACCTATCTATGGCTTGGGGGGAACAGGAAGGAACCGATGATTTAAAGAGTGATCTCCCAAATTTGCGATATTTACTTACTTCCTTAAGGATGATTAGAAAGTTGATTTCATAAATCTACGAAGCCAGAAAGATGTGTCCTCACCAATAATCCATGCGGGAATTACATTTCGTAGCTTTGTTAGATAATGTTCGTGCAGTGTAAATCTTACTTCGAAAATCATATGTGCAAGCTCTCGCAGGAATACATCGGAACTATGTCGTGCTATTTTTTGAAATAACCCGCGTTCAAATATCGCCTGTTACAAGCTATATTTTACTCTCAAAACACATTGTTTTGTTATTAATAATTTGTTTTTGCATTTCTTCTAAATATCTTAAATGTTATTGACCAGTGGTTAGTGGAGGCTAGCTTTTGTCAAATACCTTACACTTCTATTCCTTTCTTTTGACTGCATGGGTTATTTCTGTGGCCGTGAAATCGTATTTCTTCTCGTTTTTAGAATTTTGTGAATATAATCATAACGCTCATATTGATTTTCACCTTTTTCCCAAAAGTTTACACATCCCTCCCTCTCCCTGTCACTAGTTTATTCCGTTTATCCCAGCTTTGCTACCGCAAATCAAGATTTCTTCCGTACCTACGTTTTATCATAAACCGAAGCTAGGGAGAACGGTAGACAAAGCGTAGATATCGTAAAAATGGAAAAGTGAGCAAATTATCAAATTAAGCTCAGATATTAAAAAACTAAAATTATTTTGCGATGCAAATCACGAAACCTGGTTAAACTGTATGCAAAATCTAATAATACTGAATGTAATTCATACAAAGTAAAAGAACATCAAAAGGTTACAAATGAACAAGTAGCTTTTACTGTATATGTTTACTGCCGTTTTGACTTCTTTATTTCCACCTTTATATTATTTTTTTTCTTTTAATACAGGTGGCTGTGTGGCACAATTGAAAAATTAAGATTTTACTTACAATAATCTTCGACCGGTCAACTCCTTCAGGGGCGTTGCAGTTATAATGATCTGAGACGTTCCACGTCGGATAATCACAAGAGTCCTCAGTTGTTTTCTGCTGATAGTAATAAGCGATCGTCCAAGCCGGCACAATTATTCCGACCTTTTCAATGATTTGGAGCCAAAATTGTCACACAATACTGAAATTACAAACGAATGTTAAGGTGCTAAAACATTTCTACTAGTCACTTCACTGCTGATTTTTGCACAATATTAGAAAAAATATTTTACACGAAGGCGTATGCAAATATCGTACAATCACTGATGATAAACTAAAAAAAAAAATGGCTCTCGCGCATGCAAAGGGCGATTTAGCTTGCGAAGCTGAATCCGTACAAGTGGAGCACTAATAAGAGTATAACGTGTGTTTACTTTACAAAAATGCACCCCACTTGCCTTCGTGGGTGCCTTTCCCAGCGACGACCAGGCGTTCGTGCAAAGCACTGAAGGTTCTTTTAGCAAACCAAAGCTTGTATATGGTCAGCCGGGAAAATTCCCGATTTTCACTCCTAGCATCGGGACCGGAATTATCGTCCTATTGTCTTTTAGTTACAACAGTGCGTAGGTGCAGGGTGATTGTCCCGAAATTCAGATATAAGGAAACAGTCACCAGAAATGCAGCACTCACGTGATCAATGTCCCTGTTTGTTGAGCATATATGGCCGTAAGACCGGAGTTGGGCTTACTAACACAAGTGTACAAAATACCAAACTATTGAAAAATTTTTAAGATTGCTCCTCCAAATACGAGGCTTGGTTAATAAAGTTCAAACTTAACATTGTCCTATTTCTTATAAATTCCAAAAAATGAGCCTCAGGTCGTGATAGGCGAAACGTCTTTCTGGTGTTATGCTATGTATAGTACTCAATTTTTGCACGAAACAAATTACATCTTGATTTAATTTTGCATTTTTGCACAGTAAATTAAACGGACAAACCAAAACTTCCAAGGTTGATTCGGTTGTCAGATGGTTAACGCAATGCTGTCTGGAATAAATGGGCGTGGGTTCAAATCACGGAAGTTGAAACATTTTCATTCTAAATATGTATTTATATGTTCACATATATTATTAATATTTCTTTTCTTGTACTTCACATACGTTATCTTAGACCATGTGTTCATGGTTTAAGGTTTGTTAAACCAGGTTTCGTTATATATACTTACAGTTTCCTATCTTTACTTCAAAATGGATTCCTATATGTTCACATTTGTTAATATTTATTTAATAAGTTAACAAGTTAATAATTATTTAACAAGTAAGAATATATTTGAAGAAAATATAGAACGATGCCAAAGCACAGTTTTTTGACAGCAATGCATTATTTTTTCTTTATTCCGAAATTTACTGCCAGTGTGTGCTATGCGGCCAAACCTTTTACTCACTGTTAGTGCCGGTGGCATCAGTTTTCTGCACGTACACGCATTGTCAAATCAGTTTTTCTCTTCAAAAATGACCTACCGATCATTATTATGATAAAATATAGAAAGTATCAGTGTTAAAACTAATCGTTTTATGTAGACACGAACACATTTTAACACTATTTTAGAACAGACATTACAAAACTGGTGTCGAATCTAGCGTAATATCACGGCTAATTTGTTTTAACTGTATACATGTCAAATAGGAAAGTAGTTCAAATTCACTATTATATCCAATTTCATTAGTTATTTTTTTAGAAGAAGAGTGCTAAAAGTCTATCACGTTGCAGTTTCTTTTAATCGATTCTGCATTCAAATAGTATGTTCATTTTTTCCGTGTAAATTCAATTCAAACTGGACGTGGTTAAAATTATCCGTCTCCGGTTTCAGCATTTATCGCTATAAAACGAAAATGGTAACAGGTATGTAGCAGCTGTTGTTTTGTATGTGATTAGTAATCCTGTTATCTGATTTTCATATAGAAAAACTGTATAAGCTGTCGAGCAGCTCTTCTGCGATCGAGTCAGCGTCCCAACGATACGTTCTGTGTTCTTCCTTAACTTTCTATTCAAATTAGAAGTGCTTCAAATTAACAAGTTTTTTCAACATTTATCTTTATAGAAGTGAAAAAGTAATGAATAACTAGTAATATATATTTTAGATAGATCCAGCGTTCAAGGAACAGATTCCTTCTTCGATCTTCTTAATATATGGGGTCAAATTGTTACAGATGTACTACCTCATGTTTGAATATTGAATTCGAATATATTTTGGAAGTTGACTGTGAAACGATATTAACTTGTTATTTGGGTATTGTATAAAGTGTTTAATAAGCCCCACCAGGTTGATACTTTTAGCCATGCATAAAAAAGTTGTAGCTATGTAACAGATATTTGTAGAAGATATGTGAATAGTTAATAAAAATGTGCCACCTTCACATTTTCTCTTCAGTGGCGCGAATTTTAACCTTTATCCTGCTTTGAAATATTATTTTAGTACTAGGCAATGCTGTTATTTGTTCGTTTTCGAGCCAATGATGTATGTTTTAACCACTACAAGAATTTACCGTTCCGACATTTACGTTGGTTATTCCATAGTTTCAGCTAACACCGTATCAGTTGTTCATAAACGCAGATATTTTACGAACTTTGTAACTTTTTGAACTAGTTCATTATAGTTACCTTAGTGTAAACATAATGTTCGGCCGGTATTCTATATGTTGGTGATTGTACCTACCTGCACAATTGTGTAGGTCAGGGCTGAAAGGGTTACAGAGGGTTATTAACAATCAGGAAAAAAGACGTTAAATTATGAATAACTTACTTAGCGTGAGATGAACGAAAAGAAATTTTACGTGCTATATATTTAGTTTACATTTACAATAAGGAGACATCACATTTTTACACAAATAATGAAATCGATATGTCTACGATAGGCGGGTCACGTCGCTTGCGTCACTATGCTTGTGAATTGTAAAACTTTTGTGACGTTTTGTTGTGTCAAAAACGAAAAGATAATATTATTTGATACGATACCCTAAGAATGGGCTATAATGATCCAAGTTTGCATGGTTTAGTGTAGGATGATACCCAATCGAGAAGTTAAATTTATGAGGTTTTGGACTTAGGGTTTGGTTATTCACTGGGTGAACGAGTTTCGTATATTCTTGAATGTATACTAAAATTTAAAGTGAAATATATATTTTGTTTTTTAAGCTATTACTGCTAAAATTACACATTGAAAATTACTATGAAAACTTCAAATGAAGATCACGTTTTTTGCAATTAAGTTACTCTTTCAGCCTCATTCACAATTTCGCGAACGTATGTACAGTATGTTGTACTTTATTGTAACCAGCGAAACAAACACCTGATCATGAGGGTGCTACCTCTGCAAAAAAAGTGCACAGAAAGCCAATGCTTAACTTCAACTTTGAAATCTCACACATAGTACAGTAAATACAACCAGAACCAAGCATCTGCTTATTGTCCCTGCTTCAGGATTTGTACAGGAACTTAATCTTAACTCGTACTTTAATGAGATGTGGGCTAGTTTCAAAACGCATTTATGCGAAGAAAACATATTTTGACTGAAATAGTATAAATAAAATGTATACTTTCTTCGAAATGCGATGGCAAAGTCGGGAAAAGATTTTCTTGAAAATTTATTTCAAATGTTAATTATTATTATTTTGTTGTTTTTACGTTGTGTTTATATATGTCCAGTGTTCTTTAAAACATTAGTCATATAGTATTACGTAATTCTATTCCTCCAACTGTGTCTAAAAAATGGTATATATGTATTATATGATGCCGTTAAAGGTATGTAGATATACGTAGTGAAGAATGTTCGTAAGTGTTCTTCCCTGAGTATTGCGTTGTAGTAACGCTTGAATGAAACGAAATATTAATGTGAATTATCGAGGAAGAAGTAGTAATTCTTCGATATTTTTCCCAAAGAAGTAAGTAGATATATTTCTCCATATAAGTAATGAAGATCGTTCGGAAATGATAAAGGCATTGTTTGAAAGAGAAATAATGAAAATACTTTGTTTCGCAGTAAATTTTTGTAAGTCGTATACTACAAGCCTTTTGCTGTTTTTGACGTTGCTATTGTTAAAACATCTAAAGAAGTCTATAAGTTGATTTGAAGTTTACAGCTTAATGTCACAACATCCCCTTAAAAACGTAGTTTTCTACATTTTTTATGCTAGCAACATTGTGATCACTTGAGTGCATCAAGCAATGCGTGACGAAGTTCTGTACATTATATATTCATTTTATATCATATGGTAAATTTATGTATTATGAAATCTGCGCAAAATTGTCCGTTTTTATCCCGTAAGTCGTAGATAACTTGCTCACTGGTATAGAGCAAAGATTTTTCATGACAATTTTCACCTCCAAAGCATAATCCACTCATCAGGTACTCTGCGTTTAGTGTAACATTTATAGCTTTTCTCTTACTTGTAGGATGTTCATTCTAGAGACAGTAACGTAAAAAAAAAATAACAAGTTTTCTAAATGAGATACATCATACATGTCTGGTTAATGGCAGACATGTAAAATTTAATTTCAATGGATTCAGCCATTTCTGTAGTTAATAACAGATTAGGTTGATGTCAAATTTTTTGTACTGAGGTATAATATGCAGATTGTTCGTCTTCTCACTCTAGAACGTTGTAATTCCGAAAACACTGCTGCACGCGACACTTTTTTAAAACTGAAAAAGCTATTGTGCCAACTGTCCTTTCTCTAACAGGAGAGACCACTTAGATTATAAGAGTTGACGTACGAATTTAAACCCATTTGAGTGAACGTAACGTAATAAAATGCCACTTAAATGTAGACGCTCAACATATTCAATTATTTATTTTAAATAGTTCAGCTCCTTGTATTTTATAATGTGGTGCATAACATATTTCTTTAATATTTCGGTATTCAGAGTGTAGCAATTATCTTCGCACGCCGTATTTACTTTTTTAGCGTAAAAAAACAACAATGACTAGAGTGTTTCACGATGCTAATAACACTCGAGAGGATTGTTTGCAAAAGCCGTGTAATAGTAGCATTCCAAACGCAGTATATATTTCGATTTCTGCGAATGACATTACACCGGGTTACGATAAATTTAAATTCCATGTTTAGAGCACAAACATAAAAGCACTAGTAATAACTAAGAGTAACGAATAATCTAATGGTTGTCCATATTACCTTATCGTGGAATTCTGGAATCGTTATATCATGTATTTCAAATAAGTAGATTGAAATTACAAGAAATTGAAAACATTATGCTTGTCAAAAGTATTTATTTAATAAGAATGTATCAGTTGTAAATACGTACCTACGTATCAATATACGGAAAATTTTACTATCTCAAGGTATCAGACTATATAAAATCGCAATTTGAAATTGGTATACATAAGGAAATCACGTATTTTCTGCAATATTTTAAAAGTTATTATATCGTTCCTTTGTTTGTTTGTAAAGATAGTGTCAGTTTCTTGTAGCTGGAATTGAAAAAATCTCTTCGGATTTTTAAATTCTCTGACACAAAAAGTAATGATATATAAATAAAGTTAGTGATATCCGTCTCTATTTACACTTATAATAATGAAATTTTTATTCCATATAGCACAAAATAAGTATTTTGGTATGTACCAGGTTAACTCTGATATCGTAACGGACTTAAGTCTTTGAGCAGGTAATTACGACTTCTTTGAAACAAATGCAGCTTATGAGAGTTAAATCTTTCATATCTGTAGTTTCCTCTGCAGAAGAATTATACTTCTGGGTCATGATCGCAGTGGTTCATGGTGAGTGGTGGGTCGTAGTGTGTCATGGTGGTGGTGGTTGGTCGCAGTGGGTCATATGCTTTTGACCCAGAGTTTCAACGAACAACTCCAACAGTGGCACTTTCCGGAATATCCGTGCAGATTTTTGAAAAGTTCCAAAGGATATGTAATGGTTACATTTTAGGTTTAGGTATTACTAGTCTGCAGTTTCATTTTTGAATAGAATTACGATTCGCCGTGACTTTTTCTACATAATATTCGTGAGAAAACGTTAATGACCAATAGAAAATACAACTTTTTCGATTCGGATTTGTTTGAGTTAACAGTTCGAAAATTAAATCCTTTAATGTCCAACGATTATGCCTGTTAGGTTAAGGGAGACTATGATTAAAGCAAGTGAATTATGATGGACGAATTCTTGGAATGACAAAGTCGGAGTATCCCGAGATAACCCACAAGCACGATGTCCGTCTCTACCTTACTTGCCTTGGGAACGAACCAGGCACCCCACACATCAGATAGTTTATTTTGCGGAGTCTCACTCTCGATTCCCAATTGGAAAGACTTTTAAATATTAAATGTCCTCGATGTATCTGTGTTCGTGTCCCTGTCTTTCAAGGTTATTGGAAACATCTGTAAAACAAGAATAACCGAATATAATAGAGATAAGTTACGGAGATACTTTGGGTCTTTTTAAAATTTAATGTTCAATTCTCTGGACTACACTATGTTATCTTGACCAAAATCAGTGATCCATGGTTAATAGCACGATTGCAATTCGCTACATAGAAACTCTTACATAAAAGAGCGATTCGCAATTCTTAATTAAAAGAGCGTTCTTAGGGTAGTGGCTTGAGCATTTGCTGTGTGTGTTAGGGGTCCGCGGTTCGATTCTCTCCGAGGATATTTAGAAAACATTTATAATTTAGAATGTTAATATTACTGATTTATAATAAAATGAAAAATTGTCAATTTCTCTTGTTCTTACAAGTTAGAGTTGAAATGACGTTTTTCACAGGAAAAACTAATTACATTACGTCACAATCTCGATTCCTACTGTCTGAAAACTTCGCTTGTTTCAAAAACAATTCATGAATATAAATGGGTCATCCTTCAGACCTATGAGTCATAAAATTGCCTGAATTGTTACTAACTGTTCTTCTACTCATATTAGAAACAATAATAATGTTTTCCTTCTCCATTTTCAAAACGTTCCATATATTTGTTCAAGAAAATTTATAAATATAACTACTTCAATTGTATATTTTGATGATATTTCAATATAACGCATCCATAATGCAACATCTTTTACCCTAATCAGGGGTGTTACTTAGAAAGAGTATCGTGATGAAGACAAATCCTACTTAGCTTCTTTTAAGGCATCCGAAGTTTCGAATTTCTTATTGCCAAGTAGCTGACACCTTTTTCCTCTCTTATAACTCTCTTGTAGTATCTCTTATAACTCAATACCTCCTTATAGAGGGTCAAAAGTATTTATTTTCATTTTCGTAATTTCAGTATGCTTTTTTGCATTGCAGTAGGACGTAATATTGAGGTATCAAATATTCAGCCATAATAATAATAATAATAATAATAATAATAATAATAATAATAATATAGATAGGAAATTCCATACGAGGACACATAATATTAAAGCCTGTAAAATCGCCGGTAGCCTTAGCCAAAAGTTACAAAATAGTCGGGATTTGGGAGAAGTGTCAGGACCATCAGGACATACCCTCTCCATAAGTCCCTACAACTAGCCAAATGTTATAACGGAAAGTTTCGAGACAAATTTCGTGTAGAAAGTAGGGATTCTGAATTCACAAGAGCCGTAAGAAAATATTTTAAGTAATGGTGATGCCGGATATGCTACAGAATAAGTCGATGATGAGAATGAAAGAAATATTCCAAAAAGAAAGTGGAAGGAAGCGGAACACGGAGAAAACCTATACACACGGTGTTTGTTCAGCACAATACTCACGAAATGGGAGTTGGGTGAAATAGGTTGAACCATTAAATTTACAACATTTCAGCAATAATAATAATAATAATAATAATAATAATAATTATAATAATGATGATAATGGTATTAAAATTTTTAAAGTTGCCCTGAAGTTTGGCAAAACTTACTTAAACGTAGGGGATTCGGAGAAGGGGTTCCGTACCTTCCTGTAGAAAATATTGTATTGCACGATTTCAGGAAAATAACTGTAAAAAAATAACAACTGAATATCATTGAACAGTAAGGGTTATAATAAATTAACTTGTGGAGTTTGCAGATGTAATTATATAAGCTTTGCTAATATATATATATATATATATATATATATATATATATATATATATATACAGACCATAATACAAAGTAAGAAAATAATATATAAAATTCAGTCTACAGAGCAATTGATACCTAAAGAGTGGCATATAACCTATCCTTTCGAGAATCGAGATGAGACGAGCAATGTTTACGATACTGTTCATCTCGTCTCGATTCTCATCTTTAAAGCGTTAAGATATTGTGAGTTAGCCTTGTCCCTTGCCCCATCTCGAATTAAAATGTTAAGCCTCATCCCGATTTTGTTCGGTTTGTTTTAGAATGGAGATAAGAAATTCGTCTTTTCATGGGCAGCATTACAGAAAACCGAAATATTTTTTCTAATATCACGTTTCTGCTTGTAATGGTATGACCTGTGCGATAATAATTTTTTATTGTTTAAATATTTCACGAGATAATTATTATTGTTACTAGTATTATTCCTGAAAATTGGATAGTTCAAGTATTGAATATACGAGTATTCAAATATATGAATGTAATAAAAGTCTGTCTGCCGATCAATCGCAATCAAAATTCCTAAATTAGAGAAAAAAAGTTGCTCGACGTGTATTCGGTGGAAGAACCTCCAGTTTACCGGTCAAGCGTCTAGACCACTGAACCACGATCACTACGCTTAAACGATTCGTCTTTAGTCTGGTTACGTTAAGTTTCTCTGCCTCAGCTTGGAAAGTTGTATGTTATTTTTTGTTTTTTCAAAACGACTTGCGTGTTTCTTTTATGATAATATAAGTGGATAATCTTCGGTAGAGTTTTTATTAATAAGTTGAGTTGTTCTTAAACCCTTGGATCAAAGATCTGTTTATTCTCCACACGAAGCTACAGATATGACATTTACTTCTCATACACTCCATTTGTTTAAAAGCAGTCACCATTACATGGTCAATGACCTATAACCGCCACGATACAAATGATTGTTCAATTTGATATACTGAAAAAGCTACAGGCTCTTATTTTGAAAGTAGAAAGATATGGAGACTTCTCAATGGAACTCCAGTTGATATTTCTACAATATTTCATGTAATAAAACAAATTGAGGGTAATTTTATCATGAAATATAGCCAATGATGACATTTATTTTTTTTGCTACTTAATCATTATCTCCAATCACATTTCGTTGTTTGTTGAATATGTTACAGGCCCGATAATGTATATGCTTCCCACGGAGAAGAGAGTACGTTTATTATATTAGAGGATACCATTTCTCATTCAGATCAGGAATGTCATACATCGATGCCGTTTGGCAGAGGATTTCAGCGATCGCATTTGTCAAGACATATGCTGACACAGGAAAGTGGAAAGCGTCATACGTACCAAAACACTGATGAACGCTTTAGTCAAAGCTCAAATATGTCAGACGGTAAGTTACTGCATACAAGTGAGAAATCCCACATCTGCGGAGTATGTGGAAAGAAATTTCGTGTATGTTCAAGTTTGGCTAAGCACATGTTCATCCATACAGGAGAAAAACATCACACTTGCCACGAGTGTGGTAAGGCATTTAATCGACGCTCACATTTGGCTACACACATGTTAATCCACACAGGAGAAAAGCGTCACACATGCCAAGAGTGTGGTAAGGCATTCAATCAACGTTCAATTTTGGCTACACACAGGTTAATCCACACAGGAGAAAAGCATCACACATGCCGAGAGTGTGGTAGGGCATTCAATCAACGTTCAATTTTGGCTAGACACGTGTTAATCCACACAGGAGAAAAGCATCACACATGCCAAGAGTGTGGAAAGGCATTTAAACTACGTTCAAGTTTGGTTAGGCACATGTTAATCCACACAGGAGAAAAGCATCACACATGCCAAGAGTGTGGTATTTCATTCTATCGACGTTCACATTTAGCTACAAACACGTTAATCCACACAGGAGAAAAAAATCACACTTGCCAAGAGTGTGGTAGGTCATTTAAACGACGTTCAGATTTGGTTAGGCACATATCAATCCACACAGGTGAAAAAAATCACACCTGCGAAGTTTGCGGCAAATCATTTACTAAACGTTCAAATTTGTCTTCACACGTGTTAATCCACACAGGAGAAAAGCATCACACATGCCAAGAGTGTGGCAAGGCATTTAAACTACGTTCACATTTGGTTAGGCACATGTTAATCCACACAGGAGAAAAAGATTACACATGCCAAGAGTGTGGTGTTTCATTTTATCGACGTTCACATTTGGCTACACACACGTTAATCCATACAGGAGAATAAGGTCACACATGCCAAGAGTGCGGTAAGTAATTTAGTCGACGTTCAGATTTGACTAGACATGTTAATCCACACAGGGGAAAAGCATCACACGTGCCGATAGTGTGGTAAAGCATTTAATCAACGTTCAAGTTTGGCTACACACATGTTAATCTACAAAGAAGAAAAGCATCACACGTGCAAGGACGCTGGAATTGAATTTATTCAACGTTAATACGTTTTTACCGACAGGAAGAAAAAGTCATACGCGAAAAAATGTGGAAAAATGTAAAGTCTACACTCAAACTTAGAAGACATTTCAGTAACAAAGTAAAACACCAACGAGCAAAGATTGCATTTACTCAAGGTTCACACATAGTAAATCATGTTAATTCACACAGGACAATAACCACACGTACTGAGAGTAGAAAAATATTTACAAGCATTACGCATTTGGTAAGTGGCAATATTAAAACATTTCAATAACAAAGCATGCAAACGGTGTTGAATAGGATACTGTTTGGTATCAGGTTTGGCAAGACATGTAACTATACATATGATATAGAAAGATTTGACGCACTCACAAGATGTTAAGTTCTGAAAAAATGATCAGTTCACGATAAATGTCTTACAAAAGAGGTTTACAATAATATTAAAGGAAACATAAAGTATTTCAAATGACATACCTCCACTTTGTAACGAAATGTGTTTTGAAAGACATGTTTTAAGTTCGTAATTTTGGCAGATATTGCGGCAAATTTGTGCCACATCTAATCTACGAGCTGCGCTTTTGCCTTGCCGTCACAGGGATTGTAGCATAGTGAAAAATGACTGACGCCGAGGAAGATTCGAATGACGATTCATCAAGTAAATGTTTATCTGAAAACAATGACTCCAAATATACCTCTTCTTGAGTCTACATATATATAATGGAGATAACGGTAACAAGTTTAAGCGACATCGATAATCACGGTGCATCTTCCTCATCAGCTACAAGTGTAGATCCAGCAGAACAAACATGTTCCATGTCTATTTCAACACTAGGGCCTTCTGGATCATCTTCGATTTGGCTGCATCTTGCTGGTTGATACGTGGTTGCGCAGGCCCGTTTTCACCGCATATATTTATACAGGGTGCGGCACGTAAAACCGGCCCGTAAAGTGAACACATAAAATGAAATGTATTGAATATGATTAACTACAACACATAAATGGAATGTAATGTATTGAATGTGACTACTCACCTTCACAGCAGGTGCTGAAAGGGTACTCCGCCCACTTCAACACACATGTGGGCACGATTGAGGAGATTCATATATACGCTTGTCAGTTCTGGTGTTATAATGCTATTGGTGAAATCCTGGATCCTGGTCTTGAGTTCTTCAATTGTGTGTGGATTTGTTTCGTATACTCTTCCCTTTAACAGCCCCCATAAGTAAAAGTCACACGTGGACAAGTCTGGTAACATTGCTCAACAGCCATGAACAGAAATGCTCCCTCTTCTGCAGGTCAGGCTCCTTCAGTTCTTGCACAACACTTATCCGGTACGGTTTTAGCTTTAGTCCCCTTAAAACACGTCTGCAACTTCTCTCACTCGTATGAACCTGTTAACTGAACCTCCTGGTTGACTTTGAGGACTTCTTGTTATTATCTCCTCCACCTGCATCTTTAATTCAGGTGTGCAGACAGATGGTTGTCTGTTCCTGGGAGCATTTTGAACCGACCCTGTACGCTGCCATTTTTCAATCAATTCCTGGATGGTGCTTTTTGCTGGCACAGAACGTCCTGGAAATTTTTCCCGAAACAAATTCTTTGTTTTCACAAAAGATCCAGTGAGAGTGAACCCTTCAACAATGGCAACACGCTCGGGTATCGAATACGGCATTATCACACTAACACTCACCGGGCTTAACACAACGAGGCCTTTTTCTCAACTGGTTTCTACAAGTTTCACTGGTTGCGGCTGCACGTGACTGCTGCAGGTCACGTAAGCGACCCGACCTCGACACGCCATCTCTTGGTAGGAAGGTAGATTATTTAAGTGTTGGCAAAAACACAATATACCAGAATATTACGACGGGCCGGTTTTACGTGCCGCACCCTGTATTTCCCAAGACATTTTTTCATGCAGATTTGCGGAAACTATGGCAAATTGAAGAAAAGAAGCGATCAAAAAATCAAGTCGTCCTTTCTTCCACATGGGTTAAACTGATCAGACGAACTTCACGCAAAAATCGTATTAAGGTTGTATGTGTCAAAAGAAGACTCACTAATAATAGTGATAATGATTTCACTCCAGTTGTTAACGTCTTCGATTTTAAAGCGACCTTAATGTCATTCTTATCTAAAGTGTTATTGACTTTAACGGAATTCGTGGTGTATGTTCGGAATGAGTTTGTGTACCAGAACTTCGTTGCACAGTATTTACTACTCTCTTTCGCTCACTGTCGTTTCTAAAGCGCGGGATGATGATGTAAAGTGAATATGCATCTAGGTTGCTAAAAATAAAGTTCATAGCTATATTTCGTATTCCTTACCTATTCTTCATTGTGTACTCAGCTGTTGACTGACTTACTGACTTACCAACTTTTCACCCGTTTTATAAGAAAAGTTGTTAAATCAGGTTTTAAATTCTATTCAAAAGCCTTCTCCTTACCTTGTGCGTATCTGGTATTGTAAGAAAACGTCACACGTGTCGAAACAAAATTTTATTCCATTTATTAATATAACTGTATGTCAACACATTTCTATAAGGTTTAAACCGCGATCCTGTAAAATCTAGCAATAAAATCTAGCTAGCAGCTTCTGATTCTAGTGCCTCATTTTATTCTCGTCCAAGCTTGGCAAGACAAATTTCATTATACGTAAGTGGAAAGCAACACATATGACGAGTTTAGAAAAGTATTTTGTGTATTTTTAAGTTTGGCAGGACATTTTAATACACAGAAGAAAACCTCTCACACATGAATACACACAGTTGAAAAGAAGATTTATATGGAGCTCACATTTTGCAATGCATATGTTAAAACACGCAGGAGAAAACATATTAAAAACAAAGCGTTCTAAGTGTGAAGAAACGACTTAATAAGTTTATATTTTGCAACAGATATATTAATACACATGCGGAGGAACTGCTCGTGTCAAGACTATGAAGATTGGTATAGTCGAAGTTCAATTTTGGGGAAACATGCTATTTAATACAGGTAAAAGATGACTATGCATAATTGTGAAAACCGTTTACAGAAAGTCCATAAAATATAGCAAGATATGTGAAACGGTTTACTGAAAAAAAAGTTTGTATAGAAAATGGTATAGTCAAATTACACACGTGATAAATTTACAAATGCGAAACATCTTAGTTGTGAAAAGTTTGCGATAAACTTAGTTAAATATCACGTTCTTTAACCTTCATCCGCTCAGGTACTGCTTATTCACGTTTCCAATCGCGATGACGTCAATTCGGCCGCCATCGATTAATCACATATTTCAGCATTGTGCATGATGCAAAATGTATGTTTTGGAGCATTTAGGTTTAGTAAATTAAAGAAATCATTGTTGACCAAAAGTATACTTTTGCTTTAAATTAAATTACAACACAGTATGAGTGAACACACTGAACAAAACACAAAAGAACAGAATCTAACCTAATCAACATCCATGTCACTGAGCTAGCTGTGATAATGTTGATATTTATTGCAGGGAGCAGTAATCATTGAGTGCATTTTGCACATGTTTTTCCACAATATGTAGATGCCAGGCGAGTTCAAAATTAATCAACCTCCATGCCGCTGCCCTCTTTCTGAGTTTGCTGGCATGTATTGCAAGTAGTAGTAATTGTTGATTGCCTTCTGAAGACATTTTTTCCACAATCATTACATTGAAGGCGAGTTCTGTTTTGTCTTGACCAGGAGATGTAGCAGGTATCTCTTCGAATATGTTAGACTGGTTCATCATCGGTATTTTGCTTCCTATATTGTCCCAAGAACAGCAGCATTTTTTTTTTTCAAAGTTGAGATTTCAGAACAGGCTTTCAGGTTTTCATTTATTAGTACTAATGCTAACTCATACAGATGTTGTCTTCTTGTATTATTTTTGATGTTAGGGATGTTAAAAATGAAACAGCGACTGAAACGTAATGAAAATTTTACTTACATTTTATGTAAATGCGAACCAAAAAAATCACGTTTTGGCTACCTCTGATGGCAGATGGGCCATCCACCCTCCAATACCAACTTTGGCATTGTACTGAACCGGAAGTAATGTTTTCGATAATTTTCTCGTAGAAGATTCATATGTTTCAGGGTAGCGAGATATTGCTTCAGGATGAGACATAACTTTCTAATCCAGATTTATAAATGGGAGAGAAACGGGCTGTTTTCCAAGAACAGGGAAAACAGGTTTCCCTGACGCATCTATGAAAAATGAGCGAAAGCGGAAAAAAAATAATAGATGACGTCGAACGCAGAAAGTTTTTGCTTATGTTGTCCTGGCCAGAGGCTCTCAGGCCGGAGAGAAAATAAATGAGATAAAATGGACGAGCAAACGGATTGAACAGGGAAGTACGTTGATTATGCAGTTTAGAATTTATTACAAAATAACTCATTAAAATTTTCTGTTTTTCCCTCAACTTCTGCACCTGATGCATCATTGTACCTTACTAGAGGTATGCTAGAAGTTTTAGACCTAAGACCAAAATTGTTTAGTGTTGTTGATGCTGGTGTCTGATTTTTTTAAAAAAAAATATAGTTTAGTAGTAAAAAATAGAGTATTCGCTGCATCTCAATAGCTTTTTTCCTATATCAGAAATTCTTTTAAGAATATGTGTTCATTTGGAAATGCACGCCACAATTCCCAAAGCTTTTTTCTTATTTCGGAATGTATGGCAACTCTGTTCGCCGTGCCTTGTTGGAAATTTCATTGATTTTACTTTTTGAAACAGGACAAAGTATTTATTATTGTTGCATTAAAAACATCGGAGAAATAACCCACTGTCTCGTCTATTGTTCCATCTAGTAAAAGTGTTCACTGTAACACCTGTAGTTTTTTACAAATTTCACCCAAAAAGGCCTTCCTTCAGTCAGGCACAAACTTTCTTTTTGAGTTGGATTGCTGGCTTCTGGTTTCGGGAGTAACATATGGAACGGGGAACTCGCGGTCTGGGAGGAGCAACTCTGTATATGAGATGACACATTCTGTTGGAAATATACAGATGACATAACATAAGCTGTTATTTTTACGCGCGTTATGAATATTGTACTATCCTAAATCGAGTCCTTGAATAGAATTGTCGACAAAGGGTCTGATGTTATCCCATGTTTACTGTCGATCCATATCTAAGCCCAAGTTATAGTCACCAAAATGAGCAACTTTGTCACCTTCTAATGGCAACTAGAAGTGATTCGTGGCATGTTTGAAGTAAATTTTGAGGACTGTTTCTATATGGTCTGCAGAAACACCCGACGAAATTTGTGTTTTTGGACAAACTTACTTTAGCTCAAATAATTTCACACTCTCGTACAAAATGATTCTGTGCTCTGCTGCCCCATTATTTTAATACTACGAACACTCCGCCCCTATTATCTTGCGATCGTTTATCTATGTAGACAATTGTATGAGAAACGGCATTCCACTGCTCATTACCGATTCTTTCGATCACGTTTCACTCACCACTAAACAGCCATATTCCGGCAACAAACTAATATTCATACAGAGTCTAAAATTGTTTTTAATGTTTCGTGTATTGTGGTAGTATACCTTAAATGTGGTTTCCTGTTCCCTGCACTTTTGATCTGCATTCTTATGTACATCACCATATTAAACAGAGAATAGGGAGCACTTCTCTAGCGTGGGATCACGTTGTCCAAGTCACTCTCATTCTTTTCTTGCCATCTGTGCTGAACATTGTAAATTATATTAATTGAGTGTCATGTAGCAATAAGAGATAACAGTATTTCAATGCATTTCCATCTGGAGATACTGTCAAACGCAGACCCTTGCCATAAGCTTACTACTGGGTTCACAATGGAAATGATAAGCACAGAGAAACCACAAATATTTTTCCCGAAACAGGAGGACGAACTTTAACTTTTCTATGGTTTGATGCCATCTTTTTGAACTTTATTCATAGACGATCCTAAGTACTTTGAAAGTTTTCTTAGTGCCAAACTTAACATACAGATCTACGGGGTGGAGCGGCATCATCCAAGATCTATCAAAAATTTTTGATCCTCTAAGCATAACTTTTTCACATAGGTTTCCTTGTCCGATTACCTAGTCCCACTCTGGAGCTATACCAACACATAACTTTCCCCATATTACAGTTATATATCGAAAAACTAAATTTCACCTATATCAACAAACGCTTCAAAACTCGGCATCCTTTATTCATGCAGTATCTTGTGTTTCACTTTAGACGCCACACCAAATCGCTATCAGCCCTTACCCCTAATGTTTACACTCTGTCAGTGCACTTTGCCCGCGTGAAATTCACCCTTCTTAACCCTACAGTGGTAATGTGAAAAAAAAAATTCATGAACGGTAACATTTTGCCTCCTGGACCCAAAACCAGTTTTGCCTGATAAGATGTGAACTAGGATTTAAATTTTTATTATATTTACAATATTAAGTACAAACACCAAACGGTGGACACAATTTAAGTGAAACTATACATTCATTTCATTGAAGCAATATTTTCGTTGTTATAATAAGCTCCATAACTATGTGACTATTTTTTTGCCTACATACCGGCACTCAAAATAAAATATTTTTAACTAGAAAGAAGTAAATCAGCATTTCTTCTAATAGCGGTGTATTCCACACATAGGGAAATTTACGTTTTAATTCTGCAGCAGTCTCCACACATGATTTTTGCGTGACTTAGGTAAATCTAAATCCACTTAAAGCACTTCTGGCAAAAGTATCTGTTCTTACTGTGTTTACACATGTAACATCGTCCTCGCTTTCCTAGTTAAGGAGGTACAGAAGCATTTTCTTCTAGAATCAATCCAGAAAACCTTGCCTCCGATTTCGAATTTCTGTGGGATTTTGTTTATTCAGTGCTCTCTCTTTCAATCACTTTTTCCAGTTCTTTTAGGTATTTTCGCTCTTAGAATTTTTTCGCTCCTCTCGCTGAATGTGTAACATTACCATTTATCGCTTCTACATTTAAGAAGTGATAAAATGACGCCATTGGGCATTGTCTACTGTTTCTGTCTTCGTCATATTCAGTACGTATCGGGTCTAAGGTGTCCACACAACTTAAGTTTCATTGTAAAGTGTGACGATCTCTGACTTCCTCTTATCTCCGGTACTCTCATCTAATTTGTTGTGATTATACATACTTGAGATCAGCACCACACACTCTATTTTTCTTAGGTAGGTAGGAGACAATG
Organism: Thermobia domestica; assembly: GCF_964235325.1. Lineage (NCBI taxonomy): Eukaryota > Metazoa > Arthropoda > Insecta > Zygentoma > Lepismatidae > Thermobia > Thermobia domestica. Next base: position 268,142,287 of record NC_137460.1, on the reverse strand, counting down.
GTGCAGTTCTAATGAAAACCAAACACACTCCTGTATTATTTTCTCTTTTTGGCATTCACAAACGCGGGGGCAACTCTTCCTTTATTTTAAAATTTGTCCCTATAATTTTTAACTTATTGTCCCATTCCATTGATTTAACTAAATTGCAGCTTGTAAACTATGTCAAAGGTCACGTTGCGAGATGAACCATAAATCGGTTGTCACAATCTCTTCACTATTTCCTCAGGTTTGTTATCTATATGGAACGGACCTTCTGGCTGTGTCCCCACATACACTAACATATTTGTTGTGTAGTATAATGTTTCCCCAAGAAGACTAAAAATTTTATTCCCATATTTTGCAGGTCTTTTGGGCATATAGATACGAAATCCACATTTTCACCGGAAACAGACAAGTGCCACATCCAAAATTGCTAACATACCAATTAAGGAAACAGTAATTGCAGTTGGGCCGCGGTGGTTCAGTGGTAGAGCGTTCACCTCTGGTGCTAGGGGTCCCGGGTTCGATCCCAGCCCCCGCCAAGTGAACTTTGTGGTTGACAAACACCGTGTGCGTGGGTTTTCTCAGGGTTCCCCCGTTTCCTCCCACTTTCTTCATTCCACCATTTCATTCATTACTCATCATCACCGTCTCCTTTAGCCTAAGCGGCATAACCGTGGGACGTAAAACTCAAAGATTTCATTTCATTTTTTGCAATTGCAGTTCTTCACAAATAATTTTAAAAAAGTCACGAATTTGGGCTAATCTGGGGCTGAAGGTTATATCTGATTATTTTATTCATTAGCATCTTCCACTCTTTCAACCATGATATCCTGCACAGTAATCACTTTCTACTCAGTTTGGCTTCCCCAGTCCCTCATTCTCCATCCTCGCTATCACTTTACAAATTTTTCATTTTCTCTAGTTGTAGTTATATTGAATCTATCTGTTTATATTAAGTTGTGTGCTATATATGTTTACTTCCTTCATAATGCTAAGGATCGAAGTTCCTTACGCCCAATTTTTTGATTGTCTTTTTGATCTTTTGTTAGCTGTTATACCGTATAATTGTAAAATTTTGATAGAACACAGACCACGACTTACACTTTGCACGTAAATTCCTTTTCAGCACTACTTTACAGAGGGTTACTAGCCATTTTGACTGGCCGGTAAAAAGTAGTGCATTCGCAAACTTTCGCAGCTGGATTACAGGTAGTGAGGCCTATTTGTCAAGACTAGGCTGTGTTTATTGCACTCGTGTTGGCGCACGGTGATGCTGATACATTAACAGGTGACAGGTTGCAAGAAATTGAGAGCTTTCACGAGCGAAAGCTAGCTGGAGTATACAAGTAGAATAATTTTTGATCATCATTATGACCATTTTCTTTCTTATACTGATCTCATTTCATAGTTTTGTATACTGCTTCCGTTCGGTTATTTTATCCCATATGATAATTGACGATGGACAGTCTTTTACGCATCCTTTGAAGATAAACAAGAAGCGGAGAAATCGACGAGACAGAGCATACACTGAACCAATTTCTTACAGTTCTCATTCTCCAATCAGTGGCAACCACCAAGCATCATCAACGAGTTCACCACCATTCAAGAAGCATACAAATGCACATAGCATCTCAAGCTCTGACTCTCTCTCCTACCGGCTTATCGTTCTCTGCACCATGTCTACAGCTTCCTACTGCAAAACTACAATCCAAAGTACTTGAGTTCGAAGCGTTTACTTCCGTAACAACTTTAGTATCGGCAACTCAAAGATATATCGCAAATGGTAGAGACAAAAAAATGATTTCATTATATCACAGTCGGCTAACTTCGCAAAATAACTCGTGACAATCCAGTTTTGAAATTTTCAGGAAAACTGCAACTTTAACTTCTCTCAACAACATCCGACACTAGCAACCTCAGCCACATATCATGTCAATAGTATTACGAGGGGTCCCTCCATCTATAACACATGACGATATATAAGCTGAACTACCTGAAGTGAGATGCAGCTTTAAAAATGCATCCGTATTTGGAACAATCAGGGACCAACTAACATAGTTCGAATTTTAAGAACATCACAGGACATTATCGACGACCTTTTGCATAAACAAACCTTCGTTTATAAGAAGAGACGCCGATAATCATACCATATTTCTACATTATATAGTTGCGTGATGAACTGATATTAAAATGATATAAAAACATATTAGTTTTTTTTCTAGCATGCCAACACATTAAACGTAACTAATTAAATTTTGGGAATTACAAATTATCACCTTACGTGTCGTATTCCTATTAGTTTTCACGTTCGAGCAACGAAAAAAGAAATTGTAGTAATAATGATAAAAATCGAATTCGAGATTTCAATGAATTCAAGGTTCACGCCACCACATATGGTAAAAAGTGATTTTGATGTCTGTCTATCTGTTCGTCTGTCGGTTCGTCACGCTTTTACATGCATTCAAATAGAGGCCATACTGTTCCACGTGTCTGGACCAAATTCTAGACATGAAGTTTTTATAACACTTTATCGTTTCGAATTCTACACCTCCCGACACCAAAAAATAAGGTTAATTTACTGAAGGATGAAAATTTAAAATAATTAAATTGTCTCAAAAACAGCTGTAAGAATTTTGCTTATTTTTTTTAATATAGTATGAATCATTGCTCTGAAAAAAAATACGTAAGGTGTAATTTACTCTATGGGATGAGTTTTTTCGAACAATTTTCTCAATCACATTTCAAAAATAAATGTATCATTAATAACCTAATAATATGACACAACTCGTTCGTCTTGTAAACATTCAGAAGGGGTAGTTTACTCTTCTCCGACGATTTTCTCATTAACACCTGACGCAATTTTGTTTATATTTCATAAATAAATGTTACATAAATAACCTAACGATATGGTATAGTTCCATCATCCTAAAAAGCTAGAAGTTGTATATTACTTTTCAGAGCAAGTTTTACCCTACGATTTTGACGAGAACGACTCAGGCAATTTTGTTCGTATTTCATAAATAGAGTAACTCGTTTGTCCAGAAAAGATACACAAGAGATATTTTATTCTTTCGGATGAATTTTTGACGATTTTCTCAGAAAGTACTTAGACGCTTTTGCTCATAGTTCACATACAATTATTTCCTTAATAATTCTAATATATGGCATAAGTTATTTCTAACAAAAATATAACCAGTCTGTACTTTACTTTTGGACGTAAGTTGCTTCCAACAAAGTTTTCCAAAATACATTATTTTATTCGCATTTCCCAAATAAATGTTTCAGTAATAGCTGCAGCTTTACACGAGTCAGTTTAAGAAATTGGAGCTAGAAAATTAAGTGCGTTTCATCGGTTTTTAAATATATTTTTAAATATTACACCTAATCACAATTTTCCTAACAAAATCGAAACCTTTTTAAATATGCCTTGTTGTGGCCAAATGGTTCAAGTGCATTGGTTCTGGATTTTCTTGCCGGTGAGAGCTAGTGTGCTTTTATCCAATGTTAAAGTATCGGCGATAAGTAGGTGCAAAGAGAAAAGTGTTTAAACAAGCCTAACCAAGCTAATGAACAATACAAAGAAAGAATACAATATTGCGAAATTATAGAAGAAACGTTGTTAATATTAGATAGTTGCAATGTCCAACCGATGACTCTCAACTCCAAAGGTAAGAAAGTGAAACATCCAATACCAGGTTAATCAGTGGTCTCTAGTTAAAGCTATCCTACTAGGAAGTGATTGAGATACCAAAAATGTTGTAATCGCTGGGAGACATGTTAGGAGAATATAGTGGGTGAGAGAGTTTAATACTGGAACTCATGAATAGCCTATACCTTCGTTGAGTATTGAAGTGCGTAGGCCTATGTAGGTTTGCACTGAAATGAGCATTAATACACAATATCTGTTGAACATTACGGGGGGCTTGCAGACAGGTTTACAGTGTATTTCACGGGGTTCGATATTGTAACGCTCCTAGCGAACTCCTGAACCAGCTTCAATGTACACTATAAGTTAAATTCGTGCTTAATTAAAACTATTTGTTTAAATTTAACACTGTTAACCATTATCACCTGTTAACACGACAGGCAACAATCCGCCAGTAATTCTTTATTTTGCCCTTTGTTTCAGCGCCATAAATATCTTTGTTCATAAATTTCTTTGTCTATGGTTTTTCATATACGTAGCGTGGGCATTAGATTTTGACTTCTACTTACAGATATGCATCTAATTGCAAACACACGTATAGAATGAACACAATAAACTTGGAATATATAGTTTGTGTACGGAAAATCATACACGAGGCGCTGCACGGGAGAGCAGTTAGCATACTTATGGCAGTCAAATTTCTAAGAAATTTAAAATAATAATAATAAACAGAAAACGAAAAATTTATTTACATAATTTACTTATTTAAGCGTCTAAGTGCAATGGACTTAGGTTATTTCTCTCTCTCCCGCTCTCTTTGAAGGCAACAGCCCTTAGGGTACCAAGACGTAGAAAAGGACTTATGGCACTCACGACTATAGGGTGGTGTGTGTTTGGCACATCGGGTCCCCTTGTTGTTAGTCGCAGATTTCTAGACCGGATGCAGTTATTCACGGTAGAAAATACAAGAAAATATACCTTTTTATTACTATTAAAGTAAATAATTGCACTTGTTCCCTCAATGCTTGTTTGTTTAACTCTAAACAGACAACTGATCCGTGGAAGAATAAATAAAATAAACTCGACAAATATTCTTGTAAATAATAGGTAAAAGTTTGCGTCACACTGTTCATTTTGCTGGGCACGCCAGTGTGCCGTGTTATCCGGTTGTGGCACACTGGAATATAGGATATGGCTTTCTAATTTTTCCCAGCTAGTTTAACTGCTTCAATTGAAATGAATCTATAATAATAAGAGGGTGAATTTAGTCTTCTTACCCTTCAATTTAGAAATAAGGTCCACAAAAGTTGGCGTTCCGTCGCTTCTCTGCCGGTGGTGGTATAATTTTCAAAACGGAAGTGAGACCAATTTTTAGCTGCGGAACCGCCAGTTTTTGGGGACATATCGCTAGTTGCCTATCAGTGGTCCACCGACGCTTACGGCATGGGATTGTCCCCTCACAAGTGAGGCAGATTGCAATCAATTGAGTGTTTCGGAAAAATGGGAAACATCTTCCGACTTCAACTTCTGAATAATACGTTTAGGATCAACACGAATCAAGGCTGCGCCACGGGAAGGTAGAACAAGTGAGGCAATCGCTCCAAGCACTACGTTCGAGAGCCTGCGTCTCACTGAAGACTTAGACTCTTCAGGAAAAGTAACAAGTTTATTACTTGTAATTTATTCTTTGAGTCAAAGTATTTTGCAATTAACCATCGTTTTGTAAATAATTTTTATGATTGTATACCATTAATTTCGAAAATTGTACTCATAATATAATTTCCCATCATGGATTTGAAAAAATTAAAGTTCCAACAAAGAAAGACCTCCGATCCACATGTCTCTTCATGTTTGATATGGAAGTCTCATCTTCATTATTGACCCTTAACAGTGGCGTATTTAGGGGGGGGGATTCCGGGCTTAAGCCCCCCCCCCGAAATCTTACTTACTATAGTAAAGTATATGAAATATCTTGCAGAATTTTCATATTTTCAGGCAAAGCCCTCCCCGAAAGTTAGCAAAGCCCCCCCGAAACAAAATCGTAAATACGCCACTGACCCTTAATCTATTTTAGTCCTAGGCAACGTGAATCGATGAGATGGCTCTAAGTGGAAATATTCATTTAAATGGTTAAGTAATCAGGAAATTCCTGTTGTTATTTTACGAAACACAACGGGTCTTAAGGAAAAATAATAATTTTGCTTACTAGGAAGAGGGACTAAATCATTTGCTTACGTTTGCTTAACTAAGAAGAAGGCAAGGATGCCAATTCTGGGGGGCTTGGCCTCCCAAAGCTCATGTAGGACCCCTTTATATTTATGAATATACAATATTTGGCATAATTTAAGTGGAAATTGTCTTAAAATCCTCATATATATATATATATATATATATATATCTTCTGCATTTATGTGCGCCCACCAAATTTACAGAGAAATCGGCGTCCTTGGAAGAAGGTCTAGTGAAATGAATAAAAATGTGATAGCGTAATACTTGAGCAACTCTATATAATGGAGGAAAGTAAATTAGTATTCAACACTTCTTTCAATTGTAAGCATTTCAAAGATTCTCGTAATTTAGTAGCGTCCCTTATTTGCATTTTTGAAGTACGGGAACTCTATCTATACCTTAACATGGGAATCGGTTTCGGACCATGCACTTAAGCCGCTTTGCCACAAGATGCACATAGGAATTTTTCTTTTGATTTCCTTAGGAATATTGCGAACGCTATGACTTTTAAAACTATGTTTAAAAAGGAATACACATCGACACAATAAGATGATAATCTGATACCTAGGAAATATATTGAATTGTTTTTAATTTGTTCTCACGCTAACAAAACAGTATTTATGTTGTTTTTTTTTTATTCCAGCCTTTTAATATAAGCATTTCACACTCTGTTCGAGGACGATACAATTCTAGTTCATGTATATGCTGACTTTTAAAATACAGTAGACTTTCGCTTATCCGACGTAAACAGGCAGGCAGAACGCTGGATAATGTGGATGTGTTAAGAAGAGACCTATTGAAAATAAAGCTTATGATATAATTTTACATATTACGCATCTAATAACAATGTTTTATAGCAAATAACTGCAATACACTGAATCAGGACGTATCCAGCTTGAGGGCCTGAGGGCTGCCCCCTCCGAATCTCAAGCACTTTTTAATAAACTTGGTTTTACCCTTTTGAAGTTCTTTTATGTCAGTTTATTAGTAATGATCAGTTTGAGCAATGTGCTGTTGTGTTGTTATAATTCTAAAAACATGCCATGATGCCATTATACCAGGTGGAATTAAAGAACAGTTTTAAATAGGATTAACATTTCGTTTCCATTCTGTTTTTATCTTTTATATATTAGAACGATACACTCAATGTCTTCTTGCTATTTTTGTTATGTGATATACATAGCAGACAGTTTTCTTTAGTTACATTTCTCTCGAAAATATATTTCATTTTGTTTGTGCTATAATGCAGTTTCCGGTTTATAAATGAAAAGTAGGAAAAAGTTTAAGAGAAGTACGGAACTGTTTCATTATTATTATTTTTTATTAATGATATTTTTAAAACATTAGAATTACGTTCTTACGAGGATTCGTATTGGGCCCTCTCCTAATAGAATACCTGGATACGTGTCTCCATTGAATGATAGACGTATGAGTCAAGGTGTAGACGGGCGCGCTAGGCGATAGACTCTAGAGCATGAAAAATAGATTAAGACTACAACTTGCAGTTCTTCTTGCTTATTAGTGCTATCTGCAATGATATATCAGATCATACGGTATGTAGAACAAAGAATGGTCGGATAAGTGAGACCATGGTATATTGGTGTTTCACGCACGTAAACCTGTAAAATGTTTGTATAAACAATTATCTTTCACTCTCTACCTAAATTTGTGGGTATGATCGCACACCTTGCCTCATACAGTATAGTCGTATAAAGAATTTTTTTTAGCTAAAAGCTAAAGAGAAGCTAACTTCAATAATTTAGTTTTTTTAACAACGGCAAACTAGTCCATTTCATCACGATAAATCAGGTTTGGTACTAAAATGTGTTTTTCTGTCCGTATATATGCTTCCCACTTTGTTGGTGACAAAATTGGTTTCTTCCCAAGAAAACAGGATGAGAGAAGCTATACAACAGCATGAACTGAAAACAATAGCTATTACCAATAGTTCTATAATCCTGGATAAATACACCATTTTAGCAAAATATCAATAAGTTGTCCTTATTATATTGCTTCGGTTTATATTAACATGAAAATTATAATGTTTTGTAAAAAAAAAAAAAAAAAAAAATGGGAATGGATGGGATTCGATGTGGTGTCAAAATAATAAAATTACGACGAGTCCGCCACTCTATAGTATTGAATAATTCACTTCAGCAAATTTGACCTTCATCTATTTTTTTCCCACGGATACGTTCCCTGGGCGCTGTTGCTAAGCTGGTGTACGTATACCCATACTCTTGGACGCCTACTGGCTGTAGAATCAAGATGAAACATGCCTTATCGTCTTCTTCTTCGTGTTTTTGTCATGTATTGGCTAGTTATTTGAACCGACCGCTCCTCCTGGAAAGTCAAAGAGCATAAGCGATTTATCCCCATTGGTCCTATTCCCACGAAATGCCTGTAGGTTATGAACTGAATGCGTGATATACAAATGACCAAAGGTTCTCAGCAGATTGTATGAAATTGGTCTTAGTTGCTAAGGTAAATATTATATTTCATGATTTTTTTAAAACGTGAGATGAGATACGAAATATCCCTCTCATAGCGAAACACGTACCCATACAAAATGGTGTTACTAAGTGTTAGAATCACATGTGGAAATATTCTGGACCTGGGAACGTTCCCTGGGTTGCTAGGATGAATATGGTTGTTTTAAAACGTGTTGGATTCCAGTGGTTGAACATAATCTAATAACGCAAGCTTCCCATACGTGATGAGATATTTTTTGAAACACATTCCCATAGGGATGGCTCTAAAAACAAAATAAATCACGGCTTTCTCAAATCTTCATGTGAAATCGTAATGAGATATGTTTTCGATGACTAGTATGCGACCTCGATTATCGTAGGTATGATCGAGCTTGTTATGACGTGATTCTCGAAGCCAAACATGTATGGGTGTGCGTGTGTGTGTGTGTGTGTGTCTGTCTGTATACAGAGAACATTTGTGAATCAGATTTAACAGAGAAAATGTGTGTGGATTTCATCCTCTTCCGCGTATAAACATTGGTGTTCAGCTTACTGTGAAGATAGTGTGATTACCGTCTTTTCCGCCTAAAAACTTTAGTGTATTTCATGAGACGTATTTTGTGAGCTGTGAACAAAGTGTGATACCGGTCGTTGTTATTAAAATAGGTACCGGTATATATTTTTCTTCATTTAATTATAAAGGCAGTTGAAAGAACAAGATATAAAATGTATTTATTCTAGCCTCCGTTTGTATGAATCCAGCTTCTAACATTAAAAAAACACAGACACATACATATATGTGATTGTCTGTTTGCTAGAATCTCTTTCTCTCTCTCTGTTAGCACATTGAATTCCGTCTTAAAAGTGTTTAGTTTCAAGAGCAACAGATAAGATAACATTTCCAAATGTTTTGATGATTTAGGGCTTACGAATTTTATATAAGGAAATCAGAAAATGACTTAAGGAGAAACCCTAAATGCTTTTGGAATTACCGTAAGAGCAAAAAGAGTAATAATTTAGAAGCCAGTCATATGGTATATAACAATCAAATACTTACTTCTGATTCTGCCATTGCCAATAATTTTGCTCAATATTTCAAAAGCGTTTACTCTTCATGTCGTCCAAATTATAATGGGTATTATTCTCCCATCCTAAATGTTAATAACTGTCTTGTTTTCAATTCCATTACTGAACAAGATTATGTAAATGCCATTAAAAAGCTAAAATCTTCGAAATCCTCTGGTCCTGACTTAATTCCTTCGTACATTTTTAAAGCATGTGGGGAAGTTCTGAAGATACCTCTATGCCACATCTATAATCTCATATTAAAAACTTCTCTCTATCCTGATGTTTGGAAAATTGGCAAAGTCCTTCCTATATTAAAGAAGGGATATCCTACAGCAATAGAAAGTTATAGACCAATCTCATTAATTTCTACAATTGCTAAAGTTTTTGAACACATCCTTTATAATAACATTTTTAATCATGTTAAACCATATATATCAATTTATCAACATGATCCCAGGAGAGCAACACTTACAAATGTTGTTACTATCGTTCAGTATATGTCAGATTCCCTCAATAACAATCATTCAGCTGATACAATTTATACAGATTTTTCTAAAGTTTTCAACAAATTGGATCACGATATATTAATTATGAAGTTGTCTAGTTTTGGATTTTCAGAACAATTGCTTCTATTGATTTCATCTTACCTAAAAGACAGAAAACAATATGTGGTGTTCAATAATCAAAGATCTACCTTATTTGATGTTTACTCAGGTGTTCCACAAGGATCTAACTTAGGACCTTTATTTTTTGTATTTTTAATCAATGATTTGCCGTGTGTTCTCAAAAATTCAAATTGCTTATTGTACGCCGATGATATGAAACTGTATAGACAAATAAGAGAACCTATGATGTTTGCAAGCTTCAAGATGATTTAAATAGCTGTTATAACTCGAGTCTTAAAAACAAACTGCATTTCAATATCAATAAATGTACTGCAATAACCTTTTCAAAAAATAATAATCCCACTTATTTTGATTATAAGATTAATAACTTAAATATCAAAAGATGGCAAGATGTAAATGATTTGGGAATTATTATCAATAATAGCATGTCTTTTAATGTACATATTGAGAAAGTATGTAATGATTTGGGATTTGTAATGAGGAACACCAGAGACTTCCACAATGTGCATGCTTTAATAACTGTATTTAATGCCCTTGTTAGAAGTAGACTTGATTATGCTTCTATAGTCTGGGCTCCTTATTACAAATACTATATTACCAAGGTGGAACGTATCCAAAAAATTTTTTTGAGATATCTGTATTATAATTTTTTAATATTAATTCTTATGAAGCAAAGGTATCGTACAAAACTCTTCTGAGTATTTTTGGTTGTAGTTCTTTGGCAACTAGACGTGAGCGCTCTCAGCTAATTTTCCTCTACAAATTAGTGAACGGAATTGTCGACAGTTCAAAGTGTCTAAAGTTATATAAAATCAATAATATTCTGAAATCGATTACCTTTTATCTGCAATAGGTCTCAAACTATGGCACATTTAAACTCACCTATTACGAGAATTTGTCGGTTATACAACAAGCTGATACAGAAGAATGTCGACTTAGATTTTGCTATACCTTATTCAGTCTAAGTAAAAACTCTTAAGTATAATTTTTGATTAAGAGAGACTTTCAATTCGAACCTGACATTGATTATGATATTTTGAAATTAAAAGAGCATTTCTATTAAAAGAAAACATTTCTGCTTCTTGACAGAAATCCTACTTGAATATCTATATTTTGGATATTAATATTTTTGTTATGTTCTGTTTGTTTTTCTTTCATTTTTTGTCACGAATGGCTGATTTTATAGTCTTTACTAGGTTCTATTAGTATATTTGCATTTCTTATTGGAGGAATTAACATAAATATATCTCTTATGTTTTCTAATGTTTGTGATATTAAGTGCATGTCTATCTTATTTTTTCCTTTTGTTGTGTGTTTCAATATTTATAAAGCTTGTAATTTTGTAAGCCTATTGTAAATGAGATATTCTTTTCCTGTAATAGGTGTCCAATAAATAAATAAATAAATAAACAAATAAATAAATAGGTGTTCATTGCCTATAATAAGACGTGGGTATATTGGTGCAACCCTTTAAATTTTAGGGAGGGTTCATTGCCCACCCCTTAAATTTTGGAAATTTTCCGATTTATGCATTCGGTTTTATAGTACAGGACCTCAATATGCATCATGATAAATTTGGATGGTTCACCTTGTTCTCTTTCATGGGTAAAAGATTGTCGAAAATTAGTACGACCACGTGTTTGGTTTTGACCTAAGTTATCCCCTTTGATGACATCCTATTATCTTATATGATTATATAAGGGTCTATTATCTTACATAAGATATAGGTAAATTAGTGCACCCTTATTAAAATTCGGGAGGGGTACCTTGGCCCACCCCTTAAATTTTAGAAAATGTTTAATATAAGCATTTTGTATTATAGTATAGGACATCAATATGTATCACGTTCCCTTTCATGGGTAAAGAACTACCAAAAATAAAATTTCGGAGGTTATTGACGCCATTCGATGAGATCTTATTACCTTATAGTATTATACGGGATGTATAGGGGTCTATTCTAACTTTTAAGATATAGATATATTGGTGCATCCGTTGAAAAATTGAAGAAGTACATTGGCCCCTCACCTTAAATTTTGGAAATTGCCAAATGTAAACCTTTAATATAGTACTATAGGACCCTAATACGTATTAGTATAAATTTGTATTGTCCATTTATCCCCTTTAATGGATAAAAAATGTTAAAAATTCAAATTTCGGAGGTGATTGACCACCTCTGATGCGGTTTTATTAGCTTACATGAATATATGAATGTATTCAGGGGTTTATTTTCTTTTATAAGCCATGAGAACATCGATGCTTCCATTTTAAAATATGGCTGAGATACATTGGTTCACCCATAAAGTTAGGAAATTACCCAATTTGATATAATAATAGAGGTTTTTATAAATTTCGTTTCCTTTCACGGGTAAAATATTGTCAGAAATGTAAATGAGCCCTTTGATAAGGATGAATGTGTACAGAGGTTTATAACCTTTATATTTTTATGTTCCCTTTTAAATTTGGGAATTATCAAATAACAAGTTGGTTTCCCTCTTATGAACAAATATTCAAATTTTAAAGGTTATTTACCTATTTTATTTTCTTTGATACGGATTATTATTGAATGAGTACAGAACTTATTACTTTTTTCATAAGACACAGGTGTATTTGTATACCGATATGATATTTTGGGAGGAGTACATTTCTTATTGTCATATCAATAATTGGTAATTGTTCTTAAAATTTGATAGTATATCATTCATTGGGTAAATCATTGTCAAATATTAGTATGATCACGTGATCACTTATCGACCTATGATGGGATTAGGAGTCCAGGACATTGGTACATTCAAACTTTCTAGGATAATTTGAGAATTGTCCAAATGAAATTACGTCATTGGTTTTGATTATTCCCGCTAAATATAAACGTAAGCAATACGATGTACCACGTGATTGACCTTGACGAGGTAGTGTACAGAGATTCATTTCCTTCGTTGTGGTACTCCTTAAGTGTGAGTACACACTTCTAGAAAACAGTTGGTTCTACTAAGGTAAACAATTGACGGACACTATTAAACATATGATGATATGATTAATTCTAAGACTTAGGTATATCGAGAGAAGTATTCTTTAAATTTGGGAATTGTGATAAACAGAATTTTAGCATGAGACGCGAAATTTGAAACAATACTTTGAACTTTAGTCACAGCTCATAGTCTAAGATCATTGGTGGTGGTTGATTTGACCTTGAGCTTTAGAAATCTGATAGCTAATCTTATTGAATCTTATGACTCATAGTCTAAAGGCAATACATGCTGCAACACAGAAATTTAGTCACAATGTGATGTACTCTGACACTGGCAAAGTTATTGTTGATGTTATTTGATTGGTTGATCACTATCTTTTCGCAATCTGACTGGTTGATCACTATCTTTCGTACCATCTGATTGGCTGATAATTAGCAAATGTTTGCTGCATTTCAGATTTAAGTTTTGTTTAACATTTATAGATTACTGTTTAAAAATCTTGGTTTCGTTCAACATTTTACACTCACTGATAAATATGTTCAAAACCGTTAATTTGTTAATTGAATAGTTAAAAACCGGATAAAGTTTGATGGTTAACCATGAAACGTAAAATTTTTGTTTGAAAAGTTTTCATTTTTTTGAATTTTAAAATTTTTTTCCTTTCAAAATTTTGTTTGAAAATTTTTGTTTCAAATTTTGAAAAATATTTTGTTTGAATTTTTTTTGAAATTCTTCGTTTCCAAATCTTTTGTTTAAAATTTTTGTTTGAATTTTTTTGTTTCAAAATTATTGTTTGAAAATTTTTTGTTTGAAATTTTTTGTAATTTTTTTGTTTGAAATTTTTGGTTTCAATGTTTTAAGTTTCTGCACTCATTGACAAAGAATCGGAGCTGTTTAGAACAAAAACATCTGCCAAGACTGTTTATCATGATGCAATAGTACACGCCAGAACATGGGGTTGTACTTAATATGAAAAACACAAATCATATTATGGGTCATTTTATTACACTGCACTGATTAATAACACACACATACCAGATAAAAGATCTGGATATTGTAGATATAATGTATGTTGAACTTCTTGTCTTTAGCGTATCATTTTAATTCCAACTGAAGTCTTTGGAATTTGGAATTTGGAATTTGGGTCCTGTAGTACTAAATTAAAGGTTTACATTTGGCAATTTCCAAAATTTAAGGTGGGGGCCAATGTACTACTTCAATTTTGAACGGATGCACCAATGTATCTTTAAAAATAGAATAGGCCCCTATGCATCCCTTATAATCATATACGGTAATAAGACGTCATCATATGGGTCAATAACTTCCGAAATTTTATTTTTGGTAGTTCTTTACCCATGAAAGGGAACGTGATGGATCACTCAAATTTATAGTGATACATATTGATGTCCTATACTATAATACCAAATGTTTATATTAAACAATTTCCCAAATTTAAGGGGTGGGACAAGGTTCTCCTCCCAAATTTTAAGAAGGGTGCACTAATATACCTATATCTTATGTAAGATAATAGACCCTTATATAATCATATAAGATGATAGGATCTCATCAAAGGGAATAACTTAGGTCAAAACCAAACACGTGGTCGTTCTAATTTTCGATAATCTTTTACCCATAAAAGAGAACAAGGTGGACCATCCAAATTTATCATGATACATATTGAGATCCTGTACTATAATTCCGAATGCATAGATCGGAAAATTTCCAAAATTTAAGGGGTTAGCCAAGGAACCCCTCTCAGAATTTTAAAGCGGTGCACCAATATACCCACGTCTTATGATAGGCAATGAACACCTATTTATTTATTTATGTATTTATTTATTGGACACCTATTACAGGAAAAGAATATTCCCATTTACAATAGGCTTACATAATTACAAGCTTTATAAATATTGAAAAATGAAAAAGGAAATGAAATTTTGAGTTTTACGTCCCACGGTTATGCCGGTTAGGCTAAAGGAGACGGTGATAATGAGTAATGAATGAAATGGTGGAATGAAGAAAGTGGGAGGAAACGGGAGAACCCCGAGAAAACCCACGCACACGGTGTTTGTCCACCACAAAGTTCACTTGGCGGGAGCAGGGTTTGAACCCGAGACCCCTAGCACCAGAGGTGAACGCTCTACCACTGAGCCACCGCGGCCCCCTTTATAAATATTGAAACACACAACAAAAATAAAAAATAAAATAGACATGCAATTAATATCACAAACATTAGAAAACATAAGAGATATATTTATGTTAATTCCTCCAATAAGAAATGCAAATATACTAATAGAACCTAGTAAAGACTATAAAATCAGCCATTCGTGACAAAAAATGAAAGAAAAACAAACAGAACATAACAAAAATATAAATATCCAAAATATAGATGTTGAAATAGGATTTCTGTCAAGAAGCAGAAATGTTTTCATTTAATAGAAATACTCTTTTAATTTCAAAATATCATAATCAATGTCAGGTTCGAATTGAAAGTCTCTCTTAATCAAAAATTATGGCTGTGTCCAAAAGTCATAGTGCACACTTCGAGGATGCACACTCGAAGTCTACAAGTGAAGTGCACACTAAATAGTGTACACTTCGTCAAATTAGCTTTTGATCCGTATTTGATTCCAACGCCTCATCGTGGTGGAATATGGAACATTGATAACAAAAGAAGGGAGAATTTCGCGTACTAGGTAAAAATAAACATGCTTTTCTTTTAGACGAATGACTCTCCAGTTATATTAAAGATAAATATATCGTACAGATTAACAATATGGGGTAACCATAAAAAATTTAAGAGTTTCTTTCATGTACGCCAACAGCTTCAGCTTTGCCGTACCTGCAAATATTTGTCATTTGAGATCTTTCACGCGCAGATTAACAAGAGCGGAGCGTAAATGGAATATATATATATATATATATATATATATATATATATATATGTGTGTGTGTGTGTGTGTGTGTGTTGTCTTATGTGCACAATAAACTCATAACAGCATAAAACCCACTAAACTATTGGCGATGTTCTACTTATTAATTCCCTGGAAGAACAGTAGCACTACTGGTTAAGGCGCTGACGACACTGTTGCGAAGTAGCTTAGGAATTTTATTGCAAGCGAAAGTAGGCAACTTGCAAGAGCGTTAGAACACTGAAGGTACTGAGGGGAGCGCTATTTACAATTATATGGTTCAAAACAACTTTGGGACAGAGTTCATATTGGGTATAAATGCTTTCTGTACGGTAGATTACACATAAATGGCACTATAGTTGTCCTTGTTCTACTGTATTGCTTCATTTACAGGCATACTGATTGCACTTTTTCTACCATATTGCGCTAGTAATGAAGTTCCTTAGATGTTAGTCTTTCTGTGTGAATCTATAGATTTTACCCGTAAATCTTCGTAATAGTGTCTCCATATTCTTAATCTACACCAAAGGTTAATACTTGCAAGGATATCAAGGAAAGAAGTGCTGGAGTTGAACAACATGAGGACCAAAATTTACAGGAAAAAACATTATATCACTATGAAATACCAATTTATAAGGATCACATATACTCAAGGTGGATCCCACACAGCAAGGAATATTTCCTCAACCAAAAGAAAATATTTTCGTTGGTTTCTAAAAGGTTTTCCTTCTATGGAGAATTCCATGCTGGTTTTCTCAATGTATTCCGAATATTTCCCGAAAATATTTTCCCAAAAATGTTTTGAAAACATTTTAGAAATTACCGAAAGTACATGTTGAGAATGCTCGCCGGAAAGTAAATCCAGGAAAATATTCACAAAATGTATTAGAAATATTGTATTGGATGTAATGTAATATGTTTTCACTGTTGAGAAGGAAAATATTTTCGAAATGATACTAAAAATGTTCAACATATATGATATGGAAAACAATGAAATGAAATTTATTCTATATATTCAAAAAATGTTTTCCAATACGATATTTGCAATATTTTCTATTTTTACGAGAAAACATATCGAATATATATTTAAAAGAACGTTTAGAATATTTTAATAATAAATTATTTCGTAACGTAAAAATATTTTTCAGAAAAGTTTTTAAAAATTTACTTAATTTTTACGAAAGTATTTTAGTAATCTTCTCTTATAACTTAAATGAAATATTTTCATACAATATTTTAGAATTATTTCCAGAATATTTTATTGAAGGTTAAATAAAAAGAATTTAAAACAGATATTAATAATGAATAGAACCTGTGTACCATCGTGTTTATGAAATATAGTTTGTGCTTTTAGCTAATAATATTTTCTGATATATTAAAGAAATAGTTTACAGTATGCTCATTGTTCAGTTACAATAAAAGTACATAATACTAAAATGAATTTTACCGGAAATGTTTCTGAAACATTTTACTAATTTAAATTATTGCATATCCTTAAATAGTGGTCGAAGTGAGACGGTATGCGGTTTTATACCATACCGCCTCTGGTATTTCAGTGAGCAACACATACGGTCACTGGAGAGTAGATGCTAAGTACCTTTAATAAATCCATTTTTACACACAGTAATGCACGTAAAGAGATTCTAATTTTTACAAGTAATTCCTAAGTTAACAACACCAACATTTTTCTTATATTTTTCCTACTTTTTGTTTTTAAAATGAGATGTCTTCAAAGAAGTTCATCTAGTTATATATTTTGACCAGCTTTTGGCTAACCGGTGGCTCCACCCCCACACCCCGGTTTTACTCGGCCTGCGGCCCGCACCTCTTGTGTATCAACAGTGCATTTCGTGCATTTGATTTTCATAGTCCCTGAATGTGCCCAGCTGGGGCTTCACCCCCACACACCCGCTCGCCCTATGGCCTAGCACCTCTTAAACCCACAATTCTTCCGAACTTCAAGTTTGTTTTCCTATTTCAATTATCTAAAAGATAGACTACTTTTTAGATGCAATACTAATGCTTCTGTTTTGAGAACAGATTTAAGTAAACTTGTAACTCATTCAGCACAAAAATCTTTAAATGATTTTGCTCGTAATATACCCTTTTGTGATGGAAGCAAAGATATAGAACTTTTTCAGTTTTTGCTTTCTGTTTATAAAATTTATAAACTGAGGTTGTTTCCCTTAGAATGTATTATGATGATGGCTATTGGAAAAACTACTGGGTTATTGAATACAGAATTACTTAAGTTGTTGGGCAATGTTAATGACTGGTTGGAGGTATGTCGTGCCTTACGAACTTCTCTGTTGACACCATTAGGGTTACGAGAAATAAATAGATTGTTTGTTGAACGTATTCAGAGCAAGAATGAAAATATATTATAATATATCAGTAATATTTATGATTCTTATGTGGTGTTTCAAGGCACTCTAAATGAAGAGGGTTTTAAATTGAATGTTTTACAGGGTATGAAACCAGATATTAGATACGCAATCTTTAAATACAATATTCCATCAACTTATCAAGAACTTTATGAGGAAGTTGTTAAATATGTGAATTATGAAAGATCAAAATTAGTCTATGATGAAATGTGTGGGTCAAATTTTTCCATTGAGTGTAAAAAGAGAATAAATGCTATTTTTGTGGTGGGGATCATAGAGTCATAAATTGTATGTATAAAAAGCAACAACAAAAACAGGCAGCTTTGATGAATAGAACGTCAG
Organism: Thermobia domestica; assembly: GCF_964235325.1. NCBI lineage: Eukaryota > Metazoa > Arthropoda > Insecta > Zygentoma > Lepismatidae > Thermobia > Thermobia domestica. The sequence continues at coordinate 268,123,661 of NC_137460.1, read as the reverse complement.
CCGAAGATATTAGGAAACCTATAGCTACATTTATTGATGCGTATTTTTTGGGACGAAAGTTGGAAGGAGCCCTAGATACGTACAGCACAGTGAATCTTTGTGATATAGACTCTTTTAAAGAATGGGAACAAAACACTAACTGGAGAGTGCAATATATTAAAGATACATTTCGTGGAGTGGGGATTGGAAAGGAAGTGCTTTATTAGATCAATGTGTTGTTCTACCGATAAAAATTGGAGGCATAACTTATAAACTGACATTCTTTTTCCACAAAAACTTGTCACCTAAGTTCATTATATTAATAGACGGAATTAGTTTTCTTAAAGGAACAGTAGACATTAACAAGAAGCAATTTATAATAGATGGTGGAAAAGTTAAGGTTCCAGTAAGGTTAAATAATACCCCTGTTCCTATGAAAAATGATTCTGCCGCAGAAACTAATCATTCCAGGTCCCATAAGTTTCCGACTTCCAAATGGTTTGTGGAACATCAGGCGTACCGTGATGGTGTGCAAGCAGAAACAGGTTCAAACAGCAGAGCTATATCCAGGGCGGTGGTACATAATTTTCAACACTCTGGTATACAGGGGGATGGATCCAATGTACGAGAGGATACGAGAACTCCTAATAGGCAGGCTACCAAGGTTTTGGTCGATCCCAAGTTGGTGAGTGAAGATCCTGATTTACCAAGGTATGTAAATGAATTGGTTGCTAATTATTCGGACGTTTTCAGTGATCGTATTGGAACTGTTAAAAACTTTGAGCATGAATTAAAAGTAACTGATTAAACCCCTATTCGAAATAAAGCATATCCGATTTCACGTAGTCAACAGAAGGAGATGGATAAAATTATTGATGATTGGTTAGAACAGAACATTATTGAAAAAAGTAATAGTTGTTGGGCTTTTCCTTCATTTTTGGTTAAAAACAAGAGTGGGGGAAGAAGATTAGTAGTGAATTATAAGGGTTTGAATGATAGACTGTTGGTTAATTCTCAATATACTCCGCTTATTGAGGATGTTATTGCACAATTATCTCAAGGGCGTATCTTTAGTGTGATCGATCTACTTAAAGCTTATCTACAATTGAAGATATCTGAGAATTCGCGCCAGTATACCGCGTTTTTGACGCACAGAAGCCTTTTTCAATTTCGTTATTTACCTTTTGGATTATCAGTGGGGTCTTACTTGTTGTCAAAACTTATGACGGACTTGCTATATCCCTTAAAAGAGGAAGGATTGGAGTGGTTTTTTGATGACGTCGTTCTGGTTTCCTAAAATATATTTTCCCATAAGAAATTGTTGACAAAAGTGTTGAATATTTTTCGTGAAAATGGTATTACGTTGTCGCTTGATAAGAGTGTTATGTTTCAAACCAGGATTTCTTATTTAGGTCATATTATTGAATGCAATAAGTTTGAAATGGATCCTGCTCGCCTAGATACTATACGAAACTTACCAGCACCAAAAAATTGTCGGGGGGTGTTGCGGTTATGTTCATTCTTGCAATAATACTCAAGGTTCGTGCCCGGTTTTCATGAAATAATGCATCCAATAAATGAATTGAGATCTCCTAAGGTGGCATTTCATTGGGGACCCGCTCAGAAAAAAGCCTTAGATGATATGAAGGCAATGTTTAAATCCCACATTGTACTTAAATTACCCGATTTAAACGAAAAGTTTATAGCGTGTTGCGATTCATCATTAAAAAGTCTTGGAGGGGTAATCCAACAGTACGATTCAGAAGGCTACTTGAGACCTGTAGCGTATTTCAGTCGAAAATTACGTCATTATGATTATAGTAAGCCCATTTATTTGCTTGAATTGATGTCAGTTGTGGAGACTCTAGAACGATTTAAAATCTATTTACATAATAAATTTGAATTATTAGTAGATAATCAAAGTTTGTCTTATGCGCTCAAGAATATTAAACGTGTAAAAAAAATATGGTAGCTTATTGCATAGGTTGTTTGCCTTTCATTTTGATGTTAAGCACATATCCTCAAATTTAAATGTAACATCTGATTTTATTTCTAGAGTATATAACACCCATGATTTCGAAATGATTGAGAATGTACAATCTAGTGACGAGGAAATGCAAAACCTATGTATGGTAAATATGTGGGATATGGGTCTAGGGTGTTTCAGTGTAGGATGTTTTGGTGCAGGATGTTTTGGTGTAGGACGTTACGGTGTACGGATGTTTCGGTGTACGGACTTTACGGAGTACGGACGTTTTGGTGTAAGGAGCTTGGCTGTAAAGGATGTTTCGGTGTATAGCCTAATATTTGATTGCATTAATCATATGCTTGTAATGGACAGGCATGAAGTGTCATAGTGTAGCCACTCTGCAATAGTGTAAACTGATTAAGATTGTTATTGAGTCTCATTGTTATTGAGACAGGATGATAATACAACACAATCCATTCGTAACAATAATTTCGATTCAGAGGTGTCCATAGTCGAGTTTTATAGAATAATAATCAAATGTAATTCAAAAATCAAATTTACTGCAAAGTATTCAGCATCATTTCTAAATAGAACTAAATATATTGCACAAAATTCCTGAGACCCAGTAATAATATATACAAACTGAATAATACCTCAAAGGAATTTTGTTGAAAAAATTAAAATTACATAGAACCACTCAACTCAGAATCTAAAATTGTACTAAATTTCTTTTAAGACTCAGTCTCTTCGTAACATCGGCGTATTTTTCTTTGTTCTGACGTCATGTCCGCCAATTAACTTATTTGTTCCATTTGAACAGCACTAACAAGGAGACTTACGTAAGTGTAATTTACTGATTTGAATGAAACTTTGCATACTTGTAGAATATCAAAAAAATAATCGTGACGTATCTTTTAAAATTTTGACAGTGGTGCGGGTTTAAGGGTAGACACGACCTTTTGAACGTTAGAGATGGCCTCCAAGCATAAACAGAAAATAATCATTAAAATAGAAGATTAAATCATACGGCCAGCTTACTGCCATGGGGATCTTACGACAGGTGATTCAGAACCTGACGTTAAAATTACAAAATTCAAATTGGTGGATCCAACATGATGATTACAATTACAAATAGTCTTCTTGTTTGAAATGTTCTGCAGTTAGCCAAGAACAATTGTAGTTGACAGGGGCTACTGAGAGAAGATACAGACTGATTTGAAACCCCTTTCTGTACTTATTTTAACAGGACGTTTGATTAAATCTATAGCCAAAAAAGTTAGAATCCACAAAGCCAGTGCCAATGCATTTGTTGCGAATGTGAAACAACACATGCTATTGGTAAAGAAAATATTTATCTGATCAATACGGTTTAATTTAAAAATGCAGACGGGACGTACTCTAGTGTTTACAGGGACACAAACAATAGAAAGTGTGGCACAGTCAGTAAATTCTATGACTCGTAGCTACATCATACAGCCTTTACTTTCTGCAAATAGTGTTTTGTTATCACCACTGTTATTTGTTTTGTAGGAAAACAATGGAACATTTGGTCTTATAGTCCAACACAACCTTTTTAAATTTGAAAATATCGTTGTGAAGGCATCAAATTCGGAAAAAATTAACATCAAGTCTTGTGAGATCATGGTTCCAAGAGATTTTTCTTCAAGCGTCTAATGCAAAAGTCCATTTTGTTATTAGCTTCATGGAGTGGTCACGATTCATCAACTTTGAACCTATTTTAAGAACAAAAGAGTAACTCATAATAGAAACCATTTCTGCAGGAACAACTCGTAGGATTCAGCCTCCTGTTGTGTTCTTTAGGCCGTTAAAAATTTTTCTTGAGACATTTTTCTGACACTGTCCTTCTCTACAACTATAACATGAAGTTATATCTCCGTAATAATATAATTAAGATCCCATCACTGATTCATAATCAGTTTTCTTCTCCTAGATTTGCTAATCTTATTGGGTATGCATGATATAAAAGCGGTTATTTGGAAGAAAAACCTCCTGTGTTTGAAAATTTCCTTTCAAAGATTGTGCAGCATTTTGCGGTTTGTGCACAGTTATTGCCGTAGAAAGGTGTGTGTGGTGTACACAATGTTTATGCATCACACACTTTTTTACAATATATCATTACCGTAAAACGTTTTCCCAATCAATTCATAATTATAACATTTGAGGATATAAGAAGTTCTGACATAGAGTGAAGCGAGGGGACTCACTATAAATAAGTAAAACCTGCCAATTACAGCAGCATTTAATTTTTATTTTATTTATTAATTTATATTTTCTACTTCATGAATTTATTTCTCCCTAACGAATAATTTTCATTTTGAAGAGTGGACGTTTCAGTGTAAACATTGGAACTTTTACACCGAACCAGCCTCATACCTAAACGTCCTTACACCGTGACATCCCTACACCAAAACGTCCTACACCGAAACGCCCTGTACCAAAACGTCCTACACCAAAACATCCTACACCGAAACAGCCGTATCCCGTTGGATATGCCCTATGCATCTTTATCTATTAAGGAGCATCAGTATAAAGATCCTTTTTTGTCAGAAATAATTAAAAAAAAAATTGGAAAGCAAACAACAGGTAGAAGGTTATAAATTAGTAAACGGAATACTCTGTAAGAAAACAAAAGCATATAAGAATCCCTATAAGGTTTGTGTTCCCAAAAATGTATGGAGAGTATTGTTGGAATTCTATCATGGACAAATTTTGCCCTGTGGCCATGGAGGGGTGAGCCGTACGATTGGGAAATTAGCCTCGCGCTATACATGGCCTGGTATCTTGAAAGATATTAATGAATATGTAACCACTTGTAAAGATTGTCAACTGGCTAAAGCCGAAAATAAGAAAAAGATGGGGTTGCTAGTATCAGAATATGAAAAGACTGTGAACGGTCTTTGGTATGGAGATGTAATTGGGCCAATAACAAGATCAAAGTCAGGACGTTATTGCTTAATCATAGTAGATGGTTGTTCACGTTTTGTTTATCTGGAACCTCTTAAAGTTTTGTCCAGCCAAAGTGTTATAAATAAGATGTATAAGTTAATGTGTAGGCTTGGTTTTATACATGCTTTCGCCCATGATTGTCACTCCATTTTTGTATCTAAATTGTTCACGGACTTTTTATATAGTCAAGGGATCAAGAATATCAGGATTTCCCCTTACGCAGCCTTTTCGAATTTGAGTGAAAGATACATACGTTCTGTAAAAAATGGGTTAAGGATATTTTTCCATGATAAACAACAACAGTGGGATAAGAGCATACACGAAATTGAATTTTCACTCAATAATTCGATCCACACAGAACTAAAGTGTAGTCCAGTGGATATAGTATACGGGTATAATGTTTGTGACTCTCTTGACACAAAGTGGAATGTGGATAAAATATTTGTGGATAAGAACAAAGGCGAAATTTGGGCATCGGCGATGCGTAATATGGAGTTAGCGTGGAAGAGAAGAAAGGCGTTATATGATAAAAAGAGAATTCCTGTTGATTATAAGGTAGGGGATAAATTATTATTAAAATCGCAAGCTAAGTCATCTTTGTTGGACAAGTTTAATAAGAGCTTATCTTATCCTTGGGAGGGCCCGTACACATTGGTCAAATTCCTGGGTCAGAACAGTGTTCAAATTAGATCTGATGCTAACCCTAATGATGTTCGTAGGTCACATGTAGCCCTTGCTAAAAAGTATCGAGAGAGAAGAGATGTAACTGCAACTTAAATTTTAAAAAAATCCGGCGAATTTAATTACATTATCTTGAGTCAGAGAGTTTTACCACTTACCACAGTTTTAGTTTGGTTGTGTATTTGTTTGTGTATTATTTGTTTTGGTCAAATAGTAATTGTTATTTCTATTGCAGGCCTGCAATGCCGTGTTTTGTATATTGTCGCGACTAACATTGATGTATGTATGTGTCCATGAATAAGTTTGGTTTCGAATATTGTCAATTATTGCAGAGTTTGTCAGCTGTATGTAAGTAGTATGTTTTGTTTATTGTATATTGCCTACATGGATGTTCTGGAGAGCCAATATTTGTAAAAAAATCTGCATTTACGAGTCAGCTAAAATTGCTAATTTGAGTATTGTTAATTAGTTTGATAATGCTTATGAGAATAAGCTTTGGGATTAATCTACCGGTTATCAGACAAGATTGAAAAATAATTTAGGATATATTATAATAACTTATTAATGAGTTAATTGCCATAATTATTAACGAGTGATGGATTAGCAGTAGAGATCCATGAGTGAATGAATTTTGTATGGCGATGGATGATTGTGGTTAGTTTTGGTATTTGATTTTGTTTAGTTCGTTTAAATTCTCGTTTTCTTTCTTTTTTTGGGGGGGTTAGGTATGAATGATGGAGTGGATGATTCGAATTAACTAACGGAGATATTATTAGTAGTTACCTTATGGCAGTTGCTTATTAAATGGATTATAACTTAGGAACATTCATATTAAAAAGGTTAACTTCTTAATTAGGGAAGGCCGGATGTGTGTAATATGTCATTTAATAGTCAAGGTTTTGGATTTTCTAAAATAATAATTGTAAATCATAATTAGCCTCGATTTTTCTGTTATTAAAACGAAGAGAACAAGTTTTCCACCGAATTGTAACAACAATAATATTAGCTAGGATCTAAAGGGAAGAAAAGTTATGACTCTCAATGACCTCTGGTGGTACTTTTTGAAATGATAATTTTGTTGAAGAGCAGCGCTACCTGGGATCGCAGATCACAGGCTGCTATCAAATAGGAAGGAAAACAATTATCTTTGGTGTCAAAATTGTATATTTTTCAACTTAATTGGCTTCCAAATTACATTAAGTGTTGGTAGTGTATTTGATAAGTTGTGAATATGCGAGATTATTGCTATGAAAGCTTTGCTTTATAATTGGAATACCTACTGTAAGTAAATTATTTTCTAGAATTTCTCTTGGCAAGTTAGTACGCCATGAATAAAAACTAATAAAACTAACAACTTTTGAACCACCCTACCAATCTGGATGAAATTTTCAACATGTATGAGAGTCGGGCCTTGGGTGCTTTTTATCGTTTCACTATGACGAGCCAGCATAGGGGAGGGGGAGATATATGTAAAAAATAAAAATGACTGCCTTTGTGGCTTTATCACTCTTGAACCATCTGACCGATCTCAATCAAATTTTCAAAATACATGAGTTTTTGGACAGGGATTACTTTAGGCTACTCACTTTGACGATGCAATGTAGGGGAGAGGGAAGGAGGAGAAATTTAAAAATTATCAAAATGACCAATATTAGTGTTGAATCCATAGTTTTCGGGGTCGATGAGAGAAACAGTGACACTTGTGATGCTGTAACAATCCAAGTTCAGCCCTGATAGTTGGGGAGGGGGAAGTTGCAACGTAGGGAAGGGGAATTAACATTAAAAATGATCGGAAATGGTTAATATTAGTGTCGAATGCATAGTTTTAGGATTTGCTGAGATTAACAGTGACAATTTTGATGCCGTGTGACGCAGCACAGTTGAGGGGGAGGAGGAGTTGTATATAATAATGATTGAAAATGACCAATATTAGTGTCTAATCCATAGTTTTTGGGATCATTAAGATGAACAGTGACATTTGCGATCCAGTTTAAATCCAAAATCAGCTCCACAAGTTGAAGGAGGGGGAGAAAGAGATATATTAAAAATGGTCGAAAATGTCCACTATCAGTAAAATTTATAGTTTTCTGGGTCGCTTAGATGAACAGTGATACTTTCGATCCCGTTTAAATTCAGATTCAAACCTCCAACTTGGTTGAAGGGGAGTAAAAGGCTTAAAAATGGTCGAAAATTACCGATATTAGTGCTGAATCCACATTTTTGGGGTCGCTGAGATAGACAGACGGTGATGCTTTCGATGATATGGGCCTCAACATGGGGGAGGAGGATATAATTCGAAATTAGTGTTGAATCTATAGTTTTTGGGACCGCCGACACTTCTTATGGTGTTAATTCCAAATTCAGCCACGCGTCTTGGGAGAGGGGGAGAGGGAAATAAAAAAATAACCCATATTAGTGTCGAATCCATAGTTTTCAGCGTCACTGAGATGACCGGTGACACATCCAATGCGTGCCGCACATGAAAGAAGACGAGGGGGAGATATATAAAAATGTTCAAAATTATCCGACATTAGTGTCTGATCCGTAATTTTTAGGGTCGCTGAGATGAAGAATGACACTTCCGATCCCGTTTGAAACCAAACTCAGCCCCGTAGCTTGGGAGATAGGGGGATAATAAAAAGATCGAAAATGATTAATATTAGCGTCGAATACATGGTATTTTGGGTCGCCGAGGTGATCAATGTTCTTTCCGATGCCGTTTAATTCGATGCCATTAAAAACGAAAACAGCATATTTCACGGGTACAAAACACATGAGACACGGAATTGTACATTTAAATTTTCATTTCACCCAGAGAAGCGGGTATATACTAGTAATACTTCGTAATTTGGAATCCACCAATCCGATCTAACTCAAATTTTCAACATGGATGAGGCTCGGATCTAGGATGACTTTTATCATTTTAATTTGACGGTGCAATGTAGGGAGGGGGAGAGGGTGTATCAGACCACCAGTCTTAGGCATTTTTCTCAGCTTCTAGTGCACGTAGACGCTGGAAACAAAAATGAGTGACCAAATGGTACATGAAGAATCAAATGGTGATACTTCCATATCCAGTGGCGTAGCGGGAATACACTAACGGAGGTCAACTCCAAAATTTTTAATGGAAAATGGTATCAATTTCGAGTTTTTAGAAGAAATATTGAAAAAGAATTAACTTTTACGGGAAACACTTTTCGCTAAATTCTACGGTTTCGGATCTACGTCTGTTATTTGTTGTATTGCTACTATCAGACCAACCGGTAAACTCAGTTTTCTGTTCGCAGAGCACGGAGACACTTCAAACAGAAAATGAATGACTAAATCGTATCTGAAGTATAAAATGGTGATACTCCCATATCCAGTGGCGTAGCAGGAATGCATCAAAGGGATCAATTCCAAAATTTTTAATGGAAATCGTTATCAATTTCGACTTCTTTGGAAGTATTACTAATAAAGAAACAACTTTTACGGGAAACACTTCTCGTCATATTCTACGGTTCGGTATCTACTTATGTTATTTGTTGTTGAATTGTCTCTTCAGACCACCCATCTCAGGCATTTTCCTCTGTTCGTAGTGCACGCAGACACTTTCAAACAACAACAAAAAACTGAATGACCAAATGAATGACCAAATCGTACGTGAAGAAACAATGGTGATGCTTCTATATCAAGTGGTGTAGCGGGGATACATCCACGGTGGTCAACTCCAAAATTTCAAATGGAAACTGGTATCAATTTCGATTTCTTTGGAAGTATTATTGAAATAGAAATAACTTTAACGGGAAACACTTTTCGTTAAATTCTGCGGATTGGGATCTACGTCTGTTATTTGAAGTTGAATTGCTACTATCAGTCCACCCGGCACATGCATTTTTCTCTGTTGGTAGTGCACGTAGACTCTTCAAAAAAAAAAAAAAAAAAAATTCAAACCGGACCGGGAGTGTGCGTTGTGTAACTGAAATCTCCATTACTTTTGAAGGTCGCTTCATCCGTCCACAGAATTTCCCGGTGGATACATAGGTTTCCTGGCACTCATCCACTGACAAAACTAGACTGATATGTAAAGCTTGTTCTCGGAGTTCCTGATTCAGATGAACATGGTCAAGATGGAGCACGTTGTTGAGCAGAATCCTCCAAACCCTCATGTTGCATGTTCCTTATCGCAGCATCCCTGGCGAATCGTGTTTTCGAGATTTGGGGAACCACATGGATTGCAGCAAGGATGCCAGGAGACCGTTTATCATTAACACGGCGCCTGATCTGCTGACGTCTTTTGTGTTGAGGAAGGACGTGCCCAGTCCTCTGCACACCAAGTGCAAGAGACGAAATGCTTTCCTCGGCTGTCCAGCACGATTGGGAAACCGTTGACCATATAGCCGCGCAGCCTCACAATAATTCTGTGGATCTGGAATTGCACGCACATAGTATGATCTCTCTGTCTCTCTCTCTTACACACACACACACACACACTTGCTTACATCAGCAATGCAGTGTCAGTCACGGTTCCGAAGCAGACTACACAACGAGGACCCTTTTACGACTGTTACCTATTGTAGCGATTGCGTAAACTGTTCCGACTCAAGTTCCAGTACCATTACCGGTTTCGGAGCAGAATACGAAACGAGTAGGCTGTTACGATCCCTGTTTTAAAGCGTTATAAAAGACTATGACAGATTTTTCATTCCCTAAATAGCATAGTACACACACTTGTTTACGCATGCGCAGTCCCCATTTATTAGAAGTTACAGTTAAAGACTCCCACTTCCGTTTCCTATAACACCAGCAGCAGCAGCAGACTACAGACTATAAAGGCTACAACATAGGACTATAAGCACATATTCCAACAAGTATTGAACATAGTAGAGCAGTGGTTCGCACTCCGCTTAAGTGTGGTTTCCTTTCCAATTCTCTCGTACCCACAATAGGTTTACGGAGCAATTTGTGGCGCATGAGCAAACTGTTCCGGTTCCTGCTACAGTTCTGGTTCCGGTTCCTGTTCTGACTCAAGTTCCAGTATCAGAAATCCTTCCCATGGAGAAGACTACCCAAGAAGTAGGCTGTTTCGACCCCTTTTTTTGAATCATTATAAGACACAGTGGTCTATTTTTCATTCACAACAAACAAGCACACGCACACATTACGGAGCATTTTGTGGCGCATGAGCAAACTGTTCAAATTCAAGATGGAGTAAAAGTTCCAGTTCCGAATATACACCACAGGAGAAGTTGCACCCGACTACGAACATAGCAGCATTTTTAAGATTACGCAAGAAAGGCTACGGCAAAACGGCAAAGACTACGCAACATATATTCTAGAAAGGCCATGGCCTCAATCAGAATGAAGAAGTGGCGCCGGAATAACATACAAACTCAATTATTTTTACTCGTTCACTCTTCTACGACAGAAACAGTGAAGCAGAGATTAAAACACACAAACACATGGTTCACGGAGCACTTGTTTAAGAATGCACAACAAAATTACAGTCCCAATTCAGTAGAAATAACACGCATACGCAGAAACTTTACAGTTCAAATTCGATAACACACAGGAGCAGCACGAGTATGACATTGGCTGCGTTGTTTTTGCAGCCCTTTGTGAGTATGACGTACAGTGTAGATATCATCTTATAGTTTATGTAGGGTACAGCCTTTTATGACAATTATAACCAATTTGGTTAAAACTCGGTATATACAGCTTTTGAGAAGTAAACCAATTTGCATAAAACTCGGTATGTAGAGGTTTTCGAACATGCTGATTACGAATACCAAATTTATTATTACCTTGGTCTCACAGTTATGTGCGATACGCCCTTTCTGTGAGAATTTTAGCCGATTTCGATGAAACTCGGTATATAGGGGTTTCCAAACATGCTGATTACGAATAGATATTTATTTTTACCTAGGTCTTATAGTTTATGTGAAATACGCCTTTTGTCTGACAGTTTTAACCGATTTGGATGAAACTCGGTATATATAGGAATTTCGAACATCCTAATTACGAATACCATATTAGTTTTTACGTAGGTCTTATACTTAATGTGAGATACGCCCTTTTTATGATAGTTTTAACAGATTTTAATGAAACTCGGCAAATAGGGGTTTTCGAACTGACTGTGAACGTATATCATATTTGTTTTTGCCTAGGTTTTACAGTTTATGGATGATAAACATTTTTTATGAGAATTTTAGTTTTTGTAGAATTTTATGACCACTTTCATCATTCGCTAAATAACTTTCAATTCCTACCCGTATTGGTGTGAAAAATGTCTGTGGCAACATAGTAGAGCAGATGCGGTTGTTCGTTGGTTCGCTCTCACCTCGCATGTGGTGGATAAACCTTCTATTTAGTTTATTCGGCATAATCGTGGGGCTTTAAACTTTATCTCTCTCGGTTGCATACACACACACAAACACACACACACACACACCTGTTTGTCTACTCTACAAAAGGCGTATGCGAGCTGGGCCATAGGAAAACCGAGTATGCATTCATATCTAATTTAGTATTGAAGCTACTTTCCTGACACGTTTCCAAAAGTTGCGTCGAAGATAGAGCTACGTTCCCAGAGGCATCAGAATGCAATATCTCGACCTTGACTGGACGCGTAGAAGTGAGTACACAAACCAACTGGGCATTTGCAAAACGAGTAACTTTAACAAACGAAGACACTAACTAACAAACAAGAATATTGTTTGTAAAATGTGTATAATGCGAGTTCAGTAAGTAAATGTGAGCAGTGCGACCAGAGCAACTGCTTTAAACACTAGTTAAGTTTGTAGCAAATGAAACACATGGATTAATGCTGTTGAATTTCTTGGGTAATCCAATTTCCTTCCACATTTCCTTTTCACCAATTATTTCATAATCATTCACTCTCATTAATCGCCCGTCTATTATAAGCTATAAAATATAGCCAAGGGATGTAAAAGTAAAAATTTCATTTGATTTCAAATGGAATGGCTTATTGATTCAATCCCCGGACAAGTTAGTTTGTGGTGGACAACATCGTTTCCATGGTTTTTTCGGTGTACTCCCATTTCCTTCCACATTCTCATTCCACTAATTCTTCCATCGTCATTACTTGCCTTAATCATCGCCTCCCTTAACGTAACGACATAAGCGTGGGACGTTAAACTGTAAGATTTCATTTCATTTTGTAATGGAATGGTGAGACTAAAGTAGGGTTACATCTGTTTGTTTGTTTGTTCGATGAAGGTTAGTGTTTCTTTTCAGCACCGAGGCTGTATTAGACTAAGACTTATATGTTAAGGTGGATTCCGAACCACTATAATAGTTCAGATTTTATTAATGCTTCCATCAGACCATGTGACCAAAGAGGCACGTGCTCGCTACAAGACCACCGGGAGAAGAACATTATATGCCTACAAAAAACACGAAACAAGATACATTATTCATAGCAGGTGGGATACCCGCTTTCGATTCCCGGCGGGAGTTCATGCGGTTCGGATTCCATGTTAATCAGTAGGTTCCGTCTCATATAGTCTCACTGCTGAAAGGGACTTTAAACTCAAAATCAACTTAACTCAACTATTCGTACCATAGAATTTAATATTTTTGTTATAACGTCAAAAATGAAGTACTAAATGGCAAGAATATTGAAAAACAAGATAGAATATAAAACAATAAAACGAAAAAGGCAGATGTTTAAAGTTGACAAGAAAGGGATTTTAAGAGGTTAAGACGTTATCATGTTACTTGCATTAACACTTAGCAACAACACACAAATATACTATTATTATACTATTGAACAAATATATTGTATATTTGTTCGTTACTATAACTATTATATTATTGAACGTCGTGATCTTGTATCACTTAAAATTTATGTTTCTCTGAAACATTATAATATATTTGTCTAATCGAATCAATTTATCTATTTTATTATTTTAGCCGTAGTTACTATGAAACAAACCATAGCTTATGCTAATATGCAATGTTTTCAATTTTAATGCAAATGGTTAGCAATAACTGTGCCTTCACTTTTTTGATAACTTATTTTTTGTCTTCACATATTTACAGTAGTTTTACAGACGTTTCTACTTCTCCATACATTTGCTCCCAAAGGATTCAACTGAAAATTTAATGAGAGAATAGCGAGACCATTGGAATCCAAAACTAGTCACCAACAAAACTTGATCCGTTGCTTCTGCATGTGCACGATTGTTTTCTTGCTTTTCTCTCTTACCGGCATGCTTCAAAGACTCACTGCCTTTACGAAGTATTGCGAAACTCAAATGCTACACAATGCTTCATATAGGCATTATATAACTACCAATGAGAATTTGCAGTTGACTTTCTCAACTTCAGGTAACGAAACCTACTTGCAACACTTTAATTATTATTATTATTATTATTATTATTATTATTATTATTAATAATAATAATAATAATAATAATAATAATAATAATAATAATAATAATAATGTGTAACTCTGTTACTGCTCGACTGCTGACATTTGCGCAAGCAACTTTATAGACATATATTTTCAGTTGAGTCGATTTTGAGTTTCCCATCCCTTTCAGCAGCGAGGCTATATGAGACGGGACATACTGATTAGGGTCGAATCCGAAAAACATGAGCTCCCGCCGGGAATCGAAACCGGTTATCCCACTCCAAAGGCGAGCACGATAACAGCTTAACCACGAATTTCATAGACACCTGCTTTAGGTGCAGTTTTCATTTGTCTATTACAAAAAGAAACTCAATTCTGACAACCTCCCTGGTTCGTTTCTAAATTGGGGATGTTTGAGTGAACACAGAGAAGTTACCTTCCACTCACTATCTGAAATGAGTGGGAACGTGATGTACAACTATGCGAGAGGTAATGTTTAGATTCATGTTATTATGAGGATTTCTGTAACTGAATAATAACTCCAGATTTCGATAATTGAATTATTGTTGTATTTTCATCACTTTGTGTAAGTACGTGTAAAGTGTCGTGTGTTAATTCGGGTAATTAGAAATTTGCCAGTTCTAACATTGCATACCAAACATTTAGCTGTCGACTAATGTTTAGAAAGTAGAACATACCTCTTGGTGTCCTGTTCTGCTGTTCTTATCGTCAGGCTACAGGCTGGGTGGTATCTCGCTTATGGTTACTCCAATGGATGGAACGGAGGTTTGAACTAAGAACGAGCTGCGATATGATTCAAATGCGCCGAAGTTTTGCGAACGGTCAGCATAATAATATTTCCTTCGTAACGTATGATAAACTTTTAGAGTTCGTCTTAGCGAAACGTTAACTCGCTTAACTTAAGGGAAGCTGTTTCCAGACATTCTATCTGATAGAACTTTTAACTTCGGTCTCCGACTCTCCGTCTCCGGCTGACCTCGACCGATCTTGACTGCTGATCTGATCTCGACTGTCCAACTCCTCCAGACTGATCAAGACTCAACAAGACTGATCGAGAGACATCTGATCCTCTCGTTTTTGTTTAACTTCCTGTGATCTGGAATCTGCCGCTTCTGCATGACGTCAGAGGCGTGTGCTCTCTCTTGTCTAGGACACGCAGTCTGGTTTCCTCATTGTGGTCGACGACTGGTAATCCTTGGATTGCTTCGACTCACGATTCCTGGCAATTCTAACATACCCGAGAAAGTGTCTAGTGTTCACAAACATCTTACAAATCTACTTACAATGAATTCTGCCAATTCTTTCTAATCAGACATTAATTGAATTGTGATTTATTTTCCTGTCGTGAAACAATTTGCTAGAGAAAGCGTGCTACATACCATCGTTACATAAGAATTAAAGAGCAATGACTACAATGTTTATGTAATTTGTTATTCGTGTATCCTGTCTCATTGCTGTTTTTATGAATCTAAAACTCAAAATTTAAATCTTTAATAAAATATTATTAACTGAAAATAAACCTAAAATAAATAAAATAAATGGCCTCTGCCTCATGCCCCCTGCTGAAAACCTGTTAGCTCCGCTAACAGACTAGATCTCACAGGAGATCGTTTAAGTTGAAAGACTCTGTATATAAAAGAATGAAATATATGAAAACTGTACATAAAAATACCGAAAAACATCAAATATTATAAATATATATATTACAACATGAATATTTATTCTTAAATTTAACACACCTAAAACCAGTAGATCGTTAATATTCTTATTCTTCAATCATTTTATTAATTAAAAAATATTGTATGCATTTTAGTTGTGAGTCTGTACTCTCACACCATCTAGCGAATAAACTGAGAATTATCTCTACTGAACGCATTAGCTGTATTAATTGCACATGAAATCCTTTTTGATGTTTGCAATTAAGTTTATCTAGATTGCCGTTGCTTACAACGTTTGTAATGAAAATTTTCCACTGTCACATATCACCGGATGATGTTTGCAGACTTGCCAATTTACGACAAGTTATCTGTCCATCCATAATTCATTGCACCATTTATGACAAATTTTCACACACTTTTGACAAACATTTCATAGGCTCAACACAATTTAAATTATTATTTTTATGTATGTTGCACTAGTCACCACACTTTAAGATCACTAATTGATTTAATGTTTACTTTAAAATAAGTTTCACCAGACCCACATATTTATGAATCATGAAAATCCACTGTGAGATAGTTAGCAACGCTGAACTTGACTTTGAGAAAAGCAAAATCATCACTTTTCTAATCAAGGTTGACTCCAAAACTTCCACGTCTCTCGTTTAATTTCCCGTCGGTACCTGGGTAGTTATAAACGGTGTCCCAACACACAAAAAGAAAATTGTGGTGGATTTTATTAATTTTTAAGCTTAAATTAACACTATGTCGCAACGGAAAAATGTTTCTTTTTCGTCGTCTTTCGTGACAAAAATTTTACCGTTTATTTCGGTTTTATTCACTAGTTTGTTCGATATCCGTAATTGGAAATCAGTGACGTGTCCTATTTGTATTACGGGGTCTTCTGCATGCAAATTATGATTTTTGGTGTTTAAAGAATGTGCTACCTCTTTCCCATTGTCAGTGCTAGTGCTTAAATATGCATAGCTTGAATCTGACATTGTTTGAAGTGGTGTGTGGTTAGTGATATGTGTGTCAGTGTCGTGTCTATGTGCTTTATTCTTCTTTACTCTTCCATACAAGTGTGAAAAATTTGGAAGAACTTAAGTCTCTGTGTTACATTTATCTTTTACTTCTGAACCAAAATTAACTCTTACATTACTTTGTCTATTTATAGCGTCATACTTCCTTTCTAATTTCCATAGTCTTCCGAAGATATAACATGTACTAATAATTACTATTAAAAGGATAATTCCTAATATTACAGTAGGTATTAAAAATAATATTGTCTCGATGTCCATTTCTTCCATTGGTTTACTCTGAAATAGATTAGAAATAGATACAGTCAGGACAGGTTCATTTCAATGTCGCAGTAAGCGCTATTTGCTAGTATAAATTTAAATTATCAATAGTTTCTAACTTGTGTCTGCTGTCTCTTTGACTATAATATTTCGTCGTTATGAAGCAGGCCAATAATGTTCCATTTTTGTCCATACACAACTTGCTACGTTTTACGTAATATTAGTGTAAGACTATTCTATTAAAACGTCTAACTCTGTGTGTAAAACACTGCCGGTTTATAACCTTAAGTTTTACACGTTAATTCTCCTTTTCTTCCTCGTAATTCATTAAAAAATGCATTAAAATATGAGCATTATTATTCTCTATCTTCGTCGTACTTTGTTGCTTAAATATGTTTTAAAATACGTATATATATTTCCCGAGCTTCTTTTTATTATTAACTATGCATTAACGCGATCATTATTAGTTAATTTTATTATAATGAAATGTTTTTTTATGTATTTTATTCGTTGTATGCTTCGCTTCTCTCGAAGGATGCGTGCGAGCGCATTATCCCTGATTCGTAACAGTTCGGATTCGTTCGGAAACGCTCGGTGTCGTCTGCGATGTTAGAGCGTAACTAGCCTCTACACAGGTCTCAGTCCAATATTTCACCTCTTGGTAGTCAGAAATAACTGATGGTCGCAACGCAAAGCAATATAGTTCGCTGTCTATAATTAACTATAGCGTTTGTAATATGCATATTATCATTAATTAACTAATGCCAATTAATACTTTTGGTTCAATGATTAATTGCTATTATTATTTAAATATTAAAATGTTTATGTAATATTTTTCAATAAATTTATCTACTTAAAATACAAAATAAATATTAAGTACATTTCAGAAACTCATTGGATCCAAATATTTCTCCTATATATCTCATGCATTATTCTTCTTCAACTGTATTAACCATTAATCTATTTACGCTTACTAAATTTCTTTAACTCTTTAAATAACAATGTAAATAGTTTGTAAAATCTAATCGTTGTATAATTGCTTATATTTTAATTTACTCTGTCTATTCTCCGCTATAAGGTTTCATTCCTAGACTTGTCTAGTTTGTCTATCCTTATCTATTACTATGACTTTTTTGTTTTTTTTCGTATTCCTAAGATGTAAATAGCACATGGTACCTTTCGGTTTACTGGTTCGGTCGGTTACTCTTATACGGTCGGTTACTCATAGACTATGAACTATACTTATTACCATATACACTGCTACTTGGTGGTGGTGATGACTGTTGGTGATGGCTGCTAGTAAGTGTTCCCTGCATGTTTTCTATCTGAACCTTCCACTTTACCTAATTGTTGTGTTTCCTTTTTTTAAAATCTATATTTTCGTTTTACAGATATTATTGCTTACCAATTTAGAATCTATATAGAACATTGTGCTAGGATATAAATAAATTTTCGATTATTTGCAATTATTATTATTGTTATTATTATTTTTTTGTTTATGCCTCGTCATTTTCTATTTTATATTTTCTTATGAATTTATATAATTTACAATATAGTACAATTAATGAAATTACAGAAATAATCAATACAATTATAATTGCGGCGATTACATACATTATATAATCAGTCTTTAATACAAGTCGTGGTACAGTCGTGTCCACTTTTAATTTTAATAAATTTTCGGCTAATGAGTTTAACTCTTCTGTATGCAAAGTAAAATGCAATTGTTTTTCAATTGTTTATTATTTACAGCAATTACTTTTCTAGTAGGAATGGCCAATTCACCGAAAATTAAGTTGTCAACTTGACTATAGTTTACAAAATAAGAACGATTATTGCCATACATTAATTTTGTTGACGTTACCTCGTGATGTTCGCCTAGCTTGGTTATATATCCTTCTTGTAATGATGAATATAGTACACCTGCATGTGTAAACCTATATATTACTTTTCCGAAATATTTTTCAGTATTTTGCTGACAACCAAGTAATGATCCATTAAATATAATATTGTTGATGCATTTTGCTTCGTCGTCTAGCGTTATTATCTCGCAAAAATATATAGAACTTTTAAATTCACATTTTGATTTATCTAGAATTTTGCGTTAAATATCCCATAGAAATTACACTATACATCATTAATACAGTATTATCATAAACAATTGGTGTTTTTAACAAGTCAATATTGTTCTCATTATAATGATATTTCATAAGATATATGGATGAAGCTCTATAAAACATACCTATGTCCCAACGATATATTGAATGTTTTAGAACATCGTGAGAATTTATGAAATTTTTCACATCGGAGTTTGACAAAATCTGATAAGACAACTGAATATTTAGAATGTCATTAATTATTTTCGTTACACGTTCTCTTGCAAGATGGGTAAATAAGTTAGTTAAAATTTCTCTCTGAGCTTGATGCAAGTAGCAATACATTTCTTGCAGTTTACCTCTAACATTTTGTAATACGTGTTGTACCTTTGCCACTATACCGTGAACTATAGAAATTTTCTGATTGTACGACATCTTTAGATTCTTTATTTTGGTAGTTAATAAAGTTCGTGTTCAGCTAATTGCTTGACCGACGAAGATAACTGTTGTGTATGTATGAGATTGTACGTTGACAAACTAATTGAACTGAATCCCAACAGGAATGACCAAATTGATCGTTTACTCCTTAAATTTGGAACGCACGGAACTTCCATTTACGTACACAAACTGACATGGGATCGAATTAACAATATTATTTCTGAATTCCCTTTCTCTTTCAGCATAGTCTTGTAAAATATCGTATGACTCGCTACATACATTATGCATTGTTACAGCCTCATGAAAGTTTATATGCATGTTAATCGTAGTATATACCATATTTGAAGCACGTACTGCTAGAGCATCTTGAGTTAATGCAATTCCCACATCTTGCAAAGTTAACTGATGATGTTCAGCTTTTCCGTTTGCGAATATTAATACGCAACTAAGTACGTAAAGTACTTTTACTGATGCCATTTCTTAAATCGGTTCCTTTTATCCAATATTGTTTATTGACTCTAAAATTAATGAAAAATATTATAATTACTATTTTATCCCGATTTTATTTCTTTATTTATTATTTTGTTTACTAATTAATTTATTAATGTATATATTAACTTATTCCTTTCTTTATACCCTAGGCACTTCACTTAATACGCTAATTTCTATAAAATTAATCCATATTTATATTTATGACTTTAACATTTACAAACTTCTAGTAACTATAATCCAAAAAATGTCTATCGATTCGGGACAATTCAGATGGAGACCCGCATTTCTTCAAGTCTCGGGAAGAGGGTTTGGTTGAGAAAGTGCCCCCTGGCTGGCACTTCATCGGCAGACCCATTTGCCTTACAGTTACAGTAAAGTCCAACTATTCCTTTCTTTAAACTTTCACAATCCGATTCTTGATCATCATCACCTAGCTTCTCATCCTTCTGATCTATAAATGGTTTTAATCTTCTGATGTCTATTGTGTCGACCCTTGTTTCAGCTTTCTTAGTCTCATATATAACATTATACGAATTATTATTAATTTTGTCTATTATTATCCCTTTGATGTTATATCTACCACTGAAGCAAGCAAGAATCCCAGTTCTGGGCATTTCCTTTACTAGTACTGATTGTCCAATATCAAAATTTCGTTGTTCAAATTTTCTTTCGATTTGCTTCTTCTGGGCTTTAAATTTTCTTGGCAAATTCTTATATGCAAGTTTTCTAGCCTCCTTAATCCCTTGAATTCTTACTTCATTTTCCACATATTCGCAGGGTATGTCTAAATCCTGTTCGAAAAACGTTCCAGATTCTACTCCATGCAATAAATAATATGGCGAATAACCAGTACCGTCATGCACTTGCGTGTTCATAGTAAATATTAGGCTTGTTAAAATTTCATCCCAATTTGAAAAAACTTTTTCGATGTAATGTTTCATTACTTGTAATGAACCGATGGCTCTCTTCGCACTTCCTATAGAATAGTTGGTGCTTGTATTTGCAAAATGCAAATTCATACCAAATTTCTCTGCCATTTCCTCTAGTATTTTGCTCTTATGAGCGGACAATCTGTATAGATGTAACTGAGATGGAACCCCGTGTTTTGTAATTAAATCTTCGAAAATGACTTGTGCTACTATGTCTGCCGTGATAGCCGGTACTGCTCTAGCAATGACATATATTGCAGCATTATCTATAAATAACAAAATCTATTTATTTCTATTATTCCTCGAAACTTTAAATGGTCCGACTTCGTCTAACGTTACAGACTGAAAAGCCGCAAACCACAAGTACGTCTGAGCATGAAAAGGAACTCTGCCTGTTTTTCTTTTCTGCATTTGGCAGCTTATGCATTGGCTCACTTTTTCTTGAAAAAATTTCTTCATGTTCGGGAAATAAACAAGTCGCAATGCCCTCCTATAACATTTGGTGTAAGGGTAATGGTCTCCTCCATATATTGAACAATGTAGGTTCCGGAAAACCTGTTCTCTTAAAGAAAACGGGATGCACAATAACAATTTGTACCAATAGCTAATGTTTGAGTTCTATATAATTTGTTATCTTTAATTGTATACCACCTTGCTTGCCTTTCAGCTTTTACATGCGCTTCCTTCGGGTTTTCAATAGCTTTTACTATGGGGCCGAAAAATGAATCTTTTCTTTCCAACTTGCCGACATCTATATCTTTATCAAATGTTAAATTTACCTGAAAGTCTTCGATGTTTACATATGTCTCTAAATCTACATCGTCCTGAGATGGTTCAATATCGGTGTTCCTTGATAATATGTCACTAGGATTTTTATCTCCTGCACAGTGCACTGGCGTATACTTATACTGAGCTAAATCAAGACTCCACCGGACTAGTTTTGGAGATGGAGTTTCGTTCCTGTTTGTTTACGTATAATAATATATCGTCCATGTAATATGAGACGGCGTCAAGTCTTACGTTAGCAAGCGTCATGGCGATTATTTTTGTATATATCGCTGGAGCTTGGAGATAACCTATTGGCAGCACATTGTATGAATACGCACTTACGCCCGTTATATTGAACGCTGTGTAATCTCTTGACTCCTTACAAACAGGCACTTGGTGCTATGCCGACTTGACATCGAGGATGCTAAAGAATTTATGACCTCCCATGCACGTCAGAATTTGGTGAATGGGTGGTAAAGCTATGCTATGTAACTTAACTCGAGCATTTAAAAATCTACAGTCCAAAACTGCTGTTATCCCTCCTGACGGCTTTCTAATAAATAGCATTGGTGAATTATATGCACTGGAACTCTCTTCTATGATGTTTTGTTTTAGTAATATATTTATTTGATCCTCAACTTGTTCTCTTAATGCTATGGGAATAGGGTACTGTTGTCTTCGAAATGGGACTTATGTTTCCAATTCGATATAATGCTCAAAATATTTTACTTTCCCTAATTCCCTTTCTTGCCATGCAAACACGTCAGCATACTTGTAGCATAAATTCTCTATCTGTTCTCTAATTTGTGGTTTTCTTTCCTCACCAAATTTTAACCTGGAGCTTTCAAAATTATTACTTGACTTTAAAACGTTCTCAATATCCTCATCTGACAAAGCTTCTTGCCGTAATTCCTCTTCATCTATACATTCCTCTGTACGTCCTAACATAGCATTGGATCTCAGCATAACAAACTTATTTGATGGATTCATCAACTCTATTTTGTTATTTTCGGCCGATATTAATACTCTAGGTATTAACACGTTATACTGCTTTTCCAAATCTCTTTTGGGTTCTAAAAAATCTCTATTGTTCCATGAATTCACTAAATTAACTTCGACCCTGGTTTTAGTCCTAGTTAGTAACCGTACCTTATGTCTTAATACCCATTTAGGTCTTAGACTGTACTTAACACCAATTGCAGCATTTCTGATACGGACACAATCTTGTTCCACATTTTTCTTAAATTGGGGTTTTCCAAATCTTTGTACCGTTATTTTCTTTTCACCATAATTTATCTGACAATTTTGACTTTTAGGAAATCGTTTCCGATTAACGCTTGACACGGAAAGTCTCGAATCACTCTAAACGCTAAGTGAAGCGTTTGTCCAGAAATCTTGAACTTTATAATTGCTATTTTATTTATTACTAACACATTCTGTGTTATCCCTCTTATTCTAGTTGATTGAGAAACTACCTTAGCAGTAAAGGGTATCAAACGTTCATTTATAATAGATATCTCTGATCCAGTATCTAGTAATGCTTGTAACTTCCTTCCTTCCACTTCTATCGGTAAATACAGCATGTCGTTATCATGAGTTATAGAGGCCACAATTTCTGGAATTTTCTTTCAATCCCCTGTAAATGTGCCTCCGCCATTTACAGCGTTGTATAGTTTAAATTTTGTGTGTTTGCTGGTTGGTAATACGTAGTCCCGTTAACCTGATTTGGAACCACCTGCACATACTGTTCCTGCTGACTATATTGACCTTGATTTTGACAACATGTCTGCCAATAATTCCTATTACTGCAACAATTTCTTCTATCCTGCCAAAATTTCTGTCTTCGTCTTCCTATATTTCCACGCCAATTACCACCTCTATTTCTTCCTGTATTTCCGAAATTACCGTTTTCTCTACCACGATTGGAATTCTCATTGCTCCTATTCCAGTTCCTATTATTGTTATTTCTAAACTGGTTTCGACCTCTGTTCCTAAAATTTCTATTTCCTCTACTAGTGTTACTTCTTTGATCTTTGGTAAATTTCCTTCCCTCTCATCTTGTTCATCCTGACCTTGAAATTTAGTCGCTAATGTCAACTGCAACTGTTCTGTTTTCTTCTCTAATTGAGCTAACTGTGTTGCGCTCTGAGGTTCCTGTTTCACCTTTACGTTCTCTTTGTTCCTAATTTCTTTCTTCAAAATTATTCTATCTACATGTGAGTCACTATCCTCGTCTTCTACTTGTTCCCGAATTTTCTTAAGCAAATCCTTAATCGTAACTTTACCTGACTCAATTTTTACTCTTTTGTTAATTTTACACTTATTCTTTTCGATCTTTTGCAGATCCTCGACAAACTTATCGATACCAGAGTGTGACACCGTGCCAACCTTTTCCATATAGTATGGTTGTAAGCCTCCATCTATTATTCCTATCTTTTTCTTGTCTGTCATATTCACATCTAATCTTTCACATAACACTAACATGTCTTAAACGTAATTAATTATGGGCTCGTCTTCTTGATGTAACCTTTCTCTAATCATATCTTCTATGTCCAGAGTGACGTTCGTCCGCGTAAATTCTTCTATAATACTATCTTACAATTCCTTATAACCTAATTCATTAATGTTTCTTCGCTTCAAGAATTATTTAATCCATTGTCGTTCCGTACCTTTAAACACACTAGGCAACAACTCTTTCCTTTTGGCTTCACTAACACCAGCCATCTGGCAAGGATAATCAAATTCATCGAAAAAACTAACAATTTCGTTGTCTGTTTTTAAATCGAATTTACGCAATTTATTTACGTCTGCGTAAAATGTAACATTCGACGTCATTTTGTCCTTAACTGTCTTATTATTATCTTGAAACTTTGTTCTTTTCCTACTAAACTATTATCGACTTGAAGAATATATTCAAAATCTTATGAAAATGATTGAGCTACAGGAATTGAAGGAAAATTCTCCACAGGGCCAACTTTAAAACTAGGTTTTCTACTTGCACTTTCTTGTTCTGACTTTTTTACTTGTTTCCTTTTGCCTGGGTGTTCCTATATTAACCCTTATCCGGGCAAGACTTTTTTGTAACGTAAACGGGCAACCGGGGCCTGCGAGACCCAGTATATATTTTAAGTGCAGAATACACAAAACCAATGCCTATTGTCACTTACTTTTCAGATTAGTCTAGAATGTACCAGTATAAATTTTTGTCAAGTAGCGAAACTTCGTGTCACGCTTTTGTAAGCCGACCAAGCGGAATAGCAAATCCGGCCCAGACATTTTTGTAACGTAAACGGGCAACCGGGGCCTGTAAGGCCCAGTATATATTTTAAGTGCAGAACACTTAAAATTCAATGTCTGTTGCCGCATACTGTTCCGACTAAAGGTTACAATAGTCACGTGTTCAATATTAAATTATGCGACAATTAGATCTAATATTTGACAGTATTTTCACTAAAGGTATACGGGGCCTCCTAGGCCCCGGTTGCCCGGTTACGTCAGGAAAAGATTTTCAAATTTTAAAAAAAGCTTTACTAACTCGATATGTTCATGATTTTAACATCGACGAAAGATGTAAGAATTCAGTATTTTATGTCTTCAAAATATGTATGGTTGAGAAATTTTAGAAAAATGAAGCTACGGGGCCTAGAACGCCCCGGTTGCCCGATTAAGGGTTCAATAAACTATCGAAACCAATGTGCATACCTCTAACAGTTTTTGTGCTCTTGTACGAACAACTTCTTCGCTTATTTATTATAATTCACTAATATTCATTTTAAATATAGAAATAATATGCAAGCTAATTTTGTACTTGAGCATTACTCTGAGTGCAACGAGGGTGGGTGGGATGGGAACTATATTTCATAATATTATATAAACTATTTCAATTAGCATGTCTCCAACCATGACACTACGCTATATATGATATATTAACAGAGACTCGAACCCAAGGATTCTGCACCATGGCAAAGGATATTACAAAGTACATTTAGGCTATTACAAATGTATGCATCAACAAGGCATCGAACCCAAAGCATCTCCACCATGACAACCTCCCTGATTCGTTTCTAAATTGGGGATGTTTGAGTGAACACAGTGAAGTTACCTTCCACTCACTATCTGAAATGAGTGGGAACGTGATGTACAACTATGCGAGAGGTAATGTTTCGGTTCATGTTATTATTTCTGTAACTGAATAATAACTCCAGATTTCGATAACTGAATTACTGTTGTATTTTCATTACTTTGTGTAAGTACGTGTAAAGTGTCGTGTGTTAATTCGGGTAATTAGAAATTTGCCAGTTCTAACATTGCATACCAAACATTGAGCTGTCGACTAATGTTTAGAAAGTAGCACATACCTGTTGGTGTTCTGTTCTGCTGCTCCTGCAAATGCTGGTTCATAACGGCTCCTTCCTATCGTCAGGCCACAGGCTGGGTGGTATCTCGCTGATGGTCACTCCAATGGATGGAACGGAGGTTCGAACTAAGAAAGAGCTGCGATATGATTCAAATGCGCCGAAGTTTTGCGAACGGTCACCATAATAATATTTCTTTCGTAACGTATGATAAACTTTTAGAGTTCGTCTTAGCGAAACGTTAACTCGCTTAACTTAAGGGAAGCTGTTTCCAGACATTCTATCAGATAGAACATTTAACTTCGGTCTCCGACTCTCCGTCTCCGGCTGACCTCGACCGATCTTGACTGCTGAACTGATCTCGACTGTCCGACTCCTGCAGACTGATCAAGACTCAACAAGACTGATCCAGAGACATCTGGTCCTCTCGTTTTTGTGGAACTTCCTGTGATCTGGAATCTACCGCTTCTGCATGACGTCAGAGACGTGTGCTCTCTGTTGTCTAGGACACGCAGTGTGGTTTCCTCATTGTGGTCGACGACTGGCAATCCTTGGAATGCTTCGACTCACGATTCCTGGCAATTCTAACATACCCGAGAAAGTGTCTAGTGTTCATAAACATCTTACAAATTTACTTACAATGAATTCTGCCAATTCTTTCCAATCAGACATTAATTGAATTCTGATTTTAATTTCCTGTCATGAAACAATTTGCTAGAGAAAGCGCGCTTATATGTTACCATCGATTTAACAAAGAATCTTATCTCTCTATTTAAAAATCATAAGAATCAAATTGTACCAGAAAAAAAAACAGGAAAACTTTTTATCACAACACACGACTCATACTTAAACAAAAACAACAAGCTTTGTTTTTTATATCGACAAACGCATTAAGATAGTTCCACTTTCTCACACATTTATTGCGATAAAAGGAAAAGACAAATTGATGATTCTGTATCTTTCTTTGTATTTTTTCTCCATGGCTTACCTTACAAATACAAACTATTGAGCAAAGGTTAGACGTAAACAACTGACTGTAATTTCAAATCGAAATAGTTATCCTGTAACTTTGAGAAAAAGTACGCCAGTAATGGATCTTGTGGCATGCCGGGATTAATCTTTTGCAACAATGGAAGCGAGCTCTATAGAAGAAAATAAAAATTGTACAGGAAAAGAGGTTTACAATTCTTTGAAGTATAGATAATAACTTTTCGAAATTGAGATTTTTGATATTAATCCTAATTTAGACCACTCGCGGCCATTCACGGGTTATACAAATATAGAAATGTTTTTATACACTCCGGACGGCATTGGACATTATAGGGGATACAATCACAAAATAAGAAACAGTAAATCGGCAGTGTTCGAGAACAAATCTCCCTGTTCCAATGCATGTTCGAGATCAGGCAGATAAACAAATTCAAGAACTGACTAATGCTAAAATTATACTATCCACAAATGATAATAGATTCGCTCCACCACAAGTTATTTCCAAGAAATCAAATGGGAACGCCTTTAGAATTGTTTTGAATTTACAGCAGTGCAAAACATACATTAAATACCTCTGGGTGCCATTCCAGTCAACTGAGTATGTGTTAAACACTTTGAAAGGCAAAAAATACATAACGACTTTAGATCTCTTCGAGCTACCACCAAATCTTGGTCGATCTGAAAAGCCGCTGCTACATGACCTTAGAGGTCAATCACATAAGAAAATCTTACAAAATTCTCATATGCTTGATGGGTCATAAAACTACCTCGCAAGCTCTCTTAATTGCAACTAGGATGATTTTACATTGATAAACGAATAAGATTTTTGCCGATTATATCTTGCTGGGAGGTTACACTTTTCAACAATAGCAATTAAAATTTTATTTTTAAAATTAAGAAATGTTTGTGCTTCACCTATGACAAATTTATTATACTCAGAGCTGAAAGTTCTCGCATATTTAACATTAGACAATTCTATTAAAATCTCTGCAATTATAGCCAAAAATACAGAATTCAAGATTCCACCAAAAGATAATTTTGCAAAGTCTTACGGGCTTATGTTCCCACTTACTGGCACATATCAAGGATTTTGCCATGAAAGTAGAACCGTTTTAACATATGTTTCTAGAACAATATTTGTATTTTTCAAATAATCTTCTAGATTCTGTTTCTGTTGTGGGGACTATAAGGTTCCGTACCTTAGGTGTAAGCAACTACTATAAATCATGTTTCATTAACGAGCACGTGTTTTGTACAGTGGTAACATGTGCTATGGATATCTGTTGATTCAGTTTATGTGGTTTCATGAACCCAGCCATCGCAGGATTAGCACTACATCCAGCTCTCATTGAACATTTCACTACAAATTATATTTAGTGGTGCTTTCCTGTTAATACTTTCTCGTTGTTTGTGTGACGGTTCATTAACTTCTTGTGACCTTACTTTGCTACATCGTTTGATGAAGTCACGTTTTCCTTCAATTTGCCTCTTATATGGTATCGTACTCTACACAGGTCTTGTGGTGCGTGACGCTAAACCACTCGCGATTTTCCGGCAATGATGATTACTGTTCAGTAATGGACAATTCTTTACTAGTTGATGGACGAGAAGATTCTGATATCTCGGTCACATGTAGAGAACATGGATTCGTTGCAGACGACATACAAGAAATATCCCTTTCCTCAACCTCTGCCGAAATTGAACATTTTGGGTTATCACAATTAGTCATAATGTATCATCTTACCACTCGAATCAAGTTTACAGAGTTATAGTCGTGTTTGTAATGAGAGTTCAGTGAATATACTCCGGTGCACTCAAATCTATTGAGAGCAATATGCTTGCGACATATGTTTCAATATTCCTCTGAAAGAAGTTTAAACCCGTAAATTAGTTTGAAATAATTAATATTAGCTTATTCTCAGATCTGTGGTATGGTTGCAACGACAGTAGCAACACCATACGGCTTAGCTGCAATGCTTTTGCCTCTACCGAAGTCGATGGTTATAAGTAGCTTAAGATTAAAAGGTAAAACCTTCTATCCCACAGCGACCTAGGGTGTTGATTTGAAGGATATCTTTCTTACTCATCGTAGTTTCAAGAGATAATATAGTTGTATCTTTTTGCTTATTGCAGCCTCCGGGGCAGGTAGTTATGGAAATATTCCTTTGCCTATTACGGCTTCAGAAGTTGGATTTAAGGAAATCCCCTTAACACAAAACGATTTCAGGAATAGTTTTGGAAGGTTAGCGATGAGCACTGGAACCTATTCTTCTGTCCACTTGAGGTCTTGTTTTATGGCTCTCCTCTGAAAAGAAAGTTCGTGAGGAGAGGGTTGGCCATCTTCGATTTCCTTCGGAGCCAACTCTGCGTCTTTCTGGTATCCTCCTTCCACCGTCTGTTGGTGATTATGTTTTGAATAGAAAACACGTGCTCGTTAATGAAGCATGATTTATAGTAGTTGCTTACACCTGAGGTACGCAACTTTATAGCCCCCACTACAGAAAAAGAATCCAGAAGATTATTTGAAAAATACAAATATTGTTCTAGAAACATATGTTAAAACGGTTCTACTTTCATGGCAAAATCCTTGATATGTGCCAGTAAGTGGGAACATAAGCCCGTAAGACTTTGCAAAATTATCTTTTGGTGGAATCTTGAATTCTGTATTTTTGGCTATCATTGCAGAGATTTTAATAGAATTGTCTGATGTTAAATATGCGAGAACTTTCAGCTCTGAGTATAATAAATTTGTCATAGATGAAGCACAAACATTTCTTAATTTTAAAAATAAAATTTTAATTGCTATTGTTGAAAAGTGTAGCCTCCCAGCAAGATACAATCGGCAAAAATCTTATTCGTTTATCAATGTAAAATCATCCTAGTTGTAGTTAAGAGAGCTTGCGAGGTAGTTTTATGACCCATCAAGCATATGAGAATTTTGTAAGATTTTCTTATGTGATTGACCTCTAAGGTCATGTAGCAGCGGCTTTTCAGATCGACCAAGATTTGGTGGTAGCTCGAAGAGATCTAAAGTCGTTATGTATTTTTTGCCTTTCAAAGTGTTTAACACATACTCAGTTGACTGGAATGGCACCCAGAGGTATTTAATGTATGTTTTGCACTGCTGTAAATTCA
The DNA here is from genome assembly GCF_964235325.1 of Thermobia domestica. NCBI lineage: Eukaryota > Metazoa > Arthropoda > Insecta > Zygentoma > Lepismatidae > Thermobia > Thermobia domestica. Next base: position 268,093,525 of record NC_137460.1, on the reverse strand, counting down.
AAACAATTCTAAACGCGTCCCATTTGATTTCTTGGAAATAACTTGTGGCGAAGCGAAGCTATTATCATTTGTGGGTGGTATATTTCTAGCATTAGTCAGTTCCTGAATTTGTTTATCTGCCTGATCTCGAACATGCATTGGAACAGGGAGATTTGTTCTGGAACACTGCCGATTTACTGTTTCTTATTTTGTGATTGTATCTCCTATAATGTCCAATGCCGTCCGGAGTGTATAAAAACATTTCTATATTTTTATAACTCGTGAATGGCCGCGACTGGTCTAAATTAGGATTAATATAAAAAATCTCAATTTTGAAAAGTTTTTATCTATACTTCAAAGAATTGTAAACCTCTTTTCTTGTACAATTTTTATTTTCTTCTATAGAGCTCGCTTCCATTGTTGCAAAAGATTTATCCTAGCATGCCACAAGATCCATCAGTGGCGTATTTTTTCTTAAAGTTACAGGATAACTATTTCGATTTGAAATTACAGTCAGTTGCGTTTGTCGATATAAAAAACAAAGCTTGTTGTCTTTGTCTAAGTATGAGTCGTGTGTTGTGATAAAAAGTTTTCCTGGTTTTTTTCTGGTACGATTTGATTCTTATGATTTTTAAATAGAGAGATAAGATTCTTTGTTAAATCGATTGTAACATATAAGCGTTTAAGCAAGTCTAAACTAAAAATAATTGAAATACATGATTTGCTTCTCATACAAAAGGAATGAGAGAATGTCGTTTCCCAACGTTGAATGATACCATTGCTTCATATTTCAAGTTAATAATTTTATTTCATATCCCTTTAACCTCCGTTTTATGTAGTATTAATTGAACATCAGGAAGAAAATATTCGAAAGGCCAGATGGAAATGGTGGATCCGGTGCCCATTAGCAGTGTTTGTCTGTGTAATTTAGTGATTATTTATGGGCTTCCTTCTGTCATTAGAATTGCTTGATCTTTGACTCCTGGACAAGGGTCGGCCCTACTCGCTTTTTGGACGTTTAAAATAAGCAGAAGCTCAAAACCTAAGATTTCTGCATATTGCGAACTCCTGTATTTGAACTTGTTGTGGATTTGTTGGAGGTTTTCTGGTGTCCCCTGCTTTCCTCTATACTTCACCCCGTTCTAAGAGTTTTTTGTTTAATCGCTTATTCCCTTAATTCCTCTTTCTATTTTGGTTGTGCAAACTGGTTTCTGCAACTATTAAATAGGGTCCTGCCATTTAATTGGCCAGGAAAGAAAAATCGTTTTAAACAGTATTTTTCTGCTTGTGTGGAGATTCTACGGCGTTGAGATTAGACTTCTGATCTTCTTTCTTTAGTTGTGGTGCTGATATTGAAGTATGTAACGTCGAACCGGAAGGATTATCCTGAAAAATAGGATTTTTTCTGCTAATTTGACATTAATTTGATCCTGTAATGATTCAAGAGACTGAAATAGTACATTTATGTATATACAAGTACAGTGCGACAATAATATACCGAATTGTGGCAGAGCTCGTATATTTTATTTATTTTAGGTTTATTTTCAGTTAATCATATTTTATTAAAGATTTAAATTTTGAGTATAAATTCATAAAAACAGCAAAGTGAAAGGAAACAATAATCCACGAAAACAAATTACATAAACATTGTTGTCATTGCTTTTTAATACTTATGTAACGATGGTATGTAGCACGCTTTCTGTAGCAGATTGTTTCATGACAGGAAATTAAAATCAGATTTCAATTAATGTCTGATTGGAAAGAATAAGGACAAAATGACGTCGAATGTTACATTTTACGCAGACGTAAATAAATTGCCTAAATTCGATTTAAAAACAGACAATGACATTGTTCGTTTTTTCGATGAATTTGATGATGCTTGGCAGATGGCTGGTGTTAGTGAAGCCAAAAGGAAAGAGTTGTTGCCTAGTGTGTTTAAAGGTACGGAACGACAATGGATTATATTATTGTTGAAGCGAAGAAACGTTAATGAATTAGGTTATAAGGAATTGCAAGATGGTATTATAGAAGAATTTACGCGGACGAACGTGACTATGGATATAGAAGATAAGATTAGGGAAAGGTTACATCAAGAAGACGAGCCCATAATTAATTACGTTTACGACATGTAAGTGTTATGTGAAAGATTAGATGCGAATAAGACAGACAAGATGGAAAAGGTTGGCAAGGTGTCACACTCTGGTATCGATAAGTTTGTCGAGGATCTGCAAAAGATCGAAAAGAATAAGTGTAAAATTGACAAAAGAGTAAAAAGAGAGGCAGGTAAAGTTACGATTAAGGATTTGCTTAAGAAAATTCGGGAACAAGTAGAAGACGAGGATAGTGACTCACATGTAGATAGAATAATTTTGAAGAAAGAAATTAGGAACAAAGAGAACGTAAAGGTGAAACAGGAACCGCAGAGCGCTACACAGTTTGCACAATTAGAGAAGAAAACAGAACAGTTGCAGTTGACATTAGCGACTAAATTTCAAAGTCTGGATGAACAAGATGAGAGGGAAGGAAATTTACCAAAAGATCAAAGAAGTAACACTAGTAGAGGAAATAGAAATTTTAGGAACAGAGGTCGAAACCAGTTTAGAAGTAACAATAATAGGAACTGGAGTATTAGCAATGAGAACTCTAATCGCGGTAGAGGAAACGGTAACGTCGGAAATACAGGAAGAAATAGAGGTGGTAATTGGCGTGGAAATATAGGAAGACGAAGACAGAAATTTTGGCAGGATAGAAGAAATTGTTGCAGTAATAGGAATTATTTGCAGACATGTTGTCAAAATCAAGGTCAATATAGTCAGCAGGAACAGTATGTGCAGGTGGTTACTAATCAGGTTAACGGGACTATGTATTACCAACCAGCAAACACACAAAATTTAAACTATACAACACTGTAAATGGCAGAGGCACATTTACAGGGAATAGAAATAAAATTCGAGAAATTGTGGCGTCTATAACTCATGATAACGACATGCTGTATTTACCGATAGAAGTGGAAGGAAGGAAGTTACAAGAATTATTAGATACTGGATCAGAGATATCTATTATAAATGAACGTTTGATACCCTTTACTGCTAAGGTAGTTTCTCAATCAACTAGAATAAGAGGGATAACACAGAATGTGTTAGTAATAAATAAAATAGCAATTATAAAGTTCAAGATTTCTGGACAAACGTTTCATTTAGCGTTTAGAGTGATTCGAGACTTTCCGTGTCAAGCGTTAATCGGAAACGATTTCCTAAAAAGTCAAAATTGTCAGATAAATTATGGTGAAAAGAAAATAACGGTACAAAGATTTGGAAAATCCCAATTTAAGAGAAATGTGGAACAAGATTCTGTGTCCGTATCAGAAAATGCTGCAATTGGTGTTAAGTACAGTCTAAGACCTAAATGGGTATTAAGAGATAAGATACGATTACTAACTAGGACTAAAACCATGGTCGAAGTTAATTTAGTAAATTCATGGAACAACAGAGAATTTTTGTTAGAACCCAATAGAGATTTGGAAAAGCAGTATAACATATTGATACCTAGAGTATTATTATCGCCCGAAAATAACAAAATAGAGTTGGTGAATCCATCAAATAAGTTTGTTATGCTGAGATCCAATGTTATGTTAGGACGTGCAGAGGAATGTATAGATGAAGAGGAATTACGGCAAGAAGGTTTGTCAGATGAGGATATTGAAAACGTTTTAAAGTCAAGAAATAATTTTGATAGCTCCAGGTTAAAATTTCGTGAGGAAACAAAACCACAAATTAGAGAACAGATAGAGAATTTATGCTACAAGTATGCTGATGTGTTTGCATGGCAAGAAAGTGAATTAGGGAAAGTAAAATATTTTGAGCACTATATCGAATTGGAAACGAAGGTCCCATTTCCAAGACAAGAGTGCCCTATTCCCATAGCATTAAGAGAACAAGTTAAGGATCAAATAAATATATTACTAAAACAAAACATCATAGAAGAGAGTTCCAGTGCATATAATTCACCAATGCTATTTATTAGAAAGCCGTCAGGAGGGATAACAGCAGTTTTGGACTGTAGATTTTTAAATGCTCGAGTTAAGTTACATAGCATAGCTTTACCACCCATTCACCAAATTCTGACGTGCATGGGAGGTCATAAATTCTTTAGCATCCTCGATGTCAAGTCGGCATAGCACCAAGTGCCTGTTTCTAAGGAGTCAAGAGATTACACAGCGTTCAATATAACGGGCGTAAGTGCGTATTCATACAATGTGCTGCCAATAGGTTATCTCCAAGCTCCAGCGATATATACAAAAATAATCGCCATGACGCTTGCTAACGTAAGTCCTGACGCCGTCTCATATTACATGGACGATATATTATTATACGTAAACAAACAGGAACGAATTGTAGAGGTTTTACACTTAATATTCGAGAGGTAAAGACATTATTGTCTAAAACTATCCGTGGAAAAATGCCAGTTCATGGAAAGGAAAGTTTTAACATTAGGACATATCGTTAGTGACGCTGGTTATGAAGTATGTCCTAAGATCATCCAGGCGATTGAGGCATGTAAACCCCCGAAGACTGTTAAAGAATTAAAGTCATTCTTAAGTTTAACGAACTATGTTCGAAAATTTTGTATGGAGTATGCTAAGATCACAGCTGTATTTCAACCATTACTAAAAAAGGGACACAAATTTGAGTGGAATGAAACTTATGAGGAAGGCTTTGACAAACTAAAATTAGCGTTGATGAATGCACCTTTGCTAACTCCATTTAGGAAAGATTTAGAGACCAGTGTGTATATCGATACGTCTACAAGTTCAATAGGTGGTTTTTAAATGCAGAAACAGTCGAATAAAGAGTGGACCCCTGTAGCCTACTATAGCCATGTGTTACGACCTTAGGAAAAGACAAGGCACATCGTGGAATTGGAAATTTTGGTCGTAATAAGTTCTCTAAGAGCATTTAACTATTATTTGTTCAACAAAGAATTCGAATGGTATACAGACTGTAGAGCGTTAAATTATTTGCAAACGTCCCCTAAGCTATCTCCAAAACTAGTCCGGTTGAGTCTTGTTTTAACTCAGTATAAGTATACGCCAGTGCACTGTGCAGGAGATAAAAATCCTAGTGACATATTATCAAGGAACACTGATATTGAACCATCTCAGGACGATGTAGATTTAGAGACATTAAATTTAAACATCGAAGACTTTCAGGTAAATTTAACATTTGATAAAGATATAGATGTCGGCGAGTTGGAAAGAAAAGATTCATTTTTCGGCCCCATAGTAAAAGCTATTGAAAACCCGAAGGAAGCGCATGTAAAAGCTGAAAGGCAAGCAAGGTGGTATACAATTAAAGATAACAATTTTTATAGAACTCAAACATTAGCTAGTGGTACCAAATTGTTATTGTGCATCCCGTTTTCTTCGAGAGAACAGGTTTTCCGGAACCTACATTGTTCAATATATGGAGGAGACCATTACTCTTACACCAAATGTTATAGGAGGGCATTGCGACTTGTTTATTTCCCGAACATGAAGAATTTTTTCCAAGAAAAAGTGAGCCAATGCATAAGCTGCCAGATGCAGAAAAGAAAAACAGACAGGGTTCCTTTTCATCCTTAGACGTACCCGTGTTATGCGCCTTTTCAGTCTGTAACGTTAGACAAAGTCGGACCATTTAAAGTTTAGAGGAATAATAGAAATAAATACATTTTGTTATTTATAGATAATGCTGCAATATATGTCATTTCAAATTGGGATGAAATTTTACCAAGTCTAATATATACTATGAACACGCAAGTGCATGACGGTACTGGTTACTCGTCATATCATTTATTGCATTGAGTAGAACCTCGAACGTTTTTCGAACAGGATTTAGACATACCCTGCGAATATGTTGAAAATGAAGTAAGAATTCAATGGATTAAGGAGGCTAGAAAACTTGCATATAAGAATTTACAAAGAAAATTTAAAGCCCAGAAGAAGCAAATCGAAAGAAAATTTGAACAACGAAATTTTGATATTGGACAATCAGTTTTAGTAAAGGAAATGCCCAGAACTGGGATTCCTGCTTGCTTCGGTGGTAGATATAACATCAAAGGGATAATAATAGACATAATTAATAATAATTCGAATAAAGTTAGTTATGAGACTAAGAAAGGTGAAACAAGTGTCGACACAATAGACATCAGAAGATTAAAGCCATTTATAGGTCAGAAGGATGAGAAGCTAGGTGATGATGATCAAGAATCGGATTGTGAAAATTTAAAAAAAAGAAATTGTTAGACTTTACTGTAACTACAAGGCAAATTGGGTCTACCGGTGAAGTGCCAGCCAGGGGGCACTTTCTCAACCAAACCCTTTTCCCGAGACTTGAAGAAATGCGGGTCTCCATCTGAATTGTCCCGAATCGATAGACACTTTTAGGATTATAGTTACTAGAAGTTTGGAAATGTTAAAGTCATAAATATATATATGGATTAATTTATAGACATTAGCGTATTAAGTGAAGTGCCTAGGGTATAAATAAAGGAATAAGTTAATATATACATCAATAAATTAATTTGTAAACAAAATAATAAATAAAGAAATAAAAACGGGATAAAATAGTAATTATAACAATTTTCATTAATTTCAGAGACAATAAACGATATTGGATAAAAGGAACCGATTTAAGAAATGGCATCAGTAAAAGTACTTTACGTACTTAGTTGCGTATTAATATTCGCAAATGGAAAACCTGAACATCATCAGTTAACTTTGCAAGATGTGGGAATTGCATTAACTCAAGATGCTCTAGCAGTACATGCTTCAAATACATGCTTTATATTATTTTGGGCAATAAGCACTTTTATTATATTTACTAACCCAGGTTATGAAGAAGTTAGTTACAAATATATAATTGTCAAGTACACAAAAAGATATTCATATGTTGAAATAATGAAATTGACAATATCAAGTTGGCAGGCAACCAAATAAACAATACATCTATAAAGAAATAAAAATGGAATCAAATGGAAACGAAGTGTGTTTTTATTGATGCCTCAAGTTTAATTATAAAAGGAACCAGTTGTTTATCGTTATAAATGGTGCAAGAAACCCAGGATGAGAAGTTAAGAAGAGAAAATATCGTTTTTGAAGCATTAGTAGAAAGCGATCGTTATTGAGCCATACAGTACTTGTATTCTTTTGAGATGAATGTTACCGAAGTTTTAAAGGAAGTATCACGTCTACTCAAGGACCAAACTGAAGAGTTCACCAAAGTGAACCAACAATTGGAAAAGTTGAACCAAAAGGCAGGTCAGCAGGCCCAACATCTTGATGAGCAACTAGAGCATTTACAACAGCGTAAGGACGACTTACAACATCAACTACAACAGATCCATCAACAAATTGACGGCAAGGTAGTACAGAGAGACATCGAAGTACAGGACTCTCTAGACACTCTAGAAAACAAGGAGAAAGTAAACTTTCAATCTGTATTGGTAGAATTTGTTAAGCCTTCACAGAAGTATACTGCGGTATTGATTGGAACAGATTACCCTGACTTTTCCTTTCAGGCGAATAACATTGATTGTTTTATGGACGTAGCGTATAATGAAGATTCTGGTAGGTATCAGTATGCTACAAGTTATGATCACCCTCTTCTTGAGAACGCTATTGATTGCTTGAATTCACAATATATTCAACATGATATCAATCCTATGGTTCATCTAGCAGAAGATAAGTTCATTCCAATATTCGTGAAACGCAGAAAGAAAACATGTGTTCCTATTAGTGCTTGTGTTGATTGGTCGAGTGAATTAAATCTGTTGAATTGTTCATTCAACGAAAGGACCAGAATGATCTTGGTGAACGGTCTGATGGTGTCTTCGCAGAACGTAATGCAGTGCGTTGGTTTGCAAAATCCAAATGTGATATTGCTTAGTTTTGAAGATCTAATAATGGAGCGACACAGTACTAACTTAAATCAAACCAACCTTGGAAATCAAGTTCAAAGTATTCATGTGAGGTTGAAGTGTGACCCCAATAAGCAAAAAGGAATGCAAACAAAAACTAATTTTACCGGTAAGGTAATCGAACCTAACCGTAGTAACAACCATAATAGTAATCAGATAACTAAACCTAAACCTAGTTGCGACAGTAACAGTGGTAGTGCTTGTACAACCGAACCTAATTGTACCGGTAACATAATGCAATATAATTACGGAAGAAACGGAAAACATTGCAGGCCAGACTATTGTGTAAAGGATAAATATAGATCCATTAAGAGACAATATTTTATCACCTGTCAAACGAAGAAGAAATGAACCTGATTTAGCCGATAATACAACACTATCTAAACACAGCCGAAATAATGCGATTTGTTTGAAACGCTGCGCAGATGACAGGAACTATTATAAGAAAAGTAAGAAACGTAGAACTATGGAAGTGAATAACTTACAATGCTGTGTTCCTGTTTGTGACTATCAGTATACCCTAACTAAATTTGTCGGACATGTAACTTAGATTGGAGTTACGGCGTCTGAGGGGACCGTACTCAATTGATTTTGCTTCAACTATCATTAGGATTGCTCGGTTTTATTTTATGCTATTTAGTCTTGAGTTCATATGCTTTGATGTTATGTGTATTACTTAATATTTGTGTTCCATACTATTTACGTGTTTTTCTTATTATTGCCAACATATAACATCAATCTCATTATTTATGTCATGATGTTAATAAGACGTTAATTAATATGTTATATTCTGATTATTATCGATAATTCAATTTCAATTTATATTTTGTTTAATTATATGTTATATTTGATCATTTTTGGTGTTCAAAGAACAACAATAAGAATATCACATAATCTTTTTCAAAATCTTCTTCATGATGCCCAAGTAAATAATTATTAGATTGTAACAAAGCATGTAATGGCCCCGAAAAGGAATCAAGCAACTCGTAAAAGCATTTAATGGACCTGAAAAAGGACTTAAAATAACTTATTAATCTAATTTCGAATGCGCCTCATCGTCGATGAAACGTATAAATATATGAAAACAATAACAAAGTTTAAAATTAATATGATAAATAAATATGATAATGATATTGTTATAGAATTAAATATGATTTATGTATGTATAATTATATGAATTGTAATATTTAAATATACGAGGTCCCTTCGAAAACTCGAATAATTTCCATATGTATATAAACGGCCATAAATTCTTTTCCCTTTTTATAATAGTTAATGAATAAAAAGGGAAATTCCGTTCGGGCGTCATAATATACAACGGTACGTTGTATATTTTTATATTATTTTGGGCAATAAGCACTTTTATTATATGTACTAACCCAGGTTATGAAGAAGAAGTTAATTACAAATATATAATTGACAAGTACACAAAAAGATATTCATATGTTAAAATAATGAAATTGACAATATCAAGTTGGCAGGCAACCAAATAAACAATACATCTATAAAGAAATAAAAATGGAATCAAATGGAAACGAAGTGTGTTATTATTGATGCCTCAAGTTTAATTATAAAAGGAACCAGTTGTTTATCGTTATACAGATATGGTATATACTACGATTAAGATGTATATAAACTTACATGAGGCTGTACCAATGCATAATGTATGTAGCGAGACATACGATATTTTATAAGACTATGCTGTAAGAGAAAGGAAATTCAGGAGTAATATTATCAATTAGATCCCATGTCAGTTTGTGTACGTAAATGGAAGTTCCGTGCGTTCCAAATTTAAGGAGTAAACGATCTATTTGGTCATTCCTGTTGGGATTCAGTTCAATTAGTTTGTAAACGTACAATCTCATACATACACAACAGTTATCTTCGTCGGTCAAGCAATTAGCTGAACACGAACTTTATTAACTACCGAAATAAAGAATCTAAAAATGTCGTACAATCAGGAAATTTCTATAGTTCATGGTATAGTGGCAAAGGTACAACACGTATTACAAAATGTTAGAGGTAAACTGCAAGAAATGTATTGCTACTTGCATCAAGCTCAAAGAAAAATTTTAACTAACTTATTTGCCCATCTTGCAAGAAAACGTGTAACGAAAATAATTAATGACATTCTAAATAATCAGTTGTCTTATCAGATTTTGTCAAACTCCGATGTGAAAAAATTCATAAATTATCACGATGTTCTAAAATATTCAATATATCGTTGGGACATAGGTATGTTTTATAGAGCTTCATCCATATATCTTATGAAATATCATTATAATGAGAACAATATTGACTTGTTAAAAACACCAATTGTTTATGATAATACTGTATCAATGATGTATAGTGTAATTTCTATGGAATATTTAACGCAAAATTCTAGATAAATCAAAATGTGAATTTAAAAGTTTTTATATTTTTGCGAGATAATAACGATAGACGACGAAGCAAAATGCCTCAACAATATTATATTTAATGGATCATTACTTGGTTGTCAGCAAAATACTGAAAAACATTTCGGAAAAGTAATATATAGGTTTACACATGCAGGTGTACTATATTCATCATTACAAGAAGGATATATAACCAAGCTAGGCGAACATCACGAGGTAACGTCAACAAAATTAATGTATGGCAATAATCGTTCTTATTTTGTAAACTATAGTCAAGTTGACAACTTAATTTTCGGTGAATTGGCCATTCCTACTAGAAAAGTAATTGCTGTAAATAATAAACATTTGAATTTGATAGGCAACTGGACTGACAACAATTGAATTTTACTTTGCATACAGAAGAGTTAAACTCATTAGCCGAAAATTTATTAAAATTAAAAGTGGACACGACTGTACCACGACTTGTATTAAAGACTGATTATATAATGTATGTAATCGCCGCAATTATAATTATATTGATTATTTCTGTAATTTCATTAATGGTACTATATTGTAAATTATATAAATCCATAAGAAAATATAAAATAGAAAATGACGAGACATAAACAAAAAATAATAATAACAATAATAATAAATGCAAATAACTTAGAGCACAATATTCTATATAGATTCTATGTTGGTAAACAATAATATCTGTAAAACGAAAATTTTGATTTAAAAAAGTAAACACAACAATTAATTAAAGTGGAAGGTTCAGATAGAAAACATGCAGGGAACACTTACTAGCAGCCATCACCAACAGTCATCACCACCACCAAGTAGCAGTGTATATGGTAATAAGTATAGTTCATAGTCTATGAGTAACCGACCGTATAAGAGTAACCGACCGAACCAGTAAACCGAAAGGTACCATGTGCTATTTACATCTTAGGAATACGAAAAAAAAAGAAAAAAGTCATAGTAATAGATAAGGATTGACAAACTAGACAAGTCTAGGAATGAAACCTTTTAGAGGAGAATAGACAGAGTAAATTAAAATATAAGCAATTATACAACGATTAGATTTTACAAACTATTTACATTGTTATTTAAAGAGCTAAAGAAATTTAGTAAGCGTAAATAGATTAATGGTTAATACAGTTGAAGAAGAATAATGCATGAGATATATAGGAGAAATATTTGGATCCAATGAGTTTCTGAAATGTACTTAATATTTATTTTGTATTTTAAGTAGATAAATTTATTGAAAAATATTACATAAACATTTTAATATTTAAATAATAATAGCAATTAATCATTGAACCAAAAGTATTAATTGGCATTAGTTAATTAATGATAATATGCATATTACAAACGCTATAGTTAATTATAGACAGCGAACTATATTGCTTTGCGTTGCGACCATCAGTTATTTCTGACTACCAAGAGGTGAAATATTGGACTGAGACCTGTGTAGAGGCTAGTTACGCTCTAACATCGCAGACGACACCGAGCGTTTCCGAACGAATCCGAACTGTTACGAATCAGGGATAATGCGCTCGCACGCATCCTTCGAGAGGAGCAAAGCATACAACGAATGAAATACATAAAAAACATTTCATTATAATAAAATTAACTAATAATGATCACGATAATGCATAGTTATTTATAAAAAGAAGCTCAGGAAATATATATATATATATATAGGTGTTTCAAAATATATTTAAGCAACAAAGTACGACGAAGATAGCGAATAATAATGCTCATATTTTAATGCAATTTTTAATGAATTACGAGGAAGAAAAGGAGAATTAACGTGTAAAACTTAAGGTTATAAACCGGCAGTGTTTTACACACAGAGTTAGACGTTTCAATAGAATAGTCTTACACTAATATTACGTAAAACGTAGCAAGTTGTGTATGGACAAAAATGGAACATTATTGGCCTGCTTCATAACGACGAAATATTATAGTCAAAGAGACAGCAGACACAAGTTAGAAACTATTGATAATTTAAATTTATACTAGCAAATAGCGCTTACTGCGACAATGAAATGAACCTGTCCTGACTGTATCTATTTCTAATCTATTTCAGAGTAAACCAATGGAAGAAATGGACATCGAGACAATATTATTTTTAATACCTACTGTAATATTAGGAATTATCCTTTTAATAGTAATTATTAGCACATGTTATATCTTCGGAAGACTATGGAAATTAGAAAGGAAGTATGACGCTATAAATAGACAAAGTAATGTAAGAGTTAATTTTGGTTCAGAAGTAAAAGATAAATGTAACACAGAGACTTAAGTTCTTCCAAATTTTTCACACTTGTATGGAATAGTAGAGAAGAATAAAGCACATAGACACGACACTGACACACATATCACTAACCACACACCACTTCAAACAATGTCAGATTCAAGCTATGCATATTTAAGCACTAGCACTGACAATGGGAAAGAGGTAGCACATTCTTTAAACACCAAAAATCATAATTTGCATGCAGAAGACCCCGTAATACAAATAGGACACGTCACTGATTTCCAATTACGGATATCGAACAAACTAGTGAATAAAACCGAAATAAATGGTAAAATTTTTGTCACGAAAGACGACGAAAAAGAAACATTTTTCCGTTGCGACATAGTGTTAATTTAAGCTTAAAAAATTAATAAAATCCACCACAATTTTCTTTTTGTGTGTTGGGACACCGTTTATAACTACCCAGGTACCGACGGGAAATTAAACGAGAGACGTGGAAGTTTTGGAGTCAACCTTGATTAGAAAAGTGATGATTTTGCTTTTCTCAAAGTCAAGTTCAGCGTTGCTAACTATCTCACAGTGGATTTTCATGATTCATAAATATGTGGGTCTGGTGAAACTTATTTTAAAGTAAACATTAAATCAATTAGTGATCTTAAAGTGTGGTGACTAGTGCAACATACATAAAAATAATAATTTAAATTGTGTTGAGCCTATGAAATGTTTGTCAAAAGTGTGTGAAAATTTGTCATAAATGGTGCAATGAATTATGGATGGACAGATAACTTGTAAATTGGCAAGTCTGCAAACATCATCCGGTGATATGTGACAGTGGAAAATTTTCATTACAAACGTTGTAAGCAACGGCAATCTAGATAAACTTAATTGCAAACATCAAAAAGGATTTCATGTGCAATTAATACAGCTAATGCGTTCAGTAGAGATAATTCTCAGTTTATTCGCTAGATGGTGTGAGAGTACAGACTCACAACTAAAATGCATACAATATTTTTTAATTAATAAAATGATTGAAGAATAAGAATATTAACGATCTACTGGTTTTAGGTGTGTTAAATTTAAGAATAAATATTCATGTTGTAATATATATATTTATAATATTTGATGTTTTTCGGTATTTTTATGTACAGTTTTCATATATTTCATTCTTTTATATACAGAGTGTTTCAACTTAAACGATCTCCTATGAGATCTAGTCTGTTAGCGGAGCTAACAGGTTTTCAGCAGGCGGCATGTGGTAGAGGCCGTTTGTTTTATTTATTTTAGGTTTATTTTCAGTTAATAATATTTTATTAAATATTTAAATTTTGAGTTTTAGATTCATAAAAACAGCAAAGTGACAGGATACAATAATACACGAATAACAAATTACAGGAGGAGGATTTGGACTGTCGAGGTCGCATCAGCAGTCGAGATCGGTCGAGGTCAGCCGGAAACGGAGAGTCGGAGACCGAAGTTATAAGTTCTATCTGATAGAATGTCTAGAAACAGCTTTCCTTAAGTTAAGCGAGTTAACGTTTCGCTAAGACGAACTCTAAAAGTTTATCATACGTTACGAAGGAAATATTATTATGCTGACCGTTCGCAAAACTTCGGCGCATTTGAATCTTATCGCAGCTCTTTCTTAGTTCAAACCTCCGTTCCATCCATTGGAGTGACCATCAGCGAGATACCACCCAGCCTGTGGCCTGACGATAGCATTTGCAGGAGCAGCAGAACAGAACACCAAGCGGTATGTTCTACTTTCTAAACATTAGTCGAGAGCTAAATGTTTGGTATGCAATGTTAGAACTGGCAAATTTCTAATTACCCGAATTAACACACGACACTTTACACGTACTTACACAAAGTGATGAAAATACAACAATAATTCAATTATCGAAATCTGGAGTTATTATTCAGTTACAGAAATCCTCATAATAACATGAATCTAAACATTACCTCTCGCATAGTTGTACATCACGTTCCCACTCATTTCAGATAGTGAGTGGAAGGTAACTTCTCTGTGTTCACTCAAACATCCCCAATTTAGAAACGAACCAGGGAGGTTGTCAGAATTGAGTTTCTTTTTGTAATAGACAAATGAAAACTGCACCTAAAGCAGGTGTCTATGAAATTCGTGGTTAAGCTGTTATCGTGCTCGCCTTTGGAGTGGGAGAACCGGTTTCGATTCCCGGCGGGAGCTCATGTTTTTCGGATTCGACCCTAATCAGTATGTCCCGTCTCATATAGCCTCGCTGCTGAAAGGGATGTGAAACTCAAAATCGACTCAACTGAAAATATATGTCTATAAAGTTGCTTGCGCAAATGTCAGTAGTCGATCAGAGTTACACATTATTATTATTATTATTATTATTATTATTATTATTATTAATAATAATAATAATAATAATTAAAATGTTGCAAGTAGGTTTCGTTACCTGAAGTTGAGAAAGTCAACTGCAAATTCTCATTGGTAGTTATATAATGCCTATATGAAGCATTGTGTAGCATTTGAGTTTCGCAATACTTCGTAAAGGCAGAGAGTCTTTGAAGCATGCGGGTGTAACCGGCAAAACGTACCTCCGCAAATAAATACCCCCCGGTATAATATGCCTAGGCAAAAAGTACCTCCCAATAAAAGACGGTCTCTTTTGATAAACAATATAATACTCATCTAAGGAATTCACATCTCATCTATATAAAAACAAATACATATTGTCGGTACATCAAAGGTCGCTTATTGTTAACACACTACATAATACTCTACAGGGGGGTAGTTATTGCCTAGGCAATTTATACCTCCCTACCATATTTCATTAAATGCATATTGTCGGTACATCAAAGGTTGCTTAATAAAAACAGAATACATAATACTGTACAGGGGGTAATTATTGCCTAGGCAATTTATACCTTCCTCCCATATTTCATTAAATGCACATTGTCGGTACATCAAAGGTGGCTTATTGTTAACACACTACATAATACTCTACAGGGGAGTAATTATTGGCTAGGCAATTTATACCTCCCTGCCATATTTCATTAAATACACATTGTCGGTACATCAAAGGTGGCTTATTGTTAACACACTACATAATACTCTACAGGGGGTAATTATTGCCTAGGCAATTTATATTTCCCTACCATATTTCATTAAATACTAGTTGTCGGTACATCAAAGGTAGGTAAATAATAACAAAATTCATAGTACTCTACAGTGGGGTAATAATTTCCTAGGAAATGTTTACCCCCCACCAAATCTTCGGATTTAAAGCCATCTTGTCCAAAGTGACTGTGTCTGTTAGGAGATACTATCTAGTAATATCAATTGATAATGTAACATTTGAGTTTGTCTTTGAAGTAACCAATAACCGACAAGGGGGTAATAATTTCTTAGGAAATTTTTACCCCCTACCAAAACTTCGGATTTAAAGCCATCTTGCCCAAAGTGACTGTGTCTCTTAAGAGATACTACAGAGTGGTATCAATTTATAGTGTATCATTTGAGTTTGTCTTAGAAGTAACCAATAACCGACAGGGACGTAATAATTTCCTAGAAATTTTTTACCCCCTACCAAATCTTCGGATTTTAGGCCTTCTTGCCCAAAGTGACTTTGTCTGTTAAGATATCCTACAGAGTGGTATCAATTTATAATGTAACATTTGAGTTTGTCTTTGAAGTAACCAATAACCGACAGAGACGTAATAATTTCCTAGAAATTTTTTACCCCCTACCAAATCTTCGGATTTTAGGCCTTCTTGCCCAAAGTGACTGTGTCGGTTAAGAGATACTATGGAGTGATATCAATTGATAATGTAACATTTGAGTTTGTCTTTGAAGTAATCAATAACCGACAGGGGGATAATAATTTCCTAGGAAATTTTTACCCCCCTACCAAATTTTTGGATTGAAATCCATCTTGCCCAAAGTGAGTACACTGAGAGATCACATTCAATAATATGAATTTTTAATGTAATTTCTGACTTTTCCTTTGAAATTACCAAAAAACGACAAGGGGTAAAGATTTCCAGGGGGTAAAACTTTCCAGGGGGTAAAACTTTCCAGGGGGTAAAAGTTTCCAGAGATAAAAAATCCCTGTGATACCGGAAATAGTAGATATACAACTTTTGTTGTGAAAGAGAGGTAAGATCAGAGATGAAACTTATTCTTGGGACGATAAAACGATATAAGTAACTCATTTACCGAGATCTCTTACCGTTTTTGCTCTATGAAAATAGACTATTGAAACTAGAAGTAGTAGTGAATTTCTGCTGCTTTCAACTTTAGCAGAGAGATATTGGGGGGGGGGAGAAGAAGATGCATTTCTTCGAAACGTTGTATCTATTCCCGAAAACGGCTTCTCGCTAGCTGTTACCGTTTTAAACCTATGACCATTAATATTTAAACAAGAAATTGTGAATTTTTATTTCTTCCGGTTTAAATTGAAGGTTGTAGAAGAAGATGGAATCTATTCATGGGACGCTTAATCAATTCCAGAAAATCGAACTTCGATACGTTTTGCAATTTTGCTCCATGGAAATAAATATTGAAACCGGAATTAGTACTATTATAGTAGTACTAGTAGTATTATTGTGCCAGTTCCAGTTTTAGTAAAAGTATTTTGCTGTCGATTGCGTATTTCCTTGTAACCGTTAATCAATTCCGAAAAATCGCTTTTCGTTATCTATTCCGCTTTTGATTTATGACCATTAATGTTGAAACTGGCAATGGTGTGGATCTCTATCACTTCTGGTTAAATAAAAGATTGCAAAAGAAGATAGAAGCTATTTTTGGGACGTTGAATCGATATTCGGAAACCATTTATCGATAACTCGTTGATTTTGCTATTATACCTGTTGACATAGGTGTTTTATAAAACTTCTGACACTTATGTATAACATAGTTTGCAAGTCTAAAGTATGCTCCAAAGCTTGCTAACCATCATTTTCAAAATTAAATTAAAAAAGGGTAATAGAAGGGTTCAATGTCGCTAGTCTTTCTCTTTTAGACCATCGATATGGAAAAAAAAGGGAGAAATTGTCGGATTTTTGACGAGTTGACAAAAATTCACTACCAAGTTGGTAATATGATAACTTTGTGTCATTATTTGCAGATCTTATACTCATTTAGATCACCCGTTATCTTATAATAAATTAGATATATATATGTGTCTGGTCTCATTTTACTTAGCTTTGTCGAATTCATAGTGAATTTAAGTTTAATTAACTACAAATGCCTATTAGATATTTGGAGTAGACAAAAGTAATCGTCTCCACTCATCTTTGATAAATAAACAAATTTTACATATGGTTTATGTTTCATCAGTATTCAGCTCCAGTGTCGTGGTGCGTGGGGGGCGAGCGGAGCAACGGCCCCGGGCGCAAAAATTCAGGAAGAAAAAACAAAAGAAAAAAGAGAGAGGAAAAATACATGGAATATCATTAGTAGACCATGTACTTGTGTTCTCTTCCTGTTTTAGGAAGTAACCCAATAATGTTACTTATGTTAGGAAAATGTATATCCACATACATAAAACGGAACGCAAAGAGTAATAAAAAGTGTTCATAATCAAGGAAAAGCTGGGTTTATTATATGAAGGAAAATTTTCTTACGCTTCGCGCAAACCATAGTGGGTCATCGCGGATGGTCTGTCGACCTCACCCATATGTACGGAGGCTCCGTCGTATACTCTACCTCCGGGCACTGATGATCCACGGCACGGCACTCGATGGAGAACCTCTACTGTACTTCCGTTTGAAATGGCCATACGGATAGACAACCAAATCCTTCTCATATGCACACCAGTATCCCGACTTTACTGTAATTCGGAAATCGGAAAGCTTTTGATAAATAAGTGATTGCAGAAGTGCGACGTTCTTGCGAGGCGATTATTGGAAATATGTTGTTGGTTCTAAGACAAGCTACTAAATTATATATATATATATATATATATATATATATATATATATATATATATATATATATTAGCAGAAGTGTCACGCGTTGCGCCGAAATAACTTAAAAAATATTTCACGTATATTCGAGCTTCGTTTTTCCATTGGAATACGAATTTGCATCGAAATAAAGTAGTAAGAATCGAGTTCCTACCAAGAGCTAATGAATAAACTTGGCGCTAACGAAGAGCAACGCGTTCGTTATTCTAGCCTCTTAGCCATAAGCCACCTTTAATGTGCCGACAACGTGTATTTAATGAAATATGGGAGGGAGGTATAAATTGCCTAGGCAATAATTACCCCCCTGTTGAGTATTATGAACTCTGTTATTATTAAGCGACCTTTGATGTACCGACAACTACTATTTAATGAAATATGGCAGGGAGGTATAAATTGCCTAGGCATTAATTACCCCCCTGTAGAGTATTATGCAGTGTGTTATTATTAAGCTACCTTTGACGTACCGACAACTACTATTTAATGATATATGGCAGGGGGTATAAATTGCCTAGGCAATAATTACCCCCGTGTTGAGTATTATGAACTCTGTTATTATTAAGCTACGTTTGATGTACCGACAACTAGTATCTAATGAAATATGGGAAGGAGGTATAAATTGCCTACGCAATAATTACCCCCCTGTTGAGTATTATGCAGTGTGTTATTATTAAGCTACCTTTGATGCGGCGACAAATAGAATTTAATGAAATATGGAGGGAGATATAAATTGCCTAGTTAATAATTACCCCCCTTGAGTATTATGAACTCTGTTATTATTAAGCTACCTTTGATGTACCGACAACTACTATTTAATGAAATATGGGAGGGAGGTATAAATAGCCTAGGCAATAATTACCCCCTGTAGAGTATTATGTATTCTGTTATTATTTAGCTACCTTTGATGTACCGACAACTAGTATTAATGAAATATGGGAGGGAGGTATATTTGCCTAGGAAATAATTACCCCCCTGTAGAGTATTATGTAGTGTGTAAACAATAAGCCACCTTTGATGTACCAACAATTTGTATTTAATGAAATATAGGAAGAAGGTATAAATTGCCTAGAAAATAATTACCCCTGTTTAGTATTGTGAATTCTGTTATTATTTAGCTACCTTTGATGTACCGACAACTACTATTTAATGAAATATGGCAGGGAGGTATTAATTGCCTAGGCAATAATTACCCCCCTGTAGAGTATTATGTTTTCTGATATTATTTAGCTACCTTTGATGTACCGACTACTAGTATTAATGAGATATGGGAGGGAGGTATAAATTGCCTAGGCAATAATTACCCCCCTGTTGAGTACTATGAACTCCGTTATTTTTAAGGTACCTTTGATGTACCGAAAACTAGTATCTAATGAAATATGGGAAGGAGGTATAAATTGCCTACGCAATAATTACCCCCCTGTTGAGTATTATGCAGTGTGTTATTATTAAGCTACCTTTGATGCGGCGACAAATAGAATTTAATGAAATATGGAGGGAGATATAAATTGCCTAGTTAATAATTACCCCCCTTGAGTATTATGAACTCTGTTATTATTAAGCTACCTTTGATGTACCGACAACTACTATTTAATGAAATATGGGAGGGAGGTATAAATAGCCTAGGCAATAATTACCCCCTGTAGAGTATTATGTATTCTGTTATTATTTAGCTACCTTTGATGTACCGACAACTAGTATTAATGAAATATGGGAGGGAGGTATATTTGCCTAGGAAATAATTACCCCCTGTAGAGTATTATGTAGTGTGTAAACAATAAGCCACCTTTGATGTACCGACAATTTGTATTTAATGAAATATGGGAAGAAGGTATAAATTGCCTAGAAAATAATTACCCCCTGTTTAGTATTATGAATTCTGTTATTATTTAGCTACCTATGATGTACCGACAACTACTATTTAATGAAATATGGCAGGGAGGTATTAATTGCCTAGGCAATAATTACCCCCCTGTAGAGTATTATGTTTTCTGATATTATTTAGCTACCTTTGATGTACCGACAACTAGTATTAATGAGATATGGGAGTGAGGAAATAATAACCCCCCTGTAGAGTATTATGTAGTGTCTTAACAATAAGCCACCTTTGATGTACCGACAATGTGTATTTAATGAAATAATAAAGGGAGTATAAATTGCCTAGGCTATAATTACCCCCCTGTAGAGTATTATGTATTCTGTTATTATTTAGCTACCATTGATGTACCGACAACTAGTATTAATGAAATATGGGAGGGAGGTATAAATTGCCTAGGCAATAATTACCAACCTGTAGAGTATTATGTAGTGTGTTAACAATAAGCCACCTTTGATGTGCCGACAAGTAGTATTTAAGGAAATATGGTAGGGAGGTATAAACTGCCTAGGCAATAATTACCCCCCTGTTGATTATAATGAACTCTGTTATTATTAAGCTACCTTTGATGTACCGACAACTACTATTTAATGAAATATGGAAGGGAGGTATAAATTGCGTAGGCAATAAATACCCCCTGTAGAATATTATTTATTCTGTTATTATTAAGCTACCTTTGATGTACCGACAATGTGTATTTAATCAAATAAAGAAGGGAGTTATAAATTGCCTAGGCAATAATTACCCTCCCGTAGAGTATTATGAATTCTGTTATTATTAAGCTACCTTTGATGTACCGAAAACTAGTATCTAATGAAATATGGGAGGGAGGTATAAATTGCCTAGACAATAATTACCACCTTTTTGAATATTATGTAGTGTGTTAACAATAAGCCACCTTTGATGTGCCTACAACTAGTATTTAAGGAAATATGTTAGGGAGGTATAAATTGCCTAGGCAATAATTAACCCCCTGTTGAATATTATGAACTCTGTTATTATTAAGCTACCTTTGATGTACCGAAAACTAGTATCTAATGAAATATGAGAGTCAGGTATAAATTGCCTAGGCAATAATTATTCCCCTGTTGAATATTATGAATTCTCTTATTATTAAGCTACCTTTGATGTACCGACAACTACTATTTAATGAAATATGGGAGGGAGGTATAAATTGCCTAGGCAATAATTACCCTCCTGTTGAGTATTCTGCAGTGTATTATTCTTAAGCCACCTTTGATGTACCGACAACTAGTATCTAATGAAATATGGGAGGGAGGTACATATTGCCTAGTCAATAATTATCCCCCTGTTGAATATTATGAATTCTGTTTTTATTAAGCTTCCTTTGATGAACCGACAATGTGTATTTAATGAAATAATGAAGGGAGGTATAAATTGCATAGGCAATAATTACCCCCCCGTTGAGTATTTTGAACTCTGTTATTATTAAGCTACCTTTGATGTACCAACAACTACTATTTAATGAAATATGGAAGGGAGGTGTAAATTGCCTAGGCAATAATTACTCCCTGTAGAGTATTATGTAGTGTGTTAACAATAAGCCAGCTTTGATGTACCCACAACTAGTATTAATGAAATATGGGAGGAAGGTATATTTGCCTAGGCAATAATTACCCCCTTGTAGAGTATTATGTAGTGTGTAAACAATAAGCCACCTTTGATGCACCGACAATTTGTATTTAATGAAATATGGGAAGGAGGTATAAATTGCCTAGGCAATAATTACCCCCTGTTTAGTATTATGAATTCTGTTATGATTTAGCTACCTTTGATGTACCGACAACTAGTTTTTAATGAAATATGGTAGGGGTGTATAAATTGCCTAGGCAATAATTACCCCCCTGTAGAGTATTCTGCAGTGTGTTATTATTAAGCTACTTTTGATGTACCGACAACTACTATTTAATGAAATATGGGAGGGAGGTATAAATAGCCTAGGCAATAATTACCCCCTGTAGAGTATTATGTATTCTGTTATTATTTAGCTACCTTTGATGTACCGACAACTAGTATTAATGAAATATGGGAGGGAGGTATATTTGCCTAGGAAATAATTACCCCCCTGTAGAGTATTATGTAGTGTGTAAACAATAAGCCACCTTTGATGTACCGACAATTTGTATTTAATAAAATATGGGAAGAAGGTATAAATTGCCTAGAAAATAATTACCCCCTGTTTAGTATTATGAATTTTGTTATTATTTAGCTACCTTTGATGTACCGACAACTACTATTTAATGAAATATGGCAGGGAGGTATTAATTGCCTAGGCAATAATTAACCCCCTGTAGAGTATTATGTTTTCTGATATTATTTAGCTACCTTTGATGTACCGACAACTAGTATTAATGAGATATGGGAGGGAGGTATAAATTGCCTAGGCAATAATTACCCCCCTGTTGAGTACTATGAACTCCGTTATTTTTAAGGTACCTTTGATGTATCGAAAACTAGTATCTAATGAAATATGGGAGGGAGGTATAAATTGCCTAGGCAATAATTACCCCCCTTTTGAATATTATGTAGTGTGTTAACAATAAGCCACCTTTGATGTGCCTACAACTAGTATTTAAGGAAATATGTTAGGGAGGTATAAATTGCCTAGGCAATAATTAACCCCCTGTTGAATATTATGAACTCTGTTATTATTAAGCTACCTTTGATGTACCGAAAACTAGTATCTAATGAAATATGGGAGTCAGGTATAAATTGCCTAGGCAATAATTATTCCCCTGTTGAATATTATGAATTCTGTTATTATTAAGCTACCTTTGATGTACCGAAAACTAGTATCTAATGAAATATGGGAGTCAGGTATAAATTGCCTAGGCAATAATTACCCCCTGTTGAGTATTATGAATTATGTTATTATTAAGCTACCTTTGATGTACCGACAATGTGTATTTAATTAAATAATGAAGGGAGGTATAAATTGCCTAGGCAATAATTACGCCCCCGTTGAGTATTATGAACTCTGATATTATTAAGCTACCTTTGATGTACCGAAAACTAGTATCTAATGAAATATGGGAGGGAGGTATAAATTGCCTAGGCAATAATTACCCCCCTTTTGAATATTATGTAGTGTGTTAACAATAAGCCACCTTTGATGTACTTACAACTAGTATTTAAGGAAATATGTTAGGGAGTTATAAATTGCCTAGGCAATAATTGCCCCCTGTTGAGTATTATGAACTCTGTTATTATTAAGCTACCTTTGATGTACCGACAACTAGTTTCTAATGAAATATGGGATGGAGGTATAAATTGCCTAGGCAATAATTACCCCCCTGTTGAGTATTATGCAGTGTGTTATTATTAAGCTACCTTTGATGTACCGACAACTACTATTTAATGAAATATGGGAGGGAGGTATAAATTGCCTAGGCAATAATTACCCTCCTGTTGAGTATTCTGCAGTGTATTATTCTTAAGCCACCTTTGATGTACCGACAACTAGTATCTAATGAAATATGGGAGGGAGGTACATATTGCCTAGTCAATAATTATCCCCCTGTTGAGTATTATGAATTCTGTTTTTATTAAGCTTCCTTTGATGAACCGACAATGTGTATTTAATGAAATAATGAAGAGAGGTATAAATTGCATAGGCAATAATTACCCCCCCGTTGAGTATTTTGAACTCTGTTATTATTAAGCTACCTTTGATGTACCAACAACTACTATTTAATGAAATATGGAAGGGAGGTGTAAATTGCCTAGGCAATAATTACTCCCTGTAGAGTATTATGTAGTGTGTTAACAATAAGCCAGATTTGATGTACCCACAACTAGTATTAATGAAATATGGGAGGAAGGTATATTTGCCTAGGCAATAATTACCCCCCTGTAGAGTATTATGTAGTGTGTAAACAATAAGCCACCTTTGATGCACCGACAATTTGTATTTAATGAAATATGGGAAGGAGGTATAAATTGCCTAGGCAATAATTACCCCCTGTTTAGTATTATGAATTCTGTTATTATTTAGCTACCTTTGATGTACCGACAACTAGTTTTTAATGAAATATGGTAGGGGTGTATAAATTGCCTACGCAATAAATACCCCCTGTAGAGTACTATGTAGTGTGTTAACAATGAGCCACCTTTGATGTGCCGGCAACTAGTATTTAGAGAAATATGGGAGGGAGGTATAAATTGCCTAGGCAATAATTACCCCCCTGTTGAGTGTTATGAACTCTGTTATTATTAAGCTACCTTAGATGTACCGTCAACTAGTATCTAATGAAATATGGGAGGGAGGTACATATTGCCTAGTCAATAATTATCCCCCTGTTGAGTATTATGAATTCTGTTTTTATTAAGCTTCCTTTGATGAACCGACAATGTGTATTTAATGAAATAATGAAGGGAGGTATAAATTGCCTAGGCAATAATTACCCCCCCGTTGAGTATTTTGAACTCTGTTATTATTAAGCTACCTTTGATGTACCAACAACTACTATTTAATGAAATATGGAAGGGAGGTATAAATTGCCTAGGCAATAATTACTCCCTGTAGAGTATTATGTAGTGTGTTAACAATAAGCCAGCTTTGATGTACCCACAACTAGTATTAATGAAATATGGGAGGAAGGTATATTTGCCTAGGCAATAATTACCCCCTGTAGAGTATTATGTAGTGTGTAAACAATAAGCCACCTTTGATGTACCGACAATTTGAATTAATGAAATATGGGAAGAAGGTATAAATTGCCTAGGCAATAATTACCCCCCTGTTTAGTATTATGAATTCTGTTATTATTTAGCTACCTTTGATGTACCGACAACTACTATTTAATGTAATATGGTGTGGAGGTATAAATTGCCTTGGCAATAATTACCCTCCTGTAGAGTATTATGAATTCTGTTATTATTTAGCTACCTTTGATGTACTGACTTTGATGTATTTAATGAAATATGGTAGGGAGGTATAAATTGCCTAGGCAATAATTACCCCCTTTTTGAGTATTCTGCAGTGTGTTATTATTAAGCCAAGTTCGATATACCGATTACTAGTATTTAATATAATATGGTGTGGAGGTATAAATTGCCTAGGCAATAATTACCCCCCTGTAGAGTATTATGCAGTGTGTTAACAATAAGGCACCTTTGATGTACCGACAACTAGTATTAATTGAAATATGGTAGGGAGGTGTAAATTGCCTAGGCAATAATTACCCTCCTGTAGAGTATTATGTAGTGTGTTAACAATAAGCCACCTTTGATGTACCGACAACTAGTATTAAATGAAATATGGTAGGGAGGTGTAAATTGCCTAGGCAATAATTACCCCCCTGTAGAGTATTACGTAGTGTGTTAACAATAAGCCACCTTTGATGTACCGACAATATGTATTTGTTTTTATATAGATGAGATATGAATTACTTAGATGAGTATTATATTGTTTATCAAGAGAGACCGTCTTTTATTTTGAGGTACTTTTTGTCTAGGCATATTATACCGGGGGGGTATTTATTTGCGGAGGTACGTTTTGCCGGTTACACCGGTAAGACAGAAAACCGAGAAAACAATCGTGCACATGCAGAAGTAACGAATCAAGTTTTGGATTCCAATGGTCTCGCTATTCTCTCATTAAATTTTTAGTTGAATCCTTTGGGAGCAAATGTATGGAGAATAGGGATGCATTCGAGTCGAGTCGAGTCGAGATTTAAGCCTGTCTCGACTCGTCTCGAGAAAATGTTGTCTCGACTCGAAAATATGGTGCTGTCTCGACTCGACAGTCTCTGTCTCGACTCGACTCGAATTCGAGTCGAGACGTCTCGAAATTCGAGTCGAGACAAAATATACGAGTTAAAATATACACACACATCAGCCAGACCGTTATGACTACCTACCTAATTGTTAGTATGTCCAACTTTTGGCACAAATAACAACGGCAACGCGTCTTGGCATGGTCGCAATGTTCCTCGGTGGGTCGCTGGAGAGAGTTGGCACCACATATGCACACACAGGTCATCTAATTCCCGTAAATTGCGGGAAGGGGGTGATGCCCCCTCACGTTACGTTCAATCACATCCCAGATGTGATCGATTGGGTTCAGATCCGGAGAGTTTGGGGGCCAGCACATCACTTGGAACTCGCTCCTGTGTTCCTCGAACCACTCCTGGCCTTGTGACATGGTGCATTATTTTGTCGAAAAATTCCACTACCGATGGAAAACATGGCCGTCATGAAGGGGGTGTACGTAGTCTGCAAGCAGCGTGCGACACCTCGGCCGTCATGGTGCTTTGCTCGAGCTCCACTGGACACATGGATGCTCACCTGAATGTTCCCTAGATAATAATTAAGCCGCAGCCAGTTTGACTCCGTCCCGCAGTACAGATATCAAGGAGCTTTTCCCTTTGAACACGACGGATTCGCACCCTCACATCGTCATGATGAAGAAGATATCGGGATTCATCAGACAATGCAATGCTCTGCCATTGTGCCAAGGTCTAGTGGTGATGGTCACAAGTTCATTTCAGTTATAGTTGCCGATGTCGTGGTGTTAACATTCGCCATCGTTAGGAGTGTTCGGTGCACTGTGTGTTCAGACTAGTGTTGTGAAGGCCTGTGATAAAAACGGAAATTTTGGGTAAAAAACAGTTTTTTACTGTTTTCCCGAGCTGGGGAAAAACGGAAAATTTGGGTATCATCAGAATCATCATTCTTGTTAATCACAGAATCATTTTAGTTAATATGTTAAATCAATGATATTTATTTCATAGAGATATCTTCATTGTTCTATGTAAAATTCCGGAAATTTTGAAACCATTAGAAAAAATCATTTGTTCGGAAATATTGGCAAAAACAGGAAAATGTAGTTTAAAAACTATTTGTTGGCCTGATGCTAGTGATCTTACTTGCTGTAACATGTCTGCAACATATACAGTGGGAAGTGGAAAATCCGAACTAATTGGGACCACAGGTATTCGGATTTTCAAATTGTTCGGATTTTCGAAAATGACCAAGAAAATGTCTTTTAGGCTTACATATACTGTACGGTATGTTCTTCTATTGATACAGTGGTTATTCAGTACATACAGTAATTACAATACCGTACGTAAGGCTACTTACATTTAATGTTTCTGAAGAACTTGCTTGTACTCTAAATAACAATGTTCTTGTAAGTCACACTTAAAACTTATAGGCCTAAGAAAAAATAAAAATAAAAATACATGACAAACAATTACATATAAATGAACTTTTGTAAAAACACTGACTGCACATAATGTCGATGGACACGCTATTGTTTGTTTATCGCTAGCGTTAAGACGAAATGTAAAAAGCTTCTAGGGACCGCGTTCGGATTTTTGACGTTAGGATTATCGACGTCCTAGTGTATATACAATGTATTTCGCTAACGGAAAAATACTTAGAGCAACAGGTTTTAATTCTACTTTACACACATATACCGCACAAGTGAGTAAATTTGAGCAGCGAGAAATATATTAAATTTAAACTTCCGTTAGTTATTACAGACTAGTAGAATATCCGTTCTTCGCACGGGGAGAATACGTTTCATTTTTGGACACAAAGGGCACCAAAACTGTCATCAATGAACTTGTGGAGCCCCAAAACTATGAATTTGACATTAATATCGATAATTTCCAATTATCTTTACATGTCACCATCCTCCTTAGAGTACTAATGGGGCTGAATTTGTGGATTTAAACGGCATCTTCTGTTCATCTCAGCGAGTATGGATTCGAGGCCATTTTCGATCATGTATATATATACAGAGGCGGATCCAAGGGGGCTATAGCCTCCCCCTTCACACTCAAGTATACACTGCATAAAATGGGCTTCAATCCTGCTTTACACTGGATAAAACTGCAAACTATGGTTTAGCCCCTCCCTTGATCATATCCTGGATCCGCCACTGTATATATATATATATATATATATATATATATATATATATATATATACAGTGGCGGATCCAGGATATGATCAAGGGAGGGGCTAAACCGTATTTTGCCGTTTTATCCAGTGTAAAGCACGATTGAAGTCCATTTTATCCAGTGTATACCTGAGCGTCAAGGGGGGGCAATAGCCCCTATAGCCCCCCCTTGGATCCGCCACTGTATATATATATATATATATATATATATATATATATATATACACTATATAAATATATACTGTATATATACTATATATATATATACTGTATATAATGCTCAAAAAATTAGGGGTTCAACTGAAATATCACACAAGACCTTAAGATAGTGTATGAATAAGCTTGTGTTTGATTCATGTTATCATACAAGAAGGAATGATTTAAGATACATTAGAAAAAGGGGGACATACTGGTGTTGGGGCTCGGAAAACCTTGTTCACATGGCTCATGATACAAGACGGTTATGTGTGCACCTCTTGAACTGCTCACAAACAGGCAAGGCAACAACACTAATTGTTCCTTAATATGTCATATGATCACTTCGAATAGCCAACAGGGGCTCACACCTGCGTGGCATGGATTCAATCAGATTATCGATGATTTCTTGGGGGATGTTGTGCCACTCATCCAGAAGAGCGATTTCCAGCTCTGGAATGGTTGTTGGATTTACTGGCCTAGCGGCAATTCGTCTGCCAAGCATTATCCAGACATGCTCAATTGGAATGAGATCCGGAGAGCATGCTGGCCACTTCATCCGAGCAATACCCTCAGCATCCAGCATCTCATCCACTAACCGAGCTATGTGAGGACGAGTATTGTCATCCATAAAAAGGAACGAATCACCAATGGCACCAGCATAAGGAAGAACAAGATTTTTCGTGATCTCATCCCTATATCTGAGAGCCGTCAAAGAGCTATTTCGGATGATGTGGAGCTCAGTACGCCCACCAATGCTGATTCCTGCCTACACCATCAGTACACCACCATGATACTGGGATGTTTCTCGCACAAACATGGGATTGTGTCGTGTTCCACACTCTCTCCAGATGAAAACACGTCGATTATCAGGCTCTACACTGAATCGAGACTCGTCAGAGAAGAAAACATTGCCCCATTCATTGCGTCCCCACCACGATGTTCCTCCGCCTACGCTCTTCGATCAACACGGTGTCATGCAGTTAATGGGACACACACCATAGGCCTGTGTGCGTAGAGACCACCTTCTCGAAGGCGATTGCGGACCGTTTGAGTAGATACTGTGCGTCCTGTAGTTGTTCGGAAGGCTCGCTGCAGCAGAATTGTATACTGACGCCGGTTTCGACGGGCTGTTAACAAGAGATAACGATCGTCTCTGGCTTTGGTTGCTAGTGGACGACCCTGTCCTTGTCTTCTTCGAACACTTCCAGTTGTTTGAAATCAATTCCACAATCGGGAAATCACACTCTGTGCCACTCCTATGGCATGTGCCACCTCCCGCCATGACTGACCAGCTTCCAACCTCATTGAGGGCCGCGGTGGCTCAGTGGTAGAGCGTTCACCTCTGGTGCTTGGGGTCCCGGGTTCGATCCCAGCCCCTGCAAGTGAACTTTGTGGTGTAGAAACACCGTGTGCGTGGTTTTTTTCGGGGTTCTTTCGTTTCCTCCCACTTTCTTCATTCCATCCTTTCACTCATCTCTCATCATCACCGTCTCCTTTATCCTAACCGGCATAACCGTGGGACGCAAAACTTAAAGATTTTTTCCCGGCCCGCATACAATTATAGCTTAATTTGCAAATCATCGCAAATGGAAGTGTCACCATCGATATTAGTGACGGCGAAAATTATGGATTTGACCCTAATATCTGTCATTTTGGATTACTTTTACATGTCTCGGTATCCGACCCTCCCCCCTCCCCCGGAGACCACCGGCCCGAATAGGGTGAATTTGTAAGTTAATGTGATCAGAGTTTCACCATTGATTTCAGCGACCGCGAAAACTATGAATTCGACAGTAATATCGGCCATTTTCTACCACTTTTACATGTCCCTGTAAGCGCACCCTGAGACCCCCTGGTTCGAATTTTTTTTTTAAAAAAAAGATTCGTCTTGATCTGGGGCCTCGGCCAGGGTACCCCTGACTAAAATTTGGTAACTCTCGGTCCACTCGTCTGGTCCCCAGGCTGCATACAGACAGAAAAACACAAACAAACTATTTATATAGATTCTTGCAAATTATGCCAGATTTTCATATTATCTTTCCGAACTAATTTTAAAGACCCGCTCCTACTTATCTTTATATATATATACACAGTATATTTATATTTATATCTATATATATATATATATATGTATATAACAAACGCAGGAATTACACCCTAAATAACGCTCCTGGAGGACCCCTTTCTAAAAAAATGCTGGGGAAACACTTGTAGAAACTTCAGTTTTCGTGCCAGACGATTACCGAGATCTGGTAAAAAAAAAAAAAACTCCTTTAGCGATCGAATTAAAAAAAATAGTTCTCCTCAGGTTAGCATTCACTGAGAATATTGTTATAAAATTTAAATTTTATGGGTAAATCAGTAGACTTTGAATACATCCACATCGTATCCACTGAGTTGCGAAATTGTGTACCTCCAGATATGGGCGGTCGAAGAAAATTTTCTAGGGGGCATCTTCAATGTTTGCTATATTAGTCTTGCATTTAATGTGCATGGTTTGTTATATTACGTATACGTGAGCCAGGGAGGTTCATTCTTATCAAACACGGAGATTATGAAGGAGCAGATCTACTGTACAAAATATAATAAAAACATCTCTTTCGGATTTTTATCATCCCGCAGTCCAACCCCGAGACTGAAACATAAGAGATAGGCTTTTTGTTTTTAAACAAGATAACGTGCCTAGCGAATGCTTTACATTGTGAAGATTATATTAGTGAAAATTAAAGGAATATAATTTTACAACTTAATATACATATCACTAAATGTTGTGCTTCCCGTTGCTATGTGGTTAGCGTATGCGCCTTTCTCGAACGAGGTTTCATTCATGGTAGGAGCTCATGTGTTTCAAATCCGACGTTAAACTGTACGTTCACGTCTTGTAGAGCTTTGCTCCTGAAAACGACGCTAAACTATAATCTAATTTAATATTACTAAATATTAAAAAATAATGACTTACCAAGGTGACGTCAATTTGGCAGTCATCAAATCCATTGTATACTTTCACTTAATCCAGTGGATATTAATATAACAATTACAAGACACACGCGCAAATAAATACTCAGAAACAAGTACATACACACGTACACATACACAAATATGAACCCTTCAAATCTATTTACATATCTTCGTCATCATCTCATGTATCTGCATTATTTGATTCATCCACAAATTTGTTATTTGTACGCATCATTCATTTTTGCATTTTCGGGAGGGTTCAGGGTTCTTTCTTCATTTAAAGAGTCGGTTCTCTGTATTGTAAAGAGAATCAGGGGAGGAAGGGGGAATTTATACTTTAAGAATGGATAACATTTTAAGAAATATATACAAAACATGCCGCTTCCGACGCAGCACTGAAGCATTTCCTTTAGCGGTCATACCCCCTCCCCTCTCAAGTTGTAAGGTGAGAAGGGACTGAAACATCTCAGACACTCAGGGTTCAGTTGACAATAATAAAACTATGGGTAAGTAAACATCTTGTACAGAGTCACGTTTTGCTTATTTTTGAACATTTTTCTGAATTCGACATACAACAGCGGAAATACTAACTGGTTTTATTACTCCAACCATCGCTTCAACTAAGGGATAATTCCCAACGGTCAGTGAGCCATCTAAATTTTCGTTCTTTTTCTGTTCTCCAGAGGAAAGAATTAGATTTTGCCAAGATGCTAAAGTCAAGATGTTATATGCTAAATGGGAGTGAATTGTGCTAGATCTAGCACCAAGATGCTAGATATGGCTTCACTGGCGGGCTTCGATATCTACAGAACTTTCTGACAAAGCATAAAAAAAAAACAATAGCACAATAGTTTCGATAACATATGTGTGGTCCTTCGGTAGGCTACACATCTGGTAAGAAGCTCATCCCAAAGAGTAGTTTGGACAAAAGACTCGTAGCCGGCTTGTATAGATAATTGAATTCAAATATTCAAGTATCCATTTACTGAACGCCCATATCGTGTATGCATGGCTTTGCATGCATTATTTAATAAGTAAATAAAGTACATACACAATTAATTATGTCAGTGATAAACGGTGTTTATTGAAAAAAACTCTCTCCAAACAATGAAGATTAATCTTAAGACTGGAGAAATGGTTATCCTTCGTTTTCATTATCATTTGGCCATGAAACAAACGCCTGACAGATATACAACCCCTATATACAACTATGTGATGTTGGAATATATAACTCGTGGGGTATGCTTTACTTTTTCAGAAATTTCAGTACTTCTAGTGAAATGAAATCTTTAGTTTTACGTCCCACGGTTATTGCGGTTAGGCTAAAGGAGACGGTGATGATGAGAAATGAATGAAATGGTGGAATGAAGAAAGTGGAAGGAAACGGGAGAACCCCGAGAAAACCCACGAGCATGGTGTTTGTCCACCACAAAGTCCACACGGCGCGATCTGGGAGCGAACCAGGGACCCCATGCACCGGAAGTGAACGCCCTACCAGTGAGTCACCGCGCCCCCACAGTACTTCTTGTGTACCCCTATAAATGTAATAAAGAACTAATGGCCATTTTTAAATATAAAAATATTCAATTAGAACTGGACAATTTACATAAAATTTGGAATCGACAAATGAAAACGGCACGTTTCTAGCACTTGTGGGTTCGAGATCTCATTGTTGAAAAGATTGGAGACAAACATATAAACTTTTCTGTGAGGAGGAACATATACGCATAAATCTAATAATTTAATATATAGATAATAATTGGAATAGTTTTATTTTCGAGTGCTATTTTTTAATATTCGCAATATTGAAATTTTTGAACTTAAATTTTTCGCGTGTTTGAAAAAAAAGAGATATTATTACTAGTAAAATTAACCTAATACAAACATATTTATTTTTTCAATTTTTCCGGAAAATCGAAAAAACGTTTTTTTTAAAAAAAAGGTTCAAAATTTCCGGAAATTTGACAACACTAGTTCAGACACACTTGTACTTTGCCCAGCATTAAACTCTGATCTTAGTTCCGACGCAGTTCGCCGCCTGTTCTGGTTTACCAGTCTGCCCAGCCTACGACGTTCGACATATGTAATGAGGTGGGGGCACCCAACCCCTCGACATTTGGACGTCTTTTCCCCTTGGTTTCTCCACTTGCTGAAGACAATCACCATAGCACTCCTCGAACACCTGACAAGTCCTGCAGTTTCCGAAATTCTCGTGCCGAGTGTTTCTGATCGAGCACTTTCTTCAAAATAATATTAAAAATTATAGAAAAATTTTCGAGACATTCGAGTCGAGTCGAGATTTTTACCAGCTGTCTCGACTCGACTCGAGTCTCGACTCGAAAATTCGAGTCGAGAAATACGTTTGTCTCGACTCGTCTCGAATTTTACAAAGTGTGTCTCGACTCGAATCTCGACTCGAATTCGAGTCGAGTCGAGTCGAGATTCGAGACATGTCTCGACTCGTGCGCATCCCTAATGGAGAAGTAGAAACGTCTGTATGACTACTGCAAATATGTGAAGACAAAAAATAAGTTATCAAGAAAGTGAAGGCACAGTTATTGCTAACCATTCGCATTAAAATTGAAAACATTTCATATTAGCATAAGCTATGGTTTGTTTCATAGTAACTACGGCTAAAATAATAAAATAGATAAATTGATTCGATTAGACAAATATATTATAATGTTTCAGAGAAACATAAATTTTAAGTGATACAAGATTGCGACGTTCAATAATATAATAGTTATAGTAACGAACAAATATACAATATATTTGTTCAATAGTATAATAATAGTATATTTGTGTGTTGTTGCTAAGTGTTAATGCAAGTAACATGATAACGTCTTAACCTCTTAAAATCCCTTTCTTGTCAACTTTAAACATCTGCCTTTTTCGTTTTATTGTTTTATATTCTATCTTGTTTTTCAATATTCTTGCCATTTAGTACTTCATTTTTGACGTTATAACAAAAATATTAAATTATATGGTACGAATATTTGAGTTAAGTTGATTTTTAGTTTAAAGTCCCTTTCAGCATTGAGGCTATATGAGACGGAACCAACTGATTAACATGGAATCCGAACCGCATGAACTCCCACCGGGAATCGAAAGCGGGTATCCCACCTGCTATGAATAATGTATCTTGTTTCGTGTTTTTTGTAGGCATATAATGTTCTTCTCCCGGTGGTCTTGTAGCGAGCACGTGCCTCTTTGGTCACATGGTCTGATGGAAGCATTAATAAAATCTGAACTATTATAGTGGTTCGGAATCCACCTTAACATATAAGTCTTAGTCTAATACAGCCTCGGTGCTGAAAAGAAACACTAACCTTCATCGAACAAACAAACAGATGTAACCCTACTTTAGTCTCACCATTCCATTACAAAATGAAATGAAATCTTACAGTTTAACGTCCCACGCTTATGTCGTTACGTTAAGGGAGGCGATGATTAAGGCAAGTAATGACGATGGAAGAATTAGTGGAATGAGAATGTGGAAGGAAATGGGAGTACACCGAAAAAACCATGGAAACGATGTTGTCCACCACAAACTAACTTGTCCGGGGATTGAATCAATAAGCCATTCCATTTGAAATCAAATGAAATTTTTACTTTTACATCCCTTGGCTATATTTTATAGCTTATAATAGACGGGCGATTAATGAGAGTGAATGATTATGAAATAATTGGTGAAAAGGATATGTGGAAGAAAATTGGATTACCCAAGAAATTCAACAGCATTAATCCATGTGTTTCATTTGCTACAAACTTAACTAGTGTTTAAAGAAGTTGCTCTAATCGCACTGCTCACATTTACTCACTGAACACGCATTATACACATTTTACACACAATATTCTTGTTTGTTAGATAGTGTCTTCGTTTGTTAAAGTTACTCGTTATGCAAATGCCCAGTTGGTTTGGGTACTCAGTTCTGCGCGTCCAGTTAAGGTCGAGATATTGCATTCTCATGCCTTTGGGAACGTAGCTCTATCTTCTACGCAACTTTTGCAAACGTATCAGGAAAGTAGCTTCAATACTAAATTAGATATGAATGCATACTCGGTTTTCCTATGGCCCAGCTCGCATACGCCTTTTGTAGAGTAGACAAACAGGTGTGTGTGTGTGTATGCAACCGAGAGAGATAAAGTTTAAAGCCCCACGATTATGCCGAATAAACTAAATAGAAGGTTTATCCACCACATGCGAGGTGAGAGCGAACCAACGAACAGCCGCATCTGCTCTACTATGTTGCCACAGACATTTTTCACACCAATACAGCTAGGAATTGAAAGTTATTTAGCGAATGATGAAAGTGGTCATAAAATTCTACAAAAACTAAAATTCTCATAAAAAATGTTTATCATCCATAAACTGTAAAACCTAGGCAAAAGCAAATATGATATACGTTCACAGTCAGTTCGAAAACCCCTCTTTGCCGAGTTTCATTAAAATCGGTTAAAACTATCATAAAAAGGGCGTATCTCACATTAAGTATAAGACCTACGTAAAAACTAATATGGTATTCGTAATTAGGATGTTCGAAATTCCTATATATACCGAGTTTCATCCAAATGGGTTAAAACTGTCAGAGAAAGGGCGCATTCCACATAAACTATAAGACCTAGGTAAAAATAAATATCTATTCGTAATCAGCATGTTTGGAAACCCCTATATACCGAGTTTCATCGAAATCGGCTAAAATTCTCACAGAAAGGGCGTATCGCACATAACTGTGAGACCAAGGTAATAATAAATTTGGTATTCGTAATCAGCATGTTCGAAAACCTCTACATACCGAGTTTTATGCAAATTGGTTTACTTCTCAAAAGCTGTATATACCGAGTTTTAACCAAATTGGTTATAATTGTCATAAAAGGCTGTACCCTACATAAACTATAAGATGATATCTACACTGTACGTCATACTCACAAAGGGCTGCAAAAACAACGCAGCCAATGTCATACTCGTGCTGCTCCTGTGTGTTATCGAATTTGAACTGTAAAGTTTCTGCGTATGCGTGTTATTTCTACTAAATTGGGACTGTAATTTTGTTGTGCATTCTCAAACAAGTGCTCCGTGAACCATGTCTTTGTGTGTTTTAATCTCTGCTTCACTGTTTCTGTCGTAGAAGAGTGAACGAGTAAAAATAATTGACTTTGTATGTTATTCCGGCGCCACTTCTTCATTCTGATTGAGGCCATGGCCTTTCTAGAATATATATTGCGTAGTCTGTTGCTGTTTTGCCGTAGCCTTTCTTGCGTAATCTTAAAAATGCTGCTATGTTCGTAGTCGGGTGCAACTTCTCCTGTGGTGTATATTCGGAACTGGAACTTTTACTCCATCTTGAATTTGAACAGTTTGCTCATGCGCCACAAAATGCTCCGTAAACAATGTGTGAGTGTGTTTTTTTGTTGTGAATGAAAAATAGGCCACTGTCTCTTATAATGATTAAAAAAAGGGGTCGAAACAGCCTACTTCTTGGGTAGTGTTCTCCATGGGAAGGAGTTCTGATACTGGAACTTGAGTCAGAACAGGAACCGGAACCAGAACTGTAGCAGGAACCGGAACAGTTTGCTCATGCGCCATAAATTGCTCCGTAAACCTATTGTGGGTGTGAGAGAATTGGAAAGGAAACCACACGTAAGCGGAGTGCGAACCCTGCTCTACTATGTTCAATACTTGTTGGAATATGTGCTTATAGTCCTATGTTGTAGCCTTTATAGTCTGTAGTCTGCTGCTGCTGCTGGTGTTATAGGAAACGGAAGTGGGAGTCTTTAACTGTAACTTCTAATAAATGGGGACTGCGCATGCGTAAACAAGTGTGTGTACTATGCTATTTAGGGAATGAAAAATCTGTCATAGTCTTTCATGACGCTTTAAAACAGGGATCGTAACAGCCTACTCGTTTCGTAGTCATCTCCGAAACCGGTAATGGTACTGGAACTTGAGTCGGAACAGTTTACGAAATCGCTACAATAGGTAACAGTCGTAAAAGGGTTCTCGTTGTGTAGTCTGCTTCGGAACAGTGACTGACACTGACACTGCATTGCTGATGTGCTACCAGATGCTCTGTAAAGCAAGTGTGTGTGTGTGTATGTAAGGGATAGAGACAGAGAGATCATACTATGTGCGTGCAATCCCACGCAAACGGGAAGCGAACCACTGCTCTACTATGTTAAATTGGACTTGAAATGTGTGTCCATAGTCGTATGTTGTAGTCTATGGTCTGCTGCTGGTGGTGGTGTTGTATTCAGTCGAAACCGGAAGTGGGAGTAGGAACTGTAATTTTTCTGTGCATGCGTGTAATATCTAATAAATGGGAAATTTAATTTTACTGCGCATTAGCAATCAAGTGTGTGCGTGTGTGTGTGTTATATATTGTTAAATCCTGTTATATTTTAATCTCTGCTGTACCACGTTGTTATAGTCTTTTTTCACATCAAAAAAGTGCTTGTAAAAGAGAACGAAAACACCCCTGATGTTATAATGATTGAAAAACACTACCGGCAGTGTCATGATCGTTCTGCTATGTTCATAGCCTTGCTGTTTGGTGTAATTCGAACTGTAATATTTCTGCGCATGGGTGGTTCTGTGGTGTTCATAGGCGTAAAAGGCTACTCGTTGCGCGCAGTCTGCTCCGGAGGAACCGGAACAGGTACTGGAACTATAGTTGGAATAGGGGACAGAAAATTAATCGGAACAGGAACCGGAACCGGAAGTGAAACAGGAACCGGAACAGTTTGCGCATGCACAGTAGGTCAAAAAACTCCCCCAGGTGCCACCACCCTACTTATGTACTTCATAGTATATTAATTAGAATATTTTGAGGAAATGGTGCACAAAATGTTGAAGATAAAACTAAACATAGCACCTTCTGTTTAGAATTAGTTTAATAATGGACGCTGCATCTAGACGATTTTTACGATTCATTTTAATTATTCATTTAAAGTAAGATACAGCGCGTGCCAGCCATTTTACCCTCGAAAATACGAGAAAGATAAAAATAAACACTATAGTATGAATAAGGCATAATAAATCAATAGTTCATTAATTTTAAGTCACGAGCCCCAGTTCATTGCGTTTTCACTTTCCACTTCTATCAATCTTGATTCTTCCATTTTCTGACAGTCTTCCATATTTGTGTCCCAACACTTTCATTTCACTCTAATCCACTAAGAGTTCCGTGTCTAAAATATGTTTGTAAATACCATTAGTATGTCTCATGAAGCCAAATTGTTAGTTGGAGTAACGTTACACGTTTTTGGCTTTTAAATAAAGCGTATTTGCTTTGTTGAGATATTTTATTTTATCCCGAACATATTGATGTCTGAAGGTCTGACCTATATTTTACACTGGTATTCCTTAATATACACACATATATAAATCCCAATACTAAATATCAGTCATGCCTTTACAAATCAATGTACCAGAACGCTAGAAACTAAAGTACTTGATAGTATCATTCAATTTGGAATAAATTTTGTAACGGAGAAATTAAAGGTGTAATGTATTTTGACAATACATTTTAATTCAAAATTACGCAAAATATAAATATCACGGGAAATCTCCCACAACGTTTACACACAAAAATGCAGTATTATAAAGTGAACCACTAAGCAAAACGCTCATTATTTAATAGTTTATCTTGACTAAATTAATGTTTATGAATTATGAAGAAAGAACAAGAAGTTTTCTTTCCTAATGTGATGTTCACTATCATTTTTCAAAGTTTTTTTTTTTATAATTATATAGAAGTATGTTGTTCCTAACACTAATATTATACTAAATATATGCCGAGAATTTGTTCCAGAAGTTTTACAATATAATTTAGATCAATATAAAACATATCGTATGAAGAGGATGAATTTAGAGTCAAGGTTTGTAGACAACTCTTTTGGGAAGTTTGTCGTAGAAACGTTGTTGGTAATTCTTCACTATTAACAACATAGTGCTAAATAGCATACATGTGAAATATAATAAATTTTATTTCATCTATTGCAATGTCCCTTTCTTTGAAGATAATCAAAATAATTATTATTTTCCTTACCAACTTATACATTCCTCACTTGTCACTTTTTTCTAACACAATGAGCTCATAATTTGCCATATAGATCCATGAATCCTCGTCTGTGTCATCACAATATTCCAAATACGCTGACTTCAGTACTCATTTTAGATCACTGGTCGCACAAGGTGACTATCAGAAGTGTAATCCTGAAAATCGTCACTACTGGGTATCCTTTATGTATGTTTACTTTTGTTTGTAATTAGTTGCACATGTTTTTTACATTTTTTGCAATGTTTTGAACAACAAATCGGAGTGTTCGCAAAATGCTCTTAATATTTTTGATTTCGATTCTGTGTCAGGGGGCCAGCCTAACCCTAACCCAACGTATCCTAAAATAACTTAATAAACAAAATAATGAAAAAGTTCTTAAGATCTAATACGGGAGTGTGACAGTTTTTAAGTATATATATTTTGCACACGTATTAAGAATAAAAGAAAGATGTTAACTTTATTTGATGGTCTGATACTTTGAGTTTATAGAGGGTGGGTCAAAATAAGAAGCTAATATCTTGCGAACTATACCTCAAATAAGAAAAATATTAGTAAATGTACAATACAGAGGGGCCTAAAAACGACTCAAACATGAGGTCCCTCCGCCCCTCAATTTTGGAGTGAGGAGCATTTATGTGAAAGGGTCAAATGGGAACATAGCTCGAGTAATATGTCGTTCGAAAGGGCTTGGAAAATTGAACAATTTTTGCAGGAAACCACTTTTAATATGGGGAAAGGTTTCCAAGATAGCCACCAAGAAGGGGCCTGAATCTGCTAAAATTTCTAGTACCTTAAATCAAAAACGGCTGAGTAGAAAACGGTGAAACAAAAAACGAAAAAGGAAGAAGCTATAGGCAACGTGGAATGGTATTATTGCGGTTTCCCCAGGGCCCCATCATGTGGTCCGAGACCAGCTTGAAAATTTATAATGCGAATATAGGTTGGGTGATACCTTGTTTTATAGATCGTGGAAAGCCAAAGGGTTTAGTAGAAAATTTGTTTGGTTTTTGGCAAGCCAGTTTCAAAATGGAAACCGAAAATGGTTCCTCATTCAGATACAAAACGCAGTACTCAAATTTAATGTTACACGCCAATATCCAGCGAACTATGCACCAAATAAGAAGAGTGTTAAACCTCAACGTACAATACAGACGGCATAAAATATGTGTTAAACACGAGGATCCCACGGGGCCCCATTTTGGAGGGAGAGGTGTACGTACAATTTCAAAAGGCAACATAGGGCGAGTGATACCTTTTTTGGTAGATCGTGAAAAACCAAACAGCTTAGTACAAAATTAGGCCTTGTGTTTGATCCATTTTTAGGCCTGTGTGTATTGTATATTGACTCTTAACATATTTCTTATTTGATGCATATTTTGCTGAATATTGGCTTTGTAACATTGAGTTTGAACGCTGCTCTTTGTATTTGAATGAGGAACCATTTTGAGTGGCCATTTTGAAACAGGCTTGCCCGAAAACAATATAATTTTTGTACTAAGCTGTTTGGTTTTCCACGATCTATCAAGCAGGTATCACTCGATCTATATTCCCATTTGAAATTTTCAAGTTGGTCCTGGGTTCGCATGATGGGAGCAATGGGGACACCGCAACATTACCATTCTACGTTGACTATGGCTTTTTACTTTTTCATTTTTTGTTTCATCTGTTTCTACTCAGATGTTCAGATTTATAAGTACTGTTAATTTTATCTGATGAAAAATGGGACCATTTTTGGGGGCATCTTGAAAACGGTGACCCATACCAAATATTGTTTCCTACAAAAATTGTTAAATTTTCCAACCTCTTTCGAACGAGGTATCACTCGACTTATGTTCCCATTTGAACATTTCACGTTCATCCCCCTTCCACAAAATGGCCGGAACCTCATGCTTGACTCATTTCTTAGGACCCTCTGCATTGTACATTGACTCCTAATATTTTTCTTGATGTATAGTTCGCGAGATATTGGCTTGTAATACTTATTTATGTACATAAATAAACTATACATATTTTATATATAAACGAACTGCGTTTCAAGTTGAAGTACTCTGAAAATAATGAATTCTTTTAGGCAATACCAGAATTGTCTCATTCTTGTCGACCCTAGAGAGGAGTGGGACAGAATAAAATGATATTCAGAAATAAAACAAAGTGGCGAGAAATGCAGTATATTATATCGCTATACTGAAAGTGATTAAACAACATTGTGCACTACGCTATCATCCTACTAAATATTTCAGTTTGAGAAAAAAAATAATAGTTCTGCCAATAAAGGTAAGCAGCCATCTTACTACTTTCTTGTGTGACAATAGTTTCGTTTTTTTGTATTAAATTCAAAAACAAGGCTTAAGTCGAAAATTAGAATTAAAAAGAAAAGAAAATACGCCAACAAAGCAATGCACATGTTAACGTAGTCGAGTTCGATTCTTCTGGGACAGTTTACAGCGAATATGAAAATAAATTGAATCACAAGACGACAAAAACTATCTATATTCTAGAGGTTACTGTTTAATGGATGTTATATGCAGAGAAGTTAAGGCAAAGCGAATACGAAGACCGCATACGTTCTGTTACCTTACCCATGGCACAAGGTAATTTCAGAACTATATTTTGAAAATCAACTGAACTATAATTTGAAGCTAGTATCTTGCTGTTTACGAGAAACAAATTTAGAAAATCCTACTTTGTAACGCATAACTTTCACTTTGCATCTACTGCTCTAAACATTTTAGGACATTCCTACATTATACACTACACACTTTTTGATGTAAAATTTAAGAAGTATAATATTACTTTCTTCAACATTGAAATTGGTGTTTTCCCATCCTATTTCGTTCATTGATAGACCAACTACTAGAGGATATATCAACACACTGTTCTCGAGAGAAAATACTGTCTTCTATTGAGTACTCTGAGTTTGTATCAACCTTTCTATTACTTGTTGTAAATGAATTCTAATACTAACATCTCTTTCGCATTTGTTTTGCAAGGCCTTATTCTTTAGTTTCATATTTTCTGCAGTTGCTATTACTATTCTTGTTCGACCAATACTCTTTTTCGCACGGTTTGTTTTATTAAGAGAGGTAGGCAGCCTTCGGATAAGGACAGATATTCTGAGTGGTTACAAACGCAGTGGAAGATATTGCTGCAGAATATAACAGATGCAGTTTCTTGAATATCTGAAGTAAGGGAGCATTGAGGCAGAAGCTCTGATGAACCCTCAGATATTCAAGCAACAGTCTCCTGGTAAGGTTGTATATAGCTTTTGCTGGAGAAACGGTGCGTTTCAGCTCAACGAGGGATTTGGACGGTCATTTACTGTAGATATCAGGTATTAGTCTTCTCTAAAAGAAGCACTGTTGAAAGGGTATATTACAGTCTTTTTAAATCCAGATATGATATTCTATTGTGCCATAGCACAGGGATATACCCGTCGTATAAACTCATCAATTAAATGAGGAGAAATAGTTTTTCCTGGATTATTAGCCAGCCAGTCATTGGACACCCGGTTATAATGGTCTTTAGAAGTTCATAAAGAGAAACTTCCACCAGGTGCAGTTTGTGACTGCAATGCGGGGGGGGGGGGAATTTTCATAACACGCCATTTTGGTATATCTTCTCTTTCACAATGATGTTTACGTGATTTTCGTGGTGATCGAAGAGCAATATGATTGGATTTTCTTTCGAATATTTTGAAATTTGGTTAATGTGTTCTAAACAAAGAATAAATATCTCAGTAATCATCCATCCAGTTATCCTTGCTAATGTCAAGCTATGTGGTGGTATTTTCTTCAGGAATAAATTCTTGTACCCTACTCTCGAATATAGAAAAACTGGAGGAATGTTATTCCTAACTGCATTGAAGGTACATAGCACCATCACTTGTTCATCACGTTCTACTGAGGTTACCTGTCCGACATGATTCTGTCCTCGTTAAGTTATCACTCGTGGTATCCTGTGTACAGTACTAAATCCAGTTTGATCACAATTAAAAGTACACTGCAGAGTGAACTTACACTTCTCATATGCTAACTTCAAATTGTTCAAAAAATCGTCCACGTTCTGTTTATTGAAGCTGGTACTTCTTGATAAACTTTTGATTCCAGAGATCGCAGTGATAACTGAGGGGGATGCTCCATAAAACCATTAACCCAGTCGTATCCCGCACTTTTGTACACAGTTTAAGATTCCGGCATATTCTACTTCAAGGCATTTGCATATGCGTAAGGCAAAGTGGGAAACATGCCTTGTTCTAAGCCCATAGTTCATCTTACTTGCGCTAACGAGAGTTTCACACAAAAAAGATTTCCTTGAAATATTACAGCATCTCTATTTGAGTCTTCCTTGTATTTTTAATATATCTAGCAAATGCTGATTTCGATATGTTGTGTTTTTTCTACCTGTCGTATAGTATTCTTTTTTCTCTATTACTTTCTCTATGGCTTGCAGAATATCACTGTTTGCTGTTCGTATGTGATCTCAATTTATCTTCTTCCACTTGCGTGACATTTTTCTGAAACACAGATGTGAAAAAAGTTCTAGATAACACAGAGTTAACCAAGCAAAACAACATGAATTATAATAAAGCTATCTAATGTTTTCACAGTTGTGAGTGGAAGGAGTGGGACAGTGTCCCAATTCTCTTCAATTCATCATGTCGTAATTCTCC
This sequence comes from Thermobia domestica, assembly GCF_964235325.1. Classification (NCBI taxonomy): domain Eukaryota; kingdom Metazoa; phylum Arthropoda; class Insecta; order Zygentoma; family Lepismatidae; genus Thermobia; species Thermobia domestica. The sequence goes on along the minus strand of NC_137460.1, from coordinate 268,049,312 downwards.
CTGTATATTCACTTTTACTACTCTCACTATAAAGCTACGAACTCTGGTATTAGAATCATAAAAATATGTTCTAAATATACTTTCAATACTTAACTCTCTACTCTTATATTAAATTCTCTACTACCTCTTCATATAGTCAAATATGTTTATAATATAAATCACACATTATAGTTATCAGCGGTGAAGGAACATTTGTCTTTGCTTCTAAAACCTTGTGCACGTTCAGAACCTGGTAGCAATGCTCTTTAAATGTTGCCGCCACATCTGCTAGCAACCACTATGGCTTAACACAGATCACCAGAGAGATATATCACTTTCCCACATCTCCAGCTGTCCCGAACCTCACAATTTTCACCAATTTTTGTGTTTGCTCCCTGATACGGAATTTTATTAAAAAAATCATTGTCTGAAAGTTGCCAATGGGGTACATATTTGGGTAAAAGTTCACTTTCGGTCTCACACCGACTTCAGTCTTTTGATAAAGGTATACAACAAAGAACTCTACGTTGCTTCAAGACATAAATTACCTTCTAAAACACACTTTAGAAATAACATTATAAGTGAAAGTATAACGTAAAGGTATGGCGCATGTTTGTTTAGCTAACCACCCGCTCGAGGGTTATGCCCTCCATGGGGAAAAGAGAAGTCAATGTTACTGCGAGAAAGGAGTTAGACATGGTATAAGTGATTTTCAAAATTTTATAATAACTTTGTCATAAATAACGTAAGTAAATAGGACATTACGGTCTTTACAATCGTAATCATAATGACAGTGGAGAAAGGAAATTGTACAATGAATATAGAAATCATGATGAAAATATTTGGATTTACATTTCATTTTATTGCGTTGATGAGTGATATCTATGAGATGAGGTGCATTTGGACGAGACAAATAGGATATTGTATTGTGACGGATATAGCCTATTCTTCTCCCTTGGGGACTGCTTCAAACATTAATCAAAGGGAATGGGAAACTGTTAGTGAAAAAGGAATTATTGTATAGAATATGATTGTATGATATTGTGCGGAGGGTGACAGAGAAGAAACTTTCAGATGAGCGGAAGATCTTGATATTTCGGTGGTAAGGAATAATGATACATTGAAAAGAGGAGGAAGAGATAGAATGACTGATGCTGTGAACGATATAAAAATAGATATGGGCGTTGATGGAATCGAAGAGGAGTAGATGATGAGGATTGAGCGGTCCGGAAGTTTTTGCGGCAAAGTTCTTCTACATGGAACCAAATGTACGGAAATGTAACGCGAGCATAGAGCTTTGGAACAGAGCTCAGGAGTTTGATGTGGTATGGAATTCTGAGTGTGTGATGTTCGAGAACCTTAAGTTTTTGATCAAAGGGGGTGACTGCCGAGTCTTAACGGCATGGCCGTAACTAAGCACAGGTCGAAGGAAGACTACATAAGTGTTTAAGAGTAGCTTTGCAGAAATACTCAAGGTTGTGCCAGTAAGTCGTTTTAATAGATTGAGTCGATTGTATACCTTTTTGTTGATGTCCTGGACATAAGTCTTTCGTCTGAGGTGTCTATCTATGGTGAGTCTTAAGTATTAACGGTTTTGGAGATTCTAAGATGGTTGTAGTTAACAGTGATGGAAGTAACTGGAATTACTGTGAAATGTGAAGCGTTCCATAGGAGGCAGAAATACTGTAGTGTGGGTTTTAGCAGCATTGGATTTCAGTCGCCGTTTATTGCACCACAGAACAAATGTGTGTATTGTTGGTTGTAAGGCATTGTTTACTTAGCCTTAGTGTATAATACGGCAAATTGCAAGAAAAGCTGTATCATAAGCGTATGGAAATAACTGAACATTTTGTGGGGGAAGAGGCAAGTCAACAACATACAGTAGATATAATAAGGGTGATAGTAAAAAGCCATAGATATGCCTAAGTGCATAAATATAGTTTGATATAACTGTTGATTAATGTATTCGTAAGTACGGTGGCCAAAAAAGAAATTGTAAATAAAACGGATATATGTGATAAGAAGGCGAAACTGTAGCAGTTTCGAAAGCAAACCCTAACGCTACACCTCATTAAATGCCTTCTCTAAATCAAAGAGCACCAGACAGGATGGCTTGGTGGTATTATACTGCTTACGGATGCAGTTGAGGAGACACAGAAGCTGATCGTTGATGCTAATTTGTGGGCGGGAGCCTGCTTGATGGTGTGGTAAAGATGGTATTGAGTAAGACGAGCATGAAGTCATTTGACAATATTTTTTTCTATGATTTTGGTGAAGATTCTGTTGAGCTGTATCGGACGGTGTTATTGATTTTAAGGAACAAGAGAAATTTGGATGATTTCTAATGAGCTGGTACATAATTGTTCCGTGGAATAAATATGACCAAGAAGATTGAGCAGTATTGGTATATTGTCTTGCATGTCGATAGATGTTATTGATTCCAGGGGCATTATAACGTTTATTAAAGATGACCTTAGTAATTTGCGGTGTAGAAATGGAGGCAGAGAGTGCTTTGTGAGTAGATATGTTGTGCGCCATGTTGAACTGAAGAAGAGTATGTGGTGAATTCAAGTTGAAATGGTCTACAGGAAGATAAATAAAAAACTAAGTAAAATATAGAGGTGTGAAAATCTCCTATAATTAGGAAGCAAAGGTTTTAGCCTTTTCTTGGTCTCTGTGCAATGCGTGATCGTGGTGTAAGAGAGGATAGGAGGTTTGGGTAATTTTAGCAGCTAATGCGTTGAAACGCATCTAATATTGCGAAGGGTGTGATATGGCAGAAATTGTGTTTCAGGTTTTAATCCACTGTCGTAATTTTTATACTTTAAGATTATTACACACTGTTCGGTGGAGGGCTCTACGATGCTGAAGAGCTTCGCGGTTGCCAGGGTAAACATATTCTGTATAGATTTGAGGTGACTGTTTAACTAGACGAAAGTAGCGCGGAGGGATTTTAAAATGATGAGGTGATATATATGCGGTTTGAGGGATGAACTGCTCGGTTGCGAGAGTAGGGGTGAGTGCGGATGGGGGAAAGAGTTGGAAAAAGTGTTTGATAAAACAAAACTTTCTACTACTCTCACCCCAATCAAAGCTCGGTAGAACGAGGAAGTGATAGTTGCAAGTAAAGGAAAAATACCATTTCAATAATAATAATAATAATAATAATAATAATAATAATAATAATAATAATAATAATATTTTATTGTGGGTGCCGTGCCACGGGGTACCAAGGCTAGGTCAAAATGACCCAGCAACCTTTCCTGTCATTTTTGGGTATTTTATGTTTATTTTTATATGAATTTCGATTTCCAAAAGTAAAAATGGTTGTTAATGGAGAAATACCTAAAATATTATCCCACTACCTTTCTTTGATATTATACCTTTTGTTTATAAAAGAATATCTAGGCCAAATTGACCCAGTCTTGGTATTCGAAGGGTTAAATTCACTTTCAGTAAAAAAAAAGGGATAGGTCGCTGACTGTATGAGTTTAGTAAGTTTAGTAGCGAAGTATGAGAAGAGGGGGTTTTGAGACAGAGGAGGAAGTAGTGCAAACTTCTAGTGAGTGTAATGGGCACATGTTCACTATCCAGGAGATGTAGGATGTAGATGAAAATACTGTGGGCGAGAAATGAAGTGTTCACTATGTCAGGAGTAGTGTTAGATAAGAAACGGATTGGTTTTGCTAATGGCTGAATGAAGCCTGTAGTGGAGGCAGTAATAAATTTGTTAAAAGCTGTTTCTCTCGGTCTGAGCGGCTATGGATGTTAATATAGGAAGATATCAGGTAATGTCGGAAATTATTAGAAATATATTGGAATGGGAGAGGAATAGGACGACCTGGTCGAACATAGATGACTGTCATTGTGACACATAAAGATTTGTAATAAATAATTATGATTAGATATTCAGGAATATTACATGGAGAGTCAATACTATACAATGGGTAAGGATAAAATACTATGCCACGCCGCTGGTGGTGCGTCAACCCGGAAGCTTCTTATCGTGACGAATGAGTTGATAGCAGGTAAATTTGCAACTAAGTTTGGGAGTGAGATGCGTTTTACTGATAAGTAATGTGTGAAATTGTTCCTCGTGTAATAGTTGTTCAAATATGAGTATATGAGGTAAGTACAGGAGAATGTTGAGAAATAGAAACAAGAATCATAGTAAAATACCTAGGTATATGATCACTATGAAGTTAAATAATTGTTTCGAGTGAAGATAGATGAAAGTGCACGTACGAACCATTGTAAGTGGCATGAAGATCGAGGTGAAGAATGTTGCGAGCTGCGTGCTGAACGTGTTGAAATATTAATGGTTGTGCAAAAGATGAACGTTTTGAAGAGTGCGGGTGACTAATGCTAATAGTTTATGTATATAAAGAAATTGATTAGTCTCTCGTGAAGTCTTACCTTTTCGATTTTGAACATAATGAGTGAATAGTGGTGCTTGAACTATTCTGGAGCAAGCCGAGACTCACACTTCTAGCTGTATGTCGGAGACGGGAATTGATGCCAAGTGTTGTAGGTAGGAGCTTTTTACAGATTCGGACAGCTTTTCATAGGAAGAGAAAAAGTGTGCAGTTTTTACTAGGATAACAGGTTCACAAGCCCGTATCCACGGGGAAGGGGGGGCAAAGGGACCGTCCCACCTAAATTTTAATGGAAGGCTTGCAAAAACATTCGATTAATTCTATGTGTAAACAGTAAGAATAAAATGCAATATAAAAGAGATTATTCCAAGAATGTTTCCATTTTAACTATTTGATGAACACTTATAAACATGTTTTAAAGGAGTTCAAGTAAAGTTTATCAGTCTTCTCGAATCTCGGTATGAAAAGACACAATACATATTGAAGCAATTTTTTTACGAAAAGGAGGAATATGTTCATAATACTTCATGTACAGTTGTAATAGCGATCTGGAAGGTATGAGACGAAGTATGAAGTGCTTGCTGCAAGTCAAATCATAAAAACGGAATCAGGAACAAAGCGTTTATCTTTTGTCGACTGCAGTGACTGCGGTAGGTTATTGTTATTCTATTGTGTAGTTGTAGTACATACATACATTGCAAAATCCTCGTTAACAGCAAACCTTAGATTAACTATGTAACAATTAGTTGTGAATTGAGTTAAGAGATCCGAGTTCCGTTAAAGGCGATTGATTCTTGTAGGATCCAAATTATTGTTGTGTGATATGTAAAACAAGGACTGTGGTGGAACATTCACCGAAAAAGTAATAGTTGCAAAAACTTTCATATGTTTGTTCTCGTAGAACAATAAAGTTAAGCTAAATTATCTTAATTAGATGACTAACTGAGCAAGTCAACCTATTTAACGGTTAAGTTTAAGGATTAAATTCCGGGTTGTGGAGCCAGGACTAGTAAAAATTTGCAAGATTTAGAGGAGAAATTAAGTAGCAAAATGTTTTGTATTGTACTTGGGAGGGGGATCCCGTGAAAGTAGCTAGTTTTCATATAAAAACGTTGTAAATTGGAACTATTTCTTAGTCACGTATGCGTAATAATGTTGTAATTTAACATGAAAGAAGCAGTGATGCTTTTACTCGATACTAGGTGGGTGCAGCGTTTTGCTTACATTGAGAAAAATCTGTTCTCTGGACAGTGTGCAAATATACAGAATCCTCTTGCTTACTACAAACATCAGAACGGAGCTTACGTTATCCGTATGCTATATAGGTACTGCCCTTACGTGTTACATCAAGCCGTTAAAGGATGTTTGATATCAAACAGTACATACATATATGTGTGTTATCTTCGTCAGCTATATATTAGATACGTCCATTTTTATGTGAGATCCTGACCACCTATATTGTTTCATACGGAAAGTATGTATGGATGGAGCACTTATACAGAAAGTATTATAAAACATGCGTTTTCAGTTATACGCTTGCTGTACGTTAAGCCCAAAAGCTACAGGATTTATAAATGTAATCTAAGATATTACGTATGCCACATACATTTTTCTCAGTGTAGCTTTGAATAACATTATAGTATTTTTTAAACTGTTTTGGTATGTGTCTTCTTAGTATGCCTATAGTGTGCAGGTGGTTCATTTATATAAAACGCGCGGAGCACGGGTGTATGTAGTTAATGGGGAGTGCGTAGTTGAGAGGGAAGAAGGAGCGAAGCGAGAAGCCGAAGCAAGGCGGGTTAACGCACTATTAGGTTACTTAGGTTAGGTTATGTCTTCTTCGCACTTACCTTAGTACGTACTTAGGTTTGCGGAGCTTTCCTATCTCAAGCAGAAAGTCATGAACGATTGTTGGTGGTCTTTGTTCTTTCATTTATTAAGGCATAAATGTTCAAAAGATTAACCCTTGACCGGGCAAGATATTTTTGTAACGTAGACAGGCAACTGGGTCTTTCCAACTCTATTAGCCTTACCAACTCGATATGTTCATGACTTTAACTTCGACTAAAGACAGAAGAATTCAGAATTTTATACCATCGAAATATTTAGGAAAATTGAGAAATTCAAAGAAATATATGAAGCTACTGGGCCTGGGAGGCCCCGCTTGCCCGGATAACATCATGTTTTACAAATGTTAGTACTGTCAATTCACATCCATCACAAAGACCCTGTACACTTGCAGTCATATTTGCTCGAAAATTATCCACAATCCAACCGTCCTGAACCTAGAGACAAGTAGTTCCCTCTACTTGCGAATTAGTCCCGTCTTTATAAGCGCTTATCAAAAGGTATTACACATAAATTACGCTTTACTTACATGTTATCAAACACACAAGCAATCAAATAATGAAATTCTTGTAGGTAAATTTTCAATATGTTGATAAAAACGGAAGGGCAACTTCGCAAGTTAGCCCTAAACAAGAGCCTAAGTAAAGTTGAATTTCCTTATTTATCTCTCGATCTTGATCTTAATACTAGTATTACATGTGGAACTATTAGAACATTTATATTTTAATTCTAATTCGTGTAGTTAGTAATACCCATTTAATAAAATTCACGTTTTTTTTCATGTAGATTACATAATGTTAACTTAATGTGTGTGTGTGTAGAGGGATAATAGAATTAAGTAGAAGCAAAATACTTAAACTTTCAAGAGCAAAGATGATGAATTGCTGATGTTACTATTTGATGAACTATAATATGGTTGGCTCGCCCCCCCCCCCTAACTTTTACCGGGCCCCCTCTATATTTTTGGGCTGGCTACGTGTCTGCAGGTTCATAGGATGCACCTGTTAGTAGGATGTTCTTTGTATTTTTGACAGCGTTTACCTCGGAGAGAAAGTGGTCGTAATGAGCAGGATGGTTCAAATCGGCGTCTCTTCTTAAAAACGAAGATTTGTTTATGCAAAAGGTCGTTGATAGTATTCTGTGATGTTCTTAGAATTCGAACTATGTTCGTTGGACCCTGATTGTTCCAAATACGGATGTATTTTTAAAACTGCATCTCACTTCAGGGAATCCAGCTTATGTATCGTCATGTGTTATAGATGGAGGAACCCCTCGTAATACTATTGACATGGTATGTGGCTGAGGTTGCTAGTGTCGGATGTTGTTGAGAGAAGTTAAAGTTGCAGTTTTCCTGAAAATTTCAAAACTGGATTGTCACGAATTATTTTGCGAAGTTAGCCGACTGTGATTTAATGATGAAATCATTTTTTTTTTGTCTCTACCATTTGCGAAATATCTTTGCGTTGCCGATGCTAAAGTTGTTAGGGATGTAAACGCTTTTAACTCAAGTACTTTGGATTGTAGTTTTGCAGTAGGAAGTTGTAGACATGGTGCAGAGAACGATAAGCCGGTAGGAGTGAGAGTCAGAGCTCGAAATGCTATGTGCATTTGTATGCTTCTTAACCCTGGAAAGCTAACATGTTCAAAAAGTTACGTTAAAGCTAACGTATCGTAAAATTTGCGACTGGTCACAAAATCTTAATTACATACGTATCTTTTTAGAAACTGGGACTCTAATGATTACAGCTGGTAAGAATACATATGAGTGAACATTTTTGCAGCCAGTTTGGTTGTTCAAACTTTTTCCGCGTAGTATACACAGCATTTCCCACATTGTTCTCCGCAGATCGGCATGTTGCAGCGGCAGCAATACATTGACGCCATTCTCCTCTTGGCTGATTGACAAATCCCACAAATTGTGCGAGGCTGGTTTTTGGAAGACAACATTCTTCTTTGGCACTGGCATTTTCAGAATATCAGCAATGGATTGCCGGAGTTTCCGGGGCAAATTTGAGTATTGAATCCGTTCTTGGAACCATGGCTCAATAAGACTGCCGCGAATTTTCTTCTAGAAAGAGGCTTTTGACCCATTTTCACAACATTGTGAACATAAATGAAATAGGCATTAACCAGGATTATGTTTATCATTCCAAAAAAGACACACAAAGCCCATCCTTTGGTGTTACGGCTGCACGACACATTTGGTACAGTGAATCAACGCCTCCTTTCTTTGCATTATAAGTCTCGATAAGGTCACTGTCAACAATACCCGTACGATTCATTTTCTTAACTTTCCTTGAATAAATACTATAAAATGAAGCCAACACTTTCACTAAAATGTATCTGTAACTTGACTCTAGAAGTACAAAATAATAGTAAACAATATTAAAAAATCCATGCGTTATTCCTAATGTATCGTAAATCTTACGACCGGCTAACAAGCTCATATAGAAATACAGCCGGAAGCTAAGGAAAGTAAGTACTGCCCAACAATTCAGGCTTAGTAGAAAACGGAAGTCAGCGGACTAGTCCATTTTCGTCGTCAAGGGGAAGGAGCATCAAAATAATACTTCTCGCTCGTAAAATTTACGAAATGTTAGCTTTCTCGGGTTAAATAGTGGTGAACTCATTGATGATGCTTGGTAGTTGCCACTGATTGGAGAATAAGAACGCTAAGAAATTGGTTCAGTGTATGCTCTGTCTCGTCGATTTTTCCGCTTCTTGTTTATTTTCAAAGGATGCGTAAAAGACTGTCCATCGTCAATTATCGTATGGGATAAAATAACCGAACTGAAGCAGTATCCAAAACTATGAAATGAGATCAGTATAAGAATGAAAATGGTCATAATGATGATCAAAAATAATTCTACTTGTATACTCCAGCTAGCTTCCGCTCATGAAAGCTCTCAATTTCTTGCAACCTGTCGCCTGTTAATGTGTCACCATCACCGTGCGCCAACACGAGTGCAATAAACACAACCTAGACTTGGCAAATTGGCCTCATTACATGTAGTCCAGCTGGGAAAGTTTGCGAATGAACTACTTTTTACCGGTCAGTCAAAATGGCTAGTAACCTATGAGGTTACGCCCTCTGTAACGTGAGTGCTGAAAAGGAATTTACATGCAAAGTGTAAGTCGTGGTCTGTGTTCTATCGAAATTTTACAATTATACGGTATAATATCTAACAAAAAATCAAAAAGAGAATGAAAAAAATGGGCGTAAGGAACTTCGATCCTTAGCATTATGAAGGAAGTAAACATATATAGGTCACAACTTAATATAAACAGATAGATTCAATATAAATACAACTAGAGAAAATGAAAAATTTGTAAAGTGATAGCGAGGATGGAGAATGAGGGACTGGGGAAGCAAAACTGAGTAGAAAGTGATTACTGTGCAGGATATGATTGATGAAAGAGTGGAAGATGCTAATGAATAAAATAATCAGATATAACCTTCAGCTCTAGATTAGCCCCAATTCGTGACTTTTTTTTAATTATTTGTGAAAAACTGCAATTACAGTTTTCTTAATTGGTATGTTAGCAATTTTGGATGTGGCACTTGTCTACTTCCGGTGAAGATGTGGATTTCGTATGTATATGGCCAAAAGACCTGCAAAATATGGAAATAAAATTTTTTGTCTTGTTGGGGAAACATTATACTACACAACAAATATGGAACTGTATGTGAGGACACAACTAGAAGGTCCGTTCCAGAAAGTAACAAACCTGAGGAAGTAGTGAAGAGATTGTGACAACCGATTTATGCATCATCTCGCAACGTGGCCTTTGAAAATAATTAGTTTACAAGCTGCAATTTAGTTAAATCAATGGAATGGGACAATAAGTTAACAATTATAGGGACAAATTGTAAAAACAAGGAAGAGTTGCCCCCGCGTTTGTGAATGTCAAAAGAGAAAAGATTACAGGAATGTGTTTCGTTTTCATTAGAACTGCACCATTGTCTCCTACGTACCTAAGGAAAATCGGTGTGTAGTGCTGATCTCAAGTATGCATAATCACAACAAATTACATGAGAGTATCGGAGATAAGAGGAAGTCAGAGATCGTCACACTTTACAATGAAACTAAAGTTGGGGTGGACACATTAGACCTGATAGGTACTAAATAGGACGAAGACAGAAATAGTAGACGATGCCCAATGGCGTGGTTTTATCACTTCTTAAATGTAGAAGCGATCAATGGTAATGTTACACATTCAGCGAAAAGAGTGAATAAATTCTAAGGGCGAAAATACCTAAAGGAACTGGGAAAAGTGTGATTGAAAGAGAGCACTGAATAAACAAAATCCCACAGAGCTTCGAAAATCGGAGGCAAGGTTTTCTGGATTGATTCTAGAAGAAAATGCTTCTGTACCCCTGACTCTAAGGAAAACGAGGACGATGTTACACGTGTAAGCACAGTAAGAACAGATATTTTTGCCAGAAGTGCTGTAAGTGGATTTAGATTTACCTAAGTCACGCAAAAATGATGTGTGGAGACTGCTGCAGAATTGAAACGTGAATTTCCCTATGTGTAATACACCGCTATTAGGAGAAATACTGGTTTACTTCTTTCTACTTAATTAATATTTTATTTTGAGTGCCGTTATTTAAGCAATAAAATAGTACATAGTTATCGAGCTTATTATAACAAGTAATATATTGCTTCAGTGAAATGAATGTACAGTTTCGCTGAAATTGTGCCCACTGTCTGGTGTTTGTATTTAATATTGTAAAGATAATAAAAATTTAAATCCTAGTTCACATCTTAACAGGCAAAACTATTTCTGGGCCCAGGAGGCAAAATGTTACCATTCATGATTTTTTTTCACATTACCACTGTAGGGTTAAAAATGGTGAATCTCACGAGGGTAAATTGTACTGACAGAGCGTAAACATTAGGGACAAGGGGTATGCTGATAGCGATTTGGTGTGGGGTCTAAAGTGAGATACTAGATACTGCATGAATAAAGGATGCTGAGATTTGAAGCGTTTGTTTATATAGGTGAGATTTAGTTTTTCGATATAGTACTGTAATATGGGGAAAGTTGGTATAGCTCCAGAGTGGGACTAGGTAATCGGACAAAGAAACCTATGTGGCGAACTTACGGTTAGAGGATCAAAAGTTTTTGATAGATTTTGGATGATGCGGCTCCACACCGTAAATCTGTATGTTAAATTTGGCACTCAGAAAACTTTAAATGTACTTAGGGTCGTCTATGAATAAAGTTCAAAAAGATGGCATCAAACTGTAGAAAAGTTAGTTCATGCTCGTGTTTCGGGAAAAATATATTTGGTTTCTCTGTGCTTTATCATTTCCATTGTGAACCCAGTAGTAAGCTTACGGCTAGGGTCTGCATTTGACAGTATCTCCAACTTGAAATGATGTGAAATACCGTTATCTCTTATTGCTACATAACACTCAATTATTATAATTTACATTGTTCAACACAGATGGCAAGAAAAGAGTGAGAGTGACTTGGGCAACGTGATCCCTCGGTAGAGAAGTGTGCCAAATTAGATACTCCATATTCTCTGTTTAATGTGGTGATGTATAGAAGAATGCTGATCAAAAGTGCGGGGAACAGAAAACCACATTTAAAGTATACTACCAAAATACACAAAGAACTAAAAACAATTTTACGGACTGTGCTATGAATATTAGTTTGTTGCCGGAATATGGCTGTTTAGTGGTGAGTGAAACATGATTGAAAGAATCGGTAATGAACAGTGGAATGCCGTTTCTCAACCAATTGTCTACATAGATAAACGACCGCAAAACAATAGGGGGAAAGTTTGTAGTATTGAAATAAATGGGGCAGCAGAGCACAGAATCATCTCGTACGTGAGTGTGAAATTATTTGAGCTAAGTCTGTACAAAAACAAAAAAGTTCGTCGGGTGTTTCTGCAGACCATATAGAAACAGTCCCCAAAATTTACTTGAAACATGCCACTAATCACTTCCAGTTGCCATTACAAGGTGACAAAGTTGCTCATTTTGGTGACTATAACTTGGGCTTAGATATGTATCAACAGTAAACATGGAATAACATCAGTCCCTTTCTCGATAATTCTATTCAAGAACTCGATTTGGGATAGTACAATATTCATAACGCGCGTAAAAATAACAGCTTAGGTTATGTCATCTCCATTTTTCCGACAGAATGTGTCATCTCATATAAAAAGTTGCTTCTCCCAGACCGCGCGTTCCCCGTTCCATATGTTACTCCCAACCAAAGAAGCCAGCAATCCAACTAAAAAAGAATGTTTGTGCCTGGCTGAAGGAAGGCCCCTTTGGCTGAAATTTGTAAAGTACTACAGGTGTTACAGTGGACACTTTTACTAGATTGAACAATAAACGAGACAGTGGGTTATTTCTCCGATGTTTTTAATGCAACAATAAATATTTTGTACTGTTCAAAAAGTAAAAGCAATGAAATTTCCAACAAAGTACGGCGAACAGAGTCGCCACACATTCCGAAATAAGAAAAAGCTTTGGGAACTGTGGCGTGCATTTCCAAATGAACACATATCCTTAAAAGAATTTCTGATATAGGAAAATAGCTATTGAGATGTAGCAAATACCTAAACTAGATTTAAAAAAATCAGACACCAGCATCAACAACACTAAACAATTTTGGTCTTAGGTCTAAAACTTCTAGCATACCTCTTGTAATGTACAATGATGCATCAGGTGCAGAAGTTGAGGGAAGAACATAAAATTTTAATGAGTTATTTTATAATAAATTCAAAACTGGATAATCAACGTACTTCCCTGTTCAATCCGTTTGCTCGTCCACTATATCTCATTTATCTATCACTTCTGCAGAGGATGAGTTACTGTTTTTCTCTCCGGTCTGAGAGCCTCTGGCCAGAACAATATAAGCAAAACCTTTCTGCGTTCGACGTCATCTATTATTTCTTTTCCGCTTTCACTCATTTTTCATAGATGCTTCAGGGAAATCTGTTTTCCCTGTTCTTGGAAAACAGCCCGTTTCTCTTCCATTTATAAAACTGGATTAACAAGTTATGTGTCATCCAAAAGCAGTATCTCGCTACCCTGAAACATATTAATCTTCTACGAGAAAATTATCAAAGACATCACTTCCGGTTGAGTACAATCCCAAAGTTGATATTGGAGGGTGGATGCCCCATCTGCCGTCAAAGGGAGGCAAAACGTGATTTTTTTTGGTTCTCATTTACATAAAATGTAAGTAAAACTTTCATTATTTTTCAGTCACTGTTTCATTTTTAACCTCCCTAACATCAAAAATAATACAGAAGACCACATCTGTACGAGCTAGCACCAGAACTAATAAATGAAAACCTGAAAGCTCGTTCTGAAACCTAAACTTTGAAAAAAAAAAATTGCTGCTGTTCTTGGCAGAATACATAAAGCAAAATACCGATGATGAACCAGTCTATCATATCGGAAGAAATATCTGCTACATCTCCTGGTCAAGACAAAACAGAACTCACCTTGAATGTAATGATTGTGGGAAAAACGTGTTCAGAAGGCAGTGAACAACAACTACTAAATGACAGCAATCTCAGAAAGGGGGCATTGCGTGGAGGTTGATTAACTTTGAATCCGCCTGGCATCTACATATTGTGGAAAAGCATGTGCAAAAAGCACTCAATGATTACTGCTACCTGCAATAAAATCTATATTATCACAGCTAGCTCAGTGACATGGATGTTGATTAGGTTAGATTCTGTTCTTTTGTGATTTGTTCAGTGTGTTCACTCATATTTAGCAGTGTTGTAATTTAAATTAAATTAAAAGTATACTTTTGGTCAACAATAATTTGTCTTAATTTAATAAACCTTAATGCTCCAGAGTATACATTTTGCATCATGTACAATGCTGAAATATGTGATTAATCGATGAGGCCGAATTGATGTCGTCGCCAGCGGAAATGCGAATTGGCAGTACTTGAGCGGATGAAAGTTAAGGAACGTGATATTTAAAGAATTTTACCGCAAACATTTCACAACTAAGATGTTTCACATTTGTATATTTTATTACGTGTGTAACTTGACTATACCATTATATGTAGAAACTTTATTTTTCAGTAAATCGTTCAACATATCTTGCATTGCAAAATGTGAGCTCCATTTAAATCTTCTTTTCAACTGTGTGTGAGATTTTCATCTGTGTATTAAAACGTCCTGCCAAACTTGAACATACACCAAATACTTTTCTAAACTCGTCGTATGTGTGATGTTTTCCACTTACGTATATTAAAATTTGTCTTGTCAAGCTTGAACGCGAAATAAAATGAGGCACTAGAATTAGAAGCTGCTAAATCGTTATTGCTAGATTTTAAAGGATCGCCCTTTAAACCTTATACAAATGTGTTAATATACAGTTATATTAATAAATGGACTAAAATTTTGTATGCCGTTTTGTCTTGACAGGTGTGACGTTTCCTTACAATACCAGATACGTACAAAGTAAGCAGAAGGCTTTTGAATAAAATTTAAAACCTGATTTATCAACAATAATAGTTAAGGAATACGAAACATAGCTATGTATATTCACTTTACATCATCATCCCGCGCTTCAGGAACGACAGTGAGCGAAAAAGAGTAGAAGATACTGTGTAACGAAGTTTTGGTACACAAACTCTTTTCGAACATACACCACGAATTTCCTTAAAAGTCATTAACACTTTAGATAAGAATGCCATTAAAGTCGCTTTAAAATCGAAGACGTTAACAACTGGAGTGAAATCATGTTCACTATTATTAATAAGTCTTCTTTTGGCACATACAACCTTGAATAAAATCTTTTCCAGTGTCTTGACACGTGTGAGATTTTGCTCCTGTGTGGATTAACATGTGTAGGACCAAATCTGAACGTCGACCAAATGACCAACCACATTCTTGGCATGTGTGATTCTTTTCTCCTGTGTGGATTAACATGTGTCTAGGCAAATGTGAACGTTTAGTGAATGCCTTACCACACTCTTCGCACGTGTGATGTTTTCCTCCTGTGTGGATTTTCATGTGTGTGGCCAAAGTTGAACGCTGAGTAAATGCCTTACCACACTCTTCGCACGTCTGAGTTTTTTCTCCTGTGTGGATTAACATGTGTCGAACCAAACTTGAACGTCGATTAAATCCCTTACCACACTCTTGGCACGTGCAAAGTTTTTCTCCTCCGTGGATTGACATATGTCTAGCCAAATATGAACGTTGTTTAAATGAACTACCACATTTTTGGCAAGTGTGATTTTTTTCTCCTGTGTGGATTAACATGTGTGTAGCCAAATGTAAACGTAGTTTAAATGCCTCACTGCACTCTTGGCATGTGTGGTGCTTTTCTCCTGTGTGGATTAACATGTGTGTAACCAAATGTGAACGCTGATAAAATGCCTTACCACACTTTTCGCAAATGTGAGGTTTCTCTCCTGTGTGGATTAGCATGTGTCGAACCAAACTTGAACGTAGATTAAATCCCTTGCAACACTCTAGGCAAGTGTACATATTTTCTCCTGTGTGGATTAACATGTGTCTAACCAAACTTGAACGTCGATTAAATCCCTTACCACACTCTTCGCAAGTGTGATTTTTTTCCCCTGTGTGGATTGACATGTGTCTAGCCAAATATGAACGTTGATTAAATGCCTTGCCACAATCTGGACAAGAATGCTTTTTTTCTCCTGTGTGGATTAACATGTGTGTAGCCAAACCTGAACGTTGTTTGAATCCCTTACCACACTCTTGGCATGTGTGATTCTTTTCTACTGTGTGGATTAACGTGTGTGTAACCAAACTTGAACGTCGATTAAATGACTTACCACACTCTTGGCATATGTGATCCTTTTCTCCTGTGTGGATTAACATGTGTGTAGCCAAACTTGAACGTTGATTAAATGCCTTACCACACTCATGGCACGTGTGAGGTTTTTCTCCAGTGTGGATTAACATATGTTTAGCCAAATTTGAACGTTGATTAAATGCTTTACCACACTGTTGGCAAGTGTGATGTTTTTCTCCTGTATGGATTAACATGTGCCTAGCCAAACTTGAATATACACGAAATTTCTTTTCACATACTCCGCAGATGTGGGATTTCTCACTAGTATGCAGTAACTTACCGATTGACAAAGTTGAACTTTGAATAAAGCGTTCATCAGTGTCTTGATACATATGACGCTTTCCACTTTCCTGTGTCACCATACGTCTTGACAAACGTGATCGATGAAATCCTTTGCCAAACTGCATCGAAGTATGGGATTCCACATCTGAATGAGAAATGGTTTTCTTTAATATAATAAACGTATTCTCTTCTCCATGGGAATCAAATACGTTATGGGGCCTGCAACATATTCAACAAACAACGAAATGTGATTGGACATAATGATTAAGTAGAAAAAAAAAAGTATCATCATTGGATATATTTCATGATAAAATTACGCACAATTTGTTTTGTTACATGAAATATTGTAGAAATACGAAATCTAGTACCACTGAGAAGTTTCCGTATCTTTCTACTTTCAAAATAAGAGGCTGTAGTTTTCTTCTCTATATCAAATTGAACAATCATTTGTATCGTGGCGGTCATAAGTCTTTGTAATGACGACTGCTTTGAAACAAATGGAGAGAATGAGAATTAAATCTGTCATATCTGTAGTTTCGTGTGGAGAAAACACAAACTTCTGAACCAAAGGTTTAAGGACAACTCAACTTACTAATATAAAATCTACCGAAGATTATTCACTTATATCATCATAAGTGGAACACGAAAATCGTTTTGAAACGAAGAAAAAAGTAACATACAACTTTCCAAGCTGAGGCGGAGAAGCTTAACGTAACCAGACTAAAGATGAATGGTTTGCAGCGTAGTGATCGTGGTTCAGTGGTCTAGACACTTGACCAGTAGTCTGGAGGTTCTTCCGCCGAATACACGTCGAGCAACTTTTTTTTTTCTCTACGTTAGGAATTTTGATTGCGATTTATCGGCAATGACAGACGTTTTATTACATTCAAATATTTGAATATTCGTTTGTTTCAGTACTTGAACTATCAAATTTTCAGGAATAATACTAGTAATGATAATAATTATGTTGTGAAATATTTAAACAATAAAAACTTATTATCACACAGGTCATACCATTGTAAGTAGAAACGTGATATTAGGCAAATATATATTTCGGTTTTGCGTAATGTTGCCCATTAAAAGGGGAACATCTCATCTCGATTCTAAAACAAACCGAACAAAATCGGAATGAGGCTTAACGTTTTAATTCGAGATGGAACAAGGCTAACTCACAATATCGTCACGCTTTAGAGATGACAATCGAGACGAGACGAAAAGTATCGTAAACATTGCTCGTCTCATCTCGATTCTCAAAAAAGTATATGCCACTCTATAGGTAACAATTGCTCTGTAGACTGAATTTTATGTATTATTTTCTTACTTTGTATTTTAGAGTTCACAGAGTTATGGTATGTGAATATATATATATGTTTTTTTTAGCAAAGCTTATATAACTACATCTGCAAAGTCCACATGTTAGTTTATAATAACCCTTAGTGTTCAATGATATTCAGTTGTTTTTATTACAGTTATTTTCCTGAAAACGTACAATAGAATATTTTTTACAGGAAATTTTAGCAGAAAGCTTTCGATTAAATTTGAGTAGCTGCAGAAATGTCTCAGGAAGGTACGGAACCCCTTCTCCGAAACCTACGTTTAAGTGTTTTGCCAAATTCTAGGTCAACTTAAAACTTTTAATACCATTATTATTATTATTATTATTATTATTATTATTATTATTATTGAAGTGTTGTAAATTTAATGGTTCAACCTGATTCACCCAATTCCCGTTTATGAGTATTGTACTGAACAAACACGGTGTGTATAAGTTTTCTCCGTGTTCCGCTTCCTTCCACTTTCATTATTCGAAAATTTCTTTCATTCTCATTATCGACACCTTCTGTAGCTTAGCCGGCATAATTATTAGTTAAAATAAATTTACTTACGGCTCTTGTAAATTCAGAATCCCTACATTCTACACGAAATTTGTCTCGAAACTTCCCGTTATAACATTTAACTAATTGTAGGGACGTATGGAGAGGGTATGTCCTGATGGTACTGACACTTCTCTCCAATCCCGACTATTTTGTAACTACTGGCTAACGCTACGGGCGTTTTTATAGGCTTTAATACGATGTGTCCCCGTACGAAAATTCTTATCTACATTATAATACGTCCATCATAATTCACTTGCTTTAATCATGCTCTTCTGTAACCTAACAGGCATAATCACTGGACATTAAAGGATTTCATTTTCAAGCTGTTAACCCAAACCAACCTGAATCGAAAAAGTTGTATTTTCTATTGGTTTTGTGACGAAAAAATATATAGAAGAAGTCACGGCGAATCGTAATTGCATTCAAATATGAAACTGCAGACTAGTAATACCTTTACATAAAATGTAACCATTACATATCTTTGGAACTTTTCCAAAATCTGTACGGATATTCCGGAAAGTGCACAGTTGGAGTTTTTCGTTGAATCGGTGGGTCACTTGGTCGTGGGTCAACAGCATATAACCCACTGCGACCCACCGCCACCACCGTGACAAACTACGACAAATCACTCACCATGAGCCATTGCGATCATGATCCAGAAGTATAATTCTTCTGCACAGCAAAGTACAGATATGATAGATGTAATTCTCATAACCTGCATTTGTTTCAAAGCAGTGGCCATTACCTGGTCAAAGACTTAAGTCCGTCAAGATTTATACGATATCAGAGTTAACCTGGTACATACAAAAGTACTTATTTTGTCCTATGTGGAATAAATATTTCATTATTATAAGTGAAAATACAGACCCGTTGCCACTAACATTAATTATATATCATTACTTTTTGTGTCAGAAAATTTAAAAATAGGAAGAACTTGTTGGAATTGGAGCTACAAAAAACTGTCACTATGATTACAAAGAAACAAATGGGCGATATAAAAACTTTAAAATTTTGCAAAAGATATGTGATTTCCTTATGTATATCAATTTCAAGTTGCGATTTTATATAGTCTGATACCTCGAGATAGTAAAATTTTGCGTATATTGATATGTAGCTACGTATTTACATCTGATACATTCTTATTAAATAAATACTTTCGAGAAGCATACATTTTTCAATTTCTTGTAAATTTAATCTACTTACTTGAAATACATGATATAACGATTCCAGAATTCCACGTTAACGTAATGTGGACAACCATCAAAACCTTCGTTACTCTTAGATTATTACTAGTGCTTTTATGTTTGTGCTCTAAACATAGAATTTAAATTTATCATAACCCGGTGTAATGTCATTCGCAGAAATCGAAATATATATACTGGGTTCGGAATCCTGCTATTTCACGGCTTTTGCAAACAATACACCTAGAGTGTTATTACCATCGTGAAACACTTTAGTCATTATTGTTTTTTACGTTAAAAGTAAATAGGGCGTGCGAAGATAAATGCTGCACTTTGAGTACCGAAATATTGAAGAAATATGTTATTATCACATTATAAAATACAGGCAGCTGAACTATTTGAAATAAATAATTGAATATGCAGAGCGTCTACAATTAAATGGCATTTTATTACGTTACGTTAATTCAAATGGGGATTAAATTTGTAGGTCAACACTCTTAATCTAAGTGGTCTCTCCTGTTAGAGAAAGGGAAGTTGGCACAATAGGTTTTTCACTTTTAAAAAAGTGTCACGTGCAGCAGTGTTTTCGGAATTACAGCATTCAAGAGTGAGAAGAGGAACAATCTGTTATTATACCTTAGTACAAAACATTTGACATCAACCTAATCTGATATTAACTACAGATATGGCTGAATCGATTGAAATTAAATTTTTCATGTCTGCAATGAGCCAGACATGTATGATGTATCTCATTTAGAAAACTGGTTATCTTTTTTACGTTACTGTCTCCAGAATGAAGATCCCACGAGTAAGAGAAAATCTATAAGTGCTACACTAAAAGCAGAGTATCTGGTGAGTGGATTATGCTTAGGAGGTGAAAATTGTCATGAAAAATTTTTACTCTATACCAGTGAGCAAGTTATTTACGACTTAGATGAAAACGGACAATTTTGCGCAGATTTCATAATACACAAATTTACCATATGATATAAAATGAATATGCAATGTACACAACTTCATCACGCATTGTCTGATGCACTCAAGTGATTACAATGTTGATAGCGTAAAAAATGTAGAAAAACTACGTTTTCAAGGGGATATTGTGACAATAAGCTGTAAACTTCAAATAAACTTATAGACTTCTTTAGATGCTTTAACAAGAGTAACGTCAAAAACCGCAAAAAGGCTTGTAGTATACGACTTACAAAAATTTACTGCGAAACAAAGTATTTTCATTGTTTCTCTTTCAGACAACGCCTTTATCATTTCCGAGCGTTCTTTTTTAACGTAGTATGGAGCAATTTACTTATATGGAGAAGTACATCTACCTACTTCTTGGGAAAAATATCGAAGAATCACTACTTCTCCCTCGATAATTCACATTAATATTTTGTGTTTCATTCCCGCGTTACTACAATACAATACTCAAGGAAGAACACTTACAGACATTGTTCACTAAGTATATCTACGTACCTTTAACGGCATCATACATAAATATGCCTCCTTTAAACACAGACTTGGAGGAATAGAATTACGTAATTCTATATGACTAATGTTGTAACGAACATTGGACATTCATAAACACATACAACGTAAAAACTACAAAATAATAATAATAATTAACATTTGAAATACATTTTCAAGAAAATCTTTTTCCAAATTTGCCATCGCATTTCGAAGAAAGTATATATTTTATTTATAGTATTCCAGTCAAAATATGATTTCTTCGCACAAATGCGTCTTGAAACTAGTCCACATTTCATTAAAGTACGAGTTAGGATCAAGTTCCTGCACAAATCCTGAACTAGGGACAATAAGCAAAAGCTTGGTCCCGGTTGTATTTACTGTACTATCTGTAAAATTTTAAAGTAGAAGTTAAGCACTGGTTATCTGCACACTTTGTTACAGAGGTAGCACCTTCGAGATCAGGTGTTTGTTTCGCTGGTTACAATAAAGTACAACATACTGAACATACGTTCACGAAATTGTGAACGAAGGCCGAAATAGTAACTTAATTGAAAAAACGTGACCTTCATTTGAAGTTTTCATAATAATTGTCAATGTGTAATTTTAGCAGCAATAGCTTAAAAGGTAAAATATATATTTCACTTTAAATTTTAGTATACATTCAAAAATATACGAAACTCGTTCACCCAGTGATTAACCAAACCCGAAGTCCCACACCTCACAAATTTAACTTCTCGACTGGCTATCATCCTACACTAAACCATGCCAACTTGGATCATTATAGCCCACTCTTAGAGTATCGTATCCTATAATATTATCTTTTCGTTTTTCACACACCAAAATGTCACAAAAGTTTTACAGTTCACAGACATAGCGACGCAAGTGACGTGACCCGCCTATCGTAGATATATCAATTTCATTATTTGTGTAAAATTGTGATATCTTCTTAGTGTAAATGTAAACTAAATATATAGCACGTAAAATTTCTTTTCGTTCATCACACGCTAAGTAAGTTATTCAAAATTTAACGTCTTTTTCCTGGTTTTTAAATATTAAACTGTCACCCTTTCAGCCCTGATCTATACAATTGTGCAGGTAGGTAGAATCACCAACATACATAATACCGGCCGAACACTATGTTTACACTAAGGTATCTATAATGAACAAGTTCAAAAAGTTACATAATTCGTAAAATATCTGCGTTTATGAACAAATAATGCGGTGTTAGCGGAATGTGTGAAATAACCAACGTAAATGTCGCAACGGTAAAATCTTGTAGTGGTTAAAACATACATCAGTCGCTAGAAAACGAACAAATAACAGCATTGCCTAGTACTAAAATAATATTTCAAATCAGGTTAAAGGTTAAATTTCATGGCAGTCATGGCGGAACATTTTTTATTAACCATTCACATAACTTCTGCCAAGTATCTGTTATATAGCTACAACTTTTTTATGCATGGCTAAAAGTATCAACCTGGTGGGGTTTATTAAACACTTTATACAATACCCAAATAACAAGTGAATATCGCTTTACAGTCGACATTCAACATATGCCAATTCAATATTCAAACATGAAGTAGTACATCTATAACAATTTGTTCCCATATATTAACAAGATCGAAGAAGGAATCTGTTCCTTGGACGCTGGATCTATCTCAAGTATCTATTACTAGTTATCCGTTACTCTTTCACTTCTATAAAGATAAATGTTGAAAAAACTTGTTAATCTGAAGCACTTCTAATTTGAATAGAAAGTTAAGGAAAAAGACAGAACGTATTATTCGGACGCTGACCCGATCGCAGAAGAGCTGCTCGACAGCTTATACAGTTTTTCTCTATGAAAATCAGATAACATGATTACTAATCACTTACAAAACAACAGCTGCTACATACCTGTTACCATTTTCGTTTTATAGCGATAAATGTTGAAACCCGAGACGGATAATTTTAACCATGTCCAGTTTGAATTGAATTTCAACGGAAAAAATGAACATACTATTTGAATGCAGAATCGATTACAAGAAACTGCAACGTGATAGATTTTTAGCACTCTTCCTCTAAGAAAATAAGTAATGAAATTGGATATAATAGTGAATTTGAACTACTTCCATATTTGATATGTATATAGTTAAAAAAAAAATAGCCGTGATATTACGCCAGATTCGACGCCAGTTTTGAAATGGCTGTTCTAAAATAGTGCTAAAATGTGTTCGGGTCTAAATAAAACTATTATAGTTTTAACACTGATACTTTCTATATTTTATCAGAATAATAATCCATAGGTCATTTTTGAAGAGAAAAACTGATTTCACAATCGGTGTACGTGCAGAAAACTGATGCCACCGCAATAACAGTGAGTAGAAGGTTTGGCTGCATAGCACACACTGGCAGTAACTTTCGGAATAAAGAAAAAATAATGCATTGCTGTGTCAAAAAAAAATATGCTTTGGCATCGTTCTATATTTTCTGCTAATATATCCTTACTTGTTAAATAATTATTAACTTGTTAACTTATTAAATAAATATTAACAAATGTGAACATATAGAAATCCATTTTGAAGTAAAGATAGGAAACTATAAGTATATATAACGAAACCTGGTTTAAATTACCTAATCCATGAACACATGGTCTAAGATAACATATGTGAAGTGCAAGAAAAGAAATATTAATAATATATGTGAACATATAGAAACATATTTAGAATGAAAATGTTTCAACTTCCGAGACTTGAGCCCACGACCATTTATTCCAGACAGCAACGCGTTAACCATCTTACCACCGAATCAACCTACGAAGTTTTGGTTTGTCCGTTTTATTTACTGTGCAAAAATCCAAAACTAAATCAAGGGTAAATTGTTTCGTACAAAAATTTAGTACTATACATAGGATAACATCATAAAGACAACGTTTCGGCTATCACGACATGAGGCTCATTCTTTGGAATTTAAAAGAAATAGGACAATGTTAAGTTTAAACTTTATTAACCAAGCCTCGTATTTGGAGGAGCAACCTTGAAAACTTTTTCATCAGTTTGGTATTTGGTACACTTGTGTTAGTAAGACCATCTCCGGTCTTATGGCAACACATGCTCAAGAAATAGGGACACTGATCACGTGAGTGCTGCATTTCTGGTGACAGTTTCCTTATATCTGAATTTCGGGACGATCATCCTGCACCTACGCACTGTCATAACTAAAAGACAATAGGACGATAATTTCGGTCCCGATGCTAGGAGTGAAAATCGAGATTTTTCCCGCTGACCACATACAAGCTTTGGTTTGATAAAATAACCTTCAATGTTTTGCACGACGCCTAGTCGTCGCTCGGAAAGGCACACACGAAGCCGAGTGGTGTACATTGTTCTAAAGTAAACACACGTTATACTCTTATGAGTTCTCCACTTGTACGGATTCAGCTTCGCAAGCTAAACCGCCGTTTGCATACACGAGAGCCATTTTTTTTAGTTTATCATCAGCGATTGTACGATATTTGCATACACCTTCGTGTAAAATATTTTTTCTAATATTGTGCAGAAATCAGCACTGAAGTGACTAGTAGAAATGTGTTAGCATCTTAACATTCGTTTGTAAGTTCAGTTTTGTGTAACAAACTCTGGCTCCAAATCATTGAAAAGGACGGAATAATTGTGCCGGCTTGGACGATCGCTTATTACTATGAGAAGAGGACTCCGGAGGGCACTTGGGATTATCCGACGTGGAACTTCTGAGATCATAATAACTGCAACGCCCCTGAAGGTGTTGACCGGTCGAAGATTATTGTGAGTAAGTGAAATCTTAATTTATCAATTGAGCGACACAGCCACCTGTATTAAAAGAAAAAAAATAAGATAAAGGTGGAAATAAAGATGTCGAAACGGCCGTAAACATATACAGTAAAAGCTACTTGTTCATTTATAACCTTTTGATGTTCTTTTAACTTGTATGAATTACATTTAGTATTATTAGATTTTCTATACAGTTTAACCAGGTTTTGTGATTTGTACTGCAAGATAATTTTAGTTTTTTAATATCTAAGCTTAATTTCATCACTTGCTCACTTTTCCATTTTTACGATATCTTCGCTTTGTCTACCGTTCTGTCAGCTTCGGTTTATGACAAAACGTAGGTACAGAAGAAATCTTGATTTGCCGTAGCAAAGCAGGGATAAACGGAAAAAATAGTAACAGGGAAAGAGAGGGATGTGTAAACTTTTGGGAAAAAGATGAAAATCAATATGAACGTTACGACTATATTTACAAGATTCCAACAACGACAAAAAACACGATTTCACGGCCACAGGTCTCCGTTTTCCTGGTATTCCTATTGCATTTCCCGCTATCAGCATGGTGATACAATCGGAGTGCGGAATAAGATGGCCAAGCATGCTTTTTCTTTTTTTTTTCGTATTATTTTCATGATCTGTTGTCCTTCACTAGCGTCCCTTAGTCTTTGTTTATTTTTTTCTGTCCATGCTATACGCAACATTGTGAGCCAATACCAAATTTGAAGTGCTTCTATCTACGATATTTTAGGTTTTCTCAATGCAAATCTTCGATTAATCCTTCATATATGTAGACGCAACAGTAAGTTCTGAAGATTGTGGATTAACTTTTGCCTGACCTTGACCTACAGATCCAAGGTTTTTGCTGGAGCCACACGTTTAGTCATAGACATCTAAAAACCGTAAATAAAATTAAAAAATTAGATGGAACCGGCGGCAATTATATGGCAGTTTTGAACATACGCCTTAGATTGTGCCCGTATTTGGATAGCGTGTCAGACTCATTCTAAATTCTCCGTCTGATTCGCCTATAGTTTGTTTTTCAATGAACTAAGCATTGTAAATTATGTTGGCCATTGATACTAAAAGCAATTTATTCCATAAGGGAAAAGAAAAACCCAAACAGAAAGATGGGGCAGAAGGGAAATCCAGACTGTCCATGCTTAAGAGATAACATTTTGTTGTTCTGTCCATCTTTCTCTGTCTCAGCATGATCCACATTATTATATTCATTTTGTTTGCATTAATTTTCATCCCTTAGAACTCAGCGTGAATGTAATTTATCTTATCTATCTAGTACTTCTCTAAGTGATGCCGAAATATGCATTCTTTCTTGCTCCAATTAGAGAAATATCCTGGCGTGTCATGTTCGGTGTCCAGTTATAAGACATAAACTGAAACAATTCACCTGGATGAAGGAGCTACTATTTCTTAGAACGCCAGCCTTCTTAAATGTTAGTGGTTAGCTGACTAGGACAAGTAATAAAAAATTGGATTAAAAAGAAATAAGTGAATATTTAATAAATGTAAAAATTCCGATTAGTAATGTAGCTAAACGCGGTCATCAAAAGAAAATGCATAACATGGTGAAAATTAACCATAAAAGGAAAAATTGGAATAATACATTCCGACTATTAAAATTAGGAAAGGGGAAAGAGAATCACATAAAAAACGATGGAAATTGTTACAGGTCATGGTTTCTGTAATGTTTATACTAGAAAATTAAATATCAAATATGATTAAACATGTTACTGGATGGTAGACCAAACGTCGGAAAACCTATCGGCCATGGGTTTACGCTCCCTACAAGTAACGGCTTTTGTGTCAAATATAGCGAAATGCCACATGATCGTTATTCTGCTTTCATCCCTCAGATATAAAACAATCAATCTATGTGACTACTCTATCTTTGAATAATACTATATTCAACTTTTCAATTTGGAATTTATGCTAAAATTTGTACATGTTTAAATATTTGATTCTGTAGCTATATTTTGCACATTTCAAGTTGGTAGCATTGTTGTCCTGAATGTGTATGCCTGAATCAGAAATATTCGATTGAAATTTTCTATGCAAACGTAAAAGTTATAAAACTACCTTCTGCAAAATTTGATCAGTCACTACGGTACCTGTGATTCGATCAGGTGTGTTTCCAAACCTAGTAACTAATTGTGAAATAGCTATCATTTCGCAGCGGTTTTCTTCTTTTTGGGGGGGAAAGAAGAAAGTAAGATGAATATTGTGTAGAAGCTGTACTGCATAATGTATGAATAGTGTATAGAAGTTATACCGTATAAAAGATGTAAAGAGTAGATACCAACCTTATCTCTCAGGATTTGTGTGCTTTTAAGATTCCTGAAGGCAATGGTTTCATGGTAAATTTAAGGACCAAACATAATAGACTGACCTCACATCCTTCTCGTTGCCATGGTGATCGCCATTTTATTTTCTAAACAACAAATAGTCTAAATATCTAAAGAATCTATGTGCAAAACGAAAACAGTGATGAAATATTTCGGAACTGCAAACATTAGAGTGGAACAAATACTTATGTTTCTTTTTAAATATTTCGAATGATTGAAACTGAAAAAAAAAAGTGTAGAAATGTCAAATATGTTAAATAAAGTTACGTGCATGACAAGCATTAAAATCTTGGAAACCACCGAGTTCACATGTCTTGTGAAATTTGTTCTTTGATAACGTATATTTTGAGAATTTCTATATTTTCAGGTTAAATTAAACCTTAAAGTGTACTCACCCTGTTCATAATCAGGTATTGACTAAAATAATTCCGTAAAATTTTTGATTCAATAATATGAGTATGATGTAATATTGCAAATTTGAACAGGATTATGGCTTAACATTTGTTTAAAATATATATTGAACCATTCATAATTGGATGTGTAATTGTTGCATCTTTTCTAAATGCTTTAAAAAAAAAGTTCATAGAGAATATAAGAAAAATGTTATTTATATCCACTGATGGTCTGAATTGAATTTTTCTAAAGGCTAGACTTTTCTTTCTTTTGTAATGTATACTTAGAAATAATATTGAGCACTCCCATTATAAGGAGTAGCCATTAGAGGTATAAATGCCCCACATTATTCTAAGACATTTTTCTTTTTTAAGAATCATATATTTTTACAGCTTTCTCTGTGCCAACAGTTTGTCAATCTACACGTAAGGGAGTTTATATTGCATATAATTGCTTCTTCTGGTGGATTGCATGATAATTGTGCTTACCTTAACTATTCGATTTATACCTTATTACTTAGGGATGTGGAGCTTTTAGAAATAAACTCTTTAGCCGCATTAATTTCACGCGTTTGTATAGAAAAAAAACAAACATGGCGATCACCATGGTACCGGAAAGGAAATGACGACATCACTATTCCAGTCTACAGCGTCTGGAGGAAGGTAAGATCATTATGTCGTTTCATTAAGATTCTGGTTTCAAGTTTTCTAAAGTGCAGTTCTGCGCTTAAATGCAATTACCAGTGATGCGAATACAGTTACTATTCCTCTGGACATTTCTGATTGGGTATATACTATTCATTTCACTCCGTTTGCTTGTTTGGAAATAGTTCCGCAGGTGTGCTAATGATTACACTAGGAAAGTAGACCAAATCATGTGCTTTCATATCATGATATTATTGCCACCTTCCATACAGTTTGATATTTCATTTATTTATTTATTGTAACAACAACACAACAGGCGTTCTGCCCATTTACAGTGTCTGTTTACATATATGGTAAAATATCATCATTATTTTTACAGAAGAAAAACATACTGAAGTTTTTATTGTTTCATTAATTAACTCAGCTCATCACACTACAAATTGTGTTCCTAAACATTTTTTCAGACATATTGAATATGTCTATCATTTCACACTTTTCTTCAATATTATTGTAGTGAGAGCTCATTCTCCATAAAGGGGAATTATACAGGATGTCAGTGCGTGCTTTCTTACAGTACATGGTACTACTATTGCTTAACCTCGTTCTAGACGTCGGAACATGCAGAAATATATTAGAACTTAGTACTATGCAATCAATTTTATTACTTATTATTTTATGTAGAAAAACTAAATCATTCACATACCTACGTTGCTCTAATGTCGGTATATTGAAATTGTTTGTTAGTTCTGGGTATGATATGTATGCTGGGTACATTCCAGTTTTTTTATACATTAGTAATCTCAAAAACTTACACTGCACTCTTTCAATAATTTGGATATATTTTCCATTATGAGGAGTCCATATAAAAGAAGCGTATTCCAGTTGGGATCTGATATACGAATAATATAGTTTCAAAATTGTCATGTGGCTACGGAAGTCTCTACTTACACGACAAACAAATCCAAGACTTATAAGCATTGTTTGCAATAGTTTCAATGTGATTTGCGAAAGTCAGTTTTGGGTCGAAGGTAACACCAAGGTCTTTAACAGTTTCCGGCCTACAAAGATTTATACCGTCAATAGTATAATCATAATTTATGTATTTTCCTTTTCTAGTAAATGTAATAGCTTTACATTTAGTTATGTTTAGGCTAAATTTATTCACGTGGCACCGGTGTTTTACATTTTCCAAGTCTTCCTGGAGGTTTTTACAGTCTTCAAGTGATTTAATTTGAGTATATAATTTTAAGTCATCTGCAAAGAGTAAAGTATTCGATTTCTTGATGTGCTTAGTTATGTCATTGATAGTGATGAGAAATAATAAAGGTCCAAGGATTGTTTCTTGCGGTACTCCCGATGTAGCATTAAAATTGTTGGAGATATGACCTTTGTAAGCTACAGATTGTTTATGATCACGTAAGTATGATGTGAAAAGTACTAACGCTTGCTTAGAAAGATTCATAAGAGCTAGTTTTTCAATCAAAATGTCGTGGTTAACTAAATCGAACGGCTTCTGAAAGTCTGTATAGATTACATCCACCTGCCCTCCTTTGTCTAGTTTTGAAACTATAAAGTTTGTTATAATTGTCAAATTAGTTGAAATGGATATATTCTTGAGAAATCCGTGTTGGTATACAGAGATACTGGCTCTAACATGATTAAGTAAGCGATTGTGTATTATATATTCATAAGTTTTTGCAAATGGGGATAGAACTGCAATTGGTCTAAAGCTTTCTATATTCTTAGCATTGCTAGTTTTTGGAATAGGACATACCAAGCTTTCTTTCCATCTGTCTGGAAAAACATTATATTTTACGGACATGTTTAATAGTATGTGTATAGGATGTTTTATGATATCAATAGTTCCCTTTATTATATAGGGTGGGATACCATCAGGGCCACACGCTGTTCTAGATTTCAACCTTTTAATGGCATGTTCTATTTTTGATATTGCTATTTCAGTGATTTGGAAAATATCGAGTGATATACTTCTAGGTTAGTGTGACATTAGAGCATCCGTGTTATAACTCAGAAGTTCATGATTGTAAACAGACCTAAAATAATGTGCAAAAGCCTCCGCAATATCCCTGTTACACTGTAGACTTTCACCATTATACATAAGGGGGCCATTAGTCAAATACCTTGTTTTATTTTTGATAAAATTCCAAAAGTTTGTTGGATCATCTGCTATGCAATTCTCGGAGTTAGCTACGAGTTCTTTGTATGCTTTCGCAATTTTTGCCTTTACCTCCGTCCTTAAACTACAGAATTTATCACGGTAATATGTATTATTGTCTATTGTGTTCTTCCTGTTTTTGTGATAGTACGATTTTTATTTGATTTTTTGAATTATTTCTGAGTTAAACCAGACAGGAAAGATTTTATTACTGGGATTCTTTTTAGTTTAAATGCATTGTTTAAATACGTCGTCAATTAATTGATAAATGTTTTTACAGCTTTATTTACGTCATTTTAATATGAAAGGCAATTCCAACTAACTTTTGGAAGTTCTAAATACAATTTATGATAATCGGCTTTTCTGAAATTAAAACCAGATGATCTATTGTTTACTTTTTGTTTCGGAAAACGTTTAACTGAAAGCGCTATAATTAAGGAGGGACTTTCGTGGCTTTTCACGTCACACTCAGTTAAAATATAAGTTACTTGTTTAACAAATTGTTCATTACCATAAACAAGTAATAAAAAAATCATTTAAATTAAATTGACGGCTCTCATACTACTTGGATACAAAATAGAAAACATCTATATTCCAAGTGCTATGTTGCTACTTGCCAGTATCTTATGAGCTTTCAGTACTCTGCAAGTGCTAATCGAACAAATGTCAAGCATGGAATATTTTGCTGGTAAATTATCAGTATTTTGAGAATCTGTAATTTCAAAACTGACTTCCAAAAAATCTCAGCCTTCCACTTTTTTTCGCCAACTTGTATGTATTACTTGATATGTAAAATTTAACTCTAATTTTTGAGGCATCATTCGCGAAGTTCTTGATTTTATATGGAATAGCTCAGCGTTTACATCTTCAAGTGCAAAAATTTGGAACTGTCCAAAAAGGCAGTATGAAATATGATAAAAGCTATCAATACATACAAGCACTGCCCAATGGTAGAAAACTCATATCTTGGTGGAATTCAATCGAAAATGGTGTGAAAAAACTCTTAAAAATTGAGAAAAGGTACAAATTAAAGAAAGGGAAATATACGTGGAAACACAAAATATATATATATATATAAAACCTGATACACAAGTAAACTATAAACCATTAGCTCCATAACTTTCTCGTCAGTCTTGGCTCCTTGTACTCTCACGTTCCTGCAATTTCAATTGGATCATCGAATATATTGCCCCATGTAGAAAATAGTTTTTCTTAAACCAGTTTATATCTTTCACTCATAAAACCTTGGATTCATAGCCATCATCGTGCTTTCCTAATGTAAACCTGTAATCCAGAATGAAATTCAGCTTAGACAGTGTAGTTTTCTATGCTACTAAAATATTTTCTACGAAAGACGGGATGTACTTAATAGTTTCGTATTTCCGATTATATTCTTAATCTGGACTGTACAGTACGGTGTACCGAAAAAAACTTTTTTTCGAAATGTTAAGGTGGGTAGTGCGGAAAAGTGGCCATTTGTGACCAGAAAGACGCCAGATTTTTTTCAAATTTTTTGGAGGTCGTTTAGGTGGCGCGCATCGACTTTGAAGTTTTGGTTATGCAACCACGCACAACAATTTCACAAAATTCTTAATAATTGATTATTTTATGTAATTATTTGTAGGTTAAAGTAATTTCTCATTTGTTTCTCGAAAATATATTAAATTTGTGCCTCAAGGGGGGATCCTATGTTATTTACGTATTATTTTTGGCTAGAAAAGTGATTTTCGGCTAAAATTCCTTTCTTTCTATGGATTTTTTCTAATTTCTTTTCAGTTTGAATTTTTTCGATAGTTTCTAGATATAAAACACTAAAACACGGTTTTTCAGCGTTTAAATTTATTACCGTTTCTCAGTCTCTGTCCAGCTCTTCGCTTATTTTCATTGCTAATTGTGCTATGAACATAAGCAAGAGCTCACCACGAGGAGGTAGCTGGACTGCGAGCTCCACCCACCCACCCACTCCAAATTATCATAGTAAACAGAAGTTTACTAAGAGGCTAGCCAGGATTTTCTTTTAGTTTTCTCCTTTACCTTTATAGTCACTTTTTGTTTGAAATGTCTGCATATGTCCTCTAGATTTCAATTTTGCTTTGATGTAGCCCTCACGTGCGCTGGCGCCGAAAACGGAAGAAGCAGCTTCTGTAACAATTTTCTGCATTAAAATTGATGACTGGTAAAACAAAAGTTCGTATTCTCTTGCCTTTTGTCAATCCTCTTGCTTTATTAATTCTTCTCCAGCCAAGACTTCTAATGTCTGGATTTTGATCCGTTACTAAAGCCAGCAGAAGATTTTCAGAGTGAGCAAAAAATGCATTTTGTTGAATGACCCTATCAGTCAGATTTCTCAAGTGGTCTGGAAGAAATCGGACAAGTGGATCATATTCCAGAGGTGTCGGGCTCCGTCAGTTATCAATGGTTTCTTCTTGATCTCAAACCACACCTGTGCGTACACGTTCATTATATACCTTGCAAGAAGCACACCCCACCCCTCTGAACAGCTGCAACTTCTTGCAAGGAATATACTGAACGTGTACGGACAGGTGTGGTTTGAGATCAAGAAGAAACCATTGATAACTGACGGAGCCCGACACCTCTGGAATATGATCCACTTGTCCCGATTTCTTCCAGACCACTTGAGAAATCTGATTGATAGGGTCATTCAACAAAATGCATTTTTTGCTCACCCTGAAAATCTTCTGCTGGCTTTAGTAACGGATCAAAATCCAGACATCAGAAGTCTTGGCTGGAGAACAATTAAGAAAGCAAGAGGATTGACAAAAAGCAAGAGAATACGAACTTCTGTTTTACCAGTCATCAATTTTAATGCAGAGCAATACTATGAGATGATTGATTGGGCTTCATGCTCCCTCCACGAGCCTCCGCTGACCAAGAAGATGACAAATGAAGAAGTAGATGAATACATTAAAAACAAAAAAATAGTAGAATTTCAAGTCTTCCCCTGTCACACCCAAGGAGTAGGGCGACTTGTGAAAATTGTTACAGAGGCTGCTCCTTCCGTTTTCGGCGCCAGCGCACGTGAGGGCTACATCAAAGCAAAATTGAAATCTAGAGGACATATGCCGACATTTCAAACAAAAAGTGACTATAAAGGTAAAGGAGAAAACTAAAAGAAAATCCTGGCTAGCCTCTTAGTAAACTTCTGTTTACTATGATAATTTGGAGTGGGTGGGTGGGTGGAGCTCGCAGTCCAGCTACCTCCTCGTGGTGAGCTCTTGCTTATTTTCATAGCACAATTAGCAATGAAAATAAGCGAAGAGCTGGACAGAGACCGAGAAACGGTAATAAACTTGAACGCTGAAAAACCGTGTTTTAGTGTTTTATATCGAGAAACTATCGAAAAAATTCAAACTGAAAAGAAATTAGAAAAAAATCCATAGAAAGAAAGGAATTTTAGCCGAAAATCACTTTTCTAGCCAAAAATAATACGTAAATAACATAGGATCCCCCCTTGAGGCACAAATTTAATATATTTTCGAGAAACAAATGTGAAATTACTTTAACCTACAAATAATTACATAAAATAATCAATTATTAAGAATTTTGTGAAATTGTTGTGCGTGGTTGCATAACCAAAACTTCAAAGTCGATGCGCGCCACCTAAACCACCTCCAAAAAATCTGGCGTCTTTCTGATCACAAATGGCCACTTTTCCGCACTACCCACCTTAACATTTCGAAAAAAAGTTTTTTTCGGTACACCCTACTGTACAGGGGTAATTTATAAATAAATAAATAACGCTTCGCTGGCATTTTATGAGTACATCTCATTAGCCCACAATGAAATTTGATTTAACATCGCTGGGAACGAATTTAAATAATAATGATGATCTCAGGCTACATGAGTTTTATATAGAAGAACGAAAAGTTGATTATAAAATACCTTTTTCAAATGTACTTCGAGAACATTATCAGATAAAATGCTGCTGCCCCTTAGCAAAAATTGAAACTAACGTTACTTAGAAATCGATTAGGAGTCATAATGACCACCTCCCGTTAAACGAAAACTAAAAAGAAGAAGCCGACGTTGGGTACAGTTATAAAAGTATTAAGATTCTATTTTGTCAAAAAACATACTTTGCAAAGCTATTTTGTATTGATAAATCTATTCTTAATCATCTATTTTAAAAGCATTTCTTAAACAAAAATACAAAATCCTGCAGGAATTGTATCTAGGGCCATTCTCGCTTGTCTAAAATCTAAAAGCAGACTAACAAAATTTATTTCAATCACCTAATAAGAAATCTCCTGATCGTAAATTACATTTTCTGTAATTAGAAGCAAAATAACTGGCAACAGCTGTTAAATTTCGCAAGATGTTTCAAATAGAATGGTTGGGAAATTTTTCAAAGTTTGTACCTGGGATATTCTTACATTCGTCTATATTCTCAAATAAGATGCCAATTAATTTCACTCGCCTAAAAGAAATGAAACGGTCTCAAATTATACCATCCGCAGAGTAGGAGCCGTTTTGATCACCAAGTTTGAAACAAGTTTAATGCTGCGATCAAAATTTCTTTCATTGTTTATCAGTACAGACATTAATACTTCCTTCTTCATTAAAAAGAAATACTCACGAGTTACTTGCCTCTTATACTAGGAAGATGAGTATGTCAAATATATAACTCTACGATAGGCTCAGAGCACCGAAAAAAATTCGAATTGGAAATCGCTTGAAATAGAACGAGTTGAAACTTTCTTTGTTGTTTCCACCTAAAGATATTCTTACAAATTTCTAAATTGTAGAACGCACAAACTGTTAATTTGTTCGACTTAACTACTAAAAATGAAAATAAATAAATTATTTATTCCGTAAAGTTGGCTGTAGAATAGCTGCAAGTAAAAGGTACAAATCCGAAACAAGGAAATCCGAAGTCAGTAAAATATTCCCAATACTTGTTTTTGAAATATTATCAAACTTGCGGTTGGTAATAATAGTTTTTCCGCTTCTCAACATAAAGGATATAATTTGAAATTGTCTTATCCGTAATAACTGAGCGAAACACATTTGTTGCTATATGATACAATATAAAGCATACAATTATGTCCGTAGATAACAGAAACTAAAATTATCCATTTCTTCTATTTTATTACCTACTCTAAATTTTGACCTCTCATTTACGCTCTCTGAGGAACTAAGGTGGAGGTGTTCCACTTTAAATCACGTTATCGCTACCGGATGAGTGAAATAATTAGTTATCATTTTCTACAATGTAGGAAGGAATAATAGTATCCTAGGTAAAAGCTATACAAATATACCTAATCGTTTTATTTGTAACATGTTTAGAACTTGGATCTATGAATGGCGTGCGTTCTGCTTTTCACAATACAGGTTATAATTTAAATCACACCATTAAAAGACAAGTGAAATGGCTAAAGACTATAATAAATCGTGGACAATACTGGAATCATTATGTATTGTCCACGATTACTCAATATGTTATCATTATTAATATATATTTTTGCTATATCTTTTTATGTTATGTTAAACAAATGATACAAATTACGAACTCTTTCCCCAATATTAGGTAAAAATTCATATGATAGTACTGCAGAAACTTGTATTTTACCATGCGCCTGGCGAAATAGCACTAACTTTAGGAAATAATGTGTATACAAAAGTTTAGAAATAAGAAACTGATAAGAATAACAAAGAAGAGGAGCAACAATCTTGTGATTTTAATGTCTTTTCCGGTACACTTGCAATTCCTTATCATAATTACAATAATAACTAATATTATAAAATTTAAAGAAAATAAATACCAATGAGCAACACCTACTGTGCCAGAAACCTATGGATTCGATAGCGATCCTATTTGATCATTTTCCAATTCCTACTATTCCTAATATTTTGGGGTCTTTCACATCTATAGTACCCTACTCCATAATGTTAGATATAAGTGTATATTAACTAGCTGTTATAAATTAGTACACGAATCGAGGTTCATCCTCCTAACGTGATGACAGAGAAAGAGAAAGTTAATAAAATCTATTTTAATAATTCCTTTTTTCCACTTAAGGTAAACCAAATAATGATATATAACCTACCGTTTAATCAAAACTATGATGTCTTGCATAAAACTATTTTGAAGTACCATAAGACGGGGTTACTCGGCACAAAATTTGAAAAGAGTTTCGCGGTACTCTTTCGGTAAAAACGTGATCAGTACAGAGAAAGTTTCAAGTGCCACCGTAAGATAGAACATGTTACTGTATTTTGGCTATAAAGTCTGCGGTTAAATTCAGTTCAAATTACCGGGAAAGCAGTCACTGTAAAGGCTGAAAAAATTTAACAGATATCATCTATAAGAATTTTCGTCGAAGTTAAATTAGTTTCGTAGAATACTACTTTGATGCAGAGGTTGAAATTGAAATGTTTCAAAGCCATAAAAAACGCAAAACTGGGAGAAGGCGTTTAAGCCTGTATTAGGGGTTAATTTGCACCGGTACAAAATATCGCTTAGATAGAAAATTATTACCACTGGAGCCTCCTGTGTTTTAAATTTAGGTAGAAACTGGAACGGATTTCTTGTTAGAAAACAAATAATCAACAGTGGCAGATCCAGAAAAGTGGTTTGAGACGGGCTTCATTTAAAAGGACTTTTTTTTTTTTTTTTTTTTTTTTTAGAAATCGCTAGACTTTTGGGAACTGAGCTTGCAGCTTATACACGTAGGGATCACTAGCAACAGATTTTCAGGCAAATCTTTACTTCGGTTCAAACAGTGACTGCAACGACTTATTTAATCCGGTGTCGGGAGCACTTTAGGAATGATTCCTAAACTGCTCCGGTGTGCTCCCGGAACCGGATCAGTTGAATCGGTTATAGTTACTGTCCGAGTCAAAATAATGTACAATGTTAATAATTATACTATAAAGACAAGGGCCAAGAAGTTACTAAACACCATTCTTAATCAATCCAGGTGAAGTGGTGACTATCAATATTGATATCTAAATGGGGGCTACCACCCCACCCACACCGATTAAAGTACCATAAAAACATCCAAAGACAATAATATTTAATCAAAACACTACTCTAAAGCTAACGTAAGAAGGAAGAAAAATTAAAAAAAAAACACTCATCACTAATTATAAATCAGTGCAGCATGATGAGGAAAAATAAATTACATTTCACCAAAATAATGGAACAACCAGCAGCAAAGCAAATACTCTGCCAAATATTCAAATGGAATGCAAATCAAGAATAAAATTAATATCAATTAAAAACGAAAGCACACACCGTTTCGCCATACCAGAACACTCATGAATGATGAACTCATAATTGCTGATTCACGAAAAAATAAGATAGTAAGAACACATGCGCAATACTCAAGTTAACATTACTGAAAAGTGTTCCTTTCCGCACAGACGTCGATTTATTAAAGCGAGCACACTTGTTCTTATTACAAACAAGACTAACCAATAAACGCCCACTTTTACCATACGTCGGGAATATCTTCAGCCTTCGAACACAATCATCACATTTTTTTTCTAACTCAATTAAACCACACAGTGCTGCAAACCGATATGAATTAATATCCGAATCTAATACAAACATATTAAACAACGACAAGTTCAAATTCTTTGTATTAAATTCATGTTATGGTTTCTAAATCGCACCTGCTAACTCGACTTTCGCCATGAAACGAAAATTCAATTACCCGTACACCGCATTCCACCAGCAATAGCACACACATACAAGCAGAAACAACATTTGACGTCACAGTAACAAACTACCATATGACTGTACAGAGACGCTTAGTGGGAAAAATATGAACTACCACCAATCTCTGAACTAAGACGTCACAGCAAAGACACGAACAGTTCAAACAAGTGACTCACGCAGAAACAGTTCCAGGAAGTGTCTAAACCTGTAAGAACCGATTAAAGTCACTGTTTTTGAGTCTAATCACAGACTTGTCGTTAAAAAAAAAAAAAAAAAAAAAAAAACATGTAATTTTGGGTACGTTTCAGCCTGAAAGTTACAAACCCGTAAATATTGAACTGATTAGTGTAAGGATCATATTCTTGGACAAAGGGAATAACCAAATTAAATCAGTTTACGAAAATGATTTTTTTCTTTTCGTCAGTTGGCACTTTTGTGGAACATATATTAAACTATTAGAATGTGGTTCAAGAGTCGGTACCAGAAAATACATAATTTCCTTTACAGATATCGATAATTCAAACTAAGTACTGATACCGGTACAACATTACATCAATGTTACTAAAATGCATGCAGTTTTGTGTAGAATGTAAAATGTTGAAATACAGAATTAAAACATTGCACAGAAACGTATGTCAACATACTTTTTTGCATGTTGTGAAAAGTAACCCCACCTACGAAACGTTTCACATTTCAATTTCAACAATTGCATCAAAGTCCAATTATACACACTAGTATTCTACGAAACTGACTTTGACGGAAATTCTTTGAAATTTAGGCAGTTTTTACAATAACTGCTTTCCATACCACTACAACAAATCCTCCCGGTAATTAGAACTGATTCTAACCCCCAACATTATAGCCAAATTACAGTTACATGTTCTATTATGTAATTACAGTTACAGCTTATTTGAAACTAGCTGTTTACAGTTCATGGTTGTACCGACAGAGGACTATGAAACTCTTTTCAATTTTGGTGCAAAGTAACGACCGATCTGCAAAGTAACCCCGTGTTACGGCATCTAGTAACCACTGTAAAAGAAATGGAGTATCAAAATTGAATGTGTCAAATCATGACGCGGAACTAGAAAAATATTTGGGAATGAAGGAATCCATATAATTAAGAAATTACGTCCCTACTGTATTGCGGTACTACGGAACACAAATATGCAATCAAAGTAAGCATTTCAGAATGTTACCTATAAAGTACTTAGGAACGTTCAAGTACACATTAAACACGCAAGACGTGTAAGTTTATCCTAAATGAAGTATTTTTCGCTATCCTCGTTTAGCAACATTCTGCGTAATGGTCTAATCTGCATAGTAATCTTCTTTTTACTGGCCATCTAGCGCATGCTCGTTAGAGTTGTTTGAACAATAATTCATATATCATGTACGTTTATTAAGGCCTTAAAGTGATCCTATATTGAGAAATGGAGTTCCATACCCTAGAAATGATTGCTGGGAATATAAAAGGTCGACTTCATTGAAAGAAATGAATGCAAATATGAAATGGATTTGTGTATGGACCTCTACAATTAATGAGACATCCATTGTTGATAAAACATATTCTTTATTTTGTATTTTGCTAATGTCTTTCTAAGCCCTCCGGAGAAATGAAGCTAGAACCATTTGAGCTAAATCCTGAGCAAAATTACAAACGTCCCTAGTTTTTTTTTTTTTTTTCAATATAATACATTCCACATTTAATTTGGAAAATTTTAGGATGAATATCATTCTAGTGATTTGTTATTTTACAAAAGTCTCTATATAAATAAAACAATATTGTCGAGCACCTATATTTTAAATACGTGCAACAGTTAGTGAGTAATGTGTAATCAGTAATAAACGAATCATCTTTTTTATCAAAAAATGAATTACATAAGATTTGTATGAGTAGTAATTTATATCTTAAAAAAAACGATTCCTTTATATCTTGACAAAAAATCGATTCATTGTTATTATTTGGTATATATCTAGTGTATGTGTGCCACGCCATTTCGAAATTGTAGATTGTTAACTTACGTTCGAAATATCTCCCATAACTAAATACTTCTCGTGAAGCATTTCTTTTAACCAACAATTTTCCGAACCGATGTAACCGTATTATCAATCTGAGCCAATTAGTATATGAAAATTGAACATTACCTTTCTGGCCGAACTGAATTTAAATTTTTTGTGGTTAATTGTTGGGAGTCATTAGAGTACGACGCGCAAGTCTCCTGAACCACTATTTTTCTTAGCGTTTCTATATTACTTTCTAATGCAGGATCTGATTCTGCAAATTCTGATTTCAACATATCAACGGTCTGTTTCACATCCAAAGAATACATAGTTGTACCCTTGTCCATTATTTGTTCTCCTTCTGTTGTAGAAAATATTAACTCTTTGTTGTCAGTGATCAGTTCGTATGTCCACCCTTTCCCTTCGAATGGATCTTCCTGAGGTAAGTCAAACACAATTTCTTCTTTGCACATCAATTCCTACTTAACAGACGCCTCTTTAGCCATTGTGAATTCAAATATTATAAGAATTTAACACTGTTATTATACTTCCCTTATATTTTTTTATTTTTTTTTTGCTAGTGTTAATGAAATGATTTACGAGAACTTTCAGAAAAGTAGCTTTATTTTCTCAATCTTCTTCGTCTGCGGTTGCGTTTTCTTTCTTGCACACTATTATCAGTAACAGGAGTGGTGGTGCCTCAGGCAGAAGCCTAAATAGGCCACAAGTGTTGTATTGGTCAAATAGTGAAAGTGAAAGGTCAGATAGCGAAAGTGAATGAAAGTTAATTGTTGCGAGTCCAATTATTTCGGAGAACGAATTATTTCGGGCGGCAGGTAATTGTGCGTTTTCTTTCGTAGAGTGATTATTATAAGAGGCACCACTTCTTATACAACCAATGGATTTTTTTTTTTTCAGAATGCTACCAAACTGACTCGCTTGTATCGTCTCCTTCTAGCGTTGTCTACTACAAGCAGCAGGGAGTAATCTACACCCCCTAATACCCCTCCAAATTTCTTTACACACACCCCTGATTGGAAAAGGAATACTTCCCCAAATCCAATTGTATCAATCTGTATCATATAGGTTATTTATTACATCAAGTTAAAAAAGGTTTAGCGTTAAGGAAAGAAGGCAACATTCTTATTTATTTATTTCACTTCAAAATACGAAGCGACCTCGTTCTGA
Source organism: Thermobia domestica (assembly GCF_964235325.1). Lineage (NCBI taxonomy): Eukaryota > Metazoa > Arthropoda > Insecta > Zygentoma > Lepismatidae > Thermobia > Thermobia domestica. The sequence continues at coordinate 268,008,239 of NC_137460.1, read as the reverse complement.
TGTACGGCTTCGAGAACCACATGAAATCATTTTTTCGGGCGATATTTCGATCGAAACATTTGACAAACCAGACCGCTCATATCTACCCTTCTGGGCTCCGCGGTCCTTTCCGAGAAAAGAGATTGATGGACAGATGCATATGACTGAAATTGGCAACGTCTTAAGCGGTCACTAACCTACTTCCTCCTCAATAAAGAAAAATGTTACAATATAGTAATAAGTCTATACCAGATTCAGTTGGTAAGTACTACTCTGCTACAGGCTCGCAACCAGAGGGGGGCTAGGGAGGGACTGGCCCACCCCAAATTTTTCATGTCCCCTCCAGACTTCAATACAAAATGCAATATTTGGATATTTGTAAGAGAATTTTTAATGACTTTGTCCCTCCTAACATATTCATGGCCCGCCAAACCTCTGTGGTGGTTTCGAGCCTGCTCTGCAAAGGGTGTATCAACGGACGAACGTTAGAAGGATGTAGTCAAAACGTTCTTCAGAAATGAAGAGATCGGTCGAAGTAAGAATTATATATACTTTTAGACTGAGTCTAGTGTTGTGCGGGAATACATTTGGCGCTAGCTTAATTTTTTGTAAAGTATATTTTTATTCATGTAAATTCATTGAATGGAACAGGCTCATAGCGATTCACTTTTTAAACTAAAGTTTACTTCTTTTCAAGTTGGTTACTAGAAGTTACTTTTTTTCAAATTTGTCAGTAAAACTTACTTTTTTGAGCAGTAAAGTGACTTTTTCGTGTGATTTATGTTTTGGATTGGTAGTTTTCTAAGAAAAGTATAAAAGCAAATGGAAAAAGTCTGGAAGTAGAGGTCTGCACGAGCTCAGACTGAGCTCGCGGGCCGGATTCGGGCTTACAAAGCATAAATCACATCGGGCCTGAGTAGTAAATTATTAAATATAAAAAAATATTTTTCTGGCCTAACTTTGTAAATATGCTCTCCAACGATATTTATTGGACCATTCTTTCTGGGGAACTTTCAGAGCACAACTGCATAAAAGTTTTTGTAATTTGTGCTTATTTCGGATTCATTTGATTATCACACGAGCACAGGCCTAAATGTTAAAACATATTTCGGACTTGGGTCGGGTCTCACATTACAAATTCGCTAAAAATTCTGGTCCCTGCAGACATCCGAGATGAAGTCACGGCGGTACCCCCCGCCACGCACACAAAAAAATTATATTTATAAACACAAGAAAGTTAATACACGAATATCATGGGATAACTCTAGCAGACGGTTCTACTAAATTTTGGCACTTTTACATTTTCAGGTTAGGTTAGAGCTTAGTATTTCTTTTAGCCGATCATGCACTAAATGAGATACGCCGTTACTAGTTGCAGATTGACGGCTCAGTATAAATAGCGTGGACGTATGGCATAAAAACTGCGTACAGTGCATGAAATACGAATCAACTTATGCTAGGTGGCGACTAAAAAGCACGAATGCTATCTGAGTCAGATCAGGAGAGCAGCAGGAAGACCTGAGCGGCGACGAGGGCTGCGTCCGTAGGGAGCACACGCATAAACGAGGATAGTGGAAAGCACTCTTACACATACAATACTTTCACTATCACTCGAAATTCATTTCAATATGATGTGCAGTAATTACTTATATTCACACTTATTTCTTCACGAAAAATGTTTCACATCGTATTTTACCGATAAATATGATATTTGGTAGAACCGTCTGCTCGAGTGAACCTAAAATATTTTGCTATTTATTTATAGATCTACTTTCGGTGAGTCCTATCCTACTTTAATACTCTAGTCCACCACTCGCCTGGGACGAGTGGTTCATCTGTACGAGCGAGTATTTAACACAGGGTGTCTATTGACCTGGCAAACTTGGAATTTGTTTTTGCACCTGGAAAAACCTGGAAGTTATCAACAAACCTGGATTTTTTCTTAATTATACATTTTCACAGCATATAATAGAAAAGTCCTAATAAAAAATAGCAACCAGGAGGTTATCTGATCTGAGTTCTGTCAATGCTTCTCCATGTTTGTAACATATTTTTTGTACGCTCCCCGTGGCTGAGTTTCCATAGACCTCTTAAAAGTCTTCAGGTGGAATTTCTAACCATATTTTGTGGCAGTTCGAAAACTTTTTTGCTACATTACAAATCTAGAAATCACGGAAGTATCGGAAATTTCTCCTTTACGAAATTTTACGAAAAAGTAAGATACAAATCAGGGAAAATGGTACTTAAACTAGAAAACAAGGAAAATTGTGAAGTTTTACTCAGAAAGTGAAACATTCTTTTAGGTTTTGCCTATTTGTTAAGAAAACCCGATATCTGAAACACGAGAGGGATATAATTAAGATATATGAATGACACGTTAGTTAAAGGTGAGAACTCTAGTTCTATTTTTAGTTACAGCACATTTTTCTCAATTGACCTTGAGCGGGGGGGGGGGATACTAGCAGTAACAACTTCTTTGTTTTAAAAAAACTGGAAATTAATACAAATTAATACAATAATTAATAAAAAAAACGATACACAAGTAAAGTATAAACTATTAGCTCCATAACCTTTTTGTTTGTCTTGGTTCGTTGTACTCTCACGTTCCTGCACTTTCGATTGGATCATAGAATATATTGCCCCGTGTAAGAAATATAATAAAAGTTTAAAATAATTTTTCTTAAAGCAGTTTAAATCGTTGCCTCATAAGAACTTGGACTCAACCATCATCGAGCTTTACTAATGTAAACCTACATTCAAGAATGAAATGCAGCTTAAATGATATAGTTTTCTATCATACTAAGAAATTTTCTTCGAAAGGCGGGATGTACTTAAAAATATCGTATTTATGATATTCTTAATCTGTACTGTACACGGCTAATTTATAAATAAATAAATAAATAACGTTTCGCTGGCATTTTATGAGTACATCTCATTAACCCACAATGAAATTTGATTTTACATCGCTCTGAAATGAATTTAAATAATAATGATGATCTATACAGAAGTTCTACATTTCTATGTAGAAGAACGAAAAGTCGTTTATAAAATACCCTTTTCAACAGTACAACGAGAACATTATCAGATAAAATGCTGCTGTCCAATAAGCAAAACTGAAACTAACGTTACTTAGAAATCGATTTGTAGTCATAATGACCATCCACCTTTAAAGGGAACCCAAAAAGAAGAAACCGGCGTCGGGCACATTTTTAAAACTCATTAAGATTCTATTTTGTCAAAAGAGATACTTTGCATAGTTATTTTGTATTGAAATCTATTCTTAATCTTCTATTCCAAAACTGTTCTTAAATAAAAAACACAAAATTCTGCGGGACTTGTATCTATGGCCATTCTCACTTCTATCTAAAATCTAAAAGCAGAATAACAAAATTTATTTAACTCACCTAATAAGAAAGACGTGATCTCAAATTAGATTCACTGCAGTTAGAAGCAAAATAACTGGCAATAGCTGTTAAAGTTTGAAAAATGTTAAAAATAGAATGGTTGGGAAATTTTTCATGCTTTGTACCTGAGATATTCTTACGTTCCTTTATATTCTCAAATAAGATTTCAATTCATTTCACTCGCCTAAAAGAAATGAAACGATCTCAAATTATATCATCCGTAGAGTAGGAGCCGTTCTGATCACTAAATTTGAAACAAGTTTAATGCTAGGATCGAAATTTCTTTCATTGTTTGTCAGTACGGACATTAATACTTCCTTCTTCATTAAAAAAAAGAATACTCGCGAGCTACTTGCCTTTTCTACTAGGAATAGCTGGATGTCAAATACATATTCTACAATAGGCTCAGAGCAGCGCAAAAAAAAAAAAAAAAAAAACGAATTGGAAAGCGCTTGAAATACAACGAATTGAAAATTTTCTTTGTAGTCTAAACCTAGGGATGTTCTTATAAATTTCTTATAAGTTGTAAAAAGCACAAATCTAAATTTGTTGAACTTAAATACTAAAAATGAAAACTAAGATATTTATTCAGTAAGGTTGGTTGTAGAATAGTTGTCACGATCGTTGCCATGAAGGAAAAATTCAATTACCCGCTCACCGCATTCCACACATACAAGCAGACAGAATATGTGACGCCGGCAGAGTAACAATGTACCATATGACTGTACAGACACCCAGTGAGAAAAATATGAACTACCACCAATCTGTTTACAGTTCATGGTTTTACTAACAGATGACTGAATCTCTTTTCATATATTGTGGGAGTAATGCCCGATGTGCAAAGTAACCCCGTGTTAAGGTAGCTAGTTACCATTCTAAGCGAAATGAAATATCAAAATTGAATGTGCCAAATCATGACAAAAAGCTAGAAAAACGTCTGTGAAAGAAGGAATTCATATAATTAAGAAATTACATCCCTAATATATTCTGTTAATTTGGAACACAAATATACAAGCAAAGAATGCATTTCAGAACGTTACCTATAAAACACTTAGATTCGTACAAGAACACATTCAACACGTAAGACATGTAAGTTTATCCTAAATACAGAATTTTGCGCTATCCTCGTTTACCAACATTCTGCGTAATGCCGTAATCAGCACAGCAATCTTATGTTTACCGGACATCTAGCACATGCTGGTTAGGGTTGTTTGTACAACAATTCATTTATAATGTACATTCACTAAGCCATTAAAGTAAATATATATTGAGTAATTTAGGCCCATACTCTAGAAATGATTCCTGGAAATGTAAAGAGTCGACTTCCTTGAAAGAAATGAGTGCAGCTATGAAATGGTTTGATGTCTGGACCTCTACAATTAATGAACATCCATTGATGGTTAAAATATTATTTATCTTGTATTTTACTAATGTCTTTCGAAGCCCTCCGGAAAAATGAGGCTAGACACATTTGAGTTAAATTCTAAGTAAAAACACAAAAGTCCATAGTTTTTGTTCCAATATAAAACATTCCACGTTTAAATTTGGAAAATTTTAGGATAAATACCATTCTCACGATTTCTTATTTTACATAAGTCTCTACATAAATAAAACAATATTGTCGAGCACCCATATTTTAAATATGTGCAACAATTAATGAGAAGTGTGTAATCAATAATAAAGAAATACTTAGTTTATCAAGATCTGAACTACATAAGATTTGTATGAGTCGTATCGATCTTATTTTTATTTGGTATACAGCTTGTCTATCGGTGTCATGCAATTTCCAAATTGTAGGTTACTAACTTACGTTCGAGATATCTCCCATACCTAAATATCTCTCGTGAAGTATTGCTTTTAGCCAACAAAATTTCCGAACACATGTAACCGTATTATCAATCTGAGCCAAATAGTATATGAAAAATTGAACATTACCTTTCTGGGCGAAATGAATTTAAATTTTTTGTTGTTAATTGTTGGGAGTCATTAGAGTACGACGCGCAAGTCTCCTGAACCACTATTTTTCTAGGCGTTTCTATATTCCTTTCAAATTTAGGATCATCTTCTACTGCTAATTCTGATTTTACCCTATCAATGTTTTTTTTCACATTCAAAGAACACATAGCTGTATCCTTGTCCATTGTTTCCTCTCCTTCGGTTGTGGATAATATTAACTCTTTCTTGTCAGTCATCTGTTCGTATGTCCACCCTTTCCCTTCGAGTGGATCTTCCTGAGGTAAGTCAAAAGCAATTTCTTCTTTGCACAAGAATTCCAACTTAACAGACGCCTCACCAGCCATTGTGAATTGAAATATAATAAGAATTTAACACTGTTCTTATACTTCCCGTATATTTTATGTTGCCAGTGTTAATGAAATGATTTACAAGAACGTTCACAAAAGCAACTTTATATTTAAAATCATCTTCTCCTGCAGTTTCTTATTTCCTTAGCACCGATCGCTCTCTCGGCAATTGTTTGTTTGATTGTAGCAGCCGCATGAAAGTGAAATGGAACCAGGATGTATACCGTTTTAGTTCAGATTTCGAGCAAGTGAGATCTTTTGTCGCTAGTGTAGCTCAATATCACATACCGCTATTCTCTTGTTTCAGAATGTATCCATCCATCTTTATCCTTTTAGCGGGAATAGCAAATCCTGTATTTTTATATGCCATTGCGGTTTGATTGACTGTCGAACTCCCTTTGCGTATACTAATTTTATTTAATATACGTGCTATTATTGCTTCAAGTGCTACTTTTGATTGTGACTTGTGCCGCGACTTAAGATACTTAATGCGTACAATTTAATATTTTAACACAATTTTTCCGCTTGTGAACAATAACTGGTCGTGGCTTTTGCATGTATGTGTAAGGCCAGTTTTTGACGAAAGCATTTATCGTAGCATTTCTCGTAGCAGATGTGCTGCCAAAAATCTCGTATAATATTCTATGGCATGAAAAGTATATTGTGCTTTTACATGGTAGCATTTTGATAAGCATTTTTTCGTGACGTAGCAAACAAGTTACTGGAGAAGAGCGCAATTATGGCTCCAAAACTAAAAGCAGATGTTTCAGTCACTATTTCTTCTAAAGCCCGTTTTCGCATATGGTTATTATGATACAAAGGACTTTTAACGGTGCAGTTATACTATACAAATCCATAGTTTTTATAATTTTCAGAAGAAATTTCTAGTATGGTAACGAAAATATGGTGTGCACTTACATCTGAGATGCGTATTTATGTGGAAATATAGAAATTAAAGTCGAACCTGAAATGCACGCAATTTTCAATAATCTGCCATAAAATTTTGGCAGGTCTGTAACTTTCCCATTTTGTATCGAAAACAGAACCCAACCATCCCCATCGGGGCTTCTAACCCATTCCCACTACTTACTTCTCCTCCTCCTACTAGTACTACTACTTCTATTATTCTTACTACTACTACTACTACTACTGCTGCTGCTTAATACTACTACTTACTCCTCCTCCTCCACCTCTTACTAGTACTACTACTACTTATACTATGGATCCGTATAGTAAAACTACACGTTACCACCTGTTAAAGTGATCCTGCACCGGAGAATGCAAGAGCACACCAATAAATCAAACGAGAAATTTTTTTAATGAATTTTTGTATGTATCCATATAGTGAAACTGCACGCTTTAAGTTTGTACAAACAAGGATGTTCCTCATATTTTTTTTAAACAACATAATAATAGTATCCCTACTCTAACTTTTTTCTTTACTACAATTCAATTTCCCACACATCGCTTTCTTTTAACACACCACGGCGCTGCAATCGGAGCAGAAATGCTGGGGAAAATGCTACGAAATAGAGCAGTTTCTATCCACAAGAAATGCCATAGGATATGCCATGGCACGGGAAATGCTATAGCATTTGCTACTTTACACGGTAGGATATCGATGATACGATTTTTGCTACGATAAATGCTTCCGTCTAAAACAAGCCTAAGCGTCTCGTGGAATAAGACATTGATTTTCAGTGCCACTTGATAACAGTCACTACCATCACTCACGCACCTACTGTAACTACTGGAGACAAACTTAGATATATATTGCCCCAAACACTACACCTCCCCCCCACACACACAATTCAGGGCAGATCTTAAGCAGCACGTGCGCTGTCATTCTCTTCAGTGTTGCCGTACTTCCGCAACTTTTCATAAACAACAAAATTCAGCATTAAAAAGAAACAATGAATGGAAGATAAAAGAAAGTGAAAATAGAGGGAAGTAGCAACGTTCATTTTCAGGTAACGAGGTCATAAATCTCTAACAAATATCTCAAAGAACAGAAGGGAAAGTTTTGGGGACATTCCAGATTCCATGATAAAAGCATCTTTAACTCTGTCTGCTAGTAACTAAACACTGCCCTTGTAAGGAGACCATAATTTCAGTATGATACGCCAGGTGGCAGCACCGAATCGAAAATGGGTGGGTATAAAGCGAATAACCTTGTGTAATTTCTGGCAAGTACCTAGGTATATAGTACTACGCAAGGGCGCCCATTTCTCTGTATATTTGGAGGGGGGCACTCACACGCAGAAGATATATATATATATATATATATATATATATATATATATATATATATATATATATATATATATATATATATGAGGAAGTTACGACAAATTTCATTTAAATTATGCCAAATATTACATATTCATAGATACACTAGGGGGCCGTCGGATTCGAATCCTTCACTTTGATAATGTCAGCCGTGGTACTCACGATCGAACTGATTCTCTTTACGTGGTGACGTACGTGTATCAATATGCAATTGTCGCAATTTATCAATATTTCCTTTCGTACTAATAATTCTCGGTTTACTCTCTCTAATATATGGATTTCCTCAGTAATATCTTGATCATGTTCGGATTTTACGATAACAGCGGGCAATTTCTCAAAATGCTCCATTATCATTTCAACAGTAGCTTTATGGTGTTCACTGAAACTTTCTAAGGTTTGTTTGGTTCCATCTGACCGTTCACTGTTAAGTTTTAGAATTTCCGTTGCGCTTGTACTTCTTCACCTATCTCACCTGTCTTTTCCGCGAGTTCCTTTACATATCCGTTTAATTCGCGTACGGCACTTTCCTGTCTATTCATACAAAAACTAACAACCTCGCATTTTCTGTCTGTGAGCACCTGGTGTTCTTCTATTTTCTCTACTTGGCCTTTTAGCCCTGGCTCCTCCTGTTTCAAAGTATCAATAACACGATGTTGGGCCACGGTGGTCTGCCTACACTCTATCTCTACCGTTTGTATGGATGCCTGTAATTGCCCAACAATTTTCCTATATTCCTCGCTAAGTGATTCAACGCGTTTGGTTAGGCTAGCTAATTCCAAACGTATTTCAGTAATCGTATTATTGAATTCAGTAATCAGTAATCGTACTACTCAGACCATCAAGTCTACTTTCTAACTCAACTCAATTCTACGTCCACTCTTTCGCTAATTTGGTTATGCACTGTTTACATTCATTTGCTGATTCTGTTATTGACTGTTTGCATTCGCCTATTAATTCATCTACTCATTCTCTATTGCTTTCAATTTTATGTTCTAAACGTTCACTGTTATTTTCTAGTTTCTGCTCTAATTTAATAGACTGTTTCTCTAACAATGCTTGAATTTGTTCTAATGTATTCTACTTCTACTCTCTGTATTTATTTATGTTACAAACAACTAATTCACAATATAAAAGTGAAAAATACGAACGCCTATCTTCAACAACAAAGTGTAAACAAACAACTTTCTGAAACTAATGTGTCATTATTTCAATTGCGCAAAACCTTCTCTTTTTTGACACTTCTCAAAACTTATTAATTTATTTTAACATATCTTAACACGTATTCTATAATTATTTTCTCACAATATTCCTAGCATAAGTATAAATAAAGGTGCAAACAGAAGGTTATGCCTATATTGGTGTGTGTTCGGCTGTGATCAGCTGATTGTTGTTTATTCATCTTTGCGTAATATTGCAAGTTGACGGGAGAAAAATTTTGCGAACAAAGATAAAAATGTTATATTTTAATGTCTTACGAAAAACTTATACTAGTAATATTCCTATACTAATTAAATTTACTTTATGTTATTTAAAGCCTGCTTATTATTTTCTCTTTCCTTTTTCACGAATTTGAACAGTTTCTAAGGAAATTAAATTTAACTAGTCTGCTACAAATACTACGTGACTCAAACTCTGGATTCTATACGCAAACACTACAATACCTGTTCTAAATACTGTCGGATTTACCAAGTAATTCGGTAGTATCTTCGGGCACAATTACATCCGAAGATTCATGATTTTGTCCTGTCATGGTCGCCATGTGTTTGTAATCGTGTTTTTTTGCCGTTGTTAAAATTCTATAAACCTAAGCATTGACTCCAGCTTTACTACGGGAAATCTCAATTGTATTGTGTTGTATTGTATTGTATTTATTTTCATCCTTTTTCATACAAATTGTTCACAACGTGAACGTATACATCCAAACTTATATCTTATCGAAAACCCGAAGCTTGGCACATACGGTTGACCGTAAAATATACATATGTTAAAATGATTAATTTCAACACAAATATTAACGAATAAAAAAGAAACCACTTTACGATACAAATCAAAAAACCTAATTAAACTGTGCAAAGAATTTGTTGCTGAATATGAATTACACAAATTAAGAGAACATTAAGAGATAACAAGCGGTTAAGTAGCTTTTGTTCAATTTTATTTGATTGTTTGAACCTTTCATTTCATTTCTATTTGCTTTCCTTCAATAAAAGAGTGGCCAGGTGGCTCGAATAATTAATGTTTCACTTACTCATGATAAATCTTCGACCGCTCAGTTGTTCCACTGCTGATACACTCTAAAAACAGTACCCATGATTTTGCACAAGTACGTATGAAATAGAAGGTACTTCGCTGATGTACCTATGAGAATTCAATGTACCGAAAACTTTAGTGTGCACACATTGCATCTCATCCTCTTACCCGTGTATTAGTGGGTACACGGAAGACTTATGGGTACAGTAAATTCGTACCGAAGAATGTACCCATGACAATAAGGTAACATGAACATACGCCATATTATGTGTTATCGGTTTATGTGTTGTTTGTGCATTATTTGAATGAAGATTGGAAAGATTCCAGCAACCAATCAAACGAGTCACATATAAAAGTAAATGGATTATTTTGTATTTATAATTGTACCTGGATAATTTAAATGAATTAACTTGTCTAAAATGTTTATTATATTTCAGTAGTCAAACAGTAATTTCAACCATAGTTCCTTTGTAACAATTTTTCGTGGTTAAGCTGAATGTAAAATGCAAATTTTGAATCTAGTTTTAAAAAAACATGCACAACATGCTAATTTTCGTGACTTTATCTGAATAATATTCCGACTTTTCCGTGGGTGCCATTAACGTATGTAGGAAAATCAAGAGTATGGAATTGAAAGTGCAAGGGTAAGTATTCCATACACATGGTTAAGTGCACCTTGCACTTCACTGGTTTGTATAGGTTGTGTTTATGGCTTCTGGTGCTTACGTTCAAGGGAACGTTTACTAAATCCCTGTACCTTGTGCTTGTGCAATCACTTCATCGTGTAAGTCTTCTATCGCCGGACCAATTTTTGGAAATTTACAGGGTGAATTGGAGAATTTATTTTGGTTTCAGAGGAAGAGTAAGTGAAAGTCAGGTGAGGGGAATAGTGATTTCTGTAGGCTAGGTTTGATATTGTAAGGGATACTGTATGTGGAGGTGGAAGTGACTGTTTGGCGGAGAAGTACACTTGCTATGATTAGTGGTGGGAAAGACAGTGTGGTAATAGTTCGTATATGTCAAGATTGTGACATATCTTGTTTGCGTTTTATAGAATTATACAAAAATAACGAATGTCAGTTGTTGAAATTGTGTGAAAGACACAGTATACTGTTTACAAGTGGAGCTTTACTAATATGAAGTGCTATTGAAGCTAGTATAATTGCCAAAAACCATCTGCTTCGCTACCAACTCATACCCACCACCGCTGACACACCTGCTTTCTTCGGACGCACCCAGCACTGTAGTATACATCCGGACGCCGTGTTTATACGCAATAGTAATTTTTTATGCCAAAGTGTAAAAGTATACATGGCTCTGTTTTGAAGGTAACTGAACCTAACCTAGTGAACTTTTTTTGTGGTGAATCTTTCCTACTTAGCCAAGAACCTAGTGAATACGGAAGTAAGATTTAAATTTAGATAAGTTACCGATTTTTTTAGATGATCAGAATTCTAAAGTTTAGTTATAGGATAACGTTAATGTGTTGAATAGGAAAATATTTATAATAATATCTAGTAAGATAGCATCCTAGGATAGCTAAAATAGATTTCTATCTTTAGTAGAATGCTTAAGAAGTAAATAGTTAAATCTAGCCGTTAATTTTTCATGAATTTGTCCATGGAATGAAGGAAGTGAAGAAATAGAGAAGGATTTGGAAGGAATGTGATTTGAAAGAAGGAGAATAGAAATAATATAGTTCAATTAAAATAAGTGAAGATAGCATATAAATAACTAAACAGGATGTAGCTAGAGAAATATAAGATTGCGATTATGATTAATAGATATAGATACCTGACATAGATTTAAAGAAAATAAAATAAATGTAAATATAGATATAGAAAAGAATGAAGAAAATAACGTTATTAATAATATATATTGAGAAGAAATAAGAAATAGAGAAATAGAAGAAATATAGAATTATAGAAAAAATAAGTGATATATAGAGAAGAAATATAGCATGCTAAGAAGTGAATTATGAGGAATATAAGTTAATATATATATGGTAGAAGAAAAAAAGAAGAGATTTAGATTTGGGGATAACAGACGATTAGTTTCTGAGAAGTAAATCCCTAAAGAAGTAAGAACATTCCGAGACGGATAGAAAATATCGTGGTCCAATGACTGATTACAGTAATCCGTTTCACAAGTTAGGCCTTGTTGGCAGTTCTAATAATAATAATAGTAATAATAGTAATAGTAATAATATTAATAATGATAATAATAAGAATAATATAATACATAAATAATAAAGTAATTTTAAGAACGCGCGATTATTTAATTTGTAGTATTTAGATTTTAGTACATAATTATGACTACAGCCAAAGTGATTTGGCTGATGGTTGACCACCAATCCGAATAACTGAGGTAGAATACCAATTGTGACTATGTTTACAAGGATTAGACGTTAAGTTTAGTCGAATATATTGATTAAATAAAATATGATTATAATTTTTGACATGACGTGACTATTTGAAAAAAAAGAAAAGAAAATAGGAGTATGGAAAGAATCGATTTTTTTAAAAAAAAAATTAATCAACACAAATCTTACTTTTTATTGTTGTATATATTTTAGTAGATAGTAAATTATGATAACTGGAAACAATTCACGGTTAGGATGCAGCCGTTGAACAACCAACGCTCTTTCGAATCTTGAGGAAATGCAAGGTTCCATCGATTCATTACCCCTGAATCTTAAACGGGTTTTGGTTTCAGTTATCTAGCGATAGGTATCAATAAATATTTGATTTTCATAGTAACATAGGATAATTAATTAAGTAGTTGTAAATACATATACACATTTAAAATATTGATATATTATAGTTCTTGTACTCACTCTTGTAATTGTAGGTTATTTTTTTACACATTGTTTATTGTATCACTGTCCACAAATCACTACACACTATGCCAGATTTTGCAGAGCTTACTTAAGCACTGGCGTTGTTTATGAAATTAAGGTAACATAATTTAAGTATCACCAAAAATAACGTGTTGAATCTTGAGCACCAAGAGACTAAAACGGGACACGTCACCGATTTTCAACCAAACATTTTAGTGATTACGCCCGATAAACTTGTGAAAAGTGGAAACACGGATGGCGACGACAAGGAATCGTTTTATCCTTGTGATATTATTGTAATATAGGCGCAAAAACTTCCAAAAATACACTAAAATTTTTGTTGTGTGGGATCACCGAGTTAACTTTTAAACAAGCCAACGCCCGAATGAGAGAGCAAAGCGGATGTTTGAATTAACCTTGATTCGAAAAACGCTGATTTCGCGCTTCTCAATCAAAGTCATCCACATTGTTGCAAACTGGCTAAAAGAGAACTTTCATTCTCAGAAAATGAAAATTTGGTGTAAATTTTTTTAATGAAGTAATGGATGAATTTGTGATACTAATTCGTGTAGTGTATAGTATCACATGTGTATATATATTTTTTTATTTGTGTGGAAGTTTTTAAAACAGAAAACAGTGAATAAAAGTTTCATAAAATACGTTAATAAATTTTGGTTGTACAGTCAACTTGTGCTCGAGTTGGCAAGTTTGTACACAGTGCCAATGGAAAATTTTACTTCTGTCTTAGCAACAGATATCTTAATTGCATATTATGAGAAGAACTCTAGCTGCAATTAATACAGAGAACAGCTTACTTGTCATAATTCTTGCCTCAACCACTAGATCGAGTGAGGATTCACATTTAAATCTTTATTTATGTATGATGTATTACCAGTATTGAACGTTTAAAAGATTAATAGTTTTAATTGAAATTAGGGTTTTGGAGATGGAATTATCAATTATGAATATTTATTAATGCTATTATATATTGTTATTTTGTTTTAAACTATATTTTGCAGTTTCATATATTTTTATACTTTTATGTTTATATATATGTACAGGGTGTTTTATATAGCAACGATCTCCTGTGAGATCTAACTTGTTAGCAGGGCTAACAAGGTTTCGAAGAGGGGCATGTGCCAGTGCCCATATTTTATGGTTAATTTTCATGTACATTTTGTGATATTCATCTTATTAAAAATTTTATTTTTGTTTAGGTTATGGATTAAAGAAGAATAAAAACACGGAAATAATTAATATCAGTATAAGAAATCACATGAATGCAATTCTTAGTAAATTCACAAGCTTGTATTGTCAGCTCTTTAGAATAACATCTTAGCACATTGTTCTCCGTCTGAGAATTCAGGAACCGAATTCTACAAATGTGTAAACGAGAACAATTAACAGAATTTTATGGTCATGCATTTGTAAAATTATTGTGAACAAAAGACACATTCACCGGTATGTAGAAATTGCCAAGAATTATGAGACAAAGCATTCCAAGTGTTGCCAGTTGTTGATTGCAATGAGCAAACAACCTCGTTTTCCTCAAGAAAGGAGGACACGCGCTTCTGACGTCATAAGACTGTGGCGAATTCCGTGGTACGGAAGCTCGAACAAAAACGGAGGGACGAAAGGTCTCGAGACAGGAGTTCCACAGAAGTTGGATAGAAGTTCCAGAGAAGTTCAGACGGAAATTCAGGAGTTGATCTGAGAGAAGTTTAGTTCTGATGTGACTAATCCTTAGTCACAATCCTACTTCGTTTAGCGAACGAACGTTAGAGTTATACACGTAACGTATATGAGATGTGGAGTCCAATCACATCCTAATCGGCGATGACTACAGCGTAGAGTCTTACCAATCGAGACACAAACCACGAGTCTACAGTACGGAGATATCAACCCAGGCGATATCTCTCAACCGGAGGCCAGACACGGAGAGACCACCAAGGATCACCACAGAGGCACGAGCTGAATTGAAT
Source organism: Thermobia domestica (assembly GCF_964235325.1). NCBI lineage: Eukaryota > Metazoa > Arthropoda > Insecta > Zygentoma > Lepismatidae > Thermobia > Thermobia domestica. Next base: position 267,993,193 of record NC_137460.1, on the reverse strand, counting down.
CCCAGAGGTATGTGTTACTTTAAAGTCAGTAATCAACAGCTCAATGCTTCGTTTGCGATGCTCAATCTGGCGAAACTTCTAAATACCCGTAACTAAAGACATCACATTTTACACTTGCACATTTCCTATAAGAAATACATACATCGTTGATTAGTTTAAATCTGAGTTGTGTTTTATGATAAATCCCCATAAGTTTATGTACGATAAGTTAACCTCTCGCATAAAAGTAGAAAACGTTCCCACTCATTTCAGATGGTGAGTGGAAGGTGACTTTTTCAGTTCACTGTTTCATCCCCATTTTTAGACACGAGCTGAGGAGGTTGTAAATATTTCGAAACTATGTATTCACACTCTTGTTTCGTCATTGTGATTTCCATACGGAAAAGAGCATTTACGTATGAGCTCAGTTATATTTCAGAAGCCGATTCCGAAAAGCGGTAATATTAGCTCAATGGTACACCCCGAGCGTTTAAATCGTGAGTTCGATACCCGTTCAGGTGAGATTCTTTTATGATATTCTACTTTCCTCAATGTATGAACATTATTTAAAATAGTTACATTACAATTCATCAGATGTATATATATATATATATACAGGGTGTTTCAGATAAAATGTCCAGTACTTAGAAATCCGAAACGGCTGAGAAAAGAAAACCGAGATAGGAAAATGTCATAGGGCGCGTCACTTTGTTTCATCTTTTATTCTCAGCCATTTCGGATTTATAAGCACTGGACGTTTTATCTAATATAGGACACTTTTTGCGGACATTTAAAAACGGTGGCCCAAAACGAAAATTGTTTCCTACAAAAGTTGTTTCGTTTTTGAAGTACTATTGAATGAGGTATGATTCAATACATGTTCCTATTTAAAAATTTGAAGTTGGCCCCTGGGCCCCCTTGAAGGAGGGCCCTGTGGGTCACCACAACAACACCATGTGATGCGCCCTATAACATTTTCCTATCTCAGTTGTTGTTTCATCTTTTTATTCTCAGCCATTTCGGATTTATAAGCACTGGACGTTTTATCTGAAACACCCTGTATATATATATATATATATATATATATATATATATATATATATATATATATATATATATATATATATATATATATCAGTTGAATATATATATTCATATCATTTCACGACATAATTAATACTGATCTTTAAAATATAACATATGAGGTATTGACAGAACGTCGGGATGTTATATGTGAATATTAAATACAAATTAAGAAAATCGTGTAATAGCAATAAATAAGTTATGTAATGTATTTATTTGCAGCTATTTTCATACGCAGGTAACTTCTCAATATTCACATTACAGCATTTAGGTAGAGCATATAGAAAATCGGATCGTGGTTCAAGACAAAAAAAATAGCTTGCCCCAAACTGTCACGTAAGAAATTTACGAATCGCAAAAGTAAAGTGAAGAGATTGAGAGCGGTAATACCTTAATCGCTCTCTCTCAACCCTCTCTTATCTGTATTTATACATATAAAATTGTGTGTATGTATGTTCCAACATAACTCGAATATGCCTAGAGCAGGTTTCTCAACCTGGGAGTCGCGAAGATAAGCGGAAGAGATAAATATAGTTAGAATCTAATACCGGAAATTATTTTTAAATATTATTTTGAATTTTGTTCTGATAGGCATACTTTTATTTTTTATACATACGTCTACTGTAAAGCACAATATAAAATAAGTCTACTGAACATTTTCAAAGGGTGCAGAGTTGTTTAAAAATGAATGTAAATGAAAGGGGTATGATATGAAACTAATGAGAATTGTATATAGAAATGCTAGAAAAATACACAAGGAACAAAACCTGCACATAGAACTACAATTAAAATTGAAACCTAATGAGATATCTAAGCATGGTGTAATTTCACTAGTGCAGCAGTGCCCGGTTCAATCTTCGTGACGAACATTATCAAGCCATTTTAAACTGATAAGCGATTTCTTGTCTTTGTTTTAATGTTTACCATGAAATAAAACACACTCCCACTTCCGCACAGGTACGAATTGCAAATGGAATTATTACTTTTAAAGCACCAGATACCAGACCAGGATATTCTTTTCTCCTCATCAAGCAGAACTTGTCCAAGTCTTCGTTATAGAAAACCAGTTGCAAAGACTTGTCGCATGATCATTCGATTATTTGGTCAAGAAGTTGTGGGCTTAGATCAGATACGTTAATAACCTCTTTAATGAAGGAGTTTAACATCCATCTTGAACCAACACCTTCGTCGTTGGGAATATAGATATTACAGTTACTGAATCCACTGTCAGTGCCGGGCGCCGAAAGAAGGGGGCACGAATTTCGGAGAAAGTGTGTTACTCAAGTTAGGAATGTGCATGTGCACATGTATAAAATAGAAGGAAAAGGTAAGGTCCAAAATGTGCTCAAAATCAAGGAAATGCAGGGTTTACTTTTGAAAATTGTATTGAGCTTCGTGCCAACCATGGTGGCGCTTCGCAGCTAGTCTGTCGACCTCACTCATATGTACGGAGACATCGTCATATACTCTCGCCCCGGGCGCTGATTTTCCATGCCACGGCTCTGTTCACTATAAACAAGAAATGGATGCTACTATTATAGAAATAGGTTTGTTAAAAATCCCATACAAGCTTATTATAAAACACAAATTATAAAAGGGTTGCTGGCAAGAGGATGTGATAAAAGGAGATCGTGATAGGAATTAGATTGAGAACCACTGGCCTACAGTATTTTTAACCACATTTCTCATAGTCTGAAAAAGAGTGCTGTTGGATAACCTATGGTGAATGGGAGGGGGATACATATAAAAGAATGATGGAAAATGATCGATATTAGTGTCGAATTAATAGTTTTCGGAGCCGCTTAGAGAAATAGTGTGACTTCCGATTTCGCTTAACTCCGATTAGCTCTCATTAGTTGGAATGGGTACGAGCAACTTTTCTTTGAAACTCGATTCGACTCGAAACACACATCTTTGAGGTCCACTCTAGGACTCGGCGCGAAAACTTTCCTCCAACTCGACTCGGATTAGAGTCGAGTCGAACCAAAACGAGCCAAATCCTGTGTGTGGTCCTACCGAGACAATACGTAGACAATATAATTATTCTATTATCAATTATGCTACTATTACTACAAATAATAATAATAACAATAATAATAATAATAATAATATCTCGGTAGTCATGAAGTCTTCAAGGCAAAGACATCGTTCATTACTCTAAGCTGTAAGCGTCGGTGGACTACAGATGGTCAACTATTGACCTCTCGCCAAAAATAGGTGGTCCCGCAGTGACGATCAGCTGTGGCACCAGTTCCATTTTGAAAACTTTACTACCATTGGCAGAGACGCGATGAAACGCCAACGAACCACAAATTTACTCTCCCAAAATATCTTGAATTGCCTATATCTGTGATTTGTTTATACTTAGGTGAGTCAAAAAAACACTAAACAAATACCCCGGGGTGGACACGAACTATCAATATTACGATTACTAGGCACGTGTTGTTCTGACTTCCCCACGGAAACGATCATAAAAAGCTTGCTTGTTGAAGGATAAATCATTGAGTTCTTAATTTAGCCAATCAGACAAACCTCTACATCTCGAGTTCTAGGAGGTGGTACCGTGAACCATTTCAGATTTATTGCTTTCTTGTGGGGTACTATCTATGTGCAAAATTTGAGCATAATAGCCGATATACATCTTCGGCGCCTCTTCTCTTTAGTACAATTTTAACCAGAGATGGTGTGGGTCAATGAAAATTTGATCCACGACCCACCATGACCTACTATCACCCAACACCCAAATGACCCATTGACCCACTCTGACCCATCATCCATCGTGATCCACTCTGACCTACCACCAACTATGAACTACTCTGAACCATTGCGACCAACTCCGACCGACCAAAACCAATCGTCATCAACTCTGAGCCATGATCCACGTCCTTCTCTCCATTGACTAAAGAGGTTACACTTGTAATAAAACAGGACTATGATATTGTCACTTATCGGAGTTTGAATTTCTACCGTCAATGGCTCATTGCACCTCTCTATTACAATATTGGTGGATCTGACCTTGAAGATATACAATGGTAAAGTGTTTCTCATCTTCCGAATTAAAATGATTTGAATTTATCATATATAACATTTTCTTTTTTGCCTTACATACACATTTCAGTAGAAAATAGGATGAAATTTAAAAATCTCAAATCAAGGAAAAGTAGACAAACGTAAAAAAGAAAGAAAAACTAATTTTCTATGTAATTTAGCATGCCGTACTAATTGAAAATGCTCATGTAATTAAGTTCAGAATACCATTTTTATGGCCATTTTATCTCAACTTTATGGCCTTATGTCCTGAACGCTCCATATATTAAACACCAGCTTCTGCAATTATAAATAGAAAGCACTGGGTATAAAATTCGAAGAACTGTAGTTTTCATTACTCAATTTCTTTCTCAACTAATATCAAACGTTTACGATTATTTTTACAAATCAACCCACTACCAATTTCCAATATATAGAAAATGTCCCCCCCCCCCGCTCATAAAAAAATGTCAGGACATATGCTGTTTGTTTTTAATAAAGAGTTATATGCTGAATTTCAGCTCTTAGTTCAACGACTTGCGAGATACTCAATTTTTCGCAAACATTCGGACTTCTACTCTCCCCTAAGGATATCTATTATAATTGTTAGGTTTGTTTATTTTTGGTACACCTTGTCTCAAAAAGGTTGAGCACATTCTTTATTGCTGTTTTGAGGCATAAATTTTCTAAGTCCAGCTTCGGGTATCTTCGGAAAAAAGTAAACCAGGTTCGAACCTCCATGCCAGCCTTTGCAATTGTGAAAAAGTTTGCAGATGTGTTTTTCTTCTTTTAAATATAATAACACTTCTTACCAAGTGAAGAAAAAAGCAACATTGGTTGAAATACTAATGATACAATATTTCGAAACCTTGTATTAATGTCAGCACATTGTTGTTTGCCATTTAGCTCTCCATACGTAATTGAACATTTAGATACGTTAAAGAATCTTTCCATATGTAAAAGAATGCTCAAAGTTAAGACATAGAACGTAATTATCGCCTCAAAAACAGCGTTTGTAGTAGATACGAATGTCATAATTTTCTTAAGAACAGTTACACATGCTTCGCTAGAAGCATGTTTCTGTAAATCCTTGTGTTAGCTCGCTGGTAAGCTGTCGGATTTGAAATAGTAAGGTTGTAAGTTCGATTCTCATCTCGGTCAACGGTTTTTTTAAAATTATATTTTCCGCAATGCATGAAAAATTATATAAAATAATTAGATTAAAATACATCAATTATATATATATATATATATATATATATATATATATATATATATATATATATATATATAACATAATCATTGCAGAACATAGTAATTATTATGTTGAAAATATAACATCTGAGATAGGTAGGTGTTCACAGCAGGTCGGTATTATATATGAGAATGTTAAATACAAGTTAGGAAAATCGTTCAATAGCAATAAATAAATTATGTAGTGTATTAATTTGCAGCTATTTGTCATATAGAGGGTACTTCTCCGTATTCATATTACATCATATCATTTATGTCCTTGAAAAATTATTCGATGCATAAAGAGAGGGTATAAACAGAGAATCCAAAGTCGGAACGCTCGCAAGAAATTCATGAACCCCAAAGGTCAGGTGAGCAGACTGGAATTGTCCTTATGAAGCATGCCACAGCAGAAAGTCTTTACATAGATTTTCAATTCAATTCCCATTGGCGTAACTAGGATATTTTCCTAAGGGAGGGGGCATGGTCCATTAGTTCTGAAAAATTGGAAGAATCTTTTAGAAGACCTTGTTATGATGTTATATATAGTCTGCCTTACCCCGCACTCATTATCAACTCCAAGTTATTTAGTTCTAACAAGACTCTGTCATGTAACATTTCAGTGAAAATTTATTTTTTTGAAATTTACTTAAAATTGTCTATTCCCTATATTCTGATGCTACTAAATAACTAGCTAAAATCTACTCTAATTATGCAAACTCAAAACGTTCTATTACTGTTTTACTCGAGCAATTCTGAGCGAAAATACATTATTCGTAAACGTTAACTGTCGTGCTCTCAGTTTACTCTTACACAAGGGTAAAAGTGGGTCTGAAAATATAATGGGACAGTTGACGTCACGCCGTCTTCCATGCCTATCTTTGCCCATTGCATTTTTAGGAATTGGAGGGGCACCGTAGATTGTTTTGGAAGTGGGAGAAGGGTGTCCTCCTGTGTTCCCCTTTACTTTTACTCCTGCTCTTACATGTTTTAGAAACACAAATAAATATACAAGAAGTGACATAATTTAAAGTTATAACTTTTCAAAAATCAGTCATGGGCTATTCATTGTCGTTTACTAATGTTGCAGTTTAATTACATAAATCTTTGCGAACAAAGAAATGTAATAATTTTTTATACACAAAACATTTTTAACTAAAAAAACAGAAACAATGCTATACAAAACAGTGGTAGAAATATAGTTGGCTAACTCCCGAACAACTTAAATATTAAAAAAATACAATTAGGGTGAAGCAGATCAACAATACGAGAGGAGAAGACATGTAGACGGACTTGAGGGACCCGTTTTCCTATAAAAGATTTTTCCCATTATCTTTTCAATGAAATATTAAATTACACATCTTACAATTTTCGGGAGGACGTATGATAAGTGGCCCTGATGGACAAGCAGATGTGATTGTAAAAATTTAAACAACAAACATTTAATGAAACAAAGATTCAACCAGCAGAATTGATTGATAATAATGTTAATCACAATATTTTAAGAGAGAGGGAAAATATATCAACACTTATAATATTTCTGAATTACATTATGAGCTTTTAAGCGTATTGTTGTAGTTACCTCGTTAGCGTCAACAGTTGGGAAATATCATTACAGCCAGGGGACAACCACAAAGAGGTCCACCGGACCCGAACCCTCAAAATATATATATATATATATTTAATGATTGTGTTTTGTCTGTAACAGGGAGCACTCATGGGAAGTCCATCCAATTTGGATCGCATGAAATTTTAGTGACTTGACATACATATGTGCACTTCCTTAATAAAACTATACTTGACTTAACAGTGAAATTATTATTGGTTTATTTCCGACGAACAAAGAAAAACTTAAGTATTTATATTGGCTAATCAGTAAGCGCAAGAATTTCTCTAGATTAGGGAAATTTCCCTGAAACTACGAACATTGTTTGTTATTGCTGCGATACTCTTGTAACTTTTACAGCATGAAACTACAATATCAGGTTATCAGGAACATATTTTTTTCTTTAGCATAGCACAAATACACTCTCTTTTCGAAAGCAAAATTTATAAGTTGTTTATGTGGTGCACAACTTACGCTACTTGGAAATTATTTATGCTTTACTCGGACGCAGAATAACGTCATGTCTGTGTCTTGCAATATTGTACCCCTCCCAACTTTCGACACTCTGAACAAAAATTTCTGGGTGCGCACCTGGTTACAGTTTATACCTTGAGAATGTAACTACAAACTTCAGTTCATAAATAATACTAATACTAAGAAGAAGGAGGAAAAGCAACAAACGATATTGAATAGTGACTTTTGAATGGGTATTATATGCGTAATTGCTTCAGTTTAGCAGTTCAAGAGTTCGGCTTCCTTTTCTTCTTTCCTTTCTGTTTTTTAGTGTACCTTAATAATTTGCTCTGAGAATCGTAACTGTTCAAACATTACTACGGTATGCTATAAATAAAATAATAACAATAAGACTGATTTATCACACACATATAAACAAGAAAAAATTACTACGTCAATAAGTGAATTACTTGAAAGAATACAAAAATAATTTACATTAATGAAGCTATCAAATAAAAAAAAGTCGCATACAGCTCAAGTCGAGAGATCACTATACTGCCCACTATCACATTAGTCCAGGTATTTTATTACATTCAGGCACAAGACCATAGACCCATATTAAAAAAATCGATAGCCGGACGAATATAGACACTATTAAACATGTCGAATGCAAGCATCATTAAAATTGTTATGCGTAAATTGAGGTATTTTAATAACATTATTTTCATCCAGTATAAAAATTCTGGGGAGGGCCAGCTTTGCTTCTAGGGGGAGCCGGCACCCCCTGGACCCTTTCTAGTTCCGGCTATGTCAATTCCTGATATATACTTTTGCAATGTGGAAGTGGTGATGCCTTGAGTCGCTCTCTCTCTATTTATACAGAATATAAAAGTGGATGTATGTGTGTGTTTCAACGTAATTCTGATATATCTAGAGCAATTTTAACTATATTTCTTACAGTCTGGAAAAGAGTACTGCCGGGATACATATCAAAAATGCTAGAAACGGGTCGAAATTAGTATCGAATCCATAGTTTTGTGTCGCTTAGATGAATAATTCTACTTTCAATTCAAGTCCAATTAAGCTCCCATTAGCACCCAGGATGGTTACGTAGCGACATAAAAATATCGACGTCAACCGATATTAGAATCGATTCGTATTTTTAGCGCCGCTAACAGTGCCGCATTTCCCATTAGTCCACATTAGTCCACATTTCACATTAGTCCCATTGCCTACAGGGCAACATATTTGCAGCGTGCAAAGTTTAAAACTTGAATAATATCTTAATTTTTTTCTTATGAAAAAAGTTAAAAATCAAGAGCAAATATACCATTTCATGAACAATCCTCTTTTACTATTGTAATATGTTTAATATTAGCGTTAGAAATCTAAAAATAATTCAGAACATTTGTTATTTTTTGTTACGTAGTTGTAGATATAGCATCTAGTGAGTGGTATTTAATTGTAATTAATTCACTAATTAAGCATATTCGAATTAAGTTTTATTTTTAAGTTAGGGATGAAGGGGCGGAGAAATATGTAGTTATTGGGGACGACGAGAGCAAAAGTGCGTATGTTTAGCCGTGAATTAGAGATCATCTTTTGTTGTAGTTATGTAGACCTTGAATTCTTTTGCTGTTTTATTTCGGTAATCCCCGGGAGAATATTGGGATGAAACTGTGCTTTTGACAATTTGTTATTGGCAATACACGGGAGAGTATTGGGTTATATTAGTTAGCCGGACATAGTGTTGATTTTAAATAATCGTACAAAGTGTTGGAAAATAGAAACAACAAACGAAGGATGTTACTACGTAGAAATAAATAATGTGTAATCGTGTTGATGTAGAAATGGAGCCATATAAGTGGCTGAAGTCTTTTTTATGTTAAGGAAAGTTAGAGCCAGTATGGCAATTGATATTTTAGGGTTTATGAGCCAAGCGTGGATGTTGATAATAAGGTCGAAGAGCCGAGAGTGGACACTGTTATGGTAGGTTGATGAGCCAAAAGTGGCTTTTGATATTTCAGTGGCTTATGATAACGCCAAGTGGGATCATAGTTATTGTTATAGTTTTTGGGATTCAGGAAAGACTCCTGTTTAATTTATTGTATTGGTGTAAGTCAATTAAAGGTTGACAGTGAAAAGAAAAGGGTATAATTCATTTGTAAACTCTAGTAGATTTGAAAAGTTAATTAAAGTAATACTTTGCTTCACTGAAGGTACCAAAAATAAACAAACCTAACAATTATAATACATAACCTTAGGGGGGAGTAGAAGTCCAAATGTTTGCGAAAAATTGAGTATCTCACAAGTCGTTGAACTAAGAGCTGAAATTCAGCACATAACTCTTTATTAAAAATAAACAGCATGCCCTGACATTTTTTTATTCTTTTATGAGCGGGGGGACATTTTCTATATATTTGAAATTGGTAGTGGGTTGATTTGTAAAAATAATCGAAAACGTTTGATATTAGTTGAGAAAGAAATTGAGTAATGAAAACTACAGTTCTTCGAATTTTATACCCAGTGCTTTCTATTTATAATTGCAGAAGCTGGTGTTTAATATATGGAGCGTTCAGGACATAAGGCCATAAAATTGAGATAAAATGGCCATAAAAATGGTATTCTGAACTTAATTACATGGGCATTTTCAATTAGTACGGCATGCTAAATTATATAGAAAATTAGTTTTTCTTTCTTTTTTACGTTCGTCTACTTTTCCTTGATTTGAGATTTTTAAATTTCATCCTATTTTCTACTGAAATGTGTATGTAAGGCAAAAAAGAAAATGTTATATATGATAAATTCAAATCATTTTAATTCGGAAGATGAGAAACACTTTACCATTGTATATCTTCAAGGTCAGATCCACCAATATTGTAATAGAGAGGTGCAATGAGCCATTGACGGTAGAAATTCAAACTCCGATAAGTGATAATATCATAGTCCTGTTTTATTACAAGTGTAACCTCTTTAGTCAATGGAGAGAAGGACGTGGATCATGGCTCAGAGTTGATGACGATGGGTTTTGGTCGGTCGGAGTTGGTCGCAATGGTTCAGAGTAGTTCATAGTTGGTGGTAGGTCAGAGTGGATCACGATGGATGATGGGTCAGAGTGGGTCAATGGGTCATTTGGGTGTTGGGTGATAGTAGGTCATGGTGGGTCGTGGATCAAATTTTCATTGACCCACACCATCTCTGGTTAAAATTGTACTAAAGAGAAGAGGCGCCGAAGATGTATATCGGCTATTATGCTCAAATTTTGCACATAGATAGTACCCCACAAGAAAGCAATAAATCTGAAATGGTTCACGGTACCACCTCCTAGAACTCGAGATGTAGAGGTTTGTCTGATTGGCTAAATTAAGACCTCAATGATTTATCCTTCAACAAGCAAGCTTTTTATGATCGTTTCCGTGGGGAAGTCAGAACAACACGTGCCTAGTAATCGTAATATTGATAGTTCGTGTCCACCCCGGGGTATTTGTTTAGTGTTTTTTTGACTCACCTCAGTATAAACAAATCACAGATATAGGCAATTCAAGATATTTTGGGAGAGTAAATTTGTGGTTCGTTGGCGTTTCATCGCGTCTCTGCCAATGGTAGTAAAGTTTTCAAAATGGAACTGGTGCCACAGCTGATCGTCACTGCGGGACCACCAATTTTTGGCGAGAGGTCAATAGTTGACCATCTGTAGTCCACCGACGCTTACAGCTTAGAGTAATGAACGATGTCTTTGCCTTGAAGACTTCATGACTACCGAGTTATTATTATTATTATTATTATTATTTGTAGTAATAATAGTATAATTCATAATAGAATAATTACATTGTCTATGTATTGTCTCGGTAGAACTACACACAGGATTTGGCTCGTTTTGGTTCGACTCGACTCTAATCCGTGTCGAGTTGGAGGAAAGTTTTCGCGCCGAGTCCTAGAGTGGACCTCAAAGATGTGTGTTTCGAGTCGAATCGAGTTTCAAAGAAAAGTTGCTCGTGCCCATTCCAACTAATGAGAGCTAATCGAAGTTAAGCGAAATCGAAAGTCACACTATTTTTCTAAGCGACCCCGAAAACTATGAATTCGACACTAATATCGATCATTTTCTATCATTCTTTTATATGTATCCCCCTCCCATTCACCATAGGTAACTCAACAACACTCTTTTTCAGACTATAAGAAATGTGGTTAAAATTACTCTAGGCCAGTGGTTCTCAAGCTAATTCCTATCACGATCCCCTTTCATCACATTCTCTTGCCAGCGATCTTTTTTATAATTTGTGTTTTATAATAAGCTTGTATGAGATTTTTAACATACATATTTCTAAAAAAGTAGAATGCATTTCTTGTATATAGTGAACAGAGCCGTGGCATGGAAAATCAGCGCCTGGGGCGAAAGTATATGACGATGTCTCCGTACATGTGAGTGAGGTCGACAGACTAGCTGCGATGCGCCACCATGGTTGGCACGAAGCTCAATACAATTTTCAAAAGTAAACCCTGCATTTCCTTGCTTTTGAGCACATTTTATTACTTTTTCTTTCTATTTTATACATGTACACATGCACCTTCCTAACATGAGTAACACACTTCCTCCGAAATTTGTGCCCCCTTTTTTCGGCGTCCGGCACTGACAGTGGATTCAGTAACTGTAATATCTATATTCCCAACGACGAAGGTGTTGGTTCAAGATGGATGTTAAACTCCTTCATTAAAGAGGTTATTAACGTATCTGATCTAAGCCCACAACCTCTTGACCAAATAATCGAATGATCATGCGACAAGTCTTTGCAACTGGTCTTCTGTAACGAAGACTTGGACAAGTTCTGCTTGATGAGGAGGAAAGAATATCCTGGTCTGGTATCTGGTGCTTTAAAAGTAATAATTCCATTTGCTATTTCGTACCTGTGCGGAAGTGGGTGTGTGTGTTTTATTTCATGGTAAACATTAAAACAAAGACATAAAATCGCTTAGCAGTTGAAAATGGCTTGATAATGTTCGTCACGAAGATTGAACCGGATATTGCTGTACTAGTGAAATTACACCATGCTTAGGTATCTCATTAGGTTTCAATTTTAATTATATTTCAATGTGCAGGTTTTGTTCCTTGTGTATTTTTCTAGCATTTCTATATACAATTCTCATTAGTTTCATATCATACCCCTTTCATTTACATTCATTTTTAAACAACTCTGCACCCTTTGAAAATGTTCAGTAGACTTATTTTATATTGTGCTTTACAGTAGACGTATGTATAAAAATAAAAGTATTCCTATCAGAACAAAATTCAAAATAATATTTAAAAATAATTTCCGGTATTAGATTCTAACTATATTTATCTCTTCCGCTTATCTTCGCGACTCCCAGGTTGAGAAACCCTGCTCTAGGCATACATGAGTTATGTTGGAACAAACATACATACACTTTTATATGTATAAGTACAGATAAGAGAGGGTTGAGGGAGACCGATTAAGGTATTACCGCTCTCAATCTCTTCACTTTACTTTTGCGATTCGTAAATTTCTTACGTGACAGTTTGGGGCTAGCTATTTTTTTGTCTTGAACCACGATCCAATTTTCTATATGCTCTAAATAAATGCTGTAATGCGAATATTGAGAAGTAACCTCCGTATGAAAATTGCTGCAAATAAATACATTACATAACTTATTTATTGCTATTATACGATTTTCTTAATTTGTATTTAATATTCACATATAACATACTGACGTTCTGTCAATACCTCATATGTAATATTTTAAAGATCAGTATTAATTATGTCGTGAAATGATATGATTATATATATTCAACTAATATATATATATATATATACAACTGATGAATTGTAATGTAACTATTGTACATAATTTTCATGCACTGAGGAAAGTAGAATATCATAAAATGATCTCACCTGAACGGGTATCAAACTCACGATTTAAACGCTCGGGGTGTATCACTGAGCTAACATTACCGCTTTTCGGAATCTGCTTCTGAAATATAACTGAGCTCATACGTAAATGCTCTTTTCCGTATGGAAATCACAATGACGAGACAAGAGTGTGAATACATAGCTTCGAAATATTGTATCATTAAGTATTTCAATCAATTTTCTTTTTTCTACAGTTAATACCATTTGAACATGTCTTATTATATTTAACAGAAGAAAAAGCATATCTCTATATTTTTTCCCGATTGCTTAGGTTGGCTTGGAGGTTCGAACCAGCAGCTTTAATTTACTGTTTTCCGAAGATACTCGAAGTTGGACTTCGAAAGCGTTCGTCTCAAAACAGCTATCATCATATCGCTCCTTCTGTTCGATATATGGTATATGTTTTTATACGTATAAAGTCAGTATAACAATTTATTCTTTAAACAGCTTTTCGTAGGTATTATTATTCCTTTATAAAAACTGTTTTTATTATTATTATTACGGCGCACCATTTTCAGATTTCTTTCCCGACTCGTTGGCCAAGTCGTTCCCCACAATAGGCGTGTCGTGCAAGTAACCAATCACACGTCAGGTACTAGCTTTTACCTATTGCTTCCTGCTCACAGCTCAGAAGATTGGTAACTATGGATAGACGTACAACAGTAATTGTTTTATGGGAGTTGGAAGGCTATTCTGCAACTGCAGCTAGCAGGCGAGTAGGTGTCCCGGCCTCTACAGGAAGGCGATGGATTCGGAAATATGGTGGTACAGGTCAGACTGGTAATTTACGATCTCCTGGTCGTCCGCAGGTGTCAACCGAAGCCGAAGATGCGTGATTAGTAAACGAAGCCCGGTTAGACCCACTAAGGACGTCTAGACCGTTAAGGGAATCTTCTCTCTTTCGTGGTAGTAGGCATACAGCTCTGCGAAGGCTTCGTCATGCTGGGTTACGTGGCTGTGTTGCTGCCGTGAAGGAAAAACTCTCAGACGACCAAAAAATTTACCGTATCGCGTTTGCACAGGCGAATGTGGTTCGCAATTGGGAAAACGTAGTTTTCTCAGATGAATCTATATTCACAACATCAAATGAGGGACGCCGTTTTGTGTATCGTCCGAGAGGCACCGTATATGACCCTGGATATGTGGCTGCTTGCAATCGCAGTGGCCATGTATCTATTTCATGTTGGGGATGGATTTCCAGTCGCGGAGCAGGACAGCTTCACAGAATTAAAGGACATTTGGACAGTGCTCAGTACTTAGACATTATGAGTAATATCATGGTGCCATCTGTACGAGTATTTTAGCCTGATGGTGTAATTCAGTTCCAGCAAGACCAGTCGCCAATACATACTTCCCGTGTGGTTCAGGAATGGTTCGCAGGACAGCCTGAGATTGATTTAATTGACTGGGCGCCTCGTGGAGAAGACCTCAATCCCATAGAAAATATGTGGGCAGAAGGGAAGCGTATTCTAAGGGACAGTTGGCCTGAGGCAGATCCACCAAGAACTCAGGATGACCTGTGGCATCTTCTTTCCGGAGCATGGCTGGAGGTAGGGGAAGGAGATAGATTTGTCACCCATTTAATAGATTCCTTGCCCAGAAGAATGGAGCGTGTAATAAATTCAGAAGGGTCTTGGACACAATATTAATGTCCCTGCCTTAACTCCCGAAAACAGCCCATTTCAGGGCTACCTAAACGCTTCTGAAAATATTTCTAGAAGTAAACCACTCCTTGTATCCGATTTCAGTGCAATTCTACTAACAAAAAACGATAAATCGCTGCAGGCTTTGATCTCAAGACCTCTTCATTACCAAACCAGTACTCTACCAGTGAGCTAACATGAACACGCAACCCAAACACGATTTTCAATTTTTGGTATTCGATGACAATGATGCTCATATACTTTGCAAATGTTGTATTCAACTTGGGATGTAGCGCAACACGCACACATAAACAAAGCGAGAGAGAGAGATGAACATACAAAAGCATATTCAACGTATTCGAATGAGACTCTAAGTAACGACATTCCGTTCTAAAGAGAATTTGTGTTTCTTCTCGTGACGTTAAGGGGATCGGGAAAAATTATGTGTCTTCAAGGAGGATCCGACTTTGGATACTCTGTTTATACACTTTCTATATCCGTAGGAATATAATGTATTTCACGAATTTAAAAACATGCTGTAATGAGAATATTGAGAAGTTACATCTGTATGACAAATAGCTGCAAATAAATACACTACATAATTTATTTATTGCTATTGAACGATTTTCCTAACTTGTATTTAACATTCTCATATATAACACTGACCTACCGTGAACACCTACCTATCTCAGATGTTATATTTTAAACATAGTAATTACTATGTGCGAAGCTCCATTTTATAACATTATTGTCTTAAAACGTCTGTTCATATATATATATATATATATACCGTAAAATTTACTTGTTTTCTTCCAATTTATTTCCTGCATTGGCATAATCCAGATGTTTGGTATCAATCTCTTATAATGATGTTAAAATTATTTGGTGCAGTCCTCCTGAAATCCACGAAGAACTGAACCTGTGGCCCAGTCAAACGTCGCCATCTCGACTTGCGGAATCGAGAAGAAATAGGTTAGTTTGGTTCGTGGCAAAACATGCAAGATCACACGAAAACAGAATATTTTCAACGCAATGTAAAAAATGCTGAAAAGAAGACATGACATAATGAATTTATGAACAAAGTTGATAATAAAATCAACAGAATTACATACAAACACTGCTTTTACCAAGAGAATATATTATCCATTCTATTTGAAACATGCAGCTGAATAATTATTTTACAAAAACAATGCACAGTAACACTTCAATATTCCAAATAAAACTTTCAAATTTGCATAATTTACATTTCAGTAAATGAATTTTGCCACATTTAATTATGCTTATGCTGACAGAATTTATATTTGAAGTTTCAGGTGAGTATTAATATTTACCAATAGTAGTAATATTGTTTTGTTAAGCTACGTTACAATTTATGACGGTAGATATAAACAGAAGGTAATTGTAGTTCCAGACGGATTACAGGTAAGTAAGGTTCATTTCCAAAAGGTAGGTATTTGTTTAGGATCCAGATAAGTAAATTCCAATAGGTAAGTACCCATTAGGTTTGCCAGTGGATATATATATCTTGAAAAACGTATGCGTATTTAATTGTTTGAGAAATTGTTGTAGTCATTCTTATTAGTCTTTGATCAGGCACGTTGTAGAACTAGCTTTTTATTTGTTAGTTTTATATAATAATTATTGCAGCAGATGCTGCAGAAAACATCAAGATGGACAGAATAATCACGATAAGTATTATGTTAATTCTCCTTCCCCATACCCAACGTATATTTCATTAACGTCAATTATTTATAATTATGTAGACTTACACCACCTTATTATTATATATTTTTATTTATTCTTATTATTTTACTATCCTTCCATACGTATTTTCTTACTTTATTTTAATCTACAGTAATTCTTTACAGGGAAAGGAAATCATCAATTACGTACCATTAATTATCTGCCCAAATTAATTGTCGTTTATAGGTGACTGAAGATGTTGCTGCATGGTTCTACATAAAATCTATACCAGAAAAATATACTATCTTTGAGGTGTTAGAAACGATGAGAATATATAGAGTAGCCAAACAATTAACACATTTACAAACACATCACTTTATAATATGAATGTACTCCTATCTGAGTTAGTTATCAGAGTAGTTTATGTAAAATCAGAGTAGTTAAATGTTTTATTCAGTAAAATCAGCAATTTTGAATTGTTTTCCAAATCGTTAGTTACTTAATTTTTTTCATAATATCTCAAGCAGGCATATTCTTAGGTAGGACAGGAAATTTCGGGAAGATTAACTTCCCGAGCAGATATCGTTTAGCTTGCAGCCATGATCATTATGTTTTCTGCTTTATAACAAACAATAAATTAATTTTTACAGTAGTTGTAATGTTACCTGTTGCAATATTCCCTCGCAGAAATGAATATAGATTATGATATTTACAAATCTATAAGCAAATAAAATTCTTCAAAACTTCCTTATCTTGTGTATAAATTTTCTTTTAGTATTCAGCTATTTATTCAATTTTTCAAAAGGCAGATAATCAGTAATTTTAATACATTTTTTCTTTTATTAATCTCTGATTTAATCTCCGGGTGCTACAGGCCATAAAACCCATCGCCCGAATCTTCTAAATATATAACACTAAACACAATTAAAATTCTTAATTGAACTCTTCAGAAATGAAAATAAACAAAAATATAATTATAAAACACGAATTACAATATATGTAGTGCACGGTATAGATTGATGATACCGGGGCATTACAGTCTCCCTCTCGTCACGAATAAAATTTTTCGAAGAAAAATTTTATAGTTTGTGAGCATTCATGATATTTTAAAATTCATTTTCTTATAAGTTCCTACTTTTTCTTCTCATTTAGTGACTTCTTTGACAGTGGAATTATCCGGAGAATAACGACTCAGTACATCAGCTACAAAATTATTCTTTCCACTTAGGTGTTCGAAACATAAATCATACCGTTGTAGTTTCAGGATAATTCGAGTTGTTCGAGAGTCTAAATTCTTCAATGAAAATGCACGAGTTGCGGCATGATTATCACAATGAACGACTGTCGTTCTTCCCAGGTTATAATTTGAAAATGTGTCACATAAAAATAGTATTGCTAACAATTCAATCTGAAATATTGACATAGATAACTCGTGTAACTTGAGTCGTCTACTAGCATAAGAGATAACCGTTATATTTTCTGAGTTGTTTTGATATTGTCCTAGATATCCTGCCAGGTTCTCCGAACATCCATCGCTAAAAATGTGGAATGGCAAGTCGAAATTTGGCATTCCCAATGCTGGTGGTTCATTAGCTAATTTTCTTAATTTGTCAAAGCTTTCGAACATCTCTTCAGTGAACTTAAATAGGACATCCCTTTTAGTAGTCGATATAAAGGTTCCGTTATTTCAGAGTAGTTACGTGTGTGGCGATGACGCCAGCCGACAATCTCAAGAAACGATTTGAGATGTTTCTTTGTTGTTGGATCAGGAAAACATCTTAAGGCCTCGTTAGATTTTGGGTCAATTTTAATCTCATTTCCATTAACCACATGTCCTAAAAATTTAATCTCGTTCTGTAAAATTTGCACTTTTTGAAATTTTATGAGAATTTGCACTATCAAAGATTTTCATCATTGTGTTAACATGTTGAAAGTGACTCTCCATGTTTGGAGAAAAACATAATATATCATTCAAATATACTGTAACGAATGATCGGGTGTTCATACCAAAAAAAATATTCATTGTAGCCTGGAATATAGATGGAGAGATTCGAAGACCCATCGGTAAAACCTTCATACAGAATTGTCTACCTTGATACACAAAACTGGTACATTCATAGGAATCCGGATGAAGAGCAAGACAGTACAATCAAACGAGGACAACACTTTTGCGGCCGATAATCTCGAAAAAATATCGAGAATAGTTTCAACTTGAATTTTTGGGGCTATTACTTTTTTGTTTAGACATCTAAAATCTAACACTGGACGGACTCCACCCGACGCCTTTCTGACGCAATGCATGAGATTGCGATAAGGTGAAGGACGTTCTTCTACAATACCATACTTGATCCACTTTCCTAGCTCTTCCTCGAATTCCTTCCTCATTGCCTGAGGTAAACTGTATAAGCTTCCCGCAACTGGCTCCTGGTCCGTGAGAAGAATTCGATATGGTTCTGTTTCTATCTTCCTTGGATATTCGCTGAAAAGATGTCTATACGTCTTCAATAAAGTTAGTAGCCGACTTTTTTCATAATCAATCAAGTCCTCTCTATTATACACTAAGTTTCTCAATTTTTCGGAAGTTACGTTTGGTTCGGGATCTTTTTCTTGATTCCTATCATTTAAATTTTGAAATTTAGATAACATTTGATATGCTATGTTCACATCCGGTATAGACAATTTTTGAAAATTTGGTTTCTCTATGTTAATGCTGATTTGATTCTCGGTTTGATCAGTTAAAGTTATTTCTTTCCGGCTAATATCAATAATACATTTATATTGGTTCATAAATGGACTTCCCAATAACAGATCTGGCTTCATATTCCGTACAATGAACAGAGGTACTTCGAAAAGATGTCCTTGCAACGTCAAGTTTAAGACTTGTAAGCCCTTTACTTGACAGTTTTCAGAACCAGATAGGGTTCTTAGTGAGAAATTTAAATACGGACGTAATTTTGCTGTTGGGAAAACCTTGATTATTTTTTTCCACACATTCTCCGATAATAAATTTATTTCCGCTCCAGAGTCAAATATGCATGTTAATGGTATGTTTCCAATAGATCCTCGTATCACCGGAGATGGATAATAGAATGTTTCATCTGTACACTTCTGTCTTTCTTCTTCTTCTTCGATTACAAACGCAACTTGCAAATGTTTATCTGTAGGAGAAGTCGTTGGCATTACTGTTTCCTCAGATTTGGAATGAGAGTTAAAAAGCAGCAATAATATTTTCGTTTTCACTTTTATATTTATCGGTAAATCTTTGCCTTTCCTCTTCAGTGCAATTATATATCTTGAGATTTCTGATGTTGTGTGTCCCAGCAGGTTCTTGTTTCAGATTTTCCAGCACAGCACAATTTGTTAATACTTTTATCACTCGATAAGACCCAACGTAGCAATGCAGATATTTTGCTGACTCACTTTTCAAAGCAGACGAAAGATAATGCGTTCGTTTCATTACCAAATCCCCAGGTTGTAATTGAATGGTCCGTCCTTTGCTTCCCACATTAGGTTTCAATACATGTAATGCTGGATTCTGCACTTCCAAGATCCTATCATGATAATCAATTGGGTAGATTCCAGTTGGCCAGCGGTATACTCTTTTAAATTGATCGACAATAGAGTGGGATAGGAATTTCTCGGCTGGAATTTGTTTAGTAACTGTGTTCTGCGAATTGTTCTGTAGGTCTTGTATAGATTTTAACATCATACTCCATTTCCCTTGATTCTCTGAACAGTATGATCTAATAAGGCGATTCAGATTCCTATGCTTCCTTTCCACAATGCCATTACCTCTGGGGTTGTAAGGGGTTGTGGTGCGATGTTTAATGTTATGTTCCCTAGAATATTTTTTTCCACCTGGCTGAAAGGAACTGTGGTCCTTGGTGGGTGACTATTTCTGTCGGATACGGAAATTTATAAAAATAGAATTTCTCCAGTGTCCTTATGATCTCAGCAGTATTTGCATTTCGCAAAGGATAGAAACAAACAAACCTAGAAAAAAGGTCTACCACTGATAAAATGTAGTTATAGACACCACTACGAGGTAACTTACCCTCTAGATCGATGCATATCTTCTCATGATTGTGATTGGCTACAAGATGGTATTCTCCTTGTGCTAGTTTTCGATTGGGATATTTAGTAGAGGCACACTGCAAACAGTTTCGAATACAATTTATCATGTCTGACTTTAATGTTCGCCAGTGGAATACGGAGCGACAGAAAGCCAAACATTTCTTTTGTCCGAAATGTCCCTTCTCATGAATTTTATTAACTAACGTAGGTACCATCTCCTTGGGTATCAGTAGCAACCAAGTACCGTGTTTTACATTTTTCACAAACAATACTGAATTTTGCAACTTTATGTACGAGGAATTCTGATTTGCATTTAATTTGTTTAATAGCATCTAACAATAGAGGTCCTTTTCCTGTTTTCGTCTAACTTCTTCATATTCAAAAAGATTGGGATCTTCTTTAAAAATGAAAAGCCCGTAATACTGGAAAATATTTTAACTGGGTACCTCGAAGTTTCTCCTACATTAGGGGATTTCTTATATTCGCAACCAATTACCCCTTCCTTAGGCTGCGCTGTTAGTTTCCCTGATTTGGTACAACTTCTTGCACCGTAGTTGATTCTACGATGATTTCCCCGCTCTGCGTCTGTGTTGTTTGTTCTCTCAGTTGTCCTGCTGATCCTGAGGGTGCATTCCAGAAGTAATTCCTTCCATTTCTGTACCATGTTGGTGATGGTCCGTAATTTGATTGTTTCCACCGTCTTCCTCTTTGTCCATATGTATTATTTTGCTCGTATGTTACTGGAGCATTAATATTTCTCGTAGGGGTATTCATGTTTGACCGTCGAGAAACAGGGGATATATAAGGTGGTGATATGTTATCCGTCTGTGCAGATGAATCGGTTTTAAATCGTTTTACATAATTTACGCGTGGTACCCGTTGTACATTGTTTCGACCAGTATCTCTTGGTTCATTTCGATAGTTATTACGATTGAATCCTTGTATGTTTGCTAACTTCAAAAGCATCTCATCCACATTTTTATACGAATGAGCTCCCAAGATTTTTGCGTCGTCCGTGGGTATACTGTTTAATACAATATCCATTAATTCCTCATCATCCACCTTATTCGAAATACTTTGGTACGGTTCCACTAGGTCCCATACAAAATCATACAAGGATTGATGTTTACTATGGTCGTATTTCATGCCCTGTAATAGTCGTTTTTTTGCGCATTCGACATTAGGAGAAAAGTATTGACGATGGAAAAGTCGAACGAAATCAGCGTAACTCTTCACTTCAGATTGAATATTTCTGTACCAAGCTCCAGCGGCTCTATTCAGACATTTAGATACAATAGTCAACTTCTGAGTTTCGGTTAGGTTAAATAATCCCAGAGTTTTCGTCAAATCCTCAATGAAAGTTTTCGCCGTGCCATTCAATTTCCCATTGAACTTAGGAAAATGTGCTAAATCGCTAACATTGATGTAATGACTAGCAGCAAGTTGACTATTTCCTCCTGTTGTTTTATGTATCATAGCCAAATTGGATTCATAATTTGTGTTGTTCCTATTGGTGTAAGGCCACAACACGTCACATCATTATTCAGTATCCCAGCCGGCGCTTCCAATCGCAAGTTGTTGTTAGGTATTACGCTTGACATAGTTTGCATTTGATTGTTGTATAACTGACTGACCGAATTGCTAGTAGGGGTAGTTACTGTATTGCTACACATTGTTGAACTACTGGCAATCGGTATTCTCAATATTTCTTTCACTCTTTTCGTTTCATTATCTTCCGAGTCAGATGAGTATATTCGACATCTTCAATTCTTGCATTTCCTTTTCTACTTTATTCATTCGCGGATTAAGATCTTCCTCCAGTTCCTTCAACCTTAACGTATTGGTGTTTACCTTTTCCGTGCAGTGATTCTCTGACATACTGACGGCTTCGATTTTCGTGTTCAAGTTATCGCATTTCTCCAACACTTCATCAAGTATTTCTTCCACTCCCTCGATGCGTTTCTCATTAGATTGCTCTTTCTTCTTTACTTCAAATATTTCTTTCTTTACTATTTCAAAATCTTCTGCTATTTCTTCCCGAACACTTTTCTTAAATCAACGACGTCCTGTTCAAATTTAGCTATAGAAGTATTCAGACGTTTAACAAAAGCAGAAAATTTCGTTGTGATGTCAACTTGGGTCTTTCTTCATTGTTGAAACATCATCTACATCATGTCAATTGCGGATAAATTTTCTATTCCTTCCATCACATCCAAATCATCACCATCATTCTTTGAATCCACAGTATTATTGTCACCAAAGATCTTCTCCGGAATCCCTTTTCTTTCTTTAGTGTCCTTAATTTTTCCTATTTTCTGTTTTGTATTCTTTCCTGTTCTTTTTCTTTCTCCTTCGTGTTTATCCTTCTCTACTATGTCTGTATTAAGTATTGATTTATCTTCGATACTATTCTCATCTTCTTTCTTTCTTCTTTCTAGATTCGTTACAGGTCTCTTGTATTTTCGCTTTCTCTTTTTCTTCATTGGTATTGGATTTCCCATTTTTTAGTACAGAAATGTCCTCTTCCAATCCACTACCTTCGGAATCTGACATTTTCTTCTTGCAAAACTCACATATCCATTCCACTTCTGGTCTACTTAGGTAATCGAATTGTCTCACATCAATATTTAAAAATTTGAAGTGATACCTGTGATTACAGACGTCACACGCTATAACCTTATCACCATTCCTTTCAGTACCATTTGCATCGTCCGTGTCGCCCAACACTAAATCGCAACACTTATAAACAGTCACACTCACTACACTGTCCTGTTCAACACTATACGACATTTATTTATTTATCTTTTTAGCTGCTGGGAAGCTTCTTTTCTCCTACGTTTCCTTTTGCTCCACCTCAGTCTCATAAACGCACAATAATTGTAAGAATGAGTTGAATAATCCAAATTTAATAACGAACTTATTATAATTTTGACAATGTCTACTTTCGTGCAATCTTACCTTGTCATGTCATAGATGGTGAAATTGTGAATAAATGTACTCTCATTTTAATAATTGTTAATTTACCGAAAATGAACTGTCTTCAGATTTCATTGTATAATGGTTCTCATAGTAAACTAAGTAACGCAGAAACTCATTATAATAATAATAATTATTATTATTATTATTCTAAAGTCGTAGTAATCATTACTATCATCATCCTGGGTGGGTCGCCAAAAGAAAAATTTCTGTAATGCTCCATTTTATAACATTTATTGTCTTAAAACCTCTGTCCATATATATATATATATATATATATATATATATATATATATATATATATATACCGTAAAATTTACTTTTTTCTTCCAATTTATTTCCTGCATTGGCATAATCCAGATGTTTTGTATCAATCTCTTATAATGATGTTAAAATTATTTGGTGCAGTCCTCCTGAAATCCACGAAGAACTGAACCTCTGGCCCAGTCAAACGTCGCCATCTCGACTTGCGGAATCGAGAAGAAATAGGTTAGTTTGGTTCGTGGCAAAACATGCAAGATCACACGAAAACAGAATATTTACAATGCCATGTAAAAAATGCTGAAAAGAAGACATGACATAATGAATTTTTGAACAAAGTTGATAATAAAATCAACAGAATTACATACAAACACTGCCTTTACCAAGAGAATATATTATCCATTCTATTTGAAACATGCAGCTGAAGAATTATTTTACAAAAACAATGCACAGTAACACTTCAATATTCCAAATAAAACTTTCAAATTTGCATAATTTACATCTCAGTAAATGAATTTTGCCACATTTAATTATGCTTATGCTGACAGAATTTATATTTGAAGTTTCAGGTGAGTATTAATATTTACCAATAGTAGTAATATTGTTTTGTTAAGTTACATTACAATTTATGACGGTAGATATAAACAGAAGGTAATTGTAGTTCCAGACGGATTACAGGTAAGTAAGGTTCATTTCCAAAAGGTAGGTATTTGTTAAGGATCCAGATAAGTAAATTCCAATATGTAAGTACCCATTAGGTTTGCCAGTGGATATATATATCTTGAAAAACTTATGTGTATTTAATTGTTTGAGAAATTGTTGTAGTCATTCTTATTAGTCTTTGATCAGGCACGTTGTAGAACTAGCTTTTTATTTGTTAGTTTTATATAATAATTATTGCAGCAGATGCTGCAGAAAACATCAAGATGGATAGAATAATCACGATAAGTATTATGTTAATTCTCCTTCCCCATACCCAACGTATATTTCATTAACGTCAATTATTTATAATTATGTAGACTTAAAGCACCTTATTATTATATATTTTTATTTATTCTTATTATTTTACTATCTTTCCACACGTATTTTCTTATTTTCATTTTATTTTCATCTACAGTATTTCTTTACAGGGAAAGGAAATCATCAATTACGTACCACTAATTATCTGCCCAAATTAATTGTCGTTTATAGGTGACTGAAGATGTTAGCGCATAGTTCCACATAAAAACCATACCAGATAAATATATACTATCTTTGAGGTGTTAGAAACGATGACAATATATAGAGTAGCCAAACAATTAACACATTTACAAACACATCACTTTATAATATGAATGTACTCCTATCGGAGTTAGTTATCAGGGTAGTTTATGTAAAATCAGAGTAGTTAAATGCCTTATTCAGTAAAATCAGCAATTTTGAATTGTTTTCCAAATCGTTAGTTACTTAAATTTTTTCATAATATCTCAAACAGGCATATTCTTAGGTGGGACAGGAAATTTCGGGAAGATTAACTTCCCGAGCAGATATCTTTTAGCTTGCAGCCATGATCATTATGTTTTCTGCTTTATAACAACAATAAATTATTTTTGCAGTAGTTGTAATGTTACCTGTTGCAATATTCCCTCGCAGAAATGAATATAGATTATGATATTTACAAATCTATAAGCAAATAAACAAAATTCTTCAAAAGTTCCTTATCTTGCGAATAAATTTTCTTTTAGTATTCAGCTATTTATTCAATTTTTCAAAAGGAAGATAATCATTAATTTTAATACATTTTTTTCATAAAACTCATAAAATCCATCGCCCGAATCTTCTAAATATATAACACTAAACAAAATTAAAATTCTTAACTGAACTCTTCAGAAATGAAAATAAACAAAAATATAATTATAAAACACGAATTACAATATATGTAATGCACGGTATAGATTGATGATACCGGGGCATTACATATGTTCTGCAATGATTATGTTATATATATATACAACTGAGGTATTTGAATGTAATTATTTTATATAAATTTCATGCATTGCGGAAAATAAAATTTCATAAAAAATCACTGACCCAGATGGGAATCAAACTCGTAACCTTAAGATTTGAAATCCGACACTTTACCAGTGAGCTAACACAAGGATTTACGGAAACATGCTTCTAGCGAAACATATATAACGTTTCTCAAGACAATTATGACATTCATATCCAGTACAAACGCTGGTTTGGTTCTACTTTGACTTATTTTAGTACTCAGGCGATAATTATATTCTATGTCTTAACTTTGAGCATTCTTTCACATATGGAAAGATTCTTTAACGTATCTAAATGTTCCATTACGTATGGAGAGCTAAATGAGAAACAAGAATGTGCTGACATTAATACAAGGTTTCGAAATATTGTATCATTAAGTATTTCAATCATTGTTGTTTTTTTCTACACTTGGTAACAAGTCTTATTATATTTAAAAGAAGAAAAACACATCCGCAAACTTTTTCCCGATTGCAAAGGCTGGCTTGGAGGTTCGAACCAGGTTTACTTTTTCCCGAAGACACCCGAAGCTGGAGTTAGAAAATGTTTGCCTCAAAACACCAATAAAGAATGCGCTCAACCTTTTTAAGACAAGGTGTACCTAAGAAATCAGACGTACATCGTACCTGCTACCTCTTGGGTACCATGTACCTGCTAAACTCATGGGTACAAAACGGCCGTTTTGTCCCTCTGAAACTGTGGGTACTGTATTTAGAGTGTACCACTCGGGTCCTGGCGTCGAATCCGCTAGATGTAAACAAGATCCACAAAAGTTCCTGTACTAGAGCCGAAATAAGCTCGGAGCTGCGTCAACTAGCCTTGAAGGTTCAATGTACTGGCAGGAATAAAACGACTATCCGTGCTGAGGCCACAAACGAATGTTAAAGTGCTAACACGTATTACGAGTCACTTTACATGAGACTTCTACACACTGTTAGAATGACCTTTTTTCTATGGATGCGTAACATATCACTGTTGATAAACTCTGAAAATTAACTCTCACATATGCCAACGGCGATTCAACGTGCGAAGCTAAACCCATACAAGGAATGTGACAGGACACGCTGCCCCATCATCATTTGTGTACGTGTTGTTTTCGCGAATTTTGCGTTTCGCTCACTTCGAGCGGTGTGACTGAGCGCTCCGCTCAGTAACCTTTTGAACACCACTGTTGTCTAAACTTCACTGGCAACATTGTCAACACATGATCGGGGAGCAGCAGGTTGAATCGAGAGCAAGAGGAGCAGGCAGGCAGCTGGAGAAGAATAGAAGAGAAATGCAGTGTAATAAGAACAAGTGGGAAAGCATAATAGAAGAAGAATGTAACGATGAAGAATTAAGAATATAGAATAAGAAGCGTTTAAAGGATTTGTTTTGCGTTAACCTGTCAGTCAAGGTAAGAAACTAACAAGTAAGCCATGTTCGTGAAGAAGCCAGCCACTGCAAGTAAACATCGCATGTCACGTACTAATGTCAACGAAAAGAATTAAAAGAAGTGATATGTGTATACGGTATACGACACATTAAAGCATGCTTTGCACTCGTAACCTTATAGAATTCTTTTGATGTGACTGTAAAAACATATGCGCATATAAAAAGTAAATCTAAAATATTGATACATTATTTATATAAGCCGAAATAATAATATCCATTTCAAATACTTTATTAATGACTTAATCTATTTTATTGGATACTGCATATCAGTGATACAAAAAATAAATATAAAGTTTCTTGCCGCAGTCAATATTAGTAGAAGTTAATAATTTGTATACACTCTAGAGGATCAGTAAATATAGAACGTCATGTATATAATGAGCGCACAATATGAACGCCTTACTTTGTATTGAATTCTTTTAGTCGTAAGCTCAAGTTTGAAACATATATACATAAAAAGCGCTTAAAACAAAATCAATCTATATTTGATATAGGCCTATATAATAGCGGAATATTACTTCAAATTATAGCTATAAAAATATCTAACAACCACAGTAATGATATAACATCGTTAAATAACTGCATTATTTCTGAAAACTGTGCTAGCTAACATATTTATCTGTGAAGAATGTTTGAAATATCAGTAATAAGTTGAATTCAATTTAAATAAAAGTTCGCCAGTCGCGACTATCAAGTGTTAATCAGTTAGTCACTTTGCATTCAAATTAGTATTTCACTAGTGAATCATCTGTTCAGGCAAAGACAGAACTGAAGATAGAAACAATTATACCAAGCGGCAGGTATAATGTAATAGTTTAGTGCATCCGTAAAAAGGAAATAATTAAAAATAAAAATAAATAAATATAAAAATAAATAAGAGATCAAGCTTCTCTAAAACAATTCTTTCTAGACTTATGAAATAACATAATTTGCTACTGTCGTCTGGCCTGTCATTTATTCTGAAAAGACTATATAGTAGAGAAATCTTATTGCATGTATTATTATTATTATTGTTGTATATAGTATTTTGTATGTTCCATTGTTCTAAATATCATGTTTCTTTTAATTACTTGTCAATCTCAGTGTTATGTTGAACGGTATCGATAATTAAAGTGAGTGACGTTATTAAATCATTATTGAAGCTACTGTTTACATCAAAATATTGTTCATTTGTGGTGAGCATTATCTGTTGTGTATATGAATACTATTTTGTGATAGAATGTGGTATTGTAGAAACAAATATAGTAAATAAATACACGTGGTTTTTGATAAGTTTACGCAAGTGTATTCTGAAACTTCAGAGTCTAGATTGCATCATCTCTCTATGTCCACGCTACGTCTGACAACTTCGTGAATCACAACATTGTAGAGATTTATATTGAAGGCTCAAATGGTAAGTTGTCGATTACAACCGAAAAGTGTTATAATATTAATATTGGTATTCTTATTCGAGTTCACTATTTCTTGATACACTGTTTTCGGAGCGTGCGCTCCTGCTACCGAGATTCCGGATAACGGGAGGTTATTTAAATTTTGTTTCATATTTTAACCACTAATACCCTCCACCGTTACCGTCACCGTCACATTTTAGATTATGAGACTCAGACGCTTGTGAAAAATAGTTGCAATCAAGAGTGTGAATTTCGTGGACTGCTAGCTGTGTAGTTTACTTCGTTGTAAAAAAGGTGAACATGGGTGGAAATCGGCGTAATCGACAAAGAGACAGTGCAAGTGCAAGTGAATCTGGTAATGCGGTCATGTCAGACTTAGATAAAGTAGTGTGTTGTGACTATCCAGCTAGAGATGAGTATCATGTACAATGTTGTCTGTGTGATCGCTGGTATCACCGCGTGTGTAGTCAAATGACAGAAGAACAATGGAATGCTCAAAATGAACTCGAGGATGATGCACCCGTTGAAGCATTATGGAAGTGCGGACAGTGCAAACCACGAAAGGTGATGGAGAAGGGAGAACGAAGTCTGTGTTTGGATGCGATGGAGCAGATGCTTATCCGTATGTTTGAGAAGTATAATGAAAAGGGACAATGTGAGTTGAGGTCAAAAATCAAGGAAGATTTTCAGATGGAGATGAAGGTTATTCAAGAGGATTTACGGGATAGTAGAGAGCAATTGGAGAACAAGATTGAAGAAGTTAGCAAGAAGTGTGACAGGACGAGCACCGCGTTAACTAAACAGGTAAATGAATTGTCACGAAAGATGGATGGAACTCAGCAGGAGATTCAAGATTTGAAGAATATAGTGTGTAAACTCGAGGAAGTGGCAATACTAACAGAGAAAAAGGCGAGTCAGCAATTTGAAGAAGTAAATAGAAGAATCGATCAGGTATCGAAGAGCTGTGTATCAGGTATGGCACAATGTCAGGACAGAATGCAGGATGAGATTGAAGATGTGAAGCATGAGGTGTTACAGATGACTACCGCGCAGATAGAAGATCGTTTGGCCAAAGAAGAAATAAAAGTCATGCAGAAGACTGATGAATGTAGAAAGGTGATAGAAGATGTTTCTGGAAGAATGATCAGATCCAACGCGGTGATAAATAATCAACTGCAAGAGTGTCGCGCGGAAGTGAGTCAGTCGAAGGCTGTCATGGGGCAAAACACTTCGGAACTGTGGAAAGTACAAGAAAAGTTGGCTTGTCAGGAGGTAGCAATCGCGTCACTTCAACAAAGGATCGAAGAGGAATGGCAAAGACATAGTTCAGGCGTAGAAGAGAAAACAGAAGTGAAGAGGCCATACAATCCTGTTCAATATCCAAGCTTAGATGGAAGGCGCAATATAAGTGATTCCAGTGGTACCTGCTGTGGAAGAAGTGCCCTCAATAGTACGGCGGCTTCTCGGAGCAAGGAACCTGAGGTGCACCCAAGTTATCGAAGAAGACGGATCAAGACCAGTTCGTCTGATGAGAGCGGGTATTCAGAAGAAGATGGATGGTCCCAGAAGACGGAAAGAAGAAGGAACCGACAAAGAAGACAGCTTTCTTCTAATGCCAACGAGAATGGAAACGCCAGAAGACTAACGAACCGTCGCAGAGTCTATTCGGAAGCAGCTCAGGACTACAGGGAGGAAATGGAAAAGAAAGAAGACGAAGAGGAATTGAAATTGCGATTAACGGATATAAAGTCGTTCACGCACTATCCACCAGAGAGAGGTGATTTGTCAGCTCAAGCATTTATCATACAGTTTGAACGAGAGTGTGCTCTAATGGGGGTGCGACCTAGTCAGGCGCTTAAGGTATTACCATTCGTACTAAGAGACGCAGTGCTATCATGGTATTATTCAAATGTGAATAAGTTCCTCACGTATGCCGACTTCAAGCAAATGTTCTTAAGGCATTATCATTCAGAAGATGTGACATGTGCTAAGCTAACGCGCCTCAAGACTGTACCTTTCAACCCTAAGGTTGACGGGAGTGTTGAACGTTTTGTTACGAATCGATTTTGTCAGATTAGGGACTTGGATTGACAGAGTAGTGAAGCCCAGATTTGTAACACCATCATAACTTTGCTACCAGTTCAGTATCAGAGACAGTTGGTTTCAACACGAGGACAGGAGTTAGCAGAAATTCTTGAAACAGTCCGAAGACTTGAACTGATTCACGACACATGGGAAGCAAGACGGAAGACAGGAAGAGATGGTGCTAGAAGATGGGAGGACGGTGAAGAGGTGATTACTCGTAAAGCTAAAGTAGGAGCTATATCGAAGGACCAGGAGGATAACAAGACAGAGCCTGCGTACACAAGAGAAGAATCACCGTACGAAGGACGAGATGGTGTACGAGGACGCGGGAACTATCGACGCGGCAGACGAGGTGGTCGTGCACGTTCTTGGAGAGGAAGAAGACGGCCAGAAAGGAAGTGGTCCACACACGAAGAATATGAAAGAGATGACCCGAGATCCTCCCAAGAGGATATTCAGCACCGTTGGGATCCTCGGGGAAGTCCAGATTCAAAAAACTAAATGAAGTATCCACCTCGCGGGTCGGAGGTAGGTACGACTTGTGTTGTGAGAAGACCCATGAGAAAAGTGTGAGTGAGGATATACCTGAGGAAGTGTATAGTGATGTATATAGTCCTTTATGTGTATGTGAGTTTGAGTGTAGGAATGAGATAAATATTTTTCGAGTTAAATTTCAATGTATAGCTGGACAAGAGTGGGAGTATAACACAGATTGTGAGAATATTGATGACGTGAAGACTGACTTTGAACGAATAAAAGAATGGTCTGGTATCATACGAGTAAGTGTGTTGGATGAAGTTGTGCAAGCACTTGTTGATAGCGGTGCGGAGGTGACGTTATGCAGTTTAGAGTTATGGAGAAGGGTTACGAAGATTATATCACATCCGAAATTGAAACCAGCACCCCACGTAGTTCTTGTCGATTATAGTGGAACCAGGAAGAAAATGGTGAAAGGAGAAGTATATCTTCCTGTGACAATTAAGGGAATACAGACGGATGTTCGAGCTTTTGTGGTCGACGGGCTCAACCAAGATCTTCTACTGGGTCGTGATTACATGAGCAAGTTTCAAGTCAGAATGAATTTTGGAAATGGCATAGTAACCATTCAAACTGGGGAACAAGAAGTCGTAGTACCCATGGTTCAAGCGAAGGAGGAAGAAAATACGTGTAATAATATGATTAATGAGTTGAGTGTGGATTACCATCTTCCTGTAAACGTCGTAGAAGAATGGAGTGAATGCGAATGTCATCCAGAGGAAGTATGCAGCTCACAGGTGTGTGGATGCGACCATGAAGATCTGAAAGAAGTTTTAAATCAGTGGAAGAGCGTATTGATTCAACAAGAAGATTCGTATAATGAAGCTAGGTCAAGGCAAAGAGATGATTGCAACCTGAGACGAATTACGCTAGCACAAATACAGGATCAAGCTCTTGTGGAATCTTTGTATGACCCGCTTGTTCAAGAGATTCAATGTTCGGCTTCCTGTCCAAAAAGTGTGGAAGTCATGGAAGTCAGGGAGAAAGCGACTGAAAAGAGTCTGTACGCTACCCCACAAGAAGTGAGAGAAGTGGTGCAGAAAACTCCTATTGCTCCCGAACACAAGGAAATGTTATTCAATGTGCTGATGAAGAGAAGAAAAGTTTTCGCCCATTTCCCAGGAAAATGTAACAAGTTTAAGTATACAATCCAGGTTTCCACTGAAGATCCAATTGTGAAACGACCTTACCCAATTCCACTGTGTTATCGAGATAAGGCGAGGGAGCAGATCCAAAAATGGTTGCGTCAAGGTATCATTGAACCTGCAGTGTCAAAACATCATCATCCCCTGGTAATAGTCACAAAGAAGAACTCGGATGAGGTTAGAGTCTGTCTTGATTTGGTCCAACTTAATAAATTCGTATCTTTGACAAATCTGAAGGTCGAACGCCTCGATGACCTCTTTGCAAGATTTAATGGGATGACCTGTGCAACGTCCCTCGACCTGGTGCATTCGTACTGTCAGATCGAGTTAACTGAGGATTGTAGGGATCTTGTAGCATTCTCTTTTGAAGGCCAGATGTATCGTCATTGCAGAGTACCCTTTGGTTACAAGAATGGTGGAGCTTGTTTAATGGCTGCGTTGCAGAGAGTGTTGGGAGTTGCTATTCTTGAAAAGATCTTACTGTATATAGATGATATTTTAATTCCCGGGACTGATCCAGTAGCTCACATCGAGTTGTTAGACCAAATATTGTATAAGTTAGAGGAAGCAAATATGACAGTCAATTTAAAGAAATGCACATTTATGGTATCTGAGGCAAATTTCTTAGGTTTTGTGGTAACACCGGTAGGAATAGCGAAAAATCCAGAGTACGTGGATCTGGTAAAGTCATTGCCAAGGCCAACAACTATTAAAACATTGCAACGGACCTTAGGATTTTTTCAGTGGTGCTCCAAGTTTATACATGATTTTGCTCGTAAGTCAGCACCTTTATACCAGCTGCTTAAACAAGGGAAGAAATGGACCTGGTTGCCTGAACATACGAATTGTTTCGAGGAAATAAAACATGAGATCTGTAAAAATATACTTTTGGTGCATCCAGATATGTCAAAAGACTTTATTATCATAGTCGACGGCTCAACTATTGGGACTGCTGCTATTTTGACACAAGATTATGAAGATGGGGAACGAGTTATTGGTTTCACTGGACACATACTTAAGCCTTGCGAATCTCGCTATACCATTACCGAAATAGAGATGTTGGGTGTTGTGAAAGCTATAAGAAAATGGCGTAATCTCTTGATCGGGCATCATGTGATCGTACAAACTGACCATCAAGCCTTAGTGCATTTTAAGAGCATAAAATATTGGAATACCAGGTTATATCGGTGGTGTATTGAAATGCAAGATGTGGAGTTGGAAATCCAATACATACCTGGAGTAACCAATGTAGCAGCGGATACTTTGTCTCGTATTACAGTATGCCAGTCACCTAGAATTGTTACAATTTTGAACTTCCATGTCCTTCCAGGAGATTTAGCAAATATGACCAGTGAAGATTGGAAGCAATACCAGCGTGAAGATCCACGGTTAATGAAGTATATTGATGCTCTGGAGCAAGATCAGACCAATGTACCAGAAATAAGTTGGGGTAAATCAGTACGTCTGTATTACAAGATCCAACAAGGTGTGCTGTTAAAACGTGATTTTCATTTGAAAGATAAATGGAGGATAGTTGTACAAAAAGTTTAGTAAAGAGAGTACTGAGATGTTACCATGATGACAGGGGTCATTTTGGATATGCAAAGACACACACGATGCTTCTAGAAAATTTCGTTTGGGAAGACATGTATACTGATGTGCGACAATACATCCGCAATTGTGTATTGTGTAAGAGACACAAAGCTGATCCTCATCCTCTCTCAAGGAAGTTACAGTCAGTCACAGTTTCGAGAGCCCGAGAGTTACTGTCAGTTGATGTGGTAGGGAAGCTTCCAACCAGCAAGTCAAACATGGCATATGTATGCACGTGCATGGATGTGTTTACCAGACATCTAGTAGCGTACCCAATGAGACGAGCTACAACTGCTGCAATTCTGAGATGCCTGGATTTGTATTTTATGCATCTAGGTATTCCGGACGCCATTATATGCGACAACGGACCATGTTTTGTATCCAGTAAGTTCTTAGGGTCAATGGCTAGTAAAGGAGTTAAAGTATATCACACCACACCATACCATCCTCAATCAAATCCCGTGGAGAGGATGCATAGAGAAATGAATAGGCTCTGGAGGTTGTATTGTGCTGGACAACATGTGGATTGGAGTAAGCACTTGTGGAATATCGTTATGTTACTGAATTATACTATTGTAGAGAATCTGAACGTTGCTCCAGTCCAAGCACATCTAAACGTGAAGGATGTAACGCCTGTGATAAAACGACTGTTCCAAGAGGAGGCTGATGAAGACGGAAATTCGTGGGACAACCGGCTACTTATGATTGCATACCGTAAGAAGTCTCAGATGGCGAAGAAAAATCAACGTACCAACGAAAAAATGACATCGGATCGGCATGCTATTATAGGCGATCTTATATTCCTCAGGGCACATCCCATCAGTGATGCAGCAGCACAGCATATAAAAAAGATGTTCGATCTGTACTCAGGACCCTACTTATGTGTTCGTAAGCCAAGTCTTAAGGTTGTGGAGCTGATTGATCCGAACAATGGAAAATCTATAGGACACCGATCCGAACATCAGTGTAAATTGTGGAAGCCCAGTAAGGAAGAATACTGGAAATGGCGGAAGAAGGCAGAGGAGAATTGTGCCAGTCAACTTTTGAAGGACTTGCCTGATGAATACTGCGGATAATCTGACGCTTACTTGCATTTCGGGAACAACATTTTGAATTTTTATAAAGATCCATCTTCTGAGCTTCGCCCCCTGAGGCCCCCTAAGACGGTGTATTACCAAAATAACATTTCAGATTTGAAAAACACATAGTCTTTTGCTACAATTACGCCAAATTTTACATTAATTAACATAAGATAGTTCAATCTTGCATGTCCCTACTGAGGACACCGGCGTCTTTCCGCGCGATTTTCGGCCGCGACGAGCAAAAAGAGATTCGTTCACCAAAAGAAAACAAAGAGAGTTAGAAGGTAATTTTTTGCTTTCAAATACGAATTAGGGCTTATATTTCCCTCGTATAAAGCTTTCTCGAAACAGTCGGCAGCCAGTAGGACGTCGACTGCAAAAAGACACTGCCGGCAATTTCTGTTAAAAACGACGTCGGAGAATGTTTCAATATCGCGTAAAAGTGGCAAAGAGTCGAATTTTGGAAAATGAATAGAGCCTGTATCTTCTTTAACCTCTACGGACCCCAGTGCTCATTTGAGTACATTCATTTTAATATTACGTAAACGTATGTCGTTTCATGTCAATTGCATCTTTACAAGTTTTGCTACTCAAGTACTCATTCGAGAATACATTTAGTGCACTCTGGGTCCATCATATGGCAGCTTTGAGTATACAGTGTACTAACTAGAAAATATTTAGAAATAATTTTTTCGAGCATTGAAAAATGCTGGTCCGTAGATGTTTAAGATGAAGTAAAAAAAACTGTCCGAAGGTTTTTCTTGTGAGTTGGCACTAATTCCATAAAATATGAATTGTGAAAGCGGAGTCGGCAGATAGTCGGCATACAGCGGACGGAACGACCTCTACAAATGATGGTTGTAAAGACGTCGAAACGTTAACGGCGTACCGACCATAAAAAAGGTAAATGTATGAAAAGAAATGTAGTAAAAGGGCAGCACGTAAACGGTATATGAGAAGTAATTTTTTAAAATTAAATAATTTTTTAGAAAACGCTAATTAGGCATGGATTGACACTTCTAATTCGAGCGGCAACCCTTCATTTCTCCCGGTGAACGTTGCAGCCCCTGCAAAGCAAACAACAAACGTTGCAAGCCCAAACAAACGTTTCTTTAAGATTTAAAAAATCTATGCTACCTTCGGAAAATACTTGAATAATTTTCTTTTCAAGAATTTTGCATCGGCATTTTAAAATGGCATTAATTTATAAATAAATAAATAAAACAAGGATTATTTTCTTCACCCACATATAACAGCAAGTGCTTATCTGCAAACATGTGTGTGGATTCGTCCACTGAAATTCAAAAACAATCTGTTTGTTTGAGAAGTTTTACCAATTCTGCACGCAACTGATCAGCAATAAACCTAGCAACAGTTGCCACAGTTTTATGTGTATACCTTAATTGCAAGCAAGAAACCCCTTACAGCCTATAAGACAGTTAAATCTGTTTCATAGATAAGCTACAGATTTATTTTAGAAGCTGTGACCATGATAATATATTTTTTTAAATTTTTATTCATTTATGAAATTTGCTTTCCATCTCTCCCTCTAGTCTAATATTAAGGTGCCCCCCCTACAGATTTTGGTGGTGGGAAATGCAAGCATAACAATTTTGGTAGGAGGGAAATTCCCCCTGTCCCTCCGGGATTTCGGACCCTGGAGTAGAATAGAGGCACTCCAGCTGAAATTTGATCCCTCCCGTTCTTAGAATTCGGTATCATTTCCTGGAATTGGTAGGCAAGTTTCGACAAGTCTTTAGTTGCTATGTTCATAGCCTTTTACGGCTACCACAGAAGCCCGTGGGAAAATTTCGGTTTATTTGACCCCCCCCGTCTCCCCCTACTCCTCTTTAGTTGCTATGTTCATAGCCTTTTACGGTTACCACAGAAGCCCCGTGGGAAAATGTTGGTTTGCTGTTGCTATGCTCATAGTCTTGGACGTCTACCAGATGTAAAAAGCAAGATAAAACATGCCTTTTCGTGTTCTTGTCGTTTATTGGCTAATAATTTGAATCCCCAAACCCTCCCTCCCCTCCTTCAAAGAGCGTAAGCGGAACGGATCATTCTTTTAGCAGCTGTTGCAAAGGAAGAAACGTCAAAAATTTTAAAGATGTCATCGTCAATGAGTTTATTAGATAAGCTTAATAAGCCATCAATGGTACCCTTTACAAAAATGCGAGGTTTGGAGATTGGTGTACCATTTCGTATTGTAAACTGTGAGATAATTACAACGGTATATGGTAGGAAGGCATGTGTGACATTTGAAGGAGGTGAAAAAGTGATTTTACCTGGACGTTGTACTGAAAAATTTGAAGTAGATAATGGTGCATTATTAACGTATTTACAAAGTGGGAATGTCTGTTTAATATATAAAAGAATGAAGATTAATGTATCTGGAAGTAACATGCACGATCTTGAATTTACTGAACTGGTTTACTCATCGTAAGTGTATGGTAGCATGTACAAACAAGATGAACCATGAATTTTCCTCTTCGCCCCCTTCCTCTTCATGCATGCGCAGTCATCTGTATGCATAGTGTCGTTATTCTGTGCTGACCAGCGACTGGAGTAACATGTCTTTGAGTGCCTGTGCGTCAACTATGGATGCCAAGAAAGAGTAGTTGTTAAATGTTGAATATGGACTTAATTCAATGAAAACGAAATTAATTTGTATTGGACTGGATAGTGATACATTTGAACCAGTGATTCGTGTTGGCAAAGGACTTGTGTTTGGAGTGGAGTTAAATTTGGCAGAGTGGGAGAAACTTGTACATTTAACCCCATTTGTTACGGACTATTTAAATTCTCAAGTGGAAATTACATTTATAAAATCTCTTGGTCGAAAAAACGAACTGGTGGTGCGAAAACTAATGGGTGAAAAATTAGTGATGTTAGAGAAGAAAGGAACACATCATTCTCCTCGAAACACTGTGTACTTAACTTCAAGTGATTGGCTTTATTTCTTGGAAATATTACCGTGTATTGAACATGCTGTGAAAAACAGTAAAGTTTGTAGTGTTGTGCTACGTGAATGTTTTGACTTGTGTACAGATACTATTCGTAATCATGTACAATCGCAGTGTCTTACATGCAGAGGACTTGCCGGAATCCATACCTGTGTAGATGAACAGAGTATTATTAATGGTATGAACATCAGTATTCCAAGTGTCTCTCTTGATAAGAACAGTGATGTGAAAAATGATGGTGAACGATTAAAATTGGAAATGAAAGTATTTTGCAAACAAAAACTCATAGATTCAATTATGGCTGATTTATATGATAGTGTATCGACACAGCCATGGTGGGGGGAAACCGATACTCAACCTTCGGAGGGTATCAATGAAGTGAACGACTCTTCATAAAGAAGGAGAAAATTGATTTGTTTTTTTCATGTATGCTAAAGAACGTAATATCAAATGTAATAAACATATATATATATAGTGAAAAGTGAAATGTTTTATTTGTGTGTGTTTTGTGTTCGTTTCATACACCTCAATATGATAGGATTTTTAAGCTATTTATAAGAAAAAATCCTAACATATTTTTTTCCTCGTATATTATAAGTGATACGTATAATAATAATAATAATAATCATAATGAAATCAAATTCTTGAAATGAATGTTAAAATAAAAATTAGTATTTGAAATTATTATTATTATTATTATTATTATTATTATTATTATTATTATTATTATTATTATTATTATTATTATACAACTTTGTCTTAAGTATGATAGGGCGTTTTTTTAATTTTTAAAAAATGAACTAAAATAATTAATATTAAAATTTTAAAAACAAAAGTCATATCATAATAATAATAATATTGAATTCACATACTTAATTTACGAAAGAATAACTGATTAAGTATTTGAATTCATTACTATTATGTAGTTATATGATTACATCATTGAATTAAAAAATCAGTTTTAGAATCTTTTTTTTAATCACTATGAGATTCTTTAATTCAATGACTTAAAAATATGTTTTATGATATGTGTATTTAATTACATAACTGATCATAAAACATATTTATTTATTAGGAAACGGAGAAAATAAGAAATAAAACATTTGTTTTCAAAGAGAAAAAAATAATACAAAGTGTTTATTGCTGATGAAAACTATTTACATAATAAAAACGACGGTAAGTATAGTACATTTTAAAAGAACGTTAGATTTTGTTTTCATTGTTCATGTGTTGATAGCATCACAACTGCCATATATTGTTCACTGATGATACTACTGCTGTTGATGTTGGTGATGAAACGTAGATAGAAGTCAATCTGTAGAATGAAGATGATGTTCATACACACGATGACGATCTTTTACTGTCTGAAATGAAAAAAATGAAAAACAAACTTAAAATTTATTTTTTCTATAATCATGAACAAATAAAACAACAAATAATAATAATACACACAAACACATTATAATAAAGAAGAAAAAGAAGAACAAATGACTACCTGCAATAATATGAAAAGAAAGTAATCAAAACAAACGAAGAAGAAGAATGAAGACATGATTACCTGTAAAAGTAAATACAGCAAGCGACGATCATTTTTTTCTGGAGTTGATGAGAAAGTGTAACGAAATTCATTTAAGGACTTTCCTTTAGCTTTGAAGCACAGAAAAAGATATGAATAATGCCCACATAGGGACGATTTCACACTTTGAATTTGTTTATTATTAAATGTATAAGAAGTGGAATTTCTACGTAGAAATTGAATATGTTGCATTACATATGGAGGAAATCCAAATGTGTCGAAGTAGTGGGCACGTCCGTCAGTATGAATATATACGGAAATCCAATGTGTGCCAAGTTTGTTCGAGGGATCTGTATTTATGATGATAGCTGCAGGTAGTGGAACATGTGCTGGTAATTCATTGGCTGCATATACGCCAACGAAATGATTGTGAAATAAAGAATTTGTTTGCAAAGCATTCAATAAATCTAGTGTAGAGGACATCATGTATAAAAATGCAGACATGTACATATATGATATGATATTTAAATAACGTACCTTTAAAAATCCATGATGATGTTCCTCTGATGATCCACTTCTAAGAGAGATTGGAATTCTCCATACACAATGCAGGAGATAGGTGCTGGTAGAGGCTTTCGTAAAATGAACTTCCAGACGAACACAGCCATGACGTATTAGATTCCAATGCTGCACAGCGCTGGATTCTCCATCTTGAGTAATGTCGAAAACAAAGATAGTGTATCCTTGAGGAAAGTCAAGGCGAGGAATATTGTTGCCATGATTGGAAAAGTGAATGCCTGATCCACAGAATAAGGTATGATATGAGGAAACATAAAGGTTGTTTTCGAAATTTGGTTGTAATGGTTTTGAAGGTACAGGTTTCACATCAATGTATAAAGAGAAGAAATTGATGTCAAAATGTTTGAAATGAAATGGATTTAAGTTATTGTTCCTGTATAGGCATCATTTTGTGTAAACGCCACAATCACTCGAGTTGGTAATACTCCCATAAATAAATTATCAATTGTTTTTGATTGAAGATCCTTTGGAATGACGAATGACTTCATTTGCACTCTTGTGAGAGGATATTTGGCTGTTGTTGATTGTAGAAGCTTGTTATGTGCTAGTTTTATTGTAGGACTAGCATTAATCTTTTTAATATGTAAAGCAGCGTCTAAAATGTTCACTTTAGCCTCAACAGACGCATCACTAGCAATGAGACAATAGTTTGGTTTTGCAGGAATTAACTTGAGACGTAATTCTACTCCTTGGATTAAAAATTTATCTTGATTAAAAATATCACAATGAAGATGTCCAAGCATGTCGAATTTTGCACTTTTTGTTTTGTTAATTCATAACGTTGTTTAAATCCTTTATTACCACTAGATGTTGCATCCATATGTCCAGCAGTATCTTGAAACCAGAATGCACATTGAAGATGAGTATTTTTAGCAGAATCATCATAATTTAACAGTTTTTCAATGTATGATCGATATGGATGATTATGAGATGGAAATGAAATCAGTTTGTTATTTAAATACACTTCCACTTCACTGAACATAGAATTTAAAAAGTCATTAATAGGAGCCACAGCTTTATCAGTTTCACCAAATGCTGATCCATCAGGCTTAACGATTTGAGCTTCGATGTAAAGAAGAGTATGTGGTAGATCTATGTATTCATCACTTGTTCCTGGGATGACAAACTCTATAGGAGCATTATCAGCTAGTGAACTGATTGGTTTGTATGTAACAACATGATTATCCAATATACTGGTTTGCGTTGGTTTTGTAGAAAAAATATCTAGTTCACTTTTTACACACTCGCAGGATTGATGATGTAAGAAAGCCATAATGGTGATGATTTAATCAAAGATATAGTGTGATAACTTCCTCTTCTTATAAGACTGATTTTTCTTTGTTTTCTGTGTACGTTTCCTCTTGCCCTTCTTCTTCTTCTTGCGCTTGATGATGTGTAATGATGAAGGGTTAAAGATGGAATGATGTGTAATTCTTCTTTTCCTTCGTTGATATCCAGATCCTAGCATAGATTTCAGTTTATTTTTTGCTTTATCTTGCAAGACGGATCTCGCTTCACCCATTCGTTGATGAAAGGATTCGTTAATAGGTTGATTGTCGATGATGACATCAGTAATAACGTTTGCTCCAGATTTTAAGAATTCCTTTCCTACTGTTTTAGCTCCTTGTTTTACTAGTGGCATGACAGAACGAAATAATCCTCCAAAGAAACTTCCAATACCATGTCCAACTTGATAAGGGGAACCAACATAAACGTTTCCAGTTCCAGAAAGAGCTTGTTTTTGATAATAATGT
The DNA here is from genome assembly GCF_964235325.1 of Thermobia domestica. Lineage (NCBI taxonomy): Eukaryota > Metazoa > Arthropoda > Insecta > Zygentoma > Lepismatidae > Thermobia > Thermobia domestica. Next base: position 267,951,138 of record NC_137460.1, on the reverse strand, counting down.
TAATATGGATTATTCATATTTGTCGATGTTGACGCACTGGTCGAAAATGTAGTTTAACGCATACAGTTCCGAAAGTGAATGCCAGTGGAGAGCCTGTACTATCTGTTATATCTATTTTGATGTGTTCAAAATGCATCTTCTCTATAGGCACATAATGTGGCGGATTAAAAATTTCTATAACACTACTTCCAAATGTATGATTCACAGGATTCATATTTATGATACGTAATAATGGTGCTACTGTATCTCCAACAAATACAGATTGAATTATATCACAATACACATACATTGTAGATGGAAGTCCTAAACGTAAATTTGGAATGCTTTGGCCTTGTTGCATATCCTTTAAATCAACGCTTGGATCAAACCCCAACATCGCACTAACACTTGGTGATAATGCAACGTCTACATCTATGTCTTTATGAAGACGTCGTATAAAACAGGCATTACTCTCACGAGTATAAGAAATATGTAAATTTGTGAATCTGTTGTACGTATTTATTATCTTTATCAATTCTGATATGACAGTGTAATAACGTACAGGAATAGTTATAAATTTCCATTCACCACTTTTTGCAGGTTTGTAAAAAATTTTATTATTTTCGTCATTAATATTTAATATTGAATGAGGATAATGAATTTCAACAATAGCCACTTCCCACTTTTCATGGAATTCCATTCTTTGATGAAGTTTCGTAGTGTATGATGTTAAGGTGTTGTCAGGAAAATATTCCATAGAACTATTACTGGGAAGCGTAACGTAAAAATCTCCATCAGGTTCCATTGTACTTCTCGATCTTCTTTACGGATGATGCAGGTATCCAGGAATCGAAAGAAGAAGGATATCCTTTCCAATGAACAAGATATTCTTTTCTGCTGCCTTTTCTTCTTGTACGTATGATTTTATCTATGTAAAATGTATTTGATAACGTCACAGGTTGTAATTCCTCTCTGTAAAATAATCCATCCAGTGGTTCCTTATTTAAATCTTCAATTTCATAAACAGGCGGATCTCTTGGTATTATCTTCTTCACTTTAAATATTTCCCAAGTCCAATTTGCATATATCCTTTATCAAATGTACGTTTAGTTTTTCTAATTCGTACTGTATCACCAATCTTAAGATGTTTGAGAAATTTGGATTCTTCTTCTTCTTTATTTTATTATCATATTGATTATGCTATACTTGTAATAGGTTATTTTGAGAAACATTTGCAGGTGACATCTTTATGCTTGAATGATAACCTTCATTGTATGATTTCACAAGAAGAGGTAATACATTTAAATAATTATACGTTTGATACTTTGTAAAATACTTCCACATTTTTTCTTTTAGAGTTCTGTTAAAACGTTCTACAATACTAGCTTTTATATCAGGATTTTTAGTTGTAATATGTTTTATTTTATTGTCCTCTGAGTACTTTTGTATTGTTTTATTAGTAAACTCACTTTCTTTATCTGTTTGGAATGTAATTGGTTTTCTGTCTTTGAACACAGTTTGCAATGCTTTTAAGACATCATTTGTACTTTTAGATTTTAATGGCACAGCCCATGCATATCGACTGAACACATCTATCACCGTAAGAATATAACGATATCCATCATTAAATTTAAGAAGAGATTGAAGATCATTAATATCACTTTCCCACTCATCATCAATGTTATTCACTACATAGAAATCTCTTTTAAAACGACGACGTACAGGTTTGTGTAACGTATATGTTGTTTGTTGCAGTAACCATCTTCTTATACAATGTATAGGAATTTTCTTCTTTGTAGCTATCCACAATTTTTTAACAGTTGAAAACGAGACAGGATGTGAAGGGTTGTAGTAAATCTTGCTTAACTGTTTGTTTACGGTTTCCACCTTGACCATACTGGACGTTTACAGGCACGTTTCCTTTTCCTTATAGGAGATATTACTTTTTCCTTTTCTTCTTCTTCTTCTGCTTCTTCGTCGTCTTCTGGAAACGATTTCAGAGGTACTTTTTCCCTTGACGATGATGCTGTTGGTGATGCTTTAGTTCGTCGTAAAATATATGACAAACGTTTTGGATTTCCAATAAGTTCTTGAGGTGTGTTATTAGAAGATAAATAATTACAAAATTTCTCCCATCCCGGTGGATTTGTGTGTTTCCGGGGTCGCGACACATCAGAAATTAAATCTACAATGTGAGATCCTTCTAGTTTATCACCTCTCATGTAAACAGTTCCTTTATTATCCCACGTGATATTATCATCATGTTTCATTCTATGTAGTAGTAATTCAGCTCTTTTACGAAACATTTTGGGTATAGATAATAATATTTCTTCTTCTACTTCAGGCTTCTCTGATTTAGTTGACGTAATTGAAAGTGTCACAGGTTCTTCTTGTTTTCGTATTAAATGTAAATATTTTTGAAGAATATTATTATACTGATTCCACTTTTCTTCATCACTAAGCGATGATAACTGTAAAATCTCTTGCATTTCTTGATCCAAATTAGATTCACGTTTCTCCAGGGCTGATGATGATGATGATGATGGTGTTTGTATACGATTCAGAAGTTCAGGTGGAAATAAAATCATCTTCTTTCCGTGTTCCATTGTACTAACGGAATAGTAAACTCGATAATGCACCAGTTAAAATAGGAGCTAATAATGCCGGTAGGAATCCACCCTGCTGCTGCACTAATAAATGCTTCTTCTTCTTTTGGATGGAGTTTCCTTTCTTCACAAGATATCGAAGCATCCTCTTGTATCGCTTTAATCTTGCTTTCTGTATCTTTGTAAGAGGTACATTCCCTTTTAATACATTATAACAACATTCGCAAATACTTCGAATCACTGAAGAGTCTGCATTGACCAGTATAGCTTTAAGTAATTTAGGATTTGCTTTGCTCAACGTACGAAGAAGATCTCCGTGTTTTACTCTTGGAGTCATATTGTCAGAATGAAGAAACACAGTTTAAAACAAACATTATAAACACATCTTCTTCTTCTTCTATTTCGATGGAACATAAACGTTATGATAAATATCATCAGGAAAGATATTTGTTTGAAAACGAAGTTCATCTGGCGTATCCTGTTTTAAACCAATAAAGAAATATCCATATGGTAACTTTGTTGCGTCGTTGAAACTTTCTTGAAGAAATTTTGGATTCTCAGGAGTTAGTTGATAACTTAAATGTTTAATTTGTGATTTATCTCTTGGATTTTTAAATAATACGAGATAAGAACAATTCAAGCTCATATCTCTGCTTCCTTTTCCCTGATGAAATATGTTTTGTGTAATAAATAGTACACTAAGATTTCTATGATGAGAACCCTTTGTAAAGAAATCAACTATATTGCGGTTCACTTCACATATTTGATCATCAATAATAATAAGAAGTGGTCCAGTTTCAGGTAAAAAGTCTTTTGTTCGAGGTAGTCCTTCAATAAATTGTACTTTTGTCGAAATTTCTCTGTATGCATTTTGCCATTCTGCATAGTACCAATAAATATGACGAAACGATGTATTAACCATACGTGATAAATTGGACAGGAATCGTATTACAAAGGAAGTTTTTCCACATCCACTTGGTCCGGCAAGAATACATGAAAAGGGATGTTTCCACGTCGTGTCCATGTTAAAGAGTATAATCATTCTTTCCTTATACGTATATTTATAAAGGGCCTTATTACATTTCTCTTCTTCTTTTGTTGGAAGTAGTGTAGCCATATGGAAGAGTATCATATGAATTTGGTATTCTACGTCGTTTAATATAATTTATCTTATAAATTTTTGTTTCGGGCATGCTGAAGATAGTATGGTCTTTCCTGCGGCAATTTTTTTTCTCATTGGTAATTTTGACTTCCGTGGGACGAGATTCTTCTTCTTCTTCTGCATCCTCTTCACTATCTACTATCATTTTCTTCATTACATCAAAATTTAGGTGTTTTGAAGATTCATAGTTTAATGAAGAGCCTCGTATCTTGCATACTTGAAACTTCTTCTTCGTACTGGGATCAAAAATACGTAAGCTGTAATTCTTCGGGCCCGCCGATACATATTCTGAAATATAGGCTTCTTTACCATATTCGAGGACTTCATTTGTTAAATCGCCTAAAAAGTCACCAGTTGGAATTGTACTTTCACCAGGTTTTTGCGTATAAATGACGGAATCAGTATCAAAATATAATACTCTTTCTTGTAGTTGATCTAAATATTTGTACAATTCTAATCTTGCTTGTGCTGTTGTGTACGCGGCTATGACAACATTTACTGTTGGTAGTGAAACAGGAACGTCATCGGTGTATTGCCAATATACATATAACATGTCATCATTTACTGGAAATAGTTGATAACCATCTATATCATGAGATGTTAATTTCTCATATAAATCCTTGGGTTCATTAATAATGCTGACATGACCCATGTTCTCACGTTGACCAAATTTTCCCCAAAATGAATTTAGCATTAATTTAGCTAAACTTCTAAGAGCTGGATTATGTCTAATTTTGTTCTCATCTAGACGTATTCCTTCCTTTTCATAAAATTGCTGAATGTACTTCTTCTTTAATTCATCTGTTTCACACCATGATGGCCATCCACTAGCCTCTGTTTTTGCTTTCAGGAAGGTATTTATGTATTCAGCAAAAAGCCGCCACTTTTTGTTTTTTCATCATATTGAACAACGTCATATGCCCATATGTCATGAATATCTATTATTTTGTATCCTTTTTCTAATGCCTTTCTTACTTCATCTGCTACCCATGTTTCATGTAGAACTCGGTCTTCATCGTTGTGATTACAAGGTGCTTGGTTTAATTCATCACAACATGTACGGCAGAGTGGAAACATCAATCTATCATTTGATTTATAAGGGAGGACAGGATGAAACAGTTGTTTTGGAGGCAAAATACTGAGCTTAACTAATCCTTCTACTTCTTCAATGGTGGGAATATTTGAATCTCCAGGCAGATAGATAGTAGGATGACGAATTGGAAACTTCTTAGTCTTAGAGATAAATGGATAAAGTGAAATAACATCTTTGTATTTTATGGTTTTCCTTCAGATTCTTGTGCTTTATGATACAAACGTATGGCATTCACACGTCCTCCATAAAAAGCGTCACGAGGATTTAATGGTGTTTTCTTTGTATACGGATGATTACTAACATACTTCTTCATCTCTTCATTTCCTGCCAATTGCTTTTTAAATTCACAACCCCATATTTCATGCACTTCACAGCCAAAATCTTTTAATTTTTGGATTTTCTTCTTTGTTGCTTCATATCGAAATTCCATGGTATCTGTAGCATTGTTATAGATGGGTTTATCTCTGTCGTTAGGGTAACACTTGATACAAGCATGCGTCCAGCATCCCCCATACTCCCACACGTGTATTTTTCCTGTATTGGGTTCTGTCCATACACCATCTACTTTCATTGATGCTATTCGTTTTTCCTTACTACGTGCAGCATTCGTAATTTGGTTGTTTCTGTTTTTTTCTTCCCAAGCTATCCATTGTACTGCTTCAATTGATTGTACATCTCTCCATCGATATCCGCTCTTTGGTATGATACCAATTGTATTTTCCTTTAAGAAATTTCTACGATACACTAAATTACATGCACTGGCAATTGTAATGCATTCAAGTAAGGGATTGACATTAGTTTCAGATTCAAATGTATTCATAAAGGAAATACAGGCTTGACGTAATACTTCGACATCCTGTACACAATACTTGATGAGTTCTTCTTTCATTTTAAAGGTGTCGTTTTGATGTTCGGTATACCATTCGAGAAATTTGCGTCTTTCGTCTACTTTCATAGTATCTGCTCCATAATATTTAATGTCTGGAAGCGGCCCTTCATAGGTTTGGTTCTCACGTCGATTAAAGAAGTGTGGGAAATATCCTTTGCACGATTGAAGCCCAAATGCACCACTTAATTTACTTAAGGGCATAGGAAGAAAGCTTAGTGAATCGATGAAGGTTACGTTTCCTATTTTAAGAGAGAGAATTTTTGCTCCATTCATGATTACTTCTGACGTCCAATTCATCTTCTCAACCATGGTCTTAATGATGAAATGTGCGTCATATCCCTTTGAATTATGGGCAACACAGGTTACTGATTTAATGTTTGGTCGACGTTGTTGAAGATGTTTTAGAAAATCTTCTATTACATTTTCTCCGTCAAAAATATTTTCTCGCTTTCCACAAATGACACAATCATTCTTGATGTTGTTATCTTCATAACATTGGTAACATACATGTTGACTAACCAAGACATTAGGAATATGTTCATATATGTTTGCGTCCTCGTCTTCTATTTTCGTATCTTGTGTGCATTCAATATCATAAAACAGAATCATAGCTTTCTTCTCCATGATGATTTTTTCATTGGCTTTTTCCGATTTTCTTCTTTCATTCACTTTCATGTAACATTCATGATCGGATGGTACTATATCATAGCAAACATTGCAATATGTTTCACCACATACGTGAGTTCCTTTTTCATTTACTACATAAATTTTCAAACACTGGGCACAAGATTTCACAATGGAACATAAAGGCTTTCCGTTTTGATAAGGAGCTGACTTGTGATAATCGAAGCATGCCTGGCCATAAAATTCTCGATTACAATCATTGCAAGTAATATGGGTATCTTTAAAATCACATGGAGGCTTCTGATGACAACGATAACATACAGCTGTACAATGTTTCAAATGATCATGTTTTTTTTTCATATTTCTTATGACAGCTTTCACAATAATAACTACAGCTAAAACATGCTGTCAAGCTTTCAATGACGTTGTAGTGGTTATCTATAAACAGTAAATTTAAAGCAGTTCTCTCATTATCACTTGGTGGAGCTTCAAACATAACATCACATCCTGAAAATCCCCTATACACTGTGATTTTATAATCCTTTAAATATTCCTGAAATTTACGAGTTTCAGGAATTCCACCACCATGACTGAGATCTACGTCGGCAGCTTCACACAGATCTTCTACTTCTTTTTCTATTATATAATTACTTTGATTTTTTAGATATCTATTATATTCAGTTTGATTTCTTCCCTTGTATTTTTTCAGTCCTATGCCAACGACGATTGCATGCGCTAAACATTTTGTTGCTTTGTTCTTAATTGTGATAATACCACTTTTTGCCTGTACATAATCGTCGGTATTCATAACATGTTGTTTCAAACAACCTTGTCCTCTTGGCATACGTACATGATGAAAATTTACGATGCAATCTTCATTTATAAAAAAAGCCGCATTACTTTGCAGTATTTTCTCATAACTTGTCCATAGAACTTCTGCTGAGAGATTTCTTGCTTCTCTGAACGATAACCAAAAAGGGCGGTGTCCTTCTCTCTCATTTGTAATTGTTATTCCTACGTAATCATGCTGGTCCACATTACGTAGTAAATAATCTAGTAGTGCCCGTAGACTTGCTTCAATTGCCGTAAAAGGGTTTTCATCTGCACGCACGGTGGCTAGACGGAATCGTAGAATTCTACCCTCCATATTGTATCTTCTGTATTGTCTTCTTCGTTCTTCTATTATATGAAATCTATTGTGTCCATCATTACGGTTGTTATTTCCGAATCCTACTTGAATATTTGAATTTCGTTGTGCTTGAAATACGATTAGCAATTCGTCCATTCTTTTTTCTATGTCGTCTAAATCGACTTCCATTTCTTCGTGTTCTGTACTAGCCTCTGCTAATATTTCCATAATTGAGGGATATATTACTTCTTCTTTTCTGGGATCGGGAAACAAATTGTTAATCCAATTTTCTAGTTCATTCTTGTAAAACTTATCATCTTCTTCTTCTATCTTCATCTCTTCCTTATTGTAATCCTCTCCTATTATTTGGGAAAACGTGAGATTTAGCAGCTCTTCTTCATTTCTCCTTTCTTCGACGTCTTCTTCTGTTCCTTCTTGTAACCACTTTATAATTTCTTTAATACGGCCTGATGCTTCTTCTGTTATCGTTCTATTGCTATCACTGTTCAATATTTGTAATAGTTCTTCTTCATCATATTCTTCTTTTTCTACTGGAATTTGAATTTCAATAGTTTCTCTTTCTTCTTCTGTTGCTGATGCTGTTGCTGTTGCTGCTTCTTCTATTCTTTCTTCTATTTTCATTTGTTCTTCTCCGTCTTCTTCTTGCATTTTTTCATGATGATTTATTTCCATTTCTTCTTTTGCGTCTTCTTCTTCTTCTTCTTCTTCTTGCATTTCTTCTTCTTCTTCTTCTATCCCGATTATGGCATTTATTTCACTTAAAAGAACTTGCGTTTCGTTATTTACGTCCACTACCTCTTCTTCTTCTTCAATGTCATTAATGAAGACCGTAATCTCCTTCAGTAAATCTTGCGTACTCTCTTTTGCCATTTTTCTTCCTCAGATGTATATACGTAATGCAATATATGTAAATGGTATATGTAATAGTATATGAATATGATATATAATAGTATATGTAATAGGATATATAAATCTTATTTAAATGGAATATATATGTATATAAATATTTGAAAGGATATATAAGCGTTTAAAAGAATATACGAATAAGTAAAAATGTGATATATAAGTAATTAAAAAGGAATAATAATAATATCAAGAGGAATAGGGAAAAGGATTACACTTATCTTTATTTGTATGCAACCTAAAATAAAAAAGAAATGAATTTTGTTACTTATAAATCAATATATATTAGATATATAAATATATACTATATAAGACAGAACTTTATGATGTCAATGAAATAATCTCTCATCATACCTTTTAAATATTTTTAACTTTTCTTCCTATTCCACGGGATGAGGGGTGAAACAAATGTATGCTCACAGTCTCTTTCAGATGTATTGACTAATGAAGATATGTAGATTACACGACCTTTTATACTTATTCTGTTTTAGAATTTTATCGTTAATTTTAGTGAACGCGAAATCCGTATTTCCTCCTCCTCTCTACACGTCTTTTCTTTTATACTGTCATTAATTTTAGCGACCACAAATTCAATCCTATCTTCTTTACAACTTTACGAAAAGATGCTATTGACTTTCCCCGGAAAACCGTTCCTACATATGTCTTACTTATCTTATTCATATGCTCCCCTTAACGTGTGAATGAGGGAGGGAAGACATTTTAAACTAAAAGATTTCATCTCTTTTTCTTACGTGATACAGCGTTGACTTTCCCCCCGGAAAACCGTTCCTACATGTGTCTTACTTGTCTTATTCATATGCTCCCCTTAACGTGTGAATGAGGGAGGGAAGACATTTTTAACTAAAAGATTTCATCTCTTTTTCTTACGTGATACAGCGTTCATCTTTAGTGCACGGGAAGTCACAGGTTGGAATCCGGTCACGATATGGAATCAACACTAGGAAAACTATGGAATCGATACTAATATTGTTTATTTTATATTATTTTACGTGTAAGAATACCACCCCCGGGAGCCCACAACTTTTTACCCCTTAGATGTCATGTTACTGATTTCAAAGTGTCTTTATTGAATACGACACCTTCGAAAACTATAGAATCGATACTAATATTGTTTATTTTAAATTATTTTACGTGTATGAATATCACCCCCGGGAGCTCACCACTTTTTACCCCTTAGATGTCATGTTACTGTTTTCAAAGTGTCTTTATTGAATACAACACCTTCTAAAACTGTGGAATCGATACTAATATTGTTTATTTTAAATTATTTTACGTGTATGAATATCACCCCCGGAAGCTCACCACTTTTTACCCCTTAGATGCCATGTTACTGTTTTCAAAGTGTCTTTATTAAATACAACACCTTCGAAAACTATGGAATCGATACTAATATTGTTTATTTTAAAATATTTTACGTGTATGAATATCACCCCCGGGAGCTCACCACTTTTTACCCCTTAGATGTCACGTTACTGTTTTCAAAGTGTCTTTATTGAATACAACACCTTCGAAAACTATGGAATCGATACTAATATTGTTTATTTTAAATTATTTTACGTGTATGAATATCACCCCCTGGAGCTCACCACTTTTTCCCCTTAGATGTCATGTTACTGTTTTCAAAGTGTCTTTATTGAATACAACACCTTCGAAAACTATGGAATCGATACTAATATTCTTTATTTTAAAATATTTTACGTGTATGAATATTACCCCCGGGAGCTCACCACTTTTTACCCCTTAGATGTCATGTTACTGTTTTCAAAGTGTCTTTATTGAATACAACACCTTCGAAAACTATGGAATCGATACTAATACTGTTTATTTTAAATTATTTTACGTGTATGAATATCACCCCCGGGAGCTCACCACTTTTTTACCCCTTAGATGTCATGTTACTGTTTTCAAAGTGTCTTTATTGAATACAACACCTTCGAAAACTATGGAATCGATACTAATATTGTTTATTTTAAAATATTTTACGTGTATGAATATTACCCCCCAACCCTCGACAAGTGAACTTTATGTTAGATAATATTATTACATGAGTACTGTACTTTGATCTAAGGGAATATTTTAACTACTTTCGTCCTTTTAAAGTAATATCACATACAGCTTAGACTATAATATGGAGAAAATTGTACAAAGTTCAACTTCCTAGATCAACTTAAAGAAATGGAGAAATGTTCTCTTATTTGAGAATAGACAATTGATTTAACTTGAAGATTTGTCCCCATGTTGAAATCGTGGGGTGCTGTGGATCAGTGGCAAAGCGTTCACCTCCGGTGATTGGGGTCCCTGGTTCGATCCTAACTAACGCTGCTGAACGGAACGTTAAACTCAAAAATCAATCAACATCATGTGTACATGGGTAACGACATCCGAGATGAATAGGCAACACTAGTTTTGTCAAGTTTTAGATCTCAAACACTGTTTTAATATTACCTAAAACACACACACACACACATACATATCTTCGCTTCGTGTTTTCTGAAACCATGACCTAAGATAATGTTGACGCGACAGCTGGAGAACAACATTGAAATACAAAACATGTTCTGTTATCTTATTTTTCTGCTCTTTCCAAGTAGACAGTGCAGATACAGAAACTCTCTCAGTTCGTTGACTTATGTATGTGTATTTAACGTTAGATTTCACTCTTATTAACATTAGAAAATTATGAAATTAACTTCAGTGCCTCAGTGGTAGAGTGTTCACCTCTGGTGCATGAGGTCCCGTGTTCAAAACACATGTCTTTTTTCTATATACTTGTCATTAATTTTAACGACCACAAATTCCCTGCTTCCTTTACAACTTAACGAAAAGATGCTATTGACTGTCCCCGGAAAACCGTCCTTATCATTTCATTTTAACGTTCCAGAGGGCACGGTGGCTCAGTGGTAGAGCGTTCACCTCAAGTGCTTGGGTCCCTGATTCGATCCCAGTTCGTGCCCTATGAACTTTGGGGTGGACAAACATCGTATGCGTGGATTTCCCTTCGGAGTTCACCAGTTTCCTTCAACTTTCTTCATTACATCATTTCATTCATTTTTTAATTATCACCTCGCCTTCATTAGCCTAGTAGACGTAACCGTAGGACGTAAAACTCGGTGGACAAACACCGTGTACGTGAATTTAATCCAACATTTCATTCATTCATTTCTCATCACCATCGTCCCGGCGGGAGCTCATGTGATTCGGATTCCACGTTAATCAGTAGGTCCACGTCTCATATAGCCTCGCTGCTGAAAGGGACGCTGAACTAAAATCAACTCATCACCATCGCCTCCATTAGCATAGCCGACATAGAAAGACAGACAGACCTTGTTGGCTTTATTGTTGGCCGTAAAACTCTTCATTGTTCAAAAGATTTCATTTACAGACAGAAAGACAGACAGGTATACATCATATTATCAAAATTAAAACACCAAGTCTACAGACACTTCTTGCGTCAATTGCAATGCGAGCCAGAAAACATTCAAGAATTCCATCTTATCATTTTCTTAGAAAAAACGTACAGCGAAGAGAAGTATCATACAAGTTCACTTATAGATATGTGTTTTTAACTAGGTCAGTCTTGTTATCTCGTTGCAATACGAATCATCAAAACATTTGACAATGGCATCTTATCAGTTGCTCTTGAAACTAAACCATTTTAAGATGTAGTTCAATGTACTAACAAACAGAGAAAGAAAGAGACTAGCAAAACAGACATTCACATATATGTCGGCAACTGCTATCTAATTGCAATGTGCGTCAGAAAACATTCAAGAATTTCATCTTATCTTTTTCTCAGAAATCAACGTTCAGTATCATACAAACTCGCTTTCTCTATCCAACACGGCAAACGCGAAGTAAATACATTGTCTGAAGTACATTTATAGTTAAATGAAAACCTAACATATTGTTTTATTCTTTCAGGAATAATCATAGACCGTAATATTTTTAATAATATATTTTTTACTTACCTATTTTAATTAAATCGTCTGATGATAACACTTATTCTCAGCTTTAGGCATCCAACGGATCAACCACGTACAAAGACACACACACACTCACTAACTATTACAAATATGAAGTGAAAGTTTTTACGCGGAAGAGGATCGACACACACTTTACTCTTCTAACTCTGAATCACAAATGTTCTCTGTATACACACACACACACACACACACACACACACACACACACACACACACACACACACACACACACACACGCGCGCGTGTTTGTCTTAGAGAAACATGTTTCAACAAGTTCGATCATGCCGACCATAATCGAAAACATATCTCGTTACGATTTCAATACATAAGATAATATCTTTCACATCAAGACTTGAGAAAGTCATGTTTCATTTTGTTTACACAGGTATCTATATGGGACTGTATTTCAATTCTAAATTTCGTTGACGTAGTTTTTTCTGCTATGGGAATATATTATATTGCAATTTCTCGTCACGACTTAGCAGCAAATTCATTTGGCATAATCTGATCTTTAATTTCTCTACATAAGTGATTTTAATTACTTGTCATAACAGACATCATCATGTGAATATTCATATAACACATTTCACATTCTACGATTTAAACAATATGATATGCTATGAGAAGCTACCGTTATTAGAATCCATTCGCAGGAGGTCTGGGGGGAGGAGTGTATAGGTATGTGTTTCGTTACGAGACTCATATAGGTTCCTTGTGTCACGTCTTTAAAAAAATTGTGAAATACAATATTTACCTTAGCAACTAAGTCAATTTCGTGAGAAGCTTTGATCATTTGACTATCACGTCTTCTACAGACACTTTGTGAGAATAAGGCCAAGGGGCTAATCAACACGATTTTGCATGGGTATGTGTTTCGTTCTGAGACTCATATAGTGTGTCTAATCTCACGCTTTTAAAAAAATCATGACATATAATATTTACATTAGCAACTAAGACCAATTTCATATAATCTGCTGTGAAGCTTCAATCATTTGAATCTCATCCTTTCAGTTCATAATCTACAGTCATCTCGTGGGAATAGGACCAAGGGGCTAAATCGCTTATGCTCTTTGGCTTTCCAGGAGGAGTAGGGGGTGACGGGGGGTCAAATAAACCAAAATTTTCCCACGGGCTTCTGTGGTAGCCGTAAAAGGCTATGAACATAGCAACTAAAGACTTGTCGAAACTTGCCTACCAATTCCAGGAAATGATACCGAATTCTAAGAACGGGAGGGATCAAATTTCAGCTGGAGTGCCTTTATTCTACTCCTGGTGTTGCCATAGCTGTATAAACTTCGAAAAAGTGTATTTCTTTCCGATTTTTACATTCTTCTTCATTTACGGGTTGGGCACGGGAGGCCCAAAAGTTACCTCGTTAGAATCTGTATCCCATAAATTTTTAACGAGGTATTCTTCTTATCTCTGTGACAATTAGGGACGTCGCTAGGGCTGCCAAAGTCAGGGTAGACGACAATATATAAATATATACAGGATGATTCTCATAGGTACGTTGTTCCGAATTTTTTATCCCTTGCTATTGTATCTTCATCTTTTCATTTTTTTATATGATTGTTCCGAATGTCTGGCGTACATGTAATATTATTCTTTGGCGTATTGCAAATAATAGTGTTGGCAGCGTCCCACAATTTTCAGGTAATATGTTTTACTTTTATAAAAATATATACTGAAAAAAGGGTAAATTCAATATGCCTCTGATTCCCCCTCGCAAGCCCAATGGCGATACACATGGTATCACTATTTAGTATGTTCATTTATCTTTATTGATGCCTTTTTTTATGCTTGTAGCTCCTTTGGGGAGAGAGTTTTACCTCTAAATGCTGAGGGAGAGGGGAACAAAAGCATTAAATTTGCCCCCTACCTTTTTGTAGTGAGACCTTTATGTGAATGAAACGCACACCATTGGAAACGTTTATCCTTCCTGAAGAGACAGACACCTAAATAATCCTTCTACGTTAATGAGGAGCCGAACTACGGAGGCTTAGATTGCTGGCTCAGCATTCGAGCAGTTGGTCCTGAAAAGGTCAACGCTTTGGCCCTTGTACTTCAAGAAAATACTAAAATCTTGTATACCACAGTCATTATTGTCAAGCGAAAGTTCAAGTATTTCATCTTTTTTAAACTTACTCTGAGCCATATTTCATGAATAGAAATGTCAGAAATAAAGGAAAACAGGTGGAATTAAAAAGCAAATAAAAGAAGCAAACGTTTACGCGCCGGTCACACTGGGTGCGTTGGATCCCAAATACTCTTTACAAACGTCTTGTATAGCACAAAGCTAGCAATTGACGCAGTTTACCAGCCATAACAACAGGCAGTGTTACCAATTGATTTTACTTGGATGGAAAACTTTTCAAAAAAACAACAGAAAAATTCAGAATAAAAAATAATTCATCTGGGATCTGTCAGACCCCAGAGTGACCACGGAAGGTTAATGTGCTTCCACAAATGTAGTCATAGGAACCGAAGGGGTTAAATAATTAAAACTGCAACTTGCAGGAGGGACGACGCCAGAGGGGCAAGGAGGCGAGCGAACCTGGTGACTACTCCTGCCCGCATTTTTTTTTCACGCCCGAGAATCCACAACCGGAGAAATTTCGCAGTTCTGACTGGTTGAATTTTTCATACGTTATAATTCCGTTCTGTGACAGAAACGGAGTAGTGACACAAATCGAATCGTTCACTTGGATTGGAAGTAACTAGTGGAGCTGTGGAGGGCATAAAGCAGAAAGAATAATGTATATTCTACCTACAAATATTAATTACGTGAAACTAGAAGATAATGTAATTAGACTTTGTATAAGAGAAAGGAATGAATGGATCTCTTGGTTTAACAACTCAGTGGTCGCGCGTTCTACTATTGTAGAACAGGTGTTTTATTTTTAAAATCCTGAGCAGTTGACAACACGCTCGACCTTGAGCGCTTATATACCTTTCTCTGGGAACTTTTTGTACAATCCAGTCCATTTTCAGCCCTTATTCTTGCACCTGCTCCGATTTGTTACATGATTTCATTTCTGTTCTACTATTGTAGATCGCGCGACTATTGGCGTACTGGTTTGTTTCGTGTCAGTAATTTATTTCATTTTACATTTTCACGTTGTTTTGTGTAATACGTGCTTGTTTATATTTGAAATGTCAGAACATTACAGAGAACAGGTGTTTCTTTGGTTAGAGAAACAGAAAATGACTGAATGTGTATTTGGCATCGAAGATATGAAGGAGCTCGAGGACGATTTTGTTGAATAAACAGTTGAGTGTAGTGATACCGAAGATGTACCAGACATTATACTGGAAGACGAAGAAAAGATTGCAGTGCAATCCAGTGTTGAAGTCACGGGTCCTACTACAGCACCTTCTTTCGACATACGTGCGTTCTATATCGGTTGAGAAAAGTTATAACCTTGTCGCTGGTATGTAGATCCGTTAACCGTAAAAAATCCATGAGCTCCTAAATTGATTATAATACCAGGTTCTCGCACGTTGGCTCACAAGGCATTATTTTCATGCCTAATTGATGATGTGCGTACTTGGTGTTACTGCTCTTAATATATTCAGACCAAATAGAAAGGATGAGAATGTCGGAACCAAGTATTTTCTACAGGAGCTAACATTTGAGTTGATAAAACCAGCGAAAAGCCAACGCTTAGCCATTGAATATTTGCCAAAAGAGCTTCGACACAGAGGAAGCCTTTTCTTTGGCTTCAGGGAAGGTGTTCTATTACCACAAGGCAGAGTTTCCTGGATAGGAAAATGTTTATTTTGTGGAAGTTCTCGCAACAATTCAACAGGAAACAACTTTTGGAAAATGCCAGAGATGGGTGTGCAGAGACCACCAGAAAATTACTTGTGACGTTTGCTTATAGACAATCGTTCAAATAGAGTACGTCAAATCATTCCATCTGTATGACCTATCATAGAAGGAGGTTTATGTTACTATTTCAATGCTTATATCTGAACCCTTATTTGATTTTCTCTTCAATATTGTTAATGTGTAAAATAAAATATAGGTACCTAATGCTTATTTTTGTCAACATTCTTGTATTAATAAAATAAAATAATTTTGAAATCTATATAATATATATAAATCTATATAAAGAGTAGAAATTTCACAAAACTAATATATGTGCATTAATATACAATCTGTCTTCCTTATAGTAGAAACCCAAAAGTCCATATGCATAAGAATCTATATTTATGACGTCATCAAAAATACAATTCCTAAGATCTCGGTTCCTTTTTTAGACATTGACATGCAGTTTTCGGTATTCGACACAGCTGAGCGCATTGTTTAAGGTAGCCGAAAGAAATTAGTAAATGTTCTAATCTTTTTATAGAAACTATAGTGGGGTTATCACTTAACCCATAGAGGTACCATCATATTTTACTACAAAACGTGTATTAGATTGTATATTGCACATATATTAGTTTTGTGAAATTTCTACTCTTTATAGTAGAAACCCAAAAGTCCATATCCATAAGAATCTATATTTATGACGTCATCAAACATACAATTCTTAAAATCTTGGTTCCTTTGTTAGATATTGACATGCAGTTTTCAGTATTCGACACAGCTGATTGAATTGTTTAAGGTAGCCGAAAGAAAGTAGTAAACGTTCTAATCTTTTTATAGAAACAATACTGGGGTTTTCAATTAACCCATAGGGGTACCATCATATTTTACTACAAAACGTGCATTAGATTGTATATTAATGCACATATGTTAGTTTTGTGAAATTTCTACTCCTTATAGTAGAAACCCAAAAGTCCATATACATAAGAATCTATATTTATGACGTCATCAAAAATACAATTCTTAAAATCTCGGTTCCTTTTTTAGACATTGACATGCAGTTTTCGGTATTCGACACAGCTGAGCGCATTGTTTAAGATAGCCGAAAGAAATTAGTAAACGTTCTAATCTTTTTATAGAAACTATAGTGGGGTTCTCACTTAACCCATAGTGGTACCATCATATTTTACTACAGAATGTCTATTAGATTGTATATTAATGCATATATATTAGTTTTGTGAAATTTCTTCTCCTTATAGTAGAAACCCAAAAGTCCATATCCATAAGTATCTATATACGTATATATGACGTCATCAAAAATACTATCCTTAAAATCTCGGTTAGTTTCTTAGGTATTAACATGCAGTTTTCTGTATTCGACTCACCTGAGGGTTGTGTTTAAGCTAGCCTAAAGAAATTGAAAATTGAAGTAGATGTGGGGGTTTTACAAACCCCATGGTACCCCTAAACCCCATTAGTATGTGATTTTTTTTATGGATTATGAATATTCTTGGTATTATTGTTAGGCCTGAATAATTAATTTTTCAAAACTGTAACTTTTTGCACGTGAACCCCACTAACTTATGATGCCGGGTTTTTTTTTCCTATATTTCGGTAACAGTTAGGTGTACTGACTTGGTATTTTCGCTAAAGAGATCTATGTAATGTTCCTCTAAAGTATGTTAAGCCGTGCTTTGCTAATGTTTAGAAATAGATGTGTTGCGACCCCATGGTACCCCTAAAACCCCACAGCTGTTTGTGTTTGTTTTGGATTTAAACGTCTTTTGAGATTGTTATTAGGAATGAGTGTTTAGTTTTTCGAAATTTTTCCATCTAGTACTCAAATCCCACACATCTATGGTATCACTGTTTATTTCCCCATATTTCGGTAACCTAGAGGTGTAGCGAAATGTGGTTTTCGATTATCTAGTATTTGTAACGTTCTCTGAAAGATTTCGTAGACATATGTTTCAAAATATTTAAAAATTTATAAATTTGGTACCCCATGATACCCCCGAACCCCATTGGGTACCTACCAAATTTTGCATAATAATACATTTTCAATTGTTATTACGCCTGAATAAGTACTTTTTCGAAATTCATCGTTGTACTATCCGAAACCCAAAAGTCCATACCCGACCGCCGGCTGCTCGAGAAATGCTTTAAACGTATTGAATTACGCATTTTTGCGTTACTAAAGACATTAATATAGTAAATTTTGATTGACTGAAAAACGACTAGGCCTATACGTGCAATGCACTTAAAACCCGTTTTTTTTGGGGGGGGGTTAAACTTTTTTGTTTGTTTGTTTAAATAATTTGGTCTATGTATTTGTATCACTTATGGACAAATAAGTTTATTTCAACTTGGTGTTATTATGCAACAATCAGGTTATGCAGGAAGCGGTCACATAAGGTAAAAGCGGAATCCAAACTGCTTCTCGGCTTACATCCGAGAGAAATTGTCCTCCATTTTAACTCGAAACCGGGACTAATTGGCCACAAATGCGATACGTCTGCCGACCAAAAAAAAATAAAAACAGATTTAAACGAAAAAGAAAACAGGTTTAAACAAAAAAGCTTTTTTTTTCAATAAAAACCATGGTTTTTGCCAACCCTGCTTGTTAATATAACTATAAAGAGTAATTTCAGAAGGACTAAAGATAAACAGTTACACAAGTGAAACCATTAAACGAATGATATGTACAATTTCAAAATAGTGCAGAGTACAGAACTATTTCAGTGCAAGTTAGTTCGCTACGTCTTTTATTAGTCCAAGTTAAGGAAATACGATGACTTAATTTACATATAGGTAAGAAAAATGAATAAAGATAAGAATTGTTTGAGTCCACTTTGGCTCTGACCCATTTATACGTAAATAGATACCAAAGATACTTCTGATTTTAATAAATGCCTCTTGTGGGGTTTGTATGACCCCCTCCTCCCAAAAAAGTACGGCATTTCGATGTATTTTGAAATCAAATGAAATCTTCAAGTTTTACGTCCCACGTTTATGCCGGTTAGGCTAAAGGAGAGATGGTGATGAGTGAAATGAAGAAAGTGGGATGAGATGGGAGAACCCCGAGAAAACCCACGAGCATTGTGTTTGTCAACCACAAAGTCCACATGGCGTGAGCTGGGATCGAACCAAGGACCCCAAGCACCGAAATAATATTAGTTTTTCTTTGCAATTGCATAACAATAATGCAATATACAACTATAAAAAATCACAAAAAATCATTCATAAACTTATAAAGAAAAAGATGCTTTTGTAATATAATCTCTGAGTAATGAATGGGGAATTTAGATCTGAATATAATTCTAATAATATACGGGAGTGAATCGTGATAAACCACAAGTGTGTATTCATCAAGATTTTACAAACATGTTTCGTTTTTTGGTTTGTGGTTTAAACCAGCCAACCCTGCAAACAAGTATTCACGGCATGTTCCCTACTGTCTTATTCTATGACTGCATATTTACGTTTCTTTTTCTTTATTTTTTTTCACAAAATAGTCTTTCAACATTAGCAAGTGTTTCTGAACGGTTAAAAATTCTCTATCCCATTTTAAGGATGCAAACTACATTCATGAAGTAAATTATGCACCTTGGGTGGTTGCATGCTTACAATCCTGAAATGGTAAAGACGCAGCATAGGTAGGCCAAAAACAGTAAATTTATTGTTAATTTGAGTGATTGCATACAAAAGAGCACTCTATTAGATATTAATTTCCACCGTCGCAAAAGTTTAGCAAAATGTATGGAAACTAATAACCCAGTTATGCCTGAAAAAAATTCTACTATTAATTGTTTTAATCTTTTTTATTTTAGCTCATATTACTACCTTATGACGAAAAAATGCAAAAAAGATGATCCCCCACTTCCAGTTTCACCGGGAGGGGGTGTCCTTTAAAAAGTAACGCACTTACAGCACAGTATCCATGGAAAGTTCTTATTTCGGTTGGTGTGCCTACTAAATTACAATAATCATAATCTGATTTCCTAGTATGAAACAACTGGATGTAAGCTTTACCAATTTGATTCGGCACTCCTATGTAAATATTCAGGAATCAGGAACGTTCCGTTTCAGCATTGAGTTGGGCGGTATACGGGTGGACCATTTGTCTTGATACGCCTTTGTAACTTCTAACTAATAAATATAAAACTTTGACATTTTGCACCATTAAAATATCAGCCGGGGGAACCTATTTTTGAAATGCTATTCAATACTACTAGACTAACAGTGTTGCTATTTCAACAAAGTTGTACTTTATCAAACCGTAATACGTCAGTTTATTAGAAATTTTGACCCTATTTGGCAATTTTGTAGTTTCCTGGAACTAATCCATAGAAAAATTGCTAAAAGCGAATATTTTTAGTTCTGTAGGTGCGTAAAGGAACTTTAATCTTCATCAGGGTGGAAAAAAATCATGATTTTTAAAAAACATTTTTGATATTTTTTTTTAATTTAAATCAAATCTTTCTCCTCGTATAATATAAGTCTCGAACTGAAGAAAAAGCATTAGGAATTAGTATTAAATGTTAATTATGCCATTTAAGTGAAAGTATTGGAATTGAATTTTGAATTAATCCACAATCGTTAACCTATATCAATCCCAAACTATGTTTTTTAACAATTTTAAATTATAGCTTTTTTTTGGGGGAGGGGTGTAAATTATAGACTTTCCGTCAAGCATCATTCCTATTTATCCTAGGATCATGGTTCATACCACCTTCTCTTCAGAATAGAACAGCCTTTAAAATGATAACATTCACATTTTCCCTATCATGTCCCTGAAGCGGATAATTTTGAGAGGTCGGGATTTTTTGTGATTTTTTTTATCTCCTCTAGACTCCCCTATGTTAACGCACAGATCTCAAAATCAACTGGGAAATACTAAGAGTGTACTAAATTTCAAGCTTCTATCTTGAATAGTAAGGGCGGGAAAAATATTTAACAATGAGCTAAGAACATTCCCACAATACCCCAGATGACCCGGATGTAATATAAAAATTTACTCATTCTTATTTATCCTATAATCATGATTTGTACATTATTCTTTTCGGAATAAAACAAAGTTTCAAACGGTACCATTCAAATGTCTCCATCGTGTAGGCTATCTGGGGCTGGAAAATCACGAGAAAAGGTATTTTCTATTAAGAAATATCCCATTTTTACTTTTTATCTCTCTGTACCGCCTCTGTTTAAAGGTAAAGATTGAAACAAATTGAAAAATACTAAGGGGTGCAGTGAATGAGTGTCCAAAATTTCAAACTTCTAGACGCAAAAGTAAGCCCGCGAAAAATAATATCCCCAGATTCGCATATAAAACAGGATCTCAGGTAACAGTTTCCTGAGACATCCCTATTTATCCTAAGATCAAGGTTTGTACATCATTCTTTTCAGAATAGAACAGCCTTTCAGATGGTACCATTCATATGTCTCTATCTTAGGCGGGAAAATCGCGAAAAAAGCTACTTTTTTGTTTACAAAATCATTTTTTTTTTTACATTTTTCCCCTCTAGACCCCCCTGTTTTCACGCAGAGATCTGAAATCATCTAAAAATACTATGGGTGAACTGAACGAGTATGCAGAATTTGTCTTCTGAATGCAATATGTAGGCCTGCTAAAAAATAATAAAAATAGGCACAACAGAAAATATCTTTTTTAAATTTATGATATCATCACATCCTGTCTTGCAGAGAGGCGTGAAAGCATATGTAACATGCTCTACAATGCCTTCGAGAAAACGAAGTAAAAAGATTTATTGGTACTTTTTTAATCGAATAATGGAGATTTTAGCCTATCACTTAAAAATAGGTGATACAATTTAAAAGGTTAAGCGTTAAGGAAAAAGTACAGCAACGCTTATCAAAGTAACACTTTTTTTTTTTTTTTTTTTTTTACAAAAGTTACTGATATTTGGCAGGTGCATATTTCTAAGGAAATTGTAACTAGCTTGCGGTACGAAATAGATAAATTTTGCCCAAAGTTATAAAATCAAAAAAAAAAAAAATCGAGTGGGGATAGGACACTTCTAAATACGCCCTATTATCTGGGAACAAATATATAGACACGCACACAAAAGAATCTTCGTCTTAAATGTCGATAGTGATTTCCCCGTTGGAATAGTTAACGATTTACAATATAAACCATGTTACGAAGAGAAGAAAACAGGTTTGCCCTGTTACCCGTTCAAAACGGGATTTTCCCTAATCATCCTCTGCATGACACTTGTTTTCATACAATGCTGTACATACTGTACATTTGAGTCTCATTGTATTATGATTGGAATCTTCCATAATCGAAATAACAGAACAGAAACGGGACTTTACTTATTTTCACTTTAAATTATTTCGGAATTTGATTTAAATCAACGATTTTTATTTTAAAAATCAAGTGATTTAAATCAGACTGATTTAAGTCAATCCATCCTGATCTTCATGCTATTTAAATAGGATTTTTTAAATACATATCTCATGGTTTCGGTAGGCCCTAATTGAAATTGTAATAATAGGTCGAAGGGTCTGGGGGCGAAGCAGAAGCTTAACTTAATTTATTGTAGTATACATTGTGTGACATACATATGGTTTCCTACTGCAGTAACTAAATTATGCACTACAATCTCTGAACTTCAAGTAGTTTTAGTAGATTTTATTAACTCTTATAGTAATTAATAAGAACTTCAGAATGGATTTATCACATCGATTTCATTTTTTTTTTCATTATAGGCAGATTATCGGTGTCATCACAGCACGCATCCCAGAGATAAAAGTAAAGCTTCAGCGAAGCACACAGGAACCCCATCCCACATCAGAGTAACGATAAAGAAAGTTGGCAAGAGATGTTGGTATGTCTACTAACTTATATTTTTATAGATTATGTGATATTTAATTTATGATATCTTAATGAGATGATTGGCGTCTCACCTACACGTGTATTTTCCGATTTGTCGAGCTATCTTTTAATTCGACATCCAAAATGCTGTTTACTTTATTATCGTTGCTGGAGTTTGGTTCCAAACTAAGGCTATTTATCCTAAAGTTTCCAAAAGGGCTGTACGATTTCTGTTTCCATTTGCCACTACATATCTGTTTGATAGAATGTTTTCTCACCTCGTTCTTAAGGAGAACAAATACAGGAACACTTAACATGCGGCCAGATCTGAGTCTGAAATTATCCAGTTTACTCCAGACATGCGGGAATTGACATCTCAAAAACAGCATAAGCTGTCACATTAGGTGATCGTTGAATTTATACTTATTGGCCTACCTGGCATGATGATATCCATTTACGAAGCGGGTTACTTAAGTTTCTGGCCTCAGAGTGAAAACATGACGCTAAGTGCACAGTGATAACATTTTATCCAACATAGTTGACTTGTAAGTTGACACTTTTAATAGAACGATCCTGCAGCAATTCTATCCCATGATGATAACACATTTTGTCGTGCGGTACAAACCACAACTCTGCAGCTGCTATGACGTCATTGTCTAAATTCAGTTCCTTTTAGGTCCATGTTAAATTTTCGGAAAATATAATAGTCTGAGGGGCCGTATCTGGAGAATAGGGGATGGTCAATGATATCGAACTTCATTTTACACAGATTGTGCATTGCGATGGCTTGCTTTATGGCAAGGAGCATTGTCTGGCAAGACGACTGTGCATTTGGACAGTTTTCCTTCAATGCGGTGTGTAATTTTCCAGCTATTCGATCAATATTACCCCCTAACAATTCCCAAAATCGACATCCTTCGCTTTCTTTACGGCATTTTTTCGGCCTGGGAGACCCACTATGGCACCACAGCATAGACTGAATTTCGATCTCGCATTCAGACACATATATTTGCGTTTCATCAGCAGTAATAATTTGTTTAATAAAGCTGGAAGCACTCACTAAAAGAAGGCGCAAAACACTGCACAGTCCCGTCTTGTCCGCTTCTGATCTGTGAAGAGTTTGGGTACCCACTTTGCGACACTTTTTTAAACAAAGTTTTTCATGCACGATGTAATTCACATGTTCCACACTGATCCCAAGGGCCTCTGCAATACGTGAAAGACTAGGTCGCCTGTCTGCAAGATTCGTGTCGTGCACACAATTCACAGTTTCCACGGTCACCACTATTTTTTGGTCTTCCACATCTCTCCTTATCTTCAGTGCTCCTCCAAACTCTGCTACCAAGATTTCATTGTGCTATATGAAAGACAATCATTGGCCATTGTTTATATCAATTCATCACAAATTTTCCTCGTTCCCATATTCTTTGAGAAGAGGTATTTGGTGACTGCTGTCTTCTCACAATTGGGAAAAGAAGGGTTGTGAAAAACCCATTTTTTTAAAGCCCAGCCCAGTGGGTTTTATTGGGTAAAATTGGGTTTTGTTGGGCAAAATTGGGTTTTATTTGGCAATATTGGGTTTTATTAAATTTGCATATATATTTAAAGCCATATTCCTATAATCCTACATAGAATACAATATGAACATTCATATTCTATTGTACAAATGAAACTATGAAATTCCTCGTGGGACCGCAGTGATTCACTTTCACTTGCTAATTTCATGGTGCATACTGATAGTGGAAATATTTGAACTATACTGGAATTTAGTTTTGATACTGGAATTTTGATCCACATACTGGAAAAATTATGAAATATACAAATATTATCCTTCTTTTTAATCTACCCTGGATTTTTGAATTCCAAAAGTTTAGGGTAATAATAGTCTTGTATTATAACTAGAATAAAATAATATACAATTATTTATACAAGTTGTAATATAAATTAATAATACATTTATATAATACAAATAATGCTCTAGGCTTACTGTATCAGACCTCCGATCAGGGTGTCTACTGGACATGAAAGTTATGAGGTGGGGTTGTCGGTCAAGAGATCATGAAAGTAGTGATATTGAATTTCAGGTCAAGTGTCTTTTGTTGCAAGGCGCATTACCTATTGATTTTTGAAGAAATATTTTGTGAAGTCTACGAAGTGTTTGTTGATTTTTTTTTTGTCGTACACAATGCAGCACAAATTTTTGTGTACGTACTTCTTTGTTTTTATATTGTATATTAAGAAGAAGGCAAGGGGATTGGCCTAAGCAGCTGTGATTTTCTCTGCCCCCCCCCAGATGATTCCACAGCATTACCTATTTATCGCGTTTCTTTGTCGTTTCAAGATCGAATTTCAATTTTCACAGCTGCTTAGTGAGGAGAAGGTGGCGGCAAATTTTAAAAACAGTTAATTATTTGATTTGTTATTGTAGCCTAGCCTGCTTCATATTTTAACCCTTTGGGGATCTTTTCCGGATCCCGGCTTTTTGGGCTATTTTTTAGGCTTTCAGTCAAGCAGCTACTGCATCGTCACTATTTATCCTAGGATCATGGTTCATACCTCATTCTCTTCAGAATAGAGCTGACTTTCAAATGGTACCACGTGCATGCTGATACCATATACCAGAAGCGGGAAAGAAAATGTCAAATTGAAAATTTCGGAGGGAAAAAAAATTTTCTCGAACTTTGCCCCCCTCTGGACCCCCCTGTGTGAACGTAGCCATCTAAAAATACTGATAAATAGTACTTGGTATACTAAATGTGTGTGCCAAATTTCAAGTTTCTATCTTGAATAGTAAGGGCGGGAGAAATTTTATCAAGAATTCCCACAATGCCCCAAATTACCACAAAACACTTTGATCTCAAGGAAAAAGATTCCTGAGACATCCCTAATTGCCCTAGGGTCATGTGTCGTCCATATTCTCTTCTGAATAGAACTGCCTTTAAGGCGGTATAACTCACGTGTCTCCATCATGTATCTAAGGCGGGAAATTCCAAAAAAAGTGATTTTTTGGGTCTAAATTTCCCTTTTTTCACCTCTTTGCCCCTTTGGTTCCCCCCCTGTTTCAACTCACAAATCAAAAAAAAATCTGGTAAATACTACTCGGTGGACTGAATGTTTGTGAAAATTTCAATCTTCTACGTGAAAAAATAAGCCCGCCAAAAAATATTGAACATAGGCTTAGTAAATGAGAAAATAAATTTGATTTATGACGTCATCACCTCCTGTGTCTGGACGCAGGAAGGTCTGAAACCATACGTAATGTCTTCTACAATGCCTTTGGACTTGAAAAACAAAAACAAAAACAAAGACAAAAAAAAAACGGACGAAAAAGCTCAAATAACGCAATGAACCATGAAAAACGCGTATAGTACAAATTCTACCATAAGATCCCCAAAGGGATAAATGAGGATTGATGTCAGTACTGTCAGGTGTTTAGTCAGCATTTCCTCATTTTTAGTCAGTAAATTTTACCCTACAGCTAGTTTGCAGACCTGAGTATATTATGTACGGTATATAATATACTCAGGTATTGTTATGCATTTACTTACTTACATTAGTGTTGCACTTATCTGTTCAGAGACAATGAGTGAAATAAGAGGAAAGACTTTTTTCAGAGATGAGTGGTTGGACAGAACAATAAATTCAAATTGGAATTTGCTTCAGAGGTTAGAAAATAAGTATGGGTATTGCTCTTTGTGGATGACAAATTTTTATATTAGCAATATGGGATTTTTTCAGTTCGATCTCATGCCGAAAGCAAAATGCATATTAAAAGAGTAAATTCTTCAAGTTTGAGCAAAAAACTGTTTCACATGGTACCTGCTAAGTCAGCAACTACAGACTCTGTTCCTGTGAATGCTGCTCCATCAACTACAACTCTGTTTCGGTGAAAACTGAACTTCGTGAAGTGCGAACTTGAGTTGTTAATAACGAACATACTTGTGTTATTGATAACAGAATCACAACATTCAATATTTGTGTTATGCCTAGAGATACTCAACAATTTTATCATCAAACATGAAGTTATTACTGCAGAAATATTGTGGGCTATTAACCAAGTTATAACCCTTCTTTTGCTAGAAGTTTGGCATTTGTAGTGATCTTTTTAAAGTGATGTTTCTCGGCGAAATTGCGAAGCAGTTCAAGATGCACATTGACTGTGCCCACACTTTCAAAAAGAATTGACAAACGTGGTTAAAGAGTGTCCTATCATCTGTATTTCTTTTGATGAAAGTTTCAGTCCTGTCGCTCAGAAGCGTCAAATGGATATAGGTCTAGATTTTGGGACGAACAAGGTATCGCATTTTTAGATAATGCTACTGCTTAGGACCATCTGATGGCATTTCTGGAAAGTTGAAAGGCATTGGTTTAGATACGAAAAAGATGCTGCAAATATCAATGGACGGGCCGAATGTAAACCTGAAGTTTTTAAACGATCTAAAGAAGTACTTAGATGATTCACCTTCAGATCCGAAGCTGTTGGACTTTGGTAGTGCTTCGTGCATGCTATTCACTGTGCATATAAAACGACAAATAATAACTCACAGATTTCCTGCAGATATTTCCTTCAATATCTGAATCCCGTTATAGTGCACTGAGCACCCTTAATATTCTGAAAAAGCAGAAATGCAATTTCATTTTCAGTAGTTGAAATGGCTTAAAAAAAAAGTTTTTCCACCAGCATGGAGAAGTTAATCCTTTTTCACAAACTCTTGGTGCAACGATGTAAGATTCTTATCCAAAGATGAAAGCTCCTTCGTGGCTACTGTTAGCGCGCGCGCCTTTGGCGTGGGACACCCAGGTTCGATTCCCGGCGAGAGCTCATGTGGTTCGGATTCCACGTTAATCAGTAAGTTCCGTCTCCTATAGATTCGCTGCTCAAAATCAACTCAGCTCAACTCTTATGCAAAGATGAAAATAACGGAGTGCCTTGTGTGGTTTTAAACCTCGATTGGTGCAATTGGGCATTAGTGTTATAAAATCGTAATTTTACTCGATTTTCATTATATGTAATTTCTTTCTTAAACAATTTTTTTATTTTTTGGGGGCTGCAGATAATTAATAGTTGTTTCAGGGTGTCAACGACATTGAAAAGTTTTGGAGACGCTGATATAAATGAAACAGTTAGATACTTTCTATGTCAGATAATTGTAAGAAAATTAGTCGTGTTTCTCGCTAAAATTTGATAGCTTTTCTCGCTTTTCTTTTTAATACAATGAGTTATTTAATTGTTTTTGTTATGATTATTTCAGGTCTAAGAACATATACATGCCCAAGTATCCAACAATCGTTAGAATAATTGGTGACCACAACCATCGCACCACGGGATCTGAAGCTTTGAAATTTCGGGACCCGTCCACAGAAACAAGAAGAACTTTTTTGGAGCTTTTCAAGGCAGGTAACAGCCCATCTCAAGCAATGGAAATCCACAAGAGAACACTAATGGAGGAACACGAAGACTATGCTGTTATCTCCGCGGATCGTTCCATTTGTCCAGACTTACAATGGGTCTATAGATTGTATTATAAGGTGTTTAAAAATGAATATGGAGAGTACACGCCGAACAAAATAATGGAAAGTATTTAAAAAAAAGTGGCAGATCTAAGGTGTGAAAATCCTAGGATAAGTTTCTGCGAAGTAGACAATAATTTTATCGTTGTTCTGTGTACACCATTAATGGAGCGTGTGCACCGTCTGAAAAGTAGGGCGGACATAGCATTTGTTGATAGTTCAGGTAATGCTGATACGTTCAACTGTAAGATTTTTCTTTTAATGGTTGGATCTCGCAGAGATAGGTATACAAAGTAGAAACTGGATGCAATTAGCAAAGGATAGAAGTCAGTGGAGAGCTTTTGTGAATGCGGCACTGAACTTCCGGGTTCCATAGGCCATAGAGTTAGTTAGTTTTTTAGTTAATGGTTGACACCATTGTTGAGGGATTACCGATAGGAGTAGTTGTTACAAGTTCTGAGAAAGAGGATATTTTGACTAAGGCTTTGAGTGAATATAAAAAGCTACTTACACAGTATTCTTTTGGTGGTCGTGCTCTTTCCGGGCCAAAAATATTTATCACTGATGACTGCATTGCACTGCGGAATAGTTTATCTGTGTGCTTTCCGGAAACATTGTTAATGCTTTGCATTTGTCATGTCCTTCAAGCTGTGTGGCGTTGGTTATATTGTGCCACGAACTCCATTGACAAAAGAGACAGACAAAACCTTTACAGGAGCTTTTCTAAATTGGTATACGCTTCAAGCAAAAAAGAATTTGAGGATGGTTCGGAGAAACTCTGTAGCGATAATTCATTAAAATATCCACAATACGTCTCGTACATCAAAACCCTTAGTGAAAGACGTGACGCTTGGAGCTTGTATAGCCGCAAAAGTATGATAACTCATGGAAACAATACAAATAACATTACTGAAGCAGCATTTAGAGTTTTGAAGGACAGAATTTTAATGAGGCACAGAGCTTTCAGCATCCCTCAATTACTAGATTTCTTGGTAAGAGATATGCCATCGTATTATGAACGAAAAATCATTAATGTTGCTAATGGTAGATGGGATGAGGTGCTGCAGTCACGCTACAAACCAAATCCAGAGAAGATCGAGAAGCTAGCAGTGCATTACGTAAGTGGATCATTATATAGTGTAGCATCTGCTTCCGATGAGGCGACAACGTACCTAGTTGATATGGACTTGGGAAGGTGTGATTGCATGATGGGAAGATCTGGTGCACCATGCAAACACCAACATGCAGTTTCCATAAAAACTAACCTAACCTCAATTAATATACTTCCCCAGGATTCGAAGACCAAGGAGGAATTATATTGGGTAGCAACCGCAAAAATGGATTTGCCTCCTGATTGGTTTGGGTCTCTTAAGTATAATAGCCCACGTAAAGGACAAGCCATTCTAGCATCATCTGCGGCAAGTGGCAATATAGCCAGTTCAGAGAAGAATGGTGAAGAACACGTTTCAGAACGTGCCTCAATCTCTGGTGAATTACCAATGATTGAGCACACAGCGCAACTGAAAGAGAAAGGCACAAGAGAACTTCAGGAAATCTTTGAGGATATACTGATGAAATACGATAATAATCCCGGAGAATTTCATTCTGCTATTAAAGCTTTACATCGGGCTCATAGACGTCTTATAACTGAATCCTCACTTTTGTCAGCTCTCCACTCGTATGGCAAAAAGGGATTGGGATTGTTAAAAGTATCGGCAGGACGCAGAGCAACCACCATTCCTGTACAACCCACAGCTGTCTCACGAAGGCGAACTCAGCTTCCAGGAAGAAAATGTCTTCAAACTGGACGTCCTCCTAAGTATAGTTTCACTCTCGAGCACGGATATTCTCGAAGTAAACGCTCGTTTATACATCCAAAATGTGACAGGCAGAAAGCGGCGGCTCCCCACTCTTTGTCAGAATGTATAAGTCAGAATGCGTCCTTAGGGAAATCACATGCAAAAAAATGAAAAAAATGTCGTGAAACTCACTTAAATGTAAGTTTTAATGTGCAGGTTAATAAAGGCTTACACGCAGGGAAATGTTACTCAAAAAAAAAAAGCAAGTTGTACTAAGACTTACTGTTAAGATACAAGTATCTTGTATTATATAGTATTATACAGAATGTCCAATATACAATGCAACCTGGAGTTCGGGACAGTAGAACTTTTGAACCGGAAGCGGTACACAAATATTGGTTATACCAAAATAAAACATTGTTCATGCATATATTTTTAAACTAGGAAGCAACGATTGAAGTACACTAGGAACCACACAGTGTTGCCAGATGTAACCGAAGGTGTAAATCAATTTTTTTACAAGTCACGTAAATTGACTCATAACTCAAACGCATAGATGTTGTGTCGTTAATTTTCAGTTTGTATAGTTGGAGTAGCTTGGAAACTATGGAATGGAAAAAAGAATTTTTCATTTCCACAGATAACTAATCGGATAAGGCCTCTGTAAGGGGGTTACTAAGGAAAACGTGGTTTTCATAAATTAACGTTCTGAATTGGCAACAGTGCTGATGTTTCAGTGCATTTTCGCGGATCCCAAGAGCTTCCGATATCCTTTGATCTGATTGGTCGATACAGATACGACATCACGAGTCCTGACATACATATAGCACAAAGTAAACGCTAGCTGCTGTCGGGGCTGATTGGACTAGCGCAACATGCTAGTAAGGAAAATCGTTTTTGGCGTGGGTTTAAACCATGCCTCCTGCCTAAGGAGAGTTTTCTTTAATAATTTTTAAAATTTTTTATAATACTTCTTTTGTTAAAATAATATTCAGAAAGTGATTTAACGATTATTTTTTTAAAATTATCATTAAAATAAGTTTGCCCTTGTACTATACAGATCCAAAGCAAAGGTAGCAGCAGCAGCAGCAGCAGTAGTAGTAATAATAGGTGACGTCATCGGTACGTGGTCATTAAGAATGCTACTTCAGCCATGTTCTGACTGAACCTCTTGGGATCGGCGAAAATGCGATCTGTCTACATTATGCTATTTCTAAAATCAATGGAAAAGAAACTTTGAAATTATCGCGATAAAACTTTCTTACATGCACCCGGCAACACTGCTATTCATTGAATCAAAACGGGGCACTTGTAGAATCTGCCGTGGAACTGACAATTCAGTTCGTGATGAGTAGCAGTGTTGCCGGGTGCATGTACGTAAAAGTTTTATCACGATAATTTCAAAGTTTTTTGAAAATTGTTTTGAGGAATTGCATAGTGTAGACAGATCCTTAACACACCTTTTGATGCACTGAAACATCAGCACTGTTGCCAATTCAGAACGTTAATTTATGAAAACCACGTTTTCCTTAGTAGCCCCCTTACAGAGGCCTCATCCGATTAGTTATCGGTGGAAATGAAAAATTCTTTTTTCCATTCCATAGTTTCCAAGCTACTCCAACTATACAAACTGAAAATTAACGACACAACATCTACACGTATGAGTAATGAGTCAATTTACGTGACTTGTAGAAAAAAAAATGATTTACACCTTCGATTACATCTGGCAACACTGTGTGGTTCCTAGTGTACTTCAGTCGTTGCTTCCTAGTTTAAAAATATATGCATGAACAAGGCTTCATTTTGGTATAACCATTATTTGTGTACCGCTTCCGGTTCAAAAGTTCTACTATCCCAAACTCCGGGTTGCATTGTATATTGAGCACCCAGTACTTGTATATAATATACAAGTATTATAATATACTTGTATAATATAGTATTGATATTAAAGCAAAGGAAACAGGTAAATAATAAGTGTATGCAACAGTTATCAGAATACGTATTACAAATTCGTAAATGTGAGAGATAGAAAATATGTTTGTCAATGTATTTCAAAGTTCAATTTTATTTTCACTTCGAGTACTTGTAAATTTGATTTCACTATAACCTTCGTTTGAAAACATAGTTGTAAATAAATGCGAGAATATGTAAAGATAGAATTTTCTGTGTTAGATTTAAGCATATTATATGTGCTAATGGTGGCCAAACTAACTAAGCTTAAATCATAAATGGGGGAGGGAATGATTGCACAAATGTGGCATATCAAATTAGCACTGCAATAGTTGAAAGTGAAACAATATTTGATAATTGAAATTTATCTCCTGTGGCTAATTATAACTGCCTATAACATGCTATTTATTAGTGCTAATCTAAATGATTTAGTGATGAGTGTGTGTAGCTAATATGAAGATGAATTGCCTTACATCTTTTTTATTGTGTTAGTAGTTTATCTCAATATTTGACAGACATATTAAATAGTAACTATACGATTTATCTGCTTTTTCCTTTTGATAAATGGAATCAGTTGTTAGGTAGTGTTCGGTTACTAACAATCGGAGAGAAATAATAATAAATAACTATTATATTTAATCACAGTGAAAGTGCCTAGTAAGTACGGTAGATGCGAAAGAAGTGTTCAAACTTAATCGTCTGAAATTTACGTTCAGTATAATAGAACCTAATTTAATCACTTTTTATGTATTTCGCAAGTGTATAAACGAGCTATCATCGTAATAAACTTCACTAACTTCAATTTGCTTCCAGATGTGACGTATTCTTTCAGTAATATATCGATAGTTTCGGATATTCATGTCTTCTTACCAGTAGCATCTGATTGTACTTGTTACTTCGAAAATTATGCTGAATCTAATAAAGCGATCATCGGTCTTAACCTTGGCAATACTGTGAATACTGATGGAAGCTGTTCGGTTTAATGATACACAAAACTTCTAGTCACCTTGTACTGTGGTCCTCTTGTTCATTTAATTTTTGAACAATTTGATAATTTTGAAGGCTTATTTCTTCTTCGTCAGAGCCGTTAAATATTCTTTTTGCGCTTTCTGGTCTACATTCCTAGTCCTTAAATATACTGAAAAATCTACATTGTACTGAGTCAAAGATATTGCATTTCCTTTGCACTATTATCTACATTACTTAGTTGATAGAGGAACTGTAAAACAAATTCTACACTGTCCACTGTAAAGCTGTTGACAAGGACTTCACCCCTATCCGTGTGGTTATGTTAGTCTATAAATAATTAATATGTTTGTTTTATAGCTTTGCTACAAGTCCTTTTTCCTTGATCATTGATATACACACACACACACGTACATAACCACAGGGATAGTGTTTAGTCTTCTAGAGTTTAACAAAGTGCAGTGTAGAATTTATTTCACAGTTCATCTACGAACTAATTAATGCAAAGGAAATACAATAAGTCTAAGTGCAATATAGATCTTTCAGTTCATCGAAGGACTAGAAATGTAGACAAGAAAGTCCAAAAAGTGTATTTATGAAGAAGGAAAATGCACTTGAAATTATCAGATTCTTCAAGCATTAAATCATCCAGAGGACCACCGAACGAGGTGAGTAGATGTTTGGTAATGTTGTATTGTATTGAATTTATCTAAGCTATTTATGTTGGATTGGTTACTTATTTTTAAATGTTAAAAATAACTTCTTAATGTTTTAGTGTTAATCTCATTAATGTAACACATTCGTTTGTGGCACATTGAAGTAATTGGCGTTCATTTGATGTTTCTATTTTTATTTTTGGTATAGTAAGTGTAGTAAATTCTTTCCGTAAGCTTGCCACTACAAGAGTAAGTAGAGAATCATCATAGTGGAACTCACTGTAAAAAAATATAGTTAATAAAATTTTAAAAAAATGTGAAGAAATATACTCCTATTTTATTTATTTATTTTTACAATCAGAACTTATTTTGTACAAAAATTTAAAAGCAGTACTGAGATACGTACTGTCTTCCTTTTAGGCTTCCAGTGACACAAATTTTGCATAAATCTAATTACCGAACTTCTTGAGATGAAGAAAAATACTGTCGATGTATTTTTCAAGTGTAAGTTCCAGTAGTTTTAATTTCATACAATGAGTGTGTGTCTCGAACGGATTTACATACACAAAGTAAATTATTTTTTAGTATTTTCTTGGGTAGACAGATTTATGTGTCACAACTTGGGCTACCCAAATATTTAGCTCCACTCAAAGTACACGGAAAAGCTTCACTAAGTTTTAGATACAACTAGAACTTTTTCCCCTCGTTAAAGGTTCTTCGTCCTTAAGATGTTAATATTGATTAGTCTACAGAACACGTTGAAAGATCATAAATTTATTTCTATGTTGTCCACCAGAGAATTAAAGACTTAGGCCTGCTTTAGACGGAAGCACATAATGGCAGTTTCTCATTATTATTATTATTTTAAAAAAAAGTAAAGCAACAAATGGTTTGGCGTTTTTCACGTCATAGCATATCTTTTTGTATTTCTTGGATACAGTGCATGCTTTATTGAGTAAGATACTTCAATACTAAGACATCTATTTATCATGGTCATACTAGGTGCAAAGATGTACCAAACGTTTAGAGGTGGATTTCTTTCTAATGATACAGTGGGGTCCTGCTAATCTGAACTAATTGGGACCGAACCCTGTTCAGATTACCCGGATTAACAATAAAATCGTGGTTTGAAGCGGGTAATCGGATCTATTGTGTTGCAATATATAGCATATATTATTTCAAAACACGTTTTCTGAGAACACTATATGTACTGTACTGGATAAGTTATAAATGTTTGGAAAATATGTTGCCTTCATTTTTCCACGTACCGTAGTTACAAATCTTTCCATTATGGGTGTATTATCTTTGTGTTGTTCACTCTGCAGCGATCGGCAGTTTGTCAGCTGTTGTCTCAGTGGGAACATTGTTTCCTCTTTTTGAGCATTTGCGTATTACAGTGCGAGAGTCAATTGTTATGGCGAGTAAGCGTAAACAAGATAAGCTAGACGCTGTAAATGATTTTTTAGCACATATTGTTTATATAACAAACAAGGAATCCTTCAACGTACTTGTATTTATCACTAGAATAGACCTCTTCATAGATATTTATTGCAGAGCAATTGATCATATATTTTAGTGCATGCGAAGTGCAAGTTTTGCTTCAGAATTAAAGCATTTGCTGTGGTGGATTCTAAAATATTTGTTTTCTCACTTGACGAGAAGTTGTTCAGTTTAGAAAAAAAATACTTTTTTGTTTTAGTCCTGCATTTGACTGTAGAATGCAGAGAAAACTCCACACTATTTGGGAGGACTGTTACATTTATAAATCTTTCCTTGGGGATACTGAACAGAGCCACCTATGAATTGTGTGCTTTGACATTTGAGCTAATCCACTTATTTAACTCTTCTGCTACAATACCTTTAATAGAAAACTTGTTAAAGAGTATTGTACTATCAATTTCCATACTATCTACGTTTTCAATTAATTATCAAGACTTGCTTCAATATTTGAGCTTGACCATTCAAACTCTGATTTCAAAATACATCAAGTTAATGTTCCAAGATCTGAAAACTGATTTCCCGATGAAATTAGATAATCATACGATACACTGTAGAAAGTGTTGACATAAGAATAAAAACTATCTTTAGGTGGTTCGTCAGATCCGTACATATCCTTCAATAGAGATTTAACTTTTAAACTCAATATATTATGATGTTACCTATTTTTCACCTTTATTGTGGAAGGTCAGATAATACTAAAGTTTCAGCAATATATGCGTGCTGTTTTTCAATTTATCGTATACTAGTTTTAAAACTATTCAGGTGTCTGTGTGGAAACCACAACCACAATCTTTATTCTTCATCATTGAAACACTGATTGAGAGCAGAAACTAAATTGCGGAATATTTGCCTGTCCCGGAGAAGCAGGACACTAGATCCAAAATCGGTACGTCCCGTTTTTACGGAAGGTATGGCAGACTTAATCAAAACTTGTCAGAGTTTCCATGAAAAGAGAAATATCGTTTTTCTAACTGCAATAACGTAAAAAAAAGAAACAAATACTTGTGATTTTCTATTACGTACGTATATTTGCCATGAAATAATCATACACAATACAAACTGTAAACTGTGCATTTCCTCCTTATCAGATATAATTATGTTTTACTATCAAGATTCTTTTCTTTTTTGCTTTACACTGCATTCTAAACTGATAGTGGAGTGCCTTTTTATGCCACTGGAAGTGAAACAAACCAGTTATGTTTTCTGCCAGAAAAAAAAAAACACCCAAATCGAAATTGTCTGTCAAGTTTTGAATAAACGTGAAATTTTCTGTGTTAAGTATGTCTGAATTTAGAATAGTTCCTGTACGTTGCGAAGAGTAATATAGCATCTTAGTAACGTGTTACGGAGGGGGTAAATCAAGATGGTCCATACCCATCTGAGTGTCTGTGAATTTACTTTGTCTTTCGTCCAGGATTTGACCCATAATACTACATAGTATACTATGGAACTATCCGTTAGTGAAGGTTTAATTATATATACGCATCAGGGGCGTGTAGGGATATTTCTACCGGGGGCATCTTCAGAATTTTAAATAAAAAATGCGGTTAATTTTGCCTTCATCGAAACAATCGCTTCATTTTGAACAACTTTCAGAGGAAACACTTTGGCATATCTCTTCCAGTTTGACAACTACAGCTCATGAATAGGTTAATGCGATGTAATACGCACGTGCAACTCAAAAAGCAAATAATTGAAATGAAAAAAATCTTTAAGCTTTACGTCCCACTGTTATTCCGGCTAGGCTAAAGGAGACGGTGATAATGAGAAATGAATGGAATGCTAGAATCAAGAAAGCGGGGTAAAACAGGAGGACTCCGAGAAAACCCACTCACACGATGTTGTCCACCACAATGTTCACTGGGTGCGAGCTGGGATTAAACCAGAGGTGTTTAAATAATTGAAATTACAGCAAAGCACAAAAGTGCATATATGGAAACCAAATGCAATTTTCAAAATCAGTAGTTTCTCGGACATACCTCTATTGAGTGGCAGGTGTAATGCCAAATAGTAACAAGGTTCGATTTTGCTTGAGTTGAAAGAAGTGCTCAATATTCAACCACGTTCTTAGGCAACAGTTAATGACAGTTGGTAACATGGCTGCTACGTAAGCTAAGTTGCTGGGAAAGAAAGATGATATGTAATGAGCTGACAGGAAGAACTGTAGTATAGATCACAAGCTGATACTGATGGTGAGACATATCGTAAGTAGAACTTGACTAAATTCATGACGAAAGTAAATTCGGAAACAACGTTGGCAGGATGTTATGTAACGTAAGGAAGATGTACAGAATATCGAATTCGTTAATGAAGTAGAGAATTCCGAAGTAACGAAGTTAATGATGAGAGACGATAGCGTCCAGGGCCTAATTTTGCAGCTATCATCCAAACAATTGCTTGGTCTCAATGAGGAAAAACCCTGGAAACACCCAGGAGAACGACCTCGTTACGTTCAGGCGGGCCTGGGATCAATCCCAGTTGACTATCATACCCGACAAATGCCGAGTGGGTACCTAGAAATACATGAACCACTTTTCAATGCCTCTTCCGTATAAAATCTGCACCTAAGCCGAAGATAGTCCACGGTCACCAATGAAGTCGACGCTCGACGATCTTTTGTACAACCAAGATGAGATCCCTTACAAATACATAGCATGTTCTATGGGCCGCTTTGTGATGGTTTCGACCACCACATTCATAAACTGTCCCAATGATAGTGTTTTATTATTCTGAATCCAGTAGCTAACGCGTACTTTATCTTCCTGAATACGTACTATGTGTGGCTTTGGACATGCGATTGCTGGTTTGACATACAGAGGGCGATGACATGACATACATACAACCAGACACCGAGACGTAGGTTGGTATGACATACACCCAGAATATGGAACAAAGTACTAGAGTGAGTAACTGTACAGAGAGTTAAAAGGACACTTGTACTGGACAAAATGTCTTGAATTGAGCTCAACTGCCCCTGTGTATTACAAACTACTGAAACTAGTTATGTGACGTGGACCACATCCCCACAGTATTTTAGAGCGCTTGTATTGTATTGATGGTTGAGTGATTTTAGTAGGAAATGTCCGTAGTAAATTTTCGTTTGTACTAAAAAATATACGAATGTGAGTATTTTTAATATTTGACCTAGAATTGAAGAAAACGGGTGGGGATTGCAATTATTGTAATTATATGTATATCTCGGGATTGCTCAAAGTTAGAGATAAGAAAATTGTTATTTCGACTTCTCATTTCAAATGTTAAACCTGTGTATCGTGTTTTAACGTTTTTGATACTTAACCTAGAAAGTAAGAAAGGGGGTGGGGTTACAGCTGTGTATTACCGTTTTTGGTGTTTAGCGATCAACGTTAACCGGTTTGATTAACGGTTGTTGAGTAGGTTGGAGCGAAAAAAAACTCTTTTCACCAAGCGAAACGCCTGGGGTCCAAAAAGTTGCGTATTGGCCTTGTGTCAACGGGTGTAAAATATTTCCTTGATCGGTTGATATCTTCAGATTGCGCATGCGCACTGAAGTTTGGCGAAAATGAGGAAAATTTGAAAAAATGGGATATTTTAATTTATTATTTTTATTTTTTTTGTCACCAAGCAAAACGCCTGGGGTCCAAAAAGTTGACAACGGGTGTAAAACATTTCCTTGATCGGTTGATATTTTCAGGTTCCGCATGCGCACTGAAGTTTGGCGAAAATGAGGAAAATTTGAAAAAATGGGATATTTTAATTTATTTTTTTTTATTTTTTTTGTCACCAAGCAAAACGCCTGGGGTCCAAAAAGTTGACAACGGGTGTAAAATATTTCCTTGATCGGTTGATATTTTCAGGTTGCGCATGCGCACTGAAGTATCATCCTTTTTTGCTTTACCAATAAATGCTATTATTCCATTAAGCCCAATTCGTGCACTGAAGTTCTGTTAGCAACATTCATGTATTGTTTGTAAGAGTAAGTTAAGAAGCAATTAGTTATTTATTCATTAGTCCATACCACCTCTACCTGACAGGCCACTTCGTCTGCGATGAAAGACAGAGTCGGGTCTTTCTTGCTCAGCAACTTCTTTTCTTCACGCTTGAATTCCATGTACTTCAAGACATCTAGATGTGTGGGAAGAACTGCATACGGTAGGCGGGAGGCACTCCCTACAACCGGGCAGTCAACCTGACGTCTTGTTTTCGAAAGATTATAAGTTTTCTCAGTTTTTTTTAATGTGTAATTGTCTGTTCACCCTTCTACCTGTCTCGGAACATAACTGCGACTGCTGTGCGTGGACTCTTTGTTCATTTCACTTCCTCAGCTAACTATACGGCAACAATCGCTCTCTGCAACAAAGAAAAAAAAAGCGAATTACGTTAAATATTTAAAAAAGAAATAAATGAAAAATTTTAAATATACATATTCCGATAATGATTGAGAAACGACAAAAATATGGTGTAACAGTTTTATTTCATTTCAACTTTGGTGACGAAAAAAAGGAAATTAAAATTATTTCATTATTTCAAATTTTCTTCATTTTCGCCAATATTCAGTGCACATGCGCAACCTCAAGATATCAACCATTCAATGAAATATTTTACACCCGTTGTCACCATCCCACTACGCAACTTTTTGGACCCTAGGTGTTTTGCTTTGTAACAAAAAGTAAAAGAAAATAAATTAAAATATCCAATTTTTTCAGATTTTCCTCATTTTCGCCAAATTTCAGTTCGAATGCGCAACCTGAAGATATCAACCAGTCAATGAAATATTTTACACCCGTTGTCACCAGGTCACTACGCAACTTTCTGCTCCCCAGGAGTTTTGCTTGGTGACAAAAAAATAAAAAATAAATTAAAATATCCAATTTTTTCAAATTTTCCTCAATTTATCCAAACATCAGTGCACATGCGCAACTTGTAGATATCAACCGATCAAGGAAATATTTTACACCCGTTGTTACCAGGCCACTACGCAACTTTTTGGATCCCAGGCGTTTGGTTAGTGAAAAAAATAAAAGAAAAGAAGTTAAAATATTAGTAGTGTGATTGATACCAGTCCTAACGCACTGCTACCTCCATATTTTTAACTAGAACAGAAAAATAGCACAAAATATTTACATAATTGCAACTCTAAAGTAGATTGGGTAGTGTCTCTGCGCATTGGCTTTTATCACATGCAAATCCAATCTTGAAATTTATCTAGTTATAACAAAAAATTAAATAAGTATTTTGGATATTTTATATTTAATAAATAATGAAAAATTGTGTAATTTGTGGAGAATTAAAGCAATACCAAGAATTTGCTCGAAAAGGAAATACAAGACATGATGAGTGTAAAGCATGCCGGAATAAAATGAGCAAACAAAATGATGAAACAAAAAAATGGGTGCGTTTGCTTATAATGTTGTAAATCCTGAACAATTATCTGAAAAAGAATTTATAGACTTACAAAACGAACTGAATTATATCAAACTAATGTTTTTAGAATTTTACATCGACTATAAGAATGCAAAAATCCAACTTGATGAAAGAGCAAAATATCATCTTAATAAAATAAATGAGCTGTGGAATAATGCTTTGCCTTACAAGAATTTAGACTAAGATTTCAGTTTTAAGAACCATCATATATTTACCAATCATATTAATAATAACAAATGGAGTGACTATATAAATGCATTTTTGAAATGGAGGGTAAGGATGTTGCCTTATTCAAATTGGGAGTAAAGATAATTAAACTACTGTTTTATGACATTTAAAATCATAGAACTCTTATATCTAAAACTACTTAAATCTATTTTAGCTCTTCTATTCCTTGTGTTTCTCTTTCTCGTCTACTCTTAGTACATTGATCATATAACTCTTTTAACTTGGGAATCAAATCTTCTTTCCTTAATTCTATCTTATAATGACCCCAAGATAGAGTATGTTTACCATCATTCTATATATATCTCTTATCGTCATAAGCACTTAAAGCTAATTTGTTTTCTTCTACTGAGTATACATTATGCTTTTTACTACGAATATGATGTTTTATTTTATTTTCTAAAACATAGTTCTCATAATCCTCAAATGATATATCTTTTATAACTACACTTTTCTTTATACCCTTTGCTTTTCTAATCGGATCATCCTGATCTCCCCCTTTCTCTTTAATGGCATACATTTTTGATTTTAGACCGACAAACTTCTCTATTACAACACTTTTCAATTCATCTTTAAATTTACCTAATTCCTTTTTATTAACTAATTTCAATCCATATTCATTGTCTTCTTTATAATCAGAGGTATCTATATATTCATACATATCTCTCATATCTTTGTAAAAGTCTTCTGTTTTCTATATATGCTATAACAGAATCAGTGTCAGTCATTAACAATTTTAGATTGTCTCCGTATCTCTTTTTCAAAACATTGTAGTTAAAATTATACAAACATATTTTAGAAATATGCTATAACAGAATCAGTGTCAGTCATTAACAATTTTAGATTGTCTCCATATCTCTTTTTCAAAACATTGTAGTTAAAATTATACAAACATATTTTAGAAATAAATAGTACTGCCATTCCTACATAGATAGGCTTGTTAAATATAATTTTAGTTTTATACATATGAATAGCAGCTAAATTCTCAGAGAATATCGTCAGAGAATCCTTGAAGCTAGGTTTACATACTAAATCCTCTAATAAATTTTCATTATGTACTAATCTTACATCTATTCTTTTTCTTATATTTTCCATAGTTTTACCAAAGACAGCATTATTAGCCAACTTATAAAAATCCTTCTCAAATTCATTCTTTACTTGTGATCGTATATTAGTATTTAGATCTATATATTTCTTTAACCAGGCTGATTGTTTAAATGTTATTATCTTATGTATTTTTTTTTAAGTTTCATTCCTTGTGACAAATAGAATTTAAGATTTTGATAGTGTAGTATAAATTGCTCTTTATCATATAGAGTTGTCAATAACTTTGGAAGCTTTTTGTTATTAGTGTAGTTTTCTGGAGCTAAGAGAAAATCTGAATGTTTATTATCGAGTTTCTTTGGGTATTCTAACTCGACTTCTAAAATATAAACATCTTCAGAATCATCTTTTGTTTCTAGTATTGTTTTTGCTAAGTGTTTCTCATTATACTTATTAACATATATCCATTGAAAATCTCCATACGGCATGTGATGATTCATCGCCCAACAATACTCGTTATTTGCATCCATGTAGGTTATATAAGAGCTTATTTTCTTCTTATCAAAGTTATCTAAGTATTTATTATTAGCAACTGAATATCGGTTTGAACATTGAGAAATTCCACCTGTTATACCTTTCTCTATAAATAGTAATTTGTCATAGTCAGTCAATAATTCTAATTTTTGTTTCGTCATCTTTAACATTCTATCCCAGAAAAACCCAGGACCAGTAAGATACCATGATGGAACTAATTTATATGTTTTAAGAGCTGTATCTCTGAAATTTTCAATAATATCTGTTAGTTGAAGAACATCTGTCTTATTATAAAAATGAGTATATTCTTTTATTGTTTTTAAATCAAACTCTTCACAAACAGGTACATGATGCTTTTGACGCTCAGGACTCATTTTTTCTCCTGTTAATCTGTTCGTAAAATTGTCTGGAGATAATGGAACAGGCGCTTCTAACTTTTCCTTAGAATCAACAAGATCAAATGGATAATCACCTTTAGTACGAACTAATTCAAGCTTGTTCTTATTTGGAAAAAACTTTGATGTTTCTCGAAATTGTTCTAGCTTTAAATTCTTTGTTAACTCTGTTATTAAGATGGATCTCGCAGAGATAGGAATACAAAGTAGAAACTGGATCCAATTAGCTAAGAATAGAAGTCAGTGGAGAGCTTTTGTGAACGCGGCACTGAACCTCCGGGTTCCATAGGCCATAGAGTAAGTTAGTTAGTTAGTTAACTCTGTTAAACCTTTTAGTAAAAATCTGAATGAATCAATGAATCTTAACTTGATAGATTTATCTTTTCCTTTTGCATCCTTATACCGAATGGTTTTTGAGAATGTAATGTAGTTTTCTTCAGTGTTAGCTATTACATCTATTTTCTCTTTCTCATTTCCACCTCCTAAACTTTTTATAAATAAATGCGCATCATACCTAGAGAGATTGTGGAAATATACAGGAATAAATCTTGGATTTGTATATTTTATATTACAATAAGAATGAGCAGCAGCTCTAAATTTACCAGTTAAGTGATTATGATCATGCACTTTTGTTTTACATGACTCTCTACAATTTTTAAGCTTCTTATATTTTTCTTATATTCTACGAGGACTTCTTTTATCTCTTTCCTCAGCTCTTTTATTTCTGTTATGCTGTCATTCTCCTCGTCTTCTATTTCGAGATAGTGTTCTTCTTCCAAGTGTATAGCACCTTTTATTTTCGTTTTTAAATACTCAATTTTAATCTTTAAGCTTTCTATTTTCTTCACTAATAAACGTGGTAGAGCTTCAAGACTTCCTTCACAAATATGACATATTGTAGCTGGTTCATATATCTCTTCTTCTTCCTCAGATAATGGAGTCATGAGTGTATAAGTATCATATATTTTTGGTACTTTGGTTGCTTCTTCTGTTAACATTTTTATAAGCTCATCTGCTACATTATCTCCTATGTATTCTACTGGTTTACTTTTGTAGAATTCCAAAGTGCTTTTTACATAGTAAGTAAAACTACTAGGTTCATGTAGTTGATAA
Organism: Thermobia domestica; assembly: GCF_964235325.1. Lineage (NCBI taxonomy): Eukaryota > Metazoa > Arthropoda > Insecta > Zygentoma > Lepismatidae > Thermobia > Thermobia domestica. Next base: position 267,906,983 of record NC_137460.1, on the reverse strand, counting down.
ACATTTGAGTAGGATCTTTCAGGATCAGGTTGACATGAACTTATTCTTCTTAGTATTGATTCTAAGATTGCTATTATTGTGAATGGTATTCTTAAAGAACGCTTATCATTTACAGATTCTAATATCTTATTCCATTCTCTAGGTAAAATGATCTTAGCAGCAGAATGTAAACCACAGTATTCTTCATGTTGTTTTAATAATTCTTCTGATTTAAAATGCTTAGCTAAACATCCTTCACATAAAAATCTCTTATGTCCATCTTTGGTTATTTGGCTTCCAACAAGCTTCCATAAATCTTTAATTAAACAGTAATGTGTTTATCTCTTTTCTTTAAATATAAAAGACGAAAATGATTTTGTTTTCTTTCTTTAGGTATTCTAAGTGGGTAGATCTTTTCATTATCATCTATAGTAAAGACACTGATAGATATATTAGCCCTGTTTTCAAATTTTGCTATATCAGTAATCTGTATAGGAAAGGGAATATCTTTAAAATATTTATCCAATTCTTGCTCATATTGTCTAGGAACTCTTTGTGGATCTCTATTAACAGGGTGTAATGCTCTTAGAACAGACCATAAGAAGCATTTTTGATCTTTCTTTTTAATATTAATGCATGCTTTTCTTCTTTTAATTGTTTCTGGAAGCTCAATATATGATGATCCATTCATTGCTACGTATTTGTTAATTCTTAGCTCGAGATAGTCGACAGAATGCAAAGTCCAACCTGAACCCTTTCCTTGAAACGCTTCCATCTCTGCCCTAATTTTCGTAGTTGTATTTTTATAATATTCATTTAGATCGGTGAATTGAAGTATAATTTCATTTGACGTTTTAAAATTATGTTCTCGAATCTGCTTATCTTTTCTGAAGCTGCATGTGAATGACATATTTACCTTAAGTGCATTAAAATATTTAAATCCATTTTTTATCATACTTTTAACTGGCTTGCTAATTGAACGTAGGAATTTGGAAGGATCTCTATATCCACCTGTGTTTTTTTTTTATTTTGAAAGTATGTAATCTATATTTAAATGAAGTTTCTTTTAGTTCAACATTTATATTCACTGTTTTAGGGTTCGGTTCTTCAAAAATCTCTTTTTTAAATGGGAACAGTTTTAAAGCTTTCTTTCTACTTAATCCCTTAGGTTTTGTTTTTTCAAAAATGTCTTCTTGAAAAGGAAATGTTTGGTTAAAGTTTAATCTGTTTTGTTCATCTTCATGTTGAATAAGTTTGTCAATAAGTTCTGCTTTTCTATATCTGGAATATCCTTTTATTCCCTTTCCTTTACATAAGGTTTTTAATTCAATTACAGTATGTTTAATTAAATTCATTATTATTCTATCACTTTTTATTATATAAAAATAATTTTAATCATTTTCGTTTTCTAATACAACAGCTAATATTCATGTAACCTAGGAAATCTCAATGTCTATTAGCATATTGTATTAGAACATGGCTTTCATGGTAATAACCCATCAAAGCTACTATTGATCTAGTGGAAACTAATTCATTTTTTAACAATCTACCTCCTCACTCTCATTTGTAAACTCAAGTTCTTTTTCACTATCCCAATTTGATTCTGGTGTAAATTTTTCTAGTGCTGCATTCTCTTTTTCTTTTAATAACATTTCTTGCTCTTTTAATAATATTTGTTTTTCTAGTAGTGCTATTAGGCTAAGGTGAATAAGGCTAAGCTTATTTTGTATCAAATCACAATGTGCTACCATATTTATTATATAGAAAATTAGCAAAAATCATTATTATGTTTTAAATTAATATACAAAACGAGACTATGGAGAGGAAAACTATTCCCCAACTTAAACAATAGTGTAGAGAGAAAGGAATATATGGTTATTCAAATCTTACAAAGGCAGAACTAATAACCTTAATCAACGAGCACAGAAATAAGTCTCTAACAACAACTACCACAAATTCACAACAACCAAATGAACAAGCTAAAACAACTGCTACAAATTCGCAACAACTAACTGAACTTATAAGAGACATGGCTCAAAAGTTAAATCCTGAACATATTGTAAATTACTTTCAAAATCCACTTTATAGAAATATAGTTATAGATGTACTTAATAATCGAAATGCCAAAGAATGGAAACAAATTTCAGAAATAAAGAGCTTATCCAATGAATTTCTACATACTTTCAAAAACAAGGTAAATTGGTATTTAGTTACATCAAACCATAATCTATCACTTTCTTTTATTGAAAATTATAAAGAATACATCAATTGGGTTAGATTATCAAAAAGAAAAGACCTATTTAAACACGAAAACATCATTAACAAGTATGGTAATAAACTTTCCTGGGACAAATTGTGTGAACCAAAGTATGAGTAAAGATTTTCTTAATGAGTTTAAAGAAGAGATTGATTGGCTTGCGTTCAGTGAAAATAATAACTGGAGAAAGTATACACAGAAACAAGCTATTAAGTTTTGTACACAATTCAGAGAATACTTACATTGGGATATAATCTCTCATCATTCAAATTTGCTCAAACTTGCGTTCCTAAGAACCTTTAAAGATAAAGTCCGTTGGAATATTGTTTCTAAAAGGTGTTACATTAAAGGAAAAGAACTACCAACCTTCTTGAGCGAATTTAATTCTCTTATCGATTGACAAGCTATTACATCACAACTAAATGAAACACATGTGAGAAAATCCCAAAATAAAGTTTATTGGCCAAAAGTTAGTTTAGATGATAAAAGCGAACAATTCATTCTCGAGTTTGAAAAAAAAGGCTTAGATTTAAGCAAAATAGTATATACTTGTTGGAATAGGAGGTTCTCTGAAAACTTTCTAATATCAATCAAAGACCAGATCAATATAGTTCAGTTCTTAAGAGAAATAAGCATGTTAGCAACCCCTTAGAAACAAATAAATATTACTATCATCAGGCTTACACTTAATACAAAACTCAGAAGAATGTCCAATATGCAAAGAAACAAAAAATCAATTGTGTAAAACAACATGCGAACATGTGTTCTGGTTGAGTGTATGCTTACCTGGTAACGAAATAATAACACTTGTTCTTTGTGTAGAGCGGTTATACATAACAACGACAACAACAACAACAACAACAACGACGACGACGACGACAACGATAATGAATATTCTGCAGAAGAACTTGATTTTGATTATCCGGTTTATTCTAGATATTCTGAAAGTCCTGATATAGATAGCACGTTTTTTATGAAGAAGAAGATTGGAATTAGGTTAGTGTAGATTAATGTTAAGCTTTTGTGAATAATAATCATAAAAGTTAAATTTAAAGCTTTTACATAGGATTAGATATTAAGCGATCATATAAACCATCAATTTCTCTAACGAAATCTTCTTCTGATAGGGATGTCCAAAACTCATTACCCTTACCTTTGTGAATATCTAGTTCTTGCTGCATTAGGTTAAATAACTTAATACTCTTAGGATCTCTAAACTTTTCGTATATTATCTCATGATTCGAATATTTTTTCTTCTGCTTCATAAAGAGGCTTATATAGGCTTCTCTTTTGGCATCTGATAACATAATAAGGGAAAGGATCATTAAGTTTGTTCTTCTTGTATATGATTAGGCAATTATCTTTTGAAACATCATCTGTATATGGTGCTGCAATTTCTTTTAAGCCCTCGTTTTGAATTTTCAATTTCTCCATTGTTTGTTCTATTTTTTTCTACTCTCGTTTGCAACTCTTCTTGATCTTCTTGAATCTGTTTAAAGCTAGAAATGAAATAATCTTCGATAATATCATAGCATTTGTCATAGAAGTCTTGTGATATCCATAAAGCTACAGCAAGAAATATTTTTCTATATACATATGTTCCTGAGATAATTGATGTTGTTTCTTTGTCTCTTCCTTTTATTAGGTATGTGGAGTAACAGCCGGAATTCCGGCGATTGGTTTTCTCTTTATAATACCTTATTAGTTCTTTTGAATGTTTATTTTCTAACCAATGTTTAAATTATTTACTATCATCATTACATAGTTTTGTAGCATTAAAGTATCCTGTACTCTTATCTATAATCAATTTGAAATCACCAAAAATACCATACCAATAATTGTCCTTAATCTGTTCGTAGCAAATATCGTTTAAACTAAGAGAACTGTCTATAGTACCCATATTTATTGTTTAGAAAATAATTTTTTAACTTATTTTTTCTCGCTATCTGCAAGTTTTATTTCGTAAGTTGCTTTAATAAAGTTCCTAGAATTAGAAGGAAAAGTTTTTCGTTACTGTGTAAGATGAGTTTTCAAAGTAGTCCCAATTCGGTTCACTTAGTTTGTTATTATAATATACTATGGAATAATAACCATAAAAGACAACATTTATATTTACATTACAATATTACTTTTATCTATCCAACTTTTATGTGAATCATCAAATCCTATCCATTAACGTGTGCTTTGACACCTTTCTTTCTCAACACCTTCTCCACCAAGTATTCATCTTTGTGTTTCGTCTTTAATAGTTCTGGTTCGTAAAATTTGCCTTGTAGATCCTCTTCTTCTAAATCTTTAATTCTATACGTACGTGGATTAGATGGAATAACTTCGCTAATAACAAATACTTCTGTTGACCAATTAGGTGTATATCCTTTCTCAAATAATCCTTTCGATTTACTTATACGAACATAATCGCCTAATTTGTATTTGGGTTTAACACGCTCATATTCTTTTTCATACACTTTCTCCAATATTGTTCGCTCATTCTTCTTAGTAACTTCTATAGGCTTTAAACCAATTGTTCTATGCAGCTGATTATTATATTCGCTAACTAGTGTTGGTAAAATCTCTATCCATTTATAAATTCCTTGTGTTGTAAATTTCTTCCACATGTTTTGTTTAAGAGTTCTATTGAATCTCTCAACGACAGAAGCTGTCTTACCACTATGGGTTGAGTAATGATTAATTTTATTTTTCTCCATCAACTTTTTAAAGTCTTTATTGTAAAACTCTTTGCCTTGATCAGTTTGTAAGTTACTAGGGTTTCTCATTCTTAATATAGATTGAAATGCTTACGTAACATTCTTACCGCTCTTATCTTTAACAGGAACAGCAAACGCATATTTTGAAAGCACATCTATAATCGTTAGCAAATATTTATAGCCTTTATTTAATTTGGAAACACCTTTTAGTACTCCGCTATCCATTTCTACAAGATCTGCTTGCCATAAACCATCTATACTTTTAACAATAAAACTTAACCTAGGGTAATTCTTTCTGGAAGGTTTGTGAATTTCTTCTATAATGTCTTCTCTAATACCTTTACCTTCTTCTAGTCAATCTTTCTTTTTAACGAATTGAGATTTAGTAACACCACATACAGAAGAAATACCTTTTTTAATATATCTTCCAGTCTTTGTTTGTTCTATTTGAATGGTATTTTTCTCCGTATCTGTTAATATCTTACACTTAACACAATACATCCTGTTTATTATATAGAAAATCATTTAAGTTGTCTTTCTACGTACATAATAACAGATAATAATTGCCCTTCTTCAAAAGCTGAATTTTTATCTGCTTGAAATGTAATTATATCACCATTTTTAACGTCTAAAGGAAAAGTTTCAACTAAAGTGTCGTTCAAAAATATATGTAGATAGTATTTATCCAAATTTAATTCCATATGCATTATTTTCCCATTATAGAGAAACTTATAACCATTCGATAGATTAAATTTTCTAAAGATTGGGTCTTTAACATTCTTAGTTCTCAATCGACATAAAAGATTTATAGTTTCTTTCTTCATAATGAACATATTTGCTTCTTTGTTTGATTTTTGGAAATCTTCTTTTGTAACAAATTTATCTATATCATTCTTTCTAACAACATTCTCTAACTGCGATGACATTTCAGCTTTCTATTTATTGAACTCTGATATAGGAACCTTTGCACTAAACAAAATAACTATATTATTATTAGTCTTTTGGATTTCTTCCATATATTCTTTCCGAAAAGTGTTAATATCATCTATCTTTATGCATGTGTTTTGTAATGATTTTAATACATCCTCAAATTTGTTTCTATCACTTACTAATTGACTATTTATTGGTTCATGCTGATGAAAATTACTACATTTTGTTGGTCAATAGCATCAGCTACATTTACAAGTCTTTTCTTTTTAAAATCAACCATGTTCTATTATTTAATGTAAAAACTTTGTCTAGATCACTAAGGTTTTTGAGCTCTTAACTAGTCATCATTCATCCTGCTTTTAACATTACCAAAGGTATCCATATTTATTATATAAAAAATTTATATATATTTAACAGCGAGAAGAACAGTTATACGAGCTCCACCAAAATCAATCAAATCACCATTCTCATCTCGAATTGAAATTTTGAAATTATTAAATATGTTGTGATGTATTGGGAAAAATATCTTTTCTCTAGGCTCGTATATAACTGGTTCTCTAAATTCTGCATTTGTTTTAAACGTCGCAATTAAATATGTTTCGTTATGTGTTGTATCATTGTTTTAAAATCATACCTTCTACTAAATCACAGTGAATATTTATAGTATCAAATGGATGAAACCTTGGTATCTTATCTCCAACATGTTCTATGTTTTTGGTCAAGTTTTTCTCACTAAAACCTAATACAGTATTAATGGTATCTAAGGTTATATCACAATGTCTGTTACATATTTTAACTCCATTGTTCTTTTTGTCCTCAGTAAATTTAATATCTTTAAAATCAACGGTGGAGTATGGAAGATTTGATTTAATATATTCTTTTAATTCTTTTAAATTATATTGACCAGGTTGAACTATGAGTTGTTTTGTAAGATGAGGATAGTCAGGAAGGTTACTACAAAATGTTAATTTATTATTTCTTTTTGTAATTTTTGGAGTTAAGTATGTTGTATAAAATCCCGCAACAGCTACTTCTAAATCGTTTTCAAATGGATAATGCAAGTACATGCTTAGTGCAGATGAATAACCGTTAAATTAAATACTTTCATTTATTAATTAATAAAAGTTGAAATGAATAAATGGGATATCCGAGTAAGGTTATCAGACCACACTGTAAAAAAGAAGAAGAATGGTATATTACTACCTGATGATATAAGATGTTTAATTGTAGGACCTAGTGGTTGTGGTTAAACAGCACTAATGATTGATAACTTTTTACTAGCACCTTATTGGCTTAAATATACAAATGTTTATATCTATTCTAAAAGTTTACGTCAATCTACATACCAACAGCTAATACAACTTTTCCAAGACATAGAACGAGATATTAATAAGACAATTGCAATAGTAAAAGGAAACAACAAAGAGATTATTCCATTAGATGAGTGTGAGAACGATTCTGTGGTAGTGTTTGATGATCTAATCTCAGAACAACAAAACCATGTTAGAGAATATTTTACTTGAGGTAGACATAAAGGTTTAAACTGTTTCTATCTTGGACAAACATATTCTAAAGTACCAAAACAACTAATAAGAGACAACTTAAATTTTCTTTGTATCTTTAGGCAGGATAACACAAATTTAAAGCGCATATATGATGAATTTGTTGGATCTGATATCTCGTTTGAAAAATTACTATCTTTATGCAATAAGTGTTGGAAAAAAGAGCATGGTTTCTTAATAGACTAGGAAAACGAATAATGGCAAATACAGAAATGAAATTAAAGACTTTTAAAGGTATAGACTGGAGCGAAACGTGATTGAACGTATCTAAACGTGTATGTTGTATTACCTTATGTTTATAATAAATGAGTCAGATGCTGCTGAAGCTAGGAAATATATAAAGGTAAGAGAAGAACTTGTGAAATGATTTAAGGAGATTAAACAAGCTAATAGAAGAAATATGAAAAATATAAAGAACAAGATCAACCTGTTATAGATGCAATTGAAGGCTTGGAACAAAATATATCAAAAGTACCAGAAGAAAATAAAAATTTAATTCAAAAGTTAGTTCCAGTTGTAAATAAAAGCGCGAAAGTAGATTCAAGCTTATTAGTAACTCCTCCTATGTATTAGAGGTCAATAAGTGAAAGTGATACGCCTATAACAGAAGAAATAAAACATATGATAAAACAAATTAAGTATAAAGTAGAAGGAATAGAATCTTTACCAGCTACCCATTTTGGTAAGATTGCTTCGAGATATTATGCAACTAGAGATGACAAAAGTTTTGGAATTCAACCATATGATGAAGATGGAAAAATCGTACATATGATTGGGGATATGGAAATTAAAATTCATTGTGCTGATTTAGTTATTAATAATCGACATTACACAGTGAAGCATAATGAAAAGAAAAAAAGGTAAAAGAGATTGTGAGTCCCATTAAGAGTTGGAAACATTGATGAACATTGCTGCTATAGTTTATAGTGCTGCCACCTACGAACTTACGTTTGATAAATTGACCTATCGAACCTTGTAGTTATACAAGGTAATTTGTTCCGCCAACATGTCATACTTTTGATAGTGAAATTGTTTCGAAATTGTGTCGTGAAGATGAAAAGTTGAATAGAGAAAGTGTATTGTGGTTTGTATAAGGAACCGGGAGCATTGTGAGTGCGTGATTAATATTCACTAATTCTAAATTTATAACCTTTTTTATTGTATATTTTCGGTGAACGGTAAGGTGAGTATTGGTCACCCACTTGGGAATGGCCCCGACTCCTATTAGATCAAAGGTACATATAACTATTACTGTTAGATTTGGTAATCTATTTTTAAGTCAGATTTTGATACTAAATGAAACCTTCGAATTTAACCTAATTATTTGAAATTTAATGAATTGTGAGAAAATAGCTAATTTTCTCCTTCCGAAATTAAACTCTGATTGCGGAGCAATTTCACCAAGGAATCGGTTTGTTAGTTGTTATTATATTAATATGTTGTCCGTTGAATTATTTGTTATAATAAATTATATCTCAGTTGAAACTGATTCCTTCTAATTTAAAAACTGTTTAATAACCCTTTCACCAAGTCTTGTTTTCCGTAACCACTCGGAAAATGCAGTGTACTTGTCGTTTCTTTGACATGATTGCTGCAACAGGAACAGAAGGTTCATGGGAATTACTACCAAAACATAATCCAAAAAATATAATGAAGATGATCTAGAAAAATATACACAAATAGTCATTGATTCTAATGTAGTATTTCATAACAATGATCTAAATACAACAACGATCTAGTAGAAGTGAAAAATACAAAGAGATAATCAAACCTATTTTGGATGAATATATAAAACCAACACTAAAACCAACACTACAAGAAAGCAAACACCACAGTCTGAGAAGGAATAAAAGTATACAACGAATTACCTAAAGAATATATATGGATGGATGATGTGAGAGAGTTAGTTGATAGATTGATAGTTATAGATGGAGAAGAAAGAGCTGTAAACGATAACTTTTACAATGAGAAAGTAAGTATAATGGATATGATTAATTCTAAACTCGCACAATTTATTCCTAATGATCCAAAGGGTATAGATTATTTGATAAAGATATTGAATACGTTACCACCAAAATTTTGGAATAGTGAGAAGTATGGAAAGGACTATTGAATAAGATTTTAAACATAAAGGGTATACCACAGTTACATATACCGGACTATAAATTTTGTGGGCCTTTTATGAAGCTACAAGAAAGGTTAGAAAGAGGTGATAAAAGTATTAACCCTCTAGATGAAGCTTGTACAGAACATGATATTTACTACAGAGATAATAAATATATAGCTTCTAGACATATTGCAGACAAAGAATTAGAAAATAAAGCATGGGAAAAGGTTTTTACTAAAGATGCTAATCTAATAAGTGAAAAACTACCTGCTCTTGGAACTGCTTTAGCTATGAACACAAAAGTAAGATTTGGTTTAGGTTTATAAGTATTGTGTTTAATATTTATGGATTTTTCATAAAAGTTTTATAATAAATATATATATAAGTATGAAGTAGACTAGTTTTACATTTTCAATTCCTAACAAAGAACTTAAACAATTAAATATTAATCACATTTTAACTAAGAAACAGATAAATGATAAAACTAAAAAAACGTAAGAAGGTACAAAAATGCATTTAACTCTTTCTATACCTCAAGTTAAGAAAATAAACAAAGAAATAAAGGCAAATGATAAAAAAGCTCACTATGGAGGTTTTATATTTACTATTCCAACCATTTCTTTAATAGGTGCCCTTGGATCTGCTGCTGGTGGAGTTGCTAATGTAGTCAAAACGGTAGAAGATGTGAAAAAGAATGAAGCAGAATTAGAAGAACAAAAGAGACAGAACATATCAATGGAAGAGACATAACTTATCAATGGAGGCTTCGAAAAAACTTAAAGCCCAAAACAGTAAAGAAAAAGAAATCAAAGTCTTAAGTAACTTGGATCTAATTCATCTTGTTAAACAGCTTAATATAAAAACTTTAGAGGTGTATTTATGAGCGATGAATTACCTAAACAACCAAAGAAGATGAGTGTGGTATTGTTAACTTTGATACGTCTAAAAATATAGGAAGTCATTGGATTTGTTATTGGAAAGAAGGAAATAGAAAGTATGTGATAGATTCATTCGGAGGTTATCCACCAAAAACACTTGTAAAATATCTTGGTTGTAATATAGAGTACAGTAGCACTCGTGTACAACATTTTAACGAGGTAATCTGTGGGCATTTATGTATTGTAGTATTAAAATGTTTACAGATGGATATAGTTTTTCAGAAGTCATTAGTCAGGTGAATAGAAATAAGGATATCTGGAGAAGTTATATTTAAGTTTGTTTTATGGGTTCAACTCAAAAAACGATAACAATATTCTTTCTTTATAATAAATATGGATAAAATAGATTCATATGAATTACAATCCTTTATACCTAATCAAAAGGCAACCGAAAATTTAAATAAGCCAAACAGATCTATTGATTTTGGTATAGATGATGGGGATGGGTTCGTTCATCCTTATTATGCTATTTATGTAACTTTTGAAATTAGAGGTAGAGATGCAAATGGAGAATATACTGCTGGTCAAAATGTTAGACTTGCTAATAACTTCTTCCCACATATGTTTTCTCAAATACAAGTTAGTAAACATGGACAAATATTAGATATTATAGATTATCCTGGTTTAACTTCGACAGCTGTAAACACATGTGCAATTTCAAAATCAGAAGCAAATCATTATGATGAATGTGGATGGGAAGGAATTACATGGCGAAGAACAGATGAAGAATTAGTATTTTTACTAAGACTTTTACCAGGATTTTGTTCTGATTATAAAGATGTTATGTGGAAAGGAGGATTGAAATATACACTTAAAAGAAGTGGTTCTCATGATAATGCATTTGCTATTTGGAAAACTAAAAAGCAGGATGGAACTATGAGAATGATCAACCACATCCACGTAAAGTTAAGATTACGAATATGGAGTTGAGAATGCCTATTGTTAATTATGAACCTAACTATGTTACCTTGCTAAGAACTAACATGTTAAAAGAGGGTACGGTTCCTATTTCCTTCAACACATATCAATGTTTAAAAAATCAGTTACAGGCAAATATTTAGAATTCGATCTAACCACACAATTTAACTCAAGTGAATTTGATATGCCTAATTTTGTGATTGCATTTTCTCAAACTGATAGGAATGATAACCAAGAAAGAGATTCAAGCTATTTTGATCATTGTAAAGTACAGAATATCCATTTTCGTAATTCTAGAAATGAGTCTTTTCCTTTAGAATCTTTGAACTTAGATTTTGAAAAGCATAAATATCTCAAAGCTTACGCAATGTATACGATATACAAGAGAGTTACAATCGGAAATACTGAGATGTTTTATTATCCTAAAGACGTTTTAGAAAATAGACCCATGTTCGTAATTAACACAAGCAAGCATAAATCAGTAACCGTAAGTGATAGAACTAATTTGAAATTAACTGTTAATTTTGAAAGCGATGTACCAGGTAAAACGATTTGTTATGTTGTAATGATTGTCAAGAAAAACCTTGAATATGATGTTCAAAAAGAAAAGATGATTGAGAAAATTAAAATTCGATTAGATGTTTTTTAGTTTGTAAAGTGTTTTTATGGTAATTATCATAAAAAACTTATATATAGACCAAGAAGATAAACAGATTGTGATCTAAACGTACAAAACAGAACGAATTGTTCCACTTGTGTTTAAGATAAGATGAATGATGATTGTTTTTAATATGAACGAATCGTTCCACTTGTGTTTAAGCTAAGATGAATGATGATTGTGTTTAATAAGAACGAATCGTTCCACTTTGTTTATTTAATGAAACCGATAATTTAAACAAATGATCATAAAAACTTATTTAATAAAATGAATATTCCAGATAACATTCCACGAGAGAATCTAATTGCATTAATTGAGGATACAATATTAACACTCCAAAACTTACTAGCAAAAAATAAGAGGAATTTTAAGAGGTTAAAATGTATTTATGTTACTCTTATTGCATTTTCGATACTACTTTCTGCTTCTAGAGGATTTATAAATATATTTATTCCTGCTAGAGTCTATTCAATTATTGCAACAGCATTTGCATCTGCTTCTGCCGTTATCACTGGTTTATCAACACGATTTAATATAGTTTGGAAGAAAGAGAATTATAAAAATATGGTTACTCAAATTGCTATGTTTAAGGATGAGCTTAATGTTATTAAAGTAATGAATGGAGAATTAACAGACGAACATAAGAAACATTGATAGAATTAACTATATATATAACGAGATAAAACCACTACAAAAATGACAAATTTTTAAAACCTTGATACAATAAATGAGAAATGGCCTCACAATTAAAGAAGAAAAACAATATTAACATTTTAAAGCTTGTTAAATTGCAAGATCTGGAAGAAGAAAAACCATACGAAATAGCCTCATGGAAATTGATACAAACAAAATACACTGGGGAAAGGGAATTAGTACATCTAAATGAGAAATACAAAACCTTATTACCACAGAGATATAATAAAGATACTGATCAAGTTTTAAAAGAGATGAAAACTAAGAAACTGTTTATGAGGTATGATGGAATGACAGATCTTTCTAATGGTTACAAAATACATCAACTGTTCTTTAAAAATGATTCTAAAAAGTAACAAAAATGATTTTTAAAAAAATTCTAAAGTAAAAAAATGGAGTGGTTAGTATGGATCTCCAAAAGAAGTTCATTCTTACTCATAATTTCAATGTAATTTTAAGAAATGTGCAAACGGAAACGGAAGTAGTATTTCAAATTAATGGTTGTCTATTCAGCTTGAATTATGACCAGTGGACAGAGTTTAAAAAATCATTGTTTCCTATAGAGAACGAGGTTAACAGAATATTCTATTATCAGTATCCAAACTTGTAATTTTAAGTATGTTCTAAGTGTATAAGTGTTTTTATGGTTTCAAGACTATAAAAACTGAGATATTTAGACATACATAGCGCTATGTTATTCGATTTTTAAAGTTCTATACATAAATAAGAGATTTATTACAGTTCTGTAATAGTATCCTTAGAGTTATACTACCCCCAATACATTCAAAAAATTGAAAATTTATTTCTCTATTGGTTGTCGTTTGAATTTTGAAAATCGGTTAATAAACAACGGAGCTATAGCGATTTGAAAATTTCGGGAATTTTTTGCGGGTTTATTTTTTAGTTTTCTGAGAAATGATATTCTTTGAAAAAGTCTTAGAATTCAGTGTAGATTATGGCAGTATTTCCAATTTTTCAAAAGTGACAAAAATTAGTAAAGTTATTAAAAAATTAAAATCATATCTTTGAAGTATCCTATTCTAGAAGGCAATCAGTTAGACTTAAGAAAAATAGCACCTTTAATTCTCTATTGATTGCCGTTTGAACATTGAAAATCGATTAATAAATAAGGATGGTATAGCGATTTAAAAATATTACATCTCAAATACCCTACTGAATGACAGGGTTGGTTATCGTGTTCAAGAAATTATCCTGTTTCCTTATTTGGTAGTACTTCATTAGTAATCGTTTCAAGGCTTAATTCGCAATTTTAACAATTCTGGAAAAAACATGTTAAAAATAATTAGTTTCCAACCCTGTTTTAGAATTCTTTCAGCTCTAGAGATGTGTGAGAGAGGAGAATGTATTCTGTTGGCGCGAGCGCTCCATGCGGTATATTTCAGAGTTATAAAAGCTAGAGATATGCGGACAAATTTTTCATCAAGGACTTTCTTCCAAGTGATGACCTTGAATCGACAAAAGCGGGACAGACAATCCGCCGTGACAGGTAGGACAGGACAGTTTTGGTGTTGTTATTATTACATACTCAGAAGAAAGAGAGATCTCAAGTTAGTGTGTTTCGGCGCTGGTACTGGAATCGTTCAAATGAATCAGTGACAGATCACCTACTCCAGTAAATGTTATATTTATTATACATTCTTTCTCATTGACTTTTTTAAACTTAATTTTTAACCGATTTTAATGATTCAAATGTCAAATGAAAGCTCAGAAACTGGAGATTAAGAAGCAGTAAATATATTCTGTGTAGGATCCCATTGTAAGTTTTTATGATTTTAAACGTCATAAAAGCCTATGTGCGGTGCAATTACTAAATCTACTTTGGAGTTGCAATTATGTAAATATTTTATGCTATGTTTCTGTTCTAGTCAAAAATATGGAGGTAGGGGTGCGCTAAGACTGGTATCAATGACACTACTAATATCCCATTTTTTCAAATTTTCCTAATTTTCGCCAAACTTTAGTGCGCATGCGCAACCTGAAGATATCAACCAATCAAGGAAATATTTTACACCCGTTGTCACCAGGCCACTACGCAACTTTTTGGACTTCAGGCGTTTAACTTCGTGACAAAAAAAATAAAAAAATAAATTAAAATATCCCATTTTTAAAAAAATTTCTCATTTTCGCCAAACTTCAGTGCACATTCGCAACCTGAAGATATCAACCAATCAAGAAAATATTTTACACCCGTTGTCACCAGGCCACTACACAACTTTTTGGGCCCCAGGCGTTTTGCTTGGTGAAAAAGAATAAAAGAAATTACATTAAAATATCCTTTTTTTTCAAGTTTTCCTCATTTTCGCCAAATTTCAGTGCGCTTGCGCAACCTGACGATATCAACTAATCAAGGAAATATTTTACACCCGTTGTCACCAGGCCACTACACAACTTTTTGGGCCCCAGGCGTTTTGCTTGGTGAAAAAGAATAAAAGAAATTACATTAAAATATCCTTTTTTTTCAAGTTTTCCTCATTTTCGCCAAATTTCAGTGCGCTTGCGCAACCTGACGATATCAACTAATCAAGGAAATATTTTACACCCGTTGTCACCAGGCCACTACACAACTTTTTGGGCCCCAGGCGTTTTGCTTGGTGAAAAAAAATAAAAGAAATTACATTAAATTATCCTTTTTTTTCAAGTTTTCCTCATTTTCGCCAAATTTCAGTGCGCTTGCGCAACCTGACGATATCAACTAATCAAGGAAATATTTTACACCCGTTGTCACCAGGCCACTACGCAATTTTTTGGACCCCAGGCGTTTTGATTGGTGAAACCACTCTATTGTTGAGGTTGAAAATGGTACACTAGTCGACAAAAATATTCTTTTTCTCTAGCACACGGAACAAAATACCTGATTCTGATAGAACTTTTCAGGTAGGATTCGAATCTGCAATAAGTTTTTCTCTATCTCCTTCAGTTTTCCAGTGACAGGGATTTTCGGGAAATTTCCTTTCAAATTTCCTTTTTTTACCATACCTATAGCCCGGGTACCTTAAGTACACAAATTATACTGTGTGCTAGGTTGATTTAGACTTAGTAAGCCCTTTAAGTTTCATAAGAATAGCATTATTCTTTCTACAGAAATAAACATATTTATATAAAAATATATGTGTACTGTTCATTTTACCATATTCATTATTTGCAGATAAAATCACATATAACTTCTAAGAAAGTTACAATATAAGAACGGTTTATACCTCATTGGATTTGAAATAAAACACATTTTCAATGATGTATACACCGTGTCAGCATTTTATATATACTTAATAAATAATACGAAAGAAGTGAGTGGTACCTTTTCAATCAATGAACACTTACATACCTTAACTAACATGTTTTAGTTGTTGACTTTCTTCTGTGTTTGGCTTCTGGAACATCTCTTTTGAATGTCCAACAGTAATAAGCTACGATTTGTGAAATCCACTGTCCCTGGTATCTCTTCTCCATGGAGGAAATGTCCTGATAAAATCGTTCCTCATGCTCATCACTAACAGCACCAAGGATTTAAGGAAAGAAATCCAGGTGGGAGTGTAGAAAGTGAACTTTAAGGGACATGTTGAAACACATTTCTTTGAATGATTGCACGAAATCACTAACAATTTCGCGGTAATTTGGGACTTTCTGGTTTCCTAAAAAAAATTCTATGTTAAACATTGTGGATGGATCCGATAATTAATCAATTTTTAGTATCATTTTATTGTTCATTGGTTTAAAATTAGTCTGATTCGAAATCTTAATATAATAAACTCATGTTGTGTTTAATGAAGAATCAGAGAAAAAGTAAACATTGTCATGTAGTAAGAAATTACGCATGATGTTGTTATTGTTTATATGTCGTCTAGACATAATGTGTACATTATGATGAAAAGACAGAAATTAAGAAAAGAGCTTGTAAGCTCTATGATGATGTAAAATATTTGTGTATTCAGCTTTGTTCACAGAATACATAATTTCGGATATGACATAATATGCAGACTAGCAGAAATAAGCTGTCTGAGAATTTTGGACATGGCACAACAATGGAGAAACGAAAGTTTCTAACAGCTATGACATTTTGACGTCATTCCAAAGTTGAGGAGACACATTCCATCGTCTGGAAGATGGAATAAAAAGCTATTATTTGTTGGATTGAGAGGGAAGTTTGGATAGAGTGGTTCAAGCGTGAACATCCTAGGAAGAAGTGAACGAGGTGCGTGAAACCTCGGTCTCAGGTACGAGACCAGATGACATCCAGTTGTCGGTTGACAGCTGGACACCAGACATCGAGTATCCAGTTAGAATTCATCACCCATAGTTCAGACAGCAGGCGTATCCAGGTATGTCATCGGCTGTGTTGTGGCCTATGTTTAAATTCTCAGAAGTTTGTAGGTTCTGAGTCTGAGAGTGTCATGTCATATCCAAACACTAAACATCACACATCACACTTAACTTATTAAATCAGAATATAGTTGTTATTTAAAGTTATTTAATGTCAGTTATTTATTATAACCTCTCGCTAAATTATGGTTTATTCCTGTCCATTCCGGATAGTGGACAGAAGCGACCTAACTGCATCACATTAAGCATTCTTCAGTCCACATTACTAATAGACCCGATGCAGCGAGGTTGAAATGGTGGAGGCGACCTTTGGTTCGGTTTCCGGGAGGTTTAGTATTTAAAAAAATTAGTAACCCACCATTGTAATGGTGAAGGTAGCCCTTGGTTCGATTCTAGTATTTGGCCCAGAGGCTTGGTTGTTATGTTGGAGACGCTGGTTTCGATTCCAGTAAAAAGCCCCAGATACTAGGTTATCATGCTGCAGATATAACATGGTGCAGATAAAAGCATATATAACCCGCATGGCATGGCGGAGATACTGGTGTTCAATTCTTAGTAAATACATAGATTAGTCTCATGTTGGAGACGGTATATCACAATTGTGGTATTGGTGGAGATCCCCGAATGTTAAATTTAAATAGTAGTGTGTAAAATCTAATAAGAAATAAACACGCCCGCCCACCCTCTGCACTAGTTGAAAAAAAAAAGAAAATGTCGTTAGTGAATAATAATAGGATTCATTATCCTGTGTTGAAGGGTAATGGAAAACCCGCGTCTTTGTTTACTAACGCAAGATTTTATTTGTTAGATCAAGGAGTACTACGACATTTCGTAGAATATAATCCAACGTTTGGAAGTGTTACGGAAAAGAACATAACAGAAAATATTGTTGATAAGGTATATACAAATTACTATGTTATGGAATTCACAGAGAAGAATTTTAGTATGGAAGATATAGTGGAGCTTGGGTTGAGACGTCATGTGCTCGCCACAATCTCTAATATATCGGAGACTTGTAGTACGTTGCATGGAGCAATATTTTTCATTATTAGAACCGAGGGACATAAGTATAAAATATGTGCAATTTTTAAGGGATGCAAACATCAGATTAAGGTTAACCAGTGGCTGGATATGTTTAGGTCACGATTTGAATGTTCGCAAGCAATTAGAATTGCTGAAGTAATCCCGACAATAGCGAAATACGAAAAGAAAGCTAGATTTATTATAGCAAACGATAGAATGGCATTAGACGTAGCAGCATTTGCTGAGTTGTTTATCCAGAGAAATGTTAATCTGTTTCAATGAGTTGAACTGGTAGTCATGTAATTAGATGTACATAGTTAGGATTAGCGTTATTATTAGAAACAAGTATTATTATTTATTATTATGGGAATTTTCGGTTACTATTATTATATTTAAATATAGTTGGAAATACAGTAAGATTTAGGTTAGACATAGGTTAATGTTAGAATTAGTATTGGTATTAGGTTATTATTATAGAATTAAATAGGCTAGAATAAAAATAGGATTAAGCGATATAGTTAAATAGTAAATAAATAAAGCTAAAGATTTAAATAATGAGATAAATTAATTAATAAATGAAGATAGAGATTTAAATGATAAAAAGATTAGATAAACATAAAGAGTACGAACAAGTGATAATTTTAATTATAAATAGAGAAGAAATAAGAAATATGATTTATGACGTTAAAGAAGAACTGTGAGATTAGTAAGCTATCGATAAGAAGAAATATAGGAGATTAGAATATCTAGAATGTAAGAGGCAAAGTTTAGACAAATGAAAAAAAATGTATGATGATAATTTGTGAATAATGACTATAGTTGTATAAGATTAAAAGTAATAAAGTAATTGTGAGAAAACAGAAAAGAATTAGGCAAATTTTCTTAGAGGAAAATACTAGGTAGACGGGAAGTCACATTCTCGTAGAGTTAAAAGTGGGTTTTACCAAAACGTCGATGAGAATATTTTTGTAGAGATTCACATAAGACTTCGATGGTAAAGTAAGAAGAGACACAGAGGATGCCTCGTTTACCATTTGTAAAGCGGTGACAATTTTTTTTGGGTGAGTCCAGTTTATCTAGAATAATCCGAAGAGTACTAAATTAATATTTAAAATTCTAGTTCTAATTGAAAGAATAATATAAGTACGTAGTATAAGGAAATGCATGAAGTAGCAAGAATAGTAATGCAAGTAGTTTTAGGAAAATAATAGAATAGAGGCTGGCGAAGCTAGTAGTAACTAGGTTTGTTTCAGGCCTAGAAGTAAAGAGAAAAATAAGCAAGAAGTCATTAGCACTTATTGTCATTAGGATTGAGAGGAAAGAGAGAAGGAAAGTAAGATTTGGAGAAAATGAGAAATAGTAAAATAGATAAATAGAGAAATAAACTATGATAGCAGAAAGATAGAAAATATAGTGACAATTTAGAAATAATTATGGATTTGACGCAAAACTTATCTGAGTTTGACAAGGAATATATATATAAAGAAATATGAATATAAAAAGATTATAGATAAAGTATATGAGATACATTATAGACATAGATGAAGTATATAAATATAAAAAGAAAGCGCTAAGAAGTGATAATAAAGAAGTATTATATAGTATATAGTACGTAAGAAGAAGTAAGTTTTGGGAATAAAAAGATACAGTTTCGACTGATCTAAGGTTGCCCTAAACAAAGATATAGAAATAATTGGAGACGATAAATAAATATCTTAGTTAATAGACGAGAGTAAAGAAATCGTTTCAAAGATGAGGCCAATGGCATTTAATTTAATTTAATATAATAGAGTTTGCGTACGAAAGTTAAGTATTTCAAGTGATAGTTATAGAATTATGACGTAAAAATAAATGGATATAGACTACGGCGAAAATAATTGGTTGTTGATTAGCTACCAACAACAAAAGTTATGCCAATACACCGATAGGGAATAAGAATACCGAATTTTAGGATTAATTAAAATTTAATTATCCGCATCAGGTAATGTAAATTTTATAACGAATATTGACGAACGAGTATAGTTGAGAGATATTTTGACTATAGTTTTATTATACGTAGTATAATTTTACCGATTTTGAAAAAAAAGAAAACATTTACGAGTATACGGGTATGAAGAAGAATGATATTTTTTTTAAAAAAAAGAATATAAATAAATGAAGACTAGTAATATAATGTAATTTTAATAGATAGTTTTTTTTAATAATAAGGTAACTAGAAACAAATCATGTTTATAGATGGACGGCGAGGTGGACCGCCGTTTAGCATCCAAAGTCCGAATCCGAAGCCGAAGGAAATTTCGGTTTCCATCGATCAAAACCCCGAATCTGTAAACGGGTTTTGGTTTTAGTTATCGTTAGTTAGGGTAATTAAATAAATTGTGAATTAAATAAATAGAGTAATTTAAATAATATAACGCGGAGAATAATAATAATTTAAATGTAAACATAATTAATTAATATTTGTACTTAC
Organism: Thermobia domestica; assembly: GCF_964235325.1. NCBI lineage: Eukaryota > Metazoa > Arthropoda > Insecta > Zygentoma > Lepismatidae > Thermobia > Thermobia domestica. The sequence continues at coordinate 267,886,405 of NC_137460.1, read as the reverse complement.
CAAATAGTAATAATATCCATCTAGACGTAATTCATGTAACCATAGTTCAGTAAAAATTAACGGAAATACACTACACGAAAACACATAACACTAATAAACTAAAAGTATGACATTCTCGGATTACAGTACTGATAATAGATGAGTTGTTTTCATAGGTCAATGAGTGGATCGATGACGGATCAATTGTTCGAGAATTGATCAACATTCCGAATATTGTTCACGGGTTGTGAAATAGAAAGAACTTGGTGCAGAACGACGTGGTGTTGGTTGATTGAAACCTGGGACACGTAGACGAAGATTGATGGTCAAGGTTGACAAGAAAAACACTGAGTCAGCAGTGTGTTGTAGAGTGAAGCAAGTGTTGCCAATTACGAAAAAACAGATTGTGGTAATTGGTATAGTTTTTGGCAAAGTGAAGTTTTTGTTTTTAGCATTGGTTGTGATAATTGAGTGAAAAATAATCATAAAAGAGTGTGAAGTCAATATGATAGTGTTTTTGTACATTGAATTACAGCTTTAGTTGTGAAAAAAGAAAAAGGATATCTGGTAAGATTAAATTCCTGATGAGCGAAGGAAAAACATTAGGGTTGGAAAGTATGATAAAGAGTTATGCATGGACATCCGGAAGGAAATTCCATCCTTTGGAGGTGCGAAACGAATTAATAGTTCAAGTAAGCATATATGTATCATCGTGTGTGAGTTGAGCTTCAAGAAGTTCAAGGTTTAGATAACAGTTGGCGTAAGAATACGTTCTAGGAACTGTATGGTTATGATGAACATATGAAAAAAAACGTAAATAAACAAACATACCGAATAAATGAATTAAATAAGTACTACTGTGATTAAATACAGAAGATTTTTTTTTAAAAAATGAATAAGATAAATAGTTAAGAGAAGTACCATTTATATGTTTAAAATGATCAATAATATTTGTTTGGAAAAGATATAATATGTTAATAAGATAATAATTGTTTTTTTAAATAGGTAAATAATAGCCGATCTCCACGGAGATCTAGTCGGTATCGATGCTACCTCAGTTTTGAAGAGGGTCATGTGGATGGATCCGATAATTAATCAATTTTTAGTATCATTTTATTGTTCATTGGTTTAAAATTAGTCTGATTCGAAATCTTAATATAATAAAGTCATGTTGTGTTTAATGAAGAATCAGAGAAAAAGTATACATTGTCATGTAGTAAGAAATTACGCATGAAGTTGTTATTGTTTATATGTCGTCTAGACATAATGTGTACATTATGATGAAAAGACAGAAATTAAGAAAAGAGCTTGTAAGCTCTATGATGATGTAAAATATTTGTGTATTCAGCTTTGTTCACAGAATACATAATTTCGGATATGACATAATATGCAGACTAGCAGAAATAAGCTGTCTGAGAATTTTGGACATGGCACAACAATGGAGAAACGAAAGTTTCTAACAGCTATGACATTTTGACGTCATTCCAAAGTTGAGGGGACACATTCCATCGTCTGGAAGATGGAATAAAAAGCTATTATTTGTTGGATTAAGAGGGAAGTTTGGATAGAGCGGTTCAAGCGTGAACATCCTAGGAAGAAGTGAACGAGGTGCGTGAAACCTCGGTCTCAGGTACGATACCAAATGACATCCAGTTGTCGGTTGACAGCTGGACACCAGACATCGAGTATCCAGTTCCAATTCATCCCATGGTTCAGACAACAGGCGTATCCAGGTATGTCATAGGCTGTGTTGTGGCCTATGTTTAAATTCTCACAAGTTTGTAGGTTCTGAGTCTGAGAGTGTCATGCCATATCCAAACACTAAACATCACACATCACACTTAACTTATTAAATCAGAATATAGTTGTTATTTAAAGTTATTTAATGTCAGTTATTTATTATAACCTCTCGCTAAATTATGGTTTATTCCTGTCCATTCCGGATAGTGGACAGAAGCGACCTAACTGCATCACATTAAGCATTCGTCATCCCCATTAATTTAGGCACATATGCAGTGAGGTTGCAGTGAGGTTAATGTGAATACCAAGCTGCTTTCTCCACCGTAGTTAAGAGATTCTTAAATTTTTGGTCACGAATCAAACATATTACTTGGAGGCCTACAAAACACCCTTCCTTAATTTTAGCATCACTAACCCGAAGAAATTTTTCCTTGAGGTAACAAAATCCTGCATTACTTTTGTCCTAACAAAGATTTTGAAGAGCCCCAACTTTATGTGAAGAGGAGGTAGAATTATCTTATCAGGGCTCACCAGTGAGGAATTAACAGCATTCTTCTGTCCAGGAGTTAATACATGCTTTGGCCATTCTTTCTTGATGTAGTGTTTCGGTTTGTTCCTGCTGTACCGTTCGCAGAGGAAACAACAATATTTCGTATAACCAAGCTCGAAACCATTAACAAAGAAATAACTTTTAAATCACAGCAAACAGTCCACTTGTATTTCTCATACTGAGTTCTTTCTAACATTGTTTCGATGTTATGATAGGTTTCCTTCATATTAGTTGCATAACCCAAAGGCACCGAAGGAAATTTGCTGCCTTTGTGCAAAAGGACAGCCTTAAAACTAGTTTTGGAAGAGTCAATAAACAATCTCCACTCTGTACTTGTATGTGCATGTCCGAGTTTATCCATCACAGCACAGACATTATTACAATACACTAAGTATTTTTTTGAGAAAAATAGCTTTGAAACTCTGTATGACGGTTTCAAAAAATACACAGATTAGTGTCACGATGGAGCAGATTCCAGCCTTTAAGTTTAGAAGCAAGACGTTCTGTCTGTATCTAGGAGAGTTTTAAATCCCGTACGAGGTCATTTAGTTCACCCTGAGTTATCAGATGGGGATCCAATGTAGATGTGCTTCCTACATAAGTAGGATCATCTTTTTTATTTGGAACTTCAGTAGTTGCCTCAAGTACGTAATCCTCATTTACCGTAAGATGAGGAGAAGGTATTGATACAGGTAATTCTGCACTGTGTGGAAGTGGCCTAATTGTTGATGGCAAATTAGGGTACTGTACTGTGTGGTTAGATTTACTGGTTATTTCTTTTATCTGTGACTATCTGTAGCAGTCTGAAGAATGATCTTTTGGTTCCCTCCAGATCCTCGGTACAGCGAAATTCATGTTTCATTCACCATTCGCCCACCCAGTTTGGCGTTTTACGCAAGTACAACAAATGTAGTGAAGAGCGAAATTCTTATCTTGATCTCCTACACAGCAACCAAAATACAACTGATAACACTTCCTCACAAGTGGAGTAAAGCATCGACGTTGCGATTTAAATGTCAGCTCCCCACACCCATAACAGAAATTGTACGGTTGATTTACACACTTCCTCGGCATCTTCTATCCTGTAAGGTATCACACACACATACACACACGAATCTACACTTCATCAAATTCCCACAAAATCCCTCTAGAAATTCCCTCATAAAAAATGGTGACATGGTGTACACATAATTGAAATAATGTTTTATTGGAAGTCCTATGAGGTATAAATCGTGCTTATATTGTAATCTTCGTGGAAATTATATGTGTTGACCAACCCGAGCCGATCCGTGACCCGAATTGACTGACTCGACCCGAGTTGGCCCGATTGACTCGACCCGACAACCCGACCCGAGCTGACTCGATTGCCCGACCCGAAGTGACCCGAGGTGACCTGACCCGACAACCGACCCGAGTGACCTGACCTGACAATCTAACCCACTTGGGATACTAGAACCTTACATAGCTGCAACCAGAAAAGATGCTGGCCTATTCGTATTCAGAAACCATTGTTTCGGCTTTTTTAATTTGTAGTATAATTATCCTCCTCCTCCTTAATATTCTGCTATTAATGACAGGTCAGTTTCCGTGAACTAGGTAAGAAGCTTCTATTTTTGTGTTTTTCCGCTAATATCTTCCTGGAAACCCAACATAATGTACCACCCTCCTTATTACAATCTATCAACTGCAACCTTCATATACACCCTCGATCTCCTTATATCACCCCCTTTACTACATCTCTCAGAATGCAATCCCTTAGCAAGATCAAAACTTGTGATCCGTCATTTTTTTCGCTCCCTTATATCGTCCAATATTGCTCTCGTCTCTTGCATTTTTCAGCATTTCCTAATTTGTTTTCCTCTCTACCCTGCTAACCTTCTTTATTTTCCTCCACATCCAAATTTCCAAGGTTAAAATTTAGGCAATCACCTTCGAAAGTCAAAAGCAAAATTTGAAGTGCTGAAGACAACATGATTTTCTATTAACGAATGTATTTAGAACTTCTTTTAATATTTTTTGCTGTGTAATAAAGTATAAACAAAAATTTCATCACGTTAACATTCCGATTTTTCTATTTAAAAGCAGCGTTACTGTCTGATAGAATCATAAGGAATTAATTGCGCTGAAATATCATTCTGTAGGGAATTACCTTTTAATTTTTCTTGATTAATTTATCTAGAAGATATTTGCAACGTTATATAAAATCAGCGAGGAATTTAGTACCGAGAAAGTCAAGTCACTACCGCAATAATAATAATAATAATAATAATAATAATAATAATAATAATAATAATAATAATAATAATAATAATAATAATCTGAAGGTAACCAAGAAAGTTCTGTCTCTTTTTGTGGAAGTGTGTTGAATTGGCCCTCACACCGTGAGTTGAATGCGAATGGAGATATGGCGAAGGTCAGTTGTTGGACGAGACGAGACGAGACGAGACAGAATTTTCATGGAGCGTACGAGATGAGACAGAGCTATTTCAATAGAAACATATGTACTTTTTGAAACGAGATTACCTTCACGACACATTTTCGAGACGAGAATGCCCCAAACCTGGTCTCGCGAGCAACACTAGTAGATATATCCAACATACTACCTGGTTGTGGCTGTTCAGTTACACCGTGAACGTGTGTAAGGACAGAAAGAACATGGGATCTGCACAGAGCGTCATAAGGGCTTGTTTGCTGTACGAGTTCAAATTTGGGGTAAAACGCTGCTCCACGGGGAGGAAGATATGCCAGGCCTTTGGTGAGGGTGTCGTGACTACGTGGAGAGTGCAGCGGTAGGACAGTTTAAGGACGGTGACGAAACACCCGAAGACGCACCACGTGCCGGAGGACAAACAGATGTTAAAAATAAAGATCTTCAAGCAGCAATTGAGGCAAAGACAGACATATGAGGAACTGGTACCACAATTCAGTGTGAGTGGAGAAACCATTCAGCACCACCACCAACTTGGGAAGCACTGCAAGTTGGGTTGATGGGTCCTACATGATTTGACTTGGGGCCAGAAAGCAACGCGAGCAGACACCTATGTTACTTTCGTGTCTCGTCTGAGGAAGGAGCTATTTCTGGACATGGTGTTGACATGTGATGGGAAGTGGGTCCTGTACGAAGCTCCACGGTCCCGCCATAGTTGGTTAACATCCCATGAACCGGTTCAAAAACAGACCAAGCCAGCACTACCAGTATAAGGTTCTCCTGTTCATTTTTTGGACTGCTCGTGGCATCGTCCATCGGGAACTGCTACCAGCCGATCAGAGCATCAATGCAACTATGTACTGTCAGCAGTTGAGCCGTGTTCAAGAAAAACTCAAACTCTGGAGCCAGCACTTCTGAATCGTAAAAGAATCACTGTTACAGGACAACGCTAAGCTCCATGTGCTTGGGATGACCCAGGACATCATTCTACGCCTTGGGTGGGAAACACTATTCGATACACTATTGGAAACACTACGCCATACTCCACGGACATTGCACCGTCCGATAGTAGTGAATAATTCACTTCAGCAAATTTGACCTTGACATATTTTTTTCCCACGGGAACGTTCCCTGGGCGCTGTTGCTAAGCTGGTATACGTATGCTCATAGTCTTGGACGCCTACCGGCTGTAAAGTCAAGATGAAACATACCTTTCTCGTGTTCTCGTCGTGTATTGTTTAGTTACTTGAACCCACGCCCCGCCCCCTCTTGCGAAGAGAACATGGGGAATTTTGATCGTGGGAACCCGTTGTTGCTATGCTCATACTCTTGGACGGCCACCGGATCTTCATCACAGTCCTTTCAGTTATAACGAAGCTTCCCAATTGATTGGTCTTCGTCTTTTCGTCTTGTATTGAATAACTATTTTGGACCCCTTAGCCCTCTGGAAAGAGTATACTTATATAAATATTGATTGGCGTTAGGCACCCTGTAGCGTAGCATATGATATATATCGTTCGAAGCTCTTCATTTCGAAGCACTATAATGCTTTCCCACTGTTCAATACTCTCTCTCTCTCTCTCTCTCTCTCTCTCTCTCGACCTATAGTGCTTTCAACTATTCAATGCTCTTTCTCTCTCTCTCTAATCGAGAGCCGAACCCGGACCAAAGTGGTATTAAACGTAAATAACAAACATAAAAATAAATTTTAAAAATACAACATCACATTATTATATTTGAGGAGTGAAAGTGAAGCAGAAAACTAACCTTGATTGTAGCTTCGTTAACTTACGATATAAAGATTCTGTGTACAAAAATCCACTTTGGTGGGGAGCTGGGATCGAATTTGGTACTTTACGACTTAGAGTTGAATTAGTCCTTGCATAAGAAAAATAATTTTACGTATATAGAACTTCCCATTGATTTTCGTTTCACGACAGAAAGGAAGGGATTAACTAAATTTCTTAAAATATGCAATGTTTCTCATCGTGAATCGAACCCGAACCCCAAGGGTCGTGGTTCTTCGTAAGCGTATGGGACATGTATAAACATTTTCGACTGATTTGCACATCAGTGGAACCGATCTCCCAGGCCTCTAGTATTTCATTGAAGCTATTTGCTTTATCTAGAGAATAGATGGAAGAGAGTTAATATAGAGATTTCTGTTTAAACTTGCACTAGCGTGTGTGTTTGTGTGTGTGTTCACGTACGCTTGTGCCGCTGCCTGTCAACAGTTAACATCGGACGTTTTTATTAAAATAGGTAAGTAAAAAACTGAGTGTTATGTATTCATTTGACTATAAAGAGACTCGAGACAATGTATTTATTTAGCGTTTCTGTATTTGATAATGAGACAGAATTCTAACGATAAAAATGACATACATATAAACGAATCTGAACTCAATGATGATTCAACTCGTTGTACATTGAATTCCGAGAAGATGATAAGATAGCTTACAGTTGACGTAAGAAATGTCTGGAGTCTCGAGTAAAGCAGATAGTGAACGTAAAGTCTTATCACTTATAGTTTAAAGTTAAAATAATATTATAAAAAGAAGAGGCATATTATGTGTTTTAATTTTGATAATATCATGTCTACCTGTCTGTAGTATGTGCTCGGGGCCAGCAAACATTAAAGGCGCTAACAATGAAATGACATCTTTGATTTTTTACGTCCCACGGATGGAAATCTTTGAGTTTTATGTCTCAGCTCTATGCCTGCTAGGTTAATGGAGACGGTAATGGTGAAAAATGAATGAAATGTTGGAATGAAGAAAGTGGAAGGAAACGGGAGAACTCCGAGGAAATACACGCATATGGTGATTGACCACAACAAAGTTAACTTGGTTGAAACAGGATGTTGAACCTGGGACCCCATGCACCATAGGTGAACGCTCTACCACTGTGCCGATTATCAAAATTTGGCCATGGTCTCAGAACAAGACGTAGCGAAGATTAGCCATTGACAATATCATATTATAGATTTAAATAAAGTGTATATCTGTCTGTCTGTGATCTGGGGGACAGAGAAAGGAGCCAAAAAGTTATCAAAATTTGGTCATGGTATTAGACAAAGACGAAGCGTTTTGGGGAGTTCAACCCGGGACCCCATTCACTATATGTGAGCGCTCTATCACTGAGCCACCGAGACCCCTGATGAAAAGGTATCAAAATATGGTCAGAAACGCGGCCCCCGAGCTAAGATCGAACTAGAGAAACAATCAAATAAAATCTTTGAGTTTTACGTCCCACGTTTATGACGATTAGGCAAATTGGAAGTCTTTAAGTTTTATGTCCCACAGTTATCCCGGCTAGGCCGTGACCAAAAGATACAAGTACACATTTGAAGTACACTTATTTCCGGAAGTGACGTCACCTAGTGTGCGTCAAAAGGTCCAAGTTCACAAGTGTGCGAGTGCATAGTGCGTAGTGTGCGAGGATGTACACTACGTTAGTATACTTGTGTGCTTAATATGGCGATTTCTCGCAGAATGACCTAATAAAATTTTAATAGGCATATTATTGATATTTTTGTTTAAGTAAATATATTTGTGGACTGATTTTATAATAATTTACTTGATAAACATACAAGTTAGTGATTTTACAAGTCGAATATAAAAATATTACGCAAATAACAAATGTATTTACGTTATTTTCTTTGAGTGTGCAATAGGATTTAAAATAGGGAAAACAAACAAATAGTTTCTTTGATAATGCTATAAAGACATTTGTGCTTAAATATTACATGGTTTATGTAGCTTAATTGAAATAGTTGCACTATCGGTAATGCGGCTATTTGCACGTAAATGACAAATTTTAATGGTGTATGAATTAAAATATTAAGTTCTAGCCTAGTATACATAGGTTATTCATTTCTGTATAGCTACAGCTACAGCCGCAGCCGCAAATGTTAATTCATAGACACATAAGCCTAATTTTATAGTTTTGACTCTAATCGAATTCCTTTCAACGCTACCATATTTCCTTGCACTTGAGAGAGACTGTAATATACCAATTACCGTACATTGTGTTTTTTTGACAGGTACCGAAAAGTGAAATACAGATCAAAAAGTCCTTTCTCCACATTTATCAAAGATTTCACAAATTACTCCTGGTAAGTCTTTACTATGGCCATTTCATTTTTTTTATTCTTCGATTTAGCGATTTGATCTCTCGGTTCCGGTTTTAAGAACTTGCCTCTTCACCCATATACTGTATATAAGGTAGTAGCTAGGTTGGTTCCTCTTTGTTCCAAAGTATAATATTTAATTCACATAATATTGACGAGCAAGTGTTAGCGAGTGAAGGCTGGTTGGAACCCCGCAGAGCACTTTCTTTTCCGTCTTAGTTACGAATCGATTCATTGAAAGAAATGTCAAAAGTAAAGACTTGCCCTCCTCTTAATTCATATAATCCCATTACTGTACCCAGTATTAAAAGATTATGAACAAATAATTTCTTCCGTATAGTTGAACAATGAGAGCCATTACATTACATACTGTATTTTTTCATAAAACCGTCTTTTAATTTTCATAAAATTCTTATTATATTTTTAGTAGTTTATTTTACGTTTATATTTGGACGAGGGGATTTGTTTCGTTACAGAATAACCATTTTCGCAGTGGGAAGCATGTACGAGAGTATATTTCAAGAGAGATGCAGGGCGCCGAAAGCGTAGTAAAATGCACGTAAATGTTGAAGTGTATACAATATACAGAACTCCATTCAAGCAGGCTTATAAGATAGTAATCTCACTTTTTTTTGTTATTTTTACCATACTACTTTAATTAGGGTTATCCGCCTTGAGTATGCATTATCCTTATAAATTGGTATTTCATAGCGGCATAATAGCTTTTTCCTGTAATTTTGGTTCTCATGTTGTTCAACTTTACCATTTCTTTCCTTGTCATCCTTCTATGTGTTAACTTTTGCTGTAATACGGAGACACTATTTAGATGATTTCCAGGTAAAATCAATAAATTCACAGTGAAAGAATAACATCTAAGGAACTTCAATATTAGCGCAATATGGTAGAAACAGTTCAATCAGTATGCCTGAACTGAAAGAATACAGTAGAACTACAACAATTATACTGTCATTGTTGTGTAATCTACCGTACAGGAAGCAATTATACTCAGTATCAACCCTCTCCCAAAGTAGTTTTGTGCCACATTATTGTAAATACCGCTCCCCTCGGTGTCTAACGCTCTTGTACGTTGCCTACTTTCAGTTGCAATAAAATTCCTAAACTAATTCGCAAAAGTGTCTTCAGCGCCCTAATCACCAGTGCTACTCTTCTTTCGGGAGATTATTAAATATTCCCTCCGCAAGCATGCCTAATAAAGTAGAATATCGCCAATAGTTTAGTGTTTTTTATGCTGTTACGAGTTTATTGTGCACATAAGACAACGCACACATATATTACATATGTATTGCATTTATGCTCCGCTCTTGTTAATCTGCGCGTGAAATACCCAAAATGACAAATATTTGCAGGCACGGCAAAGCTGAAGCTGTTGGCATACATGAAAAAACTCTTAAATCATTTTATGGTTACCCCGTATAGTCAATCTGTACGGTTTATTTATCTTTAATATAACTGGAAAGTCATTCATCTAAAGAAAAAAAAGCTTGCTAATTTTTTCTAGTACGCGAAATTCTCCCTTCTTTTGGTATCAATGTTCCATATTCGACCACAACGAGGCGCTGTAACCAAGTGCTGATCAAAAGCTAATTTTACGAAGTGTACACTATTTAGTGTGCACTCCATTTGTAGACTTCGACTGTGCATCCACGAAGTGTGCACTATGCAATTTTGGACACGGCCAGGATGTTGAACCTGGGACCCCATGCACCATAGGTGAACGCTCTACCACTGTGCCGATTATCAAAATTTGGCCATGGTCTCAGAACAAGACGTAGCGAAGATTAGCCATTGACAATATCATATTATAGATTTAAATAAAGTGTATATCTGTCTGTCTGTGATCTCGTGGACAGAGAAAGGAGCCAAAAAGTTATCAAAATTTGGTCATGGTATTAGACAAAGACGAAGCGTTTTGGGGAGTTGAACCAGGGACCCCATTCACTATATGTGAGCGCTCTATCACTGGGCCACCGAGACCCCTGATGAAAAGGTATCAAAATATGGTCAGAAACGCGGCCCCCGAGCTAAGATCGAACTAGAGAAACAATCAAATGAAATCGTCCCACGTTTATGACGATTAGGCAAATTGGAAGTCTTTAAGTTTTATGTCCCACAGTTATCCCGGCTAGGCTAATGGGGACGGTGATGATGAGAAATGAATGAAATGTTGGAATGAAGAAAGTGGGTGGAAACGGGAGAACTCCGAGGAAATCCACGCATATGGTGATTGAAATCCACCCGATATAAATGAAAGAATACTGTTTATCTGTCTGTCTGTCTGATGTATAGTTTTCCTTTCGTAGTAAATACTAGTTCACCCAAGTAATAGTATTTTGAGGTTTCAACTTGAATGAACTAGTGTTCTCTACGAGTCTGTATTCTGATACCCACTTTAAGTCTACAGTATTTATGGAATAATTTTGGAAACTTTGAATTATAAACATTAATAACAACTAATTAAATAATCTGATAACTAACGTCATTTGGAAAATACGGTAACTAGAAACAATGTTGTGCTATTATAAAGTGAAAAGTGTCAATGTATATTTGATGGTCTTTAGATTAAGTTAGTTTAGTTAGGTAGGATAAGTAGGTTAAGATAGGTTAGGTATGTTAGGTTAGATATAAGATGTATGTTTTCTCTCGAATAAGTTTTCTGATGTTATGAAAGTAATGTCAGTACAAGAAGTAACATGATAGGTTGAGAAGACCGTATTATAAAAATAAGGTAGCTAAGGAATGCGTAAAATCCTCTAACCGGTCATCACCATGTAGAACAGAGATCAGCACAGAAAAGAAGGGGATAAAGCACAGAAATAACTTACCATAAAATAAGAATAAGAAAGAAGATATATTGTAATTTAAGTATTATTGAAGTGTTGTAAACTCGGTCTACTTGTATTAATTTATTATTTATTTTTTCTGTTATCATTGTCAATCTATACTACTAATGTATTCAAGACCGTGGATTAACAAATTGTTTTCATAAATTTCGAATAAATGTAAACAAAATAGGTTGAATGAGACTGTTCAAACCAAAGAAATTTTAGTATTTGTGAAGTTGTATTTTGATGAGTATACTAATTTATGATATATTAGATTTTTTAACAACCATTTTCTGCAAATTTCATGTTATCAAATTTTAACTGATTATAGAAATAAGGTGTATGAGCCGCGGATAGAACAATTAAATTTTCTTTCAAACAGAGAGAACATTTTGTTTAATTTAAGTAGTTGAGAATAGACTATTTTGCAATGTGTATAAAATACTGAAAATGTTCAGAGCAGTACATGAACAATACGTTCTCTAGAAAATTTGAAAGGTATAGCTGTGAAGTACTGTACTGTACTGTACTATACTGTGGGGTTACAACCACAGTTATTTGTCTCAATTATCAGATTTTTACTAAAAAATGTGGGTATAGCACCTCGCATGGGAGGAGAAAAAGTACGTGGGATCTGAGCAGTACAGTGCTGGAGTGATTAATTACGCATAAAAGAAATGAACTGCGTGTTTTCTAATAGAAGAGATCACAGAGACGCAAAGTGTAGCCCATTTGGCGCTAATGTTCTATATATAGGACAGTGACAAAATACGTCGATCTGCAACACTGATTATTCAACCGAATGTTGTTCGGTTCTGCTCATGCTCAGACAAGTACATGCTTTCTTTGTTCATCGTGTGTGGAAGATTGGTACATTTTGGAGGAAATCTGGTATCGTTAAGTATCTGGAATTTGGATTGTTGATGAACGTTTCTCTTGTCTTCGAAACAGAAAATGGAAAAGGCCAAGAAATCGAAGGTAAGCATTTGTTTTATATTCTTAAAGTATAATTCATTTTGACACATTGGTTTTTTTAACCTATAAGTACTATGGACCGTCTCTCAGACCGCTGCAACTTTTCGTATCATTATATTTTCCACAGTCTCACTACTACAAGTGGATCTTTTCTTCTACCTTCCCGTCTAGCAAATAGTTACGTATTGTGAAGTTCGTGTTATAATTGATCCCCTGTGCGCGGCGCTGGAGGGGTCGAGCGGTCTCACAGACGTACTATAGTAGTTACGTGAGTATTTTACCGTTCAGTTGTCTTTCGTTATCTATTGATTATTAGCTGTTTGGAGTCTTACCGTGTGGCACGTCTTGCACCACACATCAAATAATGACCCAGAAACTGGAAAACCTGAAATAATCATATTTTATAACACAAGTAAAGGCGGAGTTGATACTTTAGACAAAAAATGTACAGGTTACACATCAAGTCGTCGAACAAGACGACAGCAATTGACAATTTTCTTTATGCTGGTGGATGTTGAGTGTGGTCAATGCGTATGCCTTGCGTCAAGTCTACGCTAAGTCCGCAGTGATGGCAAAACTTGATTTCATGAAAACGTTGGCCAAAGGACTTGTTAGGCCTCACATAGAACGTAGATTGTTCATCGGACATCTGCCACGAGATTTGAGTTTTTCAATCAAGAGCATACTACATCTTGAAAGTGAGTTTCCCACTATCGCGCACAAGGAGTTGAAGAGGAGAACATAGTCTCTTCTGTCTACTGAGTTGCAAATGGAAAGAAAAGATATTCGTGTTGGCGGTGTGGGTTACCGATTTCTTTGTAGTGCAGAAAAAATATATAAGTGCCTACCTGAAGAAAGTGCATGCTATCAGAAAAGTTAGTGCGGTACCTTCTGTACTGAAAAATGTATTTTCTTTACTTTCACTACTTTTCTTTACTTTACTTTACTAAAAATAAGTTTCATTCATTTAAAGAAATGCAACAGTACCACTATAACAGTACTTTCTTTAAGTCTGAAAAAGCTAAAATTCCATGTTTTTTCTCCGTTTTTACTATATTTTTATTCTCAATGTATCTACAACAACAGTGTATTTTAAATTAGTGTTATTTTGGCTACATAGAAACGGAGGAAAAATGGAATATTTCAACAGTTAAAATTTTAGAATAACAATGAAAACATTGTTGCAAATTTTCATTGTTGCATTGTTTTATAAACATAAAGCTTTTCTTACATCGCGAAATTACTATGTTTTATTTTTCTATAAGTAAGTAAGACATATAGGATAGAATTTTAAAAATTATGCAATAAAAGTATTATTCAGAAAATGTGAAATAACAATGCGGTCTGACAGACCGTTCCATAGTAGTTACGTGATTATTTTCGTCCATAGTACTTAAGGGTTAAACTCAGAAAATAATAAATGTGATAAAAATACCTTGTTTCTTTAATGTCCTAAATATAGGACATCGGACATTTAGCCTACTGGTTTCAAGGAATTTCAATTTCGGGTAATATAGCAACGAAACTCTATGTACACACAATTTGAAACGGTTTTGCCATTTATTTACGGTAAATTTAATAGAAATAAACGTACAATAGGAATCTGCATCATATGGACCTTCAGAATGTAGACACTACTGGAAGAATTTAAATAGCTGGTTTACTATATATCTTATATATACATGCGTCACACGTCGCTGAACCGCATGTATGTATTCCCTCCAATACCACAAACCACAATGCAATTGTGACAAACAAATGACGGTTCCGAACGCGCACCGCAGCACTGAGGACCAGGCGAAATTTTATGGTTTATATTTTCTTTTCTGCAGATTTTTAAACATATTCTTTTATTATGAGAGAAATACGTATAATTTTGTGAATTTCTATTTCCCGTTGCTAGTGGCCATCCTGCGGGACAGCCGTGGGATTCCCATGGATATAGACCCATGCCTGTCCCAAGCGGGACTTCCCTGGGTTTACCTATTTATATCCTGGATTTTTTTAGGATCGTTGTGGTTCGTACGGGATCATAATGGGACGTCCCGTGGAAGGACAGTCATAAAATAGGACCTCAAGTGGACAGAAGACTAAGTTCCAGTGCTGATCGGTAACCTTCCTAAACTATTCCTGAAATCGTTTTGTGTTAAGGACATTTCCTTAAATTCAACTTCTGATGCCGTAATAGGAGAAGCAATATTGCTATAACTACCTGCCCCGGAGCACGAATAAGCAAAGAGATACAAATATACTATCTTCTGAAACTACAATAAGTAAGAAAGATATCCTTTAGATCACTACCCTAGGCCGCTGTAGGATAGCAGATTTTGCCTTTTAATCATAAGCTACTTATCACCATCGACTTCGGTAGAGGCTAAAGCATTACAGCTAAGCACCAAGGTGTTGCTACTGTCGTTGCAACCATAACACCGATCTGAAAATAAGCTAGCAATTATTTATTTCAAACTAATTTACGGCTTTAAACTTGTTTCAGAGGCATAAACGTGTGTCGCATGGATATTGTTCTCAATAGATTTACGTGCACAGGAATATATTCACTGAGCCCTCAGATATTTAGAAACCCGACTATCTGTTCACAAACTTGATTCGTATTGCAAGATGATACACTATACCTACCTGTGAACACCTACAATGTTGAATTTCGGTAGGGTTTGAGGAAATGGGGGATACTTCTTGTTTGTCGTTTGCAGCGAATCCATGTTCTCCACATATGACCGAGAAATCAGAATCTTCTCGTCCATCAACTAGTAAAGAGCTCTCCGTTAGTGGACAGTTATAATCATTGACGGAAAATCGCAAGACACGTTTAGCGTCACGCACCAGAAGAACTGAGAAGAGCGCGATACCATATAAGAGGCAAATTGAAAGAAACAGTGACTAGCAAATGAAGTAGCAAAGTAAGGTCACAAGAAGCTAGTGAACCACTACACGGACAACGAGAAAATATTAACAAAAAAGCACCACTAAATGTATAATTTGTGGTGAAACATTCATTGAATTCTGGGTGTAGTGTGAATCCTGCGATGGCTGGGTTCATGAAACTGCATTTCAATTGAATCAACAAATATCCATTACACATGTTACCACTGTTAGCTTCATGGGTAGGTTTTCTTATTGTTCCTTCTAGGTGTTCAATATGATGTTTTTTCAAACATCTTACGTGTTCGTTAGTGCTCGACAATATATTCCAAATATGTGAAATTTAGCAATCTGTATTGCCATTTGTTTATTTCATTATTTTAGCATTTATGTCGATATCTTCAGTTTGTTAATAAAGTTCACATTCCATATTTCAGACTTATTTTGGGGCAATTTTACATCTTTTTACCAAGAGGCAGTTCAATGTGTTAAAATGTCTGGGGGTACCTCCTTTCCCCTAAAAATGTGAACTAATATTCACGTGTTTATCTTGGCTGGCTTACTTTCGGAAAATGCTTAGCACTCTTGAGTTAGGTACTAATTTGTGCGAAAACAAAGTTGGACACCAGTCAAGTCCCCTCCTGAAATTGGGGGAGGTAGTGCTCCCTTACACCAGCCTTCCGTCTTGTTACTGCACTACGAATTTTATGAATCCTGGTGGAGAGACGGCCATGTTTTCAACGATTTTGTATCCATTTAGCACAGGCTGCTCGTATAGAACAGATAATTAGGCCCAAATGAAGATCAATAATACAATGAGAGCAGCTATATTCATTTCGTCCACTCTTGAATAAAATTTACAAAACATGGTTACTTCCCTTTCCAGTAATGCTACTTGATTTGCTATATCTATGGGATGTGCATTGTTAAATCAGTGTAGAAAAGCATTTTCTCTCGCTACAACTGAATGACGCAACAGATCAACGAAAGATACAAAAATCTACCAAGACAAACTACATAAAATCAATAGATTTCGTTCTGAAACAATCACTGGAAAATATAAATGTTATCAATATGATTGTTTAGCATGTGGAAAAATTTTAGATATCAATGTTCAGCTAGGAGCGCACAATGTAGGAATTGCAGCGAATATAATCATTTTGCACAGTATTTTCCAAAAGGTATACAAATAGGTTAATAAGAAGAATCAATGAGTTACCTGATGAAGATATTCAGAAGGAAGACAAGATCAGCCCTACTAAATTACAGAAGAATTAGATGACAAAAGCAAATAAGAATGTAGAAGGTGAACGAAATTTAATTCATTGGAGATTTTGTGTTAAGCTCCATTCCTGTAGCCAATATAGAGAAGAAAATATGTTCGCTAGTAATTAATCGACTTTAACTGGTAAAACGAAATTCAGAGGTTAAACACGAGAATCTTGAATCAGAAAATCGATAACAGAGGAATCAGGTCTGTAGACGACACACCGACAAACAGGTGCTAGAAACGGAATACTTTAATATGAGTCAGGGAATACCTACAAGGTCAACAATAATAAAAGGAAAGAATACAAAATAATAGAAGTCTAAAGCAAATATGGTAAACAGGTGAGAATAGAAAATAGTTACGAAAGAAACAAACAGAAGAAAAATACAGAAATGTAGATACTGGAAGAATAATGTGTAAAAATAAAAGGGAAGGCGAAGATATAGAGGAATTAGTCAAGAAAAAAGATGTAGAGGATAAGTTTAAAGAGAAGATATAAAAAGATGATGGATGGAAGTCTGAAGAATTAAAACAAACCTTTGAGGGACAGGTAGTCAGAAGGAAAAGGAATGCGTACAAGTTTGCTTTTGGCGCACCACTGGAAACAATTGTTAAAACTAATAATTCTTTCACTAATTTCCTTCTTATTGTCCCCTAAAAGATTTCCCTTGGCAACATGAAAATGTCTCACTTGGCATATATAAAATACAAGGATGAATAATTAAATATTATAGTGCAAAAACTCAAACCAACCTGTTAGGTGGCTATTAAAACACGAATGCTATCCACTTGGGTCAGAGAAGAATAAAGCTGGTTGCCCGTACTCCAGCGCGGGATGTGTCCGAAAGGATCAAGTCTGTCAGCAGTCGGGGATATGTGCGCAAGCCAAGATGGAAAAGAATGGGTTTTGTCAATGGTACGAATTTCAATAGCATTTGTAATGGTTTCGTACTAGTAACGTTGCACTTGAACACATAAAATACAGGTATTGTACTACCATGAGCAAAATAAATGACGCGTCTCTTTATTCTGAAGTTTTTTGAAAATATCTCCATTTTCTTTATATGTTCGAAATTTCGGAAGGTTTCCCCAGCAGGACAGGTTAATAACAAACCCGTTTTTAATATTTGTGTTAGATATTAGCTTAAAATAAATAAATTAGAAGCAAAAAACATTAAATCGACAGAAATCTCGAGAATTACCAACTCTGCTAAAGTGGGAAATTTTCAAGAACGCGAGGGAATTCTGCAGTTCAACACGAAGCAGCGACATCTATGTCATTGAGAGAGACGTGGATTAGATCTACAAACGAAACTTTTAACGAAACATTTCTAATGTGTCTTATTACATGCATTATCAGCGAACTCCAAATGTATGAATCTATGCTAAGTATTAACGTATAGATAGAGCAAATAGTGAAAATTACCTATGGAAAAAGACGAATTCTTAGCACAATCGTAATGAAAAATCGTCTTTATCGTAGAACAGGTTCAGTTCACGTAAGAAAACAAGTAGCTCAGTTAGTTAAAGCAACTAGTCTGTATGCCGAAGGTATTGGGTTCGAACCCCATGAAAGTACAGTTGTAATTTTTATTACTGTGGTTATTTTATTTATTTTTTATGTGGGGAAAATCAAATTGTAACATATGTGTAAAACTCATGACGATACCAAAAAAAAAAAAAATACCGTTCTCGCACTTGCATTAGTGTCTCTAATTTTTGTTTGCAAACAGTTTCGTAATAATTTCCCCTGTGCTCACTACTCACTACATGCTCACTGGTGCATAACGAATGTTTTCCAGTAAATGTTAATTCTAATTTGGAGAATTTTATAAAGTTTCACGATGTTTCTCGCTTGATAGTCTTCTATCTACTTTTTTGGACACTTTGATAACAGATTTCCCTATTAAATGTTTAATTTCCCCTATATATATTTATTTACAGAAAAATTTTACATGTATTTGTCTTAAATTGAAATTGTTTTGAATTTACCACATGAGGTAAGTAGCCCGAAGGAGGAGAACTGAAGTAAGTGATATTCTACGTAAACGCAACCTATTGTAGAATTATTATGCTTCTTAACTTCAGCACATAATCTTTACGTTGGTCAGACAGAGAAAAACCCTATTTTTTCCTCTCCTATGACCACTCATCTTAAAGCTCTACATGTAATGATTCGTGTCACATAATTTCGGCTCTCCAAAGAAATTTATTATTATTATTATTATTATTATTATTATTATTATTATTATTATTATTATTATTATTATTATATTATTCCTGAATATGCCACCCTTACATAATGTAACTTTAGATATCTTGGTTTAAAGTGCTTTCTTTAGTAATAATTTGAGCAACCATGTAACAAAATTTAAAATGTATGAGGGGGCACGAAGTTTTATTCCCCCCTCTCTTTTCAGCACCGTCCCAACAGAAAGTATATAATTTCTAACAAGCAGAGTAGACAAAATGAATAAGAAATATCATTGGCCTTGCAGTTGACTACTCAACTGCGATGAGCTCTCAAGTGGTTCTCTCTAACGATCCTCCACTTCTGATCTACATCCTCTCTGACCAGAGGTTTGTATTCTCCTTTCCAGACATCCTGGAATTCCCTTCGTTGATCTTTTGTCTATCTCAGCTATTGGAAAACATTGGTTTCACCCGAATTACCACGTGACCAAATTCCCAGACAAACAATTTTCTGCAAGTCTGACGGTTATGCCACAGTCAAAGTGTGTCACTGTTACCTACAGGATTTCACATTGATGACATTTCATTATTTTTATATACAACATTGCAAATCATAATAAACACATAAACTGACGACTTAGCGTCTAGCCATAACACAACAATTACATTAAACACATTTACAAATTATTGACATAAGTCAACAAATAAACACACGCACGTGTTTATACAACATAATAACATTTCATTACTATAATTCAGTATTTTAATACAACTTTGAATAACTGTGATTTTCTATCACCAAAATAATATGACCAAAACCATATATATCTACAATATGTAAAATCGTCCTCGTTTTCCTAGTTGAGGAGGTACAGGAGCGTCTTCTAGAGTCAATCCGAACTACTTTGCCTCCGATTTTCGAAGCTCTGTGGGATTTCATTTATTAAGTGCTCTCTGTTTCAATTAAACTTTTGCCAGTTCCTTTAGGTAGTTTTGCTCTTAGAATTTATTCGCCCTTTTCCCTCAATCAATAACATTACCATTGATCGCTTCTACATTTAAGAAGTGATAAAATAACGCCATAGGGCATCGTCTAGTGTTTCTGTCTTCGCCATATTCAGTACGTATCTGGTCTAGTGTCTCCACCCAATTTTTATTTTCATTCTAAAGTGGTACGATCTCTGGCTTCCTCTTATCTCCGGTACTCTCATCTAATTTGTTGTGATTATGCATACTTGAGATCAGCACAACACACCGATTTTCCCTAGGTGCGTAGGAGACAATGGCGCAGTTCTAATGAAAACAAACACACTCCTGTATTCTTTTCTTTGTCCCTAAAATTGTTAACTTATTGTCCCATGCCATTGATTTAACTAAATTGCAGCTTGTAAACCAATTATTTTCAAAGGTCACGTTGCAAGATGAACCATAAATCAGTTGTCACAATCTCTTCACTACTTCCTCAGATTTGTTATCTATCTGGAACGGACCTTCTGGTTGTGTCCCCACATACACTTCCATTATTGTTGTGTAATATAATGTCTCCCCAAAGGACTAAATATTTTATTTCCATATTTTGCAGGTCTTTTGGGTATATACATACGAAATCCACATCTTCCCCGGAAACAGACAAGTGTCTCATCCAAAATTCCTAACATACCAATTAAGAAAACTGTTGTAGTAGTTATTTAAAAATAATTTTTAAAAAAGTAACGAATTGGGGCTAATCTGGGGCTGAAGGTTATATCTGATTATTTCATTCATTACCATCTTCCACTCTTTCATCCATCATATCCTGCACAGTAATCGTTTTCTATTCAGTTTGGCTTCCCCGGTTCCCATAATCATATAGAGATGACCCTACGCAGAAGACACATTCATTTGTCTGATTGAAGTACTCATGTGTTATCTGGTCCTTTGCAATTCCCCTCATTCTCCATCCTCACTTTCACTTGGCAAATTTTTCATTTTCTCTAGCTGTATTTTATTTGTATTGAATCAATCTGTCTATATTAAGTTGTGTGCTATATCTGTTTATTTCCTTCATAATGATAAGGATCAAAGTTCCTTACGCACATTTTTTTGTTTTTCTTTTTGACTTTTTGTTAGATGTTATACCGTATAATTGTAAAATTTCGTTAGAACAGAGACCACCACTTACACTTTGCACGTAAATTCCTTTCCACCACTCACGTTAGAGAGGGCGTAACTTTCTCATAGGTTGCTAGCTATTCTGACTTGCCGGTAAATAGTAGTGCATTCGCAAACTTTCCCAGCTGGATTACATGTATTGAGGCGTACTTGACAAGTCTAGGCTGTGTTTATTGCACTCGTGTGGCCACATGGTGATGCTGACACACTAACAGGCGACAGGTTGCAAGAAATTGAGAACTTTCACGAGCGGAAGCTAGCTGGGGTATACAAGTAGTATAATTTTTGATCATCATTATGACCATTTTCATTCTTATACTGATCTCATCTCATAGTTTTGGATATTGCTTCAGTTCGATTATTTTATCCCATATGATAATTGACGATGGACAGTGTTTTACGCATCCTTTGAAGATAAACGAGAAGCGGAGAAATCGATGAGACAGAGCATACTCTGAACCAAGTTCCCAGAGTTCTCATTCTCCAATCAGTTGCAACCACCAAGCATCGTCAACGAGTTCACCACTATTTAAGAAGCATACAAATGCAAATAGCATTTCGACCTCTGACTCTCAATCCAACCGGCTTACCGTTCTCTGCACCATGTCTACAGCTTCCTACTGCAAAAGTACAATTCAAAGTACTTGAGTTCGAAGCTTTTATTTCTTTCACTTCTCCAGTATTGGTAACGCAAAGATATTTCGCAAATGGTAGAAACAAAAAAGAATGGATTCATCATTCAATCACAGTCGGCTAACTTCGAAAAATAAATCGTGAAATTTCACTTTTGAAGTGCTCAGAAAAACTGCAACTTTAACTTCTCTCAACAACATCCGACACTAGGAACGTCAGCCACATACCATGTCAAAAGTATTACGAGGGGTCCCTCCATCTATAACACATGACGATATATAAGCTGAACTACCTGAAGTGAGATGCAGCTTTAAAAATGCATCCGTATTCGGAACAATCAGGGACCAATGAACATAGTTCGAATTATGAGAAAATCACAGGATACTATCAACGACCATTTGCATAAACAAATCTTCGTTTTGAAAAGGAGACGCCGATTTGAACCATCCTGCTCATTACGCTTCCTCTCCGAGGTAAACGCTGTCAAGAATACAAAGAACATCGTACTAACAAGTGCATCCTGTGAACCTGTTATCATACTAACAACTGCACACTATTCATCTTCCTATGAAATGCTGTCCGAATCTGGAACAAGCTCCAACCTACAACACTTGGCATCAATTCCCGCCTCAGACATGCAGCTAGAAGTGTAAGTCTCGGCTGGCTCCGGAAGAATTGAAGCCGAAACTTGTAGCACCACTATTGACTCATTATGTTCAAAATCGAAAAGGGAAGACTTCACGAGAGACCAACGAATTTCTTTATATTCATAAACTATTAGCATCTGTCACCCGCTCTCTTCAAAACATTCATCTTATGCACAACAATTAATATTACAACAACTTCAGCACGCAGCTCACATTTTTCAACTCGACCTTCATGCCACTTACAATGGTTCGTACGTGCACTTTCATCTATCTTCACTCGAAACAATTATTTAACTTCATAGTGATCATATACCTAGGTATTTTACTATGACTTTTATTTCTATTTCTCAACATTCTCCTGTACTTACCTCATATACTCATATTTGAACAACTATTACACGAGTAACAATTTCACACACTACTTATCAGTAAAACGCATCTCACTCCCAAACTTAGCTGCAAATTTACCGGCTATCAACTCATTCGTCAAGATAAGAAGCTTCCAGGTTGACGCACCACCAGCGGCGTGGCATAGTATTTTATCCTTACACATGGTATAGTATTGACTCTCCATCTAATATTCCAGAATATCTAATCATAACTATTTATTACAAATCTTTATGTGTCACAATGACAGTCATCTATGTTCGACCCGGTCGTCATATTCCTTTCCCATTCCAATATATTTCTAATAATTTCCGACATTACCTGATATCTTCTGATATTAACATCCATAGCCGCTCAGACCAAGATAAACAGCTTTTAACAATTTTATTACTGCCTCCACTACAGGCTTCATTCACCCATTACCAATACCAATCCGTTCTTGATCTAACACTACTCCTGACCTAGTGATCACTTCATTTCCTGCCCACAGTATTTTCATCTACATCCTAGATCTCCTGGATAATGAACATGTCCAATTTACGCTCACTCTAGAAGTTTCCACTACTTCTTCCTCTGTCTCACAACCCCCTCTTCTCATACTTCGCTACTAAACTTACTAAACTCATACACTGTCAGCGTCCTATCCCTCCTTTACTGAAAATGAATTTAACCCTTCGAATACCAAGACTGGGTCAATTTGGCCCAGGTATTCTTTTATAAAGAAATGCTATAATATCAAAGAGAGATAGCGAGCAAATACTTTAGGTATTAACAACCATTTTTACTTTTGGAAATCGTTTCAATGGAATTCATATAAAAATAAACATAAAATACCCAAAAATGACAGAAAAGGTAGCTATGTCATTTTGACTAGCCTTAGTACCCCGTGGCGCGGCACACAAAAATAATATTTATTATTATTATTATTATTATTATTATTATTATTATTATTATTATTATTATTATTATTATTATTATTATTATTATTGAAACGGTATTTTTCTTTTACCTGTTACAATCACTTCCCCGTGCTACCGAGCTTTGATTGGGGTGCGAGTAGTAGAAAGTTTTGTTTTATCAAACACTTTTTCCCAGTCTTTCCCCCATCTGCACTCACCACTACACATTTCTTTCTCAGCAATTTCTATATTTTTGTTCAGTTCCCTAAAATATATGGTTTTATTTTTAGCAAGACACGTGATTCTTCACTCTTCAAAAGCATGTAATCTGTCACAACCTTTTTTGCAAAGCGCATTGCACCAGCAAACCGCTCTGCACGGACTGTCACGTGTAATCAAAATACAATGTGTGACACAATTTATTCCTAACAAAGACTGTATTTTTATGTATAAATTTCTAATGTTACAGTAATATAATTCAGGTATTGTTTGAAAGAATTGCGAGCCGCCACTGACAGAGTATACAGCGTATAAAATTTACTGTAATATAAAGAACGATCAGGTATATTGCCCTTTTCATTGTACGTTAGAAATTTTAACTCCCGGAATGAAACTTGATATATATATATATTTTTTTTTCACTAGAAGCAGGAATGGTCAAAATAACCCAGGCTTAGTACTTTACCTAACATTGTAGGCTTGGTACTCTAAGGGTTAATCGACTCTAATTTCTACTACCAATCATTCAACTCGCAACCGAGCAGTTCATCCCTCAAACCATATATATATCACCTCATCATCCTAAAATTCCTCCGCGCTACATTCGTCTAGTTAAACATTCACCTCAAATCTATACAGAATATGTTTGCCCTGGCAACCGCGAAGCTCTTCAGCATCATAGAGCCTTCAACGGAACAGTGTGTAATTATCTTAAAGGATACAAATTACGACAGTGGATTAAAACCTGAAACACTATTTCTGCCATATCACACCCTTCGCAATAGTAGATGCGTTTCAACGCATTAGCTGGTAAAATTACCCAAACCTCTTATCCTCTCTTACACCACGATCACGTATTGCACAGAGACCAAGAAAAAGCTAAAACCTTTGCTTCCTAATTATAGGAGATTTTCACACCTCTATCATTCACTTAGCATTTTATTTATCTTCCTGTAGACCATTTCAACTTCAATTCACCACATATTCATCTTCAACCCAACATGGCGTACAATATATCTACTCACAAAGAACTAACTGCCCTCATTTCTACCCCACCAATCTCTAATGTCATATCTATCATAAACGTTATAATGACCCTAGAATCAATAACATCTATCGACATGTAAGACAATCTACAAATACTGCTCAATCTTCTTGGTCATATTTATTCCACGAAACAATTATGTACCAGCTCATTAGAAATCATCCAAATTTCTCTTGTTCCTTAAAATCAATAACATCGTCCGATACAACTCAACAGAATCTTCGCCAAAATCCTTGAAAAAAAATCGTCAAATGACTTCATGCTCATCTTTCTCTTTACCATCTTTATCATACCATCAAACAGGCTCCCGCCCACAAATTAGCATCAACGATCAGCTTCTGCGTCTCCTCAGCTGCATCCGTATGCAGTATAATACCACCAAGCCATCCTGTCTGGTACTTTTTGATTTAGAGAAGGCATCTAAGGTGTATCGTTAGGGTTTGCTTTCAAAACTGATACATTTTCGCCTTCTTATCGCATATATCCGTTTTATTTACAATTTCTTGTTTGGCCACCGTACTTACGAATACATTAATCAACAGTTATATCAAACTATATTTATGCACTCAGGCGTATCTATGGCTCTTTACTATCACCCTTATTATAACTACTTTATGTTGTTGACATGGCTCTTCCTCCTCAAAGTGTTCATTTATTTCCATACGCTGATGATACAGCTTTTCTTGCAATATGCCGTATTATACACTAAGTAAACAACGCCTTACAACCAACAATACACACATTTGTTCTGTGGTGAAATAAACGGCGATTTGAATCCAATGTTGCTAAAACCCAAAACTACAGTATTTCTGCCACCTAAGAAACTCACCAGATTTCACAGTAATACACACTTCCATCAATGATAACGACAACCGTCTTAGAATCTCCAAAACCGTTAATACATCGGACTCGCCATAGATAGATACCTCAGATGGAAGACATGTCCAGGACATCAACAAAAAGGCATACAATCGACTAAATCTTTCAAAACGATTTACTGGCATAACCTGGAGTATTTCCGTAAAGCTACTCTTAAACACTAATATAGTTTTCCTTCGACCTGTGCTTAGTTACGGCCATACCGTTAGGACTCGGCAGCCACCCTCTAGATTAAAAACCTAAGGCTCTCGAACATCACACACTCAGAATTCCATGCCACATCAAACTCCCGAGCTCTGTTCCAAAACTCTATGCTCGCGTTACTTTTCCGTACATTTGGTTCCATGTAGAAGAAATTTCGTTCCATGAAGAAAAACTTTGCCGCAAATACTTCCGTAGCGCTCAATACTAATCATCCACTACTCTTCGATTCCATCCACGCCCATATCTATTTTTATATCGTTCACAGTATCAGTCACTCTATCTCTTCCTCCCCTTTTCAATGTATCTGTATTCCTTACCACCGAATCATCAAGATCTTCCGCTCATCTGAAAGTTTTTCTCTGCCACCCTCCACATCATATCATACATATTCTAACAATAATTCCTTTGTCACTAACAGAGCTTCCCATCCCTTTGAATAACGCTTGAAGCAGTCCCCAAAAGAGAAGATTAGCCTATATCCGTCACAATATAATATCCCATTTGTCTCGTCCAAATGCACGTCATCTCATAGATATTTCACTCATCAACGCAATATAATAAATGTAATTCTAAATACTTTAATCATGATGTCTATAATTCATTGTACAATTTCCTTTCTCCACCGTCATTATGATTACGATCGTAAAGACCGTAATGTCCTATTTGGTTACGTTATTTATGACATAAAGTTATTATAAAATGTTGGAAATCCCTTAGACCATGTCTAACTCCTTTCTCGCAGTACCCTTGACTTCTCTTTCCCCCATGGAAGGCATAAACCTCCAGCGGGTGGTTAGCTAAAACAAACATGCAACATACCTTAACGTTATAATTTCACTTATAATGTTATTTCTAAAGGGTGTTTTATAGGTAATTTATGTCTTGAAACAACGTAGAGTTCCTTGTTTTATATCTTTATCAAAAGACTGAAGTCGCTGTGAGACCGAAAGTAAACTGTTGCTCAAATATGTACCCCATTGACTCAGATAATGATTCTTTTTATAAAATTCAGTATCAGGGAGCAAACACACATATAGGGGAAAGGTGTGAGGTTTGGGACAGTTCAAGATGTGAGACAGTGATACATGTCTATTGTGATTTGTGTTAAGCCATAGTGGTTGTTAGCAGATGTGGTGGCAACACTTAAAAAGCATTGCTACCAGGTTCTGAATGTGCACAATTTTTTAGAAATAAAGATAAATTTTCCTTCATCGCTGATAACTATCAGGTGAGATTTATATTATGAAAATATTTAACTATATGAAGAGGTAGTAGAGGATTTAATATAAGTGTTGAAAGTTATTTATTGAAAGTATATTTAGAATTTTTTTGTATGATTCTAATACCAGAGTTCGTGGCTTTATAGTGACAGTAGTAAAAGTGGATATACAGGGAGGATTACGACATGATGAATTGAAGAGGATTGGGACACTGTCCAACTCCCTCCACTCACAACTGTGTAAATACTAGGTAGCTTTATTATAATTCCTGTGTTTCTGCTTGGCTAACGCTGTGTTATTTAGTACTTCCATTTCACATCTGTGTTTTAGCAAAATGCCACGCAAGTGGAAGAAGATAAATTTAGATCACATACAAACAGCAAACAGTGATATTCTGCAAGCCATACAGATAGTAATAGAGAAAAAGAATAGTATACGACAGGTAGAAAAAACACAACATATCGAAATCAGCCTTTGCTAATTATATTAAAAAGTACAAGTAAGACTGAAATAGAGATGCTGTAATATTTCAAGGAAATCTTTTTTTGGGGGAAACTCTCGTTAGCTCAACTAAGGTGAACTATGGGCTTAGAACGAGGCAGGTTTCCCACTTTGGCTTACGCATATGTAAATACCTTGAAGAAGAATATACCGGAACCTTAAACTGTGTACAAAAGTGCAGGATAGGACTGGCTTAATGGTTTTATGGAGCATTCCCCTCAGAACAGAACGTGGACAACTTTTTGAACAATTTGAAGTTAGCATCTGAGAAATGTAAGTTTACTCTGAAGTGTACTTTTAACTGTGATCAAACTGGATTTAGTACTGTACACAGGAGTGAAAGCTTAACGAGGACAGAAACAAATCGGACAGGTAACCTCAGCAGACCGTGCTGAACAAGTGACAGTGCTATGTACCTTCAATGCAGTTAGGAATAGCATTCCTCCAGTTTCTCTATATTCGAGAGTAGAGTACAAGAATTTCTTCCTGAAGAAAATACCACCTCAAAGCTTGACAATAGCATGGATAACTGGATGGATGTTTGCTGAGATATTTGGTGTTTGTTTAGAACACATTAACCAAATTTCAAAATATTCGGAAGAAAATCCAATCATATTGCTCCTCGATCACCACGAAAATCACGTAAACATCATTGTGATAGAGAAGACTTACGAAAATGGCGTCTTATGAACATTTTCCCACCGCATTGCAGTCACAAACTGCACCTGGTGGAAGTTTCTCTTTGTGGACCTCTAAAGACCCATTACAATCGGGTGTCCAATGACTGGCTGGTTAATAATCAAGGAAAAACTATTTCTCCTTATTTAATTGATGAGTTTATAGGACGGGTATTTCCCCTGTGCTATGACACAATAGAATATCATATCTGGATTTAAAAAGACTGTAATATACCCTTTCAACAGTGCTTCTTTTGCAGAAGATTAATACCTGATATCTACAGTAAATGACCGTCCAACTCCCTCGTTGAACAGAAACGCACCGTTTCACCAGCAAAAATTATAGACAACCTTACCAGGCAGAATGTTGCTGGCGTATCTGAGGGTACGGACCATGGTTCATCAGAGATTCTGCCTCAAGGCTCCCTTACTTCAGCTATCCAAGAAACTACATCTGTTATATTCTGCAGCAATATCTTCCACTGCATTTTTAACCACTCAGAATATCCGTCCTTATCCGAAGGCTGCCTACCCCTCTTAATAAAAAAAACCGTGCGAAAAAGAGTAGTGGTCGAACAAGAATACTAACAGCAACTGCAGAAAAGATGAAACCAAAGAATAAGGCCTTGCAAAGCGATGTTGGTATGGGAAAGGGATGTTGGTATTAGAATTCATTTACAACAAGTAATAGAAAGGTCGATACAAACTCAGAGTACTCAATCGAAGACAGTATTTTCTCTCGAGAAAAGGGTGTTGATATATCACTTAGTAGTTGGTCTATCAATGAACGAAATAGGATGGGAAAACACCAATTTCAATGTTGGAAACAGTAATATTATACTTCTTAAATTTTACATCAAAAAGTGTGTAGTGTATAATGTAGGAATTGCCTAAAATGTTTAGAGCAGTGGATGCGAACTGAACGTTATGCGTTACAAAGTCGGATGTTCTAGATTTGTTTCTTGTGAACAGCAAGATACTAGTTCAGTTGAGTTTCAAAATATAGTTCTGAAATTACCTTCCTCTGCCATGGGTAAGGTAACAGCACGTATGCAGTCTTCGTATTCGTTTTGCCTTAACTTCTCTGCATATAACATCCATTAAACAGTAACTTCTAGAATATATATAGTTTTTGTCGTCTTGTGATTCAATTTATTTTCATATTCGCTGTAAACTGTCCCAGAAGAATCGATCTCGACTACGATAACGTGTGCATTGCTTTGTTGGCGTATTTTCTTTTCTTTTTAAAGTGAACGAAGTGTTATATAATTTTTGCTATGTTCAAATACGGGTGGAACGAATCTTATCTATTCTCCGCTCTGCTGTGTGTTCGTAATTACAAAACACCCCTGTTATGTTTCATATTCTCTGCTATGTTCGTTATGTTAAAATAGGGGACGGAAAATATGCTCATAAAAGGGAACGAGTTCACCCCTTAAAATGTGCTGATAAAAGAGAACGAGTACACCCCCTAAAAGTGCTCATAAAAGGGAATGAATACACATCTAAAATGGAGGTCGTAAAAGACCGTGGGTTCACGGTTCACGATGCTCGATTTCCCAGGGATTCCTGAGTTGGCCTAGTATGGACTCATATGAGCAAGATCGATCCATTTTCTACTACTTAGGGGATTTATACAAAACGCAAAGGTAAGTGGAAGTGATTTATGTGAGAAAGAAAATGAATTGTTGGTAACGAAGATATAAAACATCGTGCCATGCGGGGCTCTAACCCGCCTTCATTCGCTAACGTTCGCTCTGCAACGCTGTTTGAATTTAATGCTGGTAACTTAATTTAACATATGAAACCATCATACAACGGCATCGGAATAGAATATCGCAAAAAAGTAGGTGCAACAGCTGGCTCCCATGCTAAAGAATATCCAAAATTAGCACAGTACTAATTTACAAATGTTGAAAAAGGAACCATTTTGTAAAGTAATTTAGATTTATGTAGAAATAGAGATGAAGTACTATTAACAAACCCTGAACCACCATTAGTAATAGACATCGGTCTGTCTCCTCTCTCTGCCTCGAATTTCTGAAGAAGTACTCGGACACTCCTTCACATGTGAATTAACGTATGGAATTTCGAGAAACAGGTAGAATGAAAAATCCTGTATGGTAATGTTACGTGCTAAAATATAAAGATAAGTAAGTATCTTGCACATTTTGTGAACATAAATATGTATGCGCAAATGTTGATAAATTGGTGAGTCATGTATCTTCTAGCATTTACTCAATCTAATTGGTTTATAACATTTATAAATTTAATGTGTTTATAATAACAGTAATGGAGTCAAGTTGAGCAAATCCACTTACATATAAATTTAAAGTGTTATTATATAATTTTTTCACACATATTTAATCGGTAGAACATATTGTAAATAAGTATACATTTATGCGTACTCTTCAAATATAATAAAGTATTAATAAAGTAATATAGTACCGTCCAGATTATAGATTTTAAAGAATCCTCTGTACACAAGAATAAAAATATGCTGTGGTATAAAAATTAATTCAACTTTGAAATCATAATATAGTAATAGAATGCAATTTTCATTCAGATTGAACATAAATTCCCATTTTCGGTATCTTCCCGGGAATATTCCCAGGGAATCTTCCCAAAAAATATCTTCCCGGGAATTTACCCATCACTATTCCTTGACCCACGCAACCCTTTTTTCCAAGAAAATAAGTATTAATTCCTTTTACGTCTACATTATTTCTGCAGAAATTCATTGACCTCCGTTTATTTCATTTTACATTTCGGGTGTCAATTTTAAAAATTTTGTGTGGGAGCTTTTTCCCCCTAATACTGTTTTTCCGCAGAACATAAAAGAACCCGTATTACTTTATTTCTGGCGCATTATCCATGCAAAAGTTTCTATGCAATTCTTCATGTCCTCTACATACATCTGAGATATCATTACTAGCACTTTTGATATTTCTTGATTAATGTTAGGGTGTCCGTGCCGCACCCAACCTTTTTCGAAGTAAATACGAAACCCATATTCCTTCATTTTATATCTACAATATGTGTGCAAAATTTCATTAGCTCCGGTTTATTTGTTCTTCTCTTTCGAGAGTCAACTTTCAATATTTTTTGGTGGGGCTTTTGCCCCTTAAAACCGTTTTACCGCAGAACATAAAAAGCCCGTATTCGTTTACGTTTTCCGTATTGTCCATACACAATGTTATGTTGCAATTCTTCAAGTCCTTTTCACACATCTGACATATCGTTACTAGCACATTTGATTTTTCTTGGTCAAAGGTTTGTAGGAGTTCGTGCCCCACTCAACCGTTTTTTCCAGGAAAATATGAAACTCGTATTTCCTCGTTTTACGTTTGAAATATCTGCGCAGAATTTCATTGACTCTGGTTAAGTTGTTCTTGGATTTCGGGTGTCATCTTTCACAATTTAGAGTGAGGCCTTTTATATTAAAACTTTACGTTATGTAACTTTTTTATGAGATTCTTTTTTTTGGAGGGGGTGGAGAGGACAGAAATGCTTTCCTCTGATATTTGTTTCTTGCCATACATCTGTTTGAACTGCTTAAATAAGATCATTTTTTAATTTTTGATGTCATCCAACTCTGTCACGATAATAAAATTGTCATTTTTAACAATTTGTTTTATTCTCTTATTTGCAGTTTGCCACACTGATATATTTGTTACAAAATTGAGGTTTGGTTCAACGCCTTTCGCATTCGCAATCAACCCAACCGCCGAGTTGTTTAGGGTTGCCTGCTATTGCAGGAAAAGGAGAATTGTAGGTGGTAATGCACTTTTGGAGTCATGTATACATAATGTATGTGGTGACCTAGTATTAAAACTAAAATTAAATTTTAAATATGAGGAACGGTTCACGAAATATACGAACCTCGAGTTATATGGAATAAAATATTTGACCTTTGTTTCACCTCAAGTTGACCACTTGGAACATCGATATGTCACCTAAACCATCAAAAATGGTTCTTATCAGCATCGAAGACCTTGTGCGAGCGTTCAGGAGGGCCTTGAATTCCATCGCGAAGAAAGTATTTGAACTAGCGTTTCCAAGGAATGTGAAAGCTGCAATGTCCGGAGAGTATGGCATATTCTATTTTGTTTCTACGTGTGTATTAGCTTTGCCCCGTAACAGCAGGACTGGCTTTAGAATTTTGTGGTAATGCTAGAAAATACAGTGATAGAGAAAACCGGGAGAGGTCTATTGAAATAGTCTTCGTATCGATCCTGTACTTTGTCCGAGACGCTGCAGTAGTTCCAAATACGATAGTCTTAAACAGCAGAATGAGTGTGTGCTCCGCAGCACATTAAAAACTGCGCATAAGAGTCATATCATCTTGTTGAGTTCTACGAAATTGACTAAATCGAAATTATGAGTGTCCTCTGTCTTTACGTGCAGAATACAAATTGCAGTTCTCCTGTTGCAGCAGAAAGCCGATTCTACCTGGAAACAGTTTGTGGCCACTGGTATGTTAAACAGGGGTTGCAAAAATATGCCATTGCCTTATAAAAATGGCTACCTCTAACGGGTAAAATGGTTGTAATTTTTGCTATGATGCATAAGGGTTCAAAGGTGTAAAAACAAGTCATTTTCTTCTATTAGCATACGGTTACATACGGTCTGCAATGTTACATACCGTTTAAAAAGTGTACTAGTATATTTAAGTAATAGTCTGTTATAATTTTTGTTATGTTAAATATGTTCGCAGTCTGTTCCTGTGTAATTGGAACCAGAACTGGCACTGTAACTGAAATTGGAGCTGCACATGCATCTCCAAGTACTCCGTGTGTGTGTGTGTGTGTGTGTGTATGCAACCGAGAGAGAAAAAGTTTGAAGCCCCACGATTATGCCTAATAAGCTAAATAGAAGGTTTATCCGCCACACGCGAGGTGAGAGCGAACCACCGAGCAACCGCATCTTTTACTTTTAAATTGCCATTGTCTTTTTGTTTTACACCAATATGGGTAAATGTTGTATGCAGGGACGGAGTGTCCATTAAGGCTATAAGGCTATCCATTTATTTATACATCAGCCTCAAATGTTGCTTTTGGAAATTGATACAATTAATTTTATTAAAATGGATTTATTTTATAATACGCTGTTTAAGCATCAAGCGAGTTGAAGCTAAGCTTCTGCAAGAACGCATTGAAAACTATCGGCCGCTATCCTTCCGCTTCTCTCATGGAATTAGGAGAATGGAGCGGTGACAATCACTTTCCCGCCATCCTCAGCAGAAGAAAACTTCTTGAGTTATACAAAATTCAACATGATGCAACGAAAGTGGACGAATGTTGACGAAAGGCTAGCCTTTCCGGTGTTTGGCGAAACTAAAGCGACAGGATGCGGTCTCGGAAGAAAAATAGAACAGAGACTATGAAAAATTTAGAAGCTCACATTCGGTAACGAGTTTTGACCAAGAAAAAAGAGACAGAGAGAATAAAAATGTTAAGTTATTATGAATAGTATTAATTCATCAGGGACTTTATTGCGTACTGGTTTGCATTATCACAGCGTAAAATTTACATTTTAGTTTTCGATAATTGACAGAGCAGTTATGTTGTAATTTTTTCGTTGCGTTGCGTTGGTATCCGCAAGGTTTTGAAGATCGATACTGAAGAAAACCTCAGATGATTTATAGTTCTTTTTTCATACTTTCAATCTAAAAATAGCTTTTTTCTGTAAAAATCATCAATTGACATTGAGCTACTGCTCCACTGTTTTCCATTAGTATGCTGATATGTGTTGTTGTGGGTGAAGTGCTTAAGTTTGTCTATGATTTGGGGAAGTTACAGTTAAGATCGTCCTATTTCTATCCGTTTTTATTTGTTTCTTTCAAACAGTAATACAGTGTATGTGTGCTATGCGAGTATTGCATATGTAAGGAAACCGTATGTGTAAGGGAAATATGAAGCAGAACCACTCTTATACTTTTTATTGCATTGTATGAAAAATCAATTGCATGAATTAGCATTTTCCTATCAAGTATTACAGCGTAGTCAGAACACTAAGACGTGATCGTTTAAATAAGGTCGGGATAGTTTTTTTTTCTTTTTTTGAGAGGGTAACTTAAATTCAGTTTACACTCATATATACATACAACAAAAAATGCAAGTTTCAGGGGTGTTAGGAACAGAATTAAACTACCCGTTTAATCTTCCTCTAAAAAACTGTTACATTTTTTTTGCCTCCTTTATTCTCTAGTAAAAACCACAGACTACTACACAGACAAGTTTTTCACCTCTTGCTACAACAGTTTCTCACCTCTTGCTACAAACTTAACATCCTCCCACCTTTGATTAATACATTAATCAAACAAATATATATATTACATAAGGTACAGTCTCAATCTAAAAATTTCTTAGGGAATTTCACTTGCCTACCACTCCTTGTGGTTACAGTCTTTTCAACTTTAGGTACACTTGAAATCCCTTTAACTTTCTCTGCAAGTAGTTCCTCACCGGAAGTTATTTCCAAAGGAAACACACGTTGAATGGGTCGAATCATCTCACCCGATGAAGTTTTCAAACGAACAACTCTGTACAGTCCGTCTCTACCAGGATACACGTCAATGACTTTAGCCAAGGGCCAAGCCACTCTCTTCTTATCTTCTAGCTCCAACAGAACTACATCACCTTTCTTGATGTTTTGGTAAGTATCTGTCTTCCCAGGCCGTTGTATTAATTGGCTTAAATATTCATTCCGAAAGCGTTTCCTTAAAATATCTCTTAAATTTTGTTGATGTCGAAATTTCTTGTCAAAAAAGAAACGATCCAAATTATCTAAATCTGGTACACCTACACTAGAAATATCTTGCAAGAACATTGCCGGTGTAATAGGAATGGGATCATGTGGATCATCAGAAACATAAGTCAGGGGTCTTGAATTTACTGTAGCCTCACAATCACATACAATGGTCAGTAACTCCTCATACTGTAGAGATGCACGTCCCAATACTCTCCTTAGAAGCCTTTTGACAATCTGTATAAGTCTCTCCCAGAAACCACCCCACCATGCCGCTGTAGGCGGATTGAATTTCCATTCGATTCTTCTTACTGAGGCTTCTCTTTGTATTTCATTCCAGTCCACTTCATTGAGCAAATTACTTGCGCCTACGAAATTTGTCCCATTATCACTAAACACAATCTTCGGACGTCCTCGTCGAGCAATGAACCTTCTAAATCCAAGCAGGAAACTCTTAGTGGACAAAGATGTGGTGAGTTCAAGGTGAACAGCTCTTATCACAGCACACGTAAATAGGATAATCCAAGCTTTTGTACCATCTTTCAGAATAAGAGGGCCACTTAAATCAACACCGGTCACTTCAAATGGAGAAGCATCTCGTATTCGCTCTTCAGGTAGCGGAGCGGGAATGCACTGAATCCCTTTTGTCTCATGTCGTTTACATCTAACACATTGAGCAAGAATCCTTTTTACCGTTCTTCTACCTTTGAGAATCCAAAATCTTTCTCTGAGAGAAGTCAATACTACACTTACACCAGCATGATTCACACTGACATGTTGCTCAAAAATCAGCAATTCCACCAATTTATGCTTACTAGGTAGAATCATAGGGAACTTAAAATCTTCTTCATCCTGACGTTCTGTTAGCTTCGTCTTTACTCGGTAAATACCTTCCTTATCCTGGAAAATATCAAGAGACTTCAATTCGGACTTCCTGTCACTTGAAAAACTTTCGTCTTGTACGTTCCTCATTAAAATTCGTTCTGCTGAATTAAGCTCAATAGCTGTCAGCTCTCCGCAAACTCGTTCATTTGATTTTTTTGCATTGTTACAGAATCGAATAATCCAAGCAACCATTCTTACTATCTTTGAATACTTCGAAAAATATGTACAGTACCACGGATCTACTTTACTCTCAACGTACATGCTCATCACCAATCCCCTTTTTCTTTCAGCACTTACTTCTTCTTTATTTGTCATGACAGTAGATCGAGGCCAATCTGTTTCTTCTTGCTTGAGCCACTGGGGACCCTCCCACCATTGCGATTCTAAAAGTTTACTAACTGAACATCCTCGGGAAGGCAGGTCCGCCGGGTTATGTTGCCCTGAAATATGACGCCAATCTTCTACATTTGTTAAATTGCGTATTTCCTTCACCCTATTATTAACAAATGTTGCCCATGGTCCTTCATTCTGTATCCAACACAAAGCTGTAGATGAATCCGTCCAAAAATATTCTTTGATCTTTTCAAAACCCATTGCTGTTTTCACAAAATTCGCTAAACGAGCTCCTATGAAACATGCCAGTAATTCTAATCTAGGTATAGTGATACCCTTCAGTGGCGCGATTCTCGATTTAGCTTGCAATAATTGTACTGAAACAGTGCCATTAACCTCAGTTCTCAAAAACACTACTGCAGCATAGGACATTTTAGATGAATCACAGAATATGTGTAAACTAGAAGATTCTATGTCTACAAACGAAACACACCTGGGTATTTTTACAGTCCTTAACAAAGTAAGTTCTTCTAACCATTTAAGAAACTGTTTGCTTGTTTTTTCCGGTAATTCAGTATCCCAACTCAACTTTTCTTTCCACGTTTCCTGTAACCAGAGTTTTGGAAAAAGAGTAACAGGACAACTGAAACCAATTGGATCAAACACTCTTTGCGCAAAGGACAAAACAACTCTTCTCGTTACTCGTTCAGGAGGTTTCTCACTTAAGTTTATGTCACAAAATAAAACATCATCTTGCTTGTCCCACAATAAACCTAGAACAGATATTGGTACACATTTCTGTTCTTCTTTGCACAACGTAGTATGCTCCCACCCTCTTAACTCAAATTTTCCTTCAGCCATAATGTTCGTTGCTTGTTCAATAAACTCTTTCAATTCATTTTCAGAATCAACGGATGTTACACAATTATCAACATACATGGAAGTTTTAAGCTTCTCAGTTACACTACTATAAGGATAATTGTATTGTTTCAAGTGGTGGTCTATTACAGCATGCAAAAGAAAGGGACTACAGTTAACTCCAAAAACCACCCTGCGGTGTCGAAACACTTTAATCACCTGTTCTTTATAATCTTGCCACCACGAAAAACGTAAGTAGTCGCGATCTGCTGGATTAATAGAGATTTGTAAAAAAGCTCTTCTTATGTCCGAAACAACACCTATCCCTTTCTTTCTGAAATTCATGAGAATGGCAGGAATAAGTTCTAACATATTAGGTCCCTTTGCTAGACAATCATTTAAGGAACGAGATCCCTTTTCTTTACACGAAGCGTCAAAAACAGGTCTAACATTTGTCGTGGAATTTACTTTAAAGACTCCCCGATGAGGTAAATAATGCCCTCGATTACCTAACTCTTCTTCTGGAACTTCTTCTATAATTCCTTCATTTTTCCAGTCTTCAAAAATTGCGCTATACTCATCAAACTTTCCATCCGCTATTAATTTCTCACTTGCTTTTCTTAGTCGCTTCTCCGATAGATCTCGGTTATCGGGAATATCACTGTTGCCATCTAGCCAAGGTAAACAAGTCTCATATCTTCCCTCTTCGTTAACAGTTACAGTTTTCTCAAAATGATCTAAAACCGCTGCGTCTATTTCACTTTTTCTCAAGGTTTCACAGGGGTCAGAAATTCCTATGGCTTCTAAATTCCACAAATCTGCTAAACGTGTATTTTGATTCAAAAGAGTAAGAGTCACCATAGAATGAACACTTTCACTCATATGCTCGACCAATTTTCCGACTACTACCCAACCTAGCACAGTTTGAATAGCAGTTAGACCACAATCTAAGTGATGCAAAGTTCCGGTATAAAGTTTACCCATAACATCAGCACCTAGCAATATTTCGATTTTTGGAGAACCGACACCAATATCTGAGACAATTATATTATTTGCCTTCAACTCTTCAAGCCAAGGACCTGGTTTTAGTTTTGGTATGGGATTACAAATAACACTTTGATCCAAAACCTGTATTTCAACTGCACCATTACCTACCTTACCTTTCAACATTATATTGTAACATTTATGTTCTGTTTTCTTCGAAGAACCACCTCCGAATAACGCATGTATTACTTGTTCAGTTTTCACTGGTGTGTAACACATCTCTTTAGCAGTACTAGACAAAATGTAGGACCGCTGAGAACCTGAATCAATGAGCGCCCTTACAACGCGCTTTTTACCGTTAGCTTCCAACACTACAGGTAAAGTTTGTAACACAACATCTTGTGTGCAACACTGATTAGACAAGGTAGCTTTAGGTTTCTCTTCCTCCTTTTCCGATTCGCTAGTATCCTTACGTTCGGACGGTAACTCCGCGCACATAATCACCCAATGTTTTTGTTTACAAATAACACACTGCACTTTTGCTTTGCACGCCTTTGAAAAATGCCCAACTTTTAAGCAAACAAAACACGCTTTTTTCTTTTTTACGAGTTCTTGCTTCTTGTTCAAAGAAAGCTTTGAAGCGAGAAAACATTCCTTACTTTCGTGATGCTTATCACAAAAAATACAACTAACAGAATTTTTATTTCTTTCACCCACAAACAATTCACTCGCGGTCATAACGTGCTCCTCTTCTCTCTTCTTTTTCTCCCTCTTATTGGAAGCTTCCATTAACTTGAAACCCGTTTTTGCAAGTGATATTCTTTCCTCACCTTCAACTTCCGCTCTCAAGAACGCCAACAACTGGTTTAACTTGTCACCATATGTTCTTTCTTGCCCATCCTCGCTACTTATTGTGACACTAGCGTTTCTCAACCACACTCTTAAAATGTCCTCTGGTATGCACGATTCAACCAATGGAAATAACATCGCAGCATACTTATCAGTAGTCATTCCTATGGATTCTAGTGCTCTCAAGTACGATTCAAGTTTATCATACAACTGTGACGTATCAACCTTGCACTTTGTACTTGTAGCGTTTTTAATGACTAATCCAAGCAGTTCCCTCACATAAAATTCTATTAATAACTCTTCCCTACCAAACCTATTTTTCAAACATTCAATAACCTTAGAATAATTCTCTGCTGTAGGCGGGAAACTATCCACTATTTCACGAGCTCTGGATCCTTGTACCGTGGCTTGGATCAAGTACTGGAACTTGTCTTCTTCTTCCATCAATCTATCCTCATGAATTCTTTTAAACTGGCTCCAGAAACTCAACCAGTTTTTAACTTCACCTCCGTATTTTATTAGTTCAATTTTTGGCAGCTTTAACTTCCTCCTTGAAGTAGGCGAAGACACCACTGACACTTCACTACCTTTGTTTGACACTGCACGTGCACTAAAAAACATTTCAACCTCGATACGAGCGGCATCCATCTTTTCTCTATACTCTTCTGCCTTACCGAATTCCTGTTCAAAGTCCTCCTCTGTTTTCGTAGAATCTTACAAAATCAATTCAGTCACTTTCCCGGTTAACTCTTCTAGTTCACCAGATAATCTTTCTAACGTAGCGAACTTTGTCCTTACAGATTTTTCTGAAACAGGTTCTTCTTTGAGCACTACTAACAAAGCATTGTGTGCACGGGTGAAAGATGCCCGTACTACTTTTCGTTTTTGTACCAAGGATTCCATATTTTCTTTCTTTGTATTCACACAAAATTACTGAGACAATAATTTGTACTTTCTTGCAAGTTTCTATCACGTCTCGAGGTCACCAAAATGTTAGGAACAGAATTAAACTACCCGTTTAATCTTCCTCTAAAAAACTGTTACATTTTTTTTGCCTCCTTTATTCTCTAGTAAAAACCACAGACTACTACACAGACAAGTTTTTCACCTCTTGCTGCAACAGTTTCTCACCTCTTGCTACAAACTTAACAAGGGGATTGGGTCCCTCCTAGCCACCATCTAGCTACGAATCTAATTTCAGCCTATGCATTTCAAAACTTCACGCTACGTTACTGGTTGTATGTTATATAGGGAATGAAACATAGGTCCTAGTCTTTTATAAAGGTCACAAAATACCTGCCGCCAATACTGTACTCGTTCTGCTGTTGTGTGTAATTGGAAATGGAACTGTACTTTTTTGTGCATAAGTGTAACTTCTACTAAATTGCAACCGAATGGGAACTGTAATTTTATTGGGCATACGCTACCAAAGGCTCCGTGATCCCTGTGTATGTGTGTGTATGAGCCGAGATGAAATTTTTAAGTTTTACGTCCAACGAATATGTCGAATAAGCTAAATAAGGCGACATGAGAGGTGAAAGCGAACCATCGAGCCACCGTAGTTTTTATTTCTAATGTCTTCTCTACTATGTTGCCACAGACCTTTTTCACACCAATATGGATAGGAATTGAAAGTTATTTAGGGAATGATGAGAGTGATCATAAAATTCTACAAAAACTAAAATTGTCATAAAAACGTTTATCACCCATAAACTGTAAGACCTAGGCAAAAGCAAATATGATATTCGTTCACAGCCAGTTCGAAAACCCCTATATACCAAGTTTCATCGAAATCGGGTAAAATTGTCATAGAAAGGGCGTATCCCACATAACTGTGAGACCAAGGTAATTATAAATTTGGTATTCGTAATCAGCATGTTCGAAAACCTTTACATACCGAGTTTTATGCAAATTGGTTTACTTCGGAAAGCTGTATATACCGAAGTTTATCCAAATTGGTTATGATTGTTATAAAATGCTGTACCCTACATAAACTATAAGATCATATCTACACTATACGTCATACTCACAAAGGGCTGCAAAAACAACGCAGCCAATGTCACACTCGTGCTGCTCCTGTTGTGTTATCGAATTGGAACTGAAATGTTTCTGCGTATGCGTGTTATTTCTACTAAATTGGAACTTAATTTTGTTGTGCATTCGCAAACAAGTGCTCCGTGAACCAAGTGTTTGTGTGTTTTAATCTCTGCTTCACTGTTTCTGTCGTAGAAGAGTGAACGAGTAAAGAGAATTGGCTTTGTATGTTATTCCGGCGCCACTTCTTCATTCTGACTGTGGCCATGGCCTTTCTAAAATATATGTTGCGTAGTCTGTTGCTGTTGTGCCGTAGCCTTTCTTGCGTAACCTTAAAAATTCTGGTATGTTCGTAGTCGAGTGCAACTTCTCCTGTGGTGTGTATTCGGAACTGGAACTTTTACTCCATCTTGAATTTGAACAGTTTGCTCATGCGCCACAAAATGCTCCGTAATAAATGTGTCTGCGTGTGTGTTTGTTGTGAATGAAAAATAGGCCACTGTCTCTTATAATGGTTCAAAAAAGAGGCGAAACAGCCTACTTCTTGGGTAGTCTGCTCCGGGGGAAGGAGTTCTGATACTGGAACTTGAGTCAGAACAGGAACAGTAACCAGAACTGGAGCAGGAACCGTAAGAGTTTGCTCATGCGCCACAAATTTCTCCGTAAATTAATCGTGTGTGTGTGAGTTGGAAAGGAAACCAGAATTAAGCGAAGTGCGAACCACTGCTCTACTATGTTCAATACTTGTTGGAATATGTGCTAATTGTCCTATGTTGTAGCCTTTTTAGTCTGTAGTCTGCTGCTGCTGTGTTCAATAGGAAACGGAAGTGGGAATCTTTAACTGTAACTTGTAATAAATTGGAACTTCGCATGCGTAAACAAGTGTGTGTACTATGTTATTTAGTTAGTGAAAAATCTGTCATAGTATTTTATAACGGTTCAAAACAGGGATCGAAATAGCCTACTCGTTTTGTAGTCTGCTCCGAAACCGGTAATGGTACTGGAACTTGAGTCGGAACAGTTTACGCAATCGCTACAATAGGTAACAGTCGTAAAAGGGTTTTCGTTGGGTAGTCTGCTTTGGAACTGTGACTGACACTGCATTGCTCATGCGCTACCAAGTGCTCCGTAAAGCAAGTGTGTGTGTGTGTGTAAGAGAGAGAGAGAGAGAGAAAGAGAGTGATCATACTATATGCGTGCAAACCCACGCAAACGGGAAGCGAACCACTGCTCTACTATGTTCACTAGGAGTTGGAATGTGTGTTCATAGTCATATGTTGTAGTCTATGGTCTGCCGCTGGTGGTGGTGTTGTGTTTAATTGGAACCGGAAGTGGGAGTTGGAACTGTAATTTTTCTGCAGATGCATGTAATGTCTAATAAATTGGAAATTTAATTTTACTGCACATGAGCAACCAAGTATGTGCGAGTGTGTGTGTGTGTGTGTGTGACAAACAAGACTTATGTTACATTGTTAAATCCTGTTGTTATTTTTTAATCTCTTCTGTACTGTTGCTATAGTCTTTTTTTCACATCAAAAAAGTGCTCGTAAAAGAGAACGAAAACACCCCTGATGTTATAATGGTTGAAAAACACTACCGGCACAATCATGATCGTTCTGCTATGTTCATAGTGTTGCCGTTGTGTGTAATTCGAACTGTATTGTTTCCGCAGATGCGTGGTTCGTTGGTGTTCATAGGCGTAAAAGGCTACTCGTTGCGCGTAGTCTGCTCCGGAGGAACCGGAACAGGTACTAGAACTTGAGTCAGAATAGGTGTCAGAATATGAATCGGAACAGGAATCTGAACCGCAAGTGAAACAGGAACCGGAACAGTTTGCGAATGCACAGTAGGTCAAAAAACTCCCTCAAGTGCCACAACCCTACTCATGTGCTTCATAATATATTAATTAGAATATTTTCAGCAAATGGTGCACAAAATGGTTGAAGATAAAACTAAACATAGTACCTTCTGTTTAGAAATAGTTTAATAATCGACGCTGCATCTAGGCGATTATTACTATTCATTTTAATTATTCTTTTTTTTATTTATTCACTTTCCTTTGGCCCCAATGAGCAAATGCTCACATTAAGGGGCAGTACAATAATATAATAATATAACATGACAATATATGTTTGTCATAGACTAAAAAGAGACAAATAAAATAAAGAAAAAATAAACAATAATGGAAATAAAGTACAATATATATATATATATAAGAAAAGGAAATACATGGTAACTACTAATTTAAAGTAAGATACAGCGCGTGCCAGCCATTTTACCCTTGGAAATACGAGAACGATAAAAATAAACACTATAGTGTGAATAAGGCATAATAAATCAATAGTTCATCAATTTTAAGTCACGAGCCCCAGTTCATTGCGTTTTCACTTTCCACTTCTATCAATCTTGATTCTTCCATTTTCTGACAGTCCTTCCATATTTCTGTCCCAGCACTTTCATTTCACTCTAATCCACTAAGAGTTCCGTGTCTAAAATATGTTTGTAAATACCATTAGTATGTCTGATGAAGCCAAGCTGTTAGTTGGACAACTGTTACACGTTTTGACTTTTAAATAAAGCGTATTTGGTTTGTTCAGCTATTATTTTATTTTATCCCGAACACATTGATGTCTGAAGGTTTGACGGTAAGGTAAAACATGTGCCGTAAATTGTAACAATGGTAAAAGTAATCAAGCCAATGCAATAATAAAAATAAATAATAAATCAGTTAAATATGTAGAAACTGCTACCTTTCTCGGAGTTAAAATGTCTAATAATTTCAACTGGGAACCACATACAGAACAGGTAAGAAGTAAGCTAAGCAAACTATGCTATGCAATTAGATGTGTAAGAGATAAGATAAATGTAAAAACAGCTAAGTGTGTATATT
The DNA here is from genome assembly GCF_964235325.1 of Thermobia domestica. Taxonomy (NCBI): domain Eukaryota; kingdom Metazoa; phylum Arthropoda; class Insecta; order Zygentoma; family Lepismatidae; genus Thermobia; species Thermobia domestica. Next base: position 267,842,373 of record NC_137460.1, on the reverse strand, counting down.
ACTCAAATTTTCATTCTACAATAAAATATGGCTTGATTTTCTGGGGAAATGCACCTAAAAGTATTGCTATCTTTAGGCTACAGAAGAAAGTAGTAAGAATACTTGCAGGAGTAAAATAGAACTTTTCTTGCAGAAATATTTTTAAGGAACTTGGAATAATGACTCTTCCCTCAATGTATTTGTTCGAAATATTAATGTATTTGAAAAAACATAGTAGTTAATTTATTGTTAACAAAGACATTCACAGTTATAACACAAGAAGTAAATACGATATTCACTTGCATGCACATAGGACAAATATATGCAATAAATCAGTTACGCTCAAAGGTACTCTATTATACAATTTACTTCCATCATGTATAAAAAATCAGGTCTCGGTCAATAGCTTTAGATCCAAACTTAAAAGTTACTTGATAGAACTTTGCTTTTACTAAGTTGAAGAATATGTAGAAAATAATTCGTATACGTAAAATCAAATGTATAGTAAGTAAATTAGTGAAACCATAAGAATCTATATGTAATAATAGTATGTATGTTTATGTATACTGGTATATATATAAATGACATGTGCAATTTCGTTGTATGACGATGAACGGATGCAATAAATTATGATTATGATTATGACTTACTTTACACTGGTATTCCTTAATATACACACGTATATAAATCCCAATACTAAATATCAGTCAAACCTTTACAAATCAATGTAAGAGAACTCTAGAAACTAAAGTACTTGATAGTATCATTCAACTTGGAATAAATTTTGTAACGGAGAAATTAAAGGTGTAATATATTTTGACAATACATTTTAATTAAAAATTACGCAAAACATGAATATCACGGGAACGCTCCCACAACGTTTACCACAAAAATGCAGTATTATAAAGTGAACCACTAAGCAAAACGCTCATTATTTAATAGTGTATCTTGACTAAGTTAATGTTTATGAATTATGAAGAAAGAACAAGAAGTTTTCTTTCCTAATGTGATGTTCACTATCATTTTTTAAAGTTTTGTTTGTAATTATATAGAAGAGTGTTGTTCCTAATACTAATATTATACTAAATATAGACCGAGAATTTGTTCCAGAAGTTTTACAATATAATTTAGATCAATATAAAACATATCGTATGAAGAGGATGAATTTAGAGTCAAGGTTTGTAGACAACTCTTTTGGGAAGTTTGTCGTAGAAACGTTGTTGGTAATTATTCACTATTAACAACATAGTGCTAAATAGCATACATGTGAAATATAATAAGTTTTATTTGATCTGTTGCAATGTCCCTTTCTTTGAAGATAATCAAAATAATTATTATTTTCCTTACCAATTTATACATCCCTCACTTGTCACTTTTTTCTAACACAATGAGCTCATAATTTGCCATATAGATCCATGAATCCTCGTCTGCGTCATCACAATATTCCAAATACGCTGACTTCAATACACATTTTAGTTCACTGGTGTCACAAGGCTGACTATCAGAAGTGTAATCGTGAAATCGTCACTACTCGGTATCATTAAGCATGTTTACTTTTGTTTGTAACTAGCTGCACACGTGTTTTACATTTCTGCAATGTTTTCAACAACAAATCGGAGTTTTCGTGAAATGTTCTTAATAGTTTGGCTTCGATTCTGTGTCAGGGGGCCAGCCTAATCCAACGTATCCTAAAATAACTCAATAAACAAAATAATGAAAAAGATTTTAAGATCTAGTACGGGAGAAGTGGCAGGAGTGGGACACTTTTTAAGAAATAATTTTTTGCACACGTATCAAGAATAAAAGAAAGAGAATGTTACCTTTATTTGATGGTCTGATACTTTGAGTTTATAGAGGATGAGTCAAAATAAGTGTTACAAGCTATTGTCCCGCGAACTATATCTCAAATAAGAAAAATATTATTAGTAAATATTCAATACAGAGGGGCCTAAAAACGACTCAAACATGAAGTCCCCCCAATTTTGGAGGGAGGGGCATTTACGTGAAATGTTCAAATGAGAACATAGCTCGAGTAATATGTCGTTCGAAAGAGCTTGGAAAATTGAACCACTTTTGTAGGAAACGGTTTTTATATGGGGAAACGTTTTCAAGATGGTCCCCAAGAAGGATCCTGAATCAGCTAAAATTTCCAGTACTTTAAATCAGAAACGGCTGAGTAGAAAACGGTGAAACAAAAAATGAAAAAGGAAAAAAACTATAAGCAACGTTGAATGGTATTGCTGCGGTGTCCCCAGGGCCCCCATAACGTGGCCTGGGACCAGCTTGAAAATTTATAATGGGAATATAGGTTGGGTGATACCTTGTTTTATAGATCGTGGAAGGCCAAAGTGTTTAGTAGAGAATTTGTTTTGATTTTTGGCAAGCCAGTTTCAAAATGGAAACCGAAAATGGTTCCTCATTCAGATACAAAACGCAGTGTTCAAATTTAATATTACACGCCAATATCCAACGAACTATGCACCAAACAAGAAGAGTGTTAATCCTCAATGTACAATACAAACGGCATAAAATATGTGTTAAACATCAGGATTCCACGTCCCCATTTTGGAGGAAGAGGTGCACGTGCAATTCTAAAATGCAACATAGGACGAGTGATACCTTCTTTGGTAGATCGTGAAACACCAAACAGCTTAGTATAAAATTAGGCCTTGTGTTTGACCCATTTTTAGGCCTGTGTGTATTGTATATTGACTCTTAACATATTTCTTATTTGATGCATACGTTGCTGGATATTAGCTTTGTAACATTCGTTTTGAATACTACTCTTTGTATCTGAATGGGGAACCATTTTCAGCGGCCATTTTGAAATAGGCTTGCCCGAAAACAATATAAGTTTTGTACTAAGCTGTTTGGTTTTCCACGATCTATCAAACAGGTATAACTCGATCTATACTCCCATTTGAAATTTTCAAGTTGGTCCGGGGTTCACATGATGGGAACAATGGGGACACCGCAACAATGCCACTCCACGTTGACTATGGCTTTTTCCTTTTTCATTTTTTGTTTCTACTCAGATGTTTCAGACTTATAAGTTATAACAATATGGATCGACATGAACTTTTAAATCAACCCTCGTATTTCTCAACGCCGATTTTTAGAAGTAAAACGCAACCAGCTACTATTTGAAGGAGAAAGAAGCACAGAAATTTTGTCACCCAAAAGGTGCCTCATTTTGCCAGACAATTCTGCTTCCTCCCGTCAGCCCAAATTAGGCGAGGAATTTTGTTACACTTATGCTCGACGCCCACGCAGTATAAACTCATGCAGTGATGACGGATTTTACGTAATAATTTAATTTTTGTACATAATCATTAATTTTATGTTTTATTGGGATTATCAGTGTTTTTAATGTGGTTTCAATTGACCCATGGATCATTCATTATATAGCATCAGTGAAACTGTGAAGTGAAAATTAAGTGTTTTCTATATTTTAGTTTGGTGGAGTATTCTTGCGCCGTTGAATAGGTAACGAACTGACGAAAAAAAAGGCATGAGGAGAGCATCGATGGACCTGGCAGCGCTGAGACATGTGAGAGAGATGCTCCAACAGGAATAAAACCAACACGCAGTGAAATTTTATTTTCATGAAAAGCAAAATCTGCCAGAGATAAAAATTGAAAAGTTCGAAGAAAGTTATTTTTATAAATTTTGTGATGTCAAGATATTAATATTTTGATGTGCTACTACGGATCTTACAATTGAAGATTTTGAATAACTTTTCGTATTAGAGCGATGGGAATGCAGTGCTGCGCTGATTTTCATAGTTTTCGAACTAACCACAATAGTTCGGTGACGAATATCGTGCGCGTTAACGGTGCTGTCCCGTAATCGCGTCATTAATGTGCCAATTCGGTTTTGAGTGAAATGTAATCAATAATTTGAAAATATTAATGTGTTGTTTTAAAGCCATATGTGATTTGTGTAGTGCAAGTGAATATTAATACAAAGTTTACCTACAAATTCTCATTATTTTCTTGAAAATAAGAATATAATAATAATATTGTATATTTGATAATTTTGTGCTTTCTTCTTATCGGCTGATAAATGTCAACCTAAATGGATATTTAATTTGATCAAACCAAACATCTATTTTGTATTTCGCTGCTCATCTGGTGTTGAGCTAGCATATGGATCCCATTTTCTGTATTTTATTATAGGTTTTGATGATGTTGTCCACAGCATGACACGGCAGTGATGGTGGGCACACGGCAAATGTCTAGTTTATTATAACGCTCGGATCCGGAGACCGTGCGAGAGAATTTTTGTTGTCTTGCCAGTATTTCAATTCGTAAATTTTTTATCCATAAAACTGAATAATATCTTGAAGTGGTTTTCTCATTTGAAAGGTCCAAGGTTCGAACCCGTACTGGTTCGAAGGCTGATGAGGAAGATGCACCCTGATTATCGATGTCGCTTAAACTTATTTTCGTTATCTCCATTACATTAATGAAGACTCAAGAAGGGGTATATTTGAAGTCATTATTTTCAGATAAACATTTACTTGAGGAATCATCATTGGAATCTTCCTCGGCGTCAGTCATTTTTCACTATGCTACAATCCCTGTGACGGCAAGGCAAAAGCGCAGCTCGTAGAGTAGATGCGGCACCAATTTGCCGTAATATCTGCCAAAATTACGAATTTAAAACATGTCTTTCAAAACACTTTCCGTTACAAAGTGGAGGTATACCTAATATTTCCTTTAATATTATTGTAAACCTCTTTTGTAGGAAATTAATCGTGAACTTATCATTTTTTCAGAACTTAACATCTTGTGAGTGCGTCAAATCTTTCTATATCCTATGTATAATTACATGTCTTGCCAAACCTGATACCAAACTATATCCTATTCAACACCATTTGCATGCTTGGTTATTGAAATGTTTAATATTGCCACTTGCCAAATGCGAAATGCCTGTAAATATTTTTCTACACTCTCAGTACGTGTGGTTATTGTCCTGTGTGAATTAACATGTGATTTACTATGTGTGAACCTTGAGTAAATGCAATCTTTGCTCTGTGGTCTTTTACTTTGTTACTGAAATGTCTTCTAAGTTTGAGAGTAGACTTTACACTTTTTCACATTTTTTCGCGTGTAAATTCAGTTCCAGCGTCCTTGCACGTGTGATGCTTTTCTTCTTTGTAGATTAACATGTGTGTAGCCAAACGTAAACGTTGATTAAAAGCCAAACGACACTATCGGCACGTGTGATGCTTTTCCCCTGTGTGGATTAACGTGTGTCTAGTCAAATGTGAACGTCGATTAAATGACTTACCACACTCTTGGCAGGTGTGATGTTTTTCTCCCGAGTGGATTGATGTGTGTCTAGTCAAATCTGAGCGTCGATTAAATGATTTTCCGCACACTTGGCAAGTGTGATTTTTTTCTCCTGTGTGGATTAATATGTGCGAAACCAAATTTAAGCGTAGATTAAATGACTTACCACACTCTTCGCATGTGTGATGCTTTTTTCCGGAGTGGATTGATATGTGTCTAGTCAAATCTGAACGTCTTTTAAATGATTTGCTGCACACTTGGCAAGTGTGATTTTTTTCTCCTGTGTGGATTAACATATGTCTAGTCAAATCTGAACGTCGATGAAATGACCTACCACACTCATGGCATGTGTGATGCTTTTCTCCTGTGTGGATTAACGTGTGTCTAATCAAATTTGATTGTCGATTAAATGATTTACCACACTCTCGGCATGTGTGATGCTTTTCTCCTGTTTGGATTAACATGTGTTTAGCCAAACTTAAACATACACGTATTTTCTTTCCACATACCCCGGAGATGTGGGATTTCTCACTTGTATGCAGTAACTTACCCCTTGACATATTTGAGCTTTGACTAAAGCGTTCATCAGTGTTTTGGTACGTATGACGCTTTCCACTTTCCTGTGTCAGCATATGTCTTGACAAACGCGATCGATGAAAACTTTTGCCAAACTGCATCGAAGTATGAGATTCCTGATCTGAATGAGAAATGGCTTTCTTCAATATAATAAACGTATTCTCTTCTCCGTGGGAAGCATATACGTTATCGGGCCTGTAACATATTCAACAAACAACGAAATGTGATTGGAGATAATGATTAAGTAGCATAAAAAAATGTCATCATTGGCTATATTTCATGATAAAATTACCCTCAATTTTTTTTATTACATGAAATATTGTAGAAATATCAACTGGAGTACCATTGAGAAGTCTCCATATCTTTCTACTTTCAAAATAAGAGCCTGTAGCTTTTTCAATATATCAAATTCAACAATCATTTGTATCGTGGTGGTCATAGGTCATTGACAATGTAATGGTGACTGCTTTGAAACAAATGTAGAGTATGAGAAGTAAATGTCATATCTGTAGCTTCGTGTGGAGAAAAACAAATTTTTGATCTAAGGGTTTAAGAACAACTCAACTTTTTAATAAAAACTCTACCAAAGATTATTCACTTATATTATCATAAAAGGAACACGCAAGTCATTTTGAAAAAAACAAAAAAGTAACATACAACTTTCCAAGCTGAGGCAGAGAAACTTAACGTAACCGGACTAAAGATGAATCGTTTAAGCGTAGTGATCCTGGTTCAGTGGTCTAGACACTTGACCGGTAAACTGGAGGTTCTTCCACCGAATACACGTCGAGCAACTTTTTTTTCTCTAATTTAGGAATTTTGTTTGCGATTGATCGGCAGACAGACTTTTATTACATTCAAATATTTGAATACTCGTATATTCAATACTTGAACTATCCAATTTTCAGGAATAATACTAGTAAAAATAATAATTATCTCGTGAAATATTTAAACAATAAAAAAATATTATCGCACAGGTCATACCATTACAACCAGAAACGTGATATTACAAAAAAATATTTCGTTTTTCTGTAGTGCTGCCCATGAAAAGACGAATTTCTTATCTCCATTCTAAAACAATCCGAACAAAATCGAGATGAGGCTTAACATTTTAATTCGAGATGGGACAAGGGACAAGGCTAACTCACAATATCTTCACGCTTTAAAGATGAGAATCGAGACGAGATGAACAGTATCGTAAACATTGCTCGTCTCATCTCGATTCTCGAAAGGGTAGGGTATATGCCACTCTTTAGGTAACAATTGCTCTGTAGATTGAATTTTATATATTATTTTCTTACTTTGTATTATGGTCCGTATATATATATATATATATATATATATATTAGCAAAGCTTATACAGTTACATCTGCAAACTCCACAAGTTAGTTTATTATAACCCTTAGTGTTAAATGATATTCAGTTGTTTTTTTTACAGTTATTTTCCTGAAATCGTGCAATACAATATTTTCTACAGGAAACTTTAGCGGAGAGCTTTCGATTAAATTTGAGTAGCTGCAGAAATGTCTCAGAAAGGTACGGAACCCCTTCTCCGAATCCCCTACGTTTAAGTAAGTTTTGCCAAATTTCAGGGCAACTTTAAAACTTTTAATACCATTATCATTATTATTATTATTATTATTATTATTATCATTATTACTGAAGTGTTGTAAATTTAATGCTTGAACCTGTTGCACCCAACTCCCGTTTAGTGAGTATTGTGCTGAACAAACACCGTGTGTATTGGTTTTCTCCGTGTTCCGCTTCCTTCCACTTTCTTTTTGGAATATTTCTTTCATTCTCATCATCGACTTCTTCTATAGCTTATCCGGCATAACCATTACTTAAAATATTTTCTTACGGCTCTTGTGAATTCAGAATCCCTACTTTCTACACGAAATTTGTCTCGAAACTTTCCATTATAACATTTGGCTAGTTGTAGGGACGTATGGATAGGGTATGTCCTGATGGTCCTGACATTTCCCCCAATCCCGACTATTTTGTAACTTTTGGCTAAGACTACCGGCGATTTTACAGGCTTTAATAACCTGTGTCCTCGTATGGAATTTCCTATATATATATTATTATTATTATTATTATTATTATTATTATTATTATTATGACTGAATATTTGATACCTCAATATTACGTCCAACTGCAATGCAAATAAGCATACTCAAATTACGAAAATGAAAATAAATTTTTTTATCCCTCTATAAGGAGGTATTGAGTTATAAGAGATACTTCAAGAGAGTTTATAAGAGAGGAAAAAGGTGTCAGCTACTTGACAATAAGAAATTCGAAACTTCGGATGCCTTAAAAGAAGCTAAGTAGGATTTGTCTTCATCACAATACTCTTTCTAAGTAACACCCTTTATTTGGGTAAAAGATGTTGGATTATGGATACGTTATACTGAAATATCATCAAAATATACAATTGAAATGGTTACTATTTATAAATTTTCTTGAACAAATATATGGAACATGTTGAAAATGGAGAAGGAAAACATTATTATTGTTTCTAATATGAGTAGAAGAACAGTTAGGTACAATTCAGGCAATTTTATGACTCATAGGTCTGAAGGATGACCCATTTATATTCATGAATTGTTTTTGAAACAAGCGAAGTTTTCAGACAGTAGGAATCTACATTGTGACGTAATGTAATTAGTTTTTCCTGTGAAAAACGTCATTTCAACTCTAACTTGTAAGAACAAGAGAAATTGACAATTTTACATTATATTATACATCAGAAATATTAAATTGTAAATTATATATTTTTCTGAATATCCTCGGAGAGAATCGAACCGCGCACCCCTAACACACACAGCAAATGCTCAAGTCACTACCCTAAGAACGCTCTTTTAATTAAGAATTGCGAATTGCTGTTTTATATAAGAGTTTCTATGTAGCGAATTTCAAACGTGCTATTAACCATGAATCACTGATTTTGGTCAAGGTAACATAGTGTAGTTTAGAGAATTCAACATTACATTTTAAAAAGACCCAAAGTATCTCCGTAACTTATCTCTATTATATTCGGTTATTCTTGATTTACAGGTGTTTCCAATAACCTTGAACGACAGGGACACGAACACAGATACATCGAGGACATTTAATATTTAAAATCTTTCCAATCGGGAATCGAGAGTGAGACTCCGCATAATAAACAATCTGATGTGTGGGGTGCCTGGTTCGTTCCCAAGGCAAGTAAGGTTGAGACTGACTCGTGCTTGTGGGTTATCTCGGGATACTCCGACTTTGTCATTCCAAGAATTCGTGCATCATAGTTCACTTGCTTTAATCATAGTCTTTTTTCACCTAACAGGCATAATGGTAGGACATTAAAGGATTTAATTTTCGAACTGTTAACTCAAACCAATCCGAATCAAAAAAGTTGTATTTTCTATTGGTCATTAACGTTTTCTCACGAAAATTATGTAGAAAACGTCACGGCGACTCGTAATTCTATTCAAAAATGAAACTGCAGACTAGTAATAATTAAACCTAAAATGTAACCAATACATATCCTTTGAAACTTTTCCAAAATCTGCACGGATATTCCGGAAAGTGCCACTGTTGGAGTTGTTCGTTGAATCGGTGGGTCAAAAGCATATGACCCACTGCGACCAACCACCACCACCATGACACACTACGACCCACCACTCACCATGAACCACTGCGATCATGACCCAGAAGTATAATTCTTCTGCACAGGAAACCACAGATATGAAAGATTTAATTCTCGTTAGCTGCATTTGTTTCAAAGCAGTCGCCATTACCTGGTCAAAGAATTAAGTCCGTCACGATATCAGAGTTAACCTGGTACACACCAAAATACTTATTTTGTGCTATATGGAATAAACATTTTATTATTATAAGTGAAAATAGAGACGGGTGTCACTATTTATATATCATTACTTTTTGTGTAAGAGAATTTAAAAATCGGAAGAGATTTTTTCAATTGCAGCTACTACAAACTGACACTATCTTTACAAAGAAACAAAGGAACGATATAATAACTTTTAAAATATTGCAGAAGATACGTGATTTCCTTATGTATACCAATTTGCGATTTTATATAGTCTGATACCTTGAGATAGTAAAATTTTGCGTATATTGATACGTAAGTACGTAGTTACATCTGATACATTCTTATTAAATAAATACTTTTGACAAGCATAATGTTTTCAATTTCTTGTAATTTCAATCTACTTATTTGAAATACATGATATAACGATTCCAGAATTCCACGATAAGGTAATATGGACAACCATTAAAACCTTCGTTACTCTTAGAATATTACTAGTGATTTTATGTTTGTGCTCTAAACATGGAATTTAAATTTATCATAACCCGGTGTAATGTCATTCGAAGAAATCGAAATATATACTGCGTTTGGAATGCTACTATTACACGGCTTTTGCAAACAATCCCCTCGAGTGTTATTAGCATCGTGAAACACTCTAGTTATTGTTGTTTTTTTTACTCTAAAAGTAAATAGGGCGTGCGAAGATAAATGCTACACTCTGAATATCGAAATATTAAAGAAATATGTTATGCACCACATTATAAAATACAAGGAGCTGAACAATTTAAAATAAATAATTGAATATGTTGAGCGTCTACATTTAAGTGGCATTTTCTTACGTTATGTTCACTCAAATGGGGATTAAATTCGTACGTCAACTCTTATAATCTAAGTGGTCTCTCCTGTTAGAGAAAGGACAGTTGGCACAATAGCTTTTTCAATTTTAAAAAAGTGTCGCGTGCAGCAGTGTTTTCGGAATTACAACGTTCAAGAGTGAGAAGACGAACAATCTGCATATTATATCTCAGTACAAAAAATTTGACATCAACCTAATCAGGTGTTAACTACAGAAATGGCTGAATCCATTGAAATTAAATTTTACATGTCTGCCATTAACCAGACATGTATGATGTATCTCATTTTGAAAACGTTTTATTTTATTTTACGTTGCTGTCTCTAGAATGAACATCCTACGAGTAAGAGAAAAGCTATAAATGTTACACTAAAAGCAGAGTACCTGATGAGTGGATTATGCTTTGGACGTGAAAATTTTCATGAAAAATCTTTACTCTATACCAGTGAGCAAATTATCTACGACTTACGGAATAAAAACGGACAATTTTGCGCAGATTTGATAATACATAAATTTACCATATGATATAAAATGAATATATAATGTACAGAACTTCGTCACGCATTGCCTGATGCACACAAGTGATCACAATGTTGCTAGCATAAAAAATGTAGAAAACCGTTTTTAAGGGGATGTTGTGACATTAAGCTAAAAACTTCAAATCAACTTATAGACTTCTTTAGATGTTTTAACAATAGCAACGTCAAAAACAGCAAAAGGCTTGTAGTATACGACATACAAAAATTTACTGCGAAACCAAGTATTTTCATTATTTCTCTTTCAAACAACGCCTTTATCATTTCCGAACGATCTTCTTTACTTATACGGAGAAATATATCTACCTACTTCTTTGGGAAAAATATCGAAGAATCACTACTTCTTCCTCGATAATTCACATTAATATTTCTTGTTTCATTCAAGCGTTACTACAACACAATACTCAGGGAAGAACACTTACGGACATTCTTCACTAAGTATATCTACGTACCTTTAACGGCATCATACATAATATACCTTCTTTAAAAACAGTTGGAGGAATGGAATTACGTAATACTATATGACTAATGTTGTAACGAACACTGGACATATATAAATACAACGTAAGAACAACAAAATAGTAATAATTAACATTTGAAATAAATTTTCAAGAAAATCTTTTCCCGACTTTGCCATCGCATTTCGAAGAAAGTATACATTTTATTTATACTATTTCAGTCAAAATATGTTTTCTTCGCATAAATGCGTCTTGAAACTAGCCCACATCTCATTAAAGTACGAGTTAAGATCAAGTACCTGTACAAATCCTGAAGCAGGGACAATAAGCACATGCTTGGTTCTGGTTGTATTTACTGTACTATGTGTGAGATTTCAAAATTGAAGTTAAGCATTGGCTTTGTGTACACTTTTTTGCAGAGGTAGCACCCTCATGATCAGGTGTTTGTTTCGCTATTTACAATAAAGTACAACATACTGAACATACGTTCGCGAAATTGTGAATGAAGGCTGAAAGAGAAACTTAATTGCAAAAAACGTGATCTTCATTTGATGTTTTCATAGTAATTTTCAATGTGTAATTTTAGCAGTAATAGCTTAAAAAATAAAATATATATATCACTTTAAATTTTAGTATACATTCAAGAATATACGAAACTCGTTCACCCAGTGATTAACCAAACCCGAAGTCCCATACCTTAAAAATTTAACTTCTCAACTGGATATCATCTTACACTAAACCATGCCAACATGGATTATTATAGCCCACTCTTAGAGTATCGTATCCTATAATATTATCTTTTCGTTTTTGACACACCAAAATGTCACAAAAGATTTACAATTCACAAGCATAGTGACGCAAGCGACGTGACCCGCCTATCGTAGACATATCAATTTCATTATTTGTGTAAAAATGTGATGTCTCCTTATTGTAAATGTAAACTAAATATATAGCATATAAAATTTCTTTTCGTTCATCTCACGCTAAGTAAGTTATTCATAATTTAACGTCTTTTTTCCTTATTGTTAATAACCCTCTGTAACCCTTTCAGCCCTGACCTACACAATTGTGCAGGTAGGTACAATCACCAACATATAGAATACCGGCCAAACATTATGTTCGCACTAAGGTAACTATAATGAACAAGTTCAAAAAGTTACAAAATTCGTAAAATATCTGCGTTTATGAACAACTGATACGGTGTTAGTGGAAACTGGAATAACCAACGTAAATGTCGGAACGGTAAAATCTTGTAGTGGTTAAAACATACATCATTGGCTCGAAAACGAACAAATAACAGCATTGCCTAGTACTAAAATAATATTTCAAATCAGGATAAAGGTTAAAATTCGTGCCACTGAAAAGAAAATGTGAAGGTGGCACATTTTTATTAACTATTCACATATCTTCTACAAATATCTGTTACATAGCTACAACTTTTTTATGCATGGCTAAAAGTATCAACCTGGTGGGGTTTATTAAACACTTTATACAATACCCAAATAACAAGTGAATATCGTTTCGCAGTCGACTTCCAAAATATATTCGAATTCAATATTCAAACATGAGGTAGTACATCTGTAACAATTTGTCCCCATATATTAAGAAGATCGAAGAAGGAATCTGTTCCTTGAACGCTGGATCTATCTAAAATATCTATTACTAGTTATTCATTACTCTTTCACTTCTATAAAGATAAATTTTGAAAAAACTTGTTGATTTGAAGCACTTCTAATTTGAATAGAAAGTTAAGGAAGAAGACAGAACGTATCGTTGGGACGCTGACTCGATCGCAGGAGAGCTGCTCGACAGCTTATACAGTTTTTCTATATGAAAATCAGATAACAGGATTACTAATCACTTACAAAGCAACAGCTGCTACATACCTGTTACCATTTTCGTTTTATAGCGATAAATGCTGAAACCGGAGACGGATAATTTTAACCACGTCCAGTTTGAATTGAATTTACACGGAAAAAATGAACATACTATTTGAATGCAGAATCGATTACAAGAAACTGCAACGTGATAGATTTTTAGCACTCTTCTTCTAAGAAAATAAGCAATGAAATTGGATATAATAGTGAATTTGAACTACTTTCCTATTTGACATGTATACACTTAAAAAAAAAAAAGCCGTGATATTACGCTAGATTCGACACCAGTTTTGGAATGTTTGTTCTAAAACAGTGTTAAAATGTGTTCGTGTCTACATAAAACGATTAGTTTTAACACTGAAACTTTCTATATTTTATCATAATAATGATCCGTAGGTCATTTTTGAAGAGAAAAACTGATTTGACAATGCGTGTACGTGCAGAAAACTGATGCCACCGGCACTAACAGTGAGTAAAAGGTTTGGCAAAATAGCACACACTGGCAGTAAATTTCGGAATAAAGAAAAAATAATGCATTGCTGTGTCAAAAAACGGTGCTTTGGCATCGTTCTATATTTTCTTCAAATATATCCTTACTTGTTAAATAATTATTAAATTATTAAATAAATATTAACAAATGTGAACATATAGGAATCCATTTTGAAGTAAAGATAGGAAACTGTAAGTATTAACTATATATAACGAAACCTGGTTTAACAAACCCTAAACCATGAACACATGGTCTAAGATAACGTATGTGAAGTGCAAGAAAAGAAATATTAATAATATATGTGAACATATAAATACATATATAGAATGAAAATGTTTCAACTTCCGTGATTTGAACCCACGCCTATTTATTCCAGACAGCAATGCGTTAACCATCTGACAACAGAATCAACCTAGGAAATTTTGGTTTCTCCGTTTTATTTACTGTGCAAAAATGAAAAATTAAATCAAGATGTAATTTGTTTCGTACAAAAATTGAGTACTATACATAGCATAACACCAGAAAGACGTTTCGGCTATCACGACCTGAGGCTCATTTTTTGGAATTTAAAAGAAATAGGACAATGTTAAGTTTGAACTTTATTAACCAAGCCTCGTATTTGTAGGAGCAATCTTGAAACATTTTTCAATAGTTTGGTATTTTGTACACTTGTGTTAGTAAGTCCAACTCCGGTCTTACGGCCATATATTCTCAACAAACAGGGACATTGATCACGTGAGTGCTGCATTTCTGGTGACTGTTTCCCTATATCTGAATTTCGGGACAATCACCCTGCACCTACGCACTGTTATAACTAAAAGACAATAGGACGATAATTCCGGTCCCGATGCTAGGAGTGAAAATCGGGAATTTTCCCGGCTGACCATATAAAAGCTTTGGTTTGCTAAAAGAACCTTCAGTGCTTTGCACGAACGCCTGATCGTCGCTGGGAAGGGCACCCACGAAGGCGAGTAGGGTGCATTGTTGTAAAGTAAACACACGTTATACTCTTATGAGTGCTCCACTTGTACGGATTCAGCTTCGCAAGCTAAATCGCCCTTTGCATTCGAGAGAGCCATTTTTTTTAGTTTATCATCAGTGATTTTACGATATTTACATACGCCTTCGTGTAAAATATTTTTTTCTAATATTGTGCAAAAATCAACAGTGAAGTGACTAGTAGAAATGTTTTAGCACCTTGACATTCGTTTGTAATTTCAGTATTGTGTGACAATTTTTGGCTCCAAATCATTGAAAACGTGGGAATAATTGTGCCGGCTTGGACGATCGCTTATTACTATCAGCAGAAAACTCCAGAGGACTCTTGGGATTATCCGACGTGGAACGTCTCAGATCATTATAACTGCAACGCCCCTGAAGGAGTTGACCGGTCGAAGATTATTGTAAGTAAAATCTTAATTTTTCAATTGTGCCACACAGCCACCTGTATTAAAAGAAAAAATAAGATAAAGATGGAAATAAAGAAGTCGGAACGGCCGTAAACATATACAGTAAAAGCTACTTGTTCATTTGTAACCTTTTGATGTTATTTTACTTTGTATGAATTACATTCAGTATTATTAGATTTTGCATACAGTTTAACCAGGTTTTGTGATTTGCACCGCAAAATAATTTTAGTTTTTTTAATATCTGAGCTTAACTTGATAGTTACGTACGTACGGAAGAAATCTTGATTTGCGGTAGCAAAGCTGGGATAAACGGAATAAACTAGTGACAGGGAGAGAGAGGGATGTGTAAACTTTTGGGAAAAAGGTGAAAATCAATATGAGTCTTATGATTATATTTACAAAATTCTAACAACGAGAAGAAACACGATTTCACGGCCACAGAAATAACCCATGCAGTCAAAAGAAAGAAATAGAAGTGTAAGGTATTTGACAAAAGCTAACCTCCACTAACCACTGGTCAATAAAATTTAAGATATTTAGAAGAAATGCAAAAACAAATTATTAATAACAAAACAATGTGTTTTGAGAGTAAAATATAGCTTGTATCAGGCAATATTTGAACGCGGGTTATTTCAAAAAATAACACGACATAGTTCCGATGTATTCCTGCGAGAGCTTGCACATATGATTTTCGAAGTAAGATTTACACTGCACGAATATTATCTAAAAAAGCTACGAAATGTAATTCCCGCATGGATTATTGGTGAGGACACATCTTTCTGACTTCGTAGATTTATGAAATCAACTTTCTAATCATCCTTAAGGAAGTAGTGTAAATATCGCAAATTTGGGAGATCACTCTTTAAATCATCGGTTCCTTCCTGTTCCACCCAAACCATAGGTAGGTGGGCAACATGGAAATTATGAAATTTTTCTCTACGATGGAAGACCAGTTTTAAAACTTGATAACGTCCCTTCTTCGCAACTGTCTAAATACTATATCCTTGATCTTCGTTTTCCTGGTATTCCTATTGCATTTCCCGCTATCAGCATGGTGATACTATCGGAGTGCGGAATAAGATAGCCAAGCATGCTTTTTCTTTTTTTTTCCTAGTATTTTCATGATCTGTTGTCCTTCACTAGCGTCCCTTAGTCTTTGTTCATTTCTTTTTTTTTCTGTCCATGTTATACGCAACATTGTGAGCCAATACCAAATTTGAAGTGCTTCTAACTTGGATATTTTAGCTTTTCTCAATGCAAATCAATAAAATCCAATCTACATAATCTTATATAGGCTTTACTCTGATAACGGACACATAAGGATCGAACCCAGTACTGTTACTAGAAAGGCGTACCGAACAAGATACGAACCCAGTCGGGTCACAATTATGGCTTTCCCGAACAGGAACACGAACCAATCGTGTTATAGAAATGGCTTTCCCTCACAGGGACAAAGGAGAACCGAACCCTTCTTGTTATAGAAATGTCTTCCCGAACAGGGACAGGTAAGAAACGAAACCCGTCATGTTATAGAAATGGCTCTCCCGAACAGGAACACGAACCTTTCTGGTCACAATAATGGCGCTCCGAACTGAGACAGAATTCCTGAACCGCTAAATTGAAAATAGTAATTTATGTACTGGAAAGTTTGATAAAACCACATAAAAACGTCGCCAATTGTATTTTTGATCAAGGTAAATCGTAGTGCCTTTTCTTGCCTTTTAATTTTGTTGTTTTTTTTTTCGTAAATCAGTCATCATGTATGTGAATGGAAATATGATACCTGTCATGAAGGAGATGCGAAAAATATTAAAAGAAACAGAGTATGTAATGGTAGAAAGGCAATTCAGATATAGAATAGAACCATTTACATTGCGAGAAGTTGAAAATGCTTTGAAAGTAGATAAGGAAGCATCTAAAATTCGTAAAAGAGCTAAACAGGAAGCTGTAAAATATCTTTTAGAAAGCAATATAGAACATAGAGCAGGAGTTGAAGATAAAATTGTGGCTAAAATGCATGAAATACGGAAATCTGAGCTTTATCGAAAGGTTAAAGATGAATGTATTTTTAAATCAAAATCTGTTTCTTTGTCAGACATTAAACGTAAGTTGAAGATCGACTTCGAAATTTCTGATATCGTACGTATTGAAAAAAAAAGGTTATCTGAAAGGATTTACAAAAAGTATTTAAAATATCACAATGTTAGTTGTAATAAGGATTCCAGCGATGAACAGAAGGTAAATTGTAAAACAGTACCACCAAAAGGGGTTAAGGTTGTCGATCCTCCTGAAACTGTAACATTTCTGCATCCCTCTGTAAATATTAATAAGTTAGAAAGTATTCAAAAATACGAGAGTTGTAAAAGAAAAACAGTACCATTAGAAATAAAACTTGCTACAAGTAATTTTGAATTTGTTGAATGTGAGTTTGAAGGAATTTTGTGGGACGTTGCCCCCGTAGCTCAGAAAGCATACGCACGAACAGTGAAAAATGAATGTGTTGAAAGTTATACTATTTTGCCATGCGTTAGTTTTCAGTTACCACCTGTTGTTTTAAATCAAGCCCATGCTGATTTTTTTATAATAAATCTGAACAGGTTGAAGAAATATCTGAGTGTGAATTGAAGGTAGAAAAAGAAATAATTCCTGTTGTCAGTCACGTTAACGTTGAGTTAGGCCAAGCCAAAGAATTTTTTTTGTCTCTCTCGAATAGCATTTTAGAAAGAAAAGAAACAGAAAGAAAAAAGAATAACGAGTGCAACCCAGCTGTCTCTTTGCAACCTCCACCGACCGTCGAGTTGGTCACGTCCAGCGTAGCTCTGTGCATGAGTGAGCAGCCAGCTGCTCCAGCTGTTGCTTGTTTGTTTTGTAAAGGAACAAAAGGCATCTATGGATGCAATGCGTGCGTCACTACAAAAAGGTTTACTACAGTGGTAATAAATTGCGTTGAGAATGAAGGCGAGAGCGGCCCATTCACGCAACCTTGTAGTGTATTATGTTTATTAGAGGAAAATTGTTTCTATGGCACCTTGCTAACCAGTAAATTAGAATGCGTTCCGTTTCACAAAACTTGTTTATTTTTTGTGTCTGTTAGGGTTGTAGAGATTTGTCAAGAGAAGAGTAGTTCTTTAAGCTGTGAGCTGAAAGTTAAAAACATACAGATTGAACAAATGAAGTATGTCACCTTTCGCATAGTTACTTGCACTCAAATTGTGTATTTAGAAGATTGTACAAACGGCTTTACGCCAGTTATGCCTAATGGTAATGACCATAACTCAGTAACATGGGAAGAGAGATTAAAAACCTGTCAAGAAAATTTCAGTAGGTTACGAAATGTAGTTTGTCAAATGGTATGGAAATATAATTTACAGGTTCAATATCGCAAAAAGCACCGGCAATATAAAAAGAAAGTATGTAAAGTCAGACGGAAACTGAAAAGAGTTAAACGCATGTTGTATTGTTTTTCAAAATTTTCTAAGTGTATTCGTAAAGGCTCTTTAAGAAATAAATGTCACAGTTGTACCAATGCTCTGACAAGAAGTCATGAACGTGAAGTTGTTTTGTCGCACCATGGTAACCAATACTCTACGTGTATTTTTGAAAGAAGTGACCGAAATTTTAAATCAAATCACACTAGTAACTTAGCGATCAATAGCTTAGTAAAGGGGTCAGGTACTGAAAACGCATCACCTGCAAGTAATAAAAACCACGAACCTTTTCAAGAAGAATGTGGCAATCGGGTGAACAAACCTTTCACGTCTAATCGATTTGAGAATGAATATGATAGTAAAATTAAAAGTCAATCATCAACCACTATCAGTAGTGTGCTATCAGGTGATCGTGACGTAATAACAAAGGTTCAACATACAGGTAAATGGAAAAACCTTGTGAAACAAAAAATACAATTTAGTGTTCACTCTGAATACCGTAAAGTTGGTGCACATCGAAAATTATTACAAAAGAGAAGTAATTGCTACTCAAGCAGTGATAAGTTAGTCAATTTCTTGTGCAATGCAGCAAGCATACATGTTGAGAAACCGATTTTGTGTTTTGAGCTACCGCTTTCAAATGTAATCAGAATTGATGAAAACCTCGTACTAGTAATGCATTCACATTACTTGTTTGTTGGCAAATGAAACCTTTGAAAATTGTTTTTGTTGAAAAAACCTCGAGTAGGTGTAGGATAAACAAACAACTTTGTTATGCCGGACTGCTTGTATTATACGATATCGACACTTGCAATGGTTTTGATATTTCAAAAAAAAAGTTATTTGATACGAAATAAGCAGGCATCTCTGATTAGCTATGCGTCTTCCAGATGGCCGTTGGTATTTTCTCTTCCAAAGTAATGGCAAAACCAGCAAAGATGTATGCCAAGTTATTGAGATGAGGTTCCCTCCCCTTTCGGGTAACATTATATTTATGTAACGCCCGATGTAGGCAATTTTCGTATTATACCCTTGTATATTCTTTTTAACCCTTATTGGCACAATCCGGGCCTGAGAGGCCCGGAAGTTATTATTTCCTACTCAAAGTTCCGTAAATATATGTATCTAAGCCTGGGTCTTTTTGACATCATCAGTTGAACATTCAAAATTGTTATGGTGATTTCATTTCCATTTTGCAATTTTAATTTTTAAACTTAAATGTATTTTCTTTATATACCCCGATTTTGCACAATCTGGGCCTTGTAGGCCCGAATTTATATACTTCATTATGCCATATACATACTCTGTCTTTCTCACTCATTTCCTTTAAAGTATTGAAATAAATATTATAAATTATAGTTCTACTTGTGAGAACTAGATTGCTGTCACATTTCGTTCACAATTTGTGTATACTGTTTTTTTTTTTTTTTGGTATTATAATACTCTAATATTCAGGAAGTAAATATATATTACTTTCATTTACACATTTAGTATGTATGAAAATAGGTCCCGCAAAGATTTTAAAAACATTTTTCGGTGCCATTCTGTCGAAATGTAATTTTCACTGTATATGTTTGGTGTAAGTCTATTCAATACGTGTTATTCATTACTGTAACTTGTAAGTATGGGTAGTCTACCGGAAGGTGACGGATGTTAGAAGAAGAGGACGAAAGCGACACTTGTCTCTGGTTGAGCAGTGGTGTAGCTAGTGATAGTGATAATTCGAATGTTTCGTAATGATATGGATTGTCATATAGAAATAGCCAATGGAAAAGATACAAGTGAAAGTGCCAATGAAAATGACTGATACAGATGGAAGTAGCAGAACATCGAATAGGAGGGTGCCTGTCGGTCACGAAAGTCACGAATGTTACGAAAAAGTCAAGAAACCAGAAGACGGTCATGAAAGTCAAGAAAAAGTCACGAAAGTTAGCTTTCGGGTCAGGATTTTTTTATCTGTTCAAATATAAGAACAGATTGGAAAATTTTGGTCTATAAAACGTCAGAATTCACCAACAAAAATGTCTATGATCGGCTCTAGACGCTACCAAATCGTAAGCAAAGCATGCTTCTATCGCATGCATGAAAAGTCAGTCTAATTCGCACTAAAATTTCCTCTTGAGAATGTTAAGAAATTTTATATTGTCATAAACAAAAGGTCACGAAGAAGTTTCGAAATTTCATTTTAGAATTTTAGTAGACACCCCGAATAGTGTAGAATTGTAAGTGCAGAATTGCGTTCTTAAGATTGACGTTCTTGGGCAAGTACTCCGGGGAAACAATCTCAGATTATCTCACAATAGTAGCCTATACGTTCAGCTCCTCAACCACGGCAGGGAACATGTACTGATTTACCTCGCGTTGCGTTTTATCTGTTCATTACACATGACATTTTCGAAGAAATTGTGTTGTGCTCTAATTTGCAAGGAAGACGAGCAGCAACTGAGGTTCCAAAGAAATGGAGAGAAGTCGACAAGAAAAAAATGTTAGCGTTTTTAAGACTTCTACTTTTGGCTGGCGTGAGAACAGTTGGAATGTATCCGTCCAAGAACCCTTTATAAATTCCAACTCACACCCGTATTACAACACTACAATGTCAGGTCAACAGATTCGAAAGTATTTAATTTGAATCAGCCTACCGTCGAATCGTTAACAATTGACGAACAGTTGATTCCATTTAGAGGTGGATATCCTTTTACTCAATACATGCCTAAAAGTCCTGCAAAATATGGAATAAAATGTTTTGGATTTGCGATGCTATATTTAGCTACGCTTTTGACGTGTATTTCTATTGTGGTAGAATATTGGTGAACCAGTTCGTAGAGGTCTTGTAGCAGAAGTTGCCAAGCGTTTGGTGTCTAGCCTCAACCAATATCAAGGACGTAACATAACAGACAATTATTTCACAAGCATTCCTTTAGCAGAATACCTTCTAACAAGAAACATAGTAATGGTTGGAACAGTTATAAATAATAGCAGGAGCATCTCTCCATCAGCAGACCTAGTAATAAGAGAAATATTTATTTTTCCGAATTTGTGTCTAGTAAAGATGTATCAAGGTTAGTTATGTTCGCAATACAACAAAAGTGATTTTCATCAGCAGCATATATCATGATTCGATAATCGGTGGTGATCGCCTAAAAACGAAGCTGGAAATCCTCAACTACTACAATAGAGAAAAGAAGGCCTCGAATTCATGGATCAATAATTGCGAGAATATTCGTGCAAAAGACAGATTTGAAGATGGTATTTTGCCTTTTTCATGAATATGTTAGAGGTAGCAGTATCAAACTCTTATATTGTTTTCAAATATCATAATCCGAATTGGAATATCCAAAAGGATCATAAGCGAATGACTTTTATCAAGGAGCTAGCTTATGATTTGTTACACCCCTAATGTTGAGAAAAGCTGAGTCGTCTACTTTGAAAGGTCTGTAAGAGAGAATTTATTAAGATGTGGTATCAAGATTGAAAGAGATAAGTCAGGAAGACCTGAAAAAAACAAAAGTTAACGATGTCACTTGTGCCGTAGTTCTAGAGACTGGAGAATAAAAGTGGTATGCTGAAAAGGTCAGAATGATGTGTGAGGTCAGCATGTTTTTTGTATGTGAGTAATGTATGTAATATGCAGTGTGTGCAAAAACATTTCAAGATACCAGTGTGAAAAATAATGCATATTGTGAACATAAAATTTATCACGTTAAATATGCACTTTATATATACATTTTTAAAGCGTATATGTAACGTGAAAATTTGCATCTTTTATGTTCGAAATATTAATTTTAGTTTATATTTTATTTTGTGTCCTTTGTATAATTTGCGAATTATATTGCTGTAACTACAACTGAACATATTATACGAACTAAATATCAATTTGTTTCACATTCAAAAAAAGATCCCCACTAAATTATGTTCGCATGTTCATACTACAATGTATGTGGGACTCGCAGGCCCGGAAAGTGCAAACTACGATAACAAAAGCGTAGTGCCATTAAGGGTTAATATAAACCTTTTATTCTAAAAGTAACCCTCGTCTCCGGGTTGGAAATAACTGAAAACTTTAATGTGGGTAGGTATCTTCGAAATTTAGGAGAGCAGACACTTTAAAAAGCGTAATGGTTTGACAAACCATCCACTGCTCAGTCCATTCTTGGTCATGTTTTAACCAGATTGTAATAAATGTAAAATATTATAATTAATTAGTATTGTTGTAGATTTAAGTAAAAATTTTTCATACCGTAACCAATATTCTGAAAATATTTACGTGTGTTCATGCTTGAATTTAATTTGTGTCCTATATTGTTGTTTTATAGTAGTAACAATAATTGAAATAATACCATTAGTAGTAAAAATAAATGGAAATGAACATATATATTTGTTGTGTTAGTTTTCAAGAATGTTAAAAGTTGCTTTTAATGAAAGTAAATATTGAAAATGAATGCTTTTTTTATAATAGTGAGAAAATTAATTCATGTTACACTTAAGAATACAAGGCACTACATTAGTAAGTATTTTAGGTTACAATAATAATCAAATATATTTATAAATGTAATATTTTGTATTTAATGGTAAACAATACCAGTCATTAGTTATTCGAATTATCTAGTATGCTATTTTGAACGAAAATGATGAAAACTTTGTTTACGTTTTGATGTGTTTGAAATTATGGCACTTAATAATTTTAAAACGACAAATATTAATATAATAAAAGACATTGATAAACTATATTGAAATTATGGCCCAACTGTAATCCGAAATTCGTTTCGTATGGCCCATGTGTTCGTTACCGTACTTCCGAAAGGACTTTAAAAATTATTCGTTATATCATCTCAAGAAGAGTTAAGTGATGTTAACTCTTTGAAGACTAGTGAATGAAATTTGGTGACACTAGTGAAGTGATCAGTGTTGCAGGGTTCTGTTTGTTTTTCCTCTCCGCTCAAAAACATACGTCCTGTCGAGCGCCTTTGTAACCATACGGTTCAGCTCATTGAATATTTATCAAGAAAATTTTAACTTTTTAAATGAACCTCCCATAATAGTGCTCTCAAGAATTTTTCTCTCAGCAAACAAACGAACATGCATATATGTATGTGCGTCTCGTCTGAGACGGAGATCGTAGAGTTCTTCTCTCCTCCCCAAATAAGGAGCTAAAATTCAGCACAATGGACAAACGTCGTCTCTAAAAATTCCTATCTATGGGTTGTCATAGCTATTTTTAACTTTTGACATCACCAAACTGCGAAGCGAACTGAACTGTTGCCTAGCAACGCGAGGAGACGGAGAGAAAAGGTGCAGTAGTCTGACACTCGGTGAAGTTACCAGGAGAAACTGGTGCTAGCAACTAGAATGAACAAGCAACTCAAAATAATGTTTTATTTTTATCAAGTATGAAACGTAGTAAATTTTAAATATTGTAATATTGAATCAATGCTATAATAATGAAGATTACCAATAATTTTAAAATGTTCGTCTGAAAACGTGACCTAAAAGGTGTCTCAGTGACATGGAGGAGACAAGCAGTACAACCAACCTGTCCATCGCAAAGAAGATGAAACGAAAGCAACCCGCAACCTTTGAGACATCTCCCCCTGGAATCGCTAAAATAGTTTCCTTATAAGTGTCAAAGTGAGTGATCAGTGACAGTGAATTTCAGAAATCAACAATGTAACGAAATATAACGAATAATTCGTGGCTACCGCGTCATCCGCGTATTTAATAATAAATGGGCCAAAATTAAAATATAATAATCACAACCAATTTTCCAATTGAAGTGCTAGAAAGTTTTGTAATATTTGTTCGTAAAGTTTTAGTGTTATTAATTAAAGTGTTGTCGCACTACACCTACACCCATAGGTGAGGACAATACTCAGTCGGTAACAAGAGAATAAAAACTAACCGGGTAGAAAGGAAGAGGAAGAAGAAGAGAGGAATGGTAGGTTTTTCGGCCGACTGATGTGAAAAAGGAAAACTGAAAGTATTAAGTTCTCCGGGCTATAACGAAGACTGTGTTATTGTGAAAAGTAAATATAGACAACGTAGATTGTGTCAGATATATGGTCTGTCAAATATATAGTAGTGTAAAGATTGTGAATAAAACTTTTGTGACAGTGGGAACAGTGTGCAAGTAGTTCATGGCACATGCACTTGTGTAAGCTAACTGCGTAATTCCAATAAATCAAATGTGTAGAGGAATGTACATAGTTTATTACAACAAACACAGTCATTAATTTATAACAAGGTAAGTGGTGTTTCTACACTGAACTACCATAACAGATTATCACACGCTAATCACGCGCAAAAGGTGAGTATAACTGCGTGTACCTGCTGCAGTCTATTCATACGTTCATTTACTCAGGTTGTAGGACGTGACCTTCACGGGCTGTAACTTTCATCTACCGACGGCGACATAAAGATTATGTTCGACTCAAAACTCACACATATCCGCGTGTGAATTAGTGCGATAAGTGTGTTTACATCTGAACGGTATTAGTGTAACAGTGCATCGAAGTTACTAAAGCCAACATTAGGCTTAGAAGTGGTAAATTATACAGTGTAAGTATGGAGGCGAGTGCAGACAACCAAACAACGACAGAAAATATGGACATTCTTCAAGTGTTGCTGAAAGATATGGCCGAATAGTTACACTCATTTCAACAAGACACAACAGTAAAGTTGCAATCATTACAACAAGGTAATGAAAACATTCGCAAAGAAATTGGTGACCAGTTCAAGTTATTCCAAGAAGACACAGCAGTGAAGTTACAGTCATTACAACAGGATTTGAGTACCGACATTATGTTAGGGCAGGCTGAATTAAATAGTAATCAAGAAGAGGTGAACAAACAATTACAGACACTCCGTTAAGAGATATCTGATTGCCGTGACACTACAGAAGTGCAGATAGCAGGCTTACGCTCCGGATTAAACGAAGTAACTCACATCATGCAAACAGTGCAAGAAGGTGTCAGTCGATTGTACATTGAAGTGGAAACACTGAAGACTACTAGCAACGAGCTGCAGGATCAGCAGCAGACAATGAGGAAGGACATGGAAGAGATGCAAGTAAATCAGGTGGAAATTCAGAAACGTCAAGGTGAACAGGAACTACAAATCCAAAATTTGAAACAGAAATTTGACCATATGGTTATTCACATATTTGAACTACCTAAAACATCGAAAGTGACAGAGGGACCAATGAACCGAATCGTTGATCCAAGCCCAGACAGTGACTCAGAGGGTTCTTCGAATCAAGATGAGTTAGTTTCACGATGTTGTAGAAATAGAAAACACCGAAGACAGGAATCATCACACCATAATATATCAGAAGAAAATTCAATAACCCAAGATGGACGACCGAGTATTTCTGTGTGGTCTAATGACGAATCGCCAAACATGCCCAATTGGAACAAGGACCGACCATTTAATGGTACACCCAATAAAAAGAAAAGAGTCTATCCAGGAAAAGTCGTAGAAAATATTAACCATAAGGAACTACCGTGTTCAAAGGTTTCCAGTGGAAGTGTAACGCTATTGAGAATGAGTGATATCAAGCATCTTTCACGCTTCTCAGGTGAATTTAACGGTCCCTTGGTATCGTCATTTTTAAGCAAGATTGAAGAAGAAGCTAAAGTTATGAATATGTCCCATGCCCAGTTACTAAGTATCATCCCATTAGTACTTGACGAACCGGCACAGTCGTGGTTCAAACTACAACCCAAGCCTTTTAAGACTTACCAAGAATTCAAGATATCTCTTTTAGATACGTTTCAATCAACTCAGGTTATATCGAGTAAGTTAGCAGCTTATAAGAACACTAAGTTTGACCCAAGGGTGAACCAGTCTGTGAAGCAGTTTGCAATCGAACAGTTTCAGAAGTTGCGTGAATTGTGTCCTACGTTATCGGAAACGTATCTGTTATCAGACGTCACTGCGTTACTACCATGGAAATACCGTGAGGTGTTTGTGATTAAACCGGCGCAGTCTTTCCCCGAATTTTTGTCTACTATCGAGCGTGTAGAGTCTTTACGAAATTGTGAGATGAAGAACCGTCAAGATAAGAGTTACCATAAAGCGAGTCCTAAACCTAGTGTGCACCAAGTTGTGAAGACCAAGTCTAGCAAGTGGACTGCACAAAGTGACGAGGAAGGAGGCAACCAACAGCAGAAGAAATCGACGCGGGGCAATAAACGCAAGGGGAAACGATTTCAGCGCAGAAGATACAAAAGTGACGGATCGGCATCCGAAGAAGGGATGAACGAAGAGATCAGGAACCAATTTGAAGTAAGGTCAGAGACAAAGTGATCCACCTGCGGTTAATAGCCTGTTGAGGGACAATAGTAATTTAACCCATCATGCACAATGGAATCAGACGGAACACATCAGAGGAAAAAACGGCAACCAACCGGGAAATGCATCGACCGTGGGTTGGTAGGCCCGCAACCCACGTCCACAGAAAGGCTTAGGGCCCCTCACCAGAGATATCTAGTGTGCTTTTCACATGCTAGGAGTAACCCGAAGAACGAAGTGATGTTGAAGATGATTATAATAAAGGACTGGTAGAAGAGGTGGTACACTCAAGTTCAAAGATTAAGGTTAAGGTAAACGGAGTGACCTTAGTCTCTCTCTTGGATACCGGAAGTGAAGTGTCATTGATGACTCAAGAAGCGTGGCAAAAGATGAGTTATGATGTGTCTCATCCTCGGTTATTTCCTGCATCGGATATCACTTTAGTAGATTACTCGGGTAAAGGTAGAAAAGTTCTTGGTCAAATTGAAATCTTGGCAAACATCGAAGATATTGAAATGAATATACAAGTGTTTGTTGTTAAAAAGATGAGCCAGAACTTGCTATTAGGATTAGAT
Source organism: Thermobia domestica (assembly GCF_964235325.1). Lineage (NCBI taxonomy): Eukaryota > Metazoa > Arthropoda > Insecta > Zygentoma > Lepismatidae > Thermobia > Thermobia domestica. The sequence continues at coordinate 267,814,798 of NC_137460.1, read as the reverse complement.
ACCCTGGAGAAGTTAGGAGCCATTATAAATTTCCGAGATAAGACTGTAATGTTGAAGTCGTTGACAAATGATAGTATATGCAAGATGATACCTATATTACCAGATGAAGAGAACGCCGAAGAAGTCTATCTGTGTCATAATCAGAAGAAGGACAAGTCATGCCAGCCATTGTATGACATGCCCAATGAAGAAGAGCTGAAAGAAGTGGTTCGGAATGCAGACGCCTTAGATGATGACCAAAAAGGAAGATTATTTAATTTACTTAGCGAATATCGTGATATATTTAAGGATCATCCAGGACGTTGCAGAGGTTATCAGTATAAGATGGAGGTAAAAACGGATGGTGCAATTGTACGCCGGCAATATCCCATCCCTTTGAAGTATCGCCCACAGATTAGACAAGAGATACAGAAACTTTTCGCAGGAGGGTTAATTCAGCCCAGTGGGTCTATACATTGTAATCCGATCCTTGTTGTCCCAAAGAAGGGAACGGACAATATAGGAATGTGCTTAGACCTCCGTGAAGTGAACAAGCACGTATCGTTGAAACCTATTAAAGCGGAGCGTATCGAAGATATATTTGCAAAGATCCAGTATAAGCCCTACCAAACACAGATTGATCTCGTCCAAAGTTACCATGGGATACCATTACATCCCGAGTCCAGACAGTTTACCGCTTTCAATTTCGAAGGTGAAAATTGGGAATTTACCGTCGTGCCCTACGGTTACCAACATCGGTTCCTAGAGAATTTAGCTGAAGTAGCCGCACCTCTGTACACTCTCCTGAAGAAAGGCAAGAAATGGAGATGGAATGAAGAATGTGAGCAGTCTTTCGAGAAGTTGAAGCAGATGGTAGGCGAAGATGTCATGTTAGCCCATCCTGATTTGAATAGTGAATTTATTATTAGAACTGATGCTTCACATGTTTCGCTAGCAGCATCCCTCCAACAGATTCAGAGTTGGAAAATGAAGGTGATACACTATGCTAGTCGTACACTAACACCAGCTGAGAAGAATTACTGCTCTTCGGAACTTGAATGCGTTGAGTTGATTTTAGTTAAGCGTCCCTTTCAGCAGCGAGGCTATATGAGACGTGGACCTACTGATTAACGTGGAATCCGAACCACATGAGCTCCCGCCGGGAATCGAACCCGGGTCTCCCACGCCAAAGGCGCGTACGCTAACCGCTTAGCCACGGAGGAGCTCCGGAACTTGAATGCCTAGCAATAATATTTGCAGTTCGTGGTCCAAATTACTGCTAGGACATAAATTTAAAATTTTATGTGACAACCAAGCCTTGTCCTGGTTAAGAAACGCTAAGAAATGGAACTCGAGGTTTCTCAGATGGAGCGTGGAACTGCAGCAATATGATTATGAAGTTGTTCATGTGAAAGGGACACACAATATAGGACTAGATGCTCTGTCCCGAGTAGCAGCCAAAGATGAACTAAAATACTATATCCATACATACCAGACGTTTAGAAATGATGTTCTTGGTGTCCAACCACGTGAACTACAGGATGCACAGAGAAAGGACGAACGACTCTTACCTATTATTCAGGCTTTGGAAGGAGACAACGACTCAGAAGATGAACTCAGGAGATATAAAGAACACTATCTAATCGACCATGGAATACTAAGGATAAAGGACTATCACTTTCCTGACAAGTGGAGAATATGCATACCTAAGGTGTTGGTGCCATGTGTAGTGAAGGCATACCATGATAACGCTGGACATTGGGGATTTGATAGAACATTGGCCAAAATCCAAGAATCGTTCTACTGGAAGAGTTGCAGAGTTGACGTGAAGAACCATTTAGCTAATTGTGATCATTGCATGAGGATAAAACCTAACTATCACCCTACGGCTCGTTTGTTGAAACCCATGCACCCTGACAGAGTGCGACAATGGATTTGTTTAGATTTCTTAGGTCCGTGGCCTACAAGTTATAATGGCTATAAATACGTCCTAACTGTAACAGAAGGATTCACAGGTTATTTGGTAACTTATCCTGTTAGAAATGCAAACACGAACGCAATCCTACGTAGTCTGGAAGATTACTTTAAACATTTAGATATCCCTGAAGCAGTAGTATGTGATAATGGCATGGTATTTAAAAGCAAGAAATTCGTAGATAGAATGGACCAATGGAACATCAAAGTTCACTATACCACTAGATACCATCCCCAAAGTAACTACGGTGAAAGGAACCACGGAGACCTGGTTAAGTTGATACGAAACTTGTGTAGCAGCCATCATGACAAGTGGTATTATCATCTCCAACAGTGCGTCAGGCTGATGAACCATGCGATTTCTAGTTCATTGGGGACGTCGCCAGCTGCCCTGATGCTGAATATAGATGACAATGCAGCAGCCAATCGCTACTTCGGTATGCAAGACCAGATTATTGATCACGAAGTGTATCAGATAGACTGGAAAGGAAAGTTATTAATGGCCAGCATGAGAAAGAAGTATAAGATAAACCGGGACAACGGTCGCCATAACAGCCCGCAAAAGCATAGACCCATAGTCCATAGAGGAGACCTTGTTTTTGTCCGGCAGCATAACTTAAGCAACTTACCTCAATTGAAGATCAAGAAATTCTTCAACATTTTCAAAGGTCCTTATATATGTAGAGATATTTTAAATGATAAAGTTCTTCTTTTGGAAGATCCACAGAATGGACAAACCTTACCACTTGAATCCATGGACAATGTGAATATTTGGAACCCAACCCCAGAAGTTAAAAGGAAATGGCTGGAGCGGAGTGAGCAGAACCACAAGGGACGTGCGTAAATAGTAAATGTTCGGACAGTTCAGAAAACAAGTTCTATGTAAAGTGTGTTATTAGTGATTTTTCGTGTACCTTGCGTGTCTTTTCTTTGTTTTTTGTTCATTTACCTTAGTATGTTCATATCTTAGTTTACCAGTATTTCATTATGTTTCATACAGGGTGTCACTAAAGTAAAGATATTGAAAGGTGTTTATCCACAGTAAGGAGTATGGGTTCGAATCCACGAGAATTTATTGATCATCGTGGAATAGCCCGATGGGCACCATTTGTCGCAGTACACCTACACCCGTAGGTGAGGACAATACTCAGTCGGTAACAAGAGAATAAAAACTAACCGGGTAGAAAGGAAGAGGAAGAAGAAGAGAGGAATGGTAGGTTTTTCGGCCGACTGATGTGAAAAAGGAAAACTGAAAGTATTAAGTTCTCCGGGCTATAACGAAGACTGTGTTATTGTGAAAAGTAAATATAGACAACGTAGATTGTGTCAGATATATGGTCTGTCAAATATATAGTAGTGTAAAGATTGTGAGTAAAACTTTTGTGACAGTGGGAACAGTGTGCAAGTAGTTCATGGCACATGCACTTGTGTAAGCTAACTGCGTAATTCCAATAAATCAAATGTGTAGAGGAATGTACATAGTTTATTACAACAAACACAGTCATTAATTTATAACAAGGTAAGTGGTGTTTCTACACTGAACTACCATAACAGATTATCACACGCTAATCACGCGCAAAAGGTGAGTATAACAGCGTGTACCTGCTGCAGTCTATTCATACTCAGGTTGTAGCACGTGACCTTCACGGGCTGTAACTTTCATCTACCGACGGCGACAGTGTAAAGCGAAATAGTGAGTATCCTTTCAAAATAATAATCATGGTATAAATATATATATGTTAATTTTAAGAAATAATCTGATTTAGTTTTCTTTACAGCATGAGTGATTAGCGCCTATGCAACTTAGTAATTCGTACATTAATAAATTGCATCATCGCTACAAATACAATTGGTTTCCACTTTTATGTTGATTCTCTAAAACGTTCTGGTTCGAACTCCATATCATGTGTACAGTAGCTATATTGTAGGCTTAGATGGATGATCCGAATTGTTGATAAATACTAAAGGAGACATACAAGTTGTAGGGGATCGAATCCCGGAGCATTGTAGATGTCCGAGCCCACCTAGAAATCTGTAAAATCCAAACTACATAATCTTATATAGGCTTTACTCTGATAACGGACACATAAGGATCGAACCCAGTAGTTACTAGAAACGCGTACCGAACAAGATACGAACCCAGTCGGGTCACAATTATGGCTTTCCCGAACAGGAACACGAACCAATCGTGTTATAGATGGCTTTCTCTCACAGGGACAAACGAGAACCGAACCCTTCTTGTTATAGAAATGTCTTCCCGAACAGGGACAGGTAAGAAACGAAACCCGTCATGTTATATCTTTCAACTGTTGCATTGCTAATTGGTAAGCTGTACATAGTCAGTGCAAATTGAAACAATTCTTTCAGAACGGGATCACCAGTAGAATTTTTAATCGTTATTCCTTTGCACCAGAAATCTGTTCCATTTGTTGGTACGCCATCAGGAAAAATATTATCACAGTCCATTGTCAGCAGGGAACACCACTGATTTTCTATCTCACCAACCTGAGACCCCTTAGATAATAATTGTAATGGTAGAGCGGAAAATGGCGGTCGCGTCTGAGACAAACAGATTTTAGGAGAAAGGTTACGAATCTTTAGTAGAATTTCCTTATTTATGGGAATACGATTTAATAGTTCCTTACAAGCCCTTTCTAAGAATTGCAAACAACGCTGTTGTATGTAGCGCCCTTGTTCTGAAGATATATTGCCTGAAGCTAAGTTTTCTGCTAATAAATTGGAAAATTCATAACCGAAATCAGCATTTTCGTATGAAACGTAATCATTTTCATCAACAATATTCAAAATACTTTCAATGTCAACATTTGCGCAAGAAGGACGTAAAAATTCTTCTCAACAATGATGAAGCAAAGCTGCGTAAATCTTCTAACACACTGCAGATATCGGCCGTATCCTTTTGGAATAGTAAATTTATTTTCTCAAACTCTCTTAGTACCGGCATCATGAATTTAAATATAATTTATTCGCGGCATCAGAATACACAGCAGATAACTCCCTAGCATAATATCTATCACAGTTAGAATAAACTATATTAAAATGCAACTGCAAAGCATCCCACTGATGTAGGATTCTCTTTACACAGTTGCTTCTTGCTAGCCACCGTGTAGAAGTAAGAGGAAGAATTTTCAAGGGTTCCTCGCCATCGTTTATCAATTTATATAGTTCCATATAGGAATCATTACGCAAAGCAGATCTGTGAAACCAGTTATATGTTTCTCTGGGCAAATAATCTATATTTCCAGGTATTTCCTCTGATGCGTGTGAACACGATAAATGAAGAGAATAGCAGATGCACTTTATTAATATTATATTTGGGTTTTCCTTTTTCATGTGTGTGTAAAGAGAATTATTATTACCGCACAGATTAGATGCACTATCAGTTGCAATAGAAAAGCATTGCTGAATATTTATACCAATAGCAGACAAAATTTTTTTAACAGCATCATGCAGTACCTCTGCAGTAGTACCTGTGACAGGAATTAGATAGCGAGGTTTTTTCCCCCATCAATTAGGTACTTCAAGAACACGTTTTTCATTCTCAACTATAACCTTAAGTAGCTAAGTCCACTACAACTTTCGGTTTCAATATTAACTACAAAAGAGATTTTAAAAGTGTAGAAAGAGGTAGGTTTGCTCAATGGATTAAGCGTCTCAAGAATAGGTTCCATCTTCTCCGTTAATTCTCTATTGACATTGGAAGTAGCACTTCCGGTTTTAACGTTGAAGGTTACAGACTGAAAACTGCAAAAGAATCGGTTTTCTTTAATCAATTATGCGTCTCAATATACCATTAATCAATCTCTGTATATATACTAAAACCGGAATTGGTAGAAACACTCCCAGTTTCAATATTAAAGAATAAAATATTACAATATAGATATCAAACTATTTCACGTGGTGTACAAGTGGCTCTACTATTAGTTTCTAATTGTGTTCTACGATTGCCATCGGAAAAGCTTTTTTTATTTTATTTTGATATAGTATGGTGCATATTTTCTGAGGTCTCCTTATAGCCATATTTCTTGGGTTCAAACTCAGCCGTGAATGAGTGGATTCATCTATTCCATTCCCGATTTAAAAGAAAAAAATCCGGGTTAACTTTAGTTTTAAAAAATCTGATTTTCAAAATTGAGAATGAGGCGATAAAAAATATTTTATAATAATAATAATAATAATAATAATAATAATAATAATAATAATAATAATAATAATAATATCTCTCGCTTTACCATGCACTACATCACTAGCTCTGTTGAAACAGTAAGATTTCTTCTCCGAACCGATGGGATTCTGTCAGTACAGGGAGACTGTCTCCTAAAAGTATTTTTCGAGCAATGCTATATTTGGCTTAGTCTATTATGGTTTGATAATGTATTTTTACAAATTTATTTATTTCTTTATTTTATTTATTTACGAACATAATAAAATAAAATGAAATAGCAAACATATACAGTGAAACCTCTACTAACGGACACCTCTATAAAGCGGACACCTCCCGTAACGGACATATTTTGTAATCCCCAAACACTGTAATAGGAAAAAGCATATTTGCAAACCTCTCTAAAGCGGACACTCTTTAGTACGGACACGGACAGTCTTTTCTGTCTTTTATAGGTATTATTTACCTCCGTATTACGGACACTTTCTCTAGAAACAAGTTGAAAAGTACAGTATAACAGTAAAAATTTTACTATAACATTTTTAGTAATTCATACATGTGTCACCAAGGAAGCATTGTGATAGCATTTTGCCTCCTCAACTGTTTGCTTGCAATCCAGACGAAGCGTCTCCGTTTAACAACACTCTCATGTCTTTTGCTTGCATCCCACTCCCACCTAAATTGTTTTAGACACAAAAGTGATTGACAATTGCTCGCCGTTTGGGATGACATGTTATTCTACTGTTCCGCTGAAATCTCTAACCAAGCAGAAGACAAGTTTGGTATATTTTGCCCGCGGGCACGCATATTGTCCCAAAAAATACATTACTGGAACCACAAATTAAAGTGACATACTGAAAACATAGTAAAGTGATAAGTGTAAAGTGCAAAGAACTATAACATCGTATTTCCATGTTGTCCCTCGAGCAAAGAGTATTGGATGAAGGAGGATAATGAAGGTATAGTAACATTTTGGCAACATTCGTAAATATATGATTCAAGCAAATATATATATATATATATTTTCCAATTGCATATTACCTTGTTTATTCATTTATGTAAGAAAATATTGAAACCTCTCTAAAGCGGACACCTCTCTATAGCGGACAATTTTTGATTCGCCACGGCTGTCCGCTTTAGAGAGGTTTCACTGTATTATGAAAATTATATGCAGTAGCATTGCAGTAGCAAGCAGTAAACAGAGCATTGCTCGAAAAATACTTTTAGGAGACAGTATTCTTTTTCTTTCTTCAATACCTGCCTGCCTTTTCTCCTGCTTGCCACTATTTCTTTTTCCATTTCTTACTGCGGTCATATTAATACAATATTCTATAGAAGCATTGTAGAATCTAAAGGCCAAACTTTACTCAATTACTGATTTACAAAGGTTTTGAGTTTATCGTCCCTTTTCACCACCAGTGTTATACCAGACCTACACCTACAGTTTAAGGTGGAATCTTAATTATCGTAATGCGTTTAAAACTTCGCCCACCAGGATTCGAAGCCGGTACCACGCGGATCAAAGGTGCACCAGGATAATAACAAGTTTTATATTTTGCTTAAAAAGTTACTTGTACTCTGTTAACTATTCATATAGACTTTGGCCAGGAATAGGAAAAAAATCGAAAATGTTATATTCATTGCTTCAGCTTTTTTTTTTCTAACTGTAATGCACATTTATACCTTCCTTCGATGTGGACAACAGTAACAGGTGCAAAAATGCTATTGCTTTGTGACAACAGACAGCATTTCAAAGAATTATTTTACCCCTCTGTGCTGTGTGTCTTCAACCGTAAATACCGCGAATTCTTGGTAAATACAAAGCATCATATGATCTGTTCATCTTTAGGGATAATGGGAAATTGAGGCACCCTTAAAGGCACATTTATCAGTTCATCAGAGTTTACTCGAGTGCCAACGTAGATTGCCTTCAGATGAAGAAAACTGTCATTGGTTGCTTTGAAACTTCACGAAAATTTTTTTAAATTTTGTCAGCATTCTCAAAAAAAAAAAGAATTTATACTTATGAGATATATCATAAAAGAGGATCATGTCTAATATAGAGTATGGAACAGATCCTGAAGAGGTACCAAGATCTAGTACAGAGCTACCAGAACCTCGAAAAACAAAGACAGAGACATACATTATAACAAATTATATTTTAGGCCCACGCCTGAAACCTCACTTCAACTACATCGCTCACGTGAAGGGAAGTAACACTGTGGTATTGGAGTACAAATACTGCAAGAAGCAGCAAAAAGGAAGAGGACGTGATCAATTCAATTTTATTCGTCATTTATCGGTAAGTGTTTTTCATTTTACTTTTGAAAATGTAGCGTATTCGTTTATATTACTTTTAATCCAGATGACGCAAATTTCAGAGTCATCTGGGGAAGGAAGGGAGGAAGGGAAGGGGGCTTAAACCTCCCCAAATAATATCATTTAAAGATCTTTGTACATACAACTTAATATAGTAAAAAATATATTCTTTTGGTAGCATTTTGTTGAAGGTGAGCAGACAAAACGATGACCCTCTTTCCGTACGTCAGTGTTGAAATGTAATTGGCAATTATTGCAGTATCATATTCAAGGCCGTAGCGGACACCACCGCAGTGCGGAGGAGGCATTTAATGATGGGTATAATCATTATATAGTCATATTCGTGTATCTTCTGATAATTCTTGCCTAGTATAAAATCGGAAGGGGATATGACAGTAGGGATGCACGCGAGACGAGACGAGACGAGAAATGAAAAAGTATCGTCTCGTCTCGCAGCATCAAATGTTGGACTCATCTCGCGTCTCGTCTCGTCTCGAAAATGAGAAGTCTCGCCTCGCGTCTCGCATAAAATTTTGAGTCCCGTCTCGCGTCTCACGCGAGACTTTCTCGCATATATTCTGGGTCAAAATTTTGTAATGTGTTATTCTATCACTGTTAATGAATGATGATGTGATATTTTGTACGAAGGCAGGCATTTGACCTGAAAGTCCGTTGGCAAAGTGAATCCATGGTGATTTGTAATTGCTTTCCATGGCATGAATGTTCATAACATCCTAAGCAAATGGAACTTAGAGTTCAGCATGGTATCCGAACCTTCCTCTCCGCTCCAAATTAAAAGAAAAGTTGTGATGGAATGTGATTTGCTGGATCCAACATTGTTTTCTAGCTTAGAGGTCTCCAGCAATATTTGGCTCTTCTAAAATATCGTCGCCACTATCAACATTTACATGTTTTGGTCTTTTCCTTCAAGGATGGTTTTCCATTATAAAGATGTTTTTTATACCACCAAAAGCGCTTGTAGACAACAAAAGAACTCCTCACAACACAATACGACCCAATTCTTTCGGTTCGTTCGCGCTTGTAGCAATGTTGCATTATCGCATTTTATCAACTTTCGCTTTCAACTTATATAGTGTTGCCAGATCTAGAAAATAAAATTACTGACGTATAGGGCCATTCCTACCATCTCCCACCAAACCTATAGGGCCATCCTACTAAAGCAGTGTTTGAATTAAACTTCCGAATTAGAAGGAGATGTTTTTGATATATATTGTGGCAGAGCCCATATTTCTTATTCATTTTCAAGTATATTTTGAGTTTAAGAATTGTAAAATAACAAAATAATACGGAAACAATTATCAACGGCAAAACACGTTACATAAAACGTAGTAGTCATTACTTTTTAAAATCTTATGTAACAAGGTGTTTAGAACACCGTCTTTAGCAAATTGTTTTATATCTGGAAATTAAAGATAAAATCTAATAAATGTCTGAATCGAAAGAATTAACAAAATTCATTGTAAGTACATTTGTAAGATGATTGTGAACATCAGATACTTTCACGGGTATGTTAGAATTGCCAGGAATCATGAGACGAAGCATTCCAAGGATTGCCAGTCGTTGATCACAATGAGGAAACAACCACGTTTCCTGGACAAGAAAGAGCACACGCCTCTGACGTCATGCAGAAACGGCGGATTCCAGCTGAGAGGAAGTTGGACAAAACCAGGAGGACAAGAGTTCTCAACGAGAGAGTTTACGGAGAGTTGACGAGGAGAGAGTTGACCAACAGATTATTCGGAGAGTTCACGAGAAAACGCGATAGTCGAGATCCGAAGTTTGAAATTATAAGCTTCCGTTAAACAGCATGTTGAGTACGGCTTGTCTACATTCATACGATTTTAACATTTAAATAGACGAACATTAAATGTTTGTAGTACGTCTCGAAGAATAGTCGTTACGCTCGCCGATAGCAGAACTTCATGTATACATTTTAGAGTACATCATGTTCGTGATTCGAACCATCGTCCCGTATAGCAGAGAGACCATCAGCGAGACACCGTTCAGCCTGAAGCCTGTCTCGAGAGAGGAATTCTTGGACCAGCACCAACAGGAATAACAGACCAGAAGCAAAGTGGTATGTGTTGCTTTCTAATCATTGATCAACAGCTCAATGTTTGGTATGCGATGTTCGATCTGGCAAACTTCTAATTACCCGAATCAAAACACGACACTACACTTACTTACATTTAATTATGAAAATACACAGGGTCAATTACCTTTCATAAGACATGGGTATATTTGTGCACCCCTTTAAAAAATTTGGGAGGAGTACCTTGGCTAACCCCTTAAATTTTGGAAATCACCCAATTTAAACATTTGGTATAATAGTATAAAACCCTAATATAGATCACTATAAATTTGGATAGTCTACCTCGTTCCCTTTTAGGGGTATAAAATTGCCAAAATATAAACGTAAGCAATACGTTGTATCACGTGTTTGGTTTTTGACCTAATTTATTCCAATGGATGAGGTCCTATTACCTTATATGGTTATATGGTCATGTATAGGGGTCCATCCCCTATTACAAGACATAGGTACATTTGTGCACCCCTTGAAATTTTTGGGAATGGTACCTTGGCTCACCCCTTAAGTTTTAGAAATTGCCCAATTTAAACATTTGGTATAATAGTATAAAACCCTAATATAGATCACTATAAATTTGGATGGTCTACCTCGTTCCCTTTTAGGGGTATAAAATTGGCAAAATATAAACGTAAGCAATACGTTCTATCACGTGTTTGGTTTTTTGACCTAATTTATTCCAATGGATGAGGTCCTATTACCTTATATGGTTATATGGTCATGTATAGGGGTCCATCGCCTATTATAAGACATGGGTACATTTGTGCACCCCCTTGAAAATTTTTTGGGAACGATACCTTGGCCCACCCCTTAAGTTTTAGAAATTGCCAAATTTAAACATTTGGTATCATAGTACTGGACCCTAATATATATTACTATAAATTTGGGTGGTCCACCTCGTTCCCATTTAGGGGCCATTTTGTTCCCCTTTAGGGGTGAACATGGATACAGTGGTCCACCTCGTTCCCTTTTAGGGGGCATTTTTGTTCCGCTTTAGGGGTGAACATGGATACCTTGGAATCGTCCCGAGTTTGATTCTTGGAAATGTTGAATTTAACGTCCCCGCGAAAACGATGCGAAATGATAGGACGAAACATGAACTTACTTGACTGAGGATTGAAGCAGGGACCTCATACATTAGAGACAAGCGCTGAGTCACCGTACTCCATTCAGTGCGAACAGTTTCGCGTATGAAAAGAAGACGAGCAGATTTAAACAGATTATGTTACATTACACATTTCAGTGCGAGCAGTTTACACTAGGTTTATGTTTCATATAGAAAGATAGAAGATCTGTGTTGTCATATTTTTACTTCGTGTGCGACTTTGACCTTGAAGAAAACCTTGCTGACTCAGTGCTAAGCATTGGCGTATACACATAATCTTATTGTTTAGTTGGCTGTATTTAGAGATTTTCCAGTGTTGCCAACACTATTAGAATGAATCGATTCATTTAGTCGGAGCAGTTTCGTGACGAAAACTGATTTTTGTTTTGTACACAAAATTTTTTTCTGAAACAGAATTTTGTTTGTACATAAAATTTTTTTTCTGAAACAGTTTTTGTTTTGTACACAAAAAATTTCTGAAACAGAATTTTGTTTTCGTACACAAAAAAATCTGAAAACATTTTTTTCGTACACCAAAAATTTTCTGAATCAGTTTTTGTTTCGTACACACAAAAAAATTCTGAAACAGAATTTTATTTTGTACACATTTTTTTTATTTCGTACACGAAGAAAGTTCTGAAACAAAAAATTTAGTTTGATTTTTTTTCATAAAACATTTTTTAGAAATTTTATTTTATCGGTAAACTGATTCAGAAAAAAGAAATTGAAATCGCAGTACATGAAAAAGAATTTGATTTTAGCATGTGAAATAAAACACAGAATCATGTTTTTGTACATTTATTTTTAGCATGGGAAATAGAATACAGAATTTCTTTTTCTTCAAAGGAAGACGTATCCGTGACGGGTACAAATTCTGTAAAGAGAAAATAAAACATGAATATGCATGATAATATTTAATTTCACGTGAAAGAAGAAAAACAGATTATTAACATCGAACTAACTGATCAAGGGAGAGTGAGGTGAGAAAAGAAACGCAAATGTGACGTACGTGAATCCCTTTTTTTTCTCCACTGGTTTCTGCAATGTGATGTCATCTGAGTTTGTCTCCGCTCGTGCATCGTTGAAGCATGTCCCGTGCACCGTCTTGATTCTTTGCCGTCTTTGGGAGGTGATGTTGGTGGGATTAGGGAAAAATATGGCTGTTATTCTGTTCTGGCTTTTTTTATACCCATAGGGCAATGTCTCGTATGTGTCTGGTATTAATCGGCGTTTTTTATAGTTGAAACTACTTCTTTTCTTCAGGTTTTGTGACAAGATGATGATCGTGGGTTCTGTAAATTTTGTGCGGCGTGCTAATGGAGATTTTTTCACTCGATTGATTTATGATCATTTGCTCCAGACTAATAAAATTTAACTTTTGACTTGCAGTATAATTGAGTGTAAATCCACGAATTTTGCATACATAACTGATTGATTTCGTGTCGGGGTCGTAGATTTCCGAGGCGTATTGTTTTGGGCCACCAGACACGAATTTTTTAATGTATGCTTTTGGTCCAATTGATTCCAGTTCATTTGACATTGAACCAAGAAATACTTTTGGTGTTATTGTGGGCTGTGCTGGTCGCTGCGTGAATATCACGGAATCTGTATCGAAATATAGTACTCTTTCTTGCAGCAATTCTAAATATTTGTAGAGTTCCAGATGAGCTTGACACGTTGTAAATGCTCCAAGGACAACATTAGCATTGTGATTTTGTACTGGAACATCATCTTCATACTGCCAATAAAGGTGTAACAACGAATCATTAACAGGTAAAATTTGGTTGACTCATATGTCTGGAGCAGTTAATTTCTGATACAGTTCTTTGGGGTCGTTAATGATGGTCGTTTGGCTGAAATTGTCTGTTATAGCGAGTCGTGCCCAGAAGGCATTCAAACAGTTTTGCAAGACTACGACGTGCTGAATTTGTAATTATATTTGTGGCATCCAAAGTTATGCCTTCACGTTGTTGTACCATTTGAATATACTGCTGCTTTTCTTCTTCGGTGATGCAATTGGCAGGCCAACCAGAAGCTTCCAGCTTCGATTTCAAAAATGTGTTAATGTATTCGCTGAATAATCCGCCAGTCTTGGTTTCTGGATCATATACGGTGATGTCGTAATCCCAAATTTCGTAAATTTCAATGACTTGATAACCAAGTTCAATGGCTTTTTGAATTTCATAGGACACCCACGTTCCTGTTAGACTTCGTTCACTGTCCGAATGTGTACATTCAGAATCTTGATTTAATGCTGTGGCACAGGCAGCACAAAGTGGAAACAACAACTTCTTATTTGAGCGAAATGGCAGCACTGGACGAAACACATTTCTGCTAGGCAAAATCTTCAACTTGACTAATCCGTTGACATCTTGAATGTCGGGCATTTCTGGATCTCCCTGTAGATATATTCGTGGATGCCCTATTGGATACCGTCGACATTGATTCACATAAGGATACAGGGAAACGATATCCAAGAATTTTATTTCTTCGCCTTCATTTTCATTAGCGACGTGATACAATTTAATGGCATTTACACGGCCACCATAGAAACTGTCTCTTGGATTTAATGGTGTCTTATTAGTATAAGGATGTGTGCTTAAAGAAGAGACCAATGCTGGATTGGATTTTAACACTTGACGAAATTCACATTCCCACATTTCATGTACTTTATATCCCATGGATCGTAATAACTTGATTTTAAGCTGTGTTCTCTCGTAGCGATAGTTCATCGTTTCTTCGGAGTTCTCATAAATGGGCTGATCACGGCCTGTAGGAACACATAGAGGACAACCATGATAAAAACAGCCGGCATGCTCATACACGTGTTCCTCTTTAGTGTCGGGATCTTGGTAGTAGCCGTCCAGATGAAAACCAGCAACATAAACTTCTTTTCCTTTGGCCGCATGTAGAATTGGATGGCCCTCTTTTTCTTCCATGTAGGCAAGCCACTGCAAAGCAATCTGTGACTGATTGTTTCTGTGACGGTATCCTCGTGCAGGAAGAATGAGATAGATAATTTTAACAAAAAAGTTATCGACGTCTTTTCCAGCAAGAAAAATCGTTGCATGGAGTTTCAGTATCGTGCATCTTAACTAGTCAACCAAACGTGTTCAGTTGAAAGTTCGTAGAGAGTAAACAGTGCAAGTGAAGTGTCTCTTTTTAAACAGTGTACTCGTGTTTTATTAAATATCAGTGTGTATGTGTTTTTTTTATCAACAAGATAAATAATAAACTTAGTTAAATAAGAGCATCTCAAGATTTATTTCTCAAATTTGATTTCTAAATTCACTTCAATATATAACTGACTGGCATCAAGAAGAATAGAACTTCAGTGAAAGGAGCAAGAGAACCAGTACCTACCTGATTGCTCATAATGTAAGTACAATCGATTATAATTAAATTGAAATTCTGTATATGTTCTTCTTCTTCTTCTTCTTCTTATTATTATTATTAATATAATTCTATCACTACCTAATAAATTGTCACCAGCCGCCACTGATAATAATAATAATAATAACAATAATAAACATTACGCGGAATTCTGATTTTCCTCGTGGAAGACTCGAGTTATATTTCCTGTGGCAACTCGTGTGGTTCGGGGGGGGGGGGGAAGTGTGGTGGCTCATTGGAAGAGCGTTAAGATCCGGTGTTTGGGATCCCTGGTTCGATCCCAGCTCGCGCCGTGTGAGCCTTGTGGTGGACAAACACCGTGCTGGTGAGTTTTCTCGGGGTTCTCCCGTTCCCCCCCATTTTCTTCATTCCACCATCTCACTCATCTTCATTATCACCGCCTCCTTTAGCGTAACCGACATAAACGGCGACGTAAAACTTGAAGATTTGATTTCATTTCAAAACTAATTGCAAGAAGTTTCGGCTTGCTTGTACTTTTCCTCATGGTTGAGAGTTGTTAATGCACCTACTTTTTGTGTAAGTGGTCCCGGGTTTGATTTCGGTGAGGATATTTGCGTTGGATAGAATTCCTATCCTGTCCATTAAATCCTATTTCATACTATCTTTGTGTTGAAATAATCATTAAAACCTAATCAAACAACCAATTGCAAATTTTATATTAGTATAAGGTTATATGGGCATTACATCAGACTATATTAAATAAGATATTGCTGGTGTGTTACAGCAAATAATTTTTTTTATCTGTCTTGCAATAAAAATCTATAGACCTGGTAACGGCGAACACCTGTGAAATAGTAAAAACAAAAGAAAAGAAAGAAAAAATAGTGATAAGACTAGCTGCAGATTTCCCCCTCTTCTCAAGTTGGGAGAGCAGTTGCGGTGGTCAGAATGTTGCGGAAAAGTGACAGGAGAGCGCGTAAAAAGATTGCTTGTTTCCAGACATGCACAGTACGGGCATTATTTGCTTCCTTGTTGTGCAGTGACGGTCTATTCTTTACTACTGTTTTTGTCGCGTCCATATCAATCCGACTCCATTCATATCAATGCACTCGTCTGTTGTTTGGTTCCGCCATCTGAATTCAACAACCGAATCCACTGATTCAATACGTAAACTTGCTGAGTGAATCCATCCTGTGAGTGAACCCGCCCAAATAAATCCGATTCCTTTCAGAGATTCGTTCCTTTCATTCCTCTGAAGGATTCGTTCTTTCGGAACGAATCATTCCGGAACTAGCCATTACTACCTTTTATCCTATACTTATTTATTCTATACTTAAAATCCTTTGTTTCGTAATACGCTTTTGTTAATTTATTATACGCTTAATACACTCAATAACTGCTAATGAGCTTTGTTACTAGGTGACTTGAACTGATGAAGAAGAAGAAAAAGAAGAAGAAGAAGAAATGATTGTTTAAAAACATCAATTATTCTGTCTGATCATATGTTTGATTGGAAATATTTCTGTTGCTTCTGTGAAAGTTCTTGTAATCATTTCATAACTCTGACAGCATAACATATAATAGAGTATAAGAACAGTGCCCATTTCTTACTAAATTTCAAGTCAAAATGGCTGGTGAGGCGTCTGTTAAGTTGGAATTATTGATGTGCAAAGAAGAAATTGATTACGACTTGCCTCAGGATGATCCACTCGAAGAGAAATTTTGTACAGACGAAGTGATATCTGGCAATAAAGAATTAATATTATCTACAATGGAAGGAGAGCAAACAATGGACAATGATAGTGCTATGAGTTCTCTGGATGTGGAACTAAAAGTTGATAGGGTGAAATCAGAATTAGCAGTAGAAGAAGGTCCTGCATTTGAAAGTGGTATAGAAATACTAAGAAAAATAGAGGTTCAAGAGACTTGCGCGTCGTACTGTAATGACTACCAACAATTAACAACAAAATGTTTAAATTCAGTTCGGCCAGAAAGGTAATGTTCAATTTTTCATATTGTAATTGGCTCAGGTTGATAATAGGGTTACATCGGTTCGGAAAGTTTATAGGTTAAAAATAATATTTCACGAGAATTATTTAGGTATGGGAGATACCTCGAACGTAAGTTAAGAATATACAATTTGGAAACGACTTAACACACATAGACTAGCTGTAGGCTATACCAATTAATAGTAATAATCATATGAGAGATCGATACAACTAGTGATTTGTAAATTCCCGGGAAGATATTTTTCTTGAATATTCCCGGGAAGATTCCCAAAATGGGAATTTATCGGGGAATTTATGTTCAATCTGAAAGAAGATTGCATTCTATTACTATATTATGATTTCAAAGTTGAATTAATTTTTATATCACAGCATATTATTACTGTTGTCCACAGAGGATTCTTTAAAATGTATATTCTAAACGTTACCATGTTACTTTATTAACACTTTATTATATTTAGAAAGTGCGCCTAAATGTATATTTATTTACAATATGTTCTATCAATTAAATATGTGTGAAAAAATTATATAGTAACAGTTTAAATTTATATGTAAGTTGATTTGCTCAACTTTACTCTATTACTGATATTATAAACACATTAAATTTATAAATGTTATAAACCAATTAGATTGGGTAAATGCTAGAAGATACATGTCCCACCAATTTATCAACATTTGCGCCTACATATTTATGTTTACAAAA
This sequence comes from Thermobia domestica, assembly GCF_964235325.1. Lineage (NCBI taxonomy): Eukaryota > Metazoa > Arthropoda > Insecta > Zygentoma > Lepismatidae > Thermobia > Thermobia domestica. The sequence continues at coordinate 267,797,071 of NC_137460.1, read as the reverse complement.
TTTGCAAGATACTTACTTATCTTTATATTTTAGCACGTAACATTGCCATACACGAGCTTTCATTCTACCTATTTCTCGAAATTCCATACGTTAATTCACATGTAAAAGAAGTCCGAGTGCCTCTTCAGAAATTCGAGTCAGAGAGAGGAGACAGACCGACGTCTATTACTAATGGTGGTTCACGGCTTATTAATAGTACTTCATCTCTATTTCTACATAATTCTACATTACTTTACAAAATGGTTCCTTTTCATCATTTGTAAATTTGTAATTTGCTAATTTTGGCTGTTCTTTAGCATTGGGGGCCAGCTTTTGCACCTACTTTTTTGCGATATTCTATTCCGATGCGATTGTTTTATGGTTTCATACGTTAAATTACGGTACCAACATTAAATTTAGGCAGCATTGCCGAGCGAGCGTCAGTGAGTGAAGGCGGGTTAGAGCCCCGCAGGACACGTTGTTCTCTATCTTCGTTACCAACAATTCACATTCTTTTCTCACATAAATCATTTCGACTTACCTTTACGGTTTGTACAAATCCCTTACCACCCTAAAAACAAAAGTGTTCGATACTTTCTTGACTACCTGAACACCACTATCGACCCATTTAATCCGTAAATCATCCTACTTTTTGGTAGTTTTGGTCCCCAATACTAAACAATTACTCTACTTTTTGTGCAAATGGAAATGGAACTTAAAAAATCATATTATTAGTTATATAAAGTACTGTCAAAAAATCTTAAGTATTTTAACCTCCAAATTCTTCAAATTCTAGAAGTTAGTCATAATATATTAAAATAAAGTAATTAGTCATATAGTTCTTATAATTTGGAAGATAAAGTAAAGAAATGGAAATAAATTCCTTCCCGGGAATTTATAGGCCAGGGAAAAAACCCGGGAATATTCCCATTTTTAAATTCCTTCCCACCGGGAATATTCCCACTGCCCATCACTAGATACCGTCAAACGGGGTGAATAGAAACATGGGGGTGAATAGAAACAAAACTCCCAGATTAGTTTTGGATTTATCTGGACGATAAATTAATCAAGAAAACTGAAATTTCTTAACATAGTCTTATACGGCTAAAGTGTCCAGGGCAGAGACAAAATGTTTTACTGAGTTGGGAACACTGAGGTAGACGGCAGTAGCATTAATGTGTTACTGAAATCTTACACGGTATTTTAGCGCTCCTTAAACTTTCTTGGTAAGTATGACATTTTCATATTTGTTGCATTTGAGCATATGCCTATTTTGTACTTTGTTGTTTCATTTACTGACGTTCATAGTAAAAGTTTTCCTTTTGTAAATTATTTTTAATCAAAATTTAACTTTACTGGGTTATTGTTATGATTTTTAATTTGTGGGGTGAATAGAAACACTTCTTGGGAAATTCTTGAAATTCCTCAAGGAGTGGAAAATTCTTGAGGAGCAGAAAAAAGGACCTGATAGGAATGTATCAACCATCTCTAAGAACAAATTTCTAAGTCTTCTGAAAAAAAAAGTGTGAAACTGAAGGAGGAAAATATCAGGGCTGAATTTGAAAAGTGTGGAATTTTTCCCCTTTGTCGAGACAAAATACTGAGGATGTTGCCAAAAAAAAAAAAAAAAAAAAAAGACAATGAACGAGAAGAAACAGAACAGCAAAAGTCATCTCAGACTGTAAACCGTTCCCTTATGGATCTTCTCAGGAGCATGAGAGAAGATGAAAAAATTAAATAAGGGAAGAAGAAAGTACGAATAGATGTTTCTGGTAAGAGTTTTGGTTTGTTTTCTGAAAATGATACATTTTCATCAAATCACAACGAAACTCAACCTACCTTTGTATTGTCGGAAGAGGAGAAAGACAACACTCCAGAAGACAACATTCCAGACGATCACGAACTAGATGATGGTTTTCTAAAGCTGGTGATTTTGCTGTGGTAAAATGAGAAGCTAAAACTCGATGAGACTATTCAGCACCAAAGTGCAAAAATGGGAACATGATGCATATGTGGGAGTGTTTTATAAGAGAGCACATAAACAATGAAATTTTCAGAACGAAACTGTTGGGTTTTATTAGAAGTTCGTCAGCACGCTTTAAGTATATGATAACTTTCGGGCCCCTTCGTGGCTAAGCGGTTAGCGTACGCGCCTTTGGCGTGGGAGACTCGGGTTCGATTCCCGGCGGGAGCTCATGTAGTTCTGATTCTACGTTAATCAGTAGGTCCACGTCTCATATAGCCTCGCTGCTGAACGGGACGTAAACCTCAAAATCAACTCAACTCATGATAAGTTTCCCTGATGATTTCAGTGGTTTAAATCTTATTCAAATATCATCAAAACTATATGGTCGTTTATACCTATATTGTGCATTGTATTGTTTTATAAGTTTGTAACTTATGTAATACTGGTCTTATTGAACTAATATCTTGCAGGTATCAAATAAATCGTTCGTTTCAACAAATACGCTGTTTCTTTTTTACCTTTCCAATAGTATAAAAGAAACAACAATGAAAATAAAGTAATTGTTTCTATTCACCCCATGGGTAGGGGTGAATAGAAACATTAAAAAAATCAAGGTGAAGAAAAGTGGAGTTGATAAATTAATATGACGTTTACTGAAATTCATTAGCATATTAAGACCTTTCTTTTGGAATAATCTGATACGCGAAATCTTTAACATTACCAGACTTATATTCTCATATAGCCAAAAATGTGTTTCTATTCACCCCATTTGACGGTACAACCCATGAAAATCTTATGTAGTTCGTATGTTAATGAAAAAATGATTACTTTATTATTGATTAAGGACTTCTCTTGAATTCTTGTATATATTTACAATATGGGTGCTGGACGATAATGATGGGCAGTGGGAATATTTCCGGTGGGAAGGTATTTAAAAAATTTGCATATTCGCGGTTTTTTCCGTGGTCTATAAATTCCCGGGAAGGAGTCTATATCCATTAGCTTATTTTATCTTCCAAATTATAAGAACCATATGACTGATTACTTTATTTCAATATGTTATGATTTACTTGTAGGTTTTAAAGAAGTTGAAGGTTAAAAAAAAATCATTCTTTGACTGTCCTTTATATAACTAATAATATGATTTTTTAAATTCCATTTGCCCTAAAAAGTAAAGTAATTGTTTAGTATTTGGGGGTTAAAACTAGCAAAAAGTAGGATAATTTACGGAAGAAACGAGTTGATAGTGGTGTTCAAGTACCGGTAGTCAAGAACATACGGAACATTTTTTTTAGGGCAGTAGGGATTTGTATAAACCGTAAAGGTAAGTGGAAGTGATTTATGTAAGAAAAGAAAGTGAATTGTTGTTAACGAAGATACAAAATAACGTGCCCTGCGGGGCTCTATCCAGCCTTCATTCGCTAACGCTTGCTCTACAATGCAGTTTGAATTTAATGTTGGTAACGTAATTGAACGTATGAAACCGTAAGACAACCCCATCTGAATAGAATATCGCAAAAAGGTAGATGCCAGAACTTGCCCCCCCCCCCGAATTCTAAATGATATCCAAAATTAGCAAAGTACTAATTTACAAATGATGAAAAGGAACCATTGTGTAAAGTAATGTAGAATTATGCGGAAATTAAGATGAAATACTATTAACAAACTCAGAACCGCTGTTAGTAATAGACGTCGGTCTGTCTCCTCTCTCTGACTTGAATTTCTGATGAGGTACTCGGACTTCTCTTACATGTGAATTAACGCATGAAATGTCGAGAAATGGGAAGGAAGAAAGGTCGTTTGTGACAATGTTACTTGCAAAATTATAAAGATAAGAATGTATCTTGCAAATATTGTGAACATACGTATTTATGCGCAAATGTTGACAAAATTGTTTGTAACATTTAGTATGTTTATAATATCTTTAGTAGAGTCAAATTTAGAAAAGCCACTTACATGTAAATTTAAATTGTTTGGAGGTTTAAAGTTTGTGGATATCAGTGTTATGTGGCTTTTGTGAAATTTTAGGGATCAATTCTACAATGCTAACTCAATACAAAAATTCCAGGTGTAGTGCATGAGATAGGTTCCCGGTGGGTATAAGTTGACTTCATGGGCTATGTTGGCATTTTTGTGGGTACTGAGCTGAGAGGATGCACTCAATACCTATACAAGAAAATTGCTCCTTCTTCTTTATTTTAGCGCCTTTTCCGCGCCTGATAATTCTGCTCATTTACATATTTGGACAAGACATTTGATTTTCAGTTTTACAATCTAGTGGATCCAAAAATCTACAGACCATTTTTCAGTTGATACAGACTCCCTCTTGTTCTTATCTTGCTGCTGAATTTTCGGAGTAACTACTTCAATTTGGTATGGAACTGAATAATCCGTTCTGTAGTTTTTTTTTCTTGTAATTATTATTTTAGGAACGAGGATTTGTAAGTAGTTCATTATTCACAATTGAAAATTCGGTGCTTTCCTGTGCATTACTGTGGCCAAGAATTCACTCCCTGGTCCACCAGCTCCTCTTTACTCTCTCTCTCTCTCTCTCTTTTTGAGGGGAGGGGAGGGTGGATTTGGTGTCAGCAACAGAACAGATATCGCTGGTATGGCTATTTCATCCTCTTCAGATGAACTCATATCGTGAAATAGAAAAACAATAATGTTTACGATTGGCGTAACACGCTTTTCGTTTGTTTTAATACAGCGACCACGAGAGGCTCTGCTGGTAAAACCTACTTAGTTTTAAGGATCGTCTGAGACCCCTACATACCTCAAGATAAAATAAATTGTATGGAGGTTTGAGTTAAGCAACACTGTTAAGTTGTAGCCTTGGTTGAGGCCTTAGTTCAGATCCGTGTGAGACGGGCTCAACTTAAGGCGGAGTAAACTTGGTGCTGAGAACGGCTCCTACAATACTTCTAATTGCGGGTGATATAATTTCAGATCGTAGACGAGTGAAGTGAATTGTTATTTTATTTAGAAATTTAAAAGAATGTGAGAATACCCTCGTACAAATCACGCACAATCTTTCAATCGTTCTTTTTGAAACACATTAACACCCTATGCCAGTTACTTTGCTTCTAACTGCAGAGGATGTAATCTGAGATGAGGTCTTTCTTACTGAGTGAAATATTTTTTTTTTTTTTTACTTTGCTTTAGATTTTAGCCAGACATAAGAATGACACTGGATAAAAGTCCCGCACGATTTTGTATTTTTCATTTTAGATTTGCTTTAGAACAAAACATAAAGAATAGATTTATCAATACAAAATAACTATGCAAAGTACCTTTTCTGACAAAATAGAATCTTAATATATTTGAAAACTGTGCCGATGATTTTTTTTGTAGTTTTCATTTAAACTGATATGGCCATTATGAGTAAAAATCGATTTCGAATCTTCAATAATCTCAATTTTTGTTGATGGGCAGCAGCATTTTTTCAGATAATTTTCTACTAGTACTACTATGAGCAAAATAAATGACATGTCTCTCTCTCTTTTTTTTTGTCGTTCTCTGAAAATATCTCCGTTTTGTTTATAGGTTGGAAATTTCGGAAGGTTTCCCCTGTAGGACAGGTTAATGACAAACCCGTTTTTAATATTTCTGTTACATATTAGCTTAAAAGAATAAATTAGAAGCAAAAAATTTTAAATCGACCGAAATCACGAGAATTACCAACTCTGTTAAAGTGGGAAATTTCCAAGAATGCGAGGGAATTCTGCAGTTCAGCAGGAAGCAGTGACATCTATGTCATTGAAAGAAATGTGGATTATATCTACGAACGAAACATTTCTAATATGTCTTATTACGTGCACTATCTGCAAACTCCAAATATATGAATCTATGCCAAGTATTAAGGTCTAGATAGAGCAAAAAGTGGAAATTACGTATGGAAAAGGACGAATCGGTAGTCGATCCTATGAAAAAACATCTTTATCGTAGAACAGGTTCAGTTCACGTAAGAAAACAAATAGCTCAGTTAGTTAAACCAACGAGTCTGTATGCCGGAGTTAGTTGGTTCGAACCCCATAGAAGTGTAATTGTGATTTTCACTACTATGGTTATTTTATTTATTTTTTATGTGGGAAGGAATCAAATTGTAACATATGTGTAAAACTTATGACGATACAAAAAAAGGAAAAAATGTCGTTGTCGCACTTGCATTAGTTTCCCTAATTTTTGTTTGCAAAGAGTTTCGTAATTATTTTCCCTGTGCTCACTGCTTACAGTATGCTCGCTGGTGCATAACGAATGTTTCCCAGTAAACATTAATTCCAATTTAGAGAATTTTATAAAGTTTCACAATATTTGTCATTTAATAGTCTTCTGTCTACTTGTTTGGACATTTTGATAACATATTTCGCTGTTAAATGTTTAATTTTCCTTAGATGTTTAATTACGGAAAAGTTTAACAACGTATTTGTTTTGAATTGAAATTATTTTTAATATACCACATGAGGTAAGTAGCCCAAAGGAGGAGAACTCAAGTAACTGATATTATACGTAGAAGCAACCTATTGTAGAATGATTATTGCTTCTTACCTTCAGCACATAATCTTTCCTGGTTTTTCCTCCCCTATAATCACCCATCTTAAACCTCTACATACCATCGTTCGTCTTACACAATTTCGATGCTCCAAAGACATTCGTATAATAATAATAATAATAATTCTGAATATGCCATCCTGATCTAATATAGTAACTTTAGACATCTTAGTTTAAAATGCTTTCTTTAGTAATAATTCGACCAACCATGTGGGGGACGGCACGATGTTTTATTTTGCACCTCTCATTTCATTACCCTGCCAACAGAAAGTAATTTCTGATAAGCACGGCAAACATAATGAATAAGAAATATATTTATAACATCTTTTCCCCTTTCATGATTGGAATATCACGATGTTTTATTTTTTATTCTACCATGATGGCCCTTTGCGGTTAGGGATAGGTAACTAAAGAAATACCTAATACGTAGCGTCTATTGATTGTAATATTACTGCTTCTGTATTTGTTCGAGGGGGCTCCTATACAACCAAGGATGACAAAAAGAATAGGAAGATTGTCTATTGATTCTAGTGGCGGGTCCAACTCAGACTCCTGTGGGGGGGGGGGTGAAGTGAAAAATTCTTTTGATGTGATGCGGTCACAAATTACCACTTAACCAAGCTAAACATAATAGTGGGGTTAACCGGAACCCAGTCCAAATTGATGTAAAAGTTTAATTTTTGGCTTCATATTAAAGTTTTAGTCCCAAGTGAAAATTCCAGCCCGAGTGATCAATGATCAAATCTCTGGGGGCCTCTTCGGTGTAGAGGCTATGACCTCCTGATGGGAAAACGCAAAAATATTAAAATTCTTAAAACTTTCAAAGTTTCCGTCTATTTTAAAGGAATTTTTGGCTTCATATTAAAGTGTTTGTTCCAAATGACAATTTCAGCCCGAGTAGACATGATCAAATCTCGGGGGGCTCTGCAATGTAGCAAAAATAATGACGTCTATATCGTGATCCTGTTGGTGACGTCACAAGTCATGACCTAAATATAGCACAAAGTAAACGCCAGATGCTGTAGGCTTTTATAGCTGAGTGAGCTAGCGCAACATGGTAGTAAGAAAAGTTTGTTTTGGCGTGGGTTCAAACCCTGCATAAGGAGAGTTATTTTTATTATTTTTATATAATTTGTAAGACTTGTTTCGTTAGAAAAGATAAAAAATAATATTCAAAAAGTAATTTAACGATTATTTTTTTAAATTTTCATTAAAATTCTTTCATTAAAATAAGTTTGCCCTTGTACTATACAGATCCATAACAAAAGTAATAGTAGTAGTAGTAGTAGTAGTAATAGTAGTAGGAACGGGTTAGAATGCAATTCGGCATTCATTTTTTCCGTGCGATGTTGCCACACGTAACTCGCTTACAATGCTTTCTGGCTAGGGCTGAGTGTATTTCAAAAATATGCTTGCTGTTCGGGATGAAGTTCCAAGGTTCAGCATTGAGTGGGCTCTTAATATCCCTTCTAACAATATTGGCAGTGGACAAAAGTAAGCACGTGTTGAAGCTTTTTGCTATTAATTTAGTTATTTTACTTTATTATATAACGAATATATTGAAAATATATTTGTCAGCAGGCACGTATGCAGGAATTTATTTCGTGAGCGATCCAAAGCTATTTGGAGGGTCCGACTTCAATATTAGGATAAATTATAATGAAACTTTAAAAAATAACTCCGAAAATTAGGTTAAATTTACAGAAAAGTTGGGATTTCAGAGGGGGTCCGGAGAACCTGAACCCACCCCTCCTTTGTCAGTAACGTTTCCTCGTTTTGAAACCCTCAGAAACTTTGAATATATAAAGGAAAACGAGTTATTTTCGATAAAGTATCACTTCAAGGAGACGCGACATTTTTATTGCACATGGTGGTACTCCATGTTAACAAGGGCAAGAATTGCTTCCCTTTGTTTCTCTGCTATTGTGCTTAATCGAAAGGTTAGCTTTGTAAAATATTTCTCCTAAGAACAAACGTGATTGGTAGAGAACCGTGATACTGAACAGAATTCAACAGAAATGAATGTTGAACTTTCGTTTATAGCTACCCTTTGGTGATTTGCTCTCAAGGTCAATCGAGTGATAACTCAGTTCTGTCCCTGATCTTAAGCCATGTTCGTGTTACTTCGAACAGTTTTGACGTGTGTTTTCTCACCACCATAGGAACAGATAATCAGGGAAAATCATAGCATATAATACATTTAAGCAAGGGGGCGCAGTGGTAGAGCTTACACCTCCGGTGCTTGGGGTCCATGGTTCGATCCCAGCTTGCCCCGTGTGGACTTTGTGGTGGACAAACACCGTGCTCGTGGGTTTCTCGGGGTTCTCCCGTTTCCTTCCACTTTCTTCATTCCAGCATTTCCCTTATTTCTCTTTATCACCGTCTCTTTTAGCCTAACCGGCATAACCGTAGGACGTTAAACTTAGAGATTTCAATACATTTAAGCAAGTATATTTGTCAAAATTATTACACACATTAGCAAAGACAATACGAGTAAGGATTTCTATTACTATTGTTTTTCTTTTTTATATGAGGAAAAATCAAATTGTGACATCGCGATATAAAATGTATTTGGTTAGCTAACTTTGTTTTAGCTAAAGTTTAAATATCAGTAACCGTCGAAATTATTTCACTAACGGATCAGTTACTGAATATTTCAAACACGTCAAATCAGTGGCTTAACATGAAGGTTATCCTCTCCTCTGTAGCCCTTAGTTATGCGTCCGTCCTTTCAGCGGCGGACGAAGGGCCGGGCAACCCAGGCGACTGCCCGAGGTGCCAGAGTCAAAGGGGCGCCAAACGGAGCCTCAAAAATAAATTTTATAATGTGTTTCCTACTGACTTTTTTTGGTTTATATTCTTGCAAAGTAGCGGCAATTACATAATCTTTTTCCATTTCACCATGGAAGAAGAGAGTTTCATAGTACTGAGGGGACTGTATCGGCAAATGGAGAGATGGCATGTAGAATAAAGAGTGGAGGTGGATTAAGTATTGTTTGTTTGTTTGCTTGAGTTTAGCATTCCACTGTTATGCCTTAATAGCCAAAGGAGATGTGGATACTGTTTATAGTGGAATCCGAACCACGTTTATCGTTCAACAGTAACCCTCCGGGAATTGGACCCGGGACCACAGAAGGCATGCGTGCTAGCCACTAGACCAAGCGGTTTGGGGGGAGGGCAGAGTTCGTATTGTTTATAGCGTGCACATTCTTTGTGAAGTTTTCCTAGGTAATGAATGTCTTTTTGAAAAATTGGTTTAAACTATTAAGAACACTATGATAAAATGTAAAATATAGGCTAGTACTAGGGGGAAGAGCGACAAAAAGTCACTTTGCCCGGATGAAAATTTGGCCTGGTCCGCCCCTGTGTAATTTCTATATATTTTTTGGCTTTTCAGCTTGTGCGGTCCCCACGCCACGGTGTTGCGGGGGCGCAATTTACGCCTATGCTTCGAAAGAAATTCAATAACTGTTTCAGAAATTCTACCATCAGCGTGGAAACGGGAGTATATATTTTTCTAATAGTCCCATAGAACTTTCACCCAGAACACCAGATGCAATTTTTCAGAATGGGCTCTGGCTAAGTATAAAGATCTGAGGTTTCCTAAGCAAGTTCCTTTGAGAAAGTTTGCTATTTCTTTAATGGTGATGTAAATAAACATACCCATCGTTATTAGCAAGACACCAAACCATCCTGGACAAATCTCTCTAGAGCAACGATCGGCAAAAGTTTATTGTGCCTAATTTTATAAGCGACTCAAGGGTGAAACACTTGTTAACGAAAGCAATGTCGTGTATACAGCAATGTTGTGTGCCTTTCGTCTGACAAAATATAAAGTGTTTTGTAATCTTTAGATACTTTTCCTATTCTTTCTGTTACCCTTGGTTGTGTAGAACGGCTTCGAACAAATAAAAAAGCGGTAAAAAGGCGCTAAAAATATATTATGTATTTTGTTTGTTACCTAACCATAACGGCCTAGGATCATCTTCGGTAGTATAAAAAATGCTACGTGATATTCCATTCACGGAGGAAAGGATGCTCTAAATTTATTTCTTATTCATTTTGTCTGCCCAGCTTGTCAGAAATTTAATACTTTCTTTTGGGAGGATGCTGAAAAGACAGGGCAAAATAAAACGTCGTGCACCTCCTACATTTTAAATTTTGTTACGTGGTTGCTCAAATTATTACTAAAGAAAGCACTATAAACTAAGATGTCTAACGTTACTACATTATGTAAGGGGGCATATTCAGCAATAATAATAATAATAATAATAATAATAATAATCAAATATGAATGTCTTTGGTGAGCCGAAACTATGTGACTCGAATCACTACATGTAGAGCTTTAAGATGAGTGGTCATAGGGGAGGAAAAACAGGATTTTTCTGTCTGACTCTCTAACGTAAAGATTATGTGCTGAAGGTAAGAAGCAATCATCAACCTACAATTGGTTGCATTTACGTAGAATATCAGTTACTTGAGTTCTCCTCCTTCGGGCTATTTACTTCATGTGGTAAATTCAAAACAATTTCAATTCAAAACAAATACATTGTAAAACTTTTCCGTAATTAAACATCTAGGGAAATTAAACATTTAACAGCGAAATATGTTATCAAAATGTCTAAACAAGTAGGTAGAAGACTATTTAATGACAAAGATTGTGAAACTTTATAAACTTTTCCAGATTAGAATTAACGTTTACTGGAAAATATTCGCTACGCATCAGCGAGCATATTGTGAGCAGTGAGCACAGGGAAAAATAGTTACGAAACTCTTTGCAAACAAAAATTAGGGACACTAATGCAAGTGTGACAACGACATTTTTCTTTTTTTTGTATCGTCATGAGTTTTACACATATGTTACAATTTGGTTCCTTCCCACATAAAAAAAAAATAAAATAGCCATAGTAAAAATGACAACTGCCGTCTTTGGGGTTCACACCAGCTACCTCCGGCATACAGACTCGTTGGTTTCACTAACTGAGCTATTTGTTTTCTTACGTGAACTGAACCTGTTCTACAGTAAAGATGATTTTTCATTACGATAGTGCTGCCAATACGTCCTTTTCCATAGGTAATTTCCACTTTTTGCTGTATCTATACGTTAAGAGTTAGTGTAGGTTCATATATTTGGAGTTCGCAGATAATGTATGTAGTAAGACATATTATAAATATTTTGTTAAAATTTTCGTTTGTGGATTTAATCCATATTTCTCTCAATGACAGATGTCACTGCTTTGTTTTGAACTGCAGAATTCCCTCGCGTTCTTGAAAATTCCCACTTTAGCAGAGTTGATAATTCTCGTGATTTCGGTCGATTTAATGTTTTTTGCTTATTATTTATTTATTTTAAGCTAATATCTAACACAAATATTGAAAACGGGTTTGTTATTAACGTTTCCAGCAGGGGAAACCTTCCGAAATTTCCAACATATAAAGAAAACGAAGATATTTTGAAAAAAACTTCAAATTAAAGGGACGCGTCATTTATTTTGCGCACAGTTGTACATTTGAGAAGTGTATTTTAAATATTCGACTTTTCGTTTTAGTATATAGAGTTCGTGTATGCTGACATCACCATTAATATTTAATTTTATTTGAGTGCGTTTTAACTCATTTTTTATTGTGGTGTACTAAGACGTACTCAAAAAATTCCAGCGGAGCGTTATTTATTTATTTATAAATTAGCCCTCTAGAGTCCAGATTAAGAATATAACCGTTAATACAATATAATTAAATACATCCCGCCTTTCGAACAAATGTTTTTAGTAGCATAGAAAAATACACCTTCTAAATGACATTTTGTTCTTCAATGCAGGTTCACATTAAGAAAGCACAATGATGGATATGAATCTAAGGTTCTATGATAGAAAAGATGTATACTTCTTTAAATAAAACTATTGTCAACTTTTATTTGATTTCCTGCACGGGGGAATATTTTCTGTGTTCCAGTCGCTGAAATTGCAAGAACATGAAAGTACAAGAAACCAAGATGGACAATAAAGCTACGGAGCCAATTGTTTATAGTTTAACTATGTATCAGATTTTTAATATTTTAATTTTCCTCTTTTTCTCCCTTTTTTTCAAGTTGCACCTTTTGTCGATTTTATATATTTTGCACACTTTTTTCGATAGTATTCCCCAAAATATGAGTTATCTTTTCAGTACTGTAACATTTACCATACTTCATGCTGCCTTTTTGCACAACTCGGTACTCTGTGCACTTGGAGATGAAAATGTTGGGCTCTTCATTATAAAGTCAGCAAAATGACAGGTGAACTCTTAAAATTACAGTTAGATTTTACATTTCAAATAGTATTACCAGTGGGCGGAAACGAAGAAACTAAACTGTTTTCGGATTCAGTTCTGTAATTGTAGTGTCCCAAATCCCTTATATTATGCCAGAAAAAAAAATTACATGCTTGACAGTTGCACAATTAGCATTTGCAGGTAGCTCGAACTATATAGGAAACTGTTTTGAGTATTGTTTTAAGCTTATGCATTACCCGTTACAAGAATTTCAATGATCAAACATGGATATCTTTAATTTATACTATTGTTTCCTTTTAAGATTATGGCCTGCAACCCCCCGGTCTTGGTCGATTTCTTGCAGTCCTTTCTACGGCACTTCTCATGCCTTATTCTTCTTTGTAATTGTCTGATTCCTTTGGTTCCATATTTTGGTTAGCTATAACTCAGTAAGTTACGGTTATGCATTTTAAATGTTCCATGGTCTGAAATTTAAACTCAATCCGCTTCTCCCTCGTGTTCTATTTTTACGTTATTTTTTGAATTTAAAAATTACTCTAAAAGCATATACCTTACAAACATAAAAATCTTAAAAGACCTGGGAGTGAATCAAGAAACTACTTTCTTTTTTTGTCTTCAGTTAGAAAAATGGGTATTATTTGCATCAAACCTTCGTGATTCCTTCTCATTTTATCGTCTTATGGTGGACAGGATAAAGTAAGGGTCAATATGGAATTAGAACAAGAAGATAGCGCTGGCAATCAACAGGGATATCATTAAAACTTTGTTCTTGGCTTTCTTTTCATTGTTTCAAACATCATTTTGTTATGTTTCATTCACTTATCCATTTGATCTGTTACCACACAAGAAAACAAACACACCTAGAATCACACACATATATTATAACGATTGTTAAAAAAATTATCTTTACCTGTTCCAGGTTATTTCTAGGAAAGTTCATTTTGTTTATAACAGATTTTCACGTCTTCGTTTATAAAGATTTATGATTTGTGCTAAAGTAATATATGACTCTTTTTTATTGTTTCCGTTATGTTTTCTTCTCGATATATTCTTCACTATATGTTTAGCACGTTCTGAAATTCATTTATTTTTATATCTTGCCTCTACGTTAGTTTTTTTTTTCTAATATCAACAGTGTTCTCATTTCTAGCAGCGTCAAAATGAAAAGCTGTGGGAGGCGTAGCCTTGAAACCATTAGCTTGGAGCACTACTTCTAACGTAGAGACATTATTACATATTCGTATTTTATGTTTAACTGGCTGATGAGCAGTAGTATATAAAGTCATATTACAAAAATACGCTCGCAGACCGTTTGAACGCTCAAAATGTTAGTTTCAAAATCACATAATTATATTCTGTTACACTCAATAAATCATCTACATCAAACATAAAATGAGGACCTTGAAGTTCAAGGAGACTAACTGACTTTTAAAGTAAGTTTATTTATGCCGAAGGAATGGATTGTCCATAGTGAAGTATATGAAGTGGGAGGAGAACCATGACAATATTGAGTCACTGGTAGACAGCCTTGGCTGGTTTAAACCAAGGTGGCTGGTTTAAACAACGAAATAGGAACGAAAAATGCTTTAAATCGTGTGAACTTCATGGTGACGTTTCCACATATCAAACCATCCGCATTACGTTTATCTACTTTTCACCTTTTAATCAAGGGGTCCCGTGTTCAATTCTCGTCGAACCACAACCCATCTTTCAAGTGTATGCCAAGTAGCGATTCGAGGTGTCCCTCTAAGCGAAAGTCTTCTCCGTAATAACTTTGGTATTTCATAAGGATGTTAAGCCTAAACATACGAAATGAAACCAAATTATATATTTCTACTTGAATGAATGCCTGTTGTTTTATAAAGAAGCCAAGGTTGCTTAAATATATTGATAGAAATTGGCAAAATTTATCAACTGCCTACGTAGCTTTCAACATCAGATTGGATTTGACTTGGTTTTTATTTTATTGAATGATATCTACATACCAAGTTTGTAATTTAATACCTCAGTTTTAGCGTAGTGATTATGATACGTTGACCTTAAAATTTTACATACAAATACATTTAAAGAGTCAGGATTTACCCAATGGCTGAGGCGGGAATTTCCCGATTTGTGTATAATTTTGTATAATGTTTTTACTTGTGTAACTGTTTATTTATTTATTTATTTATTTATTTTTGTCCTTCTGAAATGACTCTTGACATTATTTTAACAAGCAGGCCTATGCAAATATCTGTACAACGTACTTTTATCAGGAGTCCTTCGTGAGTAAGTTGGCAATTCCATTTTTGGCCAATTAGTCCCGGTTTCGTGTTCAAATGGACAATTTATTTTGCATGTAAGTCGAGAAACGGTTTGGATTCGGCTTTAAGCTTATGTGACTCCTTCAGCATAACCTTGTTGCTGCATAATAACACCAAGGCGAAACAAACTAATTTCTGTCCATATCTAATATAAATACATGGAGTAAATTATTTAAACCAAAAAAACCTGGTTTAAACCAAAAAAACCTGTTTTTTTGTTTCTTTCAATAATAACCATGGTTTTTGCCAACCCTGCTGGTAGATCCTCGAGTGGTTCTCTTAGTTTGCATATTTTGCTGCGGGGGGTCTTTTCTGAATATAAAAAAATCTTATTGGAAACGTCATACATAACATATATCCCTTCTATTATAGGGATCTCAAATGAGCAGCAGTGAAATAAATGCACCTTTGTACTATATTTAACGAGATTGAACTATGTAGTTTCTAATTATAACTAATAGGTTAGCACTTTTGGAAACGGTGGTTGATAAAATCACATGGAAAGGTGATGTAAAACGGTGTTAGTCTAGTTTTTTTTTGTGCTATACTGGGTTTAAAGTTTTACACGTGTTGATATCTCGAAAATGCAGTTATCATAGGGTTTAATTTGGTTTCAGACATCTTAATTACAATTGATGCAGTGCCACATTATAGCAGTGAATCAGAAGTCTGGACACGGTGGAATAAGTCGAGAACTGAACTTCGGATCGAAAACCAAAAAACACGTCTTTAATAATAATAAAAAAAATATATCTGATAAAACCAAACTCAACCCTCTAAAGTCACCCCGTGGTGGTTCGGGTGGGGATCAACTTTGATATTTCAAACGGAAACCCAAATTTTTGATTGAAGATTTGGATTCTACTGCCCAAACTGTAAAGTTTCATCAACACTTTTTCGTCGATGCATATCATGACGCAGTTATCGGCGAAAATAAATGGTCCCTAAATACTCACATTTCTTTCATAAGCTTAGTAGTATTTCCGACCTCTGTTCTCGTTCAGTGTCACTGCTTCTCTTCTCTGTTCCTTCTCATCACTGGATAGAAGCACACTACACACAGACATAAGACACAGAACTAGGCATACTTTCTTCATTCGGGCTTGGAGCAGTATCAGTGTTGCAATCCAGAAAATTCAAAAGCGGCGAGTAGAGAACAAAAAATAAAACAATTAAAAGTAAAAGGAAAATTAAAGAAAATTATAGCTATTGAAGTTTCTGCTTCTTGCACTATGGTGTTTTTTGACTTCTGTGTCTGAGATGAAAATGTGTTGATACAACTGTTTTCTAATCGCTAAAATGTGACATTCATTAAGGTCGATTGTACCGTTCTCTGATAGAGATAAATTATCGGAATGATCCAACCTTGTCGCGGTAGTAGATCTCATCTTACACAAAATAACACATGACCACTGCGACCAGTGTTATCTTGTCTGACGATTAAAATATATCAGGATAGTGTAGAATTGGCCCTATAACAGGCAAATGTGCGAATGGTGTGAAATTACCAAAAATAGTCTGTAACTGTCAAGTTAATTTATGTTTGAAAGAACGGCTGAACCAAAAGTTTGGCCACGGTAGAGTAACTGGAAAAATACATTTCTAATCAAAAAAGCGCAAAAAAAAAAAAAAAATAATATGTTTCAAGAAACTATCCGATGATATCAACGCAACACTACCCCACCTTCTGGAAAGGAGTAGGGGGCATTAATTTTTCAAAAGGAAACTCCAATGTTTTATTGAGGATTTGGAGACTACATCCCAAAAAAAATGTAAGGTATAATCAAAACTTTTTCGTCGATGTGTGATATCGCGCTGTAATGGGCGAAATTAGATGCTCTCCTCTTCGTTCATGAGCTTGATATTAGCTCCGACCGTCTGTACGCAGTGCAGTATTTTGAGAAATACGCGCCTGATCAACAAAGTTATTCAATGGTATCATATGTTACCTCACCCTACTACTAGGTGGGGTTAGCTGAAACCTTTGAAATGAAAGCTTTTATTTCGTATTGCAGAGTCGGCATCTGCGCTCAAACCTGTATATGATTTATTCGAAAGATCGTTGTCGCTGTGTGACGTGGCGCTGTAATGGCGAAATCAGGAGAACTTCCTATATGAACTTTAATTAGATTCAATGCTGTGGACATGGTGAAATAAGTACACATGTGATCAAAAAACTAAAGAAAATGTTTGACTATTGGGTTTCTTAGGATGTTTATCGTTCCTTTTTTGCAGTGGGACGCGAGGGACGGGACCTACAGTTGAAAGTGGAATCCGAACCTCTATTAGGTTTCGGAACCGAGACGTTCCCCATGAACAATTGCCGACGAAGTTCGTCCGGCCGTCGTCGGTTATTGGGTGGCAGCAGCGAAAAGGATGAGTTAGTGCTGGTTCAAACGCGGTTGCCTATTTGCCGGCTTGGCAGCGGATATCGTGACGGCCCCGCCACTGTTCAGGAATGACAGCTATGAAAAAGACTGTGTTCTTTTGCCCAGCGGTAACACGAAGTCGACCCCCGAAGCGACGGCATCATGAAGATTTTCGCCATCATTTCGCCTGACTTGTGCGAGTAGTCTCACGAGACTGCTCGCGGCCTCGCAGTTTCAGATGGGTGAAATTAGTATGGAATTCTTTCTTTTCTTCTTCTTCTTTTCTTCTTCTTCTTCTTCTTATTATTATTATTATTATTATTATCTGATAGCAGTATTAGTAGGAGTAGTAGTAATAGGAATTGTAGCATTAGTTCTAGTAGTAGTAATAGTAGTAGTATTAAAACTAGTAGCAGCTGTAATAGTAGTAGTAATTGTAGCATTATTAGTAGTAGTTGTAGTAGTAGTAGTTTACTAATAGCAGTAGTAGTGATAGTAGTAGTAGTCTGTAAACGGTAGTAGTTGTAGTAGTAATAGTTTACTAATAGCAGTAGTAGTGACAGTAGTAGTAGTCTGTAAAGGGTAGTAGTTGTAGTAGTAATAGTTTACTAATAGCAGTAGTAGTGATAGTAGTAGTAGTCTCTAAAGGGTAGTAGTCTGTGAATTGTAGTGGTCTGTAGTAGTATTTTTTCCTTTTATTTTTAATCCTTTCATCTTTAAACGTCTATGGGTCATCAAGAAATTGATCACATCGGACCGTAGTCAAGATTTGATTCTGTCATTCCAATATAATTTCAAAACTAAATTAGTTACCACTAAAGAGCATTGTGTGAACAGAGTGCACATTTCAATACGTATGTATGCTAGCACCTTAATTTCGTTTCTTATATTCTTCTTAAGTACGTAGGTCGAACTTTCGTTTTGGATAGACATCACAAAGGTTATAGGCGTAACCATAATTTTGGCTTTATAGTGGAGCATTTGTAATCGCCCTGGTGTTCGGGTCGCTGTCCGGTCTGCCAGTTATTTGTAACCAATTGATTTCGGGTCGCTGTTCGGGCTTCCATTTATTTGTAACCATTCTGAGTTCGAGGTCTCTATTTGGGTGAACATCTATTTGTAACCACTCCGTGTAATCTGGTCGCTGTTCGTGGTCCTACCAGTAAGTATCTTCCTGATACTTGAACTTACCTGGAGAGGACGATGAAGGACCTCTCCAAGAAGAGATTACAAACTGTTTCCAAATCTCGTCGGTCTCAATAATGAGATGAGCATTAGGCGCCGAGAGGTTCGGATGTCTCGTCTCGAAAACCTCACGGACGATCAGATGGTTATCCTGACCATAACGAACAAAAATATCACTCATACAAACAACGAAATCACACTGGATTAAATGGCACTATACTTATTTATTAGAACACTATCATATATAAAAAAAAATAGCGAAGAGGAATGAACACAACACTAAACACTGAATATGTATAATAATTCTCGTCAATGAAATCACACTTTGCCCTTTAAAGACAATAGAGCCCTTTATATATATATATATGGGATTATAATTCAGATTTCCCGACAAATGCTTCTCTCACACCATTGACGCACTTGGGGGATTAGCACTGGGGAAATGTTATCTGGATCGTCCCACGATGAATCCAGTTGCGGCGCCGAACAATCCTGAAGCCTAAAGGTGATTCTTCAGCAAAATAAAGAAAGAAGTAGAATGCTAATGTTGGAGGGCGCGTGTATAACTTTTTAAACGCACAAGGTTTGTGGACCTGGGACTTCACTAGTTGGGGGCTAGCCGTAAGAAAACGTCGTTCACCGGCTAATAGCTTGTGCCCCTTAACACAAATTAATATTTGGTTCCCAACGCAACGTGCGTGGTGGCTGCGTACAATATCGGAGTCAAACTCCCTGAGCACCAAAGCTCAAGGTACGGGCTGCAGTGGTCAATTAAAGAAGGTTGGCAGCTCATTTCAAAAATGACTCAGTTAACTTACCTGTATGCACATACAAACAGAATATCGAAAAAATATGTTAATTTTAGTCAACTGCCTGCAATGCACTAGACACGGCGATAACTCTGGCGTGAGAAAGTACAGATAACGAGCTACGAAACAACGCAGTTGGTGCCACTTTGGTCACTGGAACATCTGGTGAGCCCGTCCCCTATTGCAATGCTTCATAAGCGATTAAAGAAAACAATTCAGTTTCCAATAACTGCAGAATATATACTGTGCATATAATAAGTCAGGGAAAAACACTGAAACGGTTCGTCACTAACTGAAACGTTCTCACCAAAAGCAATGTTTTAAACAAATATATGAAAAAACGATGAAAGACTGGTTTGTCCAATTGTGTGGGAAAGAAGCAATTCCCACCGAAGAAAGAACTTATATGCGTCATAAGTATCACTTATACTATCAATAAAGTGATAATTACTGTTTATGAGTGAAGTTTTGTTTCTCTAATCAATGTGTCGCTTCTTGAATACAAGCGAGATACAGAAGTTGGCTTGACAATATTACTGATGAGTCTCATGTTACCTATCGGAAATTAGTGGCTACTGAAAGTGATGCGGATTTAAGTAATGACAAGAGTGAATGAAGATTATATTGCTTATGATAGTGAAGCAGATAAGAACAGTGTAGATGCAGACTCAGATGCAAACGATATGGATGTGAGTTACAGTTACAGTGAAAATAGTGAAGATTGTTTCATTGGGAAAGATAGAAAAACAACATGGAAGAAGTAACTGGCAGCGCCGGCAAAGACAAAGTGTAAAAGCATTGTGAAAAAATGCTACGACCGAAACTTACTGCTAAAGTATCACTTAGTAAAATGTTTTTTTTTTTTTTTTAATTTTAACAATATAGCCGTGATTGATGAAATTGTAAAATGTACTAAAAAGTATTTGGACAAATTACAAACAAGTTTCGACGAAGAACGCACCGCAGCTGTACAGCAATTTCAAGAGCGGAATAAATGGCTTTATTTCGACGTCTTTATTTGATTGCCACAAAGAAGGGAGCACGTGACGATGTAAGATCACTGTGGGCATGTCACGGAACAGGAATTGCAATCGTAAGAGCAGCAATGAGTTACACGAGCTTTTTAGTGCTACTCAGGGCATTAGATTCGATAATTTCGAAACCCGACCTAAGAGAAGAGATATTGACAAGCTATAGACATACCACATTGACTTGACACCTAGTCTTCTGTTCCAAGCGCTACTATCGGCTGATGGAATCCACTCTCTTTCGCCAAGGCTCTCTTTTTTTTAGCAACAGCTGAACCCTTATTGACTTACGGATGGTTTGAGCTTTAGTTCGCATTTTTGCCATGAATCAAGACATTTTGAGAGCACTATAGCAGCAATTCGAAATGTTCTAAGTAATTTACTCAACAATTGCATGCATTACTTCAAATAAACGTTACTAAATATATTGTTTGTATCTCCAAATGTCAATGTTGGAGAAAAGCAAACGCGCGAGTTGTTATGTCACTAAATTTGGCGCGAGTGACAAAAGGTTAAGCTGCTTTCTTACATTAACTGATTATTTCAAGGTTGTTGGTGGGCCAGGACTAAGTCGTTGTAGCCTCACGACTATTGGTTTTCAATTTACTTGGAGAGTATAACAGAACTAATTCTCTTACTTTGGAACAAATTAGAACAGATGTAGTACAAACGAAATTATATTTTTTTGCTTGTGGCAGATGGGGGAGGGAGAGGTAGACACAGATTCAGGGTTCCTTACTTTGGAGTGGTTACGTAGGCGGGCGAGTAAATCTAAGTTAAGAACAGTGACATATCAACCATTTTGGAGCTATCTGAGAATTTCGGGGCATCTTTTCGTAGCGCTTTGCGTCAACGCATGGAAAATTTGTGTTTTACTTTGCGATTCCTGGTATTGTACTTATACTTGCTTATTGCGTTATTTACATTGAGATGAATCCGCTGATTTTGTGCCAGACATTACGAAATAAGGCCTGCAGACAGTATTGTAGATTGGAGAATGTGTTAACTTCTATTACTTTGGTGAGCATTGCGACTAATATTTAGCCCGAAAATGAATGCTACGAAAAATATTATCATTTTTTTTTCGTTACAAAGTAAGTTGATTATAGAACGCTTTTTGAAAGGCCAAAATCAATACACTAATGGATTTAATAACAAATAGCAAAATCATTATTGACCTACATATTTCGTAATGCAAATAGAATAACGAAAAATATCGTATGGGTTAACCAGGACACTCAGTAATTATTTGCTTTAACACAATGCGAAATTTGCAACTTAGGTAGCGACTATGGGCATAATAATTATAACGATTGTTTGCATTTTTGCATTACGTTGCTATAATCAAATTTTTTGAGAAAACTGATACGAAATGACAACCAACAACAGTAACTCTGGCGACTCTTGAATAGTGATGGGTAAATAAACGGAAAGATATTTTTCGGGAATATTCCCTAAGAAAATTCTCGGAAAGATTCCCAAAATAGGAATTTTTCTTAGAAAATATGTACAATCACAAAGAAAATTTATTTATTTATTTATTTATTTCATTTTCCGCCGTAAGAACTTAGCGTTCATGGCTTCGTCAAGAAATACAGTTACAATGACAATTATTAAAAATAAAAATTAGAGATACGCTACAATTAATAATACAATTATTAGAAAAATAATATATAATAATACAACATACATAATAATAATAATACAAAATATATACGTAAAAATAATACTTAAACTAAAAGTGTATTTTTAGAGAAAATATAAATTGTTCCTTGTTTTATATATTTCAAAATTGAAATAAATCTTAATATTTACATTACAAAGAAAGATCACACTGAAAATATTCATCTAAACCTATGGAAAGATGTTTAAGTAACAGCAACTAGAGGTATATTTTAAACTGCAGGTTTGCCATTCGTTTGACACGATCTGGGAATTTATTATAAAGTTTTATTCCAATGTGGTGTAACGAATTTTGAGTTCTTGTTAGACGGAAATTTTGTATATGAATATGATTGGTTGTTCTTGTGTTGTATTGGTGTAGGCCCGAATTGAGTTGAAAGTTTCTTTTATTCACATGTATGAATGATGTTGTTTCGAGAATGCATATACATGGCAATCGTAATATTTTGTATATGAATGTGATTGGTTGTTCTTGTGTTGTATTGGTGTAGGTCCGAATTGAGTGGAAAGTTTCTTTTATTCACAGGTATGAATGATGTTGTTACGAGAATGCATATACATGGAAATGGTAATATTTTGTATATGAATATGATTGGTTGTTCTTGTGTTGTATTGGTGTAGGTCCGAATTGAGTGGAAAGTTTCTTTTATTCACATGTATGAGTGATGTTTCGAGAATGCATATATATGGCAATGGTAATATTTTGTATATGAATATGATTGGTTGTTCTTGTGTTGTATTGGTGTAGGTCCGAATTGAGTGGAAAGTTTCTTTTATTCACAGGTATGAATGATGTTGTTACGAGAATGCATATACATGGAAATGGTAATATTTTGTATATGAATATGATTGGTTGTTTTTGTGTTGTGTTGGTGTAGGTCCGAATTGAGTGGAAAATTTCTTTTATTCACAAGTATGAATGATGTTGTTTCGAGAATGCATATACATGGCAATGGTAATATTTTGTATATGAATATGATTGGTTGTTCTTCTGTTATATTGGTGTAGGTCCGAATTGAGTGGAAAATTTCTTTTATTCACATGTATGAATGATGTTGTTTCGAGAATGCATATATATGGCAATGGTAATATTTTGTATATGAATATGATTGGTTGCTCTTGTTTGTATTGGTGTAGGTCCGAATTGAGTGGAAGGTTTCTTTTGTTCACATGTATGAATGATGTTGTTTCGAGAATGCATATACATGGCAATGGTAATATTTTGTATATGAATATGATTGGTTGTTCTTGCGTTGTATATGAATATGATTGGTTGTTCTTCTGTTATATTGGTGTAGGTCCGAATTGAGTGGAAAGTTTCTTTTATTCACATGCATGAATGATGTTGTTTCGAGAATGCATATATATGGCAATGGGAATATTTTGTATATGAATATGATTGGTGGTTCTTGTGTTGTATATGAATATGATTGGTTGTTCTTGTGTTGTATTGGTGTAGGTCCGAATTGAGTGGAAAGTTTCTTTTATTCACATGCATGAATGATGTTATTTCGAGAATGCAGATATATGGCAATGGTAATATTTTGTATATGAATATGATTGGTTGTTCTTGTGTTGTATATGAATATGATTGGTTGTTCTTGTGTTGTATTGGTGTAGGTCCGAATTGAGTTGAAAGTTTCTTTTATTCACATGCATGAATGATGTTGTTTCGAGAATGCATATATATGGCAATGGTAATATTTTGTATATGAATATGATTGGTTGTTCTTGTGTTGTATATGAATATGATTGGTTGTTCTTTTGTTGTATTGGTGTAGGTCCGAATTGAGTTGAAAAATTCTTTTATTCACATGCATGAATGATGTTGTTTCGAGAATGCATATATATGGCAATGGTAATATTTGAAATTTCTGAAACAGTGGTCTGCTTCTTGTATGAAAGGGTACTGATAACATTATTCGTAACATTGTCTTCTGCATTGTAAATACTTTCTTTGCATGAGATGTATTGCCCCAGAAAATGATTTCATACGATAGAATTGACTGGATTAATCCGAAATAAATTGTTTTCAATGTTTTTGTAGTTGAATTTTACTAACTTTACGTATAAGATAGATTCTCACACTTTGTTTCTTCAGCAAATCATTCACGTGTTCATCCCATATTAACTAAGAGTCTACTTTTAACCCTAAAGATTTACAAGTGTCAGATACCTGCATGAGTTCCCCGTCTCCATATACGTATTTGGTGTATATTTAGAGAGTTCAGTTTTTCTTCATTGAAACTCATTATGGTTGTTTTTGCTGTATTCAAGTTGGTTTGCTTTTATCCATTCTGTAATTTTATCTGTCGTGTTCTTAAATATGAATTCTTCGGAGCAAATATTATTTGGAATTTAAACTAAAATGTTTGTGTCATTCGCAAAAGGTGACTTTTACAGTTATTGTTCCTTTACAGCATATACAATTCGATGAACAAAATGTCGTAGCACATGGGATGAAATGTTGATGGCATATGCTGCGCACGCCCTTCGGCGTCGTTACAACAACTGCACAATAAAGATATATATTAGTAGATAGGAAATGGGGATTCTGCAGACAAATTTATTATTAGCCCATTTCAACTATATGTCACCCTATCATCTCTGATAACTTCTAATCTACCCCTAATAATTTTTAGCGCACTCCCTATCCCAAATAACTACTATCACATCTCAAATAACTTCTATCTTACTCATAATAACTTCTAATGCATTCTATCACTAAATCTAGTTACAAAAATCACTAAATCTGTTACAAAAAAGTCATTAAATCTGGTTATAACCGGTTTTGACTTCAAAAACCACTAAATCTGGTTACAAAAAATCACTAAATCTAGTTACAAAAAGAAAAAAATCACTAAATCTGGTTACAAAAATCTGGTTATAACCGGTTTTGACTTCAAAAAATCACTAAATCTGGTTACAAAAGTCTGGTTATAACTGGTTTTGACTTCAAAAATCACTAAATCTCTTTACAAAAATCTGATTATAACCGGTTTTGACTTCAAAAATCATAAAAACTTATATCTAAAATATTACAATTGAATCCGACACAAAATATATTTATTGCATCTTAATTTCCAGTTTATAAGCTTTCATTTGACACTTGAATCATTAAAATCCGTTTAGAATTAACTTTAAAAAGTTGATGAGAAGGAATGTTTAATAATAGCATTTACTGGAATAGGTGATCTGTCACTGATTCATTTGAAC
Source organism: Thermobia domestica (assembly GCF_964235325.1). Lineage (NCBI taxonomy): Eukaryota > Metazoa > Arthropoda > Insecta > Zygentoma > Lepismatidae > Thermobia > Thermobia domestica. Next base: position 267,771,712 of record NC_137460.1, on the reverse strand, counting down.
GATTCCAGTACCAGCACAGGACCGTCCAATCCGATTCTCTTTCCTTCTCCTCATGCCAACATACATATATACATTAGCAACTCTCTTCCTTCAATACAACTTTTAACTAGCAATGGCGAGATGGCGCTGTTCAATGACGTAGTCTCCTTCGGGGAGATAACGCAATACATGACGTCATTGAATCCGTGACGAAATAACTCTCGAGCCTCTTTCTCTCTTTCCTTCCCATCAGCAATCAATGATATGCAACACCATATATTGAATAAGTGAGTAACTGTTTGAATATTGTCACCTAACCGGGCAAATTTAGTTAAAACATCAATGTTAAAAAAAAGAAAAAGTCAGTGTTGCCAACTCAATATTTTTTCGGAACGTTCCAGGATTTTAATTTTTCAAGATATCGCTTTAAAACATATAGGGATGAATTCACCCCATTACTAATAAATATGATAATTGTTAAAAGTGAGTTGGCAAAACTGGCAGCCTTACCCCCAAATAACGTTAAAATTCAATAGCTCGGTCCCTAATGAACCGATTTCAAAAATTCAAACGGTAAATGAATACTAATAACATAACCAATTTTTTAAAATGCATAAATGGTTGCATAACCCAAAGGATATGTTTCCCTTTTTCAATATCTCTACAAAGTTTCAACAAATTGAAAAAATAAAAATAAAACCATAATTTCAATAAAATTCTAAGACTTTTTTTAAAGAACAACATTTTCCCGAAAACTCAAAAATAAACCCGTAAAAAATTCCCGAAATTTCGAATTTGCTAGAACTTCGTCAAATATTAACCGATTTTAAAAATTCAAACGGTAAATGGTTTCTATTTTTTATATTTTTTTCTAACGCGTTACTCGTTGCCTATGTCTAAGGATAAAATTACAAAAACAACTTTTATGACTTAAAGATATAAATTTTACCTAAAACTAAACTATACATAAAAGTTAATTAAATATCACTTAAAACCAAACTACACATAAATGCATTTTAACTATATCTTATAATGCCCCCAAGCTAATGTACTTACACCGCCCTCTAGTATATATCTTTTATCATCATTTGAATCTAATGCTAACATATTTACAGCTATGGTATACACATCATGCTTAATACTTCGAATTAGATTTATATTTTTATATGTTTTCCCATAATTGAATAGGGTTTGCTTATAATCACCAAATTGTAACTCTTTTGCTACTACACATTTTGTTATTCCTTTTGCTTTTTTCTCCTCTTCATTCTTAACTTTAAAGGCATACATCTTAGATCTTAACCCAATAAACTCCGTCATTATTTTACCTTTGTTTTCATCCTTCATCTTTCCTAATACTTTTTTGTTTACTAGTGGTAATCCAATATTGATTATCCTTTCCATAATCACTTGTGTCAAATAGATCAACCATTTCCTTTAAGTCTTTGTAGAAGTCATCTGTATTAATTTCATATATAAAACTATCAGTATCCGTGTAACATAAGTTTATATCGATATCGTATTTTAGTTTCATAATGTTGTAATGGAAGTCATACATTAATAGTTTTGACAAATCTAGCACACTCATACCAACATATATTGGTTTGTTGAAGGTCAATTTTTCTTTTTTCATATGTATCGCACACAAATCTTCAGTAAATATTGTTCTGTAATCAAAGTTCGGTTTCGCTATTAACTTTTCCACCCTCATTGGATCACATTCTAAGGTAATAGATGGCCTCTTTCTAATGTTTTCCATTTTTTACCAAATACGCTATTATTCATTAACTTGTAAAAATCATCCTCAAATTTATTCTTAGCTCTTGTTCTCATATTTGTATTTAGATCAATATATTCCTTTAACCAGTTTGATTGCTTGAACTCTAATACTCTGTGAATTTTCTTTAATATCATCCCAAGTGACATACAATTTTAAGTTTCTGTAGTGAATAACATATCTTTCTTTATTGTAAAGCGTTGTTAATAATTTTGAATGTTTCGATCCTGTGGACATATTTTCTGGAGCTAATGGTAGATCTGTATGTTTATCATGTAAATATTCTGGATATTCTAAATCAACTTCTAATATGTAGCCAGTTTCTGAATCATCTGGAGCATTCATTATATTTATGTAAGGTTGAATCCATTTAAAGTCTTTGTAAGGCATGTACTGACTCATAGCCCAACCACATAAATTATTTGCATCTAGATAAGCTAAATATTTTGAAGGTTCGTCTTTGTTATAATTTTTCATATACTTATTATTTGCTTTTACATATCTCTTACTATATTGTGAAATTCCACCTCTAATACCTTTTTCTATCATTAATATTTTGTCATAATCAGTTAACATTTCTAGTTTGATCTTAGTTATCTTTAACATTGAATCCCACGATAAACCAGGAGCAGTGAAATACCAAGCAGGATCTAAACCATATGCTTTTAAACACACATCTCTAAAACTTTCAAATACATCAGCTAATATTAATACATCTGTCTTGTTATAAAGTTCTGTATATTCACCTAGATTTTTAATATTGAATAACTTCCAAACATTTTCCGCATGCTCATAATCTTCATCACTGATGTGGGTTTTAGTAAGTTTATTAAAGAACATTTCTTTTGAAGGTATTTTAGTTTTGTTTCTTCTAATCTTTCAATTGAGTCAATATAATCATATGGGTACACACCTTTTTTAATTACTAAATCTAATAAATCATTAGGGAAGTACTTTGACGTTTCTCTATATTGTTCTTTTATAAGGTTATTTAGTAGTTCTGCTAAACTCCTTAACATAAACCTAAATTAATCTAGAAATCGTAAATTAATTCAATTCTTTTTATCAACCTTCACATATTTTGAGTATGTTATATATTTTTCCTCATTATTTGCAATTAGTTTTATTTCATTCTTATCATAAGCAAGTTCTTTAACAAACAGGTGAGTATCATAACCACTTAAGTTGTGAATAAATACTGGAATAAAATTAGGATTTCGATAGCTTAAGTTACAATAACTGTGAGCTGCACCTCTAAACTTTCCAGTTAAATGATCATGATCTTTTACTTTTGCTTTATTTTTATTTATATCCTTTAAACATTTTCCTAATTCATGTTTCCATTCTTTTAACTTTTCAATCATGCTATCATTATCATTATCTATCACTATCATTGTATTTTCTTATTTAAAATATTTATTTGTTTTTCAATTGCTGGTGGTAAATCATTCAAGTTTCTCTCACATATATGACAACTATTGAAATTATTATATATCCCGTTCTCATCTTTAGTTAGGTTATTATTTTCAACTTTTTTGTTATATATTTTCTTTATTTCTATTGCTTCTTGTTTTAACTTCTTCACAAACACCTTTGCAGCATCTAAACCAATATAACTAACAGGACTTTTATACATACCATTTGAGTATTTGATGTAATAACAGAAACTCATTGGTAAATGCTTTTGATACTTCACAGTTTTAGAACAATTATGGTCTACTTCCATTTTACATAACAAACATTCAAAATCGGCATATATCGTAAATGGTACTCTTAATGATCTATTATAATTTTGGAATTGTATTTGATTGTCATATGGTTTTGGAAGTTCTATTCTAACAGATTCATGCTCCTTACAATATAGCTCATGTTGTTGTAATTGCTTCTCATTTCTAAAATGTCTTACCAAACATCTATCACAAAAGTACAATTTCTCCTTTTGTTTTGTTATTTGACTTCTTATTAATCTCGATAAATCCTTTGTCCAACAAAAATGACTATTATTTTCATCTTTTACATATAATAAATTGACGTGTTTGTCCTGCTTATTTTTTGTGATTTGAAGTGGGTATATATTATATTCATCATCATAACTATACACGTTAATGGATATGTTACTTCTCTTTTCAAACTTTACTATATCTTTTAATTGTACAGGAAATTCAATACCATTACAATATTTATCTTGTAACTCATTCACAATTTCTGTATAGTGTGAAGGTCGTTGATATTGAGAACATCTATCAATAGGTTTTAAGTAACTTGCAATTGAATGTAAGAAACATTTATTATCTTGATTTTTAATATTGATTACTGCTTTCTTATCTTTAATTGGTTTAGGAAGGTCAATGAAGGAAGAAGCTCGTAATGGTACATATTTATTTAGTCTGATTTCTAAATGTTTAATTTGATGTAATGTCCATCCTGATCCTCTACCTTGAAATTCCTCCATCTCTCTACATAGTTTTTGTTTAGCATGGGTTATATATTCATCTAAGTCAGTTGATTGTAATATTCTTTCATTCATAGTTTTAAAATTGCGTTCTTGTACTTCTTTATCTTTAATATAATCACAAATGAATACAAGGTTGACTTTTAATGGGTGGTGCTTTAATTCTTCCTTGATTTTGTTAATAACTACTTTCCCACTTATATTTAAAAACTTCACCGGATCTTTATATCCTCCTATGTTTTCAATTGTGATAGTTTGTAATCGTTTCTGTACTGCTGTTTCCTTTGTTTCTACTTTAATTGGTATTCGTTGTGGTTTCGATTCTTCAAAGACATCTTGTTTAAATGGAAATATGTTTCTAATTTGTGATCTGTTTTGTTCATCTTCATATTTTAATACGGTCAATAAGTTCAGCCTTTCTTAATTTAGAATAACCTTTTATTCCATTACCTTTACAATGTTTTTTTAGTTCATCAACTTTCATTGTGTATATAACTTTCAATGCATCTGGTTCATTTTGATATTGTTCGATTTTTTTGATTAATTCACTCTTATTTAAAGAACTATAGTTACGGATTTACTTGACTTTACATATTAGTTTTAGTTTTGTAATCGACATCTCCCTCATCCCCCTCCAGTAAAATTAACATTATTTATACTCATCTTATATGAAAAAATACTGTATCGTTTTTTTATATTTACCAAAGTTTTTAGATCATTTTCATAATATTTTTTTCATGTTATATACACCAACATTAGCATACTTATTTTTCCTAACACAACTGCTAATACTTGTACACTCCTGCCATTGTCTACATATATTAGTGTGTTGTGTTAGTATAGGGCTTTCATGGGATCACCCCATCAAAGTCATTATTAATATGATAAAAACTGAATCTTTTTCATAAACTCACTCATCATCATAATTATCATTCACCTTCTTATCCTATTTACCTTTAATGAAATAACTATTAAAGATAATATTTATAATATTATATTACTTTCATTTATTTAATTATTATGCAAATGTTTAAACCCTAACCATTTAATAAACCCTAGTTATTTAACAAACACTTTATTACCTTTTATGAAATAACATTTATAATATTAAATTACTTTTATTTATTTAATTATTATGCAAATTATTAAACCCTAACCATTTAATAAACCCTACTTATTTAACAAACACTTTATTACCTTTTATGAAATAACATTTATAATATTATATTACTTTTATTTATTTATTTAATTATTATGCAATTATTAAATCCTAACCATTTAATAAACACTTTATTACCTTTTATGAAAATATTGATAAAAGTTAAACACATTAAATTTACACTACATTTTCCTTATCTTATCAAACTATTATGTGAATTGTTAAACCATAAAATATAACATTTATAATAGTATATTATTTAATTATTATGTGAATCATTATACTATAATTATTTCATTCATAATATTATATTACTTTTATTTATTTAATTATTACGTGAATTATTAAACCATAAAATATAACATTTATAATATTACATTACTCTTATCTATCCAACTATTATGTGAATCATCAAATCCTAACCATTTAAAAAACACTTTATTACCTTTCTTTCTCAATATTTTTTCAACCAAATACTCATCCTTATATTTAGTTTTCAATAATTCTGGTTCATAAAATCTTCCTCTATCTTCTTCATTGTTTAAATCTTTAATTTTATATGTTGGTGGATTAGATGGTATAACCTCATTAATAACAAACACTTCTGCTGACCAATTTGGTGTATAACCTTTTTCAAACAAACCTTTAATTTTACTTATACGAACATAATCACCAATCTTATACTTTAACTTAACAGACTTATATTCTTTCTTATACACTTTTTTCAATATCACATGCTCATTTTTCTTATTCACTTCTACAGGTTTCACACCAATTGTTCTATGTACTTTGTTATTATATTCATCAACCAAACCTTGCAATATTTTTAACCACTTATAATTACCTTGAACAGTAAATTGCTTCCATATATTTTGTTTAAGTGTTTTGTTAAATCTTTCAACAACAGAAGCTTTCTTACCACTATATGTTGAGTAATGATTGATATTGTTTTCCCATCAAATCTTCAAATTCTTTATTGTAAAACTCTTTCCCTTGATCTGTTTGTAAATTATTAGGTTTTCTTACGTTTAACACTGATTCAAATGCTTCTGTAACATTCTTACCACTCTTATCTTTAACAGGAACAGCAAATGCATATTTTGAAAACATCTATAATCGTTAGCTAATACTTATACTAGTGATGGGTAAATTCCCGGGAAGATATTTTTCGGGAATATTCCCTGGGAATATTCCCAGGAAGATTCCCAAAATGGGAATTTATTCGGGAATTTATGTACAAACAGAAAGAAAATTGCATTCTATTACTATATTGTGATTTCAAAGTGGAACTAATTTTTATATCAAAGCATATTACTACTGTTGTCCACAGAGGATTCTTTAAAATGTATATTCTGAACGGTACTATGTTACTTTATTAACCCTTTATTATATTTAGAGAGTACGCATAAATGTATATTTATTTACAACATGTTATATCAATTAAATATGTGTGAGAAAATTATAAAGTAACAGTTTAAATTTATATGTAAGTGGATTTGCTCAACTTGACTCTATTACTGATATTATAAACATATTAAATTTATAAATGTTCTAAACCAATTAGATTGGGTAAATGCTAGAAGATACATGTCTCACCAATTTAACAACATTTGCGCATACATATTTATAGTCTATAAGAAAAAGTTATATGATTGGTTAGTAACGAATCCATTTTACTCGATTCAAGAGTTTAGTGAATGTCAAGACATTGTGTCCTAATTTGCAGTGGCAGTTTATTTCAAATATTATTAGGTTGTTCATTATAAAATTAACCAATAACTGATTGTCTGTATGCAATGATTTATATATATATATATATATATATATATATATATATATATATATATCTGTATCTATATGTACGTATATCTCATTCGGACGTTATCTATTGCTTGTAAAGCTCAATGACAATAAAATATTCTATTCTATGTTTACAAAATTTGCAAGATACTCACTTATCTTTATATTTTAGCACGTAACATTGCCATACAGGGCCTTTCATTCTCCCTTTTTGTCGAAATTCTATACGTTAATTCACATGTAAAAGAAGTCCGAGTACCTCTTCAGAAATTCGAGTCAGAGAGATGAGACAGACCGACGTCTATTACTAATGGTGGTTCAGGGTTTATTAATAGCACTTCATCTCTATTTCTACATAATTCTAAATTACTTTACAAAATGGTTCCTTTTCATCATTTGTAAATTAGTACTTTGCTAATTTTGGCTGTTCTTTAGCATTGGGGGCCAGCTTTTGCACCTACTTTTTAGCGATATTCTATTCCGATTCGGTTGTTTTATTTTTTCATACGTTAAATTACGTTACCAACATTAAATTGAGACAGCATTGCAGAGCGAGCGTTAGCGAATGTAGGCGAGTTAGAGCCTTCCATGGCACGTTGTTTTACATCCAAATTCTTTATAACCTAGAAGTAAATCATAATATATATTAAAATAAAGTAATTAGTCATATCGTTTCTATAATTTTGAAGATAAAGTAAAGAAATGGAAATAAATTCCTTCCCGGGAATTTATAGGCCAGGGAAAAAACCCGGGAATATTCCCATTTTTAAATTCCTTCCCACCGGGAATATTCCCACTGCCCATCACTAACTTATACCCTTTATTGATTTTGGAAATACCTTTTAACACACCACTATCCATTTCCACAAGATCTGCTTGCCATAAATCATCTATACCTTTAACAATAACACTTAATCTAGGATAATTTTTTCTAGATGGTTTATGAATTTCTTCTATAATGTCTTCTCCAATATCTTCACCTTCATATAGTCAATCGGGCTTTTTAATGAATTGGGATTTATTAGTACCACATACAACTCATATACCTTTCTTAACATATCTCTCATTCTTTGTTTGTTCTACTCTAATGGTACCTTTCATTGAACCTGTTGATTTCTTACAAATAACACAATACATCATTATTTATTAATAGAAAATCATTAAAGTTCTCTTTCTATATACATAATAACTTGCAATGATTGTCCTTCAACCATAGCTGAAATTTTTTGTGCTTGAAACATAATTATATCACCCTTTTTAATGTTTAATGGCAAATTTACCACTAAAGTATTGTTCAAAAATATACCTAAAAAGTATCTATCCAAACTTAATTCCATATGCATTATTTTTCCATTGTAGAGAAACTCATAATCATTAGATAAATTAAATATTTTGAAGGTTGGATTCGGAACATTTCTAGTTCTCAATCGACATAATAAATTTATAGTTTCTTTTTGCATAATTAGTTTAAAAGCTTCTTTCTTCATCATTTGGAAATCTTCTTTTGTTGTAAGTGTATTTAATTGGGATGATATTTCTGACTTATATTGATTAAATTCTGAAACAGGAACTTTTGCTTTAAATAGAATAGTAACATTATTATTGGTCTTTTTAAATTCTTCCATATATTCACCTTTTAAAACCTCAATATCATCTTTCTTTATATGTGTGTCTTGTAATGATTTTAATACATCTTCAAATTTGTTTCTATCACTTTCTAATTGGTTGTTAATATCGCTTTTCACTGACTCGAGCTGGTTTAACGTAATAGCATCTTGTTGATCAATACCATTAGTTATATTAACTATTCTTTTTTGTGTAAAATCAATCCACGATCTATAATTTGTTGTGAAAATTTTATTTAGTTCAGATTTCAAAAATTTGAACGACTCATTAAATTTTGATGTGTGTAATAATGTTCTCTTTTATATTTTTCAAATTCTTCATTCTTAACAACATTATCTAAATTCCTTAACTGTTTCAGCTGCTCTTCACTAATATCACTTACCTTATTTTAACATTACCAAAAATATCCATATTTATTGTATAATAATTTGAATTATTTAACAGCAAGTAAAACACTTATACGAGCTCCACCAAAATCAATCAAATCACCATTCTCATCTTCAATTGAAACTTTGAAATTATTAAATTTATTGTGATATATTGGGAAAAATATCTTTTCTTTAGATTCATATATAATTGGTTCTCTAAACTTTGCATCTGTTCTAAATGTTGCAATTAAGTCTGTTTCGTTGTGTGTTGTATCATTGTGTTTTAAAATCATACCTTCTGCTAAATCACAGTGAATATTTATAGTATCAAACGGATGAAACCTTGGTGGCTTATCTCCAACATGTTCTATCTTTTCAGTCAAGTTCTTTTCACTAAAACCTAATACAGTATTAATGGTATCTAAGGTTATATCACATTGCTGGCTAAATATTTTAACTCTATTTTTGCTTCTATCCTCAGTAAATTGAATATTTTAAAAGGATCGTTGGTATATGGAAGGTTTGATTTAATATATTCTTCTAATTCTTGTAAACTATATTGACCAGGCTGAATTATGAGTTGTTTTGTAAATTGAGTTACTATTATAAAATGTTAATTTGTTGTTCTTTTCTGTAATGTTTGGAGTTAAGTATGTTGTGTAAAATCCTGCAACAGCTACTTCTAAATCGTTTTCAAATGGGTAATGGAATGACATGTTTAATACAGATGAATAACCATTTAAATTAAATACCTTCATTTATTATACATTAAATAACTAATATGGATAATTGGGATATTAAAGTAAGGTTAACACAAGAAACGGCGAAGGGGAAGAGGAATGGTGATATAAGATGTTTAATAGTTGGGCCTAGTGGTTGTGGTAAAACGACGTTAATGATTGATAATTTTTGTTGGCACCTAAATGGTTAAAATATGCAAATGCTTATATCTATTCTAAAAGTTTAAATCAACTTAAATACCAACACTTAATACAACTATTTTGAGATATAGAACGTAATATTAAAGACACAGTAGCAATAATAAAAGGAAACAATGAAGAGATTATTCCATTAGATAATTGTGAGGACTATTCTGTGGTAGTATTTGATGATTTCATATTAGAAGAACAAAATCACGTTAGAGAATATTTTACTCGAGGTCGTCATAAGGGTTTGAACTGTTTCTATATTGGACAAACATATTCTAAAGTACCAAAACAATTAATTAGGGACAACTTAAACTTTCTTTGTATATTTAGACAGGGCAATGTAAATTTAAAACATATATATGATAAATTTGTTGCATCTGATATGTCGTTTGAAAAATTACAATTATTATGTAGCAAGTGTTGGAGTGAAGAATATGGTTTCTTAACAATAAATATGACTAGGAAGGTGAATAATGGTAAATATAGAAATAAAATTAAAGAATTTCTAAAAGTGTGAACTAAACGTATATGAATGCAGGTGAACGTATATGTTATGTTATGTTATGTTTTTATTTTTTCTTTATATAATAAATGGATGTTAATAAAGCTAAGAAGTATATTAAGTTAAAAGAAGAAGTTATTAAAAGATTTAAGGAAATTAAACAAAGTAATCGAAGTAAGTATGAAAAATTTAAAGAACAAGATCAGCCTGTTATTGATGCAATTAAAGATTTAGGGCAAGATATATCAAAAGTAGCAGAAGAAAATAAAAATCTAATTCAAGAGTTAGTTCCAGTTGTACATAAAAGTGCGAGAGTGGATTCAAGCTTATTAGAAACACCACTTATGTATGATAGTCCTATAAATGAAAGTGATATGCCTATAAGAGAAGAAATAAAACACATGAAAAAACAAATTAAATATAAAGTAGAAGGAATAGAATCTTTAGCAACAACTCATTTTGGTAAGATTGCCTCGAGATATTATGCAACTAGAGATGATAAAAGTTTTGGAATACAACCATATGATGAAGATGGGAAAATTATACATATGATAGGAAATGCAGTTGTTAAAATTCATGGTGATGATTTAGTTATTAATAATCGACATTATACTGGAACAGAAGGTTTATGGGAATTATTGACAAAACATAATCCAACAAATTATAATGATGATGATCTAGAAAATATAAACAAATAGTAATTGATTCTAGTGTTGCATTTCATAATAATGATCCAAGTACAAGAAAACAAAAATCCAGTAAAGGTAAAAAATATAAAGAAATTATCAAACCTGTTTGGGATGAATATATAAAACCAACAAGACCTTCAAAAAAGACACCAAAATCTGGAGAAGGAATAAAGCTATATAACGAATTATCAAAAGAATACATATGGATGGATGATGTGAGAAAACTGATTGATCGCTTGATTGTTATTGATGGGGAAGAAAAATATGGAAATGATAACTTTTATAATGAGAAAGTAGGTATTATGGATATGATTAATTCTAAACTCATTCTAAACTCTACAATTTATACCTAATGATCCAAAAGGTATAGGTTATTTGATAAAGATATTGAATACGCTGCCACCAAAATTTAGGAATAGTGAAAAGTATGGAAAAGGATTAGTAAATGATTTGATTAATAAACTTCCATTTGAGTTGCATATTCCAGGATTTCAATATTGTGGTCCGGGTACAAAACTTCAAGAAAGATTAGAAAGAGGTGATAAAGGTATTAACCCATTAGATGAGGCTTGTAAAGTACATGATATATACTATAGGGATAATAAAGATACAGAATCAAGACATATTGCAGATAAGGAATTAGAAAATAAAGCTTGGGAAAGAGTTTTTGCTAAAGATGCTAATTTAATAACTGAAAAACTACCTGCTCTTGGAACTGCTTTAGTGATGAATACAAAAGTAAGGTTTGGTTTAGGTTTATAAGTAATGAAAGTAAGATTTGGTTTAGGTTTATAAGTATTTTTAGATTTAGGTTTATATGTACTTTTTATGGAAATTTTTCATAAAAAGCTTTTAATTATATAATAAATATGCAGTTAAAAGGTTTTACATTTACGATTCCTAATCAGGAACTTAAACAATTAAATATAGATCACATTTTAACTAACAAACAACTCAAACAAAAGGAAGCAAAAGTAAGTAAAGGACAATGTATGTCTCTATCTCTTTCTATACCACAACTTAAGAAAATAAACAAAGAAATGAAGGCAAATGATAATAAACTTCATTATGGTGGTTTTATATTTACTATTCCAACGATTTTAGCTTTAATAGGTGCTCTAGGTTCTGTTGCTGGAGGTGCGGCTGCTATTGCTAAGACTGTAGATGATGCAAAAAAGAATAAAATGGAATTAGTGGAACAAAAGCGACATAACTTAGCAATGGAAGAAAGGCAAGGTGGTAAGCTTTCAAAACACGTAAACTCCAAAACAGTAAAGAAAAAGAAGAAATTAAACCTTTAAGTAATTTCGATCTAATTCAACTTGTTAAAAAAATTAAGAAACTTTAGAGGTGTATTTATGAGTGATGAATTGCCTAAACAACCAAGCAAGAATGAGTGTGGTATTGTTAATTTTGATATGTCTAAAAATATAGGAACGCATTGGATTTGTTATTGGAAAAAAGAAAATAGAAAGTATGAGTTTGATTCATTTGGAGGTAATCCACCAAAAACACTCGTAAAATATCTTGGTCATAATATAGAGTACAATAGCAGCCGTATACAACATTTTAACGAGGTAATTTGTGGACATTTATGCATTACAGTGTTAAAAATGTTCACAGATGGGTATAGTTTTTCAGAAATTGTTAGTCAGGTGAATAGGAATAAGGATATTTGGAGAAGTTATATTTAAGTTTTTATGGGTTTATTTTATGTGCTTATTTCATAAAACGATTACAAATATTTTTTATAAAAAATATGGATAGGATAGAATCATATGAATTACAATCCTTTAAACCTAATCAAAAAAACAATCGAGAATTTAAATAAGCCAAACAGGTCTATTGAATTTGATATTGACGTGGGTGATGGCTTCATACATCCTTATTATGCTGATATTTATGTAACTTTTGAAATTAGAGGTAGAGACGATGATGGAGAATATACTGCTGGTCAAAATATTAGACTTATTAATAATTTCTTCCTACATTTGTTTTCTCAAATTCAAGTTAGTAAGCATGGACAGATATTAGATATTATAGATTATCCTGGTTTAACTTCAACAGCTGTAAACACATGTACGATTTCAAAACCAGAGGCAAATCACTATGATGAATGTGGATGGGAAGGAATTACGTGGGCAAGAACAGATGAAGAAATAGTGTTTTTGCTAAGACTTTTGCCAGGATTTTGTTCAGATTTTAAAGATATTATGTGGAAAGGAGGTTTGAAATATACATTCAAAAGAAGTGGTTTTGATGATAATGCATTTGCTATATGGAAAACAAAAAAGCAGGATGGAACATATGAAGACAATCAACCGCATCCACGTAAAGTTAAGATTACAAATATGGAGTTAAGAATGCCTATTGTTAATTTTGAACCTAACTATGCCACCTTGTTAAGATCTAATATGTTAAAAGAAGGTAAGATTCCTATTTCATTCAACACGTATCAAATGTTTCCAGAAGACTGTTAGTGGGAAGTATTTAGAATTCGATTTAAACAAACAATTTAACTCAAGTGAATTTGATATGCCTAATTTCGTGATTGCCTCTTTCCAAACTGATAGAAATGATAATCAAGAAAAAGATTCAAGCTATTTTGATTATTGTAAAGTTCAGAATATCCATTTTCGTAATTCTAGAAATGAATCTTTCCCATTAGAATCTTTAAACTTAGATTTTGCAAAACATAAGTATTTGAAAGTTTATGAAATGTATACGGTATATAAGCGAGCTACAATTGGAAATACTGAGATGTTTTATTATCCTAAAGAATTTTTAGAAAATAGGCCGATGTTCGTAACTAAACACAAGCAAGCATAAATCAGTAACTGTAAATGATGGAACCAATTTGAAATTAACTGTTGATTTTGAAAGCGATGTACCAGATAAAACAATTTGCTATGTTATGATTGGTAAGAAAAATTTAGAGTATGATGGTGAGAAAGAAAAAATAATTGAGAAGATATAAATCAATTATATGTTTGTTTAGTTTGTAAGTGTTTTTATGACAATATCAAAAACTTATTTAATAAAATGACTATTCCAGATAACATTCCACGTGAGAATTTAATTGTGTTAATTGAAGATACTATATTAAATCTTGAGAAGTTATTAATGAAAAACAAAAGGAAGTTTAAGAGAATAAAATGTGTTTATACTACTCTTATTACGTTATCAATTCTATTATCAGCTTCTACAGGATTCATCAATGTATTTATTCCTGCTACAGTGTATTCAATTATTACAACTGCATTTGCTTCGGCTTCTGCTGTTACCACTGTTCTATCAACACGGTTTAATATAGCTTCAAAGAAAGAATATTATAAAAATATGGTGAATCGAATTCGGCTGTTTAAAGATGAGCCTAATGTAACTAAGCTCATGAATGGTGAATTAACAGCTGAAAATGTAAGAGATATTGTTGACAGAATCAATGACATACTTAACGAAATTCAAGGCTATTGGAAACTGATTTTTAAAAAGTTTAATATAATAAATACGATGGCGAGTCATATTGAACTTTTAAATAAACTTGGAAATCTTGAACAAAAACAGGTTATTGGATTAAGAGAATTAGAATTAAATACAGAATATAAGATTGTAAAAATGGAAAAGATTAAAACTAAGTTTGGAAAGAGCATTTTAGTTGAGTGTGAGGAGTTTAAGATCTTTCTTCCACCTAGATTTACAAAACACTTAACAGATAAAATGGTTGATGAGATCGTTAAAGATGGAATAAAAATCAAATACACTGGTTTAAAAGATAATTATCCAACTGTTGAGTTTTGTATGTAAATTTCAAATAATGATCGGTTTTGTGAATCCAAAAATAATAAAAATGACCAAAAATATGTCATCAGAAGTAAAAAATGGAGTGGATAGAATGGATCCTCAAAAGAAATTTATACTTACTAATAATTTCAATGTAATTGTGAAAAATGTGCAAACCGAAGTTGAAATAGTTTTTGATATTAATGGCTGTCTATTCAGCTTGAATTATGATCAGTGGACAGAGTTTAAGAAGTTATTATTTCCTTTTGAGAACGAGGTTAGCAGAAGATTCCATTATGAGTATCCGAACTTGTAACTATCAATATACTAATTTGTAACTATTATGTAATTATGTAGAATTTAGTTAACTTTTATGGTAAAATCATAAAAGTGTTTTTGTAATTTTATTTTACTAAATTTAGTGATTTTTTATAACTAAATTTAGTGATTTTTCTTTTTGTAACCAAATTTAGTGATTTTTGAAGTCAAAACCGGTTATAACCAGATTTAATAATTTTTGAAGTCAAAAACGGTTATAACCAGATTTAATGATTTTTGAAGTCAAAACCGGTTATAACAAGATTTAATATTTTTCAAAGTCAAAACTGATTATAACCAGATTTAGTGATTTTTTGTAACTAGATTTAGTGATAGAATGCATTAGAAGTTATTATGAGTAAGATAGAAGTTATTTGAGATGTGATAGAAGTTATTTGGGATAGGGGGTGCGCTAGAAATTATTAGGGGTAGATTAGAAGTTATTAGAGATGATAGGGTGAAATATAGTTGAAATGGGCTAATAATAAATTTGTCTGTAGAATCCCCATTCCCTATCTACTCATATTAGATGTAAAACTGTTATATTGTAAAACGAAAAAAAATCATCAATATCAAACAATGAAATTTTTTAGCATATCTGACGACGTATGCGACCAAGTTCAGCAGTCAACGTGTTAATATTTTATTGTATTTAGAGAGTACGCATAAATTTATATTTAGTTACAATATGTTCTATAAAAGTAAATATGAGGAATTAATGGTATACTAAGTCCTCATATTTTTACGGCGCTAAACAGTTTGAATTTATAAGTAACTGTATTTTCTAAACTTCACTCTACTACTCATATTATAAACATAGTAAAATTTTAAACTGTTATTAACAAATTGTATTGGGTACCAATTTATTACCAGGAGTTCCATGTCTCACCAATTTATTAACATTTGCGCACATATATTTATGTTCACAAAATTTGCTAGATACTGATTTATCTTTATAATATTGCACGTAACATTGCCACACACGACCTTCTTCCTACCCATTTCTCAAAATCCCATGCGTTAATTCACATGTAAAAGAAGTCCGAGTACCTCTTCAGAAATTCGAGTCAGAGACATGAGACAGACCGACGTCTATTACTAACGGTAGTTCTGTGTGTATTAATAGTACCTAATCTCTATTTCTACATAATGTCTACATTACTTTACAAAGTGGTTCGTTTTCATCATTTGTAATTTAGTATTTTGCTTCTTTTTATTGCAAATGGAAATGGAACTTAAAAAATCATATGATTAGTTATATAAAGTAGTCAATGAATTTTAATTTTTACACCTCATAATTAACTTTAACCTAGACGTAAATCATAATAAATGAAAATAAAGTAATTTTCATACTTTTCTTATAATATGGAAGATAAAATAAAGAAATGGAAACAAATTCCTTCCCGATAATTGATATACGAGGGAAAAAACCGGGACTATTCCCATTTTTTATTTTCCTTCCCACCGGGAATATTCCCACTGCCCACCACTACTCTTGAATAAGTTGACATTGGTAAAACTTAACATTTTACAAATACAATAAACGAAAGAATTAACTGGAGTAATTTAATTTACGGTGGAAAACATAACTGATCTCAAAACAAAAGTACAAACAAAACACAAATCACTTTTTGTTCATTGTTATGCATATTATTATTATTATTATTAATATACAAGGTCGGTGGTAACCCATGCCTTCTACAAGTATACGCCAGTGGCTTAAAACACATTATAAATTCCCAATGGTCTTTGTTACCTGGGACTTTATGCTTGTGAAGAAGAAGAAGAAGAACTTGTTTTTAAATTAGCAGTTATTCTGTACCATGTTAAAACCTGATAATATATTTGATTGGAAGTACCGTCTATAATTGCTGGGAGAGTATCCTTGAAATATCGAGTATAGTGGCCGCAATGGCGAGTAAATCGTGTTTTTTTTTTTGCTCTGTGAGGACGAGAGTTGAGTAGAGCGTCTATATATATACACTACACTTACATGCTTTTTTCCTTTACACTTTTATACATTCCCTCCTTTTATCTACCCTTTTTTCCATTCAGTTTACACTCCTATTCTCTCGACCTTTTGGCCTGTCCAACTTGCCCTTCATCCCTCTTTAACTATTCGAACTTCTCTCCATATTTTGAACTTTTCCTATTATACCATACTTCTCCCTAGGTTTGCCTTTTTCCCGATTGCGATACTACTTTTTTTTCACGTATTTTTACTTTATCATACTTACCGCTTTGTATCTGTTTTACGACTTTGTACACATCTTGTCACTTTTTATCATTTTTCCACTAGTCAAGTCTTTACATTTTATGCGTTTAATTAACTTTCTAACTATCTAAATAAACGATATTTTGCAAAACTATTGTGATGCTTACTTCAACAAACAAATGCCAGGACAGTGATCTTGGCTAAGAAAATCGTAGAGTGATTAAAATAAGATGTTTCAACTTATTTTCCCGCTGAAATTGGTGTGACAACTAACGCCGCCACCCAAAGGTGTTCGGGAAGTATGAACTACTGAAAACAAAAACAAATCGTTTATGTTATTTGACCGTTCATAGCGGAAGCGACCAGTGAAAGCGGTAAATTTCAAATCTATTGTTATCACTCCACTGTGCAGATCTTTACGCGAAGAGGAGCAGCATTGGTTTTTATTGTGTACGCATTGGTCTCTGCTCAAAAATAAAAAAGTGCTTCTTTGTATATATATAAATTTTATAGTTTCATAATACCGAACACTATCAAGTGCGTTGTGTGTGCGAAATATAAAAAGGGACTAAGATGTCTCGTATTTTAGATTTCCTACAGGCAACGAAAGGTAAGTAGCTTTCAATTCCATACTTCAAATATGGAAAGTCTACAGGCAAAACTTATTTTCCAAATAAGATTAGAAGTGAAATGACACTTTTTAACTTTGGAGACGAAAGTTAGGTTTCCAAAACGTAAATAATGCCTACATGTAACTTGCTAAAGATTGGTCATCCCGCAGAATAGTCCGTCATGGAAGTTTATAATTTTATTTTTTATAATTTTACGGCATATGAGTGAGTGCATGTGATCACGGATTGTATAAGATACTAATTTCCATTGTTGGAGCATTTGTGTACAATGTAGGGAACAAGTATTTTGTGCTTACTTACTACAGTGATGTGCCGTAAACTATAATTTTACGTCTACGCGATTGTCTACTGTAATCTATACGTAATCTACATTACACCTTTTCTCGTGTAGACTAAGTAGACAACCACGATCAAATGTAAGGAAAAATTTCGTTGTTCGTTTAAGGGCCGCGGTGGCTCAGTGGTAGAGCGTTCACCTCTGGTGTTTGGGGTCCCGGGTTCAAACCCTGCTCCCGCAAAGTGAACTTTGTGGTGGACAAACACCGTGTGCGTTGGTTTTCTCGGGGTTCTCCCGTTTCCTCCCACTTTCTTCATTCCACCGTTTCATTCATTACTCATCATCACCGTCTCCTTTAGCATAACCGGCATAATCGTGGGACGTAAAACTCAAAAATTTCATTTTTTGTTGCTCGTTTGTTCATGTTTCCTCATTCAGTTTTTTGCTTCGGTGCAGCGAAAGATTAGGGAAACGACTAACGTATAAAAAGTAGAGGGAATTATCTAATCTGAAAGTGATACGGATGACAACGCTGAAGTTGCACTGTCGATGCTGCTGTAGTGTTTAACAAAGGTAGAAGAATGGATCCTATATCCTTTGTCTGTGCATACCGCTTCCTTAGATTTTCCAGTTCGAGTGCTGTTTTTATAATGAAACGTACAAAACTAATTCTCACCTGTGGGCTTTCAGTCTTGAAGCTGCCGTATTTGCCAATTTTTTCTTGCATATTTTACAAAATGCATAATATTTGTTATTTTCCTTCATCAAGACGAAACTAAGTATTCGAAAGTTACTATTCGCTGGTCTAGGTATTTTGTACGCAATTTCGCAAGGTAACGACAAAAGAAAGCTCCTTTATTGTCCACGACGCCATATTAAATTACGTGTTGTTGACATATTCTACATAGTCTACGTTGTTTACATTGTCTACGCATTGTTGACACGTAAACGTAAACTATCGTTTTTTACGCGTAGACGCACATCTCTGACTTACTAGGGATAAAATAGGCGAGAGTATGTTATGGCTGCTAGTTTAAACTAGTGAACTATTTTCGCACGATTTATGGTTACAAGTAAAGAGTTACTAATGTTAAATCATTGCATGCTCAAAATTATGTGATTTTATCGCATGCAATTTTTTCACTATTCTCGATATTGCGAATTCCCTGGGTCTCCTGCTTCTTACAAACGCACAGCCGCGTTTTTGCTCTGACTCTCTTAGATACCATTACAGCTTTGTTTTCGCCACCTGCCACATGTCGCTCGTGCTTTGTACTTCTGCTCTGATTCAGAAAGGTAGCGTTTACACATTTACTAACCATCTAACGTAAGTTCGTGCTTTCAAGCAGTGTTGTTTTTCGTACGTAAGGACGCACGTTTGTACTTGTAAGGGAAAGACATGAGTTTGCACGCCTATTATCAATCTGCACACCTGTGGATGGTGCTAAGCTGGCTTGTGCCGAAATAATTGTAATAGGCGAGCCAGCTTAGTACCAGTCCAGAGCGTCTTAGTGAATAATATGCAGATTTTTTTAACATACTATTCTCTAGGTGCACTGGATAGTATTTTCTTTTGTTTTATCAGAATTTCAACTTCCTCGAAATAAGAAGCTGTTTAAGCTTCGATACGCTCCGCCGCGCCAAAGCTAAGTATTTAGTGAACAAAATAAAACCTAACCTAATCATAAGTCGTCATTAGCACGTTGAAAATCTTGCGGGGATTAACAGAATAATGGCAATGAAAAGCTTTAGATAAACTTTGATTTGAATTTTGCATCTAGACCCAGGGTGTTATACATTGTAGTGCTTATTTGGTATTGGCTAAGAATATTGTAATTTTATGGTCAAAGTGACTTAGTGCGTATGAAAGAGAATTCTGTAGAATATTAGTTTCTATCATCGAAGCATATATCCAGCATCTTGGAAACCAGTGTGATATTTACAAATATAATGTTAGGCCATCTATACACTATAAGATAGATCCTAGAAAATCTCTTACGATTTGTCCTAGAGTCAAAATCTCAACGTGTATGGCATCAGATCGCATGTCATTTCGTGTGTTCTGAACGATCCTATGAGATTTCTCTTGCTTACAGCACGCTCTATTTCGGAAAGAAAATTTGTAAGATTTTGATTTAAGCGACATCAGGTGAGAGAAAGTGAAAACAAAACAAGTGAAAACACAACTGATGAGGTATCTTCTCATCGTGCAGGTTTACTTTAGGCGACTACTCGAAGTAATTGTTGATATATTATAATTTTTCACTGTTTCCTAAATGATTTGCGTTGGTCGACATGAAAATATCTTACATAGCATAGATAAAATCGCTCAAGGGCACCATCAAAAGCAATTGTTGATAAACCACAATACCTTTACGATTTGTGTACAAATACGGGGTCCAGATATATAGTATAAAAACTATAGTGCAAAAAACGCAAACCAAGTTGTGCTAGGTGGTTTCTAGAAAGTACGAATGCTAACTAACCGACTCAGAGCAGGGCGAAGCGAAGGCCCGAGTGTCTGCGGGGGGGGGGTGCGAACGAAGGAAACAGGCGCGTCAGTGATAGCTCGTGGACAAAAATTACTTTGGGATTCATTTAAACATATCTTAATTAATCTAATTAGCTTTCTCGGTATTCCAAGTTCTGTAAGAACGTTGTATAATGTTTCTCTCCTCACCGAGTCGTACGCCTTTCTAAAATCAATAAATATTTGATGCACCGGGCTGTCGTATTTCCACTTTCTTTCGAGTATTTGGCGAATAGTAAATGCTCAATCTTGCAAATGGTCAATCTTGCTATTAGAATGTTTGAAAGGATTTCATAGGAAGTTGACAGAAGAGAAATGCCTCGATAATTATGTTTACTAAGGTTGGCTTTTCTTTTTAGTATAGCGGTTAAGAGAAGTGAAACCTTAACCATTACTCAGCGGATATTCGACACTTAGACATAACAATGAACAAACAAGCGCGTCACCTGCAATTCGTAATAAAGAATGATATTTAGTATCTCTCCCAACTCGTTGCATGGCTCCAGAACGGAGTAGCTTGTTTTTTCCTAGATTGTGATAAAGGTAAAGAAAGCTTTCCTGCGGGAATTCTAACCCCCCTTCGCTATCTCAGACATATTTTCTGAAGTGAGTAACACTGGAAATCTTATATGCGTTGGGGAAGATACTAAATATCAGCCCGAAATAAATAAACTGAATTACAATTTACAATACGTGGTAGTTCAAGTTCAGGCAAATTGGAAACTGTTTTCTGTCGGCGTAATATTTCTGCACAGTATACAAAAGCTCTATATTATGGGTACAAGTGTAGCATTGCTAATGTAGAATCATTACAAGTGCTATAGGTAACCACGTATCTGCGAAACCCCACGAGATTTCACTACCATCGCGTACGCAAATACTCACCATCACTTTTGCGTCTGCTCCCTATAGGCACGCCCTCGAGGAAGCTCCTTGCTACGATTAAGCCCTAACTATATTAGTAGCATTGTTGATTTTACTGGCCACCCATACATGCATAGATAGATAAATATATAGATATATATAGTATGAAAGTAGATCTGGAAAGGTGGGGGGCGGTAGGTAGAGGTGTCACGTCACGCCGCTCCCCCTGTACTTTTTCCCTATATATATATATATATATATATATATATATATATATATATATATATATGCATTATCCTGACTTACGTACATGAACACCATCGGTGACATGCCTGTTCCCAACTCACCCACCCCGGCACTGCCGGTTGCGCAATATCTTCGCTTTATTCTGAGTCGATTAGTTAGCATTCGGTATGCTGAGTTTGAGAACTAATGGCTGGACTGTAGTTTGTTCGTGTGCGGTTAGATTTTCTCTTTCGTGATAGTGATCCTGCGATTGCTGAATTTTTGACCTCGTGTTTCCTATACTTTGGTGTCCTTTGTATCTGTAACTTGTGTTCATTTGTCAGTTTTTTGTGTTGTGTTCCTATCTAATCTATATTCTTGTTTTCCGCTTTGATAGCGGCAAATTCCGACGGTTCTGTGCCTAACCAGGCCACTTTGATGACTACTTCTACTTCTAATGCTTTGGTGATCGATTCTAAAGATCATCATTCAACTACTGCACCTACTGTTCCTAATAATGTTTGAACTGCTCATCATTTGGGCCCTTATATTGTTCATATCACGGATTCCGGCAGTATTGGTAGACAACATCCTAGGAAATAGGGTCGTTCATTACATACACATGGTTTTGCAGACGTATTGGATTTGAAACAAGCAGGTCGTAGCTTACTTAAAGTTTATTCTCGTACTGGTTCTGCAGCGAACCAATTCCTTACAAATCCGTTATTACAGGCAAATGACTGGAAAGCTTATATGCCTCACTATCAAGTTTCCCGCAAAGGTGTTATACGTAATGTGGACCCGTCTTTCAGTGAAGCCGATCTTCTGTCACATATAAAGAGTTCCGCTAAAATAACCCACGTGAGACGCATATTTCGTACCAATTCTTCTCCTGTTCCGAGTTCTGACCTTCCCTCTGCAGCGGTCAAGGGGGCTCCATCCCCCGCGCTCCCTCCCCGACTCCCCTCTACATCCTCTTCTTCCTCTCCGAAAACACCTACTAGTATAGTTTTAACCTTCAATACCAATATTCTGCCCGACTATTGTATCTTTTTTTACATGCGCCTTCCAGTGGCCACTTATATACCTAAACTCAAACAATGTTATAAATGCTTCCATTCGGGTCATTATTGTCAAAATTGTAAATGGCGCCCCCATTGCGCCACTTGTGGCTTAGAACGGCATACTTCATCTGTCTGTAAAGCACAACCTCATTGTCTCCATTGTTCAGGTGCTCATGTTGCCACATCTCGTACCTGTCCCGAACGAACCTTCCAAATCCAAATAAATCAACTTATGGCCCTGGAAAACCTCTCCTTTCAAGAAACCAAACGCCGCGTGCATAATACTACACCCTCTTCTGCTCCTTTGCCTCAATTCTCTACGCATTCCTCTACTTCTCCTCCTTCTTCTCACCACCCGTTATCTTTGCAGGCACTGCTAAACTTCCTCCTTCCGTTTTTACTATTGGCTCTACTTCTCCTGACATCCCGAAAGATACGATCTTTTGCTCACGTCCCTCCTAATCTTTATAAGAATCGGATTCAACCTGTTTCAAGGTCTTCGTCGCGCACGCATACTTCTCTTAAATCAGATTTTATTTTACATTAACCTTTTCGAGTATCCTCTTCAGTTCCTCTTCTCCTACCAAACTGAGTGGCACTAAACCCCTTTTCTCAAGTGCTCTTAAGACTATCCTTCAAGTTCTGGAAACACGTCCGTCAGTTTACCTCCCAAGAATTGAATACCTGTTTACAAATAAAGAAATATCTACCTTCACTTTCATTATGCAACTCTTAACTGTATCCCTTCCTACCATACTCCAATGAAACTTGCGTAGTTGCACTCTTAATATTTATGCTCTCCAAAAACTCTGTACCTACATTCACCTTGATTTTATATTCTTACAGGAAACATGGCTTAAAACTCCTTCTTCCCGTCTCCTTTCTAATTACAATTGGCTTCATGAACTTCGTGCTGATGACTACGGTGGCAGTTCCATCGGAATCCGTAAATCTCTTCCGTATTTTCTCCTTCCCACCCCCTTTCAACACTCCAAGATATATTGTCAGGCTGTTCGAGTTGGCTCTGCTAGCCTCTGACTGGATCTCTCTTTTTCAATCTTTACCCTCTCCGTGGTATCTTGGTGGTGACCTTAATTGTAATAATCCCCTCTGGGGGGCTACATTCGCCAATACGGCAGGTAATGAATTCTATGATGATTATTTTCATTCCTCTTGTTATCTTCTAAATCATGGGACCTCTAATCGTATTCCCCGTCCTTCTGAATCTCCTTCCTCCCATGTTCTCCTTCTCTCAGTCGACTCATCCGTTGAGATGTCTTCGCTGATGCTTTCGGCAGTGATCATTTCCCGCTTCTTATTCATGCGTCCTCCCCCCACCTCCCCCTCCCTCATTTACTCGCCTATCCACCTCTGTAGACTGGGCTCACTATCAAACTATCCTCCAACATTTACCATCAGCACCGCCTTCCACGTCTTCCCACGACCAAGCAATCCATTTTCGCCATAGAATTGCTATCAGCACCCGCCAATCACACCTACACCCTTCTATTTTTCCTTCTCCTACTCGCCGTTCCGCTCCCTCGTGGTGGACCTCTGAATGTCAAAAATAGATAAATCAACGTTTCCATGCTCAGCAAACCTATCTCTGAACCCGTTCCACATCTAATTTTCTTCTTTACCAACGTGCACAAGCTCTTGCCAAACGACATATCCGCCTCTCTCGTCGTTTACTCTGGGGACGTTTCTGTTCTATTCTTACTGCCGGTACTAAACCTTCTAAACTTTGGTCCATTTACCGTTCCCTTACTCGTCCGGTTCGTTCCCTTACATCTGGGATACATATTTCTTACTCATGGGTTTCCCAATTTCATGCCCAATTAGCCCCGGCCACGACTATGTTACCTCCCACGACTATGTTTCGTTTTCTCCTTTCTTTCAAGCTCCTACTGTTACGCCTCTGTATTAGCCATTTTCTGTACGTGAATAAACCATATCCTTTTAAAACCAAATAAAACCCCTGGGGTAGCTAATCATTACCATCCTATAGCTCTTTCTTCCTGTTTTGTAAAAGTCTTTGAGCATCTTCTTAAAAATCGAATACAATGGTTTGTGGAACATCATAATCTTCTGTCCCAATATCAGTTTGGATTTCGTGTGGGGCAATGTATGACTGTCTCACTACTTTGGTTTCTGATGTCTGGTTGGCCTGCACTCAACGCAAATCTTTGTTCGCAGTGTTTTTAGATCTTGAACGAGCCTATGATACTGTTTTTTTTATTATCTTTCAGACGAACTCTGACAACTAGGTCTTCCCCCGAAATCTATCCGTGTCATACATAATTTACTCATTAAGCGTACTGTTTACATCCGAATTGGTTACCAGTATACTACCTCCAGACTTACTTCCCAAAGCCTTCCTCAAGATCCTGTTTTAGCCCCCCCTTTTATTCAATTTATATATCGCTCGCCAAATCCGTCATCTTAGTAATACCGTTCGTGCTTTGTGCTTTGCAGATGATATTGTTGTGTATACTCCAACCTCTTCTCCTTCCCTAGCTCCAAACCTTCTTACTACGGCTTTCACATCCTTCGTCCTTTGGTGTGATAAATATAATTTTTCAGTTAACTGGACTAAAACACATCTTATGGAGTTTAGCCGGAAACGTTCTACTTCCCCTCTCCAATTAGTCATCCATGGCGTTTCAATACCTCAGGTCTCATCTGTTAAATATTTGGGCATGTACACTCATGTCCAAATTATTGTCGCATGTCTATAAATATGTTATTCTAGGAATATAATTTGATAACGCATTCGC
This sequence comes from Thermobia domestica, assembly GCF_964235325.1. Taxonomy (NCBI): domain Eukaryota; kingdom Metazoa; phylum Arthropoda; class Insecta; order Zygentoma; family Lepismatidae; genus Thermobia; species Thermobia domestica. Next base: position 267,745,749 of record NC_137460.1, on the reverse strand, counting down.
CCGGTATTTCTTATACTACTAGTATGTGTATAATCGGCAAAGACATGTATGTGGTAAATTTCGAGTCTAAAGAGCATTAAATAAGAACAATAAAACTTTCTTGTCCATTTAGCAACATTTTGTTTTACTCATTCTAATTTTCGTATTTATAATTTTTTCCTCTGAAGTTTACCACAAATATACATTTTCCGATTATACACATAGCATCAGTATTAAAAGTACACTGCAAAATCATTATCAAATTATATTCTTAGAAGAAGACAGATATAGATATGCGACAATCATTTTGGACATGAGTGTACAGGGATTCCTCTTTGCGTTGGACTCCTCACTTTCGATACCTACAAATTAAAACTGACCGTTATATTCATCTTTTCCGAATAATCAGTAATGCCCGTTGGAGTGTTGACATTCGTCACCTCCTTACCCTATTCCTTCAAGTTTACCTCCCTATGATTACCTATGGCATTTTCCTCCTTTTCCCGAAACCTGTCAAACGTATTAAAACCATCCAATCCCTTCAATATTGCACCCTCTGTTGTTCCCTCTTACTCCTTCCCAGTACTACCGCCACAGTTCTCTTTACGGACGAACGTTTCCCTCCCCTAACAATATATGTTAAATTCCTCAGTGATACCTTCTACCTTCCTTCCGCAGTACCTCCACTGTTTTCCTACCCAAACTCCAATTATTATCATACCTACATATATCATCTCATCATCGTCCCTATCAGTCCTCCCTTCCCTTTATTTGTTACAGTTATACCACTGTTCCCCTTCTCCTTCCCCTACTTTCTGGATCTCGGACTTCTTTGTCTTATTTGTATGATTATTTTCTTCCATCCTTAGATCTCAATATCGAACTTCCCCCTTACCATCCCTCTTCGATTGGTCTCCAATATTCCAGCCTTTATCTTTCGCTTTTCCATTTCCGGCTTTCTTTCTTCCCCTCCAACACCCGCTATTTATATACAGATGGCTCTAAATCAGGTGACTGTCGGTTCGGGTTTCTACGATTCTTTTCTCAATCAACATTTCAGTTACAAATTGCCCTCTTCTATTACTATCTTTCAAGCAGAAGCTTACTCTGTAGCTGCTGCCCTCCGTCACTCTCTTCAACATTCTTATGCTTTAGTATGTCTTGTTACTGATTCCAAATCCCTTTTCTTTCACATTAAACCATGCCCTTGGACTTCAACAACTGACCGTATTATTTTATAGATCAAATCGTTGGTAGCTCTACGTACCACTAGTGGCATTTCTACTTTCTTTTTATCAGTGAAAAGTCACGTGGGTGTCGTGAGTAGTGATGGGCAGTAGGAATATTCCCGGTGGGAAGGAATTTAAAAAAATGGGAATAATCCCGAAGATTTTTCCAGGTCTATAAATTCCCGGGAAGAAATTTATTTCCATTTCTTTACTTTATCTTCCAAAATCATATGACTAATTACTTTATTTTAATATATTATGATTTACTTCTAGGTTTTAAAGAATTTGGAGGTTAAAAAATTTAAAATTCTTTGACTGTGCTTTATATAACTAATAATATGATTTTTAAGTTCCATTTCCATTTGCACTAAAATGTAGGGTAATTGTTTAGTACCGGGGGCTAAAAGTAGCAAAATATAGGATGATTTACGGAAGAAATGAGTTGATAGTAGTGTTCAAGTAGTAAAAAAACTATCGAACACAATTTTTTTAGGGCAGTAGAGAATTTGTACAAACCGTAAATGTAAGTGCATTATTTGAGAAAAGAAAGTGAATTGTTGGTAACGAAGATAGAAAACAACGTGGCCTGCGGGGCTCTAACCCGCCTTCACTCGCTTGCGCTCGCTCTACAATGCTGTCTGAATTTAATGCTGTTAACGTAGTTTAACGTTTGAAACCATAAAACAAATTCATCTGAATAGAATATCGCAAAAAAGTAGGTGCAATATTTGGGCCCCCAAAGCTAAACAATAGCCAAATTTAGCAAAGTACTAATTTACAAATGATGAAAAGGATCCATTTTGCAAAGTAATGTAGAAATAGGGATGAACTACTATTTATAAATCCTGAACTACCGTTAGTAATAGACGTCAGTCTGTTTTCTCTCTCTGACTCGAATTTCTGAAGAGATACTCGGATTTCTTTTATATGTAAATTAACGCATGAGCTTTCGAGAAATGGGCAGGAAGAAAGGTCGTGTGTGCCAATGTTACATGCAAAATTATAAAGATAGGAAAGCATCTTGCAAATAATGTGAACATACATATTTATGCCCAAATGTTGATAAAATGGTGGGAAATGTGCCTTCTGACAGTTACCCAACCTAATTTGTTTATCACATTAAAAAATTTAATATGTTTATAATATGAGTAGTAGAGTCAAGTTTAGAAAATCCACTTACATGTAAATTTAAACTGTTTAGCGGTTGAAAAGGATATGGACTTACTATACCATTTTTGAAACATATTTACTTTCAAAGACTATATTGTAAATAAATATCCATTTATGCGTACTCTCTAAATATAATAAAATATTAACAAAATAACATAACATCGTTCAGAATAAATATTTTAAAGACTCCTTTGGAGACAACAGTAATAATATACTGTGATTCTGGGATGTAGGAAGAAACATCATTCCATGGAATTAATTCCCAAATTCATTATACATTATATCAAATGCCGTTCCTCTTTTCGCTCAAAGGAAATTCGGAAGGAGTTAGCGTCGTCAAAAATCGCAATATCATCGCTCAGGTTTTCAAAAATTGCTAGTGTCTAATTACTGACACAGGGCTCAACGAAGAAATCTTGCAGTATAGTTATAGGTAGGCCTATATTTCCTACTTATAATAAAATATTATCTTTTCCTACTTATAATAAAATATTATCTATGTTATCAATTTATTTTCATAATGAAACTTGTATAAAGCACGGAAAGCAATGGGTCCGACATTTTCGTCCGTTTTGGACAGATTTCCGTTTTATACAAATTTGAAGAGCAATAGAAAGACACACCGGGACTTTGAAAAGTTTTCGTTAATGCCAGGTTTCCACTTTATTGAAGTTCCGGTTTATACAAGTTTCATTATATTTTAAAATGTAACTTTAGTTTTGTCTCAATGCCATGTATAAAATATACAAAGACTTTATTAGTAGATGGAAAAATAGTATGTCAGATTTGAGAGTTTGGAAATTTGTGGGTGCAGAAGTTCTTTTTCAGTTATTTTTAAAATTTTATGTTTATCTACAAATTACTGCTACACATGTATTAAGTAAACAATTTAATACTGAAATCAATTAAGTATACGCTACGCTTCTGTAGGTGAATTAACGAACTGTTAAAAAAGAAGGAAACTGTATGAGATTTACATTTATTTTCATAGCGTTTCATACGAAATGGGATCGTAAAACTACGACAGCGCCTCTCTGTGGTGAACCACTCCAACTAACTGAGTGTTTACACTTTCTCTTCAAAGCGCTATGGTATTTCTATAGGGAAGAGTTGCATTTCTGGGTGTATATGCATTATAAGAGGGCTGACACTTCTACAAACAGGATCTGGACGCCATTTAAACATTGTGAAAATTTACGAATCAACCAGTGCTAGGTAGCCACTGAAAAGCACGAATGCGCGAGGGTGCAACAGGATGAGCCTGGGTGCGTCCGAAGGGGCAGGCGGGTTAGCGATGGTGCATGTGCACGTACCCGACGATAGTGCAAAAACTTTGTATCTCATAAAACTGCATGCCTTAAACCTTTACTGTGTATCTCGCACAACTGCAACGGGCATGCCTAATTTGTGAAGATACGACCCGCAAAACATAGTTTTTAACATCCTACGTTTACACTCCTAATAGGAGTTTTTAACTCTTAATAGAAGATTTTGTAATGCAAAAGCAAGTTGTGTAACGTACAAAAGCAAATTTAATGACGAAAATATACAATATTTTAATCACTTTCTCAGGGAAGAAAATTGGAACGAGCTTTATATACATAATGAGGTTAATGAAGCTTTCAGTTACTTCATTGACACCGTAAGATTCTATTTCGATCTAGCATTCCCTGTTGTAAAATGTGTAACTTCTCCAAAACAATCAAAACCCTGGGTAACACAAGGGATCAGAATAGCAAGTAAAAAAACGAGACAATTCTAAAACACAAGGAAATCTATCACCATATACAGAGACATATTACTAAAGATACCATAACATATACAAACGGGTTCTGAAAGCAGCAAAAAAATTACACAATGACACAATCATTAAAAATCAGATAAGTCGAAGGCGTTGTGGAAACTAGTGAAGAGCGAGTTAAGTTTTAACACTCGTAATGAAGACGGTAATTTAGAGGTAATTTAAAATGACAACATAATAAAAGATCCTCGTATAATTCCTGACCTATTTAATAACTATTACACCAACTTATCGCAAACGTACAATAATGATCCAGCATTGTCCACTTCGAAAATATTCTCAAATTTTGCAACAATACAATATACCTACATCCAGCTACTAATGAGCCATTCTATCGTCATAGGCAGGACATTTACACTACCTTTTTGATGCTTTAAAATTGCATATTTCTAAAAGTACAGCATAAATTCTGCTAATTGTATGAGATATGAGCAGTTCAGACTTTAAAGTATATGTATCTGATGCTTTCAGTATTTTTTTCTGTAAAGAGTAGGAAATATTAATCCCTAAACGTCTGTCACGGGCGGGGACAAAAAAGAGAAGTGACTTCTGAGACACCAAGTGAATGTTACAAAACTCTGCGAATTCTTAGCTCAAAATGTTTTTCTTTAAACGGAAATGTATAAATTAGAAATTTTTAAACTTCACATAAGAGAAATTTGCCGAACATTTATATTAAAAATAAACTAAACTTTACTGTGTCATGGGCAGGACACATGGTTGTCACGGACAGGACACCGTGTGAATCAACACACAAAATCTCAAGAATGATTTCAAAAATGAAATAAAATCGAAAATAAGTCAATTTCTTAGTACTTCCTTCATTGGAGCTCCAGGTTTTCACTTCTATTGGAATATACACCATAAGCTCCCCCCATTATAATTAATGTTCCCGTTGTTTCTGAGTAGAGACTATTAATTGAAGGATCCTTTAGTACTTCCTTCATTGGAGCTCCAGGTTTTACTAAACTGAAAATGGTGTAACTGTCATCCAGCGTATTGCTGAACATTTGAGCAATGTTTCTGCCATGACTATCAGCTAAAATTGTAATAGGACTTTTAACATACCTTAAACCGGATCCTTCTACAGACCCTGCAGCAGGATCCAGCGACTTGGAAGAAAAGTTCGGTGTGATACCACTACACTTTAATTTTACAATTGAACTACCCCCCTTATTGTCCTCAGAGCCCATTTTCATTTCACTCATTATATTTTCACTTGACTTTCTCATATTACTACACGCACTACTAGTACTCGTTTCAGCACGTACACTTTTCACAACTAAACTATTGCTCTCTTTACTCTCATTTGGGATTTCAACTATAGCATTATTAAATGTTTCCTTCCTTGCACTTCTTCTCACACTGTTAGCAATAAGCACTTCATTTACTTCGTTTCTTTCTTCCCTTGCACTACTTACAGGTATGTTACATACCCTTTTTGGTCTTAAACCAATAGATCTAATTGCGTATAAACACGGCGTCCGGATGTATGCTACAGTGCTAGGTGCATCCGGAGGAAGCAGGCGTGTCAGCGATTTTGGATATGCGATTTGGTAGTGAAACAGATGTTTTTGGCAATGATACTAGCTTGAATGGCACTTCATATTAGTAAAGCTCCACTTGTAAACAGTATACTGTGTCTTTCACACAATTTCAACAACTAACATTCGTTATTTTTGTATAATTCTATAAAACGCAAACAAGATATGTCACAATCTTGACATATACGCGCTATTACCACACTGTCTTTCTCACCACTAAATCATAGCAAGTGTACTTCTCCGCCAAATAGTCACTTCCGCCTCCACATACAGTAACCTTTACTATATCAAACAGCCTACAGGAATCACTATTCCCTTCACCTGACTTTAACTTACTCTTCCTCTCAAACCAAAATAAATTCTCCAATTCACCCTGTAAATTTCCAAAAATTGGTCCGGCGATACAACACTTACGCGGTGAAGTCCTTGCACAAGCACAAAGTACAGGGATTTAGTAAACGTTCCCTTGAACGTAAGCACCAGAAGCCATAAACACAACCTATACAAACCAGTGAAGTGCAAGGTGCACGTAACCATGTGTATGGAATACTTACCCTTGCACTTTCAATTCCATACTCTTGATTTTCCTAGATATGTTAATGGCACCCACGGAACAGTCAGAATATTATTCAGATAGTCACGAAAATTAGCATGTTGTGCATGTTTTTTTTTTGTTTTTTTTAAAACTAGATTTAAAATTTACATTTTATAATCAGCTTAACCATGAAAAATTGTTTCAAAGGAACTATGGCTTAAATTACTGTTTAACTGCTGAAATATAATATACATTTTAGACAAGTTAATTCATTTAAAATATCCAGATACAATTATAAATACAAAATATTCAATTTACTTTTATATGTGACTCGTTTGATTGGTTGCTGGAATCTTTCCAATCTTCATTCAAATAATGCACAAACAACACATCAACCGATAACACACAATATGGCGTATGTTCACGTTACCTTATTGTCATGGGTACATTCTTTGGTACGAACTTACTGTACCCATAAATTTTCCATGTACCCACTAATTCATGGGTAAGAGGCTGAGATGCGGTGTGTACCCACTAAAGTCTTCGGTACATTGAATTCTCATAGGTACATCAGCGAAGTACCTTATATTTCATGGGTACTTGTGCAAAATCATGGATACTGTTTTTAGAGTGTATCAGCAGTGGAACAACTGAACGGTCGAAGATTTATCGTGAGTAAGTGAAACATTAATTATTCGAGCCACCTAGCCACTTTTTGTTGAAGGAAAGTAAATAGAAATGAAATGAAAGGTTGAAACAATCAAATAAAATTGAACAAATCTACTTGACCGCTTGTAATCTCTTAATATTCACTTAATTTGTGTAATTCAGATTCAGCAACACGTTCTTTGCACAGTTTAATTAGGTTTTTTTGATTTGTATCGTAAAGTAGTTTCTTTTTTATTCGTTAATATTAGTGTTGAAATTAACCATCTTCACATATTTCTATTTTACGGTCAACCGTATGTGCCCAGCTTCGGGTTTTGGATAAGATATAAGTTCGGATTAATTGTGATTTACCGTAGTAAAGCTGGGGTGAATGCATAGGTTTATAGAATTTTAACAACGGCAAAAAAACACAATTACAAACACATGGCGACCATGACAGGAAAAAATCATCAATCTTCGGGTGTAATTGTGCCCGAAGATACTACTGATTTACTTGGTAAACCCGACAGTATTTAGAACAGGTATTGTAGTATTTGCGTATAGAATCCAAAGTTTGAGTCACGTAGTATATGTAGCAGACTAGTTAAATTTAGTTTCCTTGGAAATTGTTCAAACTCGTGAAAAAGGAAAGAGAAAATAATAAGCAGGCTTTAAATAACATAAAGTAAATTTAATTAGTATAGGAATATTACTAGTATAAGTTTTTCGTAAGACATTAAAATATAACATTTTTATCTTTGTTCGCAAAATTGTTCTCCCCTCAACTTCCAATATTACGCACAGATGAATACACACCAATCAGCTGATCACAGACGAACACACACCAATGTAGACATAACCTTCTGTTTGCACCGTTATTTATACTTATGCTAAGAATATTGTGAGAAAATAATTATAGAATACGTGTTAAGATATGTTAAAATAAATTAATAAGTTTTAAGAAGTGTCAAAAAAGAGAAGGTTTTGTGCAATTGAAATAATGACACATTAGTTTCAGAAAGTCGTTTGTTTACACTTTATTGTTGAAGTTAGGCGTTCGTATTTTTCACTTTTATATTGTGAATTAGTTGTTTGTAACTTAAATAAATATTACATTACATTAGAACAAATTCAAGCATTGTTAGAGAAACAGTCTGGTAAATTAGAGCAGAAACTAGAAAATAACAGTGAACGTTTAGAACATAAAATTGAAAGCAATAGAGAATGAGTAGATGAATTAATAGGTGAATGCAAACAGTCAATAACAGAATCAGCAAAAGAATGTAAACAGTGCATAACCAAATTAGCGAAAGAGTAGACGTAGAATTGAGTTGAATTAGAAAGTAGACTTGAAGGTTTGAGTAGTACGATTACTGATTACTGAATTCAGTAATACGATTACTGAAATACGTTTGGAATTAACTAGCCTAACCAAACGCGTTGAATCACTTAGCGAAGAATATAGGAAAAGTGTTGGGCTATTACAGACATCCATACAAGCGGTAGAGATAGAGTGTAGGCAGACCACCGACGCCCAACAGCGTGATATTGATACTTTGAAACAGGAAGAGCAAGGGCTAAAAGGCCAAGAAGAGAAAATAGAAGAACACCAGGTGTTCACAAACAGAAAATGCGAGATTGTTAGTTTTTGTATGAACAGACAGGAAAGTGCCGTACGCGAATTTAACGGATATGTAAAGGAACTCGCGGAAAGGACAGGTGAGATAGGTGAAGAAGTACAAGGCCAACGGCAAATTCTAAAACTTAACAGTGAACGGTCAGATGGAACCGAACAAACCTTAGAAAGTTTCAGTGAACACCATAAAGCTACTGTTGAAATGATAATGGAGCATTTTGAGAAATTGCCCGCTGTTATCGTAAAATCCGAACATGATCAAAATATTACTCAGGAAATGCATAGATTAGAGAGAATAAATCGTGAATTATTAGTACGACAGGAACAAATTGATAAATTGCGACAATTCCATATTGATACACGCACGTCACCACGTAAAGAGAATCAGTTCGATCATGTGTACCACGGCTCACATTATCAAAGTGAAGGATTCGAATCCGACGGCCCCCTAGTGTATTTATGAATATGTAATATTTGGCATAATTTGAATGAAATTTGTCGTAATATCCTCATATATATATATATATACCTTCTGCGTGTGAGTGCCCCCTCCAAATATACAGAGAAATGGGCGCCCTTGCGTAGTACTATATACCTAGGTACTTGCTAGAATTACAGAAGGTTAATCGCTTTTTACCCACCCATTTTCGGTTCGGTGCTGCCATCTGGCGTATGATACTGGAATTATGGTCTCCTTACAAGGGCAGTGTTTGTCTGACCTGGTATACTAGCAGACACAGTTAAAGATGCTTTTGTCATGGAATCTGGAAAGTCCTCAAAACTTTCCCTTCTGTTCTTTGTGATATTTGTTAGAGATTTATGACCCCGTTACCTGAAAACCAACGTTGCTACTTCCGTCTATTGTCCCTTTGTTTTATCTTCCATTCATTGTTTTTTTTTTAATACTGAATTTTGTTGTTTATGAAATGTTACGGAAGTACGGCAACATTGAAGAGAATGACAGCGCAAGTGCTTAGTGATGGGTAAATTCCCGGGAAGATATTTTTCGGGAATATTCCCAGGGAAGATTCCCAAAATGGGAATTCATGTTCAATTAAAAAGAAAATTGCATTATATTGCTATATTATGGTTTCAAAGTTAAATTAATTTTTATATCACAGCATATTATTACTGTTGTCCACAGAGGATTCTTTAAAATCTATATAATCTGAACGGTACTATGTTACTTTATTAACACTTTATTATATTTAGAGAGTACGTTGAACTGTTTATGTATTTACAATATGTTCTATCAAATAAATATGTGTGAAAGAAATATATAGTAAATTATATAGTAACAATTTAAATGTAAATGTAAATGGATTTGCTCAACTTGACTCTATTACTGATATTATAAACACATTAAATTTATAAATGTTATAAACCAATTAGATTGGGTAAATGCTAGAAGATACATGTCTCATCAATTTATCAACATTTGCGCATACATATTTATTTTCACAAAATTTGCAAGATACTTACTTATCATTATATTTTAGCACGTAACATTGCCATACAAGACCTTTCATTCTACCTATTTCTCGAAATTCCGTACGTTAATTCACATGTAAAAGAAGTCCGAGTACCAAGGTGACCAGAATTTTCACTTGCGAAAACGGGACGCATAAGAATCAGCTGTGGAGGGGGAGTATCTGACTTCCAGATTGCATTTTGGGACTCAGCAGTTTTCTCAATTTACTAAATACACAAGTAAGAGTGATAACACACCGTTTCTAATATTACGTGTACCACACAACAAATAATGGTTCCCGATTGCAAGTTCTACCAGACAATTCTTTTAACTAGTTGAACACTCAGAATTCCCACTTGAACCACGAACACTCAATTCCCATTTGCATTGATGATTTATATTTTGAATAATAATTACTGGACACCTAGGTCATTTTTACTTAAAACGGGACATTTAGGCGTCCCGTTCGAGAATCAGAAAAAACGGGACAACGGTTAAAAAAAGGATTATCCCGGCTAAAACGGGACGTCTGGTCACCTTGCCGAGTACCTCTTCAGAAATTCGAGTCAGAGAGTGGAGACAGGCCGACGTCTATTACTAATGGCGGTTCAGGGTGTATTAATAGTACTTCATCTCTATTTCCACATAATTCTAAATTACCTTACAAAATCGTTCCTTTTCATCACTTGTAAATTAGTACTTTGCTAATATTGGCTGTTCTTTAGCATTGGGTCCAGCTTCTGTACCTACTTTTTTGCGATATTCTATTCCGATGCGGTTGTTTTATGGTCTCATACGTTAAATTATGTTACCAACATTAAATTCAGACAGCATTGCAGAGCGCTCGTTAGCGAATGAAGGCGCTTAGAGCTCACATGGCACGTTGTTTTCTGTCTTCGTTACCAACAATTCACTTTCCTTTCTAACACAAATCACTTCCACTTACCTTTCCGTTTTGTATAGATCTCCTACTGCCCTAAAAAAAAAATGTGTTCGATACTTTCTTGACTACTTGAACATCGCTATCAACTCATTTCTTCCGTAAATCATCCTAATTTTTGCTAGTTTTTGGCGCCCCAATACTAAACAATTACCTTACATTTTGGTGCAAATGGAAATGGATCTTAAAAAATCATATTATTAGTTATATAAAGTACCGTCAAATAATTTTAACTTTTTTAACCGCCAAATTCTTTAAAACCTAGAAGCAAATCCCATAATGTATTAAATTAAAGTAATTAGTCATATGGTTCTTATAATTTGGAAGTAAAGTAGAGAAATGGAAATAAATTCCTTCCCGGGAATGTATATACCAGGGGAAAAACCGGGAATATTCCCATTTTTAAATTCCTTCCCACCGGGAATATTCCCACTGCACATCACTACACGTGGTGCTTAAGAACAGACCTGGGTTGTGTGGGGGGAAATGTGTAGTGTTTGGGGCAAGAGATCTCTAAGTTTGTCTCCAATAGTTACCGTAGGTTCGTAAGTGATGGTAGTGACTGTTATCAAATGGCACCGAAAATCAACGTCTTATTCCACGAGACGCTTACACATACACACAAAAGCCACGACCAGTTATTGTTGTCAAGTGGTAAAATTGTGTTAAAATATTAAATTGTTCGCACTAACAATCTAAAGTCGCGGAAGAAGTCACAATCAAAAGTAGCACTTGAAGCAATAATAGGACGTATATTAAATAAAATTAGTATACGCAACGGGAGTTCGACAGTCAATCAAACCGCAATGGCATACAGAAATACAGGATTTGCTATTCCGGCTAAAACGATAAAGATGGATGGATACCTTCTGAAACACGAGAATACCTCTATGTAAGAGTGAGCTACACTAGCGACAAAAGATCTCAATTGAACAAAATCTGAACTAAAACAGAAAACTTTCGGGTGCCATTTCACTTTCCTCCGGCTGTAGTGATGGGCAAAATGATTCATTTCGGAGAATCGATTCATTTACTCTGATTCACTAAAATGATTCGATCATTTAATTCGTTCATATGAATTGGTTGTCAGCGCATACCCTTCGCGCAAGTGAATTGGTTGGGAATGATTCGCTCATTGAATCAGTTAGGTTTCTGCGCATTCCCTTCGCGCAAGTGAATTGGTTGGGAATGATTCGCTCATTGAATCAGTTAGGTTTCCGCGCATGCATTTTGCGCAGGAGAATTATTCGATCATACGAATCGTTTGTCTGCTGCAACTCAAATGAATTGCTTGTGACGAAATACAATCTCTCTTTCTCTTGTCAACCACCTTTGCCATGTGACACGGGCAGCATTGCATTGGGTCCACAACAGCTCTGAAACGTGTTTCAAGCTTCATTGTCACTACGAAGTTAGCATATGCCCTTCCTCCCTCGCATTCTTAATTGTTTCAGAAACTAGTATTTGCGTCGGAGCGGTCAAAACTTGAAAGTGTTGCAATCTTCATTTTTTATTACCAAGTTCAATTTCCGAGAAAACATGCTTTGTTCAAAGTGATCCATCAGAAGCCCGTATACCGTAAATCATATTTAGCCCTTTAAACCAGAACGTTATACAGAAAAGTTAAATTGATGCAAAAACTATAATTTTATTAGGTAGCGCATTTTATTCGTTTCTGCGTAAATGATCTGTTTCTTGCTGCAAGCACCAAACATCTCCCATTACCATTTTACTGATCGAAAAAATTGAAACTCAAGTGCCCTAGTATTGCACCATGACAAGCATGAAGTATACGTGGACCAGATATACTTCCATCGAGGTACGCATCGTTAACAGCGAACGTTAAAAAAAAAAATCTGTAGAGTAGGCCAGGCCCGTATTCACGGGGGGCAATGGGCCGCCCCCCTAAATTTTTACTGCTCCCCCTAGGATTTTCACGGTAGGCTTGCAAATGAATTATAGTGATGAACTATCATATGATTTGTTCGCCGCCCTAACTTCTACCGGGCCCCCCTAAAATTTTGAGCTGGCTACGAGCCTGGAGCAGGCCCGTAATTAGGGAGGGCCACCAGCCAGGAGTCTTAATATCCCCTGTGGGCAACTGAAGCCCCCGCGATTACCTTGAACTTTACCTGAAACTTTTAGTTGTTTCTTTAGATAAATATGTCTTAAAAATAACAAGTCAAGAATAAAAACGAAAAGGGTCAAGTGAATCGGGCTAGGTACAGGCCTGATTTATGAACTTTCTCCGAGATAATTTTAGAACAACTGTCTTTCTATCTCTAGTTTTTTTATATTGTATTATTATGGATAGAGATATAGAACCTTAAGGTGGATGTGTAACTTTCATGTTTTTACTTGTAAATACTAATAGCACTATACGATAGTGTGCTCATTTCTGGTATGTAGCTTCTCACATTTTCTTATCCCGAGTCTTACGATCTCTGTAAAGGATAAACCGTGTTCATGAACACTAGCGCAAATCCTGGGGGGTTGAGGGGGACATGTTCCCTCCAATCTTGGAACTGCAAGAGACTGTCCCCCAATAATCCGATTTGAAATGTAACTTTTAGGGAAATGTGTGATGATTTGTGTCCGATTGCCACAAAGGAAAGTGAGATGAAATTGATGTCCCCCCAGAATAAGACTCAAATTTGCACGCCTCCCAATGTTGAAGACAACTCTTCTACCTGATCCTCCGCAGGATTGTTTTTTAACTTCGTAAATATTTTGAGCATCGCTTAACAACAACAACAAAAAAAGTCTTACTTGTCCCCCAATGTTCAAGACAGATTTGCGCCGCTGTTCATGAATATATATTTTCAGGAGGGATGGAGCCGTAATAATCGGCGATGTAAGTCGGGGATCCTGTCCCCGCTATTTGAAGTTCTTATTATTTATTAGGCATACTGATTTGTTAAATTACCCTGTTATTAATTTTGCGCATGTAAGATTTGCACATGTAAAATTTCAGATTAGAAGCAAATTTCTTTTCATGTTCTCCCATTTATAAAGTGCAAGTGATTTTCAAGAAGTAAAATTCATTTAATTAAAACGACTAAAATAGTTGGCAGTGTACAATTCATAATATCTTTCACATGGTCAGATTAGGCTGGGCGCTTGAATGAAGAATAGCAAATACAACGTAAGCCACTGAAGTGACCACGAAATGGGTCAATATATAATTATGATAATTACTAAAATTTTAGGTCTAATACGTCTTTGTTGAAATCGAAATATCTAGAAATTTTTCATCTCGTCTCGATTTTTGTCTACAAAACGAGAGGAGAACTACTGTATATTTTCAAATTTAAGACGAGACGAGAAACATGACATCTCGATAAACAAAAACGAGACGAGAGGAGACATTTCTCAAGTATCGTCGACAATACTATTTCACCCAAGTGTAAGACCTCAAACACTGTTTTAATGTTACAGGATTCGTAATATAAAAACTATAAATTGATAAAGTGATTGCACGAACACAATGAAGAGTATTTATCAAAGAGGTAGATTTGGATTTGGAATGTAGATTCAGAAATTGCCTACACTGAAGAGATTTGGAAATGTACATTCAGAAATTGCCTACACTGGAAGTGCACTTTTGGACAGGCATTTAAATCTAAGCTTACTTTCCAGAGTACGTACAGAAGTGTATCAGAAAGAGCAAGCAAGGTGAAAATTTCGAACCAAGAAGATGAGCCCATTCGGAAAAGACCCGTACCACCTTCATCTTCAATATGGGCGGACTTCGATGAAGAAGTTGGACAGCTTTTGAACTCTGAAAATCCAACTGCAGCTGGAATTATTGAGCTCAACAAGTACCTGGATGAGCCATTAATTATTCGTACAGATGATCCACTTGCGTGGTGGAAGAGAAAACAATTTGCATATCCTCGTCTTTTTCAAGTAATGAAGAGAAGATTAGCTATTCCGCCAAGTTCTGTTCCGTGTGAACGAGTATTTTCGAAAACTGGACAAATACTTACTGAAAGACGAAATAGGTTGTCTTCTCAGAAAGTATCCATGCTCGTGTTTCTTCACGTAAATATGTAAAATCTGTGATGTACAGTGTAAATAGTGTTTTGTGTAAATATTTTAGTGCTGCTTAAATATACTGCTTAAATGCTGAATCTGTTTTAAGTTCAGTGTAGTGTATCCAGTTATCATAGATATAAATGATAAGACCACTTCGTGTAGCAAGTGCACTTAAAAGTGATGAGAAATAAGCCTATTTTATATAGCGCACATTACCTTAATAATCGCTCAAGAGCATATTAAAACCAACAGTAAAATTACATTACACATGAGCGAGCAACACTTTCAGTACTTGCGGATCCTGAGATAGCGAACAGTACAGAGATCGTGGCAAGCAGCAGGTAAGTATTTTAAAATTACTTTGTTTCCAGTAACGCGACTTCCATCCTTTCAGTTTCCACGTCGTCTGTGTATGTACACCGCATATGGGGAGGATGGACGTCTAGCCTGAGGCTACCTTGTCCAATGACTATATTTGTTTATTTTGTGTGTGTATATGACTCTTCATTGTATTGTGCGAAGCGGAACCCTGTTAAGATAGTGCGGTAGCACACGTTTCCTTCATTTCTCTCTCTCTTCTCCCACAACCCTTGCTTTGTAAGAGCATCTGCAAAAGCAACACTACCAATTCGCTCACTGCAATTTGATTCATAATTCTTACATTTCGATCTCAGCGAACAATTCAGTGAAAAGTAGAAATGATTCACTTGAAGAATCGATTCATTTCTGGAAAGAATCATAATCCATTTGATTCACAGCATGATTCGTTCATAATGATCGAATCGTTCATGATCGACACAACCCTATCCGGCTGCTACAAACAAACAAACAATTGCCGAGGGAGCGATCGTGGCTAAGGAAATAAGAAACTGCAGAAGATGATGATTTTAAATATAAATTGCTTTTGTGAACGTTCTTGTAAATCATTTCATTAACACTAGCAACATAAAATATAAGAGCAGTGTTAAATTCTTATTATATTTCAATTCACAATGGCTGATGAGGCGTCTGTTAAGTTGGAATTGATGTGCAAAGAAGAAATTGCTTTTGACTTACCTCAGGAAGATCCACTCGAAGGGAAAGGGTGGACATACGAACTGATGACTGACAAGAAAGAGTTAATATTATGCACAACGAAAGGAGAGGAAACAACGGACAAGGATACAGCTATGTGTTCTTTGGATGTGAAACTAAACGTTGATAGGGTGAAATCAGAATTTGCAGTAGAAGATCCTGAATTTGAAAGGAATATAGAGACGCCTGGAAAAATAGTGGTTCAGGAGACTTGCGCGTCGTACTCTAATGACTCCCAACAATTAACAACAAAAAGTTTAAATTCATTTCGCCCAGAAAGGTAATGTTCAATTTTTCATATACTAATTGGCTCAGATTGATAAAATGGTTACACGCGTTCGGAAAGTTTGTTGGTTAAAAGCAATACTTCACGAGAAATATTTAGGTATGGGAGACATCTCGAAAGTAAGTTGGTAACCTACAATTTGGAAATGGCATGGTGCCAGTGGCGTAGGGAAGGGGGGGGCCCGGAGGGGCCGGGCCCCCCCCAAAGAGGTCCGACAATGTACTTTGGTACTTTGATGTTTGTAATTTTGTATATATTTTTATGCATATATATCTTTTTGTTTGTAATTTTTCTATATGTACCTATAACAGCACTTGGGCCCCCCCCAAACACACATCCTGGCTACGCTACTGCATGGTGCAGATAGACCAGCTGTATACCAAATAAAAATAAGATCGATACGACTCATACAAATCTTATGTAGTTCAGACCTTGATAAACTAATTATTTCTTTATTATTGGTTACACACTTCTCACTAATTGTTGCACACATTTAAAATATGGGTGCTCGACAATATTGTTTTATTTATATAGAGACTTATGTAAAATAAGAAATCGTGAGAATGGTATTTATCCTAATATTTTCCAAATTTGGCCTATGTTTAGCAGAAGGGGTCCAACTCTTTTCTCTAAAAAATGTTACAATTTTGGTAATTTCTTTTCACATTCGGTTAGTTTAGGGTAGGGTTGGTTAGTTTAAGTTAGGTTAGGCTAGTTTAGGTTACGGTAGGTTAGTTTAGTTTATGTTATATTAGTGTAGGAGTCCCGCATAATTTTCCAAAAAAACGATAGAATTTCGCTTATTTCTACTAATATTACGTTAGTTTAGGTTAGTTCAGGTTAGCTTACGTTAGTTTATGTTAGGTTAGATTTTGTTACTTTATGTTACGTCTAAGTAATTACATCACTCATTTCTCCTGTAAATTTTGCGTTTTTTACGTGCTTCTGGACCCCTTGTACTAAACATACCACCCAAATTTAAACGTGGAATGTATTATATTGGAACAAAAACTATGGACGTTTGTGTTTTTACTTAGAATTTAGCTTAAATGTGTCTAGCCTCATTTTTCCGGAGGGCTTCTAAAGACATTAGTAAAATACAAGATAAAGAATATTTTAACCACCAATGGATGTTCATAAATTGTAGAGGTCCATACATTAAACCATTTCATAGCTGCACACACTTCTTTCAAGGAAGTCGACTTTTTACATTCCCAGGAATCGTTTCTAGAGTATGGACTTAAATTTCTCAATATATTATCACTTTAGGGGCTTAGTGGACGTACATGATATGTGAATTATTGTACAAACAACGCTAACTAGCATGTGCTAGATGGCCGGTAAAAATAAGATTGCAATGCAGATTAGGGCATTACGCAGAATGTTGGTAAACGAGGATAGCGCAAAATTCTGTATTTAGGATAAACTTACATGTTGAATGTGTTCTTGTACGTTCCTAAGTATTTTATAGGTAACATCCTTAAATGCTTTATTTGCTTGTATATTTGTGTTCCAAATTAACACAGTATATTAGGGACGTAATTCCTTAATTATATGAATTCCTTCCTTCGCAAACGTTTTTCTAGTTTTGTGTCATGATTGGCCAAATTAAATTTTGATATTTCATTTCGCTTACAGTGGTAACTAGCTACCGTAACACGGGGTTACTTTCCACATCGGGCATTACTTCCCACAAAATATGAAAAGAGATTCAGTTATCTGTTAGCAAAACCATGAACTGTAAATAGGTTGGTGGTAGTTCATATTTTTCTCACTGGGTGTCTCTGTACAGTCATATCGTACTCTGTTACTGCGGCGTCATATATTCAGTCTGCTTGTATGTGTGGAATGCGGTGAGCGGGTAATTGAATTTTTGTTTCATGGCGACGATCGTGGCAACTATTCTACAACCAAATTTACTGTATTAATAACTTAGTTCTTTTCATTTTTAGTACTTAAGTTGAACAAATTAGGATTTGTGCTTTTTACAATCTAGAAATTTATAAGAAAATCCTTAGGTGGTGACTACAAAGAAAGTTTCAATTCGTTCTATTTAAAGCGCTTTCCGATTCGATTTTTTTTTTTTGCGCTGCTCTTAGCCTATCGTAGAAGTATGTATTTGTCATCCAGTTATTCCTAGTAGAAGAGGCAAGTAGCTCGCGAGTATATATATATATATATATTTTTTTTTTTTTTAATGAAGAAGGAAGTATTAATGTCCGTAATGACAAACAATGAGAGAAATTTTGTTCCTAGCATTAAACTTTTTCAAACTTCGTGATCAGAACGGTTCCTACTCTGCGGATGATATAATTTGAGATAGTTTCATTTCTTTTAGGCGAGTGAAATGAATTGAGGTCTTATTTGAATATATATAGGAACATAAAAATATATCAGGTACAAAGCATGAAAAATTTCTCAACCATTCTATTTTTTACATCTTTCAAACTTTAACAGCTATTGCCAGTTATTTTGCTTCTAACTGCAGTGAATGTAATTTGAGATAACGTCTTTCTTATTAGGTGAGCGAAATAAATTTTGTTACTCTGCTTTTAGATTTTAGATAGAAGTGAGATTGGCCATAGATATAAGTCCCGCAGGATTTTCTGTTTTTTATTTAAGAACAGTTTTGGAATAGAAGATTAAGAATAGATTTATCAATACAAAATAACTATGCAAAGTATCTCTTTTGACAAAATAGAATCTTAATAAGTTTTAAAAATGTGCCCGACGTCGGTTTCTTCTTTTTGGGTTCCCTTTAAAGCGGGGTGGTCATTATGACTACAATTCGATTTCTTAGTAAAGTTAATTTCAATTTTTGGTGTGGTTTATCAGATTATGTTCTCGTTGTACTTTTGAAAAGGGTATTTTACAAACGACTTTTCGTTCTTCTATATAGAACTCCTGTAGAACTTCTATATAGATCACCATTATTATTTATATTCATTTCAGAGCGATGTTAAATCAAATTTCATTGTGGGTTAATGAGATGTACTCATAAAATGCCAGCGAAGCGTTATTTATTTTTTTATAAAAATTAGCCCTTTTAGGGTCCAGATTAAGAATATCATAAATACGATATTATTAAGTACATCCCGCCTTTCGAACAAAATTTCTTATTATGAAAGAAAACTATATCGTATAAGCTGCATTTCATTCTTGAATGTAGGTTTACATTAGTAAAGCACAATGATGGTTGTGTCCAAGTTTTTACGAGACAAAGATTTAAACTGCTTTGAGAAAAATTATTTTCCACTTTTATTATATTTCTTACACGGGGGAATATATTCTATGATCCAATCCAAAGTGCAGGAACGTGAGAGTACAACAAACCAAGACAGACGAAAAGGTGATGGAGCTAATGGTTTACAGCAGGCATGTCAAACTCGCGGCCCGCTTATCTCACTATTTATTTTGGATAAATAAATAAATTAATAAATTAAAAGAAGGAAACGAACAGCCTTCTTACTGTAAATTGACATCAACTATGTACGCATTATGCAGACATCATATAACATCATAACATGCGGCCCGCTGACATCTCAAATAATTTTTAAATGGCCCCGTATAAGAAATCAGTTTGACATACCTGGTTTACAGTTTACTTGAGTATCAGTTTTCTTATATATTTTGTTTTTCCACGTATTTTTCCCCTTCTTTAATTTTCACTTTTCTCCATTTTCAAGATTTTTCACACCATTTTAGACGGAATTCCACCAAGATATGATTTTTCTATCATTTTGTCAGTACTTGTGTGTATTGATAGCTTTTCCCATAGTTCATACTGCCCTTTTGGACAGGTCTATATTTTTGCTCTTGTAAACGCTGAGCTATTCCATATAAAATCAGGAAGTTCACGAGTGAAGCCTTAAAAATTAAGGTTAGATTTTATGTATCAAATGAAATTGACGTTTGTTCGATTTGCACTTGCTGATCGCTCAAAGCTCACAGGATATAGGCGTGGGTGTCGTTTTTAAGCTTGTGCATCACCCTTTACAAGAATTTCCATTAACAAACCTGGATTTCTTTAATTTGTGCTATTGTTTTCTTTTAAGATTTTAGCCTGCATTCTCCGTTTTTTGTGACTACTTACAGTCTTATCTCGGGCACTTGCGTAATGCCTTTTTCACCCTTGTAATTGTCTATTTCCTTTTTTTTTCTTTTCTGGTTTGTTATAACTCAGTAGGTTACGAAAATGCATTTTAAATATTGCATCGTCCCTGAAGGTTAAACTCAATCATTTTCTCCTTCGTTTCCTTGTGCTTTTTAATCCTTAAGAGGAAATATGTGTATGTCAGACACCTATGGTTTTTCTTTGTATTACATTGGCAACACTGGGGCCGCGGTGGCTCAGTGGTAGAGCGTTCACCTCTGGTGCTTGGGTCCCGGGTTCGATCCCAGCCCCCGCCAAGTGAACTTTGTGGTGGACAAACACCGCGTGCGTGGGTTTTCACGGGGTTGTCCTGTTTCCTCCCACTTTGTTCATTCCACCATTTCATTCGTTATTCATCATCACCGTCTCCTTTAGCCTCACCGGCATAATCGTGGGACGTAAAACAAAGATATTATTTCATTTTTATTTGGTCTAGGAATTAATTCGTGCGGTTGGTACGCACACATTGAAGCTGTAGTACAAACACAAAATACATAAATGCCTTAAGAAAAATATTGTCCATCGCTAGCCACCACTTTCGCCCATCTGTCAGGCAATGTACGGATTCCGTGGCGAAAGAAGTCCTCACCCTTGGAAGCGATCCAGTCAGAGACCCATGTTTCGATATCTTCTGAAGAAGTAAACCGCTGTCCAATCAAATCGTTGTTCATGCAATCGAACAAGTAGTAGTCCGAAGGAGCAACGTCTGGTGAATACGGCGGGTGGGGTAAAACTTCCCATCCGGCATTTTCTAAATAGGTTTTGACCGGTTTTGCGACATGTGGGCGAGCGTTATCATGTTGAACAATAAGTTTATCATGTCTGTTCTCCCATTCTGGTCGTGTTCTGGCCAGAGCTTGCTTCAAACGCATTAATTGTCGTCGATAACGTTCTCCATTCATAGTTTCACCCGGTTGCAGCAGCTCATAGTACACCACACCTTTCATATCCCACCATATGCACAGCATAACCTTTGCACAGTGAATATCTCGTTTTGGTTGTGATGGACCTGGTTCACCTAGGCCTTTTTTCGTTTAGTGTTCTCGTAATGGATCCACTTCTCATCACCCGTAATAATTCGATGCAGAAACCCCTTTCTGCTCTGTCGTTGAAGCAGCAATTCGCAAATGGTTTTTCGTCTTTCAACGTCTCTGTCTTTCAATTCATGTGGAACCCAATGTGACATCTTTTGAATCATTCCCATGGCTTTCAAGCGTTTGGAGACTGTTGTTTGATCAACGCCTAATGCTGCTGCAAGTTGTTCCTGCGTTTGACACGAATCCTGCTCGAGCAATGCTGTCAATCCTTCGTCTTGAAATTTTTTTGGCTGCCCAGCTCGCTCTTGGTCTGCCAAGCCGAAATCACCACTTCTAAACCGTGCAAACCACTTCTGACACGTTCGCTCAGCTAGAGCATGGTCACCATACACTTCCACCAAAATACGATGACTTTCAGTCGCACTTTTCTGCATGTTAAAGTAATGCAGCAGGACACCCCGCAAAAACACTTTATCAGGCACAAATTGCGCCATGTTCACGTAACTACAAACTGGTGTTGTTGACGCTTTAATCCACTGCCCTATACTACGAACGATACGCGATGACAGGGGTTTGCAAGACATGTGTGGATACACGGAACTGTGGGACGCTCCGTTCGTTGCGCCATCTCTTGTCCACCCGCACGAATTAATTCCTAGACCAAATAAATTGGCAGCACTGATTCACTCAATGTATCGGTTCTCTTAGTACCTTCCCATTATTTAGTTGTATGTGTGTCGCAGTAGTTCATTGTTGGCGTTAATGTCTGAGTGAACATTTATCGATGATTGTAGAAAACCTACGGTGTCTGAGAGGCACACATTTCCATTATCGTTTATATTTTTGCGTGATTATTGGACTCACATTTTTTGAAGAGAAATTTTCTTTCAAAAATTTTTGTGGTTTACTTTTATTTACCATGAAATAGAAGCTATAGAGCTCTTGGAACATACTATTTTGTTTGTATAAGATTTTATGTATTTGCAAAATATAGATCTAGTACCCCGAGAAAGAAATTTCAGAATGAAACTGTAAGTACAGCAGATCCTTATTTCACGGCAAAAATTCCAAAAATGCTGAAAGCACAGAAGGAATTTATATTATTCTCTTCAGTAGATTCTGACTGAGACGCCTACTTTTTCCTGAAAGTCAAGAATTACCTACTGACAGTGAGGGCGATACCAATTCTGATACAGTGCCAGGTGTGAGCTCAAGTAGTAACAGAAGTGTCAACGTGAGCAGTCCTAGTCCAGTTTCATGTGATAACGAAGGCCTTAGATACAGAGGTAAAAACAGGTTTGTTTGGAATTGAAATGAACCAGTAAGAAACCGAAGGGTTCTTCATCAAAACATAGTCAAAGGGATGCCTGGTATAGTCACCCATGTAAGAAATCTGGAAAAAAAAATCCTGTCTACCTTATGTGATGATGATATAGTTCAGGATATTTCAATATGAAGTTGGAAGAAAATCGAAACAAATTTGAAGTAAATTAGAGCAAAGTCAAACTACAGATCTACTGACCTATCTGAAAATAAAGCCCTTATTGCTCTCCTAATATTGTGTTCTATTTGTAAATCAGGATACGAAGACATGTATTCACCATTTTCAAGACACTTTGGGACGACATCTATTTAAAGCTACCATGTTCGTTAAACGTTTCCAAGCTCTTTTGGACAAATAGCACATTTGAACAGGATAGCTACATGCGGACAAATAGCATATTTGGAGGGTAGTAATGTGTAGAATTATACTAACTTAAAATTTGTCAGTTTTTACATTTATGTACTAATTTTATTTAGATATTGAAATATTTTCCGAATTTATATTCCAATAAAACCGAATTAATATATGTAATTCTTGTTTATCATATTTTGCTTCAAGTACAGGATACAAAGTTTCATTATTCTACATTACACATAGGTTTTTTAAAAAAAATATTGCTTTATACATGTCCGTGTCCCACACACACGCATTTCCTCTAAGCGAACAAAAATAACGTTCCCTGTTAAGGGTTAAGGTATTTTCTGAATTTAAAAATTACTCTAATAGCATATATTTTACAAAAATTGAAAACTTAAAAGAGATGGGAGTGAATCAAAAAACTACTCTCTCTTCTTTGTCTTAAGATAAATATAACGTTACTATTTGGATGAATCCTTCGCGATTAATTCTAATCAGTATTATCTTAAAAACGATAGGATAAAGCGCAAGTAAAATGGAATTAAAACAAGAAGAAACAGCTGGCAATCAACAAGAATATCTAAAAGTTTGTTCTTGGCTTTCTTTTCATTCTTCCGAATATCTCTTTTCCATTTTGTCTATTGCCAAACAACATCTGGAATTACAAAAATGTATTATAACGAACATTAACAAAACGGAAGTGATGTTCACCTGTTCCAGGTTATTTCGAGAGAAGTCAATTTTGTTTATAACAAATTTTCGTCGTCGTTTATAAAGATTTATAATTTGTGCTAAAGTAATGTATGATTTTTTATTGTTTTCGTTTTTTTTTTTCCTTCTTGCGATATTTTTTACTATATATTGAGCTAAGTTTTGAAATTAATTGGCTATTTTACCATTTAATGTTATCCCATGCCTCTGGATTAGTTTTTTTCTAATATCAATAGTGTTCTCATTTCTACCAGGGTCACAATGAGAAGCTGTGAGGGGCGTAGACTTAAAATCATTAATAAGGCGCACTGAACGTAACCTAGGGACATTATAACACGCGTATTTGTTTTATTTAACTGGCTGATCAACAGTTGTGTGTTGAGTATTATTACAAACTGTCCTCGCAGACAATTTAAACGCTCAAAATTGCTAAGTTTCAAAACCACATAGTTTTATTTTGTTACACTCAATAAAACATTTACATCATATATAAGGTGAAGACCTTGCAGTTCACGGAAAGTGACCTTTGAAGTAGATATATTTATGCCTAGGAAATTGACTCTCCATAGTGAAATATATAGGCTGGGAGGAGAACCACGACGCAATTCACTCATTGGTAGACCCTCGAGTGGAGTGCGATGTGGCTCTTGTAGTTTGCATATTGTGATCCGTCGAGTATTTTTCCGAAAATAAATAAACCTTATTGGAAACGTCATGTATAACTTGAATCCCTTTTATTATAGGGACCTCAATTGAGCTGTCTGAAAACAGTGAACTAAATGCATTTTCAAACTATCAGTAACCAGGTTAAACCTTGTAGTTTTTCATAATTTGGGATAAATTATCACTTTTGGAAACAGTGGTGGAAAAACTCACATGAAAAAATATTGTAACAATGTGGCAATCTACCTTTTTTGTGATATTTGACATCCTGGCTTTCCAGTTTTACACATACTTGATGACAGCTCGAAAATGGAGTTATGATAGTTCACTTTGGTTTCAGAAAGCTTAATTACTATTAATGCACTGCCACTATATATATATATATATATATATATATATATATATATATATAATATTGCAGTGCATCATATATATATATATATATATATATATATATATATATATATATATATATATATAGGATTTAGCTTTTATTACTTTGATCTTTTTACATGACAAGAAGCAAGGACAATCTTCTCAATTCAGCATTATCATGAGAGTATTTATTATTTAAGACATCTTTATTCACTTTATTTAGCATATCCCTTTCATACTGCATTACCATAAACGACTGAAGGTTGTCTTGCCCGAGGTTTGCCCTTAATCTTTATTTAATAGTATTGAGTTTCAAAAAAGGCTTGTTTACAACTTTCTTTTTACATGTGTAAGAAGGATAGTAAGGAGGAACTTGTAAATTTTAAAGAGGTATGTATAACATAAGGCATACATGTGATATTCATATATATATTTGAACGCGCACGTGAGGCAGGACTTGCAAGCTTACTTTCATTTTCTACATCCCTGGTTCAATATCGCTTCACCATGCTTCCTCTTCATACTCACTACGTATATATTCAACATCATATTCACTCACAACATCTCCTTGCGATGTCTTGGACAAAATATCTGCATAAAATTTAGATTCTTCGATAGCTTTCCTTTTATCTATGCCACAGATTTTGTTCATTGTATTTGGCGGTAGTTCGTCTTTTAAATCAGAAATCCGCCTTGAATCGAAACATGACATGAAATGAACAACATGAAATATGAGAGTTAATATCTTGAGCTTTTATTTATATGCTAATTAGTAGTGGGAAAGAAGCGGGATAATTTTGCATACGTATGGAAAAAGGAAATAAACAAGTGTTTAAAAATCTCTCAGAAATATAATGTTTACACGAAGACAACTATAACGAACAAGTTCAAAAAGTTATAAAATTCGTAAAATATTTGCGTTTACGAATAACTGATACGGTGTTAGCGGAATATGTGAAATAACCAACGTAAATGTCGGAATTGTAAAATCATGTAGTGGATAAAACATACATCATTGGCTGGAAAACGAACAAAATAACAGCATTGCCTAGTACTAAAATTATATTTCAAATCAGGATAAAGGTTAAAATTCAAGGCAGTGAAAAAAAAAACAACTGTGAAGGCGGCACACTTTTTGTTAACCATTCACACAACTTCTGGCAAACATCTGTTACATAGCTACAACTTTTTAATGCATGAATAAAGGTTTCAACTTGGTGGGGTGTATTAAAGGTTTTATACAATACCGAAATTAAACAAGTGAATATCGTTTCACAGTGTTCATCTAAGACTTGCAAAATATGCGAATTCAATTCTCAAACTTGAGGTAGTACATCTGTAACAATTTGTTCCCATATAGTAAGAAGATCTGTTCTTTGGACGCTGGATCTATCTAAAAAATCTCTTACTACTTATCCGTTACTCTTTCACTTCTATACAGATAAATGTTGAAAAAATCGGTTATTTTAAATAGAAAGTTAAGGAAGAAGATAGATCCTATCGTTGGGACGCTGATCCGATCGCAGAAGAGCTGCTCGACATCTTATACAGTTTTCTCTATGAAAATTAGATAACAGAATTACTAATTACTTACTAAACAACAGCTAATACGTACCTGTTACCATTTTCGTTTTGTAGCGATAAAAGTTGAAACCGAAGACGGATAGTTCTCCACGTTCAGTTGGAATTGAATTTAAGAGGAAAAGATAAACATAGTATTTGAATGCGGAATCGATTACAAGAAACTGCAACGTGATAGATTTTAGCATTCTACCTGTAAGAAAATAAGTATTGAAATTGTATGTAATAGTAAATTTAAACTACTTCCGTATTTGAGAATGTCGTGAATAGTCATTATATATTGTATTCAGACGTCAATCGCTTGCAGAAACTGATTCTCCTTATCTGCTTGTTCTATGGAAACGAAAGTTGAAAACTATATCGAATCGGATGTAACAGTAAATTTGAGAACCGTTCGTTTTTGGCAGAGCTCTTTGGTAACTACGATATGTATAATTTAAAAATTGAAATGTTTCCAGAAAGACGCACTTCGCTGTCTGTTACTTTCTCAGTTCTGTAGGGATAATGTTGAAATCAGAAATGCCTAATTTAAAACTCTCACGGTTTGAATAGAGCGGGGACAGAGGAGATGGACCTATTCTTGGGAACCTGAATTGGTTGTACGAATTGTATCCTGATATCTCTACAGAAATCAGTATTGAAATTACCAGTTTAGAAAATTTCAACAACTTCCGATTTCGTAACATACTGTTGGTTGTGATATATCCAATACATACCCTCAATCAGTTGCACAAACCGTTTGTTAATGTCTGTTACGGTTTCCATCCTACAATTACGAATATTAACACCACGAATGATTAATGTAAATCGCTCCGCTTTGAATAGTGCTTACTGGAAAATGCAGAACGCTCAGCTGATTGTAATGAGGCACCTCTATAACTCTTACCGCGACTGTCATATAGAAATAATTATTGAAACCTAAACTAATATTAAATTTGAGTCACTTCTTATCTTGGTAGAGTGTTCTAGAATCATTTTATATTCGAAGCTCAATTGTTTTTTGAAAGACGTCTTCGTGTTTTCGTACTCTGGCGATAAAAGTTTAAATTGCATGTGGTTAGTATAACCTGGTTTGGTTTAAGATTTCAACACACAAGATGGTACCTATGTTTGCGATGCTTCATCCCATGCAAAAAGTCGCTTCCTGATAGCTTTTACATTGTTCCTTCAACGGAGATCATTTTTGAAACCAGTTGTACTAGTAATATCCAGGATAGTAGGGATATGGTGTTTTGAGACGCTGAATTCTTGGTAGCAAACCGCTTCTGCTTTCCTGTTACCGTGTTCGTTCTACAGCAATAAATGATGAAACTGGTACTGTAAGTGGCAGCAATGCTGAATTTTGAAAAGTTCATTTTGTCAGAGCGTCTACCCAGTAATTATGTGTTGTGTATAGACACAGGATCAATTAGAAGAATCACTCCTCGTTATCGTTTACCGTTCCATTAGCTAAGTCTGAAACTAATGACTAGTCTGAAGAAATTTCGGTTTCAGTATACGGTTAACCGAGGAAAATGAATCTACTCGAGGGACGCTGAAAAATTTATAAGAAACAGCATCATGAAAGCATTTACCGTTTATTCTACACAAAAATTACTTTTGAAATCGGATACACTACTAAATTTGAACCATCTTCGTTTTTCGGTAAGGTATATTGGATAGTATGAAATTGTGTTAAGACGCTGATCGTTTGCAAACAAACACTCCTCGCTATATTACAATATTCGCTGTAGAACGATAAACGTTGAAATTGGAAATAATTAACTTCAACCAATTCACGTTTGAATACAGAGTTAAATGAAAAGGGACCTATTTCAATTGGAAGAAAACGTTTCTCTGTATTTTTTAAATATTTTGCTCTGATACTCTTTGACAGACGCACGGACGAGCAAATTCGTTCTAGAAGACTGCCGTCGCTTACACACACCATAATTTCAGTCTAAAAACCTTTGTTTGTATTCATGTACATTATGAACAATAGCACACAAATGAGATGTATGTATATAGTTGAAAAAAAATTAGTCGTGATATTATGCCAGACTTGACACCAGTTTTGGAATGAATGTTCCAAAAGATGCGTGTTCAAATAAAACCAATAGAATTTTAGCACAGATACTTCTATATTTTATCAGAATAATAACACTGTTCAACAACGAAAATGTAAATTGAACAAAATTAGCTAATTCTTATTGATTTTGGGTTGCTGATCACGAATTTGAAAGTTATTTTCGAATATTAGCTCTACTTTTCGTTTTACAGGCATGTCTAATAATAACGCTTTAAAAATAAATATATTCGCTTCGTTTGGGGTAAAATGTTACACTGATCCGGCAACACTGGAGAAACTATATGAACGCTTTGTTTCGTGGTGTTCCTTATCTCAGTAGTGTTCTGCTATTGTTAGAAAAGACAGGTTTAGTGCAGTCATCAGCGTTTTGGGTGTGACGTTTGTGTAGTGCAGGATATAAAAAATACAACTACAAGTACGCAAAAATACTGGTATTTCGAATGTATATTTTTAAATAATTGTCGGAACTATTTCAAGTGATATTTTGAGGATTTCAATCAACAAAAACGCCGCGAAATTGTGTAAACAGTGCGGATAGCTTATGCTGCGTGTGTGGGGAAGTGACATCTTCCTCACAAAAGCAGACTATAACACCACTAATAAGAAAAGCCTATCAATATTACTTTGGTTGTAAATTTGGAGACCAAGATAAATCTTGGGCACTCCACATTGTGTGTAACACTTGTGCCAGCAATTTAAGATATTGGATTAATGGGAAGGGGCGCTCAATGCCTTTTGCAGAGCCCATGATTTGGAGGGAGCCAAGCGACCACATCAGAGACTGTTATTTTTGTATGGTTCCTTCCGTCAAGAAGGGAATTTCCACGAAGAAGAAGCGGGCCTTGATCTATCCTAACATTCCTTCTGCAATGCGCCCTGTTCCACATGGAGAAGGACTACCTGTTCCTGACCCACCTAAAGAATACGATCTTTTTTCTGATGATGATCAAGAAGTTGAAGCTCCTGAATCAAGTACTTCGAAGGACCCTACGTTTGTTGTAGAAGAACCTCCATGTGAACCACATAGACTGTCTCAAGAGAAGCTTAGTGATCTAATCAGAGACTTGGACCTCTCGAAAAGGAAAGCCGAAATTTTAGCGTCACGCTTAAAGCAATGGAATTTATTGCAGGAAAAAGTAAATATTTCAGTGTATCGGAATAGGAAGAAGATGTTCACTTCATTTTTTACTATGGTAGACACACTTGTGGCATGTACAGATGTAAATGGTCTCATGAGGGCACTTAAAATTAAATACGAACCTACGGAGTGGAGGCTCTTTATAGATTCGTCCAAGGTGAGTTTAAAGGCAGTGCTTTTACATATTGGAAATGAACTTCCTTCAATTCCTGTAGGCTACGCAGTTCATATGAAGGAATCTTATGAAAACTTGAAACGTTTACTTCAAACCATTAAATATTACGATTTTCAGTGGCTCATTTGTGGTGACCTTAAAGTAATAGCACTGTTCCTAGGTATGCAGTTAGGGTATTCAAAGTATTGTTGCTTTATGTGATTGGGACAGTAGAGATCGTGGATCTCATTACCGCAAAAGTGATTGGAGTACCAGATAAACTCTTCAGCCGGGAGTGAAAAATGTGCAGCTGAACCACTGGTAGATCGAAACCGAATTTTGCTTTTCCCTCTACATATTAAATTAGGTCTTATGAAAAGTTTTGTTAAGTGCATGAACCAAGAGGATGAGGCCTGTAAGTACCTAAGAGGACAATTCCCTCGATTAAGTGATGCCAAAGTTAAAGAGGGTGTTTTCATAGGGCCACACATTAGGCAACTATTCAAAGATCACAAGTTCGACGAAATTCTCCAAGGTGAGGAGAAAGCTGCGTGGGAAAGCTTGAAGAGTGTTTGTTCACAGTTCTTGGGAAGACACCGAGCAACAAATTACAAACAACTGCTACAAAGTTGTTATGTGCTACGAAAGTCTTGGTTGCAATGTCTCTGAAACTCCACTTTCTTCATTCACATTTAGACTTCTTTCCCGAAGAGTGGGGAGCAGTAAGTGACGAACATGGTGAGCGTTTCCATCAAGATATTGCAGCCATGGAGAAGATATATGAGGGAAAGTAAAGTTCTAACATATTGTCCAACTACTGTTGGACTATTGCAAGGGATGCTCCAGATGTAACCTACAAAAGCAAGCCAAGCGAAGACACTCAAAATAAAATAAACATAATCCTGTACAAGGGATCACTTGAAACTTTTGTCTACATTGCAGTGTAGTTCTTGCACAAAAAGGTATTTGTACATATTTTTCATGTTTTGATGTTAATACTGATTTTTATTACGGAATTGTTAATGTTTAACTTGACCACTGTTACTTTATTTTCTGTATCGCTGTGAAACTCGTATTTGCGCAATTTTGAAAAAGGAAGTACAAGGGTATAGAAAGCTATAGGTTAGGGTACTTCCTAACCCCCCAGCTTATCACATCAGAGTGAAATAGATAAAAAAAAAGTGAAATGTAGGTTTTTACAAGGATTTTTCTTAAATGTTCTATAAATATTAATACATTTGTATATATACAGCTACTGTTGTACAAGGGCATTTTTTTTTCACAACCTGAGTTAAGAAAATCCTTCTATTATCATTTTCTTTCATATTATGCTTAAATAAATGTAAAAATCGCAATTTCAAAGAATTTACATACTTTCAATCAAAATTTTTGAACAGTGTAAACCATAGGTCATTTTTGAAGAAAAAGAACTATTCCACAATGAGTGTACGTTCGGAAAACTGATGCCACCGGCACTAACAGTGAGTGGAAGGTTTAGCTGCATAGCACATACTCGCAGTAACTTTCTGAATAAAGGAAAAATAACGCATTGCTGTGTAAAAATATGTGCTTTGGCATCGTTCTATATTTTCTGCAAACATATCCTTACCTAATTACCGCTATCCCATGAACACTAAAATTGAAGTATAAATAATTCTTAACAAATGTGAACATATAGAAATCCATTTTGAAGAAAAGATAGGAAACTGTAAGTATACATAACGAAATTCTTTTTATGCTACCCTAATCCATGAACACATGATCTAAGATACCATACGTGAAATGCAAGAAAATAAATATTAATAATATGTGAAGATATAGAAACATATTTAGAAAAAAATGTTACAACTTCTGTGACTTGAACCCACGGCCATTTAATACAGACATCAACGCGTTCACCATCTGACCACCGAATCAACCTTGGAAGTATTTGTTTGTCCGTTTTATTTACTCTGCAAAAATGCGAAATTAAATCAAGATGTAAATTGTTTCGTACAAAAATTAAGTACTACACACAACATAACCCCTTAAAGACAAAGTTTCGGCTATCACCATTTTTTTTTTTTAGAATTTAAAAAGAAATATGACAATTTTAATTTAAAGTTTATTATGCCTCGTATATGGAGAAGCAATCTTGAATCCTTTTCCAGCGGTTTGGTACTTCGTACATTTGTGTTAGTAAGCATAGCTCCGGGCTTACGGCCGTAAATGGTCAAGAAACACGTGATTCCTGCATTTCTGGTGACTGTTTCTTTATATTTGATCTTCGGGACAATCATTCACCATTTACGCACTGTTATAAGTAAAAGCTAATTGTACGATAATTCTGGTCCCGATGCTACGTCTGAAATTCGGGATTTTCGCGGCTGACCATATACAAGTTTTGATTTGATAAAAAACACCTTCAGCGCTTTGTACGAACGCATGGTCATCACTCGGAAGGGCACCCACGAAGGCGAGTGGGGTGCATTGTTCTAAACACACGTTATACTCTTATAAGTGCTCCCATTGTAGGGATTGAGCTTCGCAAGCTAAATCGCAGTTTGCATACGTGAGAGCCATTTTTTTTAGTTTATCGTCAGTGATTGTACGATATTTGCATACGCCTTCGTGTAAAATATTTTTTCCTAATATTGTGCAGAAATCAGCAGTGAAGTGACTAGCACATATTTGTTAGCACCCTAACATTCGTTTGTAATCTCAGTTTTGTGTGACAAACTCAGACTCCAAATCATTGAAAACGAAGGAATAGTTGTGCCGACTTGGATGATCGCTTATTACTATCAACAGAGGACTCGAGCTGACCCTTGGGATTATCCGTTGTGGAACACCTGAGATCCTTATAAATGCAACTCCCCTAAAGCAGTTGACCGGTCGAAGAATATTGTGTGTAAGTGAAATCTTAATTTATCAATTGTGCCACACAGCTACATGTATTGAAAAAAAAATAAGATAAAAAGGGAAACAAGCAGTTAAACCGGTCGCAAACCTAATGGTGGTAATATCAAAATTCTTAGTGTATCATGTTTTAAGTACACGTTTCTTGTTTTCGTATTAAACTTAGACATTTATATTTTTGTACTTTGAGTTAGTTGCTCGTATTTGATATCTATATTGTGGCTAGTGTTTTAGAACAATTTCAAGCAATGTTGACAGAGGAATTAAGGAAACAATTAGAAACTATTGCTCAGAAAATGGAAATGAATATTGGACGTGTAGAACAAAAAATGGCTGAATCAGTAGGAGCGTAGAAAAGAGCGAATTGAATGCCAAAGCAGACAGTTAACGTAATAATATCAAAGTAAGCCAATAACTCATTAACTGAGGTACGGTATGAATTAGTTAACGCGACCAATCATGTTGATTCTGTAACTGCCGAGTTTAAAATAATGTAGTGGAATGAAAGAAATGTCTCACTGAGAATTGTGAATACATGCGAACGACACAGATTGAGTGTAGGGAAGCCAACAAAATACAACAGTGCAAGGAAGTGCAAGCCGAAAAAGACACCGCAAATACTCTTGAATTCGAGCCGGCCCACGTTGTGTAAGATATATGCCAAATAAACTAGAAAGTGGATTTCAGTCAGGAAAAGGAAATATACAGTGTAGAGATAGCGAAAAAGGAATAATCGTTATGTGTACCATTAGACAATTATGTTTCTAATGTAATTGTTTTGCCGGCAGGGGATGCCGATGTTTCACACATGATGAGCTGTAGCGTTGAGGTTGCGCGTACCCATGCTCTCGAAGAAGCCAGTGAAGGCTTGAGAGTTCAATTGTTGGTTTTGTGTCGTAACGAATATACAGTGTTGTCGTTTTTGTCACAGCCAAATGGTTTTGCGCGACTTCACAAATTCAAATTTATCTTCGTAACCGCGTATGTCTAACGTGAATTGCATTCTAGTCCTGCAAATCCATTCCGACTTTATCACCTTGAGTATTGTAGAAGGAAACGATTTCAAATTCATAGTTTAGAGCGTAGGCCCGCGAAGATAATTGTGTTTTACGTAGTGAACGTATCGTACATAATCAGTCGGTCGGAAATGTTTACCGTAAACCAGCGTAAAAGTAACACTTTCAATAAAGCACGCGCAGTCGAAAATATATTTGCGATATCGAGCCGAAATGTTACACCAAGATTAAGAATAAAAAATAAGATAGCCAATGATACCCAGTTGAATTTTATCAATATTTCAGTTAATGTAAACTCTTTTTCGTGGAGCATTATTAGCAGAATTAAAATGAGCAAGCGAGATCATAATATTAGTACAGCAGATACAACATTTATTAATTTTCAGCTGCCAAAATGTGTGAATTTTAAAGCTTGTACTTCTCTATTGCGAAATTGTAAAGAGCGAAAATTTAAGTGTAGGGCTACTCAAAATGTAGAAAAGTTGATTACTCGTGATGATAACAATATTCGCGGACCTCAGTGTATAGCGTACTCTCGGCGGGCTCATTAGGCATGCAGCACGAAAAAGAATAATAGAAAAGCTTTGGAAAGCGTAATTCGGAACGACTGAACTAGGTGCAAGACCCGATCTATGCTTACTAACACAAATCTACAATATACCAAACTGCTGGAAAAAGCTTGAAGATTTCTTCTCCATATACGAGCCGTGCTTAATAAAGTTTAGAAGTAACATTGTCCTTTTTCTTTTAAATTCCAAAAGTGAGCCTCACGCCGGTGATAATCTATTGTTCCCGAACAATCGAGCGAACAAATATATTCAATTGTGAAGAGAACCGCGGCCGTCAGAGGGGTTAATGGTCTTTGTTAAGTATCACTGAAGAAATCATTATATTGTGGAACATCCTGTATATAGGTTCAATTCACTGGAAGTTCACCATGGAAATCGGTACATTGCTACCTCATTGTACATAATGGACCTTTTTTCATTTGCTAACTATGAGGTTATTCCACCTATATGACGATAAGCCACGTGTTGTTAAAGCCACCTATTATATTTATAATCCCTCGTTTAAGCCACCATTATACCACCATTAATAAAAATGTTCATATTATTCATTTAAATTTGCAGTTTATAAGTCCTTTTCTTTCATCCATTATTTATTTATTTATCTATTTATTTTTCAACTGTTGGTTTCTCATCATGAATGGATGTCTTAATTGATTTTCCAATCATTTTCACTGAATATATAACATATTTGAAATTATAGTAAACATTTGAAACTAAATGAATATACAGGTAGACATTAACACAAAAATACTTTATTACTAAACAATAATAGAAAATGTGTATATTTCGGAAGTGTTGCCTAACAACGGCGTAAACGCTAAAGCCGAAATTCCTAATATGTTTATCTAGTGTAGTGTAATGTGTGTATATGCACCTTTTTTTACAACAAACTTATTCAATTCCCAAACCATTTTATTCAAAAATATTTTGTAATATTCAACTACTAAATATAAACACATAATGTAGCATTAAAATTATAATATAAATTATATATATATATTCTCATAAAGATAAAACATTAATAAAGCAAGACAATTTTCAAAACAAGCATTTCGTAAAATATTTATAACATTACTTGTATACTGATTATTTAAAATACTGTATTACAACTTACTAAATATCAAAAATTCTAAAGGAATACAAAATC
This sequence comes from Thermobia domestica, assembly GCF_964235325.1. NCBI lineage: Eukaryota > Metazoa > Arthropoda > Insecta > Zygentoma > Lepismatidae > Thermobia > Thermobia domestica. The sequence goes on along the minus strand of NC_137460.1, from coordinate 267,710,207 downwards.
ATTTAAAGTTTCAAGTTTCAATAATCATATTGCTCATACGGCAAAACGGAATATTCATTAAAATGTTTCAAATAACTTTAGAATCACAGGTCAACTCACAAAACAGTATCTCTTGTCTTGCTGTTATTTAAACAAATATATCAAAAATTACTTTTTTTTTTAATTATCAGTAGTACTCGCAAACAAACTTGTATTTTTAACAAATCATCAAGTATAACAGGTACATAGGCATCAACACTAATGCACGGATCTTTACATTAGCGAACACGCTATTTTTGGCTGATACCATAATTACATAATCTTATTTTCAACAAACGTCTTATTGGCAACGGAAAAGTAAAACTCTACCAGCACATTTATGGGCATTAATCACAAATATACATCAAAAGAGCGATATTCTAACCACCTCCAAATTATTAAAGATGCACAACAAACGGTTCCTACTCATCTAACATTCACAAGCTACGCATTCGGGAAGCAAGGAATAACTATCTACGGAGTGAGCCGCCTTCTACTGGCCTTTGGCATCACGTTAAAACACGCACACATTATAAAAGTAAGTTCATGTAAGGACGCCGCTCTAAATCAATCTCTTGGCTTGTTGAAAATAGCCCTAAATCATTTATAATCCTCAATTGCCATTTAGTTGAACTGAAACGTGCACAGCTCTAAAATACTTTATACGCAATCATTTTGTTCGCTTGACGAACGTTATATATTTTCACGTGCCTAGTTGCCTCATGCATTACTCCCTCAACATACTATGAACAATGGGACCTACCCATTACTAGATTACACAACGAATCAAAATTTTCTTATGTGTTTTTTTTTAATAGAATTCTCAAATTTAATTTAAATTCCGTTACATAGTATTACTATTGTGTGAGTTTATTGACAAGTGCTAGTTTTATACAATATTTTCTCTCCTTTTATACTAATCAACACAAAAACAATCAGCTAAACATTAAAATGATTTGTTAGCTACGCCTATTCTATTCATATTAATCATATACCTAAAGTTCTATCTATGGCTTCATTTCAGTTGAACTGAATAAAAAATTTCAGTAAAGTTAATTAACCAAATTATTCCACTTGTATGAATATTTAACACAAAAGGAAACAAAAACTAGATATTCTTTCCTTTGTGTGAGTCGTTGAGCAATAGATAAACTCGTAAAAAAAATTACGAAAACAAAGTTTTTTAGATGTGTTTCCCGCACTAGACTTACTTTTTTCGTTTCAAACATTCATTTTTTAAAAATAATTAAAATGTGCTAACATAATACGTAAATACATATATTTATATATAATATACGAGCAAAACTAACATACTAAATATATAAAATCTATACATGGAATTAGTAAAATTCAACACTAAACAAAATCTATATGCATACCACTACACATAAAATAATTAAAATATCTATATATATACTTGTACCATACGACGTAACTAATGAGTGTTTGAATATTTTAATACAAATAAATGAGTTAACGGCGGTTAAGCCCTACGAAGCGCCATTCTTTGGGTCATTAATTGACAATTCAGGTTGTAAGTCATTCATAAAAAAACAGGTTAATGAGTTGGTTCCTAAAACCAACGACGCTGACTTAATCTCCTACAGTTGAAGCTTGCTGGGGCGCTTAACTCCCTGACGATTCGAATGAATAGCTTCTACACTTAGACCTTATATACCACCCTGGCTGCATACCTTCGGCATTCGAATCATGACACATCGGGGTTAATTTCCCAACACCTATTGGACTGTCAACATTCAGACCTCTAGGGGCATTTTAAGAAAATAAATATAATGGAAAGGACGACCAGAAACATACCCTGGGAGGAGATTTAATGCTACAGCCCCACATTTCAATTCATCAATCATTTAATCATTAGTATTACTTCAGGCCTGCTCATACCTACAAAATTGGTAGGTTTACAAATGTAACCTTGTAAAGAGCGCAAGCCAATACTTATCTGTGGCTTACTAGCAATTGCACTTATCTTTACAGAGAATAAAGTCACATCCGAAAACATTTGTCACAATCGTGAAATACAAGATAACAATAATATTAACTTATTCATTAAACCTTAATGTTGTTCAGGGTCTACTCGTACGTAACAATCTTAATATATTCTCATAACATAACCTTTAATTTTACAATATACTGCCAAACTGTCGTAGGCACTCCGTACTATCGATACATCATAGTATCTAGTGTTTATCGTAGTAAATGGTACCTTGAATCGTAAACGGGTTTTCCTTTCTTTTTTTTTTCGAGACCAGTTTATGATTCCCGGCACAATAAAACAAGTGTTTTTTTTTTCAAAAATCGAAAAAAATAACATCTAATTTACTTTCTCTAAATCCAAATCAAAACTAAGTATTATATCAAAATCGAAAATCCGAACATCAATTTTATTACTATTATACTTTTCTCTAAATATGCCAAACATTAAAAGTTAATATTACAAATTCTGAAATGTGTAGTCAATTGCCGAATCTACACATTAGCTGGGACCTAACCAGGCTCCGTACTGGTTTCATCACTTTAATTTTGTGACGAAAGTAGTGGCGTCCCTAGTGGATAATTATATTTTAACTTTCAACTCTTCTTAACTTATCGCTTTCTCTGAACTCAATTAACTTCAGGACTCATTAGTCGCAATGAATACACATTGACTTTTCATAATAGACGGCATATATATATATAGAACGACGAACAAATCAACAAACAGCTTTATGAAAATCAACGTTAGTTTCAATATTATACCAAATTGTGTTTAATTTACAGTATTTTGACTTAATCTTACATTACAAATTTAGCATATTTTCCCATTAGACAATCACATCAGATGAAAAAACTCATTATCTGAAGAGCACACTTATCTAATTACCCAAAATATTAACATTATGATTAATTGTAGTTATTGCTAGTACTTCTCTAATTATGTTCGTAAATATCTCTAATTGCCTAACATTTCTATAAATGATTCATTGTATGGGGACAGCTAAATGTTAATACAAACATAAAGGAGAATGAATAAAAACTCAAAACAAAATTTCATAATAAAATTTTATTATGAGGTCTGGTTCCCAAAACTGGAAACACCTTAAAAAAATATACAAAACTTGAACATTCTAAGTAGAATTCGATACAGAAAGTCCGCATGCAAAACAGGATAGCCATACTTTTCAAAAGTGTTGAGGTACTATTTCTATTTCAAAGTCCGAAATTGCGTTCCAAATAAATTTCCTTTTTAAAATTTCCAATGCTGTCCTTCCTCTGCTTTCCACATTTATCTTTCATCTCCAAAAGCTTTAAGGAAACCATAAAACATGACATCTAAGTGAACATACTTGATTATAGAGCGATATGCATGGTTCTTGGACCGGCGCGTCAGTGGCGGTGGACACGCACTTTGAATATGAAAAGTAAAAACCTATCCTTTGAAATACGAGAGGAATAATCAAATAAATTATTAAGACTCCTTTTTTCATTCTCCCTAAAACTCAAATTCGGTATTTCTGCTTTCTCTTCTCTTCCAGGGCTTAGTCCGAGTTCGAGTGAAGTTCACGCTAAGATTTTAATTTTCCATATATGCCGGCTACGCTTGTAAGCTGTAATTTATCACGATTACGTGTACTTTTCCAGTTAGATTTTTTAATTTGCGGAACTTTTCTCCTTTTTGCAGCGCATTTACAGAATTTCGCCTAATGACACGCTTTAGTTTACGACAATTGGATTTACGCTGCATTGCGATACCTGGGATAAATTTCTTTTTATTTTTGCTCTTACTATTACTATATTTCCCATGTAGTTTACTATACAATGTTCGTACGTGTTTTCGCTTAATCTTTTTAGTAGTCTTCGGAGTCGATGTATACTTTTTTTCGCACGTTTGACTCAAAATAAGATCGCCTACAGTTCGACTCTAATTTGCGTCTAGTTCGTCTGTGACCGGGTTTAGTTTTTTTCCGTATTACGCTTACCAAAGTACTTTTTTTTATTATCAACTTATTTGTTACTGCGCGCCTAATGCATGGTTGCGCGCTGAGAGTACGCTCCATGTGGAGGTCGACGTGGTTATCACATGCAATCAACTGTTCTAAATTTTGAGCAACCCTACACTTAAATTTTCGATCTTTACTATTTCGCAATAGTGAAGCACTAGCTTTAAAATTCACACATTTCGGTAATTGAAAATTAATAAATATTGCATCTAATGTACTGATAATATTATTACGTCTGCTCATTTTAATCCTGCTGATTATGCTCCTCGAAATAGAGTTCACCTTAACTGATGTATTGACAAAACTCGAGTAGGTATCATTGGCTAATTTTTTTTTTCTTAACCCTGGTGCTACATTTCACCTCTAAAACGGAAATATACGTTCGACTGCGTGTGCTTTTTTGGAAGTGATACTTTTACGCTTGTTTACGGTAAACATTTCCGACCGTTTGAGTATGTACGAGACGTTCGCTACGTAAAACACAATTCGCTTCGCGAGCCTACACTCTAAACTGTGAATTTGAAATCGTTTTCTTCTACAATACTCTAAGTTGATAAAGTCGGAATGGTGTTAAAGCACTAAAACGCAACTTACGTTAGACATACACGGTTACGAAAGAATTTGTTAAATCGCAGAAAACCATTTTCCTGCGACACAAAAACGACAACACTGCAACTTCGTTACCACATAAAACCAACAATTGAACTCTCAAGCCTTCCGTGGCTTTTTCGAGAGGATGGGTACGCGCAACCTCAACGCTACAACTCATCATGTGTGAAACATCGGCATCCCCTGCCGGCAAAACAATTACATTAGAAACATAATTGTCTACAGGTACACGTGAAGATTCTACCTTTTTCGCTATCCCTACACTACATATCTCCGTTAACTGACCGTAATCGACTTTCTGGTTTATTTGGCACATATCTTCCACACTTTGGGCAGGCTCGAATTCAAGTGTATTTACGGTTTCTTTTTCACGTTGCACTTCCTTCTACTGTTGTATTTTGTTGGCTTGCCTACACTCAAACTGTGCCGTTCGCATATATTCACAGAACTCAGTGAGATATTTCTTTCATTCCACTACACTATTTTTAAACTCGGCAGTTACTGAATAAATATGATTTGCCGCGTTAACTAATTCACAGCGTACCTCAGTTAAGGAGTTATTGCATTACTTTGATATTATTACGTAAACATTCTGCTTTGGCATTCAATTCGCTCTTTCCTACTCTCCCAAATCGCTTCTGTTACAGACTTGAAATTTACCTGCTGATTCAGTTATTCTTTGTCCTACGCATCCAATATTCATTTCCATTTTCTGAGCAAAGGTTTCTAATTTTTACCTTAATTCCTCTTTCAACATTGCTTGAAATTGTTCTAAAATACTTACCTGCATATTGTTATGAATTACGAGCAACTAACTTAAAATACAAAAATATAAATATCTAAGTTTAATACGAAAATAAGAAATGTGCACTTAAAACATGAAACACTAAGAATTTTGATATTACGACCATTAACAACCAATCCTTTTCTTCACAGCTCAGGTTTCATTTTGCAAAGTGCTTCAATATAAATTAACAGAGATATAATCTAGTACCATATACAAAACATTGTCTCTTATTCATAAATGCATAGTGTAAAACATGTATGTGTGTGTGTATACTCAATCAGCTGTTTGTTATCCACTCATATCTACATGGCATTAAAAACCAACAAGAAAAAATTTTTTATAATCTACATTAATCTCTCTGTCGCTCTCAAAGTCAAAACCTATATACTTAACTTACATGAAAAATCTACAATACTTACCTTTGTGTTTATCTGTCCCATTTCTTTATTTTTAATTAATTTTGTTCGCGCATGAGCTGGTGCAAATTGACTGTCGACACTAGGCTAATCAGATTCGAAACTCGACACGTTATCCGTATAATTAATGGTATTGAAAAAGCAGTCGTAAGAAGATTACAATAATTTAATCCGGAAAACGGTAGCCATGTGGTTGTAATCATGTTTTTTAGTTGTTAGAATCTTGTAAATATAATCGTAACGTTAATATCGATTTTCGTCTTTTTCCCAAAGGTTTACACATCTCTCTCTCTCGCTGTCACTTGTTTATTTCGTTTATCGCAGCTTTTCTATGGCAAATAACGATTTCTTCCGTACCTACGTTTTGTCATAAACCGAAGTTGGGGAGAACGGTAGACAAAACATAGATACCGTAAAAATGGAAGAGTGAGCAAATGATCAAATTAAGCTCAGATATTAACAACCTAAAATCATCTTCCGGTGCAAATCACAAAAACTGGTTAAACTAACTAACTAACTAACTAACTAACTCTATGGCCTATGGAACCCGGAGGTTCAGTGCCGCGTTCACAAAAGCTCTCCACTGACTTCTATCCTTAGCTGATTGCATCCAGTTTCTACTTTGTATTCCTATCTCTGCGAGATCCATCTTAATATTATCCTCCCATCTGCGCCTAGGTCTTCCTAATGGTCGTTTTCCTATGGGTCTACCAGTCAAGACTTTGAAAGCGTTTCTACTTTCTTCCATTCTAGCTACATGACCTGCCCACCTAAGCCTCCTAGACTTGACGACCCTAACAATGTTGGGTAAACCGTATAAACTATGTAGTTCCTCGTTATGGAGCTTCCGCCATTCCCCATTCTCGTTCCTCTTGGGTCCGAATATTCTTCTCAGGATCCGGTTCTCAAATACTTTCAGTCTATGTTCTTCCCTCAGAGTAAGCGACCATGTTTCGCAACCATACAGAACAACAGGCATGATTATCGTTTTATATATTTTAAGCTTCAAATTCCTCGACAGAATTCGCGACGACAAGAGATTTTGAACCGAGTAGTAACACGAATTCCCTGCTTTTAGTCGACATTTAATTTCTTCGTGAATATGATTTTCGTCTGTTAACATTGATCCTAAATATTTGAAAGTATCCACTTTATCAAAAGCATTATTTAATATTTTAACGCCTCCACAATTTGCCGTATTACGGTCCCGACGTACTTCCATGTATTTAGTTTTCTCTGCATTTACTTCTAAACCCATGTCCCTGCAAGCGTTTAATAAGATCTCTGCATTTATTTCTACTGTTCTCCTATCCTCCCCTATTAAATTTACATCATCAGCATATGCCATAACCTGGTGAATGCCGTTCAACTCTAAGCCCTGGTTGCTATCTTTGATTTTCCTTATGGCGTATTCCAGCACAAAGTTAAATAATAATGGCGACAACGCATCTCCTTGTTTTAGGCCATTTTCGACGTGGAAGCTCGTGGACAAAAATTTTCCTACCCGGACTTTACTTTGGGATTCACTTAAACATATCTTAATTAATCTAATTAGCTTTCTCGGTATTCCAAGTTCTGTAAGAACGTTGTATAATGTTTCTCTCCTAACCGAGTCGTAAGCCTTTAAAAACTGGTTAAACTGTATAGAAAATGTAATAATACTGAATGTAATTCATAGAAATTAAAATAAAATCAAAAGATTACAAGTGAACAAGTAGTTTTTACTGTATATGTTTATGGCCGTTTTAACTTGTTTTATTTCCCTCTTTATCTTATTTCCTATTTATACATGCAGCTGTGTAGCACAATTGATAAATTAAGATTTCAGTTACTTACAATAGTCTTCGACGGTTCAACTGCTTTAGGGGAATTGCAGTTATAAGGATCTCAGGCGTTCCACAACGGATGATCCCAAGGGTCAGCTGGAGTCCTCTGTTGATAGTAATAAGCGATCGTCCTACTCGGCACAATTATTCCTTCCCTTTCAATGATTTGGAGCAAGAGTTTGTCACAAAAAACTGAGATTACAAACGAATGTTACGGTCCTAACACATATGTACTAGTCACTTCACTGCTGATATAACTGCTACCAGATTACAGAAGGATTTTTTGTGGACACTCTGTATATTTCGTAAAGACAGTGATTATTATTTTCGATTTATACTTTATTCTGCAACGCACATAAGTTCTTTCTTTGGTGGGAAACGCTTCTTTCCCACACAATTGGACAAAGAAGTCTTTCATCGTTTTTTCATATATATATTTAAAACATTGCTTTTGCTGAGAACATTTCAGTTAGTGACTAACCATTTCAGTGTTTTTCCCTGACTTATTATATGCACAGTATATATTCAGCAGTTATTTGGAACTGAATTAAGTGCTTTCGTTAATCGCTTATGGAAACATTACAATAGATTAGAGAAATACGGGCTGACCAGATGTCCCAGTAGCCAATGTGGCACCAACTGTGTTGTTTCGTAACCCGTTATCTGTACTTTCTCACGCCAGTGTTATCGCCGTGTCTAGTGCATTATAGGCAGTTGACTAAAATTAACATAAATTTTTTTCCGTATTCTGTTTGTATGTGCATACAGGTGAGTTAACTGAGTGATTTTTGAAATAAACTGCCAACACTTTTCCGTTGACCATTGCAACCCGTAACTTGAGCTTGGATGCTCAGGGAGTTCGACTCCGGTGTTGTACGCAGCCACCACGCCCGTTGCGTTGGTTAAGTTTTGTGAAGGGGCACAAGCTATTTAGCCGGTGAAGGACGATTTCTTACGGCTAGCCCCAACTAGTGAAATCCCAGGTCCGCAGACCTTGTGCGTTTAAAAAGTTATATACGCGCCCTCCAATATCAGTATTCCACTGTGGAGATCTTCTTTTCGTTACTTTGCTGAAGATTCACCTTTACGCTGCAGGACTGTTCAGCGTAACAACTGGATTCATCGTGGGACGATCCAGACAACTTTTCCCCAGTGCTGCCCCCCAAGTGTGTAAAGGGTGTGAGAGAAGAATTTTTAGTGATATCTGAATCGTAATCATATATATATATATATAAAGGGCTATATTACCCAAAAAGGGCAAAGCGTGATTTCAGCGACTAAAATTGTTATACATCCTCAGTGTTCAGTGTTGTGTCCATTCCTCTTTGCTATTTTTTTTTAGTGTTCTAATAAATAAGTATAGTGTCATTTAATTCAGTGTGTTTTCGTTGTTTGTATGAGTGATGTTTGTGTGCGTTATGGTCTGGATGACCGTCTGATCGTCCGTGAGGTTTTCGAGACGAGACACCCGAACCTCTCGGCGCCTAATGTTCATCTCATTATTGAGACCGACGAGCATTTTCGGAAACAGTTTGTAACCTTTCTTGGAGAGGTCTTCATCATCCTGTCCAGGTAAGTTAAAGTATTAGGAAGATACCTATTGGTAGTACCACGAGCCAAGGACAGCGAACCGAACTACAGGCGGTTACACTGACTTTTGCACAATATTAGAAAAAATATTTTACACGGATGCGTATGCAAATATCGTACAATTACTGATGATAAACTAAAAAAAAAATGGCTCTCACGTATGCAAACGACGATTTAGCGTGCGAAGCTCAATCCGTACAACTGGAGCACTCATAAGAGTATAACGTGTGTTTAGAACAATGCACCCCACTCGTCTTCGTGGGTGCCTTTCCGAGTGATGACCAGGCATTCGTACAAAGCGCTGAAGGTTATTTTAACAAATCAAAACTTGTATATGGTCAGCCGAGAAAATCCCGATTTTCACCCGTAGCATCGGGACCACATTAATGGTCCAACTAGCTTTTACTTATAACAGTGCGTAAGTAATGGATGATTGTCCCGAATGTCAAATATAAAGAAAGTCACCAGAAATGCAGGAATCAAGTGATCAGGATTCCTGTTTCTTAACCATATTTAACCGTAAGACCGGAGCTATGCTTACTAACACAAATGTACAAAATATAAAAGTTTTGGAAAAAGATTCAAGATTGCTTCTCTATATAATAAGCTAGGTTAATAATGTTAGTAAATTAAAATTGTCCTATTTCTTTTAAATTCCAAAAAACGTACATCAGGTTGGTGATAGCCGAAATGTTGTCTTTAAGGGGTTATGTTGTGCATAGTACTTAATTTTTGTACGAAACAATGTACATTTTGATTTAATTTCGCATTTTTGCACAATAAATAAAACGGACAAACCAATACTTCCAAGGTTGATTCGGTGGTCGGATGGTTAATGCGTTAATGTCTGTAATAAAGGTCGTGGGTTCAAGTCACAGCAGTTGTAACATTTTTCTTTCTAAATATGTTTCTATATCTTCAGATATATTATTAATATTTCTTTTCTCACATTTCACGTATGTTATCTTAGATCATGTGTTGATGGATTAGGGTAGATTAACCCGATTTCGTTATATATACTTACAGTTTCCAATCTTTTCTTCAAGATGGATTTCTATATGTTCACATTTGTTAAGAATTATTTATATATTTCAATTTTAGTGTTCATAGGTTAGCGATGATTAGGTAAGGATATGTTTGCAAAAAATATAGTACAATGCCAAAGCACATATTTTTACACCAATAAGTTATTTTTCCTTTATTCAGAAAGTTACTGCGAGCGTGTGCTATGCAGCTAAACCTTCCACTCACTGTTAGTGCTGGTGGCAGTAGTTTTGCGGACGTACACGCATTGTCAAATAGTTCTTTTTCTTCAAAAATGACCTATGGATTATTATTCTAAGAAAATATAAGAAGTATCTGTGTTAAAATTGTATTGGTTTTATTTGAACAGGCACACGTTTTTACACTATCATTTATTCCTTAACTGGTGTCGAGTCTAGCGTAATATCACGACTATTTTTTTTAACTATATGTTAATAGGTTCCTTCTTACTTAACTCTCTATTCAAACCTAAATTTGTTCAATTTAACCATTTCAAATTTCAACGTTTATCGTTGTACAGCGAGTATTGTAATATAGCGAGATCTATTTGTTTGCAAACGATTCAGCGTCTTAACACAATTTCAATACTATGCAATGTACCTTACCGAAAAACGAAGATGGTTCAAATTTAGTATTGCATCCAATTTCAAAAGTAATTTTTGTGTAGAATAAACGGTAAATGCTTTCATGATGCTGTTTCTTATAAATTTTTCAGTGTCCCTCAAGTAGATTCAATTTCCTCGGTTAACCGCATACTGAAACCGAAATCTCTTCAGACTAGCCATTAATTTTAGACTTAGCTAATGAAACGGTAGAATGGAACGGTAAACGATAACGAGAGGTGATTCTTCCAAATGATTCCGTGTCTATATACAACACATAATGACTGGGTAGACGCTCTGTGAAAATGGGGTGTTTTCCAAATTCTGTATTGTTGCCAGTTTCAGTACTGGTTTCATCGTTTATTGCTGTAGAACAAACACGGTAAGAGGAAAGGAGAAGCGGTTTGCTGCCAAGAATTCAGCGTCTGAAAACAACATATCGCTACTATCGTGGATATTACTAGTACTACTGGTTTCAAAATTGATCTCCGTTGAATGAACACTGTAAAGCTATCAGGAAGTGACTTTTTGCATGAGATGAAGCATCGCAAGCATAGGTTCCATCTTCTGTGTTGAAATCTTAACCAAAGCAAACTATGTTATACTAGCCACTTCCAATTTGATCATTTATCGCCATACTACGGAAACATAGGTAGAAGACGTCTTTCAAAAAAACAATGGAGCTTCGAACATAAAATGACCCTACAACACTCTACCAAAAGAAGAATTGGCTCAAATTTAATATTAATTTAGCTTTCAATAATAATTTCTATATGACATTCGCGGTAAGAATTACGGAGGTGCGTTTTTACAATCAGGTGAGCGTTCTAAGTTAAGATTCCACATTTTCCACTAAGCCCTATTCAAACCGGAGCGTTTTAAATTAACCATTTGTGGTGTTAATATTTGCCATTGTAGAATGGAAACTGTAACAGACATTAAGAAACGGTTTGTGAAACTGATTGAGGGTCTGTAGTTGACACATCACAACCAACAGTACGGTTGGAAATCGGAAGTTGTTGAAATTTTCTAAACTGGTAATTTCAATACTGATTTCTGTAGAGTAAAGATGATTAGAGATATTGAGATACGGTTTCGTACAACCGATTGAGCTTCTCAAGAATAGATCCATTTCCTCCGTCCACCATCTATTCAAACCGTGAGCGTTTCAAAATATCCATTTCTGATTACAACATTATCCCTACAGAACAGAGAAGGTAACAGACAGCGTAGTGCGGCTTTCTGAAAACATTTCAGTTTTTAAATTATACATATCGTGATTGCCACAGAGCTCTCCCAAAAACACACGGTTTTCAAATTTACTATTACATCCGATTCGATATATTTTTCAACTTTCTTTGCCATAGAACAAGGAAATAACAAGAATCAGTTTCTGCCAACGATTGAGCGTCTGAATACAATACATAATGACTATTCATTATAGTCTGAAATACGGAAGTAGTTCAAATTTAATCCAATTTCAATATTTTTTTTCTTAGAGGTAGAATACTAAAATCTTTCGCGTTGCAGTTTCTTGTAATCGATTGTGCTTTCAAATAGTATGTTTACATTTTCCGTTGAAATTCAATTTAAACATGTCTTAGTTAAAATTATCCGTCTCCGGTTTCAACATTTATGGCTACAAAACGAAAATAGTAACAGGTATGTAGTAGCTGTTGTTTAGTAAGTGATTAGTAATCCTGTTATCTAATTTTCATAGATAAAACTGTATAAGATATCGAGCAGCTATTCTGCGATTGGATCAGCGTCCGAACGATACCTTCTATCTTCTTCCTTAACTTTACATTCAAATTTGAAATGCTTCAAGTTAACGATGCTTAAAGTTTTTCAACATTTATCTGTATAGAAGTGAAAGAGTAACGGATAACTAGTAATACATATTTGAGATAGATCCCGCGTCCAAGGAACAGATTCCTTCTTTGATCTTCTTACTATATGGGAACAAATTGTTACAGATGTACTACCTCAAGTTTGAGTATTGAATTCGTATATTTTGAAAGCCTTAGATTCACACTGTGAAACGATATTCACTTGTTTAAAAATTGTATTGTATAACATGTTTAATACACCCCATCAAGTTGAAACCTTTAGTCATGCATAAAAAAGTGTTAGTTATGTAACAGATATTTGGCAGAACTTATGTGAATAGTTAATAAAAAAATTGCCGCCTTCACACTTTTTTTCACTGCCATGAATTTTAACCTTTCTCCTGATTTTAAATATTATTTTAGTACTAGCCAATGCTCTTATTTTGTTCGTTTTCCAGCCAATGATGTATGTCTTATCCACTACAAGATTTTACAATTTCGACATTTACGTTGATTATTTCACACATTCCGCTAACACCGTATCAGTTGTTCGTAAACGCAAATATTTTACGAATTTTGTAACTTTTTGAACTTGTTCATTATAGTTGTCTTAGTGTAAACATAATATTTGCGTGAACATAATAAACATAAAACTCAGAACTTACAAAACCTTAACTCATGTCTTTGAATGCAGTTTGAGTCAATTTTTTGATATATAATGATATATACCTTAGTGCATGTATAATTATGTCAGTGAAGTTTCGTCCTGTTCAACAGACTTTAGTGAGATGTGTGTCCCCAATGTTTACTAGTTTGTAAAATTCTAAAGTTAATACCAGTAATATTACTTTGTAGGAGAAATTTGCTTTGATGTATAGTAATTTTTGTAATTGTTGGTTGTTGCTCTAATCAATGGAAAAAATTTACTTGTTAGAATAGACGTATCACGCAGCAACAGTTTCCCTTGCAGCCGATCAGGAAGGAGAAAATATCTGTTGACCGGCTTTACAAAATCTCATCTGAACTGCTAACAATTCTACAGAAAGACCAGATTGAGAAAAGAATGATCATCTCTTTTACCTCAAAAAATAGAAAGAAAGAATAGTGGTTTCCATAATCTAGTGTGATATACTAATCCTCCTAAACATGATTTATTTTTTATTTAACTATTAGCATTTCGGAAAAATTAGCCTGCACAATTGTGCATGTTCGGCCGGTATTGTATATATTGGTGATTCTATCTACCTGCACAATTGTGTAGGTCAGGGCTGAAAGGGTTAAAAATGCTTATTAACAATCAGCAAAAGACTTTAAATTTTGAATAACTTACTTATCGTGAGATGAAGGAGAGCCCTAAATCATTTATAATCCTCAATTGCCATTTAGTTGAACTGAAACGTGCACAGCTCTAAAATACTTTATACGCAATCATTTTGTTCGCTTGACGAACGTTATATATTTTCACGTGCCTAGTTGCCTCATGCATTACTCCCTCAACATACTATGAACAATGGGACCTACCCATTACTAGATTACACAACGAATCAAAATTTTCTTATGTGTTTTTTTTAATAGAATTCTCAAATTTAATTTAAATTCCGTTACATAGTATTACTATTGTGTGAGTTTATTGACAAGTGCTAGTTTTATACAATATTTTCTCTCCTTTTATACTAATCAACACAAAAACAATCAGCTAAACATTAAAATGATTTGTTAGCTACGCCTATTCTATTCATATTAATCATATACCTAAAGTTCTATCTATGGCTTCATTTCAGTTGAACTGAATAAAAAATTTCAGTAAAGTTAATTAACCAAATTATTCCACTTGTATGAATATTTAACACAAAAGGAAACAAAAACTAGATATTCTTTCCTTTGTGTGAGTCGTTGAGCAATAGATAAACTCGTAAAAAAAATTACGAAAACAAAGTTTTTTAGATGTGTTTCCCGCACTAGACTTACTTTTTTCGTTTCAAACATTCATTTTTTAAAAATAATTAAAATGTGCTAACATAATACGTAAATACATATATTTATATATAATATACGAGCAAAACTAACATACTAAATATATAAAATCTATACATGGAATTAGTAAAATTCAACACTAAACAAAATCTATATGCATACCACTACACATAAAATAATTAAAATATCTATATATATACTTGTACCATACGACGTAACTAATGAGCGTTTGAATATTTTAATACAAATAAATGAGTTAACGGCGGTTAAGCCCTACGAAGCGCCATTCTTTGGGTCATTAATTGACAATTCAGGTTGTAAGTCATTCATAAAAAAACAGGTTAATGAGTTGGTTCCTAAAACCAACGACGCTGACTTAATCTCCTACAGTTGAAGCTTGCTGGGGCGCTTAACTCCCTGACGATTCGAATGAATAGCTTCTACACTTAGACCTTATATACCACCCTGGCTGCATACCTTCGGCATTCGAATCATGACACATCGGGGTTAATTTCCCAACACCTATTGGACTGTCAACATTCAGGCCTCTAGGGGACATTTTAAGAAAATAAATATAATGGAAAGGACGACCAGAAACATACCCTGGGAGGAGATTTAATGCTACAGCCCCACATTTCAATTCATCAATCATTTAATCATTAGTATTACTTCAGGCCTGCTCATACCTACAAAATTGGTAGGTTTACAAATGTAACCTTGTAAAGAGCGCAAGCCAATACTTATCTGTGGCTTACTAGCAATTGCACTTATCTTTACAGAGAATATAGTCACATCCGAAAACATTTGTCACAATCGTGAAATACAAGATAACAATAATATTAACTTATTCATTAAACCTTAATGTTGTTCAGGGTCTACTCGTACGTAACAATCTTAATATATTCTCATAACATAACCTTTAATTTTACAATATACTGCCAAACTGTCGTAGGCACTCCGTACTATCGATACATCATAGTATCTAGTGTTTATCGTAGTAAAGGGTACCTTGAATCGTAAACGGGTTTTCCTTTCTTTTTTTTCGAGACCAGTTTATGATTCCCGGCACAATAAAACAAGTGTTTTTTTTTTTCAAAAATCGAAAAAAATAACATCTAATTTACTTTCTCTAAATCCAAATCAAAACTAAGTATTATATCAAAATCGAAAATCCGAACATCAATTTTATTACTATTATACTTTTCTCTAAATATGCCAAACATTAAAAGTTAATATTACAAATTCTGAAATGTGTAGTCAATTGCCGAATCTACACATTAGCTGGGACCCAACCAGGCTCCGTACTGGTTTCATCACTTTAATTTTGTGACGAAAGTAGTGGCGTCCCTAGTGGATAAT
Source organism: Thermobia domestica (assembly GCF_964235325.1). Classification (NCBI taxonomy): domain Eukaryota; kingdom Metazoa; phylum Arthropoda; class Insecta; order Zygentoma; family Lepismatidae; genus Thermobia; species Thermobia domestica. The sequence continues at coordinate 267,694,155 of NC_137460.1, read as the reverse complement.
TATATTTTAACTTTCAACTCTTCTTAACTTATCGCTTTCTCTGAACTCAATTAACTTCAGGACTCATTAGTCGCAATGAATACACATTGACTTTTCATAATAGACGGCAAATATATATATATATAGAACGACGAACAAATCAACAAACAGCTTATGAAAATCAACGTTAGTTTCAATATTATACCAAATTGTGTTTAATTTACAGTATTTTGACTTAATCTTACATTACAAATTTAGCATATTTTCCCATTAGACAATCACATCAGATGAAAAAACTCATTATCTGAAGAGCACACTTATTTAATTACCCAAAATATTAACTTTATGATTAATTGTAGTTATTGCTAGTACTTCTCTAATTATGTTCGTAAATATCTCTAATTGTCTAACATTTCTATAAATGATTCATTGTATGGGGACAGCTAAATGTTAATACAAACATAAAGGAGAATGAATAAAAACTCAAAACAAAATTTCATAATAAAATTTTATTATGAAGTCTGGTTCCCAAAACTGGAAACACCTTAAAAAAATATACAAAACTTGAACATTCTAAGTAGAATTCGATACAGAAAGTCCGCATGCAAAACAGGATAGCCATACTTTTCAAAAGTGTTGGGGTATTATTTCTATTTCAAAGTCCGAAATTGCGTTCTAAATAAATTTCCTTTTTAAAATTTCCAATGCTGTCCTTCCTCTGCTTTCCACATTTATCTTTCATCTCCAAAAGCTTTAAGGAAACCATAAAACATGACATCTAAGTGAACATACTTGATTATAGAGCGATATGCATGGTTCTTGGACCGGCGCGTCAGTGGCGGTGGACACGCACTTTGAATATGAAAAGTAAAAACCTATCCTTTGAAATACGAGAGGAATAATCAAATAAATTATTAAGACTCCTTTTTTCATTCTCCCTAAAACTCAAATTCGGTATTTCTGCTTTCTCTTCTCTTCCAGGGCTTAGTCCGTGTTCGAGTGAAGTTCACGCTAAGATTTTAATTTTCCATATATGCCGGCTACGCTTGTAAGCTGTAATTTATCACGATTACGTGTACTTTTCCAGTTAGATTTTTTAATTTGCGGAACTTTTCTCCTTTTTGCAGCGCATTTACAAAATTTCGCCTAATGACACACTTTAGTTTACGACAATTGGATTTACGCTGCATTGCGATACCTGGGATAAATTTCTTTTTATTTTTGCTCTTACTATTACTATATTTCCCATGTAGTTTACTATACAATGTTCGTACGTGTTTTCGCTTAATCTTTTTAGTAGTCTTCGGAGTCGATGTATACTTTTTTTCGCACGTTTGACTCAAAATAAGATCGCCTACAGTTCGACTTTAATTTGCGTCTGGTTCGTCTGTGACCGGGGTTTAGTTTTTTTCCGTATTACGCTTACCAAAGTACTTTTCTTTTATTATCAACTTATTTGTTACTGCGCGCCTAATGCATGGTTGCGCGCTGAGAGTACGCTCCATGTGGAGGTCGACGTGGTTATCATCACATGCAAGCAACTGTTCTAAATTTTGAGCAACCCTACACTTAAATTTTCGATCTTTACTATTTCGCAATAGTGAAGCACTAGCTTTAAAATTCACACATTTCGGTAATTGAAAATTAATAAATATTGCATCTAATGTACTGATAATATTATTACGTCTGCTCATTTTAATCCTGCTGATTATGCTCCTCGAAATAGAGTTCACCTTAACTGATGTATTGACAAAACTCGAGTAGGTATCATTGGCTAACTTATTTTTCTTCCTAACCCTGGTGCTACATTTCACCTCTAAACCGGAAATATACGTTCGACTGCGTGTGCTTTTTTGGAAGTGATACTTTTTCGCTTGTTTACGGTAAACATTTCCGACCGTTTGAGTATGTACGAGACGTTCGCTACGTAAAACACAATTCGCTTCGCGAGCCTACACTCTAAACTGTGAATTTGAAATCGTTTTCTTCTACAATACTCTAAGTTGATAAAGTCGGAATGGTGTTAAAGCACTAAAACGCAACTTACGTTAGACATACACGGTTACGAAAGAATTTGTTAAATCGCAGAAAACCATTTTCCTGTGACACAAAAACGACAACACTGCAACTTCGTTACCACATAAAACCAACAATTGAACTCTCAAGCCTTCCGTGGCTTTTTCGAGAGGATGGGTACGCGCAACCTCAACGGTACAACTCATCATGTGTGAAACATCGGCATCCCCTGCCGGCAAAACAATTACATTAGAAACATAATTGTCTACAGGTACACGTGAAGATTCTACCTTTTTCGCTATCCCTACACTACATATCTCCGTTAACTGACTGTAATCGACTTTCTGGTTTATTTGGCACATATCTTCCACACTTTGGGCAGGCTCGAATTCAAGTGTATTTACGGTTTCTTTTTCACGTTGCACTTCCTTCTACTGTTGTATTTTGTTGGCTTGCCTACACTCAAACTGTGCCGTTCGCATATATTCACAGAACTCAGTGAGATATTTCTTTCATTCCACTACACTATTTTTAAACTCGGCAGTTACTGAATAAATATGATTTGCCGCGTTAACTAATTCACAGCGTACCTCAGTTAAGGAGTTATTGCATTACTTTGATATTATTACGTAAACATTCTGCTTTGGCATTCAATTCGCTCTTTCCTACTCTCCCAAATCGCTTCTGTTACAGACTTGAAATTTACCTGCTGATTCAGTTATTCTTTGTCCTACACATCCAATATTCATTTCCATTTTCTGAGCAAAGGTTTCTAATTTTTACCTTAATTCCTCTTTCAACATTGCTTGAAATTGTTCTAAAATACTTACCTGCATATTGTTATGAATAACGAGCAACTAACTTAAAATACAAAAATATAAATATCTAAGTTTAATACGAAAATAAGAAATGTGCACTTAAAACATGAAACACAAAGAATTTTGATATACAGGTGAGTTAACTGAGTGATTTTTGAAATAAACTGCCAACACTTTTCCGTTGACCATTGCAACCCGTAGCTTGAGCTTGGATGCTCAGGGAGTTCGACCCCGGTGTTGTACGCAGCCACCACGCCCGTTGCGTTGGTTAAGTTTTGTGAAGGGGCACAAGCTATTTAGCCGGTGAAGGACGATTTCTTACGGCTAGCCCCAACTAGTGAAATCCCAGGTCCGCAGACCTTGTGCGTTTAAAAAGTTATATACGCGCCCTTCAATATCAGTATTCCACTGTGGAGATCTTCTTTTCGTTACTTTGCTGAAGATTCACCTTTACGCTGCAGGACTGTTCAGCGTAACAACTGGATTCATCGTGGGACGATCCAGACAACTTTTCCCCAGTGCTGCCCCCCAAGTGTGTAAAGGGTGTGAGAGAAGAATTTTTAGTGATATCTGAATCGTAATCATATATATATATATATAAAGGGCTATATTACCCAAAAAGGGCAAAGCGTGATTTCAGCGACTAAAATTGTTATACATCCTCAGTGTTCAGTGTTGTGTCCATTCCTCTTTGCTATTTTTTTTTTAGTGTTCTAATAAATAAGTATAGTGTCATTTAATTCAGTGTGTTTTCGTTGTTTGTATGAGTGATGTTTGTGTGCGTTATGGTCTGGATGACCGTCTGATCGTCCGTGAGGTTTTCGAGACGAGACACCCGAACCTCTCGGCGCCTAATGTTCATCTCATTATTGAGACCGACGAGCATTTTCGGAAACAGTTTGTAACCTTTCTTGGAGAGGTCTTCATCATCCTGTCCAGGTAAGTTAAAGTATCAGGAAGATACCTATTGGTAGTACCACGAGCCAAGGACAGCGAACCAAACTACAGGCGGTTACACTGACTTTTGCACAATATTAGAAAAAATATTTTACACGGATGCGTATGCAAATATCGTACAATTACTGATGATAAACTAAAAAAAAATGGCTCTCACGTATGCAAACGACGATTTAGCGTGCGAAGCTCAATCCGTACAACTGGAGCACTCATAAGAGTATAACGTGTGTTTAGAACAATGCACCCCACTCGTCTTCGTGGGTGCCTTTCCGAGTGATGACCAGACATTCGTACAAAGCGCTGAAGGTTATTTTAACAAATCAAAACTTGTATATGGTCAACCGAGAAAATCCCGATTTTCACCCGTAGCATCGGGACCACATTAATGGTCCAACTAGCTTTTACTTATAACAGTGCGTAAGTAATGGATGATTGTCCCGAATGTCAAATATAAAGAAATAGTCACCAGAAATGCAGGAATCAAGTGATCAGGATTCCTGTTTCTTAACCATATTTAACCGTAAGACCGGAGCTATGCTTACTAACACAAATGTACAAAATATAAAAGTTTTGGAAAAAGATTCAAGATTGCTTCTCTATATAATAAGCTAGGTTAATAATGTTAAAAATTAAAATTGTCCTATTTCTTTTAAATTCCAAAAAACGTACCTCAGGTCGGTGATAGCCGAAATGTTGTCTTTAAGGGGTTATGTTGTGCATAGTACTTAATTTTTGTACGAAACAATGTACATTTTGATTTAATTTCGCATTTTTGCACAATAAATAAAACGGACAAACCAATACTTCCAAGGTTGATTCGGTGGTCGGATGGTTAATGCGTTAATGTCTGTAATAAAGGTCGTGGGTTCAAGTCACAGCAGTTGTAACATATTTCTTTCTAAATATGTTTCTATATCTTCAGATATATTATTAATATTTCTTTTCTCACATTTCACGTATGTTATCTTAGATCATGTGTTGATGGATTAGGGTAGATTAACCCGATTTCGTTATATATACTTACAGTTTCCAATCTTTTCTTCAAGATGGATTTCTATATGTTCACATTTGTTAAGAATTATTTATATATTTCAATTTTAGTGTTCATAGGTTAGCGATGATTAGGTAAGGATGTTTGCAAAAAATATAGTACAATGCCAAAGCACATATTTTTACACCAATAAGTTATTTTTCCTTTATTCAGAAAGTTACTGCGAGCGTGTGCTATGCAGCTAAACCTTCCACTCACTGTTAGTGCTGGTGGCAGTAGTTTTGCGGACGTACACGCATTGTCAAATAGTTCTTTTTCTTCAAAAATGACCTATGGATTATTATTCTAAGAAAATATAAGAAGTATCTGTGTTAAAATTGTATTGGTTTTATTTGAACAGGCACACGTTTTTACACTATCATTTATTCCGAAACTGGTGTCGAGTCTAGCGTAATATCACGACTATTTTTTTTAACTATGTGTTAATAGGTTCCTTCTTACTTAACTCTCTATTCAAACCTAAATTTGTTCAATTTAACCATTTCAAATTTCAACGTTTATCGTTGTACAGCGAGTATTGTAATATAGCGAGATCTATTTGTTTGCAAACGATTCAGCGTCTTAACACAATTTCAATACTATGCAATGTACCTTACCGAAAAACGAAGATGGTTCAAATTTAGTATTGCATCCAATTTCAAAAGTAATTTTTGTGTAGAATAAACGGTAAATGCTTTCATGATGCTGTTTCTTATAAATTTTTCAGTGTCCCTCAAGTAGATTCAATTTCCTCGGTTAACCGCATACTGAAACCGAAATCTCTTCAGACTAGCCATTAATTTTAGACTTAGCTAATGAAACGGTAGAATGGAACGGTAAACGATAACGAGAGGTGATTCTTCCAAATGATTCCGTGTCTATATACAACACATAATGACTGGGTAGACGCTCTGTGAAAATGGGGTGTTTTCCAAATTCTGTATTGTTGCCAGTTTCAGTACTGGTTTCATCGTTTATTGCTGTAGAACAAACACGGTAAGAGGAAAGGAGAAGCGGTTTGCTGCCAAGAATTCAGCGTCTGAAAACAACATATCGCTACTATCGTGGATATTACTAGTACTACTGGTTTCAAAATTGATCTCCGTTGAATGAACACTGTAAAGCTATCAGGAAGTGACTTTTTGCATGAGATGAAGCATCGCAAGCATAGGTTCCATCTTCTGTGTTGAAATCTTAACCAAAGCAAACTATGTTATACTAGCCACTTCCAATTTGATCATTTATCGCCATACTACGGAAACATAGGTAGAAGACGTCTTTCAAAAAAACAATGGAGCTTCGAACATAAAATGACCCTACAACACTCTACCAAAAGAAGAATTGGCTCAAATTTAATATTAATTTAGCTTTCAATAATAATTTCTATATGACATTCGCGGTAAGAATTACGGAGGTGCGTTTTTACAATCAGGTGAGCGTTCTAAGTTAAGATTCCACATTTTCCACTAAGCCCTATTCAAACCGGAGCATTTTAAATTAACCATTTGTGGTGTTAATATTTGCCATTGTAGAATGGAAACTGTAACAGACATTAACAAACGGTTTGTGCAACTGATTGAGGGTCTGTAGTTGACACATCACAACCAACAGTACGGTTGGAAATCGGAAGTTGTTGAAATTTTCTAAACTGGTAATTTCAATACTGATTTCTGTAGAGTAAAGATGATTAGAGATATTGAGATACGGTTTCGTACAACCGATTGAGCTTCTCAAGAATAGATCCATCTCCTCCGTCCACCATCTATTCAAGCCGTGAGCGTTTCAAAATATCCATTTCTGATTACAACATTATCCCTACAGAACAGAGAAGGTAACAGACAGCGTAGTGCGGCTTTCTGAAAACATTTCAGTTTTTAAATTATACATATCGTGATTACCGCAGAGCTCTCCCAAAAACACACGGTTTTCAAATTTACTATTACATCTGATTCGATATATTTTTCAACTTTCTTTGCCATAGAACAAGGAAATAACAAGAATCAGTTTCTGCCAACGATTGAGCGTCTGAATACAATACATAATGACTATTCATTATAGTCTGAAATACGGAAGTAGTTCAAATTTAATCCAATTTCAATATTTTTTTTCTTAGAGGTAGAATACTAAAATCTTTCGCGTTGCAGTTTCTTGTAATCGATTGTGCTTTCAAATAGTATGTTTACATTTTCCGTTGAAATTCAATTTAAACATGTCTTAGTTAAAATTATCCGTCTCCGGTTTCAACATTTATGGCTACAAAACGAAAATGGTAACAGGTATGTAGTAGCTGTTGTTTAGTAAGTGATTAGTAATCCTGTTATCTAATTTTCATAGATAAAACTGTATAAGATATCGAGCAGCTATTCTGCGATTGGATCAGCGTCCGAACGATACCTTCTATCTTCTTCCTTAACTTTACATTCAAATTTGAAATGCTTCAAGTTAACGATGCTTAAAGTTTTTCAACATTTATCTGTATAGAAGTGAAAGAGTAACGGATAACTAGTAATAGATATTTGAGATAGATCCCGCGTCCAAGGAACAGATTCCTTCTTTGATCTTCTTACTATATGGGAACAAATTGTTACAGATGTACTACCTCAAGTTTGAGTATTGAATTCGTATATTTTGAAAGCCTTAGATTCACACTGTGAAACGATATTCACTTGTTTAAAAATTGTATTGTATAACATGTTTAATACACCCCATCAAGTTGAAACCTTTAGTCATGCATAAAAAAGTGTTTGTTATGTAACAGATATTTGGCAGAACTTATGTGAATAGTTAATAAAAAAATTGCCGCCTTCACACTTTTTTTCACTGCCATGAATTTTAACCTTTCTCCTGATTTTAAATATTATTTTAGTACTAGCCAATGCTCTTATTTTGTTCGTTTTCCAGCCAATGATGCATGTCTTATCCACTACAAGATTTTACAATTTCGACATTTACGTTGATTATTTCACACATTCCGCTAACACCGTATCAGTTGTTCGTAAACGCAAATATTTTACGAATTTTGTAACTTTTTGAACTTGTTCATTATAGTTGTCTTAGTGTAAACATAATATTTGCGTGAACATAATAAACATAAAACTCAGAACTTACAAAACCTTAACTCATGTCTTTGAATGCAGTTTGAGTCAATTTTTTGATATATAATGATATATACCTTAGTGCATGTATAATTATGTCAGTGAAGTTTCGTCCTGTTCAACAGACTTTAGTGAGATGTGTGTCCCCAATGTTTACTAGTTTGTAAAATTCTAAAGTTGATACCAGTAATATTACTTTGTAGGAGAAATTTGCTTTGATGTATAGTAATTTTTGTAATTGTTGGTTGTTGCTCTAATCAATGGAAAAAATTTACTTGTTAGAATAGACGTATCACGCAGCAACAGTTTCCCTTGCAGTCGATCAGGAAGGAGAAAATATCTGTTGACCGGCTTTACAAAATCTCATCTGAACTGCTAACAATTCTACAGAAAGACCAGATTGAGAAAAGAATGATCATCTCTTTTACCTCAAAAAATAGAAAGAAAGAATAGTGGTTTCCATAATCTAGTTTGATCTACTAATCCTCCTAAACATGATTTATTTTTTATTTAACTATTAGCATTTCGGAAAAATTAGTCTGCACAATTGTGCATGTTCGGCCGGTATTGTATATATTGGTGATTCTATCTACCTGCACAATTGTGTAGGTCAGGGCTGAAAGGGTTAAAAATGCTTATTAACAATCAGCAAAAGACTTTAAATTTTGAATAACTTACTTATCGTGAGATGAAGGAGAGAAAGTTTACATGCTATAGATATAGTTAACATTTACAGTAGAAAGACATTACATATTTTTACACAAATAATAAAATCGAAATGTTTACTATAGGCGGGTCACGTTGCTTGCGTCAGTAATATGCATGTGAACTGTAAAACTTTTGTGAAAGGTTGGTGTATCGAAAACATTAAGATAATATTATACAATACGATACTCTAAGAATGGGCTATAATAATCCAAGCGGGCATAATTTAGTGTAAGATGATATCCAGTTGAGAAGTTAAATTTATGAGGTGTGGGACTTCGGGTTTGGTTAATCACTGGGTGAATGAGTTTGGTATATTCTTAAATGTATACTAAAGTTTAAAGTGGAGTATATACTTTATTTTTAAGCTTTAAATAATTGCTGCTAAAATCATAAAGTGAAAATTACTATGAAAACTTCAAGTGTAGGTCACGTTTGTTGCAATTAATTGACTCTTTCAGCCTTCATTCACAAATTCGCGAACGTATGCTCAGTATGTTTTACTTTCTTGTTACCAGCGAAACAAACATCTGATCACGAGGGTGCTACATCTGCAAAAGAATGTGCGGAAAAGTAAAGCTTAACTTCAACTTTTAAAAAAATGTATACTTTCTTCGAAATGCGATGGTAAAATAAGAAAAAAGATTTTCTTGAAAATCTATTTCAAATGTTACTTATTATTATTATTATTATTATTATTATTATTATTATTGTAGTTTTTACGTTGTAAGTATTTGTAAGTGTCCAGTGTTCAGTACAACATTAGACATATAGTAATACATGATTTCGTTCCTCCAAGTTTGTGTTTGAAGATGGTATATTATGTATGACGCCGTTAAAGGTACGCAGATATACATAGTGAAGAGCGTCCGTAAGTGTTTTTCCGTGAGTATTGCATTGTAGTAACGAGGGAATGAAACACGTAATATAATGTGAATTACGGAGTAAGAAATAGTGGTTCTGAGATATTTTTTCCCAAGAAGTACGTAGATATACCTCTCCATGTAAGTTCATATAAGTAAACAAGCACGTTCGGAAAGGATAAAGACGTTGTTTTTAACAGAAATGATGTAAATACTTTGTTTCCCAGTAAATGATTATTTAAGTCTTATACTACGAGCCTTTTTGCTGTTTTTGACGTTGCTCTTGTTTAAATATCTAAAGAAGTTTATAAGTTGATATGAAGTTTATAGCTTAATTTCACAATATCCCCTTGAAAACGTACTTTTTCCATAATTCTTTTAATGTTAGTAAAATTGTTATCACTTGAGTGCATCAGGCAATGCGTGATGAAGTTTTGTACATTGCATATTAAATTTATATCATAGTAAATTTATGTATTATGAAATTGCGGAAATCGCCCGTTTTCATCTCATATATCATAGGTCACTTCTTCACTGTTATAGCCTAAAGACACCTAAGAATAATCCACTCACCATTTTAGTGTAAAATTTAAATCTGTTCATTTACTCGTAGAATCTTCATTCTGGGAACAGTAACGTAAAAAAATATAAAAAGTTTTCTAAATGGGTTACATGCAGACATGTAAAATTTAATTTCAATCGATTCAGCCATTTTTCTAGTTAATACCAGATTAGGTTGATGCCACATGTTTTGAATTGAGGTATAGTATGCAGATTGCTCGTCTTCTCTCTCTTGAATGTTTATTTCCGAAAACAGTGCTGCACACGACACTTTTCTAAAAGTAAAAAAGCTAGTGTGCCAAGTGTCCTTTCTCTAACAAGAGAGACCATTCAGATTATAATATTTGACATACAATTTTAATCCTCTTCCCGAATAGCATTTCTGCGAATAGCATTACAGCAAGTTATGTTGAAAGCACAAACAAAAAACCTAGTAATAATCTAAGAGTGACGAAGGTGCTAGTGGTTGTCCATATTACCTTAACGTGGAATTCTGGAATCATTATTTATCTATTTCAAATAAGAACATAAAGATTACAAGAAATTGAAAACTCTATGCTTCTCAAAAGTATTTATTTTATTACAATGTATCAGATGTTAGTATGTAGCTACATATCAATGTACGCAAAATTTTACTATCTCAAGGTATCAGACTATATAAAAACGCAACCAGAAATTGGTATACTTAGTGAAATCACATATCTTGTACAAAATTTTAAAAGTTGTTATATCGTCCCTTTGTTTATTTGTACTCATAGTGACAGTTTCTTGTAGCTGCAATTGCAAAAATTTCTTTCTTTTTTTAAATTTTCTGGCACAAAAAGTAATAATGTTAGTGACAACGTATCTCTATTTTCACTTATAATAAATGTTTATTCCATATAGCCCAAAATAAGTACTTTGGTATGTACCTGAGTTAACTCTGATATCGTATGTATCGTGACGTACATAAATCTTTGACCAGGTAATGGCGGCTGCTTTGAAACAAATGCAAAGTGTCTGAATTAGATCTGCCATATCTGTAGTTTCGTGTGAAGAGAATTCATACTTCTGGGTCATGATCGTAGTGGGTCATGTTGGTGGTAGGTCGCAGTAGGTCGGGTGCTGTTGACCCACGATCGACTGACCAACCGACTCAATGACCAACTCCAACTCTGGCACTTTTCAGAATATCCGTACAGATTTTATAGAAGTTCCAAACGATATGTAATGCTTACATTTTAGGTTAAGGTATTGCTAGTCTGCTGTTTCATTTTTGAATGGAATTACGATTCGTCGTGATTTTTCTATATATTGTTTTTGTGAGAAAACGTTAATGAGCAATAGAAAATATAACTGTTTTTCGATTCGGATTGGTTTGGGTTAACAGCTTGAAAATGAAATCACTTAATGTCCAGCGATTATACCTGTTAGCAAGTGAAAACTATGATGGAAGCAAGTGAATTATGTTGGACGAATTGCTGGAATGAGGAATTGGGAGTGTCCCGAGAAAACCCACGAGCATTATGTTGTCCGTCTCAAGCTTACTTTCCTTCGGAACGAAAGAGGCACCCCACCCATCTGATTGTTTAGTAGGCGGGGTCTCACTTTCGATTCCAAGTGGGAAAGCCTTTGAAATATCAAATGCCCTCGATGTATCCCTGTCGTTCAAGGTTATTGAAATCACCTGGAAAACGAGAATAACCGAATATAACAGAGATACTTTCCGTCTTTTTAAAATTTAATCTTGAATTATCTGAACTGCTCTATTTTATCATGACCAAAATCAGTGATTCATGGTTAATAGAACATTGGATTCGTATACGTTTGCATTTCCTACATAGACGAGTGATTCTTGACTCTTACTTAAAAGAGCGGTCTTATGGTAGTGGCTTGAGCATTCGCTTTGTGTGTTAGTGGTCCACGGTTCGATTCTCCGAAGATATTTAGAAAAAAATTATAATTTAGAATGTTCATGTTTCTGATGTATAATAAAATGAAGAATTGTCAATTTCTCTCATTCTTACAAGTTAAATTTGAAACGATTTAGTTCAAAGGAAAAAGTAATTACATGACGTCACAGTGTACAATCTCGATTTCTACTGCCTGAAAACTTCGCTTGTTTCTCAAACAATTCATGAATAGAAACAGGTAATTCTTCAGGCTTAGTATGAGTCACAAATTTCCCTGGAACGCCATTGTATAATTGTTACTAAATGTTCTTCCACCCTTACTAGAAATAATAATAATATTTTGGTTCGGCATTTGCAACAAGTTGCATATATTCTCTCAAGTAAAATTGATGAATAATAATTATTCCTTTTTGTATACTTTGATAATAATAATAATAATAATAATAATAATAATAATAATAATAATAATAATAATGCTAATAAAAGTTTTAAAGTTGCCCTAAAGTTTGGCAAAACTTCCTTAACCTAGGTGTTTCGGGGAAGGGGTTCCGTAACTTCATGTAACACCTCTACAGCTACTCAAATTTAAACGAAAGCTTTCCGCTAATATTTCGCGTAGAAAATATCCTACTGTACGTTTTCAAGAAAATAACTGTATTAAAAAGAACTGAATATAATTGAAGACTAAAGCTTGTAGTAAACTTACTTGTGGAGTTTCCAGATGTAATTATAAAAGTTTGCTCCAAAGTATATACACAGACCATAATTCAGAGAGCTATGAAATACAAAGTAACAAAATAATGTATGAGATTCAGTCTACAGAGCAATTGTTGCTTAAAGGGTGGTTTACACAATTTCGAGAATCGAGATATGACGAGAAATGTTTACAATACTTTTTGTCTCGTCTCGATTCTCATCTCCAAAGCATGACGATAGTGTGACTTAGCGTTGTCCCGTCTCGAACTAAAATGTTAAGTCTCATCCCGATTTTGTCTGGTTTGTTTTAGAATCGAGATTAGAAATTCGTCTTTTCATGGGCAACATTACACAAAACCGAAATATTTTTTTGATTACTATCACTTTTCTGCTTGTAACGGTATGATCTGAGCGATAATAAATTTTTAATTTCTAAATATTCTTCGAGATATTTATAATTATTACTAGTATTATTCCTGAAAATTTGATATTTCAAGTGTTGAAACAAACGACTATTCAAATATTTGAATGTAATAAAGCGTGTGTTATCGCCATCAAAATTCCTTAGGTAAAAAAAAAAACAAAAAAACTAGACGTGTATTCGATTGAAGAATCTCCAGATTACTGGTTAAGCGCCTAGACTTCTGAACCACGATCACCACGATGTAAATGATGCGTCTTTAGTCTGGTTACGTTAAGTTACTCTGCCTCACGTTGGAAAGTTATATATTATTTTTTTTCTTCATTTCAAAATGCCTTTCGTGTTCTCTTATGATGATATAAGTCTCTTATGATGATATCTGGCAGATCTAATTCTCATGCTGTGCATTTGTTTCAAAGCAGGCGCCATTATCAGGTCCAACACCTATGACCGCCACGATATAAATGATTGTTCATTTTGATATTGTGAAACAAACTATAGCCTTTTATTTTGAGAATAGAGAGATACGGAGACTTCTCAGTGGTACTACATTTCATATTTCTACAATATTTCATGTAATAAAATAAATTAAGCGTAATTTTATAACGAAATATAGCGAATGATTATATTTGTTGGTGCTACTGAATCATTATTTTCATTCACATTTCTTTCTTTGTTGAATTCTTCACAGGTGCGACAACGTATTAGCTTTCCACGAAGAAGAGAATGCGTTTATTACATCAAAGGAAGCCACTTCTATTTCAGATGAGGAAACTCATACCTCGATGCAGTTTAGTCAATCACGTTTTTCAAGACATATGCTGACACAGGAAAATGAAAGGCGTCATACGTGCCGAAACAGTGATCAACACTTTTGTCAAAGTTGAACTTTGTCGAGCGGTACGTTAGTACATACAGGTGATAAAATATGCACGTACGGAGAGTATGGAAATGAATTTAGTGTATGTTCAAGTTTGGCTACGCATATGTTAAATTATACAGGGGCAAGGTTACACATATGCCAAGAGTGTGGTAAGGCGTTTAAGCAACGTTCATATTTGGCTACACACATGTTAATCCACACAGGCGTAAAACATCACACATGCCAAGAGTGTGGTAAGGGATTTATATATCGTTCAAGTTTGGTTAATCACATGTTAATCCACACAGGACAAAAACATCATACATGCCAAGAGTGTGGTGAGTCATTTACGCTACGTTCAAATTTTGCTACACACCTGTTACTCCACACAAGAGAAAAACGTCACAAATGCCAAGAGTGTGGTAAGGCGTTTAAGCAACGTTCATATTTGGCTACACACATGTTAATCCACACAGGCGTAAAACATCACACATGCCAAGAGTGTGGTAAGGGATTTAAATATCGTTCAAGTTTGGTTAATCACATGTTAATCCACACAGGACAAAAACATCATACATGCCAAGAGTGTGGTGAGTCATTTACGCTACTTTCAAATTTTGCTACACACCTGTTACTCCACACAAGAGAAAAACGTCACAAATGCCAAGAGTGTGGTAAGTCATTTACTCTACGTTCAACTTTGGCTAGACACACGTTAATTCACACAGGAGAAAAACGTCACACATGCCAAGAGTGTGGTACGGCTTTTAAACTTCGTTCATATTTGGTTAGACACATGTTAATCCACACAGGAGTAAAACGTTACACATGCCAAGAGTGTGGTACGGCTTTTAAACTTCGTTCACATTTGGTTACACACATGTTAATCCACACAGGAGAAAAACCTCACACCTGTCAAGAGTGTGGTAAGGCGTTTAAGCAACGTTCAAATTTGGCTACACACATGTTAATCCACACAGGAGTAAAACATCACACATGCCAAGAGTGTGGTAAGGGATTTAAATATCGTTCAGGTTTGGTTACACACATGTTAATCCACACAGGAGTAAAACGTCACACATGCCAAGAGTGTGGTACGGCTTTTAAATTTCGTTCACATTTGGTTACACACATGTTAATCCACACAGGAGAAAAACTTCACATTTGCCAAGAGTGTGGTAAGGCGTTTAAACGACATTCATATTTAACTAGACACAAGTTAATCCACACATGAGAAAAAGCTCATATATGTCAATAGTGTGGTAAGTTATTTAATCAACGTTCAAATTTGGCAAAGCACATGTTAATCCATACTGGAGAAAAAGCTCACATATGCCATGAATCTGGTGGGTCGTTTAATCAGCGTTATAATTTGGCTACACACATGCATATGCACAGAGGAATAAAACATAACACATGCCAACAGTGTGGTTAGGCATATAAACGGCGATCACATCTTGCAACACACATGTTGATCAACACAGGACCAGAACCTCATACGTGAGTAGATGTGGAAAAAGATGTAGTCTGCGCTTAACCTTGCAAGGCATTTCAATACATAAGTGAAAAATCAAAGAGGTGCGTTGAGCGTAGCATGGCATTTACTCAAGGTTCACATACAGCAAATTAAATACTAATCCACACAGGACTAAATCTCACACACCCGGAGAGTTTAGAAAAACATTTACCTGCAGTTTACATTTGGTAAATCGCATGACAAGACACAGTTCAATAATCACACACGCGAAGGTTGTTCAACAGGATCTTGTTTGGAATCAGCTTTGACAGGACATGTAACTGGACATAGCATATAGAAATAAATTGACCTCACACACATGTTGTTAAGTCAAGTTTTGGAAGAAATTTTAAATTCACGATAAATACCCTGCTAAAAAGGTCTTCACTAGAATTAAGTTTAAAGGAATCAGACCACATTAAGCCCATCAAATGTCGTATCTGCCCTTTGTAATGGAATGTGAGTTTTGGAAGACAAGTTGTTAAGTCCGTATTTTAGATGCAGATATCACGGGAAATTGATTCCACATCTACTGTACGAATCGCTCTTCTGCTTTGCCGCTATAGGGATTGCTGCATAGTGTGAAAGTGGCTGACGCCGACCAATATTCGAGTGACGATTCCACAAATGAACATTTATCTAAAGATAAAGACTCCAAATATACCGCTTCTTGAGACTTCTTATATGTAAGGGAGTTAAGGTAAACAGTTTAAGCAACATCGATAATCAGGGTGCACCTTCCTCATCAGCTACAAGTGTAGATCCAGCGGGAAAACATGTTCCATGTCTATTCTAACACGAGGAATTTTTTGACCTTTCCGTTTGGGCTGCATCTTGCTCGCCGATACGTTGTTGCGCCTTTCCGTTTTCACCGAATTTATTTATATTTCCCGTTTCCAGGACATTCTTTCATGATCATTGACAGAAATTTTGGGGAAATTGAAGATAAGAAGCGATCAAAACCTCAAGTCCTCGTCCCTTCCACATGAGTTAAACTGATCAGACAAACTTTACGTTAATATCGTATTAAGGTTGTATGTGTTAAAAAATGACTCACTAACAATAGGGAACATGATTGCACTGCAATTGTGTTCGTCTTTGATTTCAAAGCGATATTAATAGCATTCTTATCCAGTGTTAATGACTTTACCGGATTTCGTGCTGTATGTTCGGAAAGAGGGTGTGTATAAAAAGTTCGTCACATAGTATCTTCCACTCTTTCTCGCTCACAGTCGTTTCTGAAGAGCGGGATGATGATATAAAGTGAACGTTCATGTGGATTGTTAAAAATAAAGTTCGAAGCTATGTTTCGTATTCCATGCCTATTTTTATTATGTACTCAGATGTTGTTGAGTATAGACTTACCAACTTTTCACTCGTTTTATAAGAAAAGTTGTTAAATCAGGTTTTAAACTTTATTCAAAAACGTTCTGTTTATCTTATAAGTATCTGGTACTGTAAGGCATCGCATACCTGTCAAAATGAACCAGCACACAAAAGTTTAGACCATTGTATTAATATATCTGTATTGCAACACATTTCTATAAAATTTAACACTAGAAGCACCAGAAATTTTCCACCCTAGAAGCACCAAGCTGTTTTTTAAACCTCTCATGAAAATTTCCAGTTATGAGTATTGAATGACGTTACATATCTTGTTATACGTTACCATTTTATTTAACTAAGGTTGAAAACTATTCAATACAATAGTACATGATCATGGGTGCCGGAAGGTGGGGGCAGGGTGGTGCCCCCAGCTCACGAAAATGTACTCCCATGCGCAAAAAAATTGCGCGTATACTGTAACTCAAGATTTTTCGCATTTATTCCATTTTCCTTACGTTTATGGGTAAAATTCAGTTATTAGTATGTGGAGATAATAGAAACCAATCCATCTAAGGAGATATTTCCAAAAAATATAATAAAATAATAAAAAAATAAGAAAAAAACCAAAATTATGCTCGGTTTTGTGTATACTGGCAACGATGATTTCAAGGGATTTGTTCAGTAGCAGATCTCAATTGCGGAGGGAATTCAGTAGGGGAGTCAAGGAGTTGGATCAAGGAACTGGATAGTGGACTAAAATGTTGCATTTATTGGTTAAAACCTAGTGTGTAGATTGCCTGCCAAATATAAATTAGCTTCTGTAACTAAGATGTCGTACGAAAATATAGAATTAAAGAGAAAAACTCTTATCTTAAGGTTCGAAGCGATACGCACCATGGTTATGAACATTATTTCTTAAAAAAAAAAAAAAAAAAAAGCCAACACAACGTAGCCTCCGTGGTTAGGTGGGTAGAGTGGCGGAGTCGTAGTTATTTTATTATTTTGAAACCACATCGAATCCCATCCCATCCTAATTTTTTTTTACAAAACATTATAAGAAGTGTATAATTTTGATGTTAATAAGAACCAAAACAATATAATAAGGAAATAATTTATTGATAGTATCCTTTAATCGAAGTATTTATTCAGTATTAGAATACGTGTACTATTGGAAACAGTTATTGTTTTTAGTTTATAGTTTTGTATGTTACTTCCCGTTCTTGAACAGCAGACAACTAACTCACTTCGGGTATGTGTGTCTGGAACAGGAAAACATACGCACCTTGACAATCTATCCAGTGTTATCCCTTGTTACATCGACTTGATGTTAAATTGTTTATGTGTGTGTGTGCTTGTGTTTTTTGCTTTTTAGAGTATTGACTTCCTCTCTCTCTCTTTTTTATATCCACAAGTGCAAGAATGCTTTCGTTGAACGTAACTAAATTATACAGATCTATGTATGCGGAACACGAAAATTTCCGAAAGATAGCATGAATATGAACGATAATCATACCATATTTCTACATTATATAGTAGCGTGAAAAACTGATATTAAAATGATATAACAAACAGGGATAAGCTTTTTTTCTAGCATGGCAACACATTAAACGTAACTCATTAAATTTTGGGAATTACCAATTATCACCTTACGTGTCGTTGTATTCCTATTCTTTTTCACGTTCAAGCGACGAAAGAAGAAATTGTAATAATAGTGATAAAAATCGAATTCGAGATTTCAATGAATTCAAGTTTCACGCCCCCACATATCGAAAAAGTGATTTTGATGTCTGTCCATCTGTTCGTTTGTCGGTTCGTCACGCTTTTACATGCATTCAAATAGAGGCCATACTGTTCGACGTGTCTGGACCGAATTCTAGATATGAAGTTTTATAACACTTTATCGTTTCGAATTCTATATCCTCCGACACCTAAAAATTAGGGTAGTTTACTGAAGAATGAAAATTTAAAATAAATTGTTTCAAAAACAGCTGTAAAGATTTTGCTTTTTTTTTTTTTTTTTTTTTACAAATATAGTATGAATCATTACTCTGAAAAAAATACATAAGTTGTAATTTACCGTATGGGATGCGTTTTTCCGAACATTTTTCTCAATCACATTTCATAAATAGTTGTATCATTAATAACCTAACAATATGACACAACTCGTTCATCCTGTAAGCATTAAGAAGGGGTAGTTTACTCTTCTCCGACGATTTTCCTATTAACGCCTGACGCAATTTTGTTCATATTTCATAAATAAATGTTACATAAATAACTTAACGATATGGTATAATTCCATCATTCTAAAAAGCTAGAAGTGGTATATAACTTTTCGGGGCAATTTTTACCGTACGATTTTGTCGAGAATGACTGGCAATTTGTTCGTATTTCATAAATAGCATAACTCGTTTGTCCAGAAAAGATACACAAGGGATATTTTATTCTTGGGGATGACTTTTTTGACGATTTCTCAGCAGGTACTCAGACGCTTTTGCTCATAGTTCACATAAAATTATTTCTTTAATAATTCTAATATATGGCATAAGTTATTTCAAACAGAAATATGACCAATGGGTACTTTACTTTTGGACATAAGTTGCTTCGAACAAAGTCTTCAAAAACACATTATTTTATTCGCATTTACCAAATAAATGTTTCAGTAATAGCTGCAGCCTAACACGAGTCAGTTTAAGAAATTCGAGCGAGAAAATTCAGTGCGTTTCATCCGTACCCATTCTTAAATATATTTTTAAATGTTACACCTAATCACAATTTTCCTAACAAAATCGAAGGTTCTTTTTAAATGTGCTTTGTTGCAGCCAAATTGTTCAAGCGCATTGGTTCTGGATTTGATTCCCGGTGAGAGCTAGTGTATTTTTATCCAACGTTAAGATATAGGTGCAAGGAGAAAAGTGTTTAAACAAGCCTAATCAAGCTAATGAATAATACAAAGAAATAATACAATATTACGAAATTATAAAAGAAGCGTTGTTAATATTAGATATTTGCGTGTGAAATGTCCAACCGATGACAGTCAACTCCAAAGGTAAGAAAGTGAAACATCCAATAAAAGGTTAGTCAGTGGTCTCTAGTTAAAGCTATCCTACTAGGAACTGCTTGATATACCAAAAAATGTTGTAATCTCTGGGAGACATGTAAGGAGAATACATTGGGTGAGAGAGTTTAACTCATGAATAGTCTGCACCTTCGTTGAGTATTGAAGTGCGTAGGTCTATATAGGTTTGCATTGAAATGAGTATTAATACACAATATCTGTTGAATATTACGAGGGTTTGCGGACAGGTTTGCAGTGCATTTCACGGAATTCGATATTGTAAGGATCCTAGCGAACTCCTGAGCCTTCCCCACTGTACACTATAAGTTAAATTCGTGCTTAATTAAAAACTATTTGTTTAAATTTAACACTGTTAACCGTTATCACCTGTGCACTACGGGCAACAATCCGCAAGTAATTCTTTATGTTTGCCCTTTGTTTTACCGCCATAAATGTTTTTGTTCATAAATTTCTTTGTGTATGATTTTGCATATACGTAGCGTGGACATTAGATTTTCACTTCTACTTCATATGCATCTAATTACAAACACACGTATAGAATGAACATAATAAACTTGTAATATATAGTTTGTGTACGGAAAATAGTACACGAGGCGCTGCACGGGCGAGCAGTGTGCATACTTTTGGCAGTCAAGTTCATAAGAAATTTATAATAATAATAATAATAATAATAATAATAAACAGAAAACGAAACAGTTATTTACATAATTTATTTATTTAAGTATGTAAGTGCAAGTACTTAAGTTATTTCTCTCTCTCTCTCTCTCTCTCTCTCTTTAAAGGCAACAACCCTTAGGGTACCAAAACGTAGAAAAAAACTTGTGGCACTCACGACTATAGGGTGGTGTGTGTTTAGCGCATCGGGTTATCTTATTGTTAGTACCAGCTTTCTAGACCGGATGAGTTATTAACGGTAGAAAATACAAGAAAATATACATTTCTATTACTATTAAAGTAAATAATTACACTCATTCCCTCAATGTGATACTTGTCTGTTTAACTGTATACAGACAGCTGATCTGTGAAAGAATCGTTCATAATAATAAATAAAATAAACTCGACAAATATTCTTATAAATAATAGGTAAAAGTTTGCGTCACACTGTTCATGTTGCTGGGCACGCCAGTGTGCCCCGTTATCCGGTTGTGGCACACTGGAATATAGGGTATGGCTTTCTATTTTTTCCCAACTATTTTAACTGCTTCAATTGAAGTGAATTTATAATAATAAGAGAATGAATTGAATCTTCTTACCCATAGATTTAGAAATAAGGTCCGCTAAAATTGTATATATAAAAATAATAATACTTAGAATTTTATAGAGTAGTTTGTTTTATTCGAAATGACATACTTCCTGCAACTGTTTGGGTTGGAATTATTTGAAGTGAAATCTTTAAGTTTTACGACCCACGGTTATACCGGCTAGGGTAAAGGACACGATGATGATGAGAAATGAATGCAATGGTGAAATGAAAAAAGTGGGAGAAAACGGGAGAACCCCGAGAAAACCCATGCGCATGGTGTTTCTCCACCGCAAAATTCACTTGGTGTGAGCTGGGGTCGAACCAAGGATCCCGTGCACCAAAGGTGAACGCTTTATCACTGAGCCACCGCGGCCCCTCTTAAATTATTTATAGGAGAGAGTGACTACTTTACGAAAACTTGATATCGAACACATTTGTTTAAAAATACCAGCTTTTTGTGAAATATTGCTTGATATTCAGAAAAATCTAAGTCAATAAAATAATAATAATAATAATAATAATAATTATTATTATTATTATTATTAGCTTAAATTAAAAACTCTCTGGACCTAGTGCATTGGCACAATTCCACGAACTAAAAAGAATGTGTTTACTTCTCATGTAAGTGTAGAAGGACTTAATTCCTTTTGCTTTCAATATACGAAGAAAGTCAAATGATATGCTACATAAAATGCCCTATGCAACATAATGTAGTATAGAGTCATCATTTCAGGTTGCCTAAAGAACACTTTCGTTTTAGCAAGAAAAAAAGAAAATAGAAAATACTGAGTTTTAACCTAATAGAAAGTTTGCAGATTTAAGGAAAATGCACAGAATTGTTGGATATAAAATGTAGTTCGGATTAATGGAGTAAGACGCCGTAAAAAGTTTATTGTTTGAAATATACTGGGAGTGACCAAGCCATTACATATGGAAATATCGAAAGAAATACGTTAATGGTATTAGTTGCAAACTGTTTCAGAAATGAAAAAATTAAGGAAATCTCTAAAACTCTGATATCACAGATCCAAATTGACTGACTGTTAAGTAAAACTGCCAAATCTGAGTAAAGCAAAAAAAAAAAAAAGTATTAATGACCTGTGTTACAGTTTCAGACATATCATTCTCATATCAAAACTGCGATAGAAGTATATTACGAATAAAGGTGGATTCACAGTTTTGGAATACCAACAAATCATTTTGCTGGATGTAAATTTTCGGAAAACTTTTTTATAAGGCTTTAGATTTATTTATTTTTTTGTTTGTTTATGAGCTTCCCCATGCCGTAAACGTCGCCAACTTCTAGTGGACCACTTGCCGGTAAATGGCGATCGTCGATATAGCGACGCGTCGAAGGATTGCCGCTAGTCTGCCACTAGTGGCAGGGATTCGTCGAGTCGAAGCAGATATCTAGAATCGGGGGTATTGAAGTTACCACCACGTAAGAACGAGGACTTCATTTTCGTCCGCGCTCGTTTGATTTGCCACGGAGAATCGTAAAGGGACCAACATGAACTATCACCAGTCATGTGCATGCGGTTATTATTATATATTATTTTTCGCTGACGAATTGTTATTGTAAGGACAATACTTGAGCTCCGGGGGTTAAGAGTAACTCCTGCCTTTACATCATGAAGTGAAAAATCTTGAGATGGGTGCGTATAATTGTATGAATATAGTTGGTAACTGTCGCCGATCACTAGCAAGTGAATATGGGAGAACTATGAAAAAAGTAAATAGACGCTTGCCATTTTGTTATAAAATTACATGACGAGTGCATTTGATCTGATTCCAAACAGTTATCGTCAAATGTACACGGTTAAAGGAGCACTCTGATTAGAAATATTAAAAAGACTTCAACGATTTATCACTCTACAAGGTGTGTCTTCATAATCACCTCTGTGGCGAATTCGGAAGATTACGCAACTAGTAACCCTAAGGTTGATGGTTCACGCCTAGCTCAGGGCACTTTTGTTTTATATTTTTTAAATGTTTTTAGACTCACTTTGATGCAAAGAAATTACGCATATAGGCGATTTCACGTATTTTAGGGGAATCATTTTGTGGTTCGTTGGCGTCCCGTCGCTTCTCTGCCGGTGGTGGTATAATTTTCAAAACGGAAGTGGGATCAATTTTTGGCTGCGGGACCGCCAATTTTTGGGGACATGTCACTAGTTGCCTATCGGTGGTCCACCGACGCTTACGGCATGGGATTGTCCCCTCACGAGTGAGGCAGATTGTAATCGACCAAAAGTGTTTTGGAAAAATGGGAAACATCTTCCGACTTCGACTTCTGAATAATACGTTTAGGATCAAGTCGAATCAAGGCTGCGCCACGGGAAGGTAGAACAAGTGAGGCAATCGTTCCAAGCACTACGCTCGAGAGCTTCCATCTCATTCAAGACTTAGACTCTTCAGGAAAAGTAACAAGTTTATTACTTGTAATTTATTCTTTGAGTCAAAGTATTTTCCAATAAACTATCGTTTTGTAAGATATCTTTACGATTGTATACTATTGAGTTGAGTTGATTTTGAGTTTAACGTCCCGTTCAGCAGCGAGGCTATATGAGACGTGGACCTACTGATTAACGTGGAATCCGAACCACATGAGCTCCCGCCGGGAATCGAACCCGGGCCTCTGTATACTATTAATTTCGAAAATTGTACTCATAATATAATTTCTCATCATGGATTTGAAAAAATCAAAGTTGGAACAAAGAAAGATCTCCGATCCACATGTATCATCATGTTTGATATGGAAGTCTCATCTTCATTATTGACCCTTAATTTATTTTAGTCCTAGGTAACGCGAATCGACGTGATGGGTCTAAGTGAAAACATTTATTCAGATGATTAAGTAATCAGGAAATTCCTGCTGTTATTTCACGAAACACAACAGATCTTGAGGATTAAAACAAGACAATTTTGCTTACCAGGGGGAGGGAGTAAATCATCTGCATACGTTTTCTTAACTAGGAAGAAGGCAAGGGCGCCGATCCTCGGGGCCGGGCCGCCCAAAGCTCATGTAGGCCTCCTTTCTATTTAAGAATATACAATATTTGGTATAATTTGAGTGTAATTTGTCTTAAAATCCTCATATATATATCTTCTCCATTTGAATGCACCCCCCCCCCCAAATTTACAGAGAAATTGGCGTCCTTGGAAGGTCTAGTGAAATGAATAAAAATGTGATAACGTAATACTTGAACAACTCTATCTAATGGAGGAAAGTAAATTAGTATTCAACACTTCTTTCAATTTTAAGCATTTCAAAGATTCTCGTAATTTAGTAGCGTCCCGGATTTGCATTTTTTAAATATGGGAACTCTATCTATACCTTAACGTGGGAATCGGTTTCGGACCATGCACTTAAGTCGCTTTGCCACAAGAGGCACCTAGGAGTTTTTCTTTCGATTTCCTTAGAAATATTACGAATGGAATGACTTTTAAAACTATGTTTAAAAAAGAATACACATCCATACAATAAGATGATAATCTGATAGCTAGGAAATATATTGAATTGTTTTTAATTTGTTCTCACTCTACCAAAACAGCACTTATGCTTTTTTTTTATTCCAGCCTTTTAATATAAGCATTTCACACTATTGTCTCTTCTAGGACGATACAATTCTAGCTCATGTATATGCTAGCTTTGGAAATACAGTAGAGTTTCGCTTATCCGACATTAACAGGCAGGAAGAACGCTGGATAATATGGATGTGTTAAGAAAAGATCTATTAAAAGTAAAACTTATGATATAATTTTACATATTATGCATCTAATAATGTTTTATAACAAATAACTGCACTGCACTGAATCAGGGACGTATCCAGCGTGAGGGCCTGAGGGCTGTCCCTCTTCGAAACTCAAACACTTTTTAATAAACTTGCTTTTACCCTTTTGAGGTTCTTTTATATCAGCTTACTAGCAATCAGTGTCCAAACTTTGGGCAATGTGCTGTTGTCTTGTTATAATTCTAAGAACATACCATAATGGCATTATACCAGGTGGAATTAAAGAACAGTTTTAAATAGGATTAACATTTCGTTTTTTATGTTCTGTTTTTAACTTTAATATATTAGAACGATACACTCAATGTCTTCTTGCTATTTTTGTTATGCGATATACGTAGCAGACAGTTTTCATTAGTTACATTTCTCTCGAAAATATGTTTCATTTTGTTTGTGCTATAATGCAGTTTCCAAAGTAAACCGGTTTATAAATGAAAAGTAGGAAAAAGTTTAAGAAAAGTACACAACTGTTGCATTATTATTATTATTATTATTGATATTTTTAAAACATTAGAATTACGTGCTTACGAGGATTCGTGTTGGGCCCCCTCCGAATAGAAAACCTGGATACATGTCTGCACTGAATGATAGACGTATGATTCAAGGTGTAGACGGGCGCGCTAGGCGATAGACTCCAGAGCATGAGAAATAGATTAAGACCACAACTTGCAGTTCTTCTTGCCGATTGGTGCTGTTTGCAATGATATATCGGATCATACGGTATGTGGAACAAAGGATGGTCGGATAAGCGAGACCATGGTGTATTGTTGTTTCACGCACCTAAACCTGTAAAATGTTTGTATAAACAATCATCTTTCACTCCCTAGCTAAATTTGTGGGTATGATCACACACCTTGCCTCATAAAATATAGTCTTATAAAGAAAAAAATTTTTTTAGCTAAAACCTAAAGAAAAGCCAACTTCTGTAATTTAGTTTATATATATATATTATAATGGCAAACTAGTCCATTTCATATCGATAAATCACGTTTGGTACTAAGATGTCTTTTTCTGTCCGTATATATCCTTCACACTTTGTTGGAGACAAAATTGTTCTTTCCCCAAGAAAACAGGATGAGAGAAGCTATACAACAGCATGAACAGAAACAATTGCTATTAACAATAGTTCTCTAATCCTGGATAAATACGTCATTACAGCAAAATATCAATAAGTTGTCCTTATTATATTGCTTCGGTTCTTATTAACATGAAAATTATGTTTTGTAAAAAATAAAAAAAATGGAATGGGATGGGATTCGATGTGGTGTCAAAATAATAATAAAAAAAACTACGAGTCTGTCACTCTATCCACCTAACCACGGAGGTTACGTTGTGTTGGCTCTTTTTTTTTTTAAAAAGAAATAATCTTCATAACCATGGTGCGTTTCGCTTCGAACCTTAAGATAAGAGTTTTTCTCTTTAATTCTATATTTTCGTACGACATCTTAGTTACAGAAGCTAATTTATATTTGGCAGGCAATCTACACAGTAGGTTTTAACCAATAAATGCAACATTTTAGTCCACTATCCAATTCGAACGAATTGTCCCATTCCATTGATTTATCCAAATTGCAGCTTGTAAACCGCTTATTGTTAATGGTCACTTTGCGAAATGAACAATAAATCGGTTAACATAATCTTTCCACTACTTCCTCAGGTTTGTTATCTATCTGGAACGGACCTTGTGATTGTGTCCCCACATACACTTCCATATTTGTTGTGTAGTATAATGTTTCCCCAATAAGACTAAAAATTTTAATTCAATATTTTGAAGGTCTTTTAGGAATATACATACGAAATTTACGTCTTCCCCGGAAACCGACAAGTGTCTCATGCAAACTTGGTAACATACCAATTAAGAAAACTGTTGTAGCAGTTGTTTACAAATAATTCAAAAAGTCATGAATTGGGGCTAATCTGGGGCTGAAGGTTATATCTGATTATGTTATTCATTAGCATCTTCCACTCTTTCATCCATCATATCCTGCACAGTAATCACTTTGTGCTCAGTTTGGCTTCCTCGGTTCCCATCATCACATAGAGATGACTCTACGCAGAAGACGCATCATTTGTCTGATTAACAATACCCAAGATTTATTTTATGCTTCGCACCTTGCCTCATTCTCCATCTTCGATATCACTTTACAATATTTTTATTTTCTCTAATTGTATTGTATTTATATTGAATCAATCCGTCTATATTAAGTTGTGTGTTATATATGTTTACTTACTTCATAATGCTAAGGATCAAAGTTCCAGACGCCCATTTTTTCTTTTTTCTTTTTAATATTTTGTTAGTTGTTATACCGTATAATTGTAAAATTTCGATAGAGCTCAGACCACCACTTACACTTCGTACGTAAATTGCTTTTCATCACTCACGTTACAGAGGGCGTAACCTTCTCATAGGTTGCTACCCACTTTGACTGGTCGGTAAAAAGTAGTGCATTCGCATACTTTCCCAGCTGGTGCACATGTAGTGAGGCATAGCTGCCAAGTCTATTCTGTGTGTTTATTGCACTCGTGTGGGCGCACGGTGATGCTGACATATTAACAGGCGACACGTTGCAAGAAATTGAGAGTTTTGAAGAGCAGAAGCTGGCTGGAGTACACAAGTAATATAATTTTTGATCATCATTATGATCCTTTTCACTCTTACCCTGATCTCGTCTCATAGTTTTGGATACTGTTTCAGTTCGGTTATTTTATCGCATATGATAATTGACGATGGAAAGTCTTTCATACATCCTTTAAAGATAAAATTGCCGGAGTGGCTCAGTTGTTGAGCGTTCAACTCTGATGCATGGGGTCTCGGGTTCAAACTCTGCTCCCGTTAAGTGAACTTTGTGGTGGAAAACACCATGTGGGTGTGTTTTCTCAGAGTTCTCCAGTTTCCTCCCACTTTCTTCATTCCACAATTTCATTAATTGCTCATCATCACTGTTTCCCTTAGCCTAGACGGCATAACGGTGGGACGTAAAACTCAAAATTTCATTTCATTTATTCGTTTGGAGATAAACGAAATGCGGAGAAATCGACGAGACAGAGCATACACTGAACCAAGTTCTCAGAGTTCTCGTTCTCCAATCAATGGCAACCACCAAGCATCATCAACGAGTTCACCGCCATTTAAGAAGCATACAAATGCACATAGAATCTCGAGCTCCGACTCTGACTCCAACCGGCTTATCCTCCTCTGCAGCCTGTCTACAGTTTGCTACTGCAAAACTACAATCCAAAGTACTTTAGTTCGAAGGTTTTACTTCTGTAACTTCTCCAGTATCGGCAACGCAAAAATATTTCGCAAATGGTAGAAACAAAAAAAAAAAAAAAAAAAAAGATTCATCATTAAAACACAGTCGGCTAACTTCGCAAAACAATTTGGGACAATCCAGTTTTGAAATGTTCAGGAAAATTGCAACTTTAACTTCTGTCAGCAACATCCGACACTAGCAACCTTAGCCACATACCATGTCAATAGTAGTACAGGGGTCCCTCAATCTATAACACATGACGATATATAAACTAAACTTCCTGAAGTGGGATACACGTTTAAAAGTGCATCCGTATTCGGAACAATCAGGAACTAACGTACATAGTTCTAAGAACATCACAGTATACTATCAACGACCTTTTGGATAAACAAATATTAACTTTCAAAAATAAATGCCGATTTGAACAATCCTGCTCATTACGACCATTTCCTCTCCAAGGTAAACGCTTTCAAGAATACAAAGAACGTCTTACTAACAGGCGCATCCTAGGAACCTGTTATCTTACTAAGAGGTGCACACTTTTCCTCTTCCTATGAAAGGCTGTCCGAATCTGCAAATTCCAATCTACAACACTTGGTATCAATTCCCGCATCCAACATACAGCTAGTAGTGTAAGTCTCGGCTTGCTCCAGAAAATTCAAGCCGAAACTTGTAGTACCACTATTGACTCATTATGTTCAAAATCGAAAAGGCGAGACTTCACGAGAGACTAATCAATTTGTTTATATTCATAAACTATTAGCATTAGTTACCCACACTCTTCAAAACGTTCATCTTTTGTACAACCATGAATATTACATGTTCAGCACGCAGCTCGCAACATTCTTCACCTCGATTTTCA
Source organism: Thermobia domestica (assembly GCF_964235325.1). Classification (NCBI taxonomy): domain Eukaryota; kingdom Metazoa; phylum Arthropoda; class Insecta; order Zygentoma; family Lepismatidae; genus Thermobia; species Thermobia domestica. The sequence continues at coordinate 267,665,192 of NC_137460.1, read as the reverse complement.
TGCCAATTACAATAGCTTGTACGTGCACTTCCATGTATCTCCAATCGAAACAAGTATTTAACTTCACAGTGATCATGTACCTAGATATTTGACTATGACTTTTATTTCTATTTCTCAACATTCTCTTGTACTTACCTCATAGACTCATAATTGAACAACTATTATACGAGGAACAGTTTTACACATTACTTATCAGTAAAACGCATCTCACTCCCAAACTTAATTGCAAATTTACCGGCAATCAACTTATTCGACACGATAAGAAGCTTCCGGCTCGAAACGCCATAAGCAGTGTAACAATAGTATTTTATCCTTAGTATTGACTCTCCATCTAATATTCCAGAACATCTAATCATAACTATTTATTACAAATCTTTATGTCTCAAAACGACAGTCATCCATGTTCGACCAGGTCGTCCTATTCCCCTCCCATTCCAATATATTTCTAATAATTTCCGACATTACCTGATCTCTTCAAATATTAACATCCATAGCCCCTCAGACCGAGACAAAAAGTTTTTAACAATTTTATCACTGCCTCCACTACAGGCTACATTCACCCATTACCAAAACTAATCCATTCCTGATCTAACACTACTCCTGACATAGTGATCACTTCATCTCTCGCCCACAGTATTTTCATCTACATTGTAGATCCTCTGTGTAGTGCACATGTGCCCATTACACTCACTCAAAAAGTTTCCACTACTACCTCCTCCGTCTCAGCACCCCCTCGACTAATACTTCGCTACTAATCTTACTAAACTCACACACTGTCAGCGACCTATACCCCTTGTACTGAAAATGAATTTAACCCTTCCAATACGTTGTTTTCAAACCTTTTAGTCCATTTTTAACCCTTCCAATACCAAGACTAGGTCAATTTGGCCCAGATGATATTTTATAAAGAAATGCTACAATATCAAAGAGAGGTAGTAGGCTAATATTTTAGGTTTTCCTCCATTAGCAACCATGATTACTTTTAGAAATAATTTCAGCAGAATTCTTATAAAAATAAACACAAAATACCCTAAAAATATGGCAGAAAGTAGCTAGGTCATTTTGAACCAGTCTTGGTATAGTCCGCGGCTTAGAAATTATTACAAAAATTGTAAGTCCAAATTAATAACAAACTCCTGCCCCGTTTTCTTATGCAATTCATAAATACATGTCTCGATCGATTAGTTATTTCTCGTCTTTAATCCAATTTCCTCCCTCCTCAACTTCTTCTTGTCTAAAGCGGTGTTTGACGTAATACACTCTTTCCATTCAGACGAAAACAAAAAACAGGAATCAAGTTTACAATGTTATAGCTCTAAAATAGCCTTTTTTATTCGTTTGTACTGAAATATCTTTAAAGAGCCTATTTTTTAAAAAAAGTCATACAATCTTCCCATAGCTTCATTAATACCTTTAAGTTCATTCTGTCCCTTATTTAAAAACTGGAAGCTAGTAAGATGCTCCCTAAGAAATCTATGGAAATTGCCAATAACGGCAGTAATTTTTGTAATTCCTAAAGTCTGTAATTCACGCACAGAGCTCGAGAATATCCACTAACAGAAATGAATATTATTCAATAATTCTTTCATTTCTTTTCACTGATTGCAACCAAATGTTCCTAGAGCGTCATTTGGGCAGGACAGGTGGGTGTAATTTACCTTCCCTTGAGCTTCATAAATACATATTGTTTGAGCAAATGTATAGTAATACACTAATAAAAAAGTCAAATTTTTTGTCGGTGGAGACTCTCCCCCGCCCCGAATAAAAACTAAAATGACGCTGCTTTTAGCAACAAACCTATAGAGTTACGATAGCACATTGCTAGAGAGCTTATATTTGGTTTCAAAAGTCCAAGGTTTGATCTCAAGCCATGGGAGTTACTGGGCGACATTGAGAGAGACAGACAGAGAATGATTGAACTGTAGAGACAGAAAGAAATTATTTATATACACACATTTAGAACTGGGGAAAAATAATCGGACAGCATTCGTATTATGACGAAAAATGTGATTTTAGAAACAACTCGTTTATCATTATTAAAAAAGGGATTTAGTTATTTTTACATGTTAATCAGCGACTAAACTAGCAATATTTCTATTAATATTAATTCTCTTTAGCTACTCTTCGAAGTAGGTTTAGTGACATTATTATTGAAGTCGGTGGCAACATTAATTTTAGCGAACGATAAACAAAGTAAATTAACTTCTTATTACAATATTTCACAAGTAAACACTACTATTTCTACTGTGCTTTTAAGGTAAGTACAAGTATGATAATTCCATTGAAAATAAAAATTGAAAGATTTATTTGAATAAAATAGAAATATATGTATTTAAAACCGGCAACCGAACGTCATGATAGCTTAACAGCATGCCAAAAGTACCAACATGTGTGTTGAATTGATCATTATGAAAACGAAGTAGTGCAACTACAAATTAGATACCATAAATCAATAATGTAATTCTTTCTTCATATTACAATCCTACTATTCAATATATCAACACAAAATACATAATTAATGTTTGAGTCGTTATCAGGTGTTGCAGCTAGAGCATTTACCAGCCAATCAAATGATTCGTTACAATTTGCCTTCGAAATAACTATCTGCAACAGCACTTATCTATCAGAATGCATTGTAGGACACCTTCTGTTAAAAGTAGCTGAAAACATCCTGAAACCTTTTTCTGGCGGTTAGTAATCAGTAAGTTTATCAGATGATTGTAGGGCTGGCCCTAAAGGAAGTATCGAAATCTGTGTAGAGTGCTATCTACCAATCAGCATTGCCAACTCAACATAAATAAGAAAATAAATAAATGGTAGTATACCCTCAAATTCAATCTTTGACTATATGTTTTGTAACCAGTTCTAAAATATGTAATAATAGATACTGATGGGCGAAGGGAAAATATCCGACGGGAGGGAAAATATTTTTGGTTTTAAACCCGTTTTATTTTCCAAATTATATTTTCACTCCCGAAAAATGGATTTTTATTTTTAAAATGTGAAAATATTAGTCTCAGTTCACGTTTATCGATTACAAACTCAAAATCTTGATCGGTGATTAGTGAACTAACTTATTTTTTTTCTTTAAATATAATAATAATAATTACTATTTTACATAATGTTAAAAGTTATTGGAGAAAGGCGCTAGTCAGAATTAGAGATGGGTACTGGATTAAAACCCAATCGTCATTATCCCTCGTCATTTTCGGGTTTTAACCTGAGTTTTTCTTTTTCAGTATTGATGTTGCATGTATTTCAATAATTTTATAGTAAATGTCTGTGCTGGTTCTTACAACAGTATAATGAAACATTAATGTGGTATAAATAAAACTAACACTACACTATGTTACGAGTAGCGTTGCCCCTGTACATTGGTAACTTCACCTACCCTTTGTACATTTGACAAAAACCCACCTCTGGGTTTAAACCCGAGTAAAACCCAAAAGGTAAAAACCTGAATTTTTCCCATCACTAGTCACAACCAGTGGTGAAATAAAACATTTTATTTTTTTTTGGCTTCAAATCCAAAGTTTTAAACGGGTTTAAATTCAGAGGTGGGATTATATTAAATGTACACCCGTCAAATAACTAAATAAATAAATAAATAAATGGATATATAGTTGTGTTCGTCATATCCTTCAATATTGGACAACTAACCATCACTTGTGGTCACTTGGTGGGTGAATACGAAAGGTCTCGAAGAACATTGGTATTAATCCACTAAGCAACCAGATATTCGTATTCTAAATTAAATGATCTGACAAATATAACTGTTTATTCACTTGTACGTGTGTACAAGAGCAGTTAGTGTTATCAATGTACAAGGGCAACTGTTCTCTCTGATTATACTGCAGTGTTATTTTTATACCACCGTGATATTCATTAAAATCGTAAGAAGTACCACAGATATGATTACTCAATTACAATATCATATATCAATAGTGAAAAATAAAAACCCGGTTTCAAATTTTAAAAAAAAACGAGGATTAAAACCCCAAAATGCCTAGGGGTCAAACCTGTTCAAGCCATCAGGCTTCGGCGCCGCTACGTTTCGACGACACCGTTTCGGCGCCAGCTCAGTTCGTCGAAAATTTTATGTACGAGGGCACATATCCCACTTGATTAATATAAGCGCCGTGTTGAAACGGTGGCGCCGAAATGAGCGGGTCCGTCAGACTTTAACGCAGCACCTAGTCACAATTAACCACACACGCATTTAATACAAAAGACTGCGACTATTCGCCGGGAAAAGCACTCGTAGAAACCTTAAACGTGTTCACCTCTAGTGTTTGTGATTGTATTACGTGGTGAACTTTTTGGAGTTCCAATTCAAAATAGAATCAATTCCCAACAAACGTATTCATTGATTTTTCGCGTCTGAAATGTAAAATAGCGACGGTTCTCTACATGCTTTCAATTTATGCTTTAAATCATGTTCACTTTCATACGCGACCCCCTAAGAAAATGCAATGTTACCAAATAAGCGTTTTCACGAAAAGAATTTCATAACACTAGACATTTAACCTGATCAAAGAAAGCATTTAACCTGATCGATGTTTAAGAACACGCCCCTAGAGTCAGCAGTGCATGAAAACGTGGCTTTCACGGCAGAGTCGCACGGTCCGTACTTATCATGATTTTTAGGCGGAAATATTGCAACGATTGTTAATACTGCTTGTAATTTTTTAAGTAAAACGAAAATTTTGTAAATAATAATAATCTCTTTTAATAAAAGATAAATAAATTTAAAATAATTCGAAAATCCTCTAGTAGAGGGCAGTAGCTGACTGGCGAGAATCAGCCAATAGCGATATGGAAGTAAGCCATGCAACTCTATATTGAAGGGCATGTATGTGTGAACTGGAAAGCCTTAACTGGTAGAGTTTGTTGGGACAGACATTACAAATTGGGTCGTTGACGACAAGCCTGGACACATCTCATTTTGGGTCATTGAGGACAAGGTTGGCCAGCGACAAGCCTGGACACATTCCTGAATGTGTCCAGGCTTGTCGGGATCGACCCTGAGAAGCTTGGACATATCTCAGTAGTCACCAGATGCGCTCGCCCCCTTGCCCCTCTGGCGTCGTCCCTCCAGCAAGTTGCAGTTATAATGATATAACCCCTTCGGTTCCTACGTCCACATTTATGGAAGCACATTAACCTTTTATGGTCACTCTGGGTCACCCCAGATGAATTATTTTTTATTCTGATTTTCTTCTGTTGTTTTTTGAAAAGTTTTCCATCCAAGTAAATTCAATTGGTAACACTGCCTGTTGTTATGGCTGGTAAACTGTGTCAATTGCAAGCTTTGTGCTATACAAGACGCTCGTCAAGGTGTTTGGGATCCAACGCAGCCCAGTGTGACCGGCGCGTAAACGTTTGCTTCTTTTATTCGCTTTTTAATTCCACCTGTTTCCCTTTATTTCTGACATTTCTATTCATGAAATATGGCTCAGAGTAAGTTTAAAAAAGATGAAATACTTGAACTTTCGCTTGACAATAATGACAATGGTAGACAAGATTTTAGTACTTTCTTGAAATACAAGGGCCAAAGCGTTGACTTTTTCAGGACCAACTGCTCGAATGCTGAGCCAACAATTTAAACCTCAGTAGTTCGACTCCTCATTAACGTAGAAGGATGATTTAGATGTCTGTCTCTTCAGAAAGGATAAACCTTTCCAATGGTGTGCGTTTCATTCACATAAAGGTCTCACAACGAAAAAGTAGGGGGCAAATTGAATCATTTTGTTCCCCTCTCCCTCAACATTTAGAGAAGAAATTCTCTCCCTAAAAGAGCTACAAGCATAAAACCATGTGTATAGCCATTGGGCTTGCGAGTAAGAATCAGAGGGATATTGAATTTACCCTTTTTTCAGCATATATTTTTATAAAAGTAAAACATATTACCTGAAAATTGTAGGACGCTTCCAACACTATTATTTGCAATGCGCCAAAAGATAATATCACATTCACGCCAGACATTCGGAACAATCATATAAAAAATGAAAGATGAAGATACAATGGCAAAGGAAAAAAAATCGGAACAACGTACGTATGAGAATCATTCTGTACTTATATATTGATGTCTACCCTGACTTTGGCAGCCCTAGCGACGTCCCTAGTTGTCACGAAGATATGAACAATACCTTGCTAAAAAATGTATGGGACACAAATTCTAACAAGGTAACTTTTGTGCCTCCTGTGCCCAACCCGTATATGAAGAAGAATGTAAAATTCGGGGAAAATACACTTTTTCAAAGTTTGTAAAGCTATGGCAACAACAGGGTCCGAAATCCCGGGGGAGAGGGGGAATATTCCCCCTACGAAAATTGTTATGCTTGCATTTCCTCCCCCCACCAAAATCTGTAGGGGGAGACCTTAATATTAGACTAGAGAGAGCGATGGAAAGCAAATGTCATAAATGAATAAAAATGAAAAAAAATATTGTCATGGTCACACCTTCTAAATAGTGCTAAAATAAATTTGTAGCTTATCTATGAAACAGATTTAATTGTCTTGTAGGCTGTAAGAGGTTTCTTGCTAGCAATTAAGGTACAGACAGATAAAACTGTGGCAACTGTGGCTAGGTTTATTGCTGATCAGTTGCGTTCGGAATTGGTAAAATTTCTCAAACACAGAGATTATTTTTCAATTTCAGTATACGAATCCACACATAGGTTTGCAGATAAGCACTTGCTGTTATATGTGGCATATGTGAGCGAAGAAAATTGTTTTATTCTATGAAACTTGTTTTATTTATTTATTTATAAATTAGTGCCATTAGAAAATGCCGATGCAAAATTCTTGAAAAGAAAATTATTCAAGTATTTTCCGAAGATTGCATAGATTTTTTTAAATCAAAGAAAAGTTTGTTGGATTTGCTTCGGAGAGGCTGCAACGTTCACCGGGAGGAATGAAGTGTTGCCGCTCGAATTAGAAGAAATGTCAATCCATGCCTAATTAGCGTACACTGCATAGCATATCGAATGGATCTTGTTTCTGAAACAGATTGGGGTGTTGTGAATGTTGTTGACAACTTTTAATATTTGTTAGACTAACTTTACAAACTGTTCTGTAAGCCATCTGCAACTGAAAAAAAAAACTTTAAAAGTATCGCATTAGTCACAGATGCTGCAAGACTGCTAAAAATAAAAAGAAATATGTTTTACATACATAGGATTTCAAATGAGAGGGACGCATTACTGACAGTCTTTACAGATTTTTCTTTTACAATGCAATTTATACTTTCAAAGCGTGAAAATATTGACCATTTCAGCAGAGACCACTCTAAACTTTGTGGTATTTAAAAAAAACTTTCGGAGAAAAAAAACATTCTATTCGTATGTGTCCTTCTGGATATTGCGTCCATCCTGTCTACTATTAGTAAAACGATGCAAAAGGAGACAGTTTCGTACAATGAAATAGAGAAAAAAATGCAATCCACAATCCAAGCTCTGAGAGAAATGCATGTTAAAGATTATGTCTACCTCAGTCTTTGTAAAGGAAAACGTTTAGTGCACTGCTGAAACCATCTGACGCAGGGAGTGATAATAGTGAGTTTGATCAAATAAGAGGCCAGGGTTTAGTAGACAAAGTGGAAAGCATATTTCCTTCAAATAATGTACTAAATGTTTTTTAGTGTTTGAAAATAAAGATCGTAATAGCATGAGTTGTTCCCCCTGTCACACGGTAACGTAGACGTATATAAAGCAGCTCAACTGTTGGAATTTTTGCAGTATCAGAATGGAAAGAGTACAAGTCAATTTCTACGTTGGTAAATGACTTGTAAATGACTTTCCCGTTCTTAAAACCTTAACGCCAAAGTTCGCTCAGTGCCATTATCAACTGCTGCCTGTGAATGTGGATTTAGTTATGCTGATAATATTAAAAATTCCGACAAAGACAGTATGTTGGCGAGTATCTTCCATTCTTTATAGACAATAATTAAACTTAATGGACCTCCTTTAAAATTCTGGGATGCTGTTATTGTGACTGATACGTGGCTTTCACCTGGATAACAAATGTCCAACTCACGTTACACACGGAAACAAAAAGTGAAGATAAGTTTCATTATTCTCTAACGTAAGATCACTGCCGCCAATCCCGGAGGGATGAAGGGGACATGTACCCTCCAATCTTGAAACTGGGTGGACTGTCCTCCCAATAATCCGAATTGAAATGTCCTTTTTGGGAAAAACGTGTGATTTGTGTCCGATTACCACAAAGGAAAGTGAGATGAAATTGATGTCCCCCCAAAATAATCCTCAAATCTGTCCGCCTCCCAATGTTGAAAAGAACTCTGCTCCCTGATCTTCCACAGGACTGTTTTTCATGTTTACAAATATTTTGAGCATCGCTTAACAAAAAAAAAAAAACAAAAAAAACGCTCTTACATATCCCCGAATGTTGAAGACAGATTTGCACCGCGGTGTAAGATACGTAATTCAAACTATATTTTAGGTTTATAAATACATTACCACAATCATTCAATACTCGTATTATTGTGGCTCTCCCCGCTGGTCTAGTGGCTAGCACGTGCGACTTACAAAATCTTGAACGATAACTGTGTTTAGAATTCCACATCTCATAGCATCGCTGCTGAAAAGGGAAGTTAAACTTAAATCAGCAAATCAATCATATTATTGTGCTTGTGTTTTCATCTTATAAGTTAACGATCCACGAATACCCACCAAGGCTAAGGAAGACGGTCACGATGAGGAGGGTTAAGAACGTGGAAGAAAACGGGAGGACCCCGAGAACCCCCCCACACACACACACACAGTATTGGTATACCACAAGCAGAGCCTGGCGCGAGCTAGGACCCATCCAGGTATCCCACGCAACTGAAGTGAGCGCTATACCGCTGAGGAAACCCGGCTTTTCGTTGTGCTTTCAAATACTTGTATTGAAATCATATCTGCTATTTATAATATAGTCTATTCTTGTTAATAATACAATATAGATACGTAGTATTATTTACACTTACATATGTGACTGGATATCTGAACGATCAAACTGAAACACTAAATACATAGTGAAGAAACAGTAATTTCATAAAAGTAATTAAAAACTTTACTCCGGCTCTATAGCTCATGGGGATATATGGGGGGGGGGAGCTTCAACTTCGTAAGTCTAATGATTGGTTAGCACATCGGTTCTCAGATGTTATTATTTCTGACTTTTAGATTTCATACTGCTATTTTCGTGAATGCAGTCCTCAATATATGGTAAACACAAGGGGACTGTACTCCCACGGGAGTCTAACCCTGGACCATCCGCACCGAAGTGCAGTAGATATTGAATGCAGTAGATAAGTTTACAAATTTAAGTTAAATGAATAAATAACTTTATTAAAGTATTTAAATAACAATAACGACTTGTTTGAACTTTATTATTATTATTAATAATAATAATAATAATAATATAATGACAATAGCAATAATAATAAAAATAACTTGTAAATAATAACAGGAAAGGTTGGCAATATCTGACTAAACTTTATCCACTAAAATGACGTCGTAGTGCAGAGTTATATGCAGATTCAGAATTAAATAAGTAAATGGGTGTATGTGACATCTCATTGTATTAGTTTAGGAAGCCTGTAGAACAGAGAACATTGAACTATTGAAAGTCAAGATCGTAGTATATGAAACGATATGTGTTATGTGTTTCACTGAAGGGAATTCGGAAATACGTCTATAACATAATAATAATAAATAGATTACTACCAGCAGTGCACCCCGGAATATTTTTCTGAAAGAACAACTGATCAGCATTCGTATGGTGAATTAAACATCAATACAGCCCACCTCCGTAACTTAGATTTTTTCGGGAGCGGGGTGGTAAGCATTAATATTTGTGCCCAGTAGAAAAACATCGCGTAAGCTCTCCCTCAAAATTCGAAAATAGGCTTCTTTTTCATTCTTTCTCTTGCTCTTTGTGCCCCCCCGATGCCTGTGGACCTTCGTGTACGGCAAGGTCTGCGGGGCCGATAGTTATCCCTCTGGGCCTGTTCCATACATGACAAATTAATTAAGGGACAATATTGACATATCTCAAAGCCGTACGAATAAATATAACTTCTAGGGCTACTACTAATAGGGAGTTTTTTTTTTTAACTGAAATTGGCCCACGACTTGCTTTTGTTTGTGCTGTTTTGTTTATGCAATATAGTGAACCTGTTTCAAACTTCATTTATAGTTTCATGTTCGTGTCGTATATGGATTAAAAATATTTGTCTTCAATTGCATCCCCCTCGAAAGGCGGGGAGCTACCCTGGGGAGAAGTTACTCTGCTGCCCCTCACAAGTTAAGACCCTAATAGAATCCACTATTTATGAACATTGTTTTAACCATTTTCATTTCATTTAGTGAAGGTATAATTAACACTACAATTTTTGTTCTTCTACATTACTCAAACATTTGTTCTTGCTTTTCACATGAGTGAAAAAAGTTACCTGATGAATGTTCTGTGCTGCTGCGAAGACTACATTTAAGGTGTTTGTGTCGGTTTATATGTGGCGCAAGCACGTACGTTGGACAATAATCACGTTGTTGTGTAGGCAGAGAGGCTGTTGTATACAAGATCAAACTTCGGAATTCCATTTCATAGATAATAAAAAAAGAAGAAAAGCAGCACCTACAGGTTTCTTGTTTGTTTTTCCTATCTCTGCGTAGCATTTAATCATAATTGAATCACTGAAAGACTTTAGCGTCTTTTAAGGCAAAGATCTGCATACAGAGGCCAGTTAACCAGAATATACACTTTTGTTCAGGCTTTTGATCCAAATGAAGGCAGAAGCCGCAGGTGCTCAGCTATAGAGCGTTCACCTCTGGTGAATAGGGTCCCTGATTCGATCCCAGCTCGCGCACCATGTGAAGTTTGTGGTGGACAAACACCGTGTGCGTGTTTTTCTCGGGGTTCTTCCACTATATTCATTCCACGATTTCATTGATTTCTCATCACCATCATCTTCTTTAGCCTAACTGGCATAAGCGTAGGACGTAAAACTCAAAGGTTTCCAAACGAAGGCACTATCGAAGAAATGTGTGCACACTTAAAACTTGTAAATAGCATCTGGTCAAAGCAGGAGGAAGTGCAAGATACTATTGAAACTAATCAAATTGAACCCGGAGCAGAAGCAGAAAACGTCCTTGCAGTGATTGAAAATACTGTGTATACTGTATTTTTCTTTAGAGACCTCAATACAAGCATTTGTGTGAAAGCATGAAAATATATTCTATTCTACTTTTTCGCAAAATTTGATCCGCCATATTGGTTCCGCCATTTTGAAGTTTTCACTTTGGATATGAAGTTCGTGATCAGTGAGGTCAAAAACCACAGCATGTCCATTTTTGCACACTTTGAAAGATATTTTCAATTTTGGCCACGTTTTTAGCATTTCGTACCACTGTGCGCCTTCGCAACACACACGACAGCTCTTTAAAAACAGTACTGTACTGCGAAAATTAGTACGTCTGGTCACCCTATGCTAGTCAGACGAATTTCGTAACAGTAATTGAAAATCCAACAGTATAGACAATATACTCCAATTCGAGGTATACATCAAGCAATATCTAATAGAAAGTGCTCTGTGACATTTATATGTTAACATATTTTCATTGAATATAAATTGTTCAGTTTTCCCTCATATTAGCGGTAAAAGTGTGCTGGAACACAGGAGGATGCCGTCCCCAACTTCCAAAAAACATGTACGGCGTCCCCCAGTTCCTAAAAAATTACAATGGGCAAAGATAATCAGAGCTTGTGCACCAGAAATTTCACATGGCGATGGCTGGGATCGAACCCGGGACCCCAAGCACCAGAGGTGAACGCAATACCACTAAGCCACCGCGCTCCCTACAATTGTAAACGAGTTCTTGATATACATTAGGGGGTCGTTTAGGTAAGCAGAAAGGTAACAAATAGAACCAAAGTTAATAAACAGGTTGGGCTAGGTAGTACCATTTAAATCACTTTCTTTGATGCCCCCTCCAAATTTTACATGCCAGAGACGCCAGTGCGCGGGAACATACTATAACCGCATCTTTTTCATGCGCAGCAGCAATTAAATTATGTAACACAACATATAGAATTTATGACAATTTGAAATGTATGCGCATAGTATTACACTAACTCATCACATGTATTTAGCTCTTCCACTTCCAAGTCGACGATTCCTCATGTTGCACATGGAATACTATTAGTTGGTTAATATTTAGTTTATTCGTCGTCTTCCCCACCATAGGCACTTACAAATCATGTTTTCGTGATGTTTTCTTAACCAGCAACTTGGTACAGTTTCCAATGAATGGATATTTTTATCACAAAAAATTTTCCCCACTTGTAAACTTACCTTGACTTGACTATAAGAATCAAGAACAGTAGAGTGGAGTCACCTGACACCCGGTAGCTGAAAAATCGCCTTTTTTTCAGGGTCTCCTGAGAGCAAGGACTCAATTTTCCAGTGTCGCACGATACGCTATGACCCACGTACCGTCCACCCATGGTCTTTTACGACCTTCATTTTAGGGGTGTATTTGTTCCCTTTTATGAGCACTTTTTAGGGGGTGTATTCATTCTCTTTTTCTAACCCCTATTTTAACAGCAGAAATTACATAAGATTACGAACACATAGCATAGCAGAGAAAACATAAGACTACGAAACATAGCAGGGGTGTACTCGTTCTCTTTTAAGATCACTTTTTCAACCCCTATTTTAACATAGCAGATAACACATAAGATTAAGAACACATAGAAGAGCATAACACTACGTAACATAGCAAGGGTGTATTCGTTTCCAACCCCTATTTGAACATAGCGGAAATTACACTGAGACTATGAACATACAGCAGAGAATACATAAGACTACAAAACATAGCAGAGCCAATACAAGAGTATGGGTTATTTTCCAACACCCATTTTAACACAGCAGAAATTACATAAGACCACGAACACATAGCAGGGTTGTATTCATTCCCTTTTATGAGCACTTTTTAAGGGGGTGTATTCGTCCTCTTTTGTGAGCATATTTTCCAACCCCTATTTTAACATAGCAGAAATTACATAAGACTACGAACATAGCAGGGGTGTACTCGTTTTCAACCCATATTTTAGCAGACAATGAATACATAAGACGACGAACACACAACTGTATTCGCTCCACTCCTATTTAAACATAGCAGAGCTAATAAAATACTATGGCTTATTTCCCAACCCCTATTTTTACATAGACTACGAACCCACAACTATTTAATATAACATAGCAAAGATTCCTTCCCTTTTATGAGCACTTTTCTAACCCCTATATAATTTAGTAGAACCTACCCTTTTTCAGGGGTAGCTACCCCCAACCCTCCTCCTTTCTCATCCCGGGCTTGGGACCGGCAATGGCGGAGTTAAAAGGTTAGGCTATTCATTTTGTAGACATTTTAGCAGAGTTTTAAAAAAAATGACGTCTGGTTATTCACACAAACACACACACACACATATATATATATAATATATATATATATATATATATATATATATATATATATATATATATATATATATATATAATCTCATGCCAGTCACCACCACAGATCTGGTTTACGGAGAACTTAATTTCGCGCCAGTGGCATGTTAGATATAGAAAACAATAATGTCCACAAAATTATGATAAATCACCTTGAATTCGTCTATTATTCCATGTATAATACAGACAGTTTCGTTTTAAAAACCTTATATGATGTTGTATATAGGGAGGTATACCATAGCTATCGAAATACTCTCCCACACACATATTAGATATATAAACAGCAACCCAATATTCACCAGGCTTATCACTAGAATCAGTATTTGTAATTATGGCGGCTGGTAATGTATGAATAAACAGAGATAACTCATCTGCAGCATATACACCAATAAAATGATATTTAGGTAAATTTTGTTGTAGCGCCTCATAAAGTTCAAGTGTATTTAACATTTTTATTTAATTAATATATATCTTTCTCTGGAAACCAATTTCTAATTCTGAGGAGAATTCACCGTAAATAATTGCTGTTACAGGAGATTACAGTGCTTCTTTAAAATGAACCTCTAGACGTACACTTCCTTGCGTTGTGGACTAGTATGAAATGCAGCACTAGCACTAGAATCGGGAGTTAAATCAAACACCAGTAGAGTATAACCATTAGGATATTCGGCAAGTGAAATATTACCTTGATTAAAATAATAAATACCTGAACCTGTAAATAACGTGGAATATGCCTGTATATATAGCTTATTATCAAAATCAGGTTGTAGTGGTTTGGATGGTACAGGCGCTCCATCAACATACAATGTAAAAAATGACATATTAAAATGCAGAAAATTGAACGGATTTGTCTGATAAGTATCATTGAAAGCAGTATTACTGACAAACCCGATAATAATACGTTTAGGCACTATGCCGGAAAACAGATCTGGAAGTGTACTATCCATAATTCCTTGTGGTAAAGTTTCTGTCTTCACCTGCACTTTTGTTATGGGATATTTGATTCTAAATTTAGGATTTTGTAATACTTTATTTTGTGCTGTTTTAACTGCTGGGGATACATCAAGCTTTTTCACAAGCAATGTTGCATCTGTAATTACAACTTTTCCATCAGCATTTGTGTCACCCATTAGACAAACTGCAGGTTTAGCTGGAATTAGTTTAATACGTAGTTGTACACCATTCAGTAAAAATTTCTCCTGATTGAAAATATCAGCATGAATATAACCCAATAATTCAAATGACTGATTTAAAGTAGTGAAAAGAAAACGTTGTTTAAATCCTACATTACTATCGGTCACACTGTCCATATGCCCTGCAGTATCTTTAAACAACATTGATGTTTGAAGATGCGTTGATTTAGCATTAGCATTATAATTTATTAGTTTTTCAATATACGATCGATATGGATATGTATGTGAAGAGTAGGAAATAAGTTGATTATTCAAATATAATTGCACTTCACTGAACATTGCATTGAGAAAATCATTTACAGGCCCGATTTTCTTATCGGCAGAAGTTAAATTAGAAACATCTGATTTAGTAACTTTACCTTTAATATATAACATTGTGTGGGGTAAATCTATATAGTCATCTCCATGACCGGGGACTACAAATCCTATTGGTGCATTATCAGATATCGAAGCCATAGGCTTATATGGAACTATTTTATTACCTATAATAGTGGTTTGAGTGGGTAAACCAGTAAATAAATCTAATTCTGATTTCATACACTCACACTGCATATTTTTTCTCTTTCTCTTACTATTAATATTCACACATGGTAAAATTTACAATAACGTATTACGTTTGCGAAAATGTAATTTTACACATACACTGCCATGTTGGAAAGGAAGTGGATTATCTGTACTATCTCTTAAATCAATAATAATTTGATCAAATTGTTTACGTTGCACGGGGACAATGAGGATTGTCAAAAATATGTACATTATTAATACCATACTCTGTAATATTTGTACTTATAATACGTAACAATGGGGCTATGGTGTCACCCACCATTTGTGGTTCTACAATATCACTGTAAATATACATAAGTGTAGGTAGCGATTTTTGTAAATCAGGTGGATAACGAGCATGATGCACAACTGCAATATCTTCTTGTTGTATGTGATCAGAGCCTAGTATTCTGGCTAGTTCAGGAGATAGACGTTTTTTATATGCTTCTCTTGATCTTTTATTACTCTACTGACTTCAATTCGTTTTACTGATGCTTTAACTTTTAATTGTAAATTTAATATATCACTTTTCCACAGTTCCTCGAATGACTCTAGACTGTTGCGAGACTGATCTTCCACTGATCTTAGACCGCTGTAGACGGATCATGATTCCCTCTGTCTCGGGGTTTTGTTTTCTCTTCCAGACGGTGGAACTCGTCATGTTGTGGTTCAACTTGTTTACCTCAGCTATTGGTTAAACATTGGTTTCAACCAGTATTACATCGTGACCGAATTCCCAGACTATCAATCTCTGCGAATCTGAATATTATGCCATATCCGAATTGTGTCAATGTTAACAACAGATGGTATTACACATTTCTGACATTACAAAGCTGACATTACTGTTCTTAGTTTTACATTAACATAATCCTGCGAGTAAGCGTCTCGCCAGGATTTTACGAATAACAGAACATAAACACAACCATGTGCAAAGAATTACATCAAAAAATAAATAATAACAATAACACGTGCCAATATGACACAATCTAACTACATTGTAACATACTAATCTTTTAAATTTGATTCTACATATCATTATTCCAATCACCAAAATAAAATATTATAAACTAATATATCTCTACATATCCCCTCTTCAAACCGAGGGAACTCCGTTTTTGACTAGATTTCTACTTAGAAATCGATTTAATAATTAATGCAAAGATAATACATTTTAAAACAAAATTAATATATTAAAATCATACATCATTCCCATTCATATATTATATTTTATTTAATATAAAACAAATATTTCACGTTTAATTTCAAAAATATGTACATTGTCTATATCTGATATTATTTCTTTTCTTTTTCAAAAGTTCATGACATGTATTTTAAGGGAAAAATGTACTCTTATGCCATCTGTCGATATTTACACTGTACTGCTTACTGTTCAGTACTCTCATTAAAATTATATATATATATATATATATATATATATATATATATATATATATATATATATATTTCTTTTTATCTCTCCTCACTGTAATTTTCCACTCGTTACAGCACCAAAGTTCACTGCATATTTTCCAATTCAGATACTTTTATTGCAAGTCTCTTTGTCTTGCTTATTATGTTCTCACACCGTTAATCCTGCACTTTAAACACAATTCACATATCTAAAATACGTTTGCACACTTCCTTGTTCCAATAATAATGTCCTTATTGCATTATTGTATTTTGTAATATGCTTAAAAATGCTTAAAATATAACAACACTAAGTTTTCACTTCACTAATTAACACAAATAAGAATTCTGAGGTTAGCAACTATGAATTTCAATCATGCCGTAAACTTCTGAGATCGAATTTTTGACTGTCCTTGGCAATGATCTTGACGCCTTTTTACGTGGCATCTTTAGTCGGTTCCTCTCGATCTGTGTTAGAGCTCGTGAAGTTTACGCTGTCGCTATTTTTTCTTCCAAATTTAAGCTTTTTAAATAATAAGAATCTCGCATGGTGTGAAGTATTCTTTAGATTCCTTCGACTCTCGTGATGAAAGTTCGCGTCTATTTTTATTATCGGCACTTACACAATTCGTGTTATTATCGGCAACACTCTGGTTTACATCAGTGTCCGTTGAAAAATGTGTACCCCCCAAACTTGTGCTCTCTCGTGATATCTCCATCATCTTACTACTGTGATCTGAAGTGTGTGTTTTACACTGTTTTTCAGTGCTCTGTTTATTAATTACAGTGTATATGTCCGTGCTTAAATAGTGTACATCTTGCCTTGGTTGTTCATAGTCCGTGTCCATGTTTTCTATGTGAACCCTACTAGTGATCTTTCCTCTCTTTTTGTCTAGTTTCTTTAATCTATATAGTAAATATCCAGTAACTAACGATACCAAAATTACTACCAACCCTAAGACTGTTAACATAACTTCGCTTCCATAATTCTGTAAAATATAAAATAACTAGGTGCGAGACTCTATCTTTCATCTATTTTCATCTATCTTATCTATTTTAAGCTAATAAGTTTATATATTTCTGTCTATGATTACCATCAGTAAAATCTTAAACTGACCATAGGCCTAGTTTTCCGTTCTAATATTTTTCATTGCTTCCTTTAATGCACAATAGATGCACATTTCCTTGCAACGAACTATTTTTCTATTTTTATGTAATCTATCTAGTGCTAAAAATCACTATTATTACATATTACTTTTCTCCTTTCTCCTCTCTTATTTTTCTCTCTTTTTTTTCAAAGTCGTCATTTCGAGACTATTTACCACTCATATTCACGTACTTAAATACAGTTTTCAACTACTCATATGCAGCTATTTATGTACTAATACATGTATTAAACTTTCTTCTACCTTTCAATAACATTACAATCATTTATTAAGTCAGAATTAATACATATTGCATCGTTATTTGCCTAAAAATGCTGTATTCAGTATGAGGAGGCGTGGCTTCGAGAAAGCTTCCATCTTTCCTTTCCATAAACCTCGCCCTTCTGAGGTTTGAAGGGATTTACAGTATCTGCTCCCCCGTGCTGCGAAACATGCAGACATGGTCGCCTTCCTATTGCCTTCTATGCGATGGAGCAAACAACAACTGTCCTGCTCTACATAAATATTAAACTTTTACGTCTGATTTGTTACATAATGAACACTTCAACTATTATTGATTGGTATCAATATGCTATCATTACTAATATGTTACTATTCTTATTCCTGATTATTTTTAATTTCTCACTTCCTTTTTTTTAAAAAAAAACTTTGAATTTAAAACTTTACTTGGTACAAAATACGATGTTTACATTAAAATTTTGAATATTCTAGTCATGATGCAATACATATAAATCCTATTATAACTATTATGTGGTCTATTAATCACTATTTTAAATGTGGATCTATCATTTTTCTTCTCGGTATTTCTCTATTTTTCAACCTTCTAAATACTTTTTCTAACTTATTTATTAACTTACTTACGCAAGCTTACTTATACATACTTCTACTTCTTTTAGATATTCATACTTTTTCATTTTATCTATTTACTAGCTCTATTACTAGTTTTATTAGAACCTATTTTTATTCTCGTTGTTCCTATTAGCTTACAGCTAGTTGTCTCATAGATGTTTGTTATTAACCCTAGTTATTGCTATATTTGTTTGATGTTCTCTAGCTTTGTCTATGATGGTCTAGGCTTACCTATTCCTATTCTTATTACTTCTTTTACTTGACTGGGGTTATCGTTTTACTTCATACGTATCTCCCTTCGTTCGGTAATTCCTATCCGTTACACCAATGGATACTACGACTATAGCATCTATTATGTTATTTTCTAGGCTTACTGACTGATGGCTCATGGTTACTAATCCAGTTTGGTAAGTATTTATACTAATTTTTTCCAATTGTTTACTGTCCTAATTCATTATTTATTTTCCAGGTTTTTGTCTAGCTTGTTTTTTCTTCAAAAATAATTTTCTTCTCCATACCTACAAATGTTCAACACTATTTTTTCAAATCCAAGGCACATACAACATTGTTTTAAATTATCCGTTTACTATATTATTACTTTTCAATTCTTATTATGGTTATTATTATTATTATTATTATGATTCTTGATTTTGCATTTTATATTTATGAGTCAACTTGTAGAGTCGAGCATATAATATTACCAGCAACGTAGTCGTTATTATTAATGCAATTATAACTCCGCCTATCACATACATTATATAATCCATCTTTAAATTTAATTCCTGCACTCTCGTATCAACTTTTAATTTTAATAATTTCTCTGTCAACCCATTTAATTCCTGTGTATGCAAAGAAAAATGTATTTGTCTTTCCGTCCAATTTCCCATCAATTTAATATGTTTATTTCGTACTTGTACGATCTGCTTAGTTGGAATTACAAATTCACCAATAATTATGTTGTCAAATTTGTCATAATTTACAATATTTTTCGTTTGTTCTAATTTCGTAGATGCAATCTCTTGATGTACACCTACCTTCGTCATATACACATTATGATGTACAGATGAATACATGACACCTGCATGTGTATATCGAAATATTACTTTTCCTAAAAAAATTCTGAATTTTGTTGACATCCCTCTAATGAATTATTCAGTACAATATTTTTGAACATTTCGCTTCATCGTCTAACGTGATACTTTCACAAAAATACAAAAAACTTTTAAACTCACTTT
Source organism: Thermobia domestica (assembly GCF_964235325.1). Classification (NCBI taxonomy): domain Eukaryota; kingdom Metazoa; phylum Arthropoda; class Insecta; order Zygentoma; family Lepismatidae; genus Thermobia; species Thermobia domestica. The sequence goes on along the minus strand of NC_137460.1, from coordinate 267,645,280 downwards.
GTTTTATCTAATGAATGGTATTTTCCTTTCGCCAGATACACTGCCTCTGGCAATTCATAAAATATTCTAGTGTTGTTAATCAAATATCCCATGATCACATTATACATAATAGAAATACTACTGTCGTATATTATCGGTGTTTTCTAGTAATAGGTCAACATTATTTTCCTCATAGTGGTATTTCCTTACATATATATTGGATATTTGATAAACATACCAATATCTGTCCTATAAATAGTGTGCTTTAATACATCATGTAGATTTACCAATCTTTTTATGTCTTCGTTCGATAGTATATAATATGAAAGCTGATTATTTAATATGTTGTTTATAATTTTATTTACCCTTCCCTGAACTAAATGCGCAAATAAATTCGCAAGTATCTTCCGTTGAGATTGATGTAGATAGCAATACAATTCTTGTATTTTATTTTCAAACCCCTGCAATACATGCTGCACTTTAACTACAATACCATGTACATGGGAAATTTCATTATTGAAGGATGTTATCAAATTTTTAATTTCAGTAGCTAGTAAGTTCTACCAAAGATGACAATTGTTGATTATAAACCAAATTATATGTTGACAAACCAATTGATGACAAACCTAATAGCCAAGAAAATATAAATCTTTTGCTTCTATTATTTTGCATACACCTAGTCTAGCCGTTTTCGTATACAAAATGGAAAAGCAATAAATTTACAATATTTCTCCTGAATTCTCTTTCTTTTGTTGCATATTTATTTAGTATATCGTACATATCGGTACATTTGTCGTACATGGGCACTGCTTCTTGAAAATTCAAATGTAACTTTATCGTCGTATACACCATGTTTGATGAGTGAACAGCATAAGCGTCTTGAACTAATGCCAACCCAATCTCCGACAAAGTAACCTGTTGATAGTCGTCTTCCGCTACACACACCGTCATCCCAATCATGTCCAATATTATATTCTCCCACATCGTGATTACTGCAAATAATTAAAATCTCAAATTACTTATTCTCTTCCGATTGCTGAATTACTTTATTTATTTAATGAATTTTAACTCTTTCAATTAGCTATAATTTTTATTGTTTACTTATTTATTTATTTAATCCTACTTTATATAATTTATTTATTTATGTTGTATATTTACCTTAGATATTCTACTACACAAATCAATAGATTATCATTCTCTAATTTAAATAAACACTCTATAATCCTATTTTCTCAAATTACTGATATGATTCTTGATATTTATGAATCAACCGACATTTCCTTCGGCTGCGGACGGACATTGGTTGTTCGCCTGCGGTCCAGCTTGCAGGGCACCGATAAACCTATTTTGCCTACAGATATCCTATTTAAATATGCCAAACTTATAAACATTTTACTTATTTATTTATTATTATTACTTTTTCCAACAACCGATACTATCGTGAATCATGCCTTCATTTTTCATTCGCTTAGTTGTCACTATCCGAACTTAAATCATCATCATTATCACTTTCTTCATCTTTCGGTCCGACGAACGGCTTGATTCGTCGAACGTCCACTGTGCCAACCTTCTCCTGATCTTTCGTATTTCACTTTATACGAATTGTTATTCATTCGTTCTACAATTATGCCTCTAATGTTAAACCTTCCTCCAAAACATGCTGGGATTCCGGCTCGTGGCATTTCTCTTATCCATACTTTCTGTCCTACATCAAACTTCGGTTGGGAAAATTTTTTCTCAATTTGTTTTTCTGAGATTTAAACCTTTTTTGTAAATTCTGGTATGCCGATTTTCTTGCTTCTTTCACAGCTTGGATTCGCGCATCATTCTCAATATACTCACAGAGAATGTCCAGATCTTAATCTAGGAACGTTCTGGGTTCACGTCCTGTCAGTAAATAGTATGGCGAATGTTTCGTACCGTCATGAACTTGCGTCTTCATTGTAAACACAAAACATGGAAGAATCTCATCCCAGTTGGTAAATTCTCTATCAATATAATGTTTCATTACCTGCAGAATCGAACCAATGGCGCGTTCAGCCGTACCAATATTATAATAAGTCAGTGTTTGCAAAGTGTAATTTCATACCAAACCGCTCTGCTAACTTTTCCATTATTTTGCTACGATATGTGCTATGCGTGTCCATTGATAAAATTTTGGGAATGCCATGTTTTGTTATTAATTCTTCAAATATTACATCCGCTATTATTTCGGCTATAATAGCTGGAACTGCTCGAGCAATAACGTACCTTGTAGCACTATCAACAAAAACTAGAACGTATTTGTTCCTATGATTCTTTGATCGTTTAAAAGGGCCGATTTCGTCCATCTTTACATACTGAAATGGCATGTAACTAGGATATGTTTTTGTGGATGCAGTGGCGTTCGTCCTGTCTTCCGCTTCTGGATCTGGCAGCTAACACACTGACTTACCTTCTCCTGGAAAAACTTCTTCATATTGAAGAAATATATTGATTTTAATGCTCTGTTATAACACTTTTTGTAGGAGTGGTGACCTCCACTGTAAATAGAGCAATGTAAGTTTCTAAAAACATGTTCCCTCAATGCAAACGATGCATAAGAGGAATTTCATTTCACTTGCCATCCTTTGAGTTCTGTACAGTTTCCTTCCTTGATCACATACCTGCGTGCCTGCTTCTCTGCCTTCGTCTCCGCCGTCTCCGTATGTTCAGTTGCGCTCATGATAGGACCGAAAAACGCATCCTTCCTTTGAAGTTCAGCCACATCCACATAGTCACTGAATGTTATGTTTACTTCCAAGTCCTCCTTGTTAATAGGTAAGGGATCCAAATCGACGTCCTCCGATGTAGGTTGAATGTCAGTATTTCTTGATAACACATCACTTGGATTTTTCTCACCAGGGCAATGAACCGGGGTATATTGATATTGTGCCATTTCAACACTGTATCGCAGCAACTTAGGCGAGAACTTCGGTGTAGTCTGAAGATATTTAATACACCGGCAGTCCGTAAACAACTCGAATTCCTTATTATATAAATAATAATTTAAAGCTTTAAATGCACTAACTACGGCCAAAATTTCGAGCTCGACAATATGCCTCTTCGTCTCGTGTGGTCGCAATACTCTGCAATGGTATGCAATAGGAGTCCATTCATTGTTTTCTTGTTTCTACATCAGCACAGCTCCTATGGACTTTGTCGACGCATCCGTGTAGACTCGTGTTTCTAAATTTTATCGTAATGGTGCTAGGAGTGGTGCATTTAATAACGCATCTTTCAACTTTTCGAAACCTTGTTGGTGTTCATTCGACCAAACGAACTCACAGTCTTAATATGCATCCGTATATTGTATTGTTTGTTCCTGTGTGTTTTAAAGCAGTGTTCCGATAATCAGTACCTATTGTATTTCTAAAATATACCTATATCAATTTCCGTGATATGTGATCTTCCTGTCACCACGGAATGGCGCGTCCTCAGGTTGTGGATCGAGAAAAAGCCCTCTAGGTATAGAGGTTACTCGTGGCTGCGAATATACTGAATAAGCAGTCGCGGACAGACGACAAGGAGTGATTTTCCAGTTTGGGGAATTGATGTGGGGACTAACAACCTTATCCTGTTTTAAAAAAAAATCTTGTTCGGGTATATTCGCAGAATCGTCGGATCAGAAGTGATAGCTTGGCACAAACTCAGCAAAGTAAAATCGACATGAGATTTGGAACATGGAATATAAGAAGTCTCTATAGGCCAGGCGCGTTAAAATTTGTAACAAATGATTTTAGAAATAGACGATGGACCTAGTGAGACATCACGAAGTTAGATGAGAAGGAAATGGAGGAGTATATCGGGAAATTTTACATTCTCGTATGGGGAACGAATTAAAAATTGCAAACTAGGAACAGGCCTTTTTGTTCTCAAACCAATGATATCAGTAATTACATGGGCTAAATTTGTCAATCATAGAATTTCTTTTACTTCTCTTAAGGGTCGATGATGTAATATTATTGTTTTAAATGCACATGGCAAAACAGAAAATAAAGATGACGATAAAAAAGACAGTTTTTAACGAAATAATAGAACGGGTATTTGATCATCTCCCGAAATGCTATATGAAAATTCTGTTAGGCGGTTTCAATGCGAAGGTAGGACGAAAGGGTAATTTTCAAACCAGTTATAGGGGATAAATATAGGCATAAGGAAGGTTGTGACAACGGCGTTAGACTCGTGAACTTTGCAACATCCAGAAACCTTATCGCGAAGAATACAAAATTTCCACATTTCGACATTTCATAAATATACTTGGACTTCATCAGATGGAAAAGCAGATAATCAAACTGATCACGTTTTAGTAGACAGAAGGGAAGTCTAGCCCAACTGAAGTTCGGTCGTTCGCAGGAACTGATTGTCATACTGATTACCACCTGGTAGCAGCGATAATTGTTGAATAAAGAAAATATACAATATCAGAAAAAGAAACGGTTTAATTTAAAGAAACTAGAGAAGCCGGATTGAAGGAGCCAGGTGACAGGGGAACCAGATTGATGTGTCGAATAGATTATCGGTTTTAGAAGGTGCCGAATGCACTAGTGTTCAGGATACTTGGTTGAAATTAGAGATAACATTAAAATTTCAACAAAAGAAATATTGGGGCACACAAAAGTACATAGGAACAAACCATGGTTCAACCAGGTATGCACTAAAGTAGCAGAGAAGAGAAAAAAGAAGAAACAGCTTTGGTTACAAAATCCGAACGAAATAACTACCTAAAATTTCATTGTCATCTGCCGAAAAACTTCCAAAACTTAGATCAAAGAAACGCGATTTCTGAAAGCTAAAATTAATTAACTCGAAGATAATAGTAAAAACAAAGACTTTCGGAACATGTATAAATGCATCAAAGAACTTAAGAAAGGCTATCAACCTCGTGCTTATATATTAAAGAAAGCCAACGGAACAGTTCCTACTGATCAGGATAGCATCTTAAACAGACGGAAAGATTTCTTTGACGATTTGCTTAATACATAGCCAAAACCTAATGTTCGTGGAGAAACTGAAATGCCTACATCATAACCGTATATTCCAGAGACTAACCAGACGGAAATAGAAATCGCTATTAAAAAGTTAAAGAAACACACATCTCCAGGTGTAGACGAAAATGTGGCTGATGTAATTTTAGCTAGAGAGGAAAAATTTTAGAGCAAGATACACAAACTCATTCTCCTTATATGAAACAAGGAGGAATTACCAAAAGAGTGAAAAGAATCAATCTCTGTTCCAGTTCAAAAGAAAAGCAACAAAACTGATTGTGATAATTGTTGAGGCGTTTCTCTTGTGCCAACATCCAATAAATTCTCTTAAACATTCTATTAGCAAGATTGATTCCATATGCAGATGAAATTATTGGACATTATCAGAGTGGATTTAGGTAAAATCGATCAACTATCGACCCGATATTCACCATTTGACTAATACCTGAAAAGAAATGGGAATACAATACCCTGGCACATCAATTATTGACTTTAGACTCAGGTAGGAGGGAAACATTGTACAAGATAGTTACAGAATTTGGAATACCGAAAAACGTAGATTAACTAAGATATGCTTAAGTGAAACCCAAAATAAGGTTCGAGTGCAGAAATTATTGTTCACGAGCTTTCACGCTGAGAATGGTCTGAAACAAGAAGATGCGTCGTCCCCATTGTTATTTAACTTTGTTCTGGAGAACACTAAAGGGAAAATCAAGGACAGCAATCAGGTCCTAGAGCTGAATGGTTATGGCGTATGCTGATAATGTAAATTTAATAGGGGATGATAGAACAATTGGAAGGAATGCAGAAATCTTAAATAACGCTTGCAGGGATATGGGCTTAAAAGTAAACGCAGAGAAAACTAAATACATGGAAGTTTGTCGGCATCGTAATACTGCATTTTATAGATGCGTTAAATATTAAATAATATTTACTTTCAACAAAGTGGATACTTTCAAATATTCGGGATCATTACTATCATACCAAAGCCACAATTACAAAGAAATTTGGTATAAACTGAAGGCAAGGATTTAGTGTCATTATTCAGTTAATTTTTTTTTCGCGAATTTTGTTGAGAAATTTGTAGCTTCAAATATAAAATGATAATCATGCCTGTTGTACTGTATCGTTGCAAAACATGGTCACTGACTCTGAGCGAAGAACGCAGACTGAAAGTATTTGAAAACAATATTCTTAGACCAATATTTAGTCTCCAAGACGAACGGGAATGGGGAATGGCGGAAACTTCATAACAAGAAAGTGCATAATTTATAGGTTTATCAAACATTGTTAGGATCATCAAGTCTAGGAGGCTCAAATGGGCAAGTCATGTAGCCAAAATAGAAGGAATTAGAAACACTTTCAAAGTTCAAACTGGAAATCTAAATAGGAAAACGACCATAAGGAATACCGAGGCACAGATGGGAGGGCAATATTAAATTGGTTCTCACAGAGATTGGAATATAAAGTATAAACTGGGTCCAGTTGGCTAAGGACAGAAATAAATGGAGAACATTTTTAAACGCGGCACTGAACTTCCTATGTCCGTGGGCCATAGAGCTATATTCAAGTTGTTGATATATACTCTTCCAACACCGATTATAGAATTTCCAGTATTACTAACAAAAGTAACTCTCTCCTGTCTACATCCAATAGAAGTTTCAGACATTCCATTATTAGTTACATTAATCTGAGCAACATTACGGGAACTATCACTAGAATCAGTTACTATATTATTTTGGGAAATATCGTGTGAACTATATCATATTCTCACTTCCATTGTGAATGCATTGCACAACCACTTACCACCGTTCATTTTTACTGATTCAATGTCCTCACTTGACATTTCCATACAAGTACGTGAAAGAATGATTTACATTTGTAGCATCCAGCCGCTTCATTACCGGTACAATATAAACTCTCTTTGCGACTACAGCATTTACGAACTCTTGGTGCAACATTATTAAGACTAAGAAATAACAAGCATTCTTTCATAAAATATTTGCCTGTCACACACATCCAGGCAAGTATGTGAAAGGGACAAAACTACAAATTAAACTCAACAACCTCTATTCATTCCGTGTCAGAAATGTATATCCTACAATTTAATATCAGTTTGATTGCATTAAACTTATCTCAAACGATCAGATAAATATTAACTAAGTAATTGATATAACTAGATTAATAAAGGTAGACCCTGCATCCACACCCAAGTACTATATTAGTGTGAAAACTAGATCGAGATTTCTGAATCTGTAGACAATAGCTGTTAGTACATTAGTTGGAGTGACGTCAAAAAGGACAACGTTATAAAAAGGTTGTAACATGTTTTCTTATTGGGTAAGTGACCGTCTGCTATTGTGGTGACGTGTAAATTAGAGCACGAAGCGTTTAAGTATGAGTTGCTTGAAATTCATGGTAAGCAAATAAAATTCGAATTTACGTGTAGTAGTACACTTTCTTGGCGTTATGCAGAGTCGTGTTGAAGCGGGATTAAACCCATACTAAAATGTTCGACTAGCATAAGTCTCCTGCAGTAGTCAGTGTTTTAGTATGATGCTAATCGTACTTCGAAACGACTCTGCTTAAGGCGGTATATATATATATATATATATACAGTGGCGTATTTAGTGGGAGCTTCCGGGCTTAAGCCCCCCCGAAATCTTACTTACTATAGTAAAGTATATGAAATATCTTGCAAAATTTTCACATTCCCAGTCTAAGCCCCCCCCAAAGTTAGTAAAGCCCTCCCCGAAACAAAATCGTAAATACGCCACATATATATATATATATATATATATATATATATATATATATATATATATATATATATAGAGAGAGAGAGAGAGAGAGAGAGAGAGAGAGAGAGAGAGAGGTGAATTTATTACTACCTCTATGTTATTATTAGTATCTAGTTGCCCCACCACTTTTGGACGAGGAAAAATAAATAATGCTATTCGTTTGTGTTACGTTAGTGCTGGTTAGTGCCCAAATTTCAGCGTTTGTGCAATCAAAAGAACAAAGTTGTGAACAATTTAAATTTCGGGGCCAACAATTTAAATTTCAAGTCGGCCCCGCTTTTTTCCCTAATTGAGATAGAATGGATTTTTTTACGTCAGACGTTTGTGCTACGTTAGTGCTGGTCAGTGCCCAAATTTCGCCGTTAGTGCTATTCAAATAACGCCGTTATAACGAAATTAATTAGCGTCAAGTTGGCCCCACCCTTTTTCCCTAATTGAGATACAATGGACTGTCTAACGTCAAACGTTTGTGCTACGTTAGTGCTAGTCAGTGCCCAAATTTCGCCGTTAGTGCTATTCAAATAACGCCGTTATAACGAAATTAATTAGCGTCAAGTTGGCCCTGCCTTTTTTCCCTAATTGAGATACAATGGATTTTCTAACGTCAAACGTTTGTGCTACGTTAGTGCTGGTTAGTGCCCAAATTTCGCCGTTAGTGCTATTCAAATAACGCCGTTATAAAAAATTAATTATCGTCAAGTTGGCCCCGCCTTGTTTCCCTAATTGAGATACAATAGATTTTCTAACGTCAAACGTTTGTGCTACTTTAGTGCTGGTTAGTGTCCAAATTTCGCCGTTAGTGCTATTCAAATAACGCCGTTATAAGAAATTAATTAGCGTCAAGTTGGCTCCGCCCTTTTTCCCTAATTGAGACAGAATTGATTTTCTAAATTTCGCTATTAGTGCTTTTTAAATAACGCCATTATAACGAAATTAATTAGCGTCACGTTGGCCCCACTTTTTTCCCTAATTGAGATTGATTGGATTTTCTAATGCCAAACGTTAGTGCTACTTAAGTGCTGGTTTGTGCCCAAATTTGAGCTTTAATGCTGTTGAAATAACGCGGTTATAACGAAATTAATTAGTGTCATGTTGGCCCCGTCTTTTTTCCCTAATTGAGGTAGAATTTTATATTTAATGCGAACAGTTTGTGCTTGATCGTTGGTGCTTGGTCGTGCTTCAATTTGTTCGTTAGTGGTGTTGAAATTACACGTCCATGAACTTTGCGTCTCCACTTAACGAATTAACGATAAAATTATTGTAAATCATTCCATCGTTAGTGCTACTTAGTGCAGCAACTTGTTACGTTAGTGCTTCGTTAATGTACATGCTACAAGTAAAACACCTTTAGGGGTTCAAATTAGCGCTGAGCCCCACTTTAATACTAACGAAATAATTAGTGCCATTCGTTAGTGCATCCTCAGTACTTCTTACTGCACTAACCACTGACGTTAGTGTTTCATTAGTGTAGGTTTTAGAGCCAAAGCAATGGTCCTCGCTGATCTCTCCACACTATGCATTAATGAAAAAATCGTGCCATTCGTTTGTGCATCGTTAGTGCTTTTAGGAAATACTAATAGTTTCGTAAATGCTTTACTATTCGCGTATATATAACCAATTATATGTCACGAAACTCCCTTAAGAAATACATGGGTAGTTATTCATTGCGTGAAATTCCCGGCAAATTCAAAAGTACTAATAACTTCTTCTAGTGCAATCGTTAGTGCTTCTTAGTGCACCATCCCCTAACGTTTGTTCTTCATCACTATCGATGCAACAAGTGGAAAACCTTTGTGATCAGCGTGATCTTGATCCCTACTTTAAGCACTAACGAAGAAATTAGTGCTTTTCGTCAGTGCATAGTTAGTGCTTCTGGAAAACAGTGATTGTTTCGTGAATGCTTCACTATTAGTGTAGATATAGCAAATTATAAGTTCCAAAACTCCCATATAAAATGCATGGACAATTTTCTAATTGCGTCAAATTCCCGCCAAATTCAAAAGTACTAATGACATCTTTTATTGTACTCGTTAGTGCATCGTTAGTGCTTCTTAGTGCGCCAACCAATGATGTTAGTGCTTCATTAGTGTATTCTCTAGAACCAAACCAATGAAAGGGAGTAATTACCCTATAAGCCCCACTTTAAGCATTAACGAAAAAATAGTGGAATTTCTTAGTGCATCATTAGAGCTTCTAAAAACGCTAATAGTTTCGTTAGTACTTCGTTATTGTTATAGATATAGCCATTTATATGTCGCGAAACTCCCAAAAGAAAAACGTTAATTTTTTACTACTCAAATTCTCGCCAAGTTCAAAAGCAGTAATGATCTCTTCTAGTGCAATCGTTAGTGCATCATTAGTGGCTGCTAGTGCACCAAGTCCGAACATTAGAGCTTCTCATTGTGAATGTTTTTGTAGGGAAGAGCTAGCGTGTAGTTAGCATCCCCTAAGTTTTATTTTATAGCGTCCATACTGTTGAAGCACTAATGTTCGGAGTTCTGCAATAAGACCTATTAACGAAGTAGAAACCATTACAATACACGTAGTCATTAGTGCTTTTAAATTTGGCTTAATTTTACAAAATGAAAAATGCTACGTCCTTAAAGTTAGCCCCGCACAGTTCTCAAATGCTACTATTTTTTTTTTACATATTTAGAGGTTCTTTAGTGCACATTAGTGCACTAAACACTCATCTTAGTACCATGGTACTTTAAAAGTTATTAATGAGTAACTCGGGCAGTTCTAAGTTTAGATTTTTCAACTTTCGCACAATTTTATAGTAATTGTGCCACCAAAGTGGAACTAACACTAGCCATTGATGCATTGCTAGAGCACTATGACACAGTAAGCCCTAAAGTTAGTGCTAGCATAATTTAGGAGTTATAAGTGCATAACTCACTCAGGACTAAATTTAAATTTATCGAATTTTACAATAATTGTCTCGCAAAGGTAGAATAAACGTCGAATTTTTGTGCATCGTTAGTATTCCAAAAAAGTTCTAACGGTAGTGCTATTTAAGCTCTAAAGTTAGTGCTATCATAGTTTGGGAGTTACTGATGAATAGCTCGTGCGGGGCTAACTATAGATCTTTCAGTTTTTGTAGAATTTTACATTTATTGTCAGATAGAAACAAGATCAACAACATTAGTCAGTGTATTGTTGGACCTCCATTAAACAGTAAGCACTAACGTTAGTGTTGTCATAATTTAGGAGTTATTATTGAATTACACGGATGGTACAGTATTGAAACTTACTGAATTTTACACTAATTTCCCCATAAAGATAGGACAAATTCTAAAGATTAGTGCATTGTTAGTGCTACATAAAGCTCAAAGCACTAACGTTAGTGCTATCATAGTTTAGGCGTTACCAATGAATAACAGAATTTAAAATTATCAAATTTTACTCTAATTGTTTTACAAAAGTAGGACAAAAACTGAAGGTTAGCGCATCCTTAGCAGTCAAAAAAGAAAAACAAAAAACTAGGTACTAACGTTTTACTTTGAAATTTTAGTGGTTGTTAATGAAGAACTCAAGCGAGGCTATTCATTTTCCACTAATTTAGATTCACATTAGATTTTTCACTTACACAATTTTACACTAATTGTCCCACAAAAGTGGGACTAATACCAGAGCTTAGTGCATTGCTAGAGCTCTATAAAACACTAAGCACTGTCGTTGTATTTTCATGAACACTTCAGGCAGGACAATTTAAATTTATCGAATTTTATTCTAATTGTTCCACAAAGGTGGATAACCATCAAAGCATAGTGCACTTTTTGTGCTCCATAATACACTGATCACTAACATCAGTGCCATCACAGTTTAGGAGTTATTAATAAATAACTCGGCAGGGATAAAATCAGGTTTTTAAACTTTTACACAATTAGTGTAAAATTCAATAAATTTTAATTTAATTTCGTTCGAGTTATTCACTAATAACTCCTAAACAATGATATCATTATCGTCAGTACTTACTATGTTTTAGAGCACTAACAAAACACTAATATGGGGCCGCGGTTGCTCAGTGGCAGAGAGTTCACCTCTGGTGCTTGGGGTCCCGGGTTCGATCCCAGCCCCCGCCAAGTGAACTTTGTGGTGGACAAACACCGTGTGCGTGGGTTTTCTCGGGGTTCTCCCGTTTCCTCCCACTTTCTTCATTCCGCCATTTAATTCATTACTCATCATCACCGTCTGCTTTAGTCTAACCGGCATAATAGTGGGACGTAAAACTCAAAGATTTCATTTCATTTTCAAAACACTAATATTTAGAGATTACACTGCCTTTTGATTGACAATTATTGTAAAATTCGATAAATTTAAATTTAGCCTCGCGCGAGTTATTCATTAATAACTCCTAAGTTGAGATAGCACTAACGTTAGTGCTTAGTTTATGGAGCACTAACCTCTGGTTTTGTCTCATTTCTGTCTGACAATTAGTGTAAAATTGTATAAAAATGGAAAGATTTAAAGTTAGCCCCGCCCGAGTTGTTCATTAATAACTTGTAAACTACGATAGCAGTAACGGTAATGTTTAGTATCTTTTGGAGCACTAACGATGCAGTAACCTTTGACGTTTCCTGCACCTGTATGGGACGATTATTGTAAAATTCGATGAAACTAAATTAGCCCCGAGTGAGTTATTCACTTATAATTCCTAAACTATGAGAGCACTAACGTTAGTGCTTGATGTTTCGGCAGGCAATAACGATGCACTAACTTTTGATGTTTATCCCACCTTTGTAGGACAATTATTGTAGAATATAAAAAATTTCAATTTAGCCCCACGAGAGGTATTCACTAATAACTCCTAAACTCTCATAGCACTAATGTTAGTGTTTAGTGAACGAAGCAGTAACCATGTGGACTGTTTTGGTAGTAATTCAGATGCGTGCGAATCTAAATTTAGACAAGTGGCATTTTCCAGTTTGTAAAATTCCCGCCAAATTTAAAAGCACTAATGAACATATATAGTGTAATGGTAACTATTACATTAGGAGGTTTTATTGCAGAACTCCTAATATTAGTGCTCCAATTGTATGGATGCTAAAAGCTGAAACTTAGGGGAAGCTAACTACACGCTAGGGCTAGCCCCTCCGCACAAAAGCATTCACGACATGAACCACTAGTGTTCGTAATTGGTGCATTAGCAAACACAAACGATTACACTAGAAGAGATCATTACTACTTTTGAATTTGGTGATAATTTGACTCAATGAAAAATTCCCGATGTATTTTTTATGGGAGTTTCATGATATAATTTGCCATATCTACACTAGCTACTAGTGAAGCACTAACGAAACTATTAATGTTTTCTAGAAGCACGACCGATGCACTGGGTTTCATCGTTAGTGCTTTCTCGGGAGACTAACATGTATTTAGACCTCCCAAAGTTTTTTCCTTCTGGCATTCAAACTATTGAACCATTAATGTTGGGAGTTAATGCTCCAAGAAGCACTAACGATTTTACTAGAAGAGATTATTATTGCATTTGAATTTGCTGGAAGTTTGAGACAATGAAAAATTGCCCATGTATTTCTTATGGGAGCTTCGTGACATAAAATTGGCCATATCTACACTAATAGCGAAGCACTAATGAAACTATTAGAGTTTTCTAGAAATAATAACGATGCACTATCGATTTCACTAGGTTTCATCGTTAGTGCTTTCTTAAGGGCTAACGTTTTTTGCTTCTAGCGTCCAGTCTATTGAAGCACTAATGTTGGGAGTTGGTGCTCTAAGAAGAACTAACGAAGAAATAACAATTGCACTAAAAGAGATCATCAGTGCTTTTGAATTTGACCAAAATTTGAGCCAATGAAAAATTCACAATGTACTTCTTATGGGAGTTTCGTGACATGTAATTGGCCATATCTACACTAATTGTGAAGTACTAGCGAAACTATTAGTGTTTCCTAGAAGCACCAACGATGCAATAACGAATGGCACTAATTTTTTCGTTAGTGTTTGAAGTGGCGACCAGAGTGTAATTACATACCATCGTGTTTTGGCTTTAGAGCCTCCACTAATGAAGCACTAACATTAGGAGTTTGTTCACTAAAAAGCAGGAACAATTAACTAACGAGTGGCACTATCTTTTTGTTAGTGCTAGAAGTGGGGGCAGAAGGTTTAGGCCTCACTAATCCCTACTATTGTTTTGGTTCTAAAGCTTACACTCATAAGAACTTACGTTAGTGTTTGGTGCATTAATAAGCAAAAACGATGCACTACAAACGGCAGTATTTTTTCGTTTGTGCTTGAAGTGGGGCAATGTCAACTTGATCCCAAAGGGTTTTTACTTGAAGCACCTACATACACCAATGAGCACTAACGTTAGAGGTTACTGAACAAAGAAGCACTAACGATGCACTGACGATTACACAGAAGGAGATCATTAGCGCTCTTGAATTTGGAGGGAATTTGTCGCAATCAGAAATTATCCATAACTACACTAATAATTCAATACTAACGAAACTATCAGAGATTTCAAGAAACACTAACGATGCACAAACGAATGACAATAATTTATTCGTTAGTGCTTAAATGGGAGGAGGTTAAGTTGACATTGGCCCTCCAAATATGTTTTACTTGTAGCATCTACACTAATGAACAACTAACGTTAGTTGTTGATGCACCAAAACGCACCAATGATGCACTAATGATCGCACTAGAACAGAGCATTAGTGCTCTCGAATTTGGCGGGAGTTTGACGGAATCAGAAATTACCCATGTATTTGTTATGGAAGTTTCGTGACATGTAATTAGCCATAACCTCATTAATATTGAGCACTAACGAAAATATCACAATTTTCTAGAAGCATTAGCGTACGCCATTAATTTCTTCGTTAGTTCCTAAAATGGGTGCCAAGTTCACGCTAGCCCTCCAGAGGTGCTTTACTTGTACAACCTACTCTAATGAAGAACTAACATTAGTACACTAAGAAGCACTAACGATTGCATTAGAATAGATCATAAGTGCTTTTGAATTTAGCGGAAACGATTAGTATTTTCTACAAGCACTGACGATGCATGACTAATTATTCAGCTAGTGTTTGAAGTGGAGACCAGCGTCAATTTGGAGCCATGAAGGTTTCCTTTTACTTAAAGTATATACACTAATGAAGAACTAACGTTAGGGGTTATACACTAAGATGAATCAACAGTTGACACTAATTTTATTGTTAATGCCTCAGGTGGGGGCCAAGTTCACTGACGTGAAATTTCATCACAACTATAGAACATATGGAAGCACAACCAAGTTCTAACACAGCACAAATTCTTGGCATTATAAAAATTCTATCTCAAAAAAAGGAAAAAAAAAACGGTCAACTTAACGCTAATTAATTTCGTTATAACGGCGTTATTTCAACAACACTAACGATTAAATTTGGACATTAACCAGTAATAAAGTAGCACTAACATCTGGAATTAAAAAATCCATTCTATCTCAATTACAGAAAAAAGGGGGGCCAACTTGACGCTAATTAATTCGTTATAACGACGTTATTTTTGGGCACTAAACAGCATTAACGTTTGACGTTGGAAAATCCATTCTATCTCAATTAGCGAAAAAAGGCGGGGCTAACTTGACGTTAATTAATTCTTTATAACAACGTTATTTTAACAGCAATAAAGGTGAAATTTGGGCACTAACCAGCAATAACGTTTTTCATTAGAAAATTCATTCTATCTCAATTAGGAAAAAGCGGGGCCCGCTTGACGATAGTTAATTCGTTATAATGGCGTTATTTTAACAGCACTAAAGGTGACATTTGGGAACTAGCCAGCACTAATGTAACGCAAACGTTTTGCATTACAAAATCCATTCTATCGAATTAGGGAAAAAAGGCGTCGTCAACTTGACGCTAATTAATTCGTTATAACGGCATTCTTTGAATAGCACTAGCGGCGAAATTTGGGCACTAACCAGCACTAAGGTAACACTAATGTTTGACATTAGAAAATCCATTCTATCTCAATTAGGGAAAAAGGCGGGGCCAATTTCACGCTAATTAATTTCGTTATAACGGCGTTACTTGACAAGCACTAAAGGTGAACTTTGGGCAGAAACCAGCACAAACGTAGCACTAATGTTTGACATTAGAAAATCCATTCTATCTCAAATAGGAAAAAGCGGGGCCCACTTGGCGATAATTAATTCGATATAACGGCGTTATTTTAACAGCACTAAAGGTGACATTTGGAAACTAGCCAGCACTAATGTAACGCAAACGATTTGCATTACAAAATCCATTCTATCGAATTAGTGAAAAAAGGCGTCGTCAACTTGACGCTAATTAATTCGTTATAACGGCATTCTTTGAATAGCACTAACGGCGAAATTTGGGCACTAACCAGCACTAAGGTAACACTAATGTTTGACATTAGAAAATCCATTCTACCTCAATTAGGGGAAAAAGGGCGTTGCCAACTTGACCCTAATTAACTCGTTATAACGGAGTTATTTGAATAGCACTAACGGTGAAATTTTGACACTAACCTGTACTAACGTCGCACTAACGTTTGGCATTAAATATCCATTCTGTCTCAATTAGGGAGAAAAGCGGGCCAACATGACGTTAATTAATTCGTTATAACGGCGTACTTTCAACATCACTAAAGCTAAAATTTCGGCACTAACCAGCACTAACGTTTGGCATCAGAAAATCTATTCTATCTCAATTAGGGAAAAAAGGCTTGGCCAACTTGACACTAATTAATTTCGTTATAACGGCGTTATTTGAATAGCACTAACGGCGATATTTGGGCACTAACCAGCACTAACGTTTGGCATTAGAAAATACATTCTATCTCAATTAGGGAGAAAAAGGGGGGCCAACTTGACGTTAATTAATTTGTTATAACGGCATTATTTCAACAGCACTAAAGCTCAAATTTGGGCACTAACTTGCACTAACGTAGCACTAACGTTTGGCATTAGAAAATCCATTTTATCTCAATTAGGGAGAACAAACGGGGCCAAATTGACGTCAATTAATTCGTTAAAACGGCATTATTTCAACAAAACTAAAGCTCAAATTTGGGCACTAACCTGCACTAACGTAGCACTAACATTTGACATTAGAAAGTACATTCTATTTAAATTAGGGAGAAAAGCGGGGCCAACTTCACGTTACTTAATTTCGTTATAACGACGAAATTTGGGCACTAATTAGCACTAACGTAGCACCGACGTTTGGCATTAGAAAATCCATTCTATCTCAATTAGGGAGAAAAAGCGGGGCCAACTTGACGTTTATTAATTCGTTATAACGGCGTTATTTCAACAGCACTAACGGTGAAATTTGGGCACTAACCAGCACTAATGTAGCACTAACATTTGGCATTAAAAAATCCATTCTATCTCAATTAAGGAAAAAGGCGGGGCCAGGTTGACGCTAATTAATTCGTTATACTGGCGTTATTTGAATAGCACTAACGCTCAAATTTGGACACTAACCTGCACTAACATAGCACTAACATTTGGCATTAGAAAGTCCATTCTATCTAAATTAGGGAAAAAAGCGGGGCCAAATTGACGCTAATTAATTCTACTATAAGGGCGTTATTTGGATAGCACTAACGGTGAAATTTGGGCACTAACTAGCACTAACGTAGCACTAACGTTTGGCATTAGAAAATCCATTCTATCTCAATTAAGGAGAAAAAGCGGGGCCAACTTGACGTTAATTAATTCGTTGTAACGACGTTTATTTCAACAGCACTAACGGTGAAATTTGGGAACTAACCAGCACTAACGTAGCACTAACCTTTGGCATTAGAAAATCCATTCTATCTCAATTAGGGAAAAGGGCGGGGCCAAGTTGACGCTAATTCGTTATACCAGCGTCATTTGAATAGCACTAACGCTCAAATTTGGGCACTAATCTGCACTAACGTAGCACTAACGTTTGGCATTAGAAAATCCATTTTATCTCAATTACGGAAAAAAGCGGGGCCAACTTCACGTTAATTAATTTCGTTATAACGGCGTTATTTGAATAGCACTAAGGGCGAAATTTGGGCACTAACCAGCACTGATGTAGCAGAAACGTTTGACGTTAGAAAATGTATTCTATCTCATTTAGGGAAAAAAGGCAGGGCCAATTTGACACTAATTAATTTCGTTATAACGGCGTTATTTGAATAGCACTAACGGAGAAATTTGGGCACTAACCAGCACTAACGTAGCACTACCGTTTGGCATTAGAAAATCCATTCTATCTCAATTAGGGAGAAAAAGCGGGGCCAACTTGATGTTATTTAATTCGTTATAACGGCGTTATTTCAACAGCACTAACCAGCACTAATGTAGCACTAACATTTGGCATTAGAAAATCCATTCTATCTCAATTAGGGAAAAAGGGCGGAGCCAGGTTGACTCTAATTAATTCGTCATACTGGCGTTATTTGAATAGCACTAACGCTCAAATTTGGGCACTGACCTGCACTAACGTAGCACTAACGTTTGGCATTAGAAAGTCCATTCTATCTAAATTAGGGAAAAAAGCGGAGCCAACTTGACGCTAATTTATTTCACTATAACGGCGTTATTTGGATAGCACTAACGGTGAAATTTGGGCACTAACTAGCACTAACGTAGCACTAACGTTTGGCATTAGAAAATCCATTCTATCTAAAATAAGGAGAAAAAGCGGGGCAAACTTAACGTAAATAATTCGTTATAACGACGTTATTTCAACAGCACTAACGGTGAAATTTGGGAACTAACCAGCACTAACGTAGCAATTACCTTTGGCATTAGAAAATCCATTCTATCTCAATTAGGGAAAAAGGGCGGGGCCAAGTTGACGCTAATTCGTTATACCAGCGTTATTTGAATAGCACTAACGCTCAAATTTGGGAACTAATCTGCACTAACGTTTGGTATTAGAAAATTTATTTTATCTCACTTACGGAAATAGCGGGGCATTAGAAAATTTATTTTATCTCACTTACGGAAATTTGACGTCAAGTTGGCCCCGAAATTTAAATTGTTCATAACTTTGTTCTTTTGATTGCACAAACGCTTAAATTTGGGCACTAACCAACACTAACGTAGCACAAACGAATAGCATTGTTTATTTTTCTCCGTCCAAAAGTGGTGGGGCCAACTTGATACTAATTTCGTTATTCAATAACAGAACATTATTCTCTTGAATGTAGTAGTAATTCTGAACGACATTATGGTATGTTATTTGATGTACTTCTTCACTAATTAATTTTCATAACAACGAGATTTGTTGCAGAATAAAAATTCCGATCATTTTTCGAGTACCACGAAGCATAATAAGTCCAGAAGCACGTAAAAAACACCAAATTTGCAGAACAAATGCATGATGCAAGTAATTGGACGTGACATTACGTAACCAAAATATATCCTAAGGTAACCTGAAGTAACACACAATAATCTAGGCTAGTGTTTACCTTTGGTGGGCCATTTTTAAACGACTTTTTTGCGATATCCTATTCATATTGGATTAGGTTAGGTAAATAACATTTAATTCAGACATATTGCCGAGCGAGCGTTAGTGAGTGAAGACGGCTTAGACATCCGCCGGGCATATTGTCTTCTGTTTTCGTTAGTGTTTGCCCCCAATTACTAAACAGTTACTCTAATGTAATATTAACTAATCTACTGTGAACACAAATCATCAAAATTGTAAAATTCTTTTTAGGAAAAGGAGCTCGACCCCTTCTTGTAAACGTTGGCCGTTTTTTAACCATCACGTGAAGTAACATGTCCTTCGCTCAAATTCTATAACAATTAAATTGTTTGTTTATTTTTCGTGGGATCAATTTTGGTACCTTCGAAACCTGTCTACTTTGTGCTAACTAAGAATAAGGTTACTATCATAAGTTACGGATAATATAGGTAGAGGAACTATACCAAATCCGGGCCCGGGTTCATAAAGTGGGCCCCCTCGATTACTGCTCCGGATATTAGCGTAGAATGCTAGAAATACGCTGAGTTATAGTTTATCGTTACTGCAATATGCAGCGCTGGTTCCTGTGTTGATCAGTTAATCCTTTATTCTGTAGTTAGCACGTGACTAGTTTTCACGCAGTGAAAAGTTTTGGAGCTCCGGCAAACTAGTGTTGTTTTCCATAGCTAGTGAAAAGGCAAGTGAATCAACTATTTATTTATTTAATCTTAATGGTAAGAAGTGTGTTCTTATATAATTAGCTAGTAATTTGGACGTAGGGGTGACAAATAATTTGGAGGGAAAGTAAAAGAACGTATGGTCGTAAAGTGGGCTCCCTTGTCAGTCCTAAAGCGAGTCCCTTATTATGTTGTGCAACAAGTAAAATATATGTTTCGTACAAAATTATCATGACTCATGCAATTTATTTGCAGTTTTCAAGGGGACCAAAATGTCAAAAAGAATTACGAAACTAAG
This sequence comes from Thermobia domestica, assembly GCF_964235325.1. Classification (NCBI taxonomy): domain Eukaryota; kingdom Metazoa; phylum Arthropoda; class Insecta; order Zygentoma; family Lepismatidae; genus Thermobia; species Thermobia domestica. Next base: position 267,625,093 of record NC_137460.1, on the reverse strand, counting down.
AATGTGGAATCAAAATAACATGGCCAAGGCCATAGATGCCATATGAAAGAAAACTATGGGTAGGAAGAAAGCTAGCAAAACATTTCAAGTTCACAGAGCAACTCTTCTCAGGTTATAAAAAGAAAAAATATGGAACTCAACTGATGGCGGCTGCGACAAAACTAGGTCGACTAATAATTCTTGGTCCTGAAATAGAAAAAAAGCTTGTAAAATACTGTTTAGCAGTGGAAGTTGCATATATGTTGGGCTTACCTGTGAAGATCTTGCGCGTATGGCTCTACAATTAGCGGAGCGAAATAACCTGAGACATCCTTTTGGAAAAGAGATGGCTGGAAGAAAATGGGTGGTCGTTGTAATCCTTGTATAGGCGCTGGTTGCTTAAAAATTCTTCTACGCTGCTTTGAGACTGTTCAATATATTTGCATTTCATAACACACAAGATAATATGAATTCAAAAAATACAAAAAACTTGCTAGATGAACATTTATATGTGGATTAATGCGATATTAACGCATCACACGTAGCTACCGCTGCCCACACAGCAAGGAATATTTTCTCAACCAAAAGAAAATATTTTCCTTGGTTTCCAAACGGTTTTCCTTCTCTGGAGATTTCCATATTGGTTACCCTAATGTATTCCGAATATTTCCGGAAAATATTTTCCCAAAAATGTATAGGAAACATTTTAGAAATTACCGAAAGTACATTTTGAGAATGCTAGCCGGAAAGTATATCCAGGAAAATATTCACAAAATGTATTAGAAATATTTTATTGGATGTAATCTGTTTTCACTATTGAGAAGGAAAATATTTTCGAAATTATAATAAAAATGTTTTCAATATACGATATGGGAAACAATGAAAGGAAATATATTCCATATATTTGAAAAATGTTTTCTAATAAGTTATTTGCAATATTGTCTATTTTTACAAGAAAACATATCGAATATATATATTTTAAAACGTTTAGAATATTTTAAAAATAAATTCTTTCGTAATATAAGAAATATTTTTCAGAAATGTTTTAAAAAGGTTTACTTAATTTTAACAAAAGTATTTTGGTAACCCTCTGTTATAACTAAAACGGAATATTTTCGTACAAAATTTTAGTCTTATTTCCAGAATATTTTATCAAATTTTGAATATAAAACTTTAAAACGGGGAAAAGAAAACATATTAAAAATGAATAGAAAATGTTTTCCGTTATGTTTGGGAAAATATTTTGTGTTTTTAGTGAACAACATTTTCTGATATATTATAGAAATATTTTTACATTGTTTTCAGAATATACTCTTCAAACCACGCACTATAATCACAATTGGCCCAAAGAAAATATGACTGTGGCCATAACTGCTGTGAGATCGAAGGAAATGTGATGTAAGAAAGCTCAGTATCTCAGAATTCAGCTCTCTTTTCAACACTTGAAATTCTCATTAAATTCACTGCTTCACCAGAAAATGACGTTTCATGTATGTTCTATTCAAACAATGATGAAATGTGAGTTATGCGTCTAATGTGTTCAGACTGGGCACATGTTGAATGTATTGGAGCTGACAAAGACGATTACATACGTGACGTTTGCCGATGATTGTGGTTGGTGCTTTTTGTTTATTTGTTTATTGAATAGTTTTCATAATTTTATTGAACGTTTACGCAAGAAGCGCATACATACAACGAAAATAAAAATGTTTGTATTCCTTCAACATTTTTATGTTTTATCAGTCAAATTATTTATATTTTCTGAAATAAAGTCATGGTACGTCATTATCTGGTCATATTTATTTTTTTCAGCTTATTTGGTATGTTTTAGGTAACTCACTGCTAGTAATATACGAGGATGCTGATTTAGGCTACATTTTTTCAGACCCATGAATTTGATAGGTTTCAGAAAAACCTTTATAGCTTCAACCACGTTAGGCTTATCAACTTTCTACTGCCAACTGAACATAAGAAACTTGTTTAACTTTTTATATTGAATACTTAAAAATGACAAATTCTAATTCTGCCAAATATACGACTGAAAAACAAACTGCGGTGCCGGATTTGGCTACTTTCCTCTATATATATTAGTGCACTGCATGGTTCGGGCTCAGGCGGTCCAGCTCTGCTGTTTCCTTAGCCCGGGCTGGGCTTGGGCGGGCCGGCGCTTCAAGTAGGGCTGGGTTCGGGCGATTATTTCTAGTTATTTAATAATTATTGACTTTAGTTAAATGATAATTGCAATAAAACTAACGAGGAGTGAAAGGTATTGCAAACAATGCAACGTTTACAGTTTGTATTGCTTAGCGGCTCAACTTTTTCTATATAGAGAATTAATTGTTTACCCTAGTGACCGGCCGGGCTTGGGCGAGTTGGCTCCACTATTAATTTGGACCGGGCCGGGCTTGGGACAAAAACTTCCAAAATTTTCGGACCCTTCATTGGGCTGGGTCGAGTCTAGCTACGAGGGCAAGTCAAGAAAGACTTGGACTGATTTTTTCCCGGCAGCTCTGTTAACGCTGGAGCTTCATAGTTTGGCATACAAGTAGGGTGGGTCTTGCTGTGCATATATATATAATGTTGTTAAGGAATCATTGCATGTTTGGTAACCACGACTTTTTATTGCAGGTGATGTTCTGCGCCGCCTCTAGAAGTCGCCTGTAGAAGAAATGGAGTCATTACGAGATGAACAATTTGCAGCTATACGGTTCTGCTATCGCCTGGGGAAAAGTGCAACAGAAACTTAGGAATGTTCAGAGCAGCCTACAAAGATGACGCTCTGCCACGAAGTAATGTGTTCTGGTGGTTCAAAGAGTTTAAAGAGGGCCGAATGACAATCACGAAAGCTGGTGGATCAGGTGTATCAACGTCAGCTGTTACTGAGGTGAACATTAACACGGCAGCAGTCATTGTTAGAGAAGATCGCCGCATCAGTATCGACGATCTGGCACCGCACTACGCATATCTCATGGCAGTGCCTTCAAAATTTTGCATGACCACCTCCACATGAGCCGAGTGTGTGCGCGATTGATTCCGCGACTCCTGACACCAGAGCAGAAGGCCGTTCGAGTGGAGACTTGCAGGGAGCTGTTGCAAAGGTTTGAGGATGGTGGAGACGCCTACCGCACCGTGCGACTTTTTTCTATTCCCTGCCCTAAAATCCAGACTGCGTGGACGCCGCTTCTCCGATAATTCCGAGGTTCTGAAGGCATCGGAAGCAGTTTTGAAGGACCTCTCAAAGAATGGCCTGCGACACGTGTTTGAGGACTGGAAGACTCGAATGAAAAAGTGCATTCAAATGGGCGGAGATTACTTTGAAAAGGATCATGTGCCTGTTGCTGAGTAATAATAAATTGCCTAGAAAAAAAAATCAGTCCAAGTCTTTCTTGACTAGCCCTCGTACATTCGAGCCGGATTAGGCTCGGGCCGAAAAATTCGGCTCTTGCAGATCTCTAATATATATATATATATATATATATATATATATATATATATATATATATGTATGTATGTATGTACACACACACACACACACATATATATATATATATATATATATATATATATATATATATATATATATATATATATATATATATATATATACAGGGTGCACTGTCCACAGCGTTTGGGAGGTTAATCTACTCATCGAAACATGAAAAAATGTTTATGAACATGTGGTCAAAAGCAGGGATGCCACATTTAGTAATTTCGTACTAGATTTAGTGATTTGCTATTGAACTAGTGATCTACTACGTACTTCGAGTAAATCTGCACATACTAGTGACTTTGGGCGTTTCCTTTCTGATGCAGACAAATGACAAGGAAATGGTTCTTAAAATAATAGGAAGAAGTATATTGCAGTTCGAACGAATATAGAAACTTCCAATTATTCTTTCTTTCCCTCTGACTGAATGAAATCCCTGCTGTTAACGACCTTTAATAAACAGCAGCTATCTTTGGTCCGCTACCTCCTTTCGTTAGCAGATATGAGATGGACTAAAATTGTAGTTTTTATTTTAAGAAAGTAAAAAAATCCCTTAATTATAGCTACTATGGAAATTTTTATGGGCCAAAAACTGTCCATAGCCATTAGGTACTTCTTAATGAGAAAAAGATGCGAAACTCTATGAAGGTACCCTGTAACGGCTTGAGAATGAAATTTCAGAAATTTGCTATGGAAAAATTTTCATTGAAAAAAAAAACTGTCCTTAAATCAGAAACCGGGAACGATTCCGTTAATAAACACATCATGTGCATTGTGATAATGTTGTCAATCGTCCGAGTAGTCGCGTTGGTGCCCTCCTCGCTGTCTATCACGTGCGCCTTTGGAGTATGTGGTCCCGAGTTCGATTCCCGGTAGAAGAGCCTTTATAATTTTAACTCTTCTCGATGTTTCTGTGTTCGTATCCCTGTCGTTCTATATTAATAGAAAAACGAGCTAAGGTCACCGAGAAAAATGCGTTATCCGGACATCGGTATATTGTACAGCGGTGGACACTTCTAAATGGTACAGCCATATGGAGATTTACGGCTAAGGTGTACCATTTAGAAGTGTCCGTCGCTGTACAAATATACGGGATCCTTATGTTTACTATAGAAATCAATACTTAACATACGTTATCCATATGCTACATACGTACTGGCCTCTTTCCCGCTTAGATGTTACTCAGTGGCGTTACAGGATGTCTGACATCTAACAGTTTTCTTACATTACGTACGTCAACTACAAGTTACAAACGACCATCTGTATGTGAGATCCTGACTGTCAACATTGTTCTTTCCTTTGTGCGGAAAGTACGTTTATTCGGAACACTTATACGGAAAGTATGTTTAAAATATACTTTTTCATTTATACGTTTAGTGTACGTTAAGTCCAAAAACTACAGGATTTACATATGTAACCTACGTACGCTACATACCTACCTATGTAACCTATGTACCTACGTACATTTTTTCTCAGTGTGCGAATAAAGAAAGTGAAAGCTAGTAATAAGTAGTTAAGCAAGTTAATGAGGCACATCCTGAGAATCAGTTAACTTTTAAAAACGTGGGCTAAGACACGTACATACTGCCGTAAATTTCGTGGTTGGAAACCCAGACAAGGGGAGCCAATATTTTTTTTCTTTTTTCCGGTGAAATTTTTTCCTTTATTGCAGTCATTTGTATTAAATAGATATTGAAATTAATTGATAAGTAAGAGATTGTAGAAGTGAGGTTATTTATAATTAATGAAGTTTCCGAAGAAATGATAAATTTAATTGTTTGAGTTTATGTGAGACTAGCAGCAAAATGTAACCGATTTCCTAAATATATTAGTACCACGAGTTGTATTATGGTTACCACAGTCATTGTGTAAAAATGTTCTTGATGCTTCATGTCTCTATCTGTGAACAGTGTGCGAATCTCTGACGTATCAGCCTTTTCATCAACAGTGAATTTCGTGCCTTTGCTTTTCATATTTCCTGAATTTCCCACCTGAGGGTTCCCTCCCCACGCGTCCGCCTTTGCTCGGCCTACTTCCTCACACCTCTTAAGCTCACAATTCTACCTAATTTCAAATTTCTTTTCCCATTTCAACTACTAAAACATAAGATTTTATATCCCAGGAAAACGCCTATTTAAACATGGGGATTTCTCCATCTCCCTTTAGATTTCTTAAAAATTAAGAAAAAAAATATTCACTTTTAGCAATTTTCCTGTATGTTAGTCGCGGGGGCTACAATCGTGCCAAAGTTCATCATTCTAACCCTGCCGGAAGTGAATAAACATTTTGGGGTGTAGAAGACGTCCAATGTAAATAACATGGAAATGTTTTTTCAGTTCCTCATAAAACCACTCTAAATTTGGAATTGTTTATTTTTACTGATTACTAGCGCCCGGATAATTATGTACTAAAAACAATGAAAATATGTACATATATATGCACATAAAATCTCAAAAATATGTAATAAAACCCTTCGAAAAGAGCAAAATATGTAAAATGAAAATACAAGCATTTTCTATTACGTTTTCTACATTTCATGTGGTAAATACAATATTTATTCAATTACAATGTTTACTACCTGTTACTTTTTCAGCATGATCTCCGCAACACTAAGAAACAGAACGAGTTTCAAATTTTCAGTCAGAAAATTTATCTTGTTATCGCGTATAAAAGAGTTTCTATGCACTAAATGGTCGTTTCACTCCACACCATATTTATATATTTATACTTTTCAGGAATCATCCAAAGATCGTTCAACTGTACATTACGGAAGAATTCTAGAACACTGGCCCACCTACCTGTACAAAGATACTAACCTAACCTAACATAGCCTAACCTCTCTAATTAATCTTAATTAACCTTATTTAGGAAGGAATTTTTACGAAAACTTTGTGCCATTGTACTTCTAATGGGCGTCCAGCGTTATAGGACCTTCCCGTACCTTACACACTCAAAACATTTTAGTAAAAAATATCGTGAAGAACAAAACATTCTCAATTAGTCTTTTCACTATTTCAACAGACGATCTCCGTAACAGTAAGGAACGAAAATGTGTTTCAAATTTTCAAACACAAAACCTCTCCTGTTATCACGCAACAGAGCTTTGTATTGACTAAACGATCGTTCAGCATCACACGAAGTAATTGGTGCATACTTAAACTTGCACAAATCAGGTGTGTATTCAATAGCCACGACATCGGATTTAGCTTCACTTAACACTCCACTAATAGCACAGATTGCCTTATAGCCTGGATTTTTCTCCAAAACGAAAGCTATCTTGTTATTCACTGCATCCCCAACCGATCTTTTCACACCTACCAGAGAAACAACTGTTGAGCGAACAATTTCAAGACTGTCTGAAAGGCTAGATGATGATTTCTCCAAGGATTCAATAGTACTACTGAGACACGAAAAATTGCTCTGAATGTAGGCAATATCATGCTTCAACTTTCCGTCATCAAATATTTGTTTCGCTATTTCTATGGAAGATGCATCTGTAACACTTGTTTCACTGCATCAAATTTCGTAGCATAGTAACACACAGCATCAATCCAGCTTCCCCACCTCGTCAGTACCGGCTGAGGAGGAAGAGGTAGTTCAGGGAACAGTTCTTTAAATTTCTCAACTCTACTGGGAGCCTTCAAAAATACCTTCTTTGTATTTGAAATTAATGCATCCACATGTGAAAATCTAGAACGAACAAATTCTGCAACACGATGAAATGCGTGGGCAAGACAAGTTAGATGTAACAGCTTCGGATACAATACTTGCAAAGCTTCTGCGGCTTTGCACATGTACGGTGCTGCATCAGTCACTAGAAGGAAGACATTGTTATGCTTGATACCGTCAGGCCACAAAAGTCCCATAGCATCATTAAAGAGTTTTGCAATGGCTTGATGGTTGCATCGCGGCAACAAATCACTAGTTAACAGGATAGACTTGCTGACTTCATTATCTTTCAACAAACCTATTACAACATTACCAACATGTCGCCCCTCTACATCAGTTGTTTCGTCAATTGACACCCAAATAGGACCATCACCAATTTCCCGACGAATGGAGTTCATTGTTTCCACATATAAATCAGGCACGTAATGCTTTCTGATGTAGAGTCATCTGGAACTGTTTCGTGTGTGTATTGTTGCAGAAATTCACGAAGTACTGTATTGTTTAGTTTCCAAATAGGGATATCAGCACATACCATAGCACGGCACAGATCACTTGAAAACTGAGACTTCCTTGGCCCAGGACTACTTTGAGCTTGAGATTCAGTTACTAGCAACTGCCTTTGTGGTTTAGGTTTTGAAGCTCGGGTCTGATGGCGTGATGTGGATATGTGTTGCACAACTTGGGAACGTTGAGCGCATGAGACACCCTTCTCACAAACCTGGCAATAAAGCACTTTTCCATCGGTGGAAAAATGCTCAAATTCTTCCGTGAAATGCTTAAGTCTTATTGACAACGGGGTTTTGTCCTTTGGCATCTTGGAAACAGAATTTGCTGACAGCACAGGAGATTAAATATTCGATAAAAATAGCTCACATTTGTCTTTTGTAGACCATTACCGGTCAAATAGGTAGGTGCACCGGTTCACTAGTCATATGTGCTACTAATGCAAAATAGGCAAACGTGTACCTCAAACAGAGGATTTATGATTCAAAAGCAAAATAGAATAAAATACAGGACACAATTGGGAAAAGGACACAAGTCGGGAAAAAAGTCAAAATCAGGAAAAAGTCAAAATCGGGAAAGAAGTTCAGACAGGGAAAGAGGGCGAAAAGCCAAGGTGAACAGGGCAAAAAAGTAGAGGAAAGTGGGAAGTATAAAATGAAAATAGAAAGAGTGTAAAAAAGAAGGGAATGTATGTACGTGTAAATGGAACAGAAAGTGTAAGTGTAGTGTAGGTGTATCACAGGGCCCACTTAACCTCCTTCCTCACGGAGCACCACAAGCCACGATGCACTCACTGTAACAGCCACTGTCGAACTCCTAGCTCACACTTTCCCTACAGCATGCGTTGTGACGGCAGGCGCTTCACTTTTGTCAATCAAGAGTTCAGTGTTACCAATTGCGTGAATGCAAACTTCCCCATCTGATTTAATATTTTTCGAAGAAGGAAAATATTAGCGGGGCGAGTTTGCGACAACAACACGATAGGCAATCGTAAAACCGCGTCGCGATAGTAATTCGATTGAATTAATCTCACGTAAGGATGTGAGCGCTACTACCGCGACCGAGAGTGTACGATTGCTAACCAAACACGGTTGTGTCCAACTCTCCCTACCAATCCGCCAAACTACGCTTCAATACTATTTTAAAAGGGTGTAACGCAGTGAAACAGTAAATAAATAAATAAATAAATAATAAAAATTAAAAATAAAGCAACCACTTTAAATTCAAAGAGAGATGAGTGTTTTCTTCTTTTCAAAGTCTATTGTTGAACAGCTTTTGTATGAAAAATCCCTATAAACATGAAAATATCAAGAAATATGTAAAATTATGTGCTCATGAGTAAAATATGTAATTATATGTACATAAGTGTAAAATATGTAAATATATGTACTTTCAAATGGGTGTTTTTAGGCACTATGGGTCACAAATGACATTATTACACTGATTTGGTATAAAAATATAACCCCTACAAAAATATGTAATTAAATAATTATCCGGGCCCTACTGATTACTTAAATAATACTAACGAAAACCTGAATTTCAAGTTCTTATTCCAATTCCAAGTTCCTAAAACATGAGATTATAGGTCCAAAAAAGACCCATTTAAATAACATGGGGAAATTCTTCATCCCCCTTCATCATTTCAACTTACCACGTCAACCGGAAGCACCTCTTTAATTTATGTCAGTTCATGTAGTTTTATATACAGTTAGGATATGTTGGTGGCAAATATTATTAAGATTATAAGCTATTTGAAAGGTGTATATCATTGGAAGGAAAACCCGAGGCAGTATGAAACTGCGCAACATGCGCGTCATGTAATGAACTCCGTAATTTCGCAATGTGGAATGGTAGAGAACAATTAAGTATACTGAAACACCAGCCATGTCTAGTGATGTAACAGCGAGGATTCAGCATTAAGGGTTTTGGGCCCTGCTGATACTCTTCGTATTTAGGTAATGAAAAATGAGATGTTAGCGCTCGTGATTTTGTAGTTCTGGTAAATGAATTAGAATCTCGTTTGGACATAACTCTCTGACAGATATTTAATAGAATGAATCCTCCTCGCTGTTCTAGTGGCTAGCATGTGCGCCTTTCTTGTACGGTGTCCTGGGTTCAATTTCCGGTGGGAGAGCCCTTGGGAACTAATGTTGCATGTGGCACATTATGACTCCTTTAAAAATGTACAATTTTAAATTTAAATCCAATAATATGCCACAATTAAGATATACGATATTGACATGGTGAACTACAAAAAGAAGTGAAATATGAACAAAAACACCAGAGGTACAAAAAGTGCAGCCAAGTTCGTCAGCCTCAAAAAGTGTTGAGATGAGAATGGATGAACCAAGTTCCTTGGCTCTGCATCTGAAACGAACAGTCTAACTTGGCGCGAGATGTCAAGGAAAATGATGTTAAGGAACCTTAGGGATAGTGGTGGTGGGCGTGGTGGGTTTGGAACCACCACCAACTTTAGGAATATCAACTTCGCTAAGGCGCTAAGGCACATATACAGTATACTGCAGTAAGATTGGTGGTTCGAAACCCAGACAAGAAAAACTTATATTCCTTCACGAAGTGTCAAGGTAAATGATGTTAACGAGCCTTACGGATGGTGTTTGTGAGCGTGGTGGATTTGGGGGTCACCATTAGCCTTATGGCTGAAATGTCCCGGCCGTGAAACTATGAACAGACATCTTAATGTATTCGAATATGTTAGACATCTTGCGCCAAGTTCCAGTGTTCGTTTCAGATGCAGTGGTAAGGAACTTGGCTCATCCATCCTCATTTCAACACTTTTTGAGGCTGACGAACTTGGCTGCACTTTTTGTACCTCTGGTGTTTTTGTTCATATTAATTGAATCACTGATTGGAAAAAGGGAATAAGTGCATCAGACCTAAGTTTTCAAAAACGCTAAAAAACCTTCCCGAAGCGTTGTTTCTATTTGTTGCAAAAAGTGTATAATTGATTACTTGTAGCAAAAGAACTAACAAACACTAAGACAAGAAGAAGAATCTTGTATTGCAGCACTGCAATTGGTTAGATAAGCTTTAAAACGGAAAAAATATTCCCTTTTTCCAATCAATTAGAGTTGGACGCAATTGTAATTGTGTGTAGGGTATGTAATGTGCAGTTTATGATAGAAAGCTATGAAAATGTACATGCTGAATAGAATGTTGTATGTTAATCTTGGATATATGTATCCGAACTATCACGAATGGGAGGCTTCTAACACTTTTATTGTCACCGTTAGTTTTTTTTTTTTTTTTTTTTTTTTTGTACAACACATGTTATTCGTACAACAAGAAAAGTAATACAATAGACAGCTGAACAAAATACGTAGCAAAATACGTTGTCACAAAAAATGGCTTTACATAGGGTCCTATCCGTGTGCATCTTCATCTTCTACAGTTTCTTGGTCAGTGGTTTCCCATGAACAAATCATCCTATAAAACTGTTTGTATTGGTCAGGAATGTATTTGATGATTTGTGAAGGATCGTTGATCGTTTCCTGATTGATAGAGACTTGCCAATCGTATGCCTTTGACGTTGGCAGTGGAACGTTTGTTACATTACTTTTGAGTAATCGAAAAATATCAGTTCTTAGTCCATTGGTAAACTTATAATCTTGCACATAACCTGGAGATTCTGCTTTGTAAACAGTGTATCTATTTACTTGGAATTTTACTGTTTTGTCCACAATGCTACCTGAAGATTTCTTGTAAAACGGTTGCCATCCATGTTTAAAATCTAAGATTTCTTCATTGACAATTTCGTAAACCTGAAATGGAGAATTAGCATTTCTTGCATTCGCAATCATGTGGTTATACTGTGCTGGTAAATAAATACGATTGTGTCGTTTGAGTTCTGGTTTGATTACAGCAAAATTTCGGTCACTTGGTAAAAACTGTGACCTCTGACAGGCAAATATTTCTGTATAGTGCTGAACCGTTATGACACGATCAGGCTGAAAAGCATTCATGTCATTGAACGATTGCAGTTTTGACCACCACTTGTATCACTGAAAACATGTAAATCTGTAACTGATTGGGAAAAAAAGTTCTCTATAGATTGTGCAATACGAAAAGAAGGCGAAGTATCGTAACGACAGCACAGGGCTCTGGTGGTTGTCTACTTACACACAGTCTCACAGTTGTGGTGGTGTCCTGTAGTGACTGGAAGAAGGGAATAAGAAACGTAGTTATTCCCTTTTTCTAATCAGCGAGATATTTTGTCTTCTACATTGGTCATATAGAATTGCCCAAACATTCCTATTTTCTACTCAACGATGTAACTATCTTAAAGGAACACATCTGCTATCTCAGGTTAAAATCGCAAAAAATTGTACTTATTCCCTTTTTCCAATCAGAGGTTCAATTCTACAAAAGAGTCCATTCCCTTTTCTGAAATTGTTTGGCTTTTCGTTTTTTCTTTCTTCTTTCTTTTTTGCAATATATTATTACCTTGTTTTGACCTCGAACGACTGCCTCCCCCCCCCCAATATTTAGCTTGGATCCGCCTCTAGTCACACAATTAAGGAATTATCCACAGAAAGATACATTTAAAAATTTTTGTTTTTTATTACAAGCGCTTGCATGCGTGGAATAAAAAGAAATTTCTATTTTACGTAGTTACCAATGTAAAGCTAATTAATGTTAACTGGAAAGCAAAGTTGTTAATGTTTAATTTAGTCGGCAATGTCCTAGTGAGATCAGCGAAGTTAAATAGTGACGGATCTGGCCCGAGTGACCATGCGTACTCATTACATGGTATCGGCATTTCGGTATACACCCAGCGTCGCGAGGACAATTGGGGAACTACTTGAAAGAAAGTATTGAACTCGGTGACTTCAACTTTCGGCTATTCAAGATTCGTCTAATAACCTCAGGCAATGAAATTTGCAGATGTTAAATCAAGAGAAAGTGTAAGCGAATCTTGAATTCAAGATTGCCTAATGTGAAATTATGTTGGTAGTACGGACAAGAAATGACACAATTTAAGAAATTTGTAGTTTCTAAATTAAAAAAAAAATAAAAATAAAAATAAAAAGTACACATCAAAACAGTATAAGCGCAATTACACTATATGACTGGATATTATATGTTTGACACCAAGATATGAAAATATTACATGAAGTTACAAAATCATTACAGAAAATATAAAATGAAGTCACAAATTCGACGAGAATTTGCATAATTCATAAAATAAAATTAAACAAAGCACCAAAGATCAGTATAAGCACAATTACGGTATAGATAGTGTACGCTTGACATCGAGCATCACCATTAAAAGTGTACATTTTTAATTAAGTGCGAACTGTTTTAGTGCAGTATGCAGGGGTCTGAACCGAAAAAAAAATAGTAACAATAAAACTTATGGGACAGATTCTTCCCATCAAGTATAGGCATATCCTAAAAGTGACCAGATATTCACTTAAGCTTCACCCAATATGGCTGCCATATCTCATGTGATCGCCGCAGTCTATAGAATATCCATGTTTCCTTGATTTCTTACCTTTCGTTCAATTATACGATTTTGAAACTTATAACAAAATATTTTGTAAACAAATTTCTTCTCATTTGATATAAAGTACAATCTCTGTAGGTTAGGTAGATATAAAGTTACAAATGGAGGAGAGGGTTGTAGCGAATTTTTCTGATTTTTCATAAAGAAAGCAGATTTCATCAATCAGTCAAGATGTTTAAATACATGAAAATACAGGAGGAAACATGGATGATGTGATGATATTTTTACATGAATTTTCAGGAAGTAACATGGCTTTGTCTCTGTTCCAAAAAGGGAAGAAAACCTTTGAAACTATTCAAGAGATAGACAGTTAATTGTAACAGGTTATGAGTATATTCAATAATTCTACCACGAATCCTGAAGAACTAGTAAAAGTGGGATAACTAGGGATGCACGCGAGACGCGAGAAGTCTCGTCTCGTCTCGCATTTGCGAGACGACACACGAGACGAGACTCAAAATTTTATGCGAGACGCGAGACGAGACTCGGTTAAGTCTCGCGAGACTTCTCGCAGTCTCGCAACATTTATTAATTACATTTATTTGTATATTTATTGATTTTACATTTATTGAGTTTTCTAAGTTGAGCGTTAATGTCTCCAGTAACAAAAAAGTGATTGGGGCAATAGACATTTTATGAGATTTATTATTATTCAAGGTTGATTTTCAGAATTAAAGCCTTCTTTAGTTTCTAAACATCATTAAAAAAGAAAAGCTTTGTAAATTGGAAATTTATTACAGCATCGGTTTAGGACTTTATTTTGCTACACAAACACATACACGCGGGCGCGCACGAATACATGAACTTCTGTTTTTGGTCTGAAAAGCGAATAAGACTCCCTATTGCTGCGAAATGTGATATTTCTGTTGTTTCTGTCTTTTTCACATTACTGCTAGCGATTAATGTTGGGGGCTGGCGGGGAAATCCCCTCTCGTTAAAGTTTATCCCCGGTCCGGCTCGCAGAAATAACATAATATTTTTACATGGAGTAAGTATTTTTTTATATATTTATCAAAAACATCCCCCTCTAGTTCGGAAGTTTAATTCAAACACTGGTTTGGTAGGATGGCCCTATAGGTTTGGTGGGAGATGGTAGGAATGGCCCTATCTGTCAGTAATTTTATTTTCTAGATATGGCAACACTATATAAGTTGAAAGCGAAAGTTGATAAAATGCGATAATGCAACATTCCTATAGGCGCGAACGAACCAAAAGACTTGGGTCGTATTGTGTTGTGAGGAGTTCTTTTGTTATCTAAAGCGCTTTTGGTGGTATAAAAACATCTTTATAATGGAAAATCACCCTTCAAGGAAACGACCAAAACGTGTAAATGTTGATAGTGGCGGCGATATTTTAGAAGATCCAAATGGGGACCCAGTTGAAAGTGAAACGGATTCAGGTACTGTTTCTGCAAGTTCGAGTCTCGATCCATCCGAAACAGCAGGGCGTAAAAGTAAGTTCCAGGATTACTTTGAAATTGCGACGAATGCTGAGTTGGCTATTTGTAAATTATGTAAGCCTAAGAAGATAGAATTGAAAATGCATTCTCGTAATATAACGCGGTGAAGAAACACTTGCAAAATATTCACAAGAAAGAACAGGGTCTAAAATTCAACGAATTCACAGCTCCACACTGGTAAAAATTTTATATAGTATAGAAAAACTAGTTTAGTCAGCATTTGTTTTGACATATAATCAGTGTTCTGTCCAGTACATCATGTTTACCTGCGACCCCCCAAAAATTATATTATTATTATTATTATTATTATTATTATTATTATTATTATTATTATTATTATTATTATTATTATTATTATTAGGAAAATTTTTTCATCCAGAGCAAACAAAATTAAAGGCACATCAGGATACATATTTAATTGTATTGTATTAAACCATAAAATACAGGAAACAAACCGGTAAGAAAAATAATCACACTGGAAGAAAAAAGTCACTTTTTCTTACATAAGAATTTCACTGTCATTTTTCCGTGATCATCACGCTGTCTCAGTCTGTTTTCTGCCGAGGCAAATACACCGTTATACCAGGGCTGTTCCTTTGACTTCCTACCAACTTCAAAACGCCTTTCCTTTCTGGCCAGCCATTTCATAACAGCAGGGGTTGGGCTAAAATCTTGCAACGGACCCATATTTATATTAACGTGAAGGTAATTTTTCACAGTAATGGGAGCTAAAGACAGTCTGTTATCTGTTTTCAATATGTTGTAGTCACTTATAAGTCTTTCAACATCGGAAGAAGATGGTTTCGAAGCAACAACTTGGGCTAGACTTGTTGACAAAGCATGAAATGTCTGATTTCCACAGATTTTCATGAGAAGGCTTTTAGTGTCCAGACCTTTCAACATACTGCACGATTATTCCTCTCTTTATTGCATTGCGAACTGCAAAAGATCTGTATCAAGACAAATAACTTTGTGGCATTCTCTTAGGGTATCATCAGTTACATCCTCTTGCAAAACACGCAAAGGCTCCAAAGCAACAATACTGTCTTCATGCAGCAAACGCTGACTAACAAAGTTAATTATGGAATCCAGGACTTCGTAGCCTACTACAGTAAAATCTCTTTTCTCACTGGCATATTTGTTATGGGATTTATTGCGACGTGTGTTGCGATGAAGTTGAATACCATGTAATGAGTACTGTATTTCTCCGTTGACATTCTCTTGCACACGTTCGTTTAAAAACGTTTTTTCCCACCCGCCTAACAGAGGTTTCTCTTTCATACTCTCCAATTGTGCTACAGTTCTATTTTTATTTGTTATTATGTCCAAAAGAAACATTTTATCACTCTCAAGCTTCTGCTGGCAGTTCTTGAAAACATATAGAGCGTCTGTCACAAGACACAGAAGATGAAGGCGATCTACTTCTATCCATTTACGCAGATGTCCATTGGCTTCATTACATACATGGCTTTCCGTTTAGAAGTAAAGGCAGCTTGGATAGCAATCTTTTAGGAGAGTAGTGAGCATACTGAATGAAAATTTTGTCCATCTGACGTCAAAATATTCTGGGTAGTGCAAAACTTCTAAGTTATTTTCTGAAGCTACCATCGTTAAACCTTTCGTTTGCTGCCCTGAAGAGTGATAGAAAGCACACAGTCCAGATGCTGCTTATATGAGGGATGAAACTTCTTGGACATTCTTGGTGACATCTTTCCATGCTAAATTAATGCGATGGGCAGCATACCAAATTTTCAACAGAGGCAACGTTTCACCTGAAGCAACTCTTTCATCAGTTAACAATTTCCACATTTCTTTGTGTTCTCCTGTATTCATGTTTTCATTATCAGTA
The DNA here is from genome assembly GCF_964235325.1 of Thermobia domestica. Classification (NCBI taxonomy): domain Eukaryota; kingdom Metazoa; phylum Arthropoda; class Insecta; order Zygentoma; family Lepismatidae; genus Thermobia; species Thermobia domestica. Next base: position 267,608,619 of record NC_137460.1, on the reverse strand, counting down.
ACTATCGAAGTCACTCTGGGAAACATTACTCTTTCTACTGATTTTTGTAACGCTGTGCTTCGGCTAAATTTTTGGCCGTTATTGATGTATGTTATCTCTGGTAGTACATATTTCTATAACGGGTTCAAAGGATCGTGTAATTTTTATCTACAAAACAACACATTTCATTATATCGGAAAAGTGTAATGTCCTATTGAAACAACGGATAAACGTGCAGTTAGTTGCATATTTTAAAACTATATGAATGCAACCGAAAACGTTTGAAAACTAATATAGTTAAAAAGTTCCTTCACCTCAAAATTCGCAATGGTTTTCCCTGCCATCTAGGAGACACCTATACGTATTAACTCTGGCTTAATGTAATATACTGGCAGTTATATGGAATTGAGTAACCCCCCATTGCATAATGAATGTATTGAATCAGTAAGACTTAGTTTGATACACTAAACGCTTTGAAATGTATAATCCGAGAAAAGTAAGGTACTCACATTAATACCACTGCACACTTTAAGAATTATAGTTCCACACTTCTTTCCTACAGTTCCACAAAGTGTGGAATACTCCACTCAATTTTAGGCCCTGAGAAAGAGTACGCGATTCTCTACCCCAACAGCGACAAAGATCAGAAGAGTAGCTGCAGGAAGGAGGATATAACAATATATTTCCCTCAGAAGAAGGAAATTAAGGTAAGTGCATAGCATACTTGACAGTGTCTAAAGGGTTGAAAATTAATTATCACTATTCCCCGCGGCGAGCCATTGATATAATTGTTATTAGTATATAACATATGTTGTATATCAGTTATTTAGGTTAGTATATTAGTATATGTTATCCACAAGTCCGTTCACCAAGTAATGTTATTCCTTGGTGGCTGGTGTAAAGGGAGATAGGCGACAATAGATGGCAGCACTGTTCTCCTACACAAGTAACGTATTTTTATATTTTCTCTGCTGCTTCCACAAATTTAATGCTAGAGAGTTTAAAGTTCTGAAAAGAAAGTTAAAACCTATTCTAAGGGAACAATCCGTGTCAATTTTGGATATTGTGACGTTAGAGCAGTCCTCGGACTAGAAGCAGGCAAAGACAAGGTTGAAATCCGGTTAAATAAAGACGAAGAAATTTACATATAGATTACCACATTGCGCTTCGACAAAGCCGACTGGCCAGGATATCGAAATTACCTTAGTAGCATTTTTGCAAACTCAACTCTATCAGAAACGGAGGAAGATCTTCATAATTCTTTGGATAGAATAACTACAGCACTCCATGATGCTACCAGCCGTTTTATACCGACTAGTACATCCCATAGTTATCACCCAACGCTCCCACCCCATTATTTACCACTTATCAGACATTCACGAGCACTCTATAGAGATTACAAACGTACAGGAAATCTAGAGTCATTGCATTTACATCGTCAATTTCAACGCACAGTTCACAATTATGTTAAAGCATATAAACTCCGTCAATGGATAAAAGCTTGTAATAATTTGGGAGACGATGCACACCCATCCAGATACTGGAACCGTTTCAACATGCTTACTGGTCGCAAGACCCACACTACCTATCCTCTCCTAGAAAATGAAAATCCTCTTCAGACAGATAAAGAAAAAGCAGACGCCTTCGCAACCTGTCTACAATCTATTTTCACGCCGTCTGAAGCAGCCATTCCTCGCAGGCATCCCACACATACCTTTAACATAAATTCACCAGAACTTCAACCCAGCACGTCTCATGTTTTACCAGACCATCCTCTTGTTACGCCTATCACTGTAACAGATATCAACTCCGTCACGGCTCGCAAACGCAATACTGCCCCTGGTCTGGATTCAATCACTTACCGTCATGTCAAAGAAGCGCCTCTCGCCTTACTACACCTTTTAGCAACTATAGTTACGTTTATTCTCAGCACAGGTTATCATCCCCCTCAGTGGAACACTTCCAAAACACTCATGTTTGCTAAGCCACACAAACCACTAAATTCTATATCATCCTATATAATTAACTCCGACTTTCAGCAAAATATTGGAACGCATCCTTGTCAAAAGACTTTACACTCACTTAACAGCGAAAGAATTGCTACCTTTACCTCAAGCTGGTTTCCGATCAGGATATAGTATTAACGATCAGTTACTTCGCCTCACCAACATGATCACTAATCATTACAATTCTTCCAAGCCTGCCTGTTTAGTTTTATTCGATCTCGAAAAGGCATTTGATAGAGAATGGTACCTGGGACTTTTATTCAAGCTTCTGTCTTTCCGTCTTCCTATTACGTACATCCGCTTCATCTTTAATTTTCTTTCAAACCGCCTGGCTTACATCTACATCAATGACAGTGTCTCTTATCCTGTTTTTCTTCATAGCGGCGTTCAGCAAGGCTCTGCTTTGTCCCCACTGCTGTATCTGCTTTATGTCGCTGACATGCCGTCCTTACCGCAAAACATTCATACTTTTCAGTACGCCGATGACACGGCTTTCCTGGCGTTAACGAAAACTATCTCTCAAATAAACAATGCGATGAATGAAGCTATCCGTCGCTTTAGCGATTGGTGTCGGACGTGGCGCTTAACAATAAACGCTACCAAAACTCAGGCCATAGTCTTTATTCCACCAAAACGTCGATCACGAGTTCATCGAACTCAGCTCGCCTTGCCCTTACCGTCAATGATACTGCCATACAGCACTCAAAGACAGTGAAATACTTGGGTATAACATTTGATCATCATCTGACATGGCGTCCACACCTCGCTACCGTTGTAAGCAAAGCCAAAAATAGATTAAATTTACTTAAATATCTCATAGGTACAACGTGGGGTCTCCATTCTTCTACGCTCATCAACACCTACATGGTCTTCCTCCGTCCCGTTCTTACATATGGTTTTACCTCATGGGTATCAGCAAGCGCAAAATATTACGAAAAGCTGTTAATAATGGAACGACATGCTCTCCGCCTAGCCTACCGCATTAAATTACCAAGTCCAATTCGTGAATTGTACGACCGTATCACATTTCCTCACCTTCTTTATCATATTGAAGCTCTTCGTATTAAATATATAACTCAACGGTATGACAGCGAACACGCTTTATTTTTTGAAACCGTTTACAGCGACGCTCCCTACACTCACAGTCATCACCACACGTTTACACCTCTCTCACTGCTTTTCGCATTATATAAATATACCGTACCTCCAAATCATCCAGACTATAACATCATCAGTATCCTCAGCACATCACACGTACCGGCCCATATCTCACCTTCATATCATGCACAGTAAACCCGCTTGTTACTAGCAGGACCTCCTCACGTACAACAACAAAATAAATAAATAAATAAATAAAACTTATGGATAATTAATAAAGCTAATAAATGTCTCTTTGCCCAACAGAAATTCATTTTTTTCGCCATAATAATGTTAAATCTCTTTCCCATATAGAGGGTGTAGCCCTCGCAATGTATGCTAGCTATACCATAGCTAGCTAACTTTAAAAATTACATATAGATATAGTAAAAGGATCCGGGTTTGGTTCAATGAGTTCAGAAAAACATATACGGAAACGTTATATTCTTTATATCCTAATTACATTGGCGACTTTTTTTTCGGGGCAAAAATGTGCCCGCATGGCATACTGGAAAATATTGCTGGAGAACTCTAAGCTGGAAAACAATGTTGGATCCAGGAAACAATTTATGCTGGTTTTGCTGTAAATTATGCTATGCGAAAATTAATGGTCCAGCAATCAAATTCCAGCACAACTTTTCTTTTAATTTGGAGCGGAATGGACACAAGTTCGGATACCATGTTGAACTCTAGGTTCCGTCTCCTTAGTATGTTATGAACATTCATCCCATGGAAAGCAATGGTAAACCACCATGGGTTTACCTTGCCACGGGACTTTTAGGTCAAATATCTGCCTTCGGTCAGAATATCACATCATCATTCATTAACAGCCATAGAATAAAACATTGCAAAATTTTAACACAGAATATATGCGAGACTGCGAGACCATGCGAGAAAGTCTCGCGCGAGACGCGAGACAAGACTCAAAATTTTATGCGAGACGCGAGACGAGACTTCACATTTGCGAGACGAGACGAGACGCGAGACGAGACCAACATTTGAGGCTGCGAGACGAGACGAGACTTTCCGTTTCTCGTCTCGTCTCGTCTCGCGTGCATCCCTAGGGATAACGTTTCCAATTATACTTTTATGCATCCCATGGGGTGACGCACTGGCTTTCTGTCGATATTTTACATACAGAAGACTTATTTCACACCAGTCACTTACCCCTCAGTTTTACTCTTAAGAGCAAGTGCAAGCAGACGGCACGTACAGAAGGTGTACTATGAGGAGCTAACTTTGCTGGAGCAACATGTTCAAGTAACTGATAAGGGGGAGCAACATATTCAAGTATTGGGGATCGGAAGAGAAAATGGAGAACGCTACCTAGTTCGTTGTTTGGACATAGCAACACCATTGTTTTAAGCTCGTGTATTGCAAATGTAAAACTCTCATGTACTTGGGCCTATTGTTTATGTTCGAGATTGTTTCACTCAGACATACAGTAGCGTAACTAAGGGCTTAGGGGCCACCCAGCAGACAACGTGGAATGGGGCCCCTTCTCTACGTCCTACATCACGATTTGGGGCCCCGTAATAGCTTCGCGCCCCCAGCAATGCGGGGTCTGCGGGGCCCTTATTTACGCCCAACCGTATCGTTTATGTCCCAACAGTGTACCGTGCCAGGGATGGACTTTTTACTTGTCTTTTATGTACCATAAATTATTTCTATCGCTTATAAAAAACTAAATTTTGCTTAAATAACGTTTTCTCTATAGAGTATTTTGCTAAATAAGATTATAGAAACTTCCGTATAATGCCCTATTGTTCTCAAATGCATCATATTTTGTATATGTCAAGTGTAATTCTAGCATGTTCACATATTTTCTTTCTTGCTTTTTTTTTACTTATATAAATATTATTTGTATAAACAAACAAAGAAATCAGAAAAATACGCTTGACAGAAACACAGGCACAACATTAAGCGATACAAGCCTACTCCTTCATTTCTAGATTTATATCTACCTGACCTACATAGATGAATATACGAAACGAAACGTAATTTTATTCACAAAAATATTTTGTTACAAGTACCAATACCGTATAATTGAACCTAAGCTAAGATATGAAGGAAAACATTATTTTTCTATACAAAGTGTCGGCCAAATTGAATATGGCAGCCACATTGGATGTAGCTAAAGAGGAGATTTCGGGGACTTTCAGGATATTACTATACTTGATAAAAGGAAACTATCCTGCAAGTTTCGTTAGGCTACCAATTTGCGCTGGGTTTGTCAAAATTTTCCGCTACATACTGGACTATTTAATAAGAACGTGAAAATACTTTCAAGAAAAAATGATAACTATTAATAAGGTGCAGGACTACCAACGTATGCGAGCTAAACGAAGTGCTTTAAAAAATCAACTTTCGCCTAGTAAGAAAATTAACTGTGTCATGGCTTTGATTTAGTGCAGTCGCTTGGCACAAAAATATTTCTATTCTGGATACCAGTATGAAACTTGGCACATTTATTAATTATAACATGTTGGATGAAAATCCGCCGGGACACAAAACCGATAATCGCCCCGTCGGACAGAATTCAAGATGGCGTCCAAAATGGCGGCACAAACTGAAAATACTCCAATTTTGCCGTTCTTCGGGCCAGTGTATATGTTCATTAGCATGCTAAATTCAAATAACGCGCTTTTAAAAATATTAAGGTAATATATTTACAAATATAAAGAACTATGGCATATTTACGTCCATTTTAATGCAAAATTAAACATGCTATTTACTGTAATAATAACGAAAAAATCGTTTTTAAAATTTTGAATGACGTGTTCAGATCTTATAAGTAAATCCAGAGGTATTATTGTAGTTAAGTGTTAACTATGTGTTTTTAAGTCATCTCCTGTTGTTTAAGTAATCTCAGTAATCTCATGGACTGATATATTAGTTGATGCTAGAGTAACATCAACTGGACGAGCTGAATCGCTTCTATCTTGCTCTCATGTCACGCGCGTTCGCTATGCTCACCATGTAACAGTGACTGCACTATATATTTTGAAAACAGAAGCATACGAAGCATATAAATATATCAATGTCTCTGAAGGAATGTTATTATTAGATTTTAACGAATGGTGTAATCTACGCAATGAAGAATCTCCGCAATTTATTTTCTGGTCAATAACTATGGAACTACAGATTCTATTGCTCTCTTTCTTACAAAGTGTGTGTGAAGGAAATTTTGTACAATTCAAAACTATTCTGGAAGATATATGTCCCTGGATGTTTGTTTTAGATCACACAAACTATGCCCGCTGGTTGCCAGTTTTCATCAAAACACTAAAAGAACTGGAGATGCGCCATCCGTTTATATATAAAGAATTCATGAAAGGCAAATTCGTAAGTCAGAAGAGCAATCGAGCATTTTCAGCAATAGCGGATGGCCATTTGCATGAGCAAAATAACAAACAAGTTAAAGAAATTGGTGGAGCAATAGGACTTTTTGACAAATGTGCTGCACTTTTGAAATGGATGGTTGCAGGGCCAGATGTTGTAAAAATGATATCTGACTTTGAAGAACAGTTTTCAGTTTTCGATGGTGAAGAAGATGCAGGTGATGAAAATGACGCACTGCATAAGGAAAGCAGCAAAGCTTTTGAAAAGAGATATAAGGAACATGTTTTAGATTTTGTAGCTTCCTTTAGAAACTATGGTAACCCATTTGAAGAAAATATATTAACAACAGCAGTTAGCAAAATATGTGCAACAAAAGATGCAACGAAGTCGGTCAGAGAAGCCAGGAATCTTGGAAGATGTCTGTATGAAAATTTTGTACAAGAGATGTTGATTGAAGGGAAGACATCAATTCATACAGTAATTAAAAGGTGTAATTTAGTGTTATTTAACAACAGAATGACAAAGGAGAAATCTAAACTTCAAATGCAAACAACAGTCCTTAGAAAGGACGCAAATATATTATGCAAATTGTATGTGGCGAGTCAGATTAGGCAACCTGACGTTACAACATTTTTTTCTCACAAAACTCACCCATATCCTCCCTCTATTAGCGAGTTCGGCAAACTTCGCTAACCATCAAGAAAGTCTGACATTATTACCTGTGTATCTTCAGATGTTTGTGAGAATCATGACAGTGACTGTAGTATTTTATTTTGCTCGGCTGTTGTTATAAATGGTGCTGCCCTTGTACATTCTCTTACTCCAGGTTCATCTAAAGCATTTGGAGAATTTGCAACCAAAATATTTCGACCTGCCGTAGAATCTCACCTGCAGAAATTTGATAGGGTTGATGTAGTATTTTACAGATACTTGGCAAAAAGTCGTAAGGCTGACACTCGTTTGAAACAAGGTTTTGGAGAAAAATGTTAATCAAAAGAACAACACCATTCCCAAGGGTATTTAGGAAATTTTTGCAAGTTGATGAAAATAAAAAGCAACTTTTCCACTTACTTGCTTCTAAAATTGAAACACTGGAAGTTGGTTGTAAGGTTATTTGCATTGATGAAGACCTCATAATTTGTGTAGGATCCTACCATAACAACAACCAACTGTCTCCTTGTTCACATGAAGAAGCAGATACAACAATTCTTCTACATGTGAAAGATGCAGTTTTATGTGGCCACAAAAGTGTTGTAATTTCAACAGTAGATTCAGATGTAATAATAATTGCTGCAGCGGCCCTGAAAGAGTTGCATCTCTAGATTTGCAGAACTTGTGAAGCATTGCCGTTTTTTCATGCTTACACGGGTTGTGACACAGTATTTTCTTTTCATGGGGTTAGTAAAACTAAAGCTTGGAATGTGTGGAAGACACTGCCAGAACTAACGGACGTCTTTATTCGATTGTCTACCTCATTCATTTTATCTGATGATTTTGATATGATACAGTATTTTACAGTGCTTCTGTATGACACAATCAGCGCAACAAAAGCAGTCAATGAATGCAGAAGGATACTTTTCACATAGAAGAATATACCCCCTACTGAAGATGCTTTAAGATATCACTTGAAAAGAACAATGTTTCAAGCCAGTGTTTGGAGACAGTATCTACAGCGTCAGCCTGACATTCCTGATGTTACCGACTGGGGATGGAAAGTCTCAGATTCCCCACCATTGCTTACACCATTATGGACAGTTCTCCCAGAAGTATCAATGAAATGTTCGAAATTAATCTGCTGCCACTGCAAATCAATGTGTATGAACATATGCAAATGTCAAAGCTTGAACATGCAGTGTACCGCCTTATGCTCTTGTGATGGACATGTATACAGTGAGTGAGTTATTGATGGATGAGACTTAGACAAGCATTCCATCTCTGGTACAGAACGATTAAAATATGGTACTCTTTAAAATTGTTCGCAATTTTCGAAATAAAAAAGAATAGATTTGAACACACTTTTGTACATATAATTTTATTTTTAATATTCTACTTGATGATGATGATGATGATGATGATGGGTGTTCTGTCCGAGGGCAGGTAGTTGGCCCGAAGGTCCCTGGGAAAGGTGAACCCATGGTGGTCTTGCCATTGCCTTCCATGGGATGATGATGACGTTCTAAGGACGGCTCCTACAGTTTAACGAAGGATCCGAACCACTTGTGTCCCTACGGAGAATCGCACTCGTAACCCCTTGATTGCAAGGCGACGAGTGGAGACACTCATCCACCAGGGACACTATATTATATTTTAACACGCAATAATTCAACGCAATAATTTAGTAAATGCTCCCATATTATTTAATTTTACTCCCTTTACTTTCTATTTATCACCCTACTGCCAAAGAACTTAATTGCAATCATTATTCCCCTCCCCTCCTTTTATAGAAGCTCCTATGACTTGTGTCCCGGTGGTTTTTTATTGTGTATTACGATCTAAATAACTATGCCAAATTTTATTCTGGTATCCAGAAAATAAATATTCTTATTGAAATTTGTACCAAGCGACTGAACTAATTGACGTTTGCATAGCTAAGAGGTATTAGGCGAATCTTGAATATGCGAAACTTGAAGCCCGGTGAACTCCCGTCTAGTAATCCAGCATTAACGGCGAGGGGGACGATGTGCTGACCACACATCACTCCAAAGGCATGAGTGCCGTAAACCAGCTTTTAAGCCATGGTCCCCTAAAGGCTGTTACGCCTGTGTTTTTTTAAAGTTTAATTCAGTGATGGTAGGTAGTATTCTGAGATTTATTATTTTTCTTTTTCCATTTTGCATAATTAGTTTTTTTTCTCGTTATTATATATATAAAACATTCTAACAGTTTCGATTTGCTCGACTACAAACACGGAAGTGTACGATAATTTGGAACTATTCATACTGTTAGGTGAAAAAAAAGGTTGTATACCTATATAATACATCACAGTCTTATGAGCTTGTATAAGAAACAGAAAGTGAAATCTGAACTAGGAGAGATATCTGAGTTTGAATCTAATGTTTGGTGACACAACCCGAGACCATAGATAATAAAAGATGATTGTTGGATTTGAGTTTAGTGTCCCGTTCTGCACCAAGGCTATATGAGACGCTTACCTACAGCTTAATGTGTAACTATAATATTATGGAGAATAAGCGCATCGTAAGGTTGCAATAAGCTCGTGTTATAAAATGTCAATTAAACTTGGAGTTGTAAAAGGTAATTAAGGATTTCATCCATTTGAAACAAATATTGTATTAGTAAAATATCTATTTGTTAAGATAATGAACGTAATTTTCTTTGCTTAACATGGCAGTCAAAGAAGAATTAATGGATAATAAATATGAAATTGTAAAATTTAAATTTCCTATCGTCTAAATACATTCTTGCCACTATCTACGGCATTATCTGGTAGGAATGTTGAATAACCCTGATTCAGCAGGAAGAAAATAAGCTATAGTATTGAAGTTGATTGATTAGAGTTTCACTATATAACAAATATTGAGGTTATATGAGACAAGATATGTTGTTTAAAGTGAAATGTGGATCACTATTCGAGTTTTAACCAAGGCTTGATATACGTACTAATGATTGAATCCGCAAACACGCATAGGAAGCACGAGCATTGCAACTTAGCTACGAATGGACACGCCATTCGATCATTCTAATTCAAGAATGAAGGCTAAAAATAAGAAAAATGAAACGACAGTCTGTAAGATGATACTACTTTCACATTTTTTATTTCACACTAGTTATTCCGAGACGATATCGAGACTTGACATTCTAGATCGAGACAAGCGTACAGTGTGTTTATCGAGACGAGATCAGGATCGAGGCCATTATTTGTCTAACGAGACAGGCCCTACACTGCGGTCTCGTCTCTATACCACCCCTAATCGGAACTCCTCTAAACTGGACGATTTTCTAAAAGAAGTTGAAAGAATTATAGGCTCAACAACCATTTGTAACATAGTTTAGAAAATTTTCATGATTTTTTGATGATGAACTTTATACCAATTTACCATCGTTATTAGGGAACTATTCACACAGGTCCTGAGAATATTCAAGAAATCACCACTGGAACTTTTCACATAGGTGGTGACAAATAAAACTATATGTAAAATTTTGGATGGCTGATGCCGTGAATGATAAGAAATAGTAGCATGTTTTGTGAAGTTTATTTCTATGTGCCAAACAAAAGGAAAGACAAACGGAAACAATGAAAGCAGAAATTTTATCTGCTTTAAATGCACTTGCTCATTTCAAACATGGGAGAGTGCGACAAGTGAGCGATGAAAAAAAAAACGAAAGAATATAGGAACGAAAAAAGACAACTGACATAATTTACCTGGAATATTGATCATAAAAAAAAAGTTCAAAACAAAGAAAACATTTTACTGGATGGTAGAATAATTATTTTGTTCTGATCAGTAACCTTAACAAAAATGAAGGTGTGTAAAATTAAGCATGTCTGCATGAACGCGTTTCAATCCCTGTACTCGTTTCAAAATTAACGTGACATTTCTAGACATTTTCTACGTTCTATCTTCTATCTGGATTGAATCAGGGATTCAGTACCAGAGGTGAATACTATACCACTGATCCACCGCGGTCCCCTATTTAGGGGTCCAGGTCTCAATCCCCCCCCACACACAATTTTGAAATTCAAAGTCTTTTGTACGGCAAAGTCTTGTGATATTTTCTTACCTTTTGTACCGAAAACCCCAAGTTTTGTGCTCTCGCTGTTCCTAAGTTATAGCAAGAATAATTTGGGAGGTAGGAGGGCGCGGTGGCTCAGTGGTAGAGCGTTCATCTCTGGTGCTTGGGGTCCCGGGTTCGATCCCAGCCCCCGCCAAGTGAACTTTGTGGTGGACAAACACCGCGCTCGTGGGTTTTCTCGGGGTTCTCCCGTTTCCTCGCACTTTCTTCATTTCACTCATCTCTCATCATCACCGTCTCCTTCAACCTAACCGGCATAACCGTGGGACGTAAAACTTAAAGATTTCATTTCATTTTTTTAATTTGGGAGGGCTGGAGACTTCGAAAATTGAAAGTTCATTCTATGCAAAAGTTTTGTACTAGTTTTGTGCTGAAAACTACTACTTTTGTTCTCTTGCCGTTTTCGAGTTCTTTCTCTATTAAATATGGGGTACCCATCTCTCCAGCATCTACTTTAGAAATTGAAAATCTTTTCTATGCCAAACTTTTTTTAAAACCCTTTTACTCTGAAAACCCCAAGTTTTGTGCTCTTGTCGTTCTCAAGTTATAACAAGAATATATTTGGAGGGCGGGATAGAGACATGCAACCTCCCACTTTAGAAACTGAAAGTCTTTTCTATGTCAGTTTATATCCCCAGTTCCGTGCTCACATTTCTCAAGTTAAAGCAACAATAAATTTGAGGGGGCTGGAGAAATGCAACAACCCACTTTAGAAATAGGAAGTGTTTTCTATGCTAAAGTTTGGTGCCTTTTTTTGCTGAAAACCCCGAGTTTTGTGTTCTCACAGCTTTCGACTTACCCCCATTTTAAATGTGGGGGATGTATATCTCTAGCCCCCATTTTAAAAATTGAAAGTTCTTTGTATGCGAAAGTTTTATGCATCTAGTCCAACTTCTAGCGAATATTCTTAGAACGTACACCAATCGTTTATGATTTGTTTGGGAAGATATAGGAGTGAAGTCCCGAAGTTAGAAGTTTACTATTTTAAAGATACATTACCGCAAATTGGGGGCCAACTTCGTGAAGTTAGCACCCCATACGTCACATATAATTTTAAAACCTACATCAATTGTTTTAAAATTGTCTGAGAGGATTTAAGACTGAAATCCTAAAGTTTAGAAGTTTATGCTTCTCAATAAAATAAAGGAGGGCCCATTCGTCACGAATAATGAAAGCTACGTTAATTGTTTTGGATTTGTTTCGAAGGATTTATGGGTGAAATTGTTAAGTGTATGAGTTAAAACTTCTGGATACACAGTACAACAAAATAGTGGGGTCTCCCATTAGTCAAACTCTTCGTGAATATCAATCGTTTAGGAGTTGTTTGCGAGGACTTAAGAGTAAAGTTCCAAACTTCAGATTTTTTTTTTAAGGGCTGGAAATAGTTTACGTGTTGTTTTCCACGACTTCATTTTGGTGTTGTTTGCCACGGTGTTATCTCTGGCTTATCTTATATCACAATCGTGAAAATTTATAGATAATGGACTCATAACCTGAGGGTTATTAGATGACCATATCATAAAAATCAAATCTATTATATTTATAAACATAATACATACAATACAAACTGTCCCAAGCACGTTATTGGGTTACTACGCTATCAGCTGCTAACGCCTCTGTTAAATTTATTCAAGTTGAGTTCAAGCACTCGATGTAATCATTTGTGTGCTTAAAATTTCACCAAATGCATTTTCAAAATTTATATGACGTACAATTTGTGTGTGTTCGAATGTGTAGCCAACGTTGAATGTAGGCATTTCATCAGGACCACCCATAAGTAGGAGGTAACCATCCCGAAAAATGTGAATCCGGGCCTTCAGGAGGCATGTTTTTTTTTTCCTTTTTCTTTTATCTTTCATAGTTTTCCTAGAGATTAAATTAATCAAAATTAGATTTAAATATATGGATTTAGCAATTTTTTAATCATCTTTGGTGAGAGGAAGGAAACTTCTATTGATAATACAAAAATTTAGTGACTTTTGTATTGTTAGTTGGCTATTTTCAAGCCCCTCAGAGGGCTCCTTTGTGGCTAAGCGGTTAGCGTACGCGTCTCTGCTTGGAAGACCCGGGTTCGATTCCAGCGGGAGCTCATGTGGATGGGATTCCACGTTAAACTGTAGGCCTCGATATAGCCTCGATGCTGAGCGGGCCGCTAAAAATCAAATCAAATCAATTCAACAGAGATTATTAAAATACATGGGTCGGCAATCCCTTCATAGTTTTTTTGAAACAAGATGGAATGTGCATGGATTGGAGTAGATTTGAGTTAAACATCCCATTCAGCAGCAGACTGAGACATGAACCTACATCTTAACATGGAATCCGATCCAAATAAGTTTCCGCCGGTAATTTAACCCAGGTCTCCCACCCTAAAGGCGCGTATGCTATCCACAGAGCCAGAAGGGAGTACTGTATACGATTTGATACAATAAAACCTATGGCAGAAGTAAACTAGCAGATTACATTTCTCTTGAATCATTAATTTTCTCGGACGTTTGAAGGTAAAATTTAGACTATATAAATGTAAGAAGTTGAATTACGCAATCGAAAGATAAATAATTCGATACTGAACCACCCCCCAGAAAAAAAAGAATAATTTAAAATATTGTTTTTGTGATGTAATCGTACACAAGATCGTATCTCAGATGGATTCTCGGGGTGCAGAAATGAGAAATATTTGCTTAATTTTTCAAGCAAGTCTCAGAGTAAACACTTTAGATGACAGTGATGCAGTGGGTTCTTGTTTCCTACCACTTTCTTCGTTACACTATTTTTCATTCATTCTGATCATTACCATATCCTTTAGCTCACACGTCATAACCATGGGAAGTAAAACTGAAATATTTCATTTCATTTTTCTAAAGTATATAAAATCCAGTTCTTTAGTCGCGTAGCATAACGGAAAACGTAACATTTTGTAACAGCCCATATTAAAAACTCAGTTGAAAGAGAAAATGCAGTTATATCAATTTACTAAGCTTTTGTGATATTAATGATGTCTTGTGTTCAAAGGCGAGAACATTTACCACTTGTTCCAGAGAATCAAAAACAGAGGTGCCTTACAACCCTTCCTTTTACTCCAGGTGTGTGTGAACTTTCACGATAATAAGATATGGTAAGATCGGAATGCAAATCGTGGCAAAATCGTGGCAATCAACACGAAAATCGAGTCGTGGCAAACAACACGCCACTTGGAAATACTGGGGAATAACTTCGTGAGGGAGTAACTTCCTGAAACTAGCTCGTCCAAAAAAAAAAAAAAAAAAAAAAAATCAAGCTCACTCTCGAAAATCTCGGTCTCTCGTTTCGAATATCGACAAAAAAAATACATACATATATACACCATTGTCTTTACTCAAAATGCACGCATTGTTAAGTTACATTTCTGATAGTAAACAATTACCCTTGGGTGACCTTGTTCAGAGGGATATACACGGGAGAAAGAGGAATTCCACCTCTGAGGTGATTCACAAGGTATATCGAAAGTGTTTAAAACAACTCAAATTTTGAGTTGTGACTCGATATACTGTAGATCTATTCCCTTTCCAGTCACTTTTAGTCAAAGAGCATGTTTTAAACAAATTCCGAAACCTAATTTTGTAAATCAAGCACATGAGATTTCAACATTCCAATATTATTTTGTTACACATAGGGGTAGATCCAGAGGATTTTTTTTTTTTTTACGTTGTAGAAGTTTAATGAAGCAATACATCGCAAGAAATTACTTGCATTGGCGTTCTTCCTCAGAAAATTTCGACCTTCTAAAATGTAGGTAGCCATTTCTTGTTCTTTGTTTTTAAGATTTGATATTTTGCGTTATCGCTTCGTTCTGAAGGTTTGGTGCTGATTGCCACGTGTGCTGACTGCCACAGCCATTATTGGTGCTGATTGCCACGACTGGCGCTGTTGCAAATATCAAGGTGCTGACTGCCACGAGCCTGAGAGAAACTATTTGGAAAGAGCGGAATTAATCCCTCATACTAAATTTACTATCATCATACTAAAGTAATATGAGGGATTAATTTAGTAGTCGTCACAGCAAATCTATGTCGCATCATGTAAGTTACAAAGTTACTCACTAAGTGTAACGACATACGCTTGGATGTTTATAAAGGGATTGTCTTTTCTGTTATATGTACAATTTGCACATTTCGTTGTTTAAATTAATTGTTTTATTGCATTATTTAATG
The DNA here is from genome assembly GCF_964235325.1 of Thermobia domestica. Lineage (NCBI taxonomy): Eukaryota > Metazoa > Arthropoda > Insecta > Zygentoma > Lepismatidae > Thermobia > Thermobia domestica. The sequence continues at coordinate 267,593,210 of NC_137460.1, read as the reverse complement.
GATCAGTATTATAATGTAAAATTAGTGTGTATTTATTCACCCAAATAATGTTTTTAAAGTCAAAGGAAGGGCTATTTAAACAATGCTAGATGGACAGTTCTTGGCATTAATAATAATAATAATAATAATAATAATAATAATAATAATAATAATAATAATAATAATAATAACGATAATAATAATTCCACATCTAAAGAACTAGATTTTCCGGATGATCACCTTTGCTTCGAAGACGGAACTTCCATTCTGCAGTACGATAGATTGGAAAAAGATAAACGGATTTTATGTTTTGGATATGATAGTCTGAAGTCAGCGCTGACAAGGGAAGTTCGGGACAAAGCACTCGACTGCAGAGAAACTAACGAGGAAATGGTCTCAAGTGTAAAAAACCAATTTGGCTGGAGTCCGGATATGTGTTACGGGAGACCAAAGTAGGAGACACGTATTGTGGCGTTTGGGCCCATACGCAGAAATTTCCGAAATACGGGGCTCCAAAGTGCCCTCACATGCTATAACTAGGAAGCGAATGACGTTACTTGTACACAACCGATTTGGCTGGGGTCCAGATATCTGTCACGGAAAACCAAAGTAGGAGACACGTATTTTGGCGTTTGGGCCCATACGCAGAAATTTCCGAAATACGGGGCCCCAAAGTGACCCTATATGATATAACTACGAAGCGAATGACGTTACTTGTACACAATCGATTTGGCTGGGGTCCAGATATGTGTTACGGAGGACCAAAGTAGGAGACACTTATTATGGCGTTTTGGCCCATACGCAGAAATTTCCGAAATACGGGGCCCCAAAGTACCACCACATGCTATAACTAGGAAGCGAATGACGTTACTTGTACACAACCGATTTGGCTGAGGTCCAGGTATCTGTTACGGGAAACCAAAGTAGGAGACACGGATTTTGGCGTTTGGGCCCGTACGCAGAAATTTCCGAAATACGGGGCCCCAAAATGACCCTACATGGTATAACTAGGAAGCGAATGACGTTACTTGTACACAACCGATTTGACTGGGGTCCAGATATCTGTTACGGGAAACCAAAGTAGGAGATACGGATTTTGGCGTTTGGGCCCGTGCGCAGAAATTTCCGAAATACGGGGCCCCAAAATGACCCTACATGATATAACTAGGAAGCGAATGAAGTTACTTGTACACAACCGATTTGGCTGGGGTCCAGATATCTGTCACGGAAAACCAAAGTGGGAGACACGTATTTTGGCGTTTGGCCGATACGCAGAAATTTCCGAAATACGGGGCCTCAAAGTGCTCCCACATGCTATAACTACGAAGCGAATGACGTTACTTTTACACAACCGATTTGGCTTGGGTCCAAATATGTGTTACGGAGGACCAAAGTAGGAGACACTTATTATGGCGTTTTGGCCCATACGCAGAAATTTCCGAAATACGGGGCCCCAAAGTGCCCCCACATGCTATAACTAGGAAGCGAATGACGTTACTTATACACAACCGATTTGACTGGGGTCCAGATATCTGTTACGGGAAACCAAAGTAGGAGATACGGATTTTGGCGTTTGGGCCCGTACGCAGAAATTTCCGAAATACGGGGCCCCAAAATGACCCTACATGGTATAACTAGGAAGCGAATGACGTTACTTGTACACAACCGATTTGGCTGGGGTCAGGATATGTGTTTCGGGAGACCAAAGTAGGAGACACGTATTGTGGCGTTTGGGCCGATACGCAGAAATTTCCGAAATACGGGGCCCCAAAGTGCCCCCACATGCTATAACTACGAAGCGAATGACGTTACTTGTACACAACCGATTTGGCTGGGGTCCAGATATGTGTTACGGAGGACCAAAGTAGGAGACACTTATTATGGCGTTTTGGCCCATACGCAGAAATTTCCGAAATACGGGGCCCCAAATTGCCCCCACATGCTATAACTAGAAAGCGAATGACGTTACTTGTACACAACCGATTTGGCTGGGGTCCAGATATCTGTTACCGGAGACCAAAGTAGGAGACACGTATTTTGGCGTTTTGGCCCATACGCAGAAATTTCCGAAATACGGGGCCCCAAAGTGCCCCTACATGCTATAACTAGGAAGCGAATGACGTTAGTTGTACAGAACCGATTTGGCTGGGGTCCGAATATGCCTATTATAAGCCCAAGTCGAAGAGATGCAGTTTTTTTTTTTTCGACCGAACCTGACAGGCCGGCAAACTTTACTTCTTCCACACTGCCCGGTTTCCTGACAAGACACGCCGTATCGATTAAATATTAATGATCACTCTCTCGCACAATAGTGTTTCGCCCAGTTTCCACACATCCTAGCCATAGAAATACAGGCGAAAATCGCAAACATTCTTCTGCTCCGTTGACACCCTCGTGGTCAGCAGATCCACCCTCGACGGCTCGTGCCAGCTGAACATTTGTTCACAATTGCATGGGTACGACATTTGCCAACTTCATGGGCTTATTGAGAATCTAACAATATGGGACCATGTATATTCGACATTCCTTTTTGTGGGACCTAACAACAAACACAAGTCACTTACTTTTGCATATATATTAACATCTTATTTCAAGCCAAGCCAATTTTTCGTACCAGTAACGTCATTCGCTTCCTAGTTATAGCATGAAGGGCAACTTTGGGGCCCCGTATTTCGGAAATTTCTGCGTATGGACTAAAAAGCCAAAATACGTGTCTCCTACTTTGGTCTCCCGTAACACATATCTTGACCCCAGTCAAATCGGTTTTATACAAGTAACGTCATTCGCTTCCTAGTTATAGCATGTGGGGGCACTTTGGGGCCCGGTATTTCGGAAATTTCTGCGTATGGGCCGAAACGCCAGAATACGTGTCTCCTACTTTGGTCTCCCGTAACACATATCCGGACCCCAGCCAAATCGGTTGTTTACACTTTAGACCGTTTCCTCGTAAGCATGCCATTTGAAGGACCAATTCATGCTGATTTCAACAGGTAATAATATTCCTGTACAGTTGAGAACTGTTCGAGATATTCAGCTTGGAAGTTTATATGAAAAAATGAGTGGATGCATATTTAAACGCGTTAAGTATTTTCTTCCATAGCGAAGCCTGATGTTTTGAACTTGCTACTGTTTGATCACTGGGTCCATTCACAGAAAAATTGTTCATTACAAGTTGCATGACGGATGACAAAAGACGTAATGGTTGAGAAGATACCAAAGATCTGCTGCACACGGGGATACAACCATTTGATGTGTTTGGATTCCTACCAATCAAAGATTATGGCAGAATATTTGTACAGAGTATGAAACAACTTTGTCAGGACGTTATGATGTACCAACGAAATAATCAAATACAGTTTGTATCCATAGGAATCAGTTCCGATCACAACAATACATTGGATTGTTTCAGTTTGCGTTTCACAAGGTAGGTTACGAACAAATTATAGGCCTATACCTTTTGAATCACTTATCGAATTTGCTTTCTGGTTTGGTTCTGCGAACTGTTTCCTTAACGAATGCAACGCAATTGCACATATAAAATGTTCATGATGCAAGGAAGTCTTTTGCCTGTGTCATTTCTTCATAAAACAGAAGAGCAACAGTGATTAATTTTCATCTCTAACTTATCATTCTTGTGAACAATATAATGACTAATTGTATCTAACAAACCCGTTAGTTATTGCAAAACAGTCTTTTTTTTTCTGTTACTTCCGATAGCATTCAATTCGTATGTCAATATTCATTGCTAATTATGTTGTACTTAACGCGTTTAAATGCGCACATCCTCATTTTCTCATATAATGCCAAGTTGAATATCTCGAACAATTCTCAACCGTACAGGAATTTTATTAGCTTGTTGTAATCATCATGAATTAGGGCTTCAAATGGCATGCTTAGTTTCTCTGCAGGCGAGTGCTTTCTTCCAAACTTCCCTTGTGAGGCAGAGTTGGCGTGGGTCAATGAAAACTTGACCCACGACCCACTGACCCACCACCCACCATGACCCAATCTGACCAACGACCCACCATCACCCACCACTTACCGTAACCCACTCTGACCCACCATGACCCACAATGACCCACCACCCACGGTGACCCACTCTGACCCACCACCCACCATGAACCACTCTCATCCACTTTGACCTACTCTGACTCACCAAAATCCATCGTCATCAACTCTGAACACGATCCACGGCCTCTTCTGTACTGACTAAAGAGTTTACACTTGTAATAAAACAAGACTGTGAAATTGTCACTAATCGGAGTTCGAATTTCTACGGACAATCGCTCAAGCACCACTCTGTTACAATAACAGTGGATCTGACCTTTACGATATAAAATGGTAAAGTGTTTGTCAGTGAGGAAATTTAAACAGTTCGAGGTGGGGGAAATTAGTGTGTGCCTAAAATATACTTGTACTAAGAGAGTATTCTTGCAAGTGTTAATTTCTGAACGCATTCCACAAGAAACTTCTATTCGCAGGAAAATACCCCTGTACAATATGGAAAAGGTTATGGTTTCTCAGTTCACAGTATTTTTCTCACAAAAGACTTGAAAAATCAGTTGTTCATAGGGTATAAAGGTGCTCGGGTACCCTCTGTGAGAGCATCTCCATAAAGTATGCTCATAATTGTAATTTGTGTAATCACTACAGCGCCGTGTTAAATTTAAGTTACAAATATGCATAATTGCAATTATTATGAATATTTATTCAAAGTAGTTTACCTAAAGCAAAGAAGAGACTTACGAAAAATTAAGTAAAAAGTTGAATAACAGAAATAAGCCATTAGTAATACAAGTATACATTTTCCGTAACTCGTAATTTTCCATCTTAAAACAAATCTGAAATCGGATTTATTTCCTGTTGGTAACTTTTTGGTGGTAAATCATCAGCAGTGGAATGATATCCATCCTTCAGCCAAGAAATAACTAGCTCGTCTACTTTGAGCTTGTCTAGCGGTGGGCCATTAACATTGATGAGTAACAAGTTAGACAATGTTTGAGCACTTAGTCTGTTTGTAATATCAGTCATCTGTAAATTCGTAAGGGGAAATACCTATTCGCACTCTGTCGTGGAAATTGATAATATTTCTACCCGATTTTTGCAACTTCTCATCGACAATCTACTTGTTAGACTTAAGTCTAATAATGATTTTTCTTGGTCAGGTTTGAAATACTCAGCAAGAAGTATCATCTCTCTATCACCATACAACATCTTTTCCATATCGACCATGTCAGTTGGCAATGTCGACCAATGTAGAACAGAAACTTCATCTACCACGCCTTTCATAGGGAATCTTGTGGATAAATTATCCATTAAAGCCTGATAAACTGATGGTTTCTTATTTGTTTATAAATTTAATTTTTGTAATTACACATGAAGGTTTGATACCATTACCAAGTTCCCTCCCCCGTCTAGAAAGCAAAAGGGAACGAGGTTCCTGGAAAGTGTTCAGAGTTGAATGGGAATTTCCCTCCTTCTTCAACTTCAATTACCACACTGCTGTTTGCCATGTGCCAAATTACGATGAATTTCAATTAAATTATCATAGTATAATTATTTCTTTGTTGAATTATCAATACTTTTCAGTGGAAAAAAGGATGAAATTTCAAAGTTCCAAATCAAAGTAAGTAGACCAACGTAAAGAGAGAAAAAGTGTAAAATTTTCCATACAATTATGCGTACAATCCAAACTTAAAATTTCCGTGTAATTAAGCTTAAAGTACAAATTTTATGCCTATTTTTCTCACAACTTTATGTGTTGATTGCCCTGTGCTGTAAGCGCTTCATATAATAAACATAAGCTTCAGCAATTATTATAGCAGAAAGCAATGGATATATGAAGCCAAGCACTGTACTTTTTGTTTCTAATTTTTTTCTTAAATAACATCGATCGTTTTCGATCATTTTTACAAACCAACTCACTACCAATTTTCCATATATAGAAAGTGCCCCCCCCACACACATATAGGAGAATTTTAAAAAATGCTAGGACACACACTGTTTATTTTCAATAAAGAGTTAATACACTGAATTTCATCTCCATAAGATTAACGGCTTGTGAGATACTCGTTTTTTTTTTGTTTGTTTGTTTGCAAAAATTCGGATCATCACTACCTCCTTAGGATATTATGTATTATAATAAAAGCAATATAACATCCCAATTTGGATTAAGGCCTAACTATATACCAAAAGTAATTTCATTTGACTTTGCAATTTGACTGTGATGATCAGGCACGCATAGTTACATTCATTTTTTTAATATAATAATTTATATATTACACTGATTCAAAAATGTATTTTTTCCAGTAGTTAGCTCCTCTAAAAGCTCACAGGTCTCGAAAGCCAAGTAGTAGTATAACTGCTATTGCTATTATTACTATTAAAAATATCAATATCCAAAAGTGCCTGAAGTTCTTTTTTCACTAGGTTAGATATACTCACCTCAGGTAAGTAGACAGAAACAAGTGGAAAAGAAAGGGAAATGAAGGTCTTGAAAGTAAAACAGAGACAAATTTACCAGTCCACAGAAGATACTGTCTACAATGCAGTGAGCAGAGAGGGTCGGTAGATCATACTGAGTCGGTGGTACGCAGTGGGTCACGGTGGGTGGTGAGTCGCAGTGGGTCACGGTGGGTGGTGAGTCGCAGTGGGTCACGGTGGGTGATGGGTCACAGTGGGTCATGGTGGGTGGTGGGTCGCAGTGGGTCACGGTGGGTGGTGGGTCGCAGTGGGTCACATACTGTTGACCCACGACCCACTGACCCACCCAGAAAACTTGACCCACTTGACCCACAGACCAACTGACCCACTCCATCTCTGTTGTGAGGGACAGCCAGCAGTGTTTTTTGATGGAATTTTCAAGAACTGCTCGAAACAATTTGCGCAGCTGTAAACAGTTCATGCTGACATAGGGAATTCAACTGAGAACATATAAATCGTACCAATTTTGTACGTACCGCTCCCTGACAAAACTGAAAGTACATACAGAGATCTGTTTACGTTTGTTAGAAATTGGTCTGAACAACACGATTCTAAGGTTCATCACGTTTCTTTCATGCTTCTTGACGTCCGGTAATGCTACGTCTAGCAACTTCCTCTCAGGCTCGTGGCAGTCAGCACGCCATCGTGACAATCAGCACCTTGATATTGACAATCAGCACCAATAATTGGCTGTGGTAGTCAGCAGCAATGACAATCAGCACCGTTCTGAAAACCGAGTTCTGCTTTTCTTAAACAATTGGTAGACAATAAGCTTTAAACGCTATCTGTTCGCAAGTGTTTGTCAATTTTGCAGTTTTAGAAATTCTAGTTTGATAGTGCAGAAAGTTAATAGATCTAAGGTTCTGGCATCATATTCTTCTTCTTCTTCTTCTTCTACTACTACTACTACTACTACTGCTGCTGCTACTACTACTACTACTACTACTACTACTACTAATAATAATAATAATAATAATAATTATTATTATTATTATTATTATTATTATTATTATTATTATTATTATTATTAGTAGTAGTAGTAGTAGTAGTAGTAATCCATCAGTATCAATGTTTAAACAAATTAATTGTACAGAAGAGTCCATTCCCTTTTATAAAATTGTTTGACTGTTTTTTTTTCTTTTTTGCAATATATTATTACTGGTTTTGAGCTCGAACGACTGCTCCCCTAGCAATACTCAGCCTGGATCCGTCCCTGGTTACACAGTTAAGGAATTATCCACAGATATATACCTTTAAAATTCCCTGTTGTTTTATTACAACCGCTTGTATGTATGGAATAAAAATAAATTTCTATTTTACGTAGATAACGATGTAAAACTAGTTAATGTAGTGGAAAGCGAAGTTTTAAATGTTTAAATAACTCCGCAATGCCCTAGTGAGATCAGCGAGGTCAAGGAGTATGGGTTCTGGCTCGAGGAACGATTGCCGACCATGCATACTCAGTAGATAGTGTTGGCATTATGGCAAAGTAGGGAGGGGACACTTGGGGGAGTTTTTTTTTCCTACTGCGCATGCGCAAACCCTTGACGCTGATTAGCTGGCGCAGGTCACGTGACCCCGCCACGCCCCTTGACGCTGATTGGCTGGCCACGCCCCTTCACGCTGATTGGTCGGTGCAGGCCACACCCCCGGCCACGCCCCTTGACGCTGATTGGTCGGCGCCGGCCACGCCCCCGGTCACGCTCTTTTATGACCTCCTATCTACTGCGCTGACTGGCTGGCGGCGGACCCCCGCCCCGTTCACGCTGATTGGCTGGCGCCGGACCACGCCGATTGGTTGGCGTTGGACCTCGCCCCCTTAACGCCGATTGGCGGACCACGCGCACGGTCTTTTAGGAGTACCGCGCTGCTTGGTCGGAGCCAGGCCCCCGTCCACTGGACTCACGTACCGGGCACATGCCCCATAAGATTCGTTCCCTTTTATGAGCACTTTTAACATAGCAGAAATTACACAGAGACTACGAACACATAACATAGCACATACAACATAAGACTATCTAACATAGTAGGGGTGCACTCGTTCCCTTTTATGAGCACTTTTTTCAACATAGCAGAGAATGGAGACCAATTTTTGACCTACTGCGCATATGCGCAAAACTGTTCCGATTCCGCCGGAGCAGAACTGCCGCTCTCTATATCAATGGTACCAGAACACACACACACACACACAGCAGACCGCAGACTGTTCCGGTTCAGGGACAGATTACGGCTATGCGCAGAAACATAAAATAAGACATAACACCCCCGTTCTCTTTTACGAGCACTTTATAGCAACATAATAGAGCAGAGAATAAAAAAATAACAACACACACACACACACACACACACACACAGCAGACCGCAGACTGTTCCGGTTCAGGGGCAGATTACGGCTATGCGCAGAAACATAAAATAAGACATAACACCCCCGTTCTCTTTTACGAGCACTTTATAGCAACATAATAGAGCAGAGAGTAAAAAAAATAACAACACACACACTTGATTGCTTATGCGCAGTAAAATTAAATTTCCAATTAATTACACATTGCACGCATGCGCAGAAAAATTACACTAGACTACAGACTGTTCCGGTTGCAGTGCTGGTTCCGGTTCAATAGAGCAGACTACGTGCAACAAGCAGGTCATAAAAGACTATGACCTATTTTTCATCCCCTAAATAACATAGTATACACCCACACTTGGTTGCGTATGCCAAATCCGATTTAGTACAAATAACACGCATGCGCAGAAACATTTACATTTCCGGATCGACCATGCTGGTAAAGAATACCACACTTATTTCTACCAGGGTCTTATAGTTTATGTGGGATACGCCCTTTCTATGACAATTTTCACCGATTTGGATGAAACTCGGTATATGAGGGTTTTCGAACATGCTGATTACGAATATCATACTTATTTTTACCTGGGTCTTAGGGTTCATGTGGGATACGCCCTTTCTATGATAATTTTAACCGATTTGGATGAAACTCGGCATATGGGGGTTTTCGACCATGCTGAGTACGAATATCATACTTATTTTTAACTGGGTCCTATAGTTTTTGTGGCATACGCCCTTTCTATGACAATTTTATCCATTTTGGATGAAACTCGGCATATGGGGGTTTTCGGACATGCTGATTACCAATACCACACCTACTTTTACCTGGGTCTTATAGTTTATGTGGGATACGCCCTTTCTATGACGATTTTAACCGATTTGGATGAAACTCGGTATATGAGGGTTTTCGAATATGCTGATTACGAATATCATACTTATTTTTACCTGGGTCTTATGGTTCATGTGGGATACGCCCTTTCTATGATAATTTTAACCAATTTGGATGAAACTCGGCTTAAGTGGGTTTTCGACCATGCTGAGTACGAATATCATACTTATTTTTAACTGGGTCTTATAGTTTTTGTGGCATACGCCCTTTCTATGACAATTTTATCCAATTTGGATGAACCTCGGCATAGGGGGGTTTTCGGACATGCTAATTACCAATACCACACCTACTTTTACCTGGGTCTTATAGTTTATGTGGGATATGCCCTTTCTATGACACTTAAAACCTAATAACTCAAAAACGGATCCACATATTGAGGTCTTGTTTCCACATTTCGTAACGGGTCACCAGCAACCACAAGTTCCAAAATAATGACCATCGAGGTCAAAGGTCAACATACTTAAAACCTAATCACTCAAAAACGGATCCACATATTGAGGTCGTGTTTCCACATTTAGTAATTGGTCATCAACTACTACATGTTCCAAAACAATGACTATCGAGGTCAAAGGTCAACATACTTAAAACCTAATCACTCGGAAACGGAACCACATATTGAGATGGTGTTTTCAAATCTTGTAATTGGTCATCAGGTACCACAAGTTCCAAAATAATGACCACCGAGATCAAAGGTCAAAATACTTAAAACCTAATAACTCGAAAATGGAGCCAAATATTGAGGTGGTGTTTCCACATTTAGTAATTGGTCATCAGGTACTACAAGTTCCAAAATAATGACCATCGTGGTCAAAGGTCAAAGTACTTAAAACCTAATGACTCGAAAATGGATTCACATATTGAGGTGCGGTTTCCAAATCTAGTAATAGGTCATCAACTAGTACATGTTAAAAAAGTACTGACTTTCGAGGTCAAAGGTCAAATATTTAAGCCTTAATAACTCGCAAACGGCGCCAGCAAGAGATTTCTGTGACCTATTCAATTTTTGTTCCAAGCGGAAAAAGTGAAGAATGAATAAATTTTAGTGACTTATTTGCTATTGTACTAACAAGACAAAAAATCAAAACAACGCCATTTTTAACTAGCTTAGAATTTCTGTACCTGTTTGGGTTATTCAAAATTTGGATAGACTAAGAAAGCAAGATATGCCATTTTAACCAGCTGAGAATTTAAAGAAACAAAGGGAACCTACTCAATTTTCTATCAACGAGAAATGCCATTTCAACTACCTCAGAATTTATGTGCCTTTTTGTGCTAAGGTCTATTTTAACTCTTCTTGACTAATTAAATAAACGAAGGAATATTGTACCAATGATAAATGCCATTTTTTCTAGACCATGTTCTAATATTTATACAAGCGAAGGGGTGAATTTGATTGAGATATTCAATTTTGCACCAATGAGAAATAACGGCGTATTTTAAATCATTTTGTACTATTTAAATAAACAAACAATCGGATAAATTTAACAGTCTCAGAAGTGTACTATTTAAACAGGCGAAGGTCTCTTGAGTGAGATTTCCAATTTTGTAGCAAGAAGGACTATTTTCTAACTAACTCAGAATTTCTAGACCATGTTGTACTATTTAAACAAACGAAGAGATAAATGTGTGTGACCTATTCACTTTTGTACCAAGCAAAATAAGAAAAAGAAGTGAAGAACGAATAAAATTTGGATGGCCTATTTTTTCATGTATCAACAAAAAAATGGAGGACCAACGACAAAAAAGGAAACCGAAGGAGGAATAAATTTGGGTGACCTATTCAGTTTATACTAAGCAGAATCAGCATTCTATACTTTTTTCTGCCATTCATTGGGGTTATTTGGAGCAAACTTAAGAGGAGCAAGCATTAAAAACCCGCTAGTAGGGCGTCGATTCAGTAATCCATATTGGAGTATACCTTTTATACAACAAACAAGCTTCTTACCCCCACTCCAGAAATTAGAAAACAAATTCTTTCTTCTACGGTCTTCGGCACGCATTTTAGACCAAGGTCAGCAAGATTAATATTAAATAACACTTCTGCTGGATAGAAATTCGATTCTCTCGATCTTCTGCTTTATCCGGCAACTTTACTTGGAAATTATCCATATCTTGGAATTTATCCGGTTACATCTAGTAAAAGAAAACGACTAGATAATTTTGAGACAGTTCCATATGGGTAAATACAGTATTAGTAGAAACGATAGTTTTTAATTAAGTAGAGATAAGGAGAGAAGGGAAAAAATGGAAAATTAAATTTTAAATCATTATTATTATTATTTTAGAGGTCAAAAGGAAGAATTAATGAATTTGAGTGGCATATGTACGGAATTTAGTTTTGTAAAGGGCAAAAAAAATTAAATGGAATATTTTATTTTGTACCAGCTGGGAATTTAGTGTTGTACCATTGTATCAATTTAAGTATTTTGTACTATTTAGTACCACCGAGAAGGTGTAGAATATTTAGTTTTGTACCAAGCAGAAATTTGTTGGCTTCTTTATTTTGTATTAACGACTAAAACCTTTAACACATACTTGGTTGTGTGCATTACAATGGCCGAAGTTTTTCATTTCCCTGTGGTACAACGTAATGGTCGCCCCGCTTATTCTAGGTCTACAGTTAGATATTTTCGATTGGATAATGGTATAAAGCCACGTTTTGTTGAGCACAATGCCCACTATAACGATGTGGTAGACAATTATTTGATGGATAGATATTTGTTTAATAGTCGCTATAACAAATGGTATATGATAGAATTTGTTAAGCATTTATCGCAGGTAGATATTAAGATAGACTTTTTGTCGTTGGTTACTCGTTTAACCGCACACAGTTCTCTTTTCCAATCAGCTACCTTTTTTGCCATGAAAACTAAGGGTAATAGTTATACTGTGATAGCTTTCTTTCGCTATGGGGGAACGCAGGACACTTTGGATGAGTTATTAAAGTTTTGGAATCATGTGTGCGAGTTCAGGCCAAGTATCCAGATTGCAGATTTACCTGGTTGCTTTACACGATGTGGTAAAACTGGCCTTTTTGCGGTATCTCCTAATACCTACCTGTTGGACCTCGCGGTATTTGGAAACTTGGTGAAAAAGAATAACAAATGGTTTTTCTCACAATAAAGCTATACATACAGAATAATCCATTATGGCAAAAAATATACTACTTTCTCCTTATGCTTAGTTGGAGTAGACTTCGATAACAAGAACGATACATTGTGTAAGAATTTCCAATTAATAGTGGTATTGCACTGTACTTATAATAGTCTGTAATAGTGCAGTTTATTTTTCGAATGAGAGTAGGTTTTAAAGGTGTATTGTAGCCTACCAGCAATAATGATCTCTAAGAGAGTTATTAGGTAAAGATAACAATTACACTGCCATTCTGCGAACACATTTATACGATCCAATTTCTCAGATTTAAACAAAGAAAGACCATAGTCTGCCACTCAAAGAAACGAAGGAATAAGCTCAGAATTTCTATACTTTTTTGTGCTATTCAAACCTATTCACTTTTGTACCAACCACAAAAAAAGGGAAGAAGGACCATTATAACAAGCTCACTATTTTTATACCATTTGGTATTACTCTAATAAATTTGGGAGGTCTATTTTGATTTTTGTAACAACCAGAAGAAAAGTGAAGATGATACATTTTATACCTTTGTGACGGATCTTAATATCTACCTGCGATAAATGCTTAACAAATTCTATCATATACCATTTGTTATAGCGACTATTAAACAAATATCTATCCATCAAATAATTGTCTACCACATCGTTATAGTGGGCATTGTGCTCAACAAAACGTGGCTTTATACCATTATCCAATCGAAAATATCTAACTGTAGACCTAGAATAAGCGGGGCGACCATTACGTTGTACCACAGGGAAATGAAAAACTTCGGCCATTGTAATGCACACAACCAAGTATGTATAAAGGTTTTAGTCGTTAATACAAAATAAAGAAGCCAACAAATTTCTGCTTGGTACAAAACTAAATATTCTACACCTTCTCGGTGGTACTAAATAGTACAAAATACTTAAATTGATACAATGGTACAACACTAAATTCCCAGCTGGTACAAAATAAAATATTCCATTCAATTTTTTTTGCCCTTTACAAAACTAAATTCCGTACATATGCCACTCAAATTCATTTATTCTTCCTTTTGACCTCTAAAATAATAATAATAATGATTTAAAATTTAATTTTCCATTTTTCCCTTCTCTCCTTATCTCTACTTAATTAAAAACTATCGTTTCTACTAATACTGTATTTACCCATATGGAACTGTCTCAAAATTATCTAGTCGTTTTCTTTTACTAGATGTAACCGGATAAATTCCAAGATGTGGATAATTTCCAAGTAAAGTTGCCGGATAAAGCAGAAGATCGAGAGAATCGAATTTCTATCCAGCAGAAGTGTTATTTAATATTAATCTTGCTGACCTTGGTCTAAAATGCGTGCCGAAGACCGTAGAAGAAAGAATTTGTTTTCTAATTTCTGGAGTGGGGGTAAGAAGCTTGTTTGTTGTATAAAAGGTATACTCCAATATGGATTACTGAATCGACGCCCTCTAGCGGGTTTTTAATGCTTGCTCCTCTTAAGTTTGCTCCAAATAACCCCAATGAATGGCAGAAAAAAGTATAGAATGCTGATTCTGCTTAGTATAAACTGAATAGGTCACCCAAATTTATTCCTCCTTCGGTTTCCTTTTTTGTCGTTGGTCCTCCATTTTTTTGTTGATACATGAAAAAATAGGCCATCCAAATTTTATTCGTTCTTCACTTCTTTTTCTTATTTTGCTTGGTACAAAAGTGAATAGGTCACACACATTTATCTCTTCGTTTGTTTAAATAGTACAACATGGTCTAGAAATTCTGAGTTAGTTAGAAAATAGTCCTTCTTGCTACAAAATTGGAAATCTCACTCGAGAGACCTTCGTCTGTTTAAATAGTACACTTCTGAGACTGTTAAATTTATCCGATTGTTTGTTTATTTAAATAGTACAAAATGATTTAAAATACGCCGTTATTTCTCATTGGTGCAAAATTGAATATCTCAATCAAATTCACCCCTTCTCTTGTATAAATATTAGAACATGGTCTAGAAAAAATGGCATTTATCATTGGTACAATATTCCTTCGTTTATTTAATTAGTCAAGAAGAGTTAAAATAGACCTTAGCACAAAAAGGCACATAAATTCTGAGGTAGTTGAAATGGCATTTCTCGTTAATAGAAAATTGAGTAGGTTCCCTTTGTTTCTTTAAATTCTCAGCTGGTTAAAATGGCATATCTTGCTTTCTTAGTCTATCCAAATTTTGAATAACCCAAACAGGTACAGAAATTCTAAGCTAGTTAAAAATGGCGTTGTTTTGAGTTTTTTCTCGTTAGTACAATAGCAAATAAGTCACTAAAATTTATTCATTCTTCACTTTTTCCGCTTGGAACAAAAATTGAATAGGTCACAGAAATCTCTTGCTAGCGCCGTTTGCGAGTTATTAAGGCTTAAATATTTGACCTTTGACCTCGAAAGTCAGTACTTTTTTAACATGTACTAGTTGATGACCTATTACTAGATTTGGAAACCGCACCTCAATATGTGAATCCATTTTCGAGTCATTAGGTTTTAAGTACTTTGACCTTTGACCACGATGGTCATTATTTTGGAACTTGTAGTACCTGATGACCAATTACTAAATGTGGAAACACCACCTCAATATTTGGCTCCATTTTCGAGTTATTAGGTTTTAAGTATTTTGACCTTTGACCTCGGTGGTCATTATTTTGGAACTTGTGGTACCTGATGACCAATTACAAGATTTGAAAACACCATCTCAATATGTGGTTCCGTTTCCGAGTGATTAGGTTTTAAGTATGTTGACCTTTGACCTCGATAGTCATTGTTTTGGAACATGTAGTAGTTGATGACCAATTACTAAATGTGGAAACACGACCTCAATATGTGGATCCGTTTTTGAGTGATTAGGTTTTAAGTATGTTGACCTTTGACCTCGATGGTCATTATTTTGGAACTTGTGGTTGCTGGTGACCCGTTACGAAATGTGGAAACACGACCTCAATATGTGGATCCGTTTTTGAGTTATTAGGTTTTAAGTGTCATAGAAAGGGCGTATCCCACATAAACTATAAGACCCAGATAAAAGTAGGTGTGGTATTGGTAATTAGCATGTCCGAAAGCCCCCCTATGCCGAGGTTCATCCAAATTGGATAAAATTGTCATAGAAAGGGCGTATGCCACAAAAACTATAGGATCCAGTTAAAAATAAGTATGATATTCGTACTCAGCATGGTCGAAAACCCACATAAGCCGAGTTTCATCCAAATTGGTTAAAATTATCATAGAAAGGGCGTATCCCACATGAACCATAAGACCCAGGTAAAAATAAGTATGATATTCGTAATCAGCATGTTTGAAAACCCTCATATACCGAGTTTCATCCAAATCGGTTAAAATCGTCATAGAAAGGGCTTATCCCACATAAACTATAAGACCCAGGTAAAAGTAGGTGTGGTATTGGTAATCAGCATGTCCGAATACCCCCATATGCCGAGTTTCATCCAAATTGGATAAAATTGTCATAGAAAGGGCGTATGCCACAAAAACTATAGGATCCAGTTAAAAATAAGTATGATATTCGTACTCAGCATGGTCGAAAACCCACATAAGCCGAGTTTCATCCAAATTGGTTAAAATTATCATAGAAAGGGCGTATCCCACATGAACCCTAAGACCCAGGTAAAAATAAGTATGATATTCGTAATCAGCATGTTCGAAAACCCTCATATACCGAGTTTCATCCAAATCGGTTAAAATTGTCATAGAAAGGGCGTATCCCACATAAACTATAAGACCCTGGTAGAAATAAGTGTGGTATTCTTTACCAGCATGGTCGATCCGGAAATGTAAATGTTTCTGCGCATGCGTGTTATTTGTACTAAATCGGATTTGGCATACGCAACCAAGTGTGGGTGTATACTATGTTATTTAGGTGATGAAAAATAGGTCATAGTCTTTTATGACCTGCTTGTTGCACGTAGTCTGCTCTATTGAACCGGAACCAGCACTGCAACCGGAACAGTCTGTAGTCTAGTGTAATTTTTCTGCGCATGCGTGCAATGTGTAATTAATTGGAAATTTAATTTTACTGCGCATAAGCAATCAAGTGTGTGTGTTGTTATTTTTTTTACTCTCTGCTCTATTATGTTGCTATAAAGTGCTCGTAAAAGAGAACGGGGGTGTTATGTCTTATTTTATGTTTCTGCGCATAGCCGTAATCTGCCCCTGAACCGGAACAGTCTGCGGTCTGCTTTGTGTGTGTGTCTGTGTGTGTGTGTGTTGTTATATTTTTATTCTCTGCTCTATTATGTTGCTATAAAGTGCTCGTAAAAGAGAACGGGGGTGTTATGTCTTATTTTATGTTTCTGCGCATAGCCGTAATCTGTCCCTGAACCGGAACAGTCTGCGGTCTGCTGTGTGTGTGTGTGTGTGTTCTGGTACCATTGATATAGAGAGCGGCAGTTCTGCTCCGGCGGAATCGGAACAGTTTTGCGCATATGCGCAGTAGGTCAAAAATTGGTCTCCATTCTCTGCTATGTTGAAAAAAGTGCTCATAAAAGGGGACGAGTGCACCCCTACTATGTTAGATAGTCTTATGTTGTATGTGCTATGTTATGTGTTCGTAGTCTCTGTGTAATTTCTGCTATGTTAAAAGTGCTCATAAAAGGGAACGAATCTTATGGGGCATGTGCGCGGTACGTGAGTCCAGTGGGCGGGGGCCCGGCTCCGACCAATGAGCGCGGTACTCCTAAAAGACCGTGCGCGTGGTCCGCCAATCGGCGTTAAGGGGGCGAGGTCCGACGCCAACCAATCGGCGTGGTCCGGCGCCAGCCAATCAGCGTGAACGGGGCGGGGGTCCGCCGCCAGCCAGTCAGCGCAGTAGATAGGAGGTCATAAAAGAGCGTGACCGGGGGCGTGGCCGGCGCCGACCAATCAGCGTCAAGGGGCGTGGCCGGGGGTGTGGCCTGCACCGACCAATCAGCGTGAAGGGGCGTGGCCAGCCAATCAGCGTCAAGGGGCGTGGCGGGGTCACGTGACCTGCGCCAGCCAACCAGCGTCAAGGGTTTACGCATGCGCAGTAGGAAAAAAACTCCCCCAAGTGTCCCCTCCCTACTGGCATGCACCCAGCGTCATAAGGACAATTAGGAAGCTACTTGAAAAAAAGTAATAGCGAGCTCCGGTTGAGAAAGCCAGCATTAACGGCGAGGGTACTCGATGTACTGAGCACTCATCACCCCCACAGTTATGAGTGCCACAAACAGACTTTTAAGCCATGACACCCGAAAGGGGATATTTTTGTAAACATTAATTCAATCATAGTATTCAGCATTCTGAGATTTAAATTTTTATTTTGTGTTATCGTTACGCAACTGTGCTTTTTTCGTAATTATATCAAAAATTCTAGCAGTTTCGTTTTGCTCCACTATAAAGACGGAAGTATACAACAATTTGTAATTTTCATTCTTTACAACAGAAAAAAAAAACTTCTATATAATGCATCACGATCGTATGAGCTTGTATAAGAAACGGAAAGTGCAATTCGAACTACGAGAGACATGTGAGTTCAAACCTAACTCGATTGATGACGCAACTGAGACTATAGTTAATAAAAGGTGATAGTTTGATTTGAGTTTAGCATTCCCTTCTGCACCGAGAGTTTTGAGAAGTGGTCCTACAACTTAATGTGCAGCTATAGTATTATGGAGAATAAGCTCATCATAAGAATGTAAGAGGGTCGTGTTATAAAATGTCAATTAAAGTTGGTCTTGTGAAAGGTAATAAAGCATTTCATATATTTGAAACAATTATTGTAGTAGTAAAATATCTATTTGTTTAGATAATGAACGTGATTTTCTTTGTTTAACATGGCAGTCCAAGCAAAATGTAATCTATAGGCTATATACAAAATAAAAGTGACTACTTTTGTGACTTAATAACTCTTGAACCACCCAATCAATCACAATCAAATTTTCAACATAAGATGAGTTCCAGCCTGGGATGGTTTTTATTATTTCATTTTAGCGGTACTAAGTAAGGGAAGGGGAGGGGGATTAATTTAAAAATGATTGAAAAATACCGATATTAATGTCGAATCCATAGCTTTAAGTGTCGTTGAGATGAACAGTGACACTTCCGATGTCGTTTAAATCCAAATTCAGCTCTGCAAATTGGAGGAAGGAATGGGTATATATATATATATATATATATATATATATATATATGTACATATGTGTACCTTTGTCTTCAAAAGCGAATTGCACTTTGTGGCAACGTCGCAGATAAAGAATCATTGATTAGATCTACCAATGCCGATTCTTGCCAGATGACAGTTAAGTCAATCATAGGCGTCTCTAGCATATTAAAATTGGGGGTCGGGGACGACTAGAATGCTAGTAGACCTCAACTAAAGTTATGTGAAAATTATGAGTAAACTGAAATCTACTTTACTAATGACATCCGCTCTTTCTAGCCTTAGCAACACGGTTCATCATAATTTTCTTCCATGACTTTTAGACTACTTGCCGAAAAAAATTATGTTTGTATATAATATGGTTATTAGGTTATTTCTTCACCTTGACATTCCTACCGTTGAATTCCTACTCAGTTTTCCTAAACGCATTTGCAGCAGTGTAGTTTTATAGTTCTCATATATTTTGATTGTTTAGCTAACAAAATCTTAACTATCTGAAAGAAGTCTTATGATGATGCTTGATTTGATTGTGAATTTCGATTTTTTAAATTTTTTTCTTCTTCTGCGTTCTTAATGAACTCAAAAGGTATATTATCTACCTTTTTGTTCTTCATTTCGCTGTATGTTTTTGAACTTCTCCAATGAACCATCCTCGTTTACTTCATTTTCCGTTTTAATGTCTAAAATGTACTGTTTATTCTTGCTGTCATCCGACTCCTCAATGTATTCTTTCCATCTTCTTCAAACTCAATTCACTCATTAAACACTCATTTCTATCTTTAGTTTATATATTGTCATAGTAGTTGTCCCTTGCTGTCCTTCTACAGTATTCGCATGAAATTTACTCTCATATATAATATTCAAATTTCTCTATCTTTTAAAATTCTTTTTGGTCACCTTCGCTTCTATTGTAAATTTTCGTCCTTGTAGATTTCCCTTCTTAATTTGCAGATAAACTTTCTATACATCCTTTCCTCCCCTTATCCAGTTTCCCTTTGTCGTGGAAACCAATTGTTGCTGGTTAAGTAATGAAAAACTTATGTGCCTGAGCAGATACTACTTTGACTAACCAAGAAGCGTAACTTTAAAAATAAATAAATAAATAAATAAAATCCTGCTTTCAAAGTGACATACGTCAGGCGGACATTCTATTCACGTGAACCTAATGTTTAAGAACAGGCATAACTTTAAATTGTTCTGCCTATATTTTTACTTCTTCCACATATATCTAAATACTTTCAGCATTGATCCATTTATCTCGTACTCAGAATATTTGGGGGACGCGTCCCCTCTTTAGACCGCCAGAGACGCCCGTGAAGTCAATAGACGTTGATAGTAGCACCAATTATTATCTTAACAATCGATATAACTGTTTGATGGATTTGTAGAGCGATGCTAATGCTCCAAATTAATATGCGATGTTGCCACATAGTGAAATATTTATTCCCCATACCAGCTGAGGGAGGCCCCGAAGAGCATTCCATCATATAAGATTTTCCCTTTATTTTGACCTGCAGAATAGTGTTCTGTAGTTTGTGGGTGCCATTTTTAGGACATCCGATATACTATATATAAAAATAACCGATAGTAGTGTCGAATCCATAATTTTCGGGGTCCCTTAGACGAACAGTGACACTTCCGATGATGTTTAAATCTTCTAAGTCCAGCTCCCATTAGTGCTCTTAAAGGGGATGGTGACTTAAAAATTATTGAAAATGATCGATATTAGTGTCGAATTCATAGTTGATTGATGACAGTATTTTTGCCCTATATGTCCAAAATGAAACTTATTCTCCCCGTGCAAAGAACGGGCATTCTAGTAGCGAACAATAAATGAGAAATTGTAAAATTTAAATTTCCTATCATTCAAATACATTCTTGCTGCTATCTACTGTGTTATCTGGTAGGATATTGAATAACTCTGATTCAGCAGGAAGGAAATTAAATATAGCATTGAAGTTGACTGTGAAGAGTTTCTCTGCATAGCAAGTACTGAGGTTATATGATAAGATCTGTTGTTTAAAGTGAAATGTGGATCACTATTCGAGTTTTATCCAATGTTTGATATACACCCTAATGATTGAACCCGCGAACACGCATAAAAAGCACGAGTGTTGGCCAACTAGCTACGAATGGATATGCCACACAACGATTCAAATTGAATAATAAAAGCAAAAAATGATACTACTTACACATTTTATTTATTTTATACTATTTACTTTGAGACTAGATCGGGACTGAGACCACTTTTGTCAAAAGAGGCGAAACCGGAACTGCAGCCTCGTGTGTATACCATCCCTACCCGAACTCCTTCAAATTCGACGATTCTTTAAAAGAGCTTTAGTCTAAAAAAAAAAACTATAATTTAATTTAGAAAGTTTTAATGATTTTTTATGATCAATTTTATATCAATTTGCGATCATTATTAGCGAATCATTCATATAGGTATTGAGAGTAATCAATAAATCACCATAAATCATCACCAGGACTGTTGTTCACACAGGTGGTGTCGGATACAACTATATGTAAAATTTGAATGGCTGATGCCATGAATGATAAGAACGGTACCATGTTTTGTTAAGCTTATTTCTACTGTATGTGCCAGATAAAAAGGAAAGACAACCATATATTTGAAGTTTTTTTAGGGTACACAGACAGTAGAGCCTACAAACAATGAAAGCAAATATTATCTACTCTAAATGCACTAGCTCATTCGTAACACTTGAGCAAGTGACAAGAGAGCGTTGTTTTTTTATAATAAGAAAAAAAAGAAAAAGAATGAAAAAACAACTGACATAGTTTTCTTGAAACATTCATCGTAAAGGGAAATTCAAAAGATTTAAGAACACAAAGGGAACATTTAACTTGATGATACAACATCTATTTTTTCACTCCCGTCAGTAACAAAAATGCAGGCGTGTAAAATATTTGTTCTATTTTCATGTATTGAACCAACAACTTGCCACATGGAAGGAGTCCCCCCCCTTCCGCATTATGAAACCTTTTGCTGTGATTTTTCCGTTTCCCGACTATCCACTACCGATTTCTTCACACAACTGGATACTTGAGATGATACTTGAGAGTTTACAGAAGCCACATGGATCACAAGCACTTTTGAAAGAGACACCTGTGAAAAAGGGGTAAAGGATCATCGGGTTAATGATCCCTAATAGTACCGCAGTGACTAAATGCTAAAGGTATAACATCTGGTGATATTCGTCCTTTGTTCAATGGCAGGAAATTTCATGTGAATTTTATAGTGTACAACGCGGGGTTTGAGCTTTATTCTACCTTTCTTTTGCGTTTTCATTACATGGGTTCCTCCATTATAATTCACTGTACATCATTGTTGTTCTTCATCTCAATGGGAGTAAAACAAAGATGTTGAGGACTCATGCTTAGTTTAGAGGTTAGAACGCTTGCCTTCGGCGCACGTAGCCCTAGGTTTGATTCCCACGTGATACGAAAAAAGTGGTCTGATTCCACAATAATAAGTAGGTTCACGTCTCCTTCAGCCACCACGGCGTAAGAGTGGGACGTTAAACTCAAACAAACCAAAAACAAAAATAGGTTAAGCTTTCATTTCATGTCGAGTTTTCTTCAATTATGAGTTTTATTTTTAAAAGTAGTGTACTTAATCCGTAGTTTTAAACACAACTTACGAGTAACGAGTAAGTTCTATGCTTAATTCTATGTCTAAAATCCGTCGATCGAGTTTTTCATTGCTGCAATGTTTTGAAATATTTTTCATAAAATTTATTCTACCTGTGCGAATAGCGGGCATCATAGGCGCCGACTTCAGGGGAAGAGGGCAGGACACTTTTGCCCCCCCCCAATATTTAAAGGTGGGGTCATCGCCCCCCAATATAATCCAGTTTAGGAAAAAGTAACAAAGAGGAGAACTGTCGTAAACTTCGTCGTACCTGTAATTCAATATTAGGAACAATCTTCTTATTCGATACAAAACGCCACTTCCAAAGTTGTGTTTAATAGAGCACTGAAGCTTCAACTAACACTATCGCAGCACTGATATGACAAGGGACGATCAATGTGGTGCGCAAACTTGCAGTGAAGTTCCCAAATTTTGAACTTGAATTTGTTTTAGGCAAATTTGATTTAGGTCTTGAAATTCGCAGCGGAACGGATGGAGCGGACCGAGATCCTTTGGGAGAGGGGCTTTTATCCAGCACCTGATAGAAAACGTCTGAATATGATGATATATTTATTCATTGTTGGCACCTCCCCCCCCGATCGGCGCAAATCCGTCTTCAACATTGAGCGGGAAGGGTAATATATATATATATATATATATATATATATATATATATATATATATATATATATATATAAGCAATGTTCAAAATATTTATGAAATTCAAAAACAATGTTGTGGAGGATCAGGGGAGCAGAGTTGTCTTCAGTGGCGTATAGGGTGCTATCGGGCTCAAGATCGCCCCGTAATAAATATGTTAGTTTTTCGCATTCCACTTAGAACAATAATCAATAATCCTTCTTAGCATTTCTAAGAATTTCATTGACTTTCCATTTTCTTATGCTCTTTGTTCAGAAATAATGCTGTATTTGCCAAATTTCATATAATGTAAGAATTGCGTTCTATTTTTCTTTCTTTTGTCCTTTCTAATTTTCTGTTTCTTTTTCTTGATGTTACTATCTTTGGTTTCGCCTTTCATACTTTATCGCCCGTTGTTAGTTGTGATTCAAGTCGGCCGTCATCAGTAACACCTAAACTAACAGGAGTTGATAAGCGAAACTGGTGTTCCACACCAACTTGCGTGGATATCAACATAAGGGAACTTTAGTTATTATAACAAAGGAAAAAATATATCGTTTTGTTATTTTAAAAAGAAGAAAATGTTTGAATTAAAGAAAATCAAAACGGGGGAATAATTAACCTAGAAAATTAGGTAGGCCAAGAATATACTTCCTTTTTCTTCTATGGATAGAATAAAAGGTGAGATTCACTCCTAAGTTTTTGTATTATACCATATAGAATTTATCGGTCTGCAATTCTTGCCATTGAAATTTCAATTCATGCATAAATTAAAATACATTTAATTCTCAAACTCAGGTGGGCAATTGCCACTTCCTTCCCTGTGTTGGGCGTAGCCCCTCGAAACCAAATCCTAAAGGCCCCACTGGTTGTGTGCAACATTGCGAGGTGGGCAGATTTGAGACTTATTCTAGGGAAGGGAGATGAAATCCATATTACGGTAAAGGGCCGCAGTGGCTCAGTGGTAGAGCGTTCACCTCTGATGCATCGGGTCCCGGGTTCAAACCCTGCTCCCGCAACGTGCACTTTGTAGTGGACAAACACCATGTGCGTGGGTTTATTCGCGGTTCTCCCGTTTCCTTCCACTTTCTTCGTTCCACCATTTCATTCATTTCTCATTATCACAGTCTCCTTTAGCACAGCCAGCATAACCATGGGACATAAAACTCAAAGATTTTCATATTACGGTAGATGAATCTGATTTCTGTGATGAACACGTTGTAGAGTATATTATATATTAGGCGATGTAGATGAAGTAGTAGTAGTACACATCCGCATTACAAATCACTGCCGTGAACGCATTCTGAAATCTTAATACATGAATATTTATAATTGGTATGTTTCCAATTAGGCATCAACAATTATCCACGTTAAAATTTTGGACACTTGTTTTATAATAATATAAATAATGACTTCCCCAAAACTATGAAGAAAGAAAATTATGTATGACGCAACAATACTCTTATTTGAGCAAAATGATGATAATCTCAACAGCATTACAGGAACCGTTACAGAAATCTGACACGTGTCATATACACTTTAGTTAACAGATGTATCCTTAAGATTACGGAGAAAATATTCCAGCAATGAAATTCTTTTCTTTACTTACAAAGCATGAGTAGATCCTTAGGCTGATACTACAAATAGATGAAATGCGCGTTTACTGAAAAGATGGGTTCTACTGACGTAGGGTAGTCTATATACTCTTCGTGTGCTAGGGTCTAGGAGAGAGGAGGAGATAAGATTTCACATCAGGTTACGTCACGCACAGTCGCACACCTTCATTTTCATTAGAAATGGAAATGCCAAAATAAATCAATTGGACACAAATCATCACACTTATCTGCAAAAAGCACTTTTAAAAACGGATTATAGGGGGAGCCTCCAGTTCCAATGTTGGGGGACATGTCTCCCAATTTCCCAGGGATTTTTGCCCGTACCTACAGCTGAGACAATTTTCCAGAATGAGGAGAAGGGCATATTCTCCTCTGGCATTTATTGCAATTTGTGCTCAAGTAGCGGATGTGGAATTAATACATATTGATGAAACTACTAAACGCACTACAGCACGAAGTTCAGTTTGAAATACTACAGAATGCGATTCTTTCTTATATATATATATATATATATATATATATATATATATATATATATATATATATATATATATATATACCGGTAAAAGCTAAGAGAAATAAATTCCATCATACATTCCTTTATGGCAGACGGACACAAATCATAACACTTATCCCAAAAAGCACTTTTCACGTCAGATTATTGGGGGGACTGTCCCCCAAGTCCAAGATTGGGAGACATGTCCCTCTCATCCTCCCGGGATTTGCGCCATGCCCCCCAATATTTTCTTCAAGTCGGCGCCTATGAGTGTTACATTCCTTTATTTTCATCTTTTTATTAAGTCATCTGGGGCATGATGTGTGTGTGTTTGGTATAAGTTATTATTAATGTCTGTATAACATGAATTATGATATATTCTTATTAACACTCCTAAAGGCAATATTTAGATGCATGTAGCAAATTCCTTAGTGTGTCGAATTTTCAACAGCTTCTCTCTCCCTACTATGTTCTAAGAAATATGGGTATATTTTATAGGTTTTAAAATATATCACCGATAAAAGCGTCAACCAGAATAGCTATAGCGCGAATTCCATTGCAATCAGTACAATAATTTCCAACTTACAAAGGTGCACAAGTATACACAATTTTGAATCAACCTTTTATCTTATCGGTGTCATTATGAGGTTTCACTGTATATTATTATTTTATATCATTCTTTTTTCACGACGTAGCATTCATATATCACACAGCTGGAAAACTGGGAATATAGTTCTGTATAGTTAATGAGACCATGTAATTAATACATTCGTTTAATGTATCTTTTAATGTCTTTATTACTGATGTTGAACAATAAATCACATTTTACTTATTTTTGCATAAAACGTGATATTTGATATACTTCTTAGTAGATGTAGCAAATATGTTCCTCAGGGATATTGCTATTTCAAGAATTTCAAACCAAAGTATTCTAAAATCAATACCTTGTATTTTTCTGTAAACATAAAGTATGTAAACGAATTAAATTATGTACGGCTGTATTTTCTAGTTTTCTTGTATTGCTGATAAAACATTCTAGTCCTGGATTTGTGTGCTGTAATATACATCTCTATTGCAGTACACAAATGGCATGTCTGTTACAGCATAAATATTCATGAGCCAAGTGAGTTTAAATCATAAGTTCTGTAAAAGGAGCTTCAATTCTTCCCAGATTCCGTATGCAATAAATAAACTCTTTCTTGTAATCTTTGGTGACTTTGCCATTGCACCCTCGGTATTCATATCTCCCTCACGTAAGAAATCCGTCTGGCTATTCGAGGCCACGGTGGCTCAGTGCTAGAGTGTTTACTTTGGTGTATGGGGTCCCGGGTTCGAACCCTGCTCCCACCAAGTAAACTTTGTGGTGGACAAACACCGTGTGCGTAGGTTTCCTCGTGAATCTCCCGTTTCCTCCCACTTTCCTCATTCTGCCATTTCATTTATTTCTCGTCATCACCCTCTCCTTTAGCCTAGCCGAAATAACCTTGGGACGTAAGATTTCATTTCATTTTTCCGGCTGGCTATTGGCCCTCTAACGCCCCTTTTCCTCGTTAATAATACTTCTGTGTAATTTGCAATCGCGGAAAATAAGCTTCCACAGATTCTAAACATCTCATCTCAGTCTCTACTGTGAAGGCACGGAAAATTCTGGAGTGCTAGATGTTAATAGAACGACGTCATAATTCTATCTTTTCAATCGATTAAATTTGGAAGTGGTAAAAACAAAGTAATATGGAAATCAAAGAATCGGAACAAAACTCTCCCAAAAGACAGAATCTACTGCCATGATGGCTTGTAGTTAGGGATGGACATGGCGAATCCGAGCGAGTTTTCTTTCAATTCCACTCGAGAGCTCGGCTCGGAAAATTTATCCAACTCGACTCGAGTCAAATCCTGTGTAGTTTGAAGTACACTGGATGGGCGGATATATGAAGAGGAAAAGGATCACACGCGAGCATTTTCTTTGTTCAAGGGAAGCATACAAGGAGGAGTTCGGACCTTCAGCACAGAGGTCACATTCGACCTTTAGGTTGGGCAAGGATTAAGAAAGAAAGAGGCTCTAGCCTAAAAGAGTAACTATCATCCCAGCATTCACCTGAAGGGACTGAATAAATCAGGAAACCCCTCAGTCAGGATGTCTTACCGGAGCAGGGTTCTTGCCAACCTCGACCTACTAAATAACGCGTGGCAGGCAGAGTGATCTCTACTCCACCGGCTGAGTGATTACATGCGACTTCAATATTCATGGCAGTACCGTTAGCACTCATAAACAAGAGGAAGGGGCAAATACAAAAAAAATTAAATTAAAAAAGGGTGAATTTTACTATAGATATGTTTATTAAAACGTTGATATTTAGTTATGATAATAACAGAAAATATAGAAAAAGAAATATCTGTCTACTGAGCAATGACCATTACTATCTAAATAGAAGTGGCCTAATAGATCAAAGAATTTGTCTTCAGAACAACAACTGGTAGTTAAATGTTAATTCGTACTGTTCTCCAGTGTTGGATAAAGGGAAAATGTCTGCCTATTAAACGGTTTATTCGTTTCACAATAAATGGAATTTCAACGTTGAATCAACGTATGTATTACTAAAGTTTGTGGTGACGCCAGTGCCGTGAACATTGAAGTGGGATGTGATCCTTCATCCTTCATATGCTCGTCTCTTCATCTTTCATCTTTCTTGGTTCAGAATACTTCAAACTACCCCGTCTTTCATCCACTTTGTCCATTAATGGCGTGGCGTGGTAACGCTACATTATTCTTTAATTGAGCGCTACACAACTGTAGAGCAGAGATGTTTGGTCCAATTTGAAATATTGCAACCTTTTAGACCGAAAACCTATAATTTCCAGTAACATTGCTCTCTTATGTCTCATCACTTTTTCATATCTTTAATCGCTATCTAGATGGCCTGTGCAACCAGACTTATGGGGCACTGTTTATTTATACAGTACACTCACATCCTATATAATATACTGTATATACGGGGATAATGTGTGCAGATGGACGTTTGTTGTTCATGAAAGTAATAATACTTCAGATGTTTTTAATAATATTGAAAACAAATCTTTTACAAAGCCTGTAACACATTGTTGGAAATCCCTGAGAAAATGAATCGTTGCAGAATGTTAAGCAGCAAGCAGGGGTGCAGCTGCACTGCAACATAAAAAATACTTATTCCTTGTCCACTTTGTTGAAATGATCTGAATATTTTCTTAAAGAAACGTAGCATTCAGAAAACAATGCTCTGAATAAGTAAATTTCTCAAAAAAAAAAGAAAAAGAAAAGAAAAGAAAAGAAAAAACGAAAACAGTAAATGAAAAATTAAAGTCGGGGTGCACATGCATTCAATTGGTGGTAGTTGGTTTAAAATGAATGAAAATAAGTTTTATATAATTTCAAACTTAGTTTTAAATTCTATATAAAAGTGCACTCAAGGTACTCGTATTAGTAACTCCTGAATCAAAAGGCCACCCTAAAAAAATAACTATATGCATGTGAGGGAAATGCATGATAATAAAGTGTAACAGTTTCAAAAGTTTCAATTCTGTAAAAATGCTCCAAAGAACCCTGTCATAGTGTTTCTGAGGTCAACTTAAAAATTTTAAGTGATAACTGTTGCAAAAAGTAGTGTTTTCTAATTCTCGAAGTTAAAAAAGTTACTTCGGAGTCTGAGGGAGAAGCCCCGAGAGGAGCTTCGGGGACGAAACCCACAAGCGTAGAAACATGGAATATGAGGGCCTATACCTACGCTTGGTTCGTCGGTGTCCGGGTCAGGGATCCTTGCTGCGGATTATCGGGGTTCTACGGTAATAGATTTTCACACTATTCTTCCGAGTTCATCCGCAGGTTAGTAAGCACTGTGTTAGCTTTTTCTCGAACTACTGGGAAAGAATCCTATTTACAAAATTTTAGCTCGATTTTGCTACATACAGCGATGTTCGTCAGACGATATTTCAGATTGTCTCGTGTTGTCTCAGAGTAATGCAGTCTCGTCTCGTTTTCGGGATGTGACGAGATGTGAGAATTGCCCTTTCTCGGGAGCAACACTAAAATTATTCCACATTACTGCTTACTTTTTCATAGCTTTCGTTTTCGAAACAAATCTATGATCTATAAATGTGCTAAAAGAAATCTATGATCTATAAATGTGCTAAAAGGAGCCGCACGGGTGAACGAAGTATCAAACTCGATTCGACTCGAAACTCGACCTAAAAAGTGTGACTAGAATACAGAAAATTTCTTTGCCTCGGCTGAAAACTCGACTCGTGCCCATTCCTATTTGTAATAATCTGTCAGTCTTCTAAGGCTATTCGTGGTATTTCTCGTGCCTTAACCGGCCTCTGGGGCCGCGATTGTGCACCATTTTGTGTAAAAGTAAACAAATCACTATTTTGGCAAGTTATCCTTAAATATTCACGAATATAACCACAACTAGGAATTCAGAATACATGTGTGTATGGTTTTGTTCGGAAAGTTTGTCCGTGCTGAGGATAATGACGTATAATACACGACCCACATGACTACACCAGCAAATCAATTTGTAGTTGTAACTATATTTTCGGAATGTGTATTTTCAGTTCTCCGAGAAGTATTGAAACCCTTGCAAAATAGTCCAAATTGTTTGAAGTTTCAGTTTTCCTGAAATTATTTGTCTTTCCTCAAGAGAGTAACACATAAATAGGTGATTATATTACGATAATTATCGAACGATCCATGGACCCTCGAAAACGGACATTTTTCTTGTAAATATACGCTGATAGAAGAATTCTTAAAGGAATATTCCACATGTAGCCCAGTCAATGAAGGTAAAAATAAGCTAGATGTCGGAAGTAATTCCCGGAGAGCTCATTTTTTTCCTGTTGATAGACTATGATGAGACATGTAATTTCCCAAAAGTCCCCGGTTCTCCCCCTTGTGCTTTCCCCCCAGCCCCCCTTAAAGGTGAATTTGCCGTCTCTCAGAAAATTAGCCATAACTCCGAAACCAGTGGAGCAAATGCTTCGCAATTTTTTTATCTTCTTTGTCTAATGTTAAGCTACAAAAAAGGTGTCTCTCATTTTTCTGGAAAAATGTATATTTTCGTGGCAATTGTGTCTTAAAAAGAAAACAACAGTTTTTGGCGGGGAAGATTCCCTTTAATTTTTTTCTACGACGTAAAGTAAAAAAATGTTTCAAATGAAAGTTTTAGATCGAAGTCTAAGCTTTAAAACGAGGTATATTATGATAGTATTTATTTGACACATAACGAAAAAAATAACAAAAATATGCTCCACCGGGTCAGCGAGCCTCAGTGCTGGTGTAATCCGATGAAATAGTACAGTGAGCTCAGAAATCTTAGTAAGAGCACAGAAGAGTTATGCACAATTTTTTACCCGATAAACTTAATTTGGACCGGAGGTATAAAGAAGCAACCTGGCTGGAATGGGCTTATGAACATTATTTGCAGCACGAAGCATTATTCTGAATCTACATGTGTTATGGCAGTACCATTTATAAACTTAGACCCAAATAATATGTCTACCATCTATTCTGTTTTATCTTTTGCTGCAGATCAATGTAGAAAAAGAAATCAATCTTCCATTGCTACGTTTGACCAACCATTGTATCTGAAAGCAACAGAAATCGTAGAAAGGTCAGATCCTAATAGTGACTTATCAAAGATTATTCTTAGGTTAGGTGGATTTCACCTTTTAATGTCTTATATGGGATCAGTGGGCCGCATAATGGAAGGAAGTGGCTTACAAAATCTATGGGAAACTGTTAATCACATGTTAAGTGAGCATGCATATTCTAGAGGAATAAGAGCTTATTGTTTAACTGCAGCGGCTCTCATTACGGTAATGAGGGAAGAATATCCTAAGATTGAAGAGGACTGCAATAAACTAGAAGACATATGTCAGCAGTTTATTGACAAGAAACTGGATTTCTAGCAAATTAACCTGGATGATGAAGTTACAGAAACTGTTTTAAACATTGAAACAAATTTTGAAGAGATAAAATAAAATCTAGCAGGACAGCAAAGCTTTGGCTAAATCTAATTAAGTGCATAGATCTTATGTTGAAATTTATATTTGCAGAAAGAACTGGCAACTGGAACATGCACTTGAGTACAGTAGTAGACATGCTTCCACACTTCCATGCTGCAGGCCACTTGCCCTATGCTAAATTCGTGCATTTATATGCTCAGCATATGTTGAAACTCGAATCTAAACTATCAACAGAAGAATACGAATTATTTACCAAACAAGGTTATTTTACCGTTCGCAGGAATGGGAAATATTGGTCAGGAACTTGGACAAACATGATAATAGAACTGCGGGAATCAAGGTTAGAAAGAGATAACAAGGATATTGAGAAATTTACATTTTGGCTGAGACAGCACAACTCTTTTACCAAGCTTTCAGAGGATCTCGGGTCTTTACATTCCGGCTTTGTGTCAAATGATAGTGTTAACAGTGACAAAGTT
The DNA here is from genome assembly GCF_964235325.1 of Thermobia domestica. Lineage (NCBI taxonomy): Eukaryota > Metazoa > Arthropoda > Insecta > Zygentoma > Lepismatidae > Thermobia > Thermobia domestica. Next base: position 267,561,363 of record NC_137460.1, on the reverse strand, counting down.
TATGAAGTGGGTTAGGCAGCTATGGAAAAAATGAGAGGTAAGAGTTTTGGAGAGCTAAAATTGAAAAGAAAAGACATGGTAATTACTCAAACCAGTCATAAGTCTGTATCGGTTCGATCATTAAAAGCGAACATAAGCCCACAACAGCTTTTTAATAGAATTTTATGTGTATGTGACAGCCCCAATAAACTGAAAATGTATTTGGAATATGAATTGTCTTCTGTACCTCCATCGATTTTTGATGATACTTATCTTCAGAAAGGAACTAAATCGTCTATAGTTAAAGCATTTTCAGAAGGAATCGTTGAGCAACCATGCTTAGAAGATGCTGGGATAGTTATCGATGGAGGTTTCCTTCTTCATTATGTTTCATGGCTTAAGGATGCTACATATGGAGATATTGTTAGGAACTATTGCTCATTTGTACTTGTACCAAGTATGGAAATAATTGTATGGTGGTGTTCGATGGTTATCCAGAAGAGGCGACTACGAAGGATGAAGAACACCAAAGGAGGCCACTGAAATATTCCTCATGCGAAATACAGTTAGACAAAAATACTAAATGTGTCGTAAAAAAAGAACCTTTTCTTTCTAACAGAAAGAACAAAAATAAATTGATTGAATGCTCATGTAAAGAGTTGGAAAAGGTTGGATTAGCAGCAGTTATAGCTGAAGAAGATGCTGATACTTTAGTGGTGCTCCCCCCTTATGTCTATGACGCACCCCCCAATTGTCTATCCGTAGGTGTTCTTCCATGAAAAAATCTTCTTTTCGATTAATTTTTACCCCCCTCAAACATATTTATATAGATTTTTAACCCCCCAAATATTTCAATTACGCAGTTTGCGTCATAGCCCCCCTTTATGGGCACCCCTGAATACTGAAATTGTAAGGACTGGAATTGAAAAACTTGATACCTTTTCCAGAGTGATTGTTGTTGTAAATGACACGGACATTTTAATATTGCTAGTTGCATTAGCACCAGAGAGGAGACCCATTTTCTTTCGAAAAGATGTTGAAGGAAAGAACCCGTCAAGCACTTGTTTTGATATCGATAAATTCAAAAGATCCAACAAAAATATAGACAAACTTCTCCTTTTTGCCCATGCTATTTCTGGCTGTGATACAACTTCGTCATTTTTTGGAATTGGAAAAACAAAAGCAGTTAAATTAATTTTAAAAAAAGACACACACACACACAGAGGCAGAATGTTTCCTGCAAACAAGATGCATCAGAAGATACTCTTGTCGAGAATGCAGAAAAGTTTGTTCTTTCAATGTACGGGCTAAGTACATATTCAACTTTAAACGAAGCTCGTTATTTCAGATTTACAAGACTAACTGCAAAGACATCTTTGAAGTCAAACTTTGATTTAGCTAAATTACCACCGACCTCAGAAGCGTGTCGTCAGCACCTCTTCAGAGTGTACTTACAGGTGCAATTGTGGGTATGGAACAAACTTAATCCTACTGATTGGGGGTTGGAAACATGAATATATCAAAGAAAGTGATGGAAAAAGAAGAGTCTTAAGACCGATACTAAGTATGAAACCTTTTGCTCCTGATGACCTCCTAGCAATAATTTCATGCTCTTGCAAGGCAGCGTGTGGAGATTATTGTCGCTGCAGAATATCTGACTTTACCTGTTCAGCTATGTGTGAGCACTGTAATGGGTTATCATGCAACAATGTACCTCAATACAATGAAGATTTTGAAGATCAATTACACGAATAATCTGGCTTCATTTTAAAATGAATATTAGAAAACATTGCACACAGTATTCTTAGGTTACAGTGCTGGGTGGGTGGTCCGTGATGCTGTTCTTGTTATGAATTTATTTAAAAGTATAGAAATTAAAATAAACTCATAATATAAGAAAGCTGACGGTTGTTGCCAGTCCGGGACACGGCGGGTCCACAGGTGGTGGATAATGGAAAGCCCAATAAGAGGGTAGGGAATAGTCCCTCCGAACCAAAACTGGCATTTTCTGATCTTATTCCTATGAGGCTTGAAGCATATTCTTATGACGTTCAAAGCTACATTACTCAGCTCTGGCTTTACGTACCGTGACAATATATACCTCGTTTTAAAGCTTAGACTTCGCTCTAAAACTTTCATTTGAAACATTTTCTTACTTTACCTCGTAGAAAAAAATTAAAGGGAATTTTTCCCGCCAAAAAACTGTTGTTTTCTCTTTAAGACACAATTGCCACGAAACTATACATTTCTCGAGAAAAATGAAAGACACCTTTTTTGTAGCTTAGCATTAGGCAAAGAAAATAAAAAAAAATTGCGAAGCATTTTATCCACTGGTTTCGGAGTTATGGCTAATTTTCTGAGAGACGGCAAATTCACCTTTAAGGGGGGCTGGGGGGAAGCACAAGGAGGAGAACCGGGGACTTTTGGGAAATTACATGTCTCATCATACTCTATCAACAGGAAAAAAATCAGCTCTCCGGAAATTTGTTCCGACACAAAACCTATTTTGACTGGGCTAATGGCCTTACGCTTCTCTTTAAGTCCAATTCCACTTTGAAACTCTTAAGTAACAAACCAATTTGGCCGTAGAAATAACAATGGAAATGAAGATAGTTTTGAAAGTAATCTGTGTAATTTGAATTTCGTTATCTTTTGTTCCATTCTATTATTTTTATATCTGCATCTTTAAAGAATTATAAATGGGTGACGATAAAACTCTATATTATGAGAATTCAACTAGACAATAATACATTATAATTCATTTTAGAAACAAATTCAATCTCGAAAGTCGAGATGTGACTACTTGAGATAGCTTAGTGCCGCAACGTAGAATAGTGGTCAAAGTACTTGTTCCAGTTTCTATTCTCTGTAGCATACTAAGCCGTGAATGAAGAACAGACAAAACGGATCATATCATTACAGAAACATTATATTATGTAGCTTCGTTTATGAACAAGAACGTCAGATTACACCTAATAAAATAATCGAAAACTTATTTGTTATACTTTGCGCAATTTTAGCACTACAAGATGCTATATACCCAGGAATACTTTCTTGTTACCAAATAAGCCAAAATCGACCGTACTCACCAGCTCGTTTCATTGATTGTCATATTCTTTGCATAGCCTGTTGTAAAGGCAGACAAAAGGAGCTGTAAAGCAATAAATCACCTCTAGTTTTCACGTGACAGTACCTCACTAATATTCTTTTCCTCTTGGGAATTCACTTTACCTGTAGTTTTAACTTATACACGATATACCATAACAAGTAAGCGGAAATAATGTGTTTGTTATGATTTTCAGTAATAATTTTGTTATTTTTTTATTTTCAAAATTTAATACCTACTTAATACTAATCCATATTTAGTCAATTATAAACACACAATAATCTCCGAGTTGCTTCATGTAAATAGACAGAATACATACTAGCTGAGACTAAGCGAAAACTTGCATTGACGCACTGTAGTGTCCATAAATCATGTCTATTTACTGTATAATTGCAGTATGTTTTCTTCTTCACAGAGAGAATGAAAATACTGTAAAGCATATCGAGAATGTAGATTACACTTTATAGCCAAAAGCCATATTTGTAACAAGTTTTGGCTATTTTTATCTCATGGTAGCTAGCTCTTCAGCCTTTTAAAACGGGAGTCATAACAGTGTATAGAAAAATAATCAAAAACGTTGTTTCATTTAGTCGTCCATTTTAGACCCCTTGCATATTTTAGTTCATTCCAAGATGGGTCTAAAAGTGCCGAAAACGACGCGAATAGACCCCTTGAATATGAGGCGCTTCTATCTATCTGAACTTACAACAAATGGCAACAGCGAATCAAATGGCATACTTTGACTCAATAGTGTGTGGGCAGCGCGTTGACTTCCAATAGTATTTATTGTTTTTTTTTCGAAACAAAGATTTGATAGCTCATAATGTAAGGGTTTCACAAATTGCCTTAAAACACGAGAGCAACACCGTAATAATCATAATAAATTAAACTGTGAAGGAAAGAAATCTCGAAGAATCAATTACGAGAAGATAACTTACAGCTTAGAAGCTGAAACAGAACAATCTTATATAGAAAAATGGTCACGTGATGAAAAAGCAGTTGGAGACAGAAATATTTTTGTACTGTTAATATATTAAAGTATTAGCAGAAAGTGGTGGGTCTGGTGTAACCAAACAAACTAAACATAAGAACATCAACATATTGTAATATAGTAATCAAAAATAGAAAATTTTCATCATGAGTTTAAAATACTTTTGTATCTGTATGTATATAAAACCATCTGCTAACTTTTATTTTGAACAGAATGCTTGGTTACAGGATTTTCCGATTGCAAATCAGTAAAGATTGCCGATGCTCGCCCAGTAAATGCACATCCTGCTTTGACCTCTACTGATACACATATTTGTGGGCAAGTAAACCTCAGTATGATGAAGCCGTAGTTACTCTGTTATTGTACACTAGAGACCTGCACGGGCCGAATTTTTCGGTCCAAGCCCAATCCAGTCTGAATGTACGTAGGCCCGACCCAGCCCGGGCCCGAAAAATTTTGGAGATTTTCGGCCCGAGCCTGGCCCGATAAGTTTTTTAAAATTCTTGGCCCAAGCCCGGCCCGCGCCCGATAAATTTTGTAAGTTTCATTTTGTAACATTTTTCACGGGCACACTTTATTCTAATTATCGTTTAACGAATGTCAATATTTATTAAAGAATTGCAATTAATCGGCCCCAGCCCGGCCCGAGCTAAAGAGAAATCAGTGTCGGCCCGCCCAAGCCCGGCCCGTACAGGTCTCTATTGTACACGTAAAATCTCTAATTCTATAGCTTTATACTCTGCAGTTTTTACATACATTTTTGAACATGTCAGAATTGCTCTAATTGTGTACTATTGGTCTCCTAATCTCGACTGTGTCCAGCAGAATAATTCCTTACAAGTACACATACATGCACAGATGCATCACTTTCTAGTAGAAGATCCCTGGCAGGTCTAGATTAAATCATCTGGAAACCCGGGGCTAGAAAAAAATAGTGAGCCCTGTAGACTTTGCTTAATACATTTCTGTGAAAGTGCAATAGGAAAGTTAGGAGAATAATATTTTTGGTCATATTTTATCTTATGATGATTGTATCTTGTATGATTCGTTTCAGACAGCCAGTTGAGACTTTGATCAAATTTGGGGGCCCCATCCGCCTTAAGGCTCAGGGCTACACCCCCCTAAGCCCTCCTTAATCCGTCCTTGATCCGTGGGTAGGAAATGAAATGAAATCCTTGAGTTTTATGTCCCACGGTTATGCCGGATAGGCTAAAGGAGACGGTGATGGTGAGAAATGAATGAAATGGTGAAATGAAGAAATTGGGAGGAAATAGGAAAATCCTGAGGAAATCCAAGTTAGTCAAAGTTTTAGATATACCGTACTGTTTCATACTACAGAACCTTAGTTCTTACAAGTTATTTGTATAAATATATATTCTACCGTTTTGAAATAATAAATAAATGAAGCCTACTGTCCTTTCTTGCTCTTTCCATGATATATTTTTATTTTGACAAAATTTTAACTTCCTACCAAATGTGATTCCCAGATCTTTCATAATGTCTGTTTTTCTCTATTTTCCAACCATTGACCTCATATTAGTAATATAATATTGTTTTAGTTATGTACGTCAAAAATTTTCTTTCTTTGTGTTGTTTTGAAGTAAATTATTTTTACACATATATTTCTTGTACAGAAGTCTTTCTGTACTAAATAATTGTCATACTCGAAATTAACTACTCCTTACTCGTTATCATTATTAATAATAATTTTAGTGTTACTAAGATAGTTATTACCGTTGGAATTAAATACGTTCATATTGGTATTGTGGCAACTACTTACTACTGAAATGCTTTATCGAATATTTAAGTCTGCAGTTTGTAGCAGGGTGGCCATAGAAGTTAATGGCTTATAGCCCATAGTGCGTCACTGAAATTTTAGAAGATCTTTAAAAAGCAACTTAATTGAAATTAATGAGAAAGATATATTTAAAATAAAATTATTTAATACAAGAACATTACGTTTAATCAATTCCGCACCGCAGTAAAATTTAGTTACAGAAAGTAGTTCGTGACCTGGAAAACCAAGAACAGTAAGGAGTATTTAAACTTCGGGTTTTGAGGTCACGGAGGTCCTTCTCGGAGGGTAGGCCAAGGTGCTGCACGTTTGCCGAGGAGTTCTTGATTAACAGGCTGCCTCGATTTCGCAAGAGAGAGGCCCAGAGTTCAATTCAGTATTATTCAGCTCCATAAGCCACGCTAAAAGGTTTGCTGTGGGTTATGACTGTTGCCTACCTCAGAGGTCCTGAGATCCATACGGTTCTATATAGCCACTCAAAGAGGTTTAGAAATTAATGAAAAAGTACGTATTTTTTCGTACTTTATTGGTAAATCAATGTTTATAGGATTATATCTCGGAAAGGAAATAACATGAAATAATTTCCTGTGCACCATATGTAGATGCATATGTTACCTGTAAGTTCTGAAAATTTCATTACTCAACACATAGTAATGTTCTTGTTATTCCGTAAAAAGTGAGACATCATTATCTCTGAATTGCTGCGGTGTATTAACAATCTTAAAAAAAAAAAACTTTTAGAAAGATCTTAAAGTAGCTTTTTCAACCAAACTGTCTTGACTTGTTTTAAAAGATAAATAATCACAAATATGACATTATGATTTTCTCAGCTTTGCGCCCTTCGCTATCGCAGTTTATACGGAGTGCCACATTTTCCTGGCGCGTATACACTCTCAGACGGACGGGTATTTAAACTTGTCACGCACACTGTCCGGCACTTTTTTAGAGATATTTTTAAAATTTTATGTTTCCACAGATTTTAAACCAATTTCTTAGAAATTAACAGGATATACAGAAAATGTGCCAAATGTTCAAAATTAAAAAAGCGAACTCTTATTTTGTTTGATTTGCATGTGATGGTTTTCGAAAATTTGTTGCTTTTTGTCAGTTTTTCACTGACTGCACGCAGTACAAAATACACTTGCACAGAAACAAATACAAGCATAAACTTTATTATATGATACAACCTTAGTTGATATGTAATATTGAGTTTACCCTTCACAGAAAATCTGTTTTCAGATCTAGGAGTACTTCACTTTAGTGTTGTACATTTCGAAGCACTTTCCCACGCAAAGTCCAACTTTATATATCAGACAATAAACCAAGGATGCAAATAAGCAACAAAAGTTTACTCGCCCAAGACAAAAGTTACTAGCCCACATCACATAATAAAATAATTTACTTAACTTCCGTATGATATTAAATACTCGCCTGCACCGATGAACCACATGCCCCGGGCGAGTGGTTATTTGCATCCCTGCAATAAACGCTAATATTTATTAAAAACTTCCTTTCACCTTGCGGACGCTACGCACTTTTCATCTCCTTTGTCCTACTCTGTTAGGATTTGCAGATATTGGGGAAAAATCTCTATGGGTAATGGCCCCTTCCTACCAGCCTTCTACCGGGTGAAGGTCCCTGTACTTCAATGCTTGCTGAGTGCAGCAGTTTATCTGCTACATTCGAATAAAAAGTTCGAAGTGCGATATGTTTTCCTGCTTTCTTCCTGTACAGTATGTGAGCATTGGCATGTGTGATAAGTCAAACAGCAGAAAAAACAACTTCTTCCACCACTTGACAGACATACTAATAGCTCTTGCGTAGTTGATTTGTAAAAATCGCGTAAAGCTAGCTTCCGTACAAGGCTTATGTGGAGGGATGGGCACGAGACAAGATTTGTGGCTGTCTCGTCTCGAAAATGTGCTGTAACAGTGATGGCTCGACTCGAAAAATGTATATTTCTCTATTGGAAGAGCCGTGTCTCGACTCGAATTTTGTCTGGAAAATCCTGTCTCGACTCGTCTCGTGCGCATCCCTACTTATGTGAATAATTAGTGTAAAAAGTTCCTTGTTTTTAATTGAAGTAACACGCTTTCATTTAGAAAACAAAGATTTTATTTTTAGTATTTTTTTTCAATTTCTCAATATGCTGTTTTGCGTATTGATTCATAACTTTTACTACTATTCCTGGGGGGAGCTCATGTAGTTTAGATTCCACGCTAATCAGTAGGTCGACGTCTCATATAGCCTCACTGCTGAACAGGACGTTCAACTCAAAATCAATTCAACTTTTTTTTACTATAAAACTTCATCGGTAAATACAGCTGAAACACTTTATATGCGGAATACTCTATAGATAGCCCAGCATTTTGATCAATTCCCGGGATACCACTAAACAGGGGTTTTGCATTTCCTTGCATTTTATCGCTCCAAGCTACATCAGAATCTGTCTTTGAATAGGAACGACACTTTTTTCTCTCTTTCCCGGCGCAGCCTCAGGTTCACTTGAAACAGAGTTACTATCTTGTTCACTCCCGAATACGCCACTGAGCACAGAATAATCAATGTCATTACACTCATTACTAACTCATAACCGTCAGTCGGAGACATTCATCGGTTCTGCAATTTCATTATCGCTAAAAATTTTGCCTCTTCTTTTTGTAATACCGCCGCTCGTAAAGGAATATCCACACACACACACACACACACACACACACATATATATATATATATATATATATATATATATATTAATCAAAAAGCACTACATATACTAAGGAAAATATAAATGTCCATTCGTCCGTCTCATTGAAATGAACCCATATGGAGTGAGTGCATGTCTAAGTTTTTGACTCCTACGAACCGAAGGGAAGTGTTGAAGACGTAATCAGTGCAACGTGATTAGATGCAAATACAGCCCTCGTCACCTACACATTGCATAGTTTTCTTTAGTTGAAAGAAAACAAAGGACCCATTCTGTGTTGTTGTATATACATTCGGCAGGGGAATTGATCGCAGTTGAAAAGGATACATTTCTTTTTACCCTTTAACATGTTCGTAAGCTAAAAAGTGTGTATACTGATAGATCTTGAGGTAGAAATGGAGCCATTGCTAATAAGTATACAGGAAGATAACAGAAGCAGCGATAAGTCAACAAACCCATTACGAACGTGAATGAATTAAATAGATTAAGAGATGAGTTTTTGGATGTTTTACTTCAACGTTTTATTTCGATTAAATTGAGATGTGTAATGCATTGCTATTATTTTTATGATGTTGCGAAAGGTTATAATAAATACTTTTTCCTATTACATTCTTATGAAGTAAGCTTTGCGCTACAAGCTTCCTGAACGCGACAACACTGCACGACAGCGATGCCGCACTTCCACTTACTGTATGCTGTTTCTTCATATAAGCGCTGGGAATTTAAAGACTGGTCTGCAACATGGCTCACCGCTTAACGCAGAGAACATGTTGAAGTAAAAACAAAATTAAATAAATATATACTCTACCAACTAAACCTTTCTTTGTTAATAGTTTCAAATATTTGGAACACTTGACTTCCAAATTTTCGAACAGTGTTTGTACGTTTCTTTACCTACCATGGTAAAGGAGATCAGAGCGTTGTACATTTGTTTTAATTACACAAAAAATATCAAGTGATGAACATTGAACTTTTCACAACTTACAGTTAATGGATGCATCTACATATTGTACACAGGAAATTATTTCACGTGATCTCTTTTCTGAGATATAGTCCTATAAACATTGATCTACCAAAAAAGTACGAAAAAATACGCACTATTTCCTTAATCTTTATTTTTTTCTCACTGCATATTACAAAGAAAGTTTTTATGTCCCAAATATTAAAAAGACAACATTTCAGCAATTCCAACGAGGTACGACAATGCAATATAAGTTTTGACTGAACGTCACGGCAGCACCACGAAGTCAGGGGCCTATCTTTATGAAATGGATATTAAAGATGCAATTCTTCCCATTCACGGTACAGCATCTGAAGGCTGGATCGAGTTTCTGTCTCCTCGTTCCATCAGAGGAATGGATGTCAAAAATGAAGGGTTTTGAACTTATTTTCAATGACATTAATGGTATACGCACAATGTCCGGTGAAAGAAAAACATTGCAAAAAGACTAACCGCGAAAATAAGTGAAAAGTATCCTGATGTGAATAAACATTTAATTTAGATATATGTAAGAACTAGGATGATCATTCGCATAAAACACATGAATAATAGAAATAAAATTCTAAAATCAACAAATGTCCATAAAAGAAAATCATGACTAGGCATGCCTCAGCCACAGTGAGGCCTACAACAAAAAACTAAGCAGCAAAAGGTACGTAGTATTGTTATTTAATATTATTTATTATTGTTTGTTTCCTGTGCAAACCTTGTCTTGTGTTGCTTGTGGCTGCGCGCTTCGCTTGTCTGCTCCCAGTAGCGTAGCGTTAACTTTCCCAAAGGGGAGACAGCACAAGCGCACCCACGAGGGCGGGGAACAATTAACCGGGTTCCGACATTCCCAAAACTTCTTAAGTCAATATACTTTTATTAATTTTCTTAATAAAACTATGCTTGTTTAGTAAAGAAATTATTGATGTAGAATGAAAATTTGATCTTACATATCATCTGTACTATTTCTCTTATAAAAACAATGAAGTTCCATATTTTTTCTGAAAATATAGATGAAAGTACTTTACAGTTACTTGTCTTGTCGAGTGCAGAATAATATCCATTCAATACATAGACTTAGTGGCTTGGATCCAGGGCCGTAACTTGTGGGGGCAGGGGGCAATTGCTCCCCAGAGAAGCTCCCCGCCGTTCGAGGGGGACCCATTTTAAAACAAAATTTTCTTACTACATATACGATACGAACATGAAATTGTAAATGAAGTATCAAACAGATTCACTAAATTACATAAATAAAACAGCACACAAAAGGAAATAAAACAAGAGTCGTGGGCCCATTTTAGTAAAAATATGTCTGCTATTAGGGGCCCTAGAGATAATATTTATTTGTATGGTTTTGAGATTTGTCAATATTGTCCCCTTAATTAATTTGTCATGTATGTAACAAGCCCAGAGGTGTGACTAACGTCCCCGCAGACCTTGTCGTACTTGAGTCCCACAGGGTCCAGGGTGGTCATAAAGAGTAAGAGAAAGATGAAAAGAAGGGGCCCAAGAATTAGAAAAACAACTTTTCTAGCGGACCCAAATACGCGTATTAATGCTTGCCCCCCAGAAAAATCTAAGTTAGGGAGGCGCTGCTTGGATCCTCCCAAACCCTGCACCCCTCCGCCATGAATGGAGTTAGGAATTGTCTGCACGGGAAGACCTTCTGGTCAGTGTCGGACCTGTGGAACACATTCTACACAAACGTGGAGTTAGCATATAGGTGGCATTTTATTTTTTGTCAAAAATTTGGGTGCAACCCCGCCCTCCCAACAAAAAATTGTGTGCGTGCCCGGTAGATATTATTATTATTTCTTCTCGAGTTCGAAACAACATTAAGTTGTAGGGCCATGTCTCATACAGCTTCGGTGATAGAAAGGAATATGAAACTCCTAATCAAATTTCGTTATAAACTGATTTTTGCGAGGTTGCACTACTGTATATAACATATGGAGACTTAATTTTGATCAACAAAGCCCTCAACGTTTAAATCAAACAACCATACCGATATTAATTCATTCTGAAGAATCTCAGTATATACACTGGATACGTTAAATTGAATTAATAATTTACTTCTTATGTAATATCTTGTTATTTGCTTATCCTTTGTAAAGTGTGATCTCTGATTCAAAAAGTGAGCTCAGAAATTGGCTATGTTTTAAACTTAATACAAATTTTCATACGACAACTTAGCATGACATTTAATAACAACTGGTGCAATAAATCTATATCTAATCATTTAGTTTTCACATAATACATTATTGACACACGTATCCAAATTCACACAAAGTTGGCTTACGATTTTAAAAGCAACAACAGAATAGCATACTATAAAACATCTTGCGCTCGCTTTTGCCTTTGGCAGTGTTGATACACTGATATTGCGATTAAAAAGAAGCCGAAGCTAAATCGTGGAAGATTTATATGAATTACTGGTATTCATAAAACTTTCAGCAATTGTTCCGGTAGTTATTAATTTGTATTTTTTTTCTTCTATTTCTTGAAATTTTCTCTGAAATATGATTGAATATCTAAAAAGAAGCTGCAGCTGAAACATGTCGCATTACCAGGTTCTTTCAGCGAGCGAGAACCCCACGCAGCCACATGCGCGCGCCACTTTCAAGTAGGAGCTCCACTGACTTGTTCAGCCGCGTTGAGACAGATTTCGTGATGTCTCTCTGTGGCCTGTTTGACGGCGACAGAACTTTAATTTCCCAGTTTTGACAATTAAAAATATTTACAAATTAGATTCTACCACTATTGCTATTAACCAACCTAGCACGGACTCTATTATTTCTATATTTTTCTACAACATGAAATGTATATTGATTCTTATTAATTAAGAAATTCTAAAACTATCTTCTTTTAATTTGAAAGGGTAGACAGTGTCTGAGTGTCTTATAGCACATTACGCCACTTCGCTCCTCTACATTTTGTCGTCCTCCTGGCTGCTCTTGCAGTGACGTCATGTCACCAGCCAATCAGCGTCCCTTTACCGATATAACCAAACCTTATTAATTCTAGTAACCTAGAATCACTCTACGAAAGAAATACGCAACCGCAGAAGAAGATTGGACAAATAAAGTTACTTTTCTGAAAGTTCTCGTAAATCATTTCATTAACTGGCAAAAAAATATAAGGGAAGTATAAGACCGGTGTTAAATTCTTATTATATTTCAATTCACAATGGCTGGAGAGGCGTGTGTTAAGTTGGAATTGATGTGCAAAGAAGAAATTGCTTATGACTTACCTCAGGAAGATCCACTCGAAGGGAAAGGGTGGACATACGAACTGATGACTGACAACAAAGAGTTAATATTGTGTACAACGGAAGGAGAGCAAACAATGGACAAGGATACAGCTATGTGTTCTTTGGATGTGAAACTAAACGTTGATAGGGTGAAATCAGAATTAACAGAAGATGATTATCCTGCATTTGAAAGGAATATAGAAACGCCTAGAAAAATAGTGGTTCAGGAGACTTGCGCGTCGTACTCTAATGACTCCCAACAATTAACCACAAAAAATTTAAATTCAGTTCGGCCAGAAAGGTAATGTTAATTTTTTCATATACTAATTGGCTCAGATTGATAATACGGTTACATCGGTTCGGAAAATTGTTGGTTAAAAGAAATGCTTCACAAGAAGTATTTATATATGGGAGATATCTCGAACTTAAGTTAGTAATCTACAATTCGGGAATGACGTGGCACACATACACTAGCTGTATACCAAATAACAACAAGTAATCTTTTTTTTAAAGAAAGATATAAAGGAATTTTTTTTTCAAGATATAAACTACTGCTCATACAAGTCTTATGTAGTGTATATCTTGATAAAAATTTGATTCTTTTATTATTGATTACACATTACTCACTAATTGTTGCACATATTTAAAATATAGGTTCTCGACGATATTGTTTTATTTATATAGAGACTTTTGTAAAATAAGAAATCGCGAGAATAATATTCATCCTAAAATTTTCCAAACTAAACGTGGAATGTATTATATTGGAACAAAAACTATGGACGTTTGTAATTTTACTCAGGATTTAGCTTAAATGGGTCTAGCCTCATTTCTCCGGAGGGCTTAGAAAGACATTAGCAAAATACAAAATATAGAATATTTTTACCAACAATGGATGTTCATTAATTGTAGAGGACCATACACAAACCCGTTTCATAGCTGCACTAATTTCTTTCAAGGAAGTCTACTTTTTAAATTCCCAGCAATCATTTCTAGGGTATGGACCTCCATTTCTCAATATAGGATCACTTTTGGGGTTTAGGAAATCTACATGAATATGAATCTATGTACAAATAACTCTAACGAGCATGCGCTAGATGGCCAGTAAAAAGAACATTGCCGTGCAGATTATTGCATTACGCAGAATGTTGGTAAACGAGGATAGCGCAAAATACTTTATTTAGGATAAACTTACATGTCTTGCGTATTGAATGTGTACTTGAACGTTCCTAAGTATTTTATAGGTAACATTCTGAAATGCTTTCTTTGCTTGCATATTTGTGTTCCGAAGTACCACAATACATTAGGGACGTAATTTCTTAATTATATGGATTCCTTCATTTCCAAACATTTTTCTAGTTCCGTGTCATGATTTGACACATTGAATTTTGATACTCCATTGTGTACAGTGGTTACTAGATAACGTAACACGGGGTTACTTTGCACATCGGTCGTTAGTTTGCACGAATATGAAAAGAGTTTCATAGTCAGCTTTCGGTACAACCATGAACTGTAAACAGGAAGTTTCAATTACAATGTAAGATAGAACATGTAACTGTATTTTGGCTACAATGTTGGGTGTTAGCATCAGTTCTATTTACCGGGAGGGTTTGTTGAAGTGGTATGGAAAGCAGTTACTGTAAAAACAGCCTAAAGTTAAAAGAATTTCCGTCAAAGTTAAGTCAGTTTCGTAGAATACTAGTGTGTATAATTGGACTTTGATGCGATTGTTAAAACTGAAATGTGAAACGTTTCGTAGGTGGGGTTACTTTCCACAACATACAAAAGAGTATGTTGAACATACGTTTCTGTGCAATGTTTTCATTCAGTATTTAAACATTTTACACTCTACACAAAACTGCGTGCGTTTTATTAACATTGATATCAGGGTGGATTGATTTAAATCAGTCTGATTTAAGTCACGATTTTAATCAAGATTTAAATCACTTGATTTTCTAAATAAAAATCGTTGATTTAAATCTAAATCCGAAATAAATTAATTTAAAATGAAAATATATAAAATCCCGTTTCTGTTCTGTTATTTCGATTATGAAAGATAATAATCATAATAAAATGAGACTCAAATTTGTGCAAGCACAGTATGAAGACGAGTATCATTCAAAGGCTAATTAGAGAAAATCCCGTTTTGAACGGATAACGGATGAATCTTGCTTTTTTCTTCTCGTAACATAAGGTTTTTAAATCGTTGACTATTATTACGGGGAAATCTCCATGGACATTTAAGCCGAAAATTCTCTTGTGTCCACGTCTATTTGTTTATTTCCAGATAATAGGAGCGCATATAGAGAGGTCCGATCCCCCACCTAAAAAAATTAAAACTAAGCGAAATTTATGTACTAAATACATAGAAGTTCCTCGGGATCATAATACGGCAAATTTTGGATGCGTTAAAATATCGAATAATACTTTTGATAAAATGGATACTTTCAGATATCTAGGATCAATATTAACCGACCTATACCATATTCACGAAGAACTTAAATGTCGACTAAAAGCAGGATATTCTTGTTATTGATCAATTCAAAATCTTTTGTCGTCGCGAATTTTGACGAGAAATTTGAAGCTTAAAATACTGTATATAAAATGATGATAATGCCTTTTGCTCCATATGGTTGCGAAACATGGTTGCTTACGATGGAAGAGCATAGACTGAAAGTACTTGAGAATAAGATCCTGAGACGAATATTTGGACCCAAGAGGAACGTGAATGAGGAATGGAGGAAACTTCATAATGAAGAACTACATAATTTATATGGTTTACCAAACATTGCTAAGGTCATCAAGTCTAGGAGATTCAGGTGGGCAGGTC
The DNA here is from genome assembly GCF_964235325.1 of Thermobia domestica. Taxonomy (NCBI): domain Eukaryota; kingdom Metazoa; phylum Arthropoda; class Insecta; order Zygentoma; family Lepismatidae; genus Thermobia; species Thermobia domestica. Next base: position 267,545,723 of record NC_137460.1, on the reverse strand, counting down.
ATATAGCCAGAATGGAAGGAAGTAGGAACGCTTTTAAAGTCTTAACTGGAAAACCAATCGGGAAAAGATCATTAGGAAAACGTAGGCCAGATGGGAGGACAATATTAAGATGCATCTCGCAGAAATAGGAATACGAAATAGAAACTGGATCCAATTGGCTAAGGCTAGAAGTCAATGAATAGCTTTTGTAAACGTGGAATTGAAACTCCGGGTTTCATAGGACATTATTTAATTTTAGGCGAAATTTATGTTTTTTATATGTATTTCGTGCCGCTAGCTAGTTTCGGTTTTTAAATATGCCCCTGCGAAATATCAGTAACTTTCGTGAAAAGAAAAGTGTCATGTTGATGAATGTTGGTTTACTTTTTCCTTAATGTTGAAGAAACATTGTTTGGGATTGAAATAGGTTAACAATTGGGGATTAATTCAAAATTCAACCCCAATACTTTCACTTAAATGGCATAATTAATACTTAAAACTAATTCCTAATGTTTTCTCTTCAGTTCGCGACCTGTATTATACGAGGAGAAAGATTTGAATTAAAACAAAAAAAAAAAAAAAAATCGATTTAAATCAACAAAACCAACATAAATGATTTTTAAAAAAAATCATGATTTTTTTCCCACCCTAATTGATAGTATAATGATAGTACCGGTATCAGTACTTACTTTAGTTATCGATTATTGTAAAGGAAATTATGTATTTTCTGGTACCGACTATGGAAGCACATTCTAATAGTTCAAAATATGTCCCACAAAAGTGTCAACTGACGAGAAAAAAAATCATTTTTGTAAAATGATTTGATTTGGTCCTTTGTCCAAGAATATGATCCGAACACTTATCAGTTTAAGATTTACGGGGTTTGTACTTTTCAGGCTGAAACCCACCCAAAATGGAAGATTTTTTTTTTTTTTTTTTTTTTTTTACTGGCAAGCCTGCAATTAGACATCAAGCAGTGACTTTAATCGGTTCTTACATGTTTATTCACTTCCTGGCACTGTTTCTGCGTGAGTCACTTGGAATTGTTCGTGTTTTTGGTGTAACGTCTTAGTTCAGTGATTGGTGGTAGTCCATATTTTTCCCATTAAGTGTCTCTGTACAGTCATATGGGAGTTTGGTACTGTGACGTCACATGTTCTGTCTGCTTGTATGTGTGTGCTGTTGCTGGTGGAATGCGGTGACCGGGTAATTGAATTTTCGTTTCATGGCGACGATCTAGTTAGCAAGTGCGATTGAGACACCGTAACATGAATTTAATACAAAGAATTTGAACTTGTCCTTTTTAAATAAGTTTGTATTAGATTCGGATATTAACACATATCGCCTTTCAGCACTGTGGTTCAATTAAGTTAGAGAAAACCTCTGAAGGTTGTGGCCGAACGCTGAAGATATTCCCGACGTATCGTAAAATTGGGCGTTTATTGGTTAGTCTTATTTGTTGTAATAACAAATTTGCTCGCTTTAATAAATCGACGTCTGTGCAGAAAGGAACATTTTCAGTATTGTGTAGTTGAGTATTGCGCACGTCTTGCTGCTATCTTAGGTTTTCGGGAATCAGAAACTGAGAGTTCATTATTCATGAGTTTTCTGGTATGGCGAAACGGCGAGTGCTTTCGTTTTTTAATTGATATTATTTTTATTCTTGATTTGCTTTGCATTTGAGTATTTGGCAAAGTATTTGCTTTGCTTCTGGTTGTTCCATCATCTTGGTGAAATGTAATTTATTTTTCCTTGTCATGCTTCACTGATTTATAATTAGTGATGAATGTTTTTTAATTTTTTTCCTTCTTACGTTAGCTTTATAGTAGTGGTTTGACTAAATATTATTATTTTTGGATATTTTTATTGCACTTGAGTAGGATGTAGGTGGGTTCGTAGTCCCCGTATAGATATCAACATTGATAGTCACCACTTCACCTGGATTGATATAGAATAGTGTTTAGTAACATTTTGGCCCTTGTCTTTATAGTATAATTCTTAACATTGTACATTATTTTGACTTGGACATTAGCTATAACCGGTTCAACTGATCCGGTTCTGGGAGCAAACGAGCATTTTGGGAATCATTCCTAAACTGCTCCCAACACCGGATCAGATAAATCGTTGCAGTCACTGCTTGAGTCAAAATAAAGATTCGCCTAAAAATCTATTGCTAGTGATTCCTACGTGTATAAGCTGCATGCCCAGTCCCCAAAGGTCTAGTGATTTCTTTAAAAAAAAAAAAAAAAAAAAAAAGAAAACAGTCTTTTTAAATGAAGCCCCTCTCATACTACTTTTCTGGATCTGCCACTGTTCATAATTTGTTTTCTAACAAACAATCCATTCCAGCATCTACCTAAATAAGAAATTCACCTATATTTAAAACACAGGAGGCTCCAGTGGTAATAGTTTCCTATCTAAGCTGTATTTCGCACTGGTGCAAATTAACCCCTAGTACAGGCTTAAACGCCTTTTCTCAGTTTTACGTTTTTTATGATTTTAGAACGTTTCACATTTCAATTTCAACTACTGCATCCAAGTCCCATTATACATGGTAGTATTCTACGAAACTAATTTAACTTTGACAGAAATTCTTATAGATGATATGTTAAATTTTATTATCCTTTACAGTGACTTTACAGCCTTTATCAGCCTTTACATCTACTAAAACAAACTTTCCCGGTAATTTGATCTGAATTTTACCGCAAACATTATAGCTGAAATACAGCTACATGTTCTATCTTACGGTCGCAGTTGAAACTTCCTCTCTACTATTCATGGTTTTACCGACAGAGTACTGTGAATCTCTTCTCAAATTTTGTGCAAAGTAACGCCCGATGTGCAAAGTAACCCGTCTTATGGTACTTTACAGTAGTTTTATGCAAGACATCATAATTTTGATTAAACGGTAGGTTATATATCATTATTTCGTTTACTTTAACTGGGGAAAAGGAAGTGTTAAAGCTGTTATTAACTTACTCTTTCTCTTTCCCTGTCGTCACGTTAGGAGGATGAAGCTTGACTCGTATACTAATTTATAAGAGCTATAAATTATGGAGTAAGGTACTATAGATGTGAAAGACCCCAATATATTAGGAAGAGTAGAGATGAGAAAATGATCAAATACGGCCGCTACCACTATCGAATCCATAGTATTCTAGCGCAGTAGGTGTTGCTCATTGGTATTTATTCTGTTTAATTTTTTTATTAAGAGTTATTATTATAATTATGATAAGGAATTAGAAATGTACCGGAAAAGACATTAAAATCGCAAGATTGTTGCTCCTCTTATTTATTCTTATCAGTTCCTATTTTCAAATTTTTTTGTATGCACATACTTTTCCTGAAGCTTGTGCTATTTCGCCTGGTACATGTTAAAATGCAAGTTTGTACAGTACTATAATATGAATTTTTACCTAATACTGCGGAAAAAATTCCGAATGTGTATCATTGGTTTAACATAACATAAAAAATATACGAATAAAATATATATTAATAATCATAACCTATTGAGCAATCGGGGACAATACATAATGATTCCAATTATGTATAAAAATGTTTATAATAATCTTTAAAATATCCAACACACGAAATCGAAAATGGCATCAATAATCACTACAGTTTGGAAACACGTCTCAAATAAACAAAAAAGTAAGAAATTGTTTGTGATTCATATATAGGCCCATTCTTTCTGTAAAACCCTCGAAAATTTTTAGTAATTTCACTTGTCTTTTAAATGGTGTGATTTCAAATTATAACCCCTATGGTAAAAAGCAGAACGCTCGCCATTAACATCTCCAAATTCTAAACATGTTACAAGTAAAACGTTTGGGTATAATTGTATAGCTCTTACCTAGAATATTATTATCCCTTCCTAGATTGTAGAAAATTATAACTAATTATTTCACTCATCGGGTAGCGATAACGTGATTTGAAAAACACCTCCACGTTAGTTCCTCAGAGCTCGTAAATGAGAAGTCAAAATTTAGAGTAGGTAAAAAAAAAAGAAAAAAAAGAAAGAAAAGGATAGTTTCAGTTTCTGTAATCTACGGACATAATTGTATGTTTTATATTGTATCATATAGTAACAAATTTGTTTCTCTCAGTTATTACCGATAAGACAGTTTCAAATTATATATTTTGTGTTGAGAAGCGGAAAAACTGTTATTACCAATAACAAGTTTGATAATATTTCAAGAATAAGGATTGGAAATATTTTCCTAACTTGTTTCGGATTTGTACCTTTTACTTGCAACTATTCTACAACCAACTCTACTGAATAAATAATTTATTTCTTTTCATATTTAGCAGTTAATTGTAACAAATAAGGAGTTCGTGCTTTCTACAATTTAGAAAGTTGTAAGAATATCTTTAGCTGGAAACTGTAAAGAAAGTTTTTTTTGTATTGTATTGTATTGTTGAAACTTGTATTGTATTTTTATTTACAGCAATTGGAGGTTTAATTATGCAGTTGTGCTTTGAAGGTTTTCCAGAAAGAACTGTCCAATAAATGTCGTTGTAAAGCATATTTACAAAGTTAGGCCCGAGAAGTATGGTTGTATATTTAAAAACTTACTACTCAGGCCAGATATGATTTATGCTTTTTAAGCCCCAATCCGGCCAGCGGGCTAATCATTTTATATATTAAGAAGATGGCGTTCTAGTTTTTATTACTTCTACTTTAATGTTACTTAATTATGCACCAAGGCAGACGGTGATGACAGCAATGAATGAACCGTAGAGTGAGAAAAGTGGAAGGAAACGGCAGAATACCGCGAAATCCCACGTACACGTTTTTGTTCTTCAACTACAAAACCCGCTTGACGGAAACTAAACGAACTAGCAGAGCTTCACCACTCAGCCACCTTGTCTCCAATTAAAATAGAATAGTACCTCTTTGCAGCTCTCCTACAATACATATTCTATACTGATATTAATTTATTTTGCAATTCAGAATTTAACTACAATATCATATAATTAAGAACTTGCTACTCGAAACTATTGGCATAATAGATCTTGTCTTTGTTTTTGCCTCTAACTTCTGCGCTGATGACGGGTAATTAATTAAAGTAACTGATTGTAAAATTAACTTTTAGCACTTTTACGTCGGGAATCGAACTCGGCACCACGTGCACAAATGGCACGCGCTACCAATTCGAACAACGGCGAAGGTTTTATCCACATGCACAAACTGTCCTATGACGAGAAAATGACAAGACTAATGGTGGGTAAATTCCCAGGAAGATATTTTTCGGGAATAATCCCGGGAAGATTCCCAAAAATGGGAGATTTCCGGGAATTTATGAACAATAACATATAAAAATGCATTCTGTTTGTGTATATAAGTTCAAAGTTACATTCGTTTTTATATCACAGTATATTATTACAGTTGTCCCCAGAGGAGTCTTTAAAATGTATATTCTGAACGATGTTATGTTATTTTATTAATAGTTTATTATATTTAGAGAGTACGCATAAATTTCTATTTATTTACAATATGTTCTACGAAAGAAAATATGTTTCAAAAATGGTATAGTAAGTCCGCATACTTTTAAACGGCTAAAAAGTTTATATGTAAGTGGATTTTCGAAACTTGACTCTACCACTGATATAAACATATTAAATTATTACATGTTATAAACAAATTAGGTTGGGTAACTGCCAGAAGACACATGTCACACAATTTTTTCAACATTTGGGCATAAATATGTATGTTCGCAGTACTTGCAGGAAAAATTCTTATCTTTATAATTTTGCATGTAATATTGCCACACGACATCTCTTCCTGCCCATTTCTCGAAATGTCATGCTTTAATTTACATGTAAGTGAAGTCCGAGTACCTCTTCAAAAATTCAAGCCAGAGACAGGTGACAGACCGACGTCTATTACTAACACTGTTTCAGGGTTTATTAATAGTGCTACATCTGTATTTCTACGTAATTCTAAATTACTTTTAAAATGATTCCTTTTCATTATTTGTAATTTAGTACTTTGCTATTTTGGCTATTGTTTATATTTGGTGGACCAGCATATGCGCCTACTTTTTGCGATATTCTATTCTGATGCGGTTGTTTTATGGTTTCATATGTTAAATTACGTTACCAACATTAAATTCAGACAGCATTGCCGAGCGAGCGTAGCCAGTGAAGGCGGGATAGAGCCCCGCAGGGCACGATGTTTTCTATCTTCGCTACCAGCAGTTCACATTCTTTTCTCACATAAATCACTTACTCTTACACTTACGGTTCGTGAAAATCCCCTACCCCCTAAAAGAAATTGTGTTCGGTACCTTCTTGAGTACTTGTACATCACTGTCAACTCATTTGTTCCGTAAATTGTCCTACGTTTTGCTACTTTTTGGCCCCTATACTAAACAATTACCCTACTTTTAGTTCAAATGGAAATGGAATTTAAGAAAATCATATTGTTAGGTATATAAAGTACAGTCAAATAATTTTAAATTTTTTAACGTCCAAATTCTTTAAAGTTTAGAAGTAATTCATATTATTTTAAAATAAAGTAATTAGTCATATTGTTCTTATAATTTGGAAGGTAAAGTAGAGAAATGGAAATAAATTCCTTCCCGGGATTTTTTAGGCCAGGGAAAAAACCCGGGAATATTCCGGGCCTCAAATAAAAAAGTAAGAAATTGTTTGTGATTCATATCTAGGCCCATGCTTTCTGTAAGTTCCTCAAAAATTTTAGTCATTTCACTTGTCTTTTAATTGGAGTGATTTCAAATTATAACCCCTATGGTGAAAAGAAGAACGCACTCCATGAATAGATCCAAATTCTAAACATGTTACAAATAAAACCATTGGGTATAATTGTATATCTCTTGCCTAGGATATTATTATCCCTTCCTAGAATGTAGAAAATGATAACTAATTATTTCACTCATCGGGTAGCGATAACGTGATTTGAAGTGAAACATCTCCAACTTAGTCCCTCAGAGCGCGTAAATGAGAAATGAAAATTTAGAGTAGGTAAAATAATAGAAAAGGATAATTTTTAGTTTCTGTTACCTACAGACATAATTGTATGTTTTATATTGTATCTTATAGCAACAAATGTGTTTCCCTCAGTTTTTACGGATAAGACAATTTCAAATTATATCCTTTGTGTTGAGAAGCGGATTAAGTATTATTACCAACCGCACGTTTGATAATATTTCAAAAAGAAGGAATGGAAGTATTTTCCTGACTTCGGATTTCCTTGTTTTGGATTTTTCCTTTTACTTGCAGCTATTCTACAACCAACTTTACGGAATAAATAATTTAATTATTTTCATTTTTAGTAGTTAAGTGTAACAAATTTCGAGTTTTTGCTTTCTACAATTTAATAATTTGTAAGAATATCTTAGGTGGAAAATACAAAGAAAGTTTCAACTCGTTCTATTTCAAGCGCTTTCCAATTCGATATTTTTTTTTTTTTTTGGCGGTGCTCTGAGCCTATCATAGAGGTATATATTTGACATACTGCTATTCCTAGTATAAGAGGCAAGAAACTCGTGAGCATTTTTTTAATGAAGAAGGAAGTATTAATCTCCGTACTGACCAACAATGAAAGAAATTTTGATCCTAACATTAAAATTATTTTAAATTTGGGGTTCAGAACGGCTCCTACCCTGCGAATGGTATAATTTGAGACCGTTTCATTTCTTTTAGGCGAGTGAAATGAATTGAGATCTTATTTGATAATATAGACGAATGTAAGAATATTCCAGGTACAAACTTTGAAAAATTTTCCAACCAATCTGTTTGAAACATCTTGCGAAATTTAACAGGTATTGCCAGTTATTTTGCTTCTAATTGCAGAGAATGTAATTTAAGATCAAGATTTTCTTATTATTTGAGTGAAATAAATTTTGTTATTCTGCTTTTATATTTTAGACAAGTAAGAATAGCCCTAGATACAACTCCCGCAGGATTTTGTGTTCTTTATTTAAGAAAAGCTTTGGAACAGAAGATTAAGAATAGATTTTTCAATACAAAATAACTTTGCAAAGTATGTTTTTTGACAAAATAGAATCTTAGTACCTTTAAAAATGTGCTCAAGGTCGGCTTCTTCTTTTTAGTTTTCGTTTAAAGGGAGGTGGTCATTATGACTACTAATCGATTTCTGAGTAACGTTTGTTTCAATTTTTTTTAAGGGGCAGCAGCATTTTATCAGATAATGTTCTCGCAGTACATTTGAAAACTATTTTATAATGGACTTTTCGTTCTTCTATATAGAACTCCTGTAGCCTTACATCATCATTATTATTTAAATTTATTTCAGAACGATGTTAAGTCAAATTTCATTGTGGGTTAATGAGATGTACTCATAAAATGCCAGCGAAGCGTTATTTATTTATTTATAAATTAGCCCTGTACAGTCCAGATTAGGAATATATTCGTAAATACGAAATCACTAAGTAAATCCCGCCTTTCGAACAAAATATTTTAGTAGCATAGAAAACTACACTGTCTAAGCTGAATTTCATTCTGGATTGCAGGTTTGCATTAGGAAAGCACGATGGTGGATATGAATCCAAGGTTTTATGAGTGAAAGATGTAAACTGCTTTAAAAAAAATTTAACTTTTATTATATTTCTTGCACGGGGGAATATATTAAATTATCCAATCAAAAGTGCAGGAACGTGAGAGTACGTGGAACCAAGAATGACGAGAAAGTTATGGAGCTAATGGTTTATAGCTTACTTCTGTATCAGTTTTTTGATATATTTTGTGTTTCCACGTATATTTCACTTTCTTTAATTTGCACTTTTTCTGAATTTTTAAAAGTTTTTCACACTATTTTCGATTGAATTCCACCAAGATATAAGTTTTCTACCATTTTTTCAGTACTTGTGTGTATCGATAGCTTTTATCATACTTCATACTCCCTTTTTGGATAGTTCCATATTTTTGCACTTGAAGCTATAAACGCTGAGGTATTTTATACAAAATCAGGAAGTTCACGAGTGAAACCTTAAAAATTAGTTAAATTTTACATTTCAAGTAGTATTACCAGTTGGCGAAAAAACTGTAAGGCTGAGATTTTTTCGAAGTTTGTTTTGAAATTAAAGGTTCTCAAAATACTGACAATTTACCATCAAAGTATTACATGCTTGACATTTGTTCGATTAGGACTTGCAGAGAGCTCAAAGTTCATAGGATACTAGCAAGTAACAACATAGCATTTGCAACATAGATATTTTCTATTTTGTATCCAAGTAGTATGAGAATGGTGAAGGTAAATTAAATGTTATTTTTATTACTTGTTTATGGTAATGAACAATTTGTTAAACGATTAATTTATAATTTAGATGAGTGTGACGTAAAAAGTCACGAAATATCGAAAGTGTATGCAAGGTGGCAATAATATCATATGACAGCACATGATTTGGATACTACTTTCGTAGTGTCATCATTAGCACACCTGCGGAACTATTTCCAAACAAGCAAACGGAGTGAAAATGAATACCCAGTCAGAAATGTCCATAGGAATAGTAATTGTATGTAAGCGCAGAACTCAACTTTAACAAACTTGAAACCAGAAACTTAATGAAACGACATAATGATCTTACTTTCCTCCAGACACTATTATGTTTTCACCTTGAATTTACCATGAAACAATTGCCTTCAGGAATCTTAAAAACACACAACTGTTGAGAGATAAGGTTGGTAACAACTCTTTACATCTTTTATACGGTACAGCTTATATACACTATTCATACAGTATGCGGTATAGCTTCTACACAATATTCATCTTACCTTCTTCTTCCAAATAAAAAAAATGAAAAAACCGCAACGAAATAATAGCTATTTCACAATAAGTTACTAGGTTTGGAAACACACCTGCTCGAATCACAGGTACCGTAGTGAGTGATCAAAATTGGCAGAAGGTAATTTCATAACTTTTACCATGCAGTAACATGTTTAATCATATTTGATAATTAATCATCTAGTATAAACATTACAGAAACCATGACCTGTAACAATTTCCATCGTTTCTTTGTGTAATTTTTCTCTTTCCCCTTTCCTAATTTTAATACTCGGAATGTATTATTCCAATTTTTCCTTTTGTGGTTAATTTTCACCATGTTATTTATTTTCTTTTGACGATTGCGTTTAGCTACATTACTAATCGGAATTTTTACAATTATTTCTTAAATATTCACTTATTTCTTTCTAATCCAATTTTTTATTACTTGTCCTAGTCAGCTAACATTTAAGGAGGTTGGCGTTCTAAGAAATAGTGGCTCCTTCATCCAGGTGAATTGTTTCAGTGTATATCTTATAGCTGGACACCGAGAATGACACGTCAGAATATGTCTCCAATTGGAGCAAGAAAGAATGAATATTTCGGCATCACTTAGAGAAGTTGTAGATAGATAGGATAAATTACATTCACGTTGAGTTCTAAGAGAGGAAAATTAATGTAAACAAATGAATATAATAATGTGTATCATGCCGAGACAGAGAAAGATGTACAGAACAACAAAGTTCTAACTCTTAAACATGGACAGTCTGCATTTCCCTCCTGCCCCATCTTTCTGTTTCGGTTTTTCTCTTCTCTTATGGAATAAGTTCTTTTAGTATCATTAGCAAACATATTTTACAATGCTTAATTCATTGGAAAACAAACTGTAGGCGAATCGAACGGAGAATATTTAGAATGAGTCTCACACGCTATCGAAATAGGGGAACAATCTAAGGCGTATGTTCAAAACAGTCATATAACTGCACACTGCCATATAGTTGCCGCCGGTTCCATTTCAACTTTTAATTTTATTTACGGGTTTTAGATGTTTATGGCTAAACATATGGCTCCAGAAAAAAACCTTGAATCTGTACATCAAGTTCAGGCAAAAAATATTAAACACAGTCCAGAAAAAATGGTCACGGCTACACAACTACAACAAGATTGCTTTCTTGAGCTACGATGTGAAATCAGGCTATGGCTGGCCAACGGGTTCATTACATAAACGAACTCAATCGTTCTCAAGACAATATAAATCTTAAACCGTAAACTATGTTACATTACTAAAAGTTACGGCTCGCGAAACGAGTGATCACTTTCAATGTCTGTTACGATTTTCTAAAAGTTTGAGTTTGATAATTGTAGTTCGAAAATATTTTAAATTCGAAACTTGAGTTTCAAATTTTGATTTTAAAACTTTCTGAGTTCGAAAATTTTTAGTGAGAACTTTGAGTTCGAATTTTTTTAGTTCAAAATTTTAGATCGAAAACTTTTTTAGTTTGAAATTTTGATTTGCAGGTTTTAAGTTTGAAACTTTCTGAGTTCGAAAAAAAATTGTTTAAAAATTTGGTTCGAAAAGTTTTTTAGTTTTCAAATTCGGTTCGAGTTCGAAAATTTTAAGTTTAAAAAATTTCGTTCCAGAAAGTTTGATTTTATTTTTTAGTTTTAAAAATTTTAGATTTTCAAAATTTGTTTTAAAATTTTATTTGAAATCTTTTAGTTTGAAAATTTTTGTTTGACAATTTTTTCGTAAATTTTTTTTATTTGAAATTTTTTAGTTCGAAAAATTTTTTTAGTTTGAAAATTTTTAGTTTTGAAAAATTCTTGCACTCAGCGGAACCGTTTCGAAAAAGAATCGGAGCAGTTTAGATTTTCAAAATCTGGCAACATTGTTTCCATCAATGAAGCGCTTACTGATCAACAAACGCTGAGCGTTTAAAAATCGCTCGAACAATGAACTAATCAGATTTAAGCAAAGAGTCATCTTTTTATTTAATCCATGAACGGAAACGAGAGTTACTAATTAGGTCCAAAATCACGTCATCCCATCCGCGTTTGTCACTGATGTGTGAGGTCCCTGCTTCAATCCTCAATCAAGTAAGTTCATGTTTCGTCCTATCACTTCTCATCATCATCGTTTTGCGGAGACGTTAAATTCAACATTTCCTGAAACTAGCACCAAGAATCGAACTCGGGACGATTGCAAGGTATCCATGTTCACCCCTAAAGCGGAACAAAATGACCCCTAAAAGGGAACGAGGTGGGCCACCCAAATTTATAGTAATATATATTAGGGTCCAGTACTATTATACCAAATGTTTAAATTGGGCAATTTCTAAAACTTAAGGGGTGGGCCAAGGTACCATTCCCAAAAATTTCAAGGGGTGCACAAATGTACCTATGTCTTATGATATGGAATAAACCCCTATACATGACCATATAACCATATAAGGTAATAGGTCCTCATCCAAGAGGATAAATTGGATCAAAAAACCAAACACGTGGTACAACATATTGCTTATGTTTATATTTTGGCAATTTTGTACCCTAAAAGGGAACGAAGTGAACCACCCAAATTTATCATGATACATATTAGAGTCCAGTAGTATATACTTAAACTGGAAAATTTCCAAAATTTAAAAGATTGGCCATGGTACTCCTCCCAAATTTTTAAAGGGGTGCACAAATGTACCTATGTCTTATAATAGGAAATGGACATCTGTATACGTCCATATAACTATATAAGGTAATAGGACCTCATCCAAGGTGATAAAATGAGCCAAAATACCAAATACATGGTTGTAGTAAAATTTGGTAATTTTGTGCCCCTAAAAGGGATATAATAATATATATTAGGGTCCTATACTATTATACCAAATGTTTAAATTGGGCAATTTCCAAAATTGAAGGGGTGGGCCAAAGTACTCCACCCAAATTTTAAAGGGGTGCACAAATATACCCATATCTTATGAAAGGTAATGAACTCCTGTATACGTCCATATAACTATATAAGGTAATAGGGCCTCATCCAAGAGGATAAATTGGGCCAAAAGACCAAACACGTGGTACAACGTATTGCTTACGTTTATATTTTGGCAATTTTGTACCTCTAAAAGGGAACGTTTTCTCCTGTTTCGTTCTACCAAATGTTTAAATTGGGCAATTTCCAAAATTTAAGGGGTGGGCCAAGGTACTCCTCCCAAATTTTTAAAGGGGTGCACCAATATACCCATATGTTATGAAAGGTAATGGACCCCTGTATACGCCCATATAAGATAATAGGATATCATCAAAGGGGATAACTTAGGTCAAAAACCCCCGAAATTTGAATTTTTGGCAATTTTTTACCCATGAAAGTGAACGAGGTGGACCATCCAAATTTATCATGATACATATCGAGGTCCTGTACTAAAATACCGAATGCTTAAATCGAATTTTTTTCCAAAATTTAAGGGGTGGGTCAAGGTACCCCTCCTAAAAATTTAAAGGAGTGCACCAATATGCCCATGTCTTATGATAGGAAATCAACACCTATACATGACCATATAATCATATTAGATAATACGATCTCATCAAAGGGGATAAAATGGACCAGAAACCAAACACGTGGCTGCACGTAAATTTGACAATTTTTTTACCCATGAAAGGGAACGAGGTGGACCATCCAAATTTATCATGATACATATTGAGGTCCTGTACTATAATACCGAATGCTTAAATCGAAAAAAATTCCAAAATTTAAGGGGCGAGCCAAGGTACGTACCTCTCCCAAAAATTAAAAGAGGTGCACCAACGTACCTATGTCTTATGATAGGGAATGAACACCTATACATGACCATATAACCATATAAGGTAATAGGACCTCATCCAAGGAGATAAATTAGGTCGAAAACCAAACACGTGGTATAACGTATTGCTTACGTTTATATTTTGGCAATTTTGTACCCCTAAAAGGGAACGAGGTGGACCACCCAAATTTATAGTGATCTATATTAGGGTCCTATACTCTAAAACCAAATGTTTAAATTGGGCAATTTCCAAAATTAAAGGGGTGGGCCAAGGTACCCCTCCCAAAAATTTAAAGGGGTGCACAAATGTACCTATGTCTTATGATAGGAAATGGACCCCTATACATGACCATATAATTATATAAGGTAATAGGACCTCATCCAAGAGGACAAAATTAGGTCGAAAACCAAACACGTGGTACAACGTATTGCTTACGTTTATAATTTTGGCAATTTTGTACCCTAGAAGGGAATGAGGTAGACCACCCAAATTTATCATAATACATATTAGGGTCCTGCACTATAATACCCAATGTTTAAATTGGTCAATTTCCAAAATTTAAGGGGTGGGCCAAGGTACCCCTCCCAAATTTTTCAAGGGGTGCATTAATATACCCATATGTTATGAAAGGTAATGGACCCCTGTATACGCCCATATAACTATATAGGGTAATAATACCTCATCAAAGGGGATAAATTAGGTCAAAAACCCCCGAAATTTGAATTTTTGGGAATTTTTTACCCATGAAAGGGAACGACATAGACACCCAATACTGATAGAGGTACATACTATGGTCCTAGGCTACCACACCAAATTTTTAGATTTGGCAATTTCCAAAATTTAAGGGGGGTGGTCCTATGTACCCCTGCCAAAATTTAGGGGGTGGGCCATGGTACCCCTGCCAAAATTTAGAGGGGGTGGTCCTAGGTACCTCTAGGTCATTGACCCCGACCAAGGTCATTGACCTTTGACCTATGACGTAAAAGAGAGTGAGGATGAGTCATTCGGGCAAACGCTGGGGCCTACTACTGTGTAGCATTTATCGTCGCACGCCCTATTTACTTTTAACGTAAAAAAACAATAATGACTAGAGTGTTTCACGATGCTAATAACACTCGAGGGGCATTGTTTGCAAAAGCCGTGCAATAGTAGGATTCCAAATCCAGTATATATATTTCGATTTCTGCGAATGACATTACACCGGGTTATGATAAATTTAAATTCTATGTTTAGAGCACTAACATAAAAGCACTAGTAATTATCTAAGAGTAACGAAAGTTTTAATGGTTGTCCATTCTACCTTATCGTGGAATTCTGGAATCGTTATATCATGTATTTCAAATAAGTAGATTAAAATTACAAGAAATTGAAAACATTATGCTTGTCAAAAGTATTTAATAAGAATGTATCAGATGTAACTACGTAGCTACATATCAATATACGCAAAATTTTACTATCTCAAGGTATCAGACTATATAAAATCGCAATTTGAAATTGGTATACATAAGGAAATCACGTATCTTGTGCAAAATTTTAAAAGTTATTATATCGTTCCTTTGTTTTTTTGTAATCATAGTCACAGTTTCTTGTAGCTGCAATTGGAAGAATCTCTTCCGATTTTTAAATTCTCTGACACAAAAAGTAATGATATATAAATAAAGTTAGTGACACCCGTCTCTATTTTCACTTATAATAATGAAATGTTTATTCCATATAGCACAAAATAAGTATTTTGGTATGTACCAGGTTAACTCTGATATCGCATATATCGTGACGGACTTAAGTCTGACCAGGTAATGGCGACTGCTTTGAAACAAATGCAGCTTATGAGAATTAAATCTTTCATATCTGTAGTTTCCTACAGAAGAATTATTCTTCTGGGTCATGATCGCAGTGGTTCATGGTGAGTGGTGGGTCGTAGTGTGTCATGGTGGTGGTGGTTGATCGCAGTGGGTCATATGCTGTTGACCCATGACCGACTGACCCAGCGATTCAACGAACAACTCCAACAGTGGCACTTTCCGGAATATCCGTACAGATTTTGGAAAAGTTCCAAAGGATATGTAATGGTTACATTTTGGGTTTAGGTATTACTAGTCTGCAGTTTCATTTTTGAATGGAATTAGGATTCCCGTGACTTTTTCTACGTAAATTTCGTGAGAAAACATTAATGACCAATAGAAAAATCAATTTTTTCTATTCGGATTGGTTTGAGTTAACAACTTGAAAATTAAATCCTTTAATGTCCAACGATTATGCCTGTTAGGTTAAAGAAGACTATGATTAAAGCAAGTGAATTAAGATGGGCGAATTCTTGGAATGACAAAGTGGGAGTATCCCGAGATAACCCACAAGCACGATGTCCGTCTCAACCTTACTTGCCTTGGGAACGAACCAGGCACCCCACACATCAGATTGTTTATTATGTGGGGTCTCACTTTCGATTCCCGATTAGAAACACTTTTAAATATTAAATGTCTTCGATGTATCTGTGTTCGTGTCCCTGTCGTTCAAGGTTATTGGAATCACCTGTAAAAGAGGAATAACCGAATATAATAGATATAAGTCACGGAGATACTTTGGGTCTTTTTAAAATTTAATGTTGAATTCTCTGGACTACACTATGTTATCTTGACCAAAATCAGTGATTCATGGTTAAAAGCACGTTTGCAATTCGCTACATAGAAACTCTTACATAAAAGAGCAATTCGCAACTCTTAATTAAAAGAGCGTTCTTAGGGTAGTGGCTTGAGCATTTGCTGTGTGTGTTAGGGGTCCGCAATTCGATTCTCTCCGAGGATATTCAGAAAAAATTATAATTTAGAATGTTAATATTTTTGATGTATAATAAAATGAAAAATTATCAATTTCTCTTGTTCTTACAATTTAGAGTTGAAACGTCTTCTTTCGCAGGGAAAACTAATTACATGACGTCACAATCTCGATTCCTACTGTCTGACAACTTCGCTTGTTCTAGAAACAATTCGTGAATTAAAATGGGTCATTCTTCAAACCTATGAGTAATAAAATTGCCTGAGTTGTTACTAACTGTTCTTCTACTCATATTAGAAGCAATAATAATATTTTCCTTCTCCATTTTCAACACGTTCCATATATTTGTTCAAGAAATTTAAAATAGTAACTACTTCAGTTGTATATTTTGATGATATTTCAATATAACGCATCCATAATCCAACGTCTTTTACCCAAATAAAGGGTGTTACTTAGAAAGAGTATCGTGATGAAGACAAATCCTACTTAGCTTCTTTTAAGGCATCCGAAGTTTCGAATTTCATATTGTCAAGTAGCTGACACCTTTTTCCTCTCTTATAAACTCTCTTGAAGTATCTTTTATAACTCAATACCTCCTTATAGAGGGATAAAAGAATTTATTTTCATTTTCGTAATTTGAGTATGCTTATTTGCATTGCAGTTGGACGTAATATTGAGGTATCAAATATTCAGTCATAATAATAATAATAATAATAATAATAATAATAATATAGATATGAAATTCCATACGAGGACACATAATATTAAAGCCTGTAAAACCGCCGGTAGCGTTAGCCAAAAGTTACAAAATACTCGGGATTGGGAGAAGTGTCAGGACCATCAGGACATACCCTCTCCATACGTCCCTACAACTAGACAAATGTGATAACGGAAAGTTTCGAGACAAACTTCGTGTAGAAAGTAGGGATTCTGAATTCACAAGAGCCGTAAGAAAATTTATTTTAAGTAATGGTTATGCCGGATAAACTACAGAAGAAGTCGATGATGAGAATGAAAGAAATATTCGGAAAAAAAAGTGAAAGGAAGCGGAACACGGAGAAAACCTATACACACGGTGTTTGTTCAGCACAATACTCACGAAAAGGGAGGTGGGTGAAACAGGTTGAACCATTAAATTTACAATATTTCAGTAATAATAATAATAATAATAATAATAATAATAATAATGATAATGGTATTAAAAGTTTTAAAGTTGCCCTGAAATTTGGCAAAACTTATTTAAATGTAGGGGTTTCGGAGAAGGGATTGCGTACCTTCCTGAGACATTTCTGCAGCTACTCAAATTTAATCGAAAGCTTTCCGCTAAAGTTTCCTGTAGAAAATATTGTATTGCACGATTTCAGTAAAATAACTGTAATAAATCAAATGAATATTATTGAACACTAAGGGTTATAATAAACTAACTTCTGGAGTTTGCAGATGTAACTATATATAAGCTTTGCTAATATATATATATACACCATAATACAAAGTAAGAAAATAATATATAAAATTCAGTCTACAGAGCAATGTTACCTAAAGAGTGGCATATACCCTTTCGAGAATCGGGATGAGACGAGCAATGTTTACGATGCTTTTCGTCTCGTCTCGTTTCTCATCTCTACAGCGTGACGATATTGAGTTAACCTTGTCCCTTGTCCCATCTCGAATTAAAATGTTAAGCCTCATCCCAATTTTGTTCGGTTTGTTTTAGAATGGAGATGAGAAATTCGTCTTTTCATGGGCAACATTACAGAAAACCGAAATATTTTTTTCTAATATCACGTTTCTGTTTGTAATGGTATGACCTGTGCGATAATAAGTTTTTATTGTTTTAATATTTCACAAGATAATTATTATTATTACTAGTATTATTCCTGAAAATTTGATAGCTCAAGTATTGAATCAAACGAGTATTCAAATATTTGAATGTAATAAAAGTCTGTCTGCCGATCAATCGCAATCAAAATTCCTAAAGTAGAGAAAAAAGGTTGCTCGACGTGTATTCGCTGGAAGAACCTCCAGTTTACTGGTCAAGCGTCTAGACCACTGAACCACGATCACTACGCTTAAACGATTCATCTTTAGTCTGGTTACTTTAAGTTTCTCGGCCTCAGTTTGGAAAGATGTATGTTACTTTTTTCTTCGTTTCAAAACGACTTTCGTGTTCCACTTATGATGATATAAGTGAATAATCTTCGGTAGAGTTTATATTAATAAGTTTAGTTGTTCTTAAACCTTTGGTTCGCAAATTTGTTCTTTCTCCACACGAAGCTACAGATATGACAGATCTACTTCTCATACTCTCCATTTGTTTCAAAGCAGTCACCATTACATGGTCAATGATTTATGACCGCCACGATACAAATGATTGTTCAATTTGATATATTGAAAAAGCTACAGGCTCTTATTTTGAAAGTAGAAAGATATGGAGACTTCTCAGTGGTACTCCAGTTCATATTTCTACAATATTTCATGTAATAAATCAAATTAAGCCTAATTTTATCATTAAATATAGCCAATGATGACAGTTTTTTGTTGCTACTTAATCATTATCTCCAATCACATTTCGTTGTTTGTTGAGTATGTTACAGGCCTGATAACGTATGTGCTTCCCACGGAGAAGAGAATACGTTTATTATATTAAAGAAAACCATTTCTCATTCAGATCAGGAATCTCATACTTCGATGCAGTTTGGCAAAGAATTTTTTCGATCGCGGTTGTCAAGACATATGCTGACGCAGGAAAGTGAAAAGCGTCATACGTTCCAAGACTCTGATGAACGCTTTAGTCAAAGCTCAAATATGTCAAGCGGTAAGTTACTGCATAGAAGTGAGAAATCCCACATCTGCGGAGTATGTAAAAAGAAATTTCGTGTATGTTCAAGTTTGGTTAGGCACATGTTAATCCATACAGGAGAAAAACATCACACTTGCCAAGAGTGTGGTAAAGCATTTAATCAACGTTCAAATTTGGCTGCACACATGTTATTCCACACAGGAGAAAAGCCTGACACTTCCCTAGTGTGCAGGAAATCATTTAATCGACGTCCGGATTTGGCTAGACACATGTTAATCCACACAGGAGAAAAGCATCACACATGCCGAGAGTGTGGTAAGGTATTTAATCAACGTTCAAAATTGGCTACACATATGTTAATTCACACTGGAAAAATACCTCATACGTGCCATCAGTGTGGTAAGGCATTTAATCAACGTTCAAGTTTGGTTACACACATGTTAATCCACACAGGAGAAAAACATCTCACATGTCAAGAGTGTGGTAAGGGGTTTTACCATCGTTCAAGTTTGGTTACGCACATGTTAATCCACACAGGAGAAAAAAAACTCACTTGCCAAGTGTGCGGAAAATCATTTAATCGACGTTCAAGTATGGTTACACACTTGTTAACTCACACAGGAGAAAAGCGTCAGACATGCGGAGAGTGTGGTAAGGCATTTAATCATCGTTCACTTTTGGTTAGGCACATGTTAAGCCACACAGGTGAAAAAAAACACACTTGCCAAGAGTGCGGTATGTCATTTAATCAACGTTCAAATTTGGCTACACACATGTTAATCCACACAGGAGAAAAAAATCACACTTGCCATGTGTGCGGAAAATCATTTAATCGACGTTCAGTTTTGAATAATCACATGTTAATCCACACAGGAGAAAAGTATCACACATGCCAAGAGTGCGGTAAGTCAATTCATCGACGCTCACATTTGGTTAGCCATATGTTAATCCACACAGGTGAAAAAAAACACACTTGCCAAGAGTGTGGCAAGGCATTTAATCAACGTTCACATTTGGTTAGGCACATGTTAATCCACACAGGTGAAAAAAAACACACTTGCCAAGAGTGTGGCAAGGCATTTAATCAACGTTCACATTTGGCTACACACATGTCAATCCACAGAGGAGAAAAAATACAATAATATTACAATAATATTAAAGGAAACATTAAGTCCTTCAAATGACATACCTCCACTTTGTGACGGAATGTGTTTTGGAAGACATGTTTTAAGTTCGTAATTTGGCAGATATTACTGGTAATTGGTGCCGCATCTACTCTACGAGCTGCACTTCTGCCTTACCGTCACAGGGATTGTAGCATAGTGAAAAATGGCTTACGCCGAGGAAGATTCGAATGATGGTTCCTCAAGTAAATGTTTATCTGAAAATAATGACTCCAAATATACCTCTTCTTGAGTCTACATATATATAATGGAGATAACGGTAACAAGTTTAAGCGACATCGATAATCAGGGTGCACCTTCCGCATCAGCTACAAGTGTAGATCCAGCGGAACAAACATGTTCCATGTCTATTCCAACACTAGGGCCTTCTGGATCATCTGTGATTCGGCTGCATCTTGCTGGTTGATACCTGGTTCCGCAAACCCGTTTTTACCGCATATATTTATATTTCCCAAGACATTTTTTCATACTGATTGACGGAAACTATGGCAAATTGAAGAAAAGAAGGGATCAAAAAATCAAGTCGTCCTCTCTTCCACATGGGATGAACTGATCAGACAAGTTTAGGCAATTTAGTAAACCACACATACGACGAGTTTAGAAAAGTATTTTGTGTATTTTTAAGTTTGGCAGGACATTTTAATACACAGTAAATAATCTCTCACACTTGAATACACACAGTTGAAAAGAAGATTTATATGGAGCTCACATTTTGCAATGCATATTTTAAAACACGCAGGAGAAAACATTAAAAACGAAAGCGTTCTAAATGTGTACAAATGACTGAATAAGTTTATATTTTGCAACAGATATATTAATACACATGGGGAGGAACTGCTCGTATCAAGACTATGAAGATTGCTATAGTCGAAGTTCAGTTTTGGGGAAACATGCTATTTCATACAGGTAAAAGATGGCTACGCATAACTGTGAAAACCGTTTACATGAAGTCCATATTTTGTTAGTGATAAGATATAGGAAGATATGTGAAACGATTTACTGAAAAATAAAGTTTGTATATAAAATGGTATAGTCAAGTTACACACGTGATAAATATACAAATGCGAAACATCTTTGTTGTAAAAAGTTTGCGATAAAATTCGTTAAATATCATCCGTTCATCCGCTCACGTACTGCCAATTCACGTTTCCACTCGCGACGACGTCAATTCAGCCGCCATCGATTAATCACATATTTCAGCATTGTGCATTATGCAAAGTGTATGTTTTGGAGCATTTAGGTTTAGTAATTTAAAACAAATCATTGTTGACCAAAAGTATACTTTTGCTTTAAATTAAATTACAACACTGTATGAGTGAACACAATGAACAAAATACAAAAGAACAGAATCTAACCTAATCAACATCCATGTCACTGAGCTAGCTGTAAAAATGTTGATATTTATTGCAGGGAGCAGTAATCATTGAGTGCTTTTTGCACATGTTTTCCACAATATGTAGATGCCAGGCGAGTTCAAAATAAATCAACCTCCATGTCACTGCCCTCTTACTGAGATTGCTGGCATGTATTGCAAGTAGTAGTAATTTTTGACTGCCTTCTGAACACGTTTTTTCCACAATCATTACATTCAAGTCGATTTGTGTTTTGTCTTGACCAGGAGATGTAGCAGGTATCTCTTCGAATATGTTAGACTGGTTCATCTTCGGTATTTTGCTTTCTGTATTGTGCCAAGAACAGCAGCATTTTTTTTTTCAAAGTTGAGATTTCAGAACGAGCTTTCAGGTTTTCATTTATTAGTACTAATGCTAACTCATACAGATGTGGTCTTCTTGTATTATTTTTGATGTTAGGGATAGTAAAAATAAAACAGCGACTGAAACCTAATGAAAGTTTTACTTACATTGTATAAATGTGAACCAAAAAAAATCACGTTTTGGCTACCTCTGATGGCAGATGGGCCATCCAACCTCAATACCAACTTTGACATTGTACTGAACCGGAAGTAATGTTTTCGATAATTTTCTCGTAGAGAATTCATATGTTTCAGGGTAGCGAGATATTACTTCAGGATGAGACATAACTTTCTAATCCAGATTTATAAATGGGAGAAAAACGGGCTGTTTTCCAAGAACAGGTAAAACAGGTTTCCCTGACGGATCTATGAAAAATGAGCGAAAGCGGAAAAGAAATAATAGATGACGTCGAACGCAGAAAGGTTTTGCTTATGTTGTCCTGGCCAGAGGCTCTCAGGCCGGAGAGAAAATAAAAGTAACTTATCCTCTTGTGAAGTGTAGATAAATGAGATATAGTGAACGAGCAAACGGATTAAACAGCAAAGTACGTTGATTATGTAGTTTAGAATTTATTACAAAATAACTCATTAAAATTTTCTGTTTTTCCCTCAACTTCTGCACCTGATGCATCATTGTACCTTACTAGATGTATGCTAGAAGTTTTAGACCTAAGACCAAAATCGTTTAGTGTTGTTGTTGCTGGTGTCTGATTTTTCTTTTTTTTTAAATATAGTTTAGGTATTCGCTGCATCTCAATAGCTTTTTTCCTATATCAGAAATTCTTTTAAGAATATGTGTTCATTTAGAAATGGCACGCCACAATTCCCAAAGCTTTATCTTATTTCGGAATGTGTGGCAACTCTGTTCGCCGTGCCTTGTTTGAAATTTCATTGTTTTCACTTTTTTGAACAGTACAAAATATTTATTATTATTGCATTAAAAACATCGGAGAAATAACCCACTGTCTCGTCTATTGTTCCATCTAGTAAAAGTGTCCACTGTAAAACCTGTAGTTTTTTTTTTTACAAATTTCACCCAAAGGGGCCTTCCTTCTGTCAGGCACAAACTTTCTTTTTGAGTTGGATTGCTGGCTTCTGGGTTCGGGAGTAACATATGGAACGGGGAATTCGCGGTCTGGGAGAAACAACACTTTATATGAGATGAAACATTCTGTTGGAAAAATACAAATGACATAACCTAAGCTGTTATTTTTACGCGCGTTATGAATATTGTACTATCCCAAATCGAGTCCTAGAATAGAATTGTCGACAAAGGGTCTGATGTTATCCCATGTTTACTGTCGATCCATATCTAAGCCTAAGTTATAGTCACAAAAATGAGCAACTTTGTCACCTTCTAATGGCAACTGGAAGTGATTCGTTGCATGTTTCAAGTAAATTTTAAGGACTGTTTCTATATGGTCTGCAGAAACACCCGACGAAATTTGTGTTTTTGGACATACCTTAGCTCAAATAATTTCACACTCACGTACGAGATGATTCTGTGCTCTGCTGCCCCATTTATTTTAATACTACGAACACTCCGCCCCTATTATCTTGCGGTCGTTTATCTATATAGACAATTGGTTGAGAAACGGCATTCCACTGTTCATTACCGATTCTTTCAATCACGTTTCACTCACCACTAAACAGCCATATTCCGGCAACAAACTAATATTCACAGCAGAGTCCGTAATATTGTTTTTAATGTTTTGTGTATTTTGGTAGTATACCTTAAATGTGGTTTTCTGTTCCCTGCACTTTTGATCCGCATTCTTCTGTACATCAGCACATTAAACAGAGAATATGGAGGACTTCTCTAGCGTGGGATCACGTTGTCCAATCACTCTTACTCTTTTCTTGCCATCTGTGTTGAACATCGTAAATTATATTAATTGAGTGTTATGTAGCAATAAGAGATAACAGTATTTCAATGCATTTCCAGCTGGAGATACTGTCAAACGCAGACCCTAGCCGTAAGCTTACTACTGGGTTCACAATGGAAATGATAAGCACAGAGAAACCACAAATATTTTTCCCGAAACAGGAGCACGAACTTTAAATTTTCTACAGTTTGATGCCATCTTTGTGAACTTTATTCATAGACGATCCTATGTACTTTGAAAGTTTTCTTAGTGCCACGGTGTGGAGGGGCATCATCCAAAATCTATCAAAAACTTTTGATCCTCTAATCATAAGTTTTCCACATAGGTTTCCTTGTCCGATTACCTAGTGCCACTCTGGATCTATACCAACACATAACTTTCCCCATATTACAGTTATATATCGAAAAACTAAATTTCACCTATATCAACAAACGCTTCAAAACTCAGTATCCGTTATTCATGCAGTATCTTGTGTCTCACTTTAGACCCCACACCAAATCGCTATCAGCATACCCCTTACCACTAATGTTTACACTCTGTCAGTACACTTTGCCCGCGTGAGATTCACCGTTCTTAACCCTATAGTGGTAATGTGAAAAAAAAGTTCATGAATGGTAACATTTTGCCTTCTGGACCCAAAAACAGTTTTGCCTGATAAGATGTGAACTAGGATTTAAATTTTTATTATATTCACAATATTAAATACAAACACTAGACGGTGGACACAATTTAACTGAAACTAAACATTCATTTCATTGAAGCAATATTTTCCTTGTTATAATAAGCTCGATAACTATGTGACTATTTTTTTTTTTTTTGCCTAAATACCGGCAGTCAAAATAAAATATTTTTAACTAGAAAGAAGTAAACCAGAAATTCTCCTAATAGCGGTGTATTACACATAGGGAAATTTACGTTTTAATTCTGCAGCAGTTTCCACACATTTTTTTTTTTTTTTTTTTTTTGTGTGTGTGACTTAGTTAAATCCACTTACAGCACTTCGAGCAAAATTATCTGCTCTTACTGTGTTTACACATGTAACATTGTCCTCGTTTTCCTAGTTGAAGAGGTACAGGAGAATCTTTTTCTAGAATCAATCCAGAAAACCTTGCCTCCGATTTTCGAAGCTCTGTGGGATTTCATTTATTCAGTGCTCTCTCTTTCAATCACACTTTTCTCAGTTCCTTTACGTATTTTCGACCCTAGAATTTATTCGCTCTGTTCGCTGAGTATATAACATTACCATTCATCGCTTCTACATTTAAGAAGTGATAAAAAAAACGCCATTGGCCATCATCTAGTGTTTCAGTCTTCGTCATATTCAGTTCGTATCGGGTCTACTGTGTCCACCCCAACTTTAGTTTTATTGCAAAGTGTGACGATCTTTGACTTCCTCTTATCTCCGGTACTCTCATCTAATTTTTTGTAATTATGCATACTTGAAATCAGCACTACACACCGATTTTTCTTAGGTACGTAGGAGACAATGGTGCAGTTCTAATGAAAACCAAACACACTCCTGTATTCTTTTCTCTTTTTGGCATTAACAAATGCGGGGAATATTCTTCCTTGTTTTTACGATTTGCCCCTATATTTGTTAATTTATTGTCCCATTCCATTGATTTAACCAAAGTGCAGCTTGTAAATCGATTATTGTCAAAGGTCATGTTCCGAGATGAACCATAAATCGGTTAACACAATCTCTTTACTACTTCCTCAGGTTTGTTATCTATCTGGAACGAACCTTCTGGTTGTGTCCCCACATACACTTCCATATTTGTTGTGTAGTATAATGTTTCCCAAACAAGACTCCCATATTTTATTCCCATATTTTGCAGGTCTTTTGGGCATATACATACGAAATCTAAATCTTCCCCGGAAACAGACAAGTGCCTCATCCAAAATTGCTAACATACCAATTAAGAAAACTGTTATTGCAGTTCTTCACAAATAATTTAAAAAAAGTCACGAATTGGGGCTAACCTGGGGCTGAAGATTATATCTGATTATTTTATTCATTAGCATCTTCCACTCTTTCATCCATCATATCCTGCAAAGTAATCACTTTCTACTCAGTTTGGCTTCCCCAGATCCCATAATCACACAGAGATGACCCTACACAGAAGACACATTCATTTGTCAGATTAAAATACCCATGAGTTATCTGGTGCTTCCCACCTCCCATCATTCTCCATCCTCGCTATCACTTTACAAATTTTTCATTTTCTCTATTTGTATTGTATTTATATTGAATCAATCTGTTTATATTAAGTTGTGTGCTATATCTGTTTACTTCCTTCATAATGCTAAGGATCAAAGTTCCTTACGCACAATTTTTTGTTTTTCTTTTTGATTTTTTGTTAGATGTTATACCGTATAATTGTAAAATTTCGATAGAACATAGACCACCACTTACACTTTGCACGTAAATTCCTTTACAGCAACTCACGTTACAGAGGGGGTAACCTTCTCATAAGTTACTAGCCATTTTGACTGGCCGGAAAAAGTAGTGCATTCGCAAACTTTCCAAGCTGGATTACATGTAGTGAGGCCTAGTTGCCAAGTCTAGGCTGTGTTTATTGCACTCGTGTTGGCGCACGGTGGTGCTGACACATTAACATGCGACAGGTTGCTTGAAATTGAGAGCTTTCACGAGCGGAAGTTAGCTGTAGTATACAAGTAGTATAATTTTTGATCATCATTATGTTCATTTTCATTCTTATATTGATATCATAGTTTTGGATATTGCTACAGTTCGGTTATTTTATCTCATATGATAATTGACGATGGACAGTCTTTTACGCATCCTTTGAAGATAAACGAGAAGCGGAGAAATCGACGAGACAGAGCATACACTGAACCAATTTCTCAGAGTTCTCATTCTCCAATCAGTGGCAACCATTAAGCATCATCAACGAGTTCACCACCATTTAAGAAGCATACAAATGCACATAGTATCTCGAGCTCTGACTCTCACTCCTACCGGCTTATCGTTCTCTGCACCATGTCCACAGCTTCCTACTGCAAAACTACAATCCAAAGTACTTGATTTCAAAGCGATTACTTCTGTAACTTCTTCAGTATCGGCAACGCAAGATATTTCGCAAATGGTAGAGACAAAAAAAAAATGATTTCATCATTAAATCACAGTCGGCTTACTTCGCAAAATAATCCGTCACAATCCAGTTTTGAAATTTTCACAAAAACTGCAACTTTAACTTCTCTCAACAACATCCAGTAGCAACCTCAGCCACATACCATGTCAATAGTATTACGAGGGGTTCCTCTATCTATAACACATGACGATATATAAGCTGAACTACCTGAAGTGAGATGCAGCTTTAAAACTGCACCCTAAGCACATCCCAGGATACTATCAACGACCTTTTGCATAAACAAATCTTCGTTTTTAAGAGACGCCGATTTGAACTATCCTGCTCATTACGAGCACTTCCTCTCCGAAGTAAACGCTGTCAAGAATACAAAGAACATAATACTAACAACTGCATCCTATGAACCTGCAGGCCCTTAGCCAGCCCAAAAATATAGAGGGGGCCCGGTAGAAGTTAGCGGGGGTCGAGCCAACCATATTATATTTCATCAAATAGTAATATAAGCAATTCATCATCTTTGCTCTTGAATGTTTAAGTATTTTGCTTCTACTTAATTCTATTATCCCCTCTACACACACACATTAAATTAACATTATGTAATCTACATTTAAAAAACGTGAATTTTATTGAATGGGTATTGCAAACTACACGAATTAAAATTAAAATATAAATGTTTTAATAGTCCCACATGTAATACAAATATTAAGGTCAAGAAAGAGATATAACTAAGGAAATTCAACTTTACTTAGGCTCTTGTTTAGGGCTAATTTTCGAAGTTAACCTTCCATTTTTATCAAAATTTTGAAAATTTACTTAGAAGAAATTGATAATTTGATTGCTTGTGTCCTTGATAACATGTTAGTGAAGCGTAACTTATATGTAATACCTTTTGATAATTGGTTATAAAGACGGGACTAATTTGCAAGTAGAGGGAACTACTTGTCTCTAGGTTCAGGACGGTTGGATTGTGGATAATTTTCGAGCAAATATGACTGCAAGTAAACAGGGTCTTTGCGCTGGATGTGAGTTGACAGTACTAACATTTGTAAAACATGATGTTATCCGGGCAAGCGGGGCCTCCCAGGACCAGTAGCTTCGTATATCTCTTTGAAATTCCTAAATATTTCGATGAAATAAAATTCTGAATTCTTCTATTTTTATTAGAAGTTAAAGTCATGAACATATCGAGTTGGTAAGGCTGATAGAGTTGGTAAGACCCAGTTGCCCGTCTACGTTACAAAACTATCTTGCTCGGACAAGGGTTAATCTTTTGAATATTCATGGCTTAATGAATGAAAGAACAAAGACGACCAACAATCGTTCACGATTTTCTCTTTTAGATAGGAAAGCTGTGCAAACCTAAGTACGTACTAAGGTAAGTGCGAAGAAGACATAACCTAACCTTAGTAACCTAGTAGTGCGTTATCCCACCTTGCTTCGGCGTCTCGCTTCGCTCGTTCTTCCCTCTCAACTCCGCACTCCCCATTAACTAAATACAACCGTGCTCCGCGCATTTTATATAAATGAACCACCTGCAAACTATAGGCATACCAAGAATACACATACCAAAACAGCTTTACCTTTGTGGGTTTATCGTAAATAAACTACATATTATCTCTCTCTCTCTCTCTTGCTTCACTTGCTCCAAACTTTGGTTTCGTAGCTTCCAGCGCCCACAAGAGGTCGTCACAAACCATACAAGCAGTCCCCGTCTCCACCGACCGCTGGAAAGATACCCGGGGAGAGAAGAGTGCTTGCCGTAAAGATGGATGAACAAAACAAATTAAAGTAAATAATCTATAAACTGTTACAACGTCTTGTAAAGCTACATGCAATCACGGCTAAGAATTAAACATGAGATTAAAATTGTGAGTACTATGTATTGTAATCAAACAAACAACATACAATAAGTAAACTACAAACAAATTATATATTTAACAACCTGAGCGCTCAAAAGCAATTACTTTACTTTTTATTTTTCTTAAAATCATTTATTTTGATCAGGTGGCTTTTTCGACTTATAAGAATGATTCTTTCTCAATTCTACTTACAGTTTGCGTTGGCGGCATGGAATGAGAGTAGTGGATAATTTATATAACACTCGTGTTTCACTATGTACTGCACAAGGAGGGTGGGGATTTAGTCAGCCGCGGTGTCCTCTTCTGCGCGATCCTCTCCACAGAAATCTGGTTCTCAAATCCAATCCAGTAGTTCATATATCACACGAAAGAAAGCATCCAATAGTTATGCTGTTCGCAATAGAATTATTGTTTGGAAGTGCTCCTGCCAAGGTCCACTGACTGCATCAAATTACGTTTAAAACTAGCTGGCTAGCCCTTTTTCTTTTCGGCTACAACAACTCATAAGATCACAAAATGAATTTATAATCAAGGCTCGTTCTATAATTACACAACACCGACACTTGGTTCCTTTCACTTCAACTTCTTAGGAACAACAACGGGCACAAAGCTCTGGAAACTTAAAGTCAGGTCGACGGGCTGGGTGCGAGCCCGTGTAAAAGCCTACTCTACGTGCAGGACGCACGACAGGTGCGAAGGCACCCCTGCCTAACCGAGTCTCTTCAATAGACTGACTTGCTTTCTTCGCCAACCTCTTATGCTGCTTATCCAAAGGGAAAATCCCGGTTTTAACTTGAAACGCAACCAACTGATGCAATGGCTAAATTTAGCGATGAGACTTCTTGCTGGAATGTTTTGTGGAGCGATTTTTCTTTCTTTTTAACCATAAAAGGACTGCTGGGCGATTCGATCGAAGTTGGTTGCTCACACACACATTGAAACATATATGTATATGCTTGAGAAGAGAAAGAGTTCTTGGAAAATTTCCATACGAGGTCTGTTTATTAATTTTGAAATTTACACTGACTGTCTTTCTTCTCTTAATTAATACGATTAATGAGCTCCAAAAAATCCGTAACAACCTATGGCGCCCGCAGGGCTCCGAGCAAATTAATACAATTTGCGATGAGAATCCTGGCCGTCGAAGGGTTAATGATCCATGTTGAAATGTCACTGGAAAAATCACTATGTTGCGGAACACTCTGTATATAAATCTAATGTCACTGGGGACTCACTGTGAAAATTCGGTATATTGGGACTGTACTGTATATAACGGATCACACTTCACTTGATAACTATACGGTTGTTCAACCTGTATGACGATAAGCCACCTTTTGTTAAAACCACCTATTATGTTCATAAAGCCACCTATATATTCTGATTAAGCCACTTTTGTGCCACCATTAACAAAACGTTCGTCATTTTCAGTTTATAGTCTCTTTTATTTATTTATCTATTTATTTATTTTCAATAACTGGTTTCTCACCATAATTAAATGTACTTTAGTTTACTTTCCAATCATTTTTCACTAAACACATAATATATTCAAGCATACAAAGCCAAATAAATGTACAAATAAACATTGGGACAGTAAATACTTAACTACTAGACAATAATGATAATGTGTATATCAATTTCGAAAGTGTAGCCTAACAACGTAACGAACGGTAATATCGGAATTCCTAATATGTAGTTTGTGTAGTGTAATGTGTGTATATATGCACCTTTTTACAACAAACTTAATACCTAAATTTTCTTATTCAAAATTTTTATAACACTCGATTATCAAACATAAAAGTTTAATACAACATAAAAATGATTATATCAACTAATATATATTCATACATGTAAAACATTAATAATCCAAAATCATTTTCAAAACAAAAATTCGTAAAATAGTTTCGACATAAATCACATACTAATTATTCAAAATACTGTATTTCAACTTATTAAAAGTCAAAATACTAAAAAGGATTTAAAGTCAAATATACTATTAAATTTTAATAATCATATTGCTCAAATAACAAACAAAAGATCTATTGGGTTTCTTCAAATAAATTTAGAATCAACTGTCAATTCACATATCTTTTTAATTATCAGCAATACTCACAACAAACGTAACTTTTATTTTACTTATTTATTAATTGCAATAAGTATGCGGGCATCAACACTAGTGCACGGATTTTGTATAACATTGGCGAACATATGACTTTTGGCTGATACAATCATTTCCTAATCTCATTTTCAACAAGCATCTTATTGGCAAAGGCAAACTACAATTCCATTTTTCGGGCATTAAACACAAACACATATCGCACGATAAGAGGGATCTACAATCCACCTCTAAAAAACATTAAACACTTAGAAAAGACATTCCCTACTCATCTAGGAACAAGCTAGGTATTCGGGAAATAATAAGGAGTATCTATCTCCAGACGTGAGTCGCCCTCTTAATGGCCTTTGACATCACGTTAAAATAACAATAGACTCATAATAATAAATTCATCCAAGGATGCCGCTCTATACAGCCTTTTCGCATCTCAAAATAGCCCTAACTTATTTGTAATGCTCAATTGCCATTCAGTTGAACTCAAACGTATACAGCTCAAAATACTTTGCACGCAATGATTTTGTACGCTCGATGACCATTATCAATATCAACGTGACTATCAAATTTAAACTTGATTGCCTCAACAGACTATAAGCAATGGAATCTATTAGTTACTGTTAAATCGTACAACAAACCGATTCCTTTCCATTATTTATTTATTTATTTTTTCAAATTCTCAACTCTCAAAATTCTCGAATTCAATCTAAATTCCGTTACAATTGTGTGAGTTTTATAGACAAGTGCTGGTTCGAAACGATGTTCTCTTCTTTCAAACTTTTGAACATGAAAATAATCAGATAAACAACAAAGTAATTCGTTAATCATGATCACTCTGTTCAAATGAACTATGTAGCGAAAGCTCCAACCAATACTTTTCGCATATTGACGTGAATAAAACTCGAATAAAATGAATTAAACTAAATTTTTCCACCTGTATGAATTATTTAAGACAAAACAAAACTAAATTAGGTATCTTTCCTTTGTGTGAGTCGTTGAGCAATAGATAAACTTGTGAAAAATTATAAGAGGAAACTTTTTTTTTATGCTTTCTACACTAAGATTACTTCTTCATTTCTAAATATTTGTTTTCCAGAAGAATGATTGGAATATACGAAGTAATATATAAAAGTAAGAATATGTGAATGAAATTCAAATTCTGATTACATTTTCTCACTAAATATGCAAAATATATTTATAAAACTGGTAAAGTTCAAAACTAAACAAAATTTTCTTATATACTAATATTTTTACGTATTATATCATAATATGCAAAACGATTAAAGTATCAATCTATATATTTGCATTACATGACCTACCTAGTAAATTTTCAAACATTTTAATATATACATGAGTTAAACAGCGGTGAAGCCTTTCGAAGTGCCATCCTGCGTGTCACTGGTTGACAACACAGGTTGTAAGTCGTTAATTAAACAAAAATATAGGTTGATGAATTGGTCCCGAAGACCAAAAGGCACCGACTTACAATCTTACATAACTGGAGTGTGCGGGGTCGTTGAACTCCCCGACGATTTGAATAAATCGCTCCTGCACTAAATCCTAATTCCTCCAAGCTGAATGCTTCGCGCATTACAGCTATGTCATAATCGGGTAAATTTTTCCCAACCCCAATTGGACTGTCAGTATCTAGACCTCAAGAATGTGTTTGAAGAAAATAAACATATGAAAAGGACAATAAGAATACCCTGGGGGAGGGAAGTTCGATACTACAGCCCTGCATTTCAATATCATCTACCATTCAATAACTATTAATTATTTTAGGCCCGCTCCTACCTACAAAATTAGTAGGTTTACAATTGCATCCATTAAAAGAGCGCTAGCCGATTCAAAGTGTGCGGCCTTCTGGCAAAATGCACGTATCAACTCGGGTTATATCGTCACATCCGAGGTTAAAGTTGCAATCGAGAATATTGACTTACACATTTGAGATTATGATTATCTACAATCCAAGATGACAATTTTCTAGCAAACTAATAGAATTATGAGTGCGTAAGGGAACGCTAATCGGCATTCAGCACAAACGTATCATGCTTATCTTTCTTTCTTTCTTTTAAATGAGTAGTGAAAGGTGAATAACAGAGTTGTAATGACCTTAACGAAACAAGAAAATAAGGTCAATACTACGAGTCCGACCATGATAATCAGTGGGTTGAAAATTATACAATGTTCACTTAAGAACCAACAGACTCTTTTCATGCAAGAAAGATTAAAGGAACTGAAATTGGAAAATTTTCGCATCCTCAATTAATCGTTACATTTAACAAATATCATTTAAAATTGAATGTCATATCTATGGTTTACTTGATTCTACTTTAAACAATTATTATTCACATTTTTCATTTCCGAGAACAGATTTATTTTAAAATTTAAAACAACACTTATCAAATTTTGTTCAAAATTACCGACATTAATGAATTTCAAGGTTGATAATACCTTTGATTATTAAGTTTCCATAATATTTTGCGGCCAATCTATATATATATTATATATATTTTCCATTTTTGCAAGCCAATTTTATCACAATTCCAATTTTACAATCCAAATTTATTGTAGGTAATTGCTACCTAATTAAAAGAAAACCTTTTATACTTCGATACCAAATTGTATCGGTTATTATTAGTAGTTCACTTTCCGTGAAATATTATAACAAGGCTTACAATATATTTTATTTTCTAACGATACTCCATGCATTTCTTATTATTTTATTTCACGGAAACTGGACTACGTGAAGAAAAGAAGAGAGCAAAATTATTTATTAAAATCCCAAATAAATGTAATTTGTTATCTCTTTTACTTCAAATTAAAGATGAGTATCTAATAAAATATGAAATTTTAAGCGTCAAATTAAATATCTTGTTCCTAAATATATTAAACGTCACAGGTCGAAAGAGAATTTTGAAGTGTGTGTGTATAATTGCCAAATCACACACTAGCTGAGGCCGAATCGGACGCTACCCCGATTTCGTCACTGTAATTTTGAAAGAGAATAGTAGTGACGCCTCTAAGGGTTGAATCATAGTTTTCAACCTTTTGCCTCTTCTTAACTTGTAGAACAGTTTTTATAATTAAATTCAACTGAATTCGAACTTCATTAACGTTACAGCAAATACACACTGACTTTACATAACGAACATTATATGTGAATAGCTTCATAAACAAGTTTAGTAAATTTAACATTATTTTCCATTACTCTCAAAATCATACTAAGTATTATTTAATTTTCAGTATTTCGACGCCGAACCAGTCTTATATTACAAATTCAATATGGTTTTGTACATACTTAATGACAAAGTCAGATGAAAAGATTCATTAACTGAGGAAGAAACATTTTTTTTTAATTATCCAAAAATCCAAATTTCATAATTGTAATATTTATCAATATTTCTCTAATTAGATGTTCAAGTATCTCTAATTGCCTAATCTTTCTCTAAATATATCATGGTATGGGGATAACTAAATGTTCACATAATCATACAAGGTAAGTGAATAAAACTCGAAAGAAAATACAATAGTAAAATTTTATTAATAACATTTGGTTCCCAAGACTGGAAGCACCTGAAAAGAAATAAGACATACAAAACACAAACATCCTAACAAAATTCGATACAGAAGTTCTGTATCCAAAACGGGATAAATATAGTTTTCAAAAGTAGAGGGGTATTATTAAAATTTCAAAGTCCGAAACCGCGATCTAAATTGATTACCTATTTAAAAATTTCCAATACTGTCCTTCCTCTGCTTTTGACATTCATCTTTCATCTCCCAAAACTGTAAAGAAACAATAAAACATGACATTTTAATGAACGTACCTGATTGTAGATAGATACTGGTGGTTCCTGTGGACGGGCGCGTCGGTGGCGGTATGCACACACTTGAAGTTGAAAAGCAAATTCCTAACTTTCGAACTTCGGTGGGGAATAATTAAAACAAAATAATAATAATCTTTATTTTCATTCTTTATAAAAGCTTAAAAGTCATATTCGGTGTTTAATTTTTTCGTCTTTTTCGGGATTCAGTCCAAGTCCGGGCAAAGTGCACGCTTTGGTTAAGCGACAACTTTCATTTTCCACCGATGCCGATTACACTTGTACGCCTGTAATTTTATACGCTTACGAGTACTTTTCCAGTTAGTTTTTGGGATTCGTCGGGCTTTTCTCCCTTTTGTGGCGCATTTACTTAGTTGCGTTGTTTTTGCAAGCCCTTTGTGAGTATGACGTACAGTGTAGATATTATCTTATAGTTTATGTAGGGTACAGCCTTTTATAACAATTATAACCAATTTGGATAAAACTCGGTATATACAGATTTCCGAAGTAAACCAATTTGCATAAAACTCGGTATGTAGAGGTTTTCGAACATGCTGATTACGAATACCAAATTTATAATTACCTTGGTCTCACAGTTATGTGGGATACGCCCTTTCTATGACAATTTTACCCGATTTCGATGAAACTTTTTATATAGGGGTTTTCGAACTGGCTGTGAACGAATATCATATTTGCTTTTGCCTAGGTCTTACAGTTTATGGGTGATAAACGTTTTTATGACAATTTTAGTTTTTGTAGAATTTTATGATCACTCTCATCATTCCCTAAATAACTTTCAATTCCTATCCATATTGGTGTGAAAAAGGTCTGTGGCAACATAGTAGAGAAGACATTAGAAATAAAAGCTACGGTGGCTCGATGGTTCGCTTTCACCTCGCATGTCGCCTTATTTAGCTTATTCGACTTATTCGTTGACGTAAAACTTAAAAATTTCATCTCGGCTCATACACACACATACACAGGGTTCACGGAGCCTTTGGTAGCATATGCCCAATAAAATTACAGTTCCCATTCGGTTGCAATTTAGTAGAAGTTACACTTATGCACAAAAAAGTACAGTTCCAATTCCAATTACACACAACAGCAGAACGAGTACAGTATTGGCGGCAGGTATTTTGTGACCTTTATAAAAGACTATGACCTATTTTTTATTCCCTATATAACATACAACCAGTAACGTAGCGTGAAGTTTTGAAATGCATAGGCTGAAATTAGATTCGTAGCTAGATGGTGGCTAGGAGGGGTCCAATCCCCTGAAACTTGCATTTTTTGTTGTATGTATATATGAGTGTAAACTGAATTTAAGTTACCCTCTCAAAAAAAAAAAAAAACTATCCCGACCTTATTTAAATGATCACGTCTTAGTGTTCTGACTACGCTGTAATACTTGATAGGAAAATGCTAATTCATGCAATTGATTTATCATACAATGCAATAAAAAGTATAAGAGTGGTTCTGCTTCATATTTCCCTTACACATACGGTTTCCTTACATATGCAATACTTGCATAGCACACATACACTGTATTACTGTTTCAAAGAAACAAATAAAAACGGATAGCAATAGGACGATCTTAAGTGTAACTTCCCCAAATCATAGACAAACTTAAGCACTTCACCCACAACAACACATATCAGCATACTAATGGAAAACAGTGGAGCAGTAGCTCAATGTCAATTGATGATTTTTACAGAAAAAGCTATTTTTAGATTGAAAGTATGAAAAAAGAATTTGCGGATACCAACGCAACGCAACGAAAAAAATACAACTGCTATGTCAATTATCGAAAACTAAAATGTAAATTTTACGCTGTGATAATGCAAACCAGTACGCAATAAAGTCCCTGATGAATTAATACTATTCACAATAACTTAACATTTTTATTCTCTCTGTCTCTTTTTTCTTGGTCAAAACTCGTTACCGAATGTGAGCTTCTAAATTTTTCATAGTCTCTGTTCTATTCTTTCTTCCGAGACCGCATCCTGTCGCTTTAGTTTCGCCAAACACCCGAAAGGCTAGCCTTTCGTCAACATTCGTCCACTTTCGTTGCATCATGTTGAATTTTGTATAACTGAAGAAGTTTT
The DNA here is from genome assembly GCF_964235325.1 of Thermobia domestica. Taxonomy (NCBI): domain Eukaryota; kingdom Metazoa; phylum Arthropoda; class Insecta; order Zygentoma; family Lepismatidae; genus Thermobia; species Thermobia domestica. Next base: position 267,508,801 of record NC_137460.1, on the reverse strand, counting down.
CTTCTGCTGAGGATGGCGGGAAAGTGATTGTCACCGCTCCATTCTCCTACTTCCATGAGAGAAGCGGAAGGATAGCGGCCGATAGTCTTCAATGCGTTCTTGCAGAAGCTTAGCTTCAACTCGCTTGATGCTTAAACAGCGTATTATAAAATAAATCCATTTTAATAAAATTAATTGTATCAATATCCAAAAGCAACATTTGAGGCTGATGTATAAATAAATGGATAGGATAAGTCTTATAGCCTTAATGGACACTCCGTCCCTGCATACAACATTTACCCATATTGGTGTAAAAAAAAAAAAGACAATGGCAATTTAAAAGTAAAAGATGCGGTTGCTCGGTGGTTCGCTCTCACCTCACGTGTGGCGGATAAACCTTCTATTTAGCTTATTAGGCAAAATCGTGGGGCTTTATACTTTTTCTCTTTCGGTTGCATACACACACACACACACACACGGAGTACTTGGAGATGCATGTGCAGCTCCAATTTCAGTTACAGTGCCAGTTCTGGTTCCAATTACATATGAGCAGACTGCGAACATGTTATCAATAACAAAAATTATAACAGATTATTACTTAAATGTACTAGTACACTTTTTAAACGGTATGTAACATTGCAGACCGTATGTAACCGTATGCTAATAGAAGAAGATGACTTGTTTTTACACCTTTGAACCCTTATGCATCATAGCAAAAATTACTACCATTTTACCCGTTAGAGGTAGCCATTTTTATAAGGCAATGGCATATTTTTGCAACCCCTGTTTAACATACCAGTGGCCACAAACTGTTTCCAGGTAGAATCGGCTTTCTGCTGCAACAGGAGAACTGCAATTTGTATTCTGCACGTAAAGACAGAGGACACTCATAATTTCGATTTAGTCAATTTCGTAGAACTCAACAAGATGATATGACTCTTATGCGCAGTTTTTAAGGTGCTGCGGAGCACACACTTATTCTGCTGTTTAAGACTATCGTATTTGGAACTACTGCAGCGTCTCCGACAAAGTACAGGATCGATACGAAGACTATTTCAATAGACCTCTCCCGGTTTTCTCTAATACTGTATTTTCTAGCATTACCACAAAATTCTAAAGCCAGTCCTCCTGTTACGGGGCAAAGCTAATACACACGTAGAAACAAAATAGAATATGCCATACTCTCCGGACATTGCATCTTTCACATTCCTTGGAAACGCTAGTTCAAATACTTTCTTCGCGATGGAATTCATGGCCTTCCTGAACGCTCGCACAAGGTCTTCGATGCTGATGAGAACCATTTTTGATGGTTTAGGTGACATATCGATGTTCCAAGTGGTCAACTTGAGGTGAAACAAAGGTCAAATATTTCATTCCATATAACTCGAGGTTCGTATATTTCGTGAACCGTTCCTCATATTTAAAATTTAATTTTAGTTTTAATACTAGGTCACCACATACATTATGTATACATGACTCCAAAAGTGCATTACCACCTACAATTCTCCTTTTCCTGCAATAGCAGGCAACCCTAAACAACTCGGCGGTTGGGTTGATTGCGAATGCGAAAGGCGTTGAACCAAAACTCAATTTTGTAACAAATATATCAGTGTGTCAAACTGCAAATAAGAGAATAAAACAAATTGTTAAAAATGACAATTTTATTATCGTGACAGAGTTGGATGACATCAAAAATTAAAAATGATCTTATTTAAGCAGTTCAAACAGATGTATGGCAAGAAACAAATATCAGAGGAAAGCATTTCTGTCCTCTCCACCCCCCCAAAAAAAAAGAATCTCATAAAAAAGTTACATAACGTAAAGTTTTAATATAAAAGGCCTCACTCTAAATTGTGAAAGATGACACCCGAAATCCAAGAACAACTTAACCAGAGTCAATGAAATTCTGCGCAGACATTTCAGACGTAAAACGAGGAAATACGAGTTTCATATTTTCCTGGAAGAAACGGTTGAGTGGGGCACGAACCCCTACAAACCTTTGACCAAGAAAAATCAAATATGCTAGTAACGATATGTCAGATGTGTGAAAAGGACTGAAAGAATTGCAACATAACATTGTGTATGGACAATACGGAAAACGTAAACGAATACGGGCTTTTTATGTTCTCCGGAAAAACGGTTTTAACACTACAGTACTCGCATGAAATTGTTGAAACATGAGTGCTCGCGCGGATTACAATTGTAGTCCATTTTATAAATATATATATCTTATTGGTTATTCAATTGGTATTTTTTACATTATTTTTGTGGGTTTTCACAAGCAATAAAGAACACATTTCAGTGCAAACATTTTGTTTTTTAATGCACAAAAAGATTAGAAGTCAAAACTTTAGAATGCATATGCAATTTACTATATTTTTGTAAATGTTCGTTTATTTTCTTGCTATTTGATTAAAAATTGAAATAAAAGAGGAAATTCGCATTCAAAGTGTTAAAAACTGTTACAAAAAATAAAAAGACGTTGTTAAATTGTTTGTCAGGTTTAACTTTTACACTTGAAAACAAGGTTAAATGTAGGCAAAATTTTGGGTGTTTCATTCATAAGAGTCAGTGCAAAGCGAGTGCTTGTAGTCAGAGCAGATCCACTTACTGAACCTGAAACATCTTTTTCGGGTACTCTTGTTTGTTCATCTTCCACAAAGAGGTTCGATAAGTTCCATAGCCACAGATTCCAGGAAGTCTCTATGGTTGATTATAGCATCATTGCTATTTGCTTTGAAAACAATGAGAGCGTTTACTTCAGCAAAGTTTAACACGTGGAAGAAGAGAGTGAGTGCCATCTTTGCGAATTCCTGGCTTTATCACACTGGCGACACAATTTTCTCCAATATGTCAACTCCAAATTTAGTGTTGTTCTATGGAGTAATAACTATGCAGTGTAAATATGATGTTATGACGCTGTGTTCGCGTATTTCTTGGGTGCACTAGATCAATATACCATCTGGTAATTGTGTCCTTTCCAATGTAAAATTCTCCGTGAACCTGTCTTCCTGGATAACACCGTTCCTTTCTTCATCTTCTATTTCTTCCAAATCGTCACTACCACTTTCTCCAGAGTCACTACTCGACAACATCGTCCTCTATTTCATCTTAATGTTCTATACTCAAAACACTTTCGTCGTCACTTTCAGTTTCTGTTAGCTACTGTCGTATCTGTTCTTACTCTGACATTTAAGGCTACCATGTATCAGATATATTTGAGTGAATAATGTGAAATATACATTCAAAACGAGAACAGTTAAAATGTTAGCCAGAAAACAAACTATCACGTCAGTACTCGCACGGATTACAATAGTAGTCCATGCGAAAATAACAATCCGCATAACATCAGTGCGTTGACTTTGGGTGCTATCACTCAACTAAAGGTGTTCTAGAAATGGGGGGGAAGGTAGACGACCACTCAAGGTCACAAGTGTTGCCAACCCTCAGATACCAGAAAACTGAAACCCACTGGACTACAATAGTAATCCGCGCGAGCACTGTAGTGTTAAGGGGCAAAAGCCCCACCAAAAAATATTGAAAGTTGACTCTCGAAAGAGAAGAACAAATGAACCGGAGCTAATGAAATTGTGCACACATATTGTAGATATAAAATGAAGGAATATGGGTTTCGTATTTACTTCGAAAAAGGGTTGGGTGCGGCACGGACACCCTAACATTAATCAAGAAATATCAAAAGTGCTAGTAATGATATCTCAGATGTGTGTAAAGGACATAAAGAATTGCAACATAACTTTGTGTATGGACAATACGGAAAAAGTCAACGAATACGAGTTTTTTATATTCTGCGAGAAAATAGTTTTTGGGGGCAAAAGCTCCCACCTTAATTTTTGAAAGTTGACGCCCGGAAGTCAAAAGCAAGTGAAACGAAGTGAATGAAATTTGCACAGATGTTCTAGACATAAAATGATGGAATACTGGGTTTCGTATTTTCCTGGAAAAACCGTTGGTTGGGTACCGACCCGTCCAAACCATTGATCACAAAAATGAAAAGTGGTAGTAACAGTGTGTCAGATGTATGTAGAGGACATGAAGAATTGCATAGAAACTTTTGCATGGATAATGCGCCAGAAATAAAGTAATACGGGTTCTTTTATGTTCTGCGGAAAAACAGTATTAGGGGGAAAAAGCTCCCACACAAATTTTTTAAAATTGACTCCCGAAATGTAAAATGAAATAAACGGAGGTCAATGAATTTCTGCAGAAATAATGTAGACGTAAAAGGAATTAATACTTTTTTTTTTTGGAAAAAAGGGTTGCCTGGGGCAAGGAATAGTGATGGGTAAATTCCCGGGAAGATATTTTTCGGGAAGATTCCCTGGGAATATTCCCGGGAAGATACCAAAAATGGGAATTTATGTTCAATCTGAATCAAAATTGCATTCTATTACTATATTATGATTTCAAAGTTGAATTAATTTTTATACCACAGCATATTTTTATTCTTGTGTACAGAGGATTCTTTAAAATCTATAATCTGGACGGTACTATATTACTTTATTATATTTGAAGAGTACGCATAAATGTATACTTATTTACAATATGTTCTACCGATTAAATATGTGTGAAAAAATTATATAATAAGACTTTAAATTTATATGTAAGTGGATTTGCTCAACTTGACTCCATTACTGTTATTATAAACACATTCCGCCTTATGCAGAGTCGTTTCGACGTATGATTAGCGTCATACTAAACATGTGGCTACTGCAGGAGACTTATGTTAGTCGAACTCTTTAGTATAGCATTAATCGCGCCTCAAAACGACTCTGCATAAGGCCCATTAAATTTATAAATGTTATAAACCAATTAGATTGAGTAAATGCTAGAAGATACATGACTCACCAATTTATCAACATTTGCGCATACATATTTATGTTCACAAAATGTGCAAGATACTTACTTATCTTTATATTTTAGCACGTAACATTGCCATACAGAATTTTTCATTCTACCTGTTTCTCGAAATTCCATACGTTAATTCACATGTGAAGGAGTGTCCGAGTACTTCTTCCGAAATTCGAGGCAGAGAGAGGAGACAGACCGACGTCTATTACTAATGGTGGTTCAGGGTTTGTTAATAGTACTTCATCTCTATTTCTACATAAATCTAAATTACTTTACAAAATGGTTCCTTTTTCAACATTTGTAAATTAGTACTGTGCTAATTTCGGATGTTCTTTAGCATGGGGGCCAGCTGTTGCACCTACTTCTTTGCAATATTCTATTCCGATGTCGTTGTATTATGGTTTCATATGTTAAATTAAGTTACCAGCATTAAATTCAAACAGCGCTGCAGAGCGAGCGTTAGCGAATGAAGGCGGGTTAGAGCCCCGCATGGCACGATGTTTTATATCTTCGTTACCAACAATTCACTTCCTTTCTCACATAAATCACTTCCACTTACCTTTGCGTTTTGTATAAATCCCCTAAGTAGTAGAAAATGGATCGATCTGGCTCATATGAGTCCATACTAGGCCAACTCAGGAATCCCAGGGAAATCGAGCATCGTGAACCGTGAACCCACGGTCTTTTACGACCTCCACTTTAGGTGTGTATTCATTCCCTTTAGGGGGTGTACTCATTCTCTTTTATCAGCACATTTTAAGGGGTGAACTCGTTCCCTTTTATGAGCATATTTTCCGTCCCCTATTTTAACATAACGAACATAGCAGAGAATATGAAACATAACAGGGGTGTATTTGTAATTACGAACACACAGCAGAGCGGAGAATAGATAAGATTCGTTCCACCCTTATTTGAACATAGCAGAAATTATATAGCACTTCGTTCACTTTAAAAAGAAAAGAAAATACGCCAACAAAGCAATGCACACGTTATCGTAGTCGAGTTCGATTCTTCTGGGACAGTTTACAGCGAATATGAAAATAAATTGAATCACAAGACGACAAAAACTATATATATTCTAGAAGTTACTGTTTAATGGATGTTATATGCAGAGAAGTTAAGGCAAAACGAATACGAAGACTGCATACGTGCTGTTACCTTACCCATGGCAGAGGAAGGCATTTTCAGAACTATATTTTGAAACTCAACTAAACTAGTATCTTGCTGTTCACAAGAAACAAATCTAGAACATCCGACTTTGTAACGCATAACGTTCAGTTCGCATCCACTGCTCTAAACATTTTAGGCAATTCCTACATTATACACTACACACTTTTTGATGTAAAATTTAATTAGTATAATATTACTGTTTTCACCATTGAAATTGGTGTTTTCCCATCCTATTTCGTTCATTGATAGACCAACTACTAAGTGATATATCAACACACTGTTCTCGAGAGAAAATACTGTCTTCGATTGAGTACTCTGAGTTTGTATCGACCTTTCTATTACTTGTTGTAAATGAATTCTAATACCAACATCTCTTTCGCATACCAACATCGCTTTGCAAGGCCTTATTCTTTGGTTTCATCTTTTCTGCAGTTGCTGTTAGTATTCTTGTTCGACCACTACTCTTTTTTGCACGGTTTTTTTATTAAGAGGGGTAGGCAGCCTTCAGATAAGGACGGATATTCTGAGTGGTTAAAAACGCAGTGGAAGATATTGCTGCAGAATATAACAGATGTAGTTTCTTGGATAGCTGAAGTAAGGGAGCCTTGAGGCAGAATCTCTGATGAACCATGGTCCATACCCTCAGTTATGACAGCAACATTCTGCCTGGTAAGGTTGTCTATAATTTTTGCTGGTGAAACGGTGAGTTTCTGTTCAACGAGGGAGTTGGACGGTCATTTACTGTAGATATCAGGTATTAGTCTTTTGTAAAAGAAGCACTGTTGAAAGGGTATATTACAGTCTTTTTAAATCCAGATATGATATTCTATTGTGTCATAGCACAGGGGAAATACCCGTCCTATAAACTCATCAATTAAATAAGGAGAAATAGTTTTTCCTTGATTATTAACCAGCCAGTCATTGGACACCCGATTGTAATGGGTCTTTAGAGGTCCACAAAGAGAAACTTCCACCAGGTGCAGTTTGTGACTGCAATGCGGTGGGAAAATGTTCATAAGACGCCATTTTGGTAAGTCTTCTCTATCACAATGATGTTTACGTGATTTTCGTGGTGATCGAAGAGCAATATGATTGGATTTTCTTCCGAATATTTTGAAATTTGGTTAATGTGTTCTAAACAAACACCAAATATCTCAGCAATCATCCATCCAGTTATCCATGCTAATGTCAAGCTTTGAGGTGGTATTTTCTTCACGAAGAAATTCTTGTACCCTACTCTCGAATATAGAAAAACTGGAGGAATGCTATTCCTAACTGCATTGAAGGTACATAGCACTGTCACTTGTTTAGCACGTTCTGCTGAGGTTACCTGTCCGATTTGTTTCGGTCCTCGTTAAGTTATCACTCGTGGTATCCTGTGTACAGTACTAAGTCCAGTTTGATCACAGTTAAAAGTACACTTCAGGGTATTAAATAAATTTACATTTCTCATATGCTAACTTCAAAGTGTTCAAAAAGTCGTCCACGTTCTGTTCTGAGGGGAATGCTCCATAAAACCATTAACCCAGTCGTATCCCGTACTTTTGTACACAGTTTAAGATTCCGGCTTATTCTTCTTCAAGGCATTTGCATATGCGTAAGACAAAGTGGGAAACCTGCCTCGTTCTAAGCCCATAGTTCATCTTACTTGCGCTAACGAGAGTTTTCCAAAAAAAAAAAAAAATTTCCTTGAAATATTACAGCATCTCTATTTCAGTCTTACTTGTACTTTTTAATATGTCTAGCAAAGGCTGATTTCGATATGTTGTGTTCTTTTTCTACCTGTCGTATAGTATTCTTTTTCTCTATTACTATCTCTATGGCTTGCAGAATATCACTGTTTGCTGTTTGTATGTGATCTAAATTTATCTTCTTCCACTTGCGTGGCATTTTGCTAAAACACAGATGTGAAATGAAAGTACTAAATAACACAGCGTTAGCCAAGCAGAAACACAGGAATTATAATAAAGCTACCTAGTATTTTCACAGTTGTGAGTGGAGGGAGTTGGACAGTGTCCCAATCCTCTTCAATTCATCATGTCGTAATCCTCTCTGTATATCCACTTTTACTACTGTCACTATAAAGCCACGAACTCTGGTATTAGAATCATACAAAAATGTTCTAAATATACTCTCAATACCTAACTCTCAACTCTTATATTAAATCCTCTACTACCTCTTCATATAGTCAAATATTTTCATAATATAAATCTCACATGATAGTTATCAGCGATGAAGGAAAATTTATCTTTATTTCTAAAAACTTGTGCACATTCAGAACCTGGTAGCAATGCTTTTTAAGTGTTGCCACTACATCTGCTAACAACCACTATGGCTTAACACAAATCACAATAGACATGTATCACTGTCTCACATCACGAACTGTCCCAAACCTCACACTTTTCCCCTATATGTGTGTTTGCTCTCTGATAATGAATTTTATAAAAATAATCATTATCTGAAAGAGTCAATGGGGTACATATTTGAGCAACAGTTTACTTTCGGTCTCACAGCGACTTCAGTCTGTTGATAAAGAATTAAAACAAGGAACTCTACGTTGCTTCAAGACATAAATTACCTATAAAACACCCTTTAGAAATAACATTATAAGTGAAATTATAACGTTAGGGTATGTCGCTTGTTTGTTTTAGCTAACCACCCGCTGGAGGTTTATGCCTTCCATGGGGGAAAGAGAAGTCAAGGGTACTGCGAGAAAAGAGTTAGACATGGTCGAAGGGATTTCCAACATTTTATAATAACTTTATGTCATAAATAACGTAACCAAATAGGACATTACGGTCTTTACGATCGTAATCATAATGACGGTGGAGAAAGGAAATTGTACAATGAATTATAGACATCATGATTAAAGTATTTGGATTTACATTTATTATATTGCGTTGATGAGTGAAATATCTATGAGATGACGTGCATTTGGACGAGACAAATGGGATATTATATTGTGACGGATATAGGCTAATCTTCTCTTTTGGGGACTGCTTCAAGCGTTATTCAAAGGGATGGGAAGCTCTGTTAGTGACAAAGGAATTATTGTTAGAATATGTATGATATGGTGTGAAGGGTGACAGAGAAAAACTTTCAGATGAGCGGAAGATCTTGATGATTCGGTGGTAAGGAATACTGATACATTGAAAAGGGGAGGAAGAGATAGAGTGACTGATAGTGTGAACGATATAAAAATAGATTTGGGCGTGGATGGAGTCGAAGAGTAGTGGATGATGAGTATTGAGCGCTACGGAAGTATTTGCGGCAAAGTTTTTCTTCATGGAACCAAATTTCTTCTACATGGAACCAAATGTACGGAAAAGTAACGCGAGCATAGAGTTTTGGAACAGAGCTCGGGAGTTTGATGTGGCATGGAATTCTGAGTGTGTGATGTTCGAGAGCGTTAGGTTTTTGATCAAGAGGGTGGCTGCCGAGTCCTAACGGTATGGCCGTAACTAAGCACAGGTCGAAGGAAAACTATATTAGTGTTTAAGAGTAGCTTTACGGAAATACTCCAGGTTATGCCAGTAATTCGTTTTGATAGATTTTGTCGATTGTATGCCTTTTTGTTGATGTCCTGGACATAAGTCTTCCATCTGAGGTGTCTATCTATGGCGAGTCCTAAGTATTAACGGTTTTGGATATTCTAGAACGGTTGTCGTTATCATTGATGGAAGTGTGTATTACTGTGAAATCTGGAGCGTTTCTTAGGTGGCAGAAATACTGTAGTTTTGGGTTTTAGCAACATTGGATTCAAGTCGCCGTTTATTTCACCACAGAACAAAAGTGTGTATTGTTGGTTGTAAGGCGTTGTTTACTTAGCGTATAATACGGCAAACTGCTGGAAAAGCTGTATCATCAGCGTATGGAAATAAATGAACACTTTGAGGGGGAAGAGCCGTGTCAACAACATAAAGTAGATATAATAAGGGTGATAGTAAAGAGCCATAGATACGCCTGAGTGCATAAATATAGTTTGATATAACTGTTGATTAATGTATTCGTAAGTACGGTGGCCAAACAAGAAATTGTAAATAAAACGGATATATGCGATAAGAAGGCGAAAATGTAGCAGTTTTGAAAGCAAACCCTAACGATACACCTTAGATGCCTTCTCTAAATCAAAGAGTACCAGACAGGATGGCTTGGTGGTATTATACTGCTTACGGATGCAGTTGAGGAGACGCAGAAGCTGATCGTTGATGCTAATTAATGGGCGGGAGCCTGCTTGATGGTGTGATAAAGATGGTAAAGAGAGAGATGAGCATGAAGTCATTTGACAATATTTTTTCCTAGGATTTTGGCGAAGATTCCGTTGAGCTGTATCGGACGATGTTCTTGATTTTAAGGAACAAGAGAAATTTGGATGATTTCTAATGAGCTGGTACATAATTGTTTCGTGGAATAAATATGACCAAGAAGATTGAGCAGTATTGGTAGATTGTCTTACATGTCGATAGATGTTATTGATTCTAGGGTCATTATAACGTTTATGATATATACGACATTAGAGATTGGTGGGGTAGAAATGGGGGCAGTTAGTGCTTTGTGATTAGATATATTGTACGCCATGTTGGGTTGAAGATGAATATGTGGTGAATTGAAGTTGAAATGGTCTACAGGAAGATAAAAAAATTCTAAGTGAATGATAGAGGTGTGAAAATCTCCTATAATTAGGAAGCAAAGGTTTTAGCTTTTTCTTGGTCTCTGTGCAATGCGTGATCGTGGTGTAAGAGAGGATAAGAGGTTTGGGTAATTTTACCAGCTAATGCGTTGAAACGCATCTACTATTGCGAAGGGTGTGATATGGCAGAAATAGTGTTTCAGGTTTTAATCCACTGTCGTAATTTGTATACTTTAAGATAATTACACACTGTTCCGTTGAAGGCTCTATGATGCTGAAGAGCTTCGCGGTTGCCAGGGCAAACATATTCTGTATAGATTTGAGGTGAGTGTTTAACTAGACGAAAGTAGCGCGGAGGGATTTTAGGATGATGAGGTGATATATATATGGTTTGAGGGATGAACTGCTCGGTTGCGAGTTGAATGATTGGTAGTAGAAATTAGAGTCGATTAACCCTTAGAATACCAAGCCTACAATGTTAGGTAAAGTACTAAGCCTGGGTTATTTTGACCATTCCTGCTTCTAGTAAAAGAAATATATATCAAGTTTCATTCCTGGAATTAAAATTTCTAACGTACAATGAAAAGGGCAATATACCTGATCGTTCTTTATATTACAGTAAATTTTATACGCTGTGTACACTGTCAGTGGCGGCTCGTAATTCTTTCAAAAATACCTGAATTATATTACTGTAACATTAGAAATTTATACATAAAAATACACTGTCTTTGTTAGGAATAAATTGTGTTACACATTGTATCTTGATTACACGTGACAGTCCGTGCAGAGTGGTTTGCTGGTGCAATGCGCTTTGCAAACAAGGTTGTGACAGATTACATGCTTTTGAAGAGTGAAGAATCACGTGTCTTGCTAAAAATAAAACCATATATTTTAGGGAACTGAACAAAAATATAGAAATTGCTGAGAAAGAAATGTGTAGTGGTGAGTGCGAATGGGGGAAAGACTGGGAAAATGTGTTTGATAAAACAAAACTTTCTACTACTCGCACCCCAATCAAAGCTCGGTAGCACGGGGAAGTGATTGTAACAGGTAAAAGAAAAATACCGTTTCAATAATAATAATAATAATAATAATAATAATAATAATAATAAATATTATTTTTGTGTGCCGCGCCACGGGGTACTAAGGCTAGTCAAAGGAACCTAGCTACCTTTTCTGTCATTTTTGGGTATTTTATGTTTATTTTTATATAAATTCTACTGAAACGATTTCCAAAAGTAAAAATGGTTGTTAATACCTAAAATATTTGCCCACTATCTCTCTTTGATATTATAGCATTTCTTTATAAAAGAATACCTGGGCCAAATTGTCCCAGTCTTGGTATTCGAAGGGTTAAATTCATTTTCAGTAAAGGAGGGATAGGACGCTGACAGTGTATGAGTTTAGTAAGTTTAGTAGCGAAGTATGAGAAGAGGGGGTTGTGAGACAGAGGAGGAAATAGTGGAAACTTCTAGAGTGGGTGTAATGGGCACATGTTCACTATCCAGGAGATCTAGGATGTAGATGAAAATACTGTGGGCGAGAAATGAAGTGATCACTGTCAGGAGTAGTGTTAGATCAAGAACGGATTGGTATTGGGAATGGGCGAATGAAGCCTGTAGGGGAGGCAGTAATAAAATTGTTAAAAGCTGTTTATCTTAGTCTGAGTGGCTATGGATGTTAATATCAGAAGATATCAGGTAATGTCGGAAATTATTAGAAATATATTGGAATGGGAAAGGAATAGGACGACCGGGTCGAACATAGATGACTGTCATTGTGACATATAAAGATTTGTAATAAATAGTTATGATTAGATATTCTGGAATATTAGATGGAGAGTCAATACTATACAATGTGTAAGGATAAAATACTATGCCACGCCGCTGGTGGTGCGTCAACCTGGAAGCTTCTTATCGTGACGAATGAGTTGATAGCCGGTAAATTTGCAACTAAGTTTGGGAGTGAGATGCGTTTTACTGATATGTGATATTGTGTAATAGTTGTTCAAATATGAGTATATGAGGTAAGTACAGGAGAATGTTGAGAAATAGAAATAAAAGTCATAGTAAAATACCTAGGTATATGATCACTATGAAGTTAAATAATTGTTTCGAGTGAAGATAAATGAAAGTGCACGTACGAACCATTGTAAGTGGCATGAAAGTCGAGGTGTAAAATGTGAGCTGCGTGCTGAACTTGTTGTAATATTAATTGTTGTGAATAAGATGAATGTTTTGAAGAGAGCGGGTGACAGATGCTAATAGTTTATGAATATAAAGAAATTCATTAGTCTCTCGTAAAGTCTTACCTTTTCGATTTTGAACATAATGAGTCAATAGTGGGGCTACAAGTTTCGGCTTGAATTCTTCCGGAGCAAGCCGAGACTTACACTTCTAGCTGCATGTCTGAGGCGGGAATTGATGCCAAGTGTTGTAGGTTGGAGCTTGTTCCAGATTCGGACAGCATTTCATAGGAAGGGGAAAAGTGTGCAGTTGTTAGTAGGATAACAGGTTCACAGGATGCACCTGTTAGTAGGATGTTCTTTGTATTCTTGACAGCGTTTACCTCGGAGAGGAAGTGGTCGTAATGAGCAGGATGGTTCAAATCGGCGTCTCCTTTTCAAAACGAAGATTTGTTTATGCAAATGGTCGTTGATAGTATCCTGTGATTTTCTCATAATTCGAACTATGTTCGTTGGTCCCTGATTGTTCCGAATACGGATGCATTTTTAAAGCTGCATCTCACTTCAGCTAGTTCAGCTTATATGTCGTCATGTGTTATAGATGGAGGGACCCCTCGTAATACTTTTGACATGGTATGTGGCTGACGTTCCTAGTGTCGGATGTTGTTGAGAGAAGTTAAAGTTGCAGTTTTTCTGAGCACTTCAAAAGTGGAATTTCACGATTTTTTTTGCGAAGTTAGCCGACTGTGATTGAATGATGAATCCATTCTTTTTTGTTTCTACCATTTGCGAAATATCTTTGCGTTACCAATACTGGAGAAGTGAAAGAAATAAAAGCTTCGAATTCAAGTACTTTGGATTGTACTTTTGCAGTAGAAAGCTGTAGACATGGTGCAGAGAACGGTAAGCCGGTTGGATTGAGAGTCAGAGCTCGAAATGCTATTTGCATTTGTATGCTTCTTAAATAGTGGTGAACTCGTTGACGATGCTTGGTGGTTGCAACTGATTGGAGAATGAGAACTCTGGGAACTTGGTTCAGAGTATGCTCTGTCTCATCGATTTCTCCGCTTCTCGTTTATCTTCAAAGGATGCGTAAAAGACTGTCCATCGTCAATTATCATATGGGATAAAATAACCGAACTGAAGCAATATCCAAAACTATGAGATGAGATCAGTATAAGAATGAAAATGGTCATAATGATGATCAAAAATTATACTACTTGTATACCCCAGCTAGCTTCCGCTCGTGAAAGCTCTTAATTTCTTGCAACCTGTCGCCTGTTCGTGTGTCAGCATCACCATGTGGCCACACGAGTGCAATAAACACAGCCTAGACTTGTCAAGTACGCCTCAATACATGTAATCCAGCTGGGAAAGTTTGCGAATGCACTACTATTTACCGGCAAGTCAGAATAGCTAGCAACCTATGAGAAAGTTACGCCCTCTCTAACGTGAGTGGTGGAAAGGAATTTACGTGCAAAGTGTAAATGGTGGTCTGTGTTCTAACGAAATTTTACAATTATACGGTATAACATCTCACAAAAAGTTAAAAAGAAAAACAAAAAATTGGGCGTAAGAAACTTTGATCCTTTTCATTATGAAGGAAGTAAACAGATATAGCACACAACTTAATATAGACAGGTTGATTCAATACAAATAAAATACAGCTAGAGAAAATGAAAAATTTGCCAAGTGAAAGCGAGGATGGAGAATGAGGGGAATTGCGAAGGACCAGATAACACATGAGTACTTCAATCAGACAAATGAATGTGTCTTCTGCGTAGGGTCATCTCTATATGATTATGGGAACCGGGGAAGCCAAACTGAATAGAAAATGATTACTGTGCAGGATATGATGGATGAAAGAGTGGAAGATGGTAATGAATGAAATAATCAGATATAACCTTCAGCCCCAGATTAGCCCCAATTCGTTACTTTTTTAAAATTATTTTTAAATAACTACTACAACAGTTTTCTTAATTGGTATGTTAGGAATCTTGGATGAGACACTTGTCTGTTTCCGGGGAAGATGTGGATTTCGTATGTATATGCCCAAAAGACCTGCAAAATATGGAAATAAAATATTTAGTCTTGTTGGGGAGACATTTTATTACACAACAATAATGGAAGTGTATGTGGGGACACAACCAGAAGGTCCGTTCCAGATAGATAACAATTCTGAGGAAGTAGATTGTGACAACCGATTTATGGTTCATCTTGCAACGTGACCTTTGAAAATAATTGGTTTACAAGCT
The DNA here is from genome assembly GCF_964235325.1 of Thermobia domestica. Classification (NCBI taxonomy): domain Eukaryota; kingdom Metazoa; phylum Arthropoda; class Insecta; order Zygentoma; family Lepismatidae; genus Thermobia; species Thermobia domestica. The sequence continues at coordinate 267,493,713 of NC_137460.1, read as the reverse complement.
GCAATTTAGTTAAATCAATGGCATGGGACAATAAGTTAACGATTTTAGGGACAAAGAAAAGAATACAGGAGTGTGTTTGTTTTCATTAGAACTGCGCCATTGTCTCCTACGCACCTAGGGAAAATCGGTGTGTTGTGCTGATCTCAAGTATGAATAATCACAACAAATTAGATGAGAGACCCGGAGATAAGAGGAAGCCAGAGATCGTACCACTTTAGAAAGAAAATAAAGGTTGGGTGGAGACAGTAGACCAGATACGTACTGAATATGGCGAAGACAGAAACACTAGACGATGCCCTATGGCGTTATTTGATCACTTCTTAAATGTAGGAGCGATCAATGGTAATGTTATTGATTCAGGGAAAAGAGCGAATAAATTCTAAGAGTGAAACTAACTAAAGAAACTGGCAAAAGTTTAATTGAAACAGAGAGCACTTAATAAATGAAATCCCACAGAGCTTCGAAAATCGGAGGCAAAGTAGTTCGGATTGACTCTAGAAGATGCTCTTGTACCTCCTCAACTAGGAAAACGAGGACGATTTTACATGTTGTAGATATATATGGTTTTGGTCATATTATTTTGGTGATAGAAAATCACAGTTATTCAAAGTTGTATTAAAATACTGAATTATAGTAATGAAATGTTATGTTGTATAAACATGTGCGTGTGTTTATTTGTTGACTTATGTCAATAATTTGTAAATGTGTTTAATGTAATTGTTGTGTTATGGCTAGACGCTGAGTCGTCAGTTTATGTGTTTATTATGATTTGCAATGTTGTATATAAAAATAATGAAATGCCATCAATGTGAAATCCTGTACGTAACAGTGACACACTTTGACTGTGGCATAACCTTCAGACTTGCAGAAAATTGTTGGTCTGGGAATTTGGTCACGATGTAATTCGGGTGAAACCAATGTTTTACCAATAGCTGAGATAGACAAAAGATCAACGAAGAGAATTCCAGGATGTCTGGAAAGGAGAATAAAAACCTCTGGTCAGAGAGGATTTAGATCAGAAGTGGAGGATCGTTAGAGAGAACCACTTGAGAGCTCATCGCAGTTGAGTAGTCAACTGCAAGTCCAATTCAGCGGAATAGATCAAGGAAGATCTATTATTTCCATTTTAACCATTAACTTGGAGTATGGTTGGGTTATAGTCGGACTCTACAGTTCGCCGACTATCTGCAGTAAGAGAGATCCTGTATCGTAGAAACATCAACATCCAGTCCAGGCAGTCATCAGATATTAAGGTATGTGTATCTCAGCTTTGTACGAATTATTCGTGACGGAATTCTTAGATGCTGTCAATATGTGATCTGACGTGTTATACTCACTCACTGACGTGTTATACATTCACACTTGATATTTTGAATAATACAGTTATTTAAATGAAAGCTCAATTTGTGTGGTTTTTCTCTGCTCCCACTTCAATCCTACTCATTTCAGATGGTGAGTAGTAGCAATCTCCAAGCGTCAATAATAACGTCATCCTCATGCAAATTAGGCACGACGTGAGGAGGTTGTTATGGTGGAGATGGTATCAGTTCGATTCCCGGTGTGCTTGTAAAGGTTTTAAGGAGATTACCCACCAGTCTTATGGTGGAGATGCGCTTGGTTCGAGCCCCGGTGCGTGAATAAAGCGGGTAGTAGTAGAAATATTTTACCACCATTGTTATGGTGGAGATAGCTGTGGTTCGAATCCCGAGCCGGAATAGTTTTAGCTTGAAGGATAGTTACCATCATTGTTATGGTGGAGTATAGTTAGGGTTCGATTCCTGGCGAGACTAGTTTGTAATAAGGATATTTCCCACCATTGTTATGGTGGAAATGCGATCGGTTCGATTCCTGGAGTAGTTTTAAGAGTATTTACCACCATTGTTATGGTGAAGTCATGTTTGGTTCGAGTCCCGGCACAATTAAATGTAGATTAAGTTATTAGTATGGTAAGAATTAGTCAAGTTAATTTTAACGTTCACCAATGGAATAAGACGAGGTTTGATTCGGATCTCGAAAGGCTTAAAAAGTGACTGTAGTATATAAAGTTATCAGGTTAACCCTCACCACCCTCCCACACTACGTAGTCAAATATAAGTTGTAATAAGGAATATATATTAATAAATGACCGAAAATACTGTGTTGACGAGGGCACAAAAGGAGAGTAAAGGAATTAACATTGAAGTAAATGATTTATTTGGGGTAAGGACACCTGAAAGACGAAAATATTGTAGTAGTTAAGAAACAGCCGCGAGTCCTAAACGGTGTTTAATTTTCCAGGCAGTCCAGTGATAAAATCAGTTTCAGAAGATTTTCCCTCTATTATAAATTTAGACGAAAATTTAGTTAAGAATAAAAATAAGGACGTGAAAATGGCTTGAAACATCACATTTTACGCTGACATAAATAAATTGCCGAAGTTCGATTTGAAAAACGATGGAGATATCGTTTCTTTGACGAATTTGACGATGCGTGTCAGATGGCAGGTATCGCCGAAAACAAAAGAAAAGAATTGATACCAAATATTTTCAAAGGAGTACGGAGACAGTGGATAAAGCTGTTCCTGAAACGAAAAAATGTATCAGAAATCCAGTATACAGAATTTACAAGCGGAAATTGTAGAAGAATTTACAAAGTCGAACGTAACTCTCGACATAGAGGACCGGATAAGAGAGCGTTTTCAACAAGAAGATGAAGCTGTCATAAATTATGTGTATGACATGCTTGTTCTTTGTGAAATATTAGACACGAATGTCAGATAAGAAAAAGATTGGTATAATAGTAAGTGGGTTACATCCGTACTACATGGAGAAAGTAGGGACTGTGGCCTACTCAAATTTGGACAAATTTGTAGACGATGTACAAAAAATTGAGAAAAATAAATGTAAAATCGCGAAACGTGTGAAGCGCGAAACAGGAAAGGTGACAATAAAAGATTTGGTCAAGAAGATCCGTGAACAAGTCGAGGACGAGGAGAGTGAGTCCGAGTTGGATCACGTGTTACTACGAAAAGGTAAAGAAGAACACAAAGTCAAACAGGAGCCGCATAGTTTGACGCAAATCGCGGAATTGGAGAAGAAAATTGATAAGTTACAGATCGCGTTGTCAGGAAGAACGCAAGAAGATGAAAAACGGGATAGTCAAAGTAGAAAACAGATAAAAAATCAAAATTTTAAAAACAGACAGTACAGAGGAAATAATAGGGCTAATTATCGTGAAAATAACAACAGATATTGGACGAATAATAATGATAGAAGAGGCCAGAATAACAATAGAGGAAACAATGGGTTTCAGAAAGGACGTGGTAATAGAGGCGGATACTGGCGCGGTAACCGTGGCCGTAATCAACAAGGAAACTGGCAAAGAAATGGTCATTGTCAGAATTCTTGTTGTCAGCAGAATCAATATTCGGATAATCACAATTCGCAGAGGTTTGTGCAAGTTGTACCTGCACAAGTTAATGGTACAACATATTACCAACCTGTAGGAACGAGTCATTTAAACTAAATACATCTGTAAATGAGCGAGGCACATTTACAGGTAGCAAAAATGTGAGAACACATGATGTTATAGCCTCAGTGATATTGGAAAATAATATGGTATATTTACCAGTAGAAGTTGAAAACAGACAGATTAAAGCTTTACTCGATAGTGGATCACAGATTTCTATTATCAATGAAAAATTAGTACCTCCAAATGCACGTATTATACCGAAAGAGACAAAAAAATTAGGGGTATAACTCAGAACATACTCGTAATCAATAAATTGGCTATAATCAAATTCAAAATATCTGATCAGACATTCCATCAGGAGTTCCGAGTAATAAAAGATTTTCCGTATCAGATGCTAATAGGGAATGATTTCTTAAAAACACAAAATTGTCAGATAGACTATGGGAACAGTAAGATTTTAGTTCAAAGGCTCGGGAGACCGACAAGAAGTTGTGAAAATGATCAGGAACCAAGATCAGTTTCTGATAATATTGCGGTAAGTGTAAAAACTAGTTTAAAACCAAAGTGGGTTTTAGGACATAGAGTTAGACTGTTACCAAGGACTGGAACGACTGTAGAAGTCAATCTAGTAAATTCTTGGGCAAGTAACGAGTATCTTTTATAACCTGATAGGTTATTAGAGAAACAGTATAATGTATTTATACCAAGAGCGATATTATCGAAAGAAAATCAGAAATTAGAGATCATTAACCCATCAAACAAAACGGTAAAGTTAACAAGAAATTTGAAAATTGGCGATGCGGAGGAATGTGTAAGTGAGAAGGAGTTAAGACAGGAAGGTCTAACGGAAGACGAAATTGAGGAAGTTTTAGAAGCACGTAGAAATTTTGATAAAGCGAGATTAAAATTCGGCGACAAAACTAAACCTGAAATTAAGAAGAAATTAGAAAAACTTTGTTACGATTATGCGGACGTGTTCGCATGGAGAGACAATGATTTAGGCAGAGTAAAAGGTGTTGAGCACAAAATAGAATTGGAAACAGAAGTTCCTTTTAGGAGGCAACAATATCCAATTCCAATTGCGATGAAAGAGAAGGTTAAGGAGCAAATAAACATCCTGCTCGAACAGAACATTATTGAGGAGAGTAACAGCTCTTATAATTCCCCAATGCTGTTCGTTAAAAAGCCTTCTGGAGCAATCAGAGCAGTACTCGACTGTCGTACCCTTAATAAGCACGTAAAATTCCATTCCGTGGCGTTGCCGAACATACATCAAATCCTAACATGTATGGGAGGTCATAAATTCTTCAGTGTTCTAGACATTAAAAGTGCCTATCACACTGTGTCTATCTCAAAGGATTCTAGAAAGTACACGGCGTTCAACATTCCTGGCGTCGGTGCTTATCAATATTCTAAACTCCATATAGGTTATATCCAATCGCCTGCTGTATACACTAAGATCATGGCTATGACATTAGCTAACGTTAATCCGGAAGCGGTGTCATATTACATGGATGATGTGTTCGTTTACGTTAATAATCAAGAAAAATGGTGTCAGTTTTGCATTCTATCTTTCAAAGACTGCGGAAATATGTTTTGAAATTGTCAGTTGAAAAATGCCACTTTATGGAAGAAAAAGTTTTAGCGTTAGGTCACATTGTAAGTGAGGCCGGATACGAGATTAGTCCAAAAGTGATTCAAGCCATAAAAGCATGTAAACCACCAAAATCCGCAAAAGAACTCAAATCGTTCCTTGGTTTAACAAATTACGTACGAAAATTCTGCAAAGATTATGCAGAAATCTCAGCAATTTTTCAACTATTGCTAAGAAAAAATCATAAGTTCGTATGGACTGAGGAACATCAGAAAAGCTTTGAGAGATTAAAAGATGCATTGTTGAATGCACCGTTGCTAGCTCCGTTCCGTGAAAATCTGGACACAAGAGTATATACTGATGCGTCGACCAAATCCATAGGAGCAGTTCTCATGCAGAAACAAGTAAACGAAGAATGGACCCCAATCGCATATTACAGTAGGGTATTGCGACCTCAAGAAGCTAGAAGACACATAGTGGAGTTGGAAATTTTGGCAGTTGTAAGTGCGTTTAAAGCATTCAATTATTATCTGTACAACAAAGAGTTCGAACTGTATACGGATTGTAGATGTATTAAATACTTGCAAACAACTCCAAAATTGGCACCAAAGTTATTGAGATATAGTTTAGAGATAGCGCAATATCAGTATGCACCTGTTCATTGTCCGGGTGAGAAGAACCCGAGCGATGTGCTTTCGAGGAATACTGATATTCAAAATACGGCAGAGGATATTGATTTGGACGCATTACCAGTTAATACCGAAGATTTGGAAGTTAACATCACCTTTGATGATAACGTAGATGTAGCCGAACTGCAAAGAAAAGATTCTTTCTTTGGACCCATTATGAATGCGATTGAACATCCGGAAGTAGCTGATGAGAAGGCTGAGAGGCAAGCACGTTGGTATGTGGTGAAAGATGGAAAACTTTTTAGGACACAGAGGATGGCAAGTGGAAAGAAGTTTCTCTTGTGCATTTCTTTTTCGGTAAGGGAGCAAGTGTTTAAAAACTTGTACTGTTCAATTTATGGTGGAGGTCATTACTCCTACACCAAATGCTACAATCGGGCATTAAAATCGATTTATTTCCCTAACATGAAAAAGTTTTTTCAGGGGAAGGTCAGCCAATGTGCAAGCTGCCAGATTCAAAAACGTAAGGCAGGTAGGACACCATTGCATCCACAGACGTACCCAAGTTATATGCCATTTCAGCATGTAACAATGGACGAGAGTGGGCCTTTTAAACGCTCGAAGAACCATCGAAACAAATATGTAATTGTGTTTGTGGATAGTGCTACAAGATATGTAATTGCTAAGGCAGTTCCAGGCAATAACATCTGAGATTATAGCGGAAGTGATTTTCGAAGAACTAATCACTAAACACGGCATTTCCGAGATTCTAGCGATGGATAGGCATAGCACCCACCGAAGCAAAGTGATGGAGGAAATGGCAGAACGTTTTGGAATGAAGTTAAACTTCGCCAACACTGATGCGCATTATAATATAGAAACATCGGAAAGGGCCACAGGATCCACACAGCAAGTCATGAAACACTACATAGACCGAGAATTTACAAATTGGGATGAAATTCTACCTTGTATACTATTCACCATGAATACTCAAGTACATGATGGAACAAAACATTCGCCGTATTATTTGCTGACAGGACGTGAACCCAGAACGTTCTTGGAACAAGATCTGGACATTCGTTGTGAGTATGTGGAGAATGATGAGCGAATCAGAGCCGTCAAAGAAGCAAGGAAGGTGGCATACCAAAATTTGCAAAAGCGTTTTAAGTCACAGAAGAAGCAGATTGAGAAGAAGTTTTCTCAACCTAACTTTGACATCGGTCAAAAGGTATGGATAAGAGAGATGCCAAGAGCAGGTATTCCCGCTTGTTTTGGGAAAAGATTTAATACCCCTGGTGTTATAGTGGAAAAAATGAATAAAAATTCCTATAAAGTAAAGTACGAGACAAAGAAAGGTTAAGAAAAAGTGGACACGATTGACATTCGGCGTTTAAAACCGTTTATTGGAGCAAATGAGGAAGAGTCTGATAAACAAGAGGAAGATTCGGATTTAGACAGTGATGTTTAAGAAAAAACGAAACAACGCGTGGAAATAAACCAAGAGGTTTAGTGACTCAAATACCACATCATAAAAAGTTAAAGATTCTTGCGACGAAAACAAAAATAAATTAAGTTTATAAGTTTGATTTTTTTAATAGGGGATCTGTAAGCAAAATGTGTTTGGCAGTGGACGGCGAGTTGGACCGCCGTTTATCAACCAAAGTCCGAGTCCGAAGCCGAAGGAAATTTCGGTTTCCATCTGAAAAACCCTGAACTGGTAAACATGTTTTGTTTACAGAATTTAGAGTTATTAGGAAAATAGAGGTTTTTTTAAATTAGAGATATTTCGTAATTTTGTTCGTATATTAAACTATCCAAGGTACGCATACAACGTAAGTAAATGAAAACATGATAAAATAAAATAAATAAATAAACATAAGTATTAACTAAATAAAAGAATTAAAATTTATTAAAATAAATTCAATAAGTAATTTTAAGTTTCAATTATTTACAGTCAACACCATGTTGAAGATTATAATTTTGGAATTGCTAATGATGAGCATGGCATAGCAGATGAACAGCAGCAGATTACGTTACCGGAGATTGGGTTAGCTTTAATGCAGAACGCATATGCCGTGCATGCAACAAACATGGTGTGTACAACTGTAAAGTTACACTTAAATTTTCAAGAATCTGTGCCAGTACATGACAAGTGTACTGATGCATATGACATTCTTAATGATTATGGTATGAAAGAAAAAGAATTTAGACGAAATATTGTGAATTTGTTACCCTGCCATTTCGTTTATGAAAATGGCAAGATTAGCTGTAGTAATAATCATAAGAATAAAAGGTTTATGTTTTCATGATTATTGGGATTATCTTCTATTGGTATATCGACATATAATTTAGTACATAATCAGCAATTGTCTCATTCAATTGATAAATTATCTAAACACGAGAACTTGTTAACAAATGAAATTAAAAGTCTAAAGGCATCATTTAATAATGAAATTTCTTTAGTCCATGGAATTGTAGTTAAAGTGCAACACGTATTGCAAGGTTTTAAAAGTAAAATTCAAGAACTATATTGTTTTTTACACCAATCGCAACGCAAGATAATTGCAAATTTGTTTGCTCATCTTGTGCATGAAAGGGTAAATAAAATAATAAACAGTATATTAAATAATCAATTAACATATTATATATTGTCTAATGCAGATGTAAAAAGATTAATAAGTCTTCATGATGTTTTGAAGAATACTATTTATAGGTCAGATATTGGGATGTTTTACCAAATGTCTAGCGTATATTTAGTAAAATATCATTATGAGGAAAATAACGTTGATTTAATATTAAAAACTCCAATCATATATGACACTAGTATCTCAATCATGTATGATATAATATCTATGGGCTACTTAATAAATAATACCAGAATATTTTACGATTTACCGGAAGCAGTTTACTTGGCGGAAGGTAAATATCATTCATTAGATAAAAATAAATGTGAATTTAAAAGTTTCTTGTACTTTTGTGAAAGTATAAAAATGGATAATGAATCTAAATGCTTAAATAATATTGTTTTAAATAATTCTTTAGAAGGATGCCAGCAAAATTCTGAGAAATTTTTGGGGAATGTAATATTCAGATATACACACGCAGGAGTTATGTACTCTTCTGTTGAAAAGGAGGCGTACATGACGAAAATGGCTGTATATCAAGAGTTTACTTCCACAAAATTGGATCAAACTGAATGTAAATCATGTTTCATAAATTATGATAAATTTGACAATATAATAATAAGAGAACTGGTAATTCCAACTAAGCAAATAGTGCAAGTTCAGAATAAACATATTAAATTAATTGGTAATTGGACGGAGAGACAAGTTAATTTTTCTTTACATTCGCAGGAGTTAAATGGATTAGCAGAAAAGTTGTTGAAATTAAAAGTCGATACATCAATCCCTGAGTTGCATTTAAAAACAGATTATATTATGTATGTAATACTTGGAATCATCATAGCGTTAATATCAACAACGTCATTGCTATTAGTATTGTATTGTAGGCTTTATAAATCAATTCGGCAGTATAAAATTCAAAATCAAGAATAATAATAATAATAATAATAATAATAATAATAACAATAATAATAACAATAATCATAATAATCATCAATAAGTATTAATGAGGTAAAGCGTATTATGAAAATCCATGTTGTATGTGCCTTGGGTTGAAAAAAAAAGTTTTACATTTTGGGATATGAAGAAGAATATTATTTTTGAAAAAAAGAAATTCTATGTCGGAACGAAAACCTGAAAAGAATTATTTTATTAGTATATTAAACAATTGGTAAACATGTAGAAATACTTACCAAGAGCATGTGGTAGTCACGAGTCGAGAAGCCTAGGTAATGTTGTCCTAGACAAACTAGGAGTAGACTATTCAATTGGTGAAACCGGATAAGGTTTTTGAACGAGAATGATTACGCGGTAATAGTACAGCAAAACTCAGTATTTTGGTAAAGTAAGAAAACCAGTAAACAATAAGCATAGTAATAGGATATCATAGATAAAAATAGATAAGAGCATGCAAATAGATAATGACTAAGTTATATAACATTCTAATAACAGTGAGCTCAATAGATCAAAGCTATGTAAAACATCGAAAATTAGAAAGGAATGTCTATTAATAGAAGCTAGATAAATAGATAAATAGAGAATATTATAGATACTAGTAACATAAAACTAGAAAAGTAAGCTTACGAATGAAGTATATAAGTCGCAAAAAGTATGCAAAAAGTTTTTAAAAGAAATGAACATCGAGAAGAGAAAAGTAAAAATTTTAGATAAAATAATAGATAATAGATGTAAAATAGTCAAAAAAGAATACAGTCGTAGTGCATTATGTCTAAAAATTGTCGTAAGTAGTATGTAAACAAGTTATTCTGAGCTAAATTCATTTTCTAAATTCAAGTTTATTTTAAAAGAGAGAGTGAAAATAATTGATACATAATATTTATATAAAAATCAATTGGCATATCGATAATTATTATAATGATTGAAGTATTCAGTTCATTAGTTATTGGAATATACATGTGTAGAGAATTAACCAAGTTACGGCAATTCCGTTTTGCTGTACTATTCACGAGAATGGATGCGTTTGAAAGCATCTCGCTTTCTGTGGCGAGAGGAATTCGTATCTAAAAGGCGGAGTCAGTCAGTCAACATGGCCGCTCCGTAGCAACAAGCCACTCCTACACATGAGTAGTAACTCTGTTTTACGAGAATTTGATGCAATACGAATGGATTCACAATAAATAAAGCTTTGTAATGCTAGAGAAAGGTGGAATAAACATTAATAAAATTATTAGTGCCTACATATAGCAGTAAAAGCAGTAGTAAAGTATATTTAAACACGTAAATATGCGTGAAAATGTAGGATTGTTACGACTTTGAAAAAAAGTAAGAATACGACGAAAAACGAATTAAAATGTAACAAGAGTAGGATTTTAGTACTCAAATGGTTACATAAGTGTTAGAACATTATTCATTGTTAAGGGATATGCATTTTATAGGGAACAATGGACAAATAAAGAACATTAAAAGTAGGCCTATGGTAAGAGAACGTAATATTTTAGTAACCATAAAAAAGATGTAGTAATATAAGACCCTAAAATAGACAAAAACTGAATCTCACAACTAGTCATTTATATTTGCAGGAGCTATGGAACAGAAGACTATGATTTTTAGTATAGTGTTAACGAGTTTAGTCGTATTTGTATTAGGGACGTTGATAATTATATTATATTTAGTGTGTAAATTACGTAAATTTAATGAGCAGAGAGAACAGATAGGTAAAGTTGAAAATAAAAATAGGATATATGAAGATGTTACACACACAAAACACTACTCTTGCACGTCAATATATTCACTTGTGAATAAAAATAACACTAGAAAACACATTAATAACACCGAAAATAACTCAGATCACTGTCGTGAGCAGATAGAATTATCACAAAATAACTCAAGCATAGAGGATACACAAAAAGCACTGCAAGACACCAAAATCCAGAGTGATGCACACGAAATCACGGATTTGCCGAATTCCGAGATCGGAAAAACGGACGAATATTTTTCTACGAACTTGAAAAGTGAAAAAGTATATTTCCATCCATGTGAAGTTGAAGTTTTGTGAACACTTTCCAAATTTTTAACGAAAATGGTACAGACACGATTTTGACGGTCAATTGCAATTAGTGACGCGACGCAACTAAAGTATACGACGTGGAAGATTTTCAATATCATTATCAAAAATCTGCTGAATAATCAGTCTATGGCATGGATGCTACGCATAGTTGCTAACTGTAGGAACAAAAATGATACTAGCAGTGAAGTGATTTTATATTTTTCAAATTATTAATCGTTTGTTAAAATCAGACAACGAAATGGGACGTTGTGACCAAGTATATAAATATATTATTAGGAGGTGAAGAGTGTCTAATAAAGTGTATATCTGTTTAAAATAAATCAGTGGTGAAAACACTGACATTTGTGATACAAGTACAGTGGTAAGAAACATTGTGTCGAACTTTGATACCGAATGCAATGGAAAATTACAGGAACGAGGGATTAAAAAGTACATATATGTGCGTTTGAGAGCGCAGGAAGTAACATATAGTTACATGTAAAATATAACAGATGGCAGGAGCCGACATTTTTTACAAAGACTCTTGTCAAGATTTTTTTTAAAGATGAAATAAAAAGAATTGATGTAAATAAATAATATTTGACAGAATTTGTATTTATGATAAATGGTTGTAGGAAAATATTAACGTGATATGCATATATATAGAGGTGTTGGAAGAATATGTTCAATTATTTTTGTTTGTATTTTTATACTAAATGTTTGTCAATTTCTATCCCGAAATTTAAACGTAAACGCAGTTCTCTCGTTTTGAAGGGGGGGGGGCATGTAGAGATATAAGGTTTTGGTCATATTATTTTGGTGATAGAAAATCACAGTTATTCAAAGTTGTATTAAAATACTGAATTATAGTAATGAAATGTTGTTATGTTGTATAAAAACGTGCGTGTGTTCATTTGTTGACTTATGTCAATAATTTGTAAATGTGTTTAATGTAATTGTTGTGTTATGGCTAGACGCTAAGTCGTCAGTTTATGTGTTTATTATGATTTGCAATGTTGTATATAAAAATATTGAAATGTCATCAATGTGAAATCCTGTACGTAACAGTGACACACTTTGACTGTGGCATAACCTTCAGACTTGCAGAAAATTGTTGGTCTGGGAATTTGGTCACGATGTAATTCGGGTGAAACCAATGTTTTACCAATAGCTGAGATAGACAAAAGATCAACGAAGGGGATTTCAGGATATCTAGAAAGGAGAATAAAAACCTCTGGTCAGAGAGGATTTAGATCAGAAGTGGAGGATCGTTAGAGAGAACCACTTGAGAGCTCATCGCAGTTGAGTAGTCAACTGCAAGTCCAATTCAGCGGAATAGATCAAGGAAGATCTATTATTTCCATTTTAACCATTAACTTCGAGTATGGTTGGGTTATAGTCGGACTCTACAGTTCGCCGACTATCTGCAGTAAGAGAGATCCTGTATCGTAGAAACATCAACATCCAGTCCAGGCAGTCATCAGACATTAAGGTATGTGTATCTCAGCTATGTACGAATTATTCGTGACGGAATTCTTAGATGCTGTCGATATGTGATCTGACGTGTTATACTCACTCACTGACTTGTTATACATTCACACTTGATATTTTGAATAATACAGTTATTTAAATGAAAGCTCAATTTGTGTGGTTTTTCTCTGCTCCCACTTCAATCCTACTCATTTCAGATGGTGAGTAGTAGCAATCTCCAAGCGTCAATAATAACGTCATCCCCATGCAAATTAGGCACGACGTGAGGAGGTTGTTAATATGTAAACACAGTAAGAGCAGACAATTTTGCCAAAAGTGCTGTAAGTGGATTTGCCTAAGGATTTGCCCATAAAATAGTCACATTGTTATCGAGCTTATTATAGCAAGAAATATATTGCTTCAATGAAATAAATGTACAGTTTCGCTTAAAGTGTATCCACTGTCTGGTGTTTGTATTTAATATTGCAAATATAATAAAAATTTAAATTATAGTACACATCTTATCTTCACATCAGGCAAAACTGTTTCTGGGTCCAGGAGGCAAAATGTTACCATTCATGAAATTTTTCTTCACATTACCACTGTAGGGTTAAGAACGATGAATCTCACGAGGGTAAAGTGTACTGACAGAGCGTAAACATTAGGGACAAGGGGTATGCTGATAGCGATTTGGTTTGGGGTCTAAAGTGAGATACTAAATACTGCATGAATAAAGGATGCTGAGTTTGGAAGCTTTTTTTGATATAGGTGAGATTTAGTTTTTCGATATAGTACTGTAAATTGGGGAAAGTTATGCGTTGGTATAGCTCCAGAGTGATACTAGGTAATCGGACAAGGAAACCTATGTGGAAAACTTATGGTTAGAGGATCAAAAGTTTTTGATATATTTTGGATGATGAGGTTATCCACACCGTAAATCAGTATGTTAAGTTTGGAACTAAGAAAACTTTGAATTTATTTAGGATCGTCTATGAATAAAGTTCATAAAGATGGCATCAAACTGTAGAAAAGTTCAAGTTCGTGCTCCTGTTTCGGGAAAAATATTTTTGGCTTCTCTGTGCTTTATCATTTCCTTTGTGAACCCAGTAGTAAGCTTACGGCTAGAGTCTGCGTTTGACAGTATCTGCAGCTGGAAATGGAGTGAAATACCGTTATCTCTTATTGCTACATAACACTCAAGTAATATAATTTACAATGTTCTACACATATGGCAAGAAAAGAGTGAGAGTGACTTGGACAACGTGATTCTACGCTAGAGAAGTGTGTCAGATCAGGTGCTCCATATTCTCTGTTTAATGTGGTGATGTACAGAAGAAAGCTGATCAATAATGCAGTGAACAGAAAAAACACATTTAAGGTATAGTACCAAAATACACAAAGCATTAAAAACAATTTTACGGACTGTGCTATGAATATTCGTTTGTTGCCGGAATATGACTGTTTAGTGGTGAGTGAAACATGTTTGAAAGAATCGGTAATGAACAGCGGAATGCCGTTTCTGAACCAATTCTCTACATAGATAAACGACCGCAAAACCATAGGGTCGGATTGTTTGTAGTATTAAAATAAATGAGGCAGCAGAACACAGAATCATCTCGTACGTGAGTGTGAAATTATTTGAGATGAGGTAAGTCTGTCCAAAAACAAACTTCGTCGGGTGTTTCTGCAGACCATATGGAAGCAGTCCTCAAAGTTTACTTGAAGCATGCCACGAATCACTTCCAGTTGCCATTGCAAGGTGACAATCGTAAAAACTGAACGTCTCATCTCGATTCTCGAAAGAGTATATGCCACTCTTTAGGTAACAATTGCTCTGTAGACTGAATCTTATATATTATTTTTTTACTTTGTATTTCAGAGCCCACTGAATTATGGTCTGTGTATATATTTTTGTCACAAAGCTTATATAATTACATCTGCAAACTTCACATGTTAGTTTATTATATCCTTTAGTGTTAAATTATATTCAGTTGTTTTTATTACAGTTCTTTTCCTGAAAACGTACAATTGAATATTTTCTACAGGAAACTTTAGCGGAAAGCTTTCGATTAAATTTGAGTAGCTGCAGAAATATCTCAGGGAGGTACAGAACCCCTACCCCGAAACCCCTACGTTTAACTAAGTTTTGCCAAATTTTAAGGCAACTTTAAAACTTTTAATACCATTATTATTATTTCTATTATTATTATTATTATTATTATTATTATTATTATTATTATTACTGAAGTGTTGTAAATTTTATGGTTCAACCTGTTTCACCCACCTCCCGCCTTGTGAGTATTGTGCTGAACAAATAACGTGTGTATAGATTTGCTCCGTGTTCCGCTTCCTCCCACTTTCTTTATTCGAATATTTCTTACATTCTCAGCTTAGCCGCCAGTAGCTTAGCCGGAATAACCATTACTTAGAAACAAATTTTCCTACGGCTCTTGTGTATTCAGAGTACCTACTTTCTACACGAAATTTGTCTCGAAACTTTCCGTTATAACATTTAGCTAGTTGTATGGACGTATGGAGAGGGTATGTCTTGTTGGTCCTGACACTTCTCTCCAATCCCGACTATTTTGTAACTTCTGGCTAACGCTACGAACGATTTTACAGGCTTTAATACAATGTGTCCTCGTACGGAATTTCTTATCTATATTATTATTATTATTATTTACTGAATATTTGATACCTCAATATTACGTCCTACTGCAATGCAAATAAGCATACTGAAATTACGAAAATGAAAATAAATTCTTTGGACCCTCTATAAGGAGGAATTGAGCTATAAGAGATATTTTGCAAAGAGAGGAAAAATGTGTCAGCTACTGGACAATATGAAATTCGAGACTTAGGAAGCCTTAACAGGATTTAAGTACGATTTGTCTTCATGACGATACCCTTTCTAAGTAACATCCTTTATTTGGGTAAAAGACGTTGGATTATGGATGCGTTATATTGAAATATCAGCAAAATATACAAATGAAATTGTTACAATTTATCGATTTTTCTTGAACGAATATATGGTACGTGTTGAAAATGGAGAAGGAAAACATTAATATTGTTTCTAGTAAGAGTAGAACAGTTATTAACAATTCAGGCAATTTTATGACTCATAGGCATGAAGGATGACCCATTTGTATTCATGAATTGTTTCTAGAACAAGCGAAGTTTTCAGACAGTAGGAATCGAGATTGTGACGTCATGTAATTAGTTTTCCCTGTGAAAGAAGTCGTTTCAACTCTAACTTGTAAGAACAAGAGAAATTGACAATTCTTCATTTTATTATACATCAGAAATATTAACATTCTAAATTATAATTTTTTTCTCAATATCCTCGGAGAGAATCGAACCGCGGACTCCTAACACACAAAGCCAATGCTCAAGCCTCTACCCTAAGACCGCTCTTTTAAGTAAGAGTTGCGAATTGCTCTTTTATGTAAGAGTTGCTATGTAAAGAATTGCAGGCATTTACGATTCCAATATTTTATTAACAATGAATCACTGATTTTGGTCAAGATAACATAGTGTAGTCCAGAGAATTCAAGATTAAATTTAAGAAAAACCCAAAGTATCTCGGTAATTTATCTCTATTATATTCGGTTATTCTTGTTTTAGAGGCGTTTCCAATAACCTTGAACGACAGGGACACGAACACAGACACATCAATATTTAAAAGGCTTTCCCATCGAGAATCGAAAGTGAGACCCCGCCTAATAATCAATCTGATGTGTGGGGTGCCTGGTTTGTTCCCAACGCAAGTAAGGTTTACACGGACATCGTGTTCGTGGGTTTTCACGGGATACTCCCACTTTCTCATTCCACCAATTCGTCCATCATTATTCACTTGCTTTAATCATAGTCTTCCTTAACCTAACAGGCATAATCGTTGGAAATTAAAGGATTTCATTTTCAAGCTGTTAACCCAAACCAATCCGAATCGAAAAAGTTATATTCTCTATTGGTCATTAACGTTTTATCACGAAAAAATATGTAGAAAAAGTCACGGCGAATCGTAATTCTATTCAAAAATAAAACTGCAGACTAGTAATACCTTAACCTAAAATGTAGCCATTACATATCCTTTGCAACTTTTCCAAAAATCTGTACGGATATTCCGGAAAGTGCCACAGTTCGAGTTGTTCATTGAATCGGTGGGTCAGTCGGTCGTGGGTCAACAGCATATGATCCACTGCGACCCACCACCACCATGACACACTACGACCCACCACTCACCATGAACCACTGCGATCATGACACAGAAGTATAATTCTTCTGCACACGAAACTATAGATATGAAAGATTTAATTCTTATAAGCTGCATTTGTTTCAAAGCAGTCGCCATTACCTGGTCAAAGACTTAAGTCCGTCGCGATATATACCATATCAGAGTTATCCTCGTACATAACAAAATACTTACTTTTTGCTATGTGGAATAAGCATTACATTATTATAAGTGAAAATAGAGACCCGTTCTCCCTAACATTAATTATATATCATTAATTAATGTATCAGAAAATTTAAAAATCGGAAGAACTTTTTGCAATTGCAGCTACAAAAAACTGTGACTATGATTACAGAGAAACAAAGGGACGATATAACAACTTTTAAGATTTTGCACAAGATACGTGATTTCCTTAAGTATACCAATTTCTAACTGCGATTTTATATAGTTTGATACCTTGAGATAGTAAAATTTTGCGTATATTGATATGTAGCTACGTAGTTACATCTGATACATTTTTATTAAATAAATACTTTTGAGAAGCATAGAGTTTTCAATTGTAATTTTTATCCACTTATTTCAAATGCATGATACAGCCATTCCAGAATTCCACTTTAACGTAATGTGGACAACCATTAAAACCTTCGTTACTCTTAGATTATTCTAGTGCTTTTATGTTTGTGCTCTAAATATAGAATTTAAATTGATCATAACCCGGTGTAATGTCATTCGCAGAAATCGAAATATATACTGGGTTTGGAATTCTGCTATTACAAGGCTTTTGCAAACAATGCCCCTCGTGTGTTATTAGCATCGTGAAACACTCTAGCCGTTATTGTTTTTCACGTTGAAAGTAAATAGGGCGTGCGAAGATAAATGCTACACTCTGAATACCTAAAAATTGAAGAAATATCTTATGCATCACATTATAAAATACAGTGAGCTGAACTATTTGAAATAAATAATTGAATATGTTAAGCGTCTACATTTAAGTGGCATTTTATTACCTTACGTTCATTCAAATGGGTATCAAAAAGACGAGAAAAGGATTAAATTCGTACGTCAACTGTTATAATCTAAGTGCTCTTTCCTGTTAGAGAAAGGACAGTTGGCACAATAGCTTTTTTACTTTTAAAAAGGTGTCGCGTGCAGCAGTGTTTTCGGTATTATAACATTCAAGAGTGAGAAGACGAACAATCTGCATATTATACCTCAGTACAAAAAAATTTACATCAACCTAATCTGGTATTAACTAGAGAAATGGCTGAATCGATTGAAATTATATTTTACATGTCTGCAATAAGCCAGACATGTATGATGTATCTCATTTTGAAAACTTTTTTTTTATTTTACGTTACTGTCTCTAGTATCAACATCCTACGAGTAAGAGAAAAACTATAAATCTTACTCTAAAAGCAGAGTACCTGATAAGTGGATTATGCTTGGGAGGTGAAATTTGTCATGAAACATCTTTACTCTATACCAGCGAGCACGTTATCTACGACTTACGAGATAAAAACGGGCAATTTTGCCCAGATTTCGTAATACATAAATTTACCATATGATATAAAATGAATATGCAATGTACAGAAATTCATCACGCATTGTCTGATGCACTCAAGTGATCAGAATGTTGCTAGCATAGAAAATGTAGAAAAACTACGTTTTCAGACGTTCTTGTGACATTAACCTGTAAACTTCAAATCAACTTATAGACTTCTTTAGATGTTTTAACAAGAGCAACCTCAAAAACAGCAAAAGGGCTTGTAGTATACGACTTTAAAAAAAAATACTGCGAAACAAAGTATTTTTATCATTTCTCTTTCAAACAACGCCTTTATCATTTCCGAACGTTCTTCTTTACTTATTTGGAGCAATTTACTTATATGGAGAAGTATATCTACGTACTTCTTGGGAAAAATATCGAAGAATCACTATTTCTTCCTCGATAATTCACATTAATATTTCCTGTTTCATTCCCGCGTTACTACATTACAATACTCAGGGAAGAACATTTACGGACACTCTTCACTAAGTATATCTACGTACCTTTAACGACAACATACATAATATACCTTCTTTAAACACACACTTGGAGGAATAGAAATACGTAATACTCTATAACTAATGTTGTAACGAACACTGAACATTTAGAAACACTTACAACGTAAAAACTACAAAATAATAATAATAATAATTAACATTTAAAATATATTTGCAAGAAAATCTTTTCCCGACTTTACCATCGCATTTCGAAGAAAGTGTACATTTTATTTATACTATTTCAGTCAAAATATGTTTTTTTCGCATAAATGCGTCTTGAAACTACACCACGCCTCATTAAAGTACGAGGTAAGATCAAGTTCCTGCACAAATCCTGAAGCAGGGACAATAAGCATAAGCTTGGTACCGGTTGTATTTACTGTACTATCTGTGAAATTTCAAAGTTTAAGATAAGCATTGGTTTCCTGCACACTTTGTTGCAGAGGTAGCACCCTCGTGATCAGATTTTTGTTTTGCTGGTTACAAGAAAGTACAACATACTGAATATACGTTCGCGATATTGTGAATGAAGGCCGAAAGAGTAACTTAATTGCGAGAAACGTGACCTTCATTTGAAATTTTCATAGTAATTTTCAATGTGTAATTTTAGCAGTAATAGCTTAAAAAATAAAATATATGTTTCACTTTAAATTTTGGTATACATTCAAGAATATACGAAACTCATTCACCCAGTGATTAACCAAATCTCAAGTCCCACACCTCATACATTTAATTTCTCGACTGGGTATCATCCTACACTAAACCATGCCAACTTGGATTATTATAGCCCATTCTTAGAATATCGTATTGTATCATATTATCTTACTGTTTTTGACACACCAACCTTTCACAAAAGTTTTGCAGTTCACAAGCATACTAGTAACGCCAGCGACGTGACACGCCTATCGTACACATATCGATTTCATTATTTGTGTAAAAATGTGATGTCTTCTTACTGTAAATGGTAAATGAATATATAGCACGTAAAATTTCTTTTCGTTCATATCACGCTAAGTAAGTTTTTCAAAATTAAATGTCTTTTTCCTGATTGTTAAAAACCATGTTTAACCCTTTCAGCCCTGACCTACACAATTGTGCAGGTAGGTACAATCACCAACATATAGAATGCCGGCCGAACATTATGTTTACACTAAGGTAACTATAATGAACAAGTTCAAAAAGTTACAAAATTCGTAAAATATCTGCGTTTATGAACAACTGATACGGTGTTAGCGGAAACTGTGAAATAACCAACGTAAATGTCGGAACGGTAAAATCTAATAGTTTTTAAAACATACATCATTTGCTCGGAAACGAACAAATAACAGCATTCCTAGTACTAAAATAATATTTCAACTCATGATAAAGTTTAAAATTTATGGCAGTAAAAAAGAAAGTGTGAAGGCGGCACATTTTTATTAACCATTCACATAACTTCTGCCAAATATCTGTTCCATAGCTACAACTTTTTTATGCATCGCTAAAACTATCAACCTGGTGGGGTTTATTAAACATTTTATACAAAACCCAAATTAAACAAGTGAATATAGTTTTTCAGTCGACTTCCAAACTATGCAAATTCAATACTCAAACATGAGGTAGTACATCTGTAACAATACGTTCCCATATAGTAAGAAGATCAAAGAAGGAATCTGTTCCTTGGACGCTGGATCTATCTCAAATATCTGTCACTAGTTACACGTTACTCTTTCACTTCTATAAAGATAAATGTTGAAAAAACTTGTTAATTTGAAACACTTCTAATTTGAATAGAAAGTTAAGGAAAAAGACAGAACGTATTGTTCGGACGCTGACCCGATCGCAGAAGAGCTGGTCGACAGCTTATACAGTTTTTCTCTATGAAAATCAGATAACAGGATTACTAATCACTTACAAAACAACAGCTGGTACATACCTGTTACCATTTTCGTTTTATAGCGATAAATGTTGAAACCGTAGACAGATAATTATAATTTTAACCACGTCCAGTTTGAATTGAATTTCAACGGAAAAAATGAACATAGTATTTGAATGCAGAATCGATTAAAAGAAACTGCAACGTGATAGATTTTAGCACTCTTCCTCTAAGAAAATAAGGAATGAAATTGAATGTAATAGTGAATTTGAACTACTTCCGTATTTGAGATGTATACAGGTAAAAAAAAAAATAGTCGTGGTATTACGCCAGATTCGACACCAGTTTTGGAATGCCTGTTCTAGAATAGTGTTAAAATGTGTTCGTGTCTAAATAAAACGGTTTGTCCGTTTAACTTACTGTGCAGAGAGGCGAAATTGAATCAAGATATACAAAAATTCCGTACTTTACATAGCATAACATCATAAAAACAACGTTTCGGCTACCACTACTTGAGGCTCATTTTTTGGATTTTAAGAGAAATAGGACAATGTTAATTTTAAAATTTATTAACCAATTCTCGTATTTGAAGGAGCAATCTTGAACCACTTTTCATCAGTTTCGTATTTTGTACATTTGTGTTAGTAAGCCTAACTCCGATTTTATGGCCATATATGCTCAAGAAGCAGGGACAGTGATCACGTGAGTACTGCATTTCTGTTGACTGTTTCCTAATATCTCACTTTCGGGACAATCACTTTCCACCTACGCACTGTTATAACTTAAAGCTAATAGGACGATTATTCCGGTTCCGATGCTAGGAGTGAAAATCGGGTTTTTACCGGCTGACATTATACAAGCTTTGGTTTGCTAAAAGAAGCTTCAGTGCTTTGCACGAAAGCCTGGCCGTCGCTCGGAAGGTTACCCACGAAGGCGAGTGGGTGCATTGTTCTAAAGTAAGCACACGTTATGCTCTTATGAGTGCTCCCCTTGTACGGATTGAGCTTCGCAAGGCAAATCCGCCGTTTGCATGCGCGGGAGCCAATTTTTTTACTTTATCATCAGTGATTGTACGATATTTTCATACGCCTTCGTGTAAAATATTTTTTCTAATATTGTGCAGAAATCAGCAGTGAAGTGACTAGTACAAATGTGTTAGCATCTTAACATTCGTTTGTAATTTTAGTTTTGTGTGACAAACTCTGGCTCCAAATGATTGAAAAGGAAGGAATAATTGTTCCGCCGTGGACGATCGCTTATTATTATCAGCAGAGGACTCCAGATGACCCTTGGGATTATTAGACGTGGAACGTCTGAGATCGTTATAACTGCAATGCCCGTGAAGGAGTTGAGCGGTCGAAGATAATTGTAAGTGAAATATTAATTTATCAATTGTGCCAAACGGCTACCTGTATTCAAAGAAAATAAAATAAGATAAAGAGGGAAATAAAAGAAGTTAAAACGGTCGTAAACATATACAGTAAAAGCTATAGCAAAAGTAACCTTTTGATGTTCTTTTAATTTGTATGAATTACATTCAGTATTATTAGATTTTCTATACAGTTTAACCAGTTTTGTGATTTGCACCGCAAGATAATTTTAGTTTTTTAATATCTGAGCTTAATTTCATCAATGGCTCACTTTTCCATTTTTACGATATCTACGCTTTGTCTACCGTTCTCCCCAGCTTCAATTTATGATAAAACGTAGGTACGGAAGAAATCTTCATTTGCCGTAGCAAAGCTGGGATAAACGCAATAAACAAGTGACAGAGAGAAGAGGGATATGTAAACTTTTGGGAAAAAGGTGAAAATCAATGTAAACGTTACGATTATATTTACAAGAATCTAACATCGACAAAAAACACGGTCTCAAGGCCACAGGAATAACCCATGCAGTCAAAAGAAAGAAATAGAAGTATAAAAGCATTTGACCAAATCTTGCCTCCACTAATCACTGGCCAATAAAATTTAAGATATCTACAAGATATGCAGAAAACAAATTATTAATAACAAAACAATGTGTTTTGAGAGTAAAATATAGCTTGTATCAAGCGATATTTGAACGCAGATTATTTCAGAAAATAACACGACATAGTTCCGATGTATTTCTGCGAGAGCTTGCACATATGATTTTGCAAGTTTTATTTACACTGCACGAACATTATCTTACAAAGCTACGAAATGTCATTCTCGCATGGATTATTGGTGAGGACACCCCCTTCAAGAGGTAGAACTGGCTTCGTAGATTTATGAAATCAACTTTCTAATCATTCTCAAGGAAGTAGTGTAAATATCGTAAATTTGGAAGATCACTATTTAAATCATCGGTTCCTTCCTGTTCCCCCCAATCATAGGTAGGTGGGCAACATGGAAATTATGAAATTTTTCTCTACCATGGAAGATCAGTTTTAAAACTTGATAACTTCTCTTCATTTTAACTGTCAACATACTATATTCTTAGTCTTCGTTTTCCTGGTATTCCTTTTGCATTTCCCGCCATCAGGATGGTGATAAAATCGGAGTGCGGAATAAGATGGCCAAGCATGCTTTTTTGTCCCCTATTATTTTCATAATTGTTGTTTTTCACTAGCGTCCCTTAGTTCTTGTTTATTTTTTTTCGGTCCATGTTATACGCAACATTGTAAGCCAATACCAAATTTGAAGTGCTTCTATCTTGGATATTTTAGCTTTTCTCAATGCAGATCCTCGATTAATCCTACATATATATAGACGGAACAGTAATTTCTGAAGATTGTGGATTAACTTTTGCCTGACCTTGATTTACAGATCCAAGGATTTTTTCTGAAGCCACATGTTTAGCCATAGACATCTAAAAACCATAAATAAAATAAAAAATTGAAATGGAACCGCGGGCAATTATATGGCAGTTTGCTGTTATATGGCTGTTTTGAGCATACACCTTAGATTGTGCCCGTATTTGGATAGCGTGTGAGACTCATTCTAAATATTCTCCGTTTGATTCGCCTACAGTTTGTTTTTCAATGAATTAAGCACTATAGATTATGTTCGCTATTGATACTAAAAGCGATTTATTCCATAAGGGAAGAGAAAAACCCAAGCAGAAAGTTGGGGCAGGAGGGAAATCCAGACTGTCCATGCTTAAGGGTTAAAACTTCGTTGTTCTGTCCATCTTCCTCTGTCTCAGCATAATGCACATTATTATATTCATTTTGTTCGCAATAATTTTCATCTCTTAGAACTCAACGTGAATCAAATTTATCCTATCTATCTAGTGCTTCTCTAAGTGATGCCGAAATATGCATTCTTTCTTGCTCCAATTGGAGAAATATCCTGGCGTGTCATGTTCGGTGTCCAGCTATAAGACATACACTGAAACAATTAACCTGGATGAAGGAGCTACTATATCTTAGAACGCCAACCTATTTAAATGTTAGTGGTTAGCTGACTAGGACAAGTAATAAAAAAAGATTAAAAAGAAATAAGTGAACATTTAAGAAATCATTGTAAAAATTCCGACTAGTAATGTAGCTAAACGCAATCATCAAAAGAAAATGCATAACATGTTGAAAATTAACCACAAAAGGAAAAATTGGAATAATACATTCCGACTATTAAAATTAGGAATGGGGAAAGAGACTATAGAAATTGTTACAGGTCATGGTTCCTGTAATTTTTATACTAGAAGATTAAATATCAAATATGATTAAACATATTACTGCATGGTAGACCAAACGCCGGACTAACCTATCGGCCATGGATTTACGCTCCCTACAAACAACGGTTTTGGGTCAAATATAGTGAAATGCCACATGATCGTTTCAGATATAAAACAATCAATCTATGTGATTACCCTATCTTTGAATTATACTATATTCAACTTTTCAATTTGGAATTTATGCTAAAATTTGTACATGTTTAAATATTTGATTCTGTAGCTACCCCATTAGCAAGGCGCCGGCGGATAGCTGGCGGACCTCAAGCGACATCAAGCCACGAAATGGCGGACCGCTGGCGGCTACCGTTAGCGGATCGTCAACGAAATTACAGTTATACCGCCAGCGAATCGCTGGCGGTTTTAGGGCTGACCTCGTCATAGTTCCGCTTTGAGTTCGCGCTTATCCCGCCAATGCTCTCTCTCTCTCCATATATATATATATATATATATATATATATATATATATATAGGGACGGTGGAAAAAAAAGGAGGCTCCGGATCTGGTGAAGGTTCCCTTTTACCCTTTCCTTTATATATATATATATATATATATATATATATATATATATATAGAGAGAGAGAGAGAGAGAGAGAGAGAGAGAGAGAGCCCACACAGCAATGAAATATTTTCAAAACGTTTCTAAAACGTGCCATCATTTTCCTTCAGAAAATGTATCTTACTTCCCTTAAGGAAATATATTCCATATGTTGTTGAAAACATTTTCCACATAATACTGAAAATATTCTCTAAATACACTCAAAAACGTTGTAGAAATATTTTATACGCCGTTAGAAAAGTTTTCCTAAAAATGTTTCCTGTACGATTTCCAAACATTACTGAAAAAGTATTTGAAACGTTTTATACAGTGTTAACGGAATGGTTTTTAAAATGTTTCTCATGGAATATTTTAAAATTATTTACCAATAACGCAGACAATATTTTCCTACATATGCCAAAATATTTTCTTTACATGACAAAATATATTTAGTGAATATTTTTTGTACATCACAGAAAGTATTTAAAGAATAGTTTCTGTGCATGACAAAATATTTAGGGAATATTTTCTGTACATGACAAAATATTTACAGAATATTTTCTGTACATGATAGAACCCAAAGCCCAGAGGCCAATTCGGTTACTACTGCAGATACGAAAACAAGGTAAGATACAGAAAGAAATTTTTAAAATGCAGCAAGTTTTTTTTTTATATTAGTATACCGCCCAATAGTAACGAAAAGTACAACGCTGCCACTGTTGGACAACAACGAATGAAAGAAAGTGTGGTTTGAAATTATTTGGACCAAAGGGAACGGAAAGACACAATGAAAAATATAGTGCAAGACCCAATTTCGCGTCATTCGTATCTGCCACCCCCCCCCCCCAACACCGTGGTTGCTACGCCTCTGGCGTGGATGTTGCATTTGCATGTTTATCCTTCACTGTGTCTCCTTTCAATTCTTCTCGGTGTAGCTAATTTCAAACCACACATTCTTTCATTCGTGTAGCCCGACATGATGTATGGTAACGCATTTTCTTTATTGAGCGGTACACTAGTACAAAAAAAAAGTGTTGCTGGAATTTAAAGGAGTCCTTACATATCTTACCGTGTTTCCATACCTGCAATAGTAACCGAGTTGGCCTATGGGCTCCGGACTTTTGCGTCACTCTGCATATACGGTATAACGGCTTCTTGCTGGGAACAAATAGTGGGTTGAAAACAAGGCGGCCAGGCTGTGACATAGCAGCTGGAAGAAAACATAAGATTCTTCTGTACAATTTTACCTGCTTAGTCGTCTTTGCCTCACTCTGTCTTCATGACGAGGAACCATTGCGGCCCACAGACTCAGACCAAAAAAATAAATAAATAGATAAATAACTAAAAACACAATAAAAATAAAATACCACTACTACTACTACTAATAATAATAATAATAATTATAATAATAAACAGTGTAAATTATAACTACATAATGTTAACTTGCTCTCATAATTTTAAGCATTTTTTTTAAAACTCAAAATCTTATTTACACACAAAATGTTTCTGGGTGTTTCACTGGTACTACTGGTATGTGGGCACGCCGTGCATATATGTTGGGGTGTCTTATGTGACTTACGACATTCAAACTGCACATCAGTGTGTTCACAATCGTCGCCTGCCAGTTTTGAAAGCGGCTGTATTGGATTTTTTTTTTTAATACGAAAAGGATTGAAGTTTAGACATCAATTTCAAGAAACAATTGTTGGCAATCCTTTTCCTATCTTAAAAATAATAAATCCAATATAGCCGCTTTGTAAATTGGCACGCGATGATTGTGAAGGCTCTAATTTGCAGTCTGAACCTCGCAACAACACATATGACACCCCAACATACATAGACGGCGTGGCCACATACCAGTAGTAGAAGTGGAACATCCTGAAGCATTCTGTGTGTAAATAAGATTTTGAGTTAATAATAATAATAATAATAATAATAAAAGCAGCTTAAAATTATGAGAGCAAGCTAACATTATGTAGTTATAATTTACACTGTACACTATAATAAATATACATCTATATAAGTTTATATCGGTTAGTAGTTAAATAAAAATATAAATGTACACTATTCTGGCATTATTTATTTAAATACTCTTCAGCAGCATCTTCATACTGCTCGTATTATTTGTTTCTATACATTAAGAACAATCTTCTCAAATATCAGAAATTCACATTTCAACTTGTAAACACTTGTTCTAGAAAATTATGTCACTGACACTAATTAAAAAAAAATCAACAGCAATATTTATGTATCTTGCTGAAAATATGTTCTACGAATCTACGGCGCATGGGGAATAGATCTTTTCACGAAATGTCACTTTTTTGCAACTTTCAAGAAATATCACATTGTTGAATAACCAGAAAACGTATTTGCTTCTTTATAATGTCACTTTTGATTACCACAACTAACTATAAATTCGACGCTGCGAATTGTCAGTTAAAGTTCTGTGGAACTGCAGCTGAATTCTTAACTGATCTTCTTGTTCGTCTCTGTATGACATGTTGAAGCCAAATCCCAATAATCCACGCGATCTCATCGTTAGTTACGTTTCTCTTGTGTTACACAGTTTCTGAAAATAAAAATAATAGGCAGCGTTTAATAACATAATAACAGCAGGGAATGATTAAAGATCAATTATTACATCTTAAACTTACAAAAATATTTAAAATGTTTGTGTAGGACCTACAGCAGCTTGTGAAGACAATATTGTGTTACAAAAGTAACATCCTGAAGAAAATGTAAATGGCAAGGAAGACAACAGCTACAGCTGAAAGTGACATACCTTAGACTGTAGCTTAATTACGGACGTTGTAACATGTTGAAGCGGTCACACATTTATTTTTAAAAAGTATAGCATCTTATAAATATTAAACCTAATATTAAAAAAAAAATAATAATAATTTGAAAACATGTGGCAGCATTTGAGTTGATGAAGAACTAGCGTCTCATTCCGAATACTCTGATCTCAAATCTGGACCCGATCATCCTTTTTCTCTCAGTCGTACCAGGTGAATGCCGAGGTGGTTACTAAGGCCTTGATGACCGCTACCTTGCTTGATTTCTTTCCCCACGGAGCAGGCCATGCATATTATTTTGCCTTATAGAAATGAATAATTTTGATAACGTTGCATTGCAAAGAATACAAAAAATCGCGAATATAGGAATGAATCATGAAATGCTCAAGAAAACTACCAACATGACAGAACAATTCAGTAAAAGGATGAAATGAAAGGTAAGGGGAAAAAACAAGGAATGTTCATGTGTGTGCTTTATTGGGTACTTTGTCCTATGTGATGGTGACTTTTGGTACTATTTGCCTGTATATATATATGCATCCGTAGATGTACAAATATCTATGTAAAAACACGCAAAAGATTTAAGCCTATGCCTTTTTACGAGGTTTTCAATATTAAAACACCGTTTTCTCAAAAATACAATTTTGTGACATTCCTTCTATTTTCCCCTTACCCTTCAAATATACTCTATACATGTTCAACTCTCTCTTCCACGGACACTTAAATGGAACGTGTCACTTGAAGATGGGAAAATTGCGCATTTTGCTAAAATAAGGATTTTCAAAGTGTTTTAAATGTTATAACAGCGCTTGTAGTACATGCTTTTGGGAAATAAAGTTTACAGGAAGATGATTCTGAGAAGTATTCATGGCACAATAGTATGTATTTAAAGCGAAGAAAAAATAAAAAGGGCGCCAGAAAGGTTTTTTTTTTTTTTACAAGAATTTAAACATAGTGTATCCCTCTTCAAATGACAACTTCTATGATTCTTTCCACTCTGAATCTAAGGTACGGCTTTTTTAATGCATTCAGTGCATTCAGAACTTTATAAAGTCTTACGTTGAAAAAAATGGAATCTTTAAGTTTAACGTCCCACGGTTATGCGGTTAGGCTAAAGGAGATGGTGATAATGAGAAATGAGTGAAATGGTGGAATGAAGAAAGTGGGAGGAAACGGGAGAACCCCGAGAAAACCCACGAGCACGGTATTTGCCACCACAAAGTCACACGGCGCGAGCTGGGATCGAACCAGGGACCCCAAGCACTGGAGGTGAACGCTCTACCACTGAGCCACCGCGCCCCCGGGTCTTACGTTGAATGTTGTATATCTTAGCGCGAAAGCAACTAATTCGCCCAAGGAAAGTCCAAAATCTAATAAGAACCACTTCCAATCACTTGATCACCTTCAATAATATACCAACGAAAAGCTCAAAAACCCAGGTGGGTTTTTCCGGGCTGGGCCCAATTGGGCAAACCTTGAACACAATACAATACACACACACACACACACACACATATATATATATATATATATATATATATATATATATATATATATATATACGCAAATCGCAAAAGAATAATTGTAATCTTTCGGCAAATCTAGTCTGATGGCCCCATTTAATTTTATATATGCCAGGTGAAATATTTACATGTCGCCTGCCGCAAACCATTTAAGAGAAAATAAGAAAATTAGCGAAAGAATTATAATTTTTCAACAATTATTTCGAGCGGCACGCCAATAGTAAACCTGCAGGCAGAATTAGGTAATACTCAAGCAGACTGTTTTACCAAATTTTGACGCATTTCTTGCATCTTCCGGTTTCTTTTTGCAAAACATGCACTAAACGAAAAGAAATCCTTAAGTTTAATATCCCACGGTCATGTCGGTTAGGCTAAAGGAGACGGTGATAATGAGAAATGAAGAAAGTGGGAGGAAACGGGAGAACCCCGAGAAAAACCACGAGAAAGTCCACACGGCAAGAGCTGGGATCGAACCAGGGACCCCAAGCACCGGAGGTGAACGCTCTATCACTGAGCAACCGCGCCCCCTTATGTACTAAATGAGGAGCTCTAAAAGAAAAAGCGAAACAACTTCTCTTAGGTGGCCAGTAAAAAAGCACGCATGCTATCTGAGTCAGGGCAGAAGCACAGCAGGGGGGCCCGAGCGACAGCGTAGCGAGCAGGCACGTCAGCGACAAGGCAGGCATAAACGAGGATGGTGCAAAAACATTTACAACAGGGTGTCTACTGGAATACCAGAAAGTAAATTCATGACTTTTTCATGACTTTTCATGACCTTTTTGTTCAAATTTTCATGACCATGGCGATAAAAATTTACCATTAGTAATAATAAACCCCTACCATCAGTGGTGCATCAGAACTATGCGGGTTGCTAGTCGTAAATATCACTTATTGTGAATCTTAAAGAAAGAATCTAAAATTCTGCCGCCTTGTGCTCGAGCACAGAATAGCACTTACCTAAATACGGGCCTGCTCTTACCAGTTAATCACTCTATACTGTATTTGAAGTTTTAATTCTGAGTATAATTATCCATCTAGCAGAATTTGTCTAAAATTAAGCACTCAGAGAACTGCCCAAAGACAAAACCAATTATAAAGGAAATTCGTTTTAAAAAAATAGATCATCAAATTTAAAATCTGCAAACTCAAACGAATAATATTATTTGCATAAGTCTAAAGGCCCGAAAATAGACAATTTACATGTCTTAGAAGTAAAGAAATAGCAGATCACAAAGTTGGACAGTAAAAAGTTGTTACTATATTACAGAGACTAGAAGATGAAATGGGAGCAGCTAGGAAGACAATAAAGTATCAGTTAGCCAGCACTAACTGGTGGGGGAAATTCTCACAATTACTGACCTGATACAACTGTTTCAGTACATGCAGTATGAGGTATAAAAGTATGAAGTATAAAAATATACTCTGAGATTTCAGATTTTCATGACCAGTTGGGTAAATAAAGGACTTTTTCATGACTTTCATGACCACTAAGCAAAATATATGACTTTTTCATGACTTTCATGACCAGTAGACACCCTGTACAATATTTGTAATTATTCTTATCTTCAAAAACACTTAATTTCGATCCTAAAAAAAAAAATACTCTTCACAGCTAATACACGAGTGTTACACCGCCTTTCTTTCTTACCTTTACGACAGATAATAGTGTTTGTAGGGCTATTGCCTCTGTTCTGAATTTTTCTTCTTGAATAAATCTTTTCCACACTTTGCGCAGTTGATTTTGCGCGCTTCACCATACCATGACTCTGTCCTTCTCTCTTTATTACACAATTCTTAAAAAAAAAAAAAAAAGTTTACATTACGGCCATTGCAGATGTTCACAACTGACGTATGAACCGGAAATTCCCGCCGCTTACTTCTACCCTATTTGCATTCAAAATCCATTTCAATAAGCTGTGCAATGATAGAAATAACTTACATTAACACTCTCATTCCTTCACGAAAAATATTTCACATCATATTTTATCTATAAATTTTGTTCTCGGCGTAAACGTCTGCTCGAGAGAACCCAAGAATTATTATAACCCACTGGTGTATTTAAGAGGGGCTTCCGGGCTTAAGCCCCTTGAAATTGTACTTACTATATTAAAGTAAATGAATTATCTTGGAGAACAAAGTTAGCCAAGCCCTTCTCCCGTGAAAAAAAATCGTAAATACGTCATTAAAATGGTAATATACGCGCAATAATCCCGTCACCAAAATAGAAATGTACGTGCCTACTCCCTTCGGAAGCATCCCCTCGGCCCCCCCCCCCCCGCCTTCACCCTCCCTGACTCGGTTAGATGGCATTCGGGCTTTTTAGTAGCCCCGTAACACAGATTGGTTTGTATTTTTTGGGCTTCTTATCCACACATCAGGAATCAGTATAAATACGCAAATCGTAAAAGAATTGTAATTTTTCGACAATTAATTCTGACGGTCGCCTTGAATTTATAAGTGAAAAACTTAAAAATTTATACGTCGCTTAGCGAAAATCATTAAATAGACAACAAGAAGGAAAATAGCGAAAGAATTATATTTCACTAAGTATTTCGAGCAGTGCTTCTTCCAGACTTGTCGTTGGGAGGGCAGTGGCTCCCCGGAGCAGACCAAAATAATACGTTTATAATAATAACTAGAATAGCACGAGCAATGCCCCCAGAACATTACTTTTGAAAGAAACACTGCTTTCGAGTGGCACACCAGAAGTAAAACTGCACGCAGAATTATTATAACCTGTCATAAAAATGGTAATGTACGCATCTTTTTAAACTCTTTACTTTGAACAAGGCAGTGATATTATGTCAGTACATAGTATTGCCGAATGAGCATTAGCGAGTGAAGGCGGGTTAGAGCCCCGCAGGGCACGTTGTTTTCTCTTTCCTTCTTGGGAACTGTAACTGCAGAAACCGGTTCAGATCAATTGGTCATTGTCACTGCCTTGACTAAAGTAAAGACTTGCCCGCATATTTTCCTTTTGGAAGCATCCCCTTGCTCCTGCTGACCTCCAACTTCGCAATGCTCTGACTCAGACAGTATTGGTGCGTGAAGCTTCTAAAACACAGGTCCCCATATAGGTTAATAGATGTTTCTTTTCTGTATCAAAGTAAAATATTTAATTCACATAGTATTGCCGAGCGAGCGTTAGCAAGTGAAGTCTGGTTAGAGCCCCGCAGGGCACGGTGATTTCTGTCTTTATTACAGATAAATGGGAAGAGGAACCTGTGTTCTACATCCCTGCCTATTGGTGCTTTTTAGTGGCCACGTAGTACAGGCTGATTTATATTTTTTGCACTGTAGTTTTTACGTCATACATCCGGCAACGTATATATATACGCCAATCATAAAAGAATAACTATACTTTTTCGACAATTACTTCTGACGCTCCTTTTGAATTTTATCTATTCCATGTGACGTATTTCAAATCGCCTAGCGCAAATCTTTAGGAGACAATAAGGCTTGTGTATAGCCCGCTCCCCCCAGTTCTTTGTCACCGGAACTGGAAGAGTCAGTACTACTACTACTTATATCGAGAACAGAACAAAACCAACCCCTGCGGGGCTTGTAACCCGTTCCTACTACTATTGCTACTAACTACCACCACTACTACTACTATTGCTACTAACTACTACTACTACTGCTACTATTACTACTACCGCTACTAAAGCTACTACTACTACTTATACTAAACCTTCCTTACCGCAAGATTTACATCTTAAATCTTTATAACATGCGATTCCGATTCATTATGAACTAGTATGAATCGTTAGAATTACTATGATTCGTTAAAAATCACTGGGGGGAGCGGGCTATACTCAATCCGACAATAAAAAGAAAATTATTAAAAGAATCTATTTTTCAGCAATTATTTCGACTGGTGAGCCAAAAGTAAACCTTCACGGTATATTATGTATAGAGATGAAAAATAGAAATCTAGCATCCCATACCTTTATTAATTTGTAAACATAAATTTCTCGATAATACATAGTATACATGAGAACCCCCTGATCTGCGTTTCTTCTGTGTTCTATTACCATTTCTACATGAAATACCATAAATTTTCTACGTAGTGCAATATAAGAAGTACCCATGTGCACAAGACATGCGATATGCGTTAAATCCCCCCCTCCACACAGTCATAGATAAAGTACAAGGGCACTACACATGCAGATATAAAGTACAGGTACGTTCTTTTTTCATTTTCGTATCAGTCGATAAGTAAATAAAAGTCGCTTTGTTACCCCCTTTGTAAGTTCGTACATACTCAGTGAATAATTCCTAAAAGTATGAGCGTCCTGCTTATTCGGGAACTGATGCAGCTTCATGTATACTATACAGACACTCACTCACTTATAAAGACAATAAAACTAAATTATTTTATGTAATCGTTATACTTACCGACTTTTCTTGTCTTTCTTTCTTTCTTCTTCACTATTAACAGTGTTGAGGTGTGCCTCCGACTTCGGAAAAGTCTTCTTTAATTTCAAATCACTCATTAACTAATTAAAATTGGGTATATTACCAACTTTTTAAGTAGGTAGATATTCAATGAATAATTCCTGGCTCTTTAACTATAACCCTTTTTCTATATAAAGATATCTTCTTCAACATGACTGAATATAGTGAGATTTATTTTATTTTATTTATTTATTTTTTAAATATTCCATCTTCTCTTGACTTGTGAATTCAACATAGCGCGCAAGGAATGCTGGTACCTTTGATAAACAAATGACGGTTGATGTAGCGATGCTAATTAGCAATCTCACACACTGGATATCATAAATTTCAAATTTTTAACAAATATATTTCTTTGGTGCTGCTATAATTAGTATAATGATTGGTAATAATGCTACTACGATACTCTCGTGAGAGAATTTATTCAACATTCGATAAAATATTCTGCAAATAATTCTAAAATATTAGATGAAAATATTTCATTTAAGTTACAGGACAAGATAACAAACACATTTCCATACAAAATTAATAGGAGTTTTAAAAATATTTCTTATATTACGAACGAATTTATTTTTAAAATATTCGAAATACTTTAAAAATTATATTTCATATGTTTTCTTGTAACAATAGAAAAGAATGTAAATGACATGTTGGAAAACATTTTATTCTGTTTATAGGCCTATTCTGTTTCCTTTATCATGTATGTAAAACATTTTTGTGTTACTTAGAAAACATTTTCTCTCTCAACTAGGGGTAAAAGTACGGGGGGACGCCGCCCCCACCACGAGAAAATATATACGGCGTCTACCCAGTTCCTAAAAAAAAAAATTACAATGGGCAAAGATAGGCAGGGTGAACGGCGTGACGTCATCCGCTACCTACCGTCCCCCAACCTTTTCAGATCCACTTTTACCCCTGCTCTCAACATTGAAAACATATTACATTACATTCAACACAATATTTCTATTACAATTTGTAAAAATTTTCCATACATTATTTTCCTACTAACGTTCTAAAAATGCACATCCTGTTCAGTGGCATATTTACGATTTTGTTTTGTGGAGGGAATCTTTGCTAACTTTATTCCTGAAAATGTGAAAATTGTGCAGGATATTACATTTACTTTAATATAGTAAAACAATTTCGGGAGAGGATTAAGCCCGGAAAGCTTATTTAACGCCACTGCTTCCCGTAGTTAATTAAATGTTCTCCAAACACATTTTAAAAAA
Source organism: Thermobia domestica (assembly GCF_964235325.1). NCBI lineage: Eukaryota > Metazoa > Arthropoda > Insecta > Zygentoma > Lepismatidae > Thermobia > Thermobia domestica. The sequence goes on along the minus strand of NC_137460.1, from coordinate 267,458,576 downwards.
TAGTTCCGGCATATATTTGGGATACTTCTCAGATATAACAAGGAATATGTTTTCTCCAGTAACGGAAGAGTATATTCTGAAAACATGTAAAAATGTTTCTATAATAGACCTATCAGAAAATGTTGTTCACTAAAGACACAAAATATCTTCCAAAACACAACGGAAAACATTTTCTATTCATTTTTAATGTTTTCTTTTACCTCTTTTAAAGTTTTATATTCAAAATTCCATAAAATATTCTGGAAATAATACTAAAATATCATACGAAAATATTTAATTTAAGTTATAGGAGAAGATTACCAAAATACTTTTGTAAAAATTAAGTAAACCTTTTTAAAACATTTCTGAAAAATATTTCTTATATTACGAAATAATTTATTTTTAAAATATTCTAAATGTTTTTAAAAATATATATTTAATACGTTTTCTAGTAAAAATAGAAAATATTACAAATAACGAATTAGAAAACATTTTTTAAATATGTGGAATATATTTCGTTTGATTGCTTTCCGTATCATATATGGAAAACATTTTTAGTATCATTTCGAAAATATTTCCCTTCTCAACAGTGAAAACATATTAAATTAGATCCAAAACAATATTTCTAATATATTTTGTGAATATTTTCCTGGTTTTACTTTCCGGCAAGCATTCTCAAAATGTACTCCAGGTAATTTCTAAAATGTTTTACAAACATTTTTGGGAAAATATTTTCGGGAAATATTCGGAATACATTGGGGAAACCAGCATGGAAATCTTCAGAGAAGGAAAACCTTTTGGAAACCAAGGAAAATATTTTCTTTTGATTGAGGAAATATTCCTTGCTGTGTGGGAGAGAGGCGTTCGCTAAGCTGCATGGTTAGCGCGTCATTCCGGATTCGACTCAATTTCAGCTGGAGTTCGAGAGTTCCAGATTTGTAAGATCGGACTAGCATAGTGAGGCAATTGGGGAGTTACCTTAAGTAGGATATACAAAAAGAAATCCAATTAGGCAAGACAGAAATAACGGCGCCTGGAAGCGAAGCTGATACGCAGATAGGAATCACAAAGTTCAACATGCGCCACTTACTTAACTGAATGTACACATACAAAGTTTCGAAATGTAGGCGCGGTGGCTCAGTGGTAGAGCGTTCACCTCCGGCGCTTGGGGTCCCGGGTTCAAACCCTCCTCCCACCGTGTGGACTTTGTGGTGGACAAACACCGTACTCGTGGGTTTTCTAGGGGTTCTCCCGTTTCCTCCCACTTTCTTTATTCCGCCATTTCATTCATCTCTCATCATCACCGTCTCCTTTAGCCTAAATGGCATAAGAGTGGGACGTAAAACTCAAAGATTTCATTTTATTTCAGTTTCGAAATGTAAAGGATTTCCAAAAACACTTACTTTACAGTGATAGGTTGTAGTCTCCTTAAGATATAATCGATGTACTGAATTCTTCAGAATACATGGTCTTTCCCTACACTACGTAGTTACCTCTTTCCTGTGGCCCAAATTAGAAGAACAGAGAGGGTTAAAATTTATTGAATTTCTTCCGAGTTTATCCACCAGTAACGAAAGTAAATATAATTCGAAACCAAGATTCATGCAGATGATAATGATGCACGAACCACGAAGGTAAGGTAATTAGGGACGGGCTAGCTTTCTTTGAAAAACACCTTACATTTTGATTACATAGCAACGTTAAAATTTAAATGGGTTAACCAGAAAAAGTTTTCAGCAACTCCTTTTACAAATCGTGGCACAAATATTAGAATCAAACTTTCTAAAAATATATTAAACGAGACTTAAAACCCATTTTGTGTAGGGAGTACAAAAACATTTATAACAAAGTAGTTTACTCACGATGTTCGAATCACAGTACTCACACAAAAGCACGGAACCCGTGGAACACTAGTAAGCAAGGGTAAGTCGTATCCTAATAATATATGTGATTAAATGTCCGGAGTGATTCACCAAAATCTTCATCCAAGAAAAGAATACATTAAAAAAAATCAACAATGCATATTCCATTCTCGTAAGTAGAAAATCAACATTACAAAAATGGCAATCTCAATCCTTTGAAACTGCACGTTGGTGTACAGGATTTGTCAGTCATTAATTCTGTGACCCTACAATCATATCTTTGGTGATTTAAGTAACATCATTTTTTTTTTAATTTTACTTTTGAGAGTTTATTTAAATTTTCTCCTCGCCCGATTGCTCTATATACATCCAGAGATTATCCTACTAGTCACGACCCCCATTTTGAGAAACACTGTTTTCTACAATCACTGCAATGGGAGTCCTTAGGGAACTAGCATACAGTTTTAGGGGGTTATGAAAATATAAAATAGTTTTTCTTCTACTATATATTTATTAAATGGCATTATTTTATATAACAGCTTTTATTTCGTATTACAAATTTTACTGTTATTCTTAGAAAAGGAAAATTACATACATAGTTTACAATACTAAATAATTGAGACGTCTGCAAGAGATGAACATTAGCTTCGCAAATATTCCGAAGAGATGACTTGCACAGCTTATGTTCACCTAACGCAAAAACACTATCATCAAGGTTGACCTCACACCAAATGAAACTTTTCGTTTCGCAACACTTTCAAATAAGGTCCGATTTTATTTTGATCTTATAGTAGACAGAAACACCTGCGTATGTTGCAGCATTATTTCTTTGAAAATGTTGCGAAATAAAATGTGTAATTTTGGTGTTTGGGTGACCTAAGGAAAAATATAAACAAAATTCTTTCAAACGAAAACAATTTTAAATCTTTCTTCGTTGTGCTGTTTACAGTATGTGATATTAATTGTAAGGAAAGGTGTTGAGTTCTAAAGACAGATACTAAGCAAAAATATTCAGACAGTAGCTTAAAATAATTTATGCCTAAAGAAAGACCACAAGGGACACAATCCATAGTGATGCAAAAAAATTTGTGACAACTTAAGGAAAAGGAGAGGTAATTTTGTGGATTATGTATTGAGACTCAAGTATAACCTTAATATTAAATAAGCGTGAGACGACTAACAGTATAAGTGTGTAAAACACCAATTTTCGCTCTCGACGAGTATTTAATTCTTTGGGACGCTTCGAGCTCTTCAATGGAGCTCTTTCTCAATCCAAAATAAGTCATATGTCCGCTATTACGAGTTTATGTTTTTAGTTTCGGTTATGGTTTAGGTCTCACTTAGTTTGGGTTGAAAAAAGAGCTCCATTGATGAACTCGAAGCGTCCTAAGGTATTAAATACTTGTTGAGGACAAAAACTAGTGTTTCTCTTACGTAATTAGTAATTGTTGTGTATACTCTATTCTCTGTACTTCTGGGAAATGGAAAAATAGTGTTTAAAGATTGAAGAAAATACCTAGAAGTTCTTCATTTGAAAAGACTGTTGTGGAAACCTTTAAAAGTCAGTGTCCTTTTTTGATGTCTTTAGTAGCTTCGATATTTCATTTATTAGTTATGTTACTGAATGGTCATGTAATTGCTTTAACATTAAATTTGAAGAAACTACGTGTCAGTCATTGCTTTACCGTTTTGAAAGGTTTATATCTGCGCGCTCAACGTGAACTTTAACAATTTCACAGGTATGTTTTCTCACGCAAAGATTGTTAAATAACTAGGTTAATACGAACTGTGTGCCATGGGAACGCAAACGAATTTTTCTCTCTCTATACGTGCATTCTCTGTGGCCTTACCCAGAGGAAAGAGAACGCACGTCCGTGCACCTGTGAGTTTAAAAGTTGATAATTCCAAAATTCCATGGAGCCTAAATATCCCTAACTCAGAAGACCTACATGGACTACAAAATAGTTCTTTGTAACTCGCAAATTCCTGTCCAATGGTTAAATTTTCATTTCCTGTTTTCATGAAATTTTTCACAACCACCACCTGTTTTGTGGGAAGGATAACCACACTGTCTTTCAAACTGGATATACAAACTGTGAATTCTTTGAATCTAAACCTCTTATATTGCTCGACGTCAACAGGCAATCCATCGGCTATGGTCCAGAGGAATGTCTCAGTTCTAATATTACATCATCTGTGATTTGTGCTGATTCACTTGGAAGTGATTTAAATTCGTTTAGTCTATTCAACAATTGTTCTAGGGGCCGATTCGGAGATCTTACGCACTTTTTTATTACTTGAAGATAATTTTCAAACAGGAATGAACTAAACTTATCTAATGGCCCATATCGCCTAGCGTCATTTGCAATATGGATCAATGAATGTGTATTATACACCAGCATATCTGTACCATAATATTTAATACATTTCTTGACAAATCTCTTCATCAAAACATCCGCATAATCGCACATTTCATTGGTCAGATGATGCTGCACCAATATGTAAGTAGCAACAGACAAGTTTAAGAAATGCTCATACAGCTCTGGCGTTAGTACAAGTGATAACACGACTGGACCTACGTATAATAAGAACTGCCGCAACTCCGTTGCTTTCCATCTATCTAGATATTTTAATCCTCAGACGCGTCTTGCGAATTCTTTGGGAATGTACGTGGACGAAAATTCGATTAAGCACGATAACAACTTAATCTTAACTGCAGGCAAACGAACTAGCAAAGATCCTCTCAACCAAGTTCTAATTAATCTACGGGAAACTCCCAACAAAATCAAATGCATATAGTCCAATGGGAATTGTGATATGATATCAAATGGTAACTCTGTTAGGGGAGATATTCCACTATGATGGTCCTCTTGCAACTGAGTTCTAAAGCTTTCATTAGTACGAAGAGGAGCATCAATGTTTTTAAATGTCATATGCGTTCCGTATTCTCCTTCTACAATGCACTTTTCACACGCAAATCTGGAGTTATGAGATTTAATACATTTTAGAAAAGCCCGCGCAGGAGCATCACATACGAAAAGACACTTTCCCACATCAATTGTGAATACTGCCTCACTGATTAAAATTCCATCACGGATAAGAAGTTTCAATTCTTGAATTAGATCTGAAAGAAAATCATTTGCATTGGATGGTTTTCCTTCACCAAAAATCGCAGCCACTAAGAAAGGTATTGGGTGTAAAGCCTCATTTATGACACACAGAATTGGCCAAAATTGTTTCGAAGAACTTTTACCTAGTGGAAGCCCATCAACATTGATTTTCAGTGATACACACGAAGTCGCGCTTCGTAAACCAGAAGTAATGGATCTTTGTATTCCTCTAGAGAGACCCAAATAAAAGAAATTACCACCACAAATTTGTTTGACATCTACTGAGTTTATTACTCCCCTTGTGAACACTGTTCTGGCGTCTCTAGGTAAATCTTCATGTCCATGTTTCCTCAATATTAATAATAATTGATTAACACACCCATACGTTAAGTTATTTTTAATAGCCCAGCCTCTCAAATCTTTTTCTATTACACTAGTATGAACTGTAGACGATCGACCACAGTAATCAACAAAATTACCTCTTCTCACATTATTGATCAGATCGTCAGGAATGTTACGATCATTACTTGAACTACCAGCACTAAGATCTTGACAGAATTCTAGATCACTATAATCCGAACTCAGATGTGAAATGTCAATGGTTGCATTATTAAAAGTTTCAGTACCAGTTGATGTAGAAGGGGCTTCTACATTAATACCTGAGTTTGTATTACTAACACACTTGCTCATCACTACCTGATGGTTAATTTCTGCTTCCTTTTCTACTGAAGACATATGTGAGTTTACTGATTTCCTTATATGATAATATTCTTTGTTTTTTATTGTACTTAATTTGCACTTAGGCATTTTAATTTAGAACAAAATCTTGTTTTACTTACTGCCAAATATTTTTCTATTAACAAAAAAGATTGTTTAAACGTATTCACTATTGTTATTCACAAATATTCCGGCACTTCACTAATAGGTGATTTTTTCTTCTCGCTCTGCCACCGAGTCTGTCGACAGCATTTTTAAAACATCGTGCCGTTATTTTGCCTGTCAAAATCTGAAAGGCTCTTCAGTGTTTTGTTAGATACTTCTGAAAAATAAAAAACAAATAAGTAGAAGGAGTGAAAGAAAATGGTTTTTGGTAACTAGACAACATGAATTAATTAGCATGCAAATTTTTTAAACACTCAACATTTTAAATTAATGAATATATGTAGAATTTATACTATGAAAGACTGTAAACTGCACTTAGTTGTTTGTACTTTGTCCAGCTTCTGTGACATTTTTTTAGATACAGTAAAAGTTCCCTTAACGAACACTTCTCTATACCGGACACGTCCATTATACGGACAAATGTATTTTGTTCCGGCAAAGATATAGTTTATTCTTATGGCAGAGAGCCTTCCCTTTTACGGAAACACTCAGATGCAGACAGGACAGTCTTGCTGTACCCACACCATTACAGTAACCTCTTCATAACTGACAAGAATTTTTTCAGCCTGTACGTATTTAGGAAGAAAATACTTTATTTAATTTTATAATATTCTATTCCGTTTCAATAGATCCAACAGTTAGAAGCAAATTTTGATCAGAAGCTAGTGCAAATGACTACACGACAGACAACTATTGAAGTATTCTTTTCCTAAGAAATTCACAAACCGCCATGGGTGGTTGGTTCTCTCTTAGTAAACTCTTATTCGGTTACTTCTACTTTTACTTTCTTCATTAATCACATTAAGAGACTTCTATAGAAGTGACTTGCACTTGAAAGAAAAATGACCCTATAAGCATTATGTTTTGTAGTACACGCCCATATAAACAAATCCCCCAGCGATTCTAACACTGAGTACAGTATTTCGATATTAGCCTCTGTTAGAATCACACAGTGGGGCTTATAAGATTGTAATGTTGATACGTCCGTCCGTTATTCCGCTCGGTAACTCTTAAACAATGCGAATTTTTAAATTCTGCTTTATGTAATCACCAGTAGAGTAATTATTTAGGAGGAATTCGTTAATGAATATCTCTTATTTGCAGACAAATAATCATATCCATCGCGATCAGTTATTCAGACGTTTCATTATATATTAAAGAATTAACTGTAAATAATATCTGCATAGTCTCGAATTAGCACTTTTGTCTGACAGTTAACATAATGACAAGTTTCCTAGTTTTCATCTGAGTCCTTCTTCCCATAGCTTTAACTCTTCACATCCAGTGAATCCCAAGCTAATAAACGAAATCAGTTTTGAAAAAAGAAATCACTGCGTAGCAGTGGTTTTGAGGGCCCTCATAATCAGGGTTACCAAATTCCACGAAGTAAAGGAAGAGGATATTAACAAATTCGAGAAGTTTCAAAATGAAAACAATTTATGAAACTTAAATTTTTGTTTGATGCTAACGGAGTGTGTATTATGATACAAGAAATCGCTGGATGAAGAAACTGGGAGTCAACTCTAGCACACGGTGTTCGCCATACAATTACGAAACTCACTTGGTGCGAGCGAGATCGAACATGGGGCCTCAAGCAGCAAAATCATACTTTGAACAGAAGCGCTACGTCTTACATAGCTATTGCTGAAGAGGGACATCGCACTCTAAAAGCAGTGTTTAAACAAACGGCGCTCCATGATATTAAAAATATTACAAAGTGTGGATGGATCCGATAATTAATCATTTTCAGTATCATTTGTATTGTTCATGGTTTTAAAGTTAATCTGATTTGAAATCTTAATATAATAAAGTCATGTTGTGTTTAATCAACAATCAGAGAAATAGTAAACATTATCATGCAGTAAGAAATTACGCATGATGTTGTTATTGTTTATATGTCGTCTAGACATAATGTGTACATTATGATGAAAAGACAGAAATTAAGAAAAGAGCTTGTAAGCTCTATGATGATGTAAAATATCTGTGTATTCAGCTTTGTTCACAGAATACATAATATCGGATATGACATAATATGCAGACTAGCAGAAATAAGCTGTCTGAGAATTTTGGACATGGCACAACAATGGAGAAACGAAAGTTTCTAACAGCTATGACATTTTGACGTCACTCCAAAGTTGAGGGGACACATTCCATCGTCTGGAAGATGGAATAAAAAGCTATTCTTTGTTGCATTGAGAAGGAAGTTTGGATAGAGCGATTCAAGCGTGAACATCCTAAGAAGAAGTTTACGAGGTGCGTGAAACCTCGGTCTCAGGTTCGAGACCAGACGACCTCCAGTCGTCGGTTGACAGCTGGACACCAGACAACGAGTATCCAGTTCTAAATCTTCACCCATGGTTCAGACAACAGGAGTATCCAGGTATGTCATCGGCTGTGGTGGGGCCTATGTTTAAATTCTCAGAAGTTTGTAGGTTCTGAGTCTGAGAGTGTCATGTCATATCCAAAACGCTAAACATCACACATCGCACTTATTAAATCAGAATATAGTTGTTATTTAAAGTTATTTGATGTCAGTCATTTATTATAACCTCTCGCTAAATTATGGTTTATTCCTGTCCTTTCCGGATAGTAGACAGAAGCGATCTAACTGCATCTCATTATACATTTTTCATCCCCATTAATTCAAGCACGATGCAGGGAGGTTGTCATAGTGGAGTGCTGGTGTTCGATTCCAGTGTTCGGCCTCAGTAGGGAAATCTAAGTTAAAATTTAAAGGCATGGCGGAGATACTGGTTCGGTTTCAGTTAAACCATAGTTAATTGATTTCCTATCGCATGCCAAGTGCAAAGTCTCCGATAATGAGTTGATTACTCACCATTAGTATGGTGGAAAGCGACCGTTGGTTCGGTTCCCGGGTGACATGGTAAAAGGGACTGTTGTTTCGACAGTAAATAATAGTATAGTCACTAGGCTATAAGGATAAATTAACTCACACCGCCCGCCCTTACTGGGTGATAGAATTAGTTTTACTACTATTAGAAATGTTATCACTAACGCAGCAGTGCTGTCACCATTGTGGTTCATCCAGCGAAATGCTTGGATGTTATGATAAATATTCACCGCACTTAGATATGTAAATTGGATAGAACGAAGTCATCAAATGTATATAGATTTTAGTAGTAATAAGTTTAAATATTCATTGAATGGGATTGGTAAATTTCAAATATTAATATAGTTATAGATTAAGTAATTAAGTAGTATATTAGAAATAAGTATTATTATTTATTGCTATGGGAATTTTCGGTTAATATTATTATATTTAAATATAGTTGGAAATACAGTAAGATTTAAGTTAGACATAGGTTAATGTTAGTATTAGTATTGGTATTAGGTTATTATTATAGAATTAAGTAGGCTAGAATAAAAATAGGATTAAGTGATATAGTTAAATATAGTAATTAAATAAAGCTAAAGATTTAAATACTGAGAAATCAATTAATAAATGAAGATAAAAATTTAAATGATAAAGAGATTAGGTAAACATAAAGAGTACGAAGAAGTGATTATTTTAATTATAAATAGAGAAGAAATAAGAAATATGATTTATGACGTTAAAGAAGAACTGTGAGATTAGTAAGCTATCGATAAAAAGAAATACAGGAGATAAGAATATCTAGAATGTAAGAGGCAAAGAGTAGACATATTAAAAAAAAGAAAAAGAAAATGTATGATGATAATTTGTGAATAATGACTATAGTTGTATAAGATTAAAAGTAATACAGTAATTGGGATAAAACAGTAAAGAATTATTCAAATTTTCTTAGAGGAAAATACTAGGTAGACGGGAAGTCACATTCTCGTCGAGTTAAAAGTGGGTCTTACCAAAACGTCGATGAGAATATTTTTATGTAGAGACTCACATAAGACTTCAATGATAAAGTAAGAAGAGACACAGAGGATGCCTCGTTTACCATTTGTAAAGCGGTGAGAAATTTTTTGGGGGGTGAGTCCAGTTTATCTAGAATAATCCGAAGAGTACTAAATTAATAGTTAAATTTCTAGTATTTAATTGAAAAAAATAAGTACGTAGTATGAGAAGAAGCATGAAGTAGCAAGAATAGTAATGTAAAGTAATAATAGAAGAAAGGCTGGCAAATCTAGTAGTAAACTAGGTTTGTTTCAGGCCTAGAAGTAGAGAGTAAAAAGTAAGCAACGAGTCATTTTACTTATTGTCATTAGGATTGAGAGGAAAGTGAGAAGGAAAGTAAGATCTGGAGAGAATAAGAAATAGTGAAGTAGACGAATAGAGAAATATACTATGATAGCATAAAAGATAGAAAATATAGTGACACTTTAGAAATAATTATGGATTTGACGTAAAAACATACCTGAGTTAGACAAGTAATATATATATAAAGAAATATGGATATAGAGAAGATTATACAAAAAGAATATGAGATATATTATAGAAATAGATGAAGTATATAGATATAAGAATATAAATGAATAAAGACTAGTAATATAATGTAATTTTAATAGATAGTTTTTTTTAATAATAATAAGGTAACTAGAAACAAATCATGTTTATAGATGGACGGCGAGGTGGACCGCCGTTTATCATCCAAAGTCCGAATCCGAAGGAAATTTCGGTTTCCATCGATCAAAACCCCGAATCTGTAAACAGGTTTTGGTTTCAGTTATCGTTAGTCAGGGTAATTAAATAAATTGTGAATTAAATAAATAGAGTAATTTAAATAACATAACGCGGAGAATAATAATAATAATAATTTAAATGTAAATATAATTAATTAATATTTGTACTTACCAAATAGTAATAATATCCATCTTGACGTAATTCATGTAACCATAGTTCAGTAAAAATAACGGAAATACACTACACGAAAACACATAGCACTAATAAACTAAAAATATGACATTCTCGGATTGCAGTACTGATAATAGATGAGTTTTTATATTAGGTCAATGAGTGGATCGATGACGGATCAATTGTTCGAAAATTGATCAACATTTCGAATATTGTTCACGAGTTGTGAAATAGAAAGAACTTGTGGCAGACCGACATGGTGTTGGTTGATTGAAAAGTGGGACACGTAGACGAGGATTGGTGGTCAAGGTTGACAAGGAAAAACACTGATTCAGCAGTGAGTTGAAGTGAAGCAAGTGTTGCCAATTACGCAGAAACAGATTGTGGTAATTGGTGTAGTTTTTGGCAAAGTGAAGTTTTTGTTTTTGGCATTGGTAATGATAATTAAGTGAAAAAAATTCGTAAAAAAGTGTGAAGTAAATATGATAGTGTTTTCGTATATTGAATTACAGCTTTAGTAGTGACAAAAGAAAAAGATATCAGGTAAGATCAAATTCCTGATGAGCAAAGGAAAAACATTAGAGTTGGAAAGTATGATAAAGAGTTATGCATGGACATCCGGAAGGATATTCCATCCTTCGGAGGTGCGAAACGAATTGCTAGTTCAAGTAAGCATACATGTATCATCGTTTGTGAGTTGAGCTTCAAGAAGTTCAAGATTTAGATAACAGATGGCGTAAGAATACGTTCTAGAAACTATATGGATATGATGAACGTTATGGAAAAAAAACGTAAATAAACAAAGATACCGAATAAATGAATTAAATAGTACTATTGTGATTAAATAAAGAAGATTTATTTTTAAGAATGAATAAGATAAAGAGTTAAGAGAAATACCATTTATATGTTTAAAATGGTTAATAGCATTTGTTTGAAAAAGATATACTATGTTAATAATTATTGTTTTTAATAGGTAAATAAAAGCCGATCTCTCGGAGATCTAATCGGTATCGATGCTACCTTAGTTTTGAAGAGGGGGCATTTGGATGGATCCGATAATTAATCATTTTCAGTATCATTTTATTGTTCATTGTTTTAAAGTTAATCTGATTTGAAATCTTAATATAATAAAGTCATGTTGTGTTTAATCAACAATCAGAGAAAAACTAAACATTATCATGCAGTAAGAAATTACGCATGATGTTGTTATTGTTTATATGTCGTCTAGACATAATGTGTTCATTATGATGAAAAGACAGAAATTAAGAAAAGAGCTTGTAAGCTCTATGATGATGTAAAATATCTGTGTATTCAGCTTTGTTCACAGAATACGTAATTTCGGATATGACATAATATGCAGACTAGCAGAAATAAGCTGTCTGAGAATTTTGGACATGGCACAACAATGGAGAAACGAAAGTTTCTAACAGCTATGACATTTTGACGTCACTCCAAAGTTGAGGGGACACATTCCATCGTCTGGAAGATGGAATAAAAAGCTATTCTTTGTTGCATTGAGAAGGAAGTTTGGATAGAGCGATTCAAGCGTGAACATCCTAAGAAGAAGTTTACGAGGTGCGTGAAACCTCGGTCTCAGGTTCGAGACCAGACGACCTCCAGTCGTCGGTTGACATCTGGACACCAGACAACGAGTATCCAGTTCCAAATCATCACCCATGGTTCATACAACAGGAGTATCCAGGTATGTCATCGGCTGTGTTGTGGCCTATGTTTAAATTCTCAGAAGTTTGTAGGTTCTGAGTCTGAGAGTGTCATGTCATATCCAAAACGCTAAACATCACACATCGCACTTAACCTATTAAATCAGAATATAGTTGGTATTTAAAGTTGTTTGATGTCAGTCATTTATTATAACCTCTCGCTAAATTATGGTTTATTCCTGTCCTTTCCGGATAGTAGACAGAAGCGACCTAACTGCATCTCATTATACATTTTTCATCCCCATTAATTCAGGCACGATGCAGGGAGGTTGTCATTTTTATACTTATGGCCTATAGCTATGCTTATAGCCTAGTGTCTATACTATTATTTACTATCGAAATAACAGTCGCTTTATGTCATATCATTAGTAGCTTTTACCATGTCACCCGGGAACCAAACCAACGGTCGCTTTCCACCATACTAATGGTGAGTAAGCAACTCTTTGTCGGAGACTTTGCACTTGGCATGCGATAGGAAATCAATTAACTGTGGTTTAACTGAAACCGAACCAGTATCTCCGCCATGCCTTTAAATTTTAACCTAGATTTCCCTACCCGGCGCCTCCACCATTTCAACCTCGCTGCATCGGTGCCTGAGATTTGGGAATGAAAATGCTTAAATGTGATGCAGTTAGGTCGCTTCTGTCCACTATCCGGAATGGACAGGAATAAACCATAATTTAGCGAGAGGTTATAATAAATGACTGACATCAAATAACTTTAAATAACAACTATATTCTGATTTCATAAATTAAGTGTGATGTGTGATGTTTAGCGTTTTGGATATGACATGACACTCTCAGACTCAGAACCTACAAACTTCTGAGAATTTAAACATAGGCCCCACCACAGCCAATGACATACCTGGATACGCCTGTTTTCTGAACCATGGGTGATGAATTGGAACTGGATACTCGTTGTCTGGTGTCCAGCTGTCAACCGACGACTGAAGGTCGTCTGGTCTCGAACCTGAGACCGAGGTTTCACGCACCTCGTTCGCCTTCTTCCTAGGATGTTCATGCTTGAATCGCTCTATCCAAATTTCCTCCTTAATGCAACAAAGAATAGCTTTTTATTCCATCTTCCAGAAGATGGAATGTGTCCCCTCAACTTTGGAGTGACGTCTAAATGTCATAGCTGTTAGAAACTTTCGTTTCTCCATTGTTGTGCCATGTCCAAAATTCTCAGACAGCTTATTTCTGCTAGTCTGCATATTATGTCATATCCGAAATTATGTATTCTGTGAACAAAGCTGAATACACAGATATTTTACATCATCATAGAGCTTACAAGCTCTTTTCTTAATTTCTGTCTTTTCATCATAATGTACACATTATGTCTAGACGACATATAAACAATAACAACATCATGCGTAATTTCTTACTGCATGATAATGTTTACTTTTTCTCTGATTGATGATTAAACACAACATGACTTTATTATATTAAGATTTCAAATCAGATTAACTTTAAAACAGTGAACAATAAAATGATACTGAAAATGATTAATTATCGGATCCATCCACAAAAGTAAAAAATTGGAACTGGACCCAGAATCAAACACGGGTCTCTAGTGTACCATCCGTTGCGTAAACACTGCGCCAGCGAGTCCTCTTTTCGGAACAATCACAACTTTTCACTCTTAATGTTTGGTGTTGTTTTCGCAGTAATTCAATGTCCGTCTTGAACACCTAAAACGGATTTGCACATTTCTATTAACAGTCGGATATGAATGAAGCGGGGGGGGGGGGAGGGTCAGAGACTGATCCCACGCAATATTTTTGTCAATATCTCTGTTAATTTTTCCATTAAAATTTTGAGCATTTGAGACATTTATTTTGAAAACATATTTCTCCCGACGGCAAATATACCAGTTTGGAATGGTCAAATTAATGTTTTCAAAAACAAATTCAACTCATAAAATCTACTGCTCACATCTTTTTAAAAATGAATGACGAGATACGAATCGACTACATGGAGATATTTTATCGTAGGTTATACGTACTGTAGTTTTCGTGTATTGGTAGAAGTGTTTATATGCGCGTATGTACAGAAACAATAGCTCACGTACATGTATCGTAATTTCATGTAAATATTTGAAGAGCTAGCAAACACATTTACTTTCGTTTCTGTACTCAGATGTATAGAAATATAATGGGGTCAGTAACTGAACCTTCCCCCTTCATTAGTATATATTAAAGTAATAATAAAATTGATATGCGACTGTTAAAGATGGAAGGAGAAGTCGGTTGTGAAATTTTGTAGACTAGTAGTACATCTAGCAAAAACATGGTAAGTATGTGAAAAATTACAAAAATAGGTTCTTCTTCCATATTTAATACGAAAACAATAATAATAATACGTTCTAGAAGCGTGAGGAAAATAACTACCTTTAATAACAAGTAGCAGATTAGATTTCCCAAAAGAAAACTTTCCATTAGCCCCAGAAAGATTTGTAGATACGGCTACATCATTCGTCATTAAGGCAAATAACATTCTTGCAATTGCATGCTTAACATCAGCACCTCCAAGTCGTGACAGGTACAGTTCCTGAAAAGGAGAAAACTGGTTACCAAGGAATTTAGTACACTCCGTTAGTAAAACGTCTCCATATATTATTTTTAAATAAAATATATTTTTAAAATGTTTTAAAAAAACCTCTTATCCATATGTATAAGGGTGTATTTGCGTTTTCCGAAACTAATTTATTGGTAATCCAATGACACTGTCCAAATCCAAGGAGTAATTCCTTCGGCACATTACAGCAAGAACACGCGGATCATGCGACAACAAGTAGTTTGAATATGTTCTTTGTCAACGGTACCTTTCATCCTATCAAGTAGACACAAAATTTGTACTAAATGAAATCAAAGCGTTAGCCTCAAAACGCATTTGTAATGTAATGAAATTAAATCTTTGAGTTTGACGTTACACGGTTATGCCGGGTAGGCCAAAGGAACGGTGTACGAAGCGTTGGAAAAGATTTACTAAACAAAAGCACTGAAGCTGACAAAACTAACAATTACGGATAACAAAAGCATAGTAACACCAAATACATAGCAACTCACTACCTTTTTTAAATTTCCAGGAAAAGCAGTTACAAGCAACTTTGACTTAATTGTTGCAATCTGCATTTTCATTTTATTGCAGCAACTGCTTAAACTGAAATATACGTAGTTAAAAACCATTCCACTTATTGCAGCTTAGAAAATAATCATTTTTAGACAACGTGCTTTATTTTGATCAATTATATCTTTAAAATGAGCTCTTTCTAAGTCTCCTACCCCTCTAATATCTATAAAGGTGCAAACCACATTTTATGCTACATGACCGTCCAAAAAGAGCTAGTATCTACATAAAAAAGTTTTTAGTGACTCATTGACTGACATCAACGCCTAGACCACACCGCTTAATGTAGAAAGTTGAAATTTGAACAGTGTGTTAATTTGTGATGTAAGGAGCCAGTAAGGCAGGATTTTTGGATACTCACAGGAAAGACGATAAATGGGGTGGCAGTTATTTTAATAAGATGGCTACATGGCCACGGTTCAGAATCTCTTTCGGTTAGAGATCCAAACTGACAATTAGAGTTTATATTTAAAATAATGTAATACGACGTGTTTCAGTTTTTTTATTTATTTTTAATTGACCTAGAAGAGAAGGAAAAGGAGAGGGGTTGTTTACTAAACTGCGTTACGAGATGAGGCAAGAGAGAAAACGCATATGCTTTTTTTTTTTTAAGCCTTTTCTGTTTGAAATACCTTGAAGCTTTCAATTTAAACATATAGGACCTTATGCAGAGTCGTTTTGAAGTATAATTAGCGTCATACTAAAGGCCTGACTACTGCAGGAAACATGTGTTAGTCGAATTCTTTACTATGGCAATAATCACGCGTGAGAACGTCTCTCCATAAGACCCATAGTGTAATATGTATTTTGTGCTATGCCATACCGTATGCAAATCTCTTTCGAAACACCACATGTCCGTCACATAGCAATATATGTATGAATGAACAAGTAGCATTCTTATTGCACGTCACATGGAGTTTGGTCAATGTTAAAACCGAAAATGGTTAATTTCTGTCACTTCCGATTTTAATAGAAGATTTAGAGTAGGTATATTCTGCACGCTTAATTGTTAGCAGGAAACAGCTTCTCGCTATCTAGTAGTGTTTAATCGAAAACGATTAACGTTAAAACCACAATAACCTATTTCTGTCACTTTCGGTAGAGAAATCACCTCCAGCAAAACTTTATTTCTAACTTTAAATCCTTTACAACGTAGCCAAAACTCAGTGATACAACCAGCAGTTCTTGAGATGTTTCTCTCTCAAATGGACGGACGGACACATGGACAAAGTAGGTATATAAATTAAGGGTTTTGTAAATGCAAACTTCTTAAAAACAATTTCGCAATGTATTTTAAATAAAACGGATTTTAAGAACTGGAAACTATATTTTTCAATAGCAAGGAGTAGCACAGGACTAACATGTGAATTCACACTAATATTATTTGAGGAGCGAGCAACATTTGGGATTGCAAGGTAAGAACGTTGTCGCACTGTATGCAGTTGCACTAAATACTCTGACTACTACTACTAAAGTACAACAAAAAGTACATTTTACTTTCTGCAATATGTCCACAAGATTTCAAGGGAAAGCAACATAACAGTTGGGTTTTGCTTCCCGTCTCCTTGATACTTTGATTTAGTACTTCTAGCTGCTGTCTTGTAGTTACAGGTAAAGTCGGCAGTTTATCGAATGTTGTAGTATCATCAGTGCAACGGTTCTTTTCCAATAGCGATGAAACCCCGTTCAGTAATTCTGAGTTTCTCTCAACCTGTCTCTTTATTATTTCCAAATTGTGAAGAATTTTCCTGAAAATAGCTGAAATAAAGAACAGCTGAAATAATTGAAATAAGAAGAAACCCAGACATAACTCAGTTTTATACGCAAATCAAAATATTGAGTTTCACAATGGAGTTTACATTTAAAATCATGCAATACGACGTGCTTCAGGCTTTTTTCTTTCTTATTTCTATTTTTAATACCTAACCTAGAAGAAAAGGAAAAGGAGAGAGGTTGTTTACTACACTGTGTTACGAGATGTTGGAGTTTTGTGCGAGACTACCAGTCCAGATGATTCTTAAATGAAAGACAAGAGGGAAAAACGTCGTGCTGTTTTAGTTGAATTTCTTTTTAGTCTTTTCCGTTTGAAACACCTTGAAGTTCTGCATTTAAACATATAGTGTTACATGTATTTTGTGCCACTCTCATCCACAGAGCTAATCATTTTCATGTCACCAAGCCAACTGAAAACAATTTGTATCCCTTTGCTACAAAATAAACTATTAAAAAAAAAAAAAACTCCTGTTATATTCTGCTACCCTAATTTCAAGACACCATTCACGCTGTTCTCCTTGCTACTACAGGCGCCTTTCATGCGTGGGTTCTCAGGTCCGATTCCCGATGGGAGAACACAGCAATTTGATCGCGCTATAGTGTTTCCGATTCCGCTTTAAATCATGTCTCACATATCACTACTGAAAAGCAATGCTGAGGAACAAACTTAATTTCTAAACATGTGTACTATTCCCATTTTTCACAAAACATAAAATGAAGCTACATTGAGGATAATGTTTTTTCTGATAATTTAACTCTGTTGTAAAGAATAAGCTTTACTATTTCACGGAAGAGAATTCCTTTTCTCGAATTTAGAACTTAGTGAAGAAAAGTAGTGCTCATTTTTACATCAATTTAATCAATGTTATTAAAATCTTATCTAATTTTATGAAGCCAAGCATATTCAATACACAATGTGATTTCTTATTATTTATTCATCTACCTCTTTGTGTATGGAAATTTTCTAACCAAGATTTAATAATTAAGCTAAAGGAGACTTTTACACCTTCACTTACACAAATTAGCCACAAAAACCTTTACCTGTTCAATACTAAAGGAAAATTGTCAACTTTAATGACTTAAGGAGAAAGTTTATACGTAAACAAAAGAAAATAACACCTTTATTTTCACTATGGACCTCTTCAATATTGTGATTGTCATTTATATCTGAGATTGGACTACATTTCTCAACTAATTGTACAACAGCTTTAGAGGTTGATGCTGCATCTTCTAGACAACTATTATCCTCTGCTTCAGCGGATAACTTGACATTTTCTGTGCTACCTGGAAAAGAAAGTAGTATTCAATATTCGTAGTTTGAATATATAAATTTGACATTCAATGAGTTTCATATTGCACAGCAATAAAAGGTAATCCCGGTTTTGAGGGATTTTCCTTCTTCAAATTTAACCATACTTCATAGCAAAGAAGTGAAATGAGAGAGACGTCGGCGAGGGGAGGGAGGGAGACGGGTGATGAGAAATTAATGAAATGGTAGATTAAGAAAATGGAAGAAAAGGGAGAATAACGAGAAAACCCACGCACGCGGTGTTTGTCCACCCCAAAGCCCACTTGACGCGACCTGGAATCGAACCGGGGACCCCAAGTGCCAAAGGTGAACGCTCTACCACTGAGCCACCGCGCCCCCCAAATGGAGAATCGGGATACAAAGAATTTTATACAATTCGTCGCAAAATATTTTACACTAAAGGCATTTGTATTCTAGTTTTGCAGTGCGATAAATATTCCCAGAATTCAAGCATCATACTTGAAGTAGCAGTAGCTATCTCAGGTTAGTGTATATTTTACTATGATATTTGAAACAAGTGATCCCACATTACATTACATAATTATTAAAACACAGTGTAAACAACAAGTATATTATATATGCCCTTAAAGTGCAGTCGAGAATAAAATGTGAAATAAAGTGATTGAGAACATACTTATGGATGATGGTTGAAACAGACCAACTGGAGAATCCTGAATGCCGTTATTTTTGCCAAATAACGGATGGCTCGCTAAGTCTTCATCTGAACTTATGTTCTCCTCACTGTCAGTCTCGTGAAAATAACGACGAGTTTTCCTACGTTTTCGTGCCTTGCGCTTTCTTTCGTTTTCTGTGTCGGCGGTAGTTGCTAAATCTGAGGTTTCGACTGCAAGTACCTCTTTCTCTCTTGCCTTTCTGTAATTGTCTGAAATTGAAAAAAAAATCAGAGGAAATAAGTTCGTTATTATTTATCTCCAATTAACAGTAAAGTTTTTTTTTATATTCCATTAATATGAAATACCACAAATTCATTACTTGAACATCTATGTAACGGAAGGTTATACAGAATTTGGACAGAATAACGTGAACAGTAGTCGGAAACAACACTTAAAATTTCAAGCGTTATTCCACAGCATGTATTGCGATTGGCGAGCATGCTTTTTTGTTATTCGTGTAGACCTCGTTTACCTGTTCTCACTACCAATTATGAACGGTATGATTCTGTGACACTGTGGGAGATTATGATTTTCTCCAAGGAGCATTGTACTCTTGCCTAGAACGATGACTATTCCTTTGAGATCATTTTATAGAGCAACGTCCTTCCTATGGTTCAACCCGATCTATCTGCCTGTCACATGGTTACTATTTTCACAACATGGTATACACAACATCACGATTAACTTTCGCGCCTCCCTAGGGTTCCACAATCGCCAGATTTCAACGTCATCGAGGCATTAAGGTCTGTTTTAGAAAACTTTATTCCGTCTAGTTTTCGTCCACCCTCATCTCTGAAAGAAATGGAGCATACTATTCCAGAGTGCTATTACATATTATTAACCACGAAGCAGGATTTGTGTGAATCAATTCTTTGTTTAAACCAGGCTATTTTGGCCGCAAAGAGGTGTTTGTCATATACGGTATTTATACTTTTCAGTCTTTCGAGTTGTTTACATTATTCTGTTTCACTATTTACAAAGATGACACAAAGCGGAGATGAAAAACCAACTAAGATGACAACGAGAACAATGTAAATACACAAATTTAAGGGGAAACTACCCCTCCCAAGTTTTGTTCGGTAGGAATTTCGAGTCACTTGATTATGATTCCTGATTTCTAACTGTGACGAACGGAAATGATTAGTACGTTGTTGGCTATGTCCACATGAAGTAAGTAATGCTGCTAATCTGGTGTTTATATTTTTGGCATTTGTTCCGAATCGCCCAGCCAGTTGCACAAACACTTTACTGACAAACAGTTAGGTTACAAGATATAGCTGAGCGAGTAAAGGGCGTGACAGGCCCCGCAGGGCTTTTTTTTTTTTTTTTTTACCTTTATTACAATCCGCACAATCACAGACGTGACGCTGCCATGATAAAACCTTTCTATACATTTTTTTTTGGTTTATTGCATTTTCCCACGGTCACGATAGAGCCATGATTGTTTCCGAATCGCTACTGCATCCCACTGAATCGTTTCAAACGATTACGTCGAATTAAAGTTAACAGTTTCGAATGCACTGAATGATGAATACGGACCATTAATTTCTTTATATGAATCTATGTTCCGTATTTGTCATTTACAGCAGTTTTGGAATTGTTAGTTTTGTTTTCGACTGATCGTGTGGAACGGTACACTGAGTAGCAGTACCGGATCCGAAGGCATGGAGGGAGTTGGGTGAGATTCTTTCATTCTCATGTTAGAAAAATACAATTAATAATAATAATGTAAATGAAATAGATAATGCCCTACGGATCTCACAATACGCTTCAATTATATGCTCTATGAGTTGAAAGGGTGGTTATTGATATATCCCTTTTTATTAGTGAGGTTTTGAGAAACGTGGACCTACAGTTTAAAGTGAAATCTGAACGACCATAGCGCGTACTACTACTACTCCCACCAGGATCCTCCGCTCCAAAGACGCGTGCTTCCAGGTTTTCTTTTGGCTCCCCAGTCGAAATAATTGATGAAAAATTATAGTTCTTTCACTACTTTTCTTTTTATTGTTTCCTAAATGATTTGCGTTGGGCGACATGAAAATATGTTACTTGACATAGATAAAATTCAAGGAGGCCCATGAGAAGTAATTCTTGAAAATTACTTTTTTTTTTTTAGAATTTGCGTACAAATACAGTTGTGAACGTATGGCATAAAAAAATACAATGCGAAACACACATATCAACTTCTGCTAGGTGGCCATTAAAAAGCACGAATGCTAACTAACTGAAACTGTCTCAAAGCGAAGCTGGGGGGCCCACGCTATATCTCAGCTCGGGAGTGCATCCGAAGGCCACAGGCACGTCAACGATGGCAAGTATACGCATAAGCGAGCGTAGTAAAAAGAAGTGGGTTTTGGCAATGATAGAAATCTCAATGGCACTTGACATGGTTTCATACTAGTAACGCGGGAAGGCTCTAGAACACAAGTCCCCCAATATAGGTTAGTAGCTAGAATAGTTCCTTTCAGAACCGAAGCTTAATATTGCCGAGCGAGGCACGTCGTTTTCTGTCTTTATTACAGTTGAATGAGAAGGGGGACGTGTTCTAGAACCTTACCTAGCAAAGGTCCACTTGTAAACATAAAATGAAGATTAACTGTATACTGTGCAAAAATCCGTTTTCCGTGCAAAACAGCATCCAATTGAGCCATCTTTCATATGCACTCATTTATTTCATACGTCGTAAACCATTTGTAATTATTTTACACTAGTACCGGTAATTCAACATCTGTACAGCTAAAATACTGGTATATTGCTCTATATTTAATTCTATCGCCTGCAGAAATGAGATATCTTATAATGCAAAGTATGTACATTTTACCTGTAAACCTTCAAAAATGTGGTTCGCCATAAGTAAACCAGTACCAACACATGTACTAGCCATTATGAATTGGAAGACTTGACACAGAAATTATGTAAGTCATACGTGAATTAAACACTCCACTCGATTTAACATTGGCTTGGGGGCGCAGTGGCTCAGTGGTAGAGCGTTCACCTCCGGTGCTTGGGGTCGGTTCGATCCCAGCTCGAGCCGTGTGGACTTTGTGGTGGACAAACACCGTGCTCGTGGATTTCCTCGGGGTTCTCCTGTTTCCTTCCACTTTCTTCACTGCACCATTTCACTCATTTCATTATCACCGTCTGTCTCCTTTAGCCTAACTGACATAACTATGGGACGTTAAACTTCAAGATTGCATTTCATTTTTTTAACATTGGCTTTTGGATTCCAAAAATTCAGATTTTGTTTTTACTCGAAGGTACTAGACCTGTTAACATGTCATGAATACAATGTGGCTACCCCAAAATGAAATAGTATTGAGTCGGATATGTCCTTGTACACTCAATACAGTAGCAACAACATAGGTAAACACAATTCGATTTGTTCGGAGTAGTGCATTGGAACACTGAATAGTGTTCATTCTACACTAGAATTATTCCTTATGTACAAGGGCATATGTATTACCTTAATAATGCAATACATACCGATTCATCCAGAAATTTGATAAAACAAGACGTCTGCCATATACATGGAACATTACGAGATAACTAGAAGTGAAATTACCGCCGGTATCGTTACTGCCTCTTTATATTAAACAGTCTGTGCTTCCGTTTTGTATTGTAAATTTCATCGGAATAAGGACAATAACTATGAATCTATCATAATATATAAAATGAAATATACTTACCGCAGGTGTAAAGCTTCTTTATCTTGTACTGTTTCCAGGATTGCTCAGGATTGAAATGAAAAATCACATATCGATGAAATATATTCGAATTTTTACCAGTTCTTAGCCATGCACATTTGTACTCTGTGCCTTGTTCTACAATCCAACAATCTGGTACTGTAGCTAAACTATCATCATCAAAGCAAACAACTGAAAATAGAACGCGCATGATGTAATACAGTACATACACGAATGTAATACTCTACATACAAATACAATGTCTTGGAAAATCCCACACGCGGACAGTTATAGACTATTGACAAACGCAAAGCGAATACATCGAACCGAAGTTTTCGGAACAAGGCGGCACACCAGACGGCGGTCCGTTGTCCATATATCGCCTCTTAGTCAGAAAAGACCAATCGCTGGGTATCCGCCTTCGGTCCGAATACGAAATCTAGCCACCAAACGCACTAGCGACAGCAGCCCGAATACCGAAACTGATCCGCATTTGCTTACACATTCGAGCGGCCGTGCCGCCGTTGTAGATGGAGGACCGAAAGCGCGTGGCGGCATTTGCTAATGGGGTAATTTTGCACATTTCAAGTTGGTAGCATTGTTATCCTGGATGTGAAGGCCTGAATCAGAAATATTCGATTAAACTTTTCTATGCAAACGTTATAGAATTGCCTTCTGCCAATTTTGATGACTCACTACGGTACTTGTGTTTTGAGCAGGTGTGTTTCCAAGCCTAGTAACTTATTGTGAAATAGCTATCATTTCACTGAGTTTTTTTTCTTGTTTTGAAAAAAGAAGATAAGATGAATATTGTGTAGAACCTGTACCGTATACTGTATGAATAGTGTATAGAAGCTGTACCATATAAAAGATGTAAAGAGTAGTTACCAACCTTATCTCTCAAGATTTTTGTGTTTTTAAGATTCCTGAAGGCAGTGGTTTCATGGTAAATTCAAGATCGAAACATAATAGCGTCTGGAGGAAGGTAAGATCATTATGTCGTTTCATTAAGTTTCTGGTTTCAAGTTTGTTAAAGTTCAGTTCTGCGCTTAAATACAACTACTATTAATGCGAATACAGTTACTATTTCTCTGGACATTCCTGACTGGGTATGTGCTGTCATCTCATGATATTATTGCCACTTTGCATACTGTCAAATGGGCTGAATAGAAACATGGGAGTCAATAGAAACAAAACTCCCAGATTAGTTTTGGATATATCTGAACGATAAATTAATCAACAAAACTGAAATTTCCTAACATAGTCTTATATGGCTAAAGTGTTCACAGCAAACACAAAATGTTTTAGCGAGTTGGGAACACTGAGGTAACGGCAGCAGCGTTAATATGTTACTGAAATCCTACACGGTATTTTGGCGTTCCACAAACTTTCTTGGCAAGTATGACATTTTCATATTTGTTGCATTTAAACATAAGCCAATTTTGTAGTTTGTTGTTTCATTTAACCCTCGAGAACTCGCAGCGCAGTCTTTTCGACCACACCTATAAATATTCTTTGATTTTGTTTAGTGACTTTGAGAAAACTTCCCCTCTAATCCTTCCCCAGACTGTATTGTTGAAACACACCACCGCTTTTGGCAAGTATACAATTCATTTAAAAATATGTAATTCATTCCTGAACGTCAAATTTACAGCGCGGTCTGTGCGCGAGTGCTGAAGGGTTAAAGAGGTTCATAGTAAACGTTTTCCTTTCGTAAATTATTTGTAATCAAAATTTAACTTTACTAGGTTATTGTTACGATTTTTAATTAATGGTGTGAATAGAAACACTTCTTGAGGAGTGGAAAATTTTTGGGGAGCGGAAAAAAGGACCTGATAGGAATGAATCAACCATCTCTAAGAACAAATTTCCAAGGCTTCCCAAAAAAAATGTGTGACAAACTGAAGGAGGTAAATATCAGGGCTGGATTTGAAAAGTGTGGAATTTTTCCCTTTTGTCGAAACCAAGTACTGAGGAAGCTGCCGAAAAGAGACACTGAACGAGAAGAAACAGAACAGCAAAGAGACATCTCAGACTGTAGACCGTTCCCTTATGGGTCTTCTCAAGAACATGCGAGATGAAAAAATTAAACAACGGAAGAAGAGGGAACGAATAGATGTTTCTGGTAAGAATTTTGGTTTGTATTCTGGAAATGATACACTTTCATCAAATCACAACTGAGCTCTCTTACTCCGACAGCAACGAAACGAATTTCTCACGAACAAGAAAGTTGATGCATGTGGAACAATCGTCATCAGAGAGCTCAGACTATTATTGTCTTCCCGACAGTGACAAACATAAGAAAATGTGAACATGGTGGGTATGTGGGAGTGTTTTATAACCCGTGTATTGTCGGAAAAGGAGTGAGACAACACTCCAGAAGACAACATTCCAAACGATCATGAACTAGATCATTGTTTTCTAAAGCTGGTGATTTTGCTGTGGTAAAGGTTTAAGGGAGCTAAAATACTCGCTGAGGCTATTCGCTACCCAAGTGCGAAAATGTGAACATGGTTGATATGTGGGAGTGTTTTATAAGAGGAACAAAAACAATGAAATTTTTAGAAATTTCTGAAGAATCGTTCTTACTATATGAGGATATTCTGACGAAACTGTCGGGTCTTATTAGGAGTTCGTCAGCACGCTTTAAGTATCCGATAAGTTTCACTAGTGATTTCAGTGGTTAAGTCTTTTTTCAAAGGTCATCAAAATTATACGGTTGTTTGTACCTACTTTGTATTTACATTGTATTGTTTTATAAGTTTGTAACTTATGTAATACTGGTCTTACTGGACTTATATCTTGCAGGTATCAAATAAATAGTTCGTATCAACAAATACGCTGTTTCTTTTTACCTTCCCAATATTACAAAAAAACAACAATGAAAATAAAGTCATTGTTCCTATTCACCCCTACCCATGGGGTGAATTGAAACATTAAAAAAAATCAAGGTGAAGAAAAGTGGAGATGATAAATTAATATGACGTTTACTTAACTTCATTAGCATATTAAGACCGTTTTCTTGGAATAATCTGATAAGCGAAATCTTTAACATCACCAAACTTATATACTCATATAGCCAAAAATGTGTTTCTATTCACCCCATTTGACGGTTACAGTTTTGATATTTCGTGACTTTTCACGTCACACTCAGTTAAAATATAAAATAGTTGTTTAACAAATTGTTCATTACCATAAACAATTAATAAAATTTCATTTAAATTACCTTGAAGATTCTCATACTACTTGGATACATAATAGAAAATATCTATGTTGCAAGTTCTATGTTGCTACCTGCTAGTATCCTACGAGTTTTGAGCTCTCTCCAAGAGCTAGACGAACAAATGTCAAGAATGGAATATTTTGCTGGTAAATTATCAGTATTTTTAGAACCTGTAATTTCAAAACTGACTTCGAAAAAATCTCAGCCTTCCACTTTTTTTCGTCAACTGGTTTTTCGTCTACTTGAAATGTAAAATTTAAGTCTAGTTTTTGAGGCTTCATACGTAAACTTCCTGATTTTATACGGAATAGCTCAGCGTTTACATCTTGAAGTGCAAAAATAAGGAACTGTCCAAAAAGGCAGTATGAAGTATGATAAAGGCTATTAATACACACAAGTACTGAGTACCACCAATCTCTGAACTAAGACGTCACACCAAAGGCATGAACAGTTCAAACAAGTGACTCACAAACAGTTCCAGGAAGTGACTAAACCTGTAAAAACCGATTAAAGTCACTGCTTTTGAGTCTAATCACAGACTTGCCGTTAAAAAAAAAAAAAAAAAAAAAAAATCATGTGATTTTGAATGGGTTTCAGCCTGAAAGTTACAAACCCCGTAAATCTTGAACTGATTAGTGTTCGGATCATATTCTTGGACAAAGGGAATAACCAAATCAAATAAGTTTACAAAAATGATTTTTTCTTTTCGTCAGCTGGCACTTTTGTGGGACATATGTTAAACTATTAGAATGTGGTTCCAGAGTCGGTACCAGAAAATACATAATTATCTTTACAAATATCGATAATTGCAAAGTAACGACCAATGTGCAAAGTAACCCCGTATTACGGTATCTAGTAACCACTGAAAACGAAATGGAGTATCAAAATTTAATGTGTAAAATGATGACACGGAACCAGAAAAATGTTAGGGAATGAAGGAATCCATATAATTAAGAAATTACGTCCCTAATGTATTGTGGTATTTCGGAACACAAATAAGCAAGCAAAGAAAACATTTCAGAATGTTACCTATAAAATACTTGGGAACGTTCAAGTACACATTCAACACGCAAGACATGTAAGTTTTTCCTAAATAAATTATTTTGCGCTATCCTCGTTTACAAACATTCTGCGTAATGCCCTAATCTGCATAGCAATCTTCTTTTTACTGGTCATCTAGCGCATGCTCGTTAGACTTGCTTTAACAATAATTCATATATGATGTACGTTTACTAATCTCTTAAAGGGATCCTGTATTGAGAAATCGAGGTCCATACCCTAGAAACAATTGCTGGGAATATAAAAGGTTGACTTCCTTGAAAGAAATGAATGCAAATATGAAATGGATTTGTGTATGGACCTCTACAATTAATGAACATCCATTGTTGGTAAACATATTCTTTATGTTGTATTTTGCTAATGTCTTTCTAAACCCTCCGGAGAATTGAGGCTATACTCATTTGAGCTAAATCCTGAATAAAATTACAAACGTACATTTTTTTTTTTTTAATATAATACGTTCCAAGTTTAATTTGGAAAATTTTAGGATGAATATCATTCTAGCGATTTGTTATTTTACAGAAGTCTCTATATAAATAAAACAATATCGTCGAGCACCTATATTTTAAATATGTGCAACAATTAGTGGGTAATGTGTAATCAATAATAAAAGAATCAATTTTTTATCAAGATATAAACTACGTAAGATTTGTATGAGTAGTAGTATATATCTTGAAAAAAAAATATTACTTTATATCTTAAAAAAAAAGATTCCTTTATATTATTTGATATACAGCTAGTGTATGTGTGCCATGCCATTTCCAAATTGTAGATTACCAACTTACGTTCGAGACATCTCCGATATCTAAATACGGGGTATGTTTAGTACAAGGGGTCCAGAAGCACGTAAAAAACACAAAATTTACAGGAGAAATGAGTGATACAAGTACTTAGACGTAACATAACGTAACCAAATCTAACATAAACTAAGGCAAGGTTCTAGATTACTGGTCCCCCTTCCCATTGAGCAATAATAAAGACAGAAAACAACGTGCCCTGCGGGGCTCTAAACCGCCTTCACTCCCTAACGCTCGCTCGGCAATACTGTGTAGATTAAATGTATAAACTTTAGTAGAGAAAGAAACCCACCCAGCTACTAACCTACATGCGGGGGACCAGTAATCTAGAACCTTCCCATAAACTAACGTAAGCGAACCTGAACTAACCTAAATTAGCGTAATATTAATAGAAATAAGGGAAATTCTATCATTTTTTTGGAAAATTATGCGGGACTTCTACAATAATATAACATATTCTAAACTAACCTAACGTAACCTAAACTAGCCTAACCTAACTTAAACTAATCAACCCTACCCTAAATTAACCGAATGTGAAAAGAAATTACCAAAATTGTAACAGTTTTTAGAGAAAAGAGCTGGACCCCTTCTGCTAAACATAGGCCCTAAATACTTCTTGTGAAGCATTTCTTTTAACCAACAATTTTCCGAACCCTTGTAACCATATTGTCAATGTGAGCCAATTAGTATATGAAGATTGAACATTACCTTTCTGGCCGAACTCAATTTAAATGTTTTGTGGTTAATTGTTGGGTCATTAGAGTAACGGTACGACGCACAAGTCTCCTGAACCTCTATTTTTCTTAGCGTTTCTATAGTACTTTCTAATGTAGGATCTGATTTTGTAAATTCTGATTTCAGCATATCAACGGTCAGTTTCACATCCAAAGAATGCATAGCTGTACCCTTGTTCATTGTTTGTTCTCCTTCCGCTGTAGATAATGTTACCTCTTTGTTGTCAGTCATCAGTTCGTATTAGAGATGGGCAGTGGGAATATTCCCGGTGGGAAGGAATTTAAAAATGGGAATATTCCCGGGTTTTTTCCCTGGCCTATAAATTCCCGGGAAGGAATTTATTTCCATTTCTTTACTTTATCTTCCAAATTATAAGAACCATATGACTAATTATTTTTTTTTAATATATTATGATTTACTTCTAGGTTTTAAAGAATTTGGAGGTTAAAAAATTTTAAATTATTTGACGGTAATTGTTTAGAATTGCGGGGCCAAAGCTATCAAAAAGTAGGATAGTTTACGGAAGAAATGAGTTGATAGTGATCTTCAAGTAGTCAAGAAAGTATCGAAAACATTTTTTGGGGGAATAGGGTATTTACAAAACGGAAAGGTAAGTGGAAGTGATTTATGTGAGAAAAGAAAGTGAATTGTTGGCAACGAAGATAGAAAACAACGTGCCATGCGGGGCTCTAACCCGTCTTCTTTCGCTAACGCTCGCTCTCTAACGCTCTCTGAATTTAATGTTGGTAACGCAATTTAACTATGAAACCATAAAACAACCGCATCGGAATAGAATATCGCAAAAAGGTAGGTGCAAAAGCTGGCCCGCAATGCTAAAGAACAGCCAAAATTAGCAAAGTACTAATTTACAAATGAAGAAAAGAAACCATTTTGTAAACTAATTTAGAATTATGTAGAAATAGAGATGAAGTACTATTAATAAACCCTGAACCACCATTAGTAATAGACGTCGGTCTGTCTCCTCTCTCTGACTCGAATTTCTGAAGAAGTACTCGGACTTCATGCACATGTGAATTAACGTATGAAATTTCGACAAATAGGTAGAATGAAAGATCGTGTATGGCAACGTTACGTGCTAAAGTATAAAGATAAGTACCTTGAAAATTTTGTGAACATAAATATATAAGCGCAAATGTTGATAAATTGGTGAGACATGTATCTTCTAGCGGGAATAATTTGTTTCCGGAAGTGGGGTATAATCAGCAACGAAACATATACAATCTATATATCAATCGATTCAGCTTGACAAAACAAATCGATCGATACCAAACTTAATTACTTCCGGTTTACTGAGCCTAATTTGGGAGTTCTTAAGTTGACATAACCACAGCAACAGGACATGACGTCACTTAATGTCGTCACTACCCTGGAGCACTTAATGTGCAGTGTATCCATAAGCAAGGCAGCTCTGTTGACAGTATTACTGCTGAGATAATATGCCAAGGTGGATTATAATTTAAGACATACCTGGAATTTGTTCGTGTACTGGTGGGCAATAAAAAAACATTATGTTGCAGCGGTTGTGTGAGTTGCGTTTTACATTCAACAAACGAACAAGATTATACACAAACATTGCACTGAATAATGCGTAAATAATTGCGGCTTGTCCCATCAAAGGCGGGAAGAACGCCGAGATTTTTTTAAAAATCTCATTTCATGCTGCGCACTGATACGTGTATCAAGATTGAAATTTCAGGTTTCCTCAGTTATGTTCTATTTTATAAGTGTACTGACATTCATGATATATCAATTTATTTTAGCACCAAATGAACTCTTGTTGGTTTAGTAAGTGTTTTGGAGTGGCAGAAACGGGATTAAGAATACGTGGACATTTTTAAAATTACAATTTACAGGTAAAAGGTGTTAATTCAGAACAAAAGACAAATGTTTAGGGAATTTATTTATGAAGGCGCAGAATATGTAAGTCATCTGTGAACATAGATACAGAAATAAGATGTTGCTTTAATTCTATGAAACTCTCCATAAGGGCGTTATTCCAGGGCTGCAACATAATGTACAAGGGACTTGAAATATGACTATTTCGCTGCCTGAACCTACCCTAACCTAACCCGAACTACTGCTACTCTACTACTACTAGTATACTATTATTACTACTACTACTCAACTACTAGGCCTGCCATTACTGCCTTACTATACTACTACTACTACTGCTATTAGCCTATTATTATACTATCATTGCAACTACCAGGGTCGAAACCAGCTACAAAGGTTTGGGAGGACCGTGAATCTGTTACGGGGGGCCAAGTCTTTAAAATTATCTTATAAATATCTAAATTGTTTTTTGTATTAATAATAAAATTTTGTATTGAAGTCTGGAGGGGCCACAAAAAGTTTAGAGGGACCTGGCCCCCTCTGGTTGCGGGCCTGGCTACTAGTAAACTACTACTCTACTACTACTGCCTTATTACTACTATACTATCATTACTACTATGACTACTACTAAGTGTGCACCCATCATTTTTTTTTAAATGTAATTTTTGAACAATTATCTCTTGTGGTGCCCTTGAATTTTACCTCATCCTGGTGGATCACTGGTATGCGCCAACACATGTACAGTCTAGAAGGCGTGATGACACTTTTCATCGAGAAATGTGGGTTTCAAACTAATACGAATTTGTCCACGTATTATTGATCTGAACCGTCTCTAGCCTCACCGGCATAACCGTGGGACGAAAAACTCAAAGGTTTCATTTCATATTGATCTGAACTGCGGAAACTGCTCTATCCCAATTTAAGGATGCACATTAACACTGATGTAATAAAGTAATTATGCAGCCTATACCTAAGCTACAGGAGGTTTACGTTTACGTTTCAAGTTTTGAAGTATTTCGTTTTATTAGCTTATCGGCGTCGACCATACCCTAGACGCCGCATGGACAAAGTCGCATAGTACCATCTATTCGCAAAATCAAAGTAGGTGAATCACTTATCGACAATTTTCTCATTTATTACTGCCTTAAATGGGGAGGTCCTTAAGTGATAGGAATTCCCACCTATATATGTGTGCGTTGTGGATTACACACACAACATTTAATGGATTTATCAAGAAATACTGAACCCACAGGTTCAGCACCCACATAGTCTAACTGCATTGCTTGTGAACAAGAGCGCCCATCAAGGGGGGAAAGGTGGGGCGCTCGCCCCCTAAGAGGAAGTTGTACTTGAGAATACTGAAAACCCAATAGAATTTTTACATTACTTACAGCAAAATTTGAAACTATATTTGAAACGTCGCTTATACTTGCCCCCCTTGGAAACCACAACATGGGCGCCCTTCCTTATGAACTGCACACTAAGAAAAATCCGTTCTCCGGACAGCGGTATATTGTACAAATATACAAAATCCTCTTGCT
Organism: Thermobia domestica; assembly: GCF_964235325.1. Lineage (NCBI taxonomy): Eukaryota > Metazoa > Arthropoda > Insecta > Zygentoma > Lepismatidae > Thermobia > Thermobia domestica. Next base: position 267,426,457 of record NC_137460.1, on the reverse strand, counting down.
TACTACAGAAATCAGTATGTAGCGTATGCTACATGCACACTGCCCTTAGATGTTACATCATGCCATTGCAGGATGTCTGACATCTAACAGTTTTCCGTATATCACCTATGTTACATTCTATTCTACTATGGACATTCTGCGTGGATTTGTATGTGAGATCCTGACCGCCTATATTGTTTCATACGGAAAGTACGTATAGATGGAACACTTATACGGAAAGTAAGTATTATAAAACATGCGTTTTCAGTTATACGTTTGCTGTACGTTAAGTCCAAAAACTACAGGAATTACGCATGTAACCTACCATTTGGAGTACGCTACCTACAATTTTTTTTCTCAGTATGTGCTTTGAAAACTAGCCATATGTTGGATTACTGGGAGAAAGCATTTTTTGTTGAAAATCATTGTTGTTTTCTTAAATGTTTTTGAGGTTAATCAACCTAAAGCCAAACATACCACTAACTAAAGAGTTTCAGACAGTATTGCTGAGCATGGGTAGTCGCTAATGCTCTCGCCTTTGGTCCTGGGCTCGATTTCCGGCAGGGTCCGTCGGTCGAAAAGCTGTAACAGCTTTTTCAGGCTAGCTATCCTAAATGAGGTTTTTCCAGGGATTTCCTCATTCACACCAGATAAATGCGGGGATGGTATCTAATTTACAGGCCTCAGGCCGCTTCTTTCCTTATCCGTTACTTATATCTCTCCCCCGTACCGTGATTGTGTGCTCGCAGAGGATATCATCCCTCCAACCTGACGTGCTTAAGGCCATAGATGCCGGTAATGGCCATGACTTGTATCAATAAATAAATAAATAAATATTGCCGAGCGAGCGCTAGCAAGCGAAGTCGGGTTAGAACGCCGCAATGCACGTTATATTTGTCCATTCTAATTAATAGCAAATAGTAATTGCAAAATTTTCCATTCAGCACACGACATTTCCAGTCTACTCAGTTCACAAATTACTCACATATCAATATCAATTATCTTTCCGCAACATGAACTCATTCCACCTATAAACATTGTGTTTTTACGCGGTTTTGGTCCCCCGTAATCCTAGAGAACCCGAGAAATATATTACATATTTCTTTCGTAAATTTTGCAAATTCCAACTCATAAAATAGGACACTACCATCGTTTCCTACATACAGTAAACGTTCTATAATTTTTAAAAATTAGTAATACAGTCCTCTTTCACACGCAGTCATTCATTTTAATCATAATTACTGTTTTTATGTTTATGTATTCTACACCTGCATCCATTTATCCAGCGCCATAACTTAGATTGTTTTCTTGGGAGGGGGGTAAGCATTAATACGCGTATTTGGTGCTCCTAGAAAAAAGTTGTTTCTCTAATTTTGGGGTCCCTCTTTCCATCTTTCTCTTACTCTTTATGGGCCCGGGTCGTTAGTTACACCTTTGATCCCGTTCTATACATGACAAATGAATTAAGGGGGCAATATTGACAAATATCAAAGCCATGCAAATAAACATTACTTCTAGGGCCTCTAATAGAAACTTTTTTTTATTGAAATGGGCCCACGACTCATTTTTGTTTTATTTACCTTTTATGTGTTGTTTTGTTTATATAATATAGTGGACATATTCGATGCATCATTTATAATTTCATGTTAGTATCGTATACGGAGTAAGAAAATGTTGTCTTAAAATGGGTCCCCTGGAACGGCGGGGAGCTTCCTTGGGGAAGCATTTGCCCTCTCCCTCCTCAAGTTACGGCCACTTATCACATACTAGGCTGGTAGCCACCCCAAAAATCTAGGGGTAGCCCCAAACTTCTACCGGGCTACCCCTAGATTTTTGGGAGGGAGTCCCGATCCAAACGTATTATAGTTAATCATCATGTTATAGCTCAGCGTACAAATTTTCGACTAGAATTTGGCGACTAGAAATTTAGAGCTGGCGACCAGTGTTCAGTAGGAATGGTTTCTGCCTGAACTCACAGGGCAGCGCATTTTCTATTTCGTAAGAAAATAATTGTCACTGAGTAAGAGAAAACACGGAATGTGAAGTCTTTCTTTGTCAAATCAAAGGCCGTTTAGGGGGGGACATCTCAATTTGTACGTGAGAGATACTGGCGACCATTATTTTTGGATTGGCGAGTGCGTCTGACTTTGAAATTTTGCACCCTGTTATAGTTCATTTGCAAGCATACTGTGAAAATTTTAGGGGACCAGTACCGTAAAAATTTAGAGGGGCCCGCCCCCCTAGACCCCATGGATTTAGGGCCTGTCATATATTAATATGATGTAGACCTATCATTAATTTTTATGTCAATTATATATTGTGGATCTCCAAATTTTTTGTGGCAACAAATCTTTCGCGGAGCACATCATCAAATATCGCGTGTGGAAATGCTATGTTTTCATACAAATATACAAATATCTCTTTAAGTATATTACTTCATTAACAGATAATCATTTTTAAACATATTTTCTTTACCGATCTGTTACTCTAGTATAAAATCAATAAGTTGACACCAAATCAGTTGCAAACACTGCTCAACTTACTATCACATTTAGTGACGTCATATTGTGTGGTGCTCTGGTTTTGTCAACTTAAGATCTCCCAGCCTAATTTAGTTTCCGCCCTAGTAGCACAAACCATAGGGCCGATGTACTTTTATGGTCGGCATCGTCCATTTATCGTCCGGTCTTTTTCAGGACAATGTAGCACGTAGGCCCTATGTTCGAAATTGTCGGGAAAAAAGCATCCTTTTTGGGACGATTAACCGATATCGGCCCGATAATCAAAGTCGTCCAGAAAAGGACTGTCAATATTTGTCGGCATTTTTCTCCTCCCCTACATCGGGAGTTTGTCGCCAATTCTGAAATTAAGAAATTGAACGGAGAGATCTAAAATTATATATTTCGTTTAAATATTGTCAATTCCATTTGTTGTGCATCCAGATAATGGACTTGTGTGATAATGAATTTGTGTCACTAACAGAGGTGTCTCGCGATTCGTTGCGTCGTTGTTAGCTGAAGGTTAGGAATGAGAATTCTGGGAGTAAGGCAAAGAAGTGGAATGTTGAAGTAGAGCGCGGGAAGGTGAGTTGTGTTTCTTTATTACTTATAAATTAAATCTATGTATTTTCAGTAAATAATTATTATGTAGAAGTGCATATATGTGTTCCCTAAAGTTGGTGAAGAAATATCAACTTTCATCCTTAATGTAATTTGTAGGTATCAAGCTGATTGTTTTGCTTACAGAACGAGGCCATCAGCTTATACAGTATTATGCATACTCAACAAAAGTACATGAGGACATGCCCCTGTCTTGTCCAAAATTAAAGCCGTGGTATTTGTTCATTATATGTATGGTGCATGGTTTGAGCCATAGATACTAAAGGGCTTTAAAATAACACTCAAATGTACGGTTCGCTTGAGAAGTGGTAGAAAAAGAGCAGACACAACAGCAGGCCTGCATATATGTATAAATTAACATTTTCAGGCATAATCCTTTTTGATAATTGTAAACCAAGGGTCACACATAAAAGAATGTCCCTATCAACACAAGTAACTTAAGGTAATGGGTTCACTCGAGCAGACGGTTCTGCCAAATAGAAAATTTATAGCTAAAATATACGGGTTAACTTTACAGCGTCCGCTCCAGCAGGTATACTCAGAAACGAGAAATTACACTGGAATAATTTTATGAAAATGGATCAAAACTTACCTAACCTTAACCTCTTCAGTCCCCTTGTCGAGCCCGCTGAACAAATTTCAAGGACACGTTGTATTATTGCGAACGGGGCAAATGCACTCAAGTTCCGTCATCGAGCTCGTTGAACATTGTACTTTATCTGTATACGTGAGTAGTGCGAGTGTCGCGTCTCTTTTGTTTGTTTTGTGTTCCGAAGTATGGCTGGACGTCCAGAGAAGCGGGAAGCTGCATCGTCCTTTCAGAAAGGTACGTCTATTCATTATAAAACCTATTTTAGGGAATACATTTCGCTTCTTGCTTATCAAGAAATGTCTGTTGTGTATTATTAGTAAGAAATTTCATTGATATGAACTAAAGTCTGGAAATATAAGACGCCATTGTTGGCATGTTCAGCCGGCTGAACAATCGTACGCAACTGATAAAATTCTGGCTAATCCTTGTACTACTGCATCGTATTTCATTTTTATTGTTACTTCCTAGAAACATTGAACAATTGTTTGTATAATTGTTTAGGCTTGTAGCCAGGGTTGGATGCTTAACTAGCTGGAATTGTTGCTGTATTTATTTAATGTTGTATGTATTATTTTAAATGTTAATTTGGCGTTTCTTTTTAACGAATTAACTCTAGAACTTGACAATTCTGGTTAATTAAAGAGAAAACTCGTTTCGATTTCCATTTCAGATCGAGGCCTTGACCAGGATGATGTACTCCAAATGATTGATGAAAGCGATATTGACGCTTATGAAAGTGATGGATCGAGAATGAAACAGTTAGTATTCAAGTACTAAGCTCTGAAGAGGAAGAAGTAAACATAATGTTGCTCCACATTTTTGTAATTTTTGAATTTAGGCTGCATTCATTGACGGGATGAGTGTATCCAGCTTATTAATATTTCTAATTACCAGTTTAGTAATCTATATGTATGACTGAGTTGGGGGGGGAGTGAATGGGGACCTCAGCATTGAGGCCATGTGTTCGTGTCACGACGGACACGGCTGCTCGCACAAGTACTGCATCAATAGAAGAGCAAGGAAAAGCTAAAACGAATATATAAAAACAAAACGTGCTGCAAAATTTAAAAAAATAATGATAAAAGAATAAATATATGGAATAAAAATAGATAAAAAGAACAATAAATATAGATAAAACAATAAAAAGATAGAACAATAGTTAAAAGCGTAGCAGCAATTAAAAGAATAAAGAGACTAGAAAGAACAGAGAATGTGATCAACCTCAGAAGCATGAAGAAACTGAAGTACCAAGCTAACAATACCATCATTATCCACCAAAGTGCGGGTAAAGGTACAAGGCAATCCGTGACGTTCTCTGAGATCTGAATATTCAGGACATTCCACAAGAATGCGCTGAATACTCAGAGGAACAATACACTCCTCACAATATGGACGGCCCAAACCACGCAGCAAATACTCATGTGTCACGCGAGAATTTCCGATACGAAAACGCGTCAGAAGATACTTCATCTCGATGACTAGAGCGAGAAGATGTATGTCACTTTCCTAGGAGCGGCTTAACTGCGTTCATTTTCATTAGGCTTGTCCCAAACTGCTTGCCAATGAGTGCGTATCAAGGAGGAAAACTGAGTAAAGATCGCAGTAAGGAAGAATATGCTCCAATGCAACTTCAGACAAGGCGGCATTCTTGGCGATTGTGGCAGCACGTTCGTTTCCCCGGATGCCAACATGACCCGGCATCCAACAGACAACGATGACACAGTCCTGGTGTTAGAGCTGATGGCTGGATCTCAGAAAAATGTTTTCAACGAAGCCGTGCGTAGTGAAGACTTCTGGAGGCCCCTAATTACGGTCTGAGAATCGATGCAAGCCAGCACACGACGGAACGGGAGCGTGAGAACATGTTCCAGGGCAAGCTTAATGGCAATAAATTAAGCAGTATATACGGATCACAGGCGATGTAAGCTATATTCTGAGTTGCTCTCATCAATGACAAAGGCACAGCCAACAGAATTTCCCTCTTTAAATCATCCGTAAGAGTGCGGCAAACTGTTGCTGGTACACCTGGGAATTAGTATGCTGCTTGGGGTGTGAAGACAAGCGTAATTCAAACCGTGGTGATCGAAGCAGCCTTGACGGGACAACAAAAAATTGAAGCAACGAAAGAGAGGGCCACACAAATTCGTCAGAAAGGAGACTCTTACACACATGGATGTACCATGGACGGACCATGTGTACAGCGATGACGTGCAGCATAGAGGTCGTAAATCCGGCCATGACACACAAAAATCTACACAGGTGATTAGAAATACAGAGTACGTGTGCAGAATAATTAAGGAGAAGCCTCCTACGACGATATATTAATGAATGTTCGTTGGCTTCAACATAAGGGCTGGCAACAGGACTAGTACTAAGCGTGCCAGTAGCTAGTCGAATGTCCAGGTAAAGAACTGTTTCTAATTGTTAATCCATATAAACAATAAACCAGGGTGTTCAAAATCAACAGGTTCCAAATGTGTCTAGTGCAGTATTATTCTGCATTCAGGAAAACAGGAACTGTTTCTATGATTTCTATGGAAAGTGAACCGGATAATGAAATGCAGAAAGGGAAATGAAATGGAAAGAACTAATAGTTCACAAATTATCGATATAAACACATTATAAATATTGTACACATCAAGGGCGGATCCAGGGGGCGATACCCCCCCCAGAAGACGAAACTTTCTTATTATATATATAACCCATCCCAAAGTTCGGAGCCCTTAAAAATTGCAGTATGACAACCCACCGCCCCCCCAGAAGTCGGTCCTGGATCCGCCCCTGGTACACATTCCATATTAGTTTAACATAGTCAACATACATAACTAAATGTACGATAAATATAGAAATAAATGTACTCAAAATTTAAGAAGGTGAATCTCCCTGTTCTTTCAGAGATAAGTATCCGATTATGGACAGAAATATAGTGCCTTGTTACAAATGTTCAGCCGGCTGAACAGGCCCCCCACCCCATCCCGTCAACCCCACCCCAACGAAACTGTCATTTATGTGTTTCGTAGCACCCCAATTTCATAATATATAAAACTCCTATCTCTGCGATTCCAACTAACAGCTTGGGACTGAAGAGGTTAAGCTAACCCGTTCCTAACCCCTACCCTGCTTATTTCTATCTTACTCTACTCTACCCTACCCTACCCTACTCTACTATACTTTTTAAAAGGGCTCTACATATCGATGCGCAGCTGGAGCGTGTCATGTAAAGTTTACCCAAATATACTATGTGAACCTTTTTTCGTGAAGGATGAGAGTCTGCATATGAGTAATAACTGTCAATGGACAGTCTTTGAAATGAATTTTGGGCTTTACTCGAGCAGAAGGTTCAACCAAATTTTCACACAATTAGTGTATTTTAAGGTTTCTTTTAAATGAGGAGCTAGTGCATAAACCATGAACCAACTTGTGCTAGGTGGCCACTAAAAAGCACGAATGCTATCTAACTGAGTCAGAAGGAGCGCAGCAAGGGGACCCGAGCGAGGGGGTGCGTCTATAGGGAGCAGGCGCGTCAGCGATAGAGGGCATACGCACCAGCGAGAACAGTGGAAAATACATAAAATATCCGCAATAATTTTTAGCTTCAAAAGGACTTAAATAATTGTAAATAATTCCTATCTTCAGAATGGCATCATTGCTTTCCCGGGTACAAATGGCCCGTTGCGAGGAGAAATTCATCTGTTCTTAATTTTTACTTTTTTTCCACACTTCGCATAGTAGATTTTACGTTTCAACATACGATGACGCTCCAAAAACTTTCTGACATAACGCGCTTTATCACAATTCTTTGTAATAAAATTGTGTATTTCCATTACTTCCATCGCAAACGTCCAATGTTAACACGAACAGAATGTTCCCGCCGTTTATTTCCACCTTTGCATTTTTGTATTCTTCCGCTCCAGTAAATAGTTACACTTAGAATACGTTGACTGCCATTCAAAATGTATTTCAATATGATATCCAATAACAGTAATTACTCATACTCACAATCTTCTACTTTTATGAAAAGTGTTTTACACCGTATTTTACTTATAAATTTTGTTTTCAGTAGAACCGTTTGCTCGAGTGAACCCGAATTTTGAGTAACGGTGAAAGTATTGTATGCGTGTCTTCTTCCATTTTACTCGTTCATGCGTATACTTCCCATCGTTGACGCGCCTGCTCTCTACGGACGCACCTCCTCGTTACCTCTGGTTCCCACTGCTGCACTCCTGCCCTAATTCGGTTAGATGGCATTCGTGCTTTCTAATGGCCACCTAGTACAAGTTGGTTCATATTTTATGCACTGTAGTTTTTATGCCATATGTCACACTATATTTACTCAGCCCTCCTGAATTCAATCTGCAAGTAGTAATGGAGCTTCTTATTTAGTGCATGCTCTGTTAAAAGAAATTCAAAGCTCTAATCTAACCCGAAAATGCAAGAGATGACTCAAAATTTGATAGAACCTTCTGCTCGAGTAATTCCAAGGTAATTTTCGTCATTCTTTATAACAATTTTAAATAATAATGACTTGGTGTTACTCCAGTTGCGTAATCCTTTACAGGAGTGACTTCGTGGATTCAATAGCGGAACCAACAAAATTGTAAATTGTGATCACTAGGAAATCTTCATTTATGGTCTTTGTATCTCGAACGAGAAAGGAAGCAGGTAGGCCTATGGTTGAATATGTACAAGGCTATTTTTATATCGGCATAGGATCCTTACTGCGTCCAACAGAATGAATACGATTTTGGGTTCGGATCAGTTTATCTACACCAAGTAAAGTCAAATTTATATCAGAAACGTGATGTTAAGGAAAGTGTGTTGGAGTGGGTAAACGCAAAGAGAATAACTTTCGGAGTCTCGAGCCATTGTTTTTAGGATGAAATACGTAGATATACGTGGGACTATATGTTCTTCCACCATAGTGGTGGTGAGAAACCTATGGAGGATAGTAAGTGAAGTTAGGCCTAATTGCTATCTACCTGTAACGACATTTATTCTGAAGTTGACCGTCCACCTGATTTGCCTGATTTTCGACCGAAAGTATAATAAAAGCTCCTAGTAATAATAGTAATAGGCAGTAGTAGTGATAGTGATAGTTATATGCCGAATTTTGCATATTTAAGTATGAATGATTTATTTATTTATTTAATTATTTATTTATTTATTTATTTATTAAGAAGGATTGGTGTATAGCGTATAATATTGGTGAGTAGGGTAATATCTATTGCTTTGCACCTGCCGCCTACTCACGGGTTCAAGTCTCGACGGTGTCCATCGAACGCAATGGTTTATTTCCAGTTCCCGTTAACAAATACTGTAGACTCCGTCCACCCTTAGTAGTTCATCTGCTTGTTTAGGATGCTAATATCAATTCAAAGAAACAGACATGTTATGTAAAGAGGCACAGGAAAGCCGTAAGATGAAGGATAAAGAAAATGAACACTATAATTTAGTAGTCTGTTGTGCTCTGGCGAACGACGAAGTGCAGAGGGAATGTTGTACTGCAATTACACAGCTATCACATGTTTTGTTAAGAACTCGGTAAAGCCCGATTGAATGTTCTTTTTTTTAACCTTGACGAAAATAGTTCTTGTGGTAAGACAGTTATGTATGTCCACTATAAATAGTTTTGTACATGTTCAACACCCGGTTTCCTTTCTCACTCGAGGCATGAGCACTGTAAATGTAAATTTGTAGAGAGAACATTTTCGTTGGCTTCGCTGTTATAATCCACGAAATTGTTCTCGTTAAATATTATCAGAATGTAAATGAATAAAAACCTAACTTACCTAAACCATACTCTTACTTGCTTGTCCCCGTTAGTTTATGGACTACAAACTCCAAGTGTTCGCCACTGAAATTAGTAAAAAATGCTCGCCACGTATTTGCAGCACCTTCTGTTTTCATTTGTGGTTTAGGAATTGCGAGTGTATTACAATTACATACCCATTCTGTATGTAAAAGGGCAACTCCATGGAGCTTTGACTTACAGTGTTACTATCGAAATAAAAAAATAAAAAAAAGTTTCGTAATCTGCTCGTGAAATAACCATGGTGCATAATGCTGCAACACAGAAATCATTCTGTACTCATTCCTTCCAAGGGCCTCGCGCATGGGGGCAAGCATTCGTCAGTATAATCAAGTGTGTACTTGCATTTTTAAAAATATTTTGTGAAAATAATTTTGATTGTGCCTCTACGTTTTCCCTTACTTTCATATAGGGGGCGGAACTGGTTATATTGCATGCTCTAATATTGTTTATCTATAGCAGTAACATTATTGACAAGGCAGGTAATAGTGTTTGTGCACAAGAATTTTAAATGAATGTTTTAAAATATATTTGTATTAGGATGTTCCACGTTGTCGAATTTGACAGAAGCTCTGGAGGTGGGCTTGCATTTGTGAGGGATGAATGGATCACTCCCAGAAAAAAAAGAAACTTTCTGGCCCCCATGTAGTTGTTCATAACAAATCTCTTTTTTTTTCAGATGACATTCTTAAAGCCAGACAGAAATTGAAGCAAGCAGAAAGCGATTCAGAATTACAATCCGCAATAGAAGAAGGGGAGAAGAAGAAACGAAGAATAGGGAAGAGAATATTGCCTTGTTCGGAAAGTGATTCAGATAGATCTGATGATGAACATGAGAAAAGAATGCGAATTATAGGTAAAAATCAACTGAAATTCCCAACACCACCAAGTACGTCATTAGATTGCACCAGGTCGTCATGTGAATTGGATATTCGCGTAAGGACTGACCAACTTGTGAATCGGAACGAGGCTACTGAACACCTGACTTTATCATCTGCCAGTAAGTTTGTTTAAATCATTGCAAGCTACCACTAGAATAACACATCAATGTTTACAAAAATGGATAAATTACGGTACCACATGATTTCATTTTAATAAAACATCTAGTTAAGGCAAGACTTTTCGCTTTAGGGAATCACACTCGAAGGTGTGCCCAATCCATCTATTCCAGCAAACTTTTTGATTAAAGGAGTGCTGCATACAGAATTTTCCCTACGTATAAATTCATTTGTCACAATATTAGTATGGTTTAATAAGGCATGTGAAGAAATCCAAGCAGCATTATTCGACCATAAAGTTTGCTAAAATAGAGCCATTGGTTACAACTTCCGCTGTGATTTGCTAAATTGGTACTGCTTGCGTCATTATTTGTACAGATATTACGACATTTATAATGACGCCACTATAGCTTTGCAAAGGTCTGGCTGCGAAACTTTCGATTTTTTTTTTAGAAGAACATTATTCTTGTTTTAGTGCGTGGAATTCACTCTTAAAATTTCTATCCATCCTATATATATGTGTGTCTTCTTATGATAAACCTAGCTCTTCCTTCACAGTTCCTAATATGCAAACAACATATTAGGTTTTCATTACAGTGATAAGCCATGAGTTCTATAGGATAAGTTCTATTTGTTTAATCATTCATTACTGTTTTGTGTAAACTGTGTTTGTGTATCTTTTAATAAAGTCAGAAGGATAGATGGCTATTAGAGTGGGGTGATTAGAAGGCTGTTAAAAATTAAATGCCATTCTTATTGAAACACAGAAACTCTTGGAACTTTAGCGTTGCTTGTAATAGGTACAATATAGAACAAAGTAAATAAGAGGACGGAGAATTGTTTGTGAACACTCGGGGAAAATCTGAAAGAGTCAGGAAATTCATTCTTCAAAAAAGTATGTGAAACCTGTTATTCTCTATAATGCAACATAATCGAATATTTTTATTTTTTCAGAAAGTTGTTGGTAGGGGATCAAAGTCACCCCATGTCCCTCTCTCCCGTAACTACAAAGAAATTCTTGACTGGTTTTTAGTCATTCAATCTTTTAGGCAACGTACTCTCACTGTATTTCAACATTTAGATAGCCGGTATGTCGAGTCAAAATCGAAATAGAACATATAGCCTCTGCTTTTTCCGCTTCGAACTGTGGTCGAGAGAATATCTCGTGTAAAAAGTGGTAATATGTGTGGCTAAGTTTAGGAAGATTTTCGTTATTTTGTCTTGGCAGTGAGTGCCAGGGCTTTAATAAAACACTAATACTAAAGTACCACTACTGGAAGACTGATTCGACAACAATGTTCCCAAACTGTGCTCTTATCTTGTAAGTTAGTCTGTATTTTTCAATTGCATTCCGACCATTATTTTTATCCCATTTTAATTTTAGGTGAAGGAAGTTCATTAGCTGTTGATCATAGCTCAAATGAAAGGCATTTCGAATTGGACGAAAACTATTTGGCAGTGATTTCCCGCCACCTTGCAAAAATTGAAAGAAAGCAATTTTACTCGGGTTTTTCATATATATATTTCAAATGACATGCTTCTGCATGTGATCTACGTCAAATTTCGCTCTAAATGTCTAAGTGTTTTTATTGCAGGAGCTACAACTGAGCCTTGTAGGAGGAAGAAAGGTACAACACATCGTACGAAGAATATTGAAAAAACTATTCTGCAATAATTTGGCACTTCAATTTAACTGGACAGGCAAGAACAACAAGAAACCTCTCAGGCACCTGAAATTGATGGATATTCTACTAGGTGAGTATTCGGGATGCTTTCAGTTGTAGGCTTCTAATACTCTGTAAGGAAGGCCTCACCGGTGGTTTGTCTGTGTGTAGCGAGTTTCAAATCAGGGTTCCATCATAAGTATCATGAAATTTTAACATTTTTAAAGCTGTAGGATACATACTTCAAATGGCTCACCTCTGGTGCGCGGAGACCCCGGATTGGACCCAGTTCATTCTATGCGGGTTTGTGGACACTATGTGCGTTGGGTTTCTAGGAGTTCTCCGTTTCCTCCCCCCCCCCATCTTCCATTCCATCAATCACCATCCATCCATCCGGTCTGAACCAAAGTTGCAGAAGGACCCTAAAATATATTCAAACTCTCGACTGTTAAATCTTGCTGTTGTTTCAGATTCTTTGGACAGTTCCTGTTCCATTCCTGTCAAGGTGCATTTTTCTCGTGCGATTTAAATGCATTTTTGGTTCCGTATATCCCCCATGGCTAGGTAGAAGGAAATTCATTCAGCTTTAATGTTTGGACTGTAAATTAATAGGTAACATTAATAATACCAATAATGTGTTTTCTGCATACTGTAACGAAACAAAAGAAAAGAATATTTTGACTGTCAGGTCCCCAGATAGTCCCGCCCTCCAACCGTTGAGGAGCGACCGCTCTCCAACTTCTACTAGTGAACTCCGCATGCATGCATGCAACAAAAGCATCTGTCGCGGGTGTGGATGCTACGATTTCTATCAGTAAACCATGCATGCGAGTAGTTACTGTTGTGACAGGATCCAGTTGAATTAGTTTGCATAATTTAGGTGGTTTGATTGACTGGCTGCGTTTAATTAGCGTCATCAGATTTTTATGATTTTACTGGAACTGTAAATTGCTGAACATACATTTTTTCGTTTTGCTGTTGTTTAGGTGGAATAGGATAATAAAGTAATTTTCTTACAACATTAACGACTATTTTAGGGTAAGTTAATGTCATGTACTGCATTTTAGAAGTTTTTTCTCTATACTTTATACTTCATGTTGCAATGTTACTTGTCAGGATGAATGTTATGTATTCATTTTTTATTCCTTGTGCTTGTTCCTAAATATGTTTATGACAAATATGTTACCTTTACCGTCTGTACTCTAGAGGCTATAGTTGTTTTTATGGTAGCATTCTTACTAGTACATTTACTGGAGCCGCGTTGGCTCATTGGTAGAGCGCTCGCCTCTGGTGCATAGAATCCTTGGTTTGATCCCGGCCCGTGCCATGTATGTTTTGTGTTGAAGAACCACCGTGTGCGTGGGTTTCATCGGTGAGTCAAAGCTACTTAAAGCCTTTTAAAAAATTAAAAATTCAATATACCTATTACTGCTATTATTCTCTATTCCATCTATACATGTGCATTTTGTATATAAAGGATGCCGCCTTCTATGTGTGGGGGCTAGTGCAATAAATAAGTCATCGTCCGCGAGAACTTGTGGAAAACACCCCCGTTAACTAAATGGCCAACCAGAACCCTTATTTCTAGCATTTGACAACCGCTCGTCAAGTCCACGTGGGGTACTTAGTTGCCACAGTTCCAAACGCTGTCCTTTCAGTCAGTGATTAGAAGGTTGCTGTTCAACATATATAGTTTTCTTATACATATATATTATGCTCGATTATAGCGAAATGTGGAGGCCTGACATCTGTTTCACATTAGTGATAGTATTGGGAGTGAGAGTAAGAGACACGAGACACAGTGGGTGCTGCGACATTGCAACCCCGTAAATGCGGTCAAAAGAGGGATAGGGGGAAGAAGAGATACTGCTGTAAAATCCAGCAGGGGAAGTTCAAACAATTAGCCGAACTGCACATCTATAGATGGAATATACAATAAGGCAACTGACGTCTTTCGGAACATCATTTTCCATAAATTCGACATACCTGCAAGACAGAAATAAGCATCAAGAGGATAAGATTATCTTAGCTGAGATTTTCCAGGATTTTCCTCAGCAGCACCAAGCATATGTCCCAATCTTACCGTATTAATAGGGCGTTCTTGTCACCTTCTTACTATCCCGGCCAATCCAAATCTCGGTAATTAAAAATTAATTGAATCCTGTGAAATTAATCTTGAGTCAAAACAAAAATAACTACCGGTGATTGATAACATCACGTAAGAACACGTTGCTTTATATTAGTCAACAATTTCCTATAATAAGGTAGTGTTATTTAAGAATAACTAGACCAACGCCCTCCCAGAGTAGACGGCGTAAACGTTTCAACGAGGTTAGTGCGGTGAATTAGATGCATTTGTCCCAGTCTCCCGAAAAGTATGTGAGGTAGTAGATAGGAGCTAGGAAAAAAAAAATCCATCAGCATAGAATTTAATTCCTGATTGTAGTATACCGATCAAATTTAAAAGTCATTGCCCCACAGATTTCCTGAAGAGTGTATCAATTTCTTCACATTGTATTTTACATGTAATATATTTTAGGATATGTTAATAGAATCGCAACACTAATTTCTTTGTAATTGTTTTCAGGTGCAGTTCGGAGAAGCCCATACGCATTGAATGCTTCTGAATGTGAAGTGCATTCCGTAATACAGAACTGGTTTCGCCACGTTAAAGACAGGGATGGTGGACGTGAAGCGCGTAGACAGGAAACTGATCGTGGTCGAGATGCGCCACAACACCCTGAAACGGAACGCGTTGTTATTGTGTAAGAGAAATAACATGGTTGTCTATCTTCAGAGTCGAAAAGAGAAAGAGGACAGGTACTACTTTGTCTTCAGATTGTTTACATAAAAAGTACCTTCTTATTCCAGACTTTTCAGTATATGTTTGCAATCCTTTCTGTAACATGGAACATTTTTACTAATGCGTATATATCATGTATGAAGACTTCTCATCATAGATTTTTCCAGGACACACATGATTTTCCGGTATGTTACAAAAAATGAAAAATCAACGTTCCAAATGAAAAATTTGAAATGTACGAGTTACAGTACAGACGAAAATCTGTAAAATATGGTATTACGGGTGCTAGGAAAATTTGTTGATAGAATGGACATTTCGAGTATCCCTGATGACAAGGATATCCAAAATGTATGTTCTGTTACATATTTTTCCAGTGTAGTTATAGAGGGTTTTGCCAGGACTAACTCTTACTTTTCACATTTTTCATATTGAACGTTGATTTTGCATTATTCACAAGAAATGAAAAATCAAAGATTCCTTGGTAGAATCTGCACAACAAGTTTGTTAAATTCTACTGGCTTTCCCAGGATGTTTTTAGTTTTTACGTAACAATAGTCTAGTAATGATTAAAATAGTCTTCTTGTAACTTAATTACAAACTGGTTTACTTGAAGTTTCAGTTTTGTTAAGAGCTTTTATTAACTCACATTTAAATGCGGAAGGAGGACTTGAAAGCAAGGATACTTAGTGCTTGCATTTCAACTGAAGTTGAGTTTTGTGCGATTTTTTTTTTTCATAGAATGCTAGGTAGTGAGATATTTTCGGTAAAGGAGCATTCATTTTTTCTTTTATTTTTAAGAACATCTAATGTTTAGTTTTTTGCGTTGTCAATTCTTCAGTTAATCTATGCTATGTAAACTTCTATAAATAGGTGTAACAGGTATGCTTCTGATTTTTACTTGTACACACATTACTGAACATGATCAGTCTGTTCAGTAGAATATCTTACACGTAGAACTCGAGCTTCAACTGAAACTGCAATTCTACTAATATGTTTAATAATTGTTTCGAAAAAGGAAATATGCATACTAAACAGACACGTTTCGTTGTTTTTGTTTACAACTTGTATGTTTTGTATTTTTATATGACTTCTTGAGCCGTGCTGAAATATATAGTATGTACATCACGATAAAGTAATGCGGCTTCCGCACATAAATGTATGTTTCATTTCTTTTAACCAATTTTATTATTATTATTATTATTTCTGTGAAACTGAAGAATAAAAGTTCATGTATATTTCTTTCCAAATTTATTTTTTCATTGCTTTGTAAGACCTTATAAAAATCATCTTATATCCTATAATTACGACATTAGAAAATTATAATTACTCCGTATCCGCACATGAACGCAGCCGGAACGTAGGCGTCGGAATTTAGAGAAAGATTAATGTTAAATGTAATGTAAACGTACACTCATGTCCAAAATGATTATCACATATCTATAAGTGTCTTCTTGTAAGAATATAACTTGATAGTGATCTTGCAGGGTACTTTTATTACTGATACTATGTGTATAATCGAGAAATGTATATTTGTGGTAAATTTAATAGGAAAAGAATTATAATTACGAAAATTAGAATGAGTAAAACAAAATGTTGCTAAATGGACAAGAAAGTTTTAGTTTCGTTTTATTGTTCTTATTTATTGCTCTTTTGACATGAAATTTGCCACATACACGTCTTTGCCGAATACACACCTACTAACATTATAAGAAATACCGGGCGAATTCGTTATCAAATTATATTCTTATATTTATATACATGGGACAATAATTTGGAATGAGTGTACATATTAATTCAAGTAAATTGTTAAAGAGTTTTTTTTTTTTGCCAAACTTTCTTTTGAATGGCGGTGTAGCTAAACTGCATGTAAGTATCAAATATGTATTGTGTGATAACAACTAGTCCTCTATACAGCGTTTACTATTATCAGATGTAGATGTTTAGAACGCAACTCCCGCGGATATAGGGAATCTACACCCCTGGATATCTGCGGGAGGTACGTTAGAGCATCCACAGCTGATATTAGTAAGCACTCACGCTTACCGTCGGCAGGTTATTCCTATCTGATCGGGATATGGTCCAAAAATTGTCGTCTATCGCCGGTGAACTCTCCATTTTTGGTCGGCAAGTCGTCAGTAATTGGTCGGTATTATCGGGATTTGCTCGGGAGATTGTCCAAAAATAGTCACGTTTATAGTCGGTGAGCTGTTCATATTTGGTCGGCAAGTCGTCGGTAGTCAGTCGGGATAATGTCGTTATTGTCCTAATATGATCGGGAAATCGTCGGGAATTGGTTCGTCGGGAAGTTGTCGAAAAAGCGGACATAACGACCTTTTCCCGATTGTCGGGGCCAACTTCAACTGACCATTTATGGATGTCGGGCCGATCATTTTGTGCTACTAGGGCGGGGTGGGGTATAATCAGCAACGAAACATATACAATCTATATATCAATCGATTCAGCTTGACAAAACAAATCGATCGATACCACACTCAACTACTTCCGGTTAACCACTTCCGGTGTACTGAGACTAGTTTCCGGGGGTGGGATATAATCAGCAACGAAACATATACAATCTAAATATTAATCGATTCAGCTTGACAAAACAAATCGATCGATACCAAACTTAACTACTTCCGGTTAACCACTTCCAGTTTACTGAGCCTAATTTAGTTTCCGGGGGTGGGGTATAATCAGCAACGAAACATATACAATCTATATATCAATCGATTCAGCTTGACAAAACAAATCGATCGATACCAAATTTAACTACTTCCGGTTAACCACTTCCGGTTTACTGAGCCTAATTTAGTTTCCGGGGGTGGGGTATAATCAGCAACGAAACATATACAATCTATATATCAATCGATTCAGCTTGACAAAACAAATCGATCGATACCACACTCAACTACTTCCGGTTAACCACTTCCGGTGTACTGAGCCTAGTTTCCGGGGGTGGGATATAATCAGCAACGAAACATATACAATCTATATATCAATCGATTCAGCTTGACAAAACAAATCGATCGATACCACACTCAACTACTTCCGGTTAACCACTTCCGGATTACTGAACCTAATTTAGTTTCCGGGGGTGGGGTATAATCAGCAACGAAACATATACAATCTATATATCAATCGATTCAGCTTGACAAAACAAATCGATCGATACCAAACTGAATTACTTCCGGTTAACCACTTCCAGTTTACTGAGCCTAATTTAGTTTCCGGGGGTGGGGTATAATCAGCAACGAAACATATACAATCTATATATCAATCGATTCAGCTTGACAAAACAAATCGATCGATACCAAACTGAACTACTTCCGGTTAACCACTTTCGGTTTACTGAGCCTAATTTAGTTTCCGGGGGTGGGGTATAATCAGCAACGAAACATATACAATATATATATCAATCGATTCAGCTTGACAAAACAAATCGATCGATACCACACTCAACTACTTCCGGTCAGCCACTTCCGTCTTACTGAGCCTAATTTAGTTTCCGGGGGTGGGGTATAATCAGCAACGAAACATATACAATATATATATCAATCGATTCAGCTTGACAAAACAAATCGAACGATACCAAATTTAGCTACTTCCGGTTAACCACTTCCGTTTTACTGAGCCTATTATACTTTTTGGGGTCGGGTTATGGAAATGTCACAATTCAAAAAAAAAAATCTTTTAATAAAGTTGATACTTTCAAATATCTACCATAACACTACAAGATGTGCTAGGCATGTGACATTTAGGTGTCTCAGCTACTTTTTAGGTACGCGACAATTGGTAGATATGGTATTCATGTGTTAAGTATGTACCTCAGCTAGCTAAAGTTTTAGGTGCTTGTTACACCTAACTGATATTTGCGACTACGTACCAGAAATGTAGCATTTATATACCTGGCTCAGTTTAGCACTGTGATAATCATTTGTTTTTATATCGTCATTTGCTACATATATCTTTAATGTTCGAGGTACTTACTTTAGGTGCATAGTTTTTCAGATACTTATGACATAATTGATATCTGCAGCGACACACGAATGACAGTCAGCTCTTTGCATTTACTCATGCTCAGTAACATGCAATGGTTTCTCGCGCTTTTTGCTCCACTTTCTGTCCTAGTACACAATCGCTTGGAAAAAAGTAGCAACAAATGCATGAAATTTGGGAGATAAATGTAGAAGAAAGAAATGACATATCTGATGAATAAAAATTAAGATGAATCTTTCATACCTATGTGAACAGTTAATTATTTGTGTAGTTAGGGATAAAGAATTGTATTTTTTAGATGCCAACAGTCGCCGATCATTTGAAAGTGAAAATGGAAGAACCATGAAATAAAGTAAAGAGAAGCCCGTCTTTTTGTTATAAAATTACATGGCGAGCGGATTTTATCTGATCCCAAATGGTTATCGTCGAATATACAGGGTTACAACAGCACTCTTATTAGCCAAATTAAGAAGACCTCAACACGCAACATTTTCCCCATCGACTTTGTGGCCATGTCGGAAGAGAACGCGCCTAGTAATCAAATGGTTGTTGGTTCACGCCCACTCTGAGACACATTTTTTTACTTGGTTAAAGTGTTTTTTAGACTCACCTTAATGTAAACATATTACGCATATAGGCGATTTAACATGTTTTGGGTGAATAATTATTAGGTTCATTGATGCTTGGGGCATGAGGAACCTTCTTGGAACATACTAGGTAAGTTTCCCAGGCATGTGCTTAGGAGCGGACATAGACTGTGACTATCGCTTGCCATCCATGTGGTTTCTCTCTCACAGGTACATAAGGCACATTTCCATGTACCTGAGGGAACATGATAGGCAATGCTTGCTATATAATTGTGCTGTTAGGGTAGGATCAATATTAACAGACCAAAACGATATCTACGAAGAAATAAGATCTCGACTGAAAGCAGGGAATTTGTGTTATTATTCAGATCAGAATCTTTTATCTTCAAGAATTCTGTCGTAGATTTTGAAGCTTAACATCTACAAAACGATAGTCATCCCTGTTGTACTGTATGGTTTTGAAACTGGTAACTTACTCTGAGAGAAGAACACAGACTGAGAGTATTAGAAAATAAAATCCCTAGGTGAATATTCGCTCCCAAGAACGACAGGAATGGGAAATAGCGGAAATTTCATAACGAGGAACTGCATAACTTACGGTATATTGTTTATCAAACATTATTAAGGTTATGAAATCTAGGTAGCTCAAGTGAGCAGGTCATGTAGCCAGAATGGAAGAAAATAGGAGTGGTTTGAAAGTTTTAACTGGAAATCCAATTGGAGAAAGACCAATAGGAAGATCCTAGGTGAAGATAGGAGGACAATATTAAGACGGATCTCGCAAAATTGGAGTATAAAGTAGAAACTGGATCCTGTTGCCTAAGGAGAGAATTGAATGGAGAGTTTTTGTGAATGCAGCATTCAACGTTCAGCCTCTATAGTCCATAGAGTTAGTTAGCAGGCCTTTTTGCGTGGTTAACCGGAAGTAGTTAAATTTGGTATCGATCGATTTGTTTCGTCAAGCTGAATCGATTGATATATAGATTGTATATGTTTCGTTGCTGATTATACCCCACCCCCGGAAACTAAATTAGGCTCAGTAAACCGGAAGTGGTTAACCGGAAGTAGTTAAGTTTGGTATCGATCGATTTGCTTTGTCAAGCTGAATCGATTGATATATATATTGTATATGTTTCGTTGCTGATTATACCCCACCCCCGGAAACTAAATTAGGCTCAGTAAACCGGAAGTGGTTAACCGGAAATAGTTAAATTTGGTATCGATCGATTTTTTTGTCAAGCTGAATCGATTGATATATAGATTATATATGTTTCGTTGCTGATTATACCCCACCCCCGGAAACTAAATTAGGCTCAGTAAACCGGAAGTGGTTAACCGGAAGTAGTTAAATTTGGTATCGATCGATTTGTTTCGTCAAGCTGAATCGATTGATATATAGATTGTATATGTTTCGTTGCTGATTATACCCCACCCCGGAAAGTAAATTAGGCTCAGTAAACCGGAAGTAGTTAAATTTGAAATCGATCGATTTCTTTTGTCAAGCTGAATCGATTGATATATAGATTGTATATGTTTCGTTGCTGATTATACCCCACCCCCGGAAACTAAATTAGGCTCAGTAAACCGGAAGTGGTTAACCGGAAGTAGTTAAGTTTGGTATGGATCGATTTGTTTTGTCAAGCTGAATCGATTGATATATAGATTGTATGTGTTTCGTTGCTGATTATACCCCACCCCAGGAAACTAAATTAGGCTTAGTGATGGGAAAATTCCCGGGAAGATATTTTTCGGGAATATTCCCTGGGAATATTCCCGGGAAGGTTCCCAAAATGGGAATTTATCCGGGAATTTATGTTTAATCGGAAATAAAATTGTTTTCTATAACTATATTGTGATTTCAAAGTTGAATTAATTTTTATATCATAGCATATTATTACTGTTGTCCACAGAGGACTCTTTAAAATGTATATTCTGAACGATACTATGTTATTTTATTAACACTATATTATATTTAGAGACTACGCATAAATGTATATTTGTTTACAATATGTTCTTTCAATTAAATATGTGTGAAAAATTATATAGTAAATTATATAGTAACAGTTTAAATTTATATGTAAGTCGATTTGCTCAACTTGACTCTATTACTGATATTATAAACACATTGGGCCTTATGCAGAGTCATTTTGTCGTTTGATTAGTACCATATTTAAGAGTTCGACTAACATATGTTTCCTGCAGTAGTCAGGCCTTTAGTATGACGCTAATCAAATTTCAAATCGACTCTGCATAAGGCTAACTAAATTTATAAATGTTATAAACCAGTTATATTGTTTAAATGCTAGAAGGGGAATAATTTAGTTTCCGGGGGTGGGGTATAATCAGCAACGAAACATATACAATCTATATATCAATCGATTCAGCTTGACAAAACAAATCGATCGATACTAAACTTTACTACTTCCGGTTAACCACTTCCGGTTTACTGAGCCTAATTTAGTTTCCAGGGGTGGGGTATAATCAGCAACGAAACATATACAATCTAAATATTAATCGATTCAGCTTGACAAAACAAATCGATCGATACCAAACTTAACTACTTCCGGTTAACCACTTCCAGTTTACTGAGCCTAATTTAGTTTCCGGGGGTGGGGTATAATCAGCAACGAAACATATACAATCTATATATCAATCGATTCAGCTTGACAAAACAAATCGATCGATACCAAATTTAACTACTTCCGGTTAACCACTTCCGGTTTACTGAGCCTAATTTAGTTTCCGGGGGTGGGGTATAATCAGCAACGAAACATATACAATCTATATATCAATCGATTCAGCTTGACGAAACAAATCGATCGATACCAAATTTAACTACTTCAGGTTAACCACTTCCGGTTTACTGAGCCTAATTTAGTTTCCGGAGGTGGGGTATAATCAGCAACGAAACATATACAATCTATATATCAATCGATTCAGCTTGACAAAACAAATCGATCGATACCAAATTTAACTATTTCCGGTTAACCACTTCCGGTTTACTGAGGCTAATTTAGTTTCCGTGGGTGGGGTATAATCAGCAACGAAACATATACAATCTATATATCAATCGATTCAGCTTGACAAAACAAATCGATTGATTTCAAATTTAACTACTTCCGGTTAACCACTTCCGGTTTACTGAGCCTAATTTAGTTTCCAGGGGTGGGGTATAATCAGCAACGAAACATATACAATCTATATATCAATCGATTCAGCTTGACAAAACAAATCGATGGATACCTAATTTAACTACTTCCGGTTAACCACTTCCGGTTTACTGAGCCTAATTAGTGATGGGCAGTGGGAATATTCCTTGTGGGAAGGAATTTAAAAATGGGTATATTCCCGGGTTTTTTCCTGACCTATAAATTCCCGGGAAGGAATTTATTTCCATTTCTTTACTTTACCTTCCAAATTATAAGAACCTTATGACTAATTACTTTATTTCAATATGTTATGATTTACTTCTACGTTTTAAAGAATTTGGAGTTTAAAAAATTTAAAATTATTTGACTGTACCTTATATAATTAATACTGTAATTTTTAAGTTCCATTTCCATTTGCACTAAAAAGTAGGGTAATTGTGTAGTATTGGAGGCCAAAGAAATGAGTTGACAGTAGTGTTCAAGTAGTCAAGAAAGTATCGAATATATTTTTTTAAGGCAGTAGGAGATTTATACAAAACGGAAAGGTATTTGGAAGTGATTTATGTGAGAAAAGAAAGTGAATTGTTGGTAACGAAAATAGAAAACAACGTGCCATGCGGGGCTCTAACCCGCCTTCATACGCTAACGCACGCTCTGCAATGCTGTCTGAATTTAATGTTGGAAAAGTAATTTAACGTATGAAACCGCACCGGAAAAACAACCGCATCGGAATAGAATATCACAAAAAAGTAGGTGCAAAAACTGGCCTCCAATGCTAAAGAACAGCGAAAATTAACAAATTACAAATTTACAAATGATGAAAAGGAACCATTTTGTAAAGTAATTTAGAATTATGTAGAAATAGAGATGAAGTACTATTAATAAACCCTGAACCCTGAAGTACTATTAGTAATAGTTATCGGTCTGTCTCCTCTCTCTTACTCGAGTTTCTGAAAAGGTACTCGGACTTTTCTTTTACATGTGAATTAACGTATAGAATTTGGAGAAATAGGTACAACGAAAGGTCGTGTATGGCAATGTTACGTGCTAAAATATAATGATAAGTATCCTGCAAATTTGGGAACATAAATATGTGTACGCAAATGTTGATAAATTCGTGAAACATGTATATTCTAGCATTTACCCAATCTAATTGGTTTATAACATTTATAAATTTAATGTGTTTATAATATCAGTAATAGAGTGAATTAAGGAAATCCACTTATAGGCCCTATATAAAATATAATTATTACTATATATTTTTCACACATATTAATTGATAGAACATATTGTAAATAAATATACATTTATGCGTTCTCTCTAAATATAATAAAGTGTTAATAAAGTAACATAGTACCGTTCAGAATATATAGATTTTAAAGAATCCTCTGTGGACAATAGTAACAATATGCTGATATATAAATTAATTCAACTTTGGAATCATAATATAGCAATAGGATGCAATTTTCTTTCTGATTGTACATAAATTCCCGGACAAATTCCAATTTTGGGAATATTCCCAGGGAATATTCCCGAAAAATATCTTCTCGGGAATTTACCCATCACTAAGCACGTGTGCCTAAGGTGTATGGGGTCCTGGGTTCGATTCCCGGTGCGGGAGTTTGGAATTTTAATTCTCTTAGATGTTTTTGTATTCGTGTTCCTGTCGTTCAAGATTAACGGAAATGATCGTAAAACGTATATAACCGAGTAGAAAATAGAGACAAGTTACTCAGATACGTTCGGTGAATCAGTTAACTTAAAGAAAAGAAACAAAGTGCCTAAGGTATTTGTTTGTAAATTGTAAAGAACTCCTAAAAGTTACTTCCAATCCCACCAAAGTAACATTTTTCTTTTACCTGTTCTCGAAGTTTCTCTTTGTAATTCTATCGGATTCGATTAAATAGAACATCGAATAGAGACCACGTTGAATTCATTTATTGACTAAGCCTGAAATTCTGATAAAGGTATGGCTATGATATTATTATTATTATTATTTAAAGTACGAAGTTTCAAATGAGGCGATGCAGTATTTACGTAAACAAAATGATAATTTATTTGATAATATTCACTAGTCCACTATACATTTGCGAGGTTTTGCTTTGGGAAATGAAGTGTATACAACATTGATTAATAAAGGTATTACAATAAAATATATTATTAAAAATATTGATTAAGTAATTGGAGTTATACATACACTCCAGTAAGAATTATATATAGAGAGGATTTAGTTTAAAGTGCGATGCAAACGAATATTCGAGTTTTAATCTGATTAGAAATCGATAACTTACACAAGAATATTTACTTCATTAGTTCTATAAATCTTTATGCTTATCGTATTATAATTCACTTTAAAATTATGATTTTTCCATTTCAAAACATATAACGAGAAATAAATGTAATATTCTATTTGTTAAGGAAACCTTTCAAATTGTGATGATTTCAGGGTATGACCTGTGGGAGAATTTGAGACTCTGTCAACATAAATTTTACCCTTCGTGGCCATAAGTTATCTCCGATCATGCTCAAAGTGGACTAATAATGTTTTATCAGTTTTCTCTCATTCATTGTTGACCATTACCGGGGAAAAATCTTCTGAAATCATCAATGCTTATAATTAGTTTTTCATTACAAATCAAAGGACAATAATGAAATGTTGAACATAATATTTTGTTCTCAGCTGGGGATTTTAGATTTGCAATTCATATAATGTTCCCTTCTTATGTAATTTGAGAGAAGATTAGTTGCCAAAGATTTATTTAAAGAAATGTTCTCAGTCCTCTGATGAAAATACGAACACACTTTAAAAAAAACGAAAAAAAAGAATACACCCTTCAGGGTTTGAACACATAAACTTCTAATTGATCGACTAGTGACCCAAACCGCTCGACCAGTTCGTATGTCTTCGGTGCGTCTCCTTTGACTTTTGGGTAAAGTAGTTTCCTCCTTCACACTTCTTTTTGTTTATGTCGATACGACTATAAGTTTGTGGTGAATATTTGGCAGTTACAGGTGTTGCAATGCATAAAAGTCTTTTTCGTATAAATTATCTTCAATTTTACGTCCTAATAACTTATATACAACAGGTTGAATCTGTGAAATGATTGAGGTTAGAATGTTCGTAAATGTTTTCATAGTTAGGACCCTGGATATTCAAACCCGCTTAACTTGGGGATTTACTTTTGAGAAATTGGTACTTCATAATATGTTTTCCAAACATTTTTTTAAAATATTTCCGGTAAGTATTTGGGATATTTCTCAGATATAACAAGAAATGTATTTTCTCCAGTAATGGAAGAGTATAATCTGAAAACAATGTAAAAATATTTCTATAATATATCAGAAAATGTTGTTCACTAAAAACATAAAATATTTTCCAAAACATAACGGAAAACATTTTCTGTTCATTTTTAATATGTTTACTTTTCCTTGTTTTAGAGTTTTATATTCAAAATCCGATAAAATATTCTGGAAATAAGACTAAAATATTGTACGAAAATATTCCATTTAAGTTATAACACAAGGTACCAAAATACTTTTGTTAAAATTAAGTAAACCTTTTTAAAACATTTCTGGAAAATATTTCTTATATTACGAAAGAATTTATTTTTAAAATTTTCTAAACGTTTTAAAAATATATATAGGCTATTCAATATGTTTTCTTGTAAAAATAGAAAATATTGCAAATAACCTATTAGAAAACATTTTTCAAATATATGGATTATATTTCCTTTCATTGTTTCCCATATCATGTATTGAAAACATTTTTATTATCATTTCGAAAATATTTTCCTTCTCAATAGTGAAAACATATTAGATTACATCCAATAAAACATTTCTAATACATTTTGTGAATATTTTCCTGGATATACTTTCCGGCTAGCATTCTTAAAATGTTTCGGTAATTTCTAAAATGTTTTCTAAACATTTTTGGGAAAATATTTTCCGGAAATATTCGGAATACATTAGGGAAACCAGCATGGAAATCTCCAGAGAAGGAAAACCTTTGGAAACCAAGGAAAATATTTTCTTTAGGTTGAGAAAATATTCCTTGCTGTGTGGGCTTTAGTTTAACAGGCATAACCGTGGGACAAACACTTAAAGATTTTATTTATTTTTTTATTAAAAAAACGAACGACAGTTAAGAAACTGTAGTACACGATTTTCTTCTTGAAATTGCAAAGGTTTACAAACCTTAGTTTTTAATGTATGTGGCTTCTAACTCAACCGAAGAATGCGGCAACGTATTTCTGCACAGTGTGCGAAAGCTGTATTTTATGTTTACAACTGAAGCAGTACTAGTATGAAACCATAACAAGTGATATTGAAATATGTATTATTACCAAAGCTCACATGTTTTCACTAATCTTGCTTACGCATATACCCACCGTCGCTGACGCACATGCTCCCTTCGGACACTCCCCGCGCTACTGCGCGGCCCATCAACTTTGCCCTGCAGTGACTCACTTATATAGGATTTTTGCTTTTTGGTGGCCAACTAGCACCAAGGGCGGATCAAGGGGGCGATAGGAGCAATTGCGTTTCCTCGCAATTGCCAGTTACCGAAAACAGGTAACTTTCTTATTTTATATATAAATAAGGCCCATTCCAGAGTTTGGAGTTCTTAAAAGTACCTATTACAACCTATCGCCCCCCAGAAGTCCTTCCTAGATCCGCTCCTGACTAGCACAGGTTTGTTTGTGTTTTTTTTTTCACTGTAGTGTTTATGCCCCTAACCTAATGGAAAGTAATTGACCGTAACTTAATCTAATCCAACCAAATAGAACCGGTTGGAGTACGTTTTGGTACTTTTTTTTTCCGATTTTCAAATTGGTACTGTGATACAACAGAAATTCCCTAAATTTAGGTTAGGTTAGTTTGGATGTTTTTTAGATTAAAAGCTCTGGCTTACTGCTAGAGGTGATAACTTGATTTTTTCTTTTTGTGAAGAGTTGTTGTATAATATAGTGCAAAAGTGACCCGCAACGTTTTCTTATGGCAATAGTACTTAATAAAGCGAGGTGGTATACAGGCTGCACCCCTATAATACAATCAAAAGAACGCTATTTCCAAGCAGAAATCCGTACTCCAGGGAAAAAACATTAGCGCGGTGAGTAGTACACTGAGAAATATAATCAGTAAACAACTGGAGGTTAAAGGACAATTTGCCTGTAAGAACCAGTTAATAATTTTATGTATGGCAGGTGTGATATTTTCATGTCGCCATGTAAAAATATTTTAGAAGCAATAAGAAGAAAATTGGTGAATTAATTATACTTTTTCATCAATTATTCCGGGTGGTGCGGCAAAAGGAAACCTGCACGAACGCAAGTTCGGATTTGCACATGTTTTAAGCCTAAATAACAAAAAGCGAAGATAATTACCTTAGAGAAACGTGGACAATTTCTCATAAATCTTAGTGCCACCACAACGTTTATGTTTTTTTTTAGTATTCTCTAGTATTTAGTGTATTTTAGTAACCTACTAAGATCTACTAGATTATATACTGCAGGACTTGTTTCATTTACAGGAGAAATGAAGTAGTGAATAAACGCTCTTGTGTACAGGTTTACTTGTGGCGCAAAACTAGACAAAACTGTTGAAAAATTATAATTGTTTCAACAATTTCTTTTTTATTGTCCCCTAGATGGTTTCCGCTGGGCGGCATATATTTTACTTGGCATAAATAATATTCAAGGGGACCTCTAGAAGTATACTAATTGTTGAAAAAATTGTTCTTTTACGATTTGCGTATAAATACGGCTTCCAGATATGTAGCATAAAAATAGCGCAAAAAATCAATCTGTGCTGGGTGGCCACTAAATAGCACGAATGCTATCTAACCGAGTCTAATAGAGCGAAGCTGGTGGGCCCGCGCGGGGATACGTCCGAAAGGGAGCAGGCGCGTCAGCGATAGTGGGAACATGCAGAGGTGAGAGTAGTGGAAGGAAGTACGTTTTGAAAATGATCGAGTTTCAATAGCACGTGTTATTTTTTCATATTAGTAACTCTCCACTTGTAAACAAAATACTGCGCAGAAATTTGATGCCGGTGTACACGGTGCAGAAATAAGCCGCCCGTGGAAAATAACATCTAATAGAGCCATTTTTCATATGCACTCAATTGTTTAATTCGTCGTAAAGCACTTGTAATGATTTAACATTAGTAAACCTAAGATACAGTTGTATTACATTGTATGTAATTAAGTTACCTGTAGAAATTCGTTCCTTATAAACATGTCTTTTCATGGAAAGTATTGAATTTTAACTGTAAATCTTCCAAAATGCAGTGCACCAAAACTACACCTGCACCAGACTGTCTTAACCCTTTGGGGATCATATGGTACATTTTGTACCATACGCGTTTTTCATGGTACGGTACATTGCGTTATTTCTCTTCTATTTGAGCTTTTTCGTCCTTTTCTTATGTTTCTCAAGTCCAGAGGCATTGTAGAAGACATTACGTATGGTTTCAGAGCTTCCTGCGTCCAGACATAGGAGGTGGTGACGTCATAAATCAAATTTATTTTCTCATTTACTAAGCCTATATTCAATATTTTTTGGCGGGCTTATTTTTCCACGTAGAAGATCGAAATTTTGCACAAATATTCAGTCCACCGTGTAGTATTTACCAGATTTTTTTCAGAGTTGAAACAAGGGGGAACCAGAGGGCAAAGGGATGAAAAAGGGATACTTTTACCCCCAAAATCCCGTTTTTCAGGATTTCCCGCCTCACATACATGATGGGGACACGTGAGTCATACCGTCTGAAAGGCAGTTCCATTCTGAAGAGAATGACGGTCGAATCATTATCCTAGGGTAATTAGGGACGTCTCAGGGATTTTTTGAAAAATATACTTCTATATAGGGAAAAATGGGACATGGTCGGTATATTTTCTTTTGGTGGGCTTACTTTTGCACCTAGAAGATTGAAATTGTCCACAAACATTCAGCCCACCTAGTAGTATTTATCAGATTTTTTTCAGATCTCTGCATTAAAACGGGGGATCCAGAGGGGGGAAAATTGAAAAAAGGGATTTTTAAACCAAAAAATCCCGTTTTTAGATTTTCCCACTCATATACATGATGGAGACACGCGAGTCATACCGTCTGAAAGGCAGTTCCATTCTGAAGAGAATGACGGTCGAAGTATTATTCTAGGGTAATTAGGGACGTCTCAGTGAACTTTTTTCAAAATATACTTCTGTATAGGGTTACATGGGATATTTTCTGAATTATTTTTCGGGCGGGCTTATTTTTGCACCTAGAAGATTGAAATTGTGCACAAACATTAAGTCCACCGAGTAGTATAAAACAGATTTTTTTTAGATTTCTGCGTTAAAACAGGGGGGGTCCAGAGGGGCTAAAAGTTGGAAAAAGGGAAATTTAGACCAAATTCTTTTTTGAATTTCCCGCCTTAGATACATGATGGAGATATGTGAATGGTACCGCCTGGAAGGCAGTTCTATTCAGAAGAGAATATGGGCGACACATGACCCTAGGGCAATTAGGGATGTCTCAGGACTTTTTTCCCTGAGATCATAGTCTTTTGTGGTAATTTGGGGCATTGTGGGAATTCTTGATAAAATTTCTCCCGCCCTTACTATTCGAGATAGAAACTTTAATTTTGGCACACACATTCAGTATACCAAGTACTATTTATCAGATTTTTTTGGATGGCTACGTTCACACAGGAAGGTCCAGGGGGGGCAAAGTTCGAGAAAAAATATTTTCTCCGAAATTTTCACTTTGACATTTTTCCCGCTTCTGGTATATGGTATGAGCATGCAAGTGGTACCATTTGAAACCCAGCACTATTCTAAAGAGAATGAGGTATGAACCACGATCCTACGATAAATAGTGACGATGCAGTAGCTGCTTGACTAAAAGTCTAAAGGATAGCCCAAAAAGCCGGGATTCGGAAAAGAACCTCCATGGGTTAATTTGATTTTTCGCGGGTCGCGGTAGCTCAGTGGTAGAGCGTTCATCTCTGGTGAATGGGATTCCTGGTTCAAACCCTGCTCCTGCCAAGTGAAATTTGTGTTGGGCAAACAACATGTGCGTGGGTTTCCTCGGGTTCTTCCTTTTCCTCCCACTTTCTTCATTCTACCATTTTATTCATTTCTCATTTTCTCCGTCTCCTTTAGCCTAGCCAGCATAAACGTAGGAGGTTAAAGTCAAAGATTTTTTTTTTAATTTTCATTTTATATAATTTGTAAGAAAAAAGTCACAGCAAAATACTTTTCAAACAGAATACAGCAAATGTCTCAAACAGAATGACACGAATACCTAATTCCTCTGCCACTTCCTCATTAAAACGTAGTGATGTTTTGGCCGTATAAGTCAAAGCCTTGTCCATATGGATCATCACCTGTTTCGCGTCTGTTAGATACAATAAGATAAATGAAGGCAAGCAGTTTCTTAACTTTGATGTGAAGTTAAATGTTTTACGGTATAAGTGATAATTCACAATCTCGTCTTTAGCTCCGAATTTATGACTTTAATGTGAAGAGTTGACTTTCATAACGATTTGTGAGTAATCTAAAATAGTACTAGAACTATACTTTGTTCAAAGATGCTTCACTTTATTCGGCTTAGCTTCAATAAACTTATCTCAAGTACCTATTTAACTGGAAACTTAAGACTATTTCAATTCGCACAAAGACTGAAACATAAAAATAAAAATTATAAAAAAACTTCGTTTAAACTTAAGCATATGTAATCATAAAATAATTTGTTTGCTGTATATTAAATATGTCCTTTTAATAACGTAATAGGATTTATGTATTATGTCTTATTCTTTAAATGTTGGAGTCTCTGCTGCCGAGTTATTGTTTTGTGATTTTTTTAGGGTTTCTCAAAGTTATGTTCATTCGATTGAATTCTTATTACAGATGGTTTGTGTTTTAGATATGTTACTCAAATTGACTCCTAGGAGAAGATAAAATGTATTTGTTTTGAAACTTATTTGTATTTGTATTTGTTATCATTTTAGCCCACCTGATCGATTTTATTTGTAGTTTATTTAAGTATATGTGCATTTTATTTGTTCCACTATCAAGGCTTTATTTTAAGATGTAATATTTTGTATTCAGCTGAATACAAAATTCTCAATTGCCAATACAATAGTGTCGCAAAACCCTGACGCGTATCGAAGTTCTATTTCAAAGTAATATAATGCTATCTTCACTAAATATAATATTCTATTTTAATACATCTTTTTGTCTGGTGAGGGACTTAGGGGTTTATTGTTTAACTTGCAGCTTCAAGGTAATGTTTCAAAGATTTCTCAAGGAACTCCGATTCCTACCATTGGATACAGGGCAGGATTTCTTTTCTTTTCTGATTCTCGTTTGGGAAGGCGACCGTACTGTTGTAATAAAAATTAGGTAAAAGTTAACTGCTTCGACGTAAGTGAATTCTTCATCAGTGACTGTAGTTTTGATTATTCTTACAGATTTTCTTGTACATTTTTAAATGTTGATTTGTATCAAAGTAACTTATCAGTCTGTTCGGTTCTCCGTGTTCTTCTCGTATCACTGTCATAGTAAAGCTGCTTTGTAAACATTTTATACCATCCATTAAAATTAGATACTATAAATAGGCAAATTGAATATAAGAGAATTTAGAAGCAAATGACTGCTTCCATTTTAAGAATGAAATATCTAGTTTAACGTACGCACTGAGGCTAATGTAAACAATGAAGATGAGAAATGAATGAAATGGTGGAATGAAGAAAGGGTGAGGAAACAGAATAACTACGAGAAAACCCTATGCGCACGATGCTTGCTCACCACAAAGCTCACTTGGTCTGGGATCGAACAGGGTTCCCACGTACTAGAAGTGAAGGCTCAACCACTGATATACCTCGGCCCTTTCATTTTAAGAATGAGTTCTCCATCTAATACAATTATATTTTTCGGAGTCAGTATATACAGGTCCACTAAACTCAAAACAATCCGTGAGCTCCTTCGTGGCTAAACGGTTAGCATACGCGCCTTTGGCGTAGGAGACCTGGGTTAAATTCATGGTGGGAGTTCATGTGCTTTGGATTCCACGTTAATCAATAGATATAGTTTCATATAGCCTCGCTACTGCAAGGGACGTTAAACTGAAAATCAACTCGAAATAATCCGTGGGACACCAAACTCAATCTAATCCAATCCAAATTTTCCACTGTTAGAGATTGGCACAAAGCGTAGACATGTCTATTCGTAACCCTTCTGACTGGCTTTTCACAGTCCTTCAATGGTGCGTGGCTCTTGTGTGAGAAGGCTCGTTTCAGTAGGCTGAAATGGTAGTAATTCATAGGTGAGGCATCAGATGTCTTTCACTGAATGCCTGTGAACGGCTTTTTATGAATGAAAAGTTTTTTCTATCATGTGTTGAGGAAGAGATTCCTCCCTTAGAAGCAAGGAATGTCATGGCAACAAGCTGTATGCGGCTCTTGGCAGGCAAGGGAGTTGAGCTCTTTATGCCCCAGAGGATTATCTCACGCCGCGACGTAACTTGCTTCTTTTAACAGCCATGAGAAGCCATTTTTAGATAAAGTGAATACACTCTACTAGCACAATTTTATAATGGCCTGTAACTATAGTTTATGGTGCGTTCTGAGAGACATTAACGTCCAAGTTGAGAACGGTGCTTTAACTTACAAACGATAAAATTGAAATAATAATCAGTACGTCAAAGGGTCAAAACTTTTTTCTGCTTCTAATGTGACTACTAGCACAAACACGTTTTACACTCAGTTAGCTACTCTGATTTCACTCAAGGTAAATGCACAGTTATGCACCTCGTTGCCCACTAGCTCCGAAGAATGTAAAAATGTCTCACTCAGTTGACGATCTCTGGTCTAGGGTTTAGAGCGTTGGACTCATGTATGTATGGTCCCGGGTTCAATCCCCTGATGGAGTACCCCAAATTTTCGCAATCTACCCAGCGTCGTGATGTACACTGGGATCATTTAAATAAAAGACGTATCGGCCATTTGGTCTAGAATTTCCCCGGTACACCTGTTGGAGGCAGGTAACACAATGGGTTGACTACATATTCGTCACTCAGGTACACGTAGTTCCTGAAATCTCTAACATATAGCGTTGAAGCCGGTTCATTGCAACGAGGTCTATTACACTGTGTAGTTTGGTTTGGTTTTCGTGTAATGAAGTATATATTCGATTGTAATAAATATACGTAATGTGCCAGCGCCATACACATTGAAGAGTATATTTTACGAAGCATTATATTTGTTCTACTTTAGATACTTCATTTATTTCTGGAAGCAAGGGGAAATGTTGCTCAACAAAGACAGAAGTCTTGCAGTGGAAGAAGACCCACAGAGAGCAGTAGCGTAGCCAGGATGTGTGTTTGGAGGGGCAATTGCTGTTATAGGTACAAATAGAAAAATTCCAAACAAAAAATATATAAAAAATTACAAACTTCAAACTACATTGTCGGACCTCTTTGGGGGACCCGGCCTCTCTGCCCCCCCTTCCCTACGCCACTAACGGAGAGTATTAACAAAAATTATATGTACTAACATCCTTAAAGATATTTGTGAAGGGTGGTAGGATATATGTGGGATACATTTTTTTTCCTTTTAGAACGGGTGAATTTCATTCAATCATAACATTTGTAAAAATTTTCCCATTTTAATGCGGTTTATTTCAAATCACACGGGAATTATGGTCATCACTTACCTTTCAAGCGAATATTGAGAATTACATCTATATTGCTTTAGTACAGTCGAACCGTCACTCAATGTTCGCTGGAGTAGCCCGCAAAGTATCTTACAAGAGTTTGCAATTTCTCTTGTAGTGTTAACTCGCAAATGTTCAAGTGTTCGTCGGTGATAATGGTACACAAAACAATTTTATTAACTGCATAGCAGGTAATCTGAGGACATAAAATCAGGAGACTTCGGGGAAGAAGTTCGTAGAAATGATTCAATCACCGAATCAGAGCCATGTGGCATCTGGCCCATCGTTCTGACTGCTGATAGGCCAGTGAATATGGTATAACCTTCTCTTTAGTGTCGTCCAGTTGGTTTGAACAAATTCATTTAAAATGTCCATATAAAATGCCGCATTCAGTATCCCCTAAAAAAAAGTGTCCAGTGAGGTGCATACATGGCCATTTTCCATTGGGCTCGCTCGCGCTCACCTGTCTCAACTGGGCTCGCGCTCACTAGCACTCGTGATCACTTCTCTCAACTGAGCTCGCGCTCATCTCTTTTGACAGGGCTCGCACTCACTCGCGCTCGCGCTCAACTGTCTCAACTGGGCTCGCGCTATAGCACTCGCGATCACTTCTCTCAACTGAGCTCGCATTCACTCTGGCTCGCGCTCATCTCTTTTGACTGGGCTCGCACTCACTCGCGCTCGCGCTCAGCTGTTTCAACTGGGCTCGCACTCACTCGGGCTCGCGCTCAACTGTCTCAACTGGGCTCGCGCTCACTAGCGCTCGCGATCATTTCTCTCAAATGAGATAGCACTCACTCAGGCTCGCGCTCATCTCTCTTGACTGGGCTCGCACTCACTCGGGCTCGCGCTCACCTGTCTCAACTAGGCTCGCTCTCACTAGCGCTCGTGATCACTTCTCTCAACTGAGCTCGCACTCACTCGGGCTCGCGCTCACTTGTCTCAATTAGACTCGCGCTCACTAGCGCTCGCGCTCACTTCTCTGAACTGAGCTCGAGCTCGCGATCTTTTCTTTCAACAGAGCTCGCGCTCGCGATCTTTTCTTTCAACAGAGCTCGCGCTCACTGGAACTCACGTTTCCTTCTCTCGACTAGGCTTGAGCTTACTAGGACTCACGCTCCCTTCTCTCGACTGGGCTCGCACTCGGGCTCATTTCTCTCAATTGGGTTCGCGCTCTGCACTCGGGCTCACTTTTCTCAGTTGGGTTCGCGCCGAATTATTTCATTGGGGCTAGGGCTTACTGGGGCTTGGGCTCAATTATTGAGTCCAAGTCCGGTTGAGCTCGAGTTCCGAGCTCGCGAGCATCGGGTTCGGGAGTTTGGACATCTATGAAATGGGGTGTCAGACATAAGCTCACCGGACATAAGCTCAGTGGGAAAAACCTCATTGGACATAAGCTCACTGGCAGTTTTATATCACATGGCGGACAAAAGCTTACAGCTAGCAAACATTAACTTCCTTCAGGGACTTGTAATAAAATTCACCGAATATTGAAAATTAGCCTTTGGCTACTTCCTAAACGGATAATGGAGCTACTATCTTAGATCACTTATCATATATATATATATATATATATATATATATATATATATATATATATATATATATATATATATATTGTTACGGTGTAACATTAGCCTGGTCTTAAAACTAGGGTGAAGCCGCCACTGATTTATTTCGGCCACTACTCACGTGAGATGAGCCTAATCTTGGGGAGAATCGGTAGAGGATCGTTATTGAAATTTGGTTCTTGTAGGCACCATGCCAACGTGATTGTTATTTTTTTAAATTGTCTTTTTAATTCTCCCACACCTTTGGAAAAGGTAACAGAGCAAGCCACGATGAAAGGATTGACGTAAGTATGGAGCCGATGATAAACACGTATTAAATTATCAACAAACAATTCCCTGAAGCACGTGACGAACAAAAGTCAGAGCGTTTCTGAGATCTCTATTCTACGCAATTAAGAAAATTACGGAATAGAGTTCTCCTGAAGTATGACGCTCAGAATCATTCCAAATTATTACGTTATTTTTCCAAAGGAAGGGAATGACAGTGTTTGATAAAATTGTGCAGCTTTATCTCAAAACCAAAAACTAAGAACGGCTTCTGCCGACTCAGTTCCTGAGTGGGTGGTCTTACGTCAGAGGGCGCATATAAAAATTAGAAAAGGAAATTTTCAGGGGATTTTTTAGTGGGTCGAGTCTTGTGTGGTGTTCGTCTTGTGCGGGTCTTGGTTCAACGTCGTCGCGCGGAGTGTCAGTCAACACTTCGTGTACAAGTTACTTCAGGTATGTACGAAATGAATTTTTAATATTTTCTACTAAACGGCAAAGAAAGTGCAGATATGAAGGTTGGGAGGCTGAAACTTCGGACTTTAACAACTTTCCGTCATTCAGATCATTAACTCTAGCTTAGTAAATTATTTTTGCAATACTTTCCTTTTTGGGACGTAGATAGACTACCTTACAGTCGTGAGATCGCCAGTAAAAGTAAAGGGCATTCAATTTGGTGTTTAATATTATGAAAATAAACTGCATAAATGATTAAAATATGATATCGAAGACGACTCTTGTAAACCTCCATGAAATGCTGAGTTACTTTGGAATTCTTGTTTTGTAATTTTATTGTATAAATTATTTTAACTAGTCTTGTAATAAATGTGCTAGCTTGAAAGGATTATTTCATTTTTTTTTATGGATTATTGTTCAAGAGTTAATGACTATTATCAGCTGTTGGGAGGATTAGTCGATAGATATATTATGCTACTCGATCCCGTTAGTGTATTGTAGCTAACGTCCCCGTTTTCTTTATAAGTATCCTGTGAACTTGGCGCTGATGACAGAAGGTTTTCTCGAGGCTGTATAGATAGCTGACTACTCACTATCTTATCCAAGAAACATGATACTGGGAGTTGCTTAAGCAAGAACTGAATTAGAGTGTGAGACGCCGTCGTAAACGAATGGTGTGTCGGAATCGAACCTTCTCTATGAGTCTCACTCTCCTTCAATCTTACTCTTCCGACACCTACTCAGTGTGCATTCACAACAATGTAAGACTTGCTTAAGGAAGATTCGCCTAGAGGAACGGTCTGGGACCAACTTCGATAAGGGCATGCATGGGAATCTAATACCCATATTTGGTAAAGTAAGTATGTTTCTTTTTCAGGATCCTTCTAGGGACCCCATAACTAGTGTTTTACATACTTACGTAGTAACTAAATTAGGGTCGCCACTTGACCCTTGCCAACTCCCTCAGATTTTAGTGTAAAATGCAGTGTGTTCATACACACAAATATATATCGTAATAACTTTGGTGGAGGCTTTTCCGGGTAGCATTTTTACTGTCTTGACGCTTTTTCTCCGATCCCTCCCTCCATACTCTGGATTTTTCTTTGCCAAACTATTGTTGTAGGTAAAGTAATTATATATATATATATATTTTTTTCATCTTGTATTTATGTTTATGTTTTAGGTTTTGTATTTTGTCTAATATTCTTTTAGAGTGATATTGATATTTAATGACTATTCAGTGGTGTAGCTAAATATTTGTTTTGCGCGAGCGGAAGTTTTCTCTTGGCAATGCAAAAGAAAATAATATATCTAAGTTAAAGAGTAATTTAATAGAAATAAAACTTTGATTTCTGATCGGACACTGTCCCTTGTCACTTTTTGAATACCGGACTACACCCAATCACCTGAGAATTGCAAAACTCAACAAGTTCCGCCTGGTAATAAAAATCGGATATCTTAATGTTTCTCTTCAACCTTGCATATAAACTCTAATACGTGTACACGAGTTACTTTTATTTTGTTTAACAGAAAGAAAGTCGGGTCTATCGGAAATGTAGAAAGGAAGGAAGTGGTAAAAGATAATAGAAGTATATAATTCATTGTTTTAAATAGGTTACTATAACAGGTAGCGGATAAGAATATGATAGCAATGTCAAGAAAAAATACTGACGCCCACGCAACATACAAATAATACAATATGAGTTTTAGTAAAAAGTTCAAACAAGTTCTCCGGGAATTGGGATTTCGACAATGCCCATACTCACCCTTTCCCGATGGAAAGCATTGCATTATACAGGACCGGTTTGGAAATGTGTACTGCATTCATTGTGATAAGAGGAAGGCGTTAGGAACAAGACGACCAGAATTTGGTCGGTGGGTGAAGACTGATTCAAGAGAGATATCTGATACCTGGAACCGAACACTGTACTTAGACCCACCTACGCCAGTTTCGAACCCTAGTTCCACAGTGCAGGACGCACCACGGACAGGTTGTGAAGATACCCCGTTGGCGGCATCCCGCCCCCTGTGCTCAGCGTCGAACCCAGAACTGGACGCAGACAGACAACCTGAGAAACCAAATCCCTTACCTAGAAAAATGTTTAATATTGAGGGACTTGAAGAAACTCCTCTTGGAGAAAATAGTAGATCTTATCGAAATTCCCTGAATTTACAGGAAGAATTCGAAAAAGCCCTAAAACAGAAAACAGTGGAATTGGACTCAGACCCGATCTCTACCATCGAAGTAGAATCTATCTTTGGCGAAATGATGAAAGGGTGAGTATCGTTAGAACCAGGGATTATGCCAGAATCATACATCAACGATTCGGCAGCCCAACCTACTAGGGAAGATGACTTAACGACTGGGCTTGTTAGCCCTATTGCAATTTATCTTCCCGTAAAATTCGAAGTATCTGAAGCAGTCACACCGCCTGCCGCAGAGCAGTCGGAGTTCCAACTTCAGTCCTTCGAAGTAGAATTAGCAAGTAAATCCAAAGAAAGTGTAAGCCCCCGAACAGACATAAGAATAGATGAAGCTAGAATTCCATCTCTTAAGGAATCGATGTGGACGGATCTTTCCCATTTAGTACTCAAGCTGGTAAAACCTTTAATGCGGAATATGGCGAATAAAAAGGTTCAAACTACCGTGATTAGAAGAAGTGAGGTCGGTTGTGAAAAACTTGGTATTATTTTCCAGACCGACCAAGCAGACCTCTCCAATGTTCTCTTGCCAACGGACGCTATATTGGACAAATTTGATATCGGAATTCAAACAGATCCAGTTACGAATACAGAAAATATTAGCATTCAGACAGATTATAGATTTCCAAAAATAATTAGAATTCAGACAGATTCTGATTTGAAAGTGATATCGTCTAAGACAACACAGACCGTACCTTCCATGTTTAATCATCGACTTCCGTTAGAGGATAAAATTGTACAGCTCGAAGGGGTAGATAATTTAATTAGTATACCAGAAGCGTTATCGCAGTCCCATTCGGGGACCGATGAGCAAGATGAGAGAGACGAGGAAGCTACGCGTAGGGAAGCGTTGGATTATGAACTACACCTGTTACCCGAGGATCGCTTAAGTTCTGACGACTTGAACGAACCCACTTTGTTCAATACTATGGAAGTAGAAGAATCCAGGCCACCCCTGGCCAAGAGTCTGGAGGGAACGATTAGCCCTTCAGACAGGAAGACCGCTGTCACCTCAACCCCGCGGAGGATCAAAGAGGGGACCACCTTAGAAGCAACTAGTCGCTCCTCTTCCCGATCACCGACGCTACCTAGCATCCTGGAGGAAGAAGATGAAGAAACAAAGGAGGAAGAACAGGAGAATAAAAACGGAGACGAAAATGAAGGGGATAACCAAACTTGGACTGAAGAAGCAGTAAATCGCAACATAGAGTGGATTTTTGAGTATGCTGAATTCGGAGGATCAGTGCAATTCCTGCGAGAAGTGGTGGCAGATCATAAGTCGTTGCCTACCTCCGCTCAAGATCGCACTTCGGACTTTAACGAAACTTTGTACGAAGACGATTATAGCTCAACATCGGCGGAAGAAAGCAGCGCAGAAGAAAGCGAATCGGAATCCCCTGCTACTAAGGAGATGCAGTATGGGCGATTTATAGAACCAGGAAAGTCAGGAACTAGTTCTATCCCTCCCTTTGTTGCACCCAGTCAGACGAAGTTGTTGAGAAAACGTCCGCGTTCATAAGACACAGCCTGCGAAATGGGAGTGGGGAAGCCATGCAAAACATCGAAGAAGGTTATAGCTGTAAGCCAAGCACCAGACAAATGAGTAAAGCACATTTAGTGTTTAACGAAGACCAGTCTGCGGATCGAAACCGAATCTCACATGAAGAAAAATTAGATTGTAGATTGTAACCATTTCCTCTCTCCACCCCCACAAGCCACCCAAGACAAAATTGAATAAATCCAAACATGTATTGGAAAGCAGGCTGTAAGGCCAGAGAGACAAAACAGCCACACATCTGGATGAGTTATTTAACTTCCCGAGAATCTAATTTAGTTTCTGGCCAAAATACATACATGAATTTTATATACTATAGAGGTTATACTGCTGATTTTTAGAAATATTAAAAAAGTCAAAAATTAACAATTGTACATATAATCTTTAATTATCAAAAACATTCAACAAGAAACTAAATGCAATTTAGTTTTGTCAACTCTAAGTTGTGGGTATGTAATATTTTTAGTTTTGTTCAAAATTACCTTAACCACGAGGACACAATAGTCCTTCTTCTTTTTGTTACAAAAATGGCGTCAGCCAAAAAGATAAAAAGAAGACAAATAATTATAATTATTATGTATGAAAAATGTATGAACTAATCCTCGTAAGATTCACACAAATATATATATATATTTAAACTTATCTGCAATACATATTACTGGTGGCAAGACTAATTATATTGTCTCAAAACTATAGATAATTGATAAGCTATAAAAAATGAACTCACCAGACAATTACGTCAACTGAAGCATCTGAGAATTTTTACATGGCAAGCCAGCAAACTCCCAGCATGCTCCAGTTGATAACAAGTGAAAAATTAAATTCGTAAAACAAAAACTACAATACCGTGAAGTAAAAATAATAACCAAAGCAAGGGAACAATAACATAATAATAATAATAATAATAATAATAATAATAATAATAATAATAATAATAATAATAATATATTTATAAATGACTAGATTCTGAATACATTACATATCACCCTCCTCCGTCTGAAAAAAGTTTAGGTGATCAGGCTGAACTTTTTCAGGCCTAGAATGATACCAACCTTATTCAGAAAATAGACCATTAAAACATATAAACTATAAATACATATATATATAATATATAGTAAATGAAACAACTACCAAATATATACAAAGGAAATAAGTATTACATATATGTAATTTTGACGTTTTTGTGGCCACAAAAACAAATTATAAAGTGCAATTAACACAACAAAACCAGAGAAACATATTTATATGTGAACTTTATATATCTAGTAGTCATGCCAGACCTTCTTAAACCTTAAGGATCATTAACATGCATCCGAGGTAAGTAGCGTTTTAATAACGATACATGATAAGGAAACTTCCTATTTTGAGATTCATTGAATAACAAAGCTGTATTTTTACTCAAAAACGAGTCAATGTCCACGGTGTACTGAGATATTAAATTTTATGAATTATGCTTCAATTTGGAAGAATAGGTTTGATTAGTGATCTTGTATTAGTAAAAATCTTGGCCGCTAGAGTTGTTATGGCAGGGAGCGCCATGGGTGGCGAGTTTAGAAATTATTGCGTTTGTAAATTTTTGAAGTTGGATAAAAGTCAGTTGCTAACAAGAATATAACCGGTCAAGAAAGAAAAAAAAAAGTTTACAGGTTCCTATGAGTGTTATATATATTTAGTGGCTGCCTAGAGCTTATAGTGAAAAATTATTGTATAATATCTGGTGAGTTACGTATTAATATATATTATATCAAAGAGATTAATACTCATTATATATTGTGAAGACATTGATATGTAAGGCGGGCTTAAATTGTTAGTCAAATTGTAACAGGATAATTGATTGACTCTGTCTTGTTGAGATATATATATATAGCTAATATTCATATTGTAGTTGATTCTATTTAGATGTTGTTTTCAGTCGATACATATAATGTTAAATTGTTCCTATCAAGTTCGGATACTTTATAAAGGATTTTTTTGAAAATTAGATTTTCCTTTATCCTAGATTGTCCTTATTTAGTTACAAAGAATTGCATATTAATAGAATACGTTTATTTATTAAAGGTTAAACTATCCGTATTTCTTTTAACTGGATTAAATGTGGGGAATGTTGTGCATTCCTGACCGGTAACAGTGGAGCTATTCGTATTACGGGCAGCTTCATGTTACACAAGATTCTTGTTAGCAACTCATTTCAGTTAATGGGTAGTTTAGGATTTACGAAGCTCACCAGTTATAATAAACTGAAAAATAGAGAATTGTGGATAAAGAGGATAAGATAAAAAAAAAACAGAAGGAAATTAAGAGTCTTGTATATGTGTGCAGATATCTGTAAAATTATATGCTTATTTCTTTTTCCTTTCTTGTAAAATTAGTGTTAATAGCGGGGCATAATGGATTCTGACCGACCACAATTATATTTAAACCATTTCGAAAATGGTGATCAGGGAATAGTAGTAAATAGGAACTGGGATATGTCCTTCTTGACGGATAATTCTGGATTGTTTGATTCTACTAGTAATGAAACGCAAGGTAACCCGTTTGTTGGGTCAAGTACAGACACCTGTAGTGATACGCTTCGATCGACGACCTTGAGTGCTGTAGATAATTTGCTGTTTAGTAGTGGTGTTCTGGAAGGTCATGGCTCTATGCGTTCGCTTTATGACAGCCCACCTGCTTGTCCTTCAAATCAGGTAGATAAGCGATTACATAATAGCAGACCTAGTAACGTTAGTAAAGGTGTAGGAGCAACAGCTGATCAGCCGTTTATACCATTTAATACGTGTTTTGATAAAATAACTGTAAATGCTGCAAGTCGTAGTTTTTCTGAATATATGAATAAAATTCCGAATTGTAATGGTTTGAATGATAGACAGTTATTTTCGTTTATGTTGGCTGTATACAGGGTTACTAAGTTAGGATTATTTCCTATAGAATCTGTATTAATAGCAGCTTTGGGTAAAACATCTGGCGTACTTCATAATGAATTATTGCATTTGTTTTCGTTAACGCATGATTGGATTAAAATATGTTCTTCGTTGTTTGCGAAATTTATAACAGATTTAGGAAAAAGGGAAATAATAAGGTCGTTTGTAGAACGAATACAGCAGCCAAGTGAAAATACAGTATCATTTGTAAATGACATGATTGATAGTTACATTATTTGTATGGGACTTAAAGATAATACTATTATTTTGGATAATGTAATGAAGGGACTTAGACCTCAAATTAGATATGAATTGTTTAAATACGAATATCCTGCAAGTTTAGAAGTGGTTATAAGAGAAGTTCAAAAATACGACGTTTTTCAGCGGAATCAGTTGGTTTATGATTCTATAGTTCGTAATACTCAACATTGGGAGAAGAAAAAAATAGACTGTTACTTTTGTGGAGGTGATCATCGTATTGCCCAGTGCCGAGTACGAGCAAGGACAGTGGCGGTAAATAGGAAAACAAATAGTGAGCGGCAACGCGACGTGACTCGTGTGTCGAATAGTAGGGATCAAACGGGTAATAAAAACTATGTACCACAAGACGCGAAGAAAAGGGACAGAAATTCGGCTGTTACTTTCAGTACTCAAGAGTTCTCTAATCAACGTGAACGATTAATTGCAACATTTGTGCGTGCATATGTTTTGGGAAAGCATTACTTTGGGGGAATTGACACATGTTCGTCTATTTCTATGATTAATAAAGAGTGTTTCGAACAGTGGAATAGTACATTACGTCAGCCAATTGAACTAATTCAAGAAACTTTCCGTGGTAGTGGTGTTGATGGGAAAACTATT
The DNA here is from genome assembly GCF_964235325.1 of Thermobia domestica. NCBI lineage: Eukaryota > Metazoa > Arthropoda > Insecta > Zygentoma > Lepismatidae > Thermobia > Thermobia domestica. Next base: position 267,382,233 of record NC_137460.1, on the reverse strand, counting down.
ACTTTACATTCTTGTGTGGTCTTGCCTATTCGGTTTCATACCAAGGTTTATAAACTAAAGTTTTTTTTAGTGGAGAAGTTGGAACCGGTATTCATAATAGGCATAAATGAGCTTTCATTTATAAAGGCTCAAATTGATTTAAGTACTAACAGATTAATCTTGAAATTTGAAAAGGTGGAAGTCCCTCTTAGTTATAAACCGACACCCCCCTCAAGTGATTTTAATAATGCTGCCGGAGGATTTGTATTTTGTAGTAAACATGATCAACCTGCCATGAAGTGGTGTGTCCAGACAGATCGAGATAACCAGTTAAACCCGTATGTTAGAGGAGAGGTTGGTGATTCGACTTTTGGAAATTGTCATCCTACGTTATTCCAGAATCAGGAGTTTACGGATGTGCAAGATAAGATTATGGTAGATCTACTTCTACATGAGGCAGATCCTTCATTACAAGGGTATGTAAACAATTTATTGTGTCAATTTTCGGATGTGTTTACAGATAGGGTTGGTGAGATAAAAGATTTTGAGTATGATATCAAGGTTGATAATGAAACTCCCATAAGAAACAAACCGTATCCGTTGTCCCGTGTTGATCAAAAGAATTTAGATAAGGTATTGGATGAATTGTTGGCTCAAGAAATTATACAGTCTAGTGATAGTAATTGGTCATTTCCTTGTTTTCTAGTGAAAAACAAGACAGGAGATCCTCGTATGGTAGTTAATTACCAAGGGCTAAATCGACGTTTGTATTTAAATCCACAGTATACGCCGCGGATAGAAGATGTTATGGCGGAGTTATCAAAGGGTGTTATATTTTCAAAATTAGATTTACGCCGAGCCTATTTGCATATTAAATTGACTGAGCGTTCTCGAAAATATACTGCCTTCCTTACGCATAGAGGGTTATTTCAATTTAATTATTTGCCATTTGGATTAGCGGCAGGTTCTTTCGTTTTATCACGAATAATGAATAATATATTATATTCATTAAAATCAGAGGGCGTTGATTGGTTCTTTGATGATGTAATATTATATAGTTCAGACATTGAAGGACATAAGAAATTGTTGGAGAAGGTGCTAAGTAAATTCCGTGAAAACGGAATAACTTTATCTGTGAGCAAATCTTTGTTGTTTCAGAAACGCGTGTCGTATTTGGGTCATGTTATAGAGAATGGTAATATGTACATGGATCCTGAAAGAATCGAAGTAATAAAGAAGTTACCAGCGCCTAAGAATAGACGTGGTTTAATTAGTTTAGTCTGTTTTTTGCAGTACTTTAGTAAATTTATACCTAATTTTCAGGATATCATGGAACCACTTAATCGACTTAGGTCACCTAAAGTAGCTTTCCAATGGACGGAGGAGCAACAAGAGGCGTTGAATAAAATTAAAGAACTGTTTGAAACGCATGTTGTTTTGAAATTGCCTGACTTAGATGCAAAATTCGTCCTTAGCAGCGATGCAACATTACGTAGCGTTGGAGGCTGTTTACAACAATATGATAGTACAGGGCAGTTAAAGGTCGTAGCATTTTATTCTCGTAAACTAAAACCTTATGATTTCCATAAGCCTATATTCTTGCTTGAGCTTATTGCAGCTATCGAATCGATGGAACGCTTTAAAACATATTTGCATTCTCGTTTTGAGTTGAGAGTGGATCATCAAGGTCTTGCGTACGCTATTAAAAATTTAAAGCGGGTTAAGAAGTATGGTAATTTACTGTATAGACTTCTTGCTTTTGATTTTGATATTAAACATGTCCCTACTAATTTAAATGTGGTACCAGATTTTATTTCTAGGCTGTATGATAGAGAGAATTTTGAAGAGATGGTGTTGGAACCGTCTTTGTCGGACAAGGTAAAAAATTTGTGCTTGATTAACATGTGGAATATGCCTTTAGCTAGTGTGTCTATTAAGGAATACCAAAGGAGGGATCCAGATCTGAATAATATAATAGATAAGTTGAAGAGAAAGGAATGTGTGGAAGGGTATAAGTTAGTTAAAGATATTTTGTGTAAAAAAACTAAAGCGCTAAGAAATCCGTATAAGATCTGTCTTCCGAGGAAATTAATTAATACTATTTTGGAATTTTATCATAATTCAATAATACCGGGAGCTCATACTGGAACGAGGAAAACTATAGCGAAGATATGTTCCAGATATACATGGATGGGAATGGTAGATGATATTAAAAGATATGTATCTACGTGTGACCAGTGCCAACGTATGAAAAGTAACAATCGTAAACAAATGGGTCAGTTAGTATCAACTTTTGAGAAGGTGATAAACGGGATTTGGTACACGGATGTAATAGGGCCAGTAACAGAATCTAGATCTGGTCGATATTGCTTAATTGTAGTAGATTCTTGTTCTAAGTTTATGTATTTGGAACCGCTTAGAAATTTGAATAGTCAAACAATTATTAATAAATTGTATAAATTAATGTGTAGGCATGGTTTTCCGTTCTCAATAGCACACGATAACCATAGTGTATATGTATCTGCAAGGTTTCGAGATTTTCTTTTTGGTCAAGGAATTCGTGACATTCGTATTTCTCCTTATCATAGTTCTTCGAATAATGCTGAAAGATACATCCGTCTTTTAAAAAATTGTTTAAAAATTTATTTTCATGACAAACAAACTCAATGGGATAAGGGGATTAACGAGATAGAATTTTCGATCAATTGTGCAGAGCATTCTGAATTGAAATGTTCACCGATGGAAATGGTATATAATTATAATGTATGTGACCCACTTGATGTTAAATGGAATGTAGGAATTCTTGATTTAGATGCGCGAAAGGTAGATGTTTGGGTAAATGCTATGAAAAATATGGAAAGAGCATGGTACAGAAAGAAAAAGATATTTGATAAACGTAGATCGCCTACGAATTACCAGCTTGGGGATAAGGTTTTAATTCAGGCTCAGTTTAAATCATCTTTAGCTGATAAGATAACTCGAAAATTTCTTCCTCGCTGGCTGGGGCCGTTCGAGATTATCAAGTTCTTAGGGCCGAATAGCCTTCAAGTAAGATCTATAAGTAATGAGCGCGATGTAAGAAAGACCCATGTTTCCTTAACGAAGCCTTATCGAGAAAGGAGGTATATTACTTAAGTGTATTAATGAAATGATCCGTCTCTTTATCCTTAAAAATATATATATATATATATATTTGGCAGCATCCAGATATTTGGTTTAGATTTAAATATCTAAAATGTATATTTAATGTATGTTTGTTAATTATTCTTTTGTGTATTCCAGGCCTGGAATTCAATGATGTCCGCGTGTTTGTCGTTTAATGTCATATTGTAAATATTTGTACAAGAATTTGACTGGAAAAGAATGTCAATCGACCGAGAGCCGTATGGAACTATCCTTGAATTTGACTAGTAATTGCAAGTAATATTTGTATTTGTACCTGATGACATCTGTAAGTGTTAATTTTTCGATTTCTTGCCTATATTGTTTAGTTATTTGCTCTGGCAGTCAATTTTGGGGTACTTGTATTTAAAAAAAAAAAAAAAAAAAAAAAATCTCAGGTATTTATGTGTTCTTATAATTGAAATACGCTTGTAAATTGCATATGAATTATGTGATCATAGACATATGACCCAGTAGATAAATTCGGCAGTAGATGGTAGTGCTTAGATGGGGGTATGTATGGATTGTATGAGTGAGTGAATGAATGAAATTTTGGGGGAAATTTTTGTTATTTAGTTTATATTTTTTTATGTTGGTGGTGAATGAGTTGTATGATTCTGTGTAGGAATTAGAGTTTAGTGGTGACTAATTACTAATTATGAGAGCATGACATACGCTGATCCTATAATTCATAGCAATAGATTAAAAATAAATAAATAAATTTATTTTTGGCCAGGGGCGCCGATGTGTGTACTGAGATATTAAATTTTATGAATTATGCTTCAATTTGGAAGAATAGGTTTGATTAGTGATCTTGTATTAGTAAAAATCTTGGCCGCTAGAGTTGTTATGGCAGGGAGCGCCATGGGTGGCGAGTTTAGAAATTATTGCGTTTGTAAATTTTTGAAGTTGGATAAAAGTCAGTTGCTAACAAGAATATAACCGGTCAAGAAAGAAAAAAAAAAGTTTACAGGTTCCTATGAGTGTTATATATATTTAGTGGCTGCCTAGAGCTTATAGTGAAAAATTATTGTATAATATCTGGTGAGTTACGTATTAATATATATTATATCAAAGAGATTAATACTCATTATATATTGTGAAGACATTGATATGTAAGGCGGGCTTAAATTGTTAGTCAAATTGTAACAGGATAATTGATTGACTCTGTCTTGTTGAGATATATATATATAGCTAATATTCATATTGTAGTTGATTCTATTTAGATGTTGTTTTCAGTCGATACATATAATGTTAAATTGTTCCTATCAAGTTCGGATACTTTATAAAGGATTTTTTTGAAAATTAGATTTTCCTTTATCCTAGATTGTCCTTATTTAGTTACAAAGAATTGCATATTAATAGAATACGTTTATTTATTAAAGGTTAAACTATCCGTATTTCTTTTAACTGGATTAAATGTGGGGAATGTTGTGCATTCCTGACCGGTAACAGTGGAGCTATTCGTATTACGGGCAGCTTCATGTTACAACGGGCCCAACCCATAAGGGCGACAAGGATTTATTAATCGCATCTTTCTTAGACGACAGAATATGAGAGCGATACAGCACTTTATCCCCTTCTAAAAATGTTACTGGAGTTACTCGTTTATTATAAATACGTCTTCGTTCATTCCATACTTTTTCCATATTGTGAAATACCTTAGACCAAATATCCTTGGCCTCTTGAGCTACAATATCGTTATCAGAAATATCCCACCTAGCCATTAAGGGATCAATGGGTTCTCTTCCCATATACAAACGAAACGGGCTATATTTAAGTTCTGAATGAACTGCTGCATTAATGCCAAATTGTAATTCTTTCAAATAACTCGACCACTTGTCTTGTTTGTCATGAAAATAACTTCTGATAGCCGTTTTCAAAACCTGCACGTACCGTTCCACGGCGTTTCCCCCAGGAAAATAAGGTGAACTGCGTATATGCTTAATACCTAAGCCATGCAGGAAAGACCTGAAGGTATAACTTGTGAAATAAGAAGCCCTGTCCGTAGTGAGAGAAAACGCGAAACCAAATTTACAAAAAATGTTATATAATTCGCGTGTAATAGTAGTGCTATTGGCCTTCCGCAATGGAACTAAATGCAAAAAACGTGTACAGTTATCAAGTACCAATAACACATAAGAATAGCCAGAACTAGTTGGAAGAGGACCAGCCAAATCGGCAAATAGATGCCCATTAGGAATCTTATTATATTTAGATATTAATTCCCCTTGAGGTTTGGCTAGTCTAGGTTTCGAAATTTGGCAAGTATGGCAAGTGGTTACAAAAGACTTGATATCAGTCATCATATTAGGCCAAGTGAAAAGCCTACGAATTTTACATAAAGTTTTAAAATAACCAATATGATTGCCCGTTAGCTGAAATTCGTGATAGTAACTCATGATCATATTTCTCAAACCCAAAGGTAACAATATTTTATACTGAACATTACGAGCTTTAGTTCGCTGGTAAAGAATACCATTTTCTATTCTATAATCACCCAACTTATTTCCATTATTAGCCACTTGTTGATATATGTCTTTCGTATCAGATTCAGTTTTTTGATAATTCCTAATATCGCCATAGGCTAGAGGCAAATCTCGCAAACTACATATAAAATTCTTAGCATAAACATCTTCATCCAGTGGTTCATCTAACACATCATACAAATTGGTGTCATATATACGGGTGAGAAAATCTGGTATTAAATTCAGTCCCGAGGTGATATGTTCAATTTTAAAATTGAACTCAAAAAGTCTCTGAATTATGTTACCATAACGAGATACTTTCTTAGGATTGCGTAACATATGTACCAAACTCATATTGTCAGTAAGGATAGTAAATTCATTTACCAAGAACTGCTGAAATCTAATCACCGCATTAAAAATACTAAGCAGTTCCAGTTCAAAAATTGTACGATTAGCGTCAGCCTCCTTTAAACGTTTAGAGTAGAAAGCAATAGGGAGCATTGAACCATCAGTTGTCTTTTGTGAGATTGTCGCAGCCAGGCATTTTAGAGATGCATCTGCCTGAAGATAAAATCTCTTATTAAAGTCAGGAACCTTTAGTATTATATTTTCTTCAAAGGCTTCCTTTATTCTTTTAAAGGCATCGACCTGCCTAGGCCCCCACTCAAATTTTTCTTAGGAGATTTTAACTCCGTAATAGGAGACATTATTTCCGCATAATTAGGACAATGTTTCGCATAATACCCCAGAGCTCCCAATAATTTCTGAACCCCTCTTCTACAACGGGGGGGTGGCAATCGACGGATCGCCTCAATACGCTCAGGGAGTAATGAAACATTACCATCAGAAAACAAAAAACCCAAATACTGAATAGAAGTTTGAAACAGCTTACACTTTTGAGGCGAGATCGTTATCCCTCTAGAACGCAATCTAGAAAATACCTCAAGCAACAAATTCTTGTGAGATTCTACATCAGAAGAAGTTAGGACAATATCGTCAATATAGAAATCAACACCCTTTCCTTTTAAATCACCCAGCACATCATACAAAACACGAGTAATTGCTTGACTTCCTATCTTTATTCCCATAGGGATTCTATTCCACACATAGGTTTTCCCCTCAAAAGCAAAGGCCGTGTAGGCCCTACTACTTTCTGCAAGGACAATTTGATGAAAACTCCGCTTGGCATCAATATGTGATATTATCTTAGCGTTAGCTAGTGAAGCCATACACTCTTCTACATTAGGACAGATCATATTGTCACCCATTAAATGCTCATTTAATTTCGCGTAATTTAAAACTACTCTCCCTTCACCTTTGGAATTTTTAACAATGAAACAAGGAGAACGGTAATCAGAATTCGCTTCTTGAATGACCCCATTACGCTTATATTCTTCTATAAATTTTCTCATCTCATTTCTGTGAGCTTTCGACAGCGGATACTGTTTCTCACAAACAACAGAGTTATCCTTTAATTTTAAGTGATATTCAAAATTGGTAACCTTACCTATTTTATCTGTAAGAACTTCTTTAAATTCATCACACATATATTGAACAAACGAACTTAATGTAGGATTTGAAACAAGCAACTTTTTATCAACACTATTTATAATACTATTCGTATCAACACTAGGAGCCAAGTTGGTTGCATTATTAACACTACAACAGTACATTTCATATTCCACTGGTTGAATGTCTGGCACAAACAGGTGTATAGGAAAACAGCTGTTATTTTTCTTTTGTCTTTTTGTTGATAAACATTCATTTTTCGCTGGCAAATGATAAGCACTCGCTGAACGTGTGGACTCTCGATTCTCATAATTATTAATAGATAAAGACCTCACCTGCTGTTTTTGAATGTCAGTGGCGTATCTTACCGGGACATCCACCTCATTAGAAACGCCAGGAATCAGGTTCCCCTCAGATAGCCGAGAATGTGAATCCTTCCACTGTGCCCCAGCAACAGAATAAACAGATGTAGCCTCAGATCGACGATCCTCTGCATTGTTAAACATTCGAACAGCGCAGGAAGTATCTGAGGTGACAGCATCCCCAAAAAGAGCGTGTATTGGGTGCCCTTCATCGACAGACTTCCTGCAAGTAGAATCAAAGGCACCAGTATCCATGTTGGAAAAAGATCCAGGGGAGGGTGGGGGGAGTTGAGTTGTTATTCCCGTAAGTAGGGGAATAGACAGTTGATAGCGTTGAAGTTTTAAAGATTTACTCTTAAAGTCCATGTAGCACTGAGCATCATTCAAAAATTCCAACCCCAATAAAACAGGAAATTCAAGTTCTGGATAGACAAATGAGCGCACACTAATAAGTTTGTTTTGTATTTTAAAACTGAATCGTACACACTTGTCTAACACAAGTTCGGTATTATTAACTGCCTTTCCTTTAAATGTTTTAGGAATAATTTTTAAGTTCATTTTTGTTTTCAAAAACTGAAACACCTCATTATTTATTAAATTGATTGAAGATGCTGAGTCTATACAAGCATGATATTGTTTACTAAACAGCTTAATTAACACATAAACACCTCTATTAGTCTCTTGTGAAATGGTACTGAAGCGTCCCTGGCCTTCGCTATTATACGAATGTCCTTTTGTGTTCATTGAATTAAAGGAAGACGAAGGCAAGCGCGCAGCACTATTTTTATTGTGAAAAGTTCTACCACCTTTTGGAGAAAAATAATGCCCCGATCTAGATTTATGAAACGAGGGGGAAGCACTATCAGTAGCAGTTCTCGTAGAGGACGATGTGGGTTGAAACGAATTATTGAATTGCAGAGAATAAAGTTCATGCTTTATATACTGTTCCAATAGTTGTTCAAAGTCTCTCATGGATTTAGGCATTCCAGCATAGAATAATTTCTCCCTAACACTGGGAGTAACACCCGAAGCAATTGCACGCAATATACTTTCTTCACCCACTGTAAGATCTAAAATTTTTACACTAGTACACACCCTCTTTACATAATCCTTAATACGTTCACGTGGAGCTTGGGGACGATAAAAGTTATTAACCATAAGCTGGTGCTGCGCACAGTCAGAAATTAACTGCCGAACAACGTGCCTACATACAGGGTCCCAAGAGCTAGCTAAAGAACAGGCTTCAGTAAAAATATCACTAAGAGGATTTCTCATCCTGGATCTCACTGCCAACATTAAACATTCGAAAGGAAAAATGTCCAACTCGTCCAATTCACTCAATTGGACTAAAAAGGTATACAATTGGTCGGGCACTGTACCATCGCACATCGGAAGTTGATTCACATACATATCAATAAGCTTCAATTGTACATTTTGTTCTAATTTGCTATGAGGGATTGAACCCGAACTCTCATTCATATGAGGTAGCGTTTGTCCGCCTTTCACATGTTTACTAGTCCCACTATCACCTCCTGACACAAAATCGGTGTGAGTAACTTGTGACTTCACCTCGGGTTTTGAACCCCATACCTTTCCGGAACGAGTAAGGTGCAAGTCCTTATCTTCTTCAGATTCTGACATTATGAATTATTACAAATATTTGTTTGCTAAACAAATAAATGAAGTTTGTAAGACCTTAAGAGAATATAGCTGTCGCTTTTTTTTCTATTAAATAATAGCACGTACCTGTATTCGTAAGTTCAAGGCTACACACCAGCAATCTACACCTGTTGTTTATAATCCAATTGATAACACAAGAAACAGACAGGTTTCTTTCACTATCAAACAAATACAAGTAATAGCAAAGACTACATGCCCCCGAGCTACTTCGATTAAAGGCCAGAAACAAAAACATACGAGAGTGAGTTGACGTAATCTATTATATGTAACCATTTCCTCTCTCCACCCCCACAAGCCACCCAAGACAAAATTGAATAAATCCAAACATGTATTGGAAAGCAGGCTGTAAAGCCAGAGAGACAAAACAGCCACACATCTGGATGAGTTATTTAACTTCCCGAGAATCTAATTTAGTTTCTGGCCAAAATACATACATGAATTTTATATACTATAGAGGTTATACTGCTGATTTTTAGAAATATTAAAAAAGTCAAAAATTAACAATTGTACATATAATCTTTAATTATCAAAAACATTCAACAAGAAACTAAATGCAATTTAGTTTTGTCAACTCTAAGTTGTGGGTATGTAATATTTTTAGTTTTGTTCAAAATTACCTTAACCACGAGGACACAATAGTCCTTCTTCTTTTTGTTACAAAAATGGCGTCAGCCAAAAAGATAAAAAGAAGACAAATAATTATAATTATTATGTATGAAAAATGTATGAACTAATCCTCGTAAGATTCACACAAATATATATATATATTTAAACTTATCTGCAATACGTATTACTGGTGGCAAGACTAATTATATTGTCTCAAAACTATAGATAATTGATAAGCTATAAAAAATGAAGTTAACTCACCAGACAATTACGTCAACTGAAGCATCTGAGAATTTTTACATGGCGAGCCAGCAAACTCCCAGCATGCTCCAGTTGATAACAAGTGAAAAATTAAATTCGTAAAACAAAAACTACAATACCGTGAAGTAAAAATAATAACCAAAGCAAGGGAACAATAACATAATAATAATAATAATAATAATAATAATAATAATAATAATAATAATAATAATAATAATATTTTATAAATGACTAGATTCTGAATACATTACAAGATATAAGAATCTAGACAGGAAGGATTTAGTTGCAATTAAGGAGGAAGTAAAGAATAAACTTGCCTCTGTCCTAGGTACCAACTTAAGAACTTGCAATTTTAAAAAGGAATTCTCGTCTCAAGAAAACAGCTTGACAAAAGAATCGAAGGGTATGCAACCGGATATGAGAGAGAAAGATGGAAGTACTGGAAATAAAGGAGATAGGGATCTGAAACGAAGCCCCACGTTTATCCACTACTCAGTCTCGAACTCAGGACCGGAGCAAACTCTTAGAAAATCGGACTATCAATCTTCTCCCCCTCCTCAAGGAGATAGAGATCTCTCTACGAATGAATTTTTTTCAGTCCCGCTCCATGTCTACCCGAACGTAAACATACCAACTTTCAGTGGCGATAGAAATAAATCGGTGGAACGTTTTCTAGAAGAGTTTGATACAGTTGGACGCATTTATGACTGGACGGATTTTGACAAAGCATGTTATTTACCTGCCTGTTTAAAAGATTCTGCGCAAGATTTCTATCAGGTGGAAGAGCCACAGCTAGCAGACCTTGGATCTAAGGAATTTGCTGCTCATTTGCGTCAAGCACTACCATCGATTGAGTTCCGAGCTCGATTGGAATTTGACTTAGCATGCAGAAGGCAGCAGGTCAATGAAGATAGTATGGCGCACGTATACGACTTACAGCGAGACCTGAAACTACTCAATGGAAGAATAGAGGACACGGAGTTATTAAGCAGGATGCGAATGGGATTGCTCCCTAAAGCCTAATATTATTGTTTATCGACTATTGAGGAAGAAAATGATTTGAAAAGCTGCTTGGAAGCTCTGAAACAATTGGAAGCAGCAAGGAGAATGTTTTTGCAGCGTAACATGCCCGAATCGACCTACCGTAGTACGATTGCTCGCGCATCTAACATCCCGGAAAACCCTGACTTTGTCAGCATTGGAATTTGCTGCACGGATCCAATAGAGGCGGGGGAGGAACCAAAACCCTATCGCCTTAGTTACTCTAATAATTTTGGCATAGGGATGAGAGGAGGACGATTGTGTACCGTGAAGATTAAAGTTGGCTCCACCTGGACTTCCGGTCTTATTGATTCTGGGGCTGAGATAATCCTTATCAGCGATAGATATCTCTCACATCCATTCCCGATCGCTGACCGATTGAAAGGTTATGTAAAAATAAGGGGAGTGGGAAGTAAACCCTCTGATTTTCTTCCAGTGGTGCGATTATCATTCTATCTTCGAGACCACTTGAAAACCACCTCGAGGAAGTATATGGATATGGCTATAGTTAGTGCTAAAGATTGCGCTTATGACGTAATCTTAGGAGCAGATTTCCTCCACCGTTATTGTCTTTCAATACATTCGCGGTACCTATCTTTGACTGATAAGGATGGAAATCATGCTGGAGACCTCTGGTTCGAGATTCCCAAGAGTTACAGAGGTTTTCATAGGCGTACGATTAGTACCTTAGACTTGACCCATGTAGAGCGATTTTCAAGAGAAAAGCGAAATCATAGGCTAGTATCCTACGCACCCAATAACAGCCTTTCTTTATCAAGAAAGTCAGATGCACATAGGGCATCGAACCCCAAACGCAGTAGACATTGTCATACCACGAATGTAAATTCACACATCCCGTTTCGGTCGATTATAGCAGAACAAAACCCTTTTCAAATAGAAACGGGCAAGAGAAGCGTCTCAATCATCCAAACTGGCAGAGTTCATTCTATGAGAAAACGTGGAAGACGTTACCAGAAACCCCATCCTCCTAGATTTAAAGGACGTAACTTGGAAAATTTGAGGAATATTCCCGCTAAAACATCCATAGAAGACGCTAGCGAGAAGCATTCTGCTACTTCAGCTATAAATCCTCCTGCTCAAAAAGATAAGGAGGATAATCCAATCATACTTACCGATGGGAATCCCTCTCTCCTCAGTATTGAATGCACTCTCCCTGAGGACTCCCTAGAAAAAGATCGTGGTCCTGCTAGAGATTGTTTAGGATTCGGTACTGAACTCAACGAACTATATACTGCCCCATCTCATAAAGTGCACCTCCCCACTAATGTTCTGGTGCCAGCAAAAGCGCATTATGATGTGGAAATACCACTGCCGTGTTGCGACAAAACGCTGTAACTTGAGTTACATTGTTTTGTCGCTATAAGCATTTTTGAATTTCCCCCACCGATAATTATGTTCACCAGGCCCAGCATTGAGCTGAGTCAAATACTATTGAAAATATACCAAAGAGAATTTCGATGTAAATAGGAAATTAGCCGGTCTGTAGCGACTTTATGGCTCTTTTTCTTAAAAATGCTCCACCAAAGTTACAGCGTTTATTCGCGACAGGGCAGACCAATTCCGCATCCGGGAGTGACCATTTGGGAATTCACCCTCCGGGGGATTCCTTATTGGTATGCCTGTTTTATACCTCCTGGACCAGTTCTGAGTGAAAACGGTAAGATCATAATTACAATCTTGGCTTCCTCAGATCGGTCAAAAACACTTCCGAAGGGCCTCTATATAGGAAAGTTGACTCCATGTCTAGAGACTACTCCAACTCACCCCAAAGAGGAAATTTGCAATATACATCAAGTTATTCGTGTTACCAATAAAGAAGATGAGGGTGATAATGAGATACCGGATGCTCCCCAGAAAATTCCCGAAACGTTAGAAGAGCTAGATAAGGCATTGAATGTAAGTAAAGATTTAGAGACCGAGGAGAGGAAACAACTGCTAGATTTACTTATGGAATTTCGGGACGTAGTGGCATGGGATAAAACCTGCCTCACGGCCGCCACTGACAAATTTATGTGTTCTCTGGAGGTTACTACAGATATTCCAGTGGCATCTCCTCCATATCGGGAGACACCTAGACAGAGAGAAATAGTAGCAGCAGAGGTAAAAAGTTGCTGGAAAGTAAGATCATTCGGCCCTCTGGTAGTCCTATAGCAGCCCGGTCGTGATTGTTCCCAAGAAAGATGGATCTATGAGATTTTGTGCGGATTACAGATCTTTCAATAAAATTTTGAGGCCCCACGCCCAGCCAATTCTGCGAATTGACGACATCCTGACATTCCTAAATGGAGCTAAATACATCAATACATTAGATTTACAATCAGGTTTTCACCAAATGAGAATTAGGCCTAGCGATGTGGAAAAAACAGCCTTCTCCTGCTCGCAGGGACAGTTTGCATTTTTGCGACTACCTTTTGGACTTAGTACCGCGCCCGCTCTCTTTCAAAATATGATGGATGTTATTTTTGCAGACATAAAATGGAAATATCTGATAGTATATATCGACGAACTCATCTGCCCTTCTTCGTCATTTCCTGAAATGCTAGAGAGGGCTAGGGTAATCTTATCACGGCTAAGAGAAGCTAATCTAAAACTCAACCTTAAAAAGTGTTTCTTTGGGTATGAAGAAGCCAGTGTCTTAGGTCATATTGTAAGTTGCAAAGGAATTAGAGTGGATTCAGCAAAAATAGAGGCTATTAAGCAAATTCCATACCCGTCTACGGTTAAAGAGGTTCGAAGTTTTATAGGATTATGTTCTTTCTATAGATCCTATGTGAAGGATTTTTCTAAAATCGCTAAACCATTGACGGCGATGACCAAAAAGAACGTTAAGTTTGAGTTTGGGGAAAAAGAAAAGAAGGCGTGGGACACTCTAAAGCAAAGTCTTATTACCTCTCCCAATTTGGCACACTACGACCCGACTCAGGAGGTCATAGTTTACGCGGACGCAAGCCGAGACGGGATTGGTGGCTATATTGCGCAGGTAAAGGATGACAAAAAGGAACACCCTTTGGGTTATTTTTCTAAGTCATTAACTCCTACTGAACAGCGGTATTCGACACCTGAACTGGAATCACTTGCTATAACAAAAACAATGCTCCACTTTCACCATCTTTTGGCTGATAGGCCATTTAAGGTTAGGACCGACGCCTGTGGTATATGTTACTTAAGGAACAATAAAATGCTTAACTCCAGACTAATGCGTTGGGCTATTCGTTTACAACCCTACCAATTCACCATTGAACATGTCAAGGGGAGGAATAACGTGACAGCCGATTTCCTTTCAAGGTGTCCCTTGAAGGAGGAATTGCCCTCAAAATATGGACAGGAGGAGGATTGTGTGGATATTTGCACTCTTAGCTTGAGCCCAAAAGTGGATATGAAACGTTTGCAACGCGAGGACTTAAATATTGCGGACCTAATTAGCGAACTGCACACTGACCCAGGGAGTAAGGCTGTGAAACCTTACCGATTGGAGGGAGATCTCTTATACAGAGTTATGAATGGAAAAAATAAATTAGTGATACCCAAGAAAGCAATTCCAGACATTCTAGGAGAAGTTCATTCCTCGCCTTTGTGCGGAGGCCATTCCGGGTTCGCCCGCACTTACTCCAAGGCAAACGAGCGATATTATTTCCCTCACATGGGGAAGATAATTAAAGAATATATACGCACTTGTGAAGAATGTCAGAGGGTAAACATCCCTCGTGAGAAGAAGCAAGGGTTTCTTCACCCTCTGCCTGTTAAGGACGAACTTTTTCATAGATGAAGTTTGGATATTTACGGGCCTCTCCAGCAGAGTCTTGGATATACTTACATTTTGGTAATGGTAGAGTACTTGAGCCATTTTGTAATACTGGTGCCTTTACGTAATATTAGAGCTCCTGCCGTTGCTAAGGCCATATTGGACGAGCTTATCACTCGGTATGACCCTCCAAAGACCATCTTAACGGATCAAGTCTCTAATTTTTGTGGATCGCTTATGGCAGAATTTAATGATCTGTTCGAAATAAAGCACGTTTGCACAGCATCATTTAAGCCTTCTACTAACGGCTTATGTGAACAATTTAATACAGTTATCTCGCAGTTTTTAGCTAAATATACTGCTAGACAACCTACAAAATGGGCAGAATATGTGCGGTTGTGTGCCTATGTTTACAATATTTCCACCTCCCCTATTAGAAAGTTTTCTCCTTTTGAAATTCTTTTTGGTCAAAAGGCTAGGTTCCCCAATCAAATGGCAGTCCAATATAAGTTTCCCAAGATTATGGAGCACCAGAAACAACTTCGTTTGATACGAAGATTGGCCCAGAGGGCCATGGGGAAAACAGAGGCAAAAACAAAGGTACGAGTGGATCAAAATAGGCAGCCTATTAAGCTAAAGGTTGGAGATTTAGTCTTACTAAGAGATTATATACCGAAAAGAAACGTTAGCCCTAAGTTAGCCGAGAAATTTATAGGACCTTATGAGTTACAGGCTATCCATGCTACTAATGCATGTAAAATAGCACTGGCATCAGATCCCAATAAGACTCAGATAGTAACGATAGAAAGACTTAAGAAGTACTATCCCCGCTCAACACCGATCTCTGGTGACGAGAGCGATGACAGCGACAGAGAGTAAGGTAGAGCTACTAGAAGGGAAAGTACTTTTTTCTTTCATCAAAAGTCGCCTCAAGTATGGTGAACAGGCCCCTATATCTCACCATATGCGAAGCCGACTGCACAATCTAATACCTCTTACAGTAGGACGTCCGTATTCCAAATTAATCCATTCCAGAAAAATCCTGGGAAGTTGGATACTCCTACTCCTAGGGAAACACGGAGGAAAGAAATTTATCGCACAAAAGTGAGCACCTTTTCTGTTACAGAACAACGAGCCTGGTTCGATAATAATGGTAGGCATCTTCAAATGTAAACACCTAGTGTGTTATTTTCCAATGAATAATATTGGTATTATTCATAATGATAACAATACAAATCACCTGAAGTGGGGCCCATCTGTAAAAACGATAGTGGTATTTCAGTTTTTGTTTTTCTACAATTTCATTTCATTCAGGTGCGAGAGCTGAATTGTGTACCGTTTCCAATTTTCTCTCATTTAGTCGAGATCTGAAGAAACTCAAACAAGAGCACAGTTTAAACTTTTTAAAGTTACCCCTGCAGGGCGGAAAACAGGAATTACTTCTATACAGTGGACAATGAATGAACTAGGAAGCATATATTTTCTTTCCTGCGGTTGCTCGATAAGTAGAGAAATTAATTTTACTTCAACAGAGTCACCATGATGTAACTTACGATTTAAATATGAATGATACGTTATCAACGGATGTTTTTGTTCCCTTTAAACCTAGCAACGAAACTATCCGTGGTGAGAACCACTATCTCCGGAAGTACTCTCATTGAGTGCATTCCATAGGAAATAACTCGCGCAAAAACGTCACCGTAAGTTAAACTGCCTATTTTACAACATTAAAATATCCTTTCAATGTAACCACTTATAGTGTTCTTACTTACGAAATGTTTGCCATACTTATCCAGTATGACGAGCTATGTATAGTTAGGTGCATATGAAATGTTCCGGATGAGGTCCAGTTTTGCATTATACTCATACTCTGATCATTGTTATCTCTACATATTGGTTGTCAGTAACTTCCTATACTAGTCATATAGTTCCTGCAGGGTGGCCAACTTGCTAGGAATTGAAGTGACTAGATTCACGTTAATTACAAACCAGCCAATACCAGTTATAATCTCAAACGTGTATAGAGTATAGAGATCCTATTGAGTGAATGCGCGCGCACCTGAATGTGTTTCTTCTCATCCTATCCCTCTCTTACTCTATACATCCTCTCGACACATAACCGAATAAATTGGTCCGGACCTAAGCTTTTATAATCCACTTACTATTTATTGCACGGTACAGAATAACCAGTGATCTCCCGCCATATTACATTTTTACGTTATTCCGCATTCCTGTAAATTTATATCGTAGTGCGTCTCTCATTAGTAGTAAGAGTAATATAATAATAATAATAATAATAATAATAATAATAATAATAATAATAATAATAATAATAATAATAATAATAATAATAATAATAATAATCAGTACTATATTACTAGTACGGCTTGTAAAAGGGACAGGAATCCCACGTCCGCTCTCTGAGCCAGCGTGACCCCCACAACAATATTTGCAATACTTATTGCCTTAAATAGTGTAAACAAATTTGGTAAATCTACGAAAACGTTAGCACTCTGATTTGCAGTCGGGCAATCTTATGACAATCACAACTATAGGAAGTTCATAAAGTAAGGCTATGGTGTTCATAATAGATAAATGTGATACATATACTTTTAGCACAGGTTGGTTCTCACCTATCTTAGGCGAGTCTTCAGCATCGTCCATCAGATGCTTAGTGAGTAAGTAGTCCATGAGCAACGTTTACGTGACAACTTACTGTAACAGATCGGCGATCTTCCGATCTGTAATATGTTTCCGTTCCTCCCTGTATGCCTGCGGCCTTGTAATCAACGGAAACACGATTATGCATCACTTGCCTCAGTCGTTAGACACCTGAAGTGGTTGCATCATTAATTTGTAATTACTTTCGGTAACTTCCATGTCTTAATTCTCGTACTACTGTACTCTTAAAATTCCTTGCATTCGTTGTGTAATCTCATCAGATGTAGTGCAGTAGAAACGTGTCTAGCGAACAGAATCATTGCAGCTTATACATTCATATTCAGAACTGCATTCCCCTGCACGAATTATTTTTACCTATTGGGAAGCGAGAAACAGCTCTGGTGTGAGTAATGGATAAATAAATCATCTGAGAATTGTATATATTCATCAATAGTATTACTTTTCTTTGTTACATTTCGCATTTGCGTACAGCCCGCGTACCCTTAGGTCACTCACTACCTCCTTGCTCCGTTCGAATTTTTATTTTCCGGGAGATTCCGGCGGGCATTCTGCATTCTGCCGAAGCAGGTTTATAAAAATCACACGACATTGTCATTCGATAGTACTGAGAGTAATAAAAATACGAACATATTAGAGCTATATCTGATCTCCGTTACTTGTTTAATGGTAAGAACGCTAAGGTAGGAGATATACGATATATAAAGTTTATAGCAGAACTTCGTCATTCCAAAATGGTAAAATTTATGGATCCCCGTTTTTTTTCTCGCCTTGTTATGGCCCATCGTCCACGCCGCAATCCGAGTGCTTCATGATTCAGCTTACTTAAATATCTGCTATCTAGTTAAATCAGCACTTGTGACCTTACACACTACCTCAACAGTGGATTAATTTGTTTAAATTAAATTTGCGTTAGGTTAAGTGTCTCTTTCAGAAGCAGGCCAGCCGCTTGGCACCTCCATGGACCAGGAATGCAAACCATAGATGTTGGACCAACCAAGGAATTAGCATAAGGAACACATTGGATGGAAGACGCATAGTAAAACCCATTTTGATTAATTCTTACGTTTCCGTTTTTACTTTAGACTGATACAAAAATATATACCTAAATACCTTGATTTATTCTACTTAGGTATGAATTAAGGTAATGGAGGAATATAGTGAGTTAAGTAGTTATCAAACACTCATGATGTCTGAGATTAACATAAAAATTCAAAAAAAGGAAAGTCTAAATTTAAAAATTTGGCAAATTGGTATAGATTATAAAGGCTAAACGAATTAGTTTTAGCTGTCAGTTCCACCTGATTCAGTACATCCACTAGGAAAGTGTATTGATATGAAGATAGGGCTTCGTTTATAAGAACACAAGGTTCTAGTTAAAAGTATGATCTTATCTGATAAAAAGAGTTATAGAAACTGAATTGAGTAATGTTGACTACGTTCTATAATGATACAACAGACGACAGATTGTAGAGTTATTGGTAGAAATTTAGAAAAATTGAAAAACAAATCTGGCTAGTTTATAAGAATTCGGATATTCCAGTTTATAAGAATGTTTTGGTTAAAGATTTAAACCCAAGACACTCTGTAACCTAAAAAATTACCGTATTAAAAAAAACTGTAAGAAGATAGTGTTCAGAAACTTCTCTCTCTCCCCCCTTCCATTACGAAATAAGATCCAGAAAATGGAACTTAGTATAAGAATGTAGGAAAACTAGGATCTGTTGAACACAAGCAATTTATATGTCTATCCCAAGGTCTCCTCCAACATGTTCATTCTACAAACATTCGACAAATAATAGAGTCCCACAAGTTGTTGTTGTATTCAATCAGATTTTGAGAGTAAAACAGCATAGGCGAAATTCTTTTACCTATTTCTACATATTCTACTTTACAATCAATTCTCCGATGTGTGGTCAGCACACATGACTTTATAAAGGGGAAAACCATATCCACTCATGCGAAATTATATGAAGCTTGGATGAATAGAATCCCTCATAGTAACTTTTTTAATAGCTCAAGAAGTTATCAACCTGATCTCTCCCATGTAAGCCCGAATGTTTTAAACACAAAATAACAAATATTTTCTATATTTTAGGACAATTGAGTACTTCTACCTAGTCACTCACTAGACAAGGCTTAGAGGTAAGCCACGCCAACCCCCGACTTCACCTGATAGATTCCAGTCCAGAGATATTACCGCCGGATGGTGTCAGAAGAGACGACTCCAGTGGGAACTGAACTCTCATGAAATCAGACCGACGTCCGAATTTACCCGATGGTGGTGAAGAAATTAGCACGAATTTACATCTCTACTGCACTTTACCCAAAACTATTAACCTTGGTATGGGATCCAATAGAAGGAATAACCTCCTTAGGACAACATCAAATTGCTCCCGGAACCATGTGCCCCTCCATGGGAAGAGGCCCGTCAACGCCAAACGGCCACCATAGTTCAAATTAGTAAATATGTGCCAGCGATTTCCAGTGCAACAATTCGTTTATCAGTGTGTAGCCCTGGTGAACAACCACCCTTGTGAATGTGGTAAATCAGCAAGTGTCGTAGTGAAACATGCAGGAGAGAAACTCAACAGAGGATCGGAATTCACCAAATTGTTCTGACTTACTTTCCTAGTGTTCCTTTCTATTATAAATAGAAAAGAACACTTGGGTATTTTGAATACCTTAGGACCTATCTTTTTTTGTATGTGTTAACCGGATAGAAGCATAAAACACAGCTTCGGTACAAAACAACAATAATTTGATTTACAGGTGATAGACCCTTCTTCTACCAATCCAATCATTGTTTACATAATAACGTTTGTATAGTCAAAGAAAAATATGTATTTATACTTTGATGTCCGGTACCCAAGGGCACATGAGCTTTTGTGTTTTTCTAACCGAGCGGAACTACTACACTTAATAGTTATTCTTTTTGCCGTTTTGAAATACAAGCAATTGTTTCACCCGGACGCAAAATTCGAGCGACGCCACTGTAGCTGATTTTTAGGCTTCATCCACGAAAGGATACCTCTTGATAAAGTCCTTTTCCTTGTGACGCATTACACAACATAGTTCAAGTTCACAACATTGATTACGTGAAAGCGGAAACTGCCTACCAAACAGGAAATGCTTCTAGCCACAGACGAGCTGTTATCGCTCAGCCTGTTCATGCATAGAAGAGTGTAGAACAAACGATATAGGAATAACATTGTCAAGAGGCTTAATAGCTGTAAAAATTAGTTTTATATTTCTTCTAAGCAATGATCGGATCCGGCTGCCAGAAGGCGACTAACTTAGAGTGAATGCTACCTAACTCTTGTATTAAAAGGTTCCGTAAACAATATTGGTATTGATACTCTTATCGTCGTTATTATTATTGTTATTAATAGTGATAATGATGGTGATAATGATATTAATGGTAATAATAATAATAATAATAATAATAATAATAATAATAATAATAGAAAACGCAGCATTCTCGCTGGTCGGCTGCCGTTCCGAGCATTGCTATTGAATTAAGTTAATTGCTAGTTAATTAGGTTTAATAAAAAAAATACTGATATTGCAATTACGCGATTGTTATTACTCCCAGTGTCCTAAATCTTCGCATAATGATATCTTCGCTTAATGATCAGTTGAATTCTTGTATATATTCAATTCAGGTTGAAATTATAACCCAATTACGGATGAGAGTACGGCAATTTCGCGTACAGTTAACATAATTCGCAATAAGCAAGAGACTTTGTTTATACTGAAAGTAAAATACATTAGTTTCAATTAGTACAGAAATGAGGAACAAAAACAAGACCTATATTTCACTCCTGAGGCAGTGAAACCTTGGAGAAATTGGTTCGAACCCCCATCGTTCGTGAACGTAGAATGGTTGGGCGTAATAATTTCTGCATTGAGCTATATAAGATACCCGCCACTCGGCTATGAGTAAGTACCTCTTGTTGCCTTCTAAATTATGTTAAGGCTGAACAGCCCTTGCTGCGACAAGGAATACATGGCCAGTCTATTGTGGAGATGGCTTAATCCTAATGTAGGAATTATGAATTGTTGGTTCAATGGATTTTTTTTGGTAGTAAGATATTAGTCAATTTACAAGAGGTTAATAATTAACTAAAGCAAAATTTGGAGAATGGTAATCATTAATTCTGCTGGTAGAACTGCATACCAATTAAAATTTTTAGAATTCAACGCATAGTGAGCGTATTGCCTCTTAGACTTAATTAATAGAAATGAAACCCATTTAGGCTCTCTTTCTTGGAAATTGTATGGAATTTCAAGTCTTTAATTAGCTTTGCAAATTATATTCATTAATGTCACCTTGTAATATATGATCCATAACTATGTAAACTCTATGAGGGTAAGAAGCGAGGCATCGAACACATATTACAGTCTACAAAAGAACTGTACTTGTTAGAAAGTTAGACTATTTAGTTAATCAGCTACGACTGCATCAGTCATAACTTATTGTCAGTCTGGAAAGACACAAAAATAATTAGGTAACAATAATTATGTCATGTTTACATACTAGGTAATATACCATAACTAGTTGTTTGTTTTCAAATATAAACTACAAACGGTTATATCATCATGCATGCAATAACGAAAAACAAAAAAAAAGAAAGAAAGAAATGAACCATGACCAGAAAACAAATTATTTCGCAATTGATATGGAGTTTATTGTACAGTAACAAAATTTCTCTGGTACTCCTTCCTAGAAGGACATTAGTATTAGCACAAATTAATTTTATAGCGCTCTTCTTTCTGGGTATCCGCAAGACATGTCACGAACCTAGTACCAGCATCAGTAAATAGCATTTTACACCCTGTTAGTCAGTTAAAATTTCTAAATGATCGTTAAGGTTAATTCATGTTTAACATTGATATTAGTCAAGTTTGGTTTAATAGATTGAAATAATAAAAATTAACTATGTAGTTCGAAATTAACAACACGCATCTCACGACTGTTCGGTGCTTGGACCCACTATGCATAAGGGTATAATGTTAATACACGAGTAGCCAGTTAATAACTTTAAAATACAGGTAATACCAAATTTATTCAAAGCAACAAGCTTTCAATACCTTTAACTGTGTTCTCCACAACTCTCTGCTTTTATTGTTATATGTATTGTAGCTGCAACTTAAAGTAAAACCCGTATTGGGGTGTGTCTAATTTACTGACCAGCACATTTCTCAGGCCACCGGCAAAACTACAACAGCTATCGACACCAAACTCCACACAAATATCAACCTCCAGGACCCAGACATATCTACAAAAAATCATTAAAATATCGTGATATTTAATATATCTTTATCACGAAAAACTATTGAAAATATGATAAAAACTTGGCCACCACGGAAATTATAATGGCCACCGACACCAAACTCCACACAAATATCAACCTCCAGGACCCCGACATATTTACAAAAAACCTTAAAATATCGTGATATTTACTATATCTTTATCACGAAAAACTATTAAAAATATGATAAAAACTTGGCCACCACGGAAACTATAACGGCCACCGAAACCAAAGGATGCACAAATATCAACCTCCAAAACTCCGACATATTTGCAAAAAATCATTAAAATATCGTGATATTTAATATATCTTTATCACAAAAAACTATTAAAAATATGATAAAAACTTGGCCACCACGGAAACTATAATGGCCACCGACACCAAACTCCACACAAATATCAACCTCCAGGAAACCGACATATTTACAAAAAATCATTAAAATATCGTGATATTTAATATATCTTTATCACGAAAATCTATTAAAAATATGATAAAAACTTGCCCACCACGGAAACTATAATGGCCACCGACACCAAACTCCACACAAATATCAACCTCCAGGACCCCGACATATTTCCAAAAAATCATCAGAATATCGTGATATTCAATATATCTTTATCAGGAAAAACTATTAAATATATGATAAAAACTCGGCCACCACGGAAACTATAACGGCCAACAAAACCAAACAACGCACAACTATCAAACTCCAGGACCCCGACATATTTGCAAAAAATCATTAAAATATCGTGATACTTAATATATCTTTATCACGAAAAACTATTAGAAATATGATAAAAAATTGGCCACCACGGAAACTATAACGGCCAACAACACCAAACGACGCACAAATATCAAACTTCACGACCCCGACATATTTCCAAAAAATCATTAAAATATCGTGATATTTAATATATCTTTATCACGAAAAACTATTAAAAATATGATAAAAACTTGGCCACCACGGAAACTATAACGGCCACCGAAACCAAAGGATGCACAAATATCAACCTCCAAAACCCCGAAATATATACAAAAAATCATTAAAATATCGTGATATTTAATATATCTTTATCACGAAAAACTATTAAAAATATGATAAAAAATTGGCCACCACGGAAACTATAATGGCCACCAACACCAAAATCCACACAAATATCAACCTCCAGGACCCCGACATATTTACAAAAAATCATTAAAATATCGTGATATTTAATATATCTTTATCACGAAAAACTATTAAAAATATGATAAAAACTTGGCCACCACGGAAACTATAATGGCCACCAACACCAAACTCCACACAAATATCAACCTCCAGGACCCCGACACATTTACAAAAAATCATTAAAATATCGTGATATTTAATATATCTTTATCACGAAAAACTATTAAAAATATGATAAAAAATTGGCCACCACGGAAACTATAATGGCCACCGACACCAAACTCCGCACAAATATCAAACTCCAGGACCCCGAAACATTTACAAAAAATCATTAAAATATCGTGATATTTAATATATCTTTATCACGAAAAGCTATTAAAAATATGATAAAAACTTGGCCACCACGGAAACTATTATGGACACCGACACCAAACTCCACACAAATATCAACCTCCAGGACCCCGACATATTTACAAAAAATCATTAAAATATCGTGATATTTAATATATCTTTATCACCAAAAACTATTAAAAATATGATAAAAAATTGGCCACCACGGAAACTATAACGGCCAAAAACACCAAACGACGCACAAATATCAAACTTCAGGACCCCGACACATTTACAAAAAATCATTAAAATATCGTGATATTTAATATATCTTTATCACGAAAAACTATTAAAAATATGATAAAAAATTGGCCACCACGGAAACTATAACGGCCAACAACACCAAACGACGCACAAATATCAAACTTCAGGACCCCGAAATATTTACAAAAAATCATTAAAATATCGTGATATTTAATATATCTTTATCACGAGAACCTATTAAAAATATGATAAAAACTTGGCCACCACGGAAACTATAATGGCCACCGACACCAAACTCCACACGAATGACAACCTCCAAGACCCCGACATATTTACAAAAAATCATTAAAATATGGTGATACTTAATATATCTTTATCACCAAAATCTATTAAAAATATGATAAAAACTTGCCCACCACGGAAACTATAATGGCCACCGACACCAAACTCCACACAAATATCAACCCCAGGAGCCCGACATATTTACAAAAAATCATCAGAAAATCGTGATATTCAATATATCTTTATCAGGAAAAACTATTAAAAATATGATAAAAACTTGGCCACCACGGAAACTATAATGGCCACCGACACCAAACTCCACACAGGTATCAAGCTCCAGGACCCCGACATATTTACAAAAAATCATTAAAATATCTCGATATTTAATATATCTTTATCACGAAAAACTATTAAAAATATGATAAAAACTTGGCCACCACGGAAACTATAATGGCCACCGACATCAAACTCCACACAAATATTAACCTTCACGACCCAGACATATTTACAAAGAATCATTAAAATATCGTGATATTTAATTTATCTTTATCACGAAAAACTATTCAAAAAGTGATATAAACTTGGCCACCGAAACTATAACGGCCACCGACACCAAACTCCACACATCAACCTCCAGGACCCCGACATATTTATAAAAAATCATTAAAATATCGTGATATTTAATATATCTTTATCACGAAAAACTATTAAAAATATGATAAAAACTTGGCCACCACGGATACTATAACGGCCACAGACACCAAACTAGACACAAATATCAACCTCCAGGACCCCGACATATTTATAAAAAATCATTAAAATATCCTGATATTTAATATATCTTTATCACGAAAAACTATTAAAAATATGATAAAAACTTGGCCACCACGGAAACTATAACGGCCACCGAAACCAAACGATGCACAAATATCAACTTCCAAATCCCCGACATATTTGCAAAAAATCATTGAAATATCGTGATATTTAATATATCTTTATCACGAAAAACTATTAAAAATATGATAAAAACTTGGCCACCACGGAAACTATAATGGCCACCGACACCAAACTCCACACAAATATCAATCTCCAGGGCCCCGACATATTTGCAAAAAATCATTAAAATATCTTGATATTTAATATATCTTCATCACGAAAAACTATTAAAAATATGATAAAAACTTGGCCACCACGGAAACTATAATGGCCACCGACACCAAACTCTACACAAATATTAACCTTCAAGACCCCGACATATTTACAAAGAATCATTAAAATATCTTTATATTTAATATATCTTTATCACGAAAAACTATTAAAAATGTGATAAAAAATTTGCCACCACGGAAACTATAATGGCCACCGACACCAAACTCCACACGAATAACAAACTCCAAGACCCCGACATATTTGCAAAAAATCATTAAAATATCGTGATATTTAATATATCTTTATCACGAAAATCTATTAAAAATATGATAAAAACTTGCCCACCACGGAAACTATAATGGCCACCGACACCAAACTCCACACAAATATCAACCTCCAGGACCCCGACACATTTCCAAAAAATCATCAGAATATCGTGATATTCAATATATCTTTATCAGGAAAAACTATTAAAAATATGATAAAAACTCGGCTACCACGGAAACTATAATGGCCACCGACACCAAACTCTACACAAATATCAAACTCCAGGACCCCAACACATTTGCAAAAAATTATTAAAATATCGTGTTATTTAATATATCTTTATCACGAAAAACTATTAAAAATATGATAAAAACTTCGCCACCACGGAAACTATAACGGCCAACAAAACCAAACGACGCACAAATATCAAACTCCAGGACCCCGACATATTTGCAAAAAATCATTAAAATATCGTGATACTTAATATATCTTTATCACGAAAAACTATTAAAAATATGATAAAAAATTGGCCACCACGGAAACTATAACGGCCAACAACGCCAAACGACGCACAAATATCAACTTCCAGGACCCCAATATATTTACTTAAAATCATTAAAATATCTCGATATTTAATATATCTTTATCACGAAAAACTATTAAAAATATGATAAAAACTTGGCCACCACGGAATCTATAACGGCCACAGACACCAAAATCCACACAAATATCAACCTCCAGGTCCCCGATATATTTATAAAAAAATCATTAAAATATCGTGATATTTAATATATCTTTATCACGAAAAACTTAAAAATATGATAAAAACTTGGCCACCACGGAAACTATAATGGCCACCGACACCAAACTCCACACAAATATTAACCTTCACGACCCAGACATATTTACAAAGAATCATTAAAATATCGTTATATTTAATATATCTTTTTCACGAAAAACTATTAAAAATATGATAAAAACTTGGCCACCACGGAAACTATAACGGCCACAGACACCAAACTAGACACAAATAACAACCTCCAGGACCCCGACATATTTATAAGAAATCATTAAAATATCATGATATTTAATATATCTTTATCACGAAAAACTATTAAAAATATGATAAAAACTTGGCCACCACGGAAACTATAATGGCCACAGACACCAAACTCCATACAAATATCAACTTCCAGGACCCCGAAATAATTACAGAAAAAACATTAAAATATCGTGATATTTAATATATATCACGAAAACCTATTAAAAATATGATAAAAACTTGGCCACCACGGAAACTATAATGGCCACCAGCACCAAACTCCACACAAATATCAACCTCCAGGACCCCGCCACATTTACAAAAAATCATTAAAATATCGTGATATTTAATATATCTTTATCACGAAAAACTATTAAAAATATGATATAAACTTGGCCACCACGGCAACTATAACGGCCACAGACACCAAACTCCACACAAATATCAACCTCCAGGACCCCGACATATTTGTAAAAAATCATTAAAATATCGTGATACTTAATATATTTTTATCACGAAAAACTACTTAAAATATGATAAAAACTTGGCCACCACGGAAACTATAACGGCCACCGACACCAAACTCCACACATTAACTTCCAGGACCCCGACATATTTATAAAAAATCATTAGAATATCGTGATATTTAAAATATCTTTATCACGAAAAACTATTAAAAATACGATAAAAATTTGGCCACCACGGAAACTATAACGGCCATCGAAACCAAACGATGCACAAATATCAACCTCCAAATCCCCGGCATATTTACAAAAAATCATTAAAATATCTCGATATTTAATATATCTTTATCACGAAAAACTATTAAAAATATGATAAAAACTTGGCCACCACGGATACTATAACGGCCACAGACACCAAACTAGACACAAATATCAACCTCCAGGACCCCGACATATTTATAAAAAATCATTAAAATATCCTGATATTTAATATATCTTTATCACGAAAAACTATTAAAAATATGATAAAAACTTGGCCACCACGGAAACTATAACGGCCACCGAAACCAAACGATGCACAAATATCAACTTCCAAATCCCCGACATATTTGCAAAAAATCATTGAAATATCGTGATATTTAATATATCTTTATCACGAAAAACTATTAAAAATATGATAAAAACTTGGCCACCACGGAAACTATAATGGCCACCGACACCAAACTCCACACAAATATCAATCTCCAGGGCCCCGACATATTTGCAAAAAATCATTAAAATATCTTGATATTTAATATATCTTTATCACGAAAAAATATTAAAAATATGATAAAAACTTGGCCACCACGGAAACTATAATGGCCACCGACACCAAACTCTACACAAATATTAACCTTCAAGACCCCGACATATTTACAAAGAATCATTAAAATATCTTTATATTTAATATATCTTTATCACGAAAAACTATTAAAAATGTGATAAAAAATTTGCCACCACGGAAACTATAATGGCCACCGACACCAAACTCCACACGAATAACAAACTCCAAGACCCCGACATATTTGCAAAAAATCATTAAAATATCGTGATGTTTAATATATCTTTATCACGAAAATCTATTAAAAATATGATAAAAACTTGCCCACCACGGAAACTATAATGGCCACCGACACCAAACTCCACACAAATATCAACCTCCAGGACCTCGACATATTTCCAAAAAATCATCAGAATATCGTGATATTCAATATATCTTTATCAGGAAAAACTATTAAAAATATGATAAAAACTCGGCCACCACGGAAACTATAATGGCCACCGACACCAAACTCTACACAAATATCAACCTCCAGGACCCCAACACATTTGCAAAAAAATATTAAAATATCGTGTTATTTAATATATCTTTATCACGAAAAACTATTAAAAATATGATAAAAACTTGGCCACCACGGAAACTATAACGGCCAACAAAACCAAACGACGCACAAATATCAAACTCCAGGACCCCGACATATTTGCAAAAAATCATTAAAATATCGTGATACTTAATATATCTTTATCACGAAAAACTATTAAAAATATGATAAAAAATTGGCCACCACGGAAACTATAACGGCCAACAACACCAAACGACGCACAAATATCAACTTCCAGGACCCCAATATATTTACTTAAAATCATTAAAATATCTCGATATTTAATATATCTTTATCACGAAAAACTATTAAAAATATGATAAAAACTTGGCCACCACGGAAACTATAACGGCCACAGACACCAAACTCCACACAAATATCAACCTCCAGGTCCCCGTCATATTTATAAAAAATCATTAAAATATCGTGATATTTAATATATCTTTATCACGAAAAACTATTAAAAATATGATAAAAACTTGGCCACCACGGAAACTATAATGGCCACAGACACCAAACTCCATACAAATATCAACTTCCAGGACCCCGAAATATTTACAGAAAAAACATTAAAATATCGTGATATTTAATATATATCACGAAAACCTATTAAAAATATGATAAAAACTTGGCCACCACGGAAACTATAATGGCCACCAGCACCAAACTCCACACAAATATCAACCTCCAGGACCCCGCTACATTTACAAAAAATCATTAAAATATTTGGTCGGTGGTCATTATAGTTTCCGTGGTGGCCAAGTTTTTATCATATTTTTAATAGTTTTTCGTGATAAAGATATATTAAATATCACGATATTTTAATGATTTTTTGTAAATATGTCGGGGTTTTGGAGGTTGATATTTGTGTGGAGTTTGGTGTCGGTGGCCATTATAGTTTCCGTGGTGGCCAAGTTTTTATCATATTTTTAATACTTTTTCATGATAAAGATATAATAAATA
This sequence comes from Thermobia domestica, assembly GCF_964235325.1. NCBI lineage: Eukaryota > Metazoa > Arthropoda > Insecta > Zygentoma > Lepismatidae > Thermobia > Thermobia domestica. Next base: position 267,352,058 of record NC_137460.1, on the reverse strand, counting down.
TTACGATATTTTAATGATTTTTTGTAAATTTGTCGGGGTTCTGGAGTTTGATATTTGTGCGTCGTTTGGTGTTGTTGGCCGTTATAGTTTTCGTGGTGGCCAAGTTTTTATCATATTTTTAATACTTTTTCATGATAAAGATATATTAAATATCACGATATTTTAATGATTTTTTGTAAATGTGTCGGGGTCCCGGAGATTGATATTTGTGTGGAGTTTGGTGTCGGTGGCCATTATAGTTTCCGTGGTGGACAAGTTTTTATCATATTTTTAATACTTTTTCATGATAAAGATATATTAAATATCACGATATTTTAATGATTTTTTGTAAATTTGTCGGGGTTTTGGAGGTTGATATTTGTGTGGAGTTTGGTGTCGGTGGCCATTATAGTTTCCGTGGTGGCCAAGTTTTTATCATATTTTTAATACTTTTTCATGATAAAGATATATTAAATATTACGATATTTTAATGATTTTTTGTAAATTTGTCGGGGTTTTGGAGGTTGATATTTGTGTGGAGTTTGGTGTTGTTGGCCGTTATAGTTTTCGTGGTGGCCAAGTTTTTATCATATTTTTAATACTTTTTCATGATAAAGATATATTAAATATTACGATATTTTAATGATTTTTTGTAAATTTGTCGGGGTTCTGGAGTTTGATATTTGTGCGTCGTTTGGTGTTGTTGGCCGTTATAGTTTTCGTGGTGGCCAAGTTTTTATCATATTTTTAATACTTTTTCATGATAAAGATATATTAAATATCACGATATTTTAATGATTTTTTGTAAATATGTCGGGATCCTGGAGGTTGATATTTGTGTGGAGTTTGGTGTCGGTGGCCATTATAGTTTCCGTGGTGGACAAGTTTTTATCATATTTTTAATAGTTTTTCGTGATAAAGATATATTAAATATCACGTTATTTTAATATTTTTTTGCAAATTTGTCGGGGTCCCGGAGATTGATATTTGTGTCGAGTTTGGTGTCGGTGGCCATTATGGTTTCCGTGGTGGCCAAGTTTTTATCATATTTTTAATAGTTTTTCGTGATAAAGATATATTAAATATCACGATATTTTAATGATTTTTTGTAAATATGTCGGGGTTTTGGAGTTTGATATTTGTGTGGAGTTCGGTGTCGGTGGCCATTATAGTTTCCGTGGTGGCCAAGTTTTTATCATATTTTTAATACTTTTTCATGATAAAGATATATTAAATATTACGATATTTTAATGATTTTTCGTAAATATGTCGGGGAATTGGAGTTTGATATTTGTGTGGAGTTTGGTGTCAGTGGTCATTATAGTTTCCGTGGTGGCCAAGTTTTTATAATATTTTCAATAGTTTTTCGTGATAAAGATATATTAAATATCACGATATTTTAGTGATTTTTTGTAAATACGTCGGGGTCCTGGAGATTGATATTTGCGTTGAGTTTGGTGTCGGTGGCCATTATAGTTTCCGTGGTGGCCAAGTTTTTATCATATTTTTAATACTTTTTCATGATAAAGATATATTAAATATCACGATATATTGATGATTTTTTGTAAATATGTCGGGGTCCTGGAGGTTGATATTTGTGTTGAGTTTGGTGTCGGTGGCGATTATAGTTTCCGTGGTCGCCAAGTTTTTATCATATTTTTAATAGCTTTTCGTGATTAAGATATATTAAGTATCACGATATATTAATGATTTTTTTGTAAATTTTTCGGGGTCCTGGAAGTTGATATTTGTGTGGAGTTTGGTGTCGGTGGCCGTTACAGTTTCCGTGGTGGCCAAGTTTCTATCATATTTTTAATAGTTTTTCGTGATAAAGATATATTAAATATCACGATATTTTAATGATTTTTTGTATATATTTCGGGGTTTTGGAGATTGATATTTGTGTGGAGCTTGGTGTCGGTGGCCATTACAGTTTCCGTGGTGGCCAAGTTTTTATCATATTTTTAATAGTTTTTCGTGATAAAGATATATTAAATATCACGATATTTAGTGATTTTTTGTAAATATGTCGGGGTCCTGGAGCTTGATACTTGTGTGGATTTTGGTGTCGGTGGCCATTATAGTTTCCGTGGTGGCCAAGTTTTTATCATATTTTTAATAGTTTTTCGTGATAAAGATATATTAAATATCACGTTATTTTAATAATTTTTCGCAAATTTGTCGGGGTCCTGGATATTGATATTTGTGTGGAGATTGGTGTCGGTGGCCATTATAGTTTCCGTGGTGGCCAAGTTTTTATCATATTTTTAATAGTTTTTCGTGATAAAGATATATTAAATATCACGATATTTTAATGTTTTTTTGTAAATATGTCGGGGTCCTGGAGGTTGATATTTGTGTGGAGTTTGGTGTCGGTGGCCATTATAGTTTCCGTGGTTCCCAAGTTTTTATCATATTTTTAATAGTTTTTTCGTGATAAAGATATATTAAATATCACGATATTTTAATGGTTTTTTCGTAAATACGTCGGGGTCCTGGAGATTGATATTTGTGTGGAGTTTGGTGTCGGTGGCCTTTATAGTCTCCGTGGTGGCCAAGTTTTTATCATATTTTTAATAGTTTTTCGTGATAAAGATATATTAAATATCACGATATTTTAATGATTTTTTGTAAATATGTCGGAGTCCTGGAGGTTGATATTTGTGTTGAGTTTGGTGTCGGTGGTCATTATAGTTTCCGTGGTGGCCAAGTTTATATCATATTTTTAATTGTTTTTCGTGATAAAGATATATTAAATATCACGATATTTTAATGATTTTTTGTAAATATGTCGGGGTTCTGGAGTCTGATATTTGTGCGTCGTTTGGTGTTGTTGGCCGTTATAGTTTTCGTGGTGGCCAAGTTTTTATCATATTTTTAATAGTTTTTCGTGATAAAGATGTATTAAATATCACGATATTTTAACGATTTTTTGTAAATATGTTGGGGTCCTGCAGGTTGATATTTGTGTGGAGTTTGGTGTCGGTGGCCATTATAGTTTCCGTGGTGGCCAAGTTTTTATCATATTTTTAATAGTTTTTCGTGATAAAGATATATTAAATATCACGATATTTTAATGATTTTTTGTAAATCTGTCGGGGTCCTGGAGTTTGATATTTGTGTGGATTTTGGTGGCGGTGGCCATTATAGTTTCCGTGGTGGCCAAGTTTTTATCATATTTTTAATACTTTTTCATGATAAAGATATATTAAATATCACGATATTTTAATGATTTTTTGTAAATATGTCGGGATCCTGGAGGTTGATATTTGTGTGGAGTTTGGTGTCGGTGGCCATTATAGGTTCCGTGGTGGACAAGTTTTTATCATATTTTTAATAGTTTTTCGTGATAAAGATATATTAAATATCACGTTAATTTAATATTTTTTTGCAAATTTGTCGGGGTCCCGGAGATTGATATTTGTGTCGAGTTTGGTGTCGGTGGCCATTATAGTTTCCGTGGTGGCCAAGTTTTTATCATATTTTTGATAGTTTTTCGTGATAAAGATATATTAAATATCACGATATTTTAATGTTTTTTTGTAAATATGTCGGAGTCCTGGAGGTTGATATTTGTGTTGAGTTTGGTGTCGGTGGTCATTATAGTTTCCGTGGTGGCCAAGTTTTTATCATATTTTTAATAGTTTTTCGTGATAAAGATATATTAAATATCACGATATTTTAATGATTTTTTGTAAATACGTCAGGGTCCTGGAGATTGATATTTGTGTGGAGTTTGGTGTCGGTGGCCTTTATAGTTTCCGTGGTGGCCAAGTTTCTATCATGTTTTTAATAGTTTTTCGTGATAAAGATATATTAAATATCACGATATTTTTATGTTTTTTTGTAAATATGTCGGGGTCCTGGAGATTGATATTTGTGTGGAGTTTTGTGTCGGTGGCATTTATAGTTTTCGTGGTGGCCAAGTTTTTATCATTTTTTTAATAGTTTTTCGTGATAAAGATATATTAAATATCACGATATTTTAATGATTTTTTACAAATATTTCGGAGTCGTGGAAGGTAATAGTTGTGTGGAGTTTGGTGTCGGTGCCTATTATAGTTTCCGTGGTGGCCAAGTTTTTATCATATTTTTAATTGTTTTTTTTGATAAAGATATATTAAATATCACGATATTTTAATGATTTTTTGTAAATATTTCGGGGTCTTGGAGGTTGATATTTTTGTAGAGCTTGGTGTCGGTGGCCATTATAGTTTCCGTGGTGGCCAAGTTTTTATCATATTTTTAATAGTTTTTCGTGATAAAGATATATTAAATATCACGATATTTTAATGATTTTTTACAAATATTTTGGAGTCCTGGAAGTTAATAGTTGTGTGGAGTTTGGTGTCGGTGCCTATTATAGTTTCCGTGGTGGCCAAGTTTTTATCATATTTTCAATAGTTTTTCGTGATAAAGATATATTAAATATCACGATATTTTACTGATTTTTTGTAAATATGTCGGGGTCCTGGAAGTTGATATTTGTGTGGAGTTTGGTGTCGGTGGCCGTTACAGTTTCCGTGGTGGCCAAGTTTCTATCATATTTTTAATAGTTTTTCGTGATAAAGATATATTAAATATCACGATATTTTAATGATTTTTTGTATATATTTCGGGGTCTTGGAGGTTGATATTTGTGTGGAGCTTGGTGTCGGTGGCCATTATAGTTTCCGTGGTGGCCAAGTTTTTATCATATTTTTAATGGTTTTTCGTGATAAAGATATATGAAATATCACGATATTTAGTGATTTTTTGTAAATATGTCGGGGTCCTGGAGCTTGATATTTGTGTGGATTTTGGTGTCGGTGGTCATTATAGTTTCCGTGGTGGCCAAGTTTTTATCATATTTTTAATAGTTTTTCGTGATAAAGATATATTAAATATCACGTTTTTTTAATAATTTTTCGCAAATTTGTCGGGGTCCTGGATATTGATATTTGTGTGGAGATTGGTGTCGGTGGCCATTATAGTTTCCGTGGTGGCCAAGTTTTTATCATATTTTTAATAGTTTTTCGTGATAAAGATATATTAAATATCACGATATTTTAATGTTTTTTTGTAAATATGTCGTGGTCCTGGAGGTTGATATTTGTGTGCAGTTTGGTGTCGGTGGCCATTATAGTTTCCGTGGTGGCCAAGTTTTTATCATATTTTTAATAGTTTTTCGTGATAAAGATATATTAAATATCACGATATTTTAATGATTTTTTGTAAATATGTCGGGGTTCTTGAGTTTGATATTTGTGCGTCGTTTGGTGTTGTTGGTCGTTATAGTTTTCGTGGTGGCCAAGTTTTTATCATATTTTTAATAGTTTTTCGTGATAATGATGTATTAAATATCACGATATTTTAACGATTTTTTGTAAATATGTTGGGGTCCTGCAGGTTGATATTTGTGTGGAGTTTGGTGTCGGTGGCCATTATAGTTTCCGTGGTGGCCAAGTTTTTATCATATTTTTAATAGTTTTTCGTGATAAAGATATATTAAATATCACGATATTTTAATGATTTTTTGTAAATATGTCGAGGACCTGGAGTTTGATATTTGTGTGGATTTTGGTGGCGGTGGCCATTATAGTTTCCGTGGTGGCCAAGTTTTTATCATATTTTTAATACTTTTTCATGATAAAGATATATTAAATATCACGATATTTTAATGATTTTTTGTAAATATGTCGGGATCCTGGAGGTTGATATTTGTGTGGAGTTTGGTGTCGGTGGCCATTATAGTTTCCGTGGTGGACAAGTTTTTATCATATTTTTAATAGTTTTTCGTGATAAAGATATATTAAATATCACGTTATTTTAATATTTTTTTGCAAATTTGTCGGGGTCCCGGAGATTGATATTTGTGTCGAGTTTGGTGTCGGTGGCCATTATAGTTTCCGTGGTGGCCAAGTTTTTATCATATTTTTAATAGTTTTTCGTGATAAAGCTATATTAAATATCACGATATTTTAATGATTTTTTGAAAATGTGTCGGAGTCCTGGAGGTTGATATTTGTGTTGAGTTTGGTGTCGGTGGTCATTATAGTTTCCGTGGTGGCCAAGTTTTTATCATATTTTTAATAGTTTTTCGTGATAAAGATATATTAAATATCACGATATTTTAATGATTTTTTGTAAATATGTCGGGGTTTTGGAGGTTGATATTTGTGTGGAGTTTGGTGTCGGTGGCCATTATAGTTTCTGTGGTGGCCAAGTTTTTATCATATTTTTAATACTTTTTCATGATAAAGATATATTAAATATTACGATATTTTAATGATTTTTTGTAAATCTGTCGGGGTTCTGAAGTTTGATATTTGTGCGTCGTTTGGTGTTGTTGGCCGTTATAGTTTTCGTGGTGGCCAAGTTTTTATCATATTTTTAATAGTTTTTCGTGATAAAGATATATTAAATATCACGATATTTTAATGATTTTTTGTAAATATGTCGGGGTCCTGGAGATTGATATTTGTGTGGAGTTTGGTGTTGGTGGCCATTATAGTTTCCGTGGTGGCCAAGTTTTTATCATATTTTTAATAGTTTTTCGTGATAAAGATATATTACATATAACGTTATTTTAATATTTTTTTGCAAATTTGTCGGGGTCCCGGAGATTGATATTTGTGTGGAGTTTGGTGTCGGTGGCCATTATAGTTTCCGTGGTGGCCAAGTTTTTATCATATTTTTAATAGTTTTTCGTGATAAAGATATATTAAATATCACGATATTTTAATGTTTTTTTGTAAATATGTCGGGGTCCTGGAGGTTGATATTTGTGTGGAGTTTGGTGTCGGTGGCCATTATAGTTTCCGTGGTGGCCAAGTTTTTATCATATTTTTAATACTTTTTCATGATAAAGATATATTAAATATTACGATATTTTAATGATTTTTTGTAAATATGTCGGGGTTCTGGAGTTTGATATTTGTGCGTCGTTTGGTGTTGTTGGCCGTTATAGTTTTCGTGGTGGCCAAGTTTTTATCATATTTTTAATAGTTTTTCGTGATAAAGAAATTTAAAATATCACGATATTTTAATGATTTTTTGTAAATATGTCGGGGTCCTGGAGATTGATATTTGTGTGGAGTTTGGTGTTGGTGGCCATTATAGTTTCCGTGGTGGCCAAGTTTTAATCATATTTTTAATAGTTTTTCGTGGTAAAGATATATTAAATATCACGATATTTTAATGATTTTTTGTAAATATGTCGGGGAACTGGAGTTTGATATTTGTGTGGATTTTGGTGTCGGTGGCCATTATAGTTTCCGTGGTGGCCAAGTTTTTATCATATTTTTAATAGTTTTTCGTGATAAAGATATATTAAATATCACGATATTTTAATGATTTTTTGCAAATATGTCGGGGTCCTGGAGAGTGATATTTGTGTGGAGTTTGGTGTTGGTGGCCATTATAGTTTTCGTGGTGGCCAAGTTTTTATCATATTTTTAATAGTTTTTCGTGATAAAGATATATTAAATATCACGATATTTTAATGATTTTTTGTAAATATGTCGGGGTCCTGGAGTTTGATATTTGTGTGGATTTTGGTTGCGGTGGCCATTATAGTTTCCGTGGTGGCCAAGTTTTTATCATATTTTTAATACTTTTTCATGATAAAGATATATTAAATATCACGATATTTTAATGATTTTTTGTAAATATGTCGGGATCCTGGAGGTTGATATTTGTGTGGAGTTTGGTGTCGGTGGCCATTATAGTTTCCGTGGTGGACAAGTTTTTATCATATTTTTAATAGTTTTTCGTGATAAAGATATATTAAATATCACGTTATTTTAATATTTTTTTGCAAATTTGTCGGGGTCCCGGAGATTGATATTTGTGTCGAGTTTGGTGTCGGTGGCCATTATAGTTTCCGTGGTGGCCAAGTTTTTATCATATTTCTAATAGTTTTTCGTGATAAAGATATATTAAATATCACGATATTTTAATGATTTTTTGTAAATATGTCGGAGTCCTGGAGGTTGATATTTGTGTTGAGTTTGGTGTCGGTGGTCATTATAGTTTCCGTGGTGGCCAAGTTTTTATCATATTTTTAATAGTTTTTCGTGATAAAGATATATTAAATATCACGATATTTTAATGATTTTTTGTAAATATGTCGGGGTTTTGGAGGTTGATATTTGTGTGGAGTTTGGTGTCGGTGGCCATTATAGTTTCCGTGGTGGCCAAGTTTTTATAATATTTTTAATACTTTTTCATGATAAAGATATATTAAATATTACGATATTTTAATGATTTTTTGTAAATCTGTCGGGGTTCTGGAGTTTGATATTTGTGCGTCGTTTGGTGTTGTTGGCCGTTATAGTTTTCGTGGTGGCCAAGTTTTTATCATATTTTTAATAGTTTTTCGTGATAAAGATATATTAAATATCACGATATTTTAATGATTTTTTGTAAATATGTCGGGGTCCTAGAGATTGATATTTGTGTGGAGTTTGGTGTTGGTGGCCATTATAGTTTCCGTGGTGGCCAAGTTTTTATCATATTTTTAATAGTTTATCGTGATAAAGATATATTAAATATCACGTTATTTTAATATTTTTTTGCAAATTTGTCGGGGTCCCGGAGATTGATATTTGTGTGGATTTTGGTGTCGGTGGCCATTATAGTTTCCGTGGTGGCCAAGTTTTTATCATATTTTTAATAGTTTTTCGTGATAAAGATATATTAAATATCACGATATTTTAATGTTTTTTTGTAAATATGTCGGGGTCCTGAAGGTTGATATTTGTGTGGAGTTTGGTGTCGATAGCTGTTGTAGTTTTGCCGGTGGCCAGAGAAATGTGTTGGTCAGTAAATTAGACACACCCCCCGTATTGTTAATTACCCGGACAGGTAAAACCTATGACTGTATCATTATTAAAAAAGAATGGAGAATGAAAAGTAAAGGTATTGTTTGTTCATCTGAAAATACATAGTAGATCCAACAACTCTGTCGAGTAACTTGACGCTTTTTTTCTTTTTCTGTTTTCTTTTTTTAAAGTCCAAGTTTCAGCGGATGTTACGGTGTAACATTAGGCTGGCCTAGGAACCATAATCAAGCCGCCACTGATTTATTTCAGCCAGTACTGACATGAAGTGACCCTACTCTTTTGGGAAAATCGGTAGAGGATCGTTATTGAAATTTGGTTCTTGTAGGCACCAGGCCAACGTGATTGTTATTTTTTATTGTCTTTTTAATTCTCCCACACCTTTGGAAAAGGTAACAGAGCAAGCCACGATGAAAGGATTGACGTAAATAAGTAGCCGATGATAAACACGTATTAAATTATCAACAAACAATTCCCTGAAGTACGTGACGAAAAAAAAAATCAGAGCGTTTCTGAGATCTCTATTCTACGCAATTAAGAAAATTACGGAATTGAGTTCTCCTGAAGTATGACGCTCAGAATCATTCTAAATTCGTCAGTGTCCCTGCACATCTTAGATGTCTTGGGTTTCGTTATTTTTCCAAAGGAAGGGAATGACAGTGTTTGATAAAATTGTGCAGCTTTATCTCAAAACCAAAAAACTAAGAACGGCTTCTGCCGACCCAGTTCCTGAGTGGGTGATCTTACGTCAGACGGCGCATATAAAAATTAGAAAAGGAAATTCTCGGGGTGATTTTTGGGGCTAGTATTGTGTTGTGCTCGCTTGTGCGGGTCTTGGTTCAACGTCGACGCGCGGAATGTCAGTCAACACTTCGTGTAGAAGTTACTCCAGGTATGTAAGAAATGAATCTTTAATACTTTCTACTAAATGGCAAAGAAGGTGTAGATATGAAGGTTCGGAGGCTGAAACATTGGACTTTAACAACTTTCCGTCATTCAGATCATTAACTCTAGCCTAGTAAATTATTTGTTTTATATACTCACCTTTTTTTCTGACGTAGTTAGACTACCATACAGTCGTGAGATAGCCGATGAAATAAAGGGTATTCAATTTGGTGTTTAATATTATAAAAATAATCTACATAAATGGTTAAAATATGTTATCGAAGACGACTCTTGTAAATTTTAACGAAATGCTGATCTATTTTTTTTTTTTAATCCTTAGTTTTGTATATTTTTTTGTATAAATCATTTTAACTATCTTGTAATAAATTTACTAGCTTAAAAGGATTATTTCATTTTTTTTTCATGGGTTACTGTTTTAAGAGTTAATGACCACTAACAGCTGTTTAGGGGATCAGTCGATAGACATATTATACTACTCGATCCAGTTAGTGTATTTTAGCTAACGTCCCCGTTTTCTTTATAAGTATCCTGTGAACTTGGCGCTGATGACAGAAGGGTTTTCTCGAGGCTGTATAGACAGCTGACTACTCACTATCTTATCCAAGGGACATGATACTGGGACTTGCTTAAGCAAGTACTGAATTAGAGTGTGAGACGCTGTCGTAAACGAAAGGTGTGTCGGAATCGAGCCCTCTCGTAAGAGTCTCACTTCCCTTCCATCTTACTCTTCCGACACCTACTCAGTGTGCATTCTCAACAATATAAGACTTGCTTAAGGAAGATTCGCCTAGAGGAACCGTCTGGGACCAACCTATGGCATCATGGGAATCTAATACCCATATTTGGTAAAGTAAGTATGTTTCTTTTCAGGATCCTTCTAGGAACCACATAACTAGTGTTCTGCATACTACGTAGTAACTAAATTAGGGTCGCCACTTGACTCTTGCCAACTGCCTCAGATTTTAGTGTATAATGCAGTGTGCCCATACACACACAAATATATATCGTAATAATATATATATATATATATATATATATATATATATATATATATATATAGAGAGAGAGAGAGAGAGAGAGAGAGAGAGAGATAAGATATATATATATATATATATATATATATATATATATATATATATATATATATATATATGTAGCATATATTACTAGACGAATGTATTAATTGCAGCATACGCCAAAGTAATTCAATTTATGCTTAGGCTTCAAAGGTTTCACTGAAAAATATTTCATGTGCAGATGTTACTTATTTGTTAGTTACATATTTTACTTTTAATAAGTTTAATTTATAATCATATAGGTCTAATATGAAAACAGCAACGAAATTACACAATGCAACGTAAAATAAGTTAAACGTAATAAATATATCATTTTTGGTATGGCAAATAGCTGCCCCCCCGAAAATGTATCTGCCCCTCCTTTGCCCCCCTAAGAACTTAAAACTGGCGTCGTCACTGTCAATATACACTCTCAATAAGAATAATTCCAAGACTTCAAAAATTAACGTGTGTAGAAGTTATGTTTTCGCAGAAGAAAAATATACTAAAGAACACTAAATGAATAGGTATTCATCAAAGATATTCTTATAAGTCTTGCGATATCAAGTTGACAAAACATTTTTCAATAGTACTACGAAAACTTGTGATTTGTGATTTTGTTACATAAAGGATACGTTTTCATCGTATACCTGCAATTACCATCTTTTGAATTTAAAATGAATGAAGAAACTGATAGAAGAGATCTAATGTACTCCAGAATTTAAGGCGTCGCACAAACTCATCTTTATTCAGCAGTGAAAGTGAAATATTTCCCATGAACATTTATCATTGTTTGCGTTATCGCATCCGCCGATCGCGAATATCGTACGCGTTAAGGGTATCGTCCGTAAAATAAATGTTCCAGTGTGTAGAAATGAAAAATCTGATGATAAGTCAAAGGTGTTGTGTGTTAGTGCCTATATGTAAATATTTCATTTTCATAGAAGATAAATCCAAAATATAAGTGTTTTACAAAATATTTCTTTTCTTTCTAATATTCGTTGAAATTAATATTAATAACGTCATAGTGTGTGATTTTACATTTTTCTTTCTTAGTGAACGAAGGATACTAAATTCTAAATATGTGTGCAGCTTAAAGTAGGAAGTCACGAGGTAAGGTATCTTTGAAGCAGTGAAGTACAAATGTTTACTTTCGTCCCCCACTGCTCGTCTGGTGTTAACTTCATGTCCGTCCCACCTTGTATTCTTTTACAGGTATTAAGGAGTATACCTTTGGGTTGACGCAACAGCGACGGTGGGCACACGGCATATGCCTCTAGTATTTATAACGCCCGAATCCTCAGACCGTGGGAATGGAGTTATTTGTTTTGTTACCAGTTCCTTACTGGATGCCATTAATTTTTGCAATTGAATGATGTTACAAAGAAGACTTCTAAAGAGATCCAAGGTTCGGATCCCGATAATATTATAAGTTAGTCTTCTCAAACTGGAACTGGTAAATATCGAATCTCAATCCCATCATAACGTAAGTATAATTATAAATTACCGTTCGGAAAGAAAATGTACAGGTGATCTTTTTCGGAAAGGAATTCGTTAACTACTTTTTCGATATCTATGTATTGCCTTTTTAAAGTAAGATCCTATACTCAAACACAAATCATGTCTTTCAAAGCTGCAATGAAAAACGAAACGAATCGTCGTATACATGTTACGTTTTTGAAGAGAAAAAGAGCAAAACATTGATTGCACAAACGTATAACGGTATCATTTGCATGCAATTTATAACTTATAAAACGTGTTGGCTTGAGAGATGAGGCGTTAGTGAACGGGTTTTCTGCTGCTGGTCCTACGCTCGATTCTCGTCCATTTTTGTTGCATTCTTCTTTTAGCTACACTGAGTTTGTACATTCCAGATCTTCAAGCTTGGATCAAATTTAATACCAGTTAGTGAACTAAATGTAGCTTACTACTACTACTTACTAATATTATTTTCAAATACTAGTAAGGTGCGAAGCATAAAATAAATCTTGGGTATTGTTAATCAGACAAGTGATGCGTCTTCTGTGTAGAGTCATCTCTATGTGATGATGGGAACCGAGGAAGCTAAACTGAGCACAAAGTGATTACTGTGCAGGATATGATGGATGAAAGAGTGGAAGATGCTAATGAATAACATAATCAGATATAACCTTCAGCCCCAGATTAGCCCCAATTCATGACTTCTTGAATTATTTGTAAACAACTGCTACAACAGTTTTCTTAATTGGTATGTTACCAAGTTTGCATGAGACACTTGTCGGCTTCCGGCGAAGACGTGGATTTCGTATGTATATTCCTAAAAGACCTTCAAAATATGGAATTAAAATTTTTAGTCTTGTTGGGGAAACATTATACTACACAACAAATATGAAAGTGTATGTGGGGACACAATCACAAGGTCCGTTCCAGATAGATAACAAACCTGAGGAAGTAGTGGAAAGATTATGTTAACCGATTTATGGTTCATTTCGCAAAGTGACCATTAACAATAATCGGTTTACAAGCTGCAATTTGGATAAATCAATGGAATGGGACAATTCGTTAAAACAAGAAAGAGTTGCCCCCGCGTTTGTGAATGCCAGAAGGAGGAAAGAATACAGTTGTGTATTTGATTTCCATTAGAACTGGACCATAGTCTCCTACGCATCTAAGAAAAATCGGTGTTTGGTGCTGATCTCAAGTATGCACAATCACGTCAAATTAGTCGATAGTAACGGAGATGACAGAAAGCCAGAGATCGTCACATTTTACAACGATACTAAAAGTGGGGTGGACACAGTAGACCAGATATGTACTGAATATGACGAAGACAGAAACACTACACGATTGCCAATGGCGTTATTTTATCACTTCTAAAATGCAGAACCAATCAATGAGAATGTTAAACATTCAGCGAACACAGCGACTAAATTCCAACAGCGAAAATACATAAAACAACTGGGAAAAGTTTGATTGAAACAGAGAGCACTGAATAAACGAAATCCCACAGAGCTTCGAAAATCGGAGGCAAAGTCGTTTGGATTGAGTCTAGAAGAAGATGCTCCTGTCCCTCCTCAAGTAAGAAAGCGAGGACGATTTTACATGTATAAACACAGTAAGAGCAAATATTTTGCCGAAAGCGCTGAAAGTGAATTTGCTTCAGTCACGCAAAATTGATGTGTGGAGACTGCTGCAGAATTGAAACGTGAATTTTCCTATGTGTAGTGCACTGCTATTAGGTGAAATCCTGGTTTACATGTTTCTAGTTAATAAATATTTTATTTTAATTTCCGGTATTTTACCAATAAAATAGTCACAAGCGTATCGAACTTAATTATAACAAGAAAGATATTGCTTCTATAAAAATGAATATACAGTTTTGCTTAAAGCGTATCCACTATCTGGTGTTCGTATTTAATATTGTAAATATAATAAAAAATTAAATCCTAGTTCACATCTTATCAGGCAAAAATATTCCTGTGTTCAGGAGGCAAAATGTTACCATTCATGAAATTTTCTTTCACGTTACCACTGTAGGGTTAAGAACGATGAATTTCACGAGGGTAAATTGTACTGACACAGCGTAAACATTAAGGACAATAGGTATGCTGATAGCGATTTGGTGTGGGATCTAAAGTGAGGTACTAGATATTGCACGAATAAAGGGTGTTCAGTTTGGAAGCGTTTGTTGATATAGGTGAGATTTAGTTTTTTGGATATAGTACTGTAATATGGGGAAAGTTATGCGTTGGTGTAGCTCCAGAGTGGGACTAGGTAATCGGACAAGGAAAACTCTGTGGAAAATTTTGGTTGGAGGATCAAAAGTTTTTGATAAATTTTGGATGATGCGGTTATCCCAACCTTAAATCTGTATGTTAAATTTGGCAGTAAGAAATCGTTGTATGTACTTAGGATCGTCTATGCATAATGTTCTAAAAGATGGCATCAAACCGTAGAAAAGTTAAAGTTCGTGCTCCTGCTTCGGGAAAAATATATTGTGCTATCTCTGTGCTTTATCAATTCCATCGTAAACCCAGTAGTAAGGTTACGGCTAGAGTCTGCGTTTGACAGTAGCTCCAGCTAGAAATGCAGTGAAATACCGTTATCATTTATTGCTACAGAACACTCAATTAATATAATTTACAATGTTCAACACAGATGGGAAGAAAAGAGTGACTAGGACAACATGATCCCACGCTAGAGAAGTGTGCCAAATCAGGTGCTCCATATTCTGCGTTTAATGTGGTGATGTACAGAAGAATGCTGATCAAAAGTGCAGTGAACAGTAAACCACGTTTAAACTATACTACCAAAATATAAAAAGCATGAAATCAATTTTACGGACTGTGCTATGAATACTAGTTAGTTGCTGGAATACATTGAAACATGTCTGAAAGTATCGGTAAGTAACAGTGGAATGACGTTTCTCAACCAATTCTCTACATAGATAAACGACCGCAAGACCACAGGTGTGGGTTGTTTGTAGTATTAAAATAAATTGGGCAGCAGAGCACAGAACGATCTCGTACGTGAATGTGAATTTATTTAAGCGGAGGTAAATCTGTTCAAAAACAAACTTCGTAGTGTATTTCTTTAGACCATATACGAACAGACCTCAAAGTTTAATTGAAACATGCCACGAATCATTTCCAAATGTTGTCACACGGAGACAAAACTGCTCATTTTGGTGACTATAGCTTGGGCTTACATATGGATCTACAGTAAACATGGGATAACATCACACAAATGACATTCCTTTGTCGAACATTCTAGTCAAGCACTCGACTTGGGATTGTACGATTTTCATAACGCGCGTAAAAATAGCTGCTTAAATTATGTCATGTCTATTTTTCCGATAGAATCCGTCATCTCATATTAAGAGTTCCTTCTCCCAGACCGCGAGTTGCCCGTTTCCTATATTACTCCCAACCCCACAAGCCAGCAGTCCAACTCAAAAAGAAAGTTTGTACCTGACTAAAGGAAGGCCCTTTTTGGGTTAAATTTGTAAAGTGCAACAGGTGATACAGTGGACACTTTTAGTAGATGGAAAAATAGAAGAGGCACTGTGTTCTTCCCCTCATGTTTTTAATGCAACAATAAATACTTTGTACTGTTCAAAAAAGGAAAAACAATGAAATTTCCAATGAGGTACGGCGAACAGAGTCACCACACATTACGAAATAAAAAAAAACTTTGGGAACTCTGTTGTGCATTTCCAAATGAATACATATCTTAAAAGAATTTCTGATATAGGGCTTAATACAAAAAAGCTATTGAGATGCACCAAATACCTAGACACCAGCATCAACAACACTAAACAATTTTGGTATCTTATCAGATCTAGGTATAAAACTTCTAGCATATCTCTTGTAAAGTACAATGATATATCAGGTGCACAAGTTGAGGGAAGAACAGGAAATTTTAATGAATTCTTTTGTAATAAATTTTCAACAGCATAATCATCGTAATTCCGTGTTCAATCCGTTTACTCGTCCACTTTATCTCATTTAGCTATCACTTCTTATCTCATTTAGCTGAGAGCCTCTGACCAGGACAATATAAGTTAGGCCTTAGTTTGACATCATCTATTATTTCTTTTCCACTTTCGATCATTTTTAATAGATGTTTCAGGGAAACCTGTTTTCCCTCTTCTTAGAAAACAGCCCGTTAATCTCCCATTTCCAAATGAGGATTAAAAAGTTATGTATCATCCTAAAGCAATATCTCGCTACTCTGAAACATATTAATCCTTTGCGAGAAAATTATCAAAGACATTACTTCCTGTTCAGTACAATCAAAAAGTTGGTAGTGGACGAACAATCTGCCGTCAGAGGGAGCCAAAACGTGATCTTTTTGTTTCCCATTTACATAAAATTACGTAAACAAACGTTTCATTATTTTTCAGCTGCTGTTTCATTTTTAACTGCCCTAACATCAAAAATAATACAAGAAGACCATATCTGTACGAGTTAGCATTAGAACTAAAAAATGAAAACCCGAAAGCTCCTCCTAAAATATCAAATTTGCAAACAAGTTGCTGGTGTGCTTCGCACAATACAGAAAACAAACTACCGATGATGAACCAGTCTAACCAATCCGAGGAGATTTTTGCTACATCTGCGGATCAAGGAAAAACCACAGAACTCGCCTTGAATGTAATGATTGTGGAAAGAACGTGTTCAGAAAGCAGTCTACTATTACCACTATTTGCAATACATGCCAGCAATCTCAGAAAGAGGGCAATGACGTGGATGTTGATTAACTTTGAACCCGCATTGAGTCTACATATTGTGGAAAAACATATGCAAAAAGCACTCAATGATTACTGCTCCCTGCAATAAATATCAGCATTATAATAAGAAGGTCAGTGACATTAGATTACATGCTGTTCTTTTGTGTTTTGTTCAGTGTCTTCACTCATATTTAGCAGTGTTGAATTTAATTTAAACGTATACTTTTGATCAACAATGATTTGTCTTAATTTACTATACCTAAATGCTCCAAAACGTACACTTTGCATCATGCACAATGCTGAAAAATGTAAATAACTAATCACGGCCGAATTGCCGTCGTCGCGAGCGGAAAGGTGAATATACTTGAATAGACGTGAATACGTGTTTAACTTCAATATAACTTTTTATTTACAAACATGATTTTTCAGTATGTAGTTTCACATATCTTACAATGTCTTTCCACTCACAAAATATGGACTTCATGTAATCACTTTTCACAATTATGCACAGCCATCTTTTACCTGTATGAGATAGCATGTTTCTCCAAAATTGAACTTCGATTATACCACTCTTCATAGCCTTGACATAGGTAGTTCCTCCCCATCTGTATTAATATATCTGTTGCAAAATATAAACTTTTAATTAAGTCCTTTCTACACACGTAGAACGCTTTAGTTTTTTCCTTAGTGTTTACTATATTTCCTCCTGTGTTTCAACATGTGCATTGGAAAATGTGAGCTGCTTATAAATCTGCTATTCACCTGTGTGTTTTCATGTGTGTGAGAGTTTCATCTGTGTATAAAAATGTCCTGCTAAACTTGAATATAGACCAAATACTTTTCCAAACTTGTCGTATATGTGAAGTTTTCCACTTGTGTATATTAAATTTTGCCTTGCCAAGCTTGAACGTGAATCATATGACGCACTAGAATCAGAAATTGCTAGCTCATTATTGCTAGATTTTAAAGGATCACGCTTTAACACTAGAAGCACCAAGCGGTTTTTCAGACCGCTTCTAAATATACATATTGCCAGTTCTCATTTACTTTTTTCGACTAGTCGCTCATACTCTATGACTTTTATTTATTTGATATTCAATGTATTTACAAAAATTTGAATAAAAAATAGTGTTAGTGGAGGGAGTTTCAGCATGATATACCTAGAAGCACCGCATAAGAAGCGGTTTTTTAGACCGCATAATGTTAAGTAATGGGAAAATGAATGAAATTATTGTTGGTTATCGTGTTAATTTGTGGGTAACAGAAAAGGGATTTTTATATTTAAAAAAAATAAATATATTTTACGTAAAGGACACTAAGTAACAGTAGTATCAATTATATAACTTAATATTAATTTTTGTTTTTCTTTTACACATTTTTATCACAAATGATTTTCGAAAGCTCAGTGTTATAGCTTGCTCCCTCTGTTCACTAATTTGTGTCACCAACACACTAAAATTGGGTTTTCTGATTGCTTTTCCTCTCGTGTATCATGCTCTAGAAAGGCACTTTATTCCGCTTACCAAGTAATTTTATACATTTTACACGCTGTGGTGAAATGTGGCCTCAGTGTTTCAGACTACTTATTTACGTACTATAGGAATATTGTCGTGAATATTTGGTTATAGTAAGTTTTCTGCTGAAATGAAGCCTTTAGAATATCTTCTCACGCTTCAGGATTTGGAAAAACAGAATTTAAATCTGAAGATTTGGACCAATTATCAGGAGTAAACAGCGAACATTCCAATGATGATATTTTCTTACATGACGATGACAGTAATGATTTTTTTTAGTTTTACGTCCCACTTTATGCCGGTTAGGCTAAAGGAGACGGTGATTATGAGAAATGAATGATATGGTGGAATAAAGAAACTGGGAGAAAACGGGAGAATTCAGAGGAAACCCACGCACACGGTGTTTGTCCACCACAAAGTTCACTTTGAGGGGGATGTTATCGAACCCGGGACCCCAAGCATCAGAGGTGAACGATCTACCACTGAGCCACCGCGGCCCGACGACAGTAATGAACGTTCGGAAGATGATAGGATAACATTATATCTCCTATCCCCACAAGCGATTCTGTAACCACAGATGGACCAAAATGGATAACTACCTGCATATCAATAAGTACAGTATCCTACGCGAACAGCCTGGTCATTCGTCGTACGCAGTTCGACATGTATATTCATAACAATTACGTTACTTCGTTTCGTCTGTTTGTGGATAAAAGAATTCTGCGACACATACATAAGTTTACTGAAACGGAAGCTAACAAGTAACTGAGTGATAACAAATGGACTTTGAATGCAAGTAGTATTCCCATAAGAGACTTTTGGAGCAAACATTTTTCACTATTTTACAAACAAATAATGAGCAGGAACTGATTTTCTGGGATAATGTAGTTTATACGATTTGATGAAAAAAGTTGTAGATTTTAGAGACAAAAGAAAGGTAAATTTGCTCTGGCTTCTGATATATTGCATCCATGTAATATGACTAAAGCATTTTGGTGAAGGGCGATTAATATTTTATTGGTTTTGGCTTCAATATTTTGTAAACCTTTTTATATTAAATGCAAATAAACTTCAATTCCCAGTCTGGTGCTGTAGGTCATTCACACGTGCAAAGAAGTTAAAAAAGTCTGATCATAATTTAAAACTATGTCCAGTTAAATCATTCTTTTAAATAGGAAAGATAAAATTATGTTATGTAGCAATGTATCAAGGAAATAATAGCACTTCCTACTTCACGTTATGAGGTAATTATAAAAATGTATTGGTTGAACGGAAGAAATGACGCTACCAAAACTAGGAAGAGAAGGTAGGTGGACAAAAAAGAGTAGGGAACTGGAAGGAGTTTTGAAGTGACCATCTGACTAGAAGGATCGACATCAAAAAAATCTTGACTCGTCAAAGTCTGGGTGAGTACAATGCTGGTTACTATTTAATATCACACTTTATTATTCGACTTTGTCACAAAATTCGTTTAATTCTTATCCTATCCTCAAATTTCATTATGACAGTTATTATAAATTTTAACGTAAGGCCACAGCACCAGATTTGGGTAATTTTCTGATCTGATATCTCTAGTTTATTTCTACAATTATAACCATCCATTTTAACAAATTATTTGCTCTACGTAAAATTAAATGGTTAAGTTTATTATAAGAAAACTTTCCAAATTGACCCCATGCTAATATGGTTAATAATACATTGAGTTATGTGTGGATAAGATTGTATCTGTCAACGTCCGGATTTCGGTCCAATATGTTGGCATATGTTATGGTGGAATAAGCGCCGAATTTTGTGGCTAGCGCCCTTGTTAGAAACATGTTATAGGAGAGAACATAAATGATAGTGCAATTTTTCCGTTTAAAATATAGATATCGAACCCAAAGCCACACATATATGAGTAAGGAATCAAATCATGCAGAGAAAAATTACATGGGATATCAGATTTGTTATTATCCAGGATGGTGCTGATATATATGTTTGAATATGTGCATACCATTTCCTACAGAGAATTCTGTGGTAATTTACAACAAAGAAATATTACATATACATATAGATGCGTTTTGCGTTTATGATTGAGTTGCTTTTCATATGTCAGGCATTCTTAGGATATCGTATTCCAGTGCATTCTATCAGGAAATGTTCATGTAGACATTAGTGTGTGGAAGGTTATCTTGGAAAAACGAAGTTAGTTCAGTACAGAAATCACGTTCAAGAATTAAATATTTATTGTTATAAAACTTATGAGCAGACGTAGGGTAAAGTTAGGATCAGACAGGGCGACCCTCCATCTCGCTCCCATAATGTTTCTCAATTTAATTCTCAGTCAGGAACACCCAACCAAAATTCAAGACCTATTGTAAATGTGTATAGCAATGCCTTCCCTTTTCCCAAATATGATCCGAAAGAAATGACTATTCAGCAATTCTTTTCTGCATTTGACGATACTATAAAGCTAAACAAATTATCCCCAGATGAGGCTAGATTTAGTAATAACGTGTTTTTTCTGGAAAAGATAAAGAAATATTACGAGTTTTTATAAATAGGAAGCAGTTAAATCCTAAGTCATATGACACATTTAAGGAAGAAGTAAAGAAATGTTTCAAAATACCGAAAGAGAATGTAGATATTAATCGCCCTTCACCAAAATGCTTTAGTCATATTACAATATTATATCTCCTATCCCCACAAGCGATTCTGTAACCACAGATGGACCAAAATGGATAACTACCTACATATCAATAAGTACATTATCCTACGCGAACAGCCTGGTCATTCGTCGTACGCAGTTCGACATGTATATACATAACAATTACGTAACTGCGTTTCGTCTGTTTGTGAATAAAATAATTCTGCGACACATACATAAGTTTACTGAAACGGAAGCTAACAAGTAACTGATTGATAACAAATGGACTTTGAATGCAAGTAGTATTTCCATAAGAGACTTGTGGAGCAAACAACATTTTTCACTATTTTACAAACAAATAATGAGCAGGAACAGATTTTCTGGGATAATATAATTTATACGATTTGATGAAAAAAGTTGTAGATTTGAGAGACAAAAGAAAGGTAAATTTGCTCTGGCTTCTGATATATTGTATCGATTCATCGCCAATTGCTAGAGAAACTGCAAGCCTCATGAAAAGTACTAGCGATGAGCAACTATGTCCAACGAAAGTTCGTTGCAAGTTTATTCAACATATACCGAACAAGCCTGTTAAATTTGATTTAAAATTTTCATTATTGGTAGACACGATTTAGAAATATGTGCTTGTGAAAGCATCAAATTGTAAAGAATGTTCCATTTTACGTGGAAAATAAACCAAAGATATGGTGCCGTAACGTACAAAACTCACTGGCTGAATATTTTTATATATTAACTTTATATACTTATAATATAGAACATATATTTTGTATTTACGGTAATATAATAAAATATTGTAAAGTTTCATCGTCTACAGGGGCGACTGAAGAAAATTTACAAATGAGGGCCATCTCAGTGATTCCTTTATTACGTCTGGTATTTAATATTCGTGGTAACCTATATTGCATGTACTCCCATGCGCAAAAAAAATTGCGCGTATACTGTAACTGAAGATATTTTGCATTTATTCCATTTTCCTTACGTTTATGGATAAAATTCAGTTATTAGTATGTGGAGATAATAGGAAGCAATCCATCTAAGGAGAAATTTCCGAAAAATATAATAAAATAATAAAAATATAAGAAAAAAAAACAAAATTATGCTCGGTTTTGTGTATACTAGCAACGATGATTTCTAGGGATTTTTTCAGTAGCAGAGCATGATTACGGAGGGAATTCAGTAGGGGAGTCGAGGAGTTGGACCAAGGAATTGGATAGTGGACTAAAATGTTGCATTTATTGGTTAAAACCTAGTGTGTAGGTTGCCTGCAATATATAAATTAGCTTCTGTAACTAAGATGTCGTACGAAAATATAGAATTAAACAGAAAAACTCTTATCTTAAGGTTCGAAGCGATACGCACCATGGTTATAAAGATTATTTCTTTAAAAAGAGAAAGAGCCAACACAACGTAACCTCCGTGGTTAGGTGGATAGAGTGACAGACTCGTAGTTTATTATTTTGACACCACATCGAATCCCATTCCATTCCATTTTTTTTGTTTTTTACAAAACATAATTTTCATGTTAATAAGAACCGAAGCAATATAATAAGGACAACTTATAGATATTTTGCTGTAATGACGTATTTATCCAGGACTAGAGAACTATTGTTAATAGCAATTGTTTCTGTTCACGCTGTTGTATAGCTTCTCTCATCCTGTTTTCTTGGGGAAAGAACAATTTTGTCTCCAACAAAGTGTGAAGGATATATACGGACAGAAAAAGACATCTTAGTACCAAACGTGATTTTATCGAGATGAAATGGACTAGTTTGCCATTATAATATATATATATAAACTAAATTACTGAAGTTGGCTTTTCTTTAGGTTTTAGCTAAAAAAAATATTTTTTCTTTATAAGACTATACTTTATGAGGCAAGGTGTGTGATCATACCCACAAATTTAGCTAGGGAGTGAAAGATGATTGTTTATACAAACATTTTACAGGTTTAGGTGCGTGAAACAACAATACACCATGGTCTCGCTTATCCGACCATCCTTTGTTCCACATACCGTATGATCCGATATATCATTGCAAACAGCACCAATCGGCAAGAAGAACTGCAAGTTGTGGTCTTAATCTATTTTTCATGCTCTGGAGTCTATCGCCTAGCGCGCCCGTCTACACCTTGACTCATACGTCTATCATTCAGTGCAGACATGTATCCAGGTTTTCTATTCGGAGGGGCCCAACACGAATCCTCGTAAGCACGTAATTCTAATGTTTTAAAAATATCAATAATAATAATAATAATGCAACAGTTCTGTATTTTTCTTAAACTTTTTCCTACTTTTCATTTATAAACCGGTTTACTTTGGAAACTGCATTATAGCACAAACAAAATGAAACATATTTTCGAGAGAAATATAACTAAAGAAAACTGTCTGCTACGTATATCGCATAACAAAAATAGCAAGAAGACATTGAGTGTATCGTTCTAATATATTAAAGTTAAAAACAGAACATAAAAAACGAAATGTTAATCCTATTTAAAACTGTTCTTTAATTCCACCTGGTATAATGCCATTATGGTATGTTCTTAGAATTATAACAAGACAACAGCACATTGCCCAAAGTTTGGACACTGATTGCTAGTAAGCTGATATAAAAGAACCTCAAAAGGGTAAAAGCAAGTTTATTAAAGTGTTTGAGTTTCGAAGAGGGCAGCCCTCAGGCCCTCACGCTGGATACGTCCCTGATTCAGTGCAGTGCAGTTATTTGTTATAAAACATTATTATTAGATGCGTAATATGTAAAATTATATCATAAGTTTTACTTTTAATAGATCTTTTCTTAACACCCAGCGTTCTTCCTGCCTATTTATGTCGGATAAGCGAAACTCTACTGTATTTCCAAAGCTAGCATATATATGAGCTAGAATTGTATCGTCCTAGAAGAGACAATAGTGTGAAATGCTTATATTAAAAGGCTGGAATAAAAAAAAAAGCATAAGTACTGTTTTGGTAGAGTGAGAACAAATTAAAAACAATTCAATATATTTCCTAGGTATCAGATTATCATCTTATTGTATGGATGTGTATTCTTTTTTAAACATAGTTTTAAAAGTCATACCATTCGTAATATTTCTAAGGAAATCGAAAGAAAAACTCCTATGTGCCTCTTGTGGCAAAGCGGCTTAAGTGCATGGTCCGAAACCGATTCCCACGTTAAGGTATAGATAGAGTTCCCATATTTAAAAAATGCAAATCCGGGACGCTACTAAATTACGAGAATCTTTGAAATGCTTAAAATTGAAAGAAGTGTTGAATACTAATTTACTTTCCTCGATTAGATAGAGTTGTTCAAGTATTACGTTATCACATTTTTATTCATTTCACTAGACCTTCCAAGGACGCCAATTTCTCTGTAAATTTGGAAGGGGGTGCATTCAAATGCAGAAGATATATATATGAGGATTTTAAGACAAATTACACTCAAATTATACCAAATATTGTATATTCATAAATACAAAGGAGGCCTACATGAGCTTTGGGCGGCCCGGCCCCCAGGATCGGCGCTCTTGCCTTCTTCCTAGTTAAGAAAACGTATGCAGATGATTTACTCCCTCCCCCTGGTAAGCAAAATTGTCTTTTGTTTTAATCCTCAAGATCTGTTGTGTTTCGTGAAATAACAGCAGGAATTTCCTGATTACTTAACCATCTGAATGAATGTTTTCACTTAGACCCATCCCGGCGATTCGCGTTACCTAGGACTAAAATAAATTAAGGGTCAATAATGAAGATGAGACTTCCATATCAAACATGATGATACATGGATGATCGGAGATCTTTCTTTGTTTCAACTTTGATTTTTTCAAATCCATGTTGAGAAATTATATTATGAGTACAATTTTCGAAATTAATAGTATACAGAGACCCGGGTTCGATTCCCGGCGGGAGCTCATGTGGTTCGGATTCCACGGTAATCAGTAGGTCCACGTCTCATATAGCCTCGCTGCTGAACGGGACGTTAAACTCAAAATCAACTCAACTCAATAGTATACAATCGTAAAGATATCTTACAAAACGATAGTTTATTGGAAAATACTTTGACTCAAAGAATAAATTACAAGTAATAAACTTGTTACTTTTCCTGAAGAGTCTAAGTCTTGAATGAGATGGAAGCTCTCGAGCGCAGCGCAGCCTTGATTCGACTTGATCCTAAACGTGTTATTCAGAAGTCGAAGTCGGAAGATGTTTCCCATTTTTCCAAAACACTCTTGGTCGATTACAATCTGCCTCACTCATGAGGGGACAATCCCATGCCGTAAGCGTCGGTGGACCACCGATAGGCAACTAGTGACATGTCCCCAAAAATTGGCGGTCCCGCAGCCAAAAATTGATCCCACTTCCGTTTTGAAAATTATACCGCCACCGGCAGAGAAGCGACGGGACGCCAACGAACCACAAAATTATTCCCCTAAAATATGTGAAATCGTCTATATGCGTAATTTCTTTGCATCAAAGTGAGTCTAAAAACATTTTTTAAAAATTAAAACAAAAGTGCCCTGAGCTAGGCGTGAACCATCAACCTTAGGGTTACTAGTTGCGTAATCTTCCGAATTCGCCAGATAGGCGATTATGAAGACACACCTTGTAGAGTGATAAATCGTTGAAGTCTTTTTAATATTTCTAATCAGAGTGCTCCTTTAACCGTGTACATTTGAAGATAACTGTTTGGAATCAGATCAAATGCACTCGTCATGTAATTTTATAACAAAATGGCAAGCGTCTATTTACTTTTTTCATAGTTCTCCCATATTCACTTGCTAGTGATCGGCGACAGTTGCCAACTAAATTCATACAATTATACGCACCCATCTCAAGATTTTTCACTTCATGATGTAAAGGCAGGAGTTACTCTTGACCCCCGGAGCTCAAGTATTGTCCTTACAATAACAATTCGTCAGCGAAAAATAATATATAATAATAACCGCATGCACATGACTGGTGATAGTTCATGTTGGTCCCTTTACGATTCTCCGTGGCAAATCAAACGAGCGCGGACCAAAATGAAGTCCTCGTTCTTACGTGGTGGTAACTTCAATACCCCCGATTCTAGATATCTGCTTCGACTCGACGAATCCCTGCCACTAGTGGCAGACTAGCGGCAATCCTTCGACGCGTCGCTATATCGACGATCGTCATTTACCGGCAAGTGGTCCACTAGGAGTTGCCGACGTTTACGGCATGGGGAAGCTCATAAACAAACAAAAAAATAAATAAATCTAAAACTTATAAAAAAAAAGTTTTCCGAAAATTTACATCTAGCAAAATGATTTGTTTGTATTCCAAAACTGTGAATCCACCTTTATTCGTAATTTACTTCTATCGTAGTTTTGATATGAGAATGATATGTCTGAAACTGTAACACAGGTCATTAATACTTTTTTTTTTTTTTTTTTTTTGCTTTACTCCGATTTAGCAGTTTTACTTAACAGTCAGTCAATTTGGATCTGTGATATCAGAGTTTTAGAGATTTCCTTAATTTTTTCATTTCTAAAACAGTTTGCAACTAATACCATTAACGTATCTCTTTCGATATTTCCATATGTAATGGCTTGGTCACTCCCAGTATATTTCAAACAATAAACTATTTACGGCTTCTTACTCCATTAATCCGAACTACATTTTATATCAACAATTCTGTGCATTTTCCCTTAAATCTGCAAACTTTCTATTAGGTTAAAACTCAGTATTTTCTATTTTCTTTTTTTCTTGCTAAAACGAAAGTGTTCTTTAGGCAACCTGAAATGATGACTCTATACTACATTATGTTGCATAGGGCATTTTATGTAGCATATCATTTGACTTTCTTCGTATATTGAAAGCAACAGGGATTAAGTCCTTCTACACTTACATGAGAAGTAAATACATTCTTTTTAGTTCGTGGAATTTTGCCAATGCACTAGGTCCAGAGAGTTTTTAATTTAAGCTAATAATAATAATAATAATTATTATTATTATTATTTTATTGACTTAGGTTTTTCTGAATATTAAGCAATATTTCACAAAAAGCTGGTATTTTTAAACAAATGTGTTCGATATCAAGTTTTCATAAAGTAGTCACTCTCTCCTATAAATAATTTCAGAGGGGCATAGGTAGCTCAGTGATAAAGCGTTCACCTTTGGTGTACGGGATCCTTGGTTCGACCCCAGCTCGCACCAAGTGAATTTTGTGGTGGAGAAACACCATGTGCATGGGTTTTCTCGGGGTTCTCCCGTTTTCCCCCACTTTATTCATTTCACCATTGCATTCATTTCTCATCATCATCGTGTCCTTTAGCCTAGCCGGTATAACCGTGGGTCGTAAAACTTAAAAATTTCACTTCAAATAATTCCAACGCAAACAGTTGCAGGAAGTATGTCATTTCGAATAAAACAAACTACTCTATAAAATTCTAAGTATTATTATTTTTATATATACAATTTTAGCGGACCTTATTTCTAAATCTGTGGGTAAGAAGATTAAATTCATTCTCTTATTATTATAAATTCATTTCGATTGAAGCAGTTAAAATAGTTGGGAAAAATTAGAAAGCCATACCCTATATTCCAGTGTGCCACAACCGGATAACGGGGCACACTGGCGTGCCCAGCAAAATGAACAGTGTGACGTAAACTTTTACCTATTATTTATTTGAATATTTGTCGAGTTTATTTTATTTATTATTATGAACGATTCTTCCACGGATCAGCTGCCTGTATACAGTTAAACAGACAAGTATCACATTGAGGGAATGAGTGTAATTATTTATTTTAATAGTAATAGAAATGTATATTTTCTTGTATTTTCTACCGTTAATAACTCATCCGGTCTAGAAAGCTGGTACTAACAACAAGATAACCCGATGTGCTAAACACACAACACCCTATAGTCGTGAGTGCCACAAGTCCTTTTCTACGTCTTGGTACCCTAAGGGTTGTTGCCTTCAAAGAGAGAGAGAGAGAGAGAGAAATAACTTAAGTACTTGCACTTACATACTTAAATAAATAAATTATGTAAATAACTGTTTCGTTTTCTGTTTATTATTAATATTATTATTATTACTATTATAAATTTCTTATGAACTTGACTGCCAAAAGTATGCACATTGCTCTCCCGTGCAGCGCCTCGTGTACGATTTTCCGTACACAAACTATATATTCCAAGTTTATTATGTTCATTCTATACGTGTGTTTGTAATTAGATGCATATGAAGTAGAAGTCAAAATCTAATGTCCACGCTACGTATATGCAAAATCATACACAAAGAAATTTATGAACAAAAACATTTATGGCGCTAAAACAAAGGGCAAACATAAAGAATTACTGACGGATTGTTGCCCGTAGTGCACAGGTGATAACTGTTAACAGTGTTAAATTTAAACAAATAGTTTTTAATTAAGCACGAATTTAACTGATAGTGTACAGTGGGGAAGGCTCAGGAGTTCGCTAGGATCCTTACAATATCGAATTCCGTGAAATGCACTGCAAACCTATCCGCAAGCCCCCGTAATATTCAACAGATATTGTGTATTAATACTCATTTCAATGCAAACCTATATAGACCTACGCACTTCAATACTCAACGAAGGTGCAGACTATTCATGAGTTAAACTCTCTCACCCAATGTATTCTCCCTACATGTCTCCCAGAGATTACAACATTTTTTGGTATATCAATCAGTTCCTAGTAGGATAGCTTTAACTAGAGACCATTGACTAACCTTTTATTGGATGTTTCACTTTCTTACCTTTGGAGTTGACTGTCATCGGTTGGACATTTCACACGCAAATATCTACTATTAACAACGTTTCTTCTATAATTTTGTAATATTGTATTATTTCTTTGTATTATTCATCAGCTTGATTAGGCTTGTTTAAACACTTTTCTCTTTGCACCTATATCTTAACGTTGGATAAAAATACACTAGCTCTCACCGGGAATCAAATCCAGAACCAATGCACTTGAACCATTTGGCTGCAACAAAGCACATTTAAAAAGAAGCTTCGATTTTGTTAGGAAAATTGTGATTAGGTGTAACATTTAAAAATATATTTAAGAATGGGTACGGATGAAACGCACTGAATTTTCTCGCTCGAATTTCTTAAACTGACTCGTGTTAGGCTGCAGCTATTACTGAAACATTTATTTGGTAAATGCGAATAAAATAATGTGTTTTGGAAAACTTCGTTCGAAGCAACTTATGTCCAAAAGTAAAGTACCCATTGGTCATATTTCTCTTTGAAATAACTTATGCCATATATTAGAATTATTAAGGAAATAATTTTATGTGAACTATGAGCAAAAGCGTGTGAGTACCTTCTGAGAAATCGTCAAAAAAGTCATCCCCAAGAATAAAATATCCCTTGTGTATCTTTTCTGGACAAACGAGTTATGCTATTTATGAAATACGAACAAAATTGCCAGAGTCATTCTCGACAAAATCGTACGGTAAAAATTGCCCCGAAAAGTAATATACCACTTCTAGCTTTTTAGGATGATGGAATTATACCATATCGTTAGGTTATTTATGTAACA
Organism: Thermobia domestica; assembly: GCF_964235325.1. Lineage (NCBI taxonomy): Eukaryota > Metazoa > Arthropoda > Insecta > Zygentoma > Lepismatidae > Thermobia > Thermobia domestica. The sequence goes on along the minus strand of NC_137460.1, from coordinate 267,322,402 downwards.
TTTATTTATGAAATATGAACAAAATTGCGTCAGGCGTTAATGGGAAAATCGTCGGAGAAGAGTAAACTACCCCTTCTGAATGCTTACAGGATGAACGAGTTGTGTCATATTGTTAGGTTATTAATTATACAACTATTTATGAAATGTGATTGAGAAAATTGTTCGGAAAAACGCATCCCATACGGTAAATTACACCTTATGTATTTTTTTGAGAGCAATGATTCATATTATATTTGTAAAAAAAAAAAAAAAAAAAAAAGCAAAATCTTTACAGCTGTTTTTGAAACAATTTATTTTAAATTTTCATTCTTCAGTAAACTACCCTTATTTTTAGGTGTCGGAGGATATATAATTCGAAACGATAAAGTGTTATAAAACTTCATATCTAGAATTCAGTCCAGATACGTCGAACAGTATGGCCTCTATTTGAATGCATGTAAAAGTGTGACGAACTGACAAACGAACAGATGGACAGACATCAAAATCACTTTTTCGATATGTGGGGGCGTGAAACTTGAATTCATTGAAATCTCGAATTCGATTTTTATCACTATTATTACAATTTCTTCTTTCGTCGCTTGAACGTGAAAAAGAATAGGAATACAACGACACGTAAGGTGATAATTGGTAATACCCAAAATTTAATGAGTTACGTTTAATGTGTTGCCATGCTAGAAAAAAAGCTTATGCCTGTTTGTTATATCATTTTAATATCAGTTTTTCACGCTACTATATAATGTAGAAATATGGTATGATTATCGTTCATATTCATGCTATCTTTCGGAAATATTCGTGTTCCCCATACATAGATCTGTATAATTTAGTTACGTTCAACGAAAGCATTCTTGCACTTCTGGATATAAAAAAAAGAGAGAGAGGGAGTCAATACTCTAAAAAGCAAAAAACACAAGCACACACACAATAAACAATTTAACATCAAGTCGATGTAACAAGGGATAAGACCGGATAGATTGTCAAGGTGCGTACGTTTTCCTGTTCCAGACACACAAACCCGAAGTGAGTTAGTTGTCTGCTGTTCAAGAACGGGAAGCAACATACAAGACTATAAACTGAAAACAATAACTGTCTCCAATAGTACACGTATTCTAATACTGAATAAATACGTCGATTAAAGGATACTATCAATAAATTATTTCCTTATTATATTGTTTTGGTTCATATTAACATCAAAATTATACACTTCTTATAATGTTTTGTAAAAAAAAAAAAAAAAAAAAAAAATTAGGATGGGATGGAATTCGATGTGGTGTCAAAATAGTAAAATAACTACGACTCCGCCACTCTACCCACCTAACCACGGAGGCTACGTTGTGTTGGGTCTTTTTTTTTTTAAGAAATAATGTTCATAACCATGGTGCGTATCGCTTCGAACCTTAAGATAAGAGTTTTTCTGTTTCATTCTATATTTTCGTACGACATCTTAGTTACAGAAGCTAATTTATATTTGGCAGGCAATCTACACACTAGGTTTTAACCAATAAATGCAACATTTTAGTCCACTATCCAGTTCCTTGATCGAACTCCTCGACTCCCCTACTGAATTCCCTCCGCAATTGTGATCTGCTACTGAAAAAATCCCTTGAAATCATCGTTGCCAGTATACACAAAACCGAGCATAATTTTGTTTTTTTCTTATATTTTTATTATTTTATTATATTTTTTGGAAATATCTCCTTAGATGGATTGGTTTCTATTATCTCCACATACTAATAACTGAATTTTACCCATAAACGTAAGGAAAATGGAATAAATGCGAAAAATCTTCAGTTACAGTATACGCGCAATTTTTTTGGGCATGGGAGTACATTTTCGTGAGCTGGGGGCACCACCCTGCCCCCACCTTCCGGCACCCTAGATCATGTACTATTGTATTGAATAGTTTTCAACCTTAGTTAAATAAAATGGTAACGTATAACAAGAAATGTAACGTCATTCAATACTCATAACTGGAAATTTTCATGAGAGGTTTAAAAAACTGCTTGGTGCTTCTATGGTGGAAAATTTCTGGTGCTTCTAGTGTTGAGAAATGTGTTGCAATACCGATATATTAATACAATGGTCTAAACTTTTGTGTGCTGGTTCATTTTGACAGGTATGCGATGTCTTACAATACCAGATACTTATAAGATAAACAGAACGTTTTTTAATAAAGTTTAAAACCTGATTTAACAACTTGTCTTATAAAACGAGTGAAAAGTTGGTAAGTCTATACTCAACAACTTCTGAGTACATAATAAAGAATAGGTAAGGAATACGAAACATAGCTTCGAACTTTTTTTTTTTTAACAATCCACATGAACGTTCACTTTATATCATCATCCCGCGCTTCAGAAATGACTGTGAGCGAGAGAGAGTGGAAGATACTATGTGACGAACTTTTGGTACACACCCTCTTTCCGAACATACAGCACGAAATCCGGTAAAGTCATTAGCACTGGATAAGAATGTTATTAATGTCGCTTTGAAATCAAAGACGAACACAATTGGAGTGCAATCATGTTCCCTATTGTTAGTGAGTCATTTTTTGACACATACAACCTTAATACGATATTAACGTAATGTTTGTCTGATCAGCTTAACTCATGTGGAAGGGACGAGGACTTGAGGTTTTGATCGCTTCTTATCTTCAATTTCCCCAAAATTTCTGTCAATGACCATGAAAGAATGTCCTGGAAACGGGAAATATAAATAAATTCGGTGAAAACGGAACGGCGCAACAACGTATCGGCGAGCAAGATGCAGCCCAAACGGAAAGGTCAAGAAATTCCTCGTGTTAGAATAGACATGGAACATGTTTTCCCGCTGGATCTACACTTATAGCTGATGAGGAAGGTACACCCTGATTATCGATGTTGCTTAAACTTGTTGCCCTTAACTCCCTTACATATAAGAAGTCTCAAGAAGCGGTATATTTGGAGTCTTTATCTTTAGATAAATGTTCATTTGTGGAATCGTCACTCGAATATTCGTCGGCGTCAGCCACTTTCACACTATGCAGCAATCCCTATAGCGGCAAAGCAGAAGAGCGATTCGTACAGTAGATGCGGAACCAAATTCCCGTGATATCTGCATCTAAAATACGGACTTAACAACTTGTCTTCCAAAACTCACAATCCATTACAAAGGGCAGATACGACATTTGATTGGCTTAATGTGGTCTGAATCCTTTAAACTTAATTCTAGTGAAGACCTCTTTAGCAGGGTATTTATCGTGCGTTTAAAATTTCTTCCAAAACTTGTGTGTCAGGTCAATTCATTTCTATATGCTAAGTCCAGTTACATGTCTTGTCAAAGCTGATTCCAAACAAGATCCTGTTGAACAACCTTCGAATGTGTGATTATTGAACTGTGTCTTGTCATGCGATTTGCCAAATGTAAACGGCCAGTAAATGTTTTTCTAAACTCTCCGGGTGTGTAAGATTTTGTCCTGTGTAGATTAGTATTTAATTTGCTTTATGTGAACCTTGAGTAAATGCCATGCTACGCTCAATGCACCTCTTTTATTTTTCACTTATGTATTGAAATGCCTTACAAGGTTAAGCGTAGACTACATTTTTTTTTCCACGTCTACTCACGTATGAGGTTCTGGTCCTGTGTGGATCAACATGTGTGTAGCAAGATGTGATCGCCGTTTATATGCCTAACCACACTCTTGGCATGTGTTATGTTTTATTCCTCTGTGCATATGCATGTGTGTAGCCAAATTATAAGGTTGATTAAACGACCAACCACACTCATGGCATATGTGAGCTTTTTCTCCTGTATGGATTAACATGTGCTTAGCCAAATTTGAACGTTGATTAAATAACTTACCACACTCTTGACATATATGAGCTTTTTCTCATGTGTGGATTAACTTGTGTCTAGCCAAATATGAATGTCGTTTAAACGCCTTACCACATTCCTGGCAAGTGTGAGTTTTTTCTCCTGTGTGGATTAACATGTGTGTAATCAAATGTGAACGAAGTTTAAATGCCTCACCACACTCTTGGCATGTGTGACGTTTTACTCCTGTGTGGACTAACATGTGTCTAACCAAATATGAACGTTGATTAAATGCCTTACCACACTCATGACAAGTGTGACGTTTTTCTCCTGTGTGAATAAACGTGTGTCTAGCCAAATTTGAACGTAGAGTAAATGACTTACCACACTGTTGGCATGTGTGAGGTTTTTCTCCTGTGTGGATTAACGTGTGTGTAGCCAAATGTGAACGTTGATTAAATGCCTTACCACACTCTTGGCATGTGTGACGTTTTACTCCTGTGTGGATTGACATGTGTGTAACCAAATGTGAACGAAGTTTAAATGCCGTACCACACTCTTGGCATGTGTGATGTTTTACGCCTGTGTGGATTAACATGTGTGTAGCCAAATTTGAACGTTGCTTAAACGCCTTACCACACTCTTGACATGTGTGAGGTTTTTCTCCTGTGTGCATTAAAATATGTGTAACCAAATGTGAACGAAGTTTAAAAGCCGTACCACACTGTTGGCATGTGTGAGGTTTTTCTCCTGTGTGGATTAACATGTGTGTAGCCAAATGTGAACGTTGATTAAATGCCTTACCACACTCTTGACAGGTGTGACGTTTTTCTCCTGTGTGACTTAACATATGTCTAGCCAAACTTGAACGTAGAGTAAATGACTTACCACACTCTTGACATTTGAGACGTTTTTCTCCTGTGTGGAGTAACACGTGTGTAGCCAAATTTGAACGTAGCGTAAATGACTTACCACACTCTTGACAGGTGTGAGGTTTTTCTCCTGTGTGCATTAACATGTGTGTAACCAAATGTGAACGAAGTTTAAAAGCCGTACCACACTGTTGGCAGGTGTGAGGTTTTTCTCCTGTGTGGATTAACATGTGTGTAGCCAAATGTGAACGTTGATGAAATGCCTTACCACAATCTTGACAGATGTGACGTTTTTCTCCTGTGTGACTTAACTTGTGTCTAGCCAAACTTGAACGTAGAGTAAATGACTTATCACACTCTTGACATTTGTGATTTTTTTCTCCTGTGTGGAGTAACACGTGTGTAGCCAAATTTGAACGTAGCGTAAATGACTTACCACACTCTTGGCATGTGTGATGTTTTACGCCTGTGTGGATTAACTTGTGTATAGCCAAATTATAACGTTGCTTAAACGCCTTACTACACTCTTGGCATGTGTGTAACCTTGCCCCTGTATGATTTAACATATGCATAGCCAAACTTGAACATACACTAAATTCATTTCCATACTCTCCGTAGGTGTATATTTTATCACCTGTATGTACTAACGTACCGCTCGACAAAGTTGAACTTTGACAAAAGTGTTTATCACTGTTTCGGCACGTAGGACGCCTTTCATTTTCCTGTGTCAGCATATGTCTTGAAAAACGTGATTGACGAAATGCTTTGCTAAACTGCATCGAAGTATGAGTTTCCTCATCTGAATTAGAAGTGGCTTCCTTTGATGTAATAAACGCATTCTCTTCTTCGTGGAAAGCTAATACGTTGTCGCACCTGTGAAGAATTCAACAAAGAAGGAAATGTGAATGAAAATAATGATTCAGTAGCACCAACAAATATAATCATTCGCAATATTTCGTTATAAAATTACGCTTAATTTATTTTATTACATGAAATATTGTAGAAATATGAAATGTAGTACCACTGAGAAGTCTCCGTACCTCTCTATTCTCAAAATAAAAGCTATAGTTTGTTTCACAAAATCAAATTGAACAATCATTTATATCGTGGCGGTCATAGGTGTTTGACCTGATAATGGCGCCTGCTTTGAAACAAATGCACAGCATGAGAATTAGATCTGCCAGATCATTCACTTATATCATCATAAGAGAACACGAAAGGCATTTTGAAATGAAGAAAAAAAAATAATATACAACTTTCCAACCTGAGGCAGAGTAACTTAACGTAACCAGGCTAAAGACGCATCATTTACATCGTAGTGATCGTGGTTCAGAAGTCTAGGCGCTTAACCAGTAATCTGGAGATTCTTCGATCGAATACACGTTGAGTTTTTTTTTTTTTTTTTTTTTTTTTTACCTAAGGAATTTTGATGGCGATATCACACGCTTTATTACATTCAAATATTTGAATACTCGTTTGTTTCAACACTTGAACTATCAAATTTTCAGGAATAATACTAGTAATAATTATAAATATCTCGAAGAATATTTAGAAATTAAAAATTTATTATCGCTCAAATCATACCGTTACAAGCAGAAAAGTGATAGTAAACAAAAAAATATTTCGGTTTTGTGTAATGTTGCCCATGAAAAGACGAATTTCTAATCTCGATTCTAAAACAAACCAGACAAAATCGGGATGAGACTTAACATTTTAGTTCGAGACCGGACAACGCTAAGTCACACTATCGTCATGCTTTGGAGATGAGAATCGAGACGAGGCAAAAAGTATTGTAAACATTTCTCGTCTTATCTCGATTCTCGAAATTGTGTAAGCCACCGTTTAAGCAACAATTGTTCTGTAGACTGAATCTCATACATTATTTTGTTACTTTGTATTTCATAGCTCTCTGAATTATGGTCTGTGTATATACTTTGGAGCAAACTTTTATAATTACATCTGCAAACTCCACAAGTTAGTTTACTACAAGCTTTAGTCTTCAATTATATTCAGTTCTTTTTAATACAGTTATTTTCTTGAAAACGTACAGTAGGATATTTTCTACGCGAAATATTAGCGGAAAGCTTTCGTTTAAATTTGAGTAGCTGTAGAGGTGTTACATGAAGTTACGGAACCCCTTCCCTGAAACACCTAGATTAAGGAAGTTTTGCCAAACTTTAGGGCAACTTTAAAACTTTTAATAGCATTATTATTATTATTATTATTATTATTGAAGTGTTGTATATTTAATGGTACAACCTGTTCCACCCAGCTCCCGCCTAGTGGGGATTGTGCTGAACAAACCACGTGTGTATTGTTTTCTCCGTGTCCTGCTTCGTCTCACTTTCTTTATTCCAGTATTTTTTTCATTCTCATCATCGACGTCTTCTGTAGCTTAGCCGGCATAAAAATTACTTAAAAACAAATTTTCTTACGGCTCTTGTGAGTTCAAAATCCTAAGTTTCTACACGAAATTTGCCTCGAAACTTTCCATTATAACATTTAAATTGTTGTAAAAAAAACTTTCCGTTATAAAATAGCTAGTTGTACGGAAACTTTCCCTTATAACATTTAGCTGGTTGAAGGGACGTTTAGAGCGGGTATGCCCTGTTGATGCTGACACATCTCTCCAGTCCCGGGGGATTTTACAGGCTTTAATACAATGTGTCCACATACTGAATTTGTTATCTATGTTATTATTATTAGTAGTAGTAATAATATTAGTATTGAATATTTGAGACCTGAATATTACAGGCCTCTGCTGCAATGGAAATAAACATATTGAAGTTACGAAAATGAAAATAAATTCTTTTAATTACATATAAGGATGAATTGAGTTTTGGGAGATACTTGCAAACAAAAGATAGGAAAAAGTGTCAGCTACTGGATAATGTGAAAATCGAACCTACCGATGCCTTAACAGAAGCTAAGTAAAATTTGTCCTCATCACAATACCCTATCGAAGTAACACCCTTTCTTTGGGTAAAAGACATTGGATTATGTATGCGTTATGTTGATATATTATGAAAGTATACAAAAAGGAATAGTTATTATTGATCAATTTTTCTTGAGAGAATATATGCAACTTGTTGCAAATGCCGAACGAAAATATTATTATTATTTCTAGTAAGGGTGGAAGAACATTTAGTAACAATTATACAATGACGTTCCAGGGAAATTTATGACTCATACTAAGCCTGAAGAATTACCCGTTTCTATTCATGAATTGTTTGAGAAACAAGCGAAGTTTTCAGGCAGTAGAAATCGAATTAGTACACTGTGACGTCATGTAATTACTTTTTCCTTTGAAGGAAGTCGTTTCAAATTTAACTTGTAAGAATGAGAGAAATTGACAATTCTTCATTTTATTATACATCAGAAACATGAACATTCTAAATTATAATTTTTTCTAAATATCCTCGGAGAATCGAACCGTGGACCACTAACACACAAAGCGAATGCTCAAGCCACTACCCTAAGACCGCTCTTTTAAGTAAGAGTCAAGAATCACTCGTCTACGTAGGAAATGCAAACGTTTACGAATCCAATGTTTTATTAACCATGAATCACTGATTTTGGTCATGATAAAATAGAGCAGTCCAAATAATTCAAGATTAAATTTTAAAAAGACGGAAAGTATCTCTTAAATTTATCTCTGTTATATTCGGTTATTCTCGTTTTCCAGGTGATTTTAATAACCTTGAACATCAGGGATACATCGAGGGCATTTGATATTTCAAAGGCTTTCCCACCGGGAATCGAAAGTGAGACCCCGCCTACTAAACAATCAGATGGGTGGGGTGCTTGTTTCGTTCCGAAGGAAAGTAAGCTTGAGACGGACAACATAATGCTCGTGGGTTTTCTCGGGACACACCCAATTCCTCATTCCAGCAATTCGTCCAACATAATTCACTTGCTTCCATCATAGTTTTCCCTTGCTTCCATCATAGTTTTCACTTGCTAACACGTATAATCGTTGGACATTAAGTGATTTCATTTTCAAGCTGTTAACCCAAACCAATCCGAATCGAAAAACATTTGTATTTTCTATTGCTCATTAACGTTTTCTCACAAAAACAATACATAGAAAAAGTCACGGCGAATCGTAATTCCATTCAAAAATGAAACAGCAGACTAGCAATACCTTAACCTAAAATGTAAGCATTACATATCGTTTGGAACTTCTATAAAATCTGTACGGATATTCTGAAAAGTGCCACAGTTGGAGTTGGTCATTGAGTCGGTTGGTCAGTCGATCGTGGGTCAACAGCACCCGACCTACTGCGACCTACCACCAACATGACCCACTACGACCCACCACTCATCATGACACACTACGATCATGACCCAGAAGTATGAATTCTCTTCACACGAAACTACAGATATGACAGATCTAATTCTCACACTTTGCATTTGTTTCAAAGCAGCCGCCATTACCTGGTCAAAGATTTATGTACGTCACGATACATACGATATCAGAGTTAACTCAGGTACATACCAAAGTACTTATTTTGGGCTATATGGAATAAACATTTATTATAAGTGAAAATAGAGATACGTTGTCACTAACATTATTACTTTTTGTGCCAGAAAATTTAAAAAAGAAAGAAATTTTTGCAATTGCAGCTACAAGAAACTGTCACTATGAGTACAAATAAACAAAGGGACGATATACAACTTTTAAAATTTTGTACAAGATATGTGATTTCACTAAGTATACCAATTTCTGGTTGCGTTTTTATATAGTCTGATACCTTGAGATAGTAAAATTTTGCGTACATTGAAATGTAGCTACATACTAACATCTGATACATTGTAATAAAATAAATACTTTTGAGAAGCATAGAGTTTTCAATTTCTTGTAATCTTTATGTACTTATTTGAAATACATAAATAATGATTCCAGAATTCCACGTTAAGGTAATATGGACAACCACTAGCACCTTCGTCACTTAGATTATTACTAGGTTTTTTGTTTGTGCTTTGAACATAACCTGCTGTAATGCTATTCGCAAAAATGCTTTTCGGGAAGAGGATTAAAATTGTATGTCAAATATTATAATCTGAATGGTCTCTCTTGTTAGAGAAAGGACACTTGGCACACTAGCTTTTTTACTTTTAGAAAAGTGTCGTGTGCAGCACTGTTTTCGGAAATAAACATTCAAGAGAGAGAAGACGAGCAATCTGCATACTATACCTCAATTCAAAACATGTGGCATCAACCTAATCTGGTATTAACTAGAAAAATGGCTGAATCGATTGAAATTAAATTTTACATGTCTGCATGTAACCCATTTAGAAAACTTTTTATATTTTTTTACGTTACTGTTCCCAGAATGAAGATTCTACGAGTAAATGAACAGATTTAAATTTTACGCTAAAATAGTGAGTGGATTATTCTTAGGTGTCCTTAGGCTATAACAGTGAAGAAGTGACCTATGATATATGAGATGAAAACGGGCAATTTCCGCAATTTCATAATACATAAATTTACCATGATATAAATTTAATATGCAATGTACAAAACTTCATCACGCATTGCCTGATGCACTTAAGTGATAACAATTTTACTAACATTAAAAGAATTATGGAAAAAGTACGTTTTCAAGGGGATATTGTGAAATTAAGCTATAAACTTCATATCAACTTATAAACTTCTTTAGATATTTAAACAAGAGCAACGTCAAAAACAGCAAAAAGGCTTGTAGTATATGACTTAAAAAATCACTTACTGGAAAACAAAGTATTTACATCATTTCTGTTAAAAACAACGTCTTTATCCTTTCCGAACGTGCTTGTTTACTTATATGAACTTACATGGAGAGGTATATCTACGTACTTCTTGGGAAAAAATATCTCAGAACCACTATTTCTTACTCCGTAATTCACATTATATTACGTGTTTCATTCCCTCGTTACTACAATGCAATACTCACGGAAGAACACTTACGGACGCTCTACAGTATGTATATCTGCGTACCTTTAACGGCGACATACATAATATACCATCTTCAAACACAAACTAGGAGGAACGAAATCATGTATTACTATATGTCTAATGTTGTACTGAACACTGGACACTTACAAACACTTACAACGTAAAAACTACAATAATAATAATAATAATAATAATAATAATAATAATAATAATAATAATAATAATAATAATAATAATAATAAGTAACATTTGAAATAGATTTTCAAGAAAATCTTTTTTCCAATTTTACCATCGCATTTCGAAGAAAGTATACATTTTATTTAAAAGTTGAAGTTAAGCTTTAGTTTTCCGCACATTCTTTTGCAGATGTAGCACCCTCGTGATCAGATGTTTGTTTCGCTGGTAAGAAGAAAGTAAAACATACTGAGCATACTTTCGCGAATTTGTGAATGAAGGCTGAAAGAGTCAATTAATTGCAACAAACGTGACCTACACTTGAAGTTTTCATAGTAATTTTCACTGTATGATTTTAGCAGCAAATATTTAAAGCTTAAAAATAAAATATATACTCCACTTTAAACTTTAGTATACATTTAAGAATATACCAAACTCATTCAGCCAGTGATTAACCAAACCCGAAGTCCCACACCTCATAAATTTAACTTCTCAACTGGATATCATCTTACACTAAATGATGCCCGCTTGGATTATTATAGCCCATTCTTAGAGTATCGTATTGGATAATATTATCTTATTGTTTTCGATACACAACCTTTCACAAAAGTTTTACAGTTCACATGCATATTACTGACGCAAGCAACGTGACCCGCCTATAGTAGACATTTCGATTTTATTATTTGTGTAAAAATATGTAATGTCTTTCTACTGTAAATGTTAACTATATATAAAGTATGTAAACTTTCTTTCCTTCATCTCACGATAAGTAAGTTATTCAAAATTTAACGTCTTTTGCTGATTGTTAATAAGCATTTTTAACCCTTTCAGCCCTGACCTACACAATTGTGCAGGTAGATAGAATCACCAATATAAACAATACCGGCCGAACATGCACAATTATGCAGACTAATTTTTCCGAAAGCTTATAGTTAAATAAAAAATAAATCATGTTTAGGAGGATTAGTAGATCAAACTAGATTATGGAAACCACTATTCCTTCTTTCTATTTTTTGAGGTAAAAGAGATGATCATCCTTTTCTCAATCTGGTCTTTCTGTAGAATTGTTCCCAGTTCAGATGAGATTTTGTAAAGCCGGTCAACAGATATTTTCTCCTTCCTGACCGACTGCAAGGGAAACGGTTGCAGCGTGATACGTCTATTCTAACAACTAAATTTTTTCCATTGATTAGAGCAACAACCAACAATTACAAAAATTACTATACATCAAAGCAAATTTCTCCTACAAAGTAATATTACTGGTATTAACTTTAGAATTTTACAAACTAGTACACATTCGGGACACACATCTCACTAAAGTCTGTTGAACAGGACGAAACTTCACTGACATAATTATACATGCACTAAGGTATATATCATTATATACCAAAAAATTGACTCAAACTGCAATCAAAGACATCAGTTAAGGTTTTGTAAGTTCTGGGTTTTATGTTTATTATGTTCACGCAAATATTATGTTTACACTAAGACAAATATAATGAACAAGTTCAAAAAGTTACAAAATTCGTAAAATATTTGCGTTTACGAACAACTGATACGGTGTTAGCGGAATGTGTGAAATAATCAACGTAAATGTCGAAATTGTAAAATCTTGTAGTGGATAAGACATACATCATTGGCTGGAAAACGAACAAAATAAGAGCATTGGCTAGTACTAAAATAATATTTCAAATCAGGATAAAGGTTAAAATTCATGGCAGTGAAAAAAAGTGTGAAGGCGGCAATTTTTTTATTAACTATTCACATAAGTTCTGCCAAATATCTGTTACATAGCTAACATTTTTTTATGCATGACTAAAGGTTTCAACTTGATGGGGTGTATTAAACATGTTATACAATACAATTTTTAAACAAGTGAATATCGTTTCACAGTGTGAATCTAAGGCTTTCAAAATATACGAATTCAATACTCAAACTTGAGGTAGTACATCTGTAACAATTTGTTCCCATATAGTAAGAAGATCAAAGAAGGAATCTGTTCCTTGGACGCGGGATCTATCTCAAATATCTATTACTAGTTATCCGTTACTCTTTCACTTCTATACAGATAAATGTTGAAAAACTTTAAGCATCGTTAACTTGAAGCATTTCAAATTTGAATATAAAGTTAAGGAAGAAGATAGAAGGTATCGTTCGGACGCTGATCCAATCGCAGAATAGCTGCTCGATATCTTATATAGTTTTATCTATGAAAATTAGATAACAGGATTACTAATCACTTACTAAAAAACAGCTACTACATACCTGTTACCATTTTCGTTTTGTAGCCATAAATGTTGAAACCGGAGACGGATAATTTTAACTAAGACATGTTTAAATTGAATTTCAACGGAAAATGTAAACATACTATTTGAAAGCACAATCGATTACAAGAAACTGCAACGTGAAAGATTTTAGTATTCTACCTCTAAGAAAAAAAAATATTGAAATTGGATTAAATTTGAACTACTTCCATATTTCAGACTATAATGAATAGTCATTATGTATTGTATTCAGACGCTCAATCGTTGGCAGAAACTGATTGTTGTTATTTCCTTGTTCTATGGCAAAGAAAGTTGAAAACTATATCGAATCGGATGTAATAGTAAATTTGAAAACCGTGTGTTTTTGGGAGAGCTCTGTGGTAATCATGATATGTATAATTTAAAAACTGAAATGTTTTCAGAAAGCCGAACTACGCTGTCTGTTACCTTCTCTGTTCTGTAGGGATAATGTTGTAATCAGAAATGGATATTTTGAAACGCTCACGGTTTGAATAGATGGTGGACGGAGGACATGGATCTATTCTTGAGAAGCTCAATCGGTTGTACGAAACCGTATCTCAGTATCTCTAATCATCTTTACTCTACAAAAATCAGTATTGAAATTACCAGTTTAGAAAATTTCAACAACTTCCGATTTCCTAACGTACTGTTGGTTGTGATGTGTCAACTACAGACCCTCAATCAGTTGCACAAACCGTTTGTTAATGTCTGTTACAGTTTCCATCCTACAATGGCAAATATTAACACCACAAATGGTTAATTTAAAACGCTCCGGTTTGAATAGGGCTTAGTGGAAAATGTGGAACCTTAACTTAGAACGCTCACCTGATTGTAAAAACGCACCTCCATAATTCTTACCGCGATTGTCATATAAAATTATTATTGAAAGCTAAATTAATATTAAATTTGAGCCAATTCTTCTTTTGGTAGAGTGTTGTAGGGTCATTTTATGTTCGAAGCTCAATTGTTTTTTTGAAAGACGTCTTCTACCAATGTTTCCGTAGTATGGCGATAAATGATCAAATTGGAAGTGGCTAGTATAAAATAGTTTGCTTTGATTAAGATTTCAACACAAAAGATGGAACCTATGCTTGCGATGCTTCATCACATGCAAAAAGTCACTTCCTGATAGCTTTACAGTGTTCATTCAACGGAGATCAATTTTGAAACCAGTAGTACTAGTAATATCCACGATAGTAGCGATATGTTGTTTTCAGACGCTGAATTCTTGGCAGCAAACCGCTTCTCCTTTCCTCTTACCGTGTTTGTTCTACAGCAATAAACGATGAAACCAGTACTGAAACTGGCAACAATACAGAATTTGGAAAACACCCCATTTTCACAGAGCGTCTACCCAGTCATTATGTGTTGTATATAGACACAGAATCATTTGGAAGAATCACCTCTCGTTATCGTTTACCGTTCCATTCTAGCGTTTCATTAGCTAAGTCTAAAATTAATGGCTAGTCTGAAGAGATTTCGGTTTAAGTATGCGGTTAACCGAGGAAATTGAATCTACTTAAGGGACACTGAAAAATTTATAAGAAACAGCATCATGAAAGCATTTACCGTTTATTCTACACAAAAATTACTTTTGAAATTGGATGCAATACTAAATTTGAACCATCTTCGTTTTTCGGTAAGGTACATTGCATAGTATTGAAATTGTGTTAAGACACTGAATCGTTTGCAAACAAATAGATCTCGCTATATTACAATATTCGCTGTACAACGATGAACGTTAAAATTTGAAATGGTTAAATTGAACAAATTTAGGTTTGAATAGAGAGTTAAGTAAGAAGGAACCTATTAACATATAGTTAAAAGAAATAGTCGTGATATTACGCTAGACTCGACACCAGTTTCGGAATAAATTATAGTGTAAAAATGTGTGCGTGTTTAAATAAAACCAATACAATTTTAACACAGATACTTCTTATATTTTCTTAGAATAATAATCCATAGGTCATTTTTGAAGAAAAAGAACTATTTGACAATGCGTGTACGTCCGCAAAACTACTGCCACCAGCACTAACAGTGAGTGGAAGGTTTAGCTGCATAGCACACGCTCGCAGTAACTTTCTGAATAAAGGAAAAATAACTCATTGGTGTGTAAAATTATGTGCTTTGGCATTGTACTATATTTTTTGCAAACATATCCTTACCTAATCATCGCTAACCTATGAACACTAAAATTGAAATATATAAATAATTCTTAACAAATGTGAACATGTAGAAATCCATCTTGAAGAAAAGATAGGAAACTGTAAGTATATATAACGAAATCTGGTTAATCTACCCTAATCCATGAACACATGATCTAAGATAACATACGTGAAATGTGAGAAAAGAAATATTAATAATATATCTGAAGATATAGAAACATATTTAGAAAGAAAAATGTTACAACTGCTGTGACTTGAACCCACGACCTTTATTACAGACATTAACGCATTAACCATCCGACCACCGAATCAACCTTGGAAGTATTGGTTTGTCCGTTTTATTTACTGTGCAAAAATGCGAAATTAAATCAAAATGTACATTGTTTCGTACAAAAATTAAGTACTATACACAACATAACCCCTTAAAGACAACATTTCGGCTATCACCGACCTGAGGTACGTTTTTTGGAATTTAAAAGAAATAGGACAATTTTAATTTTTACCTTTATTAACCTAGCTTAGTATATAGAGAAGCAATCTTGAATCTTTTTCCAAAACTTTTATATTTTGTACATTTGTGTTAGTAAGCATAGCTCCGGTCTTACGGCCATATATGGTTAAGAAACAGGAATCCTGATCACGTGATTCCTGCATTTCTGGTGACTGTTTCTTTATATTTGACATTCGGGACAATCATCCTCCACTTACGCACTGTTATAACTAAAAGCTAGTTGGACCATTAATGTGGTTCCGATGCTACGGGTGAAAATCGGGATTTTCTCGGTTGACCATATACAAGTTTTGATTTGTTAAAATAACCTTCAGCGCTTTGTACGAATGCCTTGTCATCACTCGGAAAGGCACCCACGAAGACGAGTGGGGTGCATTGTTCTAAACACACGTTATACTCTTATGAGTGCTCTAGTTGTACGGATTGAGCTTCGCACGCTAAATCGTCGTTTGCATACGTGAGAGCCATTTTTTTTAGTTTATCATCAGAAATTGTACGATATTTGCATACGCATCCGTGTAAAATATTTTTTTCTAATATTGTGCAAAAGTCAGCAGTGAAGTGACTAGTACATATGTGTTAGGACCGTAACATTCGATTGTAATCTCAGTTTTTTGTGACAAACTCTTGCTCCAAATCATTGAAAGGGAAGGAATAATTGTGCCGAGTAGGACGATCGCTTATTACTATCAACAGAGGACTCCAGCCGACCCTTGGGATCATCCGTTGTGGAACGCCTGAGATCCTTATAACTGCAACTCCCCTCAAGCAGTTGAACCGTCGAAGACTATTGTAAGTAACTGAAATCTTAATTTATCAATTGTGCTACACAGCTGCATGTATAAAAAGGAAATAAGATAAAGAGGGAAATGAAACAAGTTAAAACGGCCATAAACATATACAGTAAAAGCTACTTGTTCACTTGTAATCTTTTGATTTTATTTTAATTTCTATGAATTACATTCAGTATTATTACATTTTCTATACAGTTTAACCAGTTTTTGTGATTTGCACCGGAAGATGATTTTAGGTTATTAATATCTGAGCTTAATTTGATCATTTGCTCACTCTTCCATTCTTACGGTATCTATGTTTTGTCTACCGTTCTCCCCAACTTCGGTTTATGACAAAACGTAGGTACGGAAGAAAATGTTATTTGCCATAGCAAAGCTGCGATAAACGAAATAAACAAGTGACAGCGAGAGAGAGAGATGTGTAAACTTTTGGGAAAAAGACGAAAATCGATATTAACGTTACGATTATATTTACAAGATTCTAACAACTAAAAAACAAGATTACAACCACATGGCTACCGTTTTCCGGATTAAATTATTGTAATCTTCTTACGACTGCTTTTTCAATACCATTAATTATACGGATAACGTGTCGAGTTTCGAATCTGATTAGCCTAGTGTCGACAGTCAATTTCCACCAGCTCATGCGCGAACACAATTAATTAAAAATAAAGAAATGGGACAGATAAACACAAAGGTAAGTATTGTAGATTTTTCATGTAAGTTAAGTATATAGGTTTTGACTTTGAGAGCGACAGAGAGATTAATGTAGATTATAAAAATTTTTTCTTGTTGGTTTTTAATGCCATGTAGATATGAATGGATAACAAACAGCTGATTGAGTATACACACACACATACATGTTTTACACTATGCATTTATGAATAAGAGACAATGTTTTGTATATGGTACTAGATTATATCTCTGTTAATTTATATTGAAGCACTTTGCAAAATGAAACCTGAGCTGTGAAAAAAAGGATTGGTTGTTAATGGTCGTAATATCGAAATTCTTAGTGTTTCATGTTTTAAGTGCACATTTCTTATTTTCGTATCAAACTTAGACATTTATATTCTTGTACTTTAAGTTAGTTGCTCGTAATTCATAACAATATGGAGGTAAGTATTTTAGAACAATTTCAAGCAATGTTGACAGAGGAATTAAGGTAAAAATTAGAAACCTTTGCTCAGGAAATGGAAATGAATATTGGATGTGTAGGACAAAGAATAACTGAATCAGCAGGTAAATTTCAACAGTCTGTAACAGAAGCGATTTGGGAGAGGAGGAAAGAGCGAATTGAATGTCAAACCAGAATGTTTACGTAATAATATCAAAGTAATGCAATAACTCCTTAACTGAGGTACGCTGTGAATTAGTTAACGCGGCAAATCATATTTATTCAGTAACTGCCGAGTTTAAAAATAGTGTAGTGGAATGAAAGAAATATCTCACTGAGTTCTGTGAATATATGCGAACGGCACAGTTTGAGTGTAGGCAAGCCAACAAAATACAACAGTGGAAGGAAGTGCAACGTGAAAAAGAAACCGTAAATACACTTGAATTCGAGGCTGCCCAAAGTGTGGAAGATATGTGCCAAATAAACCACAAAGTCGATTACAGTCAGTTAAGGGAGATATGCAGTGTAGGGATAGCAAAAAAGGTAGAATCTTCACGTGTACCTGTAGACAATTATGTTTTCTAATGTAATTGTTTTGGCGGCAGGGGATGCCGATGTTTCACACATGATGAGTTGTAGCGTTGAGGTTGTAGCGTACCCATCCTCTGGAAAAAGCCAGGGAAGGCTTGAGAGTTCAATTGTTGGTTTTGTGTGGTAACGAAGTTGCAGTGTTGTCGTTTTTGTGTCGCAGGAAAATGGTTTTCTGCGATTTAACAAATTCTTTCGTAACCGTGTATGTCTAACGTAAGTTGCATTTTAGTGCTTCAACACCATTCCGACTTTATCAACTTTGAGTATTGTAGAAGAAAACGATTTCAAATTCACAGTTTAGAGTGTAGGCCCGCGAAGCGAATTGTGTTTTACGTAGCGAACGTCTCGTACATACTCAATCGGTCGGAAATGTTTACCGTAAACAAGCGTAAAAGTATCACTTCCAAAAAAGCACACGCCGTCGAACGTATATTTCCGTTTTAGAGGTGAACTGTAGCACCAGGGTTGAGAAGAAAAATAAGTTAGCCAATGATACCAACTCGAGTTTTGTCAATACATCAGTTAACGTGAACTCTATTTCGAGGAGCATAATCAGCAGGATTAAAATGAGCAGACGTAATAATATTATCAGTACATTAGATGCAATATTTATTAATTTTCAATTACCGAAATGTGTGAATTTTAAAGCCAGTGCTTCACTATTGCGAAAAAGTAAAGATCGAAAATTTAAGTGTAGAGTTGCTCAAAATTTAGAACAGTTGATTGCATGTGATGATAACCACGTCGACCTCCACATGGAGCGTACTCTCATCGCGCAACCATGCATTAGGCGCGCAGTAACAAAAAAGTTGAGAATAAAAGAAAAGTACTTTGGTAAGCGTAATACGGAAAAAACTAAACCCGGTCACAGACGAACTAGACGCAAATTAAAGTCGAACTGTAGGCGATCTTATTTTGAGTCAAACGTGCGGATAAAAGTATACATCGACTCCGAAGACTACTAAAAAGATTAAGCGAAAACACGTACGAACATTGTATAGTAAACTACATGGGAAATATAGTAATAGTAAGAGCAAAAAGAAAAAGAAATTTATCACAGGTATCGCAATGCAGCGTAAATCCAATTGTCGTAAACTAAAGCGTGTCATTAGGCGAATTTTTGTAAATGCGCTGCAAAAAGGAGAAAAGTTCCGCAAATTAAAGAAACTAACTGGAAAAGTATACGTAATCGTGCTAAATTACAGCTTACAAACGTAGCCGGCATATATGGAAAATTAAAATCTTAGCGTGAACTTCACTCGAACTCGGACTAAGCCCTGGAAGAGAAGAGAAAGCAGAAATACCAAATTTGAGTTTTAGGGAGAATGAAAAAAGGATTCTTATTAATTTATTTCATTATTCCCCTCGTATTTCAAAGGATAGGTTTTTACTTTTCATATTCAAAGTGCGTGTTCACCGCCACTGACGCGCCGGTCCAAGAACCATGCATATCGCTCTATAATCAAGTATGTTCATTTAGATGTCATGTTTTATGGCTTCCTTAAAGCTTTTGGAGATGAAAGATAAATGTGGAAAGCAGAGGAAGGACAGCATTGGAAATTTTAAAAAGGAAATTTATTTAGAACGCAATTTCGGACTTTGAAATAGAAATAATACCCCACCACTTTTGAAAAGTATGGCTATCCTGTTTTGCATGCGGACTTTCTGTATCCAATTCTTGTTAGAATGTTCAAGTTTTGTATATTTTTTTAAGGTGTTACCAGTTTTGGGAACCAGACTTCATAATAAAATTTTATTATGAAATTTTGTTTTGAGTTTTTATTCATTCTCCTCTATGTTTGTATTAACATTTAGCTGTCCCCATACAATGAATCATTTATGGAAATGTTAGGCAATTAGAGATATTTACGAACATAATTAGAGAAGTACTAGCAATAACTACAATTAATCATAATGCTAATATTTTGGGTAATTAGATAAGTGTGCTCTTCAGATAATGAGTTTTTTCATCTGATGTGATTGTGTAATGGGAAAATATGCTAAATTTGTAAAGTAAGATTAAGTCAAAATACTGTAAATTAAGCACAATTTGGTATAATATTGAAAATAACGTTGATTTTCATAAAGCTGTTTGTATTTGTTCGTCGTTCTATATATATATATTTGCCGTCTATTATGAAAAGTCAATGTGTATTCATTGCGACTAATGAGTCCTGAAGTTAATTGAGTTCAGAAAAAGCGATAAGTTAAAAAGAGTTGAAAGTTAAAATATAATTATCCACTAGGGACGCCACTACTTTCGTTACAAAATTAAAGTGATGAAACCAGTACGGAGCCTGGTTGGGTCCCAGCTAATATGTAGATTCGGCAATTGTCTACACATTTCAGAATTTGTAATATTAACTTTTAATGTTTGGCATATTTAGAGAAAAGTATAATAGTAATAAAATTGATGTTCGGATTTTCGATTTTGATATAATACTTAGTTTTCATTTGGATTTAGAGAAAGTAAATTAGATGTTATTCCTTTCGATTTTTGAAAAAAAAAAACTCTTGTTTTATTGTGCCGGGAATCATAAACCGGTCTCGAAAAAAAAAGAAAGGAAAACCCGTTTACGATTCAAGGTACCCTTTACTACGATAAACACCAGATACTATGATGTATCGATAGTACGGAGTGCCTACAACAGTTTGACAGTATATTGTAAAATTAAAGGTTATGTTATGAGAATATATTGATTGTTACGTACGAGTAGACCCTGAACAACATTAATGTTTAATGAACAAGTTAATATTATTGTTATCTTGTATTTCACGATTGTGACAAATGTTTTCGGATGTGACTTTATTCTCTGTAAAGATAAGTGCAATTGCTAGTAAGCCACAGATAAGTATTGGCTTGCGCTCTTTACAAGGTTACATTTGTAAACCTACCAATTTTTTTAGGTATGAGCAGGCCTGAAGTAATACTAATGACTAAAGGATTGATGAACTGAAATGTGGGGCTGTAGCATTAAATCTCCTCCCAGGGTATGTTTCTGGTCGTCCTTTCCATTATATTTATTTTCTTAAAATGCCCCCTAGAGGCCTGAATGTTGACAGCCCAATTGGTGTTGGGAAATTAACCCCGATGTGTCATGATTTGAATGCCGAAGGTATGCAGCCAGGGTGGTATATAAGGTCTAAGTGTAGAAGCTATTCATTCGAATCGTCAGGGAGTTTAGCGCCCCAGCAAGCTTCAACTGTAGGAGATTAGGTCAGCGTCGTTGGTTTTAGGAACCAACTCATTAACCTGTTTTTTATGAATGACTTACAACCTGAATTGTCAATTAATGACGCAA
The DNA here is from genome assembly GCF_964235325.1 of Thermobia domestica. Classification (NCBI taxonomy): domain Eukaryota; kingdom Metazoa; phylum Arthropoda; class Insecta; order Zygentoma; family Lepismatidae; genus Thermobia; species Thermobia domestica. Next base: position 267,300,867 of record NC_137460.1, on the reverse strand, counting down.
AGAATGGCGCTTCGTAGGGCTTAACCGCCGTTTAACTCATTTATTTGTATTAAAAGATTCAAACGCTCATTAGTTACGTCGTATGGTACAAGTATATATATATATAGATATTTTAATTATTTTATGTGTAGTGGTATGTATATAGATTTTGTTTAGTTTTGAATTTTACTAATTCCATGTATAGATTTTATATATTTAGTATGTTAGGTTTGCTCGTATATTATATATAAATATATGTATTTACGTATTATTTTAGCACATTTCAAATATTTTTAAAAAATGAATGTTTGAAAGGAAAAAAGTAAGTCTAGTGCGGGAAACACATCTAAAAAACTTTGTTTTCGTTAATTTTTTTACGAGTTTATCTATTGCTCAACGACTCACACAAAGGAAAGAATATCTAATTTTTGTTTTCTTTTGTGTTAAATATTCATACAAGTGGAATAATTTGGTTAATTAACTTTACTGAAATTTTTTATTCAGTTCAACTGAAATGAAGCAATAGATAGAACTTTGGGTATATGATTAATATGAATAGAATAGGCGTAGCTAACAAATCATTTTAATGTTTAGCTGATTGTTTTTGTGTTGATTAGTATAAAAGGAGAGAAAATATTGTATTAAACTAGCACTTGTCAATAAACTCGCACAATAGGAATACTATGTAACAGAATTTAAATTAAATTTGAGAATTCTATTAAAAAAAAACGACATAAGAAAATTTTGATTCGTTGTGTAATCTAGTAATGGGTAGGTCCCATTGTTCATAGTATGTTGAGGGAGTAATGCATAAGGCAACTAGGCACGTGAAAATTTATAACGTTCGTCGAGCGAACAAAATGATTGCGTATAAAGTATTTTAGAGCTGTGCACGTTTGAGTTCAACTAAATAGCAATTGAGGATTATAAATGATTTAGGGCTATTTTCAGCAAGCCAAAAGGTTGATTTAGAGCGGTATCCTTAGATGAACTTACTTTTATAATGTGTGCGTGTTTTAACGTGATGCCAAAGGCCAGTAGAAGGCGGCTCACTCCGTAGATAGTTATTCCTTGCTTCCCGAATGCGTAGCTTGTGAATGCTAGATGAGTAGGAACCGTTTGTTGTGCATCTTTAATATTTTGGAGGTGGTTAGAATATCGCTCCTTTGATGTATATTTGTGATTAATGCCCATAAATGTGCTGGTAGAGTTTTACTTTTCCGTTGCCAATAAGACGTTTGTTGAAAATAAGATTATGTAATTATTGTATCAGCCAAAAATAGCGTGTTCGCTAATGTTGTAAAGATCCGTGCATTAGTGTTGATGCCTATGTACCTGTTATACTTGATGATTTGTTAAAAATACAAGTTTGTTTGCGAGTACTACTGATAATTAAAAAAAAAAAGTAATTTTTGATATATTTGTTTAAATAACAGCAAGACAAGAGATACTGTTTTGTGAGTTGACCTGTGATTCTAAAGTTATTTGAAACACTTTAATGAATATTCCGTTTTGCCGTATGAGCAATATGATTATTGAAACTTGAAACTTTAAATGATTTTGTATTCCTTTAGAATTTTTGATATTTAGTTAGTTGTAATACAGTATTTTAAATAATCAGTATACAAGTAATGTTATAACTATTTTACGAAATGCTTGTTTTGAAAATTGTCTTGCTTTATTAATGTTTTATCTTTATGAGAATATATATATATATATATATATATATATATATATATATATATATATATATATATATATATAATTTTAATGCTACATTATGTGTTTATATTTAGTAGTTGAATATTACAAAATATTTTTGAATAAAATGGTTTGGGAATTGAATAAGTTTGTTGTAAAAAAGGTGCATGTACACACATTACACTACACTAGATACACATATTAGGAATTTCGGCTTTAGCGTTTACACCGTAGTTAGGCAACACTTCCGAAATATACACATTTTCTATTAGTGTTTAGTAATAAAGTATTTTTGTGTTAATGTCTACCTGTATATTCATTTAGTTTCAAGTGTTTACTATAATTTCAAATATGTTATATATTCAGTGAAAATGATTGGAAAATCAATTAAAACATCCATTCATGATGAGAAACCAAGAGTTGAAAAATAAATAGATAAATAAATAAATAATGGATGAAAGAAAAGGACTTATAAACTGCAAATTTAAATGAATAATATGAACATTTTTATTAATGGTGGCTTAAATGAGGGATTATAAATATAATAGGTGGCTTTAACAACACGTGGCTTATCGTCATATAGGTGGAATAACCTCATAGTTAGCAAATGAAAAATGGTCCATTATGTACAATGATGTACCAATGTACCGATTTCCATGGTGAACTTCCAGTGAATTGAACCTATATACAGTATGTTCCACAATATAATGATTTCTTCAGTGATACTTAACAAAGACCATTAACCCCTCTGACGGCCGCGGTTCTCTTCACAATTAAATATATTTGTTCGCTCGATTGTTCGGGAACAATAGATTATTACCGGCGTGAGGCTCACTTTTGGAATTTAAAAGAAATAGGACAATGTTACTTCTAAACTTTATTAACCACGGCTTGTATATGGAGGAGAAATCTTCAAGCTTTTTCCAGCAGTTTGGTATATTGTAGATTTGTGTTAGTAAGCATAGATCGGGTCTTGCACCTAGTTCAGTCGTTACGAATTACGCTTTCCAAAGCTTTTCTATTATTCTTTTTCGTGCTGCACGCCTAATGAGCCCGCCGAGAGTACGCTATACACTGAGGTCGACGAATATTGTTATCATCACGAGTAATCAACTGTTCTACATTTTGAGTAGCCCTACACTTAAATTTTCGCTCTTTACAATTTCGCAATAGTGAAGTACAAGCTTTAAAATTCACACATTTTGGCAGCTGAAAATTAATAAATGTTGTATCTGATGTACTGATATTGTGATCACGTTTGCTCATTTTAATTCTGCTAATAATGCTCCACGAAAAAGAGTTTACATTAACTGAAATATTGATAAAATTCAACTGGGTATCATTGGCTATCTTATTTTTTATTCTTAATCTTGGTGTAACATTTCGGTTCGATATCGCAAATATATTTTCGACTCCGCGTGCTTTATTGAAAGTGTTACTTTTACGCTGGCTTACGGTAAACATTTCCGACCGACTGATTATGTACGATACGTTCACTACGTAAAACACAATTATCTTCGCGGGCCTACGCTCTAAACTGTGAATTTGAAATCTTTTCCTTCTACAATACTCAAGGTGATAAAGTCGGAATGGATTTGCAGGACTAAAATGCAACTCACGTTAGACATACGCGGTTACGAAGATAAATTTGAATTTGTGAAGTCGCGCAAAACCATTTGGCTGTGACAAAAACGACAACACTGTATATTCGTTACCACACAAAACCAACAATTGAACTCTCAAGCCTTCACTGGCTTCTTCGAGAGCATGGGTACGCGCAACCTCAACGCTACAGCTCATCATGTGTGAAACATCGGCATCCCCTGCCGGCAAAACAATTACATTAGAAACATAATTGTCTAATGGTACACATAACGATTATTCCTTTTTCGCTATCTCTACACTGTATATTTTCTTTTCCTGACTGAAATCCACTTTCTGGTTTATTTGGCATATATCTTCCACAACGTGAGCCGGCTCGAATTCAAGAGTGTTTGCGGTGTCTTTTTCGGCTTGCACTTCCTTGCACTGTTGTATTTTGTTGGCTTCCCTACACTCAATCTGTGTCGTTCGCATGTATTCACATTTCTCAGTGAGACATTTCTTTCATTCCACTACATTATTTTAAACATATGATTTGCCGCATTAACTAATTCATACCGTACCTCAGTTAAGGAGTTATTGCATTACTTTGATATAATTATAGTTATATAGTTATTGCATTACTTTGTTATTGCAATTCTTTGTCCTACACGTCCAATATTCATTTCCATTTTCTGAGCAATAGTTTCTAATTGTTTCCTTAATTCCTCTGTCAATATTGCTTGAAATTGTTCAAAACACTAGCCTCCATATAGATATCAAATACGAGCAACTAACTCAAAGTACAAAAATATAAATATCTAAGTTTAATACGAAAACAAGAAACGTGTACTTAAAAGATGATACACTAAGAATTTTGATATTACCACCATTAGGTTTGCGACCGGTTTAACTGCTTGTTTCCCTTTTTATCTTATTTTTTTTTCAATACATGTAGCTGTGTGGCACAATTGATAAATTAAGATTTCACTTACACACAATATTCTTCGACCAGTCAATTGATTTAGGGGAGTTGCATTTATAAGGATCTCAGGTGTTCCACAACGGATAATCCCAAGGGTCAGCTCGAGTCCTCTGTTGATAGTAATAAGCGATCGTCCAAGTCGCCACAACTATTCCTTCGTTTTCAAAGATTTGGAGTCAGAGTTTGTCACAAAAAACTGAGATTACAAACGAATGTTAGGGTGCTAACAAATATGTGCTAGTCACTTCACTGCTGATTTCTGCACAATATTAGGAAAAAATATTTTACACGAAGGCGTATGCAAATATCGTATAATCACTGACGATAAACTAAAAAAAATGGCTCTCACGTATGCAAACTGCGATTTAGCTTGCGAAGCTCAATCCCTACAATGGGAGCACTCATAAGTGTATAACGTGTGTTTAGAACAATGCACCCCACTCGCCTTCGTGGGTGCCCTTCCGAGTGATGACCATGCGTTCGTACAAAGCGCTGAAGGTTTTTTTTTTTATCAAATCAAAACTTGTATATGGTCAGCCGCGAAAATCCCGATTTTCAGACGTAGCATCGGGACCAGAATTATCGTCCAATTAGCTTTTAGTTATAACAGTGCGTAAATGGTGAATGATTGTCCCGAAAGTCAAATATAAAGAAACAGTCACCAGAAATGCAGGAATCACGTGTTTCTTGACCATTTACGGCCGTAAGCCCGGAGCTATGCTTACTAACACAAATGTACGAAGTACCAAACCGCTGGAAAAGGATTCAAGATTGCTTCTCCATATACGAGGCTTGGTAAATAAACTTTAAATTAAAATTGTCATATTTCTTTTAAATTCTAAAAAACGTACCTCAGGTCTGTGATAGCCGAAACGTTGTCTTTAAGGGGTTATGTTGTGTATAGTACTTAATTTTTGTACGAAACAATTTACATCTTGATTTAATTTCGCATTTTTGCAGAGTAAATAAAACGGACAAACAAATACTTCCAAGGTTGATTCGGTGGTCAGATGGTAAACGCGTTGATGTCTGTATTAAATGGTCGTGGGTTCAAGTCACAGCAGTTGTAACATTTTTTTTCTAAACATGTTTCTATATCTTCACATATTATTAATATTTATTTTCTTGCATTTCACGTATGTTATCTTAGATCATGTGTTCATGGATTAGGGTAGCATAAAAAGAATTTCGTTATGTATACTTACAGTTTCCTATCTTTTCTTCAAAATGGATTTCTATATGTTCACATTTGTTAAGAATTATTTATATACTTCAATTTTAGTGTTCATGGGATAGCGGTAATTAGGTAAGGATATGTTTGCAGAAATTATAGAACGATGCCAAAAGCACATATTTTTACACAGCAATGCGTTATTTTTCCTTTATTCAGAAAGTTACTGCGAGTATGTGCTATGCAGCTAAACCTTCCACTCACTGTTAGTGCCGGTGGCATCAGTTTTCCGAACGTACACTCATTGTGAAATAGTTCTTTTTCTTCAAAAATGACCTATGGATTACACTGTTCAACAAATTTTGATCGAAAGTATGTAAATTCTTTGAAATTGCGATTTTTACATTTATTTAAGCGTAATATGAAAGGAAATGATAATAGAAGAATTTTCTTAGCTCAGGTTCTGAAAAAATGCCCTTGTACAACAGTAGCTGTATATATACAAATGTATTAATATTTATAGAACATTTAAGCAAAATCCTTGTAAAAACCTACATTTCACTTTTTTTTTATCTATTTCACTCTGATGTGATAAGCTGGGGAGTTAAGAAGTACCGTAACCTATAGCTTTCTATACCCTTGTACTTCCTTTTTCAAAATTGCGCAAATACGAGTTTCACAGCGATACAGAAAATAAAATAACCGTGGTCAAGTTAAACATTAACAATTCCGTAATAAAAATCAGTATTAACATCAAAAAATGAAAAATATGTACAAATACCTTTTTGTGCAGGAACTACACTGCAATGTAAACAAAAGTTTCAAGTGATCCCTTGTACAGAATTATGTTTATTTTATTTTGAGTGTCTTCGCTTGGCTTGCCTTTTGTAGGTTACATCTGTAGAATGCCTTGCAATAGTCCAACAGTAGTTGGACAATATGTTAGAACTTTACTTTCCCTCATATATCTTCTCCATGGCTGCAATATCTTGATGGAAACGCTCACCATGTTCGTCACTTACTGCTCCACAATCTTCGGGAAAGAAGTCTAGATATGAATGAAGAAAATGGAGTTTCAGAGACATATTGCAACCAAGACTTTCGTAGCACATAACAACTTTGTAGCAGTTGTTTGTAATTTGTTGCTCGGTGTCTTCCCAAGAACTGTGAACAAACACTCTTCAAGCTTTCCCACGCAGCTTTCTCCTCACCTTGGAGAATTTCGTCGAACTTGTGATCTTTGAATAGTTGCCTAATGTGTGGCCCTATGAAAACACCCTCTTTAACTTTGGCATCACTTAATCGAGGGAATTGTCCTCTTAGGTACTTACAGGCCTCATCCTCTTGGTTCATGCTCTTAACAAAACTTTTCATAAGACCTAATTTAATATGTAGAGGGAGAAGCAAAATTCGGTTTCGATCTACCAGTGGTTCAGCTGCACATTTTTCACTCCCGGCTGAAGAGTTTCTCTGGTACTCCAATCACTTTTGCGGTAATGAGATCCGCGATCTCTACTGTCCCATTCACATATAAAGCAACAATACTTTGAATACCCTAACTGCATACCTAGCAACCGTGCTATTACTTTAAGGTCACCACAAATGAGCCACTAAAAATTGTAATATTTAATGGCTTGAAGTAAACGTTTCAAGTTTTCATAAGATTCCTTCATATGAACTGCGTAGCCTACAGGAATTGAAGGAAGTTCATTTCCAATATGTAAAAGCACTGCCTTTAAACTCACCTTGGACGAATCTATAAAGAGCCTCCACTCCGTAGGTTCGTATTTAATTTTAAGTGCCCTCATGAGACCATTTACATCTGTACATGCCACAAGTGTGTCTTTCATAGTAAAAAATGAAGTGAACATCTTCTTCCTATTCCGATACACTGAAATATTTACTTTTTCCTGCAATAAATTCCATTGCTTTAAGCGTGACGCTAAAATTTCGGCTTTCCTTTTCGAGAGGTCCAAGTCTCTGATTAGATCACTTAGCTTCAGTAAGTCTATGTGGTTCACGTGGAGGTTCTTCTACAACTAACGTAGGGTCCTTCGAAGTACTTGATTCAGGAGCTTCAACTTCTTGATCATCATCAGAAAAAAGATAGTATTCTTTAGGTGGGTCAGGAACAGGTAGTCCTTCTCTATGTGGAACAGGGCGCATTGCAGAAGGAATGTTAGGATAGATCAAGGCCCGCTTCTTCTTCGTGGAAATTCCCTTCTTGACGGAAGGAACCATACAAAAATAACAGTCTCTGATGTGGTCGCTTGGCTCCCTCCAAATCATGGGCTCTGCAAAAGACATTGAGCGCCCCTTCCCATTAATCCAATTTCTTAGATTGCTGGCACAAGTGTTACACACAATGTGGAGTGCCCAAGATTTATCTTGGTCTCCAAATTTACAACCAAAGTAATATTGATAGGCTTTTTTTATTAGTGGTGTTATAGTCTGCTTTTGTGAGGAAGATGTAACTTCCCCACACACGCAGCATAAGCTATCCGCACTGTTTACACAATTTCGCGGCTTTTTTGTTGAATGAAATCCTCAAAATATCACTTGAAATAGTTCCGACAATTATTTAAAAATATACATTCGAAATACCAGTATTTTTGCGTACTTGTAGTTGTATTTTTATATCCTGCACTACACAAACGTCACACCCAAAACGCTGATAACTGCACTAAACCTGTCTTTTCTAACAATAGCAGAACACTACTGAGATAAGGAACACAACGAAACCAAGCGTTCATATAGTTTCTCCAGTGTTGCCGGATCAGTGTAACATTTTACCCCAAACGAAGCGAATATATTTATTTTTAAAGCGTTATTATTAGACATGCCTGTAAAACGAAAAGTAGAGCTAATATTCGAAAATAACTTTCAAATTCGTGATCAGCAACCCAAAATCAATAAGAATTAGCTGATTTTGTTCAATTTACATTTTCGTTGTTGAACAGTGTTATTATTCTGATAAAATATAGAAAGTATCTGTGCTAAAATTCTATTGGTTTTATTTGAACACGCATCTTTTGGAACGTTCATTCCAAAACTGGTGTCAAGTCTGGCATAATATCACGACTAATTTTTTTCAACTATATACATACATCTCATTTGTGTGCTATTGTTCATAATGTACATGAATACAAACAAAGGTCTTTAGACTGAAATTATGGTGTGTGTAAGCGACGGCAGTCTTGTAGAATGAATTTGCTCGTCCGTGCGTCTGTCAAAGAGTATCAGAGCAAAATATTTAAAAAATACAGAGAAACGTTTTCTTCCAATTGAAATAGGTTCCTTTTCATTTAACCCTGTATTTAAACGTGAATTGGTTGAAGTTAACCATTTCCAATTTCAACGTTTATCGTTCTACAGCGAATATTGTAATATAGCGAGGAGTGTTTGTTTGCAAACGATCAGCGTCTTAACACAATTTCATACTATCCAATATACCTTACCGAAAAACGAAGATGGTTCAAATTTAGTAATGTATCCGATTTCAAAAGTAATTTTTGTGTAGAATGAACGGTAAATGCTTCATGATGCTATTTCTTATAAATTTTTCAGCGTCCCTCGAGTAGATTCAATTTCCTCGGTTAACCGTTACTGAAACCGAAATTTCTTCAGACTAGCCATTAGTTTCAGACTTAGCTAATGGAATGGTAAACGATAACGAGGAGTGATCCTTCCTATTGATCCTGTGTCTATACACAACACATAATTACTGGGTAGACGCTCTGACAAAATGAACTCTTTTCAAAATTCAGCATTGCTGCCACTTTCAGTACCAGTTTCATCATTTATTGCTGTAGAACGAACACGGTAACAGGAAAGCAGAAGCGGTTTGCTACCAAGAATTCAGCGTCTCAAAACACCATATCCCTACTATCCTGGATATTACTAGTACAACTGGTTTCAAAAATGATCTCCGTTGAAGGAACACTGTAAAAGCTATCAGGAAGCGACTTTTTGCATGGGATGAAACATCGCAAACATAGGTACCATCTTGTGTGTTGAAATCTTAAACCAAACCAGGTTATACTAACCACATGCAATTTAAACTTTTATCGCCAGAGTACGAAAACACGAAAACGTCTTTCAAAAAACAATTGAGCTTCGAATATAAAATGACTCTAGAACACTCTACCAAAAGAAGAAGTGACTCAAATTTAATATTAGTTTAGGTTTCAATAATTATTTCTATATGACAGTCACGGTAAGAGTTATAGAGGTGCGTTATTACAATCAGCTGAGCGTTCTGCATTTTCCAGTAAGCACTATTCAAAGCGGAGCGATTTACATTAATCATTCGTGGTGTTAATATTCGTAATTGTAGGATGGAAACCGTAACAGACATTAACAAACGGTTTGTGCAACTGATTGAGGGTATGTATTGGATATATCACAACCAACAGTATGTTACGAAATCGGAAGTTGTTGAAATTTTCTAAACTGGTAATTTCAATACTGATTTCTGTAGAGATATCAGGATACAATTCGTACAACCGATTCAGGTTCCCAAGAATAGGTCCGTCTCCTCTGTCCACCCTCTATTCAAACCGTGAGAGTTTTAAATTAGGCATTTCTGATTTCAATATTATCCCTACAGAACTGAGAAAGTAACAGACAGCGAAGTGCGTCTTTCTGGAAACATTTCAATTTTTAAATGATACATATCGTAGTTACCACAGAGCTCTCCCAAAAACGAACGGTTCTCAAATTTACTGTTACATCCGATTCGATATAGTTTTCAACTTTCGTTTCCATAGAACAAGCAGATAACGAGAATCAGTTTCTGCAAGCGATTGACGTCTGAATACAATATATAATGACTATTCACGACATTGTCAAATACGGAAGTAGTTTAAATTTACTATTACATCCAATTTCAATACTTATTTTCTTACAGGTAGAATGCTAAAATCTATCACGTTGCAGTTTCTTGTAATCGATTCCGCATTCAAATACTATGTTTATCTTTTCCGCTTAAATTCAATTCCAACTGAACGTGGAGAATTATCCGTCTTCGGTTTCAACATTTATGGCTACAAAACGAAAATGGTAACAGGTATGTATTAGCTGTTGTTTAGTAAGTAATTAGTAATTCTGTTATCTAATTTTCTTAGAGAAAACTGTATAAGATGTCGAGCAGCTCTTCTGCGATCGGATCAGCGTCCCAACGATAGGATCTATCTTCTTCCTTAACTTTCTATTCAAATTACCGATTTTTTCAACATTTATCTGTATAGAAGTGAAAGAGTAACGGATAAGTAGTAAGAGATTATTTAGAGAGATCCAGCGTCCAAGGAACAGATCTTCTTACTATATGGGAACAAATTGTTACAGATGTACTACCTCAAGTTTGAGAATTGAATTCGCATATTTAGCAAGTCTTAGATGAACACTGTGAAACGATATTCACTTGTTTAATTTCGGTATTGTATAAAACCTTTAATACACCCCACCAAGTTGAAACCTTTATTCATGCATTAAAAAGTTGAAGCTATGTAACAGATGTTTGCCAGAAGTTATGTGAATGGTTAACAAAAAGTGTGCCGCCTTCACAGTTGTTTTTTTTTTTCACTGCCTTGAATTTTAACCTTTATCCTGATTTAAAATATTATTTTAGTACTAGGCAATGCTGTTATTTTGTTCGTTTTCCAGCCAATGATGTATGTTTTATCCACGACAAGATTTTACAATTCCGACATTTAAGTTGGTTATTTCACATATTCCGCTAACACCGTACCAGTTATTCGTAAACGCAAATATTTTACGAATTTTGTAACTTTTTGAACTTGTTCGTTATAGTTGTCTTAGTGTAAACATTATATTTCTGAGAGATTTTTAAACACTTGTTTATTTCCTTTTTTCATACGTATGCAAAATTATCCCGCTTCTTTCCCACTACTAATTAGCATATAAATAAAAGCTCAAGATATTAAGTCTCATATTTCATGTTTGTCCATTTCATGTCCTGTTTCCATTCAAGGCGGATTTCTGATTTAAAAGACGAACTACCGCCAAATACAATGAACAAAATCTGTGGCATAGATAAAGGGAAAGCTATCGAAGAATCTAAATTTTATGCAGATATTTAGTCCAAGACATCGCAAGGAGATGTTGTGAGTGAATATGATGTTGAATATATATGTAGTGAGTATGAAGAGGAAGCATGGTGAAACGATATTGAACCAGGGATGAAGAAAATGAAAGTAAGCTTGCAAGTCCTGCCTCACGTGCGCGTTCAAATATATATATGAATATCACATGTATGCCTTATGTTATACATACCTCTTTAAAATTTACAAGTTCCTCCTTACTACCCTTCTTACACATGTAAAAAGGAAGTTGTAAACAAGCCTTTTTTGAAACTCAAAACTATTAAATAAAGATTAAGGGCAAACCTCGGGCAAGACAACCTTCAGTCGTTTATGGTAATGCAGTATGGAAGGGATATGCTAAATAAAGTGAATAAAGATGTCTTAAATAATAAATACTGTCATGATAATGCTGAATTGAGAACATTTCTGGTATATGGTACGAATGTCCTTGCTTCTTGTCATGTAAAAAGATCAAAGTAATAAAAGTTAAATGCTATATATATATATATGATGCACTGCAACATTATATATATATATATATATATATATATATATATATATATATATATATATATATAGTGGCAGTGCATTAATAGTAATTAAGCTTTCTGAAACCAAAGTGAACTATCATAACTCCATTTTCGAGCTGTCATCAAGTATGTGTAAAACTGGAAAGCCAGGATGTCAAATATCACAAAAAAGGTAGATTGCCACATTGTTACAATATTTTTTCATGTGAGTTTTTCCACCACTGTTTCCAAAAGTGATAATTTATCCCAAATTATGAAAAACTACAAGGTTTAACCTGGTTACTGATAGTTTGAAAATGCATTTAGTTCACTGTTTTCAGACAGCTCAATTGGGGTCCCTATAATAAAAGGGATTCAAGTTATACATGACGTTTCCAATAAGGTTTATTTATTTTCGGAAAAATACTCGACGGATCGCAATATGCAAACTACAAGAGCCACATCGCACTCCACTCGAGGGTCTACCAATGAGTGAATTGCGTCGTGGTTCTCCTCCCAGCTTATATATTTCACTATGGAGAGTCAATTTCCTAGGCATAAATATATCTACTTCAAAGGTCACTTCCCGTGAACTGCAAGGTCTTCACCTTATATATGATGTAAATGTTTTATTGAGTGTAACAAAATAAAACTATGTGGTTTTGAAACTTAGCAATTTTGAGCGTTTAAATGGTCTGCGAGGACAGTTTGTAATAATGCTCAACACACAAGTGTTGATCAGCCAGTTAAATAAAAAAAAATACGCATGTTATAATGTCCCTAGGTTACGTTCAGTGCGCCTTATTAATGATTTTAAGTCTACGCCCCTCACAGCTTCTCATTGTAACCCTGGTAGAAATGAGAACACTATTGATATTAGAAAAATACTAATCCAGAGGCATGGGATAACATTAAATAGTAAAATAGAAAATTAACTTCAAAACTTAGCTCAATATATAGTAAAAAATATTGCAAGAAGGAAAAAAAACAACGCAAACAATAAAAAATCATACATTACTTTAGCACAAATTATAAATGTTTATAAACGACGACGAAAATTTGTTATAAAGAAAATTGACTTCTCTCGAAATAACCTGGAACAGGTGAACATCACTTCCGTTTTGTTAATGTTCGTTATAATACATGTTTGTAATTCCAGATGTTGTTTGGGAATAGACAAAATGGAAAAGAGATATCCGGAAGAATGAAAAGAAAGCCAAGAACAAACTTTTAGATATTCTTGTTGATTGCCAGCTGTTTCTTCTTGTTTTAATTCCATTTTACTTGCGCTTTATCCTATCGATTTTAAGACAATACTGATTAGAATTAATCGCGAAGGATTCATCCAAATAGTAACGTTATATTTATCTTAAGACAAAGAAGAGAGAGTAGTTTTTTGATTCACTCCCATCTCTTTTAAGTTTTCAATTTTTGTAAAATATATGCTATTAGAGTAATTTTTAAATTCAGAAAATATCATAACCCTTAACAGGGAACGTTATTTTTGTTCGCTTACAGGAAATGCGTGTCTGTGGGACACGGACATGTATAAAGCAATATCTTTTTTTAAAAAACCTATGTGTAATGTAGAATAATGAAACTTTATATTCTGTACTTGGAGCAAAATATGATAACCAAGAATTACATATATTAATTCGGTTTTATTGGAATATAAATTCGGAAAATATATCAATATCTAAATAAAATTAGTACATAAATGTAAAAACTGACAAATTTTAAGTTAGTATAATTCTACACATTACTACCCTGCAAATATGCTATTTGTCCGCATGTAGCTATCCTGTTCAAATGTGCTATTTGTCCAAAAGAGCTTGGAAACGTTTAACGAACATGGTAGCTTTAAATAGATGTCGTCCCAAAGTGTCTTGAAAATGGTGAATACATGTCTTTGTATCCTGATTTACAAATAGAACATAATATTAGGAGAGCAATAAGGGCTTTATTTTCAGATAGGTCAGTAGATCTGTAGTTTGACTTTGCTCTAATTTACTTCAAATTTGTTTCGATTTTCTTCCAACTTCATATTGAAATATCCTGAATTATATCATCATCGCATAAGGTAGACAGGATTTTTTTCCCAGATTTCTTACATGGGTGACTATACCAGGCATCCCTCTGACTATGTTTTGATGAAGAACCCTTCGGTTTCTTACTGGTTCATTTCAATTCCAAACAAACCTGTTTTTACCTCTGTATCTAAGGCCTTCGTTATCACATGAAACTTGACTAGGGCTGCTCACATTGACACTTCTGTTACTACTTGAGCTCACACCTGGCACTGTATCAGAATTGGTATCGCCCTCACTGTCAGTAGGTAATTCTTGACTTTCAGGAAAAAGTAGGCGTCTCAGTCAGAATCTACTGAAGACAATAATATAAATTCCTTCTGTGCTTTCAGCATTTTTGGAATTTTTGCCGTGAAATAAGGATCTGCTGTACTTACAGTTTCATTCTGAAATTTCTTTCTCGGGGTACTAGATCTATACTTTGCAAATACATAAAATCTCATACAAACAAAATAGTATGTTTCAAGAGCTCTATAGCTTCTATTTCATGGTAAATAAAAGTAAACCAAAAAAATTTTTGAAAGAAAATCTCTCTTCAAAAAATGTGAGTCCAATAATCACGCAAAAATATAAACGATAATGGAAATGTTTGCCTCTCAGACACCGTAGGTTTTCTACAATCATCGATAAATGTTCACTCAGACATTAACGCCAACAATGGACTACTGCGACACACATACAACTAAATAATGGGAAGGTACTAAGAGAACCGATACATTGAGTGAATCAGTGCTGCCAATTTAAAAATGAAATAATATCTTTGTTTTACGTCCTACGGTTATGCCGGTGAGGCTAAAGGAGACGGTGATGATGAATAATGAATGAAATGGTGGAATGAACAGTGGGAGGAAACGGAACAACCCCGTGAAAACCCAAGCACGCGGTGTTTGTCCACCACAAAGTTCACTTGACGGGGGCTGGGATCGAACCCGGGACCCAAGCACCAGAGGTGAACGCTCTACCACTGAGCCACCGCGGCCCCAGTGTTGCCAATGTAATACAAAGAAAAACCACAGGTGTCTGACATACACATATTTCCTCTTAAGGGTTGAAAAGCAGAAGGAAACGAAGGAGAAAAAGATTGAGTTTAACCTTCAGGGACGATGCAATATTTAAAATGCATTTTCGTAACCTACTGAGTTATAACAAACCAGAAAAGAAAAAAAAAAGGAAATAGACAATTACAAGGATGAAAAAGGCATTACGCAAGTGCCCGAGATAAGACTGTAAGTAGTCACAAAAAACGGAGAATGCAGGCTAAAATCTTAAAAGAAAACAATAGTACAAATTAAAGAAATCCAGGTTTGTTAATGGAAATTCTTGTAAAGGGTGATGCACAAGCTTAAAAACGACACCCACGCCTGTATCCTATGAGCTTTGAGCGATCAGCAAGTGCAAATCGAACAAACGTCACTTTCATTTGATACATAAAATCTGACTTTAATTTTTAAGGCTTCACTCGTGAACTTCCTGATTTTATATGGAATAGCTCAGCGTTTACAACTTTGCGTTTACAAGAGCAAAAATATAGACCTGTCCAAAAGGGCAGTATGAACTATGGGAAAAGCTATCAATACACAAAAGTACTGACAAAATGATACAAAAATCATATCTTGGTGGAATTCCGTCTAAAATGGTGGGAAAAAATCTTGAAAATTGAGAAAAGTGCAAATTAAAGAAGGGAAAAAATACGTGGAAACACAAAATATATCAGAAAACTGATACTCAAGTAAACTGTAAACCATTAGCTCCATCACCTTTTCGTCTGTCTTGGTTTGTTGTACTCTCACGTTCCTGCACTTTCGATTGGATCATAGAATATATTCCCCCGTGTAAGAAATATAATAAAAGTGGAAAATAATTTTTCTTAAAGCAGTTTAAATCTTTGTCTCATAAAAACTTGAACTCAATCATCATCATGCTTTACTAATGTAAACCTACATTCAAGAATGAAATGCAGCTTAAATGATATAGTTTTCGATCATACTAAGAAATTTTGTTCGAAAGGCGGGATGTACTTAATAATATCGTATTTATGATATTCTTAATCTGGACTCTATAAAGGCTAATTTCTAAATAAATAAACAACGCTTCGCTGGCATTTTATGAGTACATCTCATTAATCCACAATGAAATTTGATTTAACATCGCTCTGAAATGAATACAAATAATAATGGTGATCTATATAGAAGTTCTAAAGGAGTTCTATATAGAAGAACGAAAAGTCGTTTATAAAATACCCTTTTCAAAAGTACAACGAGAACATAATCTGATAAACCACAACAAAAATTGAAATTAACTTTACTTAGAAATCGAATTGTAGTCATAATGACCACCCCCCTTTAAAGGGAACCCAAAAAGAAGAAACCGACGTCGGGCACATTTTTAAAACATATTAAGATTCTATTTTGTCAAAAGAGATACTTTGCATAGTTATTTTGTATTGATAAATCTATTCTTAATCTTCTATTCCAAAACTGTTCTTAAATAAAAAACACAAAATCCTGCGGGACTTGTATCTATGGCCTTTCTCACTTCTATCTAAAATCTAAAAGCAGAGTAACAAAATTTGTTTAACTCACCTAATAAGAAAGACGTTATCTCAAATTACATTCACTGCAGTTAGAAGCAAAATAACTGGCAATAGCTGTTAAAGTTTGAAAGATGTTAAAAATAGAATGGTTGAGAAATTTTTCATGCTTTGTATCTGAGATATCCTTACGTTCCTTTATATATTCAAATAAGACTTTAATTAATTTCACTCGCCTAAAAGAAATGAAACGATCTCAAATTATACCATCCGCAGAGTAGGAACCGTTCTGATCACGAAGTTTGAAAAAGTTTAATGCTAGAAACAAAATTTCTCTCATTGTTTGTCATTACGGACATTAATACTTCCTTCTTCATTAAAAATATATATATATACTCGCAAGCTACTTGCCTCTTCTACTAGGAATAACTGGATGACAAATACATACTTCTACGATAGGCTAAGAGAAGCGCAAAAAAAAAACAAAAAAAAATCGAATCGGAAAGCGCTTGAAATAGAACGAATTGAAACTTTCTTTGTAGTCACCACCTAGGGATTTTCTTATAAATTTCTAGATTGTAAAAAGCACAAATCCCAATTTCTTAAACTTAACTACTAAAAATGAAAAAAACTAAGTTATTTATACAGTAAATTTGGTTGTAGAATAGTTGCCACGATCGTCGCCATGAAACAAAAATTCAATTACCCGCTCACCGCATTCCACACATACAAACAGACAGAATATATGACGCCGCAGTAACAGAGTACGATATGACTGTACAGAGACACCCAGTGAGAAAAATATGAACTACCACCAATCTATTTACAGTTCATGGTTTTGCTAACAGATGACTGAATCTCTTTTCATATTTTGTGGGAAGTAATGCCCGATGTGCAAAGTAACCCCGTGTTACGGTAGCTAGTTACCACTGTAAGCGAAATGAAATATCAAAATTTAATTTGGCAAATCATGACACAAAACTAGAAAAACGTTTGCGAAGGAAGGAATTCATATAATTAAGGAATTACGTCCCTAATATATTGTGTTAATTTGGAACATAAATATACAAGCAAATAAAGCATTTCAGGATGTTACCTATAAAATAGTTAGGAACGTACAAGAACACATTCAACATGTAAGTTTATCCTAAATACAGAATTTTGCGCTATCCTTTTTTACCAACATTCCGCGTAATGCCCTAATCTGCATAGCAATCTTATTTTTACCGGCCATCTAGCACATGCTAGTTAGCGTTGTTTGTACAATAATTCACATATCATGTACGTTCACTAAGCCCCTAAAGTGATAATATATTGAGAAATTTAAGTCCATACTCTAGAAACCATTCCTGGGAATGTAAAAAGTCGACTTCCTTGAAAGAAATGTGTGCAGCTATGAAATGGTTTGATGTATGGACCTCTACAATTTATGAACATCCATTGATGGTTAAAATATTCTTTATCTTGTATTTTACTAATGTCTTTAGAAGCCCTCCGGAAAAATGAGGCTAGACACATTTAAGCTAAATTCTAAGTAAAAACACAAACGTCCATAGTTTTTGTTCTAATATAATACATTACACGTTTAAATTTGGAAAATATTAGGATAAATACCATTCTCACGATTTCTTATTTTACATAAGTCTCTATATAAATAAAACAATATTGTCGAGCACCCATATTTTAAATATGTGCAACAATTAGTGAGAAGTGTGTAACCAATAATAAAGAAATAATTAGTTTATCAAAATCTGAACTACATAAGATTTGTATGAGTCGTATCGATCTTTTTTTTATTTGGTATAGGCCTACAGCTTGTCTATCTGCACCACGCAATTTCCAAATTGTAGGTTACCAACTTACGTTCGAGATGTCTCCCATACCTAAATATTTCTCGTGAAGTATTGCTTTTAACCAACAAACATTCCGAACGTATGTAACCGTATTATCAATCTGAGCAAATTAGTATATGAAAAATTGAACATTACCTTTCTGGGCGAAATGAATTTAAACTTTTTGTTGTTAATTGTTGGGAGTCATTAGAGTACGACGCGCAAGTCTCCTGAACCACTATTTTTCCAGGCGTCTCTATATTCCTTTCAAATCCAGGATCTTCTACTGCAAATTCTGATTTCATCCTATCAACGTTTAGTTTCACATCCAAAGAACACATAGCTGTATCCTTGTCCGTTGTTTCCTCTCCTTTCGTTGTGGATAATATTAACTCGTTCTTGTCAGTCATCAGTTCGTATGTCCACCCTTTCCCTTCGAGTGGATCTTCCTGAGGTAAGTCAAAAGCAATTTCTTCTTTACACATCAATTCCAACTTAACAGACGCCTCACCAGCCATTGTGAATTGAAATATAATAAGAATTTAACACTGTTCTTATACTTCCCTTATATTTTATGTTGCCAGTGTTAATGAAATGATTTACAAGAACGTTCACAAAAGCAACTTATATTTAAAATCATAATCTTCTGCAGTTTCTTATTTCCTTAGCCACGATCGCTCTCTCGGCAATTGTTTGTTTGTTTGTAGCAGCCGGAGGAAAGTGAAATGGCACCCGAAAGTTTCTGTTTAATTCAGATTTTGTTCAATTGAGATCTTTTGTCGCTAGTGTAGCTCACTCTTACATACAGGTATTCTCGTGTTTCATAAGGTATCCATCCATCTTTATCGTTTTAGCGGGAATAGCAAATCCTGTATTTCTGTATGCCATTGCGGTTTGATTGACTGTCGAACTCCCGTTGCGTATACTAATTTTATTTAATATACGTCCTATTATTGCTTCAAGTGCTACTTTTGATTGTGACTTCTTCCGCGACTTTAGATTGTTAGTGCGAACAATTTAATATTTTAACACAATTTTTCCACTTGACAACAATAACTGGTCGTGGCTTTTGTGTGTATGTGTAAGCGTCTCGTGGAATAAGACGTTGATTTTCGGTGCCATTTGATAACAGTCACTACCATCACTTACGCACCTACTGTAACTATTGGAGACAAACTTAGAGATCTCTTGCCCCAAACACTACACATTTCCCCCACACAACCCAGGTCTGTTCTTAAGCAGCACGTGTAGTGATGGCCAGTGGGAATATTCCCGGTGGGAAGGAATTTAAAAATGGGAATATTCCCGGGTTTTTCCCCCTGGTATATAAATTCCCAGGAAGGAATTTATTTCCATTTCTCTACTTTATCTTCCAAATTATAAGAACCATATGACTAATTACTTTAATTTAATACATTATGATTTGCTTCTAGATTTTAAAGAATTTGGCGGTTAAAAAATTTAAAATTATTTGACGGTACTTTATATAACTAATAATATGATTTTTTAAGTTCCATTTCCATTTGCACCAAAATGTAAGGTAATTGTTTAGTATTGGGGCGCCAAAACTAGCAAAAATTAGGATGATTTACGGAAGAAATGAGTTGATAGCGATGTTCAAGTAGTCAAGAAAGTATCGAACACTTTTTTTTTTTTTTATTTAGGGCAGTAGGAGATCTATACAAAACGGAAAGGTAAGTGGAAGTGATTTGTGTGAGAAAGGAAAGTGAATTGTTGGTAACGAAGACAGAAAACAACGTGCCATGTGAGCACTAAGCGCCTTCATTCGCTAACGAGCGCTCTGCAATGCCGTCTGAATTTAATGTTGGTAACGTAATTTAACGTATGAGACCATAAAACAACCGCATCGGAATAGAATATCGCAAAAAAGTAGATACAGAAGCTGGACCCAATGCTAAAGAACAGCCAATATTAGCAAAGTACTAATTTACAAGTGATGAAAAGCAACGATTTTGTAAGGTAATTTAGAATTATGTGGAAATAGAGATGAAGTACTATTAATACACCCTGAACCACCATTAGTAATAGACGTCGGCCTGTCTCCACTCTCTGACTCGAATTTCTGAAGAGGTACTCGGCAAGGTGACCGGACGTCCCGTTTTAGCCGGGACAGTCCTTTTTTTAACCGTTGTCCCGTTTTTTTCTGATTCTCGAACGGGACTCCTAAATGTCCCGTTTTAAGTAAAAATGACCTAGGTGTCCAGTAATTATTATTCAAAATATAAATCATCAATGCAAATTCTACTCTCTTTTTCCTACCAACACTCGTTGCCAAGGTTCAACCGTGTCCAGAACTTCTGAATTTTCAAATGGGAATTGAGTGTTCGTGGTTCAAGTGGGAATTGAGTGGGAATTCTGCGTGTTCAACTAGTTAAAAGAATTGTTGGGTAGAACTTGCAATCGGGAACCATTATTTGTTGTGTGGTACACGTAAAATTAGAAACGGTGTGTTATCACTCTTACTTGTGTATTTAGTAAATTGAGAAAACTGCTGAGTCCCAAAATGCAATCTGGAAGTCAGATACTCCCCCCTCCACAGCTGATTCTTATGCGTCCCGTTTTCGCAAGTGAAAATTCTGGTCACCTTGGTACTCGCACTTCTTTTACATGTGGATTAACGTATGGAATTTCGAGAAATAGGTAGAATGAAAGGTCTTGTATGGCAATGTTACGTGCTAAAATATAAAGATAAGTAAGTATATTGCAAATTTTGTGAAAATAAATATGTATGCGCAAATGTTGATAAATTGATGAGACATGTATCTTCTAGCATTTACCCAATCTAATTGGTTTATCACATTTATAAATTCAATGTGTTTATAATATCAGTAATAGAGTCAAGTTGAGAAAATCCATTTACATATACATTTAAATTGTTACTATATAATTTACTATATATTTTTTTCACACATATTTAATTGATAGAACATATTGTAAAAACATAAACAGTTAAACGTACTCTCTAAATATAATAAAGTGTTAATAAAGTAACATAGTACCGTTCAGATTATATAGATTTTAAAGAAACCTCTGTGGACAACAGTAATAATATGCTGTGATATAAAAATTAATTTAACTTTGAAATCATAATATAGCAATATAATGCAATTTTCTTTTTAATTGAACATAAATTCCCGGATAAATTCCCATTTTGGGAATCTTCCCGGGAATATTCCCAGGGAATATTCCCGAAAAATATCTTCCCGGGAATTTACCCATCACTAAGCACTTGCGCTGTCATTCTCTTCAATGTTGCCGTACTTCCGTAACATTTCATAAACAACAAAATTCAGTAAAAAAAACAATGGAAAAATTGGAAAATTCACATTCAAAAATTATCTAGTAAATTGGCTCAAACCTGTTACATGTTAAAGCTTTTACGAAATAGTGTCAGTCAGCATGTTCTGCTCACAACTTATTTTGGACTTTTTCATTCTAAATTGAAATATGGTATTATATTCTGGGGATCTACTGCACTGCTAAATTCCATATTCGTTTTACTAAAGAGAGCTTTAAGGTTTATGACCGGAAGTAAACCTCGAACTTCTTGTAAACCTCTATTTAAATTTCTTGAAATCTTACCTCTTCCATGTTTATATATATATGAACTTCTAAAATTTGTAAGAAAAGATATACAGACAGATACAAGCAGCTTCCGGTTGA
Organism: Thermobia domestica; assembly: GCF_964235325.1. NCBI lineage: Eukaryota > Metazoa > Arthropoda > Insecta > Zygentoma > Lepismatidae > Thermobia > Thermobia domestica. Next base: position 267,278,704 of record NC_137460.1, on the reverse strand, counting down.
ACTCAGATATTCATATGCATAATACAAGACAAGCCTCTGATCTTCATGTAGAGTCCTCACGTTTAAAAGTACATAAGAATAGTACATTTCCTATGGCAGTGAATATTTATAACAAGCTTCCTTCCACTTTAAAAAACAAAACATCTGGTTTCAATAAAGCAGTCAAGTCCTACCTACTCGAGTACTGTTTCTATTCTGTAGAAGAATATCCCGCCTGTAGTAAATAAGGTTTAATGTATATATATTTTGTATATCTATAATGTAAGGTTTTATTAACTGTTTTGTTGTTTTATATCGATGTATGTAAATTAGAATAATGAAAAATTGTACCTTTTCTTGTACATAAATTCACACTATTTTAATATTGCATGTAGATCTAAATGTATACATATGTACACATTCAGTGTTCTTATGACGTGTCCAACTCATACGTTCACGTTGTGAACAATTTGTATGAAAAAGGATGAAAATAAATACAATACAATACAATACAATGAATGAAAGATAAAACAAAGGGACAAGAGAGGGAAGTAGCAACGTTGGTTTTCAGGTAACGGGGTCATAAATCTCTAACAAATATCTCAAAGAACACAAGGGAAAGTTTTGAGGACTTTCCAGATTCCATGACAAAAGCATCCTTAACTGTGTCTGCTAGTATACCAGGTCAGACAAACACTGCCCTTGTAAGGAGACCATAATTCCAGTATGATACGCCAGGTGGCAGCACCGAACCGAAAATGGGTGGGTATAAAGCGAATAACCTGTAATTCTAGCAAGTACCTACGTATATAGTACTACGCAAGGGCGCCCATTTCTCTGTATATTTGGAGGGGGGCACTCACACGCAGAAGGTATATATATATATATATATATATATTGTTACATTTATTGTTAGTAAGTTGGTGTGTGAGTTTGGTTTGGGGGCTCCACCACCTGTGCAACATACGCACAGGACAGGTTCGATGGAATGAACCTATACTTCTCTCTCTCGTATTCTTCCTCCTAGCTGACGGATTCTGTATTAATCCGCGATTAACCTCGAACTGAGCGTTTTCTTCGGTCGCTAGTCTGGAATCAAGTAACTGGTACCTTAATGAAAGAGAAGCAGCATCGAAGTTCGTAACTCAGAGGCTTAATTTTAAGACTGTACCTGAATCGCCCAGTACAAATGTGAGGATTCTTGGCTTGTACCTAAATCATTAAATGAGTCCAATAAATAAATAAATAAGAATTCCATAATAAAGTATTTATTACGAAAGAAATCAAAAAGAGGAGAAGTACAATCGAGTTACAGAAAGCGTGACCAGACTATTTATAGTTCAACTGACATTACTCCATCTTACATATATGTTACTAGCCTACAGACTGCTCCTCAGTTCGCGAAACTTCCACATATTGTAAAAATGTGAAGAGAAGAAAAAAAAAGAGATTTAAGAAATACCAGGACTCGAGCAGCAAGTAAGGTGTTAATATTCGCGTAACCCTTTAGCTTTTCTTGGCATGTTATCGCTTCTTAAGAAATTTCAAGTTAAATCATATTGATGGCGAACTTAGAAATAATTTCTAGGTTCGGCAGCATACCTGAGTCTGAAGTAGTAGCGCAACTGCTGCAAATTGGAGACGAGACCAGCGCAGGTTGAGTGCCGGCCCAAAACAGGATATCGGCAAGGTCGAACTCACCTCTTTTATACTCTCGGGGCGGTGGCTATTGCATCAGATTTCACCGTGTTTCATCCGATTGCACCACTTCCCGTATTTCACCTTATTGCACCATATTGCACCACATGTGGGCGGATAGTCAAGGCCAATCTAGCTTCTTTCTATTGTCTTTACGACCTCTATCTCACCTTGAAGGAGTGTGTGGGCCGATAGCCAAGGTCAATCCAGCACCTTTCGAGGAGCGCGTGGGCAGGAGTCGACACGTGGCAGGAAGCAGAGTACAACTAACATTGCCGTTGCCCTAGCGGCCAACTATGGTACCAACCCATGCTAGGCTATACACCTCGCGGCGAAACTATATTTCTGTTGAGATTTATTATTTTACTATCTATATATTTAGGGTTTCCTTGTTCTTTCTTTACAACTGGATTTCGTTCTGCCATCATGAATGGCACAAGACCTTCTTTGCTTTGTCTTTTATATTTCTGTTCGCTGCTCTGCGGTCTTACAGCCAACAGGGGCCAGGAACACAGCTTAGACAGGCAGAGTTTTAAATAAATCCTTCCCGGAAGAATATTTTTCTCCCCTGTCTCCTGTCACTATGTCACCGCCACTACCCCATCAGGATCCTGCCGCCTATAGTCGGACAATTTGTGCATGCCGACCAGATGCCGCGGTCGGATTGCCGGCGCCGGACACCGGCGTCTTTCCGCTCGATTTTCGACCGCGACGAGCAAAAAGAGATTCGTTCACCAATAGAAAACAAAGAGAGTTAGAAGGTAATTTGTTGCTTTAAAATACGAATTAGGGCTTATATTTCCCTCGTATAAAGCTTTCTCAAAACAGTCGGCAGACAGTCGGACGACGACTGCAAAAAGAGACTGCCGGCAATTTCTTGAAAAGCGACGTCGGCACGACGTCGGCGAAAGTTGCAATAACGCGTACCAGCGGCAAAGAGTCGAATTTTGGAAAATGAATAGAGCCTGTATCTTCTTTAATGATGAAGTAAAAATTGAAACTGTCCGAAGGTTTTTCTTGTGGGTGGGCACTAATTCCAAAAAATATGTCTTGTGAAAACGGAGTCGGCAGAAAGTCGGCATACAGCGGACGAAACGACAGCGTCAAAGGATGGTTGTAAAGACGTCGAAACGTTGACGGCGTGCCGACCACGAAAAATGTAAATGCATGAAAAGAAATGTAGTAAAGGGATTGCACGTAAAGGGTATATGAGAAGTAAATACTTAAAATAAAATACAAGTACGAGAGGATCCTTGACAAACATTTTGCAAGGAGACGGCAAACAGCGGCAAATATTGTCGGAAAGACGCCGAAACGTTGGCGGCGTGCCGACAAGTAAAGGAGCCGAAAGAAGGTCGGCAAACAGCGGATGGACCGACCTTGAAAAGATGCTCGGACAGGCGCCGAGCCGCCTTTGCCGCTGAAGAGCCTGATTGCAGAAATCGTAGTCTGGTTGCGCTGCTTGTATGTTCGGTTCGCGTTCTTCATTTGTCACATTGTGATGCAGTGTGGGTAAAGCCCTTCAAAAAAAATTCGTTGAGATAAGTTTACAAATGAAGAAAATTATGTTTATCATTAAAATATTCATTCGTTGGAACTGTACGCAGTTGCTGGTTAAGCAAATACCACGAAAACATGAAGTGAGAGAATGGTGAGTTAATTTAATATTATTCATATACATTTGCATATATTATTGCACTTATTATGCATATACATGTGGTGAGTTAATTTAATATTATGCATATACATTTCAAATTGTCATGAATTTTATATGTTGTGTTACATATGTTAATTGTTGCTGCGCATGAAAAAGATTCGGTTATAGTATGTTCCCGCGCACTGACGTCTCTGGCATATAAAATTTTTTGGGGGCGGGTATCAAAGAAAGTAATTTAAATGGTACTACCTAGCCCAACCTGTGTATTAACTTCGATTCTATTTGTTGCCTTGCTTCTTAACTTCACGAACCCCCTAAGGTATATCGGCAAGTCATTACTGTAGGCAAGGCAGTGACAATAACCAAGTCATCTGAACTGGTTCCCGCAATTATAGTTACAGTTCCCAAGAAGGAAAGACAGAAAACAACGTGCCCTGCCGGGCTCTAATCCGCCTTCACTCGCTAACGCTCGTTCGGCAATACTATGTACTGACAGGATATCATTGCCTTGCCCAAAGTAAAGAGTTACCGGTATATCAAGAACTCGCTTACAATTGTAGGGTCCGCGCTGGCTCAGTGGTAGAACGTTCACCTCTGGTACTTGGGGTCCCGGGTTCGATCCCAGCCATCGCCATGTGAACTTTGTGATGGACAAACACTTTTTGCGTGGGTTTCCTCGGGGTTCTCCCGTTTATTTACACTTTCTCCATTCCACCATTTCATTCATTACTCATCATCACCGTCTTCTTTAGCCTAACCGGCATAACCGTTGGACAAAAAACTTAAAGGTTTCACTTATTTTTTATTTACAAAACGAGGGACAGTTAAGAAACTGTAGTACATTATTTTCTTCTTGAAATTGCAAAAGTTTACATGTCTTAGTTTTTAAGATAAGTGTCTTCTAACTCAACGCCAATGTATTTCTGCACAGTGTACGAAAGCTGTATTTTATGTTTACAACTGAAGCGTTACTAGTATGAAACCATAAAAAGTGATATTGAAAAATGTATGATTACCAAAGCCCATATGTTTTCACTACCCTCGCTTACGCGTATACCCACCGTCGCTGACGCACTTGTTCCCATCAGCATTGCCCTGCTCTGATATTATATAGAATTCGTGCTCTTTAGTGGCCAACTAGCACCAGGGGCGAATCCAGGGGAAGCGATCGGGGCGATTGCCCCCTCCCAAAGAGAAATCCTTCTTACTTTATATATAAATAAAACCCATTCCAGAGTTTCGAGTACTTAAAAGTAGCTCAAAGTAGTAGTATTACAACCTACCTCCCCCCCCCCAGAAATCCGTCCTGGATCTGCCCCTGACTAGCACAGGTTCGTTCGTGTTTTTGCACTGTAGTTTTTATGCCCCTAAGCTAATGTAAAGTAATCGAACGTAACTTAATCTAATCCAACCAAATATAACCGATCGGAGTACGTTTCGGTACTTTTTTTTTTTTTCGATTTTCAAATTGGTTATGCGATACAACAGTAAATCCCTAAATTTAGGTTAGGTTAGATTAGATAGGATTTGTACATAAGTTTTAAGCCGAAATACAAAAAAGCAAGATAATTATCTTAGAGAAACGTGGATAATTTCTCATAATGCTTGTGCCATGACAAGGTTTGTGTTCCTTTAGTATTCTCTAGTATTTAGTGTATCTTTAGTAACCTAATAAGATCCACTAGATTATATACTGCAGGACTTGTTTCACATGTGAGCGAAAACTTCAAAAAAAAAAGGAGAAATGAGGTAGTGGTTAAACGCTCTTGTGTACAGGTTTACTTGTGGCGCAATACTAAAAAAAATTGAAAAATTATAATTCTTTCACCAGTTTCTTTTTTATTGTCCCCTAGTCGGTTTCAAATGGGCGGAATATATTTTACTTGGCATAAATAAAATTCAAGGGGACCTCTAGAAGTAATTGTTGAAAAATTATAATTCTTTTACGATTTGCGTATAAATAAGGCTTCCAGATGTCTAACATAAAAACAGCGCAAAAAAGCACAAAACAATCTGTGCTGGGTGGCCACTAAATAGCACGAATGCTATCGAACCGAGTCAGATAGGGCGAAGCTGGTGAGCCCGCGCGGGAATACGTCCGAAGGGAGCAGGCACGTCTGCGATAGTGTGTATGCGGAGAAGTGAGGGTAGTGGAAGGAAGTGCGTTTTGAGAATAATACAAGTTTCAACAACACTTGTTGTTGTTTCATACTAGTAACTCTCCACTTGTAAACAAAATACAGGTTCTGCACACTGTGCAGAAATATGATACCGGTGTACACGGTGCAGAAATAAGCCGCCCGTGGAAAATAACATCTAATAGAGCCATTTTTCATATGCACTCATTTGTTTTATTCGTCGTAAAGCACTTGTAATGGTTTAACATTAGTAAACGTAAGATACAGTTGTATTACATTGTATGTAATTAAGTTACCTGTAGAAATTCGTTCCTTATAAACATGTCTTTCCATGAAAAGTATTGAATTTTACCTGTAAATCTTCCAAAATGTAGTGCACCAAAACTACACCTGCACCAGACTGTCTTATTTTGATTTTTTGCTGGCCGCGGTGGCTCAGTGGTAGAGCGTTCATCTCTGGTGCATGGGATTCCTGGTTCAAACCCTGCTCCTGTCAAGTGAACTTTGTGGTGGACAAACACCGTGTGCGTGGGTTTTCTCGGGATTCTCCCGTTTCCTCCCACTTTCTTCATTCCACCATTTTCATTCATCTCTCATCATCACCGTCTCCTTTAGCCTAACCGGCATAACCGTGGGACGTAAAACTCAAATATTTCATTTTCATTTTCCGAGTGTTAACCCTTTCTCCTGACACTGTTTCACGATGTGTAGGTACAAAAATTTGGACATCGGAAGTTTGAAAAAATTTAACAATTTAACATTAACATCTGTAGAAAACCATTAGCGACTACTATTAAAACTTTTTTTTGAGGAGAAAAGCTCATCATGAACGAGGGTTCGAAAAAACCCTGGCTTTTTTGAAAAAGCCAAACTCACCTGGGCCCATTTTTTCCGGATTTTTCGAGTTTAATTGGGTTTTTTCAGGTTTAATCGTTTTTTTTCGAAATATTTCAATGTCTTTGGGGTAGAAGTGTTAAAATGTGATTTATATTTCAATATTGTCATTGTCACAACTTGCAACAATTTTCTACTCACTGCCGTTTTGAAAAAATGGCCGCCATTTTGATTTTTTTTTTTTTACATTGGACCGCCGAGAAAATCTACACAGCAAATTTAGCATATCTTGTGCTTCTACCGTCAAAATTTCAACTTAAAAGACTGAAAATTGCGCTTCGTAGCGTAGATACTCGTTCATTTGACAAAATGGCCGCCATTTTGATATATTACGTTGGTACGCCGCCAAAATCTAAACAGGGAATTTAGAGTGTCTCGTGCTTGTACTCTAAAAATTTTAACTTAAAAGGCCGAAAGTTGAGTTGATTTTGTGTTTAACGTCCCTTTCAGCAGCGAGGCTATATAAGACGGGACCTACTGATTAAAGTGGAATCCGAACCACGTGAGCTCTCTCCGGGAAGCAAACCCGGGTCACCCACGCCTAAGACGCGTACACTAACCGCTCAGCCATAAAGGAGCTCGGCAGACAAACGAACAAATGTAAAGTTATAGTTTTGTGATTTTTTTTTTTTATAGCGTTTCTCAAAGTTATGTTCATTCGATTGAATTCTTATTACAGATGGTTTGTGTTTTAGATATGTTACTCAAATTGACTCCTAGGAGAACATAAAATGTATTTGTTTTGAAACTTTTATCATTTTTGCCCACCTGATCGATTTTACCTGTAGTTTATTTAAGTATATGTGCATTTTATTTGTTCCATTAACTAGGTTTTATTTTAAGATGTAATATTTTGTATTCAGCCGAATACAAAATTCTCAATTGCCAATACAATAGTGTCGCAAAACCCTGACGCGTATCGAAGTTCTATTTCAAAGTAATATAATGCTATCTTCACTAAATATAATATTCTATTTTAATACATCTTTTTGTCTGGTGAGGGACTTAGGGATTTATTGTTTAACTTGCAGCTTCAAGGTAATGTTTCAAAGATTTCTCAAGAAACTCAAATTCCTACCATTGGATATACGGCAGGATTTCTTTTCTTTTCTGATTCTCGTTTGGGATGGCAACCGTACTGTTGTAATAAGGATTAACCTTTTGTCACTCGCGCCAAATTTAGTAACATAACTACTCGCGCGTTTGATTTTTTCCAACATTGACATTTTGAGATACAAACAATATATTTAGTAAACTTATTTGAAGTAATGCATGCAATTGTTGAGTAAATACTTAGGATATTTGGAATTGTTGCTATAGTGCTGTCAAAATGTCTTGATCCGTGGCAAAAATGCGAACTAAAGTTCAAACCATCGACACATCCACGCGTTGAGCCAATAAGGATTCAGCTGTTGCTAAACGAGAGATCCTTGGCGAAAGGGAGTGAATTCCTTAAGCCGATAGCAACGCTTGGAACAGAAAACTAGGTGTCAAGTCAATGTGGTATATCTATAGCTTGTCAATATCTCTTCTCTGAGATCGGCTTTCGAAATCATCGAATCTAATGCCCTGAGTAGCAGTAAAAAGCTCGTGTAACTCATTGCTGCTCTTACGATTGGAATTCCTGTTCCGTCACATGTCCACAGTGATCGTACATCATCACGTGCTCCTTTCTTTTGGCAATCAAATAAAGACGTCGAAATAAAGTCATTAATTTTGCTCTTGAAGTTGCTGTACAGTTGCAGTGCGTTCTTCGCCGAAACTTGTTCGTAATTTATCCAAATAATTGTTAGTACATTTTACAATTTCATCAATCACGGCTATATCGATAAATTTCGAAAAAAAAAAAAAATTGTTTACTCAGTGATACCCTTAGCGGTTCTAGCATTTTTTTCACAATGTTTTTACACTTTGTCTTTGCTGATGCTGCCAGTTACTATTTACATTTTGTTTTCCTGTCTTTCCCAATGAAACAATATTTTCACTGTAACTGTAATTCACATCCATATCGTTTGCATCTGAATCTGCATCTACACTGTTCTTATCTGCTTCACTATCGTGATCAATATCATCTTCATTCACTTTTTCATTACTTCAATTCGCATCACTTTCAGCAGTCACTAATTTTCGATAGTTAACATTAGACTCATCATTAATATTGTCAAGCCACTTCTCTATCTCACTTCTATTCAAGAAGCGAGACGTTGCTTAGAAAAACAAAACTTCACTCATAAACAATAATTATCACATTAACGATCGCGCGTTGGAAAATTTCAAACTCCATAAAAATATATGTTTGCTAGTGTTATCACGGAACTACTCGCGCGTTTGAAAAAAGCAAACGCAGACAAAACTATTTCCTCAACCTGTACTGGAAGCTACTACAATTGCAGCACGTCAGCAAGCTTTAGGGTGAAAGAGGGGAAGGAGCCACTTGAGGAATAGCAGTGAGGGTGACTCCGCTAATGCGACCCCATTCGTAAAAATCATTAGTTTTTACTCACCTGTTTGTTTTTTTCCAACAGCGCGAGTGACAAAAGGTTAAGTAAAAGTTAACTGTTTCGACGTAATTGAATTCTTCATCAGTGACTATAGTTTTCATTACTCTTACAGGTTTTCTTGTAACATATAGCATCTAACATATAGCGTTGAAGCCGGTTCATTGCAACAAGGTCTATTACACTGTGTAGTTTGGTTTGGTTTTGGTGTGATGAAGTATATTTTCGATTGTAATAAATTTACGTGATGTGCCAACGCCGTACACATTGAAGAGTATATTTTACAAAGCATTATATTTGTTCTATTTTAGATAGTTCATTTATTTCTGGAAGCAAGGGGAAATGTTGCTCAAGAAATACAGAAGTGTTGCAATGGAAGAAGACCCACAGAGAGCAGTAGCGTAGCCAGGATGTGTGTTTGGTGGGGCAAGTGCTGTTATAGGTACATATGGAACAATTCCAAACAAAAAATATATAAACATAAAAATATATAAAAAATTACAAACATCAAACTACATTGTCGGACCTCTTTGGGGGGCCCGGCCTCTCTGGGCCCCCCTTCCCTACGCCACTAACGGAGAGTATTGACAAAAATCATATGTACTAACATCCTTAAGATATTTGTGAAGAGTGGTAGGATACATGTGGGACTACAGTTTTTTTTTTTTTTTTTTTCTTTTAGAACGGGTGAATTTCATTCAATCATAACATTTGTAAAAAATTTCCCATTTTAATGCGGTTTATTTCAAATCACACGGGAATTATGGTCATCACTTACCTTTCAAGCGAATATTGAGAATTACGGTTTTGAAATTGATTTTTGTTTTGCCAATATTACCTTAGTCTCCCTATCCCAGTTTTTGTCGTTAAATTCTTTTTTTATTATTACTTCATCTTTTCTATGCAGTGTTGTAAAATTTTCTGTATCTCTCTATATTCTCACAATCCTGATTCTGAGCTATTTAAATTCTACATTACTATTTCATAGGTTTGAAGTTTTCTTCAATTATAAAGACAACTGTTGTTTGATATTGTTCTTAACTTTTTTTTTTTTTTTTTTTTTGCGTGAAATCAGTTAAGAGAGAAAGTGTAATTATATTTCTCAGAGTACAAGCTCCTTAACGGTACCATCGCCTCCTTTCTTTTCTATCCCATTGATTTGTAGGGGAAGTATTCTTCCTTTTCTTTGAAATGAATAAAATTTTTGATGTTCTGATTTTACTGATTTCTTCTGAATATCTATTTAAATGTCCCTTGCTTTGTCAAAATGATCTTTTAGTATATATAAGTATATTATTATTTAAATTAGATGTCATTTATGAATATTAAAAACATACAACACAGAATTTTATTTCCACAAAGTAAGAGACATTTAAATAGACCTGAAGAAAAATAATAAAAAGTAAAACCCTTAAAATGTCAAAGAAACAGAGGAAGATTTCCTCGTATATATCAATGGGCTAAAAAAGAAAAATGGCTGAGTTATTCAAGACAAAATATGGATAGCAGGAATTCTTTAGAATAATATAGTGCTTTTTTGAACATTGTAATCACTTCATATATATTTGCTTTTCTGATTTTACATACTGTATAAAGGCTATCTGTGTTAAAACTCAATGTTATGGAATGCTACAAATTTCTGTTAAAAAAAAAAGTAGTAGTACATCCGAAGGTATATTACATATAACTTCTAAATGATGATAAGGTTCATTACATAGGCTAATGTATATAAGTTAATACGATGTGCATTGTATTTTGTTAATACAATTTGGTGTGTTTTTAGTGCTAATATAGACCAGAAAAAATTGTGATCTTCCCTTCATTTATTCTCTTAAAGAATTCCTTTAAAACAAAGGATCTTTGCAAAGTATTATGTTAAAACACTTCATTTTTTATGTAAATGACTTCATTAACCTTTTTTCTCTATATAATGGGTATGCACTATGAGTATACTGTACATGTGGCTGTTTCATTTACGATATAAATTATTTTCTCACATTTTTCTGTTTCATTGTATACAATTAATGTATAAATCATATAGGAACGAATTAAATGAACAATTAGTTACCTACTTAATTGTTATTTTATCTTAATATTATTTCCACTTTTAAAGTGTATTTAAATAAATATTTAAGGCATAGAGTTAGAACTGACAGCTTAGTCGTTAGAACTTGTGTTTAGTGCATTTCAGTGTTTGGTTTCTACGAATATAGTCATGGGTGTAAGCAGACAAGTGATCGCTCCAGCCACTTTTTTTTTTTTTTTTTTTAAATACCAAAGTTACAACAAATGTAGAGACCTTTTGGCTTGGCTGCTTGGATACACGTCTCTGTTTTCCATATATTGACAAACTAACATCGTTACTGTCCATCTTTTTCTTGTTTACTTTAACTTTTTTTTTTGCGTGTAGGCTCGGTTTGAATCTCTCCGCCACCACATACCTTTTATTACAGTATTTTTATTTATAATTTTTACTTCATTAATTTTTATTTAAATCTCATTTTCCATTGGGAGTGTGACCCCTGTACTTTAAAAAAAATTAGAAAATCATTGACGTTTAAAATTCTTTTCCAATAGTTGATGGGAAAACGACAACCTAAAAAGACCGTATTTCCGACGGATTGCTGCGGCTTTTTTTTTTTTTTTTCTCCTCGAAGAAAGCGTTTGCAACTAGCAAATTTTGATTGCATAGAACAGTGTTGTTCCTAGTGGTCGTGATAGTGAAAGATGTGCTTTCAGGGGGAAAATGTACTGACTGTTATAAGTTTTTCACATTAGGCGCACAGACATGTTAATTGAATTATTCTTAACGTTCATTATTAGCTGCTCAGTTGTTATTTTTAGTTCGCTTTTAAGCATTTGTAAGTCATTCCCAGATACTTTTCCTCTATATAGCACTTAAATCGTACTGAGAATTGTAGAAATGTACTGCGTATGTACCGAGTGCAATATACTGGTGGGGGAGGGCCGCGGTGGCTCAGTGGTAGAGCGTTCACCTCTGGTGCCGCCCTGCTCCCGCCTAGTGAACTTTGTGGTGGACAAACACCGTATGCGTGGGTTTTCTCGGGGTTCTCCCGTTTTTTCCCCACTTTCTTCATTCCACCATTTCATTCATTATTCATCATCACCGTCTCCTTTAGCCTAACCGGCATAACTGTGGGACGTAAAATTAAAGATTTCATTTCATTTTTATTACTGGTGGGAATCCGCCATGATTTTCATTGCAGTGCTACGCATCTTTTCTGCTGTCTATCGACTGGTCGGAAAGGCAACTTTCCACCGGAGGCGCTGGCGCATTTTATGCGCCTTTCCGGTTGTTTGCCGACTGCTCGAAAGGACCTCTTTTCGATGTCAGCTTCTCAATTCTCCCACAGGCGGCATCCGACCTCTTGCCGCAGTCGAAAAGTAGCCCTTTGCCGACTGGATATCAACCCTTCAGGAAGGCAAAATTTTCACCACTTTTTAGAGTAGCTTTGCCTAAGTTTGCCTCCGTGCTATGATTTCTCATGAAGGGCACAATTGCTAGTTCTGAAAGTATATAATACTTCCATGTCCCATTCAATTTCTTGTTTTTTTGGCTGAAAGTGCTGCAAAAAAGCAAAAAGAACAAATTTTATACTGGGACACACAAAAAAATGCAAGTATTATACTTCAAGAACTTCCAAGGGTGCTCCTTGTCGAGAAATCATAGCATGGAGGAAGACTTAGGCAAGACTAATGTAAAAGCTGATGAAAATTTTGCCTTCCTGAAGCGTTGATTTCCAGTCGGCAAAGGGCCACTTTTCGACGGCGGCAAGAAGTCGGATGCCGCCAGTGGGAGAATCGGGAAGCCGACGTCGAAAAGAGGTCCTTTCCAGCAGTCGGCAAACAGCCGGAAAGGCGCATAAAATGCGCCGGCGCCGCCGTCGAACAGTTGACTTGCCGAGCAGTCGGCAAACAGCCGGAAATGAGCATTAAATGCGCCGGCGCCGCCGTCGGAAAGTTGCCTTGCCGAGCAGTCGGCAAACAGCCGGAAATGAGCATTAAATGCGCCGGCGCCGCCGTCGGAAAGTTGCCTTGCCGAGCAGTCGGCAAACAGCCGTAAAGGTGCAGTAAATGCGCCGGCGCCGCCGTCGGAAAGTTGCCTTGCCGAGCAGTCGGCAAACAGCCGTAAAGGTGCAGTAAATGCGCCGGCGCCGCCGTCGAAAAGAGGCCGGCATAAGGAGTCGGCAGAGGGTCGGAAAGAGGTCTTTCCGACTGTTTTGCCGACTCTGGCGGTCGGCAACAGTTGGCAAAGAGTCGGCAAAGGGCATTATTTTTTACGATTTTCGACCGCTTGCCGCCTCGGCAAAAGGTCGGCAATTTTGAACAAGTAGATCGTCGTGCCGCCGCGGACGGGTGCCGGCTGCCTACCGGCGGCCTGCCACCGTCGACGGCGGCAATCCCTCTTGCCGACCGCGGCATCCTGATGGGGTAGTTCCCACTCCAAACCACAGAATCGAAACCCGGCCATCAGGGCTATCGGCGACTTTAGATGGTAACATCTGTCCCAGCCTTCCAAAAAAAAAGAAGAAAAAAAAGTCTAACGTTGTATGTTTAAAAGATTTTTGTGTTGTTTTTTTTTAAACATGCCCATCCGGCATCAAAGGGTTAAATTAGTTGGCTTCAAACAAAATAAAAATTCCTAAAACAACTTAGTGAAAAGTAATGAATGAGTGAAAATGGACGGGATTTCTAATTAGCGACGTGCCAAACCTTTTACAAAGAGAATGATTGTTGTTAATAATGAACAATTGGTGTTACTTCAGGAAATTACATAATTCTTTGATGTAGTACATCAATACTTGGTAAGCAATCATATTTGACACCAGACTAGAATATATCAACTTCAGTTTGTCTTATGAGGTTTGTACACGTTTGTTTCCTACCTCGGAGCAGTCGTGGCGATGAAAGATCAAACACAATATGTACTTTGAAACGAGACACACAAACTTATTACCTGTAGGTCATGTATTGAAACTCTGTCATTATTGCATCATAATTTTCTTTGACACAAATTGTGGCCATTATTATTTGAACCAGCCTATATAAAACCTTGGAAACATAACCAAGTGCATCATCGTTAGTTACAATCAAAGGCTTTAGAATGACAGTTAGAAAAGGTTAATTACCTTTGTGATACAATAATTTAGGCTGAGATAATAAGTGATACTATGACCCTTGTGATAGGAATTGAACATGAGAGTATAGCTTGAAACTAACTACATCGAGATGTATTTCCTTGCTCATGATTCTATCTTATAATTAACTTTAGTTGACCTTTCATCACCCATTAGAACCCGCCAAGCAGTTGACATTTCAATACCCTTATGTCCATTTTTTTTAAAAATAAAACGTAAGTACTCAATTGAAGGTATGATCAAATTCCACATCAAGGATACCTAATGATCAGTATCGTTATAATAGACCTTGCATTTATGTACCCTCTTTTGGTTTTGTACTTACAAAATCTTACATGCTAATATTAGGTTGTAATACATAAGAACCAAACCTAAAGGATCGAAATGCCACTGCTTGATTATGGATTACCTGCTTACAGTTAGTTAAGCATTTTAAGTCAATTACAATACATCATACTGGTGAAGGGCGGTATAATCTTACTTCACAATACTACCTTGTGGAACTGAGTCATATATGAATCATGGGTTGGTAGGAATGATACTATTAGGCGAGTGATCCGCTTTACAGTTAACTTTGAAGTATTACATAGGTTGAATAGGATTAAGTACCATATTGTGATACGCCCTTCGCAAGCAAGGCTATGTGAGTCATGCGATCAGTGGCCGCACAGGAAATTTCCATGCTTTGAATCACTAGTCGCATAGATAATCATATAACCTTACTTATCTTATTGTTCGACTTCGAACCTCGTTAGTACCCTGAACGACACTGAGTTCAAGTTGCTGTACAAGAGTTCGATGTTTGAGAGAAATGGTTAAAAATTACATTGATCTATTAGTTATTTTCATGTGGAAATAATTTCTGTATAAACACTTTATAGGTGTAGTGAGATGGAATCGATTAACGAATTAATGGATTCCTCCTCTAAGAATTGAAGTCCTAGTCTCAACATGGATGTATATATATATATTTTTTAAGTTTAGGTTTACACGCAATAATAATGAACCCAATAAGATGAGGATGATTAGGATTTATTTAGCAACCTGCATGCTTAGGTTCTAACTGTATTGTTATTTGTATGAAGGCTGAGTAATATTTAAATGGTGCATACGAGTGAATCAGCTTCGAACCCGTGCCCGAGACTGTTGATAACTAGGCGGCCACAGCCTATGATTAGTGTCTATTATTACTGATATACTATGTTTTTCATCAGTCAGCACTGTGGGAAGGGGTTCGCCTGTAAGTCCAGGGTTCGGTTCCAAGGTGATTCGCTCGTATATCAAAAAAAAAAAAAAGAATCTAAAACAAGATTAGATTTATGTTTTTGTGGCTCAAGCAAGCTAGCAGGAAAGTTGCTTTATTAAAGGAATACATATCTTTGTTGTGCGGAAACAGTTCTTAGCACACAAGTTATTGTGGTTACAAACAGGATGTAAAGTTTCCGCTTCATTGTCTGACTGCTACACAACAAGTGGACAAAATAGTCCTTTTTAAGATACTTATTTTTTTTAACATTGTAATATTAAAAATTACAATATACATCATAATTTAAAATGTATTTCTTTTATCTCTTAGAATACTAGCTTAAAAAAAACGGATACCTACAATCATCGGTTATCACCCCTGATTTCTATGCATAGTAATATAGTGGTTAGTGGTGCATATATAGGAAGTTTCGGGTTCAATCCCGACGAATCATAGCATAAGGCCCTCAGTGATGTAAACAAAAAGACAAATACATGATAATATTTCTAAAACGTTAGCCTCATAGTGTAACATGGTTTTACGGTTATAAAGAAATAAGATAATACCAGTAGATAACGAGTCAATATAAACGTAATGACACATATACAATTCACTTAGTTACATGATTAATATACTGAAAGTCACTGGACTTAGACTTAGCGCGGACAATATATTGATGTATATTTGGTTTAGTTCATTGTCCTGCTTCAGCGTCGAGGCTATACAAGATGCGGAAAGGTAGTTCTAAGTTGCATTCCAACCATTTCGGATTCCACTGATGGGTTTCTCTCCTGGGTTTGACAGTTCATAGAAGCAAAGACAACTGTGATATTTTGTTAAACAACTTGGGCATTGGACGTTTTTATTGAAAGTTCCTAAATATCAGTTCCTTTACGTATGGCAGAACACTGATGAAGAGAAATAGTTCTTGTCTAGTTCTTTTAAAGGGATGAAGTCTAAGTGATTGAAGATAATGAAAACGTTCATTTCCAGAGACTGGTTACTATGGGTCTTATTATGTTATTCACTTTTCACGGGGATGAGTTGACTACTTGTTGCCTTTATTATGAGTTCCTTAGTTAGTAACCAAAGATACACAGTGTTTAGGGTCACAGGTCATTAGTTGTGTAAACTTTATGAAAGTTCATCGCCGCTGATTCAGCTAACATCTGGTAAACTTCTTAACATTTCATGCCGTTTAACGTTTGAGTGTGGGAGCGTCATGTTGAATGGTCATAGTCTCTTATGAATAAGGATCTGCATCCATGGTTAGGCATTTGGCGTGCACCAATCAGGTATGTGACTAGGCTGGACGGTGATAAACCTTTCTACTCTGCTGTACTGGAACAGTTGTAGAAACTCACTCGGCTTCTTAGACTTTGACTCTAGGCTCAACGGGTCATCTCGGGTCCTGGTACCTTTTGGGTCACACGGAAGTAATCAGGACAGCAAATGAAATGGTCTCCTGGAACGAGGCAACTTGTAACATGCGTACTGTCATTGGTCTTTAATATGACATCAACAATGAGTACAGTAGAGAAGAGATGAAAAGACCCGTGGGATGGTCACATTTTTTTTTAATGACTGTGGTTATTACCACCAATATTATATTCGGATGATTCTTGGTTTTCTTTGTGTGAAAACTTATAGGGTTATTAGGGTAGAAGTAAACCCAGTGTAAAAGTTTTGGTTTAGTTAACCATCATCGGTGTGAATAGTATCACCGCAGGCCTGTGCTTTTCGAGTATTGAAGTATTATGTGTAATCAAAGGTGTAGTATGTTTAGTCAATGGGAATATAATCGAGGACTACTTCCGAGACTTAAATATTGTACGAGAGAGAGGTGTGCATACCACACATTAATGCGAGGTTCTTAATGAAGTCATTTATGTTGAATCATAACGATGTTAGCAAGAGACGGGAATGACAGATAGAAGGTGTTCTGACCACACATCGTCTTACGGATGTCAATTTTACCTATCTTGAACAGTAAGGCATACTATGCAAAATTTCCGCTTTCGGTTGGTTCAATTTTAAAGAAGTGTGCTGTCCGCACCGAATTTATGAAATTTTAAGTTACTTTAGTTCTCTTTTAAGAAATGTGAAGGAAAGGAGTGCAGCACTTTCTATATTCCTACCGGTAAAAGATGCGCTGACCACTCACCGTTTAGTGAGGATCTGATTATTGTGTGTTTTCCTTTCGAACTTCATCTTAGGAAGAGAAGAAGAGGAAGAACGGTAAGTTCTCAGTCATCTAGCTATGGGAATTCTCAGTATTTAACGATCAATGAAATGGGTATGTTGGAGGAAACCGTTTTGTCTTCACTTGATGTTCATGGCAGTCAAGGAAATGGTTTCAATTAGGTAGTCGGCCTAGTTTCCATGTAGGCTGGCTGTTCCCATAAAGAAACGGATAGAGTAAGTATTTGTTTATTTATTCTTTAAATCGAGTCGCACAACGCAAAGAGGGAGAGGGACGAAATGTGCAAACCATTTATTAAGTGACGAAGATGGAATAATGATTGCATTAGTTGTTCATGTAGCCTACTTCACTTAGGTGGGCCAGTATTACTTTCCACGGCTAATTTAACTGAGATCGCGAGGCCCAGTTTGAGAGACAATCCCAAACTCGAGTTGAGAAGTATTACTTCCGTAAGGATGGCAAAATAATGATTTACGCAGCTAGCAGCGAGCTTATCTGGTCTATGTGTGTAACAACACGTTTACTCATTACCATTTCCTGTGGTGGAAAGATTAGTTTGGGTTTCACAGAGGGGTACGGGGTAATGTCTAGGAACTTCCTTGGGCGGTTCCCTCTGCTTGTTAAAACTAAGGTTCGCAAGTAATCGTCCTTATTTGGATGTTAACGTGGGGCTACAGTGACATCAATATCAGTTAAGTACTACTCCTTTTTTTTTTTTTTTAATTATTGCTTAGACCTTAGACTTACTTTTAGGTTATTGAAGTTTCTAATCATTCTTAATCATTGAAAACAAGCCCTTTTTTTTTAATT
This sequence comes from Thermobia domestica, assembly GCF_964235325.1. Taxonomy (NCBI): domain Eukaryota; kingdom Metazoa; phylum Arthropoda; class Insecta; order Zygentoma; family Lepismatidae; genus Thermobia; species Thermobia domestica. Next base: position 267,260,422 of record NC_137460.1, on the reverse strand, counting down.
AATGAAAGACAATACTGAACATATACTTCTGCATGAAACCAATCGTACTTATGAAGGAACATTTACTATTACAGAAATGAACTAGCAGTAATTTAAGATAATCTTATGAGCATACTATACGTCAAATACAAAAAATTACTTTTCTTAATAGTTGTAGAGCAAAAGTTGCCCGGAGAGGCAAAACAATGCATTCTATCATTTATCAATCTAGCAATCCTGATCTCTACCACAAAATAATATTTAATTTTTAATAATCCATGTATCTTTCTCTTCTTAATTTATATAGAGAAAAAAAGAAAATAAATAGGTTATACTTATTACATAATTCCGGTAATTAGTTAGGTGAGCTTCCTTATCTGAGATCTATAGAACCTATTCCGGTAAGGTTCACCTCGCTGTCCTTGCTGTGAAGTAGGTAATCTGCAAAGACACTTACTCCTAGGCAATTGCATATAACGTCTAGTACAATAGTGTCGGTGAATACTTACCATCGCAACCAGTTTTTGTTTTCTTCTCTGTTTTTATATCTGTCTCGTTACGAAATCTGTTAGGGGTGGTTAATTTAATTCAATTTCTAAAGTGCTATGATTAGCATTGAAAATAGTATGAATCTGAGGTTCCGAATACTTTGGTACCGAGGCGCTATTATTATTATTATTATTATTATTATTATTATTATTATTATTATTATTATTATTATTATTATTATTATTATTATTATTATTATTATTATTTTCAATTTAAATAGTCCGGTAATCACTTCTTCTAGTATGATTATTACAAATTGCTGCCAAAAGGCATAATCTCTGGTACATATAATTGGCCGAATTATTTCCGATTAGGTGCAATTAGCATTATAGATTGCCCCCTTTTTTTTTTTTTTAAAGGAGTTGTAGAATTCTACTACAGTTTGTTATTGGATTCTTGATTTGCTCTGCATACTCTTGTTCCTATAAGTTTCATGACTGTAAATTGCCAATTTTGTTAGAGCAAATGAAGAGGTACTTTATTACCAATTTAGTTAGGAACTAGTGAAAAATAACTGAGTGTCTTCTGACTTAACCAGATTAGAAAATTAAGACATAATGATTGCATGATGTGTTGATATTTAGCATACATCTGAAGCACTTATTTAGCATAGATTATGTTGTGTATTGGAACTTTATCAATATTAGACGTTGATTCTCTGTGGTTATATTTTTCAGATTCCCCAGCAGGAGCTGGGTTCAATTCTCAGCGGAGTTCGACTAGCTGGAGACGGTTGATTTATCCAGATTGTCTCTTTGAGTCCTTTATGAAATTATTACTATTACATTACTGCGCGGGGAGACATGAAGAAGCGTTGAGGTGAGTATTACTATTTTTTTTTATCGTGGCCATGATTCTTTTGTGTCGTGCAGAGCCGTGGCATGGCAAAGTTTTCTAGTGACGTGTGAATTGAATTTCAATTTCACCAGTGAATCGTGATACTGTGGTGTTTTTTGTGTGTGCCTTATGATTTTGTGGCAAAGAAAAGAAATAAAGTGCGGAATGATTACTATTTCTAAAATTCATCTAGGCCTATGGCCGGAGTCGAAGAAGGGACTCGTAGTACTGGCGGGAAGTGATTGGTGTTGTGCACCTATCCTTATGTCAAAGTAGTTGAACTATTTGTATTTATTGTAATGTTCATTGTGTGGTGGTTTATACCAATTATTTCGAATAAATTCGACCGGAAGAAGCCCTTATAAGTCTGTATGCAGTTGAGAACTAACAAGGCTCAGTATGAGTGCTAAAAAAGTCCACTCGAGGTTTGTATTCTAATGGTTGCATTCTAATGAGTACCCAGAAGAGAAGAGAATGCCCGGTTTGTAGATGCAGTGGATGTAGTTTAGGTTTGCCTTCTGTAATAAGGGAAGATGGTGATTATTATCAATCATAACTAATGGTACCAAGGTTCGAACACCAGTGGCTTCCTTCTTCCCATACAGAAGGACGGACTTCACGGCACCTTGGCGTCATAATTAAGAACCTTCATGAAGTGAAATGAAACAGTGTTTATAAAGATGCCATACTTCGACTATCAGAGTGTACGGTCGACCGTATTGTAGTCTGTTCAGGCCTCGAAGGAGGCACCTTCGAAAACAACATTCACCGATTCCTAGTAATGGATGTTTGTGATCAGTGCGAACGATTTCGTAAGATAGTAATACTTTACGTGGACAGAAAGAATTAACAATCATCTTGCTTGATGCTTGAAAGTTAAACTTGGACTTTAGGCATAAGAGGAGGACCCGGTCGGGGGTCGAACCCAAGACTACCGGTGTACTAGTATCGGTAGGGTAGTGCATACTTAACATCTAAATTCAGGGATTATCACTTCGAAATCATTCCGTTACGTCCTATGTTTATGATTCAAAACTTCGTATTATAGATTCCACCGCTACTAAGCGAGAACGAGTTTTTCAGTTCGTATTACTAGACAACGGATGATTTGTCTCAGATCGTACTTCAACCCACAAGCTGTAGTGGAAGTACCAAGTATAATTTTGTGTAGAATAATTTTACATGAACTTAGAAACAATTGCGATAGGAGTGTCATGAAAAAAAATAATCCGTGCAGGGCCGGGGCCGCACTTGTGGGCCCTCTATTTTTTTTAACGTGCTATGAATTACTAGTTCGGTTGGTACAGTATCTGATGGGGGGGCAAGGTAGACATCCCCTCTATTAGCTTATTGAAGTTTGAAAGTTTAATACCTTTTGCCTTTTGTAGTAATGACTATTGACCTCGGTAATATAGACTACGTCCTTGATTAGTTGTAATTAGTTCTTGTTACTTTGAGTTACTCCACGTCGTGAAAATATGTTAAACCTTACATTTGTTATTCTACTACTTAGGTTGCCAAATTCATATTTCATATTGGACTCTGGATATATTCCAGGGTGACTGCGCAACTCCAAAGGGACAGAAGTGGGCGGATGCCTCTTTTTGCTTTTAATTTCAAAAAGTTAAACAACACATTAGTGTATTTCGTGTCCCCCACATCGTGACCCGATGTCTATCAGGTAGTATGTGACATAATTAATACAACAATAATAATTCTAACATGAATTTCCTGTGTTCGGTATTATTTGCATTATTATTATTATTTTTATTTATTTATTTATTTATTAGTTACAAGGCAATTACTAAGTGCGCATACGCCTGCCTCACCTCGTGGAAAATAAAAATAATAATAAAAAAATTGAAGGAAAAATAAAAACATCTGGTCACTGTGTTTTGATTATAGCCAGACAAAATAGGAGAGAATATAAATATATATGGATACTAATATATTGGTCTAGTGTATAGATAAGATAATAATAACACAAAACGTCAAATGAACATGTATGAATATATGACGAATATATGAAATGGACTAAGAACTAATACAATATAGTGAACTTATCTTACGAACTAATATAATATAGTAATGCTAACTAATAGATCGGTATATTGAATATAGAGCAAAAGAATAATACAAAACGTCATATGAATTAGTATGAATATTAATATATGAATATTATATAAATTAGACTAAGAACTAATACAATACAGTAAACTTTATCTTATGTACTAAGATAATATAATAAATGCATGAAGAATAATATACTGAGTACGTAGGAAGTTACAAGTTCTATTGACATTTTAATTTACGTATACAGGAAGTCTCAGAAGATTGATTTCTGGCTCCTTAGCTTATTCTAAATTAACAATAAAATAATAATTAGAGAAGTAACACTTTAGAAGCTTATTTACATGAGCTAGGAGTGGAATACAAGGAGGCCAGATAACTTGGACAAATCTCTTCTGAATAAAATATATGTAACTTTTTTTTTTAAACTACGACAACATATAATGTTGGATATTCAGTATATACAATAGAAATAAGAAAATAATATAAAATGTGGCCAGGCAAGCACTAAGCAGTATAAAGAAAGTTTAGAAGTTAAGGAATGTAGATCCGCATGATAGATTCAATCGGAGTACGACAAGCAACACACTTTTGTACAGCTAAGGCACAGGAGGTACATGTAGTAGCGTGATTACATGGACGAAATATAACCTGTATTTCTTGAGTGAAGCAAATCTTACACAGTGGGTGGAAGTTGCATTCAGGCAAACGGTCTGGGGGGTCATGAATTGAAGAGATAGTTTCATGACACGTGACAGGAATGTCCTCATCTGTAATCGTCAGTGAGTGAGACGGCTGATTTGCCGCATTGTTGTGTACGGAGGTGGAAGACGACTTCAGTATTTGATTAATAAATTCAGATCCCTTTGTAAGAGAAACGTAGGCACACTTGGGAGCATAACGAGTATGCTCAATCCACGGGTCGTCCTCTGGGAACCATTTATGGAGGCCCAGACCGCAATAATAGCAGATGACTGCGTCGCCTTTCTCAGTGTAAAAGAAACCTGCAGTACTTAATGCTTCCAGTGTTTGTTTAAGGCTCACAGGCCAAGACTTAAAAGAATCTAAACGTGACTGTTCGGTAACATACTGACGATGTACAGGGCCCTTCACAGGTACTTCATCGTTTTCGGACGATGAACGAGTTGGTAGGGGGTCCCGCTCAGAACGTGAATGTGGTCTCAGTTCGAGACATAGGCTTCCACACACGTCATGACCTGTTCTATGAGGAGTGGATCGAGGGATCAAGGGTACGTCCCCGACCTGGAACCCGCGGAGGAATGGACAATATGGTGCCCATCGCGTGTGTGCTTTGTGTGCAGTATCCCCTGGTTCAAATGAGCCAATCTCGATGTTACAGAAGATACATTTTACATGGTCAGGTGCACGTAAGAAATAGAAGCCACTACGAGCCAAGGAAGCTGGCGTGATGAAAGGTACCGACCAGTTACTAAAGGTGGACAAGTGAACTCGTTCTTCCCGTAGATCGTGCGTTGATGGAAAGGGCGTGTTTGTGCTTGGGTCGACATCCATGATCTGGAAAGATAGAGACAACGAAATTTGTCGTGCTTGCTAGCTTATTTCATACGCAATTGATACTGATATATAACTATCCCGTAACACTTAAATAGTGCGGATGGGAAGGGGGTGAGGTTCCGTGGCAATAGGGTTGTCTTCGTCGACGACGTCGAAGTAGTATAGATCTGCGCAATATAATTACTGTCATAATACTAGCTGATACACCAATAATAAGGGAAATGAATACCAGGATGATATTAATAATAAAGATAGTATAATAATCATTAGGCATGAGTGATTGATATGATGTATGTGATTTCAAAGTACAAGGATGGCAAAAGAACGGTACTAACGAATGAGTAATATGCTTCAACCATTGTACCGGAATTAGCTTCACTACGCGGGACTTTTGTAGTTTATCTGTTATACAAGGATATATTGGTTTTTGAGTTATGCCTTGTAGTTTTACTGAACATCTCCACCCAAGATTGATTAAGAAACTGCCATAGTTGTCTGGTGAAAACATGTTTGGAATATCGGCTTCTGGACATAGTATATGAATTGATAATTCACGACGTGCCAAGATAGTTACGGTAGTGAAGTTTAACCTATGAAATAGCCCTATTTCTGGTAAGTATTGGCAAGTCATAGGACAATTTTCATGAATTGCAGAAGAATTCGAATGAATAAGAGCCGTGAGGCATGGTAGTGTGCCGAATTCGTGTGGTTGGAATTCGCGAGCAAGACAGATGGATTCTTGTGATAAATGACAATCCGCTGTTAAAAGTTTCTTCCCCGGTGATCGTAAAACCACTTGCTGTATCGGTAAGTTGACATGACAGACTTGTTCTTCCCTTTGGAAGGGAATAAGTCGGAGATGTAGCAGCTGTAATGTAGATCCACGTTGCCGCAAGGGTAACTTAATAGCCATGACAACTTTTGTTGGGGCTATTATGCACTCACTGAATTTATACGAGTATACAATTGAAATATCAGAGGCGGGAATAACTAGTTCATAAGTTGTTGATTGTAGCTGCTTTTCGAGTTCTAATGTGAGGTTATATAATAAACTCGGGGTAAGCATTACTGGAGTGATAGTGTTGGTCACAGGCTGATAATAGCTGATTCCAGGTAGGAATATCATGAACTGTTCGCAAAGTTTTCCAAGGGATCATTGATGAGTGTTGTGCTTGCCGCAAGTGACTAAGAAAAGTTGTTAATTGCGCATCAGTAATCCAACTTTGTTTGACATGAACTTTGGTAACAAAAACAAAAGGATAACCTTGTTGACTATGATCTTTCATCAAAATTTCCAGGTCATTTTGTGGTAATTCATTCCAAATGTTAGTAAATGGTGGAATGAAAGATTCATATTGGAATTCCAGGACTAAAAGCAATGATGAATCATATAGTAAGACATGTGGATCATGTTCAGTAATAATACCGGAATGAGCAAGTGTTGAGAGTTCGAAGGTGTGTGCGCTAGTAAAATGGGCCATCATAAGAAATGAAATCATAGGTAGTCATAAAGGGGTGTGACGAACTGAGGGAGTTGGATGACTTCTTGAATTCTGAAGTTGTTCAGAAGTTGAGTGAGGCGTATTAACGTTATTACCTATAAGTGACATTAACTTCACCCATACTACCTTGTAACAACAAACTAATATTAGGCCCCACAATGTGAGTCCTAGCACGACATACACTATGAGTTCGGTCCATTCATGGATGATGCCTTGAGCTTTAACCGGTGTTGGGATTGTGAATATAAAAGGCCATAGATTCGTTCGTAGCTGGAAGGCTACGTATATCAGACAAAGAGTTATAACAGAATTCCAAACAAACAAAATAGTTAGATACGGCCTTCCTGTAATATTTGATACATGAAGGTCGTGAGAGAATGTTACTGGGATTTCATTTTCGGGTTTTATTGGAGGACTGTAATAGTTTACCTTCACCGTCCAATTCTGATTCAACGTTGTGTTTAAGTCCGTAAATTCCAATTCATCAAACAGGTTCTTGGGTAGTTTAAGAGTTTCGAAGGGTAACCACGTCAAGGGTAATAGTCGTTTCACTGAGGGGTTGGATATTGAATCTTGAGAGCAGGGAAACCTTTCAGGGATACGTAACTGTTGTGATATTTCTAATGCACATTTACAGTTAAGATTGATCTTGAGCGATCCGGGGTTTAGTGGATTCTGCCTGATAACTTCAGTTTTCTCGGGACATCTTAGAGTCATCTGTGGTGGCGGATTAGTAATGAGAAAGTTGTCTTGATGTAATGGTGTCACAATTGTATGCTTATGCGGAAGACATTCGAACGCACAGAATTGGTTTATTTCTGCAACAGAAGACGTTCGCCACAAGTGATAGATACAGTTTGGAGCTTGAAAGGAAGTAATGATGATTTCAGGAATCTTGCAAAGTCCATCAGGACGGTTTAAACAAGACGTTACGTCATAGTTGGTTAAGATAGTATCCGTATCAGAATTTGTAACTATGATAGCCTGCTCATGTGTTATTTTGCATGTTTGATTCTGGTAATGAAACGGAAGAGGAATCAAACGAAATAACTTGAAGGGCTTTTCCCCTCTAATGATGGGAACTTTAACAATTAGTGTTACTCGATTATCCACGAAATGGCAAGTTGTTGTTCGCAAATTATAATAGCGGAACAATTCTGTACGAGGTATGGCCAGAAAGTATCCCTGTTTTTGTAGTCGAGCCTCAAGTGTTCGTAGATCCTGCGTAAGTTGTTTTGGATTCACTGCATTTAAGGACATAGTACCCTCAATGCAGGAGGAGTGAATATCCTTATTTTGCCGTTCATACTGCATGGTAGCCAAGAGTTTACTCAGAACAAGAACTTGCACGGACAGCGCAGTATTATGATTTCTGAATTCTTGTTCAATTACACGATTAACTGCTTTCTGGAGTGACTTTACTTTGGATTGGACAGCCTGTAAAGCGTTATTAATTTAAACTGACAAGTTCTTCGTCGAATCTCGTGTTAGAAGAACGTCTCGAAGATCAAAATGTACTTGGTTAATCAAATGATTCAGTATCTCTTCCATTTTTCTTTGATTAACTACGTAGTTTTGAAATGTACTTTTGGAAACGGTGTTACAGCACCATGACAGAAAATTACCGACAAAGTCTAAGCCTCGTTTGGATTTTTCAGTTCGAGACGCGGATAAATCTAGGGCTTCTTGTTGCAATTGTACCTCTGTGACCTTCTGGATATCGATGATAGACCGCAATATCTGACATGAGTGTTCAAGTGCGTCGCGAGATTGATCACAATAGCCAGAAGTGAATGCTTGTTGAAGAGTATTAAACTCATCGTGGAGCTGAGGTAAGCTATAGATAGGTAAAGTGTATGCTAGTATTGCTAGCTTATGATAATCTACCTGTGACGTCAGCTGTTTCCAATATACTCCGGCATTCGCCAACAGGGGAACAGTGGAGTCTTGGATAGAGTGTGGTATAGTAACACTAACTATACCCAACATAACCACGAAATGATGTTGGAACATTTTTGTTTCCTGAAAAATAAAACGGAAGTTATTTTTTTTAATGACCAAGTCTGCTGTACTTGCAAGAAAACAATGATTTTAGTATGGTCTATTCGTGTGTTTATGGCAGCCCAACTGCGGAAATAAACTTCCTTGAAACGAAAATATATTCTTGTACTGTTTCTGTTAAATAACTATAACGTCGCCACTGTGAATTTTTAAACTAACTATTATAACTATACCGGATCTTGTGGTGCAGATGCCGTATCGCAACTACAGCAACAGGGTGCATATATATTGTACGAGCGATTGTACTCGATTGTACTTTATATATATGCACCCTGTTGCTATTGTAGATATTTATTTCACTTCTGTTTTACATCCGTATTGTCTCATTAAGGTCTTGTTACTAGGAAAATGTTGATTTTGGTAGGGAACTCGTACCATGTATATCATACTAAAAATCTTATCCTTTTAGGAACATTTATGCGAATAAGTCATGCGATATATATATATCTTGTACTTCCTAATGTGCCTTAAAATTTACCGCTTAGCATGCTCTGTAGAATACATGTTTTTTTTTACTTTTAAGAATGTGTTGTATTCTTTCAACTTATGTTGGGATTTTTATTTCCTAGCTAGTCCTATGGTTTCCCGGTAAATTTGCCGTACTGGAAAAAGAACATCTCTGATGAAGAAATGAAGAAATCGTTCTGTATAAGGGACCGTTATATTACTTGGGTTGCTGATTGGTTTTCTTCGCTTTTACTCCGGATGTCAAAGGATTGATAATCTTAAAGGTGAGGAAAGGTTACGTGACTAGAAGACAGTCACTAATTCTAGTCTTGCTACCGGTTGATAAGCAAAATTTAGGTTATTTGTTCCGTTTCAAAGTTTTGCGTTTGTTTTTTTTTTAAAAAAATGAGAGCGGATATCCTAAATTCCTTCTTCAAGTAATATCAAATATTCTGTCTTTATTAGATAGTAGTAATGCCGGACTTCGGTAGTGAGGAGGATTTATATTTTCTTGAAATTGTCAGATTTCATAATGCGCTATGGTGGTGGATCTTAAGTGAGGAACTACCCATTATTCTTTCTCTTGACGGTACCGAAGTGTTATCAAATGCACTGCCCTCTTACGTACCCATAGGACTGAACTCAGTTCCGCTCAAAATCATGTTAAAACAATGGACTATTCGCCTTCGTGAGTGGCTTATCGTATGGGTCGAAAGGTGGCCTGGCCACAAATTGTTTCTTTCCTTCCACCACTCAGACGGAAAGATCAGTGCAAAATTGGAACTAATAGATTAGGTAAGATTTTCTATGGATATTTCGGTTTTAATACTCAAAAAAAAAATAGCGGAAGGTTAGACGCGAGTGTCATTCGGATTTACAATGAAATGCGTTCTTCTTCTAACACTTCGTTCCAAGTTACCGGTCTAGATGCTACTCGCAATTGAAGTGATGTATCGTTTGTATCCATGACAAGATACAAAGGGAAACCAAAGCCGTAGGTGGCATACACATCTTTCATCCATCGTCTGGTTCTAGATCCGAATCCCCGTAACCATGCTTTGAAAAGAAGAAAGCTTCTCATTTTATAGTATTTTAATGCAAGGTAACGTCGCAAATAGTAGCGGAAAAAGGGTGGTAACATCCTGGATGCTTGCCGGGGAGGTATGAAGGCAAAAAGCTTCTCCCAGAGATTCCGCTCCCAAAGAGTGATATATTCCCATACTCTTAGTGGGATGATACTACTCTTATTATTTGTAATATGGCACTTCTGATCTCCAAAACTGGAACTCGTAGGAGTAGCCATTTCCTGATAGGGACAACAGGAACAGTGATTCCGTGGCCATTGACCTAGACTGGACATACTGGATACTGGTTATAATTCCTTCGGTCAGGCTACTAATAGCTTCCGTTAATTCGTCTACAGACAGTTCTCTACCTGCAAGGCCTGTACAAATTACTTCTAAAGAATCAAGGAAATCGTGCGTTAAATGGATATACACTAAGTCTGGTGAAAGCCTTCGATTGATGATGGTAAGAATTTGAGCAGCAAAAGATTTGGCAAAATATTTTGAAGTTGTCATACGCGTTACAAGCGACATGGAGAAAAGAATGTAAGGTCACTTACAATCCTGACTTCGTGGTGTCGTGAGAACCGGTAACTTTCTCGGTATCTTAAAGAAAAGGAAAATAAAACTGGAATATAGTTTGTTCATTACCGATCTGTGAATTTTAAGATGTAGGTTAAGGTTAACTTAAGATTACTTAATTTCTTGTAGTTTTTCATTTTACTAATAATACATAGGACATTTGATAGATTTTTTTTGAAGTCATCTTATAGATGATAGATTCTTATATATTGCAAAAGCAAAAATAACAAATTATAAATAACTAACTAGGTATCTCTGTGTTCTGTTTCGTTCCAGATCCATGGATTTATTTCGTCATCTACGCAAGAAGGGTCAAGCGTTTAATTCATAAGCCGGGGACAACGAGAATTAAGGTACGTCGTAATTGATAACTTGTGCAATTGGAATAACTTTTAATTTCTATATTTTGTTTGATTTGAAGACATACTTTTGCTCGTTCCTCGCTGCTGGTCCCTTTTTTTTAATGGTCGATTTCATGTAGGCCGGCAGGATTTACCCACCAGGGTAATCCTATCTTTTGCATATACCAACTATACATTCGCATAACCTTGTCAATTCCACAGCCATATTGTGCAAATTGGTTTGGTGAATGGGGACAAGGAATCTCTGGATCGGGTAATAGCTCCAGAGGGGTGGTAATGAACGGCTTTAGGTCCATAACGAATAGTTGTGGAAATAATTCCCTTAAGGTGGCAGCTGTTATCTCACCGTAAGTGAATATAATTGACCCAACGGGGATACGAGGTCGTAATTCCTCGACAGCTTCATCGAGATAGCAGTCCCCTTGTTCATATTCTAACGGATGAATCTGTTCATACAACCAGATGGTAATTTGTTGTGCTTGTGTAAGCTGATCGAAGTCTATATAGGGTTTTAAGGTATAATTAAGCGGATTCAGTTCAAGTTCCTGGTCGCTAAACCGAGGAGGTACTAGGAGTACAGATAGTTCTTTGCATATATGGACCCCAGGTGATAATTGCAAGCTTTCGAGAGCGAAGAAATAAGCGGGTGCTATATAGTATCTCTCGTTCTTGCTTACGTCCGCTTCCCATGTCGCGTGAACATCGTCCACGTGGAAATTCACAGGTTCTTCCATCGCCTGCGCCATTTTAACTAATTTCTTTCTTAAATCTATAAGTAATAAAAGAATCACACAATAGTCCTATGTTGATGCTTGCCTTATACTTTACTTAATTTAAGTAGAGATTTATGCTAGTCTAGATATAAATCTCTAAATTTCCATAAAAAATTCTAAATTTCTTACTTCGGTGATTATAACATAGTCTACTTCTTACGATAACAAAAAAAAACTATTAAATTACTGGCCCTACCCCCTACGATTCCCCCTAGCTCATTAGAATTCTTCTCTCTCTGTTTTTTTTAATCTTCCTTATTTTGCGTCGCTGGAGAAGTAACTTGCTTCTCCACAGGTTGGGGTCTATTAGAGTATTTTGGTCGCTGCTGGTCTTGGGAAGATCGGCTAGAGAAAGGTTGCTTATTTATACTAGGAACAACTCGCCAGTTATTGATGCCATTACTCCTAGAACCGTTTATTTGCGGACGCTTCGCTGGTGCTTTATCTGTTAAGGGTACACCTGAAATATGGGTGTTAGCCCAGCATTGAGCTCGCAAATGCCTAGCTCGTCCACATCTGAAGCACAGTAAGGGTCTCTTAGTTTTAGATTTTTCGGAGTTTTCGACCGCAATTGATTGTAATTTTTGGGGGGTCGCTTTAGGAGATGGTTTTCGAGGATACGGAGATCTCGAAATCCTGACTACCGATTTAACAGCAGGTGAGGGAGAAGTTTGTGCCCGACGTATCTGTGAGTGGGTACGAGCCTTTTCGTAACGTTCCAGAGCGAGTTTTACCTCTTCTGGTGCATCACATCCTTTTTCAATTACATAACTAAGGGTGTCAGCTGGTAACCCCCGTAACAGGTGTTGGAATTTATCCTCATCACTCATATTAGGAGATACACGCTGACAAAGTTTCATTATTGCAAAATAATACTGTGAGTACGTTTCTTCAGGTTTCTTCATCCTACTATGCAAACTCGCGTAACTGTCAGAAAGTTTACCTGTATTACCGAATGCTGTACGTAGCTCACTTTCGGCGTCCTCAAATTTTGCCAGAGATTGTAGTTCATCGCAGTGTAGTTCATAGAAATCGCGGGCAGGTCCGTATAAATAAGCTACCAGGTATTTGATAGAATCTATGTCACTCCATTTGTACAGCTTTGCGGCTAATTTGAACGTCTGGAGGAAATCTTCCAGAGATTCTCCAGGAGTTCCACCGTAACTGTCAATTTTGATCGTAGGGACTTTTGGTGACATAGTTACTGTACTATTTCTAGCCATGCCAATTGTCAAACAGGCAATTCAAGCAAACACAAGCTGAATCTTGTACTAAGTTTTAAATTAACTTACGTGACTGAGATGGGTAACCAATATTTTCAGCTTTTCAACCAGATGAAGGCGTTCTGTGAACGAAAATACATTTTCCTTAGCCAATATAAACGTAACCTGTGAGGCTAGATTAGGTATTGAAATTAGGATAACCACGGAACAATTTGCTTACTGATTATTATCTGAGCTTGTAGCCTAAGGGATTTAGATCCATTTTTTAAAAAGTTTTATGATTGTAAGGTTTTAGCAGGTATACCTGTTCAATTATTTAGAGGAGCTCCTTGAGATTATAGTCTTGCTAGCCAGCTAACACTGATGTTTGACCTTTTTCAGTGACTTAGATTTTTAGGAAAAGTCTAAACATAACCAATTGTGTCTATCTATTCCATTCCATCTTTGGTGCCTTATCACACTCACACTGATCAGCTGCCAACATGTTTTCCAACATCAAAAATAGAAAGGAATACTTAAAGTTAATTTGATAGTTTGAATTGGGACGTCCCTTTAAAATTACTTTTAGTCCCTGCGTAGCAACTTCGAGTATGGTGAGAAATGGGCCCGTTCACCGCACTCAAGGTAACTACACGGTAGCTTCGAATGATCTATGCTCTTGTCATTTAATCCTCGTCACTATCACTGGTCGTGTCACCAGTGGTTGGCGAATTTCGAGTATAATATTTCTTTAACCTTTCGATAGTAACTATCTGGGTTTTATTTGGATTGGCTACAAGTTCTATTTTACAGGCGTTCGTGGGAGAGATATTTCGTAAGTAATAAGGCCCCACAAATTTATGTGCTAGCTTAGGGCTAATGCCCTTCTTTGGGAGATAGTCTCTACACAAGACTAAATCTCCAACCTTTAGTTTAATCGGCTGTCGATTCTGATCTATACGTAATTTTGTGCGTTGCTGTGCTTGCGTCATAGCCTGTTGAGCTAATCGGCGTATTAGACGTAACTGTCTTTGATGTTCTTGTATCTTAGTAAATTGATACTGAACATCGAGCTGGTTCGGAAACCTGGCTTTCTGTCCGAATACAATCTCGTAAGGAGAGTACTTCCGGATAGGTGACGTGGATATATTGTAAGCGTATGCACATAGTCGTACATACTCTGCCCACCGTGTCGGTTGTTTCGCAGTATATTTAGCAAGAAAACTCGTAATGACAGAGTTAAATTGCTCGCACAATCCGTTCGTAGATGGTTTGAACGCTGCCGTTCGAACATGTTTTATGTCAAACAGGTCGTTAAACTCAGCCATCACTGCTCCACAGAAGTTCGTCCCCTGGTCCGTCAAAATGGTCTTGGGTGGACCATATCGCGTGATTAACTCATCAAGAATTGCCTTAGCTACCGTAGGTGCTTTCATGTTACCTAATGGTACTAACACGGTCAAATGACTAAGATACTCGACCATAACTAGTATGTATATGTAACTGGCACTAGGATGAATCGGTCCAAACAGATCTACACTCCATCTATGAAATAACTCATCTTTCACTGGTAAAGGATGAAGAAATCCTTGTTTCCTTTCTCTCGGAATATTCACTCGTTGACATTCATCGCAAGAGCGGATATAATCCTTAATAATTCTTCCCATATTCGGGAAGTAATAGCGTTCATTAACTTTTGAATACGTACGAGAAAACCCCGTATGACCTCCGCACAGAGGTGAAGTATGTGCTTCTTGCAAGACGTCGGAAATGGCTTTCTCTGGTACTACTATTTTATTAGCTTTATTCATAACTCGGTGTAAGATTCCGTCTATTAAAACATAAGGTTTTAAGACGTGATCTGTGGGGTTATGCTTCTTCCTCTGGATAAGTTCTTGAATCCTCGAATCTTCATGTTGCAATTTCTTCCAATCAATCTTAGGACTTAGCGTGAGTTGACATATATCTACACAGTCTTCTTCCTGCCCGTATTTAGATCGTAACTCTTGTTTTAACGGACATCTTGATAGGAAGTCAGCTGTAACATTGTTTCTACCGCATACATGTTCGATAGTAAATTCGTACGGTTGAAGACGAATTGTCCAACGCATCAGCCTAGAATTTAACATTTTGTTGTTCTTTAGATAACAGATTCCACAGGCATCTGTTCTCACTATAAAAGGTCGGTCAGCGAGCAGAAAATGGAAATGTAAGATAGTTTTTGTTATCGATAATGCCTCCAATTCTGGTATGCTGTAATTAAGTTCTGTTGGACTTAATGATTTTGAAAAATATGCGATGGGATGTTCCTTATTATCTTCCTTAACTTGGGCCACATAACCTCCGAGGCCATCTTTGCTGGCATCTGAGTAAACAATTACGTCTTGTTCAGGGTCAAAATGTGCGAGAATTGTGGCCGATATGAGACATTGCTTAAGAGTGTCCCAAGCAGCTTGTTCTGTCTCGCCGAACTCAAATTTTGCGTCCTTTTTAGTCAGTGCTGTAAGAGGTTTCACTATTTTAGAAAATCCTGGTACGTAAGACCGATAAAATGAGCAAAGTCCGATAAAACTTCTGACCTCTTTAAGGGTTGTAAGGTAAGGTACTCTAGAAATAGCCTCTACCTTAGCAGGGTCAACACGAATGCCATATTTGCCGGCGACATGTCCGAGTACTGAGGCTTCTTCATAGGCAAAGAAACACTTCTTTGGGTTAAGTTTGAGATTGGCTTCTCTCAGCCGCGTTAGAATAGCTTTTGTTCTTTCTAGTAGAGCCGGAAAGGATGGACTAGGACAAATAAGATCATCTAAATACACTATTAAATATTTCCACTTCAAGTCAGAGAACACGACCTCCATCATGTTCTGAAAAAGGGCTGGCGCTGTCGCCAATCCAAAGGGTAGTCGTAAGAATTCGAACTTACCGCTGCTACAAACAAAGGCAGTCTTCTCTACATCGCTAGGTTTTACTAGCAATTGGTGGTATCCCGATTGGAGATCTAGCGTGGTAATGAGTTGTGTCCCATTTAGGAAGATTAAAACCTCGTCAACGCGCGGAATCGGAAATATATTAGGTTTTAAAATAACATTAAATTTTCTGTAATCCACGCAGAAGCGAAAAGAGCCGTCCTTTTTTGGAACTATGACGACCGGACTAGAATACGGGCTCCTGCTCGGCCTGATAATGTTGCTATCCAGCATTTTCTGGACCTCTGCTGCGATTATTTCCCGCTGTTTTGGCGTCTCACGGTAGGGAGGGTAAGAAATAGGAATATCTGTAGTTGTTTCTAAAGGGCACATAAATTTGTCAGTTGCAGCCGTAAGACAAGATTTATCCCAGGCTACAACGTCGCTAAATTCCATAAGTAAGTCCAGTAATTGGTCTCTTTCATGGGGTTTTAAGTTCGTTCCTATGTTCAGAGCCTTATCCAATTCCTCCTTAGTTTGAGGTATCTTCCGCGGTGTCTCAGGTATTTCCTCGTCGTCCTTTTCTTCCTTGTTAGTAAGCTGTATAATTTGGTTAATTACATGATTTTCTTCACACGGAGAGTCCTGCAACGACTCCGCATGAGGGATAAGTTTTCCTAAGTATAGATCTTTTGGCAAAGTTTTGGTCCGATCACAATCAGTAAAAATGGTCAAGTAAATCTTGCCATTCTCATTAAAAACCGGTCCCCGAGGGATTATACAGGAGTACCAGTATTGGATCCCTTTAGAAGGTATAAATTCCCATAATTTAATGTCTAGGTTTGGTGCTGTAATTTCAATGTCATAGCACGTTGTAGCCGATACACGCAAGTTGGATGGAAGGTGTATTTTAAAAAGGTTTTCAGGGTAAAGTTCGGACACATCTTCACCTAACCCAAGAGGGTCTCCTCGTAGATTCTGTCTAGAAACATCCTCGGATGGAAGTCCTACCGATGAGACCTCTGTGAGTTTTGTATTCGTTGCACCAAACACTGAAGGTAACTTCCCTACTTCAGACTGCGTCTCGCACGAACTATCCTTTTCAGGTTCGTGGGGCACCTGATGATTACCAGGAAAAGCTCCTACTGACGGATTCATAGCAGTTATGATGGGGGGTGTATAAGATCATTTTCTGTTCCGTTCTTTTTAAGCAGAGATTTTGACATAACTTCCGTCTTAATTTTAAACTCCGTTTTATTAGAAACTGTGGGGTTAACTGCTGGTGAAAGATGTCTCTTTTCCTTCGTTGTAGAAGAAAAAGAGTTATCTTCCCTTAAGATAGACGGACTACTACTTTCCAGTTCATGAGCACTGGAAGTATCGAGCTGCTGGTTATTGCTATGTCCATGAAACTTCTTCTGTTTAGATAGGTATTTAGATGCATTACTTGTAAGATCTCGAGGAGGTCCTTTACGCGCTCCCCGTGAGCGTAAAGCTTCCTGTGACTTGTTCGTTGTATGAGAAATGTTACGTTTCCTTTCTCTTCCAAAGTTGGCAATTTGTTGTTCGTTTGGGCGACTAGCTGCTAATTTGTGAGGTGATTTGATATCCATACCGTTAAATTTCTTTATCCCTAAGCATGCTTTTCTCAGGGTGTCTCCAGGAGTAATTCTATGGTCTCGGTTAATTATTCCAACATTGTAAGACTTTGACAGACCCTTGTCCTTGTTATCCTTATCGATCCTATGCTTGGCACGGGTGTATTTCTCAATATGAGTCAAATCTATGTTTCTTACTACTTTCCTCTTTACGTCTTTACAGTGTCTCGGAATCTCGAACCACAAATCCTCGACATGATTACCATTCTTGTCTGCTAGAGAAAGGTACCTGGGGTGAATAGCCATTACGTATTTATGAAGGAAATCAACCCCCAAGATTACATCGTATGAACAACTCTCGGCATCGATAATGACTGCATCAATGTACCTTCTACGAGTGGTTTTTAAATGATCCTTAAAGTAACAAGATGTCCTAATTACGGGGAGGTAATCCGTTGGTGCAGAGCCTACTCCTTTTATCTTTACGTAGCCCTTTAGCCTATCCGCGATAGGGAATTTGTGAGAAATATATTTACTAGATACGCACGTTATTTGGGCCCCACTGTCTATGAGTCCTGACGTCCAGCGGTCTCCTATCTTGATTCTAACAGTACAAAGCTGACCCTGACCTCTGCCTATTCCGTAGTCATTAACGTGGGTATTCTGATAGCATTTCCTGTCCTTCTCTGTCAAAATGTAGTCGGAAGAATAAGAGCACATTTGCACGAGATCGGGCCTTGTTTCCATCTTACTTTGCTGCCAGTCCCAACGGTCATTTCTCCATAATACATCTTCACCATTACGTGTCTGCCTGGCTCCTTTGGCTGATTCATATTCCCGTAAACAGTCTTCATACTGATCTAAATTGTCTGTATCCTCGATATTTAACATTAGATAGTACAACACATCCGGCAACAGACTGGCCCTAAGTTTGCCCAACAATTCCATTCGGTCCAAGTATCCACGAACGTATTTAAGGTCCTTCATTAACCTGTACAAGAACGATACACTATTTTCGCCTGGTTTCTGTTGTCTAGTTGCTATACTATATTCTAAGTCAGCCCGATACGCAATGTCCGGAAAAGCTAATCTCAACCTATCTTTCATTACCAGGTAACTCATTTCAGGTTGTGAACTCATCTCCAGTAGTACCCAATCGTATGCACTACCTGTAAGGCAGATAGGTAGGTAATCTCTCATTTGTACACTATCCCAATCGTATATATTAGCTACCCTTTCGTAAGATTGCAAGAAAATATCTACTGACTCGTATCTACCTGCCGAAAAACGAGGTATCTTAACATTTGGATAGATATGAAACTCCCTAATTTGCGTCGTAGTAGTACTAGTACTTTTATCCTCGCCCTCGGGCGGAGAAGAACGAGTATGAGCTGTCAATAGTAAGTTTGAAAAATGAGATTTTTCTAAACTAGGTGGAGAGGGCGGCCTACTGGCCGGACTAGCTTTAAAGTCCTTCTCGGATTTTACACTACAATTTTCCTTCTCTTCCGAATTAGCTTCTGGAGAAGGCATGACCAATTTCTCATCACTGAAACTGTCATCTGTATATGATGTATGTAAGGAGGTTTCGTTTTTCACTTCTCCAGGGTACTTCGGAAAAGACCAAGGTTCGACGTAAGCCGAACCGGAAGAAGTTTCTAATTCCCTTGAATGTTTACCGTTCAAATCTGTACCGTAGTATGAACTAGATGCGAAGTTTTGTACCTTATCAGTTTCAATTTCAGTAGACGGGAAGACTCTACTAACTGGGGAAATGAAGACCATTCGCGAAGGACCCTGTCCTTCTGTCTCTTGGTATTTTCTCATTTCTTTAGTCGCTGGAGATTCCTTATCACTACCCTTAGAACCAGTACTACATGTAGATGGGGAATTATTTCCTAAAGAGACCAAGTTCATACCTGTAGTATTTTGATCTGTTTTAGTTATACTCCGGCGAGGAGGGGGGAGTGCGGAAGATTTTTCTTCCCCATTTTCTCCTAAACAGACAACCGACTCGTCATACTCAGCATAATCGAATATCCTTTGTATGTTGTCAAACAATCGGCTTTCGGACCAGGAATCGCTATTTTCTTCTTTTTCTTCGTTCACGATGCCCGTCTGACTGTTACTACCGAGATGACTGGGGGTAGTGTCACTCTCTTCTCTTTTCTCTGGGGAAGGAATATTTCTTGCCGAAACGGTGTTAACATCGCTATCTTCTTCCTTGTCCTCAGGTATGAAATCTTGCATCATTCGTTGATGTGTTGAGGCGATCGCTGGATCCCAATGATGATAGGAGAGATCTTCGTCAGGGCTCCCTAGAGCTAACGGAGTCTCGTCGCTATGAGGTAGCCTCGGCGCCAAGATCGGACTGCTTTCAGGAAGATGTTCTGTTTCTTCTTCGGAGAGCGAATTTTCTCTTTCTAGCTGCTGTAATTCGTAACCTAACCACTCGTCTTGGAAGGACTGGTCGTCGTCTGAATCTTCACTACTAACGTCGCCATTTGACCATCTAACGCTCTTAACGGAACTAAGTAAATTATCAATTTCACCTAGCTGCTCTAATTTTTGTTCCAACGGGATGTTTTTGTCAAACATAATAGGATGCGTTTGTGAAGCAACGGACCGTAGAACCTTAAGATCCGGATCCGTTTCAATGCGGATCATCTTAGGAAACCTATAGTCTGTCTGTATACTAACATCTCTTTTTGGCAAGGCTTCAGTTTGTATGTCTACGTCAAATTTTCCTAACACTAAGTCTGTAGGGCGTAAGCCCTCTATAACAGTTGAAGGATCGGTTTGAAAAACAAGACCTATTTTCTCGTCACCCACGTCTGGACGACGCAATACTGTAACTTGTATTTTCTTATTTCTCATTTGCTTAACCCAGGGTCGAACTAAGGTCCCTACCACTGGTGAAAATCCTGTCTCTAACGATTTTCTAACTTGGTCTACAATTTCATCATCCCTACTCTGACTCAAAGAAATCGAGTCATTTATCTTACTCTCTCTTTCAGTTTCCACGTCAATACGCGCATAAATAGGTTCTTCATTCATATCAGCGTCTAAAGGTTCACAACTAATATTAGCGTATACGGGTTCCAGTCCAGACTGTTTAGGAACAGACTGGTCAGGAATCTCTGACGATTCATACTTAATTGGGAAATAAATTACTTCTATGCCCTCAGGCTCGTGTGAAGAAATTTGTTCCTTGTCGCTATGAGTGCTCGACTCAACTGCGATTGACTTATTTTCTAGAGCCTCTATTTCTGTTTCACTTCCCTGAACTAAGTTCGATTCGGTATTGTGAACGACATCTGAAATAGATTCTAATTCAATAGTCCCGCGAGGGTATATTTGACCTGCAACGATTAATTCTGCTCTTTTTAACTCTTCTGCTAAGTTTAATTCGTTTGCTAAAGTCTTCGGATCGACTCCCGGTGGGGTCTCATTCATTTCCGTCTCAGTAAACAAAGTTCTAGGAAAAGGTTGCGGTTTCTCACGTGTTCCTGCGTAGATCGTCGCAGGGATTGTTTCAGTCCCTACCGGACTGGATGTTGCCAGTGGCGTCATTACGCAGCCAGAAGAAGGCGGTTCCTCTATCTTAATACTAGGAGGGTCAAGATATAGAGTTCTATCGGCACTAACATTCAGATCTCCTGAAGTATTTATTTGCCCCGGATTAAATGGAGGGGGAGGATATTCAGGAGGACCATATCCTGGCGATTTCATTTTGTGGCAATTTGTACAAAAGACGTTTAGCCATCTATCTATAATATAATTATGCTTTCCATCATAAGCTGGTGAATTAGGACAATGTGATTTGCCTATGTCCCGCAATTTTGTTTTTAGTTTCTGCGAAAAACTCATGTTTGTTTACAATTTTCAGTTCAGCGAGTACTCGTCCGTGACAATGCCCTTATTAACCTACTTCTTATTTTAGCAATGACAGGAAGAAGACAAAAACGTTGTGGTTCATTGCGTTATTTCCTTCAATCGTACGGAAATAAAAAAAATATAATTCTAGATTGAATTTATCATAATAGACATACTTCCTTCTTCCTGTATATTTTTATTCCTTTAAAAAAATGTAGAATTTACGTAGTATATTGATATTCCTGTTATTTTTAAAACCAAATTTAATGCTCTGTTTTATTTTATCTTCTTTTACTTTTTACCAAATTTTAATGTCCGATAAGTATCTCAAATTACGCCGATATTAATTCGCTAAAAGGCTAGTAGGCTGATCACTGTCACGGAACGCACTCCACTAAACACGGGATTACATGCTACTAAGTATGTTCACTATTCGCCAAAAAAAAAATTCTCCGCTATTTTTTTTAACTAGCGCAACAACACTGTCTATTTCTATAGTTTCCGAAGCACAACTTATAATATTAGCACTAAGTAATTTACGAAAAGAAAGATAAACTACATTTCCTGCGATAACATAACCAAGCAAGCCAAGGTAAATGTAAGGACTATACAAACCAAAAATATTGTACCCAAGGCACCTCCACCAAAATCTGTATATTTATTGTTAGTAAGTTGGTGTGTGAGTTTGGTTTGGGGGCTCCACCACCTGTGCAACATACGCACAGGACAGGTTCGATGGAATGAACCTATACTTCTCTCTCACGTATTCTTCCTCCTAGCTGACGGATTCTGTATTAATCCGCGATTAACCTCGAACTGAGCGTTTTCTTCGGTCGCTAGTCTGGAATCAAGTAACTGGTAACTTAATGAAAGAGAAGCAGCATCGAAGTTCGTAACTCAGAGGCTTAATTTTAAGACTGTACCTGAATCGCCCAGTACAAATGTGAGGATTCTTGGCTTGTACCTAAATCATTAAATGAGTCCAATAAATAAATAAATAAGAATTCCATAATAAAGTATTTATTACGAAAGAAATCAAAAAGAGGAGAAGTACTATCGAGTTACAGAAAGCGTGACCAGACTATTTATAGTTCAACTGACATTACTCCATCTTACATATATGTTACTAGCCTACAGACTGCTCCTCAGTTCGCGAAACTTCCACATATTGTAAAAATGTAAAGAGAAGAAAAAAAAGAGATTTAAGAAATACCAGGACTCGAGCAGCAAGTAAGGTGTTAATATTCGCGTAACCCTTTAGCTTTTCTTGGCATGTTATCGCTTCTTAAGAAATTTCAAGTTAAATCATATTGATGGCGAACTTAGAAATAATTTCTAGGTTCGGCAGCATACCTGAGTCTGAAGTAGTAGCGCAACTGCTGCAAATTGGAGACGAGACCAGCGCAGGTTGAGTGCCGGCCCAAAACAGGATATCGGCAAGGTCGAACTCACCTCTTTTATACTCTCGGGGCGGTGGGTATTGCATCAGATTTCACCGTGTTTCATCCGATTGCACCACTTCCCGTATTTCACCTTATTGCACCATATTGCACCACATGTGGGCGGATAGTCAAGGCCAATCTAGCTTCTTTCTATTGTCTTTACGACCTCTATCTCACCTTGAAGGAGTGTGTGGGCCGATAGCCAAGGTCAATCCAGCACCTTTCGAGGAGCGCGTGGGCAGGAGTCGACACGTGGCAGGAAGCAGAGTACAACTAACAATGCCGTTGCCCTAGCGGCCAACTATGGTACCAACCCATGCTAGGCTATACACCTCGCGGCGAAACTATATTTCTGTTGAGATTTATTATTTTACTATCTATATATTTAGGGTTTCCTTGTTCTTTCTTTACAACTGGATTTCGTTCTGCCATCATGAATGGCACAAGACCTTCTTTGCTTTGTCTTTTATATTTCTGTTCGCTGCTCTGCGGTCTTACAGCCAACAGGGGCCAGGAACACAGCTTAGCCAGGCAGAGTTTTAAATAAATCCTTCCCGGAAGAATATTTTTCTCCCCTGTCTCCTGTCACTATGTCACCGCCACTAGTTCCCACTCCAAACCAAAGAATCGAAACCCGGCCATCAGGGTTATCGGCGACTTTAGATGGTAACAATATATATATATATATATATATATATATATATATATATATATATATATATATATGAGGATGTTACGACAAATTTCATTCAAATTATGCCAAATATTAGATATTCATAAATACACTAGGGGGCCGTCGGATTCGAATCCTTCACTTTGATAATATAAGCCGTGGTACTCATGATCGAACTGATTCTCTTTACGTGGTGACGTGCGTGTATCAATATGGAATTGTCGCAATTTATCAATATGTTCCTGTCGTACTAATAATTCAAGATTTATTCTCTCTAATCTGTGCATTTCCTGAGTAATATCTTGATTATGTTCGGATTTTACGATAACAGCGGGCAATTTCTCAAAATGCTCCATTATCATTTCAACAGTAGCTTATGGTGTTCACTGAAACTTTCTAAGGTTTGTTCGATTGCATCTGACCGTTCAGTGTTAAGTTTTAGAATTTGCCGTTGCGCTTGTACTTCTTCACCTATCTCACCTGTCTTTTCCGCGAGTTCCTTTTCTTTCTTTTTAGTAATCAAGCAGTATATGGAAGTGTAGTAATAACAATACCAATCCTGTCACGTTATAACTAAACTAAGAAGTTTAAAACTTTTTCGATTGTGAAGAGAGAGAAAATTGTAGCTAGATAACGTGACAATGTAACGTGATGATTTTTACCTTCACGTGACAAACAGGGTTGGAAACTAATTATTTTTATCATGTTTTTCCAGAATTGTTAAAATTACGAATTAAGCTCTGAAATTATTACGAATGAACTAGTACTAAATAAGGTAAACACGATAACTTTTTGGAAACGATAATCAACTCTAACATCAATGGCGGCTCATGAGGGAAAATATCTTCAGATCGTTATACCTTCGTTGTTTATTAACCGATTTTCAAAATTCAAACGACAATCGATAAAGAAAAGAATGGCTATTTTTCGATTGTATTGCGGGTTGCATAACTTTAAGGATACTATTTTGAATTTGCTATAACTTCGTCAAATATTAACCGATTTTCAAAATTCAAACGGCAATCAATAGACAAATAAATGTCATATTTATCGAATGTCTTACAAATTGCATAACTCTAAGGATATACTTACAAAAAAACTCAAATAAATCCCTTATTTATATATGTATCTTTAAAATTTAAATGACATTATGTTCTGTATATCCAAAGGTCTTAGTTTTTTATAGTCTGATGCTATAAAAAACACTTATACACTTAAAATTACAAGTTCGGATATTGATAATGAAATCATAAAAACACTTATACACTTAAAACATACTTAAAATTACAAGTTTTATTTCTGTTCATTTTTTGTACTATTTTTAATTCCATATATCCTAATACAACGCTTAACATTGTACACTCCTGCCATTGTCTACATATTACGCGTTGTATTAGAACACGACTTTGATGAGAATAACCCATCAAAGTCACATATACACATATTAAAACTGAATCATTTTTGTAAGCTTACTCATCATCATCATCATAATCATCACTACCATATTTATAGTCATCATCACTATTCAAATCAGATGTTTTTTGTTGCATTATTAATAATTCTTTTTCCTTTAACATTATTTGCTTCTCTAGTAGTGCTGCTAAGAGTTTAAGATCATGATGAATTAGTTTAAGTCTATCATGTAATAAATCAAAATGTGCTTCCATATTTGTTATATAGAAAACCAACAAAAATGATATAAATTTAAAAAATCTAAGAGTAAAAACGAACGTGACTAGTGCTAAGGAAATATTATCTAACAAACCTGTATTTGATTGTGTATATAAATATTTAGATATTGGTGGTTATAATGATGAAGACAAAATAAATTTTAGCGTGTCCATAGGTATGTTAGATCATTTGTTCAAGAAAGCCACTAAAGAAAACAACTCATTTCTTATACAAAACATTCTCTATGCAAATGTTATGAATTTGTCAGATGAGATATTAGATTCACTGACTAATGAACAATGGTTATCTATAGGTTATGATGATTATGAGGAGGAATATAACTATGATCACATTACAGAAGATTTCATACGCAAATATCTGCAGAAAGTTAATTTGAGCGAAATATGTTTATGGAAAAAGTTATCGGAAGAGTTTATAAAAGAATTAGCTGATAAAGTTGATTGGGAGTTTATTTCAGGAAGCCAAGACTTATCAGAAGACTTTATAAGAGAATTTGCAGATAGAGTTGGTTGGAAAGAAGTATCGTATAATCAAAACCTATCTGAAGAATTTATTAATGAATTTATAGATAAAGTTGATTTTGATGCTATATCTTATGGAAACAAACTCTCTGAAGCCTTTATACGAGAACATGCAGATAAAGTTTCTTGGGGACGCTTATCTGGAACTCAACAATTATCAAAAAACCTTATAAGAGATTAGGCTGACAAAGTAGATTGGGAAATAATTTCAATATTTCAAAATTTAACAAAAGGATTTATTGCAGAGTTCAAAGACAAAGTTCATTGGCATAACATTTCAATTTATCAACACCTCTCTGTAGAGTTTATATATTTATTTAGACATTATGTAGATTGGAGAGTTATAATAAGAAAATACCGTAATAATCCTGATTTAGGTGGTATATTGAATTTAGCATTCGATGTTACAGCAGATGGTTTGTTTAATGTTTAACACTTAAATTGTACTTTGATGGGTTAACCCATAAAAGCAATAGCATATTTAGTTTCTCGTATTTTTTATACTTAAATGTCTCTTAGCTGAATAAACCTGTCAACAAGATCTATATCACTTAAATCTGTGTTCATATGCGAACCATGCCAAGTTATTCTATCATCATATCTTTCTTTAGCTCTATTGTATAAGTTGATAGAGTTTGGATTGTCGACGTTAAGCAGAATACACATACTTGGATACTTAAGTTTGAGTTGTTTAATCCTACTTTCGTAATTGCATGTTTGTACTCTTCCAACCCAATACTTATATCGTTCTATTCTTTCTTTTTGATCTCGTTCTTCTTCGTCATAGTAAAGGAGTATATTTTCAAGTTGTTCTTTAGTAAGGTTTTTCTTGTTAACGAATAGCCTATGTATCTTTCCCGGATCTTCTGTATATGGTGCTGCAACTGTTTTAAGATAATCAACTTTGCTTTCTAGTTCTTGATTGTACAATCGTAATTGCTCCATTTGCTGTTCTATCTCTTGAACCTTTGTTTGGAGTAAGTCATTGTTAACGTATTGTTGAAAGTCTTGGGTGAAGTAGTCTTCAATAATGTTGCTGCACTTATCGTAGAAATCAAATGACAACCACGAAGCTATGCTTAGAAGTATTCTTTTACACACGTAAGTTCCAGAAATCAAATTATTTTCTTTATTACCAGCAAGTCTTACTTCATACGTCGCTTCTTTGAAGTGGTCTATATCTAGACCGCTTATCTTTTCATTGTAAAATTTTACTAATTCTTTAGAGTTCTTAGTTTGATACCAATGTTTAAATTCTTTTCCACCATCTTGACACAGTTTAGTACCATTGAAGTAACCAGTTTTTTTTTATCTATAATCAACTTAAAATCACCAAACAGACCGTACCAGTAATCATCTTTAATCTGTTCATAGCAAATATCATTTAAACTATACGAGTTATCCATAGTACTTATATTTATTATATAGAAAATGTTAATTTAATCATTTTCAGAGTTTTTACCCATACAAATAGATTCTTATCACCATGATTTTAGCTATCGATAAAGTTTTAACTTAATTATCTTTTATGGTTTATTATTCCATAAAAGACAAACATTTATATTTACACTACAACATTACTTTTATCTATCCAACTATTATGTGAATCATCAAAACCTAGCCATTTAACATATACTTTATCACCTTTCTTTCTCAACACTTTCTCCACCAAGTATTCATCTTTATGTTTCGTCTTTAATAGTTCTGGTTCATAAAATCTACCTTGCACATCCTCTTCTTCTAAATCTTTAATTCTATATGTAGGTGGATTAGATGGAATAACTTCACTAATAACAAATACTTCTGTTGACCAATTAGGTGTATATCCTTTCTCAAATAACCCTTTCGATTTACTTATACGTACATGATCACCTAATTTGTATTTAGGTTTAACACGTCTATATTCTTTTTATACACTTTTTCCAATATTGTTCTCTCTTTTTTCTTATTAACTTCTACAGGTTTTATACCAATTGTTCTATGTACTCTATTATTATACTCACTAACCAATGTTGGTAATATCTCTATCCATTTGTAATTCCCTTGTGTTGTGAACCTTTTCCACATGTTCTGCTTAAGTGTTCTATTAAATCTCTCAACAACAGAAGCTTTCTTACCACTATAGGTTGAGTAATGATTAATCTTATTTTCCTCCATTAACTTCTTAAACTCTTTATTATAAAACTCTTTACCGTGATCTGTTTGTAAGTTACTAGGTTTTCTCGTTTTTAATATGGATTCGAATGCTTTTGTAACATTCTTACCACTTTTATCTTTAACAGGAACAGCAAACGCATATTTAGAGAACACATCTATAATCGTTAGCAGATACTTACAACCTTTATTTAATTTGGAAACACCTTTTAATACTCCACTATCCATTTCAACAAGATCAGCTTGCCAAAGATCATCGATACCTTTTATAACTACACTTAATCTGTCAAAGTTTTTTCTAGATGGTTTGTGAATTTCTTCTATAATGTCTTCTCTAACACCTTTACCTTCTTCTAGTCAATCGGGCTTTTTAACGAATTGAGTTTTAGTAACACCACATACAGAACAAATACCTTTCTTTAGATATCTTCCATTCTTTGTTTGTTCAATTCTAATAGTATCTTTCTCCGTATCTGTTAACTTCTTACACTTAACACAATACATCATCATTATTTATTGTATAGAAAATCAACAAAAAAAAAATTAAAATTTATCATTACCTAATACTATACTTTTAACATTATCATCATCATCACTAGATTCGTTTTCATCTTCTATTTCTACATACATAATAATCAATAATATCTTACCTTCTTTCAATTCAGAATCTTTAGATGGTCTAATTGTTAACTGATCATTTATATTAAAGTGTAATGGAAAACTTTCAACTAAAACGTCATTTAAAAATAAGTCTATCAGTTGTTTATTAAAACTCGATTCTATATGCATTAACCTACCTCTATAAAGAAATTTGTAGGCAGCAGCTAAATTATGTACAAAAAAGACTGGTTTCCCAAGATCATCTTCTGCCAATCGACATGGAACTTCAACAATTTCTTTTCTTGTAAGTAAATTAAACTCTTTTTTCACTGATTCAAGCTGTTCTAATGTTACAACATCTTGTTTATCAATAGCATTAGATACATTACCAAAAATATCCATTTTTATTATATAGCAAACGTCTTTAGGAAAGCTCTCTTTCTATATACATCTCAACAAACAATAATTGACCTTCTTCCATAGCCGAATTTTTAGTTGGTTTAATCGTTATTATATCATTCTTCTTAAAACCAAAAGGTATATTTTCAATCAAAGTATCACCTAAATATATGTCTAAAAAGTATTTATCCAAACTTAAGTCCATATGCATTATTTTCCCATTATAGAGAAATTTGTAACCGTTAGAGAGATTAAATATTCTAAAGATTGGCTCCTTAACGTTTTTAGCTCTTAATCGATATAGTAGAGGTACAGTTTCTTTCTGCATAATCAATTTAGTAGTATCCATCCTAATCTTTTGAAAATCTTCTTTCTTTATGTATGTGTCTTGTAACGTTTCTAATGCATCCTCAAATCGTTTTCTATCGTCCTCTAAATGGGCTTCTATTGATCTAAGTTGACTTACGCTAACAAGATCATTTAAATTCTCCAACAATTTTAATTTTTCTTCACTAATATCAACATTATCTTTTCTATCTTTAACATTACCAAATATATCCATACTCATTTATTATACAGAAAATGTCCATCCTAATTTTTCAAAACATTTCTTTAACATCTCTATTTGTTTAGATGAGTGTTTAAAATCAATATCAACATGAACATCATGCTTTTTCAACTCATAGTACAATACACATTTTAAGTTAATAAACAATACTCTTTTCGGATACAGTTCTTTAAAGGTTCTGTATAAGTTTTCGAAGTCGTTTATAAGTGTTTCTTCCATATGTCGTAAGTTTAATGGTTTTCGATCGGTAAGGTGATAGTGTATTAAATAAACATCATCATAATATTTTGTGTATTTGTTTTTCTTTAATACTTCTAGAATATCTTTTGTTGATATTAAATGTTTTGATATATCTCTAAATTCATCATTTAACACCTTGAACACATCTTCAGGAATAATTATATACTGTAAAGCTTGTAAACGAGATAACTGTAACTTAAATCTTTTTATAGTATCATACCATGGTTTTCTTACGCAAGCAGCTCTCATTCCTTCACAAGTACTGTAAACAAAACCATTCGCTACAGAACAATTATGACAAATATATGTACTCCTGCCTTTTGTTAATGACTTACTACCACAATTACTGCATTTTAATGGTGCGGTGCTATAATTTGATAAGATATCCTTTAAGGTAATTATTGGATATAACTTTACCAACTCTTCTTCCGTATACAAAAATTTAGGTATTAACATTTTCCATAACTGAACAACAGTATATGCGTTGTTTTTATCTTTTAAGTCTATCTTACTAACATCCCGAAAATACCAATTAAAATTAAATCTAACTAGTGCATCTAGTTCATCCTCATTTTTCTCAAAATAATCTAAAAATCTATTGTGTATAGCTTCCATATTTATCTTAAAACAAAACTTTTATGAATATAAACCATAAAAGTAATTAAACTTAATAATATTTAATCATTTTTTATCATATACATAACATCACTAAAAGAATACCCTTGATTTAGAAGATTTAAAACCTTAACACAAAGATAACCACATATAACTGAACTGAAGTCTTGTATTCGTTCGTCATTGTAAAATAAGTTTTCGGTACCAAGATATTGTACTAATTGTTTAGGAGGAACACCGCCATAAGAATCGAACACGTACTTATGTTGTTATCTTTCCAATAGCATATCCAATGAGTACCAATGTTTTCTGATTTATCAAAGTTAACTACACCACATTCATTTATATAGGGTTTTTGTGGAAGTTCATCACTCATAAATACGCCTCTAAATTGTTTTATCTTTAATTCTTTAACCAACCTCTCTATATCGAAGTTGGTCAATGGTTTTAGTTTTTTGATTTCTTTGGTTTACCTGCTCCCTGCTTTTCTTCCATAGCCATATTATGTATTTTTGTTCTTCAAGTTCTTGTTTATTCTTCTTAGCATTCAGTACAGTTTTAGTAATCGCTGCTGCACCACCTGCTAATGAGCCAACTGCTTCTAAAGCTGCTAAAATGGCTGGAATTGTGAAGATAAAACCACCGATATGCTCTTTCTTAATCTTTTTCATTTGTGCAGTAGTTAAAGTTAAATCCATTCCTCTACCTTCTTTAATTTTCTTGGCTTTATCGTTAAGTTGTTTCTTTGTTAATACATGATCAATATTTAAATCCTTTAGTTCGTTATAAGGAACACTAAACATACAACCTTTAATAGAACACATCTTCCTATTTATTTAAGAGAAAATCTTAGTTTGTAAAAATACAGTTGTTGTTGCTCCACCAAAATCAATTAAGGAATCATTCTCATCTGTTATCTTTATCTCAAAATTGTCAACCTTGTCTTTGGATATAGAGAAAAATAATGAATAAGTAGGCTCGTAAATAATACTATGTTTGAACTCAGCATCTATTTTAAATGATGCTAAAATTCCTGTTTCCCTATGTGTATATTCTGTATCTTTAACAAACAAGCCATCTGCTATATTACAGTGAACATTTATAGTATCAAACGGATGAAACTTTGGCAACTTACTTCCAATATGTGTTTTGTTCTTTTCTAAAACTTCAAAAACATTAAACCCGAGGACAGTACCTATACTCCCAATTGTAACATCATTACTATCAGTTTCAATTTTAACTCTATTTCTTAAATGATCTTCTGATAATGTTATGTTGATGGATGGAGATTTTAAATATTCATTAAGTGATTTTAAATTATATTGCCCTTCTGGTATAAAAACTTGTCTATCACCATATGAGAAACTGTTTTTTTGTGTTGTTATGTTTGGTGTCAGATATGTACTGTAAAACCCAACTAGTCCTATACTTAAATAGTTGCTACTGTTGTCTAATTCGTAATGGAGTTTCTTCTTTAAAACAGAAGTATCACTCGTTAACTTAAATACCTTAGCCATTTATTATATAATAAATGAATGAGTTTGATTTACCTAGAGATATTCCAAGAGAGAAAGTAATCAAGTTAATAGAAGATGTTATTCAAAAGTTAGAATACAGTTTAAAGAAGAAAAAGAGAAAACTACGAATTGTTAAATATGCATACTACACTTTGATCACGTTATCAGTCATACTTTCTGCAACAACTGGATTTATTAATATTTTTATATCTGTAACAATTTACTCAATATTAACAACGTCTCTTGCTACTGGAAGTGCTATAATAACAGGTTTGTCTTCTAAGTTAAACATAAGCAAAAGAAAAGACGAATATAAAACCATTGTCACTTGTATTAACTCATTTAAAGAACAGTTAGAGATGATAATAACATTAAATGGTGAAATGGATAACGAATATATAAAAGATATGTTGCTTAAGATCAGAGAACAACTTAAAGATATAAGATCATAAAAAAGTCGATTTTCTCTATAATAAATGAGTAAGAAAACTATTAATTGGGATGTAAAAGAGATGATAAAAGAAACAACAGTTAAGAAAAGAAATGGAGAGCTTATACCTGATGGTATTCGATGCCTTATCGTGGGTCCATCTGGGTGTGGTAAGACGTTTTTGTTATTTAATTTTTATTACAGCCAGGTTGGTTAAACAATAATTACTTCTATATATATTCTAAAAGCATGAATCAGCCAAAGTATGAGCAGTTAAAAGATCGATTTGAAAAGGCAGAACTAAAGTTTAAGAAACAAATAGCAACGTTCTTAAGCGGTAATGATTCTATTGTACCTATTGATGAATGTGAAAAATACTCTGTAGTAGTGTTTGACGATTACATTTTGGAAAATCAAGATACTGTTAGAAATTACTTTACAAGAGGTAGGCATAGACATTTAGACTGTTTCTATCTTGCATAAACATATTCAAAAGTACCTAAACAGCTTATAAGAGATAACGTTAACTTCCTATGCATATTCAGACAAGATGATACTAATCTTAAACATGTGTATAATGAGTTTGTTGGAGGAGATATGTCTTATGATAAATTTAAAGAGATATGTTCAAAATGTTGGCAAGAAGATTATGGTTTTATAGTAATTGATATAACAAGGAAGGTAAACAGTGGTAAGTATAGGAACAAGATAAAACACTTCTTAAACGTTTGATGTTTATTGACGTTTATTTATGTTCTTTGACGTTTATTGACGTTTGTTCGTTTTCTATATAATAAATGGATGAGAAAGATATTAATAAAAATATCAAGTTAAAGGAGTTCTTGATAAAGGGCTTCAAATCTTGGAGGAAAGAAAGAGCAGGTATATATGATAAATTTAAAACACAAGAGCAACCTGTAATTGATGCTATTCAAAACTTGGGAAGTGAGATCAAAGAAGTAGCACAACAAAATAAAAATCTAATAACTGAACTTGTTCCAGTTGTACATAAGACGGCTTCAATAGATCCTAGTCTACTAGAAACACCTAAAAAGATAACTTATGATAGTTCCCCAAGTAGTAGTGATACGCCTATAACGGGAGAAATAAAACAAATGAGAAAACAAATTAAAGACAAAGTTGAAGGAGTAGAGCCTTTTGCAACAGCACAATCATTTGGTAAGATTGCAACGAAATATTATAGTAAAAGAAATGATAGTGTGTTTGGAATAAGAACTGTAGAAGAAGATGAAAAAATAATAAATAAGATAGGAAATTCTGAAGTTAAAGTGAATGGTGATGATTTGATAATTAATGGTAAAACTTATAAAGGAACAGAAGGTCTATGGGAATTGTTAACGATGAATACTAATAAAACCATTGAAGATTATGATGATGACGATTTTGAACAGTACAAGGAAATAATAATAGAATCAGATGCTGCCTTCCAAAAATATAATCGAGATAAAAAAGTAGCATCTAATAGAGGTTCTAAGTACATTAATATTATTAAGCCTATTTGGGATATTTATATTAAACCATCTTTACCTCCAACTCCTAAAAGAACTGGTGAAGGAATTAAACAATATACAGAGATACCTAAAGAATATGTATGGATGGATGATGTGAGAAAGTTAATTGATCAGTTAATAGTTATAGATGGAGAAGAAAAGGCTGGTAATCTTAACTTTTATAATGAGAAAGTAGGTATAGTGAGTATGATTAATAATAAGCTTTCACAATTTATTCCTAATGATCCAAAAGCTATAGGTTATTTGATTAAGATCTTAAATACATTACCTCCACGATTCTGGAATGATAAGAAGCTTGGAAAAGGATTAGTAAATGATTTGATTAATAAACTCCCATTTGAATTACATATTCCAGGATTTTCGTATTGTGGTCCGGGAACTAAGCTACAAGAAAGATTAGAAAGAGATGATAAAGGTATTAACCCATTAGATGAGGCTTTTAAAGAACACGATATATACTACAGAGATAATAAAGATACAGAGTCAAGACATATTGCAGATAAGGAACTAGAAAGTAAAGCATGGAAAAGAGCATTTAGTAGTGATGCGTCAATTGGTGAACGATTAGCTGATTTTGGGGTTGGTACTGCTATGAATGCTAAGGTTAAGTTAGGATGGGGATTATAAGTTTTTTAATTGTTATTATGTATGATTCTTTTATGGGTATATCCCATAAGAGCGTTGTTTCAAGATTTTCTTTATAATAAATGGATAGTGTTGAGAGTTACGAGTTACAGAGTTTTAAAGCTAACACAAGAACATTTAATAATTTGAATGAAGCTAACAAAGATATTGAGTTTGATTTCGATGTGGGGGATGGGTTTATACATCCACACAAAGCAGATTGTCATATGACTTTTGAAGTTGTTGGTGCATCAGTCGGAGGAACATTTGGTGCAAATGATACTATAAAACTTGTAGATAACTTCTTACCATTCTTCTTTTCTCAAATTGAGGTTAGAAAGCATGGTGTTGTTATAGACAAGATTGAGCTACCTGGAATAACATCTACAGCTATCGGAACATTAAAGATTTCCAAACTAGAAGTTGAATATCTAAAACAAGCAGGATTTGAAACAGATGATAAACTTGGCCTAAGAAAGGACTTTAGTGTTTTGTATCCATTAAGATTAATTCCTGGCTTTTTAAGTGATTATAAAAAGGTTATGTGGAAAGGTGGATTGAGAATAACATTTACAAAAGCTAACAACAATAACGATGTCTTGTATAAATGGACTGGATCAGGAGCAGGTGCAGCAGCTCCTCATGATGGAAAAATAACAATAAAAAGTATGGAGATAAGAATGCCTATTGTTGAATACGAATCTAATTATGAAAACAAGATAAAGTTGAATATTCTTAAAGAACCTAAAATCATGTTTTCATTCCATACTTATCAATGTGTTCAAAAGAGTGTTGCAGGTTCTTTCTTGGAATTTGATGTTACTACTCAATTTAATTCTAGACAATTTGATATGCCTGATTTCGTAGTTGTAATGTTTCAAACTGATAGAAGTGGCAAACAAACAGCAGATGCAAGTAAGTTTGATCATTGTAAGGTAAAGAATATCTATCTTAAGAATGGAAGGAATGAGGTATTTCCAAAAGAATCAAGAAACTTAGATATTGCTAACAAGGATTATTTTAAGATGTACGAAGATTATACTGCATTTAAGAGAATAACATGTGGCAAACCGAAATGTACTATGATCCTAAAGAGTTTATAGATAACAGACCAATGTATGTGATTAATTGTAGTAAGAGGAAGAATGTATCGGTAAATGAGAGAACAAACATAAAGATTGTAGTAGACTTTGCAGAAGCTGTGGCTGCTAATACTATATGTTATGCGATTTTAATTGGACAAAAGAACTTTACATATGACCCTAAGAATGAGAAAGTAGTAGAAGAGTTTTAGATAGTTAAATGTATGTTTGTATTAAAGTTTTTCCATAAACAAAATTGATAAAAAATGATTAAATATTTTTTGGTGAAGATAAAAATTGAAGAGTGTTCATTGATTTTCTATATAATAAATACGATGTCAAGTCATATTGAGCTTTTAAGTAAACTTGGAAGTCTTGAGCAGAAACAAGTTGTTGGATTAAGAGAATTAGAATTAAATACAGAATATAAGATTGTGAAAATGGAAAAGATTAAAACTAAGTATGGAAAGAGCATATTAATTGAGTGTGAGGAGTTCAAGGTTTTTCTTCCATCTAGATTTACAAAACACTTAACAGATAAAATGATTGATGAGATCGTTAAAGATGGAATAAAAATCAAATACACTGGTTTAAAAGATAATTATCCAACTCTTGAGTTCTGTATGTAAATTTTATGTATGTAAATGAAGATTGGTTTTAGGAATTTCTCATAAAACGAACATTTTCCTAATAATAAATAAACTATGGCTAATTATTTGAATAAAAATGATGTTAAAGCATTGAGATTCCTTCGCATAGATGAGTTAGAAAAAGGTAAAGCGTACGAGATAACATTATGGAAATTGATTCAAACACAGCGTTATGGTAAAAGAGTTTTAGTACATTTAGATGAGAAATATAAGACGTTATTACCACAAAGATATAATGATGAAACTGAGCAAGTATTGAAAGATTTGAAAAAGTATAAGCTGTTTGTTAAGTATGAAGGTTTGAAAGATTTAAATAATGGTTATAAAATACATCAGCTTTACTTTAGAAATGAATCCGAAAAATAAAACTTGTAATTTTAAGTATGTTTTAAGTGTATAAGTGTTTTTATGATTTCATTATCAATATCTGAACTTGTAATTTTAAGTATGTTTTAAGTGTATAAGTGTTTTTTATAGTATCAGACTATAAAAACTAAGACCTTTGGATATATAGAACACAATGTCATTTGAATTTTAAAAATACATGTATAAATAAGGGATTTATTTGAGTTTTTGTAAGTATATCCTTAGAGTTATGCAATTTGCAATCGAAAAATAGCCATTTTTTTCTTTATGGATTGTCGTTTGAATTTTGAAAATCGGTTAATAAACAACGAAGGTATAACGATCTGAAGATATTTTCCCTCATGAGCCGCCATTGATGTTAGCGTTGATTATCGTTTCCAAAAAATTATCGTGTTTACCTTATTTAGTACTAGTTCATTCGTAATAATTTCAGAGCTTAATTCGTAATTTTAACAATTCTGGAAAAACATGATAAAAAGAATTAGTTTCCAACCCTGTTTGTCACGTGAAGGTAAAAATCATCACGTTACATTGTCACGTTATCTAGCTACAATTTTCTCTCTCTTCACAATCGAAAAAGTTTTAAACTTCTTAGTTTAGTTATAACGTGACAGGATTGGTATTGTTATTACTACACTTCCATATACTGCTTGATTACTAAAAAGAAAGAAAAGAAAGACATGTATGACTGCCTGAGGGAATGCAACTTGTGACTTAAAAAGAAACAAGTTCTCCTTTACATTGCTACTACAGCTATGTTCATATGGAAGTCACGTACGCAACTTGCATGAAGAATCTTCCTCATATACAATGGAAGTAGATAGCCTTGGCTTTAATACAACTTATTTTTTTTATTCTCACCAAGCAAACTGGATTATGTGTGTGCATGTATCAATGAGTTAGATGAATGAAAATATATATATACTATTTGACCGTGCATTTATTCAATATTCGTATACAGTCTAAAGTTGATCTTATTACGCGGGCATTTGTGAATCGATTTTAATCAAACAAAAAGTATCTGTTAAATTAAAGACAGCACTATAAGTTATAAGTTTTAGATGTAAGTTTTTATGATTTTAAATGTCATAAAAGCATATTCAATCTCACTTTGGGGTATCCTTCTGTGTTAAAGTACAATAGTCAGGGGCGACTTCATAATTTTTTTTGGTAGTTAGGGGGTGGAGGGGGAAAGTGGGGCAGAACCTACATATGTACCCTACTGCTTACGGTCTTCATACGAATTTCGTTGACTTTTTCGTCCTCTTCCACTGGGCTTTGTGCGATAGTTGCATGTCTGTTTTCTTTTTCTTTCCACTAGAGAAAAATTCCATCAACAAAAATGTTCCTTGTGTTATATCTTCAACAGCTGGTCTAACACAAGCCTTGCACACCTAAGTCGTCCCTCAGGATAGCTTCATGGCTTTCGAAATCATCATTTTCAGAATCTGAATAAAAGTCTGTTAGAAATTTAAAGATTTTACACGGATGAAGCTCTGATTTAAAAGTTCGAACTACCAAATTTTCGCTGTCAAATTGCAGGGAAAAAACTGTTTTGATTGGAGACATTCAATTGAAAAGAGCATTTCCCCGTCTTTTATTCATAGCGTCTTTTTTCTTTCAATTTCTGTTGAAGATAAAGTACGGGACAAGAATAAACGACCAAAAATACCATTAAAACTAATGGCATTTTTGGTCGTTTATTCTCGTCCCGTACTTTAGTAGTAAAACAGATATATTCTGAAACGAAGAGCTTAAAGCTACTACGAAATCAGCAGCACGTTCTACAATTACTTTATCTTGTTTCACAAAGTTCCATACTGGCCTTTTTGTACGTACTCCAATCCCATCCACTTCTCTCTTGAAACGAACAAAAAGGTGACGCTAATGATAATATTTATATGACACTTATTTTAAGTTAAAACATCATGCTGACAGTAATAGATGGTCCTTTATTTATGTAAATAATGTTCATGCTTAGAAAACTTTATTTTAGTACACATGGAATCATTTTCTATCATCAATAACCAATGTACACAAACTATCCCACCAGTGCCATGCCCACTGTCACGGGCAGGACAAATATTCAAATTGAAATAAATCGAAATATATTATTAGCATTAGTCCAAAATTTGCACGTGAAATACACGTGCAAATTGTTACTTCTACTAAGTACGAACCACATTCTCAAATTTAGTAACTCAGTACAATAACTTTTGGTAGTTTTCTGTCACGGGCAGGACACTCAAGTTGGCGTTTTTATCTTTAATGATATTATAAACAATTTTTATCCTGTAAACACTTTTTCAACTGCAGCTTGTAGCAAAAAAAAAGCATCTTGAATAGCTCGAAGTTACTTCAGCCAAACATGCACGATATACCGTAAAATGTTGCCGATTGCAAGAATAAAAAAATTCCTCGCAGCTGACATGTTACAAATTCACAACTTAGACTTAAAATTTTACGTGAATTCTAAGTATAAATAAGTTTTTTTTGTGAAAAAGTAAATTTCGTTCTATTTACTTCATATATACGTAAAAATGCATTGGTTTTGACAGTTTTCGAAAATTTGAGTTCAGGCTCACTTTCGCGTGAAATGGCCCAATATAAAAGTGAAAAATACGAACGCCTAACTTCAACAACAAAATGTAAACAAAGAACTTTCTGAAA
Source organism: Thermobia domestica (assembly GCF_964235325.1). Classification (NCBI taxonomy): domain Eukaryota; kingdom Metazoa; phylum Arthropoda; class Insecta; order Zygentoma; family Lepismatidae; genus Thermobia; species Thermobia domestica. The sequence goes on along the minus strand of NC_137460.1, from coordinate 267,221,303 downwards.
CTAATGTGTCAATATTTCAATTGCACAAAACCTTCTCTTTTTTGACATTTCTCAAAACTTATTAATTTATTTTAACATATCTTAACACGTATTCTATAATTATTTTCTCACAGTATTCTTAGCATAAGTATAAATAACGGTGCAAACAGAAGGTTATGTCTATATTGGTGTGTGTTCGGCTGTGATCAGCTGATTGGTGTGTATTCATCTGTGCGTAATATTGGAAGTTGAGGGGAGAAAAATTTTGCGAACAAAGATAAAAATGTTATATTTTAATGTCTTACGAAAAACTTATACTAAGTATAAATTCTTATACTAATTAAATTTACTTTATGTTATTTAAAGCCTGCTTATTATTTTCTCTTTCCTTTTTCACGAGTTTGAACAGTTTCCAAGGAAATTAAATTTAACTAGTCTGCTACATATACTACGTGACTCAAACTTTGGATTCTATACGCAAACACTACAATACCTGTTCTAAATACTGTCGGGTTTACCAAGTAAATCAGTAGTATCTTCGGACACAATTACATCCGAAGATTGATGATTTTTTTCCTGTCGTGGTAGCCATGTGTTTGTAATCGTGTTTTTTTGCCGTTGTTAAAGTTCTATAAACCTATGCATTCACCCCAGCTTTACTACGGTAAATCACAATTACATCCGAACTTATATCTTATCCAAAACCCGAAGCTGGGCACATACGGTTGACCGTAAAATAGAAATATGTGAAGATGGTTAATTTCAACACTAATATTAACGAATAAAAAAGAAACTACTTTACGATACAAATCAAAAAAAAACCTAATTAAACTGTGCAAAGAATGTGTTGCTGAATATGAATTATACAAATTAAGAGAACATTAAGAGATTACAAGCGGTCAAGTAGGTTTGTTCAATTTTATTTGATTGTTTCAACCTTTCATTTCATTTCTATTTGCTTTCCTTTAATAAAAAAGTGGCTAGGTGGCTCGAATAATTAATGTTTCACTTACTCACGATAAATCTTCGACCGTTCAGTTGTTCCACTGCTGATACACTCTAAAAACAGTACCCATGATTTTGCACAAGTACCCATGAAATATAAGGTACTTCGCTGATGTACCTATGAGAATTCAATGTACCGAAGACTTTAGTGGGTACACACCGCATCTCAGCCTCTTACCCATGAATTAGTGGGTACATGGAAAATTTATGGGTACAGTAAGTTCGTACCAAAGAATGTACCCATGACAATAAGGTAACGTGAACATACGCCATATTGTGTGTTATCGGTTGATGTGTAGTTTGTGCATTATTTGAATGAAGATTGGAAAGATTCCAGCAACCAATCAAACGAGTCACATATAAAAGTAAATTGAATATTTTGTATTTATAATTGTATCTGGATATTTTAAATGAATTAACTTGTCTAAAATGTATATTATATTTCAGCAGTTAAACAGTAATTTAAGCCATAGTTCATTTGAAACAATTTTTCATGGTTAAGCTGATTATAAAATGTAAATTTTAAATCTAGTTAAAAAAACATGCACAACATGCTAATTTTCGTGACTATCTGAATAATATTCCGACTGTTCCGTGGGTGCTATTAACATATGTAGGAAAATCAAGAGTATGGAATTGAAAGTGCAAGGGTAAGTATTCCATACACATGGTTACGTGCACCTTGCACTTCAAGGGTTTGTATAGGCTGTGTTTATGGCTTCTGGTGCTTACGTTCAAAGGAACGTTTACTAAATCCCTGTACTTTGTGCTTGTGCAAGGACTTCACCGCGTAAGTGTTGTATCGCCGGACCAATTTTTGGAAATTTACAGGGTGAATTGGAGAATTTATTTTGGTTTGAGAGGAAGAGTAAGTTAAAGTCAGGTGAGGGGAATAGTGATTTCTGTAGGCTGTTTGATATAATAAGGGATACTGTATGTGGAGGCGGAAGTGACTGTTTGGCGGAGAAGTACACTTGCTATGATTTAGTGGTGAGAAAGACAGTGTGGTAATAGCGCGTATATGTCAAGATTGTGACATATCTTGTTTGCGTTTTATAGAATTATACAAAAATAACGAATGTTAGTTGTTGAAATTGTGTGAAAGACACAGTATACTGTTTACAAGTGGAGCTTTACTAATATGAAGTGCTATTCAAGCTAGTATCATTGCCAAAAACATCTGTTTCACTACCAACTTGCATACCCACCATCGCTGACACGCCTGCTTCCTCCGGACGCACCTAGCACTGTAGCATACATCCGGACGCCGTGTTTATACGCAATTAGATCTATTGGTTTAAGACCAAAAAGGGTATGTAACATACCTGTAAGTAGTGCAAGGGAAGAAAGAAACGAAGTAAATGAAGTGCTTATTGCTAACAGTGTGAGAAGAAGTGCAAGGAAGGAAACATTTAATAATGCTATAGTTGAAATCCCAAATGAGAGTAAAGAGAGCAATAGTTTAGTTGTGAAAAGTGTACGTGCTGAAACGAGTACTAGTAGTGCGTGTAGTAATATGAGAAAGTCAAGTGAAAATATAATGAGTGAAATAAAAATGGACTCTGAAGACAATAAGGGGGTAGTTCAATTGTAAAATTAAAGTGTACTGGTATCACACCGAACTTTTCTTCCAAGTCGCTGGATCCTGCTGCAGGGTCTGTAGAAGGATCCGATTTAAGGTATGTTAAAAGTCCTATTACAATTTTAGCTGATAGTCATGGCAGAAACATTGCTCAAATGTTAAGCAATACGCTGGATGACAGTTACACCATTTTCAGTTTAGTAAAACCTGGAGCTCCAATGAAGGAAGTACTAAAGGATCCTTCAATTAATAGTCTCTACTCAAAAACAACGGGAACATTAATTATAATGGTGTATATGATGTATATTCCAATAGAAGTGAAAATTCTGCCTCAGTCTTAATCAGTGCTCTGTTATTACTCAAAGATAAAGTTTGTAATATAGTTGTAATAGGCATTCCAATTAGATATGATCTAATCGAAAGCTCGTGCGTAAATGATTTAATTAAATCAACTAATAGAAAATTCGAAAAAATATGTAAAGGTCACCCTAATGTAACCTTTGTTGACCTCTCAAATCTAGGAAAAACTGTTTCACCAAGCATGGAACGCACTTAAATAAGATAGGTAAGAAACAGGTAAGCCAGCTACTGGCAAAGTATATCCAGAACAAGAAGAACGTATGCCATGCTATTCCAGCAACATGGAAAGTTCCAACAAATAACAACAGTCTTTGTTTAGCGAGTAATAGTGTAGAAGGTAAACCAAAAGCTAGCAATATTGCAAGTACAATCAGGAGAACAAGCATTAGCACACCGCCTAGGTCATGTAACAGTAAGTTTTCTCAAAAGTCAATCGACGAAACGATCTGTTCTGGAGTAGTAAATGGAAGACAAAATTATGTCATACTATCTAATGAAGAAGATAGTGTAGAATCGAATATTGCAAATAAGAGAGCTTCAAATGACATTGTTTCTCCTCAAGAAATTACATCACATCAGGACAATATACATAGGAAATCAAAAAGACAAAGAAAGCCTCCAATACATCGTCCGGATTATTTTTTATGGTAGGATCATCAACCCAAAACAAAGACATCCGTAAAGAAAATTCCAGTTTTGATAAACGTCTAATTGGCAATAAATTAAATCTACGGTCTAGTAAAAGTAATACTGTTGGAGTGCAGACATGTTATCAAAGTATACAGTCTGACAACTTAGATTACAAATATAATAGCAATAATATAGTTATTTTTCATCAAAATGTACAAGGGTTTACGTTTCATAAAAAGAGCATGTTAGAAGAACTACTTTTGGACAGACTGTTAGGAGTACATTTAATTTGTATAACAGAGCACTGTTTATCAAGCACTGTGTATAAAATACCTAAGCATTCCTCAACTTGAGCTAAGAGCACAATACCGCAGACATAATAGAGATAGAGGAGAGCTTGTATATATGCAAAAAGGGACCTAAAAACGAAAGAATGTACTAGGTTTAAATATTTAAATGTAGAAATACACTTTGAAAGTTGTGCATTAGAAATTGTAGATTATAACCTTGTAATTGTATGTGTATATAGAACTCCTGACAGTGATATAGAAATCTTTATAAATAAGGTGGTACCATACTAAATTATTTTATAAAAATCAAGAAGACTGTCGTAATTGTTGGGGATATCAACATAGATTTTTTACAGCCAATAAAACACGAGGTAGAACTTCTAGATTCATTTAATATGGAGGCAGTTGTTAAAGTTCCCACACGAATCACAAAATGCTCCAAAAGTGCAATTGACCAGTTCATAGTGAGCAAACATCTTAACTACAACACAGTAGACGTCTTCAACAGTGGTTTCTCAGACCACCTTGCCCAAGTACTCGAATTACATGTAACTCCTAATAAAAGTTTTTGTAATACAAGAACAGGTAATGTAACGTACAATAGAAAATTTAATGATGAAAATATACAATATTTTGATCACCTTCTCGGGGAAGAAAATTGGAACGACCTGTTCTTGTATAACCAGGTTAATGAAGCTTTCAGTTACTTCATTGACACCATAACATTCTATTTCATTCTAGCATTCCCTGTTGTAAAATGTGTAACTTCAAGAAAACAGTCAAAACCCTGCGTAACACAAGGGATCAGAATAGCAAGTAAAAAAAATGAGACTTCTTAACAAGGCTAAAACACAAGGAAATCTATCACCATATACAGAGACATATTACAAAAGATACAAGAACATATATAAAGGAGTTCTGAAAGCAGCAAAACAATTACACAATGGCAAAATCATTAAAAAATCCCATAATAAGTCGAAAGCGTTGTGGAAACTAGTGCAAAGCGAATTAAGTATAAACACTCGTAATGATGACGATAATTTAGAGGTAATTAAAAATGGCAACATTATTAAAGATCCTCCTACAATAGCTGACCTATTTAATAATTATTACAGCAACTTATCAAAAACGTACAATAGTGAGGCAGCAATGCCCACGAAAATATTCTCAAACACTTGCAACAATACAATGTATCTGCATCCAGTTACAAATGCAGAAATAATAAAAGTGGTGAAGAAGATGAAAAGTAAATGGTCAGCTGGCGTACCTACCGCCAAGTATTGTAAAGAAAAGCATTAAATATATTGCTGACTCCCTGTGTTTCCTCATAAATATGACGTTCTTAAGTGGAGAATTCCCTAGTATATTAAAAATTGCAAAAGTAAAACCAATATATAAAAAAGGCGAAAAATCAGAGCTTGAAAATTATAGGCCTATTTCACTTCTCTCAACTTTCTCAAAAATTTTAGAAACCATAATGAGTATCCGGCTATCATCCTTTTTACTTAAACATGATCTAATAACACACGAGCAACATGGCTTCCTAAAAGGGAAATCAACGGAAACAGCAATATATAATTTTGTAGAAATTGTACATAAAAGATTAGATAGTAAGGAGAAATGTATAGGTGTTTTCCTTGATTTTTCCAAAGCATTTGACTTAGTGCCACATAGAAATCTTCTTTCAAAGCTCCAGGATTATGGAATAAGAGGCATTGCGTCCAAATGGTTTAAATCGTATCTGAAAAATCGGCAGCAAGTAGTAGAAATTACATACAGTAACAAAGATACAAACCAAACTACATACTACACATCGGGAAAACAAGAAATATCATGTGGAGTGCCACAGGGATCCGTATTAGGGCTATTATTATTTTTGATATACATTAACGATCTATCATGTAATATTGCTCCAGCAGAACTATCCCTTAATGCAGATGATGCTAATATCATAGTAAAACGGATCACAAATGAGGATGTTGAAGGTAATGCAAATGAAATCCTTCATAAACTATCTCAGTGGATTAAAGAAAATAAGCTTAAATTAAACATCGAAAAGTCACAAGCAATCAATTTTCATCATATGCGCAACAAACACACGCAGCCTGTTAATATTTTAATTGAAAATAACGGAATAGACTATGTGAACTCAACTAAGTTCTTAGGAATCTGGATAGATAAAAATCTCTCCTGGGATGTACAAATAACTAAGCTTGGTAAAAAATTAAATCATATTTATTTCGCAATTAAAGTACTTAAACATGTTTTAAAAGATTCTACTTTAAAAACGATTTACTTTGGATTATTCCAGTCAAATTTAACATATGACATTATATTTTGAGGAAATACACACAAAGCCCCCACAATAATTTTTACAATACAGAAACGAATAATAAAAATGATGGCGGCCGCTAAACCAAAAGATCACTGCAAACCAATATTTAAAAAATTTCGTATACTCCCAGTACTTTGTTTGTACATTTTAAATCTACTGATATTTGTAAAGAGACACCTACAAGTTGTCCTTACGCGAGTAGGACAGCAACATGATCATGATACAAGAAACAAACAAAACTTTTCCATTGTAGAACACAGAACCGTATTGTATGAAAAAGGGTGTAAATACGCGGGTATCATGCTATACAATAAACTTCCCAAAGATATAAAGACTCATGAATCTGTTGCTAAATTTAAAAAAGAACTACAGAAATATTTATTAAAACGCTGCTTTTACTCGATAGAAGAATACATGAATTGCTAACAGGAACAACAACAACAAAAAACTACATTATGTACAGTAACCAGTGTCGTTGCTTGTTTTTAACATTTGATATATGTTCAAGGATTTCTACATACACTGCAAGTAATAATTACTCTTACTTTATTTTTAATAATATCATGCAAAATGTAATGGATAAGATGTAAGGTGTAATGTTTAATTATTAACCTAGTGTGTGTAATTTTCATTATTATTGTTCTTTTTACTTTTGTGTTTATATATATAAATGACGTGTCCACTTCATTTGCATTGCAATACAGTGCTAAATGTATGAAAATAGGACGAAATAAATATAATACAATACAATACAATAGTAATTTTTTATGCCAAATTGTGAAAGCTTACATGGCTCTACACTGAGAAAAATCCATTATCCGGACAGCGGTATATTGTACAAATACAAGGATTCGTTATGTTTACTAAGGAAATCTGTACGGAGCGTACTTTATCCATATACTACAGAGGTACTGCCTTTTACCCGCTTAGATGTTACATCATGTCGCTGCAGGATGTCTGACATCTAACAATTTTCCGTATTTTACATACGTATACGTATGTTAAATACTTCAGCTATACGTTATATACGTCCATCTGTGTGTAAGATCCAGACCGCCTATAGACACTCTTTCTTTCGCCATGGCTGACGTCATTGAACTACCGTCTTTTGCTTGCGAAACGAGGTTGTTTACAAACGGAACAGAAGAGAGGAAGGAAACAAAAGCCTGGGTAAGTACAATAGTTAACTATTACTTTAGTTAAATATTCCATTAATTATATATTCTTTTAGTGTAACTTGCTTTAAGATAGTACTAAGTAAGTAATGTAGTTTATGACTACAATTCTTACTATTGTAACTCGTAAATGATTGAGGAGAATGGAATGGGTGAATCTGAATTTTGTAAAAACTTTGAATATTAATGTTTTGAAACATATTATGTTTCAAGGTAGCAAAATGAATGTTATGTGTTTATTCATTCCATTTTATATGTGACGATTTATTACTTGGTGCAGATTTACTACAGGACTGCTTAACATAATTGCTAATAAACCGTTTTCAGCGCGGAAATTTCCTTGTGTAGTGAAGATTTAGGATTTAGATTTCTGGGCTTTCGGCATCAATGGCCTTGTTACCCCATATGAGGGATGACTTTCCTCGGCGAGTACACTATCCGGGGAAAGGAAGGGAAGAAAGGATTGGGGAAGGAAGAAAACGGCCTGGGACCTATATGTTAGGTACCACTCCGGCATTTGCCTGCTGTGAATGAGGAAAACCCAAGGAAACCTCATTCAGGATGGCTGGACTTAAAATCTTTTGATACTTTTTCGACCGAGTTCTCCCCCGGGATCGAACCCGGAACCGTTCGCACCGAAGGCGAGAGCGCTAGCGACTACCCTACGCGGGGCCACTTGTGTAGTCGAGAAAACTCATTTTTACTAGGATATTTGCATTTTTTTTTTTTTTGCTTTTAGTTTAACGCCCCATGATTGTACATCAATGTAAGAGAGAAGGTGACAATGAGATACATGATAATGGTGGAATCAAGAAAATGTAAGGAAACTGGAAAGTCTTAAGAATAACCACACCTACAGTGTTCAGCAAAAGGCTATTTGTCGGGAGCAGGAATCGAAATAGGGACCTAACGCGTCAGAGGTAAGCGCTCTACTACAAAGCTTTCTTTTGTTTAAAGAACTTGTTTACATTGAAATATATATATTTTACGAAGATACTGACATATTTTACAGCCTCACTGAAATTTAAAAAAAAAGTAGTCAGGGAGAGTTTACTTGTCAGATTTTTATTTTTTAATTTAATTCATTTTTATTTTTATTTATTTTTGCTTTGTTATGTTCCCTAGTTAATTAATGTTTGGGTTACTGAAAATTAAAACCTTTTTAGTATTATTGTTATGTCATCACTTTGGAACCAAAAAAGTTAGATTTTTTTTCTTGTGTTTTCATATAGGAAGTTGGTAAGTTTGTGCCTTAGCATTGGTTTGGTTTCTAGAACGTAATTGAAGGTCATGTTGAGTTGAGTCTTGGCGGGTTTAGAGTTCGTGAAGTGTCAGGCACTGCTTGTGCCCCTGTCTTCTGTCTGTGATGTTTCCTGGCTTTGGGCTGTGAGGTATTTATGTTGAGGAGTACCAACGCAGGCCGCGTGATATACAGGTAGCTACAACACAGCTTCAACACCTACGAGTGCCAGGTGTTCATCTTTCGTTACGGCGTGACTAATGCAGTATAGTACTAGGTTCAAATTCTATGGGTGGTAAAAATGGTCGTGGTGTGGTAAGAAATACAACGTAATTGTTATTAGTTTATTAGTGTTTCTTCATAGTATAGTTTCACTATTTCTAGAAGGAATTAAGTATTAACGAAGTAATAAATAAGCAAAAGCACACTTTGATTGGCGTTAACTATTTCTCATACTCCATTGAGAATGTTTTGATCCTCAGTTGCGCAAACATCCAGTGTGCGTTTTTTTGTTTGCTTACACTGCCTTATAGATGAGCTACCTCGTGGCTAAGTGGTTAGTGAACACGCCTTTGGCGTGGGACACCCGGGTTCGATTCCCGGCCGGGGGCCGCGGTGGCTCAGTGGTAGAAGGTTCACCTCTGGTGCTTGGGGTCCCGGGTTCGATCCCAGCCCCGCCAAGTGAATCTTGTGGTGGACAAACACCGTGTGCGTGGGTTTTCTCGGGGTTCTCCCGTTTCCTCCCACTTTCTTCATTCCACTATTTAATTCATTACTCATCACCGTCTCCATTAGCCTAACCGGCATAACCGTAGGACATAAAACTCAAAGATTTCATTTCATTTTTTCGATTCCCGGCCGGAGCTTATGTGGTTCGGATTCCACGTTAATCTGTAGGTCCACGTCTCATACAGCCTTGCTGCTGAAAGGAACGTTAAAATCAAATCAGCACTGTTTTACAGATGCAATTGTTCGATTCCGAGTTCGAATGAAGCTTTTTACGGGCAGGGGGCGACTTTTATATATACAATCCAAGGATTTTAGTTATTAGTCAGTGATGCAATATATAGACCTATATATATTACAAAATTGAAAGTGACTATGTTTGTGACTCTTAATCTCTTAAGAGCTGCGGTGGCTCAGTGGTAGAGCGTTCACCTCCGGTACTTGGGGTCCCGGGTTCGATCCCAGCCCCCGTCAAATGAACTTTGTGATGGACAAACACCTTGTGCGTGGGTTTCCTCGGGGTTCTCCCGTTTCCTTCCACTTTCTTCATTCCACCTTTCATTCATTGCTTATCATCAGCGTCTCCTTTAGCCTAACCGGCATAACTGTGGGACGTAAAACTCGAAGGTTTCATTTCATTTTTTCTTAATCTCTTTGGAATCTTGTACTTAGGTTCACAGCGGAAGCGACGAAATAACTCGACTCATCCATTGTAGCTCTCTTCGCAACCAGTTTCCAAAATGTTGGCAATAAGTTTGCGAAACGGGATATGACGACTCCAATTTTGGGTGAAAAGCCGCTATAAAAAATAATAGAGAAATTCATTGTCTATAAGCATTGTTTTAAAGTTGTAGATGTAAACTAAACAATATGTTCTACTCACTGGCGCAAATCCGTGGGGGGAGGGATGACGGATACATGTCCCCTCCAATCTTGGAACTGAGGGGGACTTCTCCCCAATAATCCGATTTGAAATGTGTTTTTTGGGAGAAATTTGATTATTTTTGTCCGATTGCTACAAAGGAACGTGAGATAAAATAGATGTCCCCCAGAATAAGCCTCAAATCTGCAGCCTCCCAACGCTGAAGACAACTCTGATCCTCCACAACATTGTTTTTCAACTTCATAAGTATTTTGGACATCGTCAAAAAAAGTATGGTAACGGTCTTACCCCCCCCCCCCCCCAATGTTGAAGACAGATTTGCGCCGCTGGTTCTACTCACATCTTTGTAAATAGGGCGCAACCAATCCTTTAATTCAGGGATCATTTCAGGTTGTTTCGGGTACTTTTGTTCATATTGTGGTCAAAATAGTTCCGAAATAATTAACACTACAGTACTTACGTTAAGCAATTTTTTTGTAAAAGAAAAAGTGCAGAATAATTAAAAGACCCCAAAGGACAAATATAACAAACATCTTCTTCGCCTTTATTCACGCAATCTATAGCTAATCTTGTTGCTATCGGTAATGATGTATTACGTGTGTTTCTCAACGGAAACTTTGCGAACTAAAGGACATCAAGTTTGTAGTTGTTCTTCGTTAGAGGGCAAGGGTAACATAACAATGCAGGATTGTGGGGCAGTGAGTATGCTGTATTTCCAAACTCTTCATCAGTTGCGCTGATTAAAACAAACAAACAGAAAAAAGAACGTAAAAACTGTTTTGAACTAATAATGCTTCTCTACAGATGAACATTTTGTTTGGAGCAAAAAGTCGCTAAATGTGTAAGTAGGTAAATCGTCATTTAAAAATCACCCAAAAAAGTCTCCAATCGGAAAAAAATATTTTTTGTCGCTATCGTAGGGCGACCATACGTCCCGTTTTGACCGGGACAGTCCCGTTTTAGTGGCGTGTCCCGGCCGTCCCGTCAGTAAATGGAAAAAGTAGTATTCGTCCCGTTCTATGTAAATGAAAGAAGTAAATAACAAACCCAGTATCTTTACTCCTTTTAAAAGTATTAATAATTAATAATAACAAAGAGGCAAAAATTGAACTGAAATTCCCTATATTAAACATACTCTATAGTTCGCAGTACTGCTCGAAAGGCAGCAGAGGTTTTAGCAGTTGGTTGTGTGTTGAACAAATTTCAACGTGTCTTTCCTTTTTCATAAGTACCTGCTCTGTAACAAAGAGAGAGAGAGGAGGAAATCTGATATCAAGGCACTGATAAGAACAAAGGTAGATCTAAAAGTCTAGGGTTGCAAGAACCTGTCCCGTTTTTAACTGAAAATTTTATGGTCAACCTACGCTATCGTTGAGGTCGAATTCCCCTTATTTAGCGACTTTACCCAAAATTGGCAACATTGACCCCCACCGAACAACCAGGGTTGAATTCAGGGGGTAGCCCGGGGGGAATCTCCCCCCCAAGAAAATTCATTTCCCCCCGGAGAAACTCCCAAAATTTCAGTCACAAAATGTAGAAATTACTTCACCCAATTATTTGCTTTTCTGTCCGTGTACGTGCAGACGAAATCCGATCTCTCAATATACATATAAATGACGCAGACCCATTCTATATAAATGTTAACATGTAACATCTAAGATAGAATACCAAATAGTGAATAAAACTTGTATTTCGTAACGCTATGACTGAGTTTGGCAGAACATGAAATTGTTAACTGTTGAAGAAAGGTTTGTATTTTAGTAGGTACTATACTCTCGCCCTATATTATATATTAGTAGGTAGCACTAGCACAGGTTGAGATACGAAAGGAAAGATAGGGAAGATCTTTCGATCATTCCATATAATCTCTCATGTCAGCAGACTTCAGTTCTTGAAAATATACAGTTCCTACATTATTTGAAATAGGGCGCCTAAATCCCATTTCTCGCATCGGAAGTAACAGACGTAAATGTGTTTTACGATTGTTAAAGTAAACACATCTTTCTTTAATTAAAAATAATTCAGTTAAAGGGTGAGATTCAGTGGGCGTCATTTAGAGAGATCAGGGAGGAACAGTTATCCCTCCTTGATTAGAGACTTATATAGAATTTATCAATATGATAATAGTATATAAGTGAAAGATTGCTATTGAAGGTGGCCAAGATCCTGCTCAGTGCCGTTCCATGGGGGAGGGGCAAGCGGGGCGACGGCCCCGGGCGCCGAAGTAAGGGGTGAAAAATTCGGGAGGGAAAAAGAAAAGAAAAGAAGGAAAGAAAAACAGAGGAATGAAATACATGTGGACATATATAAAATGAAAGGAAAAAAGTAATGAAAAGTGCTCAAAATCAAGGAAAAGCAGGGTTTACTTTTTAAAATTTTCCCACCTTTGGCGGCTGGTCTGTCGACCTCACTCATATATACGGGGATGCCGTCGTATACTCTCGCGCCAAGCGCTGATTTTCCACGACACGGCACTAATCCTACTGAAGATTTCGTCAACTAAACTATTGATGTATATGCAGTGAAGAAACCAAGGCTAATATGTTTGATTTAGAATCAGAAGTGTGAGAAAGAATGATAACTTTTTATTAAGATATTCCTAAGTATGTTTGTTTTAGGAGAAAAAATATTTCAGTTAATTTAAATCTTTTTAAAAATTTTTACATTAGTAACAAACAGTAATTACTGAATATAGGAAATAATAAAAATAGTTACTGTAAATAGCAGTTAAAGTTTAGTGTAAACTATTTTTGCCAGTCTTTATTTAATGTTTTAGATGAAATCAAACGATTGTTTTCTTAAAATTATAATCTCATTGAATATTTATCAGCAAGTAGTCTCAATATTAGGTAAGATGTGTATGTGAATGGAATTGTTAAATATGCTGCTTTCTTGAAAAAAATACAGAAAAATAACCCTCCCCCGAGCAGTTGACATTCCCCCCGGGTGTAAATGTCTGAATTCAACACTGCGAACAACACCCCGTTATCTTTAGCCTAGCCAGCATAATAGTGGGACGTAAAACTTAAAGATTTCATTTCGAACAACACTCCCAGAAACCTATTGTTATACCATTCCCAAAACACCCTTTTGTACAGTTCTCCCTATTCGAAAAAAAATTGTAAATAGCAGTGTTCATACATAAATATGGAACTCAATTTCCCTGAATTTTCCAGGTTTTCCAGGTATTAATTTTTCAATTTCCAGGTCTAGTGGAAGAAACTAATAGTACGAGAACACATAAATTTTAAGAATACTATATTTATATATTTGAGAATGGCCACCCTTCTCCCCAATGAACGATTGCAATTAAATATTGAGTCACAAGAAAATAAATAATTAAAATAAATAAAATTTAAGTTGAAAAATATGAAGTTGAGAAACCTACTAAGGGAATTATATAATACTTTTGTTCCATACTTGAATACATTCAAAATATACAAAAATATTGGCTTGGGGAAGAAAAAAGGGCCCGCGAGATTTTAACTGATTCTTATAGTACTCGACAACAGAAATAAATTACTGAAAGAATTTTCAAAATCGGCGCAGGTAAACATGCAGAAAATCGCATTTTCATGTACCGGTTCAAAATGGGGAAGAAAAGACGACCGCGAGATTTTAATTGATTCTTGTACACGACGAGAGAAATCGATTAGTGAAGGAATTTTCAAAATCGGCGCAGGCAAACATGGAGAAAATGGCATTTTCATGTACCGGTTCAAAATGGGGAAGGAAAAAGGTTCCGCGAGATTTTAACTGATTCTTGTAGTACTCGTCGAGAGAAATCGATTAGTGAAGGAATTTTCAAAATCGGCGCAGGCAAACATAGAGAAAATCTCATTTTCATGTTCCGGTTCAAAGTGGGGAAGAAAAAAGGGCCGCAAGATTTTAACTGATTCTTGTAATACTCGACGAGAGAAATCGACTAGTGAAGGAATTGTCAAAATCGGCGCAGGCAAGCATGAAGAAAATCGCATTTTCATGTATCAGTTCAAAATGGGGAAGAAAAAAGGGCCCGCGAGATTTTAACTGTTTCTTGTAGTACTCGACGAGAGAAATCGATTAGTGAAGGAATTTTCAAAATCGGCGCAGGCAAACATGGAGAAAATGGCATTTTCATGTACCGGTTCAAAATGGAGAAGGAAAAAGGTTCCGCGAGATTTTAACTGATTCTCGTAGTACTCGTCGAGAGAAATCGATTAGTGAAGGAATTTTCAAAATCGGCGCCGGCAAACATAGAGAAAATCGCATTTTCATGTACAAGTTCAAAATGGGGAATGAAAAAGAACCGCGAGATTTTAACTGATTCTTGTAGTACTCGACGAGAGAAATTGACTAGTGAAGAATTGTCAAAATCGGCGCAGGCAAGCATGAAGAAAATCGCATTTTCATGTATCAGTTCAAAATGGGGAAGAAAAAAGGGCCCGCGAGATTTTAACTGTTTCTTGTAGTACTCGACGAGAGAAATCGATTAGTGAAGGAATTTTCAAAATCGGCGCAGGCAAACATGGAGAAAATGGCATTTTCATGTATCAGTTCAAAATGGGGAAGAAAAAAGGGCCCGCGAGATTTTAACTGTTTCTTGTAGTACTCGACGAGAGAAATCGATTAGTGAAGGAATTTTCAAAATCGGCGCAGGCAAACATGGAGAAAATGGCATTTTCATGTTCCGGTTCAAAATGGGGAATGAAAAAGAACCGCGAGATTTTAACTGATTCTTGTAGTACTCGACGAGAGAAATCGACTAGTGAAGAACTGTCAAAATCGGCGCAGGCAAGCATGAAGAAAATCGCATTTTCATGTATCAGTTCAAAATGGGGAAGAAAAAAGGGCCCGCGAGATTTTAACTGTTTCTTGTAGTACTCGACGAGAGAAATCGATTAGTGAAGGAATTTTCAAAATCGGCGCAGGCAAACATGGAGAAAATGGCATTTTCATGTACCGGTTCAAAATGGGGAAGGAAAAAGGTTCCGCGAGTTTGAACCGCTACGATGTATGTTCACGAATGTCCCCGTCTTCTCAAATTTAGTTAATTACTGTGACACTGAAACATGTGACACAGAGTCACATTGTGGATGACTGCAATCGGCAACCACTGCACATATACTCCTCCCGCCCCACAGTTTGATTATTTCGATCCATTCCTCACGTGCTAACGGCATGGTTCAACATCTGCAAGAAAGAGGTAAATGTAACGTTCAATTGACAATAGCTTTTCACCAAATTAAGCTGCATGAAATCTGATTGCATATTTGACATACTGAGAAAATTCTAGTCCGTGGCCATATGTATCACATATCCCATCAATTCATAAAAATTTTGAACACAAAATTACGGTCGTCCGTGTGACGTACTCCTAAAAGGCCTAATGTGTATCACCCACCTCACATTCAATGAAACCACATCCGTGTAGAATTTAGAAAGGAACTTCTTATGATGTATACAGGATGTCTCAAACGTTCCCTGACATAGGATAACTCTGTTATTATCAGAGTTACAACAAAATGTAAGAGGAAAAACATCTCGAAATATGACGTTTTCAATCTAAAGTGAACACTTTTTAAAAAAAATCGGACGAGATGTTTGTGCTGTATACTCTTTATGCACCCAATTTTAAATGAAAATGCAACGTTGTCATTTACCTGGACCCACAACATAAGTGAATGAAGTTACTGTTTGAAACGGGGGCTGGCCATCGACATGTTAGCGTAAAAGACAGTAACTTCACTCACTTACGTTGTGGGTCCAGGTAAATGGCAATGTTGCATTTTCATTTCACATTGGACGCATAGCGAGTGTACAGCGCAAACGGGTCATCCGATTTTAAAAATTCCTTCACTTTAGAATGAAAACATTATATTTGGAGACGCTTTCCAAAGTAGTATAATTTAGTTTGTTTAAATTTACAATTTAATACAAGTACATTCGGATTTATATGCGTAGGATTTTGTATGCATCTAACTAATGAATTCTTTATTTTCATGCTTAACTTAGTGACTTGGCTTTGGACTGCAACTGATTATTGTAACCCATTATTGCTTGAGAAGAAACAAGATATCCGAATCTTCATTTGGAGAAATCAAACGTCTATTGGAAAGCTGGGGATTACAATCATTAATTTCTACATTTCAAGGTGCGTAAATTATATATTCTGTGTTTGTTGTTAAATTACTATTACTATTATTGGGTTTAGAATCAATCAAGCACTTCATGATATTTTATGGGGATCAAGATGGGTGCCGGATAGATAAGTATTTGAGCGTCAGGCTCTTATTTCTTTTCAATTTAATATTTAATCAATGATTATTTTTCTCCCTCATTATTCCACCAAATCGTATTCCAAGATCATATATCCATTTTTGATCGATATATCCATATTTTTGATCTCTTTCATATTTCTATATTTTCGATTTTTGATATTGTTTATATTTCGATATTGCTGTATTTTTCGATATTTCGAACAAGTTTCGATAGTTTGTCAATATCGATTATCTATATCTAAATTCGGATATCCCAAAGCCCTATCGAACCCCCTCCGAAATGAAGTTTTTGGCTATGGACCTGATTAGGGATGCGCACGAGACAAGACGAGACAGAATTTTTGTTACGAAATTCGAGACGAGATAGAGCTCTTCCAATAGAAACGGATCCAGTTTTCGAGACGAGACATAACTTTCGCGGCACCTTTTCGAGAGGAGACAATCTCAAATCTTTTCTCTTGCGCATCCCTACACTTGATCATGAGGTATCAAAAAAAAAAAAGTTAATGAGAAATACCGGTAACATGTAAATACAATATAGGTAGCTAAAACATTTTTGTTTTCATTCTTCAGTAATGCATTATTATTAATCTCAGGGGGGCGCGGTGGCTCAGTGGTAGAGTGTTAACCTCCGGTGTTTGGGGTCCCTGGTTCGATCCCAACTCGCGCCGTGTGGACTTTGTATCGGACAAACACCGTGCTCGTGGGTTTTCTCGGGGTTCTCCCGTTTCCTCCCACTTTCTTCATTCCACCATTTCACTCATTTCTCATTATCTCCGTCTCCTGTAGCCTAACCGGCATAATCGTGGGACGTTAAACTTAAAGATTTCATTTTTTATTAATCTCTGTATTTTATAGTGTATTCTCAAGCTTAAGGTGATGTATAATTAAATTTTGAATTCAGTTAACTTATTTTGTTTCTCAGATTGTTTTTAAAATGTATGTACAAACGTTTATTTTCATTCTTGAGAGTTTAAAGTGACGTATAGTTATTAAACATAGTATTTAATATTGTACTCTTAACGTGGAAGTGATATACAGTTAACTTTTGAATTCAGTTAACATTTTTCTCTCTGAAATTGCTTTAAAAAGTATGAAAAAACGTTTTTATTTTATTTCTTGAGTGCTAAAAGTGATGCAAAGTTATTAAGCTTACTACTTTATATTGTATTCTTAACCCTAAACTGATACACAGTGCGTTTTTGAATAAATTATGTCAAGTTATTTGAGTGACGAACACTGGTAGAAAATCCTGACTACTACTGGAACATTTTGATTTTAAGGTGACGACTACTGGTGCAAGGATTTTAAAATATTGTTTTTCCTCCAACGGCTACTCCTTTTTTAATTCTAACTACATGGTCATTATAGGAAGGATCAGTGAGTCTTTCCAACTATGGTACAGCTCCGACAGATTCACGATGCTCAGAGAAGAGACAAAATAGTATGTTTTCAACCTTAAAGTGAGAACCACTGGCGTTTTTACCCTGCTATGCAAAAGCAAGTGAGTACTCCAATGGAGTTCCAATGCGGTACTTAATTTCTGCGTTTTAGATATATGGAAATACATGACTCTAAAATGTAAAGAACTGATTTTTTTTTTTTTTACTGAAAACTGCAACTCGGTAAGCCTTATGGATACCAAGGTATGGGAAAATAAACTATAGGTATGTGGGGCTTGCATACTTGACGCTACAATTCGGAAATTGAATTAAAATATGACTAACGGCTATCAAGATGTTGTCAAATAAAGGGAGGACCAACACAGTTAAGGGGTTTTCGTGTTAGATGCTAAAATTTCCGAAATCGGTCATGGAAAGTTAATAAACACCAGTAGCAATTTCATCTTAAAGTAATTAGATATCTTCATGGAGTGTTAGAACATCATGGAGTCTACCAAAATTAAATTTTAAAAGCTTTTGAAAATATAATCTGACATTTGTAAACAGTATTTCAAATATGTGTTTACCCAAAACTTCCAGCTAGTACATCTAACATCTGGAGAAACACTGTGAAATAAAAGCGTACGAGATCTTGAAATTTCGGAAACAATTATTGGTGGCAACAAAATTAAATAAGATGGTACTTCTATGGGTTAAATGAGTACCACAGTACAATTTCGATCGAAAGATTAGTTCAGTCCTAGGTTTTCTTCAGGCAATTCCAAGGGTTCATCGAGCTGTGCAAAAGAATGAAAATTCGCTGTCAATATCTAAGATAGTAACCAAGATATAAGGAATTATGTATTTTATGACGTAAAAATAGAGATCTTTACGGATTTGTACTTTTGGCTCTTTCCTATAAGAAAAAAATTCAGAAAACTACTGTATATACCTTAATAGACAATTCAGTGGGCGGGGACACAGTAGCTTAGTGGTAGGGTATTTAACTAATCTTTTTTTGCAGAAACTATTGGAGTATTCACTTAACCTGTAGAGATACGATCATACTTAACTCCCTATTTAACTTTAAAATTAAATAAAAGGAAATATTTTAGTGTAGCGACCCACGATTATGCATTTTAGTCTCAGGGAGATTATGATTAAAGCAAGTGAATGTTGTTGACAGAATTGATGGAATGCAAAGGTGGGAGGAAAGAGAGTACCCCGAGAAAACCCACGAATACGATGTGCACTACAAACTGACTTGACCGTGGATCGAACCAAGAACCCAATACACTAGAGGTAAGCACTCTACCCCTAAGCCATCGTGCCCTCGCCCATTTAATTGTCTATTAAGGTATATACGGTTGTTTTCTGAAATTTCTTCTTCTTACAGCAAATACTCAAAAGTACAAATCCATGTGGGTCTCTATTTTTACGACGTCATAAAATGCATAATTCCTTATATCTCGCTTGCTATATTAGATATTGACAAAAAATGTTCACTTTATTTCAGAGCCCGATGAACGCTTGGAATTGTCCAAAGAAAATTTAGAGCTGAATTAATCTTTCGATCGAAATTGTACTGATGAGTCTGAGGTACTCACTTAATCCATATAAGTACCATCTTATTTAACTTTTGTTAGGATCAAAAATTGTTTTCTGAAATTTCAAGATCTAATACGCTTTTATTGTATGGTGTCTCTCTAGCTGCTAGATGTACTAGCTGGAACTTTTAGGTAAATACATATTTCTAATACTCTTTACAAATGTCAAAATATATTTTACAAAACTTTTAAAATTTAATCTTGGTAGACCCCATGATGTTCTTAAACTCCATGGAAATACCTAATTATTTTAAGATGAAATTGCTACTGATGCTTATTAACTTAACATGACCGGTTTCGGAAATTTTACCACCTAACACGAAAACCCCATAACTATATGGATCCTCCCTTTATTTGACAATATCTTGATAGTCATATTTTAATTAATTTTCTAAATTGTACTGTCTAATATGCAAGCTCCACGTACCTATGGTGTCGCTTTTTATTTCACCATATTTCGGTAACTGTTAGGCGTACCGACTTGCGGTTTCGGTAAACACACACCTCTAACGTTCTTTAAAACGTTATTAAGACATATTTTAGAATATTTAGAAATGAGAGTTCTGGGAATATCATGGTACCCGAAAACCCCCATCAGGGCGTGTGTGTAGTGTATTTAATTGAAACTACTTTTGAGGTTGTTGTAAGCCCTCGTAATTACGTTTCCGAAACTGCACCATCTAGTACGCAAACTCCACAGTTCTGTAGTGTCGCTCTTTATTTTCCCATATCTCGATATCCATAAGGCTTACCGAGTTGAGGTTTTCGGTAAACAGATGTCAGTTCCTTACATTTTAGAGACATATATTTTCATATATCTAAAAAATACAGACATTAGGTACCCCATGGTAGCCCGAACACCATTGAGGTACCCACTTACTTTTGAATGGTAATACATTTTGAGTTGTTGTTCAGCATCAATAAACACTTCATAGTTTTTCTACGTGCAACCCAAAAGTCCATACCTGACCGAACAGATTTTGTCCATTTAATCTCAAAAATGTTAAGATACTTTGTATTGTTAAGTACAACCAAATTAAGCACACTGAATATAACATTTTAAATATTTTCTGATTTTTGTTGCAGGTATTTCGTGCATCAAACCAGGATTCTGCTTGAAAGACAGTCAAAAGAAGCAGTGTAGGTTGTGGCTAAAAGTACGTCCTTTCTGAAGACAGACTCAGTTGTACTTACATTATTTTGTACGAATATATAACCCTAATAAAGATACTGTACTACAAATTATTTCTTTCTTCCATAAATTATAATAAAATATTATCTCTGTTTAAAGAAAATGATTGTTAATGTTAAGTCATTTTAATTCTTTTTCTCTGCAATAAGAACATTATCCCTAGCAATATTTTTTATCTTTGTTCTATTGCGATTGGATGAAGTAAAATTCTATACGAAGCACTATTATTTCAGACATGCATTAATAACTAATGTATTGTTCTGTATGTAAGACAATGTGTATACTGAACATGTCTAGCGAAGGTGTTGTTTTAATACAGAATCTATAACTCAGCTTTTCAGTAGTCAACTTTATTGGGAATCCGAAGAAAGAAGTTTAAAAAAAATGTTGGACTTACCAGCGTGTGTGTGTTCGAATTCTGGACTAATCCAAATTATCCAGAGAAATCATTATATATTTCTTTGTTGCTATTTCAGATGTATCCTTTATCCAAGTCGTATGAAACGGAGACTTCATACATCGCTATACTTTGTATGAACTATGTTCCGTATTTACTTAATCACTTTGTAACTTTCTCTAGTGTTGACAAGGCCGCAGGTGTCAATCGAATAGTTTAGTGTTTCACTCATGTCACCTTGTGACTAAGGTACGTCCTGTCGGTATATATATGGTACTGGGTTCAATTAGCGATAAAATACATTTTTAGCGTTAAACAAATGCAAAAATCTACACGAAATGAGATACCGTGATCTCTGACTTACGGATAACACCAAGCAACTAATGGTACTGAGTGTGATTGAGTTTACTAATTACTATTTGGCTAAAATCAGTGTTCCTTTATCTATAGTTCTTTTCGTGCTTTGAATTGCAAAGTTTGAAATAACGGTTTTAAATTATTGTGTATATATATCTTCCGAGTAATTCTGAGAATCATTGCTCTTTCTTTAAGCAATGTATGAGACTGTTAAATTGCTCTTTCCTTAAAATGTTGCACTAAGAAGGATGCATCCAGGAAAGTCCAAATTTGCAGAATGTCTATAGCAGGGAAGAATAAATATGTTTAGTCGATGGCTGCACAACGCCTCCGCTGTCACCACGTTGTCACACAGCGAATACAGCGAACGTTTAAGAGTATTCTGCACTTACTATTAGGTATCGGCCTGGGAACTTTGGCGCATCTACCCAGTCTCCTTCTTGGTGTTTCATTTTTAATGGCGAGTACTGAGTAGGAATCATATTGTAAGCGAATACGTTTCCGGCTGACACCACACTTTTAATTATTGCGACATTTAAAAAAAAAAAGACATACCTGTTAATTAAAATGTACAGAGAAGTTATTTCTGGAAAATTCTATTCAGGCCTCTTGTGGTAACAACTGCACTTTAGTAGAAGATACTATTAAGGAAAAGAATGAGGTAAAATAATCTTTATATCGTACAAGCAATGGATGATAACAGCTTAATAAATGATTGTACGTAAATCTTGTTTGAGTTTGAATATAGGATTGTATAAGGCTGTGCATTTTGCATTATTATTGAGGTGCTGCAACTAACTAACTGCAAACCATATGATAAATTCTTACAGTAATATATCACATATTGATTTACTCTGTATGGAAACGAAAATAGTTTAATATATGGTTAACCTCCTTTGTGCCAGGGGCGGATCCAGAGGGGGGCGATCGGGGCCATCGCCCCCTCCCCCACAAGAGGAAACTTTCTTATTTTATATATAAATAAACCCATCCATAACAAGTTTGGAGCTCTTAAAAGTAGCAGTATTACCGCCGACCGCCCCCCCCAGAAGTCCGTCCTGGATCCGCCCCTGCTTTGTGCCCATAATTTTAAAATTAACGCTTGTGTCACTTTTCAACACTTGACTTTGCAGTAGCTTTCCAACGAATTAGCAGGAAGCCCAAACTTATAGGACACCCTGCAGGTAAATACATTTCTTTGGACAGTTTCACTGCTCCAAACTAAGATTTGAAAAGTGTAGTATTGTTAATTTTATTATTATTGGCACAAAGGAGATCAACCATATTTTAAGCTACTTTTGTTTTCATACAGAGTAAAACAATATTTGACAACATTACAGTAAGAATGTATCATGCACTTTGCAGTATGTTGCAGCACTTTAATAATGGTGCACTATACGTACACTCTAGATCCTGCATATGTCCGATCCATACATTACAAGAAGGCAATACGTATTCGATACAGGTAAAATCTGTATATTTCATATGGACAACCTATTAGCTATATACATCCAATCTATACATTACATATGGCCAACCTGTACGCGACATACGTATAATCTATATGCTGCATGCAGACAGTCTGTAAGCTACATATATGCACTCTGTATGGTGCATACGGATATTCTGTATGCTGTATCTGGACAAGCTGTGTGCGACATAAGGAAAATCTGTATAATACATACGTACAATACGTATACTGTATCTAGTCGTACGTATGGGGCACAAGTACAATATAGATGCTGTCTCGGGGTTGAACGCAAGAAACATACGTACAGAACGTATATTGCATACTTCTTGAAATCATGCTCCGTCCTGATAGTCAGTGTATGTCGTCATTATTAACCCACATGCTACATACGACCCTGACGTCACAAAGCTAGATATTACCTCCGTATATACTTGTTACTGCAGATAACGTCACACGAATGACGTCATTGCACTTGTGCAGACAGTACGTATAATACATAATTTTTCAGCTATACGTTTGCTGCAGGATGTTATATACGGTTGTACGTTAAGTCCAGAAACTACAGGAATTACGAATGTAACCTACGTTTTTAAGTATGCCACCTACATTTTTTTTCTCAGTGTATTTTGAAGGTAACTGAACCTAACCTAGCCTCACGTAACATAATGTAATCTAACCAAGTTTAGTACACTTTGGTACTTTTTTCTATTTACATGTAGTCCTCGATATAACGCTAGAGATGCAAGAGCTCGGAAAAAACCGGCTTTTTTTGGAAAAAACTCGGTTTTTCTGCTTCTCTTTTTTGCTTGGGAATTTTTGGGCTTTTTTCAAAATTCTGCTTTAAATTGATAAAGCAGACTTTGTTTCGCTTCTCTATTACACAAAAGGTCATTTAATTAGTGGTTGGTGCTGATAATAATATAAAACCTCGAAAATAAGCTATGAATTTCGGAAAGATATTTCAAACAATTTTTCTTCAACATATTTACATTATGAATTCCACAGGATTAACCAATGTATATAATAAGAATTTTTTAACCTCCTATATGCAAAAGTAAGCAGAGTTGACAAGAACCCTGGTTGTTTTTTGAAAATACCAAAAACCCGTTTTGGGGGGGATGTTTAAACCAGGCTTTTTTGGTTTAAACCAGTTTTTTTATTTAGATTTTTTGCTTTATGTATTTATATTACATATTCACAGAAATAAGTTTGCTTCGCCTTCGTGTTATTATGCAACAGCGGGGTTATGCCGGAAGAACTACCATAAGCTTAAAGGAGCACGGTCAGTACATTTCTTAAATTGAGAATCTCCCCCTTAGCCATCGGGAAAATCCCGTCATTACTTGAAATGTAAGACAATAACGGGAAATCCCTGTTATTGCTTTGCATGTAAAATTTAAAGGCCAACGTATCATAATCAGTACGCTAAAACTGAGGTATTAAATTACAAATTTAATACTTAGATATCATTGAAAGTGCAATCCAAGCTAATGCTGGAAGCTACGTAGGCAATCGATAAATTTTGCAAATTTCTATCAATATATTTAAGCAACCCTGACTTCTTTATAAAACAACAGGCATTCAGGTAAGCATCCTTACGTAATACCGAGATTATCAACGAGAAGATTTCGCTTAAAGTGACATCCGAACCGCTACTTGGTTTGTTCGACCGAGAATTGAACATGAGACACCTTGATTAAAAGGTGAAAAGGAAATAAAACTATTGCAGGTGGTTTGATATCTGGAAGGGTCACCATGAAGTTCACACGATTCGCACTTTTCATTCTTTTTATTTTTATGGTTTAAACCAGTTATTTAAAAAAAAAGCTGGTGTAAACCAGCCAACCCTAAAAGTAAGCACTTCTTAAAAAAAATACACAAATAACTAAGAAAATAGTATGTAGTATTTTTATTTCAAAATATTCCAAACCCTCTTTTTGAAACAAAATAAAATTAAAATACAACATAAGAGAAATACTTAGTTTTATATGATACACTTAAAGGCTGCACATCTAGAGCTTTTGGTTCTGTATATTCTTGAAATTCTATAGTTAAGTTTTATATAACCACCATCACGGTTTATCCAATCCTCAAGTTTTCTGAATTTTTAACAAGAGGGATTCAACATATCATTACGGACCCCCCCCCCCCAAAAAAAAGGACTACGGAATATATTTAAGTTAAGCTAAATACAACTGCACAACAAACATGATTGAGTGATTAGCTTTTGCGCTTCTATCGGGAAGTCCGGGATCCAACCAGCATTCGACCATTCTGACAAAGCTTTTCTTCAATCCATCTGTGAATGTAGAAATAGTGCGTGTACTGTGAGTTGGCCAACTTCCTTTCTTATTGTTTATAAATCGTTATTATTACTAATTACCAGCAATGACGGTTTTGCGAAGGTTAGGGGGCTGTCTTTCGGACCGAAGCCCGTTCCCCAAAGTTACGGGATGTGTGCAACAAACAAAATATCTATTAGTTATGCTTTTACTCATAAACTTTAAGCTCCCGTCAAATAAAAATTACGAATGTTTAGAAAACTAAACATTAGTAAGAAAAACCCTTCTCAAAATACTTTTCTAAATCCGCCACTGATTCTCAGGATAAAATTATCTTTAAGGTTGTATCCGGAAGATTATTGGTAAACATATAAACGAAACGAAATATTAGTTATGCCTGTACTCATAAACTTCAAGCACCTCCCAAATAAATTTAGGACTTTTTAGAAAACGAAACAATCAGAAAAAACCCTCCTAAAGTACTTTTCTAAATTCGCTACTGATTATTTGTATAAATTGGTATTCAAGATTGTGTTCGGAAAATTATTGCTAAATCACTTCACAGCTACAGTATAACAGAAATGTGAAAGTACGGTTTGACGGGTATATTGAAAAACGTATGCTTTGACGGATAAATAGAAAAACGGGCAAGTTTAACTTTTGTGCTAGAAGCTAGAGTACTAAGCTCTTAGAAATGAAACACGGAAGACAAACTAAAATGATCTAGAGAAGAAAAAGATGTCGATAACTCAAAAGTTAAAATAAAGTTAAATAGCCTCTAAAATTGCCCTCAAATACTACAATCTTCATGTTAGCTTTAATTCGTGAAACATGTGCTCCATCCATCTTGATGGTGAATTTCAGAGCGAAATATCGCATTTAGGTCATGGAATTCTTAACCAACAATAGAATATACTATAAGATAGCTATTTAGATAGAAAAATCATGAAAATGAAAAAAGCCAAAATTTCCAAAATTCTCGCTTTTTCCCCAAAAAGCCGGCTTTTTACGTGAAAAAACATCGATTCGAAAAAACCGGCATTTTTGCATCTCTATATAACACAAATTCTATCTCTATATAACATGATTATTATTAATTGTAATAGTAACTGTATCTGTTGACGAAGCCATGAACGCTAAGTTCTTAAGGCGGAAATTGAAATAAATAAATAAATAAATAAATTCCCCCTTCTCCCTCGGACACCAGTCACAACGTTGCACCCCTCTACCTTCTACGGATACCACGAAGTCCTTGTACAAGTACATGACAAAGAAAACATACCCAATGTGCACACAGAGAAGGCTGTTTCATCAAAATGCGGCAATAAAACTCGCAATATCATGGGGGAGGGGTTATCCTTTCCCTCACCTCATAGGCCTATATCACGAAAGTAACGACGAAAACTGAAAGGACTTAAATTAACCTGGCCGTAGCTGATATTCCACAAGAGTTCGTAAAAAAAAAAAAAAAAAAAAAAAAAAAAAAAAAAAAAAACGTGAAAGCGATCGAAGGAAAGATTTAGCAACTGGGCCTACAGCTTACAAAGTTCCCTCTCTCTTTTTTTTTATGAACGGTGCTAGCTTAAACTTGGCCAAACAAAAATAAAATATACGGTTCCTTTGAAATTTCAGTGTTTCTTTCTCAGTATCGCAAACTCAAATAGGGAATGCAATATCTCAAACTAAACAAACAGACAAATATAATTTCGTTAAACTTTCTTGATCCACTCTACAATTTGTCTGTAAGTACTGTGATTCTACTCGTTTGTAATTTATAAGACTCCCAAAATTACTTACGCTACTAACATTTAATATTACTCGATACAGCTGGTGGGAAATATTTTGTTGCGTGCCAGTATCTGTCTGCTACACAGGGTCAGAAAGAAAACACTTTTCTTTTGAAGCGGTGTTTTAGTTTAAATAAATTTCTTAATTTAATTAGATTACATATGGATATACATAATTTTATTTGGCCTTAACGTCCTTATGCAACACAGTGATATGAAGGTAGATCTTTTTCCGAAAGCAGACATCGATTACTAGGAAAATGTTTAGCTGTCTGATGTAATAGGAATAAATAGCGCGATTATAATACAAATGTGTTGCTTCATATTTAAAGCACACTAACTTTTATTTTGATTTATAATTATGAATTAGCTTATTATTGGTAAAATAAAAGTGACAGTTCTCTACTCTTCTTCTTCGTAAGGTATTTTCATAAGAAGATTGACAGAGGAAGAAAGAGGCAAAAACTGATGTCAAAAGAGAAACAACAAACCCATGTCGTTACAAATGAACCCTTGGCCGGTTCATCTAATGAGAAATCACATTCAGCAAATTAAACAGAAAATGTATCTGACTACTTACTTTAGTAAGGGGTAATTATATTAAAGTATTGCTTTATATTAGCGAGAGACCGTAGGGCAGTTGAGTAGAGCGTTGGCTTCGTTTTAGGAAGGTCCTGGGTTCGCGCTCAGCAACCGCTTATCCCTGGTTCATCTCAGTCGCACTAGGCAAATGCTGTAATGGTGCCTTAAATAAGGCCAGTGTCGACTTTTTAAACCCTTTAACATAGGTAATAGTATTGTACGAAATTTTAACCATTTATTTTTATCTTTTGCAAATTTTTATTATTTTGAAAATAAATTTATTAGAAATCGCGACATCAATGGTTAGGATGTCTTTAAGATCGTCATCAGTAATTACAGTAAATTGGAGAAGGAATTTTGAATAGCCTGTTTATGCAATATTCATGCATTGTAGTAAAATCTGGTAATATAGCAGTAGGATACAGAAGGATATTCTTATTTTCTTTTTTTCTTTTTTTTTTTTTTTAATAGAAGTGCATGGAATTGGGACCACGCAATTTGATTAATCTCCGCCTTTGCATTGTGATCTCAGTAAGTAATCCGTTATTTTATGAGACGTAGATAGCAGCAAAATCGAAGTATGTCTTAATAAATAATCGCTTTGATATTTTAAAGATCAAGTAAATTCTCTTACCATTCAAATGGTAAAGTTTTGCTATCTTTAAATAGCAATAATAATTATAGGTACCTGTAGACTTCCAATTAATTAATTACTGTACCAATACCTTTAATCACGTGTACTAGTTTTGTTTTCCAATCACACATCACTTTTGAAGAAATTGCTGGAATTACTTTATCAGTGAATGCTCAACATAAAATTCATTGTATATTGATTGCAAAATTCTAAATTTAACACATTAAACCATACTTATCTAAAGTTACATAGATCTTTCCGCGATCTGCCGCTCTTTTCCCACGGAATTGCTGCAGTTTTTTAATATATTTTTATTGAATACATTTTTTCTTTTCCTTCTGACATCCTTCTACCACCAACATCTTACATCTATTGCACATAAGAATTTAAAAGTACTTTGAAACCAATTTTGCAGTTCAGATAGAAGTCTTGTAGCACCTTTTACTTGATTTTGTAAATGAGAACGAGAGTTGACCGCAGTAGCCGTGCGCTTTTAAGTATCATTCCGCTTACTTCAATGTTCCAGGTTCGATTCTCACTGGAGCATGGTTGTTTGTGGATTTTAGAAACTTAACAGCTAATAGCATCGTACCCAGCCAAAGTCGAGAGCTACTAAAATCAGGGTTTAAAAAAGAACCCACCTGCGCCCATATCGGTTTTCTCGGACTTAATTTATTTTTCAAAATATCTAAATGTATGTGGGTAAAGTGTTAAAATGTGATTTATATTTCAAGATTCTCATTGTCATAATTTGCAACAAGGGGGGCGCGGTGGTTCAGTGGTAGAGCGTTCACCTCCGGTGCTTGGGGTCCCTGGTTCGATCCCAGCTCGCGCCATGTGGACTTTGTGGAGGAGAATCACCTTGCTCGTGAGTTTTCTCGGGGTTCTCCCGTTTCCTCCCACTTTCTTCATTCCACCATTTCATTCAATTCTCATCATCACAGCCTCCTTTAGCCCACAAACCATAACAATGGGACGTAAAACTCAAAGACTTCATTTATTTCAAATATAAGCATAATCTATACATTAATTTGTATAATTATCTCAATTAATTCCATAGTTATCTCAAGCTGAGTTTTTAAAAATTCATTCAGTACTTTACAAAGGTCCTAGAAAAGACTTAATTAGTGTATATTGAATGATGTAGTATGCCTAAAAGTCCCAATTTTGTAAAAATCACTTTCAATGTGATCAGCTTAGTTGTATGACAAATATACTCATCAAAAGCTCAATAACCAGGTGGGTTTTTTTTTCAGGTGTTTCCAACCCAAAAAAAAAAACACCTTTTTCGGCTGCGCCCACATGGACAAACTCTGACGAAAATACAGAATTTTACCAGGAACAAGCGAATTTCAAAGTAAAGTTATAAGTTTTTGTAGTATGTTACCACTAAAACAACGTACCAAAGTATAACATATTTCATTTTTAAAATTAATATTGTTAAACCTTCTAAGGAATAATTCTATTTTTTTGTTGTTGTTGTCTTTATAGAGAATTAACGTGTCGTCTACATAACGATAGTCTGTAAACAACTTTTCAATTTAGATGTAGCTACACTTGATAAGATAATTATTGCTTATTTTGCACAGCATTGTTATTTCGTGATTTTATTTCTTTATTTAAATATGTACTGTGTTATTTATATTTTATTAAACATATCTAAACTCATTCCTTTGGATTTATATATATTACAGGCATCGTTTAAAGAAACCTTGAAGCCTCAAGGACCAACCCTATTCTATACTGCCGAGTCCAAAATGCTGTGGAAAGGAAATGGAGAAACAGCCGTGATATCGAAGAGACCTCCATGCAGCTCTTATGTATTTATTACGTTAAGAATTTATTATACCCAACTTGGTTTGGACAATTTCTGGGACTTGCAAAAAAAATGTTGACACGTGACAAAGAAATATTAAACGCAGCGTACTGCAGAAACCATATAAAATACTAAAAATTATAACGAAAACAACTGTAAGAATAACAATTAAACAATAGCAATAAACTTGTTTTGTATTACTTGAATTATGTTCCTGTATATCAAGTATTTTTAGCACTTCATTTTAAAATAAGCATGTTTAATTATTATTTAATAAGGTTATATAATGTAGCAACAAAAATTGTGAACAATAAGGTTAAAACATCAAATTTGCATTATCAGCGCCCGCTCCCCTAATTCAACAAACCAGTCTGGTCCTTGGTTGTTCTTGAAATTTTTCGCGTAGCTTCCGGATCTGCTTTATTCAATTTGGGATACTTTAATCGGTGTGAGTCCGCAAGTATTCTTTCTTCATTTTTTCCTAATCCACAGCTTGAAGAAGAATATGTGGCATTTTGCCCCAAGTAAAATAAAATAACTGCTGAACAAAGAAAATAAGTTTTATCAAAAGCTAAAAGCTTAGCTTTTAATGGAAGGTATTTGCATTGCTCAGCTGTTATGTTGTTTTATTTGGGTTGATAAAAGCAGAGCTTTGATGTCGAAAATATCATCGATGGTATATTTAAGTATTTTCATTATTTTCATCAGAAAACTTGTAACTTAAACATCCTTCAGGAAAGACTGAACGTCCAAAAGGTACTACAATATTTTCCCACAGTTAAGAGGACTTTGTATATTTGTGGCAGCATAGAAAGCATCACTAAGGAAAAAGAGAAGTCTCAGTTCTGTATGGCATCCAATCTTAAAAAAAAAAAAAGTTAGGATTGTTCGTTCACTAAAGGTGAGATGCTTTCCGAAGGTGATGTTTGATGGATAATATCACACTAATATTCGTTCTTTTGCAGAATACCTCTTATAGAAGTTTCATATTGTTTCGGGAGGACAGATTCTCCATTTTTAAATCAGGAGGCGCGTCCTTTCAGTAGGACGAATGGCCGTACTTTAGTATTAATATAAAATGTATTCAAATATTTCAAATCGAATAAATATTTGTGTTTATAATAAGGAACAAATTACAAGGTATATTCATATATGATACGGTACAAAGTAAGTCAAAGTTAGAGCCACCCTGATTACTGTATATTCTGAAGTGAAAGAGGAATAATTGTAAATTGGTATAGTTGGATGCGGAAAATTTCTAGCAGTATAATGTGTTCTGTAGGCCATTTTGGAGGCAACCCTGTTGAATTTGTCTGAAAATAATCGTAAATGGAAAATGGAGCCCAACTCATTTTGTGATAGAATTTCATGAGAACTTTATTGAAAAAATTAGTTTTCATTATTACTGTTCATGTAACCAGTTTCATATTGTTCCTAATTTCAATATCATTAATAAAGTTATCTCTGAAAAGTAGCAGGGTACAAATACTGAAAATCTGACTTTGCCTTTGAATTTCTATTGAAATCTAGTCTTAAAGGTGATGCATCACATGACCCTTGTTTCAATTATTTTTTTAAATAGATTAAACCAATATTTCTACTTGTGAAATGGGCAACAGACTCACGTTACGAAAGTTTTCACGAGCCCACCTAAGTATTATACAGAACCATCACGTTTCTTTTTTAGCATATTTATGTTAATCAGAGTGATTGCGACTTTTAATGTTGACTGGAAAATGCTTAGATTACGACCTATAATAGCAAATGTTGTTAAGGGTTGTAATCTAGATATTGATTGAGTCAACTTATGTTTATCAATAAAACAGGTACAAAATGAAATGAAATCTTTGAGTTTTACGTTCCACGCTTATGCTGGTTAGGCTAAAGAAGACGGCAATGATGATAAATGAATGAAATTGTAGAATAAAGAAAGTGAGAGGAAATGGTAGAACCCCGAGGAAACCCACGCACACGGTGTTTGCTTACCACAAAGTTCACTTGGCGCGACCTGGAGTCGAACCAGGGACCCCAGAGGTGAACGCTCTACCACTGAGCCACTGCAGCTCTATGTAATAGACACAGTCAGAAACAATATTAACTTAAGTATAGGTTGAAAGTGTATGAAATTATAGCTCCAACCTATACTTAATATTGTTTCTGACTGTACATGTACCCATGAAATTAGGGTTTGTACCCATGAAATTAGGAGCTTTAGTACCCATGAAAAATATTTGTACTTAAGAAATCAGACGTACATTGTACCTGCTACCTCTTGGGTACCATGTACCTGCTAAATTCATGGGTACAGAAAGGCCGTTTTGTACCTCTGAAATAGTGGGTACTGTATTTAGAGTGTACAACTCGGGTCCTGGCGTCGAATCCGCTAGATGTAAACAAGATCCACAAAAGTTCCTGTACTAGAGCCGAAATAAGCTCGGAGCTGCGTCAACTAGCCTTGAAGGTTCAATGTACTGGCAGGAATAAAACGACCATCCGTGCTGATGCCACAAACGAATGTTAAAGTGCTAACACGTATTACGAGTCACTTTACATGAGACTTCTACACACTGTTAGAATGACCTTTTTTGTACAGATGCGTAACATATCACTGTTGATAAACTCTGAAAATTAACTCTCACATATGCCAACGGTGATTCAACGTGCGAAGCTCAACCCATACAAGGGGAGCGCGTATTATCTTTAGAACACGGCACCCCACACGCCTTGGTGGGTGCTCTTCGAAGTAACAAGCAGGCACGCGTACTAAACACACAGTGGGAGTTCTATTTAGCAAACCAAAGCTTGTATATGGTCAACGGGGAAATCCCGATTTTTGCTCCTAGCGTCGAGATCAGAATTATTGTCCAATGAGTGTCCAGTGAGAGTAAGTGATTGTCCCAAAATCAGACCCAAAAGGACATTTACCAAGCATGTAACTCTCACGTGAACAGTTCTTGTTCCTCGACCATATATGGCCGTAAGAATCAAAATGAGACCTACCAACACAGATGCACGAAATACAAAACTGATGAAGAAAGCTTCGAGATTGTTCCTTTTATATACGAGGGTTGGTTAATAAAGTTTGATATTATGTCTGTCTCTTCCAAACGTCTTTTTTAAAATTTTCAAAATGAGCTTCGGGTCGATGATAGTAGAAATACATGACGTACAAATTATGAATATCTCGAACACAGAAAAGAACAGCTATTGGAACTATCTTGGGAATTCATGGAGAAACTTTTAAAAAATGAACTTTGTAACTTTTGGTTGATTGTGCGCTGTGAGTATAAAGAGTTGTCTGAAAAGGCATCACAACATTTGATGGCTTCCCGTACCACTTACTTAAGTGAGCATAAATTTTCTGCTCTTTGCAGTATTAAAACCTAGAAATGAAATCGTCTTGGTGTGGAATCGGACCTAAGATTGATGGTGACAAAACCTATTCCAGATTTCTATGCAATTATGAAAAAAAAATCATTCTTCACATTAGTGATCGCACATTTGAGAACATTGTTTATGAAGTGGTACCCTTTAAGAAAAAAGACTGATTTTCAGTCTTGAAAATTACTGTATTTTCAATTGAAATTTCGTTAACTAGGAAACAATCATGTATCTTTCTAATAAACTAATTATTGCATTATTTTTCTTGATCTTTTCCTTCTCAGTGGGAATTCCATCTACTTCAAATAGCGTTGGAAGGGGACATACACAGATCACTTTCCGAACGAACAAGGGGTCCCCGTTATTGGAAAGTTTGAGAACGACTGAATTAGAGAAAACTACTTCCAACGTTCCATATTGGCACTCCCATTAGGCAAAAGAAATTCTCAGTCCGTGCCTCTGAAAGGAAAACAACACACGGGTATTATCCTATTGTTACTAAGACTCTTTTCTCGATAAACATTTTCTTTAAAAATAATGACAAATTTCCCATTAACTATAAAAAATATTTAGCTCCTGCCAGTAAATCCTTGAGTAAGAACAATCATATTGAATTTATTATGCTCTTCGAAGGGGGCTGTAGTCCCATATTAGTCATTGGTACATAAAAGTAGTATGGGTCATTAATTCTGCATATCTTGCAAGTAATTTGAAACTCATGAGCACTCCCAAAATAAAATTTGGAATTTTTATTTCCCCTCCCCCTGTGATTGCCGAAGTTATCTCTACTAATTTACCGAGCTCCTTCGTGGCTAAGCGGTTAGCGTACGCGCCTTTGGCGTGGGAGACCCGGGTTCGATTCCCGGCGGGAGCTCATGTGGTTCGGATTCCACGTTAATCAGTAGGTCCACGTCTCATATAGCCTCGCTGCTGAACGGGACGCTAAACTAAAATCAACTCAACAACCACGTTAATCAGTAGGTCCACGTCTCATATAGACTCGCTGCTGAACGGGACGCTAAACTAAAATCAAATTAATCCACTAATTTACCCTGCGTACTCTGTGCCCCCTGTTACCAAAATAACATTCCAGATTTTTACTATCATAACGACAAATTTCATATCAATTGACAACCAATAGGTTCTTGCGCATATCCCTGCTTAGGATATTTATCATGAATTTTAATGTGATTTTAGAAGGGGCTGTAGCCCAATATCAGTCATTGGCTCATGAAAGGAGCATCAGAATGTTAATTTCGTATCATTTGTGATCAACTTGACACTCACTGGATTTCCAAAATAAAATTTATTTTTTTTATATAAAGATCCAGTAACATAAGCTTCGCCCCCACTGTCCCCCTAAGGCGTTGCGTTACCGACATAACATTCAAGATTTGATAAGCACATCCTTTTTGTTACAATGACGCTAAATTTCACATCAATTGACAAGAAATACATTCTTCTCGTATGTTCGTACTAAGGATATTTATGGTGACTCTTTTATTTCTGAAAGGGGGTTATATCCCCATATAAATAACTTGCACATGGAAGGAGCATTCAAATATTAATTATATGATATTTGTGGATAATCTGACGCTCACTTGCATTTCGGGAACAAAATTTTGAATTCTTATGAAGATCCATCTTCTGAGCTTCGCCCCCTAAGACGGTGTATTACCAAAATAACATTTCAGATTTGAAAAGCACATAGTCTTTTGCTACAATTACGCCAAATTTCACATTAATTAACAGAACATAGTTCAATCTTGCATGTCCCTACTGGGGACACCGGCGTCTTTCCGCGCGATTTTCGAACGCGACGAGCAAAAAGAGATTCGTTCACCAAAAGAAAACAAAGAGAGTTAGAAGGTAATTTGTTGCTTTAAAATAAAATACGAATTAGGGCTTATATTTCCCTCGTATAAAGCTTTCTCGAAACAGTTGCCAGCCAGTAGGACGTCGACTGCAAAAAACACTGCCGGCAATTTCTTTTAAAAAACGACGTCGGAGAATGTTTCAATATCGCGTAAAAGTGGCAACGAGTCGAATTTTGGAAAATGAATAGAGCCTGTATCTTCTTTAGCCTCTACGGACCCCAGTGCTCATTTGAGTACCTTCATTTTAATATTACGTAAACGTATGTCGTTTCATGTCAATTGCATCGTTACAAGTTTTGCTACTCAAGTACTCATTCGAGAATACATTTAGTGCACTCTGGGTCCATCATATGGCAGCTTTAAGTATACAGTGTACTAACTAGAAAATATTCAGAAATAATTTTTTCGAGCATTGAAAAATGCTGGTCCGTAGATGTTAAAGATGAAGTAAAAATTGAAATTGTCCGAAGGTTTTTCTTGTGAGGGGGCACTAATTCCATAAAATATGAATTGCGAAAACGGAGTCGGCAAATAGTCGGCATACAGCGGACGGAACGACTTCTACAAATGATGGTTGTAAAGACGTCGAAACGTTGACGGCGTGCCGACCATAAAAGAGGTAAATGTATGAAAAGAAATGTAGTAAAAGGACTGCACGTAAACGGTATATGAGAAGTAAATTTTTAAAATTAAATTACAAGTACGAGAGGATCCTTGACAAACATTTTGGAATAAGACGGCAAACATCGGACGGGCGACCTCGGCAAATGTTGTCGGAAAGGCGCCGAAACGCTGTCGGCATGAAGACAAGTATAGGAGTCGAAAGAAGGTCTGAAAAAAGCGGACGGACCGACCTTGGAAAGTTGCTTGGGCAGACGCCGAGTCGCCTTTGCCGATGAAGAGCCTCATTGGAGAAATCGTAGTCTGGTCTCGCTGCATATATGTTCGGTTCGCGTCCTTCATTTGTCATATGGTGATGCAATGTGGAAGAAGTTCGTTGATTCTTATAGTCAAGTGAAGGTGAGGTTACAAGTGGGAAAAATGTTTGTGATAAAAATATTCATTAATTGGCAACTGTACCAATGCGCTGGTTAAGCAAATTTCA
The DNA here is from genome assembly GCF_964235325.1 of Thermobia domestica. NCBI lineage: Eukaryota > Metazoa > Arthropoda > Insecta > Zygentoma > Lepismatidae > Thermobia > Thermobia domestica. The sequence continues at coordinate 267,184,968 of NC_137460.1, read as the reverse complement.
CGAAAACATGATTTGTAAGTGTCCATGGTGGGGAAGACGACGAATAAACTAAATATTAACCAGCTAATAGTATTCCATGTGCAACATGAGGAATCGTGGACTTAGAACTGGAAGAGCTAAATACATGTGGTGCGTTAATATAATACTATTCATATACATTTCAAATTGTCATAAATTCTATATGTTGTGTTACATATGTTAATTGTTGCTGCGCTTGAAAAAGATGCGGTTATAGTATGTTCCAGCGCACTGGCGTCTCCGGCATGTAAAATTTGGAGGGGGCATCAAAGAAAGTGATTTAAATGGTACTACCTAGCCAAACCTGTTTATTAACTTCGATTCTATTTGTTACCCTTCTGCTTACTTTCACCGACCCCCTAATGTATATCAAGAACCCGATTACGATTGTAGGGAGCGCAGTGGCTTAGTGGTAGAGGTCTCTGGTTCGATATACCTTCACTAAATAAAATGAAAGTGCTAGAAACAATGTTCATAAATAGTGGATTCTATTAGGGTCTTAACTTGTGGACGACAGGAGGGCAACTTCTCCACAGGGTAGCTCCCCGCCGTTCGAGGGGGATCCAATTGAAGGCAAATATTTTTAAACCATATACGATACGAACATGAAATTATAAATGAAGTATCAAACAGGTTCATTATATTACATAAACAAAACAGCACAAACAAAAATGAGTCGTGGGCCAGTTTTAAAAAAACTCCGTATTAGTAGTTGCCCTAGAAGTTATATTTATTCGTACGGCTTTGAGATATGTTAATATTGTCCCTTAATTAATTTGTCATGAGTAGGGGTTAAATGTATGTTCTAGCGCACTTTCACTCCCACCCCTCAATAACATAGCGCACCCCTGCTTCCAAATATCTTCTAATTTACCCCCTAATAATTTTTTAACACTTCCTATCCCCCCAAATAACTTCTATCACATCTCAAATAACTTCTATCTTACTCATAATAACTTTTAATGCATTCTATCACTAAATCTAGTTACAAAAAATCACTAAATCTGTTACAAATAAGTCACTAAATCAGGTTACAAAAACTCATAAAATCTAGTTACAAAAACAAAAAATCACTAAATCTGGTTACAAAAATCTGGTTATAACCGGTTTTGACTTCAAAAATCATTAAATCTGGATACAAAAAATCACTAAATCTGTTTACAAAAAATCAGTAAATCTAGTTAAAAAAACGAAAAATCACTAAATCTGGATACAAAAATCTGTTTATAACCGGTTTTGACTTCAAAAATCACTAAATCTGGTTACGGAAAATCACTAAATTTAGTTACAAAAACAAAAAATCATTAAATCTGGCTATAACCGGTTTTGACTTCAAAAATCATTAAATCTGGTTACAAAAAATCACTAAATCTAGTTACAAAAACAAAAAATCAATAAATCTAGTTACAAAAATCTGGTTATAACCGGTTTTGACTTCAAAAATCACTAAATGTAGTTAAAAAGTCACTAAATCTAGTTAAAAAATAAAAAATCACTAAATCTAACAACATTTAACAAGAATGAACAATTGCATTTTAAACTCTGATACATACTCTTTTAAATGCCGTTTGAATTATCAAAATCGGATAAAAAAAATGAATTTAGCATATTGCCGCCTGTATTTATACAACCCAACACAGAAGGTTTGTGCACACACACACACATTTACAATTCAGTTTGCTTGAGAGAAGCAACAGCATACATGTATGTATTTAGATTTACATAGCCTCTGTTTTTTTCTTTCTTTCTTAGCATGGGAACATGACTTGCTTACATTATCATACACTCATCAACACTCACATTCTCTTCAGTCAACCGGAGCAGCAACAACATATTTTCTTTCTTTTTAGAAGCAACTCCGGCAGCATTAACCCAGATGAAACCTTTGGCGGAGTGTCTGTCATTGATTTCTTGTTTCAAGATTATTTCTTATGCAAATTTTTGAACGGACAACTTTAGCTATGCAAATGTCTCTCAAACATACATATACAAGCACTCTTCTCACTCTCCACCAGATGACGCTGTATTGATGACGCAACAACGTAAGCACGAGTAGATTAAAGAAGCGGTAAATTCAAAATATAGTAGTAGTAAGATTATCGATATCTTGGTTCCTATTGAATATTTTGGTAATCTGATTGCATTTTTGGATAGCCCATATATGTATTGCGGGTTGCATAATTTCGGAGGTAATTGTAGCGGGTTTGCATAATTTCTGAAATTTCGGGAAAAAATAGAAAATGCTTAATATTATCCTTATTTATAGGCATATTTTGAAAATACAAACGGGCCTCACAATAGAATTAAAGATGTGATTTTTTGTGCATAACTGGTTGTATACCTTTAGGGATACGATTTTGAATTTTAATAATTCTGCTAATTGATGTCAGTTTTGAAAAACAAAAACACTAGCATAATCAGTACAAAATTCTAAGACTTTTTTAAAGAATAACATTTTCCTGAAAATTCAAAAATAAACCCGTAAAAAATTCCCGAAACTTTGATTTTGTTATAACTTCAACAAATATTCATCGATTTTAAAAATTCAAACGGTAAATGGTTTCTATTTTTTATGACTTTTTTTAACGCGTTACTGGTTGTCTATGTCTAAGGATAAAATTATAAAAATCAAACATCTTCACTATTTAAGAATGTATTAAGAAAATGTAAACAGGATATAAATACTAGACTACAAAACAATTATTTTCATGTATTACTGATTGCCTAAGTCTAAGGATAAAATTACAAAAACAACCTTTATGACTTAAAAATATAAATTTTACCTAAAACTAAACTACACATAATTACTCACTAACACCTATCAACTACATCACACATAAAAGTTAACTAAATTTTACCTAAAACTAAACTATACATAAATACTCACTAACACCTATCAAATACACCACACATAAAAGTTAATTAAATTTTACCTAAAACTAAACTATAGATAAAAGTTAATTAAATATGACTTTAAACTACACATAAATACATTTTAACTATATCTTATAATGCCCCCAAGCTAATGTACTTACACCACCCTCTAGTATATATATATTTTATCATCATTTGAATCTAAAGCTAACTTATTTATAGCTAACTTATTTACATCATGCTTACAACTTCGAATTAGATTTATATTTTTGTATGTTTTCACATCATTGAATAGGGTTTGCTTATAATCATCAAATTGTAACTCTTTTGCTACTACACATTTTGTTATTCCTTTTGCTTTTTTCTCCTCTTTATTTTCAACTTTAAAGGCATACATCTTTGATCTTAATTCAATAAACTCTGTCATTATTTTACAATTGTTTTCATCCTTCATCTTTCCTAATACTTTTTTGTTTACTAATGGTATTCCATATTGATTATCCTTTCCATATTCACTTGTATCAAATAAATCAACCATTTCTTTTAAGTCTTTGTAGAAGTCATCTGTCTCAATTTCATATATAAAACTATCAGTATCCATATAACATAAGCCTATATCAATATCATATTTAGGTTTCATAATGTTGTAATGGAAGTCATACATTAATAGTTTTGACAAATCTAGCACACTCATACCAACATATATAGGCTTGTTGAAGGTCAATTTTTCTTTTTTCATATGTATCGCACACAAATCTTCAGTAAATATTGTTCTATAATCGAAGTTCGGTTTCGCTATTAACTTCTCCACCCTCGCTGGATCACATTCTAAGTTAATAGATGGCCTCTTTCTAATGTTTTCCATTGTTTTACCAAATACGCTATTGTTCATTAACTTGTAAAAATCTTTCTCGAAATCATTCTTAGCTTTTGTTCTCATATTTGTATTTAGATCAATATATTCCTTTAACCAGTTTGATTGCTTGAACACCAATATTCTATGAATTTTCTTTAATATCATCCCAAGTGACATATATAGTTTTAAGTTTCTATAGTGAATAACATATCTTTCTTTATTGTAAAGCGTTGTTAATAATTTTGAATGTTTCGATCCGAATCATGTTAGATCCGAATGTTTATCATGTAAGTGTTCTGGATATTCTAAATCAACTTCTAATATGTAGCCAGTTTTTGAATCATCTGTAATATTCATTATGTTTATGGAAGGTTGAACCCATTTAAATTCTTTGTAAGGCATGTACTGACTCATAGCCCATCCATATAAATTATTTGCATCTAGATAGGCTAAATACTTTGAAGGTTCGTCTTTGTTATAACTTTTCATATACTTATATGCTTTTACATATCTCTTACTACATTGTGAAATTCCACCTCATACCTTTTTCTATCATTAATATTTTGTCATAGTCAGTTAACTTTTCTAGTTTGATCTTAGTCATCTTTAACATTGAATCCCACGATAAACCAGGAGCAGTGAAATACCAAGCAGGATCTAAACCATATGCTTTTAAACACACATCTCTAAAACTTTCAAATATATCAGCTAATATTAATACATCTGTCTTGTTATAAAGTTCTGTATATTCACCTAGATTTTTAATATTGAATAACTTCCAAACATTTTCCGCATGCTTATAATCTTCATCACTGATGTGGGTTTTAGTAAGTTTATTAAAGAACATTTCTTTTGAAGGTAGTTTTGTTTCTTCTAATCTTTCAATTGAGTCAATATAATTATATGGGTACACACCTTTTTTATTTACTAAATCTAACAAATCATTAAGGAAGTACTTTGACGTTTCTGTATATTGTTCTTTTGTAAGGTTATTTTCTAGTTCTGCTAAACTCCTTGACATAAACCTAAATGAATCTAGAAATCGTAAATTAATTCCATTCTTTTTATCAACCTTCACATATTTTGAGTATGTTATATATTTTTCCTCATTATTTGCAATTAGTTTTATTTCATTCTTATCAGAAGCAAGTTCTTTAACAAACAGGTGAGTATCATAACCACTTAAGTTGTGAATAAATACTGGAATAAAATTAGGATTTCGATAGCTTAAGTTACAATAACTGTGAGCTGCACCTCTAAACTTTCCAGTTAAATGATCATGATCTCTTACTTTTGCTTTATTTTTATTTATATCCTTAAAACATTTTCCTAATTCATGTTTCCATTCTTCTAACTTTTCAATCATGCTATCATTATATTTAGCGAATTGTATTTTCTTATTTAACATATTTATTTGTTTTTCAATTGCTGGTGATAAAACATTCAAGTTTCTCTCACATATATGACAACTATTGGAATTATTATATATATCGTTCTCATCTTTAGTTAGGTTATTCATTTCAACTTTTTTGTTATATATTTTCTTTATTTCTATTGCTTCTTGTTTTAACTTCTTCACAAACTCCTTTGCAGCATCTAAACCAATATAACTAACAGGACTTTTATACACACCATTTGAGTATTCGATGTAATAACAGAAACTCATTGGTAAATGCTTTTGATACTTCACAGTTTTAGAACAATTATGCTCTACTTCCATTTTACATAACAAACATTCAAAATCGGCATATATCGTAAATGTTACTCTTAATGATCTATTATAATTTTGGAACTGTATTTGATTGTCCTATGGTTTTGGAAGTTCTATTCTAACAGATTCATGCTCCTTACAATATAGCTCATGTTCTTGTAATTGCATCTCATTTCTAAAACGTCTTGTTAAACACCTATCACAAAAGTATAATTTTTCAGTATGTTTTGTTACTTGACTTCTTATTAATCTCGATAAATCCTTTATCCAACAAAAATGATCGTTATTTTCATTCTTTACATATAATAAATTAACGTGTTTGTCCTGCTTATCTTTTGTGATTTGAAGTGGGTATATATTATATTCATCATCATAGCTATACACGTTAATGGATATGTTACATCTCTATTCAAACTTTACTATATCTTTTAACTGTACGGGAAATTCAATACTATTACAATATTTCTTTTGTAATTCATCCACAATTTCTGTATAATGTGAAGGCCGTTGAGGATCTTTTACTGCTGGTTTTAAATAACTTGCAATAGAATATAAGAAACATTTATTATCTTTATTTTGAACATTAATTACTGCTTTCTTATCTTTAATTGGTTTAGGAAGGTTAATATAGGAAGAAGCTTTCAATGGTACATATTTATTTAATCTGATTTTTAAATATTTAATTTGGTGCAATGTTGATCCTGATCCTCTTCCTTGAAATTCCTCCATCTCTCTACAAAGTTTTTGATTTGCGTGAGTTATATATTCATCTAGGTCAGTTGATTGTAATATTCTTTCATTCATAGTTTTAAAATTACGTTCTTGTATTTCTTTATCTTTAATATAATCACAAGTGAATACAAGGTTGACTTTTAATGGGTGGTGCTTTAATTCTTCCTTTATTTTGTTAATAACAAGATTTCCACTTATATTTAAAAACTTCACCGGATCTTTATATCCTCCTGTTTTCAATTGTGATAGTTTGTAATCGTTTCTGTATTGCTGTTTCCTTTGTTTCAACTTTAATTGGTACTCGTTGTGGTTTCCATTCTTCAAAAACATCTTGTTTAAATGGAAATATGTTTCTAATTTGTGACGTTTTGTTCATCTTCATTTGTTTAATAAGATCAATAAGTTCAACCCTTCTTAATCTTGAATAACCCTTTATTCCTTTCCTTTTACAATGTTTTTTTAGTTTATCAACTTTCATTGTGTATATAACTTTCAATTCATCTGGTTCATTTTGATATTGTTCGAATTTTTTATTAATTCACTCTTCTTTAAAGAACTATAGTTACGGATTTTCTTCACTTTACATATTAGTTTTACTTTTGTAATCGACATGTCCTTCATCTTCTCACCAGTAAAATTAACATTATTTATACTCATCTTATATGAAAAAATACTGTATCTTTTTTATATTTACCAAATTTTTTAGATCATTTTCATAATATTTTTTTCATGTTATATATACCAACATTAGCATACTTTTTTTTCCTAAAACAACTGCTAATGCTTGTACACTCCTGCCATTGTCTACATATATTAGTGTGTTGTGTTAGTATAGGGCTTTTATGGGATCACCCCATCAAAGTCAATATTAATATGATAAAAACTGAATCATTTTCATAAACTCACTCACCATCATAATTATCATTCACCTTCTTATCCTATTTTCCTTTAATGAAATAAACATAAAAGATAACATTTATAATATTATATTACTTTTATTTATTTATTTATTATGCAAATTATTAAACCCTAATTATTTAATAAACCCTAGTTATTTAACAAACACTTTATTACCTTTTATGAAATAACATTTATAATATTATATTACTTTTATTTATTTAATTATTATGCAATTATTAAACCTAACTATTTAATAAACCCTAATCATTTAACAAACACTTTATTACCTTTTATGAAATAACCAAAAAATAACATTTATAATATTATATTACTTTTATTTATTTATTTAATCATTATGCAAATTATTAAACCCTAACCATTTAATAAACACTTTATTACCTTTTATGAAATAACCAAAAAAATCACATTTATAATATTATATTACTTTTATTTATTTATTTAATTATTATGCAAATTAGTAAATCCTAACCGTTTTTTAAACACTTTATACCTTTTATGAAATAACAAAAAAACATTTATAACATTATATTACTTTTATTTATTTATTTAATTATTATGCAAATGATTAAACCCTAACCATTTAATAAACACTTTATTACCTTTTATGAAATAACCAAAAAAATAACATTTATAATATTATATTACTTTTATTTAATTATTTAATTATTATGCAAATTATTAAATCCTAACCATTTTTAAACACTTTATACCTTTTATGAAATAACCAAAAAAATCACATTTATAATATTATATTACTTTTATTTATTTATTTAATTATTATGCAAATTAGTAAATCCTAACCATTTTTTAAACACTTTATACCTTTTATGAAATAACAAAAAAATAACATTTATAATATTATATTACTTTTATTTATTTATTTAATTATTATGCAAATTATTAAACCCTAACCATTTAATAAACACTTTATACCTTTTATGAAATAATCATAAAATATAACATTTACAATACTACATTATTTTTATCTATCCAACTATTATGTGAAACATCAAACCCTAACCATTTAACAAACACTTTATTACCTTTCTTTCTCAATATTTTTTCAACCAAATACTCATCCTTATATTTAGTTTTCAATAATTCTGGTTCATAAAATCTTCCTCTAACTTTTTCATTGTTTAAATCTTTAATTTTATATGTTGGTGGATTAGATGGTATAACCTCATTAATAACAGATACTTCTGTTGACCAATTAGGTGGATATCCTTTCTCAAACAAACCTTTAATTTTACTTATACGAACATAATCACCAATCTTATACTTTAACTTAACAGACTTATATTCTTTCTTATACACTTTTTTCAATATCACATGCTCATTTTTCTTATTCACTTCTACAGGTTTCACACCAATTGTTCTATGTACTTTGTTATTATATTCATCAACCAAACCTTGCAATATTTTAACCACTTATAATTACCTTGAACAGTAAATTTCTTCCACATATTTTGTTTAAGTGTTTTGTTAAATCTTTCAACAACAGAAGCTTTTTTACAACTATATGTTGAGTAATGATTGATATTGTTTTTTCTCATCAAATCTTCAAATTCTTTATTGTAAAACTCTTTCCCTTGATCTGTTTGTAAATTATTAGGTTTTCTTACATTTAACACTGATTCAAATGCTTCTGCAACATTCTTCCCACTCTTATCTTTAACAGGAACAGCAAATGCATATTTGGAAACACATCTATAATCGTTAGCAAATACTTATACCCTTTATTGATTTTGGAAATACATTTTAACACGCCACTATCCATTTCTACAAGATCTGCTTGCCATAAATCATCTATACCTTTAACAATAACACTTAACCTAGAATAATTCTTTCTAGATGGTTTATGAATTTCTTCTATAATGTCTTCTCTAATACTTTCACCTTCATATAGTCAATCGGGCTTTTTAATGAATTGGGATTTATTAGTACCACATACAACACATATACCTTTCTTAACATATCTTCCATTCTTTGTCTGTTCTACTCTAATAGTACCTTTCATTGCACCTGTTGATTTCTTACACTTAACACAATACATCATTATTTATTAAAAGAAAATCATTAAGGTTCTTTTTCTATATACATAATAACTTGCAATGGTTCTCCTTCTTCCATAGCTGAACTTTTTTGTGCTTGAAACATAATTATATCACCCTTTTTAATTTTTAGAGGAAAATTTACCACTAAAGTATTGTTCAAAAATATATCTAACAAGCATCTATCCAAACTTAATTCCATATGCATTATTTTTCCATTGTAGAGAAACTCATAACCACTATATAAATTAAATATTCTGAAGATTGGATTTAGAACATTTCTAGTTCTCAATCGACATAATAAATTTATAGTTTCTTTTTGCATAATTAGATTAAAAGTTTCCTTCATCATTTGGAAATCTTTTGTTGTAAGTGTATTTAACAGGGATGATATTTCTGACTTATATTGATTAAATTCTGAAAGAGGAACTTTTGCTTTAAATAGAATAGTAACATTATTATTGGTCTTTTTAAATTCTTCCATATATTCATCTTTTAAAACCTCAATATCATCTTTCTTTATATGTGTGTCTTGTAATGATTTTAATACATCTTAAAATCATTTTCTAATTGGTTGTTAACATCGCTTTTCACTGATTCGAGCTGGTTTAACGTAATAGCATCTTGTTGATCAATACCATTAGTTATATTAACTATTCTTTTTTGTGTAAAATCAATCCACGATCTATAATTTGTTGTGAAAATTTTATTTAGTTCAGATTTAAAATTTGTACGACTCATTAAATTTTGATGTGTGTAATAATTTTCTCTTTTATATTTTTCAAATTCTTCATTCTTAACAACATTATCTAAATTCCTTAACTGTTTCAGCTGCTCTTCACTAATATCACTTCCCTTACTTTTAACATTACCAAAAATATCCATATTTATTATATAATAATTTGAATTATTTAACAGCAAGGAGAACAGTTATACGAGCTCCACCAAAATCAATCAAATCACCATTCTCATCTTTAATTGCAACTTTGAAATTATTAAATTTATTGTGATGTATTGAGAAAAATATCTTTTCTTTAGATTCATATATAATTGGTTCTCTAAACTTTGCATTTGTTCTAAATGTTGCAATTAAGTCTGTTTCGTTGTGTGTTGTGTCATCGTGTTTTAAAATCATACCTTCTGCTAAATCACAGTGAATATTTATAGTATCAAACGGATGAAACCTTGGTGGCTTATCTCCAACATGTTCTATCTTTTCAGCCAAGTTCTTTTCACTAAAACCTAATACAGTATTAATGGTATCTAAGGTTATATCACATTGCTGGCTAAATATTTTAACTCTATTTTTCTTTCTATCCTCAGTAAATTGAATATTTTTAAAAGGATTGTTAGTATATGGAAGGTTTGATTTAATATATTCTTCTAATTCTTGTAAACTATATTGACCAGGCTGAATTAAGAGTTGTTTTGTAAATTTTGAGTTACTAATACAAAATGTTAATTTGTTGTTCTTTTCTGTAATGTTTGGAGTTAAGTATGTTGTGTAAAATCCTGCAACAGCTACTTCTAAATCGTTTTCAAATGGGTAATGCAATGATATGTTTAATACAGATGAATAACCATTAAATACTTTCATTTATTATATAATAAGTAATTAAAATGGATAATTGGGATATTAAAGTAAGGTTAACAGAAGAAACGGCGAAGAGAAAGAGGAATGGTGAGTTGTTATCTGATGATATAAGATGTTTAATAGTTGGGCCTAGTGGATGTGGTAAAACGACGTTAATGATTGATAATTTTTTGTTGGCACCTAAATGGTTAAAATATGCAAATGTTTATATCTATTCTAAAAGTTTAAATCAACCTAAATATCAACAACTAATACAACTTTTTCAAAATATAGAGAAGGATATTAAAGATACAGTAGCAATAGTAAAAGGAAACAATGAAGAGATTATTCCATTAGATGAATGTGAGGACTATTCTGTGGTAGTATTTGATGATTTCATATTAGAAGAACAAAATCACGTTAGAGAATATTTTACTCGAGGTCGTCATAATTGTTTGAACTGTTTCCATCTTGGACAAAAATATTCTAAAATACCAAAACAATTAATTAGGGACAACTTAAGCTTTCTTTGTATATTTAGACAGGATAATATAAATTTAAAACATATACGTGATGAATTTGTTGCATCTGATATGTCGTTAGAAAAATTACAATTATTATGTAGCAAGTGTTGGAGTGAAGAACATGGTTTCTTAACAATAGATATCACTAGGAAGGTGAATAATGGTAAATAAAGAAATAAAATTAAAGAATTTCTAAAAGTGTAAACTAAACGTATATGAATGCAAGTGAACGTATATGTTATGTTATGTTATGTTTTTATTTTTTCTTTATATAATAAATGGATGTTAATAAAGCTAAGAAGTATATTAAGTTAAAAGAAGAACTTATTAAAAGATTTAAGGAAATTAAGCAAAGTAATCGAAATAAGTATGAAAAATTTAAAGAACAAGATCAGCCTGTTATTGATGCAATTAAAGATTTAGGGCAAGATATATCAAAAATAGCAGAAGAAAATAAAAATCTAATTCAAGAGTTAGTTCCAGTTGTATATAAAAGTGCGAGAGTGGATTCAAGCTTATTAGAAACACCATCTTTGTATGACAGTCCTATAAATGAAAGTGATACGCCTATAACAGAAGAAATAAAACACATGAAAAAACAAATTAAATATAAAGTAGAAGGAATAGAATCTTTAGCAACACCTCATTTTGGTAAGATTGCCTCAAGATATTATGCAACTAGAGATGATAAAAGTTTTGGAATACAACCATATGCTGAAGATGGGAAAATTATACATATGATTGGAAATGCAGAAGTTAAAATTCATGGTGATGATTTAGTTATTAACACTACAGTACTCGCATGAAATTGTTGAAACATGAGTGCTCGCGCGGATTACAAATGTAGTCCAATTGATAAATATATATATCTTAGTGGTTATTCAATTGGCATTTTTTACATTATTTTTGTGGGTTTTCACAGGCAATAAAGAACACATTTCAGTGCAAACATTTTGCTTTTTAATGCACAAAAAGGATTAGAAGCAAAAAGTTTAGAATGCGTACGCAATTTACCATATTTTTGTAAATATTCATTTAGTTTCTTGCTATTTGATTAAAAATTGAAATAAAAGAGGAAATTTGCATTTAAAGTGTTGAAAACTTTTATAAAAAGTAAACGGAAGTTGTTAAATTGTTTGCAAGTTTAACTTTTACACTTGAAAACAAGGTCAAAAGTAGGCAAGATTTTGGGTGTGTCAGTCATAAGAGTCAGTGCAAAGTTTGTGCTTGTAGTCAGAGCAGATCCACTTACTGCACCTGAAACATCTTTTTCGGGTACTTTTGTTTCTTCATTTTGCAGAAAGAGGTTCGATAAGTTCCATTGCCACAGATTGCAGCAAGTCTCTACGGTTGATCATAGCATCATTGTTATTTGCTTTGAAAACAATGAGAGCGTTTACTTCAGCAACGTTTAACACGTGGAAGAAGAGAGTGAGAGGCCATCTTTGCGAACTCCTGGCTGTATCACACTGGCGACACAATTTGTCCAATATATCAACTCCAAATTTAGTGTTGTTCTGTGGAGTAATAATTATGCAGTGTAGTTTGATGTTTTGACGCTGTGTTCGTGTATTTCTTGGGTGCACTGGATACGAATACACCATCTGGTAATTTTGAACTTTCCAATATAAAATTCTCCGTGAAACCTGTCTTCCTGGATAACACCGTTCCTTTCTTCATATTCTATTTCTTCAAAATCGTCACTACCGCTTTCTTCAGAGTCACTACTCGACAACATCGTCCTCTAATTCATCTCAGTTTTCTATAATCAAAACACTTTCAGTTTCTGTTAGCCACTGACGTATCTGTTCTTGCTCTGACTTTTGAAACAAACATATATATCACAGCGAATAATGTGAAATAATACATTCAAAACGAGAACACTTAAAACGTTAGCCAGAAAACAAATTATCACGTCAGTACTCGCACGGATTACAGTAGTAGTCCATGCGAAAATAACAATCCGTATAACATCAGTGCGTTGGCTTTTGGTGCTATCATTCGACTAATGGTGTTCTAGAAATGGCGGAGGAAGGTAGACGACCGCTCAAGGTCACAAGTGTTGCCAACCCTCAGATACCAGAAAACTGAAACCCACTGGACTACAATAGTAATCCGCGCGAGCAGTGTAGTGTTAATAATCGACATTATACAGGAACAGAAGGTTTATGGGAATTATTGACAAAACATCATCCAACAAATTATTATTATGATGATCTAGAAAAATATAAACAAATAGTAATTGATTCTAGTGTTGCATTTCATAAGAATGATCCGAATACAAGAAAACAAAAATCTAGTAAAGGTAAAAAATATAAAGAAATTATCCAACCTATTTGGGATGAATATATAAAACCAACACCACCTTCAAAAAAGACACCAAAATCTGGAGAAGGAATAAAGTAATATAATGAATTATCAAAAGAATACGTATGGATGGATGATGTGAGAAAACTGATTGATCACTTGATTGTTATTGATGGAGAAGAAAAATCTGGAAATGATAACTTTTATAATGAGAAAGTAGGTATTATGGATATGATTAATTCTAAACTTGCAAAATTTATACCTAATGATCCAAAATTTATAGGTTATTTGATAAAGATATTGAATACGCTACCACCAAAATTTTGGAATAGTGAAAAGTATGGAAAAGGGTTAGTAAATGATTTGATTAATAAACTCCCATTTGAGTTGCATATTCCAGGATTTCAATATTGTGGTCCGGGTACAAAACTTCAAGAAAGATTAGAAAGAGGTGATAAAGGTATCAACCCATTAGATGAGGCTTGTAAAGAACATGATATATACTATAGGGATAGTAAAGATACAGAATCAAGACATATTGCAGATAAGGAATTAGAAAATAAAGCTTGGGAAAGAGTTTTTGCTAAAGATGCTAATTTAATAACTGAAAAACTATCTGCTCTTGAAACTGCTTTAGTGATGAATACAAAAGTAAGATTTGGTTTAGGTTTATAAGTAACAAAAGTAAGATTTGGTTTAGGTTTATAAGTATTTTTTAGATTTAGGTTTATATGTACTTTTTATGGAAATTTTTCATAAAAAGCTTTCAATTATATTACAAATATGCAGTTAAGAGGTTTTACATTTACGATTCCTAATCAGGAACTTAAACAATTAAATATAGATCACATTTTAACTAACAAACAACTCAAACAAAAGGAAGCAAAACTAAGTAAAGGACAATGTATGTCTCTATCTCTTTCTATACCACAACTTAAGAAAATAAACAAAGAAATGAAGACAAATGATAATAAAGTTCATTATGGTGGTTTTATATTTACTATTTTAACGATTTTAGTTTTAATAGGTGCTCTAGGTTCTGTTGCTGGAGGTGCGGCTGCTATTGCTAAGACTGTAGATGATGCAAAAAAGAATAAAATGGAATTAGGGGAACAAAAGCGACATAACTTAGCAATGGAAGAAAAACAAGGTGGTAAGCTTTCAAAAAACGTAAACTTCATAACAGTAAAGAAAAAGAAGAAATTAATCCTTTAAGTAATTTAGACCTAATACAACTTGTTAAAAAACTTAAGATAAGAAACTTTAGAGGTGTATTTATGAGTGATGAATTGCCTAAACAACCAAGGAAGAATGAGTGTTTTTTTTTAAATTCTGATACGTCTAATAATATAGGAAGGCATTGGATTTGTTATTGGAAAAAAGGAAATAGAAAGTATGTGTTTGATTCATTTGAAGGTAATCCGCCAAAAAAACACTCGTAAAATATCTTGGTCATAATATAGAGTACAATAGCAGCCGTATACAACATTTTAACGAGGCAATTTGTGAACATTTATGCATTACAATGTTAAAAATGTTTACAGATGGGTATAGTTTTTCAGAAATTATTAGTCAGGTGAATAGGAATAAGGATATTTGGAGAAGTTATATTTAAGTTTTTATGCGTTTATTTTATGGGCTTTATTCATAAAACGATTACAAATATTTTTATAATAAATATGGATAAGATAGAATCATATGAATTACAATCCTTTAAACCTAATCAAAAAACAATCGAGCATTTAAATAAGCCAAACAGGTCTATTGAATTTTATATTGACGTGGGTGATGGCTTCATACATCCTTATTATGCTGATATTTATGTAACTTTTGAAATTAGAGGTAGAGACGCTGATGGAGAATATACTGCTGGTCAAAATATTAGACTTATTAATAATTTCTTCCCACATTTGTTTTCTCAAATTCAAAAAGGAAATCTTTAAGTTTTACGTCCCACGGTTATGCCGGTTAGGCTAAAGGAGACGGTGAAGATGAGAGATGAGTGAAATGGTGGAATGAAGAAAGTGGGAGGAAACGGGAGAACCCCGAGAAAACCCACGAGCACGATGTTTGTCCACCACAAAGTTCACTTGGCGGGCGCTGGGATCGAACCCGGGACCCCAAGCACCAGAGGTGAACGCTCTACCACTGAGCCACCGCGCCCCCCTTCTCAAATTCAAGTTAGTAAGCATGGACAGATATTAGATATTATAGATTCTCCTGGTTTAACTTCAACAGCCGTAAACACATGTACGATTTCAAAACCAGAGGCAAATCACAATGATGAATGTGGATGGGAGGGAATTACGTATGCAAAAACAGATGAAGAAATAGTGTTTTTGCTAAGACTTTTGCCAGGATTTTGTTCAGATTTTAAAGATATTATGTGGAAAGGAGGTTTGAAATATACATTTAAAAGAATTGGTTCTGATGATAATGCATTTGCTATTTGGAAAACAAAAAAGCAGGATGGAACATATGAGGACATCAACCGCATCCAGGTAAAGTTAAGATTACAAATATGGAGTTAAGAATGCCTATTGTTAATTATGAACCTAACTATGCCACCTTGTTAAGATCTAATATGTTAAAAGAAGGTAAGATTCCTATTTCATTCAACACATATCATTGTTTACAGAAATCAGTTAGTGGCAAATATTTAGAATTCGATTTAACCACACAATTTAACTCAAGTGAATTTGATATGCCTAATTTCGTGATTGCCTTTTTCCAAACTGATAGAAATGATAATCAAGAAAAAGATTCAAGCTATTTTGCACATTGTAAAGTTCAGAATATCCATTTTCGTAATTCTAGAAATGAATCTTTCCCATTAGAATCTTTAAACTTAGATATTGCAAAACATAAGTATTTGAAATTTTCTGAAATGTATACAGTATATAAACGAGCTACAATTTGAAACACTGAGATGTATTATTACCCGAAAGAGTTTTTAAAAAATAGACCGATGTTTGTAATTAATACAAGCAAACATAAATCAGTAACTGTAAGTGATAGAACTAATTTGAAACTGACTGTTAATTTTGAAAGCGATGTACCAGGTAAAACAATTTGCTATGTTGTTATGATTGGTAAGAAAAATTTAGAGTATGATGTTGAGAAAGAAAAAATAATTGAGAAGATATAAATCAATTATATGTTTATTAGATTTGTTTAGTTTGTAAGTGTTTTTATGGCAATATCATAAAAACTTACTTAATAAAGTGACTATTCCTGATAACATTCCACGTGAGAATTTAATTGCGTTAATTGAAGATACTATATTAAATCTTGAGAAGTTATTAATGAAAAACAAAAGGAAGTTCAAGAGAATAAAATGTGTTTATACTACTCTTATTACGTTATCAATTCTATTATCAGCTTCTACAGGGTTCATCAAAGTATTTATTCCCGTTACAGTGTATTCAGTTATTACAACTGCATTTGCTTCGGCTTCTGCTGTTATCACAGGTCTATCAACACGGTTTAATATAGCTTCAAAGAAAATTATAAAAATATGGTGAATCGAATTGGGCTGTTTAAAGATGAGCTTAATGTAATTAAGCTCATGAATGGTGAATTAACAGATGAAAATGTAAGAGATATTGTTAACAGAATCAATGACATACTTAACGAAATTCGAGACTATTAGAAAAAATTCTATATAATAAATATGGCAAAACACGTTGATTTTTTAAACAAGCTTGGAAGTCTTGAACAAAAACAAGTTATTGGATTAAGAGAATTAGAATTAGATACAGAATATAAGATTGAGAAAATGGAAAAGATTAAAACTAAGTTTGGAAAAAGCATTTTAGTTGAATGTGAAGAGTTTAAGTTCTTTCTTCCACCTAGATTTATAAAACAATTAACAGATAAGATGATTGATGAAATTGTTAAAGATGGATTAAAAATCAAATATACTGGTTTAAAAGGTAATTATCCAACTGTTGAGTTCTGTATGTAACAAAATTGATGCAAATAAAAACAATCTTATAAAAAAGTGAGCTGTTAGTATGGAGCCTCAGAAGAAATTTATTCTTACTAATTCATTCAATGGGATTGTGAAAGATATACAAGATCAAACGCAAGTAGTATTTGAAATCAATGGATGTTTATTCAGTTTGAACTATGATCAATTGACTGAGTTTAAGAAATCATTATTTTCAATAGAGAATGAAGTTAGCAGAAGATTTCACTATCAATATACTAATTTGTAACTATCAATATACTAATTTGTAACTATTATGTAATTATGTAGAATTTAGTTAACTTTTATGGTAAAATCATAAAAGTGTTTTTGTAATTTTATTTTACTAGATTTAGTGATTTTTTATAACTAGATTTAGTGATTTTTTATTTTTTAACTAGATTTAGTTACTTTTTTGTAACCAGATTTAATGATTTTTTGTTTTTGTAACTAGATTTAGGGATTTTTTGTAACCAGATTTAGTAATTTTTGAAATCAAAACCGGTTATAACCAGATTTTTGTAACCAGATTTAGTGATTTTTTGTTTTTGTAACTAAATTTACTGATTTTTTGTAACCAGATTTAGTGATTTTTTGTATCCAGATTTAATGATTTTTAAAGTCAAAACCGGTTAAAATTAGATTTTTGTAACCAGATTAAGTGATTTTTGGTTTTTGTAACTAGATTTACTGATTTTTTGTAACCAGATTTAGTGACCTTTTTGTAACAGATTTAGTGACTTTTTGTAACTAGATTTAGTGATAGAATGCATTAGAAGTTATTATGAGTAAGATAGGAGTTATTTGAGATGTGATAGAAGTTATTTGGGGGGATAGGAAGTGTTAAAAATTATTAGGGGGTAGATTAGAAGATATTTGGAAGCAGGGGTGCGCTATGTTATTGAGGGGTGGGGGTGAAAGTGCGCTAGAAAATACATTTATCCCCTACTGTCATGTATGGAACAGGCCCGGAGGCATAACTATCGGACCCCACCTCTTCAGTTTGGGGTCCCTGGTTCGATCCCAGCCATCGCCATGTGAACTTTGTGATGGACAAGCCCTGATTATCTTTGCCCATTGTAATTTTTAGGAACTGGGGGACGCCGTACATATTTTTGGGGGGTTGGGGACGGCATCCTCCCGTGTTCCAGCACACTTTTACCGCTAATATGAGGGAAAACTGAACAATTTATATTCAATGAAAATGTGTTAACATATGAATGTCACAGAGGACTTATACCTCGAATTGGAATATATTGTCTATACTATTTGATTTTCAATTATTGCAACAAATTCTCTGTTAGGAAATTCGTCTGACTAGCATAGGGTGACCAGACGTACTAATTTTCGCAGTACAGTACTGTTTTTAAAGAGCTGTCCTGTGTGTTGCGAAGACGCACAGTGCTACGAAATGCTAAAAACGTGGCCAAAATTCAAAATCACTTTCAGAGTGTACAAAAATGGGCATGCTGTGGATTTTGACCTAACTGATCACGAACTTGATATCCTAATTGAAATCTTCAAAATAGTGGATCCAATATGGCGGATCAAATTTTGCAAAACAGTAGAATTTATTTTCATGCTTTGAAGCAAGTGCTTGTATTGAGGTCTCTAAAGAAAAATACAGTATATAAAGTATTTTCAATCACTGCATTGACGTTTTCTTCTGCTCCGGGTTTAATTTGATTAGTTTCAATAGTATCTTGAACCTCCTCCTGCTTTGACCAGATGCTATTTAGATGTTTTAAGCGTGCACACATTTCTTCGATAGTGCCTTCATTTGGAAATCTTTGAGTTTTACGTCGTACGGTTATGCCGGTTAGGCTAAAGGTGACGATGATGATGAGAAATGAATGAAATGGTGGAATGAAGAAAGTGGAAGAACCCCGAGAAAAACATGCACACTGTGTTTGTCCACCACAAAGTTCATATGGCGCGAGTTGGGATCGAACCAGGGACCCCATTCACCAGAGGTGAACGCTCTATCTCTGAGCACCCGCGGCTTCTCCCTTCATTTGGATCAAAAGCCTGAACAAAGTTGTTTATTCTGGTTAACTGGCCTCTGTATGCAGATCTTGCCTTAAAAGACGCTGAAGTCTTTCAGTGAATCAGTCATGATTAAATGCTACGCAGAGATAGTAAGAACAAAAGAAAGAAACCTGTAGGTGTTGCTTTTCTTCCTTTTTATACAACTACGAAATGGAATTCAGAAGTTTGATCTTGTATACAACAGCCTTTCCGCCCACACAACAACGTGATTATTGTTCAACGTACGTGCTTGCGCCACATATAAACTGACACAAACACCTTAAATGTAGTCTTCGCAGCAGCACAGAAAATTTATCAGGAAACTTTTTTCACCCATGTGAAAAGCAGGAACAAATGTTTGAGTAATGTGGAAGAAAAAAATTTTAGTGTTAGTTATACCTTCACTAAATAAAGTGAAAATACTAAAAATAATGTTCATAAATAGTGGATTCTATTAGGGTCTAAACTTGTGGGGGGCAGGAGGGCAATTTCTCCCCAGGGTAGCTCCCCGCCGTTCGAGGGGGATCCAATTGAAGACAAATATTTTTAATCCATATAAGATACGAACATGAAATTATAAACGAAGCATCAATCAGGTTCACTATATTACATAAACAAAACAGCACAAACAAAAATGAGTCGTGGGCCAGTTTAAAAAAAAAACTTCGTATTAGTAGTAGCCCTAGAAGTTATATTTATTCGTACGACTTTGAGATATGTCAATATTGTCCCTTAATTAATTTGTCATGTATGGAACAGGCCCAGAGGAATAACTATCGGCCCAGCAGACCTTGCCGTGCAGGAGGGTCCACAGGCTCCGGGAGGCCCACAAAGAGCGAGAGAAAGATGGAAAAAGGGGCTATTTTCGATTTTGAGGGAGGGCCAACGGGATGTTTTTCTAGTGGGCACAAATATTAATGCTTACAATCCCCTCCCGAAAAAGATCTAAGTTACGGCGGTGGGCTGTATTGATGTTCAATTCACCATACGAATGCAGATCAGTCGTTTCTTCAGAAAAATATTCCGGGGTGCACTGCTGGTGGTATTCTATTTATTTTTATGTTATAGACGTATTTCCGAATTCCCTTCAGAGAAAAACGTAACACATAATACGATCTAGACTTTCAATAGTTCAACGTTCTCTGTTCTACCGGCTTCCTAAACTAAGGCTAGTTTTAGACGAAAGCATTTATCGTAGCATTTCTCGTAGCAGATGTGCTGCCAAAAATCTCGTATAATATTCTATGGCATCAAAGGTATATTGTGCTTTTACACGGTAGCATTTTGATAAGCATTTTGTCGTGACGTAGCAAACAAATCACTGGAGAAGAACGCAATTATGACTCCAAAACTAAAAACAGATATTTCAGTCACTATTTCTTAAAGCCCTTTTTCGCATATGCTTATTATGATAGAAAGGACTTTTAACGGTGCAGTTGTACTATACAGATCCATAGATTATAAAATTTACAGGAGAAATTTCTAATATTTTAATAGAGTAGTGTATAAGTAATGGAAGTATGGTGTGCACTTACATCTGTGATGCGTATTTACGTGGAAATATAGAAATTAAAGTAGAACCCGAATTGCACGTAATCTTGAATAAGCTGCCATGAAATTTTGGCAAGTCTATAATTTCCCATTTTGTATCAAGAACAGAACCCAACCAACCGTTTCGGGGCTTCTTACTCGTTCCTAATACTACTACTACTAGTACTACTACTACTACCACTACTACTCCTACTCCTACTTCAACTACTACTACTATCCGTTCCTACTCCTATTCCTACTACTACTACTACTCTTACTATTACTACACCTACTCCTACTGTTACAATTACTAAGTACTCTTACTACTACTTACTCCTCCTCCTACTACTACTACTACTTACTCCTCCTCCTCCTAATACTACTACTACTACTACATATACTATGGATCCGTATAGTAAAACTACACCTTGCCAGTTGTCTTGCAGAAGACCTGTTAAAGTGAACCTGCACCGGAGAATGCAAGAGCACACCTCAGAAATGATTGCTGAAGATACAATAAATGAAACGAGAAAGTTTTTTTTTTATATATAATTAATTTCTGTGTAGATCCGTATAGTGAAACTGCACGCTTTGAACGTTGTACAAATAAGGATGTTCCTCATATTTTTTAATCAACGTAATAATAGTATTCCTAAACTCATTTTTCTTTACTACAAGTCAATTTTCGCTACCTTTTAACATACCACGGCGCTGCAATCGGAGCAGAAATGCTGGGGAAAATGCTACGAAATAGAGCAGGTTCTATCGACAAGAAATGCCATAGGATATGCCATGGCATGGGAAATGCTATAGCATTTGCTACTTTACACGGTAGGATATCGATGATACGATTTTTGCTACGAGAAATGTTACAATAAATGCTTCCGTCTAAAACTAGCCTAATACAACGAGATGTCGCATACACCCATTGACTTATTTAATACTGAATCTGCATATAACTCTACACTACGACGTCATTTTAGTTGATAAAGTTTAGTCAGCTATTGCCTAGCTTTCTTGTCATTATCTACAAGTTGTTATTTTTATTGTTATTGCTATATTATTATTATTATTATTTATTATTATTATTATTATTACTAATAGTAATAATGATAATAATAATAAATGTTCGAACAAGTCGTTATTGTTATTTAAAATACTTTAATAAAGTTATTTATTCATTTAACTTAAATTTGTAAACTTATCTACTGCATTCAATATCTACTGCACTTCGGTGCGGAATGTCCAGGGTTAGACTCCCGTGGGAGTACAGTCCCCTTGTGTTTACCATATATTGAGGACTTCATTCACGAAAATAGCAGTATGAGATCTAAATTCAGAAATAATAACACCTGAGAGCCGATGTGCTAACCAATCATTAGACTTACGAAGTTGAAGTTCTCCACCTGGCGAGCCATATATCCCCATGAGCTATAGAGCCGGTGTAAAGTTTTTATTACTTTTATGAAATGACTGTTTGTTCCCTAAGTATTTACTGTTTCAGTTTGATCGTTCAGATATCCAGTCACCTATGTAAGTCTAAATAATACTACGTATCTATATTGTATTATTAACAGGAATAGACTATATTATAAATAATAGATATGATTTCAATACAAGTACTTGAAAGCACAACGAAAAGCCGGGTTTCCTCAGCGGTATAGCGCTCATTTCAGTTGCGTGGGATACCTGGATGGATCCTAACTCGCGCCAGGCTCTGCTTGTGGTATACCAATACTGTGGGGGGGTTTCTCGGGGTCCTCCCGTTTCCTTCCACGTCCTTAACCTTCCTCATCGTGACCGTCTTCCTTAGCCTTGGCGGGTATTCGTAGATCGTTAACTTATAAGATGAAAACACAAGCACAGTAATACGATTGATTGGCTGATTTAAGTTTAACTTCCCTTTTCAAGAGCGACGCTATGAGACGTGGAATTCTAAACACCGTAATCGTTCGAGATATTGTAAGTCTAACGTGCTAGCCACTAGACCAGCGGGGAGAGCCACAATAATACGAGTATTGAATGATTGTGGTAATGTATTTATAAACCTAAAATATAGTTTGCAATAACGTATCTTACGCATCGGCGCAAAACTGTCTTCAACATCGGGGGGAACAAGTAAGAACGTTTCTTTTCTTTTATTGTTAAGCGATGCTCAAAATATTTGTGAAGTTGAAAACCAGTTTTGTGGAAGATCAGGGAGCAGAGGTGCCTTCAACATTGGGAGGCGGGCAGATTTAAGGCTTATTCTGGAGGGACACCAATTTCATCTCACTTTCCTTTGTGGGAATCGGACACAAATCACATGTTTTTCGCAAAAAAGACATTTCAAATCGGTTTATTGGGGGACAGTGACCCAGTCCCAAGATTGGAGGGGACATGTCCCCCTTATCCCTCCGGGATTTGCGCCAGTGATCTTACGTCAGAGAATAATTAAACTTCTCTTCACTTTTTGTTTCCGTGTGTAACGTGAGTTGGACATTTGTTATCCAGGTGAAAGCCATGTATGAGTCCCAATAACGCATCCCAGAATTTTAAAGGAGGTCCATTAAGTTTAATTATTGTCAATAAAGATTGGAATATACTCGCCAACATACGGTTTCTGTCGGAATTTTTAATATTATCAGCCTCACTGAATCCACATTCACAGGCAGCAATTGATAATGGCACTGAGCGAACTTTGGCGTTAATGTTTTAAGAACTGGAAAGTCATTTACCAACGTAGAAATTGACTTGTACTCTTTTCATTCTGATACTGCAAAAATTCCAACAGTTGAGCTGCTTTATATATGTCTACGTTACCGTGTGAACAACTCAAGCTATTACGATCTTTATTTTCAAACACTAAAAAGCATTTAGTACATTATTTGAAGGAAATATGCTTTCCACTTTGTCTACTAAACTCTGGCCCCTTATTTGATCAAACTCACTATTATCACTCCCTGTGTCAGATGGTTTTAGCATTGCACTAAATGCTTTCCTTTACAAAGACTGAGGTAGACATAATCTTTAACATGCATTTCTCTCAGAGCTTGGATTGTGGATTGAATTTATTTTCTCTATTTCATTGTATGAAACTGACTCCTTTTGCATCCTTTTACTAATAATAGACAGAATGGACGCAATATCCAGAAGGATACCTAGGAATAGAATGTTTTTTTTTCCTCCGAAAGTTCTTTTTTCAAATACCACAAAGTTTAGAGCAGTCTTTATGTAATGGTCAATATTTTCACGCTTCGAAAGTAGAAATTACATTGTACAAGAAAAATCTGTCAAGACTGTCAGTAATGCGTCCCTCTCATTTGAAATCCTACCTATGTAAAACATATTTCTTTTTATTTTTAGCAGTCTTGCAGCATCTGTGACTAATGCGATACAAAACTTGACAGACAATTTCGATTTCGGTGTTTCTTTTTTTCTGACAGAAAACATAACTGGTTTGTTTCACTTCCAGTGGCATAAGAATGCACTCCACTATCAGTTTAGAATGCAGTGTAAAGCAAAAAGAAAAGAATCTTGATAGTAAAACATAATTGTGTCTGATAAGGAGAAAAATGCACAGTTTACAGTTTGTATTGTGTATGATTATTTCATGGCAAATATACGTACGTAATAGAAAATCACAAGTATTTGTTTTATTACGTTATTGCAGTTAAAAAAACGATATTTCTCTTTTCATGGAAACATTAAGTCTGCCATATCTCCCGTAAAAACGGGACGTACCGATTTTGGATCCAAGTGTCCCGCTTCCCCGTAAATTTAGTCGGGACAGGCAAATATTCCGCTATTTAGTTTCTGCTCTCAATCAGTGTTTCAGTGATGAAGAGTAAGGATTGTGGTTGTGGTATCCACACAGACACCTGAATAGTTTTAAAACTAGTATACGATAAATTGAAAAGCAGCACGCATATATTGCTGAAGCTTTAGTATGTTCTGAACTTCCCACAATAAAGGTGAAAAATAGGTAACATCATAATTTATTGTGTTTAAAATTTAAATCTCTATTGAAGGACGTATATGGATCTGACGAACCACCTAAAGATAGTTTTTATTCTTATGTCAACACTTTCTACAGCGTATCGTATGATTATCTAATTTCATGGTGAAATCAGTTTTCAGATCTTGGAACATTAACATGATGTATTTTGAAATCAGAGTTTGAATGGCCAAGATCAAATATTGAAGCAAGTCTCGATAATTAATAGAAAACGTAGATAGTATGGAAATTGATAGTACAATACTCTTTAACAAGTTTTCTATTAAAGGTATTGTAGCAGAAGAGTTATATAAGTGGATTAGCTCAAATGTCAAAGCACACGATTGATAGGTGGCTGTGTTCAGTATTCCCAAGGAAAGATTTATAAATGTAACAGTCCTCCCAAATAGTGTCGATTTTTTTCTCTGCATTCTACAGTCAAATGCAGGAAAAAAAAAAAGGATTTTGTTCTAAACTGAACCACTTCTCGTCAAGTGAGAAAACAAATATTTTAGAATCCACCACAGCAAATGCTTTAATTCTGAAGCAAAACTTGCACTTTGCATGCACTAAAATATATGATCAATTGCTCAGCAATAAAAATCTATGAAGGGGTCTACTCTAGTGATAAATACAAGTACGATGAAGGATTCCTTGTTTGTTATATAAGCAATATGTGCTTAAAAAATCATTTCACATACAATTGAAACTTCCATGTTACTTTCACTCTTCTTAGTAAATTACATCGGAAAATGATACGTTATCAAAATTGATATTCTTATATTTCTTGATTGTTGTCATGAATATTTGATACAACAAGATCTCACGTTCAGTGTTTAAGAAAGTAAAATTATATTTCGTACAATATGTGAATAGAATTCCATGTACTAGACTTTATTTTCTTTCTGTGTATACTCTATTTTTACTTTTCCTTATTTATTTTTGTAATAACAACACTTAACTTTGTTGCGTCATTGTAGAATGCACATGATTGTGTCTATGTGGGACATTGAAGGTGTATGTATTTCTTTCGTCTGCTAAATTCTTCAGTAACATATTATTTGGATAGCATATCCAGATGAAGAAATCTCACATAATATTTCATAGGAGTTCCGCAGAAGTATAAAGTTTCCGAGAACAGTACAGATTATTCGTTACTTCCTTGTATCTGTTTCAAATAATGCAGTCAAAATGTTTCCAAAAAATGTAGTGTTGAAAAATTGAGGAGAGGGGTCAAAGATGTCCCGTATTCTTCTGGAGAAAAATATGGTAGGCTTAATTTTGATCCATGTTGCTCTTTTCCTAGTTTTGCCTCTGTATTCTTCTGTAGCTGTATTCCAAATTTTCGAACTTTTAAAAATATCTCCGATAAATAATTCTACATCGAATTATTCAGCCACGCTTGCTGGAGCCAGATTGTCGCTCACCTGCATTCAACAATGACAGCCTGTGTACCATCAAGCGCAAAAATCTGCAGCAGTGCGATAATGGAGCGAACATTTGTGTCCTTCTTTGACCATTATCTCTCATGTGTATCGCACAAAGCTACTTAATGTTCCCTCTAATGACTTACCCATTGTGTTGAGCTCAAGGTTCGGAATTTAAATCTTTCCTTGAGCAAGAAATTGTGGAAAAGTTAATATTTCTGGATATTATACCTAAGTTACGCTTATTCTAAAAGGAAATGAAATTGACTTCATGAACCTCCCCCTTCCTTCCTTGACAAAACTCTTACATTCTAGTACAATAATTCTGCACGACACATACTGAAATTATGGTTGAGCACAGTGTGAGTAACTGGAAGCTAGTGCAGTTTTTGATGGACCATAGCATGGTAGAAAATCACACAATATATCTCAAACAATTGGCCACCCTATTATAAAAAATTACAAATAAGGACCTCGATGTTTTATTTTCGTGTAATGTTATTGCCTGCGATGGGCTATTGGACAAACAAAGGACACATACATTTTTAGAGGGTCGGCTGCTTTTCACACAATAAATGATAGTTTTATTATGTTTGACTTATATTACAGTACAGTGTGTGTTTTGTTGTTGTTTTCATATAAATGAAACTTATTTCAAGTAAAAATTACAACTAATAAATAAGGTTTTACCTTTCTTTTTTTCTAACTAAAGTTGATCTAATGCAAAGAAAACAGGTCTTCTAACTCTACTATTATTGTTTGCTAGACACAATGAAAGTTCTGTTTTCAGTTGAATTGGATCTACAATGTTGCTAACTCTTCAAAAAATAACGTTGCCTATTCTTACTGTTTAAAATTAACAATCATAAAAAAGAACTAGCCTATAACTAAAATTTAGTGGGAAAAGCGCTAAATTGGAAAACAGAATATACTTGCATACCCAGAACCTCAAAGAAGAAAGCTTGAGCCACATAGCAAATGTATGGGTAATACAATTTTTTGACATCAGATTAGTTATGATACTGATGTATAGAATGTCATATACAGGATGCTTTAAGATTATAGGAGTTTGAGTAGGGAGCCTTGATGACAATCAGGGGGGCAGGAGTAGTCACCAGGTGCGCTCGCCTCCTTGCCCCTCTGGCGTCGTTCCTCCTGCAAGTTGCAGTTATAATGATTTAAACCCTTCGGTTCCTACGTCTACATTTGTGTAAGCACATTAACCTTCCGTGGTCACTTTGGGGTCTGACAGACCCCAGATGAATTATTTTTTATTCTGAATTTTTTCTGTTGTTTTTTTTTTTGAAAAGTTTTCCATCCAAGTAAATTCAATTGGTAACACTGCCTGTTATGGCTGGTAAACTGCGTCCATTGTGAGCTTTGTGCTATACAAGACGCTTGTAAAGAGTGTTTGGGATCCAACGCACCCCAGTGTGACCGGCGCGTAAACGTTTCCTTCTTTTATTCGCTTTTTAATTCCACTTGTTTTCCTTTATTTTTGATATTTCTATTCATGAAATATGGCTCAGAGTAAGTTTAAAAAAGATGAAATACTTGAACTTTCGCTTGACAATAATGACAGTGGTATACAAGATTTTCGTATTTTTTTGAATTACAAGGGCCAAAGCGTTGACCTCTTCAGGACCAATTGCTCGAATGCTGAGCCAGCAATTTAAACCTCCGTAGTTCGGCTCCTCATTAACGTAGAAGGATTATTTAGGTGTCTGTCTCTTCAGGAAGGATAAACCTTTCGAATGGTGTGCGTTTCATTCACATAAAGGTCTCATTACAAAAAGGTAGGAGGGCAAATTGAATGCTTTTGTTCCCCTCTCCCTTAACCTCTCTCCCCAAAGGGGCTACAAGCATAAAAAGTGGCATCAAGAAAGATAAATGAACATACTAACTAGTGATACCATGTGTATAGCCATTGGGCTTGCGAGTAAGAATCAGAGACATATTGAATTTACTCTTTTTTTCAGTATATATTTTTATAAAAGTAAAACATATTACCTGAAAATTTTGGGACGCTGCCAACACTATTATTTGCAATACGCCAAAGAATAATATCACATGTACGCCAGACATTCGGAACAATCATATAAAACATGAAAAGATGAAGATACAATAGCAAGGGATAAAAAATTCGGAACAACGTACCTATAAGAATCATCCTGTATATATTTATATATTGTCGTCTACCCTGACTTTGGCAGCCCTAGCAACGTCCGTAATTGTCACAGAGATAAGAAGAATACCTCGTTGAAAACTTTATGGGATACAGATTCTAACGAGGTAACTTTTGTGCGTCCCGTGCCCAACCCGTAAATGAAGAAGAATGTAAAACTCGGAAAAAATACACTTTTTCGAAGTTTGTACAGCTATGGCAACACCAGGGTCCGAAATCCCGGTGGACAGGGTGAATTTCCCCCTACCAAATTTGTTATGCTTGCATTTTCCACCACCAAAATCTGTAAGGGGGACACCTTAATATTAGACTAGAGGGAGAGATGGAAAACAAATTTCATAAATGAAAAAAAAATTTAAAAAATATTATCATGGTCACAGCTTCTAAAATAAATCTGTAGTTTATCTATGAAACAGATTTAACTGTCTTATAGGCTGTAAGGGGTTTCTTGCTTGCAATTAAGGTATACACATAAAACTGTGGCAACTGTGGCTAGGTTTATTGCTGATCAGTTGCGCGCAGAATTGGTAAAACTTCTCAAACAAACAGATTGTTTTTCAATTTCAGTGAACGAATCCACACACAGGTTTGCAGATAAGCACTTGCTGTTATATGTGGCATATGTGGGTGAAGGAAATAATCCTTATTTTATTTATTTATTTATAAATTGGTGCCATTTGAAAATGCCGATGCAAAATTCTTGAAAAGAAAATTACTCAAGTATTTTCCGAAGGTAGCATAGATTTTTTAAATCTTAAAGAAACGTTTGTTGGATTTGCTTCGCAGGGGCTGAAACGTTCACCGGGAGAAATGAAGGGTTGCCGCTCGAATTAGAAGAAGTGTCCTAAAAATGCGCGTTGTGAAGAGTAATATAGCATCTTAGTAACGTGTTACGGAGGGGGTAAATCAAGATGGTCCATACCCACCTGAGTGTCTGTGAATTTACTTCGTCTTTCATCCAGGATTTGACCCATAATACAACATAGTATACTATGGAACTATCTGTTAGTGGAGGTTTAATTA
This sequence comes from Thermobia domestica, assembly GCF_964235325.1. Taxonomy (NCBI): domain Eukaryota; kingdom Metazoa; phylum Arthropoda; class Insecta; order Zygentoma; family Lepismatidae; genus Thermobia; species Thermobia domestica. The sequence continues at coordinate 267,155,259 of NC_137460.1, read as the reverse complement.
TATATATGTATCATGGGCGTCTAGGGATATTTCTACCGGGGGCATCTTCAGAACTTTAAATAAAAACAGCGGTTGGTTTTGCCTTCATCGAAACAATCGCTACATTTTGAAGAACTTTGAGAGGAAACATATTGGCATATCTCTTCCCGTTTGACAGCTACAGCTCATGAATAGGTTAATACGATGTTTTACGCACGTGCAACTCAAAAAGTAAACAATCGAAATGAAATATAATCTTTAAACTTTGCGTCCCACTGTTATTCCGGCTAGGCTAAAGGAGACGGTGATAATGAGAAATGAATGGAATGCTAGAATCAAGAAAACTGGGTAAAACGGGAGGACTCCGAGAAAACCCACTCCCACGATGTTTGTCCACCACAATGTTCATTCGGTGCGAGCTGGGATTGAACCAGAGGTGTTTAAATAATTGAAATCACAGCAAAGCACAAAAGTGCATATATGGAAACCAAATACAATTTTCAAAATCAGTGATTTCTCGGACATACCTCTATTGAGTGGCAAGTTCATAATGCCAAATAGTAACAAGGTTCGATTTTGCTTGAGTTGAAAGAAGTGCTGAATATTCAACCACGTTCTTAGGCAACAGTTAATGACAGTTGGTAACATGGCTGCTACGTAAGCTGAGTTGCTGGGAAAGAAAGATGATATGTAATGAGGTGACAGGAACAACTGTAGTATGGATCGCAAGCTCATACTGATGGTGAGACATATCGTAAGTAGAACTTAACTAAATTCATGACGAAAGCAAATTCGGAAACAACGTTGGCAGGATGTTATGCAACGGAAGGAAGATGTACAGAATAGCGAATTCGTTAATGAAGTAGAGAATTCCGAAGTAACGAAGTTAATGATGAGAGACGATAGCGTCCAGGGCCTACATTTTGCAGCTATCATTCAAACAATTGCTTGGTCTCAATGAGGAAAAACCCTGGAAACACCCAGGAGAACGATCTCGTTACGTTCAGGCGAGCCTGGGATCAATCCCAGTTGACTATCATACACGACAAATGCCGAGTGGGTACCTAGAAATAAATGAACCACATTCCAATACATTTTGCGTATAAAACCTGCGCCTAAACCGAAGATAGTCCACGATCACCAATGAAGTCGACGCTCGACGATCTTTTGTATATCCAAGATGAGATCCCTTACAAATACATAGCATGTTCTAATGCCACTTTGTGATGGTTTCGAGCAGCACATTCATAAACTGTCCCAATGGTCGTGTGTTATTACTATTCTGAATCCAGTAGCTAACGCGTACTTTATCTTCCTGAATACGCATTATGTGTTGCTTTGGACATGCAGTTGCTGGTTTCACATACAGAGGGCGATGACATGACACACATACAACCAGACACCAGACGTAGGCTGGTATGATATACACCCAGAATATGGAACCAAATACCAGAGTGAGTAACTGCTAGTGATGGGTAAATTCCCGGGAAGATATTTTTCGGGAATATTCCCTGGGAATATTCCCGGGAAGATTCTCAAAATGGGAATTTATCCGGGAATTTATGATCAATCAGAAAGAAAATTGCATTCTATTACTATATTATGATTTCAAAGTTGAATTAATTTTTATATCACAGCATATTATTACTTTTGTCCACAGAGGATTCTTTAAAATCTATATATTCTGAACGGTACTATGTTACTTTACTAACACTTTATTATATTTAGAGAGTACGCATAAATGTATATTTATTTACAATGTGTTCTATGAATTAAATATGTGTGAAAAAATTATATAGTAAATTATATAGTAACAGTTTAAATTTATATGTAAGTGGATTTGTTCAACTTGACTCTATTACTAATATTATAAACACATTAAATTTATAAATGTTATAAACCAATTAGATTGGGTAAATGCTACAAGATACATGTCTCACCAATTTATCGACATTTGCCCATACATATTTATGGTCACAAAATTTGCAAGATACTTACTTATCTTTATATTTTAGCACGTAGCATTGCCATACACGACCTTTCATTCTACCTATTTCTCGAAATTCCATATGTTAATTCACATGTAAATGAAGTTCGAGTACCTCTTCAGAAATTCGAGTCAGAGAGAGGAGACAGATCGACGTCTATTACTAATGGTGGTTCAGGGTTTATTAATAGTACTTCATCTCTATTTCTACATAATTCTAAATTACTTTACAAAATTGTTCCTTTTCATCATTTGTAAATTAGTACTTTGCTAATTTTGGATGTTCTTTAGCATTGGGGGCAAGCTTTTGCACCTACTTTTTTGCGATATTATATTCCGATGCGGTTGTTTTATGGTTTCACACGTTAAATTACGTTACCAACATTAAATTCAGACAGCATTGCAGAGTGAGCGTTAGCGAATGAAGGCGGGTTAGAGCCCCGCACGACACGTTGTTTTCTATCTTCGTTACCAACAATTCACTTTCTTTTCTCACATAAATCACTTCCACTTACCTTTCCGTTCTTTATAAATCCCCGAATGCCTTTTAAAAAAAATATGTTCGATACTTTCTTGACTACTTGAACACCACTATCAACGCATTTCTTCCGTAAATCACCCTACTTTTTGCTAGTTTTGGCCTCCAATACTAAACAATTACCCTACATTTTAGTGCAAATGGAAATGAAACTTAAAAAATCACATTCTTAGTTATATAAAGTACCGTCAAATAATTTTAAATTTTTTAACCTCCAAATTCTTTAAAACCTAGAAGTAAATCATAATATATTAAAATAAAGTAATTAGTCATATGGTTCTTATAATTTGAAAGATAAAGTAATGAAATGGAAATAAATTCCTTCCCGGGAATTTATAGGCCAGGGAAAAAACCCGGGAATATTCCCATTTTTAAATTCCTTCCCACCGGGAATATTCTCACTGCCCATCATTAGTAACTGCACAGAGAGTTAAATGGATCCTTGTACTAAAAAAATGCTCAACTGAATTAAGCTCAACTGCCCCTGTATATTACAAACTAGTTATGTGACGTGGACCGCATCTCCACAGCAGTTTAGAGCGCTTGTATTGTGTTGATGATTGAGTGATTTTAGTAGAAACTGTCCGTAGTAAATAAAAACGTTCTCGCCATATAAGAATTTGGAGGCATTCCAAATGTTAATGATTTTATGGGTTTGTCGGGAAAATTATATTGCTATATCTCGATTATACGCTTCACGCTGTCCAGATCGTCAAACTATTATTTCCTACAATATTTTGCGGAGATTAATTAGCAATACGATTGCGGCAGACAGCAAACATTGGTCGCAGCTATGGCGTCCGGAGAGGAGTCGTACATGTACTTGCAGCTGTTGCAGATAATCCATATGTATGTTAGCCGCAGACCGCACGAGAACGTAGGATTAGTCAAGAACTGTGGAACTACAATTTGAATCCGTACTACCACTCTCTGTCTCTCTGCATCTGGAACTACCTGATGCTGACTGCAATTTAAGAGTTGCGTTCTGCAGCTGAGTAGCCAACCAATTTTGAGAACATCCGAATTTCGTAGCGTTCGTTTTGTCCTGGGGAAGCTACATTCTGCAGTGATGGCAACGTGAATCTCCACAATACACATTACTAGTAAGCGCATATTTCACACTGGATCCAAGAAGCCAATCGGAAACAGCGATGGAGCATTAGTGTGTAGGGCAGCATTCTAGGGACTCAAGTGATTGAGCTAAGATGTTTTGACGATCTTTTGGCAGGAACAATATTTCGTCACTTCTAGCGCCACCTCTATTGGAAAATGTTAATCTCCATATATGTCAGATGATGGGGTTTCAATTAGATGGCTGCCCAGCAAATACTGCTGCTATCTGTACGGAAGCGTTAAATGCTTTATTTCTGAAACGCTGGATCGGGAGAGGTTCCCATCCACGGTCTCGTCCGAGATCTCCCGATCTTACGTATATAGACTATTCTTTTCTGGGGCTGAATTAAGGAGTTTGTTCATGTCAATAGACTAACTACAATTTGCAACATGAAACAACGCATTAAAACACATTCTGGAACATCAACATGGCCGAGCTTGAAGTTGTAGATCACAATTATGTGCAGCGAATAAATCGCTGTATTGCTGTTCGTGATCATCACTTTGAGGATTTCTGAAGCCAAGGGTGCATCGACTACACTCAACAGAAGCTAAGACTATCCTTTAGCTCTTTGCTCATCTTTCAGAAACTGTTCTATTGCAAATAATCACAGACCCTCATGGTTTGTTCAATTCTTTGGCAACAACAGATTCATAACTTTTATCTTCATTTCGACCACATGCTTTCTATTTCATTTTGTTCTGGCATCGTAAATCTGATTTCATCATTTTGCTCATCAACTAATTTGTAAGTTTCTGTAGAGCCATATGACACCAACTCTCGTAAACTACTGCCTACCAAGGTTGTTCAATATTTAGTGCTTCTCTCGACACTAGCAAAATTGATCCTTGTTTCTATTTGGCATTATGAAGTTGGTCATCCCGCAATAGAGATATGCGTGATACGCCACTCTTTTCGAAAATTGCACAGTTTGTTTCTGCATATGCACTTTTATACTTCGCTGTAGTTTCAAACAATTATTTAGCATTCCTTTTGAGTTGCACCATGCGTATACCCTCACATAGACATATTAAAGAGCTCATGCAGTTACCAAACGATGAGAGATACGGCAAAGTGTTTCCTCTGAAAGTTTTTCAAAATGAGCGGTTGTTTCAATGAAGGCAAAATCAACCGCTGTTTTCATTTAAAATTCTAAAGTTGCTCTCCGGTAGAGGCACTCCCGACACGCACATGGTTTCAGAAGTATCACCAAGTGATTTGGCACATACACTTAGGTTTTAACATTTTTTGTTTCAAAGATGTCTGTGAATTAGTAGCTGCGTTAAGACCCTGTTACGGATTTCATGAATTATCCTTATGTAATATACAGCTAATCCTTCACTAACGGATGCTTCCATAAAATAGACAGATGTCTTGAGTTGAGTTGATTTTAAGTTTAACGTCCCGTTCAGCAGCGAGGAATCCAAACCACATGAGCTCATGTCGGGTATCGAACTCGGGTCTCCCACGCGAAAGGCGCTCTGGACAGATTTCTTGCTCCGGTAAAAAATGTACTATGCATTATTGTATACATCGATATAGTTAAGACATCGTTATGACAAAAATTTCGTTATGCAAGAGTTTGAACAACGAACTTATGTTCTGGGTAAGATTTGGGCGCCTAACATTTAGTCCGGCGAGGTTCTTCCGACGGGATATTTTGATCTGTGACAGTTCAGCTACGCTAGATTGTGGCTGCGAGTTTTGTATCCAAACCATGAGCGGTGCAGAAAGTGAGAATTACAGAACACCGGATTGTTTGTTATTTGGCCTTCCCGTCTGCAATATTCCAGCATATAATCGTTAGTCTACAGTAATTTAAAACTTACAAGGATCTAGCCAGGGCCAGAGGTCATAGGCCCCCAATTTTATTTTGAATTGCATACCTATCGTAGTCTGGGGCCTCATTGACCCCCAGTTTTTACCTTCTAGATTCGCAACGGATACAAGGATGTTTCAAGATAAATTGTCCACCCTGTTGTAGGATATGGGAATAGGGCACAAAGTGCTTAAAAATAAGAAGCAAGCTGTTACGGTAGCTAAGAGATATAGTATGTGGAAATAGAGTTAGATTATGATGGAACTTAGAATATAATGGAAGTTAGAACATAATAGGAGTCAGATTATATTGGAAGTCAGAGTATAATGATATAGATTGATGTGTAAGAAGATTAATGTACTTGTGAAGTAAGATTGATATAGATAGCTGTGTTATATAAAGGCAAAGATTAAAGTAAAGATACAGAAGAAGTTAAGTGTGTATCTTTGTTGATTTAAGTAAACTAACATTGGCGCAGTCGAATTAGAAGAAAGCTACGTTCCTACAATGGCACAGTTTAATTTAAAGGACTCTACACTCTTATCCTCATGGGAAAAACTCAAGAATTGCCTACACACAGATGTTAAAAGATGGATTGCATACGAATTAAACCAGAGAGATCAACAGCTGGCTCAGTTAAAGGAAGAAATTTCTTTTTTAAAACGTCAACTTCAATACAAGCATACTGATCCTGCGGTACCACTGAAAAATAATTGGCAATCAACAACGCCAGCAAGCATAGGTGGACTTTCCAAGGTCTGTAAAAGATGTCTGCGTTTTCACAATGGTAAGATTTGCTCTGCTAAAACCAAGAGATGTTATCGATGCCTGTTTTTAGGACACATTGCTAAGGCATGTCTTGCAAAACGATTAAATTTCAAGTTCAAATTGGAACGCAATATCAAGAACACTGACGTTCCTGTGTCAAAGGCATCGCACAATCAACTGACTAATGAACGCATGCTAATTGAAAATCAGGATGAGACAGACACTATTCTTCCAGTAAAAGAAAAGGAGAGAAGGTGCAAGGAAGATACAAATGAGTCAGACTCAACCCATGCATTTACGTCAGATTGCATAGAAGGAAATCAAGCTAGATACCCCCTCATTGGAAGCATAGAAACTACTCCAGTACCTTTAGCAAAGAAATTGAAACAAGTAATCGCTAAGTGGGTTGTCAACAGCAGAAGAAGATGGGAAAGAAGAAGGAATACTACGAGTGATACTACTCTGCAGCAGTCCGGGGATAACAGACGCTCTTCAGTGACAAACATTACAGTAATGACCAATCAAGTACGGGAGCAAGAACAAATTATTCCGCTACTCATGGAAAATCCAGCGCAGATCGATTTTATGAAGGCCAAAACTTATAAGCGAAAGAAAAGGGGAAGATATAGGGATTGCCAGAAAATGAATTGGTTTTGGAGTTCTAGATTGAAGTAGGATATTCGTTGTTATGTTTTGGGTTTGGTTAGTGTATGGTTTGATTTATGTAAAGGGGGGAGAAGTGTAGGATATGGGAATAGGGCACAAAGTGCTTAAAAATAAGAAACAAGCTGTTACGGTAGCTAAGAGATATAGTATGTGGAAATAGAGTTAGATTATGATGGAACTTAGAATATAATGGAAGTTAGAACATAATAGGAGTCAGATTATATTGGAAGTCAGAGTATAATGATATAGATTGATGTGTAAGAAGATTAATGTACTTGTGAAGTAAGATTGATATAGATAGCTGTGTTATATAAAGGCAAAGATTGAAGTAAAGATACAGAAGAAGTGTGTATCTTTGTTGATTTAAGTAAACTAACACCTGTATACATAATATTGTTGCCATTCCATTTTTATGTTTTGTGTTATTTATTATGGTGTATATTAGTCTATGCTGCTTCTCTGCTATTTTCGTTGTAGTGATCATTATCTAGTGCGTTTATATCTTAAAAATCTTGTAGCACAGTTTACTTATGTTTTTCATTGAGAACAACGCTATGCAGTCAGAAATGAAATTGCATATACATATATAGGTTTTATTCTATAGTTACGACAACTACTGATTTGTTTGAAGATAACGAAGACGGCCTTCAATGTCAGATAGAGAAACACGATGTCAAATACTATGCTAACCTGCAGGGCTGGTTTCGAAAAGTCTCCATTGTTCTTGATAAGGCTTCCTGTAGTAGATGCAGTAAATGAACGGAACAGTGTATCGGCATTAATAATTTAGATCATAAGCATAAAACATAGTGTAAACTAGTATATTGATGAAATATATTGACCTTTTAATTGTTGAAAGTAATTCTTTATTAATCATTGCACTCCACCGTTATCAACAAAATCATGAAAGGAAAAAGGAAATACATGTGACGAGCTGAAGGGCAAGAGATATTGTAGCTGCAGTTGTAGTTTAGTACAGTCAACAAGTCCGCACTAGCTGATTGCAACCAGAGTTCGTACACTTCTTTTGAGGAGGCGGAGGTGAATTCAGGAGATGGACACGTTCATTTAGACAACCCCCCACCTTTTCAGACTCAATCAGAAATGGTCTCAATCGTTTGTACATCGTTTGTACAGAAATGTGCAGGCGTAATTTTCGTTTGTACACAATAAGGGGCGCCACCAGAACGAAAACAAAGTGCGGTCTGTCTAAATGGGAGCCCTCCCACAATATCGAATTCAACCAGAAACTCGCACTTGTTTCTACGTCTTTGTACAGAAATTTACAGGCGATATTTTCGTTTGTACACAATTAGGGGCGCGCCAAAACGATAACAAAGTATAGGCTGCCTAATTGGTAGCACCTCCCTACGTCCCATTCAAAAGAAAACTATCTCAATCGTTTATACATCGTTTGTACAGTAATGCGCAGGCGAAAGTTTTGTTTCTACGCAGGGCCGTCGACAGAATGAAAAGAAAGGGGAGCTGTCTAAGTGCTAGCCACACCATGTTCGATTGAACCACAAATTGTCGCGATCGTTTATACATCGTTTGTTCAGAAATGCTCAGGTAAAATTTTCGTTTGTACTAAACAATATACAGATGTGAGTATTTTTAATATTTGACCTAGAATTGAAGAAAAGGGGAGAGGATTTCAATTATTGTAATTATGTATATATCTCGGGATTGCTGAAAGTTAGAGATATGAAAGTTATATCGATTTCTCATTTCAAATGTTAAACCAGTGTATCGTGTTTTAACGTTTTTGATACTTAAACTAGAAAGTAAAAACGGATGGGGTGTTACAGCTGCGCATTACCGTTTTTGCTGTTTAGCGACCAACGTTAACTGGTTTGAATAACAGTTGTTGAGATTGGAAATGGTAGCATTTGCGAACTCCACTGTACTACTATGAGCAAAATAAATGACGCGTCTCATTATTTTGAAGTTTTTTGAAAATGTCTCCGTTTTGTTTATATGTTCGAAATTTTGGAAGGTTTCTCCAGAAGGAAACGTTAATAACAAACCCGTTTTTGATATTTGTGTTAGATATTAGCTTAAAATAAATAAATTAGAAGCAAAAAAACATTAAATCGACCGAAATTACGAGAATTACCAACTCTGCTAAAGTGGGAAATTTTCAAGAACGCGAGGGAATTCTGAAGTTCAACAAGAAGCAACGACATCTATGTCATTGAGAGAAATGTGGATTAGATCTACAATCGAATCTTTTAACGAAACATTTCTATGTCTTATTACGTGCATTATTTGCAAACTCAAAATATATGAATCTATGCCAAGTATTAACGTATAGATAGAGCAAATAGTTGAAATTACGTATGGAAAAGAACGAATTGGTAGCACGGTTGTAATGAAAAATCATTTTTAGCGTAGAACGGGTGCAGTTCACGTAAGAAAACAAATAGCTTAGTTAGTTAAAGCAATAAGCATGTATACCGCAGGTAGCTGGTTCGAACCCCATAGAAGTGCAATTGTCACTTTTATTACTATGGTTAATCTATTTATATTTTTATGTGGGAAAGAATCTAATTGCAACATATGTGTAAAACTCATGACGATACCAAAAAAGTGTCGTTGTCGCACTTCCATTAGTATCCCTAGATGTTTAGTTAAGGGAACGCTTTACAATATATTTGTTTTAAATTGAAATTGTTTTGAATTTACCACATGAGGTAAGTAGCCCGAAGGAGGAGAACTCAAGTAGCTGATATTCTACGTAAAAGCAACCTATTGTAGAATGATGCTGCTTCTTACCTTCAGCATATAATCTTTACGTTAGAGAGTCAGATGGAGAAAAATCCTGGTTTTTCCTCCCCTATGACCATCCATCTTAAACCTCTACATACCATGGTTCGTCTTACACAATTTCGGTGCTCCAAAGACATTCATACAATAATAATAATAATAATAATAATAATAATAATAATAATAATAATAATAATAATAATCCTAAATATGCCATCTTTATATAATGTAGTAACCTTAAACATCTTAGTTTAAATGGTTTCTTTAGTACTCGTAATAATTTGAGCAACCATGCGGGAGGCGTCACGACGTTTTATTTTGCCCCTCTCATTTCCGTACCCTCTCAACAGAAACTAATTTCTGATGCGCAGGGCGGATAAAGTGAATAAGAAGTATATTTATAACATCATTTCCCCCTTCATGATTGGAATATCACGTAGCATTTTTTATTCTACCATGATGGCCCTTTGTGGTTAGGGGTAGGTAACTAAAGAAATACCTAATATATGGAGCCCTTGATTGTAATATTACCGCTTCTTTATTTGTTCGAGAGAGCCCCTACGCAACGAAAATGACAAAAAGAATAGGAAAAGTGTCTATTGATTCTAGTCGTGGATCCAGCACGGACTCTTAGGAGGGGCGGTGAAGTGAAGGATTCTTTTGATGATGTGAAGCTATCACAAATTACCACTTAACTAAAATAAACATAATAGTGTGGTTAACCGGAACCCAGTCAGTTCAAATTTATGTAAAAGTTTAATTTGCCTTCATATCAAACTGTTTGTTCCAAATGACAATTTCAGTTCGAGTAGACAATGATCAAATCTCGGGGGACTCTGCAATGTAGGAAAATTAATGACGTCTATATCGTGATCCTGTTGGTGACATCACGAGTCATAACATAAATATAGCATAAAATAAACGCCAAATGCTGTCGGCTATCGTAGCTGAGTGAGCTAGCGCAACATGCTAGTAAGAAAAATTGGTTTTGGCGTGGGTTCAATTGGTTTTTTTCCTACTGTGCCTGCGCAAACCCTTGACGCTGATTGGCTGGCGCAGGTCACGTGACCCCGCCCCCTGTCACGCCCCCTTCACGATGATTGGCTGGCGCCGGACCCCGCCCCTTTGACGCTGATTGGCTGGCGCCGGACCCCGCCCCCTTGACGCTGATTGGCTGGCCCCGCCCACCATGAACCGTCCAACCACGGTCTTTTACGACCTACATTTTAGGAGTGCCGCGCTTATTGGCTGGCGCCGGACGAAACCCACTGGGCTCACGTGTGGGTTTTCGAACAGGCCACATACCATAGCAGATAATACATAAGATTCGTTCCCTTTTATAAGCACTTTTAACATAGCAGAAATTACATAGAGACTACGAACACATAGCAGATCGATAACACATTTTCCATCCACCTATTTAACATAGTACATATTACATAAGACTATATAACATAGCAGGGGTGTACTCGTTCTCTTTTATGAGTACATTTAAGGGGTGGGCTCGTTCCCTTTTATGAGCACTTTTAACATAGCAGAAATTACACAGAGACTACGTAACATAGCAGAGCAGATAATACATAAGATTACAAAACATAGTAGGGATGTATTCGTTCCCTTTTATGAGCACTTTTCCCATCCCATATTTTAACATTGCGGTGGAGACTACGAACACATAGCAGATCGATAACATAGCAGAGCTAATAAAAGAGCATGGCTTATTATCAACTCCTATTTTAACATTGCAGTGGAGACTACGAACACATAGCAGAGCATATAATACATAAGACTAAGTAACGCCCTGAACCGTCCAATGACCTCCATTTTAGGAGTGTATTTGTTCCCTTTTATGATCACTTTTTTTCACCCATTATTTTACCATAGCAGAGAATAATGGTGGTGTATTCGTCCTCCATTTTGTATTCAAGATGGGGGCCGTGCGCTCAGAGATATGGAGGCCAATTTTTGACCTACTGCGCATATGCGCAAACTGTTCCGATTCCGCCGGAGCAGATTACGCAGAGCCATAACACTATGACAACATAATAGAGCAGAGATTAAAAAATAACAACACCACACACACACACACACACACACACACACACACCCACACACACACACTTGATTGCTAATGCGCAGTAAAATTAAATTTCCAATTTATTACACATTGCACGCATTCACAGAAAAATTACAGTAGAGTACAGACTAAGAGCACATATCAGACTGTTCCAGTTGCAGTGCCAGTTCCGGTTCAGGAGCAGGCAACGTGCAAGGAGTAGGTCGTAAAAGACTATGACCAATTTTTCATTCTCTAAATAACATAGTATACACACTTGTTACCCCGGCTTCCGGTTCTGATTAAACACACACAAACACACACACTCGGTTGCGTATGCCAAACCCAATTTAGTAGAAATAACACGCATGCGCAGAAACATTTTCATTTCCGATTCGATACGCCCTTTGAACCGATTTGGATGAAACTCGGTATATGGGAGTTTTCGGACATGCTGATTAGGAATATTATATTTATTTTTACCTGGGTCTTATAGTTTATGTGGGATACGCCCTTTCTATGACAATTTTAACCGATTTAGATGAAATTCGATATATGGGAGTTTTCGGACATGCTGATTACGAATATTATATTTATTTTTACCTGGGTCTTATAGTTTATGTGGGATACGCCTTTCTATGACAATTGAAACCAATTTGGATGAAACTCGGAATATGGGGGTTTTCGACTATGCTGATTACGAATACCACACTTATTTTTACCTGGGTCTTACAGTTTATATGGGGAACGCTCTTCCTATGTTAATTTTAACCGATTTGGATGAAACTCCGCATATAGGGGATTTCGAACATGCTGATTACGAATATCATATATATTTTGACCTGGGTCTTATAGTTTATGTGAGATACGCCCTTTGTATGACACCTAAAACCCAATCACTCGTAAACGAAGCAACATATCCAGGTGGTGTTTCCACATTTAGCAATTGGTCTTCAACCACTGCAAGTTCCAAAAATAATGACCATCGAGGTCAAAGGTTAAATTACTTAAAACCTAATAACTCGAAAACGGCGACAAATAATGAGGTGGTGTTTCCACATTTAGTAATAGTTCGTCAACTGCTACAAGTTCCAAAAATAATGACCATCGAGGTCAAAGGTTAAAATACTTAAAACCTTTAACTCAAAACGGAGCCAAATATTGAGGTGGTGTTTCCACATTTAGTAATAGTTCATCAACTACTACAAGTTCCAAAAATAATGACCATCAAGGTCAAAGGTTAAAATACCTAAAACCTAATAACTCGAAAACGGAGCCAAATATTGAGGCGGTGTTTCCACATTTAGTAAGAGTTCATCAACTACTACAACTTCCAAAAATAATGACCATCGAGGTCAAAGGTCAAAATACTTAAAACCTAATAACTCGAAAACGGAGCCAAATATTGAGACGGTGTTTCCACATTTAGTAATAGTTCTTCAACTGCTACAAGTTCCAAAAATAATGACCATCGAGGTCAAAGGTTAAAATACTTAAAACCTAATAACTCAAAAACGGAGCCAAATATTGAGACGGTGTTTCCACATTTAGTAATAGTTCATCAACTACTATAAGTTCCAAAAATTATGACCATCGAGGTCAAAGATCAGAATACTTGAAACCTAATAATTTCAAAACGGAGCCAAACATTGAGACGGGGTTTCCACATTTAGTAATAGTTCATCAACTACTACAAGTTTCAAAAATAATGACCATCGAGGTCAAAGATCAAAATACTTAAAACCTAATAACTCGAAAACGGCACCAAATATTGAGGTGGTGTTTTCACATTTAGTAATAGTTCATCAACTACTACAAGTTCCAAAAATAATGAACATCGAGATCAAAGGTTAAAATACTTAAAACCTAATAACTCGAAAACGACGCCAAATATTGAGGTGGTGTTTTCACATTTAGTAATAGTTCGTCAACTGCTACAAGTTCCAAAAATAATGACCATCGAGGTCAAAGGTTAAAATACTTTAAACCTAATAAATCAAAAACGGAGCCAAATATTGAGACGGTGTTTCCACATTTAGTAATCGTTCATCAACTACTACAAGTTCCAAAAATAATGACCATCGAGGTCAAAGATCAAAATACTTAAAACCTAACAATTTAAAAACGGCACCAAATATTGAGGTGGTGTTTCCATATTTAGTAGTAGTTCATCAACTGCCACAAGTTCGAAAAATAATGACCATCAAGGTCAAAGGTGAAAATACTTAAAATGTAATAACTCGAAAACGGAGCCAAATATTGAGGTGGTGTTTCCACATTTAATAAAATAGTTCATCAACTACTACAAGTTCCAAAAATAATGACCATCGAGATCAAAAGTCAAAATACTAACAACCTCCTCACTTCGTGCCTGATTTGCATGGGGATTACGTTATTATTGAAGCTTGGAGATTGCTACTACTCACCATCTGAAATGAGTAGGTTTGAAGTGGGAGCAGAGAAAAACCACACAAATTGAGCTTTCATTTAAATATCTGTATTATTCAAAATTATCAAGTGTGAATGTATGTTGATGTTGAGTGAGTATAACACGTCAGATCACATATCGACAGCATCTAAGAAGTCCGTCACGAATAATTCACACATAGCTGAAATACACATACCTTAATGTCTGATGACTGCCTGGACTGGATGTTGATGTTTTGACGATACAGGATCTCTCTTACTGCAGATAGTCGGCGAACTGTAGTAACCGACTATAACCCAACCATACTCCAAGTTAATGGTTGAAATAGAAATGATAGATCTTCCTAGATCTATTCCGCTGAATTGGACTTGCAGCAGACTACTCAACTGCGATGAGCTCTCAAGTGGTTCTCTCTAACGATCCTCCACTTCTGATCCAAATCCTCTCTGACCAGAGGTTTTTATTCTCCTTTCCAGACATTCTGGAATTCCCTTCGTTGATCTTTTGTCTATCTCAGCTATTGGTAAAACATTAGTTTCACCCGAACTACATCGTGACCAAATTCCCAGACCAACAATTTTCTGCAAGTCTGACGGTTATGCCACAGTCAAAGTGTGTCACTGTTACGTACAGGATTTCACATTGATGACATTTCATTATTTTTATACACAACATTGCAAATCAAAATAAACACATAAACTGACGACTTAGCGTCTAGCCATAACACACTTAAATTTTTTACACATTTACAAGTTACTGACGTATGTCAACAAATAAACACAAACACGTGTTTATACTACATAACAACATTTCATTACTATAATTCAGTATTTTTATACAACTCCGAATGATTGTGATTTTCTATCACCAAATTAATATGCCCAAAACCATATATCTCTACATGCCCCCCTTCAAAACGAGGGAACTGCGTTCACGTTTAAATTTCTGGATAGAAATTGACAAATATTTAGTATAAAAATACAAACAAAATAATTGAACTTATTCCTCCATCACCTATATATATGCATGTCAATTTAATATTTTCCTATCACCATTTATCAAAAATACAAATTCTGTAAAATATTATTTATTTACATCCATTCTCTTTATTTCATCTTTAAAAAAATCTTGACAAGTGTCTTTGCAAAAAGTGTCGGCTCCTGCCATCTATTATATTATACACGTAACTATATGTTACTTCCTGCGTTCTCAAACGCACATATATGTAGCTTTTATTCTCTCGTTCTTGTAATTTTCCATTACCTTCGGTATCAAATTTCGACACAATGTTTCTTACCACTGTACTTGTATCACAAATGTCAGTGTCTTCACCACTGATGTATTTTGAACAAATATACACTTTATTAGACACTATTCATCTTCTAATAATATATTTTTATACTTGGTAACAACGTCCCATTTTGTTGTATGAATTTAACACACGATTAAAAATTTTAAAAATATAAAATCACTTCACTGCTAGTATCATTTTTGTTCCTACAGTTAGCAACTATGCGTAGCATCCATGCCATAGACTGATTATTCAGCAAGGTTTTGAAAACGACATTCAAACTGTTGAACATCGTATACTTTTAGTTGTGTCGCGTCACCTATTGCAGTTGACCGTGAAAACGTGTCTGTACCATTTTTCGTTGAAAATTTGGAAAGTGTTCACAAAACTACAACTTCACATGGACGGAAATACACTTTTTCACTTTTCAAGTTCGTGGAAAAATGTTCGTCCGTTTTTCCGGTCTCGGAATTCGACAATTTCGTGATTTCGTGTGCATCACTCTGGATTTTGGTGTCTTGCAGTGCTTTTTGTGTATCCTCTAAGCTTGAGTTATTTTGTGATAATTCTACATGCTCACGACAGTGATCTGAGTTATTTTCTGTGTTATTAGTGTGTTTTCTAGTGTTAGTTTTATTAACAAGTGAATATATAGGCGTGCAAGCGTAGTCTTTTGTGTGTATAACCTCTTCATATATCCTATTTTTATTTTCAACTTTATCTATCTGTTCTCCTGCTCATTAAATTTAGGTAATTTACACACTAAATATAATATAATTACCAACGTCCATAATACAAATAATACTAAACTCGTTAACGCTATACTAAATATCATAGTCTTCTGTTCCATAGCTTCTGCAAATATAAATGACTAGTTGTGAGATTCAGCTTTTGTCTATTATACGGTCTTATATTACTACATCGTTGTCTATGGTTACTTTTCGTAAAATATTACGGTTTCTTACCATAGGCCTACTTTTAATGTTCTTCATTTGTCTATTGTTCCCTATAAAATGCACAAATGATGCATATTCTTAACAATGAATAATGTTCTAACACTTATGTAACCAGTCGAGTACTAAAATCCTACTCTTGTTACTTTTTAATTCGTTTTTCGTCGTATTTTCACTTTTTTTTCAAGTCGTAACAATCCTACATTTTTACGCGTATTTACGTGTTTAAATATACTTTACTACTGTTTTACTGCTATATGTAGGTACTAATAGCTTTATTAATGTTTATTCCATCTTTCTCTAACATTACAAAGCTTTATTTATTGTGAATATATTCGTATTGTATCAAAACTCTCGTAAAACAGAGTTACTACTCATGAGTAGGCGTGGCTTGTTGCTACGGAGCGGCCATGTTGGCTCGCAGACTCCGCCCCTTAGAAACCAAGTCCCTTTCGCAACGGAAAGCGAGATGCATCCAAACTCATCCAACTTCGCGAGTAGTACAGCAAAGCGGAATTGCTGTAACTTTGTTAATTCTCTACACATGTATATTCAAATAACTAATAAACTAAATACTTCAATTATAATAATAATTATCGATATGCCAAATGATTATTATATAAATATTACGGATCAATTATTTTCACTCTTTCTTTCTTTTAAAAACTTGAATTTAGAAAATGAATTTAGCTCAAAATAACTTGTTTACATACCACTTACAACAATTTTTAGATATGATGCACTACGACTGTATCCTCTTTTGACTATTTTCTCGTCTATTATCTATTATTTTATCTATAATTTTTTACTTTTCTTTTCGATGTTCATTTCTTTTAAAAATTTTTAGCATATTTTCTACGACTTCTATACTTCATTCGTAAGCTTACTTTTCTAGTTTTATGATACTAGTATCTATAATATTTTCTATTTGTCTATTTATCTAGTTTCTATTAATAGACATTTCTTTCTACGTTTCGTTGTTTTTCATAGCTTTGAGCTACTAATCTCACTGATATTAGGATGTTATATAACTTAGTCATTATCTATTTGCAGGCTCTTCTCTATTTTTATCTGATATCCTATTTACTATGCTTACTGTTTACTGCTTTTCTTACTTTACCAAAATACTGAGTTTTGTCGTATTATTACCGCGTAACATTCTCGTTCAAAACCTTACTTGGTTTCACCAATGAATAGACTACTCCTAGTTTGTCTAGGACCACATTACCTAGGCTTCTCGACTCGTGACTATCACATGCTCTTGGTAAGTATTTCTACATGTTTACCAATTGTCCAATATACTAATAAAATAATTCTCTTCAGGTTTTCGCTTTGATATAGAATTTCCCGTGTTTCTTTTCAAAAATAGTATTCTTCTTCATATCCCAAAATGTAAAACTTTTTTTCAAACCAAGGCACATACAACATGGATTTACATGATACACTTTACCTCATTAATACTTATTGATGATTATGATTATGATTATGATTATGATGATGATGATTATTATTATTATTATTATTATTATTATTATTATTATTATTATTATTATTATTCTTGATTTTGAACTTTATACTGCCGAATTGATTTATAAAGCCTACAATACAATACTAATAGCAATGAAGTTGTTGATATTAACGCTATGATGATTCCAAGTATTACGTACATAATATAGTCTGATTTTAAATGCAATTCAGGGATTGATGTATCGACTTTTAATTTCAATAACTTTTCTGTTAATCCATTTAACTCTTGCATGTGTAAAGAAAAATTAACTTGTCTCTCCGTCCAATTATCAATTATTTAATATGTTTATTTTTAACTTGCACTATTTGCTTAGTTGGAATTACCAGTTCTCCTATTATTATATTCTCAAATTTATCATAATTTATGAAACTTGATTTAGATTTAGTTTGATCCAACTTTGTGGAAGTAACCCCTTGATGTACACCCACTTTCGTCATATACGCCTCCTTTTCAACAGAAGAGTACATAACTCCTGCGTGTGTATATCTGAATATTACATTCCCCAAAAATTTCTCAGATTTTTCCTGGCATTCTTCTAACGAATTATTTAAAACAATATTATTTAGACATTTAGCTTCATTATCCATTGTTATACTTTCGCAAAAGTACAAGAAACTTTTAAATTCACATTTATTTTTATCTAATGAATGATATTTACCTTCCGTTAAGTAAACTGCTTCCGGTAAATCGTAAAATATTCTGGTATTATTTATTAAGTAGCCCATAGATATTATATCATACATGATTGAGATACTAGTGTCATATATGATTGGAGTTTTTAATATTAAATCAACATTATTTTCCTCATAATGATATTTTACTAAATATACGCTAGACATTTGGTAAAACATCCCAATATCTGACCTATAAATAGTATTTTTCAAAATATCATGAAGACTTTTTAATCTTTTTACATCTGCATTAGACAATATATAATATGTTAGTTGATTATTAAATATACTGTTTATTATTTTATTTACCCTCTCTTGCACAAGATGAGCAAACAAGTTTGCCAATATCTTGCGTTGCGATTGGTGTAAATAACAATATAGTTCTTGAATTTTACTTTTAAAACTTTGCAATACGTGTTGCACTTTAACTACAATTCCATGGACTACAGAAATTTCATTATTAAATGATGCCTTTAGATTTTTAATTTCATTGGTTAGCAAGTTCTCGTGTTTATTTAATTTATCAATTGAATGAGACAATTGCTGATTATGTACTAGATTATATGTATATAGACCAATAGAAGATAATCCCAATAACCATGAAAATATGAATCTCTTACTTCAATGGTTATTATTACAACTAGTTTTTCCGTTTTAATAAACGAAATGACATGGTAACAAATTTAAAATATTTTGTCTAAATTCTTTTTCTTTCACAGCATAATCATTCAGAATATCATATGCATCAGTACACTTGTCATGTACTGGCACAGATTCTTGAAAATTTAAGTGTAACTTTACAGTTGTATACACCATGTTTGTTGCATGTACGGCATATGCGTTCTGCATTAACGTTAACCCAATCTCCGGTAACGTGATCTTCTGTTGTTCATCTTCTGCTATGCACATGCTCAACAATAGCAACTCCAAAATTACAATCTTCAACATGGTGTTAACTGTAAATAATTGAAACTTAAAATTACTTATTGAATTTATTTTATTTATTTTAATCAATTTTAAATCATTTATTTAGTTAATACTTATGTTTATTTATTTATTTATTTATTTTATTATGTTTTCATTTACTTTATTTACGTTGTATGCGTACATTGGATGATTTAAAATACAAACAAAATTACGAAATTTCTCTAATTTAAAAAAAATCTCTATTTTCCTAATAACTCTAAATTCTGTAAACAAAACATGTTTACCAGTTCAGGGTTTTTTCAGATGGAAACCGAAATTTCCTTCGGCTTCGGACTCGGACTTCTGTTGATAAACGGCGATCCAACTCGCCGTCCACTGCCAAACACATTTTGCTTACAGATCCATTTAAAAAAAATCAAACTTATAAACTTAATTTATTTTTTTATTTCATCGCAACAACCTTTAACTTTTTGTAATGTGTTATCTGAGTCACTATACCTCTTGGTTTATTTCCACACGTTTTCTTTTTTCCCTTAGACATCACTGTCTAAATCCGAATCTTCCTCTTGATTATCAGACTCTTCATCTTTTGCCTCATTAAACGGTTTTAAACGCCTAATGTCAATGGTGTCCACTTTTTCTTGACCTTTTTTCGTCTCGTACTTTACTTTATAGGAATTGTTATTTATTTTTTCCACTATAACACCACGAGTATTAAATCGTTTTCCAAACCAAGCGGGAATGTCTGCTCTCGGCATATCTCTTATCCATACCTTTTGACCGATGTCAAAGCTAGGTTGAGAAAACTTCTTCTCAATCTGCTTCTTCTGTGATCTAAAACGCTTTTGCAAATTTTGGTATGCTACCTTCCTTGCTCCTTTTACGGCTCTGATTCGCTCATCATTCTCCACATAAACACAGGGAATGTCAGATCTTGTTCTAAGAATGTTCTGGGTTCACGTCATGTCAGCAAATAATACGGCGAATGTTTCGTTCCATCATGTATTTGAGTATTCATGGTCAATACTATAGAAGGTAGTATTTCATCCCAATTTGTAAATTCTCGGTCTATGTAGTGCTTCATGACTTGCTGTATGGATCCTATGGCCCTTTCCGATGTTCCTATATTATAATGCGCATCCGTGTTGGCGAAGTTTAACATCATTCCAAAACTTTCTGCCATTTCCTCCATCACTTTGCTCCGGTGGGTGCTATGCCTATCCATCGCTAGGATCTCTGGAATGCCGTGTTTAGTGATCAGTTCTTCGAAAATCACTTCTGCTATAATCTCAGATATTATTGCGGGAACTGCCTTAGCAATTACATATCTTGTAGTACTATCCACAAACGCAATTACATATTTGTTTCGATGGTTCTTCGAGCGTTTAAATGGCCCAATCTCGTCCATTGTTACATGCTGAAATGGCATATAACTTGGGTACGTCTGTGGATGCAATGGTTTCCTACCTGCCTTACGTTTTTGAATCTGACAGCTTACGCATTGGCTGACCTTTTCCTCAAAAACTTTTTCATGTTAGGGAAGTAAATTGATTTTAATGCCCGATTGTAGCATTTGGTGTAGGAGTAATGACCTCTACCATAATTTGAACAGTGCAAGTTTTTAAACACTTGTTCCCTTAATGAAAAAGGAATGCACAAGGGAAACTTCTTTCCACTTGCCATCCTTTGTGTCCTAAAAAGTTTTCCATCTTTCACAACATACCAACGTGCTTGCCTCTCAGCTTTCTCATCTGCTACTTCAGGATGTTCAATTGCATTCATAATGGGTCCAAAGAAAGAATCCTTTCGTTGCAATTGGGCTACATCTACGTTATCATCAAAGGTGATGTTTACTTCTAAATCTTCGGTATTCACTGGTAATGCGTCCAAATCAATATCCTCTTCCGTAGGTTGAATATCAGCATTCCTAGACAGCACATCGCTCGGGTTCTTCTCACCCGGACAATGCACAGGTGTATACTGAAATTGCGCCATCTGTAAACTATATCTCAGTAACTTTGGTGCTAACTTTGGTGTTGTTTGCAAGTATTTAATACATCTACAATCCGTATACAGTTCGAACTCTTTGTTGTACATATAATAATTGAATGCTTTAAAGACAACTGCTAAGATTTTCAACTCCACTATGTGGCTTCTAGCTTCTTGAGGTCTCAATATCCTACTGTAATATGCGATTGGGGTCCATTCTCCGTTTACTTGTTTCTGCATAAGAACTCATCCTATGGATTTTGTCGACGCATCGGTATATACTCTTGTCTCCAGATTTTCACGGAACGGAGGTAGCAATGGTGCATTCAACAATGCATCTTTTAATCTTTCAAAGCTTTTCCAGTGTTCCTCGGTCCATACGAACTTATGTTTTTGTCTTAGCAACGGTTGAAAAATTGCTGATATTTCTGCATAATCTTTGCAGAATTTTCGTACGTAATTTGTCAAACCCAACAACGATTTGAGTTCTTTCGCGGATTTTGGCGGTTTACATGCTTTTATGGCTTGAATCACTTTTGGACTAATCTCGTATCCGGCCTCACTTACAATGTGACCTAACGCTAAAACTTTTTCTTCCATAAAGTGGCATTTTTCAACTGATAATTTCAAACCATATTTCCGCAATCTTTGAAAAATAGAATGCAAAACTGACACCATTTTTTCTTGATTATTAACGTAAACGAACACATCATCCATGTAATATGACACCGCTTCCGGATTAACGTTAGCTAATGTCATAGCCATCATCTTAGTGTATACAGCAGGTGATTGGATGTAACCCATTGGGAGTTTAGAATATTGATAAGCACCGACGCCACGAATGTTGAACGCCGTGTACGTTCGAGAATCCTTTGAGATGGACACAGTGTGATAGGCACTTTTAATATCTAGTACACTGAAGAATTTATGACCTCCCATACAAGTTAGAATTTGATGTATGCGCGGCAACGCCACGGAATGGAGTTTTACGTGTTTATTGAGTGTCCGACAGTCGAGCACTGCTCTTATCGCTCCATTAGGCTTTTTAACGAACAGCATTGGTGAATTGTAAGAGCGTTTACTCTCCTCGATAATGTTCTGTTCGAGCAGGATGTTTATTTGCTCCTTAACTTTCTCTTTCATCGCAATTGGGATCGGATACTATTGCCTCCTAAAAGGAACTTCCGTTTCCAATTCTATTTTGTGCTCAACACCTTTTACTCTACCTAAATCGTTGTCTCTCCATGCGAAAACGTCCGCATAATCATAACAAAGTTTTTCTAATTTCTTCTTAATTTCAGGTTCAGTTTTTCGCCGAATTTTAATCTCGCCTTGTCATAATTTCTACGTGCTTCTAAAACTTCCTAAATTTCGTCTTCCGTTAGCCCTTCTAGTCTTAATTCCTTCTCACTAACACATTCTTCCGCATCTCCAATTTCAAATTTCTAGTTAACATTATCGTTTTGTTTGATGGGTTAATAATCTCTAATTTCTGATTTTTTTTGATAATATAGCTCTTGGTATAAATACATTATACTGTTTCTCTAATAATCTATAAGGTTCTAAAAGATACTCGTTACTCGCCCAAGAATTTACTAGATTGACTTCCACAGTCGTTCTAGTTCTTGGTAACAATTTAACTCTATGTCCTAAAACCCACTTTGGTTTTAAACTAGTTTTTACACTTATCGCAATATTATCAGAAACTGATCTTGGTTCCTGATCATTTTCAGAACTTCTTGTCGGTCTCCCGAACCTTTGAACTAAAATTTTACTATTTCCATAGTCTATCTGACAATTTTGTGTTTTCAAGAAATCATTCCCTATTAACATCTGATACGGAAAATCTTTTATCACTTGGAACTCCTGATGGAATGTCTGATTAGATATTCTAAATTTGATTATAGCCAATTTATTGATTACCAGTATGTTTTGAGTTATACCCCTAATTTTCGTTTGTTTTGGTATAATACGCGCACTTGGTGGTACTAATTTTTTATTGATAATGGAAATCTGTGATCCACTATCGAGTAAAGCTTTAATCTGTCTGTTTTCCACTTCTAATGGTAAATATACCATATTATTTTCTAATATCACTGAGGCTATAACATCACGTGTTCTCACATTTTTGCTACCTGTAAATGTGCCTCGCTCATTTACAGATATATTAAGTTTAAATGACTCGTTCCTACAGGTTGGTAATATGTTGTACCATTAACTTGTGCAGGTACAACTTGCACAAACCTTTGCGAATTGTGATTATCGGAATATTGATTCTGTTGACAACAAGAATTCTGACAATGACCACTTCTTTGCCAGTTTCCTTGTTGATTACGTCCACGGTTATTTCGCCAGTATCCGCCTCTATTACCACGTCTATTCTGAAACCCATTGTTTCCTCTATTATTGTTCTGGCCTCTTCTATCATTATTATTCGACCAATATCTGTTGTTATTTCCACGATAATTACCCCTATTATTTCCTCTGTATTGTCTGTTGTTTTTAAAATTTTGATTTTTCACTTGTTTTCTACTTTGACTATCCTGTTTTTCATCTTCTTGCGTTCTTGCTGACAACGCGATTTGTAATTTATCAATTTTCTTCTCCAATTCCGCGATTTGCGTTAAACTATGCGGCTCCTGTTTGACTTTGTGTTCTTCTTTACCGTTTCGTACTGACACGTGACCAACTCGGACTCTCTTTCGTCCTCGACTTGTTCCCGGATCTTTTTAACCAAATCTTTTATTGTCACCTTTCCTGATTCGCGCTTCACACGTTTCGCGATTTTACACTTATTTTTCCCAATTTTTTGTAGATCGTCTACAAATTTGTCCAAATTTGAGTAAACCACCGTCCCTACTTTCTCCATGTAGTACGGATGTAACCCACTTACTATTATCCCAATCTTTTTCTTATCTGACATATTCGTGTCTAACCTCTCGCAAAGAACAAGCATGTCATACACATAATTTATGACCGCTTCATCATCCTGTTGTAAACGCTCTCTAATACGGTCCTCTATGTCGAGAGTTACGTTCGATTTAGTAAATTCTTCTACAATTTCCTTTTGTAAATCCTTATACTGGATTTCTGATATGTTCTTTCGTTTCAGGAACAGCTTAACCCACTGTCTCCCTACTCTTTTGAAAATATTCGGTATCAATTCTTTCCTTTTGTTTTCGGCGATACCTGCCATCTGACACGCATCGTCGAATTCGTCAAAGAAAGAAACGATATCTCCATCGTTTTTCAAATCAAACTTCGGCAATTTATTTATGTCAGCGTAAAATGTAATGTTCGAAGACATTTTTACTTTCTTATTCTTATCCTTAACTAAATTTTCGTCTAAATTTATAATAGAGGGAAAATCTTCCGAAACTGATTTTATTACTGGCCTGCTTGGAAAGTTAAACACCGGTTCTTTATTTAAAACTATTTTAGGACTCGCGGCTGTTTCTTGACTACTACAATATTTTCGTCGTTCAGGAGTCCTTACACCAAATAAATTATTTACTTCAATGTTAATTCCTTTACTCGCCTTTTGTGCCCTCGTCAACACAGTATTTTCGGTCATTTATTAATATATTTTCCTTATTACAACTTATATTTGACTACGTAGTGTGGGAGGGTGGTGAGGCTTAACCTGATAACTTTATATGCTAGAGTCACTTTTTAAGCCTTTCGAGATCCGAACCAAACCTCGCATTATTCCATTGCTGAACATTAAAATTACCTTGACCAAATCTTACCATACTAAAAGCCTAATCTACATTTAATTGTGCCGGGACTCGAACAAAACATGATTTCACCATAAAAATGGTGGGAAATACTTAAAACTACTCCGGGAATCGAACCGATCGCATCTCCACCATAACAACCTCCTCACTTCGTGCCTGATTAGCATGGGGATGACGTTATTATTGAAGCTTGGAGATTGCTACTACTCACCATCTGAAATGAGTAGGTTTGAAGTGGGAGCAGAGAAAAACCACACAAATTGAGCTTTCATTTAAATATCTGTATTATTCAAAATTATCAAGTGTGAATGTATGTTGATGTTGAGTGAGTATAACACGTCAGATCACATATCGACAGCATCTAAGAAGTCCGTCACGAATAATTCACACATAGCTGAAATACACATACCTTAATGTCTGATGACTGCCTGGACTGGATGTTGATGTTTTGACGATACAGGATCTCTCTTACTGCAGATAGTCGGCGAACTGTAGTAACCGACTATAACCCAACCATACTCCAAGTTAATGGTTGAAATAGAAATGATAGATCTTCCTAGATCTATTCCGCTGAATTGGACTTGCAGCAGACTACTCAACTGCGATGAGCTCTCAAGTGGTTCTCTCTAACGATCCTCCACTTCTGATCCAAATCCTCTCTGACCAGAGGTTTTTATTCTCCTTTCCAGACATTCTGGAATTCCCTTCGTTGATCTTTTGTCTATCTCAGCTATTGGTAAAACATTAGTTTCACCCGAACTACATCGTGACCAAATTCCCAGACCAACAATTTTCTGCAAGTCTGACGGTTATGCCACAGTCAAAGTGTGTCACTGTTACGTACAGAGTTTCACATTGATGACATTTCATTATTTTTATACACAACATTGCAAATCAAAGTAAACACATAAACTGACGACTTAGCGTCTAGCCATAACACAACAATTACACCTTGTCTCAAAAAGGTTGATCGCATTCTTTATTGGTGTTTTGAGGCAAACATTTTCAAAGTCCAACTTCGAGTATCTTCGGGAAATAGTAAACCAGGTTCGAACCTCCAAGCCAGCCTTTGTAATCGGGAAAAAGTTTGCAGATGTGTTTTTCTTCTTTTAAATATAATAAGACTTGTTATCAAGTGTTGAAAAAAGCAACATTGATTCAAATATTTAATGATACAATATTTCGAAACTTTGTATTAATGTCAGCAAATGTTTGTTTGTCATTTAGCTCTCCATACGTGACGGAACATTTAGATACGTAAACGAATCTTTCCATATGTAAAAGAATGCTCAAAGTTAAGACATAGAACATAATTATCGCCTAAGTACTAAAATAATAGTCAAAGTAGAACAGAAACAGCGTTTCTAGTGGGTATGAATGTCATAATTTTCTTGAGAACCGTTATACATCGCTAAAAGCACCTTAGCAGAAGTCTTTGTGTTAGCTCCTGGTAAGCTGTTGGATTTCAAATCATAAGGTTGTGAGTTCGAATCCCTTCTGGGTCAATGCTCTTTTAAAATTATATTTTCCACAATGCATGAAAAATTATATAAAATAATGACATTAAATACATCAGTTGTATATATATAACATAATCATTGCAGAATGTAGTAATTATTATATTTAAAATATAAAATCTGAGATAATTTTCACAGTAGGTCGGTATTATATATGAGAATGTTAATTGCAAGTTAGGAAAATCGTTTAATAGCAATAAATAAATTATGTAATGTATTTATTTGCAGCTATTTGTCATAAAGATGTAACTCCTCAATATTCTCAATAAAGCATGTCATTTACATTTGTGAAATACAGTATTTTCCTACGAATATAGAAAGTGTGTAAACAGAGTATCCAAAGTCGGATCCTGCTTCAAGACACATAACTTTTCCCGATCCCCTTAACGTCACGGGAAGAAACACAAATTCTCTTTAGAACGGAATATCGTTACTTAGAGTCTCATTCGAATACGTTGAATATGCTTTTGTATATTCATTTCTCTCTCCCTCTCTCTCTCTCTCTCTGTCTCTCTCTCTCTTTCGCTTTGTTTAAGTGTTGCGGAATATCCCAAGTTGAATACAACATTTGCAAAGTATATGACCATCAGTGTAATGGAATACCGGAAATTGAAAGTCGTGTTTCTTCAAGTTGGATTTGCGTGTTCATGTTAGCTCACTGGTAGAGTACGGGCTTGTTAATGAGGTCGTCTTGAGTTCAAAGCCTGCAGAGAATTATCTTTTTTTGTCAGTAGATTTGCACATAAATCGGATTCAAGGAGTGGTTTACTTCTAGAAATATTTTCAGAAGCGTTTAGGTAGCCATGAAAAGGACTGTTTTCGGGAGTTAAGGCGGGGACATTAATATTGTGTCCAATACTTATTTTATTTATTTAAATCCGCTGACTCCAACAGGAGAATCCCAATTACAGGAGTCTTACATAAAATATTACATCTATGTTATCAATTTAAAACAAGCACTAGAATAAAAAATCACCCTTCTGAATTTATTACACGCCCTATTCTTCTGGGCATGGAATCTATTAAATGGGTGACAAATTTATCTCCTTCCCCTACCTCCAGCTATGCTTCGGAAACAAGATGCCACAGGTCATCTTGGGTTCTGGTGGATCTGCCTCAGGCCAACTATCCCTTAGAGTACTCTTCCCTTCTTCCCACATATTTTCCATGAGATTGAGGTCTGCTCCACGAGGCGGCCAGTCAATTAAATCAATCTCAGGCTGCCCTGCGAACCATTCCTGAACCACACGGGAAGTATGTATTGGCGACTGGTCTTGCTGGAACTGAATTACACCATCAGGCTGAAATACTCGTACAAATGGCACCATGATATTACTCATAATATCTAAGTACTGAGCACTGTCCAGGTGTCCTTCAATTCTGTGAAGCTGTTCTGCTCCGCGCCTGAAAATACAACCCCAACATGAAATAGATACATGGCCACTGCGATTTCAAGCATCAACACATCCAGGGTCATATCGGGTGCCTCTCGGGCGATACACAAAACGGCGTCCCTCATTTGATGTTGTGAATATGGATTCATCTGAGAAAAGTACGTTTTCCCAATTGCGACCCATATTCGCCTGTGCAAACGCGAGACGGTAAATTTTGTGGTCGTCTGAGAGTTTTTCCTTCACGGCAGCAACACAGCCACGTAACCCGGCATGACGAATCCTTCGCAGAGCTGTATGCTTACTACCAGGAAAAAGAGAAGCTTCCCTTAGCTGTCTAGACGTCCTTAGTGGGTCTAGCCGGGTTTCGTTTACTAATCTCGCATCTTCGGCTTCGGTTGACACATGCGGACAACCAGAAGATCGTAAATTACCAGTTTGACGTGTAGGACCATATTTCCGAATTCATCGCTTTCCTGTAGAGGCCGTTACACCTACTCGCCTGCTAGCTGCAGTTGCAGAATAGCCTTCCAACTCCCATAAAGTAATTACTGCTGTACTTCTATCCATAGTTACCAATGTTCTGAGCTGTGAGCAGGAAGCAGTAGGTAAAAGCTAATACCTGACGCGTGGTTGGTTAATTGCACGACACGCCTATTGTGGGGAACGACTTGGTCAACGACTCGCGAAAGAAATCTGAAAATGGTGGGCCGTAATAATAATATTAAAAACAGATTTTATAAAGGAGTATTAATACATACGAAAAGCTGTTTAAATAATAAATTGTTATACTGACTTTACACGTATAAAAACATATACCATATACCAAACAGATTGAGCGATATGTTGATACGAACACTTTCGAAGTCCAACTTCGGGTATCTTCTGAAAACTGTAAACTAAAGCTGCTGGTTCGAACCTCCAAGCCAACCTTAGCAATCGGGATAAAATGTTTTTCTCGATGTTTTTCCTTCTGTTAAATATAATAAGACATGTTGAAATGGTATTAAGTGTAGAAAAAAAGTAAAGTTGATTGAAATAGTTAATGATACAATATTTCGAAACTATATATTCACACTCTCGTTTCATCATTGTGATTTCCATACGAAAAAAATAATTTACGTATGAGCTCAGTTATATTTCAGAAGCAGCTTCCGAAAAGCGGTCATGTTAGCTCAGTGGTACACCCCAGAACGTTTAAATCGTGAGTTCGATACCCGTTCAGGTGAGATTCTTTTATGATATTCTACTTTCCTCAATGCATGAAAATTATGTAAAATAGTTAGATTAAAATTCATCAGTTGTATATATCAGTTGAATATATATATTCATATCATTTCACGACATAAGCAATTCTTATCTTTAAAATATAACATTTGAGATATTGACAGAACGTCGGTATGTTATATGTGAATATTAAATACAAATTAAGAAAATCGTGTAATAGCAATAAATAAGTTATGTAATGTATTTATTTGCAGCTATTTTCATACGCAGGTAACTTCTCAATATTCGCATTACAGCATTTATGTAGAGCATATCGAAAATCGGATCGTGGTTCAAGACAAAAAACTAGCTAACCCCAAACTGTCACGTAAGAAATTCACGAATCGCAAAAGTAAAGTGAAGAGATTGAAAGCGGTAATACCTTAATCGCTTTCTCTCAACTCTCTCTTATCTGCATTTATACATATAAAAGTGTATGTATGTATGTTCCAACATAACTCATGTATGCCTAGAGCAGGGTTTCTCAACCTGGGAGTCGTGGCCCCTAGGAGATCGCGAAGATAAGCGGAAGAGATAAATATAGTTAGAATCTAATACCGGAAATTATTTTGAATTTTGTTCTGATAGGCATACTTTTATTTTTTATACATACTGTACAGAACAATAAAAAATAAGTCTACTGAACATTGTCAAAGGGTGCAGAGTTGTTTAAAAATGAATTTAAATGAAAGACGTATGATATGGTACTAATGAGAACTGTATATAGAAATACTAGAAAAATACACATGGAACAAAACCTGCACATTGAAATACAATTAAAATTGAAACCTAATGAGATACCTAAGCATGGTGTAATTTCACTAGTGCAGCAATCCCCGGTTCAATCTTCGTGACGAACATTATGAAGCCATTTACAACTGATAAGCGATTTATTGTCTTTGTTTTAATGTTTACCATAAAAAAACTTTCGCACAAGTACGATGTAGCAAATGGAATTATTACTTTTAAAACAGCAGATACCAGACCAAGATATTCGTCTCTCCTCATCAGGCAGAACTTGTATAAGTCTTTGTTACAGAAAACCAGTTGCAAAGACTTGTAGCATGATCATTCTATTATTTGGTTAAGAAGTTGCGGGGTTAGATCAAATACGTTAATGGCCTCTTCAAAGAAGGAGTTTAACATCCATCTTGAACCAGCACCTTCGTCGTTGGGAATATAGATAGTACAGTTACTGTATCCACTGTCAATGCCGGGCGCCAAAAAAGGGGGCACAAATTTCGTAGGAAGTGTGTTACTCATGTTAGGAAAGTAGGGATGCACGCGAGACAAGACGAGACGAGAAATGGAAAAGTCTCGTCTCGCAACCTCAAGCGTTGGTCTCGTCTCGCGTCTCGTCTCGTCTCGCAAATGTGAAGTCTCGTCTCGCATAAAATTTTTAGTCTCATCTCGCGTCTCGCGCGGGACTTTCTCGCATGGTCTCGCAGTCTCGCATATATTCTAAGTCAAAATTTTGCAATGTGTTATTCTATGGCTGTTAATGAATGATGATGTGATATTCTGTCCGAAGGCAGGTATTTGACCTAAAAGTCCCTTGGCAAGGTGAATGGTGGTTTGCCATTGCTTTCCATGGGATGAATCTTCATAACATCCTAAGGAGACGGAACCTAGAGTTCAATATGGTATCCGAACTTGTGTCCCCTCCGCTCCAAATTAAAAGAAAAGTTGTTCTGGAATTTGATCGCTGGACCATTAATTTTCGTCAAATTAATAACATAATTTACAGCAAAACCAGCATAAATTGTTGTTGGATTCAACATTGTTTTCCAGCTTAGAGATCTCCAGAAATATTTGCCTCTTCTAAAATATCGTCGCCACTATCAACATTTACACGTTTTTGTCGTTTTCTTGAAGGGTGATTTTCCAGTATAAAGATGTTTTTATACCATCAAAAGCGCTTGTACACAACAAAAGAACTCCTCACAACACAATACGACCCAATTCTTTTGGATCGTTTGGGCTTGTAGCAGTGTTGGATTATCGCATTTTATCAACTTTTGCTTTCAGCTTATACTGCCAGATCTAGAAAATAACATTACTGACAGATATAGGGCCATTCCTACCATCTCCCACGAATCCTATAGGGACATCCTGCCAAACCAGTATTTGAATTAAACTTCCGAACTAGAGGGGGATGTTTTTGATAAATATATAGAAAGAAAATACTTATTCCATGTAAAAATATCATGTTATTTCTGCGAGCCGGGCCGGGGATAAACTTTGACGAGAGGGGATTTCCCCGCCATCCCCCAACATTTATCGCTAGTAGTAATGTGAAAAAGACAGAAACAACAGAAATATCATATTTCACAGCATTATATTTCTACTACTAGCGATATAGTAGAGTCTAATTTACTACTCTACTATAAAAGTAGATAAAAGTAGAGTCTTATTCGCTTTTCAGATCAAAAATTGAAGTTCATGTATTCGTGCGCGCCCGCGTGTATATGTTTGTGTCGCAAAATAAAGTCCTAAAACGATGCTGGAATAAATTTCCAATTTACAAAGCTTTTCTTTTTTAGAAACTAAAGAAGGTTTTAATTCTGAAAATTAACCTTGATTAATAATAAATCTCATAAAATGTCTATTGCCCCAATCACTTTTTTGTTCCTTGAGGCATTAACGCTCAACTTAGAAAACTCAATAAATGTAAAATTACTAAATATAGAATTAAATGTAATTCATAAATGTTGCGAGTCTCGTCTAGCGTCTCGTCTCGCATGGTTTAGTCTCGTCTCGCGTCTCGCATAAAATTTTCACTCTCGTCTCGTGTCTCAAATGCGAGACGAGACGAGACTTCTCGCGTCTCGCGTGCATCCCTATAGGAAAGTGCATATGCACATGTATAAAATAGAAGGAAAAACGTAATAAAATGTGCTCAAAATCAAGAAAAGGCAGAGTTCACTTTTAAAAATTTTATTGAGCTTCGTGCCAACCATGGTGGCGCTTCGCAGCTAGTCTGTCGACCTCACTCATATGTACGGAGACATCATCGTATACTCTCGCCCCGAGCGCTGATTTTCCATGCCACGGCACTGTTCACTGTAAACAAGAAATGGATTCTACTATTATAGAAATAGGTATGTTAAAAATCCCACACAAGCTTATTATAAAACACAAATTATAAAAGGGTCGCTGGCAAGAGGATGTGATAAAAGGGGATCGTGATAGGAATTAGATTGAGAACCACTGGCCTAGAGTAATTTTAACCAAATTTCTTATAGTCTGAAAAAGAGTGCTGTCGGGTTACCTATGGTGAATGGGAGGTGGATACATATAAAAGATTGCTAGAAAATGATCGGTATTAGTGTCGAATTCATAGTTTTCGGGGTCGCTTAGATAAATAGTGTGACTTTCGAATTCGCTTAACTCCGATTAAGCTCTCATTAGTAGGGATGGGCACGAGCGACTTTTCTTTGAAACTCGACTCGACTCGAAACAGACATCTTTGAGGTCTACTCTAGGACTCCGCGCGAAAAATTTCCTCCAACTCGACTCGGATTAGAGTCGAGTCAAACTAAAACGAGCCAAATCCTGTGTGCAGTCTTACCTAGACAATACATAGACAATATAATTATTCTATTATCAATTATACTACTATTACTACAAATAATAATAATAATAATAATAATAATAATAATAATAATAATTATTATTATTATTATTATTATTATTATTATTATTATTATTTTACACCGTGTATAAACATGAACGATAGATGCTTAGTAAAGGAATACTAAAAGCTAGTTGACTGCCGACGTCGGTAGTCATGACGTCTACAAGGCAAAGACATCGTTCATTACCCTAAGCTGTAAGCGTCGGTGGACTACAGATGGTCAACTATTGACCTCTCGCCAAAAATTGGTGGCCCCGCAGCGACAATCCGCGGTGGCCCCAGTTCCATTTTGAAAACTTTACTACCAGCGGCAGAGACGCGATGAAACGACAACGAACCACAAAATTACTCTCCCAAAATATGTTAAAATGCCTATATGTGTGATTTGTTTATATTTAGGCGAGTCAAAAAAACACAAAACAAATACCCCGGGGTGGACGCGAACTATCAATATTACTATTACTAGGCACGTGTTCTTCTGATTTCCCTACGGAAACGATCATAAAAAGCTTGCTTGTTGATGGATAAATCATTGACGTCTTAATTTAGCCAATCAGACAAACCCCTACATCTCGAGTTCTAGGAGGTGATACCGTGAACCGTTTCAGATTTATTGATTTCTGGTGGGGTACTATCTATGTGCAAAATTTGAGCATAATAGCCGACATGCATCTTCGGCGCCTCTTCTCTTTAGTACAATTTTAACCAGAGATGGTGTGGGTCAATGAAAATTTGATTCACGACCCACCATGATCCAGTATCACCCACCACCCAAATGACCCATTGGCCCACTCTGACCCATCATCCATCGTGATCTACTCTCACCCACCACAAACTATGAACCACTCTGAACCATTGTGACCAACTCCGACCCATCGACGTCAACTCTGACCCATGATCCACGTCCTCTTCTCCGTTGACTAAAGAGGCTACACTTGTAATAAAACAAGACTGTGAAATTATCACTTACCGGAGTTTGAATTTCTACCGTCAATGGCTCAAGCACCTCTCTGTTACTATGCTGGTGGATCTGACATTTATGATATATAATGGCAAAGTGTTTCTCAACTTCCGAATTAAAATGAATTTAAATTTATCATATATAATTATTTCTTTGTTGCCTTACAGACACATTTCAGTAGAAAATAGGATGAAATTTGAAAGTCTCAAATCAAGGAAAAGTAGATCAACGAAAAAAGAAAGAAGAACTAATTTTCTATATCATTAAGCACCTGGAGTGCCACTCTTTATCCAATCCACCTCGCAAATTATGGATTCGACACTAATGTCGGTCTTTTATATATATATATATATATATAATTTTGATGTCAGCCCCTTTCATTTCTCCTAGGAGAGCAAACGGATACTGCCACCGTTAGGACTAAATTTGGTCTTAAATGACATTAAAATTTCTACCAATTAATTTAGCGACCAGTGTTGCATTTAAAAGCTCGGCGCCTCTACGCACTTTTGCTCTCGGCGCCCCAATAACTACATATTTCTCCGCCCCTTCATCCCTAACTTAAAAATAAAACTTAATTCGAATATGCTTAATTAGTGAATTTATTACATTTAAATACCACTCACTACATGCTACAGCTAGAACTACGTAACAAAAAATAACAAATGTGAAACGTGTTCTGAATTATTTTTAGGTCTCTTACGCTTTTATTATACATATTAGAACAGTAAAAGAGGATTGTTCATGAAATAGTATATTTGCTCTTGATTTTTAACTTTTTCATACGGAAAAAATTAAAATATTATTCAAGTTTTAAACTTTGCACTCTGCAAATATATTGCCCTCTGGCAATGGGACTAATGTGATATGTGGACTAATGTGGACGAATGGGAAATGCGGCACTGTTAGCGGCGCTGAAAATTTACGATTCGATTCTAATATCGGTTGATTTCGATATTTTTATGTCGCTACGTAACCACCCTGGGTGCTAATGGGAACTTAATTGGACTTGAATTGAAAGAAGAAACTATTCGCCTAAGCGACCACGAAGCTATGGATTCGATACTAATATCGACCAGTTTCTAGCATTTTTGATATGTATCCCGACAGTACTCTTTTCCAGACTGTAAGAAATATAGTTATAATTGCGCTTGATATATCAGAATTATGTCGAAACACACACGTACATCCACTTTTATATTCTGTAGAAATAGAGAGTGAGTGAGCCAGCGAGAGAGAGCGACTAAAGGCATCACCACTTCCACATTGCAAAAGCATATATCAGGAATTGAATTGAAAATCTATGTAAAGACTTTCTGCTGTGGCGTGCTTCATAAGCACAATTCCAGTCTGTTCACGTGACCTTTGGGGTTCAAGAATTTCTTGGGAGCGTTGCGACTTTGGATTCTCTGTTTAAACCTTCGGTTTATGCATCGAATAAGTTTTCAAGAACATAAATGACATGCTGTATTATGAATGTTGAGAATTACCCTCTATATGACAAATAGCTGCAAATAAATACACTACATGATTTATTTATTGCTAGTGAACGAGTTTCTTAACTTGTATTTAACATTCTCATATATATAATACAGACCTACTGTGGACACCTACCTATTTCAGATGTTATGTTTTAAACATAATAATTACTACATTCTGCAATGATTATGTTATATATATACAACTGATGTATTTAATGTCATTATTTTATATAATTTTCATGCATTGCGAAGAATATAATTTTAAAAGAGCATTGACCCAGAAGGGATTCGAACTCACAACCTTATGATTTGAAATCCAACAGCTTACCAGTGTGCTAACACAAGGACTTCTGCTAAGGTACTTTTAGCGATGTATAACGGTTCTCAAGAAAATTATGACATTCATACCCACTAGAAACGCTGTTTTTGTTCTACTTTGACTATTATTTTAGTACTTAGGCGATAATTATGTTCTATGTCTTAACTTTGAGCATTCTTTTACATATGGAAAGATTCGTTTACATATCTAAATGTTCCATTACGTATGGAGAGCTAAATGACAAACAAGCATGTGGTGACATTAATACAAAGTTTCGAAATATTGTGTCATTAAGTATTTCAATCAATGTTGCTTTTTTTCAACACTTGATAACAAGTGTTATTATATTTAAAAGAAGAAAAACACATCTGCAAACTTTTTCCCGATTACAAAGGCTGGCTTGCAGGTTCGAACCTGATTTATTATTTCCCGAAGATACCCGAAGTTGGACTTTGAAAATGTTTGCCTCAAAACACCAATAAAGAATGCGCTCAACCTTTTTGAGACAAGGTGTACATTTAACACATTTAGAAATTACTGACGTATGTCAAGAAATAAACACAAACACGTGTTTATACTACATAACAACATTTCATTACTATAATTCAGTATTTTTATACAACTCCGAATGACTGTGATTTTCTATCACCAAAATAATATGCCCAAAACCATATATCTCTACAATACTTAAAACCTAATAACCCAAAAACGGAGCCAGATATTGAGCTGACATTTTTTTATTTAGTAACAGATCATCAACTACTACAAGTTCCAAAAGTGTTGACTATCGAGGTTAAAATGTCAAACTCGTAAACGAAGCTACATACGCAGCGAACTCTGGTTTTCACGAACGTATTTAACATAGCGTATATTTCAAAAAATAATCAGTCTTGCGTGAGGTTATGAGGAACACTTAAAAATCACCCCCTCGAATTTTTGACAAAGTCCAGAAATACTTAAATTTTTAAAAATCAATAATTCAGTTATTTTTAATCGCAGCGAGCTCTGGTTCCTCATTCAGTAACAGATAATCAACTACATGTACGAAAATATTGACTATTGAGGTGAAAAGGTCAAATAACTTGTAACAGAGCAACGGAAAAATTTGTGTGATCTATTCAATTTTGTACAAAGCAGAAAAAAGTGAAGAAAGAATAAATTTGAGTGGCTTATTTACTTTTGTATTAATGAGAACGAAATCAAAGAAACACAATTTTAGCTAGCTCAGAATTTCTGTACATTTTTGGGTTATTCAAAATAAATGAAAAAATTAAATTGGATGGTGTATTTATTTTTAGACTAACGAAAAAAGAAAGCAAAGATATGCCATTTTAACTAGCTGAGAATTTAAAGAAACAAAGGGAACCTACTCAATTTTCTAACAATGAGAAATGCCATTTCAACTAGCTCAGAATTTATGTCCCTTTTTGTGCTAAGGTTTGTTTTAACTCTTCTTGCACTAATTAAATAAACGAAGGAATATTGTACCAATGAGAAAATTTACACTTAATGTGAACATCAACTAAATTCAATCCTCTATTAGATTTGGGTTGTGTTACTACATACATAGGAGTTTTAAAGATGGACCCTTTCCACACAAACCAATAGAGTGCAGTCTGAATTTGCCTACTACAACGTAATGGCAAGGGCAAGAGTTGGCTAACGAACCAAATTTTCGCAGCTATATATGTATTAGAAGTCCAAACTCTTTCTTCTAAACAGAAATTACGATCTTTCCAGTTGTGGCACTTAACTTTGATGTTTTGAATAATCACATTCCAGTTGTAAGTAATCATTTTATGTACAGACCTACAAACCCAGATTCCTAAGATCTTGAGATTATCAACTTGGGAGATTGATATATTGTGTTCATTATTTCAGTTTCCAAATTTAGGTAATTTTTTTTCTCCATATTAAGTTGTGCACCACTATATTTTGCAAAGGCATGAATAATGGCAATGACACTATCAAACTCAATTGTATCTTTAACAAGGGCAGTTAAATCGTCTGCGTAGGAAAAAAGTTTAAATTGTAAATCAGCGAATTGTATACCAGTTATGTTTACTTCAAGTTTATAGAGCAAAGGCATCATATATATGGATCATGGATATTGGACATCCTTGTCTCACTGATCGTTTAACAGCAAAGGATGGAGTAAAATATCCATTAACCTGCACTTGGATCTCGCTATAGTATATAATGCTTTGACTTGGGTGTGACTTCAATTCGAAACCCAATATTACTCATCACGTGATATAAATAGTCATGATTTACTAAATCAAAAGCACCTTGAAAATCTATTGATAATATTCCATGTGGTTTTCTGCTGTAATCCAAATATGACACTGTGTCTCTTAAATCCATCAGCAGGTCAATCATGTTCCGATCATTAAATCCAGCTTGCATTGGATGTAATATAGAGGGTATAACCTTCATTAGCCTATTGGCTAAACATTTAGCAATGATTTTGTAATCCACACAAAGCATAGATAATGGACGATAATCTTTAATTTTTCGTGAATATCTAGTTTTTGGAATTAGAATAATGACACCTTGGGAGAAATTCGGATGACTAACGTTACCGAAAAGAATTTAATTCGCCATATGAGTGAATTCTGCTCCAATGGTGC
Source organism: Thermobia domestica (assembly GCF_964235325.1). Lineage (NCBI taxonomy): Eukaryota > Metazoa > Arthropoda > Insecta > Zygentoma > Lepismatidae > Thermobia > Thermobia domestica. The sequence goes on along the minus strand of NC_137460.1, from coordinate 267,116,840 downwards.
CAAAAAATTTCTGGTAAATTTCTGCTATTAAACTATCTAACCCTTGCGTCTTGTTTCTTTTAAGATTTTTAATAACTTCCCATATTTCTTTCTCTGTATACAATTCCATTAACATATCATTAGCTGCAGGTGTAACATGTGTCGCGTCAGAAATGTCTACAAGATGAGTTAGATCAGTTGTAAGTTCTTTGTCAAATAAATTTCTGAAATCTTCATATATGCATAAGGAAATGTCGGACTGTGATGATAGTATATTGCCGGAATCAGTTTCCAGTTTTGTAATCAATTGTTTCTGTCTTCTTGCACGGTGTTTGGTCAACTGGTATAATGTTAACTTTTCGTCAGGTAAAATATCAGTATTTCGACATGAAGTTCGAAATTTTGCAATTTTCTTACATTGTAGCTGTAATATTTTACCTTTGAAATATTCCCCATCCCTGTAGGAAATCTCAGTATTACCGTGAGAAAGTTTGGTTGTTTCAGCTAAACATTTAATATAATAATCCATACTATATTTATCTGTATTTTGTATTTCCCGAGCATATTGTATACAAAACCATTTTATATTTTTCTTAACATACGTTTGCCACCACTGGGTTGTTGTGGAATATCGCTGCTTCTATTGAACCCATAATTTCCATTCTTCAGAAAACAACTCATTGAATTCTTGGCGTTGTAGGAGCTGGGCATCCATTTCCCAATAACATTTCCCATAACATGTCCCATAGACAAAAGGCTTTCCAATGGCAAGCTCTAGTTTAATTGCAAAATGATCTATGAAGGGCGCAGCGTAAACATTATAATCAACTAATTGTGAAATGATAGTACGATTAACATAGCACCTATCTATTCTAGAACCAGCATTATTCCTGAGATATGTAAATAGCTGATCTTGCTTACACTGAATAGCACAATCAACTAAATGGAATTGATCGATGAGGAGTTGTAATGCTGCACTATACGAAGGCACACCCTGACAGTCTTGTGGTCGAAGGTAACAATTAGTATCACCTATTAAAGTCATGTTACTGAAGGTGCCTGTAAACAGATATAAAATATCGGCAATATAAAACATTTCTCGAGCTTCCCTGTTTTGATGCCCACTCGGAGCATATATATTTACAATAACAGTTTGATCCCAATATTAAGGAATACCACGACCATCAACTAACATTTTAATATCTGAAACTGAATGCCATCTTTAACTAAGATCGCAGTACCAAAGTACTTCTCCCCAAGATTTACATAACTAGTGTAGCAAAAAATATATGAAAAATCATCAGTCGTAACCTCCTGAAGACACAGGAAGTCGATATCATGTTCATAAACAAACTGTTTGAATAGGGACTGTTTTACTTCAGATTGTAGTTTGTTAATATTTAGTGAAATGCACCTAGTAACATATGGCATTCAAGTGAACATAAATAACTATTAAACTGCACAATTTGCTTAAAATGTATGTTATTGGACGGAACGAAATTAGAGAAAGTGGTTTTCGACGTCAAAAACTATGTCTGTACATTTTGCTGGTCTGTTCCTTCAATTTGACTAATTTTTCGTCTTTTCTTCTTGTTTTTACTCTCATTCAAAATCTCAGGTAATGCGCTCTCCGTGTTTAAGTCATCATTTATTCCTTTCGTCTCTGGTAAGCTCATTCCTTAGTCTGGGTCTGCAATATCATGGTTCTTGTCAGTTATAATAGTACCATCTTCGTCTGTTGTTACAATAGAAAGTATAGTATCGTCGGATGGTTTGTCAAGAAATATAGTCATACATACTTTCATTTGATTGTCATTTGTAAAAACTGGGCCAAGACTAATGTCATCAGGCTGTAAAGCACCTATGTGTTCCGTAATTTGAAGGGTAGCAGCAGGGTGCGAAATCATTTGAAAATGGTGGGGGGGGGAGAAGTTCAGCGATCAACACTAATGCTTCGTGGAGCCTGCAAAAAGTTGAAATTTTAATGGATTATTATTATTATTATTATTATTATTATTATTATTATTATTATTACTAGTAATAATAATAATAATAATAATAATAATAATTAATGTTCAAACTAGTCAACATTATTATTTAAAAATACTTTAATGTTATTTATTCATTAAACCAAAATTGATAACATATCTATTGCATTTAATATACACTTCGGTGCGTATGGTCCAGGGTTAGAGTCCCGTGGGACTACAGTACCCTTGTGTTTACCATCATATTGAAGACTGCATTCACGAAAATGCGGCAGAGATCTATAAGTCAGAAATAATAGTCCCTGACAACCGATGTCCTAACCAAGCATTAAAACTACTAACTTGAAGCGCTTCACATGGCCAGCCATAGATCCCCATGAGCAGTAGACTCAGAGCATAGTTTTTATTATTTATGAAATTCCCGATTCTTCACTAAGCATTTAGTATTTCAGTTTGGTCGCTCAGATATCCGGTCACTTATGTAAGTCTAAGTAATAATATGTATTTATATTGTATTATTAGCAACGATATATTATTATAAATAACAGATATAATTTCAATACAAATACTTGATAGACAACAAAAAGCCGTGCTGACTCAGTGGTTGGGCGCTCACCTCAAGTGCGTGGAATCCCTGGCTGGATCCTAGCTCGCGCCAAATTCTGCTCGTGGTATACAAACAATTGTGTGGGGGTTTTCTCGGGGTCCTCCCGCCTCTTTCCACTATCTTAATCCATCATTATCATCTATCTTATCATGACCGTCATCCAAAGTTTTACTGAATATGCGTAGGACGTTAAACCTTAGAAAATGAAAGCACAAATACAAAAATACTATTGATTTGCTTATTTAAATTTAGTGTCTCTTTTCAGCAGCGAAGCTATGAGATGTGGACTTACAGTTTAAGGTTGAATCCGAAACAGGGTAATCGTTCAAATTTTTGTAAGGCGCTTCCACCGGGAATCGAACCCGGGACCCGTGCACCGAAAATGGTGCGCAAATGCTAGCCTGTAGACCAGCGGAGAGAGCCACAATAATACGAGTAATGAATGATTGTGTTACTCTATTTATTGATCTAAAATATAGTTTGCAACAACGTATCTTACCTTAGAGAAAAAAATTAAGATTAAACTTCACCTTCTTTCCGTGTGTAACGAGAGTTGAACATGTGACACCCACGTATGAGCAGCAGTAACAGCATCCCATAATTTTAAAGGAGATCCACTGAGTTTAATTGTTAATAAAGATTGAAAGGTACTTGCCAACATACGGTTTCCTTCGAAATTTTTAATATGAACAACACTGAATCCACGTTCACAGGCAGCAGTTGATAATGGCACAGAACGAACTTTCCGCGTTAAGTCTTTAAGAACTAGAAAATCATTTACCGACTTAGAACTTGACTTGTACTCCCTCCAATCTGACACTGTAGAGCCCCTGTTTGGTCTAGTGGCTAGCACGCTTGACTTCGGTTAACGTGGTCCCTGGTTCGATTCCCGGTGGTGTACAGTTGAACGACCAAAGTGGTCGAATTCCATTATAATCAGTAGGTCCACGTCTCCTTTAGCCTAGCAGACATAACCATGGGACGTTAAACTAAAGTAAATTAAGCCATTCTAACACTGCAGTATCAGGATTTAATCCAAACAATTGAGATTCTTTATATACGTCTACGTTACCGTACAAACCACTCATGTTATTTCGATCTTTATTTTCAAACACTGAAAAGCACTTTAGGACATCATTAGAAGGAAACCCTTCCACTTCTTCTACTAAACCCTGGATTACCTACCCCCTTATTTGATCAAACTCACTATCATCACTCCCTGTATGAGACGCTTGTCTGCAGTGCACTGATACAAAGACTTTGGTAGACATCATCTTTCATATGCATTTCTCTCAGAGCTTGGATTAAAGATTCAATTCTTGCTCTATTTCATTGTACGAAACTGGTTCCTTTTGCATCGTTTTACTAATATTAGATAAAATGGACGCAATATCGAGAAGAAAACCGAGCAATAGAATGTTCTTTTTCTCCAACAGCTTTTTTTTTTTTTTTTTTTTTTTTTTTTTTGTAAATACCACTCAGTTTAAAACTATCTCTGTTGGATTCCATCCCATCTTGTCTAATCCCATCTCGCCTAACGATTTATCAGCCGCTGATATCCCCAAGATAAGAATGCCCGCCATTTTAGGCAAGTTGGAATTTCTCCATTAAAGTAGGAATCATTTTAACCAGATGTTTCAATCAATATTCGCCGTTCGAATATGTCTGCAGTACAGATACATGGAACAATTATTACATTTTCTGAAACCATCACATTTTCTGAAATCGGGATAACAATTGATCCATATTTTGAGTGGAAACCCCGTTCAACGTTGTGCGTAAGAAAGCGTTCTGGTGTTTTCATTCACTCACCAGACTAAAGAAAATTGTAACCATTGACACAAAATCACTCCTTGTAAAATATCTAAAATTTCCTCACCTCGAATATTATGATGTAGCTCTATCAGACTTAAATGAAGAACTGTTTATATCGTATCCAAAACGCCTGTATACGGTTTGCTTATAATCTTAAACGATCAAACAGCTGGGAATAATGAAACTTTCCGATAGACGTTATCTGCATCGACTCACACTTCTCTAAGATATTGCGCTTTTAACAACCCTCTTACTTATTTCAACGATTGCAACCATTAAATGCTCATCACGATCACGATACAAGATCATGTGTAAATAAACTCTTTTCACTTCTCCTACACTCCTCTAAATATTACTAGAAATCATTCTTTGCATCCACTGTCCGTGCATGGCTGTGACTTACTTGGAGAGTATACGCGGTGGGAAGTTAATGTGTTATGAAGAGTACATATATCGTATTAAAAGAGTTTGTGGTAATAAAACCTATTGGAAGTACAGTGAAAGTTGTAAGGCTACTATTGTTCTAGTGGAAGGTTCTGTTGTGCGTACGTCGGGTCTGCATGCACATGAGCCCAATCCTGCAAGGAAACGAGGGAAAATATTGGTGAACAAAATGAAAGAAGAAATAAGAAGAAAACTTACCTCTACTGTGCCAGAAATATATAGGTATGTTAAGTAAACTAAAACCAAATGTTGTCAGAGTCTTACATATGTAATTATTTGGATGGAATCTGAATTAGCCGTACACATTTATATTAAGGTAACCTTCAGTGTAACACCTTTTGTTAATTTTGAGAATCAGTGTAGTAGTACCATACTATTTGACACGAAAGAAGGTTAGCAATTCTATACTCAGTCTAAAATTTCTGATCAAGTTCGTCAAATCCAGCCATTGCTGGTTATGTGCGAAAATACCTAAGATCCAGAAGGTGCGTTATTTATGACCATGTGGAAGTCCTAGGCATAGCTCGATGCCATTCAATTCATTACAAATCCATATGATTTGGGCTTTTTAAAAAGGATTTAAAATGTAAAGTTTTAAGGAGGATTAAAATATTGGACTTGAAGAGATGCTTTTCCTGTCGATTCGGCATAATATAATCTTATGTCCTATCGTCGCTCAAAAGTATTTAAAAAAAGAGCCTCAATGGCGAGCGCGCCCTCACTACTATTCGAATAGAAGTTATACAAAAAAAGTCATAGACTACCGTTCACTACTTATAGTGTCTGGATTTTAGTGTCCTAACATTCTATCAGAGTAATTTAATCCCTGTATATTAAATCTTCTTCATTCCAAGAACAACTTTCCCCACATTAATTGAGATTGCAAACTTCAAATGTGGAAGCGCGAAGAAATATTATTTGCTTCGTAATAAGGATTAAAAGAGACTTTTCAGGGATTTGGTCGGGGGTGACCCATATGTCTATGTGATATTTTGCCGATTGTAAAGTACAATCAAGTGTCATGAACGACAATTTATGCACTGTGAATTTGGAGATCAGGAATAGTTTTGGCTCAAGTTTGGTATTTTAATACTGCTTGAAATGTTACATTTCATATCCTTCATATCCTTTCACATATATATAAGGTGGATTTGCATTGAATAGAATCGAGTTTAGCCTAACAGTTTCACATCCATAAATAACGCGTAGATACATTTGCAAGCTTCAATGGCCGTATCCGATGTACTTGAACAGAAATTTTCTCAATGCTAGCAAATGACGCCACATCACCTAAAGTTAGAATCTAAATATTGTTTATTTTGTTCGTTGCAGCCGGGAAACGACTAGAGGAAGTATTTCTGAAGAAGTGCTGTCGGAAATTCCTAACTATTCTGGTATTAAAAGTTCTTTGTACAGAACTCGAAATAAATGTTTACCCACGCTACGCAAGACAGTAGAGGAGTTGAGCATAGAAAGAAGATGGCGACAAACAAGTGATGGGAGGGATTTTCTCTTGATTGACGACCAACAAGATTCTAGCCGAATTATTGTGAGCTTCATCTTTTTAATTTTTACTTCATTAACCCGTATGATTAAAAGGCCTACATAGACAGCGACACAGTGGTTGCAACAGGTGTAACAACATTCACGTTAACTCCGGTTTTCATTTGTCCTACAACAATTCATTCAGTTTTAATCTTTTCTGTGTTTGGCTAAGTTTGAGTAATGATTAAGTCTCTATTATATTTTATTTTCTTATACAGCACTTTCCTTTCCGTTTAATCAAATTAAGGAATGCAATTCCATTGAATACAAGAATGTCGTTATAAAATCTCTTATACAGTAAATTGTGAAAGGTATACTCTTGCATACTTAGATTTTCTCAGATATTTCTTTGAATTAATCTATAGTTAACAGGTCGTGTAACCATGTACGCATTTTCTTTAAATATGTACATAAACGTTTTTGAAACGCAATCTTTTAGTTTAATGTCCTACGATTATGCCCTTTAGGCTAAGGAAGACGATTATTAAAGCAAGTGAATGATGATGGAAGAATTGGTGGAAAGAGAAAGTGGCAGGAAACGGGAATACCCGGAGAAAACCCACAGACATGGTGTTCTCCTCCACAAACTCACTTGGTCGGGGATCGAATCAGGGAACCCACATACCAGAAGTAAGAACTCTACCACTGAGGAACCGATCCCTCGTAAACATTTTTATTACGTACAGAATTGATTTTTGTTTTATTCTGTATAATCCGTCGCCAAACTGCACTCATATTACCAAAATTCTGAGTTCGTTTATGAAGGCTTGTAATTATTTTTAGATGACAGAAAACCGTTAGATACTAGCAAATCATTTTATAAATAATCAGAAACAAGCATTTTTTGTATTAGATATTTGAAATTATTGTGCAGGGGTGACTTTTTTAAAATGTGAATCCACCTTTTTTTAACACGTTTTTGTTTTTTTCCAGGTTTTTGGTACAAGTGAAAACTTGCAAATCTTATGTAAGAGTGAGAACGTGCTGATGGATGGCACTTTTAAGTCTGCACCGTGTCTTTTCACCCAATTATACACTTTTCACGGTAAATACTTAGGCAGATGTTTCCACTTTTGTTTTGTCTTCTTCAAAATAAAAGCCAGGAAAAATACCTGCATTTGCTAACTTTGATAAAAGCAAAGGCATTAGAAAATGGTATGAATTTAGAACTGAAATGTGTCACGACAGATTTTGAAACGGCTGCGATAAATGCACTTACGTTGTCGTTTTTCAACTTTAGCGTGAGAGGGTGTTTCTTTCATTTCACTCAGTGTGTAGGGAGGAAGGTGCAAGATCTGGGACTAGTTTGTAACTATAAAAAAAAATGAAGAGGTTAGAAAATGGGTTCGGCGTGCAGCAGCGCTTCCCCTCGTCCCATTAGATAATGTTAGTGATGCATTTCTATACATTCAGGAAAATGCACCCGACGTTCGTAATAAAGAAGCCTTTCACGACTATCTGGTGGACACTTGGTTGGACGAATGTGGAGCATTATTTCCACCGTAAGTATTCAAGGCTTGTTTTTCATTTGATCTAATTATGATATGTGCATCAGGTTCGTTAGAGCAAGCTGCTGACCATATTGATCATACAGAGTTACAATAAAGAACTGCTTAAATTATAAGAATATTATTTGATAGTTCCATATATTAATATTCATAGTTAAGTTTGTATATGACAAGAAAAATTCTATCAGTCGTGACAAAGTAGACAGAGCATCTAATGGTATAAAATAGTACTGTGCACCTAAAATCCTTTATTAACTGTAATTAATCTTATGCTGTGATTTGAGTTTTTTTCTGCTTGTATCGAAAGTGTTGTTTACGTAGGTGGTAGTATGTAGCTAGTACAATTTTACTTATTTCTTATAATGCTACCACAGGGACTAGTTTCTCTAAAGGTTGTGTCCTTTATTTAGGTATATACTTATGTCTGTCTGTATTCAAGATTATATCATCTTTTTATTCATTCCAGCAAGATGTGGAATCATTTCAAAACTGATAGTGGAAGGACGAACAATCCGGCAGAAGGATGGTATGCGAAATGGAACAGAAAATTTCCTTTACACCATCCCAACACATTTTCATGTATCCAAGCCTTAGAAGAAGAGCAAGCTTCGAATGAATTAGCTATAAGAATGTTGGAGCTGGGCAATACCCCTACAAAACAAAAGAAGAAGTGGAGAATAATTGATGAAAGGCTAAAAAACTTAAAACAAAGACTAGTGAACGGAAATATTGATTTGTTCACTTACCTTAACGCAGTATCCCGTAACGTTCACATAGGGTAGCTTCTCTCTTTCTATGTGTGTATATACTATTTCATGGGGCTAATCATTGTGACATGAGCATTAATGTGCTTTCTTTTTGTATAGTGCTTATTATATATTCATATTGTAGTTAACAGATATTGTAAATATTCATTGAAACATACTGAAACTAGATTATTGATTTTCTTATGTAGAAAGATTAATATATAGATTATTTCTTTTCTGAAATGTGCGTATGATTTCACAATTTCTTAGTGTTGGTGGTTAATACTAGTACAGGAATTCCCTCTTTAGAGCAGAAATTCCCTTCTTACATCTTAGGCAAGATAGGAACTCCCATCTCGCCTAGAATGGCCCAGATTCTTATCTTGGAGATATCAGCGGCTGATAAATCGTTAGGCGAGATGGGATTAGGCACAGTGGCGGAGCCAAGGGTGGGCCTGGGGGGGCCAGGCCCCCTTGCTCAAAATCTTGGCCCCCCTAGCGGCCCCCCACACAGAGTGATACTGCTATAGGTCGACAAACGGTGAGTTAATAGTGGCCGCCCGCAAGTGAAACTACTACCGAAACATATCTCGACAACAAAGTTACCAACTGCAGAATATCGTATGTTGCAATAGTCTGCGTTCCGAGCAAAAATCTTCAGACTCCTTTTTGTTTGTAGTACAGCAAGATCTAATTTATCGAAATCTGTAAGGTTCGTGCATTGATCTCAGCATCTGAACGTTCCTTTTAACCTCTGTCTCTTATCTGGTTGTCTTCTTTGTTTTCGACAAAGAAAGAAAAAAAAAGCAAAATCAGTCTGCATTCTGATTTGCTTCAATGTTGAAAGTCATACTAAATCAAGAGATGCTTACTTACAAATAGCATGCACTGCAGTAAAACTTTACACTCGTGTTGGACGAAACAAGTCTTCGTACACTAATTAATTGATTTCCATTGATTATGGCGACATAGAAGAAATGCATAGCATCCATTAAATAATTTGGTTTTATTATTATTATTATTATTATTATTATTATTATTATTATTATTATTATTATTATTACTATTATTATTATTATTATTATTATTATTATCAAATAATATCGAAAGGTCTTGTTTAGTATACAGTAAAAGAAGAGAACAGAAGTTTTTATTATTTCTGTCCTTCTCTCTTCTGTTCGTATCCCAATAGTTAGAGAAAATTAAGATACTGAATATTACCAACACCTACTATTTGCTACTGGAACTGGTTCTCCTTCTCGTCTACCTTCTGGTCTTGTCTCTAGTACGTCTAATTTCCTAACGCTCTTGGCCGTGGCAACTAAGTAGAAACCTTCTGCTGCGATGTTAATAAGCGATACTAGCGATCTCCAAGGAAAACGGAATCTACTAACTAAAGCATGGGGAAATGAAGCTAACAAAAATCAGTAATTCTTTATAAATAAATCTTTCAGAAGTATTTTCTTTTAAACTATTTTAACTGTAGCTTAATCCCAAAACTGCTACTACTAGAGAAATTCCGAAATTTATCACAGAGCCAGTGCTACAATCTCCTGATTACTAACCATCAGGTAAGATACCGAGATGATACAACTTGGTCGCGGCAGTAATGCTGTTTCGTGTAAAAGTGCAGTTACTCCCATGACCAGGTTGTATCATCCTGTTATCTGATTTTGTGGGACTGGTCTACAGATATTCCATTCAGTAAGTTCAGCCAGTGAATACCAATTTTTATCACAGAGTTATATTAATTCTGCGTCAAAATATGCATTTCTGAGAAAATTAAGCATTAAGCACTTCTGAGAAAATTACATTGTAGGAATTATGCAGAACAGTAAATCAGTGGTGACGGATTTTCAACAGGATATACTAATTAATGTCCCTCCTTCAAATCTAATCTCAAAACTTACAATATTAATTTAGCATCGACTATAGGATAGTAGCGTTATTTCAACTACATTTGAATTGATTTTAAGTCTTTGAAACATCCGAGACTCAGAGGATAGAAATAAGGGAAATTAGTCAATAGAAAGAATCTTGGTAATCTCCTCAGTTGAAATATTTATCCACGAGGGATCAATCACACCATCTTCCGAATCTTAAGCTGATGTTCTACCGCTGAGCTTTGGCCATTCGTTGTGGGTGTGAAGTGTTTGTGTATTTGAATTCACGTCAAATTCTAAAAAGTAGTGAAGGTAAACAAACGAAAGGAAGAAAAGGACCACGTATATTTCTTTTGCTGTAAGGAGTTCCGATTTAAATATCTGTTCTAACACGGTTTGATATTAGGGAAAGAAAAACATATTTCCTCTTTTTGCTTCAAAGAGTGCTTACTTCATCATTTTAATAACGTAAAGGCACATTCATTACTCAGTTTCAGAGCTCAAGGGTAAAAGTAACCAAAAGTAATTGAACTACGGCCAGATGAAAACAAGATCCTGGAACCGGGACAGTTGTCCGGGCGTCAGCAAACTAATATATGTGTTTATTAGTGTGGATGTAGATGAAAAGGGTACTAATCGCAAAATTTGCCCTGGGCACCAAATGTCTAGTTTCGTCACTGATTAGGCTACCATTTTTTAGAGTGTGAAATTTTGACATTTTTCTGAAATATTAAGAATACATGATAATTATTGGCAGTTTACTTTAGAGTGAAACTTAAGCTTCAAGAGCAAGGCTTATAATTTAAAGTGGGGTGGAACGGCAAATCACTGTTCTGTTAGAGTTCAGTTCCTGTTTCTGTGCGACGTTTGTCTCGTAAGCACTTTTGTCCTCGTACATCATATTTTACTTTATTATTATTATTAATAATAATACAGTTTATCTACCAAACAACTATTTATATTATTATGCGGTATTAAACCAAATCTGGAACTTGTGATATTTATTTACTTCTATCATTCCATCCGGGAAATAATGTCATCTATACGAGATGGAATGTTTTCGGGTAAAATTTAATATTGCTGCTGTCATCTGGGCCTGCTCCAACGCCATCTGATAGCGAGTAATAAAAATCCATCCACCTGGGTAACAGAACGCGGGTCAGCCGGTCGTGTCACTACCCGCCAACAGGCGTATTAGGAGTTTTGCAGGCCAAGTGACCGTCATATCTTTATTTATGTGACTCCCCAGTTTTCCTGCCGTTGAAAAGCGGAAAGTCCGGGGATTGTACCCAGGAGCACGTAGACATGTGTCCAATTCTTTAACCTCTAGACTATGGAGGCCCTCTACTTAATTAATAGATGAATGCTTGAAACACAGCTACACATCTTATCGCTTTGGTACATGTATCAAGCATCAGTGTTGGTATAGAATGTAATTATTGCTACTTATATCAATGGGGAAAGAACTTTCTTTGAGCCTGAAGTTTGCCTCCTATCTGAGAGGCCACCACCCTACCCACCCCAGCCTGCTAAGACGAAACGTGTGTAAACACCTCTTCTCTATTAAATGTAATAAAACAAAAATACGTTACGTAATGTAGGCCTACTTACCTCTACTGTGTTGTTATCTTCTGGAATATTTGTTGATTTCTTGCTGCTTTCCTCATTCTCTGGTGCTACGTTTTCATTTCCATTATTGTCTGTTTCAGGAGTACGAAAGAATTTCTTTAATGCTGCTGCCTGTTTCTCATTTTCAGCCGCTAATTGTGCTCTTCTTTTTCTGTATACATTTCCAGAAGGCTTCTTTTTTTCCGACATGTTGATAAAGAACACATTAACGCAACGATTCTTCTACTAAGAGTCGAAATTCAGGAGACAAAAGAAGAACACGCACACCATGAAGCCTGCACTACATGTACATGACTTCTGATTTATAATTTTCTTTCACGAGACATTTGACAGTACAAACAGGACTAATTTCTTTTTGGTTGCCAATAACTCAATATTGTTTGTGTGTATTGTTAGAGCGGCCGACATAGCTTTGTCGCAAGGAGTGCAATTGTCGGCACCGCGGCGGTTGTAAGTGTCAGATCGTGTTATTGTTGCTCAAAACTCCCAACTCTCAACAATAGCCTTTAGTTTTGTCAGCGAAGATTTTTTTTTATAGACAAATAAGGTGAAGGGATGAAGGGATTTCCTTTATAGGAGATTCAAGAAGAAACCGGGGTTGTTATAAAGAGTGAGGCTTATGGCATGAGGTAGTAACCAATGTTGCTACACAATTTATGAAAAAGTTAATTTTTAGTTCACCGTTTACAATAATATAAATTTAGCAAGGATTTTGGCGCCCCCAAACTCCCCTAAAATTTGGCGCCCCGGGCGGTCGCCCGGCTTGCCCCGCCCTTCCGCCGGTACTGAGTATGTGGAAGGTAGTACAGCTTTTGATGGACCCAGCATGGTAGAAAGTCATACAATATATATCTCAAACAATTGGCCATCCTATTATAAACAATTACAAATAAGGACCTCGATGTATTATTTTCGTGAAATGTTATTGCCTGCGATGAGTTATTGGACAAACGAAGGACACATACATTTTTAGAGGATCGGCTGTTTTTCACACAATAAATGATAGTTTTATTATGTTTGATTTATATTACAGTACAGTGTGTGTTTTGTTGTTGTTTTAATATAAATGAAACTTATTTCAAGTAAAAATTACAACTAATAAATAATGTTTTACCTTTCTTTTTTTCTAACTAAAGTTGATCCAATGCAAAGAATACAGGTCGACTAACTCTATTATTATTGTTTGCTAGACAAAGTTCTATTTTCAGTTGAATTGGATCTACAATGTTGCTAACTCTTCAGAAAACAACGTTGCCTATTCTTACTGTTTAAAATTAACAATCATAACAAAGAACTAGCCTATAACTAAAATTTAGCGGGAAAAGCGCTAAATTGGAAAACAGAATATACTTGCATACCCAGACGCTTAAAGAAGAAAGCTTGAGCCACATAGTAAATGTATGGGTAATACAATTTTTTGACATGAGATTGGTTATGATACTGACGTATAAAATTTCATATACAGGATGCTGTAAGATTTTAGGAGTTTGCGTAGGGAGCCTTGATGACAATCAGGGGGCAGGAGTAGTCACCAGGTGCGCTCGCCTCCTTGCCCCTCTGGTGTCCTCCCTCCTGCAAATTGCAGTTATAATGATTTAACCCCTTCGGTTCTTACGTCTACATTTGTAGAAGCATATTAACCTTCCGTGGTCACTCTGGGGTCTGACAGACACCACATGAATTATTTTTTATTCTGAATTTTTTTCTGTTGTTTTTTGAAAAGTTTTCCATCCAAGTACATTCAATTGGTAACACTGCCTGTTGTTATGGCTGGTAAACTGCGTCCATTGCGAGCTTTGTGCTATACAAGACGCTTGTAAAGAGTGTTTGCGATCCAACGCACCCCAGTGTGACCGGCGCGTAAACGTTTGCTTCTTTTATTCGCTTTTTAAATCCACCTATTTCCCTTTATTTCTGACATTTCTATTCATGAAATATGGCTCAGAGTAAGTTTTAAAAAGATGAAATACTTGAACTTTCGCTTGACAATAATGACAGTGGTATACAAGATTTTAGTATTTTCTTGAAGTACAAGGGCCAAAGCGTAGACCTTTTCAGGACCAACTGCTCGAATGCTGAGCCAGCAATTTAAGCCTCCGTAGTTCGGCTCCTCATTAACGTAGAAGGATTATTTAGGTGTCTGTCTCTTCAGGAAGGATAAACCTTTCGAATGGTGTGCGTTTCATTCACATAAAGGTCTCATTACAAAAAGGTAGGAGGGCAAATTGAATGCTTTTGTTCCCCTCTCCCTTAACCTCTCTCCCCAAAGGGGCTACAAGCATAAAAAGTGGCATCAAGAAAGATAAATGAACATACTAACTAGTGATACCATGTGTATAGCCATTGGGCTTGCGAGGGGGAATCAGAGGCATATTGAATTTACTCTTTTTTTCAGTATATATTTTTATAAAAGTAAAACATATTACCTGAAAATTGTGGGACGCTGCCAATACTATTATTTGCAATACGCCAAAGAATAATATCACATGTACGCCAGACATTCGGAACAATCATATAAAAAATGAAAAGATGAAGATACAATAGCAAGGGATAAAAAATTCGGAACAACGTACCTATAAGAATCATCCTGTATATATTTATATATTGTCGTCTACCCTGACTTTGGCAGCCCTAGGGACGTCCGTAATTGTCACAGAGATAAGAAGAATACCTCGTTGAAAACATTATGGGATACAGATTCTAAAGAGGTAACTTTTATGCCTCCCGTGCCCAACCCGTAAATGAAGAAGAATGTAAAATTTGGGGAAAAAATACACTTTTTCGAAGTTTGTATAGCTGTGGCAACATCAGGGTCCGAAATCCCGGGGGAACAGGGGGAATTTCCCCCTACCAAAATTATTATGCTTGCATTTCCCACCATCAAAATCTGTAGGGAGGACACCTTAATATTAGACTAGAGGGAGAGATGGAAAGCAAATTTCATAAATGAATAAAAATTTTAAAAAATATTATCATTGTCACAGCTTCTAAAATAAATCTGTAGCTTATCTATGAAACAGATTTAACTGTCTTACAGGCTGTAAGTGGTTTGTGGTTGCAATTAAGGTATACACATAAAACTGTGGCAACTGTGGCTAGGTTTATTGCTGATCAGTTGCGTGCAGAATTGGTAAAACTTCTCAAACAAACAGATTGTTTCTCAATTTCAGTGGACGAATCCACACACAGGTTTGCAGATAAGCTCTTGCTGATATATGTGGCATATGTGGGTGAAGAAAATAATCCTTGTTTTATTTATTTATTTATAAATTAGTGCCATTTGAAAATGCTGATGCAAAATTCTTGAAAAGAAAATTATTGAAGTATTTTCCGAAGGTGGCATAGATGTTTTAAATCTTAAAGAAAAGTTTGTTGGATTTGCTTCGCAGGGGCTGCAACGTTCACCGGGAGAAATGAAGGGTTGCCGCTCGAATTAGAAGAAGTGTCAATCCATGCCAAATTAGCGTACACTGCATACCATATCGAATGGATCTTGTTTCTGAAAGAGATTGTGGTGTTGCGAATGCTGTTCACAACTTTTAATATTTGTTAGACGAACTTTACAAAGTGTTCAGTAAGCCATCTGCAGCTAAAAAAAAAAAACTTTAAAAGTATCGCATTATTCACAGATGCTGCAAGACTGCTAACAATAAAAAGAAATTTGTTTTACATACGTACGATTTCAAATGAGAGGGACGCATTACTGACAGTCTTGACAGATTATTCTTGTGCAATGTAATTTCTACTTTCGAAGCGTGAAAATATTGACCATTTCATTATAGACCTCTCTAAACTTTGTGGTATTTGGAAAAAAACTTTCGGAGAAAAAAAAAACATTCTCTTCCTAGGTATCCTTTTGGATATTGCGTTCATTCTGTCTATTATTAGTAAAAGGATGCAAAAGGAGTCAGTTTCATACAATGAAATAGAGAAAATAAATTGAATCCACAATCCAAGCTCTGAGAGAAATGCATGTGAAATATTATGTCTATCTCAGTCTTTGTAAAGGAAAGCATTTAGTGCACTGCTGAAACCATCTGACACAGGGAGTGATAATAGTGAGTTTGATCAAATAAGGGGCCAGGGTTTAGTAGACAAAGTGGATAGCATATTTCCTTCAAATAATGTACTAAATGTTTTTTAGTGTTTGAAAATAAAGATCGTAATAGCATGAGTTGTTCACACGGTAACGTACACGTATATAAAGCAGCTCAACTGTTGGAATTTTTGCAGTATCAGAATGGAAAGAGTACAAGTCAATTTCTACGTTGGTAAATGACTTTCCAGTTCTTAAAACCTTAACGCCAAAGTTCGCTCAGTGCCATTATCAGCTGCTGCCTGTGAATGTGGATTCAGTGAGGCTGATAATATTAAAAATTCCGAAAGAAACCGTATGTTGGCGAGTACCTTCCAATCTTTATTGACAATAATTAAACTTAATGGACTTCCTTTAAAACTCTGGGATGCTGTTATTGTGACTGATACGTGGCTTTCACCTGGATAACAAATGTTCAACTCACATTACACACGGAAACAAAGAGTGAAGAGAAGTTTAATTATTCTCTGACGTAAGATCACTGGCGCAAATCCCGGAGGGATAAAGGGGACATGTCCCCTCCAATCTTGGAACTGGGTGACTGTCCCCCAATAAACCGATTTGAAGTGTCCTTTTTGTGAAAAACATGTGATTTGTGTCCGATTCCCACAAAGGAAAGTGAGATGAAATTGATGTCCCTCCGGAATAAGCCTCAAACCTGCCCGCCTCCCAATGTTGAAGACACCTCTGTTCCCTGATCTTCCACAGGACGGGTTTTGAACTTCACAAATATTTTGAGCATCGCTTAACAATAAAAGAAAAAGAAACGGTCTTACTTGTTCCTCCCAACGTTGAAGACAGTTTTGCGCCGATGCGTAAGATACGTTATTGCAAACTATATTTTAGGTTTATAAATACATTACCACAATCATTCAATACTCGTATTATTGTGGCTCTCCCTGCTGGTCTAGTGGCTAGCACGTGCGACTTACAATATCTTGAACGATTACAGTGTTTAGAATTCCACATCTCATAGCGTCGCTGCTGAAAAGGGAAGTTAAACTTAAATCAGCAAATCTATCATATTATTGTGCTTGTGTTTTCATCATATAAGTTAACGATCTACGAATATCCGCCAAGGCTAAGCAAGACGGTCACGATGAGGAGGGTTAAGAACGAGGAATGAAACGGGAGGACTCCGAGAACCCCCCCCCCACAGTATTGGTATACCACAAGCAGAACCTGGCGCGAGCTAGGACCCATCCAGGTATCCCACGCAACTGAAGTGAGCGTTATACCGCTGAGGAAACCCGGCTTTTCGTTGTGCTTTCAAGTACTTGTATTGAAATCATATCTGCTATTTATAATATAGTCTATTCTTGTTAATAATACAATATAGATACGCAGTATTATTTAGACTTACATAGGTGACTGGATATCTGGAGGATCAAACTGAAACACTAAATACTTAGGGAAGAAACAGTAATTTCATAAAAGTAATAAAAAGTTTACTCCGGCTATATAGCTCATGGGAATATATATATGGCTCGCCAGGTGGAGAACTTCAACTTCGTAAGTCGAATGATTGGTTAGCACATCGGTTCTCAGGTGTTATTATTTCTGAATTTAGATCTCATACTGCTATTTTCGTGAATGAGGTCCTCAATATATGGTAAACACAAGGGGACTGTACTCCCACGGGAGTCTAACCCTGCACCATCCGCACCGAAGTTAGGTGAAAAGAATAAATAACATTATTAAAGTATTTTAAATAACAATAACGACTTGTTCGAACATTTATTATTATTATCATTATTACTATTAGTAATATTAATAATGAAAATAATAATGATAATAATAATAACAATAATAATGATGATAGTAATAATATAATGACAATAGCAATAATAAAAAAAATAACAACTTTTAAATAATAACAAGAAAGGTAGGCAATAGCTGACTAAACTTTATCCACTAAAATGACGTCACAGTGCAGAGTTATATGCAGATTCAGAATTAAATAAGTCAATGGGTGTATGCGACATCTCGTTGTATTAGTTTAGGAAGCCGGTAGAACAGAGAACGTTGAACTATTTAAAGTCTAGATCGTACTGTGTGTTACGTGTTTCTCTGAAGGGAATTCGGAAATACGTCTATAACATAATAATAAATAGAATACCACCAGCAGTGCACCCCGGAATATTTCTCTGAAGAAACGACTGATCTGCATTCGTATGGTAAATTGAACATCAATACAGCCCACCGCCGTAACTTAGAATTTTTTCGGGAGGCGGGTGGTAAGCATTAATATTTGTGCCCACTATAAAAACATCGCGTAAGCCCTCCCTCAAAATTCGAAAATAGCCCCTTTTTCCACCTTTCTCTTGCTCTTTGTGGGCCTCAAGGAGCCTGTGGACTCTCCTGCACGGCAAGGTCTGCGGGGCCGATAGTTATCCCTCTGGGCCTGTTCCATACTTGCCAAATTAATTAAGGGACAATATTGACATATCTCAAAGCCGTACGAATAAATATAACTTCTAGGGCAACTACTAATACGGAGTTTTTTTTTTAACTGAAGTTGGCCCACGACTCATTTTTGTTTGTGCTGTTTTGTTTATGTAAATATTGAACCTGTTTGATACTTCATTTATAATTTCATGTTCGTATCGTATATGGATTAAAAATATTTGTCTTCAATTGGATCCCCCTCGAACGGCGGGGAGAAGTTGCCCTCCTTCCCCCCACAAGTAAAGACCCTAATAGAATCCACTATTTATGAACATTGTTTCTAGCATTTTCATTTTATTTAGTGAAGGTATAACCAACACTACAATTTTTGTTCTACATTAATCAAACATTTGTTCTTGTCTTTCACATGCGTGAAAAAAGTTTCCTGATAAATGTTCTGTGCTGCTGCGAAGACTACATTTAAGGTGTTTGTGTCGGTTTATATGTGGCGTAAGCATGTACGTTGAACAATAATCACGTTGTTGTGTGGGCGGACAGGCTGTTGTATACAAGATCAAACTTCTGAATTCCATTTCATAGTTATATAAAAAGGAAGAAATGCAACACCTACAGGTTTCTTTCTTTTATTCTTCCTATCTCTGCGTAGCATTTAATCATGACTGAATCACTGAAAGACTTTAGCGTCTTTTAAGACAAAGATCTGCATACAGAACCAGGCACCTCTGGTGAATCGGGTCCCTGGTTTGATCCCAACCCGCGCCATATGAACTTTGTGGTGGACAAACACCGTGTGCATGTTTCTCTCGGGGTTCTTCCACTTTCATCATTCCACCATTTCATTCATTTCTCATCATCATCGTCTCGTTTAGCCTAACCGGCATAAGCGTAGGACGTAAAACTCAAAGATTTCCAAATGAAGGCACTATCGAAGAAATGTATGCACGCTTAAAACTTCTGGTCAAAGCAGGAGGAGGTGCAAGATACTATGGAAACTAATCAAATTGAACCAGGAGCAGAAGAAAACGTCCATGCAGTGATTGAAAATACTGTATATACTGAATTTTTTCTTTAGAGACCTCAATACAAGCACTTGTTTCAAAGCATGAAAATAAATTCTACTGTTTCGCAAAATTTGATCCGCCATATTGGATCCACCATTTTGAAGATTTCAGTTTGGATATCAAGTTTGGATATCATTGAGGTCAAAAACCACAGCATGCCCATTTTTGTACACTCTGAAATTGATTTTGAATTTTGGCCACGTTTTTAGCATTTCGTAGCACTGTGCGTCTTCGCAACACACAGGACAGCTCTTTAAAAACAGTACTGTACTGCGAAAATTAGTACGTCTGGTCACCCTATGCTAGTCAGACCAATTTCGTAACAGAGAATTTGGTGCAATATTTGAAAAGCAAACAGTATAGACAATATACTCCAATTCGAAGTATAAATCATGCAATATCTAATAGAAAGTTTTCTGTGACATTCATTAGTTAACATATTTTCATTGAATATAAATTGTTCAGTTTTCCCTCATATTAGTAGTAAAAGTGTGCTGGAGCACAAGAGGACGTCGTCCTCAACCTCCAAAAAATATGTACGGCGTCACCCAATTCCTAAAAAATTACAATGGAAAATAATCAGGGATTGTCCATCACAAAGTTCACATGGCGATTTCTGGGATCGAACCAAGGATCCCAAACTCAAGAGGTGGGGTCCGATAGTTATGTCTCTGGGCCTGTTCCATACATGACAAATTAATTAGGGGGACAATATTGACATATTTCAAAGCCATACGAATAAATATAACTTCCAGGGCAACTAATAGTAGGGATTTTTTTTAAACTGAAACTGGCCCACGACTCATTTTTGTTTTTGCAGTTTTGTTTATATAATATATTGAACCTGTTTGATATTTCATTTATAATTTCATGTCCGTATCGTATATGGATTAGAAATATTTGTCTTCAATTGGATCCCCCTCGAACGGCGGGGAGCTACCCTGGGGAGAAATTGCCCTCTTGTGCTCCACAAGTTAAGGTCCTAATAGAATCCACTATTTATGAACAATGTTTCAGGCATTTTCATTTTATTTAGTGAAGGTATATCGAACCAGAGAGCTCTACCACTAAGCCACTGCGCTCCCTACAATCGTAATCGAGTTCCTGATATACATTAGGGGGTCGGTGAAAGTAAGCATAAGGGTAACAAATAGAATCGAAGTTAATAAACAGGTTTGGTTGGTATTACCATTTACATCACTTTCTTTGATGCCCCCATCCAAATTTTACATGCCGGAGACGCCAGTGCGCGATAACATACTATAATCGCATATTTTTCATGCGCAGCAACAATTAACATATGGAACACAACATATAGAATTTACGACAATTTGAAATGTATATGAATAGTATTATATTAACTCACCACGTTTATATAGCTCTTTCACTTCTAAGGCCACGATTCTTCATGTTGCACATGGAATACTATTAGCTGGTTAATATTTAGTTTATTAGTCGTCTTCCCCAACATGGGCACTTACAAATCATATTTTCGTGATATTTGCTTAAGCAGCAACTTGGTACAGTTGCCAATGAATGAATATTTTTATCACTAACAACTTTTCCCACTTGTAAACTCACCTTCACTTGACTATATGAATCAACGAACTTCTTCCACACTACATCACCATGTGGCAAATGAAGGACGCGAACCGAACATACATGCAGCGCGACCAGACTACGATTTCTCCAATGAGGCTCTTCAGCGGCAAAGGCGGCTCGGCGCCTGCCCGAGCACCTTTCCAAGGTCGGTCCGTCCGCTTATTGCCGACCTTCTTTCTACTTCTTTACTTGTCGGCACGCCGACAGCGTTTCGGCGCCTTTCCGACAACATTTGCCGAGGTCGCCCGTCCGCTGTTTGCCGTCTTATTCCAAAATGTTTGTCAAGGATCCTCTCGTACTTGTAATTTAATTTTAAAAAATTACTTCTCATATACCGTTTACGTGCTGTCCTTTTGCTACATTTCTTTTCATATATTTACCTTTTTATGGTCGGTACGCCGTCAACGTTTCGACGTCTTTACAACCATCATTTGTAGAAGTCGTTCCGTCCGCTGTATGCCGACTATCTGCCGACTCCGCTTTCACAATTCATATTTTATGGAATTAGTGCCCACTCACAAGAAAAACCTTCGGACAGTTTCAATCTTTACTTCATCTTTAACATCTACGGACCAGCATTTTTCAATGCTCGAAAAAATTATTTCTGAATATTTTCTAGTTAGTACACTGTATACTTAAAGCTGCCATATGATGGACCCAGAGTGCACTAAATGTATTCTCGAATGAGTACTTGAGTAGCAAAACTTGTAAGGATGCAATTGACATGAAACGACATACGTTTACGTAATATTAAAATGAATGTACTCAAATGAGCACTGGGGGACCGTAGAGGCTAAAGAAGATACAGGCTCTATTCATTTTCCAAAATTCGACTCGTTGCCATTTTTACGCGATATTGAAACATTCTCCGACGTCGTTTTTTTTTAAAGAAATTACCGGCAGTGTCTTTTTGCAGTCATCGTTCTACTGGCTGCCGAGTGTTTCGAGAAAGCTTTATACGAGGGAAATATAAGCCCTAATTCGTATTTTAAAGCAACAAATTACCTTCAAACTCTCTTTGTTTCTTTTGGTGAACGAATCTCTTTTTGCTCGTCGCTGTCGAAAATCGCGCGGAAAAACGCCAGTGTCCTCAGTAGGGACATGCAAGATTGAACTATGTTCTGTTAATTAATGTGAAATTTGGCGTAATTGTAGCAAAAGACTATGTCTTTTTCAAATCTGAAATGTTATTTTGGTAATACACCGTCTTAGGGGTCCACAGGGGGCGAAGCTCAGAAGATGGGTCTTTATAAAAATTTAAAATTTTGTTCCCGAAATGCAAGTAAGCGTCAGATTATCCACAAATGTCATATAATTAATATTTCAATGTTCCTTCCATGTGCATGGGCCTATATGATTTATATGATAGTGATTTATATGGGGCTATAACCCCCTTTCAGAAATAAAAGAGTCACGATAAATATCCTTAGTACGAACATACGAGAATAAGGTATTTCTTGTCAATTGATGTGAAATTTAGCGTCATTGTAACAAAAAGGATGCGCCTGTCAAATCTTGAATGTCATGTAGGTAACGCACCGCCTTAGGGGGTCACTGGGGGCGAAGCATAAGTTACTGAATCTTTATAAAAAAAATAAAATTTTACTTTGGAAAATCCAGTGAGTGTCAGGTTGATCACAAATGATACGAAATTAACATTCTGATGCTCCTTTCATGAGCCAGTGACTGATATTGGGCTACAGCCCCCTTTTAATATCACATAAAAAATCATGATAAATATTCTAAGCAAAGATATACGCAAGAAGCTATTGGTTGTCAATTAATATGAAATTTGTCGTTATGTTAGTAAAAATCTGGAATGTTATTTGGGTAACACGGGGCACAGAGTACGCAGGGTAAAGTAGTAGAGATACCTTCGGGAATCACAGGGGGAGGGGAAATAAAAATTCCAAATTTTATTTTGGGAGTGCTCATGAGTTTCAAATTACTTGCAAGATGCGCATAATTTATGATCCATACTACTTTTATGTACCAATGACTAATATGGGACTACAGCCCCCTTCGAAGAGCATAATAAATTCAATATGATTGTTCTTACGCAAGGATTTACTGGCAGGAGCTAAATATTTTTTATAGTTAATGGGAAATTTGTCATTATTTTTAAAGAAAATGTTTATCGAGAAAAGAGTCTTAGTAACAATAGGATAATACCCGTGTGTTGTTTTCCTTTCAGAGGCACGGACTGAGAATTTCTTTTGCCTAATCGGAGTGCCAATATGGAACGTTGGAAGTAGTTTTCTCTAATTCAGTCGTTCTCAAACTTTCCAATAACGGGGACCCCTTGTTCGTTCGGAAAGTGATCTGTGTATGTCCCCTTCCAACGCTATTTGAAGTAGATGGAATTCCCACTGAGAAGGAAAAGATCAAGAAAAATAATGCAATAATTAGTTTATTATAAAGATACATGATTGTTTCCTAATTAACGAAATTTCAATTGAAAATACAGTAATTTTCAAGACTGAAAATCAGTCTTTTCTTCTTAAAGGGTACCACTTCATAAACAATGTTCTCTAATGTGCGATCACTAATGTGAAGTATGATTTTTTTTTCATAATTGCGTTGAAATCTGGAATAGGTTTTGTCACCATGAATCTTAGGTCCGATTCCACACCAAGACGATTTCATTTCTAGGTTTTAACACTACAAACAGCAGAAAAGGTATGCCCACTTAAGTAAGTGGTAGGGAAAGCTATCAAATGTTGTGATGCCTTTTCAGACAACTCTTTATACTCACAGCGCGCAAGCAACCAAAAGTTACAAAGTTCATTTTTTAAAAGTTTATCCATGAATTCCCAAGATAGTTCCAATAGCTGTTCTTTTCTGTGTTCGAAACATTCATAATTTGTACGTCATGTATTTCTACTATCACCGACCCGAAGCTCATTTTGAAAATTTTAAAAAAGACATTTGGAAGAGACAGACATAATATCAAACTTTATTAACCAACCCTCGTATATAAAAGGAACAATCTCGAAGCGTTCTTCATCAGTTTTGTATTTTGTGCATCTGTGTTGGTAGGTCTCATTTTGATTCTTACGGCCATATATGGTCGAGGAACAAGGACTGTTCACGTGATAGTTACATGCTTGGTAAATGTCCTTTTCGGTCTGATTTTGGGACAATCACTTTCCACCTACGCACTTTTATAACCAAAAGCTCATTGGACAATAATTCTGATCCCGACGTTAGGAGTGAAAATCGGGATTTCCCCGTTGACCATATACAAGCTTTGGTTTGCTAAATAGAACTGTCACTGTGTGTTTAGTACGCGTGCTTGTTTGTTACTTCGAAGAGCACTCACCAAGGCGAGTGGGGTGCCGTGTTCTAAAGATAATACGCGCTCCCCTTGTATGGGTTGAGCTTCGCACGTTGAATCGCCGTTGGCATATGTGAGAGTTAATTTTCAGAGTTTACCAACAGTGATATGTTACGCATCTATAGAAAAAGTTCATTCTAACAGTGTGTAGAAGTCTCATGTAAAGTGACTCGTAATACGTGTTAGCAGTTTAACATTCGTTTGTGGCCTCAACACGGATGATCGTTTTATTCCTGCCAGTACATTGAACCTTCAAGGCTAGTTGACGCAACTCCGAGCTTATTTCGGCTCTAGTACAGGAACTTTTGTGGATCTTGTTTACATCTAGCGGATTCGACGCCAGGACCCGAGTAGTACACTCTAAATACAGTACCCACTATTTCAGAGGGACAAAACAGCCGTTTTGTACCCATGAATTTAGCAGGTACATGGTACCCAAGAGGTAGCAGGTACAATGTACATCTGATTTCTTAGGTACACCTTAACTCAAAAAGGTTGAGTACATTCTTTATTGGTGTTTTGAGGCAAAAATTTTCTAAGTCCAGCTTCGGGTATCTTCGGAAAAAAGGAACCCTGGTTCGAACCTCCAAGCCAGCCTTTGCAATCGGGAAAAAGTTTGCAGATGTGTTTTTCTTCTTTTAAATATAATAAGACTTGTTACCAAGTGTAGAAAAAAAATGATTGAAATACTTAATGATACAATATTTCGAAACCTTGTATTAATGTCAGCACATTGTTGTTTGTCATTTAGCTCTCCATACGTAATGGAACATTTAGATACGTTAAAGAATCTTTCCATATGTAAAAGAATGCTCAAAGTTAAGACATAGAATATAATTATCGCCTGAGTACTAAAATAAAAGTCGAAGTAGAACAAAAACAGCGTTTGTACTGGATATGAATGTCATAATTATCTTTAGAAACGTTATATATGTTTCGCTAGAAGCATGTTTCCGTAAATCATTGTGTTAGCTCACTGGTAAGATGTCGGATTTCAAATCTTAAGGTTACGAGTTCTATTCCCATGTGATCAGTGATTTTTTTTATGAAATTGTATTTTCCGCAATGCATGAAAAATTATATAAAATAATTACATTAAAATACCTCAGTTATATATATATATAACATAATCATTGCAGAACATATGTAATGCCCGGTATCATCAATCTATACCGTGCACTGCATATATTGTAATTCGTGTTTTATAATTATATTTTTGTTTATTTTCATTTCTGAAGAGTTCAGTTAAGAAATTTAATTGTGTTTAGTGTTATATATTTAGAAGATTCGGTGGATGGGTTTTGGCCTGTAGCACCCGGAGATTAAAATAGAGATTAATAGAAGAAAAATGTATTAAATTTACTGATTATCTGCCTTTTGAAAAATTGAATAAATAGCTGAATACTAAAAGAAAATTTATACGCAAGATAACGAAGTTTTGGAGAATTTTGTTTATTTGCTTATACATTTGTAAATATCATAAGCTATATTCATTTCTGCGAGGGAATATTGCAACAGGTAATATTACAACTACTTTAAAAATTAATTTATTGTTTGTTATAAACCAGAAAACATAATGATCATGGCTGCAAGCTAAAAGATATCTGCTCGGGAAGTTAATCTTCCCGAAATTTCTTGTCCCACCTAAGAATATGCCTGTTTGAGATATTATGAAAAAATTTAACTAACTAATGATTTGGAAAACAATTCAAAATTGCTGATTTTACTGAATAAAACATGTAACTACTCTGATTTTACATAAACTACTCTGATAACTAACTCCGATAGGAGTACATTCATATTATAAAGTGATGTGTTTGTAAATGTGTTAATTGTTTGGCTACTCTATATATTCTCATCGTTTCTAACACCTCAAAGATAGTATATTTATCTCGTATGGTTTTTATGTAGAACTATGCAGCAACATCTTCAGTCACCTATAAACGACAATTAATTTGGGCAGATAATTAATGGTACGTAATTGATGATTTCGTTTCCCTGTAAAGAAATACTGTAGATGAAAATAAAATGAAAATAAGAAAATACGTATGGAAAGATAGTAAAGTAATAAGAATAAATAAAAATATATAATAATAAGGTGGTATAAGTCTACATAATTATAAATAATTGACGTTAATGAAATATACGTTGGGTATGGGGAAGGAGAATTAAAATAATACTTATTGTGATTATTCTGTCCATCTTGATGTTTTCTGCGGCATTTGCTATATTAATTATTATATAAAACTAACAAATAAAATGCTAGTTCTACAACGTGCCTGATCAAAGACTAATAAGAATGACTACAGCAATTTCTCAAACAATTAAATACACATACGTTTTTCAAGATATATATATCCACTGGCAAACCTAATGGCTACTTACCTATTGGAATTTATTTATCTGGATCCTTACCAAATACTTACCTTTTGGAAATGAACCTTACTTACCTGTAATCCGTCTGGAACTACAATTACCTTCTGTTTATATCTACCGTCATAAATTGTAACGTAGCTTAACAAAACAATATTACTACTATTAGTAAATATTAATACTCACCTGAAACTTCAAATATAAATTCTGTCAGCATAAGCACAATTAAATGTGGCAAAATTCATTTACTGAGATGTAAAATATGCAAATTTGAAAGTTTTATTTGGAATATTGAAGTGTTACTGTGCATTGTTTTTGTAAAATAATTCTTCAGCTGCATGTATGAAATAGAATGGATAATATATTCTCTTGGTAAAAGCAGTGTTTGTAGGTAATTCTGTTGATTTTATTATCACCTTTGTTCATAAATTAATTATGTCATGTCTTCTTTTCAGCATTTTTTTACATGGCATTGTAAATATTCTGTTTTCGTGTGATCTTGCATGTTTTCCCACGAACCAAACTAACCTATTTCTTCTCGATTCCGCAAGTCGAGATGGCGACGTTTGACTGGGCCACAGGTTGAGTTCTTCGTGGATTTCAGGAGGACTGCACCAAATAATTTTAACATCATGATAAGAGATTGATACAAAACATCTGGATTATGCCAATGCAGGAAATAAATTGGAAGAAAACAAGTAAATTTTACGGTATATATATATGGACAGACGTTTTAAGACAATAAATGTTATAAAATCGAGCATTACAGAAATTTTTCTTTTGGCGACCCAGCCAGGATGATGATAGTAACGATTACTACGACTTTAGAATAATAATAATTATTATTATTATTATTAATATTATAAAGAGTTTCTGCGTTACTTAGTTTACTATGAGAACCATTATACAATGAAATCTGAAGGCAGTTTATTTTCGGTAAATTAACAATTATTAAAATGAGAGTACACTTATTCACAATTTCACCATCTATGACATGACAAGGTAAGATTGCACGAAAGTAGACATTGTCAAAATTATAAGTTCGTTATTAAATTTGGATTATTCAACTCATTCTTACAATTAGAGTGCGTTTGTGAGACTCAGGTGGAACAAAAGGAAACGGAGGAGAAGAGAAGCTTCCCAGCAGCTAGAAAGATAAATAAATAAATGTCGTGTAGTGTTGAACAGGACAGAGTAGTGAGTGTGACTGTTTATAAGTGTTGGAAATTAGTGTTGGGCGACACGGACGATGCAAATGGTACTGAAAGGAATGGTGATAAGGTAATAGCGTGTGACGTCTGTAATCACAGTTATCACTTCAAATGTTTAAATATTGATGAGACACAATTCGATTACCTAAGTAGACCAGAAGTGGAATGGATATGTGAGTTTTGCAAGAAGAAAATGTCAGATTCCGAAGGTAGTGGATTGGAAGAGGACTGAAAAATGGGAAATCCAATACGAATGAAGAAAAAGAGAAAGCGAAAATACAAAAGAGACCTGTAACGAATCTAGAAGGAAGAAAGAAAGAAGATGAGAATAGTATCGAAGATAAATCAATACTTAATGCAGACATAGTAGAGAAGGATAAATACGAAGGAGAAAGAAAAAGAAAAGGAAAGAATACAAAACAGAAAATAGGAAAAATTAAGGACACTCAAGAAAGAAAAGGGATTCCGGAGAAGATCTTTGGTGACAATAATACTGTGGATTCAAAGAATAATGGTGATGATTTGGATGTGATGGTAGGAATAGAAAATTTATCCGCAACTGACATGATGGAGATGATGTTTCAACAATGGAGAAAGACCCAAGTTGACATCACAAAGAAATTTTCTGCTTTTGATAAACGTCTGAATACTTCTATAGCTAAATTGGAACAGGACGTCGTTGACTTTAAGAAAAGTCTTCGGGAAGAAATAGCAAAAGATTTTGAAATGGTAAAGAAAGAAATATTTGAAGTAAAGAAGAAAGAGCAATCTAATGAGAAACGCATCGAGGGAGTGGAAGAAATACTTGATGAAGTGTTGAAGAAATGCGATAACTTGGACACGAAAATCGAAGCCGTCAGTATGTCAGAGAATCACTGCACGGAAAAGGTAAACACCAATACGGTAAGGTTGAAGGAACTGGAGGAAGATCTTAATCGGCGAATGAATAAAGTAGAAAAGGAAATGCAAGAATTGAAGATGTCGAACAAAGACTCATCTGACTCGGAAGATAATGAAACGAGAAGAGTGAAAGAAATATTGAGAATACCGATTGCCAGTCGTTCAACAATGTGTAGCAATACAGTAACTACCCCTACTAGCAATTCGGTCAGTCAGTTATTCAACAATCAAATGCAAACTATGTCAAGCGTAATACCTAACAACAACTTGCGATTGAAAAGCGCCGGCTGGGATACTGAATAATGATGTGACGTGTAGTGGCCTTACACCAATAGGCACAACACAAGATAGTGAATCCAATTTGGCTATGATACATAATACAACAGGAGGAAATAGTCAACTTGCTGCTAGTCATTACATCAATGTTAGCGATTTAGCACATTTTCCTAAGTTCAATGGGAAATTGAATGGTACGGCGAAAACTTTCATTGAAGAATTGATAAAAACTCTGGGATTATTTAACCTAACTGAAACTCAGAAGTTGACTCTCGTATCTAAATGTCTGAATAGAGTCGCTGGAGCTTGGTACAGAAAAATTCAATCTGAAGTGAAGAGTTACGCTGATATCGTTCGACTTTTCCATCGTCAATACTTGTCTCCTAATGTCGAACGCGCAAAAAAACCATATTACAGGGCATGAAATACGACCAGAGTAAACATCAATCCTTGTATGATTTTGTATGGGACCTAGTGGAACGGTACCAAAGTATTTCGAATAAGGTGGATGATGAGGAATTAATGGATATTGTATAAAACAGTATACCCACGGACGACGCAAAAATCTTGGGAGCTCATTCGTATAAAAATGTGGATGAGATGCTTTTGAAGTTAGCAAACATACAAAGATTCAATCGTAATAACTATCGAAATGAACCAAGAGATACTGGTCGAAACAATGTACAACGGGTACCACGCGTAAATTATGTAAAACGATTTAAAACCGATTCATCTGCACAGACGGATAACATAGCACCACCAAATATATCCCCTGTTTCTCGATGGTCAAACATGAATACCCCTACGAGAAATATTAATGCTCCAGTAATATACGAGCAAAATAATACATACGGACAAAGAGGAAGACGGAGGAAACAATCAAATTACGGACCATCACCAACATGGTACACAAATAGAAGGAATTACTTCTGGAATGCACCCTCAGAATCAGCAGGACAACTGAGAGAACAAACAACACAGACGCAGAGCGGGGAAATCATCGTAGGATCAACTACGGTGCAAGAAGTTGTACCAAATCAGGGAAACTAACAGCGCAGCCTAAGGAAGGGGTAATTGGTTGCGAATATAAGAAATCCCCTAATGTAGGAGAAACTTCGAGGTACCCAGTTAAAAGTAATTTCCAGTATTACGGGCTTTTCATTCTTAAAGAAGATCCCAATCTTTTTGAATATGAAGAAGTTAGACGAAAACAGGAAAAGGACCTCTATTGTCAGATGCTATTAAACAAATTAAATAGAAATCAGAATTCCTCGTACATAAAGTTGCAAAATTCAGTATTGTTTGTGAAAATGTAAAACACGGTACTTGGTTGCTAGTGATACCCAAGGAGATGGCACCTACGTTAGTTAATAAAATTCATGAGAAGGAACATTTCGGACAAAAGAAATGTTTGGCTTTCTGTCGCGCCGTATTCCACTGGCGAACATTAAAGTCAGACATGATAAATTGTATTCGAAACTGTTTGCAGTGTGCCTCTACTAAATATCCCAATCGAAAACTAGCACAAGGAGAATACCATCTTGTAGCCAATCACAATCGTGAGAAGATATGCATCGATCTAGAGGGTAAGTTACCTTGTAGTGGTGTCTATAACTACATTTTATCAGTGGTAGACCTTTTTTCCAGGTTTGATTGTTTCTATCCTTTGCGAAATGCAAATACTGCTGAGATCATAAGGACACTGGAGAAATTCTATTTTTATACATTTCCGTATCCGACAGAAATAGTCACCCACCAAGGACCACAGTTCCTCTCAGCCATGTGGAAAAAATATTCTAGGGAACATAACATTAAACATCGCACCACAACCCCTTACAAACCCAGAGATAATGGCATTGTGGAAAGGAAGCATAAGGATCTGAATCGCCTTATTATATCATACTGTTCAGAGAATCAAGGGAAATGGAGTACAATGTTAAAATCTATACAAGACCTACTGAACAACTCGCAGAACACAGTTACTAAACAAATTCCAGCCGAGAAATTCCTATCCCACTCTACTGTCGATCAATTTAAAAGAGTATACCGCTGGCCAACTGAACTCTACCCAATTGATTATCATGATAGGATCTTGGAAGTGCAGAATCCAGTATTACCTGTGTTGAAACCTAATGTGGGAAGCAAAGGACGGACCATTCACTTACAACCTGGGGATTTGGTAATGAAACGAACGCATTGTCTTTCGTCTGCTTTGAAAAGTGAGTCAGCAAAATATCTGCATTGCTACGTTGGGTCTTATCGAGTGATAAAAGTATTAAGAAAGTGTGCTGTGCTGGAAAATCTGAAACGAGAACCTGCTGGGACACACAACATCAGAAATCTCAAGATATATAATTGCACTGAAGAGGAAAGGCAAAGATTTACCGATAAATATAAAAGTGAAAACGAAAATATTAATGCTGCTTTTAACTCTCCTTCCAAATCTGAGGAAACAGTAATGCAAACGACTTCTCCTATAGATATACATTTGTAAGTTGCCTTTGTAATCGAAGAAGAAGAAGAAAGACAGAAGTGTACAGATGAAACATTCTATTATCCATCTCCGGTGATACGAGGATCTATTGGAAACATTCCATTAACATGCATATTTGACTCTGGAGCGGAAATAAATTTATTATCGGAGAATGTGTGGAAAAAATAATCAAGGTTTTCCCAACAGCAAAATTACGTCCGTATAGAAATTTCTCACTAGGAACCCTATCTGGTTCTGAAACTGTCAAGTAAAGGGCTTACAAGTCTTAAACTTAAGGTTGCAACGGCATCTTTTCGAAGTACCTCTGTTCATTGTACGGAATATGAAGCCAGATCTGTTATTGGGAAGTCCATTTATGAACCAATATAAATGTATTATTGATATTAGCCGGAAAGAAATAACTTTAACTGATCAAACCGAAAATCAAATCAGCATTAACATAGAGAAACCAAATTTTCTAACATTTTCTATACCGGATGTGAACATAGCATATCAAATGGTATCTAAATTTCAAAATTTAAATGATAGGAATAAAGAAAAATATCCCGAACCAAACGTAACTTCCGAAAAATTGAGAAACATAGTGTATAATAGAGAGGACTTTATTGATTATGACAAAAGTCGGCTACTAACATTATTGGAGACGTATAGACATCTTTTCACCAAATATCCAAGGAAGATAGAAACAGAACCATATCGAATTCTTCTCACGGACCAGGAGCCAGTTGCGGGAAGCTTATACAGTGTACCTCAGGCAATGAGGAAGGAATTCGAGGAAGAGTTAGGAAAGTGGATCAAGTATGGTATTGTAGAATAACGTCCTTCACCTTATCGCAATCCCATGCATTGCGTGAGAAA
This sequence comes from Thermobia domestica, assembly GCF_964235325.1. Lineage (NCBI taxonomy): Eukaryota > Metazoa > Arthropoda > Insecta > Zygentoma > Lepismatidae > Thermobia > Thermobia domestica. The sequence continues at coordinate 267,084,079 of NC_137460.1, read as the reverse complement.
GTCGTCGGGTGGAGTCCGTCCAGTGTTAGACCTTAGAGGTCTAAACAAAAAAGTAATAGCCCCAAAAGTTCAAGTTGAACCTATTTTGGATATTTTGTCGAGATTATCGGGCGCAAAAGTGTTCTCCTCGTTTGATTGTACTGCCAGATAATATGGTCTTGCTCTTCATCCGGATTCCTATGAATGTACCAGTTTTGTGTACCTAAGTAGACAATTCGGTATGAAGGTTTTACCGATGGGTCTTCGATTTTCTCCATCTATATTCCAGGCTACAATGAATAAATTTTTTGGTATGAACACCCGATCATTCGTTACAGTATATTTGGATGATATATTATTTTTTCTCCAAACATGGAGAGTCACTTTGAACATCTTAACATAGTGATGAAAATCTTTGATAGTGCCAAATTCTCATAAAATTTCAAAAAGTGCAAATTTTACAGAACGAGATTAAATTTTTAGGACATGTGGTTAATGGAAATGTGATTAAAGTTGACCCAAAATCTAACGAGGCCATAAGATGTTTTCCTGTTCCAACAACAAAGAAACATCTTAAATCGTTTCTTGGGATTGTCAGCTGGCGTCATCGCTACATACCTAACTACTCTGAAATAACGGCACCTTTATATCGACTACTAAAAAGGATGTCCCATTTAAGTTCACTGAAGGGATGTTCGAAAGCTTTGACAAATTAAGAAAATTAGCTATTGGGAATGCCAAATTTCGACATGCCATTCCACATTTTTAGCGATGGATGTTCGGAGAACCTGGCAGGATATCTAGGACAATATCAAAACAACTCAGAAGATATAACGGTTATCTCTTATGCTAGTAGACGACTCAAGTTACACGAGTTATCTATGTCAATATTTCAGATTGAATTGTTCGCAATACTATTCTTATGTGACAGATTTTCAAATTATATCCTGAGAAGACCGACAGTCGTTCATTGTGATAATCATGCCGCAACTCATGCATTTTCATTGAAGAATTTACACTCTCGAACAACTCGAATTATCCTGAAACTACAACGGTATGATTTATCTTTCGAACACCTAAGTGGAAAGAATAATTTTGTAGCTGATGTACTGAGTCGTTATCCGCCGGATAATTCCACTGTCAAAGAAGTCACTAAATGAGAAGGAAAAGTAGGAACTTATAAGAAAATGAATTTTAAAAAATTCATGAATGCTCACAAACTATAAAATTTTACTTCGAAAAATTTTATTCGTGACGAGAGGGAGACTGTAATGCTCCGGTATCATCAATCTATACCGTGCACTACATATATTGTAATTCGTGTTTTATAATTAAATTTTTGTTTATTTTCATTTCTGAAGAGTTCAGTTAAGAATTTTAATTGTGTTTAGTGTTATATATTTAGAAGATTCGGGAGATGGGTTTTATGGCCTGTAGCACCCGGAGAGTAAAACAGAGATTAATAGAAGAAAAATGTATTAAAATTACTGATTATCTGCCGTTTGAAAAATTGAATAAATAGCTGAGTACTAAAAGAAAATTTATACGCAAGATAACGAAGTTTTGAAGAATTTTGTTTATTTGCTTATACATTTGTAAATATCATAAGCTATATTCATTTCTGCGAGGGAATATTGCAACAGGTAACATTACAACTACTGTAAAATTAATTTATTGTTTGTTATAAAGCAGAAAACATAATGATCATGGCTGCAAGCTAAAAGATATCTGTTCGGGAAGTTAATCTTCCCGAAATTTCCTGTCCCACCTAAGAATATGCCGGTTTGAGATATTATGAAAAAATTTAAGTAACTAACGATTTGGAAAACAATTCAAAATTGCTGATTTTACTGAATAAAACATTTAACTACTGTGATTTTACATAAACTACTCTGATAACTAACTCCGATAGGAGTACATTCATATTATAAAATGATGTGTTTGTAAATGTGTTAATTGTTTGGCTACTCTATATATTCTCATCGTTTCTAACACCTTAAAGATAGTATATTTATCTCGTATGGTTTTTATGTAGAACTATGCAGCAACATCTTCAGTCACCTATAAACGACAATTAATTTGGGCAGATAATTAATGGTACGTAATTGATGATTTCGTTTCCCTGTAAAGAAATACTGTAGATGAAAATAAAATGAAAATAAGAAAGATAGTAAAGTAATAAGAATAAATAAAAATATATAATAATAAGGTGGTGTAAGTCTACATAATTATAAATAATTGACGTTAATGAAATATACGTTGAGTATGGGGAAGGAGAATTAACATAATACTTATTGTGATTATTCTGTCCATCTTGATGTTTTCTGCGGCATTTGCTATATTAAATATTATATAAAACTAACAAATAAAATGCTAGTTCTACAACGTGCCTGATCAAAGACTAATAAGAATGACTACAGCAATTTCTCAAACAATTAAATACACATACGTTTTTCAAGATATATATATCCACTGGCAAACCTAATGGCTACTTACCTATTGGAATTTATTTATCTGGATCCTTACCAAATACTTACCTTTTGGAAATGAACCTTACTTACCTGTAATCCGTCTGGAACTACAATTACCTTCTGTTTATATCTACCGTCATAAATTGTAACGCAACTTAACAAAACAATATTACTACTATTGGTAAATATTAATACTCACCTGAAACTTCAAATATAAATTCTGTCAGCATAAGCACAATTAAATGTAGCAAAATTCATTTACTGAGATGTAAAATATGCAAATTTGAAAGTTTTATTTGGAATATTGAAGTGTTACTGTGCATTGTTTTTGTAAAATAATTCTTCAGCTGCATGTTTGAAATAGAATGGATAATATATTCTCTTGGTAAAAGCAGTGTTTGTATGTAATTCTGTTGATTTTATTATCAACTTTGTTCATAAATTAATTATGTCATGTCTTCTTTTCAGCATTTTTTTACATGGCATTGTAAATATTCTGTTTTCGTGTGATCTTGCATGTTTTCCCACGAACCAAACTAACCTATTTCTTCTCGATTCCGCAAGTCGAGATGGCGACGTTTGACTGGGCCACAGGTTGAGTTCTTCGTGGATTTCAGGAGGACTGCACCAAATAATTTTAACATCATGATAAGAGATTGATACAAAACATCTGGATTATGCCAATGCAGGAAATAAATTGGAAGAAAACAAGTAAATTTTACGATATATATATATATATGGACAGACGTTTTAAGACAATAAATGTTATAAAATGGAGCATTACACATAGTAATTACTATTTTTAAAATATAACATCTGAGATAGGTAGGTGTTCACGGTAGGTAAGTGTTGTATATTAGAATGTTAAATACAAGTTAGGAAAATCGTTCAATAGCAATAAATAAATTATGTAGTGTTTTTATTTGCAGCTATTTGTCATACAGATATAACTTCTCAATATTCTCGTTACAGCATGTTTTTAAATTCGTGAAATACAGTATATTCCTACGGATAAAGAAAGTGTATAAACAGAGTATCCAAAGTCGGATCCTCCTTGAAGACTCATAATTTTTCCCGATCCCCTTAACGTCACGAGAAGAAACACAAATTCTCCTTAGAACGGAATGTCGTTACTTAGAGTCTCATTCGAATACGTTGAATATGCTTTTGTATATTCATCTCTCTCTCTCTCTCTCTCTTGCTTTGTTTATGTGTGTGTGTTGCGGCACATCCCAAGTTGAATACATTTGCAAAGTATATGAGCAACATTGTCATCGAATACCAAAAATTGAAAATCGTGTTTGGGTTGCGTGTTCATGTTAGCTCACTGGTAGAGTACGGGTTTGGTAATGAAGAGGTCTTGAGATCAAAGCCTGCAGCGATTTATCGTTTTTTTTGTTAGTAGAATTGCACTGAAATCGGATACAAGGAGTGGTTTACTTCTAGAAATATTTTCAGAAGCGTTTAGGTAGCCCTGAAATGGGCTGTTTTCGGGAGTTAAGGCGGGGACATTAATATTGTGTCCAAGACCCTTCTGAATTTATTACACGCTTCATTCTTCTGGGCAAGGAATCTATTAAATGGGTGACAAATCTATCTCCTTCCCCTACCTCCAGCCATGCTCCGGAAACAAGATGCCACAGGTCATCCTGAGTTCTTGGTGGATCTGCCTCAGGCCAACTGTCCCTTAGAGTACGCTTCACTTCTGCCCACATATTTTCTATGGGGTTGAGGTCTACTCCACGAGGCGGCCAGTCAATTAAATCAATCTCAGGCTGCCCTGCGAACCATTCCTGAACCACACGGGAAGTATGTATTGCCGACTGGTTTTGCTGGAACTGAATTACACCATCAGGCTAAAATACTCGTACAGATGGCACCATGATATTACTCATAATGTCTAAGTACTGAGCACTGTCCAAATGTCCTTCAATTCTGTGAAGCTGTCCTGCTCCGCGACTGGAAATCCATCCCCAACATGAAATAGATACATGGCCACTGCGATTGCAAGCAGCCACATATCCAGGGTCATATCCGGTGCCTCTCGGACGATACACAAAACGGCGCCCCTCATTTGATGTTGTGAATATGGATTCATCTGAAAAAACTACGTTTTCCCAATTGCGACCCACATTCTCCTGTGCAAACGCGAGACGGTAAATTTTGTGGTCGTCTGAGAGTTTTTCCTTCACGGCAGCAACACAGCCACGTAACCCAGCATGACGAATCCTTCGCAGAGCTGTATGCTTACCACCAGGAAAGAGAGAAGCTTCCCTTAGCTGTCTAGACATCCTTGGTGGGTCTAACCGGGCTCCGTTTACTAATCTCGCGTCTTCGGCTTCGGTTGACACCTGCAGATGACCAGGAGATCGTAAATTACCAGTCTAATTTGTACCACCATATTTCCGACTCCATCGCCTTCCTGTAGAGGCCGGGACACCTACTCGCCTGCTAGCTGCAGTTGCAGAATAGCCTTCCAACTCCCATAAAGCAATTACTGCTGTACGTCTATCCATAGTTACCAATGTTCTGAGCTGTGAGCAGGAAGCAATATGTAAAAGCTAGTACCTGACGTGTGATTAGTTACTTGCACGACACGCCTATTGTGGGGAACGACTTGGCCAACGACACGCGAAAGAAATCTGAAAATGGTGCGCCGTAATAATAATAATAAAAACAGTTTTTATAAAGGAGTAATAATACCTACGAAAAGCTGTTTAAAGAATAAATTATTATACTGACTTTATACGTATAAAAACATATACCATATACCAAACTGATTGAGCGATATGATGATAGCTGTTTTGAGACGAACACTTTCGAAGTCCAACTTCAGTATCTTCGGAAAACAGTAAACTAAAGCTGCTGGTTCGAACCTCCAAGCCAACCTTAGCAATCGGGAAAAAATATAGAGATATGCTTTTCCTTCTGTTAAATACAATAAGACATGTTCAAATTGTATTAACTGTAGAAAAAATAACATTGATTGAAATACTTAATGATACAATATTTCGAAGCTATGTATTCACACTCTTGTTTCGTCATTGTGATTTCCATACGGAAAAGAGCATTTACGTATGAGCTCAGTTATATTTCAGAAGCAGATTCCGAAAAGCGGTAATGTTAGCTCAGTGGTACACCCGAGCGTTTAAATCAGTACCGGCGGAAGGGCGGGCAAGCCGGGCGACCGCCCGGGGCGCCAAATTTTAGGGGAGTTTGGGGACGCCAAAATCCTTGCTAAATTTATATTATTGTAAACGGTGAACTCAAAATTAACTTTTTCATAAATTGTGTAGCAACATTGGTTACTACCTCATGCCATAGGTCTCACTCTTTGTAACAACCCCGGTTTCTTCTTGAATCTCCTAAAAAGGAAATCCCTTCATCCCTTCAACTTATTTGTCTATAAAAAAAATCTTCGCTGACAAAGCTAAAGGCTATTGTTGACAGTTGGGAGTTTTGAGCAACAATAACACGATCTGACACTTACAACCGCCGCGGAGCCGACAATTGCACTCCTTGCGACAAAGCTATGTCCGCCGCTCTAACAATACACACAAACAATATTGAGTTATTGGCAACCAAAAAGAAATTAGTCCTGTTTGTACTGTCAAATGTCTCGTGAAAGAAAATTATAAATCAGAAGTCATGTACATGTAGTGCAGGCTTCATGGTGTGCGTGTTCTTCTTTTGTCTCCTGAATTTCGACTCTTAGTAGAAGAATCGTTGCGTTAATGTGTTCTTTATCAACATGTCGGAAAAAAAGAAGCCTTCTGGAAATGTATACAGAAAAAGAAGAGCACAATTAGCGGCTGAAAATGAGAAACAGGCAGCAGCATTAAAGAAATTCTTTCGTACTCCTGAAGCAGACAATAATGGAAATGAAAACGTAAAACCAGAGAATGAGGAAACCAGCAAGAAATCAACAAATATTCCAGAAGATAACAACACAGTACAGGTAAGTAGGCCTACATTACGTAACGTGTTTCCGTTTTATTACGTTTAATAGAGAAGAGGTGTTTACACACGTTTCGTCTTAGCAGGCTGGGGTGGGTAGGGTGGTGGCCTCTCAGATAGGCGGCGAACTTCAGGCTCAAAGAAAGTTCTTTCCCCATTGATATAAGTAGCAATAATTACATTCTATACCAGCACTGATGCTTGATACATATACCAAAGCGATAAGACTTTTACTCGTTAGATGTGTAGCTGTGTTTCAAGCATTCATCTATTAATTAAGTAGAGGGCCTCCATAGTCTAGAGGTTAAAGGGTTGGACACATGTCTACGTGCTCCTGGGTACAATCCCCGGACTTTCCGCTTTTCAACGGAAGGAAAACTGGGGAGTCACATAAATAAAGATATGACGGTCACTTGGCCTGCAAAGCTCCTAATACGCCTGTTGGCGGGTAGTGACACGACCGGCTGACCCGCGTTCTGTTACCCAGGTGGATGGATTTTTACCACTCGCTATCAGATGGCGTTGGAGCAGGCCCAGGATCTATTGGTCTGCCGTGCCAGGGATTATTATTATTACTATTATTATTATTATTAGTAGTAGTAGTAGTATTGTAGTAGTATTGTAGTAGTAGTAGTAGTAGTATCGTCTACTAACTAGAATTCTGAAGAATTAAAATGTATGATTGCTACCGTTAACAGATCCCCGTGGAGTTTCGCTATCACAAATTTTGCAATAGACCCATTATTTCATAAACATATCGTAAATAAGTAACATGTACCAGTGTAAGACTATATAGATTATGTTTCTATCCAATACGATTAACGTGACTTAAAAAAAAGTGTTCGGGGTTTGGCAGCTAATTTGGATGCATTCGCATCTATTTTATGAATGCGCTGATTCTTGATGATTTTCACAACACAAAGTTGTTAATGAATACGGAGAGAATTTAATTTTTATGTACAGTTAGCAAAAGAAAAAATAACACCATTCTTACCTAGATTCTGTAAGAATCGCCCCATTTTTTGTTTTCTTAACTGTACATTTTCACAATGAACACGGAATATGTAGATTCAATATTTATACGCAGTTATTTTATCATTTATGCATTTTCTTCACCTTTAGAATACAATTTAAATACATTTCTTTCTTTTAAGAAAAGAAACGTTATTTGTAACGTATTAGTTCTTTTCCTTTCCACAGGTGGATCGATCGATTACGAGCATTTTCTCAGGAGGAAGAAGAGCAATTGAAATCTGGAACAATTGATATACGAAACGAAGATGGATCAGCATTTCCACAGGAAATTGTAATAGGTGTAAGTTAAACATTTTGATATTTGAATAAACATAAATTGCATGTTGGTTGAAAATCACGCAATTACAGCATTGTGTAAAATATAAGAGGAAATGCAGTGAAACAACTACTTTTATTATTAGAGTACATTGCAATTCGACAGGCATAAATTATAAATTCAACCGACCGACAATTGTTTCTAAATATCTTGTACCAATATGTTCATGACGGCATAGCTTATATATATATATAGTTAGCTAGTAGGATTAAATTAACTATGTTTCACTTACTTTCCATGAAGCATATACAATATTATTGATTTTCTTTGGTTTAATTTGACGGGTGTTGTAGATGAATGGGTCATTTCGACCTGAACTCGGGATATAAATCGAATTATTATTTTTGTAACAAATAAGCAAGCAGTAGAACTGATTAGAGACTTTTCACTAACTGCCATTTTTTAAAAAAATCTTTTAACAGACTATAGTTTGGCCACATACATTTTACTGTGATTATTTTTTTTAATCTGTTGGAAAAATTAAAATACTGAGGTTCAAACTGTATATGCTTTTGTACTGTAATATAAGAAAGCTCATAATTTGCCTGCTATTAGTAATTAATTTATGATGATGATTGGTGTTCTTCCCAGAGGCACGTGTTTGACCCCGAAGGTCTCTCAGCAAGGTGAAACCATGGTGGCTTTGCATTGCTTTCCATGGGATGATGATGACGTTCTAAGGGCGGGATCCGAATCACTTGTGTCCTCACCGAGAATCGAACCCGAGCTCCCTTAGTTATAAGGTAATGAGCTTAACCAGTCGTTTTACGGAGACACCAATTAAATTATAACATGCCAAATATATAAACAATCAATCAAAAACATCTTTAGGGTCACATTTACTCAATTTTTGGAATTCATTTATTTTGTCTAGGTGTTTTATTTTATCACTGTATTCCGTTCAAGTTGCTTTGACGGAAGACATATGGGATAACATTTTTTTTAAATCATAATATGTAATATTTATTGCCTTACTGGTTGAATGACTAGCAGACTCACATGCAAGAGTTAGCGGATTCTATCCCCCAAGGATTTTTATATTGAGCATCGCAAGGAAATCGGAAAGCTTTTCAAATAATATAAAGTACCAAACTCTAATCCAGAAAGCCCCAAAACATTACGATGCAAGTCAACTAACTTATCACATACCAACCCACCACATTTAAAGAGAAAGAAAAAAAAGGACACAGTCAATGGTGTTTCGGAGCTTAAAAAACAGAGTTTAGTTGTAATTAGTGTATAATAATGTGTATATTTTAAAGAAAATACAGATAGTAAGAAATACAAACTTGCTAAGAATAATGTTCAAAGAAATGTTGTTTTCAAAGTTGCATATTTCTTAGGTTAAGTCAGCCACGAACATGTTTGTATCCCGGTTGATCTGGTCGTTCATTACTGATTCAACTTCGTAAGATGCGTTTGTGGAGCCAATCAGCGTCAAGGCATTTAACCACATTACAGCACTTCAATGCTGAAACCGAGAATCCTGGGTAGGGCTTCAGAAATCCTGGACAGATTTTCCTGTGTATACAAACGAACGTGACGTGGACGTCTTATATTCGCACAAAACCTGTATTTATTTATTTACTTCAATTATTATTAAACTTTTCCACTCCCCCTCTTTATTTATTTATATCTCACATCTATCGGAGGCTTATTGGTCATGCGCCATTCTAAGTTTTGTGTTTATTCGCGGATGATCTAGCTGCTTGAATATTCCCCACCCCCAACCCACCCATCTTCGGTGCAAGCCTACCATCTTTAAAAATTATGAACACAATTTTAAAAATTCCATTCAAGTTTTAGTCACTTATTCTTTGTTAGAAGACAATGTTTAAATAAATTTAACATTATTTTCTACTCACTCTTTTTTTTTTTTTTTTTTTTTGCAGGTATTGGAATTACAATCAATCGATCTTGATGATCCAGGAAATTGGCCAGAACATATTACGGACAGAATGCGTCAGATACTTGTTAGACGAGGTCCAGTTCAGGTCTCCAAACGAGAGTTCCCAGTAAACAGCGAGGGTCGGCGATTTACTACAAGTAACTACAAAAGACGTCTGCACAATGGAGAAGAAGTTGCTCGTAGTTGGCTTATTTATTCAGTGACTAAGGATGCAATATTTTGTTTCTGTTGCCGTTTTTTCGGTGGTACTACAATGTCACTCTCTTCTCGTGAAGGTTTTTCGGATTGGAAGCATATGTCCGGACTGTTATCAGACAATGATAGATCTTTGACTCACATGAAGGTTTTCCAATCGTTGTTTGAACTTGCAAACCGATTACAGTCAGGTAAAACAGTTGACGCTGAAAACCAAGCAATTATTCACAATGAAACTAAGCGTTGGAAAGAGGTTCTCAAACGACTGTTGTGTATAATTCAGTTTCTTGTTTCCCAGAACTTGGCATTTCGTGGTCAAAATGACACTATTTACTCAAGAAACAACGGCAACTTTCTCAAACTAGTTGAGTGTATTGCATAGTTTGATGTTACTATGTCTGAGCATTTGCGACGAATAACATGTAAAGAGACACATGTACATTATTTGAGCAAGGACATTCAAAATGAAATAATTGAACTCCTCGGGTGAAAAGTAAAGGCTAACATTTTGACTGATCTAATGAAAGCGACATATTATTCCGTAATATTAGATTGTACACCAGACGTAAGTCATACAGAGCAAACGACACTAATTGTTCGTTTCGTGAAGGTAGAACTGGGTAAGGAACCATTCATTGAAGAACGTTTTTTGGGATTTTTGTGCATAAACGATTCTTCAGGAGAAGGACTAACTACCATTATTTTGGAAGAATTAGAAAAACTGAAAATTCCTCTCTCAAACATGCGTGGCCAAGGGTATGATAACGGTGCCAATATGAAAGGAAAGCACTCAGGCGTTCAAAAAAGAATATTAGATCTAAATAGTCGAGCATTTTTTGTCCCTTGTAGCTCCCATTCATTGAATTTGGTTGTGAATGATTCTGCAATGTGCTGTAGTGAGGCTGTAATTTTTTTTGTTTTATTGCAAGAAGTATACAATTATTTTTCTAGTTACACATATCGTTGGTCTGTTCTGAAAAAAAAAAAACATATATCCAATTTCACTTTGAAACCTCTTAGTTATACTAGATGGAAGAGTTGTATTGATGCTGTCAAATCGTTTCGCTACCAGTTAGGAGAAATTTACGATGCTCTTTTCGAAGCATCAAAAGGACTTAAAGATAGACGTTATGGGCAAAAATAAGGCTAGTTCCCTGAATTTTAAGTTCGATTGTGTTGTGGTATGAAGTTATTTCTTGTGTTAATGTGGTTAGCCATGTTTTCCAACAAGAATCAGTGGACATTCAGCAAGCAGTTGATCTCCTTAAGAAAACCAAGTGTCGCCTTGAGAACATGCGAAGTGATGAAGGTTTCCAGAATATTTTGTTCGATGCCAAAGTAATTGCTGAAGAGCTCGACATTCAACCACAATTTGAGAATGAACCAAAACTCCGACCTAGAAAAGTCAAACGACAATTTTTGTATGAATCTGAAGACGAACCGATTAATGATCCATACAGTGCGTTTAAATGTAACTTCTATTTTTGCACATTAGACACAATTATCTGTTCCCTGAATGAAAGATTTCAACAACTGAAGCAGCACAGCGAAATATTTGGGTTTTTGTATGACATCTATCCAATAACGGACAAAGAGTATTTACTAAAGTGTTGCAAGGACTTACAACTATCTTTAACAGACAAAGATCACTGTGATATTGACGGATTTCAGTTATATCAAGAGCTCTTACTTTTACCTTCATTTCTCGGTTCTGAAAGTGGGAGCAAACCGTTGCAAGTACTTACATATATTTGCAAGAACTAGCTTATTGGGTTATTTCCAAATGCAACTATTGCTGTAAGAATTTTACTAACTATTCCTGTAAGTTTAGCTTCAGCAGAAAGAAGTTTCTCCAAGTTGAAACTTATAAAGAACTACCTACGATCAACGATGACGCAAGAGCGTCTTGTAGGCCTTTCTATGATGTCTATTGAATGTGATGTTCTGTGTGAGCTTGACACTGATACTTTAATTAAAGACTTGGCAGAGAAAAAGACACGAAAAGTTAACTTTACTTAGCATTGTAAACAAGTCAAAGGACAATTTGCATTAAAACTATATAAAGATATAAAATTATATTACTGGTTGTATTATTTGTATTGCGAAATCTTTGTACAATGCTGTTACAAAATATATTTGTATGTTCTTTTGTTCATATATGTGTTCTCTTTCGCAGTTAACAAGGTTGTTTATGTGTATGTGTAAATAAATGCTGTATCGCATCATCAATCTTAATTTTATATAAATCGTTGTTTCTTGAATCGTTCTGTAAATTTCTAATCAGTGGCGTAGAATATTTTGCATACTCATGTGTAAATAATTGTTTCGTATATCGTTAACCAAAACTTACTCTGTGTATTTAACTCACAAAAGTTAAGATCTTACTCAGTTTGATAATTGATTCTTATAGTTATAGTTATAGAGTTCAAGGAGTTATCCTTTAAAGCTGCTATCTGTAAGGTGGCATAGCAAATTAAAATTCAATAATACCAATGGGTTTTAGGGGGCGCCATATGGATTCTTTGCCCGGGTGTTATTTTCCCCTTCCGCCGGCCCTGGTTTAAATAGTGAGTTTGATACCCGTTCAGGTGAGATTCTTTTATGATGGTCTACTTTCCTCAGTGCATGAAAATTATGTACAATACTTACATTAGAAATTCATCAGTTGTATATATATATATCAGTTGAATATATATATTCATATTATTTCACGACATAATTAATACTGATCTTTAAAATATAACATATGAGGTATTGACAGAACGTCGGTATGTTATATGTGAATATTAAATACAAATTAAGAAAATCGTGTAACAGCAATAAATAAGTTATGTAATGTATTTATTTGCAGCTATTTTCATACGCAGGTAACTTCTCAATATTCGCATTACAGCATTTAGATAGAGCATATCGAAAATCGGATCGTGGTTCAAGACAAAAAACTAGCTAGCCCCAAATAGTCACGTAAGAAATTTACGAATCGCAAAAGTAAAGTGAAGAGATTGAGAGCGGTAATACCTTAATCGCTCTCTCTCAGCCCTCACTTATCTGTATTTATACATATAAAAGTGTATGTATGTATGTTCCAACATAACTCATATATGCCTAGAGCAGGGTTTCTCAACCTGGGAGTCGCGGCCCCTAGGGAGTCGCGAAGATAAGCGGAAGAGATAAATATAGTTAGAATCTAATACCGGAAATTATTTTTAAATATTATTTTGAATTTTTTTCTGATAGGCATACTTTTATTTTTATAGATAGGTCTACTGTAAAGCACAATATAAAATAAGTCTACTGAACATTTTCAAAGGGTGCAGAGTTGTTTAAAAATGAATTTAAATGAAAGGGGTATGATATGAAACTAATGAGAATTGTATATAGAAATGCTAGAAAAATACGCAAGGAACAAAACCTGCACATTGAAATACAATTAAAATTGAAACCTAATGAGATACCTAAGCATGGTGTAATTTCACTAGTACAGCAATGTCCGGTTCAAACTTCGTGACGAACATTATCAAGCCATTTTCAACTGATAAGCGTTTATTTTGTCTTCGTTTTAATGTTTACCACGAAATAAAACACACACACCCACTTCCGCACAGGTACGAAATAGCAAATGGAATTATTACCTTTAAAGCAGCAGATACCAGACCAGGATATTCTTTTCTCCTCATCAGGCAGAACTTGTCCAAGTCTTCGTTACAGAAGACCAGTTGCAAAGATTTGTCGCATGATCATTCTATTATTTGGTCAAGAAGTTGTGGGCTTAGATCAGATACGTTAATGACCTCTTCAATGAAGGAGTTTAACATCCATCTTGAACCAACACCTTCGTCGTTGGGAATATAGATATTACAGTAACTGAATCCACTGTCAGTGGCGGGCGCCGAAAAAAGGGGGCACAAATTTCGGAGGAAGTGTGTTACTCATGTTAGGAAGGTGCATGTGTACATGTATAAAATAGAAGGAAAAAGTAATAAAATGTGCTAAAATTCAAGGAAAAACAGGGTTTACTTTTGAAAATTGTGTTGAGCTTCGTGCCAACTATGTGGCGCTTCGCAGCTACTCTGTCGACCTCACTCACATGTACGGAGACATCGTCATATACTCTCGCGCCAGGCGCTGATTTTCCATGCCACGTCTCTGTTCACTATAAACAAGAAATGGATTCTACTTTTATAGAAATAGGTATGTTAAAAATCCCATACAAGCTTATTATAAAACACAAATTATAAAAAAGGTCGCTGGCAAGAGAATGTGATAAAAGGGGATCGTGATAGGAATTAGATTGAGAACCACTGGAATAGAGTAATTTTAACCACATTTCTTATAATCTGAAAAAGAGTGTTGTTGAGTTACCTATGGTGAATGGGAGGGGGATACATATAAAAGAATGATAGAAAATGATCGATATTAGTGTCGAATTCATAGTCTTCGGGGTCGCTTAGAAAAATAGTGTGACTTTCGATTTCGCTTAACTTCGATTAGCTCTGATTAGTTGGAATGGGCACGAGCGACTTTTCTTTGAAACTCGATTCGACTCGAAACAGACATCTTTGAGGTCCACTCTAGGACTCGGCGCGAAAAATTTCCTCCAACTCGACACGGATTAGAGTCGAGTCGAACCAAAACGAGCCAAATCCTGTGTGTAGTCCTACCGAGACAATACATAGACAATTATTCTATTATCAATTATACTACTATTACTACAAATAATAATAATAACAACAATAATAGTAATAATAATAATAATAATAATAATAATAATAATAATAATAATAATAATAATAATAATAACTCGGTAGTCATGAAGTCTTCAAGGCAAAGGCATCGTTCATTACTCTAAGCTGTAAGCGTCGGTGGACTACAGATGGTCAACTATTGACCTCTCGCCAAAAATTGGTGGTCCCGCAGTGACGATCAGCTGTGACACCAGTTCCATTTTGAAAACTACTACCATTGGCAGAGACGCGATGAAACGCTACCGAACCGCAAATTTACTCTCCCAAAATATGCTGAATTGCCTATATCTGTGATTTGTTTATACTTAGGTGAGTCAAAAAAACACTAAACAAATACCCCGGTGTGAACGCGAACTATCAATATTACGATTACTAGGCACGTGTTCTTCTGACTTCCCCACGGAAATGATCATAAAAAGCTTGCTTGTTGAAGGATAAATCATTGAGGTCTTAATTTAGCCAATCAGATAAACCCCTACATCTCGAGTTCTAGGAGGTGGTACCGTGAATCATTTCAGATTTATTGCTTTCTTGTGGGGTACTATCTATGTATAAAATTTGAGCATAATAGCCGACATACATCATCGGTGTCTCTTCTCTTTAGGACAATTTTAACCAGAGACGGTGTGGGTCAATGAAAATTTGATCCACGACCCACCATGACCTACTATCACCCAACACCCAAATGACCCATTGACCCACTCTGACCCATCCTCCATCGTGATCCGTTCTGACCTACCACCAACTATGAACAACTCTGAACCATTGCGACCAACTCCGACATACCAAAACCCATCGTCATCAACTCTGACCGACGATCCACGTCCTTCTCTCCATTGACTAAAGGGGTTACACTTGTAATAAAACAGGACTATGAAATTATCACTTATCGGAGTTTGAATTTCTACCGTCAATGGCTCATTGCACCTTTCTATTGCAATATTGGTGGATCTGACCTTGAAGATATACAATGGTAAAGTGTTTCTCATCTTCCGAATTAAAATGAATTTAAATTTATCATATATATTTTTTCTTTTTTGCCTTACATACACATTTCAGTAGAAAATAGGATGAAATTTAAAAGTCTCAAATCAAGGAAAAGTAGACGAACGTAAAAAAGAAAGAAAAAACTAATTTTCTATATAATTTAGCATGCCGTACTAATTGAAAATGCCCATGTAATTAAGTTCAGAATACCAAATTTATGCCCATTTTCTCTCAACTTTATGGCATAATTGCCTTATGTCCTGAACGCTCCAAATATTAAACACCAGCTTCTGCAATTATAAACAGAAAGCAGTGGGTATAAAATTCGAAGAACTGTAGTTTTCATTACTCAATTTCTTTCTCAACTAATATCAAACGTTTTCGATTATTTTTACAAATCTACCCACTAAAAATTTCCAATATGTAGAAAATTCTCCCCCCCCCCGCTCATAAAAGAATAAAAAAATGTCAGGACATATGCTGTTTATTTTTAATAAATAGTTAGATGCTGAATTTCAGCTCTTAGTTCAACTACTTGTGAGATACTCAATTTTTCGCAAACATTCGGACTTCTACTCCCCCCTAAGGATATGTAATATAATTGTTAGGTTTGTTTATTTTTGGTACCTTCAGTGAAGCAAAGTATTACTTTAATTAACTTTTCAAATCTACTAGAGTTTACAAATGAATTATACCATTTTCTTTTCACTGTCAACCTTTAATTGACTTACACCAATACAATCAATTAAACAGGAGCCTTTTCTGAGTCCCCAAAACTATAACAATAACTATGATCCCACTTGGCGTTATCATAAGCCACTAAAATATCAAAAGACACTCTTGGCTCATCAACCTACCATAACAGTGTCCACTCTCGGCTTTTCGACCTTATTATCAACAGTCACGCTTGGCTCATAAACCCTAAAATATCAATTGCCACACTGGCTCTAACTTTCCTTAACATAAAAAAGACTTCAGCCACTTATATGGCTCCATTTCTACATCAAAAAGATTACACATTATTTATTTCTACATAGTAACATCCTTCATTTGTTGTTTCTATTTTCCAAGACTTTGTCCGATTATTTAAAATCAACACCATGTCCGGCTAACTAATATAACCCAATACTCTCCCGTGTATTGCCAATAACAAATTGTCAAAAGCACAGTCTCATCCCAATATTCTCCATGGGGTTACCGAAATAAAACAGCAAAAGAATTCAAGGTCTACATAACTACAACAAAAGATGATCTCTAATTCACGGCTAAACATACGCACTTTTGCTCTCGTCGTCCCCAATAACTACATATTTCTCCGTCCCTTCATCCCTAACTTAAAAATAAAACTTAATTCGAATATGCTTAATTAGTGAATTTATTACAATTAAATACCACTCACTAGATGCTACATCTACAACT
Source organism: Thermobia domestica (assembly GCF_964235325.1). NCBI lineage: Eukaryota > Metazoa > Arthropoda > Insecta > Zygentoma > Lepismatidae > Thermobia > Thermobia domestica. Next base: position 267,067,066 of record NC_137460.1, on the reverse strand, counting down.
ACGTAACAAAAAATAACAAATTTGAAACATGTTCTGAATTATTTTTAGATTTCTTACGCTAATATCAAACATATTACAACTGTAAAAGAGAATTGTTCATGAAATAGTATATTTGCTCTTGATTTTTAACTTTTTTCATAAGGAAAAAATCAAGATATCATTCAAGTTTTAAACTTCGCACGCTGCAAATATGTTGCCCTGTAGGCAATGGGACTAATGTGAAATGTGGACTAATATGGACTAATGGGAAATGCGGCACTGTTAGCGGCACTGAAAATACGAATCGATTCTAATATCGGTTGACGTCGATATTTTTATGTCGCTACGTAACCATCCTGGTTGCTAATAGGAGCTTAATTGGACTTGAATTGAAAGTAGAATTATTCATCTAAGCGACCACAAAACTATTGATTCGATACTAATTTCGACCCGTTTCTAGCATTTTTGATATGTATCCCGACAGTACTCTTTTCCAGACTGTAAGAAATATAGTTAAAATTGCTCTAGATATATCAGAATTACGTTGAAACACACACATACACCCACTTTTATATTCTGTATAAATATAGAGTGAGCGAGCGAGTGAGAGAGCGACTCAAGGCATCACCACTTCCACATTGCAAAAGCATATATCAGGAATTGACATAGCCGGAACTAGAAAGGGTCCAGGGGGTGCCGGCTCCCCGTAGAAGCAAAGCTGGCCCTCCCCAGAATTTTTCTACTGGATGAAAATAATGTTATTAATTTACCTCAATTTACGCATAACAATTTTAATGATGCTTGCATTCGACATGTTTAATAGTGTCTATATTCGTCCGGCTATCGATTTTTTTTAATATGGGTCTATGGTCTTGTGCTTGCATGTAATAAAATACCTGGACTAATGTGATAGTGGGCAGTATAGTGATCTCTCGACTTGAGCTGTATGCGACTTTTTTTATTTGATAGCTTCATTAATGTAAATTATTTTTGTATTCTTTCAAGTAATTCACTTATTGACGTAGTAATTTTTTCTTGTTTATATATGTGTGTGATAAATCAGTCTTATTGTTATTATTTTATTTATAGCATACCGTAGTAATGTTTGAACAGTTACGATTCTCAGAGCAAATTATTAAGGTACACTAAAAAACAGAAAGGAAAGAAAAAAAGGAAGCCGAACTCTTGAACTGCTAAACTGAAGCAATTACGCATATAATACCCATTCAAAAGTCACTATTCAATATCGTTTGTTGCTTTTCCTCCTTCTTCTTAGTATTAGTATTATTTATGAACTGAAGTTTGTAGTTATATTCTTAAGGTATAAACTGTAATCAGGTGCGCACCCAGAAATTTTTGTTCAGAGTGTCGAAAGTTGGGAGGGGTGCAATATTGCAAGACACAGACATGACGTTATTCTGCGTCCGAGTAAACCATAAATAATTTCCAAGTAGCGTAAGTTGTGCCCCACATGAACAATTTTTATATTTTGCTTTCGAAAAGGGAGTGTATTTGTGCTATGCTAAAGAAAAAAATATGTTCCTGATAACCTGATATTGTAGTTTCATGCTGTAAAAGTTACATGGGTATCGCAGCAATAACAAGCAGTGTTCGTAGTTTCAGGGAAATTTCCCTAATCTAGAGAAATTCTTGCGCTTACTGATTAGCCAATATAAATACTTAAGTTTTTCTTTGTTCGTCGGAAATAAACCAATAATAATTTCACTGTTAAGTCAAGTATAGTTTTATTAAGGAAGTGCACATATGTATGTCAAGTCACTAAAATTTCATGCGATCCAAATTGGATGGACTTCCCATGAGTGCTTTCTGTTACAGACAAAACGCAATCATTAAAAATATATATATATTTTTTGAGGGTTCGGGTCCGGTGGACCTCTTTGTGGGTGTCCCCTGGCTGTAATGATATTTCCCAACTGTTGACGCTAACGAGGTAACTACAACAATACGCTTAAAAGCTCATAATGTAATTCAGAAATATTATAAGTGTTGATATATTTTCCCTCTCTTAAAATATTGTGATTAACATTATTATCAATCAATTCTGCTGGTTGAATCTTTGTTTCATTAAATGTTTGTTGTTTAAATTTTTACAATCACATCTGCTTGTCCATCATGGCCACTTATAATACGTCCTCCCGAAAATTGTAAGATGTGCAATTTAATATTTAACTGAAAAGATAATGGGAAAAATCTTTTATAGGAAAACGGGTCCCTCAAGTCCGTCTACATGTCTTCTCCTCACGTATTGTTGATCTGCTTCACCCTAATTGTATTTTTTTAATATTTAAGTTGTTCGGGAGTTAGCCAACTATATTTGTACCACTATTTTGTATAGCATTGTTTCTGTTTTTTAGTTAAAAATGTTTTGTGTATAAAAAATTATTGCATTTCTTTGTCCGCAAAGATTTATGTAATTAAACTGCAACATTAGTAAACGACAATGAATAGCCCATGACAGATTTTTGAAAAGTTATAACTTTAAATTATGTCACTTCTTGTATATTTATTTGTGTTTCTAAAAGATGAAAGAGCAGGAGTAAAAGTAAAGGGGAACACAGGAGGACACCCTTCTCCCACTTCCAAAACTATCTACGGTGCCCCTCTAATTCCTAAAAATGCAATAGGCAAAGATAGGCACGGAAGACGGCGTGACGTCAACCGTCCCCCTATCTTTTCAGACCCACTTTTACCCTTGTGTAAGAGTAAACTGAGAGCACGACAGTTAACGTTTACGAATAATGTATTTTCGCCCAGAATTGCTCGAGTAAAACAGTAATAGAACGTTATGAGTTTTCATAATTAGAGTAGATTTTAGGTAGTTATTTGTAGCATCAGAATATAGGGAATATACAATTTTAAGTAAATTTCAAAAAAATAAATTTTCACTGAAATGTTACATGACATTGTCGTGTTAGAACTAAATAACTTGGAGTTGATAATGAGTGCGGGGTAAGGGAGACTATATATAACATCATAACAAGGTCTTCTAAAAGATTCTTCCAATTTTTCAGAACTAGTGGAATATACCTCCCCCCTTAGGAAAATATCCTAGTTACGCCAATTGGAATTGAATTGAAAATCTATGTAAAGACTTTCTGCTGTGGCATGCTTCATAAGGACAATTCCAGTCTCCCACCTGACCTTTGGGGTTCATGAATTTCTTGCGAGCGTTTCGACTTTGGATTCTCTGTTTATACCCTCTCTTTATGCATCGAATAATTTTTCAAGAACATAAATGATATGCTGTAATATTAATATGGAGAAGTACCCTCTATATGACAAATAGCTGCAAATTAATACACTACATAATTTATTTATTGCTATTGAACGATTTTCCTAACTTGTATTTAACATTCTCATATATAATACCGACCTGCTGTGAACACCTACCTATCTCAGATGTTATATTTTAAACATAATAAGTACTATGTTCTGCAATGATTATGTTATATATATATATATATATATATATATATATATATATATATATATATATATATATATATATTTAACTGATGTATTTTAATGTAATTATTTTATATAATTTTTCATGCATTGCGGAAAATATAATTGAAAAAAACGTTGACCGAGATGAGAATCGAACTTACAACCTTACTATTTGAAATCCGACAGCTTACCAGCGAGCTAACAAAGGATTTACAAAAACATGCTTCTAGCGAAACATGTGTAGCTGTTCTCAAGAAAATTATGACATTCGTATCCACTACAAACGCTGTTTTTGAGGCGATAATTACGTTCTATGTCTTAACTTTGAGCATTCTTTTACATATGAAAAGATTCTTTAACGTATCTAAATGTTCAATTACGTATGGAGGGCTAAATGGCAAACAAGAATGTGCTGACATTAATACAAGGTTTCGAAATATTGTATCATTAAGTATTACAAAATCATTAAGTATTTCAATCAATGTTGCTTTTTTCTTCACTTGGTAACAAGTCTTATTATATTTAAAAGAAGAAAAACACATCTGCAAACTTTTTCATGTTTGCAAAGGCTGGCATGGAGGTTCGAACCTGGTTTACTTTTTTCCGAAGATACCCGAAGCTGGACTTAGAAAATTTATGCCTCAAAACACCAATAAAGAATGCGCTGAACCTTTTTGAGACAAGGTGTACCAAAAATAAATAAACCTAACAATTATAATAGATATCCTTAGGGGGGAGTAGAAGTCCGAATTTTTGCGAAAAATTGAGTATCTCACAAGTCGTTGAACTAAGATCTGAAATTCTGCATAGAACTCTTTATTAAAAATAAACAGCATATGTCCTGACATTTTTTATTTTTTATGAGCGGGGGGACATTTTCTATATATTCGAAATTGGTAGTGGGTTGATTTGTAAAAATAATCGAAAACGTTTGATATTAGTTGAGAAAGAAATTGAGGAATGAAAACTACAGTTCTTCGAATGTTATACCCACTGCTTTCTATTTATAATTGCAGAAGCTGGTGCTTAATATATAGAGCGTTCAGGACATAAGGCAATCATGCCACAAAGTTGAGAGAAAATGGGCATAAATTTGGTATTCTGAACTTAATTACATGGGCATTTTCAATTAGTACGGCATGCTAAATTATATAGAAAATTAGTTTTTCTTTCTTTTTTACGAATCGTCTTCTTTTCCTTGATTTGATATTTTTAAATTTCGTCCTATTTTCTACTGAAATGTGTATGTAAGGCAAAAAAGAAAATGTTATAAATTCAAATTGATTTTAATTCGGAAGATGGGAAACACTTTACCATTGTATATCTTCAAGGTCAGATCCACCAATACTGTAATAGAGAGGTGCAATGAGCCATTGACGGTAGAAATTCAAACTCCGATAAGTGATAATTTCATAGTCTTGTTTTATTACAAGTGTAACCTCTTTAGTCAATGGAGAGAAGGACGTGGATCATGGGTCAGATTTGATGACGATGGGTTTTGGTCGGTCGGCGTTGGTCGCAATGGTTCAGAGTAGTTCATAGTTGGTGGTAGGTCAGAGTGGATCACGATGGATGTTGGGTCAGAGTGGGTCAATGGGTCATTTGGGTGTTGGGTGATAGTAGGTCATGGTGGGTCGTGGATCAAATTTTCATTGACTTACACCATCTCTGGTTAAAATTGTACTAAAGGGAAGAGGCGCCGAACATGTATATCGGCTATTATGCTCAAATTTTGCACATAGATAGTACCCCACAAGAAAGCAATAAATCTGAAATGGTTCACGGTGCCACCTCCTAGAACTCGAGATGTAGGGGTTTGTCTGATTGGCTAAATTAAGACCTCAATGATTTATCCTTCAACAAGCAAGCTTTTTATGATCGTTTCCGTGGGGAAGTCAGAAGAACACGTGCCTAGTAATCGTAATATTGATAGTTCGCGTCCACCCCGGGGTATTTGTTTAGTGTTTTTTGACTCACCTAAGTATAAACAAATCACAGATATAGGCAATTCAGCATATTTTGGGAGAGTGATTTTGTGGTTCGCTGGCGTTTCATCGCGTCTTCTGCCAATGGTAGTAAAGTTTTCAAAATGGAACTGGTGCCACAGCTGATCGTCACTGCGGGACCACCAATTTTTGGCCAGAGGTCAATAGTTGACCATCTGTAGTCCACCGACGCTTACAGCTTAGAGTAATGAACGATGGCTTTGCCTTGTTGACTTCATGACTACCGAGTTATTATTATTATTACTATTATTATTATTATTTGTAGCAATAGTAGAATAATTGATAAAAGAATAATTATATTGTCTATGTATTGTCTCGGTAGGGCTACACACAGGATTTGGCTCGTTTTGGTTCAACTCGACCCTAATCTGAGTCGAGTTGGAGGAAATTTTTAGCGCCGAGTCCTAGAGTGGACCTCAAAGATGTCTGTTTCGAGTCGAATCGAGTTTCAAAAAAAGTCGCTCGTGCCCATTCCATCTAATGAGAGCTAATCGGAGTTAAGCGAAATCGGAAGTCACACTATTTCTCTAAGCGACTCCGAAAACTATGAATTCGACACTAATATCGATCATTTTCTATCATTCTTTTATATGTATCCCCCTCCCATTCACCATAGGTAACCCAACAGCACTCTTTTTCAGACTATAAGAAATTTGGTTAAAAATACTCTAGGCCAGTGGTTCTCAATCTAATTCCTATCACGATCCCCTTTTATCACATTCTCTTGCCAGCGACCTTTTTTATAATTTGTGTTTTATAATAAGCTTGTATGGGATTTTTAACATACCTATTTCTATAATAGTAGAATCCATTTCTTGTTTATAGTGAACAGAGCCGTGGCATGGGAAATCAGCGCCTGGGGCGAGACTATATGACGATGTCTCCGTACATATGAATGAGGTCGACAGACTAGCTGCGAAGCGCAACCATGGTTGGCACGAAGCTCAATACAATTTTCATAAGTAAACTCTGCATTTCCTTGATTTTTAGCACATTTTATTACTTTTTCCTTCTATTTTATACATGTACACATGCACCTTCCTAACATGAGTAACACACTTCCTCCGAAATTCGTGCCCCCTTTTTTCGGCGCAGGGCACTGACAGTAGATTCAGTAACTGTAATAATATTCCCAACGACGAAGGTGTTGGTTCAAGATGGATGTTAAACTCCTTCATTGAAGAGGTCATTAACGTATCTGATCTAAGCCCACAACTTCTTGACCAAATAATAGAATGATCATGCGACAAGTCTTTGCAACTGGTCTTCTGTAACGAAGACTTGGACAAGTTCTGCCTGATGAGGAGAAAAGAATATCCTGGTCTGGTATCTGCTGCTTTAAAGGTAATAATTCCATTTGCTATTTCGTACCTGTGCGGAAGTGGGTGTGTGTGTTTTATTTCATGGTAAACATTAAAACAAAGACAAGAAATCGCTTATTAGTTGAAAATGGCTTGATAATGTTCGTCACGAAGATTGAACCGGATATTGCTGTACTAGTGAAACTACACCATGCTTAGGTATCTCATTAGGTTTCAATTTTAATTGTATTTCAATGTGCAGGTTTTGTTCCTTGTGTATTTTTCTAGGATTTCTGTATACAATTCTCATTAGTTTCATATCATACCCCTTCCATTTAAATTCATTTTTAAACAATTCTGCACCCTTTGAAAATGTTCAGTAGACTTATTTTATATTGTGCTTTACAGTAGACCTATGTATAAAAATAAAAGTATGCCTATCAGAACAAAATTCAAAATAATATTTAAAAATAATTTCCGGTATTAGATTCTAACTATATTTATCTCTTCCGCTTATCTTCGCGACTCCCAGCTTGAGAAACCCTGCTCTAGGCATATATGTGTTATGTTGGAACATACATACATACACTTATATATGTATAAATACAGATAAGGGAGGGCTGAGAGAGAGCGATTAAGGTATTACCGCTCTCAATCTCTTCACTTTACTTTTGCGATTCGTAAATTTCTTACGTGACAGTTTGGGGCTTGCTAGTTTTTTGTCTTGAACCACGATCCGATTTTCGATATGCTCTACCTAAATGCTGTAATGCGAATATTGAGAAGTTACCTGCGTATGAAAATAGCTGCAAATAAATACATTACATAACTTATTTATTGCTATTACACGATTTTCTTAATTTGCATTTAATATCCACATATAACATACCGACGTTCTGTCAATACCTCATATGTTATATTTTAAAGATCAGTATTAATTATGTCGTGAAATGATATGAATATATATATACAACTGATGAATTGTAATGTAACTATTTTAAATAATTTTCATGCATTGAGGAAAGCAGAATATCATAAAAGAATCTCACCTGAACTCACGATTTAAACGCTTGGGGTGTACCACTGAGCTAATATTACCGCTTTCGGAATCCGCTTCTGAAATATAACTGAGGTCATACGTAAATGCTCTTTTCCGTATGGAAATCACAATGACGAAACAAGAGTGTGAATACATAGTTTCGAAATATTGACAACCTCCTCAGTTCGTGTCTAAAAATGGGGATGAAAGAGTGAACTTAAGGAGTCACCTTCCACTCACCATCCGAAATGAATGGGAACGTTTTCTACTTTTATGCGAGAGGTTAACTTATCGTACATAATTTTATGGGGATTTATCATAAAACACAACTCAGATTTAAATTAATCAACAATGTATGTATTTCTTATAGGAAATGTGCAATTGTAAAATGTGATGTCTTTAGTTACGGGTATTTAGAAGTTTCGCCAGATTGAGCATCGCAAACGAAGCATTGAGCTGTTGATTACTGACTTTTAAAGTAACACATACCTCTGGGATTCAATTCAGCTGGTGCCTTTGTGGTGATCCTTGGTGGTCTCTCCGTGTCTGGCCTCCGGTTGAGAGATATCGCCTGGGTTGATATCTCCGTACTGTAGACTCGTGGTTTGTGTCTCGATTGGTAAGACTCTACTCTGTAGTCATCGCCGATTAGGATGTGTTTGGACTCCACATCTCATATACGTTATGTGTATAACTCTAACGTTCGTTCGCTAAACGAAGTAGGATTGTGACTAAGGATTAGTCACATCAGAACTAAACTTCTCTCAGATCAACTCCTGAACTTCCGTATGAACTTCTCTGGAACTTCTGTCCAACTTCTCAGGAACTTCTGTCCAACTTCTGTCCAACTTCTGTGGAACTTCTGTCTCGATACCTCTCGTCCCTCCGTTTTTGTTCGAACTTCCGTACCACGGAATTCGCCACAGTCTCATGACGTCAGAAGCGCGTGTCCTCCTTTCTTGAGGAAAACGAGGTTGTTTCCTCATTGCAATCAACAACTGGCAACACTTGGAATGCTTTGTCTCATGATTCTTGGCAATTTCTACATACCCGTGAATGTGTCTTTTGTTCACAATAATTTTAAAAATGCATGACCATAAAATTCTGTTAATTGTTCTCGTTTACACATTTGTAGAATTCGGTTCCTGAATTCTCAGACGGAGAACAATGTGCTAAGATGTTATTCTAAAGAGCTGACAATACAAGCTTGTGAATTTACTAACAATTGCATTCATGTGATTTCTTATACTGATATTAATTATTTCCGTGTTTTTATTCTTCTTTAATCCATAACCAAAACAAAAATAACATCTTTAATAAGATGAATATCACAAAATGTACATGAAAATTAACCATAAAATATGGGCTCTGCCACATGCCCCTCTTCGAAACCTTGTTAGCTTTGCTAACAAATTAGATCTCACAGGAGATCGTTGCTATATAAAACACCCTGTACATATATATAAACATGAAAGTATAAAAATATATAAAATTGCAAAATATAGTTTAAAACAAAATAACAATATATAATAACATTAATAAATATTCATAATTGATAATTCCATCTCCAAAACCCTAATTTCAATTAAAACTATTAATCTTTTAATCATTCAATACTGGTAATACATCATACATAAATACAGATTTAAATGTGAATCCTCACACGATCTAGTGGTTGAGGTAAGAATTATGACAAGTAAGCTGTTCTCTGTATGAATTGCAGCTAGAGTTCTTCTCATAATATGCAATTAAGTTATCTGTTGCTAAGACAGAAGTAAAATTTTCCATTGGCACTGTGTACAAACTTGCCAACTCGAGCACAAGTTGACTGTACAACCAAAATTTATTCACGTATTTTATGACACTTTTATCCACTGTTTTCTGTTTTAAAAACTTCCACACAAATAAAACAAATTATATATACACATGTGATACTATACACTACACGAATTAGTATCACAAATTCACCTATTACTTCATTTAAAAAATTTACACCAAATTTTCACTTTCTAAGAATGAAAGTTCTCTTTTAGCCAGATTGCAACGATGTGGATGACTTTGATTGAGAAGCGCGAAATCAGCGTTTTTCGAATCAAGGTTAATTCAAACATCCGCTTTGCTCTCTCATTCGGGCGTTGGCTTGCTTAAAAGTTAACTCGGTGATCCCACAGAACAAAAATTTTAGTGTATTTTTAGAAGTTTTTGCGCTTAAATTACAATAATATCACAAGGATAAAACGATTCCTTGTCGGCGCCATCCGTGTTTCCACTTTTCACAAGTTTATCGGGCGTAATCACTAAAATGTTTGATTGAAAATCGGTGACGTGTCCCGTTTTAGTATCTTGGTGTTCAAGATTTTTGGTGATACTTAAATTATGTTACCTTAATCTCATAAACAACGCCAGTGCTTAAGTAAGCTCTGCAAAATTTGGCATAGTGTGTAGTGATTTGTGGACAGTGACATTCTTACAATAAACAATGTGTAAAAAAATAACCTACAATTACAAGAATGAGTACAAGAACTATAATATATCAATATTTTAAATGTGTATATGTATTTACAACTACTTAATTAATTATCTTATGTTACTATGAAAATCAAATATTTATTTATATCTATTGCTAGATAACTGAAACCAAAACCCGTTTAAGATTCAGGGGTAATGAATCGATGGAACCTTGCATTTCCTCAAGATTCGAAAGATTTTGGTTGTTCAACGGCTGCATCCTAACCGTGAATTGTTTCCAGTTATCATAATTTACTATCTACTAAAATATATACAACAATAAAAAGTCTGATTTGTGTTGATTAATTTTTAAAAATCGATTCTTTTCCATACTCCTATTTTCTTTTTTTTTCAAATAGTCACGTCATGTCAAAAATTATAATCATATTTTATTTAGTCAATATATTCGACTAAACTTAACGTCTAATCCTTGTAAACATAGTCATAATTGGTATTCTACCTCAGTTATTCGCATTGATGGCCAACCATCAGCCAAATCACTTTGGATATAGTCATAATTATGTACTAAAGTAGTAGAAAATGGATCGATCTGGGACATATAAGGACAACCTAGAACCACTCAGGAGCCCCAGGGAAATTGACCACCGGACACCGTGAGCCCACGGTCTTTTACGACCTCCATTTTAGGGGTGAATTTATTCCCTTTTATGAGCACTTTTTAGGGGGTGTATTCGTTCTCTTTTACGACCACTTTTTAGGGGGTGAACTCGTTCCCTTTTATGAGCATATTTTCCAACTCTTATTTTAACATAGCAGAAATCACACTGAGACTATGAACATACAACAGAACAGATAATACATAAGACTCGTTCCCTTTTACGACCACATTTTAAGGGGGTGAACTCGTTCTCTTTTATGAGCACATTTTAAGGGTGAACTCGTTTCCTTTTATGAGCATATTTTTCAACCCCTATTTTAACATAGCAGATAACAGATAAGAATATGGGGTGTATTCAATCTCTTTTATGAGCATATTTTTAAGGGTGAACTCGTTCCCTTTTACGAAACATGGCAAGGGTGTATTTGTTTTTCAACCCCTATTTGAACATAGCGCATCAGACAGAGAATATGAAACATACCAGGGGTGAACTCGTTCCCACCCCTATTTGAACATAGTAGAAATTACATAAAACTAAGACAATAATGAGGGTGTATTCGTTCCACCGAAGATTAAACATAGTCCATTTTAAAGGGTGTACTCATCCTCTTTTATGATTACTTTTTCAACGCTTAATTGAACATAGCGCATCAGACAGAGACTACGAAACATAGCAGATAGGGTGAACTCGTTCCAACCCTTGCAGAAATTCCACCCCTATTTGAACATAGCAGAGAATAGAAGTGTACTCGTTTCCAACCCCTAGTTAACATAATGAACATAGCAAAGAATAGGGGTGGTGAACACACAGCAAGGGTGTATTCGTTTTCAACCCCTTAGCATCAGACTACATAACATAACAGAACTAGTAAAAGACTATGGCTCATTTTTCAACAACACATAGCAGACATAAGACTACGGGGGGTGTACTCGTTCGAACCCCTATTTGAACATAACAGATAATACATTTGAACCCTATAGCAAAGATTTTTTTAAGGAGTGAATTTGTTCTAACCTATATTTAAAGATTGCAGAGGAATACGAACTTCCGTGTTTTGTTATCAGTTACATAATAACTTCCGCCATATGTGGATAATTCTCATTACGTCATTCATCCGGATTTTAAAAACATTGAGCTAGTTTTCTCTTTAACAGTCAATAACTTGTCATTCAACGATAGGATTAAAAAAAGGAATCCCTGAACGTAATGCATCAATCACAAAGGTATATAAAAAGAGGGGAATCCCCGAGCGTGACTCATACCTATTGCGCAATATGACGTAATGCGATCACACAGGTATAAAAGACTGACCGAGATGTTTTTTTTGTAATCACTTCCTGTTTGGTGTTTGAAGTGTAAAGTTCAGATTTTTTTCTGTGTACGTTTATATTATTAGCGTGGTTCTGTTTTCTTTTTTAGGTAAGACATTTTTTAATAATAATATCATACTATAAAAACTCACTTCAGAATTATTATAGTAACTTTGAGTTAGTCTTTTAAAAAAAATGGCAACAATAAAGGTTAAATCAAATACTATCAATTCACCAACTGATACTCTATTTAATAATAATTTGAAAAAAATCATTTTAAAATGTGATACTGTTTTAAATGAGGATAGTGGATGTTTTTTAAATAATAAAAGAAAAGACTGTTTAGATATATTAAAACAAGAAGAAACTAATACATCGTTTAAAGTAAATTTTTCTTTGGCTACAACATTTGTAAAACCAGTAGATTTAGAAACATGTAGATTCTTTTTAAATAGTGGTAACGAAATTATTTTACCGAGTACAGATGTGAATTCTATAATTGAAAAACTATTTAATAAAATTTTAGTTGAACAAGAAAATAGAGCAATTAAGAAATCAGGGTGGTCTTTATGTTCGGAATCAAACCATCACTTAGAAATTAAAATCAGTAAATATGATCCTCTGTCAGCTTCATCTTTTATAAATTTACCTCAATGGATTTTATCCAAAAAATGTGTTATAAATATTCAAAATAACGATAATAGATGTTTTATGTATAGTATTCTAGCTGCGTTGCATCCCGCAAAAGATAATCCACATCATGTGAATAATTACATACAATATATTAATACTTTATTACCGTTATTTGAAAAAACGAATATAAAATTTCCAGTTGAAGTAGAACACATAAGCAAATTTGAACATATGTATAATTCCGTATTTACTAAGGAACAAATTTCTATTAATATATATGGCATTAATTATGATAATGACACAATTTTTCCGTTACGTATAAGCGAAAACACATCTGTATTTAAACGTATAAATTTACTATATTGTGAAGAAAATTGCAACAGTCATTATTGTCTTATAAAAAATCTCAATTCGTTATTGAAGAGTCATAAAGAGAAAACATGTAAAATTGCCTCAATGGATTTTATCCAAAAAGAAATGTGTTATAAATATTCAAAATAACGATAATAGATGTTTTATGTATAGTATTCTAGCTGCGTTGCATCCCGCAAAAGAACAACCAAATCGTGTAAATACTTACATACAATATATTAATACTTTATTACCATTATTTGAAAAAAACAAATATAAAATTCCCAGTCGAAGTAGAACACATAAGCAAATTTGAACATATGTATAATTCTGTATTTCCTAAGGAACAAATTTCTGTTAATATATATGGCATTAATTATGATAATGAAACAATTTTTCCGTTACGTATAAGCGAAAACACATCTGTATTTAAACGTATAGATTTACTGTATTGTGAAGAAAATTGCAACTGTCATTATTGTCTTATAAAAAATCTCAATGCGTTATTGAAGAGTCATAAAGAGAAAACTTATGTAAAATTGCCTCAATGGATTTTATTCACAAAATGTGTTATAAATATTCAAAATAACGATAATAGATGTTTTATGTATAGTATTCTAGCTGCGTTGCATCCAGTAAAAGAACAACCAAATCGTGTAAATAATTACATACAATATATTAATACTTTATTACCGTTATTTGAAAAAACAAATATAAAATTCCCCGTCGAAGTAGCACACATAAGCAAATTTGAACATATGTATAATTCTGTATTTCCTAAGGAACAAATTTCTATTAATATATATGGCATTAATTATGATAGTGAAACAATTTTTCCGTTACGTATAAGCGAAAATACAGGTGTATTTAAACATATAGGTTTATTATATTTAAACTCTCATTATTGTTTAATTACAAATTTAAATGGTTTAGTCAGACATCAGTTAGGTAGTCATCAAACATTTATTTGTAGACGATGTTTAGTATCTTTTTATAACAAATCAAAATTAGATGAACATGAGAAATTATGTAAAGAACACACTCCAACCAAAATTAACATGCCGAAACAAGGAGAAGTTTTAAAATTTCGAAATTTGAAATTGTTATTACAGAATGATGTGATAATAGTTGCAGATTTTGAAAGTTTATTAAAACCTATAAATAAAAAAGTGGATCTCATACAATACAAATTCAGCAACATATACCATGCAGTTTTGGTTATATTGTATGTTGGAGTAACAACTATATGAAATCAGATTTAGTTATTTATCGGGGAGAAAATGTATCGATGAAGTTTATGTCTGCTATGGAGAATGAATTAAGAAAAATCATAAACATATTAGATCAACAAAAACCATTAATACAATTAAATAGTTCTCAGTTACAGGTGTTTAACCTATCCACTGAATGCTCAGTTTGTGATAGTAAATATACGAGTAACAATAGAAAATTATAACATCATAACAATTTAACTGGTCAGTATATTGCCACGGTGTGCAACAGTTGCAATTTACAAATTAAACGTCAAAGTAATTTTATCCCTGTCTTCTTCCATAATTTGTCTGGGTATGATGCACATTTATTTGTGAAAGAATTAGGTTGCACCCCTGGCAATATTTCGGTAATTGCTGAAAGCACTGAGAAATACATCACATTCTCTAAGCACTTTAATTTTAATGGTAGACTTATCGAGTTACGTTTTGTAGACTTATTTAAATTCCCGCCGTACAGTCTCGAAAATTTAGTGTCAAAATTAAAACCTGAGCAATTCGTCTATACAAAGCAATATTTTTCTGATGATAAGTTCCCTTTAATTCTTCGTAAGGGAATTTATTATTACGATTACATAACAAATTTAGATACATTTAATGAAATTGAATTTCCCGAAAGACAGGCATTTAATAGCAAATTGAATGGAACACAAATTTCCGAGACTGATTATCAATATGCAAAACTGATTTGGCGTGTGTTTAAATGTGAAAATTTAGGGGACTACCACGATCTATATTTAAAATGCGATGTACTTCTCACAGCAGATGTGTTCAAGAATTTCAGAAAGACATGTTTAAATCCTTTTTGCATTGATCCGAATAATTGTTTTACTGCACCTGGGTTGGCATGGCAAGCCATGTTATATAGAACAAAAATTGAACTTCAACTTTTATCAGATATCAATATGTATATGTTTGTAGAAAAATCTATTCGCGGAGGTATTACTCAAGCTGTATTAAGATATGCCAAAGCTAATAATACTTACGTACATGATTTTGATGCGGAAAAAGAAAAATCTTATTTACTCTATATTGACATAGTTTGTCTTAGTTTTATGTAATTTCTACTATGTTCAAATAGGGGTTCACCTCTGTTATGTTTCATATTCTCAACCTTAAATATATATGTAAACCTTTTACCTTATACCTTATACCTTATATATATAACAGGTAAGAATATAAGAACCCCTGTTGGAACGAGTTCACCCCTGTTATGTTTCATATTCTCTGTCTGATGCGCTATGTTCAAATAGGGGTTGAAAAACGAATACACCCTTGCCATGTTTCGTAAAAGGGAACGAGTTCACCCTTAAAAATATGCTCATAAAAGAGAATGAATACACCCCATATTCTTATCTGTTATCTGCTATGTTAAAATAGTGGTTGAAAAATATGCTCATAAAAGGAAACGAGTTCACCCCTTACAAAGTGATCATAAAAGAGAAGGAATACACCCTTGTGTGTTACGTACTCTTATGTGTTATCTGTTCTGCCGTGTGTTTCATATTCTTATCTGTTATCTGATCTTCTATGTGTTCGTAATTAAAATAAGGGTTGGAAAAGTGCTCATTAAAGGAAACGAGTTCACCCTTAAAATGTGCTCATAAAAGAGAACGAGTTCACCCCCTTAAAATGTGGTCATAAAAGGGAACGAGTCTTATGTATTATCTGTTCTGTTGTATGTTCATAGTCTCAGTGTAATTTCTGCTATGTTAAAATAAGGGTTGGAAAATATGCTCATAAAAGGGAACGAGTTCACCCCTAAAAGGTGGTCGTAAATGAGAACGAATCCACCCCCTAAAAAGTGCTCATAAAAGGGAATAAATTCACCCCTAAAATGGAGGTCGTAAAAGACCCTGGGCTCACGGTGTCCGGTGGTCAATTTCCCTGGGGCTCCTGAGGTGTTCTAGGTTGTCCTCATATGTCCCAGATCGATCCATTTTCTACTACTTACTAAAATCTAAATACTACAAATTAAATAATCGCGCGTTCTTAAAATTACTTTATTATTTATGTATTATATTATTCTTATTATTATCATTATTAATATTATTACTTTTACTATTATTATTATTAGAACTGCCAACAAGCCCTAACTTTTGAAACGGATCACTATAATCAGTCATTGGACCACGATATCTTCTATCCGTCTCGGAATGTTCTTACTTGTTTAGGGATTTACTTCTCAGAACCTAATCGTCTGTTTTTATCCCCAAATCTAAATCTCTTCTTTTTTTCTTCTACTATATATATATATATATATATTAACTTATATTCTTCATAATTCACTTCTTAGCATGCTATATTTCTTCTCTATATATCACTTATTTCTTCTATAATTCTATATTTCTTCTATTTCTCTATTTCTTATTTCTTCTCAATATCTATTATTAATAACGTTATTTTCATCATTCTTTTCTATATCTATATTTACATTTATTTTATTCTCTTTAAGTCTATGTCAGGTATCTATATCTATTAATCATAATCGCAATCTGATATTTCTCTCGTTACATTCTGTTTATTTATTTATATGCTATCTTCACTTATTTTAATTCAACTATTTTATTTCTATTCTCCTTCTTTCAAATCACATTCGTTCCAAATCCTTCTCTCTTTCTTCACTTCCTTCATTCCATGGACAAATTCGTGAAAAATTAACGGCTAGATTTAACTACTTACTACTTAAGCATTCTATTTTAGCTATCCTAGGATGCTATCTTACTAGATATTATTATAAATATTTTCCTATTCAACACATTAACGTTATCCTATACACTAGGTTATAGCCATTCACTAGGTTCTTGGCTAAGTAGGAAAGATTCACCACAAAAAAAAAAACGTTCACTAGGTTAGGTTCAGTTACTTTCAAAACAGAGCTATGTAAACTTTTACAATTTGGCATAAAAAATTACTATTGCGTATAAACACGGCGTCCGGATGTATATTACCTTGCTGGGTGCGTCCGAAGAAAGCAGGCGTGTCAGCGGTGGTGGGTATGAGTTGGTAGCGAAGCAGATGGTTTTTGGCAATTATACTAGCTTCAATAGCACTTCATATTAGTAAAGCTCCACTTGTAAACAGTATACTGTGTCTTTCACACAATTTCAACAACTGACATTCGTTATTTTTGTATAATTCTATAAAACGCAAACAAGATATGTCACAATCTTGACATATACGCGCTATTACCACACTCTTTCCCACCACTAAATCATAGCAAGTGTACTTCTCCGCCAAACAGTCACTTCCGCCTCCACATACAGTATCCCTTACAATATCAAACACAGCCTACAGAAATCACTATTCCCCTCACCTGACTTTCACTTACTCTTCCTCTGAAACCAAAATAAATTCTCCAATTCACCCTGTAAATTTCCAAAAATTGGTACGGCGATAGAAGACTTACACGGTGAAGTGATTGCACAAGCACAATGTACAGGGATTTAGTAAACGTTCCCTTGAACGTAAGCACCAGAAGCCATAAACACAACCTATACAAACCAGTGAAGTGCAAGGTACACGTAACCATGTGTATGGAATACTTACCCTTGCACTTTCAATTCCATACTCTTGATTTTCCTACATACGTTAATGGCACCCACGGAACAGTCGGAATATTATTCAGATAAAGTCACGAAAATTAGCATGTTGTGCATGTTTTTTTAAAAAATAGATTCAAAACTTACATTTTATATTCAGCTTAGCCACGAAAAATTGTTTCAAAGGAACTATGGCTTAAATTACTGTTTGACTACTGAAATATAATATACATTTTAGACAAGTTAATTCATTTAAAACATCCAGATACAATTATAAATACAAAATAATCCATTTACTTTTATATTTTACTCGTTTGATTGGTTGCTGGAATCTTTGCAATCTTCATTCAAATAATGCACAAACAACACATCAACCGATAACACATAATATGGCGTATGTTCATGTTACCTTATTGTCATGGGTACATACTTCGGTACGAATTTACTGTACCCATAAGTCTTCCGTGTACCCACTAATACATGGGTAAGAGGCTGAGATGCGGTGTGTACCCACTAAAGTCTTCGGTACATTGAATTCTCATAGGTACATCAGCGAAGTACCTTCTATTTCATACGTACTTGTGCAAAATCATGGGTACTGTTTTTAGATTCTATCAGCAGTGGAACAACTGAGCGGTAGATGATTTATCATGAGTAAGTGAAACATTAATTATTCGAGCCACCTAGCCACTTTTTTATTGAAGGAAAGCAAATAGAAATGAAATGAAAGGTTGAAACAATCAAATAAAATTGAACAAAAGCTACTTAACCGCTTGTTATCTCTTAATGCTCTCTTAATTTGTGTAATCCATATTCAGCAACAAATTCTTTGCACAGTTTAATTAGGTTTTTTGATTTGTATCGTAAAGTGGTTTCTTTTTTATTCGTTAATATTTGTGTTGAAATTAAATCATTTTAACATATTTATATTTTACGGTCAAACTTATGTGCCCAGCTTCGGGTTTTCGATAAGATATAAGTTTGGATGTATACGTTCACGTTGTGAACAATTTGTATGAAAAAGGATGAACATAAATACAATACAATACAATACAATACAATTGAGATTTCCCGTAGTAAATCTGGAGTCAATGCTTAGGTTTATAGAATTTTAACAACGGCAAAAAAACACGATTACAAACACATGGCGACCATGACAGGACAAAATCATGAATCTTCGGATGTAATTGTGCCCGAAGATACTACCGATTTACTTGGTAAACCCGACAGTATTTAGAACAGGGGCCCGTTCCACCATTTAACTTTGCAACTTTTCACTTTTCACTTTGCACTTTGCAAAGATTGCAAAGTGCAAAGTTTTCGCGTTCCACCATTTGTTTGTGAATACTTTGCAGTTTGATGAACCGGAAGTCCAAAATTGCAAAGTCGTTGCAAAGTGGGGACAATTGAATGCTGGAAAGCGAGAGCACTCTTTTAGTTGTTGTTGTTGTTAGTAAGATGTTGTACTGTTAGTTGTATTTGTTAAATTATCAGTTTCAAACAAAAATAATGGGAAAAAAGAACTTCTCGAGAAAAAACTAGCATTGTTACATCTTGTAAGAGAAAAAAGAAGTGTTCTTTTCGGGTCATTTAAAGACAACAAATTGACCAAGCAAATGAAACAGGAAGCCTGGAAAGAGATTTTGGAGAAGGCCAAATCTCTTCAACTTGCAGGGGAGAATAGAGATTGGACATACGCCAGGGACAATTTGTTTGGACTGTGGAAAAGTCGTGCTCTGGTGAGTATCTATAGTTTTAATACAGATAAAATAATTTTATAAAGGTAACTGGTCCACCACATTGGACTTTAGAGTAAAGTTTGGTTAGCGTACATTATAACTATTGCTCCAAAGTTACATACAATGTGTCGAATATTAGTTCTATTTGATGCCATTGGACACAGCATACCGCAGAACAGGAACACTGTTGTTTTTAAACTCTGAGAAAGAAAAACTGGTAATCCTTTTAATCGTACATTTTTCTAATGCCACAAAATAGTTTTGGCCCTTGTACTTTAAAAAGGGGCTCAAGGACTACGTGATTTACAGTAACGTGACTCTCTGCAATTTTCATGGATCCTAACTCAACCCCTATTCATTTCAGCACAAAATTCTAACAAGCGTGGGTTCTATGGAGATATCTGTATTTTCTAGGTAACTTTCATGAAAAACGATGACCCAAATCTTTTTGACTTTGTCTTTGTGTTTCAGAACAATTTTATTTGGGGCTAGATGTAAAGTGGGAAAGTTATCTGTACCTTTATATTATTGGTGTTCTATTTTCATGGCAAGTCTTTACTTTGAGCAGAACTTCTCAATATAGTTTAGGTCGGATGGAACTTGGGTTCTTTCCTTTAGTAATAATGAATTAGGGTGTGCGTCTGAAGAAGCCAGAAG
Source organism: Thermobia domestica (assembly GCF_964235325.1). NCBI lineage: Eukaryota > Metazoa > Arthropoda > Insecta > Zygentoma > Lepismatidae > Thermobia > Thermobia domestica. Next base: position 267,046,642 of record NC_137460.1, on the reverse strand, counting down.
TTAGTCTGGCGAAATTGTCCCACTATTCTATAGTTTTAGTTCTAATTAAATTGCGTTGTCCAGATATATTTATTTATTTTAAGTAAACATTTTCTCACGATGACGAGATTAAAGTATTCTATTTCCAGTACCGGCGGAAGGGCGGGGCAAGCCGGGCGACCGCCCGGGGCGCCAAATTTTAGGGGAGTTTGGGGGCGCCAAAATCCTTGCTAAATTTATATTATTGTAAACGGTGAACTAAAAATTAACTTTTTCATAAATTGTGTAGCAACATTGGTTACTACCTCATGCCATGGGTCTCACTCTTTATAACAACCCCGGTTTCTTCTTGAATCTCCTAAAAAGGAAATCCCTTCATCTCTTCACCTTATTTGTCTATAAAAAAATCTTCGCTGACAAAGCTAAAGGCTATTGTTGACAGTTGGGAGTTTTGAGCAACAATAACACTCTCTGACACTTACAACCGCCGCGGAGCCGACAATTGCACTCCTTGCGACAAAGCTATGTCGGCCGCTCTAACAATACACACAAACAATATTGAGTTATTGGCAACCAAAAAGAAATTAGTCCTGTTTGTACTGTCAAATGTCTCGTGAAAGAAAATTATAAATCAGAAGTCATGTACATGTAGTGCAGGCTTCATGGTGTGCGTGTTCTTCTTTTGTCTCCTGAATTTCGACTCTTAGTAGAAGAATCGTTGCGTTAATGTGTTCTTTATCAACATGTCGGAAAAAAAGAAGCCTTCTGGAAATGTATACAGAAAAAGAAGAGCACAATTAGCGGCTGAAAATGAGAAACAGGCAGCAGCATTAAAGAAATTCTTTCGTACTCCTGAAACAGACAATAATGGAAATGAAAACGTAAAACCAGAGAATGAGGAAACCAGTGTTGGCAGGAAAAGTCACGAAAGATTATACATGCCGATGTAGCCTTAAATGAATGGCAGTTAGTCTGTGGTTACTAACATAAAACAAGATGTAACGAAGATATAGGATGTATGATGTAAGGACAAAGATAGAAAGAATATAATAATTATATGAATTGCAAAGATTCAAAGGAGATTATTGTTAAAAGATTACATAATAAAGCTACGAATTAAAAGAAAAATAAAGATTCCAGAATTACATAATAGCGAATGTATGTGTTTTGATTACTGGTGCATTAGATTCAGATTAGTTTAATATAAAGTATTTTCAAGCCAAATATCCTCTTAGAAATAACATCATTTCATTTTTGAAAGCTAACAAATGGCACAGTCGAATCCTAAGAATTCTATGCTCTCAAGTTGGTGGGAACAGATACAGAATATGGTTGACACAAAAGTTAAAAGTTGGATTGTACAAGAATTTCAACAGCGAGATAAGGAAATAACTTTATTAAAAGAGGAAATATGTATGCTAAAACGACAACTAAAGTGTAAGCAGGCAGATACAGCGACTGAACAGAAATATAATGACCATCTAACTACATCGTCAAGCATCAGTGAAGTGTGTAAGTCCTGTACAAGATGTAAACGAGTTCACAAAAATAAGGTTTGTCCAGCTAAATCCAAACGATGTTTCAGATGCCTGTTTATAGGTCATTATGCGAGGGCATGTTTTGCAAAAAGGTTGAACCCCAAGTTTGAATGGAAACATACATGCCAGAACTTGGAAGTTCCAAATGTTGCCCAGGAAGAGCTTATGCCTAATCGAACCAAGTTAAAAGCAGACATGACAAAAGGAAAGCCAGCCTGCAATCAAGTTCTATTTTCAGTAGTCACAGCACACTCTAAACAAAAATCTACTAATGTGAGTGGTGCGTTGTCATCAGCAAATTTGAGAAGTGATCAAATCGAAGAAGCGGAGAAGAAGATGCAGGAAAAAGTTCAGGAAGTGAAGCAGAAGTGCGATAAGGTTAAAGCGAAGATTCCTAGGAGGAAGCTTAGATCAAACGAGACAATTTGGGATAATAACTCTAACTGGAAAGGCGGGCAGGAGAAAGAAGATGATGAATGCATAGTTTCAAGGATTGCCAGGGATACACCTATCAGGGTTGCCAGTGGTATACCGTCGAAGAACAAGATCGTATTAATGTCTACATTTATGAAGCGTTTTCGTAAGTGGCACTCAGAAGATAGAGCTAAAAGAATGGATTAGAAATAGACAAAAGGTTCATTAATGAAATGTTGTTGAAGTTTGTAAAGGGGGGAGAGTGTTGGCAGGAAAAGTCACGAAAGATTATACATGCCGATGTAGCCTTAAATGAATGGTAGTTAGTCTGTGGTTACTAAGATAAAACAAGATGTAACGAAGATATAGGATGTATGATGTAAGGACAAAGATAGAAAGAATATAATAATTATATGAATTGCAAAGATTCAAAGGAGATTATTGTTAAAAGATTACATAATAAAGCTACGAATTAAAACAAAAATAAAGATTCCAGAATTACATAATAGCGAATGTATGTGTTTTGATTACTGGTGCATTAGATTCAGGTTAGTTTAATATAAAGTATTTTCAAGCCAAATATCCTCTTAGAAATAACATCATTTCATTTTTGAAAGCTAACAACCAGCAAGAAAGCAACAAATATTCCAGAAGATAACAACACAGTACAGGTAAGTAGGCCTACATTACGTAACGTGTTTTCGTTTTATTACGTTTAATAGAGAAGAGGTGTTTACACACGTTTCGTCTTAGCAGGCTGGGGTGGGTAGGGTGGTGGCCTCTCAGATAGGCGGCGAACTTCAGGCTCAAAGAAAGTTCTTTCCCCATTGATATAAGTAGCAATAATTACATTCTATACCAGCACTGATGCTTGATACATATACCAAAGCGATAAGACTTTTACTCGTTAGATGTGTAGCTGTGTTTCAAGCATTCATCTATTAATTAAGTAGAGGGCCTCCATAGTCTAGAGGTTAAAGGGTTGGACACATGTCTACGTGCTCCTGGGTACAATCCCAGGACTTTCCGCTTTTCAACGGCAGGAAAACTGGGGAGTCACATAAATAAAGATATGACGGTCACTTGGCCTGCAAAGCTCCTAATACGCCTGTTGGCGGGTAGTGACACGACCGGCTGACCCGCGTTCTGTTACCCAGGTGGATGGATTTTTACCACTCGCTATCAGATGGCGTTGGAGCAGGCCCAGGATCTATTGGTCTGCCGTGCCAGGGATTATTATTATTACTATTATTATTATTATTATTAGTAGTAGTAGTATTGTAGTAGTATTGTAGTAGTAGTAGTAGTAGTATCGTCTACTAACTAGAATTCTGAAGAATTAAAATGTATGATTGTTACCGTTAACAGATCCCCGTGGAGTTTCGCTATCACAAATTTTGCAATAGACCCATTATTTCATAAACATATCGTAAATAAGTAACATGTACCAGTGTAAGACTATATAGATTATGTTTCTATCCAATACGATTAACGTGACTTAAAAAAAGTGTTCGGGCTTTGGCAGCTAATTTGGATGCATTCGCATCTATTTTATGAATGCGCTGATTCTTGATGATTTTCACAACACAAAGTTGTTAATGAATACGGAGAGAATTTAACTTTTATGTACAGTTAGCAAAAGAAAAAATAAGGCCATTCTTACCTAGATTCTGTAAGAATCGCCCCATTTTTTGTTTTCTTAACTGTACATTTTCACAATGAACACGGAATATGTAGATTCAATATTTATACGCAGTTATTTTATCATTTATGCATTTTCTTCACCTTTAGAATACAATTTAAATACATTTCTTTCTTTTAAGAAAAGAAACGTTATTTGTAACGTATTAGTTCTTTTCCTTTCCACAGGTGGATCGATCGATTACGAGCATTTCGCAGGAGGAAGAAGAGCAATTGAAATCTGGAACAATTGATATACGAAACGAAGATGGATCAGCATTTCCACAGGAAATTGTAATAGGTGTAAGTTAAACATTTTGATATTTGAATAAACATAAATTGCATGTTGGTTGAATATCACGCAATTACAGCATTGTGTAAAATATAAGAGGAAATGCAGTGAAACAACTACTTTTATTATTAGAGTACATTGCAATTCGACAGGCATAAATTATAAATTCGACAGACCGACAATTGTTTCTAAATATCTTGTACCAATATGTTCATGACGGCATAGCTTATATATATATATATAGTTAGCTAGTGGGATTAAATTAACTATGTTTCACTTACTTTCCATGAAGCATATACAATATTATTGATTTTCTTTGGTTTAATTTGACGGGTGTTGTAGATGAATGGGTCATTTCGACCTGAACTCGGGATATAAATCGAATTATTATTTTTGTAACAAATAAGCAAGCAGTAGAACTGATTAGAGACTTTTCACTAACTGACATTTTTAAAAAAAATCTTTTAACAGACTATAGTTTGGCCACATACATTTTACTGTGATTATTTTTTTTAATCTGTTGGAAAAATTAAAATACTGAGGTTCAAACTGTATATGCTTTTGTACTGTAATATAAGAAAGCTCATAATTTGCCTGCTATTAGTAATTAATTTATGATAATGATTGGTGTTCTTCCCAGAGGCACGTGTTTGACCCCGAAGGTCTCTCAGCAAGGTGAAACCATGGTGGCTTTGCATTGCTTTCCATGGGATGATGATGACGTTCTAAGGGCGGGATCCGAATCACTTGTGTCCTCACCGAGAATCGAACCCGAGCTCCCTTAGTTATAAGGTAATGAGCTTAACCAGTCGTTCTACGGAGACACCAATTAAATTATAACATGCCAAATATATAAACAATCAATCAAAAACATCTTTAGGGTCACATTTACTCAATTTTTGGAATTCATTTATTTTGTCTAGGTGTTTTATTTTATCACTGTATTCCGTTCAAGTTGCTTTGACGGAAGACATATGGGATAACATTTTTTTAAAATCATAATATGTAATATTTATTGCCTTACTGGTTGAATGACTAGCAGACTCACATGCAAGAGTTAGCGGATTCTATCCCCCAAGGATTTTTATATTGAGCATCGCAAGGAAATCGGAAAGCTTTTCAAATAATATAAAGTACCAAACTCTAATCCAGAAAGCCCCAAAACATTACGATGCAAGTCAACTAACTTATCACATACCAACCCACCACATTTAAAGAGAAAGAAAAAAAAGGACACAGTCAATGGTGTTTCGGAGCTTAAAAAACAGAGTTTAGTTGTAATTAGTGTATAATAATGTGTATATTTTAAAGAAAATACAGATAGTAAGAAATACAAACTTGCTAAGAATAATGTTCAAAGAAATGTTGTTTTCAAAGTTGCATATTTCTTAGGTTAAGTCAGCCACGAACATGTTTGTATCCCGGTTGATCTGGTCGTTCATTACTGATTCAACTTCGTAAGATGCATTTGTGGAGCCAATCAGCGTCAAGGCATTTAACCACATTACAGCACTTCAATGCTGAAACCGAGAATCCTGGGTAGGGCTTCAGAAATCCTGGACAGATTTTCCTGTGTATACAAAAGAACGTGACGTGGACGTCTTATATTCGCACGAAACCTGTATTTATTTATTTACTTCAAATATTCTTAAACTTTTCCTCTCCCCCTCTTTATTTATTTATATCTCACATCTATCGGAGGCTTATTGGTCATGCGCTATTCTAAGTTTTGTGTTTATTCCCGGATGATCTAGCTGCTTGAATATTCCCCACCCCCACCTCACCCATCTTCGGTGCAAGCCTACCATCTTTAAAAATTATGAACACAATTTTAAAAATTCCATTCAAGTTTTAGTCACTTATTCTTTGTTAGAAGACAATGTTTAAATAAATTTAACATTATTTTCTACTCACTCTTTTTTTTTTTTTTTTTTTTTTTTGCAGGTATTGGAATTACAATCAATCGATCTTGATGATCCAGGAAATTGGCCAGAACATATTACGGACAGAATGCGTCAGATACTTGTTAGACGAGGTCCAGTTCAGGTCTCCAAACGATAGTTCCCAGTAAACAGCGAGGGTCGGCGATTTACTACAAGTAACTACAAAAGACGTCTGCACAATGGAGAAGAAGTTGCTCGTAGTTGGCTTATTTATTCAGTGACTAAGGATGCAATATTTTGTTTCTGTTGCCGTTTTTTCGGTGGTACTACAATGTCACTCTCTTCTCGTGAAGGTTTTTCGGATTGGAAGCATATGTCCGGACTGTTATCAGACAATGATAGATCTTTGACTCACATGAAGGTTTTCCAATCGTTGTTTGAACTTGCAAACCGATTACAGTCAGGTAAAACAGTTGACGCTGAAAACCAAGCAATTATTCGTAATGAAACTAAGCGTTGGAAAGAGGTTCTCAAACGACTGTTGTGTATAATTCAGTTTCTTGTTTCCCAGAACTTGGCATTTCGTGGTCAAAATGACACTATTTACTCAAGAAACAACGGCAACTTTCTCAAACTAGTTGAGTGTATTGCACAGTTTGATGTTACTATGTCTGAGCATTTGCGACGAATAACATGTAAAGAGACACATGTACATTATTTGAGCAAGGACATTCAAAATGAAATAATTGAACTCCTCGGGTGAAAAGTAAAGGCTAACATTTTGACTGATCTAATGAAAGCGACATATTATTCCGTAATATTAGATTGTACACCAGACGTAAGTCATACAGAGCAAACGACACTAATTGTTCGTTTCGTGAAGGTAGAACTGGGTAAGGAACCATCCATTGAAGAACATTTTTTGGGATTTTTGTGCATAAACGATTCTTCAGGAGAAGGACTAACTACCATTATTTTGGAAGAATTAGAAGAACTGAAAATTCCTCTCTCAAACATGCGTGGCCAAGGGTATGATAACGGTGCCAATATGAAAGGAAAGCACTCAGGCGTTCAAAAAAGAATATTAGATCTAAATAGTCGAGCATTTTTTGTCCCTTGTAGCTCCCATTCATTGAATTTGGTTGTGAATGATTCTGCAATGTGCTGTAGTGAGGCTGTAATTTTTTTTTGTTTTATTGCAAGAAGTATACAATTATTTTTCTAGTTCCAAATATCGTTGGTCTGTTCTGAAAAAAAAAACATATATCCAATTTCACTTTGAAACCTCTTAGTGATACTAGATGGAAGAGTTGTATTGACGCTGTCAAATCGTTTCGCTACCAGTTAGGAGAAATTTACGATGCTCTTTTCGAAGCATCAAAAGGACTTAAAGATAGACGTTATGGGCAAAAATAAGGCTAGTTCCCTGAATTTTAAGTTCGATTGTGTTGTGGTATGAAGTTATTTCTTGTGTTAATGTGGTTAGCCATGTTTTCCAACAAGAATCAGTGGACATTCAGCAAGCAGTTGATTTGCTTAAGAAAACCAAGTGTCGCCTTGAGAACATGCTAAGTGATGAAGGTTTCCAGAATATTTTGTTTGATGCCAAAGTAATTGCTGAAGAGCTCGACATTCAACCACAATTTGAGAATGAACCAAAACTCCGACCTAGAAAAGTCAAACGACAATTTTTGTATGAATCTGAAGACGAACCGATTAATGATGCATACAGTGCGTTTAAATGTAACTTCTATTTTTGCACATTAGACACAATTATCTGTTCCCTGAATGAAAGATTTCAACAACTGAAGCAGCACAGCGAAATATTTGGGTTTTTGTATGACATCCATCCAATAACGGGCAAAGAGTATTTACTAAAGTGTTGCAAGGACTTACAACTATCTTTAACAGACAAAGATCACTGTGATATTGACGGATTTCAGTTATATCAAGAGCTCTTACTTTTACCTTCATTTCTCGGTTCTGAAAGTGGGAGCAAACCGTTGCAAGTACTTACATATATTTGCAAGAACTAGCTTATTGGGTTATTTCCAAATGCAACTATTGCTGTAAGAATTTTACTAACTATTCCTGTAAGTTTAGCTTCAGCAGAAAGAAGTTTCTCCAAGTTGAAACTTATAAAGAACTACCTATGATCAACGATGACGCAAGAGCGTCTTGTAGGCCTTTCTATGATGTCTATTGAATGTGATGTTCTGTGTGAGCTTGACACTGATACTTTAATTAAAGACTTGGCAGAGAAAAAGACACGAAAAGTTAACTTTACTTAGCATTGTAAACAAGTCAAAGGACAATTTGCATTAAAACTATATAAAGATATAAAATTATATTACTGGTTGTATTATTTGTATTACGAAATCTTTGTACAATGCTGTTACAAAATATATTTGTATGTTCTTTTGTTCATATATGTGTTCTCTTTCGCAGTTAACAAGGTTGTTTATGTGTATGTGTAAATAAATGCTGTATCGCATCATCAATCTTAATTTTACATAAATCGTTGTTTCTTGAATCGTTCTGTAAATTTCTAATCAGTGGCGTAGAATATTTTGCATACTCATGTGTAAATAATTGTTTCGTATATCATTAACCAAAACTTACTCTGTGTATTTAACTCACAAAAGTTAAGATCTTACTCAGTTTGATAATTGATTCTTATAGTTATAGTTATAGAGTTCAAGGAGTTATCCTTTAAAGCTGCTATCTGTAAGGTGGCATAGCAAATTAAAATTCAATAATACCAATGGGTTTTAGGGGGCGCCATATGGATTCTTTGCCCGGGTGATATTTTCCCCTTCCGCCGGCCCTGTCTATTTCTATGCCTAATTAGAGTAGAAGCAATAATTTTATCCTGAAGCTAACTAATTTCTAAAATTATCTTGAAGCTAAGTTGTAATATTATGATTACAACCCGCTATTATTTACGTTGCTAAAGGCATTTATTCCCATGTTGGTGGGTTGCCTTCTTTTGCACGAAAAATATATACTTAAAAAGTTTAAAAAAATGAAAATCCTAGATTAAATAATGTAAAACGTTAGATTCAGTTAGGTAAAGTTAGATTAAGATAGCTTAAGGTTAGATTCAGTTAGATTTTCGTATCAACCTTTTCACCCACCAACTTCGGAACTTGGCCCTTTCTAAATAATTCATTGTCAGGTGTAAGTGTTAGATCCAAGTTTCAAACAATGTGTATTCCTGTATATTTTAAGTAGCTATATTCAATCTTGCCATTCTACCGATCAAATTTAATGTCTAATAGACATTTCTAACTGCTAGCCTATCCTGTATGTAGGAGCGAGACTTCTGCATTAGTTATACTATGTATAGAACTGAAACTACATTTTTTTGTGAGATAGTTCAAAGTTTTATTCTAGAACAACAAAGATGTTTATTTCCCGTAGACCTTACTCAATTTCACGCTCACAAATTGAGTTCAAAACTGGATCAAGCTGAAGCTGCTTGATATTCATATTCGTTATCTCGAAAACCAACATTTTTAATGGCATTAATATGAATGGGGGTCATTTGACGTATAGATATTGATATAATTTAATTTCCTAAATCAATTGATGAGGCTTTTCTCTTTCATACAGAAACCCTGTTAAGTCAAAATTTACTTATCTCCTTTTTTAAAAAGTAGAACATTAATTAACAGGGCGGGCATGATTATCGTATCCTTTAAAAAATGGCGCCACCTATGCAGTGCATGTTTGAATATATTTGTAATTAACTATTTATAACTATTTGTAAAATAAAAAAATACCGACCTAATAATCTATATGACACTTGTCAAATTTCAGCTGTAGGAGGCTAAGTGAGTTGAGACAAAACTACAAAAAAGGCTATTACCACGGCATTCAATACTCTCGGATTTTAAAAAAAATGAATGTAGAATATTGTTGTATAGTGCACATAAAGAGATGTTTTTATAGAACTGTTAATCAAATTTCAAATATATTAAAATCGAGATTTATAAATGCCTAAGGTTGTGAAACGAATGGTTAACCCTTTGGTTGGATGTACTAGTATTCCTTTTTCTTGAATTAGTATTCATTTTTATTTCCTCTTTATAAGTTCTTCTGTGGACACTAGTAAGTCTTTCTCACAAATTCATCAACATTTTGTATTAAATTGTTTTGCAGTGTATTGACATACTAGATGTCTATATTTCATAACTTCTTTTCCAGGCAAAACGGGACAACGCAAGAACAACTGGCCAGCAAGGGGGAGGAGTGCCAAATTAGATCCTGTGGATGAATATATCTTCCACATCTTGGAGAAAGACAATGAACTGATCGATGGTCTGGGGGTACCCGAATCGTATGCGGAACTTCAGTCAACTGAACCTCAAAGTCTGCTGGAAATTGAGGCAACGGTTAACGCCGACACTGGGGAAAGCGTTCAGAGCGAATCCCTTGTCTCTGAAGCGGAACCCAGCGTTCCGCGTTCAGCTACTCGCAAGAACGTGTTAAAAAGGAAGAGAAGTTTTGTTAGAACAACAAAAAGTTCTGCGTCAGAAAAGGAACGTTTAAAGTGTGAACTTCTCAGACTGGAAATTTATAACCAAATATTAAAAGCCTTAAGACAGGAGAAGGAACTGGGTATACCACCCTCTGAATTTACAAAAGATCTTGCTGATCAAAGTACTTATTGTTCTATAGAACTTAACGTACCGGAAATTTCAACTGGAATGTAGTTAAGGATACTATTAAAAACAACTTTCAGAATTTGTTATTGTTATTATTTTGATGATGATGAGTAATAGTTAGGTTGTACGAGCTTGGCATAGCCATAATAGATTTTTGTAGCAGACTCTAACCGTGCATACCATTTCCAAATGTTACCAGTAGGATTAGGCAAACATTGGTGGATCGGCTAATGGTCATGCTGCATTCCCACAATCGAGGGTGTAATATAATTGAACCGGATTTTGTAGAAAGGGCGATCCGCAGAAACAGGACCTTTAAGGAAGCAACAAAACCTTTTTTGTACTTATAATTACACAACTGGTAATAATATTGTAATAGACATACTAAGGAATGCAAATCAATTAGAAATTATCAGTTTTGTGTAACTATAGGCACAGAAGGATTTTTTTTCGTAGCTTTCCGTAAGTTTCTGTTTCTATGGATCGGTCTTGTTTTTCTTTCTTTCTTTTTTTTTTTTAAAGATACATTTACGTACACTTGGACATGTATATATTTTCAAGTTTTCGCTACTGGAGCTTCTTCAGGACGTAGAATAAAAAGTTCAAATAGAAGAGATTACGCAGAAGATATGTCCAGCTGGCACGTCAATAAGGTGCTGAAAAAACAGTTACAAAATACATAATTTCCAGTTTAGGTGCAGCTTGGGTAAAAATAATGGAAAATTAAGATTTTTTTAAATGAAAATTGGCTGTTCAAAGATTAGAATAATAACACTGATATCTGGGTAAGATTCTCCAAGGTACACAGGAGATGAAATACTGTTGTTATTTATAAGCATATCTTCCAGTTTTATGCTTGGATCTTAATATCCATTCAAATTTAATAGTTAATTTTGTCCACTTCGCCTTACCGATCACAGTCATGAATTGTTACACCCCTTCAATTTTGGCCACCATATTTTGCGTTTTTACCAGTAAAAGTACGATACAAAAACCAGAAAAAATCTTCGTAGTTTTTCAGATAAAAGCTCTCTGAAGGCTGAAAAAGTTTAAAAAAGCATAGAAAACTCTCACAACCTTGGTCAGAATTCACGGACCTCTTGATACACGCCAGACGCTCTACCAATTGAGCTGTCAAGAGCATGAGCATTTCTATGTTGATGTAGTGATTTTTCTTTTAGGATCAATCAAGCAATTAATCAACAATATCAAGTGTTTCTAGCTGCAAATTCATGCAGATAAAAAGATTATCTTGAATTTTCAATACAAAAGAGTTGGTTAGATTGAGTCAAGAGGAATCACCAAATAAGCATAGAAATATGTACGGTCTAGCTAACCGAGTTGCTAGAGCGCTTGACACGTAATCAGCAGATCCGTGGTTCGAATCGCGGACGAAGCTATGGAACATTTTGTATGCTTTTCTTCAAGTATTTAATAACTGATTTCCACAGCATTTCATTTATCGGCCCCCGTTTTTTGTAAACTAAAACGTTTTTTGAATATGGTTTTTGACTTTTTTATACCAAATCCATTGCCTCTGGATTTGGTGTCAAAGCTCGTAGGTAGATAGGTAAGTTGATATAGGTCACGGTAGAATTTAATCGTGCTTGCTCGTAAATGCAAGTCATACCGCAGGCTAATTCGGTCAAAGAAGGTACCATGCCTGTAAAAAAAATGACTTGTCATCTCTACGGGACACTATTTTGAAAATATGTTTTTTTTTATGGTACCACTCAAGTTGCCAGAAGTAGAAGAAACTTTGCACAATTGCTCCTTATTGGTTCAAGACAAAAAGAGTTTGTGAAGGATAATATCGCATTCAGGTACACTGTTACGGGCAAAATACATCAAAGATGTATCCAATCTCCTTCCTATTCGCACACATGTTAGGTACTAAAAGCAGGGTTTGCCCAAGTGGGCCCAGCCCAAAAAAACACCGGTTTTTTTCTGGTTGGACCCACCTGAAAAAAACCACCTGGGTTTTTGAGGTTTTTGTTAATATATTGTTGGTACAACTAAAATAATTACATTGAAAGTGATTTTTTATCAGATTTTGGCCTTTCCTGGGCGAATTAGATGCTTTCACGTTAAGGTATACAACAACATAAGACATTTATAAACTTCTGAATGCCCTGAATGAATTAAAAAAATAATTTTAAAAGAAAAAAACCTTAGCTTGAGGTACTTATAGAACAAATTAATGTATAGATTATGCTTATAGCTTGTTTGAAGTAAGATATGCAATTTTATCTTTTAGAAAATACTTTTCGTGAAAAGTGTGCTCTCTGACTCGGTGACGCCGAGGGGCGTTGTCCCTCATCGGGTTTAAGGCCATAGGTGCTGGTACTACCAGTAAATATGTAGTGCTCGGAGTTCCGAAGATTACGTAACTCTTACTATTTCAAATGCTGAATTCAAACTTCCTTACTAGTGGAAGTTTCGATGTACACCAAGAGAAAGCGGGTTACATGCGTAGGATCGACACTGCGTAGCATCGACACTGCGTACGATCGAAACTGCGTAGCGTCGAAACTGCGTACGATCGAAACTGCGTAGCGTCGAAACTGCGTACGATCGAAACTAAAACCGGCGTAGGATCGAAAACAGATAAGGTCATATGATCGAACAATAAAAAAACAATTATTTTATAATCACAGAATATTAAGTAATAGTATTTTTTTTGAAGTTATATAGGGAAAAACTGGAGTAGGATCAAAACTGTATACGACCGAAACTGCGTAGCGTCGAAACTGCGTACGATCGAAACTGCGTACGATCGAAACTGCGTACGGTCGAAACTGCGTAGCGTCGAAACTGCGTACGATCGAAACTGCGTACGGTCGAAACTGCGTACGATCGAAACTGCATAGAAACGAAACTGACAAATAAAATAGTGACAAATATAATTAAATAATCATACAGGGGTGTACCCAGGAAGTTTTTCTTGGGGGACTATGACTTATTCAGGAGGACCAAAAAAGCTAAGTCTTGTCTCAGCAGGGAGAAAGGAGAAGCCTCCCCCCCAAAAGCCACTACTTCTGATCAAGTTGGCAAATTCCTTGTTCAGAAGATTGCCGTTAAGTTCAATTGACTTAGCTTAACATTTTCTTAGTTACCTAGTTGCTGTGAATTGTCACTTCTTTTATAGACTTTGCAGGTGGCACAATCGAAGGTTCATGTAATTAGTTCAAGTTTTTGCTAGTTTGGGCTTCGTCCCAAATTTACTAACTTCCAGGGTTGTTTTGTTTAAAACAAAATATTTAAAACAAATGATTAAAACTTTTTTAATTGTAATTTAATGTTAATTGTAATTGTTTGTGAAAAAATTGGGAAATTTATCCTTTCCCCCCTATTATTTCAGTGTCCTTGGCTATATTCAAACCAACGTACAACTGTCTGGAATCATTCTTGGCCTACAAAACGCACCATAGAGAAGCACGATTGGATAATTAGGGAAGCCGGTGAACCACCATGTATGCTGATTTTTGCTTCTGACGCGTAAGAAGTGCCAAAATTTCATGTGTATTATGAGAGAGTTTTTTTTCTTTCTCTCTTTGTATGGCAGCCAGCGACTTCAGGTTTTTACTGTACCTTGTCAACATACCAGAAAATTCTTTTTAGGTGACTTGAACCCATGTGGCTTCGATGTTGCCAGCTAGAAAAAATCATGAAATTCGGCTAGGGATTTTTTAAAAAAAATTTCACTCCTACATTTTTTCAATAATCCCTCCCGTTAGCAACACTGCAATCTAACTTACACCAAAAAATAGCCATGTCCCTCTTCTAAAATACAAGACGAAAACGATATCAATCGGGCTAACAGTGTTTTTGCAATAAATCATTAACTGAAAGTCTACGAAAACCCCAAAATCGATTTTGTCCCTAAAGGGTTAATGAGATATGCGCGCCAAAGATTTCGGGCTCTAATTTAACGTGAGCCCCCCCCCCTTCAAGTTTCTGGGCTGGTCCATAGAATGAATGGCCTACATAGTACTGTCTACGGGCTGGATGGGCTACCAAATTTCAGCTTTCGTTCTCCCATAGTTAATGAGATATAGGCGCCGAAAATTTGGAGGCTAACTTCACCAGAGCCTCCCAACTTTCTGGGCTAGTCGAAATAAAGATTGACGGGTTAACAAATTTCATCTTTTGGGCCAATATAGTTAATAAGGTGTGAAAACCAAAGTTTTGGGGCGTTAACTTAACGTGAGCCCTTAACTTTTTGGGCAAGTTGAGATAATGGGTGTACCAGGTACTAAACTTCATGGGCCTTCCAACCCATTATTATTTAGCATTTGGGGCACTCAAGGAACACAGATACAGGGTCTCCAAAATGTGAAAATGAAAATGCAATCTTTAAGTTTTATGTCTGACTGTCATCCTGGGTAGACTAAAGGAGACGCAGATGATGAGAATAAATGGAATGGTGAAATGAATTTATTTGGGAGGGAAGCAAAGTATAACACATATCAGTCATTACACATGCAAATAGATATTTTATGGTAATTGTTTTTTGCTGAAATATAACTTCGGTATCTTTTATACTTGTTTAGGAGCTGAGATTATTATCTAATAATTATAAGGAAGATACAAGTTTTTTTTTTTTTTTTTTTTAAAGGAAGATACAAGTTTTTCACCTTCGTACAATTCATATTTAATAGGCGTATAGAAGGGGCTCATGCCCAAAACATTGGGACTCCATTTCTGGGACCCCATGGTGGGGACCCGGTTTCTGACCACCACTGTGCTGAGGGGAATCGGATCTTTCCAACGTCACCATCTGTATGCAACAACTCCATGCTTAAACGAGAAATAGAGTGGACTCAAGCCCAACATTTCGGAACCACATTTTCTGGAGCTTCGAGGCCAGGGCCCAATTTCTGACATTACCGCCTTCGTTAATAGACCCCGACCTTTCAAACGCTAACACTATAGTACACCACCATGTAAAATAGGCAACTAAAAGAGACCTGAACCCAAACTTTTGGGATCTCATTTCTGGAGTCTCAGGTCCCGGAGCTTTCCAACACCACAGTATGTATCCAATAACTCCATGCTTAAAAGAAAAATATAATGAAGCCAAGCTCAAAATTTCCGGACACCATTTTTGGACCTTTGAGACAAGGGCCCAATTTCTGACGTTAACACTGTGCTCAGACGACCCGAACATTTCCAACTTCACCACCCACATACAATTCCATGTTTAATAGGCGTATAGAAAAAACCCGCGCCCAAAACTTCGGGACCCCATTTTCTGGAGCCTCATGGCTGGGGCCCGGTTTCTGATATCACCACTGTGCTCGGGAGACCCGGTCTTTTCCAATGCCACCATCTGCATCCACTAACTCCATGTCTAACACGGCTTCCCCATTGTAGGAGGATTTTGATGAATTTTCTCCAGGTTCTTTACAACTATTTACAACGTTTCAAACTATTCATAAGAAATGAAATTTCAATACATTAGAAACTATGTTCTTTTAAAATGTTCAAAATGGGTGACAGCATTGATTTCCAGTAATAATTGTAAACTTTCGTAATTTTATTCTCTATTTGAATAGTAGTTTAATTTCGAATCTTTTACGGTTAAAAATATTTTTGTGAAATGTAACGGAATACATTGAAATGCTCCTACTCCCACGGATACGTGTTCCAATTATAAATCGATTTGAGATTCAGTGTACAAATGAGAAACTCCCAAAGCAAAGTACAATATTGTAACGTTGTTGACATACATATGAATAACTAGTGATTAGGTCGTTAAGCTGTACATAAAATCATATAAATTTTCATTCATATTACGCAGACAAGTACACACAGAACAGCATATGAATCTTTATCTGACTTTTGTTTCTCTAACTTTCTGACAGCCTTTACGAAATAATAGAGATGCAAGGGCTCGGAAAAAAAACCGGCTTTTTTGAAAAAAAACTCGGTTTTTTCTGCTTCGCTTTTTTCCTTGGGAAATTTTGGGCTTTTTAGAAAATTCTGCTTTAAATTGATAAACCAGATTTTGTTTCGCTTCTCTACAACAGAAAAAGTCATTTAATTAGTGGTTGATGCCGATAATAATATAAAACCTCGAAAATAAACCATGAATTTCGAAAAGATATTTCAAACAGTTTTACTTTTCAACATATTTACATTATGAATTCCAAAGGATTAACCAATGTATATAATAAGATTTTTTTTAACCTCCTACATACAAAAGTAAACAGGGTTGGCAAGAGCCATGGTTGTTTTTGAAAATGCCAAAAACCCGTTTTTTTGGGGGGAGTTTAAACTAGGCTTTTTTGGCTTAAACCAGGTTTTTTGGAGTTAAGATATTTTGCTTTATGTATTTATATTACATATTGACAGAAATAAGTTTGTTTCGCCTTGGTGTTATTATGCAACAACGGGGTTATGCTGGAAGAGGTCACATAAGCTTAAAGAAGTCCGGTCAGTAAATTTCTTAAATTGAGAAACTCCCGCCCTAGCCATCGGGAAAATCCAGTCATTAATCTAAATGTAAAACAATAACGGAAAACATCCTGTTATTGCTTTGCATGTAAGATTTAAAGGTCAACGTAACATAATCAGTACGCTAAAACTGAGGTATTAAATTACAAATTTAGTGCGTACATATCATTGAAAGTACAATCCAAGCTAATGTTGGAAGCTACGTAGGCAATCGATAAATTTTGTCAATTTATATCAGTATATTTAAGCAACCTTGGCTTCTTTATAAAACAACAGGTATTCAGGCAAGCATAAATATACAATTTAGTTTCGTTTCGTATGTTCAGGCTTAACATCCTTATGTAATACCGAGGTTATCAAGGAGAAGACTTTCGCTTAAAGTGACATCCGAACCGCTACTTTGTTTACGCATGAAAGAAGGGTTGTGTTTCGACCGAGAATTGAACATGGGACACCTTGATTAAAAGGTGAAAAGGAAATAAAACTAATGCAGATGGTTTGATGTATGGAAACGTCACCATGAAGTTTACACAATTCGCATTTTTCGTACCTTTTATTTTTTTCGGTTTAAACCAGTTGTTTATTTAAAAAAAGAAGAAAAACAGCTGGTGTAAACCAGCCAACCCTAAAAGTAAATACTTCTTTTAAAAAAATACTCAAATAAGTAGCAAAATTCTATGTAGTATTTTTACTTCAAAATATTCCATACCCTCTTTTTGGAACAAAATAAAATTAAAATAAAACATAAGAAAAATACTTAGATTTATATGATACACTTAAAGGCTGCACACCTAGAGCTTTTGGTTTTGTATATTCTTGAAATTCTACAGTTTTATATAAGCACCATCACGGTTTATTCAGTCCTCAAGTTTTCTGTATTTTTAACAAGAGGGATTGAACATGAAGGGTATGAGATAAGAACATGGTAACCCATAATTTTACTATTTTAGGAAATTAGAAATTTTCTGCTGCACAATCCATTTTGAAAGTCGGAAAGCTGATTTTTCACATAAGTCTCTACTTGAGGGATTAAACGAAGCGGTATGCGTTGCTGCCTATCTGATGCTGCGTAACTCAGGAATTTAAAATTTTTAGTTCCCATGTTCTTGGCTCACACCCTTCATATCATTATGGAACTCTCCCCAACCCACCAACACACACACAAAAAAAGGACTACGGAATATATTTAAGTTAAGATAAATACAACTGCATAACAAACATGATTGACTGGAGCTTTTGCGCTTCTATCGAGAAGTCCGGAATTCAACTCAGCATTCGACCATTCTGACAAAGCTTTTCTTCATTCCATCTATGAAGTAGAAATAGTGCGCGTACTGTGAGTTGGCTGACTTCATTTCTTATTGTTTTTAAATCGTTATTATTACTAATTACCAGCAGTGACGGTTTTGCGAGGGTTAGGGGGGTTGGTCTTTCGGACTGAAGCCTGTTCCCCAAAATTACGGAATGTCTAAAACAAACGAAATATCTATTAGTTATGCCTTTACTCATAAACTTTAAGCTGGCGTCAAATAAAACTTACGAATGTTTAGAAAAACTAAACATTAGTAAGAAAAAAACCCTCCCAAAATTCTTTTCTAAATCCGCCACTGATTCTCAGTATAAAATGATCTTCAAGGTTGTATCCGGAAGATTATCGCTAAATATATAAACGAAACGAAATACAGTATTAGTTATGCCTGTACTCATAAACTTCAAGCTCCTCCCAAATAAAATTAGGAGATTTTAGAAAATGAAACAATCAGAGAAACCCGTCCCAAAGTACGTTTCTAAATCCGCTACTGATTATTTGTATAAATTAGTATTCAAGGTTGTATCCGGAAAATTATTGCTAAATCGTTGCACAGCTACAGTATAACAGAAATGTGGAAGTACGGTTAGACGGATATATTGAAAAACGTACGCTTTGACGGATATATAGAAAAACGTATGTTTAACTTCTGCGTTAGAAGCTAGAGTACTAAGCTCTTAGAAATGAAACAGACGACAAACTGAAATGATATCGAGAAGAAAAAATATCGATAACTCAAAAGTTAAAATAAAGTTAAATAGCCACTAAAATTGCCCTCAAATACTACATTCTTCATGTTAGCTTTAATTCGTAAAACGTGCTCCATCCATCTTGATGGTGAATTTTAGAGCGAAATATGGCATTTAGGTCATGGAATTCTTATCTAAGTATAGAATATACTATAAGAAAGCTATTTAGATAGAAAAATCATGAAAATGAAAAAAGCCAAAATTTCCAAAATTCTCGTTTTTTTCCAAAAAGCCTGTCTTTTATGTGAAAAAACCATCGATTCAAAAAAGCCGGCTTTTTTGCATCTCTACGAAATAATATCTTTACAATCGAAATATTCGTTAAACATTATTATTATTCTTATCCTTCAATATTCATCATATATCATATTCTTCATTACTTTAAATTCTTCATATTACATAACTATTTTACATTATATTCCGTCGAAGCTGTTTCAAAGTTAGTATTACACTTCTGACATAGTTATCATTACAAATCATAATTGATTCTCAATCCATACGCCTGTAACTTGTCCATCCTACCTCCAGTGTGGATCCTACGCAGTTTCGATTCTACACAGTTTCGATCGTACGCAGTTTCGACGCTACGCAGTTTCGACCGCACGCAGTTTCGATCGTACGCAGTTTCGATCCTACGCAGTTTCGACCGCACGCAGTTCCGACGCTACGCAGTTTCGACCGTACGCAGTTTCGATCCTACGCAGTTTAGGTCGTGTGGAGTCCATGAATATAATCCTAATTTATAGCTGCACAGGTTAATCAAAATAAAGAGAGAGAGAAAAAAATATATATTTTTTGAGCGCATGATTAAAACTTAAATTATTTCAGGGCAACTGCGTAGGATTGAAACTGCGTACGGTCGAAACTGCGTAGCGTCGAAACTGCGTAGGATCGAAGCTGCGTACGATCGAAACTGCGTAGAATCGAAACACGTTTTGAGCTGAATTTTTCGATCGTACGCAGTTTCGATGCTACGCAGTGTCGATCCTACGCCGCATTCCCAAAAAAGCTGCATTTTCGAAGAAAGAAAGAAAGAAAAAAAAGCGTTCGGTTAGCGTACACGCCTTTGACATGAGACCCGGGCTCGATTCCCGGGGGGAGCTCACGTGGTTCGGACTCCACGTTGATCATTAAGTCGAGGTCTCATATAACTTCGCTGCAGAACAGGATGTTAAACTGAAAACAATCAAATCAAAATATTCCTTATCAGGGTGGATTGATTTAAATCAAGACTTAAATCATTTGATTTTTTAAAATAAAAATAGTTGATTTAAATTGAGTTCCTAAATAAATTAATTTAAAGTGAAAATAAGTAAAATCCTGTTTCTGTTCTGTTATTTCGATTATGGAAGTTAATAATCATAATACAATGAGACTTAAAGGTACGATATAGTATGAAAACAAGTGTCATGCAGAGGATGATTAGGGAAAATCCCGTTTTGAACAGGTAACGGAGCAATCCTACTTTCTTCTTTTCGTAACATTGGGTTTCGGGTTTAAAATCGTTAATTATTCCAACGGGGAAATCACCATCGACATTTAAGACGAAAATTCTTTTTTGTGCGTGTCTGTTTGTTTGTTCCCAGATAATAGGGCGTATTTAGAGGGGTCCTATCCTCTCTCCATTTTTATCCGTTAATTTTATAACTTTGGGCGAAATTTATGTATTTCATGCCACAAGCTAGTTCCGAGTTTTTAAAAATAGACCCCTGCCAAATATCAGAAACTTTTGTGAAAAAAAGTGTCTTTTTGATAAACGTTGCTGTACTTCTTCCTTAATGCTTACCTTTTAAATTATATCACCTAGTTTTAGGTGATAGGGTAGAATCTTCATTATTCAATTAAAAGAGTACCAATAAAGCTTTTTACTTCGTTTTCTTCAAGACTGGAGGCATTTTAGAACACGCTACATATGCTTTCACGCCTTTCTGCGTTGAGGCATAGTGTGTGATGACGTCATAAATTTAAAAAGATATTTTTTGTTATGCGTATTATTATTATTTTTTGGCGGGTTACATTTTGCATTCAGAAGACTGAAATTTTGCACACTCGTTCAGTGCATCCCTTAATTTTCAGATGTTTTCAGATCTCTGCGTGGAAACAGCGGGGTCCAGAAGGGCAAAAATGTTAAAAGATATTTTTAACACACACACACACAAAAAAAAAAAAATACTCCCGCCTCAGATGGAGACATATGAATGGTACCGTTTGAAAGGCTGTTCTATTCTGAAGAAAATGATGTACGTACTATGCTCATATGATAAATAGGGATATCTCAGGAAACTGTTACCTGAGATCCTGTTTTATATGGGAATCTGGGGTATTTGGGGAATATTATTTTTCGCGAGCTTACTTTTGCATCTACAAGATTGAAATTTTGCACATTTACTCAGTGCACCCCTCAGTATTTTTCAAATTTGTTTCATATCCCTGCCTTAGAACAGGCGGAGGGGTCCACAGAGGTAATATATATATATATATATATATATATATATATATATATATATATATATATATATATATATATATATATATATATATATATAAAACAGACAATTCCTTTTTTCGTGATTTACCCGCCCCACATACATGATGGAGACATTTGAAGGATATCGTTTGAAAATTTGTTTTATTCTGAAGAGAATAATGTACAAATCATGATCCTAGGATAAATAGGGATTTCTGAGGAAATTTTTATATTACATCTGGGTCATCTGGGGCATTGTGGGAATGTTCTTAGCTTATTGTTAAATAGTTTCCTCATCCATACTACTCAAGATAGAAGCTTGAAACTTTGTACACACATTTAGTACATCCCTCAGTATTTCACAGTTGATTTTGAGATTTGTGAGGTAACACAGGGGAATCTAGAGGGGATCAAAATTAAAAAAAAAAAAAAAAAAAAAGGTAAAGGAAAATGCCAATTACTCTCAAAATTTTCCGCTTCAGGGACATGATAAGTGAATGTTACCGTTTCAAAAGCTGTTCTATTCTAAAGAGAGTGATGTATGTACCATGATCCTAGGATAAATAGGGATGGTGCTGTAGCTGCTTGACTGAGTCTATAATTTACCTTTAAAAAGAGCCATAATTTAAAAGGGTTAAGAAACATTGTTTGGGATTGATATAGGTTAACGATTGGGAATGATTCAAAATTCAACTCCAATAATTTCACTGAAATGGCATAATTAGCATTTAATACTAATTCCTAATGCTTTTTCTTCAGTTCGTGACTTGTATTATACGAGGGAAAGATTTGATTTGAATTAAAAAAAATCAATTTAAATCCAAAATATCAACAATTTTTTTAAATCATGATTTTCCCCCAACCTGTTCCGTATTATTAGAAAGAAGAAAATACATATTAGGAACTGTTGATTTTTGTGCAATTAAAGAATAACTTCTGAAGGACTTCTTTTCTTGCGAAATGTTATCTCAATTAGTTCCAGAGCGGCTGATTAACATATCGACCCCTTGTAAGAAGAAATTAAAGTACGCTCGAATTGTGGCACTCCAATAGCTTAATTTTTGGGCCATTTTTAGTGGCAGTTTAAACGTAATCCCTGTAGTTTTCTTAATTCCACGGGAAGACAACCAATATGTACTCATGGAACGACAAATATTTTATGGCACTAATTTTATTCTATGAACCAATAATACATACAAAACTTTATATTTCCAGATGAAAGTATATACATTAATGGGTAATTTCAAAAAAGTGGGGGGCCAACTGCCCCATTTTGTCCACCCCCTAATCACCGCCCATGACTCCAACAATAAAACTATTTATTTTACATTGAAAAATATTCATGTCGTGTAAGACATTTTGAAACATTTATTTTATAAAACACGAATTATATATCTTTGTTTTAAATTAATATATTTGGCCAATGTCACTTAGACTCCTGGGATGATTCGATCTACATTTGTTCGTTCGTCTGCCTGTACCACATATACTACAATACTACAGGGTACCACTTTAAAGTTTACATTTTCAGGGCACAAGCACGAACCACACTAAATTTCCTGTATAGATTTTGGCGGCATACCAACGTAAAATGTCAAAATGGCGGCCATTCTTTTTTTCAAAATAGCGGATATCTACGCTATAAAGTGCAATTTTTGGTCTTTTAAGTTGACATGTTCAGAGTAGAAGCACGAGACACTCTAAATTAGTTGTATATACTTTGGCAGCGATCCAACGTAAAATTTCAAAATGGCGGCCGTTTTTTCAAAACTGCAGTGAATAGAAAATTTTTGTGACAAGTTGTGACAATGATAATCTTGAAATATAAATCACATTTTAACACTTTTACCCCAAAAACATTGAAATGTTTCGAAAAAAAACAATTAAACCCGAAAAACCCACATGGGCCCGGGCCGTTTGGCCTTCTTTTTTTTTAAAAAAACGGGTTTTTTCAAACCCTGACTAAAAGCCATAAAGAAAAAAAGTGGTGTTCTGTTGCCAGGTGTGAACAGAGTTGGCAAAAACCATGTTTTTTATTGAAAATAAACAAAAAAAAAAAAAAAACTGAATATTACGGTTCAAACAAGTTTTTTGTTTAAACCAGTGTTCTTGGTTTAAATAGATCCGCATTTTAACAATCTAAACAACATTTTATTAATACATGTAAATGAGGAAGAAGTGGATGTGATGCCAGCTTTCTTTGTATCGTTCGCATTTTAGTTTCTACTCAAATGCCTACAAAGAATTATTACGCTTGCTCTACATATATATTTTCATTGACGTAAATTTGTTCCGCAATATCAATCCAGAATTACTGAAAGTCAAACGAGATTGTAAAAAAAATAGTGTTCAGTTGTGATGTAAAGAAACTTATTAATCTGCATTCACATGTTGGGTATTGCAGTTTTTTTTTTAATTGTCCTGGATTTGTGTTGTAGGGTACTTATTCACATCTTGTATATACTCCAGTATGTTGACTGGAAAATTCCCACTGCATATCCCAATTGTATTCCTCCAGTTTCATTTAGGAATAGCTTTGTATATTTGCTTACTGAAACTGAGAATAACAAAATTATGGCAGTGTAGGTCTGCGTCTTTCACCCTTAAACAATCCAATTGCTGCCAAACACTTTTGTTGATATTATTGAAATTAAATTTCTTGCTTTTATTGAATATTTAATACCCTATAACTAACCACAGCGAAAGCTCCTTTATAACGAAAAATGCTTACAGAGATTCTTCTAGAACCTCATTCTAACATGCTTTCATTAACTACATTAACCTTTATTGCGTTTTCTTAAAAATAAAATTTCAAACCCTTCATTCCTTGTAAACAATGCAAATTAGGACTCTCAGATTCCATACTTAACCCGAAGCTACCTGAGTGTCAATTATGTACCAGTAAAATAAACATTAAAATGAAACGAAAATAGAATTACAGCATAAATACTTCGTGTTTAATAACTATTTATAATTTTTACAAAATTTTTAACGATATACCAACGTGTTTACCAAATCTCAGCTTCATCACAGAACCGCCAGAAATCTCAGCTCAAAAGTATTCCCCCCCCCCCCCAAAAAAAACTAATAAGCAAAAGGTTCTCGTATCTTCTTCTGAAACCAAACCTAGCTTAAATTTTTTTTTGTAGTCACAGTTCAGGAAAAATAGCGCAGTAGGCTATTCAAACGATCAATTGCTGCTTGTTGGGGCAAATCCTCTTCCTCGACCTCGGCAATTTCATCGTCATTCTCTTGCACGTTGTCTTCAATCAATACATCTTCTCTTCCAATGGTACAAGCAATATTATGAAATGTTGCACACGCCAGAACCACTTTGGCAGCCTTTTGTAATGTCATTCTCAAATGATTTAGACAAGGGAACCGTTCCTTCAAAATCCCATAACTATTCTCAATGATCCGCCGTGTTCTTTTGTGGGCCCTGTTAAAACGCTGTTCAATCAAATTGTCTGGATTTCTGTGTAAGGGAGGAATAAGCCATTCTTTCAATCCATATGCACTATCGCCAAGTAACACCGCTCCAGGAAATGACCTCCAACCTTCTTCAAAAAGACGACTTATCGCAGAGTTACGCAGCACTCTGGAATCGTGCACACTCCCTGGCCAATTTGCACTTGCACTATAAAACACAAAATTTGGACCACATATCATCATAACATTTATTGAGTGCTTCCCGTGCCTGTCCACATATATTTCTTCACGCTGAGGAGGAGCGTCTATATTAATTAGAGTTCCATCCACGCAGCCACAAACTGATGGAAACCCACCACTTCTCAGAAACTTCCTAGCTA
The DNA here is from genome assembly GCF_964235325.1 of Thermobia domestica. Classification (NCBI taxonomy): domain Eukaryota; kingdom Metazoa; phylum Arthropoda; class Insecta; order Zygentoma; family Lepismatidae; genus Thermobia; species Thermobia domestica. The sequence continues at coordinate 267,021,393 of NC_137460.1, read as the reverse complement.
TATCCCCTGTATCCTCTGGCCACTTCACAATATTTGGGAACATAATGTCAATAATGGTATTCACTACGCTATCTACAGTTCTACTAACAGTAGCTTTTCCCACATTATGCATTTGTCCTACACCATGCATTTGGGCACCATTACCAAGCCAGTGAAGACAGAGAAGGACTTGCTGTCGCGAAGTGCTTTACTTTTCATCGTCCCTTTATCTAAAGCCGGTCCAATGTATTGCAAAACAAATTCCACTTGCTCACTTGTTAAACGAAAACATTCTTTAAATTGGAACAAGTTCATACCACAAAAGTTAATTCTATCTTTATACGTTTTGTGCGGCATATCCTCATCGCTACTTTCATCACTAGACGAATACAACCGTTCAAACCGAATCATTTTTAACACTAAAAGACAACTACACCGTTTATGCAAAGTCAAATTTCACCTTGCAGAAAACGGCAAAACTTTGCAACATTTCGCTTTGCACTTTTCAATTTCAATAAGATGGTGGAACATAACCTAAAAAATTCTGCAAAGTCTTCGTAACTTATCATTTATCACTTTTCACTTTGCACTTTGCAGAATTAAATTTTCGTGGAACAGAAAGCTTACTGCAAAGTGCAAAGTGAAAAGTTGCAAAGTTAAATGGTGGAACGGGCCCCAGGTATTGTAGTGTTTGCGTATAGAATCCAGAGTTTGAGTCACGTAGTATATGTAGCAGACTAGTTAAATTTAATTTCCTTGGAAATTGTTCAAACTCGTGAAAAAGGAAAGAGAAAATAATAAGCAGGCTTTAAATAACATAAAGTAAATTTAATTAGTATAGGAAGATTACTAGTATAAGTTTTTCGTAAGACATTAAAATATAACATTTTTATCTTTGTTCGCAAAATTTTTCTCCCGTCAACTTCCAATATTACGCAAAGAGGAATAAACACCAATCAGCTGATCACAGCCGAACACACACCAATATTGGCATAACCTTCTGTTTGCACCTTTATTTATACTTATGCTAAGAATATAAATTATTTGCCACAATGTTTAGACTCTGCTAAAATTGTTCTGTATGCTGACGATACAAATATATTAGTAACTGGAGAAACTTACGTTGAGTTATGTAATGCAGTAAGTAGATTCCACCATGTCTGCCGTCAGTGACTGGATGGATAGAAATAAACTAATACTAAACACAACAAAGTCTTCGTGCATGTGCTTTCACGTAGTAAAAACCGAGATAAGAAAACGCCCTTGTGTAACAATTAACGGCAAAACGTTGAATTACGTCTCGGATATAAAATTTCTTGGTCTTTGGGTGTCAGATACATTAGATTGGAAAATTCACATTCAAAAATTATCTAGTAAATTGGCTCAAACCTGTTACATGTTAAAGCTTTTACGAAATAGTGTCAGTCAGCATGTTCTGCTCACAACTTATTTTGGACTTTTTCATTCTAAATTGAAATATGGTATTATATTCTGGGGATCTACTGCACTGCTAAATTCCATATTTGTTTTACAAAAGAGAGCTTTAAGGTTTATGACCGGAAGTAAACCTCGAACTTCTTGTAAACCTCTTTTTAAATTTCTTGAAATCTTACCTCTTCCATGTTTATATATATATGAACTTCTAAAATTTGTAATAAAAGATATACAGACAGATACAAGCAGCTTCCGGTTGAACTTAGATATTCATATGCATAATACAAGACAAGCGTCTGATCTTCATGTAGAGTCCTCACGTTTAAAAGTACATAAGAATAGTTAGTACATTTCCTATGACAGTGAATATTTATAACAAGCTTCCTTCCACTTTAAAAAACAAAACATCTGGTTTCAATAAAGCAGTCAAGTCCTACCTACTCGAGTACTGTTTCTATTCTGTAGAAGAATATCTCGCCTGTAGTAAATAAGGTTTAAAGTATATATATTTTGTATATCTATAATGTAAGGTTTTATTAACTGTTATGTTATTTTATATCGATGTATGTAAATTAGAATAATGAAAAATTGTACCTTTTTTGTACATAAATTCACACTATTTTAATATTGCATGTAGATCTAAATGTATACTTATGTACACATTCAGTGTTCTTATGACGTGTCCAACTCATACGTTCACGTTGTGAACAATTTGTATGAAAAAGGATGAAAATAAATACAATACAATACAATACAATATTGTGAGAAAATAATTATAGAATACGTGTTAAGATATGTTAAAATAAATTAATAAGTTTTGAGAAGTGTCAAAAAAGAGAAGGTTTTGTGCAATTGAAATAATGACACATTAGTTTCAGAAAGTTGTTTCTTTACACTTTGTTGTTGAAGTTAGTCGTTCGTATTTTTCACTTTTATATTGTGAATTAGTTGTTTGTATCTTAAATAAATATAGAGAGTAGAATTACATTAGATCAAATTCAAGCATTGTTAGAGAAACAGTCTGCTAAATTAGAGCAGAAACTAGAAAATAACAGTGAACGTTTAGAACATAAAATTGAAAGCAATAGAGAATGAGTAGATGAATTAATAGGCGAATGCAAACAGTCAATAACAGAATCAGCAAATGAATGTAAACAGTGCATAACCAAATTAGCGAAAGAGTGGACGTAGAATTGAGTTGAATTAGAAAGTAGACTTGATGGTCTGAGTAGTACGATTACTGATTACTGAATTCAATAATACGATTATTGAAATACGTTTGGAATTAGCTAGCCTAACCAAACGCGTTGAGTCAGTTAGCGAAGAATATAGGAAAAGTGTTGGGCTATTACAGGCATCCATTCAAGCGGTAGAGATAGAGGGTAGGCAGACCACCGAGGCCCAACAGCGTGATATTGATACTTTTAAAGAGGAAGTGCAAGGGGTAAAAGGCCAAGTAGAGAAAATAGAAGAACACCAGTTGCTCACAGACAGAAAATGCGAGGTTGTTAGTTTTTGTATGAATATACAGGAAAGTGCCGTACGCGAATTAAACGGATATGTAAAGGAACTCGCGGAAAAGACAGGTAAGATAGGTGAAAAAGTACAAGCGCAACGGCAAATTCTAAAACTTAACAGTGAACGGTCAGACGGAACCAAACAAACCTTAGAAAGTTTCAGTGAACACCATAAAGCTACTGTTGAAATGATAATGGAGCATTTTGAGAAATTGCCCGCTGTTATCGTAAAATCCGAACATGATCAAAATATTACTGAGGAAATGCATATATTACAGAGAGTAAACCGTGAATTATTAGTACGACAGGAAATATTGATAAATTGCGACAATTGCATATTGATACACGTACGTCACCACGTAAAGAGAATCAGTTCGATCGTGAGTACCACGGCTCACATTATCAAAGTGAAGGATTCGAATCCGACGGCCCCCTAGTGTATTTATGAATATGTAATATTTGGCATAATTTAAATGAAATTTGTCGTAACTATGTATATATATATATATATATCTTCTGCGTGTGAGTGCCCACCTCCAAATATACAGAGAAATGGGCGCGCTTGCGTAGTACTATATACCTAGGTACTTGCTAGAAATTACAGAAGGTTATTCGCTTTATACCCACCCATTTTCGATTCGGTGCTGCCAACTGGCATATCATACTGGACTTATAGTCTCCTTACAAGGGCAGTGTTTGTCTGACCTGGAATACTAGCAGATACAGTTAAAGATGCTTTTATCATGGAATCTGGAAAGTCCTCAAAACTTTCCCTTATGTTCTTTGAGATATTTGTTAGATTTATGACCCCGTTACCTGAAAATGAACGTTGCTACTTCCCTCTATTTTCCCTTTCTTTTATCTTCCATTCATTGTTTTTTTTAATGCTGAATTTTGTTGTTTATGAAAGGTTACGGAAGTACGGCAACATTGAAGAGAATGACAGCGCACGTGCTGCTTAAGATCTGCCTTGAATTGTGTAGTGTTTGCGGGTGGGGAATGTGTAGTCCTTGGGGCAAGATATGTCTAAGTTTGTCTCCAGTAGTTACAGTAGATGCGTGAGTGATGTTAGTGACTGTTATCAAGTGGCACCGAAAATCAATGTCATATTCCACGAGACGCTTACACATACACACAAAAGCCGCGACCAGTTATTGTTCTCAAGTGGAAAAATTGTGTTAAAATATTAAATTGTACGCACTAAGTATCTTAAGTCGCGGCACAAGCCACAATCAAAAGTAGCACTTGAAGCAATAATAGCACGTATATTAAATAAAATTAGTATACGGGAGTTCGACAGTCAATCAAACCGGTATGGCATACAGAAATACAGGATTATCTATTCCCGCTAAAATGATAAAGATGGATGGATACCTTCTGAAACAAGAGAATAGCGGTATGTGATATAGAGCGACACTAGCGACAAAAGATCTCACTTGATAGAAATCTGAACTAAAACTGTATACATCCGGGTTCCATTTCACTTTCCTCCGGCAGCTACAAACAAACAAACAATTGCCGAGTGAGCGATCGTGGCTAAGGAAATAAGAAAATGCAGAAGAAGATGATTTTAAATATAAAGTTGCTTTTGTGAACGTTCTTGTAAATCATTTCAACAACACTGGCAACATAAAATATACGGGAAGTATAAGAACAGTGTTAAATTCTTATTATATTTCAATTCACAATGGCTGGTGAGGCGTCTGTTAAGTTGGAATTCTTGTGCAAAGAAGAAATTGCTTTTGACTTACCTCACGAAGATCCTCTCGAAGGGAAAGGGTGGACATACGAACTGATGACTGACAAGAAAGAGTTAATATTATCCACAACGGAAGGAGAGGAAACAACGGACAAGGATACAGCTATGTGTTCTTTGGATATTAAACTAGACGTTGATAGGGTGAAATCAGAATTAGCAGTAGAAGAAGATCCTGAATTTGAAAGGAATATAGAAACGCCTAGAAAAATAGTGGTTAAGGAGACTTGCGCGTCGTACTCTAATGACTCCCAACAATTAACAACAAAAAATTTAAATTCATTTCGCCCAGAAAGGTAATGTTCAATTTTTCATATACTAATTGGCTCAGATTGATAATACCGATACATGCGTTCGGAAACTTTGTTGGCTAAAAGGAATACTTCACGAGAGATATTTAGGTATGGGAGATATCTCGAACGTAAGTTAGTAACCTACAATTTGGAAATTGCATGACACCGATAGACAAGCTGTATACCAAATAAAAATAAGATCGATTCGACTCATACAAATCTTATGTAGTTCAGATCTTGATAATCTAATTATTTTTTTATTATTGATTACAGACTTCTCACTAATTGTTGCATATATTTAAAATATAGGGACTTATGTAAAATAAGAAATCGTGAGAATGGTATTTATCCTAAAATTTTCCAAATTTAAACGTGGATTGTATTATATTGGAACAAAAACTATGGACGTTTGTGTTTTTACTTAGAATTTAACTCAAATGTCTCTAGCCTCATTTTTCCGGAGGGCTTCGAAAGACATTAGTAAAATACAAGATAAAGAATATTTTAACCACCAATAGATGTTCATTAATTGTAGAGCTCCAGACATCAAACCATTTCATAGCTGCACTCATTTCTTCCAAGGAAGTCGACTATTTACATTCCCGGGAATCATTTCTCGAGTATGGACCTAAATTACTCAACATATATTTACTTTAGGGGCTTAGTGAACGTACATGATATGTGAATTGTTGTACAAACAACCCTAACCAGCATGTGCTAGATGTCCGGTAAAGATAAGATTGCTATGCTGATTACGGCATTACGCTGAATGTTGGTAAACGAGGATAGCGCAAAATTCTGTATTTAGGATAAACTTACATTCTTACGTGTTGAATGTGTTCTTGTACGTATCTAAGTATTGTATAGGTAACATTCTGAAATGCTTTCTTTGTTTGTATATTTGTGTTCCAAATTAACAGAATATATTAGGGACGTAATTTCTTAATTATATGAATTCCTTCCTTCCCAAACATTTTTCTAGTTTCGTGTCATGATTTGCCACATTCAATTTTGATATTTCATTTCTCTTAGAGTTGTAACTAGCTACCTTAACACGGGGTTACTTTGCACAACGGGCATTACTCCCACAAAATATGAAAAGAGATTCAGTCATCTGTTAGTAAAACCATGAACTGTAAACAGATTGGTGGTAGTTCATATTTTTCTCACTGGGTGTCTCTTGCCAGTCATATGGTACATTGTTACTCTGGCGTCACATATTCTGTCTGCTTGTATGTGTGGAATGCGGTGAGCGGGTAATTGAATTTTTCCTTCATGGCGACGATCGTGGCAACTATTCTACAACCAACCTTACTGAATAAATAACGTAGTTCTTTTCATTTTTAGTAGTTAAGTTCAACAAATTTAGATTTGTGCATTTTACAACTTAGAAATTTATAAGAACATCCCTAGGTGGAGACTACAAAGAAAGTTTCAATTCGTTCTATTTAAAGCGCTTTCCAATTTTTTTTTTTTTTTTTTTTTTTTTTGCGCTGCTCTGAGTCTATTGTAGAATATGTATTTGACATCCAGCTATTCCTAGTAGAAGAGGAAAGTAGCTCTCGAGTATTTTTTTTTAATGAAGAAGGAAGTATTAATGTCCGTACTGACAAACAATGAAAGAAATTTTGATCCTAGCATTAAACTTGTTTCAAACTTAGTGATCAGAACGGCTCCTACTCTGCGGATGATATAATTTGAGATCGTTTCATTTCTTTTAGGCGAGTGAAATGAATTGAGATCTTATTTGAATATATAAAGAAAAGTAAGAATATCTCAGATACAAACCATGAAAAATTTCCCAAAAATTATATTTTTAACATCTTTTAAACTTTAACAGCTATTGCCAGTTATTTCGCTTCTAACTGCAGTGAATGTAATTTGAGATAACGTCTTTCTTATTCGGTGAGTTAAATAAATTTTGTTACTCTGCTTTTCGATTTTAGATAGAAGTGAGAATGGCCATAGATACAAGTCCCGCAGGATTTTGTGTTTTTTATTTAAGAACAGTTTTGGAATAGAAGATTAAGAATAGATTTATCAATACAAAATAACTATGCAAAGTATGTTTTTTGACAAAATGGAATCTTAATGTGTTTTAAAAATGTGCCCGACGCCGGTTTCTTCTTTTTGGGTTCTTTTTAAAGGTGGGTGGTCATTATGACTACTAATCGATTTCTAAGTAACGTTAGTTTCAATTTTGGTTATGGGGCAGCAGCATTTTATCTGATAATGTTCTCGTTGTACTGTTGAAAAGGGTATCTTATAAACGACTTTCCGTTCTTCTACATAGAAATGTAGAACTTCTATATAGATCATCATTATTATTTAAATTCATTTCAGAGCGATGTTAAATCAAATTTCATTGTGGGTTAATGAGATGTACTCATAAAATGCCAGCGAAGCGTTATTTGTTTATTTATAAATTAGCCGTGTACAGTACAGATTAAGAATATCATAAATACGATATTTTTAAGTACATCCCGCCTTTCGAAGAAAATTTCTTAGTATGATAGAAAACTATATCATTTAAGCTGCATTTCATTCTTGAATGTAGGTTTACATTAGTAAAGCACGATGATGGTTGAGTCCAAGTTTTTATGAGACAAAGATTTAAACTGCTTTAAGAAAAATTATTTTCAACTTTTATTATATTTCTTACACGGGGCAATATATTCTATGATCCAATCGAATGTGCAGGAACGTGAGAGTACAACGAACCAAGACAGACGAAAAGGTTATGGAGCTAATAGTTTATACTTTACTTGTGTATCGTTTTTTTATTAATTATTGTAGTAATTTGTATTAATTTCCATTTTTTTTTTAAACAAAGAAGTTGTTACTGCTAATATCCCCTCCACAAGTCCAATTGAGAAAAATGTGCTGTAACTGAAAAATAGCAAATAGAGTTCTCACCTTTAACTAACGTGTCATTCATATATCTTAATTATATCCCTCTCGTGTTTCAGTTATCGGGTTTTCTTAACAAATAGACAAAACCTAAAAGAACGTTTCACTTTCTGAGTAAAACTTCACAATTTTCCTTGATTTCTAGTTTAAATACCATTTTTCCTGATTTGTCCCTTACTTTTTCGTAAAATTTCGTAAAGGAGAAGTTTCCAATATTTCCCTGATTTCTAAATTTGTAATGTAGCAAAAAAGTTTTCGAACTGCCACAAAATATGGTTAGAAATTCCACCTGAAGACTTTTAAGAGGTCTATGGAAACTCAGCCACGGGAAGCGTACAAAAAAATCTGTTACAAGCATGAAGAAGCATTGACAGAACTCAGATCAGATATCCTCCTGGTTGCTATTTTTTATTAGGACTATTCTATTATATTAGGATTTTTCTATTATATGCTGTGAAAATGTATAATTAAGAAAAAATCCAGGTTTGTTGATAACTTCCAGGTTTTTCCAAGTTTCCCAGGTCAATAGACACCCTGTGTTAAATACTCGCCCGTACAGATGAACCACTCGTCCCAGGCGAGTGGTGGACTAGAGTATTAAAGTAGGATAGGACTCACCGAAAGTAGATCTATAAATAAATAGCAAAATCTTTTAGGTTCACTCAAGCAGACGGTTCTATTAAGTAGCATATTTATCGGTAAAATACGATGTGAAACATTTTTCGTGAAGAAATAAGAGTGTGAATATAAGTAGTTGAAGTGAATTTTGAGTGATAGTGAAAGTATTATATGTATAAGAGTGCTTTCCACTATCTTCGTTTATGCGTGTGCTCCCTACGGACGCAGCCCTCGTCGCCGCTCAGGTCTTCCTGCTGCTCTCCTGATCTGACTCAGTTAGATAGCATTCGTGCTTTCTAGTGGCCACCTATCATAAGTTGATTCTTATTTCATGCACTGTACGCAGTTTTTATGCCATACGTCCACACTATTTATATTGAGCCGTCAATCTGCAACTAGTAACGGAGTATCTCATTTAGTGCATGATCGGCTAAAAGAAATACAAAGCTCTAACCTAACCTGAAAATGTAAAAGTGCCAAAATTTAGCAGAACCGTCTGCTAGAGTAATCCCATAATTTTTGTGTGTGTAGTAACTTTCTTGTGTTTATAAATATAATTTTTTTGTGTGCGTGGGGGGGGGGTACTGCCGTGACTTCATCTCGGATGTCTGCAGGGACCAGAATTTTTAGCGAATTTGTAATGTGAGACCCGACCCAAGTCCGAAATATGTTTTAACATTTAGACCTGTGCTCGTGTGATAATCAGATGAGTCCGAAATAAGCCCGAATTACAAAAACTTAATAATTAACGTAAAATTGTATTTTTATTTACAGCAATTGGAAGTTTAATTATGCAGTTGTGCTCTGAAAGTTCCCCAGAAAGAATGGTCCAATAAATATCGTTGGAGAGCATATTTACAAAGTTAGGCCAGAAAAATATTGTTTTATATTTAATAATTTACTACTCAGGCCCGATGTTATTTATGCTTTGTAAGCCCGAATCCGGCCCGCGGGCTCAGTCTGAGCTCGTGCAGACCTCTACTTCGTCCATCATTTTATATATTTACCAGGGGCGGATCCAGGACCGACTTTTTTTGGGGGGGGGCGGTTGGTTGTCATACTGCTACTTTTAAGGGCTCGAAACTTTGGGATGGGTTTATTTATGTATATAAAATAAGAAAGTTTCCTCTTTTGGGGGGGGGGCGATTGCCATCTGGATCTGCCCCTGATATTAACAAGGAGGGGTTCTAGTTATTATTACTTTTACTTCAATGTTACTTAATTATGCGCCAAGGCAGACGGTGATGACAGAAATGTCACTGTGTCTCCAATAAAATAAAATAGTACCACTTTACAGTTTTCCTACAATATATATGGTATACTGATATTAATTTATTTTGCAATTCAGAATTTAAGTAAAATATGATATAATTAAGAATATGCTACTCGAAACTATATGCATAATACATTTTGTCTGTTTTTTCTCCTCTAACTTCTGCGCTGATAACGGATAATTAATTAAAGTAACTGATTGTAAACTTAATTTTTTAGCACTTTTACGTCGGGAATCGAACTCGGGACCACGTGCACCAATGGCACGCGCAAGCAATTTGAACACCGGCGAAGGCTTTATCCACATGCAGAAACTGCCCTACGACGAGAAAAGGACAAGACTAGTGATGGGTAAATTCCCGGGAAGATATTTTTCGGGAATATTCCTAAAAGTGGGAATTTTCCGGTAATTTATGAACAATTACAATTAAAAAATGCATTCTATTACTTTTTTATCATTTCAAAGTTAAATTAGTTTTTATATCACAGTATATGATTACAGTTGTCCCCCAGAGGATTCTTTAAAATGTATATTTTGAACGATATTATGTTATTTTTATTAATATTTTATTATATTTAGAGGGTACACATAAATGGATATTTATTTACAACATGTTTTAGGAAAGAAAATATGTTTCAAAAATGGTATAGTAAGTCCACATACTTTTATACCGCTAAAAAGTTTAAATTTTCATGTAAGTAGATTTCCTAAACTTGACTCAACTACTGATATAAAGATAAAACATTTTTATATGTTATAAAAAATTAGGTTGGGTAACTACCAGAAGACACATGCCCACCATTTTGTCAAGATTTGGGCATAAAAGTGTATGTTCACAATATTTAAATTCTTATCTTAAAATAAAGTAATTAGTCATATTGTTCTTATAATTTGGAAGATAAAGTAAAGAAATGGAAATAAATTTCTTTTCTGGATTTTATAGGCCAGGGAAAAAACCCGGGAATATTCCCGTTTTTGAAAATTCTTTCCCACCGAGAATATTTCCACTGCCCATCACTAGACAAGAATCTCTGCTGGTCAGTAAGTGCTACAGAAATTTTTACTTAGGGGGGTGTTCAAAATAAAAGTGGGGGTGCTCTCAGAATAGTGATATACATTTTTAAACAAACTCAAAGAAAACAAGTATATTTTCTTACGCAACTATTGCAATACTATTATTATTATTATTATATTATGTTAGCTCCTCGTAGTGGTAGGTTCAGTGAAGTAAGTTCACACATTTGAGCTTTTATTATTATTATTAAACTAAGTAATACAGTGAAACCTCTCAAAACGGACATCGGTAGAACCGATTATTTGTCCGTAAATGAAGAGATGTCCCTAAAAGGAGGATTCTCTCTCATAACACCACACCACACATATACATGGCATGGAAGAATAAGAAAGTTTGTCCTCTTATGAAGGTGTCCATTATTGAGACATGGCCGTTAAGAGAAGTATCACTGTATTAGGAACTAACCTCCACTATTTTATCCAGTAATTACATTTGAATAGATTACATACGAATTATTGTAATTATTTTGCAAAATTCGGCTATTATTCAATTCATTCACCTCTAGCAAGTTTTAGTGGGTGATTTTTTTTCAAAATATTAATTTGGAAAAAATTCCCTCGTCCCATGCTGAAATCACATTCGTTTAGCAATTAATACTGTACATAGTTACAATTTCATTACTTTAATATTCTAACCCTGTTATTAACGTTAATTGTAGAATATTATTTAATCTCTTAATCTCCGCTCCTGGCTACGTTATTGGCTCTGAATATCTTTTATAAGAAAATTATTCATTGATTTAGTTCTTTCCAGAAATCCAGTTTTTCAATTTAAATATATTTTGTATCTTTCTGTTTTGTCTTTTTTATAGTACCCTAATTTTAATAATCCCAGGGCTCATAGTTGTCTGGTCTCTTGTAAATAGTTGAAAAGTGATCAAAAATGGCCAAAAGCACACGAAAAAGTGACCAAAATCTCATCATGCTCCTTTTTTCCTTTTTCAATTTTTTCATCACCTCTCCCGTTGTTTGTTGTTTTGTTTCTTCTGTACTTTTTTTTCTTTCTTTTTGAACTTCCTCCTTTCTTAGGTTTTCTAAGTATGCTTTGTAGTTACGCTAAGCAGAAGTAAAAAGCTTCTGATTAAGTTGAACAAGTTCTGGCGTATTTCCGAATTTTTTCATCATAGACATTATGTTTAACTTAGCATTAAGAGTTCTCAAAAACGTGAAATATTCAAATTCATCAGCTACTCTTAAGAAGAACATACAAAAATCATAACACAAAACGAATATGATGAACCACACAAACACACTCACACAACGTTGAACGGAGCGTACTAAAAGATTATTATGATAGAAGAAAAAATAGACACAGAGGGTTCTCAACATCTTGAGAGCTTAAGCATCCATCAACCGTCCACTGTGCTTTAGAAAGAATAAAAGCTGAAGTGAGAATAAAACTGACTGTTTCACATATGGCAGCAACTACTGAAGCTTTCAGAATGAGTAACGAGTAACAAGTTCCTGCCTTTTTCCATTTCCTTTTTACTTTTCTTAGAAAACTGCCAATCCAAAACATAAATCACACGAAAAAGTCACTTTACCTCCAAAAAAAGTAACTTTTAGTGACAAATTTGAAAAAAAAAGTAACTTCTACTGACCAACTTGAAAACAAGTAAACTTTAGTTTAAAAAGTGACTCGCTATGATCCTGTTTCATTCAATGAATTTACATGAATAAAACTATACTTTACAAAAAATTAAGCTAGCGCCAAATGTATTCCCGCACAACACTAGACTCAGTGTAAAAATATATATAATTCTTACTTCGACCGATCTCTTCATTTCTGAAGAACGTTTTGACTACATCCTTCTAACGTTCGTCCGCTAATACACGATTTGCAGAGCAGGCTCGAAACAAGCCACAGAGCTTTGGCGGGCCATGAATATGTTAGGAGGGACAAAGTCATTAAAAATTCTCTTACAAATATCCACATATTGCATTTTGTATTGAAGTCTGGAGGGGACATGAAAAATTTGGGGTGGGCCAGTCCCTCCTTAGCCCCCCCTCTGGTTGCGAGCCTGTAGCAGAGTAGTACTTACCAACTGAATCTGGTATAGACTTATTACTATATTGTCACATTTTTCTTTATTGAGAAGGAAGTAGGTTAGTGACCGCTGAAGACGTTGCCAATTTCAGTCATATGCATCTGTCCATCAATCTCTTTTCTCGGAAAGGACCGCGGAGACCAGGAGGGTAGATATGAGCGGTCTGGTTTGTCAATTGTTTCGATCGAAATATCGCCCGAAACAATGATTTCATGTGGTTCTCGAAGCCGTACATCAGAACGAGGTCGCTTCGTATTTTGAAGTGAAATAAATAAATAAGAATATTGCCTTCTTTCCTTAACGCTAAACCTTTTTTAACTTGATGTAATAAATAACCTATATGATACCGATTGATACAATTGGATTTGGGGAAGTATTCCTTTTCCATTCAGGTGTGTGTGTAAAGAAATTTGGAGGGGTGTTGGGGGGTGTACTCCCTGCTGCTGGTAGTAGACAACGCTAGAAGCAGACGATACAAGCGAGTCAGTTTTGTAGCATTCTGAAAAAAAAATCCATTGGTTGTATAAGAAGTGGTGCCTCTTATAATAATCACTCTACGAAAGAAAACGCACAATTACCTGCCGCCCGAAATAATACGTTCTCCATATTGGACTCGCAACAATTAACTTTCATTCACTTTCGCTATCGGACTTTTCACTTTCACTATTTGACCAATACAACACTTGTGGTCTATTTAGGCTCCCGCCTGAGGCACCACCACTCCTGTTACTGATATTAGTGTGCAAGAAAGAAAGAAAGAAAACGCAACCGCAGAGGAAGAAGATTAAGAAAATAAAGTTACTTTTCTGAAAGTTCTCGTAAATCATTTCATTAACACTGTCAAAAAAAAAATATATATATATATAAAAGAAGTATAAGAACAGTGTTAAATTCTGATAATATTTGAATTCACAATGGCTGGAGAGGCGTCTGGCGTCTGTTAAGTAGGAATTGATGTGCAAAGAAGAAATTTTGTGTGACTTACCTCAGGAAGATCCACTCGAAGGGAAAGGGTGGACATACGAACTGATGACTGACAACAAAGAGTTAATATTATCTTCAACGGAAGGAGAACAAACAATGGACAAGGGTACAGCTATGTATTCTTTGGATGTGAAACTGACCGTTGATATGTTGAAATCAGAATTTGCAGAATCAGATCCTGCATTAGAAAGTAATATAGAAACGCTAAAAAAAATAGTGGTTCGGGAGACTTGCGCGTCGTACTCTAATGACTCCCAACAATTAACCACAAAAAATTTAAATTTAGTTCGGCCAGAAAGGTAATGGTCAATTTTCATATACTAATTGGCTTAGATTGATAATACGGTTACATCGGTTCGGAAAATTGTTGGTTAAAAGAAATGCTTCACAAGAACTATTTAGTTATGGGAGATATTTCGAACGTGAGTTAGCAATCTACAATTTCGAAATGGCGTGGCACACATACACTAGCTGTATACCAAATAATAACAAGGAATCGATTTTTTGTCAAGATATAAAGGAATCCTTTTTTTCAAGATTTAAATTGCTACTCATACAAATCTTATGCAATTTATTTTTTGATAAAAAAACATTCGTTTATTACTGATTACACATTACTCACTAACTGTTGCACATATTTAAAATATAGGTGCTCGACAATATTGTTTTATTTATATAGAGACTTTTGTAAAATAACAAATCACTAGAATAATATTCATCCTAAAATTTTCCAAATTAAATGTGGAATGTATTATATTAAAAAAAACTAGGGACGTTTGTAATTTTACTCAGGATTTAGCTCAAATGGTTCTAGCTTCATTTCTCCGGAGGGCTTAGAAAGACATTAGCAAAATACAAGATAAAGCATATTTTTTTATCAACAATGGATTCCTCATTAATTGTAGAGGTCCATACACAAATCCATTTCAAATTTGCACTCATTTCTTTCAATGAAGTCGACCTTTTATATTCCCAGCAATCATTTCTAGGGTATGGAACTACATTTCTCAATATAGGATCACTTTAATGCCTTAATAAACGTACATGATATATAAATTATTGTTCAAACAACTCTAACAAGCATGCGCTAGATGGCCAGTAAAAAGAAGATTGCTATGCAGATTAGACCATTACGCAGAATGTTGCTAAACGAGGATAGCGCAAAATACTTCATTTAGGATAAACTTACATGTCTTGCGTGTTTAATGTGTACTTGAACGTTCCTAAGTACTTTATAGGTAACATTCTGAAACGCTTACTTTGCTTGCATATTTGTGTTCAGAAGTACAGCAATACATTAGGGACGTAATTTCTTAATTATATGGATTCCTTCATTCCCAAAAATTTTTCTAGTTCCGTGTCATGATTTGACACATTCAATTTTGATACTCCATTTCGTTTACAGTGGTTACTAGATACCGTAACACGGGGTTACTTTGCAGATCGGTCGTTACTTTGCACCAAAATTGAAAAGAGTTTCATAGTCCTCTGTCGGTACAACCATGAACTGTAAACAGCTAGTTTCAAATAAGCTGTAAGATAGAACATGTAACTGTAATTTGGCTATAATGTGGGGGGTTAGAATCAGTTCTAATTACCGGGAGGATTTGTTGTAGTGGTATGGAAAGCAGTTATTGTAAAAACTGCCTAAATTTCAAAGAATTTCCGTCAAAGTCAGTTTCGGAGAATACTAGTGTGTATAATTGGACTTTGATGCAATTGTTGAAATTGAAATGTGAAACGTTTCGTAGGTGGGGTTACTTTTCACAACATACAAAAAAGTATGTTGACATACGTTTCTGTGCAATGTTTTAATTCATTATTTCAACATTTTACATTCTACACAAAACTGCATGCATTTTAGTAACATTGATATGTTGTTGGTACCGGTATCAGTACTTAGTTTGAATTATCGATATCTGTAAAGGAAATTATGTATTTTCTGGTACCGACTCTGGAACCACATTCTAATAGTTTAACATATGTTCCACAAAAGTGCCAACTGACGAAAAGAAAAAATCATTTTCTTAAACTGATTTAATTTGGTAATTCCCTTTGTCCAAGAATATGATCCGGAAACTAATCAATTCAAGATTTACGGGTTTGTAACTTTCAGGCTGAAACCTACCCAAAAATACATTTTTTTTTTTAACGGCAAGTCTGTGATTAGACTCAAAAACAGTGACTTTAATCGGTTCTTACAGGTTTAGACACTTCCTGTAACTGTTTCTGCGTGAGTCACTTGTTTGAACTGTTCGTGCCTTTGGTGTGACGTCTTAGTTCAGAGATTGGTGGTAGTTCATATTTTTCCCACTAAGTGTCTCTGTACAGTCATATGGTAGTTTGTTACTGTGACGTCAAATGTTCTGTCTGCTTGTATGTGTGTGCTATTGCTGGTGTTATGCAGTGTGCGGGTAATTGAATTTTCGTTCCATGGCGGCAATCGAGTTAGCAGATGCGATTTAGAAACCATAACATGAATTTAATACAAAGAATTTGAACTTGCCGTTGTTTAATATGTTTGTATTAGATTCGGATATTAATTCATATCGGTTTCCAGCACTGTGTGGTTTAATTGAGTTAGAAAAAAACCTGTGATGATTGTGTTCGAAAGCTGAAGATATTCCCGACGTATGGTAAAAGTGGGCGTTTATTGGTTATTCTTGTTTGTAATAATAACAAGTGTGCTCGCTTTAATAAATCGACGTCTGTGCGGAAAGGAACACTTTTCAGTAATGTTAACTTGAGTATTGCGCATGTGTTCTTGCTATCTTATTTTTTCGTGAATCAGCAATTATGAGTTCATTATTCATGAGTGTTCTGGTATGGCGAAACGGTGTGTGCTTTCGTTTTTAATTGATATTAATTTTATTCTTGATTTGCTTTGCATTTGAATATTTGGCAAAGTATTTGTTTTGCTGCTGGTTGTTCCATTATCTTGGTGAAATGTAATTTATATTTCCTCATCATGCTGCACTGATTTATAATTAGTAATGAGTGTTTTTTTTTTATTTTTTTCCTTCTTACGTTAGCTTTATAGTAGTGTTTTGATTAAATATTATTTTCTTTGGATGTTTTTATGGTACTTTAATAGGTGTGGGTGGGGTGGTAGCCCCCATTTAGATATCAATATTGATAGTCACCACTTCACCTGGATTGATTAAGAATGGTGTTTAGTAACTTCTTGGCCGTTGTCTTTATAGTATAATTCGTAACATTGTACATTATTTTGATTCGGACAGTAACTATAACCGATTTAACTGATTCGGTTCCGGGAGCACACCGGAGCAGTTTAGGAATCATTCCTAAACTGCTCCCGACACCGGATTAGATAAATCGTTGCAGTCACTGTTTGAACCGAAGTAAAGATTTGCCTAAAAATCTGTTGCTAGTGATCCCTACGTGTATAAGCTGCAAGCCCAGTTCCCAAAATCTAGCGATTTCAAAAAAAAAAAAAGTCCTTTTAAATGAAGTTCGTCTCAAACAACTTTTCTGGATCTGCCAGTGTTCATAATTTGTTTTCTAACAAGAAATCCGTTGCAGCTTCTACCTAAATTTAAAACACAGGAGGGTCCAGTGGTAATAATTTTCTATCTAAGCGATATTTTGTACCGGTGCAAATTAACCCCTAATACAGGCTTAAACGCCTTCTCCCAGTTTTACATTTTTTATGGCTTTGAAACATTTCAATTTCAACTACTGCATCAAAGTAGTATTCTACGAAACTAATTTAACTTCGACGGAAATTCTTATAGATGATATTTGTTAAATTTTATCAGCCTTTACAGTGAGTGCTTTCCCGGTAATTTGAACTGAATTTACCGCAGACATTATGGCCAAAATACAGTAAGATGTTCTATCTTAGGGTGGCACTTGAAACTTTCTCTCTACTGATCACGTTTTTACCGAAAGAGTACCGTGAAACTCTTTTCAAATTTTGTGCCGAGTAACCCCGTCTTATGGTACTTCAAAGTAGTTTTATGCAAGATATCATAGTTTTGATTAAACGGTAAGTTATATATCATTATTTGGTTTACCTTAAGTGGAAAAAAGGAATTATTAATGATGATTTTATTAACTTTCTCTGTCATCACGTTAGGAGGATGAAGCTCGATTCGTGTACTAATTTATAACAGCTAGTTAATATACACTTATATCTAACATTATGGAGTAGGGTACTCTAGATGTGAGAGACCCCAAAATATTAGGAAGAGTAGGAATGGGAAAATGATCAAATAGGGTCGCTATCACTATCGAATCCATAATTTTCGAGCGCAGTAATTGTTCCTCATTGGTATTTATTTTCTTTAAATTTTATAATAATAATTATTATTGTAATTATGATAAGGAATTGCAAGTGTACCGGAAAAGACATTAAAATCACAAGATTGTTGCTCTTCTTCTTTGTTATTCTTATCAGTTTCTTATTTCTAAACTTTTGTATACACATTTTTCCCTAAAGCTAGTGCTATTTCGCCAGGCGCATGGTAAAATACAAGTTTCTGCAGTACTATCATATGAATTTTTACCTAATACTGGGGAAAGAGTTCGTAATTTGTATCATTTGTTTAACATAACATAAAAAGATATAGCGAAAGTATATATTAATAATCATAACATATTGAGTAATCGTAGACAATACATAATGATTCCAGTATTGTCCACGATTTATTATAGTCTTTATAATAATCTTTAATATTTATGATAATCTTTAAAACATTCAACGCTCGAAATCTAAACTGGCATCAGTAATCACTACAGTTTGGAAACACGTCTGAAATAAATAAAAAAGTAAGAAATTATTTGTGATTATTATTATGAACATTGTTTCTGTAAGACCCTCGAAAATTTTAGCCATTTCACTTGTCTTTTAATGGTGTGATTTCAAATTATAACCCGTATTGTGAAAAGCAGAACGCACGCCATTCATAGATCCAAGTTCTAAACATGTTACAAATAAAACGATTAGGTATATTTGTATAGCTTTTACCTAGGATACTATTATCCCTTCCTAGATTGTAGAAAATGGTAACTAATTATTTCACTCATCCGGTAGCGATAACGTGATTTGAAGTGGAACACCTCCACCTTAGTTCCTCAGAGAGCGTAAATGAGAGGCCAAAATTTAGAGTAGGTAATAAAATAGAAGAAATGGATAATTTTAGTTTCTGTTATCTACGGACATAATTGTATGCTTTATATTGTATCATATAGCAACAAATGTGTTTCCCTCAGTTATTACGGAAAACACAATTTCAAATTATATCCTTTGGTATGAAAAGCGGAAAAACTATTACCAACCACAAGTTTAATAATACTTCAAGAATATGGATTGGAAATTTTTCCTGACTTATTTCGGATTTGTACCTTTTACTTGCAGCAATTTTACAACCAACTTTACGGAATAAATAATTTATTTATTTTCATTTTTAGTAGTTAAGTGTAACAAATTAGGAGTTTGTGCTAACTACAATTTAAAAATTTGTAAGAATATCTTTAGCTGAAAACTACAAAGAAAATTGTATATTTTGAATTGTATTGTAGTGTATTTTGTTGTATTTTTATTTACAGCAATTGGAGGTTTGATTATCCACTGTGCTGAAAGTTCTCCAGAAAAAACGGTCCAATAAATATCGTTGTAGAGCATATTTATAAAGTTAGGCCCGAGAAACATGGTTGTATATTTAAAAGTTTACTACTCAGGCCCGATGTGATTTATGCTTTGTAAGCCCGAATCCGGCCCGCGGGCTCAGTCTGAGCTCGTGCAGGCCTCTACTTCGTCTGTCATTTTATATATTAAGAAGAGGGGTTCTGGATATTATTTCTTTTACTTTAATGTTACTTTATTATGCACCAAGGCAGACGGTGATGACAGCAATGAATGAACGGTAGAGTGAAAAACGTGGGAGGAAACAAAAGAATACCACGAAATCCCCCGTACAGGTTTTTATTCTTCAACTACAAAACCCGCCTGACGGAAGCTAAACGAACTAGCAGAACTTTACCACTCGGCCACCGTGTCTCCAATAAAAATAAAATAGTACCACTTTACAGCTCTCCTACAATACATATTATATACTGATATTAATTTATTTTGTAATTCATAATTTAACTAAAATATGGTTTAATTAAGAACATGCTACTCGAAAATCTTGGCATAATAGATTTTGTCTCTTTTTTCCCTGTAACTTCTGCACCGATGACGGATAATTAATGAAAGTAACTCATTGTAAACTAAATTTTTAGCACTTTTACGTCGGGAATCGAACTCGGGACCACGTGCACAAATGGCCCGTGCTAGCAATTTTAACAACGGCAAAGGCTCTATCCACATGCACAAACTGTCCTATGGCGAGAACATGACAAGACTGGTAATGGGTAAATTCTCGGGAAGATTCCCAAAAATGGAAATTTTCCGGGAATTTATGAACAATCAGAAATAAAAATGCATTCTATTATTATATTATCATTTCAAAGTTAAATTTGTTTTTATATCACAGTATATTATTACAGTTGTTCCCATAGGATTCTTTAAAATCTATATTCTGAACGATGTTATGTTCTTTTATTATATTTAGGGAGTACGCATAGATGGTTATTTATTTACAATATGTTCTAGGAAAGAAAATATGTTTCAAAAATAATAAAGTAAGTCTACATAGTTTTCAACCGCTAAACAATTTAAATTTACATGCAAGTGGATTTTGTAAACTTGACTCTACTACTCATGTTATAAACCTATTATATTTTTAAATGTTATAAACAAAATTAGGTTGGGTAACTGTCAGAAGACACATGTCCCACCATTTTGTCAACATTTGGGCATAAATATGTATGTTCACAATATTTGTAAGATAAATTCTTATCTTTATAATTTTCCATGTACTATTGCCACACGACCTTTCTTCCTGCCCATTTCTCGAAATGTCGTGCTTTAATTCACATGTCAAGCCCGAGTACCTCTTCAAAAAATCTAGCCAGAGGCAGAAGACAGACCGACGGCTATTACTAACGGTGTTTCAGGGTTTATTAATAGTGCTACATCTCTATTTCTACGTAATTCTAAATTACTTTAAAAATGGTTCCTTTTCATCATTTGTAAATTAGTACTTTGCTACTTTTTGCTCCTGTTTATCTTCGGTAGACCAGCATATGAGCCTTCTTATTGCGATATTCTATTCTGATGCAATTTTATGGTTTCATAAGTTAAATTACGTTACCAAGATTAAACTCAAACAGCATTGCCGAGCGAGCATTTGCGAGTGAAGGTGGGATAGAGCCTCGCAAGGCACGTTGTTTTCTATCTGCGTTACCAGCAATTCACTTTCTTTTCCCACATAAATCACTTCCACTTGCATTTGTGGTTTGTGCAAATCCCCTACTGCCCTAAAAATTTGTGTTCGATACTTTCTTGAGTACTTGAACACCACTATCAACTCATTTGTTCCGTAAATTATCCTACGTTTTACTATTTTTTGGCCCCTATACTAAACAATTGCCCTACTTTTTAGTTCAAATGGAAATGGAACTTAAGAAAATCATATTATTAGTTATATAAAGAACAGTCAAATAATTTTAAATTTTCTAACTTCCAAATTCTTTAAAACCTAGAAGTGTGGCATAATATATTAAAGTAAAATAATTAGTCATATTGTTCTTATAATTTGGGAGATGAAGTTAAAAAATGGAAATAAATTCCTTACCGGGATTCAATAGGCCAGGGAGAAAACCCGGGAATATTCCGTGTCTCAAATAAATAAAAAATAAGAAATTGTTTGTGGTTCATATCTAGGCCCATTCTTTCTGTAAGACCCTCGAAAATTTTAGCCGTTTTACTTGGCTTTTAAATGGTGTGATTTCATATTATAACCCCTATGGTGAAAAGCAGAATGCACGCCACTAATAAAGCGATTTATCCGAATTCTAAACCTGTTACAAATAAAACGATTGAATATAATTTTATAGCTCTTACCGAGGATATTATTATCACTTCCTAGATTTTAGAAAATGATAACTAATTATTTCACTCATCCGGTAGCGATAACGTGATTTGAAGTGAAACACCTCCACCTTAGTTCCTCAGAGCGCGTAAATGAGAGTTCAAAATTTAGAGTAGGTAAAAAAACAGAAGAAATGGATAATTTTAGTTTCTGTTATCTACGGACATAATTGTAGGTTTTATATTGTACCTTATAGTAACAAAAGTATTTCCCTCAGTTATTACGGATAAGACAATTTCAAATTATATCCTTTGTGTTGAGGAGCGGAAAAACTATTATTACCAACCGCAAGTTTGATAATATTTCAAGAACAAGTATTGGGAATATTTTACTGACTTCGGATTTCCTTGTTTCGGATTTGTACCTTTTACTTATAGCTATTCTACAGCCAACTTTACGGAATAAATAATTTATTTATTTTAATTTTAAGTAGTTAAGTCTAACAAATGAACAGTTTGTGCGTTCTACAATTTAGAAATTTGTAAGAATATCTTTAGGTGGAAACAACAAAGAAAGATTCAATTCGTTCTATTTCAAGCGATTTCCAATTCGAATTTTTTTTTCGGTGCTCTGAGCCTATCGTAGAGGTATATATTTGACATACTCCTATTCCTAGTATAAGAGGCAAGTAACTCGTGAGGTTTTTTTTTTTTTTTTTAAAAATGAGGAAGGAAGTATTAATGTCTGTACTGATAAACAATGAAAGAAATTTTGATCGCAGCATTAAACTTGTTTCAAACTTGGTGATCAGAACGGCTCCTACTCTGCGGATGGTATAATTTGAGACCATTTCTTTTAGGCGAGTGAAATATAATTGGCATCTTATTTGAGAATATAGACGAATGTAAGAATATCCCAGGTACAAACTTTGAAAAATTTCCCAACCATTCTATTTGAAACATCTTGCGAAATTTAACAGCTGTTGCCAGTTATTTTGCTTCTAATTACAGAAAATGTAATTTACGATCAGGAGATTTCTTATTAGGTGAGTGAAATAAATTTTGTTACTCTGCTTTTAGATTTTAGACAAGCGAGAATGGCCCTAGATACAATTCCTGCAGGATTTTGTATTTTTATTTAAGAAAAGCTTTGAAATAGATGATTAAGAATAAATTTATCAATACAAAATAGCTATGCAAAGTATGTTTTTTGACAAAATAGAATCTTAATACCTTTATAAATGTGCCCAACGTCGGCTTCTTCTTTTTAGTTTTCGTTTAACGAGAGGTGGTCATTATGACTACTAATCGATTTGTAAGTAACGTTAGTTTAAATTTTTGCTAAGGGGCAGCAGCATTTTATCTGATAATGTTCTCGTAGTACATTTGAAAAAAGTATTTTATAATCAACTTTTCGTCCTATATAAAACTCCTGTAGCCTGACATCATCATTATTATTTAAATTCGTTCCCAACGATGTTAAGTCAAATTTCATTGTGGGTTAATGAGATGTACTCATAAAATGCCAGCGAAGCGTCATTTATTTATTTATAAATTACCCCTGTACAGTCCAGATTAGGAATATAATCGGAAATACGAAATTATTAAGTACATCCCGTCTTTCGTAGAAAATATTTTAGTTGCATAGAAAACTACACTGTCTAAGCTGAATTTCATTCTGGATTGCAGGTTTACATTAGGAAAGCACGATGATGGCTATGAATCCAAGGTTTTATGAGTGAAAGATATAAACTGGTTTAAGAAAAACTATTTTCTACATGGGGCAATATATTCGATGATCCAATTGAAATTGCAGGAACGTGAGAGTACAAGGAACCAAGACTGACGAGAAGGTTATGGAGCTAATGGTTTATAGTTTACTTGTGTATCAGGTTATATATATATATATATATATATATATATATATATATATATTGTGTTTCCACGTACATTTCCCTTTCTTTAATTTGTACCTTTTCTCAATTTTTAAGAGTTTTTTCACACTATTTTCGATTGAATTCCACCAAGATATGAGTTTTCTACCATTGGGCAGTGCTTGTATGTATTGATAGCTTTTATCATATTTCATACTGCCTTTTTGGGCAGTTCCAAATTTTTGTACTTGAAGATGTAAACGCTGAGCTATTCCATATAAAATCAAGAACTTCACGAGTGAAGCCTCAAAAATTAGAGTTAAATTTTTCATAACAAGTAATACATACCAGTTGGCGAAAAAAAGTGGAAGGCTGAGATTTTTGGGAAGTCACTTTTGAAATTACAGATTCTCAAAATACTGATAATTTACCAGCAAAATATTCCATGCTTGACATTTGTTCGATTAGCACTTGCAGAGTACTCAAAGCTTATAGGATACTGGCAAGTAGCAACATAGCACTTGGAACATAGATGTTTTCTATTTTGTATCCAAGTAGTATGAGAGTCGTCAATTTAATTTAAATGATATTTTTATTACTTGTTTATGGTAATGAACAATTTTTTAAAAAACTAACTTATATTTTAACTGAGTGTGACGTGAAAAGTCACGAAAGTCCCTCCTTAATTATAGCGCTTTCAGTTAAACGTTTTCCGAAGCAAAAAGTAAACAATAGATCATCTGGTTTTAATTTCAGAAAAGCCGATTATCATAAATTGTATTTAGAACTTCCAAAAGTTAGTTGGAATTACCTTTCATATTAAAATGACGTAAATAAAGCTGTAAAAACATTTATCAATTAATTTACGACGTATTTAAACAATGCATTCCAACTAAAAAGAATCCCTGTAATAAAATCTTTCCTGTCTGGTTTAACTCAGAAATAATTCGAAAAATCAAACAAAAATCGTACTATCACAAAAAGTGGAAGAACACAATAGACAATAATACATATTACCGTGATAAATTCTGTAGTTTAAGGACGGAGGTAAAGACAAAAATTGCGAAAGCATACAAAGAATTCGTAGCTAACTCCGAAAATTGCATAGCAGATGATCCAACAAACTTTTGGAATTTTATCAAAAATAAAACAAGGCATTTGACTAATTGCCCCCTTATGTATAATGGTGTAAGTCTACAGTGTAACAGGGATATTGCGGAGGCTTTTGCACATTATTTTAGGTCTGTTTACAATCATGAACCTGTGAGTTATAACACGGATGCTCTAATGTCACACGAACCTAGAAGTATATCACTCGATATTTTCCAAATCACTGAAATAACAATATCAGAAATAGAACATGCCATTAAAAGGTTGAAATCTAGAAGAGCGTGTGGCCCTGATTGTATCCCACCTTACATAATGAAGGGAACTATTGATATCATAAAACATCCTATACATATACTATTAAACATGTCCGCAAAATATAATGTTTTTTCCAGACCGATGGAAAGAAAGCTTGGTATGTCCTATTCCAAAAACTAGTAATGCTAAGAATATAGAAAGCTTTAGACCAATTGCAATTCTATCCCCATTTGCAAAAATTTATGAATATATAATACACAATCGCTTACTTAATCATGTTAGATCCAGTATCTCTGTATACCAACACGGATTTCTCAAGAATAGATCCACTTCAACTGATTTGACAATTATAACAACCTTTATAGCTTCAGAACTAGACAAAGGAGGGCAGGTGGATGTAATCTATACAGACTTTCAGAAGCCGTTCGATTTAGTTAACCACGACATTTTGCTTGAAAAACTAGCTCTTATGAATCTTTCTAAGCAAGCATTAGTACTTTTCACATCATACTTACGTGATCGTAAATAATCTGTAGCTTACAAAGGTCATATCTCCAACAATTTTAATGCTACATCGGGAGTACCGCAAGGATCAAACCTTGGACCTTTATTATTTCTCATCACTATCAATGACATAACTAAGCACATCAAGAAATCGCATACTTTACTCTTTGCAAATGACTTAAAATTATGTACTCAAATCACTTGAAGACTGTAAAAACCTCCAGGAAGACTTGAAAAATGTAAAACACCGGTGCCACGTGAATAAATTTAGCCTAAACATAACTAAATGTAAAGCTATTACATTTACTAGAAAAGGAAAATACATAAATTATGATTATACTATTGACGGTATAAATATTTGTAGGCCGGAAACTGTTAAAGACCTTGGTGTTACCTTCGACCCAAAACTGACTTTCGCAAATCACATTGAAACTATTGCAAACAATGCTTATAAGTCTTGGATTTGTTTGTCGTGTTAGTAGAGACTTCCGTAGCCACATGACAATTTTGAAACTATATTATTCGTATATGAGATCCCAACTGGAATACGCTTCTTTTATATGGACTCCTCATAATGGAAAATATATCCAAATGATTGAAAGAGTGCAGTGTAAGTTTTTGAGATTACTAATGTATAAAAAAAAACTGGAATGTACCTAGCATACATATCATACCCAGAACTAACAAACAATTTCAATATACCGACATTAGAGCAACGTAGGTAAGTGAATGATTTAGTTTTTCTACATAAAATAGTAAATAATAAAATTGATTGCATAGTACTAAGTTCTAATATATTTCTGCATGTTCCGACGTCTAGAACGAGGTTAAGCAATAGTAGTACCATGTACTGTAAGAAAGCACGCACTGACATCCTGTATAATTCCCCTTTATGGAGAATGAGCTCTCACTACAATAATATTGAAGAAAAGTGTGAAATGATAGACATATTCAATATGTCTGAAAAAATGTTTAGGAACACAATTTGTAGTATGATAAGCTGAATTAATTAATGAAACAATAAAAACTTCTGTATGTTTTTCTTCTGTAAAAATAATGATATTTTACCATATATGTAAACAAACACTGTAAATGGGCAAAACGCCTGTTGTGTTGTTGTTACAATAAATAAATAAATGAAATTTCAAACTGTATGGGAGGTGGCAATAATATCATGATATGAAAGCACATAATTTGGTCTACTTTCCTAGTGTTATCATTAGCACACCTGCGGAACTATTTCCAAACAAGCAAACGGAGTGAAATGAATAGTATATACCCAGTAAAAATGTCCAGAGAAATAGTAACTGTATTTGCATCACTGGTAATTGCATTTAAGCGCAGAACTGCACTTTAAAAAACTTGAAACCAGAATCTTAATGAAACGACATAATGATCTTACCTTCCTCCAGACGCTGTAGACTGGAATAGTGATGTCGTCATTTCCTTTCCGTTACCATGGTGATCATGGCTTTTTTTCTATACAAACGCGTGAAATTAATGCGGCTAAAGAGTTTATTTCTAAAAGCTCCACATCCCTAAGTAATAAGGTAGAAATCGAATAGTTAATGTAAGCACAGTTATCATGCAATCCACCAGAAGAAGCAATTATACGCAATATAAACTCCCTTACGTGTAGATTGACAAACTGTTGGCACAGAGAAAGCTGTAAAAATATATGATTTTTAAAAAAAGAAAAATGTCTTAGAATAATGTGGGACATTTACACCTCTAATGGCTACTCTTTATAATGGGAGTGCACAATATTATTTCTAAGTATACATTACAAAAGAAAGAAAAGTCTAGCCTTTAGAAAAATTCAATTCAGACAATCAGTGGATATAGGTAACATTTTTCTTATATTCTCTATCGACTTTTTTTTAAAGCATTTAGAAAAGATGCAACAATTACACATCCAATTATGAATGGTTCAATATATATTTTAAACAAATGTTAAGCAATAATCCTGTTCAAATTTGCAATATTATATCATACTCATATTATTGAATCAAAAATTTTCCGGAATTATTTTAGTCAATACCTGATTATGAACAGGGTGAGTACACTTTAAGGTTTAATTTAACCTGAAAATATAGAAATTCTCAAAATATACGTTACGAAAGAACAAATTTCACAAGACATGTAAACTCGCAGGTTTCCAAGATTTTAATGCTTGTCATGCACGTAACTTTATTTGACATATTTGTTTTCTAAATGATTTTTTTCTACACTTTTTTTTCAGTTTCAATCATTCGAAATATTTAAAAAGAAACATAAGTATTTGTTGCACTCTAATGTTTGCAGTTCCGAAACATTTCATCACTGTTTTCGTTTTGCACATAGATTCTTTAGATATTTAGGCTACTTATTGTTTAGAAAATAAAATGGCGATCACCATGGCAACGAGAAGGATGTGACGTCACTCTATTATGTTTGGTCCTTAAATTTACCATGAAACCGAGGCCTTCAGGAATCTTAAAAGCACACAAATCCTGAGAGATAAGGTTGGTATCTACTCTTTACATCTTTTATACGGTATAACTTCTATACACTATTCATACATGATGCGGTACAGCTTCTACACAATATTCATCTTACTTTCTTCTTTCCCCCCCCAAAAAAAAAGAAAAAGAAGAAAACCGCAGCGAAATAATAGCTATTTCACAATTAGTTACTAGGTTTGGAAACACACCTGATCGAATCACAGGTACCGTAGTGAGTGATCAAATTTTGCAGAAGACACTTTTATAACTTTTACGTTTGCATAGAAAATTTCAATCGAATATTTCTGATTCAGGCATACAGATTCAGGACAACAATGCTACCAACTTGAAATGTGCAAAATATAGCTACAGAATCAAATATTTAAACATGTACAAATTTTAGCATAAATTCCAAATTGAAAAGTTGAATATAGTATTATTCAAAGATAGAGTAGTCACATAGATTGATTGTTTTATATCTGAGGGATGAAAGCAGAATAACGATCATGTGGCATTTCGCTATATTTGACACAAAAGCCCTTACTTGTAGGGAGCGTAAACCCATGGCCGATAGGTTTTCCGACGATTGGTCTACCATTCAGTAACATGTTTAATCATATTTGATATTTAATTTTCTAGTATAAACATTACAGAAACCATGACCTGTAACAATTTCCATCGTTTCTTTATGTGATTCTCTTTCCCCTTTCCTAATTTTTGGAATGTATTATTGCAATTTTTCCTTTTATGGTCAATTTTCACCATGTTATGCATTTTTTTTAATACCGCGTTTAGCTACATTACTAATCGGAATTTTTACAATGATTTCTTAAATGTTCACTTATTTCTTTTTAATCCAATTTTTTATTACTTGTCCTAGTCAGCTAACCACTAACATTAAGAAGGCTGGCGTTCTAAGAAATAGTAGCTCCTTCATCCAGGTGAATTGTTTCAGTGTATGTCTTATAACTGGACACCGAACATGACACGCCAGGATATTTCTCCAATTGGAGCAAGAAAGAATGCATATTTCGGCATCACTTTGGGAAGTAGTAGATAGATAGGATAAATTACATTCACGTTGAGTTCTAAGGGATGAAAATTAATGCAAACAAAATGAATATAATAATGTGAATCATGCTGAGACAGAGAAAGATGGAGAGAACAACAAAATTTTAACTTAAGCATGAACAGTCTGGATTTCCCTCCTGCCCCATCTTTCTGTTTGGGTTTTTCTTTTCCCTTATGGAATAAATCGCTTTTGGTATCAATGGCCAACATAATTTGCAATGCTTAGTTCATTGAAAAACAAACTATAGGCGAATCAGACGGAGAATTTAGAATGAGTCTGACACGCTATCCAAGTAGGGGCACAATCTAAGGCGTATGTTCAAAACAGCCAAATAACTGCACACTGCCATATAATTGCCGCCGGTTCCATTTCAATTTTTAATTTTATTTACGGTTTTTAGATGTCTATGACTAAACGTGTGGCTCCAGCAAAAACCTTGGATTTGTAGGTCAAGGTCAGGCAAAAGTTAATCCACAATCTTCAGAACTTTCTGTTGCGTCTACATATATGTAGGATTAGTCGAAGATTTGCATTGAGAAATCCTAAAATATCGTAGATAGAAGCACTTCAAATTTGGTATTGGCTCACAATGTTGCGTATAACATGAACGGAAAAAAATAAACAAAGACTAAGGGACGCTAGTGAAGGACAACAGATCATGAAAATAATACGAAAAAAAAGAAAAAGCATGCTTGGCCATCTTATTCCGCACTTCGATTGTATCACCATGCTGATAGCGGGAAATGCAATAGGAATACCAGGAAAACGGAGACCTGTGGCCGTGAAATCGTGTTTTTTGTCGTTGTTGGAATCTTGTAAATATAGTCGTAACGTTCATATTGATTTTCACCTTTTTCCCAAAAGTTTACACATCCCTCTCTCTCCCTGTCACTATTTTTTCCCGTTTATCCCTGCTTTGCTACGGCAAATCAAGATTTCTTCCGTACCTACGTTTTGTCATAAACCGAGGCTGGGCAGAACGGTAGACAAAGCGTAGATATCGTAAAAATGGAAAAGTGAGCAAGTGATGAAATTAAGCTTAGATATTAAAAAACTAAAATTATCTTGCAGTACAAATCACAAAACCTGGTTAAACTGTATAGAAAATCTAATAATACTAAATGTAATTCATACAAATTAAAAGAACATCAAAAGGTTACAAATGAACAAGTAGCTTTTACTGTATATGTTTACGGCCGTTTCGACATCTTTATTTCCACCTTAATCTGATTTTTTTTCTTTTAATAAAGGTGGCTGTGTCGCACAATTGATAAATTAAGATTTCACTTACTCACAATAATCTTCGACCGGTCAACTCCTTCAGGGGCGTTGCAGTTATTATGATCTCAGACGTTCCACGTCGGATAATCCCAAGTGCCCTCCGGAGTCCTCTGCTCATAGTAATAAGCGTTCGTCCAAGCCGGCACAATTATTCCGTCCTTTTCAATGATTTGGAGCCAGAGTTTGTTACACAAAATTGAACTTACAAACGAATGTTAAGATGCTAACACATTTCTACTAGTCATTTCACTGCTGGTTTCTGCACAATATTGGAAAAAATATTTTACACGAAGGTGTATGCAAATATCGTACAATCGCTGATGATAAACTAAAAAAATGGCTCTCGTGTATGCAAACGGCGGTTTAGCTTGCGAAGCTGAATCCGTACAAGTGGAGAACTCATAAGAGTATAACGTGTGTTTACTTTAGAACAATGCACCCCACTCGCCTTCGTGGGTGCCTTTCCGAGCGACGACTAGGCGTCGTGCAAAACATTGAAGGTTATTTTATCAAACCAAAGCTTGTATATGGTCAGCGAGGAAAATCTCGATTTTCACTCCTAGCATCGGGACCGAAATTTTCGTCCTATTGTCTTTTAGTTATGACAGTGCGTAGGTGCAGGATAATCGTCCCGAAATTCAGATATAAGGAAACTGTCACCAGAAATGCAGCACTCACGTGATCAGTGTCCCTGTTTCTTGAGCATATGTGGCCATAAGACCGGAGATGGTCTTACTAACACAAGTGGACCAAATACCAAACTGATGAAAAATGTTTCAAGATTGCTCCTCCAAATACGAGGCTTGGTTAATAAAGTTTAAACTTAACATTGTCCTATTTCTTTTAAATTCCAAAGAATGAGCCTCATGTCGTGATAGCCGAAACTTTGTCTTTATGATCTTATGCTATGTATAGTACTAAATTTTTGTACGAAACAATTTACATCTTGATTTAATTTTTGATTTTTGCACAGTAAATAAAACGGACAAACCAAAACTTCGTAGGTTGATTCGGTGGTCAGATGGTTAACGCGTTGCTGTCTGGAATAAATGGTCGTGGGTTCAAGTCTCGGAAGTTGAAACATTTTCATTCTAAATATGTCTCTATATGTTCACATATATTATTAATATTTCTTTTCTTGCACTTCACATATATTATCTTCGACCATGTGTTCATGGATTAGGTAATTTAAACCAGGTTTCGTTATATATACTTATAGTTTCCTACCTTTCCTTCAAAATGGATTTCTATATGTTCACATTTGTTAATATTTATTTAATAAGTTAAGAAGTTAATAATAATTTAACAAGTAAGGATATATTAGCAGAAAATATAGAACGATGCCAAAGCACATTTTTTTTTGACACAGCAATGCATTATTTTTTTTTATTCCGAAAGTTACTGCCAGTGTGTGCTATGCAGCCAAACCTTCTACTCACTGTTAGTGCGGTGGCATCAGTTTTGTGCACGTAAACACACTGAAATCAGCTTTTCTCTTCAAAAATGACCTATGGATTATTATTCTGATAAAATATAGAAAGTATCAGTGTTAAAACTATAATCGTTTTATTTAGACCCGAACACATTTTAACACTATTGTAGAACAGCCATTTCAAAACTGGCGTCGGATGTGGCGTAATATCACGGCTAATTTTTTTTAACTGTATACATATCAAATATGGATATAATTTAAATTCACTATCATATCCAATTTCATTACTTATTTTCTTAGAGGAAGAGTGCTAAAAATCTATCACGTTGCAGTTTCTTCTAATCGATTCTGCATTCAAATAGTATGTTTATTTTTTCCGTTGAAATTCAATTCAAACTGGACGTGGTTAAAATTATCCGTCTCCGGTTTCAACATTTATCGCTATAAAACGATAATGGTAACAGGTATGTAGCAGCTGTTGTTTTGTAAGTGATTAGTAATCCTGTTATCTGATTTTCATAGAGAAAAACTGTATAAGCTGTCGAGCAGCTCTTCTGCGATCGGGTCCGCGTCCGAATAATATGTTCTGTCTTTTTCCTTAACTTTCTATTCAAATTAGAAGTGCTCAAATTAACAAGTTTTTTCAACATTTATCTTTATAGAAGTGAAAGAGTAACGGATAACTAGTAATAGATATTTGAGATAGATCCAGCGTCCAAGGAACAGATTCCTTCTTCGATCTTGTTAATATATGGGAACAAATTGTTACAGATGTACTAATTCATGTTTGAATATTGAATTGGCATAGGTTGAAAGTCGACTGTGAAGCGATATTCACTTGTTATTTGGGTATTGTATAAAGTGTTTAATAAACCCCACCAGGTCGATACTTTTAGCCATGCATAAAAAAGTTG
The DNA here is from genome assembly GCF_964235325.1 of Thermobia domestica. NCBI lineage: Eukaryota > Metazoa > Arthropoda > Insecta > Zygentoma > Lepismatidae > Thermobia > Thermobia domestica. Next base: position 266,988,643 of record NC_137460.1, on the reverse strand, counting down.
TAGCTATGTAACAGATATTTGGCAAAAGTTATGTGAATGGTTAATAAAAAATGTTCCGCCATGACTGCCATGAATTTTTGCTGCCAGATCTTTTTTACTGCCATGAATTTTAACCTTTATCCTGATTTGAAATATTTTTTTAGTACTAGGCAATGCTGTTATTTGTTCGTTTTCTAGCGAATGATGTATGTTTTAACCACCACAAGATTTTACCGTTCCGACATTTACGTTGGTTATTCACACATTCCGCTAACACCGCATCATTTGTTCATAAACGCAGATATTTTACGAATTATGTGACTTTTTGAACTTGTTCATTATAGTTACCTTAGTGTAAACATAATGTTCGGCCGGTATTGTGTATATTGGTGATTCTACCTACCTGCACAATTGTATAGGTCAGGGCTGAAAGGGTGACAGATTGTTATTAAAAACCAGGAAAAAGACGTTAAATTTTGAATAACTTACTTCGCGTGAGATGAACGAAAAGAAATTTTATGTGCTATATATTTAGTTTACATTTACAATAAGAAGACATCACATTTTTACACAAATAATGAAATTGATATATCTACGATAGGCGGGTCACGTCGCTTGCGTCGCTATGTCTGTGAACTGTAAAACTTTTGTGACACTTTGGTGTGTGAAAAACTAAAAGATAATATTATAGGATACGATATTCTAAGAGTGAGCTATAATGATCCAAGTTGGTATAGTTTAGTGTAGGATAATAGCCAGTCGAGAAGTTAAATTTATGTGGTGTGGGACTTTGGGTTTGGTTAATCACTGGGTGAACGAGTATATTCTTGAATGTATACTAAAATTTAAAGTGAAATATATATTTTACCTTTTAAGCTATTGCTGCTAAAATTACACATTGAAAATTATTATGAAAACTTCAAATGAAGTTCACGTTTTCTGCAATTAAGTTACTATTTCGGCCTTCGTTCACAATTTCGTGAACGTATGTTCAGTATGTTGTACTTTATTGTAACCAGCGAAACAAACACCTGATCACAAGGGTGCTACCTCTGTAACAAAGTGTGCAGAAAACCAGTGCGTAACTTCTACTTTGAAATTTTACGGATAGTACAGTAAATACAACCGGGACCAAGCTTTTGCTTATTGTCCCTGGTTCAGGATTTGTGCAGAAACTTGATCCTAACTCGTACTTTAATGAGATGTGTACTAGTTTCAAGACGCATTTATGCGAAGAAAACATATTTTGACTGGAATATTATAAATAAAATGTATACTTTCTTCGAAATGCGATGGCAAAGTTGGGAAAAGATTTTCTTGAAAATGTATTTCAAATGTTAATTATTATTATTATTTTGTAGTTTTTACATTGTAAGTGTTTATGAATGTTCAATGTTCGTTAAAACATTAGTCATATAGTATTACGTAATTCTTTTCCTCCAAGTGTGTGTTTAAAGAAGGTATATTTATGCATGATGCCGTTATAGGTACGTAGATATACTTAGTGAACAATGTCCGTAAGTGTTCTTCCTTGAGTATTGTATTGTAGTAACGCGGGAATGAAACAGGAAATACTAATGTGAATTATCGAGGGAGAAGTAGTGATTCTTCGATATTTTTCCCAAGAAGTAGGTAGATGTACTACGTTAAAGAAGAACACCCGGAAATGATAAACGCGTTGTTTGAAAGAGAAACAATGAAAATACTTTTTTCGCAGTAAATTTTTGTAAGTCGTATACTACAAGCCTTTTTGCGGTTTTTGACCTTACTCTTGTTAAAGCATCTAAAGAAGTCTATAAGTTGATTTGAAGTTTACAGCTTAATGTCACAATATCCCCTTGAAAACGTAGTTTTTCTACATTTTTTATGCTATCAACATTGTAATCACTTGAGTGCATCAGACAATGCGTGATGAAGTTTTGTAATTGCATATTCATTTTATATCATATGGTAAATTTGTGTATTATGAAATCTGCGCAAAATTGTCCGTTTTCATCTCCTAAGTCGTAAATAACTTGCTCACTGCTATAGAGTAAAGACTTTTCATGACAGTTTTCACCTCCCAAGCATAATCCACTCATCAGATACTCTGCTTTTAGTGTAGCATTTATAGATTTTCTCTTACTCGTGGGATCTTCATTCTGGAGACAGTAACGTAAAAGGATAACCAGTTTTCTAAATGAGATACATCATACATGTCTGGCTCTTTGCAGACATGAAAAATTTAATTTCAATCGATTCAGCCATATCTGTAGTTAATATCAGATTAGGTTGATGTCAAATTTTTTGTACTAAGGTATAATAACAGATTGTTCCTCTTCTCACTCTTGAATGCTGTAATTCCGAAAACACTGCTGCACGTGACACTTTTTTAAAAGTGAAAAAGCTATTGTGCCAACTGTCCTTTCTCTAACAGGAGAGACCACTTATATTATGAGTGTTGACGTACAAATTTAATCCCCATTTGAATTAACGTAACGTAATAAAATGCCATTTAATTGTAGACGCTCTGCATATTCAATTATTTATTTCAAATAGTTCAGCTGCCTGTATTTTATAATGTGATACATAACATATTTTTTCAATATTTCGGTATTCATAGTGCAGCATTTATCTTCGCACGCCCTATTTACTTTTAACGTAAAAAACAATAATGACTAAAGTGTTTCACGATGCTAATAACTCTCTAGGGGTATTGTTTGCAAAAACCGTGTAATAGCAGGATTCCAAACCCAGTATATATATTTCGATTTCTGCGAAAGACATTACACCGGGTTATGATAAATTTAAATTCTATGTTTAGAGCACAAACATAAAAGCACTAGTAATAATCAAAGAGTAACGAAGGTTTTGATGGTTGTCCACATTACTTTAACGTGGAATTCTGGAATCGTTATATCATGTATTTCAAGTAAGTAGATTAAAATTACAAGAAATTGAAAACATTATGCTTCTCGAAAGTATTTATTTAATAAGAATGATCAGATGTAACTACGTAGCTACATATCAATATACGCAAAATTTTACTATCTCGAGGTATCAGACTATATAAAATCGCAACTTGAAATTGGTATACATAAGGAAATCACATATCTTTTGCAAAATTTTAAAGTTGTTATATCGCCCCTTTGTTTCTTTGTAATCATAGTGACAGTTTTTTGTAGCTCGAATTGCAACAATTTTTCCTATTTTTAAATTTTCTGACACAAAAGTAATGATATATAATTAATGTTACTGACAACGGGTCTGTGTTTTCACTTATAATAATGAAATATTTATTCCACATAGCACAAAATAAGTACTTTTGTATGTACCAGGTTAACTCTGATATCGTATATATCGTGACGGACTTAAGTCTTGGACCAGGTAATGGCCACTGTTTGAAACAAATGCAGCTTATGAGAATTAAATCTTTCATATCTGTAGTTTCCTGTGAAGTAGAATTATACTTCTGGGTCATGATTGCAATGGCTCATGGTGAGTGGTTTGTCGTAGTGTGTCACGGTGGTCGCGGTGGGTCGCAGTGGGTTATATGCTGTTGACCCACGACCAAGTGACCCACCGATTCAACGAAAAACTCCAACTGTGCACTTTCCGGAATATCCGTACAGATTTTGAAAAAGTTCCAAAGATATGTAATGGTTACATTTTATGTAAAGGTATTACTAGTCTGCAGTTTCATTTTTGAATGCAATTACGATTCGCCGTGACTTCTTCTATATATTTTTTCATCACAAAACGTTAATGACCAATAGAAGATTCAACTTTTTCGATTCGGGTTGGTTTGGGTTAACAGCTTGAAAATGAAATCCTTTAATATGCAGTGATTATGCCTGTTAGGTTACGGAAGAGTATGATTAAAGCAAGTGAATTATGATGGACGAATTGGTGGATAATATAAATACAATAAATTATAATGTAGATAAGAATTTTCGTACGGGGACACATCGTATTAAAGCCTATAAAAACGCCCGTAACGTTAGCCAGTAGTTACAAAATAGTCGGGATTGGAGAGAAGTGTCAGTACCATCAGGACATACCCTCTCCATACGTTCCTACAATTAGTTAAATGTTATAACGGGAAGTTTCGAGACAAATTTCGTGTATAATGTAGGGATTCTGAATTTACAAGAGCCGTAAGTAAATTTATTTTAAGTAATGATTATGCCGGCTAAGCTACAGAAGGTGCCGATGATGATAAAAAGAAAGAAATATTGGAATAATGAAAGTGGAAGGAAGCGGAACACGGAGAAAATCTATACACACTGTGTTTGTTCAGTACAATACTCACAAACGGGAATTGGGTGAAACAGGTTGAACCATTAAATTTACAACACTTCAGTAATAATAATAATAATAATAATAATAATAATAATAATATTGGTACTAAAAGTTTTAAGTTGACCTAGAATTTGGCAAAACTTACTTAAACGTAGGTTTCGGAGAAGGGGTTCCGTACCGTCCTGAGACATTTCTGCAGCTACTCAAATTCAATCGAAAGCTTTCTGCTAAAATTTCCTGTAAAGAATATTGTATTGTACGTTTTCAGGAAAATAACTGTAATAAAAACAACTGAATATCATTGAACTCTAAGGGTTATAATAAACTAACATGTGGAGTTTGCAGATGTAATTATATAAGCTTTGCTAATATATATATATATATATATATATATATATATATATATATATATATATATTCACATACCATAATTCAGTGAGCTCTGAAATACAAAGTAAGAAAATAATACATAAAATTCAGTCTACAGGGCAATTGTTACCTAAAGAGTGGCATATACTCTTTTGAGAATCGAGATGAGACGAGCAATGTATACGATACTTTTCGTCTCGTCTCGATTGTCATCTTTAAAGCGTGACGATATTGTGAGTTAGCCTTGTTCCATCTCGAATTAAAATGTTAAGCCTCATCCTGATTTTGTTCGGTTTGTTTTAGAATCGAGATGAGATGTTCCCCTTTTAATTGGCAACATTACGCAAAACCGATATATATATATATATATATATATATATATATATATATATATATATATTTGCCTAATATCACGTTCCTACTTATAATCGTATGATCTGTGCGATAGTAAGTTTTTATTGTTTAAATATCTCACAACATAATTATTATCATTACTAGTATTATTCCTGAAAATTTGATAATTCAAGTACTGAAACAAACGAATATTCAAATATTTGAATGTAATAAAAGTCTGTCTGCCGATCAATCGCAATCTAAATTCCTAAAGTAGAGAAAAAAAGTTGCTCCACGTGTATTCGGTGCAAGAACCTCCAGATTACTGGTCAAACGTCTAGACCACTGAACCACCATCACTACGCTGTAAACGATTCATCTTTAGTCTGGTTACGTTAAGTTTCTCTGCCTCAGCTTGGAAAGTTATATGTTACTTTTTTGTTTTTTTCAAAACGACTTGCGTGTTCCTTTTATGATAATATAAGTGAATAATCTTCGGTAGAGTTTTTATTAATAAGTTGAGTTGTTCTTAAACCCTTGGATCAAAAATTTGTTTTTTCTCCACACGAAGCTACAGATATGACATTTACTTCTCATACTCTCCATTTGTTTCAAAGCAGTCACCATTACATGGTCAATGACCTATGACCGCCACGATACAAATGATTGTTCAATTTGATATATAGAGAAAAAACTACAGCCTCTTATTTTGAAAGCAGAAAGATATGGAGACTTCTCACTGGTACTACATTTCATATTTCTACAATATTTCATGTAATAAAACAAATTGAGCGTAATTTTATCATGAAATATACCCAATGATGATACTTTTTTTGTTGCTACTTAATCATTATGTCCAGTCACATTTCGTTGTTTGTTGAATATGTTACAGGCTCCATAACGTATTTGATTCCCATGGAGAAGAGAATACGTTTATTATATTAAAGAAAGCCATTTCTCATTCAGATGTGGAATCCCATACTTCGATGCAGTTTGGCAAAGGATTTCATCGATCACGTTTGTCAAGACATATGCTGACAGAGGAAAGTGAAAAGCGTCATACGTACAAAATCAGTGATAAACGCTTTAGTCAAAGAAAGACTTTGTCAAGCGGTAAGTTACTGCATCAAGGTGAGAAATCCCATATGTGCGGAGTATGTGGAAAGGAATTCACTGCAAGTTCAAGGTTGTCTAATCACATGTTAATCCATACAGGAGAAATATATCACACATGCCAAGAGTGTGGTTGTAGATTTAAACATCGTTCAAGTTTGGTTACACACATGTTAACCCACACAGGAGAAAAAGCTCACATATGCCAAGAGTGTGGTAAGTCATTTAATCGACGTTCAAGTTTGGTTAGACACATGTTAATCCACACAGGAGAAAAAAAGAACACTTGCGAAGAGTGTGGTAAGTCATTTAAACAACGTTCAAATTTGGCCACACATGAAAATGCACACAGGAGAAAAACATCACACGTGCGAAGAGTGTGGTAAGGCATTTACTCAGCGTTCAGGTTTGTTTACACACATGTTAATCCACACAGGAGAAAAGAATCACACATGCCAAGATTGTGGTCTGGGATTCAAACGACGTTCACATTTGGTTACACACATGTTAATCCACACAGGAGAAAAAAATCACACTTGCGAAGAGTGTGGTAAGTCATTTTAACAACGTTCATATTTGGCTAGACATATGTCAATCCACACAGGAGTAAGACTTTGCACGTGCCAACAGTGTGGTAAGGGATTTAATCGACGTTCAAATTTAATTAGACACATGTTAATCCACACAGGAGAAGAACCTCACACTTGCGAAGAGTGTGGTAAGTCATTTAATCAGCTTTCAAATTTGGCCACACACATGAAAATGCACACAGGAGAAAAACATCACACGTGCGAAGAGTGTGGTAAGGCATTCACTAAACGTACACATTTGGCTAGACACATGTTAATCCACACAGGAGAAAAGCATCACACATGCCAAGAGTGTGGTAAGTCATTTACTCGACGTTCAGATTTGGTTATACACATGTTAATCCACACAGGAGCAAAATCTCACACGTGTCAAGACACTGGAAAGGTATTTATTCAACGTTCATACGTTTTGACCCACAGAAAGAAAACGTCATACGTGAACAAATGTGGAAAAGAATAGTCTACACTCAAATTTAGAAGACATTTCAATAACAAAGTAAAAAACCACAGAATGCAAAGAGCGTAGACGCATTTACTTAAGGTTAACACGTAGAAATCACGTTAATTCACACAGGACAATACCCACATGTACGGAGAGTAGAAAAACATTTACAGGCAGTTCACATTTAGCGAATGGCAATATTAAAGCAGTTCAATAACCAAACATGAAAATGGTGTTGAATATTATTTATTTTGGAATCAGCTTTGGCAAGTCATGTAACTATACGTAGGATATATAAAAAGATTTGACACACTAACAAGATTGTAAGTCAAGTTCTGAAAAAAACGTTAAGTTCACGATAAATTGCCTACAAAAGAGGTTTACAATAATATTAAAGGAAACATTAAGTCCTTCAAATGACATACCTCCCCTTTGTAACGGAATGTGTTTTGGAAGACGTTTAAGTTCGTAATTTTGGGGCATATATTACGGCAAATTGGTGCATCTCCTCTACGAGCTGCGCTTCTGCCTTGCCGTGACAGGGATTGTAGCATAGTGAAAAAGTGGCTGACGCTGAGGAAGATTCTTATGACGATTTCTCAAGTAAATGTTTATCTGAAAATAATGACTACATATATACCCCTTCTTGAGTCTTCATATATGTAATGGAGTTAAAGGTAACAAGTTTAAGCGACATCGATAATGAGCGGCAACATCCTCATCAGCTACAAGTGTAGATCCAGCGGAACAAACATGTTCCATGTCTATTCCAACACTAGGGATTTCTGGACCATCTGCGATTTGGCTGCATCTTGCTGGCCGATACATGGTAGCGCAGGTCCGTTTTGACCGCATATATTTATATTTCCCAATATATATTTTCATGCTCATTGACGAAAACTTTGTCAAATTAAAGAAAAGAAGCGATCAGTCAACTCCTCCCTTCCACAAGGGTTAAACTGATCAGACGAACTTCACGCAAAAATCTTATTAATGTTGTATGTGTCCAAAGAAGACTTATTAATAATAGTGAACATCATTTCACTCCAGTTGTTAACGTCTTCGATTTTAAAGCGACTTTAATGGCATTCTTATCTAAAGTGTTAATGACTTTAAAGCAAAAAACCTGGTTTAAACCAAAAAACCCTGGTTTAAAACAAAAAAGTCGGGTTTAAACAACAATTTTTTTTGTTTTTTTTTCAATAAAAACCATGGTTTTTGCCAACTCTGCACTGAAGGATCACATAACAACTTAAAATTACCATTTCTTATCTCGTTTCTCCTGTAAATTTTGCATATTGTTTTATCAAGAACGGAAGAGTTTAGATAAAAGTTAGCCCTTCAAAGCATAATGAAGTGCTTTGTTGGAAATGTATGAGAGATACGTATGCATTTGTGTAAAATTCGTGAGGAAAAGAGATGGAGTTTGTATTGCCATATGTTGGCAGAGCCAGCCGCTCGTTAATTAGATGTTCTTGAAGTGGGACAGAGTTGAGCAATTGCTAGCGTTTTTGCCATTGCTGCGACTAGTCCTGGGTAATGTAGGGGAAGCGTGTCTGCGTGCCAGGCGGGATTTGGGTATGTCTAGCATGGGAACAGTATCTGCCTTGGCCAGCTATTCTAACTAAAGGCAAGGAAACAAGTGTCTATTGATACTGGATATACTAGAATTTAATTTTGATACTCGAAATATATTGGAAATTTGATCCACATACTGGAAAAATTATGAAATGTTCACTAACTTACTCTTTTCTATTAATGATGTTTTCAATTTAAGTTCTCTTTTGCAATACGTTACGTATAATAATAATATAGCATGGTCTACATTTAAACCACAGAGGTAAGCTTTTCATTGTATACAAGGTAAATCAATTAATAAGTAATAAGTCCAGTGCAAAATCATATAGTATAGTACAGTACAGAAACGGGCAAACAAAATCTTTAGACTGCAAACCGGTTACTAATAATACAAAGGTAACGTCTAAATGCACAGTTGTAAAAGATGCCTCTAGAGCTTTGAACACATTTCAGTTCTCCAACGTAAATTTTAGTTTAGCTATGGGGAATGGATTGCTTGAAATGCACAGTGAGGATAGCCAAATATTACTAGTAGTACACAATTTGGGGCGTACATCAGTAACACTAGTAAATCTTAATAATGGAAAGGCAGTACCCAACCAAGCATGTAACTTTAAAAAAAGGAGTACAGATACATCTACATCGCAATCCATGGCTGCTTTCTTTAATGGTAACGTAGAAGGCAATGAAAACGTTTCAGAAAACAACAAAAGAAACGCCGAAATTCTCCCAATTTCTCAATGCATGACACCACAAAAAAAAAAAAAAAAAAAAAAAAACATACACATTCAACGGTAGGCGTCCCGAGTAGTAGTATGCGTGTGACCAATCGATGAAGGCGATTACCCGAAAAACTCCGAAATAATGATTTTTATGTGACGAGACTATAATATCACTTCTATAGTAGTTAATGGGGAACATGCATTTAAGTTAGACGAAAATCGAAGCATCAAAGAGATTACAAATGATCCACTCATCGACATAGATACCTCTTCTAGGTCAGTATGTTATTAATCAAACCAATGTAATACAGTTGAACTAAAGGTACTACATCAGAATATACAATCCATTAAAAATAAAATAGATGAACTAGACATACTAATTAGAAACGACAGTGAGCTGACGAACCCAGATGTAATTTGTATTACCAAACACTGGTTGAGAGAAGGTGAAATAGAGTATTCAGTCTTACCAAATTATATATGTGTTGGTGGATTTTGCCGGACCTTCATAGATGCGGTGGTGCTTTAATGTTTGTGAGAAAAATATTAAAGTATAAAGTAAAAAACAACAGTATGTATCTAAATGAAGAACAGACATTTGAGCATGCGGTAATAGAAATCGAAAAATCAGGATATAGGTTCATTATAATAGTCATGTATAGAACACCTGACTGCTCTTTTCCCCGTTTTATTTAAAAATTAGAACAACTGTTAACTCTAGTTAAGAAAGAAAGTAAACCAATCGTATTATGTGGCGACCTAAACATTGATTTCCTGACACCATCAAATCATCTAACATTATTATCAAACACTTTGCAATCCTTCGGCCTACAACACACTATAAACACCCCAACCCGCATTACAGAAAACTCAGAATCTTGTATAGATCAAATTATAATAGATAATGAAACTACATCCTTTAAAGCATATAATCTTAACACATCATTCTCCGACCATAATGCAGTTCAAATAAACTTAACACTTCAACCCCAAGATCGGAAAATTGATAGAAAAGAATGTTAGTGGGCAAGAAACTTTCATGAAACGAACGTTAAGTACTTTCAATATCTTCTTAGCAAGGAAGACTGGACGGACACATTACTAGAAAATGACGTAAACAATAAATACAGACAGTTCATTTATACCGTTAGGCACTATTTCGAAATAACATTTCCACTTAAGAAGATAAAGGTATATTCTCAAAAAACTAGATGCAACTGGATAACACGAGGCATAATTAATTCTTGCATGAGAAAGAAACAACTACATACAGTTGTGAAAAGGACGAATAATAGGAAACTAAAAGAATATTTTAATAAATATAGAAGTATTCTTAAAGGAGTAATAAAAAAAGCAAAGAAAATGCACACATCAAATAGAATATCTAAATCTGATAACAAGCACAATGCACTATGGCAAGTAGTAAACGAACATCAACCGCATCAAAACGGCAAGAAATAGGAATTAGAAAAATAATACACCGTGGCCAAGAAATAACAAATAAACACCATATTGCAAACCTACTTAATGATTTTTTTGCCAACGTTGCGAAGACACTCAAATTCTGAGTCTGAAAAGACATACAACGTAAAATTATCTAGTAATTCTGTATATATATACTTAGTGCCTACCACAGAGTTAGAAATAAGATCGATTATTAAAAAAAGAAGACGAAAAGATCTTCTGGGCCCGACGATATTCCTTATTATTTGCTTAAAATGTGTGCCGAATATTTTCTTATACCGTTGACTGATATATGCAATTCCTCACTTGAAACGGGAACATTTCCAGAAGATCTTAAAGTTGCAAATATAAGACCTGTACACAAAAAAGAATCAACTACTAGGAAATTATCGTCCTATCTCTATTCTATCTGTTTTCTCCAAAACTTTAGTAAAAGTTATGTATAACAGATTGGTGCCCTTTTTAGAAAAGAATAATATCTTCACCAAGAGCCAATTCGGGTTTAGGAAGTGCAAATCAATTAGCAATGCTGTAGTTGCTTTTCTAAGTGATATATATAAAGCGAGAGAGAGAACTAAAATATATGGAATTTTTCTGGATCTCACAAAAGCCTTTGACCTTGTTAATCACAAAATTTTATTGAATAAATTGCGTAGTTATGGTATTAGAGGTCATGCTAATTTATGGTTCCAATCCTATTTGACTAACCGCATGCAATATGTAGAAATAGGTCCAACCAAGTCAGAGGTAAGACTCATTAGGCACGGAGTTCCACAAGGATCAATATTAGGTCCTATACTTTTCCTTATATATATTAACGATTTTCCCGATTATATAGTTCCAAAGAAAACCTTCTTTTTGCGGATGATACAAACATTTTAGTTGCAATTCCAAATAACATTTGCTCCGAGGAATTCATATTTAAGAACACGACAGATAAAATTGCAGAATGGATAAAAGCAAACCAACTTAAATACAGCGAAAACAAAAATAATGAGTTTCAATGAAGGAAAACTGAACTTTCTAAATATGCATCAAATACGTATAGACGGGGAACTCATGCAGATATCTGACACTTGTAAATTTTTAGGGTTAAAATTAGACTCTAAGTTAACATGGAATGATCACGTGAAATATTTGTTGAGAAAACTAAGTTCGAAAATATATCTTATACGTAAAGTTAGTAAGATTCTCACTACACAAACATTGAAAACAATTTATTTCGGTTTGATCCAGTCAATTCTATCGTATGGAATCATTTTCTGGGGTAATACCTTTTATGCGAAGAAAGTATTCACAATGCAGCAGAAAATGTTACGAATAATGTTATCAGTTCCGTTTCATACACCATGTAGACCACTGTTCCAGAAACTTAAAATATTACCATTGCCATGTATATACATTCTCGAAGCAACATCATTCATTCATATGAATAAAAGAAACTTTCAACTCAATTCGGACCTACACAAATACAACACAAGAACAACCAATCATATTCATATACAAAATTTCCGTCTAACAAGAACTCAAAATTCGTTACACCACATAGGAATAAAACTATAATAAATTACCAGATCGTGTCAAACGAATGCCAGGCTTGCAGTTTAAAAGACACCTCAAGTTACTGTTACTTAAACAACTTTTCTATGGTTTAGATGAATACCTTCAGTGTGATCTTTCTTTGTAATGTAAATATTACGATTTATTTGAATTTTCAAATATATAAAATATGGTACAATTTATATTTCCTCTAAAAATACACTTTTAGTTTTATTGTTACGTATATATTTTGTATTATTATTATATATATTGCATGATTATATATAATGTTTTTAATAATTGTATTATTACTTATAGCGTTTCTCTTGTAATTATTATTATTATTAATTGTAATACTAACTGTATTTCTTGAGAAAGCCATGAACGCTAATCTCTTACGGCGGAAAATTAAATAAATAAATAAAAATATTATATGCAATGCTTCAAGTACAGACTGCAAACTAGTCAGTAAAGCCAATAAAAGTTTGTATTTTGAGGAAAATCGGTATTAGGTCTGTATTTCATGAAATTGGTGAGTAAAATCAGTTTTTACAATTTGGGAGGCCCTTTAAAAAATGTTGAAATATCTGAAAATTACTGTATTTTGAGGAAAATCGGTATTATGTCTGTATTTCATGAAATTGGTAAAATCAGTTTTTACAATTTGGAAGGCCCTTTAAAAAAATGTTGAAATATCTAAAAATTACTTGTATATAAAAAATCAAGCCTAATCAAATTTATTAAAAACAAAATATTCTTTTGATGCTAAAACGATTACAAACCTGAAATCATCAAAAGTTTGATTATTCCTTAAAACTTAAAAATCAGTAGTAGGTACTGGGATTTTGCTGGTAGTTAATCAAGGCAGCCGACTGTTAATCAGAAGGACTAAATTAGAACTTTTGTACTGTCTATTGTTTTAACAATTGTCCGCATTAGAAATCTGCAAAATTGAGGGAGCGAGTTTAAACTAATTAAAGTCAAAGAGGAGCATTCTATTGGAAGAGTTAAATATGTGGAGCATAATATTCTGAACAGAATTGCACTAGTACCCATGCGTGTGCTGTTGTAGTTGACTATGTTTGTCAGTAGGGGTCCTGTGCAAAACCCGCTACAGCTCTCGTGTCAGCTCATAAATAATGCAAATGAAAGAGACAAACGATTTGGGATAGTCATCCGTATTTTTCGATTGGCGAATTAAAACTACAAATAATAGCCGAACCCCTTCAAAACGCAACGGAGGTTGAAAGGTTAGAGTTTCCAAATATCGAGACTGTGAAGCGTGATACGAACTATCAGGCACCAGTGACGAAAGGTTTTATGCGAAGAACTAAAGTCTTAATGAAATTCAATTAGAGGGTTGCTTTTTGTTTCTCCTCCAGTCTTTGACGGTAGTGATTTTGATTTAAAAAGAAAAGTGATTTAGTTGCGTTACGAAATATAGCTGAGCGAGCTAATGAAAGTTTTTTTTCTTTCATTAGCATAATGGTTCACTGAGCTGCAGTACCAGTTCCGGAGTCATTGATCGAGTTGGGGGAAATACTAAATGCCATCCCAGTTAGGCAACTGCACTCTTCACCAACTTTATTGTATTTTATTCGCAAAATACGCAAACCTAATTTAATGCTAATATATTAAAATACGAGGGTTGGGGCAAAAGTCATGGCAACCATTTTTTTCCTTGCAGATATGTGAGCGGATCACAAACTTCTATGTGTCGTGTGGAAGTTCTGCAGGCATAGTGTGTATGCAGAACAACAGATAGCTCTGTGATAGCTGGTAGTAGCACAGCGAGGCCTGTGAAATCAGTCAGTTGGTGAGTGTCGTGCGAGATGGAAGTAACCCGTGTTGAGCATCGCGCTTACATCAAAATAGCCGTTCTCCGAGGGTGAAATGCGATGGAATGTCACAGTGAATTAGTGGAAGCGCTTGGTAATAATGCCCTACCATACCGGACAGTACCACAGTGGGTAGGAAAGTTTCAGCAAGGACGTGTATCAATCAGTGATGAACAACGTTTGGAACGATCTGTCAGTGTGCGGACCGACATGGCACGTGTCGTCATCCACCCACCGCACTCTCCTGACATATCGTCCCGTGACTTTGATCTCATTCGAAAGATTAAGGAATCACTATGTGGTAGGCGGTTTACAACACGCGAAGACATTGCTAATGCTGTGCGCGAACAGGTGACCCGATTCACACATGGTGTGGCAAATGCTGAGGCGGATGGTATTCAACGCCTCCCACATCATTGGTAGCGCGTGGTGCAAGTAGCAGGGGACTACTTTGAGGGTCTCTATGCTCAGGTTTGTCATGTCAACTGTATGCGTACTGTGTTGTCATTCTTTTGCACCGTGAAGGCCATATAGCCCTGTATACTACCGTAATAAATTAGTGTGTTACGATATTTCAGTGGTATTCATTGTCCACACATGTAGGTAACACCTTGTCCTTTCGTATGTATATGTCAGATTTTCCAACCGGACTGGTATCTTCAAGAAAAAAAATAGTTGCCATGACTTTTGCCTCAACCCTCGTATACTGGTTTAGATTTTTTTATGACAACGATTTGTAATATAAGAAAAGATAAAAGTATTGCAGTAACTCAAATTGTAAAAGCTGAGCGAGGGTTGTATTCTGAAAAGAGGAGGAAAAGAGAAAAACAATATCTGTGAAGAGTAATATTGGATGGAAAAGGTTACCTTATTCTTAATCTGCACCGTGTTATTTACGTAAAAGTGGTAATTCGCAAATATAATCGAAAAATCAGGATGACTATCCCAGTCTTGTGTTTCTTTTATTTATATGTTTAGTCAGCTTAGACAAAAGGTCTAGTGAGCTTTTGTCCTAAACCCGCCAGTGAGTGATGGAAGGCGGTCTTGGATTTAAAAGTAATGGAAAGCTACAACGTATTGTGTTTACTGTTCATAAATCCTTGTTATTGCCAAGGTTGGCAGAAACCATGTTTTGTCGAAAGAAAAGAAGTTGATTAAACCATATTGTTTTCACATTGTTACTTTTTGTTCAAATTGATTTCTTTATTTATTTAGGTTACATATAACTAAGTTTGTGTAGCCTTAACATCCTTATGCAACAAGAGGTTGATGAGCCCTTTCACAACATAAAAGGCTGTTCCGAAAGTAGACGTCGATAAAAATGACGGTAATGAAGATAAGTCATGCGCTTAAAATACAAGTTTTCGTAAAAAGCACCTTGTTTGGTTTGGTGCAATCAGTACCTTAGCATAATTACAATCTGATTTTTTACTAGGGAACAACAGAATTTGGGCTTCGCCCACTTCACTTTATTCTAATACGGATAGTATTCTGTGAATCGGGATTGTCCAGTTTCAGTACAGAGCTGAGCGGTATATATATATTTTTTACATCGAAAAGCTCCCGCTTTAATCGTGCCGGTGTGATTTTTCATAAGCAGATATTTTGCATACTAATTTTCCTAGGGTTATGCCCTAGGCTAAAGGAGACTGATGATAATAATAAGTGAAATGGTGAAATGAAAGAAATGTAAGGAAATGGGAAAACCCCGAGGAAATAAACGCACATGGTGTTAAAATTTATTTTATTGTCACTGTATAATAGCCAGTTCGCTAAAAGCGACGTTTATTTCTTAAAAAAGGCTGGAACTTTAAAATTAAAACTGAAAAGTCCAATTGATAAGATGTGGATGTAGCCAATAAGGTTTCGCAACTTCTATCACTACATCTAAACCAAAGTACTTCTGGCTTCTTTATGAAACAACAGTCATTTAGGGAAGCAGATAACTTGGTTTTATTTGGTTTGTTTAGGCTTAACGTCCTTACGTAAAAGCAACGTTATCAATAACGGGAACTACTGCTTAAAGAAACATCCGAACCGTTTTCACTCTAAAAAAAATGTCCCAATCGGGAATCAAATCCGATATTCTATGATTACAAGGAGAAAATTAGATACAATTAATTGAGACGGTTTGAGATATGTGGAAAAGTTATCACTTTACACTACTTCTGACATTTTTGCCTTATAAGGGTATTGAGGTTCGATACTCGTTTGTTCCAGTTCGAGACCAACTAATGATAATATTGGGATTCGAACCTTGGATCTGTTTTGGAGTCTTCCTCAAAACATCATTCATTTATAAAAGACTGATAGATCCAATAAGGAACTGACAACAAAACAAGTGTCTTCACCCCCCACGGTCCTAGGATTCGGGCGTTGTGCCAGATGAATAGTGACAGACGAAAGTAATGTTTACCCTCCACTGCTTAGAAGTACCTTACCTGGTGACATACGTTTCAACTTGTACACATTTCCACCACTAATTGAAAAGCATAACTTATCAAACACATCTTGTTATCATTATTTACGCTTCTAGGAAAAATAACAAGAATTGTAAATTAACACTGTATTAATATTCACTTTCGTTAGATGAAATACATATGATTTAAAACAATGCTAATATTTGCACATTATGATTAGCATTTCACTCGACAATAAACTGGCCCTTGTAAAAGATTTCGGGACGATATGTACACGCGCACGACAATTCCGGCGAACATACGGAATAAAATTCACTAGTGCACTGTTGAATAAAGATGAGTTTTGCGTCGTCTTCAATTCTAGAACGTTTTAGATTTCTTCCATGAGGTTCTTCATTTAAAATGTATAACGACTCACCAAGGGTAGTCGTCAACCTGGTTCGTCTAAGTAAGATATACAAATCTTAAGTGGTAGTATTTGTTTGCACGTAGAAATTATCTACAATAATTATATACTATCATTCTCACCTTTTCTATCAGAATAATAACGTCGATGAACGTTGCTAAAATGGTTTATTAGTTGATATATTTTATAATATATTTTCCTTCAAACTGTCAAGCACACAAACTTGCTGACTAGGTATCCATAAACATTTACATAGCAACCACTATCCCATAATAATAATTTTACATATCTTAAAAACATTCTTCTTTTGTTATTATTAAATTAACATTCTATTAAGTATAGTGCACATGTATGAGCACTTTCTGCTCACGGTACAGGTAATTATTACTCTATCCAAGTATTTTGTTATATAAAAATGTCGCCCGACAAATGGACTGAATATAAAAGTCATGAGTGAGCTTGGCTTTTATCTTCAAGAACCACTGGTCCGTTTACAATAGTGTTCTTAACTTACATATGTTCTTTATATTTTGATCACACCTCGTATATATCTTCATTACATTTCTCATATATATATATATATATATATATATATATATATATAGATACATTTATAACAAATCTTATGCTTCATCAATCATGAATTAAATTATAATCCTTCACGTTAATAAGAAAGAATTCAAATCATTGAAAACTTATCGTTAGTTAATGAAAATCAAAGAAAATTAAAGTGAACAAAAATCAAAATTTAAACATAACCTACGTTTGAATAACCAAAAAGGAAGAAAATAAGTCTATTTTTACATAAACAGAAGATACCCTTTTGGTATTATATATATATATTTTTTTTCAGTCTTCTTCATTCCTATTTATTTGAGCAAGAATGTCAGGCGCAACTAACTCTTTCACTAGATGCATCCATTTTTCCTTTGTATACTGAGTGGGTTTCCAAACCTTTAACTCATCTATATTACGAAGTCCAATTGACGTACCCGTTTTAGCGTTCAACAATTCGAAAACTTTAGGATTTATTTCCTTAAAACATAAATAAGGACCTGAGAAAATTTCGCAAAATTTATAAATCTTCTTTAACAACATATTACTTTGTGGATGTTGTTTAACAAAAACTAAGTCATTGACCTTGATCCGATATTTTCCTTCTTGCAAGGACTCTACTTGTGAATTATGTTTCAAAAATTTGTTATGTCTTCGAATTTTTACCATATTCACTAAACTGGAAGAATCTATAATTGTCGAATCTTCTAATTTGACATCAAAATGTTGTTCCACAGGGAAAATCAAATCAGAACCATTATGCACATTAGCAGGGCACACACCTAAAGTGTCTGATATAGAATGATTCAAAAGGTACGTAATTTGGTTGACATGCTTAATCCATTCGGCATGTTTATCTTTACAAAAGTGTCGAAACAACATACCAAAATTGCGATGTACATTTTCTACCACAGAACTACTAGGATGGTACGGAGTTACAAAATGAATTTTAATGTTAGCCTTCTTCATGGCTTTGAGGAACACATCACTTTTGAATTGTGAACCGTTATCGCATAATATATGTTCGATAGGGCCACAATGTGGAATATATACATTCAGAATTTTATTTACGATAGCAGCGGAAGTTGCTCTACGCAAGGGATAGGCTACTACATATCGTGAAAAGATATCCATGGTTGTTAACAAATAAGTTTCTCCAGTAGCTGCTCTTGGTAAAGGTCCATATAAATCGATCGACAGAAATGAATGTGGTCTCTCAGGCGTTATTGAGAGCATTGGTTTTTGTATAGCTTGGTAATTATGTTTAATCCGCATGCACTCAATGCAGTCATTGATATAATTTTTGATTTGAGCTCTCATTCCCTTCCAGTAAAAGGATTTATTAACCAAGGCACATACCTTTACATACCCAAAATGTCCGAAATCGTCATGGTAGGCCTTTAATATGCGTGCTGTTAACGTAGGTGGAATGCAAATTTTGTTCCTAGATTTGAATTTAAAATCTTTAATAAGTAAAATTCCATTAGATAATTTAAATCGGGAATTCCATTGTTTGGGACAATTACATCCCTCACCGCATGAAGATAAATGTTCCATGATTTGTTTATATTCATGATACTTCATTTGATGTTCTCGTAAATCTTCTATTGAAATGGTAGCTATTTCATTCTGTAAGATCTTAAATTCATTGATGGACAAGATATGTTGTTCTTCTCCAGGAAACAGACGTGATAAGGTATCTACGGGTCCATTATCTACCCCTTTAATGTGTTGTACTTCGAAATCATAAGCTTGAAGATCTAACGACCAGCGAAGTAATCTGTTATTATATCCCTGTACACTGTTAAGGTATCGCAATGAATTATGGTCGGTAAGTACTATGAAATGACATCCACTAAGATATGGAGCAAATTTTTGTATTGCAAAACGTACAGCCAAAAGTTCGATTTCTGTCGTGGTGTATCCCTTTTCAGCTTTCATTAAAGTACGGCTAGCGCAATGAATAACAGCCGGTTCCTGAATAGTTGGGTTAGGTTGCCAAAGTACTGCAGAAATCCCAAGTTGAGAACCGTCGCACTGAACATAGAAAGGAACGTCGTATCTGGGGCGGTTCAAGTGGATATTTCGTTTTACACACTCCTTCAACTTATTAAAACTGTGTTCTTGAATCGGACCCCATTGCCATGGTACTCCTTTCTTTATAATCGTAAATAAAGGCTGGGCTATCTCAGCGAATCGCGGGATGGCTTTGCGAAACCAATTGAAGAGCCCTAATACTTGTCGTGTCTGTTTCACATTTACTGGAGCAGGCAGATCTTCTATGGCTTGTACTTTAGATTGACTGAATTGTAAACCACAGGCATCAATTTGGTACCCAAGAAATTCTATAGAATTCTGCAGAAATTTAGATTTCTGTAGATTGATAGTAAGGCCCGAACTTTCCAATCTGTCTAACACTATATCTAAGTACTTCAAGTATTCATGTGGATTTTTCCCCATGATTAAGATGTCATCAGCATAAGTTATCACGTTGCTACGTAAATCTTGACCTAGAACTTTGTTCAAGCAGGATGCTAACGCCGCACTACCATTGATAAGCCCAAAGACTACACGATTGTATTCGTATAAGTGACCTTCAAAACTAAATGCTGTGTACGGTTTCGAATCTCCATGTAATTCGACCTGATTATACGCCATCACTAGATCTAAATTTCCGAATACAGTGTTCCCTTGTAAAGAAGCTAGTATTTCTTCCACTGGAGGATACCTCACTTGTTCCAGGTCAATGTGACTATTCGTGCGTCTCAAATCTAATACCACACGTAGAGAACCATTTTTCTTTGGAACGACATGTAATGGATTAAGGTGGACGCTTCGTGAAGGCCTAATGATCCCATCTCTTAACATATCTGTAATTTGCTGACGTACATTCTCCCTGTATCTATATGGAATTATATAGGGCTTGGTTACTATGGGTTTGTCTGTTTTAACTTTAAAAGAATAAACAAAATCCTTGCAACGCCCAGGACGTTCTGAAAAGACATTTCTATGCTTATATAAGATATCCTTAAAGTCAGCTTTTACTGTATTATCAGCAAAATCAAGGCTGCTTTCGAGTGATTTAACACGCTCAGAAAACAATACATCGTCCTTTAAATCCACCAAATTTTGCGTGTCTTCCATTCGTTGATCATTTAATTTACCACTTTCTGCACTAACAGAAACATTATTCACTACAGGAGAAATATCATTATATTGACAAGCAAGATTATCTAATTTTGGAAGCAGTTTCTGAACGATTTCCTGAGGTATACCCGGTATAGTCAACGTTTGGTTTTTAAAATCAAGCATGACACGTAATTGAGATAATAAATCTAAACCCATAATTAATTTCTCGTTAAGTTCCTTTATTACCAGAATAGGGATTGATATTTCAAAATCTTGAATAGTTATGGTCACACGAGTGATTCCAGCTACTCTCTTTTTATGTTTACCGGTAAAATCAACTATAATAAGGTTCTCAGCCTTTTGTAATTTAGGATTCGAATAATTACTAGTAATTGCTTTCCACAATGAATACGATAATAATGAGGCATTTGCTCCTGTGTCAAGTAAAGCTTCAGTACTTAACCCATTGACTTTAATAGGTATTTTAGCTGTACTATAAGATTTTAAAAATACAAAATTTTCTTCAATATTAAAACCATCATTGACAGTATCATCTTCAAACCAACAACGATTTACAACAGGTATAAATTGATACTGACATCTATTAATTGCTATTTCTGAATAATTATTTACAGAGACGTCATGTGAAAGATCATTTTCATCATTAACATGAACATGTAAATTGGAAGATAAATGTTCATAAGAATTATCGCTTAAATTTTTAGATAAATGTTCATGAGAATCTACAGCTGATATGGGTTTAACCCCTACCACATCAGCCGCAATTAGTTTAAATTCATACTCGTGTATGGTTCTAATAAAGTACACTGTACAGCACAATCATGATTATGTCCCGTATTATTGTTCTGTACAGAAATTACTTCAATACCTGGATCTTGATGCGAAGTGCCATCTCTTGTTCTCCCATTACGTCTATCCACGTAGTTCGCTGTATTCCTGGAATTTCGCCATACATTCCGTCTATTTTTAAACCTATTTTGATTATATGGTCTAACATATGGATTGTTACGATTAATTAGGTTAGGCGGATTCCCTACATAACTTTGCCTATTTTGCTCATTTTGATTGCTAGAGTATACTCGGCTTAGGTTATGTTCCTTATTATTCACACTTCGGATATTTAAATTCCGAACAGGCACCAAATGATCTGAATTATTCTTATTTTTACCCATTCCTGCTTGTTGATTCATAGCATGGTATTGAGTTTCATAGCATTGGACAAGCATTAATAAATGGTTGAAACTCATACACTGTGTGGAAAATAAGATCTGTTGTAACTTAAATGGAAGCAAATTTCGAATCGATGCTATTATTCTCGATTCCGATTGCAATGGATTAACGACCTTTAATTCGTTGTACGTATTTACAACAAACTCTACAACAGATTTATGCAATCGAGGATTGAAATGTTGATTTCTAATGGTGGCATCTCTATTTGCCAGCAAAAAGTCATTTTCATAATTTGCGATCAATGCCGCTTTGAATTCTTCATATGTACTGATGTGATCACGTACTGCTTTAAACCATAATGAACAAGGTGGGAGTAATACATGAGGGATTAATTTCATATATTGTGATCTATCTATACACATAATATTGCACTCGTCCTGGAATTTTTCTAAGAAAGAAGTAGCATTCTCGTTACACTTACCACTGAATTTGCTCATAGCTCGTATTTCACTCATCTTAACACTTAATTTTACCTTCCTTTTATCATTCCGTGTACTTATTGGGTGATAGTTCCTATCCATAACGTGATGTGTCGTTACACCATCTATGTTTCGCCCATCTGTACCCTTCGGATGTATTTCTTCCAATATAATATCCTCATCAGACACCGGCGAATGTGAGTTCATCTCTGGTGAGTGGGGAAACTCCAAGCGATCACTACACATGTTATTGTGGTATGTGTTGTCTTTAACCTGTAGCATTCTAATTTCTTCCTGTAACGTAGCTATCAATTGCGTATTCGCACGTATGTTGTTTGCATTATTGATGACCTGAATCTTTTGTTGTTGAACAGAAGATTCTGTTACTTCTAAATCCTTTTTCACATCACTGATTTCTTGTCTCAGGTGATTGTGATTACCCTGGCATTCCTCCGATATTCCTTTTAACTTTTCCTCAAACTGCGAGGTGATATCGCTCATCGTCTGGATAATTAATTGTTTCGTTTCATCCGACTTCTGTTCCATTCGTCTGCTTAATTCCTCGTATTGCTTGTTGGATTTTTCGGAGTTCTGTTCCACCGTCTGCTTTAACTCGGTAGACGTCTGCTTCAATTCTTCGTATTGCTTGTTAGATTCATCAGACTTCTGTTCTATTCGTCTACTTAATTCTTCAGAGTTATGCTTCATCGTCTGCTTTAACTCGGTAGACATTTGAATCAATTGCCGCTGTAAGACTAGCAAGATTCGGTCTTCTGATGTCAATCCTGGTGTTACATTAGGTTCACCGTTGTCACTATTAGTGGATTCTTTCTCCATTGTTTCAGTGTCCATTCTTCTTATAATTAATCTACCACTTCTCAATATGGTGAAATTTGTACTCATTAACTTTATGACAAAAGTAAATTCAACCTTACTCTGCTTCGGGATATGAATTTACAGCAAATCCCGGGTTTCGGCACCAAAATTTTTATAACGACTCACCAAGGGTAGTCGTCAACCTGGTTTGTCTAAGTAAGATATACAAATCTTAAGTGGTAGTATTTGTTTGCACGTAGAAATTATCTATAATAATTATATACTATCATTCTCACCTTTTCTATCAGAATAATAACGTCGATGAACGTTGCTAAAATGGTTTATTAGTTGATATATTTTACAATATATTTTCCTTCAAACTGTCAAGCACACAAACTTGCTGACTAGGTATCCATAAACATTTACATAGCAACCACTATCCCATAATAATAATTTTACATATCTTAAAAACATTCTTCTTTTGTTATTATTAAATTAACATTCTATTAAGTATAGTGCACATGTATGAGCACTTTCTGCCCACGGTACAGGTAATAATTACTCTATCCAAGTATTTTGTTATAAATGTCAAGTACGAATATAAGATGACAACATCACAAATCACACGTTATCTTGGAGATACTATTGAAAATGTTTCGTTAAGTTCATGTTCCCTAACAGGTGTCGATGCTCTCTCTGGCATTGCGGCAAATAATACTTTTCTTGTTTGAGAGTATTTGAAGAATATTTTCCTTTGTGTAAAAGATACTAACACTCTCACACGTTGACTCCTACATGGTGAGTGAGTGATACTCTTCTGCGCTTCACATCGTTGCCAGTTAGCAGCGCAAGAATACACTAGCAAATTAAAATATAGTTCGTAGAAAACATTAAGTTTTGGCTTCATAATATTGCTAATTATATATAATGAATGGTTCATAGGTTAATAGAAATCACATTAAAAACACTGATCGTTCCAATAAGTTGTGCGATTGACAATTATTGATAGATTTTACATTGTCACGTAAAAATCTGTCTTCGTCATGAGGACTTGGTGCGTGGGCTTTGATCTCGAGAGTAGCAAAATTCCTCTTCCTAATATAGGCTGACGGGAGGAAGCAAGACTGTCTGGGAAAGTGAGGCACCTTTTGGGTGACAAATTCCTGCGCATTATTCTTCTCCAAGTATTAACTGGTTGCGTTTCATTTCCCAGAATTGATGTTGGAATAATACGAGGGTGGATTTAAAAATTCATTCCAATCCATATTGTTACAAATGGCGGAGAACGGAATGTCCACTGAATATACCACCGAAGTGGGCAAGAACCCTGGAATCCAAGTCTTCCTAATCACACTGCAACACAACAGCAATCATAGCACTCCATTGGTCCAAAGAGGGTTAATGTCATTTTAAGTTCGTTCACACTGAAGAAGAACAAATCGTAAGTTCACTAGGACACACATGGTCGCGACATTCGAAAAATAATGAACGCGAGGGTCATTTACGATAACGCGAGGGCCATTTCGTAAATGTCTTTCAAGTCATTTTTAAAAAATCTTGCTTTGGAATGTAAACACAAATATAACTTCAATGTATGAATTTAAATCAATAGTTATTTGTAATTCAAAATAGTATTCAGCATTGTACTTCATAATGTCTTTCAAAATTTCAAACCAAGTTATACAAATACATTAATATATTCAATGTAATACAGTATTCAATAAAATATTACATTTGGTAAGGTATCGTATTTAATGAGGTATTGTATTCAATGCCATATTTAAGAATGCACAACAAAATATGAATAGTACAAACTAATTATATACCAATAAATTTAAAATGGTAAAATTAATTTAAGATTCTGCAATAATACTTCTTAATTCTAAAATAAAACACACAATATCATCAAATAATTTAACTTATTATGATTTTGTTTTTCATGAAAATAAAATATTCCTTACTGCTAAATGCATAAAATTTTATTATATTTAAAACATCAACATTATTCATTAAATTCAAATGTGTACTTTCATTGACATATCGACACAAACCATTCACTAAGAATAACTAACTAAACTAACTAACTAACTCTATGGCCTATGGAACCCGGAGGTTCAGTGCCGCGTTCACAAAAGCTCTCCACTGACTTCTATCCTTAGCTAATTGCATCCAGTTTCTACTTTGTATTCCTATCTCTGCGAGATCCATCTTAATATTGTCCTCCCATCTGCGCCTAGGTCTTCCTAATGGTCGTTTTCCTATGGGTCTACCAGTAAAGACTTTGAAAGCGTTTCTACTTTCTTCCATTCTAGCTACATGACCTGCCCACCTAAGCCTCCTAGACTTGACGACCCTAACAATGTTGGGTAAACCGTATAAACTATGTAGTTCCTCGTTATGAAGCTTCCGCCATTCTCCATTCTCGTTCCTCTTGGGTCCGAATATTCTTCTCAGGATCCTGTTCTCAAATACTTTCAGTCTATGTTCTTCCCTCAGAGTAAGCGACCATGTTTCACAACCATACAGAACAACAGGCATGATTATCGTTTTATATATTTTAAGCTTCAAATTCCTCGACAGAATTCGCGACGACAAGAGATTTTGAACCGAATAGTAACACGAATTCCCTGTTTTTAGTCGATATTTAATTTCTTCGTGAATATGATTTTCGTCTGTTAATATTGATCCTAAATATTTGAAAGTATCCACTTTATCAAAAGCATTATTTAATATTTTAACGCCTCCACAATTTGCCGTATTACGGTCCCGACGCACTTCCATGTATTTAGTTTTCTCTGCATTTACTTCTAAACCCATGTCCCTGCAAGCGTTTAATAAGATCTCTGCATTTATTTCTACTGTTCTCCTATCATCCCCTATTAAATTTACATCATCAGCATATGCCATAACCTGGTGAATGCCGTTCAACTCTAGGCCTTGGTTGCTATCTTTGATTTTCCTTATGGCGTATTCCAGCACAAAGTTAAATAATAATGGCGACAACGCATCTCCTTGTTTCAGGCCATTTTCGACGTGGAAGCTCGTGGACAAAAATTTTCCTACCCGGACTTTACTTTGGGATTCACTTAAACATATCTTAATTAATCTAATTAGCTTTCTCGGTATTCCAAGTTCTGTAAGAACGTTGTATAATGTTTCTCTCCTAACCGAGTCGTAAGCCTTTCTAAAATCAATAAATAGTTGATGTACCGGGGTATTGTATTCCCACTTCTTTTCGAGTATTTGGCGAATGGTAAATATTTGGTCGATAGTTGATCGATTTCGTCTAAATCCTCACTGATAATCTCCAATAATTTCATCTGCGTATGGGGTCAATCTTGCTAACAGAATATTTGAAAGGATTTTATAGGATGTTGACAGAAGAGAAATGCCTCGATAATTATTACAGTCAGTTTTGTCGCCTTTCTTGTGAATTGGAACAATGATTGATTCTTTCCACTCTTGTGGCAATTCTTCCTTGTTCCAGATAAGGAGAATGAGTTTGAGTATATTGTTCCACAATTTTTCGCCTCCAGCTAAAATTAACTCAGCCGGAATTTCATCTACACCCGGAGATTTGTGTTTCTTCAATTTCATTATAGCGGCTTCCACTTCTATTCTATTGGGTTCTGGAATATACGGTTCTGCGGTGTGTATCTTCTTTTCTCCACGCACATTAGTTTTTGGCTGCGTGTTCAGCAAATCGTCAAAGAAATCTTTCCATCTATTTAAGAGGCTATCCGTATCGGTGAGAACTGTTCCGTCAGATTTCTTTAATATATAAGCACGAGGTTGATAGCCTTTCTTAAATTCGCTGATCCCCTTATACATGTCCCGAATATTTTTATTTTTACTATTATCTTCAAGTTCCTTAATTTTAGCTTTCAAAAAATCCCGTTTCTTTGTTCTAAAAGTTTTGGAAGTTTCCCGCCTGATATCTGCGAAATTTTGTGTAGTTGTTTCATTCGGATTTTGTAGCCACCGTAATTTTGCCTGTTTTCTCTTCTCTGCTAGTTTAATGCATTCTTGGTCGAACCATGGTTTGTTCCTACGTATTTCCGCGTGTCCCAATTTTTCTATTGCTGAACTTTTAATGCTATCTCTAATTTCAATCCAAGTATCCTCAACACTAATGCACTCCGAGTCTTCTAAAACCGCGAATCTATTCGAAACTTCAGTCTGGTATTCCTCTCTTACCTGGCTCTCTTCTAATTTCTTTAAATTAAATCTCTCCGTTTTCGGACATTGAATATTACCTTTATTCAACGATAATCTTTCCCGTATTATCGCTACTACCAGGTAGTGATCAGTGTCACAATCAGCCCCTCTAAACGACCGGACGTCAATTATGCTAGATTGTCTTCTTCTATCTACTAAAACGTGATCAATTTGATTATGTGTTTTTCCGTCTGGTGATGTCCAAGTGTATTTATGAACGTCGCGATGTGGGAATTTTGTACTCTTCACGATTAGGTTTTTGGATGTTGCAAAGTTCACGAGTCTAACACCGTTGTCATTACTTTCCTTATGCAAACTTTCGTTCCCTATAATCGGTTTGAAAATATCCTCTCGTCCTACCTTCGCATTGAAATCCCCTAATAGAATCTTCATATGGTATCGCGGGAGTTGGTCAAATATCCGTTCCACTTCTTCGTAAAAACTATCTTTTATATCGTCACCCTTATCTTCAGTTGGAGCATGTACATTTAAAACAATAATATCACACCACCGTCCCTTAAGAGTAATAAAAGAAAATCTGTCAGTAACAAATTCAACCCGTTTAATTGCTGGTAATATTCGTTTGTGAACGAAAAACCCTGTTCCTAACTGGTGATTTTTATTTCCTTCCCCGTAAAAGATATTCACTAAGAATATTCGAAGTAATTCAACACAACTAAAACAAATGATATAGTGCACGCAATTGTTTCACATTTTATTAAGATCACATATTAAAAGTACATGTGTAAATATAACACTAAAAATATTTCATTTACTTAAAAATGAAATAAACTGGGCGTATGCGAGCTCGTGACGCTCGAAGTATATAAAAATATACTGCCTGCATTAAATTTGCAAGACCCTACCCCAATTATTAGTTAATATATTTCCATCCCCGAAGCAAAGTGAAAAAATAGAATGTTTGGTTAAAATTCAAAAATAATATAGAGAGGACTAATAAGAAAATTCCCTACTCCGGGCATTACATAATATGAATACCCATAATATTGGAGAGACCTTTGCTTCAATATTTTCAAGTTCTACTTGAAATATTTTCGTATTTAACGAAAAGATTAATACAAAGTGAATGCAACAATAGTTGCTAATAATTATCACATACACAACTTACTTGGTACTCATTTATAGTAGGATGTCTCATTGTATATTCTTTTCAACTGAACAACGCGCCATGATGGTGGGTACATGTGTAAAACACTACTACAATAACTTACCACACCAAACTTCAAGTATCCTCAGCTGATTAGTAATTCCAGAGGCATACTGGATAGTTAAAACAAATAACTTGACATAACACATCGTAAGTATACATTACTATTAATTGACGCTTGGTTCTTATTTAGAAATTAAGAAATTTAACTTGTTGATTTAAAATATGATCATTCAGGTTTATTACCGAATGGTTTCTCACCAGAATATTTAAATTTGTGATTCAAACTATTTTTAATTTTGTAAAATTGAAACACTGTGATGGAATATTCTATATAAATTTTCCACATCTTCACAATTTTAATTTATTTCATTTCACTATATTTGAAAATTTTCATTGCGCAAATTCACTCTTGCACTTGGAAAAGAAACACTATAATTTCTATCATTCAAAAACTAAATTTCGTTGTGAATGCATTAACGAAAAAATATGCTATTACAAGTAATTTCGTACCACGTATATTTCAAATATCAAAATTTTGAAAATGGTCTCTCTCATTCAACATTTTGAATATCTTATGAGGTGCAACAATATATGAAACGAAAAAACTAATATTCAAAATTTTTCCTGAATCTGTCGGCTATAGCCATTCACATGATACGTACAATAAAATATTATTAATTTTGTTTAAACATTCAAAATTTTCCGAAATACTAACAGCAATAAATTTCGTACAAAAATTTCTGCAATGTAACCAAGATTTATTTTTCATTGCGAGGTCAAAAATATGGAAAATGGGCAATCCGGCTATGTAATAATGTCGTTTACCCAATTCCTTTTCGTATTGGATTTAGTACAACATCGTAGAGTAAAATTCTCATGCATTCAAAAATTTTGTGTTTAACTTCCATACTGGGCATCCATTGGATTTTGTTAGTACAAGAACGTAATGTTCTGTAAGCACTAGATATTTGTGCTACCTTACAGTAAGAATTAGCAGTTACCTTACAAATGGTTTGTACAATCGGAACATTTACTATTTGAGTGTCATTGCAAATGTTGGCAGCGAAGAATTTACACCTTCTACGTAAGCGTAATACCTTACTTAATTTACGCACATCTTTGCAAAGTTTAAGGTTATTTTTCATTTTCGCACGGTGTAAAAATCTTTGCTTACCTTTTTTGCTTTCCAAACAAAAATTTCTGTTTCTAAATTTCTCAATAACATTTCGAGTTGAATACAAAGTATTGGTTGGTGGATAGTCAATCTGAACGTTCTGACTTGGCTCAATACACTTTCCCTTACTTTTTCTGAATCTAAATTTCATGGATTTACAAATTGCACGATGTATGCCAAGCGCACATGGAATGGTTTCATTTCTACTAAAACATACAATTACAAGTGTACATACTGTACCTTCTAGCAACACTAAAGATATATTACCAATGGAAAAATAATGAAACTCATCAATCTGAACTGGTTGCTAAATGAATTTCACTCTAAGGTGATTTTCAATATGCCGTGTATACACCACAAAAAATACAGGACTTATAGACAAACATTTTTCATGAACAAGTAACATTGAGCCGGATGGGGGAAACAGCTGATCCACCCACTTCCTTTCACATAAGGGACAAGTGCAGACTTTATTTTCGTCTAAAATACTACAACAGTATCACCTTTTATTTCCCTAGTGGTGATTACGTTAACCACACTCGTACTACTGTTGGAGGCAACCCCCATGAAGTCAACCTGCACGGTGTTTGTATTTACACTGGCTAATTTATTACTTATTTCATTCCCCTGAGAAAATACATTATTACTCTGTAAAACAAATATGTTTTCCAGCTGGGTTGTAATGCTTTCTAATTGTACAGTTTTATTATCCAACAACTGAAACAATTCATTCCACCTAACAGTTTCACTTTCATTAATTTGAACAAAATGCGATTCCTGGACTTCAAATAACCTACCTTTTTAACAGGATTTGGATATAAATCAGTATCATCGGCAACATTTTCCAATTTCCTTTTACAATTTTTACCTCTAGCCTCAGAAGGACAACTATGACAAACATATGCTAACAGGTCCAAATGAAATTCATCTGCAAATTTAACCTTTTTCGGAATTTTCTTTTCCTTTTCGGTATGTAAACTGACATCCTTGCTATAGTATGTAAACTGACATAGTATGTAAACTGACATCCTTGCTACGTTTTTTGAGGATAGATTTGATACCACCGAGAGCATTTTTAGGAGGACTTTCAACATTACTTGAAAATAATTCTTTCTCCACTCCATTAAAAATACTATCATGGTCACTAAATGAACTGACATCATTAGAATACTTTTTCTGTAGCCGTTGAACTATTATTTCAATAACCTTATTCTTGACATTAACGTCATCAGATTGAAGTTTCAACTTTCTAGCTACATAGTTAAAATCTATATACTTGCCGCGAGCACACTTCTCTTTCAATTTTTGGTACTGGGCAGTTTTTCTAATACCACGTACGCGGAGATTAATTTCTTATTGGATATCTCTCCTATATTCACAATTAAAATTGAACACTTATTCACAAATTGCAAGTTTCGCTACTCTATTGAAAGTATGAGTTTCTACATTGAGACCTAAAACATTTTGAAACTATTGTAACGTTCCTCTTTGAGCGTTACATTTTATCAAAGAGATTATTTGGGGAAATGTTTAATCAGCTCTTAGTTAATGTTATTTCTTTCTATATATTCTCAATTTTGGACTCTCATGAAGGATTCAAGATGGTCGACAATTGGACTAGTGTGTGTAGTCGTAGTATGCTACTTTTCTTTGTATGTCTATGTTTTGCGTTGAGCGGCTTTTGAGAATAGCTCTGACTGTTTGAAATAATTTGGAATTTCGTGTTTCGTTTAAACAGAGAGAATACTTATAAACGTATGTATATAAACGTTTATTTATATATTTTTTATTTCCACCCAGTCATATATATTTTATTATTAAAGATGTCGTTTCCATACTACGCTCTGATGCGCAGTATGGAACGACCAATCAGGAGCGAGCGGGCTGCGGAGCGTGAACCCCCTTTTTGTTTTAGCTTCTTTGTAACGAAATATGGCGGAAGTTTAGAGGGAGGCAAAAATTTGTCCATGTCTTTGGACATAAATTTACTGCGAATTGTGCAGTAAGCGACTGTCCTTTCTATTATCAATGCCCTTTTAAGCATTGCTGTGGTTAAACAGTATGTTGGAGGAGTGAACATGTAGTGAATTATAAGGAATTCATCTAAACCTGCTCAGCGTGTGTGTGTCTGACGTATTACTGGGATTGGTGTAATACTCGTTAATCACTGCTGTGATGAGAGTTGAAGTTCAGTGATCCTTTTCAAGTTTTGTCTCTAGGACTACATTCAATCGTGTGTAGCCTCGTCCTTTGACGTAGTGATTCTGTGTCATCAAATTCCTTAATAAGGGACTCCGTCCTATGTCACTGGTTATTGGTCATACCTGCTTCTGTTGGATTTAAACGTTCCTGGATTGCGGTCGTTGTTGCAGCAGCTTTGCAGCGAACTTCTGTCTACCTGGTGAAAGTAGTGGTTAAATGTGCGTACTTGGCGTTAACTAAGGAGATATCACCCTTTGGTCAACCTGTGCCGAAGTTATGGTCATGACTGCTATATGGTGAGATGTTGGAGAAGTCGTCGGGACCGGTTGTCACCCTAGGACATTGTTCCACAATGTTTCTGCAGTGTTCCTACTCGTGGAGTGGGAATAAGGTTTGGTGAGCTTCGGTCACTGTTTCCAGGTAACTATGTTTACTATTCTTTATTCCGTCCTGTGAAGAAACTGATGTCGTCCAGGAAGTTGTGAAAGAAATTTGTCCACCGTTTATAAATTCGTTCAAGTCGCTTCTGATCACAATATCTAACGTCATATTATTACCTTCGTGTATTCATTTCATTGCTACAGATCGTTTATAAGCCAACAATAATATACATTAATTAAATTCTTGGTTCTTTAGTGTATTTACATATTATCTGCGTCAATTCACAATGTCTATAATATTGTCTAAAGTGAGTCTTGTCAGTAACATGTCCGAGTAAACGAAGGTGAGTCTCTATCCAGTAACTCGAATCATACGCCAGCGGGGTAGTCTAATATCAACACCGTTTCTTTCTTGCTTTGAATAAAATCAATTCCCAGAGTTGTCTAGGTGTATAATGTATTACTCGCTACCATCTAGCTCATGTTCGTCCAGTAGCGGGCATTCCGTATTGTTTAAATCCCTTAAGTACTTCGCCTGATAAAAATAAAGTTTGATTAGCGATGGCTAGCTCATGTCTGTTCAGTAGCGGGCATTCCGTATTGTCTATAATATCTATATATATATATATATATATATATATATATATATATATATATATATATATATATATAGTTCACAATCCCGTATTGTATTAAGTCGCCACACTACAAATTTGTGTCTTCATGTTATGTTTTAGCTATAATGCTGCTCACTAGTTCAGTGAGGCGTGCCTAGACGGTTGGTATACGATACCGCTCGTACTTCCCAGGAGTTGAGTCTAATTTCACTGGCTGGTCTTGTACTTCCCATAATGTTCCTACAGTGTGTATTGTTATTACCGCCGCTGTTGATTGTAAATTATGTTGAGGGAAATGCCCTCTTAACAGCTGGGTGCGGACGAAGTGGAGATGTTATGTATTTAGGGAGGAAGATCAATCGACACAGCCGTAGGTCTACTCTCTCTCTGCAAAGAGATGTTTACGAGCAGTAATGTAACTGGAAATTTCCTTTCTGCGAAGTAACCTACCGAGGATCTTGTGCTAATGTTAAATTGAGAAAATGTAAACAGCTCTCTCACTGTTATTAAGGGTACTGTTTAAACCTTGTTGTAACTCATTTTTGAGTTGTGTTGGCGTTAAAAGTTTGTGGAATCCTTTAAGATTGAATATAGATGATTTTTTTCCACAATTGAGTCTAGCTATCCATGATCATAAATGTTAATTAGAGTTTCAATATTATACGTTATTATCAGAAAGCTAATAAACAGAGTTGCAAGGTATGTGGTGTTGTTTTGAAATGATTTTTTTCTTCTTCCTTATTGTCGATGATGCCATTAGTGTGCAAGAGTCTAAAGTTAAACAGCGTTGTGCATACTGGTCTATAAACTATAGCGTAAGAAAGGAAATTTTATCGGCGACCCAAATTTTTTTTCTTTCCTCTTTCCTTTCCCCTGACGTCAGCTATGGATACAAGTAACGTAAAGCCTGACGTTTCAAGCTGGCGATAACAGCCAGAATTTAATTACGAAAAATATTACCTTTCACTCTTCTAAGCAAAATGGAACAGTACTATATTTATATTCATTTATTACGTTAGCGTAGTGTAACTCTATCTGTGTTCTTACTTTCATTAAATTCAATGCTAACATTTTGTACGTGGATTTATGAATTATATATTCTAAAATGAACACAAAAATATAAAAATGTAAGTAACACTACATGTGAAAGAATGCAAGGATATATTTCTTTCGCACAATATGAATTGCTAGATTTACATTTTAAATTACAGCGATTGTTTCGCATTCTTGTATGCATAAACTAGGACCTACCTGCCTTTGTACATCAATGTTTGGCTGGTTTAACAGCTCCTGAGAATTATTTTCAACCTTTTTGTGCGTTTCATACTTTTTGCATAATTCAACCACATCTGCTCTTAAATTCTCAAATTGTTTAGTCAACTCTTTCTGATTTGATTTTAATATTTGGTTAGTTGCAGCCAAGTCTGCGGATAACTTTTTCACCGCTTTGAGCAGTGTTTCCATTTCACTAAGCGTTGACATTGTAAAATATTATGCTTGAAAATACAACATGCAAATTACTAAACTGGCATTGAATACGAAACAGTGGAATTCAAAAATTCGCTTTCTCCCCACTAAAACATCTGTCCCTGTTCGGGTGCCAGATATAAGAGTAAGTTCCTGTCCGGCCGCCATTTTATAAGGGCATTGGGGTTCAATACTCGTTTGTTCCAGTTCGAGAAGACCAACTAATGATAATATTGTGATTCGAACCTTGGATCTCTTTTGGAGTCTTCCTCAAAACATCATTCATTTATAAAAGACTGATAGATCCAATAAGGAACTGACAACAAAACAAGTGTCTTCACCCCCCACGGTCCTAGGATTCGGGCGTTGTGCCAGATGAATAGTGAGAGACGAAAATAATGTTTGCCCTCTACTGCTTAGAAGTACCTTACCTGGTGACATACGTTTCAACTTGTACACATTTCCACCACTAATTGAAAAGCATAACTTATCAAACACATCTTGTTATCATTATTTACGCTTCTAGGAAAAATAACAAGAATTGTAAATTAACACTGTATTAATATTCACTTTCGTTAGATGAAATACATATGATTAAAACAATGCTAATATTTGCACATTATGATTAGCATTTCACTCGACAATAAACTGGCCCTTGTAAAAGATTTCGGGACGATATGTACACGCGCACGACAATTCCGGCGAACATACGGAATAAAATTCACTAGTGCACTGTTGAATAAAGATGAGTTTTGCGTCGTCTTCAATTCTAGAACGTTTTAGATTTCTTCCATGAGGTTCTTCATTTAAAATGTATAATGACTCACCAAGGGTAGTCGTCAACCTGGTTCGTCTAAGTAAGATATACAAATCTTAAGTGGTAGTATTTGTTTGCACGTAGAAATTATCTATAATAATTATATACTATCATTCTCACCTTTTCTATCAGAATAATAACGTCGATGAACGTTGCTAAAATGGTTTATTAGTTGATATATTTTATAATATATTTTCCTTCAAACTGTCAAGCACACAAACTTGCTGACTAGGTATCCATAAACATTTACATAGCAACCACTATCCCATAATAATAATTTTACATATCTTAAAAACATTCTTCTTTTGTTATTATTAAATTAACATTCTATTAAGTATAGTGCACATGTATGAGCACTTTCTGCCCACGGTACAGGTAATTATTACTCTATCCAAGTATTTTGTTATATAAAAATGTCGCCCGACAAATGGACTGAATATAAAAGTCATGAGTGAGCTTGGCTTTTATCTTCAAGAACCACTGGTCCGTTTACAATAGTGTTCTTAACTTACATATGTTCTTTATATTTTGATCACACCTCGTATATATCTTCATTACATTTCTCATATATATATAGATACATTTATAACAAATCTTAAGCTTCATCAATCATGAATTAAATTATAATCCTTCACGTTAATAAGAAAGAATTCAAATCATTGAAAACTTATCGTTAGTTAATGAAAATCAAAGAAAATTAAAGTGAACAAAAATCAAAATTTAAACATAACCTACGTTTGAATAACCAAAAAGGAAGAAAATAAGTCTATTTTTACATAAACAGAAGATACCCTTTTGGTATTATATATATATTTTTTTTTTAGTCTTCTTCATTCCTATTTATTTGAGCAAGAATGTCAGGCGCAACTAACTCTTTCACTAGATGCATCCATTTTTCCTTTGTATACTGAGTGGGTTTCCAAACCTTTAACTCATCTATATTACGAAGTCCAATTGACGTACCCGTTTTAGCGTTCAACAATTCGAAAACTTTAGGATTTATTTCCTTAAAACATAAATAAGGACCTGAGAAAATGTCGCAAAATTTATAAATCTTCTTTAACAACATATTACTTTGTGGATGTTGTTTAACAAAAACTAAGTCATTGACCTTGATCCGATATTTTCCTTCTTGCAAGGACTCTACTTGTGAATTACGTTTCAAAAATTTGTTATGTCTTCGAATTTTTACCATATTCACTAAACTGGAAGAATCTATAATTGTCGAATCTTCTAATTTGACATCAAAATGTTGTTCCACAGGGAAAATCAAATCAGAACCATTATGCACATTAGGAGGGCACACACCTAAAGTGTCTGATATAGAATGATTCAAAAGGTACGTAATTTGGTTGACATGCTTAATCCATTGGCATGTTTATCTTTACAAGTGTCGAAACAACATACCAAAATTGCGATGTACATTTTCTACTACAGAACTACTAGGATGGTACGGAGTTACAAAATGAATTTTAATGTTAGCCTTGTTCATGGCTTTGAGGAACACATCACTTTTGAATTGTGAACCGTTATCGCATAATATATGTTCGATAGGGCCACAATGTGGAATATATACATTCAGAATTTTATTTACGATAGCAGCGGAAGTTGCTCTACGCAAGGGATAGGCTACTACATATCGTGAAAAGATATCCATGGTTGTTAACAAATAAGTTTCTCCAGTAGCTGCTCTTGGTAAAGGTCCATATAAATCGATCGACAGAAATGAATGTGGTCTCTCAGGCGTTATTGAGAGCATTGGTTTTTGTATAGCTTGGTAATTATCTTTAATCCGCTTGCACTCAATGCAGTCATTGATATAATTTTTGATTTGAGCTCTCATTCCCTTCCAGTAAAAGGATTTATTAACCAAGGCACATACCTTTACATACCCAAAATGTCCGAAATCGTCATGGTAGGCCTTTAATATGCGTGCTGTTAACGTATGTGGAATGCAAATTTTGTTCCTAGATTTGAATATAAAATCTTTAATAAGTAAAATTCCATTAGATAATTTAAATCGGGAATTCCATTGTTTGGGACAATTACATCCCTCACCGCATGAAGATAAATGTTCCATGATTTGTTTATATTCATGATACTTCATTTGATGTTCTCGTAAATCTTCTATTGAAATGGTAGCTATTTCATCCTGTAAGATCTTAAATTCATTGATGGACAAGATATGTTGTTCTTCTCCAGGAAACAGACGTGATAAGGTATCTACGGGTCCATTATCTACCCCTTTAATGTGTTGTACTTCGAAATCATAAGCTTGAAGATCTAACGACCAGCGAAGTAATCTGTTATTATATCCCTGTACACTGTTAAGGTATCGCAATGAATTATGGTCGGTAAGTACTATGAAATGACATCCGCTAAGATATGGAGCAAATTTTTGTATTGCAAAACGTACAGCCAAAAGTTCGATTTCTGTCGTGGTGTATCCCTTTTCAGCTTTCTTTAAAGTACGGCTAGCGCAATGAATAACAGCCGGTTCCTGAATAGTTGGGTTAGGTTGCCAAAGTACTGCAGAAATCCCAAGTTGAGAACCGTCGCACTGAACATAGAAAGGAACGTCGTATCTGGGGTGGTTCAAATGGATATTTCGTTTTACGCACTGCTTCAACTTATTAAAACTGTGTTCTTGAATCGGACCCCATTGCCATGGTACTCCTTTCTTTATAATCGTAAATAAAGGCTGGGCTATCTCAGCGAATCGCGGGATGGCTTTGCGAAACCAATTGAAGAGCCCTAATACTTGTCGTGTCTGTTTCACATTTACTGGAGCAGGCAGATCTTCTATGGCTTGTACTTTAGATTGACTGAATTGTAAACCAGAGGCATCAATTTGGTACCCAAGAAATTCTATAGAATTCTGCAGAAATTTAGATTTCTGTAGATTGATAGTAAGGCCCGAACTTTCCAATCTGTCTAACACTATATCTAAGTACTTCAAGTATTCATGTGGATTTTTCCCCATGATTAAGATGTCATCAGCATAAGTTATCACGTTGCTACGTAAATCTTGACCTAGAACTTTGTTCAAGCAGGATGCTAACGCCGCACTACCATTGATAAGCCCAAAGACTACACGATTGTATTCGTATAAGTGACCTTCAAAACTAAATGCTGTGTACGGTTTCGAATCTTCATGTAATTTGACCTGATTATACGCCATCACTAGATCTAAATTTCCGAATACAGTGTTCCCTTGTAAAGAAGCTAGTATTTCTTCCACTGGAGGATACCTCACTTGTTCCAGGTCAATGTGACTATTCGTGCGTCTCAAATCTAATACCACACGTAGAGAACCATTTTTCTTTGGAACGACATGTAATGGATTAAGGTGGACGCTTCGTGAAGGCCTAATGATCCCATCTCTTAACATATCTGTAATTTGCTGACGTACATTCTCCCTGTATCTATATGGAATTATATAGGGCTTGGTTACTATGGGTTTGTCTGTTTTAACTTTAAAAGAATAAACAAAATCCTTGCAACGCCCAGGACGTTCTGAAAAGACATTTCTATGCTTATATAAGATATCCTTAAAGTCAGCTTTTACTCTATTATCAGCAAAATCAAGGCTGCTTTCGAGTGATTTAACACGCTCAGAAAACAATACATCGTCCTTTAAATCCACCAAATTTTGCGTGTCTTCCATTCGTTGATCATTTAATTTACCACTTTCTGCACTAACAGAAACATTATTCACTACAGGAGAAATATCATTATATTGAAGACAAGATTATCTAATTTTGGAAGCAGTTTCTGAACGATTTCCTGAGGTATACCCGGTATAGTCAACGTTTGGTTTTTAAAATCAAGCATGACACGTAATTGAGATAATAAATCTAAACCCATAATTAATTTCTCGTTAAGTTCCTTTATTACCAGAATAGGGATTGATATTTCAAAATCTTGAATAGTTATGGTCACACGAGTGATTCCAGCTACTCTCTTTTTATGTTTACCGGTAAAATCAACTATAATAAGGTTCTCAGCCTTTTGTAATTTAGGATTCGAATAATTACTAGTAATTGCTTTCCACAATGAATACGATAATAATGAGGCATTTGCTCCTGTGTCAAGTAAAGCTTCAGTACTTAACCCATTGACTTTAATAGGTATTTTAGCTGTACTATAAGATTTTAAAAATACAAAATTTTCTTCAATATTAAAACCATCATTGACAGTATCATCTTCAAACCAACAACGATTTACAACAAGTATAAATTGATACTGACATCTATTAATTGCTATTTCTGAATAATTATTTACAGAGACGTCATGTGAAAGATCATTTTCATCATTAATATGAACATGTAAATTGGAAGATAAATGTTCATAAGAATTATCGCTTAAATTTTTAGATAAATGTTCATGAGAATCTACAGCTGATATGGGTTTAACCCCTACCACATCAGCCGCAATTAGTTTAAATTCATACTCGTGTATGGTTCTAATAAAGTACACTGTACAGCACAATCATGATTATGTCCCGTATTATTGTTCTGTACAGAAATTACTTCAATACCTGGATCTTGATGCGAAGTGCCATCCCTTGTTCTCCCATTACGTCTATCCACGTAGTTCGCTGTATTCCTGGAATTTCGCCATACATTCCGTCTATTTTTAAACCTATTTTGATTATATGGTCTAACATATGGATTGTTACGATTAATTAGGTTAGGCGGATTCCCTACATAACTTTGCCTATTTTGCTCATTTTGATTGCTAGAGTATACTCGGCTTAGGTTATGTTCCCTATTATTCACACTTCGGATATTTAAATTCCGAACAGGCACCAAATGATCTGAATTATTCTTATTTTTACCCATTCCTGCTTGTTGATTCATAGCATGGTATTGAGTTTCATAGCATTGGACAAGCATTAATAAATGGTTGAAACTCATACACTGTGTGGAAAATAAGATCTGTTGTAACTTAAATGGAAGCAAATTTCGAATCGATGCTATTATTCTCGATTCCAATTGCAATGGATTAACGACCTTTAATTCGTTGTACGTATTTACAACAAACTCTACAACAGATTTATGCAATCGAGGATTGAAATGTTGATTTCTAATGGTGGCATCTCTATTTGCCAGCAAAAAGTCATTTTCATAATTTGCGATCAATGCCGCTTTGAATTCTTCATATGTACTGATGTGATCACGTACTGCTTTAAACCATAATGAACAAGGTGGGAGTAATACATGAGGGATTAATTTCATATATTGTGATCTATCTATACACATAATATTGCACTCGTCCTGGAATTTTTCTAAGAAAGAAGTAGCATTCTCGTTACACTTACCACTGAATTTGCTCATAGCTCGTATTTCACTCATCTTAACACTTAATTTTACCTTCCTTTTATCATTCCGTGTACTTATTGGGTGATAGTTCCTATCCATAACGTGATGTGGCGTTACACCATCTATGTTTCGCCCATCTGTACCCTTCGGATGTATTTCTTCCAATATAATATCCTCATCAGACACCGGCGAATGTGAGTTCATCTCTGGTGAGTGGGGAAACTCCAAGCGATCACTACACATGTTATTGTGGTATGTGTTGTCTTTAACCTGTAGCATTCTAATTTCTTCCTGTAACGTAGTTATCAATTGCGTATTCGCACGTATGTTGTTAGCATTATTGATGACCTGAATCTTTTGTTGTTGAACAGAAGATTCTGTTACTTCTAAATCCTTTTTTACATCACTGATTTCTTGTCTCAGGTGATTGTGATTACCCTGGCATTCCTCCGATATTCCTTTTAACTTTTCCTCAAACTGCGAGGTGATATCGCTCATCGTCTGGATAATTAATTGTTTCGTTTCATCCGACTTCTGTTCCATTCGTCTGCTTAATTCCTCGTATTGTTTGTTGCATTTTTCGGAGTTCTGTTCCATCGTCTGCTTTAACTCGGTAGACGTCTGCTTCAATTCTTCGTATTGCTAGTTAGATTCATCAGACTTCTGTTCTATTCGTCTACTTAATTCTTCAGAGTTATGCTTCATCGTCTGCTTTAACTCGGTAGACATTTGAATCAATTGCCGCTGTAAGACTAGCAAGATTCGGTCTTCTGATGTCAATGCTGGTGTTACATTAGGTTCACCGTTGTCACTATTAGTGGATTCTTTCTCCATTGTTTCAGTGTCCATTCTTCGTATAATTATTCTACCACTTCTCAATATGGTGAAATTTGTACTCATTAACTTTATGACAAAAGTAAATTCAACCTTACTCTGCTTCGGGATATGAATTTACAGCAAATCCCGGGTTTCGGCACCAAAATTTTTATAACGACTCACCAAGGGTAGTCGTCAACCTGGTTCGTCTAAGTAAGATATACAAATCTTAAGTGGTAGTATTTGTTTGCACGTAGAAATTATCTATAATAATTATATACTATCATTCTCACCTTTTCTATCAGAATAATAACGTCGATGAACGTTGCTAAAATGGTTTATTAGTTGATATATTTTACAATATATTTTCCTTCAAACTGTCAAGCACACAAACTTGCTGACTAGGTATCCATAAACATTTACATAGCAACCACTATCCCATAATAATAATTTTACATATCTTAAAAACATTCTTCTTTTGTTATTATTAAATTAACATTCTATTAAGTATAGTGCACATGTATGAGCACTTTCTGCCCACGGTACAGGTAATTATTACTCTATCCAAGTATTTTGTTATAAATGTCAAGTACGAATATCAGATGACAACATCACAATTCACACGTTATCTTGGAGATACTATTGAAAATGTTTCGTTAAGTTCATGTTCCCTAACAGGTGTCGATGCTCTCTCTGGCATTGCGGCAAATAATACTTATCTTGTTTGAGAGTATTTGAAGAATATTTTCCTTTGTGTAAAAGATACTAACACTCTCACACGTTGACTCCTACATGGTGAGTGAGTGATACTCTTCTGCGCTTCACATCGTTGCCAGTTAGCAGCGCAAGAATACACTAGCAAATTAAAATATAGTTCGTAGAAAACATTAAGTTTTGGCTTCATAATATTGCCAATTATATATAATGAATGGTTCATAGGTTAATAGAAATCACATTAAAAACACTGATCGTTCCAATAAGTTGTGCGATTGACAATTATTGATAGATTTTACATTGTCACGTAAAAATCTGTCTTCGTCATGAGGACTTGGTGCGTGGGCTTTGATCTCGAGAGTAGCAAAATTCCTCCTCCTAATATAGGCTGACGGGAGGAAGCAAGACTGTCTGGGAAAGTGAGGCACCTTTCGGGTGACAAATTCCTGAGCATTATTCTTCTCCAAGTATTAACTGGTTGCGTTTCATTTCCCAGAATTGATGTTGGAATAATACGAGGGTGGATTTAAAAATTCATTCCAATCCATATTGTTACAAATGGCGGAGAACGGAATGTCCACTGAATATTGTTACACAGTTGTGCCTCGAAGTCCTAAGCCGGACTCAAATTATAGGGCGAGACGCCCGCGCTTTTCAAATTG
The DNA here is from genome assembly GCF_964235325.1 of Thermobia domestica. Lineage (NCBI taxonomy): Eukaryota > Metazoa > Arthropoda > Insecta > Zygentoma > Lepismatidae > Thermobia > Thermobia domestica. The sequence goes on along the minus strand of NC_137460.1, from coordinate 266,945,837 downwards.
TGTGTGCAGTAAAGAAAAAGAGAGATAGGGAGAACGGAGTCAGGTGAGGTCCAGATTGAATTATCAACCTGATGCCTCATTGACACCAAACCACACGCATGTAATAGTGGTATGACCCTGGCTTTGATTTTACTCAGATCACAGAGCTGGGTCCTAGAGGCAATAGTTAGGGAATACCACGATAGCAATAAATATATGAAATCTATTATGTAGTTAGAACCAGGTATAAAACAAAAACTGTAAAAAGAAATGTAAAATAGGAATTTCAATCCCGGCGTGATAGAGAAAAATCATAGAAATACTAGAAGTCTTAACCACTATTGAGCATGCGCGTGAAGAAGTCTCTCCCATGCTCGGTGAGGCTCGTGACGTCGCCTTCGAGCTACGTCAGAAAAGGCAGAAATGCGTGGGACGTAACGCCTATATAAACGAGGCTTGTTTGCCACTCCGGTTGATTCTACGGACGGACGGCTAACAGTGAACTTCGCTCTGGTTAGGGACGGTCTTCAGAAAAATCAGGTATGTGCTAAGTTTTTCTAAGTTCCCCCTCCACACGGGAAGAGCACTTTGAGATTGTTTAGTGATCAATATGAGTTTTATTTTCAAGTCCCATCAATCTGAGACCACATTCCCTCTTCGAGACTTAACATTTCTTCCTTTCGGGCCAATGCAAGTTGCGATGTACAAAGTTCACACTTTACTATTTTCAATAACTCGCGGTTTAGCATAAAAACCTTCTAGCACCCATTGAGTATTATAGGGTTGTGCTCCCACTTGAATAATGTAGAAAAACTTCCAAGTTGTAACTCCAAGTAACCGATTTTGTTAAATTGATCTGTATTCTTATTTTATTTTTTTAATAAAAAGTAAAGTGAAATGGTCTCTTTGATTCAGTCAAGCTATCCCACCTAGTTAGATTCAACTCACAGTCTTCAAGTGTTACCTGGGTTTCGATTTCCAGTACCAAGCTCTACCACTGTTAGTGCACTTTCTCATCATCTTCGAACCGGTAGGCTAAAGACGTTTTCAAAACCGAGGCTATTAGGGAGTTGGACTCCGAACCAACTTCGTCGTACTGGGTGGAGAGTGAAGAAGTGATCTCAATTACGATTTCACAAAGGAAAGTGTACACAATTGCTACGCCAATCCCAGAACAAAACATCATACATAACATTTTATGGTGTTCGGTGTTCGCCGGGTAACCAACTGTGTGTTCTTGAATCACTAAACAAGTCTCTGGTGCTCATTCACTTTATAGGGGAACCAACTATCTCAGTTGTCCAAAAACGCGATTTTAGCAAATCGGGAGTGATTTTTTTTTTACCGAAGAGCTTTCAGTAGATAAAAGTGAAAAGTGTACGCGAAGTTTTTCTTTTGACTAGTCAACTGGTGAATCGATACTATGTAAAGTCAGTAAAGTTCAGTGGCGTACTTAGCCTAGGCGGTGTTCAGCCTATGACTCTGATATACAAATATAATTTTTTCTGCTCTAAATAGTGCGTTTCACAAGTAGTAAAGTGGCGACGAAAAATTTTTTATTCTCAACTTCTCTCGCTTTAAGTTGTTATAAGTCAGCGGAATAGCTGCTAGGTTCCGCAGAACAAGACTCAGTTCACCTCACGACGTTGTTTGTGTAGTAAGGGAAATGGAAAATCGGGACGCGAGTGTTAATACAGAATTCAGCTCTTGTCTCATGTACTTGCAAAACCCTAAGTCTGCTTATGCTTCCGCTCGCTTTGGTGGGGTCACAGTCAGTTTTATCTCTGGTCAACAGAACCTCCCGTTTTACGGGATGAAAGTTCGACTAGTTTGTCCGGCGATAAGTGGCTAATACCTTTACCACTTATTTGGGGAGGATCACAGGCAGTTTATCTCTAAGACAGCAGAACCGCCCGTATTACGGGATGAAAGTTCGACTAGTCTGTCCGGCGATAAGTGTCTAAAATCCTTTCCCATGCAAAGCTTGGGGGTCACAGGTATCTTATTCTCTAGGTCCAGCAGGGCCCCTCTGTAATAGGGGTGCAAGCCCGAGGGCTGCCTGGGAATAACTGCCTAAAACTCACCTTTATGCAAATGCAATACCTAAAATCAAAATGCAGGTACATGAACCAATGGTTGGATGATCGAAGTCCCCCTTGTGAATTTAAAAAAAAAATAGTTTAAAACAATGATGTTTTGTGCTTTAAAAAAAAACAAGTTAGAGAATAGAAGTAAAAAGTAAACTTCTCATAAGTGAACAAATATTTATTATCTGTTATAAACAGCTGTCTAGTCACTTTCCGTTTCCCGTTCTAAAAAGTAAAGCAAAATTTATAAAGAAAGGGAAGTTGAGTATTCAAGTTCAAAGGAAGTTAAATGAAGATATTGAAATAATAATAAGTCTCATAATACGTACAATTTGACGTAGTATTTCCGAGGGAAGTAGCTATCAGTGATTAAATTCTTACTATATCAGAGGAAATAGGTTGATTACCCACTGCCCTGGTTTAAGAGGCCACTGACTTGTGAAAAACAGATTTATTGTCAAAATGAGTTTCGCGCAGAAAATAAAAGAAAAGCTATTAGATTTAGGGCAATCTCATTGTCCTAAGACGCCCACGGGCAAGCACCGTTATATTTTAGATCGGTGGAATAATTACTATTGTATTGAGTGCAATAAAATAAAAGTACACGGGCATTCTCCTCCTGAATTTGGCCGTTGGAAAAAGAATCCATTACCGAGATACTTGGATACCTGGAGTCAGCCCAGATATCGTGAACCAACGACCGCTAGTCCTCATACTCCAGATGCCCCGGCGAGTGGCTGCGATCTAACGCCGCTGGCCGCGTCTAGCCCTATCCCGACTAGAAATGATATAGAAATACAAAGTGCTGGTTCAAGTGAAAAACCAATGCCAGCTCCTAGGACGATATATGTAAATTCAGATACGGACGAGACCCCACCGGGGGTAGATCCGAAAACTCTAGTGAATGATGTAAATTTAAAAGATGAACTAGAGATAGCCGAACTAATAACTGCAGGTCAGGAATGGCCTCAGGCAACAATTGAGATAGAAACAACAGCAGGTGTACTACCTGATGTCCCCTCGAACCAAAGTCCTTTAGATAATAATAAGTTAGCTGATAAGGAAAATAGAATAAGTGACTTAGTGTTAAGTTCAGAAAATAAAGATATTGGTATATCTAAAGGACCGGATAGCCCAGTAGCGCTATATTTCCCCATAAAATACGAACTGTCCGATCCTAGAACGCCGTTAGAAATGCAAAGACCCACCTTTCAATCTTTTTATGCTGGTAGTAGTGATGAAACGGTTTATGCAGAGATCGGTCCTAGAGCTATGTATGCTAACTTAGATACTGAATCACGAACCTCAGAGAGTAAAGAGCCAATCTACGAAAATATTGGTTTCGAACCCAAGGCATTCACGAATAAAGAGCCAATTTATGCAAATATCGGAACCGAACCAAGGGAAACGAAAATTGAGAACCCTGACGAGAATAATGAAAATGAATTGCGCTCTTTGTCACAATTTAACGATGAAGCGTTAATAGACCAGATTAAGCATTCATTACAAACAGAACTGTCCCCGGCAGTAGGAAACTTAATTCGACCCTTAACTAGACAACTACGAAACAAGAAAGTACAGGTCACAGTTGTTCGTCGCCAAGGTGACGAAGAAGAGAAATTAGGTATTTTATTTCAAGCGGACCCCTCAGCCCCCTTTGAAGATTTATTACCTGAGGAAAATGTAGTTGGAAATTTTGATATGGAAATACAGACCGACGTTTTTCAAAAGAAAGATGTTAGCGTTCAGACCGAATATAAGTTTCCTAAAATGATCCGAATTGATACAGACCGTGAACTTAAGGTTCTTCGGACAACTGCTACTCAAACCAACCCTGTCATGTTCGAAGAGAGCCTTACCCTCCAAGAGAAACTGCAATATTTGGACAGTATAGATAACATACTCAGTGTAGTTAGTAAAGTTAGGTGGTCAAACGGAGATGTTAGTAGTGCCGACTCAGATGGAGGTGAGTCGTTGAAAGACGATTGGTTAGGTTACGAACTAGAGAAATTACAAAACGACGAAATAGCGAAATTACAAGACGACAACCCGGAGTCTTCTCCTGCGTCATCCCTGGAGGATGAGTCAAAACCTTCGTGGAACTCCGAAGAAGAACTCCGATATGACCATTGGGATCCTCCCACGGTCTCTACTCCCCGAGTAACGAACCAAGACCCTCCCAAAGAGGACGCTGACCAGAGAAATGACCTCGTCGCCCCTGCTCCAGTTGAGAGGAGGTTAGGCGAAGAGACGAAAAGTGATGATGCTTTTCCCTCAGTTTGCTCTGACCACCAGAAGCAAATTGAGAAAGAAGAAAAAGAAAGTAACGATTTCTGGTCTGAAAGTAGAATAAACGAAAACATTGGTAAAATCTTTGATTACGCGGAATTTGGTGCCTCGGTAATTTGTTTAGATGAAGTAGCAAATAGAGACGATCTCTCAACCTCTCCAACCCAAAGTGACTCTAACAAACAAACTGATAGTGTTAAGAATATTGGTTTACAACCTTCAGCTAGTGCTAGTTCTAAATTTAGCTCCAATAATGAACCTAGTGAATCACCTGCGACTAAAGAAATGAAAAAGTACCAACAAGAGGAAAAGTTAAATCCATTACAGATAGTGTTGGTTTCGCCATCTAGTAGCGTAGTCACACTCATGGCCCCCATGGAGAAATTAGAGTTTAGCGAAGGGGAAAAGACAGAAAAATCAGCATTCAGCGAACAAGATAGATCTTATACCTCAGAATTTAGCCCAGAACAAACCTCTGAGTTTGAAAATAGAAGCGTAACTGATACCGACTATAGGTCCGTTTCTGAAAATTTCAACACCTCGGTTTCGTTAGACAGGTCCTTAGATCTGAAAGATGAGCCCGTCTCACACTCATCCAGTGAAGATAAGACCTCTAATAAGCAAAAATCAAATTTTTCGTCCTTTTTAAAAGTAGATCCTGAGGATAAGCCTCGCATAAATTTAAAATCTGAGCAAGAAATTAAAACTAGTCCGGTTACCGAGCCATCTATACCATATAGTTTTGAGAAACCTAAGTTTACGGATACAGTAGTAACAGGCAAAGTTAGCAACCCTCCTCCCGAGGGTGACAATCAAAATTCTACTATTGGTGCTAAACCACAAGCCTTTAAGATTTATCCAAATGTTGAAATTCCCTCCTTTTCTGGTAATAGACATGAGTGTGTGGAACTTTTCCTGCAAGAATATGAATTAGTGGCTAGCATATATGAATGGTCAACCCTAGAGATAGGAAATTACCTTCCTTACTGTCTGAAAGGGGAAGCTTTCTCCTTCTATTTAGTAGACCTAGCAAACCTTTCACCTTTAAACTATAACGAGATGAAGGAAAAACTTAAAAAGGCCTTCCCTAGTATTGAGTATACTGCAAAATTAGAATACGACGTTGATACAAGAAAACAACAACCCAATGAAAGTACTTTAGCGTTCATTTATAAGTTAATAAAGGATTTGAAATTCTTGCGAGGTTGGGTTAGTGAAAGTGAATTGATGAGTAAACTTAGAATGAGTTTGTTGCCGGACATCCTAAATAAGCTGATGCTTGAAGTGGATGATTGCGATAATCTCGAACAGTGCCTACCATATCTTAGAAAATTTCACACGGCAGAAAGATTAGTTAGTCAGAGAATTAGCCATGACGTATTATGGGAAAATGACCGCTCGGACTGGTCATGCATTAAAGAACAACACCAACCAGGATTTGTACAGATTAGTTCTTGTTACACAGACGAAGTAGTAGCAGAACCGGGTTACAAAACGTATAGGAACAATCACCAAAATACCTATGGCCTTGGCCATGGGCAGGCGCAGCTTTGTACAGTCAAGATAAAAATAGGAGACCGCTGGGCGCAAGCTCTTATCGATTCTGGCTCTGAAATTTCGATAGCTTCAAAAACCCTCTTACCTCCAAAATTTCCACTAACGGAAAGACTGAAGGGTTATGTGAAGCTTCGTGGCGTAGGAGCTCAGCCCACAGATTACATTCCTGTGGTGAGAATAGCGTGTTGTTTCAAGGATCACTTGAAAACAACCAAACGAAGATTTCTAGACGTAGCTATAGTTGACCCACAGTTTTGCGCCTATGACGTTATTTTGGGGATAGATTTTTTGCACAAGTATGTCACAACCATTCATTCCAAATATATGGAACTAGCAGATAAAGACGGGAATCATGTCGAAGATCTCTGGTTTACAATCCCAAAAAGTACATATGGGAATCGTCACGGTGTGATTCATACCTTAGATTTAAAACATGTTAAACGTTACCCACCATCAGTAGGAAAAAGATCGTTTAGCGATTCCCACCCAATACAGAACGATAATACTAGACAAACGGCTTTCTCTATCCCCCCTCATAGAAACAAACCAATTTATAGGAAACGGAACCTCTCATATAAGAGGAAGGATCCGTCTCCAGAATTGGTCACCGGAAATCACATAAATCCTGTTGTTAGCGTACCTGATAAGAGACAAAAACTTCATACTGAAGAAATTACGTCCCGCGTATTCGTGTGTTCCAGGGAAACTACAAAATTTCCCTCGGAGCCTACGAATAAAACAAATGGAAAAGTCAATAGATGTAGAGAGGCCAGACGTAAACGAACTAAGAAAAGCAAGGTGTCTTCCAGTGCTCCTGAGCTGGAACTTGCTAATTCGCCTGACTTAGAGAAAGAGGAAAAGAACCCATCCAACTTTGACCCTCAGCCAGGCACTAGTGGAACTTCTGCAGCTAGTCCTACAGAAAGTTCGGATACAGAGATGATTCCTAGAAAGAAAGAGAATGCGTCTTATGCGACAAGATATAATAAAAAGAACCAACACTCTGTAAAGCCACCCCTGGCCTCCCAGGCGCCTCATGAGCCTGTAGAGGAAAAATCAAACAGTGGACCGTTAGAAACATTAGAAAAACAATTGCTAACGCAAGGAAGTGTAAATGATCCCACAACTCTCCCTGACCTAGAGAGTTCTGCTCAGGATCATAGTCAGAAAGAGGTCGTGCCAGACCCCTTGAGGCTGAGCGACGAACTTTTTGATATTTATCCGGACAATACCTATAAAGTATACCTTCCAGCAAATGTCCGAGTGCCGTCCAAGGCTTCATATGACATAGAAATTACCGCCCCAACCGGAAACGTGCAGATTTGGGAATTTTTACCGTCCAAAGGTATTCGATATTGGCACTCCTGTTTGATCCCGAGAGGTCCAGTTTTTACTGAGAATGAAAATATTACTCTGACTATTTTTAATAGTTCAGATCGAACCAGATCTTTGTCTAAAAATCTTTATTTAGGGAAACTTGTACCCCAGGCCGAGTCCTTAAATGATGAAACGGAGACTAACGTACAGGCCGTTAATCAGATCATACACCTTACTAACAAAGATGAAACAGATGACGTGGAAGTCCCTGAACAACCCCAGAAAGTCCCCCAAACCAAGGAAGAATTAGCTCAAGTACTAAATATTGGCCCAAACTTAAACCCCGAAGAAAGAAATCAATTACTGGACTTATTGATGGAATTTAGGGACGTTGTAGCCTGGGACAAGTCTCGTCTGACTGCGGCTACCGATAAATTTATGTGTCCCCTAGAGGTCATTACAGATATACCTGTTTCTCATCCACCCTATAGAGAAACACCAAAACAGAGAGAGATAGTCGCGGCAGAGATTCAGAGAATGTTAGATAGCAATATTATCCGAGAAAGTCAAAGCCCATATTCTGCACCAATTGTGATAGTAACTAAAAAAGATGGCTCCCCGCGTATATGTGTCGACTTCAGAAAACTGAACTTAATATTAAGGCCCAATTATACGCCAGTGCCGCGTATAGATGATATATTAGCATTTCTGAATGGTACCAAATACATAAATACGCTCGATATGCAAAATGGTTATAACCAATTATTAATCCGTCCGTGTGATATAGAGAAGACTGCATTCATCTGCAGCCGTGGAAAATTCGAATTTTTGAGACTACCATTCGGACTAAGCACGGCCCCGGCTCTTTTTCAAAATATGATGAACGTTATCTTTGGTGACATTATGTGGAAGTATGTAATTTGTTATTTAGACGATTTGGTTTGTCCTAGTCCTTCTTTCTCAGATTTAATAGAAAGAACGAGAATTATTTTATCTCGACTCCGGGAGGCCAACCTAAAACTCAACCCTAAGAAATGTTACTTTGGTTACGAAGAAGCCTCTGTGCTTGGTCACATCGTCGGTAGACGAGGAATTTGTGTAGATCCCGCAAAAACGGAAGCTATAGCAAAGGTACCATACCCTACTACAGTCAAAGAAATACGTAGTTTTATCGGACTTTGTTCATTCTACAGAGCTTTTGTCCAAGGGTTTTCTACTATTGCCAAACCACTCATTTCATTGACTAAAAAGAATGCCAAATTCGAATTTGGAGAAACTGAGAAACAAGCATGGGATACTTTGAAATCTTGTCTTATATCTGCTCCGGTCCTTGCCCACTTTGACCCGAATCAGGACGCCATAGTCTATTCGGATGCCTGTCGAGACGGAATAGGCGGATACGTTGCACAAATTAAAGAAGATAACAAAGAACACCCAATAGCCTATTTTTCAAAATCTTTGTCCCCAGCGGAGCTCAACTACTCCACGGTTGAGCTTGAAGCGCTAGGAGTTACTAAGACAATTTTGCATTTCCACTTCCTATTGGCTGACCGTCCCTTTATTGTGCGGACTGATGCTCACGGTATATGTTACCTAAGAAACAATAAGATGCTAAATTCTCGTTTTATGCGTTGGGCAATTCGTTTACAACCCTATCAATTCATAATCGAACACATCAGGGGCCGCAATAACGTGACCGCCGACTTTTTGTCAAGATGTCCGCTAAAGGATGAGTTACCCTCCAAATTTGGTCAAGAAGAAGATTGTGCAGAAGTGTGCAACCTAGTATTATGTCCCAAAATAGATATCAAAACAATGCAAAAAGAGGACGATAAAATTAGAGAATTAATACAAAAGAAAAAAGACAACCCTACTGATCGTGCTCTAAAACCCTATGTTGTGGTTGACGATGTGTTATATCGAGTCATGAACAAAGATAAGAAACTAGTGATACCAGAAAAGGCGATCCCCGACATTTTACAAGAGGCCCATTCGTCCCCGCTGTGCGGAGGCCATACGGGATTTTCTCGCACTTACTCTAAAGTGAATGAACGTTACTATTTTCCGAACATGGGGAAAATAGTTAAGGAATACGTACGCTCTTGTGACGAATGTCAGAGGGTGAACATCCCCAGAGAAAAGAAACAAGGTTTTCTTCATCCCTTACCGGTGAAAGAGGAATTGTTTTCCCGCTGGAGCTTAGATATTTTTGGCCCGCTACATAGTAGCGCAGGCTACAGCTATATCTTAGTTATGATAGAATATCTCAGCCATTTCGCAATATTAGTACCGCTACGAAATATTAAAGCCCCGACAGTGGCTAGGGCCATGTTGGACGAGTTAATCACGCGTTTTGGCCCTCCTAAAGAGGTACTGACGGATCGAGGAAGTAATTTTTTATCAACGATAATGGCCGAACTGAATGACTTATTTGACATTAAACATGTTCGAACTGCAGCATTTAAACCGTCAACGAACGGACTGTGTGAGCAATTCAACTCTGTTATTGCAAGTTTCCTTACTAAGTACACGGCTAAACAGCCTACTAAGTGGGCGGAATATGTCCGCTTGTGTGCATACGCTTATAATATATCAACCTCCCCTATTAGGAAATATTCCCCATATGAGATTGTCTTTGGTCAAAAGGCCAGGTTTCCCACTCAGTTGGACACCCAATATCAATTCACGAAAATACAGGAACATCAGAAACAATTAAAGTTAATCCGTAAACTAGCCCAGAAGGCTATGACACATGCACAGCAGCAGACTAAATTACGCGTTGATCGCACTAGACAACCTATTAAGCTAAAGGTTGGTGACTTAGTATTATGTAGAGATTATTTGCCTAAGAAGGATATTTCTCCAAAGTTAACACCCAAGTATATGGGACCGTATTACCTAAGGAGTATTTCCCCCACAAATGCTTGTAAAATCGAATTAGTAGCAAACCCTAACCACACTCAGATTGTAACTATTGAAAGATTGAAGAAGTATTTCCCCCGAGACAACTCACGCGAGCTGGAAAATTCTAGCGATAGTGAGGACGATGAATGTTAAACGTGAAGTACACGTTGATCATGAGGCCTCGCCGCCTCAATTTAGACAAATTTATTAAAAAAAAAAAAGAAAACAAGAAAACTTGGCGTATATTCATTAGTGAGTGTGTCGATTCTTGCCTACATCACATAGACCACTCAAAAGTGGAGTACCTGTAGTGATGCAAGACCTCTGGTATACCGGAACACATGCATACAGGGCTATAGCTAGAGCCTGAAAAGAATACATTGTGAAGTTAAAAACAAACAAAAAGTTATAATATACTCTTCATCAACTTAAAAACAATAAGTTACTTCCTGGAATCCATTCTCCTCTCCATTCGATGCGGCATTAAACACCCATGGCCTACTATGGAAATAGGCAGTCATCCTAGTGGGCGGCGCTAATACGTGGTCTGAGGAGCAAATAAGTCATTTTTAAAATTAGGGCCCTACCACATCTACCAAACCTTCCATAACTACAATACCAAGGAAAAGTTTGACGCGTCACAGAAAAGTTATGTCGGATTAATACCAAAATAAATGTTTTGCCAACATATTGGGATGAATAATTTTTTTTTTGTTCTTTGTGTGAATGTGCCCGGGCACGAATGTGTTACCCTTCTTCTTCTCCTATAGGACTCCCAATATGCTGCCAAACACAGAGAACCTATAAAAAAAATAAGTGTTGACATAGCTGAAAAGTAAAATATTATTAGTAGCTACTAACGTTAATACGTACAGGTATAACGCCTTGAATATGTAACTCCGATTTTTAGCATACGTCGTTGCAGATGCAAACTCTTCAGTCACAGTATAGGATTCCATCCGTAGCCACCGCCTGACTATTTCATTTCTCTCTTGCGAGAAAACTCGCCGCTCTCCCTCTTTGTGTCTAGGACTGCATTAACCTGGAAAGTAAAGCAGTGTCAATGTTGCCCGCTCTCGGTTGTTCCGCGACAAACTTATGCCTACTTAGGATACACGCATGCTTACGGGACGTTTTTCCTGTGACCCAGGATATCTGCCTGTTAAAAAAAAAAAGAGAGAAAAGGGAAAGCTGGAATTCCCCCCACCAGATATTTACATAGGTTACTCCACACAATGCCTACCCCATTTGTTTCTTCTTGAGCAATTATTATTTTTATTTTATTTTTTTTTTCGCGTAGTTCGGGCGGGAAGCATATTGGCAAGACAATTTTAAACAAAAAATAAAAAATAAAATAAAAATATACTAAAATACAATAAAGTAGAAAACGAAATATGGAGAAATACGCCTTAGCCGCTGACATGTTGTTTTCTGCTGTTATTACTGCTGCTATTCATAGATATGAGTGAAATTTTTCTGCGACCCCTTCTGGGTGAACACAAGTGACCCTTTTGCTGTTGTGAAAATTAGCAGCAAGGATGGCCAATCTATTGGCAAACTACGGCAATGTACGAGCATACTGCGCATATTGTACATAATGTAACATTATGTCTTCCATTTTCTTAAAAGAATGTAAATAGCTACTTGTGTACTATACTTGCTACATTTAGTCAGTAAGATTTAAGTTATGTTCAGTTCATGTTGAATTATGATCAAGTATTAACAGTGATGCTCATTCTAGAATAATGTTTTCAGTTATGTTTATCAAATTACTAGATAGTATCATATTGAATCATTATTTCATTGTGGCAAGCTAAACTTAAGTTAGTGTTAAGGCTACCATATGTATTTCGTAAGAATATTGGGGTAGATTGAGCCCCCCCCATTTTTTGTTCTTTTTCTGTCCTTCCATCCTTGGGTGATGGGCTAGAACCCGCTCATTGTACCTAACTTGATTATATTACTATCGCCATGTATGTAAAGTCACGGTTACAAAATAGACACCATTGTGGGCTATAGTAACATTCAAGATGTTGTCCTACCACTACACCACTATACTCGTGTTTCTCAATCATCCCTGTGTAACTGCCTTCATTCAAGTTAAAATCTTGGCTTGAATTGAATTAAAAGACACACAACGCTGATAATATACCGCAGAATGGTATTAAACCACGCTCTCACGGGTACGTTAAAATAATAATAATAATAATAATAATAATAATAATAATAATAATAATAATAATAATAAAACATAGGAAGCGAATCATTACGTGTACATCATTTCATAATTAGGATCGATACTCGAATAATAGAGATTCCCATAAATCAAAGGACACATATTAAGGATACACGAGCTCTGTCAACTTGTTTTAAATAAATTTGGTGTAAACTAACTTAAATTTATTCAGAATTACCCTTATGGTTATGTCCGTCAAAAGATTTAAAACTACCAGTCAGGAGACTTTCAAAATTCGGTGGCCCCCTTCATAAGCGGCCCTGTTTAATAGGTGGAAAAAACGCTGCTTCACAACAGCGCATGGCGCACACGAATTTTAGGATATAAATATAAGAACGTGACAGTATTTATAAGTTTGAGTGAAATCAATTGTGAAAATAAACAAACAAAAGGGTATTCTTTAAAAAATTAAAAGTTAATCGAATAGCATTTTGTTGATGCAACTTCTTAAAATGTTCACGGATACTGTCTCGACACTTGTCTTTCATTCTGCCTTAAAACTAAAAGCAAATCACCTCTTATCGGGTGACGGAAGTGAGTCCAGCTGTTAACAAGGACTCAGGATGTTGTTGCGTGTAGCTTCTATACACACCAACATTTCTAACGGGAAAATAGATAAATAAGAAAATAGGGAAATGACGTCACAACGAAATGAATAATAATAATAAGGTTGCCTCATAAATCATCACGATTGGGATAAACCATAGTCTCAGATAAACAATTGATTCTTAGCGATCCCTGGTTCGAGCCCCTAATGGATCATTTCTTTTATCCTGTACCTAAATTATCGCTCCTCACGAGCGCAAGTTTGTATTTGAATTGGTGATGTAAAAGTAGGTTAGAATCAAATACTTTCAATGGACACTTAGTGGATCACATATCATCACTACCTACACTAGAGGTCCTGAGTTCGAGCCCCGAAATATTCAATTCAAACTTAATATCGTTGTAAACATGGCCCCAATTACCGAAAATTATTGGCAGTTACGCAATTGTATCTCACGTTGAAAGGAAACAGTCGGAGATCGAGTCCCGACTCACGCACTTTTTGTAAGAGTGACACACACTCAACAACGTTTTTGTTTCTCCTTAGGGAAACACTTAATATATTCACAGGTAATGCAAACCGCACTTCGTATGATCACTGTTACATTGTAACTTTGGTCACTCTCTTTCATGGTGTTTATTTTTTTTTTCACTTAATTCAGTAATAATAAAAATCGGTATGGGATACTCCCGGGATATGAACTGCGAATTCATTGCACTCAAGTTAGCACTCACTATGTTAACACTCACTAGTAGAAACAATTCAAGGAGATAGTACTTACTCTGTAACAAGAAATCTCCACTTATTGTCTCTGGAGACGTAAATCTTCCCTTCTCCTTCTTTTACGTTCTCCGAGCAACAGATGATACGAATACTCCAACAAGCTGAAAAAATATGAACCACAAAGTTAAGATCTTATTTAAACTCGTTGATTATCATACTTAATAATTAACACGGTGCAATAATTGGCATCATACTTAATAGTTAGAAATTAAACAAAGGAAACTACTAGGTAAATCTAGTCACGCCCTAACTGCCAAGTTCGTTAATTGTCGGCTCATAAGAAGCCGGGACACTACACTCAACTTCAGGTCCCCGCGTCCAATCTATAATGCTATGTGTGGGTGTGAGAATTTTTTGTTTCAGGTTTTTCCTTTCAGAAGCCTAAAAGCAGAACCTGCCCAGGTAAAAGCAGTAACAGGACCTACGCCTCGGAAATAACTGAGTATTCATTTTCCTTTTTATATTTTTGTTGATAGATAGTTATTTTTAATCACTTGATTGTCAATTCACTTTGACAAGAGAATTTGACATTTTTCTTTATTATTCTTACTAAGCTACCTACAAAGGGTTGCAAATATAATGAACAAATCACAATGTGCACAAGATAAGACTGCCTCCTCTGAGGGCCTCAATTGTCAATAATTAACGTTATAGAGCTCAAAGCCCTACAATATTATTTCAAGAAATCTGTAACAATTGAGACAACACATTATCAAAGATTTAGCGAGACACTACAATTGTAAAAAAAAAAAATATGCACGTTAACTGAGCATTTATCAAGTGCTAGATTGCCCTATTGTGAGATACGTCTTGTCTTGAACACTATGAGTACATAAGGTGTAATAAAGTGTAAAGCTAGAAATGCAGTTCAATTATGAAATTTTGCATGTCTAAAGTTATCTCAGTTTTTCTTGAGTTTGTTTTAAAATTTTAGTTCAATTAGTTGCCAGAAACTTATATCAGTCTGCTTTAGATAAGTTACAATTTTTGTTTTTAGTTAAATTCATTAACAACTTTTGATGATACTTTGGAACTAATTTTCTTAACTAGCATATTTGCAATGGTATAATTAAATTTAATTAAATCTTGTTGAATCTAAACTCTGATCATTAGTTCTGTGGTTTACGAAGTAACCTAAATTCAAATCTCATAATTTTGTTAAAGGTTAATAGTAACATTTCAAGGTATGAAAGATTGGATACAACAGCCTTCTTGTACTCATGCATAGAAATCTGAACGACTGACCACTTCTTATTCTCTAAATTAGAAATACAATGCAAATATACTTATCTGACAATGCTGAGATGTCACTGGTCTGAAGCTGGCTTCTGTAACAGTATAGGTACTAGATGAATTCTCTCAGTTGCGATGCAAAACCCCCTTTTTCCCCTCTCTCCCTCCAAACATTCGTCAGCTGAGCTGATAATTTACCAAGCCACTTGTCAGTATACCCAGCTGTATAATTAGCTCACTTCCGCCACGCTGGCTAAATTCAAACTTCCTTTTAATACTCTAGTTCTCAACCTGACTACAGCTGAAACAAAAGATACGGCAAATGTATGTCAATATGGCCATTACGTCCTGACGTGTCATAACACACTAGGTATTGACCCATCTTGTAAAGTACCTTGGATTTACTCACCATATGATTCATCACCCATTAATCATAACAGTAAGTGGAAAGAATAATTAACAATGCAGTTTCCTCCATCATTATCATTCCACGCACAACGAAACGAGCCGAGTTAGGTACATCAATCAATTTGAGAAGAACTTGTCTTACCAGGACATTGTTTGATCTTCATCCACAGTCACAGCTTGAACACAAGAGGCATCCTAACAATAATGTGTGGTCAGCGCACATACCCTCAATTCTAGGCTTCTGGATTATTTGTTCAATGATACAAAATTGATTCTTGTAATATTACTACAATCACATACAATATTTAAACAGGTTTCTATGCCTAGATGCTGATGATGTGTGGTCAGCACCTTCAGGACATCTGGAGGAAAAACATTCTGTATTCGAATCTCATCTTCGAATAGCCTCATTTTTGGGTAACCCCTGCAGGTTCCATTGATTACTATATCTTTCTTAGATTTGATGTGTGGTCAGCCCCGTTGAATAAATATATATAATGAACAATTAAAAAAAAAGGAATTCGGTGGACTTCCTATGTAAACAAGTACTTCGCATAATCCAAAGGTTATTCTGTAATGCATTAATGATTATGTAGTCTAATAGCCTGTTTGATTGCAGATTCATATCCATTGCCTACCCAGTGTGATGACTAGAGTAAGGCCCCCCCCTGGTATCTGGAGGTACCCAAGGATCCAGATTGCAGCCTGTCAGCCCCCCCCCAGGGCTGATCCAGAGGGACGATATGGAAATTGATTTTTATTATTGTCACTCCATCACTGTTTATTAGTGGACAACAGTGACCCAAAACCTAAACTTCCATCCGGATACAGAACTTTCTCTGTGCCGTAAGAATTATAAACTTCTACTGTGACAAGAAAATCTTGGTTATCTATGGACAGACTTCCATTGACTTACCTCAGTTCATTGCTTACAGGTGAAAAACTCTTCTCGTAGCAGTACAAACACAAAATTTGGACAAGTGATAAGACTCAAAATAAAAGGAATAAAAACTCCTTTCAAATCAGCGTTGTGAAAAATCATAAGAAGATTGTAAACAGTGTCTAGAGACTTTAAATATTTTTCAATATATGAAACAACTCAATTTCATTGTAATATCCACGATCTAACGGACCAATAACAAAAACCATGGACAGTTATTGTCTAAATGTAAAAATTAAGTTTCTATTGATTGGTCAAGTAAAAGCACAAGTTTGTTTTCCAGACATTTAATGAAGTCTATACGTGAGTATGGTAATCGAGTTTACACATTTTCATTCCACCATGTTAAAAACCGTAAGTTTTGGAACCCTCTGTATAGCTATCTTTTGGCCAACACCGAAGCGAAAAAGACAAGGAAATAATTTATTAAATTCTCCGTTATCAGTCATTATCCTGTTATCAGTCAAGGCTAGTAGAATTAAAAGAAAGAACGGAACATACTTCCGGTGTGTTTTAAAAACATATCAAATATAGCATATGTTGTGGTTAACTTTTGCGTTTAAAATCTATCCTATAAATCAACAAGATCCACTAACACGATGAAACATGATGTAACTTGACTTCGTAAAATTCCCTTTGTAACCGCAAAGAAATCCCTTTCGATTTCGGTGTATATTTAAAAAAAAAAAAAATTAAATAAAGAAGACATAACATACGTTCATACTATTATTAAGGTAATAAGAATAGGAATACTAACAATACTAACCCCCACTGACGTTCCCCTCTAATTATAAGGAATCGATATGAAATCCCCTGCAAGAAACCTGTCTTTTGGTATAGCAAATGTAACTGCATCCCTGATTATTAGATTTTGTATCTGATACTACCATAGGCCATTAGGGCATAAACTAACACACTAACCATAGGGTCAGTATTTTAACCATTCAGTTTCCCCCCTTTGCTAACACAACCTCTCATGGATTCATGAAAGGAAGTCTAGAGTTGTTATATGTAATCCTTAGGTGTGCTGAAATGCGCTAATCGATTGTAATGTCTGTACGTTATCAGTATACGTAAATATCATTGTGTCTAGCGTAATGCATACCACACAGGATGAGAGAAACCAAATCGAGGTCAAAATAGCAATCAAGCTGAGTAGAAGTTTGGAAAAACACATGTACATACTATGATTACCCTGTATAGAACAGAGCTATACAGTAAGTTTGAAATATATTACATTTTTATTGCATTATCAATACAAAGAGCAATAACTAATAATGTGAGATGCATTTTTGATAACAATAGGATGAGTTTCATATAAAATGCGTATAGACGCATTTCTAACATTTAGTAAGCATTCAGCAACTGTTGTAATCGCTAGTTGTTAATTACTCAAGTTATTTTACATATGCGATTTAATCATTTAGTATGCAATCGCTTCTATGTTACAAGTAAATATATTACCAGATATGTAATGGAGAATTCAAATATCTTCAAAGGTTTACTCAAGGGAGTACTCCAATACTTTCAATACATTACAGGTTATAAAATCTTCATTTGATTCTGGAAAGTAGAGTCTAGCCTATGATTTATAAAGTATAACTGGTATATAGAAACAACATAAGAAATGTTGTTCACAAACTGTAAAGCACAACCCCGCAATAATTAAAAAAAAAAAGAAAATTCAGGCAACACAATTGAGTATACTAGTCTACGTCATTACATGTTATCCCATTTGGCTTATACTATAAACAATGAGAACTACTCTTGTAATTTTATCGTTCATCACAGTCAAACTTTAAAGCGCTTCACGCTATTTTTTTTGTTTGAGTGTATTTAATGTTGAATTTCTTCAGTTATAAGTGAGTACAAGTTAGTAGCCTGAGACAAGCACATTTAACACGCATAACTCAAATCGTACTCAGTACAGTAAAATACAATTGTAATTAGCAAATCAGTGGACTCACAAAATCTTAAGTTTCTTTATAATACTAGAAGTTGTACTCATAATCGGTTCGAAGTCATGCTTAATAATATGGGTAGGAATTGGTTTAACAAAACAAAGATACTATTGTGAGTTCACACGAAACCTTTTGATAATTATCAGCTAGAAGGCTTCCCAGATTGTAAGGTTTCATCCTACATATTTTAATCTACTACTTTATTAATGGAATTGAGTAACATTTAAAAGTACTATAGTTAGTTAAGACGCATGAAATCTTACAATCCCGCTCTCTTGCAGTTTAGTCGTGCATACTCTCTCAATCCCTCAAGAAAGTTTGTTTTTAGTTTCCTAGCGCCTAACGTAAGGCCAATTCTATATTAACCCTTTAACGCCCAGCAACTTGCCTTGGACAACCGTTTCTGTACTTGAATAAAAATGCCAGAAAGATAACTTTTGACATTTTTTTTTGTTTATTTTTTTTTACCGAGGTCGGCGGATAACTGTTACACAGTTGTGCCTCGAAGTCCTAAGCCGGACTCAAATTATAGGGCGAGACGCCCGCGCTTTTCAAATTGTGTGTACAGTAAAGAAAAAGAGAGATAGGGAGAACGGAGTCAGGTGAGGTCCAGATTGAATTATCAACCTGATGCCTCATTGACACCAAACCACACGCATGTAATAGTGGTATGACCCTGGCTTTGATTTTACTCAGATCACAGAGCTGGGTCCTAGAGGCAATAGTTAGGGAATACCACGATAGCAATAAATATATGAAATCTATTATGTAGTTAGAACCAGGTATAAAACAAAAACTGTAAAAAGAAATGTAAAATAGGAATTTCAATCCCGGCGTGATAGAGAAAAATCATAGAAATACTAGAAGTCTTAACCACTATTGAGCATGCGCGTGAAGAAGTCTCTCCCATGCTCGGTGAGGCTCGTGACGTCGCCTTCGAGCTACGTCAGAAAAGGCAGAAATGCGTGGGACGTAACGCCTATATAAACGAGGCTTGTTTGCCACTCCGGTTGATTCTACGGACGGACGGCTAACAGTGAACTTCGCTCTGGTTAGGGACGGTCTTCAGAAAAATCAGGTATGTGCTAAGTTTTTCTAAGTTCCCCCTCCACACGGGAAGAGCACTTTGAGATTGTTTAGTGATCAATATGAGTTTTATTTTCAAGTCCCATCAATCTGAGACCACATTCCCTCTTCGAGACTTAACATTTCTTCCTTTCGGGCCAATGCAAGTTGCGATGTACAAAGTTCACACTTTACTATTTTCAATAACTCGCGGTTTAGCATAAAAACCTTCTAGCACCCATTGAGTATTATAGGGTTGTGCTCCCACTTGAATAATGTAGAAAAACTTCCAAGTTGTAACTCCAAGTAACCGATTTTGTTAAATTGATCTGTATTCTTATTTTATTTTTTTAATAAAAAGTAAAGTGAAATGGTCTCTTTGATTCAGTCAAGCTATCCCACCTAGTTAGATTCAACTCACAGTCTTCAAGTGTTACCTGGGTTTCGATTTCCAGTACCAAGCTCTACCACTGTTAGTGCACTTTCTCATCATCTTCGAACCGGTAGGCTAAAGACGTTTTCAAAACCGAGGCTATTAGGGAGTTGGACTCCGAACCAACTTCGTCGTACTGGGTGGAGAGTGAAGAAGTGATCTCAATTACGATTTCACAAAGGAAAGTGTACACAATTGCTACGCCAATCCCAGAACAAAACATCATACATAACAATATACCACCGAAGTGGGCAAGAACCCTGGAATCCAAGTCTTCCTAATCACACTGCAACACAACAGCAATCATAGCACTCCATTGGTCCAAAGAGGGTTAATGTCATTTTAAGTTCGTTCACACTGAAGAAGAACAAATCGTAAGTTCACTAGGACACACATGGTCGCGAAATTCGAAAAATAACGAACGCGAGGGCCATTTACGATAACGCGAGGGCCATTTCGTAAATGTCTTTCAAGTCATTTTTAAAAAATCTTGCTTTGGAATGTAAACACAAATATAACTTCAATGTATGAATTTAAATCAATAGTTATTTGTAATTCAAAATAGTATTCAGCATTGTACTTAATAATGTCTTTCAAAATTTCAAACCAAGTTATACAAATATATTAATATATTCAATGTAATACAGTATTCACTAAAATATTACATTTGGTAAGGTATCGTATTCAATGAGGTATTGTATTCAATGCCATATTTAAGAATGCACAACAAAATATGAATAGTACAAACTAATTATATACCAATAAATTTAAAATGGTAAAATTAATTTAAGATTCTGCAATAATACTTCTTAATTCTAAAATAAAACACACAATATCATCAAAAAATTCAACTTATTATGATTTTGTTTTTCATGAAAATAAAATATTCCTTACTGCTAAATGCATAAAATTTTATTATATTTAAAACATCAACATTATTCATTAAATTCAAATGTGTACTTTCATTGACATATCGACACAAACCATTCACTAAGAATATTCGAAGTAATTCAACACAACTAAAACAAATGATATAGTGCACGCAATTGTTTCACATTTTATTAAGATCACATATTAAAAGTACATGTGTAAATATAACACTAGAAATATTTCATTTACTTAAAAATGAAATAAACTGGGCGTATGCGAGCTCGTGACGCTCGAAGTATATAAAAATATACTGCCTGCATTAAATTTGCAAGACCCTACCCCAATTATTAGTTAATATATTTCCATCCCCGAAGCAAAGTGAAAAAATAGAATGTTTGGTTAAAATTCAAAAATAATATAGAGAGGACTAATAAGAAAATTCCCTACTCCGGGCATTACATAATATGAATACCCATAATATTGGAGAGACCTTTGCTTCAATATTTTCAAGTTCTACTTGAAATATTTTCGTATTTAACGAAAAGATTAATACAAAGTGAATGCAACAATAGTTGCTAATAATTATCACATACACAACTTACTTGGTACTCATTTATAGTAGGATGTCTCATTGTATATTCTTTTCAACTGAACAACGCGCCATGATGGTGGGTACATGTGTAAAACACTACTACAATAACTTACCACACCAAACTTCAAGTATCCTCAGCTGATTAGTAATTCCAGAGGCATACTAGATAGTTAAAACAAATAACTTGACATAACACATCGTAAGTATACATTACTATTAATTGACGCTTGGTTCTTATTTAGAAATTAAGAAATTTAACTTGTTGATTTAAAATATAATCATTCAGGTTTATTACCGAATGGTTTCTCACCAGAATATTTAAATTTGTGATTCAAACTATTTTTAATTTTGTAAAATTGAAACACTGTGATGGAATATTCTATATAAATTTTCCACATCTTCACAATTTTAATTTATTTCATTTCACTATATTTGAAAATTTTCATTGCGCAAATTCACTCTTGCACTTCGAAAAGAAACACTATAATTTCTATCATTCAAAAACTAAATTTCGTTGTGAATGCATTAACGAAAAAATATGCTATTACAAGTAATTTCGTAACACGTATATTTCAAATATCAAAATTTTGAAAATGGTCTCTCTCATTCAACATTTTGAATATCTTATGAGGTGCAACAATATATGAAACGAAAAAACTAATATTCAAAATTTTTCCTGAATCTGTCGGCTATAGCCATTCACATGATACGTACAATAAAATATTATTAATTTTGTTTAAACATTCAAAATTTTCCGAAATACTAACAGCAATAAATTTCGTACAAAAATTTCTGCAATGTAACCAAGATTTATTTTTCATTGCGAGGTAAAAATATGGAAAATGGGCAATCCGGCTATGTAATAATGTCGTTTACCCAATTCCTTTTCGTATTGGATTTAGTACAACATCGTAGAGTAAAATTCTCATGCATTCAAAAATTTTGTGTTTAACTTCCATACTGGGCAACCATTGGATTTTGTTAGTACAAGAACGTAATGTTCTGTAAGCACTAGATATTTGTGCTACCTTACAGTAAGAATTAGCAGTTACCTTACAAATGGTTTGTACAATCGGAACAT
This sequence comes from Thermobia domestica, assembly GCF_964235325.1. NCBI lineage: Eukaryota > Metazoa > Arthropoda > Insecta > Zygentoma > Lepismatidae > Thermobia > Thermobia domestica. The sequence continues at coordinate 266,923,555 of NC_137460.1, read as the reverse complement.
TTACTATTTGAGTGTCATTGCAAATGTTGGCAGCGAAGAATTTACACTTTCTACGTAAGCGTAATACCTTACTTAATTTACGCACATCTTTGCAAAGTTTAAGGTTATTTTTCATTTTCGCACGGTGTAAAAATCTTTGCTTACCTTTTTTGCTTTCCAAACAAAAATTTCTGTTTCTAAATTTCTCAATAACATTTCGAGTTGAATACAAAGTATTGGTTGGTGGATAGTCAATCTGAACGTTCTGACTTGGTTCAATACACTTTTCCTTACTTTTTCTGAATCTAAATTTCATGGATTTACAAGTTGCACGATGTATGCCAAGCGCACATGGAATGGTTTCATTTCTACTAAAACATACAATTACAAGTGTACATACTGTACCTTCTAGCAACACTAAAGATATATTACCAATGGAAAAATAATGAAACTCATCAATCTGAACTGGTTGCTAAATGAATTTCACTCTAAGGTGATTTTCAATATGCCGTGTATACACCACAAAAAATACAGGACTTATAGACAAACATTTTTCATGAACAAGTAACATTGAGCCGGATGGGGGAAACAGCTGATCCACCCACTTCCTTTCACATAAGGGACAAGTGCAGACTTTATTTTCGTCTAAAATACTACAACAGTATCACCTTTTATTTCCCTAGTGGTGATTACGTTAACCACACTCGTACTACTGTTGGAGGCAACCCCCATGAAGTCAACCTGCACGGTGTTTGTATTTACACTGGCTAATTTATTACTTATTTCATTCCCCTGAGAAAATACATTATTACTCTGTAAAACAAATATGTTTTCCAGCTGGGTTGTAATGCTTTCTAATTGTACAGTATTATTATCCAACAACTGAAACAATTCGTTCCACCTAACAGTTTCACTTTCATTAATTTGAACAAAATGCGATTCCTGGACTTCAAATAACCTACCTTTTTAACAGGATTTGGATATAAATCAGTATCATCGGCAACATTTTCCAATTTCCTTTTACAATTTTTACCTCTAGCCTCAGAAGGACAACTATGACAAACATATGCTAACAGGTCCAAATTAAATTCATCTGCAAATTTAACCTTTTTCGGAATTTTCTTTTCCTTTTCGGTATGTAAACTGACATCCTTGCTATAGTATGTAAACTGACATAGTATGTAAACTGACATCCTTGCTACGTTTTTTGAGGATAGATTTGATACCACCAAGAGCATTTTTAGGAGGACTTTCAACATTACTTGAAAATAATTCTTTCTCCTCTCCATTAAAAATACTATCATGGTCACTAAATGAACTGACATCATTAGAATACTTTTTCCGTAGCCGTTGAACTATTATTTCAATAACCTTATTCTTGACATTAACGTCATCAGATTGAAGTTTCAACTTTCTAGCTACATAGTTAAAATCTATATACTTGCCGCGAGCACACTTCTCTTTCAATTTTTGGTACTGGGCAGTTTTTCTAATACCACGTACGCGGAGATTAATTTCTTATTCGATATCTCTCCTATATTCACAATTAAAATTGAACACTTATTCACAAATTGCAAGTTTCGCTACTCTATTGAAAGTATGAGTTTCTACATTGAGACCTAAAACATTTTGAAACTCTTGTAACGTTCCTCTTTGAGCGTTACATTTTATCAAAGAGATTATTTGGGGAAATGTTTAATCAGCTCTTAGTTAATGTTATTTCTTTCTATATATTCTCAATTTTGGACTCTCATGAAGGATTCAAGATGGTCGACAATTGGACTAGTGTGTGTAGTCGTAGTATGCTACTTTTCTTTGTATGTCTATGTTTTGCGTTGAGCGGCTTTTGAGAATAGCTCTGACTGTTTGAAATAATTTGGAATTTCGTGTTTCGTTTAAACAGAGAGAATACTTATAAACGTATGTATATAAACGTTTATTTATATATTTTTTATTTCCACCCAGTCATATATATTTTATTATTAAAGATGTCGTTTCCATACTACGCTCTGATGCGCAGTATGGAACGACCAATCAGGAGCGAGCGGGCTGCGGAGCGTGAACCCCCTTTTTGTTTTAGCTTCTTTGTAACGAAATATGGCGGAAGTTTAGAGGGAGGCAAAAATTTGTCCATGTCTTTGGACATAAATTTACTGCGAATTGTGCAGTAAGCGACTGTCCTTTCTATTATCAATGCCCTTTTAAGCATTGCTGTGGTTAAACAGTATGTTGGAGGAGTGAATATGTAGTGAATTATAAGGAATTCATCTAAACCTGCTCAGCGTGTGTGTGTCTGACGTATTACTGGGATTGGTGTAATACTCGTTAATCACTGCTGTGATGAGAGTTGATGTTCAGTGATCCTTTTCAAGTTTTGTCTCTAGGACTACATTCAATCGTGTGTAGCCTCGTCCTTTGACGTAGTGATTCTGTGTCATCAAATTCCTTAATAAGGGACTCCGTCCTATGTCACTGGTTATTGGTCATACCTGCTTCTGTTGGATTTAAACGTTCCTGGATTGCGGTCGTTGTTGCAGCTGCTTTGCAGCGAACTTCTGTCTACCTGGTGAAAGTAGTGGTTAAATGTGCTTACTTGGCGTTAACTAAGGAGATATCACCCTTTGGTCAACCTGTGCCGAAGTTATGGTCATGACTGCTATATGGTGAGATGTTGGAGAAGTCGTCGGGACCGGTTGTCACCCTAGGACATTGTTCCACAATGTTTCTGCAGTGTTCCTACTCGTGGAGTGGGAATAAGGTTTGGTGAGCTTCTGTCACTGTTTCCAGGTAACTATGTTTACTATTCTTTATTCCGTCCTGTGAAGAAACTGATGTCGTCCAGGAAGTTGTGAAAGAAATTTGTCCACCGTTTATAAATTCGTTCAAGTCGCTTCTGATCACAATATCTAACGTCATATTATTACCTTCGTGTATTCATTTCATTGCTACAGATCGTTTATAAGCCAACAATAATATACATTAATTAAATTCTTGGTTCTTTAGTGTATTTACATATTATCTGCGTCAATTCACAATGTCTATAATATTGTCTAAAGTGAGTCTTGTCAGTAACATGTCCGAGTAAACGAAGGTGAGTCTCTATCCAGTAACTCGAATCATACGCCAGCGGGGTAGTCCAATATCAACACCGTTTCTTTCTTGCTTTGAATAAAATCAATTCCCAGAGTTGTCTAGGTGTATAATGTATTACTCGCTACCATCTAGCTCATGTTCGTCCAGTAGCGGGCATTCCGTATTGTTTAAATCCCTTAAGTACTTCGCCTGATAAAAATAAAGTTTGATTAGCGATGGCTAGCTCATGTCTGTTCAGTAGCGGGCATTCCGTATTGTCTATAATATCTATATATATATATATATATATATAGTTCACACTCCCGTATTGTATTAAGTCGCCACACTACAAATTTGTGTCTTCATGTTATGTTTTAGCTATAATGCTGCTCACTAGTTCAGTGAGGCGTGCCAAGACGGTGGGTATACGATACCGCTCGTACTTCCCAGGAGTTGAGTCTAATTTCACTGGCTGGTCTTGTACTTCCCATAATGTTCCTACAGTGTGTATTGTTATTACCGCCGCTGTTGATTGTAAACTATGTTGAGGGAAATGCCCTCTTAACAGCTGGGTGCGGACGAAGTGGAGATGTTATGTATTTAGGGAGGAAGATCAATCGACACAGCCGTAGGTCTACTCTCTCTCTGCAAAGAGATGTTTACGAGCAGTAATGTAACTGGAAATTTCTTTTCTGCGAAGTAACCTACCGAGGATCTTGTGCTAATGTTAAATTGAGAAAATGTAAACAGCTCTCTCACTGTTATTAAGGGTACTGTTTAAACCTTGTTGTAACTCATTTTTGAGTTGTGTTGGCGTTAAAAGTTTGTGGAATCCTTTAAGATTGAATATAGATGATTTTTTTCCACAATTGAGTCTAGCTATCCATGATCATAAATGTTAATTAGAGTTTCAATATTATACGTTATTATCAGAAAGCTAATAAACAGAGTTGCAAGGTATGTGGTGTTTTTTTGAAATGATTTTTTCTTCTTCTTCCTTATTGTCGATGATGCCATTAGTGTGCAAGAGTCTAAAGTTAAACAGCGTTGTGCATACTGGTCTATAAACTATAGCGTAAGAAAGGAAATTTTATCGGCGACCCAAATTTTTTTCTTTCCTCTTTCCTTTCCCCTGACGTCAGCTATGGATACAAGTAACGTAAAGCCTGACGTTTCAAGCTGGCGATAACAGCCAGAATTTAATTACGAAAAATATTACCTTTCACTCTTCTAAGCAAAATGGAACAGTACTATATTTATATTCATTTATTACGTTAGCGTAGTGTAACTCTATCTGTGTTCTTACTTTCATTAAATTCAATGCTAACATTTTGTACGTGGATTTATGAATTATATATTCTAAAATGAACACAAAAATATAAAAATGTAAGTAACACTACATGTGAAAGAATGCAAGGATATATTTCTTTCGCACAATATGAATTGCTAGATTTACATTTTAAATTACAGCGATTGTTTCGCATTCTTGTATGCATAAACTAGGACCTACCTGCCTTTGTACATCAATGTTTGGCTGGTTTAACAGCTCCTGAGAATTATTTTCAACCTTTTTGTGCGTTTCATACTTTTTGCATAATTCAACCACATCTGCTCTTAAATTCTCAAATTGTTTAGTCAACTCTTTCTGATTTGATTTTAATATTTGGTTAGTTGCAGCCAAGTCTGCGGATAACTTTTTCACCGCTTTGAGCAGTGTTTCCATTTCACTAAGCGTTGACATTGTAAAATATTATGCTTGAAAATACAACATGCAAATTACTAAACTGGCATTGAATACGAAACAGTGGAATTCAAAAATTCGCTTTCTCCCCACTAAAACATCTGTCCCTGTTCGGGTGCCAGATATAAGAGTAAGTTCCTGTCCGGCCGCCATTTTATAAGGGCATTGGGGTTCAATACTCGTTTGTTCCAGTTCGAGAAGACCAACTAATGATAATATTGTGATTCGAACCTTGGATCTCTTTTGGAGTCTTCCTCAAAACATCATTCATTTATAAAAGACTGATAGATCCAATAAGGAACTGACAACAAAACAAGTGTCTTCACCCCCACGGTCCTAGGATTCGGGCGTTGCGCCAGATGAATAGTGAGAGACGAAAATAATGTTTGCCCTCCACTGCTTAGAAGTACCTTACCTGGTGACATACGTTTCAACTTGTACACATTTCCACCACTAAAAGAAAAGCATAACTTATCAAATACATCTTGTTATCATTATTTACGCTTCTAGGAAAAATAACAACAATTGTAAATTAACACTGTATTAATATTCACTTTCGTTAGATGAAATACATATGATTAAAACAATGCTAATATTTGCACATTATGATTAGCATTTCACTCGACAATAAACTGGCCCTTGTAAAAGATTTCGGGACGATATGTACACGCGCACGACAATTCCGGCGAACATACGGAATAAAATTCACTAGTGCACTGTTGAATAAAGATGAGTTTTGCGTCGTCTTCAATTCTAGAACGCTTTATATTTCTTCCATGAGGTTCTTCATTTAAAATGTCAAGTACGAATATAAGATGACAACATCACAAATCACACGTTATCTTGGAGATGCTATTGAAAATGTTTCGTTAAGTTCATGTTCCCTAACAATTGTCGATGCTGTCTCTTGCATTGCGACAAATAATACTCTTTCTTGTTTGAGAGTATTTGTAGAACATTTTCGTTTGTGTAAAAGATACTAACACTCTCACACGTTGACTCCTACATGGTGAGTGAGTGATACTCTTTTGCGCTTCATATCGTTGCCAGTTAGCAGCGCAAGAATACACTAGCAAATTAAAATATAGTTCGTAGAAAACATTAAGTTTTGGCTTCATAATATTGCTAATTATATATAATGAATGGTTCATAGGTTAATAGAAATCACATTAAAAACACTGATCGTTCCAATAAGTTGTGCGATTGACAATTATTGATAGATTTTACATTGTCACGTAAAAATCTGTCATCGTCATGAGGACTTGGTGCGTGGGCGTTGATCTCGAGGGTAGCAAAATTCCTCTTCCTAATATAGGCTGACGGGAGGAAGCAAGACTGTCTGGGAAAGTGAGGCACCTTTTGCGTGACAAATTCCTGAGCATTATTCTTCTCCAACTATTAACTGGTTGCGTTTCATTTCCCAGAATTGATGTTGGAATAATACCAGGGTGGATTTAAAAATTCATGCCAATCCATATTGTTACAGCCTTTTTTTGGTTTAAACATTAAAAAATAAATAAATAAAACACTTGTTTCACACGTTAGCTACCATGTGGCTATAATCGGACGCACGGCTGTAGTCTAAAAAAATGTCCTCATAGGTCCGATCGAACCCACCATTTCTAATTCTTCGCGTTGTTGTTAGGCTATTTGTATTTCCATCGCACAAAATATAGGATAGGTTGACGCTTTGAGTTTTGTTGCCAAATGTTGCTGTTTTTTTAGGGCCGATCACTAAGACAAAATAAGATTAATGAGATGAAGTTCTGTCAATATTTCTTTGATTTTCACTTCACAAAGCGAATACTTATTAGTACTAAAAGCAAGAGAAATTCATCCGCACCTCTCACACAAACATAGCTTGCACGAACAAAACGAATATCAAGCATAGTTGGAAGTACAACAGTAATTTACTTCCTTGCGCCTAAATAAAAAAGACACACGTAGGTCCGATCTGACTCACTACTTTCATGCACGTGGATTCGATGTGTTGCCTTAGGTTATGTTTCAGTATTAATATTAAGAAAATGTGAAGAAAACAAGAATAATGAACGTTTGGCACTCTACCAGTGGAGACCAAAATTCACCCTTGACAGTTAACGTGTTAAACCAGCCAACCCTAATTATTACCAATATTTAGTTTATATTTTATTTATTCATTTCATTTTCCGCCGTAAGATCTTAGCGTTCTTGGCTTCGTCAAAAGATACAATTACTATTACAAGTTATAATAATAATAATAATTGCAAGAGATACGCTACAATTAATAATACAATTATTAAAAAAATAATATATAATAATATAATATATAAAGTAATAATGCAAAATATATACGTAACAATAAAACTTAAACAATTTTAGAGAAAATATAAATTTAACTTTTTTATATATTTTAAAATTCAAATAAATCTTAATATTTACATTATAAAGAAAGATTACAGTGAAGATATTCATCTAAACCATAGAAAAGATGTTTGAGTAACAGTAATTTGAGGTGTCTTTTAAACTGCAAGTTTGTCGTTCGTATGACACAGTCTGGTAATTTATTATAAAGTTTTATTCCTATGTGGTGTAACGAATTTTGAGTTCTTGTTAGACGGAAATTTTGTTACTGCAAAGGTCCCTTATTAGCGTGTGTAAATTTGGCGCGGAAAAAACTTAGTGGGCTATTGCTAATATCACCGTGCCAAATATGGTCACCGTAACTTGAAAGACCTCGGACTACGGTTGTCTGTGTCATTATCAAGACTTTGTTATAAATTTGGCTGTTTCCTCAAAAACATGGGCCATCAACATCGTCACGTTCTGAAACTTAGTCGGCTATGATCCTGCCAAGTTCGGTCACCAAATACCTGGGACTAGTTCTGTTTTTTTTAAAAAAAACATAGGCTCGCTCACCTCAATAATCTGTACAGTGAATTCACTTGTGCAGTTGTCTTTCTAAAATAACTTAAAATATTCACAAGTACGCAAGATCAATATAACACATTTCTATCAGGTCTCCTCTGTACATGAGTCTACAGAGGGTCGAGCTAGGTCTTGAGTTCGGGGCCAGGTGGAGGACAGTTTTTCTTGGGTGCAAGCTAGGTAAGTGATTTGATCCCACTTTAAGCTGTAGGTTCCATACTTCATAAGGTCTCCGCTGTTACATAAAGATGTTAAGAACAATCTGGGCTTGGAGTGTAGGTTCTCTCAGTAGCATAGCTATATGAAACGTAGAGCTACAGCTTAACGTGCAATCCGAGTCACATGAGCACCCATCGCGAATTCGAGTCTCCCGCATCAAAGGTGCGTACGCTAACCATACAGCCATGAGGGAGCTTGCTAAGGTCAAACGAAATTAGTTCTATTCACATGTAATCTAAATAATTAAAGGAAATCAATTTAAACCCAAAAACCTAGTTTAAACACTAACAAAAAAGTCTGGTTTTAAACTCAAAGCTGTTTCTGTTTTCAAACATGGCTTTTGCGAGCCCTGCTGAAATTTCAAGCATTGATTTTTTTCATTAATTCTAGGAAATGGAAAGAAAGAGAAAATCCGCAGATTGCATATCTTCGAGGCATTTACGAAGACGGGTAAAAGAAGAGACAGATGAATTGATGTTAACAATCTGTGAGAAGATTGTATCATCAGATAAGGAAGTTAATATTGAATCAAACAATGGAACGTCTCCGATCGCTGGTTACGTGTCAGCAAATGTTCGAGGTAATACTTTAGATTTGGAGGAACCCCTATATTCTTCACAGAGGCTAACATATGATGAAAGCATATCGGGAAGTGGATTGTCTTCAGAAGAAGTTCAAGGACATAAAATATCAGATCAATGGTTAAATGTAGACGTTCGTGTTGAAGATAGTGTGTCAGAGAAGGACGTTGTTCGAATTGCTAGTAATGGACAATATAGTGGTGCTAACGTGCTAGTCGACGATTCTTCGGAAAGCAATGATGAGAACGTAAGTTCAATACTAAAACACATTTCTCTGGGGGACAAACTTGCACATTAGGCCATGCAGATAAATATAGCTCATTCTGCATTAGCAGATTTACTTGGAATTTTAAGGGAAGAATGTTGTCAGTCCCTTTCAAAAGATCCCAGAACACTATTGCAAACACCTCGAGATTCTACTGTGATTGTTATGTCACCTGGGCACTACATACATTTGGTATTTAGCGAGGCCATTTCCTCCGTCTTATCTAACGATAAGTTTCATGGGGTTACTGGAATCCTAGTGGTTGTTGGGTTTGATGACCGTTATCAAAATCATCAACGAGTTGCTTATGGCCGATTTTGTGCTCTATATAACCATTTTCAGAAGTTAGTTTAGTAGGTCCTTATCATGGAATGGCTAAGCCGGCAGATAGCAATGAGTTCATGCAAAAATTTGTGAATGAAAGCATCGATATTGTTACTAATGGCATAATCGTGAATGGAAAAAACGTCCGTGTAAAAATTAAAGCTATAGTGTGCGACGCGCCAGCAAAATCGTTTATATTATGTGTTAAAGGTCATACAGGTTATAACAGCTGCACCAAATGTAAAGTTGAAGGAGAATACATACACGGGAGGGTATGTTTCAACAATAGTGATGCAGCTAAAAGAACTGATTCTGAATTTGCACTTCAGACTGATGATGAATATCATCTAGCTCGAACAGTTTTGAATAATATACCTGGCTTAGGACTGGTAACTCAGATCCCGTTAGATTTTATGCATCTGATATGCTTGGGAGTTGTCAGGAAAGTATTGTATTTATGGTTACTTGGACCTCTAAAAATACGTTTGCCTCATTCACAAGTGGACAAAATTTCCGCTGAACTAGAGAATTACAGAACGTACACTCCAAAAGAGTTCACTAGACGTCCTAGATCCCTAAAGTATATCAAAATGTGGAAAGCTACAGAGTACCGCCAGTTTTTGTTGTATACTGGCCCAGTTGTTTTGCATCAGAAAATCAGTAAAGAGATATGTTTACATTTCCTTGTGTTTCATGTTGCAACTACGTTGTTGGTAAGCGAACAGATTGTGTTCCATACGTTAAATACGCTAAGCAGCTATTAATGTACTTTGTAGACAAATTTGCTTCTCTTTATGGACAGGAGTACATGTCTCATAACATTCATGGTTTGGTGCATGTTACTGACAACGTTCTGCATTTGGGTTCTCTACAAATGTACAGTGCGTTTCACTTCGAAAATTATATGCAGGTATTAAAAATTGGGTGAGAAAAGCAGATAAACCCCTGCAGCAAATACATAGACGATACAAGGAAATGGAAAGTATTGTAAGGGAAAGAAACCAGCAGATGTGCAAAGCATCCGTCTTTGAGAAAGAGCATCATTGTGGACTGTTAATTATGGGATGCACAGAGCCACAATATGAGCGTTATTGTGTACAATCTAAGTTTGAGTTATGGAATATGCAGCCAGATAACTGTTGTGGCTTGAGTGGGGGTCAAATATTGCTAATAAGTAATTTTGCGTATTCTTCCATACTTAGATGTATGGTTGTAATAGGGCGAGAATTCAAAAGAAGAATTGAATTTTTTGATCACCCATGCGAATCATCTATGTTGGGTATATTGCGAGTGAAAGAACTTTCTGAAGTGAAAGTGTGGAAAATGGAAGACATATGTAGTAAGTATTTTATTTTTCCGTATTCAGAGTCATTTATAATTTTCCCTTTGATTCATTCTACCAAATAGCATCGTAATTTATATGTTGAACATATAAGTCATACAGTGTTGAATCAGACGTAACCTTTTTTTAATTGTTTGTGTTTACTATGTGGAACTGTGTATTAGTGTGATTTGTTTCAGAAGTATCGAGTTTTCTTAACGTCATCGATATGGATATACCTGCGGACGCAAAATACTGTATCGTTGAATTCGAAGATGGGGTTCAACTTGTTCCAACATGTTGGTTGCTTGATGGAGGAGAAAAATGTTATTGGCCCAAACTCACCAATAACCTAAGATACAACAAAGCTGTTCGAAATAGGGAAGAGCCAGATCAAGAGTGGCACGTGTATCCTGTAATCAAATTGTAATCTGCAGCATGTAAGTATTTTCTGTTTAGTTTATGAATATGTATTATTAAGTTTATATTTCTGGTATAAACTGGTTTACACTCTTTTCCAATAAATATGTAAATAATGCATGCATCTCTATAGCTGTCGTTTACCAAAAGTTGTGAGGAAAATTATAACGTTATTCCTCTTGATTACATATTACTTGGCGTAAACAAAAAGGTTCTAAGTCAGTGAGTTTTCCGTTTGACTTAGAACCTTTTTGTTTACACCAATTCATATAGATGCACGGAAGAAGAGCTCATGACTCTTCTTAAATTTAACATATCACTCAACAAACTGATGCCCTCAGATCTCTTTTCATTGTGGAACATTCAATGTAACATTTAACCTCAATACCTCAAAACACTCTCTCTTTAATTATACTGAACAATATATAGTTTATTACTTGAATACATTGATATCACATCATGGCCAATAACAATAAGACACACAACAGGCATCACTCCAAACATATTTGGCAATTGAGATAAAATTTTACAAATTAGTAAATTTCATTTATTGCCCGGGACATTGAACTGGCCAAAGTAAAAACAAATCTAAGACTGTCGGGATGAAAGTGATATTTTTAAACATGGAATGACCCTGAAGTAACTTACATCACATAAGGAAGTCATAATGACGTAGCTGTGTCACATATATCTGTCTGTTCTTTCTTTCCCTTTTTAACGAATATTCGGGTTAACTTCTGGATTTTATCTAAGAACATTCTGTTATGTGTTCTTTTATCATATAGCTTACCTTAATAACCTGAGGACGGTCCGGATATATAGCACTTCAGGTTTCAGAAAGTGCTATGCTTCCTACGCTGCATATACAATATATATATATATATATATATATATATATATATATATATATATATATATATATATATATATATATATATATATATATATACTTTTTTACGTAGGAAAAAAGGAATGGTGTTGCGCGGCATTTTTATAGCTTCAAATATGACAAGTTGTGACTTTAAGAGGACTGAGGTATTTATTGGCATATAAGAAAAAACAAGTATTTCTTTGCAATAAGTTGGTAATAGGAATGGATGGATACTGAAATTATTCTAAATATTTTACTGCAAAATAGATAGAATTGAAAGACAAAAGTGTCCTGATGAAATAATTAATTAAAGGAGAATATACTTAGCAAGTACTGTAATATATATATATATATATATATATATATATATATATATATATATATATGTATATACTGGTTCTGAAACTCCGTAATTTGCATGGTTGTAATTGTTTTGACCATATTTATTTCATTAATAAATACGTACAAGGGCTTCGAAAAGTTGAGACGTGCAGAATATGGGACGGAAATAGACAACTGTGAAGACGGCGTAGAGAGGAAGAAGAAGCGGCGGTTACGAGCAAGGAGAATGCCTTCTTCTTCGGATGATGATGATCCCATGCCACATTCAAGAGGCAAATTTCAAAAATTGCTTAGAGATCTGCCACCGCCACCGCTATCGCTAACGGCGTATGATGAGAAACGCCAGCAGAACGAAGACAATTGCTCTATAAGCAATCAATATACAGGAAATTCAGGTTCGTATTACTTTTCTTTTAATGCTCGTACCATAAAGTATTGTTCGTACTTTTGCTGTGAGCACTGCCAGCCATACTTTACTGAAAACAATTCGAGCCCTTTTGAACCTCGTGTAACTTCTGATCAAAAATGCTCCAAAACCTCATATTCACATTTGAAGATCTTAGGCTTTAATAAACTATCAGTTTCCATCTCTGCGGAACTTATATTTTTCCAAATACACGTACCTGAAAACGTTAAAAGTCCTCTCTGATTGACTCAGAAATCATCAAAGTTTTTATGATCTTCTGATTGTACTAGAAAACTGAAATTTGGCGAAATTGTAGAGTTGTTGAGACAACGAAAGGAAAACTACAAACTTAAATAATTTCAACATTTATCCCGTCGAACAGACAAAGAGCATATAAAAAGAAGTGAAATCGTCGCCAAGTTCTGATGGATAATAGTTAAAATACTTACTGCCTCACTTTCAAATTTTAAATTTGAAATCTCGCTGTTGTGTAATTATTATCAGGTTGCGATTATGTCTATTTTATCATATTCAACGTACAACATTCAAATTTCAAATTTAATGAGAAAGGTTGTCAACCAGAACTTGCTAACTCTTCTTTGTGTTTTCACTTTATTTTACGTACAACATTCCCACCACTCTTACTTACCAATTTTGTGGTAGAAAACTGGTAAAAATGTATGGGGAGTAACATAGCCAAATGTTATATTTACAGTGTAAAAGTTAGAAAAAATTAAAGTAAGAATTTTGAATTTTTATAGTCTTTTTTATATAAACAATATTCATATTCATATTTATTTGCCTGTTCATAGCTTACAAATGAGGACAATCCTCAAGCATTACAGTTGTCAGATATGATTTACATTCTCTATATGTTATCAGTAAGATAAGTTTCCACAGAGTTATAGCTTTCTTCTAACAATAATTCTAACAGAGTATTTCTGAATATCCGTTTTTTGTTAATGTCCTTATACTTTGTTGGTAATTTGTTATATAATTTTATACAATTCATATACACAGTTTTGCTAAAATTTGCATAGTTCTGTTGGATAATATACATATTACAATTCTGCCTAGTATTGTATGAGTGAATCGTATTAGCTAAAGTAAATAAATCCTTGTTCTCGATTACATTCAAAATTGTGCGATATATATATATATATAAACTAGGTTGACTGTCGGATAAATAATAATAGTGCCGTCATACTTCCTACAAACTTTTATTTTACAAGTTTGTTCATATAATAAAAGACGAACAGCCTTCTGGGGAAATTTTGAAACGTTTCGCTAATCAATACAATGCTGAAATGAAGTCAACTTCTGACTTTTTTTGCTCCAAAGCCTCTGTATGTGAGGGTTCATCACGGTAATTTTACAGAGTAAAAGTTTGTGACTTGGATTGGGAATCAAACCAAGGCCATTTGGGTTGCCATTCCAATGTGTTACCAACTTTTAAAATAAAATTATTTCAGATGTTCACAACTTGTTACAGAATATACTTTCATTTGTAAAGACAAAACACATCACGAGACACTGGACATGTTTGAAATCACACCAGGGCCAAGTCAGGATTCGAACCGGGAACCTTTGGGTCCAGATAATACCGCTTCAGACCTGTCGTCCATCACACAATAAGTAAAACTTATTATAGCCCTCTCCCGAGACCACAAATATATTTATGTTGCCACAAAATGTTCAGTCCTACGACATTACATCGCTGTTGGTAGCGAGTTGGTTTTACTTTCCGTTTAGTCCTCTTTTTGTATGTTTCACAATTTTGAATTCGAACATTAACTGTTGTTCTATTTCTTGAAGTTATTTCCATGAAACTACATACAGCAAAAGATTCAGACAACTGTTAAACTAAATACTTTCCAGATTAAAAATCATGATTATGAATGCATAGGGAAAAGATACCAATTTCTCCAGTATCGTGATAGTTCCTCTAGATGAAAGCACATGTTAGTATTTGTGTGTTAAGATACGATCGGCAGAGTACACCGATGCTACCTTCGCTAAGAGGATGAATTTTCTGACATGAAATGTATCGTTTCCTATCTTGGAGAATGAGTAAACATAAAGTAGGTGATGCGTTTAATAGCTAAATGCATACCTCAACGCAATTCCTTGACATTGCATGATTGAACTAGGGTAATGATTGAAGTTCCCATGTTGTGCGAGAGGCGGTATTGTTTGTTATTCCCGCGTACATTTGTCGTTGCCTGTGCTTGCAACCTCTCACGATAATTGCGAAATATGCGCTCACCCCTGGTTCGATCCCAGGCTAAGTGAGTATGCGGTGAACCACATCGTGTCTATGGGTTTTCTCTGAGTTTTCCCTTTCGTCCCACTTTCTCATTCCATCATTTCTTTCATCATTCACTTGCTATTTCATCCGTCTCCTTTGGCCTTCGCTTGCGTAATCATGGGACGTTAAACTGCAGATTTCATTTCATTTCAATTGAATTGGGGAAGATACATTTGCATTTTCGGGCGAAGATTTCTCGGCAATATTGTGAATCATTAAATTTTGTTTTATAACTACAGCTCGTCGTCAATGTAATGAAAATCGATATTCATTCGTATTAATTATCAGAAGTCCATTGTTCAAATTAAGAAAATAGATTTCACTGAATTTGTACACGTCATGACGTTTAATGCACAAGATTGTGGTGTCTTCCTCGATGGACTTTTATCTGCGGCCTGAAAAGTTTTAATCTATAGCTGACAGAATAAATTATAAGGTAATGTTACTACTATAATTATTCATTTTCTTTTCTCTTCATTTTCAACAGAATTCCAAAAGCAGGTGCTTGCACACTTAGCAAGTTTGAAATACTCAGTGCAACATGTACAGCAGGCTATACATCGATTAGAAGAAAAGTTAGACACTATTGGAGCGTTCAAGACCAATGATAACCCAGCAGTAGAGGAATATAACGGAAGATCACCGCTGGAGAATTTCCCTCTTCAAACGCTGGACGACCTCTATGAGTGTGAGAGGAGGATTGCAAATGATCCAGCATTTAGGAGACGTTTGGTATGTTTAGCTCCGTATTTGTTGAATATATTTAGTTACGAGAAGAAAATGTATGTTTTCTTACAAACGACAAATATAGGGTTGCCACCTACCGTGAAAAGCCAGTGAATTTGAAGATTCTGGAAAAGTCAGGGATTTCTTTTTTAAAAATCGGGAAATTGGAACTTAACTGAAAACATAAGAATCACTGCCAAACCAGTTTGTTTCTGTATGTCTTATTGTAAAAGAACCCATACTGTTCTTACAGGTTGTACTGTACGTAAATTAAAAACATCAAACGTGTTAAGTCATTATCTGTATATATAAAAATGATGTATGTATGTATGTATGTATGTATATTCGAGCATAACTCTCGAATGCCTGGAGCAATTTCAACGAAACTTTTTACACGTATTACTTACAGTGAGGAAACAAACATTATGGGTGAAAGATACACCTTTCATCCCTAGGAGTGTCACAGGAGGATGATATGTAAAAAAAATAATGTATGCAGATGTGTCTGTATATATCTATATATTGTCTAGCATAACTCTGGAACGCCCGGAGCAATTTTAACGAAATTTGGTACACATATTGCTTATAACAGGAAAAAAATGTTGTAGGGGTGAGATACACCTATCATGTCCAAGAGGGTCACAGGGGGATGACATATACAAATAATCGAAAATGACCGGTATTAGTGTCGAATTCTTAGTTTTCGGGGTGTAAATGGTGACAATCCAGATAGCGTTTCAGTTTCAGTGGAGGTCAGATACCCCTACCATCCCTAGGGAGGTCACAAGGGGAATGACGTACAAATAATCGAAAATGAGCGATATTTGTTTGGAATCCATGGTTTTCGGGGTTGTGGAGATGAATGGTGCCCACCCGATGGCGTTTCTGTCCGCATGTGGCTAAGAAGCCCCTATCAATCCTTCGGGGGTCACATGGGGGATGACATGTATAGTCGGGATGAACCGTGTAATCAATTATTAAAATGTATATTGTTAGGATAGTTGGGAGTTCAAGTATTTTTATAAACCTGATCTCCCCGTTTGAAGGACGGGCATTTCACCTAGTTTAACCAATAAAATACAAACCAGGGACATACACAGGCGATAGGTTCTGGTGGTCCGGACTCAGCTCCCCCGAAAGCTGCTTTTCTGTAAATTTAGTATAATTTTAGGGGCGATTTTATAAATTTTAAAATTCTTTATCCTCAAATTGAAATTGGATCCCACTCTAGAAGGAAATTGCTGCGTGTGCGCCTGATACAAACAGTAGAGTGAAAGTGGGATGGATTGATTGTAACTACCGTTTTAAGAGTGATTCGTGCAATTAAATAGTGATATTCATTGGTTAAGCTCAATTTAGGTGACAATCATTTTCTCCTCTGCATCGATCGGCATCAGAGTGGATAAATTTCGAAATAAATTCCAGCGAAAAATTGTATGGGTGCTTAACGCCTATCAACAATCCTCTATAAATGTTTGATCCAGAAGCACCCATCTAATTAATTAAGTATTAGTGTTTAGCGCTTCTTTCCAGCACCGAGGCTATACATAACTTGGACCTACAGTTTGAGATGGGATCCGAACCACCGCAATGCGCTTAAACTTAAAATCTCTCCCACTGGGAATCGAACCCGGGACTTCCTGTGTGGCAGACATCTCCTAGACACTAGACCTATCTCAAATCCAGTCTCGTGTGTAATTATAATATGCGCTTATCCTAGACACTTTTATCTGATTATCAAATGAAAACCACCGGTTAAGTTGAAATTAAGTATATGTATACAGTTACTGTAAGCAGTAATGAAAGTGATGTTTAATTGTATAGGTAAAAATTCTTTGCATCTCCTTAATATGCACAACAACATGTTCAAAGAATATTTCTAACGTTAAATAAACCACCTGTAGACCTTGTAAACATATTTTATATTTAACTCAATTGTCGTAGCAAGGTACAACACTTTTTAGTAAAAACACTGTATTAGATGTGAAGTTTCAATACTATAACAGTATCTTCATCACATTTAAACACACTTATCTAGTGTGGATAAGTGTGTTTAAGTGTGATGAAGATACTGTTATAGTATTAAAACTTCACATCTTATACAGTGTTTTTACTACAAAGTGTTGTACCTTGTCACGACTATTGAGTTAAATATTTCTAACGTTAGTAAAAACTGCATTTTTTGTGAGGACCCTGCTATGATCCAAGCTCCCAGTAAGTGCGCCTTGTGGACAAACATCGTGTAGTTTTCTTTAGTTTTTCCGGCTCCTCACACTTTCTTCATTTCACCATTATCGTCTTACTTCTTAAATTTGTTATATAATCACTGGAAAAAATTCAAAATGTTGTTTCTACTCTTTCCACATCTCGTGGTGTAGGCCAATGTTGTGGTTGCAATGAGGTACCTAAAAGAACATCAAAAGCGATTCTACTAATGTAATGTCGTATAATGCATTGCCCTTCTTCCTAAGATGCCTCTATTGACATGTACTGAGTTCTAAAAACTTTATCAAGAACGTTGTATGTATAAGCTTTAATGTATGACATTTTAACGAACATTCGTAAGACATTATAATATTTATATATGCCATTAAATGTGTCATTGTGACTCTATATTATGTTTCAAATTGTAAAACAAAAAATACATTTTTTCTAAAAGAAGGTGACTGAATGAGAAATGGAAGAAGAATACATGTTGATTTCGAAGTTACGACTACTTACTTTATAAATTTATACTTTATATCTATTCTCAGGTTATCGAAATGACTAATGAGAAATATATAACTACAGTAGTTATGTAAATCAAAGAAATATGAGTCGAAATGCTAAGTTTTGTGTAAATAAATTTATAGTTATAAATACATTTATAAATAAATTTATAAGTACAGAAAAAGCAACATGCCATACACATCGTTATTTTAGAGAACCTAACCTATCCATTGAAAACTATAAAGTGAAAGTTGTATGAATGAGAATAACACTTACACAAATATATATATTGTATATGCTGTATTATAAGTAGGTAATTTGTGGGAGAATGTGGTATACCACATTCTCCACAGATTATTCATTATTTAATTCTTCCACATTCCTAACAGATTATTCACTATTACACTCTTCCACATTCTTCACATATTATTGACTATTACACCCAGAAAAACGTCATTCAGGGTGGGTGGCCTGAAAAAGCGTTTTACACGATTTCGACAAAAACGTTATAACAGTTGTGATCTGGATGTTCGTGAAATTCGCTGTTTGGACACACATAATCACTTCAGAGGCATGAGAAAGCAATAAGAATTTTATTATTAATATGAAAACTTGTATTTGTACATAGAGAGATTTGTATTTGTACAAACTACAGTTTCATCTTTGCACCTAGTACCTACATTCCTTCTGGGTTGGACAACGAGAGTTTCAGCAGCAGCTCCCCGTGAATTATGGGGAGCTGCTGCTGAATATATATATATATATATATATATATATATATATATATATATATATATATATATATGCGGATCCAGGATATGATCATGCAAGGGGCTAAATTTTTAGTGTTGAAAATAGCCGCCCACCCAAAAATGTATCTGCCCCTACTTTGTCCTCCTAAGAACTTTAAGCTGGCGTCGTCACTGACTATGAACGACCATAACACTGCAGGTAGTGTTTAGTAGGAGTTGGGATGTTTCACACATTATGCCGGTAGTTTCACACATTATATAAAATCAGGGGTATACTCGTTTTCTTTTACGAGCATTTTTCCTTCAATGGCAACATAGTAGAGCATAGAGATTTAAAAATAACACCGGCATTTAACAATATAGGATAAGTCTGGTTACTCACACACACACACAGACTTGATTGCTAGTGCGCAGTAAAATTAAATTTCCAATTTACTAGACATTACACGCATGTGCAGAAAAATTAAAGTTCGAACTCCCCTTTCCGGTTCCGATTAAACAGTGCACCAGCAGCAGACTACGACAAGGTTACTATGAATACACATCCCAACTCCTACTAAACATGGTAGAACAGTGCTTCGCTCCCCACTACATACAGGAACACCCACCCACCCACACACACAAACACACATGCAGACATACACTTTGTTTACAGAGCACTTGGTAGCGCATGAGCAAACTGTTCCGGTTGCAGTGCCAGTTCCGGTTTCGTAGCAGACTACGCAACGAGTACCTATTTACGACTGTGACCTCTTGTAGCGATTGCACAAGAAAGGCTCCGAACACCTATATGCGCAAGGTTCCTGTTCCGACTGAAGTTCCAGTACCAGTACTGGTCTCGAAGCAGACTACGCAGACAGCAGGATGTTACGATCCCTATTTTTGAACCGTTATAAAATACTACAACCTATTTTTCATTCACACACATGCACACAGTCACTTGTTTACGCATACGCAGTTCCAATTTTGCTGAACACAGCAGCAGCAGACCACAGACTACAAATGCTACAACATAGGGCTATGAGAACATATTCCAACTCCAATTGAACATAGTAGTGCAGTGGTTCGCTGCCCGCTAGCATGTGGTAGCCTGGACAAACTTTTCCTTTTCCTGCTCCAGTTCCGCTTCCGGTTCCTGTTCCGACTCACGATCTAGTACGATAACCGGTTCCTCTGGAGCACACTACGCAACGACTAGGATGTTACGTCCCCTTTTTTGAACCATTATAAAAGACTATGGCCTATTTTTCGTTCACACACACACTTGGTTATGCATGGGCTGTTCCATTTTATTTAAAAAATACAGTTCCAACTCTCACTTCCAGTTCAGATTGAACACAAAAGTAGCAGCAACAAAATACTACAAAGGCTACAACATAGAACTATGAACACATATTCCAACTCCTATTGAGCATAGTAGAGCAGTGGTTCGCTCACCAATTGCGTGTGGTTTCCTTTGCAGCTCTCTCTCTATCACACAAACTCCTGGTTTACGGAGCATTTTGTGGAGCAAGATCAAACCGTTCCGACTCAAGTTTGAGTACAAGTTCCGCTTCCGAGTACATAACACCGGAGAAGCTGCAGCCGACTACCAACATAGCAGACTTTTTAAGATTACGCAATAAAGGCTACAGCACAACAGTAACAGACTACGTGACACATATTCTAGAAAGGCCATGACCACATGCAGAAATCAAGAAGCGATGACAAAATAACATACTAAGTCCATTCGTTTTACTCGTTCACTCTTCTATGACGAAAACAGTGAAGCAGAGATAAAACACACACACAAACACATAGTTCACGGAGCACTTGGTAGCATATGTCCGATAAAATTAAAGTTCCAATTTTGTAGAAATAACAAGCATGCACAGAAATATTACAGTTCCGATTCCAACTACTATTCCATTTCCGGTTTCGGTAACACACAAGAACAGTACGACTAGGACACTTACGGCGGTTTTTCTGCATCATTTTATGACTATGACGTATAGTGCTGATATTACCTTATAGTTTATGTGGGGTACTCCCTTTTATAGCAATTTTAACCGATTTCGATAAAATTCGGTATATACAGCTTTTTGAACTTAACCAATTTGCATAAAACTAAGTATATACAGGTTTTCGAAGATGCTGATTAGGTATATCATATTTATTTTTACCTAGGTCATGTAGTTTATGTCGAATACGCCCTTTCTATGACAATTTTAACCGACTTGGATAAAACTCGGCATATAGAAATTTCCAGACATGCTAATTAGGAGTACCACATTTATTTTTACCTAGGTCTTATAGTTTATGCCGTGAAACGTGGGTTCCTGTCACCACGGCATGACGAGTCCACAGGTTGCGGATCGAGGAGAAGGCCTCTAGATATAGAGGTTAGCTGCGAATATACTGTATAAGCAGTCGCGGACAGCCGACTAGGAGTGGTCCTCCAGCTTGGGGGTTTGGGTAGGGCTAACAACCTCTTCCTCAAAGAAAAAGCACTTGTTCAGAAATATTCACAAAAGCCTCGGACAAGGACTGATAACTTGGCACGACCTCAGCAAAAGAAAATGGACATGAGATTTGGAACATGGAATATTAGGAGTATGTATAGGGCAGGCGCGTTAAAATCCGTAACGAGTGAGTTAGAAAAATACAGGATGGACGTAGTAGGAGTTCAGGAATTAAGTGGGAAGGAAATGGATCTGTGAATTCCGGAAATTATACGTTCTTTTACGGGGAAGGGAAAAAAATCACCAGAACAGGGTTTCTCGTACACAAACGAATATTACCAGCAACTAAATGGGTTGAATTTGTTACTAACACACTTTCTTTTATTACTCTTAAGGGACGGTGGTGTGATATTATTGCTTTAAATGTACATGCCCCGCGATACCATATGAAAATTCTATTAGGGAATTTCAATGCGAAGGTAGGATGAGAGGATATTTTCAAACCGGTTATAAGGAACGAAAGTCTGCATAAGGAAAGTAATGACAACGGTGTTAGATTCGTGAACTTTGCAACATCAAAAAACCTAATCGTGAAGAGTACAAAATTCCCACATCGCGACGTTCATAAATACACTTGGACATCACCAGACAGGAAAACACATAATCAAATTGATCACGTTTTAGTAGATAGAAGAAGGCAATCTAGCATAATTGATGTCCGGTCGTTTAGAGGGGCTGATTGTGACACTGACCACTACCTGGTAGTAACAATAATACGATAGAGGTTATCGTTGAATAAAGGTAATATTCATTGTCCGAAAACGGAAAGATTCAATTTAAAGAAATTAGAAGAGAGCCAGATAAGAGAGAAATACCAGACTGAAGTTTCGAATAGATTGTTGGCTTTAGAAGATTCGGAGTGCACTAGTGTTGAGGATACCTGGATTGAAATTAGAGATAGCATTAAAATTTCAGCAAAAGAAAAATTGGGACACGCGGAAATACGTAGGAACAAACCATGGTTCGACCAGGAATGCATAAAACTAGCAGAAAAGAGAAAACAGGCAAAATTATGCTGGCTACAAAATCCGAATGAAATAACTACAAAAAATTTCGCAGATATCAGTCGGGAAACTTCCGAAACTTTTAGAACAAAGGAACGCGATTTTCTGAAAGCTAAAATTAACGAACTTAAAGATAATAGTAAAAATAAAAACATCCGGGTCATGTATAAGGGAATCAACGAATTTAAGAAAGACTATCAACCTCGTGCTTATATATTAATAAATCTGACGGTACAGTTCTCACTGACACGGATAGCATCTTAAATAGATGGAAAGATTTCTTTGACGATTTGCTTAACACGCAACCAAAAACTAGTGTGTGTGTGTGGAGAAAAGGAGATACACACCGCAGAACCATGTATTCCAGAACCCAACCGAATAGAGGTAGAAACCGCTATAAAGAAATTAAGGAAACACAAATCTCCGGGTGTAGATGAAATTGCGGGTAAGTTAATTTTAGCTGGAGGCGAAAAATGGTGGAACAATATACACAAACTCATTCTCCTTATCTGGAACAAGGAAGAATTGCCACAAGAGTGGAAAGAATCAATCATTGTTCCAATTCACAAGAAAGGCGACAAAACTGACTGTAATTATCGAGGCATTTCTCTTGTGTCAGAATCCTATAAAATCCTTTCAAATATGCTATTAGCTAGACTGACCCCGTACGAAAATGAAATTATTGGAGATTATCAGTGCGTATTTAGACGAAATCGATCAACTATCGACCAAATATTTACCATTCGCTATAGCACGGCCAACAAGAGATGGTCTCTGACGTTTCTTACCACATGTGGTGGGACATTGCAGCCCCTACTTTGATACCAGTGTTACCAACCACGATCACTCTGTCTTATACCATTAATTAAATTGCTACTACAGTTGCACCGAAAAAAACTTTACACGAGAGTAGTGGCAATGTCACTGCGAGCTGTTAGAGACGTTCTCTTACTGGACGCACTATAAATACTCGAAAAAAGTGGGAATACAATACCCCGGGACATCAACTATTTATTGATTTTCGAAAGGCGTACGACTCGGTTAGGAGAGAAACATTATACAACGTTCTTACAGAACTTGGAATACCGAGAAAGCTAATTAGATTAATTAAGATATGTTTAAATGAATCCCAAAGTAAAGTCCGGATAGGAAATTTTTTGTCCATGAGCTTTCATGTCGAAAATGGCCTGAAACAAGGAGATGCGTTGTCGCCATTATTATTTAACTTCGTTCTGGAATACGCTATAAGGAAAATCAAAGATAGCAACCAGGGCCTAGAGTTGCACGGTATTCACCAGGTTATGGCATATGCTGATGATGTAAATTTAATAGGGGATGATAGGAGAACAATAGAAAGAAATGTAGAGATCTTTTTTAACGCTTGCAGGGACATGGGTTTAGAAGTAATTGCAGAAAAACTAAACACATGTAAATGCGTCGGGACCGCAATACAGCAAATTATGGATGCGTTAAAATATTAAATAATACTTTTGATAACCTGGATACTTTCAAATATCTATTATCAATATTAACAGTCGAAAATCATATTCACGGAGAAATCAAATGTCGACTAAAAGCAGGGAATTCGTGTTACTATTCGGTTCAAAATCTCTTGTCGTCGCGAATTCTGTCGAGGAATTTGAAACTTAAAATATACAAAACGATAATCATGCCTGTTGTTCTGTATGGTTGCGAAACATGATCCCTTACTCTGAGGGAAGAACATAGACTGAAAGTATTTGAGAACAAGATCCTGAGACGAATATTCGGACCCAAGAGGAACGGGAATGGGGAATGGCGGAAACTTCATAACGAGGAACTACATAATTTATATGGTTTACCCAACATTGTTAGGGTCGTCAAGTCTAGGGGACTTAGGTGGGCGGGTCATGTAGCTAGAATGGAAGAAAGTAAAAACGCCTTCAAAGTCTTTACTGGAAGGCCAATCGGATAACGGCCATTAGGAAGACCTAGGCGCAGATGGGAGGACAATATTAAGATGGATCTCGCAGAGATAGGAATACAAAGTAGAAACTCGATGCAGTTAGCTAAGGATAGAAGTCAGTGGAGAGCTTTTGTGAACGCGGCATTGAACCTCCGGGTTCCATAGGCCACAGAGTTAGTTAGTTAGTTCTTATAGTTTATGCGTGTACGCCATTTTTATGAAAATTTTAACCAATTTGGACAAAACTCGGTCTATCGGGGATTTTGTAGATGCTGATTGCGAATAGATATTTATTTTTTAACTAGGTCTTGTAGTTTATGTGGGATACGCCCTAATATGACAATTTTAACCGATTTGGATGAAAGTCAGCACTTATAGGGTCTTGGACATGCTGATTACGAATACCATTTTTATTTTTACCTAGGTTTTATAGTTTATGTAGCATACGCTCTTTCTAAGACATTTTGGCCGTTTTGGATGGAACTCGGTATATAGGGATTTTCGAACATGCTGAGTGCGAATACCATATATATTCTTACCTAGGTAATGCAGTTTATGTGGGATACGCCCTTTTTATGACAATTTTAACCGACTTGGATGAAACTCGGCAAATAGGGTTTCTCGAACAGGCTGAGTACGAGTATCATATTTGCTTTTACCTATGCCTTACAGTTTATGGGTGATACACGTTTTATGACAGTTTTAGTTTTTGTAGCCTTTTACGACCATTTCAATCATTCCCTAAATAACTTTCAATTCCTATCCGTATTGGTGTGAAAAAGGTCTGTGGTAACATAGTAGAGCAGAGATTAAAAATAACAGCTACGGTGGCTTTTTGGTTTGCTTTCACCTCGCATGTCGCCTTATTTAGCTTACTCGACATATTCGTTGGGCATAAAACTTAAAAATTTCTACTCGGCTTATACACACACATACACAGGGGTGACGGAGCCCTTGGCAGCGTATACCCAATAGAATTACAGTTCCAATTTGGTTGTAATTAAGTAGAAATTACACTTATGCACAGAGAAAGTACAGTTATGATTCCAATTACACACAACCTCAGAACTACTATGACATTGGCGGCGAGAATTTTGTAACCTTTATAAAAGACTATGATATATTTTAATTCCTTAAATAACATACAACATTTACCCGTATTTGTGTGAAAAAAGACTATGGGAACAGAGTAGAGCAGAAATTTAAAAATAACAGATGTGGTGGCTTAGTGGTTCTCGCGTGTAATGGATAAACTTTCAATTTAGCTTATTCTGCATAATCGTGGGGCTTTAAACTAGATCTCTCGGTCATAGACACACACACACACACACACACATGGTTTTTGGAGCACTTAGATATGTATGTGCAGCTCCAATTTAGGTTACAATGCCAAGTCCGGTTCCAATTACATATGAGCAGACTGCGAATATATTTAACATAACAAAAATTATAACAAAGTATTACTGAAAGTTACGAGCACACTTTTTAACCCTATGTAACATTGCAGAGCTAATAATAGAGAATGCCTTGTTTTACACCTTTGAACCCCTGTCTAACACCAAAAATTACAACCTTTTTAGCACTTACATGTAGCGATTTTTATAAGGCTATGTCATATTTTTGCAATTCCTATTTAACATAACCGTGGCCACAAACATTTTCCAGCTAGAATTGGTTTCTGCACGTAATGACAGAGGACACTCTTAATTTATTCAATTTCGTAGAGCTCAATAGATGATATGACTCTTATGCGTAGTTTTCGAGGTGCTGCGCGGAGCATACCCTCATTCCATTGTTTAAGACTATCGTATTTTGAGACTACTGTGGCGTCCCCGACGAAGTACAGGATGGGTACAAAGTCTCTTTCAATAGAACCCTCTCTGTTTTTTTCTGTCACCGTTTTACCAAGCATTATTGCAAAACTCTAAAGTCAGTCCTCCTGTTACGGGGCGAAGCTAATCCATACGTGGAAACAAAATAACATATACCATGCTCCCCGGACATTGCAGCTGTCCAATTCCTTGGATACGCCAGTTTAAATACTTTCTTCGCGATGGAATTCACGGCCTTCCAGAACGCTGACACAAGGTCTTCGATGCTGATGAGAACCATTTTTTATGGTTTAGATAACATATCGATGTTCCAAGTGGTCAACTTGAGGTAAAACAAAGATCAAATATTTCATTGCACATAACGTTCCGTATCCTGTTCTGACTCAAGTTCCAGTATCAGAACTCCTTCCCCCGGAGCAGACTACCCAAGATGTAGGCTGTTTCGACCCTTTTTTTGAACCATTATAAGAGACAGTGGCCTATTTTTCATTCACAACAAACAAACACACACACAGAGACATACACATATTGTTTGCGGAGCATTTTGTGGTGTTTGAGCAAACTGTTCAAATTCAAGATGGAGTAAAAGTTCAAGTTCCCAATACACAACATAGAAAAAGATGCACCCGACTACGAACATAGCAGAATTTTTAAAATTACGCAAGAAAGGCTATGGCACAACAGCAACAGACTATTCTAGAATGGCCATGGCCACAATCAGAAATGAAGAAGTGGCGCCGATATAACATATTAAGTTGATTCTTTTTACTCGTTCACTCCTCTACGACAGAAACAGTGAAGCAGAGATTAAAACACAGAAACATATGATTCACAACAAAATTACAGTTACAGTTTAGTAGAAATAACACGCATACGCAGAAACATTACAGTTCCAATTCGATAACAGACAGGAGCAGCACGATTACGACATTGTCTGCGTTGTTTTTGCAGCCTTTTGTGAGTATGACGTACAGTGTAGATATTATCTTATAGTTTATATAGGGTACATCTTATAGTTTTTAAGGTGTTGCGCGGAGCATACACTAATTCTGCTGTTTAAGACTATCGTATTTGGAATCACTGCAACGTCTCCGACGAAGTACAGGATCGATACGAAGACTATTTCAATGGACCTCTCCCTGTTTTTTCTATCACCGTATTTTCTAGCATTAACACAAAACACTAAAGCCAGTCCTCCTGTTACGGGGCAAAGCTAATACACACGTAGAAACAAAATAGCATATGCCATACTCTCCGGACATTGCAGCTTTCACATTCCTTGGAAACGTTAGTTGTTCAAATACTATCTTCGCGATGGAATTCATGGCCTTCCAGAACGCTAGCACAAGGTCTTCGATGCTGATGAGAAACATTTCTGATGGCTTAGATGACATATCGATGTTCCAAGTGGTCAACGTGAGGTGAAACAAAGGTCAAATATTTCATTGAATATAACTCGAGGTTCGTATATTTCGTGAACCGTTCCACATATATAAAATTTAACTTTAATACTAGGTCACCACATACATTATGTATACATGACTCCAAAAGTGCATTACCACCTGCAATTCTCCTTTTCCTGCAATAGCAGGCAACCCAAAACACCTCGGCGGTTGGGTTGATTGCGAATTCGAAAGGCGTTGAACCAAACCTCAATGTTGTAACAAATATATCAGTGTGGCAAACTGCAAATAAGAAAATAAAACAAATTGTTAAAAATGACAATTTTATTATCGTGACAGAGTTGGATGACAACAAAAGTAACAAAATGATCTTACTCAAGCAGTTCAAACAAGACGTATGGCAAGAAACAGATATCAGAGGAAAGCATTTCTCTCCTCTGCACCCAAAAAATAATCTCATAAAAAGAAAACGTTACATAACGTAAAGTTTTAGTATAAATGTCCACTCCAAATTGTGAAAGATGACAACCGAAATGCAAGAACAATTGAACCAAAATCAATGAAATTCTGAGCAGATATTGCAGACGTAAAAAGAGGAAATGCGAGTTTCGTATTTTTCTGAAAAAAAAAACGGTTGGGTGGGGCACGAATCCCTACAAACCTTTGACCACAAAATATCAAAAGTGCTATTAACAGTATGTCACATATGAGTGACGGACAGGAGAATTGTAACATAACTTTGTGTATGGACAATACGCAAAAATAAATGAACACGGGTTTTTTATGTTCTGCGGAAAAAAATAGGGGCAAAATCCCCCAGCAAAACTTTTGAAAGTTGACAACCTAAAGGCAAAAAGATGTGAACCAAAGAGAACGAAATTGTGCACAAATATTGTAAACATAAAATGAGGGAATACGGGTTTATTATATTCCAAAACAAAGGGTTTGGTTGGGGAACCGACCCCTCCAAACCTTTAATCACGTAATATCAAAAGTGCTACTAACAATATGTCAGATGCGTGTAAAGAACACGAAGAATTGCAACAACACTTTACGTATGGACAATACGCAAAAAGTAAACGAACACGTTTTTTATTTTCTACCGGAAAACGGTTTTAGTGCGGAAAAGCCCCAACCAAATTTTTGAAATTTGACTCCCAAAAGGCAAAAGAAGTGTACCGAATTAACTGATATTGTGCACAGATATTGTAGACGTAAAACGAGAAAACAGCGGTGTCGTATTTTCCTGGAAAAAACGATTGGGTGGGGCACGAACCCTTCCAAACCTTTGATCAAAAACTATCAAAAGTGCTAGTCACAGTGTTACATACGAGTAAAGGACATGGGGAATTGCAACATAACTTTGTGTATGCAAAATACGCAAAAAACAAACGAACACGGGTTTTTTTATGTTCTGCGGAAAAACGATTTTAGGGGAAAAAATTCCCCACCAAAAGTTTTGAAAGTTGATAATCGAAAGCAAAAAAGAAGTGAACCAAAGACAACGAAATTGTGCATAAATATTATAGACATAAAATGAGGGAATATGGATTTTGTATATTCCTGGAAAAAAGTGTTGGGTGGGGCACCGACCACTCCAAATCTTTGATCACAATATATCGAAACTGCTAGTAACACTATGTCAGATGTGTGTAAAGGACATGGAGAATTACAACATAACTTTGTGTATTGACAATACGCCAGAATTAAACGAATACGGGTTTTTATGTTCTGCAGAAATACGGTTTAAGAGGGGAAAGTCCCCACCCAAAAATTTTAAAGTTGACGCCCGAAAGGCAAGAAGAAGTGTACGGAAGTGAATGAAATTGTGCATAGATATTTCATACGTAAAATGAGTTTACGGGTTTCGTATTCTCCCAGAGGAAACGGCTGGGTTAGGCGCGGACCCAAAAAATTCTGGATCACGAAATATCAAAGTGCTAGTAACAGTATGTCAGATGTGTGTAAAGGACATGAAGAATTGCAACGAAACTATTTTTATTTACAATACGCAAAAAATAAAGGAATACAAGTTTTTATTTTCTACGGAAAAATGGTTTTAGGTTCAAGAAAATCCACCCCAAAATTTTCAGAGCTGACGCCCGAAAGGCAACAAAAAGTAAACCACAGTGAATGAATTTTGCACAGATATTGCAAACGTAAACTGAGGATACGTTTTTTTTTTTTTTGTATTTTATTTCAGAAAAGGGTTTGGTGGGGCACAAATACCTACGAACCTTTGATTAAGAAAAGTCAAAAGTGCTAGTAACAGTATGTCAGATGTGTGTACAGGACATGAAGAATTGCAACATAACTTTGTGTATTGACAATACGCAAAAAAAACGAATATATTTTTTATTTACTGCGTAAAAACGATTTACGGGGCAAAATCCCAAAACCCAAAATTTTGAAAGTTGACACTCGAAAGGCAAGAAGAAGTACACCGAAGTGAACCTAATTGTGCACAGATATTTAATACGTGTAATGATTATATGGTTTTAGAATTTTCCTGGAGAAAAGTATTGGGTGGGGCACCAACGCCCTCTGAACCTTTGATCACGAAATATCGAAAGTGCTAGTAACAGTATGTCAGACGTGTGTAAAGGACATGAAGAATTACAGCGAAACTTTGTGTATGGACAATACGCCAAAAACAAACGAATACGATTTTGTACGTTTTGTGGGAAAACTGTATTAGGAGAAAAAAGGCTCTACTCAATATTTTGAAAGTTGACGCCCGAAATGCAAGAAGTAAACGGAAGTGAATCAAATTGTGCACAGATATTGCAGACGTGAATGATTATACGAGTTTTGTATTTTCCTGGAGAAAATGGGTGGGTGGGTCATGATTCCCTCCTAACCTTTGATCACGAAATATCGGAAGTGCTAGTAACAGTATGTGAGATGTGTGTAAAGGAAACGAAGAATTGTAACGAAACTTTGTGTACGGACAATACGCAAAACGACAACAGAATACGGGTTTTTATGTTCTCCGGAAAAAAATGTTTTAGGGAGCAAAAGTCCCCATCCAAAAATTTGAAAGTTGACTCCCGGAAGACAAGAAGAAGTGAAACGAAGTGAATGAAATTGTGCATAGATTTTTCGGACGTAAACTGCGTATTCGGGTTTCGTATTTTCCTGGAGGGAACGGTTGTGTGAGGCACGGACCCCCCAAACATTTCATCACGGAATATCAAAAGTGCTAGTAACAGTATGTCAGATGTGTGTAAAGGACATGAAGAATTGCAACATAACTTTGTGCATTGACAATACGCTAAAAACAAAGGAATATTGTTTTTATTAATTTTCTGCAGAAAACTGTTTTAAGTGACAAAATCCCCCACAAAAATTTTAAAAGTTGATACGCGAAAGGCAAGAAGTCAACCTAAGTGCATGAAAATGTGGATGGATATTGCAGATGTAAAATGAGGGAATATGGGTTTCATGTCTTCCTGGAGTAAACAGTTGGGTGTTTCACGTACCCTTCCAAACATTTGATCACGAAATATCAAAAGTGCTAATAACAATATGTAATAATTGTTTGAAGGACATGAAGAACTGAAACGACACATTGCGTAGGACAATACGCAAAAAATGAAACTATACGTGTTTTTTTATTCTGCGGAGAAACTGTTTTATTAGGCAAAAGCCCAGACCCAAAATTTTGAAAGTTTACGCCCAAAAGGCAAGAAAAGGTGCGCCTAATTGAATTACATTGTGCACAGATATAACGTAAAATGATATAATTGGGTTTTGTATTTCCCGGAAAAATGAGGATGAGTGAGGCACGAACCTTCTATACCGTGGATTACGAAATATCAAAAGTATCCCCCTCGGCAAAAGTGCCTTTACATCGCCGTGACGTGTATGTGACCGCGCGGTCCTCCAAGGAAGTGATGGTTTTATAAGAGATTACTTTTGAAGTGCTTTTATTTTGACTGGGGAATTATCATAGATATAGGGAGTAAAGACACAGATTTGAAGCATCAGTGCACTGTCATCTATAATAAGATTCTTACTCTCAGCTTTTCTATTTATTGTTTTATATGTTAAACACCACAACATGTATCATTGATATCGTAGATCGTACTATTTTTTAAAGAATCGTGTCTGTAACGTGTTTTCAAAATATTTATCTCCAGATATGATGTAGAGAGAAGAGAAACATTCATCCCATTATATTGCGAAAACTGATGTCTAGTAGTGTCATTGCTAATAGTGTTCCGTATTTGTTTAAGCCCCGTCTCAATTATAACTGTATCTCACGAGAGCAACTCCTAAGCGAGCATTCTGTAAACTGAACGCCATTAAAATCTATATTCATAGCACAACGGTACAGATGAAGTTGAGCTTTGGCAATCTCTAGCATGAAAAGCGAAAAAATCCACCACAGTAATATAAAAAGTATAGTTAACGTGTTCCTCTCTGAAAAAGATCTCCCACGCATTTGTATTGCAGATGTTGATTTATAGGTTATAGCTATTCTTAAGTTTGTTGAAATTCTCCATAGTTGTGAGGGCTACTGAAGCCGTTCCTAATAAGGGGGAAAATGCCATCCAAAAATAGTCAAATACGAACAATATTAGTGCCGATATCATAGTTTTTGTGGTTGCAAAGATGAATAGTGCCGCTGTTGATGCTACTTAACTTCGAGTTGAGCATTGATAGGTATGGAGGTCGGAGTGGGAGGGTGACAGGCAAAAAAAAAAAGAAAGAAAGGAAAAACAAAATATGTATTTGTGTCGCATACATACATAGTTTCGGCATCATTGACATAAATAGTAGTATTTCAAATGTGGTATATGACCGAAGTCATTGGCATGGAGTTCAGAGAAGAGAACCGATGAAGATTTCCGAACGATTTCTTTGAATTAAGGTTCAATATACTGAGAGTGAAAAGTGGTAATGCACAAATAGTGGTGTCTTATGGGTACCTATTAGAGATATGATTTCTGGTAAACTGTCGTTGCTCAGGGAGGCATTAATTCCTGATCAGTCCCTAAAATTCTCACTGACTTACAGGGGCGTAGGCATGAATTTATTTCGATCGGGATCGACAACTTTTTAGAGGTGAATTCTTCAGAGTGTGATTTATACGTATAATAAATTCGTTTGAAATTCCTCCACGAGTCCACGTTGCATCACTGATCATTCGAAAATAACATTGTCGCGCCCTCTCAGTGACAGCTTGTTAGTTGCATTTGTGTTGAATATATATGATTTCTGTTTTTAAACATTATATGAATTTGCTATATACTGTTGTGTATGACATTTTCTATGTGGAATATTAATGTGTATTTTGTACTGTACACACACACACACACACACACACACACACACATATATATATATATATATATATATATATATATATATATATATATATATATATATATATATATATATATATATATATATATATATATAGACTTTGTGAACTTTAACAATTCCCTCATCTAAGTGTGTACGGTTTTAAAATGAACACACGAAATAGAAAAGTTGGTGAAGAAGATGCCAAGTTCCGTTCATTTCCAAAGCAGGAAGATTTACAGCAATTGTAAAACAATAGGGGAGTAACGTTGTCATCTGTGGTTCGACCCAAAAAGCCGTTAGCTGAGCTGAGCTAATTTTGAGTTTAACGTTACGTTCAACAGCGAGGCTATATGAAACATAAACCTACTGATTAACGTGGAATCCGAACCACATGAGTTCCTACCTGGAATCATATACGGGTCTCCTACTCCAAAGGCGCGTACGCTAAGCTTATGCCCTTAGTTTTATGAATTTTACAAAATGAATAAATATCTACATATTTTAACACAGTATATGAGTTCAAATATGTATACTGCTTTTGTAAGAATACTTTTGCCATTAATATGCTTCTTATGTATCTTTCTATATAAAAGAACCAGTTCTGAGTGGTTGATTGATCAACGCGTAGGCCAAACCGTTTAAGCTAGATACTTGAAATTTAGAAAGGGCATATGATTTGTAGCGTAAGGTCCCACTAAAGAAGAATTTTTCGAAAATCGAAGGAAAAGGGGAGAAAGAGGAGTTCCAATTATTATCTTAAAATTTCCATTCTTTGGAATCTTTGAGTGTTAGAGACATGAAATTTGGTTTATGGGCTTCCCGTTAAAATCAATTAGATAGTTATGTAAGCGTTTTTATGATATTTACTCTAGAAAGATAGAAAATAGGGTGAAGCTACAATTGTTATAATTGGATGGTCACATCTCGAAAATCGTTCAGGTTATTGACATGAAAATTGGTTGGGTTGAATTGATTTTGAGTTTAACGTCCCGTTCAGCAGCGAAGCTTATGAAAAGTGAACCTACTTATTAACGTGGAATCCGAAACACATGAGCTCCCTCCGGGAATGAAAATTGGTGCTCAAGCTTTTCATGTGAAACAATTAAACACATGTTTCTGCGTTTTTTTAATGTTTCCTTAGAAAAAAAGGTTTAAATTGTAATTGGTAAAAGAGAATGACCATATCCCTAAATCCCTTAAAAGTAGAAACATCTTGATTAAAGATGTATTTAAGCGTTTTTTAATATTACGGTTAGAAGAAAGACGTCGGGAAGATTAAGTAAGGGGTTGAAATTGTTATAATAAGTTAGCCATATCTCGAAACCACTTAAGATTAGAGATCTTAGGAACATGAGAAGTGAGAGGCCGAAAAAAGAGCAAATGCAAGTGTATGGGGGCGGGCTCCCCGCCTAGCCGAATGTTAGTTGTGCAATTAAAAAAAATTGCATCAGTTAGACTTTACACGGAGGTTTTTGGGTGTCGGCTTTTGAAGTTCCAAGTTAATCACATAACTTCAATTTACATGTGTTTATTTTCTAAAATTCAGTAGTGGTATTTTTGAATCAAATTTTATATTTAAATTCATATACTTACGTCGTAATTTATATCAATTTTATTTTCTTTATCTGGAAGATAGAAGAAAATTTATTAGAATATTTTCATAGCTGAGGGTTTTGTTATGCAATAGTTTCAATCTTAAGCACCCTCCCTTAATATGTCACATATTTCTTTTTTTTTAATAATCCTACTCTATCTAAAATTATTTATGTAGATCAAGAAAGAACAAGAAAAAAGTTAGCCCTTTTCCGTTTGTATTTCAGCTGTTATTTGTTCCTTTCGTTTTGACGAAGAATCAAAGTATAGAATTGTGCAGGAAAAATTGCTTTTGACAAAGAAATTAAATGAACATTGTTTAGAAAATTGAAAGGGCAATATTTGCAGTATCGACATTGGCGATACTGCAACATTTGTGGTACTTCGAGTATTGGTATTTGTAGTACTGGGGCATTTGCTGTACTATTCGAAATAACTTTTTATTCTCTTTGCTGAGAGAGAATATTTTCGAGTGTGCAGTAAGAGGATAAGCACGGAGTATCAACTGCTACGCAAATACCAAATTTTATAACATTGGTGTAGCCAGCACGTTGTTCTAGGGGAACATAACTTGACTTTTTTTGGTTGGGACTCGGGGGGTATTTTGCACACTAAAAGCAGACTAAGATCTTCTTTCGGAATAGGAAACCATTATTAACTCACCATGCATACATACAAACTTTTGTCAGAATACTAAGAATATGTAAACCCAAATACAAGGATCAATTATACAGAAAATTGAAAGAAAACACTAGGATACAAGGTAGACACATCCAAAAGATGTAAACAAATGCTTGTTTGTGATTGGCCAAAACTCGAAAATGTAAACAAATCCTTATCTCTCATTGGTCAAACGCCTGTCCTTAATATTTAAAGGGAACTTCTAGAAATATTTATATGTTTGTTTTC
Organism: Thermobia domestica; assembly: GCF_964235325.1. Lineage (NCBI taxonomy): Eukaryota > Metazoa > Arthropoda > Insecta > Zygentoma > Lepismatidae > Thermobia > Thermobia domestica. The sequence continues at coordinate 266,888,112 of NC_137460.1, read as the reverse complement.
TTTCATAGCTTTCAGAAAAACTGTTTTTCTAGTTGTACCGCAAATATCCTGATACCTAGAAAATTAATGCGTTCAAGTAATGATCTTCCGGATTATTTAGGATTTAAGTACAGATAAGAGCAGATATAATGGAAAAGCATTCTAGGGTGAAAACGCTGAAGCCATTGAAGAACCTTTTACGCAGCAGGAAAGAGTAATGTCTGCATTAATTGAAATATATACTTGCGGAACTCCGCACTGCATGATGAATTATTTACGACAGTACTATTGTTGTCAACGGCTCGAGCGGCTCGGATTTCGGGTCAGTCACCATCGAGCCGAGCGGAAAAGTGACCCGAGCCAACAGCTCACAAAACGGAGCCGGCTAGAGTTGATTTCTCACCTGAGTCGAGCCGAACCGAGTAGATGGCTTATCTGAGCCGAGCAGAGCCGAGCCAGCCGGAGCCCATAACTCAGGTGAAACGAGTCGAGCCGGTTGGGCATAACATCATCCTGATTAACAACAAAGAAAGAAATACAAGTTCGCTTAGAAATATTTTTTCAATTATTGATAAATAAATGGAAGTAATAATATAAGTCTCTAGATAAACACAAAGGATGCCTTTAGAAAACTACATAGATGATGTTACACGACCTTAACAATAATAGTTTTAGGTGTACTCGAACTTTTATATATTTGTACTTCTATTTCATTAGTTTAATGAATGATATTTACAATAGATATCAAACTAGTGCCCACTTATTTAAGAAATTTATTAACAAATCAGATACTACAAACTCAAATATAAGACATTTTGTTTTTCACGTAATCCAACTTCTAAAATTGGGCTTTTTTATAACATTTCGTAGCAAGTAGTTAGCAACTTTAATCACAAATTTATTTAATTGCAACACAAATAATTATCTTCATAAATTGCATGAAGTATTAACTTTATAATTGCAAAGGTTATGACAAAATAACCAGATGAATTTGAAGACTTATGTCCAAAATACGTATATTTTATATCAATTTTTTACTTATTACGTGAGCCGTCATTGGTTGAATGTATAACACTCCTGTTTGACGCAGAAGTCCTGAAGTTTGATCCCAAGTGGAGGCGAAAGGAACACACAGTCTTGGTGCTGGTTTCCATAATAATAATAATAATAATAATAATAATAATAATAATAATAATAATAATAATAATAATAATAATAATAATAATAATAATAATAATAATATACTACTACTGCTACTACTACTACTACTACTACTACTACTACTACTACTACTACTACTAATAATAATAATAATAATAATAATAATAATAATAATAATAATAGTTGATATGTTTACTACAAGCAAGGAAACGCACTCCGAAGCGTCTTTAACAGCTACACGTTACTGCTGATTTGCAACGCAAGTGTATCACTCTTTTAGAACCTTGATAAAATGCGTTGATCTCCACATGTGTTTCCAATGGACTAATAGCCAGTTTCTACTATGTTTCATTCTTCGTAATTTTTGGGTCGATAAACTCTATCAATATACATAGGGAATTCAATACGAAACCCATCATTCTTTCCTCAGTTGGGTTATTTCAAAAGTTTACGCTTATCACTTTTTCTTGTTTAAAAAGAACTTACATTCTCCTAACCCCCCATCTATCTCCATGGATTACAAAGACAACATAATTAAAAGAAATCATAATTTAAGACATAAAACCTCTGTATTCTTCGTCTATTTATAAAGGTATTTAGGTTGGAAGACTGCAAGGCTCTCGCAAGTGGGTCTCATTCTTGCCCGTGTCTTGCGGACTAGGTCTTGGACTTGTTTTTGCACACTTGATCTTGGTCTCGGTCTTGCATATAAATACTCGGTCGTGGTCTTCGAACCAGGGAGTTTTCAGCCAAGTTAGCATTGTATCAGTCCCACACAGTCATACATAGGACTCACGCTCATATGACCTCAACCTCCAGACTGGAGGTAGAGGTCGATTCATAGTTGGAGTTCACAGGTTGAGGTTGACGGAGATTCATTGATTGTTGGAGTTTGGAGGATAAATCGTAGTTGCAGTTCAGAATTTGAAATCGAACATAGTAAAGGTCAAGAAGTAATTGGAGTTTGAAGGTTGAGATCGTAGTTTCCTTTAACTAGTGTGGTCAACGGCTCAACGGCTCGGCTCACGGCTGTCACCTCCGAGTCGAGAAGTAAGGCGAGCCAACCGGCCACTCAACCGAGCCGGCTCGAGCCCTCGGCTCAGTTGCGCCAAACAGAGCAGATCCGGTGGATCACCTGCGCTGAGCAGAACTGAGCCGATGGCTCATCGCAAGCAAGCCGGGTCGAGCCGTTGGCTCACCTGAGTCGAGCCGAACCAAGCCGATGGCTCATTGCAACAGAGCCGGCTTGATTGCTCAGTTGAACCGAGCGGAGCCAAGCCGGATGACATCACTAAACAGTACAGCTGTTGACTTATATTTTACCAGAAGATGAAAATGAAAATGAAGATAATATGCATTCATTTAATACGCATGATCTTGAAGAACAAAATCTTGAATTTATAGCTGAGAAGCTAGCTTTCTAATTTAGTCAAAATATCCACAGCACTATGTCAAAGAAATTTTCAGGGATTACAGTGCAACTTTACAAAATTCATCTCAAAACGAGGACTAACATTTTCATCAAAGGAACTTCTACACACAATCAAAATAGCTAACGAATATTTTTTTGAGTGCAGTGGAGAATTTATTTGCAAATGAAAGAACATCATTAGAAAATTAACAGGTATCATTAAAAAAATGAATTTGTTTGCAAGTGTGATCCAGAAGTTTTAGTACTTGATCTGATTTAGAACATACATTAGAATAAAAACAAGCAACTGAAAAGTTCTTCCTCCAAAAGAACATTTTACAAGAAAATGAAGAAAGCGGTGAAGTAAGAGAATTAAAAGTTCAGAAAAGAAATTCTGATTGACAAACGCAAGTGGATTAGGCCTAATGGGGATACCATTTAAGGAAAAGAAAAGAAAAACGCACCACGAACAATACGTCTAGAGTATGGGGAAACTTGTCCAAATAGACTTTTTTGTTTACATTTAAAAAGAAATAAAATATGTTTCCATGACGGAATAAAATTCCACTAATATAATAGACATCTAAATTAGAAATAGCAAAGACGGTTGAAAGTAAAGATAAAAATGTAATTTCACATTAGGCTCCAAGGAGAATACAGAACAGCAAGCGAGCAAGCAGACAACAGCGTTACTCCTCTGGTCATGTCCCAAGCGTATGTCGTAGCGTATTTTCGAAATACACTGAACTCTAGCCATAAGGCATTGTAACGGGGTTACGCTTGGCAAAAATGTAGGAAAAATGAATGACGTTTATATCGCGATCACGAGTCATGACCTACATATAGCATAAAGTAAAGGGCAGGTGCTGTCGGTCCTGGTGGGCGAGTGAGCTAGCGGAACATGCTAATTAGGAAAATCTTTGTTGGCGTGGGTTCAAATCCTGCCTTAGGAAAGTTTTAACGATTATTTTTTTAAAATTTTCATTATACTTCTTTCATTAAAATATGATTGCCCTTTTACTTATACAGATCCATAGCAACAGTAATAATAATAATAATAATAATAATAATAATAATAATAATAATAATAATAATAATAATAATAATAATAATAATAATAATAATAATAATAATAATAATAATAATAATAATAATAATAGTAATAGTAGTAGGAACGGGTTAGAATGCAATTCAGCATTCATTTGTTTCCGTACGATGTTGCCAAACCTAATGCCTTCTGGCTAGGGCTGAGGGTATTTCGAAAATATGCTGTGTCGAAGGTTACGTCAATTCGCGAGTAGGAAAGAAAGGCGTTCGCTGATGAATTTACCAAGGCAATAACTATTTACGCCACGGAGTCCGACAATCTAGTGAATTTTATCTGTAGAGGATTATGCGCTATAAACATTATAACTTACATTTTTCATTCTGTTCCAAGAAAATAATTGGCATAAGCATAGTACCTGTGCTTAAACGCAAAATTACACAAACGGTCTGGTAGCTTAAGTTAGAACGATCCGTCAAGTAGAGGTGGGGTAAGTTCTCACTTTTAAATATACGACGCTTATGTAGGTGCACCACGCAACCAATTATTGGAGAACAAACCCCGAAGTAGAATTAGTATCAAAACGAGACAATACGATACTACTTACAGTATTAGTCTCGTTTCGATCCACCAATAGCGGTCTCGATAGTCTCGAAATAAATTGTGTGAAATTATTTCACACTAAATTAGACAGTAGGGGGCCGCGGTGGCTCAGTGGTAGAGCTTTCACCTCTGGTGCTTGGGGTCCCGGGTTCGATCCCAGCTCCCGCCAAGTGAACTTTGTGGTGGACAAACACTGTGTGCGTGGGTTTTCTCGGGGTTCTCCCGTTCCCTCCCACTTTATGCATTCCACCATTTCATTCATCGCTCATCATCACCGTCTCCTTTAGCCTAACCGGCATAACCGTGGGACGTAAAACTCAAAGATTTCATTTCATTTCATTTCATTTTTTTTTAATTTTGACAGTAGTTAAATAAAATATTCCTCCCATAGTTCTGTCTATTGATTCAGAATATGCCCTTGGTGCACCATTTTTTACTAGATAAAGCATGGATTAGCAATTCATATACAACATTCAAAAATACATATGTCTATCTCTATTAAATATACTAATTCTTTCTTGAATTATTTGTTTACTAATTGAAATAAGGGATGTTCAACGGAGAGAATGGGTTTATATTTCGAAGATATGTTTGAAATTAGTTTTCCCAGTAGAATACGTATTTGAATCGGAATAAAATGTACGGATCCATTTCCAGCAAAAGCAAATGAATAAACTTGTCCCTAACAAAGAATAAAGCCTTAGACTTTAATGGTATCTGGAGTGTCATTATTCACTTCAACGACCTCAAAAACTATTGAATAGGCAATCATATCTTTCAACTAGATATTTTTAATTTTCACCCCTCCCATTAAACTTTCATGCCGATAATGCTAAACTTTGATATGAACGATATCGGGAGTATCATAATTCAAGTCACTAACCTCAACAGCTATGGATGTGACATTAATATCGTTTATTTTCGATTATTTTTACATGTCCTTTGGTTCCCCACGATAGCCGGGTTTCGATTCTCGGCCGCAGTCGTGTAGTTCAGGTTCTATGTTAAGTTGTAGAAATATGTCTTATACAGACTCGCAGCTGAAAGGAACGGTAAACTTTATATCACCTCACCTTGTGAGACATTATACTTTTCTTTAATTTCTAAACCACTTTTCTCTCTTTGAATCCCCTACTTCCCCTTAGGACACGCATAGGTTCAAACCGAAACTTTATTCATGGTTTGAGGATGCAAGGCTGCTGTACCATACGCGTACAACCCCTATGCGACTCTGGTAGTGAGTTGCGAAGTTTGCGCGGCACGCACGGATAAACCACGCTTACATTTACATTGTCTAAAATCTCATATTAGGACTTACTCCGCAAGACAAACCTTTAACAAATGCTACTTTTAAAGTTATGTTCTTCTTCTTCTTTTCTTCTTCTTCTTCTTCTTCTTATAGCTATATGAAACAATTACCTCGGCCAACTTCGTTAATACACACGATTCTTCAACCGGTAGTTATAGAAACGAGACTGTTGCAACAGCAGTTGTTAGCTCAAACGGTAGAACGCTTACTCACTTATTCAAGGGCTCTGAGTTCGAAACTAGTGCGAGTCAAAATAATTTTTTTCTGATTTAATCCTTCAGATGGAAATGTTTCTCTATTCACTTTTATCTCGTAATTCTAGATACAGATGTTTGGATCTGAAAAAAGTAGACTACAATATGGGAAAAGAAAGATAAATTACGTGATACCTTTTGTAACTTTAAACTATATTTTTACCTTTCTAGAAAGGTTCTGAAAGTTCAGATTTCTATATCCCTTTTTCGCTCTCTTACGTGTCCTTTAACTACGTAATTCATACATATACTTCATAAATCATATATACATATATTACAGATGTATTTCTTTGTCTTCTCTCTACATCATGTCTGGAGATAAATGTTTTGACAACATGTTACAGACACGATTTTAAAAACTAAAACGGTCTACGATATCAGTGACACATGTTGTGGTGTTTAACTTAACATATAAAACAATAAATTGAAAAGCTGGGAATACGAATCTTTTCAGAGATGACAGTGTACTGATGCTTCAAATCTGTGTCTTTACTCCCTATACCTATGTTAATTCCCTAGTCAAAATAAAAATACTTCAAAATTAATCACAGATTCTTATAAAACCATACCTTCCTTGGGCTGCGCGTGGTCACATACCCGTCAAGGCGATGTAAAGGTACTTTTGGTGAGGATGATACAGATACGCATACGTCACATGTCACTAAAGATTGTGGAGAATAACAACGAAACCTCGTATTGCTACAATTTGCAAAACAATAAATGAAACGTGTTTTAATTTTTGCGGGAAAACAGTGTTGGGTCCTAGGCACCATCCGAATAAAACAGTAAATAATACCGTAATAGCGAAGAAAGGAGAGGACCGAAACAAATGAAATTGTGTGTAGATATTATATAGACTCTGTGTAAAATAAGCACGGTTGTGTTTCTCTAGTGTCCCTATCCGTTTTGCTTGAAATTTGGCAGATCAAGTGCAAACTGGAAATAAATCGACACATGTTTTGTTTATTCAAAACACTGTAAGAGTTAAAGGCGCTTCCTGAAATACTACAAAATACGCCATACTGTTTGTGCCAAATTTGAAGAAATCGGATGGAGACACGACACTTGTGAAACACGAAAGGCCATATTTTACAGAACCAATATCTGCATACAATTTCAATCGCTTCGGTACAGTTCTCCCGCCACTCAACGCCTCGGTCCAATAAACAGTTTTTTCGTTTATTTTTTGCGTATTGTCTCTACACAATCTGTCGTTCCAATTCATCATGTCTTTCAAGCACTTCGGACACACTGTTGTTTGCACTTTTGATATTTCACAATGAAAGTTTTGGAGGGGTCTGTGTCCCATCTAAGGAAAATAAGAAACCCGTATTCAATCATTTTATGTCTACAATATCTGTGCACAGTTTCATTCGTTTCGGTTCATTTCCTCTGGCCTTTCGTGCCTCAACTTTCAAAATTTTGGGAGAAGGTTTTTGCCCCCTAAAACCGTTTTTCCGCAGAAAATAAGAAATGTATTCGTTTATTTGTGCGTATTGTCCGTAAACAATGTGTCGTTGCAATGTTCCATGTTCTTTAAGTTCTTCTGACATACTGTTATTAGCACTTTCCTCGCTTCACCGAAGCAAAAATGATTCTTTAAACGTCATTGAAGGTGTCATGATCTGGTTGTCTCATTGAGATCTGAACCACAAGAGATAACTCATTATTTGTTTTCGGAAGTTAATTAGCTAACAATGCTTTAATTTACTGTTCATATGACTTCAGCGACACCAGAAAGATTATTTTCGACTGTGTAAAAAATGAAATCTTATCTTCGGAGTACCATGTTCCAACATAGATTAACTACTTGAGGATTCTTCATTCCTACAAAGATCTTCTCGAAGAAGTAATGAAGTAACTCAGTACCATTGCCAAGGAGCTCATATTAGTTGACGTGATTTTGAGTTAACGTCCTTTAAGCAGCGAGGCATATGAGACGGGACTTACTGATTAATCGTGAAATCCGAACCACATGAGAGCTCTCGCCGGGGTCTCTCACGCCAAAGGTGCGTACGCTAACCGCTTAGCCAGGAAGCTCGGAGCTCATGTTAGTAAATAGGAAAGTACATAATGGGAATTTCAGTGCAGATAGCTAAGTACGACGACTGTTAAACGAATATTTGTCATCGTGAATATATTGAGATAATAGTCAATCTTATTTGATAATATAATTTATTAAAAGATACCATTCTCTTTTCTGTAACTCACCTCAGTATACAAGTTAAATTTCACACAATGTGCAAAAGAGGGGAAGGGCTTACAACGTACAGTCACGAAAGGAGTAAGTCAGGCGGTCAAGAGGAGAAAAAATTCCAAACCCTGTTCACATGAGTTTCCTCCGAGAGAGTTGCTGCTTACACGTGAGGTCTGTAATTAGCTTCCCCAAACAAATCCAGTATCTGCTGAAAAGCAACATTCTTTTCGATACTAACCTTAGTGCTTTTAGACAGAGAAGGAAAACAGTACTTTGTTTTCGAGGAAAACATATAATTCATGCATAGTAGTTTACAAGTGCCTGATTACCTATTATAATTAATTTAGATATCTAAATACTCATGATCTAGTCACAGGTAATTGAGGTGTGAACAATGATAAGTGATTTCGGAAATTCAAGAGTGCATTATTGGTCTAATACTTTGAAATGAAATGCTTTTTAACATCGCACGTTTATGTCCTGGAGGCTAAAGGAAACAGATGATGAGTGAAATAAATGATTAATGAAAGGAACTGAGGAATGAAGTGGAAGGCAATAAAGAGCTCTTAGAAACAATTTGACACAAAACTGTTTAACATAAACTCACATAGTATAGACTGGAATCGAGCCTATGACCTTGAAACCCAAAGTGAGCGCTCTATCATTGAGCCACCATACTCTAATTGTGGCGGAAAGGCACTTCTGATTCCGACGTCGATTGGTTGGGTGGTGGATTGATTTGGAATTAACTTTTCTATTCAGAGCGAGGCAATTAAGACGTGGACATATATCTTAAAGTGGAATCTGAACCACATAAGCTCCCACCAGGAATCGATCCCGAGTCTTCAGTGCCGGAAATGAGCACTCTAACTATTGCGAGGGAGTTCCCCACGGTCCAGTGATGCTATTCTGCCGGTTCGCTAGAACCGCTTGGTAAAATATTTTCCGTTCGCAGCACCGTTTGTTAAACCCAGACAACAGTAAATGTTACCCAGTTACATCCAGAAACAGTACATTTTTGTTTAACTATTTTTTTCTAGAATCTCTTACAGCTACAGGGTTAACCATATGATATCTCACAACAAAGTACAAGCGTTTATTTCTTAATCTCAAATGCTCAGATATCAAGAATGAGAACTGCGATTACGTCAGTATAGTTGTGACGGTTATTTATATTCGAAACGTATACATACCATTATCAACAATGATGGAAACCTCGTCCTAGTGTTGTTCACGAAGGCGCCCTCTCTTGCCTCTTGAAGTATCATGGAAATTCAATTTCGTATTTAAAAAGGTTTAATTATTTCTATTGGATGGTGCCATCTTCTGTCGTTTCCTCAGCAACACTGCTTTCTGCACACAATAACACAACATAAGTAAATAGCATGTGTATCAGTTTTCAGTATTATAGCGTGTCGTTTACTCGTCATACATTTCAATCAAAAGATCTTATAGTTTTATAATCTCTACTATCGTATAAGTTGTGTTTTAAATATCCTAATCATCTATTATGTAATTGCTGCTCGTGAAATCTTCACCAATATTGTTTCAAGCGTTTAACTCAACGGGTTCCATTACTTCTCTTTATTAAGGTGGAAGTGTGGATCACAAATTCTTTACAAGTGAGATTAAGAGATTAAGAAAGAATCGTCCTTAGTCTTGAAAAAAGTAGTAAAAAAACTTCTTAGGTAACAGGAAAAAGACCCTTAGGTAACAGGAATAAGAAAGGCTTTGTAGTTAAATATTATGCTGCCCACACAAAAGGCTAAATTTTATTTTCGATGATCCAGACATCTTCATCTTCCATTAAATAATCAAGAATCAGATCTCGTGTAAAACGCTTCAAGAAAAATGTTGATTGAAAGTGTTGAGAAATACGAGGTTTCATTCACTGTGAGTAGTAGAAAATGGATCGATCTGGAACAACCTAGGCCAACCTAGGACAACTCACAAGCCCCTGGGAAATTGAGCACCGTACACCGTGAGCCCACGGTCTTTTACGACCTCCATTTTAGGGGTGAATTTATTCCCTTTTATGAGCACTTTTTAGGGGATGTATTCGTTCTCATTCATGACCACTTTTTCAACCCCTATTGGAACATAGCAGATAACACATAAGACTACGTAACACACAGCAGAGCAGATAACACCTAACATAACAAGGGTGTACTCGTTCTCTTTTATGAGCATATTTTCCAACCCCTATTTTAACATAGCAGAAATGACATAAGGCTACGAACACATAGAAGAGCTAATAAAAGAGTATGGCTTATTTTCCAACCCTTATTTTAACATAGCAGAGAATACATAAGGTTCGTTCCACCCCTATTGGAACATAGCAGATAATACATACGACTACGTAACATAGCAGGGTGAACTCGTTCCCTTTTATGACCTCTATTTTAGGGGTGAACTCGTTCTCTTTTATGAGCATATTTTTTAACCCCTATTTTAACATAACAGAAATGACATAAGAATACGTAACAAGACTATGTAACATAGCAGGGGTATACTCATTCCAACCCTTATTTTAACATAACAGAAATAGCAGACAATGAGCAAAGATAGTCATTTTAGGAGGTATATTCATTCATTCTCTTTGATGACCATTTTTTCCACCCCTAATTGAAATTACATAGCAGAGCAGGTAACACATAAGATTCGTTTCCTTTTTATGAGCACTTTTAGGGGCGTATTCATTCCGTTTTATGATTACTTTTTCAACCCCTATTTGAACATTTTAACATAGCACAAATTTATGAACACATTCTCCACCCCTATTTTAACGTAGCACTGATTTCGTTCCCAACCCTTAATTTAACATAGCAGAAATGACAGAAGCATGTCCCCAAACTACTGACCATCGTGAACAAAGGTCAAACTCAAAAAACAAAACAATATATCTAGGTGGTGTTTCCACATTTAGTAATTGGTCACCAGCAACTACATGTTCCAAAAATAATGACCATCGAGGTCAAAGGTCACAGTACTTAAAACCTAATAACTCGGAAACGGATCCACATATTGAGATGGTGTTTCCACAATTAGTAATTGGTCATCAAATACTACAAGTTCCAAAATAATGACCATCGAGGTCAAAAAGGTCACAGTACTTAAAACCTAATAACTCGAAAATGGATCCACATATTGAGATGGTGTTTCCAAATCTAGTAATTGGTCATCAACTACTACAAGTTCCAATATAATGATCATCGAGGTCAAAGGTCAAAATACTTAAAACCCAATAACTCGAAAACGAAGCAAGGTATTGAGGAGGTGTTTCCAAATCTAGTAATAGGTCATCAGGTACTACATGTCCCAAAATTAGTGGTCATCGAGGTCAAAGGTCAAAATACTTAAAACCCAATAACTCGAAAACGAAGCAACGTATTGAGGTGGTGTTTCCAAGTCTAGTAATAGGTCATCAACTAGTACAAGTCCCAAAATAGTGACCATCGAGGTCAAAGGTCAAAATACTTAAAACCTAATAACTCGAAAATGAATTCACATATTGAGGTGCTGTTTCCAAATCTAGTAATAGGTCATCAACTACTACAAGTTCCAAAATAATGGTCATCGAGGTCAAAGGTCAAAATACTTAAAACCTAATAACTCGAAAATGAATTCACATATTGAGGAGCTGTTTCCAAATCTAGTAATAGGTCATCAACTACTGCAAGTTCCAAAAATAATGGTCATCGAGGTCAAAGGTCAAAATACTTAAAACCTAATATTTTATTATTTTCTTTTGTACCAACTGAATAAGAGAAGAAGAGCTACTTTAACTAGCTCATAATGTACTGATTAAACAAACGAAAATTGACCATTATGTAACTTTTGAACTACTGAAATGTTCTACTTTTGTATCAATCAGAAAAACCCGAAGAAGGATCATTTTAACAAGTTCATAATTTCGATGTTCTACTTTTATACCAACGAGAGAAAAAATGAACTAGCTGAATATACGAAATAATAAATTTAGGTGACCTATTCAATTTTGTACCAATGAGAAATGGCATTTAAACTGGCTCAGAATTTTACTACTCAAATAAACAATGAAGTATTTACTTTTGTACCATCGATAAAAAAAGAAATTGCACCATTTCGGAGTATTCAAATAAACAAAGGAATTATAACTTGTGTCAACTCTGAAATCAATTAAACGAAGTAATGCATTTGAGTGAGCTATTTAATTTGAAAAACCGAAGTTGAGTATTGTATACCATTTTGTATTATTTCAACAAACAAAGGAATAAGCAAAAAAGGATCATTTTATATCATTTTGAACTAGTCTAATAAACGAAGGCATAAATATGAGTGAGCTATTTAATTTTGTAGCAACCAAAGGATCATTTTAACTAGCTGAGTATTTTCATGAAAGAACAAAATTGTACTAATCAGAAAAAGCGAAGAAGACCCATTTTAACTAACTGAGAATTTCCATACCTTTTTGTACTATTTAAACAAACGATGAGATAAATTTGAGTGGCCTGTTTTTTGTACTAACCAGAAAAATAGAAGAAGGTCCAATTTAGCTAACTCAGAATTTATGTACCTTTGTACTAGCCCAATGAACGAAAGAGCAAATTTGAGTGTTCTACTTTTTATACCAAACAAAGAAGAACCATTTTGTACAACTCAAATAAACGAATGAAAAACGAAAAAAAGACCAATTTAACTAGCTCAGAATTTATATACGTTTTGTTTAGGTGTCCTACTTTATGTACCAGCGTGAAATGCCATTTTAACCAGCTCAGTAGTATTCAAATAAACAAAAAACCGAAGAATGATCATTTTAACTAGCTCAGAATTCCTGTACTTTTGCGCCATTCAGACAAATGAAAAAATAAATTTGGATGGAGTATTATTTTTTGTGCCAAGGAGAAAAAGGAAGGAATTTGTACTGACCAGAAAAGGCGAAGAAGGATCATTTTATACCTTTATGTGCTATTTAAATAAACGAAGGAATAAATTTGAGTGATCTATTCAATTTTATACCAATCAGAAGAAAATCAAAGAAGGGCCATTTTAACTAGCTGAGTATTTTTGTGCTACACAAATCACCAAATCAATAAATTTGAGTGACCTATTCAATTTGGTATCAACAAGAAATACCATTTTAAATAACTCAGCATCTTATACCTTTTTGTGATATTTAAATAAACGAAGAAAGCGAAGGAGGTCCTATTTAGCTAACTCAGAATTTTATACCATTTTGTACTAATCAAATAAACGAAGGAATAAATTTTTGTGACCTATCCAGTTTTGAAAACAAGCAGGAAAAGAAACGAATTAACATTTTGTACTAATCAAATAAACCAAGGAATAAATTTAGATGGCTTATTTAGTTTTGTACCAACCACGAAAAAAGCGAAGAAGTTCCATTTTAACTAGGTCAATATTTCTGTACCATATCAACTAACTCAAAGAAACGAAAGTATAAATTTTGAGTGGCTTAAGCAAAGAAGGTCAATTTGTACCTTTTGTGCTATTAAAACTGAGTGACCTATTCAATTTTATACCAAGTAGAAAAAATTTTGTTTGCAATTAAAAAAACGGAGAAGGTCTATTTTATGTACATTTTGTACTACTCAAATTCTACTTTCTGTACCAACCAGAGAAAAACAAAGAAATATCATATTCTGCTACTCAAACAAACGACCGAATAAGCTCAGAATTTCTATACCTTTTTGTGTTATTCAAATAAACGAAGGAATAAATTTGTGTGACCTATTCACATTTATAGCAAGCCCCTTTTAGTTTTATACCAACCATGAAGGTCCATTATAACAAGCTCGGTATTTTTATACCATTTTGTATTACTCTATTTCATTTTTGTAACAATCAGAAGAAAACAGCTGAGAATTTTATACCTTTGTGGTGTTACATTTTGTATATTTTTGTGTCATCCAGAGAACAATTTAAATTGACTCTCCCTGACAATTCAGTTGCCAGAGTCCAATGTTAGTTATCTATTAAATTCTTAATATTACAGTACTAAAAATTGATCCAGTTAACAGTTCAAGTTCTTCTATTCTTACACAATCAAATGCATATGCTACTGTGGGCTCAGTGTTCATTTACAGAATTAAATAATTGTTTATCTTTCTCTAAAAACAATTCTACTATTTTGTTGATATAATAATCTCACTCTGTAATGTATTCATATACCAGATTACAATTTTTCACCAAAGTATAAGTGTTCTTAATATTACAACCTTTAAAATGCTTCTTTATATAAAGTTTATAGATTTTCTCTCTCATTTCACGTTTAATTAAGATCGTCCACACCTTTTGCAATAATTGGTAATCATACTGTAGCAAACAGTTGTGATCTTTTTCATTTTCATTATGTTTAGAACATGCTTCACATAATAATACTGAATTTGGTGTATACTCATCAAATAATTGTATAACACATGTATCACTAATACTTTCACTAGTACACTCGCACTCATTAGCTTCCAGTTCAAAACAGGTAATATTTGAAACACTGTCATCATCACTTTCCGGTAGTATTTCATCATTATATCTATTATAGCGTCTAAAATAATATACATCTTCTATTTCCTGTGTTGGATATATGATTCTCACTTTATCACGTAATTCATCTGGTAAATCGGGATCAGACGGGTGAATTAACAGTATAGGTTTTTCGTTTTCACGCTGAATTTCTTTTTCTCTAGGTGAAACATAAACAATTTCTATGCTAGTCATTTTTCTGCTCTTCAGCAAAAACCAATCAAATAAATAATTTTACATATCTACAATAAAAACATTCTATGCATTCTCCGTGTTTAATAATATGTTTTCAAGGCAATATAACATCATGATGTATGTTCTATTATTTTCCAAATTTACTCCATAAACTTATATTCCATTATAATAAAATACATAAATGCAAAAATATATATTTGTCTTTTTGAAGTTAGACGAGGAAGGAAAGTCTAAAAAAATAATTGAATCGTTGAGCAATAGGCAGTACCGTAGGACCCACACTATACTAGCAATACAACTGTTAGGTAACGCATTCGTATCGTTGTTTAAATATCTGCAGCACTCTTTATAGATGGTATGGAACATGGAACTTTGAAAACTTCTCTTACTTTGATATAATCTCTTCTTCTGCTGTGATTCAAAATGGACAAGAATGCTGTTATGATTTGTCGTCATTCATCAGTTTTCTTTAGAACGCTAATTGCTATGTAGTCTGTTCTACAAAATTAAGTTAAAATTCAATGTATAACGCAACTCTGGTTGGTTAAATCTTACGTTCAAATATGTAGTTAATGACCGGAAAAATTGAGACTTCAGTGTAACACCACAAAGGTATAAAATTCTGATTGTTACAAAAATGAAATAGAGTAATACAAAATGGTATAAAAATACCGAGCTTGTTATAATGGACCTTCATGGTTGGTATAAAACTAAAAGGGGCTTGCTATAAAAGTGAATAGGTCACACAAATTTATTCCTTCGTTTATTTGAATAACACAAAAAGGTATAGAAATTCTGAGCTTATTCCGTCGTTTGTTTGAGTAGCAGAATATGGTATTTCTTTGTTTGTCTCTGGTTGGGGGGGGGGTGCTGTAGAACCTATAGAATTCCCCTTGGATCCGCGCCTGTTGAAACCAATTCATATTTCACAACTTCAGACACGGCATGATCAAGCACTGAATCTATAGAAATCTTACTACGTAATAATTATCGAGTGTCTACACTTTTTCTATTAAAGCTCATAGTATACTCTATCATAATATAAATTTTGTCTCTTGTAGTGTGTGCTAATGTAACTAGGGATGCACACGAGACAAGATTTGTGGCTGTCTCGTCTCGAAAGTGTGCTGTCAAAGCGATGTTCTACTCGAAAAATGTATATTTCTCTATTGGAAGAGCCGTGTATCGACCAGGGCTTGCTAACTTAACATAATGTGCGTTATTATTAATTCGTTACCTGTTACCATACCTATATGATAACGAAAACTGAGACTAAATGAATAACGTTACTGCGTTAAATACCGTTTTAGCTGTTACTGACACAATTACGGTACTTATTTAAAATAACGTTATTACCAGGCGAAGAGAGCATTTCGTTATTAAGGTTGGGTTACTGCTGCAACAAAGTTTATGCATGATAATGTAATAGGTTTCATTAAAATGATAACGTTAAAGAGATGACTGTTTAACTCAATATAAATTGCATTTAATTGCATCAACTATATTCGTTATTTGTTACGGTTCCAATATCGTAACGAAAAACGAAACAAATTTAGTAACGTTATTGTCATAGGTATCATTTGAAATGTTACTCTCACAATTACGGTACTTATTAAAAATAACGTTATTGGCAGGTGAAGAGAGCATTTCGTTATTAAGTTAGGGTTACTACTGCAACGAAGTTAATGCATGATAACGTAATAGGTTTCATTAAAATGATAACGTTAAAGAGATGACTGTTTAACTCAATATAAATTGCATTTAATTGCATCAACTATATTCGTTATTTGTTACGGTTCCAATATCGTAACGAAAAACGAAACAAATTTAGTAACGTTATTGTCATAGGTATCATTTGAAATGTTACTCTCACAATTACGGTACTTATTAAAAATAACGTTATTGGCAGGTGAAGAGAGCATTTCGTTATTAAGGTAGGGTTACTACTGCAACGAAGTTAATGCATGATAACGTAATAGGTTTCATTAAAATGATAACGTTAAAGACATGACTGTTTAACTCAATATAAATTGCATTTAATTGCATCAACTATATTCGTTATTTGTTACGGTTCCAATATCGTAACGAAAAACGAAACAAATTTAGTAACGTTATTGTCATAGGTATCATTTGAAATGTTACTTTCACAATTACGGTACTTATTAAAAATAACGTTATTGGCAGGTGAAGAGAGCATTTCGTTATTAAGGTAGGGTTACTACTGCAACGAAGTTAATGCATGATAACGTAATAGGTTTCATTAAAATGATAACGTTAAAGACATGACTGTTTAACTCAATATAAATTGCATTTAATTGCATCAACTATATTCGTTATTTGTTACGGTTCCAATATCGTAACGAAAAAACGAAACCAATTCAGTAACATTATTGTCATAGGTACCATTTCAAATGTTACTCTCACATTTACGGTACTTATTAAAAATAACGTTATTGGCAGGTGAAAAGAGCATTTCGTTATTGAGGTTATCGTACAGTTGCAATAACTTATTGAATGCTAACTTAATAGGTTGTATATCAATGATAATGTTAAAGACAGAACACTTTTAACGAAATATAATTGCATTAAAATATTCGTTACATGTAACCGTTCCCACACCGTAACAAAAATCAAAACTAACTGAATAACATTATTATTATAGGTATTATGTCAATTATTACTCTTACAATTAATGTATAGAGTTCCTCCATGGGTAAGTGGTTAGCGTACGCACCTTTGGCATGGGAGACCCGGGCCCGATTCCCGGTAAGAGATCATGTGGTTCTAATTCCACGTTAATCAGTAGGTCCCGTCTCATATAGCCTCGCTGCTAAAAAGGATGTTAAACTCAAAATCAACTCAACAATTAGGGTATAAAAAGTAATGTTATTGACAGAAAAAGCAGCATTTCGTTACTAAGGTTAAGAATCAGTTCTGTACAGTTGCATTAAATGTTATTGAACGGTAGTGCGGTAAATCGTAAAGGAGAAGACTTGCTAAAAAATGAAAATGAAGTATTTGGTTTTACGTCCCATGCTTATGCCGGATAGGCTAAAATGCATGACGATGGTAAGAATAAATGTGAGAGAATGAAGAAAGTGGTGAGACATGGGATAACCCCAAGAAAACCCACACACATTGTGTTTGTTCTCCATAAAACCCACTTGGCTCAAACTGGCATCGAACCAATAAACCCACGCAGCAGAGTGAATGCTCTACCACTGAACTACCGCGACCCCTTTTCTTTTTCTTGTACGACTGATTTTTTTTTCTAGTTAAAGAAAATTATATCAAAACTTAGCCAATATCCAATATTTGTTAAATATACGAGTACATTCTCCCAAAGGGGCAGTTTTGGAATTCCAACCATAGACGCTTCAGAAAATGTTAAGCATAGAAATTGATGAAGTACTGATGAATTACTATAGTAACTCGTAAATGTTACAGGAAAGTGAACTATTTCAATTTTGAATCCAAACTATTAAATTATAAATAGGGTTTCATTTCTTCTGGGCACTTGTCTTTTCTGCGGGACACCCGGGGTTGATTTCTGCCGTAAGCTCATATGTTTTGGATCCTACGTAGGACCACAACACAGTAAAAATTATGTTAAACTCCAGACAAGTAAGCTTGTTTTAATCACCCTACAGTTTTATATTTTCCATTGTGTATGATTGGTTAATTGATTTGTCTGGAGTTTACACTTATCCATCTCTGAAGGTATGAGACGTGGATCTATACCTAACATAGGATCCTAAGGACTTGATTTTCTACCAGGAATCAAATCCTGCTCTCCCGCGCCAAAGGTTTGTACAGTAATCATATAGCCACGAGGGAGTCTCATTGTTCTATGTAGTGATGAGCAAATGTAAGACCAAGACCCGGGTGGTCTTGGTCTTGGTCTTGCACATCCAGTCTTGGTCTTGGTCTTGCACTGGAACCCTTGGTCTTGGTCTTGCACTGGAACCCTTTGTCTAGGTCTTGGTCTTACTCGCAAGAGTTTTGCAAGTCTTGCTTTTAAGAAATCTTATACTTTTCATGAGTAAATTTTACTCTGGATATAAGTTATAATAAAGTCTACAATGCGCCAATAGTAACGGAAATACTGTATATACAATGGATTTCCTAAATGTAATATAGTTTACCTTCGTGTAATATGACGATAGTTTACAACGTAGGCGATGACCTTTATTTTCTTTTTTCAATGGGTACCCACGCTCAAGACTGCTCTATAGAGTAGTCTTGACCCACGCTTCACTACTTACAAGATAAATCACAACGTTTCCACTAGTTCTCAAACTAGGGAGGTTACCCCTGAGACACATGAAAGAAAATCAAGACAGCACAGCTTATTGAAATATAATGAAATGTAGAATTATTTTTCACTATAAAGGCGTCAGATTTTTTCTTTTCAACTATAATTTGCTAACCTTTGTATTAAACAAACTTCCAATTAAATATTGAGATATTGTTTTATTGATTCCAATATGTACTGTATGGGGCAGAAACATCGGCATGGAGAAAAAAGGAGGCTGGTTGAACGGAAAACGAATGAGAAGGTGTTAGAAACACTAGCAATTGGGAAGGAAAAAATAATTTTAAATATTGTTAAGAGGGGGAAAAGGAACTGGTTGGTATATTGGTTGAGGAGGAACTGTATTATGAGGGACGTGCTAGAGGGTATGGTGGAACGGAGAGTGTAGTTAAAGGAAGGTATTAAAACAGAAAATTGCTGCGTCAAAACGAAGAGACCAGCTGAGGATCACCGTACATCGAAGCTTCTTAGTTCCAGCAAGTGACCTACCAATAATGGCAGAATAGCTATGATGATGATAATTATGGCGATATGTTTAGTAATATTGGCCAAAAAACAGAGAGAGGAAAAATTAAAATAATAATTATTATAATCAAACCTCTTTGTATTTTAGAATAATTTCAGTGAAAACCAAAAACGACTCAACTGTCTGTCGTTTGTGTAAACTCAACTTATATAAATACTTTTGACCAGTGGCGGCTCATGGAATAAAACGTACGGTGGGCCAAGCCTCAAAACAAATACTTTATAGTTACTATTACTACTACTACTACTACTACTACTACTACTACTACTGAAACTACTACTACTACTACTACTACTACTATTAGTGTATTATCATTGTTATTATTAAGTGAATTCCTTAAAAAACTCGAAATTGCAGTCAGAGAAACTTATCATACTAACACGTTAAGTATAATCGTGGGGCAACAACACTATGTCCACCAGTTTTGATACCCCAGAAAATGTATCTGTTAAGTCATTGTCACGCAGAAATAGTAATAAATCACTTTTGTTATTAATTGCGCAAAGAAAATCATTGCTCTATGTGGCCGGTAGTTCGGATTTGAACTTTTCTTTGTTCAGCATCGGATAGGAACAGGATACAACTGTGGAAAACTTCTGAGGGTTCACCTATTGGAAACGCGCGTAATAGGAACGTCGAGAGGAAACACCTTTGCATATATCTTCCTCGTTAGCAGCAACACGGTCGCATTACTAAGTAAAAGTCAGATGGTGCGAGGGTGTTTGCTCTCGACGTTCCTCCCATTGTGCGCTTGTTTCAATGGAGGCACAACCAACCCGTTTCCATGTCAAATATTGCAGATGACCCTCATTGGAGATATTCACGATACGCTACTGGGTCGCTACTATTTTTGTTGCATTCTACACATACGATTTAGTAGTTCAATTGTTTGTTTGAGGGAATGGGAAAGGATATGACAAAGTTTGTCGTCTTAAAGTTGCATGACATGTAATGTCCTTTCGAACGAGTCGAACAGTTATACCACTTTCCATTGCAAATTTTGAAGTTGCCCCCCGTTGGACGTATTCACGAGACGCCACTGGTCTCGCTACTATTTTTATTGCATTCTACACATACGATTTTGTAATGCAATTTTTTGTTTGAAGGCTTATATATATATGAGCATCCGCCATGAAATCAAGGTTGCGGTCACATATACTAAGGTTTGTCAACGTCATGAAAACATTATTTCGATATTAATTTTATGAGCACACATTAGAAATTTCCAATGGATGCTTAAGCCTCGGAGCCAATGGCATACCCATGTAGGTGGCACCTATGATGTACGGAATTACTGATGTTGAATACTACATTTCTCTTTAGTTTCAGAAGAACACCACGAATATGTTTTCAAATGAAATGAAATACAAGGTTATCATAAAATAAGTATCGCTGTTCAGAGAACTCTGGAGACATAACCACTCAACAGAATGCAACCAAAATTGGTAGGAGTACATTTGAGAACATGCAAAAGCGATTGGTGTAGAAAAGAAAATTAGTTCCAGTTTTAGCTACCAGAGGTAATTGTTGCGCTGTACAATGCCATGTAAGTGCAGCGTGAAAGAGAAACGACACTAGTGATGCTAAATGATAGGAAAGACCAAGGACACCGATCCTGGAGGCCGAGGGGCCCGCCACCCGCCAAAGCTCATGTGGGCCCCCCTACTGTATTTGTGAATATACAATATTTGACATAATTTGTGTGTAATTTGCCTTAAAATCTTCATATATATATTTGAATGCCCCCCCCCCCAAATTTAGAGAGAAATCAGCACCCTTGGGAAATACTATAATCACCTCTCCAGATGCTTACTCACGCCTGCATGTGTTTCAGTGATACGGGTTTGAGGGCCACTATGTGCCAGAAGTGAATTGATGCTCATCCGATGTTTGCTTTTTTTTATCTTCCCACACTCTTTGCCTTGTGTTCAAGGGGTCCCGGGTTCGATTTCCGGTGAAGACACACATGAGTCTTATCTCAAGTTACCCTGTAGGTCCGTCCTTAGAACGCCATCATCATCTCATACGGTACTAATCACCATGCATTTACTTTGCTCAAGGACATCCACATCAGCACCATCGCTCATAACATATCACTACACCGCAGGGTTATTACTAGGAGTACAATCAATGTCACGCGTCGCACGGGGGCATAATTATGGTCTTTCTTTCATTGAATATCAATATCATTTGTAATCCATACCACACTCACCGTACTTAACACTGAATAGAAACACAATAGCCTCTGGAGACAAGATTTGACACTAATCTTTTTCTGGAATTTTGGAGGGAGCTTGCATTTTAGGGACCGCAGGAAAGAATAACATTTAACTTCGTTTTTGAAAGATATATATAGAAAAATTTTAAAGAGACGCTTCAGTTCAAAAGTCCCTTCCCCATAAATCCGCCACTGATCACGGGGTATTAATAACATTAATAGGCAATGCCACGAGTCTCACAGGAGCGGTAATTACAGCCTTTGTTGTCATTTAGCATAACTAGTGTCGTTTTTCTTCCACGCTGCACTTACTTGGTGTTGTACAGAGTAGTAGAAAAATGATCGATCTGGGCCACACCTGGCTCAACCTAGGCCAACTCACAAGCCCCTGGGAAATTGACCACCGTACACCGTGAGCCCACGGTCTTTTACGACCTCCATTTTAGGGGTGACTTTATTCCCTTTTATGACCACTTTTAAGGGGGTGTACTCGTTCTCTTTTACGACCTCCATTTTAGGGGTGAACTCGTTCCCTTTTATGAGCATATTTTCCAACCCCTATTTTAACATAGCAGAAATTACACTGAGACTATGAACACACAACACCCATCCATTTTAGGGGTGTATTCGTTCCCTTTAATGATTACTTTTCCAACCCCTATTTTAAGACAATGAATACCTATGTAACATAGCGATTCGATACGCTCTTTGAACCGATTTGGATGAAACTCGGCATATGGGGGTTTTCGACCATGCTGAATACGAATATCATACATTTAGCAATAGGTCATCAGGTACTACATGTCCCAAAATTAGTGGTCATCGAGGTCAAAGGTCAATATACTTAAAAAGCCAATAACTCGAAAACGAAGCAACGTATTGAGGTGCTGTTTCCAAATCTAGTAATAGGTCATCAACTAGTGCAAGTTCCAAAATAGTGACCATCGAGGTCAAAGGTCAACATACTTAAAACCCAATCACTCTAAAATGGAGCCAAATATCGAAGTGGTGTTTGAATTTAGTAATTGGTCATCAACTGCTACAAGTTCCAAAATAATGACCATCGATGTCAAAGGTCAACATACTTAAAACCCAATCACTCGAAAATGGAGCCAAACGTCGAAGTGGTGTTTCCACATTTAGTAATTGGTCATCAGGTACTACAAGTTCCAAAATAATGACTATCGAGGTCAAAGGTCAACATACTTAAAACCTAATAACTCGAAAATGGATCCACATATTGAGGTGCTGTTTCCACATCTAGTAACTGGTCATCAAATACTACAAGTTCCAAAATAATGATCATTGAGGTTAAAGGTCAAAATACTTAAAACCTAATAACTTAAAAACGGAGCCAAATATTGAGGCGCTGTTTCCAAATCTAGTAATTGGTCATCAACTACTACAAGTTTCAAAAATAATGGTCATCGAGGTCAAAGGTCAATCTCGTATATGAAACCACATATTGAGATAACGTTGTGTGATCTATTCAATTTTGTACAAAGCAAAAAAAAGTGAAGAAGGAATAAATTTGAGTGGCTTATTTACTTTTGTATTAATGAGAAAGAAATCAAAGGAACACAATTTTAACTAGCGCAGACTTTCTGTGCCTTTTTGGGCTATTCAAATGGATTAACAAGAAAGAAAGCAAAAATATGCCATATTAATTAGCTATGTATTATTTAAGCAAAACGAAGGGCTACATTTCAGAAAGCGAACATGGACCATTTTACTCAAATTTGGATGGAGTATTTATCCTTGTATGAACCAAAAATAAAAATGAAGAAGGTTCAATATTTCTGTATAATTTTGTACTACCCAAATAAACGAAATTTTATTTTTGTACCAATCACAAGAAAAGCAAAGATATGCCAGTTTAACTATTTAAACAAACGAAAAGATAAATTTGAAATACATATTCAATTTTGTACCAACGAGAAATACCATTTTTACTAATCAAATAAACAAAAAAACCGAAGAAGGTTCATTTTAACTAACTTAGACTTTTATACCATTTTGTACTACTCCAATAAACGAAGGAATACCAGTAAAAAATAAACGAAGATTAGGTGAATTATTTTCTTTTGTACCAACTGGAAAAGAGAAGAGGAGCAACTTTAACTAGCTCAGAATTTATGTAACTTTTGAACTACTGAAATGTTCTATTTTTGTATCAATCAGAAAAACCCGAAGAAGGATAATTTTAACAAGTTCATAATTTCGATGTTCTACTTTTTATACCAACGAGAAAAAAAATGAACTAGCTGAATATAAGAAAGAATAAATTTAAGTGAGCTATTCAATTTTGTACCAATGCTGAAATGTCATTTTTAACTGGTTCAGAATTTTACTACCCAAATAAACAATGGAGTATTTAGTTTTGTACCACCAAGAGAAAAAAAGAAATTGCACCATTTTGGAGTATTCAAATAAACAAAGGAATTATAATTTGTGTCAACTCTAAAATCAATTAAACGAAGTAATGCATTTGAGTGAGCTATTTAATTTGAAAAACCGAAGTTGAGTATTTTATACGATTTTGTATTATTTCAACAAACAAAGGATCATTTTATATCATTTTAAACTAGTCTAATAAACGAAGGCATAAATATGAGTGAGCTATTTAATTGTGTAGCAACCAAAAGATTTTCACGAAAGAACAAAATTGTACTAATCAGAAAAAGCGAAGAAGACCCATTTTAACTAACTGAGAATTTCTGTACCTTTTTGTACTATTTAAACAAACGATGGGATAAATTTGAGTGGCCTGTTTTTTGTACCAACCAGAAAAATCGAAGAAGGTCCAATTTAGCTAACTCAGAATTTATGCACCTTTATACTAGCCCAATGAACGAAAGAACAAATTTGGTTGTTCTACTTTTTTTATACCAAACAAAGAAAAACCATTTTGTACTACTCAAATAAACGAAAGAAAAAGCGAAAAAAGACCATTTTAACTAGCTCAGAATTTATATACGTTTTGTACTAATCAAATAAATGAAGGAATATTTAGTTTTGTACCAAGCAAAATAAGAATAAAATTTGGATGGACTATTTTCTTATATATCAACAAAAATGGAGCAAATTTGAGTGGCATACATACATACTTTTGTAGCAACGAAAAAACAAGAAACCGAAGGAGGAATAAATCTGAGTGACCTATTCAATTTTGTACTAAAGCGAGAAAGGTAAAATTTAAATAGCTCAGTATTTATGTACATTTTGTACTATTAAACGAAGGAATAAATTTGGATGTTCTACAGAAGAAAACGGAGAAGGGGTTATTTTATTTAATTTTGTAGTACTCAAATATACAAAGGTATAAATCTGTGTGACCCATTCAGTTTTGTACTAAGCAGAAAATTTGTTGGCTTTTTTAGAAAGACCATTTTATCTTTTGTATTACTCAAATAAAGAAACTTATTCCAATTTGCCGGCTACTTTTTTTCGCTTATCATTTTTTGTGCTCTAAAGCAAAGAGAGACCATTTTTAACTAGCTTAGAATGTATGTGCCTTTTTGTAACGAAGGAACAAATTTGAGTAGTCTATTTGTGTATCAATCCTGCTGCGAGTAGATCAATTAGTACATAGATTAAAAAATAAAACAGTATGGCATTATTGCGACTTTCATTTCCGAATACATACGGATTAAACCATTATGGCAAAAAAAATACTACTTTCTCCTTATGCTTATTTGGAGTAGACTTAAGAGGATCAAGCATTATTTTAAACTCGTAATCTAGCCAACCAGTATTTGGAAACTTGGTGAAAAAGAATAACAATTTTTTTCTCACAATAAAGCTATATGTAAAAAAGTGACATAAAAGGGCTATATTAAACATCAGTAAATACTACTTTCTCCTTATGCTTATTTGGAGTAGGCTTAAGAGAATTTAGGTGCCATTACATTATACTTTGATAACAATAATTCCCCGATTAATAGTAGGTTTTACAAAACGATACATTGTGTAAGAATTTCCAATTAATAGCGGTATTGCACTGTACTTATAATATAATAATAGTTTGTAATAGTGCAGTTTATTTTTGGAATGAGAGTAGGTTTTAAAGGTGTATTGTAGTGTACCAACAATAATGATCTCTGAGAGAGTTATTAGGTAAAGATAAATCTTACCCGATAACAATTGTACCACCGTTCTGCGACAATGTTCCGAACACATTTATACCATCTAATTTCTCAGATTTAAGGCTAAATTAAATGGAGAAGAGGTGTACAACAAATTGTGCAAAAGTATTTGGGAGATATAACTAAGAAGTACTAGGATGTGCTAATAGAAAAATTTCAGAACATCTAAAAAAAGAATATTACACAAGATTTTGCAGGTATTTTAATTTTTGAATGGAAGGACAAGCCTATTAACACTAATTGTAACAACGATGATTCCGTGGGTGTAGATTGTCTTAGATGTCTTACAGGTAATTCTTCCATTAAAATTTACAACAAATTGATTGGACAAATTTTGTTCATTGTTCAGACAAGCGTTTAAAGTGTATTACGAGATTGGAAGCAATTATCTTTCACTTACTATACTGATGAGTGGATCAAATACAAGACTGTTTAGAACTAATTTTACACACCAAAGAATATTTTACAGATATGGATAAAGTTAACAGAGGCTTATTAGGTCAATTTCCAAGTATCGAATTTCAATTCAGCAGGGGAAAACCTACTATTAATCGGGGAATTATTGTTATCAAAGTATAATGTAATGGCACCTAAATTCTCTTAAGCCTACTCCAAATAAGCATAAGGAGAAAGTAGTATTTACTGATGTTTAATATAGCCCTTTTATATCACTTTTTTACATATAGCTTTATTGTGAGAAAAAAATTGTTATTCTTTTTCACCAAGTTTCCAAATACTGGTTGGCTAGATTACGAGTTTAAAATAATGCTTGATCCTCTTAAGTCTACTCCAAATAAGCATAAAAAGAAAGTAGTATTTTTTTTTTGCCATAGTGGTTTAATCCGTATGTATTCGGAAATGAAAGTCGCAATAATGCCATACTGTTTTATTTTTTAATCTATGTACTAATTGATCTACTCGCAGCAGGATTGATACACAAATAGACCACTCAAATTTGTTCCTTCGTTACAAAAAGGCACATACATTCTAAGCTAGTTAAAAATGGTCTCTCTTTGCTTTAGAGCACAAAAAATGATTAGCGAAAAAAAGTAGCCGGCAAATTGGAATAAGTTTCTTTATTTGAGTAATACAAAAGATAAAATGGTCTTTCTAAAAAAGCCAACAAATTTTCTGCTTAGTACAAAACTGAATGGGTCACACAGATTTATACCTTTGTATATTTGAGTACTACAAAATTAAATAAAATGACCCCTTCTCCGTTTTCTTCTGTAGAACATCCAAATTTATTCCTTCGTTTAATAGTACAAAATGTACATAAATACTGAGCTATTTAAATTTTACCTTTCTCGCTTTAGTACAAAACTGAATAGGTCACTCAGATTTATTCCTCCTTCGGTTTCTTTTTTCCTTGCTACAAAAGTATGTATGTATGCCACTCAAATTTGCTCCATTTTTGTTGATATATAAGAAAATAGTCCATCCAAATTTTATTCTTATTTTGCTTGGTACAAAACTAAATATTCCTTCATTTATTTGATTAGTACAAAACGTATATAAATTCTGAGCTAGTTAAAAATGGTCTTTTTTCGCTTTTTCTTTCGTTTATTTGAGTAGTACAAAATGGTTTTTCTTTGTTTGGTATAAAAAAGTAGAACAACCAAATTTGTTCTTTCGTTCATTGGGCTAGTATAAAGGTGCATAAATTCTGAGTTAGCTAAATTGGACCTTCTTCGATTTTTCTGGTTAGTACAAAAAACAGGTCACTCAAATTTATCCCATCGTTTGTTTAAATAGTACAAAAAGGTACAGAAATTCTCAGTTTGTTAAAATGGGTCTTCTTCGCTTTTTCTGATTAGTACAATTTTGTTCTTTCGTGAAAATCTTTTGGTTGCTACACAATTAAATAGCTCACTCATATTTATGCCTTCGTTTATTAGACTAGTTTAAAATGATATAAAATGATCCTTTGTTTGTTGAAATAATACAAAATCGTATAAAATACTCAACTTCGGTTTTTCAAATTAAATAGCTCACTCAAATGCATTACTTCGTTTAATTGATTTTAGAGTTGACACAAATTATAATTCCTTTGTTTATTTGAATACTCCAAAATGGTGCAATTTCTTTCTTTCTCTTGGTGGTACAAAACTAAATACTCCATTGTTTATTTGAGTAGTAAAATTCTGAACCAGTTAAAAATGACATTTCAGCATTGGTACAAAATTGAATAGCTCACTTAAATTTATTCTTTCTTATATTCAGCTAGTTCATTTTTTTTTCTCGTTGGTATAAAAAGTAGAACATCGAAATTATGAACTTGTTAAAATTATCCTTCTTCGGGTTTTTCTGATTGATACAAAAATAGAACATTTCAGTAGTTCAAAAGTTACATAAATTCTGAGCTAGTTAAAGTTGCTCCTCTTCTCTTTTCCAGTTGGTACAAAAGAAAATAATTCACCTAATCTTCGTTTATTTTTACTGGTATTCCTTCGTTTATTGGAGTAGTACAAAATGGTATAAAAGTCTGAGTTAGTTAAAATGATCCTTCTTCGGTTTTTTTGTTTATTTGATTAGTGAAAATGGTATTTCTCGTTGGTACAAAATTGAATATGTATTTCAAATTTATCTTTTCGTTTGTTTAAATAGTTAAACTGGCATATCTTTGCTTTTCTTGTGATTGGTACAAAAATAAAATTTCGTTTATTTGGGTAGTACAAAATTATACAGAAATATTGAACCTTCTTCATTTTTATTTTTGGTTCATACAAGGATAAATACTCCATCCAAATTTGAGTAAAATGGTCCATGTTCGCTTTCTGAAATGTAGCCCTTCGTTTTGCTTAAATAATACATAGCTAATTAATATGGCATATTTTTGCTTTCTTTCTTGTTAATCCATTTGAATAGCCCAAAAAGGCACAGAAAGTCTGCGCTAGTTAAAATTGTGTTTCTTTGATTTCTTTCTCATTAATACAAAAATAAATAAGCCACTCAAATTTATTCCTTCTTCACTTTTTTTTGCTGTGTACAAAATTGAATAGATCACAC
Source organism: Thermobia domestica (assembly GCF_964235325.1). NCBI lineage: Eukaryota > Metazoa > Arthropoda > Insecta > Zygentoma > Lepismatidae > Thermobia > Thermobia domestica. The sequence continues at coordinate 266,859,223 of NC_137460.1, read as the reverse complement.
AACGTTATCTCAATATGTGGTTTCATATACGAGATTGACCTTTGACCTCGATGACCATTATTTTTGAAACTTGTAGTAGTTGATGACCAATTACTAGATTTGGAAACAGCACCTCAATATTTGGCTCCGTTTTTAAGTTATTAGGTTTTAAGTATTTTGACCTTTAACCTCGATGATCATTATTTTGGAACTTGTAGTATTTGATGACCAGTTACTAGATGTGGAAACAGCACCTCAATATGTGGATCCATTTTCGAGTTATTAGGTTTTAAGTATGTTGACCTTTGACCTCGATGGTCATTATTTTGGAACTTGTAGTATTTGATGACCAGTTACTAAATGTGGAAACAGCACCTCAATATGTGGATCCATTTTCGAGTTATTAGGTTTTACGTATGTTGAACTTTGACCTCGATAGTCATTATTTTGGAACTTGTAGTACCTGATGACCTATTACTAAATGTGGAAACAGCACCTGAGTATGTGGCTCCGTTTTCGAAATATTAGGTTTTAAGTATTTTGACCTTTGACCTCGATAGTCATTATTTTGGAGCTTCTAGTACCTGATGACCAATTACTAAATGTGGAAACATCACTTCGATGTTTGGCTCCATTTTCGAGTGATTGGGTTTTAAGTATGTTGACCTTTGACATCGATGGTCATTATTTTGGAACTTGTAGCAGTTGATGACCAATTACTAAATTCAAACACCACTTCGATATTTGGCTCCATTTTAGAGTGATTGGGTTTTAAGTATGTTGACCTTTGACCTCGATGGTCACTATTTTGGAACTTGCACTAGTTGATGACCTATTACTAGATTTGGAAACAGCACCTCAATACGTTGCTTCGTTTTCGAGTTATTGGGTTTTAAGTATATTGACCTTTGACCTCGATGACCACTAATTTTGGGACATGTAGTACCTGATGACCTATTGCTAAATGTATGATATTCGTACTCAGCATGGTCGAAAACCTCCATATGCCGAGTTTCATCCAAATCGGTTCTAAGAGCGTATCGAATCGCTATGTTACATAGGTATTCATTGTCTTAAAATAGGGGTTGGAAAAGTAATCATAAAAGGGAACGAATACACCCCTAAAATGGATGGATGTTGTGTGTTCATAGTCTTAGTGTAATTTCTGCTATGTTAAAATAGGGGTTGGAAAATATGCTCATAAAAGGGAACGAGTTCACCCCTGAAATGAAGGTCGTAAAAGAGAACGAGTACACCCCCTTAAAAGTGGTCATAAAAGGGAATAAAGTCACCCCTAAAATGGAGGTCGTAAAAGACCGTGGGCTCACGGTGTACGGTGGTCAATTTCCCAGGGGCTTGTGAGTTGGCCTAGGTTGAGCCAGGTTTGGCCCAGATCGATCATTTTTCTACTACTGTACAGCGCCACAATTACCTCTGGTGGTGAAAATTGGAACTAATTTTGTTTCGTACACCAATCGCTTCTGCATGTTCCCAAATGTACTCCTACAAAGTATGGTTGCATTCTGTCAAGTGGTTACGTCTCCAGAGTTCTCTGAACAGCGATACTTATTTTATGATAACCTCGTATCTAGTTTAACGACCCATGATTATGCACCAATGCTAAAGGAGGCGGTGATGATGAAATGACTGAAATGGTGGAATAAAGAAATCAGGAGGAGACGGAAAACCCCCCAGAAAACCAACGCACACGGTGTTTGTCCACTAAAAGATCACATAGTGCAAGATGACACCTGTGTGGCTTAAAAACTAGTAATAACTACAGAAAACGCGAACAACCGATTCAGAAAACGACATAGGCCTACTGTAGCTATATGCTACAGGGGTAGATCAACTATCACGGATTGCATAAACTATGGGAACACATTCACTCCAGCGGCATTTTTACTGAAGCCAAGAAATTCAAGTGAAAGATGTAATTATTTTTCCCCTTCCTTTTACACTCTATAAAAATATCAAGTAGTACCGGTACCTATGCAAGACTTGTGCAAAAGTCTTGGTCTTGGTCTTGGTCTTCTATCGGAATTCCTGGTCTTGGTCTTGGTCTTGGTTTTGCGTGCAAAACTTTTGCAAAAACTGCAAGACCAAGACTCTTGCTCTCATTACTAGTTCTATGAGTTATTAAAATAAGTATGAAGTAAAGTACTTTTGGATGGGTGCCTACCTACGATGGAGAGCGTTTATTTTTAAACAATAACCTAATAATAATAATAAAATCACCCAGACTTCAGATCCATCAATTGCAACAACACTGTGAATCCTTCAAGCAAAGTTATCTTCCAGTGTAGTTAACCAATAACAAATCATCAATCAACATGAATTTACGCTTATGCGGAAAAGAAAATGAAACATTTTGCTTCGTTGCTTTCTCAATTCTATAAACATAGATGTGAAGTTCTTTAAGAAGGTAACAGTTTCCGTAAGGATGAGTCGAGTAATGCCTCTTTTTTAATTCTTTATAACTTACTAACTAATGAATTCTGTGGCCTATGGAACGCGGAGTTTCAAAGCCACATTCACCAAAGCTCTCCATTGAGGTCTGTACTTAGCTAATTGGATCCAGCTTCTACTTTGTACTCCTATCTCTGTGAGATCCATCTTAATATTGTACTTCTACATGTGCCTAGGTCTTCCTAATGGTCTCTTCCTGATTGGCTTTAAAGATAACAGTTTCGATCCTGGCCTAATCTGACCTGGTTTATTTCAGTATCCTGGGGCTTTTAGGCCCTTTTCAAAAATTATAGCACATTGCTAAATAATAATAGATGCACTAAAACCATTGCAAACATTTTTTTTAATTTTAGGTTTTAATTCGAATATATAATTTGGTGATGTAATAAGGGATAGTTTTAATACACTGCTATTTGAAATATGTGGTTTTTGAACAATCGAAAAAAATACAAGAAAAAACTAACGTTCCCGCTGCGTGTGAAGTTCAAGTAGTGACAGTGGTGTACAATAAGGAGCGGGAAATATGCGGGAACTGACCCCTGAGTTCCGTAATTGTGAAGCGACGATTCTGCATGATGCTTTGCCGAACAAAGTGCACAAGATCGTCTGTGATGACGGTTGGCCTCCCGCTGCCCTCTTCATCATGCACATTTTGACGTCCTGCTGCAAATTGTCCACACCAGCAACGCATCACATTCTTGCTCAAGACGTTAGGTCCATAGATCTGGACTTGGCACAATAGATTTCAATCGGCTTTATATTCTGTGCGTTCACAAACTTTATCACTACTCGCACTTCACAAGCAGCGGAAGATGGAATAGGAATGTCAATCTTCAACCACTAACACGGCGCTACTGAGAGCACTAATGAAGTTCCGCTGGTACATGAGTCATGCTAGGACATCACTCTCTCACGTACACGCGGTCACTCCAGGCTTCCTAGCTATGGGACGCGTGAAAATGTTACTTTCTGAATTCGCCTCGTACAAATATTTTTGAGTTGATTGATTTTGAGTTTAACATCCCTTTCAGCAGCGAGACGGGGCCTACTGGTTAACGTGGAATTCGAACCACATCCGCTATCGCCGGGCAAATATTTTTATAAGGTTGTTAACATGTGCTCACCTACTTTCTAAATTTCGAAATCAGGATCCAAATTTAAATCATCAATATCACCTTACGAGCCGAAATCTAAACTGTACGCTTATAAAATCTTTGATACTTCTACATTCATTTCACTTGCTTAAAATAAGGGACTTTTGCCAAATGAAATAGTTTTCGGTACAAAATATTCCTCTATCTTATCGAACGTTCTGCAATGAAATCCAGCAAGTTGATCACAACAATCAACCTGTAAAAGTTCGTTTATACTTCGATGGATGTCACGTGAATAGTATTTCTATCTTCGTTTAACAAAGTACCAAATGAAGAAAGCATATCGCGTGCCTGTCTTTTCGACTTTCGAGATCGTGTGCATAGAGTTGTGAGTAGTCTAATTTCAGTGTTCGTAGTTGTGATGGAAAAAATAATGAAACCACGAGCTTTTTTTTTTGAATACGAGTGGAAAAATACAAAGAGATTATTGAGTGTAAATAGACTGACTTGGATGAACGAAGTTTAAACCCCGAAATTCGGCCGTTCAAGCTCAAGCCAAGTTAATCCACCATTTGACCGAGACTTAAACTTGAACGCTTTTGATGAAACAGACATTTTCACCGAACTTGGTTATGACCCTCGTTCAACAGTTGAACGTTGATGCACACGGCCATAAGTCTCAGTAAGTATTTATTTAATTTGATCAACAACCGACCACAACCCATAATAAGAGGCATAGAGACTAGTACGTAAAAAACGAGTTAGACTCGGACTCCGGCGTTTTGGAATAAGTATACAACCCGAGTCTGACTCGGGCTTAGGATCGAAAGTGTTAATATCTTGAAAGCTGCTCTACTTTCTTCCATTCTCGCTACATGACCTGCCCACCTGAACTTCTTAGCCTTAATGACTCTAACAATGTTAGGTAAATGATTCAAATTATGTTCCTCGTTATGACGTTTCCACCATTCACCATTGTCATCCCTCTTGGGTCCGAATATTCGCCACAGGATTTTGTTATCGAATACTTTCAGTCTGCGTTCTTCCCTCAAAGTAAGTGTCCAAGTTTCGCAGTTATACAGCAGAAGAGGCATAACGATCGTTTTATATATTTTGACAGAATTCGCGAAGAGTTTGGACTGAATAATAACATGTATTCTCTGCTTTCAATAGACATTTAATTTCTTCGCGGATATGATTTTGGTCTGTTAATATGGATCCTAGATATTTGAAAGTGTGCACTATGTTGAAAGTATTATTTGATATTTTAACGTATCCATTGCTTGGAGTTTTGGGATCACAGTGCATTTGCATGTATACAGTTTTTTTCTGTATTTATTTGTAAGTCCATATCCCTACAGGCGTTTAATAAAACCTCAGCATTTCTTTCACTTATCCTCACATTATATCGTATCAAATTGACATTATCAGCATAAGCCAGAATCTTGTGAGTGCCATTTAGCTCTAAAGCCTGGTTGTAGTGTTGCCACGAGACGAGACAAGAGAGACTTCAGGCTGTCTCGTCTCGTCTCGTGCAAAGCATATCTCCACTCGAGAAAATATATTCGTCTCGTTTGTCGCCTCTTGTCTCGTAAAATGTTGCAGCATATCATGGGAACGAAGGTAAAATGTAGCAGACTGCACCATGCTGATCAAGATACAACAGAGCTATTACCCAGAACACACAAGTTAAGAAATGTCACGTTAGCTTTGCCTTGAAGCATTCACCTCTGGTGCAAGCGGTAGTCGGTTCGATTTCGGTTAGTGCCATAAGTGGTGAACAAATATCGTATGTGTAGGGATGGCCAAAATTTTCCGGAGTCCGTATTCCAGAAAATTTGCTTTCCGGAATCGGAAATTTAACTTTCCGGATTTCGGAAAAGATCCGATCTCGGGAAAGTTCCAAAATTCAGAAAAAATCCGGAATTTAGAAAAGTCCGGAATTCGAAAAGTCCTGATTTTCCCGATATATGATTTTTTACCGATTTTACTTTCCGGATTCCGGAAAGTAAAAATTCCGGAGTTGGCTATCCCTAATCAACTGTGTGTAATTTATTGGAGTTGACTCGTATCCAACAACTTTCTTGAAACGATGTTTTGTCTGAAAGTTGTTCAAAATTTCGTGTTTGTTTCAAAGAAAGCGAAGTCAAACATTTTTCTACTTAAAATTTTGCTATCCCCTGTAGCCGTATTTCCGGGATGCCCATTTTCAAAAAAATTTATAACTTCATTCCGCATATCTCATTTAAAATATTCACTTTAGTTTCGAACCTTTATTTATCGTTCCCTTTGAGTTACAACACACGAAAAGTCCCGAAAACCCACTAAACTACGATAATTTCGACTTCCAAGTAGATCTTGGAAGTGCCGAACGGTATAAGCTATCAAAAAGTGCTTCCTCTTAAAGTTGTTCCAAATTTAGAACTTGTTTCAATGGAAACAAAATGAACCCCTGTTGCCATTTAAAATTTTGAACTTGGCCTCCTGTAGAGGTATTTCAGAGATGCAAAAGCATTACCGTGTGATTCCGCAAATAATCTCTTATATGATTTTTTTCATGCACTAAAATGTAGGGAGGAAGGAAGGGTAAGCGCTTCAGACGGCAGGTTTAGGTTGCCGAAAAAACTAAAAAAATAAAAGCTACCACGAAGTAAGATCGCAAATTGAATTGAAATAGGCCAGGCCTTACGTAGCGTGTTCAAGATTTCAATGCCGACTCACTAAGACTTTTTAAAATGTTATTCCGTACAACTTACCTTACTGTATAAAACCGCGAATCAAATCAGATAGGCAGGTTTACTACGGTACTAGAGTTAGTACAAGCCAAGTATAATAGTAAAGACGGTCGTAAGACAAGTTTAAAAGGCGACCTGACCTTCTCAATCTTCACTAATCGTTCCTAAGTCCTAACACATTTATTATATTAGATATGATAATATAAAAATGTTTTTGACAGAGTAAGTAAGAAAATAGAACTTGACTTATTACAATTACGACTGTATTTACTGTTATGATTCGACGCTAGAGCGATGTCATGATAGGCTCCAGAGACAATAACAAAAGCGTGATGGAAGACATTGTTTAGGCCGTCGCGTCGGTGAGTCATGTAATTTGACTAAAAAACGATGAAAAGTGTGGTGAAAGGTAGGCCGAAACGATCGACAGTTTTTTTTCTGTAGTAGGCTTGTCTCGGGGTAATGAATTCCCATTTGTTACAATGGGTGTGGCGCGGGATCTTAACACACTACGCGACAAACGTGACACTGTTGCAGGCTTGACGCGGGAACCTACCATCTGACACAAGCTAAGACCTTCGCATACTACGCGACTTCGTGGGTCAAAGACACGCCATAGCACTACAATTTATCATTTCAGCATTTAGATACTCATTCCGAAAGATGAGCTCAATGGAAGCTTTCGATACAGACGCTTTCATTACAGAAAGTCAGGCACAACCTAGTACACGGAACTGCAGCAGAGATTCCTCTACCAACAGAATTGAAGCATGTTGCCATTTTGTTCTTTCTTACATTTTCCAAAATTCGGTACCAAGCCAATGAACTGTTTGGTGGAAATTACAACAAAAAACTACATTGTTTATTGCTTCACTTTACTATTTTAAGTGAAGTACAGTCATTTTAAAAATAGCACAAATGATCAGATATTCCCAAATATATTACATTCACAAACTGCAATACCCAGTGATTCTCAACCTAATTCCTATCACGGCCCCCATTTTATCACATCCTCTTGCCAGCGACTCCGTTATAATTTCTGGTTTGTAATAAGCCTGTGTGAGATTTTTAAGATACCGTATACCTATTACGGAGATCTCACGATATCCATCTATTTCCATAACAGTAGAGTATTGTATAGTGGATACAATAAGAGTAATATATTCCCTACGATGAAAGTGCTGGTTGAAGATAGATATTAAACCCATTCATTGAAGAGGTTAGGAAAGTAGCTGATCTAAGCCACAACTTCTTGACCAACTAATAGAATTAACGTGCGACAAGTCCTTGCAACTGGTTTCTGTGCGAAGACTTGGACAAGTTCTGTCTAAAGAGGAGAGAAGAATATCCTGGTCTGTTAACTGCTGCTTTAAATGTAATAATTTCGTACACCGTACCTGTGCGGAAGTTTTTTTTCTTTCTTCCATGGTAAGCATTAAAACAAAGATACGAAATCGCTTATCAGTTGATGACTTGATAATGTGCCTCACGAAGACTGAACCAGATATTACAGCACTAGTGAAATCCCACCATGCCCAGGGATCTCATTAGCTTTCAATTTTAATTGTATATCAATATGCAGGTTTTGTTGCATTTGTATTCTTCTGGTATTTCAATATGCAGTTTTTATTAGTTTCATACCGTACCTCTTTCATTTAAATTGATTTTTAAATAACTCTGCATCTGTTGAAAATGTTTAATAGACCTGTTTTTGTTGTTCTTAACAGTATGTGTAAAACTAAAAAGATACCTATCAGGAAAAAAAATAATTTCTGGTATTAGATTCTAATTATATTTCTCTCTTCCGCTTATCTTCGCGACCCCTAGGTTGAGAAACCCTGCCCCAGACCAATATAGAATTTTATAACATATCGTTATTTTTTATACGTTCTGTGTATTTAATATGTATACTGTACGAAAATATGAAAAATAATGTTTTATAAGCACTTAAGCATGCCTCGCGGCACTCCATAATAAAATTTATAAGGAGAGGCCGCGAGGCATGAAGTTAATACCTCATGTAGTCAGTGGCGGATTTAGCAATATGCTGACTAAGCCCCGAATTTAGTCCGCGGCTCAAGGGGGATCGCCAACTCCAGGTTACATACGTGCTCCTTATCAGTGGCGTAATTAGCTTTACTGCGCCCTGTATTGATTTGATCATTGATTTATTCATGGCCGCCCCTGCCCCACGCAATTCAACTGCTGCGTTATATACAGTATATATATATATATATATATATATATATATATATATATATATATATATATATATATATATATATAATTTATTCGCAACTTTACCATGGATTAACCAGGGAGAGGGTCCTATAGTCTGGACTCCCTCCCGAGAGTTGTTAAAATAAAGCCTTAAATTGCGTTTCAAGTTTAAATATGCCTAAAAAGTTTCTAGGGGAGAACACCCGTATCCTCGAAACTTTTAAGAGTCATTACAATAAAGCCTAAAATTGCATTTCTAATTTTCACATTGTCAGAAAATTTTCATGGAGAACTCCCGCACCCCTCCGAAACCTGGCTACAGCGCTGGGTTCAATGACAATTTATGCGTTAGGTTTCACGTTAGTTAAGCTGTTGCCCAAAGATTTGAGTTATGCTTTCCATTGGGCATGAGTACTTTTATTAGCCATTCTTTCATTATCGTTAATAATCGATTTTTCAACTTTTGCTTCGATTCACAGAAAGTAATATCTAGAAGTGAAATGTAAAATGTTATTGTGCTATCATATGATTTTATACCCTGGTAACACGGAATTAATTGCACTTGTCTCGCTATTGTTACTCAACTTTGCCTGTTGCTGATAAGACGTAGCTAGCAAGTTGGGAGCGCTCAATCGAATCGTTCTGTAGTTCACTGGTCCTGTCTCGTGGTATTTCGCCTTGCTTGCCTGCTTGCTGCTGTGTGTTGTCTTGCCCTCAGGCGATCAAGTAGGATGTTTCGAATGTTGTGTTTAGCACTACCGAAAAAAAAGAAACAGATATAAGTTACACGAAGGGAACAATATATATATATATATATATATATATATATATATATATATATATATATATATATATATATATCATTTAGACTTAGTATTGGACAGAGAGCTAGCACATGAAAAATCACGCCAGGAGGTACGAATTGTTTCACGCCTACATCTGGTGTGGGTCGGCCGGGAATGTAAGAAAAACTTGGTCTTCCGCGTCAAACCGGGGCTTTTGGCTACAGTGAGCTCCTGAATTTTTGAAAAAGGACCAAAATTTATGTTATAAGGTACAAAAAAATCTAACGGGTTTTGGTGTGGAACGACGCACAAAACTAAAAACCTATCCATAAGAGAAGAGTTTCGGGGGCTTTAGCCCCATAAGACAAGATTCGAAATTTGAAAAAGGGAGCTCCTCCGTGGCTAAACGGTTAGCGTGAGCGCCCTTGGCGCGGGAGACCCGGGTTCGATTCCCGGCGGGAGCTCATGTGGTTCGGATTCCACGTTAATCAGTAGGTCCACGTCTCATATAGCCTTGCTGCTGAACGGGACGATAAACTCAAACTCAACTCAACTCAACGAAATTTGAAAAAGGACCAAAATTGATGTCATAAGTTCCAAGAAAATTTCTTTCACCGTCTTATTCCTTTCCATGTGCCAATCAACAAAAAACTTAGTAAGACGAAAAAATTATGGGCCAAATCCCCTTAAGACAAGATTGTTTGAAAAAAGGGATCAAAATTACGTCATAAGATACAAGAAAAAACTTAAGGGTTTAGTGTGGAAGGGTATCGTAATTTAAATAAAAACTGATGACAATTTGCGACTTCCGTATTTTGCATGATCTCATGGGCACGTATACTTTGGCCCTATGTTTAAAATGTTAGTATACTCTTTCTCTCACCAATAATACTGCCACCTTATCAGCAAGTCTCCCTTGATATCTTACAAAGAGAGCGTGTAGAGAGAAGTTTGCGATGATTTGACTGTATTTACTGTACAGTATGGTTGGAAGGACAAAACATGTTGTACTTAAAAATGATATGACTACTTAAAAATATTACATGTAAAAAGAAGGTACTTATTCAGAAACACTCACAGAAGCCTCGGACCAGGACTGATAACTTAGAACGACCTCAGGGGAAAAAGTTACATTCGATTTGAACATGATATATTAGAAGTCTTTACAGGGCAGGCGCATTAAATTCCGTAACGAGTGAACTCGAAATATACAGCATGAACCTAGTAGGGGTTCAGAAAGTTGGGTGGGAAGAAGTGGCGTTGCCTTGTGCAGTTCGCAAGAACACGTGAACCACCAAATATTGTACACTTTGTTGATCTCATTAAGTTATTCAATAATATTAAAATATTATTATATTGTCGTTCCGTTTAAACTCTCAGCTTGATTTACTCCTTGCGTATATGCATTTCATTGTTACACCACGTTTGCAGCAGCAGCGAGCATGATACACTGTTCTGTGTGTAGTACGGAAGGGAAGTGTGTGCAGCTGGGGGAGGAACTGCGGTCTCCAGACGTTCAAATCAAGATTTGAACGAGCAGCGTTTACAGCTGTTGTTGACTAATTTCCAGTAATGTGGCGCTTTAAACAAAATCAAAGAATGAGCTTCAATTTAAAATAGAATAATATAGTAATAGCTCATTCTTACAATCAGTTATCTACATTTCTTTTTATCTCAATTACTTGTAATGAAAAGAAACTAAAAGAATAAACAAAATCACATCTTTCCGAGGCCGTACCGAGGGAAATGGAAGGTTTGGAATCCTTCCCCAGAGATAACGCAGAACAATATATATATATTCAAGATTTATTTTTTAAATACGTATAAACTGATTTTTCTTTAGGCTACGGTTTTCCTACCTAAATAAACTAAATGTTTGTAAGAAATGTAAATAGCTTATCAAAACATACTTTACTTAGTAACATTGTTACAATGGTAAACTCCTATCTTCTGTATTGTGAGAATTCCAAGGAAATTTTAAAACTGATTTTTCTATTTTTACTTTCATCTTAAATACGTGCAAAATAGAGAAAGACGAGTACTGTTATTTGCAGTGTACTACCATGAGCAAAATAAATGACGCGTCTCTTTATTTTGAAGTTTTTTGAAAATATCTCCGTTTTCTTTATATGTTCGAAATTTCGGAAGGTTTCCCCAGCAGGACAGGTTAATAACAAACTCGTTTTTAATATTTGTGTTAGATATTAGCTTAAAATAAAGAAATTAGAAGCAAAAAACATTAAATCGACAGAAATCTCGAGAATTACCAACTCTGCTAAAGTGGGAAATTTTCAAGAACACGAGGGAATTCTGCATTTCAACACGAAGCAGCGACATCTATGTCATTGAGAGAAATGTGGATTAAATCTACAAACTAAACTTTTAACGAATATTTCTAGTATGTCTTATTATATGCATTATCTGCAAACTCCAAATATATGAATATATGCTAAGTATTAACATAAAGATAGAGCAAATAGTGGAAATTATCTATGGAAAAGGACGAATTGGTAGGACGATCGTAATGAAATATCGTCTTTACCGGAACAGGCTCAGCTCACGTAAAAGAAACAAATAGCTCAGTTAGTTAAAGCAACGAGTCTGTATGCTGAAGGTAGCGGGTTCGATCCCGTGGAAGTGCCGTTATCATTTTTATCAATACACTACGGTTATTTTTTTATTTTTTTATTTGGGAAAGAATCAAATTGTAACGTATGTGTAAAACTCATGACGATACCAAAAAAAGAAAAAATGCTGTTGTCGCACTTGCATTAGCGTCCCTAATTTTGTTTGCAAACAGTTTCGTAATTATTTCCCCTGTGCTCACTGCTCACCATATGCTCGCTGGCGCATAACGAATGTTTCCCAGTAAATGTTAATTCTAATTTGGAGAATTTTATAAAGTTCACTAGAACTCTAGAACTGTAGAGTTCACTAGAACTGTAGTCTTCTATCTACGTGTTTGGATATTTTGATAACAGATTTCCCTATTAAATGTTTAATTTTCCCTAGATGTTTAATTACGGAAAAGTTTTACAATGTATTTGTATTGAATTGAAATTGTTTTGAATTTACTACATAAGGTAGGTAGACCGAAGGAGGAGAACTCAAGTAATTGATATTCTACGTAAAAGCAACCTATTGTAGAATGATGATGCTTCTTACCTTCAGCACATAATCTTTACGTTAGAGAGTCAGACAGAGAAAAATCCTGGTTTTTCCTCCTCTATGACCACCCATCTTAAACCTCTACATATCATTGTTCGTCTCACAAAATTTCGGTGCTCCAAAAACATTCAAATAATAATAATAATAATAATAATAATAATAATAATAATAATAATAATAATAATAATAATAATAATAATAATAATCCTGAATATGCCATCCTTACATAATGCAGGATATCTTAGTTTCCTAGTTTAAATCTTAAATATCTTAGTTTAAAATGCTTTCTTTAGTACTTATTTGAGCAACCATGTAGGAGGGGGTACGACTTTTTATTTTGCCCCTCTCATTTCAGTAGCCTTCCAACAGAAAGTAATTTTTGATAAGCAGGACAGACAAAATGAATAAGAAATATATTTACAGCATCCTCTCCCCTTTCATGATTGGAATATCACGTAATATTTTTTATTCTACGAAAGATGGCCCTGTGCGGTTAGGGGTAGGTAACTAAAAAAAATACCTAATATATAGCGCCCCTTGATTGTAATATTACCGCTTCTTTATTTGTACGAGGGAGCCCCTACACAATCAAGGGTGACAAAAAGAATAGGAAGAGTGTCTATTGATTCCAGTGGTGGATCCAGCATGAACTCCTGGGGGAGGGGAGGGGAAGTGAAACATTCTTTTGATGATGTGAAGCTGTCACAAATTACCAGTTAACTAAACTAAACAATAGTGGGGGGAACTGGAATCCAGTCAGTTTAAATTGATGTAAAAGTTTCATTTTTGGATTCATATTAAAGTTTTGGTTTCAAATGAGAATTTCAGTTCAAGTGGTCAATGATCAAATCTCGTGGGGCTCTTCAGTGTAGGCTAATACGGCCCCCTTATGAGAAAAGGCAAAATTATTAACATCTTTATAACTTTCGAATTTTTCGTCTATTTTAAAGAAATATTTTGCTTCGTATTAAAGTGTTGGTTCCAAATGACAAACTCAGTCCGAGTGGACAATGATCAAATCTTCGGGGGGGTCTTCAGTATAGGGGGCTACGGCTCCCTTATGGGAAAAGGCAAAAATATGAAAATGCTTATAACTTCCGAATTTTCCGTCTATTTTAAAGAAATTATTGGCTTCATATTAAAGTCTTGGCTTCAAATGACAATTTCAGTCCGTGTGGACAATGATCAAATCTCGGAGGGCTCTTCGGTGTAGGGGTTTCGGCTTCTTTATGGGACAAGATTCACGTAGTTGATATTGCAAAATTGTTTTTTATATATAAGTGGAAACTTGCACCATTTGGTTAATTTTACCTCTTATGTTTTGCAGATTCATATTCCAAGCAAAAGTTACTTCGCAGAGCTAAATTTAGGCACTTACTAGTTTCATTAAAATGAAATGTCTTTTATGAGAGGAGCAGACGAACGAACAGGCACCCAAACGTTGGTTGAGTCGTACGGTTGAAACTCGTTAAGCTCGCTTCAATTATTATTATTATTCTTATTCTTCTTCTTCTTAGTATTATTAATAATAATAATAATAATAATAATAATAATAAAGCATTGCAGGGACCTTTGGTGCAGGGGGTCCGTGGCTCGATTCCACTTCGTGCCAAGTGAAATTTGAGGTGGACAAATACCGTGTGCATGGGTATGTGTTTTCTTGAGATTTTCCATTTTCCTCCCACTTTCTTCATTTCACCATTTCATTCATCATCATTCTCCCTTAGCGTAGGTGCATAATCGTCCAACGTTAAACTAGATATTGCAATTTCAATAATAATAATAATAAAAATTAATTCAACTGAAAGGACTGTAATTTATGTGGACAGCAATTATCATAAATATGCAACCATTATAAAAACAATGCTTTGAGTAGAAAGATAATCCTTCCCAAGCGTTAACGAATGCGCACGAGATAAGACATGTCTCGAGAAAGAGACAAGACGCGCTTTGTGACATCCAAGATAATACGAGGCAAATGTTTTGGACACGAGATAGCTTGTAAAATGTCTCGTCTTGTCTGGAATGTCTCGAAAACAAAAGTTTAAGTTTTAAAATTATTTTTCAAGATCTATTCTCTCAGAAGTAGTTCTCTGCCTTAAAATTAATAACGACATTTGTGATTTAAAAAAAAGATAAACAATGCCTAAAGTTAATAGTTAACTTTTCGAAAAGAAGCTTCATTAAGGGTGAACCTGAAAGATGTCCACAAACTTCGGGAGGTGATTCGTGACATCAAAAGGAAACAAATGGTCCTCTTGCAGTTTTCGAATTCAGCTTCGTTGTCGAGATACAGGGTTGCCAACTGGTCGTGTTTGAGAAACTCACTGGGAATAAATTCAAGTCCAAGAATAAACTACTACTCATATATTTTTCAGGTCAATTGACTTATACCATGTTGTAAGGTCAAATATTTATTTATGAAGTGTGTACAAAATTCGCCAGGGTCTTTTCTGAGAAAATCGTTGAGAAAAAGTCACCTCCAAGAATAAACTACCCCTCGTAAATTTTTCTAAGAGAAATATCTGATACTGCAATATAGGGTTGTTAAATTAATATTGATTAATGAAAAATAAACAAAATTGTTAAAACCATTTTTGAGAAAATAGCGTTTTTCGATTTTCGGCTGTTTGGAAACCACACTTATTTTAGATGGTAGGAAAAAATGGAAAAGCTCCTGTAAGAATACTAAGTAAACCCTAAGTTTAAAATTTGGTGTAGATAAGTTGAACGGTATGGCCTCTAGGCGAGTGCATATAAAAGTGTGCCGAACGGACGGACCGGAAGGACGGGTGTCGAAATGTCACATTTTAGGTATGTAGACGCCATGAAACATGTAAATCCGTTGAAATCTGAATTTGATATTATTTTCACAATCACTATATTTTCTTCTCTCTTTTGTCGCTCGAAAAAGAAAAGCCTGAGTTCACCACAAAAAGCTAGGGAGTTTCTCAAAAAATATTCAATTACAGGGCCACCGCACTAAACTTTTTCAATTCAATTTCTTAACTGTGTTAGGCCGCAGTTGTTACTGAAGTGTGTATTTGGATAATACGAATAAAATTATCGTATTATTCAAATACATCGAATGTCAGATTATCGAATAAAAAACTTCGATTGAAGAAAATCCATACTACAAAACTAACTCTCACTTTGAGCACATTTTCATTAGACATATAATAGACCAATTAATGCAATCATTGTTTATGAAATATGAAAAAAATCAAATGAGTCACTTTGGGAAAGTCGTTCAAAAAGAACACGTCAGGAGTAACCTACCTCTTGTGAATTGTTTCGAACAATGAGTTAAGATATACTTTTGGTTATTAATGAAATATTTATTTGCGAAATTTGAACAAAATCGCCTGTCGTTCGAGAAAATTGTCGGGGAAAAAACCTTGACCCCAAAAATAAACTATCCGTTGTAATTGTTTTTCATAGAAATGACTTATACTAAAATATAGGGTTATTAATGAAATACTTATTTATGAATTATCAATAAAATTGTCCGAGTAATTTTTGAGAAAATCGTGAGGGAAAAATAACTCCCCGAATAAACTCTCTCTTGAGGATTCTTTCAGGGTAAGCGAGTTATTCCATATTACTAGGTTTTTAATGAAATATTTATTTCTGAGTACGAACAAAATTGCTTGACTCATTTTTGAGAAAACCGTGGAGGAAAAACACCCCCAAGAGTAAACTACCCCTCGCATATTTTTTCAGGACAAACGAGTTTTGCCATATTGTTCGGTTATTAACGAAATATTTATTTTTGAAATATGAATAAACTCTTTTGAGTCGTTTTTGAGAAAATCGCCCAGACAACACTCCACCAAGAATAAACTACCCCTCGCATTTTTTTTAGGACAAACGAGTTATGCCATATTGATAAGTTATTAATGAAATCTTTATTTATAAAATATGAACGAAAACATTTGAGTCCATTTTGAGAAAATCACTGAGAAAAAACTCACCCCCTTAGTATAAACTACCCCTTGTAGATTTTTCTCAGATAAATGCCTTATACCACAAAATAGGGTTGCTAATTAAATATTGATTTATAAAAAAAGAAAGAAAACAAGATCGTTAGAGCCAGTTATGAGAAAATATCTTTTTTTTATTTTCATCGTACAGGAAACTACCCTTGTTTTGGGAGTAGGAGGGAAATAAAAAAAACTATAGGAAATACTATGAAAATCTTAAACTAAAATTTGGTGCAGATAAGTTGAACATACCGTAAATTTTTCAACTAATTTACGGTATGTTCAAGTATGGCTTCTAGGCGAGGTATGGCTTCAGGTATGGCTTCTAGGCGAGTGCACAGAAAAGTGTAGCGAACGGACGGACGAACTGATGGACATGTATCGAAAAATAACTTTTTCGGTGTTAGGGGCTATAATACGTGTAAATTCGTTGAAATCTCAAATTTGATTTTTTTTCGAACACCATACTTTCTTCTCTCATTTGTCACTTCAAAGTAAAAGGAACTCAGAACTACAGATAAAAGACACCTACTTTTACACATAGACATTTATTGATTTAAAACTGTTTTAGTTTGTGTCATTTCACTTCCAATTGAAAGGTTTTACAATGATTAACGGCATACCAATGACGAGACGGAAGTTTTCAGGAAGTAAATGCATTCAGAAGTCTAGACTGCATTACAGCCTGTTTTTATTTCTGCAATTGTTAACAGCTGTAATTTCGTCCAAACGCTACATGAAATAATTTTTGGTTGACGTCATTGTATTACTATTTTAGTATTGTTCTCTTCAGACTTGGTTGAAGTTTTGTCTTAACGGTTATAGATTTTTTCTTTCTTATTTCATCGTTAGACATAAGAACAAAATGTTATGGTGAGTGGATAGATTCGAACCCACGAAAATTGAGTTTATATTCTTCCAACACTTTACCAATGGACCAAGCTTTGTCTTCACGTTAACGCCCGGTTACAGGGTTTACTTCGATAAATAAAATGGCTGGCTGTTAGAATTCCCTGCTCACATATTTCGATAAATAATTTTCATTGCTTCGTGGATACGTAGAGCAATGTTTAGATACACATTTTAGGAGAGTGAATTTTGGTGTATATAATAATTTCATGCCAGGTAAAAGCTAGATAAGTTTTGATAAAATGTTTCATATGTAGTTCTCAATAATAAGCTTGCTGTTCGGAGTGAAGTTCCAAGGTTCAGCATTGCCTAGCAGTTTTTGCTATTAATATCCCTTCTAACAATATTGGCAGTGGACAAAAGTTAGCCCGTGTTGAAGCTTTTTGCTCTTAATTTAGTTATTTTACTTATTTAAGGAATATATTGAAAATTGTCAGCAGGCACGTATGCAGTAATTTATTTCGGGAGAAGTCCGACTTCAATATTAGGATAAATTATAATAAAATTTAAAAGATAATCCTTAAATTTAGGCTAAATTTACAGAGAAGTTGGGATTTCAGAGGGGAGTCCGGACCACCTAGACCCACCCCTAAATACGTCCTTGTTTGTCAGTAACGTTTCCTCATTTTGAAACCCTCAAAAACTTCGGATATATAAAGGAAAACGAGTTATTTTTGATAAAATATCACTTCAGAAGACGCGACAGTTTTATTGCACATGGTGGTATCCCAAGTTCACAAGGGCAAGAATTCATTAATTTTGATTCTCTGTCATTGTGCTCTATCGAAAGGTTAGGTTTGTAACATATTACTCCTACGAACAAGCATGACTGGCAGATAGGAATACTGAACACAACTCCAGAGAAATGCATGCTGAACTTACGTTTATAGCTACGCTTTGGTGATTTGCCCTCAAGGTCAATCGAGTGGTAATTCAGTTCCGTCCCTGTTCTTAAGCCATGTTCGTATTACTTCGAGCAGTTTTGATAATGAAAAGCATGCCTCTTAATATAACAGACTTCTTTCGCGTAAGAAATCGAAACTCAGTTGGTCCGAGCAACTAGTCTGTAAGAATTAGGTTGTTAGTTAGTTAGGAGCCCAGTACGAGTAAGGGTTTTTATTACTATTGTTTTTATCTTTTTTATGTGAGGAAAAATCAAATTGTGACATCGCGATATCAAATGTATTTGATTAGGTAGCTTTGTCTTAGCTAAACTTTAAACATCAGTAACCGTCGAAATTATTTCACCAACTGATCACTTACTGAACATTTCAAACACGTCAAACCAGTGGCATAACATGAAGGTTAACCTCTCCTCCGCAGTCCTTAGTTATGCGTCCGTAATTTCAAGGGCGGACTAAGGGCCGGGCGACTGCCCGGGGCGCCAGAGAAAGAGGGGCATCAAAACGAGCCTCAAAAAGTAAATTTTAGAACGTGTTTTCTATTGACGTTTTTGGTTTATATTCTTGTAAAGTAGTGGCAATTACGTAACCATGGAAGAAGAGAGTTTCATAGTAATAAGGGGGCTGTATCGAAAAATGGAGAGATGGCATGCAGAATAAAGAGTGGCGGGGTGTAAGTATTGTTTGTTTGTTTGCTTGAGTTTAGCGTTCCACGGTTATGCCTTAATGGGCAAGGGAGATGTGGATACTAATTATAGTGGAATCCGAACCACTTTTATCGTTCAACAGTAATCCACCGGGAATTGGACCCGGTACCACAGAAGGCAGGCGTGCTAGCCACTAGACCAGGGGGGGGGTGGAGTTGGTATTGTTTATAGCGGGCCATATTCTTTGTGAACTTTACCTAGGTAATGGATTTCTTTTTGAAAATGGGTTTAAAACAGGGGCGTCATTTAGGGAGGGCAGGGAGGGGCATTTGCCCCCCGTGAGTTTGAGATGTATATAGATTTTATCATTAGAATAGTAGTAAATCAGTGAAAAACGCGAAATTTTACTTATATCAAGAGGTCTTGCCCCCCCAAAGCAAAATCTGAAATGACGCTCCTGGTTTAAACTATTAAAAACACTATGATAAAATGTAAAATATAGGCTACTACTAGGGGAAGGGCGCCAAAAAGTCACTTTGCCCGTGTGAAAATTTGGCCTGCTCCGCCCCTGCGTACTTTCTGTATATTTTTTGGCCTTGCAGCTTGTGCGGTCCCCACGCCACATAGTTGCGGGGGCGCTATTTACGCCTACCCTTCGAACGTAATTCAATAACTGTTTAAGAAATTCTGCCATCAGCGTGAAAACGGGAATATATTTTTCTAATAGTCCCATAGAACTTTCACTCAGAATGCCAGATGCAATTTTTCAGAGTGGGCTCTGGCTAAGTAGAAGGAAGATCTGTTTCCTAAGTAAGTTCCTTTCAGAAAGTTTGCTATTTCTTTAACAGTGATGTAAATAAATATACTTATCGTTATTAGCTCGACACCAAACCATCCTGGACAAATCCCTCTAGAACAATGATCGGCAAAAGTTATTCTGCATAATTTTATAAGCAACTCAAGGGTGAAACACTTGTTAACGAAAGCAATGTCGTGTATATACTGCCTTGTTTCTGACAAAATATAAAGTCTTTTGTAATCTTTAGACACTTTTCCTATTCTTTTTGTCACCCTTGGTTGTGTAAGGAAGCCTCGAACAAATAAAGAAGAGGTAATATTACAGATAAGAGGCGCTATAAATATATTAGGTATTTCTTTTGTTACCTAACCATAACGGCCTATGGTCGTCTTCAGTAGAATAAGAAATGCTACGTGATATTACATTCACGAAGGAGGAAAGGATGCTCTAAATATATTTCTTATTCATTTTGTCTGCCCTGCTTCTCAGAAATTATATACCTTCTGTTGGAGGGTGCTGAAGAGAGAGGAGGGGAAATAAAACGTCGTGCCCCCTCATACATTTTAAATTTTGTGACGTGGTTGCTCAAATTATTACTAAAGAAAGCACTTTAAACTAAGATGTGTAAAGTTACAACATTATGTAAGGGTGGCATATTCATTAATAATAATAATAATAATAATAATAATAATATTAATAAATATGAATGTCTTTGGAGAGCCGAAATTATGTGAGACGAACAATGATATGTAGAGGTTTAAGATGGGTGGTCATAGAGGAGGAAAAACCAGGATTTTTCTCTCTCTGACTCTCTAACGTTAAGATTATGTGCTGAAGGTAAGAAGCATCATCAATCTACAATAGGTTGCTTTTACGTAGAATATCTATTACTTGAGCTCCCCTCCTTCGGGCAACTTTGCTTATGTAGTAAATTCAAAACAATTTCAATTTAAGACAAATATTTATAGAGAAAATTAAACATTTAATAGGGAAATCTGTTATCAAAATATCCAAACACGTAGATAGAAGACTATCTAGTGAGAAACATTGTGAAACTATAAAATTCTCCAAATTAGAATTAACATTTACTGGAAAACATTCGTTATGCATCAGTGAGCACAGGGGAAATAATTACGAATCTGTTTGCAAACAAAAATTAGAGACACTAATGCAAATGCGACGATATTTTCTCTTTTTTTTTTGGTATCGTCATGAGTTTTACACATATGTTACAATTTGATTCTTTCCCAAATAAAAAATAAATAAAATAACCTTAGTGATAAAAATGACAACAGTACTTCCACGGGATTCGAACCTTCTACCTTCGGTATACAAACTCGTTGCTTTACCTAACTTTTTTTTAAAGACTTTATTCACAATTTAATTACAGTTACATTAGGCAGTTATAGAAGTAATCCAGAAAAATGTGCCGAAAAAAAGAAAACTATATAGAAATGTAAATTGGAATAAATTAAAAGAAAAAAATTAAAATTAAAAATAATAAAAAAATAAAAAAAATAAAAAAAATGAAGAAGGAACAATTGACAATTATGAACAGTAAACATAAGTGTTATGAAAGTAAGACTACCAAATTATTGCAAAGAGTTTATAGTCATCACATTGGGCTGTTATTCAGGCGAGACAAAACATGTTGATTAAAAGATAGATAACAATTCACAGGTAAGGAAAGTACATACTAGATTATGAAACTAAGACAACCAAATAATTGGCAAAATGTTTTCGTTTATATTGCACAGGAAGTTTCTGCAAATGGTGTCGCAGATAAGACGAATACACATCGACATGATACGGTCGATGTGTGGTAAGCACATATAGAAAAGTATATGCAGCGAGCCAAATTACACTGTTATTTTTTGCATTAGGGAAATAATGAAAATCAGGATAAATAAGAATATTGTTAGCCGTAATGTAGTGGGGAGACGAGCGACAAATCTTACTTATAAGTAGACTAAAATGGTGCCAGATATTTTGAATCTCTGTACAAAATTGTAAGCGATGCTCAAGAGTATCTTTGTTATTGCAGTGAAAACACATATTGTGATCCACCATTCCTAAGTTAAAGAGGCGGTCTAGCATTTCGTATTTGTTGTTGACAATGAAATACCAGAGCGATTTTTGCTGAGTAGTTAAGAAAGGAGCGTTGATATTTCGCCAAATATAAGGCCAGTGAAGTTGTGGCTCTTTCAATTGAATATGAGGCGTGACGAAGTGTTGTGTCTGCACATAACGGCGATAAATTGCTCTAACAGGCATGAGGTCTAAGTTGCTTCGGGCAATCAGCCCATAGGCTATATCAAGAACTGGTTCTCGCAGGTGTGGGAATTTATGACCCCAAGGAAAAATATTAATAGGTGTTTGAAGGTCGACACAAGCTAAACAAGCAGAGATAACGTTACTAGATACACTATTCTTATCCTTCGTGAACACGTCGATGGTTCGTTTCAATAGTAGTGCCTGACCTTGGAGCAATATTTTTTGAATTCCTATGCCACCTTGTGCCGGAGGTAACACGAGTTGCTCACGTGAAACGCGAAGCACTCTATTATGCCACAGAAAGAACAAAGCTTGACTCGTGAGGAATTTGTATGTTTGTAGGGGGAGAGGAAAAATAGAGCAAACAAACCACAGAAGGCTGAACGTTTTTTGTTTGAAAAAGAAATTTCTACTGATCATGTCCATATTGCGGGGTTTATGTCGTATTAGAAGACCACGTATTTTGTGTAATATGATATCATAATTGAAAGTAATGGTTTGTTTGATGGTATTTAACCACTCAATACCCAGGATTTTGACGGAATTAACTGCCGTGTAGTACGCACTATATTGATCCTGATATTTTGGATGAATACAGAGGAGTTTTGTTTTTTGTTTATTTAAGCTTGCTCCTGAAATGCTTTGATACGCGTCTATAAGATTCTGAATATTTTCGAGGGTGGAAATACTGTTCACATAGAAGTGGACATCATCTAAGTAACTCGCGACTGAAATAGAGGCGTGGTAAATTTTGATGCCATTGAGTTTGGTCTGCGCCGCGTATATTAGAGGTGCGATTGAGAGACTAAATAGAATACTGGACATGGTGTCACCTTGAAGAATTCCAGTACACAAGGGGATAGAGGAGCTTAAACCACCATTAAGTTTCAATTTCGTAATTCTGTTGTGATACACTCCCTGAAGCATGGACAGAAAAGTGCCATTAAAACCAAATTTGTGTAGGACATTAAAGAGATAGTCATGTGATACCCTATCAAAAGCTTGTGAAAAATCCGTGGATAGAATGGCCACAGGAGTGGGGGCGGCAGTCTCATGATAGGCTATAAAATCTCTTATGTTAGCTAAAGCTTCATAAAGTAACGCATGGTGTCCATGACCGTATTGACAGGAACTAAGCAACTCTCCTATATAATGGTTCATACGAAGCGCTAGACATCGTGTTAAGATTTTTAAATCGGCACATAAAAGACTGATCGGGCGGTAATGATCAATAGACGTAGAGTTAGACTTTTTAGGTATTAAAACAGTAATACCCGTAGAGAGAGATTCTCCTAAAGTAAAATTTTCTCGATATTCATTGAAGAGATCCGTGAGAAAGGGGGCAAGAATATCAATGAAACTAAGATAAAATTCTAAAGGAAGAGAGTCAATTCCAGTAGATTTGCCACGTTTTCCTAATCTAATGGAGGTCTCAACTTTATCGATGGTAAAAGGACTGTTTAGATACTCTTGAGCATTAACATCTAGGATTGAAGGGATAAAGTCCAAAAGAGATTCATCTTCATTATTGACATTAGGTTTTGCATACAATTGTTTATAATACTGAACAAATTGGGGAAGTACCTGCAAACCTTCATAAATTTGGCCATCCTTGCCCCTAATGGATGAAATCAACTTTTGTTTGCCTCTGTGTCGTTCTTTTTGAATTTGTACAATACTAGCCTGTTCCATGTCAGCGGCCGGGGCAATTTTGCTGCGAACAAAAAAACCACGCATTCGTTTGTTATGCAATGACAATAGATGGGCTTTGATTTCTTGTATTTGAGGCCTGACCAGGCGGCCTCGCAATTGTTCTTGCATGTATTCCTTGAGTAGGCGCGAGTAATAGTTATATTGAGTATTATATGCTTGGTTCCTTTGGATACAATATTGCTTACTTATGGATCGAAATCTAGGTTTAACTCGCTTATCCCAAAAATACATAAGTTTGCCCTGATAGCGTGATATTAATGGAGACAAGATTCTCCATTCCTCTCGAATTAAATGCTTATATTCAGGGTCCATAAGTATAGAAGTGTTAAAATACCAAAGAGGACTACTTCTCAAAAATTTTGACACTGGTAGGTTTATTCTCATAACAAGAGCATAATGATCGCTAAAACAGACAGGTTCAAGGGTAACATCTCGTACTTGTGCTACTAGTGAGCGACTTACGTAAAAACGGTCCAAGCGACTGGATGATTTTGAAGTATGAAATGAGTGACCTGGGTCAGTGGGTCGAAACTGACGCCACACATCAACTAGATTATAGGTGTCTACTATTCGCTGGAGTTCAGGAGAGAAATTAAAGTTGGGAGTCTGGTCAATAGGTTGTAAAACGGAATTAAAATCTCCACCTAAAATACAAGGGTTGGCACCATTAAATAAAGCCTGCGCAAGATCAGTGTTGAAGAAATCCTGTCTCTCTCGCCTTTTGTGAGACCCAGATGGCACGTAAATATTGCATAATTTGATGCGGTCAAGCATTCCAATGGAGATTCGTTCATTTGGGTGATCATTAACGGCCTTAAACTCTGGATCATTACGGTAGATGATAGCTGTACCTAGCCCATTCTCCGTAAAACGAGAATAGCATGTATGATGTGAAAGATAACTATACTCTTGAAGGGCTACTTCTTGAGCGAACAACACATCAATGTCTGCTTTGTAGATAAAGTCTCTTAATGCTTCTTGTTTAACAGGAGAAGTAAATGCATTTAAGTTAATGGTGGCAAAACTAAAACTATACATTAAGATAAACAGAAACAAAAATAGAGTGAAGCGAAATGTTAAACACTGCATAAATGGCTGTAATATAGACCACAATAGAACAAGGAAAATAATTATAAGTCGTCCCCAACGGGGATACCAGCTTTCAACTTTTTCAAAGTGGCCCGGGTTCGGGCACCTGAAACTTGGGTAACATCGGAAGTACGGCTTCCTTTAGAATTTTTCGAAACGCCACTAACAGTTGTCTTTAGTTTGGAAAGTTTACGTTTTTCGTATACAGGGGCACTGAGATCAGATTGACTAGCAGAGTCACTGGTAAGGGGTTGTACATTCCTATCGAGAGTGATGTTTGAGTCTGCTCCCAAGTGCACAGCAGATTGATTATCATGGTCCATGGGAGCACTCGGAACAACTTTTATATCCTGAACTGAGGGTTGGTCACCTACCTGAGCAAGTTGTCCTTGGATAATTTCCTGGGCCTTGGGATCAGAATTAGTTGAGGGTACTGCAGTAGGCTCCGAAGGAGCAAGAACTTCCGGGTCAGTAGAACGAACTCCTTCCATAGGTGGGTCGGGGAGAATGTCTGGATCGGGGGATGTTTCAACTGCTGGAACATCTTGACTTGCAGCACCAGGGCGAGCAGAAGCAAGCAGAGGAAATTCCGTGTAGTTATCAGTATGCAAAGCATCTTTTTCGTGTGGAAGATTATGAGGTATACGGAGCGGTGGCGGTTGGAAGCTTCTAACTTGCGGATTAACTTTGAGTTGCGGAACTTTTTTGCGGGAGCACTCTTGCACAAAATGGTCCTGTGAATTGCACAACGCGCAAGTTTGGATTTGTCCTGAGTAACTACAAAATAGCCTTAAACCACACACTGTAATAAATGAAGGAATATTTTGTTTAACCTTCATCTTAATTAATTTACGTCCAGTACGGGTGACATACACATGGTTCGCAGAATACTGTTCGTCTATGATTGACTGTATTTCACCATAATGGGAAAAAACCCGAGTTAACTGTTGGTTACTAAGTTCCATGGGGCACAAAGATACTTTAACGACTGTAAAGCTGTTGTCAGCAAGATCAATAGGAAGTAAATGTTCCTTTTCACTATCGGTGTATTAGACTTCACCATTAGTTGAAGCGAGAATTCGTTCACACAGCACCTTGTTGACTAGTTTAATATACAGTTGTTTTCTTATGTAGTCTAGTTCTATACTATGGAGTTGATCAATTGTTAACTTGAATGTGTTTCGTATCCATTCATGGATAAAAATTGAAGTAGGCTTTTGACTTACTTGACCAAAATTAATACGTAAGGTATTCTCACGCAAACAACTCATGTTGAATTTTCCGTCGAAACTCGACCACAAAAATCACTTCGAAAAGGAAAAAAAAAAATATATATATATATATATATGGATATGCAGATCCAAAACACTAACACAAACTTAAGTATCTCACTGAGAATTAACACAGTACACAAACTAATTTCGCAACTTGTCCTGTGTTACAACACAAACGGTCAGCGAGCGAGAGACGATGTTACTAGCACGAAGTCTCACGAACGTATCAACCTAACTGAGCTATTTGCTCTCTTACGTAAGCTGAACCTGTTCTACAGTAAAGACGATTTTTCATTACGATTGGGCTAACAATTCGTCTTTTTCCATAGGTAATTTCCACTATTTGCACTATCTATACGTTAATACTTAGCATAGATTCATATATTTGGAGTTCGCTGATAATGCATATAATAAGACATACTAGAAATATTTCGTTAAAATTTTCGTTTGTAGATCTAATCCACGCTTCTCTCAATGACATAGATGTCGCTGCTTCGTGTTGAACTGCAGATTTCCCTCGCGTTCTTGAAAATTTCCCACTTTAGCAGAGTTGGTAATTCTCGAGATTTCTGTCGATTTAATTTTTTTGCTTCTAATTTCTTTATTTTAAGCTAATATCTAACACAAATATTAAAAACGGGTTTGTTATTAACCTGTCCTGCTGGGGAAACCTTCCGAAATTTCGAACATATAAAGAAAACGGAGATATTTTCAAAAAACTTCAAAATAAAGAGACGCGTCATTTATTTTGCTCATGGTAGTACGTTCAGCTGTAACGCTTCGCTGTAAAAAGCGCGGAAAGTATTTTTTTTCTTTGGGGGAGGGGCGGGAATTACTTTGGAGATTGTACTTTATGCGCAGAAACATTTTTCTCTCATTGTCTTTCAAAGTAGCAGAAGTGAAAACGTGTTGTGTAGTGATATACTGATTGATTTATATATGTTTGCTAGTATTTATTATTTCTTTTCCATAATTTTCATCAGCTATGTTCTGCTAGAATTTTTGGTAGGTATACAGTCGACTGTTTTCAAAACTATAGCTTATATGCATTCTTTTACCTCCATTACATCTCTCAATTAAAGTGAATATATGCTCAAATATATATATATATATATATATATATATATATATATATATATATATATATATATATATATATATATATATATATATGTGTGTGTGTGTGTGTGTGTGTGTATATATTCCGTATACTCTCGTATAGCCTTCTCGAAGGTTTGTAGTAAATTTTCCTAAAATACTTTCTTGATAGTAGTAAATCTAAGACCTGTTCCATACGGAAGCATTTTTTGGAAGATTTGTTGTAAGAAAAATTTTATCATTACCCTATTTTGTTGAGGATTCTGTTGAGTGATTGCAAACTACTGTATATCTTTTAGTGCACTGACGAATTGCGAAAGTTTAGAAAGAAGTTAGAACACAATCGAACAAAGTTAACTATCATCTAGAGGTGAAAACTATACTATGTCGAAATTTCAAAGTTAAATTAATAAATGGCTGAATGAAAATATGATTATTTTGCTTTTCCCGCGTCTTATATGAAGGAAATTAGCAGTGGACCTGAATTGTATAATATATTGGCGACATCTCGTTGAAAAAGTGAAGAGACATCCTTCGTGGCCAAGCGGTTAGAATAAGTGCCTTTGCCGTGGAAGACCCGCGTCCGATTCCCGGCGGGAGCTCAGGTAATTCAGATTCCACGTTAATGAGTAGATCCCGTCTCATTTAGCCTCGCTGCTGAAAGGAACGTTAAACTCAAAATTAACTCAACTCAATTCAAAAAGTGAAGAAGTATGAGAACTAATAAAAACATTATAATTATGCTGAGTTTAACTAGTGTGAGCACCAGGGGGCACCCACACCCAGAATCTACAGGATTCGGATCCCCCGTCAATACTTCTTAACTCGACATACGTTTGTACATTTTCATAATAAAACTATACTTGATTAGCAGAGAAATGACTGATGTAGCCTATAAAGATATGGTGTTACACCTCATCTGTACTGTTTCTTTTCTTTAAAAATATCTAATTCTATAATTTTTTTGGAATATAGATGGCGGAAAGTAACAATTAGATATCGTTTCTCGGCTGTATAATTACATAGGATCAATCGTACATAAATGTAGGTCTTATAGTATTGGACCCTCCTCCCAAACTTTGGATTCATCCAAGAAAGTTTTCTGGGTGCGCGCCTTGTGAATACGTCAAATATTCTCTCAAGATTCGTTCGCATGGTCATTTCTATTAAGATCCATAATAATCTTGTAGAAAATGAAGTCATATTTGCTCACTTTTGATTGATTGCATCAAATTGTGGGGTGTTTGAATATACTGTATATCTCCATTCTAAGCTCTGGTGTTTTCCGTGGTTGGATTGATTTCATGAAGTGTCCTATTCTCATTTCTGTACTGATTAGTATATATCTTTGGTGGACAGGCCTCGGGGTCAGTTCCAGGTGGGAGAGCATCAAATACATTACAGTAATATTTCTAAACTATATCTCGTCTTATGTAGCCTAACCCAGTGATTTATTTGTGGATTTTGTAGAAGGGGGGAATATTTATGAAAGATTGTGTTCCGTATAACGGAACAACTATAAAGTCAGGTTGGGACAACGTTATTTTTAAACCTATCTACTTTGAAATTATGGTACTAGTTTCATAGGCAGTCCCCAAGTTCATATTGTTTTCATTAAAAAATAATTTTATGATAAATGTTGGTAGGGATGTTAGATAAAATTTGGTTAGGTAGATGAGATTACATTCGTTACTTGCTTTCTACTTTTCGTCCTACTGCTGAGGACAAGTGTGCAGCATTCAGCAAAAGCCCTATAGTTACATTGCAACCTCCATAACTTGTCATAACAAGTGTCACACTCCTACGTAAAACTGTTTTGTTATGACAAGTAATTCTTTAGTCCATTCTTATTAGGTATTTGAAGACAAAATTCATCGCCCGAACAATAAATACTACAAAAGTTAAGAGTTTACTTTTTGCAGAACAGTGATAGGTGCACATACACTTGAGTCGAATTTTATTAAATAGAAGGGGAAAGACAGTACTAAATGCCATTCTTCATACCATAAATAAGTTATAGTACCAGTAGAATTAATAGTACTGTCATACCGTACCTCAGTTTAGAATAGTGAAGCAATAGGAGATTCGTTTAAATCGGATACCGTCTTTTTCCCAGTTGATTTGTCGGTAGCAGCATGATGTCCACTTTTTATTCAGCTGATGACATAGTTTTGTGCATTGAAAAAAGTCCCGTAATGTCTGGAAGATTCGAGGGTTTTTACAGATAAACGGTTTCTAGCGTCAGTGTGCTGTAAGTTTAAGCTGGAAAAGCCTCTTCCACAGTATGCAGAAGAAACTACAAGAGCAATGATTTCATGTTAAGATTTTGTAGATTTGGTCCAATATTATGAGGTTCTCTCGGAATGCTGCAGAATTTTCACTGTACTGTCAGAGGAAAATTTTATTTTATTATTATTTTAATTTCCATTACTTCTTTGTCGCCGTATAACATTCTTGCAGACAATTCTTCTGGCCACTTGGATTGTAGGAAAACCTCGTTGCCTGAACGTTTCGTTAGGAAAGCAAGACCGTATGTGATCTGCTAGACCCTGACAGAATTGCAATCTTATTTGATGGTACTTCTCAAGAGAACTGTCTAAGGGTTTTGCAAGTGGGACTCCACAAAACTGACCAGTTTCTTCAAATTGACGTTGTAATTCTTCCATGAATATGCCATCCTTTTCTTGCAACGCTGCCAGTACACGTACAGTTTCAATTTTGCTTATTGCCTGTACAGTACAAGGGATGCTGACCTTTCTTGTAGAAACAGGCTAAAGACATCTAGAGGTTCCAGCACATCTCGGATCATGGACATTTCATATACAAAATTCCACTTAGTGAAATTTTGCAGGCCCGAAAATATTGCACGCTGCTCAAAACTTCTCTGCAAATTTGTAGAAACTTCTCGAAAGTGTTCCACTAGCGCAGGATAGGACTTCCACAATGCTTCTACTGAACGGTAAGAAGAGCCTAATCACCGTGCATCAACAACTGTAGTAATATTATAGAAGAGAATACCAAGTTCTTCTGATATTAATTCGATTTCTCGTGTTCTACGGGGACATTGAGTAATAACCGTGTAATCGCCCTACAAAATTTTGAAAATGAACCTATCTGAAACCGTATTAACAACGTTGTGAACAACTAGTTCCATCTTCTGACTCGTAGTAAAGCACGAGTAAATTGGTGTCTAATTCTCGCCGCAGTAAAGAGACAGCATCATTTATTTCGTCTTGCATGCTACTGGCGCTCACAGACAAACTGCCATAAGTCTTTCCGGTAATGTCGCTTTGGAAAGAATCGTACGTTCACATAATCACGGAATCACAAACCTCTCTGCCTGTTATTGCCTGTAATTCAAATAATTCTAAAATTATATTGATACATACGTTATTAACTACAGTACGTATATACACAATGAGAACAGATTTATGAGACACAGTGGAGGATTCATCCATCATTAGCTCGAAGGGTTTAACGGAACGAGCAAGGTACTCGGCCAGTTTGCCTTCATTTATGTAGCTAAAACTCAATAATATTTGCATATGTAACATACGAGTAAAGAACTTGTCCGAGGTCCATTAAATTTATTTCTTCCAATTTAATAAGATGTGGGAGAACCGTAAACAATAGAAGATTTTGGACAATAACGTAGGCAGTCCTAAATATCGTAGCTGTCTTTTTACCACTAATTTCATTCACAATTTTCCACCTGTCTTCTGCATTTGCCATTGAAAGCTATATTTCTTTCCTATCCCTTTGTTCACATATTGACATGTGAACATTTCTTGTGTGCAATAGACTTTTCGTGGTCAAAGATTTTATAAAAACGTTTCTTTGATGCATTTGCAATAATATCGTTGCACCATATACTTTGTACATTTATTCTTCTTTCTGTATGAATACCGAAATGAAATGAAATCTTCAAGTTTTACGTCCCAGGTAATGCCGGTTAGGCTAAAGGAGACGGTGATGATGAGAAATGAATGAAATGGTGGAATGAAGGAAGTGGAAGGAAACAGAGGAACCCCGAGAAAACTCACACACTGTACCAATACCGAGTTTACGAACGGAAGCACATATAGTACACACAACGGGAATGTCATTAGTATTTTGTTTAGCACCTAGCCACGGTCGTTTAATTTTCCAGCTTGGAAATTGTTTTTGATCATATATAGAAGGGAACAAGCCACTGGGGCTAGAAATAATCTTACCATTATTAACACTAGGTCCCGAATTATTTTCATCTTTCTGATGAGATCTCTGTAATGTGATTTCGGACGTTCCACTATCTTCAAAGCCTCTTACTTTGTGTGTTGGAATTACTTGTCTCATCGTCAGGAGCTTTTCTTTTGTTAATGTCCATTTTCTTTTGTTCTTTTTAACGTGCTTGTCAACGAAGAAGATACCAATCTACAACTGCTATGACTGCTCATTGATTACTGAAAACGTTGTTTATTATTATTATTATTATTATTATTATTATTATTATTATTATTATTATTATTATTATTATTATTATTATTATTATTGCTGTGCTACTCAGATTAAGAATGATAAGTATTGATGCCAGTTGAAATATTTTTTCTTCGGGAAGCAATTCTATAAACAAGACCAACACAGCTCGCGACAATAAACATACTGAAAAAATGAATTATTGGACTTTAAAACAGATTGTATAGCCTGAGAAAGGGAGAAAATATCTTCCCAGGCTGGGAAGACTGAATTAAATCTAGAGACAGGGAAGTCGAAACTTAGAAGGGGGAAATTCCCAGGCTTCCCTGGCTACAAATAAATCCCTGGCCTAACCCCTCGAACAGGAAACGTAAATACAAACTAAACCGTCATGAAGTGTCTGGAGACAACAATGCAAAGGTGCTTGGACAAAACGTTCGTAATTAAAGTTGCCTCTGCAACTATCATAATAATTTGATACATTGCATGTTTCGTGTATACGTATTGTTAACAGTTCACAAAACAGCATACTTGGCAATCCAAATATAAAAAACAGCAGACAGCAGTCTACTGAAGATTCCATTTAGTATATTATCGTGAAATTGCTGGTTAGTCTGTAGAAAGAGAATCGTATACAACAAAATTAATGAAAATCATAGTAAATAATCCGATATTGACTTCAGAAACAAAGTTGTTTTTAACATATTAAAGAACATAAAAACACTTAAAGGGGTGCCATAGCTCAAAATAGTCTCAATGAATTAGCTGTACTATCAACAGAGAAAAAATGTAAAAACTAAACTTCGGAAGAGTTATTGACAAGTTGATTGCCCAGAAGAACATCAGAAGTGATCTTATATAAGAATGAAATGATGGTAACCTTATATACGATATATATGGTTACTTTCGTTGATTTTTTTAGTTTCTTATTTAGAATGCTGAAGGAATTCTAGAATTAGAATTTTCTAACGGCTGTGAACTATCAAAAACTTACGCCACGAGACGCCACTGGTCACAACTCGAATGCCAAAAAGAAGGAAAATAAACAATACAACTGTTCAATAAAATTTCCATTACAATAACACATGTGTTACTTAGCTCACTAATATAAGTGAATGTAATTGTTTTAAAATACGTAATGTTATTATGAAAGTTTTCATTATTTAGACATATTTAGATACGCTCTATATCTCCGTGTGCGAAGACTGATGGGAGAGAACGAAACACCAACATTCATCTGTACTTGAGCGTGGTGGGGGGAAACTTTTTCATTTTTCTATCAGGTTATGTGAAACAGATTTAAGTCTTGTGCGTGCGGTTATTATTATATATTATTTTTTCCTGACGATTTGTTTGTAAAGTGAGCTCCGGGGGTCAAGAGTAACCCCTGTGTCTACATCATGAAGTGAAAAATCTTGAGATGACCGCGTATAATTGTCTGAATTTGGATGGCAACTGTCCCGATTATTAGAAAGTGAATATGGGAGAACTGTGAAATAAAGTAAGTAGATGCGCGTCCTATTATAAAATTAGGAAATTAAACCAGAGATAAGATTGCTCCTTAGCAAGAAAGCTCGCAACGTGAGTGATGCACCAACCTATATCTACTTGCACCTAATATGCTCAAGTTATTTAGATTGTAAACCATACAAAGAAGGAGTGGAAAAAGCCATGTAAAAAGCATATTTTACTGTCTTTAATTAAACTAGTTTAAAAAGCTAGGTGTAAATTTAATTTGTTAGATGTCTGTATTTTGATGGATAAGTTTTGGTTAGTGGGGCATGATGTTACTTGAATGAATTTTTGTGATATTAGTGAATGCTATCTTCTGTTTACGGAGGTTATCCTTGATGGAGCCTAATTCATCTTGAGACTGTATTCCTTTAATCATGCAAGTGAAGGTTGGATTCTATCGTTCCCTCCGAGTGGTCTTTTGCATTTGTGGCGCATTTGGGCCTGATAAGGTCCGGTTATCCGGTGATTGTCATCCCTTTTTTTGGCTTTTCTCGACTTAACTTCAATGAAGCCGTCGCCTTTATCTTCTACCGCAACTTCCTTGCTCTGAGAAAGGCCAGTTTCTCGGTCTTTCAGGGTTGATCTTCCTTTTGGTTCACCACGCCGCACCGTTTTGGAGTAAATGTTCTGTTGAATTCTGCTAATTTCTCAACGTAGGTCTGACTTCCGTTGAAGTTCTTCTTCTACTGGTAATATTCTTTTTCGAGATTTTCTGTTTCACCTGTACTCGGTTTCTCAGTGTGTGTGCGTTTTGATGTCTCACTTGTGATGTTTCTTCCTGTGTGACTCTAGGTAGCTGGCTCTGAACAGAGCCAATTTCTTCTTCCTCCTCTTCTTCTTCGGAGCTCTCGATTTCTTCTTCATTGTCAAACGCCGTGCGTGAAGCAAATTTGTCCTCCTCGAAGATATATAGAAATATTTCTCGATATTCTTGAGTCGGGAGGGTTATCATGTATTTTTTTTCTGAGATGTCTTACTTCCATCTGTGAAGCGCCCTTCTTCTTTATGTGCCTTATGATATCCTCGTCCGTCCTAAATCTAGAGCCGACGTCGTACATCCCTACAGGTAACTGCTGCGGTTCTCTCTGTTCGGTTTCTGGGTCAGCTGCGAGGTTCTGGTTCTGGATATATGGAATATATGCTTGGGACACTGAATTGATTACAGAAAGCCGCATCTCGCTATCTGTACCATTATTACTTTATAGCAATCAAAGTTAAAAAAATGAAGTGATTGATTTCTGCCACTTCTAGTTTTGGTAGGGAGATTAGAGTGGATATTGAATGTATTCTTGGGAAATTTAATTAATTACAGAAAACTGCGTCTCGCCATCTGCGACAGCCCTTAATCTGTAGCTATCAATGGTAAAACCGAAAATGGTTGATTTTTGCCACTTTCGGTTTAATTAGAGGTTTAAGAGAGAATGTGACACTTACTCCTACAACGCTTAATCAATTCCCACAAACAGCTTCTCGCAATCTCTTACAGTTTATGCTCTATTAGATTTAATTGAAACCGAAAGTTGTAGTAAGTTTCTTCCACTTCTGGCTTTGGTAGAGTGTTAGGGATGAAGATAAAAGTCATTCCTGAAACGCTTAATTAATTGCTGAAAATCGTTTGAAGTTATCGTTTTTACCGTATATCTATTACCGTTTTTGATTTATAGTGATCGTTAGAATCGGAAATGACTGATTTCTACCAATTCCGGTGTGCGGATCACCTTCATTAACGAACTGCTACGAGATAATCACTGTATGTATCGATTTGCAAAACAGAATTACGAATTTGTATCCATTCAAAAGTTACCGTGCGAAGGAAGGGACGTACAAACGGAACTAACATCAAAATAGAGGAAGTTCGGGTATTATGGAATAGTCGGATAATATGGAATACCTCATGATCTCACCTGTGATGTGTTGCTTCCGAGAGGAGTGGAAAGAAACTACTACCTCACATTCCCATGATACTCTACAGTCAGTCTCCTTGTGACTGTGACATTCCCTAACAGCACAATCACATAGCAGGTATATGCCTATCATGTTCCTTCAGGTACATGGGAGTGTGTCCAGTATGTGCCTTATGTACCTTTGAGAGAGAAATCACATGGATTACAAGTGATAGTCACAGTCTATGTCCGCCCCTAGGCACATGTCTGACATGTACCTGGGGAACATGCCTAGTATGTTTCCCATACCATAAGCGTCAATGAACCACAAAATTACTCCCCTAAAACATGTTAAATCGCCTATATGCGTAATGCATTTACATTGAGATGAGTCTACAAACACTTTAAACAAGTAAAAAAAAACAACGCACTCCAGGGTGAGTGCGAACCACCAACCCTTGGATTACTCGCCGCATGCTGTACCGACTTGGCCACGGAGACAATGGAGTCAATGTCGCTTGTAGAGGGATAAATTCTTGAGGTCTTTTGAACTTTGCTAATCAGAGTGCTCCTTTAACCGCGTATATTTGACGATAACCGTTTGGGATCAGATAAAATCTACTCGCCTTATAATTTTATAACAAAATGAGGAGTGTCTATTTACTTTATTTCGTGGTTCTTCTATGTTCACTTTCAAATGATCGGCAACAGTTGCCATCTAATAAAGTTGATGCGTTTGTTTGCTTCTAGTACACGATCGCTTAGAAAAAGAAACGACAAATGCTGTTAGAGTATCTGAAACAGTATGCACCTAAAGAAAGTATCTAGAACATGACATATATATATATATATATATATATATATATATATATATATATATATATATATATATATATATATATATATATATATATATGTCCGGTGAGGAAATGCAAAGATTTTGGGAGGTGATAGGGGAAGTCATTCTAAGCCAAAATGCCTATATGAACATAGGGTCTAATCCCTTTCGTTTCGGAGATAGGAGTGAAAGTAAGTTTTTGCATTTCCTCAAGTTCCGTGTGAAAGCTTATAGAACACCCTCTGGTTGGTTTTACGTTAAGTATTATACCTCGCTTTAAAGCTACTGAAACAGCCTTGCAGACGGTATACAATTTGTCCACGTACTGCATACAAGAGGGAAATAATGGAGGGAACATTTTCGAATTGTGCTATAAAATTCCCTTTTTCAAACAATGTTTCGCCATTCTTGGGTGGAAATACTGGCAATAGAGTAGCAGGATCTAATTGGAGGAAGACGATGCTGTATACCACAAACCCAGGTGAAATGTCAAATTTAGTGTCTTCATTAGAAAGCAGAGAACATTTCTTACTAATCACTCTATTACAAGATTCGAATTTGCTATAGCTTATAGTGGTTACGAATGTTAATAAACGCGTGTTTAAACAAAAGCGGAAATACAATTCTATTCTCTAACATCGCCAGCTCTACATTTCTATCCAAGAGCAATGTTATAATCGTGTGAACAACAGATGGCAGCAGCAAAGTCCACGTGAAGTGAAGTACTCGTACAGTTGTCGAGACCAGAGCATCCAGTGCAGTACAGTTGTCGAAGGCGGTAAATAATTATTTCCAGTGCAAGCAAACATTCTGATCGTCTCACGTACACGCAACAGAGACGTTCCACGGTTTGGCCCAAATTTCTGGAAATGTTTTGACATACCTTCTATTATAAGCTGCGTACCGCAACTCACCAGCTTCATCTTTCGTCGAACCTAGCTCCTCTTGTATCAGTTACTGTACAATGCTGTGATCAAGTATAGCAAACGTACTTGTGAGACCAGTACAGATACCCTACTTAGGAGTCTGACAGGAGGTTTTCATCTTCTGGAGGGTATTAAGTTACGATTTTGAAGGTCATTGTTTTTATACTCTGACCAAGTTCTTGTCGCTTTGCGACACAGGTTGCTCTTTTTGGATCTCGAACTTTGCATACGACTTAGGCCATGCATAACGGACTTCCTCGGACAGTATCTCAACGTTCATCTACTTCTGCTAAATCTTCCAAAAATGTCTCTTCACCTCCATCTCGTTCTCGCTCACCAAAACGATCTAGAACATCTAGTACCAAAGAGACTGCTACTCCTAAAGCTGCACGTTCTCGCTTACGCTCACCAGTACGAATCCCATCTGAGACTGATCTTCATGACACATCTATGGATTACACTGCAACAGAAACTTCTGCTACTCCGTCTGCCTCTGTCAATCCTCAACAGCCAACTCTTTATAACTTTCTGCTAGCTAATTTCGACACTAAATTCAAGACTCCAAAATACATCTTCCAGCAACTTATAAAATATGTTCCACGTGTAGAAATCAGTGAGATTATCTTCCGAAATAATGGAGTGATTTTGAAATCCCTTAACCCAGATTTCCATCGCCATGTCAGGAACAAAGCAACTTTTGAAATTTTTGGTAAAGACGCCACTATAACGGTACTCCAACCAAGACAAAACAAACAACCTCCGCCTCCTCGAAAGCCTCCTATGCTATCAATAGTCATCAAGGGCGTTGACCCTGAGTATACAGACACTGAAATCGAGGAAGAACTCAAAGCGGAACAAGTTCAAGTCCATAAATGTATTCGAATCCGGAATGACAGGGGACCCACCTACCTAGTACGTGTATTAACTCCTGAACGATCTGTTGTAGATCACCTGCTTCTTACAGGAGCGTACATTTACAGACGAAGACACAAGGTTGAACCTTCAAAAACTCCTGCACCACAGCCTATACGTTGTGAACGGTGCCAAACATACAATCAGCATTTGACCAAAGATTGTAAAAACTCTTTGATTTGTGGCTACTGCACACAAGCCCATGCTTCTCGGGATTGTCCCAATGGAAATACCAATCCCAATTGCAACACATGCTCTGCACAACATGCTACTTACAGTTCAAAGTGTAAGGCCAAACCTTCAGTTAATCCTACTCAACCAGAGCTTACTGTACCAATCAGAACGTCTGATCGTCCAACGCCACCAAATAACTCATTAACTCACCCTGTTACAATTGAAGATATGATACGTTTCTTTGCAGTAACAACCCAAAACATTCATCCCTTTCTGCGTACTCATATTCTTAACCAAGTCATACTTACAACTAAGCAACTATACAACATTCAACATTATGCTACATATTCTGCTCAACATGTTCACTTTCAACTCTATCCCGTTTCAACACCTGTCTAAAATTATACATATCATCATGGATTTATCATTTCTGTTTTTGAACATTCGTTCCTTCAACACTCGCAAGGTACTACTCCACACTCTACTGTTGGAAGAAAATATACACGCCTTTGCCTTGAACGAAACATATCTTTTGCCGCACCAACATGTACATTATCAGCCATATACTATTTCTCGTTGCGATGGCCCACCTGGAGATCGAGCAAATGGCGGAACTTTAATAGGAATTCGAAGCAGACTACCACAACGCACGATTACGCATCACTTTCAGGCCCCTCTTCTGGAACACAACATCACTCTGATCTATTTTCCTTCACGTACTATTGCCTTTGCTAAGACCCAATGTTCAAATTCCCTTGACATTCTTCCAATACATGGACACCTCGTCTCGTCATTATATTATTATGACTGATCTCAATCTATCCAGTCGCACTCTTACGCAACGACGGAACTTCTATCAATTTCTTATGCTGCACACAAATGCCGAACTATGCGCATTACCAAGACATACCCGGCCTTCCTCAAATACAACACCTGACGCAGTCATTGTTTCCTCTACATTACAACCATTCGTAAATTGTCATGTTCTATCTTCCATCGGTAGTGACCATGACCCAGTTAAATTGACATTACATTTTCCAAACCACCGTCAAGCTCCTGACACTCCACCACGTACCGTTCTCTGTTATGACCGTGCCGACTGGAACAAATATCGAGAAGATTTGACTACTACCTTATCTAAGGTGCCTACTCCAGTACATCACACTGACTTACATAACACGCTTGATAGACTTACTACTGCTATACAACATAGTAGCCATCAACATATACTCACGATTAAATCTAATTATGTTCGACCCGCACTTCCTCCTCAATATCGCACACTAGTTGCTCTTGCACGACAGGCATACCATGAATATCTTCTCACACGTGATCCAGGGCTTTTACAACTACAGCGCCAATATTTACGGCAAGTTCATAGTTATATCATCGCCTATAAAAGACGCAAGTGGATCCAAACAGTTAACCATCTTGATCAAGAACATAATCCTACCAAATTCTGGAATGCCTTTCATAGACTCTGTGGGACACGCCCTTCTCTCTCTTACCCTCTCATCGTCAACCAGGCCTCAGTACAAACTGATACAGAGAAGGCTAATGTGTTTGCTCAATCACTTCAAAGCATTTTTACGCCACCACTCATCACCCATACTCCTGAACGTTTACGCACTAGAATAAGCAACGTAACAGATCCGCATCAATCACAACTTCGTATTAGTTCTAGTCACGAATTAGACTCGAATAATCCTCTTACTCGTCCAATTACACCTTTGGAGATTACCGCAGTCTTAGCCAATAAGAAGAATACAGCTCCAGGGTTTGACGGTGTCACTTACCGCCATATTAAAGAGGCTCCACTGGTGGTTCTACTACTACTGTCCGCTATTTATAACCTTATACTTCGAACAGGTGATTATCCGGCTTCCTGGAAAACTTCAAAAGTCTTAATGTTTCTGAAACCGCATAAAGATAACACCAAGGCAGAGTCATACCGTCCAATACAACTCACGTCTACACTGGGAAAGATCATCGAACGCATCTTAGTTCGGCGTCTACATACTCACTTCTTCCATAATCAAATTCCTCTCCACCAAACTGGTTTTCGTCCTAAATACAGTCTCAATGATAATCTACTCAACTTACCACTATTCTTACCAACCACTTCAATAGCATCCAACCTTCCTGTTTATTATTATTTGACTTAGAGAAGGCTTTCGATTCAGTTTGGCACGATGGGTTACTTTACAAACTTCATCTTCTACGATTACCATTCGCATATATCAGACTAATTTATCACTACCTCACCAATCGCATAGCACATGTCTGCATTAATTCATCTTTATCATTTCCTATTTTTCCGCTTAGTGGTGTACCCCAAGGGTCAGCGTTATCTCCACTGCTATATATACTATATGTTCGAGATTTGCCTGTTCCTCCTGATCCTATCTACACCTTTACCTTTGCAGATGATACTGCTTATCTGGCCTGTGGAAAATCTATTCAGCATATCAATAGTATACTTCAAGAGGCAATAAATAAGTTCTGTGACTGGTGTGATACTTGGCGACTCCGAATCAACTCCACTAAAACACAGGCACTTGTCATCATACCATCAGGACGTACCAGTAGGGTCCGACGCAATAGATCTCTCTTACATCTTACTATAGCTGGCACACGCATTTCCGTCACCCGTACAGCGAGATATTTGGGTGTTATCTTTGATGACCATCTTACATGGCGTGGACACCTTCAGCATCTTATAAGTCTAGCGCAAAATAAACTAAACCTTTTGAAGAGATTAGTCGGAACTTCCTGGGGCCTTCATCAAGAGACTGTGTTAAACACTTACAAAGTCTTCTTGCGACCATCCATACTCCATGGACACATCGCATGGCTTAATGCCAGTAACAAATTCTACACTCGCCTCCAGATCATTGAAAGACATGCACTACGCCTTGCATATCGTATCAAACTGCCTAGCCCTACCCGGCTACTCTATGAGCGTATTCCATTTCCACATCTTCTTCTTCATCTAGAAAAACTGCGTACCAGGTACATCACTACCCGTTGGACTCAAGGCCATCCCATCCTTCGCAGTTGTATACGCATCGATGCAGATCAAGTTGTTCCACCCCGTCTACAATCTACACCACTTCAGCACTTAGTTACACTGTACCTTCTCACACATCCTGACGAACAAATAGACGAATTTCT
This sequence comes from Thermobia domestica, assembly GCF_964235325.1. Taxonomy (NCBI): domain Eukaryota; kingdom Metazoa; phylum Arthropoda; class Insecta; order Zygentoma; family Lepismatidae; genus Thermobia; species Thermobia domestica. The sequence continues at coordinate 266,818,208 of NC_137460.1, read as the reverse complement.
ATTAGCATATCAACCACCAGACTTATCACCAAACATTTATCCATCTCTTGCACTTTAATTCGCACTAACAAGGGCATCATTATGTCTCTCATCATGTGTCGAGTCGCCCCAACACGAGAAGATAACCCTTCACCTGTCTAACTAACAATATCACTGTGTTGTGACGTCTAACTTGCACCTCATCTTTCATCTCATCACACATACATTTCGATAGATATTGTACGTACAATAAATAACGATTCCTGATCAATTGATGAATAAAAATCCCAATTATGAATGAATAAAACAATAAATAAATAAATGAAATTAAACCTCTTTGTCCATCCAACTTATCCTCTGTTCTCCTTACGCATAACTCCACTCCCAAGAGAAGGTATTCCCTTCTACGGGTTCTTGCATTGTAAAAAAAATCTCACCAGCTTGACAGGATTTAGACCAGGCTATTCTATCAACGACCAACTGCTTCGGTTATCCACTATGGTCACACATCATTATAATTCCGTCAAGCCATTAAGTCTTGTACTGTTTGATCTAGAGAAAGCGTTTGACAAAGTTTGGCACTTAGCACTTATCTATAAATTAATACGCCACCGTTTCCACTCACATATATCCGTCTGATTTACAACTTTTAGTGGGCCGCCTTTCCTATGTTTCTATTAACAACTGCCTATCACACCCTATTTTTCTGCTATCCGGAGTTCCTCAAGGATCGGCTTTATCGCCACTTCTGTACATTTTCTACGTTGCTGATATGCCTCCACTACCAGATAAAGTCCATCTTTTTCAGTACGCCGATGACACTGCATTCCTTGCTTTGGGATCAACTATCCAATCAATAAACAAATCTTTGCAAACAGCTATTAACGATTTCCTCCGCTGGTGTGATAAATGGCAACTTACAATTAATGCCACGAAAACCCAGGCGATTGTATTCATTCCCTCTAAGAAAACCTCAAGAATTCGTCGAAATCCCAACCGCCTTACACTTCATGTCAACCATACACCTATACAGGCACGCTCAACAGTGACCTATCTGGGCATTACATTCGATAGACATCTAACATGGAAACCTCATCTTCAAACAATCACCGCCAAGGCTTACAATAGACTAAATCTCCTAAAGAGGTTAACCGGAACAACATGGGGCTTGAAACCTACTACAGTATTAAATACCTACAAAGCTTTCCTACGATCGACTCTAACATACGGTCACACTGCTTGGATAGCTGCTGCACGCTCTTTCTACGAAAAGCTCTTAATCTTAGAAAGACATGCACTACGTATTGCATTTCGAATTAAGTTACCTAGCCCAAAAGCAGAGTTATACAACCGCTTTGAGTTTCCATCTCTACCGTTTCATCTCGAAAAGTTACGTCTCACCTACATACACAATCGTTATGCAGCACACCATCCTCTACTTCTGACTACTATGCATCATATGGCACTCCACCCAACAGCATTTCGATATTTCCATCCACCGCTCTCACTCCTGTATACTCTGTACTGCTACACACTACCTCCTGATGCACTAGACCTGGAGTTACTTGCTAACTATCAAATTCATGACCATGTTCCGCTCATCTTTCCATCCTATGTTGCACAATAAATCCATCCACAACTAACATGGGCTCCGACTGTCTTCATCAATGCCTAGAGTAGCTCCTAGGCGAGAAGATAACTTCACCCGTCAACTAACGTTTTCCCGTGTTATGATGTGATCATGCACCTCGCCTCATCTACCATCTTCATCTCCACAGCATACAACCTATATAATGACAACAAAGTTGCATCTAATTAACTCGTCCTCGAGACTTCGCATTCATGTACATCATGTAATTGCTCTGCCACCCTTTCCCTACCTGATGTTAAAGCCCTCAAAGGTCCTTAAGTCTTTGATAGTTATAATAAGCTTTAATAAAGAACTCTGAGACCCTCACAAAGTCACACACAGCTACTATTTCCATACTTCAGTTCCCTAAGAGAGGGCATAACCCTCTAACAGGGTTCTAGCCGGAACGGCTAGTCACTTACAAAAAAAAATCACCAGCTTGAAAGTTCCCTTTGCTGTTCTGTGTTGAAGGCGGTGACTGTGAAGACGGTGTAGTACTAGAATGCCGTTCCAATACACACACGCGGAATATGCAGATATGATATATGTCTAAGGGGTTTGTAATGGTAATGCCAAAGGTGCTGTGGATGAACACCAGCGCAGATTTCCTGGCCGCAGAGTCCCTAATGCACGCGTCCTCACAAACGTGTATACTAAATTGCGTGAAACTGGTGGGCTTCCCAGTGTGAACTTAACGTCGGAACGACCTTTAAAATACACCCCTGAGCAAGAAGACAACGTTATTGAGGCTTCAACGCAACGTCCAACAACCAACGTTAGGAGACTTGCTACTCAACATCAACTTCCACGTACGTATGTACATGATGTGCTTCGAGGAGAGGGGCTGTACCCGTTCCACATTCAAACAGTGCAACATCTCCATCCAGGAGACAGGGAACTACATGTTGCTTTTTCTCAATGGGTACAGGAGCATCCGAATGTTTTGCCATTCATTTTGTTCACTGATGAGGCCACTTTCATAAGAAATGGGATAAACAACACCCGCAACTGGCATCGTTGGAGTTACGAAAATTCCAGAGCAATCACTGTTAAACAATATCAGGAACAATTTTCTGTCAACGTTTGGGCGGAGATTCTTTGTGATCAGATAATCGGTCCCTTTGTGTTGCCCCAGAGTTTGACTGGTAACTATTATTTGCATTTCCTGCGCCACGAATTGTCGGTACTGCTGGAAGATGTGAATTTGGAAACTCGGGTAGCTATGTACTTCCAGCACGACGGGGCTCCCTCCCATGCCACACGACGTGTATATCACTATCTTGACTCCAAGTTTCCTAATCGTTGGATAGGTCGCGGAGGACGCAGGTCGCGGATTCACTGGCCACCCCGCTCCCCGGATCTTACACCTTTGGATTTTTGCTTGTGGGGGTGGTTGAAGGACATTGTGTTGAAGGACATATAGGCGGAAGGCCAACTCACGAGAAGATTTACTCCAGAATATTCAACAGGCATTCAATACCATCAAAGAGCGACGAGCGGACATCCATCGGGCAACAATGCATGTCCTGAGACGCACTGCAAAGTGCATTCAGCAGGAAGGTGATATCTTTTTAAATGTGCTGCACGCTCCAAATAATAATGTTCAAGATGAACGCTAGTAGTGTTACGTCTGGGTCTGCCTTCGTGCCTGCCATTGTATTCAACTACATTCCTATTGTGCTCTAATTAATGTACTTTTCGCCGATTATTAAACTCATAAGTATTGCAATAGTATTAATCCAAGTGATTATAGATTGACTCTTTTAAGGTCCCACAATTCTTCGAACAATACCGTAATACCAATAAGATTCCAATAAGGGATATAATTACTGTATAAGTGTTCAATCAACACAATTGTTTGGTTCCAGTAGAAATCTTTCTTTTACGATTAAATTCTTTCGTAAGCATTTTTCTCTGCTTTTTAATGAAGACACTAAAGTGACATTTCACCTGGGTTTGTGGTATACAGCATCGTTTCCCCCCAATTAGATCCTGCTACTCTATTGCCAGTATTTCCACCCAAGAATGGCGAAACATTGTTTGAAAAAGGGAATTTTATAGCACAATTCGAAAGTGTTCCCTCCATTATTTCCCTCTTGTTTCCAGTACGTGGACAAACTGTATACCATCTGAAAGCCTGTTTCAGTAGCTTTAAAACGAGGTATAATACTTAACGTAAAACCAACCAGAGGGTGTTCTATAAGCTTTCACACGGAACTTGAGGAAATGCAAAAACTTACTTTCACCCCTATCTCCGAAACGAAGTGGATTAGACCCTATGTTCATATAGGCATTTTGGCTTAGAATGACCTCCCCTATCACCTCCCAAAATCTTTGCATTTCCTCACCGGACACACACACATACACCCCCCCCCACACACATATATATATATATATATATATATATATATATATATATATATATATATATATATATATATATATATATATATATATATATATATATATATATATATATATATATATATATATATATATATATATTCCAAGTGACGACATAAAAACAAGTGGTTGTTAGAGTGCGAAACTGACCCAGGTATATAAATGCTATATTTGTGGTACAGTCCGCCGCATAAAGCCTGCAACATGTGCATGTAAGTTTATAGTGAAGCTACACCTAACAGCGCAGGGAATCAACAAACGTCTAAGTGGCACGAATCACGCCAGAAGAAACCTCGGTGTCCTCCCTGAGCACTTATTTTGGAGCAAAGGACTTCGTCGTTTCACAATAAACTTACATGCTCATGTTGCAGGTTTTTTGCTGCGGACTGTACATAGTTGCAAATATCAATAGACTGGAATAGTGGTGACGTCATTTCCTCTTCGTTAAGATGGTGATCGCCATTTTGTTTTCTATACAAACGTGAGTGTGTAAATGAGGTGTTGAGTAAACAATGGCTGTGAAATTATTTAGAATTTTTAAATACTTTGAGAACGAAGTAAAGTTGGTGGAAAAAGGCGAAAATGCTCTTGAATCAAATCACGTGTCTTCCGCAATGTATGATGGTGAATTTAAATATTTAAAAGGCAGAGTGGAGGCAGACATGAAGAACTGAAGTTGAGGTAAGTTTGTATCCATTATGTGTTAATATAAATGCCTCGATGTATTGCACAGAAGGGGAACAAACCTTATGTAAAGATCGTGTTGATTTGTCTGTATCATGTAATATTACAATTGTGTTTTCTGATCGAATCATATTTGCTCATTTATTTTGCCTTAGTAATTTTACGTTTACGATTAAGAATTTTATGTTGCTTACAGAATATCGAAAATCCTTAGGAAAGAATTCTAGGATATTGCTTGTTCCATTTCTGCTCAATTACATTAATGCTTACAATCAAATACATAACATATCACCATTTATGCCTTATTTCTCAGCCTTAGCTCGTTTGTATAGAAAATGAAATGGCGATCACCATGGCAACGAAAAGGATGTGACGTCACACTATTTCAGTCTATTAGGTGTAACAAGTACCTAAAATATAGGTAGCTGAAGTACATACTTAGCACATGAGTATAAAAGTAGCTGAGACACCTAAAAAGTAGCTAGTACACCTAAATGGCACATGCCTAGCACATCCTGTGCTATTAGGGTCGTTGTGTTAGTAGACGTGAAAATCTGATTTCTTATTCCTGAAAACCTTTACAGCTAAGTGTTTATAACCTGTATTTTCCTATTGAAATGTAATAGAACAACAATTCTTTGTTTACTATAACGTTGGATATACAGAGTGGTAGTTTGATAAACGCCATTATCCCATACGCGTTTGAATGCGTTTAACAGCTCTTTCGTTTTCAAGTTGGCGTCGAGGGCAATATGGAATACCCGAAAGAAAAGCATGGTATTCCGTATGGTATTCCGATTACAAAAGTATCTATCGGTATTGGGCAATTAAACATACATTTATGATGACAACAATGCTACGCGTATTTTTTATTACAGCAAATTTTCTGATACAAGGACTGAGCTTGGGTCCAGCGTTCATCATGTTTAATGTGAGCACACAATGGCTGTGCCGATCCAGAAGCAGAGTATTATATTTGTGACTTTTGCAAGTAATCACATTCAGTTATGGCTTGGTATTAAGAATTTTTATATATTGCCACTGTATTCATTGTATGTTCAACAGAAAATTCATTTCTTTTCTATATAGCATTTGTATTCCATATTACCCGACTATTTCATATTACCCTCCAAAGTGGTTTCTTTACAAATTATAAGTTTTGCCCACCTCTGTACCGAAACTATTTTTTTTTATCAAGATACGCATAAATAAAGCCAAATAAGTAAGGCGTATATTTGTTTTCCTTTCTGTTTCAATATGTAATTCTTAACTAAGTTACCAGCGAAACAAAAATGGTATTCCATAATACCCCGAACTTTCTCTATTATGAGCCCACTTCGTGATAATAATAATAATAATAATAATAATAATAATAATAATAATAATAATAATAAAATAATAATAATAATAATAATAATAATAATAATAATAATAATATTAATAATAATAATAATAATAATTCTGTAGTATTTCTTTGGAGAATTTAATATATATAGCTATATCTTTTGATTCTCAGCTTCCAAAAAGTCAAGTTGAAATGGCCCTCTTGCAGGGCGCGTGGCCAGCTACGCTGAAGATGTTTCAACAGTCCAAATGCTCAAAAATCTATTGGATTGGCATTTGGACTTTTCACAGGAATGTCTTCGAAAAGAATAACACGAATTATCAGTTTCTCTGCCACGTCCTGATAAAATCGTAGTGATGTTCTGGCGATATTACTCGAAGTCTTGTCCGGATCATCATCTGGTTCGCGTCCGTTCTATACAATTGTGAAATGTAGGATATCTCAGATAGATAAGTGTATCTAGCATCACCTTCACGTCTTTGTTCATCTTGCGTATAAGTTGATGATACGCAAATTTAGTTATCATCACCTTACCCTCATATCTGAATTCCGTAACAACCATAATGCCAAGAGCAAAACTTTACCTGCACTGACGAATAAAGTTGCTGTGCCTCTTACCGTCAATGGCACAGTTTGTAATCGCCGGAATGTGACGTCAGCAGTGAGGTAAAATTATAGTGATAACTTAATTCCATTTGGAATCCGCCAGGTACTTGAAACTTGAATACGTACGAAAACTTAGCATGGAAAGAGGCCATTATGTAAACTCCCCATACTCGTTGATTTTTGGCGCCATTTGATAACACTTACGCACCTACAAGGTCACATACAACACCGTTCCCGCCAGCAGACCCATAGTTCCAGTATGATACGATAGTGCAGCACGGAATCGAATATGATCGGATATAAGTGAACAACCTACTGTATACATATTTTTTTTTATTTCATGGACGATGAGCTACTTTCTCACCATATTTAGTTGAGATCCGACCAGTAGTTACCGAGAAATAAAACACCACATACCGACACGCATACACCTGGTAGGAACCTATAAGCTCCTGTATACTTACACCTGCATCTAATAATACACATACATACAATCATTATTGTATGCATTTTATGCTGTTATATATATATATATATATATATATATATATATATATATATATATATATGAAAAGCTACTTTTCACTATATTTTATCGTTCTAGCCCTCAATATTTTACCACATGCAATAATAACGATATTAAAATATACAGTGAAACCTATCTTTAGCAGAATCGAGCGAGACTCGCAAAAACTTCCGTTAAAGTCAGGTTTCCGCTTAACAGAGACAGATTTTTAACTAACTAACTAACTCTATGGCCTATGGAACCCGGAGGTTCAATGCCGCGTTCACAAAAGCTCTCCACTGACTTCTATCCTTAGCTAACTGCATCCAGTTTCTACTCTGTATTCCAATCTCTGCGAGATCCATCTTAATATTGTCCTCCCGTCTGCGCCTAGGTCTTCCTAATGGTCGTTTTCCGATTGGTCTTCCAGTCAAGACTTTGAAAGCGTCTCTACTTTCTTCCATTCTAGCTACATGACCCGCCCATCTAAGCCTCCTAGACTTGACGACCCTAACAATGTTGGGTAAACCATATAAATTATGTAGTTCCTCGTTATGAAGTTTCCGCCATTCCCCATTCTCGTTCCTCTTCGGTCCGAATATTCGTCTCAGGATCTTGTTCTCAAATACTTTCAGTCTATTTTCTTCCCTCAGAGTAAGTGACCATGTTTCGCAGCCATACAGAACAACAGGGATGATTATCGTTTTGTATATTTTAAGTTTCAAATTCCTCGACAGAATTCGCGACGACAAGAGATTTTGAACCGAATAGTAACACGAATTCCCTGCTTTTAGTCGACATTTAATTTCTCCGTGAATATGATTTTCCTCTGTTAATATTGATCCTAGATATTTAAAAGTATCCACTTTATCAAAAGTATTATTTAGTATTTTAACGCATCCATAATTTGCTGTATTCCGGTCCCGACGCACTTCCATGTATTTAGTTTTCTCTGCATTTACTTCCAAACCCATGTCCCTGCAAGCGTTTAATAAGATCTCTGCATTTCTTTCTATTGTTTTCCTATCATCTCCTATTAAATTTACATCATCAGCATATGCCATAACCTGGTGAATACCGTTCAACTGTAAGCCCTGGTTGCTATCTTTGATTTTCCTTATAGCGTATTCCAAAACGAAGTTAAATAATAATGGCGACAACGCATCTCCTTGTTTCAGGCCATTTTCGACGTGAAAGCTCGTGGACAAAAATTTTCCTACCCGGACTTTACTTTGGGATTCATTTAAACATATCTTAATTAATCTAATTAGCTTTCTCGGTATTCCAAGTTCTGCAAGAACGTTGTATAATGTTTCTCTCCTAACTGAGTCGTACGCCTTTCTAAAATCAATAAATAGTTGATGTACCGGGGTATTGTATTCCCACTTTTTTTCGAGTATTTGGCGAATGGTAAATATTTGGTCGATAGTTGATCGATTTCGTCTAAATCCGCACTGATAATCTCCAATAATTTCATCTGCGTATGGGGTCAGTCTTGCTAACAGAATATTTGAAAGGATTTTATAGGATGTTGACAGAAGAGAAATGCCTCGATAATTATTACAGTCAGTTTTGTCGCCTTTCTTGTGGATTGGAACAATGATTGATTCTTTCCACTCTTGTGGCAATTCTTCCTTGTTCCAGATAAGGAGGATGAGTTTGTGTATCTTGTTCCACAATTTTTCGCCTCCAGCTAAAATTAACTAAGCCGGAATTTCATCTACACCCGGAGATTTGTGTTTCTTTAATTTCTTTATAGCGGTTTCTACTTTTATTCGGTTGGGTTCTGGAATATACGGTTCTGCGGTGTGTATCTCCTTTTCTCCACGAACACTAGTTTTTGGTTGCGTGTTAAGCAAATCGTCAAAGAAATCTTTCCATCTATTTAAGATGCTATCCGTGTCAGTGAGAACTGTACCGTCAGATTTCTTTAATATATAAGCACGAGGTTGATAGCCTTTCTTAAATTCGTTGATTCCCTTGTACATGTCCCGTATGTTTTTATTTTTACTATTATCTTAGAGTTCCTTAATTTTAACTTTCAGAAAATCGCGTTTCTTTGTTCTAAATGTTTTGGAAGTTTCCCGTCTGATATCTGCGAAATTTTGTGTAGTCATTTCATTCGGATTTTGTAGCCAGCGTAATTTTGCCTGTTTTCTCTTCTCTGCTAGTTTTATGCATTCCTGGTCGAACCATGGTTTGTTCCTACGTATTTCCGCGTGTCCCAATTTTTCTTTTGCTGAAATTTTAATGCTATCTCTAATTTCAATCCAGGTATCCTCAACACTAGTGCACTCCGAATCTTCTAAAGCCGAAAATCTATTCGAAACTTCAATCTGGTATTCCTCTCTTACCTGGCTCTCTTCTAATTTCTTTAAATTGAATCTCTCCGTTTTCGGACAATGAATATTACCTTTATTCAACGATAACCTCTCTCGTATTATTGCTGCTACCAGGTAGTGGTCAGTGTCACTATCAGCCCCTCTAAACGACCGGACATCAATTATGCTGGATTGCCTTCTTCTATCTACTAAAACGTGATCAATTTGATTATGTGTTTTCCCGTCTGGTGATGTCCAAGTGTATTTATGAACGTCGCGATGTGGGAATTTTGTACTCTTCACGATTAGGTTTTTGGATGTTGCAAAGTTCACGAGTCTAACACCGTTGTCATTACTTTCCTTATGCAGACTTTCGTTCCCTATAATCGGTTTGAAAATATCCTCTCGTCCTACCTTCGCATTGAAATCCCCTAATAGAATTTTCATATGGTATCGCGGGAGTTGGTCAAATATCCGTTCCACTTCTTCGTAAAAACTGTCTTTTATATCGTCATCCTTATCTTCTGTTGGGGCATGTACATTTAAAACAATAATATCACACCACCTTCCCTTAAGAGTAATAAAAGAAAGTCTGTCAGTAACAAATTCAACCCGTTTAATTGCTGGTAATATACGTTTATGAACGAAAAACCCTGTTCCTAACTGGTGATTTTTATTTCCTTCCCCGTAAAAGAACGTAAAATTTCCGGAATTCTCAGATCCATTTCCTTCACACCTAACTTCCTGAACTCCTACTACGTCCATCCTGTATTTCTCTAACTCCCTCGTTACGGATTTTAACGCGCCTGCCCTATAAAGACTCCTAATATTCCATGTTCCAAATCTCATGTCCATTTTCTTTTGCTGAGGTCGTGCCAAGTTATCAGTCCTTGTCCGAGGCTTTTGTGAATATTTCTGAACAAGTGCTTTTTTTTAAAGGATGAGGTTGTTAGCCCTACCCAAACCCCCAAGCTGGAGGACCACTCCTAGTCGGCTGTCCGCGACTGCTTATTCAGTATATTCGCAGCTAACCTCTATATCTAGAGGCCTTCTCCTCGATCCGCAACCTAAGGACAGATTTTTACTTTTAAAAAAATACGATTCAATTTCATGTCCTTCGAGTATGGAAGGTAGTTCAGCAACCCATTCATTAAATATTTCACCATTTACATCATATTATCACCACAAAATTCGTTAGGAAAAAAAAAAGCCAACTCACGTCTTTTGCGTAAACTTTCTAACTATACATCGTATGCTTTGAATTCAGTTTTACCCAGGTTTTCAGCTCCCGTTTTAGCTTATTCTAGAAATATAGGGCCCGATGTGCGGTGATTTTACGGTTTGACACTAACAAACTACTCCCATACTATTCCATTAGTGTCTTATTTTTCAGTTTCCTTAACTTATATTTTTATTTTCCCATTACTGCAGTTTTATTTTTCCATTACTGCAGTTTTTTCACCCGTTCAAAATCTCCATTTTTTCTTTATAATCTCGTACACCTGAGTTTTACCGACGTTGAACATCTTGATGATTTGCTTTACATTCAATTATCTCGTTCTCTAGCGTGAATACTTTTATCCTGGTGTTAAGATCAAACACACCCTTCATTCACAAGCCATAATGACTGCTGCCGAACCGGAGTAAAAATGTAAGTTTAGAATTGTATTGGCAAAAATTTTATTGCAAGGTGATTGATCAGGCGTAAAACCGAGAGTTGAGAAGATCAAGGGCAACAATGAACAGGAAATTACTGTATATTTCTGAATATTGGTGGGTCAAGGAACATTTTGTTTCCTTAAATCCAGTATGTCCATATTTATTAGATTTCACAACCATACCTGCTGAGAGCAAGGGAGAGAGGGTATCAGAAAGCGCAAATGAGAAAGAATGACATAAATTTTCCCAAATGTTCTGCACATGAATTTTTGTTTCAGACCGTGATGTATTTCGTCTAAACCCTGCGCGGTATACTTGAGGACAGAAGAGTTTTCTTTGGAAAGTCCTCTGAATCCTTCATTGCTTATCTTCACGACACGTGGTAGAGATTATGACTCTTGGTTTGTTGCTTCAATTCCTTTTCGCCAGAACCTTGTTTAGTCAGTTTTGTCCTCATATTTGCTGGTTGTCGGTAGTCGCTATACAATCGGAACAAAACTACACCTACAAAGAAGGCTAACAGCTGACATGCTTCGCCCGTCTAGCCGAAAATTGTGGGAGTTATTGTCCCTTTCACATTATCCGGCGATTTGCCGGATCCGGTTCCGGCGAATTGCCGGACGAGGTAGAAAGACATTGCAAGCAATGAAGCTCTTCACATATGTGCGGCTGTCGCCGGACATTCATCCGGCGAGGAAAAACAGCCGGATCTCCCTGCTAGAATCCGGCGCGGCAAATCGCCGTGTATAGCCAAGCGGGACATTACAAGCAATGAAGCTCTTCACATATACGCCCGGATGGGTGTTGGGGGAGGAAGCAAGTGTTGCCAGGAAAGAGCGGAAAGTGGCTGCTATAATATGGGAGCGTGTGGTTTTGTGTGTGTGTGGAGTGTGTTTGTGTATGTGGTTATGTTCTAGCCCAGTACATCTGGAGTAATTAACCAAACCTGTACGTACAATATATGGGGAAAGATGACTTGTAAAATTAATTGAAAACGACCAATACTACCGAAGTGCCGAAATCAATATACAGTATTATTTTTCTAGAAGATTGGGAGATGTCCGGGTAGTACTGGATAAATGAGCTTCTATAAATTTGTAGTGACCCAAAATTGAAATATACACTATCAAATATTTCAGCAATACAGTCTTTTGCTATATATTTATGTACTATTTTGCTACGCAAAGCAAGAGAGAATTCATGATGTGATATTTGATAAATATACCGTACTTTATATATTTTATAATTATCTGGTTGTAATTTCTTGAATAGTCCTCTGAATTTAGGGACTAGAGCAGTGCTTTAAAGAGACTTGAGTCAATAGTCGGAACGCTTAAAATAAAAGAATAAACCCGAAACAGTATAATAATAATAATAATAATAATAATAATAATAATAATAATAATAATAATAATAATAATAATAATAATAATAATAATCTAATATAAATAAAATAAAGAGTTTATGTGTCTGTCTGTCTCTTTGTGCGGCCTGGGGACCATACGAGTGGACCGAAAGTTACCAAAATTTGGTCACGGGTACTTTGGTCCAGGCTCCGGGTACTTTGGTCCAGGCTCCAGATCAAGCCGATGCGTTTCTTCAAAATTCGAACCAGGAGGTCTCAGGGGGGGCGTTTACCAGGACATGTAAAAGTAGAAGAAAATGATCGATATTAGTGTCAAATCCATAGTTTTCGCAGTCGCTGAGATCAATGGTAACACTACCATTAGCGATGACTTCAGCCACCATTTGTATTCGGGCCGGGGGTCACCAGAGTGGAGGGGAGGAATTTCGAGACATGTAAAAATAATCGAAAATGACCGATATTAATGTCAAATCCATAGCTTTCGGGGTCACTGAGCTCAATGGTAAAACTCAAGATAGCGTTTACTTTCACATTTAGTCCCCATCAGCTAAGGAACTTGGTCCAGGACATCACCGAGACATGTAAAAATAATGCACAATGACCGATATTAGTGTGAAATTCACAGTTTTCGCGGTCTCTGAGATAAATGGTGATACTTTCATTAGCGATGATTTTCAAATTCAGCCACCATTGTATGCGGGCCGGGAGTCACCGGGGTGGAGAATTGCGAGACATGTAAAAATAATCGAAAATGACTGATATTAGTGTCAAATCAATAGTTTTCGCTGTCGCTGAGATGAATGGTGATACTCCCAAGGCGTTGATTTCCAAATACAGCCCCCGTCGACTGGGAGACAGAGGCGTTGTTTTTTCAAAATTGGAACCAGATGATCACAGAGGCGTTTACTTTCTATGTAAAAGCAGTAGAAAATGACAGATGTTAGTGTCACATTCATAGTTTTTGCGGTATCGGCTGAAGGCCAGAGGCGATTTTTTCACAATTCGAACCAGGGAGGGGTCTCAGGGGCGTTTACAGGGACATGTAAAAGTAGTAGAAAATGACCAATATTTGTGTCGAATTCATATTTATCGAGGTCGCTCAGATGTATATTGATACTCTCGATAGTGTTTACGTTCAAATTCAGCCCCCATCGGCCTTCCCAGTGGAAACACGTACGTTGTTGGATATATATTCACACAAAATATATCTAATTTTAGAAATGTTTCTTAATTCTTCTCTTATTGTTCAGTTTGTTTACATTGATATTTTATCTGACCCGTGCGAAGAACGGGCATAACAGCTAGTAATAATAATAATAATAATAATAATAATAATAATAATAATAATAATAATAATAATAATAATAATAATAATGCCTACAGACCAGTCTTGGGGTCAGTGGCTGAAAGTTGGCTTGAGATTCTCGGATAGATCTCAACGGTTGACTATCCCGAGAGGACTTTAGCCTGCTTTTCTCAGTCACAACAGTTGAATACCGGAACGGTATTTTAAATATCCAGAACCGGGCCGCTATTTTGCCCAAGTTTATCAATTGTGGAAACAGTATACAAAAATATCTTCCAAAATACCGCTTCTCTAATAAAAAGTGCACATCTTTTCTGTATGTGTCATGTTCTCTCATTTCGGTAAAAAATAGGCCGGTATCCACGTGGGGCTAGGGGTTGCCGGGCCCCCTAAACTTTGGCTGGCCCCCTAAAAGTTTCACGGTAGGCTTGCAAATGAACTATAATATGGTGATCAAGTATACTATGATTGGGTCAAGTCCCCCTAACTTCTACCGGGCCCCCTCTAAATTTTTGGGCTGGCTACGGGCCTGGTAACAAAGCGAATAAAATGCATATAGTTTTGCATTTGTCCACTGCAGCCACGTTAACAAAACTAATGAATGACAATAGTTGATGCGATAGACATGCGAAAGTAATTAAAGAATTTTCCTTCGTCTTCCCTTAATTGTGGAAACAGTATAGAAAATTCAGGGTGAGCCCATATGTGTCTCTGACTTTTTTTCTGCCAAGGCGAGTAGAAAATACATTTTGCGTCTGTCCATTACAACCACCACAATACGACAAGAGTCACAGAGTTTTGTTTCTTCACTTGCACAGCAACCCTGCTCGCATATTTTTCATCCACGGCAAAACGCCGGATAATATGAAAGGGCCCGAAACTGGATCCAGCAAATCGCCGGATAATGTGAAAGAGGCCTTAATATGAATAGTGGCTGGGGAAGGACAACACTTTCCAGAAAGATTTAACAGAGGAACGAATTTACCGCAGACATTGTAATGTATATGTTTGCCCTTCACAGGATGCCTAAAAATTTTCTAAACGCTGTAGTCCGAAACTCAGAATTTTCCGTTAAATGTTTCTTTTGCTTTCCGTTGTCCGCATAACATAGTTTCTGCTTAATGAAGGGACTTTTACATGTCTTTACTCCAAACTTCATGGGAACATGAAATATTTCCGCTTTTAGTAGTAACAGAAACCATTTTGTTCCGGTAATTAATTACTATATAGTTATGATACTGTAAAGTTAGAGTCCTGGGAATAACCTATACAATAATAACGTTAACGTTATTGATACATACTATATTTCAGTCAATCTTTTCTTAACGTTATTTAGTGGTAACACAAAGTATTTCGTTCTTCTAATTCGTCGCTATATAGTTATCCGAAAAGTATAGTAACATTATTATTTCACAACAAATGTAAAAGTTATGAATGGTACATAACGAAAAAAATAACAAATATATTGCAATACTTGGCTGAATTTCCATCTTTTTCGTTATTATAGCGTTAAGTTAAATTAGTAAGCCTTGGGAATAACCTATAAAATAATAACGTTATTACAATATACTATATACCTATCAATTTTTTCATAAGGTTATTTAGTGATAACAGAAAGTAAATTGATCCTGCAATTCGTTATTCTATACTTATCTGATAAGTATAGTAACATAATGGTTTCGTAGCAAATATATAAAGTTACAATTGGTACATAACGAAAAAATTAACAAATATATTGCTATACTTGGCTGTAATCTCGTCTTTTTCGTTATTTTAACGTTAAGTAAAATCAGCAAGCCTTGGGAATAACGTATAAAGTAATAACGTTATTACAATATACTATACACCTATCAATCTCTTCATAAGGTTATTTAGAGATAAACAGAAAGTAGTTTGCTCCTTTAGGACGTTACCAATATAGTTATCTGATAAGTATAGTAACATTAGTGTTTCGTAACAAATATATGAAATTACAATTGGTACATAAAGTATTGTGTTAACAAATATATTGCGTTACTTCCGTCTATTTCGTTATGTTATAGTTATGTTAAGTTAGCAAGCCCTGGTATCGACTCGAGTTTTGTCAGGAAAATCATTGTCTCGATTCGTCTCGTGCGCATCCCTAAATGTAACTCATGATGAAAATGTTTTGTTTTAAAACCAAATGAAACTGTTAAGGTGGACTCTGGCGAGTAGAGGACATGCAATATATTAGATCACCTCGCAACCCACTTGGCCACACTCTTCACCCTTCTCCCATGCTATCTACAGTATCGGCTAATCTTAAATTCGCATTGTCGATCAGGGTTTTCTAACAAGACTTATTATGTTGCAACTTAATTTGGATGTAAAATCCTGAGTGAATTAGCATTTAAGAACTTTGCAATGTGCAATAAAATAATGACAGAAATATTGTTAAATCTGAGTTTAAAATTTCATGTCTACCTTGCATATTTGTGCTGTTATTTCTTTCAATGTTGGTAGGAGCCGAAAATTCCAATTGATCCCAAATTTGCGCTTTAATTCCTCTTATTGTTCAAAAAATTTTAAAGAAATAATACTAACAAGTAACATTACCGAAGTGTAACACTCCAATTTTGATAAAATTTGGAAGATAGATACTACATATGAAATAAACAAATACGTGTTTCTTATTTTCTGCGGAAGAAACGGTTTTAACGGTTATTTTCCTGGAAAAACGGGCAGGTGGCGAGCGGACCCCCCCAAAACTTTCATCACGAAATATGGAAAGTGCTAGTAACAATATGTCAGATGTGTGTAAGGGACAGAAAAAATTGCAACGAAACTTTGTGTATAAACAACATACCAAAAATAAAGGAATACGTTTTTTTTTTATTTTGTGCTGAAAAACGGTTTTAGGCGGCAAAAGCCTCCACCCAAAATTTCGAAAATTAAGGCTCGAAAGGCCAGAGAAAGTGAACCGAAGTTAATGAAATTGTGCACAGATATTGAAGACATAAAATGAGAGAAAACGTTTTTCTTATTTTCCTGAAAAAAGAAAATCGTTTAGGTGGGAGACAGACACCTCCAAAACTTTTGATTGTGAAATATCAAAACTGCTAGTAATATTATGTCAGAAGTGCTTGAAGGACATGAAGAATTGGAACGACACTTTGTGTAGGGACAATACGCAAAAAATAAACGAATACGTTGTTTCTTTTATTTTCTGCGGAAAAACAGTTTTAGGGGCAAAAGCCCCTACCCCAAATTTTGAAGTTTGAAGCCCAAAATACAAGAAGAATTCCACCGAAGTGAATGAAATTGTGCGCAGATATTGTGGACGCAAAATGAAATAATTGGGTTCCGTATTTTCCTAGAAAAAGCGGTTGAGTGAGGCACGGACCTTCTAAGCCGTTGATTACGGAACATCAAAAGTTCAAATAATCATACGTCAGAAGTTCCTAAAGAATAAGGGGAATTGCAACGAAAGTTCATAAAGTGATTATTTGAAGAACAATATATGAAACGTATTTTAATTTTTGCGGAAAAACATTGTTGAGGCTTAGGCCTCATCCAAAAATAAAGGAAATATTATCATAATAGCGGAGGAAAAAGTGGACCCAAGAAAATCAAATTGTGTGTAGATAAAATATAGACCCTATTTAAAATAAGGATTCTCGTGTTTCTCAAGTGTTCCTATCTGTTTTGTTTCAAATTGGCAGATCCACAGCAAACTGGGAATAAATCGACACGTGTTTTTGTTTATGCGGAAAAACATTGTAGGGGTTAAAGGTGTCTTTTGAAATACTATAGAATACGCTATACTGTTTGCGCTTGCTGTTTCTTGATCTGCCAAATTTGAAGAAATCAGATGGAGACACGACACTTGTGAACCACTGAAGGCCATATTTTACATATCCAATATCTGCATACAATTTCATTCGCTTCAGTCCACGCCTCCCACCACTCAAAGCCTTGGTTAACTGAACAATTTTCTTTTCTTTCTGGAAAATACGAAACACATATTCCCTCATCTCACCTCTACAATATTAGTGCACATTTCATTCACTTCGGTACACTTCTTCTTGCATTTGGAGATCAAATTCCAAAATTTAGGATGGGGTCTTTTTCTCCAGAAACCGTGTTTTCCCTAAACTAAGAAACGTATTAGTTTAATTTTTGAGTATTGTCTATAGACACAATTTAATGCAATTCTTCATGTCCCTTACACACATCTGATATAATGTTACTAGCAATTTCGATATTTTGTGATGAAAGGTTTGGAGGGGTCGGTGCCCCACCCAACCTTTTTTCTCTACGAAAATACGAGACCCGTATTCACTCATTTTATGTGTACAATATCTACGTACAATTTCATTCACTTTGGTTTACTTCTTTTTGACTTTCGGGAGTCAAGTTTCAAAATTGTGTTTGGGAGCTTTTGCCCCTAAAACCGTTTTCCCGCAGAACAAAAAAAAAACGTTTATTTTACTTTTTGCGTATTGTCCATACACAAAGTTATGTTGCAATTCTTCATGTCGTTTGCACATATCTGATTTACTGTTACTAACACTTTTGATGTTTCCTGATCACAGGATAAAGGAGTTCGTGCCGCACCCAACTCTTTTCTCCAGAAAAATACGAAACCCGTATTCCTTCATTTTATATCTACAATATATGTGCACAATTTCACTAACTCCGGTTCATTTGCTGACTCTTTCGAGAGTCAACTTTCAGAATTTTGGGTGGGTCTTTTGCCCCCAAAAACCGATTTCCGCAGAACATAAAATGCCCGTATTCGTTTACTTTTTCCGTGTTGTCCATACAAAAAGTTATGTTGCAATTCTTCATCTCGTTTACACACATCTGACATACTGTTACTAGCATTTTTAATATACTGTGATCAAAGGTTTGGCGGGTTCCTTACCCCAAGCAACCCTTTTTTTAGGATAATAAAAAACAGTATTAACTCATTTTACGTCTACAATATTTGTGCAAAAATTCATTGACTTGGGTTTACTTCAATTTGCATTTCGGTCGTCAAGTTTAAAAAAGTTTTGATGGGGTGCTTTTAACCCTTAAAACCGTTTTTCCGCAGAACAGGAAAAGCCCGTATTCGTTTACTTTTTCCGTATTGTCCATACACAAAGTTATGTTGCAATTCTTCATGTCTTTTTCACACATCTGACATATCGTTACTAGCACAATTGATTTTTCGTGGTCAAAGGTTTGTAGTGGTTCGTGCCTCACCCAACCGTTTTTTCCAGGAAAATATTGAACTCGTATTTCCTCGTTTTACGTCTGCAATATCTGCGCAGAATTTCATTGACTTTGGTTAAGTTGTTCTTGCATTTCGGGTGTCATCTTTCACAATTTAGAGTTTATGTAACTTTTTCTTTTTTATGAGATTCATTTTTTGGGTGGAGAGGAGAGAAATGCTTTCCCCTGATATCTGTTTCTTGCCATTCATCTTGTTTGAACTGCTTAAGTAAGATCATTTTGTTACTTTTGATGTCATCCAACTCTATCACGATAATAAAATTGTCATTTTTAACAATTTGTTTTATTCTCTTATTTGCAGTTTGCCACACTGATATATTTGTTACAAAATTGAGGTTTGGTTCAAGGCCTTTCGAATTCACAGGCTACCTTTCGAATGATATCCGCCGAGCTGTTTTGGGTTGCCTGCTATTGCAGGAAAAGGAGAATTGCAGGTGGTAATGCACTTTTGGAGTCATGTATACATAATGTATGTGGTGACCTAGTATTAAAATTAAAATTACATTTTAAATATATGGAACGGTTTACGAAATATACGAACCTCGAGTTATATTCAATGAAATATTTGACCTTTGTTTCACCTCAAGTTTACCACTTGGAACATCGATATATCACCTAAGCCATCAGAAATGGTTCTCATCAGCATCGAAGACCTTATGCTACCGTTCTGGAAGGCCATGCATTCCATCGCGAAGATAGTATTTGAACTAGCGTTTCCGAGGAATGTGAAAGCTGCAATGTCCGGAGAGTATGGCATATGCTATTTTGTTTCTACGTGTGTATTAGTTTTGCCCCGTAACAGGAGGAATGGCTTTAGAGTTTTGTGTTAATGCTAGAAAATACGGTGATAGAAAAAACAGGGAGAGGTCTATTGAAATAGTCTTCGTATCGATCCTGTACTTCGTCGGAGACGTTGCAGTGGTTCCAAATACGATAGTCTTAAACAGCAGAATTAGTGTATGTTCCGCGCAACACCTTAAAAACTATAAGGTGTACCCTATATAAACTATAAGATAATATCTACACTGTACGTCATACTCATAGTCCAGGCAATTTACAGTTGGACCTGGGCAAAATTGCAATAGAAGCTTTTTAAACAGTTTTTGATTCAGGAATCATTACTGAATAACATATTCAAAATCCGACAAAATCGGACCACGGGAACACCCCCAAAGACGGTTTTCAAAATGGCGGACCATGGTTAAAGAATCTTGCGTCTATCTTGCAATTTTCTTCTGTATCTCGGGTTCATCTCATCCGATTTTCACGGTTTTGTTGATGATGACGTCTGAAGATGGTTCCTACAGTTTAACGTGGGATCTGAACCACATGACCCCACAGGGAATTGAACCCGGGACCTCTTCACCACAAGGTGACGAGCGTAACCACTCATCCATCGGAGACATTATATAACTACATAAGATTTCCTAAATCATAAGGGGAAAAAATTATAACCCTCCCAAAAATAGTATAAATTTATTCCAAATGTTCTAATATACAGGGTGGCCCAAAAGTAGGTATACATTTCCGTACTTATCTCCTCCTGTATTTCATACCATTTCTTATTGTTATCACCTAGCTTCTTTATTACTTGTCCTTAATGTATTTTTACTTATACCTTAAGCCCGGAACAGCCGAAGCAAATAAACCCATAAGCTAGAATGTTATACTTGATCAATGCAGGTGTGTATACCTCCGTTTGGGCCACCCTGTATTTCTAAATAATGTTTAATTTGTGTGTTAGTTGCCTGTTTTCTTAATTTTTTTTTAATTTTTGTTTTTACGGCTTTAATATTTTTAAAAGCAACTATTTATAATTTGCTTTTTTTTCTGTTTTGTTTTCAGATTAAATTACACATTTAAAAATGGAGATGTCTGAATATTGTGTGATATGTAAGGAAAAATTGGACAGTAAGCAAGAAATAGTTAAAATTAAACAGAAAGGAGCAGATGGCATAAATGAAGCAAGCCACAGGCGCAGAAGTGATGTTGTTGCTGTTCCTGGTATTAGTGTCCATATTTCATGTCGGAAACGATTTACAGATTCAAAGGATATTGGTGTCAAGAAACGGCAGGCTAGTGATGAAACAAAACCAAGAAAAAGTGCACGTTTAAATGAAGACCCAATTCGTAGTGCCACTCATTGCTTGTTTTGCGATACATTTGTGGGCTTTTCTTCGAAGCATAAACTGTCATCAGAGCATGTAAAAGTACATACGTCAGAATTTGTTGAAAGTGTTTAAAACTGCTGTAAAAATCGTTGTGATGAATGGTCATTTAAGGTATGAGGACGTTTAGAGTACTATCTTGGTGACCTTCATGCAGCGGACTGCGTCTATCATAACACTTGTAGTGTCAATTTTCGAACTGGTAGGAACATTCCCCGTGAATACTCTTCCTCCAATAAGTACATAAAGAAAGGTCGGCCAAGTAATGAAGAACAGTACCTTGCATTCCTTCAGACTTGTTCGTACTTGGAAAATAATGATGAAGAACAACTGCTGATGGGAGATCTAATTTCAAAAATGGAAAAATATCTTGAAGGGAGTCGAAGCTGTGCCTATGATCGGAGACATATGAATAGGAAACTTTTGGAGTATTATGGAGAGAAAATTATTATTTCTGGTGGAAGTGGAAAGGCAGGTGTAGTCACTCTACTTGATACAGCCACTGAAATTCTTCAAAATTATCACCAAAAGTCAAAAGAATGTGATATTGAATTACAGAAGATATACTTAATAGAAGCAGCAGCCAAAATAATCAGAAGTGAAATGAAATCCCTCAACGTTTCTAATGTGGATGTATACCCATCTCCAAGTGACCTTACTGAAGAAAGTACTTTGCAATACGTACCTAAGAGTTTGAAATTACTGTTGTCAAAACTATTTGTGGGAAAGGATCCCTCTATAAAAATTGGTTTAATTGGTCAGAGCATTATGCAAGGTATATGTCCTAGAATATTACTATGTCCATTGCAGATTGGTTTAGCTATCCAGCTGCATCACAACTTTAGATCAAGGTACCTTGTTGATTTGCTTCACAGTCTTGGTTATTGTTCATCATATTCCGAAGTAATTAGATTTGAAAGAAATGTTGCAGTATCAGGTAGCTATATCTCGTTAAATACTGCCAACAACACTGCAGTTCTTCTAGCAACTGATAATGTTGACTATAATGTTTGTACTTTGGATGGAAAGAACACCTTTCATGGGATGTGTATGATTGCAGCTACAACCCCAAAGAACAAGATCCATCCAATTATTCAACGCTGTAAGATTGCTGAAAGTGACATTAAGAATGTTGCAGCAGTTGATATTGTGGAACACAGACATTCAAGAAGCATGCTCAGGGAGATTTCATTCAGCAAACTTCCAATATTGCCCATTGCCTCTATAAGTAGGTTAAATCTTCTGTGGCAAATATGTGCAGCCGAAAGATCAGGTCCAAGTTGGTCAGTAGCTATGCAAACAATTCATTCTGGAAGAAATGTTTCACATCCTGGTGTGGCATAATCACATTTCTTCCTATCATTGACATGGCAGCTAGTGACATGACAGATATACTCTCAACATTGCAATACCTGAACAAGTTAGCACATGATCAACGTATCCCTTGTATCATTACTTTTGGTCAGCCTTTATTTTGGAAAGCTTCCCAAATTATCCACGAGCAACAAGATCTCCAAGATATTGTTTTAATGATGGGAACATTTCATACTCTGATCAATCTTTTGGGTTCAATAGGCACTTTGATGAATGGTTCAGGATTATCTGAAGTACTTCAAGAAATCTATGGATCAAACGCTTTGCTGCATATGATGTCTGGAAAAGCTGTTTCTCGAGCAATGCGAGGGCATATGATAGTAAATGTAGCTCTTTGTACCTTATTGGTTTCAGATGTTTTCCCTCGCAATGAAGATGGATCCCTCATCATCTAGTTAAAGAAGCTTGTATCTTACTTGATAACGTCATAAATGGCAAACAACATGTTGAGGACGTGGAGATGTCTAGGGCATTATCTCAAATCAGTACTGCTTTGGAGAAGAAGAAAACTCACCTTCAATCTTTCTCAAGAACAAGTAAAGTTTGGCTAAAGTATATGCAAATGATCAACGTTGCACGTAACTTAATAACAGCAGATAGGACTGGCTCATGGGATTTACATTTGCAATCTGTGATGGAGATTCTCCTAATAGTTGCAGCAGCTGGACATCACAATTACCTCAAGTCATTATATTTATATTTGCAGAAAATGTTCAGTTTGGAATCTGAAAATCCAGTTCTTCACAAAATGTTCCAGGAAAGCAAGTTTGTGATAAGAAGAAGTGATAGGGTATGGGCCGGATTAGGTTCAGATCTAGTGATAGAGCAAGTATTAATATGTTCTCTGAAAAGTAGAGGAGGTCTGACACGAGGAAGTGGATTTACAGAGATTCAAAGAGCAACATGGCTACTTTCTATGCCTGTGTCTTCAACTTATAACTTAGCAATGCAGGAATACACTAAAAGTTTGTTGGAAAGCAGTGAACAACACAAAGAAATATTATTCAAAAAATTTTAAAGAAATATTATTACTAACAAGTAACATTTCCGAAGTGTAACACTCCGATTTTGATAAAATTTGGAAGATATATACTACATATGAAATAAACAAATACGTGTTTGTTATTTTCTGCGGGAGAAACGGTTTTAAGCGGCAAAAGCCCCAACCACAATTTTGAAAGTTGACGCCCGAAAGGTAAAAACCAAGTAAACACAGAATGCATACAGAATGCAGACATAAAATGAGGGAACACGCGTTTAGTATTTTCTTGGGAAAACTGGCAGGTGGGGAGCGGACCCCTCCAAAACTTTCATCACGAAATATGGAAAGTGCTAGTAACAATACGTCAGACGTGTGTAAGGGACAGAAAGAATTGCAACGAAACTTTGTGTATAAACAACATACCAAAAATAAAGGAACACTTCTTTCATTTTGTGCTGAAAAACGGTTTTAGGCGGCAAAAGCCTCCACCCAAAATTTTGAAATTTAAGGCTCGAAAGGCCAGAGAAAGTGAACCGAAGTTAATGAAATTGTGTACACATATTGAAGACATAAAATGAGAGAAAACGTTTTTCTTATTTTCCTGAAAAAAGAAAATCGTTTAGGTGGGAGACAGACACCTCCAAAACTTTTGATTGTGAAATATCAAAACTGCTAATAACAGTATGTCAGAAGTGCTTGAAGGACATGAAGAATTGGAACGACACATTGTGTAGGGACAATACGCAAAAAATAAACGAATACGTTGTTTCTTTTATTTTCTGCGGAAAAACAGTTTTAGGGGCAAAAGCTCCTACCCCAAATTTTGAAGTTTGAGGCCCAAAATACAAGAAGAATTCCATCGAATCGAATGGCTCAGTAGTAGAGCGTTCACCTCTGGTGTTTGAGGTCCCGGGTTCGATTCTAGCCCCTGCCAGTTGAACTTAGTGGTGGACAGATACCGTGTGCGTGGGTCTAATCGGAGTTCTCCCGTTTCATCCAACTTCCTTCTTTCCACCATTTCATACATTACTCATCATCACCGTCTCCTTTAGCCTAACCGGCATAACCATTGGATGTAAAACTCAAATATTTCATTTTTCATTTCGCGTATAAGGACGAGGAAATTGCTGAGAATCGCAACGATGAAAATACGTTTCAAGTAGTCTACTTGTGATGACAAAGAGCTATAATGAATTATATAATACTGTAGCAGAGACAACAAATATATTTCTTTTCACAATGCGAACACGGTAGAGTTCAAAACTATGAATATTCAATATTAAAACTGTTTGCAGGAGATATATAGCTTTCGATTATATTAGAAGAATAACATTAGAGATAACATCTTCTCGGAAGTAGTATTCGGTTTTACTAGTGTGGCGTCTGGTTCGGTGTTAATGATTTATAATCGTGATTAATCATTCGATGCTAACATTACCGTAATTCGGTCAATCTGGGTTCGATGGTAGCGAACCAGACAACCAGCTAAATAAATACACTTAACATATATCATTAAATAATTTATTCTTAATTATCGTGACAATTAGATTAGTAAACAACTTAGGGCTTTGCATGGGCAGTGTGGCTACTATCTATCTTCCTATTTCATTCGTAAAGTTTGGATTTATAGTTTAAGCTTAAGTTAATTTAATTGACTTTAGTTGAAGCTAAAGATCGTTCGGTTTCGTTATTAATTGCTTAATTTAGACATCTCAAGAGAAACTACTAACCTGATTGCCGTTGAAGTACTTCGGTCTTGGTATGGAAGTGTCCAGATTATAATCACTGAGAATATAGAGACTTGGATGTCGAATCGCGGGATCTTTCCGAAACGGGAGTTTAGTCGAGACTATCCTCCTCGAGCTCTACCTGCAGGTCGAAAACTACCTTCCGTATTTCTTGCAATCCTCTGAATACCTATCGTTGCAATTACCTCGTAGGTGACTTCCTTGTAGCAAGACTTCCTTATATCTGACTCTGAATTTTTACCAAGTGTTTTACATATTTCGTGGTTGCGAAGTCTATAGAGCAATGTGCGTATACATGGAAGTCTGGTTTTAAGCAATGCAAGAAATTCTTAAGTCAATATCCTTATACACTTATACTATCTAACCTGCCGATTATTAATGTATCCACCACACTGCCTGCCCTTTAGAAAATAAATCGGATGGTAATCCGGTTTATTTACAAAACATGGAACTACAATTATGGATCACCCTGTAACAGAAATAGTTAATCACAACATAATAAAATATACAAAAAATACAAATGCAATGTGTATACGAAAACATAATAGTAAAGTTGATTATTGATCATGAATAAAGTTTTCAGTTCTTTATTAAAGTGTTTCTAGTTTTGTGGCTTTTTTAATGGAAAAGTTATCATTGAAATCATAATGATGTAAGCTAGCCGTGAGCGCTGTCTGAAATGTTTGTTAGTAGGAACACAGAAAAAAATCTAAACGAAGCAGAATTACATTTTTTTTATCAGATGTCGGTCGCAACTGTAAACTTCATACATTTGTATATTTAGTAAGTACTGGGAACTCGTGTAGCGAGTAGATGACAATATATATATATATATATATATATATATATATATATATATCAACTTTATTAAAACACAAAATGAAATTTATGCACGTCATCAGATTCACTCTTCACTGCGTACGTAACGATAACTCGATGTAGAAAATCACTAAGGATGTACACATCCCTAATTGAACCGTTTGAGAAGAAAAGAAAAACACTGAATCAGCACTAACACAAACTAGCAGTCGTAACACTGAAAGATTTATTCTCACAGTTTGATGAAGGATGGCTTCCGGACGTCATCGAAAGTATATTGAGGGGCGGTACTCCCTTGTTGAGCCCCCCTTGAATGCAATCACAAAAATAATGGATATAGTT
Organism: Thermobia domestica; assembly: GCF_964235325.1. Taxonomy (NCBI): domain Eukaryota; kingdom Metazoa; phylum Arthropoda; class Insecta; order Zygentoma; family Lepismatidae; genus Thermobia; species Thermobia domestica. Next base: position 266,791,730 of record NC_137460.1, on the reverse strand, counting down.
TGTTTTGTATATAGTGAAGTTCCACAAATTGATCATGCAATAATTGATAAAACTCCGGGTAGATAGTCTAAATCCTATTGCCGTGTTGAAGTGTTCAAAAGGATGGTTAGGGGATTTTAAGTGATTAATGGACGGGCATCACAATTTCAAATAGGCTTCTTCTTCTGGAAGGATATAACAGGTCTGTGCCATCGATCCAAAATTAAGATGGTAAGTTTATATTATCGGGTAATAAATGTCACTAATATTGCTTTATTATTTCTAGAAAGTCACTGGTTCGATAATTTTTAAATGTATTCACTAGGTAAAGGTTGCGTATTTACATTGTTCTTTAAAGTTGCACATTTGCAATGTTCAAAGTATTTCTGCAACTATGATTTTCGTCTGTATGGCACTGGCAACCCTACACAAGATCAAGAGTTCGAGTTGCTTGGACGTGAACAGTGATGGTGAATCGTTGTGATTTGTGTTGTTTACAAATAATGTGGTATCGTTTATTAATTTAGTAATGTTCATCACCATTAAGTGTGATAACAGGAATGTATCGAGAAAGTATTTAAAAAGAACGGTATAGAACACAGACGACGTTCGGTGGTTAAGACTCTGCGTATATATGCCAAGATGGCGTCGAATTCCGTATATGCAACTTAGTTTATTAATCACTGTAGAATATGCACTTCAAACACACTTATTTGATTTAGTTTCTTAATACGTTTAATAATAAATATGATAATAGTTCATTTATAGAAAAAAACTAGTTCAAAATCATTGACACAAACACAATACGTCCACACACACTAACAGTATTAGCAGCATATCTTGAAATGTCATAAACAAAACCATGATAATTAGCTTCAACTTTTAATAATTTAAATTACCATAGGAAAATAACAATCAGTAAACTCAGTAAATTCAGTAATAACAATCAGTAAATTTATTAAATAAGCGCTCTAAATCTATTAAATATATGAACAATATCGTCCAAATCTAAAGTATAAAATACGCCGTGCATTATATAATTTTACCCTTGCACTACTAAGTTAAATGTCGAATATAGTATATTTACAAGAGACGTTAACTGGTTTAGTTAACATTACTAATCGTACAATAAATACTAAAAGTTACTTTCTTTTTCATAAGAATGTTTTTAAAGGCTCTTTACAACCTATTTTCATTTAGACTATACGCAAATCGAGACATATTTGTTCACATGTATTGGTATCGTCGAGAAAATGTTTAGTATTATTCGTGCGAGCTTCAAATGAATGTTTTTCTTTTCGCATGAAGGATTTTGGTACGCATTCGCATTTCTTCCTTGCACTATCTTGGTGTATGCCAATGAGGTTCGCATTCATTGCTGAGGAACTTGCCACGTGTGTATTTGAATTAATTTTAGAAACAGTCTGTGTACTTTTGTGAACTTTTTGGCCATTATTTGATTTCGTTATTGCAGACAGTTCATATTCAGGTGTTTCGGCTGTTACTCGTTGATTATTACTGAGCTTGTTTTTCTCATGTTTCTTGCACGCCTTGTAAATAATGTAAATAGACGTAATTAGAAGAATAAAAAGTAACGTAGTTATACAACTAATCACTGCAGTTTCGAAGTTGTTCATGATATCTGAAAAAATAAATATATCGCGTCTTAATATCTTTGCTTTGTACGTAAATATGGAAATAAATTTGCAAAGCCATAAAAATGTCTTAGCAACTATTTTATCATAATCTCGTATAAAATTCAAGTGTATCCTGAATATTACAAGCTCTGCTCATAAATGATCAAGATGCATATAAGAATTCTTAAACACTTATGGTAGTCTTTGACTGCCGCGCGTAAAGTTTCCATGTTGTATATGGATCGTAATTCCATCAGAATAACCGGCTTCCAACAGGTAAGTCTGCAATGGAATGACTCCATTAATAAATATGTACTTGGGATTTGATATGACATCTGTAATATAGGTCGCACCTATATCAGGTTGTCTATTAAATTCTAAATATATATTTTATTAAGGCTGGTTCCAAGGCCAAACTGAGATTGGAAGGGAAGAAAAACTGTTTACAACTTTTTCACTTTTAATCTCAGAATGCAGAGGACATTGCATTTTCTTCTAATTATTCATCTTCTATCTCTATTCGTTTCTTGTCTATGAAGTAAATAATTCATTGTTGTTTACATTTAATTTATACAATACTTAGTTCTTTAAACAAGGCATTAGAAGTCTCCTATATATAAATAAATATAAATTCTTTGAAATAGCTTAATGTATAAAGCTGATTTACTAACAGTTTCTGTCTTTCTATACTAATATAAGCCATTTATTACGCCACAAAAGTACTAATATAATGTATTATTTTCTTTTTCTCTTCTAGGTAGGTAACGTGATTCATCAAGTGACATCTATTTATGCTGTAGGACGTGTAGCACTGGGTAATATTGAGGCGTGTTAAATATGTGTACGTTGTACTGTAAGTAACCAGTTTCTTGTTTAATTATAGACGTATTCCGATTATGTCGATTCTGTTCCTAGCTAAAGGAGTATGAAAGACAGTAAAGTAACCCAATGTTAGTTCTGCATTTACCTAAGGCATACTTTTGAGAAAAAAAAATAGATCGGGTTTTAAGTCGACCTGTTTTAATACTGTTATATTATACAGCCGCAGTAAACTCGGCTGTTCAAAGTCTGCCTTATGTAAATACCCCTTCACCAATAGGTATATCATTGTAGAAGGTCTGTCTAACCGTATTCGGATAATAAATAATTTCAATAATTAAGTTATATAGTTACAGGGTTGTTAGTATAGGACGTACATATATGAACTCTAATAGGCATAGTAATTATATACTAAAGCCATGCTTTTTTTCAACTATCTTGTACGTCAGACGCTTGTGTAGTTTGTATCAGAGCAATTTGCTTAGAAAGTTTACGTATTTGATACCATGCGAATATCACTAAAAGTGATAATATCAGTAGTATAGATACTAGTATCACTAGTGCAATAACTGATGGTTTATGGGAGGAAATCATATGATATACGTTGCTATCCTTAAGCTTCAAAACATTTAGTTGAGATATGCATTTATCCAATTCCTGGGTAAAATTATCTGGCATTGATTCTTGTAATATCGTAAAGTTAACGGTGAGTAACTTATAATGAATATTAAGCGTCTTTCTTGATTGTAATAGAACTAAATCCGTAATGATAGTCTTAAAGTCTTGATAAGCGATAAAATGTGAACGATTCATAGCGGGAGTAATCTTAGTTTTGCGTAATTTATTTTTCTCACCCTTTGATAAAATAGTTCCTGTTTGGAGTGAACTATATAATAAACCTGACTCAGTATATTCATAAATAAATTCATTTTTCGATAAAAATGATATCAAAATTTCGCAGCTATTGGTAGTTTTATTAGATATTATGTCTGATAAACATCGGGATAATTTATAGTCATTTTGCTTAGTATTATCACATAGAAATAGCATTGACTTCCATTGACATTTGGAATCCACTAGTTTGTAAATTTTGTCATTAAACCTAAACATTTCTTGTAGAATAGTATATTTAAGAATTTTGTTATTTGAAAGAAATCCTAAATTTGAAATAAAATATAACTTGTGCAAATTTTCAACAGATAGAATTGGAATTTTCAAAATTACAGCCAATAAATCAAACTTAGCTCTATATTGAATTATATGCGCTTTGGTAGTTGTAAATAGTAACCCAAGATCGTGTTTAAATGCTGATTCTTTTAGCTGATCAGTTTCTTGAATTAATTTCTCGGCATCTCCTATTGATAAAATGTGATTATTGATTTCGTTTCTGAATAGTGCATGTAGCAATTCTCGTACTTGTAAATTATGAACACTATGTACTATATCCATTGACATTGATATTAGTTCAGCTTTCATTTTACACATGTCTAGCGTTAATTTGTTCTTAAGTGTATGTAAAGCCGAAGAAACTTTCATAACAATACCCTTTGTTATTTGAATTTGTTGATTGAATTTTAAAACCATTTCGTGCGATAGGTTAATTAAATGTCTCTGATTACTGGCTAAATGATCGAGTACACCATTTATTTTATGAATTTCATAAGAATTATAAGCTGACCACGCAATTCCTCCTAGTGAAAATATAGCTGAAGGTATATTTCTCTTTGTTCGTGTCGGACAATGATTATTCTCTGCATTCATTATTAAATGGCAGGGAATTGACGCTTCTATTTCCATTCTTAGTTGTCTATCCTGTTCGTATACTCCTGAAGTTGCGTAATGGTCCGCATGGACTTCACATGCATTTGAATGAAGACTAGAATGAAAGTAATCAATATGTATTACCATTGGTTGGTACAAATATTCATTAGCCATAGCCACTAGTCCACGTTCCGACATCGAAATTCCTAGTTCTTCAAATATAAGATGAGGAACTTGTATGTCATTCTCGGTGTATATTGCTGAGATCGAAATTATCATAATAATGTGGATCAATCGTGCCATAGTCTGAAACGAAATATAGGTCCATATCAGTGTACGAAGCTCGTATTCGTACGTTAATTTGCTAATCTTATCTATTGTAGTATACTATCTTATCAGTATACTATTCAGTAATACTTAAATATCTGATAATTAATCCAGTTATGATTTTTTTTCATCTTGTTGAAATTTTACGTACTTTTGTACGGTCGCCAGCAATTATTTCGGATCCATTGCCATAAGCAGCCTACATTTGGTTGGCAAAAACCAAGTCCACAGCCTCAAACAGCGGATAGAAATAATTGTAAAATTTCAAGCTGAAAGTTATTTTTAATTAATTAGTATTGGGCATTACTTTGATTCGTCGAACGTCGATGCAGTCGGTTTTTCCTTTCTTTTGACCATCCAAAAATTCAACTTCAACAACGTTGGGATTCTTGAATGACAAAACTCTCGCCTTCTGATTGTACTTGTGCGCAAAAACGTCGGGTTGATTGAACTTTCTGTGAACGTCGAGTATTCTTACTATACTCCCAACTTTAATATGGTCATGTTGATCTTTCCCATGTTTAGCTTTAAGTTTTTCAAAATCTTTCAATAATTGTCCCTTCACAACATCTCTGATTATTTTCATATGCTCAATACGGCTTTCGTTTTCAAGATATTCAATTCGAGTGTGAAATTCAACATCCTGTGCTTGTTTCGGTTGATATCCATGAAGAAGTTCAAAAGCTGAATACTTCGTTCGTGAATGTTTCGAACAATTTATAGCCATGGCGATGGTTGGAAGGATTTTAGTCCAATTAGAGCCTTCATCGTCCAAATAACATCGCATTATATCCTGAGCAGTTTTTGAAAATTTTTCTGCTAAACTTTGACTTTTGTGGTATGCTGTCGGGCCAAATACCAATTTGAGCCCCAAATGATTTGACAATTCTTCTAGAATCTTGATTGTATGGCCACGAAGGCGGTCTAGGTTAATCGTATCCGATATGCCGTATCTTAAAATTACATGTTGGTAAAGTGCTTCAGCAATTTCGTACCCGTAATATCTTTAATAGGTATAAGAATAAGGAAACTCGTTGCAGCATCTACTACATCTAACACATGGCGAAATTTATGGTCCGTCTTTAGTGGTCCAAACTCGTCTAGATGTATATGACTAAAAGGATTTGTAGATACTCTAACGCCTGGAATTAACTTTTCTATGTATCTTCTTACTTAATGCACATTCCTCACAGTTTCCAATCATTTTAGCTAATATTTTCCGCTTCTTGGGAAAATATATTTTTGCAACAACTCTTGGATAGATCTTGGTTAACGTAAAGTGCGCGCCAGATTCAGGGTTTACATGGTAGTATTGAAAAACTTTTGGATATAGTTTCTCTGGTATGCATGTTAACAATTTCGTGATATTTGCATACTTCGCTTGCCTATACAAAATTCCATTTTCAAGCTTATATGCTAAGCACTCCCTCGTAATTTCAACTTCTTCCGGATTGTCTTGATGGTCCTTAAGCTTCTTATATATGGGTCCACACCACGGGTCCTCCTTTTGCAATGTTGCCAAATCTAATTAAGGTTCCAGTGAAAATAAACACATGTCATAATCGTCATCTTTCCCTACATTAAAATCTCCCTTGTGCGGTTTTGTTCTTGTTTCCCTGGATAGGTAATCGCTTTCATTCTGATGACTTTACAAGAATAGGAGTAAACTCATATTCTAAAATATACATATTCCACCTGGCTAGTTTCGCTGTTAAATTTTTCGCTTGTTTAATGAAAAATAGCGCCCTGCTATCCAATTTTACATAAAAATGTCTACCCAAAAGACGATAACGAAAAGCTTTGAGACAAGAGATGAGACTAAGCGCTTCAATTTCCAAAATAGTAAGATTACGTTCTGCTTTTGTTAATGTTCTTGAAAAATATGACAATACACTAAGCTCCTTCAATGTCTCATCTTCTGCAATATAGAGAATTCCTCCTATTCCGAACATAGACCTTCCACCATTCTTTGTTGATCGTCAGTGTAGGCCAATATATCGTCCATATAGTGAGTCATTACACCTTCTGACATACCCTGGAAGGTTATAAACATCAATCTAGCATATGTTTGAGGACTGAGTCGATAGCCCTGTGGTATCTTGCAATACTGAGATGATCCTAAGTGTGGAATGTGGAATGCTGTACATGGTCTAGACTCTTTAGCAAGAGACACGTGTAAATAAGCAGATTTTACGTCACACTGTGAATAGAATTTATGACCGGATGCTTTTGCTACTATTTGAGGAATAGGTTGCAAATTTATAGATGAAAAAATAACGCGTTCATTCAACACATTCAAGGCGTTCATTTAACGCGTACATTCACTAAGATCCGTAACTAGTCGCCATTGATTACTGTCCTTCTTCTTCAAAAATAACGTTGGAGAGTTATATAAACTCTGGGAAGGTTCCAGTACTCCCTGTCTTAATAACTGTACAATCTGTTCAGTTACTTGTTGTTTCGCAGCCTCCGGAATAGCGTATTGACGTATACAAAAAGGTTCATCTGACTGCAAAGGTTCATCCATGTGTTCATAGCTCGGTATGGTCCCAATTCTGTCTAGATTCCAATTAAAAACATTGGCATATTCATAACAAAGATCCAAAATTTGTTTTCTAATCTCTTTTTTGGCTACGCTTCCAATTTTAATTCTTTTTGGGTCAAATAATTTCCTGTTTTCTTCCAAATATTCCTTCGAGGGGTCTTCTTCTTCTCCTTTCTTCTCTTGTAGTAGGTGAATGGATTGCACAGCTCCAATCTTGAAATTTTTCTTTAATTTTACACTCTCAGGGGTTGGATTCACAATTTCCACACATGGATGCTTCCTAGACACTAAACACACTGGTATCTCTATACCCTTCTGTTTCAAAACGTCATCTTCGGGTTCCAACAAGAGATCTTGATTTTCCCTGGTGTACATTGGTTTCAGTGGGATTAAAATCTTCGACCTTGGTGGGATCCAAATTCTTCTAGGTGTTAGTAGCTGTGGCTCCAATTTCATGTTTAAATGTTCTCCTACCGTTGTAGACACTAAATGTAGCGTTCGGTCTTGTTGTTGTGCTAATTTGATGGACCTCCTGGGTTGTACCATTAATTGTACTATTTTATCTTGAAAATTTATATTCGCATTAGCCGCCATTAGAAAATCTACACCCAACAACATGTCAAAACCGACTCCTTCGACTACTCGAAAGCATTGATAAAACTCATTTGTATCAATTTTAAATTTTAAATTCACAGCATTAGATAGGTTAAGAACTGTATCTCCAATTCCTTTAATTTGAGTTTCCAAAGGCCTTAATACCACATTCTTCGGCAAAATTTTCTTACCAACTAAAGATAATGTTGACGCACCGTCTAAAATACTATTAGTATTTAAGGTATCAATCTGAACTTGTAATCTAACTATATTGCCTGTGATATATATAGGTACTTGCATTTGTTTTCGTTTGTTTAATTTATATCTATTTGTCGCCATTCTATTTTTATCTTTATTTTGTTGGACTAATCCTATCTTATTTACTTGGTTGTGTGCTTCTGGTATTGTCTCTGAACATGTAGGAACCTGTGTTCGTTTCCCATTAGTATGGCGGTTAACATATTGTCCACCTGGAAGATCACCGCCTCGACATCCAGTATTACTTAGTTTAAATTTGGCTGTAAACAGTTCTCCGCCAAATGATTAGGCATAAAACATTTTGAACATACTTGCCCTACATTCGGAACAAAGTTAGGAGCATTGGGGTTGTTGTTGTTGTTGACAAGTAACGCCTGTTGTTGTTGTTGAGGGTAAAAGTTTGGTATGCGCTGCGTCTGTTGTAGTAATTGTCCTGTACCATATGCTTGCCTACCATTAAAATTATTCGGTCTTCTGTTCCAATTAGACGGTTGTCTTCCATTCCAGTTCCCATTGTAATTTCCTCTTCCGTTAAAATTTCTCATAGCGTTATTGCGTCCACCGAAATTTCCTCTTCCTCTCGGGGTCGAGTTCTGAAATTGTTGTTGACCATCAAATCATCTAGCATTACCACCACGACCTCTGAAATTTCCACCTCTTCCTCGAAAGGTAGATCTTTGCTGTTGTCCCCTCGCACTGAATGCTGGTTGGTTACCTTGATGAACTTGGCGGGAAGTGTCCTCTTTCGGCACCTGAGTATCATGTGACATATTCAACGTAAGTTGTTCTAGCTTCTTAGATAGGTCACGAAGTTCATCCCTCTTGTTCCTTTTCTTAGGGGTGTCCTCTTTCCCTGGCTTCATCGTTGGTCTGGTCATGGACTTGTCTCTTCCTGTTTGCTTCTTCTGTTTCTTCATTTTAAGTTTCCACCTCCTTTCAATTTCAGATGTCTCCGACTCAGAATCCGTAGTGGAACTAAATGTAGATTCGTTTCTATCAGTACTATCATCATCCTCATAGCTGTCCTCTGACGAACATGATGTTGACGAATCCCTCATTATCTTCTTTCTATTGTTTTTCCTGCTATTCTTCATGGTTGACCTCTTCTTCTCCATCTTTCTCGCCATCTTCACCTTTACAAGCGCGTTCTCTATGTCTGTAACCGCATCAATAAGTTGTTCTGGGGACCTGAACTTCTTATTCCCTAACTTTTCTACTATTTTGGCCCTTACACCACATGCTAACATTGACACTGCCGTTTGAGGAGATATATGCCTGGCATATTTATCTATTAACGCTAATTTGTCATATAAGTAAAACTTCGCACTTTCGTGTTTCCCCTGTGTCCTATTAGTAATTTTGATAATCGGATCCGCACTAGTCTTAGGATCAAGAAAAAACTTTATAATTTCTCTCTTAAAGTCCTTATACAGTAGTGCATTTAAGTTATTGCGCTTAATTAAATTCTTTACCCAACCTTGCGCTTTACCTACAAAACAGGCAGGTAACATGTGTTTAGCCTTGCGTTCCGAATAATCGTTTTCCCGTATAAAATCCTCGAACGTTACGAAAAACTTTTCAATACAATCGTGTTTTATGTCAAATTTAGGTGTATTATTTGTATGTACGTGAATTACCGTCGTTCTATTCTCCCTCCTTGTACTATGATCTCTTCGATGCTGCTGATTTTCTCCTGTTCCATCATTCTCGCCATCATTTTGTGCTCCTTGGTCCTGTCGTCTGTTTTCATTCTGCGGGTCACGTTGTCGCCTACTGCGCCGCCGCTCAAAATCTCTCTCTGGACTATCTTGGTCGGATGACGAACGTCCCTGATCGCTGCTAACGGACGGGTGGCGTCTACATCTCATCTGATCGTCGGTATCGTCCGTACTCAGAAAACTCATCTCTCCTCGTTGCACTCTGGATCTTAGATTATAGGTGCTTCTATCAGAAGTTTGTGACCTCACGTGTTGTTGTTGACGCTGCTGTCGAACTAGGACCGGTGTTGCACGTCGCCCAATTTCATCTAATAAATTACCTAATTCGTCCCCTAATTGTCTTAAATTCAGGCTGCTCATAGATTATATCTAATAGGATTTTTTTATTGTACTGTGTAAATAATTTTGTCCTTGCTATACTTTAACTCTTAATTACGGAAACATTTCTAAAATACATATATCGTTATTCTTTTCTCTCCATTTTTTTTTCAAATAAGAGTAATGTCACAAACGGACGTTAACATTATGCAGCATTCGAACTGCAAGGTCATTTCATTTCCTGTTAACAAGCTAAACTACGCCAAAATTGCTGACTTATAAATATGTCGGACAGACTAACCTGAGTAAAACATTGTGCTTTCATGTAAAATAATAATGATGAATGTCGCGTATCTTAGCGTTATAGCTATATTCTTTCCGTCAATAAAATTGCTTATAATTAAAAGAAAATAGAAAGTAGCTTTTGCCCCAAACTAAATTATATGATTATCCACTTTTAACTTGAGTAATTACTTTTTTTTTCGTACTACAAAATTCCTTTAAGACTTATACTGGCCATTATGTGTCTCTGACAGGGAATCGAGCCCCGTTCTCCCACTTAACAAGCAGGGTTACTACCCATTATACTGTAATTAAACACATTCTGCCACCTTCAAAGAAAAGAAACTCATTAACCACCACGTGGTCCTAAGCCCGTTTAAAAAGCAATCACTGGCCACCATGTGGTGTCTGGTTCGGTGTTAATGATTTATAATCGTGATTAATCATTCGATGCTAACATTACCGTAATTCGGTCAATCTGGGCTCGATGATAGCGAACCAGACAACCAGCTAAATAAATACACTTAACATATATCATTAAATAATTTATTCTTGATTATCGTGACAATTAGATTAGTAAACAACTTAGGGCTTTGCATGGGCAGTGTGGCTACTATCTATCATCCTATTTCATTCGTAAAGTGTTGCATTTATAGTTTAAGCTTAAGTTAATTTAATTGACTTTAGTTGAAGCTAAAGATCGTTCGGTTTCGTTATTAATTTCTTAATTTAGACATCTCAAGAGAAACTACTAACCTGATTGCCGTTGAAGTACTTCGGTCTTGGTATGGAAGTGTCCAGATTATAATCACCGAGAATATAGAGACTTGGATGTCGAATCGCGGGATCTTTCCGAAACGGGAGTTTAGTCGAGACTATCCTCCTCGAGCTCTACCTGCAGGTCGAAAACTACCTTCCGTATTTCTTGCAATCCTCTGAATTCCTATCGTTGCAATTACCTCGTAGGTGACTTCCTTGTAGCAAGACTTCCTTGTACCTGACTCTGAATTTTTACCAAGTGTTTTACATATTTCGTGGTTGCGAAGTCTATAGAGCAATGTGCGTATACACGGAAGTCTGGTTTTAAGCAATGCAAGAAATTCTTAAGTCAATATCCTTATACACTTATACTATCTAACCTGCCGATTATTAATGCATCCACCACACTAGTTTCGCTTTTAGTGCCGATATAAGAGTGAAAAAATATATTTTTGGGAAAATGAATCGAATATAAAAAACAGCTTTTCCATATCTATTTCCATTTTTGCTGCATGGAGATTAACGTTTAAACCAGCAATTTTCTACTTTTATCACTTCGTATTGAAATTGGTCAAAGACGGGATGGATCCATGGGACATTGAATCGATCACAGAAAACCGATTCTCATACATATCTTTCAGTTTTATCTCAATGCGAATCAATACCGACACTAGAAGCAGTAGTAATTTCTTTACCATTTCTGGTTTTATATATAGAAAGAGTGAAGTTGGTATATTTTCTTGAGATTCTCAATTAATTCTAGAAAATCGCCTGTCGCTATCTGTTACTGCGTTCTTTGTATGGTAATCAGTGTTGAAACCGTAAAATGTTTATTTCTACTACTTCCTGTTTTAGAAAGCGTTAACGGAGGAAAGGGGACCTATTCTTGGAATGGCGAATCAATTTTAGAAAACCGCTTCTTGATATACCTTACGGTTTTCTTCCAGTGCGGAGATCGATATTGAAACGTTAATTGTAGCTCTTTTCGAATGTCATGTTAAATAGTTTTGAGAATGTTTTCTCCTTCTTCAATAGCAGTGAAGCGCCGTTATCATCATTCTGGGACAGACGACAGTATACAGACATACGGAATTTCGTACTACTATGATTTTTGTCAATATCTGTCGCAGTACCTAGAAATATCCCGTATCATTGGCAACCGCTCATATAGGTTCTCATCTGAAAAAAGGTATAGTAATAAATTCTGGTTTTAGCAGACACGGGTGATGTTATCTTTCCTTGACACGCTCAATCCATTCAAAAAACAACTTGTCGTTATATATTGCCGCTTTTATTCTATGACAATTAATCTTGAAACAGGATATAGTTGACTTCTTCCAGTTTAGAGACTTATCAGAGCGGATTGAATCTATTCTTCAGCCGCATAACAGATTCCAGAAATCGCACTTTCTATATCTTACTTTCTCTCTCTCTCTCTATGTAGATTAATATTGAAACCATAAACAATAGTAAAATATTACAATTTTGAATGATAGTAAAGGATTACAGATTCTTTTTTGAGACATTGAATCGATTTCTGGAAACTATATGTCAATATCTAGTACAGCTTTTGTTATGCTTAATTTCTACCATTTCTGTTTGAACAGCATATTAATGGAGTAAAAAGGAATCTATCTTGGGACGCTGAATCGATTAAAAAACTGGTTTTCGATATATCTTACCGTTTTCTCTATGGATATCAATATTGAAACCGGAAGTAATAGTAAATGAATAATGCTTTCGGTTTTAATACCATATGGATGAAGATTCTAAAATCTTTCAAAAATTGAATTGATTCCCGAAAATAACAATGTGTTCTGCAACTCTTTTGAAGTGAGGAGTTACATGGGTGGTAGCCAATGATACGAGATGTTTCCAAATAGCTCATCTGGCATTGACAATAATCATAGTAGTGCGAAAAGTCCTTATGTCTATATACCTGCTCCAAAATGATAACGACGCTTCATTGCTATTGGATGTCGCACAAAATCCGCTTAAGGCCATGTACCAAATTACTTCTTAAAAGAAAGAGCAGTAGGCAAATTTTACTAATACGCATGCACTAAGACACATATTTAATATTATTTACTATTCAAATACAGATGCTAATATAAACTTTATGTACAAAATTTTGTATGTAAAGAAATACCTGTTTTCTAGTGCGAGAAATTATCTACATACATAAAAATGAAAGTGACTATATTTATAACTTAACAACTCTTGAACCACCAGACTGATCTCGATTAAAAATTTTCAACGTAGATGAGGTTGGGGCCTGGGATGGATTTTACTATTTCACTTTGAAAGTACAACTTGGAGGAAGGCAGCGCGGATATATATTGATAGTACCGATCTTAGTGTCAAACCCATAGTTTTCGGAGTTGCTGAGATGAACAGGGACACTTCCGATGAAGCTTAAATTCAAATTAAACACTGCAACTTGGGGGAGGAGGAATATATATATATGTTTGTGTGTGTGTGTGTGATGCAAAATGATTGCTCTTTGTGTGAATCCATAGTTTTCAGGGTCGTTGAGGCCAACAGTGACATTTTTGTTGCAGTTTAAATCAAAATTAAACGCCGAAACTTTAGTGAGGGGGAAGGGGGTGATATATAAAAAGTGATCGAAAATAACTGATATTAATTTCCAATCCAGTTTTCGGGGTCGCTGAGATGAACAGTGACACTTCTAATGCCCTTTAAATCCACATTCAGCGCCATGACCTGGGGCGGGGGAGAGAGGAAATATAGAAATGATCGAAAATGATCTATATTAGTGTCGAATCCATAGTTTTTGAGATTGCTGTGATGAACAGTAACATTTCCGATGCCGTTTAAATCCGAATTCAGGCCCGCAACTTGGGTAGGAAGAGACATATAAAAATTGATGAAAATGACCGATATTAGTGTCAAATTCATAGTTTTTGGGGTGCTCAAATGAGCAGTGACATTTAAGATACTGTTTATATCCAAATTCATCCAACAACTTGGGAGCGGGGAGATATATAAATATGATCGAAAATGACCGATATTAGTGTCGAATCCATGGCTTTTGGGATTCTGAGATGAACATTAACACTCCAGATGCTGTTTAAATCCAAATTCAGCGCCGCAACTTTGGGGAGGGAGAAGGGGTGGATGCATAAAAATGATCCAGAGTGGCTTATATTAGTGTCGGACCCATAGTTTTCGGGGTGGGTGAGATGAACAGTGACACTTTCGATGCCGTTTAAATCCATATTCAACCCCCATTAGTACTAATAAAAGGGAGGTTGACATGTAAAAGTAATTGAAAATGGCCGATACTAGTGACAAATTCATAGCTTTTGGGGTCCCTAAGATCATTAGTGAAAGTTTTGATGCCCTTTATACCCAAAATGAAACGTATTCTCAAAGTGCTAACAACGGACATTCTCCCAGTCTTTAATAATAATGAACGGAAATTTCACATGTAATATATTTATTGCTGCTTAAATTTACGCATTTGTGCGATGTATGTGTGTATATGTAAATAAGATCATCTCCCTTTTTGAGTTGTTCGAAAAATATAATTACAAATAATAAACAGGGATTTTTATCAGAAACCAGAAAACTAAAAATAAAATTAAAAGTTATAAGTCTTTTTCCCGCTAGCGAAATACATTGTATATATGCTGCAGACACGTTACAGCAAATAAGATTAGTATCAGGCGAATATATAGTTTTTAAATTATATTTCCGGGTTTTGCCAATATTTGTTCTAATGGGTTCAAAATTTCCGGAAATTTTACATAGCACAAGGAAGATACTTATCTCCATAAAATATATATTTGATTTTAACATACTTGTATTAACTAAAATGATTCTGACCCTGTTATTTTAACACTTCCCTTCCATAAAACGGTAAATTTATAAGATTACTTAAATAATTTAAATGCGTCCATATTAATTAATCTAACCAGGATTATATTTTAGTATCTTTTGTAGTCATAACTCCATTCTATCACGATGCTAACTTTAAAGGAGTGGTACAAATATATTTGTTGCCACAAAATTTCCCTATTCTAATACGAGAAACATAACTACTCAATGCTCTTAACCGTAAACTAGTAAATATAAAATAGCTTTCATTTTAATAGCATACTGTAGTAAAATATTCAAAAATTTCAATTTTCAGCAATTTTTCCGTTATTTTCCAAGCTATGGGAAAAACTAAAAAAAAATGATTTTTAACCAAAATTTCCGTTTTTTCCAGGCCTTTACAACACTAGTCCTAACATTACAACCCACGAAAATTTACGGCAAGACGGAGGGCTTTTATAATGACATTTCATTAGCACTACGGTTCCAGTCGCAAATTATTTTTAGTTTTCTAATGTATGAAGATTACCAATAGCTTACGACACTCATTGATCGATTGGTTGTAATTAAATCTCCCTTTTTAGCACCTAGGCTATATGACAAGGGGCACACTACTGTAATAACCAAAACACATTGCTCGGGTTTGTATTTGAGGCAACTACCACCACTAAAACTTAAACCAATGATACCAACTCGTGGGATAAATCTATACTGTAGAATTTTTTAACATCTGCTTTTAGAAAAGAGATAAAGGAAGTTTTCGTCGAAATTTGCAGCGTATGTTTATGTGGGATTTTTACACCTTATCGACGCCAAGAATTATTTTATGGAC
This sequence comes from Thermobia domestica, assembly GCF_964235325.1. NCBI lineage: Eukaryota > Metazoa > Arthropoda > Insecta > Zygentoma > Lepismatidae > Thermobia > Thermobia domestica. The sequence continues at coordinate 266,776,061 of NC_137460.1, read as the reverse complement.
CAAAAATAGCCTAGTAAAACTTCAATCTGAAATCAGGTTAATTATAATTTTCTGCTACAAGAAAACACATGCTAGAGGGAAATGTCTTTCAAAAAAACTGCTGTCGGCCGCCAAGAAACGTAAATTGTGCTCCGGTATTAAAAACATATACTGCGAAAAGATTTTTTATTTTTTCTATTTTCTTTTCTTGTTATTTTCATATTATTTTTTGTAGTCACATACGGTAGAAGATGATGGCACAAAGGAGTGGCAGAAATAATAAGTGTTGAAAACAAAATATATTTGTTTCTGTCAACATACTAAATTACTTCTTTCAAGGAAAATCATTCTTTAAAAGCAATTTGATAAACGTAAACACCGATATATGCGGATAATCGCAGAAAATAACATTCAGTACTTCTGTTTTTCTTACTTTGCTAGTTTCGTAAATTTATAATTAGCATAATGTGGGAAATAAAAGAGGAAAATGGGAATTTCTACACCACGAGATGGGATTTTATAACGTTTGAAGTTAGCATAACTGATTTGAACCCATAAGCATAATCTCTCACGAAGGACACTATAACGGTACTGTGAGGTACCAACAGCTTAGTGGTTAGGTTTAATATGCCCAGCTGTAATATAGTTGCGAGAACCGGCTTACAAAGATAAATTCTCTTTCGATAATTAACAATTTGTTGTAACAAACAAACTGAATTCTACAACAAATAAATATTAAGCAACTAACATTATATACAAAAATAGCGAAAGGGATTAGTGAAATTCTTGCTGGATCAATTTTACCGTCTATACGTTGCACGTGGTGAATTTATTACGATATAAGTTTTAGTTCTAGATTTTGAGGAGGTTATTCCGAAAGAACAATTTAACATTACCAAATTATTACTCTACTATGATTGATAGGCAGTCAGTAATTAACCTTATGCTGAAATAATAATATGAAATTTAACGTAAAAAAATACTAAAGAAAAAAGGTAAAATAAATACTACTATAGAAATGAATTTCTACGTACGGCAAACTGCTGATTCTCTATCGATCATTTACAAACCCAAAGGATTATATAGTTTCCTCCATTATACGTAAATCACCGCAACACTGTCCCAGCAAAAATTTGACTTCTTTACACTATGCGATTACCTTTCACACTGTATCGAGTTCTATGCTGCAATATTTAACGGCACTGTCCATAGATGGCAGCAGAAGATAGAGCACTAATTATAAGTACAAGCAAACCTGACATCTATCATGACTCAATGAACTACGAAGACAATGTTCCTCTTTATATCGAGATGAAACTTTTTTTCTCATTTTTTGAACATCACTGTTACATATCGCCCTGCTCGGGTCAAAATTTATAAACAGGATATTAAATGTTCAAAAAATAAACTATTATAATTGATTTAGTTTCGGTAGAATCACACATGCACTATAAATTGTTTCGAACTCAACACCATGCAGTTCCAACTATCTTACTTGATATTGACAAAGTTCTGGCCCACAAGATTCAGAACACACTATTGGCTGGAGTTTCGATTTACAACCTTAAATGCTGTAGCAGAGAAGTTGCTGATTGGTATCATGGATGATTTCCTGGCTCAGCTCGCATAGAAGACATGGATTCCCCATACAAATGACAGGTACCATTTCCAAATCCCTTTACGGACGTTGTGACAAACGACGAGAGAAACAAATACTCCGGACATTTCGGACATTTAGGACATTTGGGAAATCTGGGACATTTAGGACATCCTGCAGGAATAGAAATACAAACACACAGTATACAAATATAACAAACATGAGTCGTACACTAACTACAAAATTTACCATTAATTAGTTCTGTACAATTTTCTTTATGAAGTTAACGTCAATAGTAACTCATACTACATTACTTCATGAAGTTATAGTTTTCAAACAAATGAAAGTACGTTATGACACAGCTCTTCGAGGATAATATTTCTTAATAAATGAAACATGTCGCTTAATATTTACATTATTATCCTTCATAGACATTAACCACACGGTATTTGGTGTCGGATAGGAAAGGATCTAGTAAGGACCATCAAATATCTCTGACATACGATGCATAACTTTCTTTTCAATAGATGCCTTCAATACTTTCTTAACTAATACCTGTTCACCTGCAGGTAAAGTAATAGGAACATGTTTCTTATTGTAAACCATTTCCTTTCTCTTCCACGCCTTTTCTATATTATTCACTATCGTGGAAGTTACTTGTTCCTTATTTTGAGAACTGCCTAATATTCCTAGGTCTACAATCCAACGAATATCCAATGGATTTAATAAATGACGACCAAGGAAAATCTCTGCTAGTGTCTTCCTAGTCTCAGCATTCTTGCTGGCATTCAAAGTATATTGAACCTTGTAAATATGTTCGGCCCACTTCGTCTGATCTTTACTAATATACGCTTTCAAAACCAGCTTTATATTACGATTTTGACGTTCCGTACGTTTGCTCGACGATGAGTAAGGGGCTGTACAAATGTTCTGAATACCGAGACTGAATAAATAATGCTTGAAGTAATCAGAGGCGAAGTAAGAAGCATTGTCATGCAAAAGCTTATGACAATATCCGTACATATAAAAGATCTTATCAAGCTCCTTACATATTATTTTAGAAGTTACAGTTCTCAATGGTTCAATAATTACGAACCGACTATAGGCATCTGTTACTTTAATATGTATTTGAATCCATTGCCAGGTAACCATGGACCAGCTATGTCTACGTGATAGCAGCTATTTGCAAAAGAATCCTTCTCAGCGTAATATTTACCGTACAAAGGACGATTTCTATCCTTTATACGTTAACATGTTTTGCAGCTGCAAATATATTCAGACACCTGGCGGTACATATCGTTGCACGTAAATCGGGAAGCTAGCTTGCTATAAGTGCGGGCTCGACCAGTGTGTCCCCCTCCCACTATCTCATCGTGGAAGAATTTGATCACCGAATATTGTAAGGATTCTGGTATTATTGCTCTCAATCCACCATATACTTTTCCATACGTACGTTTTAACAATACATTATCTTTCAATAAATATGGTTCAACTTTCTTATTTTGTTCTAACTCGGCAATAATTGGTCTCAATTTAGGGTTTTGCCTCTGCAAATCACCTAAAGGAGAATTAAACAAAGGTAATTTCCAAAAATTAACAAATGACAAATGAACTCTTTGATTATTAACATTTTCAATTTCCTTAATCTCGCCATCGGGTGGTTCAAAATCAACGTACCTATACATTCTGCTGACAAAGTTTCTAAAAAAATACTCCTAGATCGAACAAAAATAATATTGAAGTTATATTTACTTATTTTCTCAATTAAAGTTCCACATTTTTTCTGTCTCTTGTGATTCTTCAGTATCCAGATTAAACTCACGCTATCACAATAAACAGTGAACTTATTGTGTAAGTACATATCAAATTTTTCTAACGCTAAAACTAAGCTTGTTATTTCCAAGGCGAAGACATTCTTGGACCAGTCAGATTCAGGAATGATCTTACTGAAATAATATACTGGTCTGAAAAACCCGGAAGCATCATACTGTGACAAGATGGTGCTATAACATCTGGAACTGGAATCAACATGAATCACAAAGGGACTTGAAAAATCCCGGACTTTCAAAAATATATGGTTTACAATGGCTTCTTTGATTTTTCTAGTAATTGATCTTCTTTACCCCACACAAAGGGAGTTTTATCACTCTTTAATTTATACAATGGACCAAGTAGTTCAGCATAATCCTTTACAAATCGAAGATAATACCCTAGTAATCCCAATAATTTATTTAATGCTCTTCCATTCTTTGGACGTGGTAAATTTCGAATTACCTTTACTCTATCCCCATCCATACACATATTCCCATTTGAAAATTCGTACCCTAAGATTTTAATTTTCTTTCTACATAATTTAATCTTATGTTTCGAGACAATAACTCCATATTCTCGTAAACGTTGTAATACCTTCTCTAGAATTTCATTATGTTTCTATAGTGTCAGCATGTATTATTATATCGTCTGCAAAAATGTCTAAATATTCTCCCACTAAATCTCTTAACATTTTATGCATTAAACTTGCTAACACAAACCCGGAATTTACGAAACCCATCGGGATACGTTTGAACATTAATAGACGAGTAGATTAGCAAAGGTAGTATAAATTCTAGAGTCTGGATGAAGGGCTATTTGATGGAATGCATTTTTTTTGCATCTAAACATGAAAAGATACGATGTTTCCCAATATTTGCAATAGTCAAATCTATATGTGGAGCTGGAAACCCTGTTACAATCACACGTTTGTTGATTTGACCGTCATTTATAACTAATCTCTTAGAACCGTCATTATTCGTAACCAAAAAGCATGGTGATATAAAGGGAGAACTCTCAACCTCAGTTACAATATCGCGTTCTATCAAAGAATCGATAAATGAGTCTAATTCTCGAAGCTTATGCTTTGGTATTTGATACGGTTGAGTTATACAAGGACTATTATCAATAAGCTGTACTTTATGTTGATATCCACGTATCTCCAGAAGTTCTTCATTAATTACATCTTTATAATCCTGTAAAAGAATGTTTACATAAGATATTAAGGAAGGAGAAAAGATATCATTAGTACTATGCACCGTACCTTGATCCATATTTGGTCCATCCTGATTTCTCCGTTCAAACTCATGCCAAACGGGATTTTCGACAGGAACACCACTTGGAACCGTTTCATAGACCTCTGCTGGACGTTGGGCTGTGGTATGACGGCTGCTATAACACGCTCCTAAGGATCTACTGGAACACGCAATAGACTGCTGGCCAACTTCTTTTGATACCACTGAAATGGCTGGTCTGGACTGTGGAGAGCCACCACAATCACATTCACCATGGAAGGTAGATGTTTCAGATGAAGAAGATTGAAACATCACGTCTCCCTCTCTTTGGACCTCCGCTCGACAATTCACAGGTACGTTGGTGTAACTCGCCCCTAAGTACTGGTCAGGATCATCTGCCAAAACCCCATCTCGATCTTCCGACGTTGATGGTTGAACCAAACTGGCCTGCGAAGTCCGCCTCATGTTGTTGGTCCCTAAGGATTTTCATCTGGATCGGTTCTTCTGTTGAGATGTAGTACTCATCGTAGTTCTTGGTACATTATGTATGCTGTTTTGGAAACCCTTGTCTTCATTAGGTTGCTTTAAGATAGACTGGACGACTTCCCTCTGGAACCGCCAGTGACGAGATCGCCCTCGCGGTGGTCTTCTCGCTCCATTTCTTCTCCTCACAGTGTCTTCGCCGTAGTCAGGTTGACTAACCTCGAAATGATTAGGCTGTCCACCATCACCAAATTTCGATCCATATACAGGCCTTGCCCCCTGCACTTCCCGCACACCACTGGCGCCTAACGGTGTGGAGTCCCCACAAGGAGACCTGCAATGAGAGTTCCAAGGCGACAGATCACTGGGAACAGGTGAGCTACTGTTCTAATCACTTAAATTAACCAGTTGTTTTAGTTTTTGGAAAAATAAAGTTTTATTGGGAATGTGCAAAGGCGCATGATTTTCATGCAGAAGGTTTAAGCCTAATAATATTTTAAGCTTGGGATTTTCAATCACACCAAACCAAGCCACGAACCGGGTTCCATGAACGAAAAACATTAACTGAATCATTTCACATATGTGAACCGATTCATTGTTCATTACCAGTACTCTATTATTCACAGTTTTAGAAGATGGCTTACACTTAGTACGTATTTTATCTAAAACTTTTCTCTCAACGATGTTCAAACTCGGTCCAGTATCAATAATAGCGGGAAAAATATCGTGACAAATAGAAATCGGCATCTGGAGCAAACACGTACTCTCCTCATCACGTGATCTACAGTACGTATTATCAGAGTCCCTTTTATTTTTATTTTTATGAGGACAAAAACGCCATATATGGGACGACAATCCACAAGACGTACAAGCGCGTTGCACATTCTGATACTTATTTCTCCCCATTAATATCTTATTACACAAGTTTTGTTTACCTAGGATCTGGTAATATTCACTATCATATTGATAATTAAGTTCGTAACATTCCGCAAATTCCATGAGCTCCGCCCATGTCAACGGTAACTTAGTTAAGAACATGGTATTTCTAATATCAGGTCTAACCAAATTCATTACTAATCGACAAAACTCGAGATCTTCCATCTCTTTACCTAAGATACGCAATACAGCATTCTTTTCAATAATGAACCCGACTAATGATTCATTCTCTGTCATTAAGCAAAAAAAAAAAAAAAAAAAATATCCTTATAAAACTCCAGACTAACAAGAGGTGTTACAAATTTCTCAAAAACCCTTTCTACGATATAATCTCAATCTGTAGTGGTTGAAAGTAGCCGTTGCATTTCTTCATATACTCTACCATTACACCTTTCTAATGAAGCTACCAAAATTACATCAACGGGCGCTATCTTTCTACTTATCATAATATCTAAACGTAGAAGAAATTCAAATAAAAGAAAATCATTATTTCCATTTACTACAGGCAATTCTTTAACTTGTTATCTCAAGGAATTAAATTTTTTTTTTCTGAAAAGAGCCGAGTGAAATTACATTTCATCGGTGGTCGTAACTAGTGATGGGTAAATTCCCGGGAAGATATTTTTCGGGAATATTCCCGGGAAGATTCCCAAAATGGGAATTTATCCGGGAATTTATGTTCAATCAGAAAGAAAATTGCATTCTATTACAATATTATGATTTCAAAGTTGAATAAATTTTTATATCACAGCATATTATTACTGTTGTCCACGGAGGATTCTTTAATATAATATTCTGAACGGTACCATGTTACTTTATTAACACTTTATTATATTTAGAAAGTATGCATAAATGTATATTTATTTACAATATGTTCTATTAATTAAATATGTGTGAAAAAATATATAATAAATTATATAGTAACAGTTTAAATTTATATGTAAGTGGATTTACTCAACTTGACTCTATTACTGATATTATAAACGCATTAAATTTATAAATGTTATAAAGTGATTAGATTGGGTAAATGCTAGAAGATACATGTCTCACCAATTTATCAACATTTTAGCATAAATTTTTATGTTCACAAAATTTGCAAGATACTTATTTATCTTTATATTTTAGCACGTAAAATTGCCATACACGACCTTTCATTCTACCTATTTCTCGAAATTCCATACGTTAATTCACATGTAAAGGAAGTCCGAGTCCTCTTCAGAAATTCGAGTCAGAGAGAGGAGACAGATCGACGTCTGTTACTAATGGTGTTTCACGGTTTATTAATAGTACTTCATCTCTATTTCTACATAATTCTCAATTACTTTACAAAATGGTTCCTTTTCATCATTTGTAAATTAGTACTTTGCTAATTTTGTCTGTTCTTTAGCACTGGGGGCCAGCTTTTGCACCTACTTTTTTGCGATATTCTATTCCGATGCGTTTGTTTTGTTTTCATACGTTAAATTACGTTACCAACATTAAATTCAGACAGCATTGGAGAGCGAGCGTTACCGAATGAAGGCGGGTTAAAGCACCGCATGGCACGTTGTTTTCTATCTTCGTTACCAACAATTCACTTTATTTTTTCACATAAATCACTTCGACTTATCTTTCCGTTTTGTATAAATCCCCTACTGCCTTAAAAGAAATATATGTTCGATACTTTCTTGACTACTTGAACATCACTATCAACTCATTTCTTCCGTAAATAATCTTACTTTTTGCTAGTTTTGGCCTCTAATACTAAACAATTACCCTACTTTTTAGTGCAAATGGAAATGGAACTTAAAAAAAATCATATTATTAGTTATATAAAGTACCGTCAATTAATTTTAAATTTTTTAACCTCCAAATTCTTTAAAACCTAGAAGTAAATCATAATATATTAAAATAAAGTAATTAGTCATATTGTTTTTATAATTTGGAAGATAAAGTAAAGAAATGGGAATAAATTCCTTCCCGGGAATTTATAGGCTAGGGAAAAAACCCGGGAATATTACCATTTTTAAATTCCTTCCCACCGGGAATATTCCCACTGCCCATCACTAGTCGTAACACACCAGCTAACGGATGACCTTGCGCCAGGTGCTGGGTAGTGGACTCAATCGAGCGTGAATTATCAAATTCTCGAATGACACCACCATCCAACTCACGTGACACGTCATCATTACGAACCTCCCGGGAGCCGCAGCCGGTGGCCTCCCGTGGCCCGTTACTGAAGCGTGACCAAAACTCGTCTACCTCGGAAAAATCAACCAAATCATTATTTTCCATTTTCGATGAGATAGATAATTTCTAATTAAATAACCAAGTATAGAAAGGTCACGTTCACGCCTTGGCATCTACGTCTTAAAAACGCAGTTGAACTTACAAACTTTAACTTTAATAGACACTTCCCATTAGATTCTACGTAATGCTTCACTTTCATTTTCTATAAACTCCCTTTTAATATAGACGTTCATTATTTTTACGGTTCCTTTTAACCTTATTTGCAACCGTATTATAACCAGCCTCTAAGTAATGGCAAGGCAGACAGTGGGAAAGGTAACTTAAATTTATGCTGTGTAACGGTACTGTGAGGTACCAACAGCTTAGTGGTTAGGTTTAATATGCCCAGCTGTAATATAGTTGCAGGAACCGGCTTACAAAGATAAATTCTCCTTTCGATAATTAACAATTTATTGTAACAAACAAACTGAATTCTACAACAAATAAATATGAAACAACTAACATTATATACAAAAATATCGAAAGGGATTAGTGAAATTCTTGCTGGATCAATTTTACCGTATATACGTTGCACATGAAGAATTTATTACGATATAAGTTTTAATTCTAGATTTTGAGGAGGTTATTCCAAAAGAACAATTTAACATTACCAAATTATTACTCTACTATGATTGATAGGCAATCAGTAATTAACCTTATGCTGAAATAATAATGTGAAATTTAAAGTACAAAATACTAAAGAAAAAAGGTAAAATAAATACTACTATAGAAATGAATTTCTACATACGGCAAACTGCTGATTCTCTATCGATCATTTACAAACCCAAAGGATTGTATAGTTTCCTACATTATACGTAAATCACCGCAACACTGTCCCAGCAAAAATTTGACTTCTTTACACTATGCAATTACCTTTCACACTGTATCGAGTTCTATGCTGCAATATTTAATGTTACTGTACATAGAAGGCAGCAAAAGATAGAGCATTAATTATAGGTACAAGCAAACCTGACATCTATCATGACTCAATGAACTACGAAGACAATGTTCCTCTTTATATCGAGATGAACCTTTTTTTTCTCATTTTTTGAACATCACTGTTACAACATACAATGGCGGTGTTATGTGGATTTATTGATATTGTGTGCGGGACCACGCATACCAAAAGTGCATTCGCGGTCTCATTTTTAAGCCCCGTACCCCGAGATCATATATACAAGCAACTTTCAAATGAGAAGGCACGAAACGTCGTAGAAACCAAACGTCGTATGATGAAATAGGAATATATCGCTTTGAAATAAAGTACTGCGACATCTAAGGAGAGAATGTAGTTCCCGGTCCTGGTTGTGCCCATGCGTGGCTGCCTTTCACATAATGCAGGAGGAATCAGGCAATTATGTGTTCCGTCCAAGTCGAACTGACGCGGCAGTGCGTGTGAGGAAATAATAGCCTTCACAATGAAACATTCGACGATTAAGGAGCAGCGAGGTATTATCTTATTTCTAACTGGGGAAAGGGTTTAATCGGTCGATATTCATCGCCGGATGGTGACTGTATACGGGACAGACTGTGTGTCCAACATGTCAGTGAGAAGGTGGAGTGATTCTGCTCTACGATTACGCTTGTCCACACGTCCCGCAGGTCACACGAAGTGTACTGAATAAGTTGAAGTGGGAGCAGCTTGAGCATCTGCCCTACAGTTTGGACATATCTCACAGCGACTTCCATCTCTTTGGCCTGCTAAAAAAGACATCTTAAAGGTAAGCGCTTGAACTCGGACGAGAACTGAAAGAACAGTGGAAGACTGGCTGCTATCACACCCACCGGATTTCTGGGAACAGGGAATCTTTCGGCTCATAATGCATTGGGGTAGTTGTGCTCAGGCGTCTGGTAATTAATTACTGTTGAACAGACTTCGATTATACCCACAGTGTAATCTTTCACCTTTCCATTTGAACACCCCTCGTATATCAGACTTAAATATAATAAAATCAATACATTCTTTGTATCGGGTCTAATTAGAGAGAACGATGAGAAGCAAAACTTGACTGCCATAATGGTTCTCTGTTGATAAGAACTGCTTCTTAACTGTTATATAATGATTGAACTTTTTTTAAATCGCCAATTTTTTAATTCGATAAATTTGTGTTTTTATATCACAAGCATACACACTATTAAGTAACCTACAGTGCTAATAATATTATCAAGCAAGCAGGTGGTAGCAACGATCCTGCAGACCCCTGGAGGAGGGTAAACCTCGAAACAGTTTTGCACACGGCTTGGGTGTTATTCCAGTGATGAGAAAACTTATTTAGGAAGGGGTCAAAAAATAACACTTTGGCGGGCCAATATTCAAAGAAAAAGAAGAATTAGGTGCCCTATACATTTTCTTTAAAACAATTGTTGTAGTACTAAGCCCTATGATTGAAAGACTATAAAGTGGAAGTGGTAAATGAAATTTGTACAACATTTCTACAAGTTTTTCACAATATTGATTAAAGTGGGATTCACGGATTTTCAGAAGTGAAGTTAAATTCTGTAGATCAGGACTCATATTGCGGACCTGATAGAATGCTTCAGACGGTGGTATCTATCCCGTGGGCTGTAGTTTGCCCATCACTGTTCTAGTCTACAAGTTGATAAGACAAAGTCGGTTCTGTCACCACTGTGCCAAGTTGCTGCATAATTAATATCAGCGCCAGACCTTAGTGATGCATTGGAAACTTTTGTTTACTTTTATAAGGTTTTGGCATGTCTGCACTCCTATTCTTTGAGGTCTTGGGACTCCTATTGCATAGAATGTTTTCTTCCTTTAACTGCAGTGACCATAACGACACGCGAAGCCTGGGGTCTACACCAATCACAGAAATGTAGTGCTTTACCTCTGATACATCGAAAGATTTCGGTATACGATTCGTGGAGCCGTCTTTCGAACGCACGCTTGAGGAAACGTCAAACACCAAAAGTTCACCAACAATATTGCCAAACTTTGAAGACGTGCTGAATGATTTGGTTTCACAAAAACACGTCCTAAATAAATCTAAAGATATTGTATCCTCGTGAGATATTCTCCATACAGCGCGGGAGACGACAGAGGCAAAATTTCATGCATAGGAGTTGTCAATCAACCCCCTCACGTTCTATAGGGTGGAAAATCAGTATATTTAGGTGAATTAGGCAATGTAGGCAGTGTTGAATGATATTACGAGGAGTGTTCGTTAATTCCTGTTATAAAAGATCTTCCGCTTTCCCCCATAGCCCCCTTTCACTATAGTGCACTTCTCTCAACAATGTTCTAGAGCAGTTGTTCTCAAAGTAGGGTCCACGACACGTAAAAATAGAAATGTAATAAAATGGAACTCACATCAGTTATGCAAGAATATGTTTTAATATTAAAAAACTGTAGCTGTTGGCGTACGAGTACAAAACAATAACTATTCATCATTTCTAGTGCTCAAGCATTTTATTGACTTTTCAGCTGAACAACTGCTGAAATGCATAAAACACTTGTAGGACACTTGAGAACATTAGCTGCAAGCTTTTGAGAATACTTCCCTGCTCCACAATCTGGTAAGGGTTGGATTGAAAATCCATTCACTAATGTAGAAATCCATGACATATAAATTATGAATCTCTCTAACACAGAACAAGAACAGCTATTGGAACTATCGTGCGATATTTCATGGAAAAGCGTTTTCAAAGAAAACGAGCTTTGTAGCTTTTGGTTGCGTGTGCGTTGTAAGAATGAAGAGTTGTCTAAAAAAGCATTGCAACATTTGATACGTTTCCCTAGGATAATCTTTAGATGATCTTTTGATGATCTTGAGAATAAATTACTTATTACATTATTTTTCTTGATCTTTTTCTTGTCAGTGATAATTTCAATCAGTATATTTTTTTAATACCATGTGATATTTCAGATAGTGTAACGGTTCTGAGTTCGGGTCGCTGTTCTGGTGGACATTTATTTGTAACCAATTTAGTTCGTGTCGACAATCCTGCGGCATAAAGATGAATCTTCAGCAAATAAACAAAAAGGTCTCCACAGTGGAATGCTGATGTTGGAGGACGCGTGTATAACTTACATGTACGCACAAGGTCTGCGGACCTGGGACTTCACTGGTTGGGGCTAGCCGTAAGAAAACGTCCTTCACCGGCTAATAGCTTGTGCCCCTTCACACACGATCGTATTTGGTTCCCGACGCAACGTGCGTGGTGGCTACGTACAGTATCGGAGTCATACTCCACGAGCATCAAAACTCAAGGTACGGGTTGCAATGATCAACTAAAAAGTGTTGGCAGTTCATTCCAAAAATCACTCAGTTAACTCACCTGCATGCACATACAAACAGAATACGGAAAACAATTTATCTTAATTTTAGTCAACTGCCTATAATGCACTAGACACGGCGATAACTTTGGCGTGAGAAAGTACAGATAACGAACTACGAAACAACGCAGTTGGTGCCACTTTGGTCACTGGAACATCTGGTCAGCCCGTATTTCTCTAATCTATTGTAATGTTTCCATAAGCGATTAAAGAAAGCACTTAATTCAGTTCCAAATAACTGCAGAATATATACTGTGCATATAATAAGTCAGGGAGAAACACTGAAATGGTTAGTCATTCGCTGAAATGTTCTCAGCAAAAGCAATGTTTAAATATATATATGAAAGAACGATGAAAGACTTCTTTGTCCAATTGTGTGGGAAAGAAGCAATTCCCACCGAAGAAAGAACTTATGTGCGTTGCAGAATAAAGTATAAATCGAAAATAAAGATCACTGTCTTTACGAAATATACAGAGTGTCCACAAAACTATTTCTATAACCTGGTAGCGGTTATAATAGCATTGCAATGGGGTCCGCAGATCACTTTCCAAATGAACAGGGGGTCCGCGTTATCGGAACGTTTCAGAACCACTGTTCTAGAGCATGAATACCAGTTTTTAAAAAATCCTTGACGGCTATGCTGGAAGCCATTCTTAGACAGCCTGCATAACATGCTTATCGTTGGCAAACTTTGTTCCTCGCGAGTGCTACTTAATCTTGGGAAACAGGTAAAAGTCACTTGGGGTAAGATCTGGAGAGTGGGGAGGGTGTTCAAGTATTTCATACCTGGCATCGGCAATAGCGGCGGAAGTAAGGTGATTTTGTGAGTAGAAGCATTGTCCTACAGCAGCAGCACTTTCATGTGTAGCATCCCTCGGGGTTTCCCCTTGATTGCCTGCCTAACTTTTGGAATCAGTTCTGAAAAATAGTCACTTGTAATTGTCTTTGGACCCTGGAGATAATCAATGAACAGAATGCCCTTACTATATCCCTTCCCAGAAAAAAACGTTTGCCATAATCTTGCCATCTGATTGCATTATCTTGAATTTCTTGAGGGGTGGACATCATGATGCCGCCTCTGCATGCTATGTTGATTGGACTCTGGACCGCAATGATGTACCCAGGTTCACACAGCCATAAGAATACATAGCCAAACCAATTTAACTCTCTCAAGTGTTCGGATTTTTGCGCACTCGTGTTATGTGCAAGGAATTTTAAAGTTTGCAAGAGAAGAAGAATCTTTGTTTTAATAGAACGTTACTTCAGTTTCCGTATTTCAAGATAACACATTAAGAGTCTAGTTTAAAATAGATTAACTGTGAAAAGAATATAAATATTTTCATTTTTCTTACACTTTTTCGTAGTTCGTAAGGTTTTAGTCAGGGCTGGATTAACCTATCTGGAGGCACGGGGCTAGAAAAAAAATGTGGCCACTTCTGACATCACCTAATAAATTTCTGTCAAAGTATAGTAGGAAAGTTATGGGAATATGTTGAATATTTTTGGACATATTTTATTTTATGATGATGATTATATCATCATGATTCTTTTTAGAAAGCCAGTTGAGATTTTGATCAGATTGGAGAGCACTATTCACCTGGAGGCCCTGGGCTATAGCCTCCCTAAGTCCCTCCCTTTATCCGGCCCTGGTTTTAGTGCATGTGCTTTCGTGTGCATTGCTTAAGCTGCTATCCCGATACTAGTACGTTCTCTGGTTTAAAATTAGAGCTGAAATATATCGTTTATTTAGGTTTATCCCAAAAGTTACCGAAATTCATGTTAATTATTTATTATCTGCCCTCATACTGTGATTTGTTATTATGATTTTTTTTACTCATGCGGTAGTGGGAAGTCTGTATTTGATGTTTTGATTGAACTATAGGATATAAATACACTTACCAACATGTCAATATTTGTTCTCATTTCATTCTTTCTCCTATGAATTTGTAAGATTATTACAACGAAATTGGCAAACAGTGGATATTCTTTCAGAAAATGGCTGACATTTTATTAAAAAGCTGGACTTTTACATGTGAATTTGAAAACATTTTACCTTGGATGTGTGGATGATGTTGAATCTGCATTGGTTCTTAAATCAGAATTGTAGTTGTCCCAGCCAGCATTTTTTGACCGAAGTAATGCATTATGTTGTTTCAATATGTATTTGTAAAATTCTTCATAATTCATGTGCATAGAACTACGTACATTTTAGTAGAATGACCGATCCCATACACTAAGCATTGATTAGACAAAACACTCTTTACTCGTTGCATTACCGTACTGCTAAAATCGCAAGTTGATAAAGTTCACTGGAAATTTCAATGCTATTGTTACTTTTGAAAAATGCCCATCACTACTCTTCAGCAAGAGTTAAATTTTCATTCTAGACTAAGAAACCATATAAGATAAGGGACACATAATGAGTTATTAGGACTAGGCTATATGCTATATGCCTATGCTTATATGTCTTTCGTCATTTATAGTTTCGTTTTTCATTTCTTATTTTCTGAAAGATCAAAGGGAGTTATACAGTACAAATTCAACCAAACTCATTGGTGTGAATTAAACTTGGAATGGTTGTAAATCTTGACAACGTTGTACTCATATGAAATAAATATGATGTGCAGACTTTTAGTTCCCGAGTTAGATGAGATCAAATTTGAAGTTTGGACTTCGACACATTTTCGAGAATCAATTTTAATAAAGAGTGGATTAAAAACCAACGAAGGACAGTTTTCTAACGCAACTGAGAAACATACTAATGTTTCAAGCAAAATATTGAACAAATATTAATATGATTAAATGTCAGACTACTCATAAATAATTGAAATGACGCCTTGACATTCAAAAAGCACAAAATGTCGGACATGCTTGGCAAACGTCGAAAGGATGGCAAGTCTATTTTCACTGAAATTACCTGTCAAGAAATATAAAAGTTCTATTTCGGTATCTTACCAATACTCTTCATTTACTAATATTGATATGATTCAAATGCCTGAAAGAGGTGGTTAACTACGTGTTTACTAACACGCTGAATCACAAGAACTATATCTCTAATTTAGATCCAATTCCAGATCTCGGATACAAATTCAAAAAACGATTTAGATTGTGATTCTGATCTGACCGCTTCCACCTCACAAGTTGGCAATTTTGTTATATAGTAGGCAAATGCACGTTCGGCGCAATACGCGGATTTGATTCCCGGCGGGAGCTGATGTGGTTCGATTGCCGCGTTAATCAGTAGGTCCACGTTTCATAAAGCCTCGCTCCTGAAAGGAACGCTCAACTGAAATCAACAACATTCCGGATGGAAACTGAAGGAGTTAGGACATAACGATAAGGCAGAAGTTCGTGTCAAATGATTCAGTGCTCAAAAGACATGTTAAAATCAGAACCAACCAAACAATCAAGTTGCAGAGGCACATGAGATTTCAATGTACACTCATGTCCAAAATTATTGTCGCATGTCTATAAATATGTTGTTCTAGGAATATAATTTGATAACGAATTCTTCCGGTATTTTGTATAATGTTAGTATGTGTATAATCGGTAAAGACATGTATGTAGCAAATTTCATGTCAAAAGAACAGTAAATATGAACAATAAAGCGAAAATAAAACTTTCTTGTCCATTTAGCAACATTGTCCATTTTCTTCTTGTCCATTTTGTCTTACTCATTCTAATTTTGGTATTTATAATTATTTTCCTTTGAATGGGGGCGCGGTGGCTCAGTGTTAGAGCGTTCACCTCCGGTGCTTGGGGTCCGTGGTTCGATCCCGGCTCGCGCCATGTGGACTTTGTGGTGGACAAACACTTTGCTCGTGGGTTCTCTCGGGGTTCTTCCGTTTCCACCATTTCATTCATTTCTCATAATCACCGTCTTCTTTAGCCTAACTAGCATAATCGTGGGACGAAAAAGTAAAGAGTTTATTTTTCATTTCTTTTCGTATGAAATTTACTACTAATATACATTTCCTGATTATACACATAGTACCACTATTAAAAGTACCCCGCAAAATCATTATCAAATTATATTCTTATGAAAAGAGAGTTATAGATATGCGACAATCATTTTGGACATGAGTGTACGTTCAGCTCGACAAAAGATTGCGTTAAACAACTTATTTTTTTAGGGCACGGGAGTGATAGTGTATACTGAGAAAAGCACTATGCTATCAAACGTTATATAAAATGCATGTTTTAGATAAATGTTAATCTAAAAAGTTAGTTTCAGAAATAGATTAAACATTTATGGATAAGATGTTTATCTCACAAGGAGACTTACGAAAGTGAAACTCACCGATTTGAATGAAACTTTGTAGAATTGTAAAATTTCGAAAAATAATCGACACGTATTTTTTTTTTAACTTAGGCTATGGTGCTGGTTTAAGAGTAGAAACAAATTTGAACGTTAGA
This sequence comes from Thermobia domestica, assembly GCF_964235325.1. NCBI lineage: Eukaryota > Metazoa > Arthropoda > Insecta > Zygentoma > Lepismatidae > Thermobia > Thermobia domestica. The sequence goes on along the minus strand of NC_137460.1, from coordinate 266,759,046 downwards.
GGTGATCTTGAAGCGTAGACAGTAAACAATTATTTAATGTAGAAAAAAAACATACTGCCAGGGGGGTTTCAGGACAGCTGATTCAAAATCTTACGTCAAAATTAGAAAATGCAAAATGGTGGATCCAATATGGTGATTACAATTTCAAAAGTCTTCTGGTTTGAAATGGTCTGCAGTTAGCCAAGAACAACTATAGTAGGCAGGAGTTACTGCGAGGAGGTTGCAGAACAATTTGAAACACCTTTTTCTACTTATTTTAACGAGACACTTGATTAAAGTGCATCTCTATACCCCTCACTATTCGGGGCGCTTGTTTATAATGAGTCTCCTCGCTTGTCAATATGTCCGAGTTTCATATATCCTCAGTTGTTACAATTATGAATTTATTGAAAAAACGTTTTACAGTAATGATATTCCGTAAAAAGATGTGTGATGAATAAACATAGTTTACACAACGCACACCTTATTACAGCAATAACTGCTCACAAATTACAAAATGATGCACAATCTTTGAAATAAAATGTTACGCGATTGTCAAACGTAGGAGGGTTTTACTACAAATAACCGCTTTCTTATCCCAGATACCTAATATTTACATATGTGGGAGAAGAAAACCTACTTATGAATCAATGACTGGATCTTAATTATATTTTTACGGAGATGTAAATTTATGTTATAGAGAAGGACAATGTCAGAAAAATGTCCCAAGAAGTTTTTCCAGGGACTAAAGAAAATACATCAAGATGCTAAATCCAGTTGTTCCTGCAGGAATGGTTTCTATTTTGAGATACTCTTTTGAGGTTTAACTCGGGACTCAAATATAATATAAATCACTTAAATACGCACCCCGACTAGTGAGAGGCGAGGGGACTCACTTTCAATAAGCATCTCTAATAGTGAGAAGCGAGGGGACTCACTTTAAATAAGCACTCCGAATAGTGAGAGGTGCAGAAACTCACTTTAATGAAACGTGCCGCTAAAATAAGTACAGAAAGGGGTTTCAAATCAGTTTGCAACCTTATCGCAATAACTCATGTCAACTATGATTGTTCTTGGCTAAAAACCAGAAGACTTTTGTAATTGTAATCAACATATTGGATCACCATTTTGAATTCTCTAATTTTGACGTCAAATTCTGAATCAGCTGTCCTAAAACCTCCCGGGAAGTATGTTTTCTTCTATATTAAATGATTGTTTTCTTTCTATGCTTCAAAACCTTCTCTAACGTTCAAAGGGTTACCGAGGGACTTTAAATCCGTACCAAAGCCGAAATTTAAAAAAAAAATGCGTGTCGATTCTTTTTCGATGTTGTACAAATATGCATAGTTTCATTCAAATCGGTGAGTTACACTTCTGTAAGTTTCCTTGTTAGAGACGCATTCAGTAATGTAATAATGATGGCCACAAGAATTATCTTACACAGTGACCAGGATTATTACAAGAATATTTTCTAATTCTAGAATTTACATATAAACTGTGGGAAAAAAAGTTGTCACAGTCATTTTCTAATGTGCAATTTTTGTAATGAGTGCTCGTTTCAATGTAATTATGTTGTTGCTTAAAGTGTCAAATGTGGAATACATGTAAATTCATATGATCAGTACGAGAGCCCGATCAAAAGTCCAGTTCATCTATTCAAAAGCAATTCCAAATGTCCCATATTGAACATCTAAGTACTTAGCAAGAAAATGCAAAAAATAGAAATGCGTTAAAATTTTCAGCATATCCTATTTATGTTTCTGTATTCACATTTTTCTTTCGAAACAATTCAGATCTTATGCTTTTCCTTTCTATCGACGAATGTGATATAAAAAGAGTCTCACTGTCGTGAGAATATTTCTACGTCATCGTCACCCAGAAGGTAAAGGAACTGTTTGAATGGCGGGAGAATTAATCGAAAAGGTGGATATATTCTTCTGAGCGTTTATTAACAAATGCAGCGAGCAGTTGTGGTCATAGCGAACCTCAAACTGCCTATCGAACAAGTTGTTTCGAGCGAGTAGTTTTTCTCTCGGTAGAACTTGTTTTAAATACCCACTTCTACTACGATAAAGCGAAAGGGAGACCAAACATACAGAGTGTCTCGCGGTTTAACGTGGTGGCCAGATTTAAGGAGTAGTGTAGGAAGTTAACTTGACGAATATCTGGTAATTTAAATATGAGCAACTATATAGTTTCTTTCCACATACTTTTAAATTCTTGTAGACTTATTTCCCAAAAACTGCGTGTACTTATCTACTTTGTGCTACTATTTTACACTGTAGATAACTGAAATATTGCAACACTGTAGAGGTCCTAATAGCACCTGCAATTCTGTAGAAGAATGTTAAAATTGTGTATGTGCGTTACATTAGATCATCCAGATATGTTATTGGTACCGGTACCATTTATATCTTGCAGGTGATGTTGGCACCAGGATCCAATAAATATAGTACGGCACCACACGTGTTTCCGAAGAAACTGCCAGAAATAGCGACATAAGTGTTTTCCCACCGCAAATATGAATACAATTAATGCATTTTGATCTCACTCTCCTTTTTGAATCTCTTCTAGTTTTTTATGCACATTTGGTTCCAAGAAGTCGGTCTCCCAACTCGGAGCTAACAAGCAGGCCCGTATCCAGGGGTCTAGGCCCCCCATAAATTTTGGCTGGTTCCCCTAAAATCTTCACGGTATGCTTGCAAATGAACTATAATATGGCAATATGGTTTGATCAGCCCCCCTAATTTCAGCCGGGTCCCCCTAAATTTTTGGGCTGGCTACGGGCCTGCAGTAGTAATGGCAGCACTTGAGGAAACTTTTGGCCTCTGGGTCCGTGCCTCAGGACCCATGGTCCCTGGCCGGGGTCAATGACCTAGGGGTACTTAGGACAACCCCATCTAAATTTTGGGAGGGGTACCATGGTCCACCCCTAAATTTTGGCAGGAGTACATAGAACCACCCCCCTTAAATTTTGGAAATTTGCCAAATCTAAAAATTTGGTATGGTAGCCTAGGACCACAGTATGTACCTCTATCAGTATTGGGGGTGTAAGTCGTTCCCTTTCATGGGTAAAAAATTGCCAAAAATTGAAATTTCGGAAATTTTGACCTAATATATCCCCTTTGATGAGGTGTTATTACCCTAGATGGTTATATGGGCGTATACAGGGGTCCATTAGCTTTCATAACATATGAGTATATTGATGCACCCCTTGAAAAATTTGGGAGGGATACCTTGGTCCACCACCTAAATTTTGGAAATTGACCAATTTAAACATTGGGTATTATAGTACAGGACCCAAATATGTATCATGATAAATTTGGGTGGTCCACCTTGTTCCCTTTTAGGGGTACAAAATTGCCAAAATATAAACGTAAGCAATACGTTGTACCACGTATTTGGTATTTAGGCCCAATTTATCCTCTTGGAGGAGGTCCTATTACCTTATATGATTATATGGTCATGTATAAGGGTCTATTTCCTATCATAAGACATAGGTACATTAATGCACCCCTTTAAATTTTTGGGAGGGGTATCATAGCCAATCTTTTAAATTTTGGAAATTTTCCAATTTAAGCATTCAGTATTATAGTACAGGACCTCAATATGTATCATGATAAATTTGGGTGGTCCACCTCGTTCCCTTCTAGGGGTACACAATTGCCAAAATATAAACGTAAGCAATATGTTGTACCACGTGTTTGGTTTCGACCTAATTTATCCCCTTGGATGAGGTCCTATTACCTTATATGGTTATAGGATTATGTATAGGGGTTTATTTCCTTTCATAAGACATAGGTATATTGGTGCACACCTTTAAAAATTTGGGAGTGGTACCTTGGCCCACCCCTTAAATTTTGGAAATTGCACAATTTAAACAATTGGTATTATAGTACTGGACCCTAACATGTACTATGATAAATTTGAGTGGTCCACCTCGTTCCCTTTTAGGGGTACAAATTGCCAAAATATAAACGTAAGCAATACGTTGTACCACGTGTTTGGTATTTTGGCCCAATTTATTCCGTTTGATGTAGTCTTATTACCTTATATGGTTATAGGGTTATGTAAAAGGGTTTATTTCCTATCATAAGACATTGGTACATTTGTGCACCCCTTTAAAAATTTGGGAGGGGTACCTTGGCCACCCCTTAAATTTTAGAAATTGCTCATTTTATATATTTGGTATTATAGTACTGGACCCTAACATGTATTACTATAAATTTGGGTGGTTCATCTCGTTCCCTTTCATGGGTACGAAATTGCCAAATTTTAGTACAACCACTTGTTTCGTTTTTGACCTAATTTATTCCCTTGGATGACATTCTATTACCTTATATGATTATATGGTCATGTATAGGGGTCTATTTCCTATCGTAAGACATAGGTACATTGATGCACCCCTTTAAATTTTTGGGAGGGGTATCATAGCCAATCTTTTAAATTTTGGAAATTTTCCAATTTAAGCATTCAGTATTATAGTACAGGACCTCAAATGTATCATGATAAATTTGGGTGGTCCACCTTGTTCCCTTTCATGGGTAAAAAAAATTGCCAAAATATAAAGCAATATGTTGTACCATGTGTTTGGTTTTTGGCCCAATTTCTCCCCTTTGATGAGGTTCTATTATCTTATATGGTCATGTATATGGGTTCAATTCCTATCATAAGACATGGGTACATTGATGCACGCTTTAAAAATTTGGGAGGGGTATCTTGGCTCATCCACTCGGTTTTAGAAATTGTCTAATATAAGCATTTGGTATCTTCAAACAGGTCTTCAATATGTATCACTATAAATTTGAATGGTCCACCTCGTTCCCTTTCATGAGTAAAGAACTACCAAAAATCAAATTTAGGAGGTTATTGACCCTTTGATAAGTATTTAACACGTTATATGGGTATGTACAGAGGTTTATTACCTTCATATGTTGATGTTCCCTTTTAAATTTGGGAATTATCAAATATCAATATTCGGTAGACGTTTTCTAGGACCCATTGTAGATGTTGTTGTTCCTCTTATGGCCAAATATTCAAAATGATAAGGTTATTGACCGGCTTTATTATTGAATAAGTACAGGATTTATTACTTTCTCATAAGACACAGGTGTATTTGTGTACCAATCATAAATTTTGGGAGGGGTACAATTCTTATTGTTGTATCAATAATTGGTAATTGTTCTTAAAATTGGATAGTATCTCATTCATTGGGTAAATCATTGTCAAATATGAGTATGATCACGTGATCAGTTATTGACCTATGATGGGATAAGGAGTCCAGGACATTGGTACATTTAACATTTGTAAGATAATTTGAGAATTGTCAAATAAAATTACGTCATTGGTTTTGATTATTCCCGCCAAATATAAACGTAAGCAACACGATGTACCACGTGATTGACCTTGATGAGGTAGTGTACAGGGGATTCATTTCCTTTGTTGTGGTACTTCTTAAGTTTGAGTACACACACTTGCAGAAAACAGTTGGTTCTACTCAGGTAAACAATTGACGGACATTATTGCCCTTATTGAACATATAATGATATGATTAATTCTAATACTTAGATATATCGACACAAGTATTCTTTAAATTTGGGAATTGTGATAAACAGAACGTTAACATAAGGCGCGAAATTAGAAACAATACTTTGAACTTTAGTCACAGCTCATAGTCTAAGATCATTTGTGGTGATTGATTTGCCCTTGAGGTTTAGAAATCTGATAGCTAACCTTATTGAATCTTATGATTCATAGTCTTAACGGAATACATGCTACAACACTGAAATTTAGTCACAAGGTGATGTAATCTGACACTGCCTAAGTTATTGTTGATGCAATTTGATTGGTTGATCACTATCTCTCGTGCAATCTGATTGGCTGATCACTATCTTTCGCGCAATCTGATTGGTTGGTTATTTTCAAATCTTTGCTGCATTCAGTTTTGTTTTGTTTAACATTTAAAAAGTATTTGAAATTTTTGTTTAAAACTTTGGTTTGACATTTTTTCGTTTGATATTTTTAGTTTGAAAACTTTTGTTTCGAAAGATTTATTTGAAATTTTTGTTTCAAAATTTTTGTCTGAAACTTTGGTTTGACATTTTTTCGTCTGATATTTTTAGTTTGAAAATTTTTGTTTGAAATTTTTGTTTCAAAATTTTTTGTTTGAAACTTTAGTTTGAATTTTTTTCGTTTGAAATTTTTAGTTTGAAAATTTTGTTTCGAAATTTTTGTTTGAAAATTTTTTGTTTGAAATTTTTGTTTCAAAGTTTGGTTTGACATTTTTAAAAGTTTGTGCACTCATTAGTAAAGAACCGGAACTGTTTAAAACAAAAACCTCTGGCAACATTGTTTATCATGGTGCAATAGTACACGTCAGAACATGATACACACTAGGTTATGTTTCATATAGATCTTTTTAACTTCGTGTACGACTTTGACCTTGAGGGAAACATTGCAGACTCAGTGCTAAGCATTGGCATTGAAACATATAAACATAATCTTATTGTTTAGTTGGCTGTATTTAGAGATGAATCAGACTTTAGGGTTGTTGGTTCGAATCTAGTTGTGTTCACTGTAACTCAGTGCCTGAGCGATAATTAGCGTGATTTTCCAGTGTTGCCAACACTATCAGAATGAATCGATTCATTTAATCGGAGCAGTTTCGTGACGAAAACTGATTTCTGTTTTGTACACAATTTTTTTTCTGAAACAGAACTTTGTTTGTACATAAAAATTTTTTGGAACAGTTTTTGTTTTGTACACACAAAAATTCTGAAACAGAATTTTGTTTCGAACACAAAAATTTTTCTGAAAATTTTGTTTCGTACACAAAAATTTTTCTGAATCAGTTTTTGTTTCGTACACATAAAATTATTTGAAACCAATTTTGTTTCGTACACAAAAATTTTCTGAAACAGAATTTTATTTGTACACAAAACAATTCTGAATCAGTTTTTGTTTCGTACACACAAAAAATTCTGAAACAATTTTATTTTTTACACATTTTTTTATTTCGTGACGTGTACTATTGCATCATGATAAACAGTGTTGCAAGATGTTTTTGTTCTAAACAGTTCTGATTCTTTACTAATGAGTGCATAAACAAAAAATGTCAAAACAAAATTTTCCAAACAAAAGTTTCAAACAAAAAAGTTTACAAAAAATTTCGAAAAAAAACGAAAAAATTTTGAAAAAAAAATTTGAAACAAAAAAAAATTGGAAACGAAAAATTTCAAACGAAAAAATACAAACAAAATTTTGAAAGGAAAAAATTTTTCAAACATTTTGAAAAAAAATCAAAAAAAAAATTTAAACGAAAAATTTCAAACAAAAATTTCGAGCAAAAAATTTTAAACAAAAAATTTTCAAAAATTTTGAAAAAAAAAATAAAAATTTCAAGCGAAAAATTTTCAAAGAAAAATTTCAAAGAAAAATTGTAACAAATGTCAAAAAATTTCAAACAAAATTCTGAAACAAAAAATTCAAACAAAAATTTGAAACAAGAATTTTCAAACAAAAAGTTTCAAACAAAAAATTTTCAAACTAAAATTTTACGTTTCACGGTTAACCGTCAAACTTTATCCGGTTTTTAACTATTCGATTAACACATAAACGGTTTTGATCATATTTATCAGTGAGTGCAAAATGTTGAACGAAACAAAGATTTTTAAATGTTAAACAAAACTTAAAACTGAATGCAGCAAAGATTTGAAAATCATCAGCCAATCAGATTGCGCGAAAGATAGTGGTCAACTTATCAGATTGCATGAAAGAAAGATAGTGATCAGCCAATCAAATTACATCGACAATAACTTTGCTAGTGTCAGATTACGTCACCTTGTGATTAAATTTCAAAGTGTTGTAGCATGTTTTTCCTTTCGTGTATGAGTCATAAGAATCAATAAGGTTAGCTATCAGATTTCTAAACCTCAAGGCCAAATCCATCACCACCAATGATCTTAGACTATGAGCTGTGACTAAAGTTCAATGTATTGTTTCAAATTTCGCGCCTTATGTTAAAATTATGTTTATCACAATTCCCAAATTTACAGAATATTTCTCTTGATATACCTAACTCTTAGAATTAATCATATCATTATAGTTCAATAAGGTCAATAATGTCCGTCAATTGTTTACCTGAGTAGAACCAACTGTTTTCTACAAGTGTGTACTCAAACTTAAGTACCACAACAAATGAAATGTATCCCTATACACTACATCATCAAGGTCAATCACGTGGTACATCGTATTGCTTACGTTTATATTTGGTCCATAGGCTGGAATAATCAAAACCAATGACTCAATTTCATTTGACAATTCTCAAATTATCCTACAAAGTTTAAATGTACCAATGTCCTCGACTCCTAATCCCATCATAGGTCAATAACTGATCACGTGATCATACTAATATTTCACAATGATTTACCCAAGGAATGAGATACTATCCAACTTTAAGAACAATTATCAATTATTGATATGACAATAAGAAATGTACCCCTCCCAAAATTTAAGATTGGTACACAAATACACCTGCGTCTTATGAAAAAATGTGCTAAATCCTTATCAAACCTGGTCAATAACCTCCGAAATTTAATTTTTGGTAGTTGTTTACCCCTAAAAGGGAACGAGGTGGACCACCCAAATTTATAGTAATATATATTAGGGTCCTACACTATTATACCAAATGTTAAAATTGAGTAATTTGTAAAATTTAAGGGGTGGGCCAAGGTACCCTACCCAAAATTTTTAAAGGGGTGCACAAATGTACCTATGTCTTATGATAGGGAATAAACCCCTATACATAACCATATAAGGTAATAGGACCTCCTCCAAGAGGATAAATTGGGCCAAAAGACCAAACACGTGGTACAACGTATTGCTTACGTTTATATTTTGGCAATTTTGTACCCCTAAAAGGAGACGAGGTGGACCACCCAAATTTATCATAATACATGTTAGGGTTCTATATTATTATACCAAATGTTTAAATTGGGCAATTTCTAAAATTTAAGGGGTGGGCCAAGGTACCCCTCTCAAATTTTATAAGGGGTGCATTAATATACCCATGTCTTATGAAAGGTAATGGACCCCTGTATACGTCCATATAACCATATAGGGTAATAACACCTCATCAAAGAAGATATAGTAGGTCCAAAACCCCCGAAATTTGAATTTTTGGCAATTTTTTACCCATAAAAGGGAACGACATGGACTCCCAATACTAATAGAGGTACATACTCTGGTCGTAGGCTACCATACCAAATTTTTAGATTTGGCAATTTCCAAAATTTAAGGGGGGTGGTCCTAGGTAACCTGCCAAAATTTAGGCGGTGGGCAAGGTGCCCCTGCCAAAATTTAGAGGGGATGGTCCTATGTACCCCTAGGTCATTGACCCCGGGCCATGGTCATTGACCTTTGACCTATGACGTCAGAAATATTTTTGCTGACTCGGCGCAAATACCTGCTAACAAGTACGCAAATACGTGTATAGGTGTGTGTGTGTGTGTGTGTGACAAACAAGACATGCTATATTGTTTAATCCTGTTGTTATTTTTTAATCTCCGCTGTACTATCTCACACAGCAATGAAATATTTTCAAAACGTTTTTAAAACGTGCCATCATTTTCCTTCAGAAAATGTATCCTACTTCCCTTAAGGAAATATATACCATACGTTGTTGAAAACATTTTCCAATTAATACTGAAAATATTCTCGTAACACACTCAAAAAAGTTTTAGAAATATTTTATACGCCGTTAGAGAAGTTTTCCAAAAAAATGTTTTCCGTACGATTTCCAAACATTACTGAAAATGTATTTGAAACATTTTATACAATGTTAACGGAATGGTTTTTAAAATGTTTCGCATGGAATATTTTAAAATTATTTACTATTAACACAGAAAATAATTTGTCAAGAATGAAGAAAATTGTTTTCTAGATATTTTTTAAATGTATTGCGTACATTAGTTGAAATATTTTCTGAAGATTTCCAAATCATTTTTAACAAAGATTAATGATCTGTAAAATAATAATTTTAAAATGTTTTCCATATATAACAAAAAAATATTTCCTGTATATCACAGAAAATATTTAGTGACTATTTCCTGTATATCACAGAAAATATTTAGAGAATATTTTCTGTATATAACAAAATATTTAGAGAATATTTTCTGTACATGACAGAAAATATTTTCTGTACATGATAGAAAATATTCAGAGAATTTAGGGCAGACATATCAAAAACATTTTCAAATTAATTTCCTTGATGTTCTGTAACAGTAGAAAATGTTAAGAAAATACTAAACTAGTTTCAGATATGAATTTGTGATAACAAAGAAAATATTTACGAATCATTTTTCAAATAGCAATATATGTTTTTGATTTGTTGTTGTATATAGTTTCAGAACTTACTTAAAATATTTTTCTAACATTTTCTTATTTTCAGAGAAAAATATTTTAAATTCTTTCTGAATATTTTCGTCATTACCACAATAACACCTACAGTTTGAAATACATTTCTTTCTTCAAAACTGAAGGAAATGCATATGAACAGTATTCCAATTCTTGTGAGTTAAAATATCTGGTTTTCATTTATACAAATTCATGGGGTGGTAGAAGTTTGTGTATGCTGGAACCGGTTTAGAATACACGGAAACTTCTAGCATCACATACATTTGTGGAAATAAATTCTAGTATTTTAACTTACAGGTTGAAGAAAGAAATGTATTTCAAAATGTACGTGTTAAAGTGGTAATGACGAAAAATATTCAGAATTTAAAATATTCCTCTGCGAAAACAAGGAAATGTTAGAAAAAATATTTTAAGTACGTTCTGAAACTACATACAATAATAAATCAAAAACATATCCATTGCTATTTGAAAAATGAATCGTAAATATTTTCTTTCTTAACACAAATTCATATCTTAAACTAGTTTAATATTTTCTTAAAAGTTTCTACTGCTACAAAACAATAAGAAAACTAATTTGAAAATATTTTTGAGTTGTCTACCTTATATTATCCGAATATTCTGTCATGTACCCGGGATCCCTTAATATTACAAGGCGAGAAGACAGGGAACACTGTACAGTATAAGTGGAGAAAAACTAAATCATTTTGGACAGAACACATTCTATATCTATGACAATATTCATTGAAAAATATGGAGGAACAATAACAACCGGAACAAATCACATGCATTTTGAGAAAAGTATTTATAATGGAACTCCTAAAAAATACATTAGTACAATTTTTTACAGAAGTATTAAAATATACGAAACTTACAAACACGTGTATATAATGAGCTTTTCTTTTAAGGAGTCATTATAAAACGTGATCATACCACCATGAAAACATTTTATTGCACCATGTCTCTCAACATAAGGACGACATGGACCACTCAGATGTTCTCAGGTGGGATGTCTTCATTGTTCTCTTCGTTGTGTTTTACACAACACTAAAATAGCTATTGTAGTGCGTAAAATAAATGACTGAGCACAAGAAAGACACCCCGGGTGTCAACATGTGAGTGGTTCATGTCGTTCTTGTGGCGGGTTCACCGGTGGTTAGATATATATATGATAAATGGAGAAAGTAACTGATTTTATATCATGTAAATATTTAATGTGATATACAGTCGATTATTCCCTTGAGTTATCGTATATAATAAGAGAAATTAAACCGTTTATTCTTAAAATTATCTAAATTCCAAAATCCTACATTACTTAGGTTGCGTAACAAATCGAAAGCCAAATAAAGAAACGAAGGTTTAAAAGACAATAGATAAAATAACTTCCTGTACATTTATTGAGAATAATTTCTTAATTTTACATCTAGTATGAATTTGTTGTACACAATACTGAAAACTACATACTTAATGTGAATACATAAACAAAAAATCTATAATAATTTAAGTCTAGTAATTGCATACCGTATATTAAAATAGTTTGAAATGTATATACACCTCATCAGTGTAATATTAACTTGTGTTATATAACATTTTTTAAAAGCACTTACTTTGTAAGAACAGTTCGAATACAGTTGCAGCTTATACCCATTTTGTCTTCTCCCCACATCCTAGCATTGTAGTTCAGAAGATGGCAGTACCAATCACCGAAAACCAAGCACCAGAATCATGCGTTTACTTACGTTTCCCTCTCCTTCAACACACACCCACAATATAAGCTAAACTATTTCTTGGAAAGTTCTCTGCTACCTTCTTCTAAGAATATATTTAACGATACGAAGTACGTATATTAACATTACTTTAGCATTTGAAGTGTGATTTATCTGCAATAAATTAAAATTAAGGACAATATTCATGCAAATTAGTTTAAATGGGTACCATATACATTACACTAAACGAATTATGCCAATAAAAAAAATCACAGTCAATAAGAATTAGATCTTCAGTCTAGATTTTTAAATTGCTACTATGTTAATGCTATGAATTTTGGGCTCCCCACAAAAAATGTCTCTATGCCAAACGTTTTTGGTCGAAGCTGTGAGCAAACCGCAGGCTAATGATCGGATGATGATGATAGCATGCAGGCTGATGATAGTTCAACACTTATAGGAAGACAATTCGAAGTACTAGGTGGGACAGAACACTCTTCTTTTTCCTGGGATTCATCCACACTTACGGTCAAATTTAGTACCGTCTATGTAGTATCTATGTGCGGTATACCTTGAAATCATCTCGGTTGATAGCCTCCACAGTGCACTCCTAAAATAAAGCAATTGTTTTAGAATTATAATTTGCAGCATGTGTGGCAAAATTTAAAAACGAAATACATCTCAGAATCAAGGCCAAGTCAAACGAAGCGATATATGGATATTTTTTTTATCTTACTACAGGGTATCCAAAACACTAAAACATTGTTTTCTATACTTTTGGAAGTTATACACTAAATATCTTAGTAGCTGGCAACCAAATTTGGAACGCTGAATAAGTTGTAGTGTAGATATACAATTGAAGCTATGATCCAAACATAAAATAATGATATTACAAATAAATAAAACTATCTTAGGATGAAAATGGAAGTTGTAGACGCATGAGTATTCCTGAGTGAAGGAAGGAAAGTACCAGCGTTATGGCACCTTCATCGTAATCGTAATTTTTATCTCTGATTACATCGGTTTAAGGAAACGAAGGAGTAGGGGGAGGTTCATTTTACCATTTCAGAGATCCATTTTGATCAAAAAAATAAAAAGCAGCCTGGAAAAACTTTTATACTTTATTTAATGAATGTGAACCACAAACATCATCAAATTGTTGCACTTTCATTGTTTTCAGTGTTGCCAACTGTGATATTAAAGTTAATGAAACTTCGGTAACTTCAAAAGGCTGTAGTTAATTAATGAAGCATTGGTGGAGAATGCTATTTGGTGTGTTTATTATCCATGTAAAGTTGAACCATTTGACAAAATTTCAGAATTTTAAATTACGGTGTTTTCGAAGAAATGGCAACTTTTAAAAATTTGACGATTTCTCGATTTTTTTTTTGCGACAAAACGGTTACACAAAAAAGCAATACAATTTTTTTTCGGAAAGCGAGTGGAAACAGAATCTTAAAATTCGAACCGGAATTGCTCGAAAAAAATCGCAAACTTCGACTTTTCAGATAAACTGACGTTCATTTGTTAACATATGTACAAAACAATACGCATGCGCCAACCATACTATAATAAAATATAGTTTATTTATATCTCTATGTACATACCACAATAAGAATTATAACTATCTGTCTCCATAGCTGAATAGGGCTGCGAAGTTGACCATTTTCCAAGTTTTCTAAAATTCATAAATTGTACTCCCCATCTTTGATGGCCCATTACTTGGTGGAATTTTTTTTCCGACAAAACAAAATATACGGGTCATTTAAAAACATGCCTAGTTGCTATAAAAAAAACAACAATATCTGACATGGTGATGGTACAATTGGGGGGGGCTGAGAGGATGGTACAGTTTTTTGGGCTGTTACAAATACAAAAAATCCCTAAAATAAAAAAATACTCTTTTCTTTATAATAGCATTATCTTATTCTAGATTCCTCGCTCTACTAAATGAGAATTCGTACTTATGAAAAATCAATAAAAACTGTATTCTATAACCATAGCCGCCCGCTGTAGGGAACAGTTGCTTTCCCCATAGATTTTCAAACTACATAACAAAATTTTAAATTTTCTTATTCACACACAATAGTTAGTGTAGTTAGCAGTGAATGTAAATAATTGTTCTTTACATTAAATATTATATGGTTCTAGGTATCTGTATTCGTGAATTTCCTCGTATGTCGGTCCTTTTGCCATCCCCCCTGGAAAATATCCTGTGGGAGTTACTATGTCTAAATTTCCCTTTAAAATTTGCTTATATACTACATATACATCTATATAGCAACTAGTTATTAAAGATGAATATATTTATGATTACAGCAACCAAAACGATTAAATTAATCGAGAGCCGTAATTAGTAGACACTACTTTACTCTGTTAGTGCATTGCATACATGACAATGACAACCAGCATATCTGAGAATGTTTCATACTGTGAAGAGATAAATTTACTTCGAAATATCCCATACTCCAGCTAACTTAATATTATATAAGAATTTCGATACTCGAAAAGAAAGATCAATTGAGACGTGCTAATTATCCTGAATAACCGAGTCCTGTAACCAAAAAGAGGGGTTAAAATAACTTACTGTCTACAACAGCTCAAGTGCCCGGCAATAATTAAGTGCAATGAGCAATTACAAAGAACAGACGGTTATGGTTACCGCAAAACCGTACAATTGTTATTCCTCTTGCTTAATGTAACCAGGTAAGTTGGTTAACACCTTTTGCTCTTTTCCTTGGTAACTAAAGTCCAGAAGGTATAACGTCATTGACTTCCCGCACTTGGACATGCTCGTCACTGAGGGTGTGGTAAAAGGATAGCCAATCACCAGCTACAATTCACCGCACTCAGCGAGCCATGAGTAACCGAGCTGGCAACTCCGCATAAACGTCACTACATCTTTTCGCGGGAAGCAAACTACGTTATACCTTCCGTATTATAGTAATCCAGGAAAAGGCAAAGTGTACTTTCACTGAAAAAAATGAAATATTTAAGTTTTACGTCCCACGAATATGCCGGTTAGGCTAAAGGAGACGGTGATTGAGAAATGAATGAAATGGTGGAATGAAGAAAGTGGGAGGAAACGGGAGAACCCCGAGAAAACCCACGCACACGTGTTTGTCCACCACAAAGTTCACTTGGCGGGAGCAGGATTTGAACCCGGGACCCCAAGCACCAGAGGTAAACTGTACTTTCACTGAGTACTGCTCGGTTACTATTTGGCTACACGATTTCTAGCGTAATTTTAACCGAAATTCGACTACTAGCGCTAAGTTTTCATTTAATTCTTACTCTGCACACGATAAAAAAAGTCATATGCACCCGTGGTGTGAGTTATTAGTTAAAATTTATTAGTAATCTGTTACAATTTTAGACAATGCCTTTCTTTTAAAAACAAGACAATACTGCATAAATTCTAAGGGGAGAAGTGACACCAGTGCTTATAGTGTAAATCTTCGTACATATACATATAAGCTCTAAGACAGCCTTTCCCAACCCGGAGTCCGCAAGCCAATCTGAGAAAGGCACACATATACACAGTGATGAGAAATACACCATTCACACGGTGGTGCGAGCTGGGTTCGAACCAGGGACCCCAAGCGCCGGAGATGAACGCTCTACCACTGAGCCACCGCGACCCCCGGATTAGACTTGATGTTGAGGCGGATCGTCACTTAAAAGTTTTTTTTTTTTTTTGATCCTGACATTTCCAAGTTAGTGGCTGAAAGATAACACAACTCATCACATTAATGAAGTTGTGTATCTCGGTGAGTCATACTCTTAGTGTCAGGTTAATTTGTTGAAGTTAACACATTTTAGATCCTTCAAGAAAAAAATACGTTTTTTTATACTGGACGGGTAGCCTATTGTGGTTTTGTGTTGTTTACGTACTGGATTTATTTGCAACATCTTGGTCAAGATATCCGGCCTGAGATTTGAAACCAAGGACCACCTGATTACGCGATTGGCATCAAACAACTCTAACATGATTATATCACTGCAAAGAAAAACAAACACACCCATACATGCACTAACATGGGAAAAAATATAAACAGTAACCGTATATTATTGCAAGGAGTCCTTCACATGCATTGTAGACTCTAAAGTAGGCCGCAGTGTGGAAAAGATTGGGAAAGGCTGCTCTACGATATCAAGGGTTGCGGTGGCTCAGTGATATACCGTTCACCTCTGGTGCGTAGGGTCCTAGTTTCGATCCCAGCTAACGCTATATGAACTTTGTGGTGAACAAACACTGTCTGCGAGGATTTTCTCGGGGTTTTCCTGTTTCCTCTCAGTCTTCATTTCACCCTTTCGGTCATTTCTCATCATCGTCTCCTTTAGCCTAGCCGGAATAATCATGGGACGAAAAATTTTCACGATATCAAATAAAGAATATATCAATTAAATAAATTTCCGGTATATCACATTACAATTGTTAGCATATGTAGGGAGCAAATTTTTACTTTGATTCGGACAGTGACTGCAACCAATTCACCTGACCCGGTTCCCGGAGCCGTTTAGGAATCACAGTGAAGTTGCTCCACCAGGTCGTGATGTAAGGTCATGGGGTATTATCATGGGGTAAAAGTGGAATAAAACGAGCCCTGGGGGACTTCTAACCCAATTTGCTCGCTAACACTCGCTCAGCTACGTTTCGTTGCGTAAGTAAATCACTTTTTTTTTTTATTAAATTTGTGTTTACAAAGTGGAGCACCAAAGGCATGAACAATTCCAACAAGTGACTGAGGCACAAAACATTTCCAGGAAGTGACTGAACCTATAAGAACCGATTGAAGTTACTGTCTGACTCAAAGTAAAATCTTGCCTAATGGGTATACTCGAACAGACGGTTCTAATAAATTTTGACATTTCTTGTAGCCTATTTTCAGGTTAGGTAAGCGTTCACTAAATGAGGAGCTCCATTAGTACTAGCAGATTGACTTACGGAGGGCTCATTATAAATACAATGTGAACGTATGTCATAAAAAGTACAGTTCATAAAACACGAACCAACTGATGCTATGTGGACACTAAAAACCACAAATGCTATCTAACCGAGTCAGGCAGGAGTGAAGCAGGGGCAAGCGTTAGCCAGGGGGTGAGTCCGTAGAGAGCAGAAGATACTGGAAGAGCACACTTACACATACAATACTTTCACTATCACTCAAAATTCATTTCAATATACTGTGCATTGACGGTAATTACTTATATACACACTCGCATCACTTCACGTGAAATGTTTCACATAGTAGTTTACCTTTAAATTTTCTATTTGCTAGAACCGTCTGCTCGAGTGAACTTTATGCGGCTCTTTGTGGCCTAACATTTTTGGTAAAAATTGGCTAATTTTGGTTAGGTCACGTTAGTTTAGCTTAATTTAAGGTCTAGTTTGGTATTTCGTAGTAACGTAAATTTGTACAAATTGAAAATTTATAGGTAAAATACGATGTGAAACTTTTTCTTGTGAAGTAATGACCGTGTAAATATAACCAATTACTGTCAGTGCACAGCATATTGCAATGAATGTTGGGTAACAGTGAAAGCATTGTATGTGTTAGTTAGTGTGCTCTTACACTATCTTCGTTTATGCGCATAACCCCCGTCGCTGACGCGCCTGCTCCCTACGGACGCACCCTCTTGTCGCTCGGGTTGCCGTGCTGCACTCCTGCCCTCACTCAGTTAGGTAGCATTCGTGCTTTTCAGTGGCCACACAAAAAACTGGTTCGTGTTTTATGCACCGTAGTTTTTATGCCCTACGTCCACACTGTACTAGTACTGACCTCTCCTGATGTCAATCTGCAAGTAGTAATGGAGTTCCTCATTTAGTGCATGCTGTTAATAAAAATACAAAGCTCTACCCTAACCGGAAATGGAAGAAATGTGTTAAAATTTCGTACAACCTATTCCTCGAGTAATGCCATTAATCTTCCCAAAAGACCAACTCTTCACTTTGTCCAACGTCACCTACTTTCAATTGTTTGCGTGTGGATGACAGTTTAATAGTAGCAGTAGAATATTTATTATCATTGAACAACATTATTATTATTATTATTTCGAAACACCTCAGCACTGCGTTTCTATTGTATGCAGCACTTCACAAATTTTTCACACATCTATACCCTTCTAAAGCACGAACTCATTTCTTTTGTAAACAATGTTTTTTTAACCTACTTATAACAGTACTGGGTTCGATCCAGGTACGTCCCACGTGGGGATAAACCATATGTTAGAGTATTGGGTTCGATTCTACTCACTCCCTATCGGGATAAGCCCTTTTATTACTGTAAGTAGTTCGTGTCCTACGGTCCCAAGGTGGGCTTATGCGTTTACTATGATCTGGGATTCGATTCTCCACCGTCAGCATGTCTTCTTTAGCATTTACTAGCGGATTGGATCGACTATCAAAACTGACAATATAGCCACAGGACTACACTACTCCAGAGTTCGGTCAAAACGTCTTGGGGAACCGGCACAAAAACAGATTCTAATTGTACTTCCAGCGCTACTGCAATTTAATAATGTACGAATTATTATGTTGCATTGGCGCTGTTTAATTGTGCTGAAAAGAAAATTGTGTTATATTATTTCTTAAAATTAACAAATAAAAATATGAACCATAATTATTACTTGAAAGGATACTCCGAATTCCACTATTTGCTTTAATTAACAACACTAAACTTCACGAACATATATTACATTATATTCAAGCACTTCAACTGGACAACTAATTATTGTAATGATATTTTAATATAGACCCATTTATTATTATGAACGCGGATGACGCGGACGACCCGAATTTATAGATTATGTTATGTCACATTGTTGTTTTTCACAATTCACTAACACTGTTCACTCGGAATAGCACTTGTAGGGAAATTATTTTGGTGATTACATGAGGGTGTCCTAAATGTTGCAGGTTGCTCTCCTTTCATCTTCCGGGCGATGTGCAGGTTGGTTTTGCCGTTTATCTACTCCATGTCGCTGAAATAACTTTTAGATTAACGTTTCTGGACGAACATTTTAAAGTTATTTATAATCTTCATTATCATGGTGTTAATTCAATGTTACGACGTTTAGATTTATGTTTTGCACTTGACTAAATTAAACATTATTTCGAATTGCTCTTTCATTCCAGTCGTTCGCACTAGTTTCTCGTGGTAGCTTCACCGGGTGTATTTGTCAGACTAAAGCACTCTTTCTCTCCGTCTCCTCGCGTTGCTAGGCAACAGCTCGCTTTACTACGCAGTTTGGTGATGTCAGAAGTTAAAAATAACTATGACAACTTATAGGTAGGAATTCTTAGAGACGAAGTTTGTCCATTGTGCTGAATTTTAGCTCCTTATATGGGAAAGCGAGAGGAACTCTACGATCTCCGTCGCAGACGAGACGCACATACATATATGCATATTCGTTTGTTGGCTGAGAGAAAAGTTCTTGAGAGCACTTTTATGCGAGGTTCATTTAAAAAGTTAAAAATTTTCTTCTTTAATAATCGATCAGCTAGACCATACAGTCACATACTTTTGGTTCCGAAAAGCCGATATTAACCAATTGTCAATAAAAATAATGGATCTTACCTTTGATGTCTTCTTTATTAACGTACTTAGGTTGGTCAGTTCTCTCCAGTCACAAACCTCAGTTCAAAAATATACTTGTATTTACATATATATAACACCACACAAACCTATACTTTGAAGTTCACCCCACCACCACTACGACATTCATTTGTTTTCAAAACTTGTTCTGAATTCAGTGATGACAGTTTTGTAACAGCAAAATTCCCGTCCGAAACCATAAATTTCCCGATTACATACAATATTTACCGCCAACTTCAGTAGATATAATTTACAATATCTATAGCAGGCCAAAATTTAAATAAATAAATAAATAAATAAAATAGAATGTACACCATTTTTACGAACGATATGGTGTTTTTTTGTGTTTTGCAAGGGATGTTATGTTCAGCAAAGCAACATTTAATTAAATTGTATTAGCCTTAACACGATTCTGGTGTTGCTTGCACACCGCTTGTTCCTTGACACAAAAATAAATAAATAATTATTTAAAATGTTTAAAAATGCAGCGATAAGTAGGGTATTTTCCAATAGTTTACATTAGCTTGATGTTTCAAGTCTTTTGTGTGTTTGTAATGTTCACTTTTACCCAGGGATAAAGTAGATCTCAGAAGGTAGGGGGACACATTACGTAAAGCCGTCTCCTGTACCTATCTTTTCATATTGTAATTTTTAGAAGCGTGTGATGCCACAGATATTTTCTGGAAGTGAGGAGACGACATCCACCTGCGTTCCCCCTCACTTTTAGCTCTGCTTTTACCCAAGGGTAAAAGTGGATCTGAAATGGTGGGGGGACGGTAGCGGCATGACGTCACGCCGTTCCCCCTGTCTATCTTTGCCCATTGTAACTTTTTAGGAATTGAGGGGACGCGGTATATATTTTTTCGAGGTGGGGGGACGGCGTCAAGCCGCATTCCCGCACTTTTATCCCTGCTTTTATCAAGAAAGCTCAATGTTGCAAGCTAGGTTGTTGTACGCCTAGAAAAGTTGAGAATGCAAGAATTTCCCGTTTTCAGCCTATTTAAAAAAATCTCCGCATTCCCGTCAGTGCTCAGAATTTTACGTTTTACGGGAAATTTCCCGCCAACTGGTATCACTAACTGAAGTTGAAACTGGTGCTGCAAACTACATGTAATAGAATTAAGTGTAAAAAACATCCACATGTATCTTAACATCGTCATTTTTGTTATCATTATTTAACATAACAAATGACGTTATATTTCTTTGCCTGATGTAATTTCATGACCAACATTTGACGTTGATATGACGTAAGTGTGCTACTAAGGCCGACTTCGATTCCTAGCGGGAGCCCATTTAGTTAGGATTCCACGTTAATCAGTAGGTTTCTTTAAGAAAATTTCCCTCGAGTGACAATTTTTTTTCTTATGAATTTTCCCTGGTTTTTGAGTGTCCAATGCCTATGACAGAAGTTATGTAGTAAGATTAATTTAGCTATATTAAAGGAACTACTTACCGCATTTGTTTTATTCATTTGCTTTTTGCATCTATTTTTTCGTGTATTCTTCACGCATTTTTTAAAAAATATACACCGAAATACACCAAGCCAACAAAATGAAATGAAATCTTTCGGATTAACGTCTCACGTTTATGCCTTTAGGCTGAGAGAGACGAGGATTAAAGCAAGTGAACGTTAATAGAAGAATTGGTGGAATGAGAAAGTAGAACAAACCAAGGGTACCCCGAGACAACCCACGGATACGATGTTGTTTACAACAAGCTTACTTGGCTGAGGATGTAAAAAGGGACCCCACGAACCAGAGATAGGCGGTCTACCACTGTGAAACCGTGACCCCCCCATTCAGCCAACAATGGTTGCAAATTATGATACTTTCAGCACACAAAATCTATATCTATTGTATTGGTTTACTTCTGAAGAACAAAGAAAAATTTAAACATTGGTATTTGAGAATTTTCCTGGATTTTTCACGTTTTATCGAAAATTTCCCTTTCTGTTAAATTTACCTATGAAATTTCCCTAGATTAGGGAAATTTCACTCAAACTACGAACACTGTAGGGATGCGCACGAGACAAGATTTGTGGCTGTCTCGTCTCGAAAATGTTCTGTAAAAGTGATGTCTCGACTCGAAAAACATATATTTTTCTATTGGAAGAGCCGTCTCGACTCGAATTTTGTCAGAAAATTCCTGTCTCGACTCGTCTCGTGCGCATCCCTAGAACATTCAATATTAACTCAACAATATATATATATTGTCAACTTTTTATTCTGTCGTGCCTATTAAGCAGGGATGTAATTGTTTAGTGACACAATACTAGTTGCTTCCATCTACTATCCAAAGTAGACAGGAATAAATTGCACTAATATCTCCACCAACCTACTTAGTAGGATTTGTATATCAACATGCGAAGGTGATTGATAAATTATAACTGAGACATTTAACTGTAATTAATCATTTAGTGTATTCTATATTTTAAGTAGAGTTTGGTGTCGGATGTTGTGATGTAGATTTAAGTAAAATGGCTAAATCACATTTAATAAACCTGTTGGTGAATCAGTCAATTCGAGAGTAACAGAGATGCATTATTACATACCTCGTTGTAAACTGGAGTCGAACTCCTGGACACGAATTTCGTCGTCGATGTCCCACACACAGTGGATGGATGTCCATTGGAAATGGTGGTGTTCTACAGATGGGTTTCCAATAGCTGCTCTACTGAGACTGATCCTTGGAGACTGATCCAAAAACGCCTCTCCTGCGACTGATCCCTATTCAGTCCGTCATAACCTTTTTATGTGAATTTTCATGATGACGAATTTTGTTGTTCTCTTACCAAATTCTGCAGCTCATACATCTCTGTGCTGAAACTGTGCTGAAATCGCAGTTTCTGCTTTTTCTCTCATTGACCAAATTCTTCAGACAGTTTACGTCTGCGATTTTCACAATTTTACCTAATTTTGATAATGTGTAATTGTGAACATAAATTTATACAGAGTTTACATTTTTCTTGTTGCTTCAGTATTTGTTTATATTCTTGTGACACTTGCAGACTCGTGTCTATTACTTCATGAAAAACAACAATCATAAGCAGTATGTAATCTGGTGTTATAATTTGTCTGTCTGCAACATAATTAATTTCTCAAAACAAGTTAAATTATAAACAATACTTACTTTTCCTTTTTGTAGCCAATTACTAAAATTGAATAAATTTTGATATTAAAATATTACTGAATTTTGGCGTACCGTGACCCGCCCCCACTTTAAACTAAGGCATCTCCGATGGCGACTAGATCTTTTGAAAAAGATCGGCTTTTGGAGAACTCCCTGTATACAAAAATTTCTAAATTATTAATTCATATAACAGATTACAGATATAATTTTAAAATTGAAAGCCAAAATTGTAATGTTTTAGTTTGAGCAAAAAAAAATGATGGTTGAAAATTCTCACGGTTTTTTTTAAAGTCCAATTAACCCTTTTCATTTTATGAAGCCAAATATGTTCGATAGCAGTACACTGCATTTGTCTGCCATCTACCGTTGTAACACAGAACTACTTGAAGTCTTTACTATCTTCAACATTTATCAAGTCGTGAATAATTGTTTCCATCCTAAGTCCTTTCTTAGGTAACTCATAACGACATATCCACATTTAAATTATACATTCACACACACGATAATATACTTTTACGCACTTTCACTATTATTCTATATTGATTTCATCAAACACACCAATACACCAACACTAAACTAGCATCATTGTTCCAACAAACTTGACCTAAATTGAGTTACTTAGTTGGCAACTCAATGTCAACTCTGTGTCAACGCTTTTATGTTAAACTGTTGATGTTTGCAAAAATTCATTTTTTCTTCTTCTCCTTCTCTCCTTTCCGCTCAACCTTGACCAATTCGTGCATCCGTTCTACGTGTGAGAACGTCCTTTTCAAACACATATCGTTCCACGTCAAATCATGTCCACTCAGTTTAATCTTAAGATTTACTGCACTAAGATTTATGCAATAATACAATCTCATTACTCAAAACCTGAATTCACCAATTCTCAATGTGATCATTTAAAAAAAAATAACTGTGCATTTTTAATTATGTGTTGTGCGATAATGTTACGTGTGTTACTTTGTTTTTTTTCATCCTACACCATTATATAAATCTCCTCTACTTGTTATTGGTAAGTAACCTAACTTCATTATTTTTCTATTACTTGCTATTATTTATTAAATCTATACTTTATTTATAATTCGACGAATTTCTTATTTTATCAAAAATGTTTTTATTACTATTATTATTTACGTGTCCCGTCACCTATTCATTTAGTTATTCCTATTATTAAGTTACTCATTTTATCACTATTCACTGTAAACAAAATATATTTATAGATTAGGGATTTGATCGATGCAGACTCGTATTTCCTCGAATCTGGGATTGGGCTTTTGAAGGGAAATTGCGGCCCTCCTCGCAATTTCATCTAGAAATACCATTTTGTATACAGCTACTTAACTTATTTATTTAACTTTTGGTGTTTTCCTAGAACACTTGTTGTTACTATTTATTTATTTAATTTTTCAAAAAATATTTAATTTAAATTTCCACTCTTCTTCATACTCCAAAATGTTTTATTACCTATTTATTTATTTAGTTCGACAAAATCGGGTATATCAATGAAATTGATAATCAATTTCACATATATCGTACTCTATAATTCTCAATTCTTGGTCATTAACTTCAACGTCTTTAGTCGCTGGCCTTGCAACATAAAAACTATTCAAGTTATCGTCACTTTCGGGTTTTAATTAATAATATAATAATAATTAATAATATAATATAATCATAATCTTAATAATAATATAATGTTAATAATACTAAATAATAATTAATTTGCCAAATGGCCTAAACTTTGAAACGGCATTTATGATCATTTCTATAAACATAATTCTTCAATCCGTCTCTGAATGTTCTGTAACACTTAAGGGTCATTCTGTAGACTGCATATAGCCAAGTCTTATTTTTCCCCTAAATTATTTCTTAGTAAGCTTACTTCATTTATTTATTATTTCTATTCTTATAGCTATAGCTCTCTATATATCGCTTACTTCTCATTATTACAACTAGTATATATTCTTGCTTACTTATTTATTTATTTAGCTAGCTTTCTTTTTCTTATTAACATTAATAAAATATAATCATAATATAATAATATAATAATCATCATTTTCCGTTATAATAAAATTCTTCAAAATTAATCATAATCTTGACTGTCACATCCGTAATTAAATATCTATTATTCTATTTCTCTATTAAATTTGCTATCTATATTATCTTATCTATTTTCTACTCTCTTTCTCTTTCCAGATCTTTCCATCTCTCCTCTTTCCTTCTCATTTTCTCATTCCTGAATTAAGTGTTCGTGATTAGTTTATTTTTCTACTTTTCCTATTCCTAGATCTTAACTATTCTAACTTAAAAGCTAGATAGAAAGCTTATTTCCTCTATTTCTATATTTCTTAAACATCTATTTTCTTACTATTTAAACTCTATCTTTTACTACTATGCCTAAATTCTAATAAAAAAAAAATCAAAATTTTGCTCTTTCTAGATACTTGGCTAAATAGGTCAGATTCACAACAAAAAAAATTTCACCGCTTTGCAGAACGACAAGTAGGTAACTCTTTCCTTATCTGTACCGCCTTAATGCCGCCGAAAACTTATGTGTTATTTATAAATAAAAATTTTCGTGAGAGGTCTGGTAAACGCCCAATTCAACATCACGAAAATGTGATTTCTTACCTACCTAGATTATTCTCTATCAAGATGTTTGCCTAATTATGTCAATATCTTTACTAAATTTTAATTAACTAATCACTAAACCTTAATTTCATCACTCATTTTTTCATTTCATTCTATCTTGCCCTTTTTTCTTCTTATTTATTATTATTTTTCTTTTTTTTCTAGATAGCTTCTTCCTCATTCTTCTTCATTATCCCATTATTTAGTCTTACTTAAAAATTTAAATTCTCCTTTATTTAATAACTTCTGTTTATTATGCCGTAAGACATATTACTTGTTAAATTAAATTACAATTTTTACTTCTTTTAAATTCATTTTTAGTGCTATAAATAATTACTAAACCTATTTAATTCTTACTAAAATACTAATATGAAAATCCTTAACCCTTTGACTTAACTTATCGTTATAACTATTCTTAATACTAATTAACCTATTATTTACAATTACTATGACTATCTTTATATATAATATTACTATACTAATTAAATACTACCTAATCCCTTACTATAAATATTAAAATTATAATTACTAAACTATATATACATCCTAATCATTTCCTAATAAATCGTCCATCTACATTTGTACTAAACTTAAAATCTACTTTTTCGCTTCTTATTCCTTTCTAAAAAGAAACTAGCAAATGCCGCTAAATCTAACAATCGATTCTCTCGAGATATTACAATTTTTGATCTCTTCTCTAAAGAACCAAAAGTTCCGACCAGATCTGCAATTTGAATTGCATTGGAACACTCGAAAGTGTTCCTGAACCGCTCCAACCATGTGTCGACCCTGGTCTGATCTACACATTCTCTGAAAATTGCGCTTATTTCATATGTCAGGTCATCTGATTTTAATGCAAAGAACGTTGCATTCTTCAAACTTAATGAAACTTCAACCACTCCTGACACTACTGCCAGAAAGTGTCTTCGGTACCCTAATTCCAAAACATTCTTCACATCAAAATTTTTCTGTTTAACCCTTTACTGTTTTTTGTTACCATATGGTTACAAAATAATCGAACTTGTCTAACGTGAACGCTAATTCAATATTCCGTTTTTGGTCATTGCACCTTTCCGCTTCGTACGCTGACTCGTTCTGACACCTTGAAGTGGGTTCGTGTAACGTTATGTGGGAAAGATGTGTTGTGTTTGTTAATAGAAGCCAGAATTCACAGAGGGTGAAGAGGAAATATTCCTGGTTGTTAGGTAAGTAACAGTAATTTTGTTTTGTTGACTGCTAGTTGTTTATAAAGCCTAATTGAAAGATTTTAAATTTAATTTTATCAATTATATCAATTTATGAGAACGTTTAGGGTTGTTAAACCTCGCGTAACCATATGGTTACATTGTTCAATGAGGGAATAAAATTATATTATTTATTGAACTGTATTCTTCGCGATTTTATGTACAAGTGTATTTACTGAATTGTTTATATTCATACATGAAAGAAATGCTTTATGTGTCTTTACTCTGTGAAATTTTCCATATTACAGTTTGGTTCATCAATTTGTTTCATTAAGGCGTGTTCATTTTCATTTTCGGCTTTCGTAAATCTAGTGAACTGTGATCAGGGGCGTTGTCAGTAAAGGTTTTGTTGGTATTACACCATTTCTAATAATACTTTTATATAGGATATCGTTAAATGTAAATGTGTTTTAGGTACAATTTGTGTACCCCTTTTTCTTTTACCCAGATCTATCCTGAACGCTGATCTATGAGAAATAAATTTATAGCTTACTGACTTATTATATTTTTTAGTTTGTTCATTTCAGAGTTCAGTTCATCGTCGCTCAAAATGGATGGGGATGGTATCTCGGTCAATGTGTTTTACGAAAAAGTCTTAAGGAGCAACAGCTGTTATATCCGATTCATCGCAGTTGCCTGACATTGATTCGTCCGAATCCGATGAAGACCTAAATTCCTCAAGATCAAGATTATGTACCTGACAGTGAGGTATGTTGAATCATTTAGCACCTATATATGTTTATGCATCTCGTAGAAGTATTCTGCTGTTGCAAATTTTCTTTGTGTTGCTGCTAAATTTTAGCATATTATATGCTTGATATTGAATATACATTTCAAAACTACTAGTAGAAAGAAAGTGGATAAAAACCTTTCCCTTTTTGTTTCCTACATTTCCACTATTCTCGTCCTTTGGCGTAATATCTATAACTTGCTACTGGTATTTTCAGTAAATTCTATGTAACATAATACAATTTTAAATCACGTTCTTTGAATCCAGATATTCACCAAACTCTATTTCATGTTTGAAGGTTTTACTTCATAAAAAAAAACATCGAAAAATATCTGATTTAGAATAATTTTACCTTTGTTTCTTTTTTTCAGAATAATAGCATTCCAAAAGGTCTTACATCTCTACCGGATGACATAACCGATTCTGATGCTGACTCTGAAGTTTCAAAGAAAAAATGCATGTTTAGTGCCTAGCCATTATCAAACGATAAAACAAACATATAGGAGCAGTGGATAAATCAAATATGCTAACTATAATTTATCGTACAATGAAAGCCAAACATTGGTACCTCAAAATCTTCGGCTACATCCTAGACTTGGCTGTAGTAAACAGCTGACTGATATGCAGGAGAGACCGTAAAATGGTTAGAGAATTACATATACGGTTGAAGGTATATCGTTCTGATATTACCTACGCACTTGCTACGTGTGGGAAACCAAAGAGAGGATGGTCCTCTGTAGAATCGACAATAGAACCGGAAGGAAAGACAGGTCAACCACTGAAAACTTCGCCCGAGTGATGATACTACAACAGATAATATACCCCACTGGCCTATCCATACGTCTAAAGGAAGGTGCCGGTTTAGAAATATGGTACTAGTCGAATTACGTGCATGAAATGTGATTCAAGGTTGTCTTTTACTGAAATAAAAACAAAACCTGCTTTCTGGTATTCTATTCGTAGAAACTAACTATACTGCTCTAAAAATTTTATTATGTGGTAAAGAAATATGTCCATAAGCACTACATTACAGTCCAAGAAAACATCCAATACCATAACCATTATTTGTAACTTATTTAGTCCAAATAAATACACTGTCATTTTTATACTAACTTGCACGCAAAAAAGTCACCATCATTTCTTGACAAGTGGCTGTAAGTTGTAATTATATGCCCCAGATATTTGATAACATGACTATTTAGGAGCTGTAACACAAAAGTATTGTTTATAATTGAACACGGTTTAAAATATATTCAGTATTTTGCAACTGGACTCTTATATCAATTTACTATCGTACTGCTCTAGTAGAAATGGTTTTTACATAACAAGCACACCATATTGACCAATGTTACCATATGGTTACAACTATGAATACAGGCATATTGTAAATGTAACCATATGGTAACAATTCATAACTCGAAGAGTTTTGGCGGGAAAATTTTCAAAATCAGTAGAGATGATATAGAGTGCCTATATATCATCCTGTAGAAGTTTGAGATTTTTTGCTCAACTGTAAGTCATAGTGAACAGTAAAGGGTTAAAATTAACCATAAACCACATTTGCTTTTTCCAAATTTGAATGTTATCTCTAAATATTTCTTCTGTGGCTGAACTATACGTCGGGCCATACTCCGTGAAACTCCGAAGTACCCCTAGATCTAGCTTCTAGTCTACTTGACGAAAACATTGTTGCCGGTTTGCCATCATCCTGCAACACCGGATAATGCTCTCTGTGATTATTAATTAACGATAACATCTTCTAACCTTGCTCTAATTCTTATACTCTATTGAAATGCTAATACGGGTGGGTGGTGTGGGTTAATCTATTTTCTTACGTAATCACCTGATTATTTAAACCTAACACATGTGTACGACAATTTAATATAATGGATTTAGCGCTTGACTTTAAAATTCTCTACAAATTAATTTTAGCGTGAGGAAAGGTTGTAACTTATCTGGAATCGAACCAGTATCTCCGCCATGTCAACTTTATATTGCGGATATAGCGGTTGACTTTTTGAGAGGTAATTTATTAACTAGAATTCTTTACGAATTACTATCATCGGGAATCGAACCCTAAGCATCTGCACCATGTCAACTTTTTATTGTGTCGTGCCTATTAAGCAGGGATGTAATTGTTTAGTGACACAATACTAGTTGCTTCCATCTACTATCCAAAGTAGACAGGAATAAATTACACTAATATCTCCACCAACCTACTTAGTAGGATTTGTATATCAACATGCGAAGGTGATTGATAAATTATAACTGAGACATTTAACTGTAATTTATCATTTATTGTATTCTATATTTTAAGTAGAGTTTGGTGTCGGATGTTGTGTTGTAGATTTAAGTAAAATGGCTAAATCACATTTTATAAACCTGTTGGTGAATCAGTCAATTCGAGAGTAACAGAGATGCATTATTACATACCTCGTTGTAAACTGGAGTCGAACTCCTGGACACGAATTTCGTCGTCGATGTCCCACACACAGTGGATGGATGTCCACTGGAAATGGTGGTGTTCTACAGATGGGTTTCCAATAGCTGCTCTACTGAGACTGATCCTTGGAGACTGATCCAAAAACGCCTCTCCTGCGACTGATCCCTATTCAGTCCGTCATAACCTTTTTATGTGAATTTTCATGATGACGAGTTTTGTTGTTCTCTTACCAAATTCTGCAGCTCATACATCTCTGTGCTGAAACTGTGCTGAAATCGCAGTTTCTGCTTTTTCTCTCATTGACCAAATTCTCCAGACAGTTTACGTCTGCGATTTTCACAATTTTACCTAATTTTGATAATGTGTAATTGTGAACACAAATTTATACAGAGTTTACATTTTTCTTGTTGCTTCAGTATTTGTTTATATTCTTGTGACACTTGCAGACTCGTGTCTATTACTTCATGAAAAACAACAATCATAAGCAGTATGTAATCTGGTGTTATAATCTGTCTGTCTGCAACATAATTAATTTCTCAAAACAAGTTAAATTATAAACAATACTTACTTTTCCTTTTTGTAGCCAATTACTAAAATTGAATGAATTTTGATATTAAAATATTACTGAATTTTGGCGTACCGTGACAATATCTATCTATCTATCTATCTATCTATCTATCTATCTATCTATCTATCTATCTATCTATCTATCTATCTATCTATCTATCTATCTATATATATATATATATATGTGTGTGTGTGTGTGTGCTTATGTGAATTTCCTCGCTTCTGTATGGTTAGCACATACGCCTTGAGCGCGGGAGACGATGGTGTGATTTCCGCTGGGAGCTCATGTAGTTGTTATCCCACATTAAACTGTAGATCCATGTCTCAAATAAGCACACATATATTGTATATATCTTTGGTGCACTTATTTTCTGAGCCGTCGAAAAATTCGGAACACAGTGTCCCGCAGACCGAAAAGTGAGTAGCATGGGTACAGAGAAAACTAGTCATGGAAATTTAAACTTTTCAGGCTATGTTAATCCTTACATATAATGAAACTAGCTTGGCCAAGTTACAATGGAAGAAATGCAATCACCTGCAATACCTTGATAGCAGAAAATATTCTCCAGGTATTATTATCCCCCTCTCCTGCAGAATGAAAGCCCTGACGAAAACGCAATATTATGTACATTTAACTACAACCTTAAAAAACTAACTAACTCTATAGCCTATGGAACCCGGAGGTTCAATGGCGCGTTCACAAAAGCTCTACACTGACTTCTATCCTTAGTCAGTTGGATCCAGTTTCTACTTTGTATTCCTATCTCTGCGAGATCCATCTTAATATTGTCCTCCCATCTGCGGCTAGGTCTTCCTAATGGTCGTTTTCCGAGTGGTCCTCAAGTCAAGACTTTGAAAACGTTTCAACTTTCTTCCATTCTAGCTACACGACCTGCCCACCTAAGCCTTCTAGACTTACGACCCTAACAATGTTGGGTAAACCGTATAAATTATGTAGTTCCTCGTTATGAAGTTTCCGCCATTCCCCATTCCCGTTCCTTTTGGGTCCAAATATTCGTCTCAGGATCTTGTTCTCAAATACTTTTAGTCTATGTTCTTCCCTCAGGGTAAGCGACCATGTTTCGCAACTATACAGAACAAAGGCAAGATTATCGTTTTATATGTTTTAAGCTTCAAATTCCTCGACAGAATTCACGAAGACAAGAGATTTTGAACCGAATAGTAACACGAATTCCCTGCTTTTAGTCCACATTTAATTTCTTCGTGAATATGATTTTAGTCTGTTAATATTGATCCTAAATATTTGAAAATATCCACTTTATCAAAAGTATTATTTAATATTTTAACGCCTCCACAATTTGCCGTATTACGGTCCCGACGCACTTCCGTGTATTTAGTTTTCTCTGCATTTACTTCTAAACCCATGTCCCTGTAAGCATTTAATAAGATCTCTGCATTTATTTTTACTGTTCTCCTATCATCCCCTATTAAATTTACATCATCAGCATATGCCATAACCTGGTGAATACCGTTCAACTCTAGGCCCTGGTTGCTATGTTTGATTTTCCTTATGGCTTATTCCAGCATAAAGTTAAATAATAATGGCGACAACGCATCTCCTTGTTTCAGGCCATTTTCGACGTGAAAGCTCGTGGACAAAAGTTTTCCTACCCGGACTTTACTTTGGGATTCACTTAAACATACCTTAATTAATCTAATTAGCTTTCTCGGTATTCCAAGTTCTGTAAGAACGTTGTATAATGTTTCTCCCCTAACTGAGTCGGAAGCCTTTCTAAAATCAATAAATAGTTGATGTAACGGGGTATTGTATTCCCACTTTCTTCCGAGTACTTGGCGAATGGTAAATATTTGGTCGATAGTTGATCGATTTCGTCTAAATCCGCACTGATAATCTCCAATAATTTCATCTGCGTATGGGGTCAATCTTGGTAATAGAATATTTGAAAGGATTTTATAGGATGTTGACAGAAGAGAAATGCCTCGATAATTATTACAGTCAGTTTTGTCGCCTTTCTTGCGAATTGGAACAATGTAACTACAACTTTACTTTGTGTAATATACCAAACAGTGGCGGTTAGAATCCAGTCTTTCTTTTTTTCAGAGATCCTTCCGAGCGTTCGCTTCCATCTCCCCCTCCCCCAAGAACTAAAATAAATAACAATTGCGATTACTTTTTATTTTTGCACAAGGGACGCAATTAAAGTCCCAGTTCAGCACCTTCACACTTAGATTTTACCCCTGGAAGAAATTTTCTGGAGGAAAACCTATTACCATTGTTTCTTGGTTTCTCATGTGATCTCACATACATAAACGAAGTATAAGAGTGTAGAACTTCATATGCCATAGTTAATGGAAATTTTCTCCTGAAATCAGGAATTCTTACACGGATAAAATTAAAGGATGGAACATGTTTAGAGGGCTTGCTCGTGACATCGAACTATAGTTCCCAACAAATGCGTTACAAATGAAGATGTCTGACTTGCCTCTATTTTCTGGTACTTACGTTTTATTTATTTTATGTTCCTCAAATTCATTGAGAAGCAAGTAAAGACTGTGCCTGTGTGCGTAGCAAAACATAAATGTACCAGATAATTATTTCTTCACTTCCTTGAAAAAAATACAAACTTAGTCCATCTCATATCTGCTAACAAAAGGAGGTAGCAGACCAAAGATAGCTGTTTATTATAGGTCGTTACCTAGCAGAGGATTCATTCAGTCAGAGGGGAAAGAAGAATAATTGGAAGTTTCTATATTCGTTCGAACTGCATTATACAATTATTTTAAGAACCATTTCCTTGCTATTTGTCTGCATCAGGAAGGAAACGCCATGAAAATCACTAGAATGTGCAGATTTACCCGAAGATCACTAGTTCAATAGCAAATCACTAAATCTATGACGAAATTACTAAATGTGGCATATATATTAGAGACATGCAAGAGCCGAAGTTTTCGCCCCAAGCTTAATCTGGCTCGAATGTAGCTAGGCCCGGCCCAGCCCTACCCAGGCCCGGGAAAATTTTGGAAATTTTTGGCCCAAGCCAGACCCGGAACAAACTAATAGTGGAGCCAACCCGCCCAAGTCCGGTCACTAGTGAGAACAATTAATTCTCTATATAGCAAAACTGGAGCCGCTGAGCAATACCAACTGTAAAAGTTGCATTGTTTTTAATACCTTTCAGTCTTCATTTTTTTTGCAATCATAATTTAACTAAAGTCAATAATTATTAAAGAACTGCAAATAATCGTCCGAGCCCGGCCCTACCTGAAGCGCGGGCCCGCCCAAGCCCGGCCTGGGCTAAGGAAACAGCATAGCTGGACTTCCCAAGCCCGACTCGTGCAATGCACACACACACACACACACACACACACACACACAAACATATGTGTATATATATATATATATATATATATATATATATATATATATATATATATATATATATATATATATATATATATATATATGTGTGTGTGTGTGTGTGTGTGTGTAATCTCCAAAATATTAAAAAAATATCCAACATAATATCTAAGGATATGGAATTTAAATTAGAAAAATGTTCCAGAAACATTTCCTGTAAAATTCATTTTAGGTACAACAAGGTATATTACTTTTATGTAACTGAAGCATATATTGTGAGAATAATGTGAAAGAATTTCTTTGATATATCAGAAAATATTATTATCTAAAAGCACAAACTATATTTCAAAAACGCGATGGTAAACAGTTTCTATTCATTATTAATATATGTTTTAAATGTTTAAATTAAACATTAGATAAAATATTCTGAAAATAATTCTAAAATAATGTATGAAAATATTTCATTATGTTACAGGAGAAGGTAATAAAAACATCTGCATACAAAATTAATAGGCGTTTTAAAAACATTTCTGGAAAATATTTCTAATATTACGAACGAATTTATTTTTAAAATACTCGAAACATTTGAAAATTGTATTTCATAAGTTTTCTCGTAACAATAGAAAAGATTGCAAATACTACATTGGGAAATATTTATAAAATATATGGAATACATTTCCAATTGTGTTTTCTATATCATGTATGTAAAACATTTTTAGTATTATTTCGAAAACATTTTCTCTCTCAACATTGAAAACATTACATTACATTCAACACAATATTTCTAGTACAATTTGTGGAAATTTTCCTTACATTATTTTTTCCATAAGTAGAAGCTTTGCTTTGTTATAATTAAGTATAAACTAATTATTTGCTGAGCAAAACTATATATTTTCATTAAAATTCAACATGTGTTACAGTTTTGCCAACTAACTCTTTGGCTTCATCAGACACTATGTGATACAATATAACTTTACAATCGTATATACAGTTTTCTAAACTGTAAAATGTTTTCTAGAACTTCATAAAATGTTTTCTAAACATTTCTTTAAAAAATATTTCCTGTAAATATTTGGGATATTTCTCAGATATAACGAGGAATATATTTTCTCCAGTAACGGAAGAGTATATTCTGAAAACAATGTAAAAATGTTTCTATAATATATCAGAAAATCTTGTTAACTAAAAACACTAAATATTTTCCAAAACATAAAACATTTTCTATTCATTTTTAGTGTGTTTAATTTTCCGTGTTTTGAAGTTTTATATTCAAAATTCGATAAAATATTCTGGAAATAATATTAAAATATTGTACGAAAATATTTTATTTAAGTTATAAGAGAAGAACACCAAAATACTTTTATAAAAATTATGTAAACCTTTTAAAAACATTTCTGAAAAATATTTCTAATACCACGAAAGAGTTAAGGGAACTGGAGGAGGTGTTTCTTCTCTAGTGCAACAAAAATAAGCGAACGAAAGAATTTATTTTTAAAACATCCTAAATATTTTTAAAATATATATTCAATATGTTTTCTCGTCAAAAAAAGAAAATACTGCAAATAACGTATTAGAAAACATTTTTTAAATATATGGAATATATTTCGTTTCATTGTTTTCCGTATCATATATGGAAAACAGTTTTAGTATCATTTCGAAAACATTTTCCTTCTCAATAGTGAAAACATATTACATTTCATCCAAAACAACATTTCTAAAATGTTTTGTGAATATTTTCTTGGATTTACTTTCCGGCTAGCATTCTCAAAATGTTCTCTCGATAATTTCTAAAATGTTTTGCAAACATTTTTGGGAAAATATTTTCGGGAAATATTCGGAATACATTTGGGAAACCAGCATGGAAATCTCCAGAGAATGAAAACCTTTTGGAAACCAAGGAAAATATTTTCTTTTGATTGAGGAAATATTCCTTGCTGTGTGGGATGTTGCTATAGTCCTTTTTTCATATCAAAAAAGTACTCGTAAAAGAGAACGAAAACAACTCTTATGTTATAATTGTGGAAAAACACTACCAGCAGTGTCATGATCGTTCTGCTATGTTCATAGTCTTGCTGTTGGGTGTAATTCGAACTGTAATGTTTCTGCGCATGGGTGGTTCTGTGGTGTTCATAGGCGTAAAAGGCTACTCGTTGCGCGCAGTCTGCTCCGGAGGAACCGGAACAGGTACTGGAACTTGAGTCGGAATAGGGGTCAGAAAATGAATCGGAACCGGAAGTGAAACAGGAACCGAAACAGTTTGCGCATGCACAGTAGGTCAGAAAACTCCCCCATGTGCCATCACCCTACTTATGTGCTTCATAGTATATTAATTAGAATATTTTCAGGAAATGGTGCACAAAATGGTTGAAGATAAAACTAAACATAGCACCTTCTGTTTAGAAATAGTTTAATAATGGACGCTGCATCTAGACGATTTTTACGATTCATTTTAATTATTCATTTAAAGTAAGATACAGCGCGTGCCAGCCATTTTACCCTCGGAAATACGAGAAAGATAAAAATAAACACTATAGTATGAATAAGCCATAATAAATCAATAGTTCATCAATTTTAAGTCACGAGCCCCAGTTCGTTGCGTTTTCACTTTCCACTTCTATCAATCTTGATTCTTCCATTTTCTGACAGTCCTTCCATATTTGTGTCCCAGCACTTTCATTTCATTCTAATCTACTAAGAGTCCCGTGTCTGTCATATGTTTGTAAATAGCATTAGTATGACTCGTGAAGCCAAGTTGTTAGTTGGAGTAACGTTACACGTTTTTGGCTTTTAAATAAAGCGTATTTGCTTTGTTGAGATATTTTATTTCATCCCGAACATATTGATGTCTGAAGGTCTGACTTATATTTTACACTGGTATTCCTTAATATACACACATATATAAATCCCAATACTAAATATCAGTCAAACCTTTACAAATGAATGTAAGAGAACGCTAGAAACTAAAGTACTTAATAGTATCATTCAACTTGGGATAAATTTTGTAATGGAAAAATTAAAGGTGTAATGCATTTTGACAATACATTTTAATTAAGAATTACGCAAAACATGAATATCACGGGAACGATCCCACAACGTTTACACACAAAAATGCAGTATTATAAAGTGAAGCACTAAGCGAAACGCTCATTCTTTAATAGTGTATCTTGACTAAGTTAATGTTTATGAATTATGAAGAAAGAACAAGAAGTTTTCTTTCCTAATGTGATGTTCACTATCATTTTTTAAAGTTTTGTTTGTAATTATATAGAAGAGTGTTGTTCCTAATACTAATATTATACTAAATATAGACCGAGAATTTGTTCCAGAAGTTTTACAACTATAATTTAGATCAATATAAAACATATCGTATAAAGAGGATGAATTTAGAGTCAAGGTTTGTAGAGAACTCTTTTGGGAAGTTTGTCGTAGAAACGTTGTTAGTAATTCTTCACTATTAACAACATAGTGCTAAATAGCATACATGTGAAATATAAAAAGTTGTATTTGATCTGTTGCAATGTCCCTTTGTTTGAAGATAATCTAAATAATTATTATTTTCCTTACCAACCACCACTAAACTTATGCACTCCTCACTTGTCACTTTATTCTAACACAATGAGCTGCATAATTTGCCATATAGATCCATGAATCCTCGTCTGTGTCATCACAATATTCCAAATACACTGACTTTAATACACATTTTAGATCACAGGTGTCACAAGGCTGACTATCAGAAGTTTAATCCTGAAAATCGTCACTACTGGGTATTCTTTATGCATGTTTATTTTTGTTTGTAACTAGTTGCACATGTGTTTTACATTTTTGCAAAGTTTTGAACAGCAAATCGGAGTTTTCGAAATGTTCTTAATATTTTTGATTTCGGTTCTGTGTCAGGGGGCCAGCCTAACCCTAATCCAACGTATCCTAAAATAACTTAATAAACAAAATAATAAAAAAGATGTTATACGGGAGAAGTGACAGGAGTGGGACAGTTTTTAAGAAATATTTTTTTGCACACGTATCAAGAATAAAAGAAAGACGATGTTAACTTTATTTGATGGTCTGATACTTTGAGTTTATAGAGGGTGGGTCAAAATAAGTGTTACAAGCTATTGTCTCGCGAACTATATCTCAAATAAGAAAAATATTATTAGTAAATATTCAATACAGAGGGTCCTAAAAACGACTCAAACATGAGGTCCTCCCGCCCCTCAATTTTGGAGGGAGGGGCATTTACGTGAAATGTTCAAATGAGAACATAGCTCGAGTAATATGTCGTTCGAAAGGGCTTGGAAAATTGAACAATTTTCGTAGGAAACAACTTTTGATATGAGGAAACGTTTTCAAGATGGCCCCCAAGAAGGGTCCTGAATCAGCTAGAATTTCCAGTACTTTAAATCAGAAAAGGCTGAGTAGAAAACGGTGAAACAAAAAATGAAAAAGGAAAAAAGCTATAAGCAACGTTGAATGGTATTGTTGCGGTGTCCCCAGGGCCCCCATAATGTGGCCTGGGACCAGCTTGAAAATTTATAATGGGAATATAGGTTGGGTGATACCTTGTTTTATAGATCGTGAAAGCCAAAGAGTTTAGTAGAAAATTTGTTTTGATTTTTGGCAAGCCATTTTCAAAATGGAAACCGAAAATGGTTCCTCATTCAGATACAAAACGCAGTGTTCAAATTTAATGTTACACGCCAATATCCAACGAACTGTGTACCAAATAACAAGATTGTTAAGCCTCAATGTACAATACAAACGGCATAAAAAATGTGTTAAACATGAGGATTCCACGTCCCCATTTTGGAGGAAGAGGTGTACGTGTAATTTTAAAATGCAACATAGGACGAGTGATACCTTCTTTGGTAGATCGTGAAACACCAAACAGCTTATTACAAAATTAGACCTTGTGTTTGATTCCTTTTTAGGCCTGTGTGTATTGTATATTGACTCTTAACATATTTCTTATTTGATGCATACTTTGCTGGATATTGACTTTGTAACATTCGTTTTGAATGCAACTCTTTGTATCTGAATGGGGAACCATTTTCAGCGGCCATTTTCAAATAGGCTTGCCCGAAAACAACAACTCGATCTATACTCCCATTTGAAATTTTCAAGTTGGTCCCGGGTTCACATGATGGGAGCAATGGGGACACCGCAACAATACCACTCCACGTTGACTATGGCTTTTTCCTTTTTCATTCTTTGTTTCTACTCAGATGTTTCAGACTTATAAGTTATAACAATATGGATAGACATGAACTTTTAAATCAATCCTCGTATTTCGCAACGCCGATTTTTAGAAGTAAAACGCAACCAGCTACTATTTGGAGGAGAAAGATGCACAGATATTTTGTCACCCAAAAGGTGCCTCATTTTTCCAGACATCTCTGCTTCCTCCCGTCAACCCAAATTAGGCGAGGAATTTTGCTACATTTATGCTCGACGCCCACGCAGTATAAACTCATGGAGTGATGACGGATTTTACGTAATAATTTAATTTTTGTACATAATCATTAATTTTATGTTTTATTAGGATTAACAGTGTTTTTAATGTGGTTTCAATTCACCAATGGATCATCCATTATATAGCATCAGTGAAACTGTGAAGTGAAAATTAAGTGTTTTCTATGAACTATATTTTAGTTTGGTGATGTATTCTCTCGCCATTAAATAGGTAACGAACTGACGACAAAAAAGAGGCATGAGGAGAGCATCGACGCAGAGACACACAGAGAGAGATGCTCAAACAGGAATAAAACCAACACGCAGTGAAATTTTATTTTCATGAAAAGCAAAATCTACCAGAGATAAAAACTGAAAAGTTCGAAGAAAGTTATTTTTATAAATTTTGTGATGTCAAGATATTAATATTTTGATGTGCTACTACTAGTGACGGGTAAATTCCCGGGAAGATATTTTTCGGGAATATTCCCGGGAAGATTCCCAAAATGGGAATTTATCCGGGAATTTATTCAATTAAAAAGAAAATTGAATTATATTGCTATATTATGATTTCAAAGTTAAATTAATTTTTATATCACAGCATATTATTACAGTTGTCCACAGAGGTTTCTTTAAAATCTATATATTCTGAACGGTACTATGTTACTTTATTAACACTTTATTATATTTATAGAGTACGTTTAACTGTTTATGTATTTACAATATGTTCTATCAATTAAATATGTGTGAAAAAAATATATAGTAAATTATATAGTAACAATTTAAATTTATATGTAAATGGATTAGCTCAACTTGACTCTATTACTGATATTATAAACACATTAAATTTATAAATGTTATAAACCACTTAGATTGGGTAAATGCTAGAAGATACATGTCTCACAAATTTATCAACATTTGCGCATACATATTTATTTTCACAAAATTTGCAAGATACTTACTTATCTTTATATTTTAGCACGTAACATTGCCATACAAGACCTTTCATTCTACCTATTTCTCGAAATTCCATACGTTAATTCACATGTAAAAGAAGTCCGAGTACCAATCTGACCAGAATTTTCACTTGCGAAAACGGGACGCATAAGAATCAGCTGTGGAGGGGGAAGTATCTGACTTCCAGATTGCATTTTGGGACTCAGCAGTTTTCTCAATTTACTAAATACACAAGTAAGAGTAATAACACACCGTTTCTAATTTTACGTGTACCACACAACAAATAATGGTTCCCGATTGCACGTTCTACCCAACAATTCTTTTAACTAGTTGAACACTCAGAATTCCCACTCAATTCCCACTTGAACCACGAACACTCAATTCCCATTTGAAAGTTCAGAAGTTCTGGACACGGTTGAACCTTGGCAACGAGTGTTGGTACGAAAGAGAGTCGAATTTGCATTGATGATTTATATTTTGAATAATAATTACTGGACACCTAGGTCATTTTTACTGAAAAACGGGACATTTAGGCGTCCCGTTTGAGAATCAGAAAAAACGGGACAACGGTTGAAAAAAAGGTCTGTCCCGGCTAAAACGGGACGTCTGGTCACCTTGCCGAGTACCTCTTCAGAAATTCGAGTCAGAGAGAGGAGACAAGCCGACGTCTATTACTAATGGTGGTTCAGGGTTTATTAATAGTACATCATCTCTATTTCCACATAATTCTGAATTACCTTACAAAATGGTTCCTTTTCATCACTTGTAAATTAGTACTTTGCTAATATTGGCTGTTCTTTAGCATTGGGTCCAGCTTCTGCACCTACTTTTTTGCGATATTCTATTCCGATGCGGTTGTTTTATGGTTTCATACGTTAAATTACGATACCAACATTAAATTCAGACGGCATTGCAGAGCGATCGTTAGCGAATGAAGGCGGTTAGAGCTCACATGGCACGTTGTTTTCTGTCTTCGTTACCAAAAATTCACTTTCTTTTCTCACACAAATCACTTCCACTTACCTTTCCGTTTTGTATAGATCTCCTACTGCCCTAAAAAAAAATGTGTTCGATACTTTCTTGACTACTTGAACATCGCTATCAACTCATTTCTTCCGTAAATCATCCTAATTTTTGCTAGTTTTGGCGCCCCAATACTAAACAATTACCTTACATTTTGGTGCAAATGGAAATGGAACTTAAAAAATCATATTATTAGTTATATAAAATACCGTCAAATAATTTTAAATTTTTTAACCTCCAAATTCTTTAAAACCTAGAAGCAAATCATAATGTATTAAATTAAAGTAATTAGTCATATGGTTCTTATAATTTGGAACATAAAGTAAAGAAATGGAAATAAATTCCTTCCCGGGAATTTATATGCCAGGGGAAAAAACCCGGGAATATTCCCATTTTTAAATTCCTTCCCACCGGGAATATTCCCACTGCGCATCACTAGCTACTACGATCTTACAATTGAAGATTTTGAATAACTTTTCTTATTAGAGCGATGGGAATGCAGTGCTGCGCTGATCTTCATAGTTTTGGAAGAACTAACCACAATTGTTCGGTGACGAATATCGTGCGCGTTAACGGTGTTGTCCCGTAATCGCGTCATTAATGTGCCAATTCGGTTTTAAGTGAAATGTAATCAATAATTTGAAAA
The DNA here is from genome assembly GCF_964235325.1 of Thermobia domestica. NCBI lineage: Eukaryota > Metazoa > Arthropoda > Insecta > Zygentoma > Lepismatidae > Thermobia > Thermobia domestica. The sequence continues at coordinate 266,717,201 of NC_137460.1, read as the reverse complement.
TATTAATGAGTTGTTTTAAAGCCATATGTGATTTGTGTAGTGAAAGTGAATATTAATACAAAGTTTACCTACAAATTCTCATTATTTTCTTGAAAATAAGAATATGATAATAATATTGTATGTTTGATAATTTTGTGCTTTCTTCTTATCGGCTGATAGATGTCAACCTAAATTGATATTTAATTTGATCCAAGATTTGAGTAAGGTATAGTATCTCCGAAGTGGATCAAACCAAACATTTATTTTGTATTTCGCTGCTCATCTGGTGTTGAACTAGCATATGGATCCCATTTTGTGTATTTTATTACAGGTTTTGATGATGTTGTTCACAGCATGACACGGAAGTGATGGTGGGCACACGGCAAATGCCTTGTTTATTATAACGCCCGGATCCTGAGACCGTGGGAGAGAATTTTTGTTGTCTTGCCAGTATTTCACTTCGTAAATTTTTTATCCATAAAACTGAATAATATCTTGAAGTGGTTTCCACATTTGAAAGGTCCAAGGTTCGAACCCATACTTTTATGTCTGGCTTTCCCAATCTGGGATACACAGGATTCCAACCCAATACTATTATAAAATTGGCTTACCCGAACAAAAACGTATACGGATCCAATTGGAATATTTGTTCCGATCTCCCAATACTCTTATAAAGTACTGGAAATTTTATCTGACATGAGACCATTTTGGGGGGGCCATCTTTGAAACGTTGACCCATACCAAATATTGTTTCCTACAAAAATTGTTAAATTTTCCAAGCTCTTTCGAACGAGGTATCACTCGACCTATGTTCCCATTAGAACATTTCACGTTCATTACCTTCCCACAAAATGGGGGAAACTCCTGCTTGACTCATTTCTTAGGCCCCTCCGTATTGTACATTGACTCCTAATATTTTTCTTGATGTATAGTTCGCGAGATATTTCTTGTAACACTTATTTAAGTACATAAATAAACTATAGTTATTTTATATATAAACTAACTGCGTTTTAAGTTGAAGTATTCTGAAAATAATGAATTATTTTAGGCAATACCCGAATAGTCTCATTCTTGTCGACCCTAGAGAGGAGTGGGACACAATAAAATGATATTCAGAAATAAAACAAAGTGGCGAGAAATGCAGTATATTATATTGCTATACTGAAAGTGATAAAACAACATTGTGTACTACGCTATCATCCTACTAAATATATCAGTTTGAGAATAAGAATAATAGTTCTGCCAAAAAGGTAAGCAGGAATCTTACCACTTTCCTGTGTGAGAAGAGTTTCGCTTTTTTTATCATTAAATCCAAAAATAAAACTAAAGCCGAAAATTAGAATTGAAAAGAAAATAAAATACGCCAACAAAGCAATGCACACGTTATCGTAGTGAAGTTCAATTCTTCTGGAACAGTTTACAGCGAATATGAAAATAACTTGAATTACAAGACGACAGAACAATCGCTATTCTAGAGGTTACTGTTTAATGGATGTTATATGCAGAGAAGTTAAGGCAAAACGAATACAAAGACTGCATACGTGCTGTTACCTTACCCATGACAGGAGAAGGTAATTTCAAAACTATATTTGGAAGCTCAACCGAACTAGTATCTTGCTGTTTACTAGAAACAAATTTAGAACATCGGACTTTGTAACGCATAACTTTTACTTCGCATCCACTGCTCTAAACATTTTAGACAATTTCTACATTATACACTACACACTTTTTGACGTAAAATTTAAGAAGTATAATATTACAGTTTTCAACCTTGACATTTGTGTTTTCCCATCCTATTTCGTTCATTGGTAGGCCAACTACTAAAGGATATATCAACACACTGTTCTCGAAAGAAAATACTGTCTTCGATTAAGGACTCTGTATAAATCTTCCTATTACTTGTTGTAAATGAATTCTAATACCAACATCTCTTTCGCCTTTGCTTTGCAAAGCCTTCTTCTTTGGTTTCATCTTTTGTGCAGTTGCTGTTAGTATTCATGTTCGACCACTACTCTTTTTCCCACGATTGTTTTTTTTAAGAAGGGTAGGCAGCCTTCGGATAAGGACGGATATTCTGAGTGGTTACTAACGCAGCGGAAGATATTGCTGCAGAATATAACAGATGTAGTATCTTGGATAGCTGTAGTAAGGGAGCCTTGAGGCAGAATCTCTTATGAACCATGGTGCATACCCTCAGATATGCCAGCAACATTCTGCCTGGTAAGTTTGTCTATATTTTTTGCTGGTGAAACGGTGCGTTTCTGTTCAACGAGGGATTTGGACGGTCATTTACTAAAGATATCAGGAATTAGTCTTCTGTAAAAGAAGCACTGTTAAAAGGGTATATGAAAGTCTTTTTAAATCCCGATATGATATTCTATTGTGTCATAGCACAGGGGTATACCCGTCCTATAAACTCATTATTTTAATAAGGAGAAATAGTTTTTCCTGGATTATTTGCCAGCCAGTCATTGCACACCCGATTGTAATGGGTCTTAAGAGGTCTATAAGCGAAACTTCCACCAGTTGCAGTTTGTGACTGCAATGCGGGGGGAAAATGTTCATAACGCCATTTTGGTAAGATGTTTACGGGGATTTCGTGGTGATCGAGGAGCAATATGATTGGATTTTCTTTCGAATATTTTGAAATTTGGTTAATGTGTTCTAAACAAACACCAAATATCTCAGCAATCATCCATCCAGTGATCCTCTCTAATATCAAGCTTTGAGGTGGTATTTTCTTCAGGAGGAAGTTCTTGTACCCTACTCTCGAATATAGAAAACTGGAGAAATGCTATTTCTAACTGCATTGAAGGTACATAGCACTGTCACTTGTTCAGCACGTTCAGTTCAAGTTACCTGCCGACTTGTTTCTGTCCTCGTTAAGCTATCACTCGTGGTATTCTGTGTACAGTACTAAATCCAGTTTGATCACAGTTAAAGGTACACTTCAGAGTGAACTTACATTTCTCATATGCTAACTTCAAATTGTTCAAAAAGTCGTTCACGTTCTGTTTATTGAAGCTGGTACTTCTTGATAAACTTTTGATTCCAGAGATCGCAGTAATAACTGAGGGGGATGCTCCATAAACCATTAAGCCAGTCGTATCCCGCACTTTTGTGCACAGTTTAAGATTCCAGCATATTCTTCTTCAAGGCGTTTGCATATGCGTAAGCCAAAGTTCGTACCTACTTCGTTCTAAGCCCATAGTTCGTCTTACCTGCGCTAAGGAGAGTTTCCCACAAAAAAGATTTCCTTGAAATATTACAGCATCTCTATTTGAGTCCTCCTTGTACTTTTTAATATGTCTAGCAAAGGCTGATTTCGATATGTTCTGTTCTCTTGCTAACTCTCGTATACTCTTCTCTTTCTCTCTTACTATCTCTAAGGCTTGCAGAATATCACTGTTTGCTGTTTGTATGTAGTCTAGGTTTATCTTCTTCCACTTGCGTGGCATTTTTCTGAAACACAAATGTAAAAAAGTACTAAATAAATATAGCGTTAGCCAAGCAGGACACAGGTATTGTAATAAAGGTACCCTTGTGAGTAGAAAGGAGTGGGACAGTGTCCCAATGCTCCTCAATTCATCATGCAAATGAAATCTTTGAGTTTTACGTCCAACGATTATGCCGGTTAGGCTAAAGGAGACGGTGACTATGAGAGATGAGTGAAATGGTGAATGAAGAAAGTGGGAGAAAACGGGAAAACCCCGAGAAAACCCACGAGCACGGTGTTTGTCCACCACAAAGTTCACTTGGCGGGGGCCGGGATCGAACTCGGGACCCCAAGCACCAGAGGTGAACGCTCTACCACTGAGCCACCGCACTCCCCTCATTTCATCATGCCATAATCATCCCAGTATACCCAGTTTTACTACTGTCACTATAAAACCACGAACTCTGGTATTAGAATCATACAAAAATGTTCTAAATATACTTTCAATCTACTCTATCTAACGATCTACTCTTATAATTAATCCTCTACTACCTCTTCGTATTGTCAAATATTTTTATAATATAAATCTCACATGATAGTTATCAGCGATGAAGGAAAATTTATCTTTACTTCTAAAAACTTGTGCACGTTCAGAACCTGGTAGCGATGCTTTTTAAGTGTTGCCACCACATCTGCTAGCAACCACTATGGCCTAACACAAATCACAATAAAGATATATCACTGTCCCACATCTCCAACTGTCCCAAACCTCACACTTTTCCTCTATGTTTGTGTTTGCTCCTGATACAGAATTTTATTTAAAAAAATCATTATCTGAAAATGCCAATGGGGTACATATTAGGCGAATGTTTACTTTCGGTCTCACACCGACTTCAGTATTTTGATAAAGGTATAAAACAAAGAACTCTACGTTACTTCAAGACATAAGGTACCTATAAAACACCATTTAGAAATAACATTATAAGTGAAATTATATTGTAAAGGTATGGCGCATGTTTGTTTTAGATAACCACCCGCTTGAGGTTTTTGCCCTCCATCGGGGAAAGAGAAGTCAAAGTTACTTTGAGAAAGGAGTTAGACATGGTATAAGGGATTCTCAACATTTAGTAATAACTTTATGTTATAAATAACGTAAGCAAATAGACATTACGGTCTTTACAATCGTAATCATAATGACGGTGGAGAAAGGAAATTGTACAACGAATTATAGACATCATGATTAAAGTATTTGGATTTACATTTCATTTTATTGCGTTGATGAGTAAAATATCTACGAGATGAGGTTCATTTGGACGAGACAAATAGGATATTGTATTATGACGGGCAGGGCCGCCCACTGGGGGGATGTATGGCGCAAGCTGCGCCATTGAGAAAAATTTTGGGGGGGATTTTACTCTACTTTCGAACTAGCAATTTTACTGTCGGAATAGCATTAAAACACGATTTTGAGAAGCTAATTTTCAAAAATTTTCCGGGGTGAATCCCCGTACCCCCTGCTTCGATACTCGATGAATGAAGTACCGCGCAAGTAGCCGTATGAAAGGAAAGGTTGGTTCGTTTTAAGAGAGAAGGGCCGCCCACAGGAGGGATGAATGGCGCAAGTTGTGCCATCAAGAAAAAAATTGGGGGGAATAAAAAAATTGGGGAAGAATTTTACTCTAATGTCGAATAAGTAATTTTGCTGTAGTCAGAATAACATTGGAACACGATGCGATTTTTTTTTTAAATCTCGAGAATGAATCCCCCTACCCCCTGCTTAGAAACTCTATGAATGAAGTACCGCGGAAGTTGCTATATTAAAGGATGGCGCCAAGTTCTGGTGAACAACAGTTACAAACACTTAAGGAATCACTTTCAAATTTAGATTTGAAACTTGCCTATATTGTCTGTTGAAAATTATAAAGTAGTTTGACATAATTGTGAGCTAGTGGTAACCATACAGACAACAGCCAAGTTTCAAATCTAAATTTGAAGTGAGCCAGTGAGTGTTTGTAACTGTTGTCCACCAGAACTTGGCGCCTATTTTTGTGATTTCAATTCTTTTAAAAAGAATTAAAGGCCACTCGTAGTCGGCTCTTTTACAGGAATGTTTTTTGTTGGATATCACTTCTTTTTGTAGGCTAATTTCGAGGATAACATTTTCTTTTGGTATCAAACTCAATAACTTGTAACTTGCGTCTTAGTTTTCATGTAAGGGAATTATATCAATATTTTATAAAGAAAAAATAATAATACTAATTGTAAAAAAAGAATACCTGTGCCATGCACAGTGTGTAGAAGTTTTTATACCCTTCAATATCCTTATAGAACATATTTAGTATTGTACACTACCAAGACTACTAATAAAAGTAATGCCATTTTTATAATTATTACTGCCCCTACTACTACTACAAGCATTCTATAATACTACTACAGGAAATAAAAACAACAATTACTAGTACTATAAAAACTACTGCTACACTGGGCAATTGTTTTTAGAGGACTTGAGTTTTGAGGAGGGAAGAGATTATTAGTTTTGGGGGGGAGTGCGCCATGAGCTTTGGGGGGGATGGGCACCCCTGATGACGGGTATAGGCTATTCTTTTCTCTTGGGGACTGCTTCAAGCATTATTCAAACGGAATGGGAAGCTCTTTTAGTGACAAAGGAATTATTGTGTAGAATATGTATGATATGGTGTTGAGGGTGACAGAGAAGAAACTTTCACATGAGCGGAAGATCTTGATGATTCGGTGGTAAGGAATACTGATACATTGCAAAGAGGAGGAAGAGATAGAATGACTGATGCTGTGAACGATATAAAAATAGATATGGGCGTTGATGGAATCGAAGATGAGTGGATGATGAGGATTGAGCGCTACGGAAGTATTTGCGGCAAAGTTCTTCTACATGGAATCAAATGTACGGAAAAGTAACGCGAGCATAGAGCTTTGGAGCAGAGCTCGGGAGTTTGATGTGGTATGGAATTCTGAGTGTGTGATGTTCGAGAACCTTAAGTTTTTGATCAAAGGGGGTAGCTGCCCAGTCCTAACGGTATGGTCGTAACTAAGCACAGGTCGAAGGAAGACTATATAAGTGTTTAAGAGTAGCTTTGCAGAAATACTCCAGGTTATGCCACTAATTCGTTTTAATAGAGTCGATTGTATGCCTTTGTGTTGATGTCCTGGACATAAGTCTCCAATCTGAGGTATCTATCTATGGTGAGTCTTAAGTATTAACGGTTTTGGAGATTCTAAGATGGTTATCGTTAACAGTGATGGAAGTAACTGGAATTACTGTGAAATGTGGAGCGTTCCATAGGAGGCAGAAATACTGCAGTTTGGGTTTTAGCAGCATTGGATTTCAGTAGCCGTTTATTGCACCACAGAACAAAGCTGTGTATTGTTGGTTGTAAGGCATTGTTTACTTAGTGTATAATACGGCAAATTGCAAGAAAAGCTGTATCATAAGCTTATGGAAATAACTGAACATTTTGTGGAGGAAGAGGCAAGTCAACAACATAAAGTAGATATAATAAGGGTCAGGGGCGGATCCAGAGGGGGGAAACTTTCGCCCCGATCGCCCCCCCACAAGAGGAAACTTTCTTATTTTATATATAAATAAACCCATCCATAACAAGTTTGGAGCTCTTAAAAGTAGCAGTATTACCGCCGACCGCCCCCCCAGAAGTCCGTCCTGGATCCGCCCCTGATAAGGGTGATAGTAAAGAGCCATAGATACGCCTGAGTGCATAAATATAGTTTGATATAACTGTTGATTAATGTATTCGTAAGTACGGTGGCCAAACAAGAAATTGTAAATAAAACGGATATATGTGATAAAAAGGCGAAACTAGCAGTTTTTAAAGCAAACCCTAACGCTACAACTCATTAAATGTCTTCTCTAAATCAAAGAGTACCAGACAGGATGGCTTGGTGGTATTATACTGCTTACGGTTGCAGTTGAGGAGACGCAGAAGCTGATCGTTGATGCTAATTTGTGGGCGGGAGTCTGCTTGATGGTGTAGTAAAGATGGTAATGAGAAAGATGAGCATGAAGTCATTTGACGATATTTTTTCCTTGGATTTTGGTGAAGATTCTGTTGAGCTGTATCAGACGGTGTTCTTGATTTTAAGGAACAAGAGAAATGTGGATGATTTCTAATGAGCTGGTACATAATTTTTCCGTGGAATAAATATGACCAAGAAAATTGTGCAGTATTGTTAGATTGTTTTGCATGTCGATACACGTTTTTGATTCCAGGGGCATTATAAAGTTTATAATAGGTGACTTTAGTGATTTGCGGGGTAGAAATGGAGGCAGTGAGTGCTTTGTGAGTATATATTTTGTGCGCCATGTTGGGTTGAAGATGAATATGTGGTGAATTGAATTTGAAATGGTCTACAGGAAGATAAAAAAATGCTAATTGAATGATAGGGGTGTCAAAATCTCCTATAATTAGGAAGCAAAGGTTTTAGCTTTTTCTTGCTCACTATGCAATGCGTGATCGTGGTGTAAGAGAGGATAAGAGGTTTGGATAATTTTACCAGCTAATGCGTTGAAACGCATCTAATATTGCGAAGGGTGTGATATGGCAGAAATTGTGTTTCAGGTTTTAATCCACTGTCGTACTTTGTATACTTTAAGATAATTACGCACTGTTCTGTGGAGGGCTCTATGATTCTGAAGAGCTTCGCGGTTGCCAGGGCAAACATATTCTGTATAGATTTGAGGTGAGTGTTTAGCTAGACGAAAGTACCGCGGAGGGATTTTAGAATGATGAAGATATATATATGCGGTTTGAGGGATGAATTGCTCGGTTGCAAGTTGAATGTTTGGTGGTAGAGATTAGAGTCGATTAAATTCATTTTCAGTAAAAGAGGGATATGTCGCTGACAGCGAAAGAGTTTAGTAAGTTTAGTAGCAAAGTATGAGAAGAGAGGGTTGTGAGACAGAGGAGGAAGTAGTGGACACTTCTAGTGAGTGTAATGGGCAAATGTTCACTATCCAGGAGATCTAGGAGGTTGATGAAAATACTGTGGGCGAGAAATGAAGTGATTACTATGTCAGGAGTAGTGTTATATCAGGAACGGATTGGTTGTGGTAATGGGTGAGTGAAGCCTGTGGTGGAGGCAGTAATAAAATTGTTAAAAGCTGTTTCTCTCAGTCTGAGCGGCTATGAATGTTAATATTGGAAGATATCAGGTAATGTCGGAAATTATTAGAAATATATTGGAATGAGAGAGGAATAGAACGACCTGGTCGAACATAGATGACTGTCATTGTGACACACTATGAAGTTAAATAATTGTTTCGAGTCAAGATAGATGAAAGCGCATGTACTACAAACATCAGAACGGAACATACGTTATCCGTATGCTACATAGGCACTGCCCTTAGGTGTTACATCATGCCGTTGCAGGATGTTTGATTTCTAACAGTACATACACATATGTATGTTATCTTCGTCAGCTATATATTAGATACGTCCATTTGTATGTGCGATCCTGACCACCTTTATTGTTTCATACGGAAAGTATGTATGGATGGAGCACTTATACAGAAAGTATTATAAAACATGCGTTTTCGGTTATACGCTTGCTGGACGTTGTCCAAAAACTACAGAATTTACAAATGTAATCTACGATATTACGTATGCCGCATACATTTTTTTCTCAGTGTAGCTTTGAATAACGTTATAGTATTTTTTAAAGCTATTTAGGTATGTGTATTCTTGGTATGCCTATAGTGTGCAGGTGGTTCATTTATATAAAATGCGCGGAACACGGTTGTATGTAGTTAATGGGGAGTGCGGAGTTGAGAGGGAAGAACGAGCGAAGCGAGAAGCCGAAGCAAGGTGGGATAACGCACTGCTAGGTTACTTAGGTTAGGTTATGTCTTCTTCGCACTTACCTTAGTACGTACTTAGGTTTGCACAGCTTTCCTATCTCAAACAGAAAATCGTGAACGATTGTTGGTGGTCTTTGTTCTTTCATTCATTAAGCCATGAATATTCAAAAGATTAACCCTTGTCCGGGCAAGATAGTTTTGTAACGTAGACGGGCAACTGGGTCTTACCAACTCTATTAGCCTTACCAACTCGATATGTTCATGACTTTAACTTCGACTAAATATAGAAGAATTCAGAATTATATGTCATCGAAATATTTGGGAATATTGGGAATTTCAAAGAGATATACGAAGCTACTGGTCCTGGGAGGCCCCGCTTGCCCGGATAACATCATGTTTTACAAATGTTAGTACTGTCAATTCACATCCAGCGCAAAGACCCTGTACACTTGCAGTCATATTTTCTCGAAAATTATCCACAATCCAACCGTTCTGAACCTAGAGACAAGTAGTTCTCTCTACTTGCAAATTAGTCCCGTCTTTATAACCGCTTATCAAAAGGTATTACACAGAAGTTACGCTTCACTAACATGTTATCAAGGACACAAGCAATCAAATTATCAATTTATTCTAAGTAAATTTTCAAAATTTTGATAAAAATGGAAGGTCAACTTCGCAAATTAGCCCTAATCGAGAGCCTAAGTAAAGTTGAATTTCCTTAGTTATATTTCTTTCTTGACCTTAATATTAGTATTACATGTGGGACTATTAAAACATTTATATTTTAATTTTAATTCGTGTAGTTTGCAATACCAATTCAATAAAATTCACGTTTTTTAAATGTAGATTAATTTAATGTGTGTGTGTAGAGGGGATAATAGAATTAACTAGAAGCAAAATACTTAAACATTCAAGAGCAAAGATGATGAATTGCTGATGTTACTATTTGATGAAATATAATATGGTTGGCTCGCCCCCCCTAACTTCTACCGGGCCCCCTCTATATTTTTGGGCTGGCAACGGGCCTGCAGGTTCATACGATGCAGTTGTTAGTATTATGTTCTTTGTATTCTTGACAGCGTTTACCTCGGAGAGGAAGTGCTCGTAATGAGCAGGATAGTTCAAATCGGCGTCTCTTAAAAACGAAGATTTGTTTATGCAAAAGGTCGTTGATAGTATCCTGTGATGTGCTTAGGATGCATTTTTAAAGCTGCATCTCACTTCAGGTAGTTCAGCTTATATATCGTCATGTGTTATAGATGGAGGAACCCCTCGTAATACTATTGACATGGTATGTGGCTGAGGTTGCTAGTAATAAAACTATGTTGAGAGAAGTTAAAGTTGCAGTTTTTGTGAAAATTTCAAAACTGGATTGTCACGAATTATTTTGCGAAGTTAGCCGACTGTGATTTAATGATGAAATCATTTTTTTTGTCTCTACCATTTGCGAAATATCTTGCGTTGCCGATACTGAAGAAGTTACAGAAGTAAACGCTTTGAAATCAAGTAGTTCGGATTGTAGTTTTGCAGTAGGAAGCTGTGGACATGGTGCAGAGAATGATAAGCCGGTAGGAGTGAGAGTCAGAGCTCGAGATGCTATGTGCATTTGTATGCTTCTTAAATGGTGGTGAACTCGTTGATGATGCTTGGTGGTTGCCACTGATTGGAGAATGAGAACTCTGAGAAATTGGTTCAGTGTATGCTCTGTCTCGTCGATTTCTCCGCTTCTCGTTTATCTTCAAAGGATGCGTAAAAAAGTGTCCATCGTCAATTATCATATGGGATAAAATAACCGAACTGAAGCAATATCCAAAACTATGAGATCAGTATAAGAATGAAAATGGTCATAATGATGATCAAAAATTATACTACTTGTATACTCCAGCTAGCTTCCGCTCGTGAAAGCTCTCAATTTCAAGCAACCTGTCGCCTGTTAATGTGTCAGCACCACCGTGCGCCAACACGAGTGCAATAAACACAGCCTAGACTTGGCAACTAGGCCTCACTACATGTAATCCAGCTTGGAAAGTTTGCGAATGCACTACTTTCAAAATGGCTAGTAACTTATGAGAAGGTTACCCCCTCTGTAACGTGAGTTGCTGTAAAGGAATTTACGTGCAAAGTGTAAGTGGTGGTCTGTGTTCTATCGAAATTTTACAATTATACGGTATAACATCTAACAAAAAATCAAAAAGAAAAACAAAAAATTGGGCGTAAGGAACTTTGATGCTTAGCATTATGAAGGAAGTAAACATATATAGCACACAACTTAATATAAACAGATTGATTCAATATAAATACAATACAAATAGAGAAAATGAAAAGTTTATAAAGTGATAGCGAGGATGGAGAATGATGGGAGCTGGGAAGCACCAGATAACTCATGAGTATTTTAGTGTGACGAATGTGTCTTCTGTGTAGGGTCATCTATGTGTGATTATGGGAACTGGGGAAACCAAACTGAGTAGAAAGTGATTACTGTGCAGGATATGATGAATGAAAGAGTGGAAGATGCTAATGAATAAAATAATCAAATATAACCTTCAGCCCCAGATTAGCCCCAATTCGTGACTTTTTTTTTAATTATTTGTGAAGAGCTGCAATTACAGTTTTCTTAATTGGTATGTTAGCAATTTTGGATGAGGCACTTGTCTGTTTCCGGGGAAGATGTAGATTTCGTATGTATATGCCCAAAAGACCTGCAAAATATGGGAGTCTTGTTTGGGAAACATTATACTACACAACAAATATGGAAGTGTATGTGGGGACACAACCAGAAGGTCCGTTCCAGATAGATAACAAACCTGAGGAAGTAGTGAAGAGATTGTGTTAACCGATTTATGGTTCATCTCGCAACATGACCTTTGACAATAATCGATTTACAAGCTGCAATTTGGTTAAATCAATGGAATGGGACAATAAATTAACAAATATAGGGACAAATCGTAAAAACAAGGAAGAGTTGTTCCCCGCATTTGTGAATGCCAAAAAGAGAAAAGAATACAGGAGTGTGTTTGGTTTTTATTAGAACTGCACCATTGTCTGCTACGTACCTAAGAAAAATCGTTGTGTAGTGCTGATTTCAAGTATGCATAATTACAACAAATTAGACGAGAGTACCGGAGATAAGAGGAAGTCAAAGATCGTCACACTTTGCAATGAAACTAAAGTTGGGTGGACACAGTAGACCCGATACGTACTGAATATGACGAAGACTGAAACACTAGATGATGCCCAATGGCGTTTTTTTATCACTTCTTAAATGTAGAAGCGATGAATGGTAATGTTATATACTCAGCGAAAAGAGCGAATAAATTCTAAGGGCGAAAATACCTAAAGGAACTGGAAAAAGTGTGATTGAAAGAGAGAGCACTGAATAAATGAAATCCCACAGAGCTTCGAAAATCGGAGGCAAGCTTTTCTGGATTGATTCTAGAAGAAGATTCTCCTGTACCTCTTCAACTAGGAAAACGAGGACGATGTTACATGTGTAAACACAGTAAGAGCAGATAATTTAGCCAGAATTGCTGTGAGTGGATTTACCTGTCACAAAAAAAAAAAAAAAGTGTGGAGACTGCTGCAGAATTGAAACGTAAATTTCAATATGTGTAATACACCGCTATTAGGAGAATTACTGGTTTACTTCTTTCTAGTTAAAAATATTTTTTTTTGACTGCCGGTATTTAGGCAAAAAATAGTCACATAGTTATCGAGCTTATTATAACAAGTAAAATATTGCTTCAATGAAATGAATGTATAGTTTCACTTAAATTGTGTCCACCGTTAGTGTTTGTATTTAATATTGTGAATATAATAAAAATTTAAATCCTAGTTCACATCTTATCAGGCAAAGCTGTTTTTGGGTCCAGGAGGCAAAATGTTACCATTCATGAACTTTTTTCACATTAGCACTATAGGGTTAAGAACGGTGAATCTCACGCGGGCAAAGTGTACTGACAGAGTGTAAACATTAGGGGTAAGGGGTATGCTGATAGCGATTTGGTGTGGGGTCTAAAGTGAGACACAAGATACTGCATGAATAAAGGATGCTGAGTTTTGAAGAGTTTGTTGATATAGGTGAAATTTAGTTTTTCGATATATAACTGTAATATGGGGAAAGTTATGTGTTGGTATAGCTCCAGAGTGGCACTAGTTAGTCGGACAAGGAAAGCTATGTGGAAAACTTATGGTTAGAGGATCAAAAGTTTTTGATAGATTTTGGATGACGCGGCCCCACACCGTAGATCTGTATGTTAAGTTTGGCACTAAGAAAACTTTGAAAGTACTTAGGATAGTCTGTGATAAAGTTCAAAAAGATGGCATCAAACTGCAGAAAAGTTAAAGTTCGTGCTCCTGTTTCGGGAAAAATATTTGTGGTTTCTCTGTGCTTATCATTTCCATTGTGAACCCAGTGGTAAGCTTACGACTAGGGTCTGCGTTTGACAGTATCTCCAGCTGGAAATGCAGTGAAATACCGTTATCTCTTATTGCTACATAACGCTCAATTAATATAATTTACAATGTTCAACACAGATGGCAAGAAAAGAGTGAGAGTGACTTGGACAACGTGATCACACGCTAGAGAAGTCCCCCATATTCTATGTTTAATGTGGTGATGTACAGAAGAATGCAGATCAAAAGTGCAGGGAACAGAAAACCACATTTAAGGTATACTAGCAAAATACACAAAACATTAAAAACAATTTTACGGACTCTGCTATGAATATTAGTTTGTTGCCGGAATATGGCTGTTTAGTGGTGAGTGAAACGTGATTGAAAGAATCGGTAATGAGCAGTGGAATGCCGTTTCTCAACCAATTGTCTACATAGATAAACGACCGCAAGATAATAGGGGCGGAGTGTTCCTAGTATTAAAATAAATGGGGCAGCAGAGCACAGAATCATCTCGTACGTGAGTGTGAATTTGAGCAAAGGTATGTCCAAAAACACAAATTTCGTCGGGTGTTTCTGCAGACCATATAGAAACAGTCCTCAAAAGTTACTTGAAACATGCAACGAATCACTTCCAGTTGCCATTAGAAGGTGACAAAGTTGCTCATTTTTGTGACTATAACTTAGGCTTAGATATGGATCGACAGTAAACATGGGATAACATCAGACCCTTTGTCGACAAGTCTATTCAAGGACTCGATTTGGGATAGTACAATATTCATATCGCGCGTAAAAATAACAGCTTAGGTCATGTCATCTCTATTTTTCCAACGGAATGTGTCATCTCATATAAAGTGTTGCTTCTCCCAGACCGCGAGTTCCCCGTTCCATATGTTACTCCCGAACCCAGAAGCCAGCAATCCAACTCAAAAAGAAAGTTTGTGCCTGACAGAAGGAAGGCCCCTTTGGATGAAATTTGTAAAAAAAAAAAAAACTACAGGTTTTACAGTGGACACTTTTACTAGATGGAACAATAGACGAGACAGTGGGTTATTTCTCCGATGTTTTTAATGCAACAATAATACATTTTTTTGTACGGCTCAAAAAGGTAAAAACAATGAAATTTCCAACAAGGCACGGCGAACAGAGTTGCCACACATTCCGAAATAAGATAAAGCTTTGGGAATTGTGGCGTGCCATTTCCAAATGAACACATATTCTTAAAAGAGTTTCTGATATAGGAAAAAAGCTATTGAGATGCAGCGAATACCCAAACTATATTTTTAAAAAAATCAGACACCAGCATCAACAACACTAAACGATTTTGGTCTTAGGTCTAAAACTTCTAGCATACACCTAGTAAGGTACAATGATGCATCAGGTGCAGAAGTTGAGGGAAAAACAGAAAATTTTAATGAGTTATTTTGTAATAAATTCTAAACTGCATAATCAACGTACTTCGCTGTTCAATCCGTTTGCTCGTCCATTTTATCTCATTTGTCTATCACTTCTGCACTTTTATTTTCTCCCCGGCCTGAGAGCCTCTGGCCAGGACAACATAAGCAAAACCTTTCTGCGTTCGACGTCATCTATTATTTCTTTTCCGCTTTCACTCATTTTTCATAGATCCGTCAGGGAACCTGTTTTCCTTGTTCTTGGAAAACAGCCCGTTTCTCTCCCATTTATAAATCTGGATTAGAAAGTTATGTCTCATCCTGAAGCAATATCTCGCTACCCTCAAACATATGAATCCTCTACGAGAAAATTATCGAAGACATTACTTCCGGTTCAGTACAATGTCAAAGTTGGTATTGGAGGTTGGATGGCCCATCTGGCATCAGAGGTAGCCAAAACGTGATTTTTTTTTTTTTGGTTCACATTTATACAATGTAAGTAAATCTTTCATTAGGTTTCAGTCGCTGTTTCATTTTTAGCATCCCTAACATCAAAAATAATACAAGAAGACAACATCTGTATCAGTTAGCATTAGAACTAATAAATGAAAACCTGAAAGCTCGTTCTGAAATCTCAACTTTGAAAAAAAAAGTTGCAGCTGTTCTTGGCAAATATAGAAAGCAACGTACCGATGATGAACCCGTCTAACATATCCGAAGAGATACCTGCTACATCTCCTGGTCAAGACAAAACACAAATCGCCTTGAATGTAATGATTGTTGAAAAAACGTGTTCAGAAGGCAGTCAACAATTACTACTACTTGCAATACATGCCGGCAATCTCAGAAAGAGGGCAGTGACATGTAGGTTGATTTATTTTGAACTCGTCTGGCATCTACATATTGTGGAAAAACATGTGCAAAAAGCACTCAATGATTACTGCTCCCTGCAATAAATATCAACATTATCACAGCTAGCTCAGTGACATGGATGTTGCTTAGGTTAGATTCTTTTCTTTTGTGTTTTGTTCAGTGCGTTCACTCACAAAGTGTTGTAATTTAATTTAAAGCAAAAGTATACTTTTGGTCAACAATGATTTGTTTTAATTTACTAAACCTAAATGCTCCAAAACATACACTTTGCATCATGCACAATGCTAAAATATGTGATTAATCGATGGCGGCTGAATTGACGTCGTCGCGAGTGGAAACGTGAATTGGCAGTACCTGAGCGGATGAACGGATGATATTTAACGAATTTTATCGCAAACTTTTTACAACAAAGATGTTTCGCATTTGTATATTTATCACGTGTGTAACTTGACTATACCATTTTATATACAAACTTTATTTTTCAGTAAATCGTTTCACATATCTTCCTATATCTTATCACTAACAAAATATAGACTTCATGTAAACGATTTTCACAATTATGCGTAGCCATCTTTTACCTGTATGAAATAGCATGAACTTCGACTGTAGCACAAATGACTGAATAAGTTTATATTTTGCAACAGATATATTAATACACATGGGGAGGAACTCCTCGTGTCAAGACTATGACGATTGCTATAGTCGAAGTTCATGCTTCGAAATAGCATGAACTTGGACTATAGCAATCGTCATAGTCTTGACACGAGCAGTTCCTCCCCATGAGTATTAATATATCTGTTGCAAAATATAAACTTATTCAGTCATTTGTACACACTTAGAACGCTTTAATTTTTAATATGTTTTCTCCTTTTTAATATAAATTTATTAATATAAACAACTCAACTTATTAATATAAACTCTACCGAAGATTATTCACTTATATCATCATAAGTGGAACACGAAAGTCATTTTGAAAAAAAGAAAAAGTAACATACAACTTTCTAAGTTGAGGCAGAGAAACTTAACGTAACCAAATGAATCGTTTACAGCGTAGTGATCGTGGTTTAGTGGTCTAGACGCTTGACCAGTAATCTGGAGGTTCTTCCACCGAATACACGTCGAGCAACTTTTTTTCTCTACTTTAGGAATTTTGATTGCGATTGATCGGCAGACTGACTTTTGTTATATTCAAGTATTTGAATACTCGTTTGATTCAATACTTGAACTATGAAATTTTCAGGAATAATACTAGCAATAATAATAATTATCTCGTGAAATATTTAAAAAACAAAAACTTATTATCGCACAGGTCATACCATTACAAGCAGAAACGTGATATTAGAAAAAAAATATTTCGGTTTTCTGTAATGTTGCCCATGAAAAGACGAATTTCTCATCTCCATTCTAAAACAAACCGAACAAAATTGGGATGAGGCTTAACATTTTAATTCGAGATGGAACAGAGGACAAGGTTAACTCAATATCGTCACGCTTTAGAGATGAGAAACGAGACGAGACGAAAAGTATCGTAAACATTGCTCGTCTCATCCCGATTCTCGATAGGGTATATGCCACTCTTTAGGTAACAATTGCTCTCTAGACTGAATTTTATATATTATTTTCTTACTTTGTATTATGGTATATATATTAGCAAAGCTTGTATAGTTATATCTGCAAACTCCACAAGTTAGTTTATTATAACCCTTAGTGTTTAATAATATTCATTTGATTTATTACAGTTATTTTACTGAAATCGTGCAATACAATATTTTCTACAGGAAACTTTAGCGTAAAGCTTTCGATTAAATTTGAGTAGCTGCAGAAATGTCTCAGGAAGGTACGGAATCCCTTTTCCGAAACCCCTACGTTTAAATAAGTTTTGCCAAATTTCAGGGCAACTTTAATACCAATATCATTATTATTATTATTATTATTATTATTATTATTATTATTATTATTATTATTATTATTACTGAAATGTTCTAAATTTAATGGTTCAAACTGTTTCGCCCAACTCCCGTTTCGTGAGTATTGTGCTAAACAAACACCGTGTGTATTGGTTTTCTCCGTGTTCCGCTTCCTTCCACTTTCTTTTTCGATTATTTCTTTCATTCTCATCATCGACTTCTTCTGTAGCTTATCCAGCATAACCATTACTTAAAAAAAATTTTTCTTACGGCCCTTGTGAATTCATAATCCCTACTTTCTGCAGGAAATTTGTCTCGGAACTTTCCGTTATCACATTTGGCTAGTTGTAGGGACGTATGGAGAGGGTATGTCCTGAAGGTCCTGACACTTCTCCCAATCCCGAGTATTTTGTAACTTTTGGCTAACGCTACCGGCGATTTTACAGGCTTTAATAATATGTGTCCTTGTATGGAATTTCTTATTTATATTATTATTATCATTATTATGACTGAATATTTGATACCTCAATATTACGTCCTACTGCAATGCAAATAAGCATACTCAAATTACGAAAATGAAAATAAATTCTTTTATCCTTCTATAAGGAGGTATTGAGTTACAAGAGATACTTCAAGAGAGTTATAAGAGAGGAAAAAGGTGTCAGCTACTTGACAATATGAAATTCGAAACTTCGGATGCCTTAAAAGAAGCTAAGTAGGATTTGTCTTCATCACGATACTCTTTCTAAGTAACACCCTTTATTTGGGTAAAAGACGTTGGATTATAGATGCGTTATATTGAAATATCATCAAAATATACAATTGAAGTAGTTACTATTTATAAATATTCTTGAACAAAGATATGGAACGTGTTGAAAATGGAGAAGGAAAACATTATTATTGTTTCTAATATGAGTAGAAGAACAGTTAGTAACAATTCAGGCAATTTTATGACTCATAGGTCTGAAGAATGACCCATTCTTACTCACGAATTGTTTCTAGAACAAGCGAAGTTGTCAGACAGTAGGAATCGAGATTGTGACGTCATGTAATTAGTTTTCCCCGTGAAAGAAGACGTTTCAACTCTAACTTGTAAGAACAAGAGAAATTGACAATTTTTCATTTTATTATACATCAGAAATATTAACATTCTAAATTATAATTTTTTTCTGAATATCCTCGGAGAGAATCGAATTGCGGACCCCTAACACACACAGCAAATGCTCAAGCCACTACCCTAAAAACGTTCTTTTAATTAAGATTTGAGAATTGCTCTTTTATGTAAGAGTTTCTATGTAGCGAATTGCAAACGTGCTATAAACCATGAATCACTGATTTTGGTCAAGATAACATAGTGTAGTCCAGAGAATTCAACATTAAATTTTAAAAAGACCCAAAGTATCTCCGTAACTTATCTCTATTATATTCGGTTATTCTTGTTTTACAGGTGATTCCAATAACCTTGAACGACAGGGACACGAACACAGATACATCGAAGACATTTAATATTTAAAAATGTTTCTAATCGGGAATCGAAAGTGACACCCCACATAATAAACAATCTGATGTGTGGGGTGCCTGGTTCGTTCCCAAGGCAAGTAAGGTTGAGACGGACATCGTGCTTGTGGGTTATCTCGGGATACTCCGACTTTGTCATTCCAAGAATTCGTCCATCATAATTCACTTGCTTTAATCATAGTCTTCCTTAACCTAACAGGCATAATCGTTGAACATTAAAGGATTTAATTTTCAAGCTGTTAACCCAAACCAATCCGAATCGAAAAAGTTGTATTTTCTATTGTTCATTAAAGTTTTCCCACTAAAATTATGTAGAAAAGTCACGGGAATCGTAATTCCATTCAAAAATGAAACTGCAGACCAGTAATACCTAAACCTAAAATGTAACCATTACATATCGTTGGAACTTTTCCAAAATCTGTACGGATATTCCGGAAAGTGCCACTGTTGGAGTTGTTCGTTGAATCGGTGGGTCAGTCGGTCATGGGTCAACAGCATATGACCCACTGCGACCCACCACCAGCACCATGACACACTACGACCCACCACTCACCATGAACCACTGCGATCATGACCCAGAAGTATAAATCTTCTGCACAGGAAACTACAGATATGAAAGATTTAATTCCCATAAGCTGCATTTGTTTCAAAGCAGTCGCCATTACCTGGTCAAAGACTTAAGTCCGTCACGATATATACGATATCAGAGTTAACCTGGTACATACTAAAATACTTATTTTGTGCTATATGGAATAAACATTTCATTATTATAAGTGAAAATAGAGACCGCTGTCACTAACATTACTTATATATCATTACTTTTTGTGTCAGAGAATTTAAAAATCGGAAGAGATTTTTCCAATTGCAGCTACAAGAAACTGTCACTATGATTACTAAGAAACAAACGAACGATATAATAACTTTTAAAATTTTGCACAAGATACGTGATTTTCTTATGTATACCAATTTCAAATTGCGATTTTATAGAGTCTGATACCTTGAGATAGTAAAATTTTGCGTATATTGATATGTAGCTTCGTAGTTACATCTGAGACATTCTTATTAAATAAATACTTTTGACAAGCATAGTGTTTTCAATTTCTTGTAATTTTATTCTACTTATTTGAAATACATGATATAACGATTCCAGAATTACACGTTAAGGTAATATGGACAACCATTAAAACCTTTGTTACTCTTAGATTATTACTAGTGCTTTTATGTATGTGCTCTGAACATAGAATTTAAATTTATCATAACCCGGTGTAATGTCATTCGCAGAAATCGAAATATATACTGGGTTTGGAATCCTGCTATTACACGGCTTTTGCAAACAATGCCCCTCGAGTGTTATTAGCATCGTGAAAAACTCTAGTCATTATTGTTTTTTTACATTAAAAGTAAATAGGGCGTGCGAAGATAAATGCTACACTCTGAATACCGAAATATTAACGAAATATGTTACGCATCACATTATAAAATACAAGGAGCCGTACTATTTAAAATAAATAAGTGA
This sequence comes from Thermobia domestica, assembly GCF_964235325.1. NCBI lineage: Eukaryota > Metazoa > Arthropoda > Insecta > Zygentoma > Lepismatidae > Thermobia > Thermobia domestica. The sequence goes on along the minus strand of NC_137460.1, from coordinate 266,696,338 downwards.
ATATGTTTAGCGTCTACATTTAAGTGGCATTTTACTTACGTTACGTTCATTCAAATGGGGATTAAATTCGTACGTCAACTCTTATAATCTGTTAGAGAAAGGACAGTTGGCACAATAGCTTTTTCAGTTTTAAAAAAGTGTCGCGTGCAGCAGTGTTTTCGGAATTACAACGTTCAAGAGTGAAAAGACGAACAATCTGCATATTAAACCTCAGTACAAAAAAATTGACATCAACCTAATCTGGTATTAACTACAGAAATGGCTGAATCCATTGAAATTAAATTTTACATGTATGCCATTAGCCAGACATGTATGATGTATCTTATTTAGAACTTTTTTTTTAAGTTACTGTCTCTAGAATGAACATCCTACGAGTAAGACAAAAGTTGCACTAAATGTAAATGTTACACTAAAAGCAGAGTATCTGATAAGTGGATAATGCTTGGGAGGTGAAAATTGCCATGAAAAATGTTTACTCTATACCAGTGAGCAAGTTATCTACGACTTACGAGATAAAAACTGACAATTTTGCGCAGATTTCATAATACATAAATTTACCATATGATACAAAAAGGAATATGCAATGTACAGAACTTCGTCACGCATTGCCTGATGCACTCAAGTGATCACAATGTTGCTAGCATAAAAAATGTAGAAAACTACGTTTTCGAGGGGATGTTGTGACATTAAGCTATAAACTTCAAATCAACTTATAGACTTCTTTAGATGTTTTAACAATAGCAACGTCAAAAACAGCAAAAGGCTTGTAGTAAACGACTTACAAAAATTTACTGCGAAACAAAGTATTTTCATTATTTCTCTTTCAAACAACGCCTTTATCATTTCCGAACGATCTTTTTTTACTTATATGGAGAAGTATATCTACCTACTTCTTGGGGAAAAATATCGAAGAATCACTACTTCTTCCTCGATAATTCACATTAATATTTCCTGGTTCACTCAAGCGTTACTACAACACAATACTCAGGGAAGAACACTTACGGACATTCTTCACTAAGTATATCTACATACCTTTAACGGCATCATACATATATACCTTTTTTTAAACACAGTTGGAGGAATAGAATTACGTAATACTATATGACTAATGTTTTAACGAACACTGGACATATATAAACACTTACAACGGAAAAACTACAAAATAGAAATAATAATTAACATTTGAAATAAATTTTCAAGAAAATCTTTTCCCGACTTTGCCATCGCATTTCGAAGAAAGTATACATTTTATTTATACTATTTTAGGCAAAATATGTTTTCTTCGCACAAATGCGTCTTGAAACTAGTCTACATCTGATTCAGGTACGAGTTAAGTTGAAGTTCCTGCACAAATCCTGAAGCAAGAACAATAAGCAAAAGCTTGGTTCTGGTTGTATTTATTGTACTATCTGTGAAATTTCAAAGTTGAAATTTAGCATTGGTTTTCTGCACACTTTGTTGCAGAGGTTTTGTTTCGCTGGTTACAATAAAGTACAATATACTGAACATACGTTCGCGAAATTGTGAATGAAGGATGAAAGAGTAACTTAATTGCAAGAAACGTGACCTCCATTTGAAGTTTTCATAGTAATTTTCAATGTGTAATTTTAGCAGTAATAGTTTAAAAAGTAAAACTTAAATTTTTACTTTACTAATTTCACTTTAAATTTTAGTATACATTCAAGAAGATACGAAACTCGTTCACCCAATGATTAACCAAACCCGAAGTCCCATACCTTAAAAATTTAACTTCTCAACTGGATATCATCTTACACTAAACCATGCCAACTTGGATTATTATAGCCCACTCTTAGAGTATCGTATCCTATAATATTATCTTTTCGTTTTTGACACACCAAAATGTCACAAAAGTTTTACAATTCACAAGCATAGTGACCCGCCTATCGTAGACATATCGATTTTATTATTTGTGTAAAAATGTGATGTCTCCTTATTGTAAATGTAAACTAAATATATAGCACGTAAAATTTCTTTTCGTTCATTTCACGCTAAGTAAGTTATTCAAAATTTAACGTTTTTTGCTGATTGTTAAAAACCATCTGTAACTCTTTCAGCCCTGACCTACATAATTGTGCAGGTAGGTACAATAACCAACATATAGAATACTGGCTGAACATTATGTTTACACTAAGCTAACGATAATGAACAAGTTCAGAAATTACAAAATTCCTAAATATCTGCGTTTGTGAAGAACTGATACTGTGTTAGCGGAACGTGTCAAATAACCAACGTAAGTGTCGGAATGCTAAAATATTGTAGTGGTTAAAACATACATCATTGGCTCGAAAACGAACAAATAACAGCATTGTCTAGTACTAAAATAATATTTCAACTCATGATAAAGTTTAAAATTCGTGCCAGTGAAAAGGAAGTGTGAAGGCGGCACATTTTTATTAACTATTCACACATTCTGCCAAATATCTGTTACATAGCTACAACTTTTTTATGCATGGCTAAAAGTATCAAACTTTTGGGGTTTATTAAACACTTTATACAATACCCAAATAACAAGTGAATATCGTTTCACAGTCGACTTCCAAAATATGCGAATTCAGTATTCAAACGTGAGGTAGTACATCTGTAACAATTTGTCCCCATATATTAAGAAAATCGAAGAAGGAATCTGTTCCTTGAACGCTGGATCTATCTAAAATATCTATTACTAGCTATTCATTACTCTTTCACTTCTATAAAGATAAATGTTGAAAAAACTTGTTAATTTGAAGCACTTTTAATTTGAATAGAAATTTAAGGAAGAAGACAGAACGCTGGGACGCTTACTCGATCGCAGAGGAGCTGCTCGACAGCTTATACAGTTTTTCTATATGAAAATCAGATAACAGGATTACTAACCACTTACAAAACAACAGCTGCTACAAACCTGTTACCATTTTCGTTTTATAGCGATAAACGCTAAAACCGGAGAAGGATAATTTTAACCACGTCCAGTTTGAATTGAATTTCAACTGAAAAATGAACATATTATTTGAATGCTGAGTCGATTACAAGAAACTGCAACGTGATAGATTTTTAGCACTCTTCTTCTAAGAAAATAAGTAATGAAATTGGATATAATAGTGAATTTGAACTACTTTCCTATTTGACATGTATACAGTAAAAAAAAAAAAAAAAAAAAAAAAAAAATTAGCCGTAATATTACGCCAGATTCGACACCAGTTTTGGAATGTCTTTTCTAAAATAGTGTTAAAATGTATTCGTGTCTAAATAAAACGATTACAGTTTTAACACTGTTACTTTCTATATTTTATCATAATAGTGATCGGTAGATCATTTTTGAAGAGAAAAACTGATTTGACAATGCGTGTACGTGCAGAAAACTGATGCCACCGGCACTAACAGTGAGTAGAAGGTTTGGCTGCATGGCACACACTGGCAGTAACTTTCGGAATAACGAAAAAATAATGCATTGCTGTGTTAAAAAAATGTGCTTTGCATCGTTCTATATTTTCTTCAAATATATCCTTACTTGTTAAATAATTATTAACTTGTTAACTTATTAAATAAATATTAACAAATGTGAACATATAGGAATCCATTTTTAAGTAAAGATAGGAAACTGTAAGTATATATAACGAAACATGGTTTAACCAACCCTAAACCATGAACACATGGTCTAAGCTAACATATGAGGAGTGCAAGAAAAGAAATATTAATAATATATGTGAACATATAGATACATATTTAGAATGAAAATGTTTCAACTTCCGTGACTTGAGCCATGACCATTTATTCCAGACAGCAACGCGTTAACCAACTGACCACAGAATCAACCTAGGAAGTTTTGGTTTGTCTGTTTTATTTACTGTGCAAAAATGGAAAATTAAATCAAGATGTAAAATGTTTCGTACAAAAATTCAGTACTATACATAGCATAACACCAGAAAGGCGTTTCGGCTATCATGACCTGAGGCTCATTTTTTGGAATTTAAAAGAAATAGGACAATGTTAAGTTTAAACTTTACTAACCAAGCCTCGTATTTGGAGGATCAATCTTGAAACATTTTTCATCCGTTTGGTATTTTGTACACTTGTGTTAGTAAGCCCAGCTCCGGTCTTACGGCCATATATGCTCAAGAAAAAGGGACACTGATCACGTGAGTGTTGCATTTCTGGTGACTGTTTCCTTATATCTGAATTTCGGGACAATCACCCTGCACATACGCACTGTTATAACTAAAAGACAATAAGACGATAATTCCGGTCCCGATGCTAGGAGTCAAAATCGGGAATTTTCCCGGCTGACCATATACAAGCTTTGGTTTGCTAAAAGAATCTTTAGTGCTTTGCACGAACGCCTGGTCGTCGCTGGGAAAGGCACCCACGAAGGCGAGTGGGGTGCATTGTTGTAAAGTAAACACACGTTATACTCTTACGAGTGCTCCCCTTGTACGGATTCAGCTTCGCAAGCTAAATCGCCGTTTGCATGCGCGAGAGCCAATTTTTTAGTTTATCATCAGTGATTGTACGATATTTGCATACGCCTTCGTGTAAAATATTTTTTCTAATATTGTGCAAAAATCAGCAGTGAAGTGACTAGTAGAAATGTGTTAGCACCTTAACATTCGTTTGTAATTTCAGTATTGTGTGACAAACTCTGGCTCCAAATCATTGAAAAGAACGGAATAATTGTGCCGGCTTGGACGATCGCTTATTACTATCAGCAGAAAACTCCAGAGGACTCTTGGGATTATCCGGCGTGGAACGTCTGAGATAATTATAACTGCAACGCCCCTGAAGGAGTTGACCGGTCGAAGATTATTGTGAGTAAGTGAAATCTTAATTTTTCAATTGTGCTATACAGCCACCTGTATTAAAAGAAAAGATAAGATAAAGGTGGAAATAAAGAAGTCGAAACGGCCGTAAACATATGCAGTAAAAGCTACTTGTTCATATGTAACCTTTTGATGTTCTTTTAATTTGTATGAATTACATTCAGTATTATTAGATTTTGCATACAGTTTAACCAGGTTTTGTGATTTGCACCGCAAGATAATTTTAGTTTTTTTAATATCTGAGCTTAATTTGATAATTTGCTCACATTTCCGTTTTTACGATATCTACGCTTTGTCTACCGTTCTCCCTAGCTTCGGTTTATGACAAAACGTAGGTACGGAAAAAATCTTGATTTGCGGTAGCAAAGCTGGGATAAACGGAATAAACTAGTGACAGGGAGAGGGAGGGACGTGTAAACTTTGGGAAAAAGGTGAAAATCAATATGAGCGTTACGATTATATTTACAAGATTCTAACACGATTTCACGGCCACAGGAATAACCCATGCAGTCAAAAGAAAGAAATAAAAGTGTAAAGGTATTTGACAAAAACTAGCCTCCACTAACCACTGGTCAATAAAATTTAAGATATTTAGAAGAAATGCAGAAAACAAATTATTAATAACAAAACAATGTGTTTTGAGAGTAAAATATAGCTTGTATCAGGCGATATTTGAACGCGGGTTATTTCAAAAAATAACACGACATTGTTCCGATGTATTCCTGCAAGTGCTTGCACATATGATTTTCGAAGTAAGATTTACACTGCACGAACATTACCTAACAAAGCTACGAAATGTAATTCCCGCATGGATTATTGGTGAGGGCACATCCTTCAAGAGGTAGAACTGGCTTCGTAGATTTATGAAATCAACTTTCTAATCATCCTTAAGGAAGTAGTGTAAATACCGCAAATTTGGGAGATCACTCTTTAAATCATCGGTTCCTTCCTGTTCCTCCCAACCATAGGTAGGTGGGCAACATTGAAATTATGAATTTTTTCTCTACGATGGAAGATCAGTTTTAAAATTTGAAGACGTCTCTTCTTCGTAACTGTCTACATACTATATCCAGGTCTTCGTTTTCCTGGTATTCCTATTGCATTTCCCGCTATCAGCATGGTGATACAATCGCAGTGCGGAATAAGACGGCCAAGCATGCTTTCTTTTTTTCCTATTATTTTCATGATCTGTTGTCCTTCACTAGCGTCCCTTAGTCCTTGTTAATTTCTTTCTTTTTCTGTTCATGTTATACGCAACATTGTGAACCAATACCAAATTTGAAATGCTTCTAACTTGGATATTTTAGCTTTTCTCAATGCAAATACTCGATTAATCCTACATATGTGTAGACGCAACAGTAAGTTCTGAAGATTGTATTTAATAACTTTTGCCTGATCTTGATCTACAGATCCAAGATTTTTTTCTGGAGCCACATGTTTAGCCATAGACATCTAAAAACCGTAAATAAAATTAAAAATTGAAATGGAACCGGCAGCAACTATATGGCTGTTTTGGACATACGCCTTAGATTGTGCCCCTATTTGGATAGCGTGTGAGACTCATTTTAAATATTCTCCGTTCGATTCACCTACAGTTTGTTTTTCAATGAATTAAGCATTGTAAAATATGTTTGCTATTGATACTAAAAGCAACTTATTCCATAAGGGAAGAGAAAAACCGAAACAGAAAGATGGGGCAGGAGGGAAATCCAGACTGTCCATGCTTAAGAGTTAAAACTTTGTTGTTCTATCCATCTTTCTCTGTCTCAGCATGATACACATTATTATGTTCATTTTGTTTGCATTAATTTTCATCTCTTAGAACTCAACGTGAATGTAATTTATCCTATCTATCTAGAGCTTCTCTAAGTGATGCCGAAATATTCATTCTTTCTTGCTCCAATTGGAGAAATATCCTGGCGTGTCATGTTCGATGTCCAGCTATAAGATATACACTGAAATAATTCACCTGGATGAAGGAGCTACTATTTCTTAGAACGACAACCTCCTTAAATATTAGTAGTTAGCTGACTAGGACAAGTAATAAAAAATTGGATTAGAAAGAAATAAGTGAATATTTAAGAAATGATTGTAAAAATTCCGATTAGTAATGCAGCTAAACGCAATCATCAAAACAAAATGCATAACATGGTGAAAATTAACCATAAAAGGAAAAAATGGAATAATACATTCCGACTATTAAAATTAGGAAAGGGTAAAGAGAAAAATTACACAAAGAAACGATGGAAATTGTTACAGGTCATGGTTTCTGTAATGTTTATACTAGAAGATTAAAAATCAAATATGATTAAACATTTTACTGCATGGTAGACCAAACGCCGGACTAACCTATCGGCCATGGGTTTACGCTCCCTACAAGCAACGACTTTTGTGTCAAATATAATGAAATGCCACATGATCGCTTTTCTGAAGTTTGATCCCTCAGATATAAAATAATCAATTTATGTGACTACTCTATTTTTGAATTATACTATATTCAACTTTTCAATTTGGAATCCATGCTTAAATTTGTACACGTTTAAATATTTTATTCTGTAGCTATATTTTCCACATTTCAAGTTGGCAGCATTGTTATCCTGGATGTGTAGGCCTGAATCAGAAATATTCGATTAAAATTATCTATGCAAACGTACAAGTTATAAAACTGCCTTCTGCCAATTTTAATCACTCACTACGGTACCTCTGATTCGAGCAGGTGTGTTTCCAAACCTAGTAATCTATTGTGAAATAGCTATCATTTCGCTGCGGGTTTTTTTCTTTTTTTCTTTAGAAGAAGAATGTAAGATGAATATTGTGAGGAAGCTGTACCGCATACTGTATGAATAGTGTATAGAAGCTGTACCGTATAAAAGATGTAAAGAGTAGTTACCAACCTTATCTCTCAACAGTTGTGCGTTTTTGAGATTCCTGAAGGCAATGTTTTCATGGTAAATTCAAGGTGAAAACATAATAGTGTCTGGAGGAAGGTACGATCATTATGTCGTTTCATTAAGTTTCTGGTTTCAAGTTTGTTAAAGTTAAGTTCTGCGCTTAAATACAATTACTATTGATGCGAATACAGTTACTATTCCTCTGGACATTCTTGACTGGGTATATACTATTCATTTTTACTCCGTTTTCTTGTTTGAAAATAGTTCCGTAGGTGTGCTAATGATGACACTAGGAAAGTAGTACCCAGATCATATGCTGTCATATGATATTATTGCCACCTAACATACACTTTCGATATTTCGTGACTTTTTACGTCACACTCAGCTAAAATATAAATTAATCGTTTAACAAATTGTTCATTACCATAAACAAGTAATAAAATTATCATTTAAGTTACTTTCACGATTCTCATACTACTTGGATACAAAATAGATAATATCTATGTTCCAAGTGCTATGTTGCTACTTGCTAGTATCCTATGAAATTTGAGCTCTCTGCAAGTCCTAATCGAACAAATGTCAAGCATGTAATACTTTGCTGGTAAATTGTCAGTATTTTGAGAACCTGTAATTTCAAAACAGACTTCGAAAAAATCTCAGCCTTCCAGTTTTTTTCGCCAACTGGTAATACTACTTGAAATGTAAAATGTAACTAATTTTTAAGGTTTCACTCGTGAACTTCCCGATTTTGTATGGAATACCTCAGCGTTTATAGCTTCAAGTGCAAAAATATAGAAGGGTCCAAAAAGGCAGTATGAAGTATGGGAAAAGCTATCAATACACACAAGTAATGACAAAATGGTAGAAAACTCATATCCTGGTGGAATTCAATCGAAAATAGTGTGAAAAAACTTTTAAAAATTTAGAAAAAGTGCAAATTAAATAAAGGGAAATATACGTGGGAACACAAAATATATCAAAAAACTGATACACAAGTAAACTATAAACCATTAGCTCCATAACTTTCTCGTCATTCTTGGTTCCACGTACTCTCACGTTCCTGCACTTTTGATTGGATAATGGAATATATTCCCCCGTGTAAGAAATATAATAAAAGTGAACAAAAGTTTTTTTTTAAAAAGCAGTTTATATCTTTCTCTCATAAAACCTTGGATTCATAGCCATCATCGTGCTTTCCTAATATAAACCTGCAATCCAGAATGAAATTCAGCTTAGACAGTGTAGTTTTTTATGCTACTAAAATATTTTCTTCGAAAGGCGGCATGTACTTAATAATTTCGTATTTACGATTATATTCCTAATCTGGACTGTACAGGGCTAATTTATAAATAAATAAGTAACGCTTCGCTGGCATTTTATGAGTACATCTCATTAACCCACAATGAACTTTGACTTAACATCGTTCTGAAATGAATTTAAATAATAATGATGATATCAGGCTACAGGAGTTCTATATAGAAGAACGAAAAGTCCATTATAAAATACAGTTTTCAAATGTACTGCGAGAACATTATCTGATAAAATGCTGCTGCCCCTTAACAAAAATTGAAACTAACGTTACTCAGAAATCGATTAGTAGTCATAATGACCACCTCCCTTTAAAGGAAAACTAAAAAGAAGAAGTCGACGTTGGGCACATTTTTAAAGGTAATAAGATTCTATTTTGTCAAAAAACATATTTTGCATAGTTATTTTGTATTGATAAATCTATTCTTAATCTTCTATTCCAAAGCTTTTCTTAAATAAAGAACACAAAATCCTACGGGACTTGTATCTAGGGCCAATCTCACTTGTCCAAAATCTAAAAGCAGAGTAACAAAATTTATTTCACTCAAATAATAAGAAAATCTTGATCTTAAATTACATTCTCTGCAATTAGAAGCAAAATAGCTGGGAATAGCTGTTACATTTCGCAAGATGTTACAAACAGATTGGTTGGAAAATTTTTCAAAGTTTGTACCTGGGATATTCTTACATTCGTCTATATTCTCAAATAAGATCTCAATTCATTTCACTCGCCTAAAAGAAATGAAACGGTCTCAAATGATACCATTCGCAGAGTAGGAGCCGTTCTGAACCCCAAATTTAAAAGAAATTTAATGCTACGGTCAAAATTTCTTTCATTGTTTGTCAGTACGCAGATTAATACTTCCTTCTTCATTAACAAAAAAACTCACGAGTTTCTTGCCTCTTATACTAGGAATAGTAGTATGTCAAATATATACCTCTACGATAGGCTCAGAGCACCGCCAAAAAAAAAAAAAAAAAAAAAATCGAATTGGAAAGCGCTTGAAATAGAACGAGTTGAAACTTTCTTTGTAGTTTCCACCTAAGATATTCTTACAAATTTCTAAATTGTAGAAAGCACAAACTCCTAATTTGTTACACTTAACTACTAAAAATGAAAATAAATAAATTATTTATTCGGTAAAGTTTGTTGTAGAAAAGCTGCAAGTAAAAGGTAAAATCCGAAACAAAGATATCCGAAGTCAGTAAAATACCTCCATTCCTTCTTCTTGAAATATTATCAAACGTGCGGTTGGTAATAATACTTTTTCCGCTTCTCAACACAAAGGATATAATTTGAAATTGTCTTATCCGTAAAAACTGAAGGAAACACATTAGTTGCTATATGATACAATATAAAACCTACAATTATGTCCGTAGGTAACAGAGACTAAAATTATCCTTTTCTTCTATTTTTTTACCTACTCTAAATTTTCACTTCTCATTTACGCGCTCTGAGAGACTAAGTTTGAGGTGTTTCACTTCAAATCACGTTATCGCTACCCGATCAGTGAAATAATTAGTTATCATTTTCTACAATCTAGGAATCGTTTTATTTGTAACATGTTTATAATTTGGATCTATTTATGGCGTGCGTTCTTCTTTTCACCATAGGGGTTATACTTTGAAATCACTCCATTTAAAAGACAAGTGAAATGACTAAAATTTTTGAGGGACTTACAGAAAGAATAGGCCTAGATATGAATCACAAACAATTTCTTACTTTTTTATTTGAGACCCGGAATATTACCGGGTTTTCTCGCTGGCCTATAAAATCCCGGGAAGGAACTTATTTCCATTTCTTTACTTTATCTTCCAAATTATAAGAACAATATGACTAATTACTTTATTTTAATATGAGTTACTTCTAAATTTTAAAGAATTTGGACGTTAAAAAAAAACTAAAATTATTTGACTGTACTTTATATAACTAACAATATGATTTTCTTAAATTCCATTTCCATTTGAACTAAAAGTAGGGTAATTGTTTAATATAGAGGCCAAAAACTAGCAAAACGTAGGACAATTTACGGAACAAATGAGTTGATAGTGATGTACAAGTACTCAAGAAAATACCGAACACAATTTTTTTAGGGGGTAGGGGATTTTCACGAACCGTAAGTGTAAGAGGAAGTAATTTATGTGAGAAAAGAAAGAGAATTGCTGGTAACGAAGATAGAAAACAACGTGCCATGCGGGGCTCTAACCCGCCTTCACTGGCTACGCTCGCACGGCAATGCTGTCTGAATTTAATGTTGGAAACGTAATTTAACATATGAAACCATTAAAAAAACGCATCAAAATAGAATATCGCAAAAAGTAGGCGCATATGCTGGTCCACCAAATATAAACAATAGCCAAAATAGCAAAGTACTAAATTACAAATAATGAAAAGGAATCATTTTAAAAGTAATTTAGAATTACGTAGAAATAGAGATGTAGCACTATTAAAAAACCCTGAAACAGTGTTAGTAATAGAGGTCGGTCTGTCTCCTATCTCTGGCTTGAATTTCTGAAGAGGTAATCGGACTTCACTTACATGTAAATTAAAGCATGACATTTCGAGAAATGGGCAGGAAGAGAGGTCTGTGGCAATATTACATGCAAAATTATAAAGATAAGAATTTTTTTTTTGCAAGTATTGCGAACGTACATATTTATGCCCAAATGTTGAAAAAAATTGTGGGACATGTGTCTTCTGGCAGTTACCCAACCTAATTTCTTTATAACTTGTAAAAATTTAATATGTTTATATCAGTGGTAGAGTAAAGCCTCGAAAATCCACTTACATGTAAACTTAAACTTTTTCGCGATTTAAAAGTATGCAGACTTACTATAGGCCTACCATTTTTGAAACATATTTTCTTTCGTAGAACATATTGTAAATAAATATCCATTTATGCGTACTCTCTAAATATAATAAAATATTAATAAAATAACATAACATCGTTCAGAATATACATTTTAAAGAATCCTCTGGTGACAACTTTAATAATATACTGTGATATAAAAACGAATTTAACTTTGAACTTATATATAGAAACAGATGCACTTTTATTTGTGATTGTTCATAAATTCCCGGAAAATTCCCATTTTGGGGAATCTTCCCGGGAATATTCCCGAGAAATATCTTCCTGGGAATTTACCCACCACTAGTCTTGTCATTTTCTCGTCATAGGACAGTGTGTGCATGTAGATAAAACCTTCGCCGTTGTTCGAATTGCTAGCGCGTGCCATTTGTGTACGTGGTCCCGAGTTCGATTCCCGACGTAAAAGTGCTAAAAATTAATTTTACAATCAGTTACTTTAATTAATTACCCGTCATCACCGCAGAAGTTAGAGAGAAAAAAAAAGAGACAAAATCTATTATGCCAATAGTTTCGAGTAGCATGTTCTTAATTACAGTAGAGTCTCGTTAATTCGAACTTGGATAATTCGAACAGAAGTCCATTTCCCTTGAGAACTGTATTGAAAACAATAGTAAAAAAATCGTGAATAAATCGAACTTTTGAACCTATGTTTTGGGTAATTCGAAGTAAATACAGTTGAAAATTTTTAATGTTGGACAGATGTAAACAGAGAAATACAGTTTTAACGTGTTTTCAGTTATCCAGATGCAGCCATAGGGAAGAGAAACACAAAAGATAAATAGAAAATCTATGTAATGATAAAGATAAAGGTGAGTTGGGGAAGAAATAAAGATAGAGAACGTGTGCCAATCTCATCTTGTTTCAGAATTGGTTGAAAATTTAAGGTGAGTTATCGATAAAGTCAACCGAATGTTATTAATATCGTATTCCACGCAATACATGAAATTCAAGATTCATTAACCGTACAAAAACAATCAAATTTAAGCAAATAAGGTTTACGACTTCTTAAAAGTGAGAACAGAATATTCAAATTGTTACTGGTGATTAATTGTTTGGGCTATTCAACGTATGTTGTAGTGTTGTACGTAAATATATTTTCCATTGTACACGTAGTTTGAATTATGTGGAGTCAATGTCTTAACACAAATAATAAGCTGCTTTAAAGGTAAAGTGTACACCATATGAATATGTTTTTGATGCACAGTACTGTGGTTTGTTTGTTGTTATAGTATATGTGAAAATGAATGTTCTTGGATAATTCGAAGTTTTTTCGTGTTCCCTTGGACTTCGAATTAAAGAGTCCACTGTATATGATATTGTAGTTAAATTCTGAATTGCAAAAATAAATAAATAAATAAATAAATAAATTACTATCAGTATAGAATATGCATTGTAGGAGAGCTGCAAAGTGGTACTATTCTATTTTTATTGGAGACACGGTGGCTGAGTGGTAAAGCTCTGCTAGTTCGTTTACCATCCGTCAAGCGGGTTTTGTAGTTGAAGAACAAAAACGTGTACGTGGGTTTTCGCGGTATTCTGCCGTTTCCTTCCACTTTTTTTACTCTACCGTTCATTCATTGCTGTCATAACCCTTGGTGCATAATTATGTAACATTAAAGTAGAAGTAATAAAATTAGAACCCCTTCTTCTTAATATAAAAAAAATGATTAGCCCGCTATCCGGATTCGGGCTTAAAAAGCATAAATCACATCTGGCCTGAGTAGTAAATTTTTAAATATACAACCATACTTCTCGGGCCTAAATTTGTAAATATGCTTTACAACCACACTTATTGGACAGTTCTTTCTGGAAAACTTACAAAGCACAACTGCATAATTAAATTTCCAATTGCTGTAAAAAAAAAAAATACAATACAACTTTCAACAATACAATACATTAAAAAAATACAACTTTCTGTACAGTTTCAAGCTAAAGATATTCTTACAACTTTCTAAATTGTAGAAAGCACAAACTCCTAATTTGTTACACTTAACACCTAAATATGAAAATAAATAAATTATTTATTCAGTAGAGTTAGTTGTAGAATAGTTGCAAATAAAAGGGACAAATCTGAAACCAGTTAGGAAAATATTTCCAATCCATATTCTTGAAATATTATCAAACTTGTTATTGGTAATAACAGTTTTTTCGCTTCTCAAAACAAAAGATATAATTTGAAACTGTCTTATCGGTAATAATTGAGAGAAAAAAATTTGTTGCTATATGAGACAATATAAAACTTACAATTATGTCCGTAGATAACACAAACTAAAATTATAGTTTTTTTTTTTTTTTTTTTTTTTACCTACTATAAATTTTGACTTCTCATTTACGCGCTCTGAGGACCTAAGGTGGTGGTGTTTCACTTCAAATTACGTTATCGCAACCAGATGAGTGAAATAATTAGTGATCATTTTCTACAATCTAGGAAGATATAATAATATCCTATGTAAGAGCTATACAATTATACCCGATGCCATTTTCGATTTCGAGTGTTGGATATTTTAAAGATTATTATAAATATTTTCATACATAACTGGAATCATTATGTATTGTCCACGATTGCTCAATAGGTTATGATTATTAATATATATATATATATATATATATATATATATATATATATATATATATATATATGTATATATATATATATTTTGTCGTTTTGTTTAAGTTATCTTAAACAAATGATACACATTAGGATTTCTTTCCGCAGTATTAGGTAAAAGTACATATTATAGTACTGTACAAACTTGTATTTTACCATGCGTTAGGCGAAATAGCACAAGGTTCAGAAAAAAAATGTGCATACAAAAAATTTTGAAATAAGAAACTGATAATAATAAATAAGAGGAGCAACAATCTTGCGATTTTAATATCTTTTCCGGTACAATTTTAACTCCTTATCATAATTATAATAATAACTATTATTATAAAAATTAAACAAAATAAATACCAATGAGCAACACCTACTGCCCCTAATAGCACAAGTAGTCCACGGGACGTCTCATTATGATCCCGTACGACCCACAACGATCCTAAAAAATTCAGGATATAAATAGGTAATCCCAGGGAAGTCCCGCTTGGGACAGGCATGGGTCTATATGCATGGGAATCCCACGGTTGTCCCGCAGGATGGCCACTAGCAACGGGAAATAGAAATTCACAAAATTATACGTATTTCTCTCATAATAAAAGAATATGTTTAAAAATCTGCTGAAAAGAAAATATAAACCATAAAATTTCGCCTGGTCCTCAGTGCTGTGGTGCGCGTTTGGAACCATCATTTGTTTGTCACAATTGCATTGTGGTTTGTGGTATTGGAGGGAATACGTGAGGTTCAGCGGTGACGCAGTGGTAGATGTTAGTTCAATATTTTGTGTTCCAACAGATTTTAGTCTGCAGCATAATTGATTTCGGTAAGTGTGTGAAATGAAAATTTTAGTGATTTAAAAAAAGGGGTTGTTGTTATTCTAGTTGTAAAAAAATGATGAAATGGTGATCGTACAGCCGTAGTATTCAATGTTTAAAGTTCAACAGAGCAGGAATGCTATGAACAATGGATTAATATGGGCAGATTTACAATAGGTCGGAATCTTTTAAAATATTTTTCACTTTTTATGTTTCAAATAATTATCTAAAACCTTCTTACTCTTATTTCACACTGTTATTTCATGCTGAAATTATGGCGTACAGTTTAAGAATAAACACGCAAACTGATTTACCATAAAACCTGCATTGTACCTGATGTACCAAACTGATAAGCAGCCATTCAGTGTCCAGCACCAGCCTCTGGGATTTTTTTAAGATATGTGTGGTAAAGCGAAGATGAGCAAATATTGTCTAGTTATTTTTTACTAGATTTGGGGCACTAGTGTTACAAAACGCTCCTCAAAACTTATAGCTGATCGACTGAAGGGGCTTAGAAGCCCCGCAGGGCTAGTTGTTCTCTACCTTTGAAGTGACACATGATTTGCATTGCAACCATTGTTTCTAACCATTTTCCAAATCTTCAGATACAACACTTACCATCTCTTCCTAACTTGTATTCAGCCGCCTTTTGCCTTAGCAAATAGTTCCACCATAACATATACTTTCCTATGTTACTTACTCCCACATATGGTTTATGAAATTGAATGAAATGAAATATTTATTTTAACGTCTCACGATTGTGCACCGAGGCTATGGGAAACGGTGATGATGAGAAATGAATGAAATGGTGGAATGAAGAAAGTGGGAGGAAACGGGAGAACCCGAGAAAACCCACGCACACGGTGTTTGTCCACCACAGAGTTCACTTGGCGCGAGCTGGGATCGAACCCGGGACCCCAAGCACCAGAGATGAACGCTCTACCTCTGAGCCACCGCGGCCCCATATGGTTTATGAGTTTAAACAATTATATTACCGTTTCACTATTTTACTACTAATATTTTTCGACCTATAAATTTTTCTTTTGGTAGAGCCGTCTGCTAAAGTTAACCCGCCAAGGTGTTAGCGAAATTGATGAACATGGATTATTTTCAATTAAAACTGCTTTCATCATATATTTTGTGTTTCTTTTCTGTTGTGAAGTGACTTAAGCAAACACAACAGTGTTGCACTTAAAAGCAGCGCAGCAGAATCTGCCTTTTTACAAATTTTAACCGGACGTATCTCATGCAAATTTCATCATAGTGTTCAAATTTGCAAAGACGATGCAATGAAACAGTTTAAAGGCTATTGTGGAGGCTTTTTTTTTTTTTTTTTTTTTTACGTAGCTTGAGTTACATCTCTCCACTATATTAATGTTTAAATTAAAAGTGGTTTATTTACTTTACGAAATGCAGGTCTACCTGAGCGAGCGAACGGGGTTAGAAGCCCCCCGAACATATTTGCGACTTACAACTACAAATAATAGCCGAACCCCTTCAAAACGCAACGGAGGTTGAAAGGTTAGAATTTCCAAATATCGAGACTGTGAAGCGTGATTCGGGTTATCAGGCACCAGTGACGAAAGATTTTATGCGAAGAACTGAAGTCTTAATGAAATTCAATTTGGGGGTTGCTTTTTGTTTCTCCTCCAGTCTTTTACGGTAGTGATTTTGATTTAAAAAAAAAAGCAGGGTTGGCTGGTTTAAACCAAGGTTTAAGCCAGGTGGTTTTTTCAAAAAAAAGAAAAAAAAAACTGGTTTAAACCAAAAAACGAAAATGTTCGTAAAAGTGTAAGTGTTTGTAAAATCTTGATGAACACACATTTGTGGGTTATCACGTTTCACTCCCGTATATTATTCGTATTATATTCAGACCTAAATTCCCCATTCATTACTCAAAAAGATTATACTACAAAAGCAACTCTTTTTATGTAAGTTTATAAATGTTTGTTTTGTGATTTTTTTTTGTAGTTATTATTGTTATGTAGGCCTAATTGCAATCAAAGAAACATTCTAATTATTGTTTTGTTTCAATGTTTACTATTAATAAAATACATCGAAATTCCGTACTTTGTGTGTGTGGGGGGGAAGGGTCATACAGACCCCACGAGAGGCATTTAGTGAAATGAGAAGTATCTTCGATATCTATTTATGTATAAATGAGTCTGAGCCAAAGTGGACCCAAATAATTCGTATCTTTGTGATATGCAAATTAAGTCGTTGTATTTCTTTAATTTGGACCAATATAAGTCGTTGTTAACTAACTTGAATTAAATTAGTTCTTCTGTACTCCGTAGTACTTTGAAATTGTCCATATGTAATTCAGTATAATGGTTTCACTTGTGCAACTGTTTATCTTTTTGTTTTTCTGAAATGACTCTTGAGAGCTATATTAAGAAGCATGTAAAGATCAGTACAACGTATTTTTATCAGGATTCCTTCGTGAGTGAGTCGGCAGACGTATCGCATTTGTGGCCAATTAGTCCTGGTTCCGAGTTCAAATGGAGGACAATTTCTATCGGATGTAACTCGAGAAGCAGTTTTTATTCCGCTTTAAGCTTATGTGACCCCTTCCAGCATAACCCGGCTGTTGCATAATAACATCAAGGCGAAACAAACTTATTTCTGTCCATATATGATATGAATATATAGAGCAAATTATTTAAACCAAATAAACCTGGTTTAAACCCAAAAAAAAACGTTTTTTTTTGGTTTTTTCAATAAAAACCATGGTTTTTGCCAACCCTGAAAAAAAGTGACTTAGTTGCGTTACGAAATATAGCTGAGCGAGCGAAAGGAGTGGGAAATCCCGCAGTTTTTTTTCTTTCTTTCATTAGCACAATGGTTCACTAAGCTGCAGTACCAGTTCCATGGATCGAGTTGGGGGAAATACTAAATGCCATCCCAGTTAGGCAACTTCACTCTTCACGCACTTTATTGTATTTTATTCGCAAAATACGCAAACCTAATTTAATGCTAATATATTAAAATATACTAGTTTAGATTTTTTATGACAACGATTTGTAATATAAGAAAAGATAAAAGTATTGCAGTAACTCAAATTGTAAAAGCTGAGCGAGGGTTGTATTCTGAAAAGAGGAGGAAAAGATAAAAACAATATCTGTGAAGAGTAATATTGGCTGGAACATGTTACCTTATTCTTAATCTGCACGGTGTGATTTACGTAAAAGTGGTAATTTCCAAATATAATCGAAAAATCAGGATGACTATCCCAGTCTTGTGTTTCTTTTATTTATATATTTAGTCAGCTTAGACAAAAGGTCTAGTGAGCTTTTGTCCTACACCCGCCAGTGAGTGATGAAGGCGGTCTTGGATGTAAAAGTAATGGAAAGCTACAACGTATTGTGCTTACTGTTCATAAATCCTTGTTATTGCCAAGGTTGGCAGAAACCATGTTTTGTCGAAAGAAAAGAAGTTGATTAAACCATATTGTTTTCACATTGTTACTTTTTGTTCAAATTGATTTCTTTATTTATTTAGGTTACATATAACTAAGTTTGTGTAGCCTTAACATCCTTATTCAACAAGAGGTTGATGAGCCCTTTCACAACATAAAAGGCTGTTCCGAAAGTAGACATCGATAAAAATGACGGTAATGAAGATAAGTCATGCGCTTAAAATACAAGTTTTCGTAAAAAGCACCTTGTTCGGTTTGCTGCAACCAGTACATTAGCATAATTACAATCTGATTTTTTACTAGGGAACAAAAGAATTTGGGCTTCGCCCACTTCACTTTATTCTAATACGGATAGTATTCTGTGAATCGGGATTGTCCAGTTTCAGTACAGAGCTGAGCGGTATATATATATATTTTACATCGAAAAGCTCCCGCTTTAATCGTGCCGGTGTGATTTTTCATAAGCAGATATTTTGCATACTAATTTTTTTAGGGTTATGCCCTAGGCTAAAGGAGACTGATGATAATAATAAGTGAAATGGTGAAATGAAAAAATGTAAGGAAATGGGAAAACCCCGAGGAAATCAACGCACATGGTGTTAAAATTTATTTTATTGTCACTGTATAATAGCCAGTTCGCTAAAACTGACGTTTATTTCTTAAAAAAGGCTGGAACTTTAAAATTAAAACTGAAAAGTCCAATTGATAAGATGTGGATGTAGCCAATAAGGTTTCGCAACTTCTAGTTCTGAAACTTAGTCGACTATGATCTTGCCAAGTTCGGTCACCAAATACCTGGGACTAGTTCTGTTAAATAAATAAATAAAAAAAAAAAATGCTCGCTCACCTCAATAATCTGTATAGGATGTTGTTTTTGAAATACACTAAAGTCCTACAAGTTATGGGATAGCGGTATAGAACCACTTCATGTGTTGCGGAAAACAAATATAAATGCACATAGCACTCGACTTCTGTTACTTGAACTTCTGTAAAAGGTCATTGACCGTGATGTTGCTTCTACGACGAAAACTATCAATGTGTGTGTTGCTCTTGATAACTGCCAATATGCCGGATAGCCATACTGATAATGATCCCAGTTGATACGAACTGATGGTAGAGTGCGTATGTGGCGGAGACTCTAGACGCCGTAGACTCAAGTTATCAACAAGGCAGTTACAAGCTTGTGGCCTGTAATTATGTGGTGCGTGTTTATATGGCATTCTTGGATCCTCGAGTCCGATTGACCTAGACAATATCAGCAAGCCAAAATTATTCGCGATTGGTTTGCAGAACATTCTAAACAATGAATCGGCCAACTATACTGCTAGACATAAAGTTAATAGAAACATGTACGATATCATCGTACGAACCATTTGTGCACACGTTTTACTTGCAACAATCACGTCAAAATAGCCAACAACCAAGACTTTATGAAGGATTTCCACCGACTTGTCGAGTCCATGCCATTCCAAGTTGCTGCACTCGCCATGCTCGAGAAGGCATAGCACGATAGACCTATTATCTTTGTATCCCATAACTTTTGGAACCTCATTTCACCTATTGAAATGCATGTCGAATATTATATTTCATATTCCTTCTTGTTATAACACATATCTATTGCAGAAATTTGCCAGTTTTTCTCATTCAGAAATATTATATTTCCAGAGACAGTGAGGCAACACGCGTCCAGCAAATTTGCTACAGATGCTGAGATCAAAAGACCAGTTCAAAGCTGGCTTCGTCACGCAACGGAAAGAATGAAAAGAGAGAAACGTAAGTAAAATATTGACACTTTTAGGTTTGTAAATTGCTTGCTCTTGCTTAGTCGACGTGGTGAACGGAAGCTTCAAGCAATCAATTATAATACATAAAATTATTCTGTATTATAATGTAATGTATTGTTGATGTCGCACCAAAGACACCATTGTGCGACCCTACTTAATAGTTAAGAAAAGTCGTAAAATTAATAATACACTCTCTTTGCATGTGTAACGCACCCGCGATAGGCATGGAAACCCATTTACGAAGTGGGATGTGTCTACTAAATACGTTTTATGACTTTTAAATAGTGTAGATGGCTATTGTAATTATTATAGTTCTGTATTTTTATCTTCATACAGGTCAGGCAGTCTTCGTTTTTAATGTTATTTTGCCATGTCCCAAGAAATCCTACACGATATACTTTCACATAAACTATAAACATGCCAAAAGACTGCTTGGGGGCGATCGTCCTTCGGGATTCTACAGGGTGTTTACTGGAGTTGACTTCTTGACTTACAAATTTTCAAAACACCACCCTGGATAAAAAAAAGGCATACTATGATATTCAAGAAGCTGTAAAATGTGTTGATAAAGCTAGTTCTTCAATATTCTGATGGAAAGAATGCATAGAAACTAGTGGGTTAAAAAAAAAAAAGGAAACACTATTGATTTTCTTTCTCGAATTACCAAGTTCTTTCAATGTTTGACCAATTAATTTTATCATCACCTACACCCAGATAATGGGACTGCCATCTTGAAGGGTCTCAAAGGAAATCTTTATATTTCTCCAGTATTAGACAATAATTTCCAGTACATTCCAATATTTCCAGTAAGAAAATCAAATACCAGTATTTCAAGTACCAGTAGACTCCCTGTTCTACACCACAGTTGATTCACATTATCTTCATTGTGTGTGTGTGTCCAGCGGAAATCTTGTTCTTTTTTGTACGGTTCGGGTAATTTTTGGTCATCCCATTGCAAATACTTGTATCAATATTGTATTTTGTTTATTACTTAGTTGCTCCTTTCTAACTTCTATCTCAAGGTTTGGAACAAAGTAATGCTAGTAATTTGGCTTCATATGTTCCGTTTTCCACTTTTTACATGACATCTAATACAAAAGAAAGTAAATGAATTAAATGGATAGAGTTTTTTTTCTTTCATTGAAACAATTTTTTACTTACGTCAAGGGATAGTAATGTTCAACAATGAATAAAAGAGACAAACGTCATTATCCAAAGCTCGAACTGGAATGTGTGTGTGCGTCGATTGGCCTGGACAGTTAGCTATGTTGCTTGTCTTTGCCTTTTGGCTTGATTACTGATTTAAAGGCTAACTTTATATATTCATCGCTATGCGAACTAAATCCAAACTTGGTGTGCTTTCTCTGCTTTTTAAAGTTCGTTGTTGGTTTATAATTAATACTTAGTATTATATTCACTTCTTGTCAGAAGCGCGACTGATTCGCAGCATCACATGTACTTACATATTTCTAGCGAAAAGATTTTTCAATTCAAGCAAAACAGGTCTCATTGTCTTATGACTGGATCATAATAATAAAGCGAGTAATTCCAACAAGTGTCATCTCCCTACTACTTTCCATACCTCCATACGTATTTAACGTAATTAGATTTTTCTGTGGCTAATTTTTTATGAATATTTGCACTCACTTCGTCTTTTAACAGAATTTTTTTCCTTTTCCATTTTGTAGGGAAAGGGGATGAACAAAGCGTGATGTTGACAGGCAAATGAATACACATAAAGTGCGATGTGACTGAAGCCGGGATGAACATGCAAATGCTCACATTATAAAACCCTAGATGTATATTTTGAAAGGGTGAAAAAATCCCTTCATGTATGATAGCTTTTGAATAAAAGATTGTACGTGTGTAACCCATTTGTTTTATTAAGCATATCTTTCTTTGCTACACAGATGCTAGATAACTACGATCCAAACGTGACGTTCGGTTATTAATGATTAATTAGGTTCATGTTTCAGAAAAGGCAGTTTTTTTTCCTAGTTGAATCATGTTTCATTCTTACTTTCTTTCTATCCCTTGAGGAGAATTTTACAGCTGAACAACACTAAGTTAGTTATTATTACAAGTAATGTGGAAAAATACTATATGCAGATAACTTATATATTGTAAATAGCTACATCTTCGCTCTTATTTCGCATAGTCCCATATATGACTATGTTGAATCGTACAGATCACTTTGTCACAAGGAAGACGTCTGAAGGATTTGATGATGATACAATGTGGCGTCAAGCATCCACTGGCTACATTTTGCAGTTTATCTCGCCAACAAGGAGATTGTCCAAAGGCACCAATTGATATATTTTCTCACGAAATTTAAATTTACCTAACCATAGCTAATATCATTGGAAACGTTACTGCGGTAATAGAGAGTGCAAGTCAACGAGTCAAACATTTGCTTTTGAAATGTTTACCTATAGCCAGTGGCGTATTTAGGGGGGTGGCTTCCGGGCTTAAGCCTCCTCCCCGAAATCTTACTTAGTATAGTAAAGTAAATGAAATATCTTGCAGAATTTTTACATTTCCAGGGAACCCCCCCCCCCCGAAAGATAGCAAAGCCCCTCCCGAAACAAAATCGTAAATACGCCACTGCCTATAGCCTATAAATATGTACCTGACGGGACTCACTGGGACTTTGAAGCGGAAGTTCATGTACAAGCCACCCTGTGGTATTGCACGATAGCTCTATCGGTAATTACAGAGTGAAGCTATTGGTTATTTTTAGGCTCTGGCTTTTCAAAGGCGTCTCTCAAGTAGCTACACGTGAAATAACACATATTCCGTTTGATTTGCACTGTACATTGTGTTTGCAAATCTGAAACCAGAGCCTGAAAACAGTCAATAGATTCACATCGTCATTTCTGGTGCAATGCTACACGGTTACACATGAGCTTCCGTTTGAAGTCCCGTAGGATTCTCATCAGGATTTCACGGATGTCTCAGGAGTCCCACGGGATCGTCCCGGGATTATCCCATTCGCGTACGTGGTTCTGCCTGAGGATATCCTCTGGTTTCCTACGGGATTCTTCCTGCATGACTCCCGCTGGAGTCCCACGGGTCGTCCCGTTTCCCGGGACAAACGCGGACATCTGGAATTCGCGTGTCAGTCCCATGGATGTCGCAGGAGTCCTATGGGAGCGTCCCGGGATAGTCCCGTTTTCCCGGGCGGGAGGGCCATGGGACATCCTAGGGAAGATTTTGTGCTATTAGGGGCGCTAGAAGACTATGGATTCGATAGTGATAGCGGCCCTATTTTATCATTTTCTCATCTCTAATCTTCCTAATATTTTGGGGTCTTTCACATCTATAGTACCCTACTCCGTAATGTTAGTTATTAACTAGCTCTTATAAATTAGTATACGAATCGAGCTTCATCCTCCTAACGTCATGACAAGGAAAGAGTAAGTTAATAACATCTTTAACACTTCCTTTTCCCCAGTTAAGGTAAATCAAATAATGATATATAACCTACCGTTTAATCAAAACTATGATGTCTTGCAAAAAACTACGTTAAAGTACCATAAGACGGGTTACTTTACACATCGGGCGTTACTATGCAGAAAATTTGAAAAGAGATTCACAGTACTCTGTCGGTAAAACCATGAACAGTAGAGAGGAAGTTTCAACTGCCACCGTAAGATAGAACATGTAACTCTATTTCAGCTATAATGTTTGCGGTTAAATTCAGGTCAAATTACCGGGAAAGTTTGTTCTAGTAGAGGTAAAGGCTGATAAAGGCTGTAAAGGCACTCTAAAGGATAATAAAATTTAACAGATAACATCTATAAGAATTTCCGTCGAAGTTAAATTAGTTTCGTAGAATATTACCATGTATAATGGGACTTGGATGCAGTAGTTGAAATTGAAATGTGAAACGTTCTAAAATCATAAAAAACGTAAAACTGAGAGAAGGCGTTTAAGCCTGTACTAGGGCTTAGTTTGCACCAGTGCAAAATACCGCTTAGATAGGAAACTGTTACCACTGGAGCCTCCTGTGTTTTAAAATTAGGTAAACTTCCTATTTAGGTAGATGCTGGAATGAATTGCTTGTTAGAAAACAAATTATGAACAGTGGCAGATCCAGCAAAGTAGTATGAGAGGGGCTTCATTTAAAAATACTTTTTTTCTTTTTTTTAACCTTTCGGTAGTCGCGTCTGCCTACGTAACACGGGCAGTCGCGTGTTGTACTTTTTACAACACTTAACAGTAAAGATGTTATTGACTTATATTCACATTGTGTTCCCATTGTCACATTCAAAATAGTAAAAATAAATAAAAATACAAACGACCCATCCAATAAATTACGTACGTATACGTTACGTACAAATTATTATATAATAATATTATAACATCTTTACTGTTAAGTGTTGTAAAAAGTACAACGCGCGACTGTCCGTGTTACATAGGCAGACGCGACTACCGATAAATATATAATATTATTATTATATAATAATTTATACGTAACTGACCGAATTTATTGCATGTGTCGTTTGTATTTTTATTTATTTTTACTATTTTGAATGTGACAATGGGAACACAATGTGAATATATTATGACGTTCTGAATGAACATATGCTTTTACAAATTTCAAGAAGTTAGTATCAATATTTATTATTTACATATAGAAAATTGTCAGGTAGAAACTACACAATCAAACATTGTACGAAAGTGGTTTACCAGTTCAGCAGTTCTTACACTTCGCCGGCTGCATCATCTTCTTCACCACAGATCAAACATATTGTTTGCTTTCGCACATGTGTCTTGCATACAAAGCGGGAACACTTGTCACACTTCATTCATCAGTTAGGTCACTGTCACTATCAGGCTCAGAGCTGCCACCATTGTCCTCTTCGTCAGACAACTCTTGAAGAACACGTGGAATATCACTCAGCCTTATGTTGGAAAACACTCACAACAATCAAATATTTATGGCAATATTTGTTTTTTTAAAAAATAACACAAGTGGTCGCGCGTTGTAAAAAGTACAACAAAGACGTCTGTCTCTGCCGAATGATTTGTGCAAACTGAACCGTAGCATGGCAGGGGCTGATTTGCGGTGAAGTTGTTGGGGAGAAAGGGGAGGAAGGCATACATATCACAGCTAGTTCTCCCACTTACTCGCGTAGTGACTTACAACAAAAACAACAACACTGTTGTACTTTTTACAACAGCGCGACTGCCGATAGGTTAAAGAAATCACTAGACTTTTGGGGACTGGGCTTGCAGCTTATACACGTAGGAATCACTAGCAATAGATTTTTAGGCGAATCTTTACTTTGACTCAAACAGTGACTGCAACGATTTATCTGATCCGGTGTCGGGAGCAGTTTAGGAATGATTCCCAAAATGCTCCAGTTGGCTCCCAGAACCGGATCAGTTGAATCGGTTATAGTTACTGTCCGAGTCAAAATAATGTACAATGTTAGGAATTATACTATAAAGACAAGGGCCAAAATGTTACTAAAAACCATTCTTAATCAATCCAGGTGAAGTGGTGACTATCAATATTGATATCTATATGGGGACTACCAACCCACCCACACCCTACTCAAGTACAATAAAAACATCCAAAAAAAATCATATTTAATCAAACCACTACTATAAAGCTAACGTAAGAAGGAAAAAAATTAAAGAAAACATTCATCACTAATTATAAATTAGTGCAGCATGACGAGGAAAAATAAATTACATTTCACAACGATGATGAAACAACCAGCAGCAAAGCAAATACTTTGCCAAATACTCAAATGCAAAGCAAATCAAGAATAAAAATAATATCAATTAAAAAACGAAAGCACTCGCCGTTTCGCCATACCAGAAAACTCATGAATAATGAACTCATAGTTTCTGATTCCCGAAAACCCAAGATAGCAGCAAGACATGCGCAATACTCAACTACACATTACTGAAAATGATCCTTTCTGCACAGACGTCGATTTATTAAAGCGAGCAAACTTGTTATTATGACAAATAAGACTAACCAATAAACGCTCACTTTTACCATACGTCGGGAATATTTTCAGCGTTCGACCACAACCATCACAGGTTTTCTCTAACTCAATTGAACCACAGTGCTGAAAGGCGATATGAGTTAATATCCGAATCTAATACAAACTTATTTAAGAACGACAAGTTCAAATTCTTTGTATTAAATTCATGTTACGGTGTCTCAATCGCACTTGCTAACTCGATCGTCGCCATGAAACGAAAATTCAATTACCCGCTCACCGCATTCTACCAGCAACAGCACACACATACAAGTAGACAGAACATGTGACGTCACAGTAACAAACTGCCATATGACTGTACAGAGACACTTAATGCGAAAAATATGAACTACCATCAATCACTGAACTAAGACGTTACACCAAAAACACGAACAATTCCAAGTGACTCACGCAGAAACAGTTTCAGGAAGTGACTAAACCTGTAAGAACCGATTAAAGTCACTGTTTGAGTCTAATTGCAGGCTTGCCAGTAAAAAAAAATCTTGCAATTTTGGGTGGGTTTCAGCCTGAAAGTTACAAACCCCGTAAATCTTAAACTGATAAGTGTTCGGATCATATTCTTCGACAAAGGACCAAATCAAATCATTTTACAAAAATTATTTTTCTTTTCGTCAGTTGGCACTTTTGTGGGACATATTTTAAACTATTAGAATGTGGTTCCATAGTCGGTACCAGAAAATACATTATTTCCTTTACAAATATCGATAATTCAAACTAAGTACTGATTATGTACCATCATTATCAATATCAATCAGGGTGGAAAAAAATTGATTTTTTTTAAAAAAAATCACTTTGTTGATTTTGTTGATTTAAATCGAATTTTTTTATTTAATTCAAATCTTTCTCCTCGTATAATACGAGTCGCGAACTAAAGAAAAAACATTAGGAATTAGTTTTAAATGTTAATTATGCCATTTAAGTGAAAGTATTGGGGTTGAATTTTGAATTAATCCCCAATCGTTAACCTATTTCAATCCCAAACAATGTTTTTTCAACATTAAGGAAAAACTAAACCAACATTCATCTACATGACACTTTTTTTTTCACGAAAGTTACTGATATTTCGCAGGGGCATATTTAAAAACTGGAACTAGCTAGCGGCACGAAATAGATATAAAAAACAAATTTCGCCTAAAATTAAATAATGTCATATGGAACCCGGAGTTTCAATGCCACGTTTACAAAAGCTATTCATTGATTGCTAGCCTTAGCGAATTGGATCCACTTTCTACTTCGTATTTCTATTTCTGCGAGATGCATCTTAATACTGTCCTCCCATCTGCGCCTAGGTCTTCCTAATTATCTTTTTCCGATTGGTTTTCCAGTTAGGACTTTAAAAGCGTTCCTACTTCCTTTCATCCTGGCTATATCCTGTTCACTTAAGCCTCCTAGACTTGATGACCTTAACAATGTTTGGTAAACCGTATAAAGTATGTAGTTCTTCGTTATGAAGTTTCCGCCATTCCCCATTCACGTTCCTCTTGGGTCCAAATATTCGTCTCAGGATCTTGTTCTCAAGTACTTTCAGTGTAAGCTCTTCCCTCGTAAGCGACCATGTTTCGCAACCATACAGAGCAACAGGTATTATTATCATTTTATATACAGTATTTTAAGCTTTAAATTTCTCGTCAAAATTCGCGACGACAGAAGATTTTGAACTGATTAATAACAAGAATTCCCTACTTTTAGTCGACATTTAAGTTCATCGTGAACATGGTTTAGGTCGGTTAATATTAATCCTAGATATCTGAAAGTATCCACTTTATCAAAAGTATTATTCGATATTTTGTATCGGATCCCACTTCCGATCCGGGATCCCGATCTTGTATCGGATCCCACTTAGTATAACTCCATCGTTCATCAAAATAGTTAAAAATAGTAGATTCTAATCTGGTTATTCCGTTTTCCTGTGCTAGTTTACTTTGGAAGGTGTCTTTTAATCGTTTATCTGGACAATTAATGTAATCTAAAATGTGGTTGCCAAGTGTTTTAACGACACCTGGAGAAGTTACTTGGCAAATAAACTTATTATAAATCTTTGTAGACAAACCTACACTATTCCATCTAAGACAATCAATACCTACAGTGCCATCGTTTTTGCAAATTGTAATTATGGGATTATTCTTTTCTAAACTCGTTAAAGGAGAACCTTCCATCCTAAAATTCAAATTATTAATAAGATTTTGTTCCATTTCCCTCTTAATAAAAATACCTGCAAAATCTTGTGTAATGTCGAAGTGTAAAAGGAAGTAATATTCTGTTTGTAATTGTTCTAAAATTTGTGGTAAGCGACTCAACAAATTTTGTACTGGTACATCGGCTAATTCTACCTTATATGGGATAACGATTGGGTCTTTGTACTTTTTGGTTATGTCTCCCATATATTTTTCCACTATTTGTTGTACAACTTTAGATCGTTTAGTAGAAGAATTTAGAAAGAAAGGTAATTTAGCCTTAACACCATGTAAAGCTAAAGAGAATTCAGAAAAGTTAGATCGTATAAGTGTATTAAAGGAACTACACGCATCTTTTTTAATTAGAAACTTATTGTTAATCCTTTTGCCCTCACAACATAATTCCCAACTAGAAATTTTAACAAGCATAATATTATCGCAAAATGGTGGTGTAATTGGTTGTAAAGTATCTAATCTTGGTTCTCCTTCTGCATAAATAATATTTCCAATGTTGGTTAATAAATTATTGTTGTGTAAATTTTCCAATAGAAGCCATTGGTTAAGTCTCTCTGCTGTGGTTTTATCTTTACCTAATAATTCCCTAACAGAATAAATTGTAAAATTTTCAGCGGCCATTTATTAAATAAAAATAGAAAAAATATTATTCACTTTAGAACACGACTATTGTAAATTGAACGGATAATATTTGTAAAGTTTGTAAGATGTAAATTATTGGTGTTCTGTATCGAAGTCGTTATGTAAGTTGTATGTATGTATACTATTATTGCGTAAGTTGTAAATGTGTAATATCTAGTTGTCCTAATGGTAGTTCTGTATGTTTGTGTAAATTATTCTATACTTGACTTGTAATGGTAGATTGTGTAATTGCCGCCGAAACTGAGGCCGCGGAAACTTTTTTCGTACCTATTTGATTTATTAAATATAAAATATTCAAAATACTTAGTTCATTGTTTTGTTATAATTACATTGATTTCCGCAATTTGATTTTAAATGTGATAAAAGCAAGTGCACAAGGTACAATACTCAATCTACTTTGCGCTCTGTAACTTTGTTTAAGTACTATGCTCAATGGCGGGTTTGGGGTTGGATGGAGAAAGTGCGTCAGAACTGGTATCAATGATACTACTAAAGAAGTACAGTTTCAACTATAAAAAACGCCGATTAATACCAGACACATACGAGACATTGCCCTATGGGTATAAAAAAGCCAGAACAGAATAACAGCCATATTTTTCCCTAATTCCACCAACATCACTTCCCAAAGACGGGGCAAAGAATCAACCGCAACACGGGACATGCTTCAACGAGGCCACAGCGGAGAGAAACTCAGATGACATCACCTTGCAGAAACCAGTGGAAAAAAAAAGGTATTCAGGTACGTCACATTTGCTTTTCTTCTTCTCACCTCACTCTCTCTTGATCAGTTAGTTCGATGTTAATAATCTGTTTTTCTTCTTTCACAGGAAACAAAATAAATATTACCATGCATATTCATACGTTTTATTTTCTCTTTACAGAATTTGTACCCGTCACGGACACGTCTTCCTTTGAAGAAAAAGAAATTCTGTATTCTATTTCACATGCTAAAAATAAATGTACAAAAACATGATTCTGTATTTTATTTCACATCCTAAAATCAAATTCTTTTCCTGTACTGCGATTTCAATTTCTTTTTTCTGAATCAGTTTACCGATAAAATAAAATTTCTAAAAATGTTTTATGAAAAAAAATCAAACTTAATTTTTCTTTAGAACTGTTTTTTCGTGTACGAAATAAAAAAAATTGTGTACAAAATAAAATTCTGTTTCAGAAAATTTTTAGTGTACGAAACAAAAACTGATTCAGAAAATTTTTGTGTACGAAAAAAAAATGTTTACAGAAACAATTTTTGTGTACGGAAACAAAATTCTGTTTCAGAAATTTTTTGTGTACAAAACAAAAACTGTTTCAGAAAAAATTTTGTGTACAAACAAAAATCAGTTTTCGTCACGAAACTGCTCCGACTAAATGAATCGATTCATTCTGATAGTGTTGGCAATACTGGAAAATTTCGGTAAGTATCGCTCAGGCACTGAGTTACAGCGAACACAACTAGATTCGAACCAACATCCTTAAATGTCTGATTCATCTCTAAATACAGCCAACTAAACAATAAGATTATGTGTATACGCCAATGCTTAGCACTGAGTCAGCAAAGTTTTTGTTCAAGGTCAAAGTCGCACACGAAGTAAAAAGATGACAACACAGATCTTCTATCTTTCTATATGAAACATAAACCTAGTGTAACCTGCTCGCACTGAAATGTGTAATGTAACATAATCTGCTCGTCTTCTTTTCATACGCGAAACTGTTCGCACTAAATGGAATACGGTGACAGCGCTTGTTTGTAACGTGTGAGGTTCCTGCTTAGATCCACAACGAAGTAAGTTCATGTTTAATCCTATCATTTTTTCATCATCGTTTCAAGGGGACGTTAAACTCAACATTTCCTGAAACTAACACACACACACAAAAAAAATCGAACTCGGGACCATGACATAGTAATCAACAAACTGAACTTCTCAATGGGCCATGGTAACTCAGATGTGTGAGTTCTCTTTTTCAATCCGCAAGCAAGTAAGTTTATGATGTTTTCTCATTTCTCATCATCGTTTCAAGGGGGACGTTAACATTTCCTGAAACTAACACCAAGAATCAAACTCGGGACCATTGCATAGTAATCAACACACGTGTACGGTCGCTTAGCGTTTGTCTCTAATGTGTGATGTCCCTGCTTCAATCCTCAGTCAAGGAAGTTCATGTTTTCCCTGTTTCGGTCTATAACCATCGTTTTCGCGGGAACATTAAATTAAATTCAACATTTCCAAGAATCGAACTCGGGACGATTGCAAGGTATCCATGTTCACCACTGAAGCGAAACAAAATGGATCACAAAGTGCTTATCAAATTTAATGGAATAATTTTAAATATGCCTCCATATAACGTAATAAGGCTCCAAAGAAACGATAACTCCCAAAAAGTAAATCATTGTACTCTATTATACAACGAAAATGTCTCGTGAAAGATAATAGGATAAGTTAAAAACGTCCAAATTTTAATATTTTTATACTCATCAAAGAGTACGAGGTGCGATACTCTCCTCCCTCCCCCAACTCCTGATGTAAATCAATGTGATCTTATGTGTCCTGAGTGATCCCTGCCCCTGAGTTAACATAAGCAAAAAAAAATTTCAATAGGTAATGCAATCCCGGGCCAAAACATCTCTAATTCATTCGCTATGGTCCATGTGTGGGGGGTCCCAAAAGTGAAATAGGGTCACCCCGACGTCAAACAATCACATTACCTCAAACCAAATACCTCTACTTCATTCGCACCAGTAAGGGAGGTGGTGGCTCAATGGTAGAGCGTTCACCTCTCCTGTATGGGGTCCATGTTTCAAACACCGCAAAAAGTAGTTTTGTGGTGGGTAACATTATGCTCCAGTTTCCTCCCACACTTTCATTCCTTTCTCATCGTCACCGTCTCCTTTAGCCTAATCGTGGGACGTAAAACTAAATATTTCATTTGCACCAGTGTTAGTCCATCTCATCAAAGGGATAACAATCCGAACCGCATGAGCTCCTGTCGGGAATCGAACCCTGGTCTCCCACGTTAAAGGCGCATACGCTAACCGATTAGCCACAAAGGAACTCCAAAATTTTCGAGTTTCATATTAATACTAATTTATACTATTACTGGGGTCTACTAATTCATAATGTAATAGGTCATCAAGAAAGAAATCATACCTTGTTTTGGTAATTTTATACCCATAAAAGGGAACGAAACAAGCAATCATAAGCTCCAAGCTAAAAATCCCAGTTCAGTGACGTCAAACGAACATATTAGATCGAACCAACTACCTCTAATTCATTCATACCAGTAGAGGTGCGGTAGCTCAGTGGTAGAGCGTTCACCTCTGCTGTATGGGCCTTTAGCCTAACCGGCATAATCGTGGGACGTAAAACTAAAGATTTCATTTGCACAAGTGTTAGTCCATCTCATCAAACATATAACAATCTCCAAATTTTATGCCATAAAAGGGAACGAAAGCATTCGTAAACCTGTATTATTTCATAACGTAATGAATCATCAAGATCATATTTTTAGTAATTTTAAAGAATCATCATGACCTCTGATCCAATACTCCCAATTCAATGACGTCATAGCCTGGCCAAGGTACCTCTGATTCATTCGTACCATCGTGCATGGCCACTGAATAAGCATAAGCAAAATTTCAATAGGTGACGTAATCCCGGGCCAAAGCATCCCTAATTCATTCACTATGGTGCATGGGGACCCAAATTGGATTATTAAGAGTGCGGTCAAGTGGGGCAATTACTACTGTTGCATTTAAAAGCTCGGCGCCCCTACGCACTTTTGCTCTCGGCGCCCCCAATAACTACATATTTCTCGCCCCTTCATCCCTAACTTAAAAATAAAACTTAATTCGAATATGCTTAGTTAGTGAATTTATTACATTTAAATACCACTCACTACATGCTACAGATAGAACTACGTAACAAAATATAACAAATGTGAAACGTGTTCTGAATTATTTTTAGATTTCTTACGATATTTTTATACATATTAGAACAGTAAAAGAGGATTGTTCATGAAATAGTACATTTGCTCTTGATTTTTAACTTTTTCATACGGAAAAAATTAAAATATTATTCAAGTTTTAAACTTTGCACTCTGCAAATATATTGCCCTCTAGGCAATGGGACTAATGGGAAATGTGGACTAATGGGAAATGCGGCACTGTTAGCGGCGCTGAAAACTTACGATTCGATTCTAATATCGGTTGATTTCGATATTTTTATGTCGCTACGTAACCACCCTGGGTGCTAATGGGAGCTTAATTGGACTTGAATTGAAAGTAGAACTATTCACCTAAGCGACCACGAAGTTATGGATTCGATACTAATATCGACCCGTTTCTGGCATTTTTGTTATGTATCCCGACAGTACTCTTTTCCAGACTGTAAGAAATATAGTTATAATTGCGCTAGATATATCAGAATTATGTTGAAACACACACATATATCCACTTTTATATTCTGTATAAATAGAGAGTGAGCGAGCGAACGAGAGAGAGAGCGACAAAAAGCATCACCACTTCCACATTGCAAAAGCATATATCAGGAATTGAATTGAAAATCTATGTAAAGACTTTCTGCTGTGGAGTGCTTCATGAGGACAATTCCAGTCTGCTCACGTGACCTTTGGGGTTCATGAATTTCTTGCGAGCGTTGCGACTTTGGATTCTCTGTTTAAACCCTCGGTTTATGCATCGAATAAGTTTTCAAGAACATAAATGACATGCTGTATTATGAATGTCGAGAATTACCCTCTATATGACAAATAGCTGCAAATAAATACACTACATGATTTATTTATTGCTAGTGAACGAGTTTCTTAACTTGTATTTAACATTCTCATATATATAATACAGACCTACTGTGAACACCTACCTATTTCAGATGTTATATTTTAAACATAATAATTACTACATTCTGCAATGATTATGTTATATATACACAACTGATGTATTTAATGTCATTATTTTATATAATTTTTCATGCATTGCAGAAAATATATTTTTTAAAAGAGCATTGACCCAGATGGGATTCGAACTCACAACCTTATGATTTGAAACTCGACAGCTTACCAGTGAGCTAACACAAGGGCTTCTGCTATGGTACTTTTAGCGATGTATAACGGTTCTCAAGAAAATTATGACATGACATTCATACCCACTTGAAACGCTGTTTTTGTTCTACTTTGACTATTATTTTAGTATTCAGGCGATAATTATGTTTTATGTCTTAACTTTGAGCATTCTTTTACATATGGAAAGATTCGTTTACATATCTACATGTTCCATTACGTATGGAAAGCTAAATGACAAACAAACATGAGCTGACATTAATACAAAGTTTCGAAATATTGTGTCATTAAGTATTCCAATCAATGTTGCTTTTTTTCAACACCTGATAACAAGTGTTATTATATTTAAAAGAAGAAAAACACATCTGCAAACTTTT
This sequence comes from Thermobia domestica, assembly GCF_964235325.1. Lineage (NCBI taxonomy): Eukaryota > Metazoa > Arthropoda > Insecta > Zygentoma > Lepismatidae > Thermobia > Thermobia domestica. The sequence goes on along the minus strand of NC_137460.1, from coordinate 266,661,538 downwards.
TCCCGATTGCAAAGGCTAGCTTGAAGGTTCGAACCTGGTTTACTATTTCCCGAAGATACCCGAAGTTGGACTTTGAAAATTTTTGCCTCAAAACACCAATAAAGAATGCGCTAAACCTTTTTGAGACAAGGTGTACATTATTAATACCATGCTCTGTAATATTTGTATTTATAATAAGTAACAATGGAGCTATGGTGTCACCTACCATTTGTGGTTCTACAATATCACTGTAAATATACATAAGTGTAGGTAGCGCTTTTTGTAAATCAGGTGGATAACGAGCATGATGAACAACTGCAATATCTTCCTGTTGAATATGATCAAAACCTAGTATTCTGGCTAGTTCAGGAGATAGGCGTACTTCTATATGCTTCTCTTGATCTACTCTATTAACCTCAGTTCGTTTTACAGATGCTTTGACTTTTAATTGTAAATTTAATATATCACTTTTATGATTAATTTGAGATAGAATATCATCAACATGATAATAGTGGCCTGGTAAGATTTGAGTTATATTCCAGTTTTTTGTATTCATGATACGGTAATAAATATTATTTGTATATTTGGAAACATTCTGAAATGAACTTGTATAATGTACTTCAACAACAGCTGTTTCCCACACTCCCTTCTCCAGTACAATAGGTTGATATAATTTAGTAGTATAACAAGCAAGAGTATTTTGAGGAAAATATTTCATACAACTATTGCTAGGAAGTGTGAGATAAAAACTATCACCTTGCTCGAAAATCAATCAATCAAAAATATCGTTGGATCTTTTTATCCGTTTCACACCACCACCACCACTAAAATGAACTTTCTTTCTTTTTCTTCCAGATCCTTCCAACACCTGATTTAATTTATTTTGAGCTTTATTTTTTAAATTAGTTTTAGCTTCTTGCCACCGATTTTGCAAAGACTCTTCAATAGGTTTATTTTTATCTAGTACATCTCCTGCTACATTAATTCCTGTACGTATCAACTCTTTACCAACAGTTTTTGCACCTTGTTTAAATAAAGGAAATACAATACGGAATAAACCTCCTAATAAAGTACCAATGCCATAACCTTCTTGATATGCTGTACCTTTATACACGTTATAATCACCTCCTGCTTGATGTGTGTAATAATTAAAATACGGATCATTCATCTTTCTTTCTATATACTTAAAAATATCAATAGATTACAATAGAATATTAGTATTATTGCTTAAAAGTACACCATTTGCGTTTACGGGATCGAGGACGATCCTCTTCGTCCTCTTCGTCTTCTGTTAGTTTTCTAATATAATCTATTCGTTGAGGATTACCAATGTACTCTAAGGGTATATTGGCTTTTGCTAATAATGTAGCAAAAGGTTTCCATCCGGCAACTGAAATATTTTTCTTACGACATCTAACAAAATCGGATATCAAGTCCACTATATTTGCACCTGGAATTAATTTATTATTAATATTCACATTTCCATTATCGTCCCATTGAATATTTGGATTTTGTTTCAATTTACGTAATAAAGGTCTTGCTTTACGTTTACAAATTTCAGGGAGAGTAGATATTATTTCATCATCATCCTCCTCATCCTCTTCTTCTTCTTCCTCCGTAGTAGTAGTAGTAGTTGCTGTTGTTGTAACTGCTGCCGGTTTTTGAATTATAATTAAATATTTTTGTAAGACTTCTCTATATCTTATCCATTTTTCTTCTGCATTTAAACTTTTATTATTTAAAATTTCTTTCATTTCATCATCAAGATTAGATATCGTTTGATAATGATGTAATTTTTTTGGTGAGATTAAAATAAGTTTTTGTGCGTTTTGCATAACTATTTAATTAAACTAGATAGTATACCTCCTAAAATTGGTGCAAGCAATGCAGTAAGAAAACCACATTTTTGTATAATTATTCGTTTTTTTCTTTTGTTTTAATGATGGACCTTTTTTCACCAAATATCTCAGTTCCTTTTTATATTTTTTAGCTTATTTATCTCTGTTTAATTTAATGGAACATTTTCCTGTAATACGTTATAGGAACATTCACGAATAGAGCGAATTAAATCAGGATCTGCATTTTGTAAAATTGCCTTACGTGCTTTCGGTTTTGACTTTGCTAAAAGTTTTAACAAATGTGCATTTTCCTTACTAATCATTTTTTACGGCTATTAAAGCACAAATAGTTGTTAGAATATAAACCATATTGCAATTATTTTCTACAGGCACATAAACATAATTAAAAGAATCTGTTGGAAAGATATTTGTTCGAACTCGCTGCTAATCAGGAGTATTTTGTTTTAAATCAAAAAGTAAATAACCATGCGCAATTCGAGTTGCATCTTGATATGCTTCTTGAATAAATTTTGTATTACCTGGATACAATTGCCGTGCGAGATAATTAATTTGAGCTTGGTCTCTAGGATTTTTAAAACAAACAATATAATAACAATTTAACGAAATATCCCGCATTCCTTTTTGTTGATGAAAAATATTCTGTGTTATAAATATTACACTTATATTTCTATGATGGCTACCCTTAGTAAAAGTATCTACATCCGATGGTCATACTCACGCATTAAATCATCAATAATTACAAGATGTGGACCTTCCTGTGCTTGAAATTCATTATTTTGAGGTAAACCTTCTTTAAACGTGCAGCTTGAAAGAGTATCATACAACGGCTGCCATTCACCATAACACCATACAATATTTTTAAATAACTTACTATAATGGTCAAGAAATGTTTTAACAAAATATGATTTTCCACTGCCTGTAGGACCTGCTACCATACATGTAAAAGGGATTCTCCATTCCATCTCTATTACAGATATATTACATTTATTTTAAATAGCGTTTTTAAATATTTTGCTTTCTTTTCTCCTTTACATAGAAAAACAGCGTTTGTGGAAGAACAAATTTGATTTAATATACTTTTTACTTGTGATACTGATAGAACTCGTGATGATGATGACAATTTAACTAAGCAACGAAAATTTACAGTGTTGCTAGAATTTAAAATATAAAATTCACCTTTTGAAATTATAAAATCTACAAAAAATTCTTGTGACGACATACTTCACCTATAAATTCTTAACTTTTCATTTTTACAATATAGTATGTTTTAAATCAATCCAAGAATTTTCACTTTTTGGCAGACTTAACCATTTCACATAGGCCTTATTATTTTTCTTTCGCAATACTTTTTCAATTAAATATGTTTTTGGAAATTTCGTTAATTGTAATTCGTGTCCGTAAAATCTTCCTTCAATAGGTTTATTATTTGAGTCTACTAAATGATATGTTGGAGGATTAGCGAAGAAAACTTTAGCAATTCGAAAAAATTCTGTACTTCAATTGCGTGTTAAACCTCTATCAAAACCAGGACGCTTAAGTATACTAATTCTTACATATTCACCTATCTTAATTTTACTTTTTCTTTTTATCACAGAAAACTTTTTGCAATAGATGTTTGACAATAAATGTTTTTCATTTTCTTTTTTAATAGCGTCGTTAGGTTTCATTTTAATACTGGAATGAATAGTATTATTATATTTAGGTAGTAATTCCGGCAGAATGCCAATCGATTTATTATTTCCCTGCAGTGTAAATTGTCTCCACATTAAATTACGTAATGATCTATTAAATCTTTCAATAATACTTGCTTTCACATCACTGTACGAGGAATAATGTTTAATGTTATTTTGGTTCATCGCCTTCTGAAACTCTGAATTATAAAATTCTCGACCCCTGTCAGTTTGTAAAAATTTGGGGCTTTTGTTTGCTTTTCTCAGTACTGTTATAAATGCTTGTATAATTTCTTTCCCAGTTTTATTTTTCACAGGAATAGCCCAAGCATATTTAGAGAACGTATTAATTTTTGCTAGACATTTCGATTAATTTTCGAGAACGTATAATTTCGATTAATTTTTGCTAGACATTTCAATTTTCCACTATTCATTTCAACTAAATCAGCTTGCCATAAGTCAAGAATTCCTTTCGTTATAACGGTTTTTTGAGGATAGTTTCGTCTTGCACCTTTATGTAATTCTGCAACTATTTGTTCTCGAACTGATTGTGACATTTTTTGTTTATCAATAATAATATATACAAAACTAAATTATCATATTTACAATATACAAATCTTACATGTTAAATCTTTATTATGATACTCCCAAGGAACAGTATGTATATTACAATTTAAAATTTTTCTCTTGTCATCATACGGATCTAACGCTAATTTTGTTACCTGATTTGTTGTTAAATTGTGATATTTGCTTTCAATTTCAAATTGTGTTTTATGAATCGTTTCGTTTTGAAATAGACATGATTTATAATCGTCAAACCTAATTTGTTCTTTAACTACATTTTTCTTGATCCCTTTACATTTTTAAATACTTTATTTTCATCAGTTTTTATTGCATAATTTTTTGCTCGTAAACCAACATATTCAATGATAGGAACTTCACTTAACTCATCTTTCATTTTACCCAAAACGTATTTATTTTTTGTGTTATATAAAGCATGATTTTCAGCATAATTAGAAGTATCAAAATACTCGTTCATGTCTTTTATATCTTTATAAATATCATCGGTTTTAATGTAGTAAATGAAAGAGTCAGTATCCATATAAGTAATGCTAATCTTATCTCCATATCGAGGTTTCATTATATTGTAATGGAATTCATACATTGCTAATTTTGATAGTTCCAAAACTGTAGCTCCTACATAGATCGGTTTATTTAGAGTTACAAATTATTTTAACATATGGAATAATGCAAGATTATCTCCTAATTTTACCCAATTTTGAAACTGATCTTGCGCTACTAATTTTTTACACTTTTTTCATTGTTAATTAATTTTATATCAATGCGTTTTCGAACATTCTCCATTGTCTTTCCGTATACAGAATTATTTAATAACTTATAGAAATCTTTTTCAAATTCAATTGTAGCATTTGCACGACGTTGAGTATTTTCTTGTATATAAAATGCAAGCCATTTAGATTGACGAAACCATAATATTTTATGTACTTTTACCAATATTAAACCTTGTTTTAGATAAAATTGTAATACTCCATAATGCAAGATATAATTCGATTTCGATTTAAGTGTTAATAGTAATTTTGAGTATTTACCATTTGGTGGAACTTCATTAGTGGAAGCACACGGAAAATCAGAATGGTAATAATTTTATTCTTGTCTTGCCAATTGTCAATTTTATCCTCCCACCGAAAACCACCATATGGTAAATAGTCAATCATTGATAGTCCGTACAGATTATTCATGTCAATATACAGTAAATAAGATTTTTCTTTTTCCGCATCAAAATCATGTACGTAAGGATTATTAGCTTTGGCATACCTTAATACAGCTTGTGTAATGCCTCCGCGAATCGATTTTTCTACAAACATATACATATTGATATCTGATAAAAGTTCAAGTTCAATTTTTGTTTTATATAACATGGCTTGCCATGCAAACCAGGTGCAGTAAAACAATTAATTGGGTCAATACAAAAAGCATTTAAACACGTCTTTCGAAAATTTTCCAATACATCTGCTGTGAGAAGTACATCACATTTTAAAAATAGATCATGGTAATCCCCTAAATTTTGACATTTAAACACACGCCAAATTAGTTTTGCATATTGATAGTCAGTCTCGGAAATTTGTGTTCCATTCAATTTGCTATTAAATGCCTCTCTTTCAGGAAATTCAGTTTCTTTAAATGTATCTAAATTTGTTATGTAATCATAATAATAAATTCCCTTACGGAGAATTAAAGGAAACTTATCATCGGAAAAATATTGCTTTGTATATACGAATTGCTCAGGTTTTAATTTTGACACCAAATTTTCGAGACTGTACGGAAGAAATTTAAATAAGTCTACAAAACGTAACTCGATAGGTCTAACATTAAAATTAAAGTGCTTAGAGAATGTGATGTATTTCTCAGTGCTTTCAGCAATTACAGATATATTGCCAGGTGTGCAACCTAGTTCTTTCACAAATAAATGTGCATCATAGGCAGACTAATTATGGAAGAATACAGGGATAAAATTGCTTTTTACGTTTAATTTGCAGATTGCAATTATTGCACACTGTGGCAATATATTCACCAGTTACATGGTTATGATGTTTAACTTTTCTATTGTTACTCATATATTTACTATCGCAAACAGAGCATTCAGTGGATAGATTATACTCCTGTAACTGAGAACTATTTAATGGTATTATTAGTTTTTGTTGATCTAATATGTTTATGATTTTTCTTAATTCATTCTCTATAGCAGACAAACTTCATCGATACATTTCCCCCCGATAAATACCAAAATCTGATTTCATATATTTGTTACTCCAACACACAATATAACCAAAACTGCATGGTATATGTTGCTGAATTTGTATTGTATGAGATCCACTTTGTTTATTTATAGGTTTTAATAAACTTTCAAAATCTGCAACTATTATCACATCATTCTGTATTAACAATATCAGATTTCGAAATTTTAAAACCTCTCCTTGTTTTGGCATGTTCATTTTGGTTGGAGTGTGTTCTTTACATAATTTCTCATGTTCATCTAATTTTGATTTGCTATAAAAAGATACTAAACATCGTCTACAAATAAATGTTTGATGAGTACCTAACTGATGTCTAACTAAACCATTTAAATTTGTAATTAAACAATAATGAGAGTTTAAATATAATAAATCTATATGTTTAAATACACCTGTATTTTCGCTTATACGTAACGGAAAAAATGTTTCATTATCATAATTAATGCCATATATATTAATAGAAATTTGTTCCTTAGTAAATACAGAATTATACATATGTTCAAATTTGTTTATGTGTTCTACTTCAACAGGGAATTTTATATTCGTTTTTTCAAATAACGGTAATAAAGTATTACTATATTGTCTGTAATTATTTACACGATGTGGATGTTCTTTTACTGGATACAATGCAGCTATAATGCAATACATAAAACATCTATTACTGTTATTTTCAATATTTAAAACACAATTCTTTTTAGATAAAATCCATTGAGGCAATTTTACATAAGTTTTCTTTTTATGACTTTTCAATAAGGCATTGAATTTTTTATAAGACAATAATGACTATTGCAATCTTCTTCACAATACAGTAAATCTATACGTTTATCTACAGCTGTGTTTTCGTTTATACGTAACGGAAAAATTGTTTCATTATCATAACCAATGCCATATATATTAATAGAAATTTGTTCCTTAGTAAATACGGAATTATACATATGTTCAAATTTGCTTATGTGTTCTACTTCAACAGGGAATTTTATATTCGTTTTTTAAAATAACGGTAATAAAGTATTAATATATTGTATGTAATTATTCAAACGATGTGCATTATCTTTTACTGGATACAATGCAGCTAGAATGCAGTACATAAAACATCTATTATCGTTATTTTCAATATTTATAAAACATTTTGTGGATAAAATCCATTGAGGCAATTTTACATAAGTTTTCATTTATGACTTTTCAATAACGCATTGAGATTTTTTATAAGACAATAATGACTATTGAAATTTTTTTCACATTACATTAAATCTATATGTTTAAATACACCTGTATGTTCGCTTATACGTAACGGAAAAATTGTTTCATTATCATAATCAATGCCATATATATTAATAGAAATTTGTTCCTTAGTAAATACGGAATTATACATATGTTCAAATTTGCTTATGTGTTCTACTTCAACAGGGAATTTTATATTCGTTTTTTCAAATAACGGTAATAAAGTATTACTATATTGTCTGTAATTATTTACACGATGTGGATGTTCTTTTACTGGATACAATGCAGCTATAATGCAATACATAAAACATCTATTACTGTTATTTTCAATATTTAAAACACAATTCTTTTTAGATAAAATCCATTGAGGCAATTTTACATAAGTTTTCTTTTTATGACTTTTCAATAAGGCATTGAATTTTTATAAGACAATAATGACTATTGCAATCTTCTTCACAATACAGTAAATCTATACGTTTATCTACAGCTGTGTTTTCGTTTATACGTAACGGAAAAATTGTTTCATTATCATAACCAATGCCATATATATTAATAGAAATTTGTTCCTTAGTAAATACGGAATTATACATATGTTCAAATTTGCTTATGTGTTCTACTTCAACAGGGAATTTTATATTCGTTTTTTAAAATAACGGTAATAAAGTATTAATATATTGTATGTAATTATTCAAACGATGTGCATTATCTTTTACTGGATACAATGCAGCTAGAATGCAGTACATAAAACATCTATTATCGTTATTTTCAATATTTATAACACATTTTGTAGATAAAATCCATTGAGGCAATTTTACATAAGTTTTCATTTATGACTTTTCAATAACGCATTGAGATTTTTTATAAGACAATAATGACTATTGAAATTTTCTTCACAATACAGTAAATCTATATGTTTAAATACACCTGTATTTTCGCTTATACGTAACGGAAAAATTGTTTCATTATCATAAATAATGCCATATATATTAATATAAATTTGTTCCTTAGTAAATACAGAATTATACATATGTTCAAATTTGCTTATGTGTGCTACTTCAACGGGGAATTTTATATTCGTTTTTTTCAAATAACTGTAATAAAGTATTAATATATTGTATGTAATTATTTACACGATGTGGATTATCTTTTGCGGGATACAATGCAGCTATAATGCAGAACATGAAACATCTATTATCGTTATTTTGAATATTTATAACACAATTCTTTTTAGATAAAATCCATTGAGGCAATTTTATAAGAGATGAAGCTGACAGGGGATCATATTTACTGATTAATTTCCAAGTGATGGTTTGGTTCAGAACATAAAGACCACCCTGATTTCTTAATTGCTCTGTTTTCTTGTTCAACTAAAATTTTATTAAATAGTTTTTCAATTATAGAATTCACATCTGTACTCGGTAAAATAATTTCGTTACCACTATTTACAAAGAATCTACATGTTTCTAAATCTACTGGTTTTACAAAAGTTGTAGCCAAAGAAAAATTTACTTTAAAAGATGTATTAGTTTGTTCCTGTTTTAATATATCTAAACAGTCTTTTCTTTTATTATTTAAAAAACATCCACTATCCTTATTTAAGACAGTATCACATTTTAAAATGATTTTTTCAAATTATTATTAAATAGAGTATCAGTTGGTGAATTGATAGTATTTGGTTTAACCTTTTTTGTTGCCATTTTTTAAATGTAATTCAGTGTTACTATAATAATTCTGAAGTGAGTTTTATAATATGATATCATTGTTATAAGATGTCTTACCTAAAAACGAAACCATACTAATAAAACCACACAAAAAATCAGAACTTTACACCTGACACACCAACAAGGAACTGATTACAAAAAAAACATCTCGGTCAGTCTTTTATAACTGTGTGATCGCATTGCGCAATATTGTGCAATAGAGATGAGTCACGGTCGGGGATTCCCCCTTTTTTAATCCTATCGTTGAATGACAAGTTATACCGCGAGCGATCAACATATACCTTTGTGATTGATTGCATTACGTAATATTACGCAATAGAGATGATATCATTAAGTCACGTTCGGGGATTCCTTTTTTTAATCCTATCGTTGAATGACAAGTTATACTATTAAATCCGTATTGTCTGTTAAAGAGAAAACTAGCTCAATGTTTTTTAAAATCCGGATGAATGACGTAATGAGAATTATCCACATATGACGGAGTTATTATGTAACTGATAACAAAACACGGAAGTTCGCATTCCTTTGCAATCTTTAAATAATCTTTCTTATGTTCAAATAGAGGTTAGAACAAGTTCACTCCTAAAATGACTATATTTATTTGCTATAGCGGGTTAGAACGAGTACACCCCTAAAATGGACGAGGTGGAACGAATTTGCTATGTTCTGCCTTGTTCAAATAGGGGATGGAAACGAATCCGCTCTGCTGTGGGTTGAAAAATATGCTCATAAAAGAGAACGAGTTCACCCTTGCTTTGCTATGTGTTCGTAACGGTTGGAATGAATACACCCCTAATATGTTACGTAGTCTCTGCTATTTCTGCTATGTTAAAATAAGGGTTGAAAAAGGGAACGAATACACCCTTTAATCTTTCGTAATCTCTTTTACTAGTTCTGCTATGTTAAAATAGGGGTTGGAAAATATGCTCATAAAAGAGAATGAGTTCACCCTTGCTCTGCTATCATCAATTAAGGTGGAAAACTAAGTCATACTCTTTTACTAGTTCTGCTATGTTAAAATAGGGGTTGTAAAATATGCTCATAAAAGAGAACGAGTTCTCCCTTGCTTTGCTATGTGTTCGTAGGGGTTAGAAGATATGCTCATAAAAAGGAACGAGTTCACCCCTAAAAATGTACTCATAAAAGAGAACGAGTACACCCCTTCTATGTTTCATATTCTTATCTGTTATCTGATCTTCTGTTATGTTACGTAGTCTGATGTTCGTAGGGGTTGGAAAATATGCTCAAAAAAGGGAACGAGTTCACCCCTTAAAATATGCTCATACAAGAGAACGAGTACACCCCCTAAAAAGTGCTCATAAAAGGAAATAAATTCACCCCTAAAATGGAGGTCGTAAAAGACCGTGGGTTCACGGTGTAAGGTGCTCAATTTCCCAGGGGCTCCTGAGTTGTTCTATGTTGTTCCAGGTTGGCCAATACTGTTCCAGATCGATCCATTTTCTACTACTATTAATGCATTTTGATCTCAATCTCCCTTTTGTATCTCTTCTAGTTTTTTATGCACATTTGGTTCCAACAAGTCGGTCTCCCAACTCGGAGCTTACAAGTACGCAAATACGTTTATAGGTGTGTGTGTGTGTGTGTGTGTTTTCCCGCATTCTTATCCTTGTTGGCACCTGCATATGGTTTAACACCTTACCAGTTGGGACCGGAAAAATTGTTGGGACATTTTCCGGTGCCAACAATTTTTAAGCTTACAGGAGCTTCTTAGTGACCCCCTGGGCCTCATGGCCGAATTTCGGGAAGGTCCCAATAATTATAGAAAAATGTGAGAATCTGTGTATACCGTGTGTATGCTCTGCCGAATTAGCTGCCTCCTGGTGGTCTCACACTTTAACTAAGAAACGGTGTGTTAATATGACGCATACCGCATTTATTGGCACTGCCCTGCTTACGGGATGGAGAAACGTAAGGGGAGTGGAAAAAGGAGGTGAGTCGTCGGGGGAATAAACACACAAGCAAATTTACACAGTGCTTGTTGGTACCGACGCAACCTTGAAATTTTCGTTTGCGCAGTCGCGACTACTCACAGTAGCCTGCCTGTCACATGGCATAGTTAAAGAGCAGAAGGTGGGTTGAAATCAGGGGGAGACATTGATCACAATTGCAGAAACGTATATGCATATATTTACAACTCGTACTTCCAGAAACGATGGGAACAGAAACAAAGATTGTGATAAATGAATGGAAGATGGGCTAGCGTAAAACATATACACAGAGCGTGATCTTATCGGGACACAATTATTGTTTCTATCTACTCACGTATTTCGATTTTCTGTTGCTCCATGTAAGAAGGTCTGGGACCAGTGTCTGAAGCGAAAGTTAATTTATTTGAAAGAGAGCAAAAACAAATGTATCCTAAGAGGTACACTAGAATTGTCTAAGATTGAAGACTTACAAGCACATTTGCAGAGCACAGATTCATACATACCTACATACTATATGTTCCAACTTTCACACTATTTTATTTCCTTCTTTGCCAAACAACTCATTAGTTTAAAAATGATAATAAACTAAATATTTATTTTAACCTTTAAGAAATAAAAAAGCACAACCGTAGTTTACAGATATATCGCATACAGATTTATTAAATTAATTCAAACGTATGGAGTAGGAAACACGTAAGATCTCTGGGTTGGCAAAGGATAGGCAGCGACCACAGCCCTTCATTGTTGGTGGGGGTGATAGGGCTAACTACGTATTCTGTGAGTCTCAGTAGAATAGTAGTGTGCCTGTATCGAGCAAGCGGTCATAAAGTAAAATAAACTAACTAATTTCCAAAGAGGCCTAATTACTAAAGCTCGGACATATGGTGTTAGCGTGGTGAATGTGGTAAGTATGCTGAGTGTGTCGCGAGTAACAACATTTAGGCGACGGGCAAAGTGATGAAATTCTACAAAATTTACGTAGAAACGACATCGTCGAAGAGGAACAGTGGTTAAAAGAAAATCCCTGGTGACAGGTCCCACGTACAGCTGTGCGATATTACGATATATCGATTAGTAGATATTTTTATGTATCGAAAACTTCTAAGATCGATCTTTTTAATATTTCAATATTTTTCAATATTTCGGTATTTTTCAGTATTACGATATTAGGATTCTTCGATACTTTTAATGCTTTAATATGTCCATATTTCACAATATTTCGATATTTTCTATTTAAACTCTTCATTCCCAGGTAATTATCTGCAAACATACAAATTTTATATTTGTGTATTTGTATCGTAGGAAAAGCAAATTTGTATATTTTTAAATTGGAGTGTTATAAAACATAGAAATGACGTTTTGTAAGAATATAGAACCTAGGTATATTTATTTTAATAACCCGAACCTGCCTAATCGAAAAAATAAAGAAAGCTGTGAATTTCAGTATATTTGTTATCTACTGCACTATGTATATTAGAGTTATTCAACTATCAAAATACGAGCACAATATGTTAAAGGTGTCTACCAAAGGCGGCTTGTAAGATAAATTACGACAGTAAAAAATAAAGTGATATTGCGTAAAAGAAACAGATGTAATACTTTCTCGTGTTCTGACTGTTGATAACAAAAATGGGAACAGTAAGTAACATTTCATCTCTCAGTCTGGTGGGACAAAACTTTTAAGTTTTATGGACATGACCTCCCTCCGGAGCCGAGTCTGGTGTTGAAATTATAATATTTATTATTATTATGTCCCTTCTTTCTTCTGTATTTCATATCTGTTTTACTTTACATGCAAATGATCAGGACAGTTTCTATTTTCTCAACACACAAAAACATCTTTCACTTAGTGCACTTGAAACTTTTTGATTTCGAACACCCAACCTTAGTCCATCTTTGGTAGCTTTTCTCTTCAGCTTTCTTTCTTTACATATCTGCATCACATTCATCCGTTTCTTCAGATCCTTACGCAAGAGTTGTTGGTTGATTCAGGGCTTAGCATCCTATACAGCACCGAGACTATAGGAAACATGAAATGCAGCTTAACGCGGAATCCTAACCACATCAGGTCCCACCAGAAATCAAACCCGGGCTTCACGTACTTAAGGCGCGCATGCTAACCATGTAACCACTAAGGAAGATGAAAGCGGAAGTCTTTCTAAGAGTATCCGAAATTAAAATTGTACTGTCTATGGACTATCAACGAATTCACTAAATACACTTCCACTCAATGCCTATATACCCAACGTACTAATATTTGTTCTTCCAGATCTAGAAATGCTTAACTATTTAACAGTCACACCTGAAGTTGGAAACACGTCATATATCTGGGTCACCAAAGATTACGCGGCCACCACAGATCTGAGACGATGGTAGTGGAGTATTACGGCCAACTCCATACTACGTGAGGGTTATTAGAACGTGAATGGACAGTGAGCTAAGCAGTGTTAGTGTAAAATGAGAATTCTATTTAGTTTTCAAGGAAGGAAAATTGTTTCTCCGTCTGGTTCTGCAAGCGCGACAAAACTTACAGGCCTGTTAGGTGTGCCGCAAAGGGCAGTGTCCAAAATGATTACAACCTACAAAACTGACGGCAAATCCTCATCCGCGAAGTGAAACAGTGGATGGAACAATACCGCCATTGACAGATCTCGCCAAACCTTACGGCGTATTGTCACTTTGAATCATCGTCTGACTGCGGAGCAAATAATGGAGAAACAAATAGCACCTTCCTCAACCGGCGTCGACAATCAGTCTGCCAAGCTACATGACATGAATATGACCTGACATGGATGGCCTTCATAATGGACCATGACGCTTTGGCACAATGTCGACAGTGAAACACATCGACGGCTCTGTGTCGTTGTAGGCTCAAATATCATGTTTTCAGTAGATTCTTTTCTGACACATACCGGTTGTGCCAGTGCCCGCGATTATGTCATTTTTGTGAATCAGGTATTTTATGGTCCAATTGTCTCCGTTATGAAACAGAAAAACACCGAGAAAACCCATTGAATACAAAGAAGTTTTTCCGCACCTGAGGTATGGGTAGGTAATGCAAAAGCACAACCCACCTAGCATCCTGCAGACGGAGCAAAGATATTAACACGCTGTTACAAATCTTTACAGGAAAAAATAACTGTAGAACGAGTAATTTCGTTGAGAACTTGTACCAAAATTGTAACCAAGTATTCCAATTCCGACTATCAACGAAGGTCATGATCTTTTGAAACTGTTTACAGCTGAGAAATTTATAAACGAAGAAAAATGTTATTTTATAGAAAGAACTCGACTAAAGAAAAGATAGCAACCGTCTAATTAACGTTTGAGGAGTCCAGGGGGAAATGCGGGATGTCCACTTTTGGGCGAAATTTCGATTTTCATGCCATCTTGTTGAGCACGCTGTGAGTTTCATTCAATATATCGAAAAGGGGGAAAAGGTTTACGGTTAGCCTGCTATAGCAGTTAAAAATCCTTTTAAAATGGAAGGATATATCATCATCACTTACAGTGGAAGAAAGGGGAATTCATTTTACTCTTATTTTTCTGTCTCTTTTGTCGATAACGTTCAACTGTATTTATGTTGCAGTGTTGACTGATCATACAGCTAAATGTAGCTTCAACAATCTATTTCTTTAAACAAATAGTAAGACAAATCATCTCCCAACATCCATAATCTTGAGCATTTCTGTTACTCTTGCAAAAAAAACAAAAAAAAAAAAAACAAGATTATACTTTATTCAGATGCTCTCATTGCATTGCACATGAAAGGCAGGGGTTCATTTTCTTTCAAGTGACATTCCCAGTTCGTGTCATTCCTACCTTGAACGTGATAAGAACATGAGACTGGTGAACATAAAACCAAGAGATCAAATACCAGAGGATTGGAATAATGTAATGAAAGGCAGCAGAGTGGAACGTACACTATATAAAGTAAGTGAATTTACAGTTTCATAAGTCGAGATTGGATATCATTCTTACAACCACTGTACTTGGTAAAATGCTCATTACACTCTAGGCCAATCTTGAGCTTCGAGTAGAGAAAAGTCACCCGTTTTGTGATACCTAGGGAGACTTATAATGGACTTTGATTTTCTTTTGTGATTCACCTACTATTAACAAATGGCCCACCACAACCAGATTTATTGGAGGGAGAATTCTTTAATCAATAAATGACTCGCGTCGGAAAGCTGGACGCTTATACCATAAATTGTATTAATGTTGAAATATAGTACAATAACACTGCACGGGAGACCCGGGTTCGATTCCTCGTGGGAGCTCATGTGGATCGGATTCCAAGTTAATCAGTAGGTCCACGTCTCATATAGCCTCGCTGCTGAAAGGGACGCTAAACTGAAATTCAACTCAATAACACTGCAATAATGCGCAAAGGACCGCACATACATTACTATGAAATAAGAAGAAAAATCGAATGAAAAGAAGGCCAAAATTGTAAAAATTATATTATGCATCCGTTATATTGATCTGTCATGGGCATGCGTGCAATACAGGTATATCCAATGAATTATTATTAAATGAATTAAAGTATATAACTATTGTTCCAGAACCCGATTTTTAAAATTCTAATGTCGTCAAACTTGCTTAAGCAAATGCACCTTTCCGTAAGCAATGTCTAATAGTCGTTTATAAAGCGTTTACTCTCAGATCAACAAAGTCAATGAAACTTTGTACCCCACTTATTCTCCTTGTTTCACTCTCCCATACTTGATATTGATTAGAGGATAAAAGTACATTTCCAAGATTTTCGTTGTACTTTAAGGAACTGGGTTAAATCGGTTGAGAACAGTTTGAATAGCATGCTATGACCAACATCATAATTATTGGTGGGATTTACAAGATCGTTTCCTGTTTCTCAAAGGAAAGTTGCCTATCTAGGAAGGAAAATGGTAGGATCTGTATGCTTTGAGTGTCTTATGCAGCCTATACGCTTAAGCCTTCTACACGAAACTCTAAAAGAAGTAATTAGCGGAGTAGAGGAGAACAAAGATGTCATATTTTTATTAATATTATTTATAATTTGATAAACCATTGCCGTTTTTTTTCGTTATTTTGCCTGCAATAGACCCGTTTTTTCCCAGTATGTACCAACCTCATATCAGTTTTCTTGTATTTTTTTACTTACAATAATATACGTTGAACATAAGATTTTATAAGCTAGTTTCCAATATAATGAAGAACTTGTAAACCAAATCTGAAGCATTTCCCACGACTAGTTTCCGAAATAAAATATTTTGAAGTTTAAAAATCGTTTCCTGAAAAAATTGTAAAAATGGACTTCCCCTTTTCACCTGGACTCTTTATTTATGACAATTTAAGAAGGGACTACTCGGTAGCCTTATACAAGCTCAGTCAAACGATAAGCATACCTGCGACATACAGACATTCGACCTATGTTTGCGCTATGAGTGACAGTATTTCTTGTAGAATGGTCTTGCCGTCTGATTGTCTTCGTATGGTGGTGCTCTAAAGCTATTTGTAGGTAGCGCTTATACGTAATAGTAGCGTTGGTTAATTTAGTTTATTCAGTAATATGATTAATGTTTTTCGAATCTAGGTTTTCTGCATCGAAGACTGTAACGACAGTGATTTAGCTACAAGGGAACTAAAGAAGGAAACTAAAATTATCCAAAATTTTTGTGTTGGAAAAAATGCGACCGTAGCAATGCAAAACGTAAAACCAAAGAGCCCATTGGAAATGAAACGAAATTTTTCACTTTTACGTGCCACAGTTATGCTGGCTAGGCTAAAGGAGACAGTAATGGTTATGAAATGGTGTAATGAAGAAAATAGGGGGAAACTGAGGAACCTCAGGAAAACTCACGCAAACGGTGTTTGTCCACCACAAAGTTTATTTGGCGTAATCAAAGCAGGGATCCCACTCACCGGAGCCCATAGGAAATAATAGAGAAGAAACAAACATAACTGGAGACAAAAATAGGTTAGGCCATCACTGCTGAACAAATTGTATTGTGGGAGAGGTGGTAGTACATGGGAGAGGAAAAGGGATAAATACTACAATTTATGATGGTATTAAAGCTGACAATTCTCATATCTGGACTTCAAAATTGCTGAGAATCGCAACGATGAAAATTCGCTTCAAGTGGTCTACTTCTGATGGCAAAGAGCTATAATGTATTATATAATACAGTAGTAGAGACAACAACTATATTTCGTGTCGCAAAGTGAACACGGTACACTTTGAAACTATGAACATTCAATATTAAAACTGGTTGCAGGAGATATATAGCTTTCGATTACAATAGAGGAATAAGATTAGAGATTACATGTTCTTCGGACGCAACAATGAAACCGGAAGTAGTATTCGGTTTTACTAGTTTCGCCTTTAGTGCCGAGGTAAGAGTGAAAAAAATATATTCTTGGGACGATGAATCAAATACAAAAAACAGATTTTCGCTATCTATTTCCATTTTTGCTGTATAGAGATTAACGTTAAAACCAGAAATTTTCTACTTTGACCACTTTTTAATTAAATTGGTCAAAGACTCAATGGATCCTTGGGACCTTGAATCCACAGAAAACCGATTCTCATACATAACTTTCAGTTTTGTCTCAATGCAGATCAATACTGACACTAGCAGCAGTAGTAATTTCTTTACCATTTCCGCTTTAATAGAGTGAGAGTGTGAAGATGGTATATTTTCTTGAGATGCTCAATTACGCTATCTGTTACTGTGTTCTTTCTATGGTAATCAGTGTTGAAACTGTAAAATGTTTATTTCCACTACTTTCGGTTTTAGAAAAGCGTTAACTGAGAAAATGGGAGCTATTCTTGTAATGGCGAATCAATTCCAGAAAACCGCTTCTTGATATACCTTACGGTTTTCTTCCTGTACGGAGATTGATATTGAAACGTCGACTGTAGCTCTTTTCAAATGTCAAGTTAAACACCTTTGAGAAGGTTTCTTGCTCCTTTAGTACCAGTGAAGCGACGTTGCCATCATTGTGGGGCAGATGACAGGCAGTATATAGACACACAAAATTTCGTACTACTATGATTTTTGTCAATATCTGTCGCAGTACCTAGAAATATCGCGTAACATTGGCTACCGCTCAAGTAGGTTTTCATGTAAAAAAAAGGTATAGTAATAATTTCTGGTTTTAGCAGACAGACGACAGATATATTTCTTTAACGCACTCAATCCATTCCAAAAAAGAACTTGTCGTTATATATTGAAGCTTTTATTCTATGGCAATTAATCTTGAAACCGGATACGGTTGTCTTCAACCACTTCCAGTTTGAATAGAGACTTATCAGAGCCGATTGAATCTATTCTTCAGCAGCATAACAGATTCCAGAAATCGCATTTTCTATATCTTACTTTCGCTCTCTCTCTCTCCCTCCCTCCCTCTGTGTAGATCATTATTGAAACCGGAAACAGTAGTAAAATATTACAATTTCGAATTATAGTAAAGAAATACAGATTCTTTTTTTTGAGACACTGAATCGATTTCTGGAAACTATTTGTCAATACCTAGTACAGCTTTTGTTATGCTTAATTGCTACCATTTCTGTTTGAACAGCATATTAACGGAGTAAAAAGGAATCTATCTTGGGACGCTGAAATGATTAATTAGCTGGTTTTCGATATATCTTACCGTGTTCTCTATGGATATCAATATTGAAACCGGAAGTAATAGTAAATGAATAATGCTTTCGGTTTTAATACCATATGGATGAAGATTCTAAAATCTTTCAAAAATTGAATTGATTCCCGAAAACAAAAATGTGTTCTGCAACTCTTTTGAATTGAGGAGTTACATGGGTGGTAGCCAATGATACGAGATGTTTCCAGGTAGCTCATCTGGCATTGACAATAATCATAGTATTGCGAAAAGTCTTGAAAAGATTTTTGATTATTACTGTTATTACTGTGTTAATTTTAAGGCGATCAATGTTGAGACTGCATAAGGTTGACTTTTACCACTTAGGACTTCAATAGTGGATCAACGGAGGATAAGATGGTGCGTATTCTTGAGACGCTGAATCGATTTTCGAAAACCACTTCTCAATATATCTCACCAGTATTGCTCTAATCCCCGTCGACAAATGGAAGGGCGGGTATAGCCGTTTTGTAAAACTTCCGATATTTATGTATAACATACTTTGGAAGACTAAAAATTGAAGCTCATTAGCTTTTAATTCAAATATCCATCCAATTGCCTTACCATTTCAACATAACTTTAGTTAAGTCTACAAGTATTATAATGCTAACTTTAGCTAAGTCTACAAGCATTATAATGCTTTTATTTTACCCATCAATTATAACATTCAAGAGATCCCCATGCTTATATGGAGTTATTCTGTGCTCATGCGGTAACGAGGAGCTATTCTTTTACTTTGTACATTTTCATATTTCTCGATTGAGTAGCCTAGAGCTTCAGCAGTACCCGTGTCACGACGCGCTCACACGTTTCCTCATTTTAGTGTTTACAGGAACGTTTCCCTTTATCATAAAATGTTAGGCCATTATGAAGCATTGGATTCAATTATTTTCAAACACAAGAATACCTAAGAAAAATGTATTTAAAAGTTTTGTTGATCATTTCAGTTCGGATAAAGTTTCAGTTGTCTTTTTATCATAACTTAATCAACTGAGGTATCAGTAGATTTAGCTTCGTATCAGTATTCTATATCACTATATCTCTCTATATTCTATATCTCTCCATCAGTATTCTATACAATTTTCTATAAGTATGTATCATTCTACTCTGTTCTATATTCTTAAGAGGAGACTAAGGCTAATCTGGTCAGTAATAACATGTAAACGAAAATAATAATAAATGGTATCTATTAAGAATGCCAAATTTTTAAGTGACTTTTTAAAATTTAAGCTTCGTAAAAAAAAATCGCGGATTTAGAAGACAACAATCCTCACCACCAGGAGCGAAATTTTGGGAGGGCATAGACGGTAATTGTCACTCCTAGTATTTTTTTTTTTTTTTTTTTTACAAATACAGACCATTTAATAAAAGATCGTATTTTGGCAAGCAGTTCTTGTTGCAGGGTCTGTCACTTTTCTATGAGAGTTTTTCGAAAGTCTGGAAGAGTACTTGGTAGAGGTATACGCTCGGCAACACGTCTCCCTAGAGCATCCCAAGCATGCTCCATGGGTTCAACTTTAGGGAATAGGCTGGCCATCAGATTTAATGAATATCCTCTTCCTCAAGGAGGGCGGCCACGGCAGCTGTACGATGTGGACAAGCATTGACATTCATAAAACGAAACTTTGGACCGATAGCTCCACGCAAGAAACGAACATAACGGAGAATGACATTAATGCAACAACTGGCCTCTGTTATAGTCCCTCCTTCTACGAACTGCATTTCACTGAGTGTTAAATAACAAAACTGTATCTTTCGTGCCCTTACCTAGCTGAAAACTAAGTCGGAGACTGATTGTCGGCTGAGAGAGAAAGTTTGGAATTTCACTATTAGGACTATTTTCACCACCTATTTACAAGTAGCATTAACAACGTTTCAGCTGTTGTGTGTGATCTATTGGTCTTAACGGTAAGTTCGGATATCTTATAATTAGCTATCTGTACTTTTTGCGAAACACGCACCGTGGGAGCAGTGGCGACACCAGCTTTACTTTCTTGAGGGCAGGGGTGTGTGTCAATAGGCAGATAAATTTTTGGAAACCCAGTTATATTTTTGTGTACCCAAAAACAGCTGTGTGATAATACAGCTTGCCTGGGAAGCGGGGGTTGTCATGAGGACGGAAGGCGGACGGTGTGATCGGAAGGTGCCCGTTCCCCTGGTCCCTTCTAGTGTCGTCACTGCGTAGTAGTCATAAACGTCTTCGTTTTCTGTTCCAACAACCGACGAAATTAACCCCTTCGGGATCCTATGGTACAATTTGTACCATATGCACTTTTCATGGTACATTGCGTTATTTCTTTTCTATTTGAGCTTTTTCGTCCGGTTTTTTTTTTTTTTTTTTTTTTTTTGTTTTCCAAGTCCAGAGCCCTTGCAGAAAACATTACGTATGGTTTCAGACCGCCCTGCGTCCAGACATAGGAGGTGATGACGTGATAAGTCAAAAATTTCTTTTCTCATTTTCTAAGCGTATGTTCAATATTTTTGGCGGGCTTATTTTTCTACGTAGAAGATTGAAATTTTGCACAAGCATTCAGTCCACGGAGTAGTATGTACCAAATTTTTTGTTCCGATGTCAGTGCTAAAAGAGGGGGGGGGGGAACCACAGGGGAAAAAGGGTAAAAATAGGGATTTTTTACCCCGAAAATCCCGTTTTTCGTCATTTTCCCGCCCTACATACATGATAGGACCACGTGAGTCATTCCGTCTGAAAGGCAGTTCCATTCTGAAGAGAACAACGGTCGAATTATTATTCTAGGGTAATTAGGGCCGAGTCAGTGAATTTTTATCCAAATTTACTTCTGTATAGGGTAAAAGTGGGGCATGGTAGGGATTTTTTTCTGGCGGGCCTATTTTTTCACGTAGAAGATTGAAATTTTGCACAAACATTCAGTCCACCGAGTAGTATTTATCAGTAGTTTTTTTTCGATTTCTGCATAAAAACAGGGGGGTCCAGAAGGGCAAAAGTTGAAAAAAGGGAAAATTTGCCCCAAAAAATACCTTTTTTCAGGAATTTCCCGCCTTAGATACATGATGGAGACATGTGAATGGTACCGCCTGAAAGAAAGTTCTATTCTGAAGAGAATGATTGGCGGATTATAGTCCTAGGGTAATTTGGGATGTCTCAGGAATTTTTTTCCCTGAGATCATAGTGTTTTATGGTACTTTGGGGCATTGTGGGAATTTTTGATAAAAATTATCCCGCCCTTACTATTCAAGATAGAAACTTGAAATTTGGCACACACATTCAGTATACCAAGTACTATTTATCAGAATTTTTCTTGATGGCTACGATCACGCAGGAGGGGTCCGGGGGGCCAAAGTTCGAGAAAAAAATTTCCCTCCGAAATTTTAACTTTGACATTTTTTCCCGCTTCTGGTATATGGTATGAGCATGCAAGTGGTACCATTCGAAAGCCAGCTCTATTCTGAAGAGAATGAGGTATGAACCATGATCCTAGGATAAAGAGTGACGATACAGTAGCTGCTTGACTGAAAGTCTAAAAAATAGCCCAAAAAGCCAGGATCCGGAAAGGGTTAATATATAGGGAATAAAATACGACAGAGAACGAAATACTATACAAGCGTATGAAGCATAGTAACTGGAATAATAATAGACTCTAGACTCAAATAACAATAATAATAATAATTTCTTACGATGTCTAAATTTTTGCATCACATTTTTCACCTTGCCATGACCCTCTGGCGCCGCGGTACGGCGCTTGCAGATCACTCGTTTAGTATACTGGGTGCATCAAAAGACCGGAACTTTGTTATGATAAAGATGCAACAACAGAAAAAGGAAAGTTGTTGGAAATAGAAGGTTTTCAATCTAAAATCTCGGATTTATTCCAATCGCTCCAACCGTTTCCGCTTCACACTGTAAGGCGTCCAGTGTTAAACGTTGACAGTGTTTTTTCTGTTTAATTTGAAGGATATACGAGTATACCGTATATATCGTATATAATACTCATAGTCAAAGCTGCTTCAGGATAGATTCCCGGCGACGTCACAACACCAAACAGGTCGGAACTTTGGAAATACATTAGTAAGGCGAAGATTGTAACTCACACTGTAATGTAGGTTCGATAACTCTTTTTATTTTCAGTATAAAGTCGAAATTCCTAAATATACATCTTGGCTATGTCACTGATTTAGATACAATCAAAACCACCAATAGGATTTTATTGATTATAAATCTCACGACTGCAGCTGAAAATTACAACATGATTGCTTAATTTGATGCATGATTATAAAAATAATGGTTAATGCTTTGAACTAAACCTTAAGAGAACAACAGAAACGGTAGTGGAAATGATAAAATTATCGTCTTGTGCAACTAATAAGGACAGAATTCTGCTTTGATAAACAAGGAGTAGGAAAAAGTTATAGCCTTGATTTTTATAAAAGGTACGGGCCAACGCACTATACTTTGACGCTCCAATTTCCTAAATTGTTAGGCCACACCTCCTATTGAAACTTGTATTTGGGAAATAGGAGTATAATAATTTGTCTTGGAAAACTCAATTGAATAAACTTCACCCTTCCTCCCCAAAAAATGTACCATCCCTTCAGATACTTTCATTAGATATGTCATACTGTATATTAGAGCAATTAACAAAATAATTGTGTTTGCAATATTAACAAAAGCACCTGAGCCATTTTTGAGAAAATCGTTATAAATCTCACCCCAAGAGTAAACTACATATTGTGGATCATTTTCGATCCTGCGAGTTTAGCCATATATTTTAGCTAATTAATGAAACATTTATTTTCGAAACTTGAACAAAATAGTCTGAGTCGTTTGAGAAAATTGTCGGGAAAAACCTTGAGTAAACTACCCTTTGTTCTTTTCAGGAACAATAAGTTTATGAAATACTTATTTATGAAATCACTTGAGTTGTTTTCTAAAACGAAAAGTAGCCGAAAAATACACGAATATGCTACCCCTAGTAGATTTTTCCTAGGGAAATTATATTTACCACAATATAGGGTTGTTAGAGAAATATTTATAAATTGTCAATAAAATTGCCTGGAACATTTTTGTGAAAATCGTCGATAAGCAACTCACCCCCAAATCACAAACTGTCCCTCCTATATTTCTTCACGTCAAATGACTTATGCTATATTGCCAGGTTATTCATGAAATACTTATTTATGAAATACAAATAAAATAGCCTGAGCCGTTTTGAGAAAAGCATCGATAAAAAGCTCAACCCCAAGAATAAACTATCCCTCGCAGATTTTTCCCAGGGAAATGTCTTATACCACAATATAAGGTTCTTAATTAAATATTGATTTATGAAACATAAAAAAAAAAAAAAAATTGTAGGAGTCATTTTTGAGAAAATCGTGTTTTTCGATTTTTACTCTTCAGTAAACTACTCTAATTTGAAGAAAACTTAGCGAACGGACGGACGGATATATATCGAAAAATCACCGAACCTAGAAGTGTAATAGGTAAATTGAAGAGAAACCGGGAGAATGCTCATTAAAAGGAAACCTTCATATTAAAAATGGAAAGCTGACTTAAGATTTCATGTAGAACAGATTTCTTTTTAAGAAAAGAAGTTGATTTAGGTGTTTGCATAACGATAAAGGTTCTAACATTACAAACCACGAAGATTTGGAGGGCTTTTATAATGACATTTCATTAGCACAATGGTTCCAATCGGAAATTATTTTTAGTTTTCTAATGTGTGAAAATGACCAATGACTGACGACGCTCATTGATCGACTGGTTGGAATTAAGTCTCCCTTTTTAGCACCTAGGCTATATCACAAGAGGCACACTAATGTAATATCCAAAACACATTGCTCGGGTTTGTATTTGAAGCAACTACCACCAATAAAACTTGAACCAATGATACCAACTTGTGGGATAATCCATATTGTAGGATTTTTTAACATTTGCTTTTAGAAAAGGGATAAAGGAAGTTTTCGTCGAAATTGATAGCGTAGGTTTATGTGGGATTTCTACACCTTATCGACGCCAACAATTATTTTATGGACCGAAAATAGTCTAATAAATCTTCAATCTAAAATCAAGTTAATTGTAATTTTATGCTACAAACACACGGTAGAGGAAAATGTCTTTTAAAAAACTGCTATCGGCCGCCAACAAACTTAAATTGTGCTCTGGCATTGAAAATATATACTGCGAAATGAAGATTTTTTATTTTATTTTTCCTATTTCCTTTTCTTGTTATTTTCATATTAATTTTTGTTGTTACATCCAGTACAAGATGATGGCACAAAGGAGTGGCAGAAATAATAAGTTTTGAAAACTATATATATATATATATATATATATATATATATATATATATATATATATATATATATATATATATATATTTGTTTCTGTCAACATACTAAATTGCAATCTGTCACGAAGGACATACAATGGCGGTAATTATGTGGATTGATTGATAATGTGTGTGGAACTACATATACCAAAAGTGCATTCGCGGTCTCATTGTTAAGACCCGTACTCCGAGGTCATATATTCAAGGAATTTTTAAATGAAAAGGCACGAAACGTCGTAGAAACCAAACGTCGTATGTTGAAATAGGAATATATCGCTTTGAAATAAAGTACTGCGACAACTAAAGAGAGAATGTAGTGTCCGGTCTGGTTGTGCTCATGTGTGGCTGCCTTTCACATGATGCAGGAGAGAATCAGGCAATTATGTGTTCCGTCCAAGTCGAATTGACTCGGCAGTGTGTGTGAGGAAATAATAGCGTTCACAATGATACATTCGATGATTGAGGACCAGTGAGGTATTATCCGATTTCTGACTGGGAATAGGGATTTAATCGGTCGATATTCATCGCCGGATGGTGACTGTATACGAGAGAGATTGTGTGTCCAACAAGTCAGTGAGAAAGTGGAGTGATTCTGCTCCACGATTACGCTTGTCAACACGTCTCGCAGGTCACACGAAATGTACTGAATAAGTTGAAGTGGGAGCAGCTCCGTCCTACAGTTTGGACATATCTCACTGTGATTTCTATCTGTTTGGTCCGCTAAAAAGACATCTCAAAGGCAAGCGCTTGAACTCGGACGAGAACTGAAAGAAACAGTGGAAGACTGGCTGCTATCACACCCACTGGATAGCATAAACAGTGGGATAGTTGTGCTCAGGCGTCTGGTAATTACTTTCGAACAAAGACTTCGATTATATCCACAGTGTCATCTTTCACCTTTCCATTTGAACACCCCTCGTATATCTGACTTAAATATAATAAAATCAATACATTCTTTGTATCATATCTAGTTAGAGGGAACGATGAGAAGCAAAACTTGGCTGCCATAATGGTTTTCTGTTTTTGATAAGAACTATTTCTTAACTGTAATATAATGATCCAACTTTTTTTTAAATCACCAACTTTTTAATTCGATAAATTTATGTTCTTCTATCGCAACCATGCATACTATTAATTAAACCCACAGTGCTCATAATATTATCAAGCAAACAGGTGGTAGCAAGGATCCTCCAGACCCCTGAAGGAGGGATGAACCTCGAAACTGTTTTGCACAGGGCTTGGGTGTTATTCAAGTGATGGGAAAACTTATTTAGGAAGGGGCCAAAATAAAAAAAAATAAAAACACTTTGGCCGGCTAATATTCAAAGAAAAAGAACAATTAGGTGGCCTATAGATTTTCTTTAAAAAAATCTTGTAATACGAAGCCCATGATTGAAAGACTATAAAGTGGAAGTGGTGAATGAAATTTGTACAGCATTTCTACAAGTTTCTCACAATATTGATTAAAGTGGGATTCACGGATTTTTAGAAGTGAAGTTAAATTCTGTATATCAGGACTCATACTGTGCACCTTGTGGTGGACAAACGCAGTGCTCGTGGGCTTTCTCGGGGTTCTCCCGTTTTCTCCCACTTTCTTCATTCCACCATTTCACTCATCTCTCATAATCACCGTCTCCTTTAGTCTAACCGGCATAACCATGGGACGTAAAACTTAAAGATTTCATTTCATTTTTCATATTGCGGACCTGATAGAATGTTTCAGCTGGTGGCATCTGGCCCGTGGGCCGTAGTTTGCCCATCACTGTTCTAGTCTACAGATGGATAAGACAAAACCGGTTTCGTTACCACTGTGCCAACTTGCTGCATAATTATTATCAGTGCCAGACCTTAGTTATGCACTGAAAACTTTTGTTTATTTTTGTAAGGTGTTGGCATGTCTGCACTCCTATTCTTTGCTGTCTTGGGTTATAGATTGTTTTCTTTCTTTAACTGCAGTGACCAAACGACCTGGGCTCTACACCAATCACATAAATGTTTTGCTTTACCTCTGATACATCGAAAGATTTCGGTATACGATTCGTGGAGCCGTCTTGCGAACGCACGCTTTACAAAACGTCAAACACCAAAAGTTCATCAACAATATTACCAAACTTTGAAGACGTGCTGATGATTTGGTTTCGCAAAAACACATCCTAAATAAATCTAAAGACATTGTATCCTCGTGAGATATTCTCCATACAATGCGGGAGATGACAGAGGCAAAATTTCATGCATAGGAGTTGTAACCCCCCCCCCTTTCACGTTCTATAGGAAGGAAAATCGGTATATATAGGTGAATTAGGCAATGTAGGCAGTGGTGAATGATATTACGAGGAGTGTTCGATAATTCCTGATATAGAAGATCTTCCAGTTTCCCACATAGTCCCCTTTCACTATAATGCACTTCTCCCAACAATGTTCTAGAGCATGAATACCAGTTTTAAAAAAATTCTTGACGGCTATACTGGAAGCCATTCTTCGACAGCCTGCATTACATGCAAATTGTTGGCAAACTTTGTTCTTCGCGGGTGCTACTTAATCTTGGGAAACACGTGAAAGTCACTTGGGGCAAGATCTGGAGAGTGGGAAGGGTGCTCAAGTACTCCATACCTGACATCGGCAATAGCGGTGGAGGAAAGGTGACTTTTGTGAGTAGAAGCTTTGTACTGCAGCAGCAGCACTTTCATGTGTAGCTGCGTTTCCCCTTGATTGCCTGCCTTACTTTTGGAATCAGTTGAGAATAGTAGTCACTTGTAATTGTCATTGGACCCTGAAGATAATCAATGAAAAGTATGCCCTTACTATATCCCCTCCCCACCAATAAAAATGTTTGCCATAATCTTGCCATCTGATTGCATTATCTTAAATTTCTTGAGGGGTGGACATCATGAAGCCGCCACTGCATGCTATGTTGATTGGACTCTGGACCGCAATGATGTACCTAGGTTCCACACAGCCATAAGAATACATAGCCAAATCAATTCAACTCTCTCCACTCTTCGGATTTTTGCGCACTCGTGCTATGTGAAAGGAATTTTAAAGTTTACAAGAGAAGAAAAATCTTTGTTTTAATAGAACGTCACTTCAGTTTCCGTATTTCAAGATAATTTATTAAGAGTCTGGTTTAAGATAGATTAACAGGGAAAAGAATTGAAATATTTTCATTTTCCTAATGCTTATCCGTCGTACGTAAGGTGTTAGTCAGGGGTGGATTAACTTATCTGGAGGACCGTGGCTAGAAAAAAATATGTGGCCCTGCTGACTTCACCTAATAAATTTCTCTTAAAGTACAGTAGGAAAGTTATGGGAATATGTTGAATATTGTTGGTCATTTTATTTTATGATGATGATTGTATCGTCATGATTCTTTTTAGAAAGCCAGTTGAGATTTTGATCAGATTGGTGGACCCTATTCACCTGGAGGCCTGGGCTATAGCCTCCCTAAGTCCCTCCCTTTATCCGGCCCTGGTGTTAGTGCATGTGCTTTCGTGTGCATTGCTTAAGCTGCTATCCCGATACTAGTACGTTCTCTGGTTTAAAATTAGAGAGGTTGAAAAATTTCGTATCCGATTCTCTGAAACCTATCGTCTATTTAGGTTCATCCCGAGAGTTACCGAAAGTCATGTTAATTATTTATTATCTGCACTCATACTGTGATTTTTTTTTACTGATGCGGTAGTGGGGAGTCTGCATTTGATGTTTTGATTGGACTATAGAATATAAATACCAACTGGTCAATATTTGTTCTCATTTCATCCTTCCTTCTACGATTTTGTAAGATTATTACATCGAAATTGTCGAACAGTGGACATTCTTTCAGAAAATAGCTGACCTTTTTATTAAAAAGCTGGACTTTTTACATGCAAATTTGAAAATATTTTACCTTATAATTGTGTGGATGATGTTGTTGAATCAGAATTGTAGTTGCCCCGGCCAGCATTTTTTTTGACTGGCATGATATTGTTGCATTACTTCATGTTCATAATTCATGTTCATGAAACTACATACATTTTAGTACAATGATCAATCCCGTAACTGACTGTATTAATGAGCTTTTTTTACATTAAGCATTGACTAGAGAAAACCTCTTTACTCGCTGCATTACCGTACTGCTAAAATCGCAAAACAAAGTTGATAGCTGGAAATTTCAATGCTATTGTTTATTCTGAAAAATACCTAGGTGTAAATCTTGACGTTGTTCTCATGTGAAATAAATATGATGTGCAGGCTTTTAGTTCCCGAGTTAGATGAGATCAAATTTAAAGTTTGGACTTCGACACATTTCAGAGAATCAGTTTTAATAAAGAGTTGATTAAAAACCAATGAAGGACAGTTTTCTAACGCAATTGAGAAACACACTAATTTTTCAAGCAAAATATTGAACAAATACAAATATGATTAAATGTCAGACTATTATAAAATAATTGAAATGATGTCTCGACATTGAAAAATCGCAAAATGTCGGACATGCTCGGCAAACGCCGAAAGGATGGAAACCCTAATTTCACTGAAATTACCTGTGAAGAAATATAAATGTTCTATTTCAGTATCTTATCAATGTTTTTCTTACTAATATTGATATGATTCAAATGCCAGAAAGTGATGAGGAACTACTTGCTTACTAACAGGCTATAATCACAAGAACTATATCTCCCAATTTAGATTCAATTCTAGATCTCGGATACAAATTCAAAAAACGATTTAGACTGTGATTCTGATCCGACCTCTTCCACCTCACAAGTTGGGAATTTTGTTATATAGTAGGCATATGCACGTTCGGCGCAAGACGCGAATTTGATTCCAGGCGGGAGCTCATGTGGTTCGATAGCCACGCTAATCAGTAGGTCCACGTCACATATAGCCTAGCTGGTGAAAGAGACGCTCTACTGAAATCAACAACATTCCGAGTGGGAACTGAAGGAGTTCGGACATAACGATAAGGCGGTAGTTCGTGTCAAATGATTCAGTGCTCAAAAGGCATGCTAAAATCCGAACCAACCCAACAATCAAGCTGTTGAAGCACATGAGATGTCAATGTACGTTCCGTTCCGCACGACAAAAGATTACGTTAAACTACTTATTTTTTTTCCAGAGCACGGGAGCGATAGTGAATATTGAGAAAAGCATTATATTATCAAAGATTATATAAAATGCATGTTTTAGATAAATGTTAATCTAAAAAGTTAATTTCAGAGACAGATTAAACATTTATGGATAGGATGTTCATCTCACAAGGAGACTTACGAAAGTGAAACTCACCGATTTGAAAGAAACTTTGTAGACTTGTAAAACATCGAAAAATAATCGACACCTATTTTTTTCGGCATTGGTGCGGGTTTAAGAGTAGAAACAAACTTTGAACGTTAGAGGTGATCTTGAAGCATTACTTAATAATTAAATTTAAAGGACTTTGCCTTTTTATTTTTAGGTAAAATTATTATTTAAAATAGTGAGTTCTACGTTTGAAGCTATGAAATTATTTGTTAAACTAGGATTAGATACCCTATTATTTTTAATGTAAAATGTAATACCTGGGTAATAGTAGTTATGTTCTTGAAACTCAAAGGATTTAGAAAGAAAACATACTGCCTGGGGGGTTTCAGGACAGCTGATTCAGAATCTTAGAAAATGCAAAATTAGAAAATGCAAAATTGTATATCCAATATGGTAATTACAATTACAAAAGTCTTCTGGTTTGAAATGGTCTGTAGTTAGCCAAGAGCAATTATCCACTATCGCAGGCAGGGGTTACTGCGAAGAGGTTGCAGAACGATTTGAAACACCTTTCGCTACTTATTTTAACGAGATGCTTGATTAAAGTGCATCTCTATACCTTTCATATTCGGGGCGCTTGTTTATAGTGAGTCTCCTCGCTTGCCAATATGTCCGAATTTCATATATCATCAGTTGTTATAATTATAAATTTATTGAAACATGTTTTACAGTAATGATATTTCGTAAAAAGATGTGTGATGCATAAACATAGTTTACACAACGCACGCCTTATTACAGCAACAACTGCGCACAAATTGCAAAATGATGCACAATCTTTGAAATAAAATGAAACGTGATTGTCAAACGTAGGAGGGTTATATTACAAATAAGCGCTTTCGTATCAGAGATACCTAATAATATTTGCAAATGTGGGAGAAAAAACCTATTTATGAATCAAAGATTGGATCTTAATTATATTATTACGTAGATGTTAATTTATGTTATAGAGAAGGACAATGCCAGAAAATTGTCCCAATATGTTTTTCCAGGAACTAAAGAAGAGTACATTAAGATGCTAAATCCAGTTGTTCCTGCAGGAATGGTTTCTATTTTGAGATACTCTTTTGAGGTTTAACTCGGGACTTAAATATAATATAAATCACTTAAATACGCACCCCCATTAGTGAGAGGCGATGGGACTCACTTTCAATAAGCACCTCTAATAGTGAGAATCGAGGGGACTCACTTTCAATAAGTATCACAAACAGTGAGAGGTGAGGAGCCTCAGTTTAAATAAGCACCCCGAATACTGATAGGTGCAATCAAACATAAAGGTTTCTAATCGGTTTGCAACCTTCTGGCAATAACTCCTGCCACCTATGATTGTTCTTGGCTAACTGCAAACAATTTCAAACCAGAAGAATTTTGTTAATTGTAATCAACATATTGGATCCGCAATTTTGAATTTTCTAATTTTGACGTTAGATTTTCAATCAGTTGTTCTAAAACCTCCCTTGTTTCTTCAATATTAAATGATTGTTTTCTGTCTATGCTTCAAAACCTTCCCTAGCGTTCAAAGGGTTATTGAGAGACCTTAAACCCGCACCATTGCTGAAATTAGAAAACATACGTGTCGATTATTTTTCGATGTTCTACAAATCTGCAAAGTTTCATTCAAATCGGTGAGTTACACTTCCGTAAGTTTCCTTGTTAGAGACGCATTCAGTAATATAATAATGATGGCCAAAAGAATTATCTTACACAGTGACCAGGACTATTACAAGAATATTTTTTTTTAATTCTAGAAATTACATACAAACTGTGGGAACAAAGTTGTCAGTCATTTTTTAATGTACATTTTTTGTACTGAGTACTCTTGTTTCAATGTAATTCAGTTGTTGCTTAAAGTGTCAAATGTGGAATACATTTAAATTCATATGATCAATACAAGAGCAACATCAAAAGTCCTGTTCATCTATCCGAAAAGCAATTCCAAATGTCCCATATTGAACGTTTAAGTACTTAGGAAGAAAATGCAAAAATTAGCTACGCGTTAAAATTCTCAGCATATCCTATTTATGTTTCTGTATTAACATTTTTCTTTCGAAACAGTTCAGATCTTATGCTTTTCCTTTCTATGGACGAATGTGATATAAAAGGAGTCTAACTGTCGTGAGAATGTTACAATGTCATCGTCACGCAGAAGGTAAAGAAACTGTTTGAATGGCGGGAGAGTAAATTGAAAAGGTGGATATATCCTTCTGAGCGTTTATTAACGAACGTAGTAAGCAGTTGTGATCATAGGAAACCTCGAATGACCTCTCGCCCGTTTACGAACGAGTTGTTTCGCTCCCGGTAAAACTTGTTTTAAATACCCACTTCTACCCCGATAAAGCGAAGTGGAGACCAAACATACAGAGTGTCTCCCGGTTTAACAAGTTCACTTGACGGATATCTGATAATTTAAATATAAACAACTATTTAGTTTCTTTCTACATATTTTTAAATTCTTGTAGACTTATTTCCCCAAAACTGCGTGTACTTTTCTACTTTGTGCTATTAATTTACTCTGTAGATAACTGAAATATTGCAACACTGTAGGGGTCCTCATAACGCCTGCAATTCTGTAGAAGAATGTTAATAGTGTGTGAAAGTGTAACATTAGATCATCCAGATATGTTATTGGTACCGGTACCATTTATATCTTGCAGGCGATGTTGGCACCAGGATCAGCTAAATATAGTAAGGCACCACACGTGCTTCCCAAGAAACTGCTAGAAATAGCGACATAAGCATTTTCCCACTGCAAATATGAATAAAATTAAAGCATTTTGATCTCACTCTCCTTTTTGAATCTCTTCTAGTTTTTTATGCACATTTGGTTCCAACAAGTTGGTCTCCCAACTCGGAGCTAACAAGTACGCAAATACGCGTATACATGTGTGTGTGTGTATGTGAAAGCACATACTTACAATATAATTTATTTTTGTTTGGGCTACAAGTAGTTCATATCCGCTATTTTTGAATAGTGATGGGCAGTGGGAATATTCCCGGTGAGAAGGAATTTAAAAATGGGAATATTCCCGGTTTTTTTCCCTGGCCTATAAATTCCCGGGAAGGAATTTATTTCAATTTCTTTACTTTATCTTCCAAATTATAAGAACAATATGACTAATTACTTTATTTTAATATATTATGATTTAATTCTAGGTTTTAAAGAATATGGAGGTTAAAAAATTTAAAATTCTTTGACTGTACTTTATGTAACTCTAATATAATTTTTTGTTCCATTTTCATTTGCACTAAAAAGTAAGGTAATTGTTTATAATTGGTGGGACAAAACTAGCAAAAAGTAGGATGATTTATGGAAGAAATGAGTTGATAGTGATGTTCAAGTAATCAAGAAAGTATCGAACACATTTTTTGAGGGGGGAGGGCAGTAGGGTATTTATACAAAACGGAAAGGTAAGGGGAAATGATTTATGTGAGAAAAGAAAGTGTATTCTTGGTAACGAAGATAGAAAACAACGTGCCATGCAGGGCTCTAACTCACCTTCATTCGCTAGCGCTCGCTCTGCAATGCTGTCTGAATTTAATGTTGATAACGCAATTTAACGTATGAAACCATAAAACAACCGCATCAGAAAGGAATATCGCAAAAAAGTAGGTGCGAAAGCTGGCCCCCAATGCTAAAGAAAAGCCAAAATTAGTAAAGTACTAATATACAAATGATGAAAAGAAAACATTTCATAAAGTAATTTAGAATTATGTAGAAATAGAGATGAAGTACTATTTATAAACCCTGAACCACCATTAGTAATAGGCGTCGGTCTGTCTCCTCTCTCTGACTCGAATTTCTGAAGAAGTACTCGGACTTCTTTTACATGTGAATTAACGTATGGAATTTCAAGAAATAGGTAGAATGAAAGTCGTGTATGGCAATGTTACGTGCTAAAATATAAAGATAAATAAGTATCTTGCAAATTTTGTGAACATAAATATGTATGCGCAAATGTTGATAAATTGGTGAGACATGTATCTTCTAGCATTTACCCAATCTAATTAGATTATAACATTTATAAATTTAATGTGTTTATAATATCAGCAATAGAGTCAAGTTGAGCAAATCCACTTACATATAAATTTAAACTGTTACTATATAATTTACTATATAATTTTTTCACACATATTTAATTGATAGAATATATTGTAAATAAAATACATTTATGCGTACTTTCTAAATATAATAAAGTGTTAATAAAGTAACATGGTAGGCCTACCGTTCAAAATATACATTTTAAAGAATCCTCTGTGGACAACAGTAATAATATGCTGTGATATAAAAATTAATTCAACTTTGAAATCATAATATAGTAATAGAATGCAATTTTCTTTCTGATTGTACATAAATTCCCGGATAGATTCCCATTTTGGGAATCTTCCCGGGAATATTCCCAGAGAATATTCCCGAAAAATATCTTCCCGGGAATTTACCCATCACTACTTTTGAAGCACAGCTACACTACTTTTTAATCTTCATATCTGGCAACACTTCCAACCTTATTAATTCTAGTAACCTAGAATTAGGGATGGCCGGATCCGTATCTGGCCGGATCCGAAGATCCGGATCTGATTGGGTCCGGATCCTTTGGATCCGGATCTCGGATCTGGGTCCGGATCACGGATCCGGATCTCGGATCTGGATCCGGATCTCGGATCTGGGTCCGGATCTCGGATTTCGGATCTGGATCCGGATCTCGAATCTCGGATCCGGATCTCGGATCTGGGTCCGGATCTCGAATCTCGGATCTGGATTCGGATCTCGGATCTGGGTTCGAAATTCGGATCTGGATCCGAAATCCGGATCTCGGATCTTGATTCTTATCCAAACCCACATCCCATCCAAATTATGATAAACTTGAATATCTAAAATTCTCCGAAAGTAATTTCACGAAGTCCTGACAGTGAAGAAGAGAACAGAAAATTAAGACGAATATTGACAAGTCTATTTGTTTCCTTCATTTTACTCTAAAGACCAAATGTTTGGCTTACTTAAGAAAAAAAAAATGATCCGGATGAGAGTTCGAATGTCGAATCTAGTTCCACTCGGTTGCAGGACCGAGATGATTATTTAAAATTCCTCAATGCACCTAGTT
Organism: Thermobia domestica; assembly: GCF_964235325.1. Classification (NCBI taxonomy): domain Eukaryota; kingdom Metazoa; phylum Arthropoda; class Insecta; order Zygentoma; family Lepismatidae; genus Thermobia; species Thermobia domestica. The sequence continues at coordinate 266,626,007 of NC_137460.1, read as the reverse complement.
TGACAGTTAAGAAAACATAAACAGTTAAGACAAGTATTGACTACTTTTTACGTATATTTATCTTGCTCAGTCTGCTCAAAATATCAAATGTATACCCTACAATTAGATTTAATAATTATTTAGTAAATCACAATATGAGCACCGAGAATAAACTATGAATTTTGGTGCCTCTTATCTAGATTTGAAATTTCGGATTCATACATAGAATCAGGCTGAAATATAAATATTTGAGATCTGGAAACCGAAACATGTGCTAGTACCAAGATCGTAGCCGTTTGTACAGTGGCGTATTTACGATTTTGTTTCGGGGGGAGGCTTTGCCTGAAAATGTGAAAATTCTGCAAGATATTTCATATAGTTTACTATAGTAAGTAAGATTTCGGGGGGGGGGGCTTAAGCCCGGAAGCCTCTCCCCTAAATACGCCATTGCGTTTGTACCTAGGTAATGCGAGCGGAAGGCACTTGCACTAATTCCGCATGTAGTTTGAGGAACACGAGAAATTAAAAACAGTTAAATATTCTTTTTCAGGAGTAAGTCGCGCTTTAACATGACTTTTCATGAGTTTTGTGTTCAAATATGAAAACTGTAATGACAACTTGTTTGAAATAAAAACCTTTTCATTTTTAACAATAAAGTTAGGTACTTTCACATTGGAGAAAAATTAGCAAGGCACATACCACTGATTAGGGTGCTGATATTTATGCAAGCTTTCACTTGAACCGGAAGATTTCCTCATGTTAGTATCGGATTGCCACCATTCACCTTGCTGAAAGACGTGGTTTATCAGGAGGTCGGACAAGATTCTTTTGAACGTAGCCTGTAGACTGCTTCTAGTCTCAATTATTCCCATGTAACAAGACTAGGAATATACATAGTTGGTTCGAAATAAGTTAAAATATCACTAATTGACCTTAAGGGGATAATCGTGATTTAAATATTCGTAAATCAGAAGAGATGTGAAAGTTAAGCGGTAAAATAAATCCGATAATTCCGGAATAAAGAGATTTATATGCAACCTAATGATAGCAATAAAACTCTTTATGTAACATTTTCAAAGCTAAAATTAACAGTTATCTTCTTGAAGAGGGTTTACGGCAACATAGAATATTACAAATCCAATTATTATAAGTAGTACCTCTGACAGCCCTGCATTTCACATCACCATCGCCCTTCATCCTGACAAGTGGGCAATTCACTTACCCACAATGACTTTTCAGGCGTTCCAGTGACATCAATATCTCAGTTTGGGTTTGGGATCATGCTTCGGTGAACCTTGACTATCACCATCAGCAGCTATTAGAGAATCAGAACTTATTTCTGTATTAGATAATGTGGGTAACTATAGCTTTTCGTCTATAGAAGTCGGAGAGTGTATGGTATTATCGCAGGAAATATTTGATACATAAAACTTAGATTGTCAGTATTTAGGAGCAACTTTTAAAATAATCAGTTACTGTAAATGTGCTACAGATTAGCCGAGAAAACCCGACAGCCATTGTCGAGTGGTCTGCGGCATTAGGTTGTGGATCCTTTTACTGTAAATGTCTTGCATTCAAATCCCGCTTCAAATGAACGTAAGCCCGATGGTAGGAACCAAAGGACTGTCGTTCCAAGAATTTAATTTGTTTTAATTATCATAAATGCCTTCTTTATTATTAAATTTTATCCAATATTTTCTTTTCAACCAGTTTGCGAAACTCAGAGCTAGCTACTTGTTTTCTTTTTAATTCATGTTCATAGTTAGCACAACTAATCACTAAGGAAAAACAATCATTTCAACAAAATTCGCCTCGCGTCTTTCGTAGCTCTAAGTTATTTTCAGCTTTTTTTTTTTAAGCTGAATGGCGTTTTATCACTTTCTCCTCGCTTTCCCTATTTTTTTTCTAGTTTTACCTATGTTTCTTTGCACGGATATTGTGCCTATATGCACGTGCTTAATGTGTTGGTTTACAAAAGCGGGCCATTTTCCTGCCACTATAGAAAGTAGAGTGCCCTGTATCAGAGAAATATTAATTGACGTATGTAAGTGATATCTGTGATGAAGTCATAATTTCTCAGTTTTTGCATCGCACATAGTTTCCTCATCCTCATTAATCTCTTCACCCCCGCTTCCTGAATTCCAATTCTGGTATTCTTTCTTGAGCAAGGCCTATGTAATGGGAGACTGATGTCTCATGTAGGCTTATTAACTATATCATCAGCAATAAAGAAAGTAGGGTTTAATTTGCACTAATTTTAGAACATTACGTTAATTAAATAATAATAATAATACGGAGTGAGCTCAGGCTACTTGTTAGGATTCTTGCTTCTCAATTGGATTATACCGAGTTCGAATTCGGAGACCAGCTATCCTGACTGAGGATTTTCCAGGGTTGTTCCTCAGTTATACTGGGCAAATGCTAGGTTAGTACCTTGATCTAAGGCTCTGGAGACCTTCCTTCCATTCCTTTCCCAATGTTTTCATCTGTTGATTATTACAGTGTAAAGTGGCCTCTGAGGATGTATCTGGTAGGTTATAGTAAATAAACAATAACGACTTAATATATCTTCACGAAACGTGTGGGTTAATTTAAGTATAGCCTTACAGTCCCAATAGATAGCTAAAGTTTTAATATTAATTTCCTGACTTTTAAATACTATTTTCATATTGTTTCAGCTTTCAATTATCTCATGTATGTTCCACCGAGAATTGAACCTGAGATCACATGAACAAATGCGAATATGTTAAATATTTTTGAACACAAAACACAAAACGCTTCAATGATACGATGCATGGATATGTTTTGGTTACGTCCTGCAATGTATGATTAAAGAAACCTGGAGGGTGAAGAAGAAATAACAGAAATCTCTTTTATATTTACTCCTTCAACAAACTCCCGACCTCAGAAGGGCAAGCCATAAGTTAGGTAATAAAGTCGTACAACGAACACTTTTATTAATACTAATAAAACTACACAACCATATTGCTCTCCTGAAATTCTAGTGTGTATGTTCAAGGATCTACTGTTGTTCCACGCCAACCAGTCTATATTTTTTGTTGTACCTTCGAAGTGAAAGATTTGTTGATGGTTGGACTCTAGTGAGTCAGAAACTACTATTAATAAAGAGTTTGTTTTGTCCAGTATTCCTGCGATTAGAAGGGTCTTATCTAAAAGATATTTCATTTGTATATGAAAAAAATAAGAAAGTTTATATAAGAAAATAAATATTGGAAGGTTAAAATAACATAAAGAACAAAGGTAGCACAAACGAGTTATGGAAACATTTAAAAGCACAGCATCCTACTATATTAGTGAATCCGAAAAAAGTTTTGACGAATTTTAGATATTCAATTTTATCATCACAATTTCAGATGTAGGTTTGGATACGAATCAATATCTGAGATTCGGATCCAGATCCGAGATCCGGACCCAGATCCGAGATCCGAGTTTCGGATCCAGATCCGAGATCCGGACCCAGATCCGAGATCCGAGTTTCGGATCCAGATCCGAGATCCGGACCCAGATCCGAGTTCCGGATCCAGATCCGAGATCCGGACCCAGATCCGAGATCCGAATTTCGGATCCAGATCCGAGATCCGAGTTTCGGATCCAGATCCGAGATCTGGACCCAGATCCGAGATCCGGATCTGAAATTCGGATCCGAGATCCGGATCTAGATTCGGATCCGAGATCCGGATCTAGGTCCGGATCCGGCAAGATCCGGATCCGGATCTCACTGGATCCGGGATATCCGGATCCGAAAATTTTTGGCCATCCCTACCTAGAATCACTCTACGAAAGAAATACGCAACCGCAGAAGAAGATTGGACAAATAAAGTTACTTTTCTGAAAGTTCTCGTAAATCATTCCATTAACTGGCAAAAAATATAAGGGAAGTATAAGACCAGTGTTAAATTCTTATTATATTTCAATTCACAATGGTTGGTGAGGCGTCTGTTAAGTTGGAATTGATGTGTAAAGAAGAAATTATTTATGACTTACCTCAGGAAGATCCACTCGAAGGGAAAGGGTGGACATACGAGCTGATGACTGACAACAAAGAGTTAATATTGTCTACAACAGAAGGAGAGCAAACAATGGACAAGGATACAGCTATGTGTTCTTTGGATGTGAAACTAAACGTTGATAGGGTGAAATCAGAATTAACAGAAGATGATGATCCTGCATTTGAAAGTAATATAGAAACGCTAAGAAAAATAGTGGTTCAGGAGACTTGCGCGTTGTACTCTAATGACTCCCAACAATTAACCACAAAAAATTTAAATTCTGTTCGGCCAGAAAGGTAATGTCCATTTTTTCATATACTAATTGGCTCAGATTGATAATGCGGTTAAATGGGTTCGGAAAATTGTTGGTTAAAAGAAATGCTTCACAAGAAGTATTTATATATGGGAGATATCTCGAACGTAAGTTAGTAATCTACAATTTGGGAATGGCGTGGCACACATACACTAGCTGTATACCAAATAATAACAAGGAATCGATGTTTTGTCAAGATATAAAGGAATATTTGTTTTTCAAGATATAAACTACAGCTGAAACAAGTCTTATGTAGTTTATATCTTGACAAAAAATGATTCTTTTGTTATTGATTACACATTACTCACTAATTATTGCACATAATTAAAATATAGGTACTCGACGATATTGTTTTATTTATATAGAGACTTGTAAAATAAATCGCGAGAATAATATTCATCCTAAAATTTTCCAAATTGAACGTGGAATGTATTATATTGGAACAAAAACTATAGACGTTTGTAATTTTACTCAGAATTTAGCTCAAAGGGGTCTAGCTTCATTTCTACGACATTGCATTTGAAAGACATTGGCAAAATACAAAATAAAGAATCTTGAACCAACAATGGATGTTCATTAATTGTAGAGGTCCTTACACAAATCCATTTCATAGCTGCACTAATTTCTTTCAAGGAAGTTTACTTTTTAAATTCCCAGCAATCATTTCTAGGGTATGGACCTCCATTTCTCAATATAGGATCACTTTATGGGCTTAGTAAACCTACATGAATAAAAATCGATGTACAAGCAACTGTAACAAGCATGCGCTAGATGGCCAGTAAAAAGAAGATTGCTGTGCAGATAAGGGCATTACGCAGAATGTTGGTAAACGAGGATAGCGCAAAATACTTTATTTAGGATAAACTTACATGTCTTGCGAGTTGAATGTGTACTTGAACGTTCCTAAGTATTTTATAGGTAACACTCTGAAATGCTTTCTTTGCTTGCATATTTGTGTTCCGAAGTACACAATACATTAGGGACGTAATTTCTTAATTATATGGATCCCTTCATTCCCAAACATTTTTCTAGTTCCGTGTCATGATTTGGCACATTCAATGTTGATACTCCATTTCTTTTACAGTGGTTACTAAATAACGTAACACAGGGTCATTTTGCACATCGGTCGTTAGTTTGCACGAAATATGAAAAGAGTTTCATAGTCCTCTGTCGGTACAACCATGAACTGTAAACTGGAAGTTTCAACTACGCAGTAAGATATATATATATATAATGTTGGGGGTTATCATCAGTTCTAATTACCGGGAGGGTTTGTTATAGTAGTATGGACATCAGTTATTGTAAAAACAGCCTAAATCTAAAAGAATTTCCGTCAAAGTTAAGTCAGTTTCGTAGAATACTAGCGCTTATAATTGGACTTCGATGTAATTGTTGAAATTGAAATGTGAAATGTTTCACAGGTGTGGTTACTTTCAACAACATACAAAAAAGTATGTTGAACATACGTTTCCATGCAATGTTTTCATTCAGCATTTAAACACTTTACATTCTACACAAAACTGCATGCATTTTAGTAACATTGATATTATAATGATTGTACCGGTATCAGTACTTAGTTTGAATTATCGACATTTGTAAAGGAAATTATGTATTTTCTGGTACCGATTATGGAACCACATTCTAATAGTTTAACATATGTCCCACAAATGTGCCAGCTGACGAAAAGAAAAATAATTTTCGTAAACTGATTTGATTTGGTTATTCCCTTTGTCCAAGAATATGATCGGGACACTAATCAGTTCAGGATTTACGGGGTTTGTAACTTTCAGGCTGAAACCTACCCAAAATTGCATTTTTTTTTTAACGGCAAGTCTGTAATTAAACTCAAAAACAGTGACTTTAATCGGTTCTTACAGGTTTAGTCACTTCCTGGAACTGTTATGCGTGAGTCACTTGGAATTGTTCTTGTTTTTGGTGGAACGTCTTAGTTCCGTGATTGGTGGTAGTTCATATTTTTCCCATTAAGTGTCTCTGTACAGTGATATGGCAGTTTGGTACTGTGAGGTCACTTGTTCTGTCTGCTTGTGTGTGTGTGCTGTTGCTGGTGGAATGCGGTGAGCGAGTACTTGAATTTTCGTTTCATGGCGACGATCGAGTTAGCAAGTGCGATTGAGACACCGTAACATGAATTTAATACAAAGAATTTGAACTTGTCGTTTTTAAATAAGTTTGTATTAGATTCGGATATTAACTCATATCGCCTTTCAGCACTGTGGATCAATTGAGTTAGAGAAAACCTGTGATGGTTGTGGTCGAACGCTGAAGATTTTCCCGACGTATGGTAAAAGTGAGCGTTTATTGGTTACTCTTATTTGTCATAATAACAAGTTTGCTCGTTTTAATAAATAGACGTCTGTGCAGAAAGGAACATTTTCAGTAATGTGTAGTTGAGTATTGCGCATGTGTTGCTGCTATCTTAGGTTTTCGGGAATCAGAATCTATGAGTTCATTATTCATGAGTGTTCTGGTATGACGAAACGACTAGTGCTTTCGTATTTTAATTGATATTATTTTTATTATTGATTTGCTTTGCATTTGAGTATTTGGCGAAGTATTTGCTTTGCTGGTGGTTGTTCCATCATCTTATAATGGCGGTAATTTATTTTTCCTTGTCATGCTTCACTGATTTATAATTAGTGATGAATGTTTTCTTTAATTTTTTTCCTTCTTATGTTAGCTTTATAGTAGTGGTTTCACTAAATATTATTATTTTTGGATATTTTTATTGCACTTGAGTAGGATGTAGGTGGGTTCGTAGTCCCCGTATAGATATCAATATTGATAGTCACCACTTCACCTGGATTGATTAAGAATGGTGTTTAGTAACATTTTGGCCCTTGTCTTTATAGTATAATTTTTAACATTGTACTTTATTTTGACTTGGACAGTAACTATAACCGATTCAACTGATCCGGTTCTGGGAGCAAATTGGAGTAATCGGGAATCATTCCTAAACTGCTCCCAACACCGGATCAGATAAATCGTTGCAGTTACTGTTTGAGTCAAAGTAAGTATTGCTAGTGATTCCTACGTGTATAAGCTGCAAGACCAGTCTCCAAAAGTCTAGTGATTTCTTAAAAAAAAAAGTCTTTTTAACACTTTAAGCGCCAAGGGTCAAAATCAGAATTTTCCTCTTGGGACCAACTACATATTTTCTATTTTCCCTTATTTGGCCATGTGCATAAATTGTATGCACAAAAAGTTTTTACCTGTGGGCCATGTGCATATATTTTCTGCATGATTCAGTGTACAGATTATAGGCTTGTGTAGAGATTTTCTATACATTTATCGTTGAAACAGATATACACTTATTTAGTACTGGCCCCCGGGAACAACATATAGCGATAGGCCGTTAATTACTCAAAAGTTGGTACCGCTGCAGGCAGTCAAAGTTCATTGTTGTTAGAAGCTAAATTGTAGTGCATTTCAGTTAACATTACGCTGTTGTGAGAAGCACCTGCTCCGTGTAATAATTCTTTTTCACCTCAATATGGCAAACGAGGACGCAATAAGAGATATCTTGCAAGGAATGGAAAGTGATATGAGTGACTTAAGTGAAGATTTATTTAGTAACATTACTAATTCTGATGATCCTCCTTTTTCACCACCCAAGACTGTCAGTGATTCTTCTAGCAGTGAAGAATACGAACATATCCTTAAGCCATGCCGGAAAAGAAGACGTAGATCAGAAAATAGTGAATCAATATTTAGTGGCCTTCAAGTGAGTGATTCCGAAACGGACCCAAAGGAAACCGAATCTGGGACTAGTTCCACAAAAGAAATTGTGTGGTATCCAGTGTCTGGAAACTTGCACGAGTTTGAATGTGATTTCGATAGTGGTGTGGCGGTCGAGGTTATTGACATTTTGCAAGGTACAAAAGACGTTCTAAAATACTATGAGCTATTTGTTGATGACTCAGTATTGGACTTAATTGTAACTGAAACGAACAGATACGCAGAACAATGTATTATTTCTCATATTGAAAACGAAACGTCAACTGATCATGCACGATTGTCCATGTGGTATGATACAGATAAGAGTGAAATACTCCAGTTCCTAGGTTTGATTTTATGGATGGGGTTGGATAAAAAACCAAATATCAGGAAATACTGGTCTAAAAGTCCACTATATGAAAACAATATTAGTAAGTGTATGCCTCGAAACCGTTTTGAACTACTTCTATGTTTCATTTCTCTGATAACGAATCAGTGGAAAACAAATCTAACCGAATGCATAAGATCAATCCCCTTATTGCCATGCTGAATGAAAAATTCAAGACTGTGTACATACCCGAGCAAACTGTATGTATTGATGAGACAATGGTTCCGTTTCGAGGAAGACTTAGTTTCAAGCAGTACATACCAGGGAAGAGACACAAATACGGACTGAAATTATTCAAGCTTTGTGTCAAGGGTGGATACACTTGGTACGTAAAACTCTACGGAGGAAAGGAGGCCAAATCAACAAAGCAAGCTGTGTCAACAAAGATAGTGATGGAAATGATGAGTCCGTTATTGAATGCCGGTAGAACGTTGTTCACAGACAATTTTTATACCAGTGTTGCTTTGGCTCACGAACTCAACAACAATCAAACACATTTGATAGGAACCTTGAGGAAAAAACGGAAAGGAAATCCAAAACCAGTAGTTTCAGCGAAACTCCAAAAAGGTGAAATGATAGCTCTGCAAAGCAATACCAATGTGATTGTGGGGAAGTGGAGGGATAAGCGTGATGTTTTATTTCTTTCCACCAAAGATGTGCCAACCATGACAGAAGTTACATACAAGCACAAGAAAAACACAACAAAAAAACCTTCCACGATTTTGGAATACAATGAAGCAAAGTCGTATATTGATGTATCCGACCAGATGGCTTCTTATGCAACAACAACACGGAAGGGAGTGAAATGGTACCGAAAAGTGGCAATAGAACTACTTACTAACACGGCTGTAGTTAATGCGCACGCAATTTTCAAAAAGGTGACGGACGAAACTTACCAAATTACTGACTTTCGTGAAAAGCTTTCCCTTGCTTTGATATTTCGTAAGAAGAAAGAAGACACAGTTAATCCCGATAGGCAACCTTCTTCAAGAAAACACATTCTCCAAACATCAGATAAGAAAAGGCGTCGTTGTACAGAATGCTATACCAAGCTGTCTCAGAGCTTTGGAAGAGCACATGCAGCAAAACACTCTAAGCAAGTTTTAACCGTGTGTCCCGGGTGTTCAGAGGACAAAGCAATTTGCCAAGATTGCTTTTTTGAAAAACACAGTGTAAGTTTGAAAAACTGAAAAAAAAAATGGTGATTTCCCTGCTAACTCTTGAGATAAACTGTAATTTGTTCTTATATTTTCTTTTCTTATATTTTATATCTTATTTTCTTATATTTTGTTATCTCTTGGTTTATAAAAGCTAAGAATGAATATTTAGAAAAAAAATATGAAAAATATACTTGTTTGAAATGTTATCTCCAAATGCTTTGAAATTTCGAGAATTATAAGAACTTATTTAGCCAAACTTTTGAAATAAATTTATCGTAAATTTCAATAACATGAAAATTTACTTCTCAATTTTATCCCAGGGGCCATGTGGATATAATTTATGCACACTCGTATTTTCGGAAAAAATCATCATAAAATATAATCAAATGTATAGAACAACAACAAAATTAATATTTTTTAACAAACAAAGAATAAAAAAAGAGAGACCCGAAACAGAAAAAAATGAAATGTATGCATTGGCCTCCAGCAGAAAACAAAAGTGTGCATAAGATATATGCAATGGCCCCCAGGAACAGACCAAGTGTGCATAAAATATATGCACATGGCGCTTAAAGTGTTAAATCAAGCCCCTCTCGTACTACTTTTCTGGATCTGCCACTATTCATAATTTGTTTTCTAACAAACAATCCATTCCAACATCTACCTAAATAGGAAATTCTCCTAAATCTAAAACACAGGAGGCTCCAGTGGTAATAGTTTCCTATCTAAGCTGTATTTTGCACTTTGTATGTTTTCTATTGTATCATATAGCAACAAATTTGTTTCTCTCAGTTATTACCGATAAGACAATTTCAAATTATATTTTTTGTGTTGAGAAGCGGAAAAACTGTTACTACCAATAACAAGTTTGATAATATTTCAAGAATAAGGATTGGAAATATTTTCCTAACTTGTTTCGGATTTGTACCTTTTACTTGCAACTATTCTACAACCAACTCTACTGAATAAATAATTTATTTCTTTTCATATTTAGGAGTTAAGTGTAACAAATAAGGTGTTTGTTCTTTCTACAATTTAGAAAGTTGTAAGAATATCTTTAGCTTGAAACTGTACAGAAAGTTGTATTTTTTTAATGTATTGTATTGTATTGTTGAAAGTTGTATTGTTTTTTTGTTTTTTTTTGTTTGTTTGTTTGTTTGTTTGTTTTTTTTTTTTACAGCAATTGGAGGTTTAATTATGCAGTTGTGCTTTGAAAGTTTTCCAGAGAGAACTGTCCAATAAATGTCGTTGTAAAGCATATTTACAAAGTTAGGCCCGAGAAGTATGGTTGTATATTTAAAAATTTACTACCCAGTCCAAATGTGGTTTATGCTTTTTAAGCCCCAGTCCGGCCAGCGGGCTAATCATTTTATATATTAAGAAGAAGGTGTTCTAGTTTTTATTACTTCTACTTTAATGTTACTTAATTATGCACCGAGGCAGACGGTGATGACAGCAATGAATGAATGGTAGAGTGAGAAAAGTGGAAGGAAACGGCACAATACCGCGAAAACCCACGTACACGTTTTTGATCTTCAACTACAAAACCTGCTTGATGGAAGCTAAACGAACAAGCAGAGCTTTACCACTCAGACACCGTGTCTCAAATAAAATTAGAATAGTACCACATTGCAGCTCACCTACAATACATATTCTATACTGATATTAATTTATTTTGCAATTCAGAATTTAAGTACAATATCATATAATTAAGAACATGCTACTCGAATCTATTGGCATAATAGATTTTTTCTCTTTTTCCCTCTAACTTCTGCGCTGATGACGGGTAATTAATTAAAATAACTGATTGTAAAATTAATTTTTAGCACTTTTACGTCGAGAATCGAACTCGGGACCACGAGCACAAATGGCACGCGCTAGCAATTCGAACAACGGCGAAGGTTTTATCCACATGCACAAACTGTCCTATGACGAGAAAATGACAAGACTAGTGGTGGGTAAATTCCCAGGAAGATATTTTTCGGGAAGATTCCCAAAAAATGGGAATTTTCCATGAATTTATGAACAATCACGCATAAAAATGCATTCTGTTTCTATATATAAGTTCAAAGTTAAATTCGTTTTTATATCAGTATATTATTACAGTTGTCCTCTGAGGAGTCTTTAAAATGTATATTCTGAACGATGTTATGGTATTTTATTAATATTTTATTATATTTAGAGAGTACGCATAAATGGATATTTATTTACAATATGTTCTACGAAAGAAAATATGTTTCAAAAATGGTATAGTAAGTCCGCATACTTTTAAACCGCTAAAAAGTTTAAGTTTATATGTAAGTGGATTTTCGAAACTTGACTCTACCACTGATATAAACATATCAAATTTTTACAAGTTATAAACAAATTAAGTTGGGTAACTGCCAGAAGACACATGTCCCACAGTTTTTTCAACATTTGGGCATAAATATGTATGTTCGCAATACTTGCAAGAAAAAATCTTATCTTTATAATTTTGCATGTAATATTGCCACACCACCTCTCTTCCTGCCCATTTCTCGAAATGTCATGCTTTAATTTACATGTAAGTGAATTCCGAGTACCTCTTCAAAAGTTCAAGCCAGAGACAGAAGACAGACCGACCTCTATTACTGACACTGTTTCAGGGTTTTTTAATAGTGCTACATCTCTATTTCTACGTAATTCTAAATTACTTATAAAATGGTTCCTTTTCATCATTTGTAATTTAGCAATTTGCTATTTTGGCTATTGTTTATATTTGGTGGACCAGCATATGCGACTACTTTTTGCGATATTCTATTCTGATGCGGTTTTTTAATGGTTTCATATGTTAAATTACGTTACCAACATTAAATTCAGACAGCATTGCCGAGCGAGCGTAGCCAGTGAAGGCGAGATAGAGCCCCGCATGGCACGTTGTTTTCTATCTTCGTTACCAGCAATTCACTTTCTTTTCTCACATAAATCACTTCGTCTTACACTTACGTTCGTCAAAATCCCCTACCCCCTAAAAAAATTGTGTTCGGTACTTTCTTGAGTACTTGTACATCACTATCAACTCATTTGTTCTGTAAATTGTCCTACGTTTTGCTAGTTTTTGGCCCCTATATTAAACAATTACCCTACTTTTAGTTCAAATGGAAATGGAATTTAAGAAAATCATATTGTTAGTTATATAAAGTACAGTCAAATAATTTTAAATTTTTTAACGGCCAAATTCTTTAAAACTTAGAAGTAATTCCTATTATTTTAAAATAACGTAATTAGTTAAATTGTTCTTATAATTTGGAAGATAAAGTAAAGAAATGGAAATAAATTCCTTTCCGGGATTTTTTTAGGCCATGGAGAAAACCCGGGAATATTCCGGGTCTCAAATAAAAAAGTAAGAAATTGTTTGTGATTCATATCTAGACCCATTCTTTCTGTAAGTCCCTCAAAAATTTCAGTCATTTCACTTGTCTTTTAAACGGAGTGATTTCAAATTATAACCCCTGTGGTGAAAAGAAGAACGCACGCCATGAATAGATCCAAACTCTAAACATGTTACAAATAAAACGATTGGGTATAATTGTATAGCTCTTGCCTAGGATATTATTATCCCTTCGTAGATTGTAGAGTATGATAACTAATTATTTCACTCATCGGGTAGCGACAACGTGATTTGAAGTGAAACACCTCCAACTTAGTCCCTCAGAGCGCGTAAATGAGAAGTGAAAATTTAGAGTAGATAAAAATATTGAAAAAGATAATTTTTAGTTTCTGTTACCTACGGACATAATTGTATGTTTTGTGTTGTATCTTATAGCAACAAATGTGTTTCCCTCAGTTTTTACGGATAAGAGAATTTCAAATTATATCCTTTGTGTTGAGAAGCGGAAAAAGTATTATTACCAACCGCACGTTTGATAATATTTCAAGAAGTAATGGAAGTATTTTCCTGACTTTGGAATTCCTTGTTTTGGATTTTACCTTTTACTTGCATCTATTCTACAACCAACTTTGCGGAATAAATAATTTATTTATTTTCATTTTTAGTAGTTAAGTGTTACAAATTAGGAGTTTGTGCTCTCTACAATTTAGAAATTTGTAAGAATATCTTATTTAGAAACTACAAGGAAAGTTTCAACTCGTTCTAATTCAAGCGCTTTCCAATTCGATTTTTTTTTCTTTTTTTGGCGGTGCTCTGAGCCTATCGTAGAGATATATACTTGACATACTGCTATTCCTAGTATAAGGGGCAAGAAACTCGTGAGTATTTCTTTTAATGAAGAAGGAAGTATTAATCTCCGTGCTGACAAACAATGAAAGAAATTTTGATCGTAGCATTAAACTTCTTTTAAATTTGGGGCTCAGAACGGCTCCTAGTCTGCGGATGGTATAATTTGAGACCGTTTCATTTCTCTTAGGCGAGTGAAATGAATTGAGATCTTATTTGAGAATGTAAATGAATGTAAGAATATCCCAGGTACAAACTTTGAAAAATTTTCCAACCAATCTGTTTGAAACATCTTGCAAAATTTAACAGCTATTGCCAGTTATTTTGCTTCTAATTGTAGAAAATGTACTTTAAGATCAAGATTTTCTTATTATTTGAGTAAAATAAATTTTGTTACTCTGCTTTTAGATTTTGGACAAGTGAGAATGGCCCTAGATACAAGTCCCGTAGGATTTTGTGTTCTTTATTTAAGAAAAGCTTTGGAATAGAAGATTAAAAATAGATTTATCAATACAAAATAACTATGCAAAGTATGTTTTTTGACAAAATAGAATCTTAGTACCTTTAAAAATGTGCCCAACGTCGGCTTCTTCTTTTTAGCTTTCCTTTAAAGGGAGGTGTTCATTATGACAACTAATCGATTTCTGAATAACGTTAGTTTCAATTTTTGTTAAGGGGCAGCAGCATTTTATCAGATAATGTTCTCGCAGTACATTTGAAAACTGTTTTTTATAGTGGACTTTTCGTTCTTCTATATAGAATTCCTGTAGCCTGACATCTTCATTATTATTTAAATTCATTTCAGAACAATGTTAAGTCAAATTTCACTGTGGGTTAATGAGATGTACTCATAAAATGCCAGCGAAGCGTTAATTATTTATTTATAAATTAACCCTGTACAGTCCAGATTAGGAATATAATCGTAAATACGAAATTACTAAGTACATCCTGCCTTTCGAACAAAATATTTTAGTAGCATAGAAAACTACACTGTCTAAGCTGAATTTCATTCTGGATTGCAGGTTTACAATAGGAAAGCACGATGATGGCTATGAATCCAAGGTTTTATGAGTGAAAGATATGAACTGCTTTAAAAAAACTTTTGTTCACTTTTATTATATATCTTACACGGGGGAATATATTCCATTATCCAATCAAAAGTGCTGGAACGTGAGAGTACGTGGAACCAAGAATGACGAGAAAGTTATGGAGCTAATGATTTATAGTTTACTTGTGTATCAGTTTTTTGATATATTTTGTGTTTCCACGTATATTTCCCTTTCTTCAATTTGCACTTTTTCTCGACTTTTAAAAGTTTTTCACACTATTTTCGATTAAATTCCACCAAGATATGAGTTTTCTACCATTTTGTCAGTACTTGTGTGTATTGGTAGCTTTTATCATACTTCATACTGCCTTTTTAAACAGTTCCATATTTTTGCACTTGAAGCTAAAACGCTGAGGTATTTCATACAAAATCAGGAAGTTCACGAGTGAAACCTTAAAAATTAGTTAAATTTTACATTTCAAGTAGTATTACCAGTTGGCGAAAAAAACTGGAAGGCTGAGATTTCTTTGAGGCTGAGGAGAGAAGTTTGTTTTGAAATTACAGGTTCTCAAAATACTGACAATTTACCAGCAAAGTATTGCATGCTTGACATTTGTTCGATTAGGACTTGCAGAGAGCTCAAATTTCAGAGGATACTAGCAAGTAGCAACATAGCACTTGCAACACAGATATTTTATATTTTGTATCCAAGTAGTATGAGAATCGTGAAGGTAACATAAATGATATTTTTATTACTTGTTTATGGTACTGAACAATTTGTTAAACGATTAATTTATATTCTAGCTGAGTGTGACGTAAAAAGTCAGGAAATATCGAAAGTGTATGCGAGGTGGCAATAATATCATATGACAGCACATGATTTGGGTACTACTTTCTTAGTGTCATCATTAGCACACCTGCGGAACTATTTCCAAACAAGCAAACGGAGTGAAAATGAATAGTATATACCCAGTCAGGAATGTCCAGAGGAATAGTAACTGTATTCGCATCAATAGTAATTCTATTTAAGCGCAGAACTCAACTTTAACAAACTTGAAACCAGTAACCTAATGAAACGATATAATGATATTACCTTTCTCCAGTCACTATTATGTTATCATCTTGAATTTACCATGAAAACATTGCCTTCAGGAATCTCAAAAAAACACAACTCTTGAGAGATAAGGTTGGTAACTACTCTTTACATCTTTTATACGGTACAGCTTGTATACACTATTCATACAGTATGCGGTACAGCTTCTACACAATATTCATCTTACCTTCTTCTTCCAAAGAAAAAAATAAACCGCAGCGAAATAATAGCTATTTCACAATAAGTTACTAGATTTGGAAACATACCTGCTCGAATCACAGGTACCGTAGTGAGTGATCAAATTTGGCAGAAGGCAATTTTAGAACTTTTACGTTTGCATATAAAATTTTAATCGAATATTTCTGATTCAGGCCTACACATCCAGGATAACAATACTACCAACTTGAAATGTGGAAAATATAGCTACAGAATAAAATATTTAAACATGTACAAATTTAAGCATGGATTCCAAATTGAAAATTTGAATATAGTATAATTCAAAGATAGAGTAGTCACATATATTGATTGTTCTATATCTGAGGGATCAAACTTCAGAAAAGCGATCATGTGGCATTTCATTATATTTGACACAAAAGTCGTTGCTTGTAGGGAGCGTAAACCCATGTCCGATAGGTTAGTCCGGCGTTTGGTCTACCATGCAGTAACATGTTTAATCATATTTGATATTTAATCTTCTAGTATAAACATTACAGAAACCATGATCTGTAACAATTTCCATCGTTTCTTTGTGTAATTTTTCTCTTTCCCCTTTCCTAATTTTAATAGTCGGAATGTATTATTCCAATTTTTCCTTTTATAGTTAATTTTCACCATGTTATTTATTTTCTTTTGATGATTGCGTTTAGCTACATTACTAATCGGAATTTTTACAATTATTTCTTAAATATTCACTTATATCTTTCTAATCCAATTTTTTATTACTTGTCCTAGTCAGCTAACCACTAACACTTAAGGAGGTTTGCGTTCTAAGAAATAGTAGCTCCTTCATCCAGGTGAATTGTTTGAGTGTATATCTTATAGCTGGATACCGAACATGACACGCCGGGATATTTCTCAAATTGGAGCGAGAAAGAATGAATATTTCGGCATCACTTAGAGAAGTTCTAGATAGATAGGATAAATTACATTCACGTTGAGTTCTAAGAGAGGAAAATTAATGCAAACAAAATGAATGTAATAATGTGTATCATGCCGAGACAGAGAAAGATGGACAGAACAACAAAGTTTTAACTCTTAAGCATGGACAGTCTGCATTTCTCTCCTGCCCCATCTTTCTGTTTCGGTTTTTCTCTTCTCTTATGGAAAAAGTTGCTTTTAGTATCAATAGCAAACATATTTTACAATGCTAAATTCATTGAAAAACAAACTGTAGGCGAATCGAATGGAGAATATTTAGAATGAGTCTCACACGCTATCGAAATAGGGGCACAATCTAAGGCGTATGTTCAAAACAGCCATATAACTGCACCCTGCCATATACTTGCCGCCGGTTCCATTTCAATTTTTAATTTTATTTACGGTTTTTAGATATCTGTGGCTAAACATGTGGCTCCAGAAAAAAACCCAGGCAAAAGTTATTAAACACAATCTTCAGAACTTACTGTTGCGTCTACACATATGTAGGATTAATCGAGGATTTGCATTGAGAAAAGCTAAAATATCCAAGTTAGAAGCACTTCAAATTTGGTATTGGCTCACAATGTTGCGTATAACATGGACAGAAAAAAAAGAAATGAACAAAGACTAAGGGACGCTACTGAAGGATAACAGATCATGAAAATACTAGGAAAAAAATAGAAAAAAGCATCCTTGGCCATCTTATTCCGCACTCCGATAGTATCACCATGCTGATAGCGGGAAATGCAATAGGAATACCAGGAAAACGAAGATCAAGGATATAGTATTTCGACAGTTACGAAGAAGAGACGTTATCAAGTTTTAAAACTGATCTTCCATCGTAGAGAAAAATTTCATAATTTCCATGTTGCCCACCTACCTATGGTTGGGGGGAACAGGAAGGAACCGATGATTTAAAGAGTGATCTCCCAAATTTGCGATATTTACACTACTTCCTTAAGGATGATTAGAAAGTTGATTTCATAAATCTACGAAGCCAGTTCTACCTCTTGAAGGATGTGTCCTCACCAATAATCCATGCGGGAATTACATTTCTTAGCTTTGTTAAATAATGTTCGTGCAGTGTAAATCTTACTTCGAAAATCATATGTGCAAGCTCTCGCAGGAATACATCGGAATTATGTCGTGTTATTTTTTGAAATAACCCGCGTTCAAATATCGCCTGATACAAGCTATATTTTACTCTCAAAACACATTGTTTTGTTATTAATAATTTGTTTTTGCATTTCTTCTAAATATCTTAAATTTTATTGACCAGTGATTAGTGGAGGCTAGCTTTTGTCAAATACCTTTACACTTCTTTCTTCTTTTGACTGCATGGGTTATTCCTATGGCCGTGAAATCGTGTTTCTTCTCGTTGTTAGAATTTTGTAAATATGATCGTAACGCTCATATATATTTTCACCTTTTTCCCAAAAGTTTACACATCCCTCTCTCTCCCTGTCACTAGTTTATTCCGTTTATCCCAGCTTTGCTACCGCAAATCAAGATTTCTTCCGTACCTACGTTTTATCATAAACCGAAGCTAGGGAGACCGGTAGACAAACCGTAGATATCATAAAAATGGAAAAGTGAGCAAATTATCAAATTAAGCTCAGATATTAAAAAACTAAAATTATTTTGCGGTGCAAATCACAAAACCTGGTTAAACTGTATGCAAAATCTAATAATACTGAATGTAATTCATACAAATTAAAAGAACATCAAAAGGTTACTTCTACTATAGCTTTTACTGTATATGTTTATGACCGTTTTAACTTCTTTTATTTCCCTCTTTATCTTATTTTATTTTCTTTGAATACAGGTGGCCGTGTGGCACAATTGATAAATCAAGATTTCACTTACAATTATCTTCGACCGCTCAACTCCTTCACGGGCATTGCAGTTATAACGATCTCAGACGTTCCACGTCTAATAATCCCAAGGGTCCTCTGGAGTCCTCTCCTGAAAGTAATAGGCGATCGTCCAAGGCGGAACAATTATTCCTTCCTTTTCAATCATTTGGAGCCAGAGTTTGTCACACAAAACTAAAATTACAAACGAATGTTAAGGTGCTAACCTATTTGTACTAGTCACTTCACTGCTGATTTCTGCACAATATTAGAAAAAATATTTTACACGAAGGCGTATGAAAATATCGTATAATCACTGATGATAAACTAAAAAAAATGGCTCCCACGCATGCAAACTGTGGATTTGCCTAGCGAAGCTCAATCCGTACAAGGGGAGCACTCATAAGAGTATAACGTGTGTTTACTTTACAACAATGCACCCCACTCGCCTTCGTGGGTGCCCTTCCCAGCGACGATCAGGCGTTCGTGCAAAGCACTGAAGGTTGTTTTAGCAAACCAAAGCTTGTATATGGTCAGCCGGGAAAATTCCCGATTTTGACTCCTAGCATCGGGACCGGAATTATCGTCTTATTGTCTTTTAGTTATAACAGTGCGTATGTGCAGGGTGATTGTCCCAAAATTCAGATATAAGGAAACAGTCACCAGAAATGCAACACTCACGTGATCAGTGTCCCTGTTTCTTGAGCATATATGGCCGTAAGACCGGAGTTGGGCTTACTAACACAAGTGCACAAAATACCAAAATGATGAAAAATGTTTCAAGATTGCTCCTCCAAATACGAGGTTTGGTTAATAAAGTTCAAACTTAACATTGTCGTATTTCTTTTAAATTCCAAAAAATGAGCCTCAAGTCGTGATAGCCGAAACGTCTTTCTGGTGTTATGCTATGTATAGTACTCAATTTTTGTACGAAACAAATTACATCTTGATTTCATTTTGCATTTTTGCCCAGTAAATAAAACGGAGAAACCAAATTTCCTAGGTTGATTCTGTTGTCAGAGGGTTGACGCGTTGCTGTCTGGAATAAATGGGCGTGGGTTCAAATCAGGGAAGTTGAAACATTTTCATTCTAAATATGTATTTATATGTTCACATATATTATTAATATTTCTTTTCTTGCAATTCACATATATTATCTTAGACCATGTGTTCATTGTTTAGGGTTTGTTAAACCAGCTTTCGTTATATATACTTACAGTTTCCTATTTTTACGTCAAAATGGATTCATATATGTTCACATTTGTTAATATTTATTTAACAAGTTAATAATTATTTAACAAGTAAGGATATATTTGAAGAAAATATAGAACGTTGCCGAAGCACAGTTTTTTGACACAGCAATGCATTATTTTTTCTTTATTCCGAAATTTACTGCCATTGTGTGCTATGCGGCCAAGCCTTTTACTCACTGTTAGTGCCGGTGGCATCAGTTTTCTGTACGTACACGCATTGTCAAATCAGTTTTTCTCTTCAAAAATGACCTACGGATCATTATTATGATAGAATATAAAAAGTATCAGTGTTAAAACTAATCGTTTTATGTAGACACGAACACATTTTAACACTATTTTAGAACAGACATTTCAAAACTGGTGTCGAATCGGGCGAAATTTCACGGCTAATTTTTTTTTAACTGTATACATGTCAAATAGGAAAATAGTTCAAATTCACTATTATATCCAATTTCATTACTTATTTTCTTAGAAGAGTGCTAAAAATCTATCACGTTGCGGTTTCTTGTAATCGATTCTGCATTCAAATAGTATGTTCATTTTTTCCGTGTAAATTCAATTCAAACTGGACGTGGTTAAAATTATCCGTCTCCGGTTTCAGCATTTATCGCTATAAAACGAAAATGGTAACAGGTATGTAGCAGCTGTTGTTATCTAAGTGATTAGTAATCCTGTTATTTGATTTTCATATAGAAAAACTGTATAAGCTGTCGAGCAGCTCTTCTGCGATCGAGTCAGCGTGTCAACGATACGTTCTGTCTTCTTTCTTAACTTTCTATTCAAATTAAAAGTGCTTCAAACTAACAAGTTTTTTCAACATTTATCTTTATAGGAGTGAAAGAGTAATGAATAGCTAGTAATAGATATTTTAGATAGATCCAGCGTTCAAGGAACAGATTTTTTCTTCGATCTTCTTAATATATGGGGACAAATTGTTACAGATGTACTACCTCATGTTTGAATATTGAATTCGAGTATATTTTGGAAGTCGACTGTGAAACGATATTCACTTGTTATTTGGGCATTGTATAAAGTGTTTAATAAACCCCACCAGATTGATACTTTTAGCCATGCATAAAAAAGTTGTAGCTATGTAACAGATATTTGGCAGAAGATATGTGAACGGTTAATAAAAATGTGCCACCTTCACATTTTCTTTTCAGTGGCACAAATTTTAACCTTTATCCTGATTTGAAATATTATTTTAGTACTAGGCAATGCTGTTATCTGTTCGTTTTCGAGCCAATGATGTATGTTTTAACCACTACAAGATTTTACCGTTCCGACATTTACGTTGGTTATTTCACAGTTTCCACTAACACCGTATCAGTTGTTCATAAGCGCAGATATTTTAAGAATTTTGTAACTTTTTGAACTTGTTTATTATAGTTACCTTAGTGTAAACATAATGTTCGGCCGGTATTCTATATGTTGGTGATTGAACCTACCTGCACAATTGTGTAGGTCAGGGCTGAAAGGGTTACAGATGGTTATTAACAATCAGGAAAAAGACGTTAAATTTTGAATAGCTTACTTAGCGTGAGATGAACGAAAAGAAATTTTACGTGCTATATATTTAGTTTACATTTACAATAAGGAGACATCACATTTTTACACAAATAATGAAATCGATATGTCTACGATAGGCGGGTCACGTCGCTTGCGTCACTATGCTTGTGAATTGTAAAATTTTTTGACGTTTTGTTGTGTCGAAAACGAAAAGATAATATTGTAGGATACGATACTCTCAGAATGGGCTATAATGATCCAAGTTTGCATGGTTTAGTGTAGGATGATACCCAATCGAGAAGTTAAATTTATGAGGTGTTGGACTTAGGGTTTGGTTATTCATTGGGTGAACGAGTTTCGTATATTCTTGAATGTATACTAAAATTTGAAGTGAAATATATATTTTATTTTTTAAGCTATTACTGCTGAAATTACACATTGAAAATTACTATGAGAACTTCAAATGAAGGTCACGTTTTTTGCAATTAAGTTACTCTTTCAGCCTTCATTCACAATTTCGCGAACGTATGTTCAGTATGTTGTACTTTATTGTAACCAGCGAAACAAACACCTGATCATGAGGGTGCAACCTCTGCAACAAAGTGTACAGAAAACCAATGCTTAACTTCAACTTTGAAATTTCACACATAGTACAGTAAATACAACCAGAACCAAGCATGTGCTTATTGTCCCTGCTTCAGGATTTGTACAGGAACTTGATCTTAACTCGTACTTTAATGAGATGTGGGCTAGTTTCAAGACGCATTTATGCGAAGAAAACATATTTTGACTGAAATAGTATAAATAAAATGTATACTTTTTTCGAAATGCGATGGCAAATTCGGGAAAAGATTTTCTTGAAAATTTATTTCAAATGTTAATTACTATTATTATTTTGTAATTTTTACGTTTTGTTTATATATGTCCAGTGTTCGTTACTACATTAGTCATATAGTATTACGTAATTCTATTCCTCCAACTGTTTTTAAAGAAGGTATATATGTATGATGCCGTTAAAGGTATGTAGATATACTTAGTGAAGAATGTCCGTAAGTGTTCTTCCCTGAGTATTGTATTGTAGTAACGCTTGAATGAAACAGGAAATATTCATGTGAATTATCGAGGAAGAAGTAGTGATTCTTCGATATTTTTCCCCAAGAATTAGGTAGATATACTTCTCCATATAAGTAAAAAAAGATCGTTCGGAAATTATAAAGGCGTTGTTTGAAAGAGAAATAATGAAAATACTTTGTTTCGCAGTAAATTTTTGTAAAGCCTTTTGCTGTTTTTGACGTTGCTATTGTTAAATCATCTAAAGAAGTCTATAAGTTGATTTGAAGTTTACAGCTTAATGTCACAACATCCCCTGAAAACGTACTTTTCTACATTTTTTATGCTAGCAACATTGTGATCACTTGAGTGCATCAGGCAATGCGTGACGAAGTTCTGTACGTTGCATATTCATTTCATATCATATGGTAAATTTATGTATTATGAAATCTGCGCAAAATTGTCCGCTTTTATCCCGTAAGTCGTTGATAACTTGCTCACTAGTATAAAGTAAAGACTTTTCATGACAATTTTCACCTCCAAAGCATAATCCACTCATCAGGTACGCTGCTTTTAGTGTAACATTTATAGCTTTTCTCTTACTCGTAGGATGTTCATTCTAGGGACAGTAACGTATAAAAAATAACAAGTTTTCTAAATGAGATACATCATACATGTCTGGTTAATGGCAGACATGTAAAATTTAATTTCAATGGATTCAACCATTTCTGTAGTTGATACCAGATTAGGTTGATGTCAAATTTTTTGTACTGAGGTATAATATGCAGATTTTTCGTCTTCTCACTCTTGAACGTTGTAATTCCGAAAACGCTGCTGCACGCGACACCTTTTTAAAACTGAAAAAGCTATTGTGCCAACTGTCCTTTCTCTAACAGGAGAGACCACTTAGATTATAAGAGTTGACGTACGAATTTAATCCCCATTTGAGTGAACGTAACGTAATAAAATGCCAGTTAAATGTAAACGCTCAACATATTCAATTATTTATTTTAAATAGTTCAGCTCCTTGTATTTTATAATGTGATGCATAACATATTTCTTTAATATTTCGGTATTCAGAGTGTAGCATTTATCTTCGCACGCCCTATTTACTTTTAGCGTAAAGAAACAACAATGACTAGAGTGTTTCACGATGCTAATAACACTCGAGGAGATTGCAAAAGCCGTGTAATAGTAGCATTCCAAACCCAGTATATATTTCGATTTCTGCGAATGACATTACACCGGGTTATGATAAATTTAAATTCTATGTTTAGAGCACAAACATAAAAGCACTAGTAATAATCTAAGAGTAACGAAGGTTTTAATGGTTGTCCATATTACCTTATCGTGGAATTCTGGAATCGTTATATCATGTATTTCAAATAAGTAGATTAAAATTACAAGAAATTTAAAACATTATGCTTGTCAAAAGTATTTATTTAATAAGAATGTGTCAGATGTAACTACGTAGCTACATATCAATATACGCAAAATTTTACTATCTCAAGGTATCAGACGATATAAAATAGCAATTTGAAATTGGTATACATAAGGAAATCACGTATCTTGTGCAATATTTTAAAAGTTATTATATCGTTCCTTTGTTTCTTTTTAATGATAGTGTCAGTTTCTTGTAGCTGCAATTGAAAAAATCTCTTCCGATTTTTAAATTCTCTGACACAAAAATAATGATATATAAATAAAGTTAGTGACACCCGTCTCTATTTTCACTTATAATAATGAAATTTTTATTCCATATAGCAAAAAGAAGTATTTTGGTATGCACCAGGTTAACTCTGATATCGTATATATCGTGACAGACTTAAGTCTTTGACCAGGTAATGGAGACTGCTTTGAAACAAATGCAGCTTATGAGAATTAAATCTTTCATATCTGTAGTTTCCTGTGCAGAAGAATTATATTTCTGGGTCATGATCGCAGTGGTTCATGGTGAGTGGTGGGTCGTAGTTTGTCATGGTGGTAGTGGTTGGTCGTAGTGGGTCATATGCTTTTGACCCGTGACCGACTGACCCACCGATTCAACGAACAACTCCAACAGTGGGTCTTTCCGGAATATTCTTACAGATTTTGAAAAGTTCCAATGGATATGTAATGGTTACATTTTAGGTTTAGGTATTACTAGTCTGCAGTTTCATTTTTGAATGGAATTAGGATTCCCGTGACTTTTTCTACATAATTTTCGTGAGAAAACGTTAATGAACAATAGAAAATACAACTCTTTGGATTCGGATTGGTTTGAGTTAACAGTTCGAAAATTAAATCCTTTAACGTCCAACGATTATGCCTGTTAGGTTAAGGAAGACTATGATTAAAGCAAGTGAATTATGATGGACGAATTCTTGGAATGACAAAGTCGGAGTATCCCGAGATAACCGACAAGCACGATGTCCGTCTCAACCTTATTTGCCTTGGGAACGAACCAGGCACCCCACACATCAGATTGTTTATTATGCGGAGTCTCACTTTTGATTCCGAATTGGAAAGACTTTTAAATATTAAATATCCTCGATGTATCTGTGTTCGTGTCCCTGTCGTTCAAGATTATTGGAAGCACCTGTAAAACAAGAATAACCGAATATAATAGAGATAAGTTACGGAGATACTTTGAGTCTTTTTAAAATTTAATGTTGAATTCTCTGGACTACACTATGTTAACTTGACCCAAATCAGTGATTCATGGTTAATAGCACGTTTGCAATTCGCTACATAGAAACTCTTACATAAGAGAGCAATTCGCAACTCTTAATTAAAAGAGCGTTCTTAGGGTAGTGGCTTGAGCATTTGCTGTGTGTGTTAGGGGTCCGCGGTTCGATTCTCTCCGAGGATATTCAGAAATAATATAATTTAGAATGTTAATATTTCTGAAGTATAATAAAATGAAAAATTGTCAGTTTCTCTTGTTCTTACAAGTTAGACTTGAAATGACGTTTTTCACAGGAAAAACTAATTTCATTACGTCACAATCTCGATTCCCTGCTGTCTGAAAACTTTGCTTGTTTTAAAAACAATTCATGAATATAAATGGGTCATCCTTCAGACCTATGAGTCATAAAATTGCCTGAATTGTTACTAACTGTTCTTCTACTCATAATAGAAACAATAATAATGTTTTCCTTCTCCATTTTCAACACGTTCCATATATTTGTTCAAGAAAATTTATAAATAGTAACCATTTCAATTGTATATTTTGATGATATTTCAATATAACGCATCCATAATCCAACATCTTTTACCCAAATAAAGGGTGTTACTTAGAAAGAGTATCGTGATGAAGACAAATCCTACTTAGCTTCTTTTAAGGCATCCGAAGTTTCGAATTTCTTATTGTCAAGTAGCTGACACATTTTTCCTCTCTTATAACTCTCTTGTAATATCTCTTATAACTCAATACCTCCTTATAGAGGGTCAAAAGAATTTATTTTCATTTTCGTAATTTCAGTATGCTTATTTGCATTGCAGTAGGACGTAATATTCAGGTATCAAAATATTCAGTCATAATAATAATAATGATACTATAGACAGGAAATTCCATACGAGGACACATATTATTAAAGCCTGTAAAATCGCCGGTAGCGTTAGCCAAAACTTACAAAAGAGTCGGGATTGGGGAGAAGTGTCAGGGCCATCAGGACATACCCTCTCCATACGTCCCTACAACTAGGCAAATGTTATAACGGAAAGTTTCGAGACAAATTTCGTGTAGAAAGTAGGGATTCTGAATTCACAAGAGCCGTAAGAAAATATTTTAAGTAATGGTTATGCCGGATAAGCTACAGAAGAAGTCGATGATGAGAATGAAAGAAATATTCCAAAAAGAAAGTGGGAGGAAGCGGAACACGGAGAAAACCAATACACATGGTGTTTGTTCAGCACAATACTCACTAAACGGGAGTTGGGTGCAACAGGTTCAAGCATTAAATTTACAACACTTCAGTAATAATGATAATAATAATAATAATAATAATAATGATAATGGTATTAAAAGTTTTAAAGTTGCCCTGAAATTTGGCAAAACTTACCTAAACGTAGGGGATTCGGAGAAGGGGTTCCGTACCTTCCTGAGACATATCTGCAGCTACTCAAATTTAATCGAAAGCTCTCCGCTAAAGTTTCCTGTAGAAAATATTGTATTGCACGATTTCAGGAAAATAACTGTAAAAAAAAACAACTGAATATCATTTAACACTAAGGGTTATAATAAACTAACTTGTGGAGTTTGCAGATGTAACTATATATATATATATATATACGGACCATAATACAAAGCAAGAAAATAATATATAAAATTTAGTTTAGAGAGCAATTGTTACCTAAAGAGTGGCATATACCCTACCCTTTCGAGAATCGAGATGAGACGAGCAATGTTTACGATACTGTTCATCTCGTCTCGATTCTCATCTTTAAAGCGTGAATATATTGTGAGTTAGCCTTGTCTCTTGTCCCATCTCGAATTAAAATGTTAAGCCTCATACCGATTTTGTTAGGTTTGTTTTTGAATGGAGATAAGAAATTCGTTTTCCATGGGCAGCATTACAGAAAACCGAAATATTTTTTTCTAATATCATGTTTCTGCTTGTAATGGTATGACCTGTGCGATAATAATTTTTTATAGTTTAAATATTTCACGAGATAGTTATTATTATTGTAGTATTATTCGTGAAAATTTGATAGTTCAAGTATTGAATATACGAGCATTCAAATATTTGAATGTAATAAAAGTCTGTCTACCGATCAATCGCAATCAAAATTCCTAAAATAGAGAAAAAGAGTTGCTTGACGTGTATTCGGTGAAAGAACCTCCAGTCTACCGGTCAAGCGTCTAGACCACAGAACCACGATCACTACGCTTAAACGATTCATCTTTAGTCTGGTTACGTTAAGTTTCTCTGCCTCAGCTTGGAAAATTGTATGTTACTTTTATGTTTTTTTCAAAACGGCTAGCGTGTTCCTTTTATGATAATATAAGTGAATAAACATCGGTAGAGTTTTTATTAATAAGTTGAGTTGTTCTTAAACCTTTGAATCAAAAATTTGTTTTTTCTCCACACGAAGCTACAGATATGACATTTACTTCTCATACTCTCCATTTGTTTCAAAGCAGTCGCCATTACATGGTTAATGTCCTATGACCGCCACGATAGAAAGGATTGTTCAATTTGATATATTGAAAAAGCTATAGGATCTTATTTTGAAAGTAGAAAGATATGGACACTTCTCAATGGTACTCCAGTTGATATTTCTACAATATTTCATGTAATAAAACAAATTGAGATTAAGTTTATCATGAAATATAGCCAACGATGACATTTTTTTTTTGTTGAATATGTTACGGGTCCGATAGCGTATATGCTTCCCACGGAGAAGAGAATACGTTTATTATATTAAAGAAAGCCATTTCTCATTCAGATCAGGAATCTCATACTTCGATGCAGTTTGGTAAAGAATTTCATCGATCGCGTTTGTCAAGACATATGCTGACACAGGAAAGTGGAAAGCGTCATACGTACCAAGACACTGGTGAACGCTTTAGTCAAAGCTCAAATATGTCAAGCGGTAAGTTACTGCATACAAGTGAGAAATCCCACATCTGCGGAGTATGTGGAAAGAAATTTCGTGTTTGTTCAAATTTGGCTAAGCACCTGTTAATCCACACAGGAGAAATACATTGCACATGCCAAGAGTGTGGATATAGATTTAAACATCCTTCAAGTTTGGTTACACACCTGTTAATCCATCCAGGAGAAAACCATCACACATGCCAAGAGTGTGGTAAGTCATTTAATCTACATTTAAATTTGGTTACGCACATGTTAGTCCACACAGGAGAAAATAATCAAACGTGCCGTGAGTGTGGTAAGTCATTTAATCGACGATCAGATTTGACTAGACACACGTTAATCCACACAGAAGAAAAGCAACACACGTGCCGAGTGTGTTGTAAGGCATTTAATCGACGTTCACATTTGATTACACACATGTCAATCCACACAGGAGAAAAGCATCACACATGCCAAGAGTGTGGTATTTCATTTAATCGACGTTCACATTTGGTTACGCACATTTAATTCACACAGGAGAAAAAATCACACATGCCAAGTGTGCGGCAAATCATTTAATCGACGTTCAGATTTGACTAGACACGTTAATCCACACAAAAGAAAAGCATCACACTTGCCGATAGTGTGGTAAGGCATTTAATCAACGTTCGAGTTTGGCTACACACATGTTAATCCATAAAGATGGAAAACATCACACTTGCCAAGAGTGTGATAGAGCATTTAATCAACGTTCACGTTTGGCTACACACTAGTTAATCCACACAGGAGGAAAGCATCACACGTGAAAGGACGCTGGAATTGAATTTATTCAACGTTAATACGTTTTGACCCACAGGAAGAAAACGTCATACGCGAAAAAATGTGGAACAATGTAAAGTCTACGCTCAAACTTAGAAGACCACAGAGATGCAAGAGCAAAGATTGCATTTACACAAGGTTCACACATAATAAATCACATGTTAATTCACACAGGACAATAACAACACGAACGGAAAGTGTAGAAAAACATTTACAGGCATTTCGCATTTGGCAAGTGGCAATATTAAAACATTTCAATAACCAAGCATGCAAACGGTGTTGAATAGGATATAGTTTGGTATCAGGTTTGGCAAGACTTGTAACAATACATAGGATATAGAAAGATTTGACATACTCACAAGATGTTAAGTTCTGAAAAAAATGATAAGTTCTCGATTAATGTCCTACAAAAGAGGTTTACAATATTAAAGGAAATATTAAGTATTTCAAATGACATACCTCCACTTTGTAACGAAATGTGCTTTGAAAGACATGTTTTAATTTCGTAATTTTGGCAGATATTACGGCAAATTTGTGCCGCATCTACTCTACGAGCTCCGCTTTTGCCTTGCCGTCACAGGGATTGTAGCATAGTGAAAAATGACTGACGCCGAGGAAGATTCGAATGACGATTCCTAAAGTAAATGTTTATCTGAAAATAATGACTTCAAATATACCCATTCTTGAGTCTGCTTTAATGTAATGGAGATAACGGAAATAAGTAAAGGCGACATCGATAATCACGGTGCATCTTCCTCATCAGCTACAAGTGTAGATATAGCGGAACAAACATGTTCCATGTCTATTTCAACACTAGGGCCTTCTGGATCATCTGCGATTTGGCTTCATTTTGCTGGTTGATACGTGTTTGCGCAGGCCCGTTTTTACCGCATATATTTATACAGGGTGCTACACGAGAAACCGGCCCGTAGAGTGAACACATAAAATGAAATGTAATGTATTGAATATGATTAACTACAACACATAAATGAAATGTAATTATTGAATATGACTACTCACTTTCACAGCAGGTGCTGAAAGTGTCCTCCGCCCACTTCAACATACATGTGAGCACGATTGAGGAGATTCATATATACCCGTGTCAGTTCTTGTGTTTAATGCTATTGGTGACATCCTGGATTCTGGTCTTGAGTTCTTCCTTTGTGTGTGGATTTGTTTCCTATACTCTTCCCTTTAACAGTCCCCATAAGTAAAAGTCACACGTGGACAAGTCTCGTGACAGTGCTCAACAGCCATGAACAGAAATGCACCCTCTTCTGCAGGTCAGGCTCCTTCAGTTCTTGCACACTTATCCGGTACTATTTTAACTTCACTCCCATTAAAACACATCTGCAACTTCTCTCACTCGTATGAACCTGTTGACTCAATCTCCTGGTTGACTTTCGACGGACTTCTTGTTATTATCTCCTCCACCTGCATCTTTAATTCAGTTGTGCAGACAGATGGCGTCTGTTTCTGGGAGCATTTTGAACCGATCCTGTACGCCGCCATTTTTCAATCAATTCCTGTATGGTGTATTTTGCTGGCACAGAACGTCCTGGAAATTTCTCTCGAAACAAATTCTTTGTTTTCACAAAAGATCCAGTGAGAGTAAACCCTTCAACAATGGCAACACGCTCGGGTATCGAATACGGCATTATCACACACTGACACTCACCGGGCTTAACACAACGAGGCCTTTTTCTCTACTGGTTTCGACAAGTTTCACTGGCTGCGGCTGCACGTGACTGCTGCAGGTCACGTAAGTCGACCCGACCTCGAAACGCCATCTCTTGGTAGGAAGGTAGATCATTTAGGTGTTGCCAAAAACACAATATACCAGAATATTACGACGGGCCGGTTTTACGTGCCGAACCCTGTATTTCCCAAGACATTTTTTCATGCTGATTGGCGGAAACTATGGCAAATTTTAGAAAAGAAGCGATCAAAAAATCAAGTCGTCCTCTCTTCCACATGGGTTGAACTGATCAGACGAACTTCACGCAAAAATCGTATTAAGGTTGTAAGTGTCAAAAGAAGACTCACTAATAATAGTGAACATGATTTCACTCCAGTTGTTAACGTCTTCGAATTTAAAGCGACCTTAATGCCATTCCTATCTAAAGTGTTATTGACTTTAACGGAGAGTTTGTGTACCAGAACTTCGTTGCACAGCATTTTCTACTCTCTTTCGCTCACTGTCGTTTCTAAAGCGCGGGATGATGATGTAAAGTGAATATGCATGTGGGTTGTTAAAAATAAAGTTCATAGCTATGTTTCGTATTCCTTACCTATTCTTTATTGTGTACTCAGAAGCTGTTGACTGACTTACTGACTTACCAACTTTTCACCCGTTTTATAAGAAAAGTTGTTATATCAGGTTTTAAATTCTATTCAATAGCCTTCTGCTTACCTTGTGCGTATCTGGTACTGTAAGAAAACGTCACACGTGTCGAAACGAAACAACATACAATATTTTATTCCATTTATTAATATAACTGTATGTCAACACATTTCTATAAGGTTTACACCGCGATCCTGTAAAATCTAGCAATAAAATCTAGCTAGCAGCTTCTGATTCTAGTGCCTCATTTTATTCTCGTTCAAGCTTGGCAAGACAAATTTTAATATACGTAAGTGGAAAGCAACACATATGACGAGTTTAGAAAAGTATTTTGTGTATTTTTAAGTTTGGCAGGACATTTTAATACACAGATGAAAATCTCTCACACATGAATACACACAGTTGAAAAGAAGATTTATATGGAGCTCACATTTTGCAATGCATATGTTAAAACACGCAGGAGAAAACATATTAAAAACTAAAGCGTTCCAAGTGTGTAGAAACGACTTAATAAGTTTATATTTTGCAACAGATATATTAATACACATGGAGAGGAACTGCTCGTGTCAAGACTGTGAAGATTGGTGTAGTCGAAGTTCAATTTTGGGGAAACATGCTATTTCATACAGGTAAAAGATGGCTATGCATAATTGTGAAAACCGTTTACATGAAGTCCATAAGATTTAGCAAGATATGTGAAACGATTTACTGAAAAAAAGTTTGTATATAAAATGGTATAGTCAAAATACACACGTGATAAATATACAAATGCGAAACATGTTAGTTGTGAAAAGTTTGCGATAAAATTCGTTAAATATCACGTTCTTTAACCTTCATCCGCTCACGTACTGCCAATTCACGTTTCCACTCGCGACGTCAATTCGGCCGTCATCGATTAATCACATATTTCAGCATTGTGCATGGCGCAAAATGTATGTTTTGGAGCACTTAGGTTTAGTAAATTAAAACAAATCATTGTTGATCAAAAGTATACTTTTGCTTGAAATTAAATTACAACACTGTATGAGTGAACACAGTGAACAAAACACAAAAGAACAGAATCTAACCTAATCAACATCCATGTCACTGAGCTAGCTGTGATAGTGTTGATATTTATTGCAGGGAGCAGTAATCATTGAGTGTTTTTTACACATGTTTTTCCACAATATGTAGATGGGAGGCGAGTTCAAAATTAATCAACCCCCATGTCACTGCCCTCTTTCTGAGTTTGCTGGCATGTATTGCAAGTAGCAGTAATTGTTGACTGCCTTTTGAACACATTTTTTCCACAATCATTACACTGAAGGCGAGTTCTGTTTTGTCTTGACCAGCAGCATTTTTTTCTTCAAAGTTGAGATTTCAGAACAGGCTTTCAGGTTTCCATTTATTAGTACTAATGCTAACTCATACAGATGTGGTCTTCTTGTATTATTTTTTATGTTAGGGATGTTAAAAATGAAACAGCGACTGAAACGTAATGAAAGTTTTACTTACATTTTATGTAAATGCGAACCAAAAAAAAAAAATCACGTTTTGGCTACCTCTGATGGCAGATGGGCCATCCACCCTCCAATACAAACTTTGGCATTGTACTGAACCGGAAGTAATGTTTTCGATAATTTTCTCGTAGACGATTCATATGTTTCAGGGTAGCGAGATATTGCTTCAGGATGAGACATAACTTTCTAATCCAGATTTATAAATGGGAAAGAAACGGGCTGTTTTCCAAGAACAGAGAAAACAGGTTTCCCTGACGCATCTATGAAAAATGAGCGAAAGCGGAAAAGAAATAATAAATGACGTCGAACGCAGAAAGGTTTTGCTTATGTTGTCCTGGCCAGAGGCTCTCAGGCCGGAGAGAAAACAAAAGTGCAGAAGTGATAGATAAATGAGATAAAATGGACGAGCAAACGGATTGAACAGGGAAGTACGTTGATTATGCAGTTTAGAATTTATTACAAAATAATTCATTAAAATTTTCTCTTTTTCCCGCAATTTCTGCACCTGATGCATCATTGTACCTTACTGGAGGTATGCTAGAAGTTTTAGACCTAAGACCAAAATTGTTTAGCGTTGTTGATGCTGGTGTCTGATTTTTTTTAAAAAAATATAGTTTAGTAATAAAAATATAGTATTCGCAGCGTCTCAATAGCTTTTTTCCTATATCAGTAATTCTTTTAAGTATATGTGTTCATTTGGAAATGCACGCCACAATTCCCAAAGCTTTTTCTTATTTCGGAATGTATGGCAACTCTGCTCGCCGTGCCTTGTTGGAAATGTCATTGATTTTACTTTTTTAAACAGTACAAAGTATTTATTATTGTTGCATTAAAAACATCGGAGAAATAACCCACTGTCTCGTCTATTGTTCCATCTAGTAAAAGTGTTCACTGTAACACCTGTAGTGTTTTACAAATTTCACCCAAAAAGGCCTTCCTTCAGTCAGGCACAAACTTTCTTCTTGAGTTGGATTGCTGGCTTCTGGTTTCGGGAGTAACATATGGAACGGGGAACTCGCGGTCTGGGAGAAGCAACTCTGTATATGAGATGACACATTCTGTTGGAAATATACAGGTGACATAACCTAAGCTGTTATTTTTACGCGAGTTATGAATATTGAACTATCCAAAATCGAATCCTTGAATAGAATTGTCGACAAAGGGTCTGATGTTATCCCATGTTTACTGTCGATCCATATCTAAGCCCAAGTTATAGTCATCAAAATGAGCAACTTTGTCACCTTCTAATGGCAACTGGAAGTGATTCGTGGCATCTTTCAAGTAAATTTTGAGGACTGTTTCTATATGGTCTGCTAAAGCACCCGACGAAATTTGTGTTTTTGGACATACTTACCTTAGCTCAAATGATTTCACACTCACGTACAAGATGATTCTGTGCTCTGCTGCCCCATTATTTTAATACTACGAACACTCCGCCCCTATTATCTTGCGATCGTTTATCTATGTAGACAATTGTATGAGAAACGGCATTCCACTGCTCATTACCGATTCTTTCGATCACGTTTCACTCACCACTAAACAGCCATATTCCGGCAACAAACTAATATTCATAGCATAGTCTAAAATTGTTTTAATGCTTCGTGTATTTTGGTAGTATACCATAACTGTGGTTTTCTGTTCCCTGCACTTTTGATCTGCATTCTTCTGTACATCACCATATTAAACAGAGAATAGGGAGCACTTCTCTAGCGTGGGATCACGTTGTCCAAGTCACCCTCATTCTTTTCTTGCCATCTGTGTTGAACATTGTAAATTATATTAATTGAGTGTTATGTAGCAATAAGAGATAACGGTATTTCAATGCATTTCCAGCTGGAGATAATGTCAAACGCAGACCCTAGCCGAAAGCTTACTACTGGGTTCACAATGGAAATGATAAGCACAGAGAAACATCAAATATTTTTCCCGAAACAGGAGCACGAACTTTAACTTTTCTACAGTTTATGCCATCTTTTTGAACTTTATTCATAGACGATCCTAAGTACTTTGAAAGTTTTCTTAGTGCCAAACTTAACATACAGATCTACGGTATGGAGCGGCATCATCCAAAATCTATCAAAATTTTTGATCCTCTAACCATAAGTTTTCCACATAGGTTTCCTTATCCGATTACCTAGTCTCACTCTGGAGCTATATCAACACATAACTTTCCCCATATTACAGTTATATATCGAAAAACTAAATTTCACCTATATCAACAAACGCTTCAAAACTCAGCATCTTTTATTCATGCAGTATCTTGTGTCTCACTTTAGACTCCACACCAAATCGCTATCAGCCCTTACCCCTAATGTTTACACTCTGTCAGTACACTTTGCCCGCGTGAGATTCACCGTTCTCAACCCTACAGTGGTAATGTGAAAAATAATTCATGAACGGTAACATTTTGCCTCCTTGACCCAAAAACAGTTTTGCCTGATAAGATGTGAACTAGGATTTAAATTTTTATTATATTTACAATATTAAATACAAACACCAGACGGTGGACACAATTTAAGTTAAACTATACATTCATTTCATTGAAGCAATATTTTCCTTGTTATAATATGCTCGATAACTATGTGACTATTTTTTTGCCTACATACCGGCACTCAAAATAAAATATTTTTAACTAGAAAGAAGTAAATCAGTATTTCTCCTAATAGCGGTGTATTACACATAGGGAAATTTACGTTTCAATTCTGCAGCAGTCTCCACAATCTTTTTTTTTTTTTTTTTTTTTTTTGCGTGCGGTAAATCCACTTACAGCACTTCTGGCAAAAGTATCTGCTTTTACTGTGTTTACACATGTAACATTGTCCTCGTTTTCCTAGTTGAGGAGGTACAGGAGAATCTTCTTCTAGAATCAATCCAGCAAACCTTGCCTCCGATTTTCGAAGCTCTGTGGGATTTCATTTATTCAGTTCTCTCTCTTTCAATCACACTTTTCCCAGTTCCTTTAGGTATTTTCGCCCCTAGAATTTATTCGCTCTTTTCGCTGAGTTATAACATTACCATTCGTCGCTTCCACATTTAAGAAGTGATAAAATAACGCCATTGGGCATCGTCTAGTGTTTCTGTCTTCGTCATATTCAGTACGTATCGGGTCTACTGTGTCCACCCCAACTTTAGTTTCACTGCAAAGTGTGACGATCTTTGACTTCCTCTTATCTCTGGTACTCTCATCTAATTTGTTGTGATTATGCATACTTGAAATCAGCACTACACACCGATTTTTCTTAGGTATTTAGGAGACAATGGTGCAGTTCTAATGAAAACCAAACACACTCCTGTATTCTTTTATCTTTTTGGCATTCACAAATGCGGGGGACAACTCTTCCTTGTTTTTACGATTTGTCCCAGTAATTGGTAACTTATTGTCCCATTCCATTGGCTTAACCAAATTGCAGCTTGTAAACCGATTATTGTCAAAGGTCATGTTGCTAGATGAACCATAAATCGGTTAACACAATCTCTTCACTACTTCCTCAGGTTTCTTATCTATCTGGAACGGACCTTCTGGTTGTGTCAAAACATACACTTCCATGTTGTGTAGTATAATGTTTCCCCAACAAAACTAAAAATTCTATTCCCATATTTTGCAGGTCTTTTGGGCATATACATACGAAATCTACATCTTTCACGGAAACAGACAAGTGCCTCATCCAAAATTGCTAACATACCAATTAAGAAAACTGTTATTGCAGTTCTTCACAAATAATTAAAAAAAAAGTCACGAAATGGGGCTAATCTGGGGCTGAAGGTTATATCTGATTAATTTATTCATTAGCATCTTCCACTTTTTCATGCATCATATCCTGCACAGTAATCACTTTCTACTGAGTTTGGTTTCCCCAGTTCCCATAATCACAAAGAGATGACCCCACACAGAAGACACATTCATCTGTCAGACTAAAATATCCATGAGTTATCTGGTGCTTCCCACCTCCCCTCATTCTTCATCCTCGCTATCACTTTACAAATTTATCATTTTCTCTATTTGTATTGTATTTATATTGAATCAATATGTTTATATTAAGTTGTGTGCTATATATGTTTACTCCTTTCATAATGCTAAGGATCGAAGTTCCTTACGCCCAATTTTTTATTTTCTTTTTGATTTTTTTGTTAGATGTTATATCGTATAATGGTAAAATTTCGATAGAACACATACCACCACTTACACTTTGCACGTAAATTCCTTTTCAGCACTTACGTTACAGAGGGCGTAACGTGCTCACATGTTACTAGCCATTTTGACTGGCCGGTAAAAAGTAGTGCATTTGCAAATTTTCCCAACTGGATTACATGTAGTGAGGCCTATTTGCCAAGTCTAGGCTGTGTTTATTGCAATCGTGTTGGCGCACGGTGGTGCTGACACATTAACAGGCGACAGGTTGCTTGAAATTGAGAGCTTTCACGAGCGGAAGCTAGCTGGAGTATACAAGTAGTATAATTTTTTATCATCATTATGACCATTTTCATTCTTATACTGATCTCATCTCATAGTTTCGGATATTGCTTCTGTTCGGTTATTTTATCCCATATGATAATTGACGATGGACAGTCTTTAACGCATCCTTTGAAGATAAACGAGAAGCGGAGAAATCGACGAGACAGAGCATACACTGAACCAATTTCTCAGAGTTCTCATTCTCCAATCAGTGGCAACCACCAAGCATAATCAACGAGTTCACCACCATTTAGGAAGCATACAAATGTACATAGCATCTCGAGCTCTGACTCTCATCCCTACCGGCTTATCGTTCTCTGCACCATGTCCACAGCTTCCTACTGCAAAACTACAATCCAAAGTACTTGATTTCAAAGCGTTTACTTCTGTGACTTCTCCAGTATCGGCAACGCAAGATATTTCGCAAATGGTGGAGACGAAAAAAAAAAAATGATTTCATCATTAAATCACAGTCGGCTAACTTCGCAAAATAATTCGTGACAATCCAGTTTTGAAATTTTCACGAAAACTGCAACTTTAGCTTCTCTCAGAAACATCCACTAGCAACCTCAACCACATACCATGTCAATAGTATTACGAGGGGTTCAATCTATGTGAGTACTCTAGCTTTGAATTATACTATATTCAACTTTTCAATTTGGAATTTATGCTAAAATTTCTACATGTTTAAATATTTGATTCTGTATTTATATTTTGCACATTTCAAGTTGGTAACATTGTTATCCTCGATGTAAAGGCCTGAATCAGAAATATTCGATTACACTTTTCTATGCAAACGTAAAAGTTATAGAATTGCCTTCCGCCAATTTTGATGACCCACTACGGTACTTGTGTTTCGAGCAGGTGTGTATCCAAGCCTAGTAACTTATTGTGAAATACATATCATTTCGCTGAGTTTTTTTTTCTTTATTTTTTGGAAAAAGAAGATAAGATGAATATTGTGTAGAACCTGTACCGTATACTGTGTGAATAGTGTACAGAAGCTGTACCGTATAAAAGATGTAAAGAGTAGTTACCAACCTTATCTCTCAAGATTTGTGTGTTTTGAAGATTCCTGAAGGCAATGGTGTCATGGTAAATTCAAGATCGAAACATAATAGCGTCTGGAGGAAGGTAAAATCATTATATCGTTTCATTAAGTTTCTGGTTTCAAGTTTGTTAAAGTTCAGTTCTGCGCTTAAATACAACTACTATTAATGCGAATACAGTTACTATTTCTCTGGACATTCCTGACTGGGTATGTGCTGTCATCTCATGATATTTTTGCCACTTTGCATACCGTCAAATGGGGTGAATAGAAACATGGGAGTCAATAGAAACAAAATTTCCAGATTAGTTTTGGATTTATCTGAACGATAAATTAATCAACAAAACTGAAATTTCTTAACATAGTCTTATATGGCTAAAGTGTTCACAGCAGACACAAAATGTTTTAGTGAGTTGGGAACACTGAGGTAACGGCAGCAGCGTTAATATGTTACTGAAATCCTACACGGTATTTTGGCGCGCCACAAACTTTCTTGGCAAGTATGACATTTTCATAATTGTTGCATTTAAACATAAGCCAATTTTGTAGTTTGTTGTTTCATTTAACCCTCGAGAACTCGCAGCGCAGTCTTTTCGACCACACCTATAAATATTCTTTGATTATGTTTAGTGACTTTGAGAAAACTTCCCCTCACCCCCTCTAATCTTTCCCCAGACTGTATTGTTGCAACACACCACCGCTTTTGCCAAGTATACAATTCATTTTAAAATATGTAATTCATTCCTGAACTTCAAATTTACAGCGTGGTCATTTCGACCGCGTGCGAGTTCTCGCGTGACGGTCTGCGCGCGAGTGCTGAAGGGTTAAAGATGTTCATAGTAAACGTTTTCCTTTTGTAAATTATTTGTAATCAAAATTTAACTTTACTGGGTTATTGTTACGATTTTTAATTAATGATGTGAATAGAAACACTTCTTGAGGAGTGGAAAATTTTTGAGGAGCGGAAAAAAGGACCTGATAGGAATGAATCAACCATCTCTAAGAACCAATTTCCAAGGCTTCTCAAAGAAATGTGTGATAAACTAAAGGAGGTAAATATCAGGGCTGGATTTGAAAAGTGTGGAATTTTTTCCCTTTGTCGAGACAAAGTACTGAGGAAGCTGCCGAAAAGAGACACTGAACGAGAAGAAACAGAACAGCAGAGAGACATCTCAGACTGT
The DNA here is from genome assembly GCF_964235325.1 of Thermobia domestica. Classification (NCBI taxonomy): domain Eukaryota; kingdom Metazoa; phylum Arthropoda; class Insecta; order Zygentoma; family Lepismatidae; genus Thermobia; species Thermobia domestica. Next base: position 266,586,376 of record NC_137460.1, on the reverse strand, counting down.
AGACCGTTCCCTTATGGGTCTTCTCAAGAACATGCGAGAAGATGAAAAAAATAAGCAACGGAAGAAGAGAGAACGAATAGATGTTGTTTCTGGTAAGAATTTTGGTTTGTGTTCTGAAAATGATACACTTTCATCAAATCACAACGAAACTCAACCTGGGCTCTCTTACTCCGACAGCAACGAAACGGATCTCTCACGAACAAGAAAGTTGATGGATGTGGAACAATCGTCATCAGAGAGGTCAGACTATCATTGTCTTCATGACAGTGACAAAGATGAGAAAATGTGAACATGGTGGGTATGTGGGAGTGTTTTATAACCCGTGTATTGTCGCAAAAGGAGTGAGACAACACTCCAGAAGACAACATTCCAGACGATCATGAACTAGATCATGGTTTTCTAAAGCTGGTGATTTTGCTGTGGTAAAGGTTTAAGGGAAGCTAAAATACTCGGTGAGGCTATTCGCTACTCAAGTGCGAAAATGAGAACATGGTTGATATGTGGGAGTGTTTTATAAGAGGAACAAAAACAATGAAATTTTTAGAAATTTCTGAAGAATCGTTCTTACTACATGAGGATATTCTGACGAAACTGTCGTGTCTTATTAGGAGTTTGTCAGCACGCTTTAAGTATATGATAAGTTACCCTAGTGATTTCAGTGGTTAAGTCTTTTTTCAAATGTCATCAAAATTATATGGTCGTTTGAACCTACTTTGTATGTACATTGTATTGTTTTATAAGTTTGTAACTTATGTAATACTGGTCTTATTGAACTTATATCTTGCAGGTATCGAATAAATAGTTCCTTTCAGCAAATACGTTGTTTCTTTTTACCTTCTCAATAGTACAAAAGAAACAACAATGAAAATGAAGTCATTGTTTCTATTCACCCCTACCCATGGGGTGAATAGAAACATTAAAAAAAATCAAGGTGAAGAAAAGTGGAGATGATAAATTAATATGACGTTTACTTAACTTCATTAGCATATTAAAACCGTTTTCTTGGAATAATCTGATAAGCGAAATCTTTAACATCACCAAACTTATATACTGATATAGCCAAAAATGTGTTTCTATTCACCCCATTTGACGGTACACTTATATTTTGTGGCTTTTCACGTCACACTCAGCTAAAATATAAATTAGTTGTTTAACAAATTGTTTATTACCATAAACAATTAATAAAAATTTCATTTAAATTACCTTGAAGATTCTCATACTACTTGGATACAAAATAGAAAATATCTATGTTGCAAGTGCTATGTTGCTACCTGCTAGTATCCTACGAGCTTTGAGCTCTCCGCAAGTGCTAATCGAACAAATGTCAAGAATGGAATATTTTGCTGGTAAATTATCAGTATTTTTAGAGCCTGTAATTTCAAAACTAACTTCGAAAAAATCTCAGCCTTCCACGTTTTTTTTTCCTTGAAATGTAAAATTTAACTCTAATTCTTGAGGCTTCATACGTAAACTTCCTGATTTTTTACGGAAAAGCTCAGCGTTTACATCTTGAAGTGCAAAAATATGGAACGTCCAAAAATGCAATATGAAGTATGATAAAAGCTATTAATACACACAAGTACTCAGTACCACCAATCTCTGAACTAAGACGTCACACCAAAGGTATGAACAGTTCAAACAAGTGACTCACAGAGAAACAGTTCCAGGAAGTGATTAAACCTGTAAAAACCGATTAAAGTCACTGTTTGCGTCTAATTACAGACTTGCCTTTAAAAAAAAAACATGCGATTTTGAGTGGGTTTCAGCCTGAAAGTTACAAACCCCGTAAATCTTGAACTGATTAGTGTTTGGATCATATTCTTGGACAAAGGGAATAACCAAATCAAATAGTTTACGAAAATGATATTTTCTGTTCATCAGTTGGCACTTTTGTGGGGCATATTAAACTATTGTATTGTATTGTATTGTATTTATTTCGTCCTTTTTTCATACATTTAGCACTGTAATACAATGCATATGAAGCGGACACGTCATTTATATATGAATACAAAAGTAAAAGAAACAATAATAGTGAAAATTACATACACTAGGTTAGTAATTAAGCTTTACTTCTTACATCTTATTACACTATAAACTTTACATGACATCATTGTTAAAAATAAACTTAGCAATTATTACTTGCAGTGTATTTAGAAACCCTCCAACAAATATGTAATGCTAAAAGCAAGTAATGACATTGCTTTACTGTACATCCTGTAACGTTTCTATTTACTTAGCAGTTCATGTATTCCTCTACCGAGTAAAAGCAATGTTGTAATAAATATTTATGGAGTTCTTTTTTAAATTTAGCAACAGAGTCCTGAGCTTTTATTTCTTTCGGAAGTTTGTTGTAAAGCATGATACCCGCGTATTTACATCCTTTTTCATATAATACTGTTTTGTGTTCTACAATAGAAAAGTTTTCTTTGTTTCTTGTATCATGATCATGTTGCTGTTCTACTCGCGTAAGGATACCTTGTAGGTGTTTCTTTACAAATATCAATAGATTTAAAATATACAAACAGGGTACTGGGAGTATACGAAGTTTTTTAAATATTGGTTTGCAATGATCTTTTGGTTTAGCAGTTGCCATAATTCTTATTATTCGTTTCTGTATCGTAAAGATTACTTTGGCCTTGTGTGTATTTCCCCAAAATATAATACCATATGTTAAATTCGATTGGAATAATCCAAAGTAAATTGTTTTTAAAGTAGACTCTCTTAAAACATTTTTAAGAACTTTAATTGCGAAATATATTTGGTTTAATTTTTTACTAAGTTTAGTTATTTGCACATCCCAGGAAAGATTTTTATCGGTACCAGAAAATACATAATTTCCTTTACAAATATCGATAATTGCAAAGTAACGACCGATGTGCAAAGTAACCCCGTGTTACGGTACCTAGTAACCACTCTAAACGAAATGGAGTATCAAAATTCAATGTGTCAAATCATGATACGGAACCAGAAAAATGATAGGGAATAAAGGAATCTATATAATTAAGAAATTAAGTCCCTAATGTATTGTGGTACTTCGGAACACAAATAAGCAAGCAAAGAAAGCATTTCAGAATGTTACCTATAAAATACTTAGGAACGTTCAAGTACACATTCAACACGCAAGACATGTAAGTTTATCCTAAATGAAATGTTTTGCGCTATCCTCGTTTACCAACATTCTGCGTAATGCCCTAATCTGCATAGCAATCTTCTTTTTACTGGTCATCTAGCGCATGCTCGTTAGACTTGTTTTAACAATAATTCATATATGATGTACGCTTACTAAGCTCTTAAAGGGATCCTATATTGAGAAATGGAGGTCCATACCCTAGAAATAATTGCTGGGAATATAAGAAGTTTACTTCCTTGAAAGAAATGAATGCAAATATCAAATGGATTTGTGTATGGACCTCTACAATTAATGAACAATCATTTTGCTGATGTCTTTCTAAGCCCTCCGGAGAAATGAGGCTAGACTCATTTGAGCTAAATCCTGAATAAAATTACAAACGTCCATTTTTTTTAATACGTTCCACGTTTAATTTTGAAAATTTTAGGATGAATATCATTCTAGCGATTTGTTATTTTACAGAAGTCTCTATATAAATAAAACAATATCGTCGAGCACCTATATTTTAAATATGTGCAACAATTAGTGAGTAATGTGTAATCAATAATAAAAGAATCAATTTTTTATCAAGATATAAACTACGTAAGATTTGTATGAGTAGTAGTTTATATCTTGAAAAAAATATTACTTTATATCTTTAAAAAAAAATCCTTCTTATTATTTGATATACAGCTAGTGTATGTGTGCCACGCCATTTCCAAATTGTAGTAGTTATTACCAACTTACGTTCGAGATATCTCCCATATCTAAATACTTCTTGTGAAGCATTTCTTTTAACCAACAATTTTCCAAACCCATGTAACCATATTGTCAATCTGAGCCAATTAGTATATGAAAATTGAACATTACCTTTCTGGCCGAACTGAATTTTAATGTTTTGTGGTTAATTGCTGGGAGTTATTAGAGTACCGGTACGACGCACAAGTCTCCTGAGCCAATATTTTTCTTAGCGTTTCTATATTACTTTCTAATGTAGGATCTGATTTTGTAAATTCTGATTTCAGCATATCAACGGTCAGTTTCACATCCAAAGAATACATAGCCGTACTCTTGTCCATTGTCTGCTCTCCTTCCGCTGTAGATAATATTACTTCTTTGTTGTCAGTCATCAGTTCGTATGTCCACTCTTTCCCTTCGAGTGGATCTTCCTGAGGTGAGTCATAAGCAATTTCTTCTTTGCACATCAATTCCAACTTAACAGACGCCTCACCAGCCATTGTGAATTCAAATATTATAAGAATTTAACACTGATCTTATACTTCCCTTATATTTTTTGTTACTGAAATGATTTACAAGAACTTTTAGAAACATAACTTTATTTTTCAAATCATCTTCTTCTGCGGTTGCGTATTTCTTTAGGTGAGTGAAGTTGGCCCGCCACTTGTCGACAAAATTCACAAATTTTAACCAGAGTTAGTGCTACGTTAGTGCTGTTTTCTGCCGTAAAAGGTTTGGTTTGTGCTGTTAAACTTCACGAATTAGAGCAACTTCAAAATGGGCCCGGCCAACTTCACGCAGCCCGCCATTAGTCACCAAACTTCACCAAATTCTCACCATCGTTAGTGCTATGTCACTGACTTTTTTGGCCGCAAAAATTTTCGTTAGTGCTGTTAAACTTGAAGAATTAGAGCATCTTCAAAATTGCTTCAGCGTAAAGTTCGCCCGTCATTTCTCGAAAAAATCCACCAAAATTTGACGAGCTTTAGTGCAACGTTTGTGCTGTTTTCTGCCGTAAAATGTTTCGTTAGTGATGTTAAACTACACGAATTAGAGCAACTTCAAAATGGGCCCGGCCAACTTCACGCATCCCGCCACTAGTCGCCAAACTTCACCAAATTTTTACCATCGTTAGTGCTACGTTAGTGCTGTTTTCTCCAATAAAAATTTTCGTTAGTGCTGATAAATTTCAAGAATTATAGCATCTTCAAAATTGATTCAGCGTGAAGTTGGCCCGCCACTTGTACCCAAAATTCACCAAATTTTGACCAGAGTTAGTGCTACGTTTGTGCTGTTTTCTGCATTATACAGTTTCGTTAGTGCTGTTTAACTTCACGAGTTAGAGCAACATCAAAATAGGCCTGGCCAACTTCACGCAGCCCGCCACTAGTCGCCAAACTTCACCAAATTTTTACCATCGTTAGTGCTGTTTTCTCCAATAAAAATTTTCGTTAGTGCTGAAAAATTTCAACAATTAGAGCATCTTCAAAATTGCTTCAGCGTGAAGTTGGCCCGCCACTTGAAAGTGCTACGTTAGTGCTGTTTTCTGCATTAAAAAGTTTCGTTAGTGCTGTTAAACTTCACGAATTAGAGCAACTTCAAAATGGGCCCGGCCAACTTCACGCAGCCCGCCACTTGTCGCCAAATTTCACCAAATTTTTACCATCGTTAGTGCTATGTTAGTGCTGTTTTCTGCCGCAAAAATTTTCGTTAGTGCTGTTAAACTTCAAGAATTACAGCATCTTCAAAATTGCTTCAGCGTGAAGTTGGCCCGCCATTTCTCGAAAAAATCCACCAAAATTTGACGAGTGTTAGTGCTGTTTTCTGCCGTAAAATGTTTCGTTAGTGCTGTTAAACTTCACGAATTAGAGCAACTTCAAAATGGGCCGGGCCATCTTCACGCAGCCCGCCACTAGTCGTCAAACTTCACCAAATTTTCACCATCGTTAGTGCTGTTTTCTCCCATAAAAATTTTCGTTAGTGCTGTAAAATTTCAAGAATTAGAGCATCTTTAAAAATGCTTCAGTGTGAAGTTGTCCCGCCACTTGTCGCCAAAATTCACCAAATTTTGACCGGAGTTACTGCTACGTTAGTGCTGTTTTCTGTCGTAAAAAGTATCATTAGTGCTGTTAAACTTCAAAAATTAGAGCAACTTTAAAATGGGCCCGGCCAACTTCACGCAGCCCGCCACTAGTCGCCAAACTTCACCAAATTTTCACCATCGTTAGTGCTACGTTAGTGCTGTTTTCTGCCATAAATTTTTCGTTAGTGCTGTAAAATTTCAAGAATTAGAGCATATTCAAAATTGCTTCAGTGTGAAGTTGGCCCGCCACTTGTCGCCAAAATTCACCAAATTTTGACCAGTTACTGCTATGTTAGTTCAGTTTCCTGCCGTAAAAAAGTATCATTAGTGCTGTTAAACTTCACGAATTAGAGCAACTTCAAAATGGGCCCAGCCAACTTCACGCAGCCCGCCATTAGTCACCAAACATCACCAAATTTTCACTATCGTTAGTGCTACGTTAATGCTGTTTTCTGCCGCAAAAAATTTCGTTAGTGCTGTTAAACTTCAAGAATTACAGCATCTTCAAAATTGCTTCAGCGTGAAGTTGGCACGCGATTTCTCGAAAAAATCCACCAAAATTTGACGAGCGTTAGTGCTGTTTTCTGCCGTAAAATGTTTCGTTAGTGCTGTTAAACTTCACGAATTAGAGCAACTTGAAAATAGGCCCGGCCACCTTTACGCAGCCCGCCACCAGTCGCCAAACTTCACCAAATTTTTACCATCGTTAGTGGTACGTTAGTGCTGTTTTCTCCAATAAAAATTTTCGTTAGTGCTGATAAATTTCAAGAATTAGAGCATCTTCAAAATTGATTCAGCGTGAAGTTGGCCCGCCACTTGTAGCCAAAATTCACCAAATTTTGACCAGAGTTAGTGCTACGTTAGTGCTGTTTTCTGCATTAGAAAGTTTCGTTAGTGCTGTTAAACTTCACGAATTAGAGCAACTTCAAAATAGGCCCGGCCACCTTTACGCAGCCCGCCACCAGTCGCCAAACTTCACCAAATTTTTACCATCGTTAGTGCTACGTTAGTGCTGTTTTCTCCACTAAAAATTTTCGTTAGTGCTGATAAATTTCAAGAATTGTAGCATCTTCAAAATTGCTTCAGCGTGAAGTTGGCCCGCCACTTGTCGCCAAAATTCACCAAATTTTGACCAGATTTACTGCTACGTTAGTGCTGTTTTCTGCCGTAAAATGTATCATTACTGCTGCTAAACTTCACGAATTAGAGCAACTTCAAAATGGGCTCGGCCAACTTCACGCAGCCCGCCATTAGTCACCAAACTTCACCAAATTTTCACCATCGTTAGTGCTGTTTTGTGCCGCAAAAATTTTCGTTAGTGTTGTTAAACTTCAAGAATTAGAGCATCTTCAAAATTGCTTCAGTGTGAAGTTGGCCCGCCATTTCTCGAAAAAATCCACCAGAATTTGACGAGCGTCAGTGCTACGTTAGTGCTGTTTTCTGCCGTAAAATGTTTCGTTAGTGCTGCTAAACTTCACGAATTAGAGCAGCTTCAAAATGTGCCCGGCCAACTTCACGCAGCCCGCCACTAGTCTCCAAACTTCACCAAATTTTCACCATCGTTAGTGCTACGTTAGTGCTGTTTTCTGCCATAAAAATTTTCGTTAGTGCTGTAAAATTTCAAGAATTAGAGCATCTTCAAAATTGCTTCAGCGTGAAGTTGGCCCGCTATTTCTCGAGAAAATTAACCAAAATTTGACGAGCGTTAGTGCTACGTTAGTGCTTTTTTCTGCCGTAAAATTTTCGTTAGTGCTGTTAAACTTCACGAATTAGAGCAACTTCAAAAAGGGCCCGGCCAACTTCACGCAGCCCGCCACTAGTCGCCAAACTTCACCAAATTTTCACAATCGTTAGTGCTACGTTGTTGCTATTTTCTGCCGTAAAAATTTTCGTTAGTGCTGCTAAACTTCACGATTTAGAATAACTTCGAAATGGGTTCATCCAGCTTCACGCAACCCACCACTTGTTACCAATTTTCAGCAAATTTCGTCCATCGTTAATGCTACATTAGTCCTTTTTTGTGCCATACAAATTTTGTTAGTGCTGTTAAACTTCAGGAATTAGAGCAATTTTAAAATGTGCCCGGAGAACTGCAAGCAGCCTGCCACTAGTCGCCAAACTTCAACAAATTTTTACCATCGTTAGTGCTGTTTTCTGCCATATAAATGCCATTAGTACTGCTAAACTTCAAGAATTAGAGCATCATGAAAATGGCTTCAACGTGAAGTTAATCCGCCATTTCTAAAAAAAATCACCAAATTTTGACGAGCGTTAGTGCCATGTTAGTGCTGTTTTCTGCCGTAAAACTTTCGTTAGTGCTGTTAAACTTCACGAATTAGAGCAAAATCAAAATGGGTCCAGCTATCTTTACACAGTCAGTCAGTCACTTGTTACCAAACTTCACAAAATTTCGTCCATTGTTAGTGCTACGTCAGTGGTGTTTTCTGCCGTATAAATTTTCGTTAATACTGCTAAACTTCACGAATTAGAACAACTTCGAAATGGGTTCAGCCAACTTCACGCAGCCCACCACTTGTTACCAATCTTCAGCAAATTTCGTCCATCGTTAGTGCCACGTTAATGCTGTTTTCTGCCATAAAAATTTTGTTAGTGCTGTTAAACTTCACGAATTAGAGCAATTTTTAAATATGCCCGGACAACTTCAAGCAGCCCGATAGTCGTCGCCAAACTTCAACAAACTTTGACCATCGTTAGTGCTGTTTTCTTCCTTATAAATGTCATTAGTGCTGCTAAATTTCAAGTATCAAATCAAAATGGCTTCAGCATGAAGTTGGCCCGCTACCTATTGAAAAATTCACCAAATTTTAACCAACGTTAGTGCTACGTTGTTGCTATTTTCTGCCGTAAAAATTTTCGTTAGTGTTGCTAAACTTCACGAATTAGAGCAAAATTACAATGGGTCCGATCAACTTCACTCAGTTAGCCACTTGTTACCAAACTTCACCAAATTTCGTCCATCGTTAATGCTACGTTAGTTCTGTTTTCTGGCATAAAAATTTTCGTTAGTGCTGTTAAACTTCACGAATTAAAGCAACTTCAAATTGGGTCCGGCCAACTTAAAATCTGGTTTAACGTCCCACGATTATGCACAAGGGCTAAGGGAGAACGGTAGTGCGGCTAAAGATTTGGGCCTATACAATTCGGGAAGAGCAAATTACTGTGTGAGTTCAAGTCTGTACTTCTGTCAACACTAATTGAATATGTATATTCTGCATTTATAAGTAGCAAGATCTAGAATGATGAAAAAAATAAAACTTTCTGTGCATGCCTTGAAACGGCAATCCTACCCTGTAGGCTTCCCTTCTGTCACAGTTGATAAAAGTGATTTATTTGACGATTTCAAATGAAAACAGGCATAGTATTACATCCAGAGGAAGAATCGAATCCTTCTTGAGAGAAATCAGATGAGATTGTAATAGCTTACCAGAACCAGAGTACTAGATCTGTTTTCATTATTAGATTACATGTGAGACAAACGAGTTCAGTTACAACCAAATTGTGGCTACATAAGGGGCGGATCCAGATGGGTGCGATCGGGGCGATCTCCCCCCATAATAGGAAGCTTTCTTATTTTATATATACTGTAATATCCTATGTGATGTTGTAGACAAACAATTCCACGCATCGGTGTTTACAGACACCACCACGTGGTTTGCAAGAGGATCTTCCACCAGATGGATCTACAGTCACATGCAGACGACGGATTCTGACCCCTCCCACGGAGCAGAAGACGACATCGGAGCAGAAGCGCCACCACCACCCTAAGGACCCTATAAATTGGATGGACAAAGGTAATTCAGTGAACTGGCCACCTGGAATCTCTAACCAGGTAAAAAAAATAGAGTATCCGTAGCTGGCGGAGAAAAATAAGCAAGTCATTTAGTGTGTCCATCCCCACTGATTAAATCGCGAACTTCATTAATACGGCTGGATTACTTACCTCTCTGAGGATTAAGGAAACTACCGTCGAATTGGTTTTAAGCCTCTACGGAGGCTAATACTCCTAATTGATTATTACTGTTGAGGAACTTGCTATTCTCTTGGTTAACGATTTGTTTTTGATATTCTCCTCTTCGGAGGCTGATAACACTAAAACTAGTTGACGACTTTGGCATATCTACCGGATAACGATTTATATTAGTGCTTCCTCTTCGGAGGAGTAGGCACCTTAAATAAATTCACCCTTAGAGCATTGCTCTAAGACACCACAGTATACAAGGGCGATCAGTACCCTCTTTTGTGGTAAGCTGGCGCCATCTCCCAGTTTAGTTAAGATGGCTTCTCAGAAGCCAGCAGCAAAGTCAGATAAAAAAGTACAATCACCCCGGATTCCAGGTCTCAGAGCAAAAAAGCAAAACCAACTTACAAACCAGAAGATTCTCTAGTGCCTTTAGGCAAAAAGAAGCAAGTAGCCGCCCCATCGAAATTGAAATCCACTACACTTAAGCAGTCCAGTGCTTCACAACCATCCACTTCGAGTAAGCCTGAAGACATGGACTTCACGGTAGTAGGAACGCTGAAGCGACGTAGGTCTTCTTTAGCAAACATCAAGACAGAACACCTCACTAATAGTGTCTCCGACTATCCACCTCTTCCACTCAGTAATAAGTTCGAGGTCTTGTCCCCAGCACAATCAGATAATGCTAGTACCAGCACTAAAGCTGCCACGACCAAACAGCCACCCAGTTTCAAGCCTCCTCCGATTTTCATTTAGGGAATTACTAACACCTATACATTTATTAAGACTTTGTCACGAGCATTGAAGGAGCCCCCTCTAACTCAGTCAACTAAGGAGCGCATTCGGATTCAAGCGGCAAACAAAGATGGCTACAATTCTATCAATGCTTACTGCGATCAAACGAAAACTGAGTATGCCACAGGGGTAGCAAAAAATGAAAGGCCTATTAAGGTGGTTGTCCAAAAACTGCTTATTGACACTGACTTAGACGATCTGAAGGATGAATTTATCCGACTGGGCTACAAACCAACAAGCGTTCATCAAATGTCTCGCAAAAGCAAGACAGATAACAAGAAAATTATGATGCCACTGCTTTAGATTGCTCTGGAACGAAGTGCAGCTATTAAAGAGATCTATGCTATCAACAACCTACTTCATTACAAGGTCCAAATCGAACCATATAAGCCTCCCTCGGTGCTACAGTATTACAGATGCCAACGCTTGGGGCATTCACAGGACACCTGCCAAACGCATCCGCGCTGTCTCAAATGTGGTCAATTTCATTTTATCCAGTCCTGCAGTAAATCCGACTCCTCCACACCCGCCAATTGCACAAATTGTCAGGGAGATCACCCGGCAAATTACCGTGGATGTCCAGTATTCAAATCCTATTCTGAGGCTCTTAAATTGCCGGCACAGCAGCCAAGAAAACTTCAAGATAAAGCGGAGAAAACTGTCAACAAACCAGCAGCAGAGACAATTCCCGATCCCACTATTATTAATGTCACACCTATGGCTACGGACAATGAAGACGCTGCAGCCCCTCCTGCTTTCCACATCCAATCAGCTTCTGCCGAAAAACAGGAGAGCCCCAAAGAAGACCTGGACCTAAAGTCTATTCTTTCATTCCTCAAGGGGTTACATTTCCACAAAGTCATAACGCATATTAAACGTGGTATTACCCGTTTTCGTCACGCAGCAGACTCAGCTTCCAAGGCTTTAGCAGTAATAGAAACAATAGCAGAAATGGTTGACGATGGTTTCTAACTTCAGCGTCCTACATCATATACTTATCCTTGCTACATGGAATGCAGATGTTCTCGAGGGGCAGAAACAAACGCTAATTAGATTTCTCACACACCATAGAGTTGATGTCATGTTTATGCAAGAAACACACTTTACTGCTCGGATCACTACTTGGCGACTACCCAATTACATTGTTTATCGGAAGGATAGAGTGGGCAGACAGAAAGGAGGATTACTACTTATAATCAAAAAGGCTTTCCCAGTCAGGTTGGTTACAAAACCACAGTAGTTCTTGGTGGAGAATGTAACCAAAACAAGGGGAGGTAAACACAATAGAAACCCTTTGTATTCGTATTAGTGAAACACCAGGGGTCGCCCTCCAGACAATGGGTAGAAAGTATAGTTGTATAGAAATACACTATTGTTTAAATGACATATGATGACAGGTATTGGGTAGTGTAGTATTGTATGTATAGTAGTGACACAAAAGAGAATAATAAAAGATGTCAAAGTTGTAAAGATAATTGATTTTAAAAAAACCTTGGAAACTTGTTGAACAATGGTAGCTTGTTATAAAGAAATAATAGAACTATACAAAACATTGTAGCTGTATGTAAAGAATAATAAAAGAGAAACCTTGGGAAAATCATTGAACAATGACAGTTTGTTATAAAGAAATAATAGAACTATAGAATACTTTGCAGGTGTATGTTTTAAAATAATAAAAGAGAAACCTTGGGAAAATCATTGAACAAGGGTAAATTGTTATAAAGAAATAATAGAACTATAGAATTCTTTGCAGGTGTATGCTTTAAAATAATAAAAGAGAAACCTTGGGAAAATCATTGAACAAGGATAAATTGTTATAAAGAAATAATAGAAGTATGCAATACATTGTAGCTGTATGAAAAGAATAATAAAAGAGAAACCGTGCAGCTGTATGCGTTAAATTATAATAATTTAGGTGATGAACAATATCTGATTGTTATAAAGAAAAATAAAAGACTTTTTTAACCCGGCGGCGGAAACGCGGCGCGGGGCGCGAACGGCCGGGCGCGAAGGGTAAAAGAAATGTGTACGCGGATGGTAATAAACTTGAAAATGAAGTAAAAGAGAGGATGATATAGAATTTTTAAAAGAAGACAATAGTATTTACCTTGAACGTATATATGAAAAGAATTTTGGGATTTTTTTTGTTAGTGTAAAGAAAAGTTTTTACGTTTTTGTATTGTGATAATGACATGTTTAAATATTGTTTGAAAAGGAATAGGTGACTTGTATGAACTTGATGGTATTGGAGGACGCCATTTTGCTTGTTTGAATTGCTTAAATACGGGAGTTTTGGAAAATGTTGTATGTATTTTAGCTATGGCTGCTATACAGAAAGAAGATTTTGTGTATGCGGATGAAGAGACGTTGTTTTGTCCGCCGTGTGTGGATTATAACCCGAAGACCGAGAATAGCGATTTATCGGTAAACGGTAGAGCAGACTCTCCAGACAGTGTAAAAACTATTTATTTATCATCTTCGGATGATGATGATGATATTGATATTGAAGAAGATGAAGAATTTGTGCCAGGATCACCATCATTATTATCACGAACAGTACGATTTTGTAGAACACAATGTACGTGTGGAAATTTTAAAGTGGATGTGAACTGCATTTTAAATGCTATAAAAACTGGGCAACAAATAAAATGTTAATTTGTAGCGGATGTTATGAAAGTGTTAACAATCAAATGGCCGATGAGTGTTTATTCATGACTGAAGAAGAATTGGTGGAACGTGCCATATTAACTTTAATAGATATAGAAGTTGAAGAATTGTTTCATACATATGCCAAATCGCATATAATAGGCATATGTACCCAGGAGATGTTTTATGAATTATATTACGATTTGGTTGAAGAAAGGGATAAGACATTTTTAACTGACGTAATTGAAATTTTTAGAATGAAAGACAAAACATGTGTGAACTGATGTACAGATGAAAAGTGAACTTTGGTGTTTGTGTTTGTGTAAATAGTGTAAAGACACAGAAAAAGTGAAAGAACGAATTATACTTTAAACTTTTAACTATGTATGTATACATATTACGTATTTCGAAAATAATTTTTATATATCATGTAGTGAAGAACATATTAGTGAAGTTTGTGTTTTAAAGGCTATAAGTGTATACTTACGTTTTAATAATAATATTTCTTGTGAACAATGTTTGCTGCATCTTGAACATCAATGTTTATTTCATCATGATATTGGAACTTTTGCTGTAGAATATTTATCCAACGACATAAGTGTTATTGATTTATTTGAAGTGTTTGAAGAACATCATAGTGAAATTTCAAGTATAAACTTTATACGCAAAACGCGTGAACACTGAATTTGCTGCTCCGCTTTTTTGTTAGAACGTAAATATAAAATTTCACCATGTGTTAATGAATACATAATTGACATACAAGGTTTTAAGATTTCAAATCATGAATTTATTATACGTGAATTTTGTTTAACGGCGTGTGATGATACAGTAAATTTGCATTGTTTAATAAAATCACCAGTAGAATATAATGTACTTCCATTAGGTTGTCAAAAACAAATTGAATGGTTAACATTAAACTTACATGGATTAACATGGAATGATAAATGCTGTTATACTGTTTTACACATACGTAACCATATATATATATATATATATATATATATATATATATATATATATATATGAACTTTGTAAACAAGATGCAACCTTTTATTGAAAAGGTATAGAAAAAACACTGGATTAAAAATATTTTTGTAATATTTAAAATTTTTTATAACATTAAATGTATTGTATGTAAACAAGAAATAAAAATAATTATTATTCTTTTGTGTAATGATTGAAAATAACATTAAGTTTTGTTGTTAATGTAATGTTATTGTATTTTGACGAAAATATAAAGAAATAAATTTTGCATTATAATAATTTTTGTTGTTTTTCTTTAAAAATGGTTAATGAAATAAATAATTAGAAAAAAAATGAAAATGATTGCAAGTAATATTTGTTTGATATTTATTTTCTTTTGCATATACTTATATCGTGATTAGTATTCTTTCACATGTTTGCATTTTTTAATTTTTCGTAATATTATTTTACATTTTAAGATAATATTTAAAGATAAATACAAATAATAATAAAATATATACGTATATAAAAGTTTAATGCTTAAATAATTTATGTTAAAAAGAAATGTTTTTGAAAATACTAAATTACTTGAACACTTTGTATTGGCGTGTTAAAAATTGCAAAGAAAACTTTACATTCGTATTCTATCGTTTGTTTTGGATAAACTTTTTTGTATTATTTGAAGTAACACATTATGTAGAAAATGTTTGGAGAATTTGTTTTATTAAGTTAACGGTTTATTTTTACTTACGTATTATTAACAGAATCGCTTTACGAAAGCTATTTATTTAAGTTCGCGCAATAAATTACACGAACACGTTGTGTGAACTAATAAAAATGATTTGAAAATAATAAAATGTGCAAAACATATATTAATATTTATTGTGTTTTGGATATAGAATACAATTTTACTTTGTTTCATGTTAGTATACTTTTAAAAATATATACATATACATACCTGCATAATGAAAAGCAAAACATATGCTGCAGTTGGAAGCTCTGCTAGTTAATGAAACCTATATTTACCAATGGAAAGTTAACTCCAACTTGTAACACGCATGCGATTTCATTAAAAGTTTATACGCATGCGCAAATTTATTTATGAAAAGCAAAACACATAATGCAGTTGAAAGCTGTGGTAACCAATGGAAAGTAAATACCAAGTTTGTAACACGCATGCGCATTTGTAAAAAGTTTATACGCATGCGCAAATTTATTTATGTATACAAAGAAACATTACTTAAATACTATAGTATTTGTGAAGATGTGTAGTAGACGGGTATCCCATTCCGAGTATATTTCACCACGAGAGAAAGAACTTAAACTTGTTAATAGGAAGAAAGTTATTTGTGAAGTGAAATTATTATATCCTAATGAAGAACATTGTAATTCGTTTAGAAGATTTTATCGAAATGACGATGAAATACGATTTGAAAAAGTGTATCCTAATACAGATATTGAAATTCGTGAATTAGATATGGTAAACTGTAAGTGCAATCGGTTTAAAGTAAGTAAGTTGTGCATAAAAGAACTTTTTGAAAATTATAAACTGAATGAACCACTACTTTGTTATGCTTGTTCATTAAGAATACCAGATGAGCGCCTTCATTTATGTTTATTAACATATAATAATCGATTGAAACGTGCTGTGTGGGAATTTGTAATTAAGAAAACTCGTGACAGTGTTTGAACTGTATTTCAAGAAACATTGTTTAGATGATAATTACAAACAAAACAAAACGCTTTTAAATAGATTTAATTTATCATATGAATCACTTACATTTTGTGATACTTATATTTCTCAGTTAGTGGAACTGTTTTTAAAAAAAGACAAAAATGCCTACAGGAAACACACCGTGTGCGTATAATTGTAGTTCTTTTTTGTGAATGAACAGTGCGTGTTGGATTGTATTTCAAGATGGAAACCAGAATATAAACTTGTATGTGAAGGGTGTTTCGAAAACTCTCGTATTATAGAACACCATGATTGTATTACCGGGGACTATGAAATGATGTGCTTTAATGCATGGTGTGTTGTGGTACAAGGGGATATTTTGATAAACTGTATGAAATCTTTTTATCATATCACAATATTGAAATAGATGATTGGACCTTTATTTATGTGTTATATAATATTTTATTAAACAAATTTTATGGTGATTTAATTACAGAGCTTTTCTTAGAAAAATATTTTGCTTATAATTTTTATAATTTTTAATTTGTTCTATGTGTTAGTGAAATAAGTAAACAAAGTAAAAGTTACACAACGTAAATACAATAAATTTGAAAACAATAATTATAATTTGAAACAGAAAATTTTAGTATGATGAAATTGTTTACATGTACATAAATTTAAAATTAAAATATAACATTACATATTTATTTATATTATATACCTTGCAACAAATTTTATTTATATGTAATCAGTTTTAAATTATGTGAAAAATAAGAATATTATTTCTATAAAATTATTTTTTGTTATTTTTGTTTTTTTTAATATATAGTTTGTAATTTTTGTACACACAAATAGTTTGTAATGTTATATGCATTTGTATTTACTTATAATTTTGCATGCATTGGAATTTATTTTACATATATGTTTTTATTTTATAATTGCGCATAAAATCGAATTACATAATTATTTTAATATTTTAATACATTAAATAAATTATAAAAAATGAAATAACATTTGTAAAGAAAAAATAGAATAAAATAATCATGTTTGAAATACATACATAGAAAAAAAACTTTTAAAAGGAAAGTAGAAACGAACTATTGTTTATATTAATACTTTAATATGATAAGAAGAAATTTTAACATCGAGTTTGTTTTTTAGTATACGCAAATATTGTTAAGACATGTTTTTTACAATGACTTTTTTAACGCAGGAGATTAATTATTAATGAAAAAATAAGAAAGAATGTTTACAAAAAGTTTATGGAAAACTATTATCAACTTTATTGGTTTATGCTATTAATATTTTCGTTAACAGTTCATTTTAATATTTCCTTAAAAGTATAACACTAGTGAAAACAAAAAAGATTTCTTAGTAAACATGTACTACAAATGCCATAAGTTATAAAGTTGAAATCGCATACTACATAGTAATAAAAATACTGAAGAAAGTATTGATCATTTGGTACCTAAAGATAGTTTTCATGGTGGACGTACAGAATGTTTTAATGCGTTGTACGAATGTACCAGCGAAGAGTTTGTAGCATATTATGATGTTACCAGTCTTTATTCCTGGGTAATGGCACGTAAGCCATTGCCTATAGGTAAACCTATAATATACAAGGGACCTGACTTTCCACAAGTGCAAAGTATTCATGAATTAGTTAAATGTAGTATCTTACCTCCTAAAGACTTATATTTTCCAATTTTACCATATACATGTAATGAACGCCTTTTGTTTGGGTAATGTCGTACGTGTATGGAACAAAGTGACAACAATTGCATGCATAATGATAGTGAGCGTGTCCCTACTGGTACATACTGTACTCCTGAATTTCATGGGGCTTTAGATCTCGGATACAAAATTCTACAAATTATCGAAATTTGCGAATTCAAATTATCCGGATCAGAAAATAATGTGTTTAAAGATTATGTCAATTCCTTCAGGATTTCCTAACTGGTGCAAAACTAAAGAAGATCAAGAGAAATATATTGCAGACTATTATGTTCATGAATGCATTCAGTTAACAGAAAATAACATTGAATCAAATCCTGGTCTAAGATATATTTCCAAAGTATTCCTCAATTCCTTATATGGCAAATGGGGACAAAGAACAGATTTATCTCAATCTGTAATTGTAGATACTCCAGAAAAATTTTTAAGTTATCTATGGGCACCATAATATGAGGTACAAACTGTATTGCCTATTGGAGAGCAACATATTATTGTATTATATAAAAACATTGAAAACAAAAACAAACCATGGAAATTTTCCACTGTTGTCCTTGCAGCCTTTATCACCTCGTGGGCGCGTCTAAAACTTTACGAGTTAGTAACAGCTATAGATCCTGATTATGTATTGTACTGCGACACTGATAGTATGATGTTTGTACAACCACGTAATGAAAAGCCTCCACTTTCTTTGTGTTCCTATTTGCGTCAGTTAACTAATGAAGTTCCTGATGGCTGGGAAATTGATGCATTTATAGGCTTAGGACCAAAAAATTATGCCTATAGAATGAAAAGTTCAAACAGGGAAAGTAGATTATGTATTTAAAATTAGAGGAATAACTTTAAATCATCGTACACGACAAGAAATTAACTTTGATCATTTTTATCAACTAGTTCGGGATAAAGCTGAGAAAAAACAGTTACACAATCCAGGAAGAATTGTTTGTAAGCCAGGGTTAGTCATCGTATCCAAGTCTGAAACTAAAACACATCAAAAAGTTCAAAATAAAAGTCGACGATTAAATCATAACAGTATTAACGACTATAGAACATAGCCATATGGTTATCAAAGTATTAAGTGTGTTAAATGATTGGTATTCTGTGTATATGTAAATAGTAGACTGTCTAAAGGTATCATGATGTCATAACATAATCATAATATCATCAAATATGTCCATAAGTTTTTTCACAAGACCTATCTGTTGGTACCTCTACGTTTATATAATGTAAATATGTCAATAAGTTATTAAGAATATTCTAAGTATAGTAAATATCTTATCTATATATGTATATCAATATGCCAATATTGGAAATAGAATATTGTAGACTATATAAATACAATAAAGCCTTACAATTTATAATAATATGTTTTATTCCTCCAAACAAATATTGATATAAAACGAAGTATCTGTATTCTATATAAGATAAAGGAAGAATACGTATGCTTTATATAAGGTTATTTATACGTATTTATCATATTTATGTTCTTACAATAAATCATCCCATGTTGGAAACCATGTTGCCGCCATAATGGCTTCTACAAGGTGAACAAGCATCTTAGAAGTAAGTAAAAGTACGAATATATGACATTAGAATACTGTAGTGAAAAGATACCTATATGTAAATGGCTTATACCATAGTAATATCCAATGTACTTAAAATATCAGTACAACATGTTTAACATCAAACTAATAAAAAAATAATACGACATTTACAAATTACATCACATTATGTAATATTACTGTTGCTAAATTTAAAATATGTTAAAGCACCTGCGTACGAGACTACAAACTAATTGCTTTTGGGTACGAGATTACAAAAACTAAATGTCTTTGGGTTCGAGATTACAAACTAACTGCGTTTGGGTACGAGATTACAAAACTAAATGCGTTTGGATACGAGATTAAATTTTAGGCAACAAACTGTATTACATCGTATACAGGTATTAGTGTTATACTCTGTGTTAATATTATAATTATTTTCGTTATAAAATTATATTTACTATTGTTTAAAGTATACATGTACCAACATGTACAGAAATTGTAAATAAACTCTTATGTTTATGTTCGGCAATGTTCGTAAAACTTCGGGAAACTTTGGCAATTTTCGGAACCATTCGTGTGGTACATGTACCAACATGTACAGAAATTGTAAATAAACTCTTATGTTTATGTTCGGCAATGTTCGTAAAACTTCGGGAAACTTCGGCAATTTTCGGAAATCTTCGGGAAAGTTCGTGTTGTTCAAATTTTTAATTATTGGTGTTTTATAATAAGATAATACAATATTTTAAAAATAACGTATACTAGATTAATTGTAAATATTTCAAAGTTATACAAATATTTTAAATCTTATTACATATACTACATATCATTAATGCAAAGAAAACACATTAAAATCCAACCGCCATGTTAATTTCTTCAAACAACGTCATTTGTACACATAACATTCATATTAGTGTGTATAAGACCGTGTGTGTACCTATACCATAGCAAGTTACCGAGTGTTGTTTGTTTTTATAACCGGCAATACCCCGCGCAGTTTCCAGGAGGCAATATTTTACGCGTCCCGCGTCGCGAAAACCCTTTTTCCGGGCGCAAATACCACGCGGCGCGCACCGGTCGCGGTAAAAACGCGCAAAAATGGTATTTATTTTAGTAATATCATTTATTTTACCTATTCATATAAAAATATATCTTTAATAATGATATTTCCAAAGTTTGAAAAAAATCGACGCCATATTCTTTATGCAAATTCATTAAATTTTTATTTTCAATTTACAATGTTCTAACTGATATCGAAGTGTTCCCTGGGTACTAAGGTTTAGGAAAATACCTTTCTTTACTTTCTACGACCAATAGTTGACCGTAAAAAGCGAAAAATAAAAAATGTACTTTTTGAACAGCCCTCGTATCAATTCGAAAAAAATAAAAATTGTTCAAGTTTATCATGTAGGGTGTCTTTCTATATAGATTTTGACCTGGCAAATCGATTTCTGTTATCCATTTCATCCTACGACCAATCGTTTACGATTTATGACCATTTAAAATTATTTTAAAGTTACAATGTTCTAACTTGTATCGTAGTGTTCCTTATGCCCTAAGGTTTAAGAAAATATCTTTCTTTACTTTTTACGACCAATAGTTGGCTGTAGAAAGCGAAAAAATGTATTTTCAAAAAAAATAGTTTTTGAACAGCCCTTGTATAAATTCGAAAAAATAAAAATTGTTCAAGTTTATCATGTAGGGTGTCTTTCTATATAGATTTTGACCTGACAAATCGATTTCTGAGATCCATTTTGTCCTACAATCAATCGTTTACGAAATATAATCATTTAAAGTTATTATACGAAAAAATCTTAGTCTTTTTACATCAGCGCCACCTATATACCAACACATGTCAGTAGTAAACAGGCTTTTGTGCCAATAACACCAAAACTTATCGGGTTAGTCTTATTTGTACAAACGGCAATGCCTCATACGTTTACCGACAAAAATATTTTGTCGCTTCCCGTCTTTTTTTCCCCGCCATATTTTAGTGGTTCCTATACAGTTCCCGTATGTGCTTCAAACATCAAAGAAAACATTTTGTCTTAGGTAAGTATCAACATTTTAACATTTCTATAATATGCATGTGCTTTCCAGTACCCATCATAACAGTATAATGTAGCTTTACATAGGTATATCTGATAAATCCATTTGTAATGTTTCAAATCTTTAAAGTAACGCTAAATAGCTAAAGAAAAAATAGTCACTCAAAAGCATTTACATATTCACTTACAATCTCAATTTATTATCAATAAGCCGCGCGCATATTCATATTCGGCATACGCCACTGTTTTCAACAGATAAATTATTCGTGTTCGTTAATTTAATTCAATCATTTGCTATTCGTTTTCTCATGGATTACACGAACTTGCACATTTCGTGTTCAAAAAACAAGCTTTCTCCCTTTCTTTAAAATGTTGTAAATACCTTCCCATACAGCTAGCAATAAAAATCGCCTAAAGCGTGTGTAGTAACCGGAGCTATTCACGTTAACCTTGTAAACCCTCGCCCCCCCCCTCACGCACACCAACGCATTTATGCGTGCTTCCAGCATTCTATCTCTCTCTCTCTCTGTCTCACACACACCAACGCGTTAATGCATCCTTGCAGACATTCTCTCTCTCTTACACACACACACACAAACACACACACCAACACAAAAATACATTCTTTTTCCCCGCCTCTCGCTCGTGCTCTTTCTGTCAAACTACAAACACAAACTCCCCTCGCGTCTCTATCGCTCCTTCCTTGAAACTACAAACACAAACTCCCCCCGCCACACCTCCGCCCCAGTCCTAGTGTAATCGTCACGCAAACTTTTTCTTCTTTTTCCTCCCTCTCTGTCTCGCTCTTTCGCTGTCTCTCACCTTTCATAGTTGCGTCCAATGTTACATAACCTGTCTGTCCCCTACGCGCTTCTTGCCGCTTCAAATTGTTGCTAAAAATTTTTTTTTCACCCTCATGAAACTATCCACGAAATACACAGCATTTCCGGTTTGCGTATTTTAATCTTAAAATCTTCACAAACAAATCTCAATGTCTTTTTCATTCATAATAATGCTTACAAAAGCTTTTAATTCAGCTTTATTCTTAACCAACTGGATTCAGGTTTTACTTTGTGCAACATCATTTTAATATTCCCCGTTTATATTGGTTTATGTGATGAGTTTCAATTATGAAAAATGTACATAGGGTTTCCTTTTTTAACTATCATACATATTCAGTGCAGTCTTCTATAGTTAATGATTTTTGGTTTAAATATCTATGTTTATTTAATAATAGAGTACTCTTAGATAATATATTTGGTAATGTCCATTGAATTAAAATTTGTATACAAAACAAAAAGTAAAAAATATCATTTCAGTTACTTTTTATGAGAAATTTTTAAATTATTCCATTAAAATACAACATTCAAGGGAATATGGAAATAATCGCTAAACTGTAGGACATAAAAATCCCATGGAAATCATGAGTTATCTAACAAAATTTTAAAGCCTAACAGCCTTACATTTTTTACTTTTACCCCCCAAAATTTTTTATAATATAAAAATGAAATAAACCCTATAGCCAAACAAATAATCATTTTAAGTAAATATTGCACTTATAAAGAAGTTGGTCTCGATCTTCAGTGTTCCTTCAATCAAAATCAAAATACTTTAGCAATACGCATGTTATAAAACTTCAAGAGTGTTTTTAAGGGGGACAAATAATCTGTATATAATGACAAACAAAATTATTTTAAAAAACGGGTAGCAGAAAAGAGGTGAATTTTATTTATCTTTCTTGTTCTTAATAATATTATTTTCATTGCATATAAAACTAACTAACTAACTAACTAACCAAGTCTATGACCTATGGAACCTGGAGTTTCACTGTTGCGTTCACACAAGCTCTTCAGTGATTTCTATCCGTAGCCAATTGCATACAGTTTCTACTTTGCCTATCCTATTTCTACAAAATTTATCTTAATATTTTCCTCCCATTTGTGCGTAGGTCTTCCTAATGGTCGTTTTCCTATAAGTCTACCAGTCAAGACTTTGAAAGCGTTTCTACTTTCTTCCATTTTAGCTACATGACCTGTCCACCTAAGCCTCCTAGACTTGACAACCCTAACAATGTTGGGTAAACCGAATAAACTATGTAGTTCCTCGATATCAAGCTTCCGCCATTCCGCATTCTTGTTCCTCTTAGGTTGGAATATTCTTCTCAGGATCCTCTTGTCAAATATTTTCAGTGTATGTTCTTCCCTCAGAGTAAGAAATCATGTTTGACAATTTGATTGCATATAGTTTACGAAAAATTGTATTTTTTCTTCATATGAGTATAAAAGGAAAAAGTAGAAGGAAAGCAAGGGATAGGAAGAATAAGATAAGCATAATTTTAAAAAAACAGATGAGTCAAAATCATAAAGCGTAAAAATTATTTTCCAGGTCTGTCAAATGTATAATAATAATAATAATAATAATAATAATAATAATAATAATAAATATTTAGATAGCTGAATGCTTAGTTGGATTCCAGCTCGCACTACCTAAAATTTGTCTTTTATTTGTACATTTTTTAATTTAATCAAGTTCAGAAAGCATCTTTAACCAACAATTGGTAATTATATTTTCAGCAGTTTTCTTCATATAAGGTTTCTATAGACTTTTTTCCCCTGTAATTTTAACACCAAAACATTCTTAAATCCCTGTGAAACTAATATCCTTCGTTGGGTCTTTCATTAAAAATATACAATACCTTACTCCACTGCATTTGTTAGTTCCAGTCTTTCTACAGTCCACCGGAAAACTGAAAGAGAAAACCATAAAAAATGTGGTCGCTATAAAGCCTTCCAACCAACCAAGTAACCTTAAAACTTCATTTTTCAAAGTTCAAATTACCTAAAGTAAACACATTGGGATTAATAAAACACACAAATTATATTAACTAATCTAATTTTCTTTTTTTCTTTTTATTTAATATATTTACATTTTTTTCTTTTTACATTTTTCGTTTTTTTAATTTTAGCTTTTCCACTGCCTCCACTCTTTTCACAACCACTGTTAAGAGTTTTGCTGTTTCCTCATCTAAGGGAAACAATTCCGACAGATCATCATCTTCTTTCTTCATTTTTTTCTTCTTGTTCTTCTGCTCCCTTTCTTTTTTCGGAATTGGTCTCTTCATTTTCAACTGTGAACATCATCATCTCATCTAATTCTTCAAATGTACAAAAAACATCAAATGAAGTCGACGGTCGTGATCCCTACATCCTGCAAGAAAGAAAAATAAACACTTATAAATATCAAATAATAATATAAAATTTCACAGATTATATTTAAGCACGCGTGCTGTTAAAAATATATCAAAATAAGTATCATCTTATTTTTTATGTCTCTCAACAATTTATCCAATCAATTATATAACTATCAGTAACAATTGACGCTTCTATTCTCAAAATAAATAGGTAATGTACATTCAATACTTAGTTATCAGTCTTATAGTTATTTGCTTAGCGCCTATAATTTGATCTGTGAAAGTTATTTCATTATTTAAATATTAGTTCTTAAAACTTGGATCTTCAATACAAATAATGACTCTAATTATTTTTTATTTGTTCTCTTCTAAACAAACTGCTATTATTTATTTATTTATTTACCATCAGTAAAAACTCTGGGGAGCTAAGCCCCCTAAATCATGTTTATAACGCAATTTACCTATATTTTCAACAAAAGTAATATTTCATTCCTTCAATCATAAACAAACTAATTTTTTACCTTAATTTTAAAAGTAACCTACATATAACTGTCAACAAGACCTTAAAAATCACCAGTTTCAATCATATTCTAACAAAATTACTTTGTAACCCTCCCAACAAAAAATTTCAATGTGACTCCCTAGATATTCAAAATATCAAATAACATACGTCCTTATTACGATTGTATGAACATATTCGTATCATTTATATAAAATTCCACAAAAATTAAGCAACAGTTTTTCCTAGGAAACATTCCTATTTACAATACTAACAAGACAATATTCAGTTATCATTACGTTTTTATTTTACTTTTGCTACACAAATCCTAAAGTAATTTCCTCTAGTACATTTGCTCCATAATTCTATTTTTTTGCTTAAGTTATCATCATAGGTATTCTGCCTTTATTAGCAAGTCCCTTGCCGCAGCTAACAAGCTTTCATGCTCCACGGTCCTCTGCTAACCTTTTTGTCTTCGCGTATAATCTTTCTGTTTTAATATCATTCATTAATTGTAGTCTTCTTCGCCCCCTCCCTTTCTTTCCCAACACCATACCCTCTAGGACATTCCCTAACAAGAGATTTGCTTAACTAATCTTATAATAAACAATATTATATTCGTAAATGTTTCGAAATTCTTCCGTTTCCTTCCACATCCTTAATTATGATCTCCTTTTACCCTGACTCGCATTACCGTCTAATATAAAGTGCTAAGTGTCATAAAAACAATTTAATATTTTCAATAAATGAATATAAGGAAACAAAATTCAGTTTTCCTAAAAACAAATCTTTTTCATCAGCTTCTTCCTGGTTAAGCGGTTAGCGTACGCGCATTTGGCGTGGGTAACCAGCGTTCGGTTCCCGGCGGGAGCTCATGTGGTTCCCATTGCACGTTAATCAGTAAATCTACGTCTCATATTGCCTCGCTGCTCAAGGGTACCTTAACTCATAATCAACTTAACTCGACTAAAATCTTCTTTATAGCCACATTTTAAATACGGTCATGCAATATTTCTCATTTGATTTTTTCTATAGTTACATTTCTATAATATAAAACATGAATTTACTTTCAGTCTGACTAAATATTTTATCTTCTATTCTACATTGAAATCATTATTTTAATAATTATTAAGCAAGTAATTATACTTTATCCCCCAATGCTTTCATGTTTCCAGCATTTTTATTTTTTATTGTTTCTGCCATAAGGTCAGTTACATAAAGCTGTACAAAACGTATAACGCATTATATATTCCAAAAATAATAATAATAATAATATTTAAGTCGCGAGCTCACTCCCTCAAATAGTGATATTCCCAATAAAAGTCCTTATAGGTATCAATTTAAATTAATTTTAGGCATTAAAACATTTCTCTGAACGTTATTAGTTGAATCCATACTAATATCACAAGTCGGGTTTTGCCCAATTCTTTAGCTAACAAATATAATTGGTTTTAGGACACAATGATTTACTATTAATTCGATTATCTTTGCTGCAAAGATAATTATGGTACAGTTGTACCTATGGCAATTTACATGTCATAAATGTTGATAAGTGTTTCCAATATTAAAAAACTGTCATCGCGAAACTGCTACATAATAACAGTGTGTTTAAAGCCATGGCACTATTACGTAACCTTCTACCTACGCGCAAAAAATATATAGCAAACTACACTTTTCCAATTAAGCTAGCGGTGCCTTAAACGTAAAACAATTTACTTCAATTCATCACATTAACTCAACTAATTCCAATTCCACGTTATCTTACATAGCCTCGCTTTTAAATTTAAAATACAACTAAGCATCGCTTCTGTTTTTCCAATTCATTAATTAACTAAAAGTTTATATCTCATATCCTCTTTCTAATAATAAATTCAAATATATATTAAGGGCAAGTTACGCTACTTCAATACTATAACGCTTACCTCCAATGCTTGGGGTACCTCATTTATTCTCAGTTTGCGCTATATAAACAAACACCATACTTTTAAATTTTTCCACGTTTTCCATTTAGTCCCACTTTCTCATTTCACCATTTTACTTATCTCGCATCATTATCCTTTAGCCTAACCCGCATAAGCGTAAAACGTCAAAATTAAAAATTTCATTTGTGTGGCATTCATAAACTTTTATATTTGCATTGTTTTCTGCTATTCTCTCCATATTTTCCAACGGTACCTCAGTGCTATAACGCTCACCTCTGGTGCGTGCAATCCCTCCTTCAATTCCCAGCAAATTAACTTTGTGTTAAACAACATTCTATTAGTGGGTTTTCACGGGGTTCTCCCGTTTCCTCCCACTATCTCATTTCACCAATTGTTCAATCATCATACACTTGCCTTAATCACACGTCTTCATTAATTAGCATAAAGGGGATAATCGTGGGACATTAAACTCAAAGATTTCATTTTCTTTGGCAATCATAAACTTTTATCTTTTCATCGTTTCCTCCTTTCCTCTCCATATGTTTCAACGGTACCTCAATGGTACACAGCTTACCTTTGGTGCATAAGGTCTCTGGTTTACTCCCTACACATGTAACTTTCTGGTGAACAACATAAGGTCCATGGGTTGTTTCGTGTATTTCTATTTCCTCCCACACTCTCATTCCACCGATTCTTCCATAATCATTCATTTGCCTTAATCGTGCGTCACTCTTAACCTAAAGGGCATAATCGTGAGACGTTAAACTGAAATATTTCATTTTGTATGGCATTCATAAGCTTTTATCCATAATCGTTTCCTGCTTTTCTCTCGATAAACTAGGCTAGACATACTATACTCAATATGTTCCCAACTAATAGTGATCTTTTCCAACAAGTCAATTAAACATAATAAGTTCCACAGTTTTCCTCTCTTAAGTTTAAAAATAAATAAAATAATTTATTTCTTACCTCAAATCTAGAAATTCCTTCCAAAGATGTCGTCAAAATCAATCCAGGAAAAATCTAAAACAAAAATAAGAAAAATAATGTTAATATAAATTCAACACCTCCTGCGCAAACACACAATATCATTCTCTATATAGCATATATATTAAAAATTTAATAAAAATTACTTGGGTGGTTTACAATTAAGTTCTATGATATTATATAATTTTAAAAATTAATTCCACCCTCAGCTTTTCAATATTTATCCTTTATTTTTCTTAAAAGTCAACAAATAAAAATAACTTCATATTACAATTTACATTAAAAATGATATTATATTCCCACTTCAATCATCTATAAAAGTTAAGTTCTTTCATTATTTCTTTATAGAATAAATATAAGAAAAACAAAATTCATCTTACCTTCCAAATATAGGTATTTTCTAACAACTAATCGTTCGTTTCCTCAAGTTATCCACAAAGACACTATCGCCAACTAAACTCTAAATGAAAATAAGCGTGTTCTCCAAAACAACATATTTATATTTTTCACAAATAAAGAGGTAAAACTAACGCCAAACATTTTACGCTTTCTTTTTTATTTCTTCAAACAATCTCTTTTTTTCAAATCTTAGCGTCCCCTGCAAACACTTACGTCCAATTACTGTATGTCTTAAAGCATTTTTTCTCTGTAAAAGGCAAAATTCTTTTAAAAGGCTGCCCCCTACAACTTTCCTACAATACAACAGAAAATTTACGCAACTATCTCTCTACAAACAATAAATTCTCACATAAAAGAAACTCTACCCCCTTAAATACTGCTTGTAGGGTCTAGATATTTCACAATAGCCGAAAAAAATACAATACACTTTTTCTAGGTTCTGCAAGACGAAAACGAAACCACAGGTTTCCCCTTTTCAGTTTATTATCTTATTCACCACTGCAAGAGCTATTTTCCGTGTCTCTGTAAGTATGGCACCATACGTTAACATTTTTTCAACTAAAAATCTAACTTACATTCCATTACAACATGCTCCTTCAATACTAAGGCGTTCAGCTCTCGTGCTTCAAGTCTCACCTTCAATCACAGCTTACATCATATACATATCTTAATATACACCCATTATAATCATATTCTTTCACTAATACATTACATAACTATAATTCATACTATACAATATTTTATCTAATATGGCAGGGGTTCAATCACTGCCACCAACAAGTAAACTTTATGATAAACAAACACCGTGTGCGTGGGTTTTCTCGGGGTTCTCCCGTTTTCATCATTTCACTCATCTCTCATTATCATCGTCTCCTTTAGCCTAACCCGCACACGCATCAAAGGTGTGCGCCCTAGCTACTAGGTCCGTGTAAAAAAGCATCTAACTACTCTCATCTTGCATTTTCTCGCAATTCTCCCGTTTCCTCCCACTTTCTCATTTCACCATTTTACTCATTACTCATCATCAGCATCTTCCTTAGCCTAACCGCAATAACCATGGAACGTAAACTCAAAAATTTCATTTTCAATATTCCAACTACAAAAATATAAGTTTGTAATTATCGGTAATATACCCTTATTATCCACTAAGTCCATGTCTCATATAGCTTTGCTGTTCAAAGCAACGCAAAACTAACATCAAGTCAACTCAAAATCCATTCAATTCATATTGTGTTCCTTCCAATTCTCAAAATACTCATGTATCTTCCTAACAATATTAATCCAATTATCACATCACTAATAAAATATTTATCTTTAATGTTTCACACATCCATCATTCAATCCTCAGCTCACACCATATATATTTTCCCATATTTTAATCTATTTTTTCTCAACTATAATATAATATCAAATCAATCTTATCTCTTCTCATCTGCATCTTTTTAACTATATGGCATAAAAATTCAACTAAATTAAAACTCCAAACAAATCCATAACCCCCATATCTAAATTTTTACTACAAATATTATCTTATTTTCCACGTAAGTTTCTCACACTCCTTTTCAAAACTACAAAACTCCATTCATGATAGTATCCCTAACATCAACAATACTTTTTTTCTTTTTTTTCATTCTTTTCTCCCTCTGTTAAACCATTGGCATAATAGCATTCTTACTCACAACCTGTCTTTTTTTTAAAGCAGTAGATTCACTATTCTTTAAAGTTAACAAGAATCTTTTCCAGAAAAAGGACTTTTTCTTGTTCATTCTATCAGGGTAGAAAACATGCTAAATGGAACATTTTTCTGTCTAACAAGTCAAAAAATCTTTTTTTTTTTCTAAAAAGAGTTACATTCAACTCAAAATTACAGGCTGTTTCCACCGTCAACAATAAATGTCACATACATTTTCTCAAATAACTTTCACAAGGGACATCTACATGCTAACAACTCAAAAGATCTTTTTTCCCCAGCTATTTCAATTCTTTCTTTCTTTTCTAAAAAGAGTTACACTTACAAGTGGGTCGCAAGCAACATGACGTTTTCTCATCAACACAAAAATGTTTCGCTTTCTATTGCAATAATTTTCTACATGTCCATTTACATACCAAGGTCCTTAACTATTGCCTAACAAGTCCCACGCCAATTTAAAGTGGTCCTTTGCTCAAAATAAAAACACACTTCCCTCCAATCTTATGTGCGGTCTCTCAGTATGTGGGCAATACATTAACTTTTAAAAAGTAACATGTAACTATCTCATTCTTAAAATCTCTGTCCTCAGAATAATGATTGCTATTTCTCCGTAGGGTGCAAGTCACAGTCCCAATTAAACAAGGTCTTTTACTCCATGAACAGCACAGTTCGCCCCCTCCAGCATCCTGGAACACACACATACAAACAGGTGTCTATGTTCCTTTCTTTACTCCCCCATCAAAGGGTTCTCTCCCTCGCACCATTCTTAGCTTACATTTTGAAACTAAATTATTTGACATGTCTGTCTCACTTCCTGCTGTTAAAGTATTATCTGACATCTATATCTCACTTTTAAGTGACAATATATTCTTTCTTTTATTCACAAAATAGTGAAATTACGTGAGACTTACAAAAAAGCTTGTCAATTTCAAATTCTAACCTTTTCTATTATGTTTCCCATGTTTCTAAAAGTTATTTCACATGTCTCTCTGGCTTCCAACAGTTAAAGTATTATCCGACATCCATATGTCACTTTTAAGTGACACTTTCTTCTTTCTTTAAATGACAAAATGATTAAATTACGTGACAGCTCCATAAGAGCTTCTCAATTACGTATACAATAGTATTTGTCTCCAATTCTTTGTTTCTAGGGCACACACGATGGTTACATTCTCCACCAAGAACTACTTACCACCCCTACTTACTTCGGAGGCACTTGCTGTTGAGCTAATAACTCCAGGCGTTCCATTAATATTGGTTACCGGGTACAGGTCCCCGGCCACACAACTACAGCCCACAGACTTCGATGTCATCGCAAACTTAGGGCCAAAGGTCATTTTAGCTGGAGATCTTAATGCTAAACATGGAGAATGGAACTCTATTACTTCAAACAGTGCTGGAGACGACTTACACCAATACCTCCTCACGTCCAGCTTTAACATCAGTGCTCCGCCAGACCCAACTCATCATCCAAAGTTCGGCGGACAACCCGATCTGCTTGATGTCGCTCTTTGTAAAGACGTATCCTTTACTGTCCATCCTTATGTCATCTCAGACTTAGACTCTGACCATGATCCAGTCATTTTTCACGTCTCACACCGCAGCATTGCCCATTGTGCCCCTATTTTTAAGCAAATAGAAACCGATTGGGATATCTTTAAACAAAAACTAAACACTATGATCGATCTCCGAGATCGGCCAGCTACTATTGAGGACATCGACCAAGCGGTTTCTCACATCACATTAGCACTTCAAACAGCAGAGGCAGCGAGCTACACTACCAAAATCTCTCCAACGCACACAGGAAAATGTGACAGTCTACATCTGCAGATCTATCTCCATTTAAAACGTTGGGCTAGACGCCGATGGCAGCACACACTACATCCAGCATACAAAACATTATGGAATAAACTGCGTGCGAAGCGCAAGATGCTCACACAGCGACAAAATCAACAGTTCTGGGAAGATACTTTTCGAAATATCACAGCAAATGATCGAAAAATTTGGACATTCTCTAAATCCTTTCAGCGTGCTACAAATGCTTCCAGAGCTAGAGTCCTTCAAGGCCCACAAGAACTGACTCAAGACTTACAGTCGCAAGCGGACATTTTCGCTGACTCCCTGGAAGAACAGTTCCAGCCTAACAGATCACGTCTTGATCCCTATCTCAAACAGCACATCCAGACCACACTACATAGCCTAACTACACAAAACCCTATACATGACATCATCTTAGTTACACCTCGAGAAATAGAAAGACACATCAAATGTCTGCCGGCGAAGACAGCATCCGGGCCCGACAGGATTCGATCTGATATCCTAAAACATCCAACCAGAAAACTACTGGTCTTCCTAACCTATTTATTCAATGCCATCTGTCACTTATGCTATTTCCCGAAGACCTGGAAGGAAGCTCGTATTATCACCATCCCCAAGCCCGGGAAGAATCCACTTCTCCCGGAAAACTATAGGCCAATAAGTCTTCTGTTACACCTAAGTAAACTCTTTGAACGTGTGTTTCTTTGGAGGCTGAAACAGCATGTAGCTACTAGGGACCTTTTACCATTTCATCAGTTCGGGTTTCGTGCACAACATAGCACTACTACACAACTCGTACGAGTAGTGGATCATTTAACAGTGGCTTTCAACAGAAAACAACACACCCTTGGAGTCTACCTGGATGTCTCAAAAGCCTTTGATAAAGTATGGTTAGCTGGACTTTTATATAAACTATAAACGCAAGGTTTTTCAGATCGTCTTCTGCATTTACTGCGTTCCTACCTCATTGGCAGAAAATTCCATGTGTCTGTTGACGGTGTTAATTCCACGTCTAGACCTATTAAAGCAGGTGTTCCACAAGGCGCTGTTTTTTCACCGCTTTTATATAATCTGTACACACCAGATATCCCGACCTTACCCCATTGCTTTATTGCAACATAAGCCGACGATACTGCCTTCTTCACGACCAGTAGCTCACTTGCACAGTGTTACATATACATGCAACGCCAACTCATAGCTTTTCAAGAATGGGCAAGACGTTGGAGAATCAAAATTATTGCAGACAAAAGCTGTGCTGTCATCCACAGTCGGAGACGCATCCGGGTCAATCGAAATCTAAACTATGAGAACACACGCATTCCTCATGCTACGCACGCCAAATATTTGGGTGTAACTTTAGATCGTGGTCTAACGTTCGCCGCACACATTAGAGACATAAAACAGAGAGCATTACGAAAAATCACAGCGTTGTACCCCATCTTGCGCTGTAGCTCCCTTTCTCATGAGGTCCGAGTTCACATCTTCAAAATGATAATCCTGTCTACCATCTCTTATGCATGCCCTGCCTGGCAACATGCTTCCCATAGTCACGTACTAACTCTCGAAAGTGTGCAAACCTTAGCTGGTCGTATAATCACTGGTCACGACAGATATACACGAAACAGCCAGATCCTGGAAGACTTAGAGCTACCCACTGTCAGAGACGTTCTACGGCATCTCCACAATAAGTTCTGGCGTACTTTACCGAGACATATAAATTCAGCTATAGCTAATATCGGCACCGAATGCGCACTGCGGAACGTCCATCGAACACCACGCATTTAAAATCTTTCCAGAACTGGTAAAGAAGTCATAATCAGCTACCCTGCGACAGTTGCAGATGTAGTCTCCCATACATACCAAAACAATAGTAACATCCAACAAACCACCAGCACATCTTGATATATTCTTTATAACATATTACTCATGGAGTCAGGGGCTTACTGGGAATCCTAACATCAGCCACCTAGCCTGCTTCGGAGCTCTGTTGGCCATCTAACCTACCCACTGCTTGCTTCGGAGCTTTAGGCACCTAATTCCACTCCTCTTAGCCTGCTTCGGGGCTCTCTTGGAGATCCTGTCTGCGACCTTACGGTCAGACCGCCTATAACTAACCTTTGATATTACAGAGATTAATTTGTACAGTATGTTGTAGAAATACTTTTATAGTGGAAGCTTTTATAATAAAATTGGTACTGGGAGATCGATTCCGGACACTCTTTTTATTAAATGCTCTACCTACAAAACCTATATGAGACAAAGTTTTACAATATAAATAAAATTCATCCCAAAGTTTGGAGCTCTTAAAAGTAGCAGTATGAAAACCTACCGCTCCCGCCCGGTGGTCGGTCCTGGATCCGCCCCTGGGCTACATTGAGTTCTTGGAAGACACACGCGCTTAAATTAGATACAGCTTGAATTAGAGGTCTGCACGGGACTGAATTTTTAGCCCGGGTCCGGCCCAGCCGGTGAATTTATAATGTGATTCCCGACCCGAGTCCGAAATATGTTTTAGCATTTCGGTCCAAGTTCGTGTGATAACCAAATGAGCCTGAAATAAGCCCGAATTACAGAAACAAAAATTAACGTAAAATTGTATTTTTATTCACAGCAATTAGAGGCTTTATTTTGCAGGTGTGCTTTAAAAGTTCTTCAGAAAGAACGGTGCAATATATATCGTTGTACAGTATATTTACAAAGTTAGGCGCGAGAAATATGGTTATATATTTAAAAATTTATTGTCCGAGCCCGGCCCGAAGTGATATATGCTTTATAGGCCCGAATCTTTTCCGCAGACCGGGTCAGGCTTAGGAACGCGGGCTCGGCTTGAGCCCGTGCTGACCTCTAGCTTGAATACAGTGCTGAAAATTGTAAAGTAATATGTAAAGTAACTCTTTCAATAGCAATATGTTTGTTGTGTATTGATTCTTAAGATTATAATAAAGCACTTTGATTTCCTTTGAGGCAAAAAGTACCTTCATCTCAGATATTGTTCAAACTTTGTTTATGAAAACTACAGTCATAGACGAATGTGGATTTAGTGGACACGTACTCTGTATTTTCTAAGCAAGTGTTATTTTTATTTTGTAAAAAAAGTTCTTGCGAAATAATTGGACACCAAAGATAACAAGTAAAAATTATGAAGCCGCCGCCCCTCATCACGCCGATTCGATTTTTTTTTAAATAATCATTTGATCAAGGTTGCTCAACATTTCGTCTACTTTTCACTAACATCATCTAAATTTCATCTACATTTCTAACATTTCACTAACAGAGCAATAAAGGTTTCAAACGGGGGGCTAGCCCGCTACACCACCAATTCGACTCTATTATGTCAATCGTTTCATTAGGTACTATCAACAATTTTTAACGCTTGATCAGCTTTACTAAGACAAATATAAGCTATATTTAGTAGGGTTGGCTAACTACTCAAAATCAAGCCAAAATCAAAATCTTTCGATGTTAATCGTTTGATTTTCGTTTGATCAGGTTTGGTTAACAATTTCTAACATTTGATCAACTTTACTAACAGAGGTATACGGGATATAAAAAAGAAGAGAAAATGAAACAATGCTACATTGCTACTTACTAAGAGAAACATTCTTTTTGCACACACACACACACGCACACACACACACACACACACACACACACACACACATATATATATATATATATATATATATATATATATATATATATATATATATATATATATATATAAATTAAAATAAATCGGAATTCAGTATGCTACGAGGATTGACAATAATGTCTTCCCTGAAGGAAAAATGGGTGCAGAAAGTGAGTATATTTGTTTATTTTTTTTTTACTTTCAATAACAAATTTTTAATATACATAGATATTTTTGGGAATTACATTACAAATGCATCCACACGGTCAGAAATGCGTTCACATCACCATTTAGAGTGTGTGCCTTATGTCTAAAGTAATCTGTGATGTAGTTTTTATGTTGATTAAACAATTTTGCTGGTAAGGGGAACATAATGATATGTCACATTGTCTAACCGAGTACACTGCAAAATAAGATTCAACATTCCCATGCAAAACAACGCAATGACACATACCAAACAAGCTTCCCCTGTTATATGCAGTTAGATTACCAAAACTAAACTACCTACATTTTGTTCGGGGTTTAATTCCGAACGATTTCACTTAATAATTCAACTTCATGGAAGAAGGGCCTTACAATTACGTTCGGCCGAACCGCTTAGTCAAGCAGCAAATCTATGTAATTAGGACACAGATACGCAGCATCAATGCAATATCTAAAAAGATACAACTTCTCAGTTCCTCGATTCTGAAATAAAAAAATCTACTCTCTAAAAAACCTCATACAAAGGAGTAAATGTCATTCAACTTGCTAAGAAATATAATCATGTAATTTATCACTACTTAATTTTACTATACTTATCTAACGTTAGTTTAAATATTCATATTTACTTTAAGTATCTTAATGTCACTACCTACAGTTACAACATAAAGGAAACACTTGACTTTCAAGATTTAAATCATCATTAACGGTGGGCAAATTTGCTGAAGTTTGGCAACATGTAGCAGGCATGCGTAAAGTTCATCGGACCTATTTTCTGGTTCCTCTAACTCAAGAATTAAGTAGCACTAACTAAAGATTTAGGGCCTTATGTAGACTCATACTGATTCGTGATTAGTGTCAGTTTCCCTAACATATGTTTCCTGTAGTAGTCAGGCCTTTAGTATGACGCTAATAATACGTTAAAAAGACTCTGCATAAGGCCCTTAAGGTACAAAATAACAATAGCATAGAATAGAACTAGTGATGAAGGAAATATCGGTTAAGTTTTCATACAAGTCACGGGCTAACTTCACGTTGGTGCCATTTTTAACCTGCTCTAATTTATGAAGTTAGCCGAACAAATGAACATTTTTTGGCAATAAACAGCATTAATATAGCAATAAAGATGGAGGATATCTACTGACGTTTCTTGAGTTTCTTGTGTTTCTCAAGAAGCTTGCATAAAGTTACGCGGAACCGTTTTGAAGTTGTTCTAATACATTCAGCTTAGCAGCATTATCAAAAATTGAAAACAGCACTAACGTAGTACTAACGATGGACAGATTCTGGTGAAGTTTGGCGACAGGTGGTGTGCTGTGTTAAGTTGGCCGGTCATATTTTGAAGTTGCTCTAATTCTTGAAGTTTAACAGCACTAACGAAACCTTTACGGCAGAAAATAGCACTAACGAAAGGTTTACGGCAGAAAATAGCACTAACGTAGCACTATAAATGATAAAATTTAGTGAATTTTGCCGACAAGTGGAGGGCAAACTTCACACTGACGCCATTTGAAGAGGCTCTATTTCTTGAAGTTTAGCAGCACTAACGAAAATGTTTATGGCAAAAAACAGCACTAACTATAGTGAAAATTTGGTGACGTTTGGCGACAAGTGGCGAGCACACTTCACGCTGACGCCGTTTTGAAGATACACTAATTCTTGAAGTTCAGCAGCACTAACAAAATATTTTACGGCAGAAAGCAGTACTAACTTAACACTAACGATGGTGAACATTTGGTGAAGTTTAGCGACAAGTGGCGGGCTGCGTGAAGTTGGCCGTACCCGTTTTGATTTTGCTCTAATTTCGTGAAGTTTAACAGCACTAACGAAACATTTTATGGCAGAAAAGAGCTCTAACGTAGCAATAACGATGGTCAAAACTTACTTAAGTTTGGTAACAAGTGGCGGGCTGCGTAAAGTTGGCTGGACGCATCTTGAAGTTGCTTTAATTCTGGAAGTTTAGCACTACTAACGAAAATTTATACGACAGAAAACAGCACTAACGTAGCACTAACGCTCCTAACATTTGGTGAGTTTTTCAAGTGGCGGGCCAATTTCACGCTGAAGCCATTTTTAAGATGCCCTCGTTCTTGAAGTTTAAAAGCACTAACGAAATATTTTATGGCAGAAAACAGCACTAACTTAGCACTAACGATGGTGAAGTTTGGCGACAAGTGTCGGCTGTGAGAGTTGGCCGGACCCATTTTGAAGTTGCTCTAATTCGTGAACTTCAATAGCACTAAAAAGGCATTTTAGGGCAGAAAACAGCATTAACATAGCGCTAACGATGGACGAAATTTAGTAAAGTTTGGTAACAAGTGGCAGGCTAAGAGAAGTTCGCCGAACCCATTTGGTTGCACTAATTCGTGTAGTTTAGCAGCACAAACGGAAATCTTTACGGCAGAAAACAACACTAATGTAGCACTAACGCTAATCAAAATTTGGTGAGTTTTTTCCACAAGTGTCGGGCAATTTCACGCTGAAGCGATTTTAAAGATGCTCTCATTCTTGAAGTTTAGCAGCACTAACGAACATTTTCCTGTAAGAAAACAGCACCAACGTTCCACTAACAATAGACGGAATTTGGTGAGTTTTTTCGATAAGTAGCGGACCAACTGCACGCTGAAGCCATTTTGATGATGCTCTAATTCTTGAAGTTTGAAAGCATTAACAATTTTTTTGTCAGAAAATAGCATTAATATAGCACTAATGATGATAAAAATTTGATGAAGTTTGATTATGATTCTTGATTTCTTGAGTTTTTGATTATGGTTCTTGAAGTTTAGCAGCACTAATGATATTTATATGGCAGAAAACAGCACTAACGTAGCACTAACGATGGACGAAATTTGCTGAAGATTGGTAACAAGTGGTGGGCTGCGTGAAGTTGGCTGAACCCATTTCGAAGTTGTTCTAATTCGTGAAGTTTAGCAGCACTAACAAAAATTTTTACGGCTGAAATCACCACTGACGTAGCACTAACAATGGACAAAATTTTGTGAAGTTTGGTAACAGGTGACTGACTGACTGTGTTAAGATAGCTGGACCCATTTTGATTTTGCTCTAATTCGTGAAGTTTAACAGTACTAACGAAACATTTTACGGCAGAAAACAGCACTAACATGGCACTAACGCTCGTCAAAATTTGGTGATTTTTTTTTAGAAATGGCGGACCAACTTCACGCAGAAGCCATTTTAATGATGCTCTAATTCTTGAAGTTTAGCAGCACTAATGAAATTTTTATGGCAGAAAACAGCACTAACATTGGTCAAATTTTGTTG
This sequence comes from Thermobia domestica, assembly GCF_964235325.1. Lineage (NCBI taxonomy): Eukaryota > Metazoa > Arthropoda > Insecta > Zygentoma > Lepismatidae > Thermobia > Thermobia domestica. The sequence continues at coordinate 266,547,446 of NC_137460.1, read as the reverse complement.
AAGTTTGGCGACACCTGGCGGGCTACGTGAAGTTGTCGAGGCCCATTTTAAAGTTACTCTAATTCGTGAAGTTTAACAGCACTAACGAGAATTCTTACGGCAGAAAACCACACTAACGTAGCAATAACGCTGGTCAAAATATGGTGAATTTCTCCGACAAGCGCCAGGCCAACTTCACGCTGACGACATTTTGAGGATCCTGTTATTCTTGAAGTTTATCAGCACTAACGCAAGTTTTTATGGCAGAAAACGACACTAACATATCACCAACCTTGGTCTATATGTGGGGAAGTTTGGCGACAAGTAGTGGGCTGCGTGAAGTTGAGTGGACCCCTTTTGAAGTTGTTTTAATTCGTGAATTTTAACAGCACCAGCGAAATATTTCTTGCAGAAAACAGTACTAACGTAGAACTAACAATGGATGAAATTTACTGAAGATTGTAACAAGGGGTTGTCTGCGTGGAGTTGGCTGGACTCATTTTGAAGTTGTTCTAATTCGTAAAGCTTACAGTACGAACGAAATTTTTATGGCAGAAACAGCAGTAACGTAGCACTAACTATGGTCAAAATTTGGTGAAGTTTGGCGACTAGTGGCGGGCTGTGTGAAGATGGCCTGGCAAATTTTGAAGTTGCTCTAATTAGTGAAGTTTAACAGCACTAACCAATTTTTTACGGCAGGAAACAGCACTAACGTAGCACTAATGCTCGTCAAAATTTGGTGATTTTTTCGAGAAATGGGGGCGAACTTCACGCTGAAGCCGTTTTGAAGATGCTCTAATTCCTGAAGTTTAGCAGCACTAACGAAAATTTTTATTGCAGAAAACAGCACTAACGTAGCACTAACGATGGTGAAAATTTGGTGAAGTTTGGCGACTAGTGGCGGGCTGCGTGAAGTTGGTCGGGCCCATTTTGAAGTTGCTTTAATCCGTGAAGTTTAAGAGCACTAACGAAAGTTTCTACGACAGAAAACAGCACTAACGTAGCACTAACGCTCGTCAAATTTTGGTGAATTTTTTCGAGAAATGGCGGGCCAATTTCACGCTGAAGCAATTTTGAAGATGCTCTAATTCTTGAAGTTTAACAGCACTAACGAATATTTTTATGGCAGAAAACAGCACTAACGTAGCACTAACTCTGGTCAAAATTTGGTGAAGTTTGGCGATTAGTGGCGGGCTGCATGAAGTTGGCCGGGCCCATTTTGAAGTTGCTCTAATTCGTGAAGTTTTACAGCACTAACGAAACTTTTTAATGCAGAAAACAGCAGTAACGCTCGTCAAATATTTCGTGAATTTTTTCGAGAAATGGAGGGCCAACTTCACGCTGAAGCAATTTTGAAGATGCTCTAATTCTTGAAGTTTAACAGCACTAACGAAAATTTTTATGGCAAAAAACAGCACTAACGTAGCACTAACGATGGTGAAAATTCTGTGACGTTTGGCGACTAGTGGGGGGCTGCGTGAAGTTGGCCGGGCCCATTTTGAAGTTGCTCTAATTCGTGAAGTTTAACAGCACTAACGAAACTTTTTAATGCAGAAAACAGCACTAACGTAGCACTAACTCTGGTCAAAATTTGGTGAATTTTGGCGACAAGTGGCGGGCCAACTTCACACTGAAGCAATTTTGAAGATGCTCTAATTCTTGAAATTTAACATCACTAACGAAAATTTTTATGGCAGAAAACAGCACTAACGTAGGACTAAAGATAGTGAAAATTTGGTGAAGTTTGGCGACTAGTGGCGGGCTGCGTGAAGTTGGCCGGGCCCATTTTGAAGTTGCTCTAATTCGTGAAGTTTAACAGCACTAACAAAACTTTTAACGGCAGAAAACAGCACTAACGTAGCACAAACGATGGTGAAAATTTGGTGAAGTTTGGCGACTAGTGGCGGGCTGCGTGAAGTTGGCCGGGCTCATTTTGAAGTTGCTCTAATTTGTGAAGTTTAACAGCACTAAAGAAACTTTTTGTGGCAGAAAAGAGCACAAACAAAAATAAGACCTATACACAAAAAAGGATCAACTACTGACCCAGGAAATTATCGTCCTATCTCTATTCTATGTTTTCTCCAAAATTTTAGAAAAAGTTATGTATAACAGATTGGTGCCCTTTTTAGAAAAGAATAATATCTTCACGAAGACCCAATTCGGGTTTAGGAAGAACAAATCAATTAGCAATGCTGTAGTTGCTTTTCTAAAAGATATATATATAAAGCGCGAGAGAGAAGAAATAAAATATATGGAATTTTTCTGGATCTCACAAAAGCCTTTGACCTTGTTAATCACAAAATTTTATTGAATAAATTGCGTAGTTATGGTATTAGAGGTCATGCTAATTTATGGTTCCAATCCTATTTGACTAACTGCATGCAATATGTAGAAATAGGTCCAATCAAGTTAGAGGTAAGACTCATTAGGCACGGAGTTCCACAAGGATCAATATTAGGTCCTATACTTTTCCTTATATATATTAACGATTTTCCCGATTATATAGTTCCAAACAAAAGCGTACTTTTTGCGGATGATACAAACATTTTAGTTGAAATTCCAAATAACATTTGCTCCGAGGAATTCATATTTAAGAACACGACAGATAAAATTGCAGAATGGATAAAAGCAAACCAACTTAACTTAAATACAGCGAAAACAACTATAATGAGTTTCAGTGAAGGAAAACTGAACTCTCTAAATATACATCAAATACGTATAGACGGGGAACTCATGCAGATATCTGACACTTGTAAATTTTTAAGGTTAAAATTAGACTCTAAGTTAACATGGTATGATCACGTGAATGATTTGTTGAGAAAACTAAGCGCGAAAATATATCTTATACGTAAAGTTAGTATGATTCTAACTACAAAAACATTGAAAACAATTTATTTCAGATTGATCCAGTCAATTCTATCGTATGGAATCATTTTCTGGGGTAATACTTGTTATGCGAAGGAAATATTTACAATGCAGAAGAAAATGTTACGAGTAATGTTATCAGTTCCGTTTCATACACCAAGTTGACCACTGTTTTAGAAACTGAAAATATTACCATTGCCGTGTATATACAATCTCGAAACAACATCATTCATACATATGAATAAAAGAAACTTTCAACTCAATTCGGACTTACACCAACGCAACACAAGAACAACGAATCATATTCATAAACAAAATTTCCGTCTAACAAGAACTTAAAATTCGTTACACCACATAGGAATAAAACTTTATAATAAATTACCAGATCGTGTCAAACGAATGCCAGGCTTGCAGTTAAAAATACACCTCAAGTTACTGTTACTTAAACATCTTTTCTATGGTTTAGATGAATACCTTCAGTGTGATATTTCTTTGTAATGTAATTAAATATTACGATTTATTTGAATTTTGAAATATATAAAATATGGTACAATTTATATTTTCTCTAAAAATACACTTTTAGTTTTATTGTTGCGTATATCTATTTTGTATTATTATATTTATATTGCATTATTATATATAACTTTTTATTAATTGTATTATTACTTATAGCGTTTCTCTTGTAATTATTATTATTATTAATTTTAATACTAACTGTATTTCTTGACGAAGCCATGAACGCTAAGTTCTTACGGCGGAAAATTAAATAATGAATAAATTTATTATTTCTCGACATTTAAATCGGCGTTCGCTGTCTCATCATCATAGAATGTTCGAGGAGAATTACTGAACATATTTAGAACTACTGTAGAGTATAGTTTCATCATATCACTTTCACTGAAATGCATATCCTAAGGGGAGGGGTCTAGGTCTAAAATATTTGCTAAAAATACAGTATCTTACAAATCTCTTATGTATGAAGATGAAATTTAATATTAAAACCAAGTAGACACGCAACCCAGCGCTCTAGGAAATTCCACTTCCGTCTCATCTCATGAAAAATGATTGAGAATTTTAGAACATAGTTAGCACTTGGCTCAAGCCATTTCTTAACCATGTCAGTTTCATTAAAATTCGGATCCTAAGAGGGTGGAGGAGTTAATATATACGGCGAAAATTAAATATCTTCCAAGCCAAGGAGATGAAACTAGGTATATAACTTTTTACTTAACGAGGTCATCATGTGGACATGCCACAGCGTTTTGGAAAATTCTGCTTCGAAAAGAGGTTACAGTGTGGCAAAGTGATTGAATCATCTGAAATGAATTTTTAAACATATTTAGCATGTGGGACATTTCTATTTTATCAACTCACTTCGAAATAAAGGAATCGTAAAAGCAGAAGAGAATTTAGATTTCTTGCAAAGAATAAATGCTGCATCGTATGAAACACATTTTTGAACATGGTCAAGCTAGGGGTTTTATTTCACTTTTGTTCAAATAAGTTACGTAATGGGGAAAGAGTGATCAAGTATAACTTTCAAATATTTCCCATAAACCTATTCTACCCGTACGAAAAACGGACTTGCAAATAATAATAGCCATATTCTCACAAATTTATATTTATTTCCAGCAAGATTTCTGCATAGCATTGTAGTGCAGTGGGATATTATATTTTACCAGTTTTGTCAATGAAACCACAGTTCTTACAGAATAGTTATTTCGTGTTTAAATATTTAATTTAATGTTTGTTACAACATTCATAATATTTGTAATTTTAAATGTAGTTCTGTCAGAGACTCGCACCCCTAGATTAGGAGCCACTGCTCTAGGGACTACCTAAGAACTTGGAATTTACACCTACATAGGATTTGTGACGTGGGGTACCACTAAGAAAAATTTTTGAAAATTCACGAAAAGAGGAGGAATTGGGGTGAGAGTTATTTTAATAAGATTCCCTTATCTCCGAAACGTATAGGACTGGGAACTTAAAATTTGGTATTTGGATTTCCAATTTAAAATAATTTAAAACATGTTTCACTTCTTAGTAAAAAAGGAGAAGGAAAAGGTGAGAATAGGAATTATTACTCATATAATAGCATATCGGTATCTCAGAATCTCTGATAGTTACAAACATGAAATTTGGCTTTAGGACTTCTCATTTAAAACAAAATCACTTAAAGACAGCAAAGAAGACCATCCAATATTTTTCAATTAAAATTGAAACCAGAAGTTGTAGTAGATATCTACCACTTAGTGTTATTTACTAGTGATTAGAGTAGAGATGGAATATATTCTACGGACGCTTAATCGAATACAAAAACCGTGCCTATCTATTGCCGTTTGTCATATGCAGTCTTGTTCAAGAAAACTTCGCCACTCACATCTCTTTAAAAAGGCCTGTGGTCTTACCTATAGTTAGAATTAAATCAAATAAATGTGAATTTTGTTTGGTCGATTAAGAAGTTTATTTAAAGCCACAGCATTATAATTTCCTTTTGCGGTTGCAAGAATATCATCTTTCATATGAAGGTGAGTGGTCAAGATTTCTTGAACAAGACTGTACAACGATGAACGTTAAAACCGGAAGTGGTTGATTTCTAATAATTACGTTTGATTACATGGTAAAAGAAGAGATGGTATCTATTTTAAGAACGCTAACTCATTTAAAAAAAAAAAGCTCTTCTCGCTGTCTCTTATAGGTCATGATCTATGTATATTATATTGAACCTGGAAGTCATACTGGATTACCAGGGTGTCTATCGGTCACGAATAGGATTAAAGAAAGTCACGAAATCAGAAAATGGTCATGAAAGTCAGGAAATTTTGCTTTTGGGTCACGATTCATTTTATCTGTACAAATATAAGTACTTACTTGTAAATGTTGTTCTATAAAATGTCAAAATTCACCACCAAAAACGTATATGGTTTTAGTCGCTACCAAATCGCAAGTAAAGCACGCTTCTATCACGCAAAGAATAATTGTAATCTTTAGGCAAATCTAATCTGATGGCCCCCTTTAATTTTATATATGCCAAGTGAAATATTTATATGTCACCTGCCACAAACCATTTAAGAAACAATAAGAATATTAGCGAAAGAACTATAATTTTTCAACAATTATTTCGGGCGGCACGCCAATAGTAAACCTGCACGCAAAATTAGGCAATACTCGAGCAGACTGTTTTACCAAATTTTGACGCATTTCTTGCATCTCCGGGTTCCTTTTTGCAGAACATGCACTAAACGAAAAGAAATCCTTAAGTTTAACGTCCCACGATTATGCCGGTTAGGATAAAGGAGACAGTGATAATGAGAAATGAGTGAAATAATTGCATGAAGAAAGTGGGAGAAAACGGGAGAACCCCGAGAAAACCCACGAGAAAGTCCACACGGCGCGAGCTGGGATCGAACCAGGGACTCCAAGCACAGGAGGTGAACGCTCTACCACTGAGCACCCGCGCCCCCTATGCACTAAATGAGGAGCTCTAAAAAAGAAAGGGAAACAAAATTTATACGTCGCTTGGCGAAAATCATTAAATAGACAAGAAGGAAAGTAACGAATTATATTTCACTAAGTATTTCGAGCAGTGCTTCTTCCAGACCTGTTTTTGGGAGGGCAGTGGCTCCCCGGAGCAGACCAAAATAATACGTTTACAATAATAACTAGAACAGCATGAGCAATGCACCCGGAACATTACTTCTGAAACACTGCTTTCGAGTGGCACACCAGAAGTAAAAGTGCAGGCAAAATTATTATAACCTGTCATAAAAATTGTAATGTACGCATCTTTTGTAACTCTTTACTTTTTGCATTGTAGTGATTGTATGTCAGTATATAGTATTGCCGAGCGAGCGTTAGCGAGTGAAGGAGGGTTAGAGCTCCGCAGGGCACGTTGTTTTCTCTCTTTCCTTCTTGGGAATTGTTACTTCAGGGACCGGTTCAGATCAATTGGTTACAGTCACTGCCTTGCCTAAAGTAAATACTTGCCCGCATCTTTTCCCTTTGGAAGCATCCCCTCGCTCCTGATGTCCTCCACCTTCGGAATGCTCTGACTCAGATAGTATTGGTGCTGGAAGGTTCTAGAACAGGTCCCCCATATAGGTTAATAGATGTTTTTTTCTGTACCGAAGTAAAATATTTAATTCACATAGTATTGCCGAGTGAGCGGTAGCAAGTGAAGGCGGGATAAGACTTTGATTTCTGTCTTTATTACATATAAATGGAAAGGGGAACCTATGTTCTAGAATCCTGCCCATTGGTGCTTTTTAGTGGCCACGTAGTACAGGCTGATTTATATTTTTTCACTGTAGTTTTTACGTCATAATCCGGCAGCGTATATATATACGCAAATCATAAAAGAATAACTATACTTTTTCGACAATTCTTTAAGACCCTCCTTTTGGGTTTCATCTATGCCATGTGACATATTTCAAATCACCTAGCGCAAATCATTTAGGAAACAATCTAGCATCCCGCAGGCCTTTATTAATTTGTAAACTCATTTAAGTTATTATACAGACAATGAAACTAAATTATTTTATATAATCGTTATACTTACCGACTTTTCTTTTATGTTGTTTTAATTCAATATAGCGCGCAAGGAATGCTGGTACTTCTGATAAACAAATGACAGTTGATGTAGCGATGCTAATTTGCAATCTCACATAAATACCTATGCGATATCACACAGGATATCATAAATTTGAATTTTTTAACAAATATATTTCTTTGATTCTGCTATAATTAATATAATGATTGGTAATAATGCTACTACGATACTCTCGTGAGAGAATTTATTCAACATTCGATAAAATATTCTGGAAATAATTCTAAAATATTGTATGAAAAGAGGAAAGAATATAGTAGTGTTTTTGGTTTTCATTACAACTGCACCATTGTTTCCTACGCTCCTAAGAAAAATCGGTTTGTAGTGCTGATCTTAAGTATGAATAATCACAACAAATTAGATGAGAGTACCGGAGATAACAGAAAGCCAGAGATCGTCACACTTTACAATGAAACTAAAGGTGGGATGGACACAGTACATCAGATACATACTAAATATGACGAAGACAGAAACACTAGACGATGCCCAATATCGTTATTTTATCACTTCTTAAATGTAGAAGCGATCAATTGTAATGTTATACATTCAGCGAAAAGAGTGAATAAATTCTAAAGGCGAAAATATCTAAAGGAACTGGGAAAATTATGATTGAAAGAGAGAACACTGAGTAAACGAAATCCCACAGAGCTTCGAAAATCCGAGGCAAGGTTGTCTGGATTGATTCTAAGATGCTCCTGTTTCTCCTCAACTAGGAAAACGAGGACGATGTTACATGTGTGAAGACAGTAAGAGCAGACACATTTGCTGAAAGTGCTGTAAGTACAATCCCAAAGTTGGTATTGGACGGTGGACTGCTTATCTGCTGTCACAGGGAGCCAAAACGTAACTTTTTTTGTTCGTATTTACATTAAATGTAAGTAAAACTTTCATTATTTTTCGGTCGCTGTTTCATTTTTAACAGCCCTAACATCAAAAATAATACAAGAAGACCATATCTATATGAGTTAGCATTAGAAATAATAAATGAAAAACAGAAAGCTCGTTCTTAAATCGCGACTATGCAAAAAAAAAAAAAAATGCTGCTGTTTTTGGCACAATACAGAAAGCAAACTACCGATGACGAACCAGTCTAACCAATCCGAATAGATATTTGCTACAACTCCGGGACAAGAGAAAACAGAACTCACCTTGAATGTAATGATTGTTGAAAAAACGTGTTCAGAAGGCAGTCAGCAATTACTACTACTTGAAATACAAGCCAGCAATCTCAGAAAGAGGGCAGAGACGTGGGCTTTAGTTTTAATAATATGTTTTCTCCTGTGTGTTTTAAATTATGCATTGCAAAATGTGAGCTCCATATAAATCTTCTTTTCAACTGTGTATTGTCGTGTGTGAGATTTTCATCTGTGTATTAAAATGTCCTGCCAAAGTTGAACATACACCAAATGGGAAGTTTTCCACTTTTTTATATTGTAATTTGTCTTGCCAAGCTTGAACGAGAATGAAATGACGCACTGGAATCAGAAATTGCTAGCTCGTTATTGCTAGATTTTAAGGGTCTCGCTGTAAACCTTATAGAAATGTGTTGAAATACAGATATATTAATACAATGACTAAAATTTTGTATGCTGTTTCGTTTCGAGAGGTGAGACGTTTTCTTAAAATACCAGACACGTACAAGGTAAGCAGAACGTTTTTGAATAAAATTTAAAACCAGATTTAACAACTTTCTTATAAAACGAGTGAAAAGTTGATAAGTCAGTATAATCAACAACTTCTAAGAAGACAATAACGAATAGGTAAGGAATACGAAACATAGCTAGGAACTTTATCTTTAACAACCCAGATGCACGTTCATTTTACATCATCAACCCGCGCTTCAGAAACGACAGTGAGAGAAAAAGAGTAGAAGATACCTTTTACCGAACTATTGATACACAAACTCTTCCCGAACATACACCACGAATGCCGTTAAAGACACTAAACTTTAGATGAGAATGCCATTAAAGTCGCTTTTAAATCAGACGCTAACAACTGGAGTGAAATCATGTTCGCTATTGTTAGTGAGTCTTCCTTAATACGATTTTTGCGTTAAGTTCGTCTGATCAGTTTAACCAATGTGGGAATGAGGAGGACTTGATTTTTTGATCGCTTGTTTTCTTCAATTTGCCCAAAGTTTCCGTCAATGAGCATGAAAAAATGTCTTGGGAAATATAAATATATACGGTGAAAACGGACCTGCACAGCCACGTATCGGCCAGCAAGATGCAGCCAAGTCGCAGATGGTCCAGAAGTCCGTAGTGTTGGAATAGACATGTAACATGTTTGTTTTGCTGGATCTACACTTGTAGCTGATGAGGAAGGTGCACCCTCATTATCGATTACACTTAAACTTGTTACCTTTACTCCATTACATATATGAAGACTCAAGAAGGGGTATATTTGGAGTCATTATTTTCACAAAAACATCCACTTGTGTAATCGTCACTCGAATCTTCCTTGCCGTCAGCCACTTTTTCACAATGCTGCAATCCCTGTGACGGCAAGGGAGAAGCGCAGCTCGTAGAGTAGATGCGGAACTACTTTGCCGTAATATCTTCCCGCAAATCACGAACTTAAAATTTGTCTTCCCAAACACATTCCGTTACAAAAAGGAAGTATGTCATTTGAAGGAATTAATGTGGTCTGTTTTTTTAATATTTCATATTATTGTAGACCATTTTAGCAGGATACTTATCGTGAATTTAACATTTTGTTTTCCAAAACTTGGCTTAACATCTTGTGAATGTCTCAAACCCCTTTTTATATACTATGTTTAGTTACATGTCTTGCCAAAGCTGATTCCAAACTAAATCCTATTCAACACCATTTGCATGTGTTTGGTGATTGAAATATGTTTTAATATTGCCATTTGCCAAATGTATACTGGCAGTAAATGTTTTTCTACTCTCTCCGCGCGTGTGATTATTTTTCTGTGTGGATTAACATGTGATTTGCTATGTGGGAACCATGAGTAAATGTGATTTAAGCTTTTCGCATCTGTGGATTTTTACTTCTATATTGACACATCTTCTAAGGTTTGAGCGAATACTTTATCTTTTTCATATTTTTTCTTGTGTGACGTTTTCCTCCTGTGTGGGTCACCACGTATGAACATTGAACAAATTCCATTCTAGTGTCTTGGAAAGTGTGGAATTTCTCCTGCATGGATTAACATGTGTGTAGCCAAACTTGAACGTTGATTTAATGGCTTTCCACACTCTTAGCATGTGTAATATTTTTCACCTGTGTGGATTAACATTTGTGTAGCCAAATCTCACCGTCGACTAAACGCCTTATCACACTCTTGGCATGTGTAATATTTTTCTCCTGTGGGGATTAGCATGTGTGTTGTAAGGTGGAGTGAAAAGAGGCCAAAAATTTTTTTTTTCGAAATTCAGTTTTGGTTAGGGGGCAAAAGTTGCATCATATTATAGTACTTTACCATAGAAAATTTCAATTCTCTAAAATAATTTTTAGCCGGGGGGCGCAATGGGTCTTAAATTTGGTAGATTATGTAAAGAAAATAAAAAAAGCCCATTTTTAAAAATCTAAATTCGAATTTAGATATGGGGCAAAAGTTGCATCATACCCATGGAAAATACCCCATGGGAAATTAAAATTTTCTAAAATATTTTTAGCCGGGGCTCAATAGGCTTTAAAGTTCCATAGATTTTGTAAACAAATACAAGTTTGTTGTGCAGGTGTGTAATTATTAGACAAATTTTCGCTTGAAGTAGACTGTAATTTGAGGGTGTTAAAATTCGTTGTCGCGACGAGATGCATTTCTAAAGCTAACGAAGTTGATGTTCTATGTTACAGGCTACATCAACCAAGAATTCACCACTAAGAGGTGACTGCCGTCGAATTCAATTCCACCCGCTCGCAAACATTAGATTGAATGTTTCCTAAGTTTTGTTCACGTCTTCCTGCAAAATACATCGACTTTGTCTCAAAAGTAGGCATGTCTTTTTTCGAATCAATTTTGGAACGAATAAAGAAATCGCTCTCTCGTGCACGGCATACTGAAAGAAGTTTCATTATTTTCACTTATGACATTTGAACTCAGGGATATCGACACCTGTATTTTCTGAAGAAAGAAACTCTTGCAACGTTTCATCTGTCACATGAGTCAGTATTGGCGGTTCTGTTGTTACATTCATTCCAATTTATCATTTCTGTGTAATTACTAGCCTCGAAGATTAATACTGGCACTTCAAAGGAACGAATTTCAGTTTTACACTGCTTTCTGGATTGGAATATTTTATCAGCAGCAAGGATTCGTATAGCTGATCTGTCGTCACCAATCATGGCAAAGAGAATGTTTTAAGGATTCGCATAGAATGTATTTCTGGAAATTACTTTATTGACTGGAGTCTTGTATGGTTCTTGCAAACATCGCGAAAGTTTTATGGTCAAGAACAAATGTTTTTCTCCGTATTTGACAAGAGGTTCGAGTTGAGTTGATTTCGAGGCTAGTGTCCCTTTCAACAGCGAAGCTATATGAGGCGGGACCTACTGATTAACGTGGAATCCGAACCATATGAGCTCCCGCCGGAAATCGAATCTGAGCCTCTCACGCCAAAGACGCGTAGGATCTCATCTCGCTTCAGGGTATTCTTTATTGCCTCCCTATCTTGTTTCCGAAGATAACGAGTAGTGTGAAGATTCGATAATGTAACTAGTAAAGTATAATACACTGGTTGAAAACTTTAACGTAAGATCGCTCTTTGGCTTTCCTTCTTTCTTTTTTTATGAATTTCTTTGTCCAAGTAATATCAATAATACCAAATATCATTTTTTACTCACCAGCCAGCGACACAACTAGGCTAGTTGTCGCCCAGTGCAACAACTCGCTTAAGCGCCCCCTTCCCCGACCAACCAAAACACTCTCCAACTATTGGTATCAGACAGTAATTCTGCTATTAGATTCATTCTTCAAGTGGTAAGGCTTGATTTCAAAATTGTAGTACATACTTCAATTTTTAGTACAAGACAAAACACTAAACTAGTTTGTTACTGATTGACAAATAATCTGAGAGTAGCATGCTTGAAACATTCTTACAGTCTTAACGAAATAACTACAAATCGAAATGTGTTTCAAATTATATCGGAATGTGCATGTGTGTAGAATGAAACATCAGTCTTTTGCTTTTGAGTATAATATTTAATTATGACAAACAATCAATCTGTTGTCTCGAGTATACTCGGATATTTTAGAAATCTCCTAAATCAATGTATGTTAAATGAGAACACAAAAAGATGGAACTAAAATTTAAACTAGATGCTCTTTTGGATGCAAAGATTTTTACAATGTCCTCAAAGATAGCTTGGAAGCTAACTTATGCTCTGTGGATATAATCCTACGGTTGGTGAGACGTTATTGTTCTCTTAAGTTTGAGGTATTCCTGCTTTCCTCCTGTGTGGATTGACATGTATCTAACCAAAATTGAACATTGATTAAATGCCTTACCACTCTCTTGGCATGTGTGATGCTAATCTCCTGTGTAGATTAACATGTGTCTAGCCAAAGTGGATCGCTTGATAAATGCCTTACCACATTGTTGGCACAAGTTAGCTTTTTTGTCCTGTGTGGTTTAACATGTGTGTAGCCAAATCTGAACGGCGACTAAAACCCTTTTTACACTGTTGGCATGTGTGATGCTTTTCTCCTGTGTGTATTACCATGTGTCTAACCCAAATTGAACGTTGATTAAATGCCTTACCACTCTCTTGGCATATGTGATGCTTTTCTCCTGTGTGGATTAATATATTTCTAGCCAAACTTGAACGCCGAGTAAAACCCCAACCACACTGTTGGCACGTGCGATGCTTTTCTCCTTTGTGGATTAACATGTGTCTAGCCAAAGTGGATCGCTTATTTAATGCCTTGCCACATTGTTAGCTCAAGTGAGCTTTTCCCCCTCTGTGGTTTAACATGTGTGTAGCCAAATCTGAACGGCGACTAAAACCCTTATTACACTTTTGGCATGTGTGATGCTTTTCTCCTATGTGTATTACCATGTGTCTAACCAAACTTGAACGTTGATTAAATGCCTTACCACACTGTTGGCATGTGTGACGCTTTTCTCCTGTGTGAATTAACATGTGTCTAGCTAAATTTGATCGATGATTAAATGCCTTACCACACTGTCGGCATGTGTGATGTTTTTCTCCTGAGTGGATTAATATGTGTGAGGCCAAACTTGAATGTTGTTTAAATGCTTTACCACACTGTTGGCACAAGTGAGCTTTTTCTCCTGTGTGGATTAACATGTGTGCAGCCAAATTTGAACGTCGAGTAAATCCCTTACCACACTCATGGCATGTGTAATTCTTTTCTCCTCTGTGGATTAGCATGTGTGTAGCCAAACTTGAACGTTGTCTAAATGCCTTACCACACTGTTGACATGTGTGTTGCTTTTCTCCTGTGTGGATTGACATGTGTCTTGCCAAACTTGAACGTCCACTAAAATCCTTACCACATTGTTGGCACGTGTGATACTTTTCTCCTGTGTGGATTAACATGTGTAGAGACAAATTTGACGGGCGATTAAAACCCTTACCACACTGTAGGCATGTGTAATGCTTTTCTCCTGTGTGGATTAACATGTGTCTAACCAAACTTGAACGTTGTTTAAATGCTTTACCACACTGTTGGCACAAGTGAGCTTTCTCTCCTGTGTGGATTAACATGTGTGTAGACAAACTTGAACGTTGTTTAAATGCTTTACCACACTGTTGGCACAAGTGAGCTTTCTCTCCTGTGTGGATTAACATGTGTGTAGCCAAAGTTGAACGTTGATTAAATGCCTTACCACACTGTTGGCATGTGTGACGCTTTTCTCCTGTGTGTATTAACATGTGTCTAGCCAAAGTTGATCGTTTATTAAATGCCTTCCCACACTGTTGGCACAAGTGAGTTTTTGCACCTGTGTGGATTAACATGTGTGTAGCCAAATTTGAACGTCGACTAAACCCCTTACCACACTGTTGGCATGTGTGATCCTTTTCTCCTGCGTGGACTAACATGTGTGTAGCGAAACTTGAATGTACAGGAAATTTTTTTCCACATACTCCGTGGATGTTGGATATTTTACCTGTATGCAGTAACTTACCGCTTGACAAAGTTGAACATTCACTAAAGCGCTTATAACTGTCTTGGTAGGTATGACGCTTTTTACTTTCCTGTGACAGCGCATGTCTTGAGAAACGTGATCGATGAAATCCTTTGCCAAACTGCATCGAAGTATGAGATTCCACATCAGAATGTGAAATGGCTTCCTCTAATATAATAAACGTATTCTCTTCTCCGTGCGAAACAAATAAGTTATCGGGCCTGTAACATATTTAACAAACAACGAAATGGCATTGGATATAATGATTAAGTAGCAACAAAGAAAATGTAACCATTCGCTATACTTCATGATTAAATTACGCTTAATTTGTTTTATTTCATGAAATATTGTAGAAATATAAAATGTAGTACCAATTTGAAGTCTCCACATCTCTCTACTTTCAAAATATGAGGCTGTAATTTTTTTCACTATATCAAATTGAACAATCATTTATATGGTGGCGGTCATAAGTCTTTGACCAGGTAATGGCTACTTCTTTGAAACAAATGGAGAGTATGAGAATTAAATCTGTCATAACTGTATTTTCGTGTGGAGAAAAAACAAACTTGTGAACCAAAATTTTAAGAACAACTCGTTAATAAAACTCTACTGAAGATTATTCACTTATATCATCATAAGTGGAAAACGAAAGACGTTTTGAAACAAAGAAAAAAGAGACATACAACTTTCGAAGCTGAGGCAGAGAAATTTAACGTAACCAGACTAAAGACGAATCGTTTAAAGCATAGTGATCGTATTGAGTGGTCTAGGCGTTTGACCAGTATTCTGGAGGTTCTTCCACCGAATACACGTAGAGCAACTTTTTTTTTTTTTGTACTACAAGAATTTTGATTGCGATTGATCGGCAATGATAGACAATTTATCACATTCAAATATTTGTATACTCGTTTGTTTCAATACTTGAACGGTCAAATTTTCAGGAATAATACTAGTAATAATAATAATTATCTCGTGAAATATTTAAACAATAAAAACTTACTATCGCACAAGTCATACCATTACAAGCAGAAACGTGATATTAGGCAAAAAATATTTTATTTTTGTGTAATGTTGCCCATTAAAAGGGGAATTTCGCATCTGGATTCTAAAACAAACCGAAAAAAATCGGGATGAAGCTTAACAATTTAATTCGAGAAGGGCAAGGCTAACTCACAATATCGTCATGCCTTAGAGATGAGAATCGAGACGAGACGAAAAGTATCGTAAACTTTGCTCGTCTCATCTCGATTCTCGAAAGAGTATATGACACTTTTTAGGTAACAATTGGTCTGTAGACTGAATCTTATAAATTATTTTGTCACCTTGTATTTCAGAGCTCACTAAATTATGGTATGTGTATATATTTTTGTAGGAAAACTTATATAATTACATCTGCAAACTCCATATGTTACTTTATTATAACCCTTAGTGTTCAATGATATTCAGTTTTCATTAGAGTTCTTTTCCTCAAAACGTACAATAGAATATTTTCTACAGGAAACTTTAGCGGAAAGCTTTCGATTACATTTGAGTAGGTGCAGAAATGCCTCGGGAAGGTACGGAAGCCCTTCCCCGAAACCCCTACGTTTAAGTAAGTTTTGCCAAATTTTACGGCAAGTTTAAAACTTTTAATACCATTATTATTATTATTATTATTATTATTATTATTATTACTGAAGTGTTGTAAATTTAATGGTTCAACCTGTTTTACCCAACTCCCGCCTATTGAGTATTGTGCTAAACGAAAACCGTGTGTATAGGTTTTTTATCCGTGTTCCACTCCCTCCCACTTTCTTTATTCGAATATTTTTTACCTTCTTATCATCGATGTCGTCTGTAGCTTAGCCAGCATTACCATTACTTAAAAACAAATTTTCTTACGGCCTTTGTAAATTCAGAATCCCTACTTTCTACACGAAATTCGTCTTGAAACTTCCCGTTATAGTATTTAGCTAGTTGTATGTACGTATGGAGAGGGTATGTCCTGATGGTCCTGACAGTTCTTTCCAATCCCGACTATTTTGTAACTTCTGTCTAACGCTACGTGTAATTTTACAGGCTTTAATACACTGTGTCCTCGTACGAAATTTCTTATCTATATTATTATTATTATTATTAGTGAATATTTGATACCTCAATATTACGTCCTACTGCAATGCAAATAAGCATACTCAAATTACGAAAATGAAAATAAATTCTTTGGACACTCTATAAGGGGAATTGAGTTATAAGAGATACTTTGCGAAGAGAGGAAAAAGGTATCAGCTACTGGACAATATGAATTTCGAAACTTCGGATGTCTTAACAGAAGCTAAGTATGATTTGTCTTCATCACGATACCCTTTCTAAGTAACATCCTTTATTTGGGTAAAAGACGTTGCATTATGGATGCGTTATATTGAAATATCACCAAAATATACAAATGAAATAGTTACTATTTATCAATTTTTCTTGAACGAATATATGGAACGAGTCGAAAATGGAGAAGGAAAACATTATTAATGTTCCTAGTAAGAGTAGAAGAACAGTTAGTAACAATTCAAACAATTTTATGACTCATACGCATGAAGGATGTCCTAGTTGTATTCATGAATTTGAAACAAGCGAAGATTTCAGACAGTAGGAATCGAGACTGTGACGTCATGTAATTAGTTTTCCCTGCGAAAGAAGTCGTTTCAACCCTAACTTTTAAGAACAAGAGAAATTGACAATACTACATTTTATTATACATTTTAATAACATTCTAAATTATAATTTTTTCTGAATATCCTCGGAGAGAATCGAACCGCGGACCCCAAATACACAAAGCGAATGCTCAAGCCACTAACCTAAGACAGCTTTTTTAAGTAAGAGTTGCGAATTGCTCTTTTATGTAAGAGTTGCTATGTAGCGAATTTCAAACGTTTACGATTCCAATATTTTATTATCCATGAAGCACTGATTTTGGTCAAGATAACATAGTGTAGTCCAGAAAATTCAAGATTAAATTTAAAAAAGACCCAAAGTATCTCCGTAACTTATCTCTATTGTATTGGATTATTCTTGTTTTACAGGTGTTTCTAATAACCTTGAAGGACAGGGACACGAACGCAGATACATCGAAAACATTTAATACTTAAAAGCCTTTTCTATCGGGAATCGAAAGTGAGACCCCGCCTAATAAACAATCTGATATGTGGGGTGCCTGGTTCGTTCCCAAGGCAAGTAAGGTTCCCAAGGTGGACATCATGCTCGTGGGTTTTCTCGGGATACTTCCACTTTCTCATACCACCAACTCGTCCACCATAATTCACTTGCTTTCATCATAGTCTTCCTTAATCTAACAGGCATAATCGTTGGACATTAAAAGGATTTCATTTTAAAGCTGTTAACACAAACCAATCCGAATCGAAAAAGTTGTATTTTCTATTGGTCATTAACGTTCTATCACGAAAAAATATGTACAAGGAGTCACGGCGAATCGTAATTCCATTCAAAACTGAAACTGCAGACTAGTAATAACTTAAACTAAAATGATACCTTTACATATCCTTTGGAACTTTTCCAAAATCTGTACGGATAATCCGGAAAGTGCCACAGTTGGAGTTGTTCATTGAATCGGTGGGTCAGTCGGTCGTGGGTGGACAGCATATGACCCACTACGACCCACCACCACCATGACACACTACTACCCACCACTCACTATGAACCACTGCGATCATGCTCCAGAAGTATGTTTCTTCTACACACGAAACTACAGATATAAAAGATTTAATTGTCATAAGCTGCAATTGTTTTAAAGCAGTCGCCATTACCTGGTCAAAGACTTAAGTCCGTCACGATATATGCGATATCAGAGTTAACCTAGTACATATCAAAATACTTATTTTGTGCTGTGTGAAATAAACATTTATTATTATAAGTGAAAATAGAGACCCATTGTCACTATCATTAATTATATATCATTACTTTATGTCAGAAAATTTAAAAATCGGAAGAACTTGTTACAATTGCAGCTACAAAAACCCGTCACTACGATTACAAAGAAACAAAGGAAAGATATAACAACTTTTAAAATTTTGCACAAGATACGTGATATCCATAAATATACTAATTTCTAGTTGCGATTTTATATAGTCTGATACCTTTAGATAGTAAAATTTTGCGTATATTGATATGTAGTCACGTGGTTACATATGATGCATTCTTATTAATTAAATACTTTTGAGAAGGATAGAGTTTCCAATTTCTTGTAATTTTTATCCACTTATTTGAAATATATGATGTAACGATTCCAGAATTCCACGTTAAGGTAATGTGGACAACCATAAAAACCTTCGTTACTCTTAGATTATTCCTAGTCCTTTTATGTTTGTGCTCTAAACATAGAATTAAAATTTATTATAAACTGGTGTAATGTCATTCGCAGAAATCGAAATATATACTGGGTTTGGAATCCTACTATTACAGGGCTTTTGCAAACAATGCCCATCGTGTGTTATGAGCATCGTGAAACACTCTAGTCATTATTGTTTTTCACGTTAAAAGCAAATAGGGCGTGCGAAGATAAATGCTGCACTATGAATACCGAGAGATCTAAGAGATATGTTATGTATCACATTATAAAATACAAGGAGCTGAACTATTTAAAATAAATAATTGAATATGTTGAGCGTCTACATTTAAGTGGCATTTTATTACGTTACGTTCACTCAAATGGGGATTAAATTCGTACGTCAATTCTTATAATCTAAGTGGTCTCTCCTGTTAGAGAAAGGACAGTTGGCACAATAGTTTTTTCACTTTTAAAAACGTGGCGCGTGCAGCAGTGCTTTCGGATTTACAACATTCAAGAGTGAGAAGACAAACAATCTGCATATTACACCTCAGTACAAAAAATTTGTCATCAACCTAATCTGGTATTAGCTAGAGAAATGGCTGAATCGATTGAAATTAAATTTTACATGTCTGCAACTAGCCAGACATGTATGATGTATCTCATTTAGAAAACTTTTTATCTTTTTTTACGTTACTGTCTCTAGAATGAACATCCTATGAGTAAGAGAAAAGCTATAAATCTTACGGTAAAAGAAGAGAACCTGATGATTGGATTATAATTGGGAGGTGAAATTTGTCATGAAACATCTTTACTCTATACCAGTGAGCAAGTTATCTACGACTTACGAGAAAAAAACGGGCAATTTTGCGCAATTTCATAATACATAAATTTACCATATGGTATAAAATGAACATGCAATGTACAAAACTTCATTACGCATTGCCTGATGCACTCAAGTGATCACAATGTTGGTAGCATAAAAAATGTAGAAAAACTACATTTTCAAGGGGATGTTGTGGCATTAAGCTGTAAACTTCAAATCAACCTATAGACTTCTTTAGATGTTTTAACAAGAGCAACGTCAAATACAGCAAAAAGGCTTGTAGTATACGACTTAAAAAAATTTACTGCGAAACAAAATATTTTCATCATTTCTCATTCAAACAACGCCTTTATCATTTCCGAACGTTCTTCTTTACTTATATGGAGCAATTTACTTATATGGAGAAGAATATCTACGTACTTCTTCGGAAAAAGTATCGAAGAATCACTATTTCTTCCTCGATGATTCGCATTAATATTTCTTTTATCATTCCCGCGTTACTACAATACAATACTCAGGGAAGAACACTTACGGACACTCTTCTCTAAGTATATCTACGAACCTTTAACGGCATCATACATAATATGCCTTCTTTAAACACACACTTGGAGGAATAGAATTACGTAATACTATATAACAAATGTTGTAACGAACACTGGACCTTTATAAACACTTACAACGAAAAACTACAAAATAATAATAATAACATTTGAAATAAATTTTCAAGAAAATCTTTACCCGACCTTACCATCGCATTTCGAAGAAACTATATATTTTATTTATACTCTTTTAGTCAAAATATGTTGATTTTTTTTCGTATAAATGCGTCTTGAAACAAGTCCACATCTCATTAAAGTACGAGTTAAGATCAAGTTCCTGTACAAATCCTGAACCAGGGACAATAAGCATAAGCTTGGTCCCGGTTGTATTTACTGTACTATCTGTGAAATTTCAAATTTCAAGTTAAGCTTTGGTTTTCTGCACACTTTGTTGGAGAGGTAGCACCCTTGTGATTAGGTGTTTGTTTCGCTGGTTACAAGAAAGTACAACATACTGAACATACGTACGCGAAATTGTGAATGAAGGCCGAAAGAGTAACTTAATTGCAAGAAACGTGACCTTCATTTGAAATTTTCATAGTAACTTTCATTGTGTAATTTTAGCAGTAATAGCTTAAAAAGTAAAATATATATTTCACTTTAAATTTTGGTATACATTTAAGTATATACGAATCTCATTCACCCAGTGATTAACCAAACCTGAAGTCCAACACCTCATAAATTTAACTTCTCGACTGGGTATCAACCTACACTAAACCATGCCAACTTGGATCATTATAGCCCATTCTTAGAGTATCGTATCCTATAGTATTATCATTTCGTTTTTTACACACCAAAATTTCACAAAAGTTTTACAGTTCACAAGCATAGTGACCCGCCTACCGTAGACATATCGATTTCATTATTCGTGTAAAACTGTGATGTCTTCTTACTGTAAATGTTAACTAAATATATAGCACGTAAAATTTCTTTTCGTTTATCTCACGCTTAGTAAGTTATTCAAAATTTAACGTCATTTTCCTGATTGTTAATAACCACCTTTAACCCTTTCAGCCTTGACTTACACAATTGTGCAGGTAGGTAGAATCACCAACATATACAATTCCGGCTGAACATTATGTTTACACTAAGGTAACTATAATGAACAAGTTCAAAAAGTTACAAAATTCATAAGATATCTGCGTTTGTGAACAACTGATACAGTGTTAGAGGAATCTGTGAAATAATCAACGTAAAAGTCGGAACGGTAAAATCTTGTAGTGGTTAAAACATACATCATAGGCTCGAAAACGAACAAATAACAGCATTGCCTAGTAGTAAAATAATAACTCAAATCTGGATAAAGCTTAAAATTCGTGCCAGTTAAAATGGAAGTGTGAAGGCGACACATTTTTTATTAATTATTCACGTAACTTCTGTCAAATATCTGTTACGTAGCTACAACTTTTTTATGCATGGCAAAATATCAACCTGGTGGTGTTTATTAAACATTTTATACAATACCTAAATTAAACAAATGAGTATCGTTTCACAGTCGACTTCCAAAATATACGAATTCAATATTCAAACATAAGGTAGTACATCTGTAACAATATGTTACCATATATTAACAAGATCGAAGAAGGAATCTGTTCCTTGGACGCTGGATCTATCTCAAATATCTGTTACTAGTTATCCGTTACTCCTTCACTTCTATAAAGATAAATGTTGAAAAAACTTGGTAATTCGAAGCACTTCTAATTTGAATAGAAAGTTAAGGAAGAAGGCAGATTGTATCGTTGGGACGCTGACCCGATCGCAGAAGAGCTGCTCGACAGCTTATACAGTTTTTCTCTATGAAAATCAGATAACAGAATTACTAATCACCTACAAAACAACAAGAGCTGCTTCATACCTGTTACCATATTCGTATTAGAGCGTTAAATGTTGAAACCGGAGACGGATAAATTTAACCACGTCCAGTTTGAATTGAATTTCAACGGAAAAAATGAACATACTATTTGAATGCAGAATCGATTACAAGAAACTGCAACGTGATAGATTTTTAGCACTCTTCTTCTAAGAAAATAAGTAATGAAATTGGATATAATAGTGAATTTGAACTACTTCTGTATCTGACATGTATACAGTTAAAAAAAATTAGTCGTGATATTACGCCAGATTCGACACCAGTTTTGGAATGCCTATTCTAAAATAGTGTTAAAATGTGTTCGTGTCTAAATAAAACTATTACAATTTTAACACTGATACTTTCTATATTTTATCAGAATAATAATCCATAGGTCATTTTTGAAGAGAGACACTGATTTGACAATGCGTGTACGTCCAGAAAACTGATGGCACGGGCACTAACAGTGAGTGGAATGTTTGGCTGCATAGCACACACTCGCAGTAACTTACGGAATAAAGAAAAAATAATGCATTGCTGTGTCTAAAAAATGTGCTTGGGCATCGTTCCATATTTTCTGCAAATATATCCTTACTTGTTCAATAATTATTAACTTGTTAACTTACTAAATAAATATTAACAAATATGAACATATAGAAATCCATTTTGAAGAAGAGATAGGAAACTGTAAGCATATACAACGAAACCTGGTTTAAACTACCCTAATCCATGAACACATAGTCTAAGATAACATATGTGAAATGCAAGAAAAAAATATTAATAATATATGTGAACATAAAGACAAATACTTAGAATGAAAATGTTTCAACTTCTGTGACTTGAACCCGCGACCATTTATTCAAGACAGCAACGCGTTAACCATCTGACCACCGAATCAACCTTGGAAGATTTAGTTTGTCCGTTTTATTTACTGTGCAAAGAGGCGAAATTAAATCAAAATGTAAATTATTTCGTATAAAAATTGCAAAAATTGTGTACTTTACATAGCATAACACCATAAAGACAACGTTTCGGCTATCACGACTTGAGGCTCATTTTTTGGAATTTAAAAGAAATACGACAATGTTAAGTTTGAACTTTATTAACCAAACCTCGTATTTGAAGGAGCAATCTTGAACCATTTTTCACCAGTTTGGTATTTTGTACATTTGTGTTAGTAAGCCTAGCTCGGGTCTTACGGCCATATATGCTCAAGAAACAGGAACACTAATCACGTGAGTACTGCATTTCTGGTGACTGTTTCCTTATATCTGAATTTCGGGACAATCACGGTCCACCTACGCTCTGTTATAACTAAAAGCTAATAGGACGATAATTCCGGTCCCGATGCTAAGAGTGAAAATCGCGATTTTCCCGGCTGACCATATAAAAGCTTTGGTTTGCTAAAAGAACGTTCAGTGCTTTGCACGAACGCCTGGTCGTCGCTCGAAAGGGTGGGGTGCATTGTTCTAAGGTAAACACACGTTATAGTCTTATGAGTGCTCCCCTTGTACGGATTGAGCTTCGCAAGTGAAATCGCCGCTTGCATATGTGGGAGCCAATTTTTTTAGTTTATCATCAGTTATTGTACAATATTTGCATACGCCTTCGTGTAAATTTTTTTTTCTAATATTGTGCAGAAATCAGCAATGAAGTGACTAGTACAAATGTGTTAGCACCTTAAAATTCGTTTGTAATTTCAGTTTTTGTGACAAACTCTGGCTCCAAGTCATTGAAAGGGAAGGAATAATTGTGCCGCCTTGGACGATCGCTTATTACTATAAGCAGAGGACTTTAGAGGATCCTTGGGATTATCCGACGAGGAACGTCTGAGATCGTTATAACTGCAACGCCCCTGAAGGAGTTTACCGGTCGAAGATTATTGTGAGTAAATGAATTCATAACTTATCAATTTTCTGCGGCACAGCCACCTGTATTAAAAGAAAATAAAATAAGATAAAGAGGGAAATAAAAAGTTAAAACGGTCGTAAACATATACAGTAAATGCTACTTGTTCATTTGTAACCTTTTGTTGTTCTTTTAACTTGTATGTATTACATTCAGTATTATTAGATTTTCTATACAATTTAACCAGGTTTTGTGATTTGCACCGCAAGAAATTTTTAGGTTTTTAATATCTGAGCTTAATTAGATCATTTGCTCACTTCTCCACTTTTACGATATCTACGCTTGATCTACCGTTCTCCCCAGCTTCGGTTTATGAGAAACCGTAGGTACGGAAGAAATCTTGATTTGCCGTAGCAAATTTGGTATAAACGGCATAAACAAGTGACAGAGAGAGAGGGGGATTTGTAAACTTTTGGTAAAAAGGTGAAAATCAATATGAACGTTACGATTATATTTACAAGATTCTAACAACGACAAAAAACAGGATTTCATGGCCACAGGAATAACCCACGCAGTCAAAAGAAAGAAATAGAAGTGTAAAGATATTTGACCAAAACTAGCCTCCACTAACCACTGGTCAATAAAATTTAAGACATCTACAAGATATGCAGTTAACAAATTATTAATAACAAAACAATATGTATTGATAGTAAAATATAGCTTGTATCAGGCGATATTTGAACGCGGGGTATTCCAAAAAATAACACGACATAATTCCGATCTATTCCTGCGAGAGCTTGCATATATGATTTTCGAAGTTTTATTAACACTGCACGAACATTACCTAACAAAGCTACGAAATGTCATTCCCGCATGGATTATAGGTGAGGACACCTCCTTCAAGAGATAGAACTGGCTACGTAGATTTATGAAATCAACTTTCTAATCATTCTTAAGGAAGTAGTGTGAATATCGTAAATTTGGGAGATCACTCTTTAAATCATCGGTTCATTCCTGTTACCCCCAACCATAGGTAGAAGGGCAACATGGAAAGAAATGAAATTTTTCTGTACCATGGAAGATGAGTTTTAAAACTTGATAATGTCTCTTCTTCGTAACTGTCTACATACTATATCCTTGGTCTTGTTTTCCTGGTATTCCTTTTGCATTTCCTGCTATTAACATGGTGATACAATCGGAGTGCGGAATAAGATGGCCAAGCATGCTTTTTGTTTTTTTTCTAGTATTTTCATGATCTGTTGTCCTTTACTAGCGTCCCTTATTCCTTATTCATTCTTTTTTTTTCGGTCCATGTTATACGCAACATTGTGAAAAAATATCAAATTTGAAGTGCTTCTATCTTGGACAATTTAGCTTTTCTCAATGCAAATCCTCGATTAATCCGCCATATATGTAGACGCAGCAGTAAGTTCTGAAGA
The DNA here is from genome assembly GCF_964235325.1 of Thermobia domestica. Lineage (NCBI taxonomy): Eukaryota > Metazoa > Arthropoda > Insecta > Zygentoma > Lepismatidae > Thermobia > Thermobia domestica. The sequence continues at coordinate 266,521,999 of NC_137460.1, read as the reverse complement.
TTGTGTATTAACTTTTGCCTGATCTTGATTTACAGATCCAAGGTTTTTTTTTTTTTTTTTTTTTTTTTTTGAAGCCACATGTTTAGACATAGACATCTTAAAACCGTAAATAATAATAAAAAATTGAAATGGAACCGGGGGCAACTATATGGCAGTGTGCAGTTATATGGCTGTTTTGAACACACGCCTTAGATTGTGCTCCTATTTGGATAGCGTGTGAGACTCATTCTAAATATTCTCCGTTCGATTCGCCTACAGTTTGTTTTTCAATGAATTAAGCATCATAGATTATGTTCGCTATTGATACTAAAAGCGATTTATTCCATAAGGGAAGAGAAAAACCCAAACAGAAAGATGAGGCAGGAGGGAAATCCAGACTGTCCATGCTTAAGGGTTAAAATTTCGTTGTTCAGTCCATCTTTCTGTTTCAGCATGATGCACATTATTATATAGATTTTGTTTGCATTAATTTTCATCTCTTAGAGCTCAACGTGAATTTAATTTATCCTATCTATATAGTGCTTCTCTAAGTGATGCCGAAATATTAATTCTTTCTTGCTCCAATTGGAGAAATATCCTGGTGTGTCATGTTCGGTGTCCAGCTATAAAACATACTGAAACAATTCATCTGGATGAAGGAGCTGCTGTTTCTTAGAACGCCAGCCTCCTTAGATGTTAGTGGTTACCTGAAGGACAAGTAATAATAAACAAGATTAAACGAAATTAGTGATCATTTAAGAAATCATTGTAAAAATTCAGATTAGTAATGTAGCCAAATGCAATCATCAAAAGGAAATGCATAAGATGTTGGAAATTAACCATAAAAGGAAAAATTGAAATAATACATTCCGATTATTAAAATTAGGAAATGGGAAAAAGACGATGGAAATTGTTACAGGTCATGGTTCCTGTAATTTTTATACTAGAAGATAAAACATCAAATATGACTAAACATGTTACTGCATGGTGACCAAACGTCAGACTAACCTATCAGTCATGGGTTTACGCTCCCTACAAGCAACGGTTTTTGGGTTAAATAAAGTGAAATGCCACATGATCGTTTTTCTGAAGCTTTTATGAACTTCAGATATAAAAAAAAAAAATCTATGCGACTACTCTATCTTTGAATTATACTATATTTAACTTTTCAATTGGGAATTCATGCTAAAATTTGCACATGTTTAAATATTTGATTCTGTAGCTATATTTTGCACATTTCAAGTTGGTAGCATTGTTATCCTGGATGTGTAGGCCTGAATCAGAAACATTCGATTAACATTTTCTATGCAAACGTAAAAGTTACAAAATTGCCTTCTGCCAATTTTGATCACTCACTACGGTACGTGTGATTCGAGCAGGTGTGTTTCCAAACCTAGTAACTTCTTGTGAAATAGCTATCATTTTGTTGGTTTTTTTAATCTTTTTATTTTATTTTATTATATTTCATTTCTTTTGGGGGGGGAAGAAGAAGATAAGATGAATATTGTGTACAAGCTGTACCCCATACTGTATGAATAGTGTATAGAAGCTGTACCGTATAAAAGATGTAAAGAGTAGTTACCAACCTTATCTCTCAAGACTTTAAGATTTCTGAAGGCAATAGTTTCATGGTAAATTCAAGGTCCAAACATAGTAGCGTTGGAGGAAGGTAAGATCATTATGTCGTTTCATTAAGTTTCTGGTTGCAAGTTTGTTAAAGTTGAGTTCTGCGCAAAATACAATTACTATTGTTTCGAATACAGTTACTATTCCTCTGGACATTCCTGACTGGGTATATACTATTCATTTCACTCAGTTTGCTTGTTTAGAAATAGTTCCGCAGGTGTGCTAATAATGACACTATGAAAGTAGTACCCAAATCATGTGCTGTCATATCATGATATTATTGCCACCTTGCATACAGTTTTGATATTTTGTGACTTTTCACGTCACACTCAATTAAAATATAAATTCGTTGTTTAACAAATTGTTCATTACCATAATCAAGTAATAAAAATATCATTTAAATTACCTTGACGATTCTCATACTACTTGGATACAAACTACAAAATATCTATGTTGCAAGTGCTATGTTGCTACTTGCTAGTATCCTATGAGCTTTTTTTAGCTCTCTGCAAGTCCTAATCGAACAAATGTCAAGCATGGAATATTTTGCTGGTAAATAATCAGTATTTTGAGAACCTGTAATTTCAAAACTGACTTCGAAAAAATCTCAGCCTTCCAGTTTTATTCGCCAACTGGGAATACTAGTTGAAATGTAAAATTTAACTGTAATTTTTAAGGCTTCACTCGTGAACTTCCTGATTTTATATGAAATAGCTCAGCGTTTACATCTTCAAGTGCAAAAATATAGAACAGTCCAAAAAGGCAGTATGAAGTATTATAAATGCTATCAATACAAACAAGTACTGACAAAATGATAGAAAACTCATATTTTGGTGGAATTCAATCGAAAATAGTCTGAACAAACTTTAAAAAATTGAGAAAAAGTGCAAATTAAATAAACGGAAATATACGTGGAAACACAAAGTATATATAAAAAAAACTGATACAAAAGTAAACTATAAACGACTAGCTCCATAACTTTCTCGTCAGTCTTGGTTCCTTGAACTCTCATGTTCCTCCACTTTAGATTGGATCATGGAATATATTCCCCCGTGTAAGAAATATAATAAAAGTGGACAATAGTTTTTCTTAAACCAGTTTATATCTTTCTCTCATAAAACCTTGGATTCAAAGCCATCATCGTGCTTTCCTAATGTAAACCTGCAATCTAGAATGAAATTCAGCTTAACCACTGTAGTTTTCTATGCTACTAAAAAATTTTGTTCGAAAAGCATTATGTACTTAATAATTTCGTATTTCCGATTATATTCCTAATCTGGACTGTACGGGGCTAATTTTTAAATAAATAATTAACGCTTCGCTGGCATTTTATGAGTACATCTCATTAATCCACAATGAAATTTGACTGAAATGAATTTAAATAATAACGATGATGTCAGGCTACCGGAGTTCTATATAGAGGAACAAAAAGTCGAATATAAAATATCCTTTTTAAATGTACTACGAGAACATTATCCGATAAAATGCTGCTGCCCCTTAACAAAAATTGAAACTAACGTTACTTAGAAATCGATTAGTAGTCATGATGACCACCTCCCTTTAAAAGAAACCTAAAATAAAAAGGCCGACGTTGGGCACATTTTTAAAGGTACTAATATTCTATTTTGTCAAAAAACATACTTTGCATAGTTATTTTGTATTGATAAATCTATTATTCATCATCTATTCCACAGTTTTTATTTTAAAAAAATAAAAAATCTTGCGGGACTTGTATCTAGGGCCACTCTCGCTTTGTCAAAATCTAAAAGCACAGTACCAAAATTTATTTCACTCACCTAATAAGAAATCTCTTGATCTTAAATTACATTCTCTGCAACTAGAAGCCAAATAACTGGCAATAGCTGTTAAATTTCGCAAGGTGTTTCAAATAGAACGGTTAGGAAATTTTTCAAAGTTTGTACCTGGGATATTTTTACATTTGTCTATATTCTCAAATAAGACCCCAATTAATTTAACTCGCCTAAAAGAAATGAAATGATCTCAAATTATACCATCCGAAGAGTAGGAGCCGTTCTGATCGACAAGTTTGAAACAAGTTTAATGCTACGATCAAAATTTCTTTCATTGCTTATCACGACAGACATTAATACTTCCTTCTTCATTACAAAAAAATACTCACGAGTTACTTGCCTCTTATACTAGGAATACCAGTATGTCAAATATATACCTCTACGAAAGGCTCAGAGCACCGAAAAAAAAATAGAATTAGAAACCGCTTGAAAAGGAACGAATTGAAACTTTCTTTGCAGTTTTTTCCTAAAGATATTCTTACAAATTTCTAAATTGTAGAAAGCACAAACTCCTAATTTTTTACACTTAACACTAAAAATGAAAATAAATAAATTATTTATTCCGTAAAGTTGGCTGTAGAATAGCTGCAAGTAAAAGGTACAAAAACGAAACAAGGAAATCCAAGGTCAGTAAAATATTCCCAATACTTGTTCTTGAAATATTATCAAACTTGTGGTTGGTAATAATAGTTTTTCCGCATCTCAACACAAAGGATATAATTTGAAATTGTCTTATCCGTAATAACTGAAGGAAACATTTTTGTTACTATATTACAATATAAAACATACAATTATGTCAGTAGATAACAGAAACTAAAATTATCCATTTCTTCTATTTTTTTACCTACACTAAATTTTTTACCTCTCATTTACGCGCTCTGAGACCCTAAGGTGGAGGTGTTTCACTTTAAATCACGTTATCGCTGCCGGATGAGTGAAATAATTATCATTTTCTACAATCTAGGAAGGGATAATAATATCCTTGGTAAGACCTACACAATTATACCCAATCGTTTTATTTGTAACATGTTTAGAATTTGAATCTATTTGTGGCTTGCGTTCTGCTTTTCACCATAGGGGTTTATAATAAGAAATCACACCAGTTAAAAGACAAGTGAAATTGCTAAAATTTACGAGGGTCTTACATAAAGAATATGCCTAGATATGAATCACAAACCATTTCATACTTTTTTTTATTTATTTCACACCCGGAATATTCCCGGGTTTTGTCCCTGGCCTATAAAATCCCGGGAAGGAATTTATTTCCATTTCTTTACTTTATCTTCCAAGTTATAAGATCAATATGACTAATTATTTTATTTTAATATATTATGACTTACATCTAGGTTAAAAAGAATATGGAAGTTAAAAAATTTAAAATTATTTGACTGTATTTTATATAACTAATATAATATGATTTTCTTAAGTTCCATTTCCAATTGAACTAAAAGTAGGATAATTGTTTAGTATAGGGGCCAAAAAATAAGAAAACGTAGGACAATTTACGGAATAAATGAGTTGATAGTGGTGTTCAAGTACTCAAGAATATATCGGACACAATTTTTTAGGGAAGTAAAGGATTTGCACAAACCGCAAACGGAAGTGGAAGTGACTTATGTGAGAAGAAAAAGTGAACTGCTGATAACGAAGACAGAAAACAACGTGCCCTGCGGGGTACTATCCCGCCTTTACTCGCAAACGCTCGCTCGGCAATGCTGTCTGAATTTAATATTGGTAATGTAATTTAACATATAAAACCATAAAACCGCATCATAATAGAATATCGCAAAAAATAGGCTCATATGCTGGTCCACAAAACATAAACAAGAGCCAAAATAGCAAAGTACTAATTTACAAATGATGGAAAGAAACCATTTTTAAAGTAATTTAGAATTACGTAGAAATAGAGGTGTAGCACTATTGATAAACCCTAAAAGACGGTTAGTAATAGACATCGGTCTGTCTCCTGCCTCTGGCTAGAAGTTTTGAAGAGGTACTCTGGCTTCACATGTCAATTAAAGGATGACATTTCGAGAAATGGGCAGGAAGAAAGGTCGCGTAGCAATATTAGATGCAAAATTGTAAAGATAAAAATTTATCTTGCAAATATTGTGTACATACATATTTATTTCCAAATGTTGACAAAATGGTGAGACATGTGTCTTCTGGCAGTTACCCAACCTAATTTGTTTATAACATGTAAAAATTTAATATGTTTATATCAGTAGTAGAGTCAAGTTTAGAAAATCCACCTACATGTAAATTTAAACTTTTTAGCGGTCTAAAAATATGTGGATTTACTATACCATTTTTGATACTTATTTTCTTTCGTAAAACATTGTAAATAAATATCCATTTATGCGTACTCTCTAAAAATAATAAAATATTAATAAAATAACATAACGTCGTTCAGAATATAGATTTCTCTGGGGACAACTGTAATAATATACTGTGGTATAAAAACGAATTTAACTTTGAAATGATAATATAGTAATAGAATGCATTTTTGAGTTGAGTTGATTTGGAGTTTAACGTCCCGTTCAGCAGCGAGGCTATATGAGACGTGGACCTACTGATTAACGTGGACTTTGAACCACTTCAGCTCCCGCCGGGAATCGAACCCGGGTCTTTCGCGCCAAAGGCGCGTATGCTAACCGCTTAGCCACGAAGGAGCTCAGAATGCATTTTTGTTTCTGATTGTTCATAAATTACCAGAAAATTCCCATTTTTTCGGAATCTTCCCGGTAATTTACCCATCACTAGTCTTGTCATCTTCTCGCCATAGTTTGTGCATGTGGATATATCCTAAACCGTTGTTCAAATTTCTAGCGCGTGCCATTGGTGCACGTGGTCCCGAGTTCCATTCCCGACGTAAAAGTGCTAAAAACTAAGTTTACAATCAGTTACTTTAATTAATTATCCGTCATCAGCGCAGAAGTTAGAGGGAAAAAAGACAAAATCTATTATGCCTTGTTCTTAATTATATCATATTGTAGTTAAATTCTGAATAACTAAATAATTTAATATCAGTATAGCATATGTATTGTAGGAGAGATGTAAAGTGGTACTATTTTTTTTTTTTTATTGGAGACACGGTGGCTGAGTGGTAAAGCTCTGCAAGTTCGTTTAGCTTCCGTCAAGCGGGTTTTGTAGTTGAAGAATAAAAGCATGTACTTGGGTTTTCGAGGTTTTCTTCAGTTTCCTCCCACTTTTTTCACTGTACCGCTCATTCATTGCTGTCATCACCGTTTGCCTTGGTGCATAATTAAGTTACATTAAAGTAAAAGTAATAATATCTAGAACCCCTTCTTCTTAAGATATAAAATCAAAGACCAAGTATATGGCTGCACGAGCTCAGACTAAACCCGCGGGCCGGATTCGGGCTTACAAAGCATAAATGACATCGGGCCTGAGTAGTAATTTTTTAAATACACAACCATATTTATTGGGCCGAACTTTGTAAACATGCTCTACAACGATATTTATTGGACAGTTCTTTCTGGAGAACTTTCAAAGCACAGTGCATATTTAAACCTCCAATAGCTGTAAATAAAAATAAAAAAAGAAAATACAACAATACAATACAAAAAATACAACTTTCTTTGTAGTTTCCAGCTAAAGATATTCTTACAAGTTTTTAAACTGTAAAAAGCACAAACTCCTAATTTGTTACACTCAACTACTAAAAATGAAAACAAATGAATTATTTATTCCGTAAAGTTGGTTATAGAACAGCTGCAACTAAAAGGTACAAATCCGAAACAAGTCAGGAAAATATTTCCAATCCGTATTCTTGAAATTTTATCAAACTTGTGGTTGGTAAAAAATAGTTTTTCCTCTTCTCAACAAAAAGGATATAATTTGAAATTGTCTTATCCGTAATAACTGAGGGAAACACAATTGTTGCTATATGATACAATATAAAACATACAATTATGTCCGTACATAACAAAAACTAAAATTATCCATTTCTTCTATTTTTTTACCTACTCTAAATTTTGACTTCTCATTTACGCTCTCTGAGGAACTAAGGTGGAGGTGTTTCATTTCAAACCATGTTATCGTTACCCGATGAGTGAAATAATTAGTTATCATTTTCTACAATCTAGGAAGGGATAATAATATCCTAGGTAAGAGCTATACATATATACCTAATCGTTTTATTTGTAACATGTTTAGAATTTGGATGTATTAGTGGCTTGCGTTCTGCTTTTCACCATAGGCGTTAGAATTTGAAATCACACCATTTAAAAAACAAGTGAAATGACGAAAATATTTGAGGGTCTTACAGATAAAAATGGCCTAAATATGAATCACAAACAATTCCTTACTTTTTTATTTATTTGAGACATGTTTCTAAACTGTAATGATTATTGATGCCAGTTTCGAATTCGAGTGTTGAATGTTTTAAAGATTATTATAAATATTGTTATACATAACTGGAATTATTATGTATTGTCCACGATTACTCGATATGTTACGATTATTAATATATATTTTTTGCTATATCTTTTTTTATGTTATGTTAAACAAATGATATACATAAGGAAGTTTTTCCGCAGTATTAGGTAAAAATTCGTATTATAGTACTGTACAAACGCCAGGCGAAATAGCACTAGCTTAAGGAAAAGAATGTGTATACAAACAATTTTGAAATAAGAAACTGATAAGAGTAAATAAGAGGAGCAACAGTCTTGCGATTTTAATGTATTTTCTGGTACATTTGCAATTCCTTATCATAATTATAATAATAACTATTATTATAAAAATTAAACAAAATAAATACCAATGAGCAACACCCACTGCGCCAGAAGACTATGGATCCGATAGTGATAGCGGCCCTATTTGATCATATTCCCATCTCTATTCTTGCTAATATTTTGGGGTCTGTCCACATCTATAATAGCCTACTCTATAATGTTAGATATAAGTGTATATTAACTAGCTGTTATAAATTAGTACACTAATCAAGCTTCTTCCTCCTAACGTGATGACAGAGAAAGAGTAAGTTAATAACATCTTCCTTGCAACGTTCTTTATCTGATCCGGTGCCGGGAGCAGTTTAGGAATTATTCCTTAACTGCTCCGGTTTGCTCCCGTAACCGGATCAGTTCAATCGGTTATAATTACTGTCCGAGTCAAAGTAATGTACAATGTTAAGAATTATACTATAAAGGCAAGGGCCAAGATGTTACTAAATACCATTCTTAGTCAATCCGAGTGAAGTGGTGACTTTCAATACCGATATCTAAATGGGGACTATCACCTCACCCACACATACATAAGTGCCATAAAAACATCCAAAAGAAATAATATTTAGTCAAACCACTACTATAAAGCTAACGTAAGAAGGAAAAATTAAAAAAAAACACTCATCAATAATTATAAATCAGTGCAGCATAACGAGGAAAAATAAATTACATTTTACAAAGATAATGGAACAACCAGCAGCAAAACAAATACTTTGCCAAATACTCAAATGCAAAGCTAATCAAGAATAAAAATATCAATTAAAAAACGAAAGCACTTGCCGTGTCACCATACCAGAACACTCATGAATAATGAACTCATAATTGCTGATTCCCAAAAAAGTAAGATAGCAGGAACACATGCGCAATACTCAACTACACATTACTGAAAAATGTTCCTTTCTGCACAAACGTTGATTTATTAAAGCGAGCAAACTTGTTATTATTACAAACTTTTACCACACGTCGGGAATATCTTCAGCTTTCGACCACAACCATCAGAAATTTTCTCTAACTCAATTAAACCACACAGAGCTGCAAAGCGATAAAAGTTAATATCAGAATCTAATACAAACTTATTTAAAAACGACAAGTTCAAATTCTTTGTATTAAATTCATGTTATGGTTTCTCAATCGCACTTGCTAACTCGATCGTCGCCATGAAACGAAAATTCAACTACACGCTAACCGCATTCCACCAGCAACAGCACACACATACAAACAGACAGAACATTTGTCGAGACAGTAACAAACTACCATATGACTGTACAGAGACACTTAGTGGGAAAAATATGAACTGCCACCAATCTCTGAACTAAGACGTAACACCAAAGGCATTAACAGTTCAAACAAGTGACTCACGCAGAAACAGTTCCAGGAAGTGAAGAAACCTGTAAGAACCGATTAAAGTCACTGTTTAAGTCAAATTACAGACTTGCCGTTAAAAAAAAAAATCATGCAATTTTGGGTAGGTTTCAGCGTGAAAGTTACAAATCCCGTAAATCTTGAACTGATTAGTGTTCCGATCATAATCTTGGACAAGGGGAATACCGAAATCAAATCAATTTACGAAAATGATTTTTTCTCTTCGTCTGTTGACACTTTTGTGGGACATATGTTAAACTATTAGAATGTGGTTCCAGAGTCGGTACCAGAAAATACATAATTTCCTTTACAAATATTGATAATTCAAACTAAGTACTGACACCGGCACCATCATTATAATACCAATGTTAACAAAATGCATGCAATTTTGTGTAGAGTACAAAATGTTTAAATACTGAATGAAAACATCGCACAGAAATGTATGTTCAACAAACTTTTTGGTAGTTGTGGTAAGTAACCCCACCTACGAAACCTTTCACATTTCAATTTTAACAATTGCATCGAAGTCCAATTATACACACTAGTATTCTACGATACTGACGTAACTTTGACGGAAATTCTTTTAAATTTAGGCTGTTTTTACATTAACTCCTTTCCATACCACTACAACAAACCCTCCCGGTAATTAGAACTGATACTAACCCCCAACATTTCAGCCAAAATACAGTTAAATGTTCTATCTTACAGCTTAGTTGAAACTTCCTGTTTACAGCTCATGGTTGTACCGACAGAGGACAATGAATCTTTTCAATTTTGGTGCAAAGTAACGACCGATCTTCAAAGTGACCTCGTGTTACGGTATCTAGTAACCACTGTAAAGGAAATGCAGTATCAAAATTCAATGTGTCAAATTATGACACGGAACTAGAAAAATATTTCTGAATGAAGGTATCCATATAATTAAGAAATTACGTCCCTAATGTATTGTGGTACTTCGGAACACAAATATGCAAGCAAAGAAAGCATTTCAGAATGTTACCTATAAAATATTAAGGAACGTTCAAGTATACATTAAACACGCAAGACATGGAAGTTTATCCTAAATGAAGTATTTTGCGCTATCCTCGTTTACCAACATTCTGCGTAATGCCCTAATCTGCATAGCAATCTTTTTACTGGCCATCTAGCGCATGCTCGTTAGAATTGTTTGAACAATAATTCATATATCATGTACGTTTATTAAGTCCTTAAAGTGATCCTATATTGAGAAATGGAGGTCCATACCCTAGAAATGATTGCTGGGAATATTAAAGGTCGACTTCCTTGAAAGAAATGAGTGCAGCTATGAACTGGATTGATGTATAGACTTCTGCTATTAACGAGACATCCATTGTTGGTAAAAATATTCTTTATTTTGTATTTTGCTAAAGTCTTTCTAAGCCCTCCGGAGAAATGAGGCTAGACCCATTTAAGCTAAATCCTGAGTAAAATTACAAAAGTGCATAGTTTTTTTTTTCCTTTTTTTAAATAATACATTCCACATTTAATTTGGAAAATTTTAGGATGAATATAATTTTAGCGATTTGTTATTTTACAAAAGTATCTATATAAATCGTCACTTGTATTTTAAATGTGTGCAACAGTTAGTGAGTAACGTGTAATCAATAATAAAAGAATCAATTTTTTATCAAGATATAAACTACATAAGATTTGTATGAGTAGTAGTTTATATCTTAAATAAATGGTTCCTTTATATCTTGACAAAAAAAAATCCTTGTTATTATTTGGTATACAGCTAGTGAATGTGTCCCTAGCCATTTCCAAAGTGTGGATTGCTAACTTACATTCGAGATATCTCCCATATCTAAATACTTCTTGTGAAGCATTTCTTTTAATCAACAATTTTCCGAACCGATGTAACCGTATTATCAATCTCTGCCAATTAGTACATCAAAATTGAACATTACCTTTCTGGAAGAACTGAATTTAAATTTTTTGTGGTTAATTGTTGGGAGTCATTAGAGTACGACGCACAAGTCTCCTGAACCACTGTTTTTCTTAGCGTTTCTATATTACTTTCTAATACAGGATCTGATTCTGCAAATTCTGATTTCATCATATCAACGGCGAATTTCGCGTCCAAAGGATACATAGCTGTATCCTTGTCTATTGTTTGCTCTCCTTCCGTTGTAGATAATATTAACTCTTTGTTGTCAGTCATCAGTTCGTATGTCCACCCTTTCCCTTCGAGTGGATCTTCCTGAGGTAAGTCAAACATAATTTCTTCTTTGGACATCAATTCCAACTTCACAGACGCCTCACCAGCCATTGTGAATTCAAATATTAATCGGGCTGACTTAGCAACAAGCCGCTTGGGAGAGGTTCTCCTAGACGCAGAGTGCCAGTACCATCTAAATTATTTGAATGTGCAATGAAGTGGTCACTTTCAGAAATGGTATGCGTCAAGACAACGCTAATCCTAACAATAATCTGCTACGCCGTTGGATGTCGCTACCATCCACATATAACGCGACTCAGCTAGACTTACACAGTCCCAGTTCTAGTTTACCTACTTCTCTTGAGATGTAGCCATGGTATCTATTCCATAATTTTTGCCTTCAGTGTTGCTACTTCAGTGTTTGAAACACGTTCAGTTATTTAGTTCATCAGCATACGCGTATGTGCAATTGAACTAGATAGATATGTGAGGTGACTTTTTTCAAAAGGTCAACCGGAACTCCTACACGAATATATAATTGTTTAATTATTAGTAAACTATAATAACAAGTCAAGTAAATGCTTATGCGAAATTCTTATTTGTACACAAATAGTTTCGATGCCAGTGCCAACAGAAAATTGCTTTCTTCTAAATCGTAGCAACCACCATCATATTCGATTAAACCATAAATTGCCCCATCGTTTGTTTAATTTATTCTGTATATAAATAATAATTTCATTTGTAATTTGGAAATGTTTCAATGGTTTGCACAGACTTCGATTAAAAAATGAATAAATAAATAAAAAGTTAGTTGTAAACTATGCTAGATTGTTTTCCTTTTTCCCTCTACTTATATAAAGCTTAATAATTTATAGTATTGACACGGAATAGATAGTCATAATGTTCATTTTAGAAAAGCGTCTGATTTCAAATAATCAGCAAACTTATTTTAATATATTAATAATTCTGTAAATGAAAATGAAATGAAATCTTTAAGTTTTACTATTACTATATTATGGTTTCAAAGTTAAGTTCGTTTTTTTTAAATCACAGTAGCTATATTATTACAGTTGTCTCCAGGCGCGTACTCAGGGGGGTCTAGCCCCCTAAATTCTGGCTGCCTAAATTTTGCTCCTAGTTTTTTGCGATATTCTATTCCGATGTTGTTGTTTTATGGTTTCATACGTTAAATTACGTTACCAACATTAAATTTAGAGAGCATTGCCGAGCAAGCGTTAGCGAGTGAAGGCGGATTATAGCCCCACAGGGCACGTTGTTTTCTATCTTCGTTACCAACAATTCACCTTCTTTTCTTACATAAATCACTTCGACTTACCTTTACGGTTTGTACAAATCCCCTACTGCCCTTAAAAAAAATGTGTTCGATACTTTCTTGACTACTTGAACACTACTTTCAATTCATTTCTTCAGTAAATCATCCTACTTTCGGCTATTTTTGGCCCCCCAATACTAAAGAATTACTTTACTTTTTAGTGCAAATGGAAATTGAACTTAAAAAATCATTTTATTACTTATATAAAGTACTGTCAAAGAATTTTAAATTTTTTAACCTTCAAATTCTTTAAAACCTAGAAGTAAATCATAAAATATTAAAATAATGTAATTAGTCATACGGTTCTTATAATTTGGAAGATGAAGTAAAGAAATGGTAATATATTCCTTCCCGGGAATTTATGGGCCAGGGAAAAACCCGGGAATATTCCCATTTTTTAAATTCCTTCCCACCGGGAATATTCCCATTGCTCATCACTAAATAAGCTCACATGGCGCAATCTGTGATCGAACCATTTACTCCTTGCACCAGAGATAAGCGCTCTATCACTGACCTTGTTTTTAAAGCAGGCTGTTAAAATATGGAGTAGGTTCATTAAAATGAGGGATGAAAATGTACACATAGGGTGAATTTTGTTATTCCATACTGCAAAATATCTCAAAAAAAAAAGCATCAGACGAAAAATGTGCGAAATAAAATTTATATTTTGCAGGCAGAAATTTCTATATGCTGAAATTCCCTTCCCCTTAGAGGTGTACGGTGAAACTGAAAAACTGTTTACAAACCCCGTCATTTTAATTGATGATTCGATACGTAAATTTTATTGGAAACATTTTTCGAATGCTGATAGGCTGGTGTAATCGGTTAAATCTAAGTTCACTAAGGTATCTTCAAGTAGGTAGGCCTTTCTCATCACCGAAGCTATATAAAATACAGAGAGACAATTTAACTTGGAATTCGAACCACTGTAGTGGGTTCAAAGGTCAATATTTTCCACCGTGAATCGACTATTTCGTATGTAGACGTTACTTTATTTGTTAGTTACAAATTTTACTTTAAATAAGTTATATAAGGCCTATATATGGGGTCCACTCAAATTGGAAATCCCATAAGGTACTTCGAATGGCATTGTCGCTGTGCCGCCCAGGGTCGCTCTTCATGGGGGCTCAGGGCCCAACTTCAAAAATTTAAATGTAAATATATATCCAGTAATATCTCGTTCGTTAGTTTTTTTAAAAACTAAAGAGCACTGTTGCAAAAGATTTTTCATATCAGTCACCGTTTTCAAAATGGCCGCCAAGACATGGTGCCTCTATCAGATAAAACGTCAAGTACCACTAATATGAAAACTAGGGACGGGCACGAGTCGAGCTAAAGTCGACTCTACTCGAAACTCGACTCGAATAAATATATAATTACTGTAGTTCTTACCATCTAGGCTGAGACTTGCACGGTCGAATTTTTGAATTGAGTTGATTTTTATTTTAACGTCCCTTTCAGCAGCGAGGCTATATGAGACGGAACCTACTGATTAACTTGGAGTCCTAACCACAAGAGGTACCGTCGAGAATCGAACCCGCTTAGCCACGAAGGAGCTCTGGTTGAATTTTTTATCCCAATTAGAAGAAGAACCCGGATAGTGATGTCAACCGGCTCGGCTCGGTGCAAGTGAGTGAACAGCTTGAGCCGGCTTGGTTAGGATGAGCACTGGCTCGGTAGAAGCGAGTCAATCGGCTGTGTTCGACCCGGCTTAACTCAGCAGCTAATGGCTCGAGCCGGCTCTGTTGGGATGAGTCATTAGCTCGGTTCGGTTCTGCTCAAGTGAGCCATCGGCTCGATCCGGCCAACTCGGTAGACGTGACATGTGAGCGGTCCTTCTGAGCTTGGCTCTGTGGTGAACAAGCCGTGAGTCGACCCATTTAAACCAATTGCACCATTAGATTAGGTAAAGTAGGCTCAGGTCATTTAACCTGATCAAATGTTCGAGTTGGTTCGCTACAGGTCAGATGCGGCTTTTATGGAAGTGACTGTATATTCGGCTCAATGGGTCTTCTTGTATCTGGGGTCTAGTTTAAAGAAATCCTTGATTCGGCTGTGAAGAAGACTATTACGAATCTAAGTCAGGTATAAATTTCCAACTTGATAAATTTCCTGTATATCTATCTTGATGAATTAATGGATTGAAACTGTGTTTACTAGCTTTCATTGGTTTAGGTGGGTGGGATCATGGGTCCCTTGCGCCTCCTTTGGGTATGACATTGGTGTTCTAAATGATCTCTTTCTGCGCATACCGTTTGTTGGAACCGAGGCATCAAACTTGCTGAGAATAGGCAAACTTGATGCAAGGTAATGCTTTGGAATTTAAAAGTAACTTAATCAATATTGAACTCACTTTAGACAAGACATTTCATGTTTCTGTCAAATTATCTTTTGATATCTAGTAAAGTATATTCATGTTTTGTTTCAATGTCGTAAACCAGCGATTCCTAGATATGATTTTTATTTTTTTTATTTTCAAATTTTCAAGAAGAGCTTCAAAATTCGACGGAATTTGAACTTGATTTTCTGGACAAAGTTACTTTTGGATATGGGTACCTTTTGCATAAATATCACAGCAATCGGTGTAAGAGCAGTTTTAAGACCCTTATCCGACTATACCTTTTTCTATTGTCAATCGCTCAAACACTGCTCTCTTACAATAAGGCTTAATCTGACCTTTCAGATATAAAATTAAAAAGTGCTGGTCGTGGACCAAAATAACGATGAATTTCAAATGTTATGGTCTAAGTATTATGTTATTCCCTTCATTAACTTCTCGTTAAGTTGAAGGATTATGATAACTTATACATGAAATTAAGACTATTGAGTTTCGTTAAACAGCTTTAAACTACTAAAGACTTTCAAATCAACCGAATACAATACTCAAAACTTCTAAGTAGTAGGCTACATTTACACCTACTAATAGTAATCGAGGAATAAAATCAAACAAAGAGCCTGTGCCAGAGTCTGTACCAAAAAAAAACAAAAAAAAAAACACTGATACCTGTTCCTTACTTTTTTCTGCTATGACGATGAAGGTCCAAGTCGGTCTGAATAGAAGGTTTAGGGATGGTATAGAACCTATCCTTGGTATGCTGAATAGATTGCAAAAAACTTTTACATATTTTTTATAGTTCTCGCTCCATGAAAATAAATATTGAAAGCAGAAATACTAGTAAATTAAACCACTTATGGTTGCGATAACCGATTACAGAAAAAAGTTTGTCGTTATCTATTATTAATATGGTTCAATAATGATAAATATTCAAACTGGAAGTGGTTAACGACAGACGAACGGACGGGCAAAGTTGTTCTATAAGACTTCCTACCTTTACGCATAGCGTAGTTTGAAAGAATAAAAAATCAGGTTCTAAATTTGGTCTCAATTCACGAACTGAAACGGGATGAGTACCTGTTTTTTATAATCGAATCGAGAGAAAGAACTTCAATAACCGAGACAAGGTGTGACTTTAAAATAAAACCAGGATAGGTAAGAAAACCTTATTTCTAGCCTTCATCAAAATTTTAAACGGCGTCTATTAAATACATTTCTCTTGTTTTGCTATGGTCAATAGTTACTATTAATATAGCGCTGATTATTCCATTGCTATAGTAATCAATCATTGTTCAGTGGAGCGGTAAATATGTTTACTATACCTGATTTACGCAAAATTCAATGAAAAATGTGTTCTAAAAATTATTCTAAAAAACTGACACAAAAAAGAAAAATAGTCACTGACCATCTGACAATTTGGAAAGATAGATGGCAAGGACATACGAGAAATGACGTATGGGTTTTCACAGCGGGACAGTTGTCTGTTGGTGTTATTTAGTTTTGTTTTCTGGTTTCGTGGAAGACAGGAACCGAGCCTGTGGGTTTCTGAAACTGTATAAGCAAAAGAGGCGTGTCTCCCGTTTGAGTGACCGCATGTTGCATGCAACTCAGCCAACTGGCACGTGGCTGTGCTGGTGAAGTTGGTGGAAAAAAAAAAAAGGCGCGGAATAAAAAGAAGGAGGTTTCCAACTTTTGCCTCAATTCACATACCATAATGGACCTGTATTATTTGGCCTTTCTTTGATTTTTCATTCTTTTTTCATATTTTTCTTAAAGTAAAACCCGGTTACTGTGTCCCACGATTACGCTGACTACGTTAAAGGAGACGGGTATGAGAAATGTAGGACATGGAGGTATAAAACAATTGGGAGGAAGTGGGACAATTCACAGAAAACGCACCCTAACATTATTTGTCCACCACATAGTTCACTTGGCTTAGGCGGGTATCTAACCAAGGATCACATGCAGCAGAGGTGAACGCTCTACCTCTGTCATCATGTTTAAATTTAAATATTAATACATAACTGAATTAGTAAACAATAATATTTAACAATAAGGCATGGCTAACTTACAATATAATATTGGTAGTTTGTTACGTAATCATTTTTTTCGGCACCATGATAATATTTTTATATCAGTGACGGAAAGAGTTACTAACTTTCACTCATGTACCCGAAGCTTTCAAGCCAACAGATATACTCGGTGACAAACACGGTATGACAGTTTACGAAACATTGACACGCATATGCAAAGTATGTTTCAGGATTATTAATCCAAGGAGCATAATTTACAGTTATATTTTTCTCTCTTCTTACTATAATCATCTCTGTTGTTGTTATGGTTGTCAAAATATTAAAATCAACTATAAATTGCAAAGTATGTTAATCTATAAAGCGCTTGAGAATAACTTTTTTTTTTTTTGGAAAATGGAAACTTTCCTTTTTTTCATGACGTAGAACTTTAATCGAACGTATGTATGCTAAAACTCAAGTTGAACATGAGGGTTCACGTCAAATTTTCATAACTACGAATCAGAGCTGAAAGAAAGAAAAACTACATGGCAAGATGCAATCTAGAATTTTATATAATTGCCGCTAGAGAGGGGTGTTCGTTTAGAGGTCATCCGCTCTTTACCCCGAATTTTAGGTTTTGGGGACATAGAAACCTTTGGCTGAGCAAGGTCCAACATAAAAAATTGGAAGTCCTTACACCAATTAAATACGGATTTTGATCAGTATAATCCATTTCCATTTGCCGTAAGGAGCTATAGAACTATATTGCTCTCTTGTATACTTTCTTGCCCAAGGATTAAAAAGGGCCTGCTTAACATTTGGTAATTGAGCTTGAGCAACTTTACAGTTTTAATTATCTGTGTTTTCTCCGTATTTATTCGGTTTAAGGACCTCAAGCTTGTTTTGTTTAGGGATGCATTCGAGTCAAGTCGAGTCGAGATTTAAGCCTGTCTCGACTCGTCTCGAGAAAATGTTGTCTCGACTCGAAAATATGTTTCTGTCTCGACTCGACTCGAATTCGAGTTGAGATGTCTCGAAATTCGAGTCGAGACAAAATATATGAGTTAAAATATACGCACACATCAGCCAGACCATCATGACTACCTACCTAATTGTCAGTATGTCGACTTTTGGCATGGATAAAAACGGTGACACGTCTTGGCATACACGCAATGATCCTTGATAGGTCGCTGGAGAGAGCTGGCACCACATGTGCTCACTCAGGTCACCTACTTCCCGTAAATTCCAGGAAGGGGGGCGATGTGTTCTGACGTCACGTTTAATCACATCCCACTAGGGACATCACTCAAATGTCCGGCTTCAATTTCAATGAAACTTTTTTTGCTCATAGAAGGCATGTATGCATCATTACTTGTGAAGACAAATTTTTGCCATGGTGCATGTTTTCTATTTTTTTAATTAACTTTTAAGAGTTGTGATGTGGTTATTAGAGATTACTACAGAAGTCCCTCGCTACCCTTTGTAAACGAAGCGTTAATGAAGAAAAGTGAAGAAAAACCATGTGGATACATATCAGTCCTGGAAAGAAGTCGTATGGTAGATATGACCTTGATAACAGCCATCTTGAAATTCGCCATTTTGAATTAAGGTCAAGTTTTCAAAATGAGAATAGGGTAATATGATACATAATTTCGGGCTAGAATTTAATTAGAAAAATAATGGTGAGGTTAGTTTTAAGATACACCCATTTGGGGGAAAGTTACAGGCATACTAATTGTCTTTACTTACTGTGTGCGTAAGTCCCTTCTTACTTTCGTCTCAAGACCTGTAAATCGATCGCAACGGCAGAGCCCGCTTTCGCACTAGTGTTTAGAAATCTTTAAACTCACTTGAGGCAATATTTGTGGATTATTGTATTGTATTTTGCCTTTAATTACATTTGAACCCACTTCATGATCTTGTGTAAAGTATCACTAAAAGAGAATTTCTGTTTTTATAGAGAAGGTAAGCATAGCAATTATAAAAGGTGAGTAAGGTACGTATGTATTTATAAGAAAGTTTATTTTACAAGTCTTTTGTGGTTCCTCCAACCTATTCTTTCGTTGTTTTTTTTAAATACTCATATCTCATAAATAAAAGAGCTATTATAAAATCTCTTACCACTATTCTTTAATACTTATAAAATTTTGTTTATTGTAAAAGCACTGGCGAGATATTTCTTATCGCCCACTTAAATTATGGTGGAGCTCCTTTGTGGCTAACGGTTAGCATACTTGCCTTTGGCCTGGGAAACCTGGGCTTCAGTAGTACCCGACAAACTCTTACACGACAAAGGATACCGCATTAATGGATGTTACTAGTTGTACCGTTAGGTCATTAGGATGTTGGCAGACGGTTTGGTAGGTCATTAGGGGTTGATGACATGATTACGTGGATTTGGAAAGTTCCTATGTTTCTTTTTTTAGTTGTGATGACATGTATGTATTGTTGGAAAGGTCGTGTCCTCTTTTTCGAGGTTGTATACTGGAATTTTTTAAAAATAATAACGGAAATTTGAATTGGTTCGATTTGAATTAAATCTGTTGATATGATTAAATTAATAATCCGTAGTAGTGATTAAACTAATAATAATAATATTGAATATATTTACATTATTGACATTGAGATGAAGACATGTGTTGAATTACGTATTTATTTGTTAAAAATAAGATGTTCGAACAATATGTGAGAGAATAAAAGATATTCTCCTAATAAATTAGTCGGAGCAAATTGTATTTGCGAACATATTAAAAATGTGAACCTAAAAATAATTTTGAAAATATTTTTAAAAAATTGCGAACTTGCAAAATAAATCGTGTGCTTTACAAACTCGTTAAAAAATAAGGTGTTTGAATCTTGTATTATACAAATGGGTTTGAGTAATAGAAACTCACATTGAGAAATATATATATATATATAATTTGGAAAAAATGAAATATTTGAGTCCCACCATTATGCCTGTTAGGCTAAATGAGATGGTGATTATTTTATTTGTCGAACAATATGTGAGAGAATAAAAGATATTCTCCTAATAAATATTGTTTGCTGTGCAAACTCATTTATATAACCTTTCGTAATAAATTATTCGAACAATATGTGAGAGAATAAAAGATATTCTCCTAATAAATCGGTTTTTATATTGCTTCGTTTCTTATTTTATATATTCTCCTAATAAATTAGTCGTAGCAACTTATTTTGGGAGGAAACCATTTTATTAGAAGCTCAGAACACTTACAGTGTGTAAAAGTTTAGATAATACGTACTGAGAATGAACCCAGGACCCCAAGCTCCGGAGGTGAACGCTGTATGAGAGAATTATTGCAATCCTCACATTAAATTGGAGAGAAAAAAATATGGGAGATAGGAAGTGTGTGTGTGATTTGAATAGTTTATTTATTTATTTATTTTGTTAATATTCATCGTTTTATTGATTTGTTTATTGCTTATAGCTAACTTCGTGTTTACGGCCATGTTTCTAACTTTGAAATACGGAGTGACTGAATTGTTCTTCCGTCTCTCATAGAAGGCTATCTTAGAATGAACAGTTTTATATTTGTAAATGGCATCACTTCCGGGTAAGTGACCTATACGCGTTTTCCCTTTGCTTACGTTAGAACTTTGACTGGTGACATACATAGAGTGTCAATGTACTTTTTTAATTTAATTTCCGCTTGTCAATATGTACTGAAATATCCTTAGACCCTTTCCCCTTTGCCCGTGAGAAGTCTGAGTGGCGACATACTGAAATATTTTCCATTAACTATGATTGTCACTGCGATACTTATCTGCAGTGATGAAGACAGATAGAAATTTAATGTTTCTTTCCTTTTACAAGATGTTTTGGACAAACACGTAAATGTATTTTTGTGGCAATATCTGATTTTGGCAATGTGAAAGTTTCACATGTAAGCATTTCCTTAATTAGTTGAGAAAGTGCGTATATATTTTAGAACCGCACATTGCTACAGGGGGGCCAATGTCGATACCCTGTCCTGAATGAGGAAAAATGGTAGCTTTTCCTTGAAAGGTCATTTCCTGTTGAGATTTCTACATCGGTTGATGAACTTGTAAATAAGAAATTTCCTGGTGGAGCAATGAATAATTTGATGCTATCGAGTTTTAAACATGATGACTTTATTTATAATTAATGAAAACGGTTTTGAAAACCTGATGAAAAGATGATGGTTGGGGGAGGGACACATTGAAATCCCTTATAAATACTATTGAAATAAAAGTTTATTATTATTGTTCTTTACATACTGTCATAGTTCGTATTGAAAAAATTTTATTCTTGTGTTTTTATTGAAGTTTTTCGTCGTTGATGCTAACAGAACGAAGTTTGATTTTTTAAGATGAGAACTTTTTTAAATGCTAAATTGACATGTATTATTCACTTAATTATAATAGAAGTTTTTTTGAATAATTATTGGTAAACTACACGAGCTGCTTTTGAGAAACATTGTCGGGAAATAAACCTACGACCATTGACAAGAGGAATAAGATTTGTGATAGATTGCAAACACTTGAAATGTAATTGCGATTTTCTATTACTAAAGTTATTATTATTATTATTATTATTATTATTATTATTATTATTATTATTATTATTATTATTATAATGAATATACGGCTATGTTTTCCTTAAGAACCGCCATTATGATTTACCAAGGGCTAAAGACGGACCATTTACTTGTAGAGTTTTATTTGCTTAATTATAGTGTGCTTAATTACAATATGTTTGATTCATATGTTATGATTTTTAACTGTTACACAGATTGTGTACTGAAACATGATCACTTTAAAATCAGTTATACCTAATATATATGTACGTTGTACAGAGGGGGCTTGAACCGCTTAAGTAAGATCATTTTGCCAATAGATGTCATAGAAGTACGCTTTGGTAACATAGCTGATAATCTTTTAGGAACGCAAATGTTTGAACTAAGACTAGTATTTCCAGAAAGAAGAAAGTTTCAGTTTGGTGGGGGAGGGAGCGCTTTGCACCACATTATAATTTAAATTTTCGTGTTTTAATAGTAAATATTACTGAATGTTAGTTATTTGCGGGGTGGTAGCCACATAGCGCATACAATAGCTTTAATGTTAAGAAAGAAAGAGAAAGGATGAAAATTTTACGGGCCCCCTAAATACATTGGTTATTGAACACTGTCTTTTGATTTTGAAAACTTGTTGTGTATTCTCGAAGCAAAAGGAAATGATGTCCCTCCAACTAACTGGCTCTTGCATGTCAGATAGATTGCCTAGATTTAAACAGTATTGTATTACAAGGAAGCAAAATGAAATGATGTACTCCTATTTGTAGCATGGCCCACAATGAGGGGCTTTTGCCTGCCAGATAGACATCCATAGATTTTAACAGTATTATAGCAAAAGGAAATTACGTACGACTATTGTAGTATAACCCTATAACTGGCGGGGGCCTTTCCCCTTAGATACGGGCTCACTTACATTTTAACAGTATTATAGCAAAAGGAAATTACGTATGACTATTGTAGCACGTACCTATAACTGGCGGGGGCCCTTTCCCTTTAGTTACGGGCGACCCTCGATTTAAACAGTATTGTATTACAATGAAGCGAATTGAAATGATGTATGGGTATCCCTAACATGTTTTTACAATTGTGCGGCTTTTGCCTCCCAGATAGACCACCATAGATTTTAACAGTATTGTATTATAGCAAAAGGAAATTATGTTCGGCTATTTCTACCATGTTTTTACCAAGTGAGGGCATGTTTCCCATTAGTTAGTCCCTACAATTGTGGGTTTTTTTGAATAGGTAATAACACGATGATAATTATGTTCAACTGAAGGGGTCTATGTGTTGGTGGGTTCCCCTTAGGGATTTGTAACATAATGAACGTTTGGTGGTTTACTGATAGAAGAAGCAGCTATGCCCTCACAAACTATGTTTTATTAACAGAACACAACTGCGAAAAGGGTTCTTGGTACTTATTTAATGCTATCAGTAGTATTTAACGGATAAAAAAGAAATATATATATCATACTTTACCATTGAAATATAAAAATATATTCGGGACTAATAACGAAATACGTCAACACGGCGCACGGGGCTAAACTAAACTAAGGTTAATTTAAAATTTTTGCGACAGATGGCATAGAACCACAATCCCTATTATAGTTGATTTTGTATTAAAGTAATGAAAACAAATGATTAGTACGGGGTTATTCGATGAAAGAAGAAAAAATAAGTATAGAAGAACAAATGTAATTTTCTTGTTTTAATATGGTTATTGAAAACACATACACAATCTTATTTTTGTTTCTTGTTGAAAGAATATTTTATAAGTTTAAAATTGATATAAAGATGCATAAGAAAACTGATATACATATACGTTCATTTATGACCGACTCAAGGTTTGAACTAAAGACACTACTCATATGAAGCGAACTTAATCATAAATTTTATTTTTAATAAAACACTTTCTTTGAGTTTGTCCGGGTGGAAATTCGATTTATATAGAGTGAAAAAATAACTTAATTTGTTTAGTCCGTCAGATTTTGAGGGAAATGGCGTGAAAGATATATTCAAATATTACAGAATACATTTGAATGTGGGGAATATTTTATAGCTAACTGGATTGGACTGACATTGAATAAAACCCGAGATTAAATATAATGCTTATCATTGAAAATTAATTTCCGAACCTTTGCAGCGTTGTTGGTGTAGAGGATTTAAGGCTGGTTGCATATACGCGTAAGCGCACCCCGGATTTGAACCCGCACGCCGCTGTTAAGGTAACTTTGCTTATACGCGCAAGCGCACCCGGAATTTGAACCTGCACACTAGTGTCAGGTTCACGCGGAAATTAAATCCGCATTTCAGTGTTAAGATGAGTTTGTTTATGCGCGTAGGCTTGCCCGGGATTTGAACCTGCACGCCAGTGTTAGACCCACGCGGAAATTAAATCCGCACCCCGGTGTTAAGGTGACTTTGTTTATGCGGGTAGACCCGCCCGGGAATTAAAATTGTACGCCTTAGCACGAAAGGCAATAACATTAAAAATTATGACATGCGACATTTGTAGATGAGATGTCAAATATGTTTGCAGTAAAGATGATAGTTTTAGTGAATACGTTACGTGGTACCATGGTTTTGTTTGCACCCAAGGCAAAAGCATTAGGGGTTAGAACATGTCGAACCATTGGAAATTAAATTGTGATTCACTTTAACAAAATGCGCCAACCTTAACGTGAAACTTTTAGGATACAACCAGAAATTCAATTCGTGTTCGTTAGCACCGATTATTAAAATATACGAACATACTGTGAGATTTATTAATAGTAGCTTAATTTCAGTTAACCAAGGCGTTCAACAGCATTGATATATGAGACATGACCCTATTAACTAACAATTATTGGAAAATAAAATTGAAAATTTTGAGACGTATGCTAACGGATGAGTTTGTTGTTTCGTTCAGTAGTATGGGTATATGAGACGTATACCTACATAAAGTGAATTGATTTTAAGTTTGCTGTTTTGTTCAGTAGCATGGCTATATGAAACTAGTATTTTACCACAACCGGAAATTGAAGCCGGAACAGTTTGTACCAATAGTATGATTATTAGCATTAAGGACTATGTTAGGCTACACAGGAACACTAGACATGATTTAAGAGTGTTATTTAAAAAAAATACTGAAAATTAAACAGAAACACAACTTTAAACTTTGCTCCTGGAAAAAAATTTAGCGCTAATTGGAACCATAAAATCTACACCAGAAATCAAATATAATTTTTTACATAGCGGTCAATTTTTTGTGAAGTTAACCCCTTTAAAATTATATATAAGTTGTTGTTCAAGTTAAACAATGTAATTGAGTTTGTGATTAGAATAATAGAATTTTATTAGTGTAGATTATAATTTATTTCATTTTGGTGAAAATAATTTGTACTAATAATACTTTTCTTTATTTTGCAGAAGAAAATGAGGGAAATTGAATTTGAAGCGTACACAGCAAGCGACTACTGCCGTAAAAAATAAAAAACCGTGGTGATCGAAAATCATATTTTTTATCATATGCATGTCCACAAAATAAAAACAAAACAAAAAATGGCATACATGTGATATGTGTGTAAACATTGAACTTTTAAAAATGTATATAGAAGAAAAAGGCATAAAGTGTGATGATGGGGAAATAATTGGGATAAAGTGGGACTTGGAGGGACGGGTGATGGAAAAAGAAGAAAAGCAAGACGAAGACAAGGACATGATGGAGGAGAAGGAGGAAGAAGAAATGGATCAGGAAGAGGAAGGGGAGGGAGGGAAGGTAATTTCGGGGCTCTAATTTTTTTTGTAAATACTTGTAAATAGAAAAAAGAATGTAATTTTTTTTGTTTTCTGGGTGAAGGGTAAATTTTGAGTTTCCTTTGCTTTGAATTTTTAAACCTGCCTAACAAAGGTCATAAAATATCTAACTTTTTTTCTTTCCGGGTCATATTGAACTTATAGATACCTTTTATTAACAGTAACGTTTCGAAGCATAGAAAAAGATATTTTCAGAATAAGTATTGTTGTTAGAATTTTTAAAAAGAGGGAAAAAATCTTTATGCTTTTCAGTACGTTGCACTATTTAGTTAACAGTTTCAATTGAAAAGATTTTAATTATGTTATCGTGTCTATCATAACTAATTTGATTTCCCTCTAGTATCAATTTGTACTTGAGTTTTCAGGATAATTAGGTTGTTTTCCTTCTATTTTTAACCAATATACATAGTTGTAGGGTGAAACAAGCTTAATGAGATATTTGTTGGTGTCCATAAATAAGAATTAAAACAACAACATTTTCGTTTACTAATTAGATGTTGCTATTAAATGATAGTATACTGAAAGAAAAGTCTGAATTTTACTTTTTGATTAAATCCGTTTAAGATGAGTGAATGAATTTACATTGTTTCGTTTTATAAAAGCTCTTGAAAAAAGTATATGATGAGAGTGGGGAAAAAACGGGCGAATGTTGAGAAATTTTATGCAAACAAAATAGAGAATTTGAATACTTTTTCTTCTGTGAACACTAAAATGTAGTTGGTGGCAGGGAGCATACAATGAAATCAGTTTGTATTCCTTGAATAATTAACTAGGTATTTCTTTTGGGTTTTGAAGCTGTGGATTTGCGAGCCACGGTATTTTATATAAAATTTTGTGCAAAAACACGATAATGTCCAGCTATCGAAGGTAAATATAGATAAAAGGGTTCAGTGTAGAATGACATGTATGTTAATTGGCATGCCATTATCTACTTGGATTAAAGAAAAATGAAATGAAGTTCCCCTACACTTAGGCCATGATGATTTGTTGTATAAAAACTCTTAGAAACTTTATAAAAAGCGACCCTAAGAAACACAGATACAGAGTGTTTACCCAATACATAATTCAAAACTTGATACTTGTGATGAAAATGTTCAAATAATTGGAATATCCTATTATCGACCCCAAACACCAAAGGTGAGCGCTTTACCACTAAGCCACCGCAATCCCCAAAGAAGAAGAACTTCAGTTCAGTTTAGATACTTAATGTTGCCATCAGAATATTTTCTTTGTGCAGCATGGAATCGAACTCTGAATAAATGTAAAGATTAAATAGCAAATTGTCTCTTAGAAATAAAAATTACTTGCTTACTTACTATGGTATCTGTGTACACTTAATTATGAAATCTGTGAGTCCCACGATTATGTCGGTTACCCTAACGGATCACTTTAGAAAGGTTATGAAATTGGTGGAATGAGAATGTAAGAGGAATCGGGAGAAAACTCACGAACACGCTCTTTGTCCAGCACATTTTATAAGAAATAAATCCAAACTTAATATTTGTCATAAAAATGTTAAAATAATTGATGCAATCGGTAATCGAACCAGGGACCCTAAGCAGTGGAAATGAACGCTTTACCACTGAGCCTTATGGGCCCGCTATGACAAATGAAATAATTGATGCTAACGGTAATCGAACCAGGGACCCTAAGTAGTGGAAATGAATGCTTTACCATTGAGCCATTATGATCCTACAATGACAAATGAATACCTAATGAAGAAAAGTCTAACATTGAAACTTTGTCAGCATAGTAATCCTTATAATTTTATTTTATTGGATGCTCAGATAAAATTGTATTTCAAAAGTGTTAAAATTGAATGTGAATCATGGGACTGACCTGTTATGAAAGAATAAAAGTTTGGTCTCGATAAGAAAACAATAGTGAACTATGGCTAACGTACTTACAGATTTATCATCAAATCTTTGAAAAAACTTTGAACAAATCTTTTCTGTTTTGAACAGTACATAAGTAGACAGTCAAATAAGTAAGATTAATACACACTAAAAGATGGTTGTTTTCAAGAACTTGAACTGAAAATTGTTTCTACTGGCCTTCTTTTTAAAAACAAGTGGTTAAATGAAATGATAGGAAAGGTGGTAGATTAAGTTTAGTTGACCTCCCCTTTGAACAGCAATGGGTTATTTTATATATAATCTCACAAAGTTATTGTTCGTGAAGAAAAGTGTAAATAAGATAATGATCTCATACAGGACTATGGTCTGCCACCCCCGATAGCATGTACGCTATCCGCTTAGCAAAGAGGAGGAGGGAAGAGGGTCATGTGGAAGATTGAATCTAATTCAATACAATAGAGATGTATAACCTAACGCATCGACATAAAAACCTGTTTGAATAAGTAAATGATCTTTGAATATATGTCATATAGACATGAAAAAAGAATACAGATAAATAGGAAATAAATCAGGGATTACTTGTACAAATAAATTTTAGTTTCATGAAACTTCAGACATAAGAAGAAGTTTGTGAAACAGTTTATTCTCCTTTGCCATTGCAAAGTCGGTGTTAGTTTTTTTTTCTTTCCTAAGCTTTTAACATATAGCTTACCTAATGAAAATTCACAGGAATTTCTAGCACTGATCAAATACATGATGTAGGCTTCAGTTTTAACATATATTCACAACTTACTACATGGATTGTCTACAAGAATCCTTAACACTTGGCGAGTTTTCGATAGCATTTGAAGGCATGAAAATGACAACCAGATAAAGACCAATTTCTCAAAAATGAGATTTTCATATATTCGAAATCTATGGTCAGTGGACTATCAGTAAGTGTGAAAACAAGAGTTGCATGCTTACCCATTCCCTCACCAAAGGGCTTTTAAACTTACCCGTTTTTTTGTTGACAATGACAACCAGACAAAGACCGGATGTATCTGGTTTTCGTTCTCAGTTTCTGAATAAATATGTTCTGGCTTGGTTGAAAGGTTTGCCTTATACAAAAAGGTCGGTAGCACGCCTCCGATGGATATGAGAGGGAAATCTGACGGTTCCAGGCAGTGTTTCTTTCAGAAACAATGTTCCGGGGGGCACATTTCGTATTCCAGGGAGGTCATTGCTGGTACTATTCTATTTATTATTATATTATAGACGTATTATTTTGGTCTTCTCCGGGGGGGCACTCTCAGAGCTTCGGGGAGGCAGTGCCTTCCTAAAATCATGTCTGGAAGAAACACTGGTTCCAGGGTTAGTAAAAAGCCAGGGAATGTTGCGCGTCAAGTAATAGAATACATCAAATCTTTTCCTACCAGGAAATCACACTATTCTCGAAGAGATTCTCAGAGAGAATATTTACAACCGGACCTTACTGTAAAAGAAATGCATGAACTTTACTTGGAGAAACATGAACCAGAGGTTTTCCATAATATTTCTCAAGGGATCAAATGTAAGACAGAAATTTCGTACGAATATTATAATAATGTTTTTGACACCACATACAATTTAGCATTTGGTAAACCTCGCAGTGATGTGTGTCCTACTTGCGACGAATTAAATGTCAAAATAGATAGAGCAATCGATGAGGATATAATGATCTTGCAGTGTGAAAGAGAGGTGCATTTGTTAAAAGCACAAAAAATCTATGATGACTTGAAAGAAAAAAGCAAGCAAGCCCAGGAAGATCCATCAGTCGATGTTTTATGCTTAGACTATCAGCAGAACTTCCCTCTCCCTGTTCTACCTGTTGGAGAAATATTCTACAATAGATAAATATGGATTTATAACCAGTGTATTTATTCTGCCAAGACAGGAACATAAAAAATGTACATGTATGATGAAACAGTCACAAAAAAGGGAGCAAATGAAAGTGTGTCTTTCCTACCATTACAACGAAAATTTCGTGGACCCTAGTGTAAAAACTCTATACATTTTTACAGACTGCTGTGGAGGACAAAACAAAAACGTAACTCTTGTCCAGTATTTGTCCTTACTTGCTACTACTAAGAAATTTGAAAATATTGTTCATCACAATCCAGAACGAGGAAACTCGTTTCTCCCATGTGACAGACAGTTTGCACAGACTGAAAAACTCAGACGCCAAAAAGAGTATATAACTACTGGAAGAATGGTATTCACTTGTTCAGAGAGCATCCAAAATGTTTTGCGTCATAAAAGTTCAGCAAAACATGGTCAAGGACTTTTATAATTTCTTGGCACCTTGGTTCGTTAGGAATAAGGAATGCGGACAAGGAGTTCAAAATCTCTACTTACAAGGTTTTCCAGTATGAAGACAAAAACATTTGCGTATCCCACGGACACTCTCCGGAAATAGAATATGATTGTTATATCGGAGTCAAGAAGATTGCAGACATTAGTGAAGTAAATCTGAGCAATGCACCTCGAGCTTACTACAACTCCCTTCCAATTAGCGCAAAGAAATTGCAAGATGTGCGCAAATAGTGTTCCAAATACTTCCAGACACTTATAAGGGATGGTATGTCAATTTTCACTGTGTAGAAATTGAAAATAACACGAGTGATATTGACACAGATATGAACAAGTAGCAGACATTTTTAGTGAATGTGAAAAACAGATATCTCCATTTGCATTTTTGTATTTCTGTAATAATGTTCTGTAATAATAAAAAATAAAAGTATTTTTATTATTAACTATAAGTATCTTGTACAGTTAAGAGTTACACTTAATTCCAACCATGTTGTAGCAATTACATTGGATATACGTAAGTATTCTTTGGTCTTTACCTTGTTATCACTCTCACTCATTTAATATTTTTATCTGGTTTTGTTTTCTACGTCTCTTGTAAAATTAGCATTTTGGTCTTTATCTGGTTGTCATTTTCATGCCTTCATTTGTTCCTACCAATTGTACGCGATAATTTATCTGTAAACATATTTAGCGAAAGTTCAATAACTATTGTCTCATGATAACAACTGTAATAAATTTTTCAAGTGTGGAGTATTCTGTAGATAAGATAGTACCACTCGTTGCTAAAAGTTGTCACAAAAGGAAGTAATCCACCATGTCTTAAATGTAAAATAACCAAAAGTATATTTAAAAGGATTTAAAAGCATTATTTATCGATCATGTCAAATTGCCACGATACGTTGGAATCCAACAGGCTAGTTAAAAACAAGCAAATACAAAGAAGCTATTGGGGTTAAGGTATCGTGATTTCTAATTATTGCTTTGAATGTCAGTATATAGAAATTCAAGCAAGCGCAGTAAACGGCATGGTTGACTTTGTCGGTTGTAAAAACTGATGCAAAGATGAAATATTCAAGTTAATTTGGATAAAAGAACCACTTCATAATCATAAAAGAATAGTATCTAAAACTAATAGGGGTGGAAACTATGAGTTTCAGGTCTACCTTAAACTTGTTCAAACCTGTTTTCATTGGTTAATTCAAACATGCCATTACATCCCACGGTGAAAAGTATAAATACCACGGTTAAGAAAGCTACATAAGAATATTCTTGTGCTGGTTGTAGTCGTTGAAAAGATTTCTTCTTCTTCTTCGTATGGTGGTGGTCATTGAAGATATTTCTGCCTAGTGTTTTTTTTTATTTTAGTTTGATCACTTCATTAGAAGTTCGGTGTTAATTATTTATTGGTTTGTATCCTTTTTTATTTCGCTTGGTACACAAGCTCAGACCAGCTACGCTGTGAACTATTAAACAATTCGTTTACTTTGTCGAACTGAAAAATGTCTAATGCTGAAAACGTATTGGTCTGTTTCTGCGATAATATTCACATAACCAATCAGTGCTTAATAAATGCTTTTCAAATGTGGGAATCTAAAAGAAGAAGTATGCTTCTTTGCAGTGGATGTGCACGTGGATTAAAAGACCCAATAAACCATGACTGTATTCTGTTACATAAAAATATATTGAAAACAAAAGTACTAAGTGTTATTACAGACATGGATATACAGGATGAAATTTGGTATACGTTTCAAAAAATGCACGACAATACTTTTAATAAATTAGAACAGTTTTTTCATATATATGATGATGCCATTCATAATGATACATTTGTTAATCAACTGATAGAAATATTCTTGCAGAAATATTTTAAGAAATTCTTAATTTGGAATAAAAACCAAAGTGATAGTGATAGTGTTTGTGATTGAAAAAAAATATGAAGAAATAATAGACGTATGGATGAAAATATTACTCTTCTGTAGGTATATTACATGAACAAACTGTAAAAAAGGTACAATTTACCATGATTTTTTTTCTGTGAACGTTACAACTAAATCTTACTCAAGTAAATATCTAAGAAAAAATAGTTACTGTGTAGTACAGTGCAGTGCAGTGCTATCATACTAAACATTTCTTCAAATATTTATGTGAATGAGTTGAAAATGTAGCAAAACAAAAATAATTAACACAATACAAATTTTTAAAAAATCGTGTAAAAACCAATATAAGCTAATGAAAGATGTTTCATATTGCTGAATAAATGAAGACTTTATACAAGCTTCATATTGCTGAATAAATGAAGACTTTATACTACTAATAATAATAATAAATCGGAGATGTTTTTTATTTTACTTTTTGCAAACAATAATCCCAAAAGCCTTCGGGTCCCAAAAGTTTATGGACACTAGTTACCAGTTGGTAGTGATTATCTTCGTACAAAAAATATATTTGCTTACGACCCTTTATTCCCGGATATATCACGTGAAATTCACGACTATTAAGTTTCTTTTCATATACAATGATCTGGTACTTGGGTGCAGGGTATTGTTGAAATTTTTTCACATCATCAATAGTACATCCATTTTGATGCTCAATAGTAACATTGGCATCATCACACAAATCCTTGGCTTGTTTTTAACAAGCGTTTTTGGGTTCTTTTTTCAATTTATACAGTTGCCATCCCCAGAATCACACTCTTTGGGAGGCAGTACACGTTCTTCTCCATAGGAAGTAATTTATTTTTAAGAAGTTATCCAGTGACTTATATGGGGCTATAGCCCCCTTTCAAAAATAAACAAATCACCATAAAATCTCCACAATCCTTAGTAGGGGCATATGAGACGAAGGCATTTTTTGTTAATTAATGTGAAATTTGCTTCGTTGTAGCAAAAAGGTATGCGTTTTTCACATCTGGAATATTATTTTTGTAATGTACCGCCTTAGGGGGGGCACAGGGGGTGAAGCAAAAGTTGTGGATCTTTATAAAAATTCCAAATTATATTTTGGAAAATCCATTGTATGTCAGATTGATCACAAATAATACAAAATTAATATTCCGATATTCCTTGTATGTGCCAAATACTTTTTGTCTCTTTTCCTTTTTTATACTAGGCAATATAAAAGGGGAAAGAATAATATTACTTTATGGGGCTGTTTGTCATTTAGTTAAGCAAAGCGACAGTAATCTGAATTGTCTGCTAAATACACTCAGAATCCTTAGAACAACACTATTTACAAAGAGAATCAAAAAATAGAGTTTACTTTTCAGCTTTCACGAAATCTTGACATGTATAACACGATACATACCAAAGGACAGAACAAGTCAATACGACAATTAATAATAATGAACATTTAGAACTATCATTATTATTCACACTTTATTTTAATATTTCTGTCAAGAGTGTTTTATACATATTTTTCTTCTTCTCAATCACAAGTCATTGTTGTGCTAAGGCATTGTGTACTATTTTATCAAATCACTCCTTAATATTGGTCTGCCTTGGGTCTGCCTATTTATTCGGCACAGCGCTGCTACTCGTGTAAGATAACTCGGTGTATAAAAATTCGTTGTACAGAACAATCATTGTACGGAAAAGGGGAAAGTTAGTTGTAAGGTGGATTCCATGTAATACTTATTGCATATCCGTTTATGATAACTTATAATACTTCATTTTGTGAAAAAGAAAACGCCATAAAATTCACCGAATAAAATGATATTACGTATTTCCAGGAAAATTATTACTATCATTATTATTACATTGGACCTGGTATCTCTTACATGTCTTTACTAGGGAAATTACTATAGTTTATTTTCGTCATACAATCAACCTAACAGTTTTTGTCAGAAATAAAACAATCACAACTATAAGTTCGGAGAATAGTTACAGAAACATAAATTATACACACAACTAAAAACACCTCTATATAGTACACCATACAACATACAGGATACATATGTAAGAAGCAAAAATATATTGATCAAAAAAGTATTAGTCGGATGCGCAATATAAACTGGGATGTTTTTTTCAGATAATAGTTGTAGAAATAGTATTGAAATAATAATAATAGGAACAAAGTCTAAAACAATACATAACATTAACAAGTTCAGTAAAATATTTACTACGTCCCAAAAACACCAACAATATACACTATGGATCACAGGCGTACCCGAGGGGTATGCCGGGTGTGGACAGGCACACCCTAATGGGCTGCATTATCAAAGAAAATTAAAGACAGATATTTCAATATGAGAAAAATAAGCTGTTTTTTTTTTCACGAGGAAATTATTGTAAGTATAGTTTACTAGAAATATTGTATTCAAAATATTTGTTCGAAAGACTTATGTTTCAAATGAAATGTCGATAGGTAGCGTGGGTGTTTTCGCCAAATCACACAGGCCAACATCGAAAAACTAATTTCTTCCTCATGTAAGAGTCATGAAATGATTAAATCTGTCTAAATATTGATTTCAAATTATTTTACTATCACATTTTATTCCATTCCTTATAGCAGACAGTAGAACTACGTTTGAACTTGAAAGTAATACGTTCCTTTATCTTCAAAGTTTCTAATGGATCCTACGGTCTACTAAACGAATATTTCTTTATACCTAGCATTCCCCACACCCAGTTTTCCGTACACCAAATTTTATTACACCAAGTTTTAATATACAGAATCTTCATGCTTTAGCGCTTCTACAAGATCAATTTTTGTTAATACACAACAATAATTACACAACTTATAAATCCACAACAATAATTATGTCGCATTTTAAACCAGTGGTTCCCAATATAAAGCTTCCGAGATCTTGGAAAGCTAGCAAAGAGGGGGGGATGAAGCTAATGACATAAATAAGTTACTTATGTAATTTTAAATACGTATTACAAATATTACACCAACGAGCCGTTAAGTACCGTATAAATAGAAAATAGGTATTGATTAAGAACTGTGGTTTCATTTGGAACAAACGAGATAGAAAAGTAAGTCCCTTTGACCCTTTCTGCAGCAAGGGTATATCAGACGCAGACTTACTGCTTAACGTGAGATCCGAAACAATGAACATACGCCGGGAATCGAACCCTAGTATCTCACGCCAAAGGTGCGTATGGTAACCGCTTAGCCACGAGGGAGCTCATGAAACATACTGAGAAGCTGCATTTGGAAAAAGATTCAACCTCCCAAAAATAGGAACTCTCTCTCAAACACACCATTTTACATTTCAACGCTTAGTGCCAAAGAACAAAATCGGTAACAGAATAGTAATAACCGAAGTTTTCCAGTAGATTCAGGATCCCAGTTAAGAAAATCATAACTACCCGTAACATACTACCAAAGCCGAGATTGTTTAAAATCCATTATTACTTCCGGTTTCAATATTGATCTCCATCGAGTACAAAAGGTATATCGAGAAGTTTTTTTCTTTTTTAAAAAAAACGATTACGCGTACAAAAAACAGGTATCATCTTAGCTTACTCTCTATTCAAACCCGACAAGTTGTTAAGCTAGATGGAGGGACACCTTCACTGACAACAGACACCTTCCTGAAATACATGGATCTATTACTCAAATGAAGCTCCACTTCTTAAAAATGTTATTTGTTTTAGCTATGAAAGAAGAAATCCAAAAATTTTGTTTATATTTAGAAAGACCTACAATAATCTACTTTTGAAAACAATATTTAGTACTATTTAAAGAAATCACAATGATGAAACATTGAGTGTAATTTCTAAAACTAGATTAACTTTCTTACTAACATTTATGTCGCCATTCGAGGCACGGACGAAGGCTTTAATTCGGCTGTTCCAGGCATAAACTTTATATTACATATGTATAGGGCAGGGGCGGATCCAGGGGGGGGGCGATCGGTGCAATCGCACCCCCCCCAAGAAGAGGAAACTTTCTTATTTTCTATATATAAATAAAACCCATCCCAAAGTTTGGAGCCCTTAAAAGTAGCAGTATGACAACCCATCGCCCCCCCCCAGAAGTCGATCCTGGATCCGCCCGTATAAGCTGGAGATACCCGAGCTACTGAATTCCTTTTCCAACGTATTAGCATTGCCATCCAGTGCTGGAATGTGTCATTGATCATAGGCACATTACCTCCTGGTAAATAACTGGACGGGATCTACAGGAAGAAGTACAGACATCATAAAAGGCTGACAACCAGTTTGACGATGTTCAGAATAATGTATTGAAACTAGTAACGGAAAATACCTCTAAAGATACAAATCAAACCTAGTGTTTCACAATTTTAGTTTAAAATTTGTTGAACCTTTATTATTGTAATTATTACTCATATCCTAAGGTCATTGGTAGAAAAATAACTGTTATAAGTTTAACTAAAATATTGTGGAAAAGCTTTCAGGCGAAAAAAAAAAATTGAAAATATCCATACAGTTACGTGTTCATGTATTGTTAATACATACATACATATATATATATATATACAGTGGCAGATCCAGGATATGATCAAGGGAGGGGCTAAACTACTTTTTGCCGTTTTATCCAGTGTAAAGCAGGATTCAATCTCATTTTATCCAGGGTATATCTGGGCTTCAAGAGGGGGGTATATCCCCTATAGCCCCCCCTTGGATCCGCCCTTATATATATATATATATATATATATATATATATATATATATATATATATATATATATATATATATATATAAGCGAAAATAATACTCCATGAAGTAGATGTGCAAATTCAAATTCATCAAATTTCGCTCACTCTCCTTTTAGCAAAACAATGCATTAGCCTTTAACTCAATCTGATTTACGTTACACTATTTTGAGTCCACTTACTTAGAAACAATGTATTCTGGCTTTTGGCATGTCCTAGGACTAATCTCTGTTTTACATAACCTAATAGGAAAAAGCAGTTTTCCTCCTGAACACGCTCAATTACAGAAGTGCAAAAAAGGTGAAATTTGGCGTTCTGTCTATTACCATCACCACCCGCAAACAGTGTATCTAAATATGTATAAATAATAAATTATAACTTTCATAATAACAGTATATATTTAATTACATTTACCTGTATTTGTGAAGTAAGTAACATATCTGTTATTATAATGGAAATTGTATTGAACAGTTGTATTGTTTATTTTTCTTCTTATGACAATCAGGGTAGTGACATAATGTAGGAATTTCAAGTGATGGTAGGGTTAGTAATTGAGGTGGTATTTACTGTATTAATACAATAATTTCATAATAGTATAAAATCGAAATCCAAGTACAATATGTATGAATAAAGTATCAGAGCGTTAAGATGATAACAGTAGAACCTAAAATGATAAAAAAAAAACCTTCTCTTTCTATTCTTATGAACATATTGTCTTTATATTAAAATAGAATAAGAAGAAAAGGAATTATATATACATATATATCAATATATATCTATATCAGTATATATATACAAATATAATAGTGAATCTACACCTCTCGCCCCGGGTTTCTGAACTCCCGCGACTGCCCTGGTTTCTATTGACTATTTTCCAGTGAAATCTTTTTCCTACGTCTTTTCTTCATACGTGCACCTGAACCGATAGAAATAAGGCGTCGGTAAATTATTTTTATTATTATTATTATTATTATTATTATTATTATTATTATTATTATTATTATTATTATTATTAATAATAATAATAATAATAATAATAATAATAATAATAATAATAATAATATTGTTAATGCTAAATTTACGGTGAAGCATCATGCATACTAGATTAATCAACATTTAAGTCTTGCTAGTTTATTAAGGCCGGAAGAAATGTTATGGTGGACTTCACAACACCAGATCTATTGAAGATTGATACGGAGTAGTAACTACAAGTGCCACGTAATTTAAACAGACCCATGTCTCAGCCTACAGTTTGCAGCAAAATTATAATTATGGGAGCTTAACCGTACTAGTGAATTTGGCGCCTACCTAAAATTCACTAAAATTTGTCGCCTTGTGCGGTTACAAGAAGAGTTATATATTCCTTCCGGGAAATCGCCACCCTTGCCCCCTTCTGGAAACGGTCTGTTTATAAAAACGAAAAATAATAAACATTTGGAATCAAATAAAATATTTTTGTAGCTAATTTCAGGGTGGTACTGTATATTGATATATACGGTGGTAATAATCTTATGAGTAAAACGCTTGTCTAAATCAGTGATTATAATAAATTAGGTACGTCATTAATAAGCTCGATCACCATATGGTATAATTGTTTTAAGACAGGATAAATGAAAACATACTAAATTTGGCTATATTTTAATGAAGAGAGAGGAGAAAACAAATATGGAACCATCTACTAACATCAGAAATTTCTGGTGAAGTACTGACCCCGAGGACCCTCCCTTTGCTACGTCCTGGTTTCAGATGAAATAATGAATAAAAATATTTTTGACATAAATATATCTGCGCAATATTTGCTAGGGACTATGACCTTACCACAGTTTGTTAGCTATATAAAAATGCTTAATAGGCTGTGCTTAGTTATAGCTTCCTGCATAAAATATGTATCATATTAGTGAAAAGATATAACTAAAGCAGTGTATCTGTAAAAAATAGTTCCTTCGTAAGACTAATGTAAGTATTGCTACCTGTCATTTTGTATCATCGGAAGATTTTTTACCAGCCACTCGCATTATTTTATGATTTCTTCAATTCTATGTAATATGATATGTACACTCATGTCCAAAATTATTGTCGCATGTCTATAAATATGTTGTTGTAGGAATATCATTTGAACAACGAATTCGACCGATATTTCTTATAATGTTTGTATGTGTATAATCGGCAAAGACATGTATGTAGCAAATTTCATGTCAAAAGAGCAGTAAATAAGAACAATAAAATGAAAGTAAAACTTTCTTGTCCATTTAGCAGCATTCTGTTTTACTCATTATAATTTTCGTATTAATAATTATTTTGCTATGAAATTTACCACAAATAAACATTTCCCGATTATACACATAGTATCAGTATTAAAAGTACCCTGCAAAATCATTTTCAAATATTTTTTTTTCCTTGAGCTTTCCTTAAAAGCTCATTAAAGCGAACTCTCGCCAGCATAGACATTCCTAGCATTTTGGAACCAACCGGAATGTTACGGGATGATGACAAAAGACCAGACGTAATTACTTTAATTCCCTGGAAAACAGGGCAAAGTCTAGTGTGGGATGTTACATGCGTAGACACTTTCGCACCCTCATACACAACATTAACCGGCGAGGAAGCAGGAAGTGCAGCCGAAGCAGCTAGTAAACGAAAGCATTTGAAATATTCCAAATTAAAAGATCATTTTTTCATTGCTTTCGCTACTGAAACCATGGGTGTTTTTAGTAAAGAAACAATTAAATTTTTGACGAATTTGGGGTCAGCTTTCATTAATAAATCAGGTGACCCAAGAAGCAAACATTTCTTGTGCCAACGGGTAAGCCTTGCCATTCAAAGAGGCAACGCAATAAGTGTTTTAAATTCACGCCCATTCACACACAAAATGGATGATTTTTTTTTATTTAAAACAAATCCTAAAATATTTTGAAAAAAAAAAATTACCGTATTGTAAGTTTGATTGAGAATTGTCAAGAATTATAAATGAGAAGCTCAGAATAGTACACGTGTACAAGATGTTCAACATGTACCGTTAAAAAATTTAACTTCTGCATTTCTATTGGCATATTAGATCATTTATTTGAAAAAGCTGTTACACAGAATCATGTACTTCTTATAAAATGTTAATTGTTTGTCAAGTCTGGTTAAATCAAAACAGTCTCAGGTTTTAGACTAAGTTTCTTTTTGAATTTATTCCAAAAAGTAAATTTTGATGTATTCTTATTTTTCTTGTACTTTAATATGTTCATTCCTATTTTATTCGAATTATTTGCTAAACAATTCTTTACTAATTTATTAATCAGTTTAATATTCTTTGTTGTATTTGATATTAAGTGTGAAAATTGTCAGATAATTTTTATGTATTTCTATAGTAATAGATATATTGTGACGATTTAATAAAAATTATCAAATTATATTCTACAAAAAGAAAGTTATAGATATGCGATAATCATTTTGGACATGAGTGTACATATCTATAAATAACCAAAACATGTATATAATGGCCTTAATAACGATGGCACTAGCATAATTCAAGAGTCCAATATCCAAGGAAAAATTGTACGAGACAAACAAAATCCAAGGGACCGAATCACGGATTACATATTGGTTGTATTAGTGCATATACCCTATATCAGCATTTTCCAACCTTGGGTCCGCAAGACTATTTCGGAAGGTCCACAAGCCAATCTGAGAAAGGCACATACACCATTTTAAGTTAAATGATCGAATTAATAATGACAAGTCACTTTGAGTAAGAAGTAATATTGGACCTGCAACAATTTACATGTACTCCAACGACTTTTTTTTTCTGACAGCCAAAAAACGTTTGATAATGGCATTTCCAAGATATATATCACTCTGACTCTCACCCATATATATACTAGTGTATACAGGGTTTTAATGAACTATACCGACAAACTGTAATAGGTTATTCCTTACATGCAAATAAGAGATGAAGTTCATATGGACCTATGATATGAACTATGTCTTTCCAAAATCGCAAAAAATAAATAAATAATTAAAAAATAAATAAATAAATAAAATAAAATAAAATAAAAATACCAAATTTCAACAAGTCCTATTTCGAATTCCAGCAAGTGTGGATGGTGGTCCTTACACAGAATCACAGAAAAACCACGATACTTTATATTTACAAATAATAATATCTATAAGTGTGCCGCAAGGATTCAAGTTACAACCGTAGTGTGCCGCAAGTTGGAAAAGGTTGGGAAACGCTGGTCTAGGCCCTAACCATCAGGCTACAGAGAAGCTCATTTGTGGAATTTATGAAATTTACAGAGGGAAGCTTACATATAGTTAACTGGCAAATTTACAATGGGTAAAATAACTTGATTGAATTTTACACTACTTAAAGCGGCATTAAGAATCCCTCTCTCTACAAACACTCAAACACACAAACACGCATACACTCAAAATTCTACAAATACCACACTGAATATATTGGTATAATTCAGCTCCAATTTAGACCTAAATAGGATGATTTAAAAAAACAGCCCCAAAGAAATAAATGAAATCTGTAAGTATTACGTCCCGCGATTATACCGGCTAGGCTAAAAAAGACGGTGATGTACAGAAATGAATGAAATGGTAGGAAAAAGGAGAATCTCGAGAAAACCCACGCATCCGGTGTTTGTCCACCACAAAGTTCACTTGACGCGAACTGGAATCAAATCTCCGAAATCAAATCAAATCTATTTCCGAAAATTTAGTGTCCTTTCCACGTACATATTTAAATAAGATATACATAGCCCACTTTTATATGCTGATAAAGTGAAAGTGGGGGCCCTGTAGATGAATATAAAATTCCTATTTTATTAGTTTGAACTTGGCACTGAACTTGGCCAATATTTTCTTGTTATTTTCTGAGAAATTAGTCTTTTGCCCATACATATATACATGGGCGGCGATTAGGGGGGGCAAAGGGGGGCAGTTGCCCCCGACTTTTTTGAAGTAACCCATTAATGTATATAGTTTCATTTAGAAATGTAAAGTTTTTGTATGCATTACTGGTTCATAGAAAACGTTGTGCCATATATTTGCCGTTCCGTGAGTAGGTATTGGTTGTCTTCCCGTGGAGTAAAGAAAACTACATAAATTGCGTTGAGTTTTCGTAACCATTTGGTTACACATTTTTTGA
Organism: Thermobia domestica; assembly: GCF_964235325.1. Taxonomy (NCBI): domain Eukaryota; kingdom Metazoa; phylum Arthropoda; class Insecta; order Zygentoma; family Lepismatidae; genus Thermobia; species Thermobia domestica. The sequence continues at coordinate 266,480,311 of NC_137460.1, read as the reverse complement.
TCTTGCATATTGCGTTTGAAGAGTATTATTTTCAGGAATTGTTTGTTGTGGTTATTTGTGTACATACTTTCCGCGATGGTAGGGCATCTATTGCCCTCTGGTGACAATTCTCATGAATTTTACGCTAGAAGTAGTCTGTGGATATGTTGTTTTGCAAGCAGTGCCGAAAGCAGACTGAAAAGGTAGTGAACCGTTAAGGGTTAATTGCCACAGAAAATAACCCCAAAATTAACCTATTGGAGCACAACAATTTCAGCATACTTTCACTTCTTACAAAGTCTCGATATATTAGTCAGCCGCTTTGAAACTAATTCAGAGAGCATTTCGCAAAAGAAAAAAGTCTTCATTTCTTTACAACGCTACTTTATTGCAGAAACCGTCATATAAGATATTTAGTAACAAATTGTATGCATTTTTTCTTCGTCATCCTCTAGAAAATATGATTGTTAGCCAGTGAGATCGCATGATAAATTTCAAAATGCATAATCGCATGGAATTATGAACTTTGCAAAAAATCGTAATTCTTGCAATTATTAACCTATTCTGCAATGTATATAGGAACCTATATACAAATGAAAGTGACTATGTTTGTAAGTTAAAGACTGATCTCGATCACATTTTCAACATGAATTAGTTTCGGGCCTGGGATGGTTTTCATCATTTAACTTCGAAGACGCGACTTGGGGCTATTTAAAAATGATCGTAAATAATCAATATTAGTGTCGAATCCATAGTTTTCCGGATCGCCGAGATGAACAGTGACAATTCCGTCGTCGTTTAAATCCCAATTCACCCCCGCAAATTGGGGCAGAGGGAGGAGGAGATATACAAAGAATATGACGAATATTAATGTCCATTCCATAGTTTTCGGGGTCGCTGAGGGCTATTTAAAAATGATCGTAAATAATCAATATTAGTGTCGAATCCATAGTTTTCCGGATCGCCGAGATGAACAGTGACAATTCCGTCGTCGTTTAAATCCCAATTCACCCCCGCAAATTGGGGCAGAGGGAGGAGGAGATATACAAAGAATATGACGAATATTAATGTCCATTCCATAGTTTTCGGGGTCGCTGAGATGCACAATGATACTTGCAATGCCCTTTAAATTCTAATTCATACGCCATTACTACTCTGGCGTGGGAGATCCGGGTTCGATTCCCGGCGGGAGCTCATGTGGTTCGGATTCCACGTTACTCAGTAGGTCCACGTCTCATATAGCCTCGCTGCTGAACGGGACGTAAAACTCAAAATCAATCAAACGCCATTACTACTCCTGAAGGCGGATGGTGACAGGTAAAATTCATTGTAAGTTACCGATGTTAGTTTCTAATTAATCGTTTTTCGGGTCCATAAGTTGATTGGTGATAATTTTGGTGCCCTTTTATGTCAAAATTGATACTATTCTCCCCATGCGAAGAACGGATATTCTGCTAGTTATTTACTAAATCAAACTTAGCATGCGCTAAAATCATGATTCTTCAGAATCTTTGTATATGGCAGCTGTTTTAAAGAAATATATATTTTTTCTGGCGGCGAAAGATTTAATGGAAATTAACGGAAATATCTACAGTCAGGGATGTTCGCACGAGGGGAACATGACCTCAATAGTGTCATTACAATTTTGGGGTGGGGGATTGTTTTAATTTAAAAAAATTAAAATTGCCTCTTTTCACGCAAAGACAAAAAGAAACGTAAAAGCCAGTTACCAAGTTAATTATTACATTATTGTACCCAAAAAGCGAAAATGGTTAGCCTATAGCAAATCTAAACATGCGATTTTCAGCGTGCATTGCATGCTATGCCTCACCAAGATATCAAACCGTATGATCTTCAACGGGATACAAAGGGTGGATTTCTTTTTCAAAAAATGCTTCTAGAGATAGAGAGGTCACCGAAATATAAAAATGGTATTTCGAATATCAAATTGCAAGAATACAATTGTTAGCAGGAAATCGAATTGATTCAAGTGATTTGGTGCAAAGTAATGAACTTGAGAAGTAATGAAGGTTATTCTTGACTGCTGCAAATACTTAAACGAGGAAATGCTACTAGCTTTTCGTAAGATAGACTGTATGACGGAAAATTAATGAACAGATTTCGACTCTTTGCAAACCATAACTCAGACGCTGTAGTGTATTGTGAAAAGGTCATTAGACTAGACGAAAATATAGGAAGATGGGATACAACCTTTTAAGCTACCGAAACATTTTTGACCTCATAGATGTTATGAGCAAGCTCGTTGTCTCGAACCATGCGAAATGGCGTGGGGTAGTTTCATGTGACAATCGCTGGACAATGGCGTCAGTGGGACATGAGGGCAACCGCCCCCATCCCCACTCTGGATTTAAGATTTTGGGCTTAGTAAGGAAGTTTTAGAAGTCTCTTGATAAGCAAAGTCCAACAAAACAAGCTTGAGGTCCTTAAACCGAATAAATACGGAGAACACACAGATAATTAAAACTGTAAAGTTGCTCAAGCCCAATTACCAAATGTTAAGCAGGCTCTTTTTAATCCTTGTGCAAAAAAGTAGGCTATACAGGAGAGAAATATAGGCTTATAGCTCCTTACGGCCAATGGAAATGGATTATAACTGATCAAAATCCGTATTTATTCGGTGTAAGGACTTCCAATTTTTTACGTTGGACTTTGCTCAGCCAAAGGTTTCTATGTTTCCAAAACCTGAAATTCGGGGTAAACGGCGGATGACCTCTAAACGAACACCCCTCTCTAGCGGCAATTATATAAAATTCTAGATTGCATCTTGCCATGTAGTTTTTCTTTCTTTCATCTCTGTTTCGTAGTTATGAAAATTTGACGTCAACCCTCATGTTCAACTTGAGTTTTCGTTCGATACATACATACATACGTTCGATTAAAGTTCTACGTCATGAAAAAAAGAAAAGTTTCCATTTTCCAAAAAAAAAAAAAAAAAAAAAAAAAAAAGAGTTATTCTCAAGCGCTTTATAGATTGACATACATTGCAATTTATAGTTGATTTTAATATTTTGACAACCATAACAACAACAGAGATGATTATAGTAAGAAGAGAGAAAAATATAACTGTAAATTATGCTCCTTGGATTAATAATCCTGAAACATACTTTGCATATGCGTGTCAATGTTTCGTAGACTCAGTCATACCGTGTTTGTCACCGAGTATATCTGTTGGCTTGAAAGCTTCGGGGACATGAGTGAAAGTTAGTAACTCTTTCCGTCACTGATATAAAAATATTATCATGGTGCCGAAAAAAATGATTACGTAACAAACTACCAATATTATATTGTAAGTTAGCCATGCCTTATTGTTAAATATTATTGTTTACTAATTCAGTTATGTATTAATATTTAAATTTAAACATGATGACAGAGGTAGAGCGTTCACCTCTGCTGCATGTGATCCTTGGTTAGATACCCGCCTAAGCCAAGTGAACTATGTGGTGGACAAATAATGTTAGGGTGCGTTTTCTGTGAATTGTCCCACTTCCTCCCAATTGTTTTATACCTCCATGTCCTACATTTCTCATACCCGTCTCCTTTAACGTAGTCAGCGTAATCGTGGGACACAGTAACCGGGTTTTACTTTAAGAAAAAGATGAAAAAAGAATGAAAAATCAAAGAAAGGCCAAATAATACAGGTCCATTATGGTCAAAAGTTGGAAACCTCCTTCTTTTTATTCCGCGCCTTTTTTTTACCAGCTTCACCAGCACAGCCCTTAATAGTTGACACGTGCCAGTTGACTGGGTTGCATGCAACATGCGGTCACTCAAACGGGAGACACGCCTCTTTGCTTATACAGTTTCAGAAACCCACAGGCTCGGTTCCTGTCTTCCACGAAACCAGAAAACAAAACTAAATAACACCAACAGACAACTGTCCCGCTGTGAAAACCCATACGTCATTTCTCGTATGTCGTTGCCATCTATCTTTCCAAATTGTCAGATGGTCAGTGACTATTTTTCTTTTTTGTGTCAGTTTTTTAGAATAATTTTTAGAACACATTTTTCATTGAATTTTGCGTAAATCAGGTATAGTAAACATATTTACCGCTCCACTGAACAATGATTGATTACTATAGCAATGGAATAATCAGCGCTATATTAATAGTAACTATTGACCATAGCAAAACAAGAGAAATGTATTTAATAGACGCCGTTTAAAATTTTGATGAAGGCTAGAAATAAGGTTTCCTTACCTATCCTGGTTTTATTTTAAAGTCACACCTTTTCTCGGTTATTGAAGTTCTTTCTCTCGATTCGATTATAAAAAAGAGGTCCTCATCCCGTTTCATTTTGTAAATTGAGACCAAATTTATAACCTGATTTTTTATTCCTTCAAACTACGCTATGCGTAAAGGTAGGAAGTCTTATAGAACAACTTTGCCCGTCCGTTCGTCTGTCGTTATGTTTCAGAGCAAAACAAGTAAGAGATATCGCCATGAGGTATTTCACAATCGATTAAGCGTCTCAGAAACAGGTTATAAATTCTCCATTAACTTTATGTTCAAACCAGAAGTGGTTAAAATTAACCACTTCCAGTTTGAATATTTATCATTATTGAACCATATTAATAATAGATAACGACAAACTTTTTTCTGTAATCGGTTATCGAAACCATAAGTGGTTTAATTTACTAGTATTTCTGCTGTCAATATTTATTTTCATGGAGCGAGAACTATAAAAAATATGTAGAAGTTTTTTTGCAATCTATTCAGCATACCAAGGATAGGTTCTATACCATCCCTAAACCTTCTATTCAGACCGACTTGGACGTTCATCCTCATAGCAGAAAAAAGTAAGGAACAGGTACACTGAGAAAAAAAGGGACGCGGGTGCGCTCCTTAAGTAATGTAATTGCATGTATAAAATTACAGCAGGTGGGAACACTATGACAAGTCTGGAGTTCGGCGTCGAACTAGACTCGCTGTGATTGGATAATTTTATTCACATGATTGATTTCGTGTTAAAAACTATTATTCTCGTAGGGTAGGGAGTCACAGATTTAGAAAGAACCAAAAGGGGACATTCGTAGGAAGGTAGTAACAACATTATATACCTAAGTTACCACCGTCGGAATGGGTATGGCGTTAATTCTAGATTCGAAATACAATCCCACAATACAAAATTTTCGCTGGACGGTGGTGTAGATCTTACTACTAATGAAACAACATTACTTAATGTGGTGACGCGCGTAACCTGGTAAAAACAGCATTTACATGCCGACTGGATTATGCATTTTTCTCCGTGTATCAATGTTTTTTTTTTTTTTTTTTTTTTTGTACAGACTCTGGCACAGGCTCTTTATTTGATTTTATTCCTCGATTACAAACAGTAGGTGTAAATGTAGCCTACTATTTAGAAGTTTTGAGTATTGTATTAGGTTGATTTGAAAGTCTTTAGTAGTTTAATCCTGTTTAACGAAACTTAGTCTTAATTTCATGTATAAGTTATCATAATCCTTCAGCTTAACGAGAGGTTAATGAAGGGAATAACATAACACTTAAACCATAACGCTTAAAATTCATCGTTATTTTGGTCCACGACCAGCACTTTTTAATTTTATATCTGAAAGGTCAGATTAACCCTTATTGTAAGAGAGCAGTGTTTGAGCGATTAACAATAGAAAAAGGTATAGTCGGATAAGGGTCTTAAAACTACTCTTACACCGATTGCTGTGATATTTATGCAAAAGGTACCCATATCCAAAAGTAACTTTGTCCAGAAAATCAAGTTCAAATTCTGTCGAATTTTGAAGCTCTTGAAAATTCGAAAATAAAAAAAATCATATCTAGGAATCGCTTGGTTTACGACATTGAAACAAAACATGAATATATTTTGCTCAAAGGACTTTATAGGAATCACGAAACAATGTATTTCGCCCTTTAAATTATTAGGGAAAAACGTGTCGAAATTATTCGAATTCAAATTAATTTTATTATTTGTTAGAGTTCGATTTTCCACCATAGAAGCAGCCCGAATCCACCTCTAATATATTTTGAGCATGGTTTGATACCATCAGTGCAACTTGGTGTAAAATGTGGGAACCCATAGTAGGAACGCTGAACTGTCGCCTGCAAGATAGGCAATCCACATTACACAATATACGTTTTGACCTGCACAAATACTGTCAGAGGCGCTAATGAAAAGATAACAGTCGAGGGACTTAGTTAATCTTCTAATTAACACAAATGACGCTTATATAAACAAGTTTACTTAGTTCAAGTAATTATACATACCCTCGTATCAAATAATATACGGATGGATTATGCGGTACATATGGTAGGTTAATTTTTTTTTAACTAACTCAAAGCTTAGCGCTGAGTTTTGAAACTATTAACAATAGTCCCACCTGCAAATCAATTAAAAGTATGGATTGATCATTCAGGTGAAGAACCCAACCGCCAATTAAAATTTTGGTGGTCTAACAGTGCGTGAGCTCCTAGGTTTCGGCGATACTGATTCATACGTAATACTACTTCGAAAGAAGAAATTGTTGATTTCATAAATTCGTTTTTGAAAATGCTAATTTATTTTGTATTGGTAATTTATTTGTAAATATTAAAAATGCAAAATTCGATAACACTAAAACGAGTTTGAGAACTTATCCGTATTAAATTAAGTCTATTTCCCGTTAAATTGCAAATGTAAGAGAGGGCTCATGACATGTATAATATTTGTGATATTTTACCCATTGAGACACAGAGAGAAAAGAGGAGAATATAGTGTCAATAAAGAACAATTTTGAAAATGCACGAAATGAACGCTTAATATCAAATATATAACCATTAACAGAATTAACTCTGTAGCTCGTTTTCTCCATTAAATTTCCTTCCTTTATTTTAAGGATTACATCATCACTGAATTTCTCCACGGGAGATTATATTTCTTTTAGCAGCATCGAACTGGAGCTATGCCTTGTAATTGAAACATTTTAAAAATGATAAACGGCGAATGCGGTAATCAAACCCGGGCCGCCAGATTAGAAAACTACAACTCTTAACACTCATCTAAAGCGTTACTCCTTCCGGCTCACCTAAATAAAGAGCCTTTTCTTTGCATTCAAAACAGTAGCTTGTTAATAGTCAGATTGATTTGAAAAAGACCGGAATATGTAATTGACTCGGAGGGCATTATATCACTGTATTCACTAAGTTATCAACATTACATATTTTTTCGCAACAAAATACAAAACTCCTTTATTTTGAATCAAATACGGCGCGTATATTATACTCGTAAACAAACTAAATACAAATTAACTGCTGCATAGTAATCGTTGTTAAGTGGTCAAGGAGCTACACCAGTAATCTGAAGGTAGTCGAATAAAATCGGATCCACGAAAAACTAGTAATCTTTTTTTACTTTAGAAATTTTTGATGGCGATTGATCGGCGATGACGCTAGTTTTATTTTCTTCTAATATTGATGTTTCAATACTTGAACTATAAAATCTTCAGGAATTATAATAATAATAATAATAATAATAATAATAATAATAATAATAATAATAATAATAATAATAATAATAATAATAATAATAATAATAATAATAAAGTTATTATTATTATTATTATTATTATTATTATTATTATTATTATTATTATTATTATTATTATTATTATTATTATTATTATTATTATTATTATTATCTCATAGAAGATTAAAAGTTAGGAGCTTAGGTATTTCGCTCAGGGCATAACATTACAACTAGAAATGTAAAATTTGGCAAGAATATTTCGGCTTTGTTCAGTGTTGCTCACTATCTGAGGAATTTCTCAACTTATTTTTTGAAACAAAACAAACAAAATTGAGACGAGAGTTAACATTTTAGATTTGAGACGGAATAAGACAAAATCAAATTATCGTCTAGCTTTGAAGATGGAAATCGAGACGAGACGAAAAGTGTGGTTAACATTTCTCTTTTTATCTTCATTATAGATGTAGTGTATGTGTATTCTTTAAGTAACAATTGCTTTGTAGACTGAATCTTATAGGCTTTTTGTTACTTTGAATTTCGGAGCTCATTGAGTTCATTATGGTCTGTTTACTATGGTTAGAAAAACTGTTATGATTACTTCTTCATATACTCAAAGTTAGTTTATTAGATGCCTGACTGTTCAGCGATATTCAGTTATTTTTATTACAGTTAGCTTCCTCAAAACGTAAAGTAAAATACGTTATACATGAAACTTGAGTGGAACGATTTGGTTTAAAATTTGATGTTTTCAGAGGTGTATTATGGAGGTCCAGACAACCTCCCGAAATACCGACTTATTTGTAAATTTTGCCTAATTTTAGACCAACTTGAAAAAAATAATACCATTATTATTATTATTATTATTATTATTATTATTATTATTATTATTATTATTATTATTATTATTATTATTATTATTATTATTATGACTGAAATTTTACCTAAATATTACGTCCTATTGCAATGTAAATAAGCGTACTGAAGTTGATAGGAAATAAAAATAAAGGATAAGAGATAGTGCTAGAGGCAGGATAAGAGCGATTAGTGTCCGAAAGTAAAAGAAGAAGAGAGAAAGAAGGTGTCAGCTCCTGGACAACATTAATATCGAAACTCCGGATGCCTAACTCCATAGTGAAGACAGATATGGACATCACATAATATAAAAACGCATTTTAACATCTAATTACTTGGATATTGGTAATTAATAACAAAGCGAAACATTTTAGATTTAACATATGTATATCTGTATGAACAGTCAAAACCATATCGTTTCTTAACATGCTATATGATTTTTAGTAGTAAAATACAACATCCATAATAGACGAATATTCGTAAAATTATCAGTACTATAATTACTCGGGCATGTCCACGGAAAGAGGGACAAAAATTTATGAAAGAAATATAGTTATAATTTTTAGTCAAGTTGTTCTTTTGATAGAAATATTGTTGTATATAGCTGGCATCATTAATCTTTTTCAGAGAATTACTATTTTCTTATTTTTTCGTAGGTTACCTTTGATCTACTAAGTTTTAATGTTGATTGTATTATACAAGCTTGTTTTATTATTACATAGGTCTTATTTTTTTCTGTCGGTATCCCAAGTAGAAGTTCATATTACTGATGAAACCTTTTCTGAAAGTAAAGTTCAATGTTCAACTTAATTAAACTGTGCTTATTTCAAGTTATTATAAATGCATGTTGCTTATACTTAATAATAAAAGACCGTTGACAAATGTGACGTGAGTTACCGTAACATGAGTTACCCGACTCTGTGCATATTCCACAAAAAAAGTAGTCATAAAATGTAAAAAGAAATTTAATATTTTTGTCATAATTAAACTGTGTGTGTTCCTATCTTACATAGCAATTTCATGCACATAGCTATGCCAGGAGAAAAGAAAATGGACTGAAAAATCACAGGTTCTGAATGTTGGGAAAACATTTGTAACGTGAATTACTATAGTATTTTCTTTCCTCCTAGGTTTGCTGTATCATATAAAATTACGATATTTGGTAATTATCTGTATAAATATGACACTTTTCTTTTTTAAAAGAAAAAGCAGAGCTTTTAAGTTTATTTATGGTCAGTATTCTTCAAAATATACGTCATTACGTAACGTGAGTTACCATGTACATACCCACTCCATGATTTTGACAAATGAGTAGGCTTATAAAAATACTTACCAGAAACTTAAATAATTTATAAATTTGTAAATGAAAAGGGAGAGTAATAATTTTCCTATATCATGCGTTAAACATATAACAGTCAAATGTAAATCATCAAAGCCACATTATGCTTCTTTGAATATGAAACATTTTTTAATGTAAAATGAGAAAAAAATAAGAAACAGGCTTTATTGCATTCATACTATTTCACACATTCATTTAATCGAATATCATTAATTATTTTTATCAAGAGTACACTCCTAATTGAAAAGCACTTGATGGGATTTTTTCGGGCGATCAGTATTATCTTTCTTTTCACAACGCCCTCACCGCCCTCGGTCTACATTACAGCTGGGGAAGAAATTACACTACTGTTGGTAATTTCTTTGCAACGGGTTTTGTTCCAAGGCAAGGCGATGATCCCCTTCCCGTTGTTACCCCTGCTGGAATATTTTCAACCGAGTTACTACTACAACTACGTTCACCAAATATTAAAATCACATATAACCTGGTTCGGTAAAATTTATAATGAATTCTTTATTCGAGTAGGCAATATTCTTTTCTATGGTAGAACAATGTTCAGTAGTACTGTATTCCATTTTTGTTGAGATGTATATCATCTCTTCGGCCATCAGCATAAAATCTGTAAGAGAAAATTGTATACATAATAATTTACGTAATTACCATTACCGCTCTTATTGGTTTTTTATTAGTCTGGTGATAGATAGGTGATAATTAAACAATAGGTTTGTGCGAGTACCCTTTGTTCTTTACTTATGAAAGATAACACGATAATTAACTACTAACTACAAAGTTATCGTATACTTTTAATAACTAAGTTTGATGTTGATAACCATTATGTTTATATTATGTAATTCTAGTACATACATTTGATTGTTTTATATTAGAAACTACATAGGTTCGTGAAAGTAATATTACTAATCTGATATATATGCATCACGTAATTACACAGCCCAAATCGAAAATAAATAACCATCATTTAAATGAAATGAAATGTTTGAGTTTTACGCCCCACGATTATGCCGGTTAGGCTAAAGTAGACGGTGATGAGTAATGACTGAAATGGTGGAATGAAGAAAGTAGGAGGAAACAGGAGAACCCCGAGAAAAACCACGCACACGGTGTTTGTCCACCACAAAATTCACTTGGCGGGGGCAGGGATCGAACCCAGAACCCCATGCACCACATGTGAACGCTCTACAACTGAGCCACCGCGGTCCCGCCATCATTTAAGTATTGCTTACCACACATATAGGTTGTGTAAAACTACCGAAGAAGATTGAAAGTGCTTGTTAAATGCAAACAAAAAGAATACAATTTAAACCATAACGATTCATCAAAATTACAGCACCTTTCTCTAATTTATGCGCAATGATAGAAACAATTATGGAATGAAAACTCTCAGCCATTTAAGATTTTTCTGTTCTAGCTTCAAAGACTCTTGTTAGACCTTTATGAAGAGTACGTGGGACCACAAGGAAAGGATATTAATTTTAAATAAAAAAATTGGGAAAAATTGTTGCAGTTATCTATAAGTTATGCAACAAGTCGAATTGATAACCTCCTACTTTTTGCAAGTCTGTTAAAAAATAGTGGATATCGTCAACCTAAACCCTATATGGATTTTAAAATGGCAACATGAAATGGACAATTGTATAATAGCAATGAAGATAGTGCTTACCAAAGTGACACTTTCTGAACACCATAACGTAGTGTGGTTTTTGTAAAACTTTAAGAGAGTACTTAAATTTATCTTGTATGGTAGGCAATAGTAGTAACCAATATAAAGAAAAATTAATTTCTTTTTACTTTTGCAAAAATAGTCCGCCAGGAGACAATAATGTATATGTAAACAAATAATAAATAGTACCAAATACAAGCAGCAAACGTTTTTATGATTCTATTGTTCTTTCTGTACATATTGGTTAGACACAGTGATGATATATAATTACAGTACCAAAGCAATTTATATATTTTTGATGTAACTACCTCTCAAAAAAATGTTTCCCAGGAACACCGTGAAGTAAGTAACCTTCCCATGTGAATAAGACATCACACACATTATATGAAAGGTAATTAATGACGTAAGTTAGAAAGTACAGTATATTAATGAGAAACTACTATAATAACTCATAACATTAAACGATTTTTAAAAAATTTTTCTCTTATAGTAGCATATTTGTTGCATCTTAAAATAGACAAAGAGGCATCTATCTCGGACCCAAAGCTGTAGACACTTGCTCGATTTTCATATTTCAATTATCCATTGCCTTTTCAAAATACAATAGATTTTCCATGGAGTATTCAAAATGAATAAATGAAATAGAAGCAAATTCATAATAACTCTTTTGTTACATTTTATTTAGATATATCTTCCTTTAGAACAGTAACAGATTATGCATTACGAGTTTCCATTTAAAAATATGTTTCTCTATAATTTATGCTAATAATTGTAGTACATTATGTTTGCAAAGTTTAGACGATACGAAGAACGCAGACTAAAAGTATTTCAAAACAAAATTCTGAAAAGAAACACATTACGCAACAGGAACAGAAATGGGAATGGCGGAAACTTCATAACGAGGAAGTACATAATTTACATTGTTTACCAAACGTTGTTAGGGTTATCAAGTATAGGAGGCTCAGGTGGTCAAATCATATTGCCTGGATGAAAGAAAGTAGGAACGCTTTCAAAGTATTAACTGGAAGACGAATTGGAAAACGACCATTAGGAAGACATAGGGGTAGATAGGAGGACATCTGAAGATGACTATCGCAAAAATAAGAAACAGGATCCATTTGGCTAAGGACAAGTCAATGGAGAGCTTTTGTGAATGCTGCATTGAAACACCGGGTTCCATAGGACATAAAGCTATTTAGTTAGACGAATTGTGTTTTAGTCTATTGTAATGCTGATAAAACCTCCTAGTTGGAAGTTCGTTACTTCTGATTTGGAGGTTATTTCCTTTTGGTAAAAAACAATTGTAGTTACAAATAGTGAGTTCATATTTGTATTTGTATTTCATTTTTATAGAAGTTGAGAAGACATTGGATGACACTTTTATTTTTTAACTACTATAATGCACAATGTTATGTTTTGGAAATGACACATACTTATATCCATTTCATGGCATATCACCTATTTTACCTGCCCGTCTTCCAAATAGATTTTAAGGAAATCCATAGAGAAAAAAGCTGTGGAAGGGATAACGTGACTGCATCGTCTTCGTCTTCGCGAGAACGAGGCTCAAATCCAGTGACTGGCATTTCGGAGTGCGCAGTGTTGACATGTAGCTCAACGGTAGGTGTGGCATTTCATGAAAATTGTTCTCTTAATAATCAAATAGGTTGGAAAACTTAAGTTAATTTCTTGTTGCACATTACATATGGGTGTCATTTGAAGGAGACAAGAGGGCAAGTGCCTTTCAACAATTATGATATATATACGAGATACAATCGAAAATTTTGTACATGTTAATCAAGCTCTATGTTATTTGTTAGTTGTTTGAAACTTTTTCGAACATAGGGGTCTACTTCTTCTAGTCTGCGCAGGTTAGAGAATCTTGCGCCATTACAAATTATAGTGAAGTATTCATCGGAATTGTAACAAGTTCTTAACGTTCTTCAGGGTGTTCAAATGATAATATATATTTTATGTAAAAGTTCACGTGATGCTGTTGTTAATCATGTTCCAAGAGAACAGAAAGCGCTCGTTTGAGGTCTTCAACAATTTAATGAAAGTTACCTATAGTATATAGAGTGAGCTAACCATTATATAGAGTGTTCAGTAGGAATTGCCCAGCCAAATACATAACTGTAAATATTCAGGATATTTAGAAGAAAATGTAAGATGTTCACTATTCATTCCATATTTTCATTCTCTAATGATCATTTCCACTTGTTATTTTAGTTAATTTTTCGTTAGAAAATACTTAAGAGTTAGCTGATTACGGAAAACACTTTTTTTTTCACTCATAGCTTGATTCTAACTAGTCCAAATTTGCGAATGAATTTCCATATGTTACTCTGCGCCGAAAATAATGACATCATATGTATGGCAAGGTAGATTACCGCGGTGTAACATACCTATTGTGATACGATTGCACAAACGTAAAGAACATCGAAAAAGAAGCGACCCTTATTTTTATATCGGCCAACATGCGCATGGAAAGGGTCAAATAGGAACATTAAAATGGGGTAAAAATGAGATTATGTGGAATATACGGAGAACGAGAAGAGACATGGGAAAAGATTAAATGAACGACATAGTCGACACAAGGTAGAACACACCCATGCGAATCAAGCATTACATCCGGAAATGGACCAATCACGTGTACAACATTGTCGTAATGTGTTACGGAAATGACCGAAGAGGGTGGCAAGGTGCAGGAAGAAAGAAGAAACGAAAACATGAAATATGTGTTTTGCTTTGGGTGCATACGTCGCCCGTATGGGAAATGGACGAAGATTCATATCAACGCACGAAGATGGGAGAACACGCAGAAAGGATGCAAAAGTCCTTTGTATAGGCAGCCCGCGAGGCAGTGCTGTACATTGGATTGCGTATATGTCGTAATAAAAAAAATGAGTACCACAATTGAATGTAATAACAGTGGTCCACGTATGTAAGATAAACAGGAACAATAATATCAGTACCACGCATGATTACCAGCATTACATCACCGCTAAATTGCACATACAATATAACAGTGATGGCTACATTTTTCTTTATGTGTTACTACTGCATACACAGATTTTCATTTCCAACATACATCTCATCGTTGTTCCCATTACGCGATGTTTGAAACCCACTGCGCAAGACTGTCTTGCTGGCTGTCTATATGAACGGCGTGTGCATCCTTCCTGCGTGTCCCCCCATTTTCGTGCATTGAAATTAATCTGCGTCTGTTTCGCATACGGGAGTCGTATGCACCCAAAGAAAAACAGATATTTTATGTTCGCGTTTCTTCTTTCTTCCTGAACCTTGCCATCTTCTTTGGTCATTTCCATAACATATTTCATTACAAAACAAGTTTTAGTTCTGAGAACCATATAGTTGATTTTTTTTTTAAGTTTTTAAACATTGCGAATTTTCGAAAAAGTTTTATTTTCAACATCAAATATCTGAAGAAGGATTAAAGTGAAAAATCCGAAATTTGCACAAAATAAACGATAGTTGTGCAGTAATACGTGGGTAAAATTACATTACTGAGACTTAAGTAGTTTCTCAGTTATAAGTTGTTGCAATTACGTGAAAGTTGCCATTTTAACAGCAGAAGAGATGTTCAGGTTTTGTGTTAATAGTGCCTGTGGCATACAATTTATCAACGTTTCATCAGCGGAAGTGCGGTCAAACTGCAAGAAATTCGAGATTTGATACTTGTAAAATAATTATCAGTAACAGATCATATCATAGATTTGTACCTCTAACACAAACAAAAATCAGATGTTATGAATACTCACAACCAGCTGAATTTACTGATTGCAGTACTTAAGTACTTCCAGAACATAGCATGTGGTGATTTGCACCTAATGGTACCGTAGCCTGTATTTACGGATGATGGATTCGGAGAATTGATGGATTCGGAGAATTGAAGACATCAGTCAGGAAAATAACGATCTTTTTATACACTTTTTCCAACCAACGAATGACAAGGTGTGGGTGCCTATTACTAAGGTTCTCCGGAAACTCTCACCCACAGAGTTCACAATTCTTACAGGTCGTATTCTCAATATCAGTGCCAAAATATGTACACAAATTAGTAAACTGTTTACCTCATTGATGTCTTAACAGCAGCGCTATAGGCAAAAAATAAAGGACAGACGCGGTCGTTTTTTATTATTTGTTTACTTTTGTACAAGATATGATTCATAAAGTGTGCACACATTGCCCATTTAACATTACTGTCGTGATATTTTGACTTTCGATACATAGTTTACATCCAAGTATTATGACGTGTCCTGATATTAAGTCACAGAGAAGAAAAAAATCAGAAACTACACAAGTCTCAGTGATACAATTTTACTCGCTTGTTACTGCCAAACTATAGTCTACTTTATGAAAATTTGAGATTTTTCACTTGCTTCCTTCCTGAGATATTTGATAGTGAAAATACAACATTTTTGAAAATTAGGAATGTTTAAAAGTTCCTGAGAAGTCAACTATATGGTTTTGATATCTGAAACTTGTTTGGGACGTTGTCTATTATCGAAAATTTACATTCCAAAATGGCAATTTTTAGGTTTCCAATCTCAATGTTCAGAGTTCTTTATTCTACGTTCTAAAGTACGTCTCAATGTCCACAAAACACAGAATGTTGGCCATGTCATTATATTTCATATGGTTTTGGTTTGAACACATTATCTTTAAAACGTAAAAAAATACAGAGTTTAATGGAATCCTGTGAAAAGTTCAAAATACAAAGGTACCTATACAAAGTGGACGTTACGACAAAACCTACGCTGTTAAAAAATAAATGACTAATCGTTTTAAACTTTCTGAACATGGAAAGAAATTAGATAAAAAAATTAATCAGAAACTAAATTTTGTCAGCAACCATCATGAAATTGTTGCCTATAATACAAAAGAGTAACATTTTCATCCATATGTCTATTATTTCTTCATATTTTTCAATCACAAACACTATCACTATCACTTTGGTTTTTATTCCAAATAAAGAATTTTTTAAAATCTTTCTGCAAAAATATTTCTATCAATTGATTAACAATTGTATCATTATGAATGGCATCATCATATATATGTAAAAACTGTTCTAATTTATTAAAAGTATTGTGGTGCATTTTTTGAAACGTATACCAAATTTCATCCTGTATATCCATGTCCGTAATAACGCTTAGTACTTTGTTTTCAATATATTTTTATGTAACAGAATACAGTCATGGTTTATTGCGTCTTTTAATCCACGTGTACATCCACTGCAAAGAAGCATACTTCTTCTTTTAGATTCCCACATTTGAAACGCATTTAATAAACACTGAATGGTTATGTGAATATTATCGCAGAAACAGACCAATACGTTTTCAGCATTAGACATTTTTCAGTTCGACAAAGTAAACGGGGCTGACATACAACCCAATAAAAAAAATAAGAAGCGATCCGTAAAATAAAAAAAACACTAGGCACAAATATCTTCAATGACCGCCATACGAAGCACAAGAAATCTTTTTATCGACTACAACCAGCACAAGAATTTTCTTATGTAGCTTTCCCAACCGTGGTATTTATACTTTTCACCGTGTGATGTAATGGCATGTTTGAATTAACCAATGAAAACAGGTTTGAACAAGTTTAAGGTAGACCTGAAACTCATAGTTTCCACCCCCTATTAGTTTTAAATACTATTCTTTTATGATTATGAAGTGATTCTTATATCCAAATTAACTTGAATATTTCATCTTTGCATCAGTTTTTACAACCAACAAAGTCACCCAGGCCGTTTACTGCGCTTGCTTGAATTTCTATATACTGACATTGAAAGCAATAATTAGAAATCACAATACCTGAACCCCAATAGCTCCTTTGCATTTGCTTGTTTTTAATTAGACTGTTGGATTGCAACGTATCGTGGCAATTTGACTTGATCGATAAATAATGCTTTTAAATCCTTTTAAAATATACTTTTGACTATTTTACATTTAAGACATGGTGGATTATTTCCTTTTGTGACAACTTTTAGCAACGAGTGGGACTATCTTATCTACAGAATACTCCACACTTGAAAAATTTATTACAGTTGTTATCATGAGACAATAGTTATTGCACTTTCGCTAAATATGTTTACAAATAAATTAACGCGTGCAATAGGGAGGAACAAATGCTATCGAAAACTCGCCAAGTGTTAAGGATTCTTGTAGACAATCCATGTAGTAAGTTGTGAATATAGGCCTATGTTAAAACTGAAGCCTACATCATGTATTTGATCAGTGCTAGAAATTCCTGTGAATTTTCATTAGGTAGGCTATATGCTAAAAGCTTAGGAAAGAAAAAACTATCACCAACTTTGCAATGGCAAAGGAGAATATATATAAATAAACTGTTTCACAAACTTCTTCTTATGTCTGAAGTTTCATGAAACTAAAATTTATTTGTACAAGTGATCACTGATTTATTTCCTATTTATCTGTATTCCTTTTTTTATGTCTATATCACATATATTCAAAGATCATTTACTTATTCAAACAGGTTTTTATGTCGATGCATTAGGTTATACATCTCTATTGTATTGAATTCGATTCAATCTCCCACATGACCTTCCTCCTCCTCCTCTTTGCTAAGCGGATAGCGTACATGCTATCGGGGGTGGCAGACCATAGTCCTGTAGGAAATCATTTTATTTACACTTTTCTTCACGAACAATAACTTTGTGAGATTATATGAAATACCCCATCGCTGTTCAAAGGGAGGTCAACTAAACTTAATCTACCACCTTTCCTATCATTTGCATCAATTATTTCAACATTTTATGACAAACATTAAGTTTGGATTTATTTCTTATAAATTGTGCTGGACAAACAGCGTGTTCGTGAGTTTTCTCCCGATTCCTCTTACATTCTCATTCCACCAATTTCATAACCTTTCTAAAGTGATCCGTTAGCGTAACCGACATAATCGTGGGACTCACAGATTTCATAGTTAAGCGTACACAGATACCATAGTAAGTAAGTAAGTAAGTAAGTAATTTTTATTTCTAAGAGACAATTTGCTATTTAATCTTTACATTTATTCAGAGTTTGATTTCTTGCTACACAAAGTAAATATTATGATGGCAACATTAAGTATCTAAACTGAACTGAACTAAACTGAACTGAAGTTCTTCTTCTTTGGGGATTGCGGTGGCTTAGTGGTAAAGCGCTCACCTTTGGTGCTTTGGGTCGATCCTAGGATACTCCAATTATTTGAACATTTTATGACAAGTATCAAGTTTTGAATTATGTAATGGGTAAACACTGTGTATCTGTGTTTCTCAGGGTCGTTTTTTATAAAGTTTCTAAGAGTTTTTATACAACAAATCATCGCAGCCTAAGTGTACGGGACTCCATTTCATTTTTCTTTAATCCAAATAGATAATGGCATGCCAATTAACATACATGTCATACTTTGTCATTCTACACTGAAACCCTTTATTTATATTTACCTTAGATAGTTGGACATTATCGTGTTTTAGCACAAATTTCATATAAAATGCCGTGGCTCGCAAATCCACAGCTTCAAAACCCAAAAGAAATACCTAGTTAATTATTCAAGGAATAAAAACAGATTTCATTGTATGTTCCCTGCCACCAACTACATTTTAGTATTCACAGAAGAAGAAGTATTCAAATTCTCTATCTTGTTTGCATAAAATTTCTCAACATTCGCCCGTTTTTTCCCCACTCTCATCATATACTTTTTTCAAGAGCTTTTATAAAACGAAACAATGTAAATTCATTCACTCATCTTAAACGGATTTAATCAAAAAGTAAAATTCAGACTTTTCTTTCAGTATACTATCATTTAATAGCAACAACTAATTAGTAAACGAAAATGTTGTTGTTTTAATTCTTATTTATCAAATATGGACACCAGCAAATATCTCATTAAGCTTGTTTCACCCTACAACTATGTATATTGTTTAAAAATAAAAGGAAAACAAACTAATTATCCTGAAAACTCAAGTGCAATTTGATATTAAAGGGAAATCAAATTAGTTATGATAGACACGACAACATAATTAAAATCTTTTCAATTGAAACTGTTAACTAAATACTGCAGCGTACTGAAAAACAAAGATTTTTTCCTGCTTTAAAAAAAACTCTTCAATGGTAACTGTTAACTGAATAGTGCAGCGTACTGAAAATCATAAAGATTTTTTCCTGCTTTTTTTAAAAATTCTAACAACAGTTCTTATTCTGAAAATATCTTTTCTATGCTTCGAAACGTTACTGTTAATAAAAGGTATCTATATGTTTCGTTACATAATATTCAGCAATATAGGTTTAATATGACCCGTAAAAAAGTTAGACATTTTATGACCTTTGTTAGGCAGGTTTAAAAAATTTAAAGGAAAGAAAAGTCAAAATTTACCCTTCACCCAGAAAACAAAACAATTTATTTACATTCTTTTTTCTATTTACAAGTATTTTTCAATATTTTTTCATGCGCTCTTCAAGCGCTATATATTTTAAAACAGCGCCAAGTTGAATTTTGCGGTTTTCTTTATCGCAATATTTATCAAATATAATACATATATTTTCAATGTATTTTTTACTTAATTTATATGTTTTCGTTTTGTTATTCATGCTGGTTTTCTTCCTCCCTACACAAGATGCTGAATGTGGTTGGGATCTACTCTTTTCACTACTTCCCACAGACAATTCTGTTTTCTGTAGAGACTCCATTTTTCTTCTGTAAAATAAAGAAAAGTGTTATTAGTACAATTATAATTATTCTTTTTTTAAATATACCAAATCTAAGTGGATGCTAATTTTATTCTATCTGAATTGTTTGTACTTGTATCAAATGAGAAAAAAAATTTCTTCATATGTCTAAGCTAAACGCTCATAAAGTTAAACTTTATGTAGGTACACATCTCATATACCCATACTACTGAACGAAACAACAAACTCATCCGTTAGCATACGTCTCAAAGTTTTCAAGTTCATTTTCCAATAATTGTTAGTTAATAGGTTCATGTCTCATATACCAATGCTGCTGAACGTTTTGGTTAACTGAAATTAAGCTACTAATAATAAATCTTACAGAATGTTCGTATATTTTAATAAACGGTGCTAACGAACACGAATTCAATTTCCGGTTGTATCCTAAAAGTTCCACGTTAAGGCTGGCGCATTTTGGTAAAACTGAATCACAATTTAATTTCCAATGGTTCGACATGTTCTAACCCCTAATGCTTCTGCATTTGGTGCAAACAAAACCATGGTACCACGTAACGTATTCACTAAAGCTATCATTTTTACTGCAAACATATTTGACATCTCATCTATAAATTTCGCATGTCATAATTTTTTAATGTTATTGCCTTTCGTGCTAAGGCGTACAATTTTAATTCCCGGGCGGGTCTACCCGCATAAACAATGTCACCTTAACACCGGAGTGCGGATTTAATTCCCGCGTAGACCTAACACTGGCGTGCAGGTTCAAATCCCGGACAAGCCTACGCGCATAAACAAACTCATCTTAACACTGAAATGCGGATTTAATTTCCGCGTGAACCTAACACTAGTGTGCAGGTTCAAATCCCGGGCGAGCCTACGCGCATAAACAAACTCACCTTAACACTGAATTGCAAATTTAATTTCCGCGTGAACCTAACACTGGCGTGCAGGTTCAAATTCCGGGTGCGCTTGCGCGTATAAACAAACTCACCTTAACAGCGGCGTGCGGGTTCAAATCCCGGGGCGCTTACACGTATAAACAAACCAACCTTAAATGCTCTACACCAACAACGCTGCAAAGGGTCGGAAATTAATTTTCAATAATAAGCATTATATTTAATCTCGGGTTTTATTCAATGTTAGTCCAATCCAGTTAGCTATAAAATATTCCCCACATTCAAATGTATTCTGTAATATTTGAATATATCTTTCACGCCATTTCCCTCAAAATCTGAGGGAGTCAACAAATTAAGTTATTTTTTTACTGTATATAAATCAAATTTCCACCCGGACAAACTCAAACACAGTGATTAATTAAAAATAAAATATATAATTAAGTTCGCTTCATATGAGTAGTGTCCTTAGTTCAAACCTTGAATCGGTCATAAATGAACAAACGAAATGTATATAAGTTTTCTTATGCATCTCTATATCAATTTTAAACTTATAAATATTCTTTCAACAAGAAACAAAAATAAGATTGTGTATGTGTTTTCAATAACAATATTAAAACAGTAAAATTATATTTCTTTTATACTTATTTTTTTCTTTCTTTCTTTCATCGAATAACCCCGTACTAATCCTTATATAATTCTCTTCAATCAATCATTTGTTTTCATTATTTTAATACAAAATCAACTATAATAGGAATTGTGGTTCTACGACATCTGTCGGTGAAATTTTAAATTAACCTCAGTTTAGTTTAGCCCCGTGCGACGTGTTGACGTATTTCGTTATTGGTCCCGAATATATATCTATATTTTAAAGGTAAAGTATGATATATATTTCTTTTTATCCGTTAAATATTACTGATAGCATTAAATAAAAGGCATGAACCCTTCTCGCAGTTGTGTTCTGTTAATAAAACATAGTTTGTGAGGGCATAGTTGATTCTTCTATCAGTAAACCATTAAACGTTCATTATGTTACAAATCCCTAAGGGGGACCCACCAACACATAGGCCCCTTGAGTTGAACATAATTATCATCATGTTATTACCTATTCAGAAAAAAACGCAATTGTAGAAACTAACTAATGGAAAACACGCTCTCAGTTTGTAAAAACATGGTAGAGATAGCCGAACATAATTTCCTTTTGCTATAATATAATACTGTTAAAATCTATGGTGGTCTATCTGGGAGGCAAAAGCCCCCGTCAGTTATAGGAGCATGTTAGGAATACCCATACATAATTTCAATTCGCTTCATTGTAATACAGTACTGCTAAAATCTAGGCAATCTATCTGGCAGGCAAAATCCCCTCATTGAGGGACATGCTACAAATAGGAGTACATCATTTCATTTTGCTTCCTTGTAATACAATACTGCTAAAATCTATGGGCTCTATCTGGGAGGCAAAAGACACTTAGTTGGAGGGACATCATTTCCTTTTGCTTCGAGAATACACAACAAGTTTTCAAAATCAAAAGACAGTGTTCAATAACCAATGTATTTAGGGGGTCCGTAAAATTTTCATCCTTTCTCTCTCTTTCTTCACATTAAAGCTATTGTATGCGCTATGTGGCTACCACCCCCGCAAATAACTAACAATCAGTAATATTTACTATTAAAACACGAAAATTTAAATTATAATGTGGGGCAAAGTGCTCCCACCCCTCCCCAAACTGAAGCTTTTTCTTTCTTTCTTTCTACAAATACTAGTCTTAGTTCAAACATTTGCGTTGCTTAAAGATTATCAGCTATGGTACCAAAGCGTACTTCTATGACATCAAAAGTTACAAAATGAGCTTACTTAAGCAGTTCAAGTCCCATCTGTACAACGTACATATATATTAGGTATAAATAATTTTAAAGTGATCATGTTTCAGTACACAATCGGTGTAACAGTTAAAAATCGTAACAAATGAATCAAACATATTGTAATTAAGCACACTATAATTAAGCAAATAAAACTCTACAAGTAAATGGTCCGTCTTTAGCCCTTGGTAAATCATAATGGCAGTTCTTAAGGGAAAATACTCGTATATTCATTTTTACAACAAGCTTATTTTAGTACACTCACATATTATTCGAACATGATATACATGTGAGAGAATAATAATAATAATAATAATAATAATAATAATAATAATAATAATAATAACAATAACTTTAGTAATAGAAAATCGCAATTACATTTCAAGTGTTTGCAATCTATCACAAATCTTACCCCTCTTGTTATGATTACAAAATGGTCGTAGGTTTATTATGCAAATATAAATAGTCCCAAATTCAATTTCTCAAAAGCAACTCGTGTAGTTTAAAAATAATTATTCAAAAAACTTCCATTATAATTAAGTGAATAAGACATGTCAATTTAGCATTTAAAAAAGTTCTCACCTTAAAAAATCAAACTTCGTTCTGTTAGAATCAACGACGAAAAACTTCAATAAAAACACAAGAATAAAGTTTTTTCAATACGCACTATGGCAGCATGTAAAGAACAATAATAATAAACTTTTATTTCGATAGTATTCATAAGGATTTCAGTGTGTCCCTCCCCCAACCATCATCTTTTCATCAGGTTTTCAAAACCGTTTTCATTAATTATAAATAAAATCATCATGTTTAAAACTCGATAGCATCAAATTATTCATTGCTCCACCAGGAAATTTCTTATTTACAAGTTCATCAACCGCTGTAGAAATCTCAACAGTAAATGACCTTTCAAGGAAAAGCTACCATTTTTTCCTCATTCAGGACAGGGTATCGACATTGGTCCCCTGTAGCGATGTGCGGTTCTAAAATATATACGCACTTTCTCAACTAATTAAGGAAATGCTTACATGTAAAACTTTCACATTGCCAAAATCAGATATTGCCACAAAAATGCATTTACGTGTTTGTCCAAAACATCTTGTAAAAGGAAAGAAACATTTAATTTCTATCTGTCTTCATCACTGCAGATAAGTATCGCAGTGACAATCATAGTTAATGGAAAAATATTTCAGTATGTCGTCACTCAGATTTCTCACGGGCAAGGGGAAAGCGTCTAAGGATATTTCAGTACATATTGACAAGCGGAAATAAAATTAAAAAGTACATTGACACTCTATGTGTGTCACCAGTCAAAGTTCTAACGTAAGCAAAGGGAAAACGCGTATAGGTCACTTACCCGGAAGTAATGCCATTTACAAAAATAAAACTGTGTTCATTCTAAGATAGCCTTCTGTGAGAGACGGAAGAACAATTCAGTCACTCCGTATTTCAAACTTAGAAACATGGCTGTAAACACGGAGTTAGCTATAAGCAATAAACAAATCAATAAAACGATGAATATTAACAAAATAAATAAATAAACTATTCAAATCACACACACACTTCCTATCTCCCATATGTTTTTTTCTCTCCAAGTTACATGTGAGGGTTGCAATAATTCTTTCATACAGCGTTCACCTCCGGAGATTTGGGGTCCTGGGTTCATTCTCAGTACAATACAGCGTTCACCTCCAGAGCTTGAGGTCCTGGGTTCATTCTCAGTACGTATCACATAAACTTTTACACACTGTAAGTGTTCTGAGCTTCTAGTAAAATGGTTTCCTCAGAAAATAAGTTGCTACGACTAATTTATTAGGAGAATATATAAAATAAGAAGCGAAGCAATATAAAAACCGATTTATTAGGAGAATATCTTTTATTCTCTCACATATTGTTCGACAAATAAAATAATCACCATCTCCTTTAGCCTAACAGGCATAATGTGGGACTCAAATATTTCATTTTTCCAAATTATATATATATTTCTCAATGTGAGTTTCTATTAGTCAAACCCATTTGTATAATACAAGATTCCAACACCTTATTTTTAACAACGAGTTTGTAAAACAAACGAACAAATTATATATATATATATATATATATATATATATATATATATATATATATATATATATATATTAATGTAAGTTTCTATTAGTCAAACCCATCTGTATAATACGAGATTCGAACACAGGTCTTCATCTCATTGTGAGTTTTTGTATAATACATGTTTCAAACCGGAATCTTCATCTCATTGTGAGTTTCTATTACTCAAAAAACCATCTGTATAATACGAGATTCGAACGCGGGTCTTGATCTCAATGTCAATAATATAAATATATTCAATATTATTATTAATTTAATCTCTGCTACGGAAGTAAGTGATACTGAATAACGTTTCATCATATCTACCAATATTCTAATTAACTAACATATCAACAGATTTAATTAAATCGAACCAATTAAAATTCAAATTTAAATTTCCATTATTATTTTTAAAAATATCCAGAGTAGTAGAAAATGGATCGATCTGGGCCAACATAGAACAGACCTGGAACAGCATTAATCAACTCAAGAGCCCCTGGGAAATTGACCACCGTACACCGTGAGCCCACGGTCTTTTACGACCTCCATTTTAGGGGTGATTTTATTCCCTTTTATGAGCACTTTTTAGGGGTGTATTCGTTCTCTTTTACGAGCACATATTAGGGGGTGAACTCGTTCCCTTTTATGAGCATATTTTTCAACCCTTATTTTAACATAGCATAGAATACATGGAGACTATGAACACACACAGCAGAACAGACTCGTTCCCTTTTATGACCTCCATTTTAAGGGGTGAACTCGTTCCCTTTTATGAGCATATTTGTCAACCCTTATTTTAACATAGCAGAAATTAAACTGAGACTATGAACATACAGCAGAACAAGATTCATTCTCTTTTATGACCACTTTTTAAGGGGTGAACTCGTTCCCTTTTCCAACCCCTATTTTAACATAACAGAAATTACTCACGGTCTTTTACGACCTCCATTTTAGGGGTGAATTTATTCCCTTTTATGAGCACATTTTAGGGGGTGTACTCGTTCCTTTTATGAGCATATTTTCCAACCCCTATTAACACATAGCACATCAGACAGAGACTACAAGGGTGTATTCGTTCCACCCCTATTTGAACATAGCAGAGAATAGAAGTGTACTCGTTTCCAACCCCTATTTTAATGTAATATTATTTTCTTTTACGGGGGTAGCAACACCCCAACCTTCTTCCTTTCTCATCCAGGGCTTGGGACCGGCAATGGCGGAGTTTAAAAAAATAACATCATCATACTCTCATAAATGAATAAAGCATAATATCATTAGCATCAATAGTGGTAAGTGAGAATTTGTTTAAAAAATCCTGCATCGAATAACCAGATGCACGACATGCTAAATATAGAAAATAGTAATGTCCACAAAATTGAGATAAATCACCTTGAATACGTCTATTATTCCATGTATAATACACACAGTTTCGTTTTAAAAACCTTATATGATGTTGTATATAGGGAGGTATACCATAGCTATCGAAATACTCTCCCACACACATATTAGATATATAAACAGCAACCCAATGTTCACCAGGCTTCTCACTAGAATCAGTATTTATAATTGTAGCGGCTGGAAATATATGAATAAACAAAGGTAACTCATCAGCAGCATATACACCAATAAAATGATCTTTAGGCAAATTTTGTTGTAATGCTTCATAAAGCTCAATTGTATTTAACATTTTTAATTAATATATATTTTTCTCTGGTAATCAATTTCTAATTCTGAAGAGAATTCACCATAAATAATTGTTGTTATAGGAGATGGCAGTGCTTCTTTAAAATGAACCTCTAAACGTACACTTCCTTGCCGTTGTGGACTAGTATGAAATGCAGCACTTGCGCTTGAATCAGGAGTTAAATCAAACACCAGTAGAGTATAACCATTAGGATATTCAGCGAGTGAAATATTATTACCTTGATTAGAATAATAAATACCTGAACCTGTAAATAACGTAGAATATGCTTGTACATATAGATTATTATCAAAATTTGGTTGTAAAGGTATGAAGGGCATTGGAGTTCCATCAACATACAATGTAAACAATGACATACTAAAATGTTGAAAATTGAATGGATTTGTCTGATAAGTACCATTGAAAGCAGTATTAGTAACAAAACCAATAATAATACGTTTAGGCACTATGCCTGAAAACAGATCTGGAAGTGTACTATCCATAATTCCTTGTGGCAGAGTTTCTGTCTTCACCTGCACTTTTGTTATAGGATATTTTATTCTAAATTTAGGATTTTGTAATACTTTATTTTGTGCTATTTTAACTGCTGGTGATACATCAATCTTTTTCACAAGCAATGTTGCATCTGTAATTACAACTTTTCCATCAGCATCTGCGTCACCCATTAGAAAAAATGTAGGTTTAGCTGGAATTAGTTTAATACGCAATTGTACACCGTTCAGTAAAAATTTCTCCCGATTGAAAATATCAGCATGAATATAACCCAATAATTCAAATGACTGACTTAAAGCAGTGAGAAGAAAACGTTGTTTAAATCCTACATTAGCATCGGCCGCACTGTCCATATGCCCTGCAGTAACTTTAAACCACATTGATGTTTGAAGGTGCGTTGTTTTAGCTTCAGCATTATAATTTAGTAGTTTTTCAATATACGATCGATATGGATATGTATGTGAAGAGTAGGAAATAAGTTGATTATTTAAATATAATTGCACTTCACTGAACATTGCATTGAGAAAATCATTTACAGGGCCGATTTTCTTATCGGCAGAAGTTAAATTAGAACCATCTGATTTAGTAGTTTTACCTTTAACATATAACATTGTGTGCGGTAAGCCAATATAGTTATCCCCATGACCGGGGACTACAAATTCTATTGGTGCATTATCAGTTATCAAAGCCACAGGCTTATATGGAACTATAATATTACCTATAATACTGGTTTGAGTGGGTAAACCAGCAAATAAATCTAATTCTGATTTCATACACTCACACTGCATTTTTCTTACTATTAATATTCACACATGGTAAAATTTACAATATCATATTACGTCTACGAAAATGTAATTTTACACATACACTGCCATATTGGAAAGGAAGTGGATTACCTGTACTATCTCTTAAATCAATAATAATTTGATCAAATTGTTTACGTTGCACGGTGACATAATGAGGATTATCAAAAATATGTACATTATTAATACCATGCTCTGTAATATTTGTATTTATAATACGTAACAATGGAGCTACGGTGTCACCCACCATTTGTGGTTCTACAATATCACTGTAAATATACATAAGTGTAGGTAGCGCTTTTTGTAAATCAGGTGGATAACGAGCATGATGAACAACTGCAATATCTTCTTGTTGAATATGATCAAAACCTGGTATTCTGGTTAGTTCAGGAGATAGGCGTACTTGTATATGCTTCTCTTGATGTTTTATTACTCTATTAACCTCAATTCGTTTCACTGATGCTTTGACTTTTAATTGTAAATTTAATATATCACTTTTATGATTAATTTGAGATAGAATATCAACATGATAATAGTGGCCTGGTAAGATTTGAGTTATGTTCCAGTTTTTTGTATTCATGAGACGATAATAAATATTATTTGTATATTTGGAAACATTCTGAAATGAACTTGTATAATGTACTTCAACAACAGCTGTTTCCCACACTCCCTTCTCCAGTACAATAGGTTGATATAATTTAGTAGTATAACAAGCAAGAGTATTTTGAGGAAAATCACTTTGCTCCATAATCAATCAAAAATATCTTTGGATCTTTTTATCCGTTTCACACCACCACCACCACCACTAAAATGAACTTTCTTTCTTTTTCTTCTTCCAGATCCTTCCAACACTTGATTTAATTTATTTTGAGCTTTATTTTTTAAATTTGTTTTAGCTTCTTGCCATCGATCATGCAAAGACTCTTCAATAGGTCTATTATTATCTAGTACATCTCCTGCTACATTAATTCCTGTACGTATCAATTCTTTACCAACAGTTTTTGCACCTTGTTTTAATAAAGGAAATACAGTACGAAATAAACCTCCTAGAAAACTACCAATGCCATAACCTTCTTGATATGCTGTACCTCTATACACGTTATAATCATCTCCTGCTTGATGTATGTAATAATTAAGGTAGGGCTCATTCATCTTTCTTTCTTTCTTTCTTTCTATATAATTAAAAATATCAATAGATTACAATAGAATATTAGTATTATTGCTTATAAGTACACCATTTGCGTTTACGGGGTGGAGGACCATCTTCTTCGTCCTCTTCGTCTTCTGTTAGTTTTCTAATATAATCTATTCGTTGAGGATTACCAATGTACTCTAAGGGTATATTGGCTTTTGCTAATAATGTAGCAAAAGGTTTCAAGCCAGCAACTGAAATATTTTTCTTACGACATCTAACAAAATCGGATATCAAATCCTCTATACTTGCACCTGGAATTAATTTATTATTAATATTCACATTTCCATTATCGTCCCATTGAATATTTTGATTTTGTTTCAATATACGTAATAAAGGTCTTTCTTTACGTTTACAAATTTCAGGGAGAGTAGATATTATTTCATCATCATCATCCTCATCATCATCCTCTTCTTCTTCTTCCTCCATAGTAGTGGTAGTAGTAGCTGTTGCTGTTGTTGTAACTCCTGCCGGTTTTTGAATTATATTTAAATATTTTTGTAAGACTTCTATATATTTTGTCCATTTTTCTTCTGCATTTAAACTTTTATTATTTAAAATTTATCATTTCATCAACAAGATTAGATATCGTTTGATAATGATGTAGTTTTTCTGGTGCGATTAAAATAAGTTTTTGTGCGTTTTGCATAATTATTTAATTAAACTAGATAGTATACCTCTAATAATAGGTGCAAGCAATGCAGTAAGAAAACCACCTTTTTGTATAATTATTCGTTTTTTCTTTTGTTTTAATGACGGACCTTTTTTCACCAAATATCTCAGTTCCTTTTTATATTTTTTTAGCTTATTTATCTCTGTTTTATTTAATGGAACATTTCTCTGTAATACGTTATAGGAACATTCACAAATAGAGCGAATTAAATCAGGATCTGCATTTTGTAAAATTGCCTTACGTGCTTTCGGTTTTGACTTTGCTAAAAGTTTTAACAAATGTGCATTTTCCTTACTAATCATTTTTTTACGGCTATTAAAGCACAAATAGCTGTTAGAATATAAACCATATTACAATTATTTTTTTACAGGTACATAAACATAATTAAAAGAATCTGTTGGAAAGATATTTGTTCGAACTCGCTGCTCATCAGGAGTATTTTGTTTTAAATCAAAAAGTAAATAACCATGTGCAATTCGAGTTGCATCTTGATATGCTTCTTGAATAAATTTTGTATTACCTGGATACAATTGTCGTGCGAGATAATTAATTTGAGCTTGGTCTCTAGGATTTTTAAAACAAACAATATAATGACAATTTAACGAAATATCCCGCATTCCTTTTTGTTGATGGAAAATATTCTGTGTTATAAATATTACACTTATATTTCTATGATGGCTACCCTTAGTAAAAATATCTACAATCCGATGGTCACACTCACGCATTAAATCATCAATAATGACAATATGTGGACCCTCATGTGCTTGAAATTCATTATTTTGAGGTAAACCTTCTTTAAACGTACAGTTTGAAAGAGGATCATACAATGGTTGCCATTCACCATAACACCATACAATATTTTTAAATAACTTACTATAATGGTCAAGAAATGTTTTAACAAAATATGATTTTCCACAACCTGTAGTACCTGCTACCATACATGTAAAAGGAATTTTCCATTCCATCTCTATTACAGATATATTGAATTTATTTTAAATAATTGTGACGACATGCTATAAATTCTTGACTTTTCTTTTTTTACAATATAGTATGTTTTAAATCAATCCAAGAATTTTCACTTTTCGGCAGACCTAACCATTTCACATAGGCCTTATTATTTTTCTTTCACAACACTTTTTCAGTTAAGTATGTTTTTGGAAATTTCGTTAATTGTAATTCGTGTCCGTAAAATCTTCCTTCAATAGGTTTATTATTTGAGTCTACTAAGTGATATGTCGGAGGATTAGTGAAGAAAACTTTAGCAATTCGAAAAATTTCTGTACTCCAATTGCGTGTAAAACCTCTATCAAAACCAGGACGTTTAAGTTTACTAATTCTTACGTATTCACCTATCTTAAATTTACCTTTTCTTTTTATCATAGAAAACTTTTTGCAATAGATGTTTGTCAATAGATGTTTTTCATTTTCTTTTTTAATAGCGTCGATAGGTTTCATTTTAATAGTGGAATGAATAGTATTATTATATTTATGTAGTAATTCCGGCAGAATGCCAATCCATTTATAATTTCCCTGCAGTGTAAATTTTCTCCACATTAAATTACGTAATGATCTATTAAATCTTTCAATAATACTTGCTTTCACATCACTGTACGTGGAATAATGTTTAATGTTATTTTGGTTCATCGCCTTCTGAAACTCTGAATTATAAAATTCTCGACCCTTGTCAGTTTGTAAAAATTTAGGGCTTTTGTTTGCTTTTTTCAGTACTGTTATAAATGCTTGTGTAATTTCTTTCCCAGTTTTATTTTTCACAGGAATAGCCCAAGCATATTTAGAGAATGTATCTATGACAGTTAATAAATATTTGTAATTTCGATTAATTTTTGCTAGACCTTTCAATTTTCCACTATTCATTTCAACTAAATCAGCTTGCCATAAATCATGAATCCCTTTCGTTATAACGGGTATTCGAGGATAGTTTCGTCTTGCACTTTTATGTAATTCTGCAACTATTTGTTCTCGAACTGATTGTGACATCATTTCTATATATTTCTCCTAAAATATTATTTACATATTTCACATTGATTATCATTATGCTGTTTTCGATTGAAAAACTTTCTTTAAAGAAAAGAATTATTTTACATTTTACACTTATTACAATATTTCAATGGTAACTGATACTGTCCCCATGGCAATGTATGAATGTTACAATTAAGAATACATTGCTTGTCATCATACGGATCTAACGCTAATTTTGTCACCTGATTTGTTGTTAAATTATGGTATTTGCTTTTAATTTCAAAGTGTGTTTTATGAATCGTTTCGTTTTCAAATAGACATGATTTATAATCGTCAAGCGTAATTTGTTCTTTAACTACATTTTTCTTGATCCCTTTACATTTTTTCAATTCTTTATTTTCACCAGTTTTTATTGCATAATTTTTTGCTCGTAACCCAACATATTCAATCATAGGAACTCCAGCTAATTCTTCTTTCATTTTACCCAAAATGTGTTTATTTTTTATGCTATATAAATAATTATTTTCAGGATAATTTGAGGTATCAAAATAGTCATTCATAGTTTTCATATCGTTATAAATATTGTTAGTTTTAATATAGTAAATGAAAGAGTCAGTATCCATATACGCAATTCTAATATTATCTCTATATCGCGGCTTCATTATATTATAGTGGAAGTTATATAGTACTAATTTTGATAATTCTAATACTGTCGCTCCTACGTAAGTTGGTTTATTAAGAGTTACACATTTTTTTACCATATGAAACAATGCCAAATTATCAGCCAATTTTACCCAATTTTGAAACTGATCTTGCGCTACTAATTTTTTACACTTTTTTCATTGTTAACTAATTTTATATCAATTCGTTTTCGTACATTCTCCGTTGTCTTTCCGTATACAGAATTATTTAATAACTTATAGAAATCTTTTTCAAATTCAATTGTAGCGTTTGCACGGCGTTGAGTATTTTCTTGTATATAAGATGCAAGCCATTTAGATTGACGAAACCATAATATTTTATGTACTTTTACCAATATTAAACCTTGTTTTAGATAAAATTGTAATACTCTATAATGCAAGATATAATTCGATTTCGATTTAAGTGTCAATAGTAATTTTGAGTATTTACCATTCGGTGGAACTTCATTAGTGGGAGCACACGGAAAATCAGAATGGTATTCGTGTAAATAATTTGGATACTCTAAGTCCACTTCTAGAAAAAAAAACCATTCACTATCCGTGGGCCAATTCATAATTTTCTTTTTGTCTTGCCAATTGTCAATTTTATCCTCCCACCGAAAACCACCATATGGTAAATAGTCAATCATTGATAGTCCGTACAGATTGTTCATGTCAATATACAGTAAATAAGATTTTTCTTTTTCCGCATCAAAATCATGTACATAAGGATTATTAGCTTTGGCATATCTTAACACAGCTTGAGTAATACCTCCTCGAATCGATTTTTCTACAAACATATACATATTGATATCTGATAAAAGTTGAAGTTCAATTTTTGTTCTATATAACATGGCTTGCCATGCCAACCCAGGTGCAGTAAAACAATTAATCGGATCAATGCAAAAAGCATTTAAACATGTCTTTCTAAAATTCTCCAACACATCTGCTGTGAGAAGTACAACACATTTTAAATATAGATCGTGGTAGTCCCCTAAATTTTCACATTTAAACACACGCCAAGTCAGTTTTGCATATTGATAATCAGTCTCGGAAATTTGTGTTCCATTCAATTTGCTATTAAATGCCTCTATTTCAGGAAATTCAATTTCATTAAATGTATCTAAATTTGTTATGTAATCATAATAATAAATTCCCTTACGAAGAATTAAAGGGAACTTATCATCAGAAAAATATTGGTTTGTATAGACAAATTGCTCAGGTTTTAATTTCGACACCAAATTTTCGAGACTGTACGGCAGGAATATAAATAGGTCTACAAAACGTAACTCGATAGGTCTACCATTAAAATTAAAGTGCCTAGAGAATGTGATGTATTTCTCAGTGCTTTCAGCAATTACAGAAATATTGCCAGGGGTGCAACCTAATTCTTTCACAAATAAATGTGCATCATACCCAGACAAATTGTGGAAGAAGACAGGGATAAAATAACTTTGACGTTTAATTTGTAAATTACAATTGTTGCACACCGTGGCAATAAATTGACCAGTTGAATGGTTATGATGTTTAACTTTTCTATTGTTACTCGTATATTTACTATCGAAAACAGAGC
The DNA here is from genome assembly GCF_964235325.1 of Thermobia domestica. Taxonomy (NCBI): domain Eukaryota; kingdom Metazoa; phylum Arthropoda; class Insecta; order Zygentoma; family Lepismatidae; genus Thermobia; species Thermobia domestica. Next base: position 266,446,319 of record NC_137460.1, on the reverse strand, counting down.
ATTCAGTGGATAGGTTAAACTCCTGTAACTGAGAACTATTTAGTGGTATTAATGGTTTTTGTTGATCTAATATGTTTATGATTTTTCTTAATTCATTCTCCATAGCAGACATAAACTTCATCGATACATTTTCTCCCCGATAAATAACTAAATCTGATTTCATATAGTTGTTACTCCAACATAAAATATAACCAAAACTCCATGGTATATGTTGCTGAATTTGTATTGTATGAGATCCACTTTGTTTATTTATAGGTTTTAATAAACTTTCAAAATCTGCAACTATTATCACTTTATTCTGTAATAACAATTTCAAATTTCGAAATTTTAAAACTTCTCCTTGTTTCGGCATGTTAATTTTGGTTGGAGTGTGTTCTTTACAAAATTTGTCATGTTCATCTAATTTTGATTTGTTATAAAAAGATACTAAACATCGTCTACAAATAAATGTTTGATGACTACCTAACAGATGTCTAACTAAACCATTTAAATTTGTAATTAAACAATAATGAGAGTTTAAATATAATAAATCTATATGTTTAAATACACCTGTATTTTCGCTTATACGTAACGGAAAAATAGTTTCATTATCATACTTAATGCCATATATATTAATAGAAATTTGTTCCTTAGTAAATACGGAATTATACATATGTTCAAATTTGCTTATGTGTGCTATTTCGACTGGAAATTGTATATTCGTTTTTTTCAAATAATGGTAATAAAGTATTGATATATTGTATGTAATTATTCACACGATGTGGATTATCTTTTGCGGGATGCAGCGCAGCTAGAATACTATACATAAAACATCTATTATCGTTATTTTCAATATTTATAACACAATTCTTTTTGGATAAAATCCATTGAGGTAATTTTACATAAGTTTTCTCTTTATGACTTTTCAATAACGCATTGAGATTTTTTATAAGACAATAATGAGTGTTGCAGTTTTCTTCACAATACAGTAAATCAATACGTTTAAATACACCTGTATTTTCGCTTATACGTAACGGAAAAATAGTTTCATTATCATAATTAATGCCATATATTAATAGAAATTTGTTCCTTAGTAAATACGGAATTTTACATATGTTCAAATTTGCTTATGTATTCTATTTCGACTGAAAACTTTATTTTCGTTTTTTCAAATAATGGTAATAAAGTATTACTATATTGTATGTAATTATTCACACGATGTGGATTATCTTTTGCGGGATGCAACGCAGCTAGAATGCAGTACATAAAACTTCTATTATCGTTATTTTGAATATTTATAACACATTTTGTGGATAAAATCCATTGAGGTAATTTTACATAAGTTTTCTCTTTATGACTTTTCAATAACGCATTGAGATTTTTTATAAGACAATAATGAGTGTTGCAATTTTCTTCACAATACAGTAAATCTATATGTTAAAAACGCCTGTATTTTCGCTTATACGTAACGGAAAAATAGTTTCATTATCATAATTAATGCCATATATATTAATAGAAATTTGTTCCTTAGTAAATACGGAATTATACATATGTTCAAATTTGCTTATGTGTTCTATTTCGACTGGAAATTTTATATTTGCTTTTTCAAATAATGGTAATAAAGTATTACTATATTGTATGTAATTATTCACACGATTTGTATTTTCTTTTACTGGATATAAAGCAGCTAGAATGCAGTACATAAAACATCTATTATCATTATTTTGAATATTTAGAACACAATTCTTTTTGGATAAAATCCATTGAGGTAATTTTATAAAAGAAGAAGCTGATAGAGGATCATATTTACTGATTTTAATTTCTAACTGATGGTTTGGTACAGAACATAAAGACCACCCTGATTTCTTAATTACTCTATTTTCTTGTTCAACTAAAATTTTATTAAATAGTTTTTCAATTATAGAATTCACATCTGTATTCGGCAAAATAATTTCGTTACCACTATTTACAAAGAATCTACATGTTTCTAAATCTACTGGTTTTATAAAAGTTGTAGCCAAAGAAAAATTTACTTTAAACGATGTTTTAGTTTGTTCTTGTTGTAATATATCTAAACAGTCTTTTCTTGTATTATTTAAAAAACATCCACTATCCTCATTTAAAACAGTATCACATTTTAAAATGATTTTTTTCAAATTATTATTAAATAGAGTATCAGTTGGTGAATTGATAGTATTTGATTTAACCTTTTTTGTTGCCATTTTTTAATAACTCAGTGTTACTATAATAATTCTGAAGTGAGTTTTTATAATATAATATTATTATTATAAAATGTCTTACCTACAAAAGAAAGCAAAACCACACTAATAATAAACCACACTAATAATATAAACGCACACACACAAAAATATCTGAACTTTACGCTTCAAACACCAAACAGGAAGTGATTACAAAAAAACATGTCGGTCAGTCTTTTATACCTGTCTGATCGCATTGCGTAATATTGCGCAATAGGTATGACTCATGATCGGGGATTTCCCTCTTTTTTTCTTACCTTTGTAATTGATTGCATTACGTTCAGAGATTCCTATCGTTGAATGACCGTATTGTCTGTTAAAGAGAAAACTAACTCAATGTTTTTAAAATCCGGATGAATGACGTAATGAGAACTATCCACATATGGCGGAAGTTATTATGTAACTGATAACAAAACACGGAAGTTTCGCATTCCCCTGCAATCTTTAAATATAGGTTAGAACAAGTTCACTCCTTAAAAGAATCTTTGCTATAGGGTTCGAATGTATTATCTGCTATGTCACAATACGGGGTTGAAAAACGAGTACCCCCCCGTAGTCTTATGTTTGTTATGTGTTGTTAAAAAATGAGCCATAGTCTTTTACTAGTTCTGCTATGTTACATAAAAACGAATACACCCTTGCTGTATGTTCATCATCCCTATTCTCTGCTATGTTCGTTATGTTTCGTAGTCTCTGTCTGATGCGCTATGTTCAAATAGGGGTTGAAAAACGAATACACCCTTGTAGTCTCTGTCTGATGCGCTATGTTGAAATAGGGGTTGAAAAATATGCTCATAAAAGGGAACGAGTTCACCCCTTAAAATGGAGGTCATAAAAGGGAACGAGTCTGTTCTGCTGTGTGTGTTCATAGTCTCCATGTATTCTATGCTATGTTAAAATAAGGGTTGAAAAATATGCTCATAAAAGGGAACGAGTTCACCCCCTAAAATGTGCTCGTAAAAGAGAACAAATACACCCCCTAAAAAGTGCTCATAAAAGGGAATAAAGTCACCCCTAAAATGGAGGTCGCAAAAGACCGTGGGCTCACGGTGTACGGTGGTCAATTTCCCAGGGGCTTGTGAGTTGATTAATGCTGTTCCAGGTCAGTTCTATGTTGGCCCAGATCGATCCATTTTCTACTAGTATACAGTATACTTCGTGTACAAACACGTATACAGACTCGAAAAAGAGGACACGACCTTTCCAACGATACACACACGTAATCACAGCTGAAAAAAACACAGGAACTTTCCAAACAGTTCCAACCACATAATGGTCAGGTCAACAACCCCTAATGACCTAACAGACCATCTAGCGACACATCCATTAAAGGACAATGTAATAACATAATTATTACGTAAAGTACCATTAGCATTCTTCCTTTCGGGTGTAAAAGTAGCTCCATTTCTACTGTCGTTTTCCCCTCAACTATTGGAAAAAGGATTTGAAACGTCAATGATTTTCTAATTTTTTTAAAGTACAGGGGTCACACTCCCAATGGAAAATGAGATTTAAATAATAATTAATGACTTAAAAATTATATATAAAAATACTGTAATAAAAGGTATGTGGTGGCGGAGAGGTTCAAACCCAGCCTATACGCAAAAAAGAAAAAGAAAAAAGTTACTAGTAAAGGGCCATTCCATCGTCACGGGCAGGACATTTGCACTACATTTTTGATATTTTAAAGTTGTATATTTCTAAACGTACAACATAAATTCTGCTAATTGTATGATATATGAGCAGTACAGACTTAGACATGTATTTAGCTGATGTTTCCAGTATTTTTTTCTGTTTAGAGTAGAAAATATTAATCCCTAAACGTCTGTTACGGGCGGGGACAAAAAAAGTGACTTTTGACACACCAAGTGAATGTTACAAAACTCTGTGAATTGTTAGCTAAAATGTTTTTTTTTAAACGGAAATGCATAAATGATGAAATTTTTAAAACAAAGTTCACATAAGAGAAATTTGCAAATAATTATATTAATAAATAAACTAAACTTTACAGTATCACGAGCAGGACACATGGTTGTCACGGGCAGGACACCGTGTGAATGAACACATAAAACCTCAATAAGAATGATTTCAAAAATGAAATAAAATTGAAAATAAGTTAATTTCTGCTGTTCTGTTACAGCATTGTACACAAACAATTATCTTTACTTTACTTGAGGCTAGCTTTTATCACATAAAAATAATAATATGTCTTACACTTATTTCTCATCACCTACTCTTTAGAAAATGGTTTTATTTGCCCATTTACTCCCACCTTGTAGAGAAATTCGTACAAAACACTGTCTAACAGTATATAAAATAGGTTTTGGTATTCAGTGCCCGTGCCGTGGGAAATCAGCGCCCGGGACGAGAGTACACGACACGTCGCGATGGCGCCCCTGTAAATATGAGTAAGGTCGACAGACCAGCCGCAAAGCGTCACCATGGCTGTAGCGACGCGTAAGAAAATTTTCAAAAATAAACCCTGCTTTTTCTTGATTTTGAGCAATTTTTAATACTTTTTTCCTTCCATTTTACATTTATCTTTTATTTTTTCCTCCTGAATTATGCGCCCCTTACTTTGACGCCCGGGGCCGTCACCCCACTCGCCCCTTCTCTCCACGGCACGGCACTGCTGGTATCACAGGTATTATTTCATCGAAATGCACGTAAGACACATCTTCAACAATCTCGAAAATGTTACAACAATCGCTTACGGTCTTCATACGAATTTCCTTGACTACTTCGTCCTCTTCCACTGGGCTTTATGAGATAGTTGTATGTCTATGATTTATTTTTCTGTCCACTACAGAAAATTTCCAGTTCCTTGTGTTATATCTTCAACAGCTGGTCTAACACAAGCCTTGTTAACATGCACACCTAAGTCGTCCCTCAGGATAGCTTCATGGCTTTCGGAATCATCATTTTCAGAATCTGAATAAAAGTATGTTAGAAATTTAAAGATTGTCGTTGTCAAATTGCAGGGAAAAAACTGTTTTGATTGGAGACATTCAATTGACAAGAGCATTTTCCCGTCTTTTACTCAAAGCGTCTTTTTTTTAATTTCTGCTGACGATAGTAGTAAAACATATATTTTGTAACGAAGAGCTTATAGCTGCTACGAAATCAGTAGCACATTCTACATATTACTTTCTTTTGTTTCACAACGTTCCATACTGGCCTTTTTGTACGTACTCCAATCCCATCCACATCTCCCTTGAAATGAAAAGAAAGGTGACGCTAATGATAATATTTATATGACACTTATTTTAAGTTAAAATATCATACTGACAGTAATAGAGAATTCTCTATTTAAGTAAATAATGTTCATCCTTAGAAAACTATTTTAGTACACATGGAATAATTTTCTACCATGAATAACCAATGTACACAAAATATCCCACCAGTGGTATGCCCACTGTCACGGGCAGGACAAGTTTTCAAATTGAAATAAATCGAAATATATTATTAGCATTAGTCCAAAATTTGATAAATGTGAAGTACACATGCAAATTTTTACTTCTACTAAGTACGAATTACATCCTCAAATTTAGTAATTCAGTACAACAACTGTTGGTAGTTTTCTGTCACGGGCAGGACACTCAAGTTGACGTTTATATCTTTAATGATATTATTAACAATTTTTACTGTGTAAACACTATTTTAACTGCAGCTTGTAGCAAAAAGAAGCATCTTGAATAACTCGAAGTTACCTCAGCCAAACATGCACAATATACCGTAAAATGTTGCCGATAACAAGAGTAAAAAATTTCCTCGCAGTTGACATGTTACAAATTCACAACTTAGACTGAAAATTTTACGTGAATTCTGAGAAAAAATAAGTTTTTCTTTGTGAAAAAGTAAATTTCGTTCTATTTACTTCATATATACTTAAATGTATTGGTTTTCACAGTTTTCGAAAATTTGGCTTCAGGCTCACTTTCGCGTGGAATGGCCCTAAACAAGAAAAAGGTGGACAACAACCAAGTTAGTTTGTCAATATATGGAAAACAGAGACGTGTGTCCACACAGCCAAGCCAAAAAGGTTAACAAAAGAAGGTGATAGCAACCTTGTGTTACAGGTTAATATTGCTAGGTTACAGTGTAATAACTCACAGGGGTACTGTAACGCCCCTTCCACCTAGCATATACAGAAAGCTCCCAGTCCAACAACTATTATTATTCAAAGATATAATAATAATAATAATAATAATAATAATAATAATAATAATAATAATCGTCAGACCGAATGCAAACCGATTAACGCCTAGTGGATGGGACTTTGAACCAGAAGATTTAGTTCTCCATCGTACATCTAGTCAGTGTGAAAGAGAATTATCATTCCAATATTTCCACACAAAATTAAATTCAAAATAATTAGGAAACAAATTATTATATATTAAATAAATGACGACAACAACAATTCAATTTTCAATAACAATTTTATTAACAATATTGGGTTGTATATTTGCACTATTGCGTTAGAATAGTGTAAATATACTATTGAAAAAAAATACAATCAAAAAAATTATATAAAAAATACTATCAAAAAACCTGAGTGAATCTATAACCAAAAATTTCTTTAATAAGCTTTAATGCTAAATTTTAATAATATTCAAAATAATTCTTAAATGAATCTTCTAATATGCAAGAAAAAAACAAATGCAATACGTTAAGTTCCTCTAAAAATCAATGATTCTCAATTATTCTATAAACGTTACTTTTTACCTGAATTCATAAAGATAATCAAACTAACAATTTACAAGCGCGCATCTTAATTTCTCTTTAAGAATTCTAATAATATTTTATTACTGAAATATTCAATTTCAAGCAAACAAGTCTATACAATATGACTATATGATGTATTAAACAATCCATCTATTATATGAACTCTCAGTCTCAAAATATTATAAAAGTGGAATGAAAATGTTGAATCTCAATTCTTAATTTAAACATATATTATTCAACATTTCACACAATTCTTAATCAATACCCTTTTAATATCTTTCATTACTCTTTTCTATAAAGTGGAATGAGAATGTTAGAGGAAAAGATATTTGCATTCTAGTTTTCTAACGGCAAAATACTCGGAACTTCTCATATAAAATGAATCTTAACCAAGTACTGTAAAAGAAACCAAATTAAACTGGAAATATCGGAATTCTTAAGGATTTTTAATAATTGATCACTTTTGTCGCCCGTACTACTTAACTCCGAAAAGATGGAAAATTCCATAAAATTCTAGAAATTTTCGTAAGGGTGAAAAAATGATGGAATTGCCTTAGCAATACAACCTGAAGTGGATTTCAAAGCGTACAACCTCACAAAACACAGAATAAGACAAGTCACAGTCACTACTTGTAATAATTCAAAAATTACACTGACCTTGACTTGTTTATAGTATGGATTACCTTATATGTGTAATGCTCGCTCTCTTTCGGTAGTCAGGCTTCCGTCTGAGCTTTCTGATATTCGATTGAAATCAGATTGGTGATAGAGACGTCTGTTTTCGAAAGTAAAGTAATTCCTTGCAATAATCCTTCTATGCCTTAATATCCGAACGAAAAAATAAAGCAAGAAAGAATTATTTCAGGTGTTTAAGCTAACTACACCAGCTAGTGCCCAATAGGAATTACTAATAAGGTGATATAAGCGGGCTTTCACTCGGCACAATAGGCCCCACAAGCACTGCCCTTTAAACTTCACTATTCCTCTGTACAGAAGTAACAAAAAAAGCAAGAATAAGCTTATAAAGCAAATAACACTCTGTGCTACTATTTCACAAGCATATAATTCACTATGAAAGAAAACTTTCACTCTACTATTCACTTTCATTACTTAGCGACCACAAAACGAGGAAACAAAAAGAGCCCGTTTGACTTGCCACTAAGTTTGCTTGCGAGAATAGAATAGACGAGGAATAAAACATTCCTTTTTTTACTGATCACTTCGTTATTTAACTGACTTCACACCAATGTGATTTCATCGACTGTCGACGATAATACTCTCATCACACAAAACAGGAATAAAAACGGTGAACAAATTCTCAAAAGAGAAATCCTGCCGAAACGAAACAAAACTCCATTGACTGCACAATCCTCTTGTTAAACCAATACTCCGTTTTGAAACTATTCCAGCTATACAAAACGAACAGAGTAAACATCCAGCTATACCACTACGAAACAGAAGAGTAACCTTCCGGCTAAGTAAATACGACAGAGGAACCTTCCGGCTAAGTAATTACGAACACAAGTAAAGTAGGCACGGGACCCACTTTAGCTTGTAGATTCGGTTTTTTTAAGACCACGCCCACTATTCGCGACTGCAATCTTTCCTCTAACAATCTTACCAACTCTCCTTACACTTTTAACAGTTTCAATATTTTTTTTCCTTCCTTCCAACATTTTTTACTTTTTCTTTTTTTAAAAAAGGAAGACATAATAAGTCGAAACCAATGAATCTAAAACAACCCATACTGACTCTTACAATGGCAATTGATTAACTCAATCTAATATACATGGTTTTTATTTTTCTTTGGATTAAATTCTCCTTGTGTCGTGTCCATACTCGTCGGCCTCATTCCTCAGTCGGCCTCATTCCGAAGACGACACGACACATTCACCAGGCCTTTACAAAAAAAATTCTGCTCCAGAATTTTTGACAATAATTGTATCTATAAATATAGAAAATTTTCATTAATATACAAAATATAATTTCATAAATATTTTTCATAAATTCACAAATATATATATATAGGTCAAACTACTACATTATATACTATACACAGGATAAAATTTAATTATTATATACAAAACTCTATATACAAAAATTTCGATAATCACGGCCGTGATTAAAATATATAAATTATTATTTACAATTTATTAGTAGTAGTTTTTATTTGACATTTTATTATATACACTTTTCCTCTATACCATTCTCGAATTTTCTATTTTTCGTTTCCAATTTTCGTTTCCAGCTTTTCATTTACTATTTAATTCCTCTGGATCCGATAAATCTTAATTTCGGAGACGTGACTCCGCTTATACGAATCAGGATTATGGTTGTCGTCCGAAATTAGAACAGTATTTGGTGTCAATAATCTCCTGACTATAAATGGTCCATTCCATTTATCACTGAGTGATTTAGCAAGTTTATCTTTTAAGGAGGATTTCACATGCGCTCGAATTAGTACTTTGTTGCCTACCTGGAACGCTACCTCTCTTCTTCTTTGCAGCATAAGTCGTTTCCTTCTAATCCAGCTTTTTTCCATATTCTTTATGGCATCCATCCATAAAGATTTAGCTGACTTTCCAGCTATATCTGCTTCTGAGATGTCCCATCGATTTTCTAGTGGGGTGTAAGTAGGACGTCCTAAAAATATTTCGATAGGGCACATCTTAGAACCGGAATGCTCGCTAATATTTAGCGTATACTGTAAATCTGGTATTAGAGTCGACCAAAGATGTTGCTTATCTGCAAAATAAGAACGAACAGATGACTTAAGCGTTTTTATGAAACGCTCCGCTGCGTTCGCTTCAGGGTGGTATGGACTTAACGTAATATGTTTTATATCCTGTCCGAACAAGAATTTCTTAAGAACTCAGAAATAAACCCAGAAGCGTTATCTGTGGAAATAGCTTCTGGATATCCTGAACGACTGAATGATAACGATCTCAATTTCTCTAGCACTACAAATCGGCTAGCGTTATCAACTCCAATTAATATATACCTATACCCCTTAGAGTTAGGCAATACACCAATAATGTCAAAGTACCAATGCGATCCAATCTTCTTACTATATTCTGATATCAGTAACCCCATCTTTCTTTTATTCTCTTCCTTTGAAAGCTGACACCTATGACAACATCTAACATATTCAGCCACTTCCTCTTTCATATTTCCCCACGTAAATCTTTTCATTAGCTATTTCAGAGTCCGATAGGTACCAGAATGACTTCCTACAAGCTTGTCATCATGATAGTACTCTATCAGAACTCTACGAAGAGCCTTAGGGATAAAAATCTTAAATGGGTTGTGGACTGAATTGGTTTTCTTCATAAGTATCTTTTTGTTTAAAACAAAACCAGGAATGATGTCGCCATTTTCTAATCTCTCAATTGTCGCTTTCAATTCTGGGTCTTCTCTTTGAAGATCTTCTACTGGTTCCTGAATCAGAGGCAACTTCCATCTATGAGCTAACCTTAAGTTGCTATCAAAGGCCGCTAATCCCAAAGGTCCGTCTACTAAACTAAACTCAATTGGATCGTAAACTCTTGTGAGAGTGTCAGCTATCACGTTATCTGCAGACCTAACGTGTTTGATCTTAAATGAAAACTGACATAATGTCTCAACAAGAGGGCCATACTTTAATAGACGCTTTGAGTTGCTTAATATCCAAGTCAAGGCCTTGTTATCTGTCAGGACATCAAATTCTTTAACCAAATAGTGTTTAAATCGGGACATAGCTTTTACTAGACTTATAAACTCTATCTCGTATATACTTCTATGTTTGTCTGCTTCTGATAATTTTTTGCTGAAGAAACAAACAGGTTGAAGTTCCCCGTTACTTTTCTCCTGAGACAAACAAGCAGCTATGCTCTTTCCTGATCCGTCTACATTTAATACAAATCTCTTATTTAGATCTGGGGTCTTTAACACAATATTATCCACCAATATATCTTTTAATTTATCTAGAATCCTTTGGAGTTCAGGACTCCAGACAAATTTATTTTTAGGTTATTTAAGTTCACTGAGAGGTCCCATCAGTTCCTGGAACTCAGGAGCGAATTTCGCATAATAACTGAAAAGCCCCAAGATCTTCATAAGACCTCTCCTATTCCGTGGAGGTGGTATATTTCTAATCGCTGAAACCCTAGCCGGGTCGATTTCCATCTGATCTCCGGTAATAATGTAACCTAGATAATTTATCGTAGTCTGAAAGAACAAACATTTATCCGGAGATATATAACGTTATATTCTCGAAATCTTTCTAATACCTTAATTATAGTATTTTTATGTTGTTCTATCGTATCTCGTTATATTCTCGAAATCTTTCTATTACCTTAATTATAGTATTTTTATGTTGTTATATCGTATCTGAAAATATGAGAACATCATCAAAATAAGATCGTACTCCTTCCCCTTCCAAATCTCCAAGTATTTTATGCATCACTCTATTTAGAATGTTACTACCGGTTTTAATACCTACTGGGACTCTCGTAAATTGATAAAGACCCTTTGGTGTAACAATTGTAGTGATGTCACGTGAGCTAGGATCAAGTACCACTTGAAAATATGCTTTCTTAAGATCAATCTTTGAATAGAATTGCTTGCTTGATAGGCCAGCTAAACATTCTTCTATGTTCGGAGACGGGAAAGGATCATTTACTATAAGCTCATTTGCTTTAACAAAGTTCCCTACAATACGATAACTGTTGTCCTTATTCTTCACCAAGAAACAACTACTGGCGTAGTTCGAATGGTCTACTTCAATTAATATACCCTGCCTAACTAATTCTGAAATTTGAGCATCAAATTCCTTTTCTTTATTTTTAGGCACAGGGAATGGATTTTGCTTAAAAGGTTTGTTGTCCGACAGATATAATTTGCCTATACAACCCTTTATACATCCGATTCTATTCGTAATAACGTCAGAGTACTCAGCTCTTATCGAACCCATGAAAGAATCTATATCAGGATTCCGAAAACTCCACGATTCTAGATTAGAGTTTTTCACCTGTATGTTTTCTGGGTTTTTCACCTGCGGGAATCGATCAGAACTATTAGCTGGTTCACGATTAATTTCCTCCCCAATATATTTCTTATTCTTCTTCAACAAGTTGTGGAATTTCTCTGACTGCTCGACGTCCACGTCAGAAGCTTCCGAAGAACTAGATGGTTCATTGTGTTTAACTTTCGAAGTCGCTGCAGGAACTACAACAACGTTCTTCATTTCCTTTTCACACACAACACTACGATCGTGCTTAATCTGTTGATCATTTGCACAATCAATAATGTTTGTTTTCTTTTTCTTTGGCTTCTTCTTCTTCTTCGATGGTTTCTGTTTCTTAATCTTGGGATCCTTCTCTGAAAAGTTTAAAACCGGAACAGTCTTATAACCGGCGTCAATATTCATATCTTCTTTCAAATTGTTCTTATCTTCAATGTCACCAACATTCGTCGAAATCATCGCTAAGTCCACTGAAGATCTACTATGTAAACCATCTTGATCACTATCCAATGGCTTATGCGTGATGGAAGAGGTTTCTGGACATCCCTGATCAGTATCCAACCTCTGAATCTGCTGGTCCACACTAATGCTGTTTCTCGATAACTCTCCTTCAATTAAATTTCGTAGCCCAAGAAGCTGCGAAGCATCAGGAGCATTTATAGTTAATAAATGTTTCTCTAGATGTTGAAGATCGAGGTCGCACTGTACTCCCTTTTCGTTAGGACGGATTGAATATGAATCTGCCCTAATAAACATTGAAGATATTCCTGAAGATTTGTTAGATAAGTTCTTTTGAAATTTTACACCAGTCCCTTCTCGTTGACTAGGCTGTTCTCCAGATCTAACTCCCTTTCGGAATGATTCCAAAAAATCTCCGCGATAATTAAGTCGCACACGTTTCTTTCCATTACACAGAACCAACAAATGTTTCTCGTAATCCACTAACGCCGACGTTGAACGCAGATATGGAATTCCCAACAAACAGTCGCAAGGAAGATTATCAGTTATTCTGAATACCACAGATTGAAAAAATCCGGATAAGTTTATCACCAAAGTCACCTCTTCGTCCGTAACAAAGTTAAGACCAGAAGGCGCATTGATGGTTCGTTCTTCCACCTTACGAACATGTTCTTCCACATTGCATCTTTTCACTGGATCTCGATTCACTAAGTTAAAACTAGAGCCCCCATCAACACAAATATTTGTTAAAATATTATTAATTTTTCCAATGACGAACGTTGCCACCAATCCGTTCATCTCTGATGGGACACTATTCTTCTTATTAACTGGAGGAACAAATCGATTCCTATTAAGGTTCCCAGAAAATCTTGAAGCCTCCGAAACCCTAAAACTATTCTTCATGGGATTCGATTTTACATTAGGTAATGTAGAATTCGGATTATTATTAACATATTCTTTCTTATTTACTGAAGAACCTAAATTCGAACAAGACATTTTCTCTTTGCCTTTGTTACTCCTCAATAATTTAACATACTCCATTTGTTCCCTATTTTGCGAAACATATTGTTCTGATATTTCCAACAATTCCTGTCTGTTTGCTGGACAATAATAATTTAGCATCCGAAATCGTTGATTTGGATTCATACCATTTAAGATTATACCAACTAGTTGACCTTCATTCAACCCGAGTTGTAAAATATCCATAGATATCATTACTGATTTGACATAATCGTTAATTAATTCTGTCAACCCCTGTTTTCTATAAACCTTTCCACCTACTAGTGAATGCACAACTGTGGGTGTAATATATCTATGCATTATAATATCTCTAAAATAAACCCAATCAATGTTATTATTTAAAGCTGAAGTAATTTCCTTCAAAATACTACCGTCACATCTAGAGAGAAGTACTGAAAGAATCATATTAAATGAATAACTAGTATCCATTAATATTTCTTGGATCTTAAATAACATTTCAAAAGTCTGAATGCTATTATTTCCACTAATGTTCTTTATTTCTGACAGTTTATTCTCTAAATATGTTAAAGATTTCTGAAAAGTAAATTTAGTCATCAGCTTATTTTCTAGATTAAGGTCTGAATATACATGATCTTGTCTATTCGTAGGAACGTTAATATCCCTATTATCTTCAGAACTATTCTGATTTCTATAATTCGGGTTATGACCATGCATTCTAAGATTACGATTATTTAAACCCACTTTAGAAGTCGAACTCAAAACATTAGAAACTCTCTTATAATAGTTTCCAAGATTTAGATATCTATTCTGCATTCCAACTCGTTCTCCTGAGTTACTACTATCAGAAATGTTCGGAATATTTCTACCTAAATGCGGTTCCAAAAAAGTTACTCTAGGATCATTTCTAGTAATTTGACTATTAGATGGATTAGCCATACGACTGGCTCTATCTAGATCAACTGAGTTCATAATCGATTGATTATTATCAATAGGAACACTAAACGATCTTACATTAAAGCTATTAGCTAATGGAGGAGTAAGTTCCATGCTCAAATGACCAAAAGTTGAATTTTGATCTAAACTAGGATAACCAGTAGCGTCTACTGTTAAAAAATCCGCATTCGACATATCGATGCTAACATAGTCTTGTCGAGACTCCATTATATAATCAGAATTTAAATGATCAATGTTATAAAGAACAACAGTACAATATAAGAATAATATACTTTAACTAAACATATACTACTATTATCTACTCTACAATAATACTGAGATGGAAATCTACACGACCAAAGCAACAACGCTGGAAGGAAAATCGAAAATTTTCAAAGATTCCAATAACATTAATATATACAAAAATTTGTAAAGGCTGGCTGAAATATTTCTATCAAAATTCAAAATTCAATAACTCAAAAGATGGAAAATTCCATAAAATTCTAGAAATTTTCGTAAGGGTGAAAAAATGATGGAATTGCCTTAGCAATACAACCTGAAGTGGATTTCAAAGCGTACAACCTCACAAAACACAGAATAAGACAAGTCACAGTCACTACTTGTAATAATTCAAAAATTACACTGACCTTGACTTGTTTATAGTATGGATTACCTTATATGTGTAATGCTCGCTCTCTTTCGGTAGTCAGGCTTCCGTCTGAGCTTTCTGATATTCGATTGAAATCAGATTGGTGATAGAGACGTCTGTTTTCGAAAGTAAAGTAATTCCTTGCAATAATCCTTCCATGCCTTAATATCCGAACGAAAAAATAAAGCAAGAAAGAATTATTTCAGGTGTTTAAGCTAACTACACCAGCTAGTGCCCAATAGGAATTACTAATAAGGTGATATAAGCGGGCTTTCACTCGGCACAATAGGCCCCACAAGCACTGCCCTTTAAACTTCACTATTCCTCTGTACAGAAGTAACAAAAAAAGCAAGAATAAGCTTATAAAGCAAATAACACTCTGTGCTACTATTTCACAAGCATATAATTCACTATGAAAGAAAACTTTCACTCTACTATTCACTTTCATTACTTAGCGACCACAAAACGAGGAAACAAAAAGAGCCCGTTTGACTTGCCACTAAGTTTGCTTGCGAGAATAGAATAGACGAGGAATAAAACATTCCTTTTTTTACTGATCACTTCGTTATTTAACTGACTTAACACCAATGTGATTTCATCAACAGTCGACGATAATACTCTCATCACACAAAACAGGAATAAAAACGGTGAACAAATTCTCAAAAGAGAAATCCTGCCGAAACGAAACAAAACTCCATTGACTGCACAATCCTCTTGTTAAACCAATACTCCGTTTTGAAACTATTCCAGCTATACAAAACGAACAGAGTAATCATCCGGCTATACCACTACGAAACAGAAGAGTAACCTTCCGGCTAAGTAAATACGACAGAGGAACCTTCCGGCTAAGTAATTACGAACACAAGTAAAGTAGGCACGGGACCCACTTTAGCTTGTAGATTCGGTTTTTTTAAGACCACGCCCACTATTCGCGACTGCAATCTTTCCTCTAACAGTCTTACCAACTCTCCTTACACTTTTAACAGTTTCAATATTTTTTTCCTTACTTCCAACATTTTTTACTTTTTTCTTTTTTTAAAAAAAAAGGAAGACATAATAAGTCGAAACCAATGAATCTAAAACAACCCATAGTGACTCTTACAATGGCAATTGATTAACTCAATCTAATATACATGGTTTTTATCCTTCTTTGAATTAAATTCTCCTTGTGTCGTGTCCATACTCGTCGGCCTCATTTCTCAGTCGGCCTCATTCCGAAGACGACACGGCACAGTACGCTAACCGATCACGTAGTTACCACTATCAATCATAGCCTGTAACCGGTAACCTAGTTAGTATGTTGGAATAACCGACTGCTCGGTTAATGAAACAGGGTGCATCAACTGCAGTAACCGAATATTTTGGTTAATATAACATATTCAATTACTTAAAGTAACCCATTAACTGGGTTAAAGTAATACGGTAGGACAAAAGTATAACCAAGTATATCGGTTAATATAACAAATTAAATTAGTTAAGATAACATATTTACTCGATTAATGTAGTAAGGTAGGGCAAATGTTTAACTGAGTAGATCGGTTAATTTAACCTGTTCAGTTAATTGAAATAACCCGTTTACTCGGTTAATGTAATAGGGTAAGTTAATTCTAGTAACCGAGTATCTCGTCTAATATAACCTCCTTTATTAGTTGAAATAACCAAGACTCAATTTATTATAACTTCTTTTGCTTTGTTGTCCATATATTGACAAAGTTTCCAGGTTTAAAATTGTGTTTAAACTTCCTGAAGGTTAAAATTTTATACCCAATTCAGATTTGTTCTCGCTTTATAATTTTTGAACCACTTAACGTAGTGATGTGAAACAAAAGTTTATGTACAAAACTAAAATTTTCTCTAGTTTATAAAACCACATAAAGTGACGTACTTATTTTAAATATGAATCCGAGGACGGTGTCTTATACAGAAAGGTAAAAGCATTGTTTAGAATGATTCAGAATGAATAATTGGAAATATTAATTAATAATAGTATAGATAGGATTATCAATGCAATACGAAATGGCAATTCCTTAATTTCCTATAGTAATTTGCTAATTGAAATTTGAAAAATTATTTCGGCTGCAACATACCAGATTTCTAAGAGTACAGTAGAGGGTCTATTTAATAATCCATAAAATTATGTTACTACCTTTCTGTATCATTTGAAGAAAGACGACAAATGTATAGTTTTATAAAAGGGAAAGAATTTAGCTTTGTGGAATGGATTTCTTTCACGTCAAACTTAAGTGGTTCAACGGTTTATACTGGGACACATTTCTGGGTTCGACATAAAATCTTAACCTTAAAATGAATACAAAATTTTAACCCTGAAAAATATAAAGCACTTCATAGTCCTGTAAAATATAAAGCTTTTATAGTCTTGTAAAACACAGTAGAACAGGAGCTCTGTGACTTTTTACACATTGTGAACAATATGAAACAATTGAAATAAAAGCAGAACAATGTTATAAAGAGTCATGACAGTATCCCACCGCCTTAATGTGAATTCTACTTTCCATTTCCATACTGCAGAGTTTTTGATATCCTGTTCAATTTACTGCAAATAGATGGTGAATATAAAATTAACTCGAAAAATTATTTACAGAGTCAAATAAACTAATTAAAATATAAGAATACTGCAAAATATAAGTTATCCGTATAGCTCAGCCGTTAGGGATTATGTGTATGAATCAAGCTTCAAATACTGGCCACAATGTTAAACATTTTTCACCAGCAATTCCACGCCTGCGTCTCTGAATGCATTCATTTTCTTATACTACACTGAAAACAAAAATGTCTCTGCATTTGTTGTAACGTTGGTATTAAAAAAAAAAAAAAGTGGCAGGAGCGATCACTTGTCTGCTTGTCCGGCTATGGTCGAAAGTGTGGGGCAATAATTTAAAATTCCTGATACTAATGCATCATGTATGTATTGTTGAAACCAGGGTCAAGGGCGCCGATCCTGGAGGACCTAGGCCCCACCCCCCAAAGCTCATGTGGGCTTCCTCGCATTGTATTTATGAATATACCATATTTGGTATAATTTGAATGCAATTTGTCTTTAAATCCCTATGTATGCCTTTTGCATGTGGATGCTCCCTCCCCCAAATTTACAGAGAAATGGGTACCCTTGGACAGGGTACAGCTTTACTTGCACCCTGGGGTAAAAGTGGATTTGAAAAGGTAGGGAGACGCATGAATTTCCCCGTACCTATCTTTGCACATTGTAATTAAGTTAGAAAGTGGGGGGACGCCACGGATATTTCCTGGAAGTGAGGGGACGGGATCCACCCGTATTCTCCACACTTTTATTACCTGACCACCGAACGAGTGCGGGCGGCCGGTTTTGGGACTAAAATACAAACAACATTGTTTCTAACCTTATTACTTGTAATTAATCTATCACAGTTATTTTTGTCCTGTTCGTAATAAACCACTTCACACATATGTTCAAGTTAAGACAAACACAGTTTCAAACATGGGAGTCTCTGGCGGAGGACGAGGGGGACGAATTCCCCCCAATATTTTGAAGTACAAAATATTCTATATTTTATTCTAATTTAATTTATATATTAACGACAGAATAACATATAAATACTATTATATTTATTTGGAAAATAATATTCAGGTTGTGAAACGATTATAGCACAGTTCTTGATACACCTAAGGGAGTCTGTGAAGATAAGCAGAAAGGTAAGAAATAGAATCGAATATTATACACAGATTCGGCTAGGTAGTGCCATTTTAATCACTTTCGTTGATGCCCCCCCCAATTTTATATGGTAGAGACTCCAGTGGTTTCAAAAGTTATAGGAGTTATTTCCAGAACACTTTAAGGGACTGCAAAAAAAGTACATACATCCTCTATATTAATTTGGCAATAACTTGCAAATAAACCTCAGTGTTGTACAAAGAAACACTACTAATTTCGTAGCATTAGAGTGTAAGGAATTCTTACTTCTTCTATTAACAAAACCTTGAAGTTCAACTATATGAATCTAAGTTATACTTTGGTAACTGCGTTTTCGTTATTTAAAGCAAGTTCTATTGTGTAATTTTGAGATAAGACATCTTTGGAATTGCGATCAAGTTGGGCCATGTAATCTCCGATCGAGTGTCTAAGCAGTGTCTTGAGTAACAAAATTCTTTTACATTGAGATCATTTTCGGATGTGCTGCAAAAATCCGGTGAGAGAGAAACTGATAATCTTTCACCACCATACTCTAACCACCTCCGAAGGAGACTTGAATTCGCCCGTGATTGAGATGGTAGATAAAGATAACTCTCTCTGATGTCTAACCTGCCATTATTTAGCATAGTTTGGCAATTAAAAAAATCCAGTATTTCTGCCATATTTTGAAAACTTTATTTAAAAGAAATATACCAGTGTTACATTGGAGGTGATAGGGGAGCGATTGAAGTTTAAAGTGGAATGCCTGACAATTGAAGGTTCCTTGTCCTTCCAAGGAATTGAACTCCAGTGAAATTCAGGGAAAAAAGAATTATGTATTAAAAAAGAAATACAAAATATATATTTTCAGGTATTATGTTATTATAAAATTGATGCTACTTCTAAACTGATTAGAGTGAACAGATGAATATTTGAATAACAAAACGACTTGCATAAGTTTATCAAAGTATCAAGTTTGAAAAACAAAGTTCGTCTGTCATTGTTATCTCATTGCACAAAGATACCGGTGATGAAACAATTACCAGAAAATCACGCGGCCGCTTCTTTCATCAATTCATGAAAAAGATGAGTGCCAATATTAGGTACCTAAGTTCATTATTAGCAAAAAAAAAACTCTTGCAACCATACTTAGCACATTTTAATACTTAGACTTGAAATAAAAATACAGCTGTTTAAAGATGATTGCCTTCGTCTTTGAATTTCATATGTGGACAACAATATAGGGTTTTTCAGATAGAGGAGGGAGAGGTGCAGGTTTTGTTAAACAAGACCGTACATCTGATATGTTTGAACTATATGCAACTTGTGCTTACGGGCTAAACTCAGTCCTCTGAAGTTAATCGACAAATGATTATGTATTGCATTCACAAAGATAAAACTAGGCTTCCAAGTTCTAAAATTATTTTGTGTGTGAAAACAGACAGTAGAATTAATTCTTTGTCACCTGAGACCTAGAGTCTGAAAGAACTTTAGAGTGAGTTCAAGGGGAATTTCTGTACTCATAAAAAAAAAATAAATGTGAGTTTATCATGTGTTGAAACAATGATACGCTTATATTATCCATACGCTGATGTTCTATCAATACTTTTATTCCACATTTACCAAAAGGTTCGATTACGATAATAATTCTAAAAGAAAGATGAATTGTAATCAGATTTTACATGCCAATGCCGAAAGGGAAGTTATCCAATCCCATAGCCCTTTAAAAAAAATGAAGGAAAAATTTCTTCTTCACCTCCTTTTTCTCCCAAAGGGTTCACATTCATCGAAAAAATGAAATGAAATTTCTTTAGTTTAACGTCCCATTATTATACTCTTTATGCTAGAGAATACAGATGATTAATGAAAGTGAAAGATTGTAAAATTAATTTTTGGGCTCACTCGGATTTCAACCTAGAACCACGTACAACAAAGGCACATGCGCTAGCCAATAAACCAACGGTGAGGACTTCCACAGTTCTCGAGTGCAAAGGTATCGGAATTCTTCCTTGGCTAAAACTCGAGAAAATAATTTACCAACCGATAAACATACATTTAAAACAAATACAAGCATCGCGAGCCTTAACTTTATTTAAGCTTACAGTTACAAGGTATTGCGCAAGTCTCTAAGCTATCAACCGTAATTAATCTTTTAGTCATTGGCATTGTTATTCGTGTGTTTTACAGGTTGCTCCTGTATTATAATGAAATCAAATAAAACGCAATTTTTATACAATCTGCCTAATACATGGTAGAAACTCAATTGCGTCCTATGTTGTTCTTAAATTGTTAATTTCCATGCATATGTCATTATCCACAATACATCTGCATTACTGCAGGAATGATCATTCCTGCATTCAATAACAAATATATAATTTCTGGCGTTCTTATTAAGCGAAACAGATTAGGCTACTTATAACATGTAAATTGCAACTTTTAGAAATCGTTGGATACATTGCAGAGTGACGCTCTCCTCTCCACTGTCCCACCGCGCTTACCTAGAAACTGATGTAAACACAACAGCAGCGACCTCCTCGAAAAACCGCACTAATATCCTGGTCAGGTTATACCCCTACTTACACAAATGACTATATTCGCTGAAACCAAACACTGAAATGCACCAAACACAAGTTCTAACGACTAACAAGCAAGGGGAGCGATATCGAGACTCAATTGCGCAATAAGAGTTACATATACTGAAAGAGCATCAGGTAGTTAGTAAGTTATCAAATTCTTAGCTGCAGTCCGCCAGTAGGGAAAAAGTTATGGGACTGTAAAGTTCAGAGCCTGGCGTTCGAAAACCACACAAAACTTAGCATTTTGCTTGTTCCTCTTTGTATTGACAAGAGATAATGAACTCTAACGTATTCCCATCACATAACATGATGTTTGACATAAGAAAATCTGTATGAGAAGAATTGTCAGTGTTGACATCTATAGAAATTACAGTGTTGCCCGAACAAAAATACCGCGAAAAGCTTGGTTTGCAGCGAATGAAAGAGTGAACACAACGGTGTTTGTGACATAATGTTTTCGTGGTTCGCACGGAACTACGTTTTATATAACATTTTATTTAGTTTCTAAGAATCAAAGTAGTTATAATATACTAAGAATACCTCGAAAAGCTTGCAAGCAAATAGTACGTAAGAGGGACATGTGTTGCACAATACGGGTTATAAAGTATATTCTGAATGAGGATCAATCATGAAGTGACCACGTTATTAGCTGCTGTTCGCCAGTAGGGCAAAATTATGAGGCTGCAAAGTGACCATGCGCGACTATGGCAAACAGAAAGAATAACTTGTTTGTGTGTGCAATAGCAAATGGTATTTGTTTGGGAAAGGAAGATAGCTATGTAAATAACAGTGTTAAGCCACACAATTGATATGAAGAGCAGAAAGTATCGAGTGATCCAAACAAAAACAGTTAGTACAATATGCACATCGGACGATAGCCAGCGACGCGCAGTGATAACAATTTCTGTGGTAAGGGAGTCAAAACAGCGCTCCGGGAGACTTGCCATTGGTGTCATCTATAGACATTACAGTATTGGTAGAGTACCGTACACTCTTCGTTAAGGCACGGACTACAAGAATGAATTCAACGGCGTTGGATGATATATCACTGACAACACGAACCGAGTGTTACGATTCAAGATGCTCGGCATTTGTGTAGTCTGTCTGTCAGTATGCCTCACGGTAAATGCCCAACGAACAAACCGAATGACATTTTCACAAGTTTATCGTGAGGTCTACTTTGCGGAGCACCTTCATACTTGTGTTCTCTTGGTACCTTTTGCACTTCTGTTTAAATAATATTCTGTAATGTTAATACAAGTATATTATATAACTACTTTGATTCTTACAAACTAAATAACGTATTATGTAAAATGTACTACCGTGCGAACCACGAAAACATGATGTCACAAAACACCGTTATGTGCACTCTTTCATTCGCTGCAAACCAAGCTTTTCGCGGTATTCTTATTCGGGCAACACTCTAATTTCTATGGATGGCAACATTGACAATTCTTCTCATACAGATTTTCTTATGTCAAACATCATGTTCTGTGATGGGAATAAGTTAGATTTTATTATCTCTTGTCAATACAAAGAGGAACAAGCAAAATGCTGTTTTGTGTGGCTTTCGTACGCCGGCTCTGAACTTTACAGTCCCATAACTTTTTCCCTACTGGCGGACTGCAGCTAATAATTTGGTAACTTACTAACTACCTGATGCTCTTTCAGTATGTGTAACTCTTATTGCGGAATTCGAGTCTCGATATCGCGCCCCTTGCTTGTCAGAATTACTTTTGTCTAATGGGAGTGCCATTTTGAAACGTTGGAAGTAGTTTTCTCTAATTCAGTGGTTCTCAAACTTTCCAATAACGGGGACCCCTTGTTCGTTGGGAAAGTGATCTGTAGGTCCCCTTGCAACGCTATTTGAAATAGATGGAATTACCACTGAGAAGGAAAAATCAAGAAAAATAATGCAATAATTAGTTTATTCTACAGATGCATGATTGTTTCCTAGTTAACGAAATTGCAATTGAAAATACAGTGATTTTCAAGACTGAAAATCAGTCTTTTTCCTTAAAGGATACCACTTCATAAACAATGTTCTCAAATGTACGGTCACTAATGTGAAGAATGATTTTTTTTTCATAATTGCATTGCAATCTGGAATAGGTTTTGTCACCATCAATCTTAGGTCCGATTCCACACCAAGACGATTTCATATCTAGGATTTAATACTGCAAAGAGCAGAAAAGGTATGCTCACTTAAGTAAGTGGTAGGGAAAGCCATCAAATGTTGTGATGCCTTTTCAGACAACTCTTCATACTCACAGCGCACAAGCAACCAAAAGTTACAAAGTTCATTTTTTAAAAGTTTCTCCATGAATTCCCAAGATAGTTCCAATAGCTGTTCTTTTCTGTGTTCGAGACATTAATTCTTTGTACGTCATGCATTTCTACTATCACCGACCCGAAGCTCATTTTGAAAATTTAAAAATGACATTTGGAAGAGACAGACAGAATTTCAAACTTTATTAACCAACCCTCGTATATAAAAGGAACAATCCCGAAGCTTCCTTCATCAGTTTTGTATTTCGTGCATCTGTGTCGGTAGGTCTCATTTTGATTCTTACGGCCATATATAGTCGAGGAACAAGGACTGTTCACGTGATAGTTACATGCTTGGTAAACGTCCCTTTGGGTCTGATTTGAGGGGCAATCACTTTCCACCTACGCACTTTTATAACCAAAAGCTCATTGGACAATAATTCTGGTCCCGACGCTAGGAGCGAAATTCGGGATTTCCCCATTGACCATATACAAGTTTTGGTTTGCTAAATAGAACTCTCACCGTGTGTTTAGTACGCGTGCCTGTTTGTTACTTCGAAGAGCACCCACCAAGGCGTGTGGGGTGCCGTGTTCTAAAGATAATACGCGCTCCCCTTGTATGGGTTGAGCTTCGCACGTTGAATCGCCGTTGGCATATGTGAGAGTTAATTTTCAAAGTTTATCAACAGTGATATGTTACGGATCTGTGCAAAAAGGTCGTTCTAACACTGTGCAGAAGTCTCATATAAAGTGACTCATAATACGTGTTAACACTTTAACATTCGTTTGTGGCCTCAGCTCGGATGGTCGTTTTATTCCTGCCAGTAGGGAATTACATTGAACCTTCAAGACTAGTTGACGCAGATCCGAGCTGATTTCGCCTCTGGTACAGGAACTTTTATATATCTTTTTTACATCCAGCGGATTCGACGCCAGGACCCGAGTGGTACACTCTAAATACAGTACCCACTATTTCAGAGGTACAAAACGGCCTTTTTGTACCCATGAATTTAGCAGGTACACGGTACCCAAGAGGTAGCAGGTACAATGTACGTCTGATTTCTTAGGTACAAATATTTTTCATGGGGACTAAAGCTCCTAATTTCATGGGTACAAAACCTAATTTCATGGGTACATGTATAGTCAGAAACAATATTAAGTATAGGTTGGAGCTATAATTTCATATACTTTCAACCTATACTTAAGTTAATATTGTTTCTGACTGTGCCTATTACATAGAGCTGCAGTGGCTCAGTGGTAGAGCGTTCACCTCTGGTGCATGGGGTCCCTGGTTCGACTCCAGGTCGCGCCAAGTGAACTTTGTGGTAGGCAAACACCGTGTGCGTGGGTTTCCTCGGGGTTCTACCATTTCCTCTCACTTTCTTTATTCTACAAATTCATTCATTTATCATCATCGCCGTCTTCTTTAGCCTAACCAGCATAAGCGTGGAACGTAAAACTCGAAGATTTCATTTCATTTTGTACCTGTTTTATTGATAAACATAATAAGACATTCCTCATTTTGAGATTTAAAAATAATAATATAGATGTATACAATTAACGGATCATCTCCAAGTTTCTAGAACAATATAGGAGAGTGAAAACGTTTCAAAATAGAAGTGCCTACATGTTTTGTGGGTAACACGGATGGATTTAGAAAAGTGAAAACAAAAACAATCCTAGTTCCAACTTTCAGTTCCGTGAAAGGTAGAAATGAAAGTACTATAGAAACCATAGACAATTCAGTCAAGGTGTGCAAAAGGATCTATCAACCACACGCCTCCTAGTTACCACTCTTGCTTCCTTGAGAAATGACATTGGAAAAGTGTTGTGCAGTTTCTGATTGCAATGGACGTTAAAACACTGTAAGTACGCTTTCAAAGAACTCTGTTAGTGACTTTAGTGAAAAACACATAACACAGTCCTAACATGAAAAAACGAGTGTGTTAACCCTTCAAAATATCATGTTACTATTATTCATTTTATAGGCACTTTTGGAGATGGTCGAGTTTATATTCACTTTGTTATATATAACTATAATAAATTAGTTTTCTTCATGTAATGCCTATGAAAGTAAGTTTCTAACTCTATACTACCTGCCGTATGACATTCAGTCAATCATCTATTCAACCTCAATCTCAATCATTTTTTTATTATTTGTTGTGGCTCCCCGGCGGGGAATCGAACCCCGGTCTCCCGCGTGGCAGGCGGGGTTGTTTTCATATTTCACTATACTTATACTTTCTGTTATGATATGCCTATAACTCGTAGACAAGCGTCTTTCATACCTCTCACTATGAATTCCACTTCAGACAACAATACTAATAATACTTCTGGTACAGTTTCTATCATTCCTGACGTATATGATCCAAGTACGCACCCATCCGCGGAATTATTTTTAAAGAATTTTCTCAAAATCGCCTTAGTGAATAATTGGTCAGACTCAAAATGTGTGCAAATTTTGAGAAATCCTTAACTTGACCTGCTCATTTCTGGTTTTCCACACAGACCCTTTCATCCCAACCTTGGGCAACCATGCAATCAAAATTCTTACGTCAGTTTGGTCAAGATCAGATCCCCCGTTTCCGTATTCACCAATACCGCTCACGCATTCAGCTCCCCAATGAACCTCTCTCTGATTATGCCTTTTCCCAAAAGCATTTAGCAGACCAAGCTTATACCCAGCTAGACTTTCAGGAATTTTTGTTAGAATGTGTTTCTAATATGTTACCTGAATATATTCGTTGGTTTGGAACGCGCACAATTTCAGATTATCCCACCCTCTTAGATGAAGTAACCTGCTGGAACGGACCAACCACCTTGTTCACAAACGGGAAAACGAAACAAATTTCACAACCGCGTCCGATACCACAGCGCAGGCTATTTCCGAACTAACAGATCAAATATCTCAACTCCGTCTCAATGTTAATACTCTTTCAAATTCCCAATCCGCATCTGTCCATTTTGCTCCCTCCCGTTTCCGTTCTCCAAGTCCTCATAACCGCTTCTACTCCTCCAAATCATCCCGACCTTCTTCCCCGAACCCAACTCACTCACCTTCCTCTCCCTTCCTCCTACATTCCCATTCCACCAATTCTCTCACAACATATCAACACCATTCTTCGCCGACTCCTCCACCTTTTCATTCCACTGCTTCCACCTCTACCTCATGTGCACCTTGCGCTATGCACTTCATTTCCGTCCCACATTCCCATACACCAATCCCAGTACACCCTCCTGCACTAACTGTATCCCACAGCAACATCAATGTTGCCAACATGTTTCTTCAACCCCTTCCCAACCTTCTTATAACTCCACAAACGAACCTTCATCTACAAACAATACCAAACGAAAGAACCCCAAGAAACAGTGGCGCTCCAGTCAGAACAAACAACCTCCATCCCAGATGTTTTTTCCACACAATCTACCCAAATACCTATTCCTCCCTACCCGTTTTGTCATCGTTTTTTCCAGTATCCCCCACCTCCGTTCCCTCCTTCTGCCCCTGGGACCACACTAAACACTCCTAAGGATTCAAAAAAGGGCCAAAATTAGCGCGGGAGTCACCTCACCGCGCGTTAACCACCTAATCTTCGCTTCCCCCTTCCTCTTCATTCCCCACAACGACCAGTCAGGAATACAATACCCTTCCCCTGCAGTTTAAGGGCAATTCTCCGTATATACAGGGCACTTATGCAAACAAAGAATTACTTTTTTGCCTCGATAGTGGTGCAGACGTAGGATTATTCCCATTTGAATTATTGGAACCGAATGCGCATACTTTTCATCTCCCGTCCCTTCTTCACGGTTTGTCAGACAAACCCGTCCAATTAAATCGCGCTACTATTCTCAAAATTAACTTTAATGGTCGTAATTACTCCATTCTTTTTCGGTTAGTTCCCTTCAAAAAATTCCCACCCCTTCTTTCATCACGTTTTTTGCAAGATCACCAATAAATTTTGGATTACTCACAAGGAACTTTGTCCTTGAAACATTTTGGAAAAATGCCACATGCTCTAAAAGATAAAAAAACAGTTAGTATTAACATCTCGCATTTCTTTCAAAAACACTCCAAACCTCAGGTTGTACTTTTTGCGCGGCGCACTACCGTTATTCCCCCTCATTCAGTTAGATTCGTACCACTGGCTACTAATGGTTATTTCCCTGATGCACAGTTTCGCCTACATACACCGCTTTCTCGGAATTTAAGTAAATGTTATATGGCACATACTGTAGTTTCCACACAAAACCTTGTTCTCCCGTTGGCTAATCTCACAAACAAAAAGCAAACGATTCAGGCTCATAATCCGGTAGTTATAGGTTGTCTCTTTTCCCAACAAGACAATGACCACAATATCCTGACTGTTAGGCAAATATATTTCCCTACAGACGAAGATGCGGCACGCAACAAAGAAAAGCGTCTTAAAGAAATTGGTCATCTCATAGATGTTAGTAAATTTAAGCTGTCTCAAGACATGAATGAGGAACAACAAGCTCAAATGCGTGAATTACTCTCCGAATATGTCTTTATTTCAGTGGGCAAGTGACCATTTCACCAAGATAGATTCTTTCGTGGCAACATTAGATTTAGAAGACAAAACTCCATTTCAGTGTAACTCTTTTGTCATTCCACACAAGTTACGCCCCAAAGCGAGAGAGTTAGTTATACAACTTTTGAACCAAGGGATTTTTGAAAAATCGGATTCCCCCTATAAAAAAACATCCTCTTTATTTTAAAACCAAATTCTGAATCTCTTAGGGCCGTATTTGATTTGAGGGTTTTAAATGGGAAATGCCGTACTTTAGCTTCTCCATTAGATGACATACAGGACGTTATAGATTCGCTTAGTGATTCCACTTTTTTTTTCGAGTTTTGATATCCATTCCTCTTTTCATCAGTTATCCCTTCAACCTGATGATCGCCCTGCAACAGCCTTTAGTTTAAAGGGCTTCTATTTGCCCTTCAATCATATGCAACTCACTTCAATCCCACAAGGTTTCAAAAATTCATCTATTTTATTACAACAGGTATGCAAACTATCTTTCGGGATTCATATACCAATAACATCACTTCGTTCGTAGATGACATGTATATCCATGCTGATCCTTTTCATCACATGATGACAGTTTTACGCGCATTTTTTCATACAGCTGCAAAACATTCTTTGCTGTTTAATATCAACAAATCAGTATTTGGCGCTAGACGGATTAAATGCTTAGGTCATATTGTGGAAAATCATACAGTCAAACGTGATCCCGAGAAAACCGCTGACCTCGCCAATGCACCCAAACCAACCACCATCAAAGGGTTAAAAAGTTGGTTAGCTTCGGCTAATTACTTTAGGAAATTTTTCCATCACATTTCTCTCATATTAGCCCCACTTTATGAAGCTATTTCGAATGGAAATCGCAAATTGATATGGACACCTGAAAGAGACCGTGCCTTCGACCAGATGAAGCACCTCCTCACTTCCCCATCAGTGCTTGCTTTGTACTCAACAAAGAACACAGAACATATTTTAATGTGCGATTCCTCAGCCGTAGGCGTTGGCGCCGTATTGTTACAAAAATACCTTAGCTCTAATGTCATTCAGCCCGTCTGTTATGTTTCTTCCAGGCATCTAAAAACTGTCAACCCACTCCCGATTTTTCATCAGGAATTGTGTGCAATTTTCTTTTCGCTTAAGAAATTAGAAACATACCTTCTGGGAAAACATTTTACTTTGATCACTGATAACATTTCCCTCCTCGCTATTAGGAAAACTGTTATCCCTAACGCAAAAAAATCTCCGGCGGATCACTTATATCAACACTTTCACTTTTACAATCAAACACGTAAAAATCCGTCTAACGCAGTTGCCGACCTACTTAGCCGTTTCCTCTGGACGCCTCACCAGACGCCATTGCCTTAGAACAGGATGACACTCCCGATGCCGTCCTCTTTACCAATACGACCGATACTGACCAGACGCACCTATCCTTGGAGGACACTCCTCCTACTGTTCTAACTACAATAGGTGACAACACTGACCTACCAAATCTCCAGCTTCAGGACCGTTTTTTTTTGGCAAAATTATTACTACTCTAAACACCAAAAATGAATCAGACCCGGCCTTTGAACGTCTCACGAAACAGTACGTTCTTAAGAACAACATCTTGTACAGAAAAATGTATCGTGCCTCGCAAACCCGTTTTCTTGTCTGTATTCCGGACGCGCTAAAACCTGCTTTATTTCAGGAATGTCACGGTGAACTTACTCATGTAGGCTTTAACAAACTTTACTGGATGATACGTTATAAATATTACGTACCACGCTTGAAATCTTGGTTAGCGAGTGAACTCAAATCTTGCAAACAGTGTGCAATTTTCAAACGCAATTATTTGCCTAACAACCCCAAAATACAACGTTTTCCCCAAGCTCCCCTATTTTCGGTTTATAGCTTGGACTTAGCAGGGAAATTCATAGCCAGTGACCCAGAGAAATACCAATATTTCTATGCCGCAACCGAACATTGCACAGGCTTTACCATTACACAACCCATCACTACCCCAAATATTGACAATTTCATCTCCTTCATTACGAACCAAATAATCATCCCCTTTGGTGTTCCTTCCTGTATTTATACTGACCGTCAGTCAAGCCACACTTCCACTTTATCCCTGAGCTTTCTCAAATCACTCAACATTACAGTTAAGTATGGATTACCATATCAGCATTTCACACTAGGAAAAGTTGAACAACGTCTGGGCACATTGCAAACCAGTCTTAAATTTCTGTGTCAATCTAACCAAAACCTCTGGCCAAAATATTTGCCTCACGCCACTTCCGCACTTAACAAGACTCCATTAACATCTTTAGGTGTCTCATCTCATGAGTTCTTATATGGAGTACCTCCTCGCCTACCCATAGATAACTTGCTACATGTTGAGAAAGAACATCTAGATTTACAGGACCGCCTTTTGGCACTGAAAGACATGAGGGATTTAGTTGAATATAGGAAGCACCAAGCATTTCTTGACTTCAAGAAAAAAGTCGAATCAAGCAAACCGCCCACAGAGTTTCTACCGGACTCTCAAGTTATGATTTTGGACACATCCACTCAGCCTGGTACTTGTAAACCACTGTCTAGAATTTATAAAGGACCTTATAGGCTCATATCAACTGTTTCTCCAAACGAAGTCCTCGTTGACATAGAGGGTAAACCCACCCTTATCGGAAAGACTCGTTTGAAACATTACGTACCACCAACAACACCTAGTTCAGACTTCGAAATGAAATATAAGCGTTTTTTGAAATCGTCTAATTAAAGTTTTAAGCTGGCAAAGCTTCCGACTTTGTCTCTCGTTATGCCATGGACTCATATTTCAAAAGGAACTTTATTTTCAAATCCCCTGTTAGGTAGGCAACACACTTCACAGAAATCTTTCTCCCTTGCAATAATTTTCCGGCCGTACAATGCATTCATATCTCACTTCCCAAATCCTGATTTCATAATGAGGCATTGGTTCACTGCTCGACATACCACCTTAACCTCTTATCCCGTTTCCCCTTTCTTCCCTTCCCGTACGTAACCCGCCACTTAAGCAATAGCGACGCTGAATGTTCTCAGCACACCTTTTCCTAAGCATGCAAGGAAAAGTACTTGTTTATATTCACTTATTTCCTTCTTGTATCTTAATTTTAAACAGCTGGTTCTGTTTAAACATTTGTGCGCACCTTACGATACACGAATGAAATCTGTTCAATAATTTCATACAACTCACGCTTAATAGAAATTGTTAATATCAGAATAGACACACCCATCCTTTACCATTTTCATAGCATCTTAATACAAAGCGACTAAAGTTCCGTTTCTTTCGATTCAAATGTACGGTTACGTCGTGACCCACCCCAACGAAATACTACTCCGCCACTATGTCCTTTCCTTCCCAACGACCCCTTTGCCTTCGGTACATCATAATCACTCACTAATTCAGCATAACATACTGTTTATCTTGAAATTTAAGTGTTTACTCTATTTCCACAACAACAAAAAAAATTAAAAATAAAATAAATGAAAATAAAAGAGAATTTCTAGGAAATACGTACCAAATTTCTTCCTCTCTCATAATAATATCCGGTTCACACATCACTTACACAAACACTAAACTTTCACCCTTGAACATTCCTTCTACTCGCACACAATTACGGTACAAACCTCCAAAAATATACTTCCGCACAGGTCATTTACCCTGAATTCTCTATGATGCAGTATGACATACTTATGCTAGTGGACAAAATCGCCTCTCCATCCCGTTACTCTTTTACCAAAAAATTTTGTTTCTGTTGAGGACCACAACAAAAGAACTACACCAGATTATAGGAACTACAACAATAATAATAATAATAATAATAATAATAATAATAATAATAATAATAATAATAATAATAATAATTCACTCCTACTTTCATCCCTTTTCCTCCTTGCAGTTTATTGTGTTGTCCCTCGTTCCAGAAATTCCTGCCTTCGACTCCCGATTAGCTCCAATCACTTGCAATAATTATTGCCTCCTACAAACAACTTGCACTATTTTCTGTCTGTCACCGATTACATTTCTTTCACTCGTTACCTTTGTCAACAGTAATTTTGTGGTGCATATATGGTATCAGACATGTCTTACCATTATTTTTCTTTTCACCTTTCTTTCCATTTTTTTCCTCTTCTTTTCATATAATGAAATTTGATTATAAACAGCCTTGCCTACAACCTAACAGAGATACTCATGCACAAGCGTAATTTTATGTTTTTTGAGTTCCTTTCATTTACGTCCTACTTCTTGGACCCGTGCTCAACCCGCCCTGGGCCAGCGATTTCCAGAATCCAAAGGAATGCAGCCAGCAATGCCTCCAGCGAATTCCTGTTTCTGAGAGATGCAGGCAGCAATGCCTCCAGAGAATTCCTGTTCCTGAGAGATGCAGCCGGCAATGCCTCCAGAGAATTCCTGTTCCTGAGAGATGCAGCCAGCCATGCTCCAGAGAATTCTTGTTCCTGAGAGATGCAAACAGCCATGTCTCCAGAGATTTCATGTTCCTGAGAGATGCAGAGAGCAATGCCTCCAGAGAATTCCTGTTCCTCAGAGATGCAAACAGCCATGTCTCCAGAGATTTCCTGTTCCTGAGAGATGCAGCCAGCAATGCCTCCAGAGAATTCCTGGTCGTGAGAGATGCAAACAGCCATGTCTCCAGAGACTTCATGTTCCTGAGAGATGCAACCACCCCTGCTCCTAGTGATCCAGTACGATATGCAACCAGCACTACTCCACGGCATTCCAGTTTGCAGCCTTCTGCACTTTCACATGTACCTTCTTCGCATATCAGTGTTTTTTTCCATCCCATGTGATCACACCCTTTAGGGTTTTATTTTAAAAGTCACTAGTTCATAAGAACAGATGACAGACATTTTTTTTGAGCCAAGGATTAAGACATTCCTCATTTTGAGATTTAAAAACAATAATATAGAAGTATACAGTTAACGGATCATCTCCAAGTTTTTAGAACAATATAGGAGAGTGAAAACGTTTTAAAATAGAACTGACAACATGTTTTGCGGGTAACACGGATGGATTTAGAAAAGTGAAAACAAAAACAATCCTAGTTCCAACTTTCAGTTCCGTGAAAGGTAGAAATGAAAGTACTATAGAAACCATAGACAATTCAGTCAAGGTGTGCAAAAGGATCTATCAACCACACGCCTCCTAGTTAGTGATGGGTAAATTCCCGGGAAGATATTTTTCGGGAATATTCCCTGGGAATATTCCCGGGAAGATTCCCAAAATGGGAATTTATTCGGGAATTTATGTTCAATCAGAAAGAAAATAGCATTCTATTACTATATTATGATTTCAAAGTTGAATTAATTTTTATATCACAGCATATTATTACTGTTGTCCCCAGAGGATTCTATAAAATGTATATTCTGATCGGTACTATGTTACTTTATTAACACTTTATTATATTTAGAGAGTACGCATAAATGTATATTTCTTTACAATATGTTCTATCAATTAAATATGTGTGCAAAAATTATATAGTAAATTATATAGTAACAGTTTAAATTTACATGTAAGTGAATTTGCTCAACTTGACTCTATTTCTGATATTATAAACACACTAAATTTATACATGTTATAAACCAATTAGATTGGGTGAATGCTAGAAGATACATGTTTCACCAATTTATCAACATTTGCGCATACATATTTATGTTCACAAAATTTGCAAGATACTTACTTATCTTTATATTTTAGCACGTAACATTGCCATACACGACCTTTAATTCTACCTATTTCTCGAAAATCCATATGTTAATTCACATGTAAAAGAAGTCCGAGTACCTGTTCAGAAATTCGAGTCAGAGAGAGGAGACAGACCGACGTCTATTACTAATGGTGGTTCAGGGTTTATTAATAGTACTTCATCTCTATTTCTACATAATTCTAAATTACTTTACAAAATCGTTCCTTTTCATCATTTGTAAATTAGTACTTTGCTAATATTCGCTGTTCTTTAGCATTCCGGGCCAGCTTTTGCACCTACTTTTTTGCGATATTTTATTCCGATGTGGTTGTTTTATGGTCTCATACGTTAAATTACGTTACAAACATTAAATTCAGACAGCATTGCAGAGCGAGCGTTAGCGAGTGAAGGTGGGTTAGAGCCCCGCGTGGCACGTTGTTTTCTGTCTTCATTACCAACAATTCACTTTCTTTTCTCACACAATCACTTCCACTTACCTTCCGTTTTGTTTAAATCCCCTACTGTCCTTTAAAAAAAAGTGTTCGATACTTTCTTGACTACTTGAACATCACTATCAACTCATTTCTTCTGTAAATCATCCTACTTTTTGCTAGATTTAGCCCCCCAATACTAAACAATTACCTTACATTTTGGTGCAAATGGGAATGGAACTTAAAAAAATCATATTATTAGTTATATAAAGTACCGTCAAATAATTGAAAATTTATTAACCTCCAAATTCTTTAAAAACTAGAAGTAAATCATAAAATATTAAAATAAAGTAATTAGTCATATGGTTCTTATAATTTGGAAGATAAAGTAAAGAAATGGAAATAAATTCCTTCCCTGGAATTTATAGGCCAGGGAAAAAACCCGGGAATATTCCCATTTTTAAATTCCTTCCCACCGGGAATATTCCCACTGCCCATCACTACTCCTAGTTGCCACTCTTGCTTCCTTGAGAAGTGACATTGGAAAAGTGTTGTGCAGTTTCTGATTGCAATGGACGTTAAAACACTGTAAGTACGCTTTCAAAGAACTCTGTTAGTGACTTTAGTGAAAAACACATAACACAGTTCTAACGTGAAAAAACGAGAGTGTTAACCCTTCAAAATATCATGTTACTATTATTCATTTTATAGGCACTTTTGGAGATGGTCGAGTTTATATTCACTTTGTTATATATAACTATAATAAATTAGTTTTCTTCATGTAATGCCTATGAAAGTAAGTTTCTAACTCTATACTACCTGCCCTATGGCATTCAGTCAATCATCTATTCAACCTCAATCTCAATCATTTTTCTTTTATTATTTGTTAATAAGGTGCCTCAGTCAATATCTAGATTACAACACTTAACAACATTTGCTATTATAGGTTGTAATCTGAGAATTTTCCAGTCAACATTAAAGGTCGTTATCACTC
Organism: Thermobia domestica; assembly: GCF_964235325.1. Taxonomy (NCBI): domain Eukaryota; kingdom Metazoa; phylum Arthropoda; class Insecta; order Zygentoma; family Lepismatidae; genus Thermobia; species Thermobia domestica. Next base: position 266,411,121 of record NC_137460.1, on the reverse strand, counting down.
TGATTAACGTAAATATGCTAAAAAAATGTGATGGGTCTGTATAAAACTTAGGTGGGCTCATGAAAACTCGTAACGTGAGTCTGTTGCCCATTTCACAAGTAGAAATATTGGTTTAATCTATTTAAAAAATAATGGAAACAAGGGTCATGTGATGCATCACCTTTAAGACTAGATTTCAATAGAAATTCAAAGGCGAAGTCAGATTTTCAGTATTTGTACCCTGCTACTTTACAGAGAAGACTTTATTAATGATATTGAAATTAGAAACAATATGAAACAGGTTACATAAACAGTAATAATGAAAACTCAAATTTTCAATAAAGTTCTCGTGAAATACTAGCACAAAATGAGGTGGGCTCCATTTTCCATTTAAGATTATTTTCAGACAAATTCAACAGGGCTGCCTCCAAAATGACCTACAGAACACATTATACAGCTAGAAATTTTCCGCATCCAACTAAACCAATTTACAATTATACCTCTTTCACTTCAGAATATACAGTAATCAGGGTGGCTGTAACTTTGACTTACTTTGTACCGTGTCATATATGAATATACCTTGTACTTTGTTCCTTATTATAAACACAAATATTTATTCGATTTGAAATGTTTGAATACATTTTATATTAATACTAAAGTACGGCCATTCGTCCTACTGAAAGGACGCGCCTCCTGATTTAAAAATGGAGAATCTGTCCTCCCGGAAGAATATGAAACTCCTATAAGAGGTATTCTGCAAAAGAACGAATATCAGTGTGATATTATCCATCAAACTTCACCTTCGGAAAGCATCTCACCTTCAGTGAAAGAACAATCGTAACTTTTTTTTTAAGATTGGATGCCATACAGAACTGAGACCACTTTTTCCTTAGTGATGCTTTCTATGCTGCCACAAATATACAAATTCCTCTTAACTGTCGGAAAATATTGTAGTACCTTTTGGACGTTCAGTCTTTTCTGAAGGATGTTTAAGTTGCACGTTTTCTGATGAAAATAATGAAAATACTTAAAAATACCATCGATGATATTTTCGACATCAAAGCTCTGCTTTTATCAACCCAAATAAAACAACATAACAGCTGTGCAATGCAAATACCTTCCATTAAAAGCTAAGCTTTTAGTTTATGATAAAACTTATTTTCTTTGTTCAGCTGTTATTTTATTTTACTTGTGGCAAAATGCCACATATTCTTCTTCAAGCTGTGGATTAGGAAAAAATGAAGAAAGAATACTTCAGTTTGCGCGTGCGGACTCACACCGATTAAAGCATCCGAAATTGAATAAAGCAGATCCGGAAGCTACGCGAAAAATTTCAAGAACAAGCAAGGACCAGACTGGTTTGTTGAATTAGGGGAGGGGGCGCTGATAATGCATATTTGATGTTTTAACCTTATTGTTCACAATGTTTGCTGCTACATTATATAACCTTATTAAATAATAAATAAACATTCTTATTTTAAAATGAAGTGCTAAGAATACTTGATATACAGGAACATAATTCAAGTAATATAAAACAAGTTTATTGCTATTGTTTAATTGTTATTCTTACAGTTGTTTTCGTTATAATTTTTAGTATTTTATATGGATTCTGCAGTACGCTGCGTTTAATATTTCTTTGTCACGTGTCAAAATTTTTTTTGCAAGTCCCAGAAATTGTCCAAACCAAGTTGGGTATAATAAATTCTTAACGTAATAAATACATAAGAGCTGCAGGGAGGTCTCTTCGATATCACGGCTGTTTCTCCATTTCGTTTCCACAGCATTTTGGACTCGGCAGTATAGAATAGGGTTGGTCCTTGAGGCTTCAAGGTTTCTGGAAACGATGTCTGTAATATATAATCAAAGGAATGAGTTTAGATATGTTTAATAAAATATAAAGAATACAGTACATATTTAAATAAAGAAATAAAATCACGAAATAACAATGCTGTGCAAAATATGCAATAATTATCTTATCCAGTGTAGCTACATCTAAATTGAAAAGTTGTTCACATACTATCGTTATGTAGACGACACGTTAATTCTCTATAAAGACAACAAAAAAATAGAAGTACTCCTTAGAATGTTTAACAATATTAATTTTAAAAATGAAATATGTTATACTTTGGTACGTTGTTTTAGTGGTAACATACTACAAAAACGTATTACTTTACTTTGAAATTCGCTTGTTTTTGGTAAAATTCTGTATTTTCGTCAGTTTGTCCATGTGGGCGCAGCTCAGCCATAAAAGGTTTTTTTTTCGGGTTGGAAACACCTGAAAAAAAAACATCTGGTTATTGAGCTTTTGATGAGTATATTAGTCATACAACTAAGCTGATCACATTGAAAGTGATTTTTACAAAATTTGGACTTTTAGGCATACTCCATCATTCAATATATACTAATTAAGTCTTTTCTAGGACCTTTGTAAAGTACTGAATGAATTTTTAAAAACTCAGCTTGAGATAATTATTGAATTAATTTAGATAATTATACAAATTAATGTATAGATTATGCTTATATTTGAAATAAATGAAGTCTTTGAGTTTTCCGTCCCATGGTTATGGTTTGTGGGCTAAAGGAGGCTGCGATCATAGGCGCCGACTTTGGGGGGCAGGGCACTTTTGGCCCCCCCAATATAATCCAGTTGAGGAAGAATTACCAAACAGGAGCAAGAATTTCTGGCGGAAATTACGTCGTGCCTTTAACTCAATATTACGAACAGCCTTCTTATTCGATAAAAAGCACCGTTTTCAAATCAGTGTTTAACCCTTTTAGGATTTCCACTTTTTGAGGTAAATTTTAGACTTTCTATCAAACAGCTACTGTTTCCTTACTATTTATCGCAGTATCGTGGTTCATACTTCATTTATCTCAGGATAGCTCATACTTTCCAACGGCACTACTCTCTTGTCTGTATTATGCACCAGAAATAAGAAAATTAAAAAAAATCATGAGTTTTTCGAAAATAATCGAAATTTTTATGCCCCTCTGGCCCGGCCCTGGGTTTACGTAGGGATCTGAATCTTTAAAATAATTCTTGTTATATACATAATACGTGCGCAAAATTTTGTTCTTCTATCTTGAAAACTGAGGTCGAGAGAAATTTTTGAAATTCTGAAGATGATCCATCTTTTCATATATATACATAAATAGAGGAAGTTCGGGTATTATGGAATAGTCGGTTAATATGGAATACCTCATTATCTCGCCTGTGATGTGTTACTTCCAAGCGGAGAGGAAAGAACCTACTACCTCACGTCCCCATGATACTCTACAATCAGTTTCCATGTGACTGTGACATTCGTTGTGTTGGTAGACGTGACAATCTGATTTCTTATTCAGGAATACTTTTACAAATGAGTGGTTTACAACCTGTATTTTCCTAGTAGTAATAGCGACACCCTGCCTTACTTTGGACTTTGACCCCGACATTTATGACGTCATAGGTCAAAGGTCAATGACCTTGGCCCGGAGTCAATGACCGAGGGGTACCTAGTACCACCCCCTCTAAATTTTGGCAGGGGTACCATGGCCCACCCCCTAAATTTTGGCAGAGGTACATAGGACCACCCCCCTTAAATTTTGGAAATTGCCAAATCTAAAAATTTGAATTGGTAGCATAGGACCATAGTATGTACACCTTGTCTCAAAAAGGTTGAGCGCATTCTTTATTGGTATTTTGAGGCAAAAATTTTCAAAGTCCAACTTCGGGTATCTTCGGGAAATAGTAAACCAGGTTCGAACCTCCATGCCAGCCTTTGCAATCGGGAAAAAGTTTGCAGATGTGTTTTTCTTCTTTTAAATATAATAAGACTTGTTACCAAGTGTACAAAAAAAGCAACATTGATTGAAATATTTAATGATACAATATTTCGAAACTTTGTATTAGTGTCAGTTCATGTTTGTCATTTAGGTCTCCATACGTGATGGAACATTTAGATACGTAAACGAATCTTTCCATATGTGAAAGAATGCTCAAAGTTAAGACATAGAATATAATTATCACCTGAGTATTAAAATAAAAGTCAAAGTAGAACAAAAACAGCGTTTCTAGTGGGTATGAATGTCATAATTTTCTTGAGAACCGTTATACATCGCTAAATGTACCATAGCAGAAGTCCTTGTGTTAGCTCACTGGTAAGCTGTCGGATTTCAAATCATAAGGTTTTGAGTTCGAATGCCATCTGGGTCAATGCTCTTTTAAAAAGTATATTTTCCGCAATGCATGAAAAATTATATAAAATAATGACATTAAATACATCAGTTGTATATATATAACATAATCATTGCAGAATGTAGTAATTATTATGTTTAAAATATAACATCTGAAATAGGTAAGTGTTCACAGTAGGTCTGTATTATATATATGAGAATATTAAATACAAGTTAAGAAACTCGTTCACTAGCAATAAATAAATCATGTAGTGTATTTATTTGCAGCTATTTGTCATACAGATGTAACTTCTCAATATTCTCAATACAGCATGTCATTTACATTCGTGAAATACAGTATATTCCTACGGATATAGAAAGTGTGTAAACAGAGTATCGAAAGTCGGATCCTGGTATAAGACACATAACTTTTCCCGATCCCCTTAACGTCACGGGAAGAAACACAAATTCTCTTTAGAACGGAATATCGTTACTTAGATTCTCATTCGAATACGTTGAATATGCTTTTGTATATTCATTTCTCTCTCTCTCTCTCTCTCTCTCTCTCTCTTTCTCTCTTTCGCTTTGTTTATGTGTTGCGGAATATCCCAAGTTGAATACAACATTTGCAAAGTATATGACCATCAGTGTCATGGAATACCGGAAATTGAAAGTCGTGTTTCTTCAGGTTGGATTTGCGTGTTCATGTTAGCTCATTGGTAGAGTACGGGCTTGTTAATGAGGTCGTATTGAGTTCAAAGCCTGCAGAGATTTTTTTTTAGTAGAATTGCACAGAAATCGGATTCAAGGAGTGGTTTACTTCTAGAAATATTTTCAGAAGCGTTTAGGTAGCCCTGAAAAGGACTGTTTTCGGGAGTTAAGGCACGGGGACATTAATATTGTGTCCAATACCCTTCTGAATTTATTACACACCCCATTCTTCTGGGCATGGAATCTATTAAATGGGTGACAAATAGCATACCTCCAGCTATGCTTCGGAAACAAGATGCCACAGGTCATCCTGGATTCTTGGTGGATCTGCCTCAAGCCAACTATCCCTGAGAGTACGCTTCACTTCTGCCCACATATTTTCCATGAGATTGAGGTCTGCTCCACGAGGCGGCCAGTCAATTAAATCAATCTCAGGCTGCCCTGCGAACCATTCCTGAACCACACCGGAAGTATGTATTGGTTACTGATCTTGCTGGAACTGAATACACGTACAGATGGCACCATGATATTACTCATAATATCTAAGTACTGAGCACTGTCCAGGTGTCCTTCAATTCTGTGAAGCTGTTCTGCTCCGCGCCTGAAAATCCAACCCCAACATGAAATAGATGCATGGCCACTGCGATTTCAAGCAGCAACACATCCAGGGTCATATTGGGTGCCTCTCGGGCGATACACAAAACGGCGTCCCTCATTTGATGTTGTGAATATGGATTCATCTGAGAAAACTCCGTTTTCCCAATTGCGACCCACATTCGCCTGTGCAAACGCTAAACGGTAAAGTTTGTGGTCGTCTGAGAGTTTTTCCTTCACGGCAGCAACATAGCCACGTAACCCAGCACGACGAAGCCTTCGCAGAGCTGTATGCTTACTACCAGGAAAAAGAGAAGCTTCCCTTAGCTGTCTTGACGTCCTTAGTTGGTCTAACCGGGCTTCGTTTACTAATCTCGCATCTTCGGCTTCGGTTCACACATGCGGACAACCAGAAGATCGTAAATTACCAGTTTTACGTGTAGGACCATATTTCCGAATCCATCGCCTTCCTGTAGAGGACGGGACACCTACTCGCCTGCTAGCTGCAGTTGCAGAATAGCCTTCCAACTCCCATAAAGTAATTACTGCTGTACGTCTATCCATAGTTACCAATGTTCTGAGCTGTGAGCAGGAAGCAATAGGTAAAAGCTAGTACCTGACGTGTGGTTGGTTACTTGCACGACACGCCTATTGTGGGGAACGACTTGGTCAACGACTCACGAAAGAAATCTGAAAATGGTGCGCCGTAATAATAATATTAATAACAGTTTTTATAAAGGAGTATTAATACATGCGAAAAGCTGTTTAAAGAATGAATTGTTATACTGACTTTACACGTATAAGAACATACACCATATACCAAACAGATTGAGCGATATGATGATAGCTGTATTGAGACGAACACTTTCGAAGTCCAACTTCGGGTATCTTCTGAAAACAGTAAACTAAAGCTGCTGGTTCGAACCTCCAAGCCAATCTTAGCAATCGGGAAAAAATGTACAGATATGTTTTTCCTTCTGTTAAATATAATAAGACATGTTGAAATGGTATTAAGTGTAGAAAAAAAGTAAAGTTGATTGAAATAGTTAATGATACAATATTTCGAAACTATATATTCACACTCTCGTTTCGTCATTGTGACTTCCATACGAAAAAAAAATAATTTACGTATGAGCTCAGTTATATTTCAGAAGCAGCTTCCGAAAAGTGGTCATGTTAGCTCAGTGGTACACCTCCGAGCGTTTAAATCGTGAGTTCGATACCCGTTCAGGTGAGATTCTTTTATGATATTCTACTTTCCTCAATGCATGAAAATTATGTAAAATAGTTACATTACAATTCATCAGCTGTATATATCAGTTGAATATATATATTCATATCATTTCACGACATAAGCAATTCTTATCTTTAAAATATAACATTTGAGGTATTCACAGGACGTCGGTATGTTATATGTGAATATTAAATACAAATTAAGAAAATCGTGTAATAGCAATAAACAAGTTATGTAATGTATTTATTTGCAGCTATTTTCATACGCAGGTAACTTCTCAATATTCGCATTACAGCATTTAGGTAGAGAATATCGAAAATCGGATCGTGGTTCAAGACAAAAAACTAGCTAGCCCCAAATTGTCACGTAAGAAATTCACGAATCGCAAAAGTAAAGTATAGAGATTGAGAGCGGTAATACCTTAATCGCTCTCTCTCAACTCTCTCTTATCTGCATTTATACATATAAAAGTGTATGTATGTATGTTCCAACATAACTCATGTATGCCTAGAGCAGGGTTTCTCAACCTGGGAGTCGTGGCCCCTAGGGGGTCGCGAAGATAAGCGGAAGAGATAAATATAGTTAGAATCTAATACCGGAAATTATTTTGAATTTTGTTCTGATAGGGATACTTTTATTTTTAATACATACTGTAAAGAACAATAAAAAAATTAGTCTACTGAACATTGTCAAAGGGTGCAGAGTTGTTTAAAAATGAATTTAAATGAAAGACGTATGATATGATACTAATGAGAACTGTATATAGAAATACTAGAAAAATACACATGGAACAAAACCTGCACATTGAAATACAATTAAAATTGAAACCTAATGAGATACCTAAGTATGGTGTACTTTCACTAGTGCAGCAATGCCCGGTTCAATCTTCGTGACGAACATTATGAAACTATTTTCAACTGATAAGCGATTTCTTGTCTTTGTTTTAATGTTTACCATGAAAAAAAAACTTTCGCACAAGTACGATGTAGCAAATGGAATTATTACTTTTAAAGCAGCTGATACCAGACCAGGATATTCTTCTCTCCTCATCAGGCAGAACTTGTCCAAGTCTTCGTTACAGAAAACCAATTACAAAGACTTGTAGCATGATCATTCTATTATTTGGTCAAGAAGTTGTGGGCTTAGATCAGATACGTTAATGGCCTCTTCAATGAAGGAGTTTAACATCCATCTTGAAGCAGCACCTTCGTCGTTGGGAATATAGATAGTACAGTTACTGTATCCACTGTCAATGCCGGGCGCCGAAAAAAGGGGGCACAAATTTCGGAGGAAGTGTGGTAATCATGTTAGGAAAGTAGGGATGCACGCGAGACAAGACGAGACGAGAAATGGAAGTTTCGTCTCGTCTCGCAACCTCAAACGTTGGTCTCGTCTCGCAAATGTGAAGTCTCGTCTCGCGTCTCGCATAAAATTTTGAGTCTCATCTCGCGTCTCGCGCGAGACTTTCTCGCATGGTCTCGCAGTCTCGCAGTCTCGCATATATTCTAGGTCAAAATTTTGCAATGTGTTATTCTATGGCTGTTAATGAATGTTGATGTGATATTCTGTCCGAAGGCAGGTATTTGACGTAAAAGTCCCTTGGCAAGGTGAATGGTGGTTTGCCATTGCTTTCCATGGGTTGAATGTTCATAACATCCTAAGGAGACGGAACCTAGAGTTCAACATGGTATTCGAACTTCTGTCCCCTCCGCTCCAAATTAAAAGAAAAGTTGTGCTGGAATTTGATCGTTGGACCATTAATTTTCGTCAAATTAATAGCATAATTTACAGCAAAACCAGCTTAAATTGTTGCTGGATCCAACATTGTTTTCCAGCTTAGAGGTGTCCAGCAATATTTGGCTCTTCTAAAATATCGTCGCCACTATCAACATTTACACGTTTAGGTCGTTTTCTTGAAGGGTGATTTTCCAGTATAAAGATGTTTTTATACCACCAAAAGCGCTTGTACACAACAAAAGAACTCCTCACAACACAATACGACCCAATTCCTTTGGTTCGTTCGCGCTTGTAGCAATGTTGGATTATCGCATTTCATCAACTTTCGCTTTCAACTTATACTGCCAGATCTAGAAAATAAAATTACTCACAAATATAGGACCATTCCTACCATCTCCCACGAAACCTATAGTGACATCCTGCCAAACCAGTATTTGAATTAAACTTCCGAACTAGAGGGGGATGTTTTTGATAAATATATAGAAAGAAAATATTTATTCCATGTAAAAATATCATGTAATTTCTGCGAGCCGGGCCGGAGATAAACTTTGACGAGAGGGGATTTCCCCGCCATCCCCCAACATTAATCACTAGTAGTAATGTGAAAAAGACAGAAACAACAACAGAAATATCATATTTCGCAGCAATAGGGAGTCTTATTCGCTTTTCAGACCAAAAATAGAAGTTCATGTATTCGAGCGCGCCCACGTGTATGTGTTTGTGTCGCAAAAAAAGTCCTAAATCTATGCTGTAATAAATTTCCAATTTACAAAGCTTTTCTTTTTTAGAAACTAAAGAAGGCTTTAATTCTGAAAATTAACCTTGTTTAATAATAAATCTCATAAAATGTCTATTGCCCCAATCACTTTTTTGTTCCTGGAGGCATTAACGCTCAACTTAGAAAACTCATTAAATGTAAAATTACTAAATATACAATTAAATGTAATTCATAAATGTTGCCAGACTGCGAGAAGTCTCGCGAGACTTCTCGTGCGAGACTTAACCGGGTCTCGTCTAGCGTCTCGTCTCGCGTCTCGCATAAAATTTTCACTCTCGTCTCGTGTCTCGTATCGCAAATGCGAGACGAGACGAGACGTCTCGCGTGCATCCCTATAGGAAAGTGCATGTGCACATGTATAAAATAGAAGGAAAAACGTAATAAAATGTGCTCAAAATCAAAGAAAGGCAGGGTTTACTTTTGAAAATTTTATTGAGCTTCGTGCCAACCATGGTGGCGCTTCGCAGCTAGTCTGTCGACCTAATTCATATGTACGGAGACATCGTCGTATACTCTCGCCCCGAGCGCTGATTTTCCATGCCACGGCACTGTTCACTATAAACAAGAAGTGGATTCTACTATTATAGAAATAGGTACCAGTATGTTAAAACTCCCACACAAGCTTATTATAAAACACAAATTATAAAAGGGTCGCTGGCAAGAGGATGTGATAAAAGGGAATCGTGATAGGAATTAGATTGAGAACCACTGGCCTAGACTAATTTTAACCAAATTTCTTATAGTCTGAAAAAGAGTGCTGTCGGGTTACCTATGGTGAATGGGAGGGGGATACATATAAAAGATTGCTAGAAAATGATCGGTATTAGTGTCGAATTCATAGTTTTCGGGGTCGCTTAGATAAATAGTGTGACTTTCGATTTCGCTTAACTCCGATTAAGCTCTCATTAGTAGGGATGGGCACGAGCGACTTTTCTTTGAAACTCGACTCGACTCGAAACAGACTGAGGTCTACTCTAGGACTCGGCGCGAAAAATATCCTCCAACTCGACTCGGATTAGAGTCGAGTCAAACTAAAACGAGCCAAATCCTGTGTGTAGTACTACCTAGAAAATACATAGACAATATAATTATTCTATTATAAAATTATACTACTATTACTACAAATAATAATAATAATAATAATAATAATAATAATAATAATAATAATAATAATAGTAATTATTATTATTATTATTACAACACCGTGTATAAACATGAACGATAGATGGTTACTAAAGGAATACTAAAAGCTAGTTGACTGCCGACGTCGGTAGTCATGACGTCTACAAGGCAAAGACATCGTTCATTACCCTAAGCTGTAAGCGTCGTTGGACTACAGATGGTCAACTATTGACCTCTCGCCAAAAATTGGTGGCCCCGCAGCGACAATCCGTGGTGGCCCCAGTTCCATTTTGAAAGCTTTACTACCAGCGGCAGTGACAAAATGAAACGACAACAAACCACAAAATTACTCTCCCAAAATATGTTAAAATGCCTATATGTGTGATTTGTTTATATTTAGGTGAGTCAAAAAGCACAAAACAAATACCCCGGAGCGGACGCGAACTATCAATATTACGATTACTAGGCACGTGTTCTTCTGATTTCCCCACGGAAACGATCATAAAAAGCTTGCTTGTTGATGGATAAATCATTGACGTCTTAATTTAGCCAATCAGACAAACCCCTACATCTCGAGTTCTAGGAGGTGATACCGTGAACCGTTTCAGATTTATTTCTTTCTGGTGGGGTACTATCTATGTGCAAAATTTGAGCATAATAGCCGAATGCATTTTCGGTGCCTCTTATCTTTAGTACAATTTTAACCAGAGATGGTGTGGGTCAATGAAAATTTGATCCACGACCCACCATGATCCAGTATCACCCACCTCCCAAATGACCCATTGGCCCACTCTGGCCCATCATCCATCGTGATTCACTCTGACCCACCAGCAACTATGAACCAGTCTGAACCATTGCGACCAACTCCGACCCATCGACATCAACTCTGACCCATGATCCACGTCCTCTTCTCCGTTGACTAAAGAGGCTACACTTGTAATAAAACAAGACAGTGAAATTATCAGTTATCGGAGTTTGAATTTCTACCGTCAATGGCTCAAGCACCTCTCTGTTACAATACTGGTGGATCTGACCTTTACGATATATAATGGCAAAGTGTTTCTCAACTTCCGAATTAAAATGAATTTAAATTTATCATATATAATTATTTCTGTGTTGCCTTACAGACACATTTCAGTAGAAAATAGGATGAAATTTGAAAGTCTCAAATCAAGGAAAAGTAGACCAACGTAAAAAAAGAAAGAAAAACTAATTTTCTATGTCATTAAGCACCTGGAGTGCCACTCTTTATCTAATCCACCTCGAAAATTATGGATTCGACACTAATGTCGGTCTTTATATATATATGTAATTTTGATGTCAGCCCCTTTCATTTCTCCTAGGACAGCAAACGGATACTGCCACCGTTAGGACTAAATTTGGTCTTAAATGACATTAAAATTTCTACCAATTAATTTAGCGACCAGTGTTGCATTTAAAAGCTCGGCGCGCCTACGCACTTTTGCTCTCGGCGCCCCCAATAACTACATATTTCTCCGCCCCTTCATCCCTAACTTAAAAATAAAACTTAATTCGAATATGCTTAGTTAGTGAATTTATTACATTTAAATACCACTCACTACATGCTACAGCTAGAACTACGTAACAAAAAATAACAAATGTGAAACGTGTTCTGAATTATTTTTAGATTTATTACGCTATTATTATACATATTAGAACAGTAAAAGAGGATTGTTCATGAAATAGTATATTTGCTCTTGATTTTTAACTTTTTCATACGGAAAAAATTAAAATATTATTCAAGTTTTAAACTTTGCACTCTGCAAATATATTGCCCTCTAGGCAATTGGCCTAATGTGAAATGTGGACTAATGTGAACTAATGGGAAATGCGGCACTGTTAGCGGCGCTGAAAACATACGATTCGATTCTAATATCGGTTGATTTCGATATTTTTATGTCGCTACGTAATCACCCTGGGTGCTAATGGGAGCTTAATTGGACTTGAATTGAAAGTAGAACTATTCACCTAAGCGACCACGAAGCTATGGATTCGATACTAATATCGACCCGTTTCTAGCATTTTTGATATGTGTCCCGACAGTACTCTTTTCCAGACTGTAAGAAATATAGTTATAATTGCGATAGATATATCAGAATTATGTTGAAACACACACATACATCCACTTTTATATTCTGTATAAATAGAAAGTGAGCGAGCGAGCGAGAGAGAGCGACTAAAGGCATCACCACTTCCACATTGCAAAAGCATATATCAGGAATTGAATTGAAAATCTATGTAAAGACTTTCTGCTGTGGCGTGCTTCATATGGACAATTCCAGTCTGCTCACGTGACCTATGGGGTTCATGAATTTCTTGCGAGCGTTGCGACTTTGGATTCTCTGTTTAAACCCTCGGTTTATGCATCGAATAAGTTTTCAAGAACATAAATGACATGCTGTATTATGAATGTCGAGAATTACCCTCTATATGACAAATAGCTGCAAATACACTACATGATTTATTTATTGCTAGTGAACGAGTTTCTTAACTTGTATTTAACATTCTCATATATATAATACAGACCTACTGTGAACACCTACCTATTTCAGATGTTATATTTTAAACATAATAATTACTACACTCTGCAATGATTGTTATATATATACAACTGATGTATTTAATGTCCTTATTTTATATAATTTTTCATGCATTGCGGAAAATATATTTTTAAAAAAAGCATTGACCCAGATGGGATTCGAACTCACAACCTTATGATTTGAAATCCGACAGCTTACCAGTGAACTAACACAAGGACTTCTGCTAAGGTACATTTAGCGATGTATAACGGTTCTCAAGAAAATTATGACATTCATACCCACTAGAAACGCTGTTTTTGTTCTACTTTGACTTTTATTTTAATACTCAGGTGATAATTATATTCTATGTCTTAACTTTGAGCATTCTTTCACATATGGAAAGATTCGTTTACGTATCTAAATGTTCCATCACGTATGGACACCTAAATGACAAACATGAACTGACATTAATACAAAGTTTCGAAATATTGTATCATTAAATATTTCAATCAATGTTGCTTTTTTTGTACACTTGGTAACAAGTCTTATTATATTTAAAAGAAGAAACACACATCTGCAAACTTTTTCCCGATTGCAAAGGCTGGCATGGAGGTTCGAACCTGGTTTACTATTTCCCGAAGATACCCGAAGTTGGACTTTGAAAATTTTTGCCTCAAAACACCAATAAAGAATGCGCTCAACCTTTTTGAGACAAGGTGTACCTCTATTAGTATTGGGTGTCTATGACGTTCCCTTTCAAGGGTACAAAAATTGCCAAAAGTCAAATTTCGGGGGTTTTTGACCTAATTTATCCCCTTTGATGATGTGTTATTACCTTATATAGTTATATGGGCGTATACAGGGGTCTATTACCTATCATAGGACATGGGTATATTAAGGCACCCCTTGAAAATTTTGGGAGGGGTACCTTGGCCCACCCCTTAAATTTTGGAAATTGATCAATTTAAACATTGGGTATTACAGTACAGTACCCTAATATGTATTATGATAAATTAGGGTGGTCCTCCTCATTCCCTTCTAGGGGTACAAAATTGCCAAAAATATAAACGTAAGCAACACGTTGTACCACGTGTTTGGTTTTCGACCTAATTTATCTTCTTGGATGAGGTCCTAATGCAATACGTTATACCAGGTGTTTGGTTTTCGACCTAATTTATCTCCTTGTATGAGGTCCTATTACCTTATATGATTATATGGTCATGTATAGGGGTCTATTACCTATCATTAGACATAGGTACATTTGTGCACCCCTTTAAATTTTTGGGAGGGGTACCTTGGCCTACCTCTTTAATTTTGGAAATTGACCAATTTAAACATTTGGTATTATAGTATAGGACACTAATATAAATCACTATAAATTTGGGTGATTCACCTCGTTCCCTTTTAGGGGTACAAAATTGCCAAATTTTAGTACAACCACGTGTTTGGTTTTTTGGCCCAATTTATCCCCCTTTGAAGAGGTCCTAATACCTTATATGGTTATATGGTCATGTATAGGTGTCCATTCCCTTTCGTAAGACATGGGTATATTGATGCACCCCCGAGAATGGCTCCTTGGCCCACCCCTTAAATTGTACAAAATGTCAAATTTAAACATTTGGTATTATAGTATTGGACCCTAATATGTATCATGATAAATTTGGATGGTCCACCTCGTTCCCTTTTAGGGGTACAAAATTGCCAAAATATAAACGTAAGCAATACGTTGTACCACGTGAGTAGGATGGGGTCACTTGCGGATGTTTTTTTCCTACTGCGCATGCGCAAACTCTTGACGCTGATTGGCTGGCGCAGGTCACGTGATTCCTCCTACTTGGCCACGCCCCTTGACGCTGATTGGCTGGCCACGCCACTTGATGCTGATTGGCTGGCACCTGCCACGCACCCTTGACGCTGATTGGTTGGCACCAGCCACGCTCTTTTATGACCTCCATTTTTAGGAGTATCTACTGCGCTGACTGGCTGGCGGCGGACCCCCGCCGATTGGCTGGCGCAAGACCCTCCCCCTTTATGCTGATTGGCTGGTACCGGCCACGCCCCTTTGACGCTGATTCGTCGGCGCCGGACCCCGCCACATAAAATTCGTTCCCTTTTATGAGCACTTTACGAACACATAGCAGATCAATAACACATTCTCCATCCGCCTATTTAACATAGCACATATTACATAAGACTCGTTCCCTTTTATGAGCACTCTTTTAAACATAGCAAAGAATAATGGGTGTACTTGTTCCCTTTTATGAGCACTTTATAACCACATAGCAGAGCAGATATCACATTGTCCATCCACCTATTTAACATAGCACATAGCAGAGCTAATAAAAGAGTATGGCATATTTTCCAACCCCTATTTAAACATAGCAGAATTAATAAAAGACTGGCTTATTTTCCAACCGCTATAATAAGGGAGTGTATTCATTCAACCACTCTTTTAATATAAGATAGCAGGGCTCAGATGAGAACAGAAAGTGGTGGACAATGTAACACATTAAAAACTTGTTCTTTTGTATGAACAAAGCAGTCAAAAAATTGCGATTTTCGAAAAAAGCTGAAGGTTGGAGATGTTTACAAAACGTGGGTAGATTATACATTTGATGATCCTAAATCGAATGCCGCTAAAATTTTATTTCTATCTCTCACCGTTTTTGAGATATGATGATCCTAAGTGTTTTTGGCAACTTGGCCCACCCTTGTCGTACAAGGTTGAAACATGGTTCCATGGGTTCTTCATGTGTAAAAACGGCAATAGGTGAGGTACGGGGAGATTTTTTCGATTATTTTTTTGATATTTTTGACCGTTTTCGGCCATTTTATGAATTTTGGACATTCAAAGGGACTTAGAAAATATTTAGCACATATCTTAGCCGATTTGTTTGGAGTATTTCTCGCAATGACGCCCTGAAAGTCGAGAAACAGTGCTTCAATTTGTTATGTTTGCTCTATCTCTTACAGTTTTCAAGATATGACGATCCGAAGTTTTTTTTTTTTTTTGGCTCCTTGGCCCACCCTTGTCGTACAAGATTGAAACATGGTTCCATGGGTTCTTCATGTCTAAAAACGGCAAGGGGTGAGGTATGGGGAGATTTGTTCGATTATTTTTTTGATATTTTTGAGATATGGGCCATTTTATGAATTTTTTACGCTCAAATGGACTTAGAAAATATTTAGCACATATCTTAGTCGTTTTTGTTTGGAGCCAATAGTAAATAGTTTTATTTTAGCCAATGGGGTACTTGACTTGCAGATTTTGCTCCAATGAAAAAGAGTTTTATTTTAACCAATCAGAGGAAAGCAGAACAACTATATAAGGGCTGAGGTTCGAAGCAATTCTCAGTCAGTTATTCTTTGGATTGTAAAAATACATCGTGTGCAGTGTGTGAGAACATTGAAGTGAATTTTAAGTGTGAATTAAAGGTAAGTGTTTTTGAACTGTCAAAATTTTCGGTGGTGATTTTTAAGTGTTCCTTATAACTGCACCCAAGACCGATTATTTCTTGAAATATACGTTGTGTTGAATACGTTCATGAAAACCAGAGGTCACAGCGGTCAAAAATAAGCAAAATATCGATTTTTAAAGAAATTAAGTATTTTTGAACTTTGTCAAAATTTTCGGTGGTGATTTTTAAGTGTTCCTCATAACCGCACCCAAGACCGATTATTTTTTGAAATATACGTTGTGTTGAATACGTTCGTGAAAACCAGGGGTCACAGCGGTCAAAAATAAGCAAAATATCAATTTTTAAAGAAATTAAGTACTTTTGAACTTTGTCAAAATTTTCGGTGGTGATTTTTAAGTGTTCCTCATAACCGCACCCAAGACAGATTATTTTTTTTTGAAATATACGTTGTGTTGAATACGTTCGTGAAAACCAGAGGTCACAGCGGTCAAAAATAAGCAAAATTTCGATTTTTAAAAAATTAAGTACTTTTGAACTTTGTCAAAATTTTCGGTGGTGGTTTTTTGGATGATTTTGCAATGTAAGATTCATTTTTTTTATTTACAGGTTTAGAAAGAATACGTTATTGGGATAAACACTTTTGGTGATCTATAGTGGGAACAGCCCCAATTACGTTTTTCTTGCAAACACCTGATTTTTCCGAGAAGAGTTTTGCAAAAAAAAATTACAATACTTAATTATTAGGAAAAAATTCTATAAGCATTGCTTTCAATATAGCGTTACAAACGTTATTACAGTGAATAATTGTTGATCGTTAAGAATAATAGTTTATTAGAAAAAAAACTAATTGGTGTTCTATAGTTGGAAGACCACAATTAAGATAAAATAGCAAGCATTAACGATTTTACAATATTCTAAAAGTTAGATAAATAGCAAAAAAATGGAGCGATTTAATATAATATCCGAATCTCAGCAATATCATAGACAGTTTAAAGATAACGGGAATTTACTGACAATTGAATTCACTCCTCCCCCAGAGGGACAAAACCCCCTTGAATGGGTAGAAAACGGCATTAAAGATTTGGTACGGTATGTAATGAGAGGTGTGCTCCCTCATCATCGTGTAGGGTTGACTTTTATAAACCAAAATCACCCAGATAAACCATTCTATTTGTCTTTTCGAACTGCTAATAATATGACAGCTGAAAATGTGTGGGGTGCGCAAAAAAAAGTAATTCAATCCAATACTTCATTCTTATATCAAGATCGCTTTATTCTCTATTTTCACCACGTCGAATTACCTATTGATATGTCACGTGCGAAACAGAATTTTTCTGACAAAAACGAATACATAAAACATAACAGAGGTATTATAGTCATTAAAAACCCTGAATACTATTGTTTGGGTCAAGCTCTGGTGGTAGCTGTAGGGCTTATTGAACATAAAAATGATACAAAAGAAAGAGATAGATATCGCAATCAATACGCAAAACATATGTTTCAAAAGGTATCCGAGCTAAGTGAAAAGGCTGGTGTTAGCCTAGAGAATGGCGGGGGGATACCGGAATTAAAAAAAATTCAGGCATATTTAGCGGATTATAGAATCACAGTGTATGATGGGTTATCGGGAGAAAAAATATTTTTTGAGGGTCACGGTGATGGCAAACAGATTAATTTGTTATACATTAACAATCATTATAACGTGACCACTAGCCTAACAGCGGTCTTTTCATGTGTTTACTATTGCGAAGAATGCCACAAAAAATTTCAGAATAAAGACAGGCACGTGGGGAAGTGTAAAGCTTTATGCAATAAATGCCGGATTACAATTACGAAAAGTGTAATATACTGCCGGGAATGCAATAGATGCTTTTATGGGGCTCAGTGCCTTAAAAACCATAAGGCATCATTGGATATTCTGAAAGTGTGTCCTCAATGTCGTAAAGCCTACGTGGTGAAAAAGGGCGGAATCCACATCTCTGTGGGGAAGTATTCTGCACAGGGTGTAATAATATGATGCCGTCAGGGCATTTATGTTATATTCAGCCCTGCCGAACGCGTACTCCACAGAAATGGCTATTAGTGTTTTACGACATTGAGTGCCGCCAGGATAAAGCCGGTGGTATTTTTGAGCATGAGCCCAACCTGTTAGTTAGCCAACAGGTGTTCTACTGTTGTGAAAACAGTGCGAGTGAACGTGTTATGTATGCGGTGATAGAGAACATGTATTTTATGGGGACAAATGCATTGTCGACTTTTTAGATTATTTAGCACAAAGGCGTTCTGAAATAAATAAAATATTCGTTGTAGCTCATAACGCAAAGGGTTACGACGGCCATTTTATTTTACGCGCGATGATGCTTCATAAAAAGTGGACGCCGCGAATAATTATGCGGGGGTGCAAAATTTTATCGATGGAATATTTATATTTAAAATTTATTGATAGTCTAAATTTCTTACCAATACCTTTGTCCAAATTAGGTGACGCGTTCGATTTGCCCGTCTCGAAGGGTCATTTCCCTCATTTATTCAACACAGAAGCTAATCAGGAGTATAGGAGCGCTTTACCCGGCGTCGAGTATTACAATGTGGGGGGCTTAAAAAAGAAACAGAAAGAGAAGTTTTTGCGTTGGTATAATAAGGAAAAGGAAATACTTGGAGAGACGGGTTTCATTTTAAAAGAACAGCTTATTAAATACTGTGTAAACGATGTGAACGTGCTGCGCAATGCTTGCATAACATTTATGAACGAGTTTGAGGTTATATCTGGCGTCAACCCGTTCCTAGAAAGTATAAGCATTGCCAGCGCGTGCAACTTAATGTATAGAAAAATTTCTTGCGAACAGACACCATTGGTATTATCCTACATAGTGGGTACAGGTGGCGTGATAACCAATCTGTCGGCGCTGTTCAGTGGCTCGTGTACGAGACCGACAGATTAAAAACCCGAATCCAGCTTTCTGGTAACGGACGAGAGGTTGTGGTGAGAGGTGGGTATAAAGTGGATAGTTATGCGCACTATAATGGTGCAGAAAATGTTTGGGAGTACCAGGGGTGTCTATTACACGGGTGCCGGGAGTGTTACCCCACATATCGTGATAACGCCATATATAACGACGCGTACACTACTTTTAATATGCGTTATGAGAGTAGTGTAAACAAAAATAATCGATTAAAAGAGCTGGGGTGTATAGTGCATGAAATGTTGGAATGCCGGTGGCGCGAGTTTCTGAAAGAACACCCGCCGTTGAATATATTTGTAAAAAACCACAGCATGGCTAAGAAATGCCCAATTCATCCGCGGGATGCCCTGTATGGCGGTAGAGTCGATGCCATGAAACTCTACAAAAAGGTGAAAGAGGGAGAACGTATCATGTATACCGATATAATCTCCCTTTATCCTTATTGTTGTAAGGTGAAAGAATATCATGTGGGGCATCCGAAAGTTTATGTGGGTGATGACGAGTGTCCTCATATTTCGGGATTTGAGGGAATAATAAAGTGCACGGTATTACCCCCGTCCAATCTCTATCACCCGGTGCTGCCCTATCGGAGTGGTGAAAAGTTATTTCCCTTATGCCGAAAATGCGCGGACACTCTCAATGAAGAAGAATGCACGCATTTGGAAGGGGAGAGAGCTTTGACTGGAGTGTGGGTTGTAGACGAAGTGCATTCTTCTTCTGCTGTCGAGAAAGGATATAGAGTGCTAGAAAAACACGAGGTATGGAGCTATGAGGTTGTAATGTATGACGCTTTAAAGAAAGAGGGCGGTCTTTTCACGGAATACATTAACCTGTTTATGAAGATCAAGACTGAGTGTAACGGTTGGCCTGCAGGATGCGTCACTGATCAACAAAAAGGCCAGTTCATACAGGAGTATTATGAGAAAGAGGGTATTCAATTAGACCGGGAAAAGATTATGCGCAACAAACCTAAGAAACGAATTTCAAAATTAGGAGTAAACAGCCTGCGGGGTAAGTTCGCACAAAGAGAAAACATGGAGCAAATCGCTATCATTAAAACTCCCGAGGAGTATTTCGATAAATTAACAAATCCGAATATTGAGGTTAAATCGTGTATTCCAATCGGTGACAAATTCCGTGTGCTCAACTGGAGTGTTAATGAGAGCGTTATTGCTCCTGCTAAAAATATTAACGTGATAATCGCAGCATACACCACGATACACGCTCGCCTCGAGTTATTTCGGTATTAGGATTTACTTGGCGAGTGTGTGTTATATTATGATACCGATAGTATTATTTACACTCAATCGCCTGGTGAGCCACAGTTAAAAATAGGAGTGCATTTAGGGGAATGGAAGAATGAGTTGGCAGAATATGGTCCGGATGCATATATCGAACAATTTTGTGCTGGTGGTCCCAAATGTTACGGCTATTCCGTTGTTAACACTCTTAATGGTAAAACAAAGACAATATGTAAAATCAAGGGAATCACACTGAATAATAAAACATTAAGATATGTTAACTTTGAACAAATGAAAGATATGATTTTAAATAATTCACCTTCTATTAGCGTTCCTCTCGGTCGACAAATTGTACGTACTAAAGATTATAAATTGATTACTAAGCCGGAGGTGCATAAAATCTATCAGGATACTGCTAGTAAAAGGAAACGAATAGAAAATTTTGATACACTTCCCTACGGGTATAAAAGAAAACGATTAGGGTAAATAGTTTTTTAATTAAGTAGAGAGAGAGAGAGTAAAACAATGGATAATCAAATTTTAAATCACTATTATTCTATGAAATAAAGGTATGTGTTGGTCTAGGATACGATGATGAGGGAGAATTTTCCGTTATTATCACTTTACATAATTACTATGATCGTATTCGTCTTTCACCTGATGAGTAGTATACTTTTCTATCATATTATTCATATATTGAAAACTACTTTAATGCTGTTACAGATTCTTCATTGCCTACACAATTTTCCATTAGTGAAAATTATAAAATATCATTGTCAGATATTCTTAAAGGTATTCGTCAGTGTTTTATTCACTCGTCAGATGACGATAGTAATGGTCAGGTAAATTTCTGTTTGTACATGGCAAAAACTGCAGCTTCATTTGCCGTGCATTCAGCGGACCATAATTACTTGTTCTCAATTATGTAAAGATGTAAACATGTCTGAATCTACTACCAACCTACCGTCTGAAAGTATTCACATTTTTGAATCGTAATAAGAATAATATGTTATTATATTCATAATTATTTTGTGATGTATCAGAATATGGAGTTTCAACATCCATTTACTTGTATTATAGCTGGCCCCACTGGGTGTGGTAAATCATATTTTGTAAAAGTTTTTAAAACATTATGCCGAAAAATGGAAAAATATAGTATGGTGTTATGGTGAGTGGCAACCTCTGTATGAAACTCTATCCTCAGGTTGTACATTTAAAGAAGGGCTCCCCAAAATAAATGATTTTTCAGCACAAGCTGGCCCACATCTTGTAATTATTGACGATTTAATGCGAGAATGATACACGAATTGTTGACTTTTTTACTAAAGGTAGCCACCACCGAAATTTAAGTGTTATTTTCATAACGCATAATATTTTTCACCAAGCTAAAGGTATGCGAGACATATCATTAAATTGCCATTAAATAATTTGTTTTAAAAACCCCAGAGACCAGGCTCAAATTAATTATCTAGCACGCCAATTATATCCTGGTAACACAAAATTTGTACAGGAAGCCTATCAGGACTAGGGATGGGACTTGGGTATTTACCCACTGGGTAGGTAAATAAAAATTGGGTAAATACCCGGTAAATACCGAAATTTTATTTACCTACCCAAAAAATGGGTATTTATTACAACCTGCAAGATTACATAATAAGAAGACATAGTGGATTCTAAAATAACAGTATAAAATCTTCCAGACACAAATGTGGTTAAAGAAAGATGCAAACTGGCAACACTGGAAACTCAATTTATATCTGGTAACACTGTTTCAATCTTCCCCGTTTCTAATTTAGTTCAGTACTGATATTAGCTTTGAGACTTGTTGAGAGTAAACGTGCCTCTTACCTTAATTGAGTTTCCTAAGTTTTATTTTACTCAGAGAGAGAAAAAACTGAAAATGGGTAGAAGGAAAAGTTATGTTTGGAGCGCATACAATGTACGAAGTGATAAATCAGTAAACTGCAAGTACTGTGGTAAAAATTATAAACACGCAAATGTAAATAAAATGTCAGATCATGTGAATAAGTGTTTCAAGTGTCCTGAAAGTTTGAAGAAAACAATTTTAAAAGGTTTACAAGGAAGAAGTTTGTCGGATTGTTGGCAAAATACTGGGACGGAACAAGTGCATGAAAGTGCACCATCTACGCCAAGTTGTAGTACCAATAAGAGCATTGATGACTCTTTAGTGACGAGTGTGACTGATAAAACTTTGATGCCAGTTTCATATAAGAGGAGCTCCTCCATGAATGAACAAAGTTCATCTAGTAGCATTGCTACTTTTATGGATACAATGACAGCTGATGAAAACGTAAGTATACATATGTATAGCGTAACACATGTAAGTTAATGGGTTAATGAGCTCACATGTCCATCAGGTATCAAGTTCCGTTTTGTGTAGAGCAAGAAGGGATTAGTTTTCTCGTCCGAAGTGCCTATAACGTATCTCAAATATCAGATAAAAATTGCAAATGGCAAAGAACAGTTAACTAGTGTAATTAATGTAACGGGAAGTCTTTACTTTACCCATTTCAATCATTTTTTTTTAATTCTTCGATTCAGTGATTTCTTCTTTCGATTCCAATGCTCCAACTGCACATCCAAAGGTAAGATCGCTTCAAAAGGGAGTAGTATAATAGAGTAGGGTAGAGTAGAGCAAGATACTGATAAGTAAAGTACAGGTAGGAACAGGTTAGCTTAACACTGCAGTGGTCGCGCGTTCTACTATTGTAGAACAGGTGTTTTATTTTTAGAACCCTGAGCAATTGGTAACACACTCGAGCATGAGCGGTTATGTACCTTTCTCCGCCAACCTTCTGTACATTCTTGCCTATTCTCAGTTCTTGTTCTTGCACCTGCTCCGATTTGTTAACATGATTTCATTAGTGTTCTACTATTGTAGATCGCGCGACTATTGGCGTAAAGGTTTGTTTCGTATTAGTGATTTATTTCGTTTTACATTTTCTCGTTATTTTTGCGGAATACGTGCATGTATATATTTGAAATGTCAGAGTATGACAGAGAACAGGCGCGTCTTTGGTTAGAAGAGACAGAAAGTGACTCTGAAAGTGTATTTGGGATTGAAGACATGGATAAGCTCTAGGAAGATTTTGTTGAAGAATCAGTTGAGTGCAGTGATACCGAAGATGAGCAAGACAAAATACCGGAAGAAGAAGAAAACATTCCAGTACAAGCCAGTGTTGAAGTCATGTGTCCTGATACACAACTTTCTCTCGAGACACGTACGTTTTGTATTGTAAAGATAAAAATGTAGAACATTCTCGCTGGTATGTAGATCCCATAATGCCAAGAAACTGACGAACTCCCATCTTTTCTTAGGCTTGGTCCACAAGGCATAATTTTTATGCCTAATTGGTGATGAATTGATCATGAAACGTAGCTGGTGTTAATGCTCTAAATATATTTAGAGAAATAAGAAGGATGAGAATGTCAGACGCAATAATTTCCTACAGGATCTAGCTTTTGAGATGCCAAAACTAGCAATAAGCCAACGTTTAGCCATGGAATCTTTGCCTAAAGAGCTTCAAGGCAGAGGAAGATTTCGGCTGAGCTTCAGCGAAGCAGTTTCATTACCACAAGACAGAGGTTCCGTGGTAGAAAAATGTTTCAATTGTGGTTGTTATCCCAAGTCAACAAGAAAAAACTTATAGAGAATTATGGATGTGTCCATACCACGAGGAAAGCGTATGTGACTATTGCTTAGAGTAGACAATCATTCAGAAAAAGTACATCAATATACCTGTATGATCTATCATAGAAGAAAGTTTATATTGTTATTTCAACACTTACACCTAAACACATTTCATCTTCTGCTCCACATTGTTATATTTTAAATAAGATGTACCAAATGTTTATTTTTGTCAATATTATTGTGTTAATCAACAATAATAATTTAAAAATATTTTAATACATTTATAATACTATAACTAACATATCCAAGACAAAATATTGCTAAAAATCATAACAGTACAAAAAAATTCTGGTGTTCTACAATAGTAGAACGCGCGACCATTCACGGAAGTGTGGAGGGCGCGACCAACGCAGTGTTAAGATTAGGGAAGTTTTTACCATTTTTATAAAATTGTGCGAAACCGAAAGAACAAATCACGGAATCGAAGAGACGAAAAAAAATGAATGACGCAAGTGTTTTTTACTAATTGTATTACATATTTTGTTTCATATAACTCAAGAGCTTGTCATGTGACCTTGTGGAATGAATTAAGAAACGACAGGTCAAAATTGATTAGTCAAACACATTCCAAATATTCTCAAACAGTTTACATATTGTAAATAATGGCCAAATGGTTAAGCCAAGTAATGGTCGAGTGTTAAGAACATTATGCAAGAAAATATTGACGTTTATGTAAGAAATGTATGATACTTGTAGTTTAAGAGATGCATCCAAATTCCCAAGGTTCACGTTAATCACTACGTAAGTAATGTTTATTAGAAATTTTGTTACCATTGTTTCCATCGAAATTAAACGAATGAATTACTTAAAAGAATGACCTTTCCTACTCGCTTAGTTCAGAATTAAAATGGAAGGACATTCTTATTGTGTGAATTGATTCAAGAACTAATTATCTTTATTTTTTTCACCTTTTATTCATTAGTTTCCTATCTGGGTTATTACCCCTAGCAGAAAACTTTTAAAGATTGATCTTTTCACTTTCATTACATGTGTACAATGAACTTCGTTATTAACAAAAATATGTACAATATTCACTTCTCACGTTAAAACTCATTCTTTCACTTTGTTCCAGCAAAATTTCTCATATACCACAAGCATGTATGTATTGGGTCAATTTCCAGCGTACTAGCAATTTATGTTGAAAGCTAGGAAATACCAGCAGTTTTTTTCAGGAGAAACAAGTGCATATTCCTGCTAGTACGTTTTTAGAAAATGATGGTTGCATGGGGGTGAACGACAATTGTCAAATGTGACGTCATTTCCTAACACTTATAGAAAATCTATGAAATATAGAATTGTTAAGCACAAGGGCACAATTTCAAATATTACTTCGTTTTTAATATTATCTTTTAAAAACCAATTCCAATCAAACGCACAATCTTCACACAAATGGTTGAATTGTACTTGGCTAAGATCAGAAACTGTTTTCCATTTCTAGATTTCTAGGTTAACAACTTTCCGTAAAGGGAACACGTGACAGATATAGCTGTAGCTGATTTTTTTCCATGTGATAAATTTGTACCTACAGTGAAAATTGAATGCATGCTGGTTATGTGTGCAAATAATCTTATGTATTTATTAGTGGAATAGGTTAAGATACGTGTTCAACCTATGATGGTTTATTTTACAACATATATTTTATCTTCCAGGCAATGTTAAACAGAATGCTAGCGAAAGCTGCATAGGTAACTGGAGCGCCATTGTCCATGGTGGAACATTCTCTCTGGATAGATTTCTTCAAGCGTCTAAGACCTTCATTTAAACTTCCAGATAGAAAGTCGTTGTCAACTTGGCAACTTGATGCCCAGTTTAATGAAATGCAAACACAGCTGCGTGTAGAACTACAAGATTCGAAATATCTAAATCTTCAATGTGACGGTTGGAGTAATGTTCGCAATGAGGGAATTTATCAATTTCATTATTACCAACCCTCATCCAATATTTGTTCACTTTATAAGCACGAAAGACAACCGTCACACTGCTGAGTACATTAGAGATCAAGTATTTGAAGTCATTGAAAAATACGATCCCAGTAAGTTCTTTGTTCTCATTGGCGATAATGCAGCAAATATGCAGAAGGCTTTTTCTCTTGCCCAAGAAAAGTACCCCCATTTGCAATCATTGTCATGTATAGCACATACATTGAACCTTGTCTGCAGTAATATTTTGAAGTGTTTTTCAATTTCATCATTTATGACAAATATTATAGACATCATTAAAACAGTTAGAAATACTCAGGCCTTGAATGCACTTTTTCATGCAATTAACAATGAGAAAAACATACACAGTTCTCTTACTCTTCCTTGTAAAACCCGTTGGGGAAGCTACTTAAAATCTCTTGAAAGTTTGAAAGCTACAAAAGTCACCCTACAGAACTTAGCTGTTCACGAAACCACTGCAAGATATACAGCATTTATCAAAGACCACAAAGCAAGGTTACTTGACGATGAAGGTTTCTGGGTGACAGTTGAAAAGCTAATACACGTTCTCAAACCAATAGTATCCTGGATAAATGTATTAGAATCTGATTAATGTAACATACACCGAGTTTTTCCGGCTGTCAAAGAAATCGAAGAGCAATTAAGGAAATCTGTTCCCGAATTCCCATTGTCCAAAGCAGAAGAAACAAATGTTCTTCATAATTTCGAAAGCAGAAAAGTTACAGCACTCCAACCGATTCACTATGCCGTAGCATTGTTAGATCCATCATCACAGGGGTTTGACTTGACTCCAGAACAACATGTTGATGGATTGGAGTTCATACACAAGGTTGCAGAAAACATGAAAGCAAATCTTGTAAATGTTATGAAGGATTTCGCACACTACAAGGCAAAAGAAGGTTTGTGGGGCAAGAAGTTCATTTGGACAAGTTCAGGGGAAATGAACCCAGTAGTTTGGTGGCAAGGTTTGTGTGGAAGTACCCACTTATCTGAAGTTGCACAGCGGATATTAACAGCACCGGTATCATCAGCCGCCACAGAAAGATCCTTTAGTACATTCTCAAAAATTCACACTAAGTCAAGGAATAGAATGACTACTTCCAGAGCCGGAAAAATTACTTATATAGCTTATAACTGGAAACTGCTTCACCGGAAACAAAAGCCGAAAGTATCAACATACCGTACAGAGACAGAGGAGATTGTTGAGTCAGAGCAGCAGAAAGGCTTAGAAAATACGTTACCGCAAGATACAAGTTCATCGCATTTGAAATGCACTATAGTACCAAGGAAAAGGAAAGCCTCTGAAGAAGACAGTGACAGTGACATTTCTTCCGTGTGCGAGATAGATGAAGACATTAGCAGCGATGATTCCATATATTCATTCTATGTATCCGATGAATCTGATGAGTAATCTTGGTAGAAATGCTATCCCATAACGAGATAACGCTTTTCAGTTATGTGTATAAAATATTTGGAGAATGCTGCTAAATCTTGAATGTTCTGTAGTTCATTTGTTCTTTTATTAGGTTTATGATAGAAATGACGTGGATGATGCTGCAAATTGAGATGTCTGAAATCAGAGTGAACTGCATTTTGCCGAATTTTGAATTAAAGCATAAAATCATTTCAATTAGGCGTACAATTCTAATGCCACCGAAACAGAAACTAATTAAAGAAACTGACGTAACTGTCATTTGAAGCCCATTTTCCAATGACCCTTTATCTATCTTGTTTCCAAGAATGCTAATTTCCCGCAAAACATGAAAATACAGTTACTTCAATTTGACTTCAGACAGGTCAGTTTTTACTACATTTTGATGTTTAGCTAGCAAGTGTAGTTTAAGTGTGAAAGTCCCCGCATATATACTCCTACCGTTTCATTTCTAGTTAATAAAGCATACATGATGTGACAGAAAAATATTTCAAATCATGTCAATATTAATAACAAGTTCCCCAAAGTCACTTGTAAAATGTAAATTGAAAGAAAAGTACTTATCCACGTTCCATGTATTATTTTAGTTTCTTTATTTGTAGAAAAAATGCCGTCTTTTTCAGTCATCAGTTTTTAAAATTTGCTTTCTGGAGAAACACTTGTTTTATGTTACTATTATCAAAACAGGAACAACAACATAAATCATTTGTATTAATCAAAATAATAAATTTACTGCCTTTTGATACTTGTTCTAGTTTCTACTGGGTCTACTCTTACATTTTCATTTTTTTACGTACTGCGAAAATACGTCTGTTCCACATATAGTATTGAAAATGAAAAATACCCGTATATTTACCCAATTTGGGTAAATGCCTGGGTATTTACCCAAGGTATATACCCAAAAAATATTTACCAGTAAAAAACCCATCACTACTTTTGGGTTTCTGCTAGAAGGAGAAGAAATTTCAAAAAACTGATATACGTGCATTAATATACAATCTAATACACGTTCCGTAGTAAAATATGATGGTACCCCTATGGGTTAAGTGAGTACCCCACTATATTTTCTAGAAATTCGTTACTTCATTTCTTAATTTCTTTCGGTTACCTTAAGAAATACACTAAGCTGAGTCAAGTACTGAAAACTGCATGTTAATACCTAAAAAAAATAACACAGATTTTCAGATTTGTATTTTGATGACGTCATAAATATAGATTCTTATGGATATGGAACTTTGTGTTTCTGCTAGAAGGAGAAGAAATTTCAAAAAACTGATATATGTGCATTAATATACAATCTAATACACGTTCCGTAGTAAAATATGATGGTACCCCTATGGGTTAAATGAGAACCCCACTATACTTTCTACAAATTCGTTATTTCATTTATTAATTTCTTTCGATTACCTTAAGAAATACACTAAGCTGAGTCAAGTACTGAAATCTGCATGTCAATATCTAAAAAGTAACCCAGATTTTAAGATTTGTATTTTGATGACGTCATAAATATAGATTCTTATGGATATGGATTTTGGGTTTCTGCTAGAAGGAGAAGAAATTTCAAAAAACTGATATATGTGAATTAATATACAATCTAATAGACGTTCCGTAGTAAAATATGATGGTACCCCTATGGGTTAAGTGAGAACCCCACTATATTTTCTAGAAATTCGTTACTTCATTTATTAATTTCTTTCGGTTACCTTAAGAAATACACTAAGCTTAGTCAAGTACTGAAAACTGCATGTCAATATCTAAAAAGTAACCCAGATTGTAAGATTTGTCTTTTTAATGACGTCAAAAATATAGATTCCTCTGGATATGGACTTTTGGGTTTCTACTAGAACGAGGAGAAATTTCACAAAACTAATATATGTGCATTAATATACAATCTAATAGACGTTCTGTAGTAAAATATGATGGTACCTCTATGGGTTAAGTGAGAACCCCACTATATTTTCTACTAATTCATTACTTCTTGTATTAATTTCAATCAAATACCATAAACAATGCACTCAGCTGTTTCGAGTACTGAAAACTGCATTTCAATGTCTAAGAAAGTAACCGAGATTTTAAGATTTGTATATTTGATGACGTCATAAATATAGATTCTTTTGGATATGGACTTTTGGGTTTCTGCTAGAAGGAGAAGAAATTTCAAAAAACTGATATATGTGCATTAACATACAATCTAATAGACGTTACGTAGTAAAATATGATGGTACCCCCTATGGGTTAAGTGAGAACCCCCCTATAATTTCTAGAAATTCGTTACTTCATTTATTAATTTCCTTCGGTCACCTTAAGAAATAC
Organism: Thermobia domestica; assembly: GCF_964235325.1. Taxonomy (NCBI): domain Eukaryota; kingdom Metazoa; phylum Arthropoda; class Insecta; order Zygentoma; family Lepismatidae; genus Thermobia; species Thermobia domestica. The sequence continues at coordinate 266,381,251 of NC_137460.1, read as the reverse complement.
ACTAAGCTGAGTCAAGTACTGAAAACTGCATGTCAATATCTAAAAAAATAACCCAGATTTTAAGATTTGTGTTTTTATGACCATAAATATAGATTCTTATGGATATGGAATTTTGGGTTCCTGCTAGGAGAAGAAATTTCAAAAAACTGATATATGTGCATTAATATACAATCTAATACACGTTCCGTAGTAAAATATGATGGTACCCCTATGGGTTAAGTGAGAACCCCACTATATTTTCTAGAATTTCGTTATTTCATTTATTAATTTCTTTCGGTTACCTTAAGAAATACACTAAGCTGAGTCAAGTACTGAAAACTGCATGTCAATATCTAAAAAAATAACCCAGATTTTAAGATTTGTATTTTGATGACGTCAAAAATATAGATTCTTATGGATATGGAATTTTGGGTTTCTGCTAGAAAGAGAAAAAATTTCAAAAAACTGATATATGTGCATTAATATACAATCTAATACACGTTCCGTAGTAAAATATGATGGTACCCCTATGGGTTAAGTGAGAACCCCACTATATTTTCTAGAAATTCGTTACTTCATTTCTTAATTTCTTTCGGTTACCTTAAATAATGCACTCAGCTGAGTCGAGTACTGAAAACTGCACGTAAATATTTAAAAAAGTAACCCAGATTTTAAGATTTGTATATTTGATGACGTCATAAATATAAAGATTCTTTTGAATATGGACTTTTGGGTTTCTGCTAGAAGGTGGAGAATTTCACAAAACTAATATATGTGCATTAATATACATTCTAATAGACGTTCCGTAGTAAAATATGATGGTACCCCTATGGGTTAAGTTAGAACCCCACTATATTTTCTAAAAATTCGTTATTTCATTTATTAATTTCTTTCGACTACCTTAAGCAATACACTAAGATGAGTCAAGTGCTGGAAACTGCATGTCAATATCTAAAAAAGTAACCGAGATTTTAAGATTTGTATTTTTGATGACGTAATAAATATAAAAATTCTTATGGATATGGACTTTTTGGTTTCTGATAGAAGGAGGAGAAATTTCACAAAATTAATATATGTGCATTAATATACATTCTAATAAACGTTCTGTAGTAAAATATGATGGTATCCCTATGGGTTAAGTGAGAACCCCACTATATTTTCTAAAAATTCGTTATTTCATTTATTAATTTCTTTCGACTACCTTAAGCAATACACTAAGATGAGGCAAGTGCTGAAAACTGCATGTCAATATCCAAAAAAGTAACCCAGATTGTAAGATTTGTATATTTGATGACGTCATAAATATAAAGATTCTTATGGATATGGACTTTTTGGTTTCTGCTAGAAGGATGAGAAATTTCACAAAACTAATATATGTGCATTAATATACATTCTGATAGACGTTTGTAGAAAAATATGATGGTACCCCTATGGGTTAAGTGAGAACCCCACTATATTTTCTACAAATTCATTGCTTCGTTCATTAATCTCTTTCGATTACCTTAAACAATGCACTCAGCTGTGTGGAGTACTGAAAACTGCATGACAATGTCTAAAAAAGTAATCCAGATTTTAAGATTTGTATTTTTAATGACGTCATAAATATAGCTTTTTATGGATATGGACTTTTTGGTTTCTAGTAGAAGGAGGAGAAATTTCACAAAACTATTATATGTGCGTTAATATACAGTATAATAGACGTTCTGTTGTAAAATATGATGGTACCCCTATGGGTTAAGTGAGAACCCCACTATATTTTCTAGATTTTCGTTACTTCATTTATTAATTTCTTTCGGTTACCTTAAGCAATACACTCAGCTGAGTCGAGAATTGAAAACTGCATGTCAATATCTAAAAAAGTAACCCAGATTGTAAGATTTGTATATTTGATGACGTCATAAAGATTCTTATGGATATGGACTTATTGGTTTCTGCTAGAAAAGGGAGAAATTTCACAAAACTAATATATGTGCATTAATATACATTCTAATAGACGTTCTGTAGTAAAATATGATGGTACCCCTATGGGTTAAGTTAGAACCCCACTATATTTTCTAAAAATTCGTTATTTCATTTATTAATTTCTTTCGACTACCTTAAGCAATACACAAAGATGAGTCAAGTGCTGGAAACTGCATGTCAATATCCAAAAAAGTAACCCAGATTGTAAGATTTGTATATTTGATGACGTCATAAATATAAAGATTCTTATGGATATGGACTTTTTGGTTTCTGCTAGAAGGATGAGAAATTTCACAAAACTAATATATGTGCATTAATATACATTCTGATAGACGTTCTGTAGAAAAATATGATGGTACCCCTATGGGTTAAGTGAGAACCCCACTATATTTTCTACAAATTCATTGCTTCGTTCAATAATCTCTTTCGATTACCTTAAACAATGCACTCAGCTGTGTGGAGTACTGAAAACTGCATGACAATGTCTAAAAAAGTAATCCAGATTTTAAGATTTGTATTTTTAATGACGTCATAAATATAGCTTTTTATGGATATGGACTTTTTGGTTTCTAGTAGAAGGAGGAGAAATTTCACAAAACTATTATATGTGCGTTAATATACAGTATAATAGACGTTCTGTTGTAAAATATGATGGTACCCCTATGGGTTAAGTGAGAACCCCACTATATTTTCTAGATTTTCGTTACTTCATTTATTAATTTCTTTCGGTTACCTTAAGCAATACACTCAGCTGAGTCGAGAATTGAAAACTGCATGTCAATATCTAAAAAAGTAACCCAGATTGTAAGATTTGTATATTTGATGACGTCATAAAGATTCTTATGGATATGGACTTATTGGTTTCTGCTAGAAAAGGGAGAAATTTCACAAAACTAATATATGTGCATTAATATACATTCTAATAGACGTTCTGTAGTAAAATATGATGGTACCCCTATGGGTTAAGTTAGAACCCCACTATATTTTCTAAAAATTCGTTATTTCATTTATTAATTTCTTTCGACTACCTTAAGCAATACACTAAGATGAGTCAAGTGCTGAAAACTGCATGTAAATATCTAAAAAAGTAACCGAGATTTTAAGATTTGTATTTTTGATGACGTAATAAATATAAAAATTCTTATGGATATGGACTTTTTGGTTTCTGATAGAAGGAGGAGAAATTTCACAAAACTAATATATGTGCATTAATATACATTTTAATAGACGTTCTGTAGTAAAATATGATGGTACCCCTATGGGTTAAGTTAGAATCCCACTATATTTTCTAAAAATTCGTTATTTCATTTATTAATTTCTTTCGACTACCTTAAGCAATACACTAAGATGAGTCAAGTGCTGAAAACTGCATGTCAATATCCAAAAAAGTAACCCAGATTGTAAGATTTGTATATTTGATGACGTCATAAATATTAAGATTCTTATGGATATGGACTTTTTGGTTTCTGCTAGAAGGAGGAGAAATTTCACAAAACTAATATATGTGCATTAATATACATTATAATAGACGTTCTGTAGTAAAATATGATGGTACCGCTATGGGTTAAGTGAGAACCCCACTATATTTTCTACAAATTCGTTGCTTCGTTTATTAATCTCTTTCGATTACCTTAAACAATACACTCAGCTGTGTGGAGTACTGAAAACTGCATGACAATGTCTAAAAAAGTAATCCAGATTTTAAGATTTGTATTTTTAATGACGTCATAAATATAAAGATTCTTATGGATATGGACTTTTTGGTTTGTAGTAGAAGGAGGAGAAATTTCATAAAACTAATATATGTGCGTTAATATACAGTCTAATAGACGTTCTGTTGTAAAATATGATGGTACCCCTATGGGTTAAATGAGAACCCCACTATATTTTCTAGAATTTCGTTACTTCATTTATTAATTTCTTTCGTTTACCTTAAGCAATACACTCAGCTGAGTCAAGTACTGAAAACTGCATGTCAATATCTAAAAAAGTAACCCAGATTGTAAGATTTGTATATTTGATGACGTCATAAATATAAAGATTCTATTGGATATGGACTTTTTGGTTTCTGCTAGAAGAAGGAGAAATTTCACGAAACTAATATATGTGCATTAATATACATTCTAATAGACGTTCTGTAGTAAAATATGATGGTACCTCTATGGGTTAAGTTAGAATCCCACTATATTTTCTAAAAATTCGTTATTTCATTTATTAATTTCTTTCGACTACCTTAAGCAATACACTAAGTTGAGTCAAGTGCTGAAAACTGCATGTCAATATCTAAAAAAGTAACCGAGATTTTAATATTTGTATTTTTGATGACGTAATAAATATAAAAATTCTTATGGATATGGACTTTTTCGTTTCTGCTAGAAGGAGGAGAAATTTCACAAAACTAATATATGTGCATTAATATACAAGCTAATAGACATTGTGTAGTAAAACATGATGGTACCCCTATGGGTTAAGTGAGTACCCCACTATATTTTCTAGAAATTCGTTACTTCATTTATTAATTTCTTTCGGTTACCTTAATTAGTGCACTCAGCTGTGTCGAGTACTGAAAACTGCATGTCAATATCTAAAAAGTAACCGAGATTTTAAGATTTGTATTTTTGATGACGTCATAAATATAGTTTCTTACGGATATGGACTTTTGGGTTTCTACTAGAAGGAGAAGAAATTTCACAAAACTGATATATGTGCATTAATATACAATCTAATAGACGTTCTGTAGTAAAATATGAGGGTACCCCTATGTGTTAAGTGAGAACCCCACTATATTTTCTACAAATTCGTTACTCCATTTATTAATTTCTTTTCGGTTACCTTAAACAATGCACTGAGCTGTGTCGAGTACTGAAAACAGCATGTCAATATCTAAAGAAGTAACCGAGATTTTAAGATTTGTACATTTGATGACGTCTTAAATATAAAGATTCTTATGGATATGGACTTTTGGGCTTCTACTAGGAGGAGAAATTTCACAAAACCAATATATATACATTAATATCCTATGTAATTTACGTTCTGTAGTAAAATATGATGGTACCCCTATGGGTTAAGTTATAACCCCACTATAGTTTTGTAAAAACATTACTTCATTTATTAATTTATTTCGGGTACCTTAAACAGAGTACTCAGTGTGTCTAGTACTGATAACTGCATATCAATATCTCAGAAAGTAAGTTAAATTGTATGAATTACAATTTTTGATGACGTCAGCATTATGGAGAGGCAGATAAATTTTGAATTTTGGCTATTATGTAGAAGAATGAAATTTCCAGATAAGTAAAATATACGTGGGTTAAATGAATACAACAGTCGAATGTTTTCCCGAAGTTCTTTTGTTTTAAGTTTTACTTTGAGGCAATTTTAGGGATACATGGATTGGTGTAGAAGGGGCGAAAACTCCACATGAAGATCAAATAGAGCGACAAAGATATAAATTAATTTACTTTTTGATGACATGTTCAGAATATAAACACATACGAGTTTTAAAATATTCTTGTAGGGAAAAGAAAGTCTAGAGAAGAACTAAATGCCTAATTCACTTTAAGGGAAGTCCTATGTTCAAGGTAGGTCTGTATGCTCACTCAGTTATATCAAACTAATTTTTGTTTGATTAATTCCCAGACGCTGTAAATTTAGCATCCGGAAGTTCCATGTACGAAACAGCAACTCATTTACAACGATGGCTGAAAGGTGCTAAGGACAGAGAGGGAGGGCGAGCAAGAAGACGCAAAGTAAGTTCCACAGGTTTAGTTTGTTTCGTTAATTGGTTAATCGTGAGCGCTTCCTGAAAGCTAAGTGAACATCATTTTTATCTTTGCGAAGGACTTGGATTCGGTTCCCGGTTAGGATGTACGTTAGGCTGTAAACCTCGTTTTCTGTCTGCTATGCTGAAAAGGGACGTTAACGTAAATTGCGCATTATATTCTGTCTGTGTGTTTTGATTTTTATAGATATATTTAAACTCTTACGTCAGATATTAATCATTTGTTTCTTTCCACTGCCTTACGTACTTGTATTTGGTGTAGGCTTCTGGATTCGATTCGATTCTTCTTGATGTTGAGTGTTTTGGATAAGTAGTAAGGTGATTGGATTAGAATTTAGCATCCATTTCAGTATTGAGACAATGTCAAGGGTTGGAGTACTCAGTTGTTTATTGTAGTTGCTTCGCAAAAGCAATCCAGAACCTATTTTAACAATTGCGGGCGGGGAGTTTTTACATTTTCAATTTGATAAATGGTGCATAATAGTAAAAAGAGCAATAGTTCGAAAAAATATGAAGTTTTAGAAGCAGATTGAATTCCTGTGTTATTTCTAAAACTGATACAACGGTAAACATCCCTGAATAAAGGTGTAGTCATTTTACAAGGTAACCAAAAAAGTTCTTGTCGTTTTTGACGTTCCATTCATCATGCGCTCACAGAGAGGAAACGAAATGACTTACGTGCTTGCCAAGCGATCGGGAGTTAGTCTGACCATCGACCTTCAGTATTGCAAGCAATGTGAGCACACAGCGTCATAGGTCCTGTATAACAATGCCAAACTACAAGTGGCAAGCAGGACCCGAGAGATCCTTAATAAACTTGGCTGGGAGATACTGCAAGAACCATATTCACTAAACTTTGAACCAACTGATTACCCTCTGCTTCATTCCCTCGAGAACTATGTCCGTGGGAGATCCTTTGCTAGTTAGGGAGATCTGCGGAACGCACTCACGGACTTACTTACATCGAAGATCGCCGACTTTTAGCACCAGGTAGGGTGACCACCTCTCCGGGATTGAACACCTTATCTCCGGGCTCCGGGTTTCGGTACGATTTCTCCGGGTTGTACTTGTAGCAAGATTTTACTATCACATTCATTCACATGTTAATGCCGATAAATAACTATTAAAAAATCACTCTGCACTATTGGATCATTCTGTCCAAAATCCGAATAAAGCACTAACGGTTAGTGGGTTAGTAAGGTAGTGTGCACGGTGTTCAGTGTATGTAGCTGTTAGGAGTCAATAGGTACAGTTCAATTTTAGGTGATACACAGGAAAATGTTAAGAGTGAAATAATCGGACAAGGTGTTAAAAGTTAGTGGAGCAATTATATAAACAAATGAGTAACGTTACTAAGTTGTGATTGATATGTATGAAAAAGAGTTGATGATATAGTAATGCCAAAAGTGGCTGACATTATAAAAATAGTGATTTAAATACAGGAAGGTTCCTGTTAGTATTTGTTAATATATTGGCATATGTTTAATTTGTAGTAGATGTAAAGTCCAAATAAAATTTGGAGCGTAAAGAAGTAAATAGGTTTTTTAAGGAACTTAGTAATTTGAAGTTGTGGCAATATCTAAGCACATTGAGTATCTAGAATAAGCCTAACAGATTTGGCGCAGTCTACAAAAAGGAATTTACGCTTCTGAATAAGATAATGGCCTCGTTTAGTAACTTTGAGCCTTTCGATATTGAAACTGGTAGAATTCAGGTATATATAGAGCGATTTGAACAGGTAGCTCTATCGGCAGCATTACCAGATGACCGAAAAACATCAACATTTTTAGCTGTCATGGGATTAACTGCATATGAGGAACTGAGGAATTTGTGTGCGCCTAAAATGCCCGCCCAGAAAACTTTTGAAGAATTAAAGAATCTCATGCTAGCACATTATGGAGTAAAGACACACGAGATAGCGGAGCGGTTTAAGTTTCACAACCTCAAGCAATTGGAATACCAAAGTGTTGCTCAGTTTGTGATGACCTTGAAACACCAGGCAGCATTCTGTAATTTTGGATCGTGCTTGGAGCACTCATTAAGAGATCAGTTTGTTTTTGGCATCAAGGACAATGTAGCTAGGAGACAAATGTTGACAGCGACGAGCCTAACCTTCCAGCAAGCAGTGGACATGGCAACGGCCGTTGAGAATACAGAAGAGCAGATGAGATTATTTAGTAGTTTAGCAAGTCCAAGACAGGAACAAATTAATGTTATACAGAATCACAGGGCACATAATAGCAGAAAATATAATAAGAAGCCGGATTATTCACTAAGGGTTCAAAAGTCGCCGATGTATAAAGGACAAAAATCGTGTTATTCGTCATCACCAGATTCTTCTAGCCAAAATGAAGGAAAAGTTATCAAATGTGGCAAATGTCAACGTGCCCATAAAAAAGGAGAATGCCCTGCATATGGCAAAAGATGTTTTAAGTGTACAGGATTACACCATTTTGCTCCTGGGTGTGTACTACAAACGATAGATGCCGATATGAATGAGCTACGACTAGAAGAATCTTTAGAACATAGTGAGAAGGAAATGAAACAAAATTCTCAGAACGTAGAGTCAATATCTTCAGTATTGGAACCCGAACAAGTAAAGGATTTGTATAAGGTTTTGACAATGGATACCATCTATTGTCAAGAATCCACTGAAACAGAGAGGGAATTACCTGATAGCTCAGGAAGTGAACAAAATGCTCTCAGACAATTGCAAGTAGAAGAGGCTCGAGAAGTATTAAAGAAGAGAACGAAATTACCAAAAAGTTGGGCAAAAAGTAAAAACAAGCATGATAAGGTGTATCAAGAGACACAGGAGAGTACTAGTAACTCCACTTCACTTACGGAATCTGCAGAGGAAGAAATGATGTACGACAGCACAGAGGGCAAGGACAGAAGTGATGGCAAATGCAAGAAGATTCGAAGAAAAGTCCGAACATCTATTAGTTGTGATACTAAAGAGGAAAAAAATGAACTGCTAAACTTAAAGCAGGAATTGCTGCAGTTTATGTTTAAAGAATTCATGTGCTGGGAGCAAAAAATCCAGGAATTATGGGATAAAATGAAGGAAGTAGAGCGAAAGTTAGAAAATTTGGAGTTAAAGAAAAGGTTGAAAAAGAACAGAGATCTGTAAAAGTGAAGAAAGGAAGGCTTTTTAAGTTATTCGCATAATAATTTATGAGATGTTGTTTATTTTACAGTTACTTGCAGGTGTACCCGAGAGGATGCTGAGAGTACAGTGTACCCGGGAGGATGTTAGGAGTCAATAGGTACAGTTCAATTTTAGGTGATACACAGGAAAATGTTAAGAGTGAAATAATCGGGCAAGGTGTTAAAAGTTAGTGGAGCAATTATATAAACAAATGAGTAACGTTACTAAGTTGTGATTGATATGTATGAAAAAGAGTTGATGATATAGTAATGCCAAAAGTGGCTGACATTATAAAAATAGTGATTTAAATACAGGAAGGTTCCTGTTAGTATTTGTTAATATATTGGCATATGTTTAATTTGTAGTAGATGTAAAGTCCAAATAAAATTTGGAGCGTAAAGAAGTAAATAGGTTTTTTAAGGAACTTAGTAATTTGAAGTTGTGGCAATATCTAAGCACATTGAGTATCTAGAATAAGCCTAACAGTAGCATTTACATTAATTAACAATTTAAAGCCCTCTAGAGGGGCACGGCATTATCCTTGCAAAACAAAGTTAAAGAAATCCATGCCATGTTATTGCATGAGAAAGTTCTGTCGTTATTTAGTTGTATTATGATAAATTACGTATTAAGTAAACTACAATGATTGTTGTTTTGTACATTGTACACATATTGTTATAAGTATAAAAATATGAATAGTGTGCTGATTGTACTCATAGTAAGATTTGGATCTCCTCTTTATAAAACACAATGTCGGGTATGCTTTTTTTTTTTTTTTTGAGATAACTGATTCTCCGGGAAAGTTGGCATAAGGTGTTGATGCTGATGGAGATTACTTTGAAACCTAAAGATACGTACCACCTAGCGTATTGCACTTTGTATATCCTTACTCTGAAACAGCAAGAACTTTTTTGGTTACTTGTATTTAACACATAAAGTGAAATTCGAAATTTTTTATATGCTTTAACATATATTTATGATAAAAAAATATTTTTCCTAATGAAGAAGGAATAATGAGTTATTTATGGTACACGCACAGCTCATACGATGTTGATGATTCTTAATTTTTTTAACAGGTGGAAACACACGCAAGCACATCAGATGACTAACCAGATTTTGGAGCATGAACCGAGTGTATGCGCCTTCACTCGGAAGTAAGTTGTAGAACTTTGTGTATATATGTTCATTACTTTTTAAGGCAGCAATATGCCGAAAAGGAAAGAAAATTTTTTAACTTCAAACGATTACTATCATATTAATACAAATCTGATAACAAATATTGATGACTTAAGTAATTCGTTAGAAAGTGATGTTGGTGTTTCATTACCAAACCAAGGTGGAAGCGTTGAAGCTGGACTTACAGGTGAAAGAATACGTAACATAGAAGTGTCTGATTGTTGCAGTAACATGTCTTTCTCTGTTTCTGATTATACTAATAGTAATGAACAGAATCCAAATAATGTAACTTTCAATATTTCTGTAACTGATGAAAAAGACTCAAACACCGATGAATCTCCAAACATACGTAATGATATTCAAAAATGGGCGGTGAAAAACAACGTGACGTGTCATGCAGTAAATGAATTGCTCCATATTCTGCACAAATATGGACATACAGGTTTGCCGCTTGACTACAGTACTTTATTGTTGACCAGACATAATATTGTTATTAAGGATTTAGCTGACGGTTAGTACTTCTATATAAAACATAGAAAAGGAGTTGAAGTTGCAATTCGTGTTGGACTGAAACCGCCGAGTACTAGAAGCATTTCTCTGAGACTTAATATTGATGGAATCCCACTTACCAAAAGTTCCAGAAGTCAATTTTGGCCAATTTTGTGCTTAATAAATGAAAGTTGTGTCCGTGTACCTTTTGTTGTAGCAGCTTTCTAAGGTCATTCCAAGCCGCATAATGTTGATCAATATTTGTGTGACCTTGTTCATAAGTTAAAGTCGTTTGTTAAAGATGAGTTTGTAGTTGATGGTAAACGATATACTTTGTTAGTGAATAAATGTTTTTTTTTTTGTGTGTGTGTATGTGTGTGTGATGCCCCTGCTCGTTCATTTGTAAAACATATCGAACCTCACAATTCATACTTTGGGTGTGAGAAATGTTGTATTGAGGGGTCTTATGAAGGACGAATGGTATTTCCTGTGCTTAATGCACTAGCCCGTACCGACGAATCTTTTCTAAATCACAATCAAGAAGATCATCACACACAGGGAGTAATCTACACCCCCAACACCCTCTAACACCCCTCCAAATTTCTTTACTCACACCCCTGGATGGAAAAGGAATACTCCACCAAATCCAATTCTATCAATCAGTATCATATAGGTTATTTATTACATCTAGTTAAAAAAGGTTTAGCGTTTAGGAAAAAAGGCAATATTCTTATTTATTTCACTTCAAAATACGAAGCGACCTCGTCCTCATGTACGGCTTCGAGAACCACATGACATTGTTTCGGGCGGTGTTTCGATTGAAACAATTAACAAAACAGACCCTCTCATACCTACCCTCCTGGGCTCCGCGGTCGTTTGCGAGAAAAGAGATTGATGGACAGATGCAGATGACTGAAATTGTCAGCGTCTTGAGCGGTCATACACCTACCTCCTCCTCAATAAGGAAAAATGCGACAATATAGTAATAAGCCTATACCAGATTCAGTTGTAAATGCTACTCTGCAACAGGCTCGCAACCAGAGGGGGGCTAGGGAGGGCCTGGCCCTCCCTTAATTTTTCATACCTCAATACAAAATGCACAATTTAGATATTTGTAAGATAATTTTTATTGACTTGGCCCCTCCTAACATATTCATGGCCCGCCAAAGCTCTGTGGCTGGTTTCGAGCCTCTTCTGCAAGTGGTGTATCAGCGGACGGGCGTTAGATGGGTGTAGTCAAAACGTTTTTAGAAATGAAGAGGTCGATCGAAGTAAGACTTATATATATATATATTTTAGACTGAGTCTAGTGTTATGCAGGAACGCATTTGGCGCTAGCTTAATTTTTATAAAGTATATTTTTATTCACGTAAATTCATAGAGTGAAATAGGGCTCATAGCGAGTCACTTTTTTTAAAACTAAAATTTACTTTTTTTTTCGTTGGTCACTAAAAGATACTTTTTTTAAATTTTGTCACTTAAAGTTACTTTTTTGAGAGGTAAAGTTACTTTTTCGTGTAATTTATGTTTTGCATTGGTAGTTTTTAAAGAAAAATATAAAAACAAATGGAGAAAGGCAGAAATTTGTTACTCATTACTCTTCTGCAAGCTTCAGTACTTGCTGCCACATGTGAAACAATCAGCTTTATTCTCACTTCAGCTTTTATTCTTTCTAAAGCACAGTGGACGGTTGGTAGATGCTTAAACTCTCAAGGTGGGGTTGAGAACCCTTCTGTGTCTATTCTTTCTTCTATCATAATAATCTTTTAGTTTTCTCTCGTAATAGTTAACGTTCCGTTGAACGTTGTGTGTGTGTGTGTCTGTGTGGTTCATCATGTTCGTCTTGTGTTATTCTTCTTGTATGTTCTTAAGAGTAGGTGTGGAATTTGAATATTTCACGTGTTTGAAAACTCTTAATGCGAATTTAAATATAATGTCTGGGATAAAGAAATTCGGAAATAAGCCAGAACTGGTTCCACTTACTCAGAAGTGTTTCACATCTGCTAAGTCTGCTTACCGTAACTACAAAGCTTACTTTGAAAACCTAAGAAAGGAGGAAGCTCAAAAAGAAGAAGTAAAGAAGAAACAAAACAACAAACAAAGAGAGAGGTGATGGAGAAATTGACAAAGGAAGGAAGGAGCATGATGAGATTTTGGTCACTTTTTCGTGTGCTTTTGACCATTTTTGGGTCACTTTTCAACTATTTACAAGAGACCAGACCAGTATGAGTCCAGGGATTATTAAAATTAGGGTATATTAAAGAAGACAAAACAGAAAGATACAAAATGTTTGTAAATTGAAGAATTGGATTTCTGGAAAACAACTAAATCAATGAATAATTTTCTTATGAAAGATATTCAGAGCCAATAACGTAGCCAGGAAGGGGCAGGAACGGAGATTAAGAGATCAAATAATATTATAACAATTAACGTTAACAACAGGGTTAGAATATTAAAATAATGAAATTGGAACTATGTACAGTATAAATTACTAAACGAATGTGATTTCAGCATGGGACGAGGGAATTTTTTCCCAATTAATATTTTGGAAAAATATCACCCACTAAAACTTGCTGGGGGTAAATAAATTGAAATAATAGGAGAATTTTGCGAAATAATTACAGTAATTCATATGTAATCAATTCACGTGTAATTACGGGGTAAAATAGTGGAGGTTAATTCCTAATACAGTGAAACTTCTCTTAACGAGCATCTCTCAATAGTAGACATCTTCATAACAGGACAAACTTTCTTATTCTTCCATTCCATAAATAAGTTTGGTGTGGTGTTATGAGAGAGAACCCTTCGTCTTAGGAACACCTCTCATTTACGGACAAATAATCGTGTTCCACCCATGTCCGTTTTGAGAGGTTTCACTGTATTACTTAATTTCATATAAGTAATAATAAATGCTCAAATGTGTTAACTTACTTTATTGAACCTACCACTGCGAAGAGCTGATATTATTATTATTATTATTATTATTATTATTATTATTATTATTTGTAGTACTAGTACTACTAGTAGTAACAATAGTAGTAGTAGTATTGCAATAGTTGCGTAACAAAGTATACTGTTTTTTTGTTTGAGTTTGTTTAAAACTTATATCACTATTCTTAAAACACACCCTCCCTTTTATTTTGAACACTCTCCCAAGTAAAAATTTCTGGCGTACTTACAGATCTCACAGAAATTTCACCATTAGTTCAGTTAGGTTTTGGACTAGTTTCCCAGTTTCCCTTGGATTATATGCACCTCATACTCCTTGGCGTTTCACGTAGACTTTTCCATTCATGGTTGAAAGGTCCATTAGAAGTACGGTGAAATTCAGGAAAAGTTAAATTAATATCAATGTATTTGGAATTATCATCATCCTGGGTACCTTCAGAATTCGCACGCCGCCCTCGGATCATTGACCATATTGATCGTTGGAAAGCTACAGAGTTAAGGGTAATGCTTTTGTATATAAATTCTGTCATTCTTTCATTCGTTCTTAAGAAAACATTTTATCGTCATTTTCTACTTTTATTTGTAGGCACATTTATACTAATCCAAAAATATTTGGACGATGCCTTATGTAACTATTCAGAAATATTGTTTAGAAAATTTGTAGAAGAAAGCATACTATGAAATAGAAATGATAGTGTATAATGTCCATTCACTTATACATATTCCTGGTGATTGTAAAAAAATATGGTTCTCTTGATAATTTTAGTTCCTTTCCGTTTGAAAGCTTTCTTCATACTATAAAGAAATTAATAAGAGCTTCACACCATCCTGTGCTACAACTGCTCAATAGGATAAATGAACGCAATAATGTAGGCAGTTATTCTTCAAATACAACTGATAATTTTCAATGTAGAGTTGAACACAATGAGGGACCACTAATTGAGTTATTATGTCCAAGGTGCAAACAATACAAAGTGTTACATTCTAACGGATATAAGTTTACTGTGTCCCAACTAAGAGACAGTGTTTGTATTTTACCAGACATGAATGTTGTATTAGTGAGAGAGACCACTAATTGAGTTATTATGTCCAAGGTGCAAACAATACAAAGTGTTATATTTTAACGGATATAAGTTTACTGTGTCCCAACTAAGAGACAGTGTTTGTATTTTACCAGACATGAATTTTGTATTAGTGAGAGGGACCACTAATTGAGTTATTATGCCCAAGGTGCAAACAATTCAAAGTGTTACATTTTAACGGATATAAGTTTAATGTGTCCCAACTAAGAGACAGTGTTTGTATGTTACCAGATATGAATGTTGTATTAGTGAAAAATTTTGTAGTAGTTGACAATAGTATAAAAATCATTGGTGTTAAATTTCAAGTACGTTCTGGCTTTTTTACATATCCATGGAAATCTTCAAAGCTGGAAATTTTAAAAGTTCGTTCCCCTTCAGATCTTGCAAGTTTCGATATTTACGGAGTAAGGAAGTGTGTTCTTTTACCTCTTAAACAGGAAATTAAAACAGTGGACATCGATCAAGATTCGTTTGTGTGTATCCCATTATCACATCACATAAATTGAAGACATTCTTTTGTCATAAAAAGGTGTAATATGTTAAGCAATTGAGATACACTTTGTAAAAATGGAGTGAAATATTTAGCTTTACGTGGTTATGTCATTTAGAATAGCGGAGACGGATGATCGATTAAAGTAAATGAGTGTGAATAATTGGTAGAATGCAAGTGTGGGGAAAGCGGAATAACCTCCATAAAATCTAGACGATAATATTTTGTCTACAACAAACTCATTGGCCGTGGATTGAACCAGGGATCCATCGCAAGACCACTGAACCAACGCCCCCAGGGAACACATTGTATATGTAAATACAGCACACTACTTGCAAATATGTATAGATACCATATTTCTGAGATAGTAAATATACCAGTATGATCAGCTCCTTGTATGAAATTCTCAAATTCTATATGTACATTTTGAACAAAACGAAACTAAATTATGATCTGTTCCTAAGTTATTTATTTCATAATGAAATATGTTTAATTAAATGACAGTTAAATTCCTTTTTCAGAAATCAATGAACATACCACTGGATACATTGCAACATTCTGATAACGCCTCCCACAAACGTCCGCTGTGCTCTTGAACATGAAGGAGGTTTTTGAAAAGACGTTGATATTATGTTGAATGAGGTATTTCACTTAGCTATAGAGGCCATGATGAGTCACTAGTAAAGCACTTACCTCTGGTACTAGGAGTCCCTACTTCAGTCTCCTGTAGCACGAGTTTATGGTGGAGAATATCGTATCCGTGGATTGTCTCGCCTCTCATTTTCTCCCCCATTCTCATTTCACCAATTATTTCAGCATCACTAACATTCATTAACCACATATCTCCTTTATTCTAATGTTCATAATCGTGAGACGTAAAACTAGAGACTTCGTTTCATTTTCATCCAATGTGGATATGAAACGTTTTCCCACTTTGTCTTCTTTTTACATTAAAGTCATATATTTAGTTTAGTTTGTGTAACACTCAGACGACGAATGTTTTTTTTATATTGTAGCATAAAGTCTATGAGAATGTATATACGTATTTAAATAATCATTGTACCACTGAAAGATGGCAGCTGTATATGTTATTTTTTCTATATGTGTGTGTTAATAAAAGATACAGTAGTTATTAATAAGCATTTTATTTATTATACCATCTCAATATTTTTAATGTAACATTTACATAGTTAATGTTGTGTTTATAACTGGGTTCAACGTCATCCGACTTTGTCCACTACAGACAATTTCCTTCCAACGTTCATGGTATGTGTACGTTTGTAGCAAATATAGAAATTCAATGTTAATTAATATGAAAAGAAAACATTGCTACGTTATAGTAGTGAACACATCTAATACAGATAGAGGAGTTCTATATACTACTAGTTGGACGTCTCACTTTCTTGGCAACTGCTTGACAAAGGTTGAGAAACACTTTATTACATCATTTTATGATTTATTTGTGCCACCATAGTGATGTTTACTTGAATTGTTAATTCATTAAAACATCTTATCTGTAGATTTGTTGTCCAGCACTGAAACTCAGACCAGCATTTGAAGTCGAACCCGGCCACAATAGTACACTCAAATTTCGCACCGAGACGAATATCGTACATTACATATACGCGCACTAGCTACTTGGCAAATTGCTGCTAAAATTTATAGATTTAAAAATAATTACTGTAAATGCAGTTACGGTAAAGATTACGGTAAATGCAGTTAGTCTAGCACCAAATTCTGTCACATATTCACGTATGTAATTCATACATGAGATATTTTTCTTGTGCTGTAAATCTCCAGTAATAAACTCATTAGTTCTCCCTCTCGCATTGTGCATACTATTTCTTCATACTTTTATAACCTAAAAACCTGTATTAGGGGAAATACTTCTACACACTACTTCATAAAGGGTTAAAGTTTGAATCGAAGGAGCCTCTTTAAATGGAACTTCGATTCAAACTTTAACCCTTTATGAAGTAGTATGTAGAAGTATGAAGTAACCCTGATATAGGTTTGTAGGTTATAAAAGTATGAAGAAATAGTATGCACAATGCGAGAGGAAGAATTAACACTACACTGCTCGCGCAGATTACTATTGTAGTCCAGTGGGTTTCAGTTTTCTGGTATCTGAGGGTCGGTAACACTTCTGACCTTGAGCCGTCGTCTACCTTCCTCCCTCATTCCCAGAACAGCATTAGTCGAGTGATAGCACCCAAAGTCAACGCACTGATGTTATATGGATTGATATTTTCGCATGGACTACTATTGTAATCCGTGCGAGTACTAACGTGATAGTTTGTTTTCTGGCTAACGTTTTAACTATTCTCATTTTGAATGTATTATGTCACACTATTCGCTCAAATATATGTGCTATGTATGTTAGTTTAAAATGTCAGAGCAAGAACAGATACGACAGTGGCTAACAGAAACTGAAAGTGACGACAAACGTGTTTTGAGTATAGAACACTAAGATGAAATAGAGGACGATGTTGTCGAGTAGTGACTCTGAAGAAAGAGGTAGTGACGATTTGGAAGAAATAGAAGATGAAGAAAGGAACGGTGTTATCCAGGAAGACAGGTTTCACGGAGAATTTTACATTGGAAAGGGCAGAACTACCAAATGGTATATTGATCCAGTGCACCCAAGAAGTACGCGAACACAGCGTCATAACGTCACACCTACACTGCATAGTTATTACTCCATAGAACAACACTAAAGTGGAGTTGGCATATTGGACAAATTGTTGGAATTTGGAGTTGACATATTGGACAAATTGTGTCGCCAGTGTGATACAGCCAGGAATTCGCAAAGATGGCCACTCACCCTCTTCTTCCACGTGTTAAACGTTGCTGAAGTAAACGTTCTCATTGTTTTCAAAGCAAATAACAATGATGCTATGATCAACCGTAGAGACTTCCTGCAATCTGGGGCTATGGAACTTATCGAACCTCTTTGTGGAAGAAGAGGAAACAAGAGTACCCAAAAAAGATGTTTCAGGTGCAGTAAGTGGATCTACTCTGACTACAAGCACACTCTTTGCACTGACTCTTATGACTGAAAAAACAAAAATTTTGCCTACTTTTGACCTTGTTTTCAAGTGTAAAACTTACACATGCAAACAATTTAACAACTTCTTTTTACTTTAATAACAGTTTTTAACACTTTAAATGCAAAATTTCCTCTTTTATTTCAATTTTTAACCAAATAACAGGAAAATAAACGAACATTTGCAAAAGTATAGTAAATTGCATACGCATTCTAAAGTTGTGGCTTCTAATCCTTTTTGTGCATTAAAAAACAAAATGTTTCCACTGAAATGTGTCCTTTATTGCTTGTGAAAACCCACAAAAATAATGTAAAAAATACCAATTGAATAACCACTAAGATATATATATTTACCAAATGGACTACAATCATAATCCGCGCGAGCAGTTATGTTTCAACAATTTCATGCGAGTACTGTGGTGTTAATGAGTTTATTAAAGGATTCCATAAATATGCTGAAGAGCTCGAAGGAGGCACGCCATTTCCCCATGGGGGCTTGAAAGTGGCAACATTGTGGGGGCCGATGGCGGGCCGAAGCAGGCCCGCTATTGCAATGTGGTGCCCCGAAGTAGGCATGATGACATTCCAACTTGTAGTCACTATTGCATGGTGGCTTGCCTACTTGTAGCCACCATGGCGGCGCAATAGGTGTTTTTTTTTTCTTTTTTTTTTTTTTTTTTTTTACAAAAACGCATGGTGGGCATTTAGCAAGAGCAAGGACATTCTTACCTTATATCAGAAATCTTTTCAATTCTGCATTATCATGACAGAGATTATTAATTATGACATCTTTATTCACTTTTTAAGTATATCCCTTTCATACTGCATTAACATAAACGATTCAGAGTTGTCTTGGCCGAGGTTCGCCATTAATCCTTATTTAATAATATTGAGTTTGGAAAACACACGTTTACAACTTCTTTTACTTCTGTAAGAGGGATCGTAGGGAAGAACTTGTACACTTTGAAGAGCTATGTATAGCATAAGGCATACATGCGACATTCATATATAATTTTGAACGCACACGTGAAGCAAGACTTGCAAGCATTATTTAAGTTGGTTTCCTACATCGCTGCTTCATTATCGTCTCACCATGTTTCTTCTTCATACTCACTACTTAAATATTGAATATGATGCCCGCGGTGGCTCAGTGGTAGAGCCTTCACCTCTGGTGCTTGGGGTTGCGGGTTCAATCATAGACCCTTCCAAGTGGACTTTGTGGTGGACCAACACCGTGTGCGTGGGTTTTCTCGGGGTTCTCCCGTTTCCTTCCACTTTCTTCATTCCACCATTTCATTCATCACTCATCATCACCGTCTCCTTTAGACTAACCGGCATAACCGTGGGACGTAAAACTCAAAGATTTAATTTATATTGAATATCATATTCACTCACAACATCTCTTTGCTATGTCTTGGGCCAGACCTCTGCATAAATTTTAGGTCTTTGATTGGTTTCCCTGTATCTATGTTGGGGCTCCCAGATTTTGTTAATTGCATTTGGGGGTAGATTTTCTTTTAAATCAGAAATCCGCCGTGGATCGAAACACACCGATTCGTGGTAAAGGTTTTCGTGTTTCGAAAACCGGCTAGTCATACTTTGAATGATTTTCATAAGGACATCACTGAACTCACACAGCCTGAAACTTTTCTCGTTTGTATTCCCTGATTTCATGACATGCCAATTCAGATCATACAACGATATTGTATATTTGTGAATTGCTTCCATCTTTCTTGCAGCTATTTTGGGCAAAGATGCTACTTAAAAGTGCACAATCTGTTCTTCAGAAGAAGAAAGAAAATATAGAATATATGTTGATATTAGATAGATAATCTGTAATTGTCTGTGTAACGTAGGTTCCTGTCACCACGGCTTGGCGCGTCCTCAGGTTGCGGATCGAGGAGAAGGCCTCTAGATATACAGGTTAGCTGCGAATAAACTGAATAAACAGTCACGGACAACCGACTAGGAGCAGTCTTCCAGCTTGGGGGTTTGGGTAAGGCTAACAACCTCATCCTCTAAAAAAAGAAAGCACTTGTTCAGTAATATTCACAAATCATCGGACAAGGACTGATAACCTGGCACGACCTCAGCAACAGAAAATGGACATGAGATTTGGAGCATGGAATATTAGAAGTTTTTATAGGGCCGGCGCGTTAAAATCCGTTACGAGTGAGTTAGATAAATACAGGATGGACCTAGTAGGAGTTCAGAAAGTTAGGTGGGAAGGAAATGGATCTGTGAATTCTGGAATTTTAACGTTCTTTTACGGGAAAGGAAATAAAAATCAACAGTAAATAACAGGGTTTTTCATTCACAAACGAATATTACCAGCAATTAAACGGGTGAATTTCTTACTGACAGACTTTTTGATATTACTCCTAAGGAAGAGTGGAGCGATATTGTTGTTTCAAATGTAAATGCCCCAACTGAAGTTAAGGATGACGATATCTACTAAGAAGTGCAACGGATATTTTACCAACTCCCGCGATATGATATGAAAATTCCATTAGCGGATTTCAATGCGAAGGTAGGATGAAAGGATATTTTCAAACCGATTATAGGAAACGAAAGTCTGCATAAGGAAAGTTATGACAACAGTGTTAGACTCATGAACTTTGCAACATTCAAAAGCCTAATCGTAAAGAGTACAAAATTCCCACATCGCTACACTAATAAATACACTTGGCCATCACCAGAAGGAAAAACACATTATCAAATTGATCACGTTTTAGTAGATAGAAGAAGGCAATCTAGCATAATTGATGTCCGGTCGTTTAGAGGGGCTGATTGTGACACTGACCACTACCTGGTAGCAGCGATAATACGAGGGAGATTATCGTTGAATAAAGATAATATTCGTTGCTCGAAAACAGAGAGATTCTATTTAAAGAAATTAGAAGAGAGCCAGGTAAGAGAGGAATACCAGATTGAAGTTTCGATTAGATTCTCGGCTTTAGAAGATTCGGAGTGCACTAGTGTTGAGGATACCTGGAATGAAATTAGAGATAGCATTAAAATTTCAGCAAAAGAAAAATTGGGACACTCGGTAATACGTAGGAACAAGCCATGGTTTGGCCAGGAATGCATTAAACTAGCAGAGAAGAAAAAAAAGGCAAAATTACGTTGGCTACAAAATCCGAAGGAAATAACTACACAAAATTTCGCAGATGGGACACTTCCAAAACTTTTAGAACAAAGAAACGCGATTTTTTAAAAGCTAGAATTAAAGAACTTGAAGATAATAGTAAAAATAAAAACATCCCGGACATGTATAAGGGGATCAGCGAATTTAAGAAAGGCTACTAACCTCGTGCTAATTTATTAAAGTAATCTTACAGTACAGTTCTCACTGATACGAATAGCATCTTAAATAGATGGAAAGATTTCTTTGACGACTTGCTTAAGACGCAAACAAAAACTACCCCAGTAGCACAATTGATGGGCCGATCTCGATCAACATGGGATTTTTTGGTGGGATCGATGTCGGTGTCGATGTGGATCGATGCAGAATGGCAAACATTTTGCAGACATTGGTCAAGATCGGCAAATCTATGTCGATCGACATCGGCGTCGATGTTGATCTATGTGGGTCCCATGTGGATTCTTCCAGATCAATGTTGGCCTCACATTAATCCATGTCGCCCCATCTAGATCTGCCTTATATCAACATAATCGTTCTTGGTCCATGGTTGAACAATACCGGCCTATGTGGGATCAATGTCGGCCCATCTAGATCTGCACCATACCCACATCGTCGTCCGAGCTCTCTACTTGACCTATGTGGGATCTATGTTGAACCACCCAGATCTTCCCTGACCCCACATCTTCGTTCTAGCTCCCATAGTTGATCGATGTGGATCTATGTGGGATCCAGGTCGGCCCATCTAGACCTTCCCTATACCCACATCGTCTGGTTGACCGATGTGGAATCTATGTTGAACCACCCAGATCTCCTCCATACCCACATCGTCGTTCTAGCTCCCATGGTTAACCGATGTAGCTCTATATGTTCTTTGTAAAAAGAACGGAGCTATTCAAATATATTTGAATCGCCCAGTACTTTTCACAAGGAACATAGAATAGGCGATATTTCTGACGCCCAGCTTCTATACACAATTGCGAAACGTACGAATTCAGCCTATTTCTTTTTACACTAAAAGATTAAATATAAAATTTTTATTCAAATTTGAGTGCGGATATGTTCTTTTGAAGGGCATGTTGTAGATATGGGTTGGACCTAGTGATGGGCAGTGGGAATATTCCCGGTGGGAGGAATTTAAAAATGGGAATATTCCCGGGTTTTTTCCCTGACCTATAAATTCCCGGGAAGGAATTTATTTCCAACTTTTTACTTTGTCTTTCAAATTATAAGAACCAAATGACTAATTACTTTATTTTAATATATTATTATTTACTTCTAGATTTTAAAGAATTTCGAGGTTAAAAATTTAAAATTCTTTGACTGTACTTTATATAACTAATAATATGATTTATTAAAGTTCCATTTGAATTTGCACTAAAAAGTAAGCTAATTGTTTAGAATTGGGGGGGCAAAACTAGCAAAAAGTAGGATGATTTACGGAAGAAATGAGTTGATAGTGATGTTCAAGTAGTCATGAAAGTATCGAACACATTTTTTTAAGGCAGTAGGATATTTGTATAAACCATAAAGGTAAGTGGAAGGGATTTATGTGAGAAAAGAAACTGAATTGTTGGTAACGAAAACAGAAAACAACGTGCCCTGCGCGGCTATAACCCGCCATCACTCGCTTACGCTCGCTCGGCAATGCTGTCTGAATTTAATGTTGGTAACGTAATTTATCGTATGAAACCATAAAACAACCGCATCAGAATAGAATATCGCAAAAAAGTAGGTGCAAAAGCTGGCCCCCAATGCTAATCAACAGCCAAAATTAGCAAAGTATTAATTTACAAATGATGAAAAGGAACATTTTGTAAAGTAATTTAGAATTAAGTAAACTTATGTAGAACTAGAGATGAAGTACTATTAATAAACCTCAACCACCGTTAGTAATAGACGTCGGTCTGTCTCCTCTCTCTGACTCAAATTTCTGAAGAGGTGCTCGGACTTCTCTTACATGTGCATTAACGCACGAAATTTCAAGAAATGGGCAGAAGGAAAGGTCGTGTGTGGCAATGTAACATGCAAAATCATAAAGATAAGAAAGTATCTTGCAAATATTGTAAAACAAACATATTTGTGCGCAAATGTTGACAAAATTGTTTATAACATTTAAAAATTTAATATGTTTATAATATCAGTAGTAGAGTCAAGTTTAGAAAAGCTACTTACATGTAAATTTAAACTGTATAGTATGTGGACATACTATACAATTTTTGAAATATATTTACGTTCATTGGACCCTATTGTAAATAAATATCCATTATGCGTACTCTCTAAATATAATAGAATATTAATAAAATAACATCGTTCAGGATATACATATTAAAGACTCCTCTGGGGACAGCAGTAATAACATACTGTGATATAAAAAAGAATTTATCTTTGAAATTATAATATAATAATAGAATGCAACTTTCTTTGTGATTGTACATAAATTTCTGGAATATTCCCATTTTTGGGAATCTTCACGGCAATATTTTCGATAAATATCTTCCCAGGAATTTACCAATCACTATCTCTGACTTTAATTTTTGAAGAGGTACTCAGACTTCTCTTACATGTGAATTAACGTATTACATGTCAATTTCGAGAAATAAGTAGAATGAAAGGTCGTGTATGGCAGCGTTAGGTGCTAAATTATAAAGATAAGTAAGTACCTTGCAAATTTTGTGAACAAAAATATGTATGCGCAAATGTTGATAAATTTGTGAGACATTTATCTTCTGGCATTTACCCAATCTAATTGGTTTATAAAATTTATAAATTTAAAGTGTCTATAATATCAGTAGTAGAGTCAAGTTTAGCAAATCCACTTATATATGAATTTAAACTGTTAGCGGTTTAAAAGTATTAGGACTTACTATATAATTTTTTCACACATATTTAATTGATAGAACATATTGTAAATAAATATACATTTATGCGTATTCTCTAAATATAATAGAATATTAACAAAATAACATATCATAGTTCAAAATTTACATTTTAAAGACTCCCCTGAGGACAACAGTAATAACATACTGTGATATAAAAACTAATTTATCTTTGAAATCATAATATAGTATTAGAATGCAATTTACTTTGTAATTGTACATAAATTCCCGGATAAATTCCCATTTTGGGAATCTTCCCGGGAATATTCCCGAAAAATATCTTCCCGGGAATTTACCCATCACTAGTTGGACCCATATAGAGCTACATCGGTTAACCACGGAAGCTAAAATCACAATTTGAGTATGGGGAAGATCTGAGTGGGAGATCCCACCCACATCGGTAAACTAGATGTTACCATATAATTTTTACAGATTAATATGTCACCATATCAGATTTTTAAAAAAATGAAATGAAATTTTTGAGTTTTACGTCCCACGGTCATGCCGGTTAGGCTTAAGGAGACGGTGATAATGAGAGATAAATGAAATGGTGGAATGAAGAAAGTGGGAGGAAACGGAAGAACCCCGAGAAAACCCACGCACACGGTGTTTGTCCACCACAAAATTCACTTGGCGGGAGCAGGTTTTGAACCCGGGACCCCAAACACTAGAGGTGAACGCTCTTCCACTGAGTCACCGCGGCACCCATATCAGATTTGAATAGGGCCATGTACTACATCTCTGGCGCACGCTACATGCTTGTCCACCATTTGGGATCCAAGTTATGTGTTTCTGATGAAAGTAGGAGAAAATGACATCAGATACATCTCATGTTTTTTTCAAAATGTCACTGGTGCAAGTAGTTTTGCCGCACTTCTATCTATGGCGGATCCAAGAGGGCGGTCGAACATTTAACGTGTTTCAGAGATGCAGTATTTAGGTTAAAACAAACAATATATAATAAAAACATTTTCAGAATGAAGCATTCTCATTTTTATTTTTTTTAAATAATTAAAATAAAATTTACACAAAACATATTAGCTAACTTTTTTTGTGAATTTCACTCATTGCATAAAGGTATTTATTGTACAATTGTTTTGCTGTTTCCAACATAACGAATGGAAATAAATACTTTTAGACACGGAACTTATTATCATTATATTATAGAAACAACATAGAAAAATGAGTGAATCTTCTCTTTCATCAACTTAATAGTTACCAAACGTCGATACTGTCTTTACCATTTGGTTTCATTCCATATGAAGAGCACGCAGGAAGAACTATGAAGGGCACGTTTTAAAATGCTCAGAAAATTCTTTCTCAGCACCAAAATGTATAATGGTGCTGAGAGTACGACCTGTTTTCACCAATCATTTTGTATCTTTTGGTGTGGAGAAAATATTTTTTGAGCATATTGAAAATGTGACCTTCACTGTTCTTAACGCGTACTCTTCATATACATCATTGTTTTCTTCCACTGAAGAAGGAACCAGCTGTTGTTTCGCAACGTGTGGAAGCTATTTAGTTTATTCAAAAAAGGGTTCACTGATAAGTGGCCATTTTCCTGACCCTTATATCCTATTTATAATAAAATTAAACACGTAAAAATCATATACACTCTACGTCAACAAAAGCCACAGTAAATAAATTTATTTCAAACATCGAATTTTTCCGCTACACATCCCGGCTAGGGAAACATATATAATTAAAGAAACTATGCAGATAATATTTATCTTTCTACTTAACCTGAAATAATTTAGAGAAAATTTAGGAAGTTCTTTTCTTCTGTAAATTATTAGTTTCCCATAAATTTTAAGTTCTCAAAGTTTTTATTTATCCCACTGTAAAATATCCGTTAATTCGCACACTGGTCTGTAGTGTGAACCAGGGGCGGATCCAGGACCAACTTCCGGGGGTGGCGGTGAGTTCTCATACTGCTACTTTTAAGGGCTCTAAACTTCGGGATGGGTTTTATTTATATATATAAAGTAAGAAAATTTCCTCTTCGCGGGGGGGCGATTGCCCCGATCGCCCCCCTGGATCCGCCAATGGTGTGGACTCACCCCTTACACTTACACAGACAGCATGGAGGTTCCGAAAACTCATTATATTCAGCAAAATATGCATGCCACTATAAAGTTTTAGTTTGGATAGGTTCTTTGCAGTAAAATACAACATAAAACTTATGAAAATGTCACTAGGAAATATTTCTGCAAATTAGCGAACTGAAAGTGACTGTGGTAAATAAAAAAAAACTATTAATAACGGCTACTTTCATGAAGTTTATAATTCTCTTGTACTTTAACATATTATTGTCTCACTAATTTATTTACAATAAGATATTTCGTTCATATAAGTTTGTTTATATCGGACACGCTGTTGAGGGTTGACCACAACTAGCCGCGGGACCGATCACCCCACGGCTTTCCCTTCGGGGCGACTCTGCAAGGTGAATTAAAGTGGTCCTTGGACACTTGCGGGTTCCCCGCGGAACGACTGTGCATCTTCCCCTAAGTCTTGAGCCTGTTCTCTTCTCCGATTACATCTGTAGCCATCCCAATCTAGCGAACCACTTAAGACTTTTCCAATCCGTCGGACAATGTCGCTAGTTTGTATATTAAGAAATCGGAGTTGTACTGCTCCTGAAGAAGAAAAAATGGTAACCTTAACATAAAACTCAATGCAATAATACTGTATCACCAGAAGGGACTACACACTTAAATAGCAAATGTCATCATTCAGAATTAACAGATTAATTTTGAAGTTACATATATAAAATTCGAATGAAAATATAACTTTCTCCTAAAATGCAAAGAAACCTTTTATACATTGCACAAAAAACATCCATTGTACGCATGAGCGCATTATTACGTGCTCGAAAGGCGAATCTAACAGGACATTGTCGTTCGGTGTCAAACAGAGGAAGTAGGAAGTGGAAAACGATATGTGGATGGCTCAGAATATCCACTCGTTTCAAGTCAAAAATTGAAAATTCGCTTACACGGTGATATTGACAGAAAATTACAACTTCTTTCAGAGGCATAAACAAGGAAAACAATGATTTTATTTATCTGCGGATAACAGCGTTACCAATGCCCTAAAATGTCTACAAATGCCAAAAACTCTAATTTTCTTAGTTTCATTTTTTCTAGATTAACACATATTGGTCTTTGAACCCTTGATATATGACAGAAAATGTCATTCTCTAAACACGAACTGCAGTAATAAAAACTGATGAATGAATATGACAAGGAACGCGTATAACATAGCAGATACGGATCCATATGAAAGGAGAGTATCTAACGTATTATTGAGTTATGTTTTGTCCTCTAGAATAACCTTTTATTCTAATGGTGATTCAAAATTATTTTCGTATTCCTGTAGTAAGATGATCACAACGAACAATAACACTTCCAGTTCCCTTACTACATATTGTTGAGGAATTCGATTCGATCCGAAGAGGAACTTGTCCTCGTAACTCTGGTATTGTTTTGGAGATATTATCGCAAGCTTTACTTTTACTAGGATAATGCGAGAATGGCACCTAAACAAAGGATTTCACTGGTAGTAACCCTTCTCCGGGATTCCTAAAAATATATTACTAAAAAACGCCATACATCCGAAAGATGAAATTAGACAGTATTTTATATATATTTAACACAATATATATAACAAAATGCTTTAAGAATTCAGATCCTGCACAGGCGAATCAGTGACACCATCGCGAATGGGGCTTTTCCTCAGTCTCATCCGTGAAGGGCAGGGCCCCGAACTACATTGTGGCGTGAATCTAGAGCACATATCTTGAAGTGAAGTCACTTAACTACCTGTTTAAACCATTCCGTATTCATCGCACGACAAAAATCGAAGGAGAAATGTGTTGTTTCGACCTCGTTAGACTTTTGTACGACGCATAGAAATTACATTTACAGTAAAACTTCAAACGGACATCTCAAAATAACGGACAGTTTTCAATTTCCTGGCAGAAATACATTGGGTGCAATGTGAAAATTACTTCTGAATAGCTAACATTCTCAATAACGGACGCCGATACTGAAAACTATTCCCCAGCGTCTATGTAGAACTTCCAACTAACGGACAGCCTGAAATAAAGCTTTGTTATTTTCTTGAATTTCAAGCAATAATAGGCAGGATCGTTAATGTATCGCACATTGTTGGATGAGATAATCGAACGCAAATGTCTCCATTTATTTGTTTTCAACATGCATTTAGTTTAGTATCCATTTTCAGCAAAAGTATATTTAATCTTTGTCTATTTGCCTTGCTGCAAGTTGTTAACTTCGAAGAGAGAAAGAGTATTTTTTCCGAACATAATACTATAGGGAAAAAACACTATATTAGCTCATTATTAAACAGAAAGACATTTTGCCTACGTTATGTTGCTTATACGAATTGTACGTTAAGTTTATATTGTAGATTGTTTTAATAGCGGACATTTCCCAATAATAGGACAGTTATATTCCCTATTTGTGTCCGCGACATAGAAGTTTCACTGAACTAAGTCAAACTTAGTAATTCTTCTGTCAGTCTCGTTCGATCAATAATCGTAATCAAATGCACGGGAACAGGCTGATTAAAATCATTGTATAACCATGTCGTACGCCAATTATCGAGCGATAAAAAATCGAATGGTGTATTCAGGCACTTATACGTACTTTCTCAATAAAACTTTAAAAAAACATCTGGGCCCACGTAGACTAGGACTTTTCATTAAATGCACATTCCTAATGAGACTTTTCCAGCGATTTTACTCTTACACAAAGAAATCCTGTCATACTACTTTCAAAACTAGACCTGGACGACTTTTGCCCAATGAAATACAATTTGTATGTGAGATACCTGTAACTACATGGAACAGTTGTAATCCACAAAATTTTTCCTTCCCACGTAATCCGTCAATGCTAAATTTCATTGCGACGTCCCTCGAAAATACTGTCTTCAGAATGAACAATGTCAGTTTTTTGTAGTCCTCTCCACGCCCATTGGAAAGATAATGACACTAAAAAAACATAGTTAGTACATTACCATTTGAAATACAACAGCAATACGAAATACAATTTTATTTTGCCATCAAGCATTAAAAATAATGTAACATTCGTTGATGCAGTTCTCCATTCTGAACAATCTACTATATTTTCTGCACAAGTCACTAAAATACTCTAAGACTACTTTAAATGATTGCAGATGAAGTCGAGAATTGCTGAGATCGTATTGTCCGTTTGTCTTACAAGTTCGCTTCCTGCAAAACCGTGACATCATCATAGTCACTGATTCCACTTACCAAGGTGGAGATGGGTGCTAGAGAACTTCAAAGAAAGTATCCAGGACTTCCCGAATTCCCGAAAAGTGAAGGGACTTCTCAATTATTTGCAAAGCGAAGGCTTGGAGAATCCATGCACCTGTGGAAGTTGCCCTTCAACACTTAATTTTTATGAGAACCCGTGGATGGTTGGAAAGGTTGTAGAAGATGGTACCGGTATTGCCAAACAAGACATAACTGTAGACATGTCTACGACACGAGGAAACCGTATACCATCCTACCTTATGATTTTGTTGTTGAAACACGCAGGTGCTACACAGTGAAAGCAAGATTTTCGAACTAGTATTTGATTGCATTATTATTGGTAGTAGTAGTAGTATTTAAGATCCAATATGGACACCTAAATTATAAGTTTTAAGAATTCACAGTCCAAACTGCTACCGCTAGAGAAATAGTTGATTCTATTTTATTTGATTTGAAAGTGTATTATTAAGAATACGTCACAATAAGTTTTGGATTAAAAAATAAATAAAATACATAAAAATAAAATATATGTCATCTCCAATCCAGTTTGGCTGATGTACACTCATGTTCAAAATTATTGCCGTATGTCTATAAATATGTTGATGAAGGAATATAATTTGATAACGCATTCGCCCGGTATTTCTTATAATAATAGTACGTGTATAATCGGCCAAGACATGTATGTGGTAAATATCATGTCTAATGAGCATTAAATAAGAACAATAAAACGAAAATAAAACTTTCTTGTCCATTTAGCAACATTTTGTTTTACTCATTCTTATTTTCGTATTTATAATTTTTTTCCTGTGAAATTTACCACAAATATACATTTTCCGATTATACACATAGCATCAGTATTAGAAGTACCCTGCAAAATCATTATTAAATTATATTCTTACAAGAAGACAGTTATAGATATGCGACATTCATTTTGGACATGAGTGTACATGTACCCAGCAATATATTATAGGCTCATGACATATCTCATAAAAGAAGTCATACCTGTACTATATAAAAATGCATGTTAAAAGAATGTATTTTCTAGCATTTTTGCAAAGCATTTTCTTGTTTCCATGTCAGGTACCCACCTCTACATTGTTTGGTACGCATTAATTTAACAACCTGTACATCCGAAAAAGCTTCTGGCCACACGAGATCTATTTTTAAAGAATAAAAGTTTTCTTTTTCAAACAATACCTGAAGGATATTTACAAATACTTCGTGTCAATACGAACTTAAGAATACCACTCACCAATTTTGAAGCCATCTCTCTGTCTTTCTAAATGTTCTTCTAAATCGTGAACCTTAGACAAACTGCGTAAAGGGAGCTTGTCAGCTAGCAGGTTTGCATTTTCTATAGATTCCAAAGCTTCTTTACCACTACAGGGAACTTGGTGCAGCTCATGTATTTTGGCTTCCATTTTATCAACTTTACATTTGAGATGTTTCATATCTAGCTGGATTCTCTGCAGTAACTGGAATATTTTTTCAACGGCTGAAATATCAAAAGAAAAAGAAAAAAACTAAATTAATACCGGTACAAGACGAAGGAGGCAATGGCACACATTGTTTGAAATATTTTTTATTCTACCTTAAGATCGTGTGTGCCGCAACTACCATTAACAAAAGTCATCTTGGTTCTGACCGGCACATAGCTCATATTGACCCTGAAGTCGATACCCACAGCAACATACGGGATGAATTTTAAATCACATATTGATAAAAGCTTCATAACAAATGCATAAGAAGTTTTATTTTTATTGTATTTTTTTAAGTCTATTGCAAGAAAACCACTAATTGCTGTTTGAGATCTTTCCTAATCATTACACCATATTCGGGTCAATTTTGTATGTCTGTAGAGCATTTCAAGTGTCTTAATGCAATAAAATAGCCTGCTCGTGTCAATATCTAGCCATTCTACCGTATACGGAAGTTTTGCTGAAAAAGATTACTACAAAAACTCCTGTTGCGAGAGAACGCAGTTACATTTGATATTTCAACTTTCAAATTAATATAGTATAAGAATGATACGCTCCAATGTTTCTCTGCAGAACCTCCGTGTATGGAACAATGTCTAAATATCGATACTAGCAGAGTTACGGTTTCTAATGGGGTGCGAGGAATGCTTAACATTCACAGAACGTTGATCGCGTCTCTGTGGTGTGACAATTAAGACACCTGAACGAAATTTGACTAATTTGGGTTCGTTCGAATGTCAGCCAGAGCAACAATAAAAACTTGAGTGTGTGTTGGTAAATTGCTTTTGCTCACATATTTCCTAATTTCCTTCATTCCTTCATGCTAAATGGGGGTCCGTTTCCCGCTTTTTTTCATTTTGTCTTGATTGTTTCAATTTGAATGTAACAATAAGGAAATTAACTTTTACGAACTAAAATGCATTTTTACTTCAATAATAAAACGAATTACAATTATTAATACTATTTATTATGTTACTAGTAGGTTTATGATTGTTTGTAGACATTTTAGGACACAACTCTGTTCAAAAATATCTGCACAG
This sequence comes from Thermobia domestica, assembly GCF_964235325.1. Taxonomy (NCBI): domain Eukaryota; kingdom Metazoa; phylum Arthropoda; class Insecta; order Zygentoma; family Lepismatidae; genus Thermobia; species Thermobia domestica. The sequence continues at coordinate 266,349,302 of NC_137460.1, read as the reverse complement.
TATTATGAGATTACTGGCATTTCTCCGTAAATTATTGTACTATTTAATTAAGCACAAAACGAAATTTAGTCCGTGAAAGGTACTTTCCGTTTATATGCACTAAAATGTCAATTACTAAAAACAAATATGTATTCAGCACTAAGCACTCTACCCATCTTATTTTAAGAAATAGCAGTTTAGAATTAGTGAAAAGTCTGGAGTTTTGTAGAATGCAGGCACTCTTTTAGTAAAGTGTCAAAGCGTTTTCTAAGTTAATAAATTCATTTTACTCGTTACAAGCTCAGAATGTTATGAACTTGTACCACACTTTACTAAGAATGAGCAGGGTAGGTACCCTTGGGAAGAGACTAAGGATTCCACAAGCGAATAGTATTTTTGGCTACCGATAAAAAATTAAAATAAGGAAATGTGCTATTGAGTAAATCAATAATGTTCATCAGATTCAATATAAACTAGCGAAGCTGCATTCAAGTTCTTCTTTAATAGCCGAATTAAACATATTTAACAAAATTCCCCAATTTCATAACAAAGTTTCGTTTTCATTTCTCTAAAACTAGTAAACTTAAATGACCCATTTAGGTTAAATGGTAAGGCAGTCAGGATAATTCCAAACACTATAGCTAAACGGTTAGCGAACGTGCTTTTAACATGGGTAACCTAACTCAGTTCCTGGCAAAAGCTTAGATTTCATTTTAGGTTAACGTCTCATATAACCTCACTAATAAAAGTAATAATTCGTTCTTTTTCTTTAATGTCAAGCTTGCTTATGAGACGAAATGAGATGAAAGAGATACACCATGGTTAAGCGGTTAGCGCACAGGCCTTTGCCATTTATTTTTAATTTGTACAATACATTTTGTAATGACACTTTCCATTTATTTAACAAGTGGCTCTTAATATGTTCACATATAGTGTTCTCAATTTGCAAAAGCAAATTATCCAATACAAATAAATACGCGAAACAACAAATAAGTTAAGAGTGAGTAATAAGAGGGTTCGATTCTCAGGTGGAAGCTCATACTCGGGTGGAAGCTTTAAAAAGAACTTCAAAGTCTATCAGTTTAGTGTCTAAGGACTACAAAAATAGCCTTGATGTTGAACAGGAGGCTAAAATCCAAGCAAATCCGTCAATACCAATGACTATCTTACGTGAAGTTTTCCCTAATCCTTCCACGCAAATGTAATGTCAAATAGTATCTAGTAGGGTGTATCGAAAAAAACTTTTTTTCGAAATTCGGTTACGGCTAGTGCGGATTTTTGGCCAAATGGCATCAATAAAACGTATAAAAAATTTCAACTTGATCAGACAACTCCTTCTGCTGCCGAGTAGAGCCCAAATATTAGAAAAATCAACAAAAGATTCACTTTTCAACTGATTTTCCAAAAAATATTTTTTAAATATTTCCTATATTTTTCGGTCTTTTAAATTATTGAAATAGCATTGAAAAGGAGAAATAAATACATAAAACAAATTTATTACGGTTATTTCTGTACACCATAAGCATAAAAACCTAGTTAATTATTTGTAAAAATGCACTGATTTTCTGGCGTATCGTACAATTAAATTTTAATATAAAATTATTGAAGTCTCTTGAATAACGAAGAAAACACTTTAGTGATAAATTCTAAGAGCAGTAATAGTATAAATAATTTGCTCCCAATGCCGTATGCATCTGCTTATCACACTAGATCACCTGCCGCCCACCTCTTCCCGAACGCCTCTTCTCTTGTACTTGCCCAGCTGAAAGGATCGGTCTTATCAGTCGCCAGTAGTCAACCAGCTGTGTCGAACGTGATTGTCGCTGCTTGAGTTATTTATTAGTGCTGTAGGAAATTTTAACTAAACAATTTGTTTTCGTGTGAAGTGCAGTATGTAGAAGTGAGAACAGTGTTTCAGTTGTGTTAAGTACTTTTTATTAGGAAGAGTGTGACAGATACGCTGACGTTATGGCATCGACAAGTTTGTTACGGTCTGACGTTAGGAATAGCATTATTGGGACACCCAAGGAATTGGGTAGAGCAGAGCTACCAACCGTTGAAATGTATTGAGACAATACCTATGGGAGCGAGAAGAAAAAATGAGAATTTCGGGATCCCGAAAAGAGCCTTCAACAAAGGGTTTATCTTCTATCGTCGCCAGGAAGATTGTAGAAAATTGAGATTACGCCTCAATCTTGTGGTTCTTTGATCTAGAAGAAAAGGCGCCTCTAGCACTGGTACTTTTCTTCCTTTTTCGCAGTTGCAGGCAAGAGGATCGGAACACTTACAAAAGGCTATATCAAATGAAATATTTTTGGCAGGCTGTTGAAAATCAGCAATTCGTTTCGGAGAAGTTTGGAAACCGGACTTTGCTGAGTTTTGCAAGTCACGGACAATATTATGGTACTTCAATATCATTGCAACAATCCTTCTGACACTGAAAATTGCTTCGCCGCTGATTGAGGCGTAATCTCAATTTTCTACAATCTTCCTGGCGACGATAGAAGATAAACCCTTTGTTGAAGGCTCTTTCCGGGATCCCGAAATTCTCATTTTCTCTTCTCGCTCCCATAGGTATTGTCTCAATACATTTCAACGGTTGGTAGCTGTGTTCTACCCAATTCCTTGGGTGTCCCAATAATGCTATTCCTAACGTCAGACCGTAACAAACTTGTCGATGCCATAACGTCAGCGTATCTGTCACTCTCTTCCTAATAAAAAGTACTTAACACAACTGAAACACTGTTCTCACTTCTACATACTGCACTTCACACGAAAACAAATTGTTTAGTTAAAATTTCCTACAGCACTAATAAATAACTCAAGCAGCGACAATCACGTTCGACACAGCTGGTTGACTACTGGCGACTGATAAGACCGATCCTTTCAGCTGGGCAAGTACAAGAGAAGAGGCGTTCGGGAAGAGGTGGGCGGCAGGTGATCTAGTGTGATAAGCAGATGCATACGGCATTGGGAGCAAATTATTTATACTATTACTGCTCTTAGAATTTATCACTAAAGTGTTTTCTTCGTTATTCAAGAGACTTCAATAATTTTATATTAAAATTTAATTGTACGATACACCAGAAAATCAGTGCATTTTTACAAATAATTAACTAGGTTTTTATGCTTATGGTGTACAGAAATAACCGTAATAAATTTGTTTTATGTATTTATTTCTCCTTTTCAATGCTATTTCAATAATTTAAAAGACCGAAAAATATAGGAAATATTTAAAAAATATTTTTTGGAAAATCAGTTGAAAAGTGAATCTTTTGTTGATTTTTCTAATATTTGGGCTCTACTCGGCAGCAGAAGGAGTTGTCTGATCGAGTTGAAATTTTTTATACGTTTTATTGATGCCATTTGGCCAAAAATCCGCACTAGCCGTAACCGAATTTCGAAAAAAAGTTTTTTTCGATACACCCTAGTATCTAGTATCTTAAATAAATGAAATTGTTTTCACCTTAGGTGCAACTGGTCACAATTTCAAAACCAAGTGACGTTTTCACCAATTAATTGTTAGAATGAGACTTAACCTACAACTTTTAGAATACTTTTCTGTTTTCGATTTCCACGAATACCTATTTCAAAGTATGGTTCACCTTAGACGATTGGGATTCCGGGTTAAATCCTTGGACAAATAAAATTGTGGTTGACAATATCGTGTCCGTAACTTTTCTTGGGGATTCTCCAGCTTCCCCTCATAGTTTCTTCATTTCTTATCATCACTGTCTCCTTTAGCCTATCCAACATAATCGTGGAATGTCAGATTTACTTTCATTTTAATACATAATTAAGGGAAATCGCTTTAATACATAGACAGGGGAACTTCACACCCAAAGGAGATCGCTAATTATTTATTTAACTAATGAAGAATCCAATTTCAAATTTCAATATAGGGCAACAGTGGCTCAGTGGTAGAGTTTTCGTCCGGTGGTAGGAATTCTTGGCTGGGCAAATCATTTAGCATTCTCATGACAAAACAAATGTTTTGGGCTTGGAGTTTCCCTCAACTTTTTATATACTTTTCCAAGGACTTTCTTTTTATAAAGCGAAACAACATAAAATAATTCATTTCTCATGATCACTGTCTCCTTTAGCCTAACCAAGTTTAAACTTTGATTAGTTTACTACAAGACAAAGAGAAATATTACTGCTGAAAATTAATTAAGCATTTAGCATTAAGAAAATACTACTTCAATTCTAATTATTCAATTTTTTGAAAACTTCAAAGTTAGTACAATTAAGTGTGAGAATACAAGATATAGTCCTCGATTTTTAAAAATCATAATTTATTTTCTAGTGACGAATCGTGTAATACTTGCAAACCAGCAAAATAAAAAAAAAACAAGTTCTTTCATGGCTAACTGGTTAGTGACAGCTTCTTTGGCATTTAATTTTTATTTGTACGAAAACATTTTCTAAAATCACTTTTCATTGTTCACACTTATTGAGGATTCGATTCCCGGTGATAGGTCATATGGTTCGGATTAATTCTTGCTGAAAAAGGACAATAATCTCAAAGTTCAACCAATCATCAAAAATAGAACTTGCAATAATTTCAACTATAAAAAAGAGGAAACGTTGTGTTTTGTACAGAATGAGTTTTATTACACAATGTTTATTGACAGTGTTATCAAAATACCTCAGTACTGTTAAGAAATTTAGGAAGGTTTTAAAAATTCAGAAGAAAAATCTTTTCCCCACTGGACCACAGAACAATTTATTTACATTATATTTACAACTTGTTATTTTTTCATGTTTTCACACATTCTTCCAATGATATATTTTAAAATTGCGCCAAATTATATTGTCCAATTTTCTTTATTACAATATTTAGCAAATATAATAAATATATCTTCTATGTCCTTTTTTGATAATCTGTGTGTTTTCTTCCTGCTCTGCTTCTCAGCCCTCCCTACACATCCTTTACTCTGATCTCAAATTTTGATTGATGTGGATAGTTGTGGCTGCCCTTCCATCTTTTCTTTAAAATAAAAAAAAATGAAAGTGTTATTAGTACAACATATTTTCACCAAAATAGTGCAAATTATAATTATTGATTTTTAATGTGCACAATATATATTTAATACCAATAAAGCTTTTGTAATTCTTACCATGTACGAGAATCAGTTTCTTTTAGCGTGCAAAACCCATAAGATATCTTTAGTTTGCAAGAGCTATTTAGGATTCTGGACAGTACTTCATACATTTTTAAATTCTCCAAAAATCTGGACAAACAAACAATTCGTGTTGTGTGTCCCAAACGTAATTTTCAATAAATGTTCATATAAATCGATTTATCCGTTACAAATAATATCACTGGTCGACATGGCTTTTGATACCTGGAAACTAATTGGTATTTTGAACTTCTATTTTGATACTGATCCCAAAACTATGATTATTTTGTTCCCATCACCCAGTTTTTCTATTTTTACCCAGTAGATGGCAGGGCACATAATTTACTATAATGGATAATTTAGACATTCAAAATTTTGTTGTAAATTCTTAACAGTAACCGAAAGAAATAAGTAATTTTTTGCTGTTATAGCTAGTCTCATTAACTGATGTAATAAAGTGCAATTTTTTCATGTATCATATTACTTAATGTAAGAAATCACGTATACAATTTATATATACACAGCTATAGTCTACGCTGTTTTGATCAAGTTTCTCTGTGGTTTGTTGCTTTGAAACAGTGAAACAATGTCATCTAGAAATTGTGTGAATTTCCCAGACATTTTTGTTACATTTGCTGATGTTATGTAGTGAAGAGACAAAGACGACGTTAACAAAATTTGTGAAGGGTGCATACAATGCATATTTTGGAATGAAATTGGGTGACCAGGACAAAACGTGGGCCCCACATACAGTTTGCAAGACTTGTGTGGAGGCTTTGCGATTGTGGACATGTGGCAAGAAAAAAGACCTGCCATTTGGAATCCCAATGGTATGGCGTAAACCAAAACATTACGTTGAAGACTGTTATTTCTGTGCTCTTAACGTTAGTGGTTTTAGTGCTAAGAACAAAAATAAGGTGAACTATCCAAACAACATACAATCAGTTATCAGACCTGTAGCTCATGGGCCAGATATACCTGTACCATGTGTACCTACTATTGTCGAAAGTTGTTCTAGTGACAGTGAAGTTGAGGTAGAATTAGAACAGCGTAATGAAGGTGCATTGTATCCTAGTACGAACACTAGCACCCCAAAGCCACTTACACAACATGAACTTAATGTTCTTGTGAGAGATTTAAATTTACCAAAAGGGAGTGCCCAACTTTTTTGTTCCCGGTTGAAGAAAAATTGTCACTTGTCTCCTGAAACCCATTTTTCATGGTACAGGCACCGAGAGAAAGAACTTCTACCATACTTCACAGAAGAAGAAAATTTAGTGTATTGCAACAACATAAGAAAAGTGATAGAATTCTATGGTATTACATGCAATGCAACAGAATGGAGATTCTTTAGTGATGCATCGAAGGCCAGCTTGAAAGGTGTTTTGTTGAGCAACGGTAATGTATTACCATCGATTCCCATAGCATATTCTGTGTTCTTGAAGGAAACGTATGAAACGTTGAGACTTATGCTCGTAAAAGTGAAATATGAAAAACATGTCAGTCAGTATGTGGCGATTTTAAAGTGATAGCATTGCTGTTAGGTCTCCAATCCAGTAACACAAAATTTCCCTGCTTTTTGTGTGAATGGGGCAGTCGGGACAGGGAGAATCATTGGAAAGTGAAAATGTGGTCACGTAGAAAGTGTCTCTCTCCAGAAAAGAAGAATGTGACACAACAGCAATTGGTGCCATCGTCTAAAATACTACTCCCTCCATTTCATATTAAGTTAGGAATCATGAAACAGTTCGTTAAAGCATTAAACGCGGATGGGGAATGTTTTAAATACATTGCAAGTAAATTTCCAGCAATCAGTGATGGGAAACTGAAAGAAGGCATTTTTCTAGGCCCTCAAATAGGAAAGTTGATGCTTGACCGTGAATTTGAGCAAATAATGACAGAAACTGAAACGGAGGCCTGGGTTAGTTTCAAACTGGTAGTTGCCCATTTTCTGGGAAATGAAGAACAAGAACTATGAACATTACGTGAAAAACCTTTTGGAAAATTTACGTAAACTTAGAAGCAAAATGAGCCTAATGTTACATTTCCTCAACTCCCATCTTGATTTCTTTCTCCGTAATCTCGGAGACTACAGCGAGGAGTATGGAGAGAGATTTCATAAAGACAGCAGATATGGAAATGAGATACCAGGGGAGATGGAACGTTAACATGATGGCAAATTATTCGTGGATGTCGAAAAGGGATGTTCCCGTGTCGAGCGTCAGTGATGTCAGAAAATTGAAATAAATGAAGCTTGATACTAAGTGACGTAATGTATTTGTGATTTTGTATGTAGGTGTAAATGAAAATGTACATTTATATTATCATTAACAATAATTTTTCAATCTTGTGGCAAGTCGCATACATTTAAGAACTGTACAAAAATTGTGAGAAATGCCTGAACTTAATATGTAATACGTTTCGTTAAGTCCCTTATAGGCTTAGTAATAAAACAATGCACCTGCTGATGCTAATATATTTTAACGATTTGTGAAAAAAATGTTACATGATAGAGAGGAACTGATGTTATTTTTAAAATCAGCATAAAAATCCATTCAAAGTTACCCATCCATTTCAAAACATCGCTCAACTTTTGAAAAGATGTCGACCAGTGTATTTTTTCTGAGAATTTTTCAATATCACCGCTAACGCTCTTTCGCTTGTTGCAAACGGTCCCGGGTTGCATTCCCATTGGGAATACTCGTCCCCACACGCTAAGACTCTCGCGTTCAGTGCGAGCAGTCCCTGGTCCGATTCCCGGTAGTATAGGGGAACATAGACTTCATAAGGGAAAATATTTTTTTTAAATTATGTCGTCATCACCTCCGATGTCTGGACGCAGGAAGGTGTGAAACTATACGTAATGTCTTCTACAATGCCTCTGGACTTGAAAAACAAACAAAAGACCGGACGAAAAATCTCAAATAGAAGAGTTGTAACGCAATGTACCATGAAACACCCGTATAGTACTAATTGGACTATGGGTTTCCCAAAGTGTTAGACATATAGGGGGAATAAGGGAGAAATAAGGTAAATGAATTTTCATTTGTAATACCGATTGAGTTCGGTTTGCAAAGAGGAAAAGGAAGAGATATTTCGTTGGCAAACATCTTGTAGGATCAAAGAATACATTCCTTTCTTTCCCATGGAGGTAGGTTGTTACTAACTATCAATTTCTTCAAAGTAATAACCATTTTTAGACAGTTCCATACTGTGCCTAAACTTTGTAGTCGCCAAATTTTATTTTGTAGTTTCGCAGTATCACTGGATTCGTGGGGCGCATAGCTACCAACAGAGGACAGTTTGACGGAGTTTTAATAACACGGCGCGTCACCAGACACAGGCTAATATCTACAAATGATAACGAAAACTCATTTACCCCTAGTTGCATCATAAAGAAAATTCTTGAGGCGGTGTCAACAAGCAATTTTTAAAAGAAATTTGATTTTAATGAGTTATACGTTTGAACGAAGAAATGAAAACCGATGTCAGCTTTTATAATGTTGAAATTTATAGCTTTTATTTCGACATATATCTCTATAAATGTTGTATTCTTATCACAAAGAACAAATCATCAATTTGTGTCTCTGAATTGCATAAAGATCAATAAACCATTCAAGAACGGATAATGTTGTCTCAAACACTGTTTATGGGTGCCAATTCGAGATGCAAAGGCAGGTGCAAGAACACAGGCGTTTATCCATCAGGTTATTGGCATGGGACAGACAAAGACAGTCAGTCGGAGGTAGACGCGGGAAAGTAACCGATGGACGCACCTCGTCAGTAAGAGGAGAAGAGAGGTAGGGAGATGGCTCCCCGGCAGACAGAGAACTCGTCAAAGAATGGGGAAAAAGGATTCATCCGTTCGCGAAAAGAAATGTTTGTTCACTCAGTGGTAAAGAAAGAGAGGGAAACAATATAGGTAGTCAATCATCACGGGGGAAGGGAGGTGTTTAGCTGTGCAAACAAGAAACTATGAGCATTAATTGGGCAAAAGGGAGGAAAAATAAAATCTTCCGTTATGATGTGGCTATACAGAACTTGGCTTGCTAATTAGATCGCAAGTATAATTCTGTAGCGGAGCCATTTCAGTTTGGGAGAGAGCTAAACGACGGATAGATGTATCTTCGATCTGTAGCGGACAGAGTTGCGAGATAGCTTAGCTAAGCGGCGGATGTGGGTATCTGTTGCTGCAAAATTGGGAAAAAAACGGAGTTCGCTTCCCAGCGAAAAATGAAAAATTAAATAAATATCCATACCTTTCCTTACCGTTCCTACATAACATATTTGTATTTTGTTTTCTTCTGTTCTGTTAATATTTTGTAAGCGTAACTCATCTTAGGAATCTACGCAGTAAAACGAACCACAATTAAAAATCATACTTTTTAAATATTTTCAGAACTTTTTACAACGAGTGTTATTACAAATAACACAAAAGAATACAAAAGCTGAGTTTTTAATAAAAAGAACGAAATAACACAAAAGCAGAGCTTATACAAACGACCCGTAAAAAAGGAGAGAAATTATTTTTAAAATTACAAGTTAAATAAGAGTGTTCGAATAATTTATTATGAGGGAAATATTTTTAATGAAAACGAATTAAATTAAAATGATGACATCATTTTGATGGACCAAATTAAATATTTAAGTAGGATCATAATTAAATTAAGGGAATAAAGCTTGTGGGCGCTCGGAATCGCGTTTTAAGGCTTATGGTTGAGTTTTAATGATCTGAAACATATTTTTAATTTTAATTTGATTGCAATTTTTAAAATTTTGATTAAAGAATCGTGTAGGATCATGTTTCAACAGGAAAAGAGGTCATTCAACTTTCCATGAACCACCTCACCCCCTTCTGTTGACCAGGTAATAAACCTTGCTCCCCCAGGGACCTACCTAGGGTCTGTATGAACCCGCCTGACAAAAAAGTAGTTAAGTAATAAATAAATCAATCAAACAAAAGGTGTATTTGTGACCACTATGCGCTTCAGTACTACTAACTTTTAACAGTGAAAGTTGTCTAAACTAAGCATTTCTTGATTGTTCATGTAAGAACGATTTAATAACGAATAAGTGATTCATTTTATGCTGTTTTAATAAATATGATACTCTTGATGACTTCGTGTGATTTTTCCTTTGTGGAAAAATAACCATTTTGAGCATATTAATTTTCGTAAGAGTGAACTTTGTTAACGCCGAAACCTTTAAATTTTTTTGACGCACCTTTACAAGAAGGTGTGAATTCAACACTAATCTCCTGCGTGCTGCGTTAAGAATTATTTCTCCGAAGATGTACACTTTTTTCCAGTTTACTTAAGCATTGAGGTGGCAATACATGAGTTGTGGCTCCTGTGGGTGGAGAACAACTCGGATAAGTACAAAGAAGAAAGATGACAGTAGAAGGAAACCAAAGCTGTATGCCAGTTTCTGGGACAAAAGTGATGAAATATGAATGTCATGAGCGCCTTATTACTTACCCCTTTTTCATACTAATTATCGTAGAGAACTCCACTACAATAGCAATGGTACCAAAAATCGCGATCGATACGTACGATTAGTTCTCAATATTCTTTTGAATAGGATTTCACTCTGTATCATTTTACTTTGTAATGTCAATTTAGGATTTACATTTCTAGACGTACGGAATCTCTGGCCATGTTAGCCCGTTGAGGGACCACCTTCCTCGGGGAACACACTATCCGGGGAAAGAGGAGAAAGAAAGGATTCAGGAAAGAAGGAAACGGTCTGGGACCTATTGTTAGATACTACATGGCATTTGCCAGGTGTGAATAAGGAAAATCCACGAAAACCTCATTCAGGATGGCTGGTCTGAAAAAGCTTTTTAACAATTTTTCGACCAAGTGACCCCACTGAGATTCGAACACGAGACCACTCACAACGGAAACGGGAGTGTTAGCGACTAAGCTACGCGGGGCCATTGCAATGCCAATTTTAGCGGAAGTAAAATTCTATCAGCTAAACAGGTGCATTTTCAAATGTACTACGGACACCTTACGCGATATTCACTCCTCTGTTTCGGATACCCGATTCTCAGCTCTGGAGCCGGCACTCAATCCTCAGTTTTGGATCCAGGTACCCGATTCTCGGTTCTCTAATTGAGTAACGATTCTCACTTCCCGATCTGGGTACCTGATCACAGAATTCCTAGCATTAATTATAATATTAGTGTTACTTCTGAAACTCATTGGAGAAAAGTGTCTGAAGAACAATATCCACACACCCTGCCTCTTATAATCATCAGTTCTTAAATTTAAAATTTTATTGTAAGTATAAAAAGGGCTATGCTTGAAACCTATTACCTACATTTATTGATAAATCCTGTATTTAATTAATCCTGTGTAATTCAGCCATATTCATAATTAAACAATGTGACGTAAATTAGTAATGTTAAGGTTCACCTTCATACCTCGGCTTAACATGTTTATCAAATGTACGCTTTTAATTAGAGAAACTCGTTTAAGAATGAGAAAGTCAGGAATTTTTTTTTAATATTGAAATTTAATGTTATGATTAAGTTTGATAATTAATAAGAGCTGACAATCAATCAAGAGGCAGAATCTTTAATTTAAAAATATTTGGAAAGGAAAAACACATCACATATTATTGTCTAATTGGAGTGCTTTGCTTGATGACAATAAACAGGACATTCCTTGAAAATAAGTAACTTCTTACAAAGAATCTATCATGCAATGGAGACTTAGATGGGATTTTTCTGAGTGTAAATTCACTCTTGTCTAGGTTTCGGTGACATATATTAGACCAAACAGGTATTCGTATTTGGCCAAACATAACCGACTGCATTCACAGGCCATGATTTCATCATTCTGCGAAAGAGATAAGAAGCGAAATGCGTACCAGGATGCATAAAAGCCGGGAAAGCCTACACATTTATATTTATCCTGTAACTCTTTTTACATGCTGAGAGAGATTATGTTACTCTTGAGCGAGTTCAATCCATACCAATAGTCAAATTCATTTCCTTAGTCTAGACTAACCTCAGTCCTGAGTAATACGTTCCATTAGGAAGTGCTGTAGAAAGTATAGAATATAATTGGTAAAAGCCTAATAATATTAGGAAGATTATAATTAAACATACTTTCTTTTAGATACGGTAAAATCAGCTTGTGCGAGGAAACAAATTCGCCCATCCTTCTTAACTAAACAGAAACACAAGTGGAGGGGAGAATTGGAAAATGTGAACCAAATATACGTTATATGATGTGAAAACTAAAATTATATTTAAATATCCAAGAAATTCTAATTTCTTTTTCTTTAGAAAAATATAGATTTTCTAAAGTTTTTTGATTTTGTAGAATATAGCGTTTTTTTAGACAGCGGGAAAGAAAACTAGTCTCCTCGTCAAGAAAATACCCCACCTAGCGTAGTCGCTAATGCTTTCGCTTTGGTATAGGATTCGATTTCCGATGGACATATTCAGTACGAAAAGCGTAAAAGCTTTTCCAGATTTGTCATCATTCACTTTAGGCAAATGCCGGGATGGTTCAGTCACGAAATAAAAGAATCGGGCGTGAAAGTTACAGCAGAAAAAGAAAATATTCCCAATCATGTTCACGTGATTTAACTCGCTGCTTTCATGCGTAGTCTGTAAGGAGGTGCCTCTCTTAAGCAAGTCTACTGCTTGCTTAAAAATAAGCTTGTTTTCTATACTAAGCTTAGTGTTTTCAGATCCAGCGAGAAGGGAGTTATTTAAATTAACGGAAACAGGAAAACACGCACAATAATTTACATATGCTATACGCTTTAGTGTGTTATTACTTGTCATAATAGATTTACTTGTGATAATATTCGTATTCTACTTCAGCAGTACCATTTGCCCAAGTGCTTGGACGCAAACCATAGAAATTTAAAATTCCTCTCCCGCAAAGAAACATATAGGAAACTACTTCACCTGGAAGCATGTATCTCACTCCTTTTTTTTTAAAAAAAAAAACAGAAATTAGTCTACATCTGCCTACGCCTCCACCACAATTTGGTTATTTCGATAAAATGAAAATGGGCCGGCTTAGTTTTTAGTTCAATGCGCCACGAACATACATCGAGGTTAAAGGAAAAGATGATGGTAACAAATAAAATGGTGGAATGAGTATAGTGAAAGAATATGGAAAATTCCCGACAAAACCAACCAATATAGTACATGTAAACCAAGTCCATGAAGTCCGTCCGTCCATGGTCCGTCCATTGAGATCCTTTTTTTTTTTTTTTTTTTTTTTTTTGCAATCCATTCAGCGTTCTAAGAATAGGTTCCGCTGTATTGTTTTCAGATATAGATTTAAAATATAAATTCAGATATGGATTCAACGTGATATCTCCACCATTGTGAATTTGGAAGAAGTTTAATTCACGAATGTCTTTATTTGTTGGCTTATAATTTCAAGAAAAGTCTCTTCTCCTTGCCACATTGCCGTTATACATTGACCACTTTTGTTTTTGATTGACTTCCTTGAAGTCTGAGCTACTACCAGTATTTTACAAATATCATATTATATGGTGATGCAAAATAAATAGTGAAAGTAATACTCCATATATAATGACTAGCACGTATCCCTTTCATTTACAAGGTTCAAGATTCAAGCCCCAGTAGGAGATCAGTTGTTTTAACGCAGTTGTTACCTCTTTTCTCCTGCTACTCTGAGTCAAGTTTTTCTCTATCTAATAACATTGGAATTCTTTTCAACTGTTCTTCACTTAACAGGTCTTTACAAAATTTTTCATGGAGTTATATTCATGGTAAAGTATTGGACACACGCATTTGTAATTTTACTGCAAGCCTTCATTTTAGTTGTCCAATTTCCTCCTTTTTTCATGTGAGGATTTGCAACAACGCAGTGTCTTTATATTCCTTTTAACGGTGTGCGAGAAATTGGTGCGAGATACTTAAACAGGTTTTAAACCCTGTCTACATCACAGGTGTACAATAGACATTGTGCTCGTCTTCTCCAAGAAGAACAAATGAATGAAGGATAATTGTGACACTGGCAAGAAGAAGTTGGTGCGTAGGGTCTTTCTGCTGCAACCTCACTGTTCAGTGTATTCATTCAGTTCCCAGCTAACTCACTACCACCTTAGAAAATGTTTATGCTCAGTTTCAAACCTAGAAAGGGCCATTTGCATCTCAAATACTTCAAGGTCTTACTTGGTGATGGGTTATATAATTATAAATTACATTTTATACATACTGAAACGCTGAGTGACCTGAGGGTTAGCACACGTAACAGATAAATTTTATGTGTGAAATAATAATAATAATAATAATAATAATAATAATAATAATAATAATAATAATAATAATAATAATAATAATAATGTGAAATCTGTGGCACAAGAGTAAATAAGAGCAGACCCTATTATTATGCTTTGACATTCGTATAGGGGAAGTACGTGGTCATCACATCAGCTCCCCTTCGCTAGTAATGCTTGTCGGGATGGACACGAGTTGAAATAAAACTCGACCCGAGTTTCCAGTCGAGTCAAAGGTAATTTTCTCGAGTCGAGTTACTTTTTTCCAGGTCGAGTTTCGAGTAGTGTCCAGTTTGATAAATGGCTCGCTCTTTAGCTCGTTTTAACTTGTTTTGAAATCATGGCCTGAGTAGACTCGAAAGCGAAATCCGTGAAAAATGTAAGCAGTAATGTGGAATATATCTACAGTTGCTCATGACAGGGGACACTATTCGCATCTCTTTTCGTCTCGATAATGAGACAATTTATTTTTATAACGAGACAGCCTCAAATGGCATGAGCACCAATATAATAAGTATATACTGTATTTCTTAACATCAAGGCTGAGACTTGTACGATCGAAGTTTTGAACCCAAGCAGAAGCCCATCCGGGTAGTGATGTCAACCGGCTGGGTTGAGATGAGCCATCGGCTCGCCTCAATTGAGGCGATGCTTAAGCCGGCACGCTTGAGTTGATTGATTGAATTGATTTTGAGTTTAACGTCACGTTCAGAAGCGAGGCTATATGAGACGTGGACCTACTGATTAACGTGGAATCCGAACCACATGAGCTCCCGCCGGAAATCGAACCCGGGCCTCCCACGCCAAAGGCGCGTACGCTAACCGCTTAGCCACGGAGGAGCTCCCAGCACGCTTGAGACGAGCCATCGACTCGCTTCAGATGAGCCGCAGGCTCTGGCTGACGCAGTTGGGATGAGCCACTGAATCGGTTTAGATAAGCCATCGGCTCGAGCCAGCTTCGTTTAAACGAGTCCATCGGCTGTGTGCCGAGCCGTTGAGAACCATAAACCCGGGACGAGCAGTTTTGAACATGTTTGGCCAGCTTTCTATAATTTTTAACAATGTTTGGCTTCAGCCCAAATATTTCGTCCTCCGTAACTCAAACCCCGAACTTCGTGAACAATGTCCTTGTCTCCTGAAGATTTAGACTTTTCCACAACGGAGATCGGCAGTCAACTAGTTTTTAGTATTCAGATACAAATCGCCTATCTTTCATGATTAAACACCCTGTTCTAATAATAGCAATAATAATAAGTTGTAGTAGTAGTGGTGGTCTAATTATATTGTCGGTCTAATTATATTATTGGTAATTATATTGACTATATAGGTTGCTTGAAACTACAAACAGGATTCAGCTCGATGTGGCTCGACTTGACTCGAAACTGGACCTAAATTCGAGTCGAGTTGGAGGAAATTTTTCGAGTCGAGTTCTCGAGTCGAGCTCAAAGATGTCTGTTTCGAGTCGAGTCGAGTTTCTAACAAAACTCGCTCGTGCCCATTTCTAAATGCTTGATTTCTTTCAAAGTTTATCCTATTACCTTTACGATGTTGTGTAAATGTCACTACCGATGCCATCTTGGATATTCAAAACAAAGTGCTACCAGTCTAAATGATGTTTAGCTTCCTAGTAGACCAGTGTATACATTATATTCTAACAATAGAATCCAATTTTGACTTTGACAATTTTTAACTGCGTAACAAAGTGTTTATACTAAATCACTACTAAAAAGTATTCTTTATCTATATGGGAATTTAAAATAACCTCTTCTTGTTGCACAAATGTGTTTCTATTGGCGTACCTACTGTCGGATTCTATATCCTGAGCTAGATTTTCTGGTATTGATCAAGCATTGTGAGACAATTGGGGAACTGGTAAGGGGAGCTGAAGTGATAATCACAGATCACCCAATATCTAGGAGAAATTGAATTACAATATCATGCATTCTTCTACACAAAAGGACATATGCACTTATACTTTTATTGAAAAGATACATACAAATGTAACTTCCTTATTATTGTGACTGTTTTTCAAAGTATGAGTAATTTTTGGTTGATACATACTGGTTGGTAATATTTGGGCATCAAATTCATTTCTAACTATTTTCATAACAGTCAGGATACAGTAAGTGGCCAAAATATGAGTGCCAATATTATGCTAGTTTTATTGATCGATCAAATATGGTAGGAATTCGTCATTGTGGAAAGACACAATTTTTAAAAATGGACTAATACCATGAAATGTTAGTTGTCATTAATACCGACTGGTCCTGAGCGGAACAGTAAGGCATATTCCATATAGTTGCTATGATATCCACTATAGAGTTCGTGTATTTCAGGAGTAAGTTCTTCCATTCTCCGCTGAGGGCAGTTTTCAGGTCCTGAAGTGTCAACGATGGAGAATTCCGCTGTGCAACCCGTTGTCCAAGAGCATCCCGAAAATGTTCAATGTATTTTAGGTTAGGTAATATGGCTACCAGTCTATTTGGTAGGTTCTCCCACATATTGGGGTCTTTCCAATTTTGGCAGCCCTGTGATTGTCGCCCATAAGCACCAAGTCGGCGTATATTGGTATTATTATTATTATTATTATTATTATTATTATTATTATTATTATTATTATTATTATTGTTTAGTTTCCACGTTATTATACAGTCACGAAAATAACAGAAAACCTTAGAGCATACTTATATTTTATCAAATAGATAAATATGATTTGCTTATTAGAAATACTTATTTTTATCTTACTAGTTATTACGGAAAAAGGATCGTACATTTCTAGCTTCATGTGCTGCGTGAAGTGTTCCTATATTTTGCTTTCGATAAGTGGTAACTCTACCCATTAGAGTAAATGAAAGTTTGCAAAAGAACGCTGAAATAGGTGATTGGCCAACGAAGGAGGAGCCTCAGTTTGTAAAAGCCTCACAACGTAGCGCAAATAAGTAACAGGTAATTATAACAGGTAGTTCCACTATCGCAAAATACTGTAAAACAGAATTTGTTTTGCTTTGACGCAAACCGCTACGGAACGAAGTTCACGATGTCCATGACAATTCCAAGCGACCTCTACCTTTTCTTTACCTTTTGCACACGCCCAAGAAACCGATTTCTCTGTAGGCAACTGGTGATACCTGCAGCCCGTTCGCAAGCTGCTGTTGGAGGTGGAAAAAAGAATGCGCTGATAACTACACGTTTATTGCTGAAAGAGAAGGTAGGTTTCTGCTGTGTTGCCCAGTCGAAGATCATCTAAGTAGCGAGACACACTCTGTGCAAATTAACTACCGAATGTTTCTAAATTCATATAGTTCTCAGAAACTTGTAGCATTGAAAGAAGATACTAAAGTAAACAATTATCAATATATATTACTTTTTATTATATAACACCTTTATTTCGCAATATTCTAGGGCTACCGCCGGTAGCTTTGGTAGTCCACAAAATGCGCCACTGGGAGTAGTAATGCCCTGATCCTATCTAAATTTGATTATCCAATTTGGGGCTCCATCGACTTTGCGTTTCATTCTGAGTAATTTTTGGGTCGATAAACTCTATTAATATACATAGGGAATTCAATACGAAACCCATTATTCTTTTCTCAGTTGGGTTATTTGAAAAGATTACGATTATCACTTTTTCTTGTTTAAGAAGAACTTACATTCACCTAACCCCCCATCTATCCCCATAGATTAAACAGACAACATAATTTAAAAAATGATAATTTAAGACATAAAGCCTCTCTATTCTTCGTCTATTTATAAATGTATTTAGGTTGGAAAACTGCAAGGCTCTCGTAAGTGGATCTCATTCTTGCCCGTGTCTTGCGGACTTGGTCTTGGACTTGTTCTTACACACTTGATCTTGGTCTCGGTCTTGCATATAAATACTCAGTCGTGGTCTACGAACCAGGGAGTTTTCACCCAAGTTAGCATTGTATCAGTCCCTCACAGTCATACATAGGATTCACGCTCATATGACCTCAACCTCCAGACTGGAGGTAGAGGTCGATTCATAGTTGGAGTTCAGAGGTTGAGGTTTACGGAGATTGATTGATTGTTGGAGTTTGGAGGATGAATCATAGTTGCAGTTCAGAGTTTGAAATCGAACCGAGTGGAGGCCAAGAAGCAATTGGAGTTTGAAGGTTGAGATCATAGTTTCATGGAACTAGTGTTGTCAGCGACTCGAGTGGCTCCGCTCACGGCTGTCACCTCCGAGTCGAGAAGTTAGCCGAGCCAACAGGTCACTCAACCGAGGCGGCTCGAGCCCTCGGCTCAGTTGGGGCAAACATAGCAGAGCCGATGGCTCACCTGAGCTGAGCAGAACTGAACCGATGGCTCATCGCAAGCAAGCCGGGTCGAACCGTTGGCTCACCTGAGTCGAGCCGAACCGAGACGATAGCTCACCTGAGCCGAACCGAACCAAGCCGATGGTTCATCGCAACAGAGCCGGCTCGATGGCTCAGTTGAACCGAGCGGAGCCAAGCCGGGTGACATCACTAAACAGTACAGCTGTTGACGCATATTTTACCAGAAGATGAAAATGAAAATGAAGATAAAATATATTCATTTAATACGCATGATCTTGAAGAATAAAATCTTGAATTTAGAGCTTAGAAGCTAGCTTTCTAATTTAAAGTCAAAATATCCACAGCTCTATGTCAAAGAAATTTTCAGGGATTACAGTGCAACTGGACAAAATTCATCTCAAAACGAGGACTAACATTTTCATCAAAGGAACTTCTACACACAATCAAAATAGCTAACGAATATTTTTTTGAGTGTAATGGAGAATTTATTTGCAAAGGAAAGAACACCATTAGAAAATTAAAAGGTATCACAAAAATGAATTTGTTAGCAAGTGTGAACCAGAGGTTTTAATATTTGATCCGATGTAAAACATACATTAGAATAAATTAAATAAACTAGCAACTGAAAAGTTCTTCCTCCAAAAGAACATTTTACAAGAAAATGAAGAAAGCGGTGAAGTGAGAGAATTAAAAGTTCAGTAAAGAAATTCTGAGTGACAAACGCAAGTGGATTAGGCCTAATGGTGATACCATTTAAGGAAAAAAGAAGAACGCAAAACGAACAATACGTCTAGAATATGGGGAAACTTGTCTATATAGACTTTTTTGTTTGCATTTAAAAAGAAATGTAATATGTTTCTATGACGGAATAAAATTCCACTAATATAATAGACATCTAAATTAGAAATAGCAAAGACAGTTGAAAGTAAAGAGAAAATAGTAACTTCACATTAGGCTCCAAGGAGAATACAGAACAGCAAGCGAGCAAGCAGACAACAGCGTTAATCCTGTGGTCCTGTCCCAAGCGTGTGTCGAAGGTTACGTCAATTTGCGAGTAGGAAAGAAACGCGTTCGCTGATGAATTTACCAAGGCAGTAACTATTTACGCCACATAGTCCGGTACTCTAGTGAATTTTATCTGTACAGGATTATGCGCGATAAACATTACAACTGTTACATTTTTCATTCACTGTTCCAGGAAAAGAATTGGCGTAAGCATAGTACCTGTGCTTAAACGCAAAATTACATAAACGGTCTGATAGTTTTAGTTAGAACGATCCGTCAAGTAGAGGTGGAGTAAGTTCTCAAACTTTTAAATATACGACTTCTTATGTAGGTGCACCACGCAACCAGTTACCAGAGAACAAACCCCGAAGTAGGACTAGTATCAAAACGAGACAATACAAGGCTACTTACAGTATTAGTCTCCTTTCGATCCACAAATAGTCTCGTCTCGATAGTCTCGAAATAAATTCTGTGAAATTATTTCACACTAAATTTGACAGTAGTTAAATAAAATATTCCTTCCATAGTTCTGTTTATTGCTTCAGAATATGCCCTGGGTGCACCATATTCTACTAGATAAAGCATGAATTAGCAATTCATATACAACATTCAAAAATACATACGTCTATTTCCATTAAATATACTAATTCTTTCTTGAATTAAGGCCGCAGTGGTTCAGTAGTAGAGCGTTCACCTCTGGTGCTTGGGGTCGCGGGTTCGACCCCAGCCCCCGCCAAGTAAACTTTGTGGTGGACAAACACCGTGTGCGTGGGTTTCCTCGGGGTTCTCCCGTTTCCTCCCACTTTCTTCATTCCACCATTTCAGTCATTACTCATAATCACGTTCCTTTAGCCTAGCCGGCATATTCATGGGACGTAAAACTTAAAGATTTCATTTTATTTTTTTCTCTCTTGAATTATTTGTTTACTAATTGAAATACGCAGTGTTCAACAGAGAGAATGGGTTTATATTTCAAAGATATGTTTGAGATTAGTTTTTCCCAGTAGAATACGTATTGGAATCGGAATAAAATAGTGCCGACCCATTTCCAGCAAAAAAAAAAAAAAAATGAATAAACTTGCCCCTAACACAGAATAAAGCCTTAGACTTTAATGGTAACTGGAGTGTCATTATTCACTTCAACGACCTCAAAAACTATTGAATAGACACGCAAACCTTTCAATTAGAAATTTTTAATTTTCACCCCTCCCATTAAACTTTCATGCCGATAATGCTAAACTTTGATATGAACGATATCGGGAGTATCATAATTCAAGTCACAAACCTCAACATCTATGGATTTGGGTGGATCGAAAGAAACTTTTTTTTTTTAGTTTCCGAGTTGCTATACCGCGGAAAAGTTGTGGTTAGTGATGACTTGAAAAATAAAAAAGAAGTGTCGAAATCGGTTAATATCTTCCGATAGCGCAAAGCGTCTGAAAAATTAAAAAAAAAAAAAAAAACATGAAAAACTTTATTTTCTCGTAACCTTTATTAAGATAAAATACTCTCGTATTTTTTACGCTATAGTGATAAAACGTTACAACATGCCTTATTTAATAATAAAAACAATTGTTTTATGATTTTAGAGAATATCTTACTATCGCGCAAAGAACATGAAGTTTAAGAAAAATGTCGGTTGTTCGTATTTTTTTTTAAATCAAAAATTATAAACTGCGATATTTTTAATGCCTTATAGTGCTGATGTAATAACATGCGTTCTAATATGTTTTATAATGTTTATGTTTTAATGAGAGAGTTCCACGATTATGACATAATTTCCAAGACTAACACAAATGTGCAGCTCTTCACTTGTTTTTATATATAAAAACAACCCAGAGGAGGAGGCTGCACTTCGAGTTCCACCCATACTCTTCCCATCCACCCAGCCATAAAAGATGTGTACTATTTACAATATTTACATATTTAAATTTGTTTTTCTTTTTTGAAAGACTTACAAAATTGAAGCGATTTTATAGTCAGATTTTGTTCTGAACTCAGGCATCGAAGATCTGGATTTCAACGTTGCTCTGATTCAGCCATCTCTTGATTTGGATCCGCATAGTTTGAGCGAAACTTCTGTAACTAGCTTCACGCATCGCTCCACGGCTTGCGTATGGCAGGGGAACTTCTTGATATCCCAATCTGGTATTTCACCTTGTTGAATGAAAGAGTTGATGTCGTCGTTTGAAACTTTTAGAAGAAGAGGTGGAGAAGAATACTTGACTTCACTCCAGTCCATCATGTCAATCTAATCTGAGGCTTCAAAATTCACAGTTGGAGTAAGAAAGATTCTGATGTTTTTTCCTTTCGAATCAGACTGCCTGGCTTTCAACACTCTTCCAAGTCCTAGTTCACTAATGTGCTTCCTCTCATCAAAAATCATGGTTATTAAAAGATTTTCGGGGTGGGTAAAGAACGAATTCCTTTCAATGACGGAGAAAACAACTTGCTTCAAATTGTCAGGCAAGTATCGAGATGTTTCTGTTGTTCTATATATATGAATAGGCCCACTTATGAAGGTATTGCTGTTTTTAATTTCAAACCACACTGGCATCTAAGATTTCAAAATGAAAGTCACTATGGTTTTTAACTCATTTGAAGGATTTGCTTCACTTATGTATAGTCTGAGAACTCTATTTGCACAAGTGAGACATCTGGAATGTGAAAGTGGTCCGGGATCACGAATTGATAAATCACTTGGACATATGCCACTTTTGACCGCCTGACGTATATCTAAAAAATATATCTGGGATTTACTCAAAGAATTTCTGTCAACTTCTGGAATTACACAATCTATTGATTGAAAATCTATCGCTGGCAGTTTCTCACACCCGCTTAGATTATTTCCAATTGGTCTAGAAAATGTTGTGGGGCCAACTGTTCCTCTATCCAAATGCTGAAAAAGATGACGGAAAGGTAATTCATTGAAATCGAGTAGGCAAATAGGCCATTGCAGAGGTCGCCCAACATGGATCTCAAAATGACGAATAACATCATTTTTCCAGCCAGTATTTGTATTAGTACCATCACAACCGATGATATCCAAGTCTTCCACTGAAATTCCTTGGTCATTAAGACAAGATACAATGTCTTTAGCAGATCCAGAACTTGGCGACACATGGCCAATGTATGCAGAACCAGGTTCTTTGATGAGCGAGTAACGGTAATCCTTAATAGTATGACGAAATTGTTTGGATTCAATCTTATCTATAACCAAGGTGTCATCCTTTCTTCCATCAAAATAAAGACCACGCAGTTTATCTAAATCATTTTCACTGTTGTTTTGCAAGTCACTTCTAATTTTGCTCCTTTCCCTTCTAATTTTACACCTTCAATAACCATAGACGTATCTGCTTTCGTTATTATAGCAAAGTCTTCTAGCACACTAGGTGCTATAGCAGAACCTGCACGGTCACTGACTCCATATCGATCGTAGGTTAATGCTGTAGCTCCTAGTTTAATTCTCATCTCCCATGGAGATGAAGATTCCTTTTTCTCAGAGTCATTTGGTTTGTATTCAGGTTCAATTTCAGAACACACTTCGGTTGAACAACTTGGCTCTTCCACAAGTAAACAATCAGGGTTATGTCTACTTAAAGTATAGCTTCTTCTTTCAAGTCTACATTTCAACTTTGATGTCTCCTTCCGATCCAAAGCACTAATTTCTCCTAACCCATGCTTCCTCTGAAGATATGAGAATTTTCGCCCAGGTTTCTCACACGTGCGCGATCGGAAGATACTCCCTAAAAACATATAACATGTGTTTTTCTTATTACATATTAGTAGTTGTAACGTTTTATCACTATAGCATTAAAAATACGAGAGTATTTTGTTTTCATAAAAAGTACGAAAACATTAAATTGTTCCTGCTTTTTAAAATTTTTCAGACGCTTTGCGCGATCGGAAGATATTAACCGATTTCGACACTTTCTTTTTTATTTTTCAAGTCATCACTAACCACAACTTTTCCGCGGTATAGCTACTCGGAAACTAAAAAAAAAAGGTTTTTTCGATCCACCCTACTATGGATGTGACATTAATATCGTTTATTTTCGATTGTTTTTATATGTCCTTGGGTTCAACAGGATAGCCGGGTTTCGATTCTCGGCCGCAGTCGTGTAGTTCGCGTTCTACGTTAAGTTGTAGAACTATGTCTTATATAGACTCGCAGCTGAAAGGAAGGCTACACTCTATATCACCTCACCTCGTGAGATATTCTAATTTTCTTTAATTTCTAAACCACTTTTCTCTATTTGAATTCCCTTCTCCCCCTTAGGACACGCATGGGTTCAAACCGAAACTTTATTCATGATTGGAGGATGCAAGGCTGCTGTACCATACGCGTACAACCCCTATGGGACTATGGTAGTGAGTTGCGGAGTTTAAGCGGCACGCACGGATAAACCACGCTTACATTTACATTTACTAAAATCTCATATTAGGTCTTACTTCGCAAGACAAACCTTTAACAAATGCTACTTTTAAAATTATGTTCTTCTTCCTCTTTTTCTTCTTCTTCTTCTTCTTCTTATTATTATTATAGCTATATGAAACAATTATCTCGGCCAACTTCCTTAATACACACGATTCTTCAACCGGTAGTTGTAGAAATGAGACTGTTGCAACACCAGTTGTTAGCTCAAACGGTAAAGCGCTTACTCAATTATTCAAATGTTGTGAGTTCGAAACTAGTGCGAGTCAAAATATTTTTTTCTGATTTAATCCTTCAGATGGAAATGTTTCTCTATTCACTTTTATCTCGTAATTCTGGATACAGATGTTTGGATGTAAAAAAAGTATACAAGAATATAGGAAAAGAAAGATAAATTACGTGATACCTTTTGCAATTTTTAACTATATTTTCACCTTTCTAGAAAGTTTCTTAAAGTTCAGATTTCTATATCTGTTTTTGCTCTCTTACGTATCCTTTAACTATGTAATTCATACATTTACTTCATAATACACATATACATATATTACAGATGTATATCTTTGTCTTCTCTCTACATCATGTCTGGCGATAAATGTTTTGACAACATGTTACAGACACGATCTTAAAAATCTAAAACAATCTACGATATCAGTGATACATGTTGTGGTGTTTAACTTAACATATAAAACAATAAATTGAAAAGCTGGGAATACGAATCTTTTCAGAGATGGCAGTGCACTCATTCTTCAAATCTGTTTCTTTACTCCCTATACCTATGTTAATCCCCAGGTCAAAATAAAAACACTTCAAAATTAATCACAGATTCTTATACAACCATACCTTCCTTGGGGTGCGCGCAGTCAGATACCCGTCACGGCTAGTGATGGGTAAATTCCCGGGAAGATATTTTTCGGGAATATTCCCTAGGAATATTCCCGGGAAGATTCCCAAAATGGGAATTTATCCGGGAATTTATGTTCAAACAAAAAGAAAATTGTATTCTATTACTATATTATGATTTCAAAGTTGAATTAATTTTTATATCACAGCATATTATTACTGTTGGTTACAGAGGATTCTTTAAAATGTATATTCTGAACGGTACCATATTACTGTATTAACAATTTATTATATTTAGATAGTACGCATAAATGTATATTTATTTACAATATGTTCTATCAATTAAATATGTGTGAAAAAATTATATAGTAAATTATATAGTAACAGTTTAAATTTATATGTAAGTGGATTTGCTCAACTTGACTCTATTGCTGATATTATAAACACATTAAATTTATAAATGTTATAAACTAATTAGATTGGGTAAATGCTAGAAGATACATGCCTCACCAATTTGTCAACATTTGCGCATACACATTTATCTTCACAAAATGTGCAAGATACTTACTTATATTTATATTTTAGCACGTAATATCGCCATACACGACCTTTCATTCTACCTATTTCTCGAAATTCCATACGTTAATTTACATGTAAAAGAAGTCCGAGTACTTCTTCAGAAATTCGAGTCAGAGAGAGGAAACAGACCGACGTCTATTACTAATTGTGGTTCAGTGTACTTCATCTCTATTTCTACATAATTCTAAATTACTTTACAAAATAGTTCCTTTTCATCATTTGTAAATTAGTACTTTGCTAATTTTGGCTGTTCTTTAGCATTGGGGGCCAGATTTGCATTTAACTTTTTTGCGATATTCTATTCCGATGCGTTTGTTTTATGGTTTCATACGTTAAATTATGTTACCAACATTAAATTCAGACAGCGTTCAGAGCGAGCGTTAGCGAATGAAGACGGGTTAGAGTCCCGCATGGCACGTTGTTTTCTATCTTCGTTACCAACAATTCACTTTCTTTTCTCACATAAATCACTTCCACTTACTTTCCCGTTTTGCATAAGTCCCCTACTGCCCTAAAAAATATGTTCGATACTTTCTTGACTACTTGAACATCACTATCAACTCATTTCTTATGTAAATCATCCTAATTTTTGCTAGTTTGCCCCCCCAATTCTAAACAATTACCTTACTTTTTAGTGCAAATGAAAGTGGAACAAAAATTATATTACTAGTTATACAAAGTACAGTCAAAGAATTTTAAATTTTTTAACTTCCAAATTCTTTAAAACCTAGAATTAAATCATAATATATTAAAATAAAGTAATTAGTCATATTGTTCTTATAATTTGGAAGATAAAGTAAAGAAATGGAAATAAATTCCTTCCCGGGAATTTAAAGGCCAGGGAAAAAACCCGAGAATATTCCCATTTTTCAATTCCTTCCCACCGGGAATATTCCCACTGCCCATCACTAGTCACGGCGATGTAAAGGTACTTTTGGTGAGGATGATACAGATACGCATACGTCACATGTCCCTAAAGAATGTGGAGAATTACAACGAAACCTCGCATTGGGACAATTTACAAAACAATAAATGAAATTTGTTTTAATTTTTGTGGAAAACATTGTTGGACATAGGCCCCATCCGAAAAAAAAAACAGTAAATAATACCACAATACCGAAGAAAGGAGAGGACCGAAACAAAGGAAATTGTGTGTAGATATTGTATAGACTCTGTGTAAAATAAGCACGTTTGTGTTTCTCAAGTGTCCCTATGCGTTTTGCTTGAAATTTGGCAGATCAAGAGCAAACTGGAAATAAGTCGACACATGTTTTGTTTATACAAAAACACTGTAAGAGTTAAAGGCGCCTCCTGAAATACTATAAAATACGCCATACTGTTTGTGCGTGTAGTTGGTCTGCCAAGTTTGAAGAAATCGGATGGAGACACGACACTTGTGAAACACGAAAGGCCATATTTTACAGAACCGATATCTGCATACAATTTCATTCGCTTCGGAACACTTCTCCCGCCACTCAACGCCTCGGTCCAATAAACAGTTTTTTCGTTTATTTTCTTCGTATTGTCTCTACACAATGTGTAGTTCCAATTTATCATGTCCTTCAAGCACTTCTGACATACTGTTATTTGCACTGTTGATATTTCAAATGAAAGTTTTGGAGGAGTCTGTGTCCAATCTAAGGAAAATAAACCATATTCAATCATTTTATGTCTACAATATCTGTGCACAGTTTCATTCGCTTCGGTTCCCTTCCTCTGGGCTTTCGTGCCTCAACTTTCAAAATTTTGGGAGGGGCTTTTGCTCCCTAAAACCATTTTTCCGCAGAAAATAAAAAATGCATTCGTTTATTTTTGCGTATTGACCATAAACAGTGTGTCATTGCAATGTTTCATGTTCTTCAAGTTCTTCTGATATACTGTTATTAGCACTTTCCTCGCTTCACCGAAGAAAAAAAGATTCTTTAAACGTCATTGAAGGTGTTCATGATCTGGTTGTCTCATTGAAATCTGAACCAAAAAAGATAACTCATTATTTGTTTTCCGAAGTTAGTTAGCTAACAATGCTTTAATTTACTGTTCCTATGAGTTCCACGACACCAGAAAGATTATTTTCGACTCTGTGAAGAATGAAATCTTATCTTCGGAGTACAATGTCCCAACATACATTAACTACTTGAGGATTCTTCATTCCTACAAAGATCTTCTCGAGGAAGTAATGAAATAATTCAGTACAATTGCCAAGGAGCTCATATTAGTTGACGTGATTTTGAGTTTAACGTTCTTTAAGCAGCGAGGCATATCAGACGGGACTTACTGATTAATCGTGAAATCCGAACCAGATGAGAGCTCTCGCCTGGGTCTCTCACGCCAAAGGTGCGTACGCTAACCGCTTAGCCAGGAAGCTCGGAGCTCATGTTAGTAAAGAAGAAAAGCACATAATGGGAATTTCAGTGCAGAAGCTAAGTACGACGACTGTTAAATGAATATTTGTCATCGTGAGTATATTGTGATAATAGTCAATCTTATTTGATAATGTCATTTATTAAAAAAATAGCATTCTCTTTTGTTAACTCACCTCAGTATACAAGTTAAATTTCACACAATGTCCAAAAGAGGGGAAGGGATTACAATGTACAGTCACGAAAGGAATAAGTCAGCCAGACAAGAGGAGAAAATATTCCCATCGCTGTTCACGTGAGTTAACTTCTCCGAGATAGTTGCTGATTACACGTGAGGTCTGTAATTAGCTTCCCCAAACAAATCCAGTATCTGCTGAAAAGTAACATTCTTTTCGGTACTAAGCTTAGTGCTTTTAGACAGAGAAGGAAAACAGTACTTTAATTTGTTTTCGAGGGAAACATATAATTCATGCATAGTAGTTTACAAGTGCCAGATTACCAATTATAATTAATTTATGTATCTAAATACTCATAATCTACTCACAGGTGATTGAGGTATGAACAATGAAAAGTGCTTTTGGAAATTCAAGAGTGCATTATTGGTCTAATACTTTGAAATGAAATGCTTTTTAACATCGCACGTTTATGCCCTGGAAGCTAAAGGAAACAGATGATGAGTGAAATAAATGATTAATGAAAGGAACTGAGGAATGAAATGGAAAGCAATAAAGAACTCTTAGAAACAAATTGACACAAAACTGTTTAACATAAACTTACATAGTATAGACTGGAATCGAGGACATTTGCCTATGACCTTGAAACACAAAGTGAACGCTCTATCATTTAGCCACCATACTCTAATTGTGGCGGAAAGGCATTTCTGATTCCGACGTCGATTGGTTGGGTGGTGGATTGATTTGGAATTTACTTTTCTATTCAGAGCGAGGCAATTAAGACGTGGACATATATCTTAAAGTGGAATCTGAACCACATAAGCTCCCACCAGGAATCAATCCCGAGTCTTCAGTGCCGGAAATGAGCACTCTAACTATTGCGAGGGAGTTCCCCACGGTCCAGTGATGCTATTCTGCCGGTTCGCTAGAACCGGTTGGTAAAATATTTTCCGTTCGCAGCACCGTTTGTTAAACCCAGACAACAGTAAATGTTACCCAGTTACATCCAGAAACAGTACATT
Organism: Thermobia domestica; assembly: GCF_964235325.1. NCBI lineage: Eukaryota > Metazoa > Arthropoda > Insecta > Zygentoma > Lepismatidae > Thermobia > Thermobia domestica. Next base: position 266,320,209 of record NC_137460.1, on the reverse strand, counting down.
TTTGTTTAACTATTTTTTTCTAGAATCTCTTACAGCTACAGGGTTAACCATATGATATCTCACAACAAAGTACAAGCGTTTATTTCTTAATCTCAAATGCTCAGATATCAAGAATGAGAACTGCGATTACGTCAGTATAGTTGTGACGTTTATTTATATTCGAAACGTATACATACCATTATCAACAATGATGGAAACCTCGTCCTAGTGTTGTTCACGAAGGCGCCCTCTCTTGCCTCTTGAAGTATCATGGAAATTCAATTTCGTATTTAAAAAGGTTTAATTATTTCTATTGGATGGTGCCATCTTCTGTCGTTTCCTCAGCAACACTGCTTTCTGCACACAATAACACAACATAAGTAAATAGCATGTGTATCAGTTTTCAGTATTATAGCATGTCGTTTACTCGTCATACATTTCAATCAAAAGATGTTATAGTTGTAATATCTCTACTATCGTATAAGTTGTGTTTTAAATATCCTAATCATCTATTACGTAATTGCTGCTCTTGAAATTTTCACCAATATTGTTTCAAGCGTTTAGCTCAACAGTTTCCATTATTTATCTTTTTTAAGATGGAAGTTTGAATCACAAATTCTTTAGAAGTGAAATTAAGAGATTAAGCAAGAATCGTCCTTAGTCTTGAAGGAAGTAGTAAAAAAACTTCTTAGGTAACAGGAAAAAGACCCTTAGGTAACATGAATAAGAAAGACTTTGTAGTTGAATATTATGCTGCCCACACCAAACGCTAAATTTTATTTTCAATGATCCAGACATCTTAATATTCCATTAAATAATCAAGAATCAGATCTCATGTAAAACGCTTCAAGAAAAATTTTGATTGAAAGTGTTGAGAAATAAGAGGTTTCATTCACTATGTGTAGGGGAACACTTGGTCGAAAAGGTGTAACACCTTTTTCAGTCGAGCCATTCTGAGTGAGGTTTTTCTTCAGTTTTCCTCATTCATACCAGGCAAATGCCAGGATGGCACATAACATACAGGTTCCAGATCAACTCCTTCCTTTCACTTTCCTGTCCTTCTTCGTCACTAATTGATTCCATGCCTCCTCGAATTAATGCGGCGATAGATAATAATGATTCGTGGACACACTATTAGGTTTAAAATTATAAGATTTTTATGTTTATTGAAGACTGTTTTGTTCAAGACTAATATTAGTTTGAAGTATTCACGAGCAGAAGGGAAAAATAGTTCTAAACCTTTGGAATTACAGACAGACTGAAATATTTTATCTTGTTCTTTTTGTTTAATAAGTGTAATTATATTTTTTTCTTTTTTGATAAAAGTTAACAATTCTTTTTATTCCATCATTTTTCTATTGGAGTTAGGAAAAACATTCTGAACAATTTTAAAACACACAAGGTCAAGGGGAAGTTAAATAGAATATTCTATTTTATTATTTGTGTGAAATGTTTTTTTCTTTCTCTCTTCCTATATACCAGGGGTAAAAGTGGACCTGAAAAGGTAGGAAGAGGCATGAGTCACGCCGTCTCCCGTGCTTATCTTTGCCCACTGTAAATTTTTAGAAAGTGGAGGGATGTCACAGATATTTTCTGGAAGTGAAGGGACGATGTCTCCCCGCGTTTTCCCACAGTTTTACTCCTGCTATATATGAGAATTAACATTTCCCTTTATTTTTATTATGGAAGTACCAAATGGATATTCAGAACAGTTTTGGTTTTCAAACACTTAATGCCAAGAAGAAAGCATATCTCCATGAAATAAGCAAATCGATTTCTTTCGTTCTTGGCTCTTCTATCAATCGAACTAGTCGATCCTCTGAAGGCAAAACATCGTACCACAAACAAGCTGATTCGACACGTGCCAACGACAGAATGAAAATCTTGATTTCTGTATTCAAGGTACCATAAGGCAAAAAAGCAAGATACCCGCAGGTGTGGCTTCTGTCCCTTGTAACAATGTGTTAACAAACAGACACAACGTCAGTTGTCAGTTGATTAGTTCTTTGTAAAACAACTAATAAGACTTTTCTATTATACAAAGCGTTGTTGCTTAAAGCCTCTTTATTCCTTATAAAAGCAATATATCCAGAATTACGGAAGCTCACAGGAATTTTAATAGAAACTTGAAAAAATATCTTTATCATTCAGAACCTTTATTGTTATTATTGTTAGTAGTAGTAGTAGTATCACATAATATTTTTCGTTAGTCCTGATAGCAAATAATACTTAGCAGCAGGGGTAAAAGTGTTTGGGAACGAGGGGGTACGCCTTCCCCCACCTCCAGAAAGTGTGTACGGCGTCCCAACAGTTCCTAAGAAATTACAATGGGCAAACGTAGGCATGGGGGCGGCGTGACGACACGCCGCTACCTGGCACGTAGCCACGATTTAGTGAAGGGGAGGTGTCCGTGACATGAAATACTGCAGTACGGTGGTCCTTAAGTATATGGGAAAAATAAATTTTCGAATTTCTTCCGCCGCACCCCCTATTTCTTTTCCTTTGGTAATAGAAACATCATACACAAAATTTCACAGAAATCCATCAACGTTAACCCGTGCCGCAAAGCAGTTGATTTCTGTAAAAAGAAATCCATTTGTGTTTCAATCGCACTCGATTTACTATTTGTCAATAAACGTATAATAAATATCACAAATGTAAATAGAACAATATAAAGCTTTCCTCTGTAATTAAGAATTGACTGGGTTTCATATACAGTCGGTTGATTATCAGGCAACAAGCTACAAGCATCATGATCATCGTCCGTATATATAGTACTTATGGTAATGCACAGTGTTATGAACCACTGTGGAAAATATATCTGGTTCTGTTTCTCATGCCACTTGCTTCGTTAGTGAATGTTACATGAGTTAGAAATCAATCAGTTAATAAATACAAGTAAAAATGTAAACTAATTATTTGCTGAGCAAAACTATGTATTTTCATTAAAATTCAACACGTGTTACAGTTTCGCCAACTAACTCTTTGGTTCATCAGATTTATTAATGAAAAAATACAGTTTTGCTCAGCAAATAATTAGTTTATATTTAATTATAACAAAGCAAAGCTTCTATTTATGGGGAATATCACAAAGTGAAAATGATAATGGTTGATATTGCAAAAATGGACAAAAATATATATTTGAATTGTAGATCGACTTCATGATAATTTGTGCTTTTTACGCAAGGTAGCTTTTCCACATCTTGGAGACAAATTTCTATAGTCTTTCACCACTTGCAAAAGGAATTGCTTCTGTTCTTCATTTTTATTTAGAACTGCATTGTGATGTTACATTAATTTTACGCTCTTTCCGCTGCGTCATTTGTAACATGCAACTTATCAACTACTTTTCGCCCGAAAAGAAATTCGTCCTTTGTCGACCAACAAACCGGATCATGGTCTAGAAAACCTATAGAAATCTTAAACCTTTCGAAGAACTTCTTCGTGTTTCCTATCACAAAATCAGCAATTTCTTTTTCTTCAATATCATCTATTTCACTAGCGTGCAGTTCAAATAGTTTCATATGAACTATCACTATTTTTAAATTTTTCTGCTATTTTGTGTTTTGTTCATTATTGATATTCTCGTCAAAAAATGGAAGTGCTCACACTCCTCTGAGAGGTACCAAAGAACTGTTAGGAAAACTTCAATAAAGCAACTCTCGAGTCATCAGAGTTTATGAGTTTGTATGTTTGAAGGCTCTTCAAAAATTGTTAATCTTGATGTGGTGAACGAGATGCACTGGGACAAGTAAAAGAAGCTTTAACATACCACATAAACCAAGCTTTTTAGAACAGGAAAAATGAACACTTGACGCAGTCCTTCTTCCCGCTCATTTAATATAAACTGATTACTAAAGAGAAATGTTTTTAAACATCTTAAGGATTTTTCCAACTTCCTTGCCTGATCAGGAGGCGTACTTCCTAGAAAAATTACTGTAAGCTCCAAAAGTTCTCTGTATTCTCTACAATTCTAAATTTTGAACAGCAAAAACTAGCGTATCTTTCTTCATATTGCAAAGAACTGAATTAACACTTCGATCAGAAATACATGTAACAAAATAGCTGTGTTGAAATTTCGGCCACTCTTTCTGGAAACGCTTAAAAATTGGCACCTCTGGACCGGAAAAACTGAAACACATTCTTCAAATAAACACTTTAATATCAATTCAGAAATGTGTTGCCCACACGGAAGATCTTTTTCCAATTTCTGTTCAAGAAGAATACAAGCTCCATTGATACGTCCAGTATTACAAGAAGTAGTGTCCCAATGCCTCTGCTGTTGCGATTAATATGTGCATGGAGCTCTATCAATCAATTTATAGCGATCAAAAGCCGCAACGAGCCGTGGAGTAATAAAACATAATTTCCCTCTTCTTCTCGAAGATCCAGTCACTACCTTATCAGAATCTACTCCTTCCATTGGAATTGTATTTTCTGTTTGGCATACATCTTCGTCTTCACCACTTGAATTGATAATCGGTTATTCGCCCATTTCGCTCATTTCACAAGTCGTCCTTTCTGCCTTTGAGATATAAGGAATTCCTTGTCCTCTCCTGAATTTGTATTAGGACTAAAGCATTTGAATGCGCTGTACCAAATAAATCGTCTAATATATCTAAGAAATATGTCTTGTCTCCTCTTCCCTTCACTATTTCCTATACTTGATTTTCGAAACCGATGTCACATTTCGTACAATCCAATGAGTTTATCGATGCTGTGGTCAGTATACTTGATCGGTATTCTTGCTTTAGACCAAAACATTTCTGTTTCTCGAATTGCTAACCGAGTAGGTTATCTCTTAAAGGTAATTTCACATTTGTGTATTATAAAAGAATGCACCAAGTACTTGTCTGTTGGACACTAACTTATGACCCAATATCTGTTCACTCACATTACCAACGAGGTAAATACAACTACGATAACTGACTTCACTAGGCACCGAACACAAAATGATCACTTTGTTCATTTAATCACATATGATGATACAAGACCCACAACGAAACTTCAATTCCCTAAAAACAACAATCATATCAAAAAATCACAAATTCATAACGCAAATCGCAAATGCATGTTACAAATAGCCTAAAATTATTTTATTTACAATAACAGTTGTAATTAAAAACAAAGGAGAGAACGATTTAGTTGTAAATGGTCGTAAAACATGATTGTTTGAAATTTATTTATTATTTCCAATTTAATCTTGTTTATAAATCTGCTCCAAATTACACAAAAAAATTTGATTGAATATCATAATTTAAATTTGTGAATGTATTGCCATCTACAGGGTGCGGCACGTAAAACCGGCCCGTCGTAATATTCTGGTATATTGTGTTTTTGGCAACCTTTAATAATCTACCTTCCTACCAAGAGATGGCGTGTCGAGGTCGAGTCGACTTACGTGACCTGCAGCAGTCACGTGCAGCCGCAGCCAGTGAAACTTGTCGAAACCAGTTGAGAAAAAGGCCTCGTTGTGTAAAGCCGGGTGAGTGTCAGTGTGTGATAATGCCGTATTCGATACCCGAGCGTGTTGCCATTGTTGAAGGGTTCATTCTCACTGGATCTTTTGTGAAAACAAAGAATTTGTTTCGGGAGAAATTTCCAGGACGTTCTGTGCCAGCAAAAAGTACCATTCAGGAATTGATTGAAAAATGGCGGCGTACAGGATCGGTTCAAAATGCTCCCAGGAACAGACGACCATCTGATGCAGGTGGAGGAGATAATGACAAGAAGTCTTCGAAAGTCAAAAAGGAGATTGAGTCAACAAGTTCATGCGAGTGAGAGAAGTTGCAGACGTGTTTTAAGGGGACTGAAGTTAAAACCGTACAGGATAAGTGTTCTGCAAGAACTGAAGAAGCCTGACCTGCAGAAGAGGGTGCATTTCTGTTCATGGCTGTTGAGCAATGTTGCCAGTGGTTTCTTGGATCCACTAATACTCATCATGAGTGACGAAGCGTGGTTCCACCTGCCTGAGTACGTAAATTCCCAAAACAACCAGTATTGGTCGACAGAAAATCCGCACGCAATCCACCAGGTATCCTTGTATGATGAGAAGATTGGGGTTTGGTGTGCCATTTCCGCCACATGCGTTATTGGACCCATACTCTTTGAGACGACAGTGAACAGTAACGTGTATATGGGAATCCTGGAGGAGTTTTATACACACTTGACCGAAGAGGAGCGTCAGTTATGTTACTTTTAGCAGGACGGTGCAACATGCCACACATCAGCTGCATCATTGTCCCTTGTGCATGAGATGTTTACACCAGAGAGGACAATCAGCAAAGGCTTATGGCCTCCTCGGTCACCAGACTTGTCCACGTGTGACTTTTACTTATGGGCACTGTTAAAGGGAAGAGTATACGAAACAAATCCACACACAATTGAAGAACTCAAGACCAGGATCCAGGATGACACCAATAGCATTACAACACAAGAATTGACAAGGGTATATATATGAATCTCCTCAATCGTGCTTACATGTGTGTTGAGGTGGGCGGAGGACACTTTCAACACCTGCTGTGAAGGCTGCTGTGAAGGTGAGTAGTCATATTCAATACATTGCATTTCATTTAAGTGCTGTAGTTAATCATATTCAACACATTACATTTCATTTTATGTGTTCACTTTACGGGCCGGTTTTACGTGTCGCGCCCTGTATTTAGCAAAAAGGGAAACTACTGTTTTCTAAATCCTATTCCTATAAAGATTAAAATGTCTTTGCGGCACCATTTATCGTCGTCATAACGAACTAAAATTTACAGATAACACTTTTCTCATTAAAAGGAAAAAGATTAATGGGTGCGGTCTCAGATATACACAACTTGAGAAATAAGGACCACCCTAATACTGTAGTCATCACACCAGGGGTTCAATCATTCTAAACTATTTTACTGGAGCACATACTGGTTCGTTTAGCCAGGATTTCGTAACAAGGAAAGGGGGGACGTGATATGAAACACTGAAGGCCCAATCAATCTCAACTACCTTACTATCAACATATATTAGTTTTTTGGGACAATAAAACAGGATATGTTTGTAAGAATTTTAATAACAAATTACGAAGAAATATCGTGTAAAACAATAAAAAAAAACGTATTGAAAATGATTTTACAATATTTACGTTCTTCATCTGTTCATTCAAATATAACAATTTTCCTTTCATTACTACCTCAAATATTATAAAAATACATATTCACTATTATAAAAAGTACACTAATGTCAAAAATGATTGTCGCATATCTATGACTGTCTTCTTGTAAGAATATAATTTGATAATGATTGTGCAGGGTATTTTTAATACTGAAACCATTTGTATAATCGGGAAATGTATAGAGTCTACTTGGTAAATTTCATACGAGAAGAATTATAAATACTAAAATTAGAGTGAGTAAAACGAAATGTTGCTAATGGACAAGAAAATGTTATTTTTGTTTTATTGTTCTTATTTACTGGACTTTTGACAAAATTTCCCACTTACATGTCTTTGCCGATTATACACATACTAACATTGTAAGAAATCCCGGGCGAATTCGTTATCAAATTTTACTCCTACAACAACATATTTATAGACATTCGACAAAATTTTGGACATGTGTGTACAAACTCAATAATGTCTTGTAAAATATTTTACAATATCTGAGTTTTTATTATTCCTTCAACTATTGTCTGTTCCCAATGACAGGTTAAAGGAGTAGTTGAGAATTGCTTTTGAAACAACATGTTTGATACTGCAAGGGTGCGATGTCGAAAAATTATGATGAAAAATGTCCACGCTGTTACACAACCGGTTTGAAATCTCCCTGGCTAGTAGCGGAATTTCTAAGAATTGCGTGACTTCCTGTACTTTCAAATTCCCTGACTCTTCCAGAATATCCCACTCACCCGGTAGGAGTTCATGTGATTCGAATTCGATGTTATTTTTTAGGTCCACGTCTCATATAGCTTCGCTGCTGAAAGGGACGTTAAGCTCAAAACCAACTCAAGAAAAAATAGAACAATGAGAAAGTTTCAAATGTTCTGGCATATGCAGTACTATGTTAAATAAAACTACATACACTATTTGATAATGGAAGCATCGTCAGAAATGCAGTATCCAATAAAGCAAAATTTTCGAGGAGGGTTTGTCTGAAGATATATACAAATATTGAAAATAGTTCTAAAAGGTGCGTAATGCAGAAATACTATTTTATCGCGTATGAACTTGAGGCTTCTAGAACAGCAAGTTTTGACAGAATATTAATACCGCAGAACTAGGATATGATCAAGGGATGGACAAAACCATAGTCTCCAACTATACTCAGTGTAAATAAAGTAGGATTGAAACCCATTCTATCCAGTGTATACCTGAGCGTCTTCCGGGGGGGGCTGTAGCACCTATAAAGCTCCCCTTGGATCCGCGCCTGTTGAAACCAATTCATATTTCACAACTTCAGACACGGCATGATCAAGCACTGAATCTATTGAAATCTTACTAAGTAATAATTGTCGAGTGTCTACACTCTGTTAAAGCTCATAGTATACTCTATCATAATATAAATTTTCACTCTTGTAGTGTGTGCTAATGTAACTAGGGATGCGCACGAGACAAGATTTGTGGCTGTCTCGTGTCGAAAATGTGCTGTAAAAGCGATGTCTCGACTCGAAAAATGTATATTTCTCCATTGGAAGAGCCGTGTATCGACTCGAGTTTTGTCAGGAAAATCACTGTCTTGATTCGTCTCGTGCACATCCCTAAATGTAACTCATGATAAAAATGTTTTGTTTTAAAACTAAACGGTTAAGGTGGACTCTCCCGAATAGAGGACATGCAATTTATTAGATCACCTCGCAATCCACTTGGCCACACACTTATGTCAAACTCTTCACCTTTCTCCCATGCTATCTAAAGTATCGGCTAACCTTAAATTCGCATTGCCGATTAGGGTTTTCTAACAAAACTTATTATGTTGCAACTTAATTTGGATGTAAAATGCTGACTGAATTAGCATTTAAGAACTTTGCAGTGTGCACTAAAATCATGACAGAAATATAGTTAAATCTCAGTTTCAAATTTCATGTCTACCTTGCATCCAAATACTTGTGCTGTCATTACTTTCAATGTTGGTAGGAGCCGAAAATTCCAATTGATCCCAATTTTTTGCTTTAATTCCTTCTATTTGTTCATAAAATTTTAAAGAAATATTATTACTAACAAGTAACATTTCCGAAGTGTAACACTCCGATTTTAATAAAATTTGGAAGATAGATACTACATATGAAATAAACAAATACGTGTTTCTTATTTTCTGCGAGAAAAACGGTTTTAAGGGGCAAAAGCCCCAACCACAATTTTGAAAGTAGACGCCCGAAAGTTAAAAACCAATAAACACAGAATACCCACAATGCAGACATAAAATGAGGGAACGCGCGTTTCGTATTATCCTGGAAAACCGGGCAGGTGGGGAGCGGACTACCCCAAAGCTTTCATCACGAAATATTGAAAAAAATAAAATGAAATGAAATCTTTGAGTTTTACGTCCCACGATTATGCCGGTTAGGCTAAAGGAGATGGTGATAATGAGAGATAAGTGAAATGGTGGAATGAAGAAAGTGGCAGGAAACGGTAGAACCTCGAGAAAACCCACGAGCACGGTGTTTGTCCACCACAAAGTTCACTTGGGGGGGCTGGGATCGAACCCGGGACCCCAAGCACCAGAGGTGAACGCTCTACCACTGAGCCACCGCGCCCCCCACGAAATATTGAAAGTGCTAGTAACAATATGTCAGGTGTGTGTAAGGGACACAAAGAATTGCAACGAAACTTTGTGTATGAACAACATACCAAAAATAAAGGAACACTTTCTTTATTTTCTGCTGAAAAACGGTTTTAGGGGGAAAAAGCCCTCACCCAAAATTTAGAAAATTAAGGCTCGAAAGGCCAGAGAAACTGAACCGAAGTGAATGAAATGGTGCACAGATATTAAAGACATAAAATGAGAGAATACTTTTTCTTCTTTTCTTGAAAAAGGAAAATCGTTTAGGTGGGAGACAGACACCTCCAGAACTTCTGATTGTGAAATATCAAAACTGCTAATAACAGTGTGTCAGAAGTGCTTGAAGGGCATGAAGGATTGGAACGTTGTGTAGGGACAATACGCAAAAAATAAATGAATACGGTTTTTCTTTTGTTTTCTGCGGAAAAACAGTTTTAGGGGGCAAAAGCCCCCACCCCAAATTTTGACGTTAATTCCCAAAATACAAGAAGAAGTTCACCGAATTGAATGAAATTGTGCTCAGATATTGTGGACGTAAAATGTATTTTCCTACAAAGAGCGGTTGAGTGAGGCACAAACCTTCTAAGCCGTTGATTACGGAACATCAAAAAGAAGTTCCTAAAGAATAACGAGAATTGCACCGAAGCTTCGTAAAGGGACTATTTGCAAAACAATATATGAAACGTGTTTTAATTTTTGCGGAAAAACATTGTTGGGGCTTAGGTCTCATAACATGTCTCCCTCAGAACATAAAAAAACGTTTCGTTCACTTTTTGCGTATTGTCCATACACAAAGTTATGTTGCAATTCTTCACGTCGTTTGCACATATCTGACTTACTGTTACTAACACTTTTGATGTTTCCTGACCAAAGGATAAAGGGGTTCGTGCCGCACCCAACCCTTATCTCCAGGAAAATACGAAACCCGTATTCACTCATTTTATGTCTACAATATCTGCATACAATTTCATTCACTTTGGTTCACTTTTTTTTTTTTTTTTGCCTTTTGGGAGTCAACTTTTAAAATTGTTTGGGAGGTTTTGCCCCCTAAAACCGTTTTCCCGCAGAACATAAAAAACCCGTTTCGTTTACTTTTTGCGTATTGTCCATACACAGTTATGTTGCAATTCTTCATGTCGTTTGCACATATCTGATTTACTGTTACTAACAATTTTGATGTTTCCTGATCAAACGGTAAAGGGGTTCGTGCCGCACCCAACCCTTTTCTCCAGGAAAATACGAAATCCGTGTTCATTTTATATCTACAATATGTGTGCACAATTTCACTAACTCCGGTTCATTCGTTCTTTTCTTTTGAGAATCAACTCTCGGAATTTTGGGTGTGTCTTTTGCCCCCCAAAACCGTTTTTCCGCGGAACATAAAAGGCCCGTATTCGTTTACTTTTTCCGTGTTGTCCATACACAAAGTTATATTGCAATTCTTCATATCGTTTACACACCTCTGACACACTGTTACTAGCATTTTTAATATATCGTGATCAAAGCTCTGGCGGGTTCCTTGCCCCACGCAACCCTTTTTTCCAGGAAAATAAAAAAACAGTATTAACTCATTTTACGTCTACAGTATTTACGCAGAAATTAATTGACTTCGGTTTACTTCTTTTTGCATTTCGGGCGTCAATTTTAAAAATTTCGGGTGGGAGGTTTGCCCCCTAATACTGTTTTTCCGCAGAACATAAAAGAACCCGTATTTGCGTTATTTCTGACCTATTATCCATGCAAAAAGTTTATATGCAATTCTTCATATCCTTTACATACATCTGACATACTGTTAGTACCACTTTCATTTTTTTTTTTTTTTTGTGATCAATGGTTTGGAGGGGTCGGTACCCAACTCAGCGGTTTTCCCAGGAAAATACGAAACCCAGTATTCCCCCATTTTACGCCTACTATTTCTGTGCAAATTTCATTCACTTCGGTTCACTTGCTTTTGACTTTCAGGCGTCAACTTTGAAAATTTAAGTTATGTTGCAATTCTTCATGTCCTTTACACACATCTGAGATATCGTTACTAGCACTTTTGGTTTTTCGTGATTAATGTCAGGGAGTCCGTGCCGCACCCAACCCTTTTTCGAGGAAAATACGAAACCCGTATTCCTCCATTTTATATCTACAATATTTGTGCACAATTTCATTAATTCCGGTTCATATATTCTTCTCTTTCGAGAGTCAATTTTCAATTTTTTTTTGTTGGACTCTTAACCCTTAAAACCGTTTTTCCGCAGAACATAAAAAGCCAGTATTCGTCTACTTTTTCCGTATTATCCAAAAACAAAGTTATGTTGCAATTCTTCATGTCCTTTTCAAATAACTGACATATCGTTACTAGCACAATTGATTTTTCGTGGTCAAAGGTTTGTAGGGGTTCGTGTCCCACCCAACCTTTTTTCCAGGAAAATATGAAACTCGTATTTCCTCGTTTTACGTCTGCAATATCTGCGCAGAATTTCATTGACTTTGGTTAAGTGGTTCTTGGATTTCGGGTGTCATTTTTTACAATTTAGAGTGGGGCTTTTATATTAAAACTTACGTTAAGTAACTTTTCTTTTTTATGAGATTCTTTTTTGGGTGGAGAGGAGAGAAATGCTTTCCTCTGATATCTGTTTCTTGCCATTCATCTTGTTTGAACTGCTTAAGTAAGATCATTTTGTAACTTTTGATGTCATCCAACTCTCTCACGATAATAAAAAATTGTCATTTTTAACAATTTATTTTATTCTCTTATTTGCAGTTTGGCACACTGATATATTTGTTACAAAATTGAAGTTTGGTTCAACGCCTTTCGAATTCGCAATCAACCCAACCGCCGAGCTGTTTTGGGTTGCCTGCTATTGCAGGAAAAGGAGAATTGCAGGTGGTAATGCACTTTTGGAGTCATGTATACATAATATGTGGTGACCTAGTATTAAAACTAAAATTAAATTTTAAATATGTGGAACGGTTTACGAAATATACGAACCTCGAGTTATATGGAATGAAATATTTGACCTTTGTTTCACCTCAAGTTGATCACTTGGAACATCGATATGTCACCTAAGCCGTCGAAAATGGTTCTCATCAGCATCGAAGACCTTGTGTCAGCGTTCTGGAAGGCCATGAATTCCATTGCAAAGAAAATATTTGAATTAGCGTTTCCAAGGATCGTGAAAGCTGCAATGTCCGGAGAGTATGGCATATGCTATTTTGTTTCTACGTGTGTATTAGCTTTACCCCGTAACAGGAGGACTGGCTTTAGAGTTTTGTGTTAATGCTAGAAAATACGGCGATAGAAAAAACAGGGACAGGTCTATTGAAATAGTCTTCGTATCGATCCTGTACTTCGTCGGAGACGCTGCAGTAGTTCCAAATACGATAGTCTTAAACAGCAGAATGAGTGTATGCTCCGCAGCACCTTAAAAACTACGCATAAGAGTAATATCATCTTGTTGAACTCTACGATATTGACTAAATCGAAATTATGAGTGTCCTCTGTCTTTACGTGCAGAATACAAATTGCAGTTCTCCTGTTGCAGCAGGAAACCGACTCTACCTGAAAACAGTTTGTGGCCACTGGTATGTTAAATAGGAATTGCAAAAATATGCCATAGCCTTATAAAAATGGCTACCTGTGAGGGGTGAAAAGGTTGTAATTTTGCTATGACGCATAAGGTTTCAAAGATGTAAAAACAAACCATTTTGATTTATTAGCATACGGTTACATATGGTCTGCAATGAAACCTACCGTTTAAAGAGTGTACTAGTAGCTTTAAGTAGTGGTCTGTTATAATTTTTGTTATCTTAAATATGTTCGCAGTCTGCTGCTGGGTAATTGGAACCAGAACTGACACTGTAACTGAAATTGGAGCTCCACATGCGTTTCCAATCACTCCGTGTGTGTGTGTGTGTGTGTGTGTGTGTGTGTGTGTGCAACCCAGAGAGATAAAGTTTAAAGCCCCACGATTATGCCGAATAAACTAAATAGAAGGTTTATCCACCACACGCGAAGTGAGAGCAAACCAGCGAAGAACCGCATCTGCTCTGCTATGTTGCCACAGACATTTTTCACACCAATACGGGTAGGAATTGAAAGTTATTTAGGGAATGATGAAAGTGGTCATCAAATTCTACAAAAACTAAAGTTGTCATAAAAACGTTTATCACCCATAAACTGTAAGACCTAGGCAAAAGCAAATATGATATTCGTTCACAGCCAGTTCGAAAACCCCTATTTGCCGAGTTTCATCCAAATCGGTTAAAACTATCATAAAAAGGGCGTATCCCACACTAACTATAAAACCTACGTAAAAACTAATATGGTATTCGTAATTAGGATGTTCGAAATTCCTATATATACCGAGTTTCATCGAAATCGGCTAAAATTGTCATAGAGAGGGCGTATCCCACATAACTGTGAGATCAAGATAATAATAAATTTGGTATTCGTAATCAGCATGTTCGAAAACACCGTGATATAGCATACCGTGTTTTATGCAAATTAGTTTACTTAGAAAAGCTGTATATACCGAGTTTTATCCAAATTGGTTATAATTGTTATAGAAGGCTGTACCCTACATAAACTATAAGATAATATCTACACTGTACGTCATACTCACAAAGGGCTGCAAAAACAACGCAGCCAATGTCATACTCGTGCTGCTCTTGTGTGTTATCAAATTGGAACTGTAATGTTTCTGCGTATGCGTGTTATTTCTGCTAAATTGGAACTGTAGTTTTGTTGTGCATTCGCAAACAAGTACTCCGTGAACCATGTGTTTGTGTGTTTTAATCTCTGCTTCACTGTTGTGTAACGAGTAAAAAGAATTGACTTTGTATGTTATTCCGGCGCCACTTCTTCATTCTGATTGTGGCCATGGCCTTTCTAAAATATATGTTGCGTAGTGTGTTGCTATTGTACCGTAGCCTTTCTTGCGTAACCTTAAAAATGCTGCTATGTTCGTAGTCGGGTGCAACTTTTTCTGTGTTGTGTATTCGAAACTGGAACTTTTACTCTATCTTGAACTTGAACAGTTTGCTCATGCGCCACAAAATGCTCCGTAAACAATGTGTGTGTGTGTGTTTGTTTGTTGTGAATGAAAAATAGGCCATTGTCTCTTATAATGGTTCAAAAAAAGGGGTCGAAGCAGCATACTTCTTTTGTAGTCTGCTCCGGGGGAAGGAGTTCTGATACTGGAACTTGAGTCAGAACAGGAACCGGAACCAGAACTGGAGCAGGAACCGGAACAGCTTGCTCATGCGCCACAAATTGCTCCGTAAACCAATTGTGTGTGTGAGAGAGTTGGAAAGGAAACCACACCTAAGCGGAGTGCGAACTGCTGCTCTACTATGTTCAATACTTGTTGGAATATGTGCTTATAGTCCTATGTTGTAGCCTTTTTAGTCTGTAGTCTGCTGCTGCTGTGTTCAATAGGAAACGGAAGTGGGAGTCTTTAACTGTAACTTTTAATAAATTGGAACTGCGCATGTGTAAACAAGTGTGTGTACTATGCTATTTAAGGAGTGAAAAATCTGTCATAGTATTTTATAACGGTTCAAAACAAGGATCGTAACAGCCTACTCGTTTCGTAGTCTGCTCTGAAGCCGGTAATGGTACTGAAACTTGAGTCGGAACAGTTTACGCAATCGCTAAAATAGGTAACAGTCGTAAAAGGGTTCTCGTTGGGTAGTCTGCTACGGAACCGTGACTGACACTGCATTGCTCATGCGCTACCAAGTGCTCCGTAAAGCAAGTGTGTGTGTATGGTAAGAGAGAGAGAGAGATCATAATATGTGCGTGCATCCCACGCAAACGGGAAGCGAACCACTGCTCTACTATGTTCAATAGGAGTTGGAATGTGTGTTCCTAGTCGTATGTTGCAGTCTATGATCTGCTGCTGGTGGTGGTGTTGTGTTTAATCGGAACCGGAAGTGGGAGTTGGAACTGTAATTTTTCTGTGCATGCGTGTAATGTCTAATAAATTGGAAATTTAATTTTACTGCACATGAGCAATCAAGTGTGTATGCGTGGGTGTAGCCACGAAGGGGGGCATCGGGGCCCGGCCCCCAAATGATTTCCTGCCCCCCCCCCAAATGACCAGCTTTCAAAACATTATTGTAAGATTACCTCTCTTCAGCCACTTAAAAATAACAAAGTTTACATATAATTAATAATTTACGGTAAAATAGTATGGAAAAATACTCTTTTACCATACCAATCGAAAACTAGTATGGTATCTCCTCCTTATACGAATCGGAAAACAGTATGGTTTATTTTTTATTATTTTTTTTACAGCAGATTACACAATTTACTGCGATTCATATTTGAAGACAAATAAACTTTGAAGACAAACGTTTCAACAAGGTACTATAAATACTACCATAAACAATGGTACTAATAGCTATGCATGCGCACGGGATTCCTCAAGTTAACGGAGGGATTCCCGGACATGCTGTAAAGGAAAGAATTGTCACAGGTTGTTAATCCCGTGCGCACACGTAGCTGTGTTTTCAAATATGCATTTTTCAATAGAGTAGGTACGACTTTCTAAGTGACATTTTTAATCGCACTCTCTACGATGTGTTGTTTCTAAGCTGTTGGCCTCTGAATTTCATGTTCCCACGCTTTCAACACTCTGTCATTCCTAAATGGGACGGGATTTTCCCCTATGTTCACTAGGACTTTTTTTTTTGCTTTTTTAAAGATGTACTATCACCCGTCCAAGTTCTTCCACGTAGTTACCGTTCACCCTGTATATATAGATAGATAAATATTTCCATTATTTTGAAAAGTTGCGAACTATAGCCTATATAAATTGAATCATACAGAAGGGATTCGAAGACGCACTAGACACCAGCACGACTGGTGAAGAACCCTGTGTGTATTACAATACAATAAAACTCCGTTTTGTGGCTATCGCAGCATTGCATTCATGCCACACGCGTTTCTGGAGTTAGTTGTTAGTGATCATAACCACTGCTTTAAAATTCCTTCACGTTCCCGCTTGTGTCGCTATTTCTGATAATATTATTTAAAACTTCTGATTCCAATCATTACCCACTCTTTTCTTCGAAGAAGTTTCGCATGTGAAACAGAAGGAACATTTTTTCGTGAAATAATATTTTCCGCGACAGAGCGATGCACGATTTGCAGATCTAAGGGTATTGAAAACCCAATTCGTCGGATATTAATGTCGTACTAGTTTTTTATTATTATTTTTAGATTTGAATATTTCTGAAGAAATCGAGTTTATTCGCACTCTCGAACTGATTTAGGAAAAAAAGAATTTGTAAAGTGGTAAACTGAAGTCCGAAGTCCAAAGAAGATGTTCGAAAGCTAGTTCACAAACGAGATGTCCGGCTCCTTTACGTGTTCAGCCACTTCGAATCTATGGTCGAGGAGGAACAGAATTTTGCATCGTTGACACTGGCGAACTTCAAATGCACGAAGTATCCTGGATCTCGGAAGAACAGGTCGATGTTATTTCTTTAAATCCTGTTTTAACTGCATCTTCCGGAGTGCTTTCTCCTTGCCAATCACCAGTGACCTAAAATGATGGGTGCGATCTCCTTCGGAAACGACAGTAGTATTGAAGAATTATGATTGGTTAATTAAACAACCTTATGTTGATAAAATATTATTACGAGTCTTCCATTTTGTAATACTTTGATTTGTTGGCGAACAACACTACAAATATATTCACAATAATATAAGCATTTTGTAATAAAAAGTTCTACCATTAAAAATAGTTTTTTTTATTGTAATAACCCCTAAAATAATCAAAATAATGAAAAAAACAAAAATCAAAAACTGTTACTTAACAAAGGGGAGGGATTCGGCCTTGCATTACGAAATGTGACAAGCAGGAGGGAGGGGTAAAAATTGGTCAAAAATAGTGCTAAGTAATATGTGGACGGCCCCTAGAACAGGAAATGAGACATAGATGTTAATAAAATAATTATGTTTTTTTCTTTTAGTCACGAATAATAAATAAATATATTTGTCAGAAAATCTTAAAGAAAATAAGGGAAATTACAAAGAAAATCAGCTTTATGTAGATTGAGGGCCTGTGTACAAGGGCTTAAACTAAAATAGTTATGCACAAAGCTAAGTTTGGTCAGGGACAGTAATTATTGGTAAAACATAATATAAACTACCTGGAATATAATTTATGGAGAAAAAGAATAATAATAATAATAATAATAATAATAATAATAATAATAATAATAATAATAATAATAATAATAAGCTAGAAAGCAGTGTTTTTTAGTTTCCCGGAAGGAAACCAAAATTTTCCTTTTTTTCAGGCCTCAAAAACACTAGCTGCAACATAATTTCTTTTGGCTTTGTAGCTGCCCCCCCCTGAGAAACGACGGGCCCCTCCTACATAAACCTGCTCGCTACACCCCTGGTGTGTGACAAACCAGACTTATGTTATATTGTTAAATCCTGTTGTTATTTTAAATCTCTGCTGTACTATGTTGCTATAGTCTTTTTTTTTCACATCAAAAAAGTGCTCGTAAAAGAGAACGAAAACACCCCTGATGTTATAATGGTAGAGAAACACTACCGGCAGTGTCATGATTGTTCCGCTATGTTCATAGGCTTGCTGTTGGGTGTATTTCGAACTGTAATGTTTCTGCGCATGGGTGGTTCTGTGGTGTTCATAGGCGTAAAAGGCTACTCGTTGCGCGCAGCCTGTTCCGGAGGAACCGGAATAGGTACTGGAACTTGAGTCGGAATAGGAGTCAGAAAATGAACCGGAACAGTTTGCGCATGCACAGTAGGTCAAAAGAACTCTCCCAAGTGCCACCACCCTACTCATGTGCTTCATAGTGTATTAATTAGAATATTTTCAGGGAATGGTGCCCAAAATGGTTGAAGATAAAACTAAACATAGCACCTTCTGTTTAGAAATAGTTTAATAATGGACGCTGCATCTAGACGATTTTTACGATTCATTTTAATTATTCATTTAAAGTAAGATACAGCGCATACCAGCCATTTTACCCTCGGAAATACGAGAAAGATAAAAATAAACACTATAGTATGAATAAGGCATAATAAATCAAAAGTTCATCAATTTTTGAGTCACGAGCCCCAGTTCATTGCGTTTTCACTTTCCACTTCTATCAATCTTGATTCTTCCATTTTCTGACAGTCCTTCCATAGTGTGTCCCAACACTTTCATTTCATTCTAATCTACTAAGAGTCCCGTGTCTGTCATATTTAAATATGTTTGTAAATAGCATTAGTATGACTCATGAAGCCAAGTTGTTAGTTGGAGTAACGTTACACGTTTTTGGCTTTTAAATAAAGCGTATTTGCTTTGTTCGGCTATTATTTTATTTTATCCGGAACATATTGATGTCTGAAGGTTTGACTTATATTTTACACTGGTATTCCTTAATATACACACGTATATAAATCCCAATACTAAATATCAGTCAAACCTTTACAAATCAATGTACCAGTACGCTAGAAACTAAAGTACTTAATAGTATCATTCAACTTGGGATAAATTTTGTAACGGAAAAATTAAAGATGTAATGCATTTTTACAATACATTTTAATTAAAAATTACAAAAGAAAAAACATGAATATCACGGAACGCTTCGACAACGTTTACACACGAAAATGCAGTATTATAAAGTGAACCACTAAGCGAAACGCTCATTATTTAATAGTGTATCTTGACTAAGTTAATGTTTATGAATTATGAAGAAAGAACAAGAAGTTTTCTTTAGTAATGTGATGTTCACTATCATTTTTTAAAGTTTTGTTTGTAATTATATAGAAGAGTGTTGTTCCTAATACTAATATTATACTAAATATAGACCGAGAATTTGTTCCAGAAGTTTTACAACTATAATTTAGATCAATATAAAACATATCGTATGAAGAGGGTGAATTTAGAGTCAAGGTTTGTATAGAACTCTTTTTGGGAAGTGTGTCGTAGAAACGTTGCTAGTAATTCTTCACTATTAACAACATAGTGCTAAATAGCATACATGTGAAATATAATAAATTTTATTTCATCTATTGCAATGTCCCTTTCTTTGAAGATAATCAAAATAATTATTATTTTCCTTACCAATTTATACATTCCTCACTTGTCACTTTTTTCTAACGCAATGAGCTCATAATTTGCCATATAGATCCATGAATCCTCGTTTGTGTGATCATAATATTCCAAATACGCTGACTTTAATACTCATTTTAGATCACTGGTCGCACAAGGTGACTATCAGAAGTGTAATCCTGAAAAGCGTCACTATTGGGTATCCTTTATGTATGTTTACTTTTGTTTGTAATTAGTTGCACATGTTTTTTACATTTTTTGCAATGTTTTGAACAACAAATCGGAGTGTTCGCGAAATGTTCTTAATATTTTTGATTTCGATTCTGTGTCAGGGGGCCAGCCTAACCCAACGTATCTTAAAATAACTTAATAAACAAAATAATGAAAAAGTTCTTAAGATCTAATACGGGAGTGTGACAGTTTTTAAGTATATATATTTTGCACACGTATTAAGAATAAAAGAAAGATGTTAACTTTATTTGATGGTCTGATACTTTGAGTTTATAGAGGGTGGGTCAAAATAAGAAGCTAATATCTTGCGAACTATACCTCAAATAAGAAAAATATTAGTAAATGTACAATACAGAGGGGCCTAAAAACGACTCAAACATGAGGTCCCTCCGCCCCTCAATTTTGGAGTGAGGAGCATTTACGTGAAAGGGTCAAATGGGAACATAGCTCGAGTAATATGTCGTTCGAAAGGGCTTGGAAAATTGAACAATTTTTGCAGGAAACCATTTTTAATATGGGGAAAGGTTTCCAAGATGGCCACCAAGAAGGGGCCTGAATCTGCTAAAATTTCTAGTACCTTAAATCAGAAACGGCTGAGTAGAAAACGGTGAAACTAAAAACGAAAAAGGAAGAAGCTATAGGCAACGTGGAATGGTATTATTGCGGTTTCCCCAGGGCCCCATCATGTGGCCCGAGACCAGCTTGAAAATTTATAATGCGAATATAGGTTGGGTGATACCTTGTTTTATAGATCGTGGAAAGCCAAAGGGTTTAGTAGAAAATTTGTTTGGTTTTTGGCAAGCCAGTTTCAAAATGGAAACCGAAAATGGTTCCTCATTCAGTTACAAAACGCAGTACTCAAATTTAATGTTACACGCCAATATCCAGCGAACTATGCACCAAATAAGAAGAGTGTTAAACCTCAACGTATCCTCGTCGCCATAAGTGCCTTTACATCGCAGTGACGGGTATGTGACCGCGCAGTACTCCAAGGAAGGGATGGTTGTATAAGAATTTTTGATTAATTTTGAAGAATTTTTATTTTGACTAGGGAATTAACATAGGTATAGGGAGTAAAGACACAGATTTGAAGCATCAGTGCATGAAAAGATTCGTATTCTCAGTTTTTCTATTTATTGCTTTATATGTTAAGTTAAACAGCACAATATGTATCACTGATATCGCAGATCGTATTATTTTGTAAAATCGTGTCTGTAACCTATTGTCAAAACATTCATCTCAAGACATGATGTAGAGAAAAGAGAAAGAGATAAGACATCTGTAATATATGTATAATTACTCAATAAGTAATTATAAGTAAATTAGACTCAATAAGTAATTGTAGAAATTAGTTAAAGGACACGTAAGAGAGCGAAAAGGAGGTCTAGAAGTCTGATCTTTTTAGAAACGTCCTAGATAGGTGAAAATATATAGTTAAAAATTGCAAAAGGTATTATGTAATTTATCTTTCTTTTCTTATATCCTAGTATACTTTTTTCTTTCACATCCAAACATCTCTATTCAGAATTACGAGATAAAGGTGAAGAGAGAAACATTTCCATCTCAAGAATTATATCAGAAAAAAATCTTTTGACTTAGGCTAGATTCGAACTCGTAACCCTTGAATCCACAAGTCTGCGCTCTACCGATTGAGCTAACAATTGCTGTTGCAAAAGCCTGATTTCTACAACTACCGGTTGCTGAATGGTGTGTATTAACGAAATTGGCCGAGATAATTGCTTCATATAGCTATTGCAATAATAATAATAATAATAATAATAATAATAATAATAATAATAATAATAAAGAAGAAGAAGATGAACAAAATTTAAAAAGTCGCATTGTTAAAAGTTTGGTGTGCGAAGTTAGTCCTAATATGAGATTTTATTAATTATATATAATAAATGTAAGCGTGGTTTATTCGTGCGTGCTACTCAAACTGCGCAACTCATAAGGGTTGTACGCGTATGGTACAGTAGCCTTGCGTCCTCCAACCGTGAAGAAAGATTCGGTTTGAACCTATGCGTGTCCTAAGAGGAAGGAGGAGTTTCAAAGAAAGAAAAGTGGTTTAGAAATTATGCAAAAATAGAATATCTCACGAGGAGGTGATATAGAGTTCAGCGTGTCTTTCAGCTGTGACTCTATACAAGATATGCATCTACGACGTAACGTGGAACCCGAACCACACGACTCCTGAAGGGAATCGAAACCCATATCACCTCTAGCTCTATCATGGGAGACACAGGGACATGTAAAAATAATCGAAAATAAACGATATTAATGTTAAATCCATAGCTTTCGAGGTCCTAAAAATCCCTAATTGAAAGATATGAGTGTCTATTCAATAGTTTTCGGGGTCGCTGAAGTGAATAATGACACTCCCGATACCATAAAAGCCCAAGTTTTTATTCTTCGTTAGCGGCAAGTTAATTCATTTGCTCCTGCTGGAAATGGATTCGTACTATTTCATTCCGATTGAAATATGTATTCTACTGGGAAAACTAATCTCAAATATATCTTTGAAATATAAACCTATTCTTCCCGTGCAACGCCGGGTATTTCAATTAGTAAATAAATAATTTAAGAAACAATGAGTATATTTAATGGAAACAGACATATGTATTTTTGAATGTTGTATATGAATTGCTAATTCATACTTTATCTAGTAGAAAATGGTGCATCCATTATATATTTTGAAGCAATAGGGAGAACTATTGGAGGTGTATTTTATTTATCTACTGTCGAATTTAGTGTGGAATAATTTCAAATAATTTATTTCGAAACTATCGAGACGAGACTGAGACCGCTATTTGTCGGTTGAAAGGAGACTAATACTGTAAATAGTCTCGTATTGTCTCGTTTTGATACCAGTCCTACTTCGGGGTTTGTTCTCTAGTAACTGGTTGCGTAGTGCACCTACAGTATATAAGACGTCATACCGGTATATTTAAATGTTTGAGAACTTACCCCACCTCCACTTGACGGATCGTTCTAACTAAAACTACCAGACCGTTTATGTAATTTTGCGTTTAAGTACAGGTCCTATCCTTATGTCAATTATTTTCTTGCAACAGAGAATGAAAAATGTAACAGTTGTAATGTTGATCGCGCATAATCCTGTATAGATAAAAGGCACTTTATAGAGTCTCTGACTCCGTGGCGTAAATACAGTAGTATCACTGGTAAGTTCATCACTGAACGCGTTTCCGTCATATCGTGCAATGACGTCACCTTTGACACATGCTCGGGACAGGACCACAGGAGGAGTAACGCTGTTCTTTGCTTACTCGGTGCTGTTTATTCTCTTTGGAACCTGATGTGAAATTACTGCTTTCTCCTCAGGGAGTAATCTACACCCCCCAACACCCCTCCAAATTTCTTTACACACACCCCTGGATGGAAAAGGAATACTCCCCCAAATCCAATTGTATCAATCAGTATCATATAGGTTATTTATTACATCAAGTTAAAAACGGTTTAGCGTTTAGGAAAGAAGGCAATATTCTTATTTATTTATTTCACTTCAAAATACGAAGCGACCTCGTTCCCATGTACGGCTTCGAGAACCACAGGACATTGTTTCGGACGGTGATGTTTCGATCGAAACAATTGACGAAACAGACCTGCTCATATCTACCTTCCTGGGCTCCGCGGTCGTTTCCGAGAAAAGAGATTGATGGACAGATTGACTGAAATTGGTAACGTCTTGAGCGGTCATTCACCTACCTTCTCCTCAATAAGGAAAAATGTGACAATATAGTAATAAGCCTTTACCAGATTCAGTTGGTAAGTGCTACTCTGCAACAGGCTCGCAACCAGAGGGGGGCTAGGGAGGGCCTGGCCCTCCGTTAATTTTTAATGTCCCGTTCAGACCTCAATACAAAATGCACAATTTAGATATTTGTAAGAGAATTTTTAATGACTTGGCCCCTCCTAACATATTCATGGCCTCCCAAAGCTCTTTGGCTGGTTTCGAGCCTGCTCTGCAAGTTGTGTATCAACGGACGGACGTTAGAAGGGTGTAGTCAAAACGTTTTTTAGAAATGAAGAGATCGATCGAAATAAGAATTATATATATTTTATACTGAGTCTAGTGTTATGCAGGAACGCATTTGGCGCTAGCTTAATTTTTTTGTAAAGTATATTTTTATTCACGTAAATTCATTGAGTGGAACAGGGCTCATAGCGAGTCACTTTTTAAACTAAAATTTACTTTTTTTCAAAGTTGGTCACTAAAAGTTACTTTTCTGAGAAGTAAAGTGACTTTTTCGTGTGATTTATGTTTTGCATTGGCAGTTTTCTAAGAAAAATATAAAAACAAATGAAAAGAGGCAGAAACTTGTTACTCATTACTCTTCTGAAAGCTTCAGTACTTGCTGCCACATGTGAAACAGTCAGCCTTATTCTCGCTTCAGCTTTTATTCTTTCTAAAGCACAGTAGACGGTTGGTGGATGCTTAAGCTCTCAAGGTGGGGTTGAGAACCCTTTTGTGTCTATTCTTTCTTCTATCATAATAATCTTTTAGTTTTCTCTCGTAATAGTTAACGCTCCGTTCAACGTTCTGTGTGTGTGTGTGTCTGTGTGGTTCATGTTCGTCTTGTGTTATGCTTCTTGTATGTTCTTCTTAAGAGTAGGTGATGAATTTGAATATTTCACGTTTTTGAGAACTCTTAATGCGAAGTTAAATATAATGTCTGGGATGAAGAAGTTCGGAAATAGGCCAGAACTGGTTCCACTTACTCAGAAGCTTTTTACATCTGCTAAGTCTGCTTACCGTAACTACAAAGCTTACTTTGAAAACCTAAGAAAGGAGAAAGCTCAAAAAGAAGTAAAGAAGAAACAAAACAACAAAGAGAGTGAGGTGATGGAGAAACAAAGGAAAAAAGGGGCATGATGAGATTTTTGTCACTTTTACGTGTGCTTTTGGCCATTTTTGGTCACTTTTCAACTATTTACAAGAGAAAAGACCACTATGAGCCCTGGGATTATTAAAATTAGGGTACATTAAAGAAGACAAAACAGAAATATACGAAATATTTGTAAATTGAAAAATTGATTTCTGGAAAACAACTAAATCAATGAATAATTTTCTTATGAAAGATATTCAGAGCCAATAACGTAGCCATGAAGGGGCAGGAACGGAGATTAAGAGATCAAATAATATTACAACAATTAACGTTAACAACAGGGTTAGAATATTAAAATAATGAAATTGGAACTATGTACAGTATAAATTACTAAACGAATGTGATTTCAGCATGGGACGAGGGATTTTTTCCCAATTAATATTTTGAAAAAAAAATCACCGACTAAAACTTGCTGGGGGTGAATAAATTGAAATAATAGCAGAATTTTGCAAAATAATTATAATAATTCGTATGTAATCAATTCACGTGTAATTACTGGGTAAAATAGTGGAGGTTAATTCCTAATACAGTAAAACCTCTCTTAACGGTCATCTCTCAATAGTGGACATCTTCATAAGAGGACAAGCTCTTATTCTTCCATTCCATAAATATGTGTGCTGTGGTGTTATGAGAGAGAATCCTTCCTTTTAGGGACACCTCTCATTTACGGACAAATAATCGTGTTCCACCGATGTCCGTTTTTAGAGATTCACTGTATTATTTAATTTCATAATAATAATAAATGCTCAAATGTGTGACTTACTTTATTGAACCTACCACTGCGAAGAGTTGATATTATTATTATTATTATTAGTAGTAGTAGTAGTAGTAGTTATTGTTGTTGTTGTAGTAATAGTAGTAGTAGTAGTAGTAGTAGTAGTATTGCAATAGTTGCGTAACAGAATATACTGTTTTCTTGTTTGAGTTTGTTTTAAAATTATATCACTATTCTGAGAGCACCCCCCCTTTTATTTTGAACACATCCCCAAGTAAAAATTCCTGGCGTACTTACTGTTTCTTCTTACTTTCAGCTGTTTTTGCTATTTCTAATTTAGATGTCTATTATATTAGTGGAATTTTATTCCATCATGGAAATATATTTTATTTCTTTTTAAATGTAAATAAAAAGAAAAGTCTATTTGGACAAGTTTCCCCACAACTCTAGTGGTATTGTCTTGGGTGCGTTTTTCTTTTCTTTTCCTTTAGGGCCGCGGTGGCTCAGTGGCAGAGCTTTCACCTCTAGTGTTTGGGGTCTCGGGTTCGATCCCAGCCCCCGCCAATTGAACTTTGTGGCGGACGAACACCGTGTGCGTCGGTTTCCTCGGGGTTCTCCCATTTCCTCCCACTCTCTTCATTTCATTCATTACTCATCATCACCCTCTCCTTTAGCCTAACCGGCACAACCGTGGGACGTAAAACTTAAAGATTTCATTTCATTTCTTCAACACAAATGCAATTAAAACCTGACTCTGAGAGCGCAACAATGTTATCTTTTTCGAAGGGTCAGTGATTTTGTGTCGAAGGTAATGTCACGCGCGTGGGCTTACCTTGTCTTACGTTTCGCAACATTGCTCTTGGTCAAGTGGCCTATTGCTTATGCCTTTAGGTATTTGCCCTAAAGCCATACAGCGAGCTGTGTGCGTTCTGTTACTCCCTCCCTGCCCCTCGCGGTGTTTGCGAAAATATTATTTGCTTTTCATGCATTGGGATAAGGGGTAAGACATACCTTGGAACAATGGAAGGGAGTAACATATAAAATGATCGAAAACGACAACCGATGTTAATGTAGAGTTCATAGTTTCGAGGTCGCTGAGATGATTAGGCGTAAAGCTATCAGCTATTTTCTGTTAGTGGTTTCTTCATATACGTCTACCAAGTTAACGAACCTTGACTTATCCGCGTACAGTAGTTGGTTAGTGTGTCCTCGATGGCTATTTTTACTTTTTCCATGATCATCCCATACCATACAGTATTTTTTTATGTTTTGGAAAAGCTTGATTTTATCAATTCGTTAAACAACAATGTTTCTTTTTTTCTAACCCTGTTTCTGAGTATTATCCTCTTCATTCTAACTAATTTAAATATTTTCAATAATTCAGAATTTTTGACTAAAAAATGTTACAATGATCAAGATTTGTATAAGAAGAGGAGCCTTCATTTCTAATCATTGTCATAAACGGAAGGGAAAACTTATAAAAATTGAAATAACTTAGTAGACGTAGAAAATCGATAGAAATAATGAACATCAACTATTAGTTGACTGTTAGAAGTATAGTAGATATAGTTCTCAACCCAAGTAGAAGATGCACTCTTTGCATCATGAAAATAATAAACATTTTTGAAAAATAATTACAGAAAAGTAATTTGAAGGCATTTACTGAGCGAACGAAGGTTACTGGTTAGTATTGACGCTTCATAATTGAGAGTCTCCCGGTTCAAATTTCGATACGAGGCATGCTGACTAGATTTTCATTTCTATCCTAAGTCATTTCGTTTTTGTTTTATTTTTTAAATTTATAATGATGTGTGCTTTCACTTTCTAATAGTACTTTGTTTTTCATGTAATAATAATGAGCAACGATATAAAACCAAGTGAGCATTTTATCGGAAAAGAAAGCTACAAAACATGAAAGAAGATAAGAGGCAACCGAAGGCTCTAAAAGGTTTCTTTCGCGTTCTGGACAAAATCATACAAATGTTGAGGTGGGGAGTTGTCAATACCAGTCACTGTTAACGAAGCATTTGCAGGTCGACATTCTTTTGAAACTGTAAGGTTATTTTGCCTGATTGCAGTAATTTAATTGTTGAATTAAAATGGGACGATACGGTCATTTCTCTTACGGGTCTGAATAAAATTTCATGTATTTCAAAATATGTTTGAATGCAATTAGTTTTTACGCGGCATATAAGTATATAACTTGAAAGGATATAATCGAAAGCGATGAAAGGTCATTTGGATGACAAGTAGTTTTTTTTCAGTACTCTCACTTTCAATCACAGCAGTATATACAGATGCTTGTTTTATTATAACAGTATAACAATAATTATTAATCCATTCTCTGTTATTAAATTTAGATGGAGCGATATTTTTAATTAGTAATAATTCTAATGCAAGGTAGAGTTTTGATTATTAGTTAGTTACTTGTGTTCAGGGATGCACCGACATAGGTGCTAGGGATGCGCACGAGACGAATCGAGACAGGATTTTCCAGACAAAATTCGAGTCGAGACACGGTTCTTCCAATAGAGAAATATACATTTTTCGAGTCGAGACATCACTTTTACAACACATTTTCGAGACGAGACAGCTACACATCTTGTCTCGTGGGCATCCCTAATAGGTGTAGTGTTCCTTTCAGAAAAAAATCTTCCGGGAGGGTACACTTAGTATTCAGAGGGCCACTGCTGCTACTCTTTTATTTATTATTATATTACAGACGTATTATTTTGATCTCCTCCCGGGGAAAAGTGGCCCCCTAAAAATATGTGTGGGCGAAACACTGCACAGGTAGTCTGAGAGTCTGGATCCTTCAATTAGCACAATTTCAGGGGCAAATACACAAAATTATTTGCATTTGTAGGCTATTCCGAAAAATCTTCGGACCCGAAAGAAAAATCTTGGGTGCATCTTTGCTTGTGTTTACATTGTGTTACTGCCTCATTTCGTACGTTTATGTTGGAAAGAAACATGAAAGAATTGAATTGTTCTATAGGTCTAAAGGGCCCTGAAAAGAATTTTTGCGAAGGAACCTGATTTTAAAGTGCTGCCACTGGATCGGGGACAAATTATATATCAATTAAGACACACACTTTTGTCATTTGTTGTGTATTGAACTAGTTTAACTAAAATTAATAAAGAATTATTTGAAATCAAGTATATCTCAAGAACGATTAAATGGACTAGCTTTGATGGCCATTGAAAATTACATTCTGAATGAAATTGATATTGATGCAATAGTAAGAGATTTTGCCAAATTGAAAGCCAGAAAAGTGTCTTCATAGCATGAACTTTACAGTAACAAAGAAAACGAGAAATTAAGCTAACTACCATATTTGTATCACTGGAAAACACTATTTAAATATGCTTTTAATGAAGTGTAAGAGCATATCTCTTTGTCAAAATCAAACCTGTGATAATGTTAGACTTAAAGCTCATTAGTTTTATTCTTTTTCGACTTTTATGTTTCAACTGTATTTGTCAAAATACATCTTAGGTATAAATTTTAGTTGTTTCCTCTGCTTATTTAATAAAATAAATATATAAATTATTAAAACTGGAACTTTGGTCATGATTCATCCACAGTTAATTAGGTTTAATTTCGCCATTTTCCTTTAATACTCACAGGAAGACTGAATTATTATATATTGAAGAAATTTGTAATTGTAACAATTATCTGAAGAATTTTTGTCCATTACAGCATTCTATTCTTTTATTATCATTTAGGCGGGGGCGACTAAATATTGTTTATTTACACTTATAAAATGTCTACAACCGATCCTGTTACTGTTTTATATATATATATATATATATATATATATATATATATATATATATGAGAGAGAGAGAGATAGAGAGAGAGAGAGAGAGAAAGTTTTGATTCAGAAAAAAGTACAGTTGAACGTACGATGCAACATGGGCTCCTGGAGGGATTTCAAACGAATTTAGTATACGTATACATTACCATCTGAACAATTTAACCCTAAAAATGCTTTCGATCACTGAAATAAATTCCTGCCTACGCTCCTGTAAAGCAGTAAGAATTTTAGGGACTGATCATGGGGTAATGCCTCCCTGGAGCAACGACAGTTCCCCAGAAATCATACCTCTGATAGGTCCGGATGTGACATCAGTATTTGTGTATTACCACTCCTCACTCTAAGTGTATTGAAACTTAAGTCAAAGGAACTGTTCTGAAATCTTCACCGGTTCTCTCCTCTGAAACCGAATGCGAATGGGGCCAACCTTGGTCATATACCACATCTGGAATATTACCGTTTATGTCAGAGATCCCGAAAAATATATATTCGACACAAATAAAGGATGCTTTCGATTTTATTTTATTTTATTTATTTATTTATTTGCCTGTCACCCTCCCACTCTGACCTTCATGACAACCAAGGCTTAACTTGAACTTAAGCAACATCGACAGCGTCACTATTCATCTGCGACCACGAAAATTAATACCATAACGATTTCGATTTTAATATTGTTCATATTGAGTACTTTTACATGCCACTTCCCCCCTTATTACGGATGGCTTCAGTGTCTCGCCCCCACAACTATGGAGTAATTTCAACAACCTTACGTATAGCTATAAACCACCATCTGTAAAATAAATGTGCGGGTGACCTTTTTCGGGGAGGAATTCATTGGCTACTTTTCCAATATCAATGTGGTGGCTTTTTTCTCTTTCCATGCTAAAGATTGCCGAAGAGCTCAACTGCATTTGCACCACTGTCCTATGAATATAGATTCTAATGGCATTTACTTTACTAAGTGCTTGCTTAGGTGTTACAGGAAAAGTGAGATTCTGTTATAAAAGAGTAGGGGTCTAAACAAATACGGAAAACTATTAGCAATGACACTAATCGAAATGAGTTTTCGCAAGATAATGGAACAGTATTTTATTCGAAAGTGAAGGAAATCATTGCATAAATTGGCCCTTCCCCTCCTTAGAAGTCTAAGCTACAATACGTATCTAATGATTTTGAATTAGAAATATATGCATCGAGTTTCATATCCCTAACTTTAAGGTCTCCTGAGTTAAGTAAATGAATAACCTTCCTGCTAACGAAAGAGTAAAGCTTTGGGCTTTAATGGTATCTGGAGTGTAATTATTAATTTCAGCAACCCCGAAAACTATTGAATAGACACTCATATCTTTCAATTAAGAATTATTAAATTTTCACTCCTCCCATTAATCTCCATGCCGATAATGCTATACTTTGATGTGAACGATATAGAAGGTTTCATAATTAATTTGCCCAAAAGCTATGGATTTAACATTAATATCGTTTATTTTCGATTATTTTTGCATGTCCCTGTGTCTCCAGGGGCGCCCATTAAGGGGGTAAGAGGGGCCGCTTGCCCCCTCTAGAGGAAATTATACTTTGCAAAATCGAAAACCCAAAAATTGTGTGAATATTTACCCCAAAATTTGCAACTATATTTGAAATGTCGCTTATACTTGCCCCTTTGAAAACCACAATATGGGCGCCCTTGTGTGTCTCTCATGATAGAGCTAGAGATTATACGGGTTTCGATTCCCGGCAGGAGTCGTGTGGTTCGGGTTCCACGTTAAGTCGTAGATGCACATCTTGTATAGAGTCACAGCTGAAAGACACGCTGAACTCTATATCACCTCCTCGTGAGATATTCTATTTTTGCATAATTTCTAAACCACTTTTCTTTCTTTGAAACTCCTCCTTCCTCTTAGGACACGCATAGGTTCAAACCGAATCTTTCTTCACGGTTGGAGGACGCAAGGCTACTGTACCATACGCGTACAACTCTTATGAGTTGCGCAGTTTGAGTAGCACGCACGAATAAACCACGCTTACATTTATTATATATAATTAATAAAATCTCATATTAGGACTAACTTCGCACACCAAACTTTTAACAATGCGACTTTTTAAATTCTGTTCATCATCATCTTTATTATTATTATTATTATTATTATTATTATTATTATTATTATTATTATTATTATTGCAATAGCTATATGAAGCAATTATCTCGGCCAATTTCGTTAATACACACCATTCAGCAACCGGTAGTTGTAGAAATCAGGCTTTTGCAACAGCAATTGTTAGCTCAATCGGTAGAGTGCAGACTTGTGGATTCAAGGGTTACGAGTTCGAATCTAGCCTAAGTCAAAAGATTTTTTTCTGATATAATTCTTGAGATGGAAATGTTTCTCTCTTCACCTTTATCTCGTAATTCTGAATAGAGATGTTTGGATGTGAAAGAAAAAAGTATACTAGGATATAAGAAAAGAAAGGTAAATTACATGATACCTTTTGCAATTTTTAACTATATTTTCACCTATCTAGGACGTTTCTAAAAAGTTCAGACTTCTAGACCTCCTTTTCGCTCTCTTACGTGTCCTTTAACTAATTTCTACAATTACTTATTGAGTCTAATTTACTTATAATTACTTATTGAGTAATTATACATATATTACAGATGTCTTATCTCTTTCTCTTTTCTCTACATCATGTCTTGAGATGAATGTTTTGACAATAGGTTACAGACACGATTTTACAAAATAATATGATCTGCGATATCAGTGATACATATTGTGCTGTTTAACTTAACATATAAAGCAATAAATAGAAAAACTGATAATACGAATCTTTTCACGCACTGATGCTTCAAATCTGTGTCTTTACTCCCTATACCTATGTTAATTCCCTAGTCAAAATAAAAACTCTTCAAAATTAATCAAAAATTCTTATACAACCATCCCTTCCTTGGAGTACTGCGCGGCCACATACCCGTCACTGCGATGTAAAGGCACTTATGGCGACGAGGATACAATACAGACGGCATAAAATATGTGTTAAACACGAGGATCCCACGACCCCATTTTGGAGGGAGAGGTGTACGTACAATTTCAAAAGGCAACATAGGGCGAGTGATACCTTTTTTGGTAAATCGTGAAAAACCAAACAGCTTAGTACAAAATTAGGCCTTGTGTTTGACCCATTTTTAGGCCTGTGTGTATTGTATATTGAGTCTTAACATATTTCTTATTTGATGCATATTTTGCTGAATATTGGCTTTGTAACATTGAGTTTGAACGCTGCTTCTTGTATTTGAATGAGGAACCATTTTGAGTGGCCATTTTGAAACAGGCTTGCCCGAAAACAATATAACTTTTGTACTAAGCTGTTTGGTTTTCCACGATCTATCAAGCAGGTATCACTCGATCTATATTCCCATTTGAAATTTTCAAGTTGGTCCTGGGTTCGCATGATGGGAGCAATGGGGACACCGCAACAATACCATTCCACGTTGACTATGGCTTTTTACTTTTTCATTTTTTGTTTCATCTGTTTCTACTCAGATGTTAAGATTTATAAGTACTGGAAATTTTATCTGATGAAAAATGGGACCATTTTTGGGGGCATCTTGAAAACGGTGACCCATACCAAATATTGTTTCCTACAAAAATTGTTAAATTTTCCAACCTCTTTCGAACGAGGTATCACTCGACTTATGTTCCCATTTGAACATTTCACGTTCATCCCCCTTCCACAAAATGGCCGGAACCTCATGCTTGACTCATTTCTTAGGACCCTCTGCATTGTACATTGACTCCTAATATTTTTCTTGATGTATAGTTCGCGAGATATTGGCTTGTAATACTTATTTAAGTACATAAATAAACTATAGTTATTTTATATATAAACGAACTGCGTTTTAAGTTGAAGTACTCTGAAAATAATGAATTCTTTTAGGCAATACCAGAATTGTCTCATTCTTGTCGACCCTAGAGAGGAGTGGGACAGAATAAAATGATATTCAGAAATAAAACAAAGTGGCGAGAAATGCAGTATATTATATCGCTATACTGAAAGTGATTAAACAACATTGTGCACTACGCTATCGTCCTACTAAATATATCAGTTTGAGAAAAAAAATAATAGTTCTGCCAATAAAGGTAAGCAGCCATCTTACTACTTTCCTGTGTGACAATAGTTTCGTTTTTTTGTATTAAATTCAAAAATAAGGCTTAAGTCGAAAATTAGAGTTAAAAAGAAAAGAAAATACGCCAACAAAGCAATGCACATGTTAACGTAGTCGAGTTCGATTCTTCTGGGACAGTTTACAGCGAATATGAAAATAAATTGAATCACAAGACGACAAAAGCTATCTATATTCTACAGGTTACTGTTTAATGGATGTTATATGCAGAGAAGTTAAGGCAAAACGAATACGAAGACTGCATACGTTCTGTTACCTTACCCATGGCACAAGGTAATTTCAGAACTATATTTTGAAAATCAACTGAACTATAATTTGAAGCTAGTATCTTGCTTTTTACGAGAAACAAATTTAGAAAATCCTACTTTGTAACGCATAACTTTCACTTTGCATCCACTGCTCTAAACATTTTAGGACATTCCTACATTATACACTACACACTTTTTGATGTAAAATTTAAGAAGTATAATATTACTTTCTTCAACATTGAAATTGGTGTTTTCCCATCCTATTTCGTTCATTGATAGACCAACTACTTAGGGATATATCAACACACTGTTCTCGAGAGAAAATACTGTCTTCTATTGAGTACTCTGAGTTTGTATCAACCTTTCTATTACTTGTTGTAAATGAATTCTAATACCAACATCTCTTTCGCATTTGTTTTGCAAGGCCTTATTCTTTAGTTTCATATTTTCTGCAGTTGCTATTACTATTCTTGTTCGACCAATACTCTTTTTCGCACGGTTTGTTTTATTAAGAGAGGTAGGCAGCCTTCGGATAAGGACGGATATTCTGAGTGGTTACAAACGCAGTGGAAGATATTGCTGCAGAATATAACAGATGCAGTTTCTTGAATATCTGAAGTAAGGGAGCATTGAGGCAGAAGCTCTGATGAACCCTCAGATATTCAAGCAACAGTCTCCTAGTAAGGTTGTATATAGCTTTTGCTGGAGAAACGGTGCGTTTCAGCTCAACGAGGGATTTGGACGGTCATTTACTGTAGATATCAGGTATTAGTCTTCTCTAAAAGAAGCACTGTTGAAAGGGTATATTACAGTCTTTTTAAATCCACATATGATATTCTATTGTGCCATAGCACAGGGATATACCCGTCGTATAAACTCATCAATTAAATGAGGAGAAATAGTTTTTCCTGGATTATTAGCCAGCCAGTCATTGGACACCCGGTTATAATGGTCTTTAGAGGTTCATAAAGAGAAACTTCCACCAGGTGCAGTTTGTGACTGCAATGCGGGGGGGAAATTTTCATAACACGCCATTTTGGTAAATCTTCTCTTTCACAATGATGTTTACGTGATTTTCGTGGTGATCGAAGAGCAATATGATTGGATTTTCTTTCGAATATTTTGAAATTTGGTTAATGTGTTCTAAACAAACAATAAATATCTCAGCAATCATCCATCCAGTTATCCTTGCTAATGTCAAGCTATGTGGTGGTATTTTCTTCAGGAAGAAATTCTTGTACCCTACTCTCGAATATAGAAAAACTGGAGGAATGTTATTCCTAACTGCATTGAAGGTACATAGCACCATCACTTGTTCATCACGTTCTACTGAGGTTACCTGTCCGACTTGATTCTGTCCTCGTTAAGTTATCACTCGTGGTATCCTGTGTACAGTACTAAATCCAGTTTGATCACAATTAAAAGTACACTGCAGAGTGAACTTACACTTCTCATATGCTAACTTCAAATTGTTCAAAAAATCGTCCACGTTCTGTTTATTGAAGCTGGTACTTCTTGATAAACTTTTGATTCCTGAGATCGCAGTGATAACTGAGGGGGATGCTCCATAAAACCATTAACCCAGTCGTATCCCGCACTTTTGTACACAGTTTAAGATTCCGGCATATTCTTCTTCAAGGCATTTGCATATGCGTAAGGCAAAGTGGGAAACATGCCTTGTTCTAAGCCCATAGTTCATCTTACTTGCGCTAACGAGAGTTTCACACAAAAAAGATTTCCTTGAAATATTACAGCATCTCTATTTGAGTCTTCCTTGTATTTTTAATATATCTAGCAAAGGCTGATTTCGATATGTTGTGTTTTTTCTACCTGTCGTATAGTATTCTTTTTTCTCTATTACTTTCTCCATGGCTTGCAGAATATCACTGTTTGCTGTTCGTATGTGATCTCAATTTATCTTCTTCCACTTGCGTGACATTTTTCTGAAACACAGATGTGAAAAAAGTTCTAGATAACACAGAGTTAACCAAGCAAAACAACATGAATTATAATAAAGCTATCTAATGTTTTCACAGTTGTGAGTGGAAGGAGTGGGACAGTGTCCCAATCCTCCTCAATTCATCATGTCGTAATCCTCTGTATATACTCACTTTTACTACTGTCACTATAAAGCCACGAACTCTGGTATTAGAATCATAAAAATATGTTCTAAATATACTTTCAATACCTAACTCTCTACTCTTATATTAAATTCTCTACTACTTCTTCATATTGTCAAATATGTTTATAATATAAATCACACATTATAGTTATCAGCGGTGAAGGAACATTTGTCTTTGCTTCTAAAACCTTGTGCACGTTCAGAACCTGGTAGCAATGCTCTTTAAATGTTGCCGCCACATCTGCTAGCAACCGCTATGGCTTAACACAGATCACTAGAGAGATATATCACTGTCCCACATCTCCAGCTGTCCCGAACCTCACAATTTTCACCTATTTTTGTGTTTGCTCCCTGATACGGAATTTTATTTAAAAAATCATTGTCTGAAAGTTGCCAATGGGGTACATATTTGGGTAAAAGTTCACTTTCGGTCTCACACCGACTTCAGTCTTTTGATAAAGGTATAAAACAAAGAACTCTACGTTGCTTCAATACATAAATTACCTTCTAAAACACACTTTAGAAATAACATTATAAGTGAAAGTATAACGTAAAGGTATGGCGCATGTTTGTTTAGCTAACCACCCGCTCGAGGGTTATGCCCTCCATGGGGAAAAGAGAAGTCAATGTTACTGCGAGAAAGGAGTTAGACATGGTATAAGGGATTTTCAAAATTTTATAATAACTTTGTCATAAATAACGTAAGTAAATAGGACATTACGGTCTTTACAATCGTAATCATAATGACAGTGGAGAAAGGAAATTGTACAATGAATATAGAAATCATGATGAAAATATTTGGATTTACATTTCATTTTATTGCGTTGATGAGTGATATCTATGAGATGAGGTGCATTTGGACGAGACAAATAGGATATTGTATTGTGACGGATATAGCCTATTCTTCTCCCTTGGGGACTGCTTCAAACATTAATCAAAGGGAATGGGAAACTGTTAGTGACAAAGGAATTATTGTATAGAATATGATTGTATGATATTGTGCGGAGGGTGACAGAAGAAACTTTCAGATGAGCGGAAGATCTTGATATTTCGGTGGTAAGGAATAATGATACATTGAAAAGAGGAGGAAGATATAGAATGACTGATGCTGTGAACGATATAAAATAGATATGGGCGTTGATGGAATCGAAGAGGAGTAGATGATGAGGATTGAGCGTTCCGGAAGTTTTTGCGGCAAAGTTCTTCTACATGGAACCAAATGTACGGAAATGTAACGCGAGCATAGAGCTTTGGAACAGAGCTCAGGAGTTTGATGTGGTATGGAATTCTGAGTGTGTGATGTTCGAGAACCTTAAGTTTTTGATGAAAGGGGGTAGCTGCCGAGTCTTAACGGTATGGCCGTAACTAAGCACAGGTCGAAGGAAGACTACATAAGTGTTTAAGAGTAGCTTTGCAGAAATACTCAAGGTTGTGCCAGTAAGTCGTTTTAATAGATTGAGTCGATTGTATGCCTTTTTGTTGATGTCCTGGACATAAGTCTTTCGTCTGAGGTGTCTATCTATGGTGAGTCTTAAGTATTAACGGTTTTGGAGATTCTAAGGTGGTTGTCGTTAACAGTGATGGAAGTAACTGGAATTACTGTGAAATGTGAAGCGTTCCATAGGAGGCAGAAATACTGTAGTGTGGGTTTTAGCAGCATTGGATTTCAGTCGCCGTTTATTGCACCACAGAACAAATGTGTGTATTGTTGGTTGTAAGGCATTGTTTACTTAGCCTTAGTGTATAATACGGCAAATTGCAAGAAAAGCTGTATCATAAGCGTATGGAAATAACTGAACATTTTGTGGGGGAAGAGGCAAGTCAACAACATACAGTAGATATAATAAGGGTGATAGTAAAAAGCCATAGATATGCCTGAGTGCATAAATATAGTTTGATATAACTGTTGATTAATGTATTCGTAAGTACGGTGGCCAAAAAAGAAATTGTAAATAAAACGGATATATGTGATAAGAAGGCGAAACTGTAGCAGTTTCGAAAGCAAACCCTAACGCTACACCTCATTAAATGCCTTCTCTAAATCAAAGAGCACCAGACAGGATGGCTTGGTGGTATTATACTGCTTACGGATGCACTTGAGGAGACGCAGAAGCTGATCGTTGATGCTAATTTGTGGGCGGGAGCCTGCTTGATGGTGTGGTAAAAATGGTATTGAGTAACACGAGCATGAAGTCATTTGACGATATTTTTTTCTATGATTTTGGTGAAGATTCTGTTGAGCTGTATCGGACGGTGTTATTGATTTTAAGGAACAAGAGAAATTTGGATGATTTCTAATGAGCTGGTACATAATTGTTCCGTGGAATAAATATGACCAAGAAGATTGAGCAATATTGGTAGATTATCTTGCATGTCGATAGATGTTATTGATTCCAGGGGCATTATAACGTTTATTAAAGATGACCTTAGTAATTTGCGGTGTAGAAATGGAGGCAGAGAGTGCTTTGTGAGTAGATATGTTGTGCGCCATGTTGAACTGAAGAAGAGTATGTGGTGAATTGAAGTTGAAATGGTCTACAGGAAGATAAATAAAAAACTAAGTAAAATATAGAGGTGTGAAAATCTCCTATAATTAGGAAGCAAAGGTTTTAGCCTTTTCTTGGTCTCTGTGCAATGCGTGATCGTGGTGTAAGAGAGGATAGGAGGTTTGGGTAATTTTAGCAGCTAATGCGTTGAAACGCATCTAATATTGCGAAGGGTGTGATATGGCAGAAATTGTGTTTCAGGTTTTAATCCCCTGTCGTAATTTTTATACTTTAAGATTATTACACACTGTTCGGTGGAGGGCTCTACGATGCTGAAGAGCTTCGCGGTTGCCAGGGTAAACATATTCTGTATAGATTTGAGGTGACTGTTTAACTAGACGAAAGTAGCGCGGAGGGATTTTAAAATGATGAGGTGATATATATGCGGTTTGAGGGATGAACTGCTCGGTTGCGAGTGTAGGGGTGAGTGCGGATGGGGGAAAGAGTTGGAAAAAGTGTTTGATAAAACAAAACTTTCTACTACTCTCACCCCAATCAAAGCTCGGTAGAACGAGGAAGTGATAGTTGCAAGTAAAGGAAAAATACCATTTCAATAATAATAATAATAATAATAATATTTTATTGTGGGTGCCGTGCCACGGGGTACCAAGGCTAGGTCAAAATGACCCAGCAACCTTTCCTGTCATTTTTGGGTATTTTATGTTTATTTTTATATGAATTTCGATTTCCAAAAGTAAAAATGGTTGTTAATGGAGAAATACCTAAAATATTATCCCACTACCTTTCTTTGATATTATACCTTTTGTTTATAAAAGAATATCTAGGCCAAATTGACCCAGTCTTGGTATTCGAAGGGTTAAATTCACTTTCAGTAAAAAAAAAAAAAAAAGAGAGATAGGTCGCTGACTGTATGAGTTTAGTAAGTTTAGTAGCGAAGTATGAGAAGAGTGGGTTTTGAGACAGAGGAGGAAGTAGTGCAAACTTCTAGTGAGTGTAATGGGCACATGTTCACTATCGAGAAGATGTAGGATGTAGATGAAAATACTGTGGGCGAGAAATGAAGTGTTCACTATGTCAGGAGTAGTGTTAGATAAGAAACGGATTGGTTTTGCTAATGGCTGAATGAAGCCTGTAGTGGAGGCAGTAATAAATTTGTTAAAAGCTGTTTCTCTCGGTCTGAGCGGCTATGGATGTTAATATAGGAAGATATCAGGTAATGTCGGAAATTATTAGAAATATATTGGAATGGGAGAGGAATAGGACGACCTGGTCGAACATAGATGACTGTCATTGTGACACATAAAGATTTGTAATAAATAATTGAGGCGGTATATGGAAAAAGGGCATATATTGCTATATGCCCTTTTTCCGGAGATCATTT
This sequence comes from Thermobia domestica, assembly GCF_964235325.1. Lineage (NCBI taxonomy): Eukaryota > Metazoa > Arthropoda > Insecta > Zygentoma > Lepismatidae > Thermobia > Thermobia domestica. The sequence goes on along the minus strand of NC_137460.1, from coordinate 266,280,290 downwards.
TATCGAATTCTCCAGTTTTTCAAGAATACGTGGTGAAATTTTCATCAAGATATTTTAAAAATTGAGGTTGGTACTCCTGTTTTTGTGTCGTGTGCAGAGCTGTATTTTGGCGGTAATAGATTGGTATTGCAGTCCATTGTGTTTCGTGGTGAATATATCTTAAACCTAAACATGAACGCCAGTAACAGCAATGATTCTAGTATTGCGGAAAGCAAAAAGAAGGGTAAGAAAATATATATTCAGCGAAGAAACAAGAAAAAAGAATATACTAAGCGTAAGCATCTTTGAGGCGAAGAGTATGTCAAAGCTGGAGGGAAACGTATCATCAGCAAAAATTTCAGGTACTGTTCTAACTGTTATCTTAAATCATGTTGGGAACAGTTTTCTGTGGATACACAAAACGAAATATTTGCAGGATTTTACAATCAACAGGAGAAATCATACCTGGACTCATTTTTAGCTAACTGTATGGAACGAAGCAAAACGTCGTCTGGAAAGAGGACTGTGAATCCCAAGAAGGAACGTTTGCTCACTTGGTCGTATTTGTTGTGTGTTAACGGAAGAAATATGCCGGTATGTCAACAGTTCATACTAAAATTGTTACTAGTGTTCATGAAGCGACTGCGTGTTATTCAAAGTAAACTACTGGCAAATGCAGACTTCAGGAAAGTAAGGGGGTCTCACGCGAATAGGCCTCACAAACTGCAAAACAATGTGTTGGAGCTAATAGCAGAACATTTAAATACAATACCACTGACTGCAGTCATTATTGCTCGCATAAGACTAATCAAAAATACTTTGAGAATCCTAATCTATCGATAAAGAAACTTTATGAGCTTTTCCGCGAGTATTTCAAAGAGAAATCTGGCACTAATCTGCGTATAAACTACAAAACATATTTCCGCTACTTTTCCACTGAATTTTCATATGCCTTTGTTAGACCCAAAACCGAAACTTGTGATTACTGTGTTGCATGTGAACTGACGTTGAAAGACAATCCCGGTACTGAATGTGCATTATCATATGCACTTCATAAACGCAAGGCAGCAAGACGAAAAGAAATAAGGAATCACTATGTGCAGAAGGCAAAACAGGATATGTCTTATTTAGTGATGGAATTTGATTATGCTCAAAATTTTCCTTTTCCACGCCTAAACGTAAACACTCAGTTTTACAAACGACTACTGTGGCTCTATTGTTTCAATGTGCATGTTTTCAATGGTGATACATCGTACTGATATTGTTTCATGGAAACTGATGGTAAGAAGAATGGTAATTCAGTGGCTTCTTTTTTGTATGACTATATAGTGAAGAAACTTCAAGAATACTCCAATGTCAAGACGATTGTATTGTTTTGTGAAGCATCTGGAGGCCAAAGTCGGAACCTCACCATTCTCAAATTTTTAGCGTGGTTTGCCAAGACCAATGATCTTGAAATAGTACAAGTATTTCCAGTACGTGGACACTCATTTTCACAATGCGATGGCAATTTTTGACTTATTAGGAAGCACATCAGCAAAAAGGAAGTCATAGGAACAGCGAAACCATATCTTACTGCGATGGTCTGCTGTAGACGCAACCCCAGTCCGTTACAAGTTCTAATGGATAGAGATCTATTGAAAGAATGGGAGAATGGATTAAGCCATTTGTTCCTATCCAAACCTGTCTCCAACCGCCACACATTTACGATTATGAAATATGTCATGATAAAGGTGAACCAATCTGGCTCTCTGCTTTGTTCCGAAAATTACTTCCCTGTGTATAAGCCATTCATTTTTTGGAATCAGAGGGCACCGCGAGACCCTGACCTTGAAAGGATGCCGTATCCAGAGCTCAACCACCTAAAAATCAAACATGTAAGAGCTCTATACAGATTTGTGAAGGACGAAGACAAAGAGTGGCTGGAAAAATTATTTGATCGTTAGACTTCACCTTCTGGAATCATTTGCAATTTGATGCCATGTTTTTGTATGCAAATTTGGTAATAAACATTGTATAGTGTAAGTAATTTGGTTATTACATTTGCATCTATGGAAAAAGGGCATATAAGGTATTTTTTAGATTACATCATTCTGAAATATTTTTTTCAACACAGCAAGTATAAATGTCTATAATTCCATACACTAAATTCCAAAGTTTATTTTTATTATAGGTACCCAGTGAAATAAGCACCATGCATTTACGTATTCAACAATGAAAACTTTGGTAGTGATTTTCTCGAAATGGTATTTTTGCGTATATGCCCTTTTTCCATATACCGCCTCAATTATGATTAGATATTCTGGAATATTACATGGAGAGTCAATACTATACAATGGGTAAGGATAAAATACTATGCCACGCCGCTGGTGGTGCGTCAACCCGGAAGCTTCTTATCGTGACGAATGAGTTGATAGCAGGTAAATTTGCAACTAAGTTTGGGAGTGAGATGCGTTTTACTGATAAGTAATGTGTGAAATTGTTCCTCGTGTAATAGCTGTTCAAATATGAGTATATGAGGTAAGTACAGGAGAATGTTGAGAAATAGAAACAAGAGTCATAGTAAAATACCGTGGTATATGATCACTATGAAGTTAAATAATTGTTTCGAGTGAAGATAGATGAAAGTGCACGTACGAACCATTGTAAGTGGCATGAAGATCGAGGTGAAGAATGTTGCGAGCTGCGTGCTGAACGTGTTGAAATATTAATGGTTGTGCAAAAGATTAACGTTTTGAAGAGTGCGGGTGACTAATGCTAATAGTTTATGTATATAAAGAAATTGATTAGTCTCTCGTGAAGTCTTACCTTTTCGATTTTGAACATAATGAGTGAATAGTGGTGCTTGAACTATTCTGGAGCAAGCCGAGACTCACACTTCTAGCTGTATGTCGGAGACGGGAATTGATGCCAAGTGTTGTAGGTAGGAGCTTTTTGCAGATTCGGAGAGCTTTTCATAGGAAGAGAAAAAGTGTGCAGTTTTTACTAGGATAACAGGTTCACAAGCCCGTATCCACGGGGAAGGGGGGAGCAAAGGGGCTGTCCCACCTAAATTTTAATGGAAGGCTTGCAAAAACATTCGATTAATTCTATGTGTAAACAGTAAGAATAAAATGCAATATAAAAGAGATTATTCCAAAAATGTTTCCATTTTAACTATTTGATGAACACTTATAAACATGATTTAAAGGAGTTCAAGTAAAGTTTATCAGTCTTCTCGAATCTCGGTATGAAAAGACACAATACATATTGAAGCAATTTCTTACGAAAAGGAGGAATATGTTCATAATACTTCATGTACAGTTGTAATAGCGATCTGGAAGGTATGAGACGAAGTATGAAGTGCTTGCTGCAAGTCAAATCATAAAAACGGAATCAGGAACAAAGCGTTTATCTTTTGTCGACTGCAGTAACTGCGGTAGGTTATTGTTATTCTATTGTGTAGTTGTAGTACATACATACATTGCAAAATCCTCGTTAACAGCAAACCTTAGATTAACTGTGAAACAATTAGTTGTGAATTGAGTTAAGAGATCCGAGTTCCGTTAAAGGCGATTGATTCTTGTAGGATCCAAATTATTGTTGTGTGATATGTAAAACAAGGACTGTGGTGGAACATTCACCGAAAAAGTAATAGTTGCAAAAACTTTCATATGTTTGTTCTCGTAGAACAATAAAGTTAAGCTAAATTATCTTAATTAGATGACTAACTGAGCAAGTCAACCTATTTAACGGTTAAGTTTAAGGATTAAATTCCGGGTTGTGGAGCCAGGACTAGTAAAAATTTGCAAGATTTAGAGGAGAAATTAAGTAGCAAAATGTTTTGTATTGTACTTGGGAGGGGGATCCCGTGAAAGTAGCTAGTTTTCATATAAAAACGTTGTAAATTGGAACTATTTCTTAGTCACGTATGCGTAATAATGTTGTAATTTAACATGAAAGAAGCAGTGATGCTTTTACTCGATACTAGGTGGGTGCAGCGTTTTGCTTACATTGAGAAAAATCTGTTCTCTGGACAGTGTGCAAATATACAGAATCCTCTTGCTTACTACAAACATCAGAACGGAGCTTACGTTATCCGTATGCTATATAGGTACTGCCCTTACGTGTTACATCAAGCCGTTAAAGGATGTTTGATATCTAACAGTACATACATATATGTGTGTTATCTTCGTCAGCTATATATTAGATACGTCCATTTTTATGTGAGATCCTGACCACCTATATTGTTTCATACGGAAAGTATGTATGGATGGAGCACTTATACAGAAAGTATTATAAAACATGCGTTTTCAGTTATACGCTTGCTGTACGTTAAGCCCAAAAGCTACAGGATTTATAAATGTAATCTAAGATATTACGTATGCCACATACATTTTTCTCAGTGTAGCTTTGAATAACATTATAGTATATTTTAAACTGTTTTGGTATGTGTCTTCTTAGTATGCCTATAGTGTGCAGGTGGTTCATTTATATAAAACGCGCGGAGCACGGGTGTATGTAGTTAATGGGGAGTGCGTAGTTGAGAGGGAAGAAGGAGCGAAGCGAGAAGCCGAAGCAAGGCGGGTTAACGCACTGCTAGGTTACTTAGGTTAGGTTATGTCTTCTTCGCACTTACCTTAGTACGTACTTAAGTTTGCAGAGCTTTCCTATCTCAAGCAGAAAGTCATGAACGATTGTTGGTGGTCTTTGTTCTTTCATTTATTAAGGCATGAATATTCAAAAGATTAACCCTTGACCGGGCAAGATATTTTTGTAACGTAGACAGGCAACTGGGTCTTTCCAACTCTATTAGCCTTACCAACTCGATATGTTCATGACTTTAACTTCGACTAAAGACAGAAGAATTCAGAATTTTATATCATCGAAATATTTAGGAATATTGAGAAATTCAAAGAAATATATGAAGCTACTGGGCCTGGGAGGCCCCGCTTGCCCGGATAACATCATGTTTTACAAATGTTAGTACTGTCAATTCACATCCATCACAAAGACCCTGTACACTTGCAGTCATATTTGCTCGAAAATTATCCACAATCCAACCGTCCTGAACCTAGAGACAAGTAATTCCCTCTACTTGCGAATTAGTCCCGTCTTTATAAGCGCTTATCAAAAGGTATTACACATAAATTACGCTTTACTTACATGTTATCAAACGCACAAGCAATTAAATAATGAAATTCTTGTAGGTAAATTTTCAATATGTTGATAAAAACGGAAGGGCAACTTCGCAAGTTAGCCCTAAACAAGAGCCTAAGTAAAGTTGAATTTCCTTATTTATCTCTCGATCTTGATCTTAATACTAGTATTACATGTGGGACTATTAGAACATTTATATTTTAATTCTAATTCGTGTAGTTAGTAATACCCATTTAATCAAATTCACGTTTTTTTTTCATGTAGATTACATAATGTTAACTTAATGTGTGTGTGTGTAGAGGGATAATAGAATTAAGTAGAAGCAAAATACTTAAACTTTCAAGAGCAAAGATGATGAATTGCTGATGTTACTATTTGATGAACTATAATATGGTTGGCTCGGCCCCCCCCTAACTTTTACCGGGCCCCCTCTATATTTTTGGGCTGGCTACGTGTCTGCAGGTTGATAGGATGCACCTGTTAGTAGGATGTTCTTTGTATTCTTGACAGCGTTTACCTCGGAGAGAAAGTGGTCGTAATGAGCAGGATGGTTCAAATCGGCGTCTCTTCTTAAAAACGAAGATTTGTTTATGCAAAAGGTCGTTGATAGTATTCTGTGATGTTCTTAGAATTCGAACTATGTTCGTTGGACCATGATTGTTCCAAATACGGATGTATTTTTAAAACTGCATCTCACTTCAGGGAATCCAGCTTATGTATCGTCATGTGTTATAGATGGAGGAACCCCTCGTAATACTATTGACATGGTATGTGGCTGAGGTTGCTAGTGTCGGATGTTGTTGAGAGAAGTTAAAGTTGCAGTTTTCCTGAAAATTTCAAAACTGGATTGTCACGAATTATTTTGCGAAGTTAGCCGACTGTGATTTAATGATGAAATAATTTTTTTTTTGTCTCTACCATTTGCGAAATATCTTTGCGTTGCCGATGCTAAAGTTGTTAAGGAAGTAAACGCTTTTAACTCAAGTACTTTGGATTGTAGTTTTGCAGTAGGAAGTTGTAGACATGGTGCAGAGAACGATAAGCCGGTAGGAGTGAGAGTCAGAGCTCGAAATGCTATGTGCATTTGTATGCTTCTTAACCCTGGAAAGCTAACATGTTCAAAAAGTTACGTTAAAGCTAACGTATCGTAAAATTTGCGACTGGTCACAAAATCTTAATTACATACGTATCTTTTTAGAAACTGGGACTTTAATGATTACAGTTGGTAAGAATACATATGAGTGAACATTTTTGCAGCCAATTTGGTTGTTCAAACTTTTTCCGCGTAGTATACACAGCATTTCCCACATTGTTCTCCGCAGATTGGCATGTTGCAGCGGCAGCAATACATTGACGCCATTCTCCTCTTGGCTGATTGACAAATCCCACAAATTGTGCGAGGCTGGTTTTTGGAAGACAACATTCTTCTTTGGCACTGGCATTTTCAGAATATCAGCAATGGATTGCCGGAGTTTCCGGGGCAAATTTGAGTATTGAATCCGTTCTTGGAACCATGGCTCAATAAGACTGCCGCGAATTTTCTTCTAGAAAGAGGCTTTCGACCCATTTTCACAACATTGTGAACATAAATGAAATAGGCATTAACCAGGATTATGTTTATCATCCCAAAAAAGACACACAAAGCCCATCCTTTGGTGTTACGGCTGCACGACACATTTGGTACAGTGAATCAACGCCTCCTTTCTTTGCATTATAAGTCTCGATAAGGTCACTGTCAACAATACCCGTACGATTCATTTTCTTAACTTTCCTTGAATAAATACTATAAAATGAAGCCAACACTTTCACTAAAATGTATCTGTAAGTTGACTCTAGAAGTACAAAATAATAGTAAACAATATTAAAAAATCCATGCGTTATTCCTAATGTATCGTAAATCTTACGACCGGCTAACAAGCTCATATAGAAATACAGCCGGAAACTAAGGAAAGTAAGTACTGCCCAACAATTCAGGCTTAGTAGAAAACGGAACTCAGCGGACTAGTCCATTTTCGTCGGCGAGGGGAAGGAGCATCAAAATAATACTTCTCGCTCGTAAAATTTACGAAACGTTAGCTTTCTCGGGTTAAATAGTGGTGAACTCATTGATGATGCTTGGTAGTTGCCACTGATTGGAGAATAAGAACGCTAAGAAATTGGTTCAGTGTATGCTCTGTCTCGTCGATTTTTCCGCTTCTTGTTTATTTTCAAAGGATGCGTAAAAGACTGTCCATCGTCAATTATCATATGGGATAAAATAACCGAACTGAAGCAGTATCCAAAACTATGAAATGAGATCAGTATAAGAATGAAAATGGTCATAATGATGATCAAAAATAATTCTACTTGTATACTCCAGCTAGCTTCCGCTCATGAAAGCTCTCAATTTCTTGCAACCTGTCGCCTGTTAATGTGTCAGCATCACCGTGCGCCAACACGAGTGCAATAAACACAACCTAGACTTGGCAAATAGGCCTCATTACATGTAGTCCAGCTGGGAAAGTTTGCGAATGAACTACTTTTTACCGGTCAGTCAAAATGGCTAGTAACCTATGAGGTTACGCCCTCTGTAACGTGAGTGCTGAAAAGGAATTTACATGCAAAGTGTAAGTCGTGGTCTGTGTTCTATCGAAATTTTACAATTATACGGTATAATATCTAACAAAAAATCAAAAAGAGAATGAAAAAATTGGGCGTAAGGAACTTCGATCCTTAGCATTATGAAGGAAGTAAACATATATAGGGCACAACTTAATATAAACAGATAGATTCAATATAAATACAACTAGAGAAAATGAAAAATTTGTAAAGTGATAGAGAGGATGGAGGATGAGGGACTGGGGAAGCCAAACTGAGTAGAAAGTGATTACTGTGCAGGATATGATTGATGAAAGAGTGGAAGATGCTAATGAATAAAATAATCAGATATAACCTTCAGCTCTAGATTAGCCCCAATTCGTGACTTTTTTTTAATTATTTGTGAAAAACTGCAATTACAGTTTTCTTAATTGGTATGTTAGCAATTTTGGATGTGGCACTTGTCTACTTCCTGTGAAGATGTGGATTTCGTATGTATATGGCCAAAAGACCTGCAAAATATGGAAATAAAATTTTTTGTCTTGTTGGGGAAACATTATACTACACAACAAATATGGAAGTGTATGTGAGGACACAACTAGAAGGTCCGTTCCAGAAAGTAACAAACCTGAGGAAGTAGTGAAGAGATTGTGACAACCGATTTATGCATCATCTCGCAACGTGGCCTTTGAAAATAATTAGTTTACAAGCTGCAATTTAGTTAAATCAATGGAATGGGACAATAAGTTAACAATTATAGGGACAAATTGTAAAAACAATGAAGAGTTGCCCCCGCGTTTGTGAATGTCAAAAGAGAAAAGATTACAGGAATGTGTTTCGTTTTCATTAGAACTGCACCATTGTCTCCTACGTACCTAAGGAAAATCGGTGTGTAGTGCTGATCTCAAGTATGCATAATCACAACAAATTAGATGAGAGTATCGGAGATAAGAGGAAGTCAGAGATCGTCACACTTTACAATGAAACTAAAGTTGGGGTGGACACATTAGACCTAATAGGTACTAAATAGGACGAAGACAGAAATAGTAGACGATGCCCAATGGCGTCATTTTATCACTTCTTAAATGTAGAAGCGATCAATGGTAATGTTACACATTCAGCGAAAAGAGTGAATAAATTCTAAGAGCGAAAATACCTAAAGGAACTGGGAAAAGTGTGATTGAAAGAGAGCACTGAATAAACAAAATCCCACAGAGCTTCGAAAATCGGAGGCAAGGTTTTCTGGATTGATTCTAGAAGAAAATGCTTCTGTACCCCTGACTCTAAGGAAAACGAGGACGATGTTACACGTGTAAGCACAGTAAGAACAGATATTTTTGCCAGAAGTGCTGTAAGTGGATTTAGATTTACCTAAGTCACGCAAAAATCATGTGTGGAGACTGCTGCAGAATTGAAACGTGAATTTCCCTATGTGTAATACACCGCTATTAGGAGAAATACTGGTTTACTTCTTTCTACTTAATTAATATTTTATTTTGAGTGCCGTTATTTATGCAATAAAATAGTACATAGTTATCGAGCTTATTATAACAAGGAATATATTGCTTCAGTGAAATGAATGTACAGTTTCGCTGAAATTGTGCCCACTGTCTGGTGTTTGTATTTAATATTGTAAAGATAATAAAAATTTTAATCCTAGTTCACATCTTAACAGGCAAAACTATTTCTGGGCCCAGGAGGGAAAATGTTACCATTCATGATTTTTTTTTCACATTACCACTGTAGGGTTAAAAATGGTGAATCTCACGAGGGTAAATTGTACTGACAGAGCGTAAACATTAGGGACAAGGGGTATGCTGATAGCGATTTGGTGTGGGGTCTAAAGTGAGATACTAGATACTGCATGAATAAAGGATGCTGAGATTTGAAGCGTTTGTTTATATAGGTGAGATTTAGTTTTTCGATATAGTACTGTAATATGGGAAAAGTTGGTATAGCTCCAGAGTGGGACTAGGTAATCGGACAAAGAAACCTATGTGGCGAACTTACGGTTAGAGGATCAAAAGTTTTTGATAGATTTTGGATGATGCGGCTCCACACCGTAAATCTGTATGTTAAATTTGGCACTCAGAAAACTTTAAATGTACTTAGGATCGTCTATGAATAAAGTTCAAAAAGATGGCATCAAACTGTAGAAAAGTTAGTTCATGCTCGTGTTACGGGAAAAATATATTTGGTTTCTCTGTGCTTTATCATTTCCATTGTGAACCCAGTAGTAAGCTTACGGCTAGGGTCTGCATTTGACAGTATCTCCAACTTGAAATGATGTGAAATACCGTTATCTCTTATTGCTACATAACACTCAATTATTATAATTTACATTGTTCAACACAGATGGCAAGAAAAGAGTGAGAGTGACTTGGGCAACGTGATCCCTCGGTAGAGAAGTGTGCCAAATTAGATACTCCATATTCTCTGTTTAATGTGGTGATGTATAGAAGAATGCTGATCAAAAGTGCGGGGAACAGAAAACCACATTTAAAGTATACTACCAAAATACACAAAGAAATAAAAACAATTTTACGGACTGTGCTATGAATATTAGTTTGTTGCCGGAATATGGCTGTTTAGTGGTGAATGAAACATGATTGAAAGAATCGGTAATGAACAGTGGAATGCCGTTTCTCAACCAATTGTCTACATAGATAAACGACCGCAAAACAATAGGGGGAAAGTTTGTAGTATTAAAATAAATGGGGCAGCAGAGCACAGAATCATCTCGTACGTGAGTGTGAAATTATTTGAGCTAAGTCTGTACAAAAACAAAAAAGTTCGTCGGGTGTTTCTGCAGACCATATAGAAATAATCCCCAAAATTTACTTGAAACATGCCACTAATCACTTCCAGTTGCCATTACAAGGTGACAAAGTTGCTCATTTTGGTGACTATAACTTGGGCTTAGATATGGATCAACAGTAAACATGGAATAACATCAGTCCCTTTCTCGATAATTCTATTCAAGGACTCGATTTGGGATAGTACAATATTCATAACGCGCGTAAAAATAACAGCTTAGGTTATGTTATCTCCATTTTTCCGACAGAATGTGTCATCTCATATAAAAAGTTGCTTCTCCCAGACCGCGCGTTCCCCGTTCCATATGTTACTCCCAACCAAAGAAGCCAGCAATCCAACTAAAAAAGAATGTTTGTGCCTGGCTGAAGGAAGGCCCCTTTGGCTGAAATTTGTAAAGTACTACAGGTGTTACAGTGGACACTTTTACTAGATGGAACAATAAACGAGACAGTGGGTTATTTCTCCGATGTTTTTAATGCAACAATAAATATTTTGTACTGTTCAAAAAGTAAAAACAATGAAATTTCCAACAAAGTACGGCGAACAGATTCGCCACACATTCCGAAATAAGAAAAACCTTTGGGAACTGTGGCGTGCATTTCCAAATGAACACATATCCTTAAAAGAATTTCTGATATAGGAATATAGCTATTGAGATGTAGCAAATACCTAAACTAGATTTAAAAAAATCAGACACCAGCATCAACAACACTAAACAATTTTGGTCTTAGGTCTAAAACTTCTAGCATACCTCTTGTAATGTACAATGATGCATCAGGTGCAGAAGTTGAGGGAAGAACATAAAATTTTAATGAGTTATTTTGTAATAAATTCAAAACTGCATAATCAACGTACTTCCCTATTTAATCCGTTTGCTCGTCCACTATATCTCATTTATCTATCACTTCTGCAGAGGATGAGTTACTGTTTTTCTCTCCGGTCTGAGAGCCTCTGGCCAGAACAATATAAGCAAAACCTTTCTGCGTTCGACGTCATCTATTATTTCTTTTCCGCTTTCACTCATTTTTCATAGATGCTTCAGGGAAATCTGTTTTCCCTGTTCTTGGAAAACAGCCCGTTTCTCTTCCATTTATAAAACTGGATTAACAAGTTATGTGTCATCCAAAAGCAGTATCTCGCTACCCTGAAACATATTAATCTTCTACGAGAAAATTATCAGACATCACTTCCGGTTCAGTACAATCGCAAAGTTGATATTGGAGGGTGGATGCCCCATCTGCCGTCAAAGGGAGGCAAAACGTGATTTTTTTTTGGTTCGCATTTACATAAAATGTAAGTAAAACTTTCATTATTTTTCAGTCGCTGTTTCATTTTTAACCTCCCTAACATCAAAAATAATACAGAAGACCACATCTGTACGAGCTAGCACTAGAACTAATAAATGAAAACCTGAAAGCTCGTTCTGAAACCTAAACTTTGAAAAAAAAAAAAAATTGCTGCTGTTCTTGGCAGAATACAGAAAGCAAAATACCGATGATGAACCTGTCTAACATATCGGAAGAAATATCTGCTACATCTCCTGGTCAAGAGAAAACAGAACTCACCTTGAATGTAATGATTGTGGGAAAAACGTGTTCAGAAGGCAGTGAACAACAACTACTACATGACAGCAATCTCAGAAAGGGGGCATTGCGTGGAGGTTGATTAACTTTGAATCCGCCTGGCATCTACATATTGTGGAAAAGCATGTGCAAAAAGCACTCAATGATTACTGCTACCTGCAATAAATATCAATATTATCACAGCTAGCTCAGTGACATGGATGTTGATTAGGTTAGATTCTGTTCTTTTGTGATTTGTTCAGTGTGTTCACTCATATTTAGCAGTGTTGTAATTTAAATTAAATTAAAAGTATACTTTTGGTCAACAATGATTTGTCTTAATTTAATAAACCTTAATGCTCCAGAGTATACATTTTGCATCATGTACAATGCTGAAATATGTGATTAATCGATGAGGCCGAATTGATGTCGTCGCCAGCGGAAATGCGAATTGGCAGTACTTGAGCGGATGAAAGTTAAGGAACGTGATATTTAAAGAATTTTACCGCAAACATTTCACAACTAAGATGTTTCGCATTTGTATATTTTATTACGTGTGTAACTTGACTATAGCATTATATGTAGAAACTTTATTTTTCAGTAAATCGTTCAACATATCTTGCATTGCAAAATGTGAGCTCCATATAAATCTTCTTTTCAACTGTGTGTGAGATTTTCATCTGTGTATTAAAACGTCCTGCCAAACTTGAACATATACCAAATACTTTTCTAAACTCGTCGTATGTGTGAAGTTTTCCACTTACGTATATTAAAATTTGTCTTGTCAAGCTTGAACGCGAAATAAAATGAGGCACTAGAATTAGAAGCTGCTAAATCGTTATCGCTAGATTTTAGAGGATCGCCCTTTAAACCTTATACAAATGTGTTAATATACAGTTATATTAATAAATGGACTAAAATTTTGTATGCCGTTTTGTTTTGACAGGTGTGACGTTTCCTTACAATACCAGATACGTACAAAGTAAGCAGAAGGCTTTTGAATAAAATTTAAAACCTGATTTATCAACAATAATAGTTAAGGAATACGAAACATAGCTATGTATATTCACTTTACATCATCATCCCGCGCTTCAGGAACGACAGTGAGCGAAAAAGAGTAGAAGATACTGTGTAACGAAGTTTTGGTACACAAACTCTTTTCGAACATACACCACGAATTTCCTTAAAAGTCATTAACACTTAAAATAAGAATGCCATTAAAGTCGCTTTAAAATCGAAGACGTTAACAACTGGAGTGAAATCATGTTCACTATTATTAATAGGTCTTCTTTTGGCACATACAACATTAATAAGATTTTTGCGTGAAGTTCGTCTGATCAGTTTAACCCTTGTGGAAGGGAAGAGTTGACTGATCGCTTCTTTTCTTTAATTTGACAAAGTTTTCGTCAATGAGCATGAAAAAATATCTTGGGAAATATAAATATATGCGGTCAAAACGGACCTGCGCTACCATGTATCGGCCAGCAAGATGCAGCCAAATCGCAGATGGTCCAGAAGGCCCTAGTGTTGGAATAGACATGGAACATGTTTGTTCTGCTGGATCTACACTTGTAGCTGATGATGAAGTTGCCCCTCATTATCAATGCCGCTTAAACTTGTTACCCCTAACTCTATTACATATATGAAAATTCAAGAAGGGGTACATATGGAGTCATTATTTTCAGATAAACATTTACTTGAGAAATCGTCATTCGAATCTTCCTCAGCGTCAGCCACTTTTTCACTATGCTACAATCTCTGTCACGGTAAGGCAGAAGCGCAGCTCGTAGAGGAGACGCGGCACCAACTTGCCGTAATATATGCCCCAAAATTACGAACTTGAACGTCTTCCAAAACACATTCCGTTACAAAGGGGAAATATGTCATTTGAAGGACTTAATGTTTCCTTTAATATTATTGTAAACCTGTTTTGTAGGCAATTTATTGATAACTTAACATTTTTTTTCAGAACTTGACTTACAATCTTGTGAGTGCGTCAAATCTTTTTATATATCCTACGTATAGTTACATGACTTGCCAAAGCTGATTCCAAACTAAATAATATTCAACACCATTTTCATGTTTGGTTATTGAACTGCTTTAATATTGCCATTCGCTAAATGTGAAGTGCCTGTAAATGTTTTTCTACTCTCCGTACGTGTGGTTATTGTCCTGGGTGATTTAACATGATTTGCTACGTGTTAACCTTGAGTAAATGCCGTCTACGCTCTTTGCATTCTGTGGTTTTTTACTTTGTTATTGAAATGTCTTCTAAGTTTGAGCGTAGGCTTTATCCTTTTCCACATTTTTTCACGTATGAAATTTTCTTTCTGTGGGTCGAAACGTATGAACCTTGAATAAAATCTTTTCCAGTGTCTTGACACGTGTGAGATTTTGCTCCTGTGTGGATTAACATGTGTATGACCAAATCTGAACGTCGACCAAATGACCCACCACACTCTTGGCATGTGTGATTCTTTTCTCCTGTGTGGATTAACATGTGTCTAGGCAAATGTGAACGTTTAGTGAATGCCTTACCACACTCTTCGCACGTGTGATGTTTTTCTCCTGTGTGGATTAACATGTGTCGAACCAAACTTGAACTTCGATTAAATCCCTTACCACACTCTTGGCACGTGCAAAGTTTTTCTCCTCCGTGGATTGACATATGTCTAGCCAAATATGAACGTTGTTTAAATGACCTACCACATTTTTGGCAAGTGTGATTTTTTTCTCCTGTGTGGATGAACATGTGTGTAGCCAAATGTGAACGTAGTTTAAATGCCTCACTGCACTCTTGGCATGTGTGGTGCTTTTGTCCTGTGTGGATTAACATGTGTGTAAGCAAATGTGAACGCTGATAAAATGCCTTACCACACTTTTCGCATATGTGAGGTTTCTCTCCTGTGTGGATTAACATGTGTCGAACCAAACTTGAACGTCAATTAAATCCCTTGCAACACTATAGGCAAGTGTACTTATTTTTTCCAGTGTGGATTAACATGTGTCTAACCAAACTTGAACGTCGAGTAAATCCCCTACCACACTCTTCGCAAGTGTGATTTTTTTCCCCTATGTGGATTGACATGTGTCTAGCCAAATATGAACGTTGATTAAATGCCTTGCCACAATCTGGGCAAGTGTACTCTTTTTCTCCTGTGTGGATTAACATGTGTGTAGCCAAACCTGAACGTCGTTTGAATCCCTTACCACACTCTTGGCATGTGTGATTCTTTTCTACTGTGTGGATTAACGTGTGTGTAACCAAACTTGAACGTCGATTAAATGACTTACCACACTCTTGGCATATGTGATCTTTTTCTCCTGTGTGGATTAATATGTGTGTAGCCAAATTTGAACGTTGATTAAATGCTTTACCACACTGTTGGCAAGTGTGATGTTTTTCTCCTGTATGTGTTTTACATTTCTGCAATGTTTTCAACAACAAATCGGAGTTTTCGTGAAATGTTCTTAATAGTTTGGCTTCGATTCTGTGTCAGGGGGCCAGCCTAATCCAACGTATCCTAAAATAACTCTAAACAAAATAATGAAAAAGATTTTAAGATCTAGTACGGGAGAAGTGGCAGGAGTGGGACACTTTTTAAATAATAATGTTTTGCACACGTATCAAGAATAAAAGAAAGAGAATGTTACCTTTATTTGATGGTCTGATACTTTGAGTTTATAGAGGATGAGTCAAAATAAGTGTTACAAGCTATTGTCCCGCGAACTATATCTCAAATAAGAAAAATATTATTAGTAAATATTCAATACAGAGGGGCCTAAAAACGACTCAAACATGAAGTCCCCCCGCCCCTCAATTTTGAAGGGAGGGGCATTTACGTGAAATGTTCAAATGAGAACATAGCTCGAGTAATATGTCGTTCGAAAGAGCTTGGAAAATTGAACCACTTTTGTAGGAAACGGTTTTTATATGGGGAAACGTTTTCAAGATTGTCCCCAAGAAGGATCCTGAATCAGCTAAAATTTCCAGTACTTTAAATCAGAAACGGCTGAGTAGAAAACGGTGAAACAAAAAATGAAAAAGGAAAAAAACTATAAGCAACGTTGAATGGTATTGCTGCGGTGTCCCCAGGGCCCCCATAACGTGGCCTGGGACCAGCTTGAAAATTTATAATGGGAATATAAGTTGGGTGATACCTTGTTTTATAGATCGTGGAAGGCCAAAGAGTTTAGTAGAGAATTTGTTTTGATTTTTGGCAAGCCAGTTTCAAAATGGAAACCGAAAATGGTTCCTCATTCAGATACAAAACGCAGTGTTCAAATTTAATATTACACGCCAATATCCAACGAACTATGCACCAAACAAGAAGAGTGTTAGTCCTCAATGTACAATACAAACGGCATAAAATATGTGTTAAACATCAGGATTCCACGTCCCCATTTTGGAGGAAGAGGTGCACGTGCAATTCTAAAATGCAACATAGGACGAGTGATACCTTCTTTGGTAGATCGTGAAACACCAAACTGCTTAGTATAAAATTAGGCCTTGTGTTTGACCCATTTTTAGGCCTGTGTGTATTGTATATTGACTCTTAACATATTTCTTATTTGATGCATACGTTGCTGGATATTAGCTTTGTAACATTCGTTTTGAATACTACTCTTTGTATCTGAATGGGGAACCATTTTCAGCGGCCATTTTGAAATAGGCTTGCCCGAAAACAATATAAGTTTTGTACTAAGCTGTTTGGTTTTCCACGATCTATCAAACAGGTATAACTCGATCTATACTCCCATTTGAAATTTTCAAGTTGGTCCGGGGTTCACATGATGGGAACAATGGGGACACCGCAACAATGCCACTCCACGTTGACTATGGCTTTTTCCTTTTTCATTTTTTGTTTCTACTCAGATGTTTCAGACTTATAAGTTATAACAATATGGATCGACATGAACTTTTAAATCAACCCTCGTATTTCTCAACGCCGATTTTTAGAAGTAAAACGCAACCAGCTACTATTTGAAGGAGAAAGAAGCACAGAAATTTTGTCACCCAAAAGGTGCCTCATTTTGCCAGACAATTCTGCTTCCTCCCGTCAGCCCAAATTAGGCGAGGAATTTTGTTACACTTATGCTCGACGCCCACGCAGTATAAACTCATGCAGTGATGACGGATTTTACGTAATAATTTAATTTTTGTACATAATCATTAATTTTATGTTTTATTGGGATTATCAGTGTTTTTAATGTGGTTTCAATTGAGCCATGGATCATTCATTATATAGCATCAGTGAAACTGTGAAGTGAAAATTAAGTGTTTTCTATATTTTAGTTTGGTGGAGTATTCTTGCGCCGTTGAATAGGTAACGAACTGACGAAAAAAAAAAGGCATGAGGAGAGCATCGATGGACCTGGCAGCGCTGAGACATGTGAGAGAGATGCTCCAACAGGAATAAAACCAACACGCAGTGAAATTTTATTTTCATGAAAAGCAAAATCTGCCAGAGATAAAAATTGAAAAGTTCGAAGAAAGTTATTTTTATAAATTTTGTGATGTCAAGATATTAATATTTTGATGTGCTACTACGGATCTTACAATTGAAGATTTTGAATAACTTTTCGTATTAGAGCGATGGGAATGCAGTGCTGCGCTGATTTTCATAGTTTTCGAACTAACCACAATAGTTCGGTGACGAATATCGTGCGCGTTAACGGTGCTGTCCCGTAATCGCGTCATTAATGTGCCAATTCGGTTTTGAGTGAAATGTAATCAATAATTTGAAAATATTAATGTGTTGTTTTAAAGCCATATGTGATTTGTGTAGTGAAAGTGAATATTAATACAAAGTTTACCTACAAATTCTCATTATTTTCTTGAAAATAAGAATATAATAATAATATTGTATATTTGATAATTTTGTGCTTTCTTCTTATCGGCTGATAAATGTCAACCTAAATGGATATTTAATTTGATCAAACCAAACATCTATTTTGTATTTCGCTGCTCATCTGGTGTTGAACTAGCATATGGATCCCATTTTCTGTATTTTATTATAGGTTTTGATGATGTTGTCCACAGCATGACACGGCAGTGATGGTGGGCACACGGCAAATGTCTAGTTTATTATAACGCTCGGATCCGGAGACCGTGCGAGAGAATTTTTGTTGTCTTGCCAGTATTTCAATTCGTAAATTTTTTATCCATAAAACTGAATAATATCTTGAAGTGGTTTTCTCATTTGAAAGGTCCAAGGTTCGAACCCATACTTTTATGTCTGGCTTTCCCAATCTGGGATACACAGGGTTTCAACCCAATACTATTATAAAATTGGCTCACCCGAACAAAAACGTATACGGATCCAATAGGAATATTAGCTCCGACCTACCAATACTCTTATAAAGTACTAGAAATTTTATCTGACATGAGACCATTTTGGGGGGCCATCTTGAAAACGGTGACCCATATCAAATATTGTTTCCTACAAAAATTGTTACATTTTCGAAGCTCTTTCAAACGAGGTATCACTCGACCTATGTTCCCATTAGAACATTTCACGTTCATTACCTTCCCACAAAATGAGGGAACCTCCTGCTTGACTCATTTCTTAGGCACCTCTGTATTGTACATTGACTCCTAATATTTTTCTTGGTGTATAGTTCGCGAGATATTTCTTGTAACACTTATTTAAGTACATAAATAAACTATAGTTATTTTATATATAAACTAACTGCGTTTTAAGTTGAAGTACTCTGAAAATAATGAATTATTTTAGGCAATACCCGAATTGTTTCATTCTTGTCGACCCTAGAGTGGAGTGGGACAGAATAAAATGATATTCAGAAATAAAACAAAGTGGCGAGAAATGCAGTATATTATATTGCTATACTGAAAGTGATAAAACAACATTGTGTACTACGCTATCATCCTACTAAATATATCAGTTTGAGAATAAGAATAATAGTTCTGCCAATAAAGATAAGCAGGCATCTTACCACTTTCCTGTGTGACAAGAGTTTCGCTTTTTTATCATTAAATCCAAAAATAAGGCTAAAGCCGAAAATTAGAATTAAAAAGAAAAGAAAATACGCCAACAAAACAATGCACATGTTGTCGTAGTGAAGTTCGATTCTTCCGGGACAGTTTACAGCGAATATGAAAACAAATTGAATTACAAGACGACAAGAACAATCGCTATTCTAGAGGTTACTGTTTAATGGATGTTATATGCAGAGAAGTCAAGGCAAAACGAATACGAAGACTGTATACGTGCTGTTACCTTACCCATGACAGAAGAAGATAATTTCAGAACTATATTTGGAAGCTCAACCGAACTAGTATCTTGCTGTTTACTAGAAACAAATTTAGAATATCCGACTTTGTAACGTATAACTTTTACTTCGCATCCACTGCTCTAAACATTTTAGAAAATTTCTACATTATACACTACACACTTTTTGACAAAATTAAAGAAGTATAATATTACAGTTTTCAACATTGATATTAGTGTTTTCCCATCCTATTTCGTTCATTGGTAGACCAAATACTAAAGGATATATCAACACACTGTTCTCGGAAGAAAATACTGTCTTCGATTAAGGACTCTGTATAAATCTTCCTATTACTTATTGTAAATGAATTCTAATACCGACATCTCTTTCGCCTTTGCTTTGCAAAGCCTTCTTCTTTGGTTTAATCTTTTCTGCAGTTGCTGTTAGTATTCTTGTTCAACCACTACTCTTTCTCCCACGGTTGGTTTTATTAAGAGGGGTAGGCAGCCTTCGGATAAGGACGGATATTCTGAGTGGTTACTAACGCAGTGGAAGATATTGCTGCAGAATATAAAAGATGTAGTTTCTTGGATAGCTGTAGTAAGGGAGCCTTGAGGCAGAATCTCTGATGAACCATGGTCCATACCCTCAGATACGCCAGCAACATTCTGCCTGGTAAGTTTGTCTATATTTTTTGCTGGTGAAACGGTGCGTTTCTGTTCAACGAGGGATTTGGACAGTCATTTACTAAAGATATCAGGAATTAGTTTTCTGTAAAAGAAACACTGTTGAAAGGGTATATTTAAGTCTTTTTAAATCCAGATATGATATTCTATTGTGTCATAGCACAGGGGTATACCCGTCCTATAAACTCATCAATTAAATAAGGAGAAACAGCTTTTCCTGCATTATTAGCCAGTCAGTCATTGCACACCTGATTGTAATGGGTCTTTAGAGGTCCATAAGCGAAACTTCCAACAGTTGCAGTTTGTTACTGCAATGCGGGGGGAAAATGTTCATAACGCTATTTTGGTAAGAAGTTTTCGTGGTGATCGAGGAGCAATATGATTGGATTTTCTTCCGAATATTTTGAAATTTAGTTAATGTGTTCTAAACAAACACCAAATATCTCAGCAATCATCCATCCAGTGATCCTCTCTAATTTCAAGCTTTGAGGTAGTATTTTCTTCAGGAGGAAATTCTTGTACCCTACTCTCGAATATAGAAAACTCGAGAAATGCTATTTCTAACTGCATTGAGGGTACATAGCACTGTCACTTGTTCAGCACGTTCCGTTCAAGTTACCTGTCCCACTTGTTTCTGTCCTCGTTAAGCTATCACTCGTGGTATTCTGTGTATAGTACTAAATCCAGTTTGATCACAGTTAAAGGTACACTTCAGAGTGAACTTACATTTCTCATATGATAACTTCAAATTGTTCAAAAAGTCGTTCACGTTCTACTTATTGAAGCTGGTACTTCTTGATAAACTTTTGATTCCAGAGATCGCAGTGACAACTGAGTGGGATGCTCCATAAAACCATTAAGCCAGTCGTATCCCGCACTTTTGTGCACAGTTTAAGATTCCGGCATATTCTTCTTCAAGGCATTTGCATATGCGTAAGCCAAAGTTCGTACCTGCCTCGTTCTAAGCCCATAGTTCGTCTTACCTGCGCTAACGAGAGTTTCCCACAAAAAAGATTTCCTTGAAATATTAGAGCATCTCTATTTGAGTCCTCCTTGTACTTTTTAATATGTCTAGCAAAGGCTGATTTCGATATGATGTGTTCTCTTGCTACCTCTCATATACTCTTCTTTTTCTCTCTTACTATCTCTATGGCTTGCAGAGTATCACTGTTTGTTGTTTGTATGTAGTCTAGGTTTATCTTCTTCCACTTGCGTGGCATTTTTCTGAAACACAGATGTGAAAAAGTACTAAATAAATATAGCGTTAGCCAAGCGGAAACACAGGAATTACAATAAAGGTCTCATCCTGAAGCAATATCTCGCTACCCTGAAACATATGAATCCTCTACGAGAAAATTACCGAAAACATTACTTCCGGTTCAGTACAATGCCAAAGTTGGTATTGGAGGGTGGATGGCCCATCTACCATCAGAGGTAGCCAAAACGTGATTTTTTTTTGGTTCGGATTTACATAAAATGTAAGTAAAATTTTTATTACGTTTCAGTCGCTGTTTCATTTTTAACATCCCTAACATAAAAAATAATACAAGAAGACCACATCTGTATGAATTAGCATTAGTACTAATAAATAAAAACCTGAAAGCCCGTTCTGAAATATCAACTTTGAAAAAAAAATTGCTGCTGTTCTTGGGACAATATAGAAAGCAAAATACCGATGATGAACCAGTCTAACATATCCGAAGAGATATCTGCTACATCTCCTTGTCAAGACAAAACAGAACTCGCCTTCAATGTAATGATTGTGGAAAAAATGTGTTCAGAAGGCACTCAACAATTTCTACTACTTGCAATACATGCCAGCAATCTCAGAAAGAGGGCAGCGACATGGAGATTGATTAATTTTGAACTCGCCTGGCATCTACATATTGTGGAAAAACATGTGCAAAAAGCACTCAATGATTACTGCTCCCTGCAATAAATATCAACATTATCACAGCTAGCTCAGTGACATGGATGTTGATTAGGTTAGATTCTGTTCTCTTGTGTTTTGTTCAGTGTGTTCACTCATACTCTGTTGTAATTTAATTTAAAGCAAAAGTATACTTTTGGTCAACAATGATTTGTTTTAATTTACTAAACCTAAATGCTCCAAAACATACATTTTGCATCATGCACAATGCTGAAATATGTGATTAATCGATGGCGGCCGAATTGACGTCATCGCGAGTGGAAACGTGAATTGGCAGTACGTGAGCGGATGAAGGTTAAAGAACGTGATATTTAACTAACTTTATCGCAAGCTTTTCACAACTAAGATGTTTCGCATTTGTATATTTATCACGTGTGTAATTTGACTATACCATTTTATATACAAACTTTTTTTCAGTAAATCGTTTCACATATCTTGCTATATCTTATGGACTTCATGTAAACGGTTTTCACAATTATGCATAGTCATCTTTTACCGGTATTAAATAGCATGTTTCCCCAAAATTGAACTTCGACTATTCCAATCTTCATAGTCTTGACACGAGCAGTTCCTCCCCATGTGTATTAATATATCTGTTGCAAAATATAAATTTTATTAAGTCGTTTCTACACACTTAGAACGCTTTAGTTTTTAATATGTTTTCTCCTGCGTGTTTTAACATATGCATTGCAAAATGTGAGCTCCATATAAATCTTCTTTTCAACTGTGTGTATTCATGTGTAAGAGATTTTCATCTGTGTATTAAAATGTCCTGTCAAACTTAAAAATACTTTTCTAAACTCGTCGTATGTGTGGTTCTCCACTTAGTATATTATAATTTGTCTTGCCAAGCTTGAACGCGAATAAAATGAGGCAGTAGAATCAGATGCTGCTAGCTCGTTATTGCTAGATTTTACAGGATCGCGGTTTAAACCTTATAGAAATGTGTTGACATACAGTTATATTAATAAATGGACTAAAATTTTGTATGCTGTTTCGTTTCGACACGTGTGACGTTTTCTTACAATACCAGATACGCACAAGATAAGGAGAAGGCTTTTGAATAGAATTTAAGACCTGATTTAACAACTTTTCTTATAAAACGGGTGAAAAGTTGGTAAGTCAGTAAGTCAGCTAACAGCTTCTGAATACACAATGAAGAATAGGTAAGGAATACGAAACATAGCTATGAACTTTATTTTTAGCAACCCAGATGCATATTCACTTTACATCATCATCCCGCGCTTTAGAAACGACAGTGAGCGAAAGAGAGTAGAAAATACTGTGCAACGAAGTTCTGGTACACAAACTCATTCCGAACATACACCACGAATTCCGTTATTGTCAATAACACTTCAGATAGGAATGACATTAAGGTCGCTTTAAAATCGAAGACGTTAACAACTGGAGTGAAATCATGTTCACTATTATTAGTGAGTCTTCTTTTGACACATACAACCTTAATACGATTTTTGCGTGATGTTCATCTGATCAGTTTAACCCATGTGGAAGAAAGGACGACTTGATTTTTTGATCGCTTCTTTTCTTCAATTTGCCATAGTTTCCGCAAATCAGCATGAAAAAATGTCTTGGGAAATACAGGGTGCGGCACGTAAAACCGGCCCGTCGTAATATTCTGGTATATTGTGTTTTTGCCAACACTTAAATAATCTACCTTCCTACCAAGAGATGGCGTGTCGAGGTCGGGTCGACTTACGTGACCTGCAGCAGTGACGTGCAGCCGCAGCCAGTGAAACTTGTCGAAACCAGTTGAGAAAAAGGCATCACTGTTTTAAGCATGGTGAGTGTCAGTGTGTGATAATGCCGTATTCGATACCCGAGCGTGTTGCCATTCTTGAAGGGTTCACTCTCACTGGATCTTTTGTGAAAACAAAGAATTTGTTTCGGGAAAAATTTCCAGGACGTTCTGTGCCACCAAAAAGCATCATACAGGAATTGATTGAAAAATGGCGGCGTACAGGATCGGTTCAAAATGCTCCCAGGAACAGACGACCATCTGTCTGCACACCTGAATTAAAGATGCAGGTGGAGGAGATAATGACAAGAAGTCCTCGAAAGTCAACCAGGAGGTTGAGTCAACAGGTTCATACGAGTGAGAGAAGTTGCAGACGTGTTTTAAGGGGACTGAAGTTAAAACCATACCGGATAAGTGTTGTGCAAGAACTGAAGGAGCCTGACCTGCAGAAGAGGGTGCATTTCTGTTCATGGCTGTTGATCAATGTCACCAGACTTGTCCACGTGTGACTTTTACTTATGGTGACTGTTAAAAAGAAGAGTATACGAAACAAATCCACACACAATTGAAGAACTCAAGACCTGGATCCAGAATGTCGCCAATAACATTACAACACCAGAACTGACAAGCGTATATATGAATCTCCTCAATCTTGCTCACATGTGTGTTGAAGTGGGCGGAGTACACTTTCAGCACCTGCTGTGGAGGCTGCTGTGAAGGTGAGTAGTCATATTCAATACATTACATTTCATTTATGTGTTGTAGTTAATCATATTCAATACATTACATTTCATTTTATGTGTTCAATTTACGGGTCGGTTCTACGTGCCGCACCCTGTATAAATATATGCGGTAAAAACGGGCCTGCGCAACCACTTATGAACCAGCAAGATGCAGCCAAATCGCGGATGATCCAGAAGGCCCTACTGTTGTAATGGACATGGAACATGTTTGTTCCGCTGGATCTACTTGTAGCTGATGAGGAAGATGCACCCTGATTATCGATGTCGCTTAAACTTATTTTCGTTATCTCCATTACATTAATGAAGACTCAAGAAGGGGTATATTTGAAGTCATTATTTTCAGATAAACATTTACTTGAGGAATCATCATTGGAATCTTCCTCGGCGTCAGTCATTTTTCACTATGCTACAATCCCTGTGACGGCAAGGCAAAAGCGCAGCTCGTAGAGTAGATGCGGCACCAATTTGCCGTAATATCTGCCAAAATTACGAATTTAAAACATGTCTTTCAAAACACTTTCCGTTACAAAGTGGAGGTATACCTAATATATCCTTTAATATTATTGTAAACCTCTTTTGTAGGAAATTAATCGTGAACTTATCATTTTTTCAGAACTTAACATCTTGTGAGTGCGTCAAATCTTTCTATATCCTATGTATAATTACATGTCTTGCCAAACCTGATACCAAACTATATCCTATTCAACACCGTTTGCATGCTTGGTTATTGAAATGTTTAATATTGCCACTTGCCAAATGCGAAATGCCTGTAAATATTTTTCTACACTCTCAGTACGTGTGGTTATTGTCCTGTGTGAATTAACATGTGATTTACTATGTGTGAACCTTGAGTAAATGCAATCTTTGCTCTGTGGTCTTTTACTTTGTTACTGAAATGTCTTCTAAGTTTGAGAGTAGACTTTACACTTTTCCACATTTTTTCGCGTGTAAATTCAGTTCCAGCGTCCTTGCACGTGTGATGCTATTCTTCTTTGTAGATTAACATGTGTGTAGCCAAACGTAAACGTTGATTAAAAGCTAAACGACACTATCGGCACGTGTGATGCTTTTCCCCTGTGTGGATTAACGTGTGTCTAGTCAAATGTGAACGTCGATTAAATGACTTACCACACTCTTGGCAGGTGTGATGTTTTTCTCCCGAGTGGATTGATGTGTGTCTAGTCAAATCTGAGCGTCGATTAAATGATTTTCCGCACACTTGGCAAGTGTGATTTTTTTCTCCTGTGTGGATTAATATGTGCGAAACTAAATTTAAGCGTAGATTAAATGACTTGCCACACTCTTCGCATGTGTGATGCTTTTTTCCTGAGTGGATTGATATGTGTCTAGTCAAATCTGAACGTCTTTTAAATGATTTGCTGCACACTTGGCAAGTGTGATTTTTTCTCCTGTGTGGATTAACATATGTCTAGTCAAATCTGAACGTCGATGAAATGACCAACCACACTCATGGCATGTGTGATGCTTTTCTCCTGTGTGGATTAACGTGTGTCTAGTCAAATGTGATTGTCGATTAAATGATTTACCACACTCTCGGCATGTGTGATGCTTTTCTCCTGTTTGGATTAACATGTGTTTAGCCAAACTTAAACATACACGTATTTTCTTTCCACATACCCCGGAGATGTGGGATTTCTCACTTGTATGCAGTAACTTACCCCTTGACATATTTGAGCTTTGACTAAAGCGTTCATCAGTGTTTTGGTACGTATGACGCTTTCCACTTTCCTGTGTCAGCATATGTCTTGACAAACGCGATCGATGAAAACTTTTGCCAAACTGCATCGAAGTATGAGATTCCTGATCTGAATGAGAAATGGCTTTCTTCAATATAATAAACGTATTCTCTTCTCCGTGGGAAGCATATACGTTATCGGGCCTGTAACATATTCAACAAACAACGAAATGTGATTGGAGATAATGATTAAGTAGCATAAAAAAAATGTCATAATTGGCTATATTTCATGATAAAATTACCCTCAATTTTTTTTTATTACATGAAATATTGTAGAAATATCAACTGGAGTACCATTGAGAAGTCTCCATATCTTTCTACTTTCAAAATAAGAGCCTGTAGCTTTTTCAATATATCAAATTCAACAATCATTTGTATCGTGGTGGTCATAGGTCATTGACAATGTAATGGTGACTGCTTTGAAACAAATGTAGAGTATGAGAAGTAAATGTCATATCTGTAGCTTCGTGTGGAGAAAAACAAATTTTTGATCTAAGGGTTTAAGAACAACTCAACTTTTTAATAAAAACTCTACCAAAGATTATTCACTTATATTATCATAAAAGGAACACGCAAGTCATTTTGAAAAAAACAAAAAAGTAACATACAACTTTCCAAGCTGAGGCAGAGAAACTTAACGTAACCAGACTAAAGATGAATCGTTTAAGCGTAGTGATCCTGGTTCAGTGGTCTAGACACTTGACCGGTAAACTGGAGGTTCTTCCACCGAATACACGTCGAGCAACTTTTTTTTCTCTAATTTAGGAATTTTGTTTGCGATTGATCGGCAGACAGACTTTTATTACATTCAAATATTTGAATACTCGTATATTCAATACTTGAACTATCCAATTTTCAGGAATAATACTAGTAAAAATAATAATTATCTCGTGAAATATTTAAACAATAAAAAAATATTATCGCACAGGTCATACCATTACAACCAGAAACGTGATATTACAAAAAAATATTTCGTTTTTCTGTAGTGCTGCCCATGAAAAGACGAATTTCTTATCTCCATTCTAAAACAATCCGAACAAAATCGAGATGAGGCTTAACATTTTAATTCGAGATGGGACAAGGGACAAGGCTAACTCACAATATCTTCACGCTTTAAAGATGAGAATCGAGACGAAATGAACAGTATCGTAAACATTGCTCGTCTCATCTCGATTCTCGAAAGGGTAGGGTATATGCCACTCTTTAGGTAACAATTGCTCTGTAGATTGAATTTTATATATTATTTTCTTACTTTGTATTATGGTCCGTATGTATATATATATATATATATATATATATATATATATATATATATATATATATATATATATATATATATATATTAGCAAAGCTTATATAGTTACATCTGCAAACTCCACAAGTTAGTTTATTATAACCCTTAGTGTTAAATGATATTCAGTTGTTTTTTTTACAGTTATTTTCCTGAAATCGTGCAATACAATATTTTCTACAGGAAACTTTAGCGGAGAGCTTTCGATTAAATTTGAGTAGCTGCAGAAATGTCTCAGGAAGGTACGGAATCCCTTCTCCGAATCCCCTACGTTTAAGTAAGTTTTGCCAAATTTCAGGGCAACTTTAAAACTTTTAATACCATTATCATTATTATTATTATTATTATTATTATTATTATTATCATTATTACTGAAGTGTTGTAAATTTAATGCTTGAACCTGTTGCACCCAACTCCCGTTTAGTGAGTATTGTGCTGAACAAACACCGTGTGTATTGGTTTTCTCCGTGTTCCGCTTCCTTCCACTTTCTTTTTGGAATATTTCTTTCATTCTCATCATCGACTTCTATAGCTTATCCGGCATAACCATTACTTAAAATATTTTCTTACGGCTCTTGTGAATTCAGAATCCCTACTTTCTACACGAAATTTGTCTCGAAACTTTCCATTATAACATTTGGCTAGTTGTAGGGACGTATGGATAGGGTATGTCCTGATGGTCCTGACATTTCCCCCAATCCCGACTATTTTGGAACTTTTGGCTAAGACTACCGGCGATTTTACAGGCTTTAATAACCTGTGTCCTCGTATGGAATTTCCTATCTATATTATTATTATTATTATTATTATTATTATGACTGAATATTTGATACCTCAATATTACGTCCAACTGCAATGCAAATAAGCATACTCAAATTACGAAAATGAAAATAAATTTTTTTTATCCCTCTATAAGGAGGTATTGAGTTATAAGAGATACTTCAAGAGAGTTTATAAGAGAGGAAAAAGGTGTCAGCTACTTGACAATAAGAAATTCGAAACTTCGGATGCCTTAAAAGAAGCTAAGTAGGATTTGTCTTCATCACAATACTCTTTCTAAGTAACACCCTTTATTTGGGTAAAAGATGTTGGATTATGGATACGTTATACTGAAATATCATCAAAATATACAATTGAAATGGTTACTATTTATAAATTTTCTTGAACAAATATGTGGAACATGTTGAAAATGGAGAACGAAAACATTATTATTGTTTCTAATATGAGTAGAAGGACAGTTAGGTACAATTCAGGCAATTTTTTGACTCATAGGTCTGAAGGATGACCCATTTATATTCATGAATTGTTTTTGAAACAAGCGAAGTTTTCAGACAGTAGGAATCTACATTGTGACGTAATGTAATTAGTTTTTCCTGTGAAAAACGTCATTTCAACTCTAACTTGTAAGAACAAGAGAAATTGACAATTTTACATTATATTATACATCAGAAATATTAAATTCTAAATTATATATTTTTCTGAATATCCTCGGAGAGAATCGAACCGCGCACCCCTAACACACACAGCAAATGCTCAAGTCACTACCCTAAGAACGCTCTTTTAATTAAGAATTGCGAATTGCTGTTTTATATAAGAGTTTCTATGTAGCGAATTTCAAACGTGCTATTAACCATGAATCACTGATTTTGGTCAAGGTAACATAGTGTAGTTTAGAGAATTCAACATTAAATTTTAAAAAGACCCAAAGTATCTCCGTAACTTATCTCTATTATATTCGGTTATTCTTGATTTACAGGTGTTTCCAATAACCTTGAACGACAGGGACACGAACACAGATACATCGAGGACATTTAATATTTAAAATCTTTCCAATCGGGAATCGAGAGTGAGACTCCGCATAATAAACAATCTGATGTGTGGGGTGCCTGGTTCGTTCCCAAGGCAAGTAAGGTTGAGACTGACTCGTGCTTGTGGGTTATCTCGGGATACTCCGACTTTGTCATTCCAAGAATTCGTGCATCATAGTTCACTTGCTTTAATCATAGTCTTTTTTCACCTAACAGGCATAATCGTAGGACATTAAAGGATTTAATTTTCGAACTGTTAACTCAAACCAATCCGAATCAAAAAAGTTGTATTTTCTATTGGTCATTAACGTTTTCTCACGAAAATTATGTAGAAAACGTCACGGCGAATCGTAATTCTATTCAAAAATGAAACTGCAGACTAGTAATAATTAAACCTAAAATGTAACCAATACATATCCTTTGAAACTTTTCCAAAATCTGCACGGATATTCCGGAAAGTGCCACTGTTGGAGTTGTTCGTTGAATCGGTGGGTCAAAAGCATATGACCCACTGCGACCAACCACCACCACCATGACACACTACGACCCACCACTCACCATGAACCACTGCGATCATGACCCAGAAGTATAATTCTTCTGCACAGGAAACCACAGATATGAAAGATTTAATTCTCGTAAGCTGCATTTGTTTCAAAGCAGTCGCCATTACCTGGTCAAAGAATTAAGTCCGTCACGATATCAGAGTTAACCTGGTACACACCAAAATACTTATTTTGTGCTATATGGAATAAACATTTTATTATTATAAGTGAAAATAGAGACGGGTGTCACTATTTATATATCATTACTGTTTGTGTAAGAGAATTTAAAAATCGGAAGAGATTTTTTCAATTGCAGCTACTACAAACTGACACTATCTTTACAAAGAAACAAAGGAACGATATAATAACTTTTAAAATATTGCAGAAGATACGTGATTTCCTTATGTATACCAATTTGCGATTTTATATAGTCTGATACCTTGAGATAGTAAAATTTTGCGTATATTGATACGTAAGTACGTAGTTACATCTGATACATTCTTATTAAATAAATACTTTTGACAAGCATAATGTTTTCAATTTCTTGTAATTTCAATCTACTTATTTGAAATACACGATATAACGATTCCAGAATTCCACGATAAGGTAATATGGACAACCATTAAAACCTTCGTTACTCTTAGATTATTACTAGTGATTTTATGTTTGTGCTCTAAACATGAAATTTAAATTTATCATAACCCGGTGTAATGTCATTCGAAGAAATCGAAATATATACTGCGTTTGGAATGCTACTATTACACGGCTTTTGCAAACAATCCCCTCGAGTGTTATTAGCATCGTGAAACACTCTAGTTATTGTTGTTTTTTTTTACTCTAAAAGTAAATAGGGCGTGCGAAGATAAATGCTACACTCTGAATACCGAAATATTAAAGAAATATGTTATGCACCACATTATAAAATACAAGGAGCTGAACAATTTAAAATAAATAATTGAATATGTTGAGCGTCTACATTTAAGTGGCATTTTCTTACGTTATGTTCACTCAAATGGGGATTAAATTCGTACGTCAACTCTTATAATCTAAGTGGTCTCTCCTGTTAGAGAAAGGACAGTTGGCACAATAGCTTTTTCAGTTTTAAAAAAGTGTCGCGTGCAGCAGTGTTTTCGGAATTACAACGTTCAAGAGTGAGAAGACGAACAATCTGCATATTATATCTCAGTACAAAAAATTTGACATCAACCTAATCAGGTGTTAACTGCAGAAATGGCTGAATCCATTGAAATTAAATTTTACATGTCTGCCATTAACCAGACATGTATGATGTATCTCATTTTGAAAACGTTTTATTTTATTTTACGTTGCTGTCTCTAGAATGAACATCCTACGAGTAAGAGAAAAGCTATAAATGTTACACTAAAAGCAGAGTACCTGATGAGTGGATTATGCTTTGGACGTGAAAATTTTCATGAAAAATCTTTACTCTATACCAGTGAGCAAATTATCTACGACTTACGGAATAAAAACGGACAATTTTGCGCAGATTTGATAATACATAAATTTACCATATGATATAAAATGAATATATAATGTACAGAACTTCGTCACGCATTGCCTGATGCACACAAGTGATCACAATGTTGCTAGCATAAAAAATGTAGAAAACCGTTTTTAAGGGGATGTTGTGACATTAAGCTAAAAACTTCAAATCAACTTATAGACTTCTTTAGATGTTTTAACAATAGCAACGTCAAAAACAGCAAAAGGCTTGTAGTATACGACATACAAAAATTTACTGCGAAACCAAGTATTTTCATTATTTCTCTTTCAAACAACGCCTTTATCATTTCCGAACGATCTTCTTTACTTATACGGAGAAATATATCTACCTACTTCTTTGGGAAAAATATCGAAGAATCACTACTTCTTCCTCGATAATTCACATTAATATTTCTTGTTTCATTCAACCGTTACTACAACACAATACTCAGGGAAGAACACTTACGGACATTCTTCACTAAGTATATCTACGTACCTTTAACGGCATCATACATAATATACCTTCTTTAAAAACAGTTGGAGGAATGGAATTACGTAATACTATATGACTAATGTTGTAACGAACACTGGACATATATAAATACAACGTAAGAACAACAAAATAGTAATAATTAACATTTGAAATAAATTTTCAAGAAAATCTTTTCCCGACTTTGCCATCGCATTTCGAAGAAAGTATACATTTTATTTATACTATTTCAGTCAAAATATGTTTTCTTCGCATAAATGCGTCTTGAAACTAGCCCACATCTCATTAAAGTACGAGTTAAGATCAAGTACCTGTACAAATCCTGAAGCAGGGACAATAAGCACATGCTTGGTTCTGGTTGTATTTACTGTACTATGTGTGAGATTACAAAGTTGAAGTTAAGCATTGGCTTTGTGTACACTTTTTTGCAGAGGTAGCACCCTCATGATCAGGTGTTTGTTTCGCTATTTACAATAAAGTACAACATACTGAACATACGTTCGCGAAATTGTGAATGAAGGCTGAAAGAGAAACTTAATTGCAAAAAACGTGATCTTCATTTGATGTTTTCATAGTAATTTTCAATGTGTAATTTTAGCAGTAATAGCTTAAAAAATAAAATATATATTTCACTTTAAATTTTAGTATACATTCAAGAATATACGAAACTCGTTCACCCAGTGATTAACCAAACCCGAAGTCCCATACCTTAAAAATTTAACTTCTCAACTGGATATCATCTTACACTAAACCATGCCAACATGGATTATTATAGCCCACTCTTAGAGTATCGTATCCTATAATATTATCTTTTCGTTTTTGACACACCAAAATGTCACAAAAGATTTACAATTCACAAGCATAGTGACGCAAGCGACGTGACCCGCCTATCGTAGACATATCAATTTCATTATTTGTGTAAAAATGTGATGTCTCCTTATTGTAAATGTAAACTAAATATATAGCACGTAAAATTTCTTTTCGTTCATCTCACGCTAAGTAAGTTATTCATAATTTAACGTCTTTTTTCCTTATTGTTAATAACCCTCTGTAACCCTTTCAGCCCTGACCTACACAATTGTGCAGGTAGGTACAATCACCAACATATAGAATACCGGCCAAACATTATGTTCGCACTAAGGTAACTATAATGAACAAGTTCAAAAAGTTACAAAATTCGTAAAATATCTGCGTTTATGAACAACTGATACGGTGTTAGTGGAAACTGGAATAACCAACGTAAATGTCGGAACGGTAAAATCTTGTAGTGGTTAAAACATACATCATTGGCTCGAAAACGAACAAATAACAGCATTGCCTAGTACTAAAATAATATTTCAAATCAGGATAAAGGTTAAAATTCGTGCCACTGAAAAGAAAATGTGAAGGTGGCACATTTTTATTAACTATTCACATATCTTCTACAAATATCTGTTACATAGCTACAACTTTTTTATGCATGGCTAAAAGTATCAACCTGGTGGGGTTTATTAAACACTTTATACAATACCCAAATAACAAGTGAATATCGTTTCGCAGTCGACTTCCAAAATATATTCGAATTCAATATTCAAACATGAGGTAGTACATCTGTAACAATTTGTCCCCATATATTAAGAAGATCGAAGAAGGAATCTGTTCCTTGAACGCTGGATCTATCTAAAATATCTATTACTAGTTATTAATTACTCTTTCACTTCTATAAAGATAAATTTTGAAAAAACTTGTTGATTTGAAGCACTTCTAATTTGAATAGAAAGTTAAGGAAGAAGACAGAACGTATCGTTGGGACGCTGACTCGATCGCAGAAGAGCTGCTCGACAGCTTATACAGTTTTTCTATATGAAAATCAGATAACAGGATTACTAATCACTTACAAAGCAACAGCTGCTACATACCTGTTACCATTTTCGTTTTATAGCGATAAATGCTGAAACCGGAGACGGATAATTTTAACCACGTCCAGTTTGAATTGAATTTACACGGAAAAAATGAACATACTATTTGAATGCAGAATCGATTACAAGAAACTGCAACGTGATAGATTTTTAGCACTCTTCTTCTAAGAAAATAAGCAATGAAATTGGATATAATAGTGAATTTGAACTACTTTCCTATTTGACATGTATACACTTAAAAAAAAAAGCCGTGATATTACGCTAGATTCGACACAAGTTTTGGAATGTTTGTTCTAAAACAGTGTTAAAATGTGTTCGTGTCTACATAAAACGATTAGTTTTAACACTGAAACTTTCTATATTTTATCATAATAATGATCCGTAGGTCATTTTTGAAGAGAAAAACTGATTTGACAATGCGTGTACGTGCAGAAAACTGATGCCACCTGCCATAAAAAATATTCCTTTATATCTTGAAAAAATATCGATTCCTTGTTATTATTTGGTATACAGCTAGTTTATGTGAGCCACGCCATTCCCAAATTGTAGATTACTAACTTACGTTCGATATATCTCCCATATATAAATACTTTTTGTGAAGCATTTCTGTTAGCCAACAATTTTCCGAACCCATGTAACTGTATTATTAATCTGAGCCAATTAGTATATGAAAAAAAATGAACATTACCTTTCTGGCCGAACTGAATTAAAATTTTTTGTGGTTAGTTGTTGGGAGTCATTAGAGTGCGACGCGCAAGTCTCCTGAACCACTATTTTTCTTAGCGTTTCTATATTACTTTCAAATGCAGGATCATCTTCTACTGTTAATTCTGACTTCACACTATCAATGTTTAGTTCCACATCCAAACAACACATAGTTGTATCCTTGTCCATTGTTTGCTCTCCTTCCGTTGTAGATAATATTAACTCTTTGTTGTCAGTCATCAGTGCGTTTGTCCTAGTGATGGGTAAATTCCCGGGAAGATATTTTTCGGGAATATTCCCTGGGAATATTCCCGG
The DNA here is from genome assembly GCF_964235325.1 of Thermobia domestica. Classification (NCBI taxonomy): domain Eukaryota; kingdom Metazoa; phylum Arthropoda; class Insecta; order Zygentoma; family Lepismatidae; genus Thermobia; species Thermobia domestica. The sequence goes on along the minus strand of NC_137460.1, from coordinate 266,245,560 downwards.
GAAGATTCCCAAAATGGGAATTTATCTGGGAATTTATGTACAATTACAAAGAAAATTGCATTCTATTACTATATTATGATTTCAAAGATAAATTCGTTTTTATTTCACAGTATGTTATTCCTGTTGTCCCCAGAGAAATCTTTAAAATGTATATTCTGAACGATGTTATTTTATTTTATTAATATTCTATTATATTTAGAGAGTACGCATAAATGTATATTTATTTACAATATGTTCTATCAATTAAATATGTGTGAAAAATTATATAGTAAGTCCTAATACTTTTGAACCGCTAAACAGTTTAAATTTATATATAAGTGGATTTGCTAAACTTGACTCTACTACTCATATTATAAACACATTAAATTTATAAATTTTATAAACCAATTAGATTGGGTAAATGTCAGAAGATACATGTCTCACCAATTTATCAACATTTGCGCATACATATTTATGTTCACAAAATTTGCAAGATACTTACTTACCTTTATATTTTAGTACGTAACACTGCCATACACGACCTTTCATTCTACAAATTTCTCGAAATTCACATGTAATACGTTAATTCACATATAAGAGAAGTCCGAGTACCTCTTCAGAAATTAGTCAGAGATAATGATTGGTAAATTCCCGGGAAGATATTTTTCGGGAATATTCCAAAAAATGTGAATTTTCCGGGAATTTATGTACAATCACAAATAAAATTGTATCCTGTTATTATATTATGATTTCAAAGATAAATTCGTTTTTATCTCACAGTATGTTATTACTGTTGTCCCCAGAGGAGTCTTTAAAATGTATATTCTGAACTATGTTATGTTATTTTATTAATATTCTATTATATTTAGAGAGTACGCATAAATGGATATTTATTTACAATATGTTCTACGAAAGAAAATATGTTTCAAAAATGGTAATGCGACAATGGATTTGTTTAGATTTCTTAGGTCCGTGGCCTACAAGTTATAATGGCTATAAATACGTCCTAACTGTAACAGAAGGATTCACAGGTTATTTGGTAACTTATCCTGTTAGAAATGCAAACACGAACGCAGTCCTACGTAGTCTGGAAGATTACTTTAAACATTTAGATATCCCTGAAGCAGTAGTATGTGATAATGGCATGGTATTTAAAAGCAAGAAATTCGTAGATAGAATGGACCAATGGAACATCAAAGTTCACTATACCACTAGATACCATCCCCAAAGTAACTACGGTGAAAGGAACCACGGAGACCTGGTTAAGTTGATACGAAACTTGTGTAGCAGCCATCATGACAAGTGGTATTATCATCTCCAACAGTGCGTCAGGCTGATGAACCATGCGATTTCTAGTTCATTGGGGACGTCGCCAGCTGCCCTGATGCTGGCGCACTCCATTCACTCCACCGTACTCCATTCAGTGCGAACAGTTTCGCGTATGAAAAGAAGACGAGCAGATTTAAACAGATTATGTTACATTACACATTTCAGTGCGAGCAGTTTACACTAGGTTTATGTTTCATATAGAAAGATAGAAGATCTGTGTTGTCATCTTTTTACTTCGTGTGCGACTTTGACCGTGAAGAAAACCTTGCTGACTCAGTGCTAAGCATTGGCGTATACACTTAATCTTATTGTTTAGTTGGCTGTATTTAGAGATTTTCCAGTGTTGCCAACACTATTAGAATGAATCGATTCATTTAGTCGGAGAAGTTTCGTGACGAAAACTGATTTTTGTTTTGTACACAAAATTTTTTTCTGAAACAGAATTTTGTTTGTACATAAAAATTTTTTTCTGAAACAGTTTTTGTTTTGTACACAAAAAATTTCTGAAACAGAATTTTGTTTTCGTACACAAAAAAATCTGAAAACATTTTTTTCGTACACCAAAAATTTTCTGAATCAGTTTTTGTTTCGTACACACAAAAAAATTCTGAAACAGAATTTTATTTTTTACACAATTTTTTTTATTTCGTACACGAAGAAAGTTCTGAAACAAAAAATTTAGTTTGATTTTTTTTCATAAAACATTTTTTAGAAATTTTATTTTATCGGTAAACTGATTCAGAAAAAAGAAATTGAAATCGCAGTACATGAAAAAGAATTTGATTTTAGCATGTGAAATAAAACACAGAATCATGTTTTTGTACATTTATTTTTAGCATGTGAAATAGAATACAGAATTTCTTTTTCTTCAAAGGAAGACGTATCCGTGACGGGTACAAATTCTGTAAAGAGAAAATAAAACATGAATATGCATGATAATATTTAATTTCACGTGAAAGAAGAAAAACAGATTATTAACATCGAACTAACTGATCAAGGGAGAGTGAGGTGAGAAAAGAAACGCAAATGTGACGTACGTGAATCCCTTTTTTTTCTCCACTGGTTTCTGCAATGTGATGTCATCTGAGTTATCTCCGCTCGTGCATCGTTGAAGCATGTCCCGTGCACCGTCTTGATTCTTTGCCGTCTTTGGGAGGTGATGTTGGTGGGATTAGGGAAAAATACGGCTGTTATTCTGTTCTGGCTTTTTTATACCCATAGGGCAATGTCTCGTATGTGTCTGGTATTAATCGGCGTTTTTTATAGTTGAAACTACTTCTTTTCTTCAGGTTTTGTGACAAGATGATGATCGTGGGTTCTGTAAATTTTGTGCGGCGTGCTAATGGAGATTTTTTCACTCGATTGATTTATGATCATTTGCTCCAGACTAATAAAATTTAACTTTTGACTTGCAGTATAATTGAGTGTAAATCCACGAATTTTGCATACATAACTGATTGATTTCGTGTCGGGGTCGTAGATTTCCAAGGCGTATTGTTTTGGGCCACCAGACACGAATTTTTTAATGTATGCTTTTGGTCCAATTGATTCCAGTTCATTTGACATTGAACCAAGAAATACTTTTGGTGTTATTGTGGGCTGTGCTGGTCGCTGCGTGAATATCACGGAATCTGTATCGAAATATAGTACTCTTTCTTGCAGCAATTCTAAATATTTGTAGAGTTCCAGATGAGCTTGACACGTTGTAAATGCTCCAAGGACAACATTAGCATTGTGATTTTGTACTGGAACATCATCTTCATACTGCCAATAAAGGTGTAACAACGAATCATTAACAGGTAAAATTTGGTTGACTAATATGTCTGGAGCAGTTAATTTCTGATACAGTTCTTTGGGGTCGTTAATGATGGTCGTTTGGCTGAAATTGTCTGTTATAGCGAGTCGTGCCCAGAAGGCATTCAAACAGTTTTGCAAGACTACGACGTGCTGAATTTGTAATTATATTTGTGGCATCCAAAGTTATGCCTTCACGTTGTTGTACCATTTGAATATACTGCTGCTTTTCTTCTTCGGTGATGCAATTGGCAGGCCAACCAGAAGCTTCCAGCTTCGATTTCAAAAATGTGTTAATGTATTCGCTGAATAATCCGCCAGTCTTGGTTTCTGGATCATATACGGTGATGTCGTAATCCCAAATTTCGTAAATTTCAATGACTTGATACCCAAGTTCAATGGCTTTTTGAATTTCATAGGACACCCACGTTCCTGTTAGACTTCGTTCACTGTCCGAATGTGTACATTCAGAATCTTGATTTAATGCTGTGGCACAGGCAGCACAAAGTGGAAACAACAACTTCTTATTTGAGCGAAATGGCAGCACTGGATGAAACACATTTCTGCTAGGCAAAATCTTCAACTTGACTAATCCGTTGACATCTTGAATGTCGGGCATTTCTGGATCTCCCTGTAGATATATTCGTGGATGCCCTATTGGATACCGTCGACATTGATTCACATAAGGATACAGGGAAACGATATCCAAGAATTTTATTTCTTCGCCTTCATTTTCATTAGCGACGTGATACAATTTAATGGCATTTACACGGCTACCATAGAAACTGTCTCTTGGATTTAATGGTGTCTTATTAGTATAAGGATGTGTGCTTAAAGAAGAGGCCAATGCTGGATTGGATTTTAACACTTGACGAAATTCACATTCCCACATTTCATGTACTTTATATCCCATGGATCGTAATAACTTGATTTTAAGCTGTGTTCTCTCGTAGCGATAGTTCATCGTTTCTTCGGAGTTCTCATAAATGGGCTGATCACGGCCTGTAGGAACACATAGAGGACAGCCATGATAAAAACAGCCGGCATGCTCATACACGTGTTCCTCTTTAGTGTCGGGATCTTGGTAGTAGCCGTCCAGATGAAAACCAGCAACATAAACTTCTTTCCCTTTGGCCGCATGTAGAATTGGATGGCCCTCTTTTTCTTCCATGTAGGCAAGCCACTGCAAAGCAATCTGTGACTGATTGTTTCTGTGACGGTATCCTCGTGCAGGAAGAATGAGATAGATAATTTTAACAAAGAAGTTATCGACGTCTTTTCCAGCAAGAAAAATCGTTGCATGGCGTTTCAGTATCGTGCATCTTAACTAGTCAGCCAAACGTGTTCAGTTGAAAGTTCGTAGAGAGTAAACAGTGCAAGTGAAGTGTTTCTTTTTAAACAGTGTACTCGTGTTTTATTAAATATCAGTGTGTATGTGTTTTTTTTATCAACAAGATAAATAATAAACTTAGTTAAATAAGAGCATCTCAAGATTTATTTCTCAAATTTGATTTCTAAATTCACTACAATATATAACTGACTGGCATCAAGAAGAATAGAACTTCAGTGAAAGGAGCAAGAGAACCAGTACCTACCTGATTGCTCATAATGTAAGTACAATCGATTATAATTAAATTGAAATTCTGTATATGTTCTTCTTCTTCTTCTTCTTCTTATTATTATTAATATAATTCTATCACTACCTAATAAATTGTCACCATGCCGCCACTGATAATAATAATAATAATAACAATAATAAACATTACGCGGAATTCTGATTTTCCTCGCGGAAGACTCGAGTTATATTTCCTGTGGCAACTCGTGTGGTTCGGGGGGGGGGGGAAGTGTGGTGGCTCATTGGAAGAGCGTTAAGATCCGGTGTTTGGGATCCCTGGTTCGATCCCAGCTCGCGCCGTGTGAGCCTTGTGGTGGACAAACACCGTGCTGGTGAGTTTTCTCGGGGTTCTCCCATTCCCCCCCATTTTCTTCATTCCACCATCTCACTCATCTTCATTATCACCGCCTCCTTTAGCGTAACCGACATAAACGGCGACGTAAAACTTGAAGATTTGATTTCATTTCAAAACTAATTGCAAGAAGTTTCGGCTTGCTTGTACTTTTCCTCATGGTTGAGAGTTGTTAATGCACCTACTTTTTGTGTAAGTGGTCCCGGGTTTGATTTCGGTGAGGATATTTGCCTTGGATAGAATTCCTATCCTGTCCATTAAATCCTATTTCATATTATCTTTGTGTTGAAATAATCATTAAAACCTAATCAAACAACCAATTGCGAATTTTATATTAGTATAAGGTTATATGGGCATTACATCAGACTATATTAAATAAGATATTGCTGGTGTGTTACAGCAAATAATTTTTTTTATCTGTCTTGCAATAAAAATCTATAGACCTGGTAACGGCGAACACCTGTGAAATAGTAAAAACAAAAGAAAAGAAAGAAAAAATAGTGATAAGACTAGCTGCAGATTTCCCCCTCTTCTCAAGTTGGGAGAGCAGTTGCGGTGGTCAGAATGTTGCGGAAAAGTGACAGGAGAGCGCGTAAAAAGATTGCTTGTTTCCAGACATGCACAGTACGGGCATTATTTGCTTCCTTGTTGTGCAGTGACGGTCTATTCTTTACTACTGTTTTTGTCGCGTCCATATCAATCCGACTCCATTCATATCAATGCACTCGTCTGTTGTTTGGTTCCGCCATCTGAATTCAACAACCGAATCCACTGATTCAATACGTAAACTTGCTGAGTGAATCCATCCTGTGAGTGAACCCGCCCAAATAAATCCGATTCCTTTCAGAGATTCGTTCCTTTCATTCCTCTGAAGGATTCGTTCTTTCGGAACGAATCATTCCGGAACTAGCCATTACTACCTTTTATCCTATACTTATTTATTCTATACTTAAAATCCTTTGTTTCGTAATACGCTTTTGTTAATTTATTATACGCTTAATACACTCAATAACTGCTAATGAGCTTTGTTACTAGGTGACTTGAACTGATGAAGAAGAAGAAAAAGAAGAAGAAGAAGAAATGATTGTTTAAAAATATCAATTATTCTGTCTGATCATATGTTTGATTGGAAATATTTCTGTTGCTTCTGTGAAAGTTCTTGTAATCATTTCATAACTCTGACAGCATAACATATAATAGAGTATAAGAACAGTGCCCATTTCTTACTAAATTTTAAGTCAAAATGGCTGGTGAGGCGTCTGTTAAGTTGGAATTATTGATGTGCAAAGAAGAAATTGATTACGACTTGCCTCAGGATGATCCACTCGAAGAGAAATTTTGTACAGACGAACTGATATCTGGCAATAAAGAATTAATATTATCTACAACGGAAGGAGAGCAAACAATGGACAATGATAGTGCTATGAGTTCTCTGGATGTGGAACTAAAAGTTGATAGGGTGAAATCAGAATTAGCAGTAGAAGAAGGTCCTGCATTTGAAAGTGGTATAGAAATACTAAGAAAAATAGAGGTTCAAGAGACTTGCGCGTCGTACTGTAATGACTACCAACAATTAACAACAACATGTTTAAATTCAGTTCGGCCAGAAAGGTAATGTTCAATTTTTCATATTGTAATTGGCTCAGGTTGATAATAGGGTTACATCGGTTCGGAAAGTTTATAGGTTAAAAATAATATTTCACGAGAATTATGGGAGATACCTCGAACGTAAGTTAAGAATATACAATTTGGAAACGACTTAACACACATAGACTAGCTGTAGTCTATACCAATTAATAGTAATAATCATATGAGAGATCGATACAACTAGTGATGGGTAAATTCCCGGGAAGATATTTTTCGGGAATATTCCCGGGAAGATTCCCAAAATGGGAATTTATCCGGGAATTTATGTTCAATCTGAAAGAAAATTGCATTCTATTACTATATTATGATTTCAAAGTTGAATTAATTTTTATATCACAGCATATTATAACTGTTGTCCACAGAGGATTCTTTAAAATGTATATTCTAAACGTTACCATGCTACTTTATTAACACTTTATTATATTTAGAAAGTGCGCCTAAATGTATATTTATTTACAATATGTTCTATCAATTAAATATGTGTGAAAAAATTATATAGTAACAGTTTAAATTTATATGTAAGTTGATTTGCTCAACTTTACTCTATTACTGATATTATAAACACATTAAATTTATAAATGTTATAAACCAATTAGATTGGGTAAATGCTAGAAGATACATGTCTCACCAATTTATCAACATTTGCGCCTACATATTTATGTTTACAAAATTTGCAAGATACTTACTTATCTTTATATTTTAGCACGTAACATTGCCATACACGAGCTTTCATTCTACCTATTTCTCGAAATTCCATACGTTAATTCACATGTAAAAGAAGTCCGAGTGCCTCTTCAGAAATTCGAGTCAGAGAGAGGAGACAGACCGACGTCTATTACTAATGGTGGTTCACGGCTTATTAATAGTACTTCATCTCTATTTCTACATAATTCTACATTACTTTACAAAATGGTTCCTTTTCATCATTTGTAAATTTGTAATTTGCTAATTTTGGCTGTTCTTTAGCATTGGGGGCCAGCTTTTGCACCTACTTTTTTGCGATATTCTATTCCGATGCGATTGTTTTATGGTTTCATACGTTAAATTACGGTACCAACATTAAATTTAGGCAGCATTGCCGAGCGAGCGTCAGTGAGTGAAGGCGGGTTAGAGCCCCGCAGGACACGTTGTTCTCTATCTTCGTTACCAACAATTCACATTCTTTTCTCACATAAATCATTTCGACTTACCTTTACGGTTTGTACAAATCCCTTACCACCCTAAAAACAAAAGTGTTCGATACTTTCTTGACTACCTGAACACCACTATCGACCCATTTAATCCGTAAATCATCCTACTTTTTGGTAGTTTTGGTCCCCAATACTAAACAATTACTCTACTTTTTGTGCAAATGGAAATGGAACTTAAAAAATCATATTATTAGTTATATAAAGTACTGTCAAAAAATCTTAAGTATTTTAACCTCCAAATTCTTCAAATTCTAGAAGTTAGTCATAATATATTAAAATAAAGTAATTAGTCATATAGTTCTTATAATTTGGAAGATAAAGTAAAGAAATGGAAATAAATTCCTTCCCGGGAATTTATAGGCCAGGGAAAAAACCCGGGAATATTCCCATTTTTAAATTCCTTCCCACCGGGAATATTCCCACTGCCCATCACTAGATACAACCCATGAAAATCTTATGTAGTTCGTATGTTAATGAAAAAATGATTACTTTATTATTGATTAAGGGCTTCTCTTGAATTCTTGTATATATTTACAATATGGGTGCTGGACGATAATGATGAGCAGTGGGAATATTTCCGTTGGGAAGGTATTTAAAAAAATTGCATATTCGCGGTTTTTTCCGTGGTCTATAAATTCCCGGGAAGGAGTCTATATCCATTAGCTTATTTTATCTTCCAAATTATAAGAACCATATGACTGATTACTTTATTTCAATATGTTATGATTTACTTGTAGGTTTTAAAGAAGTTGAAGGTTAAAAAAAAATCATTCTTTGACTGTCCTTTATATAACTAATAATATGATTTTTTAAATTCCATTTGCCCTAAAAAGTAAAGTAATTGTTTAGTATTTGGGGGTTAAAACTAGCAAAAAGTAGGATAATTTACGGAAGAAACGAGTTGATAGTGGTGTTCAAGTACCGGTAGTCAAGAACATACGGAACATTTTTTTTAGGGCAGTAGGGATTTGTATAAACCGTAAAGGTAAGTGGAAGTGATTTATGTGAGAAAAGAAAGTGAATTGTTGTTAACGAAGATAGAAAATAACGTGCCCTGCGGGGCTCTATCCAGCCTTCATTCGCTAACGCTTGCTCTACAATGCAGTTTGAATTTAATGTTGGTAACGTAATTGAACGTATGAAACCGTAAGACAACCCCATCTGAATAGAATATCGCAAAAAGGTAGATGCCAGAACTTGCCCCCCCCCGAATTCTAAATAATAGCCAAAATTAGCAAATTACTAATTTACAAATGATGAAAAGGAACCATTGTGTAAAGTAATGTAGAATTATGCGGAAATTAAGATGAAATACTATTAACAAACTCAGAACCGCTGTTAGTAATAGACGTCGGTCTGTCTCCTCTCTCTGACTTGAATTTCTGATGAGGTACTCGGACTTCTCTTACATGTGAATTAACGCATGAAATGTCGAGAAATGGGAAGGAAGAAAGGTCGTTTGTGACAATGTTATTTGCAAAATTATAAAGATAAGAATGTATCTTGCAAATATTGTGAACATACGTATTTATGCGCAAATGTTGACAAAATTGTTTGTAACATTTAGTATGTTTATAATATCTTTAGTAGAGTCAAATTTAGAAAAGCCACTTACATGTAAATTTAAATTGTTTGGAGGTTTAAAGTTTGTGGATATCAGTGTTATGTGGCTTTTGTGAAATTTTAGGGATCAATTCTACAATGCTAACTCAATACAAAAATTCCAGGTGTAGTGCATGAGATAGGTTCCCGGTGGGTATAAGTTGACTTCATGGGCTATGTTGGCATTTTTTGTGGGTACTGAGCTGAGAGGATGCACTCAATACCTATACAAGAAAATTGTTCTTTCTTCTTTATTTTAGCGCCTTTTCCGCGCCTGATAATTCTGCTCATTTACATATTTGGACAAGACATTTGATTTTCAGTTTTACAATCTAGTGGATCCAAAAATCTACAGACCATTTTTCAGTTGATACAGACTCCCTCTTGTTCTTATCTTGCTGCTGAATTTTCGGAGTAACTACTTCAATTTGGTATGGAACTGAATAATCCGTTCTGTAGTTTTTTTTTCTTATAATTATTATTTTAGGAACGAGGATTTGTAAGTAGTTCATTATTCACAATTGAAAATTCGGTGCTTTCCTGTGCATTACTGTGGCCAAGAATTCACTCCCTGGTCCACCAGCTCCTCTTTACTCTCTCTCTCTCTCTCTCTTTTTGAGGGGAGGGGAGGGTGGATTTGGTGTCAGCAACAGAACAGATATCGCTGGTATGGCTATTTCATCCTCTTCAGATGAACTCATATCGTGAAATAGAAAAACAATAATGTTTACGATTTGCGTAACACGCTTTTCGTTTGTTTTAATACAGCGACCACGAGAGGCTCTGCTGGTAAAACCTACTTAGTTTTAAGGATCGTCTGAGACCCCTACATACCTCAAGATAAAATAAATTGTATGGAGGTTTGAGTTAAGCAACACTGTTAAGTTGTAGCCTTGGTTGAGGCCTTAGTTCAGATCCGTGTGAGACGGGCTCAACTTAAGGCGGAGTAAACTTGGTGCTGAGAACGGCTGAGAACGATCTATTTTAAAGGAATTTTTGGCTTCATATTAAAGTGTTTGTTCCAAATGACAATTTCAGCCCGAGTAGACATGATCAAATCTCGGGGGGCTCTGCAATGTAGCAAAAATAATGACGTCTATATCGTGATCCTGTTGGTGACGTCACAAGTCATGTTCTAAATATAGCACAAAGTAAACGCCAGATGCTGTAGGCTTTTATAGCTGAGTGAGCTAGCGCAACATGGTAGTAAGAAAAATTGGTTTTGGCGTGGGTTGAAACCCTGCATAAGGAGAGTTATTTTTATTATTTTTATATAATTTGTAAGACTTGTTTCGTTAGAAAAGATAAAAAATAATATTCAAAAAGTAATTTAACGATTATTTTTTTAAATTTTCATTAAAATTCTTTCATTAAAATAAGTTTGCCCTTGTACTATACAGATCCATAACAAAAGTAATAGTAGTAGTAGTAGTAGTAGTAATAGTAGTAGGAACGGGTTAGAATGCAATTCGGCATTCATTTTTTCCGTGCGATGTTGCCACACGTAACTCGCTTACAATGCTTTCTGGCTAGGGCTGAGTGTATTTCAAAAATATGCTTGCAGTTCGGGATGAAGTTCCAAGGTTCAGCATTGAGTGGGCTCTTAATATCCCTTCTAACAATATTGGCAGTGGACAAAAGTTAGCACGTGTTGAAGCTTTTTGCTATTAATTTAGTTATTTTACTTTATTATTTAACGAATATATTGAAAATATATTTGTCAGCAGGCACGTATGCAGGAATTTATTTCGTGAGCGATCCAAAGCTATTTGGAGGGTCCGACTTCAATATTAGGATAAATTGTAATGAAACTTTAAAAAATAACTCCGAAAATTAGGTTAAATTTACAGAAAAGTTGGGATTTCAGAGGGGGTCCGGAGAACCTGAACCCTCCCCTCCTTTGTCAGTAACGTTTCCTCGTTTTGAAACCCTCAGAAACTTTGAATATATAAAGGAAAACGAGTTATTTTCGATAAAGTATCACTTCAAGGAGACGCGACATTTTTATTGCACATGGTGGTACTCCATGTTAACAAGGGCAAGAATTGCTTCCCTTTGTTTCTCTGCTATTGTGCTTAATCGAAAGGTTAGCTTTGTAAAATATTTCTCCTAAGAACAAACGTGATTGGTAGAGAACCGTGATACTGAACAGAATTCAACAGAAATGAACTTTCGTTTATAGCTACCCTTTGGTGATTTGCTCTCAAGGTCAATCGAGTGATAACTCAGTTCTGTCCCTGATCTTAAGCCATGTTCGTGTTACTTCGAACAGTTTTGACGTGTGTTTTCTCACCACCATAGGAACAGATAATCAGGGAAAATCATAGCATATAATACATTTAAGCAAGGGGGCGCAGTGGTAGAGCTTACACCTCCGGTGCTTGGGGTCCATGGTTCGATCCCAGCTTGCCCCGTGTGGACTTTGTGGTGGACAAACACCGTGCTCGTGGGTTTCTCGGGGTTCTCCCGTTTCCTTCCACTTTCTTCATTCCAGCATTTCCCTTATTTCTCTTTATCACCGTCTCTTTTAGCCTAACCGGCATAACCGTAGGACGTTAAACTTAGAGATTTCAATACATTTAAGCAAGTATATTTGTCAAAATTATTACACACATTAGCAAAGACAATACGAGTAAGGATTTCTATTACTATTGTTTTTCTTTTTTATGTGAGGAAAAATCAAATTGTGACATCGCGATATAAAATGTATTTGGTTAGCTAACTTTGTTTTAGCTAAAGTTTAAATATCAGTAACCGTCGAAATTATTTCACTAACGGATCAGTTACTGAATATTTCAAACACGTCAAATCAGTGGCTTAACATGAAGGTTATCCTCTCCTCTGTAGCCCTTAGTTATGCGTCCGTCCTTTCAGCGGCGGACGAAGGGCCGGGCAACCCAGGCGACTGCCCGAGGTGCCAGAGTCAAAGGGGCGCCAAACGGAGCCTCAAAAATAAATTTTATAATGTGTTTCGTACTGACTTTTTTTGGTTTATATTCTTGCAAAGTAGCGGCAATTACATAATCTTTTTCCATTTCACCATGGAAGAAGAGAGTTTCATAGTACTGAGGGGACTGTATCGGCAAATGGAGAGATGGCATGTAGAATAAAGCGTGGAGGTGGATTAAGTATTGTTTGTTTGTTTGCTTGAGTTTAGCATTCCACTGTTATGCCTTAATAGCCAAAGGAGATGTGGATACTGTTTATAGTGGAATCCGAACCACGTTTATCGTTCAACAGTAACCCTCCGGGAATTGGACCCGGGACCACAGAAGGCATGCGTGCTAGCCACTAGACCAAGCGGTTTGGGGGGAGGGCAGAGTTCGTATTGTTTATAGCGTGCACATTCTTTGTGAAGTTTTCCTAGGTAATGAATGTCTTTTTGAAAAATTGGTTTAAACTATTAAGAACACTATGATAAAATGTAAAATATAGGCTAGTACTAGGGGGAAGAGCGACAAAAAGTCACTTTGCCCGGATGAAAATTTGGCCTGGTCCGCCCCTGTGTAATTTCTATATATTTTTTGGCTTTTCAGCTTGTGCGGTCCCCACGCCACGGTGTTGCGGGGGCGCAATTTACGCCTATGCTTCGAAAGAAATTCAATAACTGTTTCAGAAATTCTACCATCAGCGTAGAAACGGGAGTATATATTTTTCTAATAGTCCCATAGAACTTTCACCCAGAACACCAGATGCAATTTTTCAGAATGGGCTCTGGCTAAGTATAAAGATCTGAGGTTTCCTAAGCAAGTTCCTTTGAGAAAGTTTGCTATTTCTTTAATGGTGATGTAAATAAACACACCCATCGTTATTAGCAAGACACCAAACCATCCTGGACAAATCTCTCTAGAGCAACGATCGGCAAAAGTTTATTGTGCCTAATTTTATAAGCGACTCAAGGGTGAAACACTTGTTAACGAAAGCAATGTCGTGTATACAGCAATGTTGTGTGCCTTTCGTCTGACAAAATATAAAGTGTTTTGTAATCTTTAGATACTTTTCCTATTCTTTCTGTTACCCTTAGTTGTGTAGAACGGCTTCGAACAAATAAAAAAGCGGTAAAAAGGCGCTAAAAATATATTATGTATTTTGTTTGTTACCTAACCATAACGGCCTAGGATCATCTTCGGTAGTATAAAAAATGCTACGTGATATTCCATTCACGGAGGAAAGGATGCTCTAAATTTATTTCTTATTCATTTTGTCTGCCCAGCTTGTCAGAAATTTAATACTTTCTTTTGGGAGGATGCTGAAAAGACAGGGCAAAATAAAACGTCGTGCACCTCCTACATTTTAAATTTTGTTACGTGGTTGCTCAAATTATTACTAAAGAAAGCACTATAAACTAAGATGTCTAACGTTACTACATTATGTAAGGGGGCATATTCAGCAATAATAATAATAATAATAATAATAATCAAATATGAATGTCTTTGGTGAGCCGAAACTATGTGACTCGAATCACTACATGTAGAGCTTTAAGATGAGTGGTCATAGGGGAGGAAAAACAGGATTTTTCTGTCTGACTCTCTAACGTAAAGATTATGTGCTGAAGGTAAGAAGCAATCATCAACCTACAATTGGTTGCATTTACGTAGAATATCAGTTACTTGAGTTCTCCTCCTTCGGGCTATTTACCTCATGTGGTAAATTCAAAACAATTTCAATTCAAAACAAATACATTGTAAAACTTTTCCGTAATTAAACATCTAGGGAAATTAAACATTTAACAGCCAAATATGTTATCAAAATGTCTAAACAAGTAGGTAGAAGACTATTTAATGACAAAAATTGTGAAACTTTATAAACTTTTCCAGATTAGAATTAACGTTTACTGGAAAATATTCGCTACGCATCAGCGAGCATATTGTGAGCAGTGAGCACAGGGAAAAATAGTTACGAAACTCTTTGCAAACAAAAATTAGGGACACTAATGCAAGTGTGACAACGACATTTTTCTTTTTTTTGTATCGTCATGAGTTTTACACATATGTTACAATTTGGTTCCTTCCCACATAAAAAAAAAAATAGCCATAGTAAAAATGACAACTGCCGTCTTTGGGGTTCACACCAGCTACCTCCGGCATACAGACTCGTTGGTTTCACTAACTGAGCTATTTGTTTTATTACGTGAACTGAACCTGTTCTACAGTAAAGATGATTTTTCATTACGATAGTGCTGCCAATACGTCCTTTTCCATAGGTAATTTCCACTTTTTGCTGTATCTATACGTTAAGAGTTAGTGTAGGTTCATATATTTGGAGTTCGCAGATAATGTATGTAGTAAGACATATTATAAATATTTTGTTAAAATTTTCGTTTGTGGATTTAATCCATATTTCTCTCAATGACAGATGTCACTGCTTTGTTTTGAACTGCAGAATTCCCTCGCGTTCTTGAAAATTCCCACTTTAGCAGAGTTGATAATTCTCGTGATTTCGGTCGATTTAATGTTTTTTGCTTATTATTTATTTATTTTAAGCTAATATCTAACACAAATATTGAAAACGGGTTTGTTATTAACGTTTCCAGCAGGGGAAACCTTCCGAAATTTCCAACATATAAAGAAAACGAAGATATTTTGAAAAAAACTTCAAATTAAAGGGACGCGTCATTTATTTTGCGCACAGTTGTACATTTGAGAAGTGTATTTTAAATATTCGACTTTTCGTTTTAGTATATAGAGTTCGTGTATGCTGACATCACCATTAATATTTAATTTTATTTGAGTGCGTTTTAACTCATTTTTTATTGTGGTGTACTAAGACGTACTCAAAAAATTCCAGCGGAGCGTTATTTATTTATTTATAAATTAGCCCTCTAGAGTCCAGATTAAGAATATAACCGTTAATACAATATAATTAAATACATCCCGCCTTTCGAACAAATGTTTTTAGTAGCATAGAAAAATACACCTTCTAAATGACATTTTGTTCTTCAATGCAGGTTCACATTAAGAAAGCACAATGATGGATATGAATCTAAGGTTCTATGATAGAAAAGATGTATACTTCTTTAAATAAAACTATTGTCAACTTTTATTTGATTTCCTGCACGGGGGAATATTTTCTGTGTTCCAGTCGCTGAAATTGCAAGAACATGAAAGTACAAGAAACCAAGATGGACAATAAAGCTACGGAGCCAATTGTTTATAGTTTAACTATGTATCAGATTTTTAATATTTTAATTTTCCTTCCCTTTTTTTCAAGTTGCACCTTTTGTCGATTTTATATATTTTGCACACTTTTTTCGATAGTATTCCCCAAAATATGAGTTATCTTTTCAGTACTGTAACATTTACCATACTTCATGCTGCCTTTTTGCACAACTCGGTACTCTGTGCTCTTGGAGATGAAAATGTTGGGCTCTTCATTATAAAATCAGCAAAATGACAGGTGAACTCTTAAAATTACAGTTAGATTTTACATTTCAAATAGTATTACCAGTGGGCGGAAACGAAGAAACGAAACTGTTTTCGGATTTAGTTCTGTAATTGTAGTGTCCCAAATCCCTTATATTATGCCAGAAAAAAAAATTACATGCTTGACAGTTGCACAATTAGCATTTGCAGGTAGCTCGAACTATATAGGAAACTGTTTTGAGTATTGTTTTAAGCTTATGCATTACCCGTTACAAGAATTTCAATGATCAAACATGGATATCTTTAATTTATACTATTGTTTCCTTTTAAGATTATGGCCTGCAACCCCCCGGTCTTGGTCGATTTCTTGCAGTCCTTTCTACGGCACTTCTCATGCCTTATTCTTCTTTGTAATTGTCTGATTCCTTTGGTTCCATATTTTGGTTAGCTATAACTCAGTAAGTTACGGTTATGCATTTTAAATGTTCCATGGTCTGAAATTTAAACTCAATCCGCTTCTCCCTCGTGTTCTATTTTTACGTTATTTTTTGAATTTAAAAATTACTCTAAAAGCATATACCTTACAAACATAAAAATCTTAAAAGACCTGGGAGTGAATCAAGAAACTACTTTCTTTATTTGTCTTCAGTTAGAAAAATGGTTATTATTTGCATCAAACCTTCGTGATTCCTTCTCATTTTATCGTCTTATGGTGGACAGGATAAAGTAAGGGTCAATATGGAATTAGAACAAGAAGATAGCGCTGGCAATCAACAGGGATATCATTAAAACTTTGTTCTTGGCTTTCTTTTCATTGTTTCAAACATCATTTTGTTATGTTTCATTCACTTATCCATTTGATCTGTTACCACACAAGAAAACAAACACACCTAGAATCACACACATATATTATAACGATTGTTAAAAAAATTATCTTTACCTGTTCCAGGTTATTTCTAGGAAAGTTCATTTTGTTTATAACAGATTTTCACGTCTTTGTTTATAAAGATTTATGATTTGTGCTAAAGTAATATATGACTCTTTTTTATTGTTTCCGTTATGTTTTCTTCTCGATATATTCTTCACTATATGTTTAGCACGTTCTGAAATTCATTTATTTTTATATCTTGCCTCTACGTTAGTTATTTTTCTAATATCAACAGTGTTCTCATTTCTAGCAGCGTCAAAATGAAAAGCTGTGGGAGGCGTAGCCCTGAAACCATTAGCTTGGAGCACTACTTCTAACGTAGAGACATTATTACATATTCGTATTTTATGTTTAACTGGCTGATGAGCAGTAGTATATAAAGTCATATTACAAAAATACGCTCGCAGACCGTTTGAACGCTCAAAATGTTAGTTTCAAAATCACATAATTATATTCTGTTACACTCAATAAATCATCTACATCAAACATAAAATGAGGACCTTGGAGTTCAAGGAGACTAACTGACTTTTAAAGTAACTTTATTTATGCCGAAGGAATGGATTGTCCATAGTGAAGTATATGAAGTGGGAGGAGAACCATGACAATATTGACTCACTGGTAGACAGCCTTGGCTGGTTTAAACCAAGGTGGCTGGTTTAAACAACGAAATAGGAACGAAAAATGCTTTAAATCGTGTGAACTTCATGGTGACGTTTCCACATATCAAACCATCCGCATTACGTTTATCTACTTTTCACCTTTTAATCAAGGGGTCCCGTGTTCAATTCTCGTCGAACCACAACCCATCTTTCAAGTGTATGCCAAGTAGCGATTCGAGGTGTCCCTCTAAGCGAAAGTCTTCTCCGTAATAACTTTGGTATTTCATAAGGATGTTAAGCCTAAACATACGAAATGAAACCAAATTATATATTTCTACTTGAATGAATGCCTGTTGTTTTATAAAGAAGCCAAGGTTGCTTAAATATATTGATAGAAATTGGCAAAATTTATCAACTGCCTACGTAGCTTTCAACATCAGCTTGGATTTGACTTGGTTTTTATTTTATTGAATGATATCTACATACCAAGTTTGTAATTTAATACCTCAGTTTTAGCGTAGTGATTATGATACGTTGACCTTAAAATTTTACATACAAATACATTTAAAGAGTCAGGATTTACCCAATGGCTGAGGCGGGAATTTCCCGATTTGTGTATAATTTTGTATAATGTTTTTACTTGTGTAACTGTTTATTTATTTATTTATTTATTTATTTTTGTCCTTCTGAAATGACTCTTGACATTATTTTAACAAGCAGGCCTATGCAAATATCTGTACAACGTACTTTTATCAGGAGTCCTTCGTGAGTAAGTTGGCAATCCCATTTTTGGCCAATTAGTCCCGGTTTCGTGTTCAAATGGACAATTTATTTTGCATGTAAGCCGAGAAACGGTTTGGATTCGGCTTTAAGCTTATGTGACTCCTTCAGCATAACCTTGTTGCTGCATAATAACACCAAGGCGAAACAAACTAATTTCTGTCCATATCTAATATAAATACATGGAGTAAATTATTTAAACCAAAAAAACCTGGTTTAAACCAAAAAAACCTGTTTTTTTGTTTCTTTCAATAATAACCATGGTTTTTGCCAACCCTGCTGGTAGATCCTCGAGTGGTTCTCTTAGTTTGCATATTTTGCTGCGGAGGGTCTTTTCTGAATATAAAAAGATCTTATTGGAAACGTCATACATAACATATATCCCTTCTATTATAGGGATCTCAAATGAGCAGCAGTGAAATAAATGCACCTTTGTACTATATTTAACGAGATTGAACTATGTAGTTTCTAATTATAACTAATAGGTTAGCACTTTTGGAAACGGTGGTTGATAAAATCACATGGAAAGGTGATGTAAAACGGTGTTAGTCTAGTTTTTATTGTGCTATACTGGGTTTAAAGTTTTACACGTGTTGATATCTCGAAAATGCAGTTATCATAGGGTTTAATTTGGTTTCAGACATCTTAATTACAATTGATGCAGTGCCACATTATAGCAGTGAATCAGAAGTCTGGACACGGTGGAATAAGTCGAGAACTGAACTTCGGATCGAAAACCAAAAAACACGTCTTTAATAATAATAAAAAAAATATATCTGATAAAACCAAACTCAACCCTCTAAAGTCACCCCGTGGTGGTTCGAGTGGGATCAGCTTTGATATTTCAAACGGAAACCCAAATTTTTGATTGAAGATTTGGATTCTACTGCCCAAACTGTAAAGTTTCATCAACACTTTTTCGTCGATGCATATCATGACGCAGTTATCGGCGAAAATAAATGGTCCCTAAATACTCACATTTCTTTCATAAGCTTAGTAGTATTTCCGACCTCTGTTCTCGTTCAGTGTCACTGCTTCTCTTCTCTGTTCCTTCTCATCACTGGATAGAAGCACACTACACACAGACATAAGACACAGAACTAGGCATACTTTCTTCATTCGGGCTTGGAGCAGTATCAGTGTTACAATCCAGAAAATTCAAAAGCGGCGAGTAGAGAACAAAAAATAAAACAATTAAAAGTAAAAGGAAAATTAAAGAAAATTATAGCTATTGAAGTTTCTGCTTCTTGCACTATGGTGTTTTTTGACTTCTGTGTCTGAGATGAAAATGTGTTCATACAACTGTTTTCTAATCGCTAAAATGTGACATTCATTAAGGTCGATTGTACCGTTCTCTGATAGAGATAAATTATCGGAATGATCCAACCTTGTCGCGGTAGTAGATCTCATCTTACACAAAATAACACATGACCACTGCGACCAGTGTTATCTTGTCTGACGATTAAAATATATCAGGATAGTGTAGAATTGGCCCTATAACAGGCAAATGTGCGAATGGTGTGAAATTACCAAAAATAGTCTGTAACTGTCAAGTTAATTTATGTTTGAAAGAACGGCTGAACCAAAAGTTTGGCCACGGTAGAGTAACTGGAAAAATACATTTCTAATCAAAAAAGCGCAAAAAAAAAATTAATATGTTTCAAGAAACTATCCGATGATATCAACGCAACACTACCCCACCTTCTGGAAAGGAGTAGGGGGCATTAATTTTTCAAAAGGAAACTCCAATGTTTTATTGAGGATTTGGAGACTACATCCCCAAAAAAATGTAAGGTATAATCAAAACTTTTTCGTCGATGTGTGATATCGCGCTGTAATGGGCGAAATTAGATGCTCTCCTCTTCGTTCATGAGCTTGATATTAGCTCCGACCGTCTGTACGCAGTGCAGTATTTTGAGAAATACGCGCCTGATCAACAAAGTTATTCAATGGTATCATATGTTACCTCACCCTACTACTAGGTGGGGTTAGCTGAAACATTTGAAATGAAAGCTTTTATTTCGTATTGCAGAGTCGGCATCTGCGCTCAAACCTGTATATGATTTATTCGAAAGATCGTTGTCGCTGTGTGACGTGGCGCTGTAATGGCGAAATCAGGAGAACTTCCTATATGAACTTTAATTAGATTCAATGCTGTGGACATGGTGAAATAAGTACACATGTGATCAAAAAACTAAAGAAAATGTTTGACTATTGGGTTTCTTAGGATGTTTATCGTTCCTTTTTTGCAGTGGGACGCGAGGGACGGGACCTACAGTTGAAAGTGGAATCCAAACCTCTATTAGGTTTCGGAACCGAGACGTTCCCCATGAACAATTGCCGACGAAGTTCGTCCGGCCGTCGTCGGTTATTGGGTGGCAGCAGCGAAAAGGATGAGTTAGTGCTGGTTCAAACGCGGTTGCCTATTTGCCGGCTTGGCAGCGGATATCGTGACGGCCCCGCCACTGTTCAGGAATGACAGCTATGAGAAAGACTGTGTTCTTTTGCCCAGCGGTAACACGAAGTCGACCCCCGAAGCGACGGCATCATGAAGATTTTCGCCATCATTTCGCCTGACTTGTGCGAGTAGTCTCACGAGACTGCTCGCGGCCTCGCAGTTTCAGATGGGTGAAATTAGTATGGAATTCTTTCTTTTCTTCTTCTTTTCTTCTTCTTCTTCTTCTTCTTCTTATTATTATTATTATTATCTGATAGCAGTATTAGTAGGAGTAGTAGTAATAGGAATTGTAGCATTAGTTCTAGTAGTAGTAATAGTAGTAGTATTAAAACTAGTAGCAGCTGTAATAGTAGTAGTAATTGTAGCATTATTAGTAGTAGTTGTAGTAGTAGTAGTTTACTAATAGCAGTAGTAGTGATAGTAGTAGTAGTCTGTAAACGGTAGTAGTTGTAGTAGTAATAGTTTACTAATAGCAGTAGTAGTGACAGTAGTAGTAGTCTGTAAAGGGTAGTAGTTGTAGTAGTAATAGTTTACTAATAGCAGTAGTAGTGATAGTAGTAGTAGTCTCTAAAGGGTAGTAGTAGTTCCCCTTAGAATACTTCGTAATGTTTGTATGTTAGCTTCCCCCAATATTCTAAACTTTTTAGTTCTAATATAGTAAAAACTCATGCATACTGTCACAGGAATCAGACCCACAAGTCTTCATGATCAGATAGCAAAGGCTGTATGATACCACACGACATTTTGGTCTTATCTTCGTTAGTAAGTACATTATCTAGGCATGCATGTTTTCTAGTCTGTTGTTCATTAACGTACTAATAGTTGTGAGATCTGAGGATATCACAGAAAAGACTTCGTACCGGTGAATGAATTAGAACGTGAATGTTCACGTCACCAATAAAGAATACTTTATTTTTTTATTTATTAAGATAAATGTTTAACTCTTACCAATCAGCAATGAAAATGTTGTTATCTGAGTTTGGGGTTCGATATATAAACACAATTATACTTTTGTGCTTTTTAGTAATAATGCAACTACTTCAAAGCTCTGTTCAATACAAAAACATTTTATATTCAAAACAGTGTATTCAATATTAAACGATTTTTTTTTTTAGATATATACCTACACCACCATGCAGTATTGAATCTCTACAGAATATAGCGGCTAACCTATATCCTGTTGGAACATACGAATGTATTTCTTCATTTGCAAGCCAGTGTTGATTGATGCATAATATATCACAGGGAACTGTATCTAAGAAAATTTCAAGTTCAGCCAACTTGTTTCTTAATGATTGAAAATTTAACTGGAGTCTTAGTACATTGTGCTTAGTACCATGCTTCATAGAAAAGCTATTATTATTATATCTTGCCTCTATTATACCACTTATATCAGCAAAATGAATAGACGTCGTTAAACTTGAAGTTTTCACCCGGTCCTAAGCAATTTTATTCATGGAGTCGGGTGAATTTAGTTTCCCTGTGCTACCCATGGCATCGCTATTTCTTTCTTACTTTCAAAGTTACTGGCTACGTCCTTATCAACTATTTCGCAAATCTTAGTACTTAATTCATCCTTACCCTTTTGATTGAGATGCATACCGTGCTGAATGTATATTTCTCTACCTAACTTACTGATATCCACCATTACAACATTCTTAAAGTGATTGCAAATTGTTTTTAATTTTAAGTTAATGCTTTGTACAGTTTTATTAACGCACGAGTCTTCAATAAGATCATGGCGATAAGGGATATTTACCACAATTGTTTTACAGTTATTCAACATAGAGAGTTGATTTGCAAATCTACTAACAGCCTCAGTACCTTCATTCCTCGCCACACCATTTGTTTCATTTAATATTACTACACAATCGTTACTATCTTCGTTATTTACAATATTGGGATTAATACTAGGCAGCATAACAACGCTTTTAGCTCCAGGCTTGTATTTCCTTGCACTGCCAACTTACACACAATCTTAGTCAACGTCTTGCGAATAAAATCAAAAAAGTAAACACACTGCTGAAAAAGACTGCACTTATTTAATATAAAAACACATTTACGTCTGATGAGGATCTTGACTAGAAGATCCAAATGTCACGTGTAAATGTGTTTTTATATTAAATAAGTGCAGTCTTGTTCAGCAGTGTGTTTATTTTACTGCCAACTTGTGTTTAGAATTACTATTCACTTTCTCGGACAGTCCACGACCGCGACTATCACCATATATGTACACTTGCGCGTCTGTCCTAGGCTTTCTTCTTGCATTAGTTTTATTGTTTGTAACTTTCGGCACGTTTGGTTGCATAATAGTTTTTCCCTTGCACATAGGTATCCTCGTACTATTCTTCTTTTCTGAGTTTCTTAAAGGTTTTTCATTTGAATTCACGTCTCCCTCACTTCCGACGTTTCCCAACACACTGTATGTTTCGCTTACAATTGTTTTACCTGATAACACATTAGAATATTTGGGTCTCGGCCTAGTGTAACTTATATGTTTTTTTTTCACTGGTTGGAGATGTTTTAAGTTTGAACAATTGATTCTACTGACTTCACTTTTTGTTGCAATATTTCATTTTCTGATTTTAGTGTCTTCATGTCCTCCTGTAACATATTTATCACTTATAAAACGCTGTCAATGTCTTCATTAACATCACAATGGTTTATGCTTACCATGTCTGACTGCATGTTTCTCCCTTGAACTTCATTGCTATTAGCCACGTTGCCTTGTGCTATTACTCAAACTAGACCAAATGGAGCACAAAAGATTTAACCACCTTTCTTACATTAACTGATGATTTGAAGGTTATGGGGGCCAGGGCGAGGTCTTTGTAGCCCAACCACACTTATTTTTCTTAATTTTTCTGAAACGGTTACATAACAAACGTTGATAGTATAGAACAAATTAGACCAAATGGAGCACAAACGATTTAACCTTTTGTCAATGGCGCTGTTGAAAAAAAAACAAACAGGTGAATAAAAACTAATGATTTTTACGAACAGTCGCATTAGCGGAATCACCCTTACTTCCAATTCTCAAGTGGTTCCTCCCCCTCTTCCACCTAAAATCTCACTGACGTGCTGCAATTGTAGCAGCTTCAAGTACAGTTTGAGGAAATAGTTTCGTCTGTGTTTGCATTTTCAAACGCGCGAGTAGTTCCGTGATAAAGTAGCAAACATAGCCTATATTTTTATAGAGTTTGAAATATTCCAACGCGCTATCAATAAAGTGATAATTACTGTTTATGAGTGAAGTTTTGTTTCTCTAATCAATGTGTCGCTTCTTGAATACAAGCGAGATACAGAAGTTGGCTTGACAATATTACTGATGAGTCTCATGTTACCTATCGGAAATTAGTGGCTACTGAAAGTGATGCGGATTTAAGTAATGACAAGAGTGAATGAAGATTATATTGCTCATGATAGTGAAGCAGATAAGAACAGTGTAGATGCAGACTCAGATGCAAACGATATGGATGTGAGTTACAGTTACAGTGAAAATAGTGAAGATTGTTTCATTGGGAAAGATAGAAAAACAACATGGAAGAAGTAACTGGCAGCGCCGGCAAAGACAAAGTGTAAAAGCATTGTGAAAAAATGCTACGACCGAAACTTACTGCTAAAGTATCACTTAGTAAAATGTTTTTTTTTTATTTTAACAATATAGCCGTGATTGATGAAATTGTAAAATGTACTAAAAAGTATTTGGACAAATTACAAACAAGTTTCGACGAAGAACGCACCGCAGCTGTACAGCAATTTCAAGAGCGGAATAAATGGCTTTATTTCGACGTCTTTATTTGATTGCCACAAAGAAGGGAGCACGTGACGATGTAAGATCACTGTGGGCATGTCACGGAACAGGAATTCCAATCGTAAGAGCAGCAATGAGTTACACGAGCTTTTTAGTGCTACTCAGGGCATTATATTCGATAATTTCGAAACCCGACCTAAGAGAAGAGATATTGACAAGCTATAGACATACCACATTGACTTGACACCTAGTCTTCTGTTCCAAGCGCTACTATCGGCTGATGGAATCCACTCTCTTTCGCCAAGGCTCTCTTTTTTTTAGCAACAGCTGAACCCTTATTGACTTACAGATGGTTTGAGCTTTAGTTCGCATTTTTGCCATGAATCAAGACATTTTGAGAGCACTATAGCAGCAATTCGAAATGTTCTAAGTAATTTACTCAACAATTGCATGCATTACTTCAAATAAACGTTACTAAATATATTGTTTGTATCTCCAAATGTCAATGTTGGAGAAAAGCAAACGCGCGAGTTGTTATGTCACTAAATTTGGCGCGAGTGACAAAAGGTTAAGCTGCTTTCTTACATTAACTGATTATTTCAAGGTTGTTGGTGGGCCAGGACTAAGTCGTTGTAGCCTCACGACTATTGGTTTTCAATTTACTTGGAGAGTATAACAGAACTAATTCTCTTACTTTGGAACAAATTAGAACAGATGTAGTACAAACGAAATTATATTTTTTTGCTTGTGGCAGATGGGGGAGGGAGAGGTAGACACAGATTCAGGGTTCCTTACTTTGGAGTGGTTACGTAGGCGGGCGAGTAAATCTAAGTTAAGAACAGTGACATATCAACCATTTTGGAGCTATCTGAGAATTTCGGGGCATCTTTTCGTAGCGCTTTGCGTCAACGCATGGAAAATTTGTGTTTTACTTTGCGATTCCTGGTATTGTACTTATACTTGCTTATTGCGTTATTTACATTGAGATGAATCCGCTGATTTTGTGCCAGACATTACGAAATAAGGCCTGCAGACAGTATTGTAGATTGGAGAATGTGTTAACTTCTATTACTTTGGTGAGCATTGCGACTAATATTTAGCCCGAAAATGAATGCTACGAAAAATATTATCATTTTTTTTTTCGTTACAAAGTAAGTTGATTATAGAACGCTTTTTGAAAGGCCAAAATCAATACACTAATGGATTTAATAACAAATAGCAAAATCATTATTGACCTACATATTTCGTAATGCAAATAGAATAACGAAAAATATCGTATGGGTTAACCAGGACACTCAGTAATTATTTGCGTTAACACAATGCGAAATTTGCAACTTAGGTAGCGACTATGGGCATAATAATTATAACGATTGTTTGCATTTTTGCATTACGTTGCTATAATCAAATTTTTTGAGAAAACTGATACGAAATGACAACCAACGACAGTAACTCTGGCGACTCTTGAATAGTGATGGGTAAATAAACGGAAAGATATTTTTCGGGAATATTCCCTAAGAAAATTCTCGGAAAGATTCCCAAAATAGGAATTTTTCTTAGAAAATATGTACAATCACAAAGAAAATTTATTTATTTATTTATTTCATTTTCCGCCGTAAGAACTTAGCGTTCATGGCTTCGTCAAGAAATACAGTTACAATGACAATTATTAAAAATAAAAATTAGAGATACGCTACAATTAATAATACAATTATTAGAAAAATAATATATAATAATACAACATACATAATAATAATAATACAAAATATATACGTAAAAATAATACTTAAACTAAAAGTGTATTTTTAGAGAAAATATAAATTGTTCCTTGTTTTATATATTTCAAAATTGAAATAAATCTTAATATTTACATTACAAAGAAAGATCACACTGAAAATATTCATCTAAACCTATGGAAAGATGTTTAAGTAACAGCAACTAGAGGTATATTTTAAACTGCAGGTTTGCCATTCGTTTGACACGATCTGGGAATTTATTATAAAGTTTTATTCCAATGTGGTGTAACGAATTTTGAGTTCTTGTTAGACGGAAATTTGGTATATGAATATGATTGGTTGTTCTTGTGTTGTATTGGTGTAGGCCCGAATTGAGTTGAAAGTTTCTTTTATTCACATGTATGAATGATGTTGTTTCGAGAATGCATATACATGGCAATCGTAATATTTTGTATATGAATGTGATTGGTTGTTCTTGTGTTGTATTGGTGTAGGTCCGAATTGAGTGGAAAGTTTCTTTTATTCACAGGTATGAATGATGTTGTTACGAGAATGCATATACATGGAAATGGTAATATTTTGTATATGAATATGATTGGTTGTTCTTGTGTTGTATTGGTGTAGGTCCGAATTGAGTGGAAAGTTTCTTTTATTCACATGTATGAGTGATGTTGTTTCGAGAATGCATATATATGGCAATGGTAATATTTTGTATATGAATATGATTGGTTGTTCTTGTGTTGTATTGGTGTAGATCCGAATTGAGTGGAAAGTTTCTTTTATTCACATGTATGAATGATGTTGTTTCGAGAATGCATATACATGGCAATGGTAATATTTTGTATATGAATATGATTGGTTGTTTTTGTGTTGTGTTGGTGTAGGTCCGAATTGAGTGGAAAATTTCTTTTATTCACAAGTATGAATGATGTTGTTTCGAGAATGCATATACATCTCAATGGTAATATTTTGTATATGAATATGATTGGTTGTTCTTCTGTTGTATATGAATATGATTGGTTGTTCTTCTGTTATATTGGTGTAGGTCCGAATTGAGTGGAAAATTTCTTTTATTCACATGTATGAATGATGTTTCGAGAATGCATATATATGGCAATGGTAATATTTTGTATATGAATATGATTGGTTGCTCTTGTTTGTATTGGTGTAGGTCCGAATTGAGTGGAAGGTTTCTTTTGTTCACATGTATGAATGATGTTGTTTCGAGAATGCATATACATGGCAATGGTAATATTTTGTATATGCATATGATTGGTTGTTCTTGCGTTGTATATGAATATGATTGGTTGTTCTTCTGTTATATTGGTGTAGGTCCGAATTGAGTGGAAAGTTTCTTTTATTCACATGCATGAATGATGTTGTTTCGAGAATGCATATATATGGCAATGGGAATATTTTGTATATGAATATGATTGGTGGTTCTTGTGTTGTATATGAATATGATTGGTTGTTCTTGTGTTGTATTGGTGTAGGTCCGAATTGAGTGGAAAGTTTCTTTTATTCACATGCATGAATGATGTTATTTCGAGAATGCATATATATGGCAATGGTAATATTTTGTATATGAATATGATTGGTTGTTCTTGTGTTGTATATGAATATGATTGGTTGTTCTTCTGTTATATTGGTGTAGGTCCGAATTGAGTGGAAAGTTTCTTTTATTCACATGCATGAATGATGTTGTTTCGAGAATGCATATATATGGCAATGGTAATATTTTGTATATGAATATGATTGGTTGTTCTTGTGTTGTATATGAATATGATTGGTTGTTCTTGTGTTGTATTGGTGTAGGTCCGAATTGAGTGGATTTTTTTCTGTAAAGAGTAGGAAATATTAATCCCTAAACGTCTGTCACGGGCGGGGACAAAAAAGAGAAGTGACTTCTGAGACACCAAGTGAATGTTACAAAACTCTGCGAATTCTTAGCTCAAAATGTTTTTCTTTAAACGGAAATGTATAAATTAGAAATTTTTAAACTTCACATAAGAGAAATTTGCCGAACATTTATATTAAAAATAAACTAAACTTTACTGTGTCATGGGCAGGACACATGGTTGTCACGGACAGGACACCGTGTGAATCAACACACAAAATCTCAATAAGAATGATTTCAAAAATGAAATAAAATCGAAAATAAGTCAATTTCTTAGTACTTCCTTCATTGGAGCTCCAGGTTTTCACTTCTATTGGAATATACATCATAAGCTCCCCCCATTATAATTAATGTTCCCGTTGTTTCTGAGTAGAGACTATTAATTGAAGGATCCTTTAGTACTTCCTTCATTGGAGCTCCAGGTTTTACTAAACTGAAAATGGTGTAACTGTCATCCAGCGTATTGCTGAACATTTGAGCAATCTTTCTGCCATGACTATCAGCTAAAATTGTAATAGGACTTTTAACATACCTTAAACCGGATCCTTCTACAGACCCTGCAGCAGGATCCAGCGACTTGGAAGAAAAGTTCGGTGTGATACCACTACACTTTAATTTTACAATTGAACTACCCCCCTTATTGTCCTCAGAGCCCATTTTCATTTCACTCATTATATTTTCACTTGACTTTCTCATATTACTACACGCACTACTAGTACTCGTTTCAGCACGTACACTTTTCACAACTAAACTATTGCTCTCTTTACTCTCATTTGGGATTTCAACTATAGCATTATTAAATGTTTCCTTCCTTGCACTTCTTCTCACACTGTTAGCAATAAGCACTTCATTTACTTCGTTTCTTTCTTCCCTTGCACTACTTACAGGTATGTTACATACCCTTTTTGGTCTTAAACCAATAGATCTAATTGCGTATAAACACGGCGTCCGGATGTATGCTACAGTGCTAGGTGCATCCGGAGGAAGCAGGCGTGTCAGCGATTTTGGATATGCGATTTGGTAGTGAAACAGATGTTTTTGGCAATGATACTAGCTTGAATGGCACTTCATATTAGTAAAGCTCCACCAGTAAACAGTATACTGTGTCTTTCACACAATTTCAACAACTAACATTCGTTATTTTTGTATAATTCTATAAAACGCAAACAAGATATGTCACAATCTTGACATATACGCGCTATTACCACACTGTCTTTCTCACCACTAAATCATAGCAAGTGTACTTCTCCGCCAAATAGTCACTTCCGCCTCCACATACAGTAACCTTTACTATATCAAACAGCCTACAGGAATCACTATTCCCTTCACCTGACTTTAACTTACTCTTCCTCTCAAACCAAAATAAATTCTCCAATTCACCCTGTAAATTTCCAAAAATTGGTCCGGCGATACAACACTTATGCGGTGAAGTCCTTGCACAAGCACAAAGTACAGGGATTTAGTAAACGTTCCCTTGAACGTAAGCACCAGAAGCCATAAACACAACCTATACAAACCAGTGAAGTGCAAGGTGCACGTAACCATGTGTATGGAATACTTACCCTTGCACTTTCAATTCCATACTCTTGATTTTCCTACATATGTTAATGGCACCCACGGAACAGTCAGAATATTATTCAGATAGTCACGAAAATTAGCATGTTGTGCATGTTTTTTTTTTGTTTTTTTTAAACTAGATTTAAAATTTACATTTTATAATCAGCTTAACCATGAAAAATTGTTTCAAAGGAACTATGGCTTAAATTACTGTTTAACTGCTGAAATATAATATACATTTTAGACAAGTTAATTCATTTAAAATATCCAGATACAATTATAAATACAAAATATTCAATTTACTTTTATATGTGACTCGTTTGATTGGTTGCTGGAATCTTCCCAATCTTCATTCAAATAATACACAAACAACACATCAACCGATAACACACAATATGGCGTATGTTCACGTTACCTTATTGTCATGGGTACATTCTTTGGTACGAACTTACTGTACCCATAAATTTTCCATGTACCCACTAATTCATGGGTAAGAGGCTGAGATGCGGTGTGTACCCACTAAAGTCTTCGGTACATTGAATTCTCATAGGTACATCAGCGAAGTACCTTATATTTCATGGGTACTTGTGCAAAATCATGGATACTGTTTTTAGAGTGTATCAGCAGTGGAACAACTGAACGGTCGAAGATTTATCGTGAGTAAGTGAAACATTAATTATTCGAGCCACCTAGCCACTTTTTGTTGAAGGAAAGTAAATGGAAATGAAATGAAAGGTTGAAACAATCAAATAAAATTGAACAAATCTACTTGACCGCTTGTAATCTCTTAATGTTCACTTAATTTGTGTAATTCAGATTCAGCAACACGTTCTTTGCACAGTTTAATTAGGTTTTTTTGATTTGTATCGTAAAGTAGTTTCTTTTTTATTCGTTAATATTAGTGTTGAAATTAACCATCTTCACATATTTCTATTTTACGGTCAACCGTATGTGCCCAGCTTCGGGTTTTGGATAAGATATAAGTTCGGATTAATTGTGATTTACCGTAGTAAAGCTGGGGTGAATGCATAGGTTTATAGAATTTTAACAACGGCAAAAAAACACAATTACAAACACATGGCGACCATGACAGGAAAAAATCATCAATCTTCGGGTGTAATTGTGCCCGAAGATACTACTGATTTACTTGGTAAACCCGACAGTATTTAGAACAGGTATTGTAGTATTTGCGTATAGAATCCAAAGTTTGAGTCACGTAGTATATGTAGCAGACTAGTTAAATTTAGTTTCCTTGGAAATTGTTCAAACTCGTGAAAAAGGAAAGAGAAAATAATAAGCAGGCTTTAAATAACATAAAGTAAATTTAATTAGTATAGGAATATTACTAGTATAAGTTTTTCGTAAGACATTAAAATATAACATTTTTATCTTTGTTCGCAAAATTGTTCTCCCCTCAACTTCCAATATTACGCACAGATGAATACACACCAATCAGCTGATCACAGACGAACGCACACCAATGTAGACATAACCTTCTGTTTGCACCGTTATTTATACTTATGCTAAGAATATTGTGAGAAAATAATTATAGAATACGTGTTAAGATATGTTAAAATAAATTAATAAGTTTTGAGAAGTGTCAAAAAAGAGAAGGTTTTGTGCAATTGAAATAATGACACATTAGTTTCAGAAAGTCGTTTGTTTACACTTTGTTGTTGAAGTTAGGCGTTCGTATTTTTCACTTTTATATTGTGAATTAGTTGTTTGTAACTTAAATAAATATTACATTACATTAGAACAAATTCAAGCATTGTTAGAGAAACAGTCTGGTAAATTAGAGCAGAAACTAGAAAATAACAGTGAACGTTTAGAACATAAAATTGAAAGCAATAGAGAATGAGTAGATGAATTAATAGGTGAATGCAAACAGTCAATAACAGAATCAGCAAAAGAATGTAAACAGTGCATAACCAAATTAGCGAAAGAGTAGACGTAGAATTGAGTTGAATTAGAAAGTAGACTTGAAGGTTTGAGTAGTACGATTACTGATTACTGAATTCAGTAATACGATTACTGAAATACGTTTGGAATTAACTAGCCTAACCAAACGCGTTGAATCACTTAGCGAAGAATATAGGAAAAGTGTTGGGCTATTACAGACATCCATACAAGCGGTAGAGATAGAGTGTAGGCAGACCACCGACGCCCAACAGCGTGATATTGATACTTTGAAACAGGAAGAGCAAGGGCTAAAAGGCCAAGAAGAGAAAATAGAAGAACACCAGGTGTTCACAAACAGAAAATGCGAGATTGTTAGTTTTTGTATGAACAGACAGGAAAGTGCCGTACGCGAATTAAACGGATATGTAAAGGAACTCGCGGAAAGGACAGGTGAGATAGGTGAAGAAGTACAAGGCCAACGGCAAATTCTAACAGTGAACGGTCAGATGGAACCGAACAAACCTTAGAAAGTTTCAGTGAACACCATAAAGCTACTGTTGAAATGATAATGGAGCATTTTGAGAAATTGCCCGCTGTTATCGTAAAATCCGAACATGATCAAAATATTACTCAGGAAATGCATAGATTAGAGAGAATAAATCGTGAATTATTAGTACGACAGGAACATATTGATAAATTGCGACAATTCCATATTGATACACGCACGTCACCACGTAAAGAGAATCAGTTCGATCATGTGTACCACGGCTCACATTATCAAAGTGAAGGATTCGAATCCGACGGCCCCCTAGTGTATTTATGAATATGTAATATTTGGCATAATTTGAATGAAATTTGTCGTAATATCCTCATATATATATATATATATATATACCTTCTGCGTGTGAGTGCCCCCTCCAAATATACAGAGAAATGGGCGCCCTTGCGTAGTACTATATACCTAGGTACTTGCTAGAATTACAGAAGGTTATTCGCTTTTTACCCACCCATTTTCGGTTCGGTGCTGCCATCTGGCGTATGATACTGGAATTATGGTCTCCTTACAAGGGCAGTGTTTGTCTGACCTGGTATACTAGCAGACACAGTTAAAGATGCTTTTGTCATGGAATCTGGAAAGTCCTCAAAACTTTCCCTTCTGTTCTTTGTGATATTTGTTAGAGATTTATGACCCCGTTACCTGAAAACCAACGTTGCTACTTCCCTCTATTGTCCCTTTGTTTTATCTTCCATTCATTGTTTTTTTTTTAATACTGAATTTTGTTGTTTATGAAATGTTACGGAAGTACGGCAACATTGAAGAGAATGACAGCGCAAGTGCTTAGTGATGGGTAAATTCCCGGGAAGATATTTTTCGGGAATATTCCCAGGGAAGATTCCCAAAATGGGAATTCATGTTCAATTAAAAAGAAAATTGCATTATATTGCTATATTATGGTTTCAAAGTTAAATTAATTTTTATATCACAGCATATTATTACTGTTGTCCACAGAGGATTCTTTAAAATCTATATAATCTGAACGGTACTATGTTACTTTATTAACACTTTATTATATTTAGAGAGTACGTTGAACTGTTTATGTATTTACAATATGTTCTATCAAATAAATATGTGTGAAAGAAATATATAGTAAATTATATAGTAACAATTTAAATGTAAATGTAAATGGATTTGCTCAACTTTACTCTATTACTGATATTATAAACACATTAAATTTATAAATGTTATAAACCAATTAGATTGGGTAAATGCTAGAAGATACATGTCTCATCAATTTATCAACATTTGCGCATACATATTTATTTTCACAAAATTTGCAAGATACTTACTTATCATTATATTTTAGCACGTAACATTGCCATACAAGACCTTTCATTCTACCTATTTCTCGAAATTCCGTACGTTAATTCACATGTAAAAGAAGTCCGAGTACCAAGGTGACCAGAATTTTCACTTGCGAAAACGGGACGCATAAGAATCAGCTGTGGAGGGGGAGTATCTGACTTCCAGATTGCATTTTGGGACTCAGCAGTTTTCTCAATTTACTAAATACACAAGTAAGAGTGATAACACACCGTTTCTAATATTACGTGTACCACACAACAAATAATGGTTCCCGATTGCAAGTTCTACCAGACAATTCTTTTAACTAGTTGAACACTCAGAATTCCCACTTGAACCACGAACACTCAATTCCCATTTGCATTGATGATTTATATTTTGAATAATAATTACTGGACACCTAGGTCATTTTTACTTAAAACGGGACATTTAGGCGTCCCGTTCGAGAATCAGAAAAAACGGGACAACGGTTAAAAAAAGGATTATCCCGGCTAAAACGGGACGTCTGGTCACCTTGCCGAGTACCTCTTCAGAAATTCGAGTCAGAGAGTGGAGACAGGCCGACGTCTATTACTAATGGCGGTTCAGGGTGTATTAATAGTACTTCATCTCTATTTCCACATAATTCTAAATTACCTTACAAAATCGTTCCTTTTCATCACTTGTAAATTAGTACTTTGCTAATATTGGCTGTTCTTTAGCATTGGGTCCAGCTTCTGTACCTACTTTTTTGCGATATTCTGTTCCGATGCGGTTGTTTTATGGTCTCATACGTTAAATTATGTTACCAACATTAAATTCAGACAGCATTGCAGAGCGCTCGTTAGCGAATGAAGGCGCTTAGAGCTCACATGGCACGTTGTTTTCTGTCTTCGTTACCAACAATTCACTTTCCTTTCTAACACAAATCACTTCCACTTACCTTTCCGTTTTGTATAGATCTCCTACTGCCCTAAAAAAAAAAAAAAAAAATGTGTTCGATACTTTCTTGACTACTTGAACATCGCTATCAACTCATTTCTTCCGTAAATCATCCTAATTTTTGCTAGTTTTTGGCGCCCCAATACTAAACAATTACCTTACATTTTGGTGCAAATGGAAATGGATCTTAAAAAATCATATTATTAGTTATATAAAGTACCGTCAAATAATTTTAACTTTTTTAACCGCCAAATTCTTTAAAACCTAGAAGCAAATCCCATAATGTATTAAATTAAAGTAATTAGTCATATGGTTCTTATAATTTGGAAGTAAAGTAGAGAAATGGAAATAAATTCCTTCCCGGGAATTTATATACCAGGGGAAAAACCGGGAATATTCCCATTTTTAAATTCCTTCCCACCGGGAATATTCCCACTGCACATCACTACACGTGGAGCTTAAGAACAGACCTGGGTTGTGTGGGGGGAAATGTGTAGTGTTTGGGGCAAGAGATCTCTAAGTTTGTCTCCAATAGTTACCGTAGGTTCGTAAGTGATGGTAGTGACTGTTATCAAATGGCACCGAAAATCAACGTCTTATTCCACGAGACGCTTACACATACACACAAAAGCCACGACCAGTTATTGTTGTCAAGTGGTAAAATTGTGTTAAAATTTTAAATTGTTCGCACTAACAATCTAAAGTCGCGGAAGAAGTCACAATCAAAAGTAGCACTTGAAGCAATAATAGGACGTATATTAAATAAAATTAGTATATGTAACGGGAGTTCGACAGTCAATCAAACCGCAATGGCATACAGAAATACAGGATTTGCTATTCCGGCTAAAACGATAAAGATGGATGGATACCTTCTGAAACACGAGAATACCTCTATGTAAGAGTGAGCTACACTAGCGACAAAAGATCTCAATTGAACAAAATCTGAACTAAAACAGAAAACTTTCGGGTGCCATTTCACTTTCCTCCGGCTGTAGTGATGGGCAAAATGATTCATTTCGGAGAATCGATTCATTTACTCTGATTCACTAAAATGATTCGATCATTTAATTCGTTCATATGAATTGGTTGTCAGCGCATACCCTTCGCGCAAGTGAATTGGTTGGGAATGATTCGCTCATTGAATCAGTTAGGTTTCCGCGCATGCATTTTGCGCAGGAGAATTATTCGATCATACGAATCGTTTGTCTGCTGCAACTCAAATGAATTGCTTGTGACGAAATACAATCTCTCTTTCTCTTGTCAACCACCTTTGCCATGTGACACGGGCAGCATTGCATTGGGTCCACAACAGCTCTGAAACGTGTTTCAAGCTTCATTGTCACTACGAAGTTAGCATATGCCCTTCCTCCCTCGCATCCTTAATTGTTTCAGAAACTAGTATTTGCGTCGGAGCGGTCAAAACTTGAAAGTGTTGCAATCTTCATTTTTTATTACCAAGTTCAATTTCCGAGAAAACATGCTTTGTTCAAAGTGATCCATCAGAAGCCCGTATACCGTAAATCATATTTAGCCCTTTAAACCAGAACGTTATACAGAAAAGTTAAATTGATGCAAAAACTAGAATTTTATTAGGTAGCGCATTTTATTCGTTTCTGCGTAAATGATCTGTTTCTTGCTGCAAGCACCAAACATCTCCCATTACCATTTTACTGATCGAAAAAATTGAAACTCAAGTGCCCTAGTATTGCACCATGACAAGCATGAAGTATACGTGGACCAGATATACTTCCATCGAGGTACGCATCGTTAACAGCGAACGTTAAAAAAAAAAATCTGTAGAGTAGGCCAGGCCCGTATTCACGGGGGGCAATGGGCCGCCCCCCTAAATTTTTACTGCTCCCCCTAGGATTTTCACGGTAGGCTTGCAAATGAATTATAGTGATGAACTATCATATGATTTGATCGCCGCCCTAACTTCTACCGGGCCCCCCTAAAATTTTGAGCTGGCTACGAGCCTGGAGCAGGCCCGTAATTAGGGAGGGCCACCAGCCAGGAGTCTTAATATCCCCTGTGGGCAACTGAAGCCCCCGCGATTACCTTGAACTTTACCTGAAACTTTTAGTTGTTTCTTTAGATAAATATGTCTTAAAAATAACAAGTCAAGAATAAAAACGAAAAGGGTCAAGTGAATCGGGCTAGGTACAGGCCTGATTTATGAACTTTCTCCGAGATAATTTTAGAACAACTGTCTTTCTATCTCTAGTTTTTTTTATATTGTATTATTATGGATAGAGATATAGAACCTTAAGGTGGATGTGTAACTTTCATGTTTTTACTTGTAAATACTAATAGCACTATACGATAGTGTGCTCATTTCTGGTATGTAGCTTCTCACATTTTCTTATCCCGAGTCTTACGATCTCTGTAAAGGATAAACCGTGTTCATGAACACTAGCGCAAATCCTGGGGGGTTGAGGGGGACATGTTCCCTCCAATCTTGGAACTGCAAGAGACTGTCCCCCAATAATCCGATTTGAAATGTAACTTTTAGGGAAATGTGTGATGATTTGTGTCCGATTGCCACAAAGGAAAGTGAGATGAAATTGATGTCCCCCCAGAATAAGCCTCAAATTTGCACGCCTCCCAATGTTGAAGACAACTCTTCTACCTGATCCTCCGCAGGATTGTTTTTTAACTTCGTAAATATTTTGAGCATCGCTTAACAACAACAACAAAAAAAGTCTTACTTGTCCCCCAATGTTCAAGACAGATTTGCGCCGCTGTTCATGAATATATATTTTCAGGAGGGATGGAGCCGTAATAATCGGCGATGTAAGTCGGGGATCCTGTCCCCGCTATTTGAAGTTCTTATTATTTATTAGGCATACTGATTTGTTAAATTACCCTGTTATTAATTTTGCGCATGTAAGATTTGCACATGTAAAATTTCAGATTAGAAGCAAATTTCTTTTCATGTTCTCCCATTTATAAAGTGCAAGTGATTTTCAAGAAGTAAAATTCATTTAATTAAAACGACTAAAATAGTTGGCAGTGTACAATACATAATATCTTTCACATGGTCAGATTAGGCTGGGCGCTTGAATGAAGAATAGCAAATACAACGTAAGCCACTGAAGTGACCACGAAATGGGTCAATATATAATTATGATAATTACTAAAATTTTAGGTCTAATACGTCTTTGTTGAAATCGAAATATCTAGAAATTTTTCATCTCGTCTCGATTTTTGTCTACAAAACGAGAGGAGAACTACTGTATATTTTCAAATTTAAGACGAGACGAGAAACATGACATCTCGATAAACAAAAACGAGACGAGAGGAGACATTTCTCAAGTATCGTCGACAATACTATTTCACCCAAGTGTAAGACCTCAAACACTGTTTTAATGTTACAGGATTCGTAATATAAAAACTATAAATTGATAAAGTGATTGCACGAACACAATGAAGAGTATTTATCAAAGAGGTAGATTTGGATTTGGAATGTAGATTCAGAAATTGCCTACACTGAAGAGATTTGGAAATGTACATTCAGAAATTGCCTACACTGGAAGTGCACTTTTGGACAGGCATTTAAATCTAAGCTTACTTTCCAGAGTACGTACAGAAGTGTATCAGAAAGAGCAAGCAAGGTGAAAATTTCGAACCAAGAAGATGAGCCCATTCGGAAAAGACCCGTACCACCTTCATCTTCAATATGGGCGGACTTCGATGAAGAAGTTGGACAGCTTTTGAACTCTGAAAATCCAACTGCAGCTGGAATTATTGAGCTCAACAAGTACCTGGATGAGCCATTAATTATTCGTACAGATGATCCACTTGCGTGGTGGAAGAGAAAACAATTTGCATATCCTCGTCTTTTTCAAGTAATGAAGAGAAGATTAGCTATTCCGCCAAGTTCTGTTCCGTGTGAACGAGTATTTTCGAAAACTGGACAAATACTTACTGAAAGACGAAATAGGTTGTCTTCTCAGAAAGTATCCATGCTCGTGTTTCTTCACGTAAATATGTAAAATCTGTGATGTACAGTGTAAATAGTGTTTTGTGTAAATATTTTAGTGCTGCTTAAATATACTGCTTAAATGCTGAATCTGTTTTAAGTTCAGTGTAGTGTATCCAGTTATCATAGATATAAATGATAAGACCACTTCGTGTAGCAAGTGCACTTAAAAGTGATGAGAAATAAGCCTATTTTATATAGCGCACATTACCTTAATAATCGCTCAAGAGCATATTAAAACCAACAGTAAAATTACATTACACATGAGCGAGCAACACTTTCAGTACTTGCGGATCCTGAGATAGCGAACAGTACAGAGATCGTGGCAAGCAGCAGGTAAGTATTTTAAAATTACTTTGTTTCCAGTAACGCGACTTCCATCCTTTCAGTTTCCACGTCGTCTGTGTATGTACACCGCATATGGGGAGGATGGACGTCTAGCCTGAGGCTACCTTGTCCAATGACTATATTTGTTTATTTTGTGTGTGTATATGACTCTTCATTGTATTGTGCGAAGCGGAACCCTGTTAAGATAGTGCGGTAGCACACGTTTCCTTCATTTCTCTCTCTCTTCTCCCACAACCCTTGCTTTGTAAGAGCATCTGCAAAAGCAACACTACCAATTCGCTCACTGCAATTTGATTCATAATTCTTACATTTCGATCTCAGCGAACAATTCAGTGAAAAGTAGAAATGATTCACTTGAAGAATCGATTCATTTCTGGAAAGAATCATAATCCATTTGATTCACAGCATGATTCGTTCATAATGATCGAATCGTTCATGATCGACACAACCCTATCCGGCTGCTACAAACAAACAAACAATTGCCGAGGGAGCGATCGTGGCTAAGGAAATAAGAAACTGCAGAAGATGATGATTTTAAATATAAATTGCTTTTGTGAACGTTCTTGTAAATCATTTCATTAACACTGGCAACATAAAATATAAGAGCAGTGTTAAATTCTTATTATATTTCAATTCACAATGGCTGATGAGGCGTCTGTTAAGTTGGAATTGATGTGCAAAGAAGAAATTGCTTTTGACTTACCTCAGGAAGATCCACTCGAAGGGAAAGGGTGGACATACGAACTGATGACTGACAAGAAAGAGTTAATATTATGCACAACGAAAGGAGAGGAAACAACGGACAAGGATACAGCTATGTGCTCTTTGGATGTGAAACTAAACGTTGATAGGGTGAAATCAGAATTTGCAGTAGAAGATCCTGAATTTGAAAGGAATATAGAGACGCCTGGAAAAATAGTGGTTCAGGAGACTTGCGCGTCGTACTCTAATGACTCCCAACAATTAACAACAAAAAGTTTAAATTCATTTCGCCCAGAAAGGTAATGTTCAATTTTTCATATACTAATTGGCTCAGATTGATAAAATGGTTACACGCGTTCGGAAAGTTTGTTGGTTAAAAGCAATACTTCACGAGAAATATTTAGGTATGGGAGACATCTCGAAAGTAAGTTGGTAACCTACAATTTGGAAATGGCATGGTGCAGATAGACCAGCTGTATACCAAATAAAAATAAGATCGATACGACTCATACAAATCTTATGTAGTTCAGACCTTGATAAACTAATTAATTCTTTATTATTGGTTACACACTTCTCACTAATTGTTGCACACATTTAAAATATGGGTGCTCGACAATATTGTTTTATTTATATAGAGACTTATGTAAAATAAGAAATCGTGAGAATGGTATTTATCCTAATATTTTCCAAATTTGGCCTATGTTTAGCAGAAGGGGTCCAACTCTTTTCTCTAAAAAATGTTACAATTTTGGTAATTTCTTTTCACATTCGGTTAGTTTAGGGTAGGGTTGGTTAGTTTAAGTTAGGTTAGGCTAGTTTAGGTTACGGTAGGTTAGTTTAGTTTATGTTATATTAGTGTAGGAGTCCCGCATAATTTTCCGAAAAAAACGATAGAATTTCGCTTATTTCTACTAATATTACGTTAGTTTAGGTTAGTTCAGGTTAGCTTACGTTAGTTTATGTTAGGTTAGGTTAGATTTTGTTACTTTATGTTACGTCTAAGTAATTACATCACTCATTTCTCCTGTAAATTTTGCGTTTTTTACGTGCTTCTGGACCCCTTGTACTAAACATACCACCCAAATTTAAACGTGGAATGTATTATATTGGAACAAAAACTATGGACGTTTGTGTTTTTACTTAGAATTTAGCTTAAATGTGTCTAGCCTCATTTTTCCGGAGGGCTTCTAAAGACATTAGTAAAATACAAGATAAAGAATATTTTAACCACCAATGGATGTTCATAAATTGTAGAGGTCCATACATTAAACCATTTCATAGCTGCACACACTTCTTTCAAGGAAGTCGACTTTTTACATTCCCAGGAATCGTTTCTAGAGTATGGACTTAAATTTCTCAATATATTATCACTTTAGGGGCTTAGTGGACGTACATGATATGTGAATTATTGTACAAACAACGCTAACTAGCATGTGCTAGATGGCCGGTAAAAATAAGATTGCAATGCAGATTAGGGCATTACGCAGAATGTTGGTAAACGAGGATAGCGCAAAATTCTGTATTTAGGATAAACTTACATGTTGAATGTGTTCTTGTACGTTCCTAAGTATTTTATAGGTAACATCCTTAAATGCTTTATTTGCTTGTATATTTGTGTTCCAAATTAACACAGTATATTAGGGACGTAATTCCTTAATTATATGAATTCCTTCCTTCGCAAACGTTTTTCTAGTTTTGTGTCATGATTGGCCAAATTAAATTTTGATATTTCATTTCGCTTACAGTGGTAACTAGCTACCGTAACACGGGGTTACTTTGCTCATCGGGCATTACTTCCCACAAAATATGAAAAGAGATTCAGTTATCTGTTAGCAAAACCATGAACTGTAAATAGGTTGGTGGTAGTTCATATTTTTCTCACTGGGTGTCTCTGTACAGTCATATCGTACTCTGTTACTGCGGCGTCATATATTCAGTCTGCTTGTATGTGTGGAATGCGGTGAGCGGGTAATTGAATTTTTGTTTCATGGCGACGATCGTGGCAACTATTCTACAACCAAATTTACTGTATAAATAACTTAGTTCTTTTCATTTTTAGTACTTAAGTTTAACAAATTAGGATTTGTGCTTTTTACAATCTAGAAATTTATAAGAAAATTCTTAGGTGGTGACTACAAAGAAAGTTTCAATTCGTTCTATTTAAAGCGCTTTCCGATTCGATTTTTTTTTTTGCGCTTCTCTTAGCCTATCGTAGAAGTATGTATTTGTCATCCAGTTATTCCTAGTAGAAGAGGCAAGTAGCTCGCGAGTATATATATATATATATATATATTTTTTTTTTAATGAAGAAGGAAGTATTAATGTCCGTAATGACAAACAATGAGAGAAATTTTGTTCCTAGCATTAAACTTTTTCAAACTTCGTGATCAGAACGGTTCCTACTCTGCGGATGGTATAATTTGAGATAGTTTCATTTCTTTTAGGCGAGTGAAATGAATTGAGGTCTTATTTGAATATATATAGGAACATAAAAATATATCAGGTACAAAGCATGAAAAATTTCTCAACCATTCTATTTTTTACATCTTTCAAACTTTAACAGCTATTGCCAGTTATTTTGCTTCTAACTGCAGTGAATATAATTTGAGATAACGTCTTTCTTATTAGGTGAGCGAAATAAATTTTGTTACTCTGCTTTTAGATTTTAGATAGAAGTGAGAATGGCCATAGATACAAGTCCCGCAGGATTTTGTGTTTTTTATTTAAAAACAGTTTTGGAATAGAAGATTAAGAATAGATTTATCAATACAAAATAACTATGCAAAGTATCTCTTTTGACAAAATAGAATCTTAATAAGTTTTAAAAATGCGCCCGACGTCGGTTTCTTCTTTTTGGGTTCCCTTTAAAGCGGGGTGGTCATTATGACTACAATTCGATTTCTTAGTAAAGTTAATTTCAATTTTTGGTGTGGTTTATCAGATTATGTTCTCGTTGTACTTTTGAAAAGGGTATTTTACAAACGACTTTTCGTTCTTCTATATAGAACTCCTGTAGAACTTCTATATAGATCACCATTATTATTTATATTCATTTCAGAGCGATGTTAAATCAAATTTCATTGTGGGTTAATGAGATGTACTCATAAAATGCCAGCGAAGCGTTATTTATTTTTTTATAAAAATTAGCCCTTTTAGGGTCCAGATTAAGAATATCATAAATACGATATTATTAAGTACATCCCGCCTTTCGAACAAAATTTCTTATTATGAAAGAAAACTATATCGTATAAGCTGCATTTCATTCTTGAATGTAGGTTTACATTAGTAAAGCACGATGATGGTTGTGTCCAAGTTTTTACGAGACAAAGATTTAAACTGCTTTGAGAAAAATTATTTTCCACTTTTATTATATTTCTTACACGGGGTATATATTCTATGATCCAATCCAAAGTGCAGGAACGTGAGAGTACAACAAACCAAGACAGACGAAAAGGTGATGGAGCTAATGGTTTACAGCAGGCATGTCAAACTCGCGGCCCGCTTATCTCACTATTTATTTTGGATAAATAAATAAATTAATAAATTAAAAGAAGGAAACGAACAGCCTTCTTACTGTAAATTGACATCAACTATGTACGCATTATGCAGACATCATATATATATATATATATATATATATATATATATATATATATATATATATATATATAAAATATAACATCATAACATGCGGCCCGCTGACATCTCAAATAATTTTTAAATGGCCCCGTATAAGAAATCAGTTTGACATACCTGGTTTACAGTTTACTTGAGTATCAGTTTTCTTATATATTTTGTTTTTCCACGTATTTTTCCCCTTCTTTAATTTGCACTTTTCTCAATTTTCAAGATTTTTTCACACCATTTTAGACGGAATTCCACCAAGATATGATTTTTCTATCATTTTGTCAGTACTTGTGTGTATTGATAGCTTTTCCCATAGTTCATACTGCCCTTTTGGACAGGTCTATATTTTTGCTCTTGTAAACGCA
This sequence comes from Thermobia domestica, assembly GCF_964235325.1. Lineage (NCBI taxonomy): Eukaryota > Metazoa > Arthropoda > Insecta > Zygentoma > Lepismatidae > Thermobia > Thermobia domestica. The sequence goes on along the minus strand of NC_137460.1, from coordinate 266,202,276 downwards.
AAAATCAGGAGCTATTCCATATAAAATCAGGAAGTTCACGAGTGAAGCCTTAAAAATTAAGGTTAGATTTTATGTATCAAATGAAATTGACGTTTGTTCGATTTGCACTTGCTGATCGCTCAAAGCTCACAGGATATAGGCGTGGGTGTCGTTTTTAAGCTTGTGCATCACCCTTTACAAGAATTTCCATTAACAAACCTGGATTTCTTTAATTTGTGCTATTGTTTTCTTTTAAGATTTTAGCCTGCATTCTCCGTTTTTTGTGACTACTTACAGTCTTATCTCGGGCACTTGCGTAATGCCTTTTTCACCCTTGTAATTGTCTATTTCCTTTTTTTTTTCTTTTCTGGTTTGTTATAACTCAGTAGGTTACGAAAATGCATTTTAAATATTGCATCGTCCCTGAAGGTTAAACTCAATCATTTTCTCCTTCGTTTCCTTGTGCTTTTTAATCCTTAAGAGGAAATATGTGTATGTCAGACACCTATGGTTTTTCTTTGTATTACATTGGCAACACTGGGGCCGCGGTGGCTCAGTGGTAGAGCGTTCACCTCTGGTGCTTGGGTCCCGGGTTCGATCCCAGCCCCCGCCAAGTGAACTTTGTGGTGGACAAACACCGCGTGCGTGGGTTTTCACGGGGTTGTCCCGTTTCCTCCCACTTTGTTCATTCCACCATTTCATTCGTTATTCATCATCACCGTCTCCTTTAGCCTCACCGGCATAATCGTGGGACGTAAAACAAAGATATTATTTCATTTTTATTTGGTCTAGGAATTAATTCGTGCGGTTGGTACGCACACATTGAAGCTGTAGTACAAACACAAAATACATAAATACCTTAAGAAAAATATTGTCCATCGCTAGCCACCACTTTCGCCCATCTGTCAGGCAATGTACGGATTTCGTGGCGAAAGAAGTCCTCATCCTTGGAAGCGATCCAGTCAGAGACCCATGTTTCGATATCTTCTGAAGAAGTAAACCGCTGTCCAATCAAATCGTTGTTCATGCAATCGAACAAGTAGTAGTCCGAAGGAGCAACGTCTGGTGAATACGGCGGGTGGGGTAAAACTTCCCATCCGGCATTTTCTAAATAGGTTTTGACCGGTTTTGCGACATGTGGGCGAGCGTTATCATGTTGAACAATAAGTTTATCATGTCTGTTCTCCCATTCTGGTCGTGTTCTGGCCAGAGCTTGCTTCAAACGCATTAATTGTCGTCGATAACGTTCTCCATTCATAGTTTCACCCGGTTGCAGCAGCTCATAGTACACCACACCTTTCATATCCCACCATATGCACAGCATAACCTTTGCACAGTGAATATCTCGTTTTGGTTGTGATGGACCTGGTTCACCTAGGCCTTTTTTCGTTTAGTGTTCTCGTAATGGATCCACTTCTCATCACCCGTAATAATTCGATGCAGAAACCCCTTTCTGCTCTGTCGTTGAAGCAGCAATTCGCAAATGGTTTTTCGTCTTTCAACGTCTCTGTCTTTCAATTCATGTGGAACCCAATGTGACATCTTTTGAATCATTCCCATGGCTTTCAAGCGTTTGGAGACTGTTGTTTGATCAACGCCTAATGCTGCTGCAAGTTGTTCCTGCGTTTGACACGAATCCTGCTCGAGCAATGCTGTCAATCCTTCGTCTTGAAATTTTTTTGGCTGCCCAGCTCGCTCTTGGTCTGCCAAGCCGAAATCACCACTTCTAAACCGTGCAAACCACTTCTGACACGTTCACTCAGCTAGAGCATGGTCACCATACACTTCCACCAAAATACGATGACTTTCAGTCGCACTTTTCTGCATGTTAAAGTAATGCAGCAGGACACCCCGCAAAAACACTTTATCAGGCACAAATTGCGCCATGTTCACGTAACTACAAACTGGTGTTGTTGACGCTTTAATCCACTGCCCTATACTACGAACGATACGCGATGACAGGGGTTTGCAAGACATGTGTGGATACACGGAACTGTGGGACGCTCCGTTCGTTGCGCCATCTCTTGTCCACCCGCACGAATTAATTCCTAGACCAAATAAATTGGCAGCACTGATTCACTCAATGTATCGGTTCTCTTAGTACCTTCCCATTATTTAGTTGTATGTATGTCGCAGTAGTTCATTGTTGGCGTTAATGTCTGAGTGAACATTTATCGATGATTGTAGAAAACCTACGGTGTCTGAGAGGCACACATTTCCATTATCGTTTATATTTTTGCGTGATTATTGGACTCACATTTTTTGAAGAGAAATTTTCTTTCAAAAATTTTTGTGGTTTACTTTTATTTACCATGAAATAGAAGCTATAGAGCTCTTGGAACATACTATTTTGTTTGTATAAGATTTTATGTATTTGCAAAATATAGATCTAGTACCCCGAGAAAGAAATTTCAGAATGAAACTGTAAGTACAGCAGATCCTTATTTCACGGCAAAAATTCCAAAAATGCTGAAAGCACAGAAGGAATTTATATTATTGTCTTCAGTAGATTCTGACTGAGACGCCTACTTTTTCCTGAAAGTCAAGAATTACCTACTGACAGTGAGGGCGATACCAATTCTGATACAGTGCCAGGTGTGAGCTCAAGTAGTAACAGAAGTGTCAACGTGAGCAGTCCTAGTCCAGTTTCATGTGATAACGAAGGCCTTAGATACAGAGGTAAAAACAGGTTTGTTTGGAATTGAAATGAACCAGTAAGAAACCGAAGGGTTCTTCATCAAAACATAGTCAAAGGGATGCCTGGTATAGTCACCCATGTAAGAAATCTGGAAAAAAAAATCCTGTCTACCTTATGTGATGATGATATAGTTCAGGATATTTCAATATGAAGTTGGAAGAAAATCGAAACAAATTTGAAGTAAATTAGAGCAAAGTCAAACTACAGATCTACTGACCTATCTGAAAATAAAGCCCTTATTGCTCTCCTAATATTGTGTTCTATTTGTAAATCAGGATACGAAGACATGTATTCACCATTTTCAAGACACTTTGGGACGACATCTATTTAAAGCTACCATGTTCGTTAAACGTTTCCAAGCTCTTTTGGACAAATAGCACATTTGAACAGGATAGCTACATGCGGACAAATAGCATATTTGGAGGGTAGTAATGTGTAGAATTATACTAACTTAAAATTTGTCAGTTTTTACATTTATGTACTAATTTTATTTAGATATTGAAATATTTTCCGAATTTATATTCCAATAAAACCGAATTAATATATGTAATTCTTGTTTATCATATTTTGCTTCAAGTACAGGATATAAAGTTTCATTATTCTACATTACACATAGGTTTTTTAAAAAAAATATTGCTTTATACATGTCCGTGTCCCACACACACGCATTTCCTCTAAGCGAACAAAAATAACGTTCCCTGTTAAGGGTTAAGGTATTTTCTGAATTTAAAAATTACTCTAACAGCATATATTTTACAAAAATTGAAAACTTAAAAGAGATGGGAGTGAATCAAAAAACTACTCTCTCTTCTTTGTCTTAAGATAAATATAACGTTACTATTTGGATGAATCCTTCGCGATTAATTCTAATCAGTATTATCTTAAAAACGATAGGATAAAGCGCAAGTAAAATGGAATTAAAACAAGAAGAAACAGCTGGCAATCAACAAGAATATCTAAAAGTTTGTTCTTGGCTTTCTTTTCATTCTTCCGAATATCTCTTTTCCATTTTGTCTATTGCCAAACAACATCTGGAATTACAAAAATGTATTATAACGAACATTAACAAAACGGAAGTGATGTTCACCTGTTCCAGGTTATTTCGAGAGAAGTCAATTTTGTTTATAACAAATTTTCGTCGTCGTTTATAAAGATTTATAATTTGTGCTAAAGTAATGTATGATTTTTTATTGTTTTCGTTTTTTTTCCTTCTTGCGATATTTTTTACTATATATTGAGCTAAGTTTTGAAATTAATTGGCTATTTTACCATTTAATGTTATCCCATGCCTCTGGATTAGTTTTTTTCTAATATCAATAGTGTTCTCATTTCTACCAGGGTCACAATGAGAAGCTGTGAGGGGCGTAGACTTAAAATCATTAATAAGGCGCAGTGAACGTAACCTAGGTACATTATAACACGCGTATTTGTTTTATTTAACTGGCTGATCAACAGTTGTGTGTTGAGTATTATTACAAACTGTCCTCGCAGACAATTTAAACGCTCAAAATTGCTAAGTTTCAAAACCACATAGTTTTATTTTGTTACACTCAATAAAACATTTACATCATATATAAGGTGAAGACCTTGCAGTTCACGGGAAGTGACCTTTGAAGTAGATATATTTATGCCTAGGAAATTGACTCTCCATAGTGAAATATATAGGCTGGGAGGAGAACCACGACGCAATTCACTCATTGGTAGACCCTCGAGTGGAGTGCGATGTGGCTCTTGTAGTTTGCATATTGTGATCCGTCGAGTATTTTTCCGAAAATAAATAAACCTTATTGGAAACGTCATGTATAACTTGAATCCCTTTTATTATAGGGACCTCAATTGAGCTGTCTGAAAACAGTGAACTAAATGCATTTTCAAACTATCAGTAACCAGGTTAAACCTTGTAGTTTTTCATAATTTGGGATAAATTATCACTTTTGGAAACAGTGGTGGAAAAACTCACATGAAAAAATATTGTAACAATGTGGCAATCTACCTTTTTTGTGATATTTGACATCCTGGCTTTCCAGTTTTACACATACTTGATGACAGCTCGAAAATGGAGTTATTATAGTTCACTTTGGTTTCAGAAAGCTTAATTACTATTAATGCACTGCCACTATATATATATATATATATATATATATATATATATATATATAATATTGCAGTGCATCATATATATATATATATATATATATATATATATATATATAGGATTTAGCTTTTATTACTTTGATCTTTTTACATGACAAGAAGCAAGGACAATCTTCTCAATTCAGCATTATCATGAGAGTATTTATTATTTAAGACATCTTTATTCACTTTATTTAGCATATCCCTTTCATACTGCATTACCATAAACGACTGAAGGTTGTCTTGCCCGAGGTTTGCCCTTAATCTTTATTTAATAGTATTGAGTTTCAAAAAAGGCTTGTTTACAACTTTCTTTTTACATGTGTAAGAAGGATAGTAAGGAGGAACTTGTAAATTTTAAAGAGGTATGTATAACATAAGGCATACATGTGATATTCATATATATATTTGAACGCGCACGTGAGGCAGGACTTGCAAGCTTACTTTCATTTTCTACATCCCTGGTTCAATATCGCTTCACCATGCTTCCTCTTCATACTCACTACGTATATATTCAACATCATATTCACTCACAACATCTCCTTGCGATGTCTTGGACAAAATATCTGCATAAAATTTAGATTCTTCGATAGCTTTCCTTTTATCTATGCCACAGATTTTGTTCATTGTATTTGGCGGTAGTTCGTCTTTTAAATCAGAAATCCGCCTTGAATCGAAACATGACATGAAATGAACAACATGAAATATGAGAGTTAATATCTTGAGCTTTTATTTATATGCTAATTAGTAGTGGGAAAGAAGCGGGATAATTTTGCATACGTATGGAAAAAGGAAATAAACAAGTGTTTAAAAATCTCTCAGAAATATAATGTTTACACGAAGACAACTATAACGAACAAGTTCAAAAAGTTACAAAATTCGTAAAATATTTGCGTTTACGAATAACTGATACGGTGTTAGCGGAATATGTGAAATAACCAACGTAAATGTCGGAATTGTAAAATCATGTAGTGGATAAAACATACATCATTGGCTGGAAAACGAACAAAATAACAGCATTGCCTAGTACTAAAATTATATTTCAAATCAGGATAAAGGTTAAAATTCAAGGCAGTGAAAAAAAAAACAACTGTGAAGGCGGCACACTTTTTGTTAACCATTCACATAACTTCTGGCAAACATCTGTTACATAGCTACAACTTTTTAATGCATGAATAAAGGTTTCAACTTGGTGGGGTGTATTAAAGGTTTTATACAATACCGAAATTAAACAAGTGAATATCGTTTCACAGTGTTCATCTAAGACTTGCAAAATATGCGAATTCAATTCTCAAACTTGAGGTAGTACATCTGTAACAATTTGTTCCCATATAGTAAGAAGATCTGTTCTTTGGACGCTGGATCTATCTAAAAAATCTCTTACTACTTATCCGTTACTCTTTCACTTCTATACAGATAAATGTTGAAAAAATCGGTTATTTTAAATAGAAAGTTAAGGAAGAAGATAGATCCTATCGTTGGGACGCTGATCCGATCGCAGAAGAGCTGCTCGACATCTTATACAGTTTTCTCTATGAAAATTAGATAACAGAATTACTAATTACTTACTAAACAACAGCTAATACGTACCTGTTACCATTTTCGTTTTGTAGCGATAAAAGTTGAAACCGAAGACGGATAGTTCTCCACGTTCAGTTGGAATTGAATTTAAGCGGAAAAGATAAACATAGTATTTGAATGCGGAATCGATTACAAGAAACTGCAACGTGATAGATTTTAGCATTCTACCTGTAAGAAAATAAGTATTGAAATTGTATGTAATAGTAAATTTAAACTACTTCCGTATTTGAGAATGTCGTGAATAGTCATTATATATTGTATTCAGACGTCAATCGCTTGCAGAAACTGATTCTCCTTATCTGCTTGTTCTATGGAAACGAAAGTTGAAAACTATATCGAATCGGATGTAACAGTAAATTTGAGAACCGTTCGTTTTTGGGAGAACTCTTTGGTAACTACGATATGTATAATTTAAAAATTGAAATGTTTCCAGAAAGACGCACTTCGCTGTCTGTTACTTTCTCAGTTCTGTAGGGATAATGTTGAAATCAGAAATGACTAATTTAAAACTCTCACGGTTTGAATAGAGCGGGGACAGAGGAGATGGACCTATTCTTGGGAACCTGAATTGGTTGTACGAATTGTATCCTGATATCTCTACAGAAATCAGTATTGAAATTACCAGTTTAGAAAATTTCAACAACTTCCGATTTCGTAACATACTGTTGGTTGTGATATATCCAATACATACCCTCAATCAGTTGCACAAACCGTTTGTTAATGTCTGTTACGGTTTCCATCCTACAATTACGAATATTAACACCACGAATGATTAATGTAAATCGCTCCGCTTTGAATAGTGCTTACTGGAAAATGCAGAACGCTCAGCTGATTGTAATGAGGCACCTCTATAACTCTTACCGCGATTGTCATATAGAAATAATTATTGAAACCTAAACTAATATTAAATTTGAGTCACTTCTTATCTTGGTAGAGTGTTCTAGAATCATTTTATATTCGAAGCTCAATTGTTTTTTGAAAGACGTCTTCGTGTTTTCGTACTCTGGCGATAAAAGTTTAAATTGCATGTGGTTAGTATAACCTGGTTTGGTTTAAGATTTCAACACACAAGATGGTACCTATGTTTGCGATGCTTCATCCCATGCAAAAAGTCGCTTCCTGATAGCTTTTACATTGTTCCTTCAACGGAGATCATTTTTGAAACCAGTTGTACTAGTAATATCCAGGATAGTAGGGATATGGTGTTTTGAGACGCTGAATTCTTGGTAGCAAACCGCTTCTGCTTTCCTGTTACCGTGTTCGTTCTACAGCAATAAATGATGAAACTGGTACTGTAAGTGGCAGCAATGCTGAATTTTGAAAAGTTCATTTTGTCAGAGCGTCTACCCAGTAATTATGTGTTGTGTATAGACACAGGATCAATTAGAAGAATCACTCCTCGTTATCGTTTACCGTTCCATTAGCTAAGTCTGAAACTAATGACTAGTCTGAAGAAATTTCGGTTTCAGTATACGGTTAACCGAGGAAAATGAATCTACTCGAGGGACGCTGAAAAATTTATAAGAAACAGCATCATGAAAGCATTTACCGTTTATTCTACACAAAAATTACTTTTGAAATCGGATACACTACTAAATTTGAACCATCTTCGTTTTTCGGTAAGGTATATTGGATAGTATGAAATTGTGTTAAGACGCTGATCGTTTGCAAACAAACACTCCTCGCTATATTACAATATTCGCTGTAGAACGATAAACGTTGAAATTGGAAATAATTAACTTCAACCAATTCACGTTTGAATACAGAGTTAAATGAAAAGGGACCTATTTCAATTGGAAGAAAACGTTTCTCTGTATTTTTTAAATATTTTGCTCTGATACTCTTTGACAGACGCACGGACGAGCAAATTCGTTCTAGAAGACTGCCGTCGCTTACACACACCATAATTTCAGTCTAAAAACCTTTGTTTGTATTCATGTACATTATGAACAATAGCACACAAATGAGATGTATGTATATAGTTGAAAAAAAATTAGTCGTGATATTATGCCAGACTTGACACCAGTTTTGGAATGAATGTTCCAAAAGATGCGTGTTCAAATAAAACCAATAGAATTTTAGCACAGATACTTCTATATTTTATCAGAATAATAACACTGTTCAACAACGAAAATGTAAATTGAACAAAATTAGCTAATTCTTATTGATTTTGGGTTGCTGATCACGAATTTGAAAGTTATTTTCGAATATTAGCTCTACTTTTCGTTTTACAGGCATGTCTAATAATAACGCTTTAAAAATAAATATATTCGCTTCGTTTGGGGTAAAATGTTACACTGATCCGGCAACACTGGAGAAACTATATGAACGCTTTGTTTCGTGGTGTTCCTTATCTCAGTAGTGTTCTGCTATTGTTAGAAAAGACAGGTTTAGTGCAGTCATCAGCGTTTTGGGTGTGACGTTTGTGTAGTGCAGGATATAAAAAATACAACTACAAGTTCGCAAAAATACTGGTATTTCGAATGTATATTTTTAAATAATTGTCGGAACTATTTCAAGTGATATTTTGAGGATTTCAATCAACAAAAACGCCGCGAAATTGTGTAAACAGTGCGGATAGCTTATGCTGCGTGTGTGGGGAAGTGACATCTTCCTCACAAAAGCAGACTATAACACCACTAATAAGAAAAGCCTATCAATATTACTTTGGTTGTAAATTTGGAGACCAAGATAAATCTTGGGCACTCCACATTGTGTGTAACACTTGTGCCAGCAATTTAAGATATTGGATTAATGGGAAGGGGCGCTCAATGCCTTTTGCAGAGCCCATGATTTGGACGGAGCCAAGCGACCACGTCAGAGACTGTTATTTTTGTATGGTTCCTTCCGTCAAGAAGGGAATTTCCACGAAGAAGAAGCGGGCCTTGATCTATCCTAACATTCCTTCTGCAATGCGCCCTGTTCCACATGGAGAAGGACTACCTGTTCCTGACCCACCTAAAGAATACGATCTTTTTTCTGATGATGATCAAGAAGTTGAAGCTCCTGAATCAAGTACTTCGAAGGACCCTACGTTTGTTGTAGAAGAACCTCCATGTGAACCACATAGACTGTCTCAAGAGAAGCTTAGTGATCTAATCAGAGACTTGGACCTCTCGAAAAGGAAAGCCGAAATTTTAGCGTCACGCTTAAAGCAATGGAATTTATTGCAGGAAAAAGTAAATATTTCAGATTATCGGAATAGGAAGAAGATGTTCACTTCATTTTTTACTATGGTAGACACACTTGTGGCATGTACAGATGTAAATGGTCTCATGAGGGTACTTAAAATTAAATACGAACCTACGGAGTGGAGGCTCTTTATAGATTCGTCCAAGGTGAGTTTAAAGGCAGTGCTTTTACATATTGGAAATGAACTTCCTTCAATTCCTGTAGGCTACGCAGTTCATATGAAGGAATCTTATGAAAACTTGAAACGTTTACTTCAAACCATTAAATATTACGATTTTCAGTGGCTCATTTGTGGTGACCTTAAAGTAATAGCACTGTTCCTAGGTATGCAGTTAGGGTATTCAAAGTATTGTTGCTTTATGTGATTGGGACAGTAGAGATCGTGGATCTCATTACCGCAAAAGTGATTGGAGTACCAGATAAACTCTTCAGCCGGGAGTGAAAAATGTGCAGCTGAACCACTGGTAGATCGAAACCGAATTTTGCTTTTCCCTCTACATATTAAATTAGGTCTTATGAAAAGTTTTGTTAAGAGCATGAACCAAGAGGATGAGGCCTGTAAGTACCTAAGAGGACAATTCCCTCGATTAAGTGATGCCAAAGTTAAAGAGGGTGTTTTCATAGGGCCACACATTAGGCAACTATTCAAAGATCACAAGTTCGACGAAATTCTCCAAGGTGAGGAGAAAGCTGCGTGGGAAAGCTTGAAGAGTGTTTGTTCACAGTTCTTGGGAAGACACCGAGCAACAAATTACAAACGACTGCTACAAAGTTGTTATGTGCTACGAAAGTCTTGGTTGCAATATGTCTCTGAAACTCCACTTTCTTCATTCACATTTAGACTTCTTTCCCGAAGAGTGGGGAGCAGTAAGTGACGAACATGGTGAGCGTTTCCATCAAGATATTGCAGCCATGGAGAAGATATATGAGGGAAAGTAAAGTTCTAACATATTGTCCAACTACTGTTGGACTATTGCAAGGGATGCTCCAGATGTAACCTACAAAAGCAAGCCAAGCGAAGACACTCAAAATAAAATAAACATAATCCTGTACAAGGGATCACTTGAAACGTTTGTCTACATTGCAGTGTAGTTCTTGCACAAAAAGGTATTTGTACATATTTTTCATGTTTTGATGTTAATACTGATTTTTATTACGGAATTGTTAATGTTTAACTTGACCACTGTTACTTTATTTTCTGTATCGCTGTGAAACTCGTATTTGCGCAATTTTGAAAAAGGAAGTACAAGGGTATAGAAAGCTATAGGTTAGGGTACTTCTTAACCCCCCAGCTTATCACATCAGAGTGAAATAGATAAAAAAAAAGTGAAATGTAGGTTTTTACAAGGATTTTTCTTAAATGTTCTATAAATATTAATACATTTGTATATATACAGCTACTGTTGTACAAGGGCATTTTTTTTTCACAACCTGAGTTAAGAAAATCCTTCTATTATCATTTCCTTTCATATTATGCTTAAATAAATGTAAAAATCGCAATTTCAAAGAATTTACATACTTTCAATCAAAATTTGTTGAACAGTGTAAACCATAGGTCATTTTTGAAGAAAAAGAACTATTCCACAATGAGTGTACGTTCGGAAAACTGATGCCACCGGCACTAACAGTGAGTGGAAGGTTTAGCTGCATAGCACATACTCGCAGTAACTTTCTGAATAAAGGAAAAATAACGCATTGCTGTGTAAAAATATGTGCTTTGGCATCGTTCTATATTTTCTGCAAACATATCCTTACCTAATTACCGCTATCCCATGAACACTAAAATTGAAGTATATAAATAATTCTTAACAAATGTGAACATATAGAAATCCATTTTGAAGAAAAGATAGGAAACTGTAAGTATACATAACGAAATTCTTTTTATGCTACCCTAATCCATGAACACATGATCTAAGATACCATACGTGAAATGCAAGAAAATAAATATTAATAATATGTGAAGATATAGAAACATATTTAGAAAAAAATGTTACAACTTCTGTGACTTGAACCCACGGCCATTTAATACAGACATCAACGCGTTCACCATCTGACCACCGAATCAACCTTGGAAGTATTTGTTTGTCCGTTTTATTTACTCTGCAAAAATGCGAAATTAAATCAAGATGTAAATTGTTTCGTACAAAAATTAAGTACTACACACAACATAACCCCTTAAAGACAAAGTTTCGGCTATCACCATTTTTTTTTAGAATTTAAAAGAAATATGACAATTTTAATTTAAAGTTTATTATGCCTCGTATATGGAGAAGCAATCTTGAATCCTTTTCCAGCGGTTTGGTACTTCGTACATTTGTGTTAGTAAGCATAGCTCCGGGCTTACGGCCGTAAATGGTCAAGAAACACGTGATTCCTGCATTTCTGGTGACTGTTTCTTTATATTTGACTTTCGGGACAATCATTCACCATTTACTCACTGTTATAACTAAAAGCTAATTGTACGATAATTCTGGTCCCGATGCTACGTCTGAAATTCGGGATTTTCGCGGCTGACCATATACAAGTTTTGATTTGATAAAAAACACCTTCAGCGCTTTGTACGAACGCATGGTCATCACTCGGAAGGGCACCCACGAAGGCGAGTGGGGTGCATTGTTCTAAACACACGTTATACTCTTATAAGTGCTCCCATTGTAGGGATTGAGCTTCGCAAGCTAAATCGCAGTTTGCATACGTGAGAGCCATTTTTTTTAGTTTATCGTCAGTGATTGTACGATATTTGCATACGCCTTCGTGTAAAATATTTTTTCCTAATATTGTGCAGAAATCAGCAGTGAAGTGACTAGCACATATTTGTTAGCACCCTAACATTCGTTTGTAATCTCAGTTTTGTGTGACAAACTCAGACTCCAAATCATTGAAAACGAAGGAATAGTTGTGCCGACTTGGATGATCGCTTATTACTATCAACAGAGGACTCGAGCTGACCCTTGGGATTATCCGTTGTGGAACACCTGAGATCCTTATAAATGCAACTCCCCTAAAGCAGTTGACCGGTCGAAGAATATTGTGTGTAAGTGAAATCTTAATTTATCAATTGTGCCACACAGCTACATGTATTGAAAAAAAAATAAGATAAAAAGGGAAACAAGCAGTTAAACCGGTCGCAAACCTAATGGTGGTAATATCAAAATTCTTAGTGTATCATGTTTTAAGTACACGTTTCTTGTTTTCGTATTAAACTTAGACATTTATATTTTTGTACTTTGAGTTAGTTGCTCGTATTTGATATCTATATTGTGGCTAGTGTTTTAGAACAATTTCAAGCAATGTTGACAGAGGAATTAAGGAAACAATTAGAAACTATTGCTCAGAAAATGGAAATGAATATTGGACGTGTAGAACAAAAAATGGCTGAATCAGTAGGAGCGTAGAAAAGAGCGAATTGAATGCCAAAGCAGACAGTTAACGTAATAATATCAAAGTAAGCCAATAACTCATTAACTGAGGTACGGTATGAATTAGTTAACGCGACCAATCATGTTGATTCTGTAACTGCCGAGTTTAAAATAATGTAGTGGAATGAAAGAAATGTCTCACTGAGAATTGTGAATACATGCGAACAACACAGATTGAGTGTAGGGAAGCCAACAAAATACAACAGTGCAAGGAAGTGCAAGCCGAAAAAGACACCGCAAATACTCTTGAATTCGAGCCGGCCCACGTTGTGTAAGATATATGCCAAATAAACTAGAAAGTGGATTTCAGTCAGGGAAAGGAAATATACAGTGTAGAGATAGCGAAAAAGGAATAATCGTTATGTGTACCATTAGACAATTATGTTTCTAATGTAATTGTTTTGCCGGCAGGGGATGCCGATGTTTCACACATGATGAGCTGTAGCGTTGAGGTTGCGCGTACCCATGCTCTCGAAGAAGCCAGTGAAGGCTTGAGAGTTCAATTGTTGGTTTTGTGTCGTAACGAATATACAGTGTTGTCGTTTTTGTCACAGCCAAATGGTTTTGCGCGACTTCACAAATTCAAATTTATCTTCGTAACCGCGTATGTCTAACGTGAATTGCATTCTAGTCCTGCAAATCCATTCCGACTTTATCACCTTGAGTATTGTAGAAGGAAACGATTTCAAATTCATAGTTTAGAGCGTAGGCCCGCGAAGATAATTGTGTTTTACGTAGTGAACGTATCGTACATAATCAGTCGGTCGGAAATGTTTACCGTAAACCAGCGTAAAAGTAACACTTTCAATAAAGCACGCGCAGTCGAAAATATATTTGCGATATCGAGCCGAAATGTTACACCAAGATTAAGAATAAAAAATAAGATAGCCAATGATACCCAGTTGAATTTTATCAATATTTCAGTTAATGTAAACTCTTTTTCGTGGAGCATTATTAGCAGAATTAAAATGAGCAAGCGTGATCATAATATTAGTACAGCAGATACAACATTTATTAATTTTCAGCTGCCAAAATGTGTGAATTTTAAAGCTTGTACTTCTCTATTGCGAAATTGTAAAGAGCGAAAATTTAAGTGTAGGGCTACTCAAAATGTAGAAAAGTTGATTACTCGTGATGATAACAATATTCGTGGACCTCAGTGTATAGCGTACTCTCGGCGGGCTCATTAGGCATGCAGCACGAAAAAGAATAATAGAAAAGCTTTGGAAAGCGTAATTCGGAACGACTGAACTAGGTGCAAGACCCGATCTATGCTTACTAACACAAATCTACAATATACCAAACTGCTGGAAAAAGCTTGAAGATTTCTTCTCCATATACGAGCCGTGCTTAATAAAGTTTAGAAGTAACATTGTCCTTTTTCTTTTAAATTCCAAAAGTGAGCCTCACGCCGGTGATAATCTATTGTTCCCGAACAATCGAGCGAACAAATATATTCAATTGTGAAGAGAACCGCGGCCGTCAGAGGGGTTAATGGTCTTTGTTAAGTATCACTGAAGAAATCATTATATTGTGGAACATCCTGTATATAGGTTCAATTCACTGGAAGTTCACCATGGAAATCGGTACATTGCTACCTCATTGTACATAATGGACCTTTTTTCATTTGCTAACTATGAGGTTATTCCACCTATATGACGATAAGCCACGTGTTGTTAAAGCCACCTATTATATTTATAATCCCTCGTTTAAGCCACCATTATACCACCATTAATAAAAATGTTCATATTATTCATTTAAATTTGCAGTTTATAAGTCCTTTTCTTTCATCCATTATTTATTTATTTATCTATTTATTTTTCAACTGTTGGTTTCTCATCATGAATGGATGTTTTAATTGATTTTCCAATCATTTTCACTGAATATATAACATATTTGAAATTATAGTAAACATTTGAAACTAAATGAATATACAGGTAGACATTAACACAAAAATACTTTATTACTAAACAATAATAGAAAATGTGTATATTTCGGAAGTGTTGCCTAACAACGGTGTAAACGCTAAAGCCGAAATTCCTAATATGTTTATCTAGTGTAGTGTAATGTGTGTATATGCACCTTTTTTTACAACAAACTTATTCAATTCCCAAACCATTTTATTCAAAAATATTTTGTAATATTCAACTACTAAATATAAACACATAATGTAGCATTAAAATTATAATATAAATTATATATATATATTCTCATAAAGATAAAACATTAATAAAGCAAGACAATTTTCAAAACAAGCATTTCGTAAAATATTTATAACATTACTTGTATACTGATTATTTAAAATACTGTATTACAACTTACTAAATATCAAAAATTCTAAAGGAATACAAAATCATTTAAAGTTTCAAGTTTCAATAATCATATTGCTCATACGGCAAAACGGAATATTCATTAAAATGTTTCAAATAACTTTAGAATCACAGGTCAACTCACAAAACAGTATCTCTTGTCTTGCTGTTATTTAAACAAATATATCAAAAATTACTTTTTTTTTTTAATTATCAGTAGTACTCGCAAACAAACTTGTATTTTTAACAAATCATCAAGTATAACAGGTACATAGGCATCAACACTAATGCACGGATCTTTACATTAGCGAACACGCTATTTTTGGCTGATACCATAATTACATAATCTTATTTTCAACAAACGTCTTATTGGCAACGGAAAAGTAAAACTCTACCAGCACATTTATGGGCATTAATCACAAATATACATCAAAAGAGCGATATTCTAACCACCTCCAAAATATTAAAGATGCACAACAAACAGTTCCTACTCATCTAACATTCACAAGCTACGCATTCGGGAAGCAAGGAATAACTATCTACGGAGTGAGCCGCCTTCTACTGGCCTTTGGCATCACGTTAAAACACGCACACATTATAAAAGTAAGTTCATGTAAGGACGCCGCTCTAAATCAACCTCTTGGCTTGTTGAAAATAGCCCTAAATCATTTATAATCCTCAATTGCCATTTAGTTGAACTGAAACGTGCACAGCTCTAAAATACTTTATACGCAATCATTTTGTTCGCTTGACGAACGTTATATATTTTCACGTGCCTAGTTGCCTCATGCATTACTCCCTCAACATACTATGAACAATGGGACCTACCCATTACTAGATTACACAACGAATCAAAATTTTCTTATGTGTTTTTTTTTAATAGAATTCTCAAATTTAATTTAAATTCCGTTACATAGTATTACTATTGTGTGAGTTTATTGACAAGTGCTAGTTTTATACAATATTTTCTCTCCTTTTATACTAATCAACACAAAAACAATCAGCTAAACATTAAAATGATTTGTTAGCTACGCCTATTCTATTCATATTAATCATATACCTAAAGTTCTATCTATGGCTTCATTTCAGTTGAACTGAATAAAAAATTTCAGTAAAGTTAATTAACCAAATTATTCCACTTGTATGAATATTTAACACAAAAGGAAACAAAAACTAGATATTCTTTCCTTTGTGTGAGTCGTTGAGCAATAGATAAACTCGTAAAAAAAATTACGAAAACAAATTTTTTTAGATGTGTTTCCCGCACTAGACTTACTTTTTTCGTTTCAAACATTCAGTTTTTAAAAATAATTAAAATGTGCTAACATAATACGTAAATACATATATTTATATATAATATACGAGCAAAACTAACATACTAAATATATAAAATCTATACATGGAATTAGTAAAATTCAACACTAAACAAAATCTATATGCATACCACTACACATAAAATAATTAAAATATCTATATATATACTTGTACCATACGACGTAACTAATGAGCGTTTGAATATTTTAATACAAATAAATGAGTTAACGGCGGTTAAGCCCTACGAAGCGCCATTCTTTGGGTCATTAATTGACAATTCAGGTTGTAAGTCATTCATAAAAAAACAAGTTAATGAGTTGTTTCCTAAAACCAACGACGCTGACTTAATCTCCTACAGTTGAAGCTTGCTGGGGCGCTTAACTCCCTGACGATTCGAATGAATAGCTTCTACACTTAGACCTTATATACCACCCTGGCTGCATACCTTCGGCATTCGAATCATGACACATCGGGGTTAATTTCCCAACACCTATTGGACTGTCAACATTCAGACCTCTAGGGGCATTTTAAGAAAATAAATATAATGGAAAGGACGACCAGAAACATACCCTGGGAGGAGATTTAATGCTACAGCCCCACATTTCAATTCATCAATCATTTAATCATTAGTATTACTTCAGGCCTGCTCATACCTACAAAATTGGTAGGTTTACAAATGTAACCTTGTAAAGAGCGCAAGCCAATACTTATCTGTGGCTTACTAGCAATTGCACTTATCTTTACAGAGAATAAAGTCACATCCGAAAACATTTGTCACAATCGTGAAATACAAGATAACAATAATATTAACTTATTCATTAAACCTTAATGTTGTTCAGGGTCTACTCGTACGTAACAATCTTAATATATTCTCATAACATAACCTTTAATTTTACAATATACTGCCAAACTGTCGTAGGCACTCCGTACTATCGATACATCATAGTATCTAGTGTTTATCGTAGTAAATGGTACCTTGAATCGTAAACGGGTTTTCCTTTCTTTTTTTTTTCGAGACCAGTTTATGATTCCCGGCACAATAAAACAAGTGTTTTTTTTTTCAAAAATCGAAAAAAATAACATCTAATTTACTTTCTCTAAATCCAAATCAAAACTAAGTATTATATCAAAATCGAAAATCCGAACATCAATTTTATTACTATTATACTTTTCTCTAAATATGCCAAACATTAAAAGTTAATATTACAAATTCTGAAATGTGTAGTCAATTGCCGAATCTACACATTAGCTGGGACCTAACCAGGCTCCGTACTGGTTTCATCACTTTAATTTTGTGACGAAAGTAGTGGCGTCCCTAGTGGATAATTATATTTTAACTTTCAACTCTTCTTAACTTATCGCTTTCTCTGAACTCAATTAACTTCAGGACTCATTAGTCGCAATGAATACACATTGACTTTTCATAATAGACGGCAAATATATATATATATAGAACGACGAACAAATCAACAAACAGCTTTATGAAAATCAACGTTAGTTTCAATATTATACCAAATTGTGTTTAATTTACAGTATTTTGACTTAATCTTACATTACAAATTTAGCATATTTTCCCATTAGACAATCACATCAGATGAAAAAACTCATTATCTGAAGAGCACACTTATCTAATTACCCAAAATATTAACATTATGATTAATTGTAGTTATTGCTAGTACTTCTCTAATTATGTTCGTAAATATCTCTAATTGCCTAACATTTCTATAAATGATTCATTGTATTGGGACAGCTAAATGTTAATACAAACATAAAGGAGAATGAATAAAAACTCAAAACAAAATTTCATAATAAAATTTTATTATGAGGTCTGGTTCCCAAAACTGGAAACACCTTAAAAAAATATACAAAACTTGAACATTCTAAGTAGAATTCGATACAGAAAGTCCGCATGCAAAACAGGATAGCCATACTTTTCAAAAGTGTTGAGGTACTATTTCTATTTCAAAGTCCGAAATTGCGTTCCAAATAAATTTCCAATGCTGTCCTTCCTCTGCTTTCCACATTTATCTTTCATCTCCAAAAGCTTTAAGGAAACCATAAAACATGACATCTAAGTGAACATACTTGATTATAGAGCGATATGCATGGTTCTTGGACCGGCGCGTCAGTGGCGGTGGACACGCACTTTGAATATGAAAAGTAAAAACCTATCCTTTGAAATACGAGAGGAATAATCAAATAAATTATTAAGACTCCTTTTTTCATTCTCCCTAAAACTCAAATTCGGTATTTCTGCTTTCTCTTCTCTTCCAGGGGTTAGTCCGAGTTCGAGTGAAGTTCACGCTAAGATTTTAATTTTCCATATATGCCGGCTACGCTTGTAAGCTGTAATTTATCACGATTACGTGTACTTTTCCAGTTAGATTTTTTAATTTGCGGAACTTTTCTCCTTTTTGCAGCGCATTTACAAAATTTCGCCTAATGACACGCTTTAGTTTACGACAATTGGATTTACGCTGCATTGCGATACCTGGGATAAATTTCTTTTTATTTTTGCTCTTACTATTACTATATTTCCCATGTAGTTTACTATACAATGTTCGTACGTGTTTTCGCTTAATCTTTTTAGTAGTCTTCGGAGTCGATGTATACTTTTTTTCGCACGTTTGACTCAAAATAAGATCGCCTACAGTTCGACTTTAATTTGCGTCTAGTTCGTCCGTGACCGGGTTTAGTTTTTTTCCGTATTACGCTTACCAAAGTACTTTTCTTTTATTATCAACTTATTTGTTACTGCGCGCCTAATGCATGGTTGCGCGCTGAGAGTACGCTCCATGTGGAGGTCGACGTGGTTATCATCACATGCAATCAACTGTTCTAAATTTTGAGCAACCCTACACTTAAATTTTCGATCTTTACTATTTCGCAATAGTGAAGCACTAGCTTTAAAATTCACACATTTCGGTAATTGAAAATTAATAAATATTGCATCTAATGTACTGATAATATTATTACGTCTGCTCATTTTAATCCTGCTGATTATGCTCCTCGAAATAGAGTTCACCTTAACTGATGTATTGACAAAACTCGAGTAGGTATCATTGGCTAATTTATTTTTCTTCTTAACCCTGGTGCTACATTTCACCTCTAAAACGGAAATATACGTTCGACTGCGTGTGCTTTTTTGGAAGTGATACTTTTACGCTTGTTTACGGTAAACATTTCCGACCGTTTGAGTATGTACGAGACGTTCGCTACGTAAAACACAATTCGCTTCGCGAGCCTACACTCTAAACTGTGAATTTGAAATCGTTTTCTTCTACAATACTCTAAGTTGATAAAGTCGGAATGGTGTTAAAGCACTAAAACGCAACTTACGTTAGACATACACGGTTACGAAAGAATTTGTTAAATCGCAGAAAACCATTTTCCTGCGACACAAAAACGAGAACACTGCAACTTCGTTACCACATAAAACCAACAATTGAACTCTCAAGCCTTGCGTGGCTTTTTCGAGAGGATGGGTACGCGCAACCTCAACGCTACAACTCATCATGTGTGAAACATCGGCATCCCCTGCCGGCAAAACAATTACATTAGAAACATAATTGTCTACAGGTACACGTGAAGATTCTACCTTTTTCGCTATCCCTAGACTACATATCTCCGTTAACTGACCGTAATCGACTTTCTGGTTTATTTGGCACATATCTTCCACACTTTGGGCAGGCTCGAATTCAAGTGTATTTACGGTTTCTTTTTCACGTTGCACTTCCTTCTACTGTTGTATTTTGTTGGCTTGCCTACACTCAAACTGTGCCGTTCGCATATATTCACAGAACTCAGTGAGATATTTCTTTCATTCCACTACACTATTTTTAAACTCGGCAGTTACTGAATAAATATGATTTGCCGCGTTAACTAATTCACAGCGTACCTCAGTTAAGGAGTTATTGCATTACTTTGATATTATTACGTAAACATTCTGCTTTGGCATTCAATTCGCTCTTTCCTACTCTCCCAAATCGCTTCTGTTACAGACTGTTGAAATTTACCTGCTGATTCAGTTATTCTTTGTCTACACATCCAATATTCATTTCCATTTTCTGAGCAAAGGTTTCTAATTTTTACCTTAATTCCTCTTTCAACATTGCTTGAAATTGTTCTAAAATACTTACCTGCATATTGTTATGAATTACGAACTTAAAATACAAAAATATAAATATCTAAGTTTAATACGAAAATAAGAAATGTGCACTTAAAACATGAAACACTAAGAATTTTGATATTACGACCATTAACAACCAATCCTTTTCTTCACAGCTCAGGTTTCATTTTGCAAAGTGCTTCAATATAAATTAACAGAGATATAATCTAGTACCATATACAAAACATTGTCTCTTATTCATAAATGCATAGTGTAAAACATGTATGTGTGTGTGTATACTCAATCAGCTGTTTGTTATCCACTCATATCTACATGGCATTAAAAACCAACAAGAAAAAAGTTTTTATAATCTACATTAATCTCTCTGTCGCTCTCAAAGTCAAAACCTATATACTTAACTTACATGAAAAATCTACAATACTTACCTTTGTGTTTATCTGTCCCATTTCTTTATTTTTAATTAATTTTGTTCGCGCATGAGCTGCTGCAAATTGACTGTCGACACTAGGCTAATCAGATTCGAAACTCGACACGTTATCCGTATAATTAATGGTATTGAAAAAGCAGTCGTAAGAAGATTACAATAATTTAATCCGGAAAACGGTAGCCATGTGGTTGTAATCATGTTTTTTAGTTGTTAGAATCTTGTAAATATAATCGTAACGTTAATATCGATTTTCGTCTTTTTCCCAAAGGTTTACACATCTCTCTCTCTCGCTGTCACTTGTTTATTTCGTTTATCGCAGCTTTTCTATGGCAAATAACGATTTCTTCCGTACCTACGTTTTGTCATAAACCGAAGTTGGGGAGAACGGTAGACAAAACATAGATACCGTAAAATTGGAAGAGTGAGCAAATGATCAAATTAAGCTCAGATATTAACAACCTAAAATCATCTTCCGGTGCAAATCACAAAAACTGGTTAAACTGTATAGAAAATGTAATAATACTGAATGTAATTCATAGAAATTAAAATAAAATCAAAAGATTACAAGTGAACAAGTAGTTTTTACTGTATATGTTTATGGCCGTTTTAACTTGTTTTATTTCCCTCTTTATCTTATTTCCTATTTATACATGCAGCTGTGTAGCACAATTGATAAATTAAGATTTCAGTTACTTACAATAGTCTTCGACGGTTCAACTGCTTTAGGGGAATTGCAGTTATAAGGATCTCAGGCGTTCCACAACGGATGATCCCAAGGGTCAGCTGGAGTCCTCTGTTGATAGTAATAAGCGATCGTCCTACTCGGCACAATTATTCCTTCCCTTTCAATGATTTGGAGCAAGAGTTTGTCACAAAAAACTGAGATTACAAACGAATGTTACGGTCCTAACACATATGTACTAGTCACTTCACTGCTGATATAACTGCTACCAGATTATAGAAGGATTTTTTGTGGACACTCTGTATATTTCGTAAAGACAGTGATTATTATTTTCGATTTATACTTTATTCTGCAACGCACATAAGTTCTTTCTTTGGTGGGAAACGCTTCTTTCCCACACAATTGGACAAAGAAGTCTTTCATCGTTTTTTCATATATATATTTAAAACATTGCTTTTGCTGAGAACATTTCAGTTAGTGACTAACCATTTCAGTGTTTTTCCCTGACTTATTATATGCACAGTATATATTCAGCAGTTATTTGGAACTGAATTAAGTGCTTTCGTTAATCGCTTATGGAAACGTTACAATAGATTAGAGAAATACGGGCTGACCAGATGTCCCAGTAGCCAAAGTGGCACCAACTGTGTTGTTTCGTAACCCGTTATCTGTACTTTCTCACGCCAGTGTTATCGCCGTGTCTAGTGCATTATAGGCAGTTGACTAAAATTAACATAATTTTTTTTCCGTATTCTGTTTGTATGTGCATACAGGTGAGTTAACTGAGTGATTTTTGAAATAAACTGCCAACACTTTTCCGTTGACCATTGCAACCCGTAGCTTGAGCTTGGATGCTCAGGGAGTTCGACTCCGGTGTTGTACGCAGCCACCACGCCCGTTGCGTTGGTTAAGTTTTGTGAAGGGGCACAAGCTATTTAGCCGGTGAAGGACGATTTCTTACGGCTAGCCCCAACTTGTGAAATCCCAGGTCCGCAGACCTTGTGCGTTTAAAAAGTTATATACGCGCCCTCCAATATCAGTATTCCACTGTGGAGATCTTCTTTTCGTTACTTTGCTGAAGATTCACCTTTACGCTGCAGGACTGTTCAGCGTAACAACTGGATTCATCGTGGGACGATCCAGACAACTTTTCCCCAGTGCTGCCCCCCAAGTGTGTAAAGGGTGTGAGAGAAGAATTTTTAGTGATATCTGAATCGTAATCATATATATATATAAAGGGCTATATTACACAAAAAGGGCAAAGCGTGATTTCAGCGACTAAAATTGTTATACATCCTCAGTGTTCAGTGTTGTGTCCATTCCTCTTTGCTATTTTTTTTTAGTGTTCTAATAAATAAGTATAGTGTCATTTAATTCAGTGTGTTTTCGTTGTTTGTATGAGTGATGTTTGTGTGCGTTATGGTCTGGATGACCGTCTGATCGTCCATGAGGTTTTCGAGACGAGACACCCGAACCTCTCGGCGCCTAATGTTCATCTCATTATTGAGACCGACGAGCATTTTCGGAAACAGTTTGTAACCTTTCTTGGAGAGGTCTTCATCATCCTGTCCAGGTAAGTTAAAGTATCAGGAAGATACCTATTGGTAGTACCACGAGCCAAGGACAGCGAACCGAACTACAGGCGGTTACACTGACTTTTGCACAATATTAGAAAAAATATTTTACACGGATGCGTATGCAAATATCGTACAATTACTGATGATAAACTAAAAAAAAATGGCTCTCACGTATGCAAACGACGATTTAGCGTGCGAAGCTCAATCCGTACAACTGGAGCACTCATAAGAGTATAACGTGTGTTTAGAACAATGCACCCCACTCGTCTTCGTGGGTGCCTTTCCGAGTGATGACCAGGCATTCGTACAAAGCGCTGAAGGTTATTTTAACAAATCAAAACTTGTATATGGTCAGCCGAGAAAATCCCGATTTTCACCCGTAGCATCGGGACCACATTAATGGTCCAACTAGCTTTTACTTATGACAGTGCATAAGTAATGGATGATTGTCCCGAATGTCAAATATAAAGAAAGTCACCAGCAATGCAGGAATCAAGTGATCAGGATTCCTGTTTCTTAACCATATTTAACCGTAAGACCGGAGCTATGCTTACTAACAGAAATGTACAAAATATAAAAGTTTTGGAAAAAGATTCAAGATTGCTTCTCTATATAATAAGCTAGGTTAATAATGTTAAAAATTAAAATTGTCCTATTTCTTTTAAATTCCAAAAAACGTACATCAGGTTGGTGATAGCCGAAATGTTGTCTTTAAGGGGTTATGTTGTGCATAGTACTTAATTTTTGTACGAAACAATGTACATTTTGATTTAATTTCGCATTTTTGCACAATAAATAAAACGGACAAACCAATACTTCCAAGGTTGATTCGGTGGTCGGATGGTTAATGCGTTAATGTCTGTAATAAAGGTCGTGGGTTCAAGTCACAGCAGTTGTAACATTTTTCTTTCTAAATATGTTTCTATATCTTCAGATATATTATTAATATTTCTTTTCTCACATTTCACGTATGTTATCTTAGATCATGTGTTGATGGATTAGGGTAGATTAACCCGATTTCGTTATATATACTTACAGTTTCCAATCTTTTCTTCAAGATGGATTTCTATATGTTCACATTTGTTAAGAATTATTTATATATTTCAATTTTAGTGTTCATAGGTTAGCGATGATTAGGTAAGGATATGTTTGCAAAAAATATAGTACAATGCCAAAGCACATATTTTTACACCAATAAGTTATTTTTCCTTTATTCAGAAAGTTACTGCGAGCGTGTGCTATGCAGCTAAACCTTCCACTCACTGTTAGTGCTGGTGGCAGTAGTTTTGCGGACGTACACGCATTGTCAAATAGTTCTTTTTCTTCAAAGATGACCTATGGATTATTATTCTAAGAAAATATAAGAAGTATCTGTGTTAAAATTGTATTGGTTTTATTTGAACAGGCACACGTTTTTACACTATCATTTATTCCGAAACTGGTGTCGAGTCTAGCGTAATATCACGACTATTTTTTTTAACTATATGTTAATAGGTTCCTTCTTACTTAACTCTCTATTCAAACCTAAATTTGTTCAATTTAACCATTTCAAATTTCAACGTTTATCGTTGTACAGCGAGTATTGTAATATAGCGAGATCTATTTGTTTGCAAACGATTCAGCGTCTTAACACAATTTCAATACTATGCAATGTACCTTACCGAAAAACGAAGATGGTTCAAATTTAGTATTGCATCCAATTTCAAAAGTAATTTTTGTGTAGAATAAACGGTAAATGCTTTCATGATGCTGTTTCTTATAAATTTTTCAGTGTCCCTCAAGTAGATTCAATTTCCTCGGTTAACCGCATACTGAAACCGAAATCTCTTCAGACTAGCCATTAATTTTAGACTTAGCTAATGAAACGGTAGAATGGAACGGTAAACGATAACGAGAGGTGATTCTTCCAAATGATTCCGTGTCTATATACAACACATAATGACTGGGTAGACGCTCTGTGAAAATGGGGTGTTTTCCAAATTCTGTATTGTTGCCAGTTTCAGTACTGGTTTCATCGTTTATTGCTGTAGAACAAACACGGTAAGAGGAAAGGAGAAGCGGTTTGCTGCCAAGAATTCAGCGTCTGAAAACAACATATCGCTACTTTCGTGGATATTACTAGTACTACTGGTTTCAAAATTGATCTCCGTTGAATGAACACTGTAAAGCTATCAGGAAGTGACTTTTTGCATGAGATGAAGCATCGCAAGCATAGGTTCCATCTTCTGTGTTGAAATCTTAACCATAGCAAACTATGTTATACTAGCCACTTCCAATTTGATCATTTATCGCCATACTACGGAAACATAGGTAGAAGACGTCTTTCAAAAAAACAATAGAGCTTCGAACATAAAATGACCCTACAACACTCTACCAAAAGAAGAATTGGCTCAAATTTAATATTAATTTAGCTTTCAATAATAATTTCTATATGACAATCGCGGTAAGAATTACGGAGGTGCGTTTTTACAATCAGGTGAGCGTTCTAAGTTAAGATTCCACATTTTCCACTAAGCCCTATTCAAACCGGAGCGTTTTAAATTAACCATTTGTGGTGTTAATATTTGCCATTGTAGAATGGAAACTGTAACAGACATTAAGAAACGGTTTGTGAAACTGATTGAGGGTCTGTAGTTGACACATCACAACCAACAGTACGGTTGGAAATCGGAAGTTGTTGAAATTTTCTAAACTGGTAATTTCAATACTGATTTCTGTAGAGTAAAGATGATTAGAGATATTGAGATACGGTTTCGTACAACCGATTGAGCTTCTCAAGAATAGATCCATTTCCTCCGTCCACCATCTATTCAAACCGTGAACGTTTCAAAATATCCATTTCTGATTACAACATTATCCCTACAGAACAGAGAAGGTAACAGACAGCGTAGTGCGGCTTTCTGAAAACATTTCAGTTTTTAAATTATACATATCGTGATTACCACAGAGCTCTCCCAAAAACACACGGTTTTCAAATTTACTATTACATCCGATTCGATATATTTTTCAACTTTCTTTGCCATAGAACAAGGAAATAACAAGAATCAGTTTCTGCCAACGATTGAGCGTCTGAATACAATACATAATGACTATTCATTATAGTCTGAAATACGGAAGTAGTTCAAATTTAATCCAATTTCAATATTTTTTTTCTTAGAGGTAGAATACTAAAATCTTTCGCGTTGCAGTTTCTTGTAATCGATTGTGCTTTCAAATAGTATGTTTACATTTTCCGTTGAAATTCAATTTAAACATGTCTTAGGTAAAATTATCCGTCTCCGGTTTCAACATTTATGGCTACAAAACGAAAATAGTAACAGGTATGTAGTAGCTGTTGTTTAGTAAGTGATTAGTAATCCTGTTATCTAATTTTCATAGATAAAACTGTATAAGATATCGAGCAGCTATTCTGCGATAGGATCAGCGTCCGAACGATACCTTCTATCTTCTTCCTTAACTTTACATTCAAATTTGAAATGCTTCAAGTTAACGATGCTTAAAGTTTTTCAACATTTATCTGTATAGAAGTGAAAGAGTAACGGATAACTAGTAATAGATATTTGAGATAGATCCCGCGTCCAAGGAACAGATTCCTTCTTTGATCTTCTTACTATATGGGAACAAATTGTTACAGATGTACTACCTCAAGTTTGAGTATTGAATTCGTATATTTTGAAAGCCTTAGATTCACACTGTGAAACGATATTCACTTGTTTAAAAATTGTATTGTATAACATGTTTAATACACCCCATCAAGTTGAAACCTTTAGTCATGCATAAAAAAGTGTTAGTTATGTAACAGATATTTGGCAGAACTTATGTGAATAGTTAATAAAAAAATTGCCGGCTTCACACTTTTTTTCACTGCCATGAATTTTAACCTTTCTCCTGATTTTAAATATTATTTCAGTACTAGCCAATGCTCTTATTTTGTTCGTTTTCCAGCCAATGATGTATGTCTTATCCACTACAAGATTTTACAATTTCGACATTTACGTTGATTATTTCACACATTCCGCTAACACCGTATCAGTTGTTCGTAAACGCAAATATTTTACGAATTTTGTAACTTTTTGAACTTGTTCATTATAGTTGTCTTAGTGTAAACATAATATTTGCGTGAACATAATAAACATAAAACTCAGAACTTACAAAACCTTAACTCATGTCTTTGAATGCAGTTTGAGTCAATTTTTTGATATATAATGATATATACCTTAGTGCATGTATAATTATGTCAGTGAAGTTTCGTCCTGTTCAACAGACTTTAGTGAGATGTGTGTCCCCAATGTTTACTAGTTTGTAAAATTCTAAAGTTAATACCAGTAATATTACTTTGTAGGAGAAATTTGCTTTGATGTATAGTAATTTTTGTAATTGTTGGTTGTTGCTCTAATCAATGGAAAAAATTTACTTGTTAGAATAGACGTATCACGCAGCAACAGTTTCCCTTGCAGCCGATCAGGAAGGAGAAAATATCTGTTGACCGGCTTTACAAAATCTCATCTGAACTGCTAACAATTCTACAGAAAGACCAGATTGAGAAAAGAATGATCATCTCTTTTACCTCAAAAAATAGAAAGAAAGAATAGTGGTTTCCATAATCTAGTTTGATCTAGTAATCCTCCTAAACATGATTTATTTTTTATTTAACTATTAGCATTTCGGAAAAATTAGCCTGCACAATTGTGCATGTTCGGCCGGTATTGTATATATTGGTGATTCTATCTACCTGCACAATTGTGTAGGTCAGGGCTGAAAGGGTTAAAAATGCTTATTAACAATCAGCAAAAGACTTTAAATTTTGAATAACTTACTTATCGTGAGATGAAGGAGAGAAAGTTTACATGCTATAGATATAGTTAACATTTACAGTAGAAAGACATTACATATTTTTACACAAATAATAAAATCGAAATGTTTACTATAGGCGGGTCACGTTGCTTGCGTCAGTAATATGCATGTGAACTGTAAAACTTTTGTGAAAGGTTGGTGTATCGAAAACATTAAGATAATATTATACAATACGATACTCTAAGAATGGGCTATAATAATCCAAGCGGGCATAATTTAGTGTAAGATGATATCCAGTTGAGAAGTTAAATTTATGAGGTGTGGGACTTCGGGTTTGGTTAATCACTGGGTGAATGAGTTTGGTATATTCTTAAATGTATACTAAAGTTTAAAGTGGAGTATATACTTTATTTTTAAGCTTTAAATAATTGCTGCTAAAATCATAAAGTGAAAATTACTATGAAAACTTCAAGTGTAGGTCACGTTTGTTGCAATTAATTGACTCTTTCAGCCTTCATTCACAAATTCGCGAACGTATGCTCAGTATGTTTTACTTTCTTGTTACCAGCGAAACAAACATCTGATCACGAGGGTGCTACATCTGCAAAAGAATGTGCGGAAAAGTAAAGCTTAACTTCAACTTTTAAAAAATGTATACTTTCTTCGAAATGCGATGGTAAAATAAGAAAAAAGATTTTCTTGAAAATCTATTTCAAATGTTACTTATTATTATTATTATTATTATTATTATTATTATTATTATTATTATTATTATTATTATTATTATTATTATTATTGTAGTTTTTACGTTGTAAGTATTTGTAAGTGTCCAGTGTTCAGTACAACATTAGACATATAGTAATACATGATTTCGTTCCTCCAAGTTTGTGTTTGAAGATGGTATATTATGTATGACGCCGTTAAAGGTACGCAGATATACATAGTGAAGAGCGTCCGTAAGTGTTTTTCCGTGAGTATTGCATTGTAGTAACGAGGGAATGAAACACGTAATATAATGTGAATTACGGAGTAAGAAATAGTGGTTCTGAGATATTTTTTCCCAAGAAGTACGTAGATATACCTCTCCATGTAAGTTCATATAAGTAAACAAGCACGTTCGGAAAGGATAAAGACGTTGTTTTTAACAGAAATGATGTAAATACTTTGTTTCCCAGTAAATGATTATTTAAGTCTTATACTACGAGCCTTTTTGCTGTTTTTGACGTTGCTCTTGTTTAAATATCTAAAGAAGTTTATAAGTTGATATGAAGTTTATAGCTTAATTTCACAATATCCCCTTGAAAACGTACTTTTTCCATAATTCTTTTAATGTTAGTAAAATTGTTATCACTTGAGTGCATCAGGCAATGCGTGATGAAGTTTTGTACATTGCATATTAAATTTATATCATAGTAAATTTATGTATTATGAAATTGCGGAAATCGCCCGTTTTCATCTCATATATCATAGGTCACTTCTTCACTGTTATAGCCTAAAGACACCTAAGAATAATCCACTCACCATTTTAGTGTAAAATTTAAATCTGTTCATTTACTCGTAGAATCTTCATTCTGGGAACAGTAACGTAAAAAAATATAAAAAGTTTTCTAAATGGGTTACATGCAGACATGTAAAATTTAATTTCAATCGATTCAGCCATTTTTCTAGTTAATACCAGATTAGGTTGATGCCACATGTTTTGAATTGAGGTATAGTATGCAGATTGCTCGTCTTCTCTCTCTTGAATGTTTATTTCCGAAAACAGTGCTGCACACGACACTTTTCTAAAAGTAAAAAAGCTAGTGTGCCAAGTGTCCTTTCTCTAACAAGAGAGACCATTCAGATTATAATATTTGACATACAATTTTAATCCTCTTCCCGAATAGCATTTCTGCGAATAGCATTACAGCAAGTTATGTTGAAAGCACAAACAAAAAACCTAGTAATAATCTAAGAGTGACGAAGGTGCTAGTGGTTGTCCATATTACCTTAACGTGGAATTCTGGAATCATTATTTATCTATTTCAAATAAGAACATAAAGATTACAAGAAATTGAAAACTCTATGCTTCTCAAAAGTATTTATTTTATTACAATGTATCAGATGTTAATATGTAGCTACATATCAATGTACGCAAAATTTTACTATCTCAAGGTATCAGACTATATAAAAACGCAACCAGAAATTGGTATACTTAGTGAAATCACATATCTTGTACAAAATTTTAAAAGTTGTTATATCGTCCCTTTGTTTATTTGTACTCATAGTGACAGTTTCTTGTAGCTGCAATTGCAAAAATTTCTTTCTTTTTTTAAATTTTCTGGCACAAAAAGTAATAATGTTAGTGACAACGTATCTCTATTTTCACTTATAATAAATGTTTATTCCATATAGCCCAAAATAAGTACTTTGGTATGTACCTGAGTTAACTCTGATATCGTATGTATCGTGACGTACATAAATCTTTGACCAGGTAATGGCGGCTGCTTTGAAACAAATGCAAAGTGTCTGAATTAGATCTGCCATATC
Source organism: Thermobia domestica (assembly GCF_964235325.1). Lineage (NCBI taxonomy): Eukaryota > Metazoa > Arthropoda > Insecta > Zygentoma > Lepismatidae > Thermobia > Thermobia domestica. Next base: position 266,171,513 of record NC_137460.1, on the reverse strand, counting down.
TGTAGTTTCGTGTGAAGAGAATTCATACTTCTGGGTCATGATCGTAGTGGGTCATGTTGGTGGTAGGTCGCAGTAGGTCGGGTGCTGTTGACCCACGATCGACTGACCAACCGACTCAATGACCAACTCCAACTCTGGCACTTTTCATAATATCCGTACAGATTTTATAGAAGTTCCAAACGATATGTAATGCTTATATTTTAGGTTAAGGTATTGCTAGTCTGCTGTTTCATTTTTGAATGGAATTACGATTCGTCGTGATTTTTCTATATATTGTTTTTGTGAGAAAACGTTAATGAGCAATAGAAAATATAACTGTTTTTCGATTCGGATTGGTTTGGGTTAACAGCTTGAAAATGAAATCACTTAATGTCCAGCGATTATACCTGTTAGCAAGTGAAAACTATGATGGAAGCAAGTGAATTATGTTGGACGAATTGCTGGAATGAGGAATTGGGAGTGTCCCGAGAAAACCCACGAGCATTATGTTGTCCGTCTCAAGCTTACTTTCCTTCGGAACGAAACAGGCACCCCACCCATCTGATTGTTTAGTAGGCGGGGTCTCACTTTCGATTCCCAGTGGGAAAGCCTTTGAAATATCAAATGCCCTCGATGTATCCCTGACGTTCAAGGTTATTGAAATCACCTGGAAAACGAGAATAACCGAATATAACAGAGATAAATTTCAGAGATACTTTCCGTCTTTTTAAAATTTAATCTTGAATTATCTGAACTGCTCTATTTTATCATGACCAAAATCAGTGATTCATGGTTAATAGAACATTGGATTCGTATACGTTTGCATTTCCTACATAGACGAGTGATTCTTGACTCTTACTTAAAAGAGCGGTCTTATGGTAGTGACTTGAGCATTCGCTTTGTGTGTTAGTGGTCCACGGTTCGATTCTCCGAAGATATTTAGAAAAAAATTATAATTTAGAATGTTCATGTTTCTGATGTATAATAAAATGAAGAATTGTCAATTTCTCTCATTCTTACAAGTTAAATTTGAAACGATTTAGTTCAAAGGAAAAAGTAATTACATGACGTCACAGTGTACAATCTCGATTTCTACTGCCTGAAAACTTCGCTTGTTTCTCAAACAATTCATGAATAGAAACAGGTAATTCTTCAGGCTTAGTATGAGTCACAAATTTCCCTGGAACGTCATTGTATAATTGTTACTAAATGTTCTTCCACCCTTACTAGAAATAATAATAATATTTTCGTTCGGCATTTGCAACAAGTTGCATATATTCTCTCAAGTAAAATTGATGAATAATAATTATTCCTTTTTGTATACTTTGATAATAATAATAATAATAATAATAATAATAATAATAATAATAATAATAATAATAATAATAATGCTAATAAAAGTTTTAAAGTTGCCCTAAAGTTTTGCAAAACTTCCTTAACCTAGGTGTTTCGGGGAAGGGGTTCCGTAACTTCATGTAACACCTCTACAGCTACTCAAATTTAAACGAAAGCTTTCCGCTAATATTTCGCGTAGAAAATATCCTACTGTACGTTTTCAAGAAAATAACTGTATTAAAAAGAACTGAATATAATTGAAGACTAAAGCTTGTAGTAAACTAACTTGTGGAGTTTGCAGATGTAATTATAAAAGTTTGCTCCAAAGTATATACACAGACCATAATTCAGAGAGCTATGAAATACAAAGTAACAAAATAATGTATGAGATTCAGTCTACAGAGCAATTGTTGCTTAAAGGGTGGTTTACACAATTTCGAGAATCGAGATATGACGAGAAATGTTTACAATACTTTTTGTCTCGTCTCGATTCCCATCTCCAAAGCATGACGATAGTGTGACTTAGCGTTGTCCCGTCTCGAACTAAAATGTTAAGTCTCATCCCGATTTTGTCTGGTTTGTTTTAGAATCGAGATTAGAAATTCGTCTTTTCATGGGCAACATTACACAAAACCGAAATATTTTTTTGATTACTATCACTTTTCTGCTTGTAACGGTATGATCTGAGCGATAATAAATTTTTAATTTCTAAATATTCTTCGAGATATTTATAATTATTACTAGTATTATTCCTGAAAATTTGATATTTCAAGTGTTGAAACAAACGACTATTCAAATATTTGAATGTAATAAAGCGTGTGTTATCGCCATCAAAATTCCTTAGGTAAAAAAAAAAAAAAAAAAACTAGACGTGTATTCGATTGAAGAATCTCCAGATTACTGGTTAAGCGCCTAGACTTCTGAACCACGATCACCACGATGTAAATGATGCGTCTTTAGTCTGGTTACGTTAAGTTACTCTGCCTCACGTTGGAAAGTTATATATTATTTTTTTCCTTCATTTCAAAATGCCTTTCGTGTTCTCTTATGATGATATAAGTGAATGATCTGGCAGATCTAATTCTCATGCTGTGCATTTGTTTCAAAGCAGGCGCCATTATCAGGTCCAACACCTATGACCGCCACGATATAAATGATTGTTCATTTTGATATTGTGAAACAAACTATAGCCTTTTATTTTGAGAATAGTGAGATACGGAGACTTCTCAGTGGTACTACATTTCATATTTCTACAATATTTCATGTAATAAAATAAATTAAGCGTAATTTTATAACGAAATATAGCGAATGATTATATTTGTTGGTGCTAGTGAATCATTATTTTCATTCACATTTCTTTCTTTGTTGAATTCTTCACAGGTGCGACAACGTATTAGCTTTCCACGAAGAAGAGAATGCGTTTATTACATCAAAGGAAGCCACTTCTATTTCAGATGAGGAAACTCATACCTCGATGCAGTTTAGTCAATCACGTTTTTCAAGACATATGCTGACACAGGAAAATGAAAGGCGTCATACGTGCCGAAACAGTGATCAACACTTTTGTCAAAGTTCAACTTTGTCGAGCGGTACGTTAGTACATACAGGTGATAAAATATGCACGTACGGAGAGTATGGAAATGAATTTAGTGTATGTTCAAGTTTGGCTACGCATATGTTAAATCATACAGGGGCAAGGTTACACACATGCCAAGAGTGTGGTAAGGCGTTTAAGCAACGTTCATATTTGGCTACACACATGTTAATCCACACAGGCGTAAAACATCACACATGCCAAGAGTGTGGTAAGGGATTTATATATCGTTCAAGTTTGGTTAATCACATGTTAATCCACACAGGACAAAAACATCATACATGCCAAGAGTGTGGTGAGTCATTTACGCTACGTTCAAATTTTGCTACACACCTGTTACTCCACACAAGAGAAAAACGTCACAAATGCCAAGAGTGTGGTAAGGCGTTTAAGCAACTTTCATATTTGGCTACACACATGTTAATCCACACAGGCGTAAAACATCACACATGCCAAGAGTGTGGTAAGGGATTTAAATATCGTTCAAGTTTGGTTAATCACATGTTAATCCACACAGGACAAAAACATCATACATGCCAAGAGTGTGGTGAGTCATTTACGCTACTTTCAAATTTTGCTACACACCTGTTACTCCACACAAGAGAAAAACGTCACAAATGCCAAGAGTGTGGTAAGTCATTTACTCTACGTTCAACTTTGGCTAGACACACGTTAATCCACACAGGAGTAAAACATCACACATGCCAAGAGTGTGGTAAGGGATTTAAATATCGTTCAGGTTTGGTTAGACACATGTTAATCCACACAGGAGTAAAACGTCACACATGCCAAGAGTGTGGTACGGCTTTTAAATTTCGTTCACATTTGGTTACACACATGTTAATCCACACAGGAGAAAAACTTCACATTTGCCAAGAGTGTGGTAAGGCGTTTAAACGACATTCATATTTAACTAGACACAAGTTAATCCACACATGAGAAAAAGCTCATATATGTCAATAGTGTGGTAAGTTATTTAATCAACGTTCAAATTTGGCAAAGCACATGTTAATCCATACTGGAGAAAAAGCTCACATATGCCATGAATGTGGTGGGTCGTTTAATCAGCGTTATAATTTGGCTACACACATGCATATGCACAGAGGAATAAAACATAACACATGCCAACAGTGTGGTTAGGCATATAAACGGCGATCACATCTTGCAACACACATGTTGATCAACACAGGACCAGAACCTCATACGTGAGTAGATGTGGAAAAAGATGTAGTCTGCGCTTAACCTTGCAAGGCATTTCAATACATAAGTGAAAAATCAAAGAGGTGCGTTGAGCGTAGCATGGCATTTACTCAAGGTTCACATACAGCAAATTAAATACTAATCCACACAGGACTAAATCTCACACACCCGGAGAGTTTAGAAAAACATTTACCTGCAGTTTACATTTGGTAAATCGCATGACAAGACACAGTTCAATAATCACACACGCGAAGGTTGTTCAACAGGATCTTGTTTGGAATCAGCTTTGACAAGACATGTAACTGGACATAGCATATAGAAATGAATTGACCTCACACACATGTTGTTAAGTCAAGTTTTGGAAGAAATTTTAAATTCACGATAAATACCCTGCTAAAAAGGTCTTCACTAGAATTAAGTTTAAAGGAATCAGACCACATTAAGCCCATCAAATGTCGTATCTGCCCTTTGTGAGTTTTGGAAGACAAGTTGTTAAGTCCGTATTTTAGATGCAGATATCACGGGAAATTGATTCCACATCTACTGTACGAATCGCTCTTCTGCTTTGCCGCTATAGGGATTGCTGCATAGTGTGAAAGTGGCTGACGCCGACCAATATTCGAGTGACGATTCCATAAATGAACATTTATCTAAAGATAAAGACTCCAAATATACCGCTTCTTGAGACTTCTTATATGTAAGGGAGTTAAGGTAAACAAGTTTAAGCAACATCGATAATCAGGGTGCACCTTCCTCATCAGCTACAAGTGTAGAACCAGCGGGAAAACATGTTCCATGTCTATTCTAACACGAGGAATTTTTTGACCTTTCCGTTTGGGCTGCATCTTGCTCGCCGATACGTTGTTGCGCCTTTCCGTTTTCACCGAATTTATTTATATTTCCCGTTTCCAGGACATTCTTTCATGATCATTGACAGAAATTTTGGGGAAATTGAAGATAAGAAGCGATCAAAACCTCAAGTCCTCGTCCCTTCCACATGAGTTAAACTGATCAGACAAACTTTACGTTAATATCGTATTAAGGTTGTATGTGTTAAAAAATGACTCACTAACAATAGGGAACATGATTGCACTGCAATTGTGTTCGTCTTTGATTTCAAAGCGATATTAATAGCATTCTTATCCAGTGTTAATGACTTTACCGGATTTCGTGCTGTATGTTCGGAAAGAGGGTGTGTATAAAAAGTTCGTCACATAGTATCTTCCACTCTTTCTCGCTCACAGTCGTTTCTGAAGAGCGGGATGATGATATAAAGTGAACGTTCATGTGGATTGTTAAAAATAAAGTTCGAAGCTATGTTTCGTATTCCATGCCTATTTTTATTATGTACTCAGATGTTGTTGAGTATAGACTTACCAACTTTTCACTCGTTTTATAAGAAAAGTTGTTAAATCAGGTTTTAAACTTTATTCAAAAACGTTCTGTTTATCTTATAAGTATCTGGTACTGTAAGACATCGCATACCTGTCAAAATGAACCAGCACACAAAAGTTTAGACCATTGTATTAATATATCTGTATTGCAACACATTTCTATAAAATTTAACACTAGAAGCACCAGAAATTTTCCACCCTAGAAGCACCAAGCTGTTTTTTAAACCTCTCATGAAAATTTCCAGTTATGAGTATTGAATGACGTTACATATCTTGTTATACGTTACCATTTTATTTAACTAAGGTTGAAAACTATTCAATACATTAGTACATGATCATGGGTGCCGGAAGGTGGGGGCAGGGTGGTGCCCCCAGCTCACGAAAATGTACTCCCATGCGCAAAAAAATTGCGCGTATACTGTAACTCAAGATTTTTCGCATTTATTCCATTTTCCTTACGTTTATGGGTAAAATTCAGTTATTAGTATGTGGAGATAATAGAAACCAATCCATCTAAGGAGATATTTCCAAAAAATATAATAAAATAAGAAAAAAACCAAAATTATGCTCGGTTTTGTGTATACTGGCAACGATGATTTCAAGGGATTTGTTCAGTAGCAGATCTCAATTGCGGAGGGAATTCAGTAGGGGAGTCGAGGAGTTGGATCAAGGAACTGGATAGTGGACTAAAATGTTGCATTTATTGGTTAAAACCTAGTGTGTAGATTGCCTGCCAAATATAAATTAGCTTCTGTAACTAAGATGTCGTACGAAAATATAGAATTAAAGAGAAAAACTCTTATCTTAAGGTTCGAAGCGATACGCACCATGGTTATGAACATTATTTCTTAAAAAAAAAAAAAAAAAAAAAAAAAAAAAAAGCCAACACAACGTAGCCTCCGTGGTTAGGTGGGTAGAGTGGCGGAGTCGTAGTTATTTTATTATTTTGAAACCACATCGAATCCCATCCCATCCTAATTTTTTTTTACAAAACATTATAAGAAGTGTATAATTTTGATGTTAATAAGAACCAAAACAATATAATAAGGAAATAATTTATTGATAGTATCCTTTAATCGAAGTATTTATTCAGTATTAGAATACGTGTACTATTGGAAACAGTTATTGTTTTTAGTTTATAGTTTTGTATGTTACTTCCCGTTCTTGAACAGCAGACAACTAACTCACTTCGGGTATGTGTGTCTGGAACAGGAAAACATACGCACCTTGACAATCTATCCAGTGTTATCCCTTGTTACATCGACTTGATGTTAAATTGTTTATGTGTGTGTGTGCTTGTGTTTTTTGCTTTTTAGAGTATTGACTTCCTCTCTCTCTCTTTTTTATATCCACAAGTGCAAGAATGCTTTCGTTGAACGTAACTAAATTATACAGATCTATGTATGCGGAACACGAAAATTTCCGAAAGATAGCATGAATATGAACGATAATCATACCATATTTCTACATTATATAGTAGCGTGAAAAACTGATATTAAAATGATATAACAAACAGGGATAAGCTTTTTTTCTAGCATGGCAACACATTAAACGTAACTCATTAAATTTTGGGAATTACCAATTATCACCTTACGTGTCGTTGTATTCCTATTCTTTTTCACGTTCAAGCGACGAAAGAAGAAATTGTAATAATAGTGATAAAAATCGAATTCGAGATTTCAATGAATTCAAGTTTCACGCCCCCACATATCGAAAAAGTGATTTTGATGTCTGTCCATCTGTTCGTTTGTCGGTTCGTCACGCTTTTACATGCATTCAAATAGAGGCCATACTGTTCGACGTGTCTGGACCGAATTCTAGATATGAAGTTTTATAACACTTTATCGTTTCGAATTCTATATCCTCCGACACCTAAAAATTAGGGTAGTTTACTGAAGAATGAAAATTTAAAATAAATTGTTTCAAAAACAGCTGTAAAGATTTTGCTTTTTTTTTTTTTTTTTTTTACAAATATAGTATGAATCATTACTCTGAAAAAAATACATAAGTTGTAATTTACCGTATGGGATGCGTTTTTCCGAACAATTTTCTCAATCACATTTCATAAATAGTTGTATCATTAATAACCTAACAATATGACACAACTCGTTCATCTTGTAAGCATTAAGAAGGGGTAGTTTACTCTTCTCCGACGATTTTCCTATTAACGCCTGACGCAATTTTGTTCATATTTCATAAATAAATGTTACATAAATAACCTAACGATATGGTATAATTCCATCATTCTAAAAAGCTAGGAGTGGTATATAACTTTTCGGGGCAATTTTTACCGTACGATTTTGTCGAGAATGACTGGCAATTTGTTCGTATTTCATAAATAGCATAACTCGTTTGTCCAGAAAAGATACACAAGGGATATTTTATTCTTGGGGATGACTTTTTTGACGATTTCTCAGCAGGTACTCAGACGCTTTTGCTCATAGTTCACATAAAATTATTTCTTTAATAATTCTAATATATGGCATAAGTTATTTCAAACAGAAATATGACCAATGGGTACTTTACTTTTGGACATAAGTTGCTTCGAACAAAGTCTTCAAAAACACATTATTTTATTCGCATTTACCAAATAAATGTTTCAGTAATAGCTGCAGCCTAACACGAGTCAGTTTAAGAAATTCGAGCGAGAAAATTCAGTGCGTTTCATCCGTACCCATTCTTAAATATATTTTTAAATGTTACACCTAATCACAATTTTCCTAACAAAATCGAAGGTTCTTTTTAAATGTGCTTTGTTGCAGCCAAATGGTTCAAGCGCATTGGTTCTGGATTTGATTCCCGGTGAGAGCTAGTGTATTTTTATCCAACGTTAAGATATAGGTGCAAAGAGAAAAGTGTTTAAACAAGCCTAATCAAGCTAATGAATAATACAAAGAAGTAATACAATATTACGAAATTATAAAAGAAACGTTGTTAATATTAGATATTTGCGTGTGAAATGTCCAACCGATGACAGTCAACTCCAAAGGTAAGAAAGTGAAACATCCAATAAAAGGTTAGTCAGTGGTCTCTAGTTAAAGCTATCCTACTAGGAACTGCTTGATATACCAAAAAATGTTGTAATCTCTGGGAGACATGTAAGGAGAATACATTGGGTGAGAGAGTTTAACTCATGAATAGTCTGCACCTTCGTTGAGTATTGAAGTGCGTAGGTCTATATAGGTTTGCATTGAAATGAGTATTAATACACAATATCTGTTGAATATTACGAGGGTTTGCGGACAGGTTTGCAGTGCATTTCACGGAATTCGATATTGTAAGGATCCTAGCGAACTCCTGAGCCTTCCCCACTGTACACTATAAGTTAAATTCGTGCTTAATTAAAAACTATTTGTTTAAATTTAACACTGTTAACCGTTATCACCTGTGCACTACGGGCAACAATCCGCAAGTAATTCTTTATGTTTGCCCTTTGTTTTAGCGCCATAAATGTTTTTGTTCATAAATTTCTTTGTGTATGATTTTGCATATACGTAGCGTGGACATTAGATTTTCACTTCTACTTCATATGCATCTAATTACAAACACACGTATAGAATGAACATAATAAACTTGTAATATATAGTTTGTGTACGGAAAATAGTACACGAGGCGCTGCACGGGAGAGCAGTGTGCATACTTTTGGCAGTCAAGTTCATAAGAAATTTATAATAATAATAATAATAATAATAATAATAAACAGAAAACGAAACAGTTATTTACATAATTTATTTATTTAAGTATGTAAGTGCAAGTACTTAAGTTATTTCTCTCTCTCTCTCTCTCTCTCTCTCTTTAAAGGCAACAACCCTTAGGGTACCAAAACGTAGAAAAAAACTTGTGGCACTCACGACTATAGGGTGGTGTGTGTTTAGCGCATCGGGTTATCTTATTGTTAGTACCAGCTTTCTAGACCGGATGAGTTATTAACGGTAGAAAATACAAGAAAATATACATTTCTATTACTATTAAAGTAAATAATTACACTCATTCCCTCAATGTGATACTTGTCTGTTTAACTGTATACAGACAGCTGATCTGTGAAAGAATCGTTCATAATAATAAATAAAATAAACTCGACAAATATTCTTATAAATAATAGGTAAAAGTTTGCGTCACACTGTTCATGTTGCTGGGCACGCCAGTGTGCCCCGTTATCCGGTTGTGGCACACTGGAATATAGGGTATGGCTTTCTATTTTTTCCCAACTATTTTAACTGCTTCAATTGAAGTGAATTTATAATAATAAGAGAATGAATTGAATCTTCTTACCCATAGATTTAGAAATAAGGTCCGCTAAAATTGTATATATAAAAATAATAATACTTAGAATTTTATAGAGTAGTTTGTTTTATTCGAAATGACATACTTCCTGCAACTGTTTGGGTTGGAATTATTTGAAGTGAAATCTTTAAGTTTTACGACCCACGGTTATACCGGCTAGGGTAAAGGACACGATGATGATGAGAAATGAATGCAATGGTGAAATGAAAAAAGTGGGAGAAAACGGGAGAACCCCGAGAAAACCCATGCGCATGGTGTTTCTCCACCGCAAAATTCACTTGGTGTGAGCTGGGGTCGAACCAAGGATCCCGTGCACCAAAGGTGAACGCTTTATCACTGAGCCACCGCGGCCCCTCTGAAATTATTTATAGGAGAGAGTGACTACTTTATGAAAACTTGATATCGAACACATTTGTTTAACAATACCAGCTTTTTGTGAAATATTGCTTAATATTCAGAAAAATCTAAGTCAATAAAATAATAATAATAATAATAATAATAATTATTATTATTATTATTATTATTATTATTATTATTATTAGCTTAAATTAAAAACTCTCTGGACCTAGTGCATTGGCACAATTCCACGAACTAAAAAGAATGTGTTTACTTCTCATGTAAGTGTAGAAGGACTTAATTCCTTTTGCTTTCAATATACGAAGAAAGTCAAATGATATGCTACATAAAATGCCCTATGCAACATAATGTAGTATAGAGTCATCATTTCAGGTTGCCTAAAGAACACTTTCGTTTTAGCAAGAAAAAAAGAAAATAGAAAATACTGAGTTTTAACCTAATAGAAAGTTTGCAGATTTAAGGAAAATGCACAGAATTGTTGGATATAAAATGTAGTTCGGATTAATGGAGTAAGACGCCGTAAAAAGTTTATTGTTTGAAATATACTGGGAGTGACCAAGCCATTACATATGGAAATATCGAAAGAAATACGTTAATGGTATTAGTTGCAAACTGTTTTAGAAATGAAAAAATTAAGGAAATCTCTAAAACTCTGATATCACAGATCCAAATTGACTGACTGTTAAGTAAAACTGCCAAATCTGAGTAAAGCAAAAAAAAAAAAAAAAAAGTATTAATGACCTGTGTTACAGTTTCAGACATATCATTCTCATATCAAAACTGCGATAGAGGTATATTACGAATAAAGGTGGATTCACAGTTTTGGAATACCAACAAATTATTTTGCTGGATGTAAATTTTCGGAAAACTTTTTTATAAGGCTTTAGATTTATTTATTTTTTTGTTTGTTTATGAGCTTCCCCATGCCGTAAACGTCGCCAACTTCTAGTGGACCACTTGCCGGTAAATGGCGATCGTCGATATAGCGACGCGTCGAAGGATTGCCGCTAGTCTGCCACTAGTGGCAGGGATTCGTCGAGTCGAAGCAGATATCTAGAATCGGGGGTATTGAAGTTACCACCACGTAAGAACGAGGACTTCATTTTCGTCCGCGCTCGTTTGATTTGCCACGGAGAATCGTAAAGGGACCAACATGAACTATCACCAGTCATGTGCATGCGGTTATTATTATATATTATTTTTCGCTGACGAATTGTTATTGTAAGGACAATACTTGAGCTCCGGGGGTTAAGAGTAACTCCTGCCTTTACATCATGAAGTGAAAAATCTTGAGATGGGTGCGTATAATTGTATGAATATTGTTGGTAACTGTCGCCGATCACTAGCAAGTGAATATGGGAGAACTATGAAAAAAGTAAATAGACGCTTGCCATTTTGTTATAAAATTACATGACGAGTGCATTTGATCTGATTCCAAACAGTTATCGTCAAATGTACACGGTTAAAGGAGCACTCTGATTAGAAATATTAAAAAGACTTCAACGATTTATCACTCTACAAGGTGTGTCTTCATAATCACCTCTGTGGCGAATTCGGAAGACTACGCAACTAGTAACCCTAAGGTTGATGGTTCACGCCTAGCTCAGGGCACTTTTGTTTTATATTTTTTAAATGTTTTTAGACTCACTTTGTTGCAAAGAAATTACGCATATAGGCGATTTCACGTATTTTAGGGGAATCATTTTGTGGTTCGTTGGCGTCCCGTCGGTTCTCTGCCGGTGGTGGTATAATTTTCAAAACGGAAGTGGGATCAATTTTTGGCTGCGGGACCGCCAATTTTTGGGGACATGTCACTAGTTGCCTATCGGTGGTCCACCGACGCTTACGGCATGGGATTGTCCCCTCACGAGTGAGGCAGATTGTAATCGACCAAAAGTGTTTTGGAAAAATGGGAAACATCTTCCGACTTCGACTTCTGAATAATACGTTTAGGATCAAGTCGAATCAAGGCTGCGCCACGGGAAGGTAGAACAAGTGAGGCAATCGTTCCAAGCACTACGCTCGAGAGCTTCCATCTCATTCAAGACTTAGACTCTTCAGGAAAAGTAACAAGTTTATTACTTGTAATTTATTCTTTGAGTCAAAGTATTTTCCAATAAACTATCGTTTTGTAAGATATCTTTACGATTGTATACTATTGAGTTGAGTTGATTTTGAGTTTAACGTCCCGTTCAGCAGCGAGGCTATATGAGACGTGGACCTACTGATTAACGTGGAATCCGAACCACATGAGCTCCCGCCGGGAATCGAACCCGGGCCTCTGTATACTATTAATTTCGAAAATTGTACTCATAATATAATTTCTCATCATGGATTTGAAAAAATCAAAGTTGGAACAAAGAAAGATCTCCGATCCACATGTATCATCATGTTTGATATGGAAGTCTCATCTTCATTATTGACCCTTAATTTATTTTAGTCCTAGGTAACGCGAATCGACGGGATGGGTCTAAGTGAAAACATTTATTCAGATGATTAAGTAATCAGGAAATTCCTGCTGTTATTTCACGAAACACAACAGATCTTGAGGATTAAAACAAGACAATTTTGCTTACCAGGGGGAGGGAGTAAATCATCTGCATACGTTTTCTTAACTAGGAAGAAGGCAAGGGCGCCGATCCTCGGGGCCGGGCCGCCCAAAGCTCATGTAGGCCTCCTTTGTATTTAAGAATATACAATATTTGGTATAATTTGAGTGTAATTTGTCTTAAAATCCTCATATATATATCTTCTCCATTTGAATGCACCCCCCCCCCCAAATTTACAGAGAAATTGGCGTCCTTGGAAGGTCTAGTGAAATGAATAAAAATGTGATAACGTAATACTTGAACAACTCTATCTAATGGAGGAAAGTAAATTAGTATTCAACACTTCTTTCAATTTTAAGCATTTCAAAGATTCTCGTAATTTAGTAGCGTCCCGGATTTGCATTTTTTAAATATGGGAACTCTATCTATACCTTAACGTGGGAATCGGTTTCGGACCATGCACTTAAGCCGCTTTGCCACAAGAGGCACCTAGGAGTTTTTCTTTCGATTTCCTTAGAAATATTACGAATGGAATGACTTTTAAAACTATGTTTAAAAAAGAATACACATCCATACAATAAGATGATAATCTTATAGCTAGGAAATATATTGAATTGTTTTTAATTTGTTCTCACTCTACCAAAACAGCACTTATGCTTTTTTTTTATTCCAGCCTTTTAATATAAGCATTTCACACTATTGTCTCTTCTAGGACGATACAATTCTAGCTCATGTATATGCTAGCTTTGGAAATACAGTAGAGTTTCGCTTATCCGACATTAACAGGCAGGAAGAACGCTGGATAATATGGATGTGTTAAGAAAAGATCTATTAAAAGTAAAACTTATGATATAATTTTACATATTATGCATCTAATAATAATGTTTTATAACAAATAACTGCACTGCACTGAATCAGGGACGTATCCAGCGTGAGGGCCTGAGGGCTGTCCCTCTTCGAAACTCAAACACTTTTTAATAAACTTGCTTTTACCCTTTTGAGGTTCTTTTATATCAGCTTACTAGCAATCAGTGTCCAAACTTTGGGCAATGTGCTGTTGTCTTGTTATAATTCTAAGAACATACCATAATGGCATTATACCAGGTGGAATTAAAGAACAGTTTTAAATAGGATTAACATTTCGTTTTTTATGTTCTGTTTTTAACTTTAATATATTAGAACGATACACTCAATGTCTTCTTGCTATTTTTGTTATGCGATATACGTAGCAGACAGTTTTCATTAGTTACATTTCTCTCGAAAATATGTTTCATTTTGTTTGTGCTATAATGCAGTTTCCAAAGTAAACCGGTTTATAAATGAAAAGTAGGAAAAAGTTTAAGAAAAGTACACAACTGTTGCATTATTATTATTATTATTATTATTGATATTTTTAAAACATTAGAATTACGTGCTTACGAGGATTCGTGTTGGGCCCCCTCCGAATAGAAAACCTGGATACATGTCTGCACTGAATGATAGACGTATGATTCAAGGTGTAGACGGGCGCGCTAGGCGATAGACTCCAGAGCATGAGAAATAGATTAAGACCACAACTTGCAGTTCTTCTTGCCGATTGGTGCTGTTTGCAATGATATATCGGATCATACGGTATGTGGAACAAAGGATGGTCGGATAAGCGAGACCATGGTGTATTGTTGTTTCACGCACCTAAACCTGTAAAATGTTTGTATAAACAATCATCTTTCACTCCCTAGCTAAATTTGTGGGTATGATCACACACCTTGCCTCATAAAATATAGTCTTATAAAGAAAAAAATTTTTTTTAGCTAAAACCTAAAGAAAAGCCAACTTCTGTAATTTAGTTTATATATATATATTATAATGGCAAACTAGTCCATTTCATCTCGATAAATCACGTTTGGTACTAAGATGTCTTTTTCTGTCCGTATATATCCTTCACACTTTGTTGGAGACAAAATTGTTCTTTCCCCAAGAAAACAGGATGAGAGAAGCTATACAACAGCATGAACAGAAACAATTGCTATTAACAATAGTTCTCTAATCCTGGATAAATACGTCATTACAGCAAAATATCAATAAGTTGTCCTTATTATATTGCTTCGGTTCTTATTAACATGAAAATTATGTTTTGTAAAAAATAAAAAAATGGAATGGGATGGGATTCGATGTGGTGTCAAAATAATAATAAAAAAAAACTACGAGTCTGTCACTCTATCCACCTAACCACGGAGGTTACGTTGTGTTGGCTCTTTTTTTTTTAAAGAAATAATCTTCATAACCATGGTGCGTTTCGCTTCGAACCTTAAGATAAGAGTTTTTCTCTTTAATTCTATATTTTCGTACGACATCTTAGTTACAGAAGCTAATTTATATTTGGCAGGCAATCTACACAGTAGGTTTTAACCAATAAATGCAACATTTTAGTCCACTATCCAATTCGAACGAATTGTCCCATTCCATTGATTTATCCAAATTGCAGCTTGTAAACCGCTTATTGTTAATGGTCACTTTGCGAAATGAACAATAAATCGGTTAACATAATCTTTCCACTACTTCCTCAGGTTTGTTATCTATCTGGAACGGACCTTGTGATTGTGTCCCGACATACACTTCCATATTTGTTGTGTAGTATAATGTTTCCCCAACAAGACTAAAAATGTTAATTCAATATTTTGAAGGTCTTTTAGGAATATACATACGAAATTTACGTCTTCCCCGGAAACCGACAAGTGTCTCATGCAAACTTGGTAACATACCAATTAAGAAAACTGTTGTAGCAGTTGTTTACAAATAATTCAAAAAGTCATGAATTGGGGCTAATCTGGGGCTGAAGGTTATATCTGATTATGTTATTCATTAGCATCTTCCACTCTTTCATCCATCATATCCTGCACAGTAATCACTTTGTGCTCAGTTTAGCTTCCTCGGTTCCCATCATCACATAGAGATGACTCTACGCAGAAGACGCATCATTTGTCTGATTAACAATACCCAAGATTTATTTTATGCTTCGCACCTTGCCTCATTCTCCATCTTCGATATCACTTTACAATATTTTTATTTTCTCTAATTGTATTGTATTTATATTGAATCAATCCGTCTATATTAAGTTGTGTGTTATATATGTTTACTTACTTCATAATGCTAAGGATCAAAGTTCCAGACGCCCATTTTTTCTTTTTTCTTTTTAATATTTTGTTAGTTGTTATACCGTATAATTGTAAAATTTCGATAGAGCTCAGACCACCACTTACACTTCGTACGTAAATTGCTTTTCATCACTCACGTTACAGAGGGCGTAACCTTCTCATAGGTTGCTACCCACTTTGACTGGTCGGTAAAAAGTAGTGCATTCGCATACTTTCCCAGCTGGTGCACATGTAGTGAGGCATAGCTGCCAAGTCTATTCTGTGTGTTTATTGCACTCGTGTGGGCGCACGGTGATGCTGACATATTAACAGGCGACACGTTGCAAGAAATTGAGAGTTTTGAAGAGCAGAAGCTGGCTGGAGTACACAAGTAATATAATTTTTGATCATCATTATGATCCTTTTCACTCTTACCCTGATCTCGTCTCATAGTTTTGGATACTGTTTCAGTTCGGTTATTTTATCGCATATGATAATTGACGATGGAAAGTCTTTCATACATCCTTTAAAGATAAAATTGCCGGAGTGGCTCAGTTGTAGAGCGTTCAACTCTGATGCATGGGGTCTCGGGTTCAAACTCTGCTCCCGTTAAGTGAACTTTGTGGTGGAAAACACCGTGTGGGTGTGTTTTCTCAGAGTTCTCCAGTTTCCTCCCACTTTCTTCATTCCACAATTTCATTAATTGCTCATCATCACTGTTTCCCTTAGCCTAGACGGCATAACGGTGGGACGTAAAACTCAAAATTTCATTTCATTTATTCGTTTGGAGATAAACGAAATGCGGAGAAATCGACGAGACAGAGCATACACTGAACCAAGTTCTCAGAGTTCTCGTTCTCCAATCAATGGCAACCACCAAGCATCATCAACGAGTTCACCGCCATTTAAGAAGCATACAAATGCACATAGAATCTCGAGCTCCGACTCTGACTCCAACCGGCTTATCCTCCTCTGCAGCCTGTCTACAGTTTGCTACTGCAAAACTACAATCCAAAGTACTTTAGTTCGAAGGTTTTACTTCTGTAACTTCTCCAGTATCGGCAACGCAAAAATATTTCGCAAATGGTAGAAACAAAAAAAAAAAAGAAAAAAAAGATTCATCATTAAATCACAGTCGGCTAACTTCGCAAAACAATTTGGGACAATCCAGTTTTGAAATGTTCAGGAAAATTGCAACTTTAACTTCTGTCAGCAACATCCGACACTAGCAACCTTAGCCACATACCATGTCAATAGTAGTACAGGGGTCCCTCAATCTATAACACATGACGATATATAAACTAAACTTCCTGAAGTGAGATACACGTTTAAAAGTGCATCCGTATTCGGAACAATCAGGAACTAACGTACATAGTTCTAAGAACATCACAGTATACTATCAACGACCTTTTGGATAAACAAATATTAACTTTCAAAAATAAATGCCGATTTGAACAATCCTGCTCATTACGACCATTTCCTCTCCAAGGTAAACGCTTTCAAGAATACAAAGAACGTCTTACTAACAGGCGCATCCTAGGAACCTGTTATCTTACTAAGAGGTGCACACTTTTCCTCTTCCTATGAAAGGCTGTCCGAATCTGCAAATTCCAATCTACAACACTTGGTATCAATTCCCGCATCCAACATACAGCTAGTAGTGTAAGTCTCGGCTTGCTCCAGAAAATTCAAGCCGAAACTTGTAGTACCACTATTGACTCATTATGTTCAAAATCGAAAAGGCGAGACTTCACGAGAGACTAATCAATTTGTTTATATTCATAAACTATTAGCATTAGTTACCCACACTCTTCAAAACGTTCATCTTTTGTACAACCATGAATATTACATGTTCAGCACGCAGCTCGCAACATTCTTCACCTCGATTTTCATGCCAATTACAATAGCTTGTACGTGCACTTCCATGTATCTCCAATCGAAACAAGTATTTAACTTCACAGTGATCATGTACCTAGGTATTTGACTATGACTTTTATTTCTATTTCTCAACATTCTCTTGTACTTACCTCATAGACTCATAATTGAACAACTATTATACGAGGAACAGTTTTACACATTACTTATCAGTAAAACGCATCTCACTCCCAAACTTAATTGCAAATTTACCGGCAATCAACTTATTCGACACGATAAGAAGCTTCCGGCTCGAAACGCCATAAGCAGTGTAACAATAGTATTTTATCCTTAGTATTGACTCTCCATCTAATATTCCAGAACATCTAATCATAACTATTTATTACAAATCTTTGTCTCAAAACGACAGTCATCCATGTTCGACCAGGTCGTCCTATTCCCCTCCCATTCCAATATATTTCTAATAATTTCCGACATTACCTGATCTCTTCAAATATTAACATCCATAGCCCCTCAGACCGAGACAAAAAGTTTTTAACAATTTTATCACTGCCTCCACTACAGGCTACATTCACCCATTACCAAAACTAATCCATTCCTGATCTAACACTACTCCTGACATAGTGATCACTTCATCTCTCGCCCACAGTATTTTCATCTACATTGTAGATCCTCTGTGTAGTGCACATGTGCCCATTACACTCACTCAAAAAGTTTCCACTACTACCTCCTCCGTCTCAGCACCCCCTCGACTAATACTTCGCTACTAATCTTACTAAACTCACACACTGTCAGCGACCTATACCCCTTGTACTGAAAATGAATTTAACCCTTCCAATACGTTGTTTTCAAACCTTTTAGTCCATTTTTAACCCTTCCAATACCAAGACTAGGTCAATTTGGCCCAGATGATATTTTATAAAGAAATGCTACAATATCAAAGAGAGGTAGTAGGCTAATATTTTAGGTTTTCCTCCATTAGCAACCATGATTACTTTTAGAAATAATTTCAGCAGAATTCTTATAAAAATAAACACAAAATACCCTAAAAATATGGCAGAAAGTAGCTAGGTCATTTTGAACCAGTCTTGGTATAGTCCGCGGCTTAGAAATTATTACAAAAATTGTAAGTCCAAATTAATAACAAACTCCTGCCCCGTTTTCTTATGCAATTCATAAATACATGTCTCGATCGATTAGTTATTTCTCGTCTTTAATCCAATTTCCTCCCTCCTCAACTTCTTCTTGTCTAAAGCGGTGTGTTTGACGTAATACACTCTTTCCATTCAGACGAAAACAAAAAACAGGAATCAAGTTTACAATGTTATAGCTCTAAAATAGCCTTTTTTATTCGTTTGTACTGAAATATCTTTAAAGAGCCTATTTTTTAAAAAAAGTCATACAATCTTCCCATAGCTTCATTAATACCTTTAAGTTCATTCTGTCCCTTATTTAAAAACTGGAAGCTAGTAAGATGCTCCCTAAGAAATCTATGGAAATTGCCAATAACGGCAGTAATTTTTGTAATTCCTAAAGTCTGTAATTCACGCACAGAGCTCGAGAATATCCACTAACAGAAATGAATATTATTCAATAATTCTTTCATTTCTTTTCACTGATTGCAACCAAATGTTCCTAGAGCGTCATTTGGGCAGGACAGGTGGGTGTAATTTACCTTCCCTTGAGCTTCATAAATACATATTGTTTGAGCAAATGTATAGTAATACACTAATAAAAAAGTCAAATTTTTTGTCGGTGGAGACTCTCCCCCGCCCCGAATAAAAACTAAAATGACGCTGCTTTTAGCAACAAACCTATAGAGTTACGATAGCACATTGCTAGAGAGCTTATATTTGGTTTCAAAAGTCGAAGGTTTGATCTCAAGCCATGGGAGTTACTGGGCGACATTGAGAGAGACAGACAGAGAATGATTGAACTGTAGAGACAGAAAGAAATTATTTATATACACACATTTAGAACTGGGGAAAATAATCGGACAGCATTCGTATTATGACGAAAAATGTGATTTTAGAAACAACTCGTTTATCATTATTAAAAAAGGGATTTAGTTATTTTTTACATGTTAATCAGCGACTAAACTAGCAATATTTCTATTAATATTAATTCTCTTTAGCTACTCTTCGAAGTAGGTTTAGTGACATTATTATTGAAGTCGGTGGCAACATTAATTTTAGCGAACGATAAACAAAGTAAATTAACTTCTTATTACAATATTTCACAAGTAAACACTACTATTTCTACTGTGCTCTTTAGGTAAGTACAAGTATGATAATTCCATTAAAAATAAAAATTGAATGATTTATTTGAATAAAATAGAAATATATGTATTTAAAACCGGCAAACGAACGTCATCATAGCTTAACAGCATGCCAAAATTACCAACATGTGTGTTGAATTGATCATTATGAAAACGAAGTAGTGCAACTACAAATTAGATACCATAAATCAATAATGTAATTCTTTCTTCATATTACAATCCTACTACTCAATATATCAACATAAAATACATAATTAATGTTTGAGTCGTTATCAGGTGTTGCAGCTAGAGCATTTACCAGCCAATCAAATGATTCGTTAGAATTTGCCTTCGAAATAACTATCTGCAACAGCACTTATCTATCAGAATGCATTGTGGGACGACCTTCTGATAAAAGTAGCTGAAAACATCCCGAAACCTTTTTCTGGCGGTTAGTAATCAGTAAGTTTATCAGATGATTGTAGGGCTGGCCCTAAAGGAAGTATCGAAATCTGTGTAGAGTGCTATCTACCAATCAGCATTGCCAACTCAACATAAATAAGAAAATAAATAAATGGTAGTATACCCTCAAATTCAATCTTTGACTATATGTTTTGTAACCAGTTCTAAAATATGTAATAATAGATACTGATGGGCGAAGGGAAAATATCCGACGGGAGGGAAAATATTTTTGGTTTTAAACCCGTTTTATTTTCCAAATTATATTTTCACTCCCGAAAAATGGATTTTTATTTTTAAAATGTGAAAATATTAGTCTCAGTTCACGTTTATCGATTACAAACTCAAAATCTTGATCGGTGATTAGTGAACTAACTTATTTTTTTTCTTTAAATATAATAATAATAATTACTATTTTACCATAATGTTAAAAGTTATTGGAGAAAGGCGCTAGTCAGAATTAGAGATGGGTACTGGATTAAAACCCAATCGTCATTATCCCTCGTCATTTTCGGGTTTTAACCTGAGTTTTTCTTTTTCAGTATTGATGTTGCATGTATTTCAATAATTTTATAGTAAATGTCTGTGCTGGTTCTTACAACAGTATAATGAAACATTAATGTGGTATAAATAAAACTAACACTACACTATATGTTACGAGTAGCGTTGCCCCTGTACATTGGTAACTTCACCTACCCTTTGTACATTTGACAAAAACCCACCTCTGGGTTTAAACCCGAGTAAAACCCAAAAGGTAAAAACCTGAATTTTTCCCATCACTAGTCACAACCAGTGGTGAAATAAAACATTTTATTTTTTTTTTTTGGCTTCAAATCCAAAGTTTTAAACGGGTTTAAATTCAGAGGTGGGATTATATTAAATGTACACCCGTCAAATAACTAAATAAATAAATAAATAAATGGATATATAGTTGTGTTCGTCATATCCTTCAATATTGGACAACTAACCATCACTTGTGGTCACTTGGTGGGTGAATACGAAAGGTCTCGAAGAACATTGGTATTAATCCACTAAGCAACCAGATATTCGTATTCTAAATTAAATGATCTGACAAATATAACTGTTTATTCACTTGTACGTGTGTACAAGAGCAGTTAGTGTTATCAATGTACAAGGGCAACTGTTCTCTCTGATTATACTGCAGTGTTATTTTTATACCACCGTGATATTCATTAAAATCGTAAGAAGTACCACAGATATGATTACTCAATTACAATATCATATATCAATAGTGAAAAATAAAAACCCGGTTTCAAATTTAAAAAAAAACGAGGATTAAAACCCCAAAATGCCTAGGGGTCAAACCTGTTCAAGCCATCAGGCTTCGGCGCCGCTACGTTTCGACGACACCGTTTCGGCGCCAGCTCAGTTCGTCGAAAATTTTATGTACGAGGGCACATATCCCACTTGATTAATATAAGCGCCGTGTTGAAACGGTGGCGCCGAAATGAGCGGGTCCGTCAGACTTTAACGCAGCACCTAGTCACAATTAACCACACACGCATTTAATACAAAAGAGAATGCTAAGACTGCGACTATTCGCCGGGAAAAGCACTCGTAGAAACCTTAAACGTGTTCACCTCTAGTGTTTGTGATTGTATTACGTGGTGAACTTTTTGGAGTTCCAATTCAAAATAGAATCAATTCCCAACAAACGTATTCATTGATTTTTCGCGTCTGAAATGTAAAATGGCGACGGTTCTCTACATGCTTTCTATTTATGCTTTAAGTCATGTTCACTTTCATACGCGACCCCCTAAGAAAATGCAATGTTACCAAATAAGCGTTTTCACGAAAAGAATTTCATAACACTAGACATTTAACCTGATCAAAGAAAGCATTTAACCTGATCGATGTTTAAGAACACGCCCCTAGAGTCAGCAGTGCATGAAAACGTGGCTTTCACGGCAGAGTCGCACGGTCCGTACTTATCATGATTTTTAGGCGGAAATATTGCAACGATTGTTAATACTGCTTGTAATTTTTTAAGTAAAACGAAAATTTTGTAAATAATAATAATCTCTTTTAATAAAAGATAAATAAATTTAAAATAATTCGAAAATCCTCTAGTAGAGGGCAGTAGCTGACTGGCGAGAATCAGCCAATAGCGATATGGAAGTAAGCCATGCAACTCTATATTGAAGGGCATGTATGTGTGAACTGGAAACGCCTTAACTGGTAGAGTTTGTTGGGACAGACATTACAAATTGGGTCGTTGACGACAAGCCTGGACACATCTCATTTTGGGTCATTGAGGACAAGGTTGGCCAGCGACAAGCCTGGACACATTCCTGAATGTGTCCAGGCTTGTCGGGATCGACCCTGAGAAGCTTGGACATATCTCAGTAGTCACCAGATGCGCTCGCCCCCTTGCCCCTCTGGCGTCGTCCCTCCAGCAAGTTGCAGTTATAATGATATAACCCCTTCGGTTCCTACGTCCACATTTATGGAAGCACATTAACCTTTTATGGTCACTCTGGGTCACCCCAGATGAATTATTTTTTATTCTGATTTTCTTCTGTTGTTTTTTGAAAAGTTTTCCATCCAAGTAAATTCAATTGGTAACACTGCCTGTTGTTATGGCTGGTAAACTGTGTCAATTGCAAGCTTTGTGCTATACAAGACGCTCGTAAAGGTGTTTGGGATCCAACGCAGCCCAGTGTGACCGGCGCGTAAACGTTTGCTTCTTTTATTCGCTTTTTAATTCCACCTGTTTCCCTTTATTTCTGACATTTCTATTCATGAAATATGGCTCAGAGTAAGTTTAAAAAAGATGAAATACTTGAACTTTCGCTTGACAATAATGACAATGGTAGACAAGATTTTAGTACTTTCTTGAAATACAAGGGCCAAAGCGTTGACTTTTTCAGGACCAACTGCTCGAATGCTGAGCCAACAATTTAAACCTCGGTAGTTCGACTCCTCATTAACGTAGAAGGATGATTTAGATGTCTGTCTCTTCAGAAAGGATAAACCTTTCCAATGGTGTGCGTTTCATTCACATAAAGGTCTCACAACGAAAAAGTAGGGGGCAAATTGAATCATTTTGTTCCCCTCTCCCTCAACATTTAGAGAAGAAATTCTCTCCCTAAAAGAGCTACAAGCATAAAACCATGTGTATAGCCATTGGGCTTGCGAGTAAGAATCAGAGGGATATTGAATTTACCCTTTTTTCAGTATATATTTTTATAAAAGTAAAACATATTACCTGAAAATTGTAGGACGCTTCCAACACTATTATTTGCAATACGCCAAAAGATAATATCACATTCACGCCAGACATTCGGAACAATCATATAAAAACTGAAAGATGAAGATACAATGGCAAAGGAAAAAAATCGGAACAACGTACGTATGAGAATCATTCTGTACTTATATATTGATGTCTACCCTGACTTTGGCAGCCCTAGCGACGTCCCTAGTTGTCACGAAGATATGAACAATACCTTGCTAAAAAATGTATGGGACACAAATTCTAACAAGGTAACTTTTGTGCCTCCTGTGCCCAACCCGTATATGAAGAAGAATGTAAAATTCGGGGAAAATACACTTTTTCAAAGTTTGTAAAGCTATGGCAACAACAGGGTCCGAAATCCCGGGGGACAGGGGGAATATTCCCCCTACGAAAATTGTTATGCTTGCATTTCCTCCCCCCACCAAAATCTGTAGGGGGAGACCTTAATATTAGACTAGAGAGAGCGATGGAAAGCAAATGTCATAAATGAATAAAAATGAAAAAAAAAATATTGTCATGGTCACACCTTCTAAATAGTGCTAAAATAAATTTGTAGCTTATCTATGAAACAGATTTAATTGTCTTGTAGGCTGTAAGAGGTTTCTTGCTAGCAATTAAGGTACAGACAGATAAAACTGTGGCAACTGTGGCTAGGTTTATTGCTGATCAGTTGCGTTCGGAATTGGTAAAATTTCTCAAACACAGAGATTATTTTTCAATTTCAGTATACGAATCCACACATAGGTTTGCAGATAAGCACTTGCTGTTATATGTGGCATATGTGAGCGAAGAAAATTGTTTTATTCTATGAAACTTGTTTTATTTATTTATTTATAAATTAGTGCCATTAGAAAATGCCGATGCAAAATTCTTGAAAAGAAAATTATTCAAGTATTTTCCGAAGATTGCATAGATTTTTTTAAATCAAAGAAAAGTTTGTTGGATTTGCTTCGGAGAGGCTGCAACGTTCACCGGGAGGAATGAAGTGTTGCCGCTCGAATTAGAAGAAATGTCAATCCATGCCTAATTAGCGTACACTGCATAGCATATCGAATGGATCTTGTTTCTGAAACAGATTGGGGTGTTGTGAATGTTGTTGACAACTTTTAATATTTGTTAGACTAACTTTACAAACTGTTCTGTAAGCCATCTGCAACTGAAAAAAAAAAAACTTTAAAAGTATCGCATTAGTCACAGATGCTGCAAGACTGCTAAAAATAAAAAGAAATATGTTTTACATACATAGGATTTCAAATGAGAGGGACGCATTACTGACAGTCTTTACAGATTTTTCTTTTACAATGCAATTTATACTTTCAAAGCGTGAAAATATTGACCATTTCAGCAGAGACCACTCTAAACTTTGTGGTATTTAAAAAAAACTTTCGGAGAAAAAAAACATTCTATTCGTATGTGTCCTTCTGGATATTGCGTCCATCCTGTCTACTATTAGTAAAACGATGCAAAAGGAGACAGTTTCGTACAATGAAATAGAGAAAAAAATGCAATCCACAATCCAAGCTCTGAGAGAAATGCATGTTAAAGATTATGTCTACCTCAGTCTTTGTAAAGGAAAACGTTTAGTGCACTGCTGAAACCATCTGACACAGGGAGTGATAATAGTGAGTTTGATCAAATAAGAGGCCAGGGTTTAGTAGACAAAGTGGAAAGCATATTTCCTTCAAATAATGTACTAAATGTTTTTTAGTGTTTGAAAATAAAGATCGTAATAGCATGAGTTGTTCCCCCTGTCACACGGTAACGTAGACGTATATAAAGCAGCTCAACTGTTGGAATTTTTGCAGTATCAGAATGGAAAGAGTACAAGTCAATTTCTACGTTGGTAAATGACTTGTAAATGACTTTCCCGTTCTTAAAACCTTAACGCCAAAGTTCGCTCAGTGCCATTATCAACTGCTGCCTGTGAATGTGGATTTAGTTATGCTGATAATATTAAAAATTCCGACAAAGACAGTATGTTGGCGAGTATCTTCCATTCTTTATAGACAATAATTAAACTTAATGGACCTCCTTTAAAATTCTGGGATGCTGTTATTGTGACTGATACGTGGCTTTCACCTGGATAACAAATGTCCAACTCACGTTACACACGGAAACAAAAAGTGAAGATAAGTTTCATTATTCTCTAACGTAAGATCACTGCCGCCAATCCCGGAGGGATGAAGGGGACATGTACCCTCCAATCTTGAAACTGGGGGGACTGTCCTCCCAATAATCCGAATTGAAATGTCCTTTTTGGGAAAAACGTGTGATTTGTGTCCGATTACCACAAAGGAAAGTGAGATGAAATTGATGTCCCCCCAAAATAAGCCTCAAATCTGTCCGCCTCCCAATGTTGAAAACAACTCTGCTCCCTGATCTTCCACAGGACTGTTTTTCATGTTTACAAATATTTTGAGCATCGCTTAACAAAAAAAAAAACGCTCTTACATATCCCCGAATGTTGAAGACAGATTTGCGCCGCGGTGTAAGATACGTAATTCAAACTATATTTTAGGTTTATAAATACATTACCACAATCATTCAATACTCGTATTATTGTGGCTCTCCCCGCTGGTCTAGTGGCTAGCACGTGCGACTTACAAAATCTTGAACGATAACTGTGTTTAGAATTCCACATCTCATAGCATCGCTGCTGAAAAGGGAAGTTAAACTTAAATCAGAAATCAATCATATTATTGTGCTTGTGTTTTCATCTTATAAGTTAACGATCCACGAATACCCACCAAGGCTAAGGAAGACGGTCACGATGAGGAGGGTTAAGAACGTGGAAGAAAACGGGAGGACCCCGAGAACCCCCCGCACACACACACACAGTATTGGTATACCACAAGCAGAGCCTGGCGCGAGCTAGGACCCATCCAGGTATCCCACGCAACTGAAGTGAGCGCTATACCGCTGAGGAAACCCGGCTTTTCGTTGTGCTTTCAAATACTTGTATTGAAATCATATCTGCTATTTATAATATAGTCTATTCTTGTTAATAATACAATATAGATACGTAGTATTATTTACACTTACATATGTGACTGGATATCTGAACGATCAAACTGAAACACTAAATACATAGTGAAGAAACAGTAATTTCATAAAAGTAATTAAAAACTTTACTCCGGCTCTATAGCTCATGGGGATATATGGGGGGGGAGCTTCAACTTCGTAAGTCTAATGATTGGTTAGCACATCGGTTCTCAGATGTTATTATTTCTGACTTTTAGATTTCATACTGCTATTTTCGTGAATGCAGTCCTCAATATATGGTAAACACAAGGGGACTGTACTCCCACGGGAGTCTAACCCTGGACCATCCGCACCGAAGTGCAGTAGATATTGAATGCAGTAGATAAGTTTACAAATTTAAGTTAAATGAATAAATAACTTTATTAAAGTATTTAAATAACAATAACGACTTGTTTGAACTTTATTATTATTATTAATAATAATAATAATAATAATAATAATAATATAATGACAATAGCAATAATAATAAAAATAACTTGTAAATAATAACAGGAAAGGTTGGCAATATCTGACTAAACTTTATCCACTAAAATGACGTCGTAGTGCAGAGTTATATGCAGATTCAGAATTAAATAAGTAAATGGGTGTATGTGACATCTCATTGTATTAGTTTAGGAAGCCTGTAGAACAGAGAACATTGAACTATTGAAAGTCAAGATCGTAGTATATGAAACGATATGTGTTATGTGTTTCACTGAAGGGAATTCGGAAATACGTCTATAACATAATAATAATAAATAGATTACTACCAGCAGTGCACCCCGGAATATTTTTCTGAAAGAACAACTGATCAGCATTCGTATGGTGAATTAAACATCAATACAGCCCACCTCCGTAACTTAGATTTTTTCGGGAGCGGGGTGGTAAGCATTAATATTTGTGCCCACTAGAAAAACATCGCGTAAGCTCTCCCTCAAAATTCGAAAATAGGCTTCTTTTTCATTCTTTCTCTTGCTCTTTGTGCCCCCCCGATGCCTGTGGACCTTCGTGTACGGCAAGGTCTGCGGGGCCGATAGTTATCCCTCTGGGCCTGTTCCATACATGCAAATTAATTAAGGGACAATATTGACATATCTCAAAGCCGTACGAATAAATATAACTTCTAGGGCTACTACTAATAGGGAGTTTTTTTTTTTAACTGAAATTGGCCCACGACTTGCTTTTGTTTGTGCTGTTTTGTTTATGCAATATAGTGAACCTGTTTCAAACTTCATTTATAGTTTCATGTTCGTGTCGTATATGGATTAAAAATATTTGTCTTCAATTGCATCCCCCTCGAAAGGCGGGGAGCTACCCTGGGGAGAAGTTACTCTGCTGCCCCTCACAAGTTAAGACCCTAATAGAATCCACTATTTATGAACATTGTTTTAACCATTTTCATTTCATTTAGTGAAGGTATAATTAACACTACAATTTTTGTTCTTCTACATTACTCAAACATTTGTTCTTGCTTTTCACATGAGTGAAAAAAGTTACCTGATAAATGTTCTGTGCTGCTGCGAAGACTACATTTAGGGTGTTTGTGTCGGTTTATATGTGGCGCAAGCACGTACGTTGGACAATAATCACGTTGTTGTGTAGGCAGAGAGGCTGTTGTATACAAGATCAAACTTCGGAATTCCATTTCATAGATAATAAAAAAAGAAGAAAAGCAGCACCTACAGGTTTCTTGTTTGTTTTTCCTATCTCTGCGTAGCATTTAATCATAATTGAATCACTGAAAGACTTTAGCGTCTTTTAAGGCAAAGATCTGCATACAGAGGCCAGTTAACCAGAATATACACTTTTGTTCAGGCTTTTGATCCAAATGAAGGCAGAAGCCGCAGGTGCTCAGCTATAGAGCGTTCACCTCTGGTGAATAGGGTCCCTGATTCGATCCCAGCTCGCGCACCATGTGAAGTTTGTGGTGGACAAACACCGTGTGCGTGTTTTTCTCGGGGTTCTTCCACTATATTCATTCCACGATTTCATTGATTTCTCATCACCATCATCTTCTTTAGCCTAACTGGCATAAGCGTAGGACGTAAAACTCAAAGGTTTCCAAACGAAGGCACTATCGAAGAAATGTGTGCACACTTAAAACTTGTAAATAGCATCTGGTCAAAGCAGGAGGAAGTGCAAGATACTATTGAAACTAATCAAATTGAACCCGGAGCAGAAGCAGAAAACGTCCTTGCAGTGATTGAAAATACTGTGTATACTGTATTTTTCTTTAGAGACCTCAATACAAGCATTTGTGTGAAAGCATGAAAATATATTCTACTTTTTATTCTATTCTACTTTTTCGCAAAATTTGATCCGCCATATTGGTTCCGCCATTTTGAAGTTTTCAATTTGGATATGAAGTTCGTGATCAGTGAGGTCAAAAACCACAGCATGTCCATTTTTGCACACTTTGAAAGAGATTTTCAATTTTGGCCACGTTTTTAGCATTTCGTACCACTGTGCGCCTTCGCAACACACACAACAGCTCTTTAAAAACAGTACTGTACTGCGAAAATTAGTACGTCTGGTCACCCTATGCTAGTCAGACGAATTTCGTAACAGTAATTGAAAATCCAACAGTATAGACAATATACTCCAATTCGAGGTATAAATCAAGCAATATCTAATAGAAAGTGCTCTGTGACATTTATATGTTAACATATTTTCATTGAATATAAATTGTTCAGTTTTCCCTCATATTAGCGGTAAAAGTGTGCTGGAACACAGGAGGATGCCGTCCCCAACTTCCAAAAAACATGTACGGCGTCCCCCAGTTCCTAAAAAATTACAATGGGCAAAGATAATCAGAGCTTGTGCACCAGAAATTTCACATGGCGATGGCTGGGATCGAACCCGGGACCCCAAGCACCAGAGGTGAACGCAATACCACTAAGCCACCGCGCTCCCTACAATTGTAAACGAGTTCTTGATATACATTAGGGGGTCGTTTAGGTAAGCAGAAAGGTAACAAATAGAACCAAAGTTAATAAACAGGTTGGGCTAGGTAGTACCATTTAAATCACTTTCTTTGATGCCCCCTCCAAATTTTACATGCCAGAGACGCCAGTGCGCGGGAACATACTATAACCGCATCTTTTTCATGCGCAGCAGCAATTAAATTATGTAACACAACATATAGAATTTATGACAATTTGAAATGTATGCGCATAGTATTACACTAACTCATCACATGTATTTAGCTCTTCCACTTCCAAGTCGACGATTCCTCATGTTGCACATGGAATACTATTAGTTGGTTAATATTTAGTTTATTCGTCGTCTTCCCCACCATAGGCACTTACAAATCATGTTTTCGTGATGTTTTCTTAACCAGCAACTTGGTACAGTTTCCAATGAATGGATATTTTTATCACAAAAAATTTTCCCCACTTGTAAACTTACCTTCACTTGACTATAAGAATCAAGAACAGTAGAGTGGAGTCACCTGACACCCGGTAGCTGAAAAATCGCCTTTTTTTCAGGGTCTCCTGAGAGCAAGGACTCAATTTTCCAGTGTCGCACGATACGCTATGACCCACGTACCGTCCACCCATGGTCTTTTACGACCTTCATTTTAGGGGTGTATTTGTTCCCTTTTATGAGCACTTTTTAGGGGGTGTATTCATTCTCTTTTTCTAACCCCTATTTTAACAGCAGAAATTACATAAGATTACGAACACATAGCATAGCAGAGAAAACATAAGACTACGAAACATAGCAGGGGTGTACTCGTTCTCTTTTAAGATCACTTTTTCAACCCCTATTTTAACATAGCAGATAACACATAAGATTAAGAACACATAGAAGAGCATAACACTACGTAACATAGCAAGGGTGTATTCGTTTCCAACCCCTATTTGAACATAGCGGAAATTACACTGAGACTATGAACATACAGCAGAGAATACATAAGACTACAAAACATAGCAGAGCCAATACAAGAGTATGGGTTATTTTCCAACACCCATTTTAACACAGCAGAAATTACATAAGACCACGAACACATAGCAGGGTTGTATTCATTCCCTTTTATGAGCACTTTTTAAGGGGGTGTATTCGTCCTCTTTTGTGAGCATATTTTCCAACCCCTATTTTAACATAGCAGAAATTACATAAGACTACGAACATAGCAGGGGTGTACTCGTTTTCAACCCCTATTTTAGCAGACAATGAATACATAAGACGACGAACACACAACTGTATTCGCTCCACTCCTATTTAAACATAGCAGAGCTAATAAAATACTATGGCTTATTTTCCAACCCCTATTTTTACATAGACTACGAACCCACAACTATTTAATATAACATAGCAAAGATTCCTTCCCTTTTATGAGCACTTTTCCAACCCCTATATAATTTAATAGAACCTACCCTTTTTCAGGGGTAGCTACCCCCAACCCTCCTCCTTTCTCATCCCGGGCTTGGGACCGGCAATGGCGGAGTTAAAAGGTTAGGCTATTCATTTTGTAGACATTTTAGCAGAGTTTTAAAAAAAATGACGTCTGGTTATTCACACACACACACACACACACACACACACACATATATATATATATATATATATATATATATATATATATATATAAATATTTATATATATATATATAATCTCATGCCAGTCACCACCACAGATCTGGTTTACGGAGAACTTAATTTCGCGCCAGTGGCATGTTAGATATAGAAAACAATAATGTCCACAAAATCGATAAATAATAATGATAAATCACCTTGAATTCGTCTTTTATTCCATGTATAATACAGACAGTTTCGTTTTAAAAACCTTATATGATGTTGTATATAGGGAGGTATACCATAGCTATCGAAATACTCTCCCACACACATATTAGATATATAAACAGCAACCCAATATTCACCAGGCTTATCACTAGAATCAGTATTTGTAATTATGGCGGCTGGTAATGTATGAATAAACAGAGATAACTCATCTGCAGCATATACACCAATAAAATGATATTTAGGTAAATTTTGTTGTAGCGCCTCATAAAGTTCAAGTGTATTTACCATTTTTATTTAATTAATATATATCTTTCTCTGGAAACCAATTTCTAATTCTGAGGAGAATTCACCGTAAATAATTGCTGTTACAGGAGATTACAGTGCTTCTTTAAAATGAACCTCTAGACGTACACTTCCTTGCGTTGTGGACTAGTATGAAATGCAGCACTAGCACTAGAATCGGGAGTTAAATCAAACACCAGTAGAGTATAACCATTAGGATATTCGGCAAGTGAAATATTACCTTGATTAAAATAATAAATACCTGAACCTGTAAATAACGTGGAATATGCCTGTATATATAGCTTATTATCAAAATCAGGTTGTAGTGGTTTGGATGGTACAGGCGTTCCATCAACATACAATGTAAAAAATGACATATTAAAATGCAGAAAATTGAACGGATTTGTCTGATAAGTATCATTGAAAGCAGTATTACTGACAAACCCGATAATAATACGTTTAGGCACTATGCCGGAAAACAGATCTGGAAGTGTACTATCCATAATTCCTTGTGGTAAAGTTTCTGTCTTCACCTGCACTTTTGTTATGGGATATTTGATTCTAAATTTAGGATTTTGTAATACTTTATTTTGTGCTGTTTTAACTGCTGGGGATACATCAAGCTTTTTCACAAGCAATGTTGCATCTGTAATTACAACTTTTCCATCAGCATTTGTGTCACCCATTAGACAAACTGCAGGTTTAGCTGGAATTAGTTTAATACGTAGTTGTACACCATTCAGTAAAAATTTCTCCTGATTGAAAATATCAGCATGAATATAACCCAATAATTCAAATGACTGATTTAAAGTAGTGAAAAGAAAACGTTGTTTAAATCCTACATTACTATCGGTCACACTGTCCATATGCCCTGCAATATCTTTAAACAACATTGATGTTTGAAGATGCGTTGATTTAGCATTAGCATTATAATTTATTAGTTTTTCAATATACGATCGATATGGATATGTATGTGAAGAGTAGGAAATAAGTTGATTATTCAAATATAATTGCACTTCACTGAACATTGCATTGAGAAAATCATTTACAGGCCCGATTTTCTTATCGGCAGAAGTTAAATTAGAAACATCTGATTTAGTAACTTTACCTTTAATATATAACATTGTGTGGGGTAAATCTATATAGTCATCTCCATGACCGGGGACTACAAATTCTATTGGTGCATTATCAGATATCGAAGCCATAGGCTTATATGGAACTATTTTATTACCTATAATAGTGGTTTGAGTGGGTAAACCAGTAAATAAATCTAATTCTGATTTCATACACTCACACTGCATATTTTTTCTCTTTCTCTTACTATTAATATTCACACATGGTAAAATTTACAATACCGTATTACGTTTGCGAAAATGTAATTTTACACATACACTGCCATGTTGGAAAGGAAGTGGATTATCTGTACTATCTCTTAAATCAATAATAATTTGATCAAATTGTTTACGTTGCACGGGGACAATGAGGATTGTCAAAAATATGTACATTATTAATACCATACTCTGTAATATTTGTACTTATAATACGTAACAATGGGGCTATGGTGTCACCCACCATTTGTGGTTCTACAATATCACTGTAAATATACATAAGTGTAGGTAGCGATTTTTGTAAATCAGGTGGATAACGAGCATGATGCACAACTGCAATATCTTCTTGTTGTATGTGATCAGAGCCTAGTATTCTGGCTAGTTCAGGAGATAGACGTTTTTTATATGCTTCTCTTGATCTTTTATTACTCTACTGACTTCAATTCGTTTTACTGATGCTTTAACTTTTAATTGTAAATTTAATATATCACTTTTCCACAGTTCCTCGAATGACTCTAGACTGTTGCGAGACTGATCTTCCACTGATCTTAGACCGCTGTAGACGGATCATGATTCCCTCTGTCTCGGGGTTTTGTTTTCTCTTCCAGACGGTGGAACTCGTCATGTTGTGGTTCAACTTGTTTACCTCAGCTATTGGTTAAACATTGGTTTCAACCAGTATTACATCGTGACCGAATTCCCAGACTATCAATCTCTGCGAATCTGAATATTATGCCATATCCGAATTGTGTCAATGTTAACAACAGATGGTATTACACATTTCTGACATTACAAAGCTGACATTACTGTTCTTAGTTTTACATTAACATAATCCTGCGAGTAAGCGTCTCGCCAGGATTTTACGAATAACAGAACATAAACACAACCATGTGCAAAGAATTACATCAACAAATAAATAATAACAATAACACGTGCCAATATGACACAATCTAACTACATTGTAACATACTAATCTTTTAAATTTGATTCTACATATCATTATTCCAATCACCAAAATAAAATATTATAAACTAATATATCTCTACATATCCCCTCTTCAAACCGAGGGAACTCCGTTTTTGACTAGATTTCTACTTAGAAATCGATTTAATAATTAATGCAAAGATAATAAATTTTAAAACAAAATTAATATATTAAAATCATACATCATTCCCATCACCTATCATGTCGTCGACAGCGTCACAAACTGTCCTATCTCAGTTTTCTAAACTTTTCAGGAGAGCGATTTTTAGGTTTTTACACAACTTTGAACAGCCATAACTCAAAATCTATTTTACCGAAAGGAGTGAAAATTTACCAAATTATAACTTAAATCATAAGAAATCAATGTAGGAAGTTTTATGGAATTTGCCTGTAAAACCTTGTGGAAACTTTGGCGGGAAAAGATACGACAGTTTGTGACGATGGTAATCCTCTCTTGTATGAAAGATACGACGCACATTTTTTATACTGAGAATTACATTAATAGATGAACAATCGGAATATATTGCACTTTTATTGAAAAACTTTGCGTTTATTACACAAAATAATTTAACAAATGCTTCCTGAGATTCTTGAGAGTAAAACGAAATTCCTGAGAACACACAAGAAACACAATATTAAGAGCGTACTAACCATAACATAGAATAATGCTATCAAGTTGTCATTGCCAGAATATAAAATCTTGCAAAGTAATTTGCAAATTGCATGCTTTGATATTGCACTTGACAAGGATGGCTAATGTGGTAAGTTTCTGTAAAATTGAACATGTTCAGGGTTTCGAATGATTGGAGTTGGGCCCAACACAATGATAACGAGTCCTCGTACTTCTCTGGAGCGATAATTTTTGAAAAGTCTGCAAAGTAGGAACTTCTATCTGGTGGATTCAACCTGCGTTCTTTTCAAAAAAATAGTTCTGTACGTGTCCTCAAAATGACTTGTCTTAAACTGAATGCAGTTTGGATAGTCTTT
This sequence comes from Thermobia domestica, assembly GCF_964235325.1. Lineage (NCBI taxonomy): Eukaryota > Metazoa > Arthropoda > Insecta > Zygentoma > Lepismatidae > Thermobia > Thermobia domestica. The sequence goes on along the minus strand of NC_137460.1, from coordinate 266,136,514 downwards.
GTTCACTTTCACTTCGCGCATATCCGTCCAATTGATTGGATCTCCATTTTCGTCACGTCTAACTGACAGAATACAAAGACATTGGACAAAGATCTACTCTCATACATCGCTTCTGTCAACACAATGAACGGTATATGGGTTCTTCTTCCTTGCCAGTTTAACAATCGGTTCAAGTTGCGAGGGCACAAAATTACTGCCACAGTGCTTAATAGATGTGCTAAGAGCACTGTGGACTGAATCTCCCTCATTTTGTCCATGCCAAGATTCAAAGAATCGGAGAGAAATTTCTCTGATGTTCTTACGTGTTTGCACCGCATACCCCATCATAGCAACCAACCTGAACTCCTACTAGGTCCATCCTGTATATCTCTAACTCATTCGTTACGGATTTTAACGCGCCTGCCCTATAAAGAATTCTAATATTCCATGTTCCAAATCTCATGTCCATTTTCTTTTGCTGAGGTCGTGCCAAATTATCAGTCTTGATCCGAGGCTTCTGTGATTGTGTCTGAAAAAGTCTCTCTCTCTCTTTTTTTTTTTTTTTTTTTTTTTTTACAGGATGAGTTTGTTAGTTTCACCCAAACCCTCAAGCTGGAGGGACACTCCTTGTCTGTTCGCGACTGCTTATTCAGTATATTCGCAGCTAACCTCTATATCTAAAGGCCTTCCCCTCGATCCGCAACCTGGGGCCGTGGTGGCTCAGTGGTAGAGCGTTCACCTCTGGTTCATGGGGTTGCTGGTTCCAACCCTGCTCCTGCCATGTGAACTTTGTGGTAGACAAACAGCGTATGCGTGGGTTCTCCCGTTTCCTCCCACTTTCTTCATTCTACCATTTCATTCATTTCTCATAACCACCGTCTCCTTTAGCCTAACCGGCATAAGTGTGGGACGTAGAACTCAAAATGTTATGTCATGTCGATCCGCAACCTGAGGACGCCTCATGCCGTGTAAATATATATGTATACAGCCCCGCATTGATCAAGTATAACATTCTAGCTTATAAGTTTATTTGCTTCGGCTGTTCCGAGCTTAAGATATAAGTAAAAAATACATTAGGAACAAATGATAAAGAAACTAAGTGGATAACAATAGGAAATTATACAAAAAGCAATGAGATGATCATTACGGGACTGTATACCTACTTTTGGGCCACTTTGTATATATAAACAAATTGATTTGAATATAGGCGTATCTGTCCAGTTGCAAAAGATTTGTTGCTCACAAACTGTCGTAACTCAAGATACGACTGTTTGTGAAAATGGTTTATATGCTTCATCTTAAGATACGACACAGTGACGTCATCACCACCGTCAAAACAACGCACATTACAGATGTGTCGTTTTGGGAAATTGTAGAAGTCAGTATATGCAACCACACAGTAAAATATCTCAATTTTCGATTTTTTTTTAGATGCGACACTTTGTGACGCTGTCGACGATATTTATCTTTATTCATATATTATATTTTATTTAATATAAAACAAATATTTCACGTTTAATTTCAAAAATATGTACATTGTCTATATCTGATATTATTTCTTTTCTTTTTCAAAAGTTCATGACATGTATTTTAAGGGAAAAATGTACTCTTATGCCATCTGTCGATATTTACACTGTACTGCTTACTGTTCAGTACTCTCATTAAAATTTTATATATATATATATATATATATATATATATATATATATATATATATATATATTTCTTTTTATCTCTCCTCACTGTAATTTTCCACTCGTTACAGCACCAAAGTTCACTGCATATTTTCCAATTCAGATACTTTTATTGCAAGTCTCTTTGTCTTGCTTATTATGTTCTCACACCGTTAATCTTGCACTTTAAACACAATTCACATATCTAAAATACGTTTGCACACTTCCTTGTTCCAATAATAATGTCCTTATTGCATTATTGTATTTTGTAATATGCTTAAAAATGCTTAAAATATAACAACACTAAGTTTTCACTTCACTAATTATCACAAATAAGAATTCTGAGGTTAGCAACTATGAATTTCAATCATGCCGTAAACTTCTGAGTTCGAATTTTTGACTGTCCTTGGCAATGATCTTGACGCCTTTTTACGTGGCATCTTTAGTCGGTTCCTCTCGATCTGTGTTAGAGCTCGTGAAGTTTACGCTGTCGCTATTTTTTCTTCCAAATTTAAGCTTTTTAAATAATAAGAATCTCGCATGGTGTGAAGTATTCTTTAGATTCCTTCGACTCTCGTGATGAAAGTTCGCGTCTATTTTTATTATCGGCACTTACACAATTCGTGTTATTATCGGCAACACTCTGGTTTACATCAGTGTCCGTTGAAAAATGTGTACCCCCCAAACTTGTGCTCTCTCGTGATATCTCCATCATCTTACTACTGTGATCTGAAGTGTGTGTTTTACACTGTTTTTCAGTGCTCTGTTTATTAATTACAGTGTATATGTCCGTGCTTAAATAGTGTACATCTTGCCTTGGTTGTTCATAGTCCGTGTCCGTGTTTTCTATGTGAACCCTACTAGTGATCTTTCCTCTCTTTTTGTCTAGTTTCTTTAATCTATATAGTAAATATTCAGTAACTAACGATACCAAAATTACTACCAACCCTAAGACTGTTAACATAACTTCGCTTCCATAATTCTGTAAAATATAAAATAACTAGGTGCGAGACTCTATCTTTCATCTATTTTCATCTATCTTATCTATTTTAAGCTAATAAGTTTATATATTTCTGTCTATGATTACCATCAGTAAAATCTTAAACTGACCATAGGCCTAGTTTTCCGTTCTAATATTTTTCATTGCTTCCTTTAATGCACAATAGATGCACATTTCCTTGCAACGAACTATTTTTCTATTTTTATGTAATCTATCTAGTGCTAAAAATCACTATTATTACATATTACTTCTCTCCTTTCTCCTCTCTTATTTTTCTCTCTTTTTTTTCAAAGTCGTCATTTCGAGACTATTTACCACTCATATTCACGTACTTAAATACAGTTTTCAACTACTCATATGCAGCTATTTATGTACTAATACATGTATTAAACTTTCTTCTACCTTTCAATAACATTACAATCATTTATTAAGTCAGAATTAATACATATTGCATCGTTATTTGCCTAAAAATGCTGTATTCAGTATGAGGAGGCGTGGCTTCGAGAAAGCTTCCATCTTTCCTTTCCATAAACCTCGCCCTTCTGAGGTTTGAAGGGATTTACAGTATCTGCTCCCCCGTGCTGCGAAACATGCAGACATGGTCGCCTTCCTATTGCCTTCTATGCGATGGAGCAAACAACAACTGTCCTGCTCTACATAAATATTAAACTTTTACGTCTGATTTGTTACATAATGAACACTTCAACTATTATTGATTGGTATCAATATGCTATCATTACTAATATGTTACTATTCTTATTCCTGCTTATTTTTAATTTCTCACTTCCTTTTTTTTAAAAAAAAACTTTGAATTTAAAACTTTACTTGGTACAAAATACGATGTTTACATTAAAATTTTGAATATTCTAGTCATGATGCAATACATATAAATCCTATTATAACTATTATGTGGTCTATTAATCACTATTTTAAATGTGGATGTATCATTTTTCTTCTCGGTATTTCTCTATTTTTCAACCTTCTAAATACTTTTTCTAACTTATTTATTAACTTACTTACGCAAGCTTACTTATACATACTTCTACTTCTTTTAGATATTCATACTTTTTCATTTTATCTATTTACTAGCTCTATTACTAGTTTTATTAGAACCTATTTTTATTCTCGTTGTTCCTATTAGCTTACAGCTAGTTGTCTCATAGATGTTTGTTATTAACCCTAGTTATTGCTATATTTGTTTGATGTTCTCTAGCTTTGTCTATGATGGTCTAGGCTTACCTATTCCTATTCTTATTACTTCTTTTACTTGACTGGGGTTATCGTTTTACTTCATACGTATCTCCCTTCGTTCGGTAATTCCTATCCGTTACACCAATGGATACTACGACTATAGGATCTATTATGTTATTTTCTAGGCTTACTGACTGATGGCTCATGGTTACTAATCCAGTTTGGTAAGTATTTATACTAATTTTTTTCCAATTGTTTACTGTCCTAATTCATTATTTATTTTCCAGGTTTTTTGTCTAGCTTGTTTTTTCTTCAAAAATAATTTTCTTCTCCATACCTACAAATGTTCAACACTATTTTTTCAAATCCAAGGCACATACAACATTGTTTTAAATTATCCGTTTACTATATTATTACTTTTCAATTCTTATTATGGTTATTATTATTATTATTATTATTATTCTTGATTTTGCATTTTATATTTATGAATCAACTTGTAGAGTCGAGCATATAATATTACCAGCAACGTAGTCGTTATTATTAATGCAATTATAACTCCGCCTATCACATACATTATATAATCCATCTTTAAATTTAATTCCTGCACTCTCGTATCAACTTTTAATTTTAATAATTTCTCTGTCAACCCATTTAATTCCTGTGTATGCAAAGAAAAATGTATTTGTCTTTCCGTCCAATTTCCCATCAATTTAGTATGTTTATTTCGTACTTGTACGATCTGCTTAGTTGGAATTACAAATTCACCAATAATTATGTTGTCAAATTTGTCATAATTTACAATATTTTTCGTTTGTTCTAATTTCGTAGATGCAATCTCTTGATGTACACCTACCTTCGTCATATACACATTATGATGTACAGATGAATACATGACACCTGCATGTGCATATCGAAATATTACTTTTCCTAAAAAAATTCTGAATTTTGTTGACATCCCTCTAATGAATTATTCAGTACAATATTTAAACATTTCGCTTCATCGTCTAACGTGATACTTTCACAAAAATACAAAAAACTTTTAAACTCACTTTGTTTTATCTAATGAATGGTATTTTCCTTTCGCCAGATACACTGCCTCTGGCAATTCATAAAATATTCTAGTGTTGTTAATCAAATATCCCATGATCACATTATACATAATAGAAATACTACTGTCGTATATTATCGGTGTTTTCTAGTAATAGGTCAACATTATTTTCCTCATAGTGGTATTTCCTTACATATATATTGGATATTTGATAAACATACCAATATCTGTCCTATAAATAGTGTGCTTTAATACATCATGTAGATTTACCAATCTTTTTATGTCTTCGTTCGATAGTATATAATATGAAAGCTGATTATTTAATATGTTGTTTATAATTTTATTTACCCTTCCCTGAACTAAATGCGCAAATAAATTCGCAAGTATCTTCCGTTGAGATTGATGTAGATAGCAATACAATTCTTGTATTTTATTTTCAAACCCCTGCAATACATGCTGCACTTTAACTACAATACCATGTACATGGGAAATTTCATTATTGAAGGATGTTATCAAATTTTTAATTTCAGTAGCTAGTAAGTTCTACCAAAGATGACAATTGTTGATTATAAACCAAATTATATGTTGACAAACCAATTGATGACAAACCTAATAGCCAAGAAAATATAAATCTTTTGCTTCTATTATTTTGCATACACCTAGTCTAGCCGTTTTCGTATACAAAATGGAAAAGCAATAAATTTACAATATTTCTCCTGAATTCTCTTTCTTTTGTTGCATATTTATTTAGTATATCGTACATATCGGTACATTTGTCGTACATCGGCACTGCTTCTTGAAAATTCAAATGTAACTTTATCGTCGTATACACCATGTTTGATGAGTGAACAGCATAAGCGTCTTGAACTAATGCCAACCCAATCTCCGACAAAGTAACCTGTTGATAGTCGTCTTCCGCTACACACACCGTCATCCCAATCATGTCCAATATTATATTCTCCCACATCGTGATTACTGCAAATAATTAAAATCTCAAATTACTTATTCTCTTCCGATTGCTGAATTACTTTATTTATTTAATGAATTTTAACTCTTTCAATTAGCTATAATTTTTATTGTTTACTTATTTATTTATTTAATCCTACTTTATATAATTTATTTATTTATGTTGTATATTTACCTTAGATATTCTACTACACAAATCAATAGATTATCATTCTCTAATTTAAATAAACACTCTATAATCCTATTTTCTCAAATTACTGATATGATTCTTGATATTTATGAATCAACCGACATTTCCTTCGGCTGCGGACGGACATTGGTTGTTCGCCTGCGGTCCAGCTTGCAGGGCACCGATAAACCTATTTTGCCTACAGATGTCCTATTTAAATATGCCAAACTTATAAACATTTTACTTATTTATTTATTATTATTATTTTTTCCAACAACCGATACTATCGTGAATCATGCCTTCATTTTTCATTCGCTTAGTTGTCACTATCCGAACTTAAATCATCATCATGATCACTTTCTTCATCTTTCGGTCCGACGAACGGCTTGATTCGTCGAACGTCCACTGTGCCAACCTTCTCCTGATCTTTCGTATTTCACTTTATACGAATTGTTATTCATTCGTTCTACAATTATGCCTCTAATGTTAAACCTTCCTCCAAAACATGCTGGGATTCCGGCTCGTGGCATTTCTCTTATCCATACTTTCTGTCCTACATCAAACTTCGGTTGGGAAAATTTTTTCTCAATTTGTTTTTTCTGAGATTTAAACCTTTTTTGTAAATTCTGGTATGCCGATTTTCTTGCTTCTTTCACAGCTTGGATTCGCGCATCATTCTCAATATACTCACAGAGAATGTCCAGATCTTAATCTAGGAACGTTCTGGGTTCACGTCCTGTCAGTAAATAGTATGGCGAATGTTTCGTACCGTCATGAACTTGCGTCTTCATTGTAAACACAAAACATGGAAGAATCTCATCCCAGTTGGTAAATTCTCTATCAATATAATGTTTCATTACCTGCAGAATCGAACCAATGGCGCGTTCAGCCGTACCAATATTATAATAAGTCAGTGTTTGCAAAGTGTAATTTCATACCAAACCGCTCTGCTAACTCTTCCATTATTTTGCTACGATATGTGCTATGCGTGTCCATTGATAAAATTTTGGGAATGCCATGTTTTGTTATTAATTCTTCAAATATTACATCCGCTATTATTTCGGCTATAATAGCTGGAACTGCTCGAGCAATAACGTACCTTGTAGCACTATCAACAAAAACTAGAACGTATTTGTTCCTATGATTCTTTGATCGTTTAAAAGGGCCGATTTCGTCCATCTTTACATACTGAAATGGCATGTAACTAGGATATGTTTTTGTGGATGCAGTGGCGTTCGTCCTGTCTTCCGCTTCTGGATCTGGCAGCTAACACACTGACTTACCTTCTCCTGGAAAAACTTCTTCATATTGAAGAAATATATTGATTTTAATGCTCTGTTATAACACTTTTTGTAGGAGTGGTGACCTCCACTGTAAATAGAGCAATGTAAGTTTCTAAAAACATGTTCCCTCAATGCAAACGATGCATAAGAGGAATTTCATTTCACTTGCCATCCTTTGAGTTCTGTACAGTTTCCTTCCTTGATCACATACCTGCGTGCCTGCTTCTCTGCCTTCGTCTCCGCCGTCTCCGTATGTTCAGTTGCGCTCATGATAGGACCGAAAAACGCATCCTTCCTTTGAAGTTCAGCCACATCCACATAGTCACTGAATGTTATGTTTACTTCCAAGTCCTCCTTGTTAATAGGTAAGGGATCCAAATCGACGTCCTCCGATGTAGGTTGAATGTCAGTATTTCTTGATAACACATCACTTGGATTTTTCTCACCAGGGCAATGAACCGGGGTATATTGATATTGTGCCATTTCAACACTGTATCGCAGCAACTTAGGCGAGAACTTCGGTGTAGTCTGAAGATATTTAATACACCGGCAGTCCGTAAACAACTCGAATTCCTTATTATATAAATAATAATTTAAAGCTTTAAATGCACTAACTACGGCCAAAATTTCGAGCTCGACAATATGCCTCTTCGTCTCGTGTGGTCGCAATACTCTGCAATAGTATGCAATAGGAGTCCATTCATTGTTTTCTTGTTTCTACATCAGCACAGCTCCTATGGACTTTGTCGACGCATCCGTGCAGACTCGTGTTTCTAAATTTTATCGTAATGGTGCTAAAAGTGGTGCATTTAATAACGCATCTTTCAACTTTTCGAAACCTTGTTGGTGTTCATTCGACCAAACGAACTCACAGTCTTAATATGCATCCGTATATCGTATTGTTTGTTCCTGTGTGTTTTAAAGCAGTGTTCCGATAATCAGTACCTATTGTATTTCTAAAATATACCTATATCAATTTCCGTGATATGTGATCTTCCTGTCACCACGGAATGGCGCGTCCTCAGGTTGTGGATCGAGAAAAAGCCCTCTAGGTATAGAGGTTACTCGTGGCTGCGAATATACTGAATAAGCAGTCGCGGACAGACGACAAGGAGTGATTTTCCAGTTTGGGGAATTGATGTGGGGACTAACAACCTTATCCTGTTTTTAAAAAAATCTTGTTCGGGTATATTCGCAGAATCGTCGGATCAGAAGTGATAGCTTGGCACAAACTCAGCAAAGTAAAATCGACATGAGATTTGGAACATGGAATATAAGAAGTCTCTATAGGCCAGGCGCGTTAAAATTTGTAACAAATGATTTTAGAAATAGACGATGGACCTAGTGAGACATCACGAAGTTAGATGAGAAGGAAATGGAGGAGTATATCGGGAAATTTTACATTCTCGTATGGGGAACGAATTAAAAATTGCAAACTAGGAACAGGCCTTTTTGTTCTCAAACCAATGATATCAGTAATTACATGGGCTAAATTTGTCAATCATAGAATTTCTTTTACTTCTCTTAAGGGTCGATGATGTAATATTATTGTTTTAAATGCACATGGCAAAACAGAAAATAAAGATGACGATAAAAAAGACAGTTTTTAACGAAATAATAGAACGGGTATTTGATCATCTCCCGAAATGCTATATGAAAATTCTGTTAGGCGGTTTCAATGCGAAGGTAGGACGAAAGGGTAATTTTCAAACCAGTTATAGGGGATAAATGTAGGCATAAGGAAGGTTGTGACAACGGCGTTAGACTCGTGAACTTTGCAACATCCAGAAACCTTATCGCGAAGAATACAAAATTTCCACATTTCGACATTTCATAAATATACTTGGACTTCATCAGATGGAAAAGCAGATAATCAAACTGATCACGTTTTAGTAGACAGAAGGGAAGTCTAGCCCAACTGAAGTTCGGTCGTTCGCAGGAACTGATTGTCATACTGATTACCACCTGGTAGCAGCGATAATTGTTGAATAAAGAAAATATACAATATCAGAAAAAGAAACGGTTTAATTTAAAGAAACTAGAGAAGCCGGATTGAAGGAGCCAGGTGACAGGGGAACCAGATTGATGTGTCGAATAGATTATCGGTTTTAGAAGGTGCCGAATGCACTAGTGTTCAGGATACTTGGTTGAAATTAGAGATAACATTAAAATTTCAACAAAAGAAATATTGGGGCACACAAAAGTACATAGGAACAAACCATGGTTCAACCAGGTATGCACTAAAGTAGCAGAGAAGAGAAAAAAGAAGAAACAGCTTTGGTTACAAAATCCGAACGAAATAACTACCTAAAATTTCATTGTCATCTGCCGAAAAACTTCCAAAACTTAGAACAAAGAAACGCGATTTCTGAAAGCTAAAATTAATTAACTCGAAGATAATAGTAAAAACAAAGACTTTCGGAACATGTATAAATGCATCAAAGAACTTAAGAAAGGCTATCAACCTCGTGCTTATATATTAAAGAAAGCCAACGGAACAGTTCCTACTGATCAGGATAGCATCTTAAACAGACGGAAAGATTTCTTTGACGATTTGCTTAATACATAGCCAAAACCTAATGTTCGTGGAGAAACTGAAATGCCTACATCATAACCGTATATTCCAGAGACTAACCAGACGGAAATAGAAATCGCTATTAAAAAGTTAAAGAAACACACATCTCCAGGTGTAGACGAAAATGTGGCTGATGTAATTTTAGCTAGAGAGGAAAAATTTTAGAGCAAGATACACAAACTCATTCTCCTTATATGAAACAAGGAGGAATTACCAAAAGAGTGAAAAGAATCAATCTCTGTTCCAGTTCAAAAGAAAAGCAACAAAACTGATTGTGATAATTGTTGAGGCGTTTCTCTTGTGCCAACATCCAATAAATTCTCTTAAACATTCTATTAGCAAGATTGATTCCATATGCAGATGAAATTATTGGACATTATCAGAGTGGATTTAGGTAAAATCGATCAACTATCGACCCGATATTCACCATTTGACTAATACCTGAAAAGAAATGGGAATACAATACCCTGGCACATCAATTATTGACTTTAGACTCAGGTAGGAGGGAAACATTGTACAAGATAGTTACAGAATTTGGAATACCGAAAAACGTAGATTAACTAAGATATGCTTAAGTGAAACCCAAAATAAGGTTCGAGTGCAGAAATTATTGTTCACGAGCTTTCACGCTGAGAATGGTCTGAAACAAGAAGATGCGTCGTCCCCATTGTTATTTAACTTTGTTCTGGAGAACACTAAAGGGAAAATCAAGGACAGCAATCAGGTCCTAGAGCTGAATGGTTATGGCGTATGCTGATAATGTAAATTTAATAGGGGATGATAGAACAATTGGAAGGAATGCAGAAATCTTAAATAACGCTTGCAGGGATATGGGCTTAAAAGTAAACGCAGAGAAAACTAAATACATGGAAGTTTGTCGGCATCGTAATACTGCATTTTATAGATGCGTTAAATATTAAATAATATTTACTTTCAACAAAGTGGATACTTTCAAATATTCGGGATCATTACTATCATACCAAAACCACAATTACAAAGAAATTTGGTATAAACTGAAGGCAAGGATTTAGTGTCATTATTCAGTTAATTTTTTTTTTCGCGAATTTTGTTGAGAAATTTGTAGCTTCAAATATAAAATGATAATCATGCCTGTTGTACTGTATCGTTGCAAAACATGGTCACTGACTCAGAGCGAAGAACGCAGACTGAAAGTATTTGAAAACAATATTCTTAGACCAATATTTAGTCTCCAAGACGAACGGGAATGGGGAATGGCGGAAACTTCATAACAGGAAAGTGCATAATTTATAGGTTTATCAAACATTGTTAGGATCATCAAGTCTAGGAGGCTCAAATGGGCAAGTCATGTAGCCAAAATAGAAGGAATTAGAAACACTTTCAAAGTTCAAACTGGAAATCTAAATAGGAAAACGACCATAAGGAATACCGAGGCACAGATGGGAGGGCAATATTAAATTGGTTCTCACAGAGATTGGAATATAAAGTATAAACTGGGTCCAGTTGGCTAAGGACAGAAATAAATGGAGAACATTTTTAAACGCGGCACTGAACTTCCTATGTCCGTGGGCCATAGAGCTATATTCAAGTTGTTGATATATACTCTTCCAACACCGATTATAGAATTTCCAGTATTACTAACAAAAGTAACTCTCTCCTGTCTACATCCAATAGAAGTTTCAGACATTCCATTATTAGTTACATTAATCTGAGCAACATTACGGGAACTATCACTAGAATCAGTTACTATATTATTTTGGGAAATATCGTGTGAACTATATCATATTCTCACTTCCATTGTGAATGCATTGCACAACCACTTACCACCGTTCATTTTTACTGATTCAATGTCCTCACTTGACATTTCCATACAAGTACGTGAAAGAATGATTTACATTTGTAGCATCCAGCCGCTTCATTACCGGTACAATATAAACTCTCTTTGCGACTACAGCATTTACGAACTCTTGGTGCAACATTATTAAGACTAAGAAATAACAAGCATTCTTTCATAAAATATTTGCCTGTCACACACATCCAGGCAAGTATGTGAAAGGGACAAAACTACAAATTAAACTCAACAACCTCTATTCATTCCGTGTCAGAAATGTATATCCTACAATTTAATATCAGTTTGATTGCATTAAACTTATCTCAAACGATCAGATAAATATTAACTAAGTAATTGATATAACTAGATTAATAAAGGTAGACCCTGCATCCACACCCAAGTACTATATTAGTGTGAAAACTAGATCGAGATTTCTGAATCTGTAGACAATAGCTGTTAGTACATTAGTTGGAGTGACGTCAAAAAGGACAACGTTATAAAAAGGTTGTAACATGTTTTCTTATTGGGTAAGTGACCGTCTGCTATTGTGGTGACGTGTAAATTAGAGCACGAAGCGTTTAAGTATGAGTTGCTTGAAATTCATGGTAAGCAAATAAAATTCGAATTTACGTGTAGTAGTACACTTTCTTGGCGTTATGCAGAGTCGTGTTGAAGCGGGATTAAACCCATACTAAAATGTTCGACTAGCATAAGTCTCCTGCAGTAGTCAGTGTTTTAGTATGATGCTAATCGTACTTCGAAACGACTCTGCTTAAGGCGGTATATATATATATATATATATATATATATATATATATATATATATATATATATACAGTGGCGTATTTAGTGGGAGCTTCCGGGCTTAAGCCCCCCCGAAATCTTACTTACTATAGTAAAGTATATGAAATATCTTGCAAAATTTTCACATTCCCAGTCTAAGCCCCCCCCCCAAAGTTAGTAAAGCCCTCCCCGAAACAAAATCGTAAGTACGCCACACACACACACATATATATATATATATATATATATATATATATATATATATATATATATATAGCGAGAGAGAGAGAGAGGTGAATTTATTACTACCTCTATGTTATTATTAGTATCTAGTTGCCCCACCACTTTTGGACGAGGAAAAATAAATAATGCTATTCGTTTGTGTTACGTTAGTGCTGGTTAGTGCCCAAATTTCAGCGTTTGTGCAATCAAAAGAACAAAGTTGTGAACAATTTAAATTTCGGGGCCAACAATTTAAATTTCAAGTTGGCCCCGCTTTTTTCCCTAATTGAGATAGAATGGAGTTTTTTACGTCAGACGTTTGTGCTACGTTAGTGCTGGTCAGTGCCCAAATTTCGCCGTTAGTGCTATTCAAATAACGCCGTTATAACGAAATTAATTAGCGTCAAGTTGGCCCCACCCTTTTTCCCTAATTGAGATACAATGGACTGTCTAACGTCAAACGTTTGTGCTACGTTAGTGCTAGTCAGTGCCCAAATTTCGCCGTTAGTGCTATTCAAATAACGCCGTTATAACGAAATTAATTAGCGTCAAGTTGGCCCTGCCTTTTTTCCCTAATTGAGATACAATGGATTTTCTAACGTCAAACGTTTGTGCTACGTTAGTGCTGGTTAGTGCCCAAATTTCGCCGTTAGTGCTATTCAAATAACGCCGTTATAAAAAATTAATTATCGTCAAGTTGGCCCCGCCTTGTTTCACTAATTGAGATACAATAGATTTTCTAACGTCAATTGTTTGTGCTACTTTAGTGCTGGTTAGTGTCCAAATTTCGCCGTTAGTGCTATTCAAATAACGCCGTTATAAGAAATTAATTAGCGTCAAGTTGGCTCCGCCCTTTTTCCCTAATTGAGACAGAATTGATTTTCTAAATTTCGCTATTAGTGCTTTTTAAATAACGCCATTATAACGAAATTAATTAGCGTCACGTTGGCCCCACTTTTTTCCCTAATTGAGATTGATTGGATTTTCTAATGCCAAACGTTAGTGCTACTTAAGTGCTGGTTTGTGCCCAAATTTGAGCTTTAATGCTGTTGAAATAACGCGGTTATAACGAAATTAATTAGTGTCATGTTGGCCCCGTCTTTTTTCCCTAATTGAGGTAGAATTTTATATTTAATGCGAACAGTTTGTGCTTGATCGTTGGTGCTTGGTCGTGCTTCAATTTGTTCGTTAGTGGTGTTGAAATTACACGTCCATGAACTTTGCGTCTCCACTTAACGAATTAACGATAAAATTATTGTAAATCATTCCATCGTTAGTGCTACTTAGTGCAGCAACTTGTTACGTTAGTGCTTCGTTAATGTACATGCTACAAGTAAAACACCTTTAGGGGTTCAAATTAGCGCTGAGCCCCACTTTAATACTAACGAAATAATTAGTGCCATTCGTTAGTGCATCCTCAGTACTTCTTACTGCACTAACCACTGACGTTAGTGTTTCATTAGTGTAGGTTTTAGAGCCAAAGCAATGGTCCTCGCTGATCTCTCCACACTATGCATTAATGAAAAAATCGTGCCATTCGTTTGTGCATCGTTAGTGCTTTTAGGAAATACTAATAGTTTCGTAAATGCTTTACTATTCGCGTATATATAACCAATTATATGTCACGAAACTCCCTTAAGAAATACATGGGTAGTTATTCATTGCGTGAAATTCCCGGCAAATTCAAAAGTACTAATAACTTCTTCTAGTGCAATCGTTAGTGCTTCTTAGTGCACCATCCCCTAACGTTTGTTCTTCATCACTATCGATGCAACAAGTGGAAAACCTTTGTGATCAGCGTGATCTTGATCCCTACTTTAAGCACTAACGAAGAAATTAGTGCTTTTCGTCAGTGCATAGTTAGTGCTTCTGGAAAACAGTGATTGTTTCGTGAATGCTTCACTATTAGTGTAGATATAGCAAATTATAAGTTCCAAACCTCCCATATAAAATGCATGGACAATTTTCTAATTGCGTCAAATTCCCGCCAAATTCAAAAGTACTAATGACATCTTTTATTGTACTCGTTAGTGCATCGTTAGTGCTTCTTAGTGCGCCAACCAATGATGTTAGTGCTTCATTAGTGTATTCTCTAGAACCAAACCAATGAAAGGGAGTAATTACCCTATAAGCCCCACTTTAAGCATTAACGAAAAAATAGTGGAATTTCTTAGTGCATCATTAGAGCTTCTAAAAACGCTAATAGTTTCGTTAGTACTTCGTTATTGTTATAGATATAGCCATTTATATGTCGCGAAACTCCCAAAAGAAAAACGTTAATTTTTTACTACTCAAATTCTCGCCAAGTTCAAAAGCAGTAATGATCTCTTCTAGTGCAATCGTTAGTGCATCATTAGTGGCTGCTAGTGCACCAAGTCCGAACATTAGAGCTTCTCATTGTGAATGTTTTTGTAGGGAAGAGCTAGCGTGTAGTTAGCATCCCCTAAGTTTTATTTTATAGCGTCCATACTGTTGAAGCACTAATGTTCGGAGTTCTGCAATAAGACCTATTAACGAAGTAGAAACCATTACAATACACGTAGTCATTAGTGCTTTTAAATTTGGCTTAATTTTACAAAATGAAAAATGCTACGTCCTTAAAGTTAGCCCCGCACAGTTCTCAAATGCTACTATTTTTTTTACATATTTAGAGGTTCTTTAGTGCACATTAGTGCATTAAACACTCATCTTAGTACCATGGTACTTTAAAAGTTATTAATGAGTAACTCGGGCAGTTCTAAGTTTAGATTTTTCAACTTTCGCACAATTTTATAGTAATTGTGCCACAAAAGTGGAACTAACACTAGCCATTGATGCATTGCTAGAGCACTATGACACAGTAAGCCCTAAAGTTAGTGCTAGCATAATTTAGGAGTTATAAGTGCATAACTCACTCAGGACTAAATTTAAATTTATCGAATTTTACAATAATTGTCTCGCAAAGGTAGAATAAACGTCGAATTTTTGTGCATCGTTAGTATTCCAAAAAAGTTCTAACGGTAGTGCTATTTAAGCTCTAAAGTTAGTGCTATCATAGTTTGGGAGTTACTGATGAATAGCTCGTGCGGGGCTAACTATAGATCTTTCAGTTTTTGTAGAATTTTACATTTATTGTCAGATAGAAACAAGATCAACAACATTAGTCAGTGTATTGTTGGACCTCCATTAAACAGTAAGCACTAACGTTAGTGTTGTCATAATTTAGGAGTTATTATTGAATTACACGGATGGTACAGTATTGAAACTTACTGAATTTTACACTAATTTCCCCATAAAGATAGGACAAATTCTAAAGATTAGTGCATTGTTAGTGCTACATAAAGCTCAAAGCACTAACGTTAGTGCTATCATAGTTTAGGCGTTACCAATGAATAACAGAATTTAAAATTATCAAATTTTACTCTAATTGTTTTACAAAAGTAGGACAAAAACTGAAGGTTAGCGCATCCTTAGCAGTCAAAAAAGAAAAACAAAAAACTAGGTACTAACGTTTTACTTTGAAATTTTAGTGGTTGTTAATGAAGAACTCAAGCGAGGCTATTCATTTTCCACTAATTTAGATTCACATTAGATTTTTCACTTACACAATTTTACACTAATTGTCCCACAAAAGTGGGACTAATACCAGAGCTTAGTGCATTGCTAGAGCTCTATAAAACACTAAGCACTGTCGTTGTATTTTCATGAACACTTCAGGCAGGACAATTTAAATTTATCGAATTTTATTCTAATTGTTCCACAAAGGTGGATAACCACCAAAGCATAGTGCACTTTTTGTGCTCCATAATACACTGATCACTAACATCAGTGCCATCACAGTTTAGGAGTTATTAATAAATAACTCGGCAGGGATAAAATCAGGTTTTTAAACTTTTACACAATTAGTGTAAAATTCAATAAATTTTAATTTAATTTCGTTCGAGTTATTCACTAATAACTCCTAAACAATGATATCATTATCGTCAGTACTTACTATGTTTTAGAGCACTAACAAAACACTAATATGGGGCCGCGGTTGCTCAGTGGCAGAGAGTTCACCTCTGGTGCTTGGGGTCCCGGGTTCGATCCCAGCCCCCGCCAAGTGAACTTTGTGGTGGACAAACACCGTGTGCGTGGGTTTTCTCGGGGTTCTCCCGTTTCCTCCCACTTTCTTCATTCCGCCATTTAATTCATTACTCATCATCACCGTCTGCTTTAGTCTAACCGGCATAATAGTGGGACGTAAAACTCAAAGATTTCATTTCATTTTCAAAACACTAATATTTAGAGATTACACTGCCTTTTGATTGACAATTATTGTAAAATTCGATAAATTTAAATTTAGCCTCGCGCGAGTTATTCATTAATAACTCCTAAGTTGAGATAGCACTAACGTTAGTGCTTAGTTTATGGAGCACTAACCTCTGGTTTTGTCTCATTTCTGTCTGACAATTAGTGTAAAATTGTATAAAAATGGAAAGATTTAAAGTTAGCCCCGCCCGAGTTGTTCATTAATAACTTGTAAACTACGATAGCAGTAACGGTAATGTTTAGTATCTTTTGGAGCACTAACGATGCAGTAACCTTTGACGTTTCCTGCACCTGTATGGGACGATTATTGTAAAATTCGATGAAACTAAATTAGCCTCGAGTGAGTTATTCACTTATAATTCCTAAACTATGAGAGCACTAACGTTAGTGCTTGATGTTTCGGCAGGCAATAACGATGCACTAACTTTTGATGTTTATCCCACCTTTGTAGGACAATTATTGTAGAATATAAAAAATTTCAATTTAGCCCCACGAGAGGTATTCACTAATAACTCCTAAACTCTCATAGCACTAATATTAGTGTTTAGTGAACGAAGCAGTAACCATGTGGACTGTTTTGGTAGTAATTCAGATGCGTGCGAATCTAAATTTAGACAAGTGGCATTTTCCAGTTTGTAAAATTCCCGCCAAATTTAAAAGCACTAATGAACATATATAGTGTAATGGTAACTATTACATTAGGAGGTTTTATTGCAGAACTCCTAATATTAGTGCTCCAATTGTATGGATGCTAAAAGCTGAAACTTAGGGGAAGCTAACTACACGCTAGGGCTAGCCCCTCCGCACAAAAGCATTCACGACATGAACCACTAGTGTTCGTAATTGGTGCATTAGCAAACACAAACGATTACACTAGAAGAGATCATTACTACTTTTGAATTTGGTGATAATTTGACTCAATGAAAAATTCCCGATGTATTTTTTATGGGAGTTTCATGATATAATTTGCCATATCTACACTAGCTACTAGTGAAGCACTAACGAAACTATTAATGTTTTCTAGAAGCACGACCGATGCACTTGGTTTCATCGTTAGTGCTTTCTCGGGAGACTAACATGTATTTAGACCTCCCAAAGTTTTTTCCTTCTGGCATTCAAACTATTGAACCATTAATGTTGGGAGTTAATGCTCCAAGAAGCACTAACGATTTTACTAGAAGAGATTATTATTGCATTTGAATTTGGTGGAAGTTTGAGACAATGAAAAATTGCCCATGTATTTCTTATGGGAGCTTCGTGACATAAAATTGGCCATATCTACACTAATAGCGAAGCACTAATGAAACTATTAGAGTTTTCTAGAAATAATAACGATGCACTATCGATTTCACTAGGTTTCATCGTTAGTGCTTTCTTAAGGGCTAACGTTTTTTGCTTCTAGCGTCCAGTCTATTGAAGCACTAATGTTGGGAGTTGGTGCTCTAAGAAGAACTAACGAAGAAATAACAATTGCACTAAAAGAGATCATCAGTGCTTTTGAATTTGACCAAAATTTGAGCCAATGAAAAATTCACAATGTACTTCTTATGGGAGTTTCGTGACATGTAATTGGCCATATCTACACTAATTGTGAAGTACTAGCGAAACTATTAGTGTTTCCTAGAAGCACCAACGATGCAATAACGAATGGCACTAATTTTTTCGTTAGTGTTTGAAGTGGCGACCAGAGTGTAATTACATACCATCGTGTTTTGGCTTTAGAGCCTTCACTAATGAAGCACTAACATTAGGAGTTTGTGCACTAAAAAGCAGGAACAATCCACTAACGAATGGCACTATCTTTTTGTTAGTGCTAGAAGTGGGGGCAGAAGGTTTAGGCCTCACTAATCCCTACTATTGTTTTGGTTCTAAAGCTTACACTCATAAGAACTTACGTTAGTGTTTGGTGCATTAATAAGCAAAAACGATGCACTACAAAACGGCAGTATTTTTTCGTTTGTGCTTGAAGTGGGGCAATGTCAACTTGATCCCAAAGGGTTTTTACTTGAAGCACCTACATACACCAATGAGCACTAACGTTAGAGGTTACTGAACAAAGAAGCACTAACGATGCACTGACGATTACACAGAAGGAGATCATTAGCGCTCTTGAATTTGGCGGGAATTTGTCGCAATCAGAAATTATCCATAACTACACTAATAATTCAATACTAACGAAACTATCAGAGATTTCAAGAAACACTAACGATGCACAAACGAATGACAATAATTTATTCGTTAGTGCTTAAATGGGAGGAGGTTAAGTTGACATTGGCCCTCCAAATATGTTTTACTTGTAGCATCTACACTAATGAACAACTAACGTTAGTTGTTGATGCACCAAAACGCACCAATGATGCACTAATGATCGCACTAGAACAGAGCATTAGTGCTCTCGAATTTGGCGGGAGTTTGACGGAATCAGAAATTACCCATGTATTTCTTATGGAAGTTTCGTGACATGTAATTAGCCATAACCTCATTAATATTGAGCACTAACGAAAATATCACAATTTTCTAGAAGCATTAGCGTACGCCATTAATTTCTTCGTTAGTTCCTAAAATGGGTGCCAAGTTCACGCTAGCCCTCCAGAGGTGCTTTACTTGTACAACCTACTCTAATGAAGAACTAACATTAGTACACTAAGAAGCACTAACGATTGCATTAGAATAGATCATAAGTGCTTTTGAATTTAGCGGAAACGATTAGTATTTTCTACAAGCACTGACGATGCATGACTAATTATTCAGCTAGTGTTTGAAGTGGAGACCAGCGTCAATTTGGAGCCATGAAGGTTTCCTTTTACTTAAAGTATATACACTAATGAAGAACTAACGTTAGGGGTTATACACTAAGATGAATCAACAGTTGACACTAATTTTATTGTTAATGCCTCAGGTGGGGGCCAAGTTCACTGACGTGAAATTTCATCACAACTATAGAACATATGGAAGCACGACCAAGTTCTAACACAGCACAAATGCTTGGCATTATAAAAATTCTATCTCAAAAAAAGGAAAAAAAACGGTCAACTTAACGCTAATTAATTTCGTTATAACGGCGTTATTTCAACAACACTAACGATTAAATTTGGACATTAACCAGTAATAAAGTAGCACTAACATCTGGAATTAAAAAATCCATTCTATCTCAATTACAGAAAAAAGGGGGGCCAACTTGACGCTAATTAATTCGTTATAACGACGTTATTTTTGGGCACTAAACAGCATTAACGTTTGACGTTAGAAAATCCATTCTACCTCAATTAGCGAAAAAAGGCGGGGCTAACTTGACGTTAATTAATTCTTTATAACAACGTTATTTTAACAGCAATAAAGGTGAAATTTGGGCACTAACCAGCAATAACGTTTTTCATTAGAAAATTCATTCTATCTCAATTAGGAAAAAGCGGGGCCCACTTGACGATAGTTAATTCGTTATAATGGCGTTATTTTAACAGCACTAAAGGTGACATTTGGGAACTAGCCAGCACTAATGTAACGCAAACGTTTTGCATTACAAAATCCATTCTATCGAATTAGGGAAAAAAGGCGTCGTCAACTTGACGCTAATTAATTCGTTATAACGGCATTCTTTGAATAGCACTAGCGGCGAAATTTGGGCACTAACCAGCACTAAGGTAACACTAATGTTTGACATTAGAAAATCCATTCTATCTCAATTAGGGAAAAAGGCGGGGCCAATTTCACGCTAATTAATTTCGTTATAACGGCGTTACTTGACAAGCACTAAAGGTGAACTTTGGGCAGAAACCACCACAAACGTAGCACTAATGTTTGACATTAGAAAATCCATTCTATCTCAAATAGGAAAAAGCGGGGCCCACTTGGCGATAATTAATTCGATATAACGGCGTTATTTTAACAGCACTAAAGGTGACATTTGGAAACTAGCCAGCACTAATGTAACGCAAACGATTTGCATTACAAAATCCATTCTATCGAATTAGTGAAAAAAGGCGTCGTCAACTTGACGCTAATTAATTCCTTATAACGGAGTTATTTGAATAGCACTAACGGTGAAATTTTGACACTAACCTGTACTAACGTCGCACTAACGTTTGGCATTAAATATCCATTCTGTCTCAATTAGGGAGAAAAGCGGGCCAACATGACGTTAATTAATTCGTTATAACGGCGTACTTTCAACATCACTAAAGCTAAAATTTCGGCACTAACCAGCACTAACGTTTGGCATCAGAAAATCTATTCTATCTCAATTAGGGAAAAAAGGCGGGGCCAACTTGACACTAATTAATTTCGTTATAACGGCGTTATTTGAATAGCACTAACGGCGATATTTGGGCCCTAACCAGCACTAACGTTTGGCATTAGAAAATACATTCTATCTCAATTAGGGAGAAAAAGGGGGGCCAACTTGACGTTAATTAATTTGTTATAACGGCATTATTTCAACAGCACTAAAGCTCAAATTTGGGCACTAACTTGCACTAACGTAGCACTTACGTTTGGCATTAGAAAATCCATTTTATCTCAATTAGGGAGAACAAACGGGGCCAAATTGACGTCAATTAATTCGTTAAAACGGCATTATTTCAACAAAACTAAAGCTCAAATTTGGGCACTAACCTGCACTAACGTAGCACTAACATTTGACATTAGAAAGTACATTCTATTTAAATTAGGGAGAAAAGCGGGGCCAACTTCACGTTACTTAATTTCGTTATAACGACGAAATTTGGGCACTAACTAGCACTAACGTAGCACCAACGTTTGACATTAGAAAATCCATTCTATCTCAATTAGGGAGAAAAAGCGGGGCCAACTTGACGTTTATTAATTCGTTATAACGGCGTTATTTCAACAGCACTAACGGTGAAATTTGGGCACTAACCAGCACTAATGTAGCACTAACATTTGGCATTAAAAAATCCATTCTATCTCAATTAAGGAAAAAGGGCGGGGCCAGGTTGACGCTAATTAATTCGTTATACTGGCGTTATTTGAATAGCACTAACGCTCAAATTTGGACACTAACCTGCACTAACATAGCACTAACGTTTGGCATTAGAAAGTCCATTCTATCTAAATTAGGGAAAAAAGCGGGGCCAAATTGACGCTAATTAATTCTACTATAAGGGCGTTATTTGGATAGCACTAACGGTGAAATTTGGGCACTAACTAGCACTAACGTAGCACTAACGTTTGGCATTAGAAAATCCATTCTATCTCAATTAAGGAGAAAAAGCGGGGCCAACTTGACGTTAATTAATTCGTTGTAACGACGTTTATTTCAACAGCACTAACGGTGAAATTTGGGAACTAACCAGCACTAACGTAGCACTAACCTTTGGCATTAGAAAATCCATTCTATCTCAATTAGGGAAAAGGGCGGGGCCAAGTTGACGCTAATTCGTTATACCAGCGTCATTTGAATAGCACTAACGCTCAAATTTGGGCACTAATCTGCACTAACGTAGCACTAACGTTTGGCATTAGAAAATCCATTTTATCTCAATTACGGAAAAAAGCGGGGCCAACTTCACGTTAATTAATTTCGTTATAACGGCGTTATTTGAATAGCACTAAGGGCGAAATTTGGGCACTAACCAGCACTAATGTAGCAGAAACGTTTGACGTTAGAAAATGTATTCTATCTCATTTAGGGAAAAAAGGCAGGGCCAATTTGACACTAATTAATTTCGTTATAACGGCGTTATTTGAATAGCACTAACGGAGAAATTTGGGCACTAACCAGCACTATAGTAGCACTACCGTTTGGCATTAGAAAATCCATTCTATCTCAATTAGGGAGAAAAAGCGGGGCCAACTTGATGATATTTAATTCGTTATAACGGCGTTATTTCAACAGCACTAACCAGCACTAATGTAGCACTAACATTTGGCATTAGAAAATCCATTCTATCTCAATTAGGGAAAAAGGGCGGAGCCAGGTTGACGCTAATTAATTCGTCATACTGGCGTTATTTGAATAGCACTAACGCTCAAATTTGGGCACTGACCTGCACTAACGTAGCACTAACGTTTGGCATTAGAAAGTCCATTCTATCTAAATTAGGGAAAAAAGCGGGGCCAACTTGACGCTAATTTATTTCACTATAACGGCGTTATTTGGATAGCACTAACGGTGAAATTTGGGCACTAACTAGCACTAACGTTTGGCATTAGAAAATCCATTCTATCTAAAATAAGGAGAAAAAGCGGGGCAAACTTAACGTAAATAATTCGTTATAACGACGTTATTTCAACAGCACTAACGGTGAAATTTGGGAACTAACCAGCACTAACGTAGCAATTACCTTTGGCATTAGAAAATCCATTCTATCTCAATTAGGGAAAAAGGGCGGGGCCAAGTTGACGCTAATTCGTTATACCAGCGTTATTTGAATAGCACTAACGCTCAAATTTGGGAACTAATCTGCACTAACGTTTGGTATTAGAAAATTTATTTTATCTCACTTACGGAAATAGCGGGGCATTAGAAAATTTATTTTATCTCACTTACGGAAATTTGACGTCAAGTTGGCCCCGAAATTTAAATTGTTCATAACTTTGTTCTTTTGATTGCACAAACGCTTAAATTTGGGCACTAACCAACACTAACGTAGCACAAACGAATAGCATTGTTTATTTTTCTCCGTCCAAAAGTGGTGGGGCCAACTTGATACTAATTTCGTTATTCAATAACAGAACATTATTCTCTTGAATGTAGTAGTAATTCTGAACGACATTATGGTATGTTATTTGATGTACTTCTTCACTAATTAATTTTCCTAACAACGAGATTTGTTGCAGAATAAAAATTCCGATTATTTTTCGAGTACCACGAAGCATAATAAGTCCAGAAGCACGTAAAAAACACCAAATTTGCAGAACAAATGCATGATGCAAGTAATTGGACGTGACATTACGTAACCAAAATATATCCTAAGGTAACCTGAAGTAACACACAATAATCTAGGCTAGTGTTTACCTTTGGTGGGCCATTTTTAAACGTCTTTTTTTGCGATATCCTATTCATATTGGATTAGGTTAGGTAAATAACATTTAATTCAGACATATTGCCGAGCGAGCGTTAGTGAGTGAAGACGGCTTAGACATCCGCCGGGCATATTGTCTTCTGTTTTCGTTAGTGTTTGCCCCCAATTACTAAACAGTTACTCTAATGTAATATTAACTAATCTACTGTGAACACAAATCATCAAAATTGTAAAATTCTTTTTAGGAAAAGGAGCTCGACCCCTTCTTGTAAACGTTGGCCGTTTTTTAACCATCACGTGAAGTAACATGTCCTTCGCTCAAATTCTATAACAATTAAATTGTTTGTTTATTTTTCGTGGGATCAATTTTGGTACCTTCGAAACCTGCCTACTTTGTGCTAACTAAGAATAAGGTTACTATCATAAGTTACGGATAATATAGGTAGAGGAACTATACCAAATCCGGGCCCGGGTTCATAAAGTGGGCCCCCTCGATTACTGCTCCGGATATTACCGTAGAATGCTAGAAATACGCTGAGTTATAGTTTATCGTTACTGCAATATGCAGCGCTGGTTCCTGTGTTGATCAGTTAATCCTTTATTCTGTAGTTAGCACGTGACTAGTTTTCACGCAGTGAAAAGTTTTGGAGCTCCGGCAAACTAGTGTTGTTTTCCATAGCTAGTGAAAAGGCAAGTGAATCAACTATTTATTTATTTAATCTTAATGGTAAGAAGTGTGTTCTTATATAATTAGCTAGTAATTTGGACGTAGGGGTGACAAATAATTTGGAGTGAAAGTAAAAGAACGTATGGTCGTAAAGTGGGCTCCCTTGTCAGTCCTAAAGCGAGTCCCTTATTATGTTGTGCAACAAGTAAAATATATGTTTCGTACAAAATTATCATGACTCATGCAATTTATTTGCAGTTTTCAAGGGGACCAAAATGTCAAAAAGAATTACGAAACTAAGAATGTGGAATCAAAATAACATGGCCAAGGCCATAGATGCCATATGAAAGAAAACTATGGGTAGGAAGAAAGCTAGCAAAACATTTCAAGTTCACAGAGCAACTCGTCTCAGGTTATAAAAAGAAAAAATATGGAACTCAACTGATGGCGGCTGCGACAAAACTAGGTCGACTAATAATTCTTGGTCCTGAAATAGAAAAAAAGCTTGTAAAATACTGTTTAGCAGTGGAAGTTGCATATATGTTGGGCTTACCTGTGAAGATCTTGCGCGTATGGCTCTACAATTAGCGGAGCGAAATAACCTGAGACATCCTTTTGGAAAAGAGATGGCTGGAAGAAAATGGGTGGTCGTTGTAATCCTTGTATAGGCGCTGGTTGCTTAAAAATTCTTCTACGCTGCTTTGAGACTGTTCAATATATTTGCATTTCATAACACACAAGATAATATGAATTCAAAAAATACAAAAAACTTGCTAGATGAACATTTATATGTGGATTAATGCGATATTAACGCATCACACGTAGCTACCGCTGCCCACACAGCAAGGAATATTTTCTCAACCAAAAGAAAATATTTTCCTTGGTTTCCAAACGGTTTTCCTTCTCTGGAGATTTCCATATTGGTTACCCTAATGTATTCCGAATATTTCCGGAAAATATTTTCCCAAAAATGTATAGGAAAAATTTTAGAAATTACCGAAAGTACATTTTGAGAATGCTAGCCGGAAAGTATATCCAGGAAAATATTCACAAAATGTATTAGAAATATTTTATTGGATGTAATCTGTTTTCACTATTGAGAAGGAAAATATTTTCGAAACTATAATAAAAATGTTTTCAATATACGATATGGGAAACAATGAAAGGAAATATATTCCATATATTTGAAAAATGTTTTCTAATAAGTTATTTGCAATATTGTCTATTTTTACAAGAAAACATATTGAATATATATATTTTAAAACGTTTAGAATATTTTAAAAATAAATTCTTTCGTAATATAAGAAATAGTTTTCAGAAATGTTTTAAAAAGGTTTACTTAATTTTAACAAAAGTATTTTGGTAACCCTCTGTTATAACTAAAACGGAATATTTTCGTACAAAATTTTAGTCTTATTTCCAGAATATTTTATCAAATTTTGAATATAAAACTTTAAAACGGGGAAAAGAAAACATATTAAAAATGAATAGAAAATGTTTTCCGTTATGTTTGGGAAAATATTTTGTGTTTTTAGTGAACAACATTTTCTGATATATTATAGAAATATTTTTACATTGTTTTCAGAATATACTCTTCAAACCACGCACTATAATCACAATTGGCCCAAAGAAAATATGACTGTGGCCATAACTGCTGTGAGATCGAAGGAAATGTGATGTAAGAAAGCTCAGTATCTCAGAATTCAGCTCTCTTTTCAACACTTGAAATTCTCATTAAATTCACTGCTTCACCAGAAAATGACGTTTCATGTATGTTCTATTCAAACAATGATGAAATGTGAGTTATGCGTCTAATGTGTTCAGACTGGGCACATGTTGAATGTATTGGAGCTGACAAAGACGATTACATACGTGACGTTTGCCGATGATTGTGATTGGTGCTTTTTGTTTATTTGTTTATTGAATAGTTTTCATAATTTTATTGAACGTTTACGCAAGAAGCGCATACATACAACGAAAATAAAAATGTTTGTATTCCTTCAACATTTTTATGTTTTATCAGTCAAATTATTTATATTTTCTGAAATAAAGTCATGGTACGTCATTATCTGGTCATATTTATTTTTTTCAGCTTATTTGGTATGTTTTAGGTAACTCACTGCTAGTAATATACGAGGATGCTGATTTAGGCTACATTTTTTCAGACCCATGAATTTGATAGGTTTCAGAAAAACCTTTATAGCTTCAACCACGTTAGGCTTATCAACTTTCTACTGCCAACTGAACATAAGAAACTTGTTTAACTTTTTATATTGAATACTTAAAAATGACAAATTCTAATTCTGCCAAATATACGACTGAAAAACAAACTGCGGTGCCGGATTTGGCTACTTTCCTCTATATATATTAGTGCACTGCATGGTTCGGGCTCAGGCGGTCCAGCTCTGCTGTTTCCTTAGCCCGGGCTGGGCTTGGGCGGGCCGGCGCTTCAAGTAGGGCTGGGTTCGGGCGATTATTTCTAGTTATTTAATAATTATTGACTCTAGTTAAATGATAATTGCAATAAAACTAACGAGGAGTGAAAGGTATTGCAAACAATGCAACGTTTACAGTTTGTATTGCTTAGCGGCTCAACTTTTTCTATATAGAGAATTAATTGTTTACCCTAGTGACCGGCCGGGCTTGGGCGAGTTGGCTCCACTATTAATTTGGACCGGGCCGGGCTTGGGACAAAAACTTCCAAAATTTTCGGACCCTGCATTGGGCTGGGTCGGGCCTAGCTACGAGGGCAAGTCAAGAAAGACTTGGACTGATTTTTTTTCCCGGCAGTTCTGTTAACGCTGGAGCTTCATAGTTTGGCATACAAGTAGGGTGGGTCTTGCTGTGCATATATATGTAATGTTGTTAAGGAATCATTGCATGTTTGGTAACCACGACTTTTTATTGCAGGTGATGTTCTGCGCCGCCTCTAGAAGTCGCCTGTAGAAGAAATGGAGTCATTACGAGATGAACAATTTGCAGCTATACGGTTCTGCTATCGCCTGGGGAAAAGTGCAACAGAAACTTCCCAGACAGCAATTTAAACTTGCTGCAAGTTGCCACAAACTTGCTGTTGCAAGGTAAATTAGCTTGCCGCAAGCTATACTATGCAAGCCAATTAGCTTGCTTTAAGCTTGTGACAAGCTAGTTAGTTACATCTGGGCAAGGCTTGGGGCAAGCTTGTCTTCACAAGTTAAACACAAGTCAAATTATCTCAAACGCAAGCCAATTTAAGCGTATTCTCATCAATGGCAAGCTTTATTAAGCTTATTGCAAGCGAAACACAATCCAAAGAAGTTATATGGAATCTTGCACTAAGCGAATTTAGATAAAACAGTATGAAATCAATATAATTTAACCGTCTGACTAAATCTATGCTACAATATATTGTCCCCTCGCCTCCCCAATTATTGGACCATATGCACAACGAAAACACCCAAGTCTCCCATCCACTTCTGCAAAACATCAAAATAAGCATAATTGTTACGGTTTAGTTGTGACACGCAACGCGCCGTTGCTTCTTACAAATATCTAACATGTTGTTATATTAGTGGCGAGTACTTGAAATTTCTACCTTTTTATATAAAAACGCAGAAAAATGTTTATACTTTAAACACAGCGTTCAGATAAAGTTTATAGTAAACTGTAAGTTACACTTGAAGTTTATATTAAAATATCTGCAACAGTTCTGTATTCTTTCGCGAAATAAGTAGGCTCAAATCTGCTGCCATCTATGTTCACATTTATGCTTTATACGTAAATACTACAATAGGTTATGCCTCATAGTTACCGAAATATGAGGAAATAAAGAGCGATATTATAGGTACGTGGGACTAGAGTACTAGAGTACTAGACGGAACAATTAAAAAAAATAATTAAGTTTGTCCTTTATTCAAGCTGAATGCTAACAAGACACTAACAACGCAAACACTACCTTATCGCCGAAAGTAAAGAGGTCAGCGTCACGTGGATTTTGAGAACAACTGAAAATCGAACGCGCGCTGGCTTTTTACTTCAATCTAAAGAAAAGCGTCTCGCAAGCGAAGCGTGGGTTGCCCGCACTACGGCTTGCGCTAAGCAGAAATAAGCTTTTGTGTATAAGCCAAAGCGAAATAAAATCAAATAAAAGCGGCAGGCAAGCTTGCGGCAAGCAAACATGCTGTCTGGGTTAGGAATGTTCAGAGCAGCCTACAAAGATGACGCTCTGCCACGAAGTAATGTGTTCTGGTGGTTCAAAGAGTTTAAAGAGGGCCGAATGACAATCACGAAAGCTGGTGGATCAGGTGTATCAGCGTCAGCTGTTACTGAGGTGAACATTAACACGGCAGCAGTCATTGTTAGAGAAGATCGCCGCATCAGTATCGACGATCTGGCACCGCACTACGCATATCTCATGGCAGTGCCTTCAAAATTTTGCATGACCACCTCCACATGAGCCGAGTGTGTGCGCGATTGATTCCGCGACTCCTGACACCAGAGCAGAAGGCCGTTCGAGTGGAGACTTGCAGGGAGCTGTTGCAAAGGTTTGAGGATGGTGGAGACGCCTACCGCACCGTGCGACTTTTTTCTATTCCCTGCCCTAAAATCCAGACTGCGTGGACGCCGCTTCTCCGATAATTCCGAGGTTCTGAAGGCATCGGAAGCAGTTTTGAAGGACCTCTCAAAGAATGGCCTGCGACACGTGTTTGAGGACTGGAAGACTCGAATGAAAAAGTGCATTCAAATCGGCGGGGAATACTTTGAAAAGGATCATGTGCCTGTTGCTGAGTAATAATAAATTGCCTAGAAAAAAAATCAGTCCAAGTCTTTCTTGACTAGCCCTCGTACATTCGAGCCGGATTAGGCTCGGGCCGAAAAATTCGGCTCTTGCAGATCTCTAATATATATATATATATATATATGTATGTATGTATACACACACACACACACACACATATATATATATATATATATATATATATATATATATATATATATATATATATATATACAGGGTGCACTGTCCACAGCGTTTGGGAGGTTAATCTACTCATCGAAACATGAAAAAATGTTTATGAACATGTGGTCAAAAGCAGGGATGCCACATTTAGTAATTTCGTACTAGATTTAGTGATTTGCTATTGAACTAGTGATCTACTACGTACTTCGAGTAAATCTGCACATACTAGTGACTTTGGGCGTTTCCTTTCTGATGCAGACAAATGACAAGGAAATGGTTCTTAAAATAATAGGAAGAAGTATATTGCAGTTCGAACGAATATAGAAACTTCCAATTATTCTTTCTTTCCCTCTGACTGAATGAAATCCCTGCTGTTAACGACCTTTAATAAACAGCAGCTATCTTTGGTCCGCTACCTCCTTTCGTTAGCAGATATGAGACGGACTAAAATTGTAGTTTTTATTTTAAGAAAGTAAAAAAATCCCTTAATTATAGCTACTATGGAAATTTTTATGGGCCAAAAACTGTCCATAGCCATTAGGTACTTCTTAATGAGAAAAAGATGCGAAACTCTATGAAGGTACCCTGTAACGGCTTGAGAATGAAATTTCAGAAATTTGCTATGGAAAAATTTTCATTGAAAAAAAAAAACTGTCCTTAAATCAGAAACCGGGAACGATTCCGTTAATAAACACATCATGTGCATTGTGATAATGTTGTCAATCGTCCGAGTAGTCGCGTTGGTGCCCTCCTCGCTGTCTATCACGTGCGCCTTTGGAGTATGTGGTCCCGAGTTCGATTCCCGGTAGAAGAGCCTTTATAATTTAACTCTTCTCGATGTTTCTGTGTTCGTATCCCTGTCGTTCTATATTAATAGAAAAACGAGCTAAGGTCACCGAGAAAAATGCGTTATCCGGACATCGGTATATTGTACAGCGGTGGACACTTCTAAATGGTACAGCCATATGGAGATTTACGGCTAAGGTGTACCATTTAGAAGTGTCCGTCGGTGTACAAATATACGGGATCCTTATGTTTACTATAGAAATCAATACTTAACATACGTTATCCATATGCTACATACGTACTGGCCTCTTTCCCGCTTAGATGTTACTCAGTGGCGTTACAGGATGTCTGACATCTAACAGTTTTCTTACATTACGTACGTCAACTACAAGTTACAAACGACCATCTGTATGTGAGATCCTGACTGTCAACATTGTTCTTTCCTTTGTGCGGAAAGTACGTTTATTCGGAACACTTATACGGAAAGTATGTTTAAAATATTACTTTTTCATTTATACGTTTAGTGTACGTTAAGTCCAAAAACTACAGGATTTACATATGTAACCTACGTACGCTACATACCTACCTATGTAACCTATGTACCTACGTACATTTTTTCTCAGTGTGCGAATAAAGAAAGTGAAAGCTAGTAATAAGTAGTTAAGCAAGTTAATGAGGCACATCCTGAGAATCAGTTAACTTTTAAAAACGTGGGCTAAGACACGTACATACTGCCGTAAATTTCGTGGTTGGAAACCCAGACAAGGGGAGCCAATATTTTTTTCTTTTTTTCGGTGAATTTTTTTCCTTTATTGCAGTCATTTGTATTAAATAGATATTGAAATTAATTGATAAGTAAGAGATTGTAGAAGTGAGGTTATTTATAATTAATGAAGTTTCCGAAGAAATGATAAATTTAATTGTTTGAGTTTATGTGAGACTAGCAGCAAAATGTAACCGATTTCCTAAATATATTAGTACCACGAGTTGTATTATGGTTACCACAGTCATTGTGTAAAAATGTTCTTGATGCTTCATGTCTCTATCTGTGAACAGTGTGCGAATCTCTGACGTATCAGCCTTTTCATCAACAGTGAATTTCGTGCCTTTGCTTTTCATATTTCCTGAATTTCCCACCTGAGGGTTCCCTCCCCACGCGTCCGCCTTTGCTCGGCCTACTTCCTCACACCTCTTAAGCTCACAATTCTACCAAATTTCAAATTTCTTTTCCCATTTCAACTACTAAAACATAAGATTTTATATCCCAGGAAAACGCCTATTTAAACATGGGGATTTCTCCATCTCCCTTTAGATTTCTTAAAAATTAAGAAAAAAAATATTCACTTTTAGCAATTTTCCTGTATGTTAGTCGCGGGGGCTACAATCGTGCCAAAGTTCATCATTCTAACCCTGCCGGAAGTGAATAAACATTTTGGGGTGTAGAAGACGTCCAATGTAAATAACATGGAAATGTTTTTTCAGTTCCTCATAAAACCACTCTAAATTTGGAATTGTTTATTTTTACTGATTACTAGCGCCCGGATAATTATGTACTAAAAACAATGAAAATATGTACATATATATGCACATAAAATCTCAAAAATATGTAATAAAACCCTTCGAAAAGAGCAAAATATGTAAAATGAAAATACAAGCATTTTCTATTACGTTTTCTACATTTCATGTGGTAAATACAATATTTATTCAATTACAATGTTTACTACCTGTTACTTTTTCAGCATGATCTCCGCAACACTAAGAAACAGAACGAGTTTCAAATTTTCAGTCAGAAAATTTATCTTGTTATCGCGTATAAAAGAGTTTCTATGCACTAAATGGTCGTTTCACTCCACACCATATTTATATATTTATACTTTTCAGGAATCATCCAAAGATCGTTCAACTGTACATTACGGAAGAATTCTAGAACACTGGCCCACCTACCTGTACAAAGATACTAACCTAACCTAACATAGCCTAACCTCTCTAATTAATCTTAATTAACCTTATTTAGGAAGGAATTTTTACGAAAACTTTGTGCCATTGTACTTCTAATGGGCGTCCAGCGTTATAGGACCTTCCCGTACCTTACACCCTCAAAACATTTTAGTAAAAAATATCGTGAAGAACAAAACATTCTCAATTAGTCTTTTCACTATTTCAACAGACGATCTCCGTAACAGTAAGGAACGAAAATGTGTTTCAAATTTTCAAACACAAAACCTCTCCTGTTATCACGCAACAGAGCTTTGTATTGACTAAACGATCGTTCAGCATCACACGAAGTAATTGGTGCATACTTAAACTTGCACAAATCAGGTGTGTATTCAATAGCCACGACATCGGATTTAGCTTCACTTAACACTCCACTAATAGCAGATTGCCTTATAGCCTGGATTTTTCTCCAAAACGAAAGCTATCTTCTTATTCACTGCATCCCCAACCGATCTTTTCACACCTACCAGAGAAACAACTGTTGAGCGAACAATTTCAAGACTGTCTGAAAGGCTAGATGATGATTTCTCCAAGGATTCAATAGTACTACTGAGACACGAAAAATTGCTCTGAATGTAGGCAATATCATGCTTCAACTTTCCGACATCAAATATTTGTTTCGCTATTTCTATGGAAGATGCATCTGTAACACTTGTTTCACTGCATCAAAGTTCGTAGCATAGTAACACACAGCATCAATCCAGCTTCCCCACCTCGTCAGTACCGGCTGAGGAGGAAGAGGTAGTTCAGGGAACAGTTCTTTAAATTTCTCAACTCTACTGGGAGCCTTCAAAAATACCTTCTTTGTATTTGAAATTAATGCATCCACATGTGAAAATCTAGAACGAACAAATTCTGCAACACGATGAAATGCGTGGGCAAGACAAGTTAGATGTAACAGCTTCGGATACAATACTTGCAAAGCTTCTGCGGCTTTGCACATGTACGGTGCTGCATCAGTCACTAGAAGGAAGACATTGTTATGCTTGATACCGTCAGGCCACAAAAGTCCCATAGCATCATTAAAGAGTTTTGCAATGGCTTGATGGTTGCATCGCGGCAACAAATCACTAGTTAACAGGATAGACTTGCTGACTTCATTATCTTTCAACAAACCTATTACAACATTACCAACATGTCGCCCCTCTACATCAGTTGTTTCGTCAATTGACACCCAAATAGGACCATCACCAATTTCCCGACGAATGGAGTTCATTGTTTCCACATATAAATCAGGCACGTAATGCTTTCTGATTGTAGAGTCATCTGGAACTGTTTCGTGTGTGTATTGTTGCAGAAATTCACGAAGTACTGTATTGTTTAGTTTCCAAATAGGGATATCAGCACATACCATAGCACGGCACAGATCACTTGAAAACTGAGACTTCCTTGGCCCAGGACTACTTTGAGCTTGAGATTCAGTTACTAGCAACTGCCTTTGTGGTTTAGGTTTTGAAGCTCGGGTCTGATGGCGTGATGTGGATATGTGTTGCACAACTTGGGAACGATGAGCGCATGAGACACCCTTCTCACAAACTTTTCCATCGGTGGAAAAATGCTCAAATTCTTCCGTGAAATGCTTAAGTCTTATTGACAACGGGGTTTTGTCCTTTGGCATCTTGGAAACAGAATTTGCTGACAGCACAGGAGATTAAATATTCGATAAAAATAGCTCACATTTGTCTTTCGTAGACCATTACCGGTCAAATAGGTAGGTGCACCGGTTCACTAGTCATATGTGCTACTAATGCAAAATAGGCAAACGTGTACCTCAAACAGAGGATTTATGATTCAAAAGCAAAATAGAATAAAATACAGGACACAATTGGGAAAAGGACACAAGTCGGGAAAAAAGTCAAAATCAGGAAAAAGTCAAAATCGGGAAAGAAGTTCAGACAGGGAAAGAGGGCGAAAAGCCAAGGTGAACAGGGCAAAAAAGTAGAGGAAAGTGGGAAGTATAAATTGAAAATAGAAAGAGTGTAAAAAAGAAGGGAATGTATGTACGTGTAAATGGAACAGAAAGTGTAAGTGTAGTGTAGGTGTATCACAGGGCCCACTTAACCTCCTTCCTCACGGAGCACCACAAGCCACGATGCACTCACTGTAACAGCCACTGTCGAACTCCTAGCTCACACTTTCCCTACAGCATGCGTTGTGACGGCAGGCGCTTCACTTTTGTCAATCAAGAGTTCAGTGTTACCAATTGCGTGAATGCAAACTTCCCCATCTGATTTAATATTTTTCGAAGAAGGAAAATATTAGCGGGGCGAGTTTGCGACAACAACACGATAGGCAATCGTAAAACCGCGTCGCGATAGTAATTCGATTGAATTAATCTCACGTAAGGATGTGAGCGCTACTACCGCGACCGAGAGTGTACGATTGCTAATCAAACACGGTTGTGTCCAACTCTCCCTACCAATCCGCCAAACTACGCTTCAATACTATTTTAAAAGGGTGTAACGCAGTGAAACAATAAATAAATAAATAAATAAATAAATAATAAAAATTAAAAATAAAGCAACCACTTTAAATTCAAAGAGAGATGAGTGTTTTCTTCTTTTCAAAGTCTATTGTTGAACAGCTTTTGTATGAAAAATCCCTATAAACATGAAAATATCAAGAAATATGTAAAATTATGTGCTCATGAGTAAAATATGTAATTATATGTACATAAGTGTAAAATATGTAAATATATGTACTTTCAAATGGGTGTTTTTAGGCACTATGGGTCACAAATGACATTATTACACTGATTTGGTATAAAAATATAACCCCTACAAAAATATGTAATTAAATAATTATCCGGGCCCTACTGATTACTTAAATAATACTAATGAAAACGTAGAAGCATACTGAATTTCAAGTTCTTATTCCAATTCCAAGTTCCTAAAACATGAGATTATAGATCCAAAAAAGACCCATTTAAATAACATGGGGAAATTCTTCATCCCCCTTCATCATTTCAACTTACCACGTCAACCGGAAGCACCTCTTTAATTTATGTCAGTTCATGTAGTTTTATATACAGTTAGGATATGTTGGTGGCAAATATTATTAAGATTATAAGCTATTTGAAAGGTGTATATCATTGGAAGGAAAACCCGAGGCAGTATGAAACTGCGCAACATGCGCGTCATGTAATGAACTCCGTAATTTCGCAATGTGGAATGGTAGAGAACAATTAAGTATACTGAAACACCAGCCATGTCTAGTGATGTAGCAGCGAGGATTCAGCATTAAGGGTTTTGGGCCCTGCTGATACTCTTCGTATTTAGGTAATGAAAAATGAGATGTTAGCGCTCGTGATTTTGTAGTTCTGGTAAATGAATTAGAATCTCGTTTGGACATAACTCTCTGACAGATATTTAATAGAATGAATCCTCCTCGCTGTTCTAGTGGCTAGCATGTGCGCCTTTCTTGTACGGTGTCCTGGGTTCAATTTCCGGTGGGAGAGCCCTTGGGAACTAATGTTGCATGTGGCACATTATGACTCCTTTAAAAATGTACAATTTTAAATTTAAATCCAATAATATGCCACAATTAAGATATACGATATTGACATGGTGAACTACAAAAAGAAGTGAAATATGAACAAAAACACCAGAGGTACAAAAAGTGCAGCCAAGTTCGTCAGCCTCAAAAAGTGTTGAGATGAGAATGGATGAACCAAGTTCCTTGGCCCTGCATCTGAAACGAACAGTCTAACTTGGCGCGAGATGTCAAGGAAAATGATGTTAAGGAACCTTAGGGATAGTGGTGGTGGGCGTGGTGGGTTTGGAACCACCACCAACCTTAGGAATATCAACTTCGCTAAGGCGCTAAGGCACATATACAGTATACTGCAGTAAGATTGGTGGTTCGAAACCCAGACAAGAAAAACTTATATTCCTTCACGAAGTGTCAAGGTAAATGATGTTAACGAGCCTTACGGATGGTGTTTGTGAGCGTGGTGGATTTGGGGGTCACCATTAGCCTTATGGCTGAAATGTCCCGGCCGTGAAACTATGAACAGACATCTTAATGTATTCGAATATGTTAGACATCTTGCGCCAAGTTCCAGTGTTCGTTTCAGATGCAGTGGTAAGGAACTTGGCTCATCCATCCTCATTTCAACACTTTTTGAGGCTGACGAACTTGGCTGCACTTTTTGTACCTCTGGTGTTTTTGTTCATATTAATTGAATCACTGATTGGAAAAAGGGAATAAGTGCATCAGACCTAAGTTTTCAAAAACGCTAAAAAACCTTCCCGAAGCGTTGTTTCTATTTGTTGCAAAAAGTGTATAATTGATTACTTGTAGCAAAAGAACTAACAAACACTAAGACAAGAAGAAGAATCTTGTATTGCAGCACTGCAATTGGTTAGATAAGCTTTAAAACGGAAAAAATATTCCCTTTTTCCAATCAATTAGAGTTGGACGCAATTGTAATTGTGTGTAGGGTATGTAATGTGCAGTTTATGATAGAAAGCTATGAAAATGTACATGCTGAATAGAATGTTGTATGTTAATCTTGGATATATGTATCCGAACTATCACGAATGGGAGGCTTCTAACACTTTTATTGTCACCGTTCGGTTTTTTTTTTTTTTTTTTGTACAACACATGTTATTCGTACAACAAGAAAAGTAATACAATAGACAGCTGAACAAAATACGTAGCAAAATACGTTGTCACAAAAAATGGCTTTACATAGGGTCCTATCCGTGTGCATCTTCATCTTCTACAGTTTCTTGGTCAGTGGTTTCCCATGAACAAATCATCCTATAAAACTGTTTGTATTGGTCAGGAATGTATTTGATGATTTGTGAAGGATCGTTGATCGTTTCCTGATTGATAGAGACTTGCCAATCGTATGCCTTTGACGTTGGCAGTGGAACGTTTGTTACATTACTTTTGAGTAATCGAAAAATATCAGTTCTTAGTCCATTGGTAAACTTATAATCTTGCACATAACCTGGAGATTCTGCTTTGTAAACAGTGTATCTATTTACTTGGAATTTTACTGTTTTGTCCACAATGCTACCTGAAGATTTCTTGTAAAACGGTTGCCATCCATGTTTAAAATCTAAGATTTCTTCATTGACAATTTCGTAAACCTGAAATGGAGAATTAGCATTTCTTGCATTCGCAATCATGTGGTTATACTGTGCTGGTAAATAAATACGATTGTGTCGTTTGAGTTCTGGTTTGATTACAGCAAAATTTCGGTCACTTGGTAAAAACTGTGACCTCTGACAGGCAAATATTTCTGTATAGTGCTGAACCGTTATGACACGATCAGGCTGAAAAGCATTCATGTCATTGAACGATTGCAGTTTTGACCACCACTTGTATCACTGAAAACATGTAAATCTGTAAGTGATTGGGACAAAAAGTTCTCTATAGATTGTGCAATACGAAAAGAAGGCGAAGTATCGTAACGACAGCACAGGGCTCTGGTGGTTGTCTACTTACACACAGTCTCACAGTTGTGGTGGTGTCCTGTAGTGACTGGAAGAAGGGAATAAGAAACGTAGTTATTCCCTTTTTCTAATCAGCGAGAGATTTTGTCTTCTACATTGGTCATATAGAATTGCCCAAACATTCCTATTTTCTACTCAACGATGTAACTATCTTAAAGGAACACATCTGCTATCTCAGGTTAAAATCGCAAAAAATTGTACTTATTCCCTTTTTCCAATCAGAGGTTCAATTCTACAAAAGAGTCCATTCCCTTTTCTGAAATTGTTTGGCTTTTCGTTTTTTCTTTCTTCTTTCTTTTTTGCAATATATTATTACCTTGTTTTGACCTCGAACGACTGCCCCCCCCCCCAATATTTAGCTTGGATCCGCCTCTAGTCACACAATTAAGGAATTATCCACAGAAAGATACATTTAAAAATTTTTGTTTTTTATTACAAGCGCTTGCATGCGTGGAATAAAAAGAAATTTCTATTTTACGTAGATACCAATGTAAAGCTAATTAATGTTAACTGGAAAGCAAAGTTGTTAATGTTTAATTTAGTCGGCAATGTCCTAGTGAGATCAGCGAAGTTAAATAGTGACGGATCTGGCCCGAGTGACCATGCGTACTCATTATATGGTATCGGCATTTCGGTATCCACCCAGCGTCGTGAGGACAATTGGGGAACTACTTGAAAGAAAGTATTGAACTCGGTGACTTCAACTTTCGGCTATTCAAGATTCGTCTAATAACCTCAGGCAATGAAATTTGCAGATGTTAAATCAAGAGAAAGTGTAAGCGAATCTTGAATTCAAGATTGCCTAATGTGAAATTATGTTGGTAGTACTGACAAGAAATGACACAATTTAAGAAATTTGTAGTTTCTAAATTAAAAAAAATAAAAATAAAAATAAAAAGTACACATCAAAACAGTATAAGCGCAATTACACTATATGACTAGATATTATATGTTTGACACCAAGATATGAAAATATTACATGAAGTTACAAAATCATTACAGAAAATATAAAATGAAGTCACAAATTCGACGAGAATTTGCATAATTCATAAAATAAAATTAAACAAAGCACCAAAGATCAGTATAAGCACAATTACGGTATAGATAGTGTACGCTTGACATCGAGCATCACCATTAAAAGTGTACATTTTTAATTAAGTGCGAACTGTTTTAGTGCAGTATGCAGGGGTCTGAACCGAAAAAAAATAGTAACAATAAAACTTATGGGACAGATTCTTCCCATCAAGTATAGGCATATCTTAAAAGTGACCAGATATTCACTTAAGCTTCACCCAATATGGCTGCCATATCTCATGTGATCGCCGCAGTCTATAGAATATCCATGTTTCCTTGATTTCTTACCTTTCGTTCAATTATACGATTTTGAAACTTATAACAAAATATTTTGTAAACAAATTTCTTCTCATTTGATATAAAGTACAATCTCTGTAGGTTAGGTAGATATAAAGTTACAAATGGAGGAGAGGGTTGTAGCGTATTTTTCTGATTTTTCATAAAGAAAGCAGATTTCATCAATCAGTCAAGATGTTTAAATACATGAAAATACAGGAGGAAACATGGATGATGTGATGATATTTTTACATGAATTTTCAGGAAGTAACATGGCTTTGTCTCTGTTCCAAAAAGGGAAGAAAACCTTTGAAACTATTCAAGAGATAGACAGTTAATTGTAACAGGTTATGAGTATATTCAATAATTCTACCACGAATCCTGTAGAACTAGTAAAAGTGGGATAACTTGGGATGCACGCGAGACGCGAGAAGTCTCGTCTCGTCTCGCATTTGCGAGACGACACACGAGACGAGACTCAAAATTTTATGCGAGACGCGAGACGAGACTCGGTTAAGTCTCGCGAGACTTCTCGCAGTCTCGCAACATTTATTAATTACATTTATTTGTATATTTATTGATTTTACATTTATTGAGTTTTCTAAGTTGAGCGTTAATGTCTCCAGTAACAAAAAAGTGATTGGGGCAATAGACATTTTATGAGATTTATTATTATTCAAGGTTGATTTTCAGAATTAAAGCCTTCTTTAGTTTCTAAACATCATTAAAAAAGAAAAGCTTTGTAAATTGGAAATTTATTACAGCATCGGTTTAGGACTTTATTTTGCTACACAAACACATACACGCGGGCGCGCACGAATACATGAACTTCTGTTTTTGGTCTGAAAAGCGAATAAGACTCCCTATTGCTGCGAAATGTGATATTTCTGTTGTTTCTGTCTTTTTCACATTACTGCTAGCGATTAATGTTGGGGGCTGGCGGGGAAATCCCCTCTCGTTAAAGTTTATCCCCGGTCCGGCTCGCAGAAATAACATAATATTTTTACATGGAGTAAGTATTTTTTTATATATTTATCAAAAACATCCCCCTCTAGTTCGGAAGTTTAATTCAAACACTGGTTTGGTAGGATGGCCCTATAGGTTTGGTGGGAGATGGTAGGAATGGCCCTATCTGTCAGTAATTTTATTTTCTAGATATGGCAACACTATATAAGTTGAAAGCGAAAGTTGATAAAATGCGATAATGCAACATTCCTATAGGCGCGAACGAACCAAAAGACTTGGGTCGTATTGTGTTGTGAGGAGTTCTTTTGTTATCTAAAGCGCTTTTGGTGGTATAAAAACATCTTTATAATGGAAAATCACCCTTCAAGGAAACGACCAAAACGTGTAAATGTTGATAGTGGCGGCGATATTTTAGAAGATCCAAATGGGGACCCAGTTGAAAGTGAAACGGATTCAGGTACTGTTTCTGCAAGTTCGAGTCTCGATCCATCCGAAACAGCAGGGCGTAAAAGTAAGTTCCAGGATTACTTTGAAATTGCGACGAATGCTGAGTTGGCTATTTGTAAATTATGTAAGCCTAAGAAGATAGAATTGAAAATGCATTCTCGTAATATAACGCGGTGAAGAAACACTTGCAAAATATTCACAAGAAAGAACAGGGTCTAAAATTCAACGAATTCACAGCTCCACACTGGTAAAAATTTTATATAGTATAGAAAAACTAGTTTAGTCAGCATTTGTTTTGACATATAATCAGTGTTCTGTCCAGTACATCATGTTTACCTGCGACCCCCCAAAAATTATATTATTATTATTATTATTATTATTATTATTATTATTATTATTATTATTATTATTATTATTATTATGATTATGATTATTATTATTATTATTATTAGGAAAATTTTGGCATCCAGAGCAAACAAAATTAAAGGCACATCAGGATACATATTTAATTGTATTGTATTAAACCATAAAATACAGGAAACAAACCGGTAAGAAAAATAATCACACTGGAAGAAAAAAGTCACTTTTTCTTACATAAGAATTTCACTGTCATTTTTCCGTGATCATCACGCTGTCTCAGTCTGTTTTCTGCCGAGGCAAATACACCGTTATACCAGGGCTGTTCCTTTGACTTCCTACCAACTTCAAAACGCCTTTCCTTTCTGGCCAGCCATTTCATAACAGCAGGGGTTGGGCTAAAATCTTGCAACGGACCCATATTTATATTAACGTGAAGGTAATTTTTCACAGTAGTGGGAGCTAAAGACAGTCTGTTATCTGTTTTCAATATGTTGTAGTCACTTATAAGTCTTTCAACATCGGAAGAAGATTGTTTCGAAGCAACAACTTGGGCTAGACTTGTTGACAAAGCATGAAATGTCTGATTTCCACAGATTTTCATGAGAAGGCTTTTAGTGTCCAGACCTTTCAACATACTGCACGATTATTCCTCTCTTTATTGCATTGCGAACTACAAAAGATCTGTATCAAGACAAATAACTTTGTGGCATTCTCTTAGGGTATCATCAGTTACATCCTCTTGCAAAACACGCAAAGGCTCCAAAGCAACAATACTGTCTTCATGCAGCAAACGCTGACTAACAAAGTTAATTATGGAATCCAGGACTTCGTAGCCTACTACAGTAAAATCTCTTTTCTCACTGGCATATTTGTTATGGGATTTATTGCGACGTGTGTTGCGATGAAGTTGAATACCATGTAATGAGTACTGTATTTCTCCGTTGACATTCTCTTGCACACGTTCGATTAAAAACGTTTTTTCCCACCCGCCTAACAGAGGTTTCTCTTTCATACTCTCCAATTGTGCTACAGTTCTATTTTTATTTGTTATTATGTCCAAAAGAAACATTTTATCACTCTCAAGCTTCTGCTGGCAGTTCTTGAAAACATATAGAGCGTCTGTCACAAGACACAGAAGATGAAGGCGATCTACTTCTATCCATTTACGCAGATGTCCATTGGCTTCATTACATACATGGCTTTCCGTTTAGAAGTAAAGGCAGCTTGGATAGCAATCTTTTAGGAGAGTAGTGAGCATACTGAATGAAAATTTTGTCCATCTGACGTCAAAATATTCTGGGTAGTGCAAAACTTCTAAGTTATTTTCTGAAGCTACCATCGTTAAACCTTTCGTTTGCTGCCCTGAAGAGTGATAGAAAGCACACAGTCCAGATGCTGCTTATATGAGGGATGAAACTTCTTGGACATTCTTGGTGACATCTTTCCATGCTAAATTAATGCGATGGGCAGCATACCAAATTTTCAACAGAGGCAACGTTTCACCTGAAGCAACTCTTTCATCAGTTAACAATTTCCACATTTCTTTGTGTTCTCCTGTATTCATGTTTTCATTATCAGTAACTATCGAAGTCACTCTGGGAAACATTACTCTTTCTACTGATTTTTGTAACGCTGTGCTTCGGCTAAATTTTTGGCCGTTATTGATGTATGTTATCTCTGGTAGTACATATTTCTATAACGGGTTCAAAGGATCGTGTAATTTTTATCTACAAAACAACACATTTCATTATATCGGAAAAGTGTAATGTCCTATTGAAACAACGGATAAACGTGCAGTTAGTTGCATATTTTAAAACTATATGAATGCAACCGAAAACGTTTGAAAACTAATATAGTTAAAAAGTTCCTTCACCTCAAAATTCGCAATGGTTTTCCCTGCCATCTAGGAGACACCTATACGTATTAACTCTGGCTTAATGTAATATACTGGCAGTTATATGGAATTGAGTAACCCCCCATTGCATAATGAATGTATTGAATCAGTAAGACTTAGTTTGATACACTAAACGCTTTGAAATGTATAATCCGAGAAAAGTAAGGTACTCACATTAATACCACTGCACACTTTAAGAATTATAGTTCCACACTTCTTTCCTACAGTTCCACAAAGTGTGGAATACTCCACTCAATTTTAGGCCCTGAGAAAGAGTACGCGATTCTCTACCCCAACAGCGACAAAGATCAGAAGAGTAGCTGCAGGAAGGAGGATATAACAATATATTTCCCTCAGAAGAAGGAAATTAAGGTAAGTGCATAGCATACTTGACAGTGTCTAAAGTGTTGAAAATTAATTATCACTATTCCCCGCGGCGAGCCATTGATATAATTGTTATTAGTATATAACATATGTTGTATATCAGTTATTTAGGTTAGTATATTAGTATATGTTATCCACAAGTCCGTTCACCAAGTAATGTTATTCCTTGGTGGCTGGTGTAAAGGGAGATAGGCGACAATAGATGGCAGCACTGTTCTCCTACACAAGTAACGTATTTTTATATTTTCTCTGCTGCTTCCACAAATTTAATGCTAGAGAGTTTAAAGTTCCGAAAAGAAAGTTAAAACCTATTCTAAGGGAACAATCCGTGTCAATTTTGGATATTGTGACGTTAGAGCAGTCCTCGGACTAGAAGCAGGCAAAGACAAGGTTGAAATCCGGTTAAATAAAGACGAAGAAATTTACATATAGATTACCACATTGCGCTTCGACAAAGCCGACTGGCCAGGATATCGAAATTACCTTAGTAGCATTTTTGCAAACTCAACTCTATCAGAAACGGAGGAAGATCTTCATAATTCTTTGGATAGAATAACTACAGCACTCCATGACGCTACCAGCCGTTTTATACCGACTAGTACATCCCATAGTTATCACCCAACGCTCCCACCCCATTATTTACCACTTATCAGACATTCACGAGCACTCTATAGAGATTACAAACGTACAGGAAATCTAGAGTCATTGCATTTACATCGTCAATTTCAACGCACAGTTCACAATTATGTTAAAGCATATAAACTCCGTCAATGGATAAAAGCTTGTAATAATTTGGGAGACGATGCACACCCATCCAGATACTGGAACCGTTTCAACATGCTTACTGGTCGCAAGACCCACACTACCTATCCTCTCCTAGAAAATGAAAATCCTCTTCAGACAGATAAAGAAAAAGCAGACGCCTTCGCAACCTGTCTACAATCTATTTTCACGCCGTCTGAAGCAGCCATTCCTCGCAGGCATCCCACACATACCTTTAACATAAATTCACCAG
This sequence comes from Thermobia domestica, assembly GCF_964235325.1. NCBI lineage: Eukaryota > Metazoa > Arthropoda > Insecta > Zygentoma > Lepismatidae > Thermobia > Thermobia domestica. The sequence continues at coordinate 266,092,274 of NC_137460.1, read as the reverse complement.
AACTTCAACCCAGCACGTCTCATGTTTTACCAGACCATCCTCTTGTTACGCCTATCACTGTAACAGATATCAACTCCGTCACGGCTCGCAAACGCAATACTGCCCCTGGTCTGGATTCAATCACTTACCGTCATGTCAAAGAAGCGCCTCTCGCCTTACTACACCTTTTAGCAACTATAGTTACGTTTATTCTCAGCACAGGTTATCATCCCCCTCAGTGGAACACTTCCAAAACACTCATGTTTGCTAAGCCACACAAACCACTAAATTCCATATCATCCTATATAATTAACTCCGACTTTCAGCAAAATATTGGAACGCATCCTTGTCAAAAGACTTTACACTCACTTAACAGCGAAAGAATTGCTACCTTTACCTCAAGCTGGTTTCCGATCAGGATATAGTATTAACGATCAGTTACTTCGCCTCACCAACATGATCACTAATCATTACAATTCTTCCAAGCCTGCCTGTTTAGTTTTATTCGATCTCGAAAAGGCATTTGATAGAGAATGGTACCTGGGACTTTTATTCAAGCTTCTGTCTTTCCGTCTTCCTATTACGTACATCCGCTTCATCTTTAATTTTCTTTCAAACCGCCTGGCTTACATCTACATCAATGACAGTGTCTCTTATCCTGTTTTTCTTCATAGCGGCGTTCAGCAAGGCTCTGCTTTGTCCCCACTGCTGTATCTGCTTTATGTCGCTGACATGCCGTCCTTACCGCAAAACATTCATACTTTTCAGTACGCCGATGACACGGCTTTCCTGGCGTTAACGAAAACTATCTCTCAAATAAACAATGCGATGAATGAAGCTATCCGTCGCTTTAGCGATTGGTGTCGGACGTGGCGCTTAACAATAAACGCTACCAAAACTCAGGCCATAGTCTTTATTCCACCAAAACGTCGATCACGAGTTCATCGAACTCAGCTCGCCTTGCCCTTACCGTCAATGATACTGCCATACAGCACTCAAAGACAGTGAAATACTTGGGTATAACATTTGATCATCATCTGACATGGCGTCCACACCTCGCTACCGTTGTAAGCAAAGCCAAAAATAGATTAAATTTACTTAAATATCTCATAGGTACAACGTGGGGTCTCCATTCTTCTACGCTCATCAACACCTACATGGTCTTCCTCCGTCCCGTTCTTACATATGGTTTTACCTCATGGGTATCAGCAAGCGCAAAATATTACGAAAAGCTGTTAATAATGGAACGACATGCTCTCCGCCTAGCCTACCGCATTAAATTACCAAGTCCAATTCGTGAATTGTACGACCGTATCACATTTCCTCACCTTCTTTATCATATTGAAGCTCTTCGTATTAAATATATAACTCAACGGTATGACAGCGAACACGCTTTATTTTTTGAAACCGTTTACAGCGACGCTCCCTACACTCACAGTCATCACCACACGTTTACACCTCTCTCACTGCTTTTCGCATTATATAAATATACCGTACCTCCAAATCATCCAGACTATAACATCATCAGTATCCTCAGCACATCACACGTACCGGCCCATATCTCACCTTCATATCATGCACAGTAAACCCGCTTGTTACTAGCAGGACCTCCTCACGTACAACAACAAAATAAATAAATAAATAAATAAAACTTATGGATGTTTAATAAAGCTAATAAATGTCTCTTTGCCCAACAGAAATTCATTTTTTTCGCCATAATAATGTTAAATCTCTTTCCCATATAGAGGGTGTAGCCCTCGCAATGTATGCTAGCTATACCATAGCTAGCTAACTTTAAAAATTACATATAGATATAGTAAAAGGATCCGGGTTTGGTTCAATGAGTTCAGAAAAACATATACGGAAACGTTATATTCTTTATATCCTAATTACATTGGCGACTTTTTTTTCGGGGCAAAAATGTGCCCGCATGGCATACTGGAAAATATTGCTGGAGAACTCTAAGCTGGAAAACAATGTTGGATCCAGGAAACAATTTATGCTGGTTTTGCTGTAAATTATGCTATGCGAAAATTAATGGTCCAGCAATCAAATTCCAGCACAACTTTTCTTTTAATTTGGAGCGGAATGGACACAAGTTCGGATACCATGTTGAACTCTAGGTTCCGTCTCCTTAGTATGTTATGAACATTCATCCCATGGAAAGCAATGGTAAACCACCATGGGTTTACCTTGCCAAGGGACTTTTAGGTCAAATATCTGCCTTCGGTCAGAATATCACATCATCATTCATTAACAGCCATAGAATAAAACATTGCAAAATTTTAACACAGAATATATGCGAGACTGCGAGACCATGCGAGAAAGTCTCGCGCGAGACGCGAGACAAGACTCAAAATTTTATGCGAGACGCGAGACGAGACTTCACATTTGCGAGACGAGACGAGACGCGAGACGAGACCAACATTTGAGGCTGCGAGACGAGACGAGACTTTCCGTTTCTCGTCTCGTCTCGTCTCGCGTGCATCCCTAGGGATAACGTTTCCAATTATACTTTTATGCATCCCATGGGGTGACGCACTGGCTTTCTGTCGATATTTTACATACAGAAGACTTATTTCACACCAGTCACTTACCCCTCAGTTTTACTCTTAAGAGCAAGTGCAAGCAGACGGCACGTACAGAAGGTGTACTATGAGGAGCTAACTTTGCTGGAGCAACATGTTCAAGTAATTGATATGGGGGAGCAACATATTCAAGTATTGGGGATCGGAAGAGAAAATGGAGAACGCTACCTAGTTCGTTGTTTGGACATAGCAACACCATTGTTTTAAGCTCGTGTATTGCAAATGTAAAACTCTCATGTACTTGGGCCTATTGTTTATGTTCGAGATTGTTTCACTCAGACATACAGTAGCGTAACTAAGGGCTTAGGGGCCACCCAGCAGACAACGTGGAATGGGGCCCCTTCTCTACGTCCTACATCACGATTTGGGGCCCCGTGATAGCTTCGCGCCCCCAGCAATGCGGGGTCTGCGGGGCCCTTATTTACGCCCAACCGTATCGTTTATGTCCCAACAGTGTACCGTGCCAGGGATGGACTTTTTATTTGTCTTTTATGTACCATAAATTATTTCTATCGCTTATAAAAAACTAAATTTTGCTTAAATAACGTTTTCTCTATAGAGTATTTTGCTAAATAAGATTATAGAAACTTCCGTATAATGCCCTATTGTTCTCAAATGCATCATATTTTGTATATGTCAATTGTAATTCTAGCATGTTCACATATTTTCTTTCTTGCTTTTTTTTTTTACTTATATAAATATTATTTGTATAAACAAACAAAGAAATCAGAAAAATACGCTTGACAGAAACACAGGCACAACATTAAGCGATACAAGCCTACTCCTTCATTTCTAGATTTATATCTACCTGACCTACATAGATGAATATACGAAACGAAACGTAATTTTATTCACAAAAATATTTTGTTACAAGTACCAATACCGTATAATTGAACCTAAGCTAAGATATGAAGGAAAACATTATTTTTCTATACAAAGTGTCGGCCAAATTGAATATGGCAGCCACATTGGATGTAGCTAAAGAGGAGATTTCGGGGACTTTCAGGATATTACTATACTTGATAAAAGGAAACTATCCTGCAAGTTTCGTTAGGCTACCAATTTGCGCTGGGTTTGTCAAAATTTTCCGCTACATACTGGACTATTTAATAAGAACGTGAAAATACTTTCAAGAAAAAATGATAACTATTAATAAGGTGCAGGACTACCAACGTATGCGAGCTAAACGAAGTGCTTTAAAAAATCAACTTTCGCCTAGTAAGAAAATTAACTGTGTCATGGCTTTGATTTAGTGCAGTCGCTTGGCACAAAAATATTTCTATTCTGGATACCAGTATGAAACTTGGCACATTTATTAATTATAACATGTTGGATGAAAATCCGCCGGGACACAAAACCGATAATCGCCCCGTCGGACAGAATTCAAGATGGCGTCCAAAATGGCGGCACAAACTGAAAATATTCCAATTTTGCCGTTCTTCGGGCCAGTGTATATGTTCATTAGCATGCTAAATTCAAATAACGCGCTTTTAAAAATATTAAGGTAATATATTTACAAATATAAAGAACTATGGCATATTTACGTCCATTTTAATGCAAAATTAAACATGCTATTTACTGTAATAATAACGAAAAAATCGTTTTTAAAATTTTGAATGACGTGTTCAGATCTTATAAGTAAATCCAGAGGTATTATTGTAGTTAAGTGTTAACTATGTGTTTTTAAGTCATCTCCTGTTGTTTAAGTAATCTCAGTAATCTCATGGACTGATATATTAGTTGATGCTAGAGTAACATCAACTGGACGAGCTGAATCGCTTCTATCTTGCTCTCATGTCACGCGCGTTCGCTATGCTCACCATGTAACAGTGACTGCACTATATATTTTGAAAACAGAAGCATACGAAGCATATAAATATATCAATGTCTCTGAAGGAATGTTATTATTAGATTTTAACGAATGGTGTAATCTACGCAATGAAGAATCTCCGCAATTTATTTTCTGGTCAATAACTATGGAACTACAGATTCTATTGCTCTCTTTCTTACAAAGTGTGCGTGAAGGAAATTTTGTACAATTCAAAACTATTCTGGAAGATATATGTCCCTGGATGTTTGTTTTAGATCACACAAACTATGCCCGCTGGTTGCCAGTTTTCATCAAAACACTAAAAGAACTGGAGATGCGCCATCCGTTTATATATAAAGAATTCATGAAAGGCAAATTCGTAAGTCAGAAGAGCAATCGAGCATTTTCAGCAATAGCGGATGGCCATTTGCATGAGCAAAATAACAAACAAGTTAAAGAAATTGGTGGAGCAATAGGACTTTTTGACAAATCTGCTGCACTTTTGAAATGGATGGTTGCAGGGCCAGATGTTGTAAAAATGATATCTGACTTTGAAGAACAGTTTTCAGTTTTCGATGGTGAAGAAGATGCAGGTGATGAAAATGACGCACTGCATAAGGAAAGCAGCAAAGCTTTTGAAAAGAGATATAAGGAACATGTTTTAGATTTTGTAGCTTCCTTTAGAAACTATGGTAACCCATTTGAAGAAAATATATTAACAACAGCAGTTAGCAAAATATGTGCGACAAAAGATGCAACGAAGTCGGTCAGAGAAGCCAGGAATCTTGGAAGATGTCTGTATGAAAATTTTGTACAAGAGATGTTGATTGAAGGGAAAACATCAATTCATACAGTAATTAAAAGGTGTAATTTAGTGTTATTTAACAACAGAATGACAAAGGAGAAATCTAAACTTCAAATGCAAACAACAGTCCTTAGAAAGGACGCAAATATATTATGCAAATTGTTGTGGCGAGTCAGATTAGGCAACCTGACGTTACAACATTTTTTTCTCACAAAACTCACCCATATCCTCCCTCTATTAGCGAGTTCGGCAAACTTCGCTAACCATCAAGAAAGTCTGACATTATTACCTGTGTATCTTCAGATGTTTGTGAGAATCATGACAGTGACTGTAGTATTTTATTTTGCTCGGCTGTTGTTATAAATGGTGCTGCCCTTGTACAGTCAGCGACAGTAGAAACTGGAGGTTGGATACATAAGAAATGATAGCTTTTTCCAGTAGCAGAATAGTTTCACTCGATGTCTGATAGTTGGGCAACCAACATGACAGCAAATACGTGCCCGAAAACATAACATGCCAGGATATTCCTCCATTTGGAGGAAAAAGTATTACTATCTGAGAGCATCACTTAGAGAAACAACCACGAGATAAATCTACAGAAATTCCATTCACTTTAAGATCAAAGAGATAGGAATTAATGCAAAGGAAACGAAAACAATAATACGCATCATGCAGAGACCGAAAAAGTATGGAAAGCTAAAAAAATGAGAAAAGAAGGAAAGAGGGAAAGGAAAGAGCAAAAGACATGGGAATAAATTAAATTTTAGCACTTAAGGATAAACAGTGTCCGTCTTTCCTCCTGCCCCCTGTATCCGTCCTGGTTTTTCTCCCTTCATAGGATAAATCTCATTCAGCATCAAACGCGAACATCATTTATAGTGTTTAACTCCTTGAAAAAATGTAAGTCAGTCCAGGCCGAGAATCGAACCCCGGACCCTTAGCATAACAGTCCGACGCTGTAACCACTTACCTACACACGCTATAGCAAGTATGTTTATAAACCAGCCATTACCCGCGCTATCAAACGTCTTAAATCAGCCATTGTCGGGAGTTACCCCAGTTACACTTGAAGTTTGAATTTTATTTACGGCCTTTAGCCATCTACGGCAACAGGCCCCATGTTTTCATTAAAAGCATTTGTTCTGGAGATTAAAATCAAGAATAACTTAATCTATACTCTCACTTACTGTTGTCAATATATATATATATATATATATATATATATATATATATATAGAGAGAGAGAGAGAGAGAGAGAGAGAGAGAGATAGGTAGGTATATAAAAATCGGATTAATGGGGGTTAAAAGAGTGATTTCGTAACTGCGAAATGGGTGATCGCACCACCACTGACAACTGGTAGCGGTGTTACGTAACACACACATTAGAAATAAAGCTTCGACACGACAAATTGCACGTTGTGCCGTGGATAAGTCGGTAAGGTGTCTGCTTATTGAGTAGGCAACTCGAGTTCGAGTCTTGTGTACACCAATTACTTTTTCCTTCAAAATACATTTCTATATTTTTATATATGTTATTAATAATTGCTTTCCTGCATTTTTTGTAAATTATCTTACATTAGTGAAGGTCCAGTAAAATCAAGAAATTTAAAATACATATATATGATTGTTTTATCCGTATGTACAGTCCAGAGATGGAGCGGGTCGGGGGGGCCGCTGGTCAACAGAACGTGACTCACTGCAACCCCCCACTCTGACTTAACAACGTATTACGACCCACAGACTCATTCTGTTCTGTGCATTGTAGACAGCTTCTGAACACTGGTGAATTTGTCTACTTTCAAGGCATCCTTTTTCTTTTCATTTGTTTCTATTGATAAAAGAACTTCAGGCAATTTTAGATATTGATATTTGCAACTGTAATAATAGCAATAGGACTTATTTGAGACGCAGCCTGTGATTTCTTAGAGGAGCTAACTACTGGGAAAAATGTTTCAATCATGTGTAATATATGAATTATTATATAAAAAATTGAATGTAACTATGTGTGCATGATCATCATATCCAAATTGCAAAGTCAAATGAAATGATTTTTGGTATATACTTAGGCCTCAATCTCAACTCATGCATTCGGTATCGATTTCATTATATTACATATTCTAAGAGGGTCCGAATTTTTGCGAAAATTTTAGTATCTCAGAAGTTGTTCAAGTTGGAGAGCTGATATTCAGTATATTAATTCTTTATCTAATATAAATATAATAAAGAGTTTGTTTGTGTGTTTGTCTGTATGTCTGTCTGTCTGTCCGTGTGCGGCCTGGGAACCAGACGAGTGGACCGAGAGTTACCAAATTTTAGTCAGGGGTATCTAGCCCAGGCCCCAGATCAAGATGAAGTCGTTTTTTTTTAATTTCGAACCAGGGGGATCTCAGGGGGGCTTTTACCGGAACCAGCTTGGGAACCAGACAAATAGACCGAGAGTTACCAAGTTTTAGTCACAAATACCTTGGTCCACGCTCCAGATCAGAGTTAAACGTTTTTCTCAAAATTCGAACCAGGGGGTCTCAGGGGGGCGTTTATCGGGACATGAAAAGTAGTAGAAAATTTCCGATATTAGTGTCGAATTCATAGTTCTCGCGGTCGCTGAAATCAATGGTGAAACTCTGATCAGATTAACTTCCAAATTGACCTTATTCGAGCCGGGAGTCAGCGGGGAGGGGGGATACCGAAAAATTTAAAAATAATCTAAAATGACCGATATTAGTGTCCAATCCATAGTTTTCGCGGTCATTGAGATCAATGGTGAGACTTCCATTAGCGAAGATTTGCAAATTGAGCTACAGTTGTATGCAAGCCGGGAGTCAGCGGGGAATTCTGAGAAATGTAAAAATAATCCAAAATGACCGATTTTATCGTCAGTTCCATAATTTTCGCAGTTGGTGAGATCAATGCTGACACTTTCATTAGCGATGATTTGCAAATTCAACTACCATTGTATGCGGGCCGGGAGTCAGCGGGGAAGGAGGGGGACACGGAATGCCGAGACATGTAAAAATAATCCAAAATGACCGATATTAGAGTCAAATCCATAGTTTTCGCGGCCGCTGAGATCAATGGTGACACTTCCATTAGCGATGATTTGCACATTCAGCTACATATGTATGCGGGCCGGGAGTCAGAGGGGGAATACTCAGGCATGTAAAAATAATCCAGAATGACCGATATTAGCGTCAATTCCATAATTTTCGCAGTCGGTGAGATCAATGGTGAGACTTTCATTAGCGATGACTTGCAAATTCAGCTACAATTGTATGCGGCCGGGAGTCAGCGGGGAGGGGGGATACCGAGACATTTTAAAGTAATCCAAAATGATCGATATTAGTGTCACATCCAAAGTTTTCGCGGTCGCCGAAATGAATAGTAATACTTCTTGACTTCCAAGTACTGGCCCCATGCGAAGAACGGGTATATTCAGCTGGTATATATATATGTGTGTGTGTGTGTATTTATATAATCTTGGTATTTGCCTAGAGTCTTCTTGTTCTATAAAATCCCTATGTATTTGCTTAAAACAATTTGAGGATATATATATATATATATATATATATATATATATATATATATATATATATATATATATAATTTTGTGTATATTTACATTGTTATAATTTATATTAATGGTTGTTACCTTCTATCTTAATATCACATTCATATTGAACAAGAATAGTCAAAAATGGTAGCGAGAATTGATGAGATTAAGTAACTACGAACGCCATGATAGTACATTAACGAAAGCTACAGACACTTTCGTCGTGATCCGACTTGTTGAGTTGACTTTTGTTAGTTATTATTCATAATGGAACCTGAGCAATTCGAAGTAGCATTCAAATCAGTTAGTGTTAAATGTTTTTTCTAATGGCTGGCATGGAATTTTTATTCAGAAAAATATGCATACAACTACTCAGATAGACGACTAACAATTGTCTTTTGGCGATATTTTTAGTCCTCTCGTAGAAACAGAGAGTGAACATAGCAATTGTTTGCTTAGTAGCGATAGAGTTAAAGGACGGGTTTTGGTTGACAGTGTGTGTGTGAACACAGAGCCAAAGGTCGTTCACGCTAATTGTTTAGATGGCTTGGCTGATAACAATTCATTCAGCGTCTCGTGCGAATCAGCTGTTTTGAAGTCGAAGGAAAATGAAAACGAAAGTTATTTTTCTTTAGGCTTTAAACCTGGAAGAATTGTGTCTGGTGATTCACGTGTAGGGAATTCATTTATGCCTTTTAATACTAATTTAGATAAAGTAAGTGTAGGCATTGCTTCAGACAGCTTTAGTAATTTATATAAACAAATCCCTATTTGTGATGGACAAGATGATTATGTATTATTTCAATTTCTATTGTCAGTTTATAAAATAGCTAGATTAAAAACCTTCCCTGAAGAAAGCATTCTCACGCACCTATAGGAAAAGTCATACCCCATTCAGCCCTGACCCACACAATTGTGCACGTAGAATGAATGACCAATCTTTCCATCTTTCGTAATTATTAAAATAAAACAATACTGTTTTTGTGGAAAACTGAATTTGTGACTTGTAACGTAGCCTGAGTGGAAGATAAAATATTTCCACAAAAACTAACGCTATGGGACAAGTACTGGTAAAGTACATACACAATTGGTTTTAAATAACTAAAGATATATATATATATACATTAATACTATCAACTGAGTAAATCGCTCAATAGGCTATTCGAATTATGCAATGAAATAATACATAAAGTTCGTCGGATTATAATATGTAAATTTCATTAAGGAAACAGAACATACAATTTGACTTAAATAATTTTATAAACAATTTGATCACTCCAAAATAGATCCTACAACAAATATAAAAAATTAATAAATGTGTATTCATTGATTATCAGCACAAATATATTCAATATTCTATTAAAGTTATTTTATTTGATAATCTTCAATAATCTTCAATCAACTTAATAGGATAACTTTGAGATAAAAGAGTATTCAATTAGGAAAGTTAACATTTACAAATATTTTTCGCATATCACTACAACATCTTTCATAGCGAATATTACACTTTATACAATAAATATATGGTTTTGTTCCAAAACAAGCTAATAAGAAACCCTTAAAACAACCCTAAACACAATTCATTTATACTCAATACTCACAAGAATTTGACTAATACATACACTATAGCCGTATTCACAAAATTCATGAAAAGCAGAATAGCATTTGCCACTAATAAACTTCAACATATTTTTGGATCAATCACAGAATATAGAATAAATCTTGAGATATTGGAAGAAATTGCTATATAACTCTACTATCCATATAGCAATAACTTGAGCGTTGTTATCACAAAATTTCATACAAAACTTAACTTCCCGTAATAACATACAGATTCTTGCCTTTCACGTTTCTCTTCCAGTTTCGGAATGAAATTGTTACAGAAAACATTTCGTCGATATTTGATAAATAGGACCTTACTCATGAATTTGTATACATTTCCATGTTTTCACTTCTGAGTATGTAGAAAACTAAAATGAAGACCCAGGATCAGATACTGAACCTTGAGAATTTGACTGTCCACTTCTCTATCGTAGTCGTAATTATGAACATACGGACGGCTACGGACAATTCACAGGCTAGCGCACGAGTTCCAATTCTAGCCACTATCACATGAGTGGTGCTATTTATACTATAAATTGACTGCCGATTTCCTCACCTTTTTAACTTCAATGAAATTGATACATCACTTGGGTCGTTAGTGGGGAGTCGGGGGGACGCGTCCCCACAGGTTTTAGTCAAATATATTTAAAGAAACTTTACTACTTTCTATATGTAACTTTTGTTGGAAAGAGGATTTTGATTTTGATTCGTCCGACCTCCCCAGAGTTGAAAAGCTAACGACGCCAGTGGTTGCAGACTAAAATTTACAGTGTAGAGCATTGCCAACAACACACTGAATATTGTCTACAAAACGACCGATAAACGGTCGTATTAAATACCGCTATAAACGGTCGTATTTAGTAGCTCATTGTCCAGGTTGTACTGCAAGAAATGAAAATATTTCTTCGAGCTACTGTGATTGCCAAAGTGAAATGTGTTTTTACTCAATTTGCTTTTCTCACATGACAGGATAATTTTCAAAAAATATTTGGCTTCAGTGGGAATCGACTTGAGAACCCCGCAATCACTAGTCCATTGTGTTCGAACTTTTTTCTAAAGTTAACTGATTTACCGAACGTGCCTCATTAGCTTGTTTAACTACTTATTAGTAGGTTTCAACTTATTTTACTCGCTTTTTACTCGTTTAACTCGCTTTTCCATTAACCTAAAACGACAGGGACACGAACACAGGAACTTCGAAGACATTTAAAATTACAAAGGCTCTCCCACTGGGACCTGCACACCAAAGGAGCACAAGCTAGCCACTTGGCGAGCGGGGAGAGAATACCGAGACACTGCTTACAACAGGAGTGATTTCTTCAAGCGAGGCAAAGCATTTTACGTCGAACCTTTCTTTCGTCGAACCATAGAACGTTTCTTCATAGTGCGCTTCAAGACAGCTGCGATAGACAGGCAGGTAAAGCTCGTGAAACGCGGTAGAATAATAGGCCAGTGGGAGGCTGGAAAAGTATACGATGCAATAGCGATGGATATTGGTGTGAACGTAAAAACTGTCAGGAAATGGATAAGAAGATATCAAGAAGAAGGTGAGGAAGGTTTGATAAACAAAGTGGGCAACCAAGAGCAACAACACCAGATGAAGAGCAAAGGATTCTAGAACTAAATGCTGCTAACCCTTTCTTACCAGCCACGAGTATTGGTCGCCAATTAGGATTAAATGTGCATCCTGTCACAATATGTAGAAGAATGAAAGAACATGGGCGCAAATATAGGAAAACAGCAAAGAAGGTAAGAGTTTGAGTTGAGTTGATTTTGAAATGAAATGAGATGAAATCTTTAAGTTTTACGTCCCACGCATATGCCGGTTAGGCTAATGGAGACGGTGATTATGAGAGATGAATGAAATGGTGGGAGAAAGAAAGTGGGAGGAAACGGGAGAACCCCGAGCACGATGTTTGTCCACCACAAAGTTCACACGGCTCGAGCTGGGATCGAACTAGGGACCCCAAGCACCGGAGGTGAACGCTCTACCACTAAGCCACCGCGCCCTCCCAGAGTTTATATTGAGTTTAACGTCCCGTTCAGCAGCTAGGCTATATGAGACATGGACCTACTGATTAACGTGAACTCCGAACCACATGAGCTCCCGTCGGGAATCGAACCCGGGTTTCTCACACCAAAGACGCGTACGCTGACCGCTAGCCACGAAAGAGCTTAAGGTAAGAGTTTGACTATTTACGTATATTATATGGGAAGAAGGCATGCTTGCGTCAGTTCGAAATAGGGAACGGGAAATGATGTTGGGAGAGTAAAACAGGGCCTTCGCAGTGGCGTAACTAACGGGCCCGCAGTGCCCAAGACATGTGGGAGCCCAGGGCAAAAGAGGGGAGCATTTAAATGCTAGAGACAAACTTTATTATGTTAGGATGTCAATATCCACTTTTTAGGTTTCATATTATTCCACACTTTTGCTTCAAATTTGTTGTGTAGCCTTCTAATACTATAAAGTTAGAAAGACATTTAATTCACGGTGAGTTCTCTGTATAAAGACTAGAATAATAAACCAAAGAATTTGAAAATATTGAAAATAACTTTTAATAAAGACTAGAATAAAAATTTGAAAATAACTTTTACCTGAGAATAAAGATGTGAAAGCGCCGGCTTTTCGGGATGGTGTTTCTTTAAACTGAAATTTCGGGAATAATTTAGTTTCTGAGGGTGGGATATAATCAGCAGCGAAATATATTCTATACAATCTGTAAATCAATCGATTCAGCTTGAGAAAACAAATCGATCGATACTGATTGTAACTACTTCCGGTTATTAAGTTCCGGTTTACAGAGCCTAATTTAGTTACCAGGGGTGGGGTATAATCAGTGGTGTTGTTCTATTTTTTTAACAACCGGCTCTGTATATATATATATATATATATATATATATATATATATATATATATATATATATATATATATATAAGGTGGTGCATTTAAAATTTGTCACCCTCTATATCTTCGAAACGACTGAGAATATGAGAAAACGCAAAAACACGTCCATCATTATTTTAAGGGGCTTGAATTTTGAGCTATAAAAGGTCCACCCCGGTACCCCATAGGGGGGTACGTGGGGTCAATTTGAAAATTTTAAATGGCAAAGGGGGTCGGCTGATATATCGTTGGAAGGGTCTCGACAAGAGAAATATTTTGCTGAAACTTTCAAGTCCCTATGTTGACCCCATACTAAATGGTTAGGGTCCACATTCTTTCGAACGATATATCACTCGACCCCCTTTGCCATTTAAAATTTTCAAGTTGACCCTACGTTCCCCTATATGGGGTGTTTGGGGGTCCTTTTATAGCTCAAAATCCAAGCTCCTTAAAATAATGATGGACGTGTTTTTTGCGTTTTCTCATATTCGCAGTCGTTTCGAAGATATAGGGGGTGACAAATTTTAAATGCACCACCCTGTATATAGCGACATAACATAGATAATCTATAAATATATCGATTCACCTTGAAAAAAAAAACAAATATATTGTTACTGATATTAACTTCTTCTTGTTACCGACTTCCAGTTTACGTAGCCTAATTTAGTTACCGGGAGAGGAGCATAATCCGCACAAAGACAGTGTATACAACAATTGATTCAGCTTGATAAAATAAATCGATCTATACCGCTTTTTACTACTTCCGGGTACTCACTTCCAGCGTAGAGAGACTAATTTAGTTTCCAGGGTGGTCTAGGCTATAATCAGGAACAACACATAGACAATCTATAAATCGATCGATTCAACTTGATAATATGCATCGATTGATATCAATTTTAAGTACTTCCGACTACCCATTTCCGATTTACAGTCTTATTCAGTTACTGAGGGTGGCCCATAATCAGCAATAGAGCATAGACAATTTATATTTCAATCGATTGAACTTGACAAAAGAAATCGATCAATACTGATTTTAACTACTTCCGGTTTAGGGAGCCTCATTTAGTTGTCGGGGTGAGGTATAATCAGCAATGAAACATAAACAATCTATATACCAATTGATTCAAATTGACAAACAAACCCATCGATACCCATTTTAACTACTGCTGGTTACCAATTGTCGGTCTACGGAGCCTAACTTAGTTATTGGGGTGGAGTACAATCAGCAACAAAATATATTCAGTCTGTATATCAATCGGTTTGGATCAATCGATCGTAAGTGGGTAACTGGAAGTAGTAAAATCGACTTTATCGGTTTTCAAACTTTATCGATTGATACATAGATTGCTTGGGCCTTATGCAGAGTTGTTCTGACGCGCGATTAGTACCATATTAAAGAGTTTGAATAACATATGTTTCCTGCAGTAGTCAGGCCTTTAGTATGACGCTAAGCGTACGTCAAAACGACTCTGCATAAGGCGGCTTATGTTTTGTTCCTGATTATATCTTACCCCGGCAACAAAATAAAGCTCTTAAACAGGAAATAGTCAAAATCGGAATCGATCGCTTTGTCTTGTCTTGTAATTTCTTTCTCTAGTAATTGAAAAATGTGTGTGCAAACCTATAAAGTAGAGATCTGGAGTTAAAGGATAGATTAGGCTATCACGTATACAAGATTAACTTGCACATGTCAATTAATGTTTCCAAGGAACTGTAATTTTTATAGCGATCCCGGGTTCGATTCCCGGTGGGGGCACTCGGTCGAAAAAGTGTAAAACGTTTTTTCAGGCCAGCCACCCTGAATGAGGTTTTCCTGGGTTTTCCTCATTCACACCAGGCAAATGCCGGGGTGGTACCTAACTTATAAGTCCCAGGCCGCTTCCTTCCTTCCGTCACCCTTTCTCTCTTCCCTTTTCCCGGATTGTGTGCTCACCGAAGGACGTCATCCCTCAAAATGTGAAGGGCTATATGGCCTTAGATGCCGAAAGGCCAGAAATCTAAATCCCCCTGTAATTTTTATAGTGCCGGGTTCGATTCCCGGCGGGAGCTCATGTGGTTCGGATTCCACGTTAATCAGTAGGTCCACGTCTCATATAGCCTCGCTGCTGAAAGGGACGTTAAACTAAACTAAAATAAAAAAAAAATTTATAGTGCACAGACGCCAGATCATTCACATATGAAAATGAACATTGGCACAGTAAGTTTGTCATAGAAGAGTTGTGTCGGCTTATGCAGAATAGTACCCCTTCAATTAAAGGATCCATAAAATTATCATTCCTCCTGCGAAACGAAAAGCTCGACCAAAACTCATACTTACTCCCTATTTCTTACTATTGAGGTTAGGGTTGATAACTTCTCGAACCTCGAACTTATCACGAGTACCAAAACTCTTCTATTACTTGGCCAAAAGATAACGTAATGTGTGCAGAAAAGTATAAATATTTACTTTGAACCCAAAACTGTAATCTTCCTTCACTACGACAGTTTTTCCCCAAACTGTGGTCTGCAGAGCCTATGGATCCCAACGAGTGATTCTCAGAGCCTCCATCAACAGCAATGACGAAAATGATAATTGTCAGCTGCTAAACAACATTGCATGACAAAAAATGAGTTGCTTCCTCCTTCTTGCGAGAAAAACGACACCATTTCGATCAAGCAGTACATGGATTTTTGTACGAAATAAAAAATAATCTTATCTCTCGTTTTGCACATGTCAATACATGCAATTAGTGATTATTTGTAGACGGGAAGCCTGACAAATTCCTCCTCCAGCTTTTCTTCTCTACCACTAACTCAATTCCTGCTTTCCGAGGCTCAAAAGAACGTTTTCTACTCCTCTAGAACTTTTCTTTAAAATTTTTATAGACGTTATCAGTACAATTTACATCTCAACAAACATCGTATCAGGAACACAGATATAATAATAATAATAATAATAATAATAATAATAATAATAATAATAATAATAATAGAAATAGTAATAAATATCATAATACAGATAAATACAGTCTTGAAAATAGTCAGAATTTGATATGGGCTTAATTGGTCGTCCCCCCTCTAGAACATGTCCAGCAAACTTTCTTACTTCTAGAAGATGCACAAATAGAACATTGCATTTAACCGTACTCATATTATTTGTTTTGCTTTTCAGGTTCAACTAACAGATGCACATATTCATGCTCGCTTACAGTTTGCAAGGATGCACATCAACAAGCCACAAGAGTTCTGGAACCGTGTAATCTGGAGTGATGAGAAAGTATTTAGTTCAGACGAGGGAGGAAACCTGTGTGTGTGGCGGCAAGATAACACAAGATATCTTCCAGAGAACGTTCAGCCAACGTCTGTGAAGTTGTCCCGCCCACCTAAAGAATTTTTCTTTTTTTATCTACATCGTTAGTTTATCGTTAGTTTACGTTAGTTTTGCTAAAATTATCGTTAGTTTTGCAAAAATAACGATTTTATTCGAGAAATAAATGGGCAGGCCAATTTCACGGTTCCCCGCCCACAAACGAATTTCAAAATTTTTCATATCACATCGTTAGTTTCTCGTTAGTTTACGTTAGTTTTGCTAAAACTATCGTTAGTTTCGCAAAAATAACGATTTTATTAGAGAAATAAAGTTTGCCGCCAACTGTGAATTACCCCGCCCATATTGAAATCTCATAAAATTCCAACTCATATTGTTAGTTTATCGTTAGTTTACGTTAGTTTTGCTAAAACTATCGTTAGTTTCGCAAAAATAACGATTTTATTCAAGAAATAAAGTTTCCCGCCAACTGTGAATTAGCCCGCCCATATTGAATTCTCATAAAATTCCAACTCACATCGTTAGTTTATCGTAAGTTTACGTTAGTTTTACTAAAACTATCGTTAGTTTCGCAAACATAACGATTTTATTCGAGAAATAAATGGGCAGGCCAACTTCACGGTTCCCCGCCCACAAACCAATTTCAAAATTTTTCATATCACTTCGTTAGTTTATCGTTAGTTTACGTTAGTTTTCCTAAAGCTATCGTTAGTTTCGCAAAAATAACGATTTTATTCGAGAAATAAAGTTTCCCGCCAACTGTGAATTAGCCCGCCCATATTGAATTACATAAAATTCCAACTCATATTGTTAGTTTATCGTTAGTTTACGTTAGTTTTGCTAAAATTAACATTTGTTTTGCAAAAATAACGATTTTACTCGAAAAAAAAAGTTCCCGCCAAATGTAAACACAATTACATAGCAGGCATACGCCTATCATGTTCCGTCAGGTACAGTAAATGAGAATGTGTCCAGTATGTGCCTTATATACTTCTTACGTATGCCTGTTATGTAAATGTGCTGTTAGGGTTTACATTTGGCGGAAACTTTTATTTGTCGAATAAAATCGATATTTTTCCAAAACAAACGTTAATTTAACAACACTAACGTAAACTAACGTTAAACTAACGATATGATTATTAAGTTTAAGGGAATTCAATATGGATTGGCTAATTCACAGTTGGCAGGAAACTTTATTTCTCGAATAAAATCATTATTTTTGGAAAACTAACGATAGTTTTAGGAAAACTAACGTAAACTTACGATAAACTAACGATGTGAGTTGGAATTTTATGTAATTCAATATGGGCGGGCTAATTCACAGTTGGCGGGAAACTTTATTTCTCGAATAAAATCGTTATTTTTGCGAAACTAACGATAGTTTTAGCAAAACTAACGTAAACTAACGATAAACTAACGATGTGATATGAAAAACTTTTGAAATTCGTTTGTGGGCGGGGAACCGTGAAGTTGGCCTGCCCATTTATTTCTCGAATAAAATCGTTATTTTTGCGAAACTAACGATAGTTTTAGCAAAACTAACGTAAACTAACGATAAACTAACGATGTGAGTTGGAATTTTATAAGAATTCAATATGGGCGGGCTAATTCACAGTTGGCGGGAAACTTTATTTCTCGAATAAAATCGTTATTTTTGCAAAACTAACGACAGTTTTAGCAAAACTAACGTAAACTAACGATAAACTAACGATATGATATGAAAAACTTTTTAAATTCGTTTGTGGGCGGGAACTGTGAAGTTGGCCTGCCCATTTATTTCTCGAATAAAATCGTTATTTTTGCGAAACTAACGATAGTTTTAGCAAAACTAACGTAAACTAACGATAAACTAACGATGTGAGTTGGAATTTTATAAGAATTCAATATGGGCGGGCTAATTCACAGTTGGCGGGAAACTTTATTTCTCGAATAAAATCGTTATTTTTGCGAAACTAACGATAGTTTTAGCAAAACTAACGTAAACTAACGATAAACTAACGATACGATATGAAAAACTTTTAAAATTCGTTTGTGGGCGGGGAACCGTGAAGTTGGCCTGCCCATTTATTTCTCGAATAAAATCGTTATTTTTGCGAAACTAACGATAGTTTTAGCAAAACTAACGTAAACTAACGATAAACTAACGATGTGAGTTGGAATTTTATGAGAATTCAATATGGGCGGGCTAATTCACAGTTGGCGGGAAACTTTATTTCTTGAATAAAATCATTATTTTTGCGAAACTAACGATAGTTTTAGCAAAACTAACGTAAACTAACGATAAACTAACGATATGAGTTGGAATTTTATGATAATTCAATATGGGCGGGCTAATTCACAGTTGGCGGCAAACTTTATTTCTCTAATAAAATCGTTATTTTTGCGAAACTAACGATAGTTTTAGCAAAACTAACGTATACTAACGATAAACTAACGATGTGATATGAAAAACTTTTGAAATTCGTTTGTGGACGGGGAACCGTGAAGTTGGCCTGCCCATTTATTTCTCGAATAAAATCGTTATTTTTGCGAAACTAACGACAGTTTTAGCAAAACTAACGTAAACTAACGATGTAGATAAAAAAAAGAAAAATTCGTTAGGTGGGCGGGACAACTTCACAGACGTGTTCAGCCAACATATAGACAAGGCCATGTATCTGTGTGTGTTTGGGCATGGATGAGTGCAGATGGAGTAGGAGAACTAGTTGATGTATCATCTAGAATGAACGCTGACGAGTATGTTCAGGTTTTGGAGGACTGTAAGTTGCCATCAGTGCGTTTGGTCTATCCTGCTGAAGAAATGCCACAAATAACTTTTATGCATGATAATAGTAGCGTTCATAAGGCACGAGTTACTACGGAGTGGTTAAATGAACATCCCGAAATTTCGGTTTTGGACTGGCCTGCAAAATCTCCAGACTTAAATCCAATAGAGAACCTTTGGGGCATGATTGTACGGGAATGGGATAACAGACAGTAGAGAACAAAGGAGGCATTGCTACAGCATGTGAAAGAGACGTGAGATAGTATCAGGAACAGACCGCGAATATGTGAGAGACTGGTATGTAGCATGCGAAATCGCCTTAGAGCTGTGATAGGAAACAATGGCTGGTGAACACATTATTAATCAGTGGATTAGTGCTACTTACTTGCTACTACTAGTGACTATTACTACTACTACTACTATACTAGTGACTAGTGTCATGAGGTCTAGTAATAAATAACTTCCGATGGAGGTAGGCAGAATATTTTGTGTGTGTCTACCCATTATGAGCCACCGAGACAAATGCGTTGTTGCTTTCCGTAAATAGACTATGGTTCAGTGAGTGTTCTGTCAAGTGTAGTGTATGGTGTACAGTATATTAAAGTGTTGTTCATACCCCTAAACTAGAGAGTGAAGAAGTGCATATAGATTATGTGATGTTTTGGAAACGTAAACAAAGGAACAGCGATGAGGCGAGTGCGTAATATATCCAGTGTATACGGTAAAGGACTGATATTCGTGCTGGTAATTAAAACTTGGTTTGTAAAATTTAGATCTGGAGAAACGACCTTAAAAGTCGAACAGAGGGCGGAACATCCTTTCGACGTTTGAAGGCAATATGAAAGCAAAATTCACACCAAACAACAAGAGATATAGACGGAAAGTTGAATACATCATAGTGAACTCTTTACCACCACCTAAAGAAGTTAGGGAAAGTCAGCAAGGTAGGAGTAGGAGTACTTCACAATCGCAATGAACGGAATAAAACACATTGCATGTCAATCTCTACAAGTCTGTTCTCACGGGTAAATGTCAAACTATAAAATAGAATGTTAATATATATACTACGTATAAAGGCACTGAGAATAGTAGTTGTACCGATCAATAATGCGGATCGTTGTCAATAGATGGAGTTGCCGTAGAATGTTATAATGTGACGTGCTGTGTGGGTTATTTCGTTTCAATGATAAGAAACGTCAAATTCGCCGAAGTCAAGTGGGGAAAAAGTGTCAACGTCATAGATATATTTACGCTGAACATGGCATAGTTCGTGCCAACAAAAGCAGCACATGCGAGAGGTGTTAATTCATTACTTTATTTTAAAGAAAAGCACTCCTGAAAGGTATCGTATATTCCGGGAAGCATATGGTTAACATATGCCATCTCAAGATACGTATGAACAATGGGTTAAACGCATTACAACTGATGATTTTGATATGAACGATAGCGAACGACCAGGTCAAAAAAAAAGTTTGAAGTCGAACTACTGCAAGCATTATGGGATTAAGATGCGTGTCAAACTGAAAAACGACCGCCGCACTATGAAACGTTGCTCAGGAAACACCTTCTGATCGTTTCGAAGCAATGGGAAGTGAGTGACACATCAGCTTACCGAAAGACAAATCGAAACTCGAAAAGTCACCAGTGAATTCTTGCTTTAACGAAACTAACGAAAGTACTTTCTACATTGATTAGAGACTGACAACAAGAAGGAGATTTATTGTGAACATCCTCAATGTACAAAACGTACAGCGTGGGTTGATCCATGTCAACCATCATCGACTGCACAGCCAAATTGGTTCGGAAAGAAGACAATGTGGGATCACAATGGGAGTGGGATCTGTGTGTCTGGCGTCAATCTAAACATGCTTTGATCGTCAATCTAAACATGCTTTGATCTGCATGAGTTAATCTAAACATGCTTCGATCGTCAAGTGCCCGCAATGGGCAACAAGACATGACAAGCTAATTTTGCTTTATGATTACGCAGCAATGCACAATTCAAAACATTTTAACGACAAGAAAAAGGATCTTGCCTGCAAAATATTAACTCACGTCCCGAATTCACCAGACCTTGCCCCTTCAGATTACTAATTGTTCTGATTGATGTCACACACACTTTCTAGGCAGGACTTCACAACGTATAAAGAAGTGGACAAGTGGGAATCTGAATAGTGTGCCTTCAAGGACGCAAAGTGCTATTAAGACGGTATTGACAAATTATTACCTGAAAGATGGGAGAAATGTGTAGCTAGTGATGGCCATTACTTTGAATCAAGTGCATGTGATGTTTCTGTTAAACTTATCGTGTTTTCTTTGATTACAAAATCCGCATTATTAACCGGTACCTCTACTATCTAAGACAACCAGACCCGCAGCCAGCCACCAAATTGTGGTTAACCATAGAGCCGTAAGTAGGGCCAATATAGGTATTAGGGGGGCGAGACTTATCCTTCTCTACAGTAAGCATTATATATTAGAGGAGCAGCACTGTCATGCCTCTCGTAGTTGCAGGTCTGAACAGAAGGGAATGGTAAATTATACTAGACGTGTTATTATTCTAGGACGAAGAGGGTATGGCCGTCGTAGCCCCCTTTGGATACGGCCCTGGGTATTTTGACTTGTATAGTAGTATTAGAAGTACCAGTAGTGACTAGTAGTAGTAAGTCAGTAGTAATAGTATATTGATTAATAATGTGTCCGCCAGCCATAGTTTTCTATCACAGCTCAAAGGCGATTTGGCATGCTACATACCAGTCTCTCGCATATTCGTGGTCGGTTCCTGATACATCCCACGTCTCTTTTACATGCTGTAGCAATGCCTCCTTTGTTCTCTCCTGTCTGTTATCCCATTCCCGTACAATCATGCCCCAAAGGTTCTCTATTGGATTTAAGTCTGGAGATTTTGCAGGCCAGTCCAAAACCGAAATTTCGGGATGTTCATTTAACCACTCCGTAGTAACTCGTGCCTTATGAACGCTACTATTATCATGCATAAAAGTTATTTGTGGCATTTCTTCAGCAGGATAGACCAAGCGCACTGATGGCAACATACAGTCCTCCAAAACCTGAACATACTCATCAGAGTTCATTCTAGATGATACTTCAACTAGTTCTCCAACTCCATCTGCACTCATCCATGCCCAAACACACACAGATACATGGTCTTGTCTATATGTTGGCTGAACGTTCTCTGGAAGATATCTTGTGTTATCTTGCCGCCACACATACAGGTTTCCTCCTTCGTCTGAACTATATACTTTCTCATTACTTCAGACTACACGGTTCCAGAACTCTTGTGGCCTGTTGATGTGTGTCTATGCAAACTGTAAGCGAGCATGGACATGTGTAGCTGTTAGTTGAACGTGAAAAACAGAACAAATAATATAAGTACAGTTACATGTCTCTGCACTGCATTCCAGATCAAAAGTTTTTTTAAATTTTTTCTGCAGGGAACATGTTTGCCATGTTTGCTTTAATGCTGGACACATTTTCATCTTCGTCTTCACGTGCGGTCTATCCAGTTTTTGTTTATGTGAAATTCCTATTCCCCTTTCTGCTTCGAATCGTTCAATTCAATGTTTTACTCTTTTTAATACCCAGTCCCATGGATCGAACAATTTCCTTTGTTAGCATTCCAGCCTCCCACATCCCAACTATTGCTCCTCTAGTTATAAGGGACGAATAGCTTTCCATTCGCTTTTTATTATGAAATCAATTTGCCGCACACAACAAACGGTCTTTTCTGCAATTAATGTGTGTTAAGAGTTGTAAAAGTAGAGTTCTTTACTTCAAAAAGGGTCAAACTAGCAAGAAAAGTAGCTACATGTCAGTAAATTCGGCAACAGCCCCGCTTAAATGTGTTCATAGTTACTGAGTTCAATACTATGGATAACGTTACATACTATTGATATATTTTAGAAACAGATTTCAATTGAGATGTGATTTTGTATATTCATTAGCTGTTCACTTCCTGCTAGTAACAAATTGTTTGCAACTTTCCTCTATGCAACATATTAAGACTATACTATCAAGTACAATCTTTGTGTCTTCTGATATGCAATTGCTTATAAGTGAATAAAGTATTTTTAAAGAAATGGTTAGCGTATTTCGTTTCCATGTTACGCTTCTCAGGTTCAAATCCAAATGGAGGTTTGTATTTAGTAGAAAAATATTTTATAGCACTATTCTACATATACTGTTGATAATAAATAAATGAAAACTTACCCTTTCAGACACGAACATGACAAACACGTTATGAGTTTTACTTTCCAACATTGTAATAATTTCAAGTTTCTGCCAAGCTAAGCTCGAAAGATGCCACGGAAGATACCTTTTCTGGAAACAATTCGGTGTGTTTCTGACCTGTCATTACTTCGTTCTGGATGCATTTTTGCTTCAGTTTTAGGATCAGATGTAGTCACCAAGCTTAGATAAAGTGCTACATTTGACTCTGATAGTCCTGTTATTTTAGATTTTATTAATGCGCAAAGTTTATTTCATCAGTTACTCTTTTATGAACATCAGAAGTTTTATGGTGCTTCCCGTACATATGGAAAGCTGAAATTTAGTATTGGTACGCTTGGTTTAGTGTGCAAGTAACAAACAATCACTTTATATTTCCATCCCTCAATACCTAAGAGTGGGGTGTGCAGATTATATAGCAACAACCAGAAACGAAAGAAATGAAGAACGGGAAAAAAATGAAACCACATTAAACATTTCATGGAAAAGATGTAGTCACGTCATGAGATATCTTCACACTCGGAAAGTTATTGTATGTATTACAGGACCGATTCTATTCTGCTTGAACGCTTGCACTTTTACTGTCGGAACACTACAGACCTCTTACTTAGCTTTATGACTTGGCCAATACGCAGCGAATCATTGACGCTACAGCGCGCTGTCTTTTATATTACAATGTTCACATTTCTTATTGAAATGCCTATTACATTCACATATTAAAGAACAGTTTGCAGCAATTTTGAAGTGAATATGAATATAAGTGTAGCAGCATGCCTATTGATATACTCGACCTAAATTCATATACGGATAACGATGGTAGGTTTTAATAGCTTCAGAGTTCCGTAATAGCCAAATCATGTAAAATATGAAGCGTATGTTCATCTTTCTTAAATAGTTTACAAATTTTGTAGTTTAGTTTACAAGCGTTGTGTAAGTGATTTGTGGCGTAATCTTAACGAAGGGGACTATCAAGAAGACCACTTAAGTTCGATTCCCGTCGTAGTAGTTGCTTTTCTTGTTCGATTTATTGTAATGTTATTTTTACTTTTATTATTATTATTATTATTATTATTATTATTATTATTATTATTATTATTATTATTATTGCAAACTCGATGATATGGCTACATCTTTTACATGTACTTTTTAATGGAATTTCAAGTCTTGTTGAAGAAGCAACATACTTCACTGTAAGGGCTTAGGGAAGGTAAATGTCATGTTTTTTGTTTTTAAATTTGTATTTGGACGCAAAACCAAGCCTGTATACAAAATGCCCTTGATTGGGGCCGCGGTGGCTCAATGGTAGAGCGTTCACTTCCGGTGCATGGGCCCCTTGGTTCGATCCCAGCTCGCGTCAAGTGGACTTTGTGTTTGACAAACAACGTCTGCGTGGGTTTTGTCGGAGTTCTACCGTTTCCTAATACTTTATTCATTCCACCAATTCATTCATTTCTCGTCACCATTGTCTCATTTAGCCTAGCCGGCATATCCGTGGGACGTAAAACTGAAGAATTTAATTTTCATTTTCATTTAAATTTCCCCTTTTTATACCTACGGAAAGTATCCTAAAGGTTTCGATGATCATAAGAGGGTAAGTTAATAAGTGGCGAAATCAATGAACTTCGCGTATTAACAACATCTAAAGTAACAGGGTGTCGGAAAACCTCATGAAGTATTTTGGTGGGAGATAACTAATGATGATTTGTGGATATATTAGTTATTCGGATCTTTGCAATTGTTATGTCATAAATAGCTAAGAGGTTGAGCGTCTTGTGTATTAATATTGCTCTTCGTGTGCTTTTACAGATTTGACAACACATAGAAGATAGAAGACCAAAAATTGTATTTTCACCATATCTTATTATTGTTTTACTTCAGGAAAGGGAAGAACGTGCGAAGAACCTTTGTGATTTTAACTGTCTTCAATGTTTCTGTCTTCTTGTCCCTGTTCTTACTGGGGAAAACTGTTAAGTGAGTGAAACAACTAACTTTGAGTAAAAGGAATAAAAATCGGAAACATAAAGTACTGAAGAAGGTTCGTAAAATTAGTTAAATTTGAAAATAATAATCCAGTAAGATTCGAGTCAAGAGGAGTGCCTGTTGAGGGTTCGAAGCCCTCTAAAGATCAGATTCTCCCTCATGTTCTTGCGTGTTTGTACGTCTTTTTGTTTTTCAATTTGAACTTAAACTCGCTGCCACACGCTAGGGGCTCCGTCTCCAGATTCCCGGTCATGGCTTTGCCATGAACTGTGTAAACTTCTAAAAAAAAGTAGTGTAGACGAATTTACTTCCTTTTACAGCAGGCACTTGTCACCAAGCACACTTCAATTTAAACGGTATTATTTCTTGCATATCATCTTGAACTGCACAAACTACACAGTTTTATTACAAGACCAAATTTCACGTTGTCTCGTGTCGATAGTATGTCATGCAACTGATGTCTCCTCTCGAAACCTACATATGTTTGTATTCAAACAGTTTTGTCTCGTCTCGAAGCTTCACACTAACATACTGCCTTGTCTCGAGACCATCTCAACTGTTGTCGTATAAACAGTTGTCCCATTACGTATGTAACAACGAAAATATTTTGTTCGCGCAATACAAACAGAAACTACTATCCTAATACAAAGCAATGGTAATAAGGAAAATGCAAGAGAAAACAAGGTTTTGCCGGGAATTGAACCCAGACCTCACACTTAGTAAGCGGGTGTGTTACCTCTCACCCAAGCTACTAACTGGATTAATAATCGTTCTATTACCCTTCAAATAGTACATAACAAGGCAGATCAAGTAATTCAACAACATGGCAACTTTGCATTCAAGACGGTGACTTTTCCAATGATTTGTTTCTTCACTTAAACTACCTTTCAACCTTCATGATATAGCAAAACTTGACTGTCCTATCGCTACAAACATTTCAACAGCCATATTGAATCAATAGTTACTACTTTTTCAACATGTCGGATTTTTCCCTTACTTATGCTGTAATCTACACATTTGGACGAAATTTCGTTATTACACCATCTCTGTAAGTAGGCTAGAATTAGAGCACCCTTGAACCTTTCAATGGACAGTTTTACACACAAGATTTCTTCAACTTTATTCAACTTTAAGCACGGTCTCGCAAATTACGCATCAGAATAAAAATGAGTACGAAATTTCGACTTTCTAGCAACAGCAGTTTCAAATTTCACATTTTTTCGATTTTAGCGGCCGAACTAAAACGAATTTTAGTGCTCTTCTTTTAACATAAACTACGTTTCTTTCTTGAATGCTTCAGAAAAAAATAACGTTTCAATGATATGTGGAACTACCATAAAAACGAACGTTTCAAAACGACGAAAAATTTCGACACTTCATTTGCATGGAAAGTGGCGCCCGTGTCACGATATCGATGTTTTCCCGTTACACACACGATATCTTGAACATGTGTGCAAAGTTTGGCGTTTTCGGTAAGTGTGCGAACAAGTGAGATTCCTTCTTTAGATGTATATAATTCTCTGGACTATTCTTTCTAATAATTTCACTATTTTATCATGACTAAAATCAGAGTTTTCCGTTATTATTACAACATTCGATTGGTAAAGAGTGTGCGATTTGCTGAATTCTCTGTACATCGAGTTTTTTCTTTCTAAGCGTCAGTTTCTCAATGTTGGACTAGCCGGTTCCATTCCTGCTGAGGTAATTATGGAATTTTTATCATTTGTAATATTGATACTTCTGATGCGTACTAACATGACAAATGTTCGATTTCTCTGGTTCTTAGAGTCGAGACGATTTCTTCAGAGGTTGAAAACCAACAACAAGAAGTTACGTCATTAGTATCAACCTTGATTCGTACTGTCTGGGAACGTAAAGTGATTAGCCAAGAATTGATGAATACGTAAGGTATATCGTTAGTATTGATCAAAAATACGACTGACCAAACCAAGGGTTATTGTTTCCCAACAATTGCTTATTTTTCTACTACTTCTTCTACTACTACTGCTGCTAGAAATATTAATGTTTTAAGCAATTCACCACTTCAGATATGTTCCATATCAACAAAAAACTTGAAATTGAATAATCAAAAACTTCATATAATACAAAATATGTAGCCAAGTCTTGACTTTACAATAATAATAATAATAATAATAATAATAATAATAATAATAATAATAATAATAATAATAATAATAAAGAAATAACACACTTACAATACCACTTACGTAAACAACACCATCCAACAAAGAAAAAATAATTGCCACGATGGGATTCGAACCCGGATCTCTGCCATACGAGTTTCATGCTTTGCCAATCTTTTTTTTTTTCAAAAAATTCGCCCCAACCGTGCTATTATTCGCCAGTGGTACCTCACTTCCTTGCGATTTATTTCAAACACGACAGAGACACGACCACAGAAATATCGAGGACAGTTAAAATTCCGACCTTGTTCTTCAGAGTGATTCGAATCCCCAATGGACTTCACCTCACATTCATCAGTAATTTGCCACAAATTCTTCATACAAAGATAAGAAAATAAGATGTTAGGAAGATACAAATAGAGCTTTCTGTTTCTACACGTCTTGCTACAATTCAAACCATGCGAAAATGTCTGCTGTCTTTTCTTCTTTGGAAATTAGAAGTTAGATTGATTTTGACTTCAGTTTAGCATCCCTTTCAGCAGCGAGGCTATATGAGACATGGAACATCTGATTAAGGTGGAGTCCAAATCACATGAGCTCCCTCCGGGAATCGAACCTGGGTCTCCCATGCCAAAGGCGCGGGCGCTAACCGTTTAGCCAGGAAGAAGCTCCGCTGACCAAGGAGTTCACATTTGTAATAAAATAAGACTGTGAAATTATCACTAATCGGAGTTTGAATTTCTACCGTTTATCACTCAAGTACCGCTCTGTTACAATATGAGTACACCAGTGGATCTGACCTTCGCAATATACAATCATACAATGGTTAAGTGTTTGTCATGGGCGAAATTGCATTGAATTTAAATTCAATCTGGCTTACAAATACTTTACAGTCGAAAATGGGATGAAATTTGAAAGTCTCAAATCAAAGTAGACCAACGTAAAGAATAGAAAAAACTAAAATTTTTCATGCAAATTTAAGAATTCCGTGCAAAGGGCAACTCCACAAAATGCATTGTTGTCTCCTTACTTTCTTGAACTATGGGTACCAGGATCAATATGGGCATGTAGAAAACCGGTAGTATCCGTAGGTCGTGAATGCATTGGCTTCGATGTCACAAAGTGAAGTGTGTTCGAACAGGAGTCGAAAAACGGATCTATGGTTCCGACAGTGTAATCATTTCTCGGTTCAGCGTGCGCCAGTGAAGATATTTCTGTGGACACCTTTAGTCTGTCTTCATCTTCTCACTCTGCTACGTAATTCTATGCCGCACATTACCCAAGAAACTACCCCGATTATCCAGTAAGGTCCTCAAGATGTGGCGAGAACCGGCTCAGAAGCGCGGATTGCTTATCTGTGAGGGCCGCGTATATCTAACGATCGACGGGCCCCTCGGGCATTGTGGGACGGGCCGAACGTACAGACACGCTACTTTCCTATTATGACATGTCCCGTTTGAGGTTGTTGCAGTGCCAGGGCCCAAAACAGCCAGAAACTGCTGATCGCTCTCGGCTATTTCGTCCACTGCGTCAGTTGAGCCTGGTTTGGGTGTGTGTGCGTGTCAGGGAGCAAGTTGAACTACGCGTCTCCCATAAAAAAAAACTCCTAGCTATGGGCTTGCTGCATATGGCAACTAAGCCCAAGAATGGGTTGCAGTTGAAACCAAACCAAGCTCATCTGGCACATGGGTCGAAATAGCAGAGAGCGATCAACAGTGTCTGGCCGTTTTGAGCTCTGGTACTGGAATAATTTCAGGTGTGAACATCGAGGTTTGCATATTCAAAAACCAGCGTGTCCCTATGTGCTCCTCATATCCACAATGCCCGATGGGCTCGTCGGTCACTGGAGATACGCATCCGAACAAGTAAGCAATACTTCCTTCTGGGCCGGTTCTCGTCACTTCTTGTGAGGACCCTGCTAGATAATGGGGCTAAATTCGTGGGTAATATGCGGTATAGAATTACGCAGCAGTCAGGAGATGAGATCAAACCCAAATAATTGTAGAGAAATCCTCTCCGGTTGCGCACGGTGATCTGAGAAGTGTCTTCAGTGTAGGCACTGTCTATCGGTTTTTTGACTCCTGTTCGAACACATCTCATTTTCTGACATCGAAACCAACGTATTCGTGACCTGGAAAGCCTACCGATTCTCTACATATCCGTACCGACCATGGTACTCACCGGTCAAGAAAGTGAGAAGTCACTGAAATTGTCCTTTAAAATGCCCATGTAATTAAGCTAACAGTACAAATTTTATGTCCATTTTCCTTACAAATTTATGACTTGATATCAAACTTTGTATTTCAATTTTGCTATCCGTTAACACTGCACAATATGAAATTTCCTATTTGAAACTTACATCTACATAACCATATTAATTTTCTAATTCAAAAGCTCACCACTTGCATTCAACTTATTACATCCAAAAATATAGTTTTTGTTGGGAAAATGCACATACGCACACAAATCAGGATTTAATCGAATAATAGAAGTTTTCTCTTGCGAGTTTCAATAATAGTAATAATGATAATAATATCCAATGTTACAAATTGTACACAACAATTAGTCTTATTCGAAAATACATATTATATATTGGAAAAATATAAAAATGGTTGATTCTTCGCCTATCTGCAATAACGTACGTTTGGTAAGAGGAGGGTGAATACAGTAGGAAGATTTCGTCCAAAGCTTTTCCTGGGGGGAGCGTTCCAAGCATCACTGCTACGTTCCCTCTTTGCACACCCATACTTATTCTTTGAATAAGATAGGATGAAGCTCGGGTGTCGCCTGTGTTAAGAGTTTTGCGGTGTCCAACCTCTTTAATGAAGTTTAGACCTTCCTGACCCAAAGAGCCTCAAGTTTCAATGGTGATGGTGACGAAGTGGTATATTTTCGTCTCTTTTCATATTCTCTGCGAGTAGCAGCCGTCCCAGCTTTTGGGGAAGAAGGAGGAGGATTAGAGGGGGCTAGGGTATCAGTAGAAGTAAAATCCCATATTAAAGCCTTCCCTCGTTTCCAAGGCACCAAAGACATCCTGTCTGATCTCTTGCCATCAGAGCGACTACACCCCATTGGCTCTCTCATGGAAGGTGTTCCAGAGTATATTAGAGCTCTCATTATGATGTCGTTAACAGTGGAGTGTCGAGAGTATCTGCAAGCACTGTGAAGACATAATAGGCCATGTATGTCTTTCTTATCTACTAAACTTCCGCAAGCAGGGCACTGGTGTTGTTCACAGACATCTGCTCCCAAACGTAACGCACAAGCGATTCGAAAACTTTCGTCGGGAAGATGCAGCCCTAAGGATGGAGATGGGATAGCTTCAGGGGACCAGGTACCTGTTTCAGGGGAAGAAGTAGCAAGAAGACGTGCTTTATCTTCAGGATTGGTGAAGGACTGAAGAATAGAAGATAATCTGGAGCCTATAAGAAGAGCGTCCCATGAAGATTGAAAACTTCTCTTGTCAAGATCAGGTAGATTGAGTCCGCCGCACGATGTCCACTGGGAGATAGAATCATTTATCTCAGATTCAGAATCCTGAAGAATATTCTGGCGAAGAAGAGAATAATCAAAGGCTATACATGGATGAAAGGAAAGATGGAGTAGCCAAGTCAAGGGCTTGACGAATTCCTAGACAATATGACTTGATTGTTTTATGCTCTCAACACTCCATATAATAAACACAAGCTTCAGCAATTATAATAGAATGCAGTAGATATAAATTGCGAAGCACTTTATTTTTTCTCAATTAATAATTGTTTATCAATATGTTTCTCAACTAATATTGATCGTTTTCGATTACTTTTACAAATCAACCCACAACCAATTTCCAATATATAGAAAATGCTCCCCCCCCCCTTAATAAAAGAGAATTTTAAAAAATGCTAGGACATGTGCTGTATATTTCTAATAAAAGCTAATATAGTGAATTTCAGCTTTCTAAGTTGAACGGCTTGTGAGACACTCAATTTCTCGTAAAAATTCCTACCACTACCCCCTTAAAATATGAATTATAATGAAAGCGATACGCATATTATAAGTTCCAAGTTGGAATTGGGGCCTAACTATATACCAGAAATCATTTCATTTGACTTTGCAATTTGGCCGTGATGATCAAGCACACATAGATACATTCAATTTTTTTATATAATAATTAATATATTACAGGTGATTCAAAAATATTTTTTTCCAGTAGTTAGCTCTCTAAAAACTCAGAGTCTGTGTCTCAAAAGCCTAGTAGTAAATCCTATTGTTATTATAATAATTGCAAATATCAATATCCAAAACTGTCTGATGTTCTTTCTTTAGTTGAAACAAATGAAAAACTAATACAGAGGGAGGCCTTGAAAGTAAAACGTAAACAAATTCACCAGTGTTAAGAAGAAGCAGTCTACAATGCACTGAGCAGAATGAATCGGTCGGTGAGTCAGAGTGGATCGTTGGGTCACAATGGGTTGTTGGGTCAGAGCAGGTCACAGTGGGTAATGTTTCGCAGTAAGTCATGTCCTGTTGACCCACGACCCAGTGACCCACTCATACATCTTGACCCAATTGACCCACTTCATCTCTGGACTGGACACACGGATAAAGCAGTCGTATATGTAACTTAACCTTCCTGACTATACTTAACCTCCACTAGTTTAAGATAATCAAAAAATGCAAGAACGCAATTATTAATTCAAATGCAAAAATATAGAAATGTATTTTCAACGGAACAAAACAACACCTACCAGCCCAGATTTGAACCCGGGTTGCTCCACTCAGCAAGGAGACGTCTTACCGACTTATCCACGCCAAAACTTGCTATTTTTGGTATTGAAGCTTTATTTAGACTGTGCGTGTTACGTAACAACGCTACAAGATGTCATTACTGTTGTGACCACCTCCTTCAATACCAGTTTCGTAAATTTACATTACTCTTTTAATCCTCAATCAATCCGACATATATATATATATATATATATATATATATATATATATATATATATATATATATATATATATATATATAGTCGGATCGAAAGTTCCGGAACGGCTAAATATCGCGAATAGAATGCGTTTTTTTATAATTTGAAAGATACAAAAGTTGCAGGATATCAACAGACCAATCGGAAGCACGTGCCTGTCAAAATATGTGCGGCCCTGTGTGGGCCTCACGGGGCCCAACTTTGATTTTTCAAATGAGAACACCCCTTTTTTTATTACAAATTCGGTATCTCCGAAGCAAACTAAATCAAAATATGTACTGCTTAAAGTGATAGGATGTAAGTACCAGGTCCTACAGGGCCGCAAACACTATAAGGGTGAGTAGTGTGAAAGGTTCTGGAACAGCTAAAAATCTGTTAGAATGCGTTTTCTGAAAATTTGAAAGGTACGAAAGTAGTAGAAAATGGATCGATCTGGATCAGACCTGGATCAATTTTAGCCAACTCACAAGCCCCTGGGAAAATGACCACCATGCACCGTGAGCCCACGGTCTTTTACGACCTCCATTTTAGGGGTGAATTTGTTCCCTTTTATGAGCACTTTTTAGGGGGTGACCTCGTTCTCTTTTACGACCTCCATTTTAGGGGTGATCTCGTTCCCTTTTATGAGCATATTTTCCAACCCCTACGAACACATAGCAGAACATCAGACTACGTAACACACAGGAGAACAGATAACAGATAAGAATATGAAACATAGAAGGGGTGTATTCGTTCTCTTTTATGAGCATATTTTCCAACCCCTATGTTAATTACGAACAGATAGAAGAGCACATAAAACTACATGGGTGTATTCATTTCCAACCCTTACGAACACATAGCAGAACATAAGACTACGTAACATAACGAACATACAGAAGAGCAAATTGAACTCGTTCCCTTTTTCAACCCCTATTTTAACATAGCAGATAGCACAGCTAATAAAAGAGCATGGCGTATTTTTCAACCCCTATTTTAACATAGCAGAAATTACGAACACAGAGAAGAGAAGATAACACATAACATAGAAGGGATGTATTCGTTCTCTTTTATGAACATTTTCCAACCCCTATTTTAACATAGCAGAGCAGATAACAAACACAACCACCTCCATTTTAAGGGTGTATTCATTACCTTTTATGAGCATATTTTCCAACCCCTATTTTAACATAGCAGAAATTCCATTGAGACTATGAACACATAGCAGAACAGATAATACATAGCACAGCTAATAAAAGAACATGGCTTATTTTCCAACCCCTATTTTAACATGACAGAGACTACGAAACATGGCGGACATAGCACAGGGGGTGTATTCATTTTCTCCACCTCTAATTGAACATAGCAGAAATTACACTGAGAGTACGTAACACACAAAAACCTCCATTTTAAGGGTGGACTCGTTCTCTTGTATAATTACTTTTTCAACCCCTATTTTAAGACAATGAATACCTATGTAACATAGCGATTGGATACGCTCTTTGAACCGATTTGGATGAAACTAGGCATATGGGGGTTTTCGACCATGCTGAGTACGAATATCATACATATTTTTACCTGGGTCCTATAGTTTATGTGGCATACGCCCTTTTTATGACAATTTTAACCGATTTGGGTGAAACTCGGTATATGAGGGTTTTCGGACATGCTGATTACAAATATCATACTTATTTTTATCTGGGTCTGATAGTTTATGTGGGATACGCACTTAGAACCTAATAACTCGAAAACGAAACCACATATTGAGGTGGTGTTTCCACATTTAGCAATTGGTCATCAACTACTACAAGTTCCAAAAATAATGATCATCGAGGTCAAAGGTCAACATACTTAAAACCCAATAACTCGAAAACGAAACCACATATTGAGGTGCTGTTTCCAAATCTAGTAATTGGTCATCAGGTACCACATGTCCCAAAATAATGTCCACCGAGGTCAAAGGTCAACATACTTAAAACTTAATAACACGAAAACTGAGCCACATATTGAGATGCTGTTTCCACATTTAGTAACTGGTCATCAACTACTACAAGTTCTAAAATACTGATCATCGAGGTCAAAGGTCAAAATACTTAAAACTTAATAACACGAAAACTGAGCCACATATTGAGATGCTGTTTTCAAATCTAGTAACTGGTCATCATCTACTACAAGTTCCAAAATAGTGGTCATCGAGGTCAAAGGTCACAGTACTTAAAACCTAATTACTCGAAAACAGAGCCACATACTCAGGTGCTGTTTCCACATTTAGTAATCGGTCACCAACTACTACATGTCCCAAAATTAGTAGTCATCGAGGTCAAAGGCCAAAATACTTAAAACCAAATAACTCTTAAATGGATCCACATATTGAGATGCTGTTTCCAAATCTAGTAACTGGTCATCAACTACTACAAGTTCCAAAATTAATGATCATCGAGGTCAAAGGTCAACATACTTAAAACCCAATAACTCGAAAACGGAGCCAAATATCGAAGTGGTGTTTCCAAATCTAGTAACTGGTCATCAACTACTACAAGTTCCAAAATACTAATCATCGAGGTCAAACGTCAAACTCGAAAACGGAGCCAAATATTGAGGTGTTGTTTCCAAATCTAGTAATAGGTCATCAACTAGTAAATGTTAAAAAGTACTGATCATCGAGGTCAAAGGTCAACATACTTAAAACCTAATAACTCGAAAACGAAGCAACGTATTGAGGTGCTGTTTCCAAATCTAGTAACTGGTCATCAACTATTACATGTTCCAAAAGTACTCACAATCGAGGTCAATGGTCAAATATTTAAGCCTTAATAACTTTAAACAAAACCTGTGTGACCTATTCAGTTTTGTACCAAGCAGAGAGAAGTGAAGAATGAATAAATATGACTGGCTTACTTCGAGAAAGAAAGCAAAGATATTTCATTTTTAACTAGCTGAGAATATTAAATCATCTTGTATTATTTAAACAAACGAAAGGATAAATTTTATACCAATGAGAAATGCCATTTTATACCATTTTGTATTACTCCCATAAACGAAGGAATACCAGAAAAAAATAAGTGAAGAATGAATAAAATTTAGGTGGATTATTTTCTTTTGTACCAACTGGAAAAGAGAAGAAGAGCTACATTAACTAGCTCATTATGTACTGTTTAAACAAACGAAAATTGAGCATTATGTAACTTTTGAACTACTGAAATGTTCTATTTTTGTATCAATTAGAAAAAACCGAAGAAGGGTCATTTTAACAAGTTCATAATTTCGATGTTCTACTTTTTATACCAACGAGAAAAAATGAACTAGCTGAATATACGAAAGAATAAATTTAAGTGACCTATTCAATTTTGTACCAATGAGAAAAGTCATTTAACTGGCTCAGAATTTTACTACTCAAATAAACAATGGAGTATTTAGTTTTGTACCACCGAGAAAAAACAAAGAATATTGCACCATTTTGGAGTATTCAAATTAACAAAGGACTTTTATAATTTGTGTCAACTCTAAAAACGGCCATTTTGTATTATTTCAACAAACAAAAGAAAAAGCAAAAAGGACCATTTTAAACTATTTAAATAAACGAAGGCATAAACATGAGTGAGACCAGAGAAAAACCGAAGAAGGTCCATTTTAACTAACTGAGAATTTCTGTACCTTTTTGTACTATTTAAACAAACGATGGAATAAATTTGAGTGACCTGTTTTTTGTACTAACCAGAAAAATCGAAGAAGGTACCTTTATACTAGTTCAATGAACGAAAGAACAAATTTGAGTGTTCTACTTTTTATACCAAACAAAGAAGAACCATTTTGTACTAATCAAATAAACGAAAGGAAAAAGACCAATTTAACTACCTCAGAATTTATATACGTTTTGTTTAGGTGTCCTACGTTTTGTACCAGCGTGAAATGTCTTTTTAACCAGCTCAGTAGTATTCAAATAAACAAAAAAAAAAAACGAAGAAGGATCATTTTAACTAGTTCAGAATTTCTGTACTTTTGTGCCATTCAAACAAATGAAAAAACCAAGGAGGAAAAGAAAAGAATTTATACTGACCAGAAAAGGCGAAGAAGGGTCATTTTATACCTTTATGTGCTATTTAAATAAACGAAGGAATAAATTTGTATGAGTCGGAAAAAGCAAAATGTACCATTTTATATCATTTTGAACTAGTCAAATAAACAAAGGAATAGAGAAAAACCGAAGATGGATCATTTTAACTAGCTGAGTATTTTATACCATTTTGTACTACTCAGATCTTTATACCATTTTGTACCATTTAAAGAAATGAATATATACATACGAATGTTCTATTTCCTTTTGTATCAACGAGAACCACTTTTAACAGGCTTAGATTTTTATGCCTTTTTGTAATATTTGTACTAAACAAAGGAATAAATTTGTAATAACCACAAAAAGCGAAATCTCATTTCCAGGCCATGTTTTTACTATTTAAACAAACGAAGAAAGCGAACATGAACTCAGAATTTTATATCATTTTGTAATACTCAAATTTGGAATTATTATTTAGTTTTGTACCATGCAGAAAAAAGGAAAACAAAGGTATAAATTTGCACTGATCAGAAAAGCTAAGACATTTATTGGGGTGTCCTCTTTCCTTTTGTACCAACGAGAACCATTTTTAACTGGTTTAGAATTTTAGGCCTTTTTTTAAAATTTGTATCAAATCGAAAAAAGCAAGGAAATACCATTTTTAAATAGCTCAGCATGTTATAACTTTTTGTGTTTTTGGTCTACCCAATTTCTTAACCATATTGTACTATTTAAACAAACAAAGGAATAAATTGGTGTGACCTATTCACTTTTGTTACAAGCAGAAAAAGGAAAGAATAAATTTCGGTAACCTAATCAGTTTTGTACTAAGCAGAAAATTTGTTGGTTTTTGTGCTCTACAAATAAACAGAGGAAAAGCAAAGAGAGACCATAACCTTTATACAACAAAAACAAGCTTCTTAGCCCCACTCCAGAAATTAGAAAACAAATTCTCTCTTCTACGGTCTTCGGCAGTAAGATTCGATTCTCTCGATCTTCTGCTTTATCCGGCAACTTTACTTGGAAATTATCCACATCTAGTAAAAGAAAACGAATAGATAATTTTGAGACATTTCCATATGGGTAAATACTGTAGTAGTAGAAACGAAAGTTTTTAATTAAGTAGAGATAAGGAGAGAGTGAAAAAAATGGAAAATTAAATTTTAAATCATTATTATTATTATTATTTTAGAGGTCAATAGGAAGAATAAATGAATTTGAGTGGCATATGTACGGAATTTAGTTTTGTACCGAATATTTTATTTTGTACCAGGTGGGAATTTAAGTATTTTGTACTATTTAGTACCACCGAGAAGGTGTAGAATATTTAGTTTTGTTGGCTTCTTTAATTTGTATTAACGACTAAAACCTTTAACATATACTTGGTTGTGTGCATTACAATGGCCGAAGTTTTTCATTTCCCTGTGGTACAACGTAATGGTCTACATAATGGTATACAGGCATGTTTTGTTGAGCACAATGCCCACTATAACGATGTGGTAGACAATTATTTGATGGATAGATATTTGTTTAATAGTCGCTAGAACAAATGGTATATGATAGAATTTGTTAAGCATTTATCGCAGGTAGATATTAAGATAGACTTTTTGTCGTTGGTTACTCGTTTAACTGCACGCAGTTCTCTTTTCCAATCAGCTACCTTTTTTGCCATGAAAACTAAGGGTAATAGTTATACTGTGACAGCTTTCTTTCGCTATGGGGGAACGCAGGACACTTTGGATGAGTTATTAAAGTTTTGGAATCATGTGTGCGAGTTCAGGCCAAGTATCCAGATTGCAGATTTACTTGGTTTCTTTACACAATGTGGTAAAACTGACCTTCTTGCGGTATCTCCTGATACCTATCTGTTGGACCTCGCAGTATTTGGAAACTTGGTGAAAAAGAATAACAAATGGTTTTTCTCACAATAAAGCTATACATACAGAATAATCCATTATGGCAAAAAATACTACTTTCTCCTTATGCTTATTTGGAGTAGACTTAAGAGAATTTAGGTGGTATTACATTATACCCCAATTACAAGAACGATACATTGTGTAAGAATTTCCAATTAATAACGGTATTGCACTGTGCTTATAAAATAATAATAATAATCTGTAATAGTGCAGTTTATTTTTCGAATGAGAGTAGGTTTTACAAGAACATTAAAACTTTTTAAATAGGTTACATTGCACAAGAGTTTTAAAGGTGTATTGTAGTGTACATTTTCTAGTCTACCAACAATAATGATCTCTGAGAGAGTTATTAGGTAAAGAAAAAACTTACCCGATAACAATTACATCACCATTCTGTGACAATGTTCCGAACACATTTATACGATCCAATTTCTCAGATTTAAGGCTAAATTAAATGGGCAAGAGATGTACAGTATTTGGGAGATATAATTAAGAAGTACTAGGATGTGCCAATAGAAAAATTTCAGAACTTGTAATAACGATGATTCCGTGGGTGTAGATTGTCTTAGATAGAATACAGGTAATTCTTCCATTAAAATTTACAACTATGTAATTGATTTTCTTCATTGTTCAGACAAGCGTTTACAGGGTATTACGAGATGGGAAGCAATTATCTTTAACCACTATACTGATGAGTGGATCCAATTTTACACATCAAAGAATATTTACAGATGCTTATTGGAGTTGCCGGATAAAGCAGAAGATCGAGAGAATCGAATCTTACTGCCGAAGACCGTAGAAGAGAGAATTTGTTTTCTAATTTCTGGAGTGGGGCTAAGAAGCTTGTTTTTGTTGTATAAAGGTTATGGTCTCTCTTTGCTTTTCCTCTGTTTATTTGTAGAGCACAAAAACCAACAAATTTTCTGCTTAGTACAAAACTGATTAGGTTACCGAAATTTATTCTTTCCTTTTTCTGCTTGTAACAAAAGTGAATAGGTCACACCAATTTATTCCTTTGTTTGTTTAAATAGTACAATATGGTTAAGAAATTGGGTAGACCAAAAACACAAAAAGTTATAACATGCTGAGCTATTTAAAAATGGTATTTCCTTACTTTTTTCGATTTGATACAAATTTTACAAAAAGGCCTAAAATTCTAAACCAGTTAAAAATGGTTCTCGTTGATACAAAAGGAAAGAGGACACCCCAATAAATGTCTTAGCTTTTCTGATCAGTGCAAATTTATACCTTTGTTTTCCTTTTTTCTGCATGGTACAAAACTAAATAATAATTCCAAATTTGAGTATTACAAAATGATATAAAATTCTGAGTTCATGTTCGCTTTCTTCGTTTGTTTAAATAGTAAAAACATGGCCTGGAAATGAGATTTCGCTTTTTGTGGTTATTACAAATTTATTCCTTTGTTTAGTACAAATATTACAAAAAGGCATAAAAATCTAAGCCTGTTAAAAATGGTTCTCGTTGATACAAAAGGAAATAGAACATCCGTATGTATATATTCATTTCTTTAAATGGTACAAAATGGTATAAAGATCTGAGTAGTACAAAATGGTATAAAATACTCAGCTAGTTAAAATGATCCATCTTCGGTTTTTCTCTATTCCTTTGTTTATTTGACTAGTTCAAAATGATATAAAATGGTACATTTTGCTTTTTCCGACTCATACAAATTTATTCCTTCGTTTATTTAAATAGCACATAAAGGTATAAAATGACCCTTCTTCGCCTTTTCTGGTCAGTATAAATTCTTTTCTTTTCCTCCTTGGTTTTTTCATTTGTTTGAATGGCACAAAAGTACAGAAATTCTGAACTAGTTAAAATGATCCTTCTTCGTTTTTTTTTTGTTTATTTGAATACTACTGAGCTGGTTAAAAAGACATTTCACGCTGGTACAAAACGTAGGACACCTAAACAAAACGTATATAAATTCTGAGGTAGTTAAATTGGTCTTTTTCCTTTCGTTTATTTGATTAGTACAAAATGGTTCTTCTTTGTTTGGTATAAAAAGTAGAACACTCAAATTTGTTCTTTCGTTCATTGAACTAGTATAAAGGTATCTTCTTCGATTTTTCTGGTTAGTACAAAAAACAGGTCACTCAAATTTATTCCATCGTTTGTTTAAATAGTACAAAAAGGTACAGAAATTCTCAGTTAGTTAAAATGGACCTTCTTCGGTTTTTCTCTGGTCTCACTCATGTTTATGCCTTCGTTTATTTAAATAGTTTAAAATGGTCCTTTTTGCTTTTTCTTTTGTTTGTTGAAATAATACAAAATGGCCGTTTTTAGAGTTGACACAAATTATAAAAGTCCTTTGTTAATTTGAATACTCCAAAATGGTGCAATATTCTTTGTTTTTTCTCGGTGGTACAAAACTAAATACTCCATTGTTTATTTGAGTAGTAAAATTCTGAGCCAGTTAAATGACTTTTCTCATTGGTACAAAATTGAATAGGTCACTTAAATTTATTCTTTCGTATATTCAGCTAGTTCATTTTTTCTCGTTGGTATAAAAAGTAGAACATCGAAATTATGAACTTGTTAAAATGACCCTTCTTCGGTTTTTTCTAATTGATACAAAAATAGAACATTTCAGTAGTTCAAAAGTTACATAATGCTCAATTTTCGTTTGTTTAAACAGTACATAATGAGCTAGTTAATGTAGCTCTTCTTCTCTTTTCCAGTTGGTACAAAAGAAAATAATCCACCTAAATTTTATTCATTCTTCACTTATTTTTTTCTGGTATTCCTTCGTTTATGGGAGTAATACAAAATGGTATAAAATGGCATTTCTCATTGGTATAAAATTTATCCTTTCGTTTGTTTAAATAATACAAGATGATTTAATATTCTCAGCTAGTTAAAAATGAAATATCTTTGCTTTCTTTCTCGAAGTAAGCCAGTCATATTTATTCATTCTTCACTTCTCTCTGCTTGGTACAAAACTGAATAGGTCACACAGGTTTTGTTTAAAGTTATTAAGGCTTAAATATTTGACCATTGACCTCGATTGTGAGTACTTTTGGAACATGTAATAGTTGATGACCAGTTACTAGATTTGGAAACAGCACCTCAATACGTTGCTTCGTTTTCGAGTTATTGGGTTTTAAGTATTTTGACCTTTGACCTCGATGACCACTAATTTTGGAACTTGTAGTACCTGATGACCAATTACTAGATGTGGAAACACCACTTCGATATTTGGCTCCGTTTTCGTGTTATTAGGTTTTAAGTATGT
The DNA here is from genome assembly GCF_964235325.1 of Thermobia domestica. Classification (NCBI taxonomy): domain Eukaryota; kingdom Metazoa; phylum Arthropoda; class Insecta; order Zygentoma; family Lepismatidae; genus Thermobia; species Thermobia domestica. Next base: position 266,050,449 of record NC_137460.1, on the reverse strand, counting down.
TAACCTTTGACCTCGATGATTAGTATTTTGGAACTTGTAGTAGTTGATGACCAGTTACTAGATTTGGAAACACCACTTCGATATTTGGCTCCGTTTTCGAGTTATTGGGTTTTAAGTATGTTGACCTTTGACCTTGATGATCATTAATTTTGGAACTTGTAGTAGTTGATGACCAGTTACTAGATTTGGAAACAGCATCTCAATATGTGGATCCATTTAAGAGTTATTTGGTTTTAAGTATTTTGGCCTTTGACCTCGATGACTACTAATTTTGGGACATGTAGTAGTTGGTGACCGATTACTAAATGTGGAAACAGCACCTGAGTATGTGGCTCTGTTTTCGAGTAATTAGGTTTTAAGTACTGTGACCTTTGACCTTGATGACCACTATTTTGGAACTTGTAGTAGATGATGACCAGTTACTAGATTTGAAAACAGCATCTCAATATGTGGCTCAGTTTTCGTGTTATTAAGTTTTAAGTATTTTGACCTTTGACCTCGATGATCAGTATTTTAGAACTTGTAGTAGTTGATGACCAGTTACTAAATGTGGAAACAGCATCTCAATATGTGGCTCAGTTTTCGTGTTATTAAGTTTTAAGTATGTTGACCTTTGACCTCGGTGGACATTATTTTGGGACATGTGGTACCTGATGACCAATTACTAGATTTGGAAACAGCACCTCAATATGTGGTTTCGTTTTCGAGTTATTGGGTTTTAAGTATGTTGACCTTTGACCTCGATGATCATTATTTTTGGAACTTGTAGTAGTTGATGACCAATTTTAAATGTGGAAACACCACCTCAATATGTGGTTTCGTTTTCGAGTTATTAGGTTCTAAGTGCGTATCCCACATAAACTATCAGACCCAGATAAAAATAAGTATGATATTTGTAATCAGCATGTCCGAAAACCCTCATATACCGAGTTTCACCCAAATCGGTTAAAATTGTCATAAAAAGGGCGTATGCCACATAAACTATAGGACCCAGGTAAAAATATGTATGATATTCGTACTCAGCATGGTCGAAAACCCCCATATGCCTAGTTTCATCCAAATCGGTTCAAAGAGCGTATCCAATCGCTATGTTACATAGGTATTCATTGTCTTAAAATAGGGGTTGAAAAAGTAATTATACAAGAGAACGAGTCCACCCTTAAAATGGAGGTTTTTGTGTGTTACGTACTCTCAGTGTAATTTCTGCTATGTTCAATTAGAGGTGGAGAAAATGAATACACCCCCTGTGCTATGTCCGCCATGTTTCGTAGTCTCTGTCATGTTAAAATAGGGGTTGGAAAATAAGCCATGTTCTTTTATTAGCTGTGCTATGTATTATCTGTTCTGCTATGTGTTCATAGTCTCAATGGAATTTCTGCTATGTTAAAATAGGGGTTGGAAAATATGCTCATAAAAGGTAATGAATACGCCCTTAAAATGGAGGTGGTTGTGTTTGTTATCTGCTCTGCTATGTTAAAATAGGGGTTGGAAAATATGTTCATAAAAGAGAACGAATACATCCCTTCTATGTTATGTGTTATCTTCTCTTCTCTGTGTTCGTAATTTCTGCTATGTTAAAATAGGGGTTGAAAAATACGCCATGCTCTTTTATTAGCTGTGCTATCTGCTATGTTAAAATAGGGGTTGAAAAAGGGAACGAGTTCAATTTGCTCTTCTGTATGTTCGTTATGTTACGTAGTCTTATGTTCTGCTATGTGTTCGTAAGGGTTGGAGAATGAATACACCCATGTAGTTTTATGTGCTCTTCTATCTGTTCGTAATTAACATAGGGGTTGGAAAATATGCTCATAAAAGAGAACGAATACACCCCTTCTATGTTTCATATTCTTATCTGTTATCTGTTCTCCTGTGTGTTACGTAGTCTGATGTTCTGCTATGTGTTCGTAGGGGTTGGAAAATATGCTCATAAAAGGGAACGAGATCACCCCTAAAATGGAGGTCGTAAAAGAGAACGAGGTCACCCCCTAAAAAGTGCTCATAAAAGGGAACAAATTCACCCCTAAAATGGAGGTCGTAAAAGACCGTGGGCTCACGGTGCATGGTGGTCATTTTCCCAGGGGCTTGTGAGTTGGCTAAAACTGATCCAGGTCTGATCCAGATCGATCCATTTTCTACTACTTACGAAAGTAGCAAGATATCAACAGTCCTATCGGAAGCTGGTGCCTGTGAAAATATGTGCGGCCCTGTGTGGGGCCCACGGGGCCTAACCTTGATTTTTCAAATGAGAACCCCATTTTATTATAAATTCGGTATCTCCGGAACAAACTAAATCAGAATAAGTACTGTTCAAAGTTGCACGTAGACACAGCCGAAAGGATATGAAGTGCATTTTACAGGAATAATTGTTGATCCCCTCAGTATTTCTTCCCACTTAGGCTTGCATAGAAACTCATTCTGTAGTTGTTAGACGTATCAGCACTTTGCGATATCGAATTCATTTCTGACTACCCCAGTGGCCAATATCCCATATTCACTTTGTACAGTCTGTCAAGGAAGTAAATGTACACCTATTTTATGAGTATGGCATTCCTGCGCTCCAGCCATGAAGAATATGAGAATTAAATCAATCAAATGTTTACTGAGAGGCAAGAAGAAAAGTCTAATCTGAATAAGACATTGCAGAGTGCCAAAGTGTAAGTACGAATAGTGCATGGTGTAAATAAATGACAACACCAAAAGAGAAATTCAGACACAGCTGGTAAACGGAGAAAAAAAGAGTAAAAATTGTCGAAGTGGGAACATAAAATACAAATGCCTCCAAATATGCCAACAAATAAACGTTTGCGAAGCGAAGATCCTGGTGTAGTGGTTAAGACGCTAGATCATAAATCCAAAGAACGTAAGTTCGAATCCATTCAAAGTAAAACGATTTTTTTAAATAATGCATACAGCACGTGAGAAGTGGTAAAAGAGAGCGTATTACCCGTTTGAAACGTTAGGTGAAAACGAGGCAAAAATGCCAGTGACATTTATTAGAGAAGTGAAACAATGAAAACGAGGTAGCAGGTATATGTTATCAGGGGTATGTATCAGAGGGCGGTGATCAGAAAAACGAAATTTTCCCGAATTTCACACATGTGAGTCTCTAGAACAGACAAACTTCTTCAGAAATATGCCTATTGCAGAGACCATGATACACCACCGATTGCGCTAGCCAAAGTTTGTTTAACAAATGGTGTAGTGCTTTTTCCTTAGAACGATAAATCAAAAAGTGTATACTGCAGATCAATGAAGTGTTTCGAATTTCCTGATAATTTCCCTTCCCTTTCCAAATTAACATGCATAAATCGTCTCTATCATGATACAAGTGCTTGGGTCTACTTTCTTAAGGATCGCCCATTTAGTATAAGAAGTCACTCTTTGATTCTTCACGATTGCTTTGAAAAAAAAAAATAACTCTAAAAAAATTTGAAAGGGGACAAGCTCTAAATAGGCGGTCAATATGTGAAAGTGACATCGTGATTGTCTTTCCGATCACCACGGGAAATCGAATGAACCGTTTGAAATGAATATTTGAATACATTTAGTACTTGGAAAAAATGATTAGCTGACGTCTACTGGAAAGTTGACAAAACTTCACAAACATATTATGAATTAATATTTTACTCGTAGTTAAAAATGGCTGCTTTATTGGATAAAGAAAAAAAACAAAAAGACTTAAGCAGGAATCGAACCCAGGACCCTTTACACCTGAGACGTGGATCTTTCTGACTCTGCCACGCATTCACTGGGTTACTTTATGCTTCGTCTCATACATGAGGCGAGCTGGAACCTTTAAGGCACTTTTCCCCCAATATTTCTGGTAATTGCGCTACTCGAGTTTGTAATATGAACACTTTAAACGTGCAGTACTACATCCGAAGTATATCCCCGAAGTTTATTTTAAAAAAGTCTGCTTTCCCCTTGTTAGTTAACTCTCGCCGGGCTTTTCTCACCTTATTTCAGGGTGCGAAATCATTTGAAAATGGTGGGGGGGGGAAGAAGTTCAGCGTCCACACTAATGCTTCGTGGAGCCTCCAAAAAGGTTGAAATTTTAATGGATTATTATTATTAATATTATTATTATTATTATTACTAGTAATAATAATAATAATAATAATAATAATAATAATAATAATAATAATAATAATAATAATAATAATAATAATAATAATAATTAATGTTCAAACTACTCGACATTATTATTTAAAAATACTTTAATGTTATTTATTCATTTAACCAAAATTGATAACATATCTACTGCATTTAATATACTCTTCGGTGCGTATGGTCCAGGGTTAGAGTCCCGTAGGACCACAGTACCCTTGTGTTTACCATCATATGGAAGACTGCATTCACGAAAATGCGGTAGAGATCTATAAGCCAGAAATAATAGTCCTTGAGAACCGATGTCCCAACCAAGCATTAGAACTACTAACTTGAAGCGCTTCACCTGGCCAGCCATAGATCCCCATGAGCAGTAGAGTCAGAGCATAGTTTTTATTATTTATGAAATTCCCGTTTCTTCGCTAAGTATTTAGTATTTCAGTTTGGTCGCTCAGATATCCGATCACTTATGTAAGTCTAAATAATACTATGTATTTATATTGTTTTATTAGCAAGAATATATTATTATAAATGACAGATATAATTTTAATACAAATACTTGATAGACAACAAAAAGCCGTGCTGCCTCAGTGGTTGAGCGCTCACCTCAGGTGCGTGGAATCCCTGGCTGGATCTTAGCTCGCGCCAAATTCTGCTTGTGGTATACAAACAATTGTGTGTGGATTTTCTCGGGGTCCTCCCGCCTCCTTCCACTATCTTAATCCACCATTATTATCTATCTCATCATGACCGTCTTCCTTAGTTTTACTGAATATTCGTAGGTCGTTAAACCCTAGAAAATGAAAGCACAAATACAACAATACGATTGATTTGCTTATTTAAATTTAGTGTGCCTTTTCAGCAGAGAAGCTATGAGATGTGGACTTACAGTTTAAGGTGGAATCCGAATCAAGGTAATCGTTCAAATTTTTGTAAGGCGCTTCCACCGGGAATCGAACCCGGGACCCCGTGCACCGAAGATGGTGCGCGAATGCTAGCCAGTAGACTAGCGGAGAGAGCCACAATAATACGAGTAATGAATGATTGTGTTACTGTATTTATAGACCTAAAATATAGTTTGCAATAACGTATCTTACCTTAGAGAAAAAATTTAAGATTAAACTTCACTTTCTTTCCGTGTGTAACGAGAGTTGAACATGTGATGGCCAGAAGAAGCCCACGTATGATCAGCAGTAACAGCATCCCATAATTTTAAAGGAGATCCACTGAGTTTAATTGTTAATAAAGATTGAAAGGTACTCGCCAACATACGGGTTCTTTCGAAACTTTTAATATGAACAACACTGAATCCACGTTCACAGGCAGCAGTTGATAATGGCACAGAAAGAACTTTCCGCGTTAAGTCTTTAGAACTTGAAAATCATTTACCGACTTAGAACTTGACTTGTACTCTCTCCATTCTGACACTGTAGAACCCCCGTTTGATCTAGTGGCTAGCACGCTTGACTTCGGTTAACGTGGTCCCTGGTTCAATTCCTGGTGGTGTACAGTTGAACGACCAAAGTGGTCGGATTCCATTATAATCAGTAGGTCCACGTCTCCTTTATCCTAGCAGGCATAATCGTGGGACGTTAAACTAAATCAAACTAAGCCATTCTAACACTGTAGTATCAGGATTTAATCCAAACAATTGAGCTTCTTTATATACGTCTACGTTACCGTATAAACCACTCATGTTATTACGATCTTTATTTCCAAACACTGAAAAGCACTTTAGGACATCATTAGAAGGAAACCTTCTTTCCACTTCTTCTACTAAATCCTGGATTACCTGCCCCCTTATTTGATCAAACTTACTATCATCACTCCCTGTATCAGACGCTTGTCTGCAGTGCACTAATACAAAGACTTTGGTAGACATCATCTTTCATACGCATTTCTCTCAGAGCTTGGATTAAAGATTCAATTCTTGCTCTATTTCATTGTACGAAACTGGTCCTTTTGCATCGTTTTACTAATATTAGACAGAATGGACGCAATATCCAGAAGAAAACCGAGCAATAGAATGTTCTTTTTCTCCAACAGATTTTTTTTTTTTTTTTTTTGTAAATACCACTCAGTTTAAAACTATCTCTGTTGAAATTGTCAGAATTTTCATACTCCAAAAGTAGGAATTGCATTATACAAGAAAACTATGTAAAGACTGCAAATAATACATGCTCCTCATTTGAAATCCAACGTATGTGAAACAATCTTTTGATTTTTGGCAGTCCTGCGGCATATGTGACTGTCGCGATACTTTTAAGTTTTGCAGCTGTATGAAGTTCGCCTAACAAATATTCAAAGTTGTGAACAGCATTCACAACATCAAAAACTCTTTCAGATACAAGATCCATTCGATGTGCCATGTAGTGTACGCTAATTAGGCACTGGTCGAAATTTCTTCTAATTTGGGCAGCAACACCTTGTTTCCCCCAGTAAACACTACATCCCCGTCCGAACCAAATCTAACAAGCTTTTCTTTAAGATTAAAAATTTGCCATCTTCGGAAAACGCTTGAATAATTTTCTCTTCAAGGAATTTTGTATCGGCATTTTCTACAGGCACTAATTTATAAAAACAACAATGGTTATTTTCTTTGTCCACATGTTACATAAAAAAGCAAGTGCTTATCCGCAAACCTGTTTGTAGATTCGTCAACTGTTTAAGAAATTTTACCAATTTTGCACGCAACTAGTACGCTAGAGAATAAAGGTCTCCATCTCGTCACAACGAAACAGCCGACAAAGTTAAACACCTGATACCTTTACAACTAAACTACGTTTTTGAAAAACAGGCATGCATTCAAATTTATTGTTTGTTTGAAAATTTTCATTATAGACCTACTTATATTTTCATATTAAGGTGTCCCCCCTTACATATTTTGGTGGGGGGAAACGCAAGTATAAAATTTTTGGTGGGAGGGAAATCCCTTCCGTCCCCCCCCCCCGGGATTTAGCACCCTGCCTTACTTCCATACAATACATGTTCTAAGCGAGGAAAGGAGTATTAAAAATGTAAAGAAAGAGAGTTTCTGATGAAACTCCTATGATTAGGAACTCCCTTCAGAAATCAATCTCTTGATACGTTGATTCCATAACTATTACATTCTTTTCATTCGCACGTGAGTATTTCCAAATAGAATATGACCTTCCAGAATTCGTACTGTCATTCCACTCGGTATGAACACTAATTTATTGATCATATTCTCATTTAATAGTGGACATGATTTCTTTTTTTCAACATACTGAAACATCTAATAATAAAACAAAATATACTAATATTGTTTCTTTCCTCCTTTTTTTATGTTTTTACACAGACCAGTAATTCATTGACAACATTGTGTTTTTAAAAAAGGTGTGTTCAGTTCACAGTTAAAACAGAGATAAAACAGCCACCTGAATGCGCCTCAGGTTATATTGCTTTGGTTTTCTGCCTAGTGGTTTGCTCTTCTGCCCTCAGGTTAAATTGAACCAACCTGCTACTTTCATTTCAATTACTTGTATATTTAGTTTCCGATTTAAGTTTATTTTTTTATTTTATTAATGGAAAGAAATCTAGAATATCGTTACTCTTGATCTACCTAAATAGGATCATACTTGCAGCCTTATATTATTACCTTAGACGAGAATAAGAAAAAAATCTAACAGAAGGGCACCATAATACTAGAAGTAATAGCCGTTCTTTCGACGAAAAGAGAAAAAATTACTACAATTACTGGCTGTTCCTTTGATGAAAAGTAAAAAGAGTAAATATTACAAATAACGGCTGTTCTTCGACGAAAAGAAAAAAAAGGCACTTGCCGAAGATTCGAACATGGATCGGCTGATTGGTAGGATAGAACGTTACTCACTACACCACACTCTCAGGTGTCTGTTTCCTTGCTATATACTTTAAACGTTCAGTTTATGATTTTTGTTTGTCTCGTCTTACCGTATAACAGTTTCTCTGTTTTCCCTGCTTGTCACACTATTCGTGTTATTTGTAGTGTAAATTGCATTTGCAAACGTAATATGTTTTGTTGTTTTACTTGGATCCACGGCTTTAAAAATTTTAAAGGTCAATTACATTACGCGAAATGATTTTCTCATATTTTCCATCGCTTCAAGGGGCAAAAGATAATATCCATGAAAAAAAAATGTACTTACTTATGAAATAGAAAATCCACCACGATACATGATTCTTGCTTTCATCTCTAGATTGAGAACTTTGAGCAAAGAATATTGATCATTAACCTTCCGTGCAGCCATTATTTTATGCAAAAAAATATGTTACTTGGTGTGGAATCGAATGGAAGTTTTCTAGTTGGAAGCCAAACATGATACTCAGTGGCGGCTTTAGGGTTTAGGTACGGGCCTACCCAAGAATTTAGAAAAAAATTAAACGCGAAAAGATACGATAAAGAGTAAATATACTTTCCACTTTTTATATTAATGGTAGATAATTATTTAACAAATAGCATCAACCACTCCTGTAAAATTTATTTTCTCCTCTCATTAATCAATCAAATATGTGTATGTATCCATAAGTGAGGGAGCGGGCATACTCAAAATTAAAATCCGCCCCTGATGATACCGATACCCCACAGATTACTCTACCGAAAATGTACTTTTAACAAATTGTGCAGTGATTCCTTCTAAGACCAATAACATGAAAAGAGGATACTTCAGATCAGTGAAGTTTTGAATGGCACTGGTAATCCCCGTAGATGTTGTTTGTCCTTTTCCAACCAACACTCGTAAATCATCTCCACCAGATGTGTGATTCCACCCTCTCAAGGATTGCTCGTTTAGTATGAGAAGTCACTCTTCGATTTTTCACGACCGTTTTGTAAAAAAAAAAAAAAAAAAAAAAAAAAACAAACCTTTGAGTTGAAAAGAATTTGGACCTATGTTGATTAGCTGTATTACTCAGAATTTCACCATGTTATCCTTACACGATCTTCCCACTGGAAATCATAAATCAAATAAGTTGGTATTACTAAGTTCAGCCCTGATGTTTGGAGTGAACCGGTAATGTTCTTCCTGTAATGATATTTTTCCACCAAAGTGCATGCTGAAACTCATTTATTCGATGACCTGGAGACAAATTAGTGCCCATTAGTAAACTAAATAACATGCAATGCAGGAAAATTACATAAACATTAACATATTATAAAGTAATTTCAGCACTAAACAAAAAGTATTATCAGCACTAAACATTAACAATAATAATTGCTACGAAACACTAAAACGAACACCTGAGCTCCTAACGACAGGACTTACAGTTGTGGCCAAACTATGTTAAGAACCTCTGTGTTCAATAATCCCCAACGGACTAGAATCAATGTCCACTCGCACGAAGACGTAAGTAATTCGTTAAAGTTAAAACTATACAGTGAAGGTGATAATTTATTATTATTATTATTATTATTATTATTATTATTATTATTATTATTATTATTATTATTATTAACATACTTTTGAATATACACGGCGAAATTACTGTATAATATGTTAATCTTTATGTAATTTTCCTGCATTGCATGCTATTTAGTTTACTGGCCCGGTACTTACACCCTATAACTTTGAGTAGTACATATTTTGATTTAGTTTGCTTCGGAGATACCTAACTTGCAATAAAAAAGGGTTCTCATTTGAAAAATCAAAGTTGAGCCCCCTGGGTCCCACACAGGGCCGCACATATTTTGACAGGCACGAGCTTCCGATAGTTCCTTTGATATCCTGCAACTTTTGTACCTTCTAAATTTTCGAAAAAACGCATACTATCCGAGATATTTAGCCGTTCCGGAACTTTTGACAAGCACGATATACAGTATATAAATTGTTTTGGCCTGCGGCCTTAACCAAGGTACCCATAAGCTAAATTTGGTAACTCTCAGCCCAGACCCCAGGCCGGTCCCGGTAAACGCTCCCCATGAGAACCCCTGGTTGGAAATTAAAAAAAAAAGCAAACGCTTCGTCTCGATGACCCCTCTATTATGACCCCCCGTTCCTAAGCTGATTGAGGCTAAATTTCAAAGTAAACGCGATCTTAAGTTTCACTATTGAGCTCAGCGACCACGAAAGCTATGGATTTGACACTTATATCGGTCATTTTAAATAATTGTTACATGTCTCGGTAACCTCCCCCCACATGTGACCCTCGGTCCGCATACAATGGTAGCTGAATTTGCAAGTCATTGCTAATAAAATTGTCACCATTGATCTTAGTGACCGCGAATATTTTGAATTTGACACTAATATCGGTCATTTTGACTATTTTAACATGTCTCGGTATCCCCTACCCGCTGACCCGCGGCCCGCATACAATAGTAGCTGAATTTGCAAGTCATCGCTAATGGAAGTGTCACCATTGATTTCAGCGAGCACAAAAACTATGGAATTGTCACTAATATCGGTCATTTTGGGCTATTTTTTACATGTCTCGGTATTTCTTCCCCCCATTGCCGCTGACTCCCGGTCCGCATACATTTGTTATTAAATTTGCAATTCATTGCTAATGGAAGTGTCACCATTGATTTCAGCGACCGCGAAAACTATGTATTTGACACTAATATTGGTCATTTTGGATTACTTTTATATGTTTCGATATTTCAGCCCCAGGTTGATGTAGTATTTTACAGATACTTGGCAAAAAGTCGTAAGGCTGACACTCGTTTGAAACAAGGTTCTGGAGAAAAATGTTAATCAAAAGAACAACACCATTCCCAAGGGTATTTAGGAAATTTTTGCAAGTTGATGAAAATAAAAAGCAACTTTTCCACTTACTTGCTTCTAAAATTGAAACACTGGAAGTTGGTTGTAAGGTTATTTGCATTGATGAAGACCTCATAATTTGTGTAGGATCCTACCATAACAACAACCAACTGTCTCCTTGTTCACATGAAGAAGCAGATACAACAATTCTTCTATATGTGAAAGATGCAGTTTTATGTGGCCACAAAAGTGTTGTAATTTCAACAGTAGATTCAGATGTAATAATAATTGCTGCAGCGGCCCTGAAAGAGTTGCATCTCTAGATTTGCAGAACTTGTGAAGCATTGCCGTTTTTTCATGCTTACACGGGTTGTGACACAGTATTTTCTTTTCATGGGGTTAGTAAAACTAAAGCTTGGAATGTGTGGAAGACACTGCCAGAACTAACGGACGTCTTTATTCGATTGTCTACCTCATTCATTTTATCTGATGATTTTGATCTGATACAGTATTTTACAGTGCTTCTGTATGACACAATCAGCGCAACAAAAGCAGTCAATGAATGCAGAAGGATACTTTTCACATAGAAGAATATACCCCCTACTGAAGATGCTTTAAGATATCACTTGAAAAGAACAATGTTTCAAGCCAGTGTTTGGAGACAGTATCTACAGCGTCAGCCTGACATTCCTGATGTTACCGACTGGGGATGGAAAGTCTCAGATTCCCCACCATTGCTTACACCATTATGGACAGTTCTTCCAGAAGTATCAATGAAATGTTCGAAATTAATCTGCTGCCACTGCAAATCAATGTGTATGAACATATGCAAATGTCAAAGCTTGAACATGCAGTGTACCGCCTTATGCTCTTGTGATGGACATGTATACAGTGAGTGAGTTATTGATAGATGAGACTTAGACAAGCATTCCATCTCTGGTACAGAACGATTAAAATATGGTACTCTTTAAAATTGTTCGCAATTTTCGAAATAAAAAAGAATAGATTTGAACACACTTTTGTACATATAATTTTATTTTTAATATTCTACTTGATGATGATGATGATGATGATGATGGGTGTTCTGTCCGAGGGCAGGTAGTTGGCCCGAAGGTCCCTGGGAAAGGTGAACCCATGGTGGTCTTGCCATTGCCTTCCATGGGATGATGATGACGTTCTAAGGACGGCTCCTACAGTTTAACGAAGGATCCGAACCACTTGTGTCCCTACGGAGAATCGCACTCGTAACCCCTTGATTGCAAGGCGACGAGTGGAGACACTCATCCACCAGGGACACTATATTATATTTTAACACGCAATAATTCAACGCAATAATTTAGTAAATGCTCCCATATTATTTAATTTTACTCCCTTTACTTTCTATTTATCACCCTACTGCCAAAGAACTTAATTGCAATCATTATTCCCCTCCCCTCCTTTTATAGAAGCTCCTATGACTTGTGTCCCGGTGGTTTTTTATTGTGTATTACGATCTAAATAACTATGCCAAATTTTATTCTGGTATCCAGAAAATAAATATTCTTATTGAAATTTGTACCAAGCGACTGAACTAATTGACGTTTGCATAGCTAAGAGGTATTAGGCGAATCTTGAATATGCGAAACTTGAAGCCCGGTGAACTCCCGTCTAGTAATCCAGCATTAACGGCGAGGGGGACGATGTGCTGACCACACATCACTCCAAAGGCATGAGTGCCGTAAACCAGCTTTTAAGCCATGGTCCCCTAAAGGCTGTTACGCCAGTGTTTTTTTAAAGTTTAATTCAGTGATGGTAGGTAGTATTCTGAGATTTATTATTTTTCTTTTTCCATTTTGCATAATTAGTTTTTTTTTTCTCGTTATTATATATATAAAACATTCTAACAGTTTCGATTTGCTCGACTACAAACACGGAAGTGTACGATAATTTGGAACTATTCATACTGTTAGGTGAAAAAAAAGGTTGTATACCTATATAATACATCACAGTCTTATGAGCTTGTATAAGAAACAGAAAGTGAAATCTGAACTAGGAGAGATATCTGAGTTTGAATCTAATGTTTGGTGACACAACCCGAGACCATAGATAATAAAAGATGATTGTTGGATTTGAGTTTAGTGTCCCGTTCTGCACCAAGGCTATATGAGACGCTTACCTACAGCTTAATGTGTAACTATAATATTATGGAGAATAAGCGCATCGTAAGGTTGCAATAAGCTCGTGTTATAAAATGTCAATTAAACTTGGAGTTGTAAAAGGTAATTAAGGATTTCATCCATTTGAAACAAATATTGTATTAGTAAAATATCTATTTGTTAAGATAATGAACGTAATTTTCTTTGCTTAACATGGCAGTCAAAGAAGAATTAATGGATAATAAATATGAAATTGTAAAATTTAAATTTCCTATCGTCTAAATACATTCTTGCCACTATCTACGGCATTATCTGGTAGGAATGTTAAATAACCCTGATTCAGCAGGAAGAAAATAAGCTATAGTATTGAAGTTGATTGATTAGAGTTTCACTATATAACAAATATTGAGGTTATATGAGACAAGATATGTTGTTTAAAGTGAAATGTGGATCACTATTCGAGTTTTAACCAAGGCTTGATATACGTACTAATGATTGAATCCGCAAACACGCATAGGAAGCACGAGCATTGCAACTTAGCTACGAATGGACACGCCATTCGATCATTCTAATTCAAGAATGAAGGCTAAAAATAAGAAAAATGAAACGACAGTCTGTAAGATGATACTACTTTCACATTTTTTATTTCACACTAGTTATTCCGAGACGATATCGAGACTTGACATTCTAGATCGAGACAAGCGTACAGTGTGTTTATCGAGACGAGATCAGGATCGAGGCCATTATTTGTCTAACGAGACAGGCCCTACACTGCGGTCTCGTCTCTATACCACCCCTAATCGGAACTCCTCTAAACTGGACGATTTTCTAAAAGAAGTTGAAAGAATTATAGGCTCAACAACCATTTGTAACATAGTTTAGAAAATTTTCATGATTTTTTGATGATGAACTTTATACCAATTTACCATCATTATTAGGGAACTATTCACACAGGTCCTGAGAATATTCAAGAAATCACCACTGGAACTTTTCACATAGGTGGTGACAAATATAACTATATGTAAAATTTTGGATGGCTGATGCCGTGAATGATAAGAAATAGTAGCATGTTTTGTGAAGTTTATTTCTATGTGCCAAACAAAAGGAAAGACAAACGGAAACAATGAAAGCAGAAATTTTATCTGCTTTAAATGCACTTGCTCATTTCAAACATGGGAGAGTGCGACAAGTGAGCGATGAAAAAAAAACGAAAGAATATAGGAACGAAAAAAGACAACTGACATAATTTACCTGGAATATTGATCATAAAAAAAAAGTTCAAAACAAAGAAAACATTTTACTGGATGGTAGAATAATTATTTTGTTCTGATCAGTAACCTTAACAAAAATGAAGGTGTGTAAAATTAAGCATGTCTGCATGAACGCGTTTCAATCCCTGTACTCGTTTCAAAATTAACGTGACATTTCTAGACATTTTCTACGTTCTATCTTCTATCTGGATTGAATCAGGGATTCAGTACCAGAGGTGAATACTATACCACTGATCCACCGCGGTCCCCTATTTAGGGGTCCAGGTCTCAATCCCCCCCCACACACACAATTTTGAAATTCAAAGTCTTTTGTACGGCAAAGTCTTGTGGTATTTTCTTACCTTTTGTACCGAAAACCCCAAGTTTTGTGCTCTCGCTGTTCTTAAGTTATAGCAAGAATAATTTGGGAGGTAGGAGGGCGCGGTGGCTCAGTGGTAGAGCGTTCACCTCTGGTGCTTGGGGTCCCGGGTTCGATCCCAGCCCCCGCCAAGTGAACTTTGTGGTGGACAAACACCGCGCTCGTGGGTTTTCTCGGGGTTCTCCCGTTTCCTCGCACTTTCTTCATTTCACTCATCTCTCATCATCACCGTCTCCTTCAACCTAACCGGCATAACCGTGGGACGTAAAACTTAAAGATTTCATTTCATTTTTTTAATTTGGGAGGGCTGGAGACTTCGAAAATTGAAAGTTCATTCTATGCAAAAGTTTTGTACTAGTTTTGTGCTGAAAACTACTACTTTTGTTCTCTTGCCGTTTTCGAGTTCTTTCTCTATTAAATATGGGGTACCCATCTCTCCAGCATCTACTTTAGAAATTGAAAATCTTTTCTATGCCAAACTTTTTTTAAAACCCTTTTACTCTGAAAACCCCAAGTTTTGTGCTCTTGTCGTTCTCAAGTTATAACAAGAATATATTTGGAGGGCGGGATAGAGACATGCAACCTCCCACTTTAGAAACTGAAAGTCTTTTCTATGTCAGTTTATATCCCCAGTTCCGTGCTCACATTTCTCAAGTTAAAGCAACAATAAATTTGAGGGGGCTGGAGAAATGCAACAACCCACTTTAGAAATAGGAAGTGTTTTCTATGCTAAAGTTTGGTGCCTTTTTTTGCTGAAAACCCCGAGTTTTGTGTTCTCACAGCTTTCGACTTACCCCCATTTTAAATGTGGGGGATGTATATCTCTAGCCCCCATTTTAAAAATTGAAAGTTCTTTGTATGCGAAAGTTTTATGCATCTAGTCCAACTTCTAGCGAATATTCTTAGAACGTACACCAATCGTTTATGATTTGTTTGGGAGGATATAGGAGTGAAGTCCCGAAGTTAGAAGTTTACTATTTTAAAGATACATTACCGCAAATTGGGGGCCAACTTCGTGAAGTTAGCACCCCATACGTCACATATAATTTTAAAACCTACATCAATTGTTTTAAAATTGTCTGAGAGGATTTAAGACTGAAATCCTAAAGTTTAGAAGTTTATGCTTCTCAATAAAATAAAGGAGGGCCCATTCGTCACGAATAATGAAAGCTACGTTAATTGTTTTGGATTTGTTTCGAAGGATTTATGGGTGAAATTGTTAAGTGTATGAGTTAAAACTTCTGGATACACAGTACAACAAAATAGTGGGGTCTCCCATTAGTCAAACTCTTCGTGAATATCAATCGTTTAGGAGTTGTTTGCGAGGACTTAAGAGTAAAGTTCCAAACTTCAGATTTTTTTTTTTAAGGGCTGGAAATAGTTTACGTGTTGTTTTCCACGACTTCATTTTGGTGTTGTTTGCCACGGTGTTATCTCTGGCTTATCTTATATCACAATCGTGAAAATTTATAGATAATGGACTCATAACCTGAGGGTTATTAGATGACCATATCATAAAAATCAAATCTATTATATTTATAAAGATAATACATACAATACAAACTGTCCCAAGCACGTTATTGGGTTACTACGCTATCAGCTGCTAACGCCTCTGTTAAATTTATTCAAGTTGAGTTCAAGCACTCGATGTAATCATTTGTGTGCTTAAAATTTCACCAAATGCATTTTCAAAATTTATATGACGTACAATTTGTGTGTGTTCGAATGTGTAGCCAACGTTGAATGTAGGTATTTCATCAGGACCACCCATAAGTAGGAGGTAACCATCCCGAAAAATGTGAATCCGGGCCTTCAGGAGGCATGTTTTTTTTTCCTTTTTCTTTTATCTTTCATAGTTTTCCTAGAGATTAAATTAAACAAAATTAGATTTAAATATATGGATTTAGCAATTTTTTAAACATCTTTGGTGAGAGGAAGGAAACTTCTATTGATAATACAAAAATTTAGTGACTTTTGTATTGTTAGTTGGCTATTTTCAAGCCCCTCAGAGGGCTCCTTTGTGGCTAAGCGGTTAGCGTACGCGTCTCTGCTTGGAAGACCCGGGTTCGATTCCAGCGGGAGCTCATGTGGATGGGATTCCACGTTAAACTGTAGGCCTCGATATAGCCTCGATGCTGAGCGGGCCGCTAAAAATCAAATCAAATCAATTCAACAGAGATTATTAAAATACATGGGTCGGCAATCCCTTCATAGTTTTTTTGAAAGAAGATGGAATGTGCATGGATTGGAGTAGATTTGAGTTAAACATCCCATTCAGCAGCAGACTGAGACATGAACCTACATCTTAACATGGAATCCGATCCAAATAAGTTTCCGCCGGTAATCTAACCCAGGTCTCCCACCCTAAAGGCGCGTATGCTATCCACAGAGCCAGAAGGGAGTACTGTATACGATTTGATACAATAAAACCTATGGCAGAAGTAAACTAGCAGATTACATTTCTCTTGAATCATTAATTTTCTCGGACGTTTGAAGGTAAAATTTAGACTATATAAATGTAAGAAGTTGAATTACGCAATCGAAAGATAAATAATTCGATACTGAACCACCCCCCAGAAAAAAAAGAATAATTTAAAATATTGTTTTTGTGATGTAATCGTACACAAGATCGTATCTCAGATGGATTCTCGGGGTGCAGAAATGAGAAATATTTGCTTAATTTTTCAAGCAAGTCTCAGAGTAAACACTTTAGATGACAGTGATGCAGTGGGTTCTTGTTTCCTACCACTTTCTTCGTTACACTATTTTTCATTCATTCTGATCATTACCATATCCTTTAGCTCACACGTCATAACCATGGGAAGTAAAACTGAAATATTTCATTTCATTTTTCTAAAGTATATAAAATCCAGTTCTTTAGTCGCGTAGCATAACGGAAAACGTAACATTTTGTAACAGCCCATATTAAAAACTCAGTTGAAAGAGAAAATGCAGTTATATCAATTTACTAAGCTTTTGTGATATTAATGATGTTTTGTGTTCAAAGGCGAGAACATTTACCACTTGTTCCAGAGAATCAAAAACAGAGGTGCCTTACAACCCTTCCTTTTACTCCAGGTGTGTGTGAACTTTCACGATAATGAGATATGGTAAGATCGGAATGCAAATCGTGGCAAAATCGTGGCAATCAACACGAAAATCGAGTCGTGGCAAACAACACGCCACTTGGAAATACTGGGGAATAACTTCGTGAGGGAGTAACTTCCTGAAACTAACTCGTCCAAAAAAAAAAAAAAAAAAAAAATCAAGCTCACTCTCGAAAATCTCGGTCTCTCGTTTCGAATATCGACAAAAAAAATACATACATATATACACCATTGTCTTTACTCAAAATGCACGCATTGTTAAGTTACATTTCTGATAGTAAACAATTACCCTTGGGTGACCTTGTTCAGAGGGATATACACGGGAGAAAGAGGAATTCCACCTCTGAGGTGATTCACAAGGTATATCGAAAGTGTTTAAAACAACTCAAATTTTGAGTTGTGACTCGATATACTGTAGATCTATTCCCTTTCCAGTCACTTTTAGTCAAAGAGCATGTTTTAAACAAATTCCGAAACCTAATTTTGTAAATCAAGCACATGAGATTTCAACCTTCCAATATTATTTTGTTACACATAGGGGTAGATCCAGAGGATTTTTTTTTTTTTTTTTTACGTTGTAGAAGTTTAATGAAGCAATACATCGCAAGAAATTACTTGCATTGGCGTTCTTCCTCAGAAAATTTCGACCTTCTAAAATGCAGGTAGCCATTTCTTGTTCTTTGTTTTTAAGATTTGATATTTTGCGTTATCGCTTCGTTCTGAAGGTTTGGTGCTGATTGCCACGTGTGCTGACTGCCACAGCCATTATTGGTGCTGATTGCCACGACTGGCGCTGTTGCAAATATCAAGGTGCTGACTGCCACGAGCCTGAGAGAAACTATTTGGAAAGAGCGGAATTAATCCCTCATACTAAATTTACTATCATCATACTAAAGTAATATGAGGGATTAATTTAGTAGTCGTCACAGCAAATCTATGTCGCATCCTGTAAGTTATAAAGTTACTCACTAAGTGTAACGACATACGCTTGAATGTTTATAAAGGGATTGTCTTTTCTGTTATATGTACAATTTGCACATTTCGTTGTTTAAATTAATTGTTTTATTGCATTATTTAATGGATCAGTATTATAATGTAAAATTAGTGTGTATTTATTCACCCAAATAATGTTTTTAAAGTCAAAGGAAGGGCTATTTAAACAATGCTAGATGGACAGTTCTTGGCATTAATAATAATAATAATAATAATAATAATAATAATAATAATAATAATAATAATAATAATAATAATAACGATAATAATAATTCCACATCTAAAGAACTAGATTTTCCGGATGATCACCTTTGCTTCGAAGACGGAACTTCCATTCTGCAGTACGATAGATTGGAAAAAGATAAACGGATTTTATGTTTTGGATATGATAGTCTGAAGTCAGCGCTGACAAGGGAAGTTCGGGACAAAGCACTCGACTGCAGAGAAACTAACGAGGAAATGGTCTCAAGTGTAAAAAACCAATTTGGCTGGAGTCCGGATATGTGTTACGGGAGACCAAAGTAGGAGACACGTATTGTGGCGTTTGGGCCCATACGCAGAAATTTCCGAAATACGGGGCTCCAAAGTGCCCTCACATGCTATAACTAGGAAGCGAATGACGTTACTTGTACACAACCGATTTGGCTGGGGTCCAGATATCTGTCACGGAAAACCAAAGTGGGAGACACGTATTTTGGCGTTTGGGCCCATACGCAGAAATTTCCGAAATACGGGGCCCCAAAGTGACCCTATATGATATAACTACGAAGCGAATGACGTTACTTGTACACAACCGATTTGGCTGGGGTCCAGATATGTGTTACGGAGGACCAAAGTAGGAGACACTTATTATGGCGTTTTGGCCCATACGCAGAAATTTCCGAAATACGGGGCCCCAAAGTACCACCACATGCTATAACTAGGAAGCGAATGACGTTACTTGTATACAACCGATTTGGCTGAGGTCCAGATATCTGTTACGGGAAACCAAAGTAGGAGACACGGATTTTGGCGTTTGGGCCCGTACGCAGAAATTTCCGAAATACGGGGCCCCAAAATGACCCTACATGGTATAACTAGGAAGCGAATGACGTTACTTGTACACAACCGATTTGACTGGGGTCCAGATATCTGTTACGGGAAACCAAAGTAGGAGATACGGATTTTGGCGTTTGGGCCCGTGCGCAGAAATTTCCGAAATACGGGGCCCCAAAATGACCCTACATGATATAACTAGGAAGCGAATGACGTTACTTGTACACAACCGATTTGGCTGGGGTCCGGATATGTCTTATGGGAGACCAAAGTAGGAGACACGTATTGTGGCGTTTGGCCGATACGCAGAAATTTCCGAAATACGGGGCCTCAAAGTGCCCCCACATGCTATAACTACGAAGCGAATGACGTTACTTGTACACAACCGATTTGGCTTGGGTCCAAATATGTGTTACGGAGGACCAAAGTAGGAGACACTTATTATGGCGTTTTGGCCCATACGCAGAAATTTCCGAAATACGGGGCCCCAAAGTGCCCCCACATGCTATAACTAGGAAGCGAATGACGTTACTTATACACAACCGATTTGACTGGGGTCCAGATATCTGTTACGGGAAACCAAAGTAGGAGATACGGATTTTGGCGTTTGGGCCCGTACGCAGAAATTTCCGAAATACGGGGCCCCAAAATGACCCTACATGCTATAACTAGGAAGCGAATGACGTTACTTGTACACAACCGATTTGGCTGGGGTCAGGATATGTGTTTCGGGAGACCAAAGTAGGAGACACGTATTGTGGCGTTTGGGCCGATACGCAGAAATTTCCGAAATACGGGGCCCCAAAGTGCCCCCACATGCTATAACTACGAAGCGAATGACGTTACTTGTACACAACCGATTTGGCTGGGGTCCAGATATGTGTTACGGAGGACCAAAGTAGGAGACACTTATTATGGCGTTTTGGCCCATACGCAGAAATTTCCGAAATGCGGGGCCCCAAATTGCCCCCACATGCTATAACTAGAAAGCGAATGACGTTACTTGTACACAACCGATTTGGCTGGGGTCCAGATATCTGTTACCGGAGACCAAAGTAGGAGACACGTATTTTGGCGTTTTGGCCCATACGCAGAAATTTCCGAAATACGGGGCCCCAAAGTGCCCCTACATGCTATAACTAGGAAGCGAATGACGTTACTTGTACAGAACCGATTTGGCTGGGGTCCGAATATGCCTATTATAAGCCCAAGTCGAAGAGATGCAGTTTTTTTTTTTTCGACCGAACCTGACAGGCCGGCAAACTTTACTTCTTCCACACTGCCCGGTTTCCTGACAAGACACGCCGTATCGATTAAATATTAATGATCACTCTCTCGCACAATAGTGTTTCGCCCAGTTTCCACACATCCTAGCCATAGAAATACAGGCGAAAATCGCAAACATTCTTCTGCTCCGTTGACACCCTCGTGGTCAGCAGATCCACACTTGACGGCTCGTGCCAGCTGAACATTTGTTCACAATTGCATGGGTACGACATTTGCCAACTTCATGGGCTTATTGAGAATCTAACAATATGGGACCATGTATATTCGACATTCCTTTTTGTGGGACCTAACAACAAACACAAGTCACTTACTTTTGCATATATATTAACATCTTATTTCAAGCCAAGCCAATTTTTCGTACCAGTAACGTCATTCGCTTCCTAGTTATAGCATGAAGGGCAACTTTGGGGCCCCGTATTTCGGAAATTTCTGCGTATGGACTAAAAAGCCAAAATACGTGTCTCCTACTTTGGTCTCCCGTAACACATATCTTGACCCCAGTCAAATCGGTTTTATACAAGTAACGTCATTCGCTTCCTAGTTATAGCATGTGGGGGCACTTTGGGGCCCCGTATTTCGGAAATTTCTGCGTATGGGCCGAAACGCCAGAATACGTGTCTCCTACTTTGGTCTCCCGTAACACATATCCGGACCCCAGCCAAATCGGTTGTTTACACTTTAGACCGTTTCCTCGTAAGCATGCCATTTGAAGGACCAATTCATGCTGATTTCAACAGGTAATAATATTCCTGTACAGTTGAGAACTGTTCGAGATATTCAGCTTGGAAGTTTATATGAAAAAATGAGTGGATGCATATTTAAACGCGTTAAGTATTTTCTTCCATAGCGAAGCCTGATGTTTTGAACTTGCTACTGTTTGATCACTGGGTCCATTCACAGAAAAATTGTTCATTACAAGTTGCATGACGGATGACAAAAGACGTAATGGTTGAGAAGATACCAAAGATCTGCTGCACACGGGGATACAACCATTTGATGTGTTTGGATTCCTACCAATCAAAGATTATGGCAGAATATTTGTACAGAGTATGAAACAACTTTGTCAGGACGTTATGATGTACCAACGAAATAATCAAATACAGTTTGTATCCATAGGAATCAGTTCCGATCACAACAATACATTGGATTGTTTCAGTTTGCGTTTCACAAGGTAGGTTACGAACAAATTATAGGCCTATACCTTTTGAATCACTTATCGAATTTGCTTTCTGGTTTGGTTCTGCGAACTGTTTCCTTAACGAATGCAACGCAATTGCACATATAAAATGTTCATGATGCAAGGAAGTCTTTTGCCTGTGTCATTTCTTCATAAAACAGAAGAGCAACAGTGATTAATTTTCATCTCTAACTTATCATTCTTGTGAACAATATAATGACTAATTGTATCTAACAAACCCGTTAGTTATTGCAAAACAGTCTTTTTTTTTCTGTTACTTCCGATAGCATTCAATTCGTATGTCAATATTCATTGCTAATTATGTTGTACTTAACGCGTTTAAATGCGCACATCCTCATTTTCTCATATAATGCCAAGTTGAATATCTCGAACAATTCTCAACCGTACAGGAATTTTATTAGCTTGTTGTAATCATCATGAATTAGGGCTTCAAATGGCATGCTTAGTTTCTCTGCAGGCGAGTGCTTTCTTCCGAACTTCCCTTGTGAGGCAGAGTTGGCGTGGGTCAATGAAAACTTGACCCACGACCCACTGACCCACCACCCACCATGACCCAATCTGACCCACGACCCACCATCACCCACCACTTACCGTAACCCACTCTGACCCACCATGACCCACAATGACCCACCACCCACGGTGACCCACTCTGACCCACCACCCACCATGAACCACTCTCATCCACTTTGACCTACTCTGACTCACCAAAATCCATCGTCATCAACTCTGAACACGATCCACGGCCTCTTCTGTACTGACTAAAGAGTTTACACTTGTAATAAAACAAGACTGTGAAATTGTCACTAATCGGAGTTCGAATTTCTACGGACAATCGCTCAAGCACCACTCTGTTACAATAACAGTGGATCTGACCTTTACGGTATAAAATGGTAAAGTGTTTGTCAGTGAGGAAATTTAAACAGTTCGAGGTGGGGGAAATTAGTGTGTGCCTAAAATATACTTGTACTAAGAGAGTATTCTTGCAAGTGTTAATTTCTGAACGCATTCCACAAGAAACTTCTATTCGCAGGAAAATACCCCTGTACAATATGGAAAAGGTTATGGTTTCTCAGTTCACAGTATTTTTCTCACAAAAGACTTGAAAAATCAGTTGTTCATAGGGTATAAAGGTGCTCGGGTACCCTCTGTGAGAGCATCTCCATAAAGTACGCTCATAATTGTAATTTGTGTAATCACTACAGCGCCGTGTTAAATTTAAGTTACAAATATGCATAATTGCAATTATTATGAATATTTATTCAAAGTAGTTTACCTAAAGCAAAGAAGAGACTTACGAAAAATTAAGTAAAAAGTTGAATAACAGAAATAAGCCATTAGTAATACAAGTATACATTTTCCGTAACTCGTAATTTTCCATCTTAAAACAAATCTGAAATCGGATTTATTTCCTGTTGGTAACTTTTTGGTGGTAAATCATCAGCAGTGGAATGATATCCATCCTTCAGCCAAGAAATAACTAGCTCGTCTACTTTGAGCTTGTCTAGCGGTGGGCCATTAACATTGATGAGTAACAAGTTAGACAATGTTTGAGCACTTAGTCTGTTTGTAATATCAGTCATCTGTAAATTCGTAAGGGGAAATACCTATTCGCACTCTGTCGTGGAAATTGATAATATTTCTACCCGATTTTTGCAACTTCTCATCGACAATCTACTTGTTAGACTTAAGTCTAATAATGATTTTTCTTGGTCAGGTTTGAAATACTCAGCAAGAAGTATCATCTCTCTATCACCATACAACATCTTTTCCATATCGACCATGTCAGTTGGCAATGTCGACCCATGTAGAACAGAAACTTCATCTACCACGCCTTTCATAGGGAATCTTGTGGATAAATTATCCATTAAAGCCTGATAAACTGATGGTTTCTTATTCGTTTATAAATTTAATTTTTGTAATTACACATGAAGGTTTGATACCATTACCAAGTTCCCTCCCCCGTCTAGAAAGCAAAAGGGAACGAGGTTCCTGGAAAGTGTTCAGAGTTGAATGGGAATTTCCCTCCTTCTTCAACTTCAATTACCACACTGCTGTTTGCCATGTGCCAAATTACGATGAATTTCAATTAAATTATCATAGTATAATTATTTCTTTGTTGAATTATCAATACTTTTCAATGGAAAAAAGGATGAAATTTCAAAGTTCCAAATCAAAGTAAGTAGACCAACGTAAAGAGAGAAAAAGTGTAAAATTTTCCATACAATTATGCGTACAATCCAAACTTAAAATTTCCGTGTAATTAAGCTTAAAGTACAAATGTTATGCCTATTTTTCTCACAACTTTATGGGTTGATTGCCCTGTGCTGTAAGCGCTTCATATAATAAACATAAGCTTCAGCAATTATTATAGCAGAAAGCAATGGATATATGAAGCCAAGCACTGTACTTTTTGTTTCTAATTTTTTTCTTAAATAACATCGATCGTTTTCGATCATTTTTACAAACCAACTCACTACCAATTTTCCATATATAGAAAGTGCCCCCCCCCCACACACATATAGGAGAATTTTAAAAAATGCTAGGACACACACTGTTTATTTTCAATAAAGAGTTAATACACTGAATTTCATCTCCATAAGATTAACGGCTTGTGAGATACTCGTTTTTTTTTGTTTGTTTGTTTGCAAAAATTCGGATCATCACTACCTCCTTAGGATATTATGCATTATAATAAAAGCAATATAACATCCCAATTTGGATTAAGGCCTAACTATATACCAAAAGTAATTTCATTTGACTTTGCAATTTGACTGTGATGATCAGGCACGCATAGTTACATTCATTTTTTTAATATAATAATTTATATATTACACTGATTCAAAAATGTATTTTTTCCAGTAGTTAGCTCCTCTAAAAGCTCACAGGTCTCGAAAGCCAAGTAGTAGTATAACTGCTATTGCTATTATTACTATTAAAAATATCAATATCCAAAAGTGCCTGAAGTTCTTTTTTCACTAGGTTAGATATACTCACCTCAGGTAAGTAGACAGAAACAAGTGGAAAAGAAAGGGAAATGAAGGTCTTGAAAGTAAAACAGAGACAAATTTACCAGTCCACAGAAGATACTGTCTACAATGCAGTGAGCAGAGAGGGTCGGTAGATCATACTGAGTCGGTGGTACGCAGTGGGTCACGGTGGGTGGTGAGTCGCAGTGGGTCACGGTGGGTGGTGAGTCGCAGTGGGTCACGGTGGGTGATGGGTCACAGTGGGTCATGGTGGGTGGTGGGTCGCAGTGGGTCACGGTGGGTGGTGGGTCGCAGTGGGTCACATACTGTTGACCCACTGACCCACCCA
The DNA here is from genome assembly GCF_964235325.1 of Thermobia domestica. Classification (NCBI taxonomy): domain Eukaryota; kingdom Metazoa; phylum Arthropoda; class Insecta; order Zygentoma; family Lepismatidae; genus Thermobia; species Thermobia domestica. The sequence continues at coordinate 266,024,945 of NC_137460.1, read as the reverse complement.
GAAAACTTGACCCACTTGACCCACAGACCCACTGACCCACTCCATCTCTGTTGTGAGGGACAGCCAGCAGTGTTTTTTGATGGAATTTTCAAGAACTGCTCGAAACAATTTGCGCAGCTGTAAACAGTTCATGCTGACATAGGGAATTCAACTGAGAACATATAAATCGTACCAATTTTGTACGTACCGCTCCCTGACAAAACTGAAAGTACATACAGAGATCTGTTTACGTTTGTTAGAAATTGGTCTGAACAACTCGATTCTAAGGTTCATCACGTTTCTTTCATGCTTCTTGACGTCCGGTAATGCTACGTCTAGCAACTTCCTCTCAGGCTCGTGGCAGTCAGCACGCCATCGTGACAATCAGCACCTTGATATTGACAATCAGCACCAATAATTGGCTGTGGTAGTCAGCAGCAATGACAATCAGCACCGTTCTGAAAACCGAGTTCTGCTTTTCTTAAACAATTGGTAGACAATAAGCTTTAAACGCTATCTGTTCGCAAGTGTTTGTCAATTTTGCAGTTTTAGAAATTCTAGTTTGATAGTGCAGAAAGTTAATAGATCTAAGGTTCTGGCATCATATTCTTCTTCTTCTTCTTCTTCTTCTTCTTCTTCTTCTACTACTACTACTACTACTACTGCTGCTGCTACTACTACTACTACTACTACTACTACTAATAATAATAATAATAATAATAATAATAATAATAATAATAATAATAATTATTATTATTATTATTATTAGTAGTAGTAGTAGTAGTAGTAGTAATCCATCAGTATCAATGTTTAAACAAATTAATTGTACGGAAGAGTCCATTCTCTTTTATAAAATTGTTTGACTGTTTTTTTTTCTTTTTTGCAATATATTATTACTGGTTTTGAGCTCGAACGACTGCTCCCCTAGCAATACTCAGCCTGGATCCGTCCCTGGTTACACAGTTAAGGAATTATCCACAGATATATACCTTTAAAATTCCCTGTTGTTTTATTACAACCGCTTGTATGTATGGAATAAAAATAAATTTCTATTTTACGTAGATAACGATGTAAAACTAGTTAATGTAGTGGAAAGCGAAGTTGTAAATGTTTAAATAACTCCGCAATGCCCTAGTGAGATCAGCGAGGTCAAGGAGTATGGGTTCTGGCTCGAGGAACGATTGCCGACCATGCATACTCAGTAGATAGTGTTGGCATTATGGCAAAGTAGGGAGGGGACACTTGGGGGAGTTTTTTTTCCTACTGCGCATGCGCAAACCCTTGACGCTGATTGGCTGGCGCAGGTCACGTGACCCCGCCACGCCCCTTGACGCTGATTGGCTGGCCACGCCCCTTCACGCTGATTGGTCGGTGCAGGCCACACCCCCGGCCACGCCCCTTGACGCTGATTGGTCGGCGCCGGCCACGCCCCCGGTCACGCTCTTTTATGACCTCCTATCTACTGCGCTGACTGGCTGGCGGCGGACCCCCGCCCCGTTCACGCTGATTGGCTGGCGCCGGACCACGCCGATTGGTTGGCGTCGGACCTCGCCCCCTTAACGCCGATTGGCGGACCACGCGCACGGTCTTTTAGGAGTACCGCGCTGATTGGTCGGAGCCAGGCCCCCGTCCACTGGACTCACGTACCGGGCACATGCCCCATAAGATTCGTTCCCTTTTATGAGCACTTTTAACATAGCAGAAATTACACAGAGACTACGAACACATAACATAGCACATACAACATAAGACTATCTAACATAGTAGGGGTGCACTCGTTCCCTTTTATGAGCACTTTTTTCAACATAGCAGAGAATGGAGACCAATTTTTGACCTACTGCGCATATGCGCAAAACTGTTCCGATTCCGCCGGAGCAGAACTGCCGCTCTCTATATCAATGGTACCAGAACACACACACACACACACACAGCAGACCGCAGACTGTTCCGGTTCAGGGACAGATTACGGCTATGCGCAGAAACATAAAATAAGACATAACACCCCCGTTCTCTTTTACGAGCACTTTATAGCAACATAATAGAGCAGAGAATAAAAAAATAACAACACACACACACACACACACACACACACACACACAGCAGACCGCAGACTGTTCCGGTTCAGGGGCAGATTACGGCTATGCGCAGAAACATAAAATAAGACATAACACCCCCGTTCTCTTTTACGAGCACTTTATAGCAACATAATAGAGCAGAGAGTAAAAAAAATAACAACACACACACTTGATTGCTTATGCGCAGTAAAATTAAATTTCCAATTAATTACACATTGCACGCATGCGCAGAAAAATTACACTAGACTACAGACTGTTCCGGTTGCAGTGCTGGTTCCGGTTCAATAGAGCAGACTACGTGCAACAAGCAGGTCATAAAAGACTATGACCTATTTTTCATCCCCTAAATAACATAGTATACACCCACACTTGGTTGCGTATGCCAAATCCGATTTAGTACAAATAACACGCATGCGCAGAAACATTTACATTTCCGGATCGACCATGCTGGTAAAGAATACCACACTTATTTCTACCAGGGTCTTATAGTTTATGTGGGATACGCCCTTTCTATGACAATTTTCACCGATTTGGATGAAACTCGGTATATGAGGGTTTTCGAACATGCTGATTACGAATATCATACTTATTTTTACCTGGGTCTTATGGTTCATGTGGGATACGCCCTTTCTATGATAATTTTAACCGATTTGGATGAAACTCGGCATATGGGGGTTTTCGACCATGGTGAGTACGAATATCATACTTATTTTTAACTGGGTCCTATAGTTTTTGTGGCATACGCCCTTTCTATGACAATTTTATCCAATTTGGATGAAACTCGGCATATGGGGGTTTTCGGACATGCTGATTACCAATACCACACCTACTTTTACCTGGGTCTTATAGTTTATGTAGGATACGCCCTTTCTATGACGATTTTAACCGATTTGGATGAAACTCGGTATATGAGGGTTTTCGAATATGCTGATTACGAATATCATACTTATTTTTACCTGGGTCTTATGGTTCATGTGGGATACGCCCTTTCTATGATAATTTTAACCAATTTGGATGAAACTCGGCTTATGTGGGTTTTCGACCATGCTGAGTACGAATATCATACTTATTTTTAACTGGATCTTATAGTTTTTGTGGCATACGCCCTTTCTATGACAATTTTATCCAATTTGGATGAACCTCGGCATAGGGGGGTTTTCGGACATGCTAATTACCAATACCACACCTACTTTTACCTGGGTCTTATAGTTTATGTTGTAATCGTTATTTTGCGTCGTGGTTCGGATTAATTTCTCAGTCTCATACCGCGCCCCTTCCTTCTCTTATTTTCCAGCTACTTTACGACGTATACGATCACTTACCCATGCCTACAGTTTCGTTATGCGGTAGCCGGAAACGCAATAAACGAAAGTGTAGACAACGTAAATAAATTTGTTAGGCTACGAGTACAATAGAATTTGATATTAACTATGCAAATGATAAAATTACCTTTTGGTAAAACGAGTATAATGCTACTATAAAAGCACAAATATTACATACGTTTGTATTTACAATGTATTCACCATGAATAATCTAACACTGTTTTTACGCTAGTGGCTTTGTTTAAATAATAGACGAAGAGGTGGCATTAGGGTATTTAACTCACGTGTCTCTTCGGCCAGCCTGTCGATATCACTCCCCCGCTGTTCTGTGCTCGATGATGTGCGTTGTTGTTGAAGTTGAAGTCCCAAGGTTGACTCTTGACCGCTGCTTCCGCACTGAGAGTTCCCAATAGATGTGGTAAATGTGAGTCCTATTCCATGAGGTTATCGACGCACCATCAGACAATTTCACTTATGTAAATGTTACTGTACAAAAACACGCACTGCCGTTGTCACATTCAGAAACTTTGTTTATTCTGGCTTAACACTGAGCGTATCAACAGAATACTTATATGTGTATAACCCTCTAGTAGATAGGCAGCTTAAACGCTGCTCTTAGGAAAAGAGAAGGCGCGAGAGAGTATCGACGAGTCATCCGTCGATTGTCCGCAGAGCAACTGCCCCTGCCCCCAATTCTGCTATTGCGTATATGTCATCCAGGCTGGGGCCCTTCGGTGATGACGTATGATGACAAGTTCACACTCTTTGGCTAAAGAAGTGCGGACATTTTAAATAATCAAATCAGCGTTGAGCACTGTCAAGAAGTAAAGTGTTTTTGCGACTTTCCCGTTTGTTAGGGACTGAGAGCGTTCACAAAGAGGGTCGTTGTTTCTGCGTCGTATGTCCATATATAGTTGCGAAATCTAACGGAAGTCTACTAACACAGATGAAAAGAAATACCAAAGCGATGACAAAGAGTTTCTAGAATATTTGGATCTATACGAGGGTTGATTAATAAAGTTCAGAGTAAATCTATTTTCTCAATGTTTCTTTTAAATTGCAAAAAATGAGCCGTAGGACGGTGACAACCTTTTGGGGCCCGAGCAGTGTCCGAGCAAATTGCTTCAATTTGTGAAGAGAACCCTGGCCGTTGAGGGGTTAATAGTCCATACTGGAATGTCACTTAATGGTCATTATATTTTGGGAACGTCCTGTATATAAATCAACCGTCGCCGAGAATTCACTATAAAGATTCAGTATATCGGGACTACACTGTATATAATTCACTCCACTAGTGTACTGAAGTGTTATTAGAGAATCACTATATTGGGGGAACACTGTATATGAATCGAAGATGATTAGGGGTTCACTATAAAATTCGACGTATTGGGACTGCACTGTATATATATATATCACTTCACTTATTAACTGTGAGGTTGTTCACCCTGTATGACGACAAGCCACCTTTGTTAAAGCCACCAATTATGTTCTTTAAAGCCACCTTTGATTTACATGAAGCCACTTGTAAATCCGAATTAAGCCACTTTTAAGTTCTAATTAAGCCACCTTTTGTTTAAACAAAGCCACCTTTATGCCACCATTAATAGATTGTTCATTTTTTAGTTTATAGTCTCTTTTATTTATTTATTTATTTATTTATTTATTTTTCAAATACTGGTTTCTCACCATAATAAAAAATATTTTAATTCACTTTTCAATTATCTTTTGCAAAACACATGATGTACTTAAACATATTAAACCAAATAAATGTACAAATGAACATTAATATAGAAAATGCTTAACTACTAAACAATAGTAAAATGTGTATATCGATTTCGAAAATGTAGCCTAACAACGTAACGAATGGTAATATCGAAATTCCTAATATGTAGTTTGTGTAGTGTAATGTGTGTATATATGCACCTTTTACAACAAACTTAATTAATACTTAACTTTTCTAAAATAATATCAAAATAACTATATCAATATCAATAACTGTGTATATTCATAAATGCAAAATATTGATAATTCCAAAAAATTTCAAAGCAAGAATTCACAAAATGGTCACGACAGGAATCACATACTAGTTATTCAAAACACTACTTTCTCAATTTACTAAAATCAAAACTACTAAAAGAATGCAAAATCAAATATACTATCAAGTCTCAATAATCGTATTGCTCAAATAACAAACAAGAGATTTATCGAATTGTTTCTAATAAATTTAGAGTCACATGTCAACTCACTTTTTTTTTTTTTTAATTATCAGCATTACTCACAACAAACATAAACTTTTATTTTACTTATTTATTTATTGCAAAAGTATGTGGACATCAACATTAGTGCACGGATCTTACATAACATTGGCGAACATACGACCTTTGGCTGATACAATCATTTCTGAATCTCATTTTCAACAAACATCTTATTGGCAAAGGCAACTACAACTCAATTCTACGGGCATTAATCACAAACGCATATCACATATAACAAGAGGGATATACAATCCACCTCTAAACGCATTAAACACTTAGAATAAACTCTCTCTACTCTTCTAGCATTCCCTAGCTAGGTATTCAAGGAGTATTCATCTCTGAACGTGAACCGCCCTCTAATGGCCTTTGTTTTCACGGTAAAGTACACGTATGCCGTAACAATAAATTCAAATAAGAATGCCGCTCTATATAGCCTTTGGCATCTCAAAATAGCCCTAACTTATTTGTAATGCTCAATTGCCGTTCAGTTGAACTCAAACGCATACAGCTCAAAAGACCTTGCCCACAATCATTTTGTTCGCTCGATGACCATTATCAATATCAACGTGCCTAACAGATTTAAATCTGATTGCCTCAATATACTATAAGCAATGGAATCTATTAATTACTATCAAATTGTACAATAAACCAATTTCTTTCAGTTATTTATTTATCTATTCATTTATTTATTTTTTCAAATGCTCCATTCTCAAAATTCTCAAATTCAATTTAAAATTTGTTATTACAATCGTGTGAGTTTTATTGACAAGTGCTAATTCAAAACGATATTTTCTCTCCTTATAAATTTTGAACATAAAAATAATCAGGTAAACAACAAAATAATTCGTCAATCATGATCGCTCTGTCCAAATGAACTATGTAGCGAAAGTTCTAACTGATGCTTTTCTCAAATTGACATGAATAAAACTCTAATAAAGTGAATTAAATTAAAATTTTTCCACCTGTATGAATTATTTAAGACAAAACGAAACTAAATTAGGTGTTCTCTCCTTTGTGTGAGTCGTTGAGCAATAGATAAACTTGTAAAAACTATGAAAACAAACTTTTTTTTTTTTTAATATGTTTTCCACATTAAACTACTACTTCATTTTTAAATGTCTGTTTTCCAAAATAATAATTGGAATATGCGAACATAATATATATATATAAGTAATACAATATGTGAATGAAATTCAAATTCTGATTACAGTTTCTCATTAAATATGCAAAATCTATTCATAAACTAGTAAAATTCAAAACTAAACAAAATTCACCTATATACTAACATTTTACGGATTATATCATAATATGCAAAATAGTTAAAATATCAATCTATATATTTACATTACATAACCTAACTAGTAAACCTTAAAACATTTTAATATATATATATAGGTTAAACGGCGGTTAGGCCTTTCGAAGCGCCATCCTGCGTGCCATTGATTGACAAAGCAGGTCGTAAGTCATAAATTAAACAAAAAATAGGTTAATGAGTTGATCCCGAAGATCAATGAGCGCCGACTTACTATTTTCCTCTTACAGCTCGAAGTATGCGGGAGCGCCAACCTTCCCGACGATTTGGATAAAATCGCTTCTGCATGAAATCCTAATCCCTCCCAGCCAGATGCTTTACGCATCGTAGCTATGTCATAATCGGGTAAAATTTTCCAACCCCAATTGGGCTGCCAGTATCTAGACCTACAGAAGGTATTGAAAAAAAAAATATGAAAAGGACAAGAAGAATACCCTGGGGGAGGGGAAGTTCGATACTACAGCCCTGCATCTCAATATCATCAACCATTTATTAATTATTAATAATTTTCGGCTCGCTCATACCTACAAAATTAGTAGGTTTACAAAGTATTCTATCAGAGAGCGCCAGCCGGTACAAAAGAATTGTGCGGCTTTAATAGCAAATTGCACTTATCAACATCAGTAATATCGTCATGTCCGGTATTAAGTCACAATCGGGAATAAATCAATACATTTAGCCATATCGGGTGGTGACCATATCACTTACAATCAGAATGTCACATTCGTTATTCAATTAATTTCACCTTATGGCATCTATTATTCATATTTCCTCAATTTCTGAAATACACTCATTTCAAAATTTAAAACAATATTTATCAGATTTTGTCTAAAATCAAACCGACAATGTTAATGAATTCAAAGCTAATGATAAATTCAATTATTAAATTTCCATAATGTTTTATAACTTGTTCATTAAACGTTAATACAGCTTAGCACCTGCTGTTCCATAATAAAGTTGATGTATTCTCATAACATAAATTTAATTTTGAAAAACATTACCTAAAATCCCAACTTAACACCTTAAGTTTATTTGTTTACCTTAACCTGGCTATAATGATTTATCAACAACAATTTTGTAATAGACGTTTAATGGCAACCAACTGGGTTATGGGCACTTATAAAACTGAACTAGAGTAATTCATATTGCGGTTGTCTTTAAAAAGACAATTTACACAATATAAGAGGGATAAATTCACCTCAAAACATGGGCGTTTCTAGAAATATTCCTTACGCATTCACAAAATCGCACATAAAGGGATATACATATCGACCTTATGGACCATTGTCATTTAATAGCATAAACGCACAAAAAATATAGGCTTCTTGCCTCCTCCAGCACCCTTTGCTGGGAACTTAACAACAATAACGAGGGAAAAATCAACCTCGAAAAACACAGATGCGGCCTTTCATTGCCCTCTGCATCGTGAATACTTCGCAATATACATAATTCATGGTCCTCAGTACAAGCGTTTGCCTCTCCATAGGCCTTATACGCTATGATCGCCTTGTATGCGAATATTATCGCTAGTATCCTGAAACGCAACATCGGTGTCGCTATTTCAAAATAGCCTTTGACACCGGCATTAACCCGCAACATGGAACTACGTATTAGCTTAATCCATTCTCGCCCAATCATAGTTCTTAAATTACCACTGGCCCTTGCCTTACATATCTCAGTTGCTCACTGCCATTATACGTCTCTCTTTTTTTTTTTTTTTTTTTTGAGGCATCTCAAATTGAACGAAACAAATTGCCGAATCGTTTTACTAAACTGAAACAAGTTTCTGATGCAAACTTAAACAAATGACGAGAATACTTCAACATTGGATTCTTTACGATGCAAAATATTATTCACTTTTAATAAAATATTCCACTTTTAAATGTACCGAATATATTATAGGTAATGCTGCCTAAACAAAACAAACACTTTATATATATCGATAGCAAATTGTGTCGGTTATCATTGGGTCCATCGTACCCATAAAATAATATAACATTTCCTCACAAACGACATGATGGCCTGTCATATTTCATATTTACATAAAATTAATATATTATTTTATTTTATGAGCACGACACACCCCGAAGAAAAGAAGAAGGAATCGGTTTAGTTAAAATCCAAACTGGTACAATTTAGTGTTTTACTTGAGTCAATAAAAAATAAATATCTGATAAAATATAAAATTTTAAGCGTCAAACTGGATATCTTATTATTAAATAAATAGATTTAAAATGTCATAAGCCGAAATGGAATTTAGAAGTGTGTGTGTCTAAAGGCCAAATTCACACACTGGCTGAGGCCCAACCGGATGCCAAACCGATTTCGTCACTGTAATTTTGAAAGAGAATAGTAGTGACGCCTCTAGGGGAGAAATCATAATTTTCAACCTTTTACCTCTTCTTAACTTGTAGAACAGTTTTCGTGATTAAATTCAATTAAGTTCAAAACTTCATTAGTATCGTAACAAATACCCACTGACTTTACATAACGAACATTATACGTGAATGGATTCATAAACAAATTATTAAATTCAACGTTATTTTCAAGTATTTACGAAATCATACTAAGTATTATCTAATTTTCAATGTTCTGACGCCTAGCCAGTCTTATATTACAAAACTCATTATACTTTTGCACATACTTCATGACAAAGTCAGATGGAAAAATTCGTTAACTGAAAACCACACTTTTTTTTTTTAATTCAAATTTCATAATTAATTGTAACATTCATTAGTGTTTCTCTAATTGAATTTTAAATATCTCTAATTACCTAACATTTCTCTAAATGCCGACTGGTATGGGGACAGCTAAATGTTCATATAATCATACAAGGTAAATGAATAAAAACTCAAAGAAAATAAAATAGTAAAATTTTATTAATGACATTTGGTTCCCAGGACTGGAAGTACCTGAAAAGAAATAAAACATACAAAGCATAGACATCCTAACAAAAATTCGATACAGAAATTCCGTATCCAAAACGGGATAACCAAAATTTCCAAAAGTGGATGGGTGTTATTAAAATTTCAAAGTCCGAAATCGCGATCTAAATTAATTACCTATTTAAAATTTCCAATGCTGTCCTTTCTCTGCTTTTCCCCTTCATCTCTCCGTCTCCACGAACTGTAAAGAAAGAATAAAACATGGTATTTAAATAAACGTACCTGATTATGAATGGATACTGGTGGTTCCTCTGGCTGGGCGCGTCGGTGACAGTGTGCACACACTTGAGGCTGAAAAAGAAATTCCTAACTTTCGAGATTCGGTGGGGAATAATTGACGTAAAAGAGTAATAGTCTTTATTTTCATTCTCTATAAAAGCTTAAAAGTTGTATTCGGTGTTTAGTTTCTCGTCTTTTCCGGGATTCAGTCTAAATTCGGGCAAAGTTCGCGCTTTGGTTACGCTACAACTTTCATTTTCCACCGATGCCGATTACACTTGTACGCCTGCAGTTTCACACGCTTACGAGTACTCTTCCAGTTACTTCTTATGACTTGAGGGGCTTTTCTCCTTTTTGCAGCGCACCTACTGAACTTCCACATAGTAACGCGTTTTCGTTTACGGCGCTTAAACTTAGGATCATGCACAACTTTCCTTTTAAGTTTACACTTACTACCACTGTATTTACCATGTAGCTTGCTGCACGATACCCGTACATATTTACGCTTGCGCTTCTTAGTATTATTCGGAGTCGACATGCACTTTTTTCGCGTCTTCGCTTTCTCACAAGTTTGTTGATACGCCGCTAACTTCAATTTGCACTTAAATTTCTTTCTCCCACGATTACTTTGTGCCGACTTTCGTTTTCGAGAACACTTTTGTTTTACTTTTGCCCTGCTATTCGCTGCATACCTAATGCGGGATTGTGCGCGCTGTGGGAACATTTTGCATGGAAATTGATGAGCATGAGCATAATCACGAACGATCAGCTGTTTTCGAGTAGATTTGCGTTTGAACCTTCGTTTTCTACAATTTCGCAATAATGACGTACTGGCTTGGTGAAAGATGACCATACTAGAATCTAATTTACGCCCTTCTACAGCATGTATAGTATTAGTGCGCATTGAGACCGAATTCAGATAACCTACCAAATCAGCAAAATTCAACTGGTTATTGCGGACTATCTCACTGTTATTCTTGACCTCGGTATTACATTTTAACCTTTTCACGGGTGACAATTTCCCTTTATCTGCATGCACTTGAGTAAGAATGTTACTTTTAGGCTCAACTACCGTAAACGTTTCTGACAAGTCATCCACAAATAAAGCGCTTAGCGTGTAAAACACAATTCGCTGGATAGGCCTACACTTCAAACTACTAATCTGGAGTTGTCTCTTACTACCGTATTCGAAGTTAGTAAAGTCGGAATGGATCTGCAGTATAAAAATACAATTCACGTTGGCCGTGTATGGTACCAAAGACAAATTTGAATCCGTTAAGTCGCGCAAGACCACTTGCCCGCGATGTAAAAACGACAACACTGTAACTACATCTTCACACAAAAACAATAATTCAACTCGCAAGCCCTTCCTGGCTTCTTGGCGAGGGTGGGTACGCGTATTCCCAACGCTACCATTCATTATGTGTGAGCCATCGGCATCCCTAGCCGGTAAATCAATAACGCTAAGTATACTAGAATCACAATTGTCTACGGATACACATAACAAGCTTTTGCTTACTGCTACTTCCACACTACATATTTCCTTTTCCTGACTATAACTAATTCTCTGACTTATGAGACATCTATCTTCCGCAATGGGGGCCTGCGCGAATTCAAGAGTATTTACGATTTCACTTTCACCTTGCACTTTTTTGTATTCAAGTCGTGCCGTCTGCATGCATTCATGAAACTCAACGAGACTTTCCTTACATTTTGCTACACTAGTTTTAAACTCAACAGTTCCTGCCTCAACTTGATTGGTCACATCAATTAGTCCAGAATGTACCTCGATAATGGAATTATTGGTAGTTGTAATACCGGTACTTAGCTGATCGAATTTGCAATCAAACTTGCTTTCCCATTCTGACTTATTGTTCGCGCACTCATTTGCCAATTCCTTTATTCGCTCGTTAGTACTATCAATTTTATGCTCTAATTTCTCAGACTGTTTCTCTAATTTCTCTGACTGTTTCTCTAATAATGCTTGAATTTGTTCTAATGTAATACTACTCTCCATGTTTACTTAACTTACAAATAACTAAATCACAATACAAAACATGCGGCAACAAGCACTTGAAGTAAATAACAATGTAAACAAACACTTTTCTAAAACCCGTATAATTTCAATTACACAACACTTACTTTTAATTTCCACTAAAGAAGATGTTTCACTAGCAAATTACACAAACACAACCAAATATCTTACACAAGATACGTTTTTCATTCTTTACTCATGAAAGGTGCATGTGTAACTACAACTGTGTGTGTATGTGTATGTGTATGTGTAATCAGCTGTTCTGTGCTTCCGTACTGTGAAAAGTTAGCGGAATAAAAGTTCGCGAATGGACGAAACGTTTTAATTTCTTACAAAACAAATTGTACTAATTATATTTCCGTGGTAATTGAATTTACTTTGTTTTCCTTTTCTTTTTTCTTTCTTTTTTTTTTCAAATCCTACTCATTATTTTCTTTTTCGTTTCTTTCTTTTCACAAGTTGAAGCAATCTACGCATGATTCTGTACTGAGTAGCTATCTGTGACTACGTGGTTCAAATGTTTACTATTTTCGTATTTTAATAAATGAACTCTGAAATAATTAAATGTAGTTCTATCCGAAGATTAAAGTACGTCTTGTCACGGTTGAGCCATTTCGGGTGTAATCGTTATTTTGCGTCGTGGTTCGGATTAATTTCTCAGTCTCATACCGCGCCCCTTCCTTCTCTTATTTTCCAGCTACTTTACGACGTATACGATCACTTACCCATGCCTACAGTTTCGTTATGCGGTAGCCGGAAACGCAATAAACGAAAGTGTAGACAACGTAAATAAATTTGTTAGGCTACGAGTACAATAGAATTTGATATTAACTATGCAAATGATAAAATTACCTTTTGGTAAAACGAGTATAATGCTACTATAAAAGCACAAATATTACATACGTTTGTATTTACAATGTATTCACCATGAATAATCTAACACTGTTTTTACGCTAGTGGCTTTGTTTAAATAATAGACGAAGAGGTGGCATTAGGGTATTTAACTCACGTGTCTCTTCGGCCAGCCTGTCGATATCACTCCCCCGCTGTTCTGTGCTCGATGATGTGCGTTGTTGTTGAAGTTGAAGTCCCAAGGTTGACTCTTGACCGCTGCTTCCGCACTGAGAGTTCCCAATAGATGTGGTAAATGTGAGTCCTATTCCATGAGGTTATCGACGCACCATCAGACAATTTCACTTATGTAAATGTTACTGTACAAAAACACGCACTGCCGTTGTCACATTCAGAAACTTTGTTTATTCTGGCTTAACACTGAGCGTATCAACAGAATACTTATATGTGTATAACCCTCTAGTAGATAGGCAGCTTAAACGCTGCTCTTAGGAAAAGAGAAGGCGCGAGAGAGTATCGACGAGTCATCCGTCGATTGTCCGCAGAGCAACTGCCCCTGCCCCCAATTCTGCTATTGCGTATATGTCATCCAGGCTGGGGCCCTTCGGTGATGACGTATGATGACAAGTTCACACTCTTTGGCTAAAGAAGTGCGGACATTTTAAATAATCAAATCAGCGTTGAGCACTGTCAAGAAGTAAAGTGTTTTTGCGACTTTCCCGTTTGTTAGGGACTGAGAGCGTTCACAAAGAGGGTCGTTGTTTCTGCGTCGTATGTCCATATATAGTTGCGAAATCTAACGGAAGTCTACTAACACAGATGAAAAGAAATACCAAAGCGATGACAAAGAGTTTCTAGAATATTTGGATCTATACGAGGGTTGATTAATAAAGTTCAGAGTAAATCTATTTTCTCAATGTTTCTTTTAAATTGCAAAAAATGAGCCGTAGGACGGTGACAATGTGGGATATGCCCTTTCTATGACACTTAAAACCTAATAACTCAAAAACGGATCCACATATTGAGGTCGTGTTTCCACATTTCGTAACGGGTCACCAGCAACCACAAGTTCCAAAATAATGACCATCGAGGTCAAAGGTCAACATACTTAAAACCAAATCACTCAAAAACGGATCCACATATTGAGGTCGTGTTTCCACATTTAGTAATTGGTCATCAACTACTACATGTTCCAAAACAATGACTATCGAGGTCAAAGGTCAACATACTTAAACCTAATCACTCGGAAACGGAACCACATATTGAGATGGTGTTTTCAAATCTTGTAATTGGTCATCAGGTACCACAAGTTCCAAAATAATGACCACCGAGGTCAAAGGTCAAAATACTTAAAACCTAATAACTCGAAAATGGAGCCAAATATTGAGGTGGTGTTTCCACATTTAGTAATTGGTCATCAGGTACTACAAGTTCCAAAATAATGACCATCGTGGTCAAAGGTCAAAGTACTTAAAACCTAATGACTCGAAAATGGATTCACATATTGAGGTGCGGTTTCCAAATCTAGTAATAGGTCATCAACTAGTACATGTTAAAAAAGTACTGACTTTCGAGGTCAAAGGTCAAATATTTAAGCCTTAATAACTCGCAAACGGCGCCAGCAAGAGATTTCTGTGACCTATTCAATTTTTGTTCCAAGCGGAAAAAGTGAAGAATGAATAAATTTTAGTGACTTATTTGCTATTGTACTAACAAGACAAAAACTCAAAACAACGCCATTTTTAACTAGCTTAGAATTTCTGTACCTGTTTGGGTTATTCAAAATTTGGATAGACTAAGAAAGCAAGATATGCCATTTTAACCAGCTGAGAATTTAAAGAAACAAAGGGAACCTACTCAATTTTCTATCAACGAGAAATGCCATTTCAACTACCTCAGAATTTATGTGCCTTTTTGTGCTAAGGTCTATTTTAAGGTCTATTTCAGTTTATAGTAAGCAGAATCAGCATTTTATACTTTTTTCTGCCATTCATTGGGGTTATTTGGAGCAAACTTAAGAGGAGCAAGCATTAAAAACCCGCTAGTAGGGCGTCGATTCAGTAATCCATATTGGAGTATACCTTTTATACAACAAACAAGCTTCTTACCCCCACTCCAGAAATTAGAAAACAAATTCTTTCTTCTACGGTCTTCGGCACGCATTTTAGACCAAGGTCAGCAAGATTAATATTAAATAACACTTCTGCTGGATAGAAATTCGATTCTCTCGATCTTCTGCTTTATCCGGCAACTTTACTTGGAAATTATCCACATCTTGGAATTTATCCGGTTACATCTAGTAAAAGAAAACGACTAGATAATTTTGAGACAGTTCCATATGGGTAAATACAGTATTAGTAGAAACGATAGTTTTTAATTAAGTAGAGATAAGGAGAGAAGGGAAAATGGAAAATTAAATTTTAAATCATTATTATTATTATTTTAGAGGTCAAAAGGAAGAATAAATGAATTTGAGTGGCATATGTACGGAATTTAGTTTTGTAAAGGGCAAAAAAAATTGAATGGAATATTTTATTTTGTACCAGCTGGGAATTTAGTGTTGTACCATTGTATCAATTTAAGTATTTTGTACTATTTAGTACCACCGAGAAGGTGTAGAATATTTAGTTTTGTACCAAGCAGAAATTTGTTGGCTTCTTTATTTTGTATTAACGACTAAAACCTTTATACATACTTGGTTGTGTGCATTACAATGGCCGAAGTTTTTCATTTCCCTGTGGTACAACGTAATGGTCGCCCCGCTTATTCTAGGTCTACAGTTAGATATTTTCGATTGGATAATGGTATAAAGCCACGTTTTGTTGAGCACACTGCCCACTATAACGATGTGGTAGACAATTATTTGATGGATAGATATTTGTTTAATAGTCGCTATAACAAATGGTATATGATAGAATTTGTTAAGCATTTATCGCAGGTAAATATTAAGATAGACTTTTTGTCGTTGGTTACTCGTTTAACCGCACACAGTTCTCTTTTCCAATCAGCTACCTTTTTTGCCATGAAAACTAAGGGTAATAGTTATACTGTGATAGCTTTCTTTCGCTATGGGGGAACGCAGGACACTTTGGATGAGTTATTAAAGTTTTGGAATCATGTGTGCGAGTTCAGGCCAAGTATCCAGATTGCAGATTTACCTGGTTGCTTTACACGATGTGGTAAAACTGGCCTTTTTGCGGTATCTCCTAATACCTACCTGTTGGACCTCGCGGTATTTGGAAACTTGGTGAAAAAGAATAACAAATGGTTTTTCTCACAATAAAGCTATACATACAGAATAATCCATTATGGCAAAAAATATACTACTTTCTCCTTATGCTTAGTTGGAGTAGACTTCGATAACAAGAACGATACATTGTGTAAGAATTTCCAATTAATAGTGGTATTGCACTGTACTTATAATAGTCTGTAATAGTGCAGTTTATTTTTCGAATGAGAGTAGGTTTTAAAGGTTTATTGTAGCCTACCAGCAATAATGATCTCTAAGAGAGTTATTAGGTAAAGATAACAATTACACTGCCATTCTGCGAACACATTTATACGATCCAATTTCTCAGATTTAAACAAAGAAAGACCATAGTCTGCCACTCAAAGAAACCAAGGAATAAGCTCAGAATTTCTATACTTTTTTGTGCTATTCAAACCTATTCACTTTTGTACCAACCACAAAAATAGGGAAGAAGGACCATTATAACAAGCTCACTATTTTTATACCATTTGGTATTACTCTAATAAATTTGGGAGGTCTATTTTGATTTTTGTAACAACCAGAAGAAAAGTGAAGATGATACATTTTATACCTTTGTGACGGATCTTAATATCTACCTGCGATAAATGCTTAACAAATTCTATCATATACCATTTGTTATAGCGACTATTAAACAAATATCTATCCATCAAATAATTGTCTACCACATCGTTATAGTGGGCATTGTGCTCAACAAAACGTGGCTTTATACCATTATCCAATCGAAAATATCTAACTGTAGACCTAGAATAAGCGGGGCGACCATTACGTTGTACCACAGGGAAATGAAAAACTTCGGCCATTGTAATGCACACAACCAAGTATGTATAAAGGTTTTAGTCGTTAATACAAAATAAAGAAGCCAACAAATTTCTGCTTGGTACAAAACTAAATATTCTACACCTTCTCGGTGGTACTAAATAGTACAAAATACTTAAATTGATACAATGGTACAACACTAAATTCCCAGCTGGTACAAAATAAAATATTCCATTCAATTTTTTTTGCCCTTTACAAAACTAAATTCCGTACATATGCCACTCAAATTCATTTATTCTTCCTTTTGACCTCTAAAATAATAATAATAATGATTTAAAATTTAATTTTCCATTTTCCCTTCTCTCCTTATCTCTACTTAATTAAAAACTATCGTTTCTACTAATACTGTATTTACCCATATGGAACTGTCTCAAAATTATCTAGTCGTTTTCTTTTACTAGAAGTAACCGGATAAATTCCAAGATGTGGATAATTTCCAAGTAAAGTTGCCGGATAAAGCAGAAGATCGAGAGAATCGAATTTCTATCCAGCAGAAGTGTTATTTAATATTAATCTTGCTGACCTTGGTCTAAAATGCGTGCCGAAGACCGTAGAAGAAAGAATTTGTTTTCTAATTTCTGGAGTGGGGGTAAGAAGCTTGTTTGTTGTATAAAAGGTATACTCCAATATGGATTACTGAATCGACGCCCTACTAGCGGGTTTTTAATGCTTGCTCCTCTTAAGTTTGCTCCAAATAACCCCAATGAATGGCAGAAAAAAGTATAAAATGCTGATTCTGCTTACTATAAACTGAATAGGTCACCCAAATTTATTCCTCCTTCGGTTTCCTTTTTTGTCGTTGGTCCTCCATTTTTTTGTTGATACATGAAAAAATAGGCCATCCAAATTTTATTCGTTCTTCACTTCTTTTTCTTATTTTGCTTGGTACAAAAGTGAATAGGTCACACACATTTATCTCTTCGTTTGTTTAAATAGTACAACATGGTCTAGAAATTCTGAGTTAGTTAGAAAATAGTCCTTCTTGCTACAAAATTGGAAATCTCACTCAAGAGACCTTCGTCTGTTTAAATAGTACACTTCTGAGACTGTTAAATTTATCCGATTGTTTGTTTATTTAAATAGTACAAAATGATTTAAAATACGCCGTTATTTCTCATTGGTGCAAAATTGAATAGCTCAATCAAATTCACCCCTTCGCTTGTTTAAATATTAGAACATGGTCTAGAAAAAATGGCATTTATCATTGGTACAATATTCCTTCGTTTATTTAATTAGTCAAGAAGAGTTAAAATAGACCTTAGCACAAAAAGGCACATAAATTCTGAGGTAGTTGAAATGGCATTTCTCGTTAATAGAAAATTGAGTAGGTTCCCTTTGTTTCTTTAAATTCTCAGCTGGTTAAAATGGCATATCTTGCTTTCTTAGTCTATCCAAATTTTGAATAACCCAAACAGGTACAGAAATTCTAAGCTAGTTAAAAATGGCGTTGTTTTGAGTTTTTTCTCGTTAGTACAATAGCAAATAAGTCACTAAAATTTATTCATTCTTCACTTTTTCCGCTTGGAACAAAAATTGAATAGGTCACAGAAATCTCTTGCTGGCGCCGTTTGCGAGTTATTAAGGCTTAAATATTTGACCTTTGACCTCGAAAGTCAGTACTTTTTTAACATGTACTAGTTGATGACCTATTACTAGATTTGGAAACCGCACCTCAATATGTGAATCCATTTTCGAGTCATTAGGTTTTAAGTACTTTGACCTTTGACCACGATGGTCATTATTTTGGAACTTGTAGTACCTGATGACCAATTACTAAATGTGGAAACACCACCTCAATATTTGGCTCCATTTTCGAGTTATTAGGTTTTAAGTATTTTGACCTTTGACCTCGGTGGTCATTATTTTGGAACTTGTGGTACCTGATGACCAATTACAAGATTTGAAAACACCATCTCAATATGTGGTTCCGTTTCCGAGTGATTAGGTTTTAAGTATGTTGACCTTTGACCTCGATAGTCATTGTTTTGGAACATGTAGTAGTTGATGACCAATTACTAAATGTGGAAACACGACCTCAATATGTGGATCCGTTTTTGAGTGATTAGGTTTTAAGTATGTTGACCTTTGACCTCGATGGTCATTATTTTGGAACTTGTGGTTGCTGGTGACCCGTTACGAAATGTGGAAACACGACCTCAATATGTGGATCCGTTTTTGAGTTATTAGGTTTTAAGTGTCATAGAAAGGGCGTATCCCACATAAACTATAAGACCCAGGTAAAAGTAGGTGTGGTATTGGTAATTAGCATGTCCGAAAGCCCCCCTATACCGAGTCTCATCCAAATTGGATAAAATTGTCATAGAAAGGGCGTATGCCACAAAAACTATAGGACCCAGTTAAAAATAAGTATGATATTCGTACTCAGCATGGTCGAAAACCCACATAAGCCGAGTTTCATCCAAATTGGTTAAAATTATCATAGAAAGGGCGTATCCCACATTAACCATAAGACCCAGGTAAAAATAAGTATGATATTCGTAATCAGCATATTCGAAAACCCTCATATACCGAGTTTCATCCAAATCGGTTAAAATCGTCATAGAAAGGGCTTATCCCACATAAACTATAAGACCCAGGTAAAAGTAGGTGTGGTATTGGTAATCAGCATGTCCGAATACCCCCATATGCCGAGTTTCATCCAAATTGGATAAAATTGTCATAGAAAGGGCGTATGCCACAAAAACTATAGGACCCAGTTAAAAATAAGTATGATATTCGTACTCAGCATGGTCGAAAACCCCCATATGCCGAGTTTCATCCAAATCGGTTAAAATTATCATAGAAAGGGCGTATCCCACATGAACCATAAGACCCAGGTAAAAATAAGTATGATATTCGTAATCAGCATGTTCGAAAACCCTCATATACCGAGTTTCATCCAAATCGGTGAAAATTGTCATAGAAAGGGCGTATCCCACATAAACTATAAGACCCTGGTAGAAATAAGTGTGGTATTCTTTACCAGCATGGTCGATCCGGAAATGTAAATGTTTCTGCGCATGCGTGTTATTTGTACTAAATCGGATTTGGCATACGCAACCAAGTGTGGGTGTATACTATGTTATTTAGGGGATGAAAAATAGGTCATAGTCTTTTATGACCTGCTTGTTGCACGTAGTCTGCTCTATTGAACCGGAACCAGCACTGCAACCGGAACAGTCTGTAGTCTAGTGTAATTTTTCTGCGCATGCGTGCAATGTGTAATTAATTGGAAATTTAATTTTACTGCGCATAAGCAATCAAGTGTGTGTGTTGTTATTTTTTTTACTCTCTGCTCTATTATGTTGCTATAAAGTGCTCGTAAAAGAGAACGGGGGTGTTATGTCTTATTTTATGTTTCTGCGCATAGCCGTAATCTGCCCCTGAACCGGAACAGTCTGCGGTCTGCTGTGTGTGTGTGTGTGTGTGTGTGTGTGTGTGTTGTTATTTTTTTATTCTCTGCTCTATTATGTTGCTATAAAGTGCTCGTAAAAGAGAACGGGGGTGTTATGTCTTATTTTATGTTTCTGCGCATAGCCGTAATCTGTCCCTGAACCGGAACAGTCTGCGGTCTGCTGTGTGTGTGTGTGTGTGTTCTGGTACCATTGATATAGAGAGCGGCAGTTCTGCTCCGGCGGAATCGGAACAGTTTTGCGCATATGCGCAGTAGGTCAAAAATTGGTCTCCATTCTCTGCTATGTTGAAAAAAGTGCTCATAAAAGGGGACGAGTGCACCCCTACTATGTTAGATAGTCTTATGTTGTATGTGCTATGTTATGTGTTCGTAGTCTCTGTGTAATTTCTGCTATGTTAAAAGTGCTCATAAAAGGGAACGAATCTTATGGGGCATGTGCGCGGTACGTGAGTCCAGTGGACGGGGGCCCGGCTCCGACCAATGAGCGCGGTACTCCTTAAAGACCGTGCGCGTGGTCCGCCAATCGGCGTTAAGGGGGCGAGGTCCGACGCCAACCAATCGGCGTGGTCCGGCGCCAGCCAATCAGCGTGAACGGGGCGGGGGTCCGCCGCCAGCCAGTCAGCGCAGTAGATAGGAGGTCATAAAAGAGCGTGACCGGGGGCGTGGCCGGCGCCGACCAATCAGCGTCAAGGGGCGTGGCCGGGGGTGTGGCCTGCACCGACCAATCAGCGTGAAGGGGCGTGGCCAGCCAATCAGCGTCAAGGGGCGTGGCGGGGTCACGTGACCTGCGCCAGCCAATCAGCGTCAAGGGTTTGCGCATGCGCAGTAGGAAAAAAAACTCCCCCAAGTGTCCCCTCCCTACTGGCATGCACCCAGCGTCATAAGGACAATTAGGAAGCTACTTGAAAAAAAGTAATAGCGAGCTCCGGTTGACAAAGCCAGCATTAACGGCGAGGGTACTCGATGTACTGAGCACTCATCACCCCCACAGTTATGAGTGCCACAAACAGACTTTTAAGCCATGACACCCGAAAGGGGATATTTTTGTAAACATTAATTCAATCATAGTATTCAGCATTCTGAGATTTAAATTTTTATTTTGTTATCGTTACGCAACTGTGCTTTTTTCGTAATTATATCAAAAATTCTAGCAGTTTCGTTTTGCTCCACTATAAACACGGAAGTATACAACAATTTGTAATTTTCATTCTTTACAACAGAAAAAAAAAACTTCTATATAATGCATCACGATCGTATGAGCTTGTATAAGAAACGGAAAGTGCAATTCGAACTACGAGAGACATGTGAGTTCAAACCTAACTCGATTGATGACGCAACTGAGACTATAGTTAATAAAAGGTGATAGTTTGATTTGAGTTTAGCATTCCCTTCTGCACCGAGAGTTTTGAGAAGTGGTCCTACAACTTGATGTGCAGCTATAGTATTATGGAGAATAAGCTCATCATAAGAATGTAAGAGGGTCGTGTTATAAAATGTCAATTAAAGTTGGTCTTGTGAAAGGTAATAAAGCATTTCATATATTTGAAACAATTATTGTAGTAGTAAAATATCTATTTGTTTAGATAATGAACGTGATTTTCTTTGTTTAACATGGCAGTCCAAGCAGAATGTAATCTATAGGCTATATACAAAATAAAAGTGACTACTTTTGTGACTTAATAACTCTTGAACCACCCAATCAATCACAATCAAATTTTCAACATAAGATGAGTTCCAGCCTGGGATGGTTTTTATTATTTCATTTTAGCGGTACTAAGTAAGGGAAGGGGAGGGGGATTAATTTAAAAATGATTGAAAAATACCGATATTAATGTCGAATCCATAGCTTTAAGTGTCGTTGAGATGAACAGTGACACTTCCGATGTCGTTTAAATCCAAATTCAGCTCTGCAAATTGGAGGAAGGAATGGGTATATATATATATATATATATATATATATATATATATATATATATATATATATATATATATATATATATATATGTACATATGTGTACCTTTGTCTTCAAAAGCGAATTGCACTTTGTGGCAACGTCGCAGATAAAGAATCATTGATTAGATCTACCAATGCCGATTCTTGCCAGATGACAGTTAAGTCAATCATAGGCGTCTCTAGCATATTAAAATTGGGGGTCGGGGACGACTAGAATGCTAGTAGACCTCAACTAAAGTTATGTGAAAATTATGAGTAAACTGAAATCTACTTTACTAATGACATCCGCTCTTTCTAGCCTTAGCAACACGGTTCATCATAATTTTCTTCCATGACTTTTAGACTACTTGCCGAAAAAAATTATGTTTGTATATAATATGGTTATTAGGTTATTTCTTCACCTTGACATTCCTACCGTTGAATTCCTACTCAGTTTTCCTAAACGCATTTGCAGCAGTGTAGTTTTATAGTTCTCATATATTTTGATTGTTTAGCTAACAAAATCTTAACTATCTGAAAGAAGTCTTATGATGATGCTTGATTTGATTGTGAATTTCGATTTTTTAATTTTTTTTTCTTCTTCTGCGTTCTTAATGAACTCAAAAGGTATATTATCTACCTTTTTGTTCTTCATTTCGCTGTATGTTTTTGAACTTCTCCAATGAACCATCCTCGTTTACTTCATTTTCCGTTTTAATGTCTAAAATGTACTGTTTATTCTTGCTGTCATCCGACTCCTCAATGTATTCTTTGCATCTTCTTCAAACTCAATTCACTCATTAAATACTCATTTCTATCTTTAATTTCTATATTGTCATAGTAGTTGTCCCTTGCTGTCCTTCTACAGTATTCGCATGAAATTTACTCTCATATATAATATTCAAATTTCTCTATCTTTTAAAATTCTTTTTGGTCACCTTCGCTTCTATTGTAAATTTCCGTCCTTGTAGATTTCCCTTCTTAATTCGCAGATAAACTTTCTATACATCCTTTCCTCCCCTTATCCAGTTTCCCTTTGTCGTGGAAACCAATTGTTGCTGGTTAAGTAATGAAAAACTTATGTGCCTGAGCAGATACTACTTTGACTAACCAAGAAGCGTAACTTTAAAAATAAATAAATAAATAAATAAAATCCTGCTTTCAAAGTGACATACGTCAGGCGGACATTCTATTCACGTGAACCTAATGTTTAAGAACAGGCATAACTTTAAATTGTTCTGCCTATATTTTTACTTCTTCCACATATATCTAAATACTTTCAGCATTGATCCATTTATCTCGTACTCAGAATATTTGGGGGACGCGTCCCCTCTTTAGACCGCCAGAGACGCCCATGAAGTCAATAGACGTTGATAGTAGCACCAATTATTATCTTAACAATCGATATAACTGTTTGATGGATTTGTAGAGCGATGCTAATGCTCCAAATTAATATGCGATGTTGCCACATAGTGAAATATTTATTCCCCATACCAGCTGAGGGAGGCCCCGAAGAGCATTCCATCATATAAGATTTTCCCTTTATTTTGACCTGCAGAATAGTGTTCTGTAGTTTGTGGGTGCCATTTTTAGGACATCCGATATACTATATATAAAAATAACCGATAGTAGTGTCGAATCCATAATTTTCGGGGTCCCTTAGACGAACAGTGACACTTCCGATGATGTTTAAATCTTCTAAGTCCAGCTCCCATTAGTGCTCTTAAAGGGGATGGTGACTTAAAAATTATTGAAAATGATCGATATTAGTGTCGAATTCATAGTTGATTGATGACAGTATTTTTGCCCTATATGTCCAAAATGAAACTTATTCTCCCCGTGCAAAGAACGGGCATTCTAGTAGCGAACAATAAATGAGAAATTGTAAAATTTAAATTTCCTATCATTCAAATACATTCTTGCTGCTATCTACTGTGTTATCTGGTAGGATATTGAATAACTCTGATTCAGCAGGAAGGAAATTAAATATAGCATTGAAGTTGACTGTGAAGAGTTTCTCTGCATAGCAAGTACTGAGGTTATATGATAAGATCTGTTGTTTAAAGTGAAATGTGGATCACTATTCGAGTTTTATCCAATGTTTGATATACACCCTAATGATTGAACCCGCGAACACGCATAAAAAGCACGAGTGTTGGCCAACTAGCTACGAATGGATATGCCACACAACGATTCAAATTGAATAATAAAAGCAAAAAATGATACTACTTACACGTTTTATTTATTTTATACTATTTACTTTGAGACTAGATCGGGACTGAGACCACTTTTGTCAAAAGAGGCGAAACCGGAACTGCAGCCTCGTGTGTATACCATCCCTACCCGAACTCCTTCAAATTCGACGATTCTTTGAAAGAGCTTTAGTCTAAAAAAAAAAAAAAACTATAATTTAATTTAGAAAGTTTTAATGATTTTTTATGATCAATTTTATACCAATTTGCGATTATTATTAGAGAATCATTCATATAGGTATTGAGAGTAATCAATAAATCACCATAAATCATCACCAGGACTGTTGTTCACACAGGTGGTATCAGATACAACTATATGTAAAATTTGAATGGCTGATGCCATGAATGATAAGAACGGTACCATGTTTTGTTAAGCTTATTTCTACTGTATGTGCCAGATAAAAAGGAAAGACAACCATATATTTGAAGTTTTTTAGGGTACACAGACAGTAGAGCCTACAAACAATGAAAGCAAATATTATCTACTCTAAATGCACTAGCTCATTCGTAACACTTGAGCAAGTGACAAGAGAGCGTTGTTTTTTTATAATAAGAAAAAAAAGAAAAAGAATGAAAAAACAACTGACATAGTTTTCTTGAAACATTCATCGTAAAGGGAAATTCAAAAGATTTAAGAACACAAAGGGAACATTTAACTTGATGATACAACATCTATTTTTTCACTCCCGTCAGTAACAAAAATGCAGGCGCGTAAAATATTTGTTCTATTTTCATGTATTGAACCAACAACTTGCCACATGGAAGGAGTCCCCCCCCTTCCGCATTATGAAACCTTTTGCTGTGATTTTTCCGTTTCCCGACTATCCACTACCGATTTCTTCACACAACTGGATACTTGAGATGATACTTGAGAGTTTACAGAAGCCACATGGATCACAAGCACTTTTGAAAGAGACACCTGTGAAAAAGGGGTAAAGGATCATCGGGTTAATGATCCCTAATAGTACCGCAGTGACTAAATGCTAAAGGTATAACATCTGGTGATATTCGTCCTTTGTTCAATGGCAGGAAATTTCATGTGAATTTTATAGTGTACAACGCGGGGTTTGAGCTTTATTCTACCTTTCTTTTGCGTTTTCATTACATGGGTTCCTCCATTATAATTCACTGTACATCATTGTTGTTCTTCATCTCAATGGGAGTAAAACAAAGATGTTGAGGACTCATGCTTAGTTTAGAGGTTAGAACGCTTGCCTTCGGCGCACGTAGCCCTAGGTTTGATTCCCACGTGATACGAAAAAAGTGGTCTGATTCCACAATAATAAGTAGGTTCACGTCTCCTTCAGCCACCACGGCGTAAGAGTGGGACGTTAAACTCAAACAAACCAAAAACAAAAATAGGTTAAGCTTTCATTTCATGTCGAGTTTTCTTCAATTATGAGTTTTATTTTTAAAAGTAGTGTACTTAATCCGTAGTTTTAAACACAACTTACGAGTAACGAGTAAGTTCTATGCTTAATTCTATGTCTAAAATCCGTCGATCGAGTTTTTCATTGCTGCAATGTTTTGAAATATTTTTCATAAAATTTATTCTACCTGTGCGAATAGCGGGCATCATAGGCGCCGACTTCAGGGGAAGAGGGCAGGACACTTTTGCCCCTCCCAATATTTAAAGGTGGGGTCATCGCCCCCCAATATAATCCAGTTTAGGAAAAAGTAACAAAGAGGAGAACTGTCGTAAACTTCGTCGTACCTGTAATTCAATATTAGGAACAATCTTCTTATTCGATACAAAACGCCACTTCCAAAGTTGTGTTTAATAGAGCACTGAAGCTTCAACTAACACTATCGCAGCACTGATATGACAAGGGACGATCAATGTGGTGCGCAAACTTGCAGTGAAGTTCCCAAATTTTGAACTTGAATTTGTTTTAGGCAAATTTGATTTAGGTCTTGAAATTCGCAGCGGAACGGATGGAGCGGACCGAGATCCTTTGGGAGAGGGGCTTTTATCCAGCACCTGATAGAAAACGTCTGAATATGATGATATATTTATTAATTGTTTGCACCTCCCCCCCCGATCGGCGCAAATCCGTCTTCAACATTGAGCGGGAAGGGTAATATATATATATATATATATATATATATATATATATATATATATATATATATATATATATATATATATATATATATATATAAGCAATGTTCAAAATATTTATGAAATTCAAAAACAATGTTGTGGAGGATCAGGGGAGCAGAGTTGTCTTCAGTGGCGTATAGGGTGCTATCGGGCTCAAGATCGCCCCGTAATAAATATGTTAGTTTTTCGCATTCCACTTAGAACAATAATCAATAATCCTTCTTAGCATTTCTAAGAATTTCATTGACTTTCCATTTTCTTATGCTCTTTGTTCAGAAATAATGCTGTATTTGCCAAATTTCATATAATGTAAGAATTGCGTTCTATTTTTCTTTCTTTTGTCCTTTCTAATTTTCTGTTTCTTTTTCTTGATGTTACTATCTTTGGTTTCGCCTTTCATACTTTATCGCCCGTTGTTAGTTGTGATTCAAGTCGGCCGTCATCAGTAACACCTAAACTAACAGGAGTTGATAAGCGAAACTGGTGTTCCACACCAACTTGCGTGGATATCAACATAAGGGAACTTTAGTTATTATAACAAAGGAAAAAATATATCGTTTTGTTATTTTAAAAAGAAGAAAATGTTTGAATTAAAGAAAATCAAAACGGGGGAATAATTAACCTAGAAAATTAGGTAGGCCAAGAATATACTTCCTTTTTCTTCTATGGATAGAATAAAAGGTGAGATTCACTCCTAAGTTTTTGTATTATACCATATAGAATTTATCGGTCTGCAATTCTTGCCATTGAAATTTCAATTCATGCATAAATTAAAATACATTTAATTCTCAAACTCAGGTGGGCAATTGCCACTTCTTTCCCTGTGTTGGGCGTAGCCCCTCGAAACCAAATCCTAAAGGCCCCACTGGTTGTGTGCAACATTGCGAGGTGGGCAGATTTGAGACTTATTCTAGGGAAGGGAGATGAAATCCATATTACGGTAAAGGGCCGCAGTGGCTCAGTGGTAGAGCGTTCACCTCTGATGCATCGGGTCCCGGGTTCAAACCCTGCTCCCGCAACGTGCACTTTGTAGTGGACAAACACCATGTGCGTGGGTTTATTCGCGGTTCTCCCGTTTCCTTCCACTTTCTTCGTTCCACCATTTCATTCATTTCTCATTATCACAGTCTCCTTTAGCACAGCCAGCATAACCATGGGACATAAAACTCAAAGATTTTCATATTACGGTAGATGAATCTGATTTCTGTGATGAACACGTTGTAGAGTATATTATATATTAGGCGATGTAGATGAAGTAGTAGTAGTACACATCCGCATTACAAATCACTGCCGTGAACGCATTCTGAAATCTTAATACATGAATATTTATAATTGGTATGTTTCCAATTAGGCATCAACAATTATCCACGTTAAAATTTTGGACACTTGTTTTATAATAATATAAATAATGACTTCCCCAAAACTATGAAGAAAGAAAATTATGTATGACGCAACAATACTCTTATTTGAGCAAAATGATGATAATCTCAACAGCATTACAGGAACCGTTACAGAAATCTGACACGTGTCATATACACTTTAGTTAACAGATGTATCCTTAAGATTACGGAGAAAATATTCCAGCAATGAAATTCTTTTCTTTACTTACAAAGCATGAGTAGATCCTTAGGCTGATACTACAAATAGATGAAATGCGCGTTTACTGAAAAGATGGGTTCTACTGACGTAGGGTAGTCTATATACTCTTCGTGTGCTAGGGTCTAGGAGAGAGGAGGAGATAAGATTTCACATCAGGTTACGTCACGCACAGTCGCACACCTTCATTTTCATTAAAAATGGAAATGCCAAAATAAATCAATTGGACACAAATCATCACACTTATCTGCAAAAAGCACTTTTAAAAACGGATTATAGGGGGAGCCTCCAGTTCCAATGTTGGGGGACATGTCTCCCAATTTCCCAGGGATTTTTGCCCGTACCTACAGCTGAGACAATTTTCCAGAATGAGGAGAAGGGCATATTCTCCTCTGGCATTTATTGCAATTTGTGCTCAAGTAGCGGATGTGGAATTAATACATATTGATGAAACTACTAAACGCACTACAGCACGAAGTTCAGTTTGAAATACTACAGAATGCGATTCTTTCTTATATATATATATATATATATATATATATATATATATATATATATATATATATATATATACTGGTAAAAGCTAAGAGAAATAAATTCCATCATACATTCCTTTATGGCAGACGGACACAAATCATAACACTTATCCCAAAAAGCACTTTTCACGTCAGATTATTGGGGGGACTGTCCCCCAAGTCCAAGATTGGGAGACATGTCCCTCTCATCCTCCCGGGATTTGCGCCATGCCCCCCAATATTTTCTTCAAGTCGGCGCCTATGAGTGTTACATTCCTTTATTTTCATCTTTTTATTAAGTCATCTGGGGCATGATGTGTGTGTGTTTGGTATAAGTTATTATTAATGTCTGTATAACATGAATTATGATATATTCTTATTAACACTCCTAAAGGCAATATTTAGATGCATGTAGCAAATTCCTTAGTGTGTCGAATTTTCAACAGCTTCTCTCTCCCTACTATGTTCTAAGAAATATGGGTATATTTTATAGGTTTTAAAATATATCACCGATAAAAGCGTCAACCAGAATAGCTATAGCGCGAATTCCATTGCAATCAGTACAATAATTTCCAACTTACAAAGGTGCACAAGTATACACAATTTTGAATCAACCTTTTATCTTATCGGTGTCATTATGAGGTTTCACTGTATATTATTATTTTATATCATTCTTTTTTCACGACGTAGCATTCATATATCACACAGCTGGAAAACTGGGAATATAGTTCTGTATAGTTAATGAGACCATGTAATTAATACATTCGTTTAATGTATCTTTTAATGTCTTTATTACTGATGTTGAACAATAAATCACATTTTACTTATTTTTGCATAAAACGTGATATTTGATATACTTCTTAGTAGATGTAGCGAATATGTTCCTCAGGGATATTGCTATTTCAAGAATTTCAAACCAAAGTATTCTAAAATCAATACCTTGTATTTTTCTGTAAACATAAAGTATGTAAACGAATTAAATTATGTACGGCTGTATTTTCTAGTTTTCTTGTATTGCTGATAAAACATTCTAGTCCTGGATTTGTGTGCTGTAATATACATCTCTATTGCAGTACACAAATGGCATGTCTGTTACAGCATAAATATTCATGAGCCAAGTGAGTTTAAATCATAAGTTCTGTAAAAGGAACTTCAATTCTTCCCAGATTCCGTATGCAATAAATAAACTCTTTCTTGTAATCTTTGGTGACTTTGCCATTGCACCCTCGGTATTCATATCTCCCTCACGTAAGAAATCCGTCTGGCTATTCGAGGCCACGGTGGCTCAGTGCTAGAGTGTTTACTTTGGTGTATGGGGTCCCGGGTTCGAACCCTGCTCCCACCAAGTAAACTTTGTGGTGGACAAACACCGTGTGCGTAGGTTTCCTCGTGAATCTCCCGTTTCCTCCCACTTTCCTCATTCTGCCATTTCATTTATTTCTCGTCATCACCCTCTCCTTTAGCCTAGCCGAAATAACCTTGGGACGTAAGATTTCATTTCATTTTTCCGGCTGGCTATTGGCCCTCTAACGCCCCTTTTCCTCGTTAATAATACTTCTGTGTAATTTGCAATCGCGGAAAATAAACTTCCACAGATTCTAAACATCTCATCTCAGTCTCTACTGTGAAGGCACGGAAAATTCTGGAGTGCTAGATGTTAATAGAACGACGTCATAATTCTATCTTTTCAATCGATTAAATTTGGAAGTGGTAAAAACAAAGTAATATGGAAATCAAAGAATCGGAACAAAACTCTCCCAAAAGACAGAATCTACTGCCATGATGGCTTGTAGTTAGGGATGGACATGGCGAATCCGAGCGAGTTTTCTTTCAATTCCACTCGAGAGCTCGGTTCGGAAAATTTATCCAACTCGACTCGAGTCAAATCCTGTGTAGTTTGAAGTACACTGGATGGGCGGATATATGAAGAGGAAAAGGATCACACGCGAGCATTTTCTTTGTTCAAGGGAAGCATACAAGGAGGAGTTCGGACCTTCAGCACAGAGGTCACATTCGACCTTTAGGTTGGGCAAGGATTAAGAAAGAAAGGGGCTCTAGCCTAAAAGAGTAACTATCATCCCAGCATTCACCTGAAGGGACTGAATAAATCAGGAAACCCCTCAGTCAGGATGTCTTACCGGAGCAGGGTTCTTGCCAACCTCGACCTACTAAATAACGCGTGGCAGGCAGAGTGATCTCTACTCCACCGGCTGAGTGATTACATGCGACTTCAATATTCATGGCAGTACCGTTAGCACTCATAAACAAGAGGAAGGGGCAAATACAAAAAAAATTAAATTAAAAAAGGGTGAATTTTACTATAGATATGTTTATTAAAACGTTGATATTTAGTTATGATAATAACAGAAAATATAGAAAAAGAAATATCTGTCTACTGAGCAATGAGCATTACTATCTAAATAGAAGTGGCCTAATAGATTAAAGAATTTGTCTTCAGAACAACAACTGGTAGTTAAATGTTAATTCGTACTGTTCTCCAGTGTTGGATAAAGGGAAAATGTCTGCCTATTAAACGGTTTATTCGTTTCACAATAAATGGAATTTCAACGTTGAATCAACGTATGTATTACTAAAGTTTGTGGTGACGCCAGTGCCGTGAACATTGAAGTGGGATGTGATCCTTCATCCTTCATATGCTCGTCTCTTCATCTTTCATCTTTCTTGGTTCAGAATACTTCAAACTACCCCGTCTTTCATCCACTTTGTCCATTAATGGCGTGGCGTGGTAACGCTACATTATTCTTTAATTGAGCGCTACACAACTGTAGAGCAGAGATGTTTGGTCCAATTTGAAATATTGCAACCTTTTAGACCGAAAGCCTATAATTTCCAGTAACATTGCTCTCTTATGTCTCATCACTTTTTCATATCTTTAATCGCTATCTAGATGGCCTGTGCAACCAGACTTATGGGGCACTGTTTATTTATACAGTACACTCTCATCCTATATAATATACTGTATATACGGGGATAATGTGTGCAGATGGACGTTTGTTGTTCATGAAAGTAATAATACTTCAGATGTTTTTAATAATATTGAAAACAAATCTTTTACAATGCCTGTAACACATTGTTGGAAATCCCTGAGAAAATGAATCGTTGCAGAATGTTAAGCAGCAAGCAGGGGTGCAGCTGCACTGCAACATAAAAAATACTTATTCCTTGTCCACTTTGTTGAAATGATCTGAATATTTTCTTAAAGAAACGTAGCATTCAGAAAACAATGCTCTGAATAAGTAAATTTCTCAAAAAAAAAAGAAAAGAAAAGAAAAGAAAAGAAAAGAAAAAACGAAAACAGTAAATGAAAAATTAAAGTCGGGGTGCACATGCATTCAATTGGTGGTAGTTGGTTTAAAATGAATGAAAATAAAAGTTTTATATAATTTCAAACTTAGTTTTAAATTCTATATAAAAGTGCACTCAAGGTACTCGTATTAGTAACTCCTGAATCAAAAGGCCACCCTAAAAAAATAACTATATGCATGTGAGGGAAATGCATGATAATAAAGTGTAACAGTTTCAAAAGTTTCAATTCTGTAAAATGCTCCAAAGAACCCTGTCATAGTGTTTCTGAGGTCAACTTAAAAATTTTAAGTGATAACTGTTGCAAAAAGTAGTGTTTTCTAATTCTCGAAGTTAAAAAAGTTACTTCGGAGTCTGAGGGAGAAGCCCCGAGAGGAGCTTCGGGGACGAAACCCACAAGCGTAGAAACATGGAATATGAGGGCCTATACCTACGCTTGGTTCGTCGGTGTCCGGGTCAGGGATCCTTGCGGCGGATTATCGGGGTTCTACGGTAATAGATTTTCACACTATTCTTCCGAGTTCATCCGCAGGTTAGTAAGCACTGTGTTAGCTTTTTCTCGAACTACTGGGAAAGAATCCTATTTACAAAATTTTAGCTTGATTTTGCTACATACAGCGATGTTCGTCAGACGATATTTCAGATTGTCTCGTGTTGTCTCAGAGTAATGCAGTCTCGTCTCGTTTTCGGGATGTGACGAGATGTGAGAATTGCCCTTTTTCGGGAGCAACACTAAAATTATTCCACATTACTGCTTACTTTTTCATAGCTTTCGTTTTCGAAACAAATCTATGATCTATAAATGTGCTAAAAGAAATCTATGATCTATAAATGTGCTAAAAGGATCCGCACGGGTGAACGAAGTATCAAACTCGATTCGACTCGAAACTCGACCTAAAAAGTGTGACTAGAATACAGAAAATTTCTTTGCCTCGGCTGAAAACTCGACTCGTGCCCATTCCTATTTGTAATAATCTGTCAGTCTTCTAAGGCTATTCGTGGTATTTCTCGTGCCTTAACCGGCCTCTGGGGCCGCGATTGTGCACCATTTTGTGTAAAAGTAAACAAATCACTATTTTGGCAAGTTATCCTTAAATATTCACGAATATAACCACAACTAGGAATTCAGAATACATGTGTGTATGGTTTTGTTCGGAAAGTTTGTCCGTGCTGAGGATAATGACGTATAATACACGACCCACATGACTACACCAGCAAATCAATTTGTAGTTGTAACTATATTTTCGGAATGTGTATTTTCAGTTCTCCGAGAAGTATTGAAACCCTTGCAAAATAGTCCAAATTGTTTGAAGTTTCAGTTTTCCTGAAATTATTTGTCTTTCCTCAAGAGAGTAACACATAAATAGGTGATTATATTACGATAATTATCGAACGATCCATGGACCCTCGAAAACGGACATTTTTCTTGTAAATATACGCTGATAGAAGAATTCTTAAAGGAATATTCCACATGTAGCCCAGTCAATGAAGGTAAAAATAAGCTAGATGTCGGAAGTAATTCCCGGAGAGCTCATTTTTTTCCTGTTGATAGACTATGATGAGACATGTAATTTCCCAAAAGTCCCCGGTTCTCCCCCTTGTGCTTTCCCCCCAGCCCCCCTTAAAGGTGAATTTGCCGTCTCTCAGAAAATTAGCCATAACTCCGAAACCAGTGGAGCAAATGCTTCGCAATTTTTTTATCTTCTTTGTCTAATGTTAAGCTACAAAAAAGGTGTCTTTCATTTTTCTGGAAAAATGTATATTTTCGTGGCAATTGTGTCTTAAAAAGAAAACAACAGTTTTTGGCGGGGAAGATTCCCTTTAATTTTTTTCTACGACGTAAAGTAAAAAAAATGTTTCAAATGAAAGTTTTAGATCGAAGTCTAAGCTTTAAAACGAGGTATATTATGATAGTATTTATTTGACACATAACGAAAAAAATAACAAAAATATGCTCTACCGGGTCAGCGAGCCTCAGTGCTGGTGTAATCCGATGAAATAGTACAGTGAGCTCAGAAATCTTAGTAAGAGCACAGAAGAGTTATGCACAATTTTTTACCCGATAAACTTAATTTGGACCGGAGGTATAAAGAAGCAACCTGGCTGGAATGGGCTTATGAACATTATTTGCAGCACGAAGCATTATTCTGAATCTACATGTGTTATGGCAGTACCATTTATAAACTTAGACCCAAATAATATGTCTACCATCTATTCTGCTTTATCTTTTGCTGCAGATCAATGAAGAAAAAGAAATCAATCTTGCATTGCTACGTTTGACCAACCATTGTATCTGAAAGCAACAGAAATCGTAGAAAGGTCAGATCCTAATAGTGACTTATCAAAGGTTATTCTTAGGTTAGGTGGATTTCACCTTTTAATGTCTTATATGGGATCAGTGGGCCGCATAATGGAAGGAAGTGGCTTACAAAATCTATGGGAAACTGTTAATCACATGTTAAGTGAGCATGCATATTCTAGAGGAATAAGAGCTTATTGTTTAACTGCAGCGGCTCTCATTACGGTAATGAGGGAAGAATATATTAAGATTGGAGAGGACTGCAATAAACTAGAAGACATATGTCAGCAGTTTATTGACAAGAAACTGGATTTCTAGCAAATTAACCTGGATGATGAAGTTACAGAAACTGTTTTAAACATTGAAACAAATTTTGAAGAGATAAAATAAAATCTAGCAGGACAGCAAAGCTTTGGCTAAATCTAATTAAGTGCATAGATCTTATGTTGAAATTTATATTTGCAGAGAGAACTGGCAACTGGAACATGCACTTGAGTACAGTAGTAGACATGCTTCCACACTTCCATGCTGCAGGCCACTTGCCCTATGCTAAATTCGTGCATTTATATGCTCAGCATATGTTGAAACTCGAATCTAAACTATCAACAGAAGAATACGAATTATTTACCAAACAAGGTTATTTTACCGTTCGCAGGAATGGGAAATATTGGTCAGGAACTTGGACAGACATGATAATAGAACTGCGGGAATCAAGGTTAGAAAGAGATAACAAGGATATTGAGAAATTTACATTTTGGCTGAGACAGCACAACTCTTTTACCAAGCTTTCAGAGGATCTCGGGTCTTTACATTCCGGCTTTGTGTCAAATGATAGTGTTAACAGTGACAAAGTTTATGAAGTGGGTTAGGCAGCTATGGAAAAAATGAAAGGTAAGAGTTTTGGAGAGCTAAAATTGAAAAGAAAAGACATGGTAATTACTCAAACCAGTCATAAGTCTGTATCGGTTCGATCATTAAAAGCGAACATAAGCCCACAACAGCTTTTTAATAGAATTTTATGTGTATGTGACAGCCCCAATAAACTGAAAATGTATTTGGAATATGAATTGTCTTCTGTACCTCCATCGATTTTTGATGATACTTATCTTCAGAAAGGAACTAAATCGTCTATAGTTAAAGCATTTTCAGAAGGAATCGTTGAGCAACCATGCTTAGAAGATGCTGGGATAGTTATCGATGGAGGTTTCCTTCTTCATTATGTTTCATGGCTTAAGGATGCTACATATGGAGATATTGTTAGGAACTATTGCTCATTTGTACTGTCCAAGTATGGAAATAATTGTATGGTGGTGTTCGATGGTTATCCGGAAGAGGCGACTACGAAGGATGAAGAACACCAAAGGAGGACACTGAATTATTCCTCATGCGAAATACAGTTAGACAAAAATACTAAATGTGTCGTAAAAAAAGAACCTTTTCTTTCTAACAGAAAGAACAAAAATAAATTGATTGAATGCTCATGTAAAGAGTTGGAAAAGGTTGGATTAGCAGCAGTTATAGCTGAAGAAGATGCTGATACTTTAGTGGTGCTCCCCCCTTATGTCTATGACGCACCCCCCAATTGTCTATCCGTAGGTGTTCTTCCATGAAAAAATCTTCTTTTCGATTAATTTTTACCCCCCTCAAACATATTTATATAGATTTTTAACCCCCCAAATATTTCAATTACGCAGTTTGCGTCATAGCCCCCCTTTATGGGCACCCCTGAATACTGAAATTGTAAGGACTGGAATTGAAAAACTTGATACCTTTTCCAGAGTGATTGTTGTTGTAAATGACACGGACATTTTAATATTGCTAGTTGCATTAGCACCAGAGAGGAGACCCATTTACTTTCGAAAAGATGTTGAAGGAAAGAACCCGTCAAGCACTTGTTTTGATATCGATAAATTCAAAAGATCCAACAAAAATATAGACAAACTTCTCCTTTTTGCCCATGCTATTTCTGGCTGTGATACAACTTCGTCATTTTTTGGAATTGGAAAAACAAAAGCAGTTAAATTAATTTTAAAAAAAGACACACACACACAGAGAGGCAGAATGTTTCCTGCAAACAAGATGCATCAGAAGATACTCTTGTCGAGAATGCAGAAAAATTTGTTCTTTCAATGTACGGGCTAAGTACATATTCAACTTTAAACGAAGCTCGTTATTTCAGATTTACAAGACTAACTGCAAAGACATCTTTGAAGTCAAACTTTGATTTAGCTAAATTACCACCGACCTCAGAAGCGTGTCGTCAGCACCTCTTCAGAGTGTACTTACAGGTGCAATTGTGGGTATGGAACAAACTTAATCCTACTGATTGGGGGTTGGAAACATGAATATATCAAAGAAAGTGATGGAAAAAGAAGAGTCTTAAGACCGATACTAAGTATGAAACCTTTTGCTCCTGATGACCTCCTAGCAATAATTTCATGCTCTTGCAAGGCAGCGTGTGGAGATTATTGTCGCTGCAGAATATCTGACTTTACCTGTTCAGCTATGTGTGAGCACTGTAATGGGTTATCATGCAACAATGTACCTCAATACAATGAAGATTTTGAAGATCAATTACACGAATAATCTGGCTTCATTTTAAAATGAATATTAGAAAACATTGCACACAGTATTCTTAGGTTACAGTGCTGGGTGGGTGGTCCGTGATGCTGTTCTTGTTATGAATTTATTTAAAAGTATAGAAATTAAAATAAACTCATAATATAAGAAAGCTGACGGTTGTTGCCAGTCCGGGACACGGCGGGTCCACAGGTGGTGGATAATGGAAAGCCCAATAAGAGGGTAGGGAATAGTCCCTCCGAACCAAAACTGGCATTTTCTGATCTTATTCCTATGAG
Organism: Thermobia domestica; assembly: GCF_964235325.1. Lineage (NCBI taxonomy): Eukaryota > Metazoa > Arthropoda > Insecta > Zygentoma > Lepismatidae > Thermobia > Thermobia domestica. The sequence goes on along the minus strand of NC_137460.1, from coordinate 265,987,568 downwards.
GCTTGAAGCATATTCTTATGACGTTCAAAGCTACATTACTCAGCTCTGGCTTTACGTACCGTGACAATATATACCTCGTTTTAAAGCTTAGACTTCGATCTAAAACTTTCATTTGAAACATTTTCTTACTTTACCTCGTAGAAAAAAATTAAAGGGAATTTTTCCCGCCAAAAAACTGTTGTTTTCTCTTTAAGACACAATTGCCACGAAACTATACATTTCTCGAGAAAAATGAAAGACACCTTTTTTGTAGCTTAGCATTAGGCAAAGAAAATAAAAAAAAAATTGCGAAGCATTTTATCCACTGGTTTCGGAGTTATGGCTAATTTTCTGAGAGACGGCAAATTCACCTTTAAGGGGGGCTGGGGGGGAAGCACAAGGAGGAGAACCGGGGACTTTTGGGAAATTACATGTCTCATCATACTCTATCAACAGGAAAAAAATCAGCTCTCCGGAAATTTGTTCCGACACAAAACCTATTTTGACTGGGCTAATGGCCTTACGCTTCTCTTTAAGTCCAATTCCACTTTGAAACTCTTAAGTAACAAACCAATTTGGCCGTAGAAATAACAATGGAAATGAAGATAGTTTTGAAAGTAATCTGTGTAATTTGAATTTCGTTATCTTTTGTTCCATTCTATTATTTTTATATCTGCATCTTTAAAGAATTATAAATGGGTGACGATAAAACTCTATATTATGAGAATTCAACTAGACAATAATACATTATAATTCATTTTAGAAACAAATTCAATCTCGAAAGTCGAGATGTGACTACGTGAGATAGCTTAGTGCCGCAACGTAGAATAGTGGTCAAAGTACTTGTTCCAGTTTCTATTCTCTGTAGCATACTAAGCCGTGAATGAAGAACAGACAAAACGGATCATATCATTACAGAAACATTATATTATGTAGCTTCGTTTATGAACAAGAACGTCAGATTACACCTAATAAAATAATCGAAAACTTATTTGTTATACTTTGCGCAATTTTAGCACTACAAGATGCTATATACCCAGGAATACTTTCTTGTTACCAAATAAGCCAAAATCGACCGTACTCACCAGCTCGTTTCATTGATTGTCATATTCTTTGCATAGCCTGTTGTAAAGGCAGACAAAAGGAGCTGTAAAGCAATAAATCACCTCTAGTTTTCACGTGACAGTACCTCACTAATATTCTTTTCCTCTTGGGAATTCACTTTACCTGTAGTTTTAACTTATACACGATATACCATAACAAGTAAGCGGAAATAATGTGTTTGTTATGATTTTCAGTAATAATTTTGTTATTTTTTTATTTTCAAAATTTAATACCTACTTAATACTAATCCATATTTAGTCAATTATAAACACACAATAATCTCCGAGTTGCTTCATGTAAATAGACAGAATACATACTAGCTGAGACTAAGCGAAAACTTGCATTGACGCACTGTAGTGTCCATAAATCATGTCTATTTACTGTATAATTGCAGTATGTTTTCTTCTTCACAGAGAGAATGAAAATACTGTAAAGCATATCGAGAATGTAGATTACACTTTATAGCCAAAAGCCATATTTGTAACAAGTTTTGGCTATTTTTATCTCATGGTAGCTAGCTCTTCAGCCTTTTAAAACGGGAGTCATAACAGTGTATAGAAAAATAATCAAAAACGTTGTTTCATTTAGTCGTCCATTTTAGACCCCTTGCATATTTTAGTTCATTCCAAGATGGGTCTAAAAGTGCCGAAAACGACGCGAATAGACCCCTTGAATATGAGGCGCTTCTATCTATCTGAACTTACAACAAATGGCAACAGCGAATCAAATGGCATACTTTGACTCAATAGTGTGTGGGCAGCGCGTTGACTTCCAATAGTATTTATTGTTTTTTTTTTCGAAACAAAGATTTGATAGCTCATAATGTAAGGGTTTCACAAATTGCCTTAAAACACGAGAGCAACACCGTAATAATCATAATAAATTAAACTGTGAAGGAAAGAAATCTCGAAGAATCAATTACGAGAAGATAACTTACAGCTTAGAAGCTGAAACAGAACAATCTTATATAGAAAAATGGTCACGTGATGAAAAAGCAGTTGGAGACAGAAATATTTTTGTACTGTTAATATATTAAAGTATTAGCAGAAAGTGGTGGGTCTGGTGTAACCAAACAAACTAAACAAAAGAACATCAACATATTGTAATATAGTAATCAAAAATAGAAAATTTTCATCATGAGTTTAAAATACTTTTGTATCTGTATGTATATAAAACCATCTGCTAACTTTTATTTTGAACAGAATGCTTGGTTACAGGATTTTCCGATTGCAAATCAGTAAAGATTGCCGATGCTCGCCCAGTAAATGCACATCCTGCTTTGACCTCTACTGATACACATATTTATGGGCAAGTAAACCTCAGTATGATGAAGCCGTAGTTACTCTGTTATTGTACACTAGAGACCTGCACGGGCCGAATTTTTCGGTCCAAGCCCAATCCAGTCTGAATGTACGTAGGCCCGACCCAGCCCGGGCCCGAAAAATTTTGGAGATTTTCGGCCCGAGCCTGGCCCGATAAGTTTTTTAAAATTCTTGGCCCAAGCCCGGCCCGCGCCCGATAAATTTTGTAAGTTTCATTTTGTAACATTTTTCACGGGCACACTTTATTCTAATTATCGTTTAACGAATGTCAATATTTATTAAAGAATTGCAATTAATCGGCCCCAGCCCGGCCCGAGCTAAAGAGAAATCAGTGTCGGCCCGCCCAAGCCCGGCCCGTACAGGTCTCTATTGTACACGTAAAATCTCTAATTCTATAGCTTTATACTCTGCAGTTTTTACATACATTTTTGAACATGTCAGAATTGCTCTAATTGTGTACTATTGGTCTACTAATCTCGACTGTGTCCAGCAGAATAATTCCTTACAAGTACACATACATGCACAGATGCATCACTTTCTAGTAGAAGATCCCTGGCAGGTCTAGATTAAATCATCTGGAAACCCGGGGCTAGAAAAAAATAGTGAGCCCTGTAGACTTTGCTTAATACATTTCTGTGAAAGTGTAATAGGAAAGTTAGGAGAATAATATTTTTGGTCATATTTTATCTTATGATGATTGTATCTTGTATGATTCGTTTCAGACAGCCAGTTGAGACTTTGATCAAATTTGGGGGCCCCATCCGCCTTAAGGCTCAGGGCTACACCCCCCTAAGCCCTCCTTAATCCGTCCTTGATCCGTGGGTAGGAAATGAAATGAAATCCTTGAGTTTTATGTCCCACGGTTATGCCGGATAGGCTAAAGGAGACGGTGATGGTGAGAAATGAATGAAATGGTGAAATGAAGAAATTGGGAGGAAATAGGAAAATCCTGAGGAAATCCACGTACACGGTGTTTGTCCACCACAAAGTTCATTTGGCGCGAGCTGGGATCGAACCAGGAACCCCAAGCACCAGAGGTGAACGCTCTACCACTAAGCCAATCCCTGGGTAGGTTTAACAATATTTTTATTTAATTATGCTATATCAATTCCTGTTGTTCATAGAACTTTCGTGTGGCCTTAAACTTAAAGTAATTTGGCAATAATTGAATTTCGCAAAATAACTATAGAAGTATATACTCAAAACACAAACTGCACAAAACATATATTTAGATGAGAAATTAGAGTAAATACTGGCATATTAAGAAACATTAGAAATTTTTAAAGTTGGAAAATTAAGTGCATTAAAAATGATTACTTTGCATTGGAATGATTATATTTTTTAATAATATAAACAATAACACACAGTGGCGTATTTAGGAGAGTCTTCCGGGCTTAAGCCCTCAGAAATCTTACTTACTTAGTAAAGTAAATGAAATATCTTGCAAAATTTTTCACATTTACAGGCAAAGCCCCCCTCCCCGAAAGTTAGCAAAGCCCCTCCCGAAACGAAATCCTAAGTACGCCAGTGATAACACATATTGCGATTCTCCACTCATTCAATCTAATGAATGTAATCCTTCTCTCTTTGAATTATAGAATCTGTAAATCCGAGAATGTTAACACAAATAAGAAGCTAGTTGTTATTAATGATCCTATTAGCTATATTGATTACTGAGGGAGTAATCAAAATTCGCATTACACTAAACTGTCAATTGAAGAAACACTCATTTTGGGACAGGTTGGCCCCTTTTGTAAGTTTGCATTCATGGCATGGCTTCCACACATAAGGGCACGGGTTCAATGAGATGACGTACATCTTTCATGTTTAACTTAAACCAAACATACCAGTGCCCCTTTGTTATTTAATATACATTTAGGCTTTATGTCTACCTTACCATCCATCTAACTGGAATCTTCCAAATATCTAATCCTTAATTGGGTTGTAGTCAGGGAAGTGTGGGGTAAATGACAAAGTATAAATAAATCATTATGTGTACCTCTAAGAAGCCTGCGGTGATTGGAGCACGGTGACTAGAAACTGTTTGCCACTAGATGGATTTAAAATACTTTTTCCCAAGTTAAATGTTTTCCTTACCAAAGGCGTGAGAGTAGTGAACTTTGAATGCATACTACAGGTATATCTTTACTGTTTCATAAGTTGAGACTAATCTAATTCGCTTCCGTGTATCACGACTTTTTTTTTAGTTCTTGTGAAAGCTGGTAGATCAATTTTCAAGATGTAATATATACACTTTCAATTTTTCCCCAAACTTTTTGCTGGTCTAGTAATTAACACGCACCCTTGGTTCATTAGATCATGGGTTCGATTCGTGATGAAAGAGTACCTAAATTTTAAAGTATTATGGTCGTTCACATTCCATATTTCAGCTGTAGATCTACGTCTTATATAGCCTTGGTGCATAAAAGAGATGCTAAACTTCAATAATCATCATAGTCTTTCCCCCACATACTTGTAACCGGTTTGAGTTTTATGAAAGTTGAAACACATTTAATTTGCAACATCATACTTGAAAAAGGACTTTGACTACATTTCGTGAAAATAGTGGAGCTTACAAAATGTTTTTTTCTACGGAGGCTATGAATCCTCCCACACTTGATAATAGATGAAACGGGAGAACCCGGAGAATACCGATGCACACGGTGTTTTTCTATCCCAAATCTGACTTGGCACTAGCCACCATCGAACCAGGAAACGCCACCATAAGCGGTCTACAACTTTATCAATAAGATATTTATAAACTATACCGAAAAGATGTCCCAAATTGTAAATGCTACATCAAGTGTTTAATGTTTTACGTTTCTATTTTAGTGTTTTTGTGTATTTATCTTTTTATGTATTAAGTATTCCGAATTACTTGGAATTAAGATGTGTTTTGTTTACTTGGATGACTGTACTTTTAGTGATCTTGAAATAATGGTAGAGTTGGAAACTAGTATAATATTTTTCATTTTAAAAAAATCCCAAATGAGATGGAAGAAATATAATGGATATATGTAGTTTGATACTATAATGCTACCACAAGCTCTTATGCCATGGTTATTGCTATTCTCGTTGCTATAGTGGCTAGCACTCACGACTTTGGTACGTGGGGTTCCGAGTTTGATTCCCGGTTGAAAAAGAACAGAAATTGGAACGCACAAATGTAGTTCGGATTCCACCTCAAACTTTAGATTCAAGTATCTAATAGCCTTACTGCTGAAAAGAAACACTAAACTTCAAATCACTATCAGATGAGCATAATTTATAAAGTTTCAGTAAAATATATTGAACACTTCAAGAAAAGTATGTTGGTAGCACTGGTCGTCCTACTTAGACCCCTCCGTCCCATTTAAACCCCTATCATTCGGCTTAGACCCATTTTTGGTCCTCAATAGACCCATTCGTCCCGTATAGACCCCTTGTGTATTTTCGTGCACTGCAAAAGGGGTCTAAACAGAACGAAAACGTCCGGAATAGACCCATTGCAGCTACCTATCTATCTATCTATCTATCTATCTATATATATATATATATATATATATATATATATATATATATATATATATATATATATATATATATATATATATATATATATACCTGTCTTTCTCTGTTAACTCACACACACACAGGTCTTTATTTTACCAAGTATTTCTATGAAAGTCCAACAAATACAGTCATTTCCGCTTCTTCCCATCTTCATTCTTAATTTATTCGCAGGCCAATCTCAGTGTCCTTTTCGTTCATAATAATGTTTACAAGCTACAGTTCTACAACAAATAAAAGCAAAAACAACTCATTTTAGTTCATGTACATACATTAAAATTGCAGTTCAATATTTTTATCCTATTCGTTTATATAAACGGAAAATGTTAAGTTACCTTTACTTCCAGTAATTCCAAATTTATTCGCCAAAGATCACACACACTAAAATGCACAACCCAACTTTCCACAAAACCAAAATCACAGTATTTAATTTTATCTTATTTCAAACAGACGTATATATACCTTAAGCTACGTGCTTTCATTCACACAGGTACACATCTGTTTTCCGCCTTCCGTTTTTTCACAAAACTACTACAATAGGTTTTGTTCAAGTTAACAAGGTTCTTTCCACATAAAAGGGGTCTTTGTTTCTTTTCTGCTACCAGCAGGGCAAAAAAGAAAGTCAACATGGCAAAGCTAAGGATGCTAAATGTCACATTTATCTGTCTAACAAGTGAAAAGATTTTTTTCAACTATTTGAAATGTTTCTTTTCTAAAACAAGTGTGCATTCATCTCAAAAATCGTAACACACAGGTGCTCACAAGTAGCACATAAGATTCTCTTTCTATCTCCCCAACAATAAATGTCACATAAGTTTTCTCACCGGTTGTATACAGTGCTGTCCAACAGAATGTGGCTTCCGGTCTCCAACATTGTTCCAATGAAATCTCAAAAATAATTGTCGCAATAACTTTGTCAAACTGACCTCTAACTTCTGCCACCTTTTTCTCTCATCTTATGCTGTTTGCTTCTGTACAATAGTGTCCACCAACATGCAGGTGGTGTCCAACAGTATGGGGTTTCCGCAAATGTTGCAATAACTTTTTCAAACTGACATCTAACTTTGGCCAGGTGTTAGTCTAAAAATTTCAGTTCGTGACATTAATGAGTGCTATTTTGTCTTAAACTTGGCATCTTTTTGTCCTCTATCCATCCTCCACAAGATGCAGCATTCTTCCATTCCATTTATCCATTTCAAATGTGTATAACTTTAATTATTTTACAAATACAATGATCTAAATTATGTGACACCTTCATAATGCTGTCTTTTGACTTCCAACAACTACAGTATTGTTCCAAAGCAATCTGTCAATTTCAAATGTTGATAACTTCTACTCTTTTAAACGTAGAAGGATCCAATTTATGTGGCAGTTTGATAATGCTTCTCTCTTTCGAATTCTAACCTTCTCCATTTTCTGGGGGAGAGCGCATGGGGCGAATTTTGGTTATATTTTCCTACTGTCGTCTCCATTCTTAATCTTTAAACGCCCATTGACGCAACTGCTGTGTCAGGGCTTTAAACCTCAATGCCTCAGTCTTAAACCTCAAATTAAGGCTGGAAGATGGTTTTGGTACCAATTTATTCCTGAAAGATGCAGCTTTGCTGGTGTGCATTTTATGTATATGGGAGGAGGGTAAATATCGTGTTTTTTCAAGTTTTTTTTGGGGCCATTTACCGTCTTGGGGGATAGATTCATAAAAATTGTTACGTGAAGCAATGAAGTAGGCCACTACATGGTAATATCGTGTATTTGTACTTCTTGCTTATATGGGGGAGAAGGGAGGGGACAAAGTTACCCATTTTTTGGAGTTTAAGTTTTTTGACGTAAATTACATTTATTTTTACAACAAACATCAATAGCTCAGCCTTTAATTAAGCTAGAGAGATGATTTGGTGCCAAAGTATTTTTGAGGGATGAAGCTTTCTGTCAGTTGCATTTTATGTATATAGGGGGTATGTATGTACGGCCGAGAAAGGGAGGATGAAGTTGTTTTTTTAATTTTTCATCAAGTTTTGGCGGGTATTCCTCTCCCCTTTGTGGTACATCCATAAAAATTAATATGTGAAGCAATGAGGTAGTCTCCTACATGATAGTAACCTGTATATGTGCTTGTTGTTTATAGAGGAAGAGTGGGTCAAATTTGGTTAGTTTACATTTATTTTCGGGACGGTACCATATAACACAAGATATATTTCACTGAAGTGGTCTAGAAGCATAATTCTTGTTCGTATACATGATGTGTGCAGCAAAAATGATTTGCATATGGACGTGGTACTAGTGGGGGAGGGGAGAGAATGTCTAATTCAATGAATGTTTTCTGCGCATATTTTTTTCTGAAAATATTTCCTACATGTAACGAATTCATTACGCAATGGCAGAAATGGCTACCATTTCTTACATTATTGTCACAAATAAGGGGACGCGGCAGAAGTTCTAAACGGCACAAGACCTAAACGGTATTAGACCTAAAATGGACAAGTCCTAAAAATTATTTCGCGGCACAAGTCCTAAATGGCAGAAGTTCTAAAAGGCAGAAGTCCTAAAAATCATTTCGCGGCACAAGTCCTAAAAGGCACAAGATATAAACGGCAGAAGTCCTAAACTGCAGAAGTCCTAAACTGCAGAAGTCCTAAAAATCTCTTGTGGCGCTACCATCGCGTCCGTAAGAAGAATACTGTCAATCTGTTAGTCAAAGTTTTAGATATACCGTACTGTTTCATACTACAGAACCTTAGTTCTTACAAGTTATTTGTATAAATATATATTCTACCGTTTTGAAATAATAAATAAATGAAGCCTACTGTCCTTTCTTGCTCTTTCCATGATATATTTTTATTTTGACAAAATTTTAACTTCCTACCAAATGTGATTCCCAGATCTTTCATAATGTCTGTTTTTCTCTATTTTCCAACCATTGACCTCATATTAGTAATATAATATTGTTTTAGTTATGTACGTCAAAAATTTTCTTTCTTTGTGTTGTTTTGAAGTAAATTATTTTTACACATATATTTCTTGTACAGAAGTCTTTCTGTACTAAATAATTGTCATACTCGAAATTAACTACTCCTTACTCGTTATCATTATTAATAATAATTTTAGTGTTACTAAGATAGTTATTACCGTTGGAATTAAATACGTTCATATTGGTATTGTGGCAACTACTTACTACTGAAATGCTTTATCGAATATTTAAGTCTGCAGTTTGTAGCAGGGTGGCCATAGAAGTTAATGGCTTATAGCCCATAGTGCGTCACTGAAATTTTAGAAGATCTTTGAAAAGCAACTTAATTGAAATTAATGAGAAAGATATATTTAAAATAAAATTATTTAATACAAGAACATTACGTTTAATCAATTCCGCACCGCAGTAAAATTTAGTTACAGAAAGTAGTTCGTGACCTGGAAAACCAAGAACAGTAAGGAGTATTTAAACTTCGGGTTTTGAGGTCACGGAGGTCCTTCTCGGAGGGTAGGCCAAGGTGCTGCACGTTTGCCGAGGAGTTCTTGATTAACAGGCTGCCTCGATTTCGCAAGAGAGAGGCCCAGAGTTCAATTCAGTATTATTCAGCTCCATAAGCCACGCTAAAAGGTTTGCTGTGGGTTATGACTGTTGCCTACCTCAGAGGTCCTGAGATCCATACGGTTCTATATAGCCACTCAAAGAGGTTTAGAAATTAATGAAAAAGTACGTATTTTTTCGTACTTTATTGGTAAATCAATGTTTATAGGATTATATCTCGGAAAGGAAATAACATGAAATAATTTCCTGTGCACCATATGTAGATGCATATGTTACCTGTAAGTTCTGAAAATTTCATTACTCAACACATAGTAATGTTCTTGTTATTCCGTAAAAAGTGAGACATCATTATCTCTGAATTGCTGCGGTGTATTAACAATCTTAAAAAAAAAAAAAAAAAAAAAACTTTTAGAAAGATCTTAAAGTAGCTTTTTCAACCAAACTGTCTTGACTTGTTTTAAAAGATAAATAATCACAAATATGACATTATGATTTTCTCAGCTTTGCGCCCTTCGCTATCGCAGTTTATACGGAGTGCCACATTTTCCTGGCGCGTATACACTCTCAGACGGACGGGTATTTAAACTTGTCACGCACACTGTCCGGCACTTTTTTAGAGATATTTTTAAAATTTTATGTTTCCACAGATTTTAAACCAATTTCTTAGAAATTAACAGGATATACAGAAAATGTGCCAAATGTTCAAAATTAGAAAAGCGAACTCTTATTTTGTTTGATTTGCATGTGATGGTTTTCGAAAATTTGTTGCTTTTTGTCAGTTTTTCACTTACTGCACGCAGTACAAAATACACTTGCACAGAAACAAATACAAGCATAAACTTTATTATATGATACAACCTTAGTTGATATGTAATATTGAGTTTACCCTTCACAGAAAATCTGTTTTCAGATCTAGGAGTACTTCTCTTTAGTGTTGTACATTTCGAAGCACTTTCCCACGCAAAGTCCAACTTTATATATCAGACAATAAACCAAGGATGCAAATAAGCAACAAAAGTTTACTCGCCCAAGACAAAAGTTACTAGCCCACATCACATAATAAAATAATTTACTTAACTTCCGTATTATATTAAATACTCGCCTGCACCGATGAACCACATGCCCCGGGCGAGTGGTTATTTGCATCCCTGCAATAAACGCTAATATTTATTAAAAACTTCCTTTCACCTTGCGGACGCTACGCACTTTTCATCTCCTTTGTCCTACTCTGTTAGGATTTGCAGATATTGGGGAAAAATCTCTATGGGTAATGGCCCCTTCCTACCAGCCTTCTACCGGGTGAAGGTCCCTGTACTTCAATGCTTGCTGAGTGCAGCAGTTTATCTGCTACATTCGAATAAAAAGTTCGAAGTGCGATATGTTTTCCTGCTTTCTTCCTGTACAGTATGTGAGCATTGGCATGTGTGATAAGTCAAACAGCAGAAAAAACAACTTCTTCCACCATTTGACAGACATACTAATAGCTCTTGCGTAGTTGATTTGTAAAAATCGCGTAAAGCTAGCTTCCGTACAAGGCTTATGTGGAGGGATGGGCACGAGACAAGATTTGTGGCTGTCTCGTCTCGAAAATGTGCTGTAACAGTGATGGCTCGACTCGAAAAATGTATATTTCTCTATTGGAAGAGCCGTGTCTCGACTTGAATTTTGTCTGGAAAATCCTGTCTCGACTCGTCTCGTGCGCATCCCTACTTATGTGAATAATTAGTGTAAAAAGTTCCTTGTTTTTAATTGAAGTAACACGCTTTCATTTAGAAAACAAAGATTTTATTTTTAGTATTTTTTTTCAATTTCTCAATATGCTGTTTTGCGTATTGATTCATAACTTTTACTACTATTCCTGGGGGGAGCTCATGTAGTTTAGATTCCACGCTAATCAGTAGGTCGACGTCTCATATAGCCTCACTGCTGAACAGGACGTTCAACTCAAAATCAATTCAACTTTTTTTTACTATAAAACTTCATCGGTAAATACAGCTGAAACACTTTATATGCGGAATACTCTATAGATAGCCCAGCATTTTGATCAATTCCCGGGATACCACTAAACAGGGGTTTTGCATTTCCTTGCATTTTATCGCTCCAAGCTACATCAGAATCTGTCTTTGAATAGGAACGACACTTTTTTCTCTCTTTCCCGGCGCAGCCTCAGGTTCACTTGAAACAGAGTTACTATCTTGTTCACTCCCGAATACGCCACTGAGCACAGAATAATCAATGTCATTACACTCATTACTAACTCATAACCGTCAGTCGGAGACATTCATCGGTTCTGCAATTTCATTATCGCTAAAAATTTTGCCTCTTCTTTTTGTAATACCGCCGCTCGTAAAGGAATATCCACACACACACACACACACACACACACACACACACACACACACATATATATATATATATATATATATATATATATATATATATATATATATATATATATATATATATATATATATATATATTAATCAAAAAGCACTACATATACTAAGGAAAATATAAATGTCCATTCGTCCGTCTCATTGAAATGAACCCATATGGCGTGAGTGCATGTCTAAGTTTTTGACTCCTACGAACCGAAGGGAAGTGTTGAAGACGTAATCAGTGCAACGTGATTAGATGCAAATACAGCCCTCGTCACCTACACATTGCATAGTTTTCTTTAGTTGAAAGAAAACAAAGGACCCATTCTGTGTTTTTGTATATACATTCGGCAGGGGAATTGGTCGCAGTTGAAAAGGATACATTTCTTTTTACCCTTTAACATGTTCGTAAGCTAAAAAGTGTGTATACTGATAGATCTTGAGGTAGAAATGGAGCCATTGCTAATAAGTATACAGGAAGATAACAGAAGCAGCGATAAGTCAACAAACCCATTACGAAAGTGAATGAATTAAATAGATTAAGAGATGAGTTTTTGGATGTTTTACTTCAACGTTTTATTTCGATTAAATTGAGATGTGTAATGCATTACTATTATTTTTATGATGTTGCGAAAGGTTATAATAAATACTTTTTCCTATTACATTCTTATGAAGTAAGCTTTGCGCTACAAGCTTCCTGAACGCGACAACACTGCACGACAGCGATGCCGCACTTCCACTTACTGTATGCTGTTTCTTCATATAAGCGCTGGGAATTTAAAGACTGGTCTGCAACATGGCTCACCGCTTAACGCAGAGAACATGTTGAATTAAAAACAAAATTAAATAAATATATACTCTACCAACTAAACCTTTCTTTGTTAATAGTTTCAAATATTTGGAACACTTGACTTCCAAATTTTCGAACAGTGTTTGTACGTTTCTTTACCTACCATGGTAAAGGAGATCAGAGCGTTGTACATTTGTTTTAATTACACAAAAAATATCAAGTGATGAACATTGAACTTTTCACAACTTACAGTTAATGGATGCATCTACATATTGTACACAGGAAATTATTTCACGTGATCTCTTTTCTGAGATATAGTCCTATAAACATTGATCTACCAAAAAAGTACGAAAAAATACGCACTATTTCCTTAATCTTTATTTTTTTCTCACTGCATATTACAAAGAAAGTTTTTATGTCCCAAATATTAAAAAGACAACATTTCAGCAATTCCAACGAGGTACGACAATGCAATATAAGTTTTGACTGAACGTCACGGCAGCACCACGAAGTCAGGGGCCTATCTTTATGAAATGGATATTAAAGATGCAATTCTTCCCATTCACGGTACAGCATCTGAAGGCTGGATCTAGTTTCTGTCTCCTCGTTCCATCAGAGGAATGGATGTCAAAAATGAAGGGTTTTGAACTTATTTTCAATGACATTAATGGTATACGCACAATGTCCGGTGAAAGAAAAACATTGCAAAAAGACTAACCGCGAAAATAAGTGAAAAGTATCCTGATGTGAATAAACATTTAATTTAGATATATGTAAGAACTAGGATGATCATTCGCATAAAACACATGAATAATAGAAATAAAATTCTAAAATCAACAAATGTCCATAAAAGAAAATCATGACTAGGCATGCCTCAGCCACAGTGAGGCCTACAACAAAAAAGTAAGCAGCAAAAGGTACATAATATTATTATTTAATATTATTTATTATTGTTTGTTTCCTGTGCAAACCTTGTCTTGTGTTGGTTTTGGCTGCGCGCTTCGCTTGTCTGCTCCCAGTAGCGTAGCGTTAACTTTCGCAAAGGGGAGACAGCACAAGCGCACCCACGAGGGCGGGGGGGAATCAACCGGGTTCCGACATTCCCAAAATTCTTAAGTCAATATACTTTTATTAATTTTCTTAATAAAACTATGCTTGTTTAGTAAAGAAATTATTGATGTAGAATGAAAATTTGATCTTACATATCATCTGTACTATTTCTTTATAAAAACAATGAAGTTCCATATTTTTTTCTGAAAATATAGATGAAAGTACTTTACAGTTACTTGTCTTGTCGAGTGCAGAATAATATCCATTCAATACATAGACTTAGTGGCTTGGATCCAGGGCCGTAACTTGTGGGGGCAGGGGGCAATTGCCCCCCACAGAAGCTCCCCGCCGTTCGAGGGGGACCCATTTTAAAACAAAATTTTCTTACTACATATACGATACGAACATGAAATTGTAAATGAAGCATCAAACAGATTCACTAAATTACATAAATAAAACAGCACACAAAAGGAAATAAAACAAGAGTCGTGGGCCGATTTTAGTAAAAAAAATGTCTGCTATTAGGGGCCCTAGAGATAATATTTATTCGTATGGCTTTGAAATTTGTCAATATTGTCCCCTTAATTAAATTGTCATGTATGTAACGAGCCCAGAGGTGTGACTAACGTCCCCGCAGACCTTGTCGTACTTGAGGGCCCACAGGGTCCAGGGTGGTCATAAAGAGTAAGAGAAAGATGGAAAGAAGGGGCCCAAGAATTAGAAAAACAACTTTTCTAGCGGACCCTAATACGCGTATTAATGCTTGCCCCCCAGAAAAATCAAAGTTAGGGAGGCGCGGTTTGGTTCCTCCCAAACCCTGCACCCCTCCGCCATGAATGGAGTTAGGAATTGTCTGCACGGGCAGACCTTCTGGTCAGTGTCGCACCTGTGGAACACATTCTACACAAATGTGGAGTTAGCATGTAGATGGCATTTTATTTTTTGTCAAAAAGTTGGGTGCAACCCCGCCCTCCCAACAAAAAATTGGGTGCGTGCCTGGTAGATATTATTATTATTTCTTCTCGAGTTCGAAACAACATTAAGTTGTAGGGCCATGTCTCATATAGCTTCGGTGATGGAAAGGAATATGAAACTCCTAATCAAATTTCGTTATAAACTGATTTTTGCGAGGTTGCACTACTGTATATAACATATGGAGACTTAATTTTGATCAACAAAGCCCTCAACGTTTAAATCAAACAACCATACCGATATTAATTCATTCTGAAGAATCTCAGTATATACACTGGATACGTTAAATTGAATTAATAATTTACTTCTTATGTAATATCTTCTTATTTGCTTAGCCTTTGTAAAGTGTGATCTCTGATTCAAAAAGTAAGCTCAGAAATTGGCTATGTTTTAAACTTAATACTAATTTTCATACGACAACTTAGCATGACATTTAATAACAACTGGTGCAATAAATCTATATCTAATCATTTAGTTTTCACATAATACATTATTAGCACACATATCCAAATTCACACAAAGTTGGCTAACGATTTTAAAAGCAACAACAGAATAGCATATATGAAACATCCTGCGCTCGCTTTTGCCTTTCGCAGTGTTGATACACTGATATTGCGATTAAAAAGAAGCCGAAGCTAAATCGTGGAATATTTATATGAATTACTGGTATTCATAAAACTTTCAGCAATTGTTCCGGTAGTTATTAATTTGTTTTTTTTCTTCTATTTCTTGAAATTTTCTCTGAAATATGATTGAATATCTAAAAAGAAGCTGCAGCTGAAACATGTCTCATTACCAGGTTCTTTCAGCGAGCGAGAACCCCACACAGCCACATGCGCGCGCCGCTTTCAAGTAGGAGCTCCACTGACTTGTTCAGCCGCGTTGAGACAGATTTCGTGATTTATTTATTTATTTATTTATTTCATTTTCCGCCGTAAGAACTTAGCGTTCATGGCTTCGTCAACAGATACAGTTACTATTACAATTAATCATAATCATAATTACAAGAGAAACGCTACAATTAATAATGCAATCATTTAAAA
The DNA here is from genome assembly GCF_964235325.1 of Thermobia domestica. Lineage (NCBI taxonomy): Eukaryota > Metazoa > Arthropoda > Insecta > Zygentoma > Lepismatidae > Thermobia > Thermobia domestica. The sequence goes on along the minus strand of NC_137460.1, from coordinate 265,971,855 downwards.
ATATATATAATAATAATAATACAAAATATATACGTAACAATAAAAGTAAAAGTGTATTTTTAGAGAAAATATAAATTGTATGTTGTTTTATATATTTCAAATTTCAAATAAATCTTAATATTTACATTACAAAGAAAGATCACACTGAAGATATTCATCCAAACCATAGAAAAGATGTTTAAGTAACAGTAACTTGAGGTGCCTTTTAAACTGTAAGTTTGGCATTCGTTTGACACGATCTGGTAATTTATTATAAAGTTTTATTCCTATGTGGTGTAACGAATTTTGAGTTCTTGTTAGACGGAAATTTTATATATGAATATGATTGGTTGCTCTTGTGTTGTATTGGTGTAGGTCCGAATTGAGTTGGAAGTTTCTTTTATTCATATGTATGAATGATGTTGTTTCGAGAATGTATAAACACGGCAATGGTAATATTTTAAGTTTCTGAAACAGTGGTCTACTTGGTGTATGAAACGGAACTGATAACATTATTCGTAACATTTTCTTCTGCATTGTAAATACTTTCTTCGCATAACAGGTATTACCCCAGAAAATGATTTCATACGATAGAACTGACTGGATCAATCCGAAATAAATTGTTTTCAAGGTTTCTGTCGTTAGAATCTTACTGACTTTACGTATAAGATATATTTTCGCGCTTAGTTTCCTCAACAAATCATTCACGTGATCATCCCATGTTAACTTAGAGTCTAATTTTAACCCTAAAAATTTACAAGTGTCAGATACCTGTATGAGTTCCCCGTCTATACGTATTTGATGTATATTTAGAGAGTTCAGTTTTCCTTCATTGGAACTCATTATAGTTGTTTTCGCTGTATTTAAGTTAAGTTGGTTTGCTTTTATCCATTCTGTAATTTTATCTGTCGTGTTCTTAAATATGAAATCCTCTGTGCAAATGTTATTTGGAATTTCAACTAAAATGTTTGTATCATCCGCAAAACAGTACGCTTTTGTTTGGAACTATATAATCGGGAAGATCGTTAATGTATATAAGGAAAAGTATAGGACCTAATATTGATCCTTGTGGAACTCCATGCCTAATGTGTCTTACCTCTGACTTGGTTGCACCTATTTCTACATATTGCATGCGGTTAGTCAAATAGGACTGGAACCATAAATTAGCATGACCTCTGATACCATAACTACGCAATTTATTCAATAAAATTTTGTGATTAACAAGGTCAAAGGCTTTTGTGAGATCCAGAAAAATTCCATATATTTTATTTCTTCTTTCTCTCGCTTTATATATATCACTTAGAAAAGCAACTACAGCATTGTTAATTGATTTGCACTTCCTAAACCCGAATTGGCTCTTCATGAAGATATTATTCTTTTCCAAAAAGGGCACCAATCTGTTATACATAACTTTTTCTAAAATTTTGGAGAAAACAGATAGAATAGAGATAGGACGATAATTTCCTGGGTCAGCAGTTGATCCTTTTTTGTGTATAAGTCTTATTTTAGTAAGTTTAAGATCTTCTAGAAATGTTCCCGTTTCAAGAGAGGAATTGCATATATCAGTCAACGGTATAAGAAAATATTCGGCACACATTTTAAGCAAATAATAAGGAATATCGTCGGGCCCAGAAGATCTTTTCATCTTCATTTTTTTAATAATCGATCTTATTTCTAACTCTGTGGTTGGTATTGAGTATATAGGTACAGAATTACTAGATAATTTTATGTTGTTCGTCTTTTCAGACTCAGAATTTGAGTATGTTTTCGCAACGTTGGCAAAAAAATCATTAAGTAGGTTTGCAATATCGTGTTTATTGGCTATTTCTTGGCCATGGTGTATTATTTTTTTAATTCCTATATTTTGCGGTTTAGATGCGGTTGATTCTTCGTTTACTACTTGCCATAGTGTTTTGTTCTTGTTATCAGATTTAGATATCCTATTTGATGTGTGCATTTTCTTTGCTTCTTTTCTTACTCCTTTAAGAATATTTCTATATTTATTAAAATATTGTTTTAGTTTCCTATTATTCGTCCTTTTCACAATTGTATGTAGTTGTCTCTTTCTCATGCAGGAATTGACTATGCCTCGTGTTATCCAGTTGCATCTAGTTTTGTGAGAATATACCTTTATCTTCTTAAGTGGAAAGGCTATTTCGAAATAGTGCCTAACGGTATTAATGAACTGTCTGTATTTATTGTTTACGTCATTTTCTAGTAACGTGTCCGTCCAGTCTTCCTTGCTAAGAATATATTGGAAGTACTTAACGTTCGTTTCATGAAAGTTTCTTGCCCACTTACAATCTTTTCTATCAATTTTCCGATCTTGGGGTTGAAGTGTTATGTTTATTTGAACTGCATTATGGTCGGAGAGTGATGTGTTAAGATTATTTGCTTTAAAGGAAGTAGTTTCATTATCTATTATAATTTGATCTATACAAGATTCTGAGTTTTCTGTAATGCGGGTTGGAGTGTTTATAGTGTGTTGTAGGCCGAAGGACTGCAAAGTGTTTGATAATAATGTTAGGCGATTTGATGGTGTCAGGAAATCAATGTTTAGGTCGCCACATAATACAAATGGTTTACTTTCTTTCTTAACTAGAGTTAGAAGTTGTTCTAATTTTTCAATAAAACGGGGAAAGGGGCTGTCAGGTGTTCTATACATGACTATTATAATGAACCTATATCCTGATTTTTCTATTTCTATTACCGCATGCTCAAATGTCTGTTCCTCATTTAGATACATGCTGTTGTTTTTTACTTTATACTTTAATATTTTTCTCACAAACATTAAAGCAGCACCACATCTACTGAAGGTCCGGCAAAATCCACCAACACATATATAATTTGGTAGGACTGTATACTCTATTTCACCTTCCCTCAACCAGTGTTCGGTAATACAAATTACATCCGGGTTCATCAGTTCACTGTCGTTTCTAATTAGTATGTCTAGTTCATCTACTTTATTTCTAATGGATTGTATATTATGATGTAGTACCTTTATTTCAACTGTATTACATTGGTTTGATTGATAGCATACTGACCTAGAAGAGGTATCTATGTCGATGAGTGGAGCATTTGTTACCTCTTTGTTGGTTAGATTTTCATCTAACTTAGATACGTGTTCCCCAATAACTACTTTAGAAGTGATATTATAGTCTCGTCGCATAAAAATTCATTATTCCTGAGTTTTTCGGGTAATCGCCTTTGTCGATTGGTCACACACATACTACTACTCGGGGCGCCTACTGTTGAATGTGTATGTTTCTTTTGTGGTGTCATGCATTGAGAAATTGGGGGGGGGGGGATAACTTCTGCGTTTCTTTTGTTGTGTTCCAAAACGATTTCATTGCCTTTTGCGGTTTTGTTTTGTTCCAAAACGTTTTCATTGCCTTCTGCGTTACCATTAAAGAAAGCATCCATGGATTGCGAACTCACAGTTGATGTATCTGTACTCCTTTTTTTAAAGTTACATGTTTGGTTGTGTACTGTCTTTCCACTATTAAGATTTACTAGTGTTACTGATGTACGCCCCAAATTGTGTAGCATCTTTTTTGCTACTAATAACATTTGTCTATCCTCACTGTGCATTTCAAGCAATCCATTCCCCATAGCTAAACTAAAACTTACGTTGGAGAACTGAAATGTGTTCAGAGCTCTAGAGGCATCTTTTACAACTGTGCATTTGGACGTTACATTTGTATTATTAGTATCCTGTTTGCAGGCTAAAGATTTTGTTTTCCCATTTCTGTACTGTACTATACTATATGATTTTGCACTTGACTTATTACTTATTAATTGATTTACCTTGTCTACAATGAAAAGCTTACCTCTGCGGTTTAAATGTAAACCATGCTGCGTATGGTGCGTTCGGTCGAGAGACTCAAGATTGACAATATGCACATTCGTATACTTGTTACATAATTTTATGATTTCCTGATTGGTTTTTCCTCACTTCTAAATTGACACAAGATTTATCAATTAAGTCGTACCGGTGAGGGACTGTACAAACCAGAACATTGGTATTACTTAATTTACCTAACACACTTTCATAAGCAGCTATTACACTATTTGCTTCGTTTTTAGATACATCATTAGTTCCAGTGACTATTAACACATAATCCTTTTTTGTGAGTTTTTCTGTTTCTTGTACGCAGTCCTTCAACACTTTCCCAGATCGAGCTCCTGGCTTAACAAAGTTAACTGTTCTTACCTTATTTAGTTTGTTGTTCATAAGTGTACCTAACCCACGACCTTGGTTATCTGATAATATAACTAGTTGGTTCAGGTTACTTTCCTGTCTATTACTCCCTTCAGCATTTCTATTTCTTCTGTTATTTTGTCGAGTCACATTTACGTCTAATTTTGTTCTCAGCTTGTTAGGGGTTTCACCGTCTTGAAAGAATTTCGGGATACTTTCCCTCTCCTGCGACGTACTACTTTTAAAATGTTCTTTGACCATTTCATCTTCAAGCACTACAAACCTATTCTGAGTTCTAATGCCTTCTGGTGAACCTACCTGTTGATATTGTGTGCTGTTTACATTACGCATACAAATTTGCGACTTCAGATTATATCGCGATTTACTTTTATTTGCTTCTACCTTTTCTTTGTCCTCCCATAATGATGTCTCTCTGTGGCCTGTTTGACGGCGACAGAACTTTAATTTCCCAGGTTTGACAATTAAAATTATTTACAAATTAGATTCTACCACTATTGCTATTAACCAACCTATCACGGACTCTATTATTTCTATATTTTTCTACAACATGAAATGTATATTGATTCTTATTAATTAAGAAATTCTAAAACTATCTTCTTTTAAATTGAAAGGGTAGACAGTGTCTCAGTGTCTCATAGCACTCTACGCCACTGTCTGCTCCTCTACACTTTGTCGTCCTCCTGGCTGCTCTTGCAGTGACGTCGTGTCAATAGCCAATCAGCGTCCCTTTACCGATATAACCGAACCTTATTAATTCTAGTAACCTAGAATCACTCTACGAAAGAAATACGCAACCGCAGAACAAGATTGGACAAATAAAGTTACTTTTCTGAAAGTTCTCGTAAATCATTTCATTAACTGGCAAAAAAATATAAGGGAAGTATAAGACCAGTGTTAAATTCTTATTACATTTCAATTCACAATGGCTGGAGAGGCGTCTGTTAAGTTGGAATTGATGTGCAAAGAAGAAATTGTGTCTCAGGAAGATCCACTCGAAGGGTAAGGGTGGACATACGAACTGATGACTGACAACAAAGAGTTAATATTGTGAACAACGGAAGGAGAGCAAACAATGGACAAGGATACAGCTATGTGTTCTTTGGATGTGAAACTGAACGTTGATAGGGTGAAATCAGAATTAACAGAAGATGATGATCCTGCATTTGAAAGGAATATAGAAACGCTAAGAAAAATACTGGTTCAGGAGACTTGCGCGTCGTACTCTAATGACTCCCAACAATTAACCACAAAAAATTTAAATTCAGTTAGGCCAGAAAGGTAATGTTCAATTTTTCATATACTAATTGGCTCAGATTGATAATACGGTTACATCGGTTCGGAAAATTGTTGGTTAAAAGAAATGCTTCACAAGAAGTATTTATATATGGGAGATATCTCGAACGTAAGTTAGTAATCTACAATTTGGGAATGACGTGGCACACATACACTAGCTGTATACCAAATAATAACAAGGAATCTTTTTTTTTAAAAGATATAAAGGAATATTTTTTTTTCAAGATATAAACTACTGCTCATACAAGTCTTATGTAGTGTATATCTTGATAAAAAAAAATGATTCTTTTATTATTGATTACACATTACTCACTAATTGTTGAACATATTTAAAATATAGGTACTCGACGATATTGTTTTATTTATATAGAGACTTTTGTAAAATAAGAAATCGCGAGAATAATATTCATCCTAAAATTTTCCAAATTAAACGTGGAATGTATTATATTGGAACAAAAATTATGGACGTTTGTAATTTTTCTCAGGATTTAGCTCAAATGGGTCTAGCCTCATTTCTCCGGAGGGCTTAGAAAGACATTAGCAAAATACAAAATCAAGAATATTTTTACCAACAATGGATGTTCATTTATTGTAGAGGTCCATACACAAATCCATTTCATAGCTGCACTAATTTCTTTCAAGGAAGTCTACTTTTTAAATTCCCAGCAATCATTTCTAGGGTATGGACCTCCATTTCTCAATATAGGATCACTTTAGCGGTTTAGTAAATCTACATGAATATGAATCGATGTACAAATAACTCTAACGAGCATGCGCTAGATGGCCAGTAAAAAGAACATTGCATTACGCAGAATGTTGGTAAACGAGGATAGCGCAAAATACTTTATTTAGGATAAACTTACATGTCTTGCGTATTGAATGTGTACTTGAACGTTCCTAAGTATTTTATAGGTAACATTCTGAAATGCTTTCTTTGCTTGCATATTTGTGTTCCGAAGTACCACAATACATTAGGGACGTAATTTCTTAATTATATGGATTCCTTCATTTCCAAACATTTTTCTAGTTCCGTGTCATGATTTGACACATTGAATTTTGATACTCCATTTCGTGTACAGTGGTTACTAGATAACGTAAGACGGGGTTACTTTGCACATCGGTCGTTAGTTTGCACGCATATGAAAAGAGTTTCATAGTCCTCTTTCGGTACAACCATGAACTGTAAACAGGAAGTTTCAATTACAATGTTTCAATTACATTGTATTTTGGCTGCAATGTTGGGTGTTAGCATCAGTTCTATTTACCGGGAGGGTTTGTTGAAGTGGTATGGAAAGCAGATACTGTAAAAACAGCCTAAAGTTAAAAGAATTTTCGTCAAAGTTAAGTCAGTTTCGTAGAATACTAGCGCGTATAATTGGACTGTGATGCAATTGTTGAAATTGAAATGTTTCATAGGTGGGGTTACTGTCAACAACATACAAAAAAGTATGTTGAACATACGTTTCCATGCAATGTTTTCATTCAGTATTTAAACATTTTACACTCTACACAAAACTGCATGCGTTTTATTAACATTGATATCAGGGTGGATTGATTTAAATCACGATTTTAATCAAGATTTAAATCACTTGATTTTCTAAATAAAAATCGTTAATTTAAATCTAAATCCAAAATAAATTAATTTAAAGTGAAAATAAATAAAATTCCGTTTCTGTTCTGTTATTTCGATTATGAAAGTTAATAATCATAATAAAATGAGATTCAAATTTGGGCAAGCACAGTATGAAAACGAGTATCATGCAAAGGCTAATTAGGGAAAATCCCGTTTTGAACGGATAACGGATGAATCCTGCTTTTTTCTTCTCGTAACATAAGATTTTTAAATCGTTGAGTATTCTTACGGGGAAATCTCCATGGACATTTAAGCCGAAAATTCTCTTGTGTCCACGTCTATTTGTTTATTTCCAGATAATAGGAGCGCATATAGAGAGGTCCGATCCCCCCACTTAAAAAAATTAAAACTAAGCGAAATTTATGTACTAAATACATAGAAGTTCCTCGGGATCATAATACGGCAAATTTTGGATGCGTTAAAATATCGAATAATACTTTTGATAAAGTGGATACTTTCAGATATCTAGGATCAATATTAACTGACCTAAACCATATTCACAAGAACTTAAATGTCGACTAAAAGCAGGGTATTCTTGTTATTGATCAATTCAAAATCTTTTGTCGTCGCGAATTTTGACGAGAAATTTGAAGCTTAAAATACTGTATATAAAATGATGATAATGCCTTTTGCTCCATATGGTTGCGAAACATGGTCGCTTAGGTAAGAGCATAGACTGAAAGTACTTGAGAATAAGATCCTGAGACGAATATTCGGACCCAAGAGGAACGTGAATGGGAAATGGCGGAAACTTCATAATGAAGAACTACATAATTTATATGGTTTACCAAACATTGCTAAGGTCATCAAGTCTAGGAGATTCAGGTGGGCAGGTCATATAGCCAGAATGGAAGGAAGTAGGAACGCTTTTAAAGTCTTAACTGGAAAACCAATCGGAAAAAGATCATTAGGAAGACATAGACGCAGATGGGAGGACAATATTAAGATGCATCTCGCAGAAATAGGAATAAGAAATAGAAACTGGATCCAATTGGCTAAGGCTAGAAGTCAATTAATAGCTTTTGTAAACGTGGCATTGAAACTCCGGGTTCCATAGGACATTATTTAATTTTAGGCGAAATTTATGTTTTTTATATGTATTTCGTGCCGCTAGCTGGTTCCGGTTTTTAAATATGCCCCTGCAAAATATCAGTAAGTTTCGTGAAAAGAAAAGTGTCATGTTGATGAATGTTGGTTTACTTTTTCCTTAATATTGAAGAAACATTGTTTGGGATTGAGATAGGTTAACAATTGGGGATTAATTCAAAATTCAACCTCAATACTTTCACTTAAATGGCATAATTAATACTTAAAACTAATTCCTAATGTTTTTTCTTCAGTTCGCGACCTGTATTATACGAGGAGAAAGATTTGAATTAAAACAAAAAAAAAAAAAAAAAATAGATTTAAATCAATAAAACTAACAAAAATGATTTTTTTTTTTTAAAATCATGATTTTTTCCCACCCTAATTCATAGTATAATGATGATACCGGTATCAGTACTTACTTTGAGTTATCGATATTTGTAAAGTAAATTATGTATTTTCTGGTACCGACTATGGAACCACATTCTAATAGTTCAAAATATGTCCCACAAAAGTGCCAACTGACGAGACAAAAATCATGTCCAAGAATATGATCCCAATACATATCAGTTTAAGATTTACGGGGTTTGTACTTTTCAGGCTGAAACCCACCCAAAATGGCAAGGTTTTTTTTTTTTTTTTTTTTTTTTTTTTTTTTTTTTTTTTTACTGGCTAGCCTGCAATTAGACCTCAAACAGTGACTTTAATCGGTTCTTACAGGTTTAGTCACTTCCTGGCACTGTTTCTGCGTGAGTCACTTGGAATTGTTCGTGTTTTTGGTGTAACGTCTTAGTTCAGTGATTGGTGGTGGTTCATATTTTTCCCATTGTCTCTGTACAGTCATATGGCAGTTTGGTACTGTGACGTCACATGTTGTGTCTGCTTGTATGTGTGTGCTGTTGCTGGTGGAATGCGGTGACCGGGTAATTGAATTTTCGTTTCATGGCGACGATCTAGTTAGCAAGTGCGATTGAGACAACGTAACATGAATTTAATACAAAGAATTTGAACTTGTCGTTTTTAAATAAGTTTGTATTAGATTCGGATATTAACACATATCGCCTTTGAGCACTGTGGTTCAATTAAGTTAGAGAAAACCTGTGATGGTTGTGGTCGAACGCTGAAGATATTCCCGACGTATGGTAAAATTGGGCGGTTATTGGTTAGTCTTATTTGTTATAATAACAAATTTGCTCGCTTTAATAAATCGACGTATGTGCAGAAAGGAACATTTTCAGTATTGTGTAGTTGATTATTGCGCATGTCTTGCTCCTATCTTAGGTTTTCGGGAATCAGAAACTATGAGTTCATTATTCATGAGTTTTCTGGTATGGCGAAACGGCGAGTGCTTTCGTTTTTTAATTGATATTATTTTTATTCTTGATTTGCTTTGCATTTGAGTATTTGGCAAAGTATCTGCTTTGCTGCTGGTTGTTCCATTATCTTGGTGAAATTTAATTTATTTTTCCTTGTCATGCTTCACTGATTTATAATTAGTGATGAATGTTTTTTTATGTTTTTCCTTCTTACATTAGCTTTATAGTAGTGGTTTGACTAAATATTATTATTTTTGGATGTTTTTATTGTACTTGAGTAGGACGTAGGTGGGTTGGTAGTCCCCGTATAGATATCAACATTGATAGTCACCACTTCACCTGGATTGATATAGAATAGTGTTTAGTAACATTTTGGCCCTTAATTCTTAACATTGTACATTATTTTGACTTGGACAGTAACAATAACCGGTTCAACTGATCCGGTTCTGGGAGCAAACTGGAACATTTTGGGAATCATTCCTAAACTGCTCCCAACACCGGATCAGATAAATCGTTGCAGTCACTGCTTGAGTCAAAATAAAGATTCGCCTAAAAATCTATTGCTAGTGATTCCTACGTGTATAAGCTGCAAGCCCAGTCCCCAGAGGTCTAGTGATTTCTTTAAAAAAAAAGAAGAAAAAAACAGTCTTTTTAAATGAAGCCCCTCTCATACTACTTTTCTGGATCTGCCACTGTTCATAATTTGTTTTCTAACAAACAATCCATTCCAACATCTACCTAAATAAGAAATTCACCTAAATTTAAAACACAGGAGGCTCCAGTGGTAATAGTTTCCTATCTAAGCTGTATTTCGCACTGGTGCAAATTAACCCCTAGTACAGGCTTAAACGCCTTCTCTCAGTTTTACGTTTTTTATGATTTTAGAACGTTTCACATTTCAATTTCAACTACTGCATCCAAGTCCCATTATACATGGTAGTATTCTAGGAAACTAATGTAACTTTGACAGAAATTCTTATAGATGATATGTTAAATTTTATCATCCTTTACAGCGACTTTACAGCCTTTATCAGCCTTTAAATCTACTAGAACAAACTTTCCCGGTAATTTGACCTGAATTTTACCGCAAACATTATAGCTGAAATACAGTTACATGTTCTATCTTACGGTGGCAGTTGAAACTTCCTCTCTACTGTTCATGGTTTTACCGACAGAGTACTGTAAATCTCTTTTCAAATTTTGTGCAAAGTAACGCCCGATGTGCAAAGTAACCCGTCTTATGGTACTTTAAAGTAGTTTTATGCAAGACATCATAGTTCTAATTAAACGGTAGGTTATATATCATTATTTGGTTTACCTTAACTGGGGAAAATGAAGTGTTAAAGCTGTTATTAACTTACTCTTTCTCTTTCCCTGTCATCAGTTAGGAGCATGAAGCTCGACTCGTATACTAATTTATAAGAGCTATAAATTATGGAGTAAGGTACTATAGATGTGAAAGACCCCAATATATTAGGAAGAGTAGAGATGAGAAAATGATCAAATACGGCCGCTATCACTATCGAATCCATAGTCTTCTAGCGCAGTAGGTGTTGCTCATTGGTATTTATTTTGTTTAATTTTTATAATAATAGTTATTATTATAATTATGATAAGAAATTAGAAATGTACCGGAAAAGACATTAAAATCGCAAGATTGTTGCTCCTCTTATTTATTCTTACCAGTTCCTTATTTCAATTTTTTTTTGTATGCACATACTTTTCCTGAAGCTTGTGCTATTTCGCCTAGTACATGGTAAAATGCAAGTTTGTACAGTACTATAATATGAATTTTTACCTAATACTGCGGAAAAAATTCCGAATGTGTATCATTTGTTTAACATATAAAAAATATACCAATAATATATATATTAATAATCATAACCTATTGAGCAATCGGGGACTATACATAACGATTCCAGTTATGTATAAAAATATTTATAATAATCTTTAAAATATCCAACACACGAAATCGAAAATGGCATCAATAATCACTATAGTTTGGAAACACGTCTCAAATAAACAAAAAAGTAAGAAATTGTTTGTGATTCATATATAGGCCCATTCTTTCTGTAAGACCCTCGAAAATTTTTAGTAATTTCACTTGTCATTTAATGCTGTGATTTCAAATTATAACCCCTATGGTAAAAAGCAGAACGCTCGCCATTAACATCTCCAAATTGTAAACATGTTACAAGTAAAACGTTTGGGTATAATTGTATAGCTCTTACCTAGAACTTTATTATCCCTTCCTAGATTGTAGAAAATGATAACTAATTATTTCACTCATCGGGTAGCGATAACGTGATTTGAAGTGAAACACCTCCGCGTTAGTTCCTCAGAGCTCGTAAATGAGAAGTCAAAATTTAGAGTAGGTAAAAAAAAGAAGGAAGAAAAAGAAAGAAAAGGATAGTTTCAGTTTCTGTAATATACGGACATAATTGTATGTTTTATATTGTATCATATAGCAACAAATTTGTTTCTCTCAGTTGTTACCGATAAGACAGTTTCAAATTATATCTTTTGTGTTGAGAAGCGGAAACACTGTTATTATCAATAACAAGTTTGATAATATTTCAAGAATAAGGATCGGAAATATTTTCCTAACTTGTTTCGGATTTGTACCTTTTACTTGCAACTATTCTACAACCAACTCTACTGAATAAATAATTTATTTCTTTTCATATTTAGGAGTTAAGTGTAACAAATAAGGAGTTTGTGCTTTCTACAATTTAGAAAGTTATAAGAATGTCTTTAGCTGGAAACTGTAAAGAAAGTTGTATTTTTTTTTTGTATTGTATTGTATTGTATTGTTGAAAGTTGTATTGTATTTTTATTTACAGCAATTGGAGGTTTAATTATGCAGTTGTGCTTTGAAGGTTTTCCAGAAAGAACTGTCCAATAAATGTCGTTGTAAAGCATATTTACAAAGTTAGGCCCGAGAAGTATGGTTGTATATTTAAAAATTTACTACTCAGGCCAGATGTGATTTATGCTTTTTAAGCCCGAATCCGGCCAGCGGGCTAATCATTGTATATATTAAGAAGATGGCGTTCTAGTTTGTATTACTTCTACTTTAATGTTAATTAATTATGCACCAAGGCAGACGGTGATGACAGCAATGAATGAACGGTAGAGTGAGAAAAGTGGAAGGAAACGGCAGAATACCGCGAAAACCCACGTACAAGTTTTTGTTCTTCAACTACAAAACCCGCTTGACGGAAGCTAAACGAACTAGCAGAGCTTTACCACTCAGCCACCGTGTCTCAAACTAAAATAGAGTAGTACCACTTTGCAGCTCTCCTACAATACATATTCTATACTGATATTAATTTATTTTGCAATTCAGAATTTAACTACAATATCATATAATTAAGAACTTGCTACTCGAAACTATTGACATAATAGATTTTGTCTCTTTTTTGCCTCTAACTTCTGCGCTGATGACGGGTAATTAATTAAAGTAACTGATTGTAAAATTAACTTTTAGCACTATTACGTCGGGAATCGAACTCGGCACCACGTGCACAAATGGCACGCGCTAGCAATTCGAACAACGGCGAAGGTTTTATCCACATGCACAAACTGTCCTATGACGAGAAAATGACAAGATTAATGGTGGGTAAATTCCCAGGAAGATATTTTTCGAGAATATTCCCGGGAAGATTCCCAAAAATGGGAGTTTTCCGGGAATTTATGAACAATAACATATAAAAATGCATTCTGTTTGTGTATATAAGTTCAAAGTTAAATTCGTTTTTATATCACAGTATATTATTACAGTTGTCCCCAGAGGAGTCTTTAAAATGTATATTCTGAACGATGTTATGTTATTTTATTAATAGTTTATTATATTTAGAGAGTACGCATAAATGGATATTTATTTAAAATATATACGAAAGAATATATGTTTCAAAAATGGTATAGTAAGTCCGCATACTTTTAAACGGCTAAAAAGTTTAAGTTTACATGTAAGTGGATTTTCGAAACTTGACTCTACCACTGATATAAACATATTAAATTATTACATGTTATAAACAAATTAGGTTGGGTAACTGCCAGAAGACACATGTCCCACAATTTTTTCAACATTTGGGCATAAATATGTACGTTCGCAGTACTTGCAAGAAAAATTCTTATCTTTATAATTTTGCATGTAATATTGCCACACGACCTCTCTTTCTGCCCATTTCTCGAAATGTCATGCTTTAATTTACATGTAAGTGAAGTCCGAGTACCTATTCAAAAATTCAAGCCAGAGACAGGAGACAGACCGACGTCTATTACTAACACTGTTTCAGGGTTTATTAATAGTGCTACATCTCTATTTCTACGTAATTCTAAATTACTTTTAAAGTGATTCCTTTTCATTATTTGTAATTTAGTACTTTGGTATTTTGGCTATTGTTTATATTTGGTGGACCAGCATATGCGCCTACTTTTTGCGATATTCTATTCTGATGCGGTTGTTTTATGGTTTCATATGTTAAATTACGTTACCAACATTAAATTCAGACACCATTGCCGAGCGAGCGTAGCCAGTGAAGGCGGGATAGAGCCCCGCAGGGCACGTTGTTTTCTATCTTCGTTAGCAGCAATTCACATTCTTTTCTCACATAAATCACTTCCTCTTACACTTACGGTTCGTGAAAATCCCCTTCCCCTTAAAAGAAATTGTGTTCGGTACTTTCTTGAGTACTTGTACATCACTGTCAACACATTTGTTCCGTAAATTGTCCTACGTTTTGTTAGTTTTCGGCCCCTATACTAAACAATTACCCTACTTTTAGTTAAAATGGAAATGGAATTTAAGAAAATCATATTGTTAGTTATATAAAGTACAGTCAAATAATTTTAAATTTTTTAACGTCCAAATTCTTTAAAGTTTAGAAGTAATTCATATTATTTTAAAATAAAGTAATTAGTCATATTGTTCTTATAATTTGGAAGATAAAGTAGAGAAATGGAAATAAATTCCTTTCCGGGATTTTTTAGGCCAGGGAAAAAAACCCGGGAATATTCCGGGCCTCAAATAAAAAGGTAAGAAATTGTTTGTGATTCATATCTAGGCCCATTCTTTCTGTAAGTCCCTCAAAAATTTTAGTCATTTCACTTGTCTTTTAATTGGAGTGATATCAAATTATAACCCCTATGGTGAAAAGAAGAACGCACTCCATGAATACATCCAAATTCTAAACATGTTACAAATAAAACGATTGGGTATAATTGTATAGCTCTTGCCTAGGATATTATTATCCCTTCCTAGATTGTAGAAAATGATAACTAATTATTTCACTCATCGGGTAGCGATAACGTGATTTGAAGTGAAACATCTCCAACTTAGTCCCTCAGAGCGCGTAAATGAGAAGTGAAAATTTAGAGTAGGTAAAAAAATAGAAAAGGATAATTTTTAGTTTCTGTTACCTACGGACATAATTGTATGTTTTATATTGTATCTTATAGCAACAAATGTGTTCCCCTCAGTTTTTACGGATAAGACAATTTCAAATTATATCCTTTGTGTTGAGAAGCGGATTAAATATTATTACCAACCGCACGTTTGATAATATTTCAAAAAGAAGGAATGGAAGTATTTTCCTGACTTCGGATTTCCTTGTTTTGTTTTTTTCTTTTATTTGCAGCTATTCTACAACCAACTTTACGGAATAAATAATTTATTTATTTTCATTTTTAGTAGTTAAGTGTAACAAATTAGGAGTTTGTGCTTTCTACAATTTAGAAATTCGTAAGAATATCTTATTCACGTAATCATATTCACGAAGAAATTAAATGTCGACTAAAAGCAGGGAATTCGTGTTACTATTCGGTTCAAAATCTCTTGTCGTCGCGAATTCTGTCGAAGAATTTGAAGCTTAGAATATATAAAACGGTAATCATGCCTGTTGTTCTGTATGGTTGCGAAACATGGTCGCTTACTCTGAGGGAAGAACATAGACTGAAAGTATTTGAGAACAGGATCCTGAGAAGAATATTCGGACCCAAGAGGAACGAGAATGGGGAATGGCGGAAACTTCATAACGAGGAACTACATAGTTTATACGGTTTACCCAACATTGTTAGGGTCGTCAAGTCTAGGAGGCTTAGGTGGGCAGGTCATGTAGCCAGAATGGAAGAAAGTAGAAACGCTTTCAAAGTTTTGACTGGTAGACCCATAGGAAAACGACCATTAGGAAGACCTAGGCGCAGATGGGAGGATAATATTAAGATGGATCTCGAAGAAATAGGAATACAAAGTAGAAACTGGGTCCAATTAGCTAAGGATAGAAGTCAGTGGAGAGTTTTTGTGAACGCGGCACTGAACCTCCGGGTTCCATAGGCCACAGAGTTAGAGTTAGTTAGTAAGAATATCTTAGGTGGAAAAAGCAAAGAAGGTTTCAACTCGTTCTATTTGAAGCGCTTTCCAATTCGATTTTTTTTGGCGGTGCTCTGAGCCTATCGTAGAGGTATATATTTGACATACTGCTATTCCTAGTATAAGAGGCAAGAAACTCGTGAGTATTTTTTTTAATGAAGAAGGAAGTATTAATCTCCGTACTGACAAACAATGAAAGAAATTTTGATCGTAACATTAAACTTATTTTAAATTTGGGGTTCAGAACGGCTTCTACTCTGCGAATGGTATAATTTGAGACCGTTTCATTTCTTTTAGGCGAGTGAAATGATTTGAGATCTTATTTGATAATATAGACGAATGTAAGAATATTCCAAGTACAAACTTTGAAAAATTTTCCAACCAATCTGTTTGAAACCTCTTGCGAAATTTAACAGGTGTTGCCAGTTATTTTGCTTCTAATTGCAGAGAATGTAATTTAAGATCAAGATTTTCTTATTATTTGAGTGAAATAAATTTTGTTACTCTGCTTTTAGATTTTAGACAAGTAAGAATGTCCCTAGATACAAGTCCCGCAGGATTTTGTGTTCTTTATTTAAGAAAAGTTTGGAACAGAAGATTAAGAATAGATTTGTCAATACAAAATAACTTTGCAAAGTATGTTTTTTGACAAAATAGAATCTTAGTACCTTTAAAAATGTGCCCAAGGTCGGCTTCTTCTTTTTAGTTTTCGTTTAAAGGGAGATTGTCATTATGACTACTAATCGATTTCTGAGTAACGTTTGTTTCAATTTTTTTAAGGGGCAGCAGCATTTTATCAGATAATGTTCTCGCAGTACATTTGAAAACTATTTTATAATGGACTTTTCGTTCTTCAATATAGAACTCCTGTAGCCTGACATCATCATTATTATTTATATTTATTTCAGAACGATGTTAAGTCAAATTTCATTGTGGGTTAATGAGATGTACTCATAAAATGCCAGCAAAGCGTTACTTATTTATTTATAAATTAGCCCTGTACAGTCCAGATTAGGAATATAATCGTAAATACGAAATTACTAAGTACATCCCGCCTTTCGAACTAAATATTTTAGTAGCATAGACTGTATTTTGCTACAAAATATTTTAGTAGCAAAATGTTCTAGTACACTGTCTAAGCTGAATTTCATTCTGGATTGTAGGTTTGCATTAGAAAAGCACGATGATGGACATGAATCCAAGGTTTTGCGAGTGAAAATATAAACTGCTTTAAAAAAAAATGTTCACTTTTATTATATTTCTTGCACGGAGGAATATATTAAATTATCATATCAAAAGTGCAGAAACGTGAGAGTACGTGGAACCAAGAATGACGAGAAAGTTATGGAGCTAATGCTTTATAGCTTATTTGTGTATCAGTTTTTTGATATATTTTGTGTTTCCACGTATATTTCCCTTTCTTTAATTGGCACTTTTTCTCAATTTTTAAAAGTTTTTCACACTATTTTCGACTGAATTCCACCAAGATATGAGTTTTTTACCTTTTTTTTAGTAGTTGTGTGTATTGATAGCTTTTATCGTACTTCATACTGCCTTTTTGGACAGTTCCATATTTTTCCACTTGAAGCTATAAACGCTGAGGTATTTCATACAAAATCAGGAAGTTCATGAGTGAAACCTTAAAAATTAGTTAAATTTTACATTTCAAGTAGTATTACTAGTTGGCGAAAAAAACTGTAAGGCTGAGATTTTTTCGAAGTTTGTTTTGAAATTACAGGTTCTCAAAATACTGACAATTTACCATCAAAGTATTACATGCTTGACATTTGTTCGATTAGGACTTGCAGAGAGCTCAAAGTTCATAGGATACTAGCAAGTAGCAACATAGCACTTGCAACATTGATATTTTCTATTTTGTATCCAACTAGTATGAGAATCGTGAAGGTAACATAAATGATATTTTTATTACTTGTTTATGGTAATGAACAATTTGTTAAACGATTAATTTATATTTTAGCTGAGTGTGACGTAAAAAGTCAGGAAATATCGAAAGTGTATGCGAGGTGGCAATAATATCATATGACAGCACATGATTTGGGTACTACTTTCCTAGTGTCATCATTAGCACACCTGCGGAACTATTTCCAAACAAGCAAACGGAGTGAAAATGAATACCCAGTCAGGAATATCCAGAGGAATAGTAACTGTATTCGCATCAATAGTAATTGTATTTAAGCGGAGAACTCAACTTTAACAAACTTGAAACCAGAAACTTAATGAAACGACATAATGATCTTACTTTCCTCCAGACACTATTATGTTTTCACCTTGAATTTACCATGAAACCATTGCCTTCAGGAATCTTAAAAACGCACAACTCTTGAGAGATAAGGTTGGTAACTACTCTTTACATCTTTTATACGGTACAGTTTCTATACACTATTGATACAGTATACGGTACAGGTTCTACACAATATTCATCTTATCTTCTTTTTCCAAAAAAAGAAAAAAACTCAGCGAAATGATAGCTATTTCACAATAAGTTACTAGGCTTGGAAACACACCTGCTCGAATCACAGGTACCGTAGTGAATGATCAAAATTGGCAGAAGGCAATTTTATAACTTTTGCCATGCAGTAACATGTTTAATCATATTTGATAATTAATCTTCTAGTATGAAAATTACAGGAACCATGATCTGTAACAATTTCCATCGTTTCTTTGTGTAATTTTTCTTTTTTCCCCTTTCCTAATTTTAATACTCGGAATGTATTATTCCAATTTTTCCTTTTATGGTTAATTTTCACCATGTTATTTATTTTCTTTTGATGATTGCGCTTATCTACATTACTAATCGGAATTTTTGCAATTATTTCTTAAATATTAACTTATTTCTTTCTAATCCAATTTTTTATTACTTGTTCTAGTCAGCTAACATTTAAAGAGTTTGGCGTTCTAAGAAATAGTAGCTCCTTCATCCAGGTGAATTGTTTCAGTGTATATCTTATAGCTGGACACCGAACATGACACGCCAGGATATTTCTCCAATTGGAGCAAGAAAGAATGAAGATTTCGGCATCACTTAGAGAAGTTCTAGATAGATAGGATATATTACATTCACGTTGAGTTCTAAGAGAGGAAAATTAATATAAACAAAATGAATATAATAATGTGTATCGTGCTGAGACAGAGAAAGATGGACAGAACAACGAAGTTTTAACTCTTAAGCATAGACAGTCTGCATTTCCTTCCTCCCCCATCTTTGTGTTTCGGTTTTTCTCTTCTCTTATGGAATAAGTTGCTTTTAGTATCAATAGCAAACATATTTTACAATGCTTAATTCATTGAAAAACAAACTGTAGGCGAATCGAACGGAGAATATTTAGAATGAGTCTCACACGGTATCCAAATAGGGGCACAATCTAAGGCGTATGTTCAAAACAGCCATATAACTGCACACTGACATATAGTTGCCGCCGGTTCCATTTCAACTTTTAATTTTATTTACGGGTTTTAGATGTCTATGGCTAAACATTTGGCTCCAGAAAAAAACCTTGAATCTGTAGATCAAGATCAGGCAAAAGTTATTAAACACAATCTTCAGAACTTAACTATTGCGTCTACACATATGTAGGTTTAATCGAGGATTTGCATTGAGAAAAGCTAAAATATCCAAGTTAGAAGCACTTCAAATTTGGTATTGGCTCTCAATGTTGTGTATAACATGGAGAAAAAAAAAGAAATGAACAAGGACTAAGGAACGCTAGTGAAGGACAACAGATCATGAAAATAATAGGAAAAAAAAGAAAAAGCATACTTGGCCATCTTATTCCGCACTCAAGCAAACGGAGTGAAAATGAATACCCAGTCAGAAATGTCCAGAGGAATAGTAACTGTATTCGCATCAATAGTAATTGTATTTAAGCGCAGAACTCAACTTTAACAAACTTGAAACCAGAAACTTAATGAAACGACATAATGATCTTGCTTTCCTCCAGACACTATTATGTTTTCACTTTGAATTTACCATGAAACCATTGCCTTCAGGAATCTTAAAAACACACAACTCTTGAGAGATAAGGTTGGTAACTACTCTTTACATCTTTTATACGGTACCATGCTGATAGCGGGAAATGCAATAGGAATACCAGGTAAACGAAGACCAAGGATATAGTATGTAGGCAGTTACGAAGAAGGGACGTTATCAATTTTAAAACTGATCTTCGATCGTAGAGAAAAATTTCATAGTTTCCATGTTGCCCACCTACCTATGGTTGGGGGGAACAGGAAGGAACCGATTATTTAAAGAGTGATCTCCCAAATTTGCCATATTTGCACAACTTCCTTAAGGATGATTAGAAAGTTGATTTCATAAATCTACGAAGCCAGTTCTACCTCTTGAAGGATGTGACCTCACCAATAATCCATGCGGGAATTACATTTCGTAGCTTTGTTAGATAATGTTCGTGGAGTGTAAAGCTTACTTTGAAAATCATATGTACAAGCTCTCGCAGGAATACATCGGAACTATGTCGTGTTATTTATTGAAATAACCCGCGTTCAAATATCGCCTGCTACAAGCTATATTTTACTCTCAAAACACATTGTTTTGTTATTAATAATTTGTTTTCTGCATTTCTTCTAAATATCTTAAATTTTATTGACCAGTGGTTAGTGGTTAGTATACTTTTGTCAAATACCTTTACACTTCTATTTGTTTGTTTTGACTGCATGGGTTATTCCTGTGGCCGTGAAATCGTGTTTCTTCTCGTTGTTAAAATCTTGTAAATATAATCGTAAGGCTCATATTGATTTTCACCATTTTCCCAAAAGTTTACACGTCCCTCTCTCTCTCCCTGTCACTAGTTTATTCCGTTTATCCCAGCTTTGCTGCCGCAAATCAAGATTTCTTCCGTACCTACGTTTTATCATAAACGGAAGATAGGGAGAACGGTAGACAAAGCGTAGGTATCGTAAAAATGGAAAAGTGAGAAAATTATCAAATTAAGCTCAGATATTAAAAAACTAAAATTATCTTGCGGTGCAAATCACAAAACCTGGTTAAAGTGTATGCAAAATCTAACAATACTGAATGTAATTCATACAAAGTAAAAGAACATCAAAAGGTTACAAATAAACAAGTAGCTTTTACTGAATATGTTTACGCCCGTTTCGACTTCTTTATTTCCACCTTTATCTTCTTTTTTCTTTTAATTCAGGTGGCGGTGTGGCACAACTGAAAAATTAAGATTTCACTTACAATAATTTTCGACCGGTCATCTCCTTCAGTGCCGTTGCAGTTATAATGATCTGATACGTTCCACGTCGGATAATCCCAAGTGTCCTCTGGAGTTTTCTGCTGATAGTAATAAGCGATCGTCCAAGCCGGCACAATTATTCCGTCCTTTTCAATGATTTGGGGAGAAAAATTGTCACACAATACTGAAATTACAAACGAATATTAAGGTACTAAAACATTTCTACTAGTCACTTCACTGCTGATTTCTGCACAATATTAGAAAAAATATTTTACACGAAGGTGTATGCAAATATCGTACAGTCACTGATGATAAACTAAAAAAATTCGCTCTCGCGCATGCAAACGGCGATTTAGCTTGCGAAGCTGAATCCGTACAAGTGGAGCACTCATAAGAGTATAACGTGTGTTTACTTTACAACAATGCACCCCACTCGCCTTCGTGGGTGCCTTTCCCAGCGACGACCAGGCGTTCGTTCAAAGCACTGAAGGTTCTTTAGGCAAACCAAAGCTTGTATATGGTCAGCCGGGAAAATCCCGATTTTCACTCCCAGCATCGGGACCGGGTAGACGTACGAATTTAATCCCCATTTGAGTGAACGTAACGTAATAAAATGCCACTTAAATGTACACACTCAACATATTCAATTATTTATTTTAAACTGTTCAGCTCCTTGTATTTTATAATGTGATGCATAACATATTTCTTTAATATTTCGTTATTCAGAGTGTAGCATTTATCGTCGCACGCCCTATTTACTTTTAACGTAAAAAACAATAATGACTAGAGTGTTTCACGATGCTAATAACACTCGAGGGGCATTGTTTGCAAAAGCCGTGTAATAGTAGGATTCCAAATCCAGTATATATTTCGATTTCTGCGATTACATTACACCGGGTTATGATAAATTTAAATTCTATGTTTAGAGCATAAACATAAAACACTAGTAATAATCTAAGAGTAACGAAAGTTTTAATGGTTGTCCATATTACCTTATCGTGGAATTCTGGAATCGTTATATCATGTATTTCAAATAAGTAGTTTAAAATTACAAGAAATTGAAAACATTATGCTTGTCAAAAGTATTTAATAAGAATGTATCAGATGTAACTACGTAGCTACATATCAATATACGCAAAATTTTACTATCTCAAGGTATCAGACTATATAAAATCGCAATTTGAAATTGTTATTCATAAGGGAATCACGTATCTTTAAAAGTTAAAAGTTATTATATCGTTCCTTTGTTTCTTTGTAATCATAGTCACAGTTTCTTGTAGCTGCAATTGAAAGAATTTCTTCCGATTTTTAAATTCTCTGACACAAAAAGTAATGATATATATATAAAGTTAGTGACACCCGTCTCTATTTTCACTTATAATAATGAAATGTTTATTCCATATAGCACAAAATAAGTATTTTGGTATGTACCAGGTTAACTCTGATATCGTATATATCGTGACGGACTTAAGTCTTTGACCAGGTAATGGCGACTGCTTTGAAACAAATGCAGCTTATGGGAATTAAATCTTTCATATCTGTAGTTTCCTGTGCAGAAGAATTATACTTCTGGGTCATGATCGCAGTGGTTCATGGTGAGTGGTGGGTCGTAGTGTGTCATGGTGGTGGTGGAGGATCGCAGAGGGTCATATGCATTTGTCCCATGACCGACTGACCGCCGATTCAACGAACAACTCCAACAGTGGCACTTTCCGGAATATCGGTACAGATTTTGGAAAAGTTCCAAAGGATATGTAATGGTTACATTTTAGGTTTAGGTATTACTAGTGTGCAGTTTCATTTCTGAATGGAATTAGGATTCCCGTGACTTTTTCTACATAATTTTCGTGAGAAAACATTAATGACCAATAGAAAATTCAACTTTTTCGATTCGGATTGGTTTGAGTTAACAGCTTGAAAATTAAATCCTTTAATGTCCAACGATTATGCCTGTTGGGATAAGGAAGACTATGATTAAAGCAAGTGAATTATGATGGGCGAATTCTTGGAATGACAAAGTCGGAGTATCCCGAGATAACCCACAACCACGATGTCCGTCTCAACCTTACTTGCCTTGGGAACGAACCAGGCACGCCACATATCAGATTGTTTATTATGTGGGATCTCACTTTCGATTCCCGATTAGAAACACGTTTAAATATTAAATGTTTTCGATGTATCTGTGTTCGTGTCCCTGTTGTTCAAGGTTATTGGAAACACCTGTAAAACAAGAATAACCGAATATAATAGAGATAAGTTACGGAGACACTTTGGGTCTTTTTAAAATTTAATGTTGAATTCGCAACTCTTAATTAAAAGAGCGTTCTTAGGGTAGTGGCTTGAACATTTGCTGTGTGTGTTAGGGGTCCGCAATTCGATTCTCTCCGAGGATATTCAGAAAAAAATATAATTTAGAACGTTAATATTTCTGATTTATAATAAAATGAAAAATTTTCAATTTCTCTTGTTCTTACAAGTTAGAGTTGAAACGTCTTTTTTCCAGGGAAAACTAATTACATGACGTCCCTCGATTCCTACTGTCTGGCAACTTCGCTTGTTTTAGAAACAATTCGTGAATAAAAATGGGTCATTCTTCAGAGCTATGAGTCATAAAATTGTCTGAATTGTTACTAACTGTTCTTCTTCTCATATTAGAAGCAATAATAATGTTTTCCTTCTCCATTTTCAACACGTTCCTTATATTTGTTCAAGAAAATTTATAAATAGTAACTATTTCAGTTGTATATTTTGATGATATTTCAATATAACGCATCCATAATCCAACGTGTTTTACCCAAATAAAGGGTGTTACTTAGAAAGAGTATCGTGATGAAGACAAATCCTACTTAGCTTCTTTTAAGGCATCCGAAGTTTCGAATTTCATATTGTCAAGTAGCTGACACATTTTTCCTCTCTTATAAACTCTCTTGAAGTATCTCTTATAACTCAATACCTCCTTATAGGGTGATAAACGAATTTTTCATTTTCGTAATTTGAGTATGCTTATTTGCATTGCAGTAGGACGTAATGTTGAGGTATCAAATATTCAGTAATAATAATAATAATAATAATAATAATAATAATAATAATAATAATATAGATAAGAAATTCCATACAAGGACACATATTATTAAAGCTTGTATAATCGCCGGTAGCGTCAGCTAAAAGTTACAAAATACTCGGGATTGGGAGAAGTGCTAGGACCATCAGGACATACCCTCTCCATACGTAACTACAACTAGCCAAATGTGATAACGAAAAGTTTCGAGACAAATTTCGTGTAGAAAGTAGGGATTCTGAATTCACAAGAGCCGTAAGAAAATTTATTTTAAGTAATGATTATGCCGGATAAGCTACAGAAGAAGTCGATGATGAGAATGAAAGAAATATTCGAAAAAGAAAGTGGAAGAAAGCGGAACACGGAGAAAACCTATACACACGGTGTTTGTTTAGCACAATACTCACGAAACGGGAGTTGGGTGAAACAGGTTGAACCATTAAATTTACAACATTTCAGTAATAATGGTAATAATAATAATAATAATAATAATAATAATAATAATAATAATAATAATAATGGTATTAAAAGTTTTAAAGTTGCCCTGAAATTTGGCAAAACTTATTTAAACGTAGGGGTTTCGGAAAAGGGATTCCGTACCTTCCTGAGACATTTCTGCAGCTACTCAAATTTAATCGAAAGCTTTCCGCTAAAGTTTCCTGTAGAAAATATTGTATTGCACGATTTCAGTAAAATAACTGTAATAAATCAAATGAATATTATTGAACACTAAGGGTTATAATAAACTAACTTGTGGAGTTTGCAGATGTAATTATATATAAGCTTTGCTAATATATATATATATACACCATAAGACAAAGTAAGAAAATAATATATAAAATTCAGTCTACGGAGCAATGTTACCTAAAGAGTGGCATATACCCTTTCGAGAATCGGGATGAGACAAGCAATGTTTACGATACTTTTCGTCTCGTCTCGTTTCTCATCTCTAAAGCGTGACGATATTGAGTTAACCTTGTCCCTTGTCCCATCTCGAATTAAAATGTTAAGCCTCATCCCAATTTTGTTCGGTTTGTTTTAGAGTGGAGATGAGAAATTCGTCTTTTCATGGGCAACATTACAGAAAACCGAAATATTTTTTCAAATATCACGTTTCTGCTTGTAATGGTATGACTTGTGCGATAATAAGTTTTTGTTTTTTAAATATTTCAGGAGATAATTATTATTATTGCTAGTATTATTCCTGAAAATTTGATAGTTCAAGTATTGAATCAAACGAGTATTCAAATACTTGAATGTAACAAAAGTCTGTCTACCAATCAATCGCAATCAAAATTCCTAAAGTAGAGAAAAAAAGTTGCACGACGTGTATTCGGTGGAAGAATCTCCAGTTTACTGGTCAAGCGTCTAGACCACTGAACCACGATCACTACGCTGTAACGATTCATCTTTAGTCTGGTTACGTTAAGTTTCTCTCGTCAGCTCGGAAAGTTGTATGTTACTTTTTCCTTTTTTCAAATCGACTTTCGTGTTCTACTTATGATGATATAAGTGAATAATCTTCGGTAGAGTTTATATTAATAAGTTGTTCTTAAACCTTTGGTTCGCAAATTTGTTTTTTCTCCACACGAAGCTTCAGATATGACAGATTTACTTCTCATACTCTCCATTTGTTTCAATGCAGTCACCATTACATGGTCAATGACTTATGACCGCCACGATACAAATGATTGTTCAATTTGATATATTGAAAAAGCTACAGGCTCTTATTTTGAAAGTAGAAAGATATGGAGACTTCTCAATGGTACTCGAGTTTATATTTCTAAAATATTTCATGTAATAAAACAAATTAAGCGTAATTTTATCATTAAATATAGCCAATGATGACAATTTTTTGTTGCTACTTAAGCATTATCTCCAATCACATTTCGTTGTTTGTTGAATATGTTACAGGCCCCATAACGTATATGCTTCCCATGGTGAAGAGAATACGTTTATTATATTAAAGAGAGCTATTTCTCATTGAGATCAGGAATCTCATACTTCGATGCAGTTTGGCAAAGGATTTCATCGATCGCGTTTGTCAAGACATTTGCTGACGCAGGAAAGTGGAAAGCGTCATATGTACCAAGACACTGATGAACGCTTTAGTCAAAGCTCAAATATGTCAAGCGGTAAGTTACTGCATACAAGTGAGAAATCCCACATCTGCGGAGTATGTGAAAAGAAATTTCGTGTATATTCAAGTTTGGCTAGGCACATGTTAATCCATACAGGAGAAAAACATCACACTTGCCAAGAGTGTGGTAAAGCATTTAATCAACGTTCAAATTTGGCTACACACATGTTTATCCACACAGGAGAAAAGCATCACACTTGCCAAGTGTGCAGCATATCACTTAATCGACGTTCGGATTTGGCTAGACACATGTTAATCCACACAGGAGAAAAGCATCACACATGCCGAGAGTGTGGTGGGGCATTTAATCAACGTTCAAATTTGGCTACACATATGTTAATCCACACTGGAAAAAAACTCACACATGCCATGAGTGTGGTAAGGCATTTAATCAACGTTCAAGCTTGGCTACACACTTGTTAAAACACTCAGGAGAAAAACATTAGACATGTCAAGAGTGTGGTAGGGGATTTAAATATCGTTCAAGTTTGGTTAAACATGTTAATCCACACAGGAGAAAAGCACCACAGTTGCCAAGTGTGCGGAAAATCATTTCATCGACGTTCAGATTTGACTACACACATGTTAATCCACACAGGAGAAAAAATCACACTTGCCAAGTGTGCGGAAAATCATTTAAACAACGTTCAGGTTTGACTACACACATGTTAATCCACACAGGAGAAAAAAAAGCATCACACGTGCCAAGAGTGCAGTAGGTCATTTAATCGACGTTCACATTTGGTTACGCACATGTTAATCCACACAGGAGAGAAAAATCACACTTGCCAAGTGTGCGGAAAATCATTTAATCGACGTTCAGATTTGAGTAGACACATGTTAATCCACACAGGAGAAAAGTATCACACATGCCAAGAGTGCGGTTAGTCAATTCATCGACGCTCACATTTGGTTAGGCACATGTTAATCCACACAGGTGAAAAAAAGCACACTTGCCAAGAGTGTGGCAAGGCATTTAATCAACGTTTACATTTCGCTACACACATGTCAATCCACACAGGAGAAAAATATCACACTAGAATGGAATTTACTCAACGTTCATACGTTCGGACGCACAGGAAGAAAACGTCATAAGCGAAAAATGTGGAAAAATATAGAGTCTACGCTCAATCTTAGAAGACATTTTAATAACAAAGTAAAAAACCAAAGAGATGCAAAGAGCGTAGATTGCATTTAGTCAAGGTTCACACATAGTAAATCATGTTAATTCACACAGGACCATAACCACACGTAACGAGAGTGTAGAAAAATATTTACAGGGAGTTCGCATTCGGCAAATGGCAATATTAAAGCATTTCAATAACCAAACATGCAAATGGTGTTGAATAAGATATAGTTTGGTATCAGGTTTGGCAAAACATGTAACTATACATAGAATATAGAAAGATTTGACGCACTCACAAGATGTTAAGTTCTGAAAAAAATGATAAGTTCACGACAAATATTCTACGAAATGGGTTTACAATAATATTAAAGGAAACATTAAGTCCTTCAAATAACAAATCTCCACTTTGTGACGGAATGTGTTTTGGAAGACATGTTTTAAGTTCGTAATTTCGCAGATATTACTGGAAATTGGTGCCGCATCTACTCTACGAGCTGCACTTCTGCCTTGCCGTCACAGGGATTGTAGCATAGTGAAAAATGGCTGACGCCGAGGAAGATTCGAATGACGATTCCTCAAGTAAATGTTTATCTGAAAATAATGACTCCAAATATACCTCTTCTTGAGTCTACATATATGTAATGGAGATAAACTTGTTACCGTTAAGCGACATCGATAATCAGGGTGCACCTTCCGCATCAGCTACAAGTGTAGATCGAGCGGAACAAACATGTTCCATGTCTATTCCAACACTAGGGCCTTCTGGATCATCTGCGATTCGGCTGCATCTTGCTGGTTGATACCTGGTTGCGAAAACCCGTTTTTACCGCATATGTTTATATTTCCCAAGATATATTTTCATGCTGATTGACGGAAACTATGGCAAATTGAAGAAAAGAAGGTACCAAAAAATCAAGTCGTTCTCTC
Source organism: Thermobia domestica (assembly GCF_964235325.1). NCBI lineage: Eukaryota > Metazoa > Arthropoda > Insecta > Zygentoma > Lepismatidae > Thermobia > Thermobia domestica. Next base: position 265,943,483 of record NC_137460.1, on the reverse strand, counting down.
TTCCACATGGGATAAACTGATCAGACAAGTTTAGGCAGTTTATTAAGCCACACATACGACGAGTTTAGAAAAGTATTTTGTGTATTTTTAAGTTTGGCAGGACATTTTGATACACAATAGAAAATCTCTCACACATGAATACACACAGTTGAAAAGAAGATTTATATGGAGCTCACATTTTGCAATGCATGTTAAAACACGCAGGAGAAAACATTAAAAACTGAAGCGTTCTAAGTGTGTACAAATGACTGAATAAGTTTATATTTTGCAACAAATATATTAATACACATGGGGAGGAACTGCTCGTGTCAGGACTATGAAGATTGCTATAGTCGAAGTTCAGTTTTGGGGAAACATGCTATTTCATACAGGTAAAAGATGGCTGTGCATAATTGTGAAAAGCGTTTAAATGAAGTCCATATTTTGTTAGTGATAAAATATAGGAAGATATGTGAAACGATTTACTGAAAAATAAAGTTTGTATATAAAATGGTAGAGTCAAGTTACACACGTGATAAGTATACAAATGCGAAGCATCTTAGTTGTAAAAGGTTTGCGATAAAATTCGTTAAATATCATGTTCTTTAACCTTCATCCGCTCACTTACTGCCAATTCACGTTTCCACTCGCGACGACGTCAATTCAGCCGCCATCGATTAATCACATATTTCAGCATTGTGCATGATGCAAAGTGTATGTTTTGGAGCATTTAGGTTTAGTAAATTAAAACAAATCATTGTTGACCAAAAGTATACTTTTGCTTTAAATTAAATTACAACACTGTACGAGTGAACACACTGAACAAAACACAAAAGAACAGAATCTAACCTAATCAACATCCATGTCACTGAGCTAGCTGTTATAATGTTGATATTTATTGCAGGGAGCAGTAATCATTGAGTGCTTTTTGCACATGTTTTTCCACAATATGTAGATGCCAGGCGAGTTCAAAATAAATCAACCTCCATGTCACTGTCCTCTTTCTGAGATTGCTGGCATGTATTGCAAGTAGTAGTAATTGTTGACTGCCTTCTGAACATTATTTTTCCACAATCATTACATTCAAGGCGAGTTGTGTTTTGTCTTGACCAGGAGATGTAGCAGGTATCTCTTCGGATATGTTAGACTGGTTCATCATCGGTATTTTGCTTTCTGTATTGTGCCAAGAACAGGAGTAAATTTTTTTTTCAAAGTTGAGATTTCAGAACGAGCTTTCAGGTTTTCATTTATTAGTTCTAATGCTAACTGATACAGATGTGGTCTTCTTGTATTATTTTTGATGTTAGGGATGCTAAAAATGAAACAGCGACTGAAACGTAATGAAAGATTTACTTACATTGCATGTAAATGTGAACCCAAAAAAAAAAAAAAAAAAAAAATCACGTTTTGGCTTCCTCTGATGGCAGATGGGCCATCCACCCTCCAATACAATCTGTGGCATTGTACTGAACCGGAAGTAATGTTTTCGATAATTTTCTCGTAGAGGATTCATATGTTTCAGGGTAGCGAGATATTGCTTCAGGATGAGACATAACTTTCTAATCCATATTTATAAATGGGAGAGAATCGGGCTGTTTTCCAAGAACAGGGAAAACAGGTTTCCCTGACGGATCTATGAAAAATGAGCGAAAGCGGAAAAGTAATAATAGATGACGTCGAACGCAGAAAGGTTTTGCTTATGTTGTCCTGGCCAGAGGCTCTCAGGCCGGAGAGAAAATAAAAGCGCAGAAGTGATAGACAAATGAGATAAAATGGACAAGCAAACGGATTGAACAGCGAAGTACGTTGATTATGTAGTTTAGAATTTATTACAAAATAACTCATTAAAATTTTCTGTTTTTCCCTCAACTTCTGCACCTCATGCATCTTTGTACCTTACTAGATGTATGCTAGAAATTTTAGACCTAAGACCAAAATCGTTTAGTGTTGTTGATGCTGGTGTCTGATTTTTTTTTTTTTTTTTAAATATATAGTTTAGGTATTCGCTGCATCTCAATAGCTTTTTTCCTATATCAGAAAATGTTTTAAGAATATGTGTTCATTTGGAAATGGCACGCCACAATTCTTAAAGCTTTATCTTATTTCGGAATGTGTGGCAACTCTGTTCGCCATGCCTTGTTGGAAATTTCATTGTTTTTACTCTTTTGAACCGTACAAAATATGTATTATTGTTGCATTAAAAACATCGGAGAAATAACCCACTGTCTCGTCTATTGTTCCATCTAGTAAAAGTGTCCACTGTAAAACCTGTAGTTTTTTTTACAAATTTCACCCAAAGGGGCCTTCCTTCTGTCAGGCACAAACTTTCTTTTTGAGTTGGATTGCTGGCTTCTGGGTTTGGGAGGAACATATGGAACGGGGAACTCGCGGTCTGGGAGAAGCAACACTTTATATGAGATGACACATTCTGTTGGAAAGATAGAGATGACAAAACCTAAGCTGTTACTTTTACGCGCGTTATGAATATTGTACTATCCCAAATCGAGTCCTTGAATAGAATTGTCGACAAAGGGTCTGATGTTATCCCATGTTTACTGTCGATCCATATCTAAGCCTAAGTTATAGTCACAAAAATGAGCAACTTTGTCACCTTCTAATGGCAACTGGAAGTGATTCGTTGCATGTTTCAAGTAAATTTTGAGGACTGTTTCTATATAGTCTGCAGAAACACCTGACGAAATTTGTGTTTTTTACATACCTTAGCTCAAATAATTTCACACTCACGTACGAGATGATTCTGTGTTCTGCTGTCCCATTTATTTTAATACTACGAACACTCCGTCCCTATTATCTTGCGGTCGTTTATCTATGTAGACAATTGGTTGAGAAACGGCATTCAACTGTTCATTACCGATTCTTTCAATCACGTTTCACTCACCACTAAACACCCATATTCCGGCAACAAACTCATATTCATAGCAGAGTCCGTAAAATTGTTTTTAATGTTTTGTGTATTTTGGTAGTATACCTTAAATGTGGTTTTCTGTTTCCTGCACTTTTGATCTGCATTCTTTTGTACATCAGCACATTAAACAGACAATATGGAGGACTTCTCTAGCGTGGGATCACGTTGTCCAATCACTCTCATTCTTTTCTTGTTATCTGTGTTGAACATTGTAAATTATATTAATTAAGTGTTATGTAGCAATAAGAGATAACGGTATTTCACTGCATTTCCAGCTAAAGATACTGTCAAACGCAGACCCTAGCCGTAAGCTTACTACTGGGTTCACAATGGAAATGATAAAGCACAGAGAAACCACAAATATTTTTCCCGAAACAGGAGCACGAACTTTAACTTTTCTACAGTTTGATGCCATCTTTTTGAACTTTATTCATAGACGATCCTAAGTACTTTGAAAGTTTTCTTAGTGCCAAACTTAACATACAGATCTACGGTGTGGAGCCGCATCATCCAAAATCTATCAAAAACTTTTGATCCTCTAACCATAAGTTTTCCACATAGGTTTCCTTGTCCGATTACCTAGTGCCACTCTGGAGCCATACCAACACATAACTTTCCCCATATTACAGTTATATATCGAAAAACTAAATTTCACCTATATCAACAAACTCTTCAAAACTCAGCATCCGTTATTCATGCAGTATTGTGTGTCTCACATTAGACCCCACACCAAATCGCTATCAGCATACCCCTTACCCCTAATGTTTACACTCTGTCAGTACACTTTGCCCGCGTGAGATTAACCGTTCTTAACCCTATAGTGGTAATGTGAAAAAAAGTTCATGAATGGTAACATTTTGCCTCCTGGACCCAATAACAGTTTTGCCTGATAAGATGTGAACTAGGATTTAAATTTTTATTATATTCACAATATTAAATACAAACACTAGACGGTGGACACAATTTAAGTGAAACTAAACATTTATTTCATTAAAGCAATATTTTCCTTGTTATAATAAGCTCGATAACTATGTGACTATTTTTTTGCCTAAATACCGGCAGTCAAAATAAAATATTTTTAACTAGAAAGAAGTAAACCAGTAATTCTCCTAATAGCGGTGTATTACACATAGGGAAATTTACGTTTCAATTCTGCAGCAGTCTCCACACATTTTTTTTTTTTTTTTTTGTGACTTAGGTTAATTTACTTACAGCACCTCTGGCAAAATTATCTGATCTTACTGTGTTTACACATGTAACATTGTCCTCGTTTTCCTAGTTGAAGAGGTACAGGAGAATCTTCTTCTAGAATCAATCCAGAAAACCTTGCCTCCGATTTTCGAAGCTCTGTGGGATTTCATTTATTCAGTGCTGTCTCTTTCAATCACACTTTTCCCAGTTCCTTTACGTATTTTCGCCCCTAGAATTTATTCGCTCTTTTCGCTGAGTATACAACATTACCATTCATCGCTTCTACATTTAAGAAGTGATAAAAAAACGCCATTGGGCATCATCTAGTGTTTCAGTCTTCGTCATATTCAGTACGTATCGGGTCTACTGTGTCCACCCCAACTTTAGTTTCATTGCAAAGTGTGACGATCTTTGACTTCCTCTTATCTCCGGTACTCTCATCTAATTTGTTGTAATTATGCATACTTGAAATCAGCACTACACACCGATTTTTCTTAGGTACGTAGGAGACAATGGTGCAGTTCTAATGAAAACCAAACACACTCCTGTATTCTTTTCTCTTTTTGGCATTCACAAATGCGGGGGACAACTCTTCCTTGTTTTTACGATTTGTCCCTATATTTGTTAATTTATTGTCCCATTCCATTGATTTAACCAAACTGCAACTTGTAAATCGATTATTGTCAAAGGTTATGTTGCGAGATGAACCATAAATCGGTTAACACAATCTCTTGACTACTTCCTCAGGTTTGTTATCTATCTGGAACGGACCTTCTGGTTGTGTCCCCACATACACTTCCATGTTGTGTAGTATAATGTTCCCCAACAAAACTAAAAATTCTATTCCCATATATTATCAGGTCTTTTGGGCATATACATACGAAATCTACATCTTCCCCGGAAACAGACAAGTGCCTCATCCAAAATTGCTAACATACCAATTAAGATAACTGTTATTGCAGTTCTTCACAAATAATTAAAAAAAAAAAGTCACGAATTGGGGCTAATCTGGGTCTGAAGATAATATCTGATTATTTTATTCATTAGCATCTTCCACTCTTTCATCCATCATATCCTGCACAGTAATCACTTTCTACTCAGTTTGGCTTCCCTGCTTCCCATAATCACATAAAGATGACCCTTCGCAGAAGACATATTCATTTGTCTCATTAAAATACCCATGAGTTATCTGGTGCTTCCCACCTCCCCTCATTCTCCATCCTCGCTATCACTTTACAAATTTTTCATTTTCTCTATTTGTACTGTATTTATATTGAATCAATCTGTTTATATTAAGTTGTGTGCTATATCTGTTTACTTCCTTCATAATGCTAAAAATCAAAGTTCCTTACGCCCAATTTTTTGTTTTTCTTTTTGATTCTTTGTTAGATGTTATACCGTATAATTGTAAAATTTCGATAGAACACAGACAACCACTTACACTTTGCACGTAAATTCCTTTACAGCAATTCACGTTACAGAGGGGGTAACCTTCTCATAAGTTACTAGCCATTTTGACTGGCCGGAAAAAGTAGTGCATTCGCAAACTTTCCAAGCTGGTTTACATGTAGTGAGGCCTAGTTGCCAAGTCTAGGCTGTGTTTATTGCACTCGTGTTGGCGCACGGTGGTGCTGACACATTAACAGGAGACAGGTTGCTTGAAATTGAGAGCTTTCACGAGCGGAAGCTAGCTGGAGTATACAAGTAGTATAATTTTTGATCATCATTATGACCATTTTCATTCTTATACTGATCTCATAGTTTTGGATATTGCTTCAGTTCCGTTATTTTATCCCATATGATAATTGACGATGGACAGTCTTTTACGCATCCTTTGAAGATAAACGAGAAGCGGAGAAATCGACGAGACAGAGCATACACTGAACCAATTTCTCAGAGTTCTCATTCTCCAATCAGTGGCAACCACCAAGCATCATCAACGAGTTCACCACCATTTAAGAAGCATACAAATGCACATAGCATCTCGAGCTCTGACTCTCACTCCTACCGGCTTATCGTTCTCTGCACCATGTCCACAGCTTCCTACTGCAAAACTACAATCCAAAGTACTTGATTTCGAAGCGTTTACTTCTGTAACTTCTTCAGTATCGGCACCGCAAGATATTTCGCAAATGGTAGAGACAAAAAAAAAAATGATTTCATCATTAAATCACAGTCGGCTAACTTCGCAAAATAATTCGTGACAATCCAGTTTTGAAATTTTCACAAAAACTGCAACTTTAACTTCTCTCAATAACATCCACTAGCAACCTCAGCTACATACCATGTCAATAGTATTACGAGGGGTTCCTCCATCTATAACACATGACGATATATAAGCTGAACTACCTGAAGTGAGATGCAGCTTTAAAAATGCATCCTAAGCACATCACAGGATACTATCAACGACCTTTTGCATAAACAAATCTTCGTTTTTAAGGTTTTTAAGACACGCCAATTTGAACTATCCTGCTCATTACGACCACTTCCTCTCCGAGGTAAACGCTGTCAAGAATACAAAGAACATAATACTAACAACTGCATCCTATGAACCTGCAGGCCCGTAGCCAGCCCAAAAATATAGAGGTGGCCCGGTAGAAGTTAGGCGGGGGCCAGCCAACCATATTATATTTCATCAAATAGTAACATCAGCAATTCATCATCTTTGCTCTTGAATGTTTAAGTATTTTGCTTCTACTTAATTCTATTATCCCCTCTACACACACACATTAAATTAACATTATGTAATCTACATTTAAAAAACGTGAATTTTATTGAATGGGTAGTGCAAACTACACGAATTAAAATTAAAATATAAATATTTTAATAGTCCCACATGTAATTCTAATATTAAGGTCAAGAAAGAGATATAACTAAGGAAATTCAACTTTACTTAGGCTCTTGTTTAGGGCTAATTTGCGAAGTTGACCTTCCATTTTTGTCAAAATTTTGAAAATTTACTTAGAAGAAATTGATAATTTGATTGCTTGTGTCCTTGATAACATGTTAGTGAAGCGTAACTTATGTGTAATACCTTTTGATAAGCGGTTATAAAGACGGGACTAATTTGCAAGTAGAGGGAATTACTTGTCTCTAGGTTCAGGACGGTTAGATTGTGGATAATTTTCGAGCAAATATGACTGCAAGTGTACAGGGTCTTTGCGCTGGATATGAGTTGACAGTACTAACATTTGTAAAAGATGATGTTATCCGGGCAAGCGGGGCCTCCCAGGACCAGTAGCTTCATATATTTCTTTGAAATTCTCAATATTCCTAAATATTTCGATGACATAAAATTCTGAATTCTTCTATCTTTAGTAGAAGTTAAAGTCATGAACATATCGAGTTGGTAAGGCTGATAGAGTTGGTAAGACCCAGTTGCCCGTCTACGTTACAAAACTATCTTGCCCGGACAAGGGTTAATCTTTTGAATATTCATGGCTTAATGAATGAAAGAACAAAGACGACCAACAATCATTCACGATTTTCTGTTTGAGATAGGAAAGCTGTGCAAACCTAAGTACGTACTAAGGTAAGTGCGAAGAAGACATAACCTAACCTTAGTAGCCTAGTAGTGCGTTATCCCACCTTGCTTCGGCTTCTCGCTTCGCTCGTTCTTCCCTCTCAACTCCGCACTCCCCATTAACTACATACAACCGTGTTCCGCGCATTTTATATAAATGAACCACTTGCACACTATAGGCATACCAAGAATACACATACCAAAACAGCTTTAAAAAATACTATAACGCTATTCAAAGCTACACTGAGAAAAAAATGTATGCGGCATACGTAATATCGTAGATTACATTTGTAAATTCTGTAGTTTTTGGACATAACGTCCAGCAAGCGTATAACTGAAAACGCATGATTTATAATACTTTCTGTATAAGTGCTTCATCCATACATACTTTCCGTATGAAAAATAAAGGTGGTCAGGATCGCACATACAAATGGACGTATCTAATATATAGCTGACGAAGATAACATACAAATGTGTATGTACTGTTAGAAATCAAACATCCTGCAACGGCATGATGTAACACCTAAGGGCAGTGCCTATGTAGCATACGGATAACGTATGCTCCGTTCTGATGTTTGTAGTACATGCGCTTTCATCTATCTTGACTCGAAACAATTATTTAACTTCATAGTGATAATATACCTAGGAATTTGACTATGACTTTTATATCTATTTCTCAACATTATCCTGTACTTACCTCATATACTCATATTTGAACAACTATTACACGAGGAACAATATCACATATCAGTAAAACGAATCTCACTCCCAAACCTAGTTGCAAATTTACCTGCTATCAACTCATTCGACACGAAAAGAAGCTTCCGGGTTGTCGCACCACCAGCGGCGTGGCATAGTATTTTATCCTTACCCATTGTATAGTATTGACTCTCCATGTAATATCCCATGTAATCATTACTATTTACTACAAATGTTTATGTGTCTCAATGACAGTCATCTATGTTCGACCAGGTCGTTCTGTTCCTCTCTCATTCCAATATACTTCTAATGATTTCCGACATTACCTGATATCTTCCAATATTAACATCCATAGCCGCTCAGACCGAGAGAAACAGCTTTTAACAATTTTATTACTGCCTCCACCACAGGCTTCATTCACCCATTACCAAAACCAATCCGTTCCTGATATAACACTACTCCTGACATAGTAATCACTTCATTTCTCGCCCACAGTATTTTCATCTACCTCTTAGATATCCTGGATAGTGAACATGTGCACATTACACTCACTAGAAGTTTCCACTACTTCCTCCTCTGTCCCACAACCCCCTCTTCTCATACTTCGCTACTAAACTTACTAAACTCATACGCTGTCAGCAACCTAACCCTCTTTTACTGAAAATGAATTTAATCGACTCTAATCTCTACCACCAAACATTCAACTCGCAACCGAGCAGTCATCCCTCAAACCGCATATATATCACCTCATAATCCTAAAATCCCTCCGCGCTATTTTCGTCTAGTTAAACACTCACCTCAAATCTCTACAGAATATGATTGCCCTGGCAACCACGAAGCTCTTCAGCATCATAGAGCCCTCCACAGAACAGTGCGTAGTTATCTTAAAGTATACAAATTACAACAGTGGATTAAAACCTGAAACACAATTTCTGCCATATCACACCCTTCGCAATATTAGATGCGTTTCAAGCATTAGCTGGTAAAATTATCCAAACCTCTTATCCTCTCTTACACCACGATCACGCATTGCAAGAGACCAAGAAAAAGCTAAAACCTTTGCTTCCTAATTATAGGAGATTTTCACACCTCTATCATTCACTTAGCATTTTATTTATCTTCCTGTAGAACATTTCAACTTCAATTCACCACATATTTATCTTGAACCCAACATGGCGTACAACATATCTACTCACAAAGCACTAACTACCTCCATTTCTACCCCACCAATCTCTAATGTCATATCTATCATAAACTTTATAATGCACCTCGAATCAATAACATGTATCGACATGCAAGAAAATCCAACAATACTGCACAATCTTCTTAGTCATATTTATTCCACGGAAAAATTATATACCAGCTCATTAGAAATCATCCGAATTTCTCTTGTTCCTTTAAATCTAGAACATCGTCTGATACAGCTCAACAGAATCTTCACCAAAATCCTAGGAAAAAATATCGTCAAATGACTTCATGTTCATCTTTCTCATTACCATCTTTACTACATCATCAAGCAGGCTCCCGCCCATTAATTAGCATCAACGATCAGCTTCTGCGTCTCCTCAACTGCATCCGTAAGCAGTATAATACCACCAAGCCATCAAGTCTGGTACTCTTTGATTTAGAGAAGGCATTTAATGAGTTGTAACGTTAGGGTTTGCTTTCAATACTGCTACAGTTTCGCCTTTTTAACGCATATGTCCGTTTTATTTACAATTTCTTGTTTCGCCACCGTACTTACGAATACATTAGTCAACAGTTATATCAAACTATATTTTTGCACTCAGGCGTATCTATGGCTCTTTACTATCACCCTTATTATATCTACTTTATGTTGTTCACATGCCTCTTCCCCCACAAAATATTCAGTTATTTCCCTACACTGATGATACAGCTTTTCTTGCAAATTGCCGTATTATACACTAAGTAAACAACGCCTTACAACCAACAATACACACTTTTGTTTTGTGGAGCAATAAACGGCGACTGAAATCCTATGCTGCTGAACTCAAACTACAGTATCTTTGCCTCCTATGAAACGCTCCACATTTCACAGTAATTCACTTCCATCACTGTTAACAACAACCGTCTTAGAATCTCCAAAACCGTTAATACTTAAGACTCACCATAGATAGATACCTCAGATGGAAGGCTTATGTTCAGGACATCAACAAAAAGGCATATTATCGACTCAATCTATCAAAACGAATTACTGGCATAACCTGGAGTATTTCCGTAAAGCTACTCTTAAACACTAATATAGTTTTCCTTCGACCTGTGCTTAGTTACGGCCATACCGTTAGGACTCGGCAGCCACCCCCTTGATCAAAAACTTAAGATTCTCGAACATCACACACTCAGAATTCCATACCACATCAAACTCCCGAGCTCCGCTCCAAAGCTCTATTCTCGCGTTATTTTTCCGTACATTTGGTTCCATGTAGAAGAACTTTGTCGCAAAAACTTCCGGACCGCTCAATCCTCATCATCCACTCATCTTCGATTCCATCAACGCCCATATCTATTTTTATATCGTTCACAGAATCAGTCATTCTATCTCTTCCTCCTCTTTTTAATGTATCATTATTCCTTACCACCGAATCATCAAGATCTTCCGCTCATCTGAAAGTTTCTCTCTGTCACCCTCAACACCATATCATACATATTCTACACAATAATTCCTTTGTTACTAACAGAGCTTCCCATTCCGTTTGAATAATGCTTGAAGCAGTCCCCAAGGGAGAAGAATAGCCTATATCCGTCATAATAGAATATCTTATTTGTCTCGTCCAAATGAATCTCATCTTGTAGATATTTCACTCATCAACGCAATATAATGAAATATATATCCAAATACTTTAACCCTAGAACGCAGAACATGGGTCAAAAATGACCCAGCAGTAATTTATGTATAGATTTTTGTCTGCAATATTTGTTGCACAGTAGTTTTTCTCCGTGACATCTTCTATTGGTTTGTTTACTACTTAAAAATAATGTATTAAAGTTTTTGGTTTTGTATTTATTTTTTACATTTTATTATATATATTTCTATACGTAGTATACATAACATGGGTCATTTCTGACCCGCGGTATATTTTAGTATTAGATTACTATTATATATTAGTATCAGTATATAATACTAATACTAATCTTTATAGTAGTATTAGATTAGTTCTTTAGTATAACGAATTAGTATTTGTTGTACTAAAATGTTATTATATTTGTAGTAGTATTATTACTACTAGTCTTGTACTTTGAATTGGATTTTTTAGAAATATATACTCTGAACAGACTAATCTTATGGACCATGTTATGGACCCATAGACCCATCATAAAGACCCATGTTATGGAAACTAAGGTACAATTCATGTCATGCGTTTAAGGGTTAATCATGATGTCTATAATTCATTGTACAATTTCCTTTCTCCACTGTCATTATGATTATAATTGTAAAGACCGTAATGTCCTATTTGCTTACGTTATTTATGACATAAAGTTATTACAAAATGTTGAGAATCCCTTTTACCATGTCTAACTCCTTTCTCGCAGTAACCTTGACTTTTCTTTCCCCCATGGAGGGCAAAAACCTCAAGCGGGTGGTTATCTAAAACAAACATGCGCCATATCTTTACGTTATAATTTCACTTATAATGTTATTTCTAAAGGGTGTTTTATAGGTTACTTATGTCTTGAAGTAACGTAGAATTCTTTGTTTTATATCTTTATCAAAAGACTGAAGTCAGTGTGAGACCGAAAGAAGACATTCGCCTAATATGTACCCCATTGGCACTTTCAGATATTGATTTTTTTAAATAAAATTCTGTATCAGGAGCAAACACAAACATAGGGGAAAAGTGTGAGGTTTGGGACAGTTGGAGATGTGGGACAGTGACATATCTTTATTGTGATTTGTGTTAGGCCATAGTGGTTGCTAGCAGATGTGGTGGCAACACTTAAAAAACATTGGTACCAGGTTCTGAATGTGCACAAGTTTTTAGAAGTAATGATAAATTTTCCTTCATCGCTGATAACTATCATGTGAGATTTATATTATAAAAATATTTGACAATATGAAGAGGTAGTAGAGGATTTAACATAAGAGTAGATAGTTAGGTATTGAGAGTATATTTAGAACATTTTTGTATGATTCTAATACCAGAGTTCGTGGCTTTATAGTGACAGTAGTAAAAGTGGGTATACAGGGATGATTATGGCATGATGAATTGAGGAGGATTGGGACACTGTCCCACTCCTTTCTACTCACAAGGGTACCTTTATTGTAATTCTTGTGTTTCCGCTTGGCTAATGCTATATTTATTTAGTACTTTTTCACATCTGTGTTTCAGAAAAAGGCCACGCAAGTGGAAGAAGATAAACCTAGACTACATACAAACAGCAAACAGTGATACTCTGCAAGCCATAGAGATAGTAAGAGAGAAAAAGAAGAGTATATGAGAGGTAGCAAGAGAACACAACATATCGAAATCAGCCTTTGCTAGACATATTAAAAAGTACAAGGAGGACTCAAATAGAGATGCAGTAATATTTCAAGGAAATCTTTCTTGTGGGAAACTCTCGTTAGCGCAGGTAAGACGAACTATGGGCTTAGAACGAGGCAGGTACGAACTTCGGCTTACGCATATGCAAATGCCTTGAAGAAGAATATGCCGGAATCTTAAACTGTGCACAAAAGTGCGGGATACGACTGGCTTAATGGTTTTATGGAGCATCCCCCTCAGTTATCACTGCGATCTCTGGAATCAAAAGTTTATCAAGAAGTACCAGCTTCAATAAGTAGAACGTGAACGACTTTTTGAACAATTTGAAGTTATCATATGAGAAATGTAAGTTCACCCTGAAGTGTACCTTTAACTGTGATCAAACTGGATTTAGTACTGTACACAGAATACCACGAGTGATAGCTTCACGAGGACAGAAATAAGTCGGACAGATAACTTGAACAGAACGTGCTGAACAAGTGACAGTGCTATGTACCTTCAATGCAGTTAGAAATAGCATTTCTCGACTTTTTTATATTCGAGAGTAGGGTACAAGAATTTCCTCCTGAAGAAAATACCACCTCAAAGCTTGATATTAGAAAGGATCACTGGATGGATGATTGCTGAGATATTTGGTGTTTGTTTAGAACACATTAACTAAATTTCAAAATATTTGGAAGAAAATCCAATCATATTGCTCCTCGATCACCACGAAAACATCTTACCAAAATAGCGTTATGAACATTTTCCCCCCGCATTGCAGTAACAAACTGCAAATGGTGGAAGTTTCGCTTATGAACCTCTAAAGACCCATTACAATCAGGTGTGCAATGACTGACTGGCTAATAATCCAGCAAAAACTGTTTCTCCTTATTTAATTGATGAGTTTATAGGACGGGTATACCCCTGTGCTATGACACAATAGAATATCATATCTGGATTTAAACTACTTTAATATACCCTTTCAACAGTGTTTCTTTTACAGAATACTAATTCCTGATATCTTTAGTAAATGACCGTCCAAATCCCTCCTTGAACAGAAACGCACCGTTTCACCAGCAAAAAAATAGACAGACTTACCAGGCAGAATGTTGCTGGCGTATCTGAGGGTATGGACCATGGTTCATCAGAGCTTCTGCCTCAAGGCTCTCTTACTACAGCTATCCAAGATACTACCTCTGTTATATTCTGCAGCAATACCTTCCACTGCGTAGGTAACCACTCAGAATATCCATCCTTATCCGAAGGCTGCCTACCCCTCTTAATAAAACCAACCGTGGGAGAAAGAGTAGTGGTTGAACAAGAATACTAACAGCAACTGCAGAAAAGATGAAACGAAAGAAGAAGGCTTTGCAAAGCAAAGGCGAAAGAGATGTCGGTATTAGAATTCATTTACAATAAGTAATATGAAGATTTATATAGAGTCCTTAATCGAAGACAGTATTTTCTTCCGAGAGCAGTGTGTTGATATATCCTTTAGTAGTTGGTTCTCTAATGAACGAAATAGGATGGGAAAACACTAATATCAATGTTGAAAACTGTAATATTATACTTCTTTAATTTTATGTCAAAAAGTGTGTAGTGTATAATGTAGAAATTTTCTAAAATGTTTAAAGCAGTGGATGCGAAGTAAAAGTTATGCGTTACAAAGTCGGTTATTCTAAAATTGTTCCTAGTTAACAGCAAGATACTAGTTCGGTTGAGCTTCCAAATATAGTTCTGAAATTACCTTCTTCTGTCATGGGTAAGGTAACAGCACGTATACAGTCTTCGTATTCGTTTTGCCTTGACTTCTCTGCATATAACATCCATTAAACAGTAACCTCTAGAATAGCGATTGTTCTTGTCATCTTGTAATTCAATTTGTTTTCATATTCACTGTAAACAGTCCCGGAAGAATCGAACTTCACTACGACAACATGTGCATTGCTTTGTTGGCGTATTTTCTTTTCTTTTTAATTCTAATTTTCGGCTTTAGCCTTATTTTTGGATTTAATGATAAAAAAGCGAAACTCTTCTCACACAGGAAAGTGGTAAGATGCCTGCTTATCTTTATTGGCAGAACTATTATTCTTATTCTCAAACTGATATAGTTAGTAGGATGATAGCGTAGTACACAATGTTGTTTTATCACTTTCAGTATAGCAATATAATATACTGCATTTCTCGCCACTTTGTTTTATTTCTGAATATCATTTTATTCTGTCCCACTCCTCTCTAGGGTCGACAAGAATGAGACTATTCGGGTATTGCCTAAAATAATGCATTATTTTCAGAGTACTTCAACTTAAAACGCAGTTAGTTTATATATAAAATAACTATAGTTTATTTATGTACTTAAATAAGTGTTACAAGAAATATCTCGCGAACTATACATCAAGAAAAATATTAGGAGTCAATGTACAATACAGAGGTGCCTAAGAAATGAGTCAAGCAAGAGGTTCCCCCATTTTGTGAGAAGGTAATGAACGTGAAATGTTCTAATAGGAACATAGGTCGAGTGATACCTCGTTCGAAAGAGCTTCGAAAATGTAACAATTTTTGTAGTAAAATATTTTTGATATGGGTCACCGTTTTCAAGATGGCCCCCCAAAATGGTCTCCTGTCAGATAAAATTTCTAGTACTTTATAAGAGTATTGGGAGGTCGGAGCTAATATTCCTATTGGATCCGTATACGTTTTTGTTCGGGTAAGCCAATTTTATAATAGTATTGGGTTGGAATCCTGTGTATCCCAGATTGGGAAAGCCAGACATAAAAGTATGGGTTCGAACCTTGGACCTTTCAAATGAGAAAACCACTTCAAGATATTATTCAGTTTTATGGATAAAAAATTTACGAATTGAAATACTGGCAAGACAACAAAAATTCTCTCCCACGGTCTCAGGATCCGAGCGTTATAATAAAGTAGACATTTGCCGTGTGCCCACCATCACTGCCGTGTCATGCTGTGGACAACATCATCAAAACCTGTAATAAAATACAGAAAATGGGATCCATACGCTAGTTTAACACCAGATGAGCAGCGAAATACAAAATAAATGTTTGGTTTGATCAAATTAAATATCCATTTAGGTTGACATCTATCAGCTTATAAGAAGAAAGCACAAAATTATCAAATATACAATATTATTATTTTCAAGAAAATAATGAGAATTTGTAGGTAAACTTTGTATTAATATTCACTTTCACTACACAAATCACATATGGCTTTAAAACAACACATTAATATTTTCAAATTATTGATTACATTTCACTCAAAACCGAATTGGCACATTAATGACGCGATTACGGGACAGCACCGTTAACTCGCACGTTATTCGTCACCGAACTATTGTGGTTAGTTCGAAAACTATGAAGATCAGCGCAGCACTGCATTCCCATCGCTCTAATACGAAAAGTTATTCAAAATCTTCAATTGTAAGATCGTAGTAGCACATGAAAATATTAATATCTTGACATCACAAAATTTATAAAAATAACTTTCTTCGAACTTTTCAATTTTTATCTCTGGCAGATTTTGCTTTTCATGAAAATAAAATTTCACTGCGTGTTGGTTTTATTCCTGTTGGAGCATCTCTCTCACATGTCTCAGCGCTGCCAGGTCCATCGATGCTCTCCTCATGCTTCTTTTTTGTCGTCAGTTCGTTACCTATTCAACGGCGCAAGAATACACCACCAAACTAAAATATAGAAAACACTTAATTTTCATTCACAGTTTCACTGATGCTATATAATGAATGATCCATGGCTCAATTGAAACCACATTAAAAACACTGATAATCCCAATAAAACATAAAATTAATGATTATGTACAAAAATTAAATTATTACGTAAAATCCGTCATCACTGCATGAGTTTATACTGCGTGGGCGTCGAGCATAAGTGTAGCAAAATTCCTCGCCTAATTTGGGCTGACGGGAGGAAGCAGAGATGTCTGGAAAAATGAGGCACCTTTTGGGTGACAAAATTTCTGTGCTTCTTTCTCCTTCAAATAGTAGCTGGTTGCGTTTTACTTCTAAAAATCGGCGTTGAGAAATACGTGGGTTGATTTAAAAGTTCATGTCTATTCATATTGTTATAACTTATAAGTCTGAAACATCTGAGTAGAAACAAAAAAAGGAAAAAGCCATAGTCAACGTGGAGTGGTATTGTTGCGGTGTCCTCATTGCTCCCATCATGTGAACCCGGGACCAACTTGAAAACTTCAAATGGGAGTATAGATCGAGTGATACCTGTTTGAAAGATCGTGGAAAACCAAACAGCTTAGTACAAAACTTATATTGTTTTCGGGCAAGCCTATTTCAAAATGGCCGCTGAAAATGGTTCCCCATTCAGATACAAAGAGTAGTATTCAAAACGAATGTTACAAAGCCAATATCCAGCAACGTATGCATCAAATAAGAAATATGTTAAGAGTCAATATACAATACACACAGGCCTAAAAATGGGTCAAACACAAGGCCTAATTTTATACTAAGCTGTTTGGTGTTTCACGATCTACCAAAGAAGGTATCACTCGTCCTATGTTGCATTTTAAAATTGCACGTACACCTCTTCCTCCAAAATGGGGACGTGGAATCCTCATGTTTAACACATATTTTATGCCATTTGTATTGTACATTGAGGCTTAACACTCTTCTTATTTGGTGCATATTTCGTTGGATATATGCGTGTAATATTAAATTTGAACACTGCGTTTTGTATCTGAATGAGGAACCATTTTCGGTTTCCATTTTGAAACTGGCTTGGCAAAAATCAAAACAAATTCTCTACTAAACTCTTTGGCCTTCCACGATCTATAAAACAAGGTATCACCCAACCTATATTCCCATTATAAATTTTCAAGCTGGTCCCAGGCCACGTTATGGGGGCCCTGGGGACACCGCAGAAATACCATTCAACGTTGCTTATAGTTTTTTTTTCCTTTTTCATTTTTTGTTTCACCGTTTTCTACTCAGCCGTTTCTGATTTAAAGTACTGGAAATTCT
Organism: Thermobia domestica; assembly: GCF_964235325.1. Taxonomy (NCBI): domain Eukaryota; kingdom Metazoa; phylum Arthropoda; class Insecta; order Zygentoma; family Lepismatidae; genus Thermobia; species Thermobia domestica. Next base: position 265,925,673 of record NC_137460.1, on the reverse strand, counting down.
AGCTGATTCAGGACCCTTCTTGGGGGCCATCTTGAAAACGTTTCCTCATATCAAAAGTTGTTTCCTACAAAAATTGTTCAATTTTCCAAGCCCTTTCGAACGACATATTATTCGAGCTATGTTCCCATTTGAACATTTCACGTAAATGTCCTTCCCTCCAAAATTGAGGGGCGGGAGGACCTCATGTTTGAGTCGTTTTTAGGCCCCTCTGTATTGTACATTTACTAATAATGTTTTTCTTATTTGAGATATAGTTCGCGAGACAATAGCTTGTAAAACTTATTTTGACTTACCCTCTATAAACTCAAAGTATCAGACCATCAAATAAAGGTAACATTGTGTTTCTTTTATTTTTGATACGTGTGCAAAAAATTATTTCTTAAAAAGTGTCCCACTCCTGCCACTTCTCCCGTACTAGATCTCAAGAACTTTTTCATTATTTTGTTTATTAAGTTATTTTAGGATACGTTGGGTTAGGCAGGCCCCCTGACACAGAATCGAAATCAAAAATATTAAGAACATTTCGAAAACTCCGATTTATTGTTCAAAACTTTGCAAAAATGTAAAACACATGTGCAGCTAGTTACAAGCAAAAGTAAACATGCATAAAGAATACCCAGTAGTGACGATTTTCAGGATTACACTTCTGATAGTCAGCCTTGTGACACCTGTGATCTAAAATGTGTATTGAAGTCTGCGTATTTGGAATATTGTGATGACACAGACGAGGATTCATGGATCTATATGGCAAATTATGCAGCTCATTGTGTTAGAATAAAGTGACAAGTGAGGAGTGCATAAGTTTAGTGGTGGTTGGTAAGGAAAATAATAATTATTTAGATTATCTTCAAACAAAGGGACATTGCAACAGATCAAATACAACTTTTTATATTTCACATGTATGCTATTTAGCACTATGTTGTTAATAGTGAAGAATTACCAACAACGTTTCTACGACCAACTTCCCAAAAGAGTTCTCTACAAACTTTGACTCTAAATTCACCCTCTTCATATGATATGTTGTATATTGATCTAAATTATAGTTGTAAAACTTCTGGAAAAAAAATTCTCGGCATATATTTAGTATAATATTAGTATTAGGAACAACATACTTCTATATAATTACAAAATAAACTTTAAAAAATGATAGTGAACAACACATTAGGAAAGAAAACTTCTTGTTCTTTCTTCATAATTCATAAACATTAATTTAGTCAAGATAAACTATTAAATAATGAGCGTTTTGCTTAGTGGTTCACTTTATAATACAGCATTTTTGTGGTAAACGTTGTGGGAGCATTCCAGTGATATTCAAGTTTTGCGTAATTTTTAATTAAAATGTATTGTCAAAATGCATTACACCTTTAATTTCTCCGTTAAAAAATTTATTCCAAGTTGAATGATACTATCAAGTACTTTAGTTTCTAGCGTTCTCTTACATTGATTTGTAAAGGTTTGACTGATATTTAGTATTGGGATTTATATACGTGTGTATATTAAGGAATACCAGTGTAAAGTAAGTCATAATCATAATTTATTGCATCCGTTCATCGTCATACAACGAAATTGCACATGTCATTTATATATATACCAATATACATAAACATACATACTATTATTACATATAGATTCTTATGGTTTCACTAATTTACTTACTATACATTTAATTTTACGTATACGAATTATTTTCTACATATTCTTCAACTTAGTAAAAGCAATGTTCTATCAAGTAACTTTTAAGTTTGGATCTAAAGCTATTGACCGAGACCTCATTTTTTATACATGATGGAAGTAAATTGTATAATAGAGTACCTTTGAGCGTAACTGATTTATTGTATATATTTGTCCTATGTGCATGCAAGTGAATGTCGTCTTTACTTCTTGTGTTATAACTGTGAATGTCTTTGTTAACAATAAATTCACTACTATGTTTTTTCAAATACATTAATATTTCGAACAAATACATTGAGGGAAGAGTCATTATTCCAAGTTCCTTAAAAATATTTCTGCAAGAAGAGTTCCATTTTACTCCTGCAAGTATTCTTACTACTTTCTTCTGTAGCCTAAAGTTAGCAATACTTTTAGGTGCATTTCTCCAGAATATTTTATTGTAGAATGAAAATTTGAGTAATATATACACTTAGCTGTTTTTACATTTATTTTATCTCTTACACATCTAATTGCATAGCATAATTTGCTTAGCTTACTTCTTACCTGTTCTATATGTGGTTCCCAGTTGAAATTATTAGATATTTTAACTCCGAGAAAGGTAGCAGTTTCTACATATTTAATTGATTTATTATTTACTTTTATTATTGCATTGGCTTGATTACTTTTACCATTGTTAAAATTTAAGAGACATGTTTTACCTTACCGTCAAACCTTCAGACATCAATATGTTCGGGATAAAATAAAATAATAGCTGAACAAAGCAAATACGCTTTATTTAAAAGTCAAAACGTGTAACAGTTCTCCAACTAACAGCTTGGCTTCATCAGACATACTAATGGTATTTACAAACATATTTTAGACACGGAACTCTTAGTGGATTAGAGTGAAATGAAAGTGTTGGGACAGAAATATGGAAGGACTGTCAGAAAATGGAAGAATCAAGATTGATAGAAGTGGAAAGTGAAAACGCAATGAACTGGGGCTCGTGACTTAAAATTGATAAACTATTGCTTTATTATGCCTTATTCATACTATAGTGTTTATTTTTATCGTTCTCGTATTTCCAAGGGTAAAATGGCTGGCACGCGCTGTATCTTACTTTAAATTAGTAGTTACCATGTATTTCCTTTTCTTATATATATATATAATGTACTTTATTTCCATTATTTATTTCTTTCTTTATTTTATTTGTCTCTTTTTAGTCTATGACAAACATATATTGTCATGTTATATTATTATTGAAGTATGTACGTAGTGGATTGTACTGCCCCTTAATGTGAGCATTTGCTCATTGGGGCCAAAGGAAAGTGAATAAATAAAAAAAAGAATAATTAAAATGAATCGTAATAATCGCCTAGATGCAGCGTCGATTATTAAACTATTTCTAAACAGAAGGTACTATGTTTAGTTTTATCTTTAACCATTTTGTGCACCATTTCCTGAAAATATTCTAATTAATATATTATGAAGCACATGAGTAGGGTTGTGGCACTTGAGGGAGTTTTTTGACCTACTGTGCATTCGCAAACTGTTCCGGTTCCTGTTTCACTTGCGGTTCAGATTCCTGTTCCGATTCATATTCTGACACCTATTCTGACTCAAGTTCTAGTACCTGTTCCGGTTTCTCCGGAGCAGACTACGCGCAACGAGTAGCCTTTTACGCCTATGAACACCACCGAACCACGCATCTGCGGAAACATTACAGTTCGAATTACACCCAACAGCAACACTATGAACATAGCAGAACGATCATGATTGTGCCGGTAGTGTTTTCCAACCATTATAACATCAGGGGTGTTTTCGTTCTCTTTTACGAGCACTTTTTTGATGTGAAAAAAAGACTATAGCAACATAGTACAGAAGAGATTAAAAAATAACAACAGGATTTAACAATGTAACATAAGTCTTGTTTGTCACACACACACACACACACACTCGCACATACTTGGTTGCTCATGTGCAGTAAAATTAAATTTCCAATTTATTAGACATTACATGCATCTGCAGAAAAATTACAATTCCAACTCCCGCTTCCGGTTCCAATTAAACACAACACCACCACCAGCGGCAGACCATAGACTACAACATATGACTATGAACACAGATTCCAACTCCTAGTGAACATAGTAGAGCAGTGGTTCGCTTCCCGTTTGCGTGGGTTTGCACGCATATAGTATGATCACTCTCTTTCTCTCTCTCTCTCTCTCTCTTACACACACACACACACTTGCTTTACGGAGCACTTGGTAGCGCATGAGCAATGCAGTGTCAGTCACAGTTCCAAAGCAGACTACCCAACGAAAACCCTTTTACGACTGTTACCTATTGTAGCGATTGCGTAAACTGTTCCGACTCAAGTTCCAGTACCATTACCGGTTTCGGAGCAGACTACAAAACGAGTAGGCTATTTCGATCCCTGTTTTGAACCGTTATAAAAGACTATGACAGATTTTTCACTAACTAAATAACATAGTACACACACTTGTTTACGCATGCGAAGTTCCAATTTATTACAAGTTACAGTTAAAGATTCCCACTTCCGTTTCCTATTGAACACAGCAGCAGCAGACTACAGACTAAAAAGGCTACAACATAGGACTATTAGCACATATTCCAACAAGTATTGAACATAGTAGAGCAGCGGTTCGCACTCCGCTTAATTGTGGTTTCCTTTCCAACTCATAGACACACACGATTGATTTACGGAGAAATTTGTGGCGCATGAGCAAACTGTTCCGGTTCCTGCTGCATTTCTGGTTACTGTTCCTGTTCTGACTCAAGTTCCAGTAACAGAACTCCTTCCCCCGGAGCAGCCTACCCAAAAAGTAGGCTGTTTCGACCCCTTTTTTTGAAACATTATAAGAGACAGTGGCTTATTTTTCATTCACAACAAACACACACGCACACACATTTTTTACGGAGCATTTTGTGGCGCATGAGCAAACTGTTCAAATTCAAGATGGAGTAAAAGTTCCAGTTTCGAATACACAACACAGAAAAAGTTGCACCCGACTACGAACAGCAGATTACGCAAGAAAGGCTACGGCACAACAGCAACACACTACGCAACATATATTCCAGAAAGGCCATGGCCACAGTCAGAATGAAGAAGTGGCGCCTAAATAACATATAAAGTCGATTCTTTTTACTCGTTCACTCTTCTACGACAGAAACAGTGAAGCAGAGATTAAGACACACAAACACATGGTTCACGGAGCACTTGTTTGCGAATGCACAACAAAATTACAGTTCCAATTGAGTAGAAATAACACGCATACGCAGAAACATTACAGTTCCAATTCGATAACACACAGGAGCAGCACGAGTATGACATTGGCTGCGTTGTTTTTGCAGCCCTTTGTGAGTATGTTGTACCGTGTAGATATTATCTTATCGTTTATGTAGGTTACAGCCTTCTATAACAATTATAACCAATTTGGATAAAACTCGGTATATACAGCTTTTCGAAGTAAACTAATTTGCATAAAACACGGTATGCTGTATCACGGTGTTTTCGAACATGCTGATTACGAATACCAAATTTATTATTATCTTGATCTCACAGTTATGCGGGATACGCCCTTTCTATGACAATTTTACCCGATTTCGATGAAACTTGGTATATAGGGGTTTTCGAACTAGCTGTGAACGAATATCATATTTGCTTTTGCCTAGGTCTTACAGTTTATGGGTGATAAACGTTTACAATTTTCTGACAATTTTAGTTTTTGTAGAATTTTATGACCACTCTCATCATTCCCTAAATAACTTTCAATTCCTATCCATATTGGTGTGAAAAAGGTCTGTGGCAACATAGTAGAGAAGACATTAGAAATAAAAGCTACGGTGGCTCGATGGTTCGCTTTCACCTCGCATGTCGCCTTATGTAGCTTATTCGACATATTCGTTTACGTAAAACTTAAAAATTTCATCTCGGCTCATACACACACATACACAGGGTTCACAGAGCCTTTGGTAGCATATGCCTAATAAAATTACAGTTCCCATTCGGTTGCAATTTAGTAGAAGTTACACTTATGCACAAAAAAGTACAGTTCCAATTCCAATTACACACAACAGCAGAACGAGTACAGTATTGGCGGCAGGTATTTTGTGACCTTTATAAAAGACTATGACCAATTTTTTATTCCCTATATAACATACAACCAGTAACGTAGCGTGAAGTTTTGAAATGCATAGACTGAAATTAGATTCGTAGCTAGATGGTGGCTAGGAGGGGCCCAATCCCCTGAAACTTGCATTTTTTGTTGTATGTATATATGAGTGTAAACTGAATTTAAGTTAACTCTTCAAAAAAAAAAAAAAATATCCCGACCTTATTTAAACGATCACGTCTTAGTGTTCTGACTACGCTGTAATACTTGATAGGAAAATGCTAATTCATGCAATTGATTTTTCATACAATGCAATAAAAAGTATAAGAGTGGTTCTGCTTCATATTTCCCTTACACATACGGTTTGCTTACATATGCAATACTCGCATAGCACACATACACTGTATTACTGTTTCAAAGAAACAAATAAAAACGGATAGCTATAGGACGATCTTAAGTGTAACTTCCCCAAATCATAAACAAACTTAAGCACTTCACCCACAACAACACATATCAGCATACTAATGGAAAACAGTGGAGCAGTAGCTCACAGTCAATTGATGATTTTTACAGAAAAAGCTATTTTTAGATTGAAAGTATGAAAAAAAGAAACTATAAATCATCTGAGGTTTTCTTCAGTATCGATCTTCAAAACATTGCGGATACCAACGCAACGCAACGAAAAAAATACAACATACCCACACAGCAAGGAATATTTTCTCAACCAAAAGAAAATATTTTCCTTGGTTTCCAGAAGGTTTTCCTTCTCTGGAGATTTCCATGCTGGTTTCCCTAATGTATTCCGAATATTTCCGGAAAATATTTTCCCAAAAATGTTTAGAAAACATTTTAGAAATTACCGAAAGTACATTTTGAGAATGTTAACCGGAAAGTATATCCAGGAAAATATTCACAAAATGTATTAGAAATATTTTATTGGATGTAATCTAATATGTTTTCACTGCTGAGAAGGAAAATATTTTCGAAATGATAATAAAAATGTTTTCAATATATGATATGGGAAACAATGAAAGGAAATATATTCCATATATTTAAAAAATGTTATCTAATAGGTTATTTGCAATATTTTCTATTTTTACAAGAAAACATATTGAACATATATTTTTAAAACGTTTAGAATGTTTTAAAAATAAATTCTTTCGTAATATAAGAAATATTTTTCAGAAATGCTTTAAAAAGTTTTACTTAATTTTAACAAAAGTATTTTGGTAACCTTCTGTTATAACTTAAACGGAATATTTTCGTACAATATTTTAGTCTTATTTCCAGAATATTTTATCGAATTTTGAATATAAAACTTTAAAACAGGGAAAAGAAAACATATTAAAAATTAATAGAAAATGTTTTCCGTTATGTTTTAGAAAATATTTTGTATTTTTAGTGAACAAAATTTTCTGATATGTTATAGAAATATTTTTACATTGTTTTCAGAATATACTCTTCCGTTACTGGAGAAAATATATTCCTTGTTATATCTGAGAAATATCCCAAATATTTACCGGAAATATTTTTTAAAAATGTTTGGAAAACATTTCATGAAGTACAATAAGTATATTTTTAGAACGTTAGAAGGAAAATAATCTAAGGAAAATTTTCACAAATTCTACTATTGTGTTGAATGTAATGTAATATGTTTTCAATGTTGAGAGAAAAAATGTTTTCAAAGTAATACAGAAAATGTTTTACATACATGATATATATAAAAATAGGAAATATATTCCATAGATTTTACAAATGTTGTCCAACGTGTTACTTGCAATCTTTTCTATTGTAACGAGAAAACGTATGAAATATAATTTTAAAAATGTTTCGAATATCTTAAAAATAAATTCCTTCGTAATATGAGAAATATTTTCCAGAAATATTTTTAAAACACCTATTAATTTTGTGTGGAAATGTTTTTGTTACCTTCTCCTGTAACTTAACCCTAAGAAGTCCAAGAATGTTTTTTGTTTCAAGTAGGTCCAAGGGGAGGCTCCTCGAACCCACAGTATAACATACTATAATTCACATAATGCCATCTAACAACAAATGAATATAGAATAAGCATTCAGAACTTACTCGTGGCTGATATGTTGTTTCCCAACATAAGAACACAATCCTTGTTAAATGCAAACGAAAAAATCTAAGTTCAGGAAATATACTTGTAGAAAATATGTCACATGGAAGTCCAAGGAGGGGGTTCGATGAGCACACTACTTAGAAATAATTTTTAATTTACAAGTTACTAAATAATAACGCACATTAATGATGTGGATTTATCAAAGAAGTAATAATAGACAACAAATAAAATTCTCAATATCTTAATCAAGACATACGACGGAGATTTTCAGGAAATATACTTGTAGAAATTATGTCACATGGAAGTCCAAGGAGGGGGTTCGATGAGCCCACTACTCAGAATTAATTTTTAACTTACAAGTTACTAAACAAAAATGCACGTTAATGATGCGGATTTATCAAAGAAGTAATAATACACAATAAATAAAATTCTCAATATTTTCAAGACTTATGACGGGTTTTTTTTTTCAAGAAATACAAACGACCCAGATAGCACAGAAAAATTTTTAAAAATGTTTAAAAATTTGCAAAGGCAAACTAAAAAGTTTGCAAAAACTTGCCTTTTCAAATGAAAAAATTTTCCGAAAGTTCAATGCAAATAACGAAGTTGACGCTGGCTGAGTTTGCAGCAAAGTTGCCTCAGAAAACGAAAACATCTGCCAATACAAACGAAATGTTTGCAACTGCACAGCAAGAAAATTTGCCAGGACTTTGCTGCAATCAAAATTTGCAGCAATTGTTTTGAAACTAGTACAACTATATACAAAAATCAAACGAGATGGGCTGATAAGGGTCATTTTTCGCCCATCGAACACCGGAAAAATGAAGAGTTCGATTCAGACAAGTTTGCAATATAGTAACAGTATCAGTAACTCAGTGCTTTTAACACAGTCTTTCTCCTGTAAATTTTTAATTTCGTAGAACCCCCTTATGTAGTTAACCCAACTCCGACCGCACTGGCAGTTAAAAATCATACTGTAACGGTTCTTAAATTGTATTCTAATAGTTTTCCTTGAAGTTCACTGGTAACTAATAATTGACAGTCACGTCAACTGACGAAGAAACTAATCCTAACTATAACCGTATTACTAACGCGAGCGAGAAATCGGAGAAACAGCGAAGAGCCAACCACTGTTTCCTACATTGCTCACCTGTAACCGCCAACACACTTTTGTAGTTTCGACAACTGTCCTCCGTACCTTTTCGAAATTCACAGCCTATTCAAAATGTAAAAATTATTCCATTTAGTAAAATTATCTGCTTATAAGCGAACCCGGCAACAGAAGAAGAGTGAAACCTAACTTTATAAAACATCAAAATTTTTATAATGTGGATCCGTCTTTTATTAGTGGCAAGCACTAAACATCTTTCGCTATTTGCCAAAGATAAAAAACTTACGAACGATAAACGTACTTAAATTTCAAATTATAGTTAACGAATTCGCAATTCATCTACTTACTCAACGATCATATCCCTGTACTTACTCTCACACACATTCACAAAATAACGTCAGGGTGCCTGGGTCATTAAAAGCATCTGATAAGAGACCAGTGAGTTTATTCTGGAGTCCTCTGATGTATTGTAATGGGTTCTTAACGATGAAAAATTATGTGAGTTGCACACAACCTGTACTTACTGCTCTTCTCAATTCTCACTTCCCGCTTGTTTTGTCACAGTTGATGTAGCGCAGTGAATTCTGGGTACGATGCGCGCGCACTTGGTAATATCATCACATATTTGCTTTCAGCAAATTTTCAAAACATGTTTTTTAAAGAGTTGCAAACTGTTTGCGACGGCAAACTTTGAACGCTATATTTTCAAAAAAGATGCAACTTAATTGCAGTGGTAAATTTATTTTTACAAATCAGTGAAAATTTGCAGATCATATTGAAAGCTTTTAATAAATATTAAGAAATTTTGCCTTCGCACACGTTCAGATTGTTTGCTCCACTAAACGAAGCAAAAATTTGCCGCAAGTATTCGTGCTATCTGGGGAGTGGGTTCGAGAAGCCCCCTCCCTTGGACTTCCTAGGGTTAAATAAAATATTTTCATACAGTATTTTAGAATTATTTTCATAATGTTTTATCTAATGTTTAATTAAAAAAGTTAAAACAGATATTAAAAATGAATAGAAACTGTTTACTATCATGTTTATGAAATATAGTTTGTGCTTTTAGCTGATAGTATTTTATTATATATCAAAGAAATACTTTTACATTCTCATAATATATGGTTCAGTTACAATAAAAGTACATATTCCTTGTTATACCTAAAATGAATTTTACCGGAAATGTTTCTGAAACATTTTCCTAATTTATTTATATATGTTGGAGATTATACATGCATACGTACATATATATATATATATATATATATATATATATAGAGAGAGAGAGAGAGAGAGAGAGAGAGAGAGGAAAGTTACCAATATCAGCCCCCTATCCCTAATCCGGCACCCCAGTCTCTAGCGTCTCTGATATTAGAAAGTAATCCTACACAGTTTGGGGGCTGAGAATCAGTAGGCATTGTGATTTGAGTGACTTGCAAGTTTTGGTAGTGTCAGAGAAATCTGAAGTTTCACGATAAATGAATATGAGTAGGCAAAATTTTCATTATAGTAGCTAATTAAGGAACTACAAAGTAAGTAAATACGTGTTTAGTAATGCATTATAAGCTTTAACTGCGAAACTATTACGTTTGTTTCCGCCATGTGCTGAAACCCTAATCCGGCACCCCTTTTGGAGTCCTAAACCGGCACCCTCTTTAATGGCATATGTCATTAGTAGACCCTATAGCTTCTAATCTTTATAGGTTATAGTCCTATATAAAATGAAATAGATTTGCTCGAGTTCTGAGGGAGTTTTTCATTGTTGCCGAAAAGAAGCCGCCTTAATTAGGGAAACGGAAAGAAAACCACGCACTATAATCACAATTGGCCAAAAGAAAATGTGACTGAGGCCATAACTGCTGTGAGATCGAAGGAAATGTGATGAAAGAACGCTCAGTATCTCAGAATTCAGCTCTCTTTTCAACATTTGAAATTTTCATTGAATACACTGCTTTACCAGAAAATGATGTTTCATGTATGTTCTGTTCAGACAATGATGAAATGTGAGTTATGCGTCTTATGTGTTCAGACTGGGCACATGTTGAATGTATTGGAGCTGACAAAAACGATTACATATGTGACGTTTGACGATTATTGTGATTGGTGTTTTTTGTTTATTTGTTTGTTGAACAGTTTCATAATTATATTGAACGTTTACGCAAGAAGCGCATACATACAATGAAAATAAAAATGTTTATATTTCTTCAAGATTTTTATATTTCATCAGTCAAATTATTTATATTTTCTGAAATAAAGTCATGGTACGTCATTATCTGGTCATATTTAATTTTCTTCGGTTTGTTTGGTACAGAGATGTGCGTCTACGCGTAAAAAACGATAGTTTACGTTTACATGTCAACTATGCGTAGACAATGTAAACAACGTAGACTATGTAGAATATGTCAACAACACGTAATTTAATATGGCATCGTGGACAATAAAGGAGCTTTCTTTTGTCGTTACCTTGCGAAATTGCGTACAAAATAAAATGCCTAGACCAGCGAATAGTAACTTTCGAATACTTAGTTTCGTCTTGATGTAGGAAAATGAAAAATATTATGCATTTTGTAAAATATGCAAGAAAAAATTGGCAAATACAGCAGATTCAAGACTGAAAGCCCACAGGTGAGAATTAGTTTTGTAAATTTCATTATAAAAGCAGTACTCGAAGTGGAAAATCTAAGGAAGTGGTATGTGCAGAGCAGAGTAAACATACAGATTAGATAATTCCCTTTACTTTTTATATGTTAGTCGTTTCTCTAATCTTTCGCTGCACCGAAGCAAAACAACTGAATGAGGAAATATGAACAAACGAGCAACAAAATTCTTCGTTACATTTGATAGTGGTTGTCTACATAGTCTACATGGGAAAAGGTGTAATGTAGATTACGTATAGATTACAGTAGACAATCGCGTAGACGTAAAATTATAGTTTACGGCACATCACTGTAGTAAGTAAGCACAAAATACTTACCAAACATTTTTAGGTAACTCACTGCTAGTAATATACGAGGATGTTGATTTAGGCTACCTTTTTTCAGACTCGTGAATTTGATAGGTTTCAGAAAAACCTTTATAGCTTCAACCACGTTAGGCTTATCAACTTTCTACTGCCAACTGAACATAAGAAACTTGTTTAACTTTTTATATTGAATACTTAAAAATTACGAATTCTAATTCTATCAATTATAGGACTGAAAAACAAACTGGGGTGACGGATTTGGCTACTTTCCTCTATATATATTAGTGCACTGCATGGTTCGGGCTCAGGTGGTCCAGCTCTGCTGTTTCCTTAGCCCGGGCTGGGCTTGGGCGGGCCGGCGCTTCAAGTAGGGCTGGGTTCGGGCGATTATTTCTAGTTATTTAATAATTATTGACTCTAGTTAAATGATAATTGCAATAAAACTAACGAGGAGTGAAAGGTATTACAAACAATGCAACGTTTACAGTTTGTATTGCTTAGCGGCTCAATTTTTTCTATATAGAGAATTAATTGTTCACCCTAGTGACCGGCCGGGCTTGGGCGAGTTGGCTCCACTATTAATTTGGGCCGGGCCGGGCTTGGGACAAAAATTTCCAAAATTTTCCGAGCCTGCATGGGGCTGGGTCGGGCTTAGATACATTCGAGCCGGATTAGGCTCGGGCCGAAAAATTCGGCTCTTGAAGATCTGTAATATATATATATATATATATATATATATATATATATATATATATATATATATATATATATATATATATATATATAGATAGATAGATAGATAGATAGATAGATAGATAGATAGATAGATAGATAGATAGGGTGCACTGTTCACAGTGTTTGGGAGGTGAATCTACTCATCGAAACATGAAAAACTGTTTATGAACATGTGGTCAAAAGCAGGGATGCCACATTTAGTAATTTCGTACTAGATTTAGTGATCTGCTATTGAACTAGTGATCTAGTACGTACTTCGGGTAAATCTGCACATTCTAGTTATTTTTGGCGTTTCCTTTCTGATGCAGACAAATGGCAAGGAAATGGTTCTTAAAATAATAGGATGAAGTATATCGCAGTTCGAACGAATATAGAAACTTCTAATTATTCTTTTTTTTCCCCTCTGACTGAAAGAAATCCCTGCTGTTAATGAACTTTAATAAACAGTATCTATCTTTGGTCCGCTACCTCCTTTTGTTAGCAGATATGAGATGGACTAAAATTGTAGTTTGTATTTTAAGAAAGTAAAAAATCCCTTAATTATACGGTACATTTACGTTTTATCACGCACACAGGCACAGTCTTTACTTGCTTCCCAATGAATTTGAGGAACATAAATAAATAAAACGTAAGTACCAGAAAATAGAGTCAATACAGACATTTTCATCTGTAACACATTTGTTGAGAACTATAGTTGGATGTCACGTGCAAGTCCTCTAAACATGTTCCATCCTTTAATTTTATCCGTATAACAATTCCTGATTTCAGGAAAAATTCCGTTAAGGGTCTTCACTACAGCGAAATTAAACTACCGCTAATTTTAGAGTTTTTCTGTAATATCTTCAAAAGAAATAAAAATACTTGAAAAGTAGAAACGTAGTGAACTAGATAATACAATTTTGCATGTGATACCTTTAACACAATTCATCTATCTGCTTTTCGTATGCCGCTATTTACAGAATCCGCAAAAAATGCTAAATCTATCTACAATTTCAAATCGAAAGCAGATAGATGAGTTATGATAACGGTATCACATACAAAATCGTGTTGTCTAGTTCACTACGTTTCTACTTTTCGAATATTTTTATTTAGTTTGAAGATATTACAGAAAAACTCTAAAATTAGCGGTAGTTTAATTTCGCTGTAGTGAAGACCCTTAACGATGTCATATGAAGTTCTACACTTTTGTACTTTATGTATGTGAGACCACATGAGAAACCAAGAGACAATACTAACAGGTTTTCTTCCAGAAATTTTTTTCCAGGATCAAAGTCTAAGTGTGAATGTGCTGAACTGGGACTTTAATTGCGTCCCTTGTACAAAAATAACAAGCAATCCCAATGTTTATTTATTTTAGTCCTTGGGGGGAGGGGAGATGGAATCTAACCCTCGCAAGGATTTCTGAAAAAAAAAAACCACTGGATTCTTACTGCCACTGTTTGTTATATTACACAAAATATGGTTGTGGTGATATGTAAATGATATTGCGTTTTCGTCAGGGCTTTCATTCTGCAGGAGAGGAGAATAATAATACCTGGAGAATATTTTCTATTATCAGAGTATTGAAGGTGATTGCATTTGGGGGAAGAAATGTATCCTCTTCCATTGATTCATATAGTCGGTAAACCATACAGGCAGTCTTATTTTCCGAAGTAAGTTAGAAACGGCTTTTTTTTGTGGCTCCACCCAGGGTTTTCTAATCCTTTAACTGCGAGGCATGGGAGGAGCTACGGGGGCCATTCTCCCATCAATTTTTTGACAACTTCACCATCTTTATTTCTGACTTCATTACCATCTTTATTCCTTAAATTAAGGGTCCGAGACCGACCAAAAATCTCCCCCCCCCCCCAGGCAGACAATTCCCAACCCCGCTTATGCTGCGAGGTAATTTTCTTTCAAAATATGTAAACAAACACTTTGCATTCATTTATACGATATATACGCCATTGAGTCTGGCAACGAATGCACTAGTTTAGTTGAGTTAAAGCTTTGGTGCGTGAAGTATTAAGTTCTATCCACGCATTCTTGCGCTCTGCATATATTAAGTTACGTTATCGTATCTCAGCTTCGTTTTTTTTTTAAACTCCTGAATTAGTAATTATAAGGATCTAGCATAATTTTGAACGAATCTAGCATAATTTCGATCAGGTTTTGGAATAATTCCGAGCTGTGAGTGTGGCAACGCTGGTAGAGGAATTGACCGCTACGAGAGAAATAAATTTTGTTTTGCGTGAAAGCAGACGACGTTGCAAGGTGCGGATATAAAATAAAAAAAATAAAAATTAAGATTTAAGTAGATGTTCATGCTTTAATGAATTGTGCTTTTGATAAAGTTGCATTGTGGAACCAAGCTTATCCAGATTATCACAAATGACAGGTCGCGAACAAATTATGGGCAGATGTAAGCAAGGAACTTGGCGTGGAAGGTATGTATATTTTTTCTTTGTTTTGTCTTTAAAATATGAAGGTTTAATTAATACATGAACCCCAACTTTTTATTCAATTTATATTTCCTTTTTGTTCCTCAAGTGATGATTTTGGAATATACGTAATTATTGACAAATATGTTTGAAATAGAAAAAAACGGATTTGTTTTACTCATGGAGAAAAGTTTCTTAGAAAGTAGATTGATTCTGTAATCTCTGATTTTGGGAATTATTATTATTATTATTATTATTATTATTATTATTATTATTATTATTATTATTATTATTATTATTGTTATTATTATTATTATTATTGTTATTATTATTATTATTATTATTATTATTATTATTATTATTTTGCTGATTGAAATGAAACCTGGAATAATCACTTCCCCGTTCTACCGAGCTTTGATTGGGTTAAGAGTAATAGTAAATATTATTTTATCAAACTCTTTATTTTTTTCACTTTTTCCCATGTCCACACACCACTACATATTTCCTTGTCAGCAATTTTTATATTTTGGTTCAGTTCCCTAAAATATCTGGTTTTATGTTTAGCAAACCACGTGATTCTTCACTCCTCAAAAGTATGTAATCTGTCACAAGCTTGTTCACAAAGCGCACTGCATCAGCAAACCGCTCTGCAAGGACTGTCATGTGAAATCAAAATACAATGTGTGACAGAATTCATTCCTAACAAATCGTATTTCTATGTAAAATTTCTAATGTTACAGTACTATAATTCAGGTATTGTTTGAAAGAACCACGAACCGCCACTGACAGTCTATGCAGCGTATAAAATTTACTGTAATATAAAGAACGATCAGGTACATTGCCCTTTTCATTGTACGTTAGATATTTTAACTCCTCCCTGAATGAAACTTGATATATTTTTTACAAGAAGCAGGAATGGGTCAAAATAACTCACACTTAGTACTTTACCTAACATTGTAGGCTTGGTACTCTAAGGATTAATCCAATCTAATCTCCACTACCAATCATTCAAACCTTGTATCCTCTCTTACATCACGATCAGGAATTGTACAGAGACCAAGAAAAAGCTAAAACCTTTGTCTCCTAATTATAGGAGATATTCACAGTTTTATTATTCACCTAGGATTTTAATTATCATCCTGTAGTCATTTCAACTTCAATTCACCACAAATTCATCTTCAACCCAACATATATACTCACAAAGCACTCACTACCTTCATTTCTACCACACAAATCACTAATTTCATCTATCATAAATGTTATAATGACCCTGAAATCAACAACATCTATCGACATGTAAGACAAAGTCCACAAAAACTGCTCAATCTTAGAAATCATTCAAATTTCTCTTGTTTTTAAAATCAAGAATACTGCCCGATACAGCTCAACAGAATCTTCACCAAAATCCTAGGAAAAAAATATCGTCAAATGACTTCATGTTCATGTTTCTCATTACCATCTTTACCACACCATCAAGCAGGCTCCCGCCCACAAATAAGCATCAACGATCAGTCTCTGCGTCTCCTCAGGTGCATCCAGAAGTAGTATAATACCACCAAGTCATCTTGTCTGGTACTCTTTAATTTTGAGAAAGCATTTAATGACGTGTAGCCTTAGGGTTTGCTTTCAAAACTGCTACATTTTCGCCCTATCGCATATATCCGTTTTATTTACAATTTCTTGTTTGGCACCGTACTTACTTATACCATATTTATGCACTCAGGCGTATCTAAGATTCTTTACTATCACCCTTATTATATCTACTTTATGTTGTTGACATGCCTCTTCCACCAAAAAATATTCCGTTATTTCCATACGCTGAAGATACAGCTTTGCTTGCAATTTGCCGTAAGTAAACAACGCCTTACAACCAATAATACACACTTTTGTTCTGTGGTGCAATAAACGGCGACTTAAATCCAATGCTGCTAAAATCCAATCTCCAAATCTTAGAATCTCCAAAACCGTTAGTGCTTAAGACTCACCATAGATAGACACCTCAGACGAAAGACTTATGTCCAGGACATCAACAAAAAGGCATACAATCGACTCAATCTATTAAAACGACTTACTGACACAACCTGGAGTATTTCTGCGAAGCTACTCTTAAACACTTATGTAGTCTTCCTTCGACCTGTGGTTAGTTACGGCCATACCGTTGGGTATCGGCAGCTACCCTCTTTTATCAAAAACTTAAGATTCTTGAACATCACACACTCAGAATTCTATACCACATCAAACTCCCGAGCTCTGCTCCAGGACTATGCTCGCGTGACTTTTCCATACATTTGGTTCCATGTAGAAGAACTTTGCCTCAAATACGTCCGGAACGTTCAATCCTCATCATCCACTCCTCTCCGATGCCATCAACGCCCATATCTATTTCTATATCGTTCAAAGCATGAGTCATTCTACCTCTTCCTCCTCTTTACAATGTATCATTATTACTTACCACCAAATCATCAGGATCTTCCGCTCATCAGAAAATTTCTTCTCTATCACCCTCCGCACAATATCATACAATCATATTCTACACAATAATTCCTGTGTCACTAACAGAGCTTCACATTCCCTTTGATTAATGTTCCAAGCAGCCCCAAGGGAGAAGAATAACCTATATCCGTCATTTTACAATATCTTATAGTTTGTCTCGTCCAAAGGCATCTCATCTCATAGATATGTCACTCATCAACGCAATATGATGAAATGTAAATCCAAATACTTTCATCATGATGTCTCTAATTCATTGTACAATTTCCTTTCTCCACCGTCATTATGATTACGATTGTAAAGACTGTAATGTCCTATTTTCTTACGTTATTTATGACATAAAGTTATTATAAAATGTCGAAAATCCCTTAGACTATGTCTAATTCCTTTCTCGCAGTACCCTTGACTTCTCTTTCCCCAATGGAGGGCATAACCCTCGACCGGGTGGTTAGCTAAAACAAACATGCGCCATGCCTTTACGGTATAATTTCACTTATGATATTTTTCTAAAGGGTGTTTTATAGGTAATTTATGTCTTGAAGCAATGTAGAGTTCTTTGTTTTATACCTTCATCACAAGACTGAAGTCGCTGTGAGACCGAAAGTAAAATATTGCCCAAATATGTACTCCGTTGGCACTTTCAGATAGTGAATTTTTTATAAAATTTCTTATCAGGGAGCCAACACAAATGTAGGGGAAAAGTGTGAGGTTAGGGACAGTTGGAGATGTGGGACAGTGATATATCTCTCTGGTGATTTGTGTTAAGCCATAGTGGTTGCTAGCAGATCTGGTGGCAACATTTAAAGAGCATTGCTACCAGGTTGTGAACGTGCACAAGGTTTTAGAAGCAAAGACAAATTTTCCTTCACCGCTGATAACTATTATATGAGATGTATATTATAAAAATATTTGACAATATGAAGTGGTAGTAGAGGATTTAATATAAGAGTATTGAAAGTATATTCAAAACATTTTTGTATGATTCTAATACCAGAGTGCGTGGCTTTATAGTGACAGTAGTAAAAGTTGGTATACAGGGCGGATTTTGACATGATGAAGAGGATTGGAACACTGACCCACTCCTTTCTACTCACCAGTGTGAAAACATTAGGTAGCTTTATTATAATTCCTGTGTTCCCGCTTGGCTAACGCTGTATTTTTTTAGTACTTTTTCACATCTGTGTGTCAGAAAAATGCCACGCAAGTGGAAGAAGATAAACCTTGACCACATACAAACAGCAGACAGTGATATGCTGCAAGCCGTAAAGATAGTAATAGAGAAAAAGAAGAGTAGACGAGAGGTAGCAAGAGAACACAACATATCGAAATCCGCCTTTGCTAGACATATTAAAAAATACAAGCAAGACTCAAATAGAGATGCTGTAAAATTTCAAGGAAATCTTTTTTGTGGGAAACTCTCCTTAGCGCAAGTAAGATGAAATATGTGCTTAGAACGAGGCACGTACGATCTTTGGTTTACGTATATGCAAATGCTTTGAAGAAGAATATGCCGCAATCTTAAACTGTGCACAAAAGTGCGGTTTATGGCTGCCTTAGTGGTTTTATGGAGCATCCCTTTCAGTTATCACTGCCATCTCTGGAATCAAAAGTTTATCAAGAAGTACCAGCTTCAATAAGCAGAACCTGAACGACTTTTTGAACAATTTGAAGCTAGCATACGAGAAAGGTAACTTCACTCTGAAGTGTACTTTTAACTGTGATCAAACTGGATTTAGTACCGTACACACAACGCCACGTTTAATAGCTGTACGAGCACTGAAACAATTCGGACAAGTAACTTGAGCGGAATGTGCTAAACAAATGACAGTGCTTTGTACCTTCAATGCAGTTAGGAATAGCATTCCTCCAGTTTTCCTATATTCAAGAGTAGTGTACAAGAATTTATTCCTGAAGAAAATAACACCTCATTGCTTGACATTAGCAAGGATCACTGGACGGATGATTGCTGAGATATTTGGTGTTTGCTTAAAACACATTAACTAAATTTCAAAATATTCGGAAGAAAATCCAAACATATTGCTCCTCGAACACCACCAAACCAGGTAAACATCATTGTGGTATGAATCTTACGAAAATGGCGTGTTATGAACATATCCCCCCGCATTGCAGTTACAATCTGCAACTAATAGATGTTTCGCTTTATAGACCTCTGAAGACCCATTACAATCGGGTGTGCAATGACTGGCTGATTAATAATCCAGGAGAAAACTATTTCTCCTGATTCTATTGATGAGTTTATAGGACGGGTATACCCCTGTGCTACGACACAATACATTATCGTATCTGGATTTTAAAAGACTGTAAAATACCCTTTCACAGTGCTCCTTCTACAGAAGACTAATCCATGATATCTTCGGTAAATGACCGTCCAGATCCCTCGTTGAACAGAAACGCACCGTTTCACCAGCGAAAATTATAAAAAACCTTACCACGCAGAATGTGTCTGGCATATCTGAGGGTATGGACCATGGTTCATTATAGCTTCTTCCTCAAGGCTACCTTACTTCAGCTATCTAAGAAACTACATCTGTTATATTTTGCAGAAATATCTTCCACTGCGATAGTAACCACTCAGAATATCCGTTCTTGCCCGAAGGCTGCCTACCCCTCTTAATAAAACTAACCGTGGAAAAAGAGTTGTGGTCGAACAAGAATACTAACAGCAACTCCACGAAAGATGAAACCAAAGAAGAAGGCTTTGCAAAGCAAAAGCGAAAGAGATGTCGGTATTATAATTCAATTACAACAAGTAATAGGAAGGTTGATACAAACTCAGTGTCCTCAATCGAAGACAGTATTTTCTCTCGAGAACAGTGTGTTGATATATCCTTTAGTACTGTTAGTGATGTAGGTCTATCAATGAACGAAATAGGATGAGAAAACACTAATGTCAATGTTGAAAACAGTAATATTATACTTCCTAAATTTTTGCAATAATGCGTACAGTTTCTGCCAGGTTTTCCAGACCTATTGTTAATGGATGAGATCACTCAATGGTAAGGGTTACTTCTTTTCAAATTAAATAATATGTTTCAGAGTAACTTCCAAATTTCTTTTCATGAAGTGAGTAGTGTGTTTTCTTGGAATTTAAATAATTATAGAATGGAAGTTATTATGTTTATTGTTGAAATTATTGAAAGGTCAGGGGATGTACTTGTAAACTTAATTAAAAAAATAAAAAAATAGCTCAACTCTGCACTGCACTGCATTATTATTTTGATACAGATTATTATTATTGTTCGATGTGTCCGATTCTGTTCTGACGTTATGAGAGTTGGTGATGGTGATAATGGACGACATGGTAGACTGAAGAACGTGAGATAAATCGAGTTCGGGACAACCCCGAGAAATCAAACGCATAGGATGTTTACCTAAATGACCACTTAACAAGAGCTAGGATCAAAACAGAAACCCTACACATCAGAAATGATCGGTCTACTATTGAGCCACTGCGACAATCAGAAACTTTCATGTTGGAAATGAACGTAATTCTTTCTACTCCATATCTTATACCGAATTGAATCCAAAGCACCGAGAATTATCAAAAAAAAAAAAAAAAACTAAAGAAAATATACATATTTCATATTATGTGAAATCAAATGTACATTCTAATTCTCCATATTCTTCTCCACAGCCACATTTTAAAAGCCTCCAATCTTTTATCGTTCCTTTTGCTTAAGTCCATGTATCTGCCTCATTGAGAGAAAATGTATAAAGCGATCTAAACATCTGAAAAGAAAACAGGTTCGCAATTATAGTATCGGTGTCTAAACGTATGAACAAGTACTATGACTATGGGCTATCTAGAAGCAAATGTGATTAAGAGGTTTGGATAGTTTATCTATTCATGTTACAATGTTCAATATTAAGTCTTACAGCGTTGAATATTAATGAAAAACGCAAGTGCAACTCTGCAAATATTGAGTCACTCACAACATATTATAGTAATGCTTAAATATAGTTAGTGATGCGCACGAGACAAGATTTGAGGATGTCTCGTCTCGAAAAAATTGTATCGAATGTCACGTCTCGTCTCGAAAACCGTATATATTTTCTATTGTAATAGATCTTTCTCGTCTCGAATCTTGTAACGAAAATTCTGCATCATCTGTGCGCATCACTAAGTATAGTGCGCGACGTAACAAAAAATCAAAATCACGAACCTTCCACCTTCAATAAATCCCAAGTTTTAATTAACCTTTAATCTAGTTTTTAGATAGATTTTACAAATGTTGAAGTAACTTATTCATATATTTAGTTTGTACCCTCAAAAGCTTTGGATCCCTTCCGAAATAAGTTCCTGCGCACGTGACTGAATATTAGGTGTTCATGATGTTTGTATATACATAGTTGGACTTCCGACCTTGTTCAGTTTTATCCCTTAGTAATTATAATACTTCAATATGAACGACTCGATTATGTTATATACACAAACAGTATCAATCAATATTGTATCCGCTTAGTTAACTATCTACTCTCTTCATTTCCCAATTCATCGCCATATTTAATCTTACTCTATTAATAGAAAAGCTCCAATTTGATGTTGTCAGGTGGCTAAAGCGCGTAGCCCCATGGCAGATTCATAATAATTAGCGACTTGCTTTCCGGACTGACTGAAAATCTTGCCTGGTGAGGGATAACGCGGTCCTTAGTGTCCGAATTCGCGTTTATATTCGCGAGATCGGACGAGTTAAAGCTCTTTGCGGTGTTACCTCTTAGAGTTCATTTTAATATATTGCTATTATTGCTATATTTTAGTTACTTTCTTGTTAAGCGTTTTATATTTTCTAATTTTATATATATATATATATATATATATATATATATATATATATATATATATATATATATATATATTGGTATTTTTATTCTATTATTTTGTCGAACTTATATCTAAATATCGTTTTTTTTCTAGAAGGCTTTGCTTTGAAAAAGGTGCATGTTTTGAACATTGGCCTTATTGTAACGGGACTAAATAGCCTCGATACTGACATCATATTAAACCTTAATGAATTTATCAGTCAATTTTAGATATCGTGCTATATAGGATCGGTGCTAAAGAAGGACATTAAATTACTGTCAATCAATCGATATAAGATAATAAAAAACAGGGTGAAAAATATTCCATTTTATACTCTTAAACAATTCTTGTGAATTGAATGATGTCAATTACTGTGTGGCTGGTCATAAAGTGATTCAGCCACTAGATGTCAATGTAGGAAAATCCATTCAAAAGGAGATGATAATAAACCATTCCCATTGTATTAGGGATATATAGATACATGCGATCTACCAATTCCAAAGACTTTCATCAAATATTGCGCATTTGCCATTTCCATCAAGTTAGAAATCGCTTTAACTTCGGAGGGAAATCATGTATACTTAGTGATCTGCGTGGGCCAGGCTCAGTCCGAGACCTGCATTCCGCTCCGGCCTGCGGGTCGGACTTGGGAGGACCATCCCATTTCCTTCTTCGGGCCGGGCCGGACGATACTGCTTTCTCTTCAGGGCAGGCCGGGTTCGAGACGATTTATTGCAGTTCTTTAATAATTAATGTTTCTTATTAAATGATACTTGGAATAAAGCTAAGCGTTGAAGTCTGTTTGCACGGCTGCACGTGTACTGAAAAACATTGCAAACAATGCAATTTGTACAGTTAGTGTTCCTTAACTGTCAGACCAGGCAGAGCCAAGAAATTTTAAAACTTAATGGCCAGGTTGGGTTCGAGCCATAAACCTCCAAAATTTTCGGGTCCGAGCTGTACTGGAGTTAGTTACGTTAGGGACGGTTTGGGCTTCGGGCGAAAAGTTCGGCTCATGTAGGTTTCTAGTTCAACTTTAGCAACCCTAGTTCATGGAGAAAAAAGGAGGGGGTGTAGAAAGGAAAACCTGCAAACCAACAATTCTGATGAAATAAGACTTATTTGCTAATTTATAATATCAGGGTATGACAGATCGATTTACATTGGTTTCAAATTATATGAATACCAAACTGAAGTGTTATTTGTAGAACGGATATGTACCCACATGCGCAAAAAAATTGCGCGTATACTGTAACTCACGATTTTCGCATTTATTTCATTTTCCTTGCGTTTATGGGTAGAATTCAGTTATTAGTATGTAGAGATAACAGAACGCAATCCATCTAAGGAAATATTTCCAAAAAGAAAAAATAATAAAATAAAAAATATAAGCAAAAAACAAAATTATTCTCGGTTTTGTGTATACTGGCAACGATGATTTCTAGGGATTTTTTCATTAGCAGAGCACGATTGCGGAAGGAATTCAGTAGGGGAGTCGAGGAGTCGGATCAAGAAACTGGATAGTGGAGTAAAATGTTGCATTTATTGGTTAAATCTAGTGTGTAGATTACCTGCCAAATATAAATTAGCTTCTGTAACTAAGATGTCGTACGAAATTATAGAATTAAACAGAAAAACTCTTAATGTTCGAAGCGATACGAACCATGGTTATGAATATTATTTCTTAAGAAAAAAGAGCAAACACAAGGTAGCCTCCGTGGTTAGGTGGATAGAGTGGCAGACTCGTAGTTATTTTATTTTTTGACAACACAACGAATCCCATCACATCCCATATATTTTTTTACAAAACATTATAGGAAGTGTATAATTGATATATCCTTTAATCGACGTATTTATTCAGTATTAGAATACGTGTACTATTGGAAAAAGTTATTGTTTTAATTTGTGGTCTTGTATGTTAAACCTCCGCTGCCCATTCTTGAACAGCAGACAACTCACTTCGGATTTGTGTGTCAGTAACAGGAAAAAGAACATACGCCACCTTCACAGTCTTTCCAGTCTTACCCGTTGTTATATCGACATAACGTTACATCGAATGATGCTTATTGCCATGAAAACAAATTTGAAAGGAAAAAAGCTTATGTCAAATTATCGTTTGTGTGTGTGTGCTTGTGTTTTTTTCTTTTTAGAGTCTTGATTTCTCCTCTCCCTCTTTCTTTTTTTTCATATCCAAAAGTGCAAGAAATGCAATCAAAGTGTGTAAGGAATGTTTTCGTTCAACGAAACTAAATTATAAAGATCTATGTATGAGGAACACGAATATTTCCAAAAGGTAGCATGAATATGAACGATAATCATACCATATTTCTACATTATATAGTAGCGTGATAAACTGATATTAAAATGATATAAAAACAGATATTAGCTTTTTTTCTAGCATGGCAACACATTAAACGTAACGTATTAAATTTTCGGAATTACAAATTATCACCTTACGTGTCGTATTCCTATTTTCACGTTCGAGCGACGAAAGAAGAAATTGTAGTAATAGTGATAAAAATCGAATTCGAGATTTCAATGAATTCAAGGTTCACGCCACCACATACCGAAAAAAGTGATTTTGATGTCTGTCCGTCTGTTCGTCTGTCGGTTCGTCACGCTTTTACATGCATTCAAATAGAGGCCATACTGTTCCACGTGTCTGGACCAAATTCTAGACATGAAGTTTTTATAACACTTTATCGTTTCGAATTCTACATCCCCCGACACCTAAAAATAAGGTTAATTTACTGAAGGATGAAAATTTAAAATAATTAAATTGTCTCAAAAACAACTGTAAGGAATTTGCTTATTTTTTTTACAAATATAGTATGAATCATTGCTCTGAAAAAAAATACATAAGTTGTAATTTACTCTATGGGATGCGTTTTTTCGAGCAATATTCTCAATCACATTTCAAAAATAAATGTATCATTAATAACCTAATAATATGACACAACTTGTTCGTCTTGTAAACATTCAGAATAGGTAGTTTACTCTTCTCCGACGATTTTCTCATTAACGCCTGGCGCAATTTTGTTCATATTTCATAAATAAATGTTAGCCTACATAAATAACCTAACGATATGGTATAGTTCCATCATCCTAAAAAGCTAGAAGTTGTATATTACTTTTCGGAGCAAATTTTACCCTACGATTTTGAAGAGAACGACTCAGGCAATTTTGTTCCTATTTCATAAATAGCATAACTCGTTTGTCCAGAAGAGATACACTAGGGATATTTTATTCTTTCGGATGACTTTTTTGACGATTTTCTCAGAAAGTACTTAGACGCTTTTGCTCATAGTTCACATACAATTATTTCCTTAATAATTCTAATATATGGCATAAGTTATTTCTAACAAAAATATAACCAATCCGTACTTTACTTTTGGACGTAAGTTGCTTCCAACAAAGTTTTCCAAAATACATTATTTTATTCGCATTTCCCAAATAAATGTTTCAGTAATAGTTGCAGCCTAACACGAGTCAGTTTAAGAAATTTGAGCTAGAAAATTAAGTGCGTTTCATCCGTTCTTAAATATATTTTTAAATTTTACACCTAATCACAATTTTCATAACAAAATCGAAACTAATTTTAAAACATTCCTTGTTGTGGCCAAATGGTTCAAGTGCATTGGATCTGGATTTGCTTGTCGGAGAGAGCTAGTGTGTTTTCATCCAATATTAAAGTATCGGCGATAAGTAGGTGCAAAGAGAAAAGTGTTTAAACAAGCCTAACCAAGCTAATGAACAATACATGAAATAATACAATATTGCGAAATTATAGAAGAAACGTTGTTAATATTAGATATTTGCGTGTGAAATGCCTAACCGATGACTCTCAACTCCAAAGGTAAGAAAGTGAAACATCCAATACCAGGTTAATCAGTGGTCTCTAGTTAAAGCGGTTGTAATTAATTTGCAGTCTACAATACGATAGGTTTTATTAATTTCTAAGTCTTGTAATTTTGTAAAAGATACTAACGACGCTGCATTAAGTTTGGTTAATAAATCCATTGACGATGCCATCTTTAACTAATGGATTATGTGTTCACTCTCGAAGATGTATTCTATATGTATGACCATTAAATCACCTTGCCCTCATTGTCTTAAGAATTCGCAGGATACCTTTCTTATCTCTCGGAGGAAATAATAATAAAGGACTCTCTTGCGTGAGACACAAAACTTAATACATTCACACAGGATTGAAAATTTTGAAGCTCATCCATTTTCCTTAACATTGTGTGAGGACATGATGTCTTAAGAAATCCCACGAACAAAGATCATTTCTTTGATCACATAGGAAGTAAATTGTAAACGAAATAAGCTGAATTGCATAAATAATTAAATTTGCAACTAAGTAAGTTAACGAATAGTGTAATGAGAGAATTTGATTATCATGGGTACAAAAGATTTATTACACTAATTTTACAGCTAAAAAAGGTGCTAATGCTATATCCATGCATATCAATTATTTATTAACTTGAGAAAGGCGTACGATTCGATTATGTGGGAAACAAAATTTGAAATACCGAAAAAAGTTATTTAAACTTATTAACATATATTTAAATAAATCTAAAAGTAACAAATTTTTCTTCACGAACTATGAGATAGGTCTGAAACAAAGAGAGATGCGTTGACGCCCTTATTATTATACTGAGCATCTAGACTAATATTACATGAAGGCAAAATTTGTATGTGATGTCTTGTACTTCCAAGTCGAGTTGCCATATTACATGATTTAACGGATATCTTCCGATTAAAGCCTTAATTTACAACAGTAAAAACAGAATGAATCCTTTTTCTATGACTTTTATAAGGAGTTCTGTCCGACATTGGATCTCATAAATTTTTGTAAAAGTATCGTTGATCTTGCTTCTCGATGTATTCTATCTCGTCTCGAGAATGAACTATATCATGAGGAACGTACCCTCGCCACAGAATTAAGATTTCTTGTTCAAAGTAATTCTACTTAAGGAACTTCTAAGACGATTTTTTGTTTGTTTTATTTTTTATTAAAATGTAAATTTCCAAACCTAGCCATAAGAACAAAAACACGACTGAATGTAGAATGTTACACATGTTGATCGGGAAAACAATTGTGTGCAACGATAAAGATGAAATCTTTCAGT
This sequence comes from Thermobia domestica, assembly GCF_964235325.1. Lineage (NCBI taxonomy): Eukaryota > Metazoa > Arthropoda > Insecta > Zygentoma > Lepismatidae > Thermobia > Thermobia domestica. The sequence goes on along the minus strand of NC_137460.1, from coordinate 265,898,132 downwards.
TTAACACCCCACGAATATCTCTTTTAAGCTAAGATGAAAGGATGATTAAAGTAAATGAAATGATATTATGAGATGAAGCGGAAATACCACATGAGAATCAACGAACACGATGTTGTCCATCACAAATTTATTTGATGTCCTACGATTATGCCCCATTATGCTAAGGCACCATGAGCTAATATATTCGGTAGACGAACTAGAACCCCATATACCAAATGTAAGCGCTTTGCCTCTGTACCGTCTGCTCATCTTTTCAGCACCCCAGCTGATCTAATAGCTAACACGGAAATGTAGTGAACGTGGTCCTGAGTTCGATTTACGGATAATAGAGCATTAGGAGTAAAAAATAAAGCAAGCTTATTATGATAACTGTTTTCAAGAAACATATGAGCTTTTCCAAGTGAATAAAATCTCCCCACCTCTCCCCTGCTACATTTAATATCCTTATTCAGTTCCACATCTGAAACAGTTTCATTTCCTTATTCACACACATTATTTGATAGGTGTGTTAAAATAGCATCTTTAGTAAATCTTATCTATTAACAAACTTATTTTTCATTACACATAACTCAGCATTTTCGCATTCAGATTACACTATCTTCAGTCGCACGTGAGTATGTTCGTATGTGAAGACAACAACAAACATACATGTAATCTCAAATGCTGTATACGTTTGAAAATGCGATATTCACGAATCATGCAATGCGATATTCACCTTAGCAACTAAGGTCTATTCGATCAAAGAACAGTCTACAGACAAATCTCATTCCCATGAACACTTACAAGTGAATTCGTGACAATCTCAAGACCAAATTAAGTAAAGCAAATAGTTCACGCCATCAGTTCATAACCTACAGGCATTTCCTGGGCGTAGTTTCTTGTGCTATGGGAATATGTTATAACGGAATATCGCATTACGGCTTCAACATATGTAGCAAATTCATTTGGCATTTTTTGATCTTTCATTTCTCTACATAAGTGATTTTAATTACTTGTCATAACAAACATCATCATGTGAATATTTATATAACACTTTTCACATGCAATAAAATCGACCCTGCTGATTTGAGTATACAAATTTTTTCATCCTACGTTCCAACTCGTTTTAAAACAACCATGAACTGCGATAATCGTATTATCAACTCAATTTCCTGAGAAGGTCCCCAGACGAAAATTTTCCAGGCGTTTCGTGAGAATAAGACCAGGTCTAAATCCTCAAGCTCTACGCAGGAAATCTCGGAACTTCTATTCTTATCATTACAAGATGAGTCTGGGGGGGGCTGAGGTGGGAAGCAATCAAGCCATCCAATAAGAGACGACTAAAAAAAGAAGACAAAAAGGATTTTTTAAAATAAAATCTAATCTATATGCGGGGCACTGAGGCTCAGTGATAGAGTACTCACCTCAAGTTGTATTACTCGATGAGCAAGCATTCAATACTTTAAGACATTGTTCCTCTGGGGAAATCGGTTCCGATGATGTGCAAGTCAGTCGAAAATGTTAATACATGTCCAATACACTTACGAAGAACCGCTACCCTTGGGGGTCCGGGTTCGATTATTGGTGAGAATACATTAAATATTTTAAGACATTAAATTAATTCGATCCCTTCTGTCGTGAAAACGAAGTGTTTTTTTCAAGCAAGGACTAGTTCAACTTTAAAATCATGAAGTACCAAATTCGATCCCAGCCCCCTACCAAAGTAGATTTTTGTGTGCAGTCTTTATATCGTAAGTTAACGAAGCTACAATCAAGGTTAGTTATCTGTTTCACTTTTCACTCCCAAAATAATAATAATAATAATAATAAGATTCAGGTTCGATTCTCGGTGAGAAAGCATTGAATATTTTAAGACATTAAGTTAATTCGTTCCTTTCTGTCGTGAAACGAAGTATTTTTTTTTTTTACGCAAGGACTAGTTCAACTCTAAAATCATGAAGTAACAAATTCGATTTCACTTTCACTCCTCCAATATAATAATAATAATAATAATAATAATAATAAAGTGATGCTGTATTTTTTAAATTTATTTTTTGGTTGTTATTTATGTTTTAATACCACTTTGGTCTCGGTTCGATTCTCGCTGATAGAGAGAGAGAAAGGGAGCATTGAACACTTGAAAGCATTATACTGCTTCGAAATGAAGAGCTTCGAACAATGTATGCCCCTATATCATAGGCTATGCTACGCTAAAATCAGTACGTGAAATTCTTTTTTTTTTTCATGCAAGGATTAATTCAACTCTAAATCGTGAAGTACTGGTCTTGCGTTCGATTCCGATGAGAGAGCTTTCAAAATAAAAGCATATTTAGGGTTCAAGTTCGATTCTCAATGAGAAAGCATTGAATGTTTTAAGACATTAAGTATGCTCTTCGGTTTCCAATGAGGAACGAGTCGGGGAAAGACGAAAACCAATCAAATTGGAGTGCTTCGATCACTAAATATCAAATGATTTAGGGTAAAGGTCTACCGTATGCTATGCAAAATCAATGAAAATCAATCAATCAATTGGGAGAATTCGAACGTGATATTCAATCAATTGGGAAGCTTCGATCGTGATAACTGATAAGACTCTCATCAAGGTTTGATAGCCGTCCAAGATTATGAGCATATTAACAACGACGGCCGCTTAAGTTCTTCGCAGGAGGGAGTGGAGGGGTTTGGGGGTTCAAATCACTAGCCAATACACGACAAGAACACGAAAAAGGCATGTTTTATCTTGTTTCTATATCTGGTAGGCATCCAAGACTATGGGTATACCAGCAAACATTTTCCCACGGATCCTGTGGTAGCCGTAAAACGCTATGAACATAACAACTAAAGGCTTGTCGAAACTTGCCTCCAAATTCCAGGAAATGATGTCGAATTCTAAGAACGGGAGGGATCAAATTTCTTCCATAGTGCCTAATATCTACTCGGACGTTCTCCTTGGAACGCCTTTTCTGAAGAAATACAATTGTGTGGTGGACTTTTCTAACCGTATTCTCACCTTTAAGGATCTCTATGGTAAGCCAGCGACGTTAAATATGAACTTTTTATGGATAAGTTCAGTTGAACCTCAACCTATCGTACATGAAGTGAACCAGGAGGAAGATTATCTTGTACCAGTGGATGAGATTCGAGATACCATTCTTTCTAGAACCGACTTACCTGATGATGTTAAGTTTAAATTAGCCGACTTACTAATTCGTTATAAAGATGTATTCTCAGAGCGGCCTAGACCATTGAAAATAAAGCCTTTAAAGATAGAGCTTACTGACAACGAACCAATGGTGTATAAACCTTATCCAATAGCCTATTGGATGCGAGAACCGTTTAGGAAACTCTTGCAAAGTGGCTTGAATTTGGAGTAATAGAAGAAAGATTATGTCCTTACTTAAATCCCGTACACTGTGTGTACAAGGCAGATAAACAGTCAATCAGACACACTTTGGATTTGAGACATTTGAACAGGAAAGTCGTTACTGCTAATGTACGTGTGGAACCTATACAAGATATTCTGGCTCACCTCAAATGTTCCTTTGTGTTCTCTTCTTTTGACTGCAAGGATGGATATTACTGTCTACCTCTGGAAGAAGAATCATACGAGAAGACAACCTTCTTATTTGAAGGAAGACAATACTGTTTTCGATACTTAGTGATGGGATTGAAATCCGCCACGAGTTTGTTCCAGTTCGTCATGGACAGCATTTTTATCTGTCCACGAAGCATTTTATTTCATGCTGTTTAGATGACCTTTGTTTTTCGCCTTCCATAGACCAGCACTTTGAACAACTTGAATTTATCTTGTACACTTTGAATAAGCTGAATTTTTCTTTGAATTTTCGCAAATGAAGATTTTTGTTTCCTGAATTACTGTTTCTAGGACATCTAATATCTGGAATAGAAGTTAAAGTTAACTCTAAGCTAAACGAAAATATCAGAAATTTTACTGTACCGAGGAATCGTAAACAATTGCGGCAATTTTTGGGTATAGCCAACTGGCGTCGTAAATTTATTAGTAACTATGCTCAGTTAATTGAAGATTTAGTAAACCTCCTGCGTAAGGATGCAAAGTTTCAATGTGGGCCGAAGCAACTGGAAGCTTTTGAGTTATTAAAGCAAGAGTTAACATCTCCTACCTTAGCATTGCCTGACATGAGTAAATCATTTCATATCTTCTCCGATTCGTCTGAAGTAGCTATTGGCGGTTATATTGGCCAATACGAAGATGATGAATTCAAAGTAATTTATTATGCCAGTAGGCGTATAAAACCTACTGAGATGTCACTATCTATTTTTCAAACTGAACTTTTAGCTGTAGTGTTTCTTTGTGAAAAATTTGCTGATTATATCCTTGGTAGAAGAGCTGTTGTCCATACAGACAACAAAGCTATAACACATTTGAAAACCATACGTAACCTAGACTCTAGAACTACTAGATTGTTGTTAAAGCTTCAGGATTATAAGTTGCAATTTGAACACCTATCCTCTAGTGAAAATTATATTGCTGATGTTATTTCACATAATCCTCCTGACGAGGATGAATCTTGTAATACTATGTATATTGTAAACGTTTTATTTCGAAACTTAACACAATCTTCTTTCTTACAATTAATGTCAAAAGAGCAGCAAAATGACACTTTTATAAGTAAGTGTTTAGCTAAATTAGAAGAGGGCAACTCTAATTATTGTAAGCATATATACTTAATGTATGTCAAGCAGGCCAATGTCTGGAAATTAATTATACCTAGGAGTTTAGTACATGTAGTGACTGATGAAGTTCATAAGGAGCACATTTTGGTTCTACAAAATTTTATTTACATTGTAAAAAGCTATTTTACTGGCCTAACATGAAACGAGATATTACCAAATTTATAAACGATTGTGAAATTTGTGCTACAACTAAATCATGTTCTCAAGCAAAAGTGCACCAAATTTGTCATGTAGAGGCAGACCGCCCACATTCTAAGTTAAGTGTTGACCTCATGGAATGTCTACCAAAGAGTAACACATATTCTTAAATACTGTTCATTTTAGATGTTTGTAGCAAATTCTTGGTATTGTACCCTGTAAGAAATGCTAATGTTAGAGAAATCATTTCAATCTTTACTAAAATATACTTTTACCAGTATCCAAATCCCCAGGAAATCATTACTGACAGGGGAGCACAGTTTGTTTCTTGTTTATGGCGTCGTTTTTGTCGTAGGAATGGCATTCAGCATTTGTTGTTAAGTCCTTATAATCCTAAATCTAATGCTGTGGAAAGGTACCATTCTGAAGTTTCTCATTTATTGCGATTATTTATAAATAAGGATCATACTCAATGGAGTCAAAGATTGTCAGAGGTTCATTCATTGTTAAATAACTCTGTGTCTCTTACTACTGGGTACGCTCCCTCAGAGCTTTTTCTTAATTTCTCAGCTTTAGATAATTTCAAAAAGGAATTTGATTGGCCTTCTGAGTTTGCTGAAGTAAATCCTAAGTTTAAGCATCAATCAGTATTGTTAAATGAAAAGCCTTAGAAAGAATAACTCTAAATTCAGAACCAAAGGTGATGAAACCAAAATCGGAGATCTTGTTATCGTAAAAAACCAAAAGCATAGTTCTGTGGTAGCTAAAACCATTAGTAAAGTTTTCATAAAATATTTTGGATCTTTTCTTGTAATAGGTGTAGAAAATAATGCTGTAAGTTTGGTAAATTTGGAGAATGAATGGATTGATACACATAACATAGACAATGTTAAGTTGTTTATTTATTCTCTGAAAAGGGGATTTTTTTTTCAAGATATAAACTACTACTCATACAAATCTTACGTAGTTTATATCTTGATAAAAAATTGATTCTTTTATTATTGATTACACATTACTCACTAATTGTTGCACATATTTAAAATATAGGTGCTCGACGATATTGTTTTGTTTATATATAGACTTCTGTAAAATAACAAATCGCTAGAATGATATTCATCCTAAAATTTTCCAAATTATACGTGGAACGTATTATATTGAAAATAAATGGACGTTTGTAATTTTATTCAGGATTTAGCTCAAATGAGTCTAGCCTCAAAGCTTAGAAAGACATTAGCAAAATACAACATAAAGAATATGTTTACCAACAATGGATGTTCATTAATTGTAGAGGTCCATACACAAATCCATTTCATATTGTCATTCATTTCTTTCAAGGAAGTCAACTTTTTATATTTCCAGCAATTACTTCTACGGTATGGACCTCCATTTCTCAATATAGGATCCCTTTAAGAGCTTAGTAAACGTACATCATATATGAATTATTGTTAAAACAAGTCTAACGAGCATGCGCTAGATGACCAGTAAAAAGAAGATTGCTATGCAGATTAGGGCATTACGCAGAATGTTGGTAAACGAGGATAGCGCAAAACATTTCATTTAGGATAAACTTACATGTCTTGCGTGTTGAATATGTACTTGAACGTTCCTAAGTATTTTAGAGGTAACATTCTGAAATGTTTTCTTTGCTTGCTTATTTGTGTTCCGAAGTACCACAATACATTAGGGACGTAATTTCTTAATTATATGGATTCCTTCATTCCCTAACATTTTTCTGGTTCCGTATCATGATTTGACACATAGAATTTTGATACTCCATTTCGTTTTCAATGGTTACTAGATACCGTAACACGGGGTTACTTTGCACATTGGTCGTTACTTTGCAATTATCGATATTTGTAAAGAAAATTATGTATTTTCTGGTACCGACTCTGGAACCACATTCTAATAGTTTAACATATGTCCCACAAAAGTGCCAACTGATGAAGAGAAAATATCATTTTCGTAAACTAATTTGATTTAGTTATTCCCTTTGTCCAAGAATATGATCCGAACACTAATCAGTTCAAGATTTACGGGGTTTGTAACTTTCAGGCTGAATCCCACTCAAAATCGCATGTTTTTTTTTAACGGCAAGTCTGTGATTAGACTAAAAAACAATGACTTTAATCGGTTTTTACAGGTTTAGTCACTTCCTAGAACTGTTTCTGCGTGAGTCACTTGTTTGAACTGTTCATGCCTTTGGTGTGAAGTCTTAGTTCAGAGATTGGTGGTACTCAGTACTTGTGTGTATTAATAGCTTTTATCATACTTGATACTGCCTTTTTGGACAGTTCCTTATTTTTGCACTTCAAGATGTAAACGCTGAGCTATTCCGTATAAAATCAGGAAGTTTACGTATGAAGCCTCTAAAATTAGAGTTAAATTTTACATTTCAAGTAGTATTACCAGTTGACGAAAAAAAAGTGGAAGGCTGAGATTTTTTCGAAGTCAGTTTTGAAATTACAGGATCTAAAAATACTGATAATTTACCAGCAAAATATTCCATTCTTGACATTTGTTCGATTAGCACTTGCAGAGAGCTCAAAGCTCGTAGGATACTAGCAGGTAGCGACATAGCACTTGCAACCTAGATATTTTCTATTTTGTATCCAAGTAGTATGAGAATCTTCAAGGTAATTTAAATGAAAGTTTTATTAATTGTTTATGGTAATGAACAATTTGTTAAACAACTAATTTATATTTTAACTGAGTGTGACGTGAAAAGTCACGAAATATCAAAACTGTACCGTCGAATGGGGTGAATAGAAACACATTTTTGGCTATATGAGTATATAAGTTTGGTGATGTTAAAGATTTCGCTTATCAAATTATTCCAAGAAAACGGTCTTAATATGCTAATGAAGTTAAGGAAACGTCATATTAATTTATCATCTCCACTTTTCTTCACCTTGATTTTTTTTAATGTTTCTATTCACCCCATGGGTAGGGTGAATAGAAACAATGACTTTATTTTCATTGTTGTTTCTTTTGTACTATTGGGAAGGTAAAAAGAAACAGCGTATTTGTTGATACGAACTATTTATTTGATACCTGCAAGATATAAGTTCAATAAGACCAGTATTACATAAGTTACAAACTTATAAAACAATACAATGTACATACAAAGTAGGTACAAACGACCGTATAATTTTTATGACATTTGAAAAAAGACTTAACCACTGAAATCACTAGGGAAACTTATCATATACTTAAAGCGTGCTGACGAACTCCTAATAAGACCCGACAGTTTCGTCACAATATCCTCATGTAGTAAGAACGATTCTTCAGAAATTTCTAAAAATTTCATTGTTTTTGTTCCTCTTATAAAACACTCCCACATATCAACTATGTTCACATTTTCGCACTTGGGTAGCGAACAGCCTCACCGAGTATTTTAGCTTCCCTTAAACCTTTACCACAGCAAAATCACCAGCTTTAGAAAACCATGATCTAGTTCATGATCGTCTGGAATGTTGTCTTCTGGAGTGTTGTCTCACTCCTTTTCCGAAAATACACGGGTTATAAAACATTCCCACATACCCACCATGTTCACATTTTCTCATCTTTGTCACTGTCGTGAAGACAATAATAGTCTGAGCTCTCCGATGACGATTGTTCCACATGCATCAACTTTCTTGTTCGTGAGAAATCCCTTTCGTTGCTGTCGGAATAAGAGAGCTCAGGTTGAGTTTCGTTGTGATTTGATGAAAGTGTATCATTTTCAGAATACAAACCAAAATTCTTACCAGAAACAACATCTATTCGTTCCTTCTTCTTCCGTTGTTTAATTTTTTCATCTTCTCGCATGTTCTTGAGAAGATCCATAAGAGAACGGTCTACAGTCTGAGATGTCTCTTTGCTGTTCTGTTTCTTCTCGTTCAGTGTCTCTTTTCGGCAGCTTCCTCAGTACTTGGTCTCGACAAACGGGAAAAATTCCACACTTTTCGAATCCAGCCCTGATATTTACCTCCTTCAGTTTGTCACACATTTTTTTAAGAAGCCTTGGAAATTTGTTCTTAGAGATGGTTGATTCATTCCTATCAGGTCCTTTTTTCCGCTCCTCAAAAATTTTCCACTCCTCAAGAAGTGTTTCTATTCACACCATTAATTAAAAATCGTAACAATAACCCAGTAAAGTCAAATTTTGATTACAAATAATTTACAAAAGGAAAACGTTTACTATGAACCTCTTTAACCCTTCAGCACTCGCGCACAGACCGTCACGCGAGAACTCGCACGCGGTCGAAATGACCGCACTGTAAATTTGACGTTCAGGAATGAATTACATATTTTTAAATGAATTGTATACTTGCCAAAAGCGGTGGTGTGATGCAACAATACAGTCTGGGGAAGGATTAGAGGGGGTGAGGGGAAGTTATCTCAAAGTCACTAAGCAAAATCAAAGAATATTTATAGGTGTGGTCGAAAAGACTGCGCTGCGAGTTCTCGAGGGTTAAATGAAACAACAAACTACAAAATTGGCTTATGTTTAAATGCAACAAATATGAAAATGTCATACTTGCCAAGAAAGTTTGTGGAGCGCCAAAATAACGTGTAGGATTTCAGTAACATATTAACGCTGCTGCCGTTACCTCAGTGTTCCCAACTCACTAAAACATTTTGTGTCTGCTGTGAACACTTTAGCCATATAAGACTATGTTAAGAAATTTCAGTTTTGTTGATTAATTTATCGTTCAGATATATCCAAAACTAATGTGGGAGTTTTGTTTCTATTGACTCCCATGTTTCTATTCAGCCCATTTGACAGTATGCAAAGTGGCAATAATATGAGATGACAGCACATACCCAGTCACGAATGTCCAGAGAAATAGTAACTGTATTCGCATTAATAGTAGTTGTATTTAAGCGCAGAACTGGACTTTAACAAACTTGAAACCAGAAACTTAATGAAACGACATAATGATCTTACCTTCCTCCAGACGCTATTATGTTTCGACCTTGAATTTACCATGAAACCATTGCCTTCAGGAATCTTGAAAACACACAAATCTTGAGAGATAAGGTTGGTAACTACTCTTTACATCTTTTATACGGTACAGCTTCAATACACTATTGATACAGTATACGGTACAGGTTCTACACAATATTCATCTTATCTTCTTTTTCCAAAAAAAGAAAAAAAACTCAGCGAAATGATAGCTATTTCACAATAAGTTACTAGGCTTGGAAACACAACTGCTCGAAACACAAGTACCGTAGTGAGTCATCAAAATTGGCAGAAGGCAATTCTATAACGTTTGCATAGAAAAGTTTATTCGAATATTTCTGATTCAGGCCTTCATATCCAGGATAACAATGCTACCAAGTTGAAATGTGCAAAATATAGCTTCAGAATCGAATATTTAAACATGTACAAATTTTAGCATAAATTCCAAATTGAAAAGTTGAATATAGTATAATTCAAAGATAGAGTACTCACATGGATTGATTGTTTTATATCTGAACTCAGAAAAACTTGAGAAAAACGATCATGTGGCATTTCACTATATTTGACCCAAAAACCGTTGTTTGTAGGGAGCGTAAACCCATGGCCGATAGGTTAGTCCGGCGTTTGGTGTACCATGCAGTAACATGTTTAATCATATTTAATCTTCTAGTATAAAAATTACAGGAACCATGACCTGTAACAATTTCCATCGTCTCTTTCTTCATTTCTAATTTTAATAGTCGGAATGTAATATTCCAATTTTTCCTTTTATGGTTAATTTTCAACATGTTATGCATTTTCTTTTGATGATTGCGTTTAGCTACATTACTAATCGGAATTTTTACAATGATTTCTTAAATGTACACTTATTTCTTTTTAATCTTTTTTTTATTACTTGTCCTAGTCAGCTAACCACTAACATTTAAATAGGTTGGCGTTCTAAGATATAGTAGCTCCTTCATCCAGGTTAATTGTTTCAGTGTATGTCTTATAGCTGGACACCGAACATGACACGCCAGGATATTTCTCCAATTGGATCAAGAAAGAATGCATATTTCGGCATCACTTAGGGAAGCACTAGATAGATAGGATAAATTAGATTCACGTTGAGGTCTAAGACATGAAAATTATTGCAAACAAAATGAATATAATAATGTGCATTATGCTGAGACAGAGAAAGATGGACAGAACAACGAAGTTTTAACCCTTAAGCATGGACAGTCTGGATTCCCTCCTGCCCCATCTTTCTGTTTGGGTTTTTCTTTTCCCTTATGGTATAAATCGCTTTTATTATCAATAGCGAACATAATCTCTAGTGCTTAATTCATTGAAAAACAAACTGTAGGCGAATCGAACGGAGAATATTTAGAATGAGTCTCACACGCTATCCAAGTAGGGGCACAATCTAAGTTGTATGCTCAAAACAGCCATACAACTGCACACTGCCATATAATTGCCCCCGGTTCTATTTCAATTTTTTATTTATGGTTTTTAGATGTCTATGGCTAAACATGTGGCTTCAGAAAAAAACCTTGGATCTGTAAATCAAGGTCAGGCAAAAGTTAATCCACAATCTTCAGAAATTACTGTTATGTCTACATATATGCAGGATCAATCGAGGATCTGCATTGAGAAAAGCTAAAATATCTAAGAAAGAAGCACTTCAAATTTGGTATTGGCTCACAATGTTGCGTATAACATGGACCGCAAAAAAATAAACAACGACTAAGGGACGCTAGTGAAGAACAACAAATTATGAAAATAATAGGGGGAAAAAGCATGCTTGGCCATCTTATTCCGCACTCCGATTTTATCACCATGCTGATAGCGGGAAATGCAATAGGAATACCAGGAAAACGAAGACTAAGAATATAGTATGTTGACAGTTAAGATGAAGAGACGTTATCAAGTTTTAAAACTGATCTTCCATGGTAGAGAAAAATTTCATAATTTCCATGTTGCCCACCTACCTATGATTGGGGGGAACAGGAAGGAACCGATGATTTAAATAGTGATCTTCCAAATTTACGATATCTACACTACTTCTTTGAGAATGATTAGAAAGTTGATTTCGTAAATCTACGAAGCCAATTCTACCTCTTGAAGGGGGTGTCTTCACCAATAATCCATGCGGGAATGACATTTCGTAGCTTTGTAAGGTAATGTTCGTGCAGTGTAAATAAAACTTGCAAAATCATATGTGCAAGCTCTCGCAGGAATACATCGGAACTATGTCGTGTTATTTTCTGAAATAATCCGCGTTCAAATATCGCTTGATACAAGCTATATTTTACTCTCAGAACACATTGTTTTGTTATTAATAATTTGTTTTCTACATATCTTGTAGATATCTTAAATTTTATTGGCCAGTGATTAGTGGAGGCAAGTTTTGGCCAAATACTTTTATACTTCTATTTCTTTCTTTTGACTGCATGGGTTATTCCTGTGGCCTTGAGACCGTGTTTTTTGTCGTTGTTAGAATCTTGTAAATATAATCGTAACGTTCATTTGGTTTTCACCTTTTCCCCAAAAGTTTACACATCCCTCTTCTCTCTGTCACTTGTTTATTCCGTTTATCCCAGCTTTGCTACGGCAAATGAAGATTTCTTCCGTACCTACGTTTTATCATAAATTGAAGCTGGGGAGAACGGTAGACAAAGCGTAGATATCGTAAAAATGGAAAAGTGAGCCATTGATGAAATTAAGCTCAGATATTAGAAAACTAAAATTATCTTGCGGTGCAAATCACAAAACTGGTTAAACTGTATAGAAAATCTAATAATACTGAATGTAATTCATACAAATTAAAAGAACATCAAAAGGTTACTTTTACTATAGCTTTTACTTTATATGTTTACGACCGTTTTAACTTCTTTTATTTCCCTCTTTATCTTTTTTTTATTTTCTTTGAATACAGGTGGCCGTGTGGCACAATGGATAAATTAAGATTTCACTTACAATTATCTTCGACCGCTCAACTCATTCACGGGCATTGCAGATATAACGATCTCAGACGTTCCACGTCTAATAATCCCAAGGGTCCTCTGGAGTCCTATGCTGATAGTAATAAGCGATCGTCCAAGGCGGAACAATTATTCCTTCCTTTTCAATCATTTGGAGCCAGAGTTTGTCACACAAAACTAAAATTACAAACGAATGTTAAGATGCTAACACATTTGTACTAATCACTTCACTGCTGATTTCTGCACAATATTAGAAAAAAATATTTTACACGAAGGCGTATGAAAATATCGTACAATCACTGATGATAAACTAAACAAATTGGCTCCCACGCATGCAAACGGTGTATTTCCCTTGCGAAGCTCAATCCGTACAAGGGGAGCACTCATAAGAGCATAACGTGTGCTTACTTTAGAACAATGCACCCACTCGCCTTCGTGTGTAACCTTCCGAGCGACGACCAGGCTTTCGTGCAAAGCACTGAAGGTTCTTTTAGCAAACCAAAGCTTGTATATGGCCAGCCGGGAAAAGCCCGATTTTCACTTCTAGCATCGGAACCGGAATAATCGTCCTATTAGCTTTAAGTTATAACAGTGCGTAGGTGGAAAGGGATTGTCCCGAAAGTCAGATATAAGGAAACAGTCAACAGAAATGTAGTACTCACGTGATCACTGTCCCTGCTTCTTGAGCATATGTGGCCATGAAACAGGAGCTAGGCTTACTAACACAAATGTACAAAATACGAAACTGATGAAAAGTGGTTCAAGATTGCTCCTTCAAATACGAGAATTGGCAAAAATATACGCACAGACCATAATTCAGTTGGCTCTGAAATACAAAGTAACAAAATAATATATAAGATTCAGTCTACAGAGCAATTGTTACCTAAAGAGTGGCAAATACTCTTTCGAGAATCGAGATGAGACGTTCAGTTTTTACGATATTGTAAGTTTGCCTTGTTCCATCTCGAATTAAAATGTTAAGCTTCATCCCGATTTTGTCTGGTTTGTTTTAGAATCGAGATAAGAAATTCCCCTTTTAATGGGCAACATTACATAAAACCGAAATATTGTTTTTGCCTAATATCACGTCTCTGCTTGTAATGGTATTACCTGTGCGATAATAAGTTCTTATTGTTTAAAAATTTCAGGAGATAATTATTATTATTACAAGTATTGTTCCTGAAAATCTGATAGTTCAAGTATTGAAACAAACGAGTATTCAAATATTCGAATGTAATAAAACGTGTCATTGCCGATCAATCGTAATCAAAATTCCTAAAGTAGAGAAAAAAGTTGTTCGACGTTTATTTGGTGGAAGAACCTCCAGGTTACTGGTCAAGCGTCTAGGCCACTGAACCACGATGACTGCGCTGTAAATGATTCGTCTTTAGGCTCTGCCTCAGCTTGGAAAGTTGTATGTTACTTTTTTCTTCGCTTCAAAACGACTTTCGTGTTCAACTTATCATGATATAAGTGAATAATCTTCAGTAGAGTTTATATTAATAACTTGAGTTGTTCTTAAACCTTTGGTTCGCAAGTTTGTTTTTTTCTCCACACGAAACTACATATATGACAGATTTAATTTTCATACTCTCTGTTTGTTTCAAAGCAGTCGCCATTACATGGTCAAAAGCTTATTACCGCTACGATATAAATGACTGTTCAATTTGATATAGGGAAAAAATCTACATGTTCTTATTTTGAAAATAGAAAGATATGGAGACTTCACAGTGGTACTCCATTTCATATTTCTGCGGTAATTCATATAATAAACGCTTTCAGTGATAAACGCTATAGTCAAAGTTCAAGTTTATCAACCGGTAAGTTACTGCATACGGGTAAGAAATCCCACACCTGCGCAGTATGTGGAAAGGAATTTCGTGTTTGTTCAAGTTTGGCTAAGCACATGTTAATCCACACAGGAGAAATACATTACACATGCCAAGAGTGTGGTTATGGAATTAAAGATCGTTCAAATTTGGTTAGACATATGTTAATCCACAGGGGAGTAAAACATCACACATGCCAAGTGTGTGGTTTTGGATTTAAACTTCATTCAAGTTTGGTTACACACATGTTAATCCACACAGGAGAAAAATATCACATCTTTAAGAGTGTGGTAAGGCATTTAATCAATCTTCAAGTTTAGCTACACACATGTTAATCCACACAGGAGAGAAATCTTACATTCGCCAGGAGTGTGGTAGGGCATTGAATCGACGTTCACATTTGGTTACACACATGTTAATTCATACAGGAGAAAAGAATCACACATGCGAAGTGTGTAGTAAGGCGTTTAATCGACGTTCAAGTTTGGTTACACATATGTTAATCCACACAGGAGAGAGAGATTACACGTGCCAAGAGTGTGGTAAGGCATTTAATTAACGTTCAGGTTTGGTTAGACACATGTTAATTCTCACAGGAGAAAAAGCTCACATCTGCCAAGAGTATAGTAAGGCATTTAATCAACGTTCAAGTTTGGCTACACACAAGTGAAGAATCTTACAAGTGCATAGAGTGTGGTAAGACATTTAGTGAAAGTTCAAAGTTGGTTTCACACATGTTTATCCACACAGTAGAAAAACATCACACATGCCAAGTGTGTGCCGGGGCATTTAAAGATCGTTCAAGTTTTGTTAGACACATGTTAATCCAAACAGGATAAAAAACTTACAAGTGCCTAGAGTGATGTAAGAGATCTAATCATCGTTCAAATTTGGTTAGACACATGTTAATTCACACAAGAGAAAATCATCACACGTGCCAAGAGTGTAGTAAGCATTTAATCAATGCTCAAGGTTAGCTACACACATGTTAATCCACACAGGAGATAAAGCTTACACATGCCAAGAGTGTAGTTAAGCATTTAATCAAAGTTCACATGTGGTTAAACACATGTTAATTCACACAGGAGAAAAGCATCACATATGCCAACAGTGTTGCATGTCATTTATAAAACGTTCAAATTTGGCTAGATACATGTTAATCGGCACAGGAGAAAAAGATCATACGTGCCAAGAGTGAGGTTGACATTTAATCCACGTTCAAACTTGACTAGACACATGTCAATTGATGTTAGTATTTGGTGAACAATAATATAGTTGGCTCGCCCCCCCCCTAACTTCTACTGGACTCCCTCTATATTTTTGCGCTGGCAACGGGTCTGCAGGTTCATAGCATGCAGTTGTTAGTTTTATGTTCTTTGTATTCTTGACAGCGTTTACCTCGGAAAGGAAGTGGTCGTAATGAGCAGGATGGTTTAAATCGGCGTCTCTTAAAAACGAAGATTTGTTTATGCAAAAGGTCGTTGATAGTATCCTATGATGTGCTTAGGGTGCTTTTTTAAAGCTGCATCTCACTTCAGGTAGTTCAGCTTATATATCGTCATGTGTTATAGATGGAGGAACCCCTCGTAATACTATTGACATGGTATGTGGCTGAGGTTGCTAGTGGATGTTTTTGAGAGAAGTTTAAGTTGCAGTTTTCGTGAAAATTTCAAAACTGGATTGTCACGAATTATTTTGCGAAGTTAGCCGACTGTGATTTAATGATGATTTTTTTTGTCTCTACCATTTGCAAAATATCTTGCGTTGCCGATACTGGAGAAGTTACAGAAGTAAACGCTTTGAAATCAAGTACTTTGGATTGTAGTTTTGCAGTAGGAAGCTGTGGACATGGTGCAGAGAACGATAAGCCGGTAGGAGTGAGAGTCAGAGCTCGAGATTCTATGTGCATTTGTATGCTTCCTAAATGGTGGTGAACTCGTTGATGATACTTGGTGGTTGCCACTGATTGGAGAATGAAAACTCTGAGAAATTGGTTCAGTGTATGCTCTGTCTCGTCGATTTCTCCGCTTCTCGTTTATCTTCAAAGGATGCGTTAAAGACTGTCCATCGTCAATTATCATATGGGATAAAATAACCGAACTGAAACAGTATCCAAAACTATGAGATGAGATCAGTATAAGAATGAGAATGGTCATAATGATGATGAAAAATTATACTACTTGTATACTCCAGCTAGCTTCCGCTCGTGAAAGCTCTCAATTTCAAGCAACCTGTCGCCTGTTAATGTGTCAGCACCACCGTGCGCCAACACGAGTGCAATAAACACAGCCTAGACTTGGCAAATAGGCCTCACTACATGTAATCCAGCTGGGAAAATTTGCGAATGCACTACTTTTTATCGGGCAGTCAAAATGGCTAGTAACTTATGAGCAGGTTACGCCCTCTGTAATGTGTGCTGAAAAGGAATTTACGTGCAAAGTGTAAGTGGTGGTCTCTGTTCTATCGAAATTTTACCATTATACGATATAACATCTAACAAAAAATCAAAAAGAAAATCAAAAAATTGGGCGTAAGGAACTTCGATCCTTAGCATTATGAAAGGAGTAAACATATATAGCACACAACCTAATATAAACAGATTGATTCAATATAAATACAATACAAATAGAGAAAATGAAAAATCTGTAAAGTGATAGCGAGGATGGAGAATGATGGGAGCTGGGAAGCATCAGATAACTCATGGGTATTTTAGTCTGACAAATGAATGTGTCTTCTGTGTGGGGTCATCTCTATGTGATTATGGGAACTGAGGAAACCAAACTGAGTAGAAAGTGATTACTGTGCAGGATATGATGCATGAAAGAGTGGAAGATGCTAATGAATGAAATAATCAGATATAACCTTCAGCCCCAAATTAGACCCAATTCATGACTTTTTTTATTATTTGTGAACAACTGCAACAACAGTTTTCTTAATTGGTATGTTAGCAATTTTGGATGAGGCACTTGTCTGTTTCCGGGGAAGATGTAGATTTCGTATGTATATGCCCAAAAGACCTGCAAAATATGGGAATAGAATTTTTAGTTTGTTGGGGAAACATTATACTACACAACATGGAAATGTATGTGGGGACACAACCAGAAGGTCCGTTCCAGATAGATAACAAACCTGAGGAAGTAGTGAAGAGATTGTGTTAACCGATTAATGGTTCATCTAGCAACATGACCTTTGACAATAATCGGTTTGCAAGCTTCAATTTGGTTAAATCAATGGAATGGGACAGTAAGTAACCAATTATAGGGACAAATCGTAAAAACAAGGAAGAGTTGTCCCCCGCATTTCTGAATGCCAAAAAGAGAAAAGAATACAGGAGTATGTTTGGTTTTCATTAGAACTGCACCATTGTCTCCTACGTACCTAAGAAAAATCGGTGTCTTGTTCTGATTTCAAGTATGCATAATCACAAAAAATTAGATTAGAGTACCGGAGATAAGAGGAAGTCAAAGATCGTCACACTTTGCAATGAAACTAAAGTTGGGGTGGACACAGTAGACCCGATACGTACTGAATATGATGAAGACAGAAACACTAGACGATGCCCAATGGCGTTATTTTATCACTTCTTAAATGTAGAAGCGACGAATGGTAATGTTATATACTCTGCGAAAAGAGCGAATAAATTCTAGGGGTGAAAATACCTAAAGGAACTGGGAAAAGTGTGATTGAAAGAGACAGCACTGAATAAATGAAATCCCACAGAGCTTCGAAAATCGGAGGCAAGGTTTTCTGGATTGGTTCTAGAAGAAGATTCTCCTGTACCTCTTCAACTAGGAAAACGAGGACAATGTTACATGGGTAAACACAGTAAGAGCAGATAATTTTGCTCGAAGTGCTGTAAGTGGATTTAACTAAGTCACACAAAAAAAAAAAAATGTGGAGACTGCTGCAGAATTGAAACGTAAATTTCCCTATGTGTAATACACCGCTATTAGGAGAAATACTGATTTACTTCTTTCTAGTTAAAAATATTTTATTTTGAGTGCCGGTATGTAGGCAAAAAATAGTCACATAGTTATCGAGCTTATTATAACAAGAAAAATATTGCTTCAATGAAATGAATGTATAGTTTCACTTAAATTGTGTCCACCGTCTGGTGTTTGTATTTAATATTGTAAATATAATAAAAATTTAAATTCTAGTTCACATCTTATCAGGCAAAACTGTTTTTGGGTCCAGGAGGCAAAATGTTACCGTTCATCAATTATTTTTCACATTACCACTGTAGGGTTAAGAACGGTCAATCTCACGCGGGCAAAGTGTACTGACAGAGTGTAAACATTAGGGGTAAGGGATGCTGCATGAATACAGGATGCTGAGTTTTGAAGCGTTTGTTGATATAGGTGAAATTAATTTTTCGAGATATAACTGTAATATTGAGAAAGTTATGTGTTGGTATAGCTCCAGAGTGGGACTAGGTAATCGGACAAGGAAACCTATGTGGAAAACTTATGGTTGGAGGATCAAAATTTTTGATAGATTTTGGATGATGCCCCTCCACACCGTGGCAATAAGAAAACTTTCAAAGTACTTAGGATCGTCTATGAATAAAGTTCAAAAAGATGGCATCAAACTGTAGAAAAGTTAAAGTTCGTGCTCCTGTTTCGGGAAAAATATTTGTGGTTTCTCTGTGCTTATCATTTCCATTGTGAACCCAGTAGTAAGCTTATGGCAAGGGTCTGCGTTTGACAGTATCTCCAGCTGGAAATGCATTGAAATACTGTTATCTCTTATTGCTACATAACACTCAATTAATATAATTTACAATGTTCAACACAGATGGCAAGAGAAAAGTGAGAGTGACTTGGGCAACGTGATCCTACGCTAGAGAAGTGCTCCATATTCTCTGTTTAATATGGTGATGTACAGAAGAATGCAGATCATAAATGCAGGGAACAGAAAACCACATTTAAGGTATAGTACCATAATACACGAAGCATTAAAATAATTTTAGACTCTGCTATGAATATTAGTTTGTTGCCGGAATATGGCTGCTTAGTGGTGAGTGAAAAGTGATCAAAAGAATCGGTGATGAGCAGTGGAATGCCGTTTCTCATACAATTGTCTACATATATAAAGGATCGCAAGATAATAGGGGCGGAGTGTTCGTAGTATTAAAATAAATGGAGAAGCAAGTAGTAGAAAATGGATCGATCTGGAACAGCTTCGCACAACATGAATCAATTCAGGAGCCCCTGGGAAATTGAGCACCTTACACCGTGAGCCCACGGTCTTTTACGACCTCCATTTTAGAGGTGAATTTATTCCCTTTTATGACCACTTTTTAGGGAGTGTATTCGTTCTCTTTTACGAGCACATTTTAGGGGGTGAACTCATTCCCTTTTATGAGCATATTTTCCACATAGCATAACATCAGACTACGTAACATAACGAACATACAGCAGAGCAGATAACACATAAGACTCGTTCCCTTTTATGACCTCCATTTTAGGGGTGTACTCGTTCCCTTTTATGAGCATATTTTACAACCCCTATTATAACATAGCACAGATTACATAGCAGATCTAATATAAGAGTATGG
This sequence comes from Thermobia domestica, assembly GCF_964235325.1. Taxonomy (NCBI): domain Eukaryota; kingdom Metazoa; phylum Arthropoda; class Insecta; order Zygentoma; family Lepismatidae; genus Thermobia; species Thermobia domestica. Next base: position 265,877,999 of record NC_137460.1, on the reverse strand, counting down.
CTTATTTTCCAACCCTTAATTTACCATAACAGAGACTACGAATCATAGCGGACATAGCACAGGGGGTGTATTCATTTTCTCCATTCCTAGACTACGAACACACAGCAGACCAGAGAATATATAAGGTTCATTCCCTTTTATGAGCATATTTTTCAACCCCTATTTTAACATAACAGAAATAACATAAGAATACATAACTCACTCCAACCCTTATTTTAACATAACGAGCAAAGATTACAATCGAACACTCACGGTCTACAGATAATCATTTTAGAGGGTGTATTCATTCATTCTCTTTGATGACCATTTTTTCCACCCCTAATGAAATTACATAGCAGAGCATATAATACATAAGATTCTTTCCCTTTTATGAACACTTTTTAGGGGGTGAACTCGTTCCCTTTTATGATTACTTTTTCAAACCCTATTTGAACATTTTAACATAGCAGAAATGACATAAGCATGTCCTCAAACTACTGACCATCGTGAACAAAGGTCAAACTCGAAAACGAAACAACATATCGAGGTACTGTTTCCACATTTAGCAATTGGTCATCAGGTACTACAAGTTCCAAAATAATGACCAACGAGGTCAAAGGTCAACATACTTAAAACCTAATATCTCGAAAACAGAGCCACATACTCAGGTGCTGTTTCCAAACCTAGTAATAGATCATCAACTAGTACAAGTTCCAAAATAGTGGCGATCGAGGTCAAAGGTCAACATACTTAAAACCCAATAACTCGAAAACGGAGCCACATATTGAAGTGGTGTTTCCACATTTAGTAATTGGTAATCAGGTACCACATGTCCCAAAATAATGACCATGGAGGTTAAGGTCAAAATACTTAAAAGCTAATAATTCAAAACTAGAGCCACATATTGAGGTGCTGTTTCCACATTTAGTAATCGGTCATCAGGTACTACAAGTTCCAAAATAATGATCATCGAGGTCAAAGGTCAAAGTATTTAAAACCTAATAACTCGAAAATGGATCCACATATTGAGGTGCTGTTTCCACATATAGTAATTGGTCATCAACTACTACAAGTTTCAAAAATAGTGGTCATCGAGGTTAAAGGTCAAAATACTTAAAACCAAATAAGTCTTAAATGGATCGACATACTGAGGTGCTGTTTCCAAACCTAGTAACTGGTCATCAACTACTACAAGTTCCAAAATAATGATCATCGAGGTCAAAGGTCAACATACTTAAAACCTAATAACACGAAAACTGAGCCACATATTGAGGTGTTGTTTCCACATTTAGTAATTGGTCATCAACTACTACAAGTTCCAAAATAATGATCATCGAGGTCAAAGGTCAAAATACTTAAAACCCAATCACTCGTAAAAGGCGCCAAATATCGAAGTGGTGTTTACATATTTAGTAGTTGGTCATCAACTGCTACAAGTTCCAAAATAATGATCATCGAGGTCAAAGGTCAACATACTTAAAACCTAATAACACGAAAACTGAGCCACATATTGAGATGCTGTTTCCACATTTAGTAATCGACCACCAACTACTACAAGTTCCATAATAATGATCATCGAGGTCAAAGGTCAAAATACTTAAAACCTAATAACACGAAAACTGAGCCACATATTGAGGTGCTGTTTCCACATTTAGTAATCGGCCACCAACTACTACAAGTTCCAAAAATAATGATCATCGAGGTCAAAGGTCAACATACATAAAACCTAATAACTCGAAAACTGAGCCAAATATTGAGGTGGTGTTTCCACATTTAGTAATCGGTCACCAAAGACCACATGTCTCAAAAGTGTCAACCATCGAGGTCAAAGGTCAAACTCGAAAACGGAGCCAAATATTGAGGTGGTGTTTCCACATTTAGTAATAGTTCATCAATCACTGCAAGTTCCAAAATAGTGGCCATCGAGAGCTTGTAGACGGAGCAACTGATAAGTTTTGTACAAAGCAGAAAAAGTGAAGGAGGAATAAATTTGAGTGGCCTATTCAATTTTGTACCAACGAGAAATGCCATTTTAACTAGCTGAGAATTATAGGTCTTCTTGTACTAATTAAATAAACGAAGGAATATTGTACCAATGAGAAATGTCGTTTTTTCTAGACCATGTTCTAATATTTAAACAAACGAAGGGGTGAATTTGAGTGACCTATTCAATTTTGCACCAACGAGAAATAATTGCGTATTTTAAATCATTTTGTACTATTTAAAGAAACAAACAACCGGATAAATTTAACCGGCTCAGAAGTTCAATACTATTTTGTACTCTTGAGTGAGCTTTCCAATTTTGTAGCAAGAAGGACTATTTTCTAACTAACTCAGAATTTCATTTCATTTTTGTAATACTCAAATTTGGATGGAGTGTTTAGTTTTGTACGAACCAGAAAAATTTAATTGTATTATTTCCTTAGGTACCAACTGGAAAAAGTGAAGGGCCATTATTCAAATAAACGAAGGAATAGAGTATTTTGTTTTTGTACCAACTAGAAAAAAAGAACTGAAGTATGAATAAAATTTAGGTTGACTATTTTCTTTTGTACCAACTGGAATGTTCTATTTTTGTATCAATCAGAAAAAAACGAAGAGCCATTTTAACAAGTTCATAATTTCTGTAACGAAAGAATAATTTCGATATTCTACTTTTTATACCAACGAGAAAAAATGAACTAGCTGAATATTTAAATATACGAAAGAATAAATTTAAGTGACCTATTCAATTTTGTACCAAAGAGAAATGTCATTTTTAACTGGTTCAGAATGGAATATTTAGTTTTATACCACCGAGAAAAAACAAAGAAATTGTACCATTTTGGGGTATTCAAATTAACAAAGAACTTATAATTTGTGTCAACTCTAAAAAGGGTCATTTTGTATTATATCAACAAACAAAAGGAAAAAAGCAAAAAGGACCATTTTAAACTAGTCTAGTAAACGAAGGCATAAATATGAGTGAGACCAGAGAAAAAACCGAAGAATTCCCATTTTAACTAGTTCAATATTTCTGTACAATTTTGTAGTACCCAAATAAACGAAAGAAGGGTCATTAAAAAAACTTAGGATAATTTGAGTAGTCTAAGTTTTTGTACTCATTCGAAGAAAAGCAAAGAAGAACCATTTTAAGTAGCTCAGCTTTTTTATACCTAATGTTCTAACCATTTATAACAGGCTTAGATTTTTATACCTTTTTGTAATATTTGCAAACAAAAAAGCAAGGAAATACCATTTTAAATAGCTCAGAATTTCTTGACCATGTTGTACTATTTAAAGAAGCGAAGGGATAAATTCAATTTTTCACCAACGAGAAATGCCAGTTTAACTAACTCAGCATTTTATATCATTTTGTATTATTTCAACAAACAAAGGAATAAGCAGAAAAAAGGGATCATTTTAAACTAGTCTAATAAACGAAGGCATAAATATAAGTGAGCTATTTAATTTTGTAGCTGAGTATTTTCACGAAAGAACAAAATTGTACTAATCAGAAAAAGCGAAGGAGACCCATTTTAACTAACTGAGAATTTCTGTACCTTTTGTACTATTTAAACAAACGATGGGATAAATTTGAGTGACCTGTTTTTTGTACTAACCAGAAAAATCGAAGAAGGTACCTTTATACTAGCTCAATGAACGAAAGAACAAGTTTGGGTGTTCTACTTTTTTATACCAAACAAGGAAGAACCATTTTGTACTACTCAAATAAACGAAAGAAAAAGCGAAAAAAGACCTATTTAACTAGCGCAGAATTTCTGTAACGCAAAAATTAATTTGGATGGAGTAACAAGAAAGAAAGCAAAGATATGCCATATTAACTATTTAAATAAACGAAGGGATAAATTTAAGTGATCTATTCCATTTTGTACCAAGGAGAAATACCATTTTTATCTAGCTTAGAATTTCTAGTGCATGTTGTATTATTTAAATAAAACGAAGGGTTAAATTTGAGAAAGCGAACCTGAACCATTTTACTCAAATTTGGATGGAATTTTTAGCTTTGTATGAACCAGAAAAAAAGTGAAGAAGGACCATTTTAAAAAACTCAGACTTTTATACCATTTTGTACTACTTTTTGTACCAAACAGAAGAAAATCAAAGAATGGTCATTTTAACCAGCCAAGCAGAAAAAAGGAAAGAATTAACACAATGTACTGACCAGAAACGGAGAAGACATTTTTTGAGGTGTCCTATTTCTTTTTTTTATCAATATCATTTTGTATATTTTTGTGTCATCCAGAGAACAATTTAAATTGACTCTCCCGTCACTAAGAAAGGCTCATAAAATATTTCAACGTAAGATTTAACAAACCAGAGTTATGTCAAATTGTGTATAACAGACTCCATAGCAATTAGCGTGCTAAAGAAAAAAGAAGAAACAGCATACTTGACCAATTTGAATCACAGCAGAAGAAGAGATTATATCAAAGTAAGAAAAGTTTTCAAAGTTCCATGTTGCTGCAGATATTTAAGCAACGTTGCGAATGCGTTACCTAACATTTGTATTGCTAAGGTACTGCCTATTGCTCAACGATTCAATTATTTTTTAGAACTTTCTTTCCTCGTCTAAGTCCAAAAACACAAATATATATTTTTGCATTTATGTGATTTTTTATAATGGAATATAAGTTTATGGAGTATATTTGGAAATAATAGAACATACATCATGATGTTGTATTGTTTTGAAACATATTATTAAACACGGAGAATGCATAGCACACTTGATTTGTTTTTGCTGAAGAGCAGAAAAATGACTAGCATGGAGATTGTTTGTTTCATCTAGAGAAAAAGAAATTCAGCGTGAAAACGAAAAACCTATACTGTTAATCCAGCCGTCTGACCCCGATTTGCCAGATGAATCACGTGATAAAGTGAGAATCATATATCCAACACAAGAAATAGAAGAAGTGTATTATTTTAGACGCTATAATAGATATAATGATGAAATACTCCCGGAAAGTGATGATGACAGGGTTTCAAATATTACCTGTTTTGAACTGGAAGCTAACGAGTGCGACTGTACTAGTGAAACTATTAGTGATACATGTGTTATACAATTATTTAATGAGTATACACCAAATTCAATATTATTATGTGAAGCATGTTCTAAACGTAATGAAAATTAAAAAGATCACAACTGTTTGCTGCAGCATGATTACGAATTATTGCAAAAGGGGTGGACGATCTTAATTAAACGTGAAACGAGAGAAAAAATCTATAAACTTTATTTAAAGAAGCATTTTAAAAGTTGTAATATTAAGAACACTTATACTTTGGAGAAAAAATTTAATCTGGTATATGAATACATTACAGAGTGTGATTATTATATCAACAAAATAGTAGAAATGTTTTTAGAGAAAGATAAACAATTATTTAAATCTTTAAATGAACACTGAGCCCACTGTAGCATATGCATTTGATTGTGTAAAAATAGAAGAACTTGAACTGTTAAATGGATCAATTTGTAGTATTGTAATATTACAAACATTGGACTCTGGCAACTGATTTGTCAGGGAGAGGCAGTTTAAATTGTTCTCTGGATGACACAAAAATAATACAAAATGTAACACCACAAAGGTATATAATTCTGAGCTGTTTTCTTCTGATTGTTACAAAAATGAAATAGAGTAATACAAAATGGTATAAAAATATCTAGCTTTTTATAATGAACCTTCTTCCCTTTTTTTCATGCTTTTTCTGCTTGCTATAAAAGTGAATAGGTCAAACAAATTTGTTTTTCTATGGTTGGTACAGAAAGTAGACCTTTTCCACTTTTTTAATTGCAAACAAAATTTATTCATTCTTCAATAGGTCACTCAAATTTAATAGCACAAAAAGGCTAGTTACCATTGACCTTCCTTGCTTAAGCCACTCAAATTTATTCTTTCCTTTTTCTGCTTGCTATAAAAGTGAATAGGTCACACAAATTTATTCCTTTGTTTGTTTAAATAGTACAACATGGTCAAGAAATTGGGTAGACCAAAAACACAAAAAGCTATAACATGCTGAGCTATTTAAAATGGTATTTCCTTGCTTTTTTCGATTTGATACAAATTTTTCAAAAAGGTATAAAATTCTAAGCCAGTTAAAAATGGTTCTCGTTGATAAAAAAAGAAATAGGACACCTCAATAAATGTCTTCTCCGTTTCTGGTCAGTACAATGTGTTAATTCTTTCCTTTTTTCTGCTTGGCTGGTTAAAATGACCATTCTTTGATTTTCTTCTGATTGGTACAAAAAGTAGTACAAAATGGCATAAAAGTCTGAGTTAGTTAAAATGGTCCTTCTTCACTTTTTTTCTGGTTCATACAAAGCTAAATATTCCATCCAAATTTGAGTAAAATGGTTCAAGTTCGCTTTCTCAAATTTAACCCTTCGTTTTGTTTAAATAATACAACATGCACTAGAAATTCTAAGCTAGATAAAAATGGCATTTCTCCTTGGTACAAAATGGAATAGATCACTTAAATTTATCCCTTCGTTTATTTAAATAGTTAATATGGCATATCTTTGCTTTCTTTCTTGTTACTCCATCCAAATTAATTTTTGCGTTACAGAAATTCTGCGCTAGTTAAATAGGTCTTTTTTCGCTTTTTTTTTCGTTTATTTGAGTAGTACAAAATGGTTCTTCCTTGTTTGGTATAAAAAAGTAGAAAACCCGAATTTGTTCTTTCGTTCATTGAGCTAGTATAAAGGTACCTTCTTCGATTTTTCTGGTTAGTACAAAAAACAGGTCACTCAAATTTATCCCATCGTTTGTTTAAATAGTACAAAAAGGTACAGAAATTCTCAGTTAGTTAAAATGGGTCTTCTTCGCTTTTTCTGATTAGTACAATTTTGTTCTTTCGTGAAAATACTCAGCTACAAAATTAAATAGCTCACTCATATTTATGCCTTCGTTTATTAGACTAGTTTAAAATGATCCCTTTTTCCTGCTTATTCCTTTGTTTGTTGAAATAATACAAAACGATATAAAATGCTGAGTTAGTTAAACTGGCATTTCTCGTTGGTGAAAAATTGAATTTATCCCTTCGCTTCTTTAAATAGTACAACATGGTCAAGAAATTCTGAGCTATTTAAAATGGTATTTCCTTGCTTTTTTGTTTGCAAATATTACAAAAAGGTATAAAAATCTAAGCCTGTTATAAATGGTTAGAACATTAGGTATAAAAAAGCTGAGCTACTTAAAATGGTTCTTCTTTGCTTTTCTTCGAATGAGTACAAAAACTTAGACTACTCAAGTTATCCTAAGTTTTTTTAATGACCCTTCTTTCGTTTATTTGGGTACTACAAAATTGTACAGAAATATTGAACTAGTTAAAATGGGAATTCTTCGGTTTTTTCTCTGGTCTCACTCATATTTATGCCTTCGTTTACTAGACTAGTTTAAAATGGTCCTTTTTGCTTTTTTCCTTTTGTTTGTTGAAATAATACAAAATGGCCCTTTTTAGAGTTGACACAAATTATAACTTCTTTGTTTATTTGAATACTCCAAAATGGTACAATTTCTTTGTTTTTTCTCGGTGGTATAGAACTAAATATTCCATTCTGAACCAGTTAAAAATGACATTTCTCATTGGTACAAAATTGAATAGGTCACTTAAATTTATTCTTTCGTATATTTAAATATTCAGCTAGTTCATTTTTTCTCGTTGGTATAAAAAGTAGAACATCGAAATTATTCTTTCGTTACAGAAATTATGAACTTGTTAAAATGGCTCTTCGTTTTTTTTTCTGATTGATACAAAAATAGAACATTCCAGTTGGTACAAAAGAAAATAATCAACCTAAATTTTATTCATACTTCACTTTTTTTTCTAGTTGGTACAAAAACAAAATACTCTATTCCTTCATTTATTTGAATAATGGCCCTTCACTTTTTCCAGTTGGTACCTATGGAAATAATACAATCAAATTTTTCTGGTTCGTACAAAACTAAACACTCCATCCAAATTTGAGTATTACAAAAATGAAATGAAATTCTGAGTTAGTTAGAAAATAGTCCTTCTTGCTACAAAATTGGAAAGCTCACTCAAGAGTACAAAATAGTATTGAACTTCTGAGCCGGTTAAATTTATCCGGTTGTTTGTTTCTTTAAATAGTACAAAATGATTTAAAATACGCAATTATTTCTCGTTGGTGCAAAATTGAATAGGTCACTCAAATTCACCCCTTCGTTTGTTTAAATATTAGAACATGGTCTAGAAAAAACGACATTTCTCATTGGTACAATATTCCTTCGTTTATTTAATTAGTACAAGAAGACCTATAATTCTCAGCTAGTTAAAATGGCATTTCTCGTTGGTACAAAATTGAATAGGCCACTCAAATTTATTCCTCCTTCACTTTATCTGCTTTGTACAAAACTTATCAGTTGCTCCGTTTACAAGCTCTCGATGGTCATTATTTTGGAACTTGCAGTGATTGATGAACTATTACTAAATGTGGAAACACCACCTCAATATTTGGCTCCGTTTTCGAGTTTGACCTTTGACCTCGATGGTTGACACTTTTGAGACATGTGGTCTTTGGTGACCGATTACTAAATGTGGAAACACCATCTCAATATTTGGCTCAGTTTTCGAGTTATTAGGTTCTAAGTATGTTGACCTTTGACCTCGATGATCATTATTTTTGGAACTTGTAGCAGTTGATGACCAATTGCTAAATATGGAAACACCACTTCGATATTTGGGGCCGTTTACGAGTGATTGGGTTTTAAGTATTTTGACCTTTGTCCTCGACGATCATTATTTTGGAACTTGTAGTAGTTGATGACCAAGTACTAAATGTGGAAACAGCACCTCAATATGTAGCTCAGTTTTCGTTTTATTAGGTTTTAAGTATGTTGACCTTTGACCTCGATGATCATTATTTTGGAACTGGTAGTAGTTGATGACCAGTTACTAGATTTGGAAACAGCACCTCAGTATGTCGATCCATTAAGACTTATTTGGTTTTAAGTATTTTGACCTTAAACTTCGATGACCACTATTTTTGAAACTTGTAGTAGTTGATGACCAATTACTATATGTGGAAACAGCACCTCAATATGTGGATCCATTTTCGAGTTATTAGGTTTTAAATACTTTGACCTTTGACTTCGATGATCATTATTTTGGAACTTATAGTACCTGATGACCGATTACTAAATGTGGAAACAGCACCTCTATATGTGGCTCTAGTTTTGAGTTATTAGCTTTTAAGTATTTTGACCTTTGACCTCGATGGTCATTATTTTGAGACATGTGGTACCTGATTACCAATTACTAAATGTGGAAACACCACTTCAATATGTGGCTCCGTTTTCGAGTTATTGGGTTTTAAGTATGTTGACCTTTGACCTCGATGGCCACTATTTTGGAACTTGTACTAGTTGATGATCTATTACTAGGTTTGGAAACAGCACCTGAGTATGTGGCTCCGTTTTCGAGATATTAGGTTTTAAGTATGTTGACCTTTGACCTCGATGGTTATTACTTTGGAACTTGTAGTACCTGATGACCAATTGCTAAATGTGGAAACAGCACCTCGATATGTTGTTTCGTTTTCGAGTTTGACCTTTGTTCACGATGGTCAGTAGTTTGAGGACATGCTTATGTCATTTCTGCTATGTTAAAATGTTCAAATAGGGGTTGAAAAAGTAATCATAAAAGGGAACGAGCTCACCCCTAAAAAGTGTTCATAAAAGGGAACGAATCCCTTGTATTATCTGCTCTGCTATGTAATTTCATTAGGAGTGGAAAAATGGTCATCAAAGAGAATGAATGAATACACCCTCTAAAATGATTGTCTGTAGACCGTGAGTGTTCGACTGTAAACTTTGCTCGTTATGTTAAAATAAGGGTTGGAATGAGTAATGTATTCTTATGTCATTTCTGTTATGTTAAAATAGGGGTTGAAAAATATGCTCATAAAAGGGAATGAATCTTATGTATTCTCTGGTCTGCTGTGTGTTCGTAGTCTAGGGATGGAGAAAATGAATACACCCCCTGTGCTATGTCCGCTATGTTTCGTAGTCTCTGTTATAGTAAATTAAGTGTTGGAAAATAAGCCATACTCTTATATTAGATCTGCTATGTAATCTGTGCTATGTTATAATAGGGGTTGAAAAATATGCTCATAAAAGGGAATGAATACACCCTTGTTATGTTAGGTACTCTTATGTGTTATCTGCTCTGCTGTGTGTTACGTAGTGTTATCTTCTCTTCTATGTGTTCGTAATCTTATGTGTTATCTCATATGTTAAAATAGGGGTTGAAAAATATGCTCATAAAAGAGAACGAGTACACCCTTGTTATGTTATGTACTCTTATGTGTTATCTGTTCTGCTGTGTGTGACGTAGTGTTATGTGTTATCTTCTCTTCTATGTGTTCGTAATCTTATGTGTTATCTCCTATGTTAAAATAGGGGTTGAAAAATATGCTCACAAAAGGGAACGAGTACACCCCTAAAATGGAGGTCATAAAAGGGAACGAGTCTTATATGTTATCTGCTCTGCTGTATGTTCGTTATGTTACGTAGTCTGATGTTATGCTATGTGGAAAATATGCTCATAAAAGGGAATGAGTTCACCCCCTAAAATGTGCTCGTAAAAGAGAACGAATACACTCCCTAAAAAGTGGTCATAAAAGGGAATAAATTCACCCCTAAAATGGAGGTCGTAAAAGACCGTGGGCTCACGGTGTAAGGTGCTCAATTTCCCAGGGGCTCCTGAATTGATTGATGTTGTGCGAAGCTGTTCCAGATCGATCCATTTTCTACTACTGAAGCAGAGCACAGTATCATCTCGTACGTGAGTGTGAAATTATTTGAGCTAAGGTAAGTATGTCCAAAAACAGAAATTTCGTCGGGGGTTTCTGCAGACCATATAGAAACAGTCCTCAAAATTTACTTGAAACATGCCACGAATCACTTCCAGTTGCCATTAGGAGGTGACAAAGATGCTCATTTTGGTGACTATAACTTGGGCTTAGATATGGATCGACAGTAAACATGGGATAACATCAGACCCTTTGTCGACAATTCTATTCAAGGACTCGATTTGGGATAGTACAATATTCATAACGTGCGTAAAAATAACAGCTTAGGTTATGTCATCTGTATATTTCCAACAGAATGTGTCATCTCATATACAGAGTTGCTTCTCCCAGACCGCCAGTTCCCCGTTCCATATGTTACTCCGGAAACCAGAAGCCAGCAATCCAACTCAAAAAGAAAGTTTGTGCCTGACTGAAGGAAGGCCTTTTTGCTGAAATTTGTAAAAAACTACAGGTGTTACAGTGAACACTTTTAATAGATGGAACAATAGACGAGACTGGGTTATTTCTCCGATGTTTTTAATGCAACAATAATAAATACTTTGTACTGTTTAAAAAAGTAAAATCAATGAAATTTCCAACAAGGCACGGCGAACAGAGTTGCCATACATTCCGAAATAAGTAAAAGCTTGTGGCGTGCATTTCCAAATGAACACATATTCTTAAAGAATTTCTGATATAGGAAAAAAGCTATTGAGAAGCAGCGAATACTATATTTTTTACAACTAAACTATATATTTTTTTAAAAAAATCAGACACCAGCATCAACAACACTAAACAATTTTGGTCTTAGGTCTAAAACTTCTAGCATACCTCTAGTAAGGTACAATGATGCATCAGGTGCAAACTTGAGGGAAAAACAGAAAATTTTACTGAGTTATTTTGTAATAAATTCTAAACTGCATAATCAACTTACTTCCTTTTCAATCCGTTTGCTCGTCCATTTTATCTCATTTATCTATCACTTCTGCACTTTTGTTTTCTCTCCGGCTTGAGAGCCTCTGGCCAGGACAAAATAAACAAAACCTTTCTGCGTTCGACGTCATCTATTATTTCTTTTCCGTTTTCGCTCACTTTTCATAGATGCGTCAGGGAAACCTTTTTTCCCTGTTCTTGGAAAACAGCCCGTTTCTCTCCCATTTATAAATCTGGATTAGAAAGTTATGTCTCATCCTGAAGCAATACCTCGCTGCCCTGAAACGTATGAATCCTCTACGAGAAAATTATCGAAAACATTACTTCCGGTTCAGTACAATGCCACAGTTTGTATTGGAGGGTGGATGGCCCATCTGCCATCAGAGGTAGCCAAATCGTAATTTTTTTTTTTTTGGTTCGCATTTCCATAAAATGTAAGTAAAACTTTCATTAGGTTTTAGTCGCTGTTTCATTTTTAACATCCCTAACATCAAAAAAAATACAAGAAGACCACATCTGTATGAGTTAGCATTAGTACTAATAAATGAAAACCTGAAAGCCCGTTCTGAAATCTCAACTTTGAAAAAAAAAAATTGCTGCTGTTCTTGGCACATATTAGAAAGCAAAATACCGATGATGAACCAGTCTAACATATCCGAAGAGATATCTGCTACATCTCCTGGTCAAGACAAAACAGAACTCGCCTTCAATGTAATGATTGTTGAAAAAATGTGTTCAGAAGGCAGTCAACAATTACTACTACTTGCAATACATGCCAACAATCTATGAAAGAGGGCAGTGACATGAAGGTTGATTAATTTTAAACTCGCCTGGCATCTACATATTGTGGAAAAACATGTGCAAAAAGCACTCAATGATTACTGCTCCCTGCAATAAATATCAACATTATCACAGCTAGCTCAGTGACATGGATGTTGATTAGGTTAGATTCTGTTCTTTTGTGTTTTGTTCAGTGTGTTCACTCATACTGTGTTGTAATTTAATTTAAAGCAAAAGTATACTTTTGCTCAACAATGATTTGTTTTAATTTACTAAACCTAAATGCTCCAAAACGTACATTTTGCATGATGCACAATGCTGAAATATGTGCCAGGACGTTCTGTGCGAGCAAAAAGCACCATACAGGAATTGATTGAAAAATGGCAGCGTACAGGATCGGTTCAAAATGCTCCCAGGAACAGACGACCATCTGTCTGCACAACTGAATTAAAGATGCAGGTGGAGGAGATAATGACAAGAAGTACGTCGAAAGTCAACCAGGAGATTGAGTCAACAGGTTCATACGGGTGAGAGAAGTTGCAGATGTGTTTTAAGGGGACTGAAGTTAAACCAGTACCGGATAAGTGTTGTGCAAGAGCTGAAGGAGTCTGACCTGCAGAAGAGGGTGCATTTCTGTTCATGGCTGTTGAGCAATGTCACCAAACTTGTCCACGTGTGACTTTTACTTATGGGGACTGTTAAAGGGAAGAGTATACGAAACAAATCCACACACAATGGAAGAACTCAAGACCAGGTCCAGGATGTCACCAATAGCATTACAACACAAGAACTGACAAAGGTATATATTATTCTCCTCAATCGTGCTCACATGTGTGTTGAAGTGGGCGGATGACACTTTCAGCACCTGCTGTGAAGGTGATTAGTCATATTCAATACATTACATTTCATTTCTGTGTTGTAGTTAATCATATTCAATACATTTCATTTTATGTGTTCACTTTACGGGCCGGTTTTACGTGCCGCACCCTGTATAAATATATGCGGTAAAAACGGACCTGCGCAACCATGTATCAACCAGCAAGATGCAGCCAAATCGCAGATGATCCAGAAGGCCTTAGTGTTGAAATAGCCATGGAACATGTTTGTTCCGCTATATCTACACTTGTAGCTGATAAAGAAGATGCACCCTGATTATAGATGTCGCTTAAACTTATTTCCGTTATCTCCATTACATTAATGTAGACTCAAGAAGGGGTATATTTGAAGTTCATTATTTTCAGATAAACATTTACCTGAGGAATCGTCATTCGAATCTTCCTCGGCGTCAGTCATTTTTTACTATGCTGCAATCCCTGTGACGGCAAGGCAAAAGCGCAGTTCGTAGAGTAGATGCGGCACCAATTTTCCGTAATATCTGCCAAATTTACGAACTTAAAACGTCTTCCAAAGCACATTCCGTTACAAAATACAGGTATGTCAATTAAAATACTTAATATTTCCTTTAATATTATTGTAAACCTCTTTTGTAGGACTAATCGAGAACTTATCATTTTTTCAGAATTTAACATCTTGCGAGTACGAAAAATCTTTCTATATCCTATGTAAAGTTACATGTCTTGCCAAACCTGATACCAAACTATATCCTATTCAACACCGTTTGCATGCTTGTTTATTGAAATGTTTTAATATTGCCACTTGCCAAATGCGAAATGCCTGTAAATGTTTTTCTACTCTCCGTACGTGTGGTTATTGTCTTGTGTGAATTAACATGTGATTTATTATGTGTGAGCCTTGAGTAAACGCAATCTTTGCTCTTGAATCTCTGTGGTGTTTTACTTTGTTACTGAAATTTCTTCTAAGTTTGAGCGTAGACTTTACACTTTTCCACAATTTTTCGCGTATGACGTTTTCTTCCTGTTGGTCAAAAACGTATAACGTTGAATAAATTCAATTCCAGCGTCCTCGCACGAGATATTTTTTTCCTCTGTGGATTGACATTTTGTAGATAGATGTGAACGTTGAATAAGTGTCTTTCCACACTCTTGGCACGTGATTCTTTTCTCCTGTGTGAATTAACAGGTGTCTAGTCAAATCTGAACGTCAATTATATTACTTACCACTCTTTTGGCATGTGTGATGCGTTTCTCCTGCGTGTATTGACAAGTGTGCAATCAAATGTGAAGGTCGATTAAATGATTTTCCGCAAATTTGGCAAGTGTGATTTTTTTCTCCTGTGTGGATTAACATGTGCGTAACCAAATCTGAAAGTCCATTAAATGACTTACCACACTGTTGGCATGTGTGACGCTTTTCTTCTGCGTGTATTGTCAAGTGTGTAATCAAATATGAACGTCGATTAAATGCCTTACCACACACTCGGCAAATGTGATGCTTTTCTTTTGTATGGATTAACGTGTGTGTAGTAAAATATGAACGTCGATTAAATGATTTGCCGCAAACTTGGCAAGTGTGATTTTTTTCCTGTGTGGATTAACATGTGCCTAATCAAATCTGAACGTCGATTAAATGACTTACCACAATCTCGGCCCGTGTGATGTTTTTCTCCTGTGTGGATTAACGTGTGTGTAGTAACATATGAACGTCGATTAAATGATTTGCCGCAAACTTGGCAAGTGTGGTTTTTTCCATCTGTGTGGATTAATATGTGACTAACCAAATTTGAACGATGTTTCCATGCATCGCCACACTCTTGGCAAGTGTAATTTTTTTCTCCTGTGTTGATTAACAGGTGCCTAACCAAATCTGAACGTCGATTAAATGCCTTACCACACTCTTGGCAAGTGTGATGCTGTTCTCCTGTGTGAATTGACATGTGTGTAGCCAAACTTGAACGATGTTTAAATGCTTTACCACACTCTTGGCATGTGTGATGCTTTTCTCCTGTGTGGATTACCATGTGTCTAACCAAATGTGAACGTTGACTAAATGCCTTACCACACTGTTGGCATGTGTGATGCTTTTCTCCTGTGTGGATTAACACGTGTGTAGCCAAATGTGAACGTTGATTGAATGCCCTACCACACTCTCGGCATGTGTGATGCTTTTCTCCTATGTGGATTAACGTGTGTCTAGTGAAATCTGAACGTCGATTAAATGACTTTCCGCACTCTTGGCAAGTGTGATGTTTTTCTCCTGTATGGATTAACACGTGTTTAGCCAAACTTAAACTAACACGAATTTCTTTCCACATACTCCGCAGATGTGGGATTTCTCACTTGTATGCATTAACTTACCGCTTGACATATTTGAGCTTTGACTAAAGCGTTCATCAGTGTCTTGGTACGTATGACGCTTTCCACTTTCCTGTGTCAGCATATGTCTTGACAAACGCGATCGATGAAAACCTTTGCCAAACTGCATCGAAGTATGATATTCCTGATCTGAATGAGAAATGGCTTTCTTTAATATAATAAACGTATTCTCTTCTCCGTGGGAAGCATATACGTTATCGGACCCGTAACATATTCAACAAACAACGAAATGTGATTGGAGATAATGATTAAGTAGCAACAATAAAAAAAAATATCATTGGCTATATTTCATGATAAAATTACCCTCAATTTGTTTTATTACATGAAATATTGTAGAAATATCAACTGGAGTACCATTGAGAAGTCTCCATATCTTTCTACTTTCAAAATAAGAGCCTGTAGCTTTTTCAATATATCAAAGTGAACAATCCTTTGTATCGTGGCGGTTATAGGTCATTGACCATGTAATGGTGACTGCTTTGAAACAAATGGAGAGTATGAGAAGTAAATGTCATATCTGTAGCTTCGTGTGGAAAAAAACAAATTTTTGATCCAAAGGTTTAATAACAACTCAACGTATTAATAAAAACTGTACCGAAGATTATTCACTTATATTATCATAAAAGGAACACGAAAGTCTTTTTCAAAAAAACAAAAAAAGAACACACAACTTTCCAAGCTGACGCAGAGAAACTTAACGTAACCAGACTAAAGATGAATCGTTTAAGCGTGTTGATCGTGGTTCAGTGGTCTAGACGCTTGACCGGTAAACTGGAGGTTAACCGGGAAGGAATTTGTTTCCATTTCTCTACTTTAACTTCCAAATTATTAGAACAATATGACTAATTACTTTATTTTAAAAAAATATGAATTACTTCTAAACTTTAAAGAATTTGGACGTTAAAAAATTTAAAATTATTTGACTGTACTTTATACAACTAACAATATGATTTTCTTAAATTCAATTTCCATTTGAACTAAAAGTAGGGTAATTGTTTAGTATAGGGGCCATAAACTAGCAAAACGTAGGACAATTTACGGAACAAATGAGTTGACAGTGATGTACAAATACTCAAGGAAGTACCGAACACAATTTCTTTTAGGGGGTACAGGATTTTCACGAACCGTAAGTGTAAGAGGAAGTGATTTATGTGAGAAAAGAAAGTGAATTGCTGGTAACGAAGATAGAAAACAACGTGCCCTGCGGGGCTCTATCCCGCCTTCACTGGCTACGCTCGCTCGGCAATGCTGTCTGAATTTAATGTTGGTAACGTAATTTAACATATGAAACCATAAAACAACCGCATCAGAATAGAATATCACAAAAAGTAGGCGCATATGCATGTCCACCAAATAAAAACAATAGCCAAAATAGCAAAGTACTAAATTACAAATAATGAAAAGGAACCATTTTAAAAGTAATTTAGAATTACGTAGAAATAGAGATGTAGCACTATTAATAAACCCTGAAATAGTGTTAGTAATAGACGTCGGTCTGTCTCCTGTCTCTGGCTTGAATTTTTGAAGAGGTACTCGGACTTCACTTACATGTAAATTAAAGCATCACATTTCGAGAAATGGGCAGGAAGAGAGGTCGTGTGGCAATATTACATGCAAAATTATAAACATTTTTCCTGCAAGTACTGCGAACATACATATTTAAGCCCCAATGTTGAAAAAATTGTGGGACATGTGTCTTCTGGCAGTTACCCAACCTAATTTGTTTATAACATGTAAAAATTTAATATGTTTATATCAGTGGTAGAGTCAAGTTTCGAAAATCCACTTACATGTAAACTTAAACTTTTTAGCCGTTGAAAAGTATGCGGACTTACTATACCATTTTTGAAACATATTTTCTTTCGTAGAACATATTGAAAATAAATATCCGTTTATGCGTACTCTCTAAATATAATAAACTATTAATAAAATAACATAACATCGTTCAGAATATACATTTTAAAGACTCCTCTAGGGACAACTGTAATAATATACTGTGATATAAAAACGAATTTAACTTTGAACTTATATAAACAAACAGAATGCATTTTCATGTGTTAATGCTCATAAATTCCCGGAAAACTCCCATTTTTGGGAATCTTCCCGAAAAATATCTTCTTGGGAATTTACCCACCACTAGTCCTGTCATTTTCTCGTCATAGGACAGTTTGTGCATGTGGATAAATCCTTGGCCGTTGTTCGAATTGCTAGCGCGTGCCATTTGTGCACAGGGTGCCGAGTTCAATTCCCGACGTAATAGTGCTAAAAGTTAATTTTACAATCAGTTACTTTAATTAATTACCCGTCATCAGCGCAGAAGTTAGAGGCAAAAAAGATACAAAATCTATTAGTTTCGAGTAGCATGTTCTTAATTATATGATATTGTACTTAAATTCTGAGTTGCAAAATAAATTAATATCAGTATAGAATATGTATTGTAGGTGAGCTGCAAAGTGGTACTATTCTATTTTTATTTAAGACACGGTGTCTGAGTGGTAAAGCTCTGCTTTTTCGTTTAGCTTCCATCAAGCGGGTTTTGTAGTTGAAGAACAAAAACGTGTACGTGGGTTTTCGCGGTATTCTGCCGTTTCTTTCCACTTTTCTCACTCTACCATTCACTCATCGGTGTCGTCACCGTCTGCCTCGGTGCATAATTAAGTAACATTAAAGTAGAAGTAATAAAACCTAGAACCCTTTCTTCTTAATAAATAAAATGATTAGCCCGCTGGCCGGACTGAGGCTTAAAAAGCATAAATCACATTTGGCCTGAGTAGTAAATTTTTAAATATACAACCATATTTCTCAGGCCTAACTTTGTAAATATGCTTTACAACGACATTTATTGGACAGTTCTTTCTGGAAAACTTTCAAAGGACAACTGCATAATTAAACCTCCAATTGCTGTAAATACAAATACAATACAACTTTCAACAATACAATACAATACATTACAAAAAATACAACTTTCTGTACAGTTTCCAGCTAAAGATATTCTTACAACTTTCTAAATTGTAGAAAGCACAAACTCCTAATTTGTTACACTTAACACCTAAATATGAAAATAAATAAATTATTATTTCAGTAGAGTTGGTTGTAGAATAGTTGCAAGTAAAAGGTACAAAGCCGAAACAAGTTAGGAAAATATTTCCAATCCTTATTCTTGAAATATTATCAAACTTGTTATTGGTAGTAACAGTTTTTCTGCTTCACAACACAAAAGATATAATTTGAAATTGTCTTATCGGTAATAACTGAGAGAAACAAATTTGTTGCCATATGATACAATATAAAACATACAAAGTGCAAAATACAACTTAGATAGGAAACTATTACCACTGGAGCCTCCTGTGTTTTAAATTTAGGTGAATTTCCTATTTAGGTAGATGCTGGAATGGATTGTTTGTTAGAAAACAAATTACGAACAGTGGCAGATCCAGAAAAGTAGTATGAGAGGGGCTTGATTTAAAAGGACTTTTTTTTTTTTTTTTTTTTTTTAAGAAAACACTAGACTTTCAGAGACTGGGCTTGCAGCTTATACACGTAGGAATCACTAGCAATAGATTTTTAGGCGAATCTTTACTTTGACTCAAACAGTGACTGCAACGATTTAACTGATCCGGTGTTGGGAGCAGTTTAGGAATGATTCCCAATTACTCCAATTTGCTCCCAGAACCGGATCAGTTGAATCGGTTATAGTTACTGTCCAAGTCAAAATAATGTACAATGTTAAGAATTATATTATAAAGACACGGGCCAAAATGTTACTAAACACCATTCTTAATCAATCCAGGTGAAGTGGTGACTATCAATATTGATATCTATATGGGGACTACCAACCCACCTACACCCTACTCAAGTACAATAAAAAGATCCAAAAAAAATCATATTTAGTCAAACCACTACTATAAAGCTAACGTAAGAAGGAAAAAAATTTAAAAAATCATTCATCACTAATTATAAATCAGTGAAGCATGACAAGGAAAAATAAATTGCATTTCACCAAGATGATGGAACAACCACAAGCAAAGCAAATACTTCGCCAAATACTCAAATGCAAAGCAAATCAAGAATAAAAATAATATCAATTAAAAAACGAAAGCACTCGCCGTTTCGTCATACCAGAACACTCATGAATAATGAACTCAAAGTTTCTGATTCCCGAAAACCTAAGATAGCAGCAACACATGCGCAATACTCAACTACACATTACTGAAAATGTTCCTTTCTGCACAGACGTCGATTTATTAAAACGAGCTAACTTGTTATTATGACAAATAAGACTAACCAATAAACGCTCACTTTTACCATACGTCGGAATATCTTCAGCGTTCGACCACAACCATCACAGGTTTTCTCTAACTCAATTGAACCACAGTACTGAAAGGCGATATGAGTTCATATCCGAATCTAATACAAATGTATTTAAAAACGACAAGTTCAAATTCTTTATATTAAATTCATGTTACGGTGTCTCAATCGCACTTGCTAACTCGATCGTCGCCATGAAACGAAAACTCAGGTACCCGCTCACCGCATTCCACCAGCAACAGCACACAGGCACAAGCAGACAGAACATGTGACCTCACAGTACCAAACTGCCATATGACTGTACAGAGACACTTAATGAAAAAAATATGAACTAACGCCAATCACGGAACTAAGACGTTACACAAAAACCAGAACAATTCCAAGTGACTCACGCATAACAGTTCCCCCGTGACTAAACCTGTAAGAACCGATTAAAGTCACTGTTTTTGAGTTTAATTACAGACTTGCCGTTAAAAAAAATCAATTTTGGGTAGGTTTCAGCCTGAAAGTTACAAACCCCGTAAATCTTGAACTGATTAGTGTCCCGATCATATTCTTGGACAAAGCAAATAACCAAATCAAATCAGTTTACGAAAATGATTTTTTTCTTTTCGTCAGCTGGCACTTTTGTGGGACATATGCTAAACTATTAGAATGTGGTTCCATAATCGGTACCAGAAAATACATAATTTCCTTTACAAATCTCGATAATTCAAACTAAGTACTGATGCCGGTACCATCATTATAATATCAATGTTACTAAAATGCATGCAGTTTTGTGTAGAATGTAAAATGTTTAAATGCTGAATGAAAACATTGCATGGAAACGTATGTTCAACATACTTTTTTGTATGTTGTTGAAAGTAACCACACCTATGAAACGTTTCACATTTCAATTTCAACAATTGCATCGAAGTCCAATGATAAGCGCTAGTATTCTACGAAACTGACTTAACTTTGACAGAAATTCTTTTAGACAGGGTGTTTTTACAGTAACTACTATCCATACTACTATAACAAACCCTCCTGGTAATTAGAACTGATGCTAACCCCCGGCAATATATATATATATATATATATATTACTGCGTAGTTGAAACTTCCTGTTTACAGTTCGTGGCTCTACCTACAAAGGACTATGAAACTCTTTTCATATTTCGTGCAAACTAACGACCGATGTGCAAAGTAACCCCGTGTTACGTTATCTAGTAACCACTGTAAACGAAATGGAGCATAAAAATTGAATATGCCAAATCATGACACGGAACTAGAAAAATGTTTGGGAATGAAGGAATCCATATAATTAAGAAATTACGTCCTTAATGTATTGTGGTACTTCGGAACACAAATATGCAAGCAAAGAAAGCATTTCAGAGTGTTATCTATAAAATACTTAGGAACGTTCAAGTACACATTCGACACGCAAGACATGTAAGTTTATCCTATATAAATTATTTTGCGCTATCCTCGTTTACCAACATTCTGCGTAATGCCCTTATCTGCACAGCAATCTTCTTTTTACTGGCCATCTAGCGCATGCTCGTTACAGTTGCTTGTACATCGATTCATATTCATGTAGGTTTACTAAGCCCCTAAAGTGATCCTATATTGAGAAATGGAGGTCCATACCATAGAAATGATTCCTGGGAATTTAAAAAAGTAGACTTCCTTGAAAGAAATTAGTCCAGCGAAAATGGATTTGTGTAAGGACCTCTACAATTAATGAACATCCATTGTTGGCTCATTATTCTTGATTTTGTATTTTGTCAATGTCTTTCTAAGCCCTCCGGAGGAATGAGGCTAGACTCCTTTGAGCTAAATTCTGAGTAAAATTACAAACGCCTATAGTTTTTGTTCCAGTATAATACATTCCACGTTTAATTTGGAAAATTTTAGAATGAATATTATTCTCGCGATTTATTTTACAAGTCTCTATATAAATAAAACAATATCGTCGAGTACCTATATTTTAAACATGTGCAATAATTAGTGACTAATGTGTAATCAATAACAAAAGAATCATTTTTTTAAGATATAAACTACATAAGACTTGTTTGAGCTGTAGTTTATATCTTAAAAAAAAATATTCCTTTATATCTTGACAAAACATCGATTCCTTGTTATTATTTGGTATACAGCTAGTGTATGTGTGCCACGCCATTCCCAAATTGTAGATTACTAACTTACGTTCGATATATTTCCCATATATAAATACTTTTTTGTGAAGCATTTCTTTTAACCAACAATTTTCCGAACCCATGTAACCGTATTATCAATCTGAGCCAATTAGTATATGAAAAAATGAACATTACCTTTCTGGCCGAATTTAAATTTTTTGTGGTTAGTTGTTGGGAGTCATTAGAGTACGACGCGCAAGTCTCCTGAACCACTATTTTTCGTAGCGTTTCTATATTACTTTCAAATGCAGGATCATCTTCTACTGTTAATTCTGATTTCACCTTATCAACGTTTAGTTTCACATCCAAAGAACACATAGCTGTATCCTTGTCCATTGTTTGCTCTCCTTCCGTTGTAGATAATATTAACTCTTTGTTGTCAGTCATCAGTGCGTTTGTCCAACCTTTCCCTTCGAGTGGATCTTCCTGAGGTAAGTAATAAACAATTTCTTCTTTACACATCAATTCCAACTTAACAGACGCCTCACCAGCCATTGTGAATTGAAATATAATAAGAATTTAACACTGGTCTTATACTTCCCTTATATTTTTTGCCAGTTAATGGAATGATTTACGAGAACTTTCAGAAAAGTAACTTTATTTGTCCAACCTTCTTCTGCGGTTGCGTATTTCTTTCGTAGAGTGATTCTAGGCAGTGATGCCAGTCTTTTAACAGCAAAATTCCCGTCCAAAGCCACAAAATTTCCCGATGTGATGCAAAATTTCCCGCTAACCTAAATAGATATAGTATTTATCTAGTAGTAAACAATTTTAAAAAATACCGCTTTAGACGGACTATGATGTACAATGGAATTCATTCTCGTAGTATAAAAAGGTATTATTTATAGTTATGCATGATAAGGTAAAAAACAATTTTTAAAAAAATACTGTGTACAATTTTGTGTAACGAACACTATGTCGTTCTTTATGGCTTGGAAGAGAATGCTATGTTCAGGAAAGCCAGAATTAATTCAGTTGTTTTGGCCTAACGATTTTTGTGTTGCAGCACATTGCCTGTTCCGTCACCAAAAAAGCAGCGAAAAGCAGGGTATTTTGGAATTGCTTTACATTAACTTGATTTTTCAAGTCTTTTTGTATTTTTGAGGTTCATTTGTATCACAAAAGAGCTCAGTGTTACGGGTCTTACACCTAAAACCCATTATACATCGTCAAACTTTTCCATCAAATATTGTATCAAACTTTTCTTTGACGATAATTTGGTCAAATAAGATGGATAAAACTTTCGCACCCATTATAAACGATTAAATATAAAGGTGAATATCATTGCTCAGTTGTTTATATTTCTTGATTCAGTTGTTAGGTCACATGAACGTATATGTAGTGTACTCAGTTTTATGGTGGAACTTGCTGGTGTAACTATAATGAATAAGGTTCTAGAAATGAATGGAATGATTATTCACAGTTACTTCTGTCTCATTTCCCTCCTTTATTGCTATTCCCAAATAAATCTTATTTTCATGGTTCCTTTCTTGTTGAGTAAATACGTATGAATCTACATTCTATTTATTAGTCCGATGCTTAAATTTCTTCTAATTCAGTTAATTTTCTTGTAACTTTTGTAAGTTTGGGGCACTGATTAAGAATAAATAGTCCGTCATAAGAATGTTTGGCTATTGTTTAGCTTTGGGGAGCCCAGGTTTTTAATTGACTTTTTTGCGATTCTCTATTAACATTCGGTTAGATTAGCTTAATAAGATTTAATTCACACAGTATTGCCGAGCGAGCGTTAGCGAGTAAAGGCGGGTTAGAGTCTCGCAGGGCACATTGTTTTCAGTCTTTGATAGCGTTGGCCCCCCATTACTAAACAGTTACCAAATGTTAGGTTTTACAGTTAAAATGAGAGAGTACATATTAACGAGGGTTCTGTAGGATATTAAATTCCCGAGGAATTTTTCAGTGTAGGAAACTTTTAATTTATATTTAGAAATGAGAAAATATTACGCACTCTAACCTATTTTGATTTTGTGCAACATCAAGTGTTTTTCGCTACCCTCATTTTGGCTCTCACCTTCAGCTATTGATGCCTCTGCCTCTTGCGAACAAAACCCTGTGCAAACTTGTGGGTCCCATGCTGTGCTCCTGCTCTGAATCGGTTAAATATCATCCTCGCTTTTAATGGCCACCTACTGTAAGATGCTTTTCCTTGTAGCGTCCCAGAGGATGGCCCGGAACTTCTGAGTGCTACAGAGCGGAAGGCGTCTAACGTACTTAGAACGCAGACTAAAGAAAATCCAGAAAACTAAGTATCAAGGGGTCGCCAGTCTGTGAAAAATGAAATGGCAATGAAGTATAGGGCGCACAGACAACGTCCGACAACACGACGCTTGCGCACACCAGCTCTACGAGAAGGCATGAACAAACCCCCCTTCCTCTTCTTGCTCCTGCGTATACCATAATTTAGAAATAGCTAACCTTAAATTAAACTTATCTAGCTACTAGGGACTTGCACTTGAACAACAACACTTAAAATGGAAAAGATTATTTATTATTTGATCAAAAATTAGTATTAGGGCCATGGAAGCTCGATATAGACCAGGTACTTTATAACAGGTACATATACTATCATGCACGAGAACCTATATTCATATATTTATAAAAACAATAAGAAAAGTCATGCGTGAAAATATTCAGCTACTGATGCATGATTACATCAAAATTCCTGCAGCTATAAACAATTGAGGAGGGACAACCATCTTCACCTCCCTTGTATAATGATTGAAACATTAACACACTTCATAATAATATGCAAGTTAGATTCTTACCAAATTCCAGAAGAATTGTCACTTCTGAAGATGATGAAAATAATAGTTTAAATTTATTATGCAAAAGATAATATCGTATCATAATTGTTAATTGTTGTGCACTGCAGCTAGACTTCAAGGATAATAACATAGCTATAAAATACTAGCCAGCGCATACCCACCATCGGGTGCGCGCCTACATGTGCACTATTCAAACATAAAAACTCAGTATTAAAATTGTTACCACTAAGAAAAAGTATGCAATAAAATTATACGCATTCATCTAATAACCCATTGAGACTGATTACCTGTTACTATGAGATTTACATTCCACATATGGGCATTCTGTGCCCTTTTCTTGATTGAACTGGCAACATTATGCTCCACCCCGGTGAGAGTGAAGCTGCCATGAACACATGTAGCGTTAAGCTTATATATTCAATATTGTGATTCTTACCTGAGAATATGCACAAAGCATACTTACTAATGAATGATGCAAGTATTCAGGATTGATGCTCAATAAGATAAGATAAGATAAAGACACTTTTGTGTAAACAACACAACTGCACTAAAATGCGAGTGGCCAACATTATATGGAGATTATAAGGGACAACTAGCACCGGTGAGAACACAAAACAGCTATTCGTGAAGTAGCACTGACAAATAGTAGCTGATACAGCTTACTGCAGCTATGACGCAACATAAAAACAAGATAATTAAGTAGTGCACCACACTTGTAAACACAGTTCTTCAAAGAACACCATTGAAATGAGCTTGGAGAGATAGCTGGAGGATTCACTATTATTATGAGAAAGCACTGGCTAATATGCCACTTTCACTCAACTCAGAGAGCACTGAACATTATAAACACTAAAGAGGGATTAGAAAAAGTAAGCTTTCGAAGAGCTTAACTAGGCCTGATAAATTAACAGGCTATATCAAAGATGAGCTTTAATACGCACAAACATGCTCAAACATAATTGAACATAACTAAAACAACATACTCATCAAAAATGACGAATGTGGTTGCTACGAAGGCAACCTTTATCAGGAAAACACCTTTAAACTGCCCATCTTCATATAAGAAACACTAACACAACAGCATCTCATCTCACTACCAGTTGATCCTGAGCCAAGGCTGGGCGGAGCTAAACCAAAGGGGGCTCCAAGGTAACTCCTTAATAATGGAAAAAAGTATGAAAAACTCCAGAGAAATGTATTGTGGTGTAAAATAACATGTCCCAGAACTGCATTGTCGCTCGACAAAACACTGAGCGAGCGGCGGCGAAAATAACGGGTGGATTCTTCATGCTGCTCATTCACCTGGGCTATGGGCCACTAAAATGCCTCTAAATTATTCCAACTGAATATGCGTTTGGCATAAATCCTGCACCACTCTACAAGCTACTTGTTAATAGACTAATACTGCTCACTTAAGAAACTGCACTGGTTCACAACCACACATATGAAAGGATATTAGTTTGGAATAAACATGCTACTTGCTACTAAAATGCCATAAGTAGCTATAGAATCCAATATTTGGTACAGTAACAAGTACACAAGAATGTAAAGAAGCCACCTTTTGTTGTAGTACATGTTTAAGTTCAAGGAAGTAGGGTTGTAACAAATATATAAATGGGAATCAGCATTTAAGTCGTTTGTACGTGAAAACCAAGCTACTTCCTGGGAAGGTACATTGCTGATTCATTACAATCCTTGTAAAGATCTGGACTCTTGATGATACTGTGCTAGAGGTTGAATACATTGCTTCCTTCACTGATATGATACCGGACAGAGCGTGCATGGGGCGGGTTCCCACAGAAGTTTTTAGTGCTTCATTATGATTTCATACTTTATCACAACTAAGAAAAACTTCACGAAAATTGCCATTATCGTATTAAATGGTGAATGTCACTAGGACGAATACAGAAACTTGAAATATAATTGATGGAGAGGCACACACTGACAGACAAAACTTGTAGCTGCAACAAAACACGTGGGAGACCACTTGCTCTTCTTTATAAATTCCTCTTGGAAATTGCACACCAAAATTATGATGAAAAGGTAACCGTAAAGCTTCACTTACACTCAATATTGCTCTGTCAAAACTGTTGATTACTAACAAAAGGAGGATGGCTACGAGAGGCCTGGATTAACAATAATTTTAGGCTTCATTTTTACAGATATCAAGAAGCCATGCGGTACACAATCTCTTTCTTCGTAGTACAGCGGAAGTCACCCGCTCGTCTTCCCTCCACGGAAGCGGAAGTATCAATGTTGCCAGATCTTACAAAAGAGAATTAACAATACTACTTAAAAATATTACCATTATAAAATAACACAATTACTAAGGGCACTACATCCTCGCCCTAGTTGAATAAAAAAAAAGAAACTTTGCTGTCAAAGTTTTTTTTTTTTTACAGGTAAGTGTTTACCAGCAATTCCTGTCTTTTCTGTAAAGAACAGTTAAATAATTTTACATTATCTAAGTTTTGAGTGCCATCCCATTCATTATTTAAATTTACTAAATCTACGGTATTGCTCTCCACAACAATTACCAAAAAAGGTCCAAGATATTTAACAAAAAACTTACTGATGGTTTTATCTAACAATGAGCTATGTTTACGATTTTTAACAAATACGAGGTCACCGATTTTAATCTCAGTGCCTGTTTGTTTTACCTTGGTTTCATTCTTCTTATGACTTCTCTTAGTATTCAATAACACGTGTTGATGCCGAAAGGCATGGTCTACATTACCAAATTCAGGAGGCCAATTTAACTCCTTTTTAAAATTTTCCAAAGCTGAATGATTTAAAAAAAGTTCTGAAGGTGCGTACCCTGTGGTAAGTGACACAGAGTTGTTCAACAGCGTTTGCACCTCCGATAAGTGTTGACTCCATTGAGTGTGATCATGACTTATAAATACCCTTAGTAACCTAGATATCTCTGAATGATAACGTTCCACCGGATTAGCTTTGGGGTTGTACGGACTCAAAAGTAAGTGATGTATACCATTCCTGCGACAAAAACGTCGCCAGAGGGACGAGAGGAACTGGGCGCCTCTGTCAGTTATAATTTCCTGAGGAATTGGAAAATGATAAAAGTATCTCCTAGAGATTATAGAAGTGATTTCCTTGGTGCTAGCATTCCTAACAGGGTATAATACAAGAAATTTACTGTAAATATCTAAGATAGATAATATATAATAATAACCATTACTTTTTGGTAACCTGCCAACAAGGTCCACACTCAGCTTGGCATGTGGGCTGTCAGCATCCACATGGCAAATTTGATGTACAAAGGTTTGAGATTTACTTTTAGTTCTAGCACAAGTTTCACAATCATTAATGAACCTAGCTATATCTCGTTTCATGTTCGGCCAGTGAAATAACTTTTTACAATGTAGATAACATTTGCGTGAGCCGAAATGAGCTTCCTTGTGAATTTCATCTATAACAATGTTTACTAGACTCTTAGGAATTATTAATTTCCAAGTATCATCTTGCTTAATATACACTAAATCTAAATGCTTACAAAAGTTAGGATTACCCTTTTCCAGTTTAGCAGAACATCTAGCTACAAACTCATCAGAGGTTTGTTCTTCCAATAACAGCTTAACAAAAGAAGATTGACTTAAATTTCCAAATACAGCGTTTACCATGAAAGTAGAATTAATCGTATTCTCATCGTCAGGAGGATTGCGTGAAATAATGTCTGCAATACGGTTCTCTGCTGAGGAGAGATATTCAAACTTAAGGTTAAAATCTTGCAACTTTAATAATAGTCTGGTTGTTCTAACATCCAAATTTCTAATAGTTTTCAGATGAGTAATAGCTTTGTTATCTGTGTGAACAATTACCTCTTTTCCTAGAATGTAATCAGCAAAACGCTCGCATAAAAACACTACTGCTAATAGTTCAGTTTGAAAGATGGACAGAGATCTTTCCGTAGGTTTAATGCGCCTACTGGCATACGAGATAACCTGAAAATCATCTCCTTCATACTGCCCTATATAGCCTCCAATGGCAATTATGGAGGAATCTGAGAACAAATGAAATGCCTTATTCATGTCTGGGAGCACTAAAGCTGGCGGAGAAACCAACGCTTTCTTTAACAGCTCAAATGAATGCATCTGTTAAGGACCAAAGTGAAACTTTACGCCCTTACGCAATAAAGTTACCAAGCTTTCGGTGAGGTCTGCGTAATTGTGAATAAATTTCCTTCTCCAATTTGCTAGACCTAAAAATTGTCTCAATTGCTTACGATTCTTGGGAATTGGAAATCTCTGTATGGTTTCATTAAGTTTAGGATTGACTTTAACTTCTTTACCTGATACAATGTGACCTAAGAACAACAATTCGGAAAACATGAACTTACATTTCTGAAAATTTAAGGAAAAGTTTAAGTTATTCAAGATATACAACACGAATTCCAAATGCTCAAAATGCTTACTGATAGAATCGGAGAAACAAAGCAAGTCATCTAGATAACAAGAAACAAAATGCTTAGTGCTTAAATCGAAAATGCTATTCATTACAAATTGAAATAGACTAGTGGCAGATTTAAGTCCCATGACTAAATATTTGAAACAATATTGCCTACCTTTGAATAAAAATGCTGTTTTTTCATATGAATCTTCCTCTAAAGGCAAACAGTAATAACCGTCTCGGCAATCAAAAGAAGAGAAAACTACTGAACCTTTGAGACGTGCTAATATGTCTTGAATTGGCTCTACCTTAACATTAAAAGATACCACTTTAGTATTTAGATGTCTTAAATCTAAGGTGGGTCTTACTGATTGTTTGTCAGCTTTATAAACACAATGAATTGGATTGAGATAACCTTTCTTCGATCACTCCCCACTCAAGCCATTTTTGAATGAGCTTTCTGAAAGGTTCCCGCATAGCATATGGTATGGGGTACGGTTTACATACAACAGGTTCGTTGTCTGTTAATTCTATCTTTAAAGGCTTAACCTTAACAGGCCTAGGGCGTTCAGAAAACAATGATCTATAGCGAAGAAGTAGTTTCACTAAGTTACTCTTAACTTCAGATGTTAAATCTGTTCTTTGGAAAATTGTATTTCGAATTTCACTTTCAGATACTAAGTAGTCTTCCTCTTTACTAACTCCTGTATCAGAGGTTCAGATTCTACCGAACTAACCCAGAGAGAATTTAAATTTAATTTAACAGGTTTACCATCCAAATCATCCAACGTTAAGATTTGCTTTGAAAAATCAACTACACAATTATATTTGGTTAGGAAAGGAGTACCTAACAAGACGTCCGACTTCATTCCTTCTACAATAAAGAAAGGAATTTCTAAAACATGATCTGAAAATTCTAAATACAGTATTTTCTGTCCTTTGACATTATACTTTTCATCACCTACAAAAGATTGCAATGTTACATTTCTAGCCAGAGATAACTTAGCATTAGTCAACGTTTCTACAATTCTTTTCCAAACACCAAAGTTTAATAAATTAGCTTCGCAACCACTATCTATTATACATGAAAGAAAGATACCGGCTATTTTACCTGATAAGAATGGGGATTTGATAAAAGAACCAACATCATCATTATCTAAAGATTCACTCTCTTTCAAAATGAAAAACACATTCATGGGCTTTTGGGTATACCAAGTGCCATTACATCTATTGGAAAAATTACCTTCTGGCCGCTGAGTTTCAGTTTGGCGGACTCCAGGCGACCATTCGGGAGCCTGCCTCACTGGTTTAACGCAGTGCTGCATTGAGCATAAGGCTCTGAAGAGATGGAAGTGGTTGCACCAACCTCAGTAAAGCTGCTTCTAAGGTTAGGACAATGAGTACAAGTACAAGGTGCTACTCTGGATTCAAATTGATCACATGAATTAGCTAAACATTGAGCCACAGAGCTATCAGTGTGGTCAGAGTGAACATTGTTTTGATTCTGATTTCTTACATTTGCTCGTCTTACATTACCATTATTTGGCCTACCCCTAGGGCGATTGTTATTATTATTAGCAAAATTATTGGTATTTGGCCTAAAATTACTATTATTGCTTCGTTTGTTAAACCAAAACTTTTTCTTATTACTATTGTAATTGGCATTAGGTTGCTTATTATCAATATAATCTTTAACACTAGGGTAACTAGTTTGAACCCATTTGTCCTTGGTTTGCGCCTTGCCTTGCTTATCATTAACTTGAACTGAACTAACCTGATCATCAACCGGTTCCTTGTCTACGACTGTAGCCAAGTTTACGTCAAAATGAAAATTACGTTTCTTATTTTTGCTAGGATAATTATCTGAGTCTAATCCAACCTTACGCTTGGTACCTACAGATTCTAGTGAAATCAATGGACAATTCAATAACTTGGACTTGTCAGGAATTTCAAGTCTCATTAACCGTGCAGCTAGTTCTGACACAGAGGAAATATCCACTTGACTCAGAGTAAACTGATATTCCTGAGGTAAGGTATCAATAAGGTAGTCTACCAACTCTTCTTGAGGAATATTCCCTTTAAGCATTCTAATACCTTTGGACAGCTTCCACACGAAATCTGAAGCCTTACCGTGAAAGTTAGGATTGTACTTTGTGGACAGTAGATATCGCAACTGGGCCCTACACACCTTAGGATTAAGGTACTGTGCAAGAAACAAACGTTTGAAATCATCGTATGAAAAGATTTGATCTTTAACCTGAGAAATCCAGCAAGCAGCTGACTCTTTCATAGACCTAACTGCAACCAATATCTGGTACTCGGGGGACAGATTGGCTAACTTAAAGTTTTGCTCTAATTGCTGAAGGAAATCTAAAGGCGAAATTTCTAACACATTTCCTGTAAATTCGGGAAAGTGACTAAGGTCGGATAATTTTAATGACCTTTGACAATTATGGACGAATCGGAAACAGCCAATATGGGACAATTATCAGCCCTTAGAGAGGAACTGGGTATGTTCTCTCTCAACATTCCACAACAACCAGGATTAACGTTATTCGCATTAGCAAGTGACACTCCAGGAACATTATTCACACCTACTGTGCACGAGGAGACTACAGGATTTATAGAAATGCGACTGCTAACTCCAGAGAAGTTCCTATCCCCACTGTCTAACTGACCTCTATTCTGCGAAAAACATGAATGAGTACAACAAGCGTGGCTTGGAGCATGAGTGAATGAAGTGTAAGTATTATTACCACCATTAATCCTGTACGTATCAGTAACGACATCAAAACAAGAGGATGGAAAACAAGATGTAGTAACAAATGAAGTGGTTCCCATTACTGGAGTGGAAACAACCACCGGGACCTTCGGAATGGTGTCATAGGAGTTACTTCTAGTATGAGAAATTCCCAAAAAACGGTCCACATCTTCAAAATGCCTAGGTTCCACATTTATAACTGAACCAGTCTGTTCACCACTTTCTTCTTCTTCATCTTCACCTTGTTCAAATAAACTATCCAATTTCTGTTTCCACACCTCAAGGTCTTCCCTCATATTAAGACATGAATTAGTATTACGCTGAATTTCCTGCATCTGATTAGCCAAACTATCTAATTGACGCTTACTAACACTATTGTCCTTCAAGACATTTAGTAATGCTTCTTCTTGAGAGGCTAGATTTTCATTAACAACTTCAATTTGATGGGTAAGTTCTACAGTATTATTCTCCAAACGATTACTTAGAGAAGTAATTCTGTCATCCTGTTCCTTGAGATGACTATCAACAGTTTCTTTTAAACTAGACACTTCTTTATTTATAGCTATCTTTACTTGGGAAACCTCTTTATTTACCACCTCAGACATTTCACCAATGACCACTGTTTTTACCTGCGAGACTTCTTCAGTCACGGTGGCTTTCATCACTGAGACTTCTTCAGTTACGGCCACCTTTATTGAGTCTATTTGACTAGAAAGCTGAGACATCAATTCAGCAAAGTTGAAGGTATCACTACCTTTTTCACTAATGGTATCATCCTGATTCCTAGTAACTACGACTATAACATTTGAATCTCCATTCTCAGTGGAATCATTTATTGACCTACTGGGTTGTGCTACACATTTATTACAATCCCAGAGGACTTCAGGTTTACTTCTCTCACTAAATTCCTCTTCTGTTAACTCGGTGCAATGTCTACACTGCCAAGTGTTACAGGAGGTACACTCTAACAATGTGCCGGCATGGCCACATTGTCGCGTTTTCTTTTTATTCTTGTTCATTGTGACACTAATAGTTCAACACAATAAAAGAAAGAAATAAAGTTCACTATATTAGCACTACACAATACTGTTATATATATATATATATATATATATATATATATATATATATATATATATATATATATATATATATATATATGAACACCAATTCATGAAGATGGGGAACCCGTAACCCTTGCACTCCTGTTCCGCTCAACAGCGATTTAATAGTCTTGCTTTTTTTTTTTATAGGAACCACATTACTACATCAAACCAGAAATAATATTCAAAAGAATTTCAAAGAACATTTAACTATAAAGTATGACGCGCTGACGTAGAGAATGTATACCTGCTTTCCATGGCCAACACAACTAAATAAACCAACTAATAACACGTGATAATTGACTCATAAACACAAGAAAAGAATCAAGACTTCCAGGCACCTTAACGTAAGTTATGACTAACAAGAACCGAAATAGTCAATACCAATGAAAAAGAACGATCCAGCAAAGAACCTAGCTAAGGGGAGCCAGAGCAATGGTATGAGAAAGGGATCAGAAGATTTCAGCTGAAATCCTGGGTGAAGGTCGCCAAAAACGTACACACCCTGTAGCGTCCCAGAGGATGGCCCGGAACTTCTGAGTGCTACAGAGCGGAAGGCGTCTAACGTACTTAGAACGCAGACTAAAGAAAATCCAGAAAACCAAGTATCAAGGGGTCGCCAGTCTGTGAAAAATGAAATGGCAATGAAGTATAGGGCGCACAGACAACGTCCGACAACACGAGGCTTGCGCACACCAGCTCTACGAGAAGGCATGGACAAACCCCCCTTCCTCTTCTTGCTCCTGCGTATACCATAATTTAGAAATAGCTAACCTTAAATTAAACTTATCTAGCTACTAGGGACTTGCACTTGAACAACAACACTTAAAATGGAAAAGATTATTTATTATTTGATCAAAAATTAGTATTAGGGCCATGGAAGCTCGATATAGACCAGGTACTTTATAACAGGTACATATACTATCATGCACGAGAACCTATATTCATATATTTATAAAAACAATAAGAAAAGTCATGCGTGAAAATATTCAGCTACTGATGCATGATTACATCAAAATTCCTGCAGCTATAAACAATTGAGGAGGGACAACCATCTTCACCTCCCTTGTATAATGATTGAAACATTAACACACTTCATAATAATATGCAAGTTAGATTCTTACCAAATTCCAGAAGAATTGTCACTTCTGAAGATGATGAATATAATAGTTTAAATTTATTATGCAAAAGATAATATCGTATCATAATTGTTAATTGTTGTGCACTGCAGCTAGACTTCAAGGATAATAACATAGCTATAAAGTACTAGCCAGCGCATACCCACCATCGGGTGCGCGCCTACATGTGCACTATTCAAACATAAAAACTCAGTATTAAAATTGTTACCACTAAGAAAAAGTATGCAATAAAATTATACGCATTCATCTAATAACCCATTGAGACTGATTACCTGTTACTATGAGATTTACATTCCACATATGGGCATTCTGTGCCCTTTTCTTGATTGAACTGGCAACATTATGCTCCACCCCGGTGAGAGTGAAGCTGCCATGAACACATGTAGCGTTAAGCTTATTTATTCAATATTGTGATTCTTACCTGAGAATATGCACAAAGCATACTTACTAATGAATGATGCAAGTATTCAGGATTGATGCTCAATAAGATAAGATAAGATAAAGACACTTTTGTGTAAACAACACAACTGCACTAAAATGCGAGTGGCCAACATTATATGGAGATTATAAGGGACAACTAGCACCGGTGAGAACACAAAACAGCTATTCGTGAAGTAGCACTGACAAATAGTAGCTGATACAGCTTACTGCAGCTATGACGCAACATAAAAACAAGATAATTAAGTAGTGCACCACACTTGTAAACACAGTTCTTCAAAGAACACCATTGAAATGAGCTTGGAGAGATAGCTGGAGGATTCACTATTATTATGAGAAAGCACTGGCTAATATGCCACTTTCACTCAACTCAGAGAGCACTGAACATTATAAACACTAAAGAGGGATTAGAAAAAGTAAGCTTTCGAAGAGCTTAACTAGGCCTGATAAATTAACAGGCTATATCAAAGATGAGCTTTAATACGCACAAACATGCTCAAACATAATTGAACATAACTAAAACAACATACTCATCAAAAATGACGAATGTGGTTGCTACGAAGGCAACCTTTATCAGGAAAACACCTTTAAACTGCCCATCTTCATATAAGAAACACTAACACAACAGCATCTCATCTCACTACCAGTTGATCCTGAGCCAAGGCTGGCGGAGCTAAACCAAAGGGGGCTCCAACGTAAGTCCTTAATAATGGAAAAAAGTATGAAAAACTCCAGAGAAATGTATTGTGGTGTAAAATAACATGTCCCAGAACTGCATTGTCGCTCGACTAAACACTGAGTGAGCGGCGGCGAAAATAACGGGTGGATTCTTCATGCTGCTCATTCACCTGGGCTATGGGCCACTAAAATGCCTCTAAATTATTCCAACTGAATATGCGTTTGGCATAAATCCTGCACCACTCTACAAGCTACTTGTTAATAGACTAATACTGCTCACTTAAGAAACTGCACTGGTTCACAACCACACATATGAAAGGATATTAGTTTGGAATAAACATGCTACTTGCTACTAAAATGCCATAAGTAGCTATAGAATCCAATATTTGGTACAGTAACAAGTACACAAGAATGTAAAGAAGCCACCTTTTGTTGTAGTACATGTTTAAGTTCAAGGAAGTAGGGTTGTAACAAATATATAAATGGGAATCAGCATTTAAGTCGTTTGTACGTGAAAACCAAGCTACTTCCTGCAGTGGCGTAGGGAAGGGGGGGGCCCGGAGGGGCCGGGCCCCCCCCAAAGAGGTCCGACAATGTACTTTGGTACTTTGATGTTTGTAATTTTTTATATATTTTTATGTTTATATATCTTTTTGTTTGTAATTTTTCTATATGTACCTATAACAGCACTTGGCCCCCCCCAAACACACATCCTGGCTACGCTACTGACTTCCTGGGAAGGTACATTGCTGATTCATTACAATCCTTGTAAAGATCTGGACTCTTGATGATACTGTGCTAGAGGTTGAATACATTGTTTCCTTCACTGATATGATACCGAACAGAGCGTGCATGGGGCGGGTTCCCACAGAAGTTTTTAGTGCTTCATTATGATTTCATACTTTATCACAACTAAGAAAAACTTCACGAAAATTGCCATTATCGTATTAAATGGTGAATGTCACTAGGACGAATACAGAAACTTGAAATATAATTAATGGAGAGGCACACACTGACAGACAAAACTTGTAGCTGCAACAAAACACGTGGGAGACCACTTGCTCTTCTTTATAAATTCCTCTTGGAAATTGCACACCAAAAT
This sequence comes from Thermobia domestica, assembly GCF_964235325.1. NCBI lineage: Eukaryota > Metazoa > Arthropoda > Insecta > Zygentoma > Lepismatidae > Thermobia > Thermobia domestica. Next base: position 265,841,372 of record NC_137460.1, on the reverse strand, counting down.
TATGATGAAAAGGTAACCGTAAAGCTTCACTTACACTCAATATTGCTCTGTCAAAACTGTTGATTACTAATAAAAGGAGGATGGCTACGAGAGGCCTGGATTAACTATAATTTTAGGCTTCATTTTTACAGATATCAAGAAGCCATGCGGTACACAATCTCTTTCTTCGTAGTACAGCGGAAGTCACCCGCTCGTCTTCCCTCCACAGAAGCGGAAGTATCAATGTTGCCAGATCTTACAAAAGAGAATTAACAATACTACTTAAAAATATTACCATTATAAAATAACACAATTACTAAGGGCACTACATCCTGCAGTCTCTTTTTAAATGATATTCGTTCGATGCGTAGCTACACCTTAGAGGTCTTCACTACTGCGTAATTAAACTACCGCTAATTTTAGAGTTTTTCTGTAATATCCTCAAAATAAATAAAAATATCCGAAAAGTAGAAACGTAGTAAACTAAACAATACGATTTTGTGTGTGATACCGTTATCACAACTCATCTATCTGCTTTCGATTTGCAACTGTAGATAGATTTAACAGTTTTTGTGGGTTATGTAAATAGCGGCATACCAAAAACAGATAGGGAATTGTAGTAGAAGTATCATATGCACAATTGTATTGTCTTGTTCACTACGTTTCTGCTTTTCGAATATTTTTATTAGTTTTGAAGATATTATAGAAAAACTAAAATTAGCGGTAGTTTAATTTCGCTGAAGTGAAGACCCTTAAAGAAAGTCCTCGTAAAGTGAATCTGTACTCATGAATGCAACTCCTACAATGAGAAACAATTTTTAAGGCATTACGAATTAATTTCGTGAAGAAATAACTACATATAACAAGATAGCACATGATCGTTCCATACACATCATATACAGGCATATTGTCAATCTGTTCGCAATAATCTGAGCATGCGCCAAAGTAATAACATGCCAGAACGTCTTAAGAAATCTTTTAAATAAAGAAAAGTGAAAAAAATGTTTGCTTTTTTTTTTAAAAAAAAAAGTCACGGAATATTCTCAATCTACGCCAATTTTGGGAAGTCGCCTGTGGTACTTAGCCCAAACAGATTACTGCTAGTATGCATCAAAATAATGTCAATTGCTTTCCGTGTTCACATACTCAATTTTAGTGCCACCGCATAGCGATTTTCGTTTGATTTCTTTGATATAATGTTGGATAGAAATAGAACAAGTTCTAATTTAGAGCAGTTGTGTCAAATGTTGTTACCAACCTAAAAGTTGCATACAACTTGGTATCATAAATGTTCAAATTCCACTTTGATGAAATATTTGATACAATATATGATGGAATATTTGTTCGTCCATAGTGTACTTAAAAAGGTTGAGAATGTCTCCATTTCCCGTTTCCAGCCTATTTTAAAGAAAAATTCCCGCATTCCCGCCAGTGCTCAGAATTTCCCATTTTACGGGAAATTTCCCACAATCTGGCATCACTGATTCTAGGTTACTAGAATTAATAAGGTTGGAAGTGTTGCCAGATATGAAGATTAAAAAGTAGCGTAGCTGTGCTTCAAAGTAGCGGATTTGAACTACTTGTAGCCCAAACATAAAAATAAATTATATTGTAAGTATGTGCTTTCACACACACACACACACACACACACACGTGTATATATATATATATATATATATATATATATATATATGGGGGACACGCAGTAATTTTTTCTCTCTCTTGACAAAATGAGTCATTTTTCAGCGCGGGGCGACTCATTATTTTTTAACTTAGGGATGTAGCGACTACAGCTTTTGTTTTTTATTATGCAGGTTATTTTACGTAAATTTATATTTATCATTTCATTCTTATTTAGGGTAGGTTAGATTACATTTTGTATGGTTGGGTCTGGTTAGACTAGGGAGGTAAGTTGGCTTTATGGTTAAGTTAGGTTGGAATAGGATAGATAAGATAAGCATAAAATTTAATACTAATTATCAGCAAAGAGTTCACTCGCATAAAGATCACATACTACTGAATGCTTAGTAATAAACTTAATCTATATTCTTTTTCTGTCTAACCCAGCAATATTTTACTATTTTACATATCGTAAAATTAATTAATAATATAATAAATACAAAATCATTTATTACTCACCACATATTTAAAATTGTATAGCAGAGAAAATGTCGGTAGTCTCCTCATCTTCGTTTTCGGCTGGTTGTTATAGATTGATGAATTAAACCTGAACATTTTTGTTGATGGTGTAAAGTTAAAACAGCATATATTTCTGTCTTCAAACATCATTTTAACTCGGAGAATCGTAGAAATAAGTTTTAACCCCATTCTGTTTCGGAGTTTTGTTTTTGTTGCAGTTACTTTCGAAAACACTCTTTCAACTGTTGCATTGCTAATTGGTAAGCTGTACATAGTCAGTGCAAATTGAAACAATTCTTTCAGAACGAGAACACCAGCAGAATTTTTAATCGTTATTCCTTTGCACCAGAAATCTGCTCCATTTGTTGGTACGCCATCAGGAAAAATATTATCACAGTCCATTGTCAGCAGGGAACACCACTGATTTTCTATCTCACCAACCTGAGACCCCTTAGATAATAATTGTAATGGTAGAGCGGAAAATGGCGGTCGCGTGTGAGACAAACAGATTTTAGGAGAAAGGTTACGAATCTTTAATAGAATTTCAATATTTCTGGGAATACGATTTAATAGTTCCTTACACGCCCTTTCTAAGAATTGGAAACAACGCTGTTGTATGTAGCGCCCTTGTTCTGAAGATATATTGCCTGAAGCTAAGTTTTCTGCTAATAAATTGGAAAATTCATGACCGAAATCAGCATTTTCGTATGAAAAGTAATCATTTTCATCAACATTATTCAAAATACTTTCAATGTCAACAATTGCGCAAGAAGGACGTAAAATTCTTCTCAACAATGATGACTCAAAGCTGCGTAAATCTTCTAACACACTGCAGATATCAGCGGTATCCTTTTGGAATAGTAAATTTATTTTCTCAAACTCACTTAGTACCGGCATCATGAATGTTAAATATATTTTATTCCCGGCATCAGAATACATAGCAGATAACTCCCTAGCATAATATCTATCACAGTTAGAATAAACTATATTAAAATGCAACTGCAAAGCATCGCACTGATGTAGGATTCTCTTTACACAGTTGCTTCTTGCTAGCCACCGTGTAGAAGAAAGAGGAAGAATTTTCAAGGATTCCTCCCCATCGTTTATCAATTTATATAGTTCCATATAGGAATCATTACGCAAAGCAGATCTGTGAAACCAGTTATATGTTTCTCTGAGCAAATAATCTATATTTCCAGGTAATTCCTCTGATGCGTGTGAACACGATAAATGAAGAGAATGGCAGATGCACTTTATTAATATTATATTTGGATTTTCCTTTTTTATGTGTGTGTAAAGAGAATTATTATTACCGCACAGATTAGATGCACCATCAGTTGCAATAGAAAAGCATTGCTGAATATTTATACCAATAGCGGCCCAAGTAACCAAAATGGCTGGGCCAACGTTAAAATATGGTTGCGTTGATTTTTGGTGACAAAAGCAACGTTGGTCCAGTGTTGTTTACGCCGCTATTTGCTACCAACCAAGTCCCAGTGTTGGCCCAACATCATTTTACGTTGAAATAATTGTTGAATTCAACCAACCTTTTTGCAACAGTGGGCCATTGTTGATTTTAGGTGTATTTTTTATTTATATATAATATATATTAATGGAAAGTAAAACAAATATTAAAACAGAAGAAAACACAATTACGTAATTTAGATGATATTTTTCATGTTGAAATTACCAGATTTTCACGTCTAGTTCATACTGTGGACGGTAGGAGGCAGGAGTGATTCCTACCCAGAGTGCATCAGGCGAACCGGCAGACGTCAGCCCAGCGTAGTGTATATACGCAGGGGCGGATCCAGAATATGATCAAGGGAGGGGCTAAACCATATTTTGCCGTTTTATCCAATGTAAAGCAGGATTGAAGCCCATTTTATCCAGTGTATACCTCGGCGTCAAGGGGGGCTATAGCCCCTATAGCCCTCCCCTTGGATCCGCCACTGTATATACGAACAATGCGCCGAGCAGTGGATTCCGTTTGCTGGATTTTGGTAAGTTTTCATGCAATTTTATAATTATTTCATGTCATTGTAGATATGTTCAGTAGCATGCCTAACTTATATATAATAAGTGGTTGTAGTTCAATACGCAATTAAAACTTTCGGTGTACATAAAATCCCGTGTTGTGCTCGCTAGGATCATAAACAAAGCGGCAGGTAATTCTATTGATATATGATTTCCCATAATAGGTGTACGTAAATTTAAAAACGGGTAGAGCAATGTGGGAAGCGTTGTGTTAGCTGGTCCTCCATCCTCATGGGTTCGTTAAATTTATGTGAGTTTGTTTCAGAAGTAGTAAAATAAACACACATGGTGTCAGTAAAACTTTACCGTGAGCTGCACACGATATACGCCGTTAACGCGATTGTACCAAGTAATTTCGGAACAGGTTTGATTTTTTGAGTACGGTATCTTAAAAAAAATGCGATAATAGGTCAGATTAGCTCCTGTCGCACATCGTCTGCTATGGTGCAAATCATCGTTATTTCATTGCTAGTGATGTGCATAGTGCTAAAAAGGGTGGCATGCAGTGGGTGTATATATGAGTACAAGGGCACACCTAATTTCGGCAATGTGTCCTTGCCCGCAAAAGACAGCGTTGGCTATTGTGCAAATTATCGTTATTTCGTTGCTAGCAACGTCCACAGTTAAAAAAGGAGATAATGTGTGAAGTTTTGAGTGCAAGGTCACATTGCCAAAAACGTTTATGTGCCCTTGTACTCAAACACACACCCTCTTCATCACCCTTTTTAGCATTGTGGACATTACTACCAACAAAATAACAATGATTTGTACCATATCAATGCTGTATGACGGAATGAGCAAACCCAAAGAACAAACCTTAAAAAGGCTGGGGGAGGTACCCCCGTGTTACGAGCGCGCTATACACAGTATCGCTACTCCCAAATAGCGCTATTTGGTTATAAATTATGTCCACAACCATGCAAGCATCAGTAACTACCTATTTGGTGTTAGTTTACATTAGCCTCTTCTCACCCTTGTACAACGCTAGCTGGCGTGAGGCTTTTCAGGTGATTGGAGTTTACAGTTAAAATGATCTACCTTTATTTGATTACCACCTTAAGTTCATGAAAACAGAAAAAGAGACCATGATAGTTACCTCTGTTGAATTCCTATTCGGAAAATCATGAGTTCGATTCCTACGGCCGACGATCCTAACCGGGTTTTCCAGAGTTTCTCTGTCCTAGCAGGCAAATGGTGAGATGGTACCTGACAAATAGCACTGGTCGGCCCCTTTTTGTAATTAATGTGGTAATGTATCTAGTGTAAAATGGCATTAAGGCATATCTCGTGTTCGTTAAATTAATTAAATCAGGTGGTATGATTTTTCATTATATTTCTTCCTAACCACCTATTACACTAATGGACTCACATATTTAGACCCTATTATAGCCTCTATCTCGTTTAAATGTGTAAATAAAGTTCAGGTATGCAGAAAAATATCAACGCCCCTGTTTCGTCCTCAACAAAAAGTTCAATCAGCGTTCCCACTGATCTGGGAAATTCTCGCAATTTGAAGTACGGATTTATATTTCTCAAACCGTTTTTACAGCGTTATTTTCCTACAGCAGTTTTTTTTAATAATTATTCGTCTTGCGACGAGCCACACGTTTCATATTTCCACTTTAAATTAGATGTAACGGCATTTTAACGCCGAGTACACATGTACATATACAACTGTACTTGTATAATCAACTTCCGCTCGGAAAAATAGAACTATTAAAAAAAAAAGTACTGGAATTGTGCAAATGTCGGAAAAGTCGGGGAATTCGCGGTCGACAAATCAAATAACTTGGAACGCTGACTATTATATACACTGATATTTTAATTATCGTCTGATTTTCATTAAATATCGAAGTTTGGAATTTAAAATTATATATATATATATATATATATATATATATATATATATATATATATATATATATATATATAGATAGATAGATAGATAGATAGATAGATAGATAGATAGATAGATAGATATAAACAAAGCAATAAATATATATATGAACATGTAAAGACGTATTTTTGTACTTTTCAGTGTATACATTTCTAATTTTTGGTGCAAATCCGGGGTCTAGTTATCACAACCTTGAAGTGATTGTCTAAATATGTCATTATTAGATCAGTCCGTTTGAGCAATTGAAGTTGTAGCACCTGGCGATTAGATATATGATGCGGCTCGTGCCATATTATGATAGGTTTAATAGCACTAGTTTGGCCATCACTGGGATAGATGTATTTTTTTCAGTTTGGTTAGGTTTTGAAGCAAGATCCCGGTTTGAACTCTTTCCTTCGAACTGATGATAAATTGATCGAAAGTGATTTCAGATTTACTGGAATAATAATGACAATCATTAACGTATTTGATTGTTTCAGTGTATTAAATAGGTTCCAGATCAACACCTTTAAAGAGGAAAATGGAATTGTCATATCATGTTGTTGAGTTTAAAGAAGACAGTGGCGGAGGTTTTGGGATCGTACATGAGTCTTGGCTGACTCCCAGGAAAAGAGAGACGTATTGGCCACCTCGCACGTTAATGTTTAAATATAATAAACTCTTAGCGGAGAATAGTACGCCTACGGAAGTTTGGCCTCTACACACCATAAAGAGGTTTTTTCATCACATAGGTTTGTTCTCATTATCATTGTCAGCGATATGGAATAACAAAATGTAGATGTTATTAAAAAAAATTGTTAGTTTGTTTAATGAGATAATATTAACGCGATAATCTTAGTAGCTGATCTTGTGTCGAGTCGGCCCTATGCCCTTCTTTTGTGCCCGAAGTTTAATGTTCATTTGATATTCAAATTTGTAGAGAATGAAACGTAATAGCCCATTACGGGGTTCTGTTCGTGCGTGTTTGCTTTCGTTATTATTGAAAGAGTTTTATTGTTAAATGTATAAGGAGGCATTTCATACGAATTCACCAGAGACATGTTGCTTCATAATCACAGATTTGGCTGATATTTATTTTACTGAAAGCTAGTGTTATATATGTAAGAGAAATACAATATGAAATTATTCTAACAGATACTGCAGAAAACACAGGGTGTTCAAAGAGTGATGAATCTTCCCAAATTGGTCGTTTCTAAAACACACCCAAGAACAGGAAAAGAAGCACATCTCAAAAGCTATATTTGGACAATTATATAATGATTGTGGTTTTATTTGAAAGCGAAAAAACTTCCAGTTTTACGTCCCATGCTTATGCCGGATAGGCTAAAGGAGACGGTATATTTGAAAGCGAATGATATGTGTAAACTAAAAATGGAGTTTTTGCATGTCAATTATTTTTTGTATAATGCTGAAGATTTTTCTCGGATTTTTGGGATTGGCTTACACAGATCATTCGCTTTCAGATAAAACCCAAATCATTATAACTGTCCAAACGGTTTTTGAGATATGCTTCTTTTCCTTTTCTTAGGTGTGTTTCAGAGACGACCAATTTGGGAAGATTCATCACTTTCTTGAACACCCTGTATTTTCTGCAGTATCTGTTAGAATAATGTCATATTGCATGTCTGTTACCTATATAATACTAGCTTTCAGTAATATAAATATCAGCCAAATCTGTGACTATGAAGCAACATGCCTCTGGTGAATTCGTATGGAATGCCTCCTATACATTTAACAATAAAACTCTTTCAATACTCTGTGATTACTATAGATATTCGAGGTATAAGTGAAGTGATTTCCACGAAGTAGGAAAAAGTCGTAACTGATACAATTGTTTAAAGTGTTATGGAGTTGAAGTCTCTTGCTGGATGGAAAAGTGAATGTATATTGATTCAGCTAATACTTAGAGTAAAAGCATATTCCTATAAGTCACATTAAATAGGCTACTTTTCGTTTTTAATTAGTTTCCAGTCGAGTGTAATAGGGAATTATACCCGTTTCAATTAATCGTTTTGCGTTCAAATTCGTTTAGTCAGGATGAGCGAACAAAATGCAGATATAACAAGTCTCATCGAGTTGTCTCCTTGTATGTCTTGGAAACTTACGTTAGTGTGTGTTTCTTCTTTATGTTATATATATGAATTGTTGCTTTCTTTGTTTTTTTTACTTTTCCTTTCTATCGAAGTTTCTGGTCTCCCGTTTCAAAACGTCCACGACTTTCTGTAGCCGTAAACTCTGTTTGAAAAGTGTCAATGTTCTTCCTCATGAACAAAGCCTTAAATTCACAATCACCGTGTATGTGTGTGTGTGTGTGGAGGGGAGTTTCGCCTAAGGATGGTATCACTCGCCGTATTGACTTGCCTGTGAGATACCATCCTTCGGCGAACCTTCCCCTATACACGATGATTGTGAAAGATCATTGAAAATTTTCAAAAAGAGTCTACGGCTGCAGAAAGTCGTGGACGTGTTTTAAAACGGGACACTAGAAAGTCGATAGAAAGGAAAAGTACAAAGCAAAGAAAGCAAGATGTGTGTGAAGGAACAGCCGCAATGTTAGATGGCTGCACTAGTCTCGTATACAACTAATGGGTTTTGGGTTTTCTGGTGCTTCCACAAAAGTGCACACCCCTTATGTAGCAGTGGCTTCCGCTTAAATTGTCTGATTTTCACATACGTTGCAGCCCATGACGAGTACATCAAAAGTTGTCATGGGCGCAAGCTCTGGAAAATTCATATGAGCGCGTTCCAGCGCCTCAAGTTTACATATGGCCGAAATATGGTTTAGGTCAAATCGCTTTGTTTTTTATAGGCCTTCGCCGGCCAGGTTGGCTTTTTTGTTAAATGATTTTTAAACTCGACAAGCTCTACAACATATGTGAAAACAATCTTATTCCAACTGAAGTTTACATGAACACGAGCGTGCTGTAGCGCGCGCATATGAGTTTTCAGAGTTTCCAGGTGTCGATCGCTACAACATATGTGAAAATCAAGTGATTTACACTTCAGCCACATGTAAACTCGAGCGCGATGTAGCGCGCACTATGAGTTTTCAGAGCTTGTGCCAGTGACTTTTAATGTACTCGTCATTGTCTACAACATTTGTAAAAATGAAGCGATTTGACAGATGCCACATTTCGGCCATGTTTAAGCTTTAAGCGCACTGTAGTGCTCGCAGGTCATGTGTAAACTTGAGCGCAAATGAGAGTTTTCAGAGCTTGCGCCCATGACAACTGTTAATGTACTCGTCGTGGACACCAACATATGGGAAAAGCAGCAAATATAACCAAAAGCCAGTGCTCCACAGAGGGTGTGCGGACTACTGGCTGATTTGAAACATTCAACAAAACCATTTCAAGGTGTCAATTTGAGCCGAATGTGTACTTTATTTTTGATTCACAAGTAAAATTGCTTTATTGTTATACAGAGATGCTCCAGCTTGTTATCAAACTTAATCTAACCTTTTAAAGACGTCGAATATCCAAATTCGGCAGCGATCGACACCTGAATTTAGACCCCAGCTCTAAAAATATGAACACTGTAGTATCATATTTGTTCTGATAACGAAACACTTGAAAGTATTTCAAACGTTTTTCACACCTCTGAATTTCATTACCGTCTTCATACCGTTTTGGGTGTTTTTACATAAAGTGACTCAGATTTATTTTTCAGATGACCTACTCAAGGCAAGAAGAAAGCTGGTACAAGCCCAGGATGAATCGAATCTAGAAACTGATAACGAAATTACAGGGCGACCTCAGAGGAAGAAAAAGCGTCCGAGTAGATTAATTAGTGATGATGATGATGATAGTGAGGATGAATTTTATGTAAGAGGGCAATGTCGTACGAATTACGGGAATTCATCACTAAGTTTACCTTCAACGCCTCGTTCATTACCATCAGAATCAGCTTCATGTGATGCAGGTGTGTATTCTTTATATTCTCTTAATTAGTGCCGGCCATTGTGTTGTTTGTCTGTGTGTTCTGCCGAATGCATAAACTGATTCGAATGAAATTTTTACAGATTGTTTATTGTTCAAAGTACAGGTCAGGCTCGTTGGGAAAGTAAATCGGACAGCAGGGTGAAACCCTGGTCTGAAAGGACAAAAATGTATGAAAAACAATATTTTTTTATTAAACACAAATTTAATGCACTGCCTTCTGTTAGAACAACCTTCGAAATGTGCACACACACTTTGGAGATTCCAGGCTATCTGTGTGGACGGGAGGGAGGCTAAATCAAAGAAGGGGAGGGGGTGTAGAAAAGCAAGAAAAAATAATTTGAAACGAATTTAATGGACTGTTCCAGGGACCTTTGGGTCAAAGGCCAGCCTTCGGGCAGAACAGCAATCATCATCTTCGTTATAGGAGCCTTATAAATGTGCAAACATACTTTGGAGATTCCACGCTGCTGGTTGGGGGTGGCGGTGGGGGTGGGTGCAAAGGAATACTCGAAAAATGAATCCGAATAACATTTTTACATATTTATCGCGAGGTCTACTGTTAAAATAACCTTCATACTAGTTAGATTTGAGCACAGTTGCAGACAGGGTGCAGTTTCCTGCCGTTTGTGATCAAATATTCAATTTTGACAATAAGTCTTTCCTTTTTTACCTGTGCAGCGTGACTGATTTGTGGAGTTGGAAGTGCATTGGAAGGGCATCTAAAATGTACCAAGGTCTATCCCCGGTCCTGTCACATAGTTTTCACTCTTTAAAATAAATATCTGCACCATACAGAGTATTGGCACAAAAAAAAGATCAAAGCAATGCTATTTAAAAAAACGCACACCCTTACGTGACAAGTCAGTGCGTCTGAGGAAGGTCTTGTTACAAATTGCATCTTGTCAAGTAAGGTTTTTTTGGGAATAAATAAAATTGCTTTCGTCATATATGTTTGCTTTTAGTGAATAATATTCCAAAGTGGTATACAAGTTCACTCAGAGTCGTTCCATACAGAGTCCACACTTTATTATTGTTAAAATTGAGTTTGTTTCCCTATATGCATACATTGACGAAACGAATCTTCGTGTCATTTCAAACTGCGTTAACGTAGATACAACTATAGAAAAGCAGAGTGGAACTGAAATTTAAAGCTGCTGAAATTGTAAACATTATTCATTGTATGCAATAGGTATATCCCTGAAGAAATCTGCCTATTGGCAGAGACCCTCATGTCTGAAATTCCGGAAAATTTCTAGGCAGTTTCTTTGATCACATCCGGACACAAAAACTTTGCTTGTGAACGACATAGCTGCCACAATTTTGAAACGGGTTAAAACCAAACTTGGCTCAAAAGTCGGTTTGTAAAATATTTCAGATAATATAATTAGTATACTCATACTTTGTGTCCAACGCTTTTAATCCGGATAAGTTCATTAGCCAGAATGATCGGATGGCAAATTTTAAAATGGTGGGCATTCAAAAAAAAACTAATTTCCACGATTATTACCCAAACAGAACCAAATTTGGCTGGGGTGTTTGTAATATGTGAGTTGACCAAGATAATCACAATGATCCATCAAAAAAGTCCAAAATAGTTGGCATTTAATTGTCTAAAAAAAAACATGAGTGTCGCAATTACGAACGTTTCGGAACCAAATTTTGCCCAAAAATTGATAGTTGCAGTACAATATGTTGGTTGAGTGTGAAACTTAGAATAATTCTTTAAAAAAATGGCTGCCACGTGTACTTGTTAGAACTGATTGGGACCAAAGTTCGTACAAAACATTAGATATTTACGACTAGCAGCGTTCACCCCGCTTCACTGCGGTCACCCCGGAACGCAATAAACGTTGTTACTTAGATAATTTTTACTTTTTCGCTTTTGCACTAAATGTTAACATTATAGCGCCTGTCATTTATGTTAACCCGCCGAGTGACACGGTCATGCGGGTTGCATATAAATACGTTTATTTTTACCTATGATGAACTAATAACAAAGGATTTGTACGTATGGACACTTGAATGGTCAATTATCTCAAGACACTGGTAATTAAAAATTAAAGTGATATGATAAAAACCATCTAGGGTCCAAATCCTAATAACCCCCCAAAAATAAAAGAAATTGGTTCAGCCGTATTAGCGTGATGAGGGAACAAAGGTTTTGTACGTTCTCTTTTATAATATAGATATCTGAGTTGAATGTGAAAATCGGCATGATTCAACAAACTGCTTTGAAAGTAGAGGTCATTTGAAATGTTGAAAGAATATACCTGTTCTTTGCGGCCCTGTTCCAAAAAGCGTATTTTTTAATGTATGACGGTGAATATGATCTTAATATTTTGAATAATCTGCGAAAGTTTTCATTTCAGTTTATTTTTTTATTTATTTTTTTTCTCAGCAGAAGTTACAGAAGGTCGACCAAGTTCAGATGGAAATACATCACCTGACAATCGGCTGTTAGAAGGCGGAACATCAAGAATCATTTCGAACTCGACCTATCCACAGTCGTCCACAGTTTCGGAATGCTCGTACAGTAAGTTACTTTGATTGATTTTAATATTGCATTTTTGCCAAAATTTTATTTTTTTCATGTTGTTTACATAATATTAAAATTTCGAGTTACACGTTCGTTTTAACCATCGCAGCTATGCAGCGCGGGACCGAATGAATAACTTTGGATTCCAACCACCCTCAGAACTTTAATGAAGTAACAGTTCATGAAGTGACAGATTTGTTCCCACGTTTCTACACCATTTTATTTTGCCTGAACAGAAGCTGAATTACAAAGCATTCCCATTATTCATGGCAATGAAATTGCAATTATGTACCCACGCCTCCAAAAGAGCATATCCATCTTATTCTGCATATGATCTAATATCAGACAACCAACCATGAGTGAATGATATGAGGTTTAAGGATTACAAAGGCTTTAGAAGATATTTAGTAATTCTGAAACCCTAAAACCGCCCACTATGGTTTGTTGTCTTATATTAAAGAATGTGCAGAATAAGGATGCATTTGCTCTTCTGGAAGTCTGGGTACAAACTCAACTATATTGGCTGGCACAATGGCACGCTGGTGACTCCATGTAAATAGTCCGTTTCCTTTAATCTTAATTTAGTTTTCCCTGAGTTTCTTTTGCTTCATGCCTGATGAAAAACGTAGCTCTGTTCGAAAAATCCCTTCTAAAGTTTTAATTGTTAAAAGTAGTTGTAGTACATGCCAGTTCAGGCAAATTAACACGTATATACATTAGGTAGGCATTTTCGTGTTTTCTTTTCAGCTTGATCTGAATATAGACTCACCTAGTTGGTAGGTATTACAAGAATGTAATACTGTAATTAAAACAAAGAGACATACTTGATAAGTATATAAACAATGGAGGATAATAAAAATCACTTAAATATCTGGAGAAATAAAACTTCCCGTAGTTGTCATTTTTTTCTTCTACTTTCGACTTTTAGAGAATAGTCGTGTAGTACAAAGTAACGGAGTACAATTTTAACATATATGAATACTGTACTATATGTTATTTTACATTAAATATTTACAATGTTAAAATATATGTTATTAACTTCTCAGTACCTTTGTTTAACAAAACATTTTCTGGGGTTGGACGTAGGGCCAACATATTCACATGATTTTGGACGTAACTTAATGTCAAGGGTTTCAGTAAAAATCAAGTATTTACCAAGATGTGAATGAGAGTAAATTAAAAATTACATATTTCCTTTGTATTCAAGGTTCATTTTATTTATTTACTATCTCTTTTTCTTTTTATTTTAAAATACAGCAACCCTAGATATACTTAGGTCACTTATTACCAATTTAAACAGCAAATGGTGTGTTTATGGTATTCTGGCGCTTCGGCCTACCGTCCCTTCCCACCGCCTATCTTTTCTAACAAGTATTTTCTTTCATCCAAAAATTCATACACGTCATGCTTAAACACAACAAGAACATAATATTTGAGAGTAATTATTACAAAAATTTGAGTATTAATTTTCTCCAATTTTGTTTTCATTCTAGGTTTTACAGTAGTTGCAAGACACCTTGCAGAAATGAAAAATATGCTAATAGATTTAAGCAATGATGTTTGTTTACTGAAGGACCAATTAAAAACGGCAAATTCTACATCGCCTGCAAAAGTGAACTTACCGGAAAACTGCACAATTCCATGTACATCAGTAGTTGACGTGTTAAACTTAGAAGAATGGCTTCAAGTACGTGATAATGCAACGACGCTGGTAAGCTTGTGTTCTAAATAATAGTATATTTGCATTTTTACGCTAATTTTGTTTCCGTGCATCAATATTTAAAAATTGAATTAAAGAGACAAATTAAATGTCATTCAAGCTGTCTACTTTAATGAACATCTTGCGAATTTTAGATACTTTGTTCATTCCGGAATATCGTAAATTGTTTATGTAGGAAGATATTTCTAGTTTTTCCTTGGGAGGGGGGGAGGCTCACAGAATCCAGAGTCAAAATTTATTTTTGGATTTTAGGCAACTGTGGATGAACACAGGGGAAGGAAAGGGCGTGTTAGATATTGGGAAGAAGTCGTAATAAGACCTACTCATGTAAGGTAACAGTGCAGTAGGCAGAAACAGACCTGCAACTAAACTGCCCGTCATTTTTATCTTACACCCTTCCTTGTCCCGTGTTAACCCAAAGTTGATTAAAAAGAAAGAATAAATATCGAATGTGGATTCTTCAAGGGATCGTACCGGCGAAAGGAGCCCCCACCAATGAAAAGAGGCCAATTCAGTACGTTTGAAATACTGAAGAGGACTTCATTTAATTAATTAGTAGAGTGAATTTAAGAATAAGTTAAAGTAAATCGGGGGCTGGGTGGAAGGATACCTAAAAGATTTGAAACCAAGGGGATAGGGCCTTAAATTTCTCTTGTTAAAATAAAATCCCATTAGAATAACGGAGAATTTGGCAAATTAAAAATATTACCTAGAGATGAATTTAACGTGAAACGTGTCTAGGAGTTTAACCTTTCGTTGTGCTACGTTCATGAATTGTTCAATTAAGTTAACCGAACCCCATTATTTATTGTTTACGCGTCTTAAAAACACGTCAACTTTCTAATTTCGTCCAAGGCAATACATTTTAATTTTTAACATCCTTCTTTAAAAACACTGAAGTACCAAATTGTGTAAACTCGTACCCACAAAGTAGTTCACACTATTGTAGTTTATTTGTGGCAGCCCTGCTTCTAAACAATTATACGTTCAGATAATAAAGATGTTGCTCGGTAAGTTGGGTTAGAAACTTTTTTTTTTTTAAAAAAAACGAAATCAATGATCCACTTAACGAAGAACAAACCCTGGTAATATTTAACCGGATGGAATGCCTAAAGGAGGCTTTTTCCTTCATATTCAAAACTCTATCACGCACACGTATTCATGATTCAAAATATTCAACATGAAGCACACCGTCGTCTCTTACGTTACAACTTCGACCGTAAGTACAACGGCGGTGTGTGTGTGTGAGATGTTCTTTGAGCACTCCCTGTTCATAAGTAGTTCCCACAAAGTATTAGAGCTTTAGAGCAGTTGCCAATGGGCAATCCCGTGTGTCAAACTATCCTAAACATGGGAGATCAACCGATTCGTGTGCTGTGTGCTTTCAAATTCAATGCATGTGCCGTACATCATCATGATTGTATCTGTACGCAAGAATGGGATCGAAATCATCCTTTATTCATCTGTGAACAGTTATTCTCCGTGAATAATGTTTTATCTTTTCAAAAATACGGAGTTATTTGCTTACTAAACAGTTCATTCTGAAAAATTTCATCTTAGTTACCGACTAAACACCTCCAAACAGTAACTAGATTAATTGGGCTTTCAAGCGACCTCTGAACCCTCACATTCCTTAAATGATGTCTTTGCAACAAAAATTGGACTTTTAAACAATCCTCATCCTAGTCAGTGCGTAATTAATGTTATAGAAATCCACCCTTAGATGTTAAATAGTTATTGCAATTGACGTGAGGCCATTGGTCTGTAGACCCACTAGTGGTATATTGTGATTGCTTGACTTACAACGTGAAGGAAGTGTTTCATTTCTTTTCTTATTTTTATAATTGTGTTTCAGGAAACGTACCTTGGCACTTTTGGTGGGAGAAATCTTGGCCACGTCGTGAGAAACATATTAAGAAGAGTTTTTACTGACGAAGTAGCGGTCTAGTACAATTGGACTGGGAAATGTAAAAAGAGATCCCTGGAGAAGTTGACCATTTCAAGAATAATAATAGGTAGGATATTACCTTATCTCGATACTTATCGTAAATTTGATGCAGTGGCACTAGTCGACTTATGTTGACGCCTTTCATTTCACTGAAAGAAATTCAATGTTACTACTATGTAAGGAGCAGAGGTTGATGAAATATATTTGAATTATTTCATGTTAAAAGGGCATATCTGCAAAATCAATGAAGCTCATTTTCGCATTTCATCACCCACTTTTAGCCTGGGCCGCCAGAAGGAACAAGAGTAGCGAGACCTGCCTTCACTGGTGGGAGTTCTGTACATTTTCAATAATTTTCTTCAATGCGGAAGAGAGCAATGTTGCAAAATGAGAACTGACAGTTGTATTGTATTTGGAGATGGAAGATTCGTATTGGGGATATTCACGTAGCCCTATGCGATATTTACTGTACAGAAGATTGTGTGTAAGCAAACCTGGTGTAAAAGGAAATGTGTTTTCAAGTAAAAGCGGGCAGATGATATATACGACTTAACAAATTTTTAAAAAAAAAGGTTAATAGCGTTCTGGACGCCGAAATTAAATTGCCGCAAATTTTAAACGTTTCCCTAAATATTTCATAAACTTATAAAGAGGAGAAAAATTGCAAGTTGTTGTTCTTTTAACAATGTGATTTTCCAAATGATAGCGTAGTTACAACTCTTCTGAATGTTTTGGTTATGTAAAAAGCGAGGAATGAGTTGTTTTTTCGCGTTAAAAAGTTTATTTTCTAACTTTCAAACAACGGAAAATATTCAGAGAAGTTTTAACTACGCTATCATTTGTAAAATCATGCGTGCGATTTAATTTCGGCGTCGAGAACCCTCTTAAAACCCACCACTTAAAAGCTTATTGTTCCTTTATTCCTTCAGCGTGTTTTTAAACGTACAAAGTCGTTTTACTTATATATCCGTTTTCAACAGATGATGACAATGTCAAACAGCCGAAATTGCTTTTGTTTAGTTTTTACATTGCTATTAGTAGTTACCTTTATATTTTTATTTAATACGTAGTACGTTCAATGACACCGTAAGCAGAAACTCCGGTGCTTCGTGCATGTATTGCAGACACTAGATGAAAAACTTTTTATTTTACTTTTTGTCCTTGTAACATTTTTTTTTCAGTAGCACCCGTTCCATTATACGCGCGTAAATACAATTTATTTTCTATCACTTTTAGCCAATTGCATTTCTGGTGTTACTTTGTCTGAGAAGCTCACTAGAAAGAGAACGAAAATATAAATGAATACTAGAAAGTGATCATCTTTTACTGTTAGTTAGTCAATACTAATATTTTACAGTGAACCATTTTTGCTCCACTTTTGTACTTCTATATCAAATTATCTGCATTTTCCCGATGTTGTCGCCGCAAACTTCCCAGGATATAATGTCACAACACACCGAATTATACACATTATCCAAAGATGGTTAAAAGGTGCGGTGGACAGGAACTGAGGAAAAGGGAAAGAAGACGTCACACGAAGATATTGGAGCAAGCTTTCGGTGTAAGCAACCAGAATCATGCGGAAGAAAACCCGTAGGACTTAGAGCCTCAGTTCAAAAGTTCCTTCTACTCTTACCGGGAATGGAAAACGGGTCGCCAGATTGGCAGTAGGTCACTTTACTGACTAGATTACATGTCAGAAAGCGGAGATTATAAATTGCTTTATTAACATTTTTTAAAATAAAGAACCCATTTTTCGGGAAGAATTTAAATGTTGGAAACTTAATTTTTTCCTTTGCAAATTTACTGGCTTATAATGTCAATCTTTTTTTTTTTTTTCAAAAACTGTGCTATTCAAAGGGAAAAAAGCAGCTTTTGCAACAAGGCCGCAATGGACAGGTAGATTTCTTTGAAGCATGTATTTTATTGATGCGCGACGTATTGCACGGACTTCTCTTGATAGATTGAAATATACAAATACTGAAAAATAACCCTCTTCCCTCCCGAGTGAGGCCACCTGCGTGGGGGTGTGGTAGTGATGGGCCGAATCGAATACAGCGAATTCGATTCACTCAAGAATTCGGATACCTCGAGTACTACGGAAAAGAATTCGAATTCTTTTTGTATTCGCTTTTGTTACTTTGTGCTGTACTCGTTCTTTCACAATTTATTTTCGAAAAAAAATGTGTTGTTTAATATTCCGTAGCACGCTAAATCTCCATCATGAGAATATCACAAATAACAAAGAATTACACAGTTCTCTCTCTCCAATTTCCTTGCCTCCAGCCCGAGAAAGCAACAGACTTCCGCTGCTAAAGTTGACTACAATCACAATGCATGCAAGCAAGGTGCAAAGGCAAAGCAGACAGAAGACTCGGATACTGTAGTATTCGAATTCACCTGCAGTGTTACCAATTCAGTCATATTTTAGGTTATCTATTTTACCCTGCATCTTAATTCAGCTACAAGAAATGATGACATTTATTCTTTTATAGGGTTTCTAGACCTCATTTTTTTCTGAATATAAAAGCGAAAGAAACGATCCATAACATACAATAGCAAATAATTTTTGACTTTCGCTTTAATTTTGTCTTCCCTTCTTTCTTTTTTCGTGCAGCTATCATTGGCAATATTGTTCCCGTTGCGCCTGCGCAAGAGTGCGAATTCAGATGATAAATTCGCTTCTTGAATCGAATACACTAGGCCTGGCCGTACTCCATGCAGAAGAAAGCGATAAACAAAACGTTATAGACATACCCATTGCTCCTTGCCCTTCCTCTTATATAGTAATTTTGCCGACTCGTACCTGTTTGTGTTTTATACGAATTCATTACATTTTAAGCCTGAGAACAGCTCTGTTTGGACAGAAAGGGATAATATAAGCATGATTGGCTAACTACTAGCAACTCTGCTGACATTGCGTAACAATAAAAGCGTTTATAAAATGTGTGAAGATTTGAGACTTAAATTATTTCATTTTTATTTATACATTTAAGATTTATATAAAGTTCACAAAAATTGCTGAAAATATCAAATTATGTACAGGCACATAGTCAGTTAAAGGGGTAGGTGGACTGCCTCCCCTTAAATTTTCTTAGCCCCTTAAAAATCTATCTTTTCATGTGTAAATAGAAGGTATAAAAATCGTGATATTTATTTTGTGGTTCGCGATATGATCAGAAGTAATGGTTGAAGCGGTGTCGTAGAAAAACGAATAAACATTTATCTCACATTATGAGTAGCCATGGCTCAGGCGGTAGCGCATCTTACGAATCATTCCCTTATTGTCAAGGCAGCAAGGTTCACTCTCGTGCAGTACAAGAAACAACAGTTCAATATCCTACCAATCCACTTCGCGCGTGAAAGAACCCTCCTCCTGAAATACTCTGTCTATCCCCATCTGTTTCCGTGAATTCGAATTCATCGAGTTCTTCAGAGTCCAGCTATCCGAATCGGAGTTGTCAGTGTGAGATGAAAGCTTGTAGAGTGAAAACGTGGTTTCAACCTCATCTTGTCTAATAAATTCAATAAATATTGTTGTACCTAGTTTCTAACTATTTAGCCAATCAGCTGTAAAAATTGATAAAGAATCATGAAGAAATAATAAACAACTGTGTGCATTTGTACAGAAGCTACCATGAAAACGTTCGAATACTAATAATTTATTGAGATTTCTTCAATCATTTCCCCATAAATCTCTTAAGGTGATTATGAACGTGCAATATTAAATGGTCACACACACACACACACACACACATATATATATATATATATATATATATATATATATATATATATATATGATGTATTCGTAGTATTCGAATTCGATTCGTTTGTACAGTATTCGAATACATATTCGATTCGCTAGAGAATTCGATTAAGCCCATCACTACAGTGTGATTAGGCGCGTTCGGCTGCTGTCCGCACGGTTGTGAGGGTAGTGGTTTCGATTCCCGCCTTTGGCTTGTGTGTTGTTGTCTAGTGTGGTTGTTCTTGTGGAATGTATTAAGCGGAAATCGGTAATCAGAAATTAGTATATGTGGTATGAATTTGTAACAAAGATCGGCGTGAATGTTAAAAAAAGTGGTCTAAGGCATAGGTTCAGTAATACAAGGGTCCCTAGTTTGATCCTCGTTCACGGGAAGATAGCTTTTTCTTTTTTTTATTTTGCTTCTTTGAACGGCCGCCACTTTGAAATTTTCTAACGGCTCGTTCTGATTTTCACACACATCTAGAGATCTAGTGTATTGTTAATCTCGACATTTTAGTCAAATATGGAGCAGATCGGTTCATAATTGTAAAAATTATGAACTTTTCGAAAGATCAAATGGCCGCCGTTTTGAAATGTTTCAACCGATCATTCTGGCTAACGAACTCATTTGAGCTATTAATACGACCAATTTTTGTACCAAGTTTGGTTTCAATCCGTGAAAAATTACGGCAGCTAGAGCGTTCACAAGAAACTATATATATATATATATATATATATATATATATATATATATATATATATATATATATATATGTATGTATGTATTTGAACTGAGGGTGATTTTAGTGTCAGGGAGTCATGATCGGCAAAATATATAGAAATTTTCCGGAAGTGCTGACACGAGAGTCTCTGTTTTAGGCAATTTTTAAAGAAAACTACCTAAAAATCAGGGGGAGGAGAGGATGGTAAAAATAATACTTTTCCTGGTACAAACTAAGAAATTCTTCAAATATCTTTGTTCATGTGTCTCAGACTTTCTAGAACATGCTTAAGGAAGCTCATGTGCACAATTTCTCCTAGTGTGTACTAAGAAAAGTTTTATTTTCATCTTCCTGAAAAGTTTCGTTTTTGGGCAATGGTAATTATTATTATTATTATTATTATTATTATTATTATTATTATTATTATTATTATTATTTTAATGCTACGTCCCGAGGAAGGAGTTACGTAAAGGACTAAAATATGATGATGATATGATGCTGATGATGATACCGAAAGGTAGCTACATTTTCTTTGCGAGCATATTCGTAAAAGCTATTTCTCCTATTTGATTTACCGATGCGTTTAGACACCTGTCGTTTTTCTGTATGTACATATATGCAATTTAAAAAACAGTTTAAAATTTTCCTGTCGTAATAATTGTCCAGCAGTTAGTAAGCGCAAACAACAAAGAAGTTTGTGTTAGCTGAGTCAACGAGACAGATTCACGGGTTTGTATCCCCTTTTCACAGGATACCTTCTAATTTTTCAATACCGTAGGGATAGCCTGAATTCTGGTTAGCCCTCTGTTGTTCAATGTATTGTTGGTGTTCGTGACCAATCATGCAGGATATAGAAGAAAGATAGATTAACTCTGTATCTGTCATCACTATTTATATGTACTGGGATATTTTCCTAAGAATAACAAGACCCTTCATCTAATTTTAATTCGGTTTATAATAATAATAAATCACAGCAATATTCGATCCGCTACTGGATGAGGCCTCCTCCCAGAGGGAGGAATTGGTCTACTGCTCCCACGTTGACCAGACGGGTTGGGAGAGGAGAGCCGAAGCTTTCACTGTGATCGTCACTATCTTCATTCATAGCAGTTCCCGAATTGCATTACGATGCTGGGTGGGCACCGTTCCAGACCCACGCCTCGGAAACCATCGCAGCGTCGGGGATCGAACCCGGGACCCCTCAGTCCGTAGTCAGCGACGCTAACCACTGGACCACTACCGGGGCGGTCTAGTGGTTATTTGATAATATATTTTTAGTAGTTTCACTGCTTAAGCACCAGGTTGTAATTGAAAACTAAGAATGTACTGTTTCCTGAGAAAATGGCTTCTAATCTTGCTAAATGTCTAAGTTTCTCAGAGCTTTACTTAGTTTCACAAAATCGGTGTTCAAACACTATCTTCACATTTTTTTTTTCTTGCTAGGCCTACTACTTCTTAATCATTGCAGGGGGAAAATAGCCTTTTCTGAAGTTCTCATGCACGATAGAACTGTACAAACCTCAGTAGTGTTCTTATATTACTAAAAGGTTGTAAAGCAATTTCAGAAATGTCCAACGAACATTTAGTAATACTATTTTAGCCCTAACTACTTTCCAACACTTAAAATTTTAATACATTTCTGATACAAAAATGACACTTTAATTGTGAAAATTAGACAAGTAATTTCAGCATTGCTAATAAAATTAACTTCTGCAGCACCTCCAGTAAAATCTCTTGATTTTTCACCAGTGGCACTATGAATTGAAAGGGTACATGGTGTAACAAATGAGGGTACTTATCCAATTTGCCAACCCTTTTTAACATTATTTTTCATTTCTTCGTGATTGAGATTTTACTAGTGTTAGTTTTTACCCCGATGTGGACTCCCATCTTTCCGTATACTTATACGTCCGTGTAACGGCATCCTATCCTATTTGTTCTCTTATATTCCTGATTTTCTAAATACTCATTTAAAAGCCCCATATCCGGTTTTCTAAGAACTGTTTACTGATCTCAGGGTACAAAAATAGATGACAAAGAGTCTGCAGCACTTGCTGCCAGTGCTGCTGGTTTAAGTGTGGGTTTCAAACTTGTTTGGATCAACTATTATTCCCTTAGATGGTTTAAAGAAAAAGTTCTAATACACAAAAATTACAAATAACTGGTCTTGCACGAAATTTTGTTGCAGAACTACCCCTAATGAAATCTAGAGTTAATGTGTAATAGAACCATTTTTATTTCTTTTACAGAAAAAATCCTATTGAATACAGATGCCTAAGAGTGACCACTGTGTTTTATCTTCAACTGCATACGAAAGAATAAGGAGAGAGGTCAACCGACAGTTTGAAGATATAGTGGCAAGTGTTGAACTCTCTAGGAATAATGAATCAGACAGTACCATTGTTTGTGACAAAGATAAGTTTCATTTCGTACAAGAAAACAGCACATGTACATCAGCACATGAAGTCAGTGTTAGTGACATCGAATTAATGAATGTAGTGAATTCAGTATTAGTGATGTTGAAAGTAGTGCACACAGTGACTGCGCGATATATATTCAAGATACAGTTTATTTTTCTGACTTTTCCGTAGAAAAGCCAGATAGGCATATGCACGTTCTACACCCGTAAATCTGGTATTATTTTTTCAGTCATAAAGGACCCTGCCCTTTTCTTATGGAAAATGGCTCTCGGTCAATTTATTATTTCTAACTATGCCACGGTTCCCACCCACCTGAAAAACCGGGAAAAGTCAGGGAATTCACCTTATTCGTGAAAAATCCTGGAAAAGTCAGGGAATTTCAATATGAGTTTATGACTTTCAAATCCAATTTTTAACTTTTATAGTGCTAAGCAGGAATTTCTTCTGGTTCATCGCAAGACGAGCCAGTAGTTTGACATTTCTTTTTTAAAATGATGTTACGGCTTTTAAACGACGAATATAAATGTACATGCACAATATACCTCTGGTCAGAAGAAATAAAGTTCCTTTTTTATATTATATACATACCTGGAAATTTATAAATTGTGCCCTGGAAAACCAGCAAAAGTCAGGGAATTCGTGCTTGCCAAATAAGTAGGAACCCTGTATGCACAAACGAAAGGTTTTGATGTGTAGGTAGAAAGTCTCCATGGGTACAAATCTCTAACAATTATATTTCTCGAGTTATATAGGTTTAAAGTCACGCGATGTCATGAAAACCGCGTAAAATGAAACTGCAATCTGCGCGTACCCCACTGACATTCCGCGTGATACATTATTCGCCAAAATATTACTTCGGAGGATACGATGGCAGTTAGTCAATGACATCAAAGCTAGCAGAAACTCATAATGGCATTGGCTAACTGGCTTTCGATCCCCTCGAAGCTGCATTTTCGCGAATAATGCATCACGCGGGTTGTCGAAGTAGCTTGTAGTTCACGATGCAATCACAGATGTTGCGCAGTCCAGTCATGGGCACATTATAGTTTTATTCCCGCGGTTTTCATGACGTACTGTAAACCCATATAACTCGAGAAATATAATATTTAGAAATTCGTGCCCATGGAGACGTTTTATCGACACATCAAGGCCTTTCGTTTGCGCATAGTTAGAAATAATTTGACCAAGAGACATTTTCCATAAGAAAAGGGCGGGGTCCTTAGAATTAAGCACATACATTTTCCTTGTGATATAACTTGAAGATATTGACCATTTGCACTTTTCTTTAGATTTCCTCTTGTTTTGTGTTTATAAATAAGCGTTTGTTTGAATAAAGTGAGATTTTAGTTTTAATTACTTTCTTTGGTTCTTTCCAGAATTTGTGCCTTCGTAAATTCACTTTAAAATTCATTATTAACTTTTGTAACACTCTCGTAGTGATGCACAATCAATGCATTATTTTCTAATAAGGCTATAGTTCAATTTGCCACACAAATGGAAGTGAGAACTCGTGGCTCATAAGTGCAGGATCTCTCATAATTTATATTTACAGTTTGTGCACTTTACTCCCTACAGTCAAACATTCCAACATGTAATAGCTTATCAACATGTATATTTTAAATCTAAAATCGAATGATGTGTGTCACGATTGAAAAGGGTTTATTTTTTAACTCTGTTTGGCAACACATGTCTTAATTCTTATCTCCTCGATGTATTTTTTACACTTATTTGTTGCTTCAACCAAGGTCAGTTCAAGAAGTTTAATTGTTGAAACTTTGCATTCAAAAATGATAACGCAAATGTAAAGTTAAAAAAAAAATCATCAGACAATAATAGCAAAATATAACCTTGTGGAATTCACCATGTCTGACAATTTTAACATTCTCGATTGACATTTTTATCGAAAGCGACGAATTATATTTTAGAGTAAAAAATACATTCGGGAGATAGAAAGATGTAGAAGCGATGGAGGAACGCCTATAGGTTATTTTTTTCTTTATTGGATCTTTTTAGTTGGTGTCCAACAATTCCCCAATATCCTGAATAGCATAAATAATTATTGAATTATATTTTGCTTCAAATTATGTGAAATTCTTTGTTATCGTTAATAATTGTCAAAACTCCTTCGTCAGTTTGTTCCCTACGTCCTCGTCCCACTCGCCATATTGTCCTCCTCCTTAATTTTCCACCAATTAGCAGGAGGCTTCTGCCAACACAGAATACTGTACTTTAAAGTCCGAAAATGCCTGACCTGATTGATTTTTTTTAACAATAGCTATAGTAAGAATAAAAAGAAAATTGCTTGTTCTTAATGCAATTGTTTTATGCTTATAATTGGTTATTCAAATGCACTTTCTCCCATTTTTATTCATAGAGATTTTGACTCAAAATCTGCAGAAACAGAATGAAGCAAATAATATTCCTGCAGATTTTGAGCCAAAGCTGTGAAGCCTCTATGAATAAAAATGAGAGAAAGTACATTTGAATACCCATTACTTCAAGAACAAGCAATTACTTCTTTTTATTCTTAGCTATGGTTACTATAAATCAATTACATCAGATAATGTTTGGACTACAAAATACGGTGTTCCATGTTGGAAGAAAAAGCATCTGCTAATTGGTGGAACACAGGCGTTTCGTGGCGGCGGGACCCCCGATTTCTGTCACTGGTGGGCCACCCAACAGTAAAATTGGAAAAACGGAAACCGGGCCGCCCGCGAGCGTCGCCACTGACCCACCAATTTCTAACGACGCGTCGCTGGTGGGCCATCCAACTGTAACATAACAAAAATATATAAGCGGGCCGCTGGCGATTGTCGCGGCGGGACTACCGATTTCTGTCGCTGGTGTGCCACCCACCAGTAAAATTGGAAAAACGGCCACTGGGTCGCATGCGAGCGTCGCTTCCGGGCCACCACTTCTTAGCGACGTGTCGCAGGCAGCCCATCAGTGGCCCACCGGCGTTTACGGCATGGGGTTAGGTCATTGGTGATGTCATTACTGCTCACATGCCGATCATATTCCTGGACTTTTCCCAGAATATTATCCGTTTTTTCTGTGATTGGTCGCGCACAGCGTGTGGCATTCTGAACATCAAAATTTCTGGAACTTAAAGCGACTGAATTGTGTTTTTGCTGTTTTTTTTAACGTATCTTGTTCATAAACAACATTAATTTCTTCGCAGGCCTGCGCAGCATTTACATCTTTATTGCAATAAAATCGTAATGCAGAGCGTTTACCTCTGGTGCTTGGGGTCCCGGGTTTGATCCCAGCCCCCACCAAGTGAACTTTGTGGTGGACAAACACCGTGTGCGTGGGTTTTCTCGGGGCTCTCCCGTTTCCTCCTACTTTCTTCATTCCACCATTTCATTCATTACTCATCATCACCGTCTCCTTTAGCCTAACCGGCATAACCCTGGGACGTAAAACTCAAAGATTTCATTTCATTTCAAAATCGTAATGCAGCTTTGCCGAAAGCACACTCATTTTCACGACATAATGTCTTACGTCTGAATGAGAGAATATCGATACATTTTGCATATACTTGCTTCAACCGTCGGCTAACGAATGATATCAAGCCTTACTCGCTGAGATTCATATAATCTGAGCTTTGGGATACTCACGCCATCTTTTGTACAAAAGGCTCACTATTTTTGAACCTGAAAGTGAAATTATGCCCCTATTGCATCAGGACTTGAGATTCATAACAGCAAACTGTTATAGGTCTTCTCTAAGCCCTTTATCGATGCATTTTCTACTACTATGCCGCTCACTAAAACGTTTCTTGGGAGGAAATGGGAGTACCCCGAGAAAACCCAAGGACACGATGTTCTCCACGACAAAGTTACTTGGTCGGGGATGGAACCAAGGACCCTAGGCAAAATGTGGCAACGTAGTACTCCGTATAAACAGCGATAGCGAAGGGCGCAAAGCTGAGAAAATCATAATGTCATATTTGTGATTATTTATCTCTTAAAACAAGTCAAAACAGTTTGGTTGAAAAAGCTACTTTAAGATCTTTCTAAAAGTTTTTTTAAGATTGTTAATACACCGCAGCAATTCAGAGATAATGATGTCTCACTTTTTACGGAATAACAAGAAAATTACTATGTGTTGAGTAATGAAATTTTCAGAACTTACAGGTAACATATGCATCTACATATGGTGCACAGGAAATTATTTCATGTTATCTCCTTTCCGAGATATAGTCCTATAAACATTGATTTACCAAAAAAGTACGAAAAAATACGCACTTTTTCATTAATTTCTATTTTTTCTCACTACACAGTACCAAGAAAATTTGTATGTCTTAAGTATTGAAAAGACAACATTCCAACAATTCCAACGAGGTACGACAATGTAATATAAGTTTTGACTGGACGTCACGGCAGCACCGCCAAGTCAGGGGCCTATCTTTATGAAATGGATAGTAGATAGTGTACCCATTGATGTGTCGTATTTTCTTCCTCGATGAGCGATGTAGCCAGCAAGAAATCGAAACCCTTCCACTTAGCAATCTGTCTGTTGTTCAATAGCCGGTGATTCGGTAGGTGTTCTGTCATCTGATACAAAGATATTTTCGATTTCGGTTTCGCCTTCAATCATTGCCAAGGGTTGCGTCATATCTGGTAGAATTCATTCTAATAACTCGATGTCAAGAAATCTCCATCATCTTCTTGCGCGATAGGAACTTCATTTGAAAGAGGGATTTCATTTATATTTTTCCCCATAAGCAAAAGCCGCAAACGGTGTTTAAATTCGATTGGTGTCGGATGGTCATAGCCCATGTAACCAAAAGGGCTGGGCCAACGTTAAAATAAGGGTTATGTTTAAAACAAAATGTATAAAACATATGTTTTAAACGAGGGACATTGTTTTATACAGTTTGTTTTAAACGTTTTAAACAAAATGTTTTAATCGTGTTTTTTTTCTGACTATTCTAACGGACTATTCTAAGATCCAACTTCACAAATTTAAAACTTGGGTATTTTTTAATCACTATCATTTCCATAATAATGAAGAGTTCTCGCATCATAAGCTAGAAGAAATGCTCTGACAAATACAACACACCTCATAGAAAAGAGCAGTGACTACCCTCAAGGAGCAAATGTCATATTTTAACTAAACAGTTTTTAAGATACATCTTTATCTGCAACATGGGCAGCTAATAATGATTAATGTCTATGGCATAACAAGATAATTAACTCTAGATGCCCGCCAGGGATTTTAACAAAATGGTAGACTCTCACGTTCGGGGCTCTGGTGACCTCCCTAATTTTCACAGTCATGAGTTATACACCATTGGAAAGCTTATAGACCACAAATTCCAATGAGGTAACATTCGTGAAATTCCCGCCGTATTCGTAGAGAAAGAATACATTGAAAAAAAGACATTAAAAATCATTAAAAATATGAAAATATTGATTTTGCGGGGACCTGGCACCCTTGCAGCCATCCTACGCTGACAAAATGATGAATGTGTAGGCCACATACGTGGCCGGGTGACATCCAGAAGTCCTAAACGGCAGAAGTCCTAAATATATAGGCACTAGACCTAAATTTTAGGACTTCTGCAGTTTAGGACTTGTGCCGCGATATGATTTTTAGGACTTGTGCCGTTTAGGTCTTGTGCCTTTTCCATTCACTTGCTTTAGTTCTGAAATTCGCCACCACCACACGAAATTGCGACGATGCAGCAACTAGTAGGCAATAATGTTACGGACGTAGCTAATTTCAACAGTAATAGCTATATTTGTACTACTACGATTATTATTATCACTATCTGTTCTGCACTTATACACGAATTACATAATACAACCAATTTAATTCTAAGAATTAAATACATAATTAGTTAAGAAATTCGTTTCTTTCGAATGGAGATACGAGAATCCCAAGACAAATTCCTAAACCAAAAATAAATAAATAAAGAAAAAATTAAAAAATGTTAAAAAGCATATTTTACCAGACTTCTGAAACCAAGCAAACATTCAGAATTGCAATATATACTGTGCGGAGCGTATTTTATTAAGAGTAGGACAAAAATCCTACTTAATTACTTAATTACTTAATTAGGAGTATACTTAATTAGGACAAAAGCTCACTAGACATTTCACGAGTGAACATTAAGTACTAACTGTATACATAAAGAACGTAGTAAATTCAAAATTGAACAAAGAACATTTATTATGCAATACAGTGGGTGACATTCATAAGTACTAAACGGCACAAGTCCTAAAAATATACCGCCTTATGCAGAGTCGTTTTGACGTAAAATTAGCGTCATACTAAAGACCTCACTACTGCAGGAAACTTATGTTAGTCTAACTCTTTAGTATGGCACTAATCACGCGTCAAAACGACTCTGCATAAGGCGCATAGGCACTAGACCTAAATTTAAATCCTATGCCATTTTTGCAGAAATTACTACATACGGTAGTCATTTAGTGGTGTAGCCTGCAAATTTTTCTAGGGGAGCAGGCTTTTTATATATTAAAAACAAATCAAAAGTTTATTTCCAGATTACGAAAGCTTCAATAAGACAATAAATTTATACATATTACACATGTACATAAATACATAATATTATTATATTTCCAGTTTTTTTTTTAACCTGGACCTTGACAGAGCGTAAATTTAAAACCACAGCTTGTGGGAAATGTACGAATAAGTTAGTTATAAGAAATCGGAAACTGTTCATGGAAGTCCTTTTGTTTGACTGTATTTATCTTCTGTACTCTTATATAAAAGAGTAAAGATGAGTGATTCTTTGGGCATTCTACTACAAGTAGAGTCGTTAAATTTTAATTATAAAATATAATTTTCTTATGAAAGCAGTACATAAGGAAGAATTTTTGGAAATAAGTATCGTAAAAAGGGTGGGGCAAAATTCTTTAAAGGGTAGTGTATCTCGCAAGTTTTTGAAGCTAGTAAAATGAAACTTGGCATATAAACTTTCCTGTTTAAAGAAAAACTGAAAATTGAACACATAAAAGGTAAAGAGCAGAGGAACCATTTTTTTATATTCAAATTCCCCATTACTTACTCAGAATATATGTAAATAAATTAAGGAAGGATTTGTTTGAGCTAGATGCGTATAGCTCGGTATTTGAACTTTTAACTAATAGTAATAAAACTATATGTTTCAGCGTCTTAAAAATTACACTTCTAAGGGGGAGGGTCAGTTTCTATAATATTAAAATATCCCACTGGTTATGAGATTTGGGTAGAAAACTCTTTAGGCCTCGGTTCATCCAGTTAAGTTAAACCTAACGAGAGTACTAAGTGGCTGATTAATTAGGTTCTTTTAATTATTTTAACATGTTGACGTAGTTTAATTCTTTTAAAATTGTATTCTTTCACATTCTATTATAAACATCCTTCCTTTGTTTTAATTATTAAACACGTTTAATAAACATAAAACAGACTAAACCCCGGTACCGGTCAGGAATGTGTTTTTGATGTTAAGCCGTCATTTGCCGTCCGTAACATAACCTTTGATTTTAACTCGACGTACTATCAAGACTCAAGTCTCAGAAATGTAGCATATATGAAATGTACTACTACTACTATTACTACTACTATACTACTACTACTACTACTACTACTACTACTAATAATAATAATAATAATAATAATAATAATAATAATAATAACTTTATAATAATAACTTTATTTTCAGTGCTGTGAACAGCTCATTGGCAAAAATACAGCACTATGTTAGGACTATTATACAATCATTTAAAACAGACCAGAAAATTTGTGATATATAATGAATATTAGTAGGTTAAGACCCTTGTCAGAAGTTTAATATATTCACATTACAAGATTAAAGATGATTATAAAATAAGATTAAAATAGATACAGTCAATATCATAAAATACTATTAACAGAACTATGGAAATTAAAGTTTCATTTAACTATCGTTAAAATAATGAGTCAACTTTGCTTAAAATTTCGTATCTTCTATGTAAAAGATCCTGGTTACCTATTGTCACATTTCCACATAAAATATTGGTTATTTGAATAAAATGTTATAAATAAAGAATCTAAAGATATATAATAATAATAAAATGAAGGCCCTTGTCGTGAAGTTAAAACAAATTAATCTTTGGAAAAAATATAATTAAATAAAATAATTGCTCTATTGTTTCTCCAAATAAATGTTCATTTTAAACTGTTATAAGACACTGTCATTCTTCTCAATATTTCGCGTTTTGAATTTAGTGCTACCAATGTTGACTGACTTCTTACACTATAACATGGCACTCTTATTCCTATATTTTCCAAGCAGTAATCGCTACTATATTTATTATCCAATACCATTTGAATAAAGTATTTATCCATAAAATTTCTTCTTTCTGCTAGAGATTGAAGTCCCCAAAAAGTTAACCAATATTCATACTCGTGTGAATAGTAGTCCTTTTTCATTTTATAACATAGTAGTCGTATAAAACATTTCTGTAATAATAATAATAATAATAATAATAATAATAATAATAATAATAATAATAATAATAATAATAATAATAATAATAATAATAATAATAATAATATGTACTTCTGAAATACGTATGTATCTATGTGTTATTAATTCTTTCATAATCTTGAAAGAAACTTTTGATTTGTTTTTAGTTTGTAAAAATCAAGGCCCTCTAGAATAACTCCCTGGCTACTCCTTGAATGACTATGCATTGGTTTCTGTACACGTATTGTGTTATCACTTACTAGTCTAGTGTTATTTGTAGAACAAGACAATGGTTCTTGTCTTGGAATATTACTAGTTTGGTGTGGTAGTACAGTGATGGAGTGTGACCTATAATTTAATTTCTCTGTAGGGTATGCTATCTGCAATGCAACAAACTGTATATGCTTCTTCTTCCTAACAAGGCTGAGCGATAAGCCCCTGCAATTCCATTACAAATAAAGACGAAATTATTTTATAAACTACTTGGTGAACCTTTGTTAATATAACGCTATTAGTTCTTACAACCTTTTGTTAATCTTATTTAACAATTGCAAAATGGAATAAGGGAGAAAATATATAATGATGATGATCGTTTATTTACATAAGGTATACATACAACAAAAGGGAATCTGTTGGTCACTACTGCGTATCTGCTAAACCAGGGTCAAACTCTGTGTGTCACAAAAGTTAGTTTATCAGAGTTTAAAATAATATATATTTTGTTTGACTTACAAAGATTATCATATTAGCAAAATGATTTAAAATAACACACCAGGCATAAGATAGGCCTTAGGCTATATCGCTTAGAACTGTTTTAAGAGTGAATCTATCATTTATGCATTTAATTTCATTACTGGCTACTTACACGTTTCGGTCTAATATTGGAAGTCAGCTTCTCGTGTTCTTTTCCTATCCCACGATAACTGTTTTAATTGCACACTAATTATAGGCACTACAATTCATTAGATGTATCACGTATTCCTCATCCAAGCCTAGAGTAGCGATCAGGTTTTGAGCCCACTACAAACCTCTTTGTGTGGCTACGTAGTCGGGATCGAACTTTTGACCTCTAAAGACAGCTTCAGTGGTAGCCCACAGCAAACCTCTTTGGGTGGCTATATAGAACTGTATGGATCTCAGGATCTCTGAGATAGGCAACAGTCACAGCCCTCAGCAAACCTTTTAGCGTGGCTTATGGAGCTAAATAATACTGAATTTAACTCTGGGCCTCTCTCTTCCGAAATCGAGGCAGCCTGTTAATCAAGAACTCCTCGGCAAACTGTTCTTGGTTTTTCAGGTCACGAACTACTTTCTGTAACTAAATTTTACTGGGTGCGGAATTGATTAAACGTAAAGTTCTTGTATTAAATAAATTTATTTTAATTATATATCTTTCTCATTAATTACAATTAAGTTGCTTTTCAAAGATCCTCTAAAATTTCAGTGACGCACTATGGGCTATAAGCCATTAACTTCTATGGCCACCCTGCTACAAACTGCAGACTTAAATAATCGATAAAGCATTTCAGTAGTAAGTAGTTGCCACAATACCAATATGAACGTATTTAATTCCAATGGTAATAACTGTCTTAGTAACACTAAAATTATTATTAATAATGATAACGAGTAAGGAGTAGTTAATTTCGAGTATGACAATTATTTAGTACAGAAAGACTTCTGTACAAGAAATATATGTGTAAAAATAATTTAATTCAAAACAACACAAGGAAAGCAAAATTTTTGACGTACATAAATAAAACAATATTATGTTACTAATATGAGGTCAATGGTGTGGGAATAGAGAAAAACAGACATTATGAAAGATCTGGGAATCACATTTGCAAGGAAGTTAAAATTTTGTCAAAATAGAAATATATCATGGAAAGAGCCAGAAAGGACAGTAGGCTCCTTATTTATTATTTCAAAACGGTAGAATATATATTTATACAAATAACTTGTAAGAACTAAGGTTCTGTAGTATGAAACAGTACGGTATATTTAAAACTTTGACTAACAGATTGACAGTATTCTTCTTATGGACGCGATGGTAGCGCCACAAGAGTTTTTTAGGACTTCTGCAGTTTAGGACTTCTGCCGTTTAGATCTTGTGCATTTTATGATTTGTGCCACGAAATGATTTTTAG
Organism: Thermobia domestica; assembly: GCF_964235325.1. Lineage (NCBI taxonomy): Eukaryota > Metazoa > Arthropoda > Insecta > Zygentoma > Lepismatidae > Thermobia > Thermobia domestica. Next base: position 265,807,674 of record NC_137460.1, on the reverse strand, counting down.
GACTTGTGCCTTTTAGAACTTCTGCCATTTAGGACTTGTGCCGCGAAATAATTTTTAGGACTTGTCCATTTTAGGTCTAATGCCGTTTAGGTCTTCTGCCGTTTAGAACTTCTGCCGCGTCCCGATATTTGTGACAATAATGTAAGAAACGGTTGCCATTGCGTAATGAATTCGTTACATGTAGGAAATATTTTCAGAAAAAATATGCGCAGAAAACATTCATTGAATTAGACATTCTCTCCCCTCCCCCACTAGTACCACGTCCATATGCAAATCATTTTTGCTGCACACATCATGTATACGAACAAAAATTATTCTCTAGACCACTTCAGTGAAATATATCTTGTGTTGTATGGGACCGTCCCGAAAATAAATGTAAACGAACCAAATTTGACCCACTCTTCTTCTATAAACAACAAGTACACATACAGGTTACTACCATGTAGGGGACTACCTCATTGCTTCACATACCAATTTTTATGGATGTACCACAAAGGGGAGAGGAATACCCACCAAAACTTGATGAAAAAAAAAATGAAAAATTAAAAATCGAACTTCATCCTCCCTTTCTCGGCCGTACATACGTACCTCCTATATACATAAAATGCAACTGACGGAAAGCTTCATCCCTCAAAAATACTTTGGTACCAAATCATCTCTCTAGCTTAATTAAAGGCTGAGCTATTGATGTTTGTTGTAAAAATAAATGTAATTTACGTCAAAAAACTTAAACTCCAAAAAATTGCTAACTTTTTCCCCTCCCTTCTCCCCCATATAAGCAAGAAGTACAAATACACGTTATTACCATGTTGTGGCCTACTTCATTGCTTCACGTAACAATTTTTATGAATTTATCCCCCAAGAGGGGAAATGGCCCCCCGAAAGACTGTTGAAAAACCTCCTCCCATATACATAAAATTCACACCAGCAAGGCTGCATCTTTCAGGAATAAATTGGTATCAAAACCATCTTCCAGCCTTAATTTGAGGTTTAAGACTGAGGCATTGAGGTTTAAAGCCCTGACACAGCAGTTGAGTCAATGGGCGTTTAAAGATTAAGAATGCAGACGACAGTAGGAAAATATAACCAAAATTCGCCCCATGCGGTCTCCCCCAGACAATGGAGAAGGTTAGAATTCGAAAGAGAGAAGCATTATCCAACTGCCACATAAATTTGATCTTTCTAGGTTTAAAAGAATAGAAGTTATTGTCATTTGAAATTGACAGATTGCTTTGGAACAATACTGTAGTTGTTGGAAGTCAAAAGACAGCATTATGAAGGTGTCACATAATTTAGATCATTGTATTTGTAAAGGAATTAAAGTTATTCACATTTGAAATGGATAAATGGATTGGAAGAATGCTGCATCTTGTGGAGGATGGATAGAGGACAAAAAGATGCCAAGTTTAGGAAAAAAATAGCACTCATTAATGTCACGAACTGAAATTTTTAGACTAACACCTGGCCAAAGTTGAATGTCAGTTTGAAAAAGTTATTGCAACATTTGCGGAAAAACCATACTGTTGGACACCACCTGCATGTTGGTGGACACTATTGTACAGAAGCAAACACAATAAGATGAGAGAAATATTGGTAGAAGTTAGACGTCAGTTTGACAAAGTTATTGCGACAATTATTTTTGAGATTTCATTGGAACAATTTTGGAGACCGGAAGCCACATTCTGTTGGACAGCACTGTATACAACCGGTGAGAAAACTTATGTGACATTTATTATTGTTGGGGAGATAGAAAGAGAATCTTATGTGCTACTTGTGAGCACCTGTGTGTTACGATTTTTGAGATGAATGCACACTTGTTTTAGAAAAGAAACATTTGAAATAGATGAAAAAGATCTTTTCACTTGTTAGACAGATAATTGTGACATTTAGCATCCTTAGCTTTGCCATGTTGACTCTCTTTTTTGCCCTGCAGATAGCAGAAAAGAAATAAAGACCCCTTTTATGTGGAAAGAACCTTGTTAACTTGAACAAAACCTATTGTAGTAGTTTTGTGAAAAAACGGAAGGCGGAAAACAGATGTGTACCTGTGTGAATGAAAGCACGTAGCTTAAGGTATATATACGCCTGCTTGAAATAAGATAAAATTAAATACTGTGATTTTGGTTTTGTGGAAAGTTGAGTTGTGCATTTTAGTGTGTGTGATCTTTGGCGAATAAATTTGGAATTACTGAAAGTAAAGGTAACTTAACATTTTCCGTTTATATAAACGAATAGGATAAAAATATTGAACTGCAATTTTAATGTATGTACATGAATTAAAATGAGTTGTTTTTGCTTTTATTTGTTGGAGAACTGTAGCTTGTAAACATTATTATGAACGAAAAGGACACTGAGATTGGCCTGCGAATAAATTAAGAATGAAGATGGGAAGAAGCCGAAATGACTGTATTTGCTGGACTTTCATAGAAATACTTCGTAAAATAAAGACTTGTGTGTGTGTGAGTTAACAGAGAGAAAGACAGGTGTATATATATATATATATATATATATATATATATATATATATATATATATATATATATATATATATATATATATATATATACTTGTTTACTAGGTGTAAAAGATGGTTTAAAGTGAGTGAATGAAAGCTGATGGCTGGAAATGGCTCACCTACAATTTGAAACAAATATTGAGGTTAACAAAGACAGAGCAAAAAAAGAAAAAAATTGGTTTAAATATTATAAAAGTATTTTACTGCTAGATTAACATCTTTTATAGCAAGTAACTCTGAAAAGTTTTGTTGCCTTAAAGAACTATATAAATTAAGGAAATTAGCTTTACTAAAATTATGTGCAATACTAGTAGTTAGTTTGATACGCGGAATAGTGTTATTAAGGTACAGTTGGCAATGTAATGAGGGATGATGTTTATCTTCTTCTAATTAGGGATACATATTTCTAGATACGTTAACTTCCAACTCAACACTAGAGAGAACTAGGTCAAGAGTTTTACCATACGCATTCTTTACTGAGTTCATTGATCTTAAATTATGAATTAGATAAACTTTGCCAAGGACTTACAGATAACGTCACCATCTAACAAATCAAACGAGCAGTCTATAATTGAAGGAATATTAAAATCACCAACTATAACAATATTAAATTGTATTTCAACTATTTGTTTAATTTTTTCAAAGAATTCAAGATATTTTTCCACTTTAGAATTCGGTGGAAAGTATACAACAATGACATAAATATATTTAGTTGCTATTTTAACTTTTATACATGATGCTTCAACATAATTTATAGCAATTGGAATTTCAGTAACACTATAGTTCTTTAAAATTGCTATAAAGTGCACCTCCTCCATCTTTGTGAATTCTATCATATCTAAATACATTATACTTTTCGTCAATAAATTCATTATTATATATACCGTCACACAACCAAGTTTCGGTCAAAAGTATTATGTCGAAATTAGTGGCTGCAATACCCGTGTACAGTTTATGTAATTTGGTTCGAATACCCCTAACATTTTGATAATTTAAAAATAACGTCTGATCATTGCTGTTCATATTTTACGTTAAACTTCTGACTTCATCAATAGTAGTGAGAGTATATACAAAGGAGTCGTCAGCCTTTTTCCTTAATTTGATATTACCCGCATATTCAACCCAGAGAAAAGCCGTTTTTCTCTCTCTTAACTTTCCTGGCCTCACTAAAGATTATTCTACGGTGTAATGTTAAACTCTGGTTGACATAAATAGTCCCACCCTCTGACAGACCCACATCTTTACAATTGAGATTTCTTTTCACTTTTCTTTTTGCAATAAATTTATCCTTATCTAATCTCCTAACAAATCTAACAATAATACCTGGTTCTGGTTGGCTGGGAGATTTCTTCAACCTATGACATACATCTATCATATCATTAGTAACACTTATGTCCAATGCAGTACCTACTCTCTTAATTATATTATTAACATCTTCATTTGGTAAGACAGGTATACCTTGTATTTCAATTGTGTTCCTTCTACTATACTGGTCCAATTCATCTACTTGAACTTTTAATTTGTCAATTTGTTTTTTTAACGATAGATTTTGATTCTTTAATTCGTCAATTGTATTCATGCATTTATTCAATTCCTCAGTTTGATATTTGATGAGGTTACAATTCTGGTCAAGTTTTTCATGGATGGTGTTTAAGGAAGCACCTAACTTATCCTCCAATCTTTTATTAGAGCCTTTAATTTCGTCGACTTCCTTTTTTATTGATAGTAACAAATTGTGTACTATAGACAAAGTGGGGAGTTTTTCAGCCTTATCCACAGAACTGTCACCAGACATGGATTTCCGTCGGGCCTTCTCACAATCTTTACATCGCCATACATGTAAAATCACAAAGTCCAACACTAATAGCAAATATTTTTAAAAATTCGAAAGAATATAAAATGTAAATAAAAATGGTAAAATTGTCAAAATTATATTATGACTATAGGAATCCTGCTTCTTTATCTACTATTAAAACATTACAAGGAAAAACAAAATTATCGAAAAAGAAAATTTGAAATCGGTTAGCATCTCAAGATGCATTTACATTACGTGCACCAGCACGTAAAATGTTTGCAGGTAAACAATATTATATTAGTGCACCAATGAAACATTACAAATGGATTTAGCAGATATGCAAAATATTGCATAATATAAAAAAATATAAATATATTATATGTTGTATCAATATCTTTTCACGGTATGCGTATTGTGTTCGCTTGAAAACAAAAAGAGGTCCTGAAATGACAAAAGCAAACAAAATTTTTTAAAAAAATTTAAACTACCCGAGTTTAATGCACAAACGGATTTAGTTAGAGAAAAGATAATCGATACGTAAAACGATTATTTAAAGGATGCGAAATTAATCATTATAGTGTAGATTCAGAAATTAAATCTGCATTAGCAGAACGGTTTATAAGAACATTAAAAGTAAAATTGTATCGTTATTTTACTGCTAAAAATACAAATCGTTATATAGATGTGTTAGATCAACTTGTAAAAACTCATAATCATTCGTATCATAGTAGTATTAAAATGGCACCGGCAGATGTAAATCATTCTAATGTTGACCAAGTTTGGAATACGTTGTACGGTGATAAAATGAATAAAAAGAAATTAACATGTAAATTTCATCCTGGTGATTATGTGCGTGTTAGAAAATATAAACAAATTAGAAAAGGAATATTTACCGAAATGGTCACAAGAAATTTTTATTGTTGATAAAAGTATTCCGACAAATCCTATTACAGTTTAAATTAAAAGATTGGAATGACGAAGAAATTAAAGTGATATTATACACAGAGGAATAACAAAGTAAATGTAAATTTAAACAAAACATGTTTAATTGAGAAAGTATTAAAACGAAAGAAAGATATGATGTATGTAAAGTGGTTGGGATATCCATCAAGTATGAATTCATGGATTAAAACAAATTCTGTTCAGTCTTCAAAATGAGTTCGATGATAGAACATGATTTCTATGTTACTATTCCGTCAAATGCTAGTAGTGAAATTTTTACTAATAATACAACTTCTTCATTTATAGTAAAGTTAGCACAACCTATTCATTTAAGTGAAGGAAAATGGAATGTTGCCGTAACACAACTTAATGTTCTTTTTGGTTTTTGTAATGCTCGCCAAATGAAACAATGTAATTGAAACCATCATTAATGATGAACTTGAAATTGCACACGTTGATATTACACCAGGATACTATACTTCTATTCCGTCCATTTTAGATATGATTCCTAAACAATTATGCTTGTTAAAATATTATAAAAATAAAAATCAGGTTGGAATTAAACATTCTTTAAAATTAAAAGATTTCTGTGTTATAGCAATAACACGTGGATTACATTTACTTGATTTATAAATGAAAATACAACCGAGTTTACAGATACTGTTTTTCTAAAGCCAGTTAATGAAGATGATCCAACAATAACACGTGCAAAATTTCCATGCAATTTAGAATATAATATACGAAACATTCTTAATGTTTGTTTTGATATTGTAAAACAACAAGAAAATATTGGACCACTACTTCGTAAAGTTAGTGCATATAATATTGAGCATGGAGATGTAAATTGTTTTCTATTTGACACCCCACAATATGTTAAAGTTGTAAAATCTTATTTTAACACGATTGAAGTAAACTTAAAAGATGAGCTCGGTTCAAAATTGCCATTTGGATTTGGAACTTCAAACTTAACACTTCACTTTAAACGAAAATGATTTCTGAAAGTATTGATGATAGTTTTTAAATTACACTTGTATCAAACGCAAGTACTGATGTACATCCTACAAGTAGTCCAACACATTTTACTAAACAACTAAAAATAATATTGAATTATCAGAAACCGATTGGTATGTAGGATTAAGTGAATTACATGTTCCTTTAACATGTTATAATGTTAACGATGGAGAAAATGTTATATGGTATAAAATAAAAATGAAGAAGCACAAAAAAGTAAAATTGTAAGTGGATATTATCACTCCGTGCATCATGTCATTGATGAATTAAATATTGTATATGTAGATTGTAATGATCGTGTTGTATCAGACTTACTATCACCAACATTAGCATTGCAATTAGGATTTCGTCAAGAACTTGTTTTGTATAAACGTGGAGTTAAACAACCATATGTTGATATTGAGTATCCACATCAAATTTTTATTAATACTGATATCATACAATATCAGTTTTTAGGTGATACAAAAGCACCTTTTTTACGTATTGCATCAATATCAAATGTAAAATACGGTAAACTGCAAACATTAACATTTCAAGATATTCATTATCTTCCACTTGCAAAGTTTTCATTTAACCGTACTGAAATACTCTTAAAAGACCATGCAGGACGAAATTTGTCATTTCGTTCTGGGACACTAAATGTTACACTTCATTTTAAGCGCTCTCCTAATATAAATTAATTAATTATATTTTAAAAAAATGACATTTAGACGACATTACGGACGTGGTATCCCATACAGTAGGGTACATATGTACGTTCTGCAGACAACTTTCCCCTCAACCCCCCCCCCTAACTGTCAAAAATTTATGAAGCCACCACTAACTATTGTACTTTAACACAGAGGGATAACCCAAAGTGAGATTGAATATGCTTTTATCACATTTAAAATCAAATAAAAATGAGCTAACTATTTTGGATATTTTATATTTAATAAATCATGAAAAAGTGTGTAATTTGTGGAAAACTAAAACAATTCCAAGAGTTCGCTAGAAATGGAAACAAGAGATCTTATAACTCTAAAAGATGTTATAGAGCAGAGAATCTCAATAAAGAAGTTGAACAGGTTTTAAAATATTCTGGACCGTTGATAGATTATTCACTCTCATCAATAGAACGAGTGATGGAAATACATAATAAAGTGTTAGAGCATGACTTTATAAAAATAATGTATCTTTTCTTTAAGGACATAGACACACAATTTAAGATTTTAAGACCAGCTACATTATCAGAATGTAAGTTTGTAGATCCAATATATAACCCCGTAGGTTTTACATTACCGGCACCAGAAGTTATTTTAAGATATAATACGTGTTGGTTTCCCACCATGTTTTACTAGAAGGAACGAAACTACATCTTGTTATGACTTAACTAATGAAAGAAATATTAATAATAAATGTGTTGTATGTGGAATTCCTGCATATTATAATGAGAACTTTTGTTCCATATCCCATATAAAACTACATGATTGGATACAAGAAAAAAGATTGTCAGAATTTAAAGAAAAGGGATATATCATCACTAACTACAAATCACCAGTAGATAACTAACGTAATTACTAAGCACTTCCTTTGAATATTTCTTTTGCTTTAACATTAGTTGACTAGCACATAAGGGCACAAGAAACTAATGCAAAGTATTCCCATAACTACAATGTTAAAGGGAGATCGTATAGGCTTTTATGACATTTAAAATCATAAAAACTTACATCTAAAACTTATAACTTATAGTGCTGTCTTTGATTGAAAAAGTAGGTTTTGTTTGATCGAAATCGGTCGACAGATGGCTGAATGATGATAAGTTAAAGTTAAGTATGTTGATTCGCTGTTACATACATATATACACTTATACGAGACGCGCATACATATATTCATCTTACAAACCAGTTTCAGTTGAGAGAAGCAATAACATATATGTACATGAAATTATAGCCTCTCTCTTTTCTTCTCCTCTCACCAACAGAACTTCTAGCTGCAGTAGACACCAGATGGAGCTGTTATGACGTAATCCCACGGGATGGGACTACGAAATAACTATGACGTAATCCCACGGAATGGGACGACGTATTAACTATGATGTTAATAGATATACAACATATATCCTTCCACCTCCAGCAAGAAAGAGAGAGAATGACTTACATATAGCTCAACATGCTTTCCTCAAATAAAAGAAAGAAATACACAATTGTCAAATTGTACATGCTGTTCTCACTAGATCTTTTTTTAGAATCAGCGTCTCCAACTCAATATTTTTCGGAACGTTCCAGGATTTTAATTTTTCAAGATATCGCTTTAAAACATATAGGGATGAATTCACCCCATTACTAATAAATATGATAATTGTTAAAAGTGAATTGGCAAGACTGGCAACCTCACCCCAAAATAACGGTAAAATTCAATAGCTCGGTCACTAATTAACCGATTTCAAAAATTCAAACGGCAAATGAATACTAATAACATATCCAATTTTATAAAATGCACAAATGGTTGCATAACCCAGAGGATATTTTTTCCCTTTTTCAATATCTACAAAATTTCATCAAATGGAAAAAATAGAAAAACTACCATAAGTAGAATAACATTTTAAGACTTTTTTAAAGAATAACATTTTCCAGAAAACTCAAAAATAAACCCGTAAAAAAATCCCGAAATTTCGAATTTGCTATAACTACATCAAATATTAACCGATTTTCAAAATTCAAACGGCAATCTATAGAGAAATAAATTGGCTATCTATTGAATGTCTTATAAATTTCATAACTCTAAGGATATAATACAATAAAGCTCAAATAAATCTCTTATTTATACATATATCTTTAAAATTTAAATGACATTATGTTCTGTATATCCAAAGGTCTTAGGTTTTTATAGTCTTGATACTATAAAAAACACTTATACACTTAAAAGATCCTGAAAATTACAAGTTTGGATATTGATAATGAAACCATAATAACACTTATACACTTAAAACATACTTAAAATTACAAGTTTTATTTTTGTTATTTTTTGGATTCATTTCTAAAGTAAAACTGATGTATTTTATAACCATTATCTAAATCTTTCAAACCTTCATACTTAACAAACAGCTTATACTTTTTCAAATCTTTCAATACTTGTTCAGTTTCATCATTATATCTTTGTGGTAATAACGTCTTATATTTCTCATCTAAATGTACTAAAACTCTTTGACCATAACGATGTGTTTGAATCAATTTCCATAATGTTATCTCGTACGCTTTACCTTTTGCTAACTCATCTATGCGAAGGAATCTCAATGCTTTAACGTCATTTTTTTATTCAAATAATTAGCCATAGTTTATTTACTATAAGGAAAATGTTCGTTTTATTCGAAATTCATATAAACCGATTCTCATTTACATACAGGAAATTTACATAAAATTTACATACAGAACTCAACAGTTGGATAATTATCTTTTAGACCAGTGTATTTGATTTTTATTCCATCTTTAACGATCTCATCAATCATTTTATCTGTTAAGTGTTTTGTAAATCTAGGTGGAAGAAACACCTTAAACTCCTCACACTCAACTAAAATGCTCTTTCCAAACTTAGTTTTAATCTTTTCCGTTTTCACAATCTTATATTCTGTATTTAATTCTAATTCTCTTAATCCAATAACTTGTTTTTGTTCAAGACTTCCAAGTTTATTTAAAAGCTCAATATGACTCGACATCGTATTTATTATATAGAAAATCAATGAACACTCTTCAATTTTCATCTTCACCAAAAATATTTAATCATTTTTTATCAATTTCTTTTATGGAAAAACTTCCATAAAACAATACAAACATACATTTAACTATCTAAAACTCTTCTACTACTTTCTCATTCTTCGGATCATATGTAAAGTTCTTTGTCCAATTAAAATGGCATAGCATATAGTATTAGCAGCCACAGCTTCTGCAAAGTCTACTACAATCTTTATGTTTGTTCTCTCATTTACCGATACATTCTTCCTCTTACGACAATTAATCACATACATTGGTCTGTTATCTATAAACTCTTTAGGATCATAGTACATTTCAATATTGCCACATGTTATTCTCTTAAATGCAGTATAATCTTCATACATCTTAAAATAATCCCTGTTAGCAATATCTAAGTTTCTTGATTCTTTTGGAAATACCTCATTCCTCCCATTCTTAAGATAGATATTCTTTACCTTACAATGATCAAACTTACTTGCATCTGCTGTTTGTTTGCCACTTCTATCAGTTTGGAACATTACAACTACGAAATGAGGCATATCAAATTGTCTAGAATTAAATTGAGTAGTAACATCAAACTCCAAGAAAGAACCTACAACAGTCTTCTGAACACATTGATAAGTATGGAATGAAAACATGATTTTAGGTTCTTTAAGAATATTCAACTTTAACTTGTTTTCATAAGTAGATTCGTATTCAACAATAGGCATTCTTATATCCATACTTTTTATTGTTATTTTTCCATCATGAGGAGCTGCTGCACCTGCTGCTGATCCAGTCCATTTGTACAAGACATCGTTATTGTTGATAGCTTTTGTAAATGTTATTCTCAATCCACCTTTCCACATAACCTCTTTATAATCACTTAAAAAGCCTGGAATTAATCTTAATGGGTACAAAACACTAAAGTCCTTTCTTAGACCAAGTTTATCATCTGTTTCAAATCTGTTTGTTTTAAATATTCAACTTCTTATTTGGAAATCTTTAAATTTCCAATAGCTGTAGATGTTATTCCTGGTAGCTCAATCTTATCTATAACAACATCATGCTTTCTAACCTCAATTTGAGAAAAGAAGAATGGTAAGAAGTTATCTACAAGTTTTATAGTATCGTTTGCCCCAAATGTTCCTCCAACTGATGCACCAACAACTTCAAGAGTCCTGTGACAATCTGCTTTGTGTGGTTGTATAAAGCCATGCCCCACATTGAAATCAAACTCAATATCTTTGTTAGCTTCATTCAAATTATTAAATGTTCTTGTGTTAGCTTTAAAGCTCTGTAACTCGTAACTCTCAACACTATCCATTTATTATAAAGAAAATCTTGAAACAACGCTTTTATGGGATATAACCATAAAAGAATCATACATAATAACAATTAAAAAACTTATAATCCCCATCCTAACTTAACCTTAGCATTCATAGCAGTACCAACCCCAAAAGCAGCTAATCGTTCACCAATTGACGCATCACTACTAAATGCTCTTTTCTATGCTTTAGTTTCTAGTTCCTTATCTGCAATATGTCTTGACTCTGTATCTTTATTGTCTCTATAGTATATATCGTGTTCTTTACAAGCCTCATCTAATACCTTCATCACCTCTCTCTAACCTTTCTTGAAGCTTCGTAAAACGCCCGCAAAATCTGAAGCCTGGTATATGTAGCTCCGGTATTCCCTTCATGTTTAAAATCTTATTCATTAGTCCTTTTCCAAGCTTCTCATCATTCCAGAATCGTGGTGGTAATGTATTTAAGATTTTAATCAAATACCCTATACCTTTTGGATCATTAGGAATAAATTGTGAAAGCTTATTATTAATCATACTCACTAAACCTACTTTCTCATTATAAAAGTTATTATTACCAGCCTTTTCTTCTCCATCTATAACTATTAACCGATCAATTAAATTTCTCACATCATCCATCCATATATATTCTTTAGGTATCTCTGTATATTGTTTAATTCCTTCACCAGTCCTTTTAGGAGTTGGAGGTAAAGATGGTTTAATATAATTATCCCAAATAGGCTTGATAATATTAATGTAGTTAGAACCTCTATTAGATGCTACTTTTATCTCAATTATATTTTTGGAAGGCAGCATCTGATTCTATTATTATTTCTTTGTACTGTTCAAAATAATCATCATCATAATCTTCAATGGTTTTATTAGTATTCATCGTTAATAATTCCCATAGACCTTCTGTTCCTTTATAAGTTTTACCATTAATTATCAAATAATCACCATTCACTTTAACTTAAGAAATTCCTATCTTATTTATTATTTTTCCATCTTCTTCTACAGTTCTTATTCCAAACACACTATCATTTCTTTTCTATAATATTTTGTTGCAATCTTACCAAATGATTGCGCTGTTGTTAAAGGTTCTACTCCTTCAACTTTGTCTTTAATTTGTTTTTCATTTGTTTTATTTCACCCGTTATAGGCGTATCACTACTACTTGGAGAACTATCATAAGTTATCTTTTTAGGTGTTTCTAGTAGACTAGGATCTATTGAAACCGTCTTATGTACAACTGGAACAAGTTCAGTTATTAGATTTTTATTTTGTTCTGCTACTTCTTTGATCTCACTTCCCAAGTTTTGAATAGCATCAATTACAGGTTGTTCTTGCATCTTACATTTATCCTATACCTGCTCTTTTTTCTTCCAAGATTTGAAGGCCTTTATCAAGAACTCCTTTAACTAGATATTCTTATTAATATCTTTCTCATCCATTTATTCTATAGAAAACGAACAAACGTCAATAAACGTCAAAGAACATCAATAAACGTAAAAAAGTCAAACGTTTAAGAAATGTTTATCTTTTTCCTATACTTACCATTGTTTACCTTCCTTGTCATATCAATTACCATAAAACCATAATCTTCTTGCCAACAGTTTGAACATATCTCTTTAAATTTATCGTAAGACATATCTCCTCCAACAAACTCATTATACACATGTTTAAGATTAGTATCATCTTGTCTGAATATGCATAGGAAGTTAACATTATCTCTTATAAGCTGTTTAGGTACTTTTGAATATGTTTTTGCAAGATAGAAACAGTCTAAATGTCTATGTCTACCTCTTGTAAAGTAATTTCTAACAGTATCTTGATTCTCCAAAATGTAATCGTCAAACACAACTATAGAGTATTTTTCATATTCATCAATAGGTACAATAGAATCATTACCGCTTAAGAACGTTGCTATTTGCTTCTTAAACTTTAGTTCTGCTTTTTCAAATCGATCTTTTAATTGCTCATACTGTGGCTGATACATGCTTTTAGAATATATATAAAGTAATTATTGTTTTACTAACCTGGCTGTAATAAAAAATTAAATAGCAAAAAAGTTTTACAACACCCAGATGAAACCACTATAAGACATCGAATATCATCAGGTATAAGCCCTCCATTTCTTTTCTTAACTGTTGTCTCTTTTATCATCTCTTTTACATCCCAATTAACAGTTTTCTTACTCATTTATTATAGAAAAAATCATCACCTTTTATGATCTTATATCTTTAAGTTGTTCTCTGATCTTAAGCATCGTATCTTTTATATATTCGTTATCCATTTCACCATTTAATGTTATTATCATCTCTAACTGTTCTTTAAATGAATTAATACAAGTAACAATGGTTTTATATTCATCTTTTCTTTTGCTTATGTTTAACTTAGAAGATAAACCTGTTATAATAGCACATCCAGTTGCAAGAGACGTTGTTAATATTGAGTAAATTGTTACAGGTATAAAAATATTAATAAATCCACTTGTTGCCGAAAGTATAACCGATAACGTAATCAAAGTGTAGTATGCATATCTAACAATTCGTAGTTTTCTCTTTTTCTTCTTTAAACTGTATTCTAACTTTTGAATGATATCTTCTATTAACTTGATTACTTTCTCTCTTGGAATATGTCTAGGTAAATCAAACTCATTCATTTATTATATAATAAATGGCTAAGGTATTTAAGTTAACGAGTGATACTTCTGTTTTAAAGATGAAACTCCATTACGAATTAGACAACAGTAGCAACTATTTAAGTATAGGACTAGTTGGGTTTTACACAACATACTTAACTCCAAACATAACAACAAAAAAACAGTTTCTCATATGGTGTTAGACAAGTTTTTATACCAGAAGGGCAATATAATTTAAAATCACTTAATGAGTATTTAAAATCTCAATCCATCTACATAACATTATCAGAAGATCATTTAAGAAATAGAGTTAAAATAGAAACTGATAGTAATGATGTTACAATTGGGGGTATAGGTACTGTCCTCGGGTTTAATGTTCTTGAAGTTTTAGAAAAAAAACTAAACACATATTGGAAGTAAGTTGCCAAAGTTTCAACCATTCGATACAATTAATGTTCATTGTAATATAGCAGATGGTATGTTTGTTAAAGATACAGAATATACACATAGGGAAACAGGAATTATAGCATCATTTAAAACAGATGCCGAGTTTAAACATAGTATTATTTATGAGCCTACTTATCCATTATTTTTCCCTATATCTAAAGACAAGGTTGACAATTTTGAGATAAGGATAACAGATGAGAATGATTCCTTAATTGAATTTGGTGGAGCAACAACAACTGTACTTTTACAATTTAAGATTTTCTCTTAAATAAATAGGAAGATGTTCTATTAAAGGTTGTATGTTTACTGTTCCTTATAAGGAACTAAAGGATTTAAATATTGATCATGTATTAACAAAGAAAGAACTTAGTGATAAATCTAAGAAAATTAAAGAAGGTAAAGGAATGGATTTAACTTTAACTACTGCAGAAATGAAAAAGATTAAGAAAGAGCATAGGGGTGGTTTTATTTTTACAATTCCGGCCATTTTAGCAGCTTTAGGAGCAGTTGGCTCATTAGCAGGTTGTACAGCATTAGCGATTACTAAAACTGTACTGGATGCTAAGAAGAATAAACAAGAACTTGAAGAACCAAAAAGATACAATATGGCTATGGAAGAAAAGCAGGGAGCAGGTAAACTAAAGAAGTCAAAAAACTAAAACCTTTGACCAACTTCGATATAGAGAGGTTGGTTAAAGAATTAAAGATAAAACGATTTAGAGGTGTATTTATGAGTGATGAACTTCCACAAAAACCTTATGTAAATGAGTGTGGTGTAGTTAACTTCGATAAATCAGAAAACATTGGTACTCATTGGATATGCTATTGGAAAGATAACAACATAAAGTACGTGTTCGATTCTTATTGTGGTATTCCTCCTAAACAACTAGTACAATATCTTGGTATCAAAAACTTATTTTACAATGATGAACGAATACAAGACTTTAATTCAGTTATATGTGGTCATCTTTGTGTTAAGGCTTTAAATCTTCTAAATCAAGGGTATTCTTTTAGTGATGTTATGTATATGATTAAAAATGATTAAATATTATTAAGTTTAAGTACTTTTATGGTTTATATCCATAAGTTTTGTTTTAAGATAAATATGGAAGCTATACACAATAGATTTTTAGATTATTTTGAGAAGCATGAGGATGAGCTAGATGAACTAGTTAAATATAAATTTAATTGGTATTTTCGGGATGTTAGCAAGATGGACTTAAAAGATAAAAACAACGCATATACAGTTGTTCAGTTAAGGAAAATGTTAATACATAAATTTTTGTACACGGAAGAAGAGTTGGTAAAGTTATATCCAATAATTACCTTAAACGATGTTATCAAATTATAGTTCTAAACCATTAAAGTGCAGTAATTATGGTAGTAAGTCATTAACAAAAGGTATAAGCAGTTATATTTGTGATTATTGTTTTGTAGCGAATGGTTGGGTTTACAGTACTTGTGAAGGAATGAGAGCTGCTAGTGTAAGAAAACTATGGTATGATACTATAAAAATAATTAAGTTACAGTTATCTTGTTTGCAAGCTTTACAGGATAGAATTATTCCTGAAGGGGTTTTCAAGGTGTTAAATGATGAATTTAGAGATATATCCAAAGATATAATATCAATAAAAGATGTTCTAGAAATACTAAAGAAAAACAAATACACAAAATATTATGATGATGTTTATTTAATACACTATCACCTTACCGATCAAAAACCATTAAACTTACAAGATATGGAGGAAACACTTATAAATGAATTCGAAAACTTATACGAAACCTTTAAAGAACTGTATCCGAAAAGAGTATTGTTTATTAACTTAAAATGTGTATTGTACCATCTGTTGAAAAAGCATGATGTTCATGTTGATATTGATTTTTAACACTCATCTAAACAAATAGAGATGTTAAAGAAATGTTTTGAAAAATTAGGATCGACATTTTCTGTATTATAAATGAGTATGGATATATTAGGTAATGTTAAAGATAGAAAAGATAATGTTGATATTAGTGAAGAAAAATTAAAATTGTTGGAGAATTTAAATGATGTTGTTAGCGTAAGTCAACTTAGATCAATAGAAGCTCAATTAGAGAACGATAGAAAACGATTTGAAGATGCATTAGAAACGTTACAAGACACATACGTCAAGAAAGAAGATTTTCAAAAGGTTAGGATGGATACTACTAAATTGATTATGCAGAAAGAAACTATACCCCTATTATATCGATTAAAATCTAAAAACGTTAAGGAGCCAATCTTTAGAATATTTAATCTTTTTAATTTTTATAAATTTCTCTATAATGGGAAGATAATGCACATGGAATTAAGTTTGGATAAATATTTTAGACATATATTTAGGTGATACTTTGATTGAAAATATACCTTTTAGCTTTAACAAGAATGATATAATTACAATCAAACCAAGTAAAAATTCAACTATGGAAGAAGGTGAATTATTGTTTGTTGTGATGTACATAGAAAGAGAACTTTCCTAAAGACGTTTGCTATATAATAAATATGGATATTTTTGGTAATGTTAAAATTATAATAGAAGAATCTAGAGAAGTTTTTACATCCTGGGTTGATTTTAAGAACAAAAGATTGGTTAATGTATCTAATGCTATTGATAAACAAGATGTTGTAACATTAGAACAGCTTGAATCAGTGAACGAAGAGTTTAATTTACTTACAAGAAAAGAAATTGTTGAATTACCATGTCGATTGGCAGAAGATGATCTTGGGAAACCAGCCTTTTTTGTATATAATTTAGCTGCTGCCTACAAATATCTTTATAGAAGTAGGTTAATGGATATAGAATCAAGTCTTAATAAACATCTTATAGACTTATTTTTAAATGACGCTTTAGTTGAAAGTTTTCCATTACACTTTAATATGCATGATCAGTTAACAATTAGACCATCTATAGATTCTGATTTAAAAGAAGGTAAGTTATTATTGATTATTATGTATATAGAAATAGAAGATGAAGGTGAAAACGAATCAAGTGATGATGATGATAATGTTAAAAGTATAGTATTAGCTAGCGATAAATTTTAATTTTTTTTCGTTGATTTTCTATACAATAAATAATGATGATGTATTGTGTTAAGTGTGAGAAATTGACAGATGCGGTGAAAGATACCATTAGGATAGAACAAACAAAGAATGGAAGATATCTAAAGAAAGGTATTTGTTCTGTATGTGGTGTTACTAAAACTCAATTCGTTAAAAAGCCTGATTGACTAGAAGAAGGTAAAGGTGTTAGAGAAGACATTATAGAAGAAATTCACAAACCATCTAGAAAAAACTTTGACAGATTAAGTGTAGTTATAAAAGGTATCGGTTATCTTTGGCAAGCAGATCTTTTTGAAATGGATAGTGGAGTATTAAAAGGTGTTTCCAAATTAAATAAAGCTTATAAGTATCTGCTAACGATTATAGATGTGTTCTCTAAATATGCGTTTGTTGTTCCTGTTAAAGATAAAATTGGTAAGAATGTTACAGAAGTATTCGAATCCATATTAAGAACAAGAATACCTAGTAACTTACAAACTGATCAAGGTAAAGAGTTTTACAATAAAGAGTTTAAGAAGTTAATGGAGGAAAAGAAGATTAATCATTAATCAACCTATAGTGGTAAGAAAGCTTCTGTTGTTGAGAGATTTAATAGAACACTTAAACAAAACATGTGGAAAAGGTTCACAACACAAGGGAATTATAAATGGATAGAGATATTACCAACATTGGTTAGTGAGTATAATAATAGAGTGCATAGAACAATTGGTTTAAAGCCTATAGAAGTTAATAAGAAGAATGAGCGAACAATATTGGAGAAAGTGTATCAAAAAGAATATAAGCGTGTTAAACCCAAATACAAATTAGGTGATCATGTTCGTATAAGTAAGTCGAAAGGGTTATTTGAGAAAGGATATACACCTAATTGGTCAACAGAAGTATTTGTTATTAGCGAAGTTATTCCATCTAATCCACCAACATATAGAATTAAAGATGTACAAGGTAGATTTTACGAACCAGAACTATTAATGACGAAACATAAAGATGAATACTTGGAGGAAAAGGTGTTAAGAAAGAAAGGTGATAAAGTGTATGTTAAATGGCTAGGATTTGATGATTCACATAGTAGTTGGGTAGATAAGAGTAATGTTGTAGTGTAAATATAAATGTTATCTTTTATGGTTATTATTCCATAAAAGGCTAAAAATCAACATTTTCTATATAATAAATATGAGTACTATTGATAATTCTCTTAGTTTAAATAATATTTGTTATGAACAGATTAAAGATAATTATTGGTATGGTGTTTTTGGTGATTTTAAACTGATTATAGATAAGAGTACAGGATATTTCAATGCTACTAAGTTGTGTCAAGATGGTGGAAAAGAATTTAAACATTGGTTAGAAAATAAAGAATCGAAAGAACTCATAACATATATTTCCAGGGTCGGTATTCCGGCTGTGGAAATTATTTAAAAAAGTAGCAGGTGGTAAAGGAGAAATATGGAATGAAATAAGAGGAACGTATGTTTGTAAAGAATTGATTCTAGATATATCACGATGGAAATCTCCAGAGTTTTATCTTAAATGTAATAAAATCATTATTAACTACTTTGTTAAAGACTTTCAACAGCTATACCTTACTAACAACGATCAACTTCAAACAAGACTACAAGAAATAGAACAACAAATGAATGAATTACGTATAAACAACGAGAAACAAGGAAAGGAAATAAATCATCTTAAAACAATCGCAGCACCATATACAGACGATAATTTAAAAGATAATTGTCTAATCATATATAAAAAGAACAAACCTAATAATCCTTTCACTTATTATGCTATCAGATGCCAAAAGAGAACTCTATATAAGCTTCTTAATGAAGCAGAAGAAAATTATCCTAGTCATGTAATAATATATGAAAAGTTTAGAGATCCTAACAGTATTAAGCTATTCAACCTAATGCAGCAAGAACTAGATATTCGTAAAGGTAAGGGTAATGAGTTTTGGACATCACTATCAGAAGAAGAATTGATTAACAGTATAGATCGTTTGTATGATAGGTTATTATCTGAGAATTAAGGTTACGACTTTTATGATATAATAATTAAGGCTACAACTTTTATGATATAATAATCATAAAAGTTAATTAGTTAAACATTAAACAAACCATCCGTTGTAACATCGAATGCTAAATTCAATATACCACCTAAATCAGGATTATTACGGTATTTCCATATTATTACTCTCCAATCTACGTAATGTCTAAATAAATATATAAACTCTACAGAGAGGTGTTGATAAATTGAGATGTTATGTCAATGAACTCTGTCTTTGAACTCTGCAATAAATCCTTCTGTTAAATTTTGAAATATTGAAATTATTTCCCAATCTCCTTTGTCAGCGTAATCTCTTATAAGGTTTTCTGATAATTGTTGAGTTCCAGATAAGCGTCCCCAAGAAACTTTATCTGCATGTTCTCGTATAAAGGCTTCAGAGAGTTTGTTTCCATAAGATATCGCATCAAAATCAACTTTATCTATAAACTCATTAATAAATTCTTCAGATAGGTTTTGATTATATGATACTTATTTCCAATCAACTCTATCTGTAAATTCTCTTATAAAGTCTTCTGATAAGTATTGGCTTCCTGAAATAATCTCCCAATCAACTTTATCAGCTAATTCTCTTATAAACTCTTCCGATAACTTTTTCCATGAACATATTTCACTCAAATTAACTTTCTGCAGATATTTGCGTATGAAATCTTCTGTAATGTGATCATAGTTATATTCCTCCTCATAATCATCATAACCTATATATAACCATTGTTCATCAGTCAGTGAATCTAATATTTCATCAGACAAATTCATAACATTTGCATAGAGAATGTTTTGTATAAGAAATGAGTTGTTTTCTTTAGTGGCTTTCTTGAACAAATGATCTAACATACCTATGGAGATGCTAAATTTATTTTGTCTTCATCATTATAACCACCAATATCTAAATATTTACATACACAATCAAATATAGATTTGTAAGATAATATTTCTAAAGCACTAGTCATATTTACCTGTTCGTTTTTATTCTTAGATTTTTTTAAATTTATCTCATTTTTGTTGGTTTTCTATATAATAAATATGGAGATAGAATTTGATTTATTACATGATAGACTTAAACTAATCCATCATGATCTTAAACTCTTAGCAGCACTACTAGAGAAGCAAATACTGTTAAAGGAAAAAGAATTATAAATAATGCAACAAAAACATCTGGTTTGAGTAGTGATGATGAATATAAATATGGTAGTGATGATTATGATGATGATGATGAGTAAGTTTACAAAAATGATTTAATTTTAATACGCGTATATGTGACTTTGATGGGTTATTCTCATCAAAGTCGTGTTCTAATACAACGCGTAATATGTAGACAATGGCATTAGTGTACAATGTTATGTGTTTTATTAGGATAAATGGAAGTAAAAATAGTACAAAAATGAACAAAAATAATCCGGCGAAGATAAAAATTGAGTAGTAAGATTTTCTATATAGTAAATAAAATGAGTAATTATAGTAAATTTACGGTAATAGAGTTAAGACGACAATGTAAAGAAAAGGGAATCAGAAGATATTCCCGATTAAGAAAAGCAGAACTAATAAACCTTCTTAAACAATATGATGATGAACAAAGCAGAAGAGAGATTAGAGATATATTCCCATTTAAACAAGAAGTAATTGAAGAACCGAAACCAACACGTATACCTATAAACGTAGAATTAGAAGAAACAGCATTAAAGAAGCGTTTAGGAACCATTAAAGTTGAAAACACAGGAGGATATAAAGACCCAATAAAATTTTTAGATACAAGTGGAAGAGTTGCTATTAGCAAAATCAAAGAGGAATTAAAATTTCACCCTGTTAAAGTTAACCTTGTTTTCATTTGTGACTATATTAAAGATACAGAAATACAAGAGCGCAATTTTAAAACATCAAACGAGAGAATATTAGAATCAACTGACTTAAGTGAATATATACATCATGCAAAACTCAAACGACGTAGAGAAATGGAAGAGTTTGAAGGTAGAGGATCAGGATGGACATTGCATCAAATTAAATATTTACAAATCAGATTAAACAAGTATGTACCATTAAGAGCTTCTTCCTATATTGAACTTACTAAACCAATTAAAGATAAGAAAGCAGTGATTAATATTAAAAATAAAGACAACAAATGTTTCTTGTATTCTATTGCAAGCTATTTAAAACCTATAGACAGATGTTCTCAGTATCAAAGACCTTCACATTATAAACAGCTTGTTAATGAGTTGCAAAAGAAGTATTTTGATAACATTGAATTTCCTGTACAATTAAAAATATTCCAAAATATCTAAGAAGAAGTAATATTTCTATCAATTTTTACAGCTATGACAAGAACTATAATGTATATCCACTTCAAATCACAAAAACAAAGCAAGAAAAACATGTTAATTTATTATATATAAAAGATGATCAAAATAATAATCATTTTTGTTGGATAAAAGACCTATCACGATTAATAAGAAGTCAAGTGACAAAACATACCAAGAAGTTATACTTTTGTGATAGATGTTTAACAAGACACTTTCGAAATGAGAAGCAGTGGCAAAACCATATGCTATATTGTAAAGAGCATGAGGCTGTTAGAATAGAACTTCCAAAACCATACGACAATCAAATAGAGTTTCAAAACTATAATCGCTCATTAAGAGTTCCATTTGTCATATTTGCCGACTTTGAATGTATCTTATGTAAGTTAAAAATAGAGCATAATTGTAGTAAAACAGTAAAATATCAAAAGCATGAACCAATGAGCTTTTGTTAGTATGTCAAATATTCAAATGGGAACTATAAAGCCCCTGTTAGTTATATAGGTCCAGATGCTGCGAAAGTATTTATTGAAATGTTGCAAAAAGAAGCAATAGAAATTATGAAAATATATAACAGGGTAGTTGATATGACTCCGCTTAGTGAGGAGGAAATAGAAGCTTATAACAGTTCGGATACTTGTCATATATGTGAGAAAAACTTGAATGACTTACCACCAGCTGTTGAGAAAAATAAATATATTAAAGAGGAAAATAGAGTTCTACAAGGATAGAGATGATATGAGTGAAAAAATAAAAGAATGGAAGCATGACTTAAAAAAGTGTTTGTATAAGATAAATAAAAATAAAGCAAAAGTAAGAGATCGTGATCATTTAACTGGAAAGTTTAGAGGTGCAGCTCACAGTTATTGCAATTTAAATTATAAAAATCCCAACTTTGTTCCTGTATTTCTTCACAATTTAACTGGTTATGATACGCATTTGTTTATTAAAGAGTTAGCTTATGATACACAGAAAATTAAACTAATCGCTAATAATGACGAAAGGTACATAACACATGAAAAATATGTAAAAGCAGGACCAGAAAAAGATGGAATAAATTTAAGATTTGTTGATTCATTTAGATTTATGCCAAAGAGTTTAGCAGAGTTAACTAGTAA
Source organism: Thermobia domestica (assembly GCF_964235325.1). Taxonomy (NCBI): domain Eukaryota; kingdom Metazoa; phylum Arthropoda; class Insecta; order Zygentoma; family Lepismatidae; genus Thermobia; species Thermobia domestica. Next base: position 265,784,767 of record NC_137460.1, on the reverse strand, counting down.
TATAAAACCATAACAATTTCGAGAAACATTAAACTTTCTCCCGATTGATAAACTTGATCCAGTTAATACTAAAGGTGATTATCCATTTGAGTTTGTTGATTCATTTGAAAAATTAGAAGAACCCGTTCCACTATCTCCAGACAAATTTACAAATAGATTAACAGGAGAAAAAATGAGTTCTGAACGTCATAAGCTTCATGTACGAGTTTGTAAAGAATTCGATCTGAAGTTAGTGAGGGACTTAACTGAACATTATAACAAAACAGATGTCATCCAATTAACAGATATATTTGAAAACTTTAGAGTTGTGTGTTTAAAGGCATATGGATTAGATCCTGCTTGGTATTATACAGCACCAGGCTTATCGTGGGATGCAATGTTAAAGATGACTAAAATTAACTTAAAAATGTTAACTGATTATGATAAAATACTAATGCTAGAAAAGTGTATACGAGGAGGAAATTCACAATGCAGTAAAAGATATGTAAAGCTAACAACAAATATATGCAAGAATATAATAAAGATGAGTGTTCAACATACCTAGCATATCTAGACGCAAACAACTTATATGGATGGGCTATGAGTCAATACATGCCTTATAAAGACTTTAAGTGGATTAAACCTTACATAGATATAATGAACATTCCAGATGATTCAGAAACTGGTTACATATTAGAAGTAGATTTAGAATATCCGAAGTATTTACACAACAAACATTCTGATTTAGCATTAGCTCCAGAAAACATGTGTCCACCAGAATCTAAACAATCAAAATTATTAACGACACTTTATAATAAGGAAAGATATGTAATTCACTATAGGAACTTAAAACTATATATGTCACTTGGAATGATATTAAAGAAAGGGCATAGAATATTAGAATTCAAACAATCAGACTGGCTAAAGAAATACATTAATTTAGATACAAATATGAGAACGCGAGCTAAAAACAAGTTTGAAGAATATTTTTATAAGCTCATGAATAACTCGGTAGAAGTAGAAAAAGTAGAGTAGAAACATTAATTGAAAAACCTAATTTTGATTACAGAACAATATTTACAGAGAATTTATGTGCTATACATATGAAAAAAGAGCGATTGACATTTAAAAAAAAACAATATATGTTGGTATGAGTGTATTAGAACTATCAAGACTGTTAATGTATGATTTTCATTATAACACGATGAACCCGAAATATGGAAACAATATAGATTTATGTTATATGGATACTGACAGCTTTATATATGACATTGAGACTGAAGACCTTTACAAAGATATAGCAGAAATAGTTGACTAGTTTGACACGAGTGAATACAAGGAAAATAACATAAGGACTACCACTAATAAACAAAAAAGTAATAGGTAAGATGAAAGATGAGAATAAATTTAAGATAATGACAGAGTTTATTGGATTGAGATCAAAGGTGTATGCTTATAGAGTAGAAAATAAAGAAGAGAAAAAAGCTAAATTGATCACTAATGAAAGTGTCACCATTCATCTCAGCGACCGCAAAAACTATGGATTTGACACTAATATCGGTCATTTTGTATTACTTTTACATGCTTCGGTATCCCCACCCCCCGCTGACGCCCCACATACAATGGTAGCTGAATTAGCAAGTGATCACTAATGAAAGTGTCATCATTCATCTCAGCGACCGCAAAAACTATGGATTTGACACTAATATCGGTCATTGTGGATTAATTTTACATGTTTCGGTAATCCCACCCCCCGCTGACTCCCGGCCCACATACAATGGTAGCTGAATTAGCAAGTGATCACTAATGAAAGTGTCACCATTCATCTCAGCGACCGCAAAAACTATGAATTTGACACGAATATCGGTCATTTTGTATTACTTTTACATGCTTCCGTATCCCCACCCCCCGCTGACTCCCGCCCCACATATAATGGTAGCTGAATTAGCAAGTGATCACTAATCAAAGTGTCACCTTCATCTCAGCGACCGCAAAAACTATGGATTTGACACTAATATCGGTCATTGTGGATTACTTTTACATGTTTCGGTATCCCCACCCCCTGCTGACTCCCGGCCCACATAAAATGGTAGCTGAATTAGCAAGTGATCACTAATGAAAGTGTCACCATTCATCTCATGGATCGCGAAAACTATGGGTTTGACACTAATATCGGTCATTGTGGATTAATTTTACATGTTTCGGTATCCCCACCCCCTGGTGACTCCCGGCCCACATACAATGGTAGCTGAATTAGCAAGTGATCACTAATGAAAGTGTCACCATTCATCTCATGGACCGCGAAAACTATGGATTTGACACTAATATCGGTCATTGTGGATTAATTTTACATGTTTCGGTATCCCCACCCCCGCTGACTCCCGGCCCACATACAATGGTAGCTGAATTAGCAAGTGATCACTAATGAAAGTGTCACCATTCATCTCAGCGACCGCGAAAACTATGGATTTGACACTAATATCGGTCATTTTGGATTACTTTTACTTGTCTCGGTTCCTCCCCCCTCCCCGCTGACTCCCAGCCCCCATTCGATTGTAGCTGAATTTGCAAATCATCGTTAATGGAAGTGTCACTATTGATCTCAGAGACCGCGAAAACTATGGATTTGACACTAATATCGGTCATTGTGGATTACTTTTATATGTCTCGATATCTCAACTCCCCCTTCCCGTTGACCCCCGACTCGGTGCCGCATAGCATGAATTTGGAAGTTAATGCGATCGGAGTTTCACCATTGATTTCAGCGACCGCGAAAACTATGAATTCAACACTAATATCTGTTACTTTCTACTACTTTACATGTCCCGGTAAACAACCCCTGAGTCCCCCCTGGTTCGAATTTTGACAAAATCGTTTAACTCTGGTCTGGAGCCTGGACCAAGGTATTCGTGACTAAAATTTGGTAACTGTCGGTCAATTTGTCTGGTTCCCAAGCCGATTCCGGTAAACGCCTCCCCATGAAACTCCCCTGGTTCGAAATTTGAAGACAACTTTTCGTCTTGATCTCGGGCCTAGGCCAAGGTACCCCTGACCAAAATTTGGTAACTCTCGGTCCACACGTCTGGTCCCCAGGCCGCATAAAGACAGACAAACACACAAACAAACTGTTTATTTTATTTATATTAGACTAGATAGATTCTTGGAAATTATACCAGATTTTCATAATATCTTTCCTACATGTTGTCACTGCCCTCGCTTACGCGTATACCCACCTTCGCTGACACGCCTGCTTCCTTCGGACGCACCCCCCTGCTCCCTTCGGGCTCTCCTGCTGCGCTTCTGCCCTGACTCGGTTAGATAAAATTCGTGCTTTTAGTGGCCACCTAGTACAGGTTGATTTGTTTTTTTACTGTAGTTTATATGCCCCTAACGTAAAGTAACGTCTTCTAATGTAACTTGATGTAATCCAGCAGAATATAGCCGAATGCAGTATATTTTGGTGCTTTTTTTTCAGTTTTCATAGTAGTCCGACGATACGGCACTAATACAGGAGGTTGAACATGTTAGGTAGGTTAAGTTAGTTAAGTTCGGTTAGTACCCCTTGTACAGATAAGCGGGCCAGTGTTCTACTCTTATCGAAATTAACAAGATAACACCGTTCAGCGTCAAAACACAAGTTTCAAAATAAGGTTATTCCGCAACAGCACATGAATATGTGACCATAACAAGAGCAAGTAATTTCCAAATCCCTTTTGGAATTTGAGAGGCATTTTATATTTCTCACTCAGACGTTTCGAGTGGTCTGAGGTTTTATTTTCTAGATTACGTCATGAGTTTTTTTTTTTTTTTTTTTTGTCACAGGTACATGGATATAGGCAGTTGTAGAAACGTCAACAACATATACTCCCTGAAAAAGATAGTTTGTCAATTTTTTATTACTATTATTATTCCTGACAATCTCGGTACTATTTAAGCGATTCAACGACTTGTTTGTACCTTTCAGTTCCAAACGGAACGTCAGACGTATACTGGATAGATGCCGTCTCTGACTAAAAGAAACTGTAGTACAATCTACGCGAATTTTAAATTTCACATGAGCATTATAAGTTTATCGCGGGAGTTTCCCGATTTGTATATAATTCTGTACAAATTTTTTACTTGTGTAACTGTTTATCTTTTTGTCCTTCTGATATGACTCTTGACAATTACATTAACAACTAGGCCTATGTAAAGATCAATACAACGTATCTTTATAAAGAGTCCTTCGTGAGTGAGTCGGCAATCGCATTTATGACCAATTAGTCCCTGTGTCGTGTCCAATTGGAAAATTTCTCTTGGATGTAAGCCGAGAAGCGGTTTGGATTCCGCTTTAAGCTTATGTGACCCCTTCCAGCATAACCTTGTTGTTGCATAATAACGCCAAGGCGAAATAAACTAATTTCTGTCCATATTTAATATAAATACGTAGAGTAAATTATTTAAACCAAAAAAACCTGGTTTAAACTAAAAAACCTAGTTTTTTGTTTTTTTTTTCAATAAAAACCACGGTTTTTGCCAACTCTGATAAATATTGAGTGGGTGTATCTAGCAACAATGGCCAGATTAGCTCCTCCTCTCATACAGCGTTGCGAACGATATAAATCAATGTTTGCGCCTACTAGTAAAGTTTACAATCGTAAACACGAAGTACAACCATGTTCAAATGCGGTCACATCATCCCTTGATTTTGCAGGATATTGAGAGTTCTAGCCATCCGGAAAGGCAGTAACGATACTAGTTAAAGTGCATTGCATTTGATACAAGAACCAACTGTCGAGCTTAAAATATATAAGAGATTCGGCTTCATGTTTATGCATATGTACCTGCTTTTAAAACACCCAAGAGAATTCATTTACCATATACTTGACATTTTGCTGACTGTTTCACTCTTTTCCAGAGGCAATCATTAATATTTTTTCCCTTTCTGTTTTCAGATGATATAGAGAAGGCAAGGTCATATGCAAAGAGATTGGAACATTGTAGTGGCAGTGACATCACAGAGTCAGATGCTGAAGATCGTGTTGGAAACAACAAACGACCTCAGAGGAAATTAAAATCCGTGAACCTTTTTCAACCAAGCAGTATACCTCCCTTACTCTCAGCTGGCACTAGTGTGCCAGAGAAGAAAGCTACAAAAAGGAAGCTTTTTGACATTCAGGGAACGCCGATATTTGAGAACTTGGCTGATGAGGCGGGTAAGAGATATTTTAAAATTATTCTAAGCTGGATATACTTTTTGGCCGTATTGTTAAGAGGTTTTAGAAAGCAAGAAATTATGACAGATTTTGAACAGTTTTAGTGAAGCATAAAATTAAAAGATGACTTTCTGAAAGTTTATATATGTTCAAGCTAAATAAAAAGACAACCCAAGTACAAAATCTGTTAACTTTGCTTCTTCACCATGAAACCAAATAATAATTATCGGAAATATTCATTCATTATTAACATACCTTCCAATAGTGGGGTCCTGGGTTCAACTTCTTGCGGGGGCACACATGAATCTGAACCAGCGTTAAACTTTAGAAGCCCCACAGCTCGTTTAGGACTGAAGGGGAGACTATTACTCATTTTTTTAAAATACTATCTATTTTGTTGCTATGAGTTGTCCTGTTATTGTCAACCTCGTAAGTAAGTTTGCTTTCTTTCTTTACAGCTCCTACAGCTGAACACTCATCATCTGTTTTCGTCGTGAGGGGAGAGGAGAGGATTGCGTCTGGAGACAGAGTGAGCAGTGAGTCGAGTAGATCCCCCACTGGTGACGTGTCTATTCTTGTAGCAGAAGTAAACCCATCGCCTTTCAGTTCGTTGTCTTCACGAACTTACAGCAGGCCAGAGGAAGATAACGCTGGCTTAGGTAAGATGATGATCTAAGGTTCACAACTGATATTTAATTATGCCCAATGACGTTAGAACTTCTATGCATTGTTCCTCTTTACACTAAACTTGAATTTGATTTAACGTTTTTAAGCATCTATGACAGGCTGGGAAAGAGGATGTGGGAAGTTTGTCGACCAGGGCCAATTTTGGAAGGTACCATTCCGGCATTTGCCTAGTGTGACTGAGGGAATGTCTGGAAAAACCTCAATCAGGATGGGCGTCCTCTGGGATCTATCCTAGGACCTTCCGAATGGTAAGCTTACACTTTACCAAATGACCAAATGAGATATGACACATTGGTGCTACATATTGTTTTCCTGTACCTATGCTTGCTTCTGTTGGTCAAAAAAAAAAAACTTCGAATATTTTTTTTAACATATTGATTGTTTTCGCGTAACTATTGTTTAATTTTCTGCTGTCTCATGGAAATTGTGCATAGATGTCTAACTGTATGTGTTTCTTTCCATATAAATATTGTAACTAAACAATAATTCTTCTGTCTTCATATTTTGTCGCTATACTTTTCTTTTCCAATTTCATTATCCGCTTATATACTTCACTCATTGCACATAAGCCTCCACTTGTACTTTTCTTGAAAAAAATCCTTTTTTCTTGAGTACTCTGTTTAACATTCTAGTGAAAACATTTTTTTTTAAACTTTGAGCAAATTTTTACTAAATCAGTTTTCAAAATTATGAAACTAATGACTTAATTATTTGAAGTGTGGAAAATTGACATAAGCACCACTGTTATAATACCTGTAGAAATATTTAATGTTGAGTATTGTTATTGATCTAAAATAAAATACCATGTTTATGATCTAAAGAAAAGGATATTCATGAGATATGATAACTTTGCCAATTTCAAATATTAAATTTGTACTAACTTGCCGTAATTAACACATCCTACTGTATGGTTTTAATCGAGGGGCCATAGCTCAGTTGGTAGAACACTGGCTTCGCATTCGGAAGATCGAGGGTTTGCGCCCACCGGCCAGTCATCGTGACTGAGGATTTTCCAGTGTTTTCTCTCAGTCGCACCAGTTAAATAGCGGGATGGTACCCACAAAACTAAGCCCTGGCCGACAACCTTCCCATGTTCTCCCCTACCCCATCCCGACCTGTGACGAAGATGCTTAAAAACATTAAATCGAATTCCAATTTAATCTATTGGTTTTAATTTTCTTTTACTACAACACATGTTTATTTTCCTGAAGATTTCGCCAACTTTTAGAAACTAATATTAAGTATGTATTCCACCGTTATTAAATTTCCGATGTGTACATTGTATGTTTTCACTTATCATACTTTCTTTTTCGTACGAAAGTACATTTTCAACATCTTTATCTCAAGTCAACTTTTGCATTGTACTTGATCACTTCAGTTAGCCATTTACATTAGCGAGTGCCATCTATATTGGTCTGGGATGTATTGTTCTGTTAAAGCCCAGTAGTTGGTAAGCAATTCTGTATAGCAATTTGATTTGTATTACAGAGATCTTTTCTATCTGACACTGAAGTCTTTCCCTCCTGACTTTCCATTTCAGATCTACAAAAGAAGCTCCTGTCTTACCTCATAGAAGTTAGACAGCAGAATGTTCAGATTTACAGCTTACTGGAGAAAGTGAACAGCAAGCTTTCCTCAGACATACAGCGTATACCAATTTGCAACCTACCAGTGGATTTCCCTTTGAAAACACAAGGAGATGTGGAAAAGTTGGAAGAGTTCGTGAAAGACGACCAACATTTCTCAGACGTGGTAAGCTTGCATTCTCACTTCTACGTACCTGTGTTTCATACGTCTTCATAGGTGAAAGTTAAAGAATTCAAAAGCAGCGGAATTAAGGATAGTAGGTAAAAAGAAAAGTCATGGGTAGTTAGAGAAAGTGATTCAGTATATAGCTGTTAAATGATTTTGTTTCCACACTTCGTCATTGTTTACAGTGAAATTTCTTGTTCATTTTTTTTTTTTTTTTTTTGCTAGTAAAATAATATATGGCATGAAATATTGGAGAAAGTCTGTTGTCGAATGGTAGGAGACCAGTTAAATAGCGAGTAATTTCACACACAAGTTACATTCCTACAGGTACAGCAAGATTTTCAACCTAAATCCATACCACTGCGAGCGCGCAGCTTCGAAGACTCAACAGCTGATGTGAAAGACAAAAATTCGGGAATTTTTCCGATCTAAATCCCGTGTTTGTTTCAATTTTGCACAGCTTGTAACATTTCTCGACTGCTTTTTTTTTTTCTCAAGAAAATTGTACGAGAAGGCTCAAATCACTTGAAGGTTATCATTTTAAGTACATTTTTGGAGGTGGATTTTTTTGGTTTTATTGTGGAATTTAACCGAAGAAACGCACTTTTTCTGGGGGGGGGGACTATGGACTGTTGATGTTCATGCAACATATACGAGTGTCTTTATTATACTGGGTTTCCTGTTCTGCGTTCATGTCTGTCTGGTTTCCCTAGATGTCGCCTTGGACGCTTCGTCAGGTGACCTTCGGTAGAACGCGGCGAGTGTCCAGCATAACATACACTGTAATACCACATTAGCTAAAATTCACAATGCCTTCGCAGTAGTGAGAAGTTATATCTAAGTATTCCCTTTACAAAATTTCATAACCCTGGAATAATATCTTTTGATAAGATCTGAGGTTTTGAAAAAAGATGAAAATAAAAAATGTAATTTGAAAAATATATCACATTAATGACAGTATCTCTTTTGGTAGAGATGAGAAATTCCTTCACAGATAGTTGTTGAGAACCACAGAACCTATTTTCTGTTCTGACAGTGGTCTGAAATTTAATAAAATACCAAAAGTACGGCTTTACAACATCAAAAGGATTAAGTTTGAAATGTTCAATTTATATACTAGGGTCTAAAAAATTGTAGTTTTTATGTTAACAAACTGAAACGTAGGCCTATTATACTGTTATGTTAAATTTACAGTAAATTGGTTTTGAAAATGGGTAAATGTGTAATTTTAACATCGGCAATTGTGCCAACGATAGGGCTAAGGGAGACGATGAAGGATGATAAAGGTAAAGGATGAATGAAATGGTGGAATGAGAAAGTGGGATGACCCCGAGGAAACTCACGAGCACGGTATCGTCCACCACGAATTCACATGGTGGGGCCGGGAATCGAACCCGGGACCTGTAGAACCAGAGATGAGCGTTCTACCACTGAGCTATTGTGCCCCCCTATCGGTTTCGAGTTGTAGGACCTTCGCTTGTAATATCGTTCCCCTCCAAAATTCAAATGAAATTTACAAATACAACAATATTACGACAAAGATTTGGGTACCAAGTCAAACCACTGTTGCAGTAGCATGAAGCATTTTGTAAGACGTAATAGTCAGTGCATTGGATACATTGCTTGCGGCTTACAAGAGCAAGGTAGCTTCAGATAGGCTGTGCACCTGTATCTGAGAATCTGCAAATCGAAATGCGGTTTGCCTGTGTGCATTACGGCTTACGGATTTGCCCCAGTAGATTTTATTTGCCTCTCCTGAAAAAAATTATCTGGTGCATTAGCGCGTTTTGATCCGGAGGTCCTTATTTGATCTTAACATTAACAGCAGACTTGTCAAAACATTGTCAAGAAGAAAAAAAAAATCACGGAGGGAAGTAACGACCGGAGAGCAATAATAGAAGATTAATCTCTCTTGAACGACCCCTATTAGCGCTATGTAGGTGGTGTGGCACCTAACTCGATTTAGTCAGGTCATTTCGGAAAATATAATTCTCTCACAACCAAGGTGCTCGTTTGAGTAGGGATCAAAAGTATTTGGTGGATGTGGTTTTTCTTATTCTGTCAAAATTTATCCTACAGATCTGGCTATATGCAATCGCTGAGTGAAAACGCGGAACGTGTTCGAGTTTGTTTACACAACGAGACCTTTACACAGCCATATTGGAATTCATTCATTATGAGAGTGGATACTATATTCAGGATTCCCATTGAAGTGCAACACTCAATTATAAGGATCCAGCTCGACACATTCACCAGTTCATTATGACTTTTAGGTGCTTGGATAAAATTCATGTCTTCTTCTTTCTCACCACAACCATAGTTTTGTGGACAACATGGAAAATTTTACAACTTTTCTCTTACTTGGCAGAGATGTTTTATAATTTGGTATGTTTTTTTCTTTGTAAGCGCATCAAAATATTCCATCCTGATCTTCCTTTTGCTGGTTTCTCTTCCGCCTTTCCCTCTATCAAGTTGAGTTGAGGTGATTTTGATTTAACGTCCCTTTCAGCAGCGAGACTATATGACACGTGGACCTCACGGTAATCCAATCGGAGTGTTGAATTGAAAAAGTTTTTTAGTGGTAAAAATTTATTCAAAGCATAACTTCCACTACACATACTTTGTGTGTTCCAAGTTCAAAAGGAAAAAGAAAAATAAAAAAGGACCGAAGTACTGTTTTCTAAAGTACCGAAAGTTCTCTTAAAAATGACTTGATCAAAAATTAGTTTTGGTCATTCACAGCATCACACTTTCATCGACTTATATTTTAAGCTTTTTTTCCGGTACTTTTAAGCACTTTCAGACATTCAGTAAAACTTTTACGCCCTAAGTCAAATTGCGTGGCTCGAGTAGAGAAATTTTGCACAGGGAATACTTAGATATACGTACCATGTTTCTTCAATACCGCGAAAAAACCCTACATTTATATATATATATATATAAATTCTGCTGTTGTTTAAAGCATCTTTTAAAAAATTTCAAACACCCTGCCAGAACAGAAAACGTATCTTAGGGTCCCAAAATTTTGCACAGCAAATATCAAGGACATAGTTATAACTGTTCGTTATCCTGCGGATGTTGTCTATGATTTTTTTTTTCAGAAATTTTGTAGAGGAATTACTTAAATAGGTACAGCTTTTTCGCAGTACCTTAAAACGCTCGACAAAATGGCCACACGAAAATTCTTATGGAAATGGAGTCCCGGCCAAATGTTATAAAACTTTGTTTAATGATAGTCCTGAATGAGTACATCGAAAGTGTCAATGGGACGTTACAGTCTCGTGAAATTACCGCATATGTATAATCCAGTCAGCAGGCACTTAGAGGGGGGGGGAGGAGTTCAAGGGTAACTTGCAAACAAGGTACTAAAAATTTTTCTTTCCATATGTTGTATGTACTTAAGCACTAATTATAAGCCCAAGTTTTCGACCTCCTTGATCTTGTGTTCACTCCAGGAATCGCCCGCAAACTCCGAGGGCCGTGAGAGCCAGCTCAAGTATATTTTACCTAGTAGTAAAAGGACATCAGAACTTGAATCAAAGAAACTTGACGTTTTTATTTTGTCTCGATTGTCTGACAATCTTTCAGTATTGTGTGTGAATGAAGTGGCTGCAAAGTGTGTACTGTTGCCATTGAAAGAAAAGTTTGTTTCATTTCCTTTAATTCATTGTTTTTAATTTTCTAAAGAAAGCCACTTAAATCTGTCAAGGAGAAGGTATAGTTTTGCCTCAGTTTTTTAAATTGCACTCTAGGTAAACTGGAAAATAATTTTCATGCATTAATGTGCATTTCTTATTTCAATAATCAGTACATTTTTAAAAAAAACAAATGCTACTGGTAGATTCAGGATTGTGTGCGGACTTTCAGGACATTGCTTTATCCAAAAAGTGTCTACAATCATGTATTAAATCATTAATAGCATTTTGTTTAAAACTAATTGTACTCATTACTGAAGCACAAAACGAGCTAAAATTACTTACTGTTTTGCTGCCCTGATATTTAAATAATAGACGTAACCCGAAAATGGAGCGAAAGCCTACTGGTATTCAGCCATAAGGCTACCCATTGAGTGGTGTTTAGAAACGGGTGAAAAAGGTTTCCCTCTGAAATTGTTAAAATTAATATTCATTTTTGTACTTACTTGTTACTTTTCCTTCTAAATTCTATATCAGTTTTCTTTCTAAGCTAAAATGATAAAAGTAAGGAAACCTAAGTATTGAACACGCTGCGTGGATAACATAATTTATACTTACGGCAGGATCCACGCTGATTAAAAACACTTTTAGAAAAATAGTAAAGAAAAAAACGAGCAGCTGCCCTTCTGGCATTAGCATTGATCTACTCTCTTAGTCCAGACCAATGCTAGCAGCCATGCCATTGGTCTGGACTAAAAGCAGATGCTAGTGGTTGTTTTTTTTTTTTTTTTTTTTTTTTACATATTTTAATCATTTATCGCCTACATTTCCACCACCTGAGGGCGATTTTAAGAGAAAATCGAAAAGCTTTGTGGACTTTACCTTTTAAAAGTGTTTTTAACCAGCGTGGATCCTGCCGTAAGGAAGGAAACCTGTTCTATTTATAAGTTAAAAGAGCTTGCAGTGGACAGCTTTGACCAACATTACTCTTCTATGTGCTCCTCATTATTTATGTTATTATTATTATTATTTAGTGAACATTATGGTTGAGCAACCACATAGTATTTGACGTTTTCTTTATATAAAGAGTGTAATATCTTTTGGTGATCAGTGTGTGAGGTCAAAAATCGAGAGAGCTTTGTTTTCATGATTCCCTCCACTCCCTAAAAGCAAACATCACGTATAAAGAATATGTAAGTTTGAAGCTGCCCTTATGTGTTTCGCAAAAGCACTTGCAAATTAATATTTGTATGCACGTATATTGATTTTTCTTTTGTTTGTTTCCTGAACGTTAGGGTATCTCTGTAACTTTAACAAACACACATGTGTATGACTTTCATACAGTAAAACCACTTGTAATATTGTAGTATGTGTATTTAATGAACATTATGCTTGAACAACCACATAGTATTGTGACGTTTTTATATTGCAATTAATATTTGTATATTATATTATATTATATGTACGTATATTGATTTTTTTTCCTGAACATTAGGGTATCTCTGTAACTTTAACAAACACACATGTGTATGAGTTTCATACAGTAAATCCACTTGCAATATTGTAGTATGTGTTCCAAAATTAAATCAGTGCATAAAAACAGTAAGTTATTTCATTTTGTACAAAGATATTGACCAACAGAACCCATAGTTATCTCAATCGTAACTTTCATCGACCTTAGAAGTTCCTTCGTTAGTACTCTCAAATAAATGAGTAGTTTCGGACAGAGTCGATCCATTTGTTGTGGGTCAAATTAGGTGGCTGGGAATAGTTTATGCTGATACTTCATTGCATGGGTGGACGAGCCATGGAAAGTTCAATTCTGACCCAAAATCCATGCAATGAAGCACGAAAATAAATGGACCCTACCTACCCATTTTGACTCATAACCCATTAGTCGAATCCGTTCCAAATCCACCCATATATTTGAGAGAGCACTTTTCAAGGTACCTCTAAGGTCACCAGACGACTTAAAACGTACGTACCAGGATAACCAAAAGGGTACCTCAAGTAGGTACCAGGATGACGTGATTGAGGTTAAAAAGATGACGTACCATGATGGTACCATATAGGTCATCAGTAGACGTCTACGGACGACGAAATCGAGGTGAAAGAAATGACGGTGCACAAATCGTCCTCTGTAGACGTCTACTGCACCTTACCGAAGACGTTGCAGATCACGTGATATTTGATGACATTATCACCAAAAAAATGACGTCATGTGATACCCTTAAAAAAACGTCTTCTGTTCCTATTTGTGTTACCTGGGTTGTCTGCAGTGATATTTTGAAGTTTTCTCCAATTTCCTCACTTATGGCAAATGTTGTAGACGATATTAAAATAGTTAAAAATACTCAGAAATTGAATGCCTTTTCATGCAATTAACAATGAGAAAAACATTCACACTTCTCTTACTCTTCCATGTAAAACCCGCTGAGGAAGCTATTTACAATCTCTTGAAAGTCTGAAAGCTACAAAATCACTTCACATAATCTAGCTGTTCATGAAACCACTGCAAAATATATAGCATTTATCAAAGACCACAAAGCAAGGTTGCTTGAATATGAGGTTTTCTGGGTGACAGTTGAAAAGCTAATATATGTTCTTAAGTCAGTAGTGTCCTGAATGAATATATTAGAATCTGATGAATGTAACATACACCGAGTTTTTCCTGCTGTCAAAGAAATCGAAGAACAACTAAGAAAGGCTGTACCCGAATTCCCATTGTTCAAAGCATAAGAAACAAATATTCTTAATAATTTCGAAAGGTTACGAAAAAGTTACAGCACTTCAGCTGATTCACCACACCAGAGCCATCCATCATCACAGGGGTTTGACTTGACTCCAGAACAACATCTCGATGGATTGGAGTTCATATACAAGGTTGCAGAGAACATGAAAGTAGATCTTGTAAATGTTATGAAGGTTTTCGCACATTACAAGACACAGAAAAGTTTTGGGGCCAAGAAGTTCATATGGACAAGTTCTGGTGAAATGAACCCAGTAATTTGGTGGCAAGGTTTGTGTGGGAGTACCCATTATCTGAAGTCGCACAGCGGATATTAACAGCATCGGCATTATCAGCCGCCACAGAAAGATCCTTCAGTACTTTCTCAAAAATTTACACTAAGTGAAGAAATAGACTGACTGCTTCCAGAGCCGAAAAATTACGTATAAAGCTATAACTGGAAGTTGCATCACCGGAAACAGAAGCCAAAAGTATCAACACATCGTAAAGAGACTGAGAAGACTGTTGAGTCAGAGCAGCAGGAAGACTTAAAAAATAAGTTATCGGAAGATACAAGTACACTTGGAATGCACCATGGTACCAAAGAAAAGGAAAACCCATTAGGAAGACAGTGAAAGTGACACTTCTTAGATGTGTGAGATAAATGGAGACATTACCAGCGATGATTCCATATATTCATGTATCCGATGAATATGATGAGTAATCTTGGTAGAAATGCCATCTCATAACGAGATAATATTTTGTCCTTATGTGTATAGAATATTTCGAGAACGTTACTAAGTCCTGAATGTTCTGTAATTCAGGACTTTTATTAGCTTGATACTGCCAATTGAGGTGCTTGAAACCAGAGAAAACTAACTGAATTTTGCCCAATTCTAAATTAAAGCATGAAATCATTTAATTACGCGTATGAATCTCATGCCACCCAATCATAAACCAATTAACCAATGGCATTTTATCTATTTTGTTCCCAAGAATGCTAGTTTCCCGCAAAACATGAAAATGCAGTTACTTCATTCAGGTTTCAGACAGCTCATTTTTCATTATATTGTGATGCCTAGCGAGCAAGTGTAGTGAAGTGTGAAAGTCTTCGTATATACTCCTACTCTTTCTGCGTTCAATTTGTAGTTATTAAAGCATGTATGATAAAACAAAAAATATATTTCAAGTATTTCAAAAAATATATTCAGTTGTAATGGCTAGTCGCCCATAGTCACTTACAGAATGTAAATTAAAAGAAAAGCATTTATCAGAGTTCCATGTACTTGCTTAGTTTCTTTATTTGTAAAAAATAATAATAATAATAAATGTAGTCTTTATCAGAGTGATCAGTTCTTAAAACTGTGCTCTCTGGAGAAATATCAAAACAGGAATGACAACATAACTCATTTCTATTAACGAAAATAATAAATTTAATGCCTTTTGACAATTGTTCTAGCTTCTACTGGATATACTGGTTATCTTTTCATTATTTTTATGTATTGCTCAAGAAGATTTGTATCACTTATATGATTGAAAAGGAAAAAAACCCTTATATTTACCCAATTTGGGTAAATGCCTGGGTATTTACCCAAGGTAAATACCCAAAAAATATTTTCCGGTAAAAATCCCATCACTAGTCACAACACGCCGTATTATACACATTACCCAAAGGTGGTTAAAAGGTGCGGTAGACAGGAACGGATGAAGGGAAAGAAGACGTCAGGTATACTTGAGCAGTATATTTTCAAACTCTTTAGGCTGTAAAACATGCAAGCTCAGAGCAGTAAAATTAGTTACTGGCCTAGTATTTTTAAACCTAGTAACATTTGTCCTATTTTATTCACCGTTTGGCTCTAAGCTTAAAGTTTTTGTTCACGCTGCATTGCATTTAAGCTCTCCGTTCAAATGTTTGTATATAGGAAAAGAGTACTTACGAATATACACATGAAGATATTGGAGCAAGCTTTTGGATAAGAAACCAGAACCATGCGGACGAAAACCCGTAGGACTTAGAACCTCAGTTGAAAAGTTCTTTCTACTCTCGCCCGGAATGGAACACAGGTTGCCAGATTGGCAGTCGGTCGTTTTAACGACTAGATTTCATGTCAGCCCAAGGCCAGAAAACAGAGATTATAAATTGCTTTATTATTATTTTTTAAACTAAAAAATATTTTGTGGGGGGAAGAATTTAAATGTTGGAAACTTAATTTTGTCCTTTGCAAATTTACTGGCTTATAATGTCAATTTTTTTTCAAAAAATTTCCCTATTCAAAGAAAAAAAAAAGCTTTTGCAACAAGTACGCAAAGGACAGGTAAATTTCTTTCAAGCATGTATTTTATTGATGCGCGACCTATTGCACGGTCTGCTCTTGATAGATGCAATATACAAATACTGATAAAAAAAAACCTTCTTCCCTCTTCGCGTCACAGTTGCCCGAGTGGAGCCACCTCCGTGGCGGTGTGGTTAGACGCGTTCGGGTGCTGTCCGCACGGTTGTGAGGGTAGTGGTTTTTAATGCACGCCTTGGGCTTGGGTGTTGTTGCCTAGTGTCGTGGTTGTTCTTGTGGAATGTATTAAGCGGAAATCTGTAATCAGAAATTAGTATATGTGCTATGAATGTGTAGCAAAGATCAGCGTGAATGTTAAATAGGTGGGCTAAAGCATAGATTCAGTAATGCAAGGGTCCCTAGTTCGATCCTCGTTCACGGGAAGATAGCTTTTTTTTTATTTTGCTTCTTAGAACGGCCGCCACTTTGAAATTTTCTAACGGTTCGTTCTGATTTTCACACACATCTAGTGTATTGTTAACCTCGATATTTTGGTCAAATATGGAGCCGATCGGTTCATAATTGTAAAAATTACGAATTTTTCAAAAGTTCAAATGGCCACTGTTTTGAAATGTTTCATCCGATCACTCTGGCTAACGAACTCGTTCGAGCTACTGATACGACCAATTTTTATATCAAGCTTGGTTTCAATCCGTGAAAAATTACGGCAGCTAGAACGTTCACAAGAAACTATATATATATATATATATATATATATATATATATATATATATATATATATATATATATATATATATATATATATATATATATATATATATATATGTATTTGAACTGAGGGTGATTTTAGTGTCAGGGAGTCATGATCGGCAAAATATATAGAAATTTTCCGGAAGTGCTGACACGAGAGTCTCTGTTTTAGGCAATTTTTAAAGAAAACTACCTAAAAATCAGGGGGAGGGGAGGATGGTAAAAATAGAACTCCTCCTGGTACAAACTAAGAAATTCTTCAAATATCTTTGTTCATGTGTCTCATGAGTCAGTCTTTCTAGAGCATGCTTAAGGAAGCTCATGTGCACGATTTCTCCTAGTGTGTACTAAGAAAAGTTTTATTTTCATCTTCCTGAAAAGTTTCGTTTTTGGGCAATGGTTATTATTATTATTATTATTATTATTATTATTATTATTATTATTATTATTATTATTATTATTATTTTAATGCTACGTCCTGGAGGAAGGAGTTACGTAAAGGATTAAAATATTATGATGATGATGATACCGAAAGGTAGCTACATTTTCTTTGCGCGCATATTCGTAAAAGCTATTTCCCCTATTTGATTTTCCAATTTGCCTTTAGACACCTTTCGTTGTTCTGTATGTACATATAAGCAATTTTAAAAGCAGTTTAAAATTTTACTGTCGTAATAATTGTCCAGCAGTTAGTAAGCGCAAACAACAAAGAAGTTTGTGTTAGCTGAGTCAACGAGACAGATTCACGGGTTTGTATCCCCTTTTCACAGGATACCTTCTAATTTTTCAATACCGTAGGGATAGTCTGAATTCTGGTTAGCCCTCTGTTGTTCAATGTATTGTTGGTGTTCGTGACCAATCATGCAGGATGTAGAAGAAAGATAGATTAACTCTGTATCTGTCATAACTATTTATATGTACTGGGATATTTTCCTAAGAATAACAAGACCCTTCATCTAATTTTAATTCGGTTTATAATAATAATAAATCACAGCAATATTCGATCCGCTACTGGATGAGGCCTCCTCCCAGAGGGAGGAATTGGTCTACTGCTCCCACGTTGACCAGACGGGTTGGGAGAGGAGAGCCGAAGCTTTCACTGTGATCGTCACTATCTTCATTCATAGCAGTTCCCGAATTGCATTACGATGCTGGGTGGGCACCGTTCCAGACCCACGCCTCGGAAACCATCGCAGCGTCGGGGATCGAACCCGGGACCCCTCAGTCCGTAGTCAGCGACGCTAACCACTGGACCACTACCGGGGCGGTCTAGTGGTTATTTGATAATATATTTTTAGTAGTTTCACTGCTTAAGCACCAGGTTGTAATTGAAAACTAAGAATGTACTGTTTCCTGAGAAAATGGCTTCTAATCTTGCTAAATGTCTAAGTTTCTCAGAGCTTTACTTAGTTTCACCAAATCAGTGTTCAAACACTATCTTCACATTTTTTTTCTTGCTAGGCCTACTACTTCTTAATCATTGCAGGGGAAAATAGCCTTTTCTGAAGTTCTCATGCACGATAGAACTGTACAAACCTCAGTAGTGTTCTTATATTACTAAAAGGTTGTAAAGCAATTTCAGAAATGTCCAACGAACATTTAGTAATACTATTTTAGCCCTAACTACTTTCCAACACTTAAAATTTTAATACATTTCTGATACAAAAATGACACTTTAATTGCGAAAATTAGACAAGTAATTTCAGCATTGCTAATAAAATTAACTTCTGCAGCACCTCCAGTAAAATCTCTTGATTTTTCACCAGTGGCACTATGAATTGAAAGGGTACATGGTGTAACAAATGAGGGTACTTATCCAATTTGCCAACCCTTTTTAACATTATTTTTTTTTCTTCGTGATTGAGATTTTACTAGTGTTAGTTTTTACCCCGATGTGGACTCCCATCTTTCCGTATACGTATACGTCCGTGTAACGGCATCCTATCCTATTTGTTCTCTTATATTCCTGATTTTCTAAATACTCATTTAAAAGCCCCATATCCGGTTTTCTAAGAACTGTTTACTGATCTCAGGGTACAAAAATAGATGACAAAGAGTCTGCAGCACTTGCTGCCAGTGCTGCTGGTTTAAGTGTGGGTTTCAAACTTGTTTGGATCAACTATTATTCCCTTAGATGGTTTAAAGAAAAAGTTCTAATACACAAAAATTACAAATAACTGGTCTTGCACGAAATTTTGTTGCAGAACTACCCCTAATGAAATCTAGAGTTAATGTGTAATAGAACCATTTTTATTTCTTTTACAGAAAAAATCCTATTGAATACAGATGCCTAAGAGTGACCACCGTGTTTTATCTTCAACTGCATACGAAAGAATAAGGAGAGAGGTCAACCGACAGTTTGAAGATATAGTGGCAAGTGTTGAACTCTCTAGGAATAATGAATCAGACAGTACCATTGTTTGTGACAAAGATAAGTTTCATTTCGTACAAGAAAACAGCACATGTACATCAGCACATGAAGTCAGTGTTAGTGACATCGAATTAATGAATGTAGTGAATTCAGTATTAGTGATGTTGAAAGTAGTGCACACAGTGACTGCGCGATATATATTCAAGATACAATTTATTTTTCTGACTTTTCCGTAGAAAAGCCAGATAGGCATATGCACGTTCTACACCCGTAAATCTGGTATTATTTTTTCAGTCATAAAGGACCCTGCCCTTTTCTTATGGAAAATGGCTCTCGGTCAATTTATTATTTCTAACTATGCCACGGTTCCCACCCACCTGAAAAACCGGGAAAAGTCAGGGAATTCACCTTATTCGTGAAAAATCCTGGAAAAGTCAGGGAATTTCAATATGAGTTTATGACTTTCAAATCCAATTTTTAACTTTTATAGTGCTAAGCAGGAATTTCTTCTGGTTCATCGCAAGACGAGCCAGTAGTTTGACATTTCTTTTTTAAAATGATGTTACGGCTTTTAAACGACGAATATAAATGTACATGCACAATATACCTCTGGTCAGAAGAAATAAAGTTCCTTTTTTATATTATATACATACCTGGAAATTTATAAATTGTGCCCTGGAAAACCAGCAAAAGTCAGGGAATTCGTGCTTGCCAAATAAGTAGGAACCCTGTATGCACAAACGAAAGGTTTTGATGTGTAGGTAGAAAGTCTCCATGGGCACAAATCTCTAACAATTATATTTCTCGAGTTATATAGGTTTAAAGTCACGCGATGTCATGAAAACCGCGTGAAATGAAACTGGAATCTGCACGTACTCCACTGACATTCCGCGTGATACATTATTCGCCAAAATATTACTTCGGAGGATACGATGGCAGTTAGTCAATGACATCAAAGCTAGCAGAAACTCATAATGGCATTGGCTAACTGGCTTTCGATCCCCTCGAAGCTGCATTTTCGCGAATAATGCATCACGCGGGTTGTCGAAGTAGCTTGTAGTTCACGATGCGATCACAGATGTTGCGCAGTTCAGTCATGGGCACATTATAGTTTTATTCCCGCGGTTTTCATGACGTACTGTAAACCCATATAACTCAAGAAATATAATATTTAGAAATTCGTGCCCATGGAGACGTTTTATCGACACATCAAGGCCTTTCGTTTGCGCATAGTTAGAAATAATTTGACCAAGAGTCATTTTCCATAAGAAAAAATCGGGGTCCTTAGAATTAAGCATATACATTTTTTTTGTGATATAACTTGAAGATATTGACCATTTGCACTTTTCTTTAGATTTCCTCTTCTTTTGTGTTTATAAATAAGCGTTTGTTTGAATAAAGTGAGATTTTAGTTTTAATTACTTTCTTTGGTTCTTTCCAGATTTTATGCCTTCGTAAATTTACTTTAAAATTCATTATTAACTTTTGTAACACTCTCGTAGTGATGCACAATCAATGCATTATTTTCTAATAAGGCTATAGTTCAATTTGCCACACAAATGGAAGTGAGAACTCGTGGCTCATAAGTGCAGGATCTCTCATAATTTATATTTACAGTTTGTGCACTTTACTCCCTACAGTCAAACATTCCAACATGTAATAGCTTATCAACATGTATATTTTAAATCTAAAATCGAATGATGTGTGTCACGATTGAAAAGGGTTTATTTTTTAACTCTGTTTGGCAACACATGTCTTAATTCTTATCTCCTCGATGTATTTTTTACACTTATTTGTTGCTTCAACCAAGGTCAGTTCAAGAAGTTTAATTGTTGAAACTTTGCATTCAAAAATGATAACGCAAATGTAAAGTTAAAAAAAAAAATCATCAGACAATAATAGCAAAATATAACCTTGTGGAATTCACCATGTCTGACAATTTTAACATTCTCGGTTGACATTTTTATCGAAAGCGACGAATTATATTTTAGAGTAAAAAATACATTCGGGAGATAGAAAGATGTAGAAGCGATGGAGGAACGCCTATAGGTTAATTTTTTCTTTATTGGATCTTTTTAGTTGGTGTCCAACAATTCCCCAATATCCTGAATAGCATAAATAATTATTGAATTATATTTTGCTTCAAATTGTGTGAAATTCTTTGTTATCGTTAATAATTGTCAAAACTCCTTCGTCAGTTTCTTCTCCACGTCCTCGTCCCACTCGCCATATTGTCCGCCTCCTTAATTTTATACCAATTAGCAGGAGGCTTCTGCCAACACAGAATACTGTACTTTAAAGTCCCAAAATGCCTGACCTGATTGAATTTTTTTAACAATAGCTATAAATATTATAAGAATTAAAGAAAATATAATATAAGAATTAAATACATAATTAGTTAAGAAATTCGTTTCTTTCGAATGGAGATACGAGAATCCCAAGACAAATTCCTACACCAAAAATAAATAAATAAACAAAAAATTAAAAAAAATGTTAAAAAGCATATTTTACCAGAATCCTGAAACCAAGCAAACATTCAGAATACAATATATACTGTGGGGAGCGTATTTTATTAAGAGTAGGACAAAATCCGTCGAAGTTTACTTAATTGGGACAAAAGCTCACTAGACATTTCACGAGTGAACATTAAATACTAACTGTATACATAAAGAACGTAGTAAATTCAAAATTGAACAAAGAACATTTATTATGCAATACAGTGGGTGACACTCATAAGTACTAAACGGCACAAGTCCTAAAAATATAGGCACTAGACCTAAATTTTAGATCCTTTGCCATTTTTGCAGAAACTACTACATACGGTAGTCATTTAGTGGTGTAGCCTGCACATTTTTCTAGGGGAGCAGGCTTTTTATATATTAAAAACAAATCAAAAGTTTAATTCCAGATTACGAAAGCTTCAATAAGACAATAAATTTATATATATTACACATGTACTACCATGAGCAAAATAAATGACGCGTCTCTTTATTTTGAAATTTTTTGAAAATATCTCTGTTTTCTTTATATGTTCGAAATTTCGGAAGGTTTCCCCAGCAGGACAGGTTAATAACAAACCCGTTTTTAATATTTGTGTTAGATATTAGCTTAAAATAAATAAATTAGAAGCAAAAAACATTAAATCGACAGAAATCTCGAGAATTACCAACTCTGCTAAAGTGGGAAATTTTCAAGAACGCGAGGGAATTCTGCAGTTCAACACGAAGCAGCGACATTTATGTCACTGAGAGAAATGTGGATAAAATCTACAAACGAAACTTTTAACGAAATATTTCTAATATGTCTTATTTCGTGTATTATCTGCAAACTCCAAATATATGAATATATGCCAAGTATTAACGTAAAGATAGAGCAAAAAGTGGAAATTGTCTATGGAAAAGGACGAATTGGTAGCGCGACCGTAATGAAAAATCGTCTTTACCGTAGAACAGGGTCAGTTCACGTAAGGAAACAAATAGCTCAGTTGGTTAAAGCAACTAGTCTGTATGCCGAAGGTAGCGGGTCCGAATCCAGATGGAAGTGACGTTGTCATTTTTATTATTACGGTTATTTTATTTATTTTTTTATGTGGGAAAGAATCAAATTGTAACATATGTGTAAAATTCATGACGATACCAAAAAAAGAAAAAATGTCGTTGTCGCACTTGCATTTGCGTCCCTAATTTTGTTTGCAAAAAGGTTAGTAATTATTTCCCCTGTGCTCACTGCTCACTATACGTAATGCTCGCTGGCGCGTTGTTTCCCAGTAAATGTTAACCCTAATTTGGAGAATTTTATAAAGTTTCACAATATTTCTCACTAGATAGTCTTCTATCTACTTGTTTGGATATTTTGATAACAGATTTCCCTATTAAATGTTTAATATTCCCTGGATGTTTAATTACGGAAAAGTTTTACAATGTATTTGTATTAAATTGAAATTGTTTTGAATTTACCACATGAGATAAGTAGCTCGAAGGAGGAAAACTCAAGTAATTGATATTCTACGTAAAAGCTACCTATTGTAGAATGATGATACTTCTTGCCATCAGCACATAATCTTCACGTTAGAGAGTCAGACAGAAAAAAATTCTGGTTTTTTATCCCTATGACCACCCATCTTAAACCTCTACATTCCATTGTTCGTCTCACAAAATTTCGGTGCTCCAAAAACATTCATATAATAATAATAATAATAATAATAATAATAATAATAATAATAATAATAATAATAATAATAATCCTGAATATGCCATCCTTACATAACGTAAGGATATCTTAGTTTCTTAGTTTAAATCTTAGATATCTTAGTCTTAAGTGCTTTCTTTAGTAATTATTTGAACAACCATGTAGGAGGGGGTACGGCGTTTTATTTTGCCCCTCTCATTTCAGTACCCTTCCAACAGAAAGTAATTTCTCATAAGCAGGGTAGACAAAATGAATAAGAAATATATTTACAGCATCCTCTCCCCTTTCATGATTGGAATATCACGTAGCATTTTTTTATTCTACCAAAGATGGCCCTGTGCGGTTAGGGGTAGGTAACTAAAGAAATACCTAATATATAGCGCCCCTTGATTGTAATATTACCGCTTCTTTATTTGTACGAGGGAGCCCCAACAAGGTGATAAAAAGAATAGGAAAAATGTCTATTGAATCCAGTGTCGGATCCAGCACAAACTTCTGGGAGGGAGGGTAGTGAAAGATTCTTTTGATGATGTGAAGCTGTCACAAATTACCACTTTACTAAACTAAACATAATAGTGGGGTAAACTGGAACCCAGTCAGTTTAAATTGATGTAAAAGTTTAATTTTTGGCTTCATATTAAAGTTTTGGTTTCAAATGAAAATTTCAGTCCCAGTGGTCAAGGATCAAATCTCGTGGGGATCTTCAGTGTAGGCTAATACGGGTCCCTTATGAGAAAAGGCAAAAATATTAAAATGTTTCTAACGTTCGAATTTTTCGCCTATTTTAAAGAATTGTTGGGCTTCGTATTAAAGTGTTGGTTCCAAATGGCAATTTCAGTCCAATGGAGAATGATCAAATCCTGGAGTCGGGGGGGGGGGGGCTCATCAGTATAGTGTGCTACGGCTTCATTATGGGAAAAGGCAAAAATATGAAAATGCTTATAACTTTCGAATTTTTCGTCTATTTTAAAGAAATTATTGGCTTCATATTAAAGTCTTGGCTTCAAATGACAATTTCAGTCCTTGTGGACAATTATCAAATCTCGGAGGGCTCTTTGGTGCAGGGGTTTCGGCTTCTTTATGGGACAAGATTCACGTAGTTGATATTGCAAAATTGTTTTGTATACATTAGTGGAAACTTGCACCATTTGGTTAATTTTACCTCTTATATTTTGCAGATTTCAAATTCCAAGCAATAGTTACTTCTCAAAACTAAAAGAAGGCTTATTAGTTTCATTAAAATGAAATGTCTTTTATGAGAAATTGTCATGGAGTAGACGAACGAACAGGCACCCAAACATTGTTTGAGTCGGACGGTTGAAACTCGTTTAGCTCACTTCAATTATTAATATTATTATTATTATTATTATTATTATTATTATTATTATTATTGTTATTATTATTAATAATAATAATAATAATAATAATAATAATAATAATAGAGCATTCATGGGGTCCGTGGCTCGACTCCACTTCGCGCCAAGTGAAATTTGAGGTAGACAAATACCGTGTGCATGGGTATGGGTTTTCTTGGAATTTTCCATTTTCTTCCCACTTTCTTCATTTCATCATTTCATTCATCATCATTCTCCCTTAGCGTAGGTGCATAATCGTGCAACGTTAAACTAGATATTCCATTTAATTTTAATTTCAATAATAATAATAAACAATTAATTGAACTGAAAGAACTGTAATTTATGTTGACGGCAATTATCATAAATATGCAACCATTATAAAAACAATGCTTTGAGTAGAAAGATAATCCTTCCCAAGTGTTAACAAATGCGCACGAGATAAGACATGTCTCGAGAAAGAGACGAGACGCGCTTTGTGACATCCAAAAGAAGACGTAACAAATGTTTTGGACACGAGATAGCTTTTAAAATGTCCCGTCTTGTCTGGAATGTCTCGAAAACAAAAGTCTAAGTTTCAAAATTATTTTTAAAGATCTATTCTCTCAAAAGTAGCTCTCTGCCTTAAAATTAATAACGGCATTTGTGATTTTTTTTAAAAAATAAACAATGTCTTAAGTTAATAGTTAACTTTTCGAATAGAAGCTTCATTAAGGGTGAACCTGAAAGATGTCCATAAACTTCGGGAGATGATTCCTGACATCAAAAGGAGACAAATAGCCCTCTTGCAGTTTTCGGGTGCAGCTTCCTTGTCGAGATACAGTGTTACCAACTGGTCGTGTTTGAGAAACTCACTGGAAATAAATTCAACTCCAAGAATAAGCTACTACAGGTCAATTGACTTATACCATGCTGCAAGGTTAAATATTTGTTTATGAAGTGTGTACAAAATTTGCCAGTGTCCTTTCTGAGAACATCATCGAGAAAAAGTCACCTCCAAGAATAAACTACCCCTCGTAAATTTTTCTAAGAGAAATATCTGATACTGCATAATGTGTTAGGGGCTATAATACGTGTAAATTCGTTGAAATCTCAAATTTGATTTTTTTTTCGATCACCATACTTTCTTCTCTCATTTGTCACTTCAAAGTAAAAGGAACTCAGAACTACAGATAAGAGACACCTACTTTTACACATAGACATTTATTGATTTAAAACTGTTTTAGTTTGTCATTTCACTTCCAAATGAAAGGTTTTACCATGACTAACGGCATACCAATGACGAGACGGAAGTTTTGAGGAAGTAAATGCATTCAGAAGTCTAGACTACATTACGCCTATCAGCCTGTTTTTACTTTTGCAATTGTTGACAGTTGTAATTTCGTCCAAACGCTACATGAAATAATTCTTGGTTGACGTCATTGTGTTACTATTTTAGTATTGTTCTCTTCAGACTTGGTTGAAGTTTTGTCTTAACGGTTATACATTTTTTCTTTCTTATTTCATCGTTACACATAAGAATAAAATGTTCTGGTGAGTGGATAAATTCGAACCTACGAACATTGAGTTTTCATTCTTCCAACATATTACCAATGGACCAAGCTTTGTCTTCACGTTAACGCACGGTTACAGGGTTTATTACGATTTAAATAAAATGGCTGGCTGTTAGAGTTTCCTGCCCAAATATTTCGATAAAAAATTTTCATTGCTTCGTAGATACGTAGAGCAATGTTTAGATACACATTTTAGGATAGTGCATTTTAGTGTATATAATAATTTAATGCCAGATAAAAGCTAGATAAGTTTTGATAAAAAGTTTCATATGTAGTTCTCAATAATAGGCTTGCTGTTCGGGGTGAAGTTTCAAGGTTCAGCATTGACTAGCAGTTTTTGCTATTAATATCCCTTCTAACAATATTGGCAGTGGACAAAAGTTAGCCCGTGTTGAAGCTTTTTGCTCCTAATTTAATTATTTTACTTTATTATTTAACGAATATATTGAAAATTGTCAGCAGGCACGTATACAGTAATTTATTTCGGAAGGGGCCCGACTTCAATAATAGGATAAATTATAATAAACTTTTAAAAGATAATCCCAAAAATTAGGCTAAATTTACAGAAAAGTTGGGATTTCAGAGGGGGTCCGGACCCCCTGTACCCACCCCTAAATGCGTCCTTGTTTGTCAGTAACGTTTCCTCATTTTGAAACCCTCAAAAACTTCGGATATATAAAGGGAAAAGAGTTATTTTCGATAAAATATCACTTCAAGGAGACGCGACAGTTTTATTGCACATGGTGGTATCCAACGTTCACAAGGGCAAGAATTCCTTCCCTTTTACTTTTGCTATTGTGCTCTATCGAAAGGTTAGGTTTGTAAAATATTACTCTTACAAACAAGCGTGATTGGCAGATAGGAATACTGAACAGAACTCCACAGAAATGCATGATGAACTTACGTTTATAGCTAGTCTTTGGTGATTTGGCCTCAAGGTCAATCGAGTGGTAATTCAGTTCCGTCTCTGTTCTTGAGCCATGTTCGTATTACTTCGAACAGTTTTGCTAATGAAAAGCATGCCTCGTAATATAACAGACTTCTTTCGCGTAAGAAATCGAAACTCAGTTGGTCACAGCAACTTTTGTTACCTAACCATAACGGCCTAGGGTCGTCTTCAGTAGAATAAAAAATATTACGTGATATTCCATTCACGAAGGAGGAAAGGTTAC
Source organism: Thermobia domestica (assembly GCF_964235325.1). Taxonomy (NCBI): domain Eukaryota; kingdom Metazoa; phylum Arthropoda; class Insecta; order Zygentoma; family Lepismatidae; genus Thermobia; species Thermobia domestica. The sequence continues at coordinate 265,757,114 of NC_137460.1, read as the reverse complement.
TTTAAATATATTTCTTATTCATTTTGTCTACTCTGCTTGTCAGAAATTATATACTTTCTGTTGGGACGGTGCTGAAAAGAGAGGGGGGAAATAAAACTTCGCGCCCCCTCATACATTTTAAATTTTGTTACATGGTGGCTCAAATTATTACTAAAGAAAGCACTTAAACCAAGATATCTAAAGTTACATTATGTAAGGGTGGCATATTCAGGAATAATAATAATAATAATAATAATAATAATAATAATAATAATAATAATAATAATAATAATAAATGTCTTTGGAGAGCCGAAATTATGTGACACGTATCATTACATGTAGAGCTTTAAGATGAGTGGTCATAGGAGAGGAAAAAACAGGGTTTTTCTCTGTCTGACCAACGTAAAGATTATGTGCTGAAGTTAAGAAGCATAATAATTCTACAATAGGTTGCGTTTACGTAGAATATCAGTTACTTCAGTTCTCCTCCTTCGGGCTACTTACATCATGTGGTAAATTCAAAACAATTTCAATTTAAGACAAATACATGTAAAACTTTTCTGTAATTAAATATATATAGGGGAAATTAAACATTTAATAGGGAAATCTGTTATCAAAGTGTCCAAAAAAGTAGATAGAAGACTATCAAGCGAGAAACATTGTGAAACTTTATAAAATTCTCCAAATTAGAATTAACATTTACTGGAAAACAGTCGTTATGCACCAGTGAGCATGTAGTGAGTAGTGAGCACAGGGGAAATTATTACGAAACTGTTTGCAAACAAAAATTAGAGACACTAATGCAAGTGCGAGAACGGCATTTTTTTTTTTGGTATCGTCATGAGTTTTACACATATGTTACAATTTGATTTTTTTCCCACATAAAAAAATAAATAAAATAACCACAGTAATAAAAATGACAACCGCACTTCCATGGGGCTCGAACCCAATACCTTCGGCATACAGACTAGTTGCTTTAACCAACTGAGCTACTTGTTTTCTTACGTGAACTGAACCTGTTCTACGGTAAAGACGATTTTTCATTACGATTGTGCTAAGAATTCGTCTTTTTCCATAGGTAATTTCCACTATTTGCTCTATCTATACGTTAATACTTAGCATAGATTCATATATTTGGAGTTCGCTGATAATGCATGTAATAAGACACATTAGAAATGTTTCGTTAAAAGTTTCGTTTGTAGATCTAATCCACGTCTCTCTCAATGACATAGATGTCACTGCTTCGTGTTGAACTGCAGAATTCCCTCGCGTTCTTGAAAATTTCCCACTTTAGCAGAGTTGGTAATTCTCGAGATTTCTGTCGATTTAATGTTTTTTGCTTCTAATTTATTTATTTTAAGCTAATATTTAACACAAATATTAAAAACGGGTTTGTTATTAACCTGTCCTGCTGGGGAAACCTTCCGAAATTTCGAACATATAAAGAAAATGGAGATATTTTCAAAAAACTTCAGAATAAAGAGACGCGTCATTTATTTTGCTCATGGTAGTACATAAATACATGATATTATTATATTCCCAGTTAGTTTTTTTTTTAAACCTGGACCTCGACAGAGCGTAAATTTAAAACCACAGCTTGTGGGAAATGTACGAATAAGTTAGTTATAAGAAATCGGAAACTGTTCATGGAAGTCCTTTTGTTTGACTGTATTTATCTTCTGTACTCTTATATAAAAGAGTAAAGATGAGTGATTCTTTGGGCATACTACTACAAGTAGAGTCGTTAAATTTTAATTATAAAATATAATTTTCTTATGAAAGCAGTACATAAGAAAGAATGTTTGGAAATAAGTATCGTAAAAAGGTGGGGCAAGGTTCTTTAAAGGGTAGTGTATCTCGCAAGTTTTTGAAGCTAGTAAAATGAAACTTGGCATATAAACTTTCCTGTTTAAAGAAAAACTGAAAATTGAACACATAAAAGGTAAAGAGCAGAGGAACCACTTTTTTATATTCGAATTCCCCATTACTTACTCAGAAAATATGTAAATAAATTAAGGAAGGATTTGTTTGAGCTAGATGCGTATAGCTCGGTATTTGAACTTTTAACTAATAGTAAGAAAATACTATATGTTTCAGCGTCTTAAAAATTACACTTCTAAGGGGGAGGGTCAGTTTCTATAATATTAAAATATCCCACTGCTTATGAGATTTGGGTAGAAAACTCTTTAGGCCTCGGTTCATCCAGTTAAGTTAAACCTAACGAGAGTACTAAGTGGCTGATTAATTAGGTTCTTTTAATTATTTTAACATGTTGACGTAGTTTAATTCTTTTAAAATTGTATTCTTTCACATTCTATTATAAACATCCTTCCTTTGTTTTAATTATTAAACACGTTTAATAAACATAAAACAGACTAAACCCCGGTACCGGTCAGGAATGTGTTTTTGGTGTTAAGCCGTCATTTGCCGTCCGTAACATAACCTTTGATTTTAACTTGACGTACTATCAAGACTCAAGTTTCAGAAATGTAGCATATATGAAATGTACTACTACTACTATTACTACTACTATCTACTACTACTATTACTACTACTATACTACTACTACTACTACTACTACTACTACTACTACTATTACCTGACCAGGATAGCAGTGCGGTTTTGGGAGGATGGCGCTGCTGTTGTGTTTATATCAGTTTCTTGGCAAGCGCGGTGAGGCAGGGGAGCGGAGAGTTCCACTCTGCAGTGTATCCAACGGTTTTTAAAAGTTGCAGTTTAGATGTTATGCATAGCCTAATCCCTTTCCGCTTAATAAAGAACGCCGTAAGTTATGCAATTGTAGTGAATAGTGATATATGAATGGAAACTACCAATTTAAAAACAACATAACACAATTGACAATTCAGTGAGCTTCTACCGTGTATTAAAAAGATTATATAAAAATTGATTACGTTTTATTCGATGTCATTATAAAACGGGAGCAACCTGTAAAACGCTGCTCTCGTTAGTTTGTTGGCAAGTTAATATGGAGTTATAGTTTTTGTTCTTGATGTTTTTTGCTTGTTACTTAAGGTGTTCTGCAAACAACTTCAATAACTTTTGAAACTGTCTTAACTTGAGCCAAGGGTGGATACATGTTGAATGTTTGGGGGGTGGTCGTTCGAAGTCAAATCAAGGTAAGAGGTATTGCAAAAAAAAAAAAAAAAAAAAAAGTAAAACAACTTTAGAAAAGAAGTAGCTATTGTCTGCAATTTCTAGAAGAGAAATGGCCACCTGCGATTTCGAAGGTGGACATTTTTTTTTTTTTTTTTTTTAGCAAGAACGCCAATGTAAGTAATTTCTTGCAATTTATTATTTGACTTCTGCAACGTAAAACAAAAAAAGTAAGGCCTACCTATTTTAATTTTTTTTACATTTATAATACAAAGGTGAAAATTCTTAGGTTTTGTTTTTAAAATAAAAAATCCTATTCTGGGGGGGGGGGCAATCGCCCTCCTCCCGGATCTGCCCCTGACTTGAGCATATGCGTGAAGTGGTTTATTACGAACAGGACAAAAAGAACTGTGATAGATTGATTACAAGTAACCCGGTTAGAAACACTGCTGCTTGCATTTTAGTTCCAAAACCGGCCGCCCGCACTCGTTCGCTGGTCAGGATATACTACTACTACTACTACTACTAATAATAATAATAATAATAATAATAACATGTACTTCTGAAATACGTATGTATCTATGTGTTATTAATTCTTTCATAATCTTGAAAGAAACTTTTGATTTGTTTTTAGTTTGTAAAAATCAAGGCCCTCTAGAATAACTTCCTGGCTACTCCCTGAATGACCATGTATTGGTTTCTGTACACGTATTGTGTTATCACTTACTAGTCTAGTGTTATTTGTAGAACAAGACAATGGTTCTTGTCTTGGAATATTACTAGTTTGGTGTGGCAGTACAGTGATGGAGTGTGACCTATAATTTAATTTCTCTGTAGGGTATTCTATCTGCAATGCAATAAACTGTATATGCTTCTTCTTCCTAACAAGGCTGGGCGATAAGCCCCTGCAATTCCATTACAAATAAAGACGAAATTATTTTATAAACTACTTGGTGAACCTTTGTTAATATAACGCTATTAGTTCTTACAACCTTTTGTTAATCTTATTTAACAATTGCAAAATGGAATAAGGGAGAAAATATATAATGATGATGATCGTTTATTTACATAAGGTATACATACAACAAAAGGGAATCTGTTGGTCACTACTGCGTATCTGCTAAACCAGGGTCAAACTCTGTGTGTCACAAAAGTTAGTTTATCAGAGTTTAAAATAATATATATTTTGTTTGACTTACAAAGATTATCATATTAGCAAAATGATTTAAAATAACACGCCAGGCATAAGATAAGCCTTTGGCTATATCGCTTAGAACTGTTTTAAGAGTGAATCTATCATTTATGCATTAAATTTCATTACTGGCTACTTACACGTTTCGGCCTCATATTGGAAGTCAGCTTCTCGTGTTCTTTTCCTATCCCACGATAACTGTTTTAATTGCACACTAATTATAGGCACTACAATTCATTAGATGTATCACGTATTCCTCTTCCAAGCCTAGAGTAGCGATCAGGTTTGAGCCCACTACAAACCTCTTTGTGTGGCTACGTAGTCGGGATCGAACTTTTGACCTCTAAAGACAGCTTCAGTGGTAGCCCACAGCAAACCTCTTTGGGTGGCTATATAGAACTGGATGGATCTCAGGATCTCTGAGGTAGGCAACAGTCACAGCCCTCAGCAAACCTTTTAGCGTGGCTTATGGAGCTAAATAATACTGAATTTAACTCTGGGCCTCTCTCTTCCGAAATCGAGGCAGCCTGTTAATCAAGAACTCCTCGGCAAACGTGCAGCACCTTGGCCTTACCCTCCGAGAAGGACCTCCGTGACCTCAAAACCCGAAGTTTAAATACTCCTTACTGTTCTTGGTTTTTCAGGTCACGAACTATTTTCTGTAACTAAATTTTACTGGGTGCGGAATTGATTAAACGTAAAGTTCTTGTATTAAATAAATTTATTTTAATTATATATCTTTCTCATTAATTACAATTAAGTTGCTTTTCAAAGATCCTCTAAAATTTCAGTGACGCACTATGGGCTATAAGCCATTAACTTCTATGGCCACCCTGCTACAAACTGCAGACTTAAATAATCGATAAAGCATTTCAGTAGTAAGTAGTTGCCACAATACCAATATGAACGTATTTAATTCCAATGGTAATAACTATCTTAGTAACACTAAAATTATTATTAATAATGATAATGAGTAAGGAGTAGTTAATTTCGAGTATGACAATTATTTAGTACAGAAAGACTTCTGTACAAGAAATATATGTGTAAAAATAATTTAATTCAAAACAACACAAGGAAAGCAAAATTTTTGACGTACATAAATAAAACAATATTATGTTACTAATATGAGGTCAATGGTGTGGGAATAGAGAAAAACAGACATTATGAAAGATCTGGGAATCACATTTGCTAGGAAGTTAAAATTTTGTCAAAATAGAAATATATATTGGAAAGAGCCAGATGGACAGTAGGCTCCTTATTTATTATTTCAAAACGGTAGAATATATATTTATACAAATAAGTTGTAAGAACTAAGGTTCTAAAGTATGAAACAGTAAGGTATATCTAAAACTTTGACTAACAGATTGACACCATCTAACAAATCAAACGACCAGTCTATAATTGAAGATATATTAAAATCACCAACTATAACAATATTAAATTATATTTCAACTATTTGTTTAATTTTTTCAAAGAATTCAATATATTTTTCCACTTTAGAATTCGGTGGAAAGTATACAAAAATGACATAAATATATTTAGTTGCTATTTTAACTTTTATACATGATGATTCAACATAATTTATAGCAATTGTAATTTCAGTAACACTATAGTTCTTTAAAATTGCTATAAGTGCATATCCTCCATCTTTGTGAATTCTATCATATCTAAATACATTATACTTTTCGTCAATAAATTCATTATTATATATACCGTCACAGAACCAAGTTTCGGTCAAAAGTATTATGTCGAAATTAGTGGCTGCAATACCCGTGTACAGTTTATGTAATTTGGTTCGAATACCCCTAACATTTTGATAATTTAAAAGTAACGTCTGATCATTGCTGTTCATATTTTACGTTAAACTTCTGACTTCATCAATAGTAGTGAGAGTATATACAAAGGAGTCATCAGCCTTTTTCCTTAGATTGATATTTCCCGCATAGTCAACCCAGAGGAAAGCCGTTTTTCTCTCTCTTAACTTTCCTGGCCTCACTAAAGATTATTCTACGGTGTAATGTTAAACTCTGGTTGACATAAATAGTCCCACCCTCTGACAGACCCACATCTTTACAATTGAGATTTCTTTTCACTTTTCTTTTTGCAATAAATTTATCCGTATCTAATCTCCTAACAAATCTAACAATAATACCTGGTTCTGGTTGGCTGGGAGATTTCTTCAACCTATGACATACATCTATCATATCATTAGTAACATTTATGTCCAATGCAGTACCTACTCCCTTAATTATATTATTAACATCTTCATTTGGTAAGACAGGTATACCTTGTATTTCAATTGTGTTCCTTCTACTATAATGGTCCAATTCATCTACTTGAACTTTAAATTTGTCAATTGGTTTTTTAACTATAGATTTTGATTCTTTAATTCGTCAATTGTATTCATGCATTTATTCAATTCCTCAGTTTCATATTTGATGAGGTTACAATTCTGGTCAAGTTTTTCATGGATGGTGTTTAAGGAAGCTCCTAACTCATCCTCCAATCTTTCATTAGAGCCTTTAATTTCGTCGACTTCCTTTTTGATTGATAGTAACAAATTGTGTACTATAGACAAAGTGGGGAGTTTTTCAGCCTTATCCACAGAACTGTCACCAGACATGGATTTCCGTCGGGCCTTCTCACAATCTTTACATCGCCATACATGTAAAATCACAAAGTCCAAGACTAGTAGCAAATATTTTTAAAAATTCGAAAGAATATAAAATGTAAATAAAAATGGTAAAATTGTCAAAATTATATTATGATTATAGGAATCCTGCTTCTTTATCTACTATTAAAACATTACAAGGAAAAACAAAATTATCGAAAAAGAAAATTAAAATCGGTTAGCATCTCAAGATGCATTTACATTACGTGCACCAGCACGTAAAATGTTTGCAGGTAAACAATATTATATTAGTGCACCAATGAAACATTACAAATGGATTTAGCAGATATGCAAAATATTGCATAGTATAACAAAAATTATAAATATATTATATGTTGTATCAATATTCTTTCACGGTATGCGTATTGTGTTCCCTTGAAAACAAAAAGAGGTCCTGAAATGACAAAAGCAAATAAATTTTTTTTAAAAAATTTAAACTACCCGAGTTTAATGCACAAACGGATTTAGTTAGAGAAAAGATAATCGATACGTAAAACGATTATTTAAAGAATGCGAAATTAATCATTATAGTGTACATTCAGAAATTAAATGTGCATTAGCAGAACGGTTTATAAGAACATTAAAAGTAAAATTGTATCGTTATTTTACTGCTAAAAATACAAATCGTTATATAGATGTGTTAGATCAGCTTGTAAAAAATCATAATCATTCGTATTATAGTAGTATTAAAATGGCACCGGCAGATCTAAAACATTCTAATGTTGACCAAGTTTGGAATACGTTGTACGGTGATAAAATGAATAAAAAGAAATTAACATGTAAATTTCATCCTGGTGATTATGTGCGTGTTAGAAAATATAAACAAATTAGAAAATGAATATTAACCGAAATGGTCACAAGAAATTTTTATTGTTGATAAATGTATTCCGACAAATCCTATTACAGTTTAAATTAAAAGATTGGAATGACGAAGAAATTAAAGTGATATACACAGAGGAATAACAAAGTAAATGTAAATTTAAACAAAACATTTTAATTGAGAAAGTATTAAAACGAAAGAAAGATATGATGTATGTAAAGTGGTTTGAATATCCATCAAGTATGAATTCATGGATTGAAACAAATTCTGTTCAGTCTTCAAAATGAGTTCCATGATAGAACATGATTTCTATGTTACTCTTCCTTCAAATGCTAGTAGTGAAATTTTTACTAATAATACAACTTCTTCATTTATAGTAAAGTTAGCACAACCTATTCATTTAAGTGAAGGAAAATGGAATGTTGCCGTAACACAACTTAATGTTCTTTTTGGTTTTTGTAATGTTCGCCAAATGAAAAAAATGTAATTGAAACCATCATTAATGATGAACTTGAAATTGCACACGTTGATATTACACCAGGATACTATACTTCTATTCCGTCCATTTTAGATATGATTCCTAAACAATTATGCATGTTAAAATATTATAAAAATAAAAATCAGGTTGGAATTAAACATTCTTTAAAATTAAAAGATTTCTGTGTTATAGCAATAACACGTGGATTACATTTACTTGATTTATAAATGAAAATACAAACGAGTTTACAGATACTGTTTTTCTAAAACCAGTTAATGAAGATGTTCCAACAATAACACGTGCAAAATTTCCATGCAATTTAGAATATAATATACGAAACATTCTTAATGTTTGTGTTGATATTGTAAAACAACAAGAAAATATTGGACCACTACTTTGTAAAGTTAGTGCATATAATATTGAGCATGGAGATGTAAAATATTTTTTATTTGACACCCCACAATATGTTAAAGTTGTAAAATCTTATTTTAACACGATTGAAGTAAACTTAAAAGATGAGCGCGGTTCAAACTTGCCATTTGGATTTGGAACTTCAAACTTAACACTTCACTTTAAACGAAAATGATTTCTGAAAGTATTGATGATAGTTTTTAAATTACACTTGTATCAAACGCAAGTACTGATGTACATCCTACAAGTAGTCCAACACATTTTATTAAACAACTAAAAAATAATATTCAATTATCAGAAACCGATTGGTATGTAGGATTAAGTGAATTACATGTTCCTTTAACATGTTATAATGTTAACGATGGAGAAAATGTTATATGGTATAAAATAAAAATGATGAAGCACAAAAAAATAAAATTGTAAGTGGATATTATCACTCCGTACATCATATCATTGATGAATTAAATATTGTGCATGTAGATTGTAACGATCGTGTTGTATCAGACTTACTATCACCAACATTAGCATTGCAATTAGGATTTCGTCAAGATCTTGTTTTGTATAAACGTGGATTTAAACAACCATATGTTGATATTGAGTATCCACATCAAATTTTTATTAATACTGATATCATACAATATCAGTTTTTAGGTGATACAAAAGCACCTTTTTTACGTATTGCATCAATATCAAATGTAAAATACGGTAAAGTGCAAACATTAACATTTCAAGATATTCATTATTTTCCACTTGCAAAGTTTTTTTTAATCGTATTAAAATACTATTAAAAGACCATGCAGGACGAAATTTGTCATTTCGTTCTGGGACACTAAATGTTACACTTCATTTTAAGCGCTCTCCTAATAAAAATTAATTAATTATATTTTAAAAAAATGACATTTAGACGACATTACGGACGTGGTATCCCATACAGTAGGGTACATATACGTTCTGCAGACAACTTTCCCCTCAACCCCCCCCCCTAACTGTCAAAAATTTATGAAGCCACCACTAACTATTGTACTTTAACACAGAGGGATAACCCAAAGTGAGATTGAATATGCTTTTATCACATTTAACATCAAATAAAAATGAGCTAACTATTTTGGATATTTTATATTTAATAAATCATGAAAAAATGTGTAATTTGTGGAGAACTAAAACAATTCCAAGAGTTCGCTAGAAATGGAAACAAGAGGTCTTATAACTCTAAAAGATGTTATAGAGCAGAGAATCTCAATAAAGAAGTTGAACAGGTTTTAAAATATTCTGGACCGTTGATAGATTAATTACTCTCATCAATAGAACGAGTGATGGAAATACATAATAAAATGTTAGAGCATGACTTTATAAAAATAATGTATCTTTTCTTTAAGGACATAGACACACAATTTAAGATTTTAAGACCAGCTACATTATCAGAATGTAAGTTTGTAGATCCAATATATAACCCCGTAGGTTTTACATTACCGGCACCAGAAGTTATTTTATTTAAAGATATAATACGTGTTGGTTTCCCACCATGTTTTACTAGAAGGAACGAAACTACATCTTGTTATGACTTAACTAATGAAAGAAATATTAATAATAAATGTGTTGTATGTGGAATTCCTGCATATTATAATGAGAACTTTTGTTCCATATCCCATACAAACTACATGATTGGATACAAAAAAGATTGTCAGAATTTAAAGAAAAGGGATATATCATCACTAACTACAAATCACCACTAGATGACTAACGTAATTACTAAGCATTTTCTTTGAAAATTTCTTTTGCTTTAACATTAGTTGACTAGCACATAAGGGCAAAAGAAACTAATGCAAAGTATTCCCATACCTACAATGTTAAAGGGAGATCGTATAGGCTTTTATGACATTTAAAATCATAAAAACTTACATCTAAAACTTGTAGCTTATAGTGCTGTCTTTGATTGAAAAAGTAGGTTTTGATTGATCGAAATCGGTCGACAGATGGCTGAATGATGATAAGTTAAAGTTAAGTATGTTGATTCGCTGTTACATACATATATACACTTATACGAGACGCGCATACATATATTCAGCTTACAAACCAGTTTCAGTTGAGAGAAGCAATAACATATATGTACATGAAATTATAGCCTCTCTCTTTTCTTCTCCTCACACCAACAGAACTTCTAGCTGCAGTAGACACCAGATGGAGCTGTTATGACGTAATCCCACGGGATGGGACTACGAAATAACTATGACGTAATCCCACGGGATGGGACGACGTATTAACTATGATGTTAATAGATATACAACATATATCCTTCCACCTCCAGCAAGAAAGAGAGAGAATGACTTACATATAGCTCAACATGCTTTCCTCAAATAAAAGGAAGAAATTCACAATTGTCAAATTGTACATGCTGTTCTCACTAGATCTTTTTTTAGAATCAGCGTCTCCAACTCAATATTTTTTTCGGAACGTTCCAGGATTTTAATTTTTCAAGATATCGCTTTAAAACATATAGGGATGAATTCACCCCATTACTAATAAATATGATAATTGTTAAAAGTGAGTTGGCAACACTGGCAGCCTCACCCCAAAATAACGGTAAAATTCAATAGCTCGGTCACTAATTAACCGATTTCAAAAATTCAAACGGCAAATGAATACTAATAACAGCCAATTTTATAAAATGCACAAATGGTTGCATAACCCAGAGGATATTTTTTCCCTTTTTCAATATCTACAGAATTTCATCAAATGGAAAAAATAAAAAACTACCATAATTTAAATAAAATTTTAAGACTTTTTAAAGAATAACATTTTCCAGAAAACTCAAAAATAAACCCGTAAAAAATCCCGAAATTTCGAATTTGCTATAACTACATCAAATATTAACCGATTTTCAAAATTCAAACGGCAATCTATAGAGAAATAAATTGGCTATCTATTAAATGTCTTATAAATTGCATAACTCTAAGGATATAATTACAAAAAACTCAAATAAATCCCTTATTTATACATATATCTTTAAAATTTAAATGACATTATGTTCTGTATATCCAAAGGTCTTAGGTTTTTATAGTCTTGATACTATAAAAACACTTATACACTTAAACATCCTGAAAATTACAAGTTTGGATATTGATAATGAAACCATAATAACACTTATACGCTTAAAACATAATTAAAATTACAAGTTTTATTTTTGTTATTTTTTGGATTCATTTCTAGAGTAAAACTGATGTATTTTATAACCATTATCTAAATCTTTCAAACCTTCATACTTAACAAACAGCTTATACTTTTTCAAATCTTTCAATACTTGTTCAGTTTCATCATTATATCTTTGTGGTAATAACGTCTTATATTTCTCATCTAAATGTACTAAAACTCTTTGACCATAACGCTGTGTTTGAATCAATTTCCATAATGTTATCTCGTACGCTTTACCTTTTGCTAACTCATCTATGCGAAGGAATCTCAATGCTTTAACGTCATTTTTTATTCAAATAATTAGCCATAGTTTATTTACTATAAGGAAAATGTTCGTTTTATTCGAAACTCATAAAAACCGATTCTCATTTACATACAGGAAATTTACATAAAATTTACATACAGAACTCAACAGTTGGATAATTATCTTTTAGACTAGTGTATTTGATTTTTATTCCATCTTTAACGATCTCATCAATCATTTTATCTGTTAAGTGTTTTGTAAATCTAGGTGGAAGAAACACCTTAAATTCCTCACACTCAACTAAAATGCTCTTTCCAAACTTAGTTTTAATCTTTTCCGTTTTTACAATCTTATATTCTGTATTTATTTCTAATTCTCTAAATCCAATAACTTGTTTTTGTTCAAGACTTCCAAGTTTATTTAAAAGCTCAATATGACTCGACATCGTATTTATTATATAGAAAATCAATGAACACTCTTCAATTTTCATCTTCACCAAAAATATTTAATCATTTTTTATCAATTTCTTTTATGGAAAAACTTCCATAAAACAATACAAACATACATTTAACTATCTAAAACTCTTCTACTACTTTCTCATTCTTCGGATCATATGTAAAGTTCTTTGTCCAATTAAAATGGCATAGCATATAGTATTAGCAGCCACAGCTTCTGCAAAATCTACTACAATCTGTATGTTTGTTCTCTCTTTTACCGATACATTCTTCCTCTTACGACAATTAATCACAAACATTGGTCTGTTATCTATAAACTCTTTAGGATCATAGTACATTTCGGTATTGCCACATGTTATTCTCTTAAATGCAGTATAATCTTCATACATCTTAAAATAATCCCTGTTAGCAATATCTAAGTTTCTTGATTCTTTTGGAAATACCTCATTCCTCCCATTCTTAAGATAGATATTCTTTACCTTACAATGATCAAACTTACTTGCATCTGCTGTTTGTTTGCCACTTCTATCAGTTTGGAACATTACAACTACGAAATGAGGCATATCAAATTGTCTAGAATTAAATTGAGTAGTAACATCAAACTCCAAGAAAGAACCTACAACAGTCTTCTGAACACATTGATAAGTATGGAATGAAAACATGATTTTAGGTTCTTTAAGAATATTCAACTTTAACTTGTTTTCATAAGTAGATTCGTATTCAACAATAGGCATTCTTATATCCATACTTTTTATTGTTATTTTTCCATCATTAGGAGCTGCTGCACCTGCTGCTGACCCAGTCCATTTGTACAAGACATCGTTATTGTTGATAGCTTTTGTAAATGTTATTCTCAATCCACCTTTCCACATAACCTCTTTATAATCACTTAAAAAGCCTGGAATTAATCTTAATGGGTACAAAACACTAAAGTCCTTTCTTAGACCAAGTTTATCATCTGTTTCAAATCCTGTTTGTTTTAAATATTCAACTTCTTATTTGGAAATCTTTAATATTCCAATAGCTGTAGATGTTATTCCTGGTAGCTCAATCTTATCTATAACAACATCATGCTTTCTAACCTCAATTTGAGAAAAGAATTATGGTAAGAAATTATCTACAAATTTTATAGTATCCTTTGCCCCAAATGTTCCTCCAACTGATGCACCAACAACTTCAAGAGTCCTGTGACAATCTGCTTTGTGTGGTTGTATAAAGCCATGCCCCACATCGAAATCAAACTCAATATCTTTGTTAGCTTCATTCAAATTATTAAATGTTCTTGTGTTAGCTTTAAAGCTCTGTAACTCGTAACTCTCAACACTATCCATTTATTATAAAGAAAATCTTGAAACAACGCTTTTATGGTATATAACCATAAAAGAATCATACATAATAACAATTAAAAAACTTATAATCCCCATCCTAACTTAACCTTAGCATTCATAGCAGTACCAACCCCAAAAGCAGCTAATCGTTCACCAATTGACGCATCACTACTAAATGCTCTTTTCCATGCTTTAGTTTCTAGTTCCTTATCTGCAATATGTCTTGACTTTGTATCTTTATTGTCTCTATAGTATATATCGTGTTCTTTACAAGCCTCATCTAATACCTTCATCACCTCTCTCTAACCTTTCTTGAAGCTTCGTAAAACGCCCGCAAAATCTGAAGCCTGGTATATGTAGCTCCGGTATTCCCTTCATGTTTAAAATCTTATTCATTAGTCCTTTTCCAAGCTTCTCATCATTCCAGAATCGTGGTGGTAATGTATTTAAGATCTTAATCAAATACCCTATACCTTTTGGATCATTAGGAATAAATTGTGAAAGCTTATTATTAATCATACTCACTAAACCTACTTTCTCATTATAAAAGTTATTATTACCAGCCTTTTCTTCTCCATCTATAACTATTAACCGATCAATTAACTTTCTCACATCATCCATCTATATATATTCTTTAGGTATCTCTGTATATTGCTTAATTCCTTCACCAGTCCTTTTAGGAGTTGGAGGTAAAGATGGTTTAATATAATTATCCCAAATAGGCTTGATAATATTAATGTACTTAGAACCTCTATTAGATGCTACTTTTATCTCAATTATATTTTTGGAAGGCAGCATCTGATTCTATTATTATTTCTTTGTACTGTTCAAAATCATCATCATCATAATCTTCAATGGTTTTATTAGTATTCATCGTTAATAATTCCCATAGACCTTCTGTTCCTTTATAAGTTTTACCATTAATTATCAAATAATCACCATTCACTTTAACTTCAGAATTTCCTATCTTATTTATTATTTTTCCATCTTCTTCTACAGTTCTTATTCCAAACACACTATCATTTCTTTTCTATAATATTTTGTTGCAATCTTACCAAGTGATTGTGCTGTTGTTAAAGGTTCTACTCCTTCAACTTTGTCTTTAATTTGTTTTTCATTTGTTTTATTTCACCCGTTATAGGCGTATCACTACTACTTGGAGAACTATCATAAGTTATCTTTTTAGGTGTTTCTAGTAGACTAGGATCTATTGAAACCGTCTTATGTACAACTGGAACTAATTCAGTTATTAGATTTTTATTTTGTTCTGCTACTTCTTTGATCTCACTTCCCAAGTTTTGAATAGCATCAATTACAGGTTGTTCTTGCATCTTAAATTTATCCTATACCTGCTCTTTTTTCTTCCAAGATTTGAAGCCCTTTATCAAGAACTCCTTTAACTAGATATTCTTATTAATATCTTTCTCATCCATTTATTCTATAGAAAACGAACAAACGTCAATAAACGTCAAAGAACATCAATAAACGTAAAAAACTCAAACGTTTAAGAAATGTTTATCTTTTTCCTATACTTACCATTGTTTACCTTCCTTGTCATATCAATTACGATAAAACCATAATCTTCTTGCCAACAGTTTGAACATATCTCTTTAAATTTATCGTAAGACATATCTCCTCCAACAAACTCATTATACACATGTTTAAGATTAGTATCATCTTGTCTGAATATGCATAGGAAGTTAACGTTATCTCTTATAAGCTGTTTAGGTACTTTTGAATATGTTTGTGCAAGATAGAAAGAGTCTAAATGTCTATGTCTACCTCTTGTAAAGTAATTTCTAACAGTATCTTGATTCTCCAAAATGTAATCGTCAAACACAACTATAGAGTATTTTTCATATTCATCAATAGGTACAATAGAATCATTACCGCTTAAGAACGTTGCTATTTGCTTCTTAAACTTTAGTTCTGCTTTTTCAAATCGATCTTTTAATTGCTCATACTTTGGCTGATACATGCTTTTAGAATATATATAAAAGTAATTATTGTTTAACCAACCTGGCTGTAATAAAAAATAAATAGCAAAAAAGTTTTACCACACCCAGATGAACCCACTATAAGACATCGAATATCATCAGGTATAAGCCCTCCATTTCTTTTCTTAACTGTTGTCTCTTTTATCATCTCTTTAACATCCCAATTAACAGTTTTCTTACTCATTTATTATAGAAAAAATCATCACCTTTTATGATCTTATATCTTTAAGTTGTTCTCTGATCTTAAGCATCGTATCTTTTATATATTCGTTATCCATTTCACCATTTAATGTTATTATCATCTCTAACTGTTCTTTAAATGAATTAATACAAGTAACAATGGTTTTATATTCATCTTTTCTTTTGCTTATGTTTAACTTAGAAGATAAACCTGTTATAATAGCACATCCAGTTGCAAGAGACGTTGTTAATATTGAGTAAATTGTTACAGGTATAAAAATATTAATAAATCCAGTTGTTGCCGAAAGTATAACCGATAACGTAATCAAAGTGTAGTATGCATATCTAACAATTCGTAGTTTTCTCTTTTTCTTCTTTAAACTGTATTCTAACTTTTGAATGATATCTTCTATTAACTTGATTACTTTCTCTCTTGGAATATGTCTAGGTAAATCAAACTCATTCATTTATTATATAATAAATGGCTAAGGTATTTAAGTTAACGAGTGATACTTCTGTTTTAAAGATGAAACTCCATTACGAATTAGACAACAGTAGCAACTATTTAAGTATAGGACTAGTTGGGTTTTACACAACATACTTAACTCCAAACATAACAACAAAAAAACAGTTTCTCATATGGTGTTAGACAAGTTTTTATACCAGAAGCGCAATATAATTTAAAATCACTTAATGAGTATTTAAAATCTCAATCCATCTACATAACATTATCAGAAGATCATTTAAGAAATAGAGTTAAAATAGAAACTGATAGTAATGATGTTAGAATTGGGGGTATAGGTACTGTCCTCGGGTTTAATGTTCTTGAAGTTTTAGAAAAAAACTAAACACATATTGGAAGTAAGTTGCCATAGTTTCAACCATTCGATACAATTAATGTTCATTGTAATATAGCAGATGGTATGTTTGTTAAAGATACAGAATATACACATAGGGAAACAGGAATTATAGCATCATTTAAAACAGATGCCGAGTTTAAACATAGTATTATTTATGAGCCTACTTATCCATTATTTTTCCCTATATCTAAAGACAAGGTTGACAATTTTGAGATAAGGATAACAGATGAGAATGATTCCTTAATTGAATTTGGTGGAGCAACAACAACTGTACTTTTACAAACTAAGATTTTCTCTTAAATAAATAGGAAGATGTTCTATTAAAGGTTGTATGTTTAGTGTTCCTTATAAGGAACTAAAGGATTTAAATATTGATCATGTATTAACAAAGAAAGAACTTAGTGATAAATCTAAGAAAATTAAAGAAGGTAAAGGAATGGATTTAACTTTAACTACTGCACAAATGAAAAAGATTAAGAAAGAGCATAGGGGTGGTTTTATTTTTACAATTCCGGCCATTTTAGCAGCTTTAGGAGCAGTTGGCTCATTAGCAGGTTGTACAGCATTAGCGATTACTGAAACTGTACTGGATGCTAAGAAGAATAAACAAGAACTTGAAGAACCAAAAAGATATACTTGTGAAGGAATGAGAGCTGCTAGTGTAAGAAAACTATGGTATGATACTATAAAATTAATTAAGTTACAGTTATCTTGTTTGCAAGCTTTACAGGATAGAATTATTCCTGAAGAGGTGTTCAAGGTGTTAAATGATGAATTTAGAGATATATCCAAAAATATAATATCAATAAAAGATGTTCTAGAAATACTAAAGAAAAACAAATACACAAAATATTATGATGATGTTTATTTAATACACTATCACCTTACCGATCAAAAACCATTAAACTTACAAGATATGGAGGAAACACTTATAAATGAATTCGAAAACTTATACGAAACCTTTAAAGAACTGTATCCGAAAAGAGTATTTTGTTTATTAACTTAAAATGTGTATTGTACCATCTGTTGAAAAAGCATGATGTTCATGTTGATATTGATTTTAAACACTCATCTAAACAAATAGAGATGTTAAAGAAATGTTTTGAAAAATTAGGATCGACATTTTCTGTATTATAAATGAGTATGGATATATTTGGTAATGTTAAAGATAGAAAAGATAATGTTGATATTAGTGAAGAAAAATTAAAATTGTTGGAGAATTTAAATGATGTTGTTAGCGTAAGTCAACTTAGATCAATAGAAGCTCAATTAGAGAACGATAGAAAACGATTTGAAGATGCATTAGAAACGTTACAAGACACATACGTCAAGAAAGAAGATTTTCAAAAGGTTAGGATGGATACTACTAAATTGATTATGCAGAAAGAAACTATACCCCTATTATATCGATTAAAATCTAAAAACGTTAAGGAGCCAATCTTTAGAATATTTAATTTTTTTAATTTTTATAAATTTCTCTATAATGGGAAGATAATGCACATGGAATTAAAAAAATGAAAATGAAATCTTTAAGTTTTACGTCCCACGGTTATGCTGGTTAGGCTAAAGGAGACGGTGATGATGAGAGATGAGTGAAATGGTGGAATGAAGAAAGTGGGAGGAAACGGGAGAACCCCGAGAAAACCCACGAGCGCGGTGTTTGTCCACCACAAAGTTCACTTGGCGGAGGCTGGGATCGAACCCGGGACCCCAAGCACCAGAGGTGAACGCTCTACCACTGAGCCACCGCGCCCCCCGCACATGGAATTAAGTTTGGATAAATATTTTAGACATATATTTAGGTGATACTTTGATTGAAAATATACCTTTTAGCTTTAACAAGAATGATATAATTACAATCAAACCAACTAAAAATTCAACTATGGAAGAAGGTGAATTATTGTTTGTTATTATGTACATAGAAAGAGAACTTTCCTAAAGACGTTTGCTATATAATAAATATGGATATTTTTGGTAATGTTAAAATTATAATAGAAGAATCTAGAGAAGTTTTTACATCCTGGGTTGATTTTAAGAACAAAAGATTGGTTAATGTATCTAATGCTATTGATAAACAAGATGTTGTAACATTAGAACAGCTTGAATCAGTGAACGAAGAGTTTAATTTACTTACAAGAAAAGAAATTGTTGAATTACCATGTTGATTGGCAGAAGATGATCTTGGGAAACCAGCCTTTTTTGTATATAATTTAGCTGCTGCCTACAAATTTCTTTATAGAGGTAGGTTAATGGATACAGAATCAAGTCTTAATAAACATCTTATAGACTTATTTTTAAATGACGCTTTAGTTGAAAGTTTTCCATTACACTTTAATATGCATGATCAGTTAACAATTAGACCATCTATAGATTCTGATTTAAAAGAAGGTAAGTTATTATTGATTATTATGTATATAGAAATAGAAGATGAAGGTGAAAACGAATCAAGTGATGATGATGATAATGTTAAAAGTATAGTATTAGGTAGCGATAAATTTTATTTTTTTTCGTTGATTTTCTATACAATAAATAATGATGATGTATTGTGTTAAGTGTTAGAAATTGAGAGATGCGGTGAAAGATACCATTAGGATAGAACAAACAAAGAATGGAAGATATCTAAAAGAAAGGTATTTGTTCTGTATGTGGTGTTACTAAAACTCAATTCGTTAAAAAGCCTTATTGACTAGAAGAAGGTAAAGGTGTTAGAGAAGACATTATAGAAGAAATTCACAAACCATCTAGAAAAAACTTTGACAGATTAAGTGTAGTTTTAAAAGGTATCGATGATCTTTGGCAAGCTGATCTTGTTGAAATGGATACTGGAGTATTAAAAGGTGTTTCCAAATTAAATAAAGCTTATAAGTATCCGCTAACGATTATAGATGTGTTCTCTAAATATGCGTTTGTTGTTCCTGTTAAAGATAAAAGTGGTAAGAATGTTACAGAAGTATTCGAATCCATATTAAGAACAAGAATACCTAGTAACTTACAAACTGATCAAGGTAAAGAGTTTTACAATAAAGAGTTTAAGAAGTTAATGGAGGAAAAGAAGATTAATCATTAATCAACCTATAGTGGTAAGAAAGCTTCTGTTGTTGAGAGATTTAATAGAACACTTAAACAAAACATGTGGAAAAGGTTCACAACACAAGGGAATTATAAATGGATAGAGATATTACCAACATTGGTTAGTGAGTATAATAATAGAGTGCATAGAACAATTGGTTTAAAGCCTATAGAAATTAATAAGAAGAATGAGCGAAAAATATTGGAGAAAGTGTATAAGAAAGAATATAAGCGTGTTAAACCCAAATACAAATTAGGTGATCATGTTCGTATAAGTAAGTCGAAAGGGTTATTTGAGAAAGGATATACACCTAATTGGTCAACAGAAGTATTTGTTATTAGCGAAGTTATTCCATCTAATCCACCAACATATAGAATTAAAGATTTAGAAGAAGAGGATGTACAAGGTAGATTTTACGAACCAGAACTATTAATGACGAAACATAAAGATGAATACTTGGAGGAAAAGGTGTTAAGAAAGAAAGGTGATAAAGTATATGTTAAATGGCTAGGATTTGATGATTCACATAATAGTTGGGTAGATAAGAGTAATGTTGTAGTGTAAATATAAATGTTATCTTTTATGGTTATTATTCCATAAAAGGCTAAAAATCAACATTTTCTATATAATAAATATGAGTACTATTCATAATTCTCTTAGTTTAAATAATATTTGTTATGAACAGATTAAAGATAATTATTGGTATGGTGTTTTTGGTGATTTTAAACCGATTATAGATAAGAGTACAGGATATTTCAATGCTACTAAGTTGTGTCAAGATGGTGGAAAAGAATTTAAACATTGGTTAGAAAATAAAGAATCGAAAGAACTCATAACATATATTTCCAGGGTCGGTATTCCGGATGTGGAAATTATTAAAAAAAGTAGCAGGTGGTAAAGGAGAAATATGGAATGAAATAAGAGGAACGTATGTTTGTAAAGAATTGATTCTAGATATATCACGATGGAAATCTCCAGAGTTTTGTCTTAAATGTAATAAAATCATTATTAACTACTTTGTTAAAGACTTTCAACAGCTATACCTTACTAACAACGATCAACTTCAAACAACACTACAAGAAATAGAACAACAAATGAATGAATTACGTATAAACAACGAGAAACAAGGAAAGGAAATAAATCATCTTAAAACAATCGCAGCACCATATACAGACGATAATTTAAAAGATAATTGTCTAATCATATATAAAAAGAACAAACCTAATGATCCTTTCCCTTATTATGCTATCAGATGCCAAAAGAGAACTCTATATAAGCCTCTTAATGAAGCAGAAGAAAAATATCCTAGTCATGTAATAATATATGAAAAGTTTAGAGATCCTAACAGTATTAAGCTATTCAACCTAATGCAGCAAGAACTAGATATTCGTAAAGGTAAGGGTAATGAGTTTTGGACATCACTATCAGAAGAAGAATTGATTAACAGTATAGATCGTTTGTATGATAGGTTATTATCTGAGAATTAAGGTTACGACTTTTATGATATAATAATTAAGGCTACAACTTTTATGATATAATAATCATAAAAGTTAATTAGTTAAACATTAAACAAACCATCCGTTGTAACATCGAATGCTAAATTCAATATGCCACCTAAATCAGGATTATTACGGTATTTCCATATTATTACTCTCCAATCTACGTAATGTATAATAAATATATAAACTCTACAGAGAGGTGTTGATAAATTGAGATGTTATGTCAATGAACTCTGTCTTTGAACTCTGCAATAAATCCTTCTGTTAAATTTTGAAATATTGAAATTTTTTCCCAATCTACTTTGTCAGCGTAATCTCTTATAAGGTTTTCTGATAATTGTTGAGTTCCTGATAAGCGTCCCCAAGAAACTTTATCTGCATGTTCTCGTATAAAGGCTTCAGAGAGTTTGTTTCCATAAGATATCGCATCAAAATCAACTTTATCTATAAACTCATTAATAAATTCTTCAGATAGGTTTTGATTATATGATACTTATTTCCAATCAACTCTATCTGTAAATTCTCTTATAAAGTCTTCTGATAAGTATTGGCTTCCTGAAATAATCTCCCAATCAACTTTATCAGCTAATTCTCTTATAAACTCTTCCGATAACTTTTTCCATGAACATATTTCACTCAAATTAACTTTCTGCAGATATTTGCGTATGAAATCTTCTGTAATGTGATCATAGTTATATTCCTCCTCATAATCATCATAACCTATATATAACCATTGTTCATCAGTCAGTGAATCTAATATTTCATCAGACAAATTCATAACATTTGCATAGAGAATGTTTTGTATAAGAAATGAGTTGTTTTCTTTAGTGGTTTTCTTGAACAAATGATCTAACATACCTATGGAGATGCTAAATTTATTTTGTCTTCATCATTATAACCACCAATATCTAAATATTTACATACACAATCAAATATAGATTTGTACGATAATATTTCTAAAGCACTAGTCATATTTACCTGTTCGTTTTTATTCTTAGATTTTTTAAATTTATGTCATTTTTGTTGGTTTTCTATATAATAAATATGGAGATAGAATTTGATTTATTACATGATAGACTTAAACTAATCCATCATGATCTTAAACTCTTAGCAGCACTACTAGAGAAGCAAATACTGTTAAAGGAAAAAGAATTATTAATAATGCAACAAAAACATCTGGTTTGAGTAGTGATGATGAATATAAATATGGTAGTGATGATTATGATGATGATGATTTGTAAGTTTACAAAAATGATTTAATTTTAATACGCGTATATGTGACTTTGATGGGTTATTCTCATCAAAGTCGTGTTCTAATACAACGCGTAATATGTAGACAACGGCATTAGTGTACAATGTTATGTGTTTTATTAGGATAAATGGAAGTAAAAATAGTACAAAAATGAACAAAAGTAATCCGGCGAAGATAAAAATTGAGTAGTAAGATTTTCTATATAGTAAATAAAATGAGTAATTATAGTAAATTTACGGTAATAGAGTTAAGACGACAATGTAAAGAAAAGGGAATCAGAAGATATTCCCGATTAAGAAAAGCAGAACTAATAAACCTTCTTAAACAATATGATGATGAACAAAGCAGAAGAGAGATTAGAGATATATTCCCATTTAAACAAGAAGTAATTGAAGAACCGAAACCAACACGTATACCTATAAAAGTAGAATTAGAAGAAACAGCATTAAAGAAGCGTTTACAAACCATTAAAGTTGAAAACACAGGAGGATATAAAGACCCAATAAAATTTTTAGATACAAGTGGAAGAGTTGCTATTAGCAAAATCAAAGAGGAATTAAAATTTCACCCTGTTAAAGTTAACCTTGTTTTCATTTGTGACTATATTAAAGATACAGAAATACAAGAGCGCAATTTTAAAACATCAAACGAGAGAATATTAGAATCAACTGACTTAAGTGAATATATACATCATGCAAAACTCAAACGACGTAGAGAAATGGAAGAGTTTGAAGGTAGAGGATCAGGATGGACATTGCATCAAATTAAATATTTACAAATCAGATTAAACAAGTATGTACATTAAGAGCTTCTTCCTATATTGAGCCTACTAAACCAATTAAAGATAAGAAAGCAGTGATTAATATTAAAAATAAAGACAACAAATGTTTCTTGTATTCTATTGCAAGCTATTTAAAACCTATAGACAGATGTTCTCAGTATCAAAGACCTTCACATTATAAACAGCTTGTTAATGAGTTGCAAAAGAAGTATTTTGATAACATTGAATTTCCTGTACAATTAAAAATATTCCAAAATTTGAAAGAAGATGTAATATTTCTATCAATGTTTACAGCTATGACAAGAACTATAATGTATATCCACTTCAAATCACAAAAACAAAGCAAGAAAAACATGTTAATTTATTATATATAAAAGATGATCAAAATAATAATCATTTTTGTTGGATAAAAGACCTATCACGATTAATAAGAAGTCAAGTGACAAAACATACCGAGAAGTTATACTTTGTGATAGATGTTTAACAAGACACTTTCGAAATGAGAAGCAGTGGCAAAACCATATGCTATATTGTAAAGAGCATGAGCCTGTTAGAATAGAACTTCCAAAACCATACGACAATCAAATAGAGTTTCAAAACTATAATCGCTCATTAAGAGTTCCATTTGTCATATTTGCCGACTTTGAATGTATCTTATGTAAGTTAAAAATAGAGCATAATTGTAGTAAAACAGTAAAATATCAAAAGCATGAACCAATGAGCTTTTGTTAGTATGTCAAATATTCAAATGGGAACTATAAAGCCCCTGTTAGTTATATAGGTCCAGATGCTGCGAAAGTATTTATTGAAATGTTGCAAAAAGAAGCAATAGAAATTATGGAAATATATAACAGGGTAGTTGATATGACTCCGCTTAGTGAGGAGGAAATAGAAGCTTATAACAGTTCGGATACTTGTCATATATGTGAGAAAAACTTGAATGACTTACCACCAGCTGTTGAGAAAAATAAATATATTAAAGAGGAAAATAGAGTTCTACAAGGATAGAGATGATATGAGTGAAAAAATAAAAGAATGGAAGCATGACTTTAAAAAGTGTTTGTATAAGATAAATAAAAATAAAGCAAAAGTAAGATATCGTGATCATTTAACTGGAAAGTTTAGAGGTGCAGCTCACAGTTATTGCAATTTAAATTATAAAAATTCCAACTTTGTTCCTGTATTTCTTCACAATTTAACTGGTTATGATACGCATTTGTTTATTAAAGAGTTAGCTTATGATACACAGAAAATTAAACTAATCGCTAATAATGACGAAAGGTACATAACATATGAAAAATATGTAAAAGCAGGACCAGAAAAAGATGGAATAAATTTAAGATTTGTTGATTCATTTAGATTTATGCCAAAGAGTTTAGCAGAGTTAACTAGTAATATAAAACCATAACAATTTCGAGAAACATTAAACTTTCTCCCGATTGATAAACTTGATCCAGTTAATACTAAAGGTGATTATCCATTTGAGTTTGTTGATTCATTTGAAAAATTAGAAGAACCCGTTCCACTATCTCCAGACAAATTTACAAATAGATTAACAGGAGAAAAAATGAGTCCTGAACGTCATAAGCTTCATGTACGAGTTTGTAAAGAATTCGATCTGAAGTTAGTGAGGGACTTAACTGAACATTATAACAAAACAGATGTCATCCAATTAACAGATATATTTGAAAATTTTAGAGATGTGTGTTTAAAGGCATATGGATTAGATCCTGCTTGGTATTATACAGCACCAGGCTTATCGTGGGATGCAATGTTAAAGATGACTAAAATTAACTTAAAAATGTTAACTGATTATGATAAAATACTAATGCTAGAAAAGTGTATACGAGGAGGAATCTCACAATGCAGTAAAAGATATGTAAAGCTAACAACAAATATATGCAAGAATATAATAAAGATGAGTGTTCAACATACCTAGCATATCTAGACGCAAACAACTTATATGGATGGGCTATGAGTCAATACATGCCTTATAAAGACTTTAAGTGAATTAAACCTTACATAGATATAATGAACATTCCAGATGATTCAGAAACTGGTAACATATTAGAAGTAGATTTAGAATATCCGAAGTATTTACACAACAAACATTCTGATTTAGCATTAGCTCCAGAAAACATGTGTCCACCAGAATCTAAACAATCAAAATTATTAACTACACTTTATAATAAGGAAAGATATGTAATTCACTATAGGAACTTAAAACTATATATGTCACTTGGAATGACATTAAAGAAAGGGCATAGAATATTAGAATTCAAACAATCAGAAAGGCTAAAGAAATACATTAATTTAAATACAAATATGAGAATGCGAGCTAAAAACAAGTTTGAAGAATATTTTTATAAGCTCATAAATAACTCGGTAGAAGTAGAAAAAGTAGAGTAGAAACATTAATTGAAAAACCTAATTTTGATTACAGAACAATATTTACAGAGAATTTATGTGCTATACATATGAAAAAAGAGCGATTGACATTTAAAAAAACAATATATGTTGGTATGAGTGTATTAGAACTATCAAGACTGTTAATGTATGATTTTCATTATAACACGATGAAGCCGAAATATGGAAACAATATAGATTTATGTTATATGGATACTGACAGCTTTATATATGAGATTGAGACTGAAGACTTTTACAAAGATATAGCAGAAATAGTTGACTAGTTTGACACGAGTGAATACAAGGAAAATAACATATGGACTACCACTAATAAACAAAAAAGTAATAGGTAAGATGAAAGATGAGAATAAATTTAAGATAATGACAGAGTTTATTGGATTGAGATCAAAGATGTATGCTTATAGAGTAGAAAATAAAGAAGAGAAAAAAGCTAAAGTGATCACTAATGAAAGTGTCACCATTCATCTCAGCGACCGCAAAAACTATGGATTTGACACTAATATCGGTCATTTTGTATTACTTTTACATGCTTCGGTATCCCCACCCCCCGCTGACGCCCCACATACAATGGTAGCTGAATTAGCAAGTGATCACTAATGAAAGTGTCACCATTCATCTCAGCGACCGCG
The DNA here is from genome assembly GCF_964235325.1 of Thermobia domestica. Lineage (NCBI taxonomy): Eukaryota > Metazoa > Arthropoda > Insecta > Zygentoma > Lepismatidae > Thermobia > Thermobia domestica. Next base: position 265,730,538 of record NC_137460.1, on the reverse strand, counting down.
AAAACTATGGGTTTGACACTAATATCGGTCATTGTGGATTAATTTTACATGTTTCGGTATCCCCACCCCCTGGTGACTCCCGGCCCACATACAATGGTAGCTGAATTAGCAAGTGATCACTAATGAAAGTGTCACCATTCATCTCATGGACCGCGAAAACTATGGATTTGACACTAATATCGGTCATTGTGGATTAATTTTACATGTTTCGGTATCCCCACCCCCCGCTGACTCCCGGCCCACATACAATGGTAGCTGAATTAGCAAGTGATCACTAATGAAAGTGTCACCATTCATCTCATGGACCGCGAAAACTATGGATTTGACACTAATATCGGTCATTGTGGATTAATTTTACATGTTTCGGTATCCCCACCCCCCGCTGACTCCCGGCCCACATACAATGGTAGCTGAATTAGCAAGTGATCACTAATGAAAGTGTCACCATTCATCTCAGCGACCGCGAAAACTATGGATTTGACACTAATATCGGTCATTTTGGATTACTTTTACTTGTCTCGGTTCCTCCCCCCTCCCCGCTGACTCCCGGCCCACATGCGATTGTAGCTGAATTTGCAAATCATCGTTAATGGAAGTGTCACTATTGATCTCAGAGACCGCGAAAACTATGGATTTGACACTAATATCGGTCATTGTGGATTACTTTTATATGTCTCGATATCTCAACTCCCCCTTCCCGTTGACCCCCGACTCGGTGCCGCATAGCATGAATTTGGAAGTTAATGCGATCGGAGTTTCACCATTGATTTCAGCGACCGCGAAAACTATGAATTCAACACTAATATCTGTTACTTTCTACTACTTTACATGTCCCGGCAAACAACCCCTGAGTCCCCCCTGGTTCGAATTTTGACAAAATCGTTTAACTCTGGTCTGGAGCCTGGACCAAGGTATTCGTGACTAAAATTTGGTAACTGTCGGTCAATTTGTCTGGTTCCCAAGGCGATTCCGGTAAACGCCTCCCCATGAAACTCCCCTGGTTCGAAATTTGAAGACAACTTTTCGTCTTGATCTCGGGCCTAGGCCAAGGTACCCCTGACCAAAATTTGGTAACTCTCGGTCCACGCGTCTGGTCCCCAGGCCGCATAAAGACAGACAAACACACAAACAAACTGTTTATTTTATTTATATTAGACTAGATAGATTCTTGGAAATTATACCAGATTTTCATAATATCTTTCCGAACTAATTTTAAAGACCCGCTCCTACTTATCTTTATATGTATACAGTATATCTATATTTATATCTATATATGTATATAACAAACGCAGGAATTACCCCGTAAATAACGCTCCTGGAGGACCCCTTTCTCAAAGAAATTGCTGGGGAAACACTTGTACAAACTTCAGTTTTCGTACCGGATGATTACCGAGGCCTGGTGAAAAAAAAAACTGCTTTTGCGTTCGAATTTTAAAAAAAATAGTTCTCCTCAGGTTAGTATCCACTGATAATATTTTTATAAAATTTAAATTTGATGGGTAAATCAGTGGACTTTGAATACATCCACATCGTATCCACTGAGTTGCGAAATTGTGTACCTCCATACATAGACGGCCGAAGAAAATTTTCTAGGGGAACATCTTCAATGTTTGCTATATTAGTCTGGCATTTAATGTGCATGGCTTGTTATATTACGTATATATTTTCGTGAGCCAGGGAGGTTCATTCTTATCAAATTTGGAGATTATGAAGGAGCAGATCTACTGTACAAAATATAATAAAAACATCTTTTTCGGATTTCTATCATCCCGCAGTCCAACCCCGAAACGGAAACATAAGAGACAGGCTTTTTGTTTTTAAACAAGATAACGTGTCTAGCGAATGCCTTACATTGTGAAGATAATATTAGTGAAAATTAAACGAATATAATTTTACAACTTAATATACATATTACTAAATGTTTAGCTCCCCGTTGCTATGTTGTTAGCGATGCGCCTTTCTTGAACGAGGTTTGATTCATGGTAGGAGCTCATGTGTTTCAAATCCGACATTAAACTGTACGTTCACGTCTTGTAGAGCTTTGCTCCTAAAAACGACGCTAAACTATAATCTAATTTAATATTATTAATATTAAAAAATAATGACTTATCAATGTGACGTCAATTTGGAAGTCATCAAATCCATTTTATACTTTCACTTAATCCAGTGGATATTAATATAACAATTACGAGACACAGGCGCATATAAATACTCAGAAACAAGCACATACACAAATATGAACACTTCAAATCTATTTACATGTGTTGGACTGCACTGCATCAAGTATCTTCTCATGTATCTGCATTTTCTGATTCATCCACAGATTTGTTATTTGTACGCATCAATCATTTTAGCATTTTCGGGAAGGTTCAGGGTTCGTTTTTCATTTAAAGAGTCGGTTCTCTGTATTGGAAACAGAATGAGGGGAGGGTGGGGGATTTTATACTTTATGAATGGATAACATTTTAAGAAATATATACAAAACATGCCGCTTCCCACGCAGCACTAAAGCATTTCTTTTAGCGGTGTACTACTAGTGGTACCCTGATGATAATACCCCCTCCCATCTCAAGTTGTGAAGTGAGAAGGGACAGAAACATCCCAGACACTCAGGGTTCAGTTGACAATAATAAAACTATGGGTATGTAAACATCTTGTGCAGAGTCACGTTTTGCTTATTTTTCAACATTTCTGTGAAATCAACAATACAACAGCGGAAATACTAACTAGTTTTATTACTCCAACCATCGCTTCAACAAGGGATAATTCCCAACGGTCAGTGTTCTCTTTTTCTGTCCTCGTTCTTATTCTCCACATCTTTAATGAAGTAGGGGGCGCCCAACCCCTCCACATTTGGACGTCTTTTCCTCTTGGTTTCGCCACTTGTTGAAGACAATCACCACAGCACTCTTCTAACACCTGACAAGTCCTGCAGTTTCCGAAATTCTCGTGGCGAGTGTTTCTGAGCGAGTACTTTCTTGAAAATAATATTAAAAATTATAGAAAGATTTTCGAGACATTCGAGTCGAGTCGAGATTTTTACCAGCTGTTTCGACTCGAAAATTGGAGTCGAGAAATACGTTTGTCTCGACTCGTCTCGAATTTTACAAAGAGTGTCTCGACTCGAATTCGAGTCGAGTCGAGATTCGAGACATGTCTCGACTCGAGCGAATCCCTATTCTCAACGTCTAACTTATGCTTCACATCAACGTCTTCTACAAACTGACGGTTCTCCATCGCTAACAAAACTATACATGTCTATTTTTTAAAACCAATATTTAAATAAAAATTTCAAACGACGTCACGCTCTCGTGCCCGCGCACGCCGTTATTTTCCGTTTGCGCCCCGCGCATTCCCGCGCCGCGTCCGCGTTTCCGGTATCCGCCGCCGGCTTAAAAGTCTTTTCATAAATATTTCATATATTGGGCAATGTTCTCTTCAAATTCCGTCACATCAACATCTCTATTATTCTCTTCTTTTATTTATAACAATCTAACGTTGTTCAGCAACTACATTATCATTATCTTTAAAACATACAGCTGCAAGGTTTCTGTTTTATTATTCTTTTTCTTTTATTCAAAATTGTTTCCATGCAACTATAATGTATTGTGTACTTCTATTATTCTTTTTTTATAACAATCTACCATTGTTCAACAAGTTTCCAATGCTTTTTCTATTCTATTATTCTTTTCTTTTACTAATCATTTATCTTTACAACTTTGACATCCTTTATTATTCTCTTTTATGTAACTCCTACACATACAATAGTACCCCACCCATTACCTGTCATCATATGTCATTTAAATAATATTGTATTTCTATACTTCTAAACTCTCTATCCATTGTCTGGGGAGATCGCATGGGGCGAATTTTGGTTAAATTTTCCTATATCAACTACTGACGACCGGTAGAACGTAACACAAAGAAACTAAACTACATAATCCGTGAAGGGATATCGGGAAAATCCCAATTCCTTTCTCCGAAATTGAACATTTGGGCGGATCAAGGTTAGGGATGTTCCCGAAATTTGATCTAGCGTTTGAATATAGATGGCAAGCAATACCTAAGAGTGTAAAAATGTAATATATATGTTAGATTATTGTTTTAAACAAAATAAACATTTTAAACATTTTTTTGTTTAAAACAAAGTACTTTGTTTTAAACGTTTAAAACGTTTTAAACAAAATAAATGATATGTTTATATCTATATATATATATATGATATGTATTAATGGAAAGTAAAACAAATATTAAAACAGAAGAAAACACAATTACGAAATTTAGATATGATATTTTTCATGTTGAAATTCCAGATTTTAACGTCTAGTTCATACTGTGGAAGGTAGGAAGAAGGAGTGATTGCTACTCAGAGTGCATCAGGTAAACCGCCAGACGTCCGCGCAGCAGTGGATTCCGTTTGCTGGATTTCGGTAAGTTTTCATGCAATTTTATAATTATTTCATGTCATTGTAGATATGTTCAGTAGCATGCCTAACCTATATATAATAAGTGGTTGTAGTTCATTACACAATCAAAACTTTCGGCGTACATAAATTCCAGTGCTGTGCTCGCTAGGATTATAAACAAAGCGGCAGGTAATTCTATTGATATGTGATTGCCCGTAATAGGTAAATTTAAAAACGGGTAGAGCAATGTGGGGAGCGTTGCGTTAGCTGGTCCTCCTTCCTTATAGGTTCGATAAATTCATGTGAGTTTGTTTCAGAAGTGGTAAATAAACACACATGGTGTCAATAAAACTTACAAAACTTTACCTTGAGCTGCGGACAATATGCGCCGTTAACGCGATTGTACCAAGTAATTTCGGAACAGGTTTGCTTTTTTGAGCACGGTATCTTAAAAAAATGCGATAATAGGTCAGATTAGCTCCTGTCGCACATCGTAGGCTATGGTGCAAATTAGGGATGGCCAGAAAGATCCGGAAAGGTGGACAGTAACCAAGTTAGTTTGTCAATATATGGAAAACAGAGACGTGTGTCCACACAGCCAAACCAAAAAGGTTAACGAGAGAAGATGATAGCAACCTTGCGTTACAGGTTAATATTGCTAGGTTACAATGTAATAACTCACAGGGGTACGATAACCGATCACGTAGTTACCACTATCAATCATAGCCTGTAACCGGTAACCTAGTTAGTATGTTGGAATAACCGACTGCTCGGTTAATGAAACAGGGTGCATCAACTGCAGTAACCGAGTATTTTGGTTAATATAACATATTGAATTACGTAAAGTAACAAATTTACTGGATTAAAGTAATACGGTAGGACAGAAGTATAACCAAGTAGATCGGTTAATATAACAAATTAAATTAGTTAAGATAACATATTTATTCTATTAATGTAATAATGTAGGGCAAATGTTTAACCGAGTAGATTGGTTAATTTAACCTGTTCAGTTAATTGAAATAACCCGTTTACTCGGTTAATGTAATAGGGTAAGTTAATTCTAGTAACCGAGTATCTCGTCTAATATAACCTCCTTTATTAGTTGAAATAACCATGACTCAATTTGTTATAACCTCTTTTGCTTTGTTGTCCATATATTGATAAAGTTTTCAGGGTTAAAATTGTGTTTAACCTTTCTGAAGGTTAAAAGTTTATGCCCAATTCAGAATTGTTCTCGCTTTATAATTTTTGAACCACTTAACGTGGTGATGTGAAACAAACGTTTATGTACAAAACTAAATTTTTCTCTAGTTTATAAAACCACATAAAGTGACGTACTTATTTTCAATATGAATCCGAGAACGGTGTCTTATACAGAAAGGTAAAAGCATTGTTTAGAATGATTCAGAATGAATAATTGGAAATATTCATAAATAATAGTATAGAAAAGGATTATCAATGCAATGCGAAATGGTAATTCCTTAATTTCCTATAGTAATTTGCTAATTGAAATTTGAAAAATTATTTCGGCTGCAACATAACACATTTCTAAAAGTACAGTAGAGGGTCTATTTAATAATCCATAAAATTGTGTTACTACCTTTCTGTATCATTTGAAGAAAAACGAAAAATGTATAGTTTTATAAAAGGGAAAGAATGTAGCTTTGTGGAATGGATTTGTTTCAAGTCAAACTTAAGTGGTTCAACGGTTATAATGGGACACATTTCTGGATTCGACATAAAATCTTAACCTTAAAATCAATACAAAATTTTAACCCTGAAAAATATAAAGCACTTCATAGTCCTGTAAAATATAAAGCTTTTATAGTCTTGTAAAACACAGTAGAACAGGAGCTCTGTGACTTTTTACACATTGTGAACAATATGAAACAATTGAAATAAAAGCAGAACAATGTTATAAAGAGTCATGACAGTATCCCACCGCCCTTAATGTGAATTCTACTTTCCATTTCCATACTGCAGAGTTTTTGATATTCTTTTCAATTTACTGCAGATAGATGGTGAATATAAAATTAACTCGAAAAATTATTTACAGAGTCAAATAATCTAATTAAAATATAATAATACTGCAAAATATAAGTTATCCGTTTAGCTCAGCCGTTAGGGATTATGTGTATGAATCAAGCTTCAAATACTGGCCACAATGTTAAACATTTTTCACTAGCAATTCCACGCCTGCGTCTCTGAATGCATTCATTTTCTTATACTACACTGAAAACAAAAATTTCTCTGCATTTGTTGTAACTTTGGTATTAAAAAAAAAGTGGCTGGAGCGATCACGTGTCTGCTTGTCCGGAGCGATCACGTGGCCGGAGCGATCACGTGTATTGTTGAAACCAGGGTCAAGGGCGCCGATCCTGGAGGACCTAGTCCCCACCCCTCAAAGCTCATGTGCGCTTCCTCGCATTGTATTTATGCATATACCATATTTGGTATAATTTGAATGCAATTTGTCTTTAAATCCCTATGTATGCCTTTTGCATGTGGATGCCCCCTCCCCCAAATTTACAGAGAAATAAGTACCCCTGGCCAGGGTACAGCTTTGCTTGCACCCAGGGGTAAAAGTGGATTTGAAAAGGTAGGGAGACGCATGAATTCCCCCATACCTATCTTTGCACATTGTAGTTAAGTTAGAAAGTGGGGGGACGCCACGGATATTTCCTGGAAGTGAGGGCGTCCACCCGCATTCTCCACACTTTTATTACCTGACCAGCGAACGAGTCAGGGCGGCCGGTTTTGGAACTAAAATACAAACAACAGTGTTTCTAACCTTATTACTTGTAATTAATCTATCACAGTTATTTTTGTCCTGTTCGTAATAAACCACTTCACGCATATGTTCAAGTTAAGACAAACACAGTTTCAAACATGGGAGTCTCTGGCGGAGGACGAGGGGGACGCGTTCCCCACAATATTTTGAAATACAAAATATTCTATATTTTATTCCAATTTAATTTATATATTAACGACAGAATAACATATAAATACTATTATATTTATTTGGAATATAATATTCAGGTTGTGAAACGATTATAGCACAGTTCTTGATACACCTAAGGGAGTCTGTGAAGATAAGCAGAAAGGTAAGAAATAGAATCGAATATTATACACAGATTCGGCTAGGTAGTGCCATTTTAATCACTTTCGTTGATGCCCCCCCCCCTCAAATTTTACATGGTAGAGACAAAGTGGTTTCAAAAGTTATAGAAGTTATTTTCAGAACACTTTAAGGGATTGCAAAAAAAAAAGTGCATACATCCTCTGTATTAATTTGGCAATAACTTGCAAATAAACCTCAGTGTTGTACAAAGAAACACTACTAACTTCGTAGCATTAGAGTGTAAGGAATTCTTACTTCTTCTATAAACAAAACCTCGAAGTTCAACTATATGAATCTAAGTTATACTTTGGTAACTTCGTTTTCGTTGTTTAAAGCAAGTTCTATTGTGTAATTTTGAGATAAGACATCTTCGGAATTGCGATCAAGTTGGGCCATGTAATCTCCGATCGACTCTCTAAGCAGTGTCTTGAGTAACAAAATTCTTTTACATTGAGATCATTTTCGGATGTGCTGCAAAAATCCGGTGAGAGAGAAACTGATAATCTTTCACTACCATACTCTAACCACCTCCGATGGAGACTTGAATCCGCCCCTGATTGAGATGGTAGATAAAGATAACTCTCTCTGATGTCTAACCTGCCATTATTTAGCATGGTTTGGCAATTTTAAAAAAATCCAGTATTTCTGCCATATTTTGAAAACTTTATTTAAAAGAAATATACCAGTGTTACATTGGAGGTAATAGGGGAGCGATTGAAGTTTAAAGTCGGATGCCTGACAATTGAAGGTTGCTTGTCCTTTCAAGGAATTGAACTCCAGTGAAATTCAGGGAAAAAAGAATTATGTATTAAAAAAGAAATACAAAATATATATTTTCAGGGTAACTCTTACAGGCATTATGTTATTATAAAATTAATGCTACTTCTCAAACTGATTAGAGTGAAGAGATGAATATTTGAATAACAAAACCAGTTGCATAAGTTTCTCAGAGTATCAAGTTTGAAAAACAAAGTTTGTCTTTCATTGTTATCTCATTGCACAAAGATACCGGTGATGAAACAATTGCCAGAAAATCACCCGGCCGCTTCTTTCATCAATTCATGAAAAACATGAGTGCCAATATTAGGTACCTAAGTTCATTATTAGCAAAAAGAAAAAAAAACTCTTGCAACCATACTTAGCACATTTTAATACTTAGACTTGAAATAAAACTACAGCTGTTTAAAGATGATTGCCTTCGTCTTTTTACTTCATATGTGGACAACAATATAGGGTTTTTTAGATAGAGGAGGGAGAGGTGCAGGTTTTGTTAAACAAGACCGTACTTCTGATATGTTTGAACTATATGCAACTTGTGCTTACGGGCTAAACTCAGTCCTCTGAAGTTAATCGACAAATGATTATGTATTGCAGGCAGAAAGATAACACTAGGCTTCCAAGTTCTAAAATTATTTTGTGTGTGAAAACAGACAGTAGAATTAATTCTTTGTCACCTGAGACCTAGAGTCTGAAAGAAATTTAGAGTGAGTTCAAGGGGAATTTCTGTACTCATAAAAAAAATAAATAAGTGTGAGTTTATCATGTGCTGAAGCAATGATACGCTTATATTATCCATACGCTGATGTTTTATCAATACTTTTATTCCACATTTACCAAAAGGCTCGAAAGATGAATTGTAATCAGATTTTACATGCCAATGCCGAAAGGCAAGTTATCCAATCCCATAGCCCTTTAAAAAAATGAAGGAAAAATTTCTTCTTCGCCTCCTTTTTCTCCCAAAGGGTTCACATTCATCGAAAAAATGAAATGAAATTTTTTTAGTTTAACATTCCATTATTATACTCTTTATGCTAGAGAATACAGATGATTAATGAAAGTGAAAGATTGTAAAATTAATTTTTGATCTCATTCGGATTTCAACCTAGAACCACGTACAACAAAGGCACATGCGCTAGCCAATAGACCAACGGAGAGGACTTCCACAGTTCTCGAGTGGAAAGGTATCGGAATTCTTCCTTGGCTAAAACTCGAGAAAATAATTTACCAACCGATAAACACACATTTAAAACAAATACAAGCATCGCGAGCATTAACTTTATTTAAACTTACAGTTGCAAGGTATTGCCCAAGTCTCTAAGCTATCAACCCTAATTAATATTTTAATCATTGGCATTGTTATTCCTGTGTTTTACAGGTTGCTCCTGTCTTATAATGAAATCAAATAAAACGCAATTTTTATACAATCTGCCTAATACATGGTAGAAACTCAATGGCGTCCTATGTTGTTCTTAAATTGTTAATTTCCATACATATGTCATTATCCACAATACATCTGCATTACTGCAGGAATGACCATTCCTGCATACAATAGCAACTATATAATTTATAGCGTTCTTATTAAGGGAAACAGATTAGGCTACTTATAACATGTAAATTGCAACTTTTAGAAATCGTTGGATACATTGCAGAGTGACGCCCTCCTCTCCACTGTCCCACTGCGCTTACCTAGAAACTGATGTAAACACAACAGCAGCGACCTCCTCGAAAAACCGAAATAATATCCTGGTCAGGTTATACCCCTACTTACACAAATGACTATATTCGCAGAAACCAAACACTGAAATGCACCAAACACAAGTTCTAACGACTAACTTGTCAGAATTTCTTTTGCCTAATGGGAGTGCCATTATGAAACGTTGGAAGTAGTTTTCTCTAATTCAGTGGTTCTCAAACTTTCCAATAACGGGGACAACTTGTTCGTTCGGAAAGTGATCTGTAGGTCCCCTTGCAACGCTATTTGAAATAGACGGAATTACCACTGAGAAGGAAAAATCAAGAAAAATAATGCAATAATTAGTTTATTCTACAGATGCATGATTGTTTCCTAGTTAACGAAATTGCAATTGAAAATACAGTAATCTTCAAGACTGAAAATCAGTCTTTTTTTCTTAAAGGGTACCACTTCATAAACAATGTTCTCAAATGTGCGATCACTAATGTGAAGAATGATTTTTTTTTTTTTCATAATTGCATTGCAATCTGGAATAGGTTTTGTCACCATCAATCTTAGGTCCGATTCCACACCAAGACGATTTCATATCTAGGATTTAATATTGCAAAGAGCAGAAAAGGTATGCTCACTTAAGTAAGTGGTAGGGAAAGCCATCAAATGTTGTGATGCCTTTTCAGACAACTCTTCATACTCACAACGCACAAGCAACCAAAAGTTACAAAGTTCATTTTTTAAAAGTTTCTCCATGAATTCCCAAGATAGTTCCAATAGCTGTTCTTTTCTGTGTTCGAGACATTCATTCTTTGTACGTCATGCATTTCTACTATCACCGACCCGAAGCTCATTTTGAAAATTTAAAAAAGACATTTGGAAGAGACAGACATAATTTCAAACTTTATTAACCAACCCTCGTATATAAAAGGAACAATCCCGAAGCTTTCTTCATCAGTTTTGTGTTTCGTGCATCTGTGTTGGTAGGTCTCATTTTGATTCTTATGGCCATATATAGTCTAGGAACAAGGACTTTTCACGTGATAGTTACACACTTGGTAAACGTCCCTTTGGGTCTGATTTGAGGGACAACACTTTCCACCTACGCACTTTTATAACCAAAAGCTCATTGGACAATAATTCTGGTTCCGACGCTAGGAGCGAAATTCGGGATTTCCCCATTGACCATATACAAGTTTTGGTTTGCTAAATAGAACTCTCACTGTGTGTTTAGTACACGTGTCTGTTTGTTACTTCGAAGAGCACCCACCAAGGCGTGTGGGGTGCCGTGTTCTAAAGATAATACGCGCTCCCCTTGTATGGGTTGAGCTTCGCACGTTGAATCGCCGTTGGCATATGTGAGAGTTAATTTTCAATGTTTATCAACAGTGATATGTTACGGATCTGTGGAAAAAGGCCATTCTAACACTGTGGAGAAGTCTCATATAAAGTGACTCATAATACGTGTTAACACTTTAACATTCCTTTGTGACCTCAGCTCGGATGGTCGTTTTATTCCTGCCAGTAGGGAATTACATTGAACCTTCAAGACTATTTGACGCAGATCCGAGCTGATTTCGCCTCTAGTACAGGAACTTTTATAGATCTTTTTTACATTCAGCGGATTTGACGCCAGGACCCGAGTGGTACACTCTAAATACAGTACCCACTATTTCAGACGTACAAAACGGCCTTTTTGTACCCATGAATTTAGCAGGTACACGGTACCCAAGAGGTAGCAGGTACAATGTACGTCTGATTTCTTAGGTACAAATATTTTTCATGGGTACTAAAGCTCCTAATTTCATGGGTACAAAACCTAATTTCATGGGTACATGTACAGTCAGAAACAATATTAAGTATAGGTTGGAGCTATAATTTCATATACTTCCAGCCTATACTTAAGTTAATATTGTTTCTGACTGTGCCTATTACATGAAGCTGCAGTGGCTCAGTGGTAAAGCGTTCACCTCTGGTGCATGGGGTCCCTGGTTCGAAACCAGGTCGCGCCAAGTGAACTTTGTGGTAGGCAAATACCGTGTGCGTGGGTTTCCTCGGGGTTCTACCATTTCCTCTCACTTTCTTTATTCTACAATTTCATTCATTTACCATCATCGCCGTCTTCTTTAGCCTAACCAGCATAAGATTGGAACGTAAAACTCAAAGATTTCATTTCATTTTGTACCTGTTTTATTGATAAACATAATAAGACATTCCTCATTTTGAGATTTAAAAATAATAATATAGATGTATACAATTAACGGATCATCTCCAAATTTCTAGAACAATATAGGAGAGTGAAAACGTTTCAAAATAGAAGTGACTACATGTTTTGTGGGTAACACGGATGGATTTAGAAAAGTGAAAACAAAAACAATCCTAGTTCCAACTTTCAGTTCCGTGAAAGGTAGAAATGAAAGTACTATAGAAACCATAGACAATTCAGTCAAGGTGTGCAAAAGGATCTATCAACCACACGCCTCCTAGTTACCACTCTTGCTTCCTTGAGAAATGACATTGGAAAAGTGTTGTGCAGTTTCTGATTGCAATGGACGTTAAAACACTGTAAGTACGCTCTCAAGAACTCTGTTAGTGACTTTAGTGAAAAACACATAAGACAGTCCTAACGTGAAAAACGAGAGTGTTAACCCTTCAAAATATCATGTTACTATTATTCATTTTATAGGCACTTTTGGTGAAGGTCGAGTTTATATTCACTTTGTTATATATAACTATAATAAATTAGTTTTCTTCATGTAATGCCTATGAAAGTAAGTTTCTAACTGTATACTACCTGCCCTATGACATTCAGTCAATCATCTATTCAACCTCAATCTCAATCATTTTTTTTATTATTTGTTGTGGCTCCCCGGCGGGGAATCGAACCCCGGTCTCCCGCGTGACAGGCGGGGTTATTTTCATATTTCACTATACTTATATTTTCTGTTATGATATGCCTATAACTCGTAGACAAGCGTCTTTCATACCTCTCACTATGAATTCCACTTCAGACAACAATACTAATAATACTTCTGGTACAGTTTCTATCATTCCTGACGTATATGATCCAAGTACGCACCCATCCGCGGAATTATTTTTAAAGAATTTTCTCAAAATCTCCTTACTGAATAATTGGTCAGACTCAAAATGTGTGCAAATTTTGAGAAATCCTTAAATGGACCCGCTCATTTCTGGTTTTCCACACAGACCCTTTCATCCCAACCTTGGGCAACCATGCAATCAAAATTCTTACGTCAGTTTGGTCAAGATCAGGTCCCCCGTTTCCGTATTCACCAATACCGCTCACGCGTTCAGCTCCCCAATGAACCTCTCTCTGATTATGTCTTTTCCCAAAAGCATTTAGCAGACCAAGCTTATACCCAGCTAGACTTTCAGGAATTTTTGTTAGAATGTGTTTCTAATATGTTACCTGAATATATTCGTTGGTTTGGAACGCGCACAATTTCAGATTATCCCACCCTCTTAGATGAAGTAACCTTGCTGGAACGGACCAACCACCTTGTTCACAAACGGGAAAACGAAACAAATTTCACAACCGCGACCGATACCACAGCGCAGGCTATTTCCGAACTAACAGATCAAATATCTCAACTCTGTCTCCATGTTAATACTCTTTCAAATTCCCAATCCGCATCTGTCCATTTTGCTCCCTCCCGTTCCCGTTCTCCAAATCCTCATAACCGCTTCTACTCCTCCAAACCATCCCGACCTTCTTCCCCGAACCCAACTCACTCACCTTCCTCTCCCTTCCTCCTATATTCCCATTCCACCAATTCTCTTACAACCTATCAACACAATTCTTCGCCGACTCCTCCACCTTTTCATTCCACTGCTTCCACCTCTACCTCATGTGCAGCTTGCGCTATGCACTTCATTTCCCTCCCACATTCCCATACCACCAATCCCAGTAAACCCTCCTGCACTAACTGTATCCCATAGCAACATCAATATTGCCAACACGTTTCTTCAACCCCTTCTCAACCTTCTTATAACTCCACAAACGAACCTTCATCTACAAACAATACCAAACAAAAGAACCCCAAGAAACAGTGGCGCTCCAGTCAGAACAAACAACCTCCATCCCAGAATGTTTTTTTCCACACAATCTACCCAAATACATATTCCTCCCTACCCGTTTTATCATCGTTTTTTCCAGTATTCCCCACCTCCGTTCCCTCCTTCTGCCCCTGGGACCACACTAAACACACCTAAGGATTCAAAAAACGGCCAAAATTAGCGCGGGAGTCACCTCACCGCGCGTTAACCACCCAATCTTCGCTTCCACCTTCCTCTTCATCCCCCACAACGACCAGTCAGGAATACCATACCCTTCCCTTTCAGTTTAAGGGCAATTCTCCGTATATACAGGGCACTTACGCAAACAAAGAATTACTTCTTTGCCTCGATAGTGGTGCAGACGTAGGATTATTTCCATTTGAATTATTGGAACCGAATGCGCATACTTTCCATCTCCCGTCCCTTTTTCACGGTTTGTCAGACAAACCCGTCCAATTAAATCGCGCTACTATTCTCAAAATTAACTTTGGTCGTAATTACTCCATTCTTTTTCGGTTAGTTCCCTTCAAAAAATTCCCACCCCTTCTTTCATCACGTTTTTTGCAAGATCACCAATCAATTTTGGATTACTCACAAGGCACTTTGTCCTTGAAACATTTTGGAAAAATGCCACATGCTGTAAAAGATAAAAATCCGGTTAGTATTAACATCTCGCATTTCTTTCAAAAACACTCCAAACCTCAGGTTGTATTTTTTGCGCGGCGCACTACCGTTATTCCCCCTCATTCTGTTAGATTCGTACCACTGGCTACTAATGGTTATTTCCCTGATGCACAGTTTCGCCTACATACACCGCTTTCTCGGAATTTAAGTAAATGTTATATGGCACATACTGTAGTTTCCACACAAAACCTTGTTCTCCCGTTGGCTAATCTCACAAACAAAAAGCAAACGATTCAGGCTCATAATCCGGTAGTTATAGGTTCTCTCTTTTCCCAACAAGACAATGACCACAATGTCCTGACTGTTAGGCAAACATATTTCCCTACAGACGAAGATGCGGCACGCAACAAAGAAAAGCGTCTTAAAGAAATTGGTCATCTCATACACATTAGTAAATTTAAGCTGTCTCCAGATATGAATGAGGAACAACAAGCTCAAATGCGTGAATTACTCTCCGAATATGTCTTTTTATTTCAGTTGGCAAGTGACCATTTCACCAAGATAGATTATTTCGTTGCAACATTAGATTTAGAAGACAAAACTCCATTTCAGTGTAACTCTTTTGTCATTTCACACAAGTTACGCCCCAAAGCGAGAGAGTTAGTTATAAAACTTTTGAACCAAGGGATTTTTGAAAAATCGGATTCCCCCTAAAAAAAAACATCCTCTTTGTTTTAAAACCAAATTCTGAATCTCTTAGGGCCGTATTTGATTTAAGGGTTTTAAATGGGAAATGCCGTACTTTAGCTTCTCCATTAGAGAACATACAGGACGTTATAGATTCGCTTAGTGATTCCACTTTTTTTTCGAGTTTTGATATCCATTCCTTTTTTCATCAGTTATCCCTTCATCCTGATGATCGCCCTGCAACAGCCTTTAGTTTAAAGGGCCTGTCTTTGACCTTCAATCATATGATACTCACTTCAATCCCACAAGGTTTCAAAAATTCATCTATTTTATTACAACAGGTACTGCAAACTATCTTTCGGGATTTATATACCAATAACATCACATCGTTCGTAGATGACATGTATATCCATGCTGATCCTTTTGATCACATGATGACAGTTTTACGCGCATTTTTTCATACAGCTGCAAAACATTCTTTGCTGTTCAATATCAACAAATCAGTATTTGGCGCTAGACGGATTAAATGCTTTGGTCATATTGTGGAAAATCATACAGTCAAACGTGATCCCGAGAAAACCGCTGCCCTCGCCAATGCACCCAAACCAACCACCATCAAAGGGTTAAAAAGTTAGTTAGCTTCGGCTAATTACTTTAGGAAATTTTTGCATCACATTTCTCTCATATTAGCCCCACTTTATGAAGCTATTTCGAATGGAAATCGCAAATTGATATGGACACCTGAAAGAGACCGTGCTTTCGACTAGATGAAGCACCTCCTCACTTCCCCACCAGTGCTTGCTTTGTACTCAACAAAGAACACAGAACATATTTTAATGTGCGATTCCTCAGCCCTAGGCGTTGGCGCGGTATTGTTACAAAAATACCTTAGCTCTAATGTCATTCAGCCCGTCTGTTATGTTTCTTCCAGGCATCCAAAAACTGTCAACCCACTCCCGATTTTTCATCAGGAATTGTATGCAATTTTCTTTTCGCTTAAGAAATTAGAAAAATACCATCTGGGAAAACATTTTACTTTGATCACTGATAACATTTCCCTCCTCGCTATTAGGAAAACTGTTATCCCTAACGCAAAAATTCTCGGGCGGATCACTTATATCAACACTCACTTTTACAATCAAACACGTAAAAAGTCAGTCTAACGCAGTGTCCGACCTACTTAGCCGTTTTCCTCTGGACGCCTCACCAGACTCCATTGCCTTAGAACAGGATGACACTCCCGATGCCGTCCTCTTTACCAATACGACCGATACTGACCAGACGCACCTATCCTTGGAGGACACTCCTCCTACTGTTCTAACTACAATAGGTGACAACACTGACCTACGAAATCTCCAGCTTCAGGACCGTTTTTTGGCAAAATTATTACTACTCTAAACACCAAAAATGAATCAGACCCGGCCTTTCAACGTCTCACGAAACAGTACGTTCTTAAGAACAACATCTTGTACAGAAAAATGTATCGTGCCTCGCAAACCCGTTTGCTTGTCTCTATTCCGGACGCGCTAAAACCTGCTTTATTTCAGGAATATCACGGTGAACTTACTCATGTAGGCTTTAACAAACTTTACTGGATGATACGTTATAAATATTACGTACCACGCTTGAAATCTTGGTTAGCGAGTGAACTCAAATCTTGCAAACAGTGTGCAATTTTCAAACGCAATTATTTGCCCAACAACCCAAAAATACAACGTTTTCCCCAAGCTCCCCTATTTTCGGTTTATAGCTTGGACTTAGCAGGGAAATTCATAGCCAGTGACCCAGAGAAATACCAATATTTCTATGCCGCAACCGAACATTGTACAGGCTTTACCATTACACAACCCATCACTACCTCAAATACTGACAATTTCATCTCCTTCATTACGAACCAAATAATCATCCCCTTTGGTGTTCCTTCCTGTATTTATACTGACCGTCAGTCAAGCCACACTTCCACTTTATCCCTGAGCTTTCTCAAATCACTCAACATTACAGTTAAGTATGGATTACCATATCAGCATTTCACACTAGGAAAAGTTGAACAACGTCTGGGCACATTGCAGACCAGTCTTAAATTTCTGTGTCAATCTAACCAAAACCTCTGGCCAAAATATTTGCCTCACGCCACTTCCGCACTTAACAAGACTCCATTAACATCTTTAGGTGTCTCATCTCATGAGTTGTTATATGGAATACCTCCTCGCCTACCCATAGATAACTTGCTACATGTTGAGAAAGAACATCTAGATTTACCGCCTTTTGGCACTGAAAGACATGAGGGATTTAGTTGAATATAGGAAGCACCAAGCATTTCTTGACTTCAAGAAAAAAGTCGAATCAAGCAAACCGCCCACAGAGTTTCTACCGGACTCTCAAGTTATGATTTTGGACATATCCACTCAGCCTGGTACTTCTAAACCACTGTCTAGAATTTATAAAGGACCTTATAGGCTCATATCATCTGTTTCTCCAAACAAAGTCCTCGTTGACATAGAGGGTAAACCCACCCTTATCGGAAAGACTCGTTTGAAACATTACGTACCACCAACAACACCTAATTCAGACTTCGAAATGAAATATAAGCGTTTTTTGAAATCGTCTAATTAAAGTTTTAAGCTGGCAAAGCTTCCGACTTTGTCTCTCGTTATGCCATGGACTCATATTTCAAAAGGAACTTTATTTTCAAATCCCCTGTTAGGTAGGCAACACACTTCACAGAAATCTTTCTCCCTTGCAATAATTTTCCGGCCGTACAATGCATTCATATCTCACTTCCCAAATCTTCTTCCCAAATCTTCTTTCTTCCCTTCCCGTACGTAACCCGCCACTTAAACAATAGCGACGCTGAATGTTCTCAGCACACCTTTCCCTAAGCATGCAAGGAAAAGTACTTGTTTATATTCACTTATTTCCTTCTTGTATCTTAATTTTAAACAGCTGGTTCTGTGTAAACATTTGTGCGCACCTTAGGATACACGAATGAAATCTGTTGAATAATTTCATACAACTCACGCTCAATAGACATTGTTAATATCAGCATAGACACACCCACCCTTTACCATTTTCATAGCATCTTAATACAAAGCGACTAAAATTCCGTTTCTTTCGATTCAAATGTACGGTTACTATTCCGCCACCCAACAAAATACTATTCCGCCACTATGTCCTTTCCTTTCCAACGACCTCTTTGCCTTCGGTACATCATAATCACTCACTAATTCAGCGTAACATACTGCTTACCTTGAAATTTAAGTGTTTACTTTATTTCCACAACAACAACAAAAAATAAATAAAAATAAAATAAATGAAAATAAAAGAGAATTTCTAGGAAATACGTACCAAATTTCTTCCTCTCTCATAACAATATCCGGTTCTCACATCACTTACACAAACACTAAACTTTCACCCTTGAACCTTCCTTCTACTCGCACACAATTACGGTACAAACCTCCAAGAATATACTTCCGCACAGGTCATTTACCCTGAATTCTCTATGATGCAGTATGACCTACTTATGCTAGTGGACAAAATCGCTTCTCCATCCCGTTACTCTTCTACCAAAAAATTTTGTTTCTGTTGAGGACCACAACAAAAGAACTACACCAGATTATAGGAACTACAATAATAATAATAATAATAATAATAATAATAATAATAATAATAATAACAATAATAATAATAATAATTCACTCCTACTTCCATCCCCTTTCCTCCTTGCAGTTTATTGTGTTGTCCCTCGTTCCACAAATTCCTGCCTTCGACTCCCGATTAGCTCCAATCACTTGCAATAATTATTGCCTCCTACAAACAACTTGCACTATTTTCTGTCTGTCACCGATTACATATCTTTCACCCGTGACCTTTGTCAACAGTAATTTTGTGGTGCATATATGGTATCAGACATGTCTTACCATTATTTTTCTTTTCACCTTTCTTTCCATTTTTTTCCTCTTCTTTTCATATAATGAAATTTGATTATAAACAGCCTTGCCTACAACCTAACAGAGATACTCATGCACAAGCGTACTTTTATGTTTTTTGAGTTCCTTTCATTTACGTCCTACTTCCTGGACCCGTGCTCCACCCGCCCTGGGCCAGCGATTTCCAGAATTCAAATGGATGCAGCCAGCAATGCCTCCAGCGAATTCCTGTTTCTGAGAGATGCAGGCAGCAATGCCTCCAGAGAATTCCTGTTCCTGAGAGATACAGCCGGCAATGCCTCCAGAGAATTCCTGTTCTTGAGAGATGCAAACAGCCATGTCTCCAGAGATTTCCTGTTCCTGAGAGATGCAGCCAGCCATGCCTCCAGAGAATTCCTGTTCCTGAGAGATGCAAACAGCCATGTCTCCAGAGATTTCCTGTTCCTGAGAGATGCAGCCAGCAATGCCTCCAGAGAATTCCTGTTCCTGAGAGATGCAAACAGCCATGTCTCCAGAGATTTCATGTTCCTGAGAGATGCAGCCAGCAATGCCTCCAGAAAATTTCTGTTCCTGACAGATGCAAACAGCCATGTCTCCAGAGATTTCCTGTTCCTGAGAGATGCAGCCAGCAATGCCTCCAGAGAATTCCTGTTCCTGAGAGATGCAAACAGCCACGTCTCCACCCACAGAGCACATCACAGCCAGTGGACGTACATATTAGATCCAGAACGTCCAGTTTTAGTACATTAACTTATGCGTAACATCCATTGGTGGTCCATATTACGTTCGGCAATGGATATCCACATTCTGAACTTGAGTGGACGGTCCATTGGATGTCCATATTACGTTCAGAAGTGAATATCCATTTTCTGGACTTCTGTGGATGGTCCATTGGATGTCAATATTTAATCCACGAATGAAACGTCCACGGAGCTACATGATCTGGATAAAAAAAGGGACGTACGGAAAACAACATTCAATTGTTAGTGACGGCACATGCGCAGATCCTTGCACAGTGCACTCTCAGCAGGTTTGAATTCAGTGGTTGAGAAGCAGGAAGAGAGAATAGGAACTGAGAATAGGAAGAGAGAATAGGAGAAAAAGGTAAGATATGATGAGTGATTTGTTTATATAGATTTATTCCGGTGCACCATTTATTTTACAACTGAAAGTTTTTGTGTATGTGGACAAAAGTAACTCATTATCAATTATAGGCTGGGGTAACGTAGATGGGCACATGGGAATTGGTAATATATATATATCAGTGAATTCAGATGGTGAAGGGTGTAATAAAACCCTCATATAAGATACTAGTGAGGTTCGTTCCTTCTGTACCAAAGCTCAGGACTCAATTCGACATTACTCGAGAAGACGGTTCTACCAAATTTTGACAGATTTCGTACATTCCCAGGTTAGATTAGAGTTTTGTATTTCTTTTAGCCGATCATGCACAAAATGAGGAGCTCCATTACTACTTGCAGATTGACTTCAGGAGGGCTCAGTATGGGTTAACTACTGTATCGCCGGACCAATTTTAGAAAATTTACCAGATAAATTGGAGAGTTTCTTTTGGTTCGTGAGTAAAAGTAAGTTGAGGGTGATAGTTACCAAAATACTTGTCGTTAGTTATTTTTGATATTGTAAGCTACACTATATATATGGGGGGCGGAAGGGGAAGGTTCTAGATTACTGGTCCCCCATGCAGATTAGTAGCTGGGTATGTTTCTTTCTGTACTAAAGAGTATACATTTAACTTATACGGTATTGCCGAGCGAGCGTTAGCGAGTGAAGGCGGGTTAGAGCCCCGCAGGGCACGTTGTTTTCTGTCTTTTTTACTGCTCAATGGGAAGGGGGGTCAGTAATCTAGAACCTTGCCGGGCGGAAGGGACTATTTGGCGGTATATTTGTTATGATTTTTGGGAAAGGCAGTGCGTAAATGACAAGGTTGTGTCATATCGTGATTGAGTTTTATGAAGTTATACAAAAATGAATATCAGTTGTCGAAATTGTGTGAAAGGCATGGTCTACTAAACACGCAAAAAGTTTATTGTGACTAGTGTAAACAAATTGAAGCTACAGAAAAGAAGAGGAACACTTAACTAAACCTAATCGAGTATAATCTAATTTAGTACATTTTGGTACTTTTTTGGATTGCATGTAGTACCTCCCCCAAAGCTGTGCAACACATAAGGCGTGCATTTTATGAAATGAACTGTTAGATGACATTGTTTTTCCACCATCCTCGTTTATGCGTATACTCATCGCCGCTGACGCGCCTGCTCCCTACGGACGCTGTTTCTGCTCTCCTGTTTTGACTCGGTTAGATGGCATTCGTGCTTTTTACTGGCCACGTAGCACAAATTAGTCAGTGTTTTATGGACTAGCTTTTATGCCATACGTTCACATCGTATTTCGAACATTAATCATTATCAAGTGAGCCAGGGCCAACATCTAGTATTTTGGGTGGGAAACTAAATAATATTCCTTTTCTTATTTTCGTATTCTGGCAATACAGCAGTAATACCATAAGTATAAATACATTGCGGAAGTGAGCTCGTCCGTGGCTAAGCAGTTGGCGTGCGAGACCCGAGTTCGATTACCGGCGAGAGCTCAGGTGGTTCGGATTCCACGTTAATCAGTAAGTTTACGTCTTATATACCCTTTTCCGTATAGATTTTTTATCGTGTATTTCAGTATCAGCGCTTTGCCAAGAAACAGAAATGTCAGTTAATAAATGAACGTAAAAGGTCTATAGCATCAATTTTTTTTGATCATAATAGTAAAGTTTATTATTTACAATATCCTTTATATTTATTAAGTTGAAATAATTACTAGCAAATGCTAGCAGCAGGCCCGTATCCAGGGGGGTCTAGGGGGGACGGGCCCCCCCTAAATTTTTGCTGGCCCCCTTTAAAAATTTTACGATACGCTTAGATATGAACTATAATATGGTGATGAACTATAATATGGTTGGATCAGGCCCCCCTAACTTCAGTCCCCCCCTAAATTTTTGGGCTGGCTACCGGCCTGGCTAGCAGTGATATTTTTTTCTTCGTCACATCTGCCACAGGTGGATAGAAGAAATGTCATTGGTTAAAGATTTTAGCTCTCAGATTTCCAGAAGCTGGGAGTAGGAGATGTAGAAGCGTCTTTTCTTCGAATATCGGGGTTGGATTAACACGTACAATGTAACTATAGAAATTTTCAGTTTTAAAGTTTCGGCGTAAAAGGTATATCGACCAGATGAGGTTGAGTGGAAATTAGTCGCAATTCGGCGTGTAAGTGAAGACGGATAGTGTAATGACATCTATGCGTATTGATATCTTGCGAAACTTCATAAATACGTCCATATATTATTTAGTAACGTTATTATATTATATATTTCCAATAACGAGGAAGATTTAGTAAGAAAAAAGTAATACAGGTTAACACATCCTATGTTTTTTTTCATTATTTCGGTATTTTCCAGGTTTTTTTTTGTACTTTATTTTCATTCTACTTTGTTAAGTACTTTCTTCCTACTTTGTTTTCGTGTGAGAGGAAATTTTCATCTCCTTGTATACTTCATGGCGTTTGTCATGGTTCCTTCGGGGCAGAGCGGTGTGATGTGGAGGGACATGTGTGTGAGCTCACAGTAAGAAAGTTTAACGTTATTTTCCATCACCGATGGACTTGTACTAATAACTATGCGATTTAATTTTAAGCTTTCCTCCGGACATGGAATTTATTCCTATTTACATAGTTCATCTTTTCATTAGAGTAATTTCTATTATTTCAATTTTCTTAAACTGGATTTTTTTTTAATTTTCCTTTTTATTATCTTTGCTTATTAACCAACTTTTGGTGGTAACGAAGTTTGTTTGTTATATAGAATTTGTTTGTAAATTCCTATTCTGAAGGTCGTCTAGCGGAGACGAGATAACTAAGACGCAGTTAATAAGGGGGAACTTTCTAGCGGTGGTCCTCCTTCGTATCTCTGCTTGGTCACAGACTTATAGCTTTTTTGAGGATAGTATAATCGGTCTGTATTGAGAGGATCATACGTTTTTGGGGTCTATGGCTAATTGTTTCGGTTTAAGTCAACAAATGGTTGTAAGTTTTGTAAGTCCATAGCTCTCCAGAATTAAATGGCATTTGCGGTACTATCCTAGTAGAAATGCAGTGTTAGGTTCATACGTGTAGCATGTTACCAGAGACACTAGTCTGAAATATGAAAAATTGTCAAAAAAATTGCATCATCAATTTAGTTTTAGTCTTAATATTTAAAGATTTGGTTTTAGTCTTAATATTTAAAGGCTAAATTGTAAGCTATAATGGACGTAGTTAAAATTGTAATTGATTTCATAATTTCTTCTAAGACAGTTAATGATTTTTTTTATCCAGGATAACACGGAAATAAAATTTACTTGAAAGAAAAGGGTCGGGTTGAAAATGGGCTGTAGTGTAATAATTTGACGTGCAATGACTCAAATATGTTTATCTCCTTTTTTCAAAAAAAAAATGTACAATTTTTATGTTGCACATTTAATGTGCGATAAATATATTTTCGTAGTAAATCGGCTCAATGTTAGATAGATAACATTTTTTAAGTCGATTACAAATATCTACCTTATAACATTTTTCCTTTCAATTACACATAATATATCATGTCTTGCTCGACGGTGAGTAATTGAACTGTATTGTATGGTAGGCAACATTCCTAATACTTTAGATTTAAGTATATCGTATACGCCTGTGTAATATCCTCTTTTTTATCAGCAACTTACCTAGAGCTCAAAAGGAGAGTCTTTTTTTTCCTGTGGGCCCTACTTTCCTTGGTAAGGCCGCTCAAAGAGCTCAATTTTCAATTTTATTTTCGGTTTATAGGCAACTTTCGAAAGACAAAGGACCAGGAAAGGGTGTGGGGTATTGGAAAGAAGTAGGATAAAGCTTATTCATAAATTAACATCTCGTTACTTTGTCATTCAGGAATCAGATAAATGTTTGTAGTTAGCATGTCTATTTTGACCTAATGGTCCAGTTTTACTGCAAGCCTGTATCTGCACACTGCATAACAGAAAAGCAGAATGGTACCTTATGAACAGCTCGTATTCGACTTCTTTCCAATATCCTATTTCCTTTCCTGGCAAATTGTTAATCGAAAGTTGCCTAAAAGCCAATGTAAAATTCAAATTTGGACCCTTAGAAGGACTCTTCCAATGAAAGGAGGACCCACAGGAAAAAATGCAAGATAATTTATTTTGTCTCCTTTTGACTTCTAGAAGTTCCTGTAGAGCTTGTCCACGATTTTTATAATACCATATATATATATATATATATATATATATATATAGGGTGGGTGGGTGTTGTTCAAGTAGTTTCTGCAATTTCACATCGTCATCCTAGGTTGTTACCAGTTTAAAAAGGATGCATAGGTATTTCCTTCACAAATGGTTGAAAAGCAGTAAATAAGTAAAATACTGGTTAATTTGTATTTTTTACTGTAGTGACGTGATATGTATTAATGCTCTTCTTGCTTTATATATATATTACCGTTTTTTAACCATTCGTGAATCCAGTGTTTTTGTATTCACTCTATTAGTAACAACGAGGATACCAATGTAAAATCGCCAAAAGTACTTTCGTTTATTTTCTTCATTGCATGTGTGTTGAGCTATTATTTTCTTGGTTTATATATCATCACAGCCCACTCTGACTTAGATTACAAACACCTTTCTTCTACGTCTTTGGAAGGCTCCCCTATTGATGAAATTTAATTCTAACACTGGGAAGACACTCGCTTAAAGTAGTAGACAGGATGCAGGCAAGCCTTCGTTGCCCGTGATTGTCCATTTGAACGAAGTTGTTCGAATAAAACTTTACCAAAAATTACCTTAGAAGTTTGTATATTCTTTTAGGGTGATTATCACGGTTCAGCTTCGAACAATAGGAGTCACAAATATCATTCTATACCCTAAGTGTGCAAAGAACTTGAAATCAAAGATTTTAAGCATAAATGTCGTACTATAAATTATCCTTTTATTTCTCTACCCGTGCTCACATATGTAGCTTTTTCTAACTGGACAATTGCCCAACACTGTGACCTCATTCACATCTGCAGCTCAATTTTTAAAGGTGCTTCATTTTTTCCTTCCATAATATTACATTCGAGCATCGAAACCTTTAACGAGTCATTTTTTTTTAAATTTTGAGTAGATATATTTTGGGGGGAAGGAGAGAAATTTTGATCTACGGAATGTATCAAAAAGTCGTTCCTACGCTTGGGAGGTGATTCTAGATCAAAACGGGACGAAAATTTAGCATTTTTGCACTGGGTCCTCCTTTGAGTCCGGGGAAACTTACTTTTATTTGTGGCTTTTACACTAATTTGTCTCAGCACTGAAGGGAAAGGGTATGAGATATTGGAAAGAAGTTGGATAGGACCTATGCGTTAGGTAACATCACGGTTTGTCTTGCCAGGTTAGAATTACGAAAACGCATGTAAATAGAGCTAGACACGATGTCTATGAGGTTTTTGTTCTCCTGCTGATCTCTAGAATTTCGCCTCAAGCGTTGTAAACAACCTTCTGATTCAACCTGTGTAAATAAAACTTACATTTTCGAAAAATAAAATAAGCTTGGACGTATAAGTATTAAAAATATTCTACTACAGCTTTTTAATTAAAAGTAGTGTTACAGAATAACGATATCTGCACATATAAGTGTATTGTATTGTGGCAACACTCGTTTTTCGAGTAAACTATTTTGTATATTTTCGATTTTCATTTAATGTTTATGTCATAAAAATCATTTATTAAGGTTAAGGTAATTAAATGTTATGTATGAGATTATAATGCAAGCTGCACAATGTTGCTAATTTCTGTGTCAGCAGTCTGTTGTAAATAAATGTGGATAAGAATGTCTTCGTTGAGAGTCTGGCAATGTAGGAAGAAAATGTAGACAATGCGTCTATCTTCGCATTAGCCAGATTCTAAACATTGTATAATGTGAATCTGTAAGATTTCACGAATTTCACGAAATTGCGGATATGCGGAGATTGCTTAGAATCGGGAAATCAGAGTGTGTCGAGGGTTGCAGTTTTGAGTCTTGACACATGGAAGGAATTTGTCTTTCCATGTGAAAACGGTGTCGCACGTGCCGCAAGCAGACGACAAGCAGACGACGGAGGTTGGACGAAGCTCAACAAAACCAGAGGACGAGAGAGGTTCAGGAGAGAAGAAGTCCGAGTCTTAGATCGAGAGAAGAAGTCCGAGTCTTAGATCGAGAGAGGAAGTCCGAGTGATTGAGTCCGATAGATGAAGTCTTAGAGATCAAGTCTTAGTGGTCAGTCTTTGGTTCGAGTTTTGGAGAACCAAGTATATAGTCGCCCGTCAGCCAGATGACAGCGGAAGAAAGTACTTCGTATACGACATCATTCTAACAACGCAGAACATCACGCCAAGAGAAGCAATTGAGAGGAGCCATACCTCAATGCTCGTTCTCGTAATCCAGCAGTAAGGAGTTTCAGCATAGAGGAGCTAAGTTCGACGCCAGAGCATCGTGGGAACTACACCAGATTATCCAGGTATGTGTTGCACCGACTCAGGGCTCAAAGGCTCAATACTCGACCGTTTCTATACCCGTCTGGCAAATCGTTCTTAATATCCGTAATTACATGCTTTATGAAATCATACAGTAAACTCATAATTCAGAGAAATACAGCGATATCAAATTAATGAAGTGGACGTATCTTTATTTAATTTTATCCCCAATAAGAAACCTCTCGCAAATGAATATCAAATTTTATCCCACTCATTCTAGATGGTGAGTGGTAGGCATCCAGTTGCCCTCAACATTGCATCCCCAACTAGGCACTGAGTGGCTGGGTTGTCATGGTGGAGTATGCTACGGGTTTCGATCGCAGTAAATAAGAAGTGTAATTCAGAGCATGGTGGAAATTGCTGGTTTTGGTAATAGGCCAATCAGTAACGGTCTCAGTAGATTTAAATAATTAAGCCCTCCCGACCCACCCATTTTTAAATGATATTATTTTACGTAACTAAAACCCACCCTTCCCACCCTCTCTACGATGAAGTGTAATTTTAAGTATTGTGAACGTATTTTCTCGAATTAGGATAAGGTATTTAGTTATAAGGTGTTAATTTATGTAGTGTGAATTTAAGGTTTTGCAATAAGAAAATAATTTATCCGACTCTCCCGACCAAGTTGTTAAAGTAGCTCGAATCATATGTTTTATAAGAAGAAATAATTTAAGTAATTAGTAAGTAAATGAGTAACGAAAGTATTCGTACGAGAGCACAAAGAGCGGCAAAAGGAGTACAGGTCGGAAGTTTGTTTAATATTGCGACCTCGAGTAAGAAAAAGCAAGAAAGTGTAAAACCTAATTTGAAATTAGGACCCGTCGAAAACTTTCCGTCCAGTCCTATAGCAAAATCTTATACGGAAGATTTTACATCAATATTTCCATTTGAAAGGAGTGTAATAGGTGATAAGCAGTCAAATAGTTCAAAAGAAAATAAGATGGCGACAGGCGTAACGTTCTATTCAGATGTAAACAAACTCCCCAAGTTTGACTTAAAGATAGATAATGATATAATTGGCTTCTTTGATGAGTTTGACGACGCGTGTCAAATGGCAGGCGTAGGTGAGGACAAAAGGAAGGAACTACTACCTAGTGTATTTAAAGGGAATGGTAGACAATGGATGAAGGTATTTTTAAAGAGAAGAAATGTTAGCGAAATTAGTTATAAGCAATTACAGAAAAGTATAATAGAGGAATTTACGCGTACAAATGTAACATTAGATATAGAGGAACGTATAAGAGAAAGGTTGCATCTCGAGGATGAACCTATAATAAATTATGTGTACGATATGCTGGTATTGTGTGAAAGATTAGACGCTAGCATGGATGACAAAAAGAAAATAGGGATAATTGTAGGTGGCCTTCAGCCATATTTCATGGAACGAGTAGAAACTAACTCGTATTCGACAATTGACAAATTTGTAGAGGATCTTCAGAAAGTTGAGAAGAATAAGTGCAAAGTAGGAAAACGCGTCAAACGGGAGAACGGAAAGGTTACTGTCAAAGACCTTCTCAAGAAAATGCGAGAACAAGTAGAAGAGGAGGATAGCGATGTGGAAATTCATAAGTTGCTATTGAAGAAAGAAATTAGAAATAGGGAAGATATTAAAATTAAGCAGGAACCACCAAGTATTACCCAATTGGGTGAGCTAGAGAAGAAAAAAGAAAAATTGCAGTTAACATTAGCGACTAAGTTTCAGGATCGGAATGGTAGAGAAGATAAAAGCGATAGTGATTCGAAGCAACAGAAGAATAATAGTAGTAATTTTAGAGGAAACAGAAATTTTCGTAATGGAGGACGGAATTTTTACAGAAACAATGGAAATAGGAGCTGGAATCGAGATAATAGTAATAGTTATAATAGGAATAGAGGTTCTAACGGATACAATAACAGAAGAGGATTTAGAAATAATTGGCGTGGTAACCGAGGTGGAAGGAAGACGAATTTTTGGCAACAACGAGGGAATAGTTGTTGTGCTAACGGTGTTAATAGTCCATCATGGTGCCAGAATCATAGTCAAGTAAACGGTCCAGTACAGTACGTTCCAGTTGTACCGAACCAGATAAATGGTACAACGTACTATCAGGCTACAAGTTCAAATAATTTAAACTGAGTGAAACTGTAAATGACAGAGGCGCATTTACAGGAGGTAAATCAAAAATTAGAGAAATAGTAGCCTCTACGTTAACAGAGAATAACATGCTATACGTTCCGATAGAAGTCGACGGGAGAAGTCATAAAGCTTTGATTGATACAGGATCGCAGATATCTATTGTAAATGAAAAACTAGTTCCACCTAGTGCAAAGGTAATCCCTAGACCAACACGTATTCGTGGAATAACACAGAATGTGTTGGTAGTAAATAAGATCGCTGTGATTAGATTTAAAATGGCCGGACAGACATTTCATTTGGAATTTCGCGTAGTGAAGGATTTTCCGTATCATGTTTTGATCGGGAATGATTTTCTACAGAGCCAGAATTGCCAAATAAATTACGGTCAGAATAAATTGACGTTGCAGAGATTTGGAAAACCCAGATTAAGGAAAAGGGAAGAACAGGAATCTGTGACTGTGTCTGATAGTGCAGCTTTAGGAATAAAACATTGTATTAGACCAAAATGGGTACTAGGTCATAAGGTACGGTTGTTACCTAGGACTAAGACTACTGTGGAGGTTAATTTGGTTAGTTCTTGGAATAACAGGGAATACTTGTTAGAACCAGACAGGAAGATTGAAGCCCAATACAATGTGTTGATCCCGCACGCACTTTTATCGGCTGAGAACAATAAGATCGAAATCATTAATCCATCCAATAGATCAATTTTATTAAGACCTAATGTAACGCTAGGAAAAGCCAAGGAATGTGTAGATGAAGAACAATTGAAGAACGAAGGATTATCAAACGAGGATATAGATGGTATTTTAAGATCTCGTAGGAATTTTGATAAATCTCGATTGAAATGTGGGACCGAGACAAAACCGGAAGTTAAGGAGCGAATTGAGAGCTTATGCTATGATTTCACGGATGTTTTTGCATGGCAGGAGGATGAATTAGGCCAGGCAAAACATTTCGAGCACCACATCGAGTTAGAAACGAAGGTACCATTTAGAAGACATCAATATCCTATTCCCATAGCGTTAAGAGATAAAGTTAAGGAACAAATTAATATTTTGTTAAGGCAAGGGATAATAGAAGAAAGTGCTAGTGCTTATAACTCTCCGATGTTGTTCATACAAAAGCCGTCAGGAGGTATTCGGGCAGTTCTCGACTGCCGTTTTTTGAACAAATGCGTGAAGCTGCACAGCATTGCGCTGCCTCCAATCCATCAAATTTTAACTTGTATGGGAGGACATAAATATTTTAGTATTTTGGATGTAAAATCGGCTTACCATCAAGCGCCTATTTCAGAGGAGTCACGAGAGTATACCGCGTTCAATATACCAGGCGTAGGAGCCTATTCTTATCGAGTTCTTCCTATGGGATATTTACAGGCGCCCGCTATATATACAAAAATAATGGCGATGACCCTGGCAAACGTAAATCCAGAGTCAGTTTCCTATTATATGGATGATGTATTTTTATATACGAATGATCAGGAGAAAATGGT
The DNA here is from genome assembly GCF_964235325.1 of Thermobia domestica. Classification (NCBI taxonomy): domain Eukaryota; kingdom Metazoa; phylum Arthropoda; class Insecta; order Zygentoma; family Lepismatidae; genus Thermobia; species Thermobia domestica. The sequence goes on along the minus strand of NC_137460.1, from coordinate 265,700,042 downwards.
AGACGTACTTCAATCAGTTTTTAAAAGGTTGAGGCATTACGGACTCAAACTATCTGTAGAGAAATGTCAGTTCATAGAAAGGAAAATTTTGGCTCTCGGACACATTGTCAGTGACGCAGGATATGAGGTTAGCCCGAAGATAATTCAGGCGATAAAAGCGTGTAAGGCCCCGAATAATGTCAAGCAGTTAAAATCTTTTCTTGGTCTAACAAATTACGTTAGAAAATTCTGTAAGGACTATGCCAAAATCACATCGACGTTTCAACCAATTTTGAAAAAGGGTCACAAGTTCGAGTGGAATGAATCACACCAGCAGGCTTTTGATCAATTGAAATCAGCGTTAATGAATGCACCGTTATTAGCCCCGTTTCGGGAAGATTTGGACACGAGAGTGTACACTGACGCATCGACTAGTTCGATTGGTGGAGTTTTAATGCAAAAACAGGCTAATGGTGAATGGACACCAGTAGCGTACTACAGTCGCGTGTTACGTCCACAAGAGAAGACCAGACATATAGTGGAGTTAGAAATATTGGCAGTGATAAGTTCATTAAGAGCATTTAACTATTACTTGTTCAATAAAGAATTTGAGCTGTACACCGATTGTAAGGCATTAAAATATTTGCAAACATCACCGAAGTTAGCTCCGAAACTGGTGAGATGGAGTTTAGACTTAGCCCAGTATAAGTACACACCGGTGCATTGTCCTGGAGAAAAGAATCCTAGTGATATTTTGTCCAGGAACACCGACATTGAACCAACAGTAGAAGATATTGAGTTAGAAACGTTGAAAGTGAATTCCGAAGATCTCCAAGTAAATTTGAATTTTGACAAGGATATTGATGTTGGCTAGTTACAGAGAAAAGATTCGTTTTTCGGTCCGATTATGCACGCAATTGAACACCCAGAAGATGCTGACGTCAAAGCCGAAAAGCAAGCTCGATGGTATACGGTAAAGGACAATAGGCTTTATAGAACTCAACGAATGGCAGGCGGTACAAAGTTATTATTATGTATCCCTTATGCATTAAGAGAACAGGTATTCAAGAACCTACATTGTTCGGTGTATGGTGGCGGACATTTTTCTTACACGAAGTGTTATAAACGTGCACTAAAGTTAATATATTTTCCGAACATGAAGAAATTCTTCATGGAGAAAATAGGTGAATGTATAAGTTGCCAGATACAGAAAAGAAAAACAGGAAGAGTGCCATTTCACGCGCAGACGTACCCCTCTTATGCTCCATTCCAGTCAGTTGTGATGGATGAGATTGGTCCTTTTAAGTTGTCTCGTAACAATAGAAATAAGTATGTTCTAGTATTTGTAGATAATGCAACTAGATTTGTTATCGCTAGAGCGGTACCCGCAGTAACGGCAGAGATCGTTGCGCAGGTAATATTCGAAGATCTGATTACGAAACATGGGGTTCCATCTCAGCTCCATCTGGATAGGATGTCATCTCATCGCAGCAAAATCTTGGAGGAAATGTCAGAGAAATTTTGAATGCAATTGCATTTTGCGAATACAAGCGCCCATTATTCGATAGGAAGTGCAGAGAGGGCCATTGGCTCATTACAGCAAGTAATGAAGCATTACATTGATAAAGATTTTTCAAACTGGGATGAGATCTTACCAAGTTTGATATTTACTATTAATACGCAAGTGCATGATGGTACTGGTTTTTCACCATACTATCTATTGCATGGAGTCGAACCAAGAACGTTTCTTGAGCAGGACCTAGACATTCCTTGCGAGTACGTCGACAATGAGGTGAGACGTCAGAGCATAAAAGAGGCACGACAGCTGGCGTATAAAAATTTGCAGAGAAGATTTAGATCTCAGAAGAAGCAAATAGAGAAAAAGTTTGATCAACCGAGTTTTGAGATCGGTCAAAAAGTGTTAATTAGGGAAATGCCAAGAGCAGGTTTGCCGGCATGTTTTGGTAACCGTTACAATATAAAGGGGTAATAGTGGACAAAATAAACAATAATTCATACAAAGTACAGTATGAAACTAAAAAGGGTGAAAAGAAGAGTGACACTATAGACTTAAGACGATTAAAATTATTCGTAGAAAGTAAAAATGGTGAAAAGTTTGGTGACACAGATCAAACATCAGATGGTGATGAATAAATTTGGATTTGGTGAAAGGAAAAAAAATATTTTAACATAGGGTCTAATGTAACTATGGTACAAATCGGGTCTACCGATGAAGTGTCAGAAAGGGGGCACTTTCTCAACCAAACCCTAAAAACCGAGATTGGAGGAAATGCTAATCTCCATCAGGAAATTTCCCGAATCGATAGACACTTTTTGAATTATAGTTACTAGAGTTTTGAATAAATAATAAATGTATGGAATGTGAAATTAATTAATAATTAAAATCAGTTGACACCTAGAAAGTAAAATACAATATAAAATACATAGGAATAAATAAATTGTTGGCAGTAGGTTAAAAATAAATAAATAAATGAATAGTAACAAGAAATTAATATTAGGTTTTACTAATTCCAGAATTTTAATCGAGACTGAAAAGGAAACATTAGAATATGGAAACAACAATGTGGGTGATCTATATAAAGTTGATAGTTATGGTTCATTTTGGGAAGTCAGACGACCATCATCAAGTAACTATGAAGGATGTAGGGATAGCCCTAACGCAAGATTCGTTAGCAGTTTATGCGTCGAATATGGTGTATACAACTATTCGATTACATGTAAATTTTCACGAAGCTGTGCCTATGCACAAAGTGTGTAGTGAATCATATGATATTTTAGAGGAGTACGCAGAAAGGGAAAGACAATTTAGAATTAATATAATAAATTCAATACCATGTCAATTTGTATTTATAAACGGTAGTTCTAAATGTATGGAGTCAACAAGAACTAAACGTTCAATTTGGTCTATGCTGTTAGGATTTGGGGCTATAGGATTGTCAGCCTATAACCTAATACACACACAACAATTGTCTACTTCGATTCAAAAATTGTCTGAACACGAAAACGTATTGGCTGAAGAAATTCACAAGTTAAAAATATCGCATAATGAGGAAATTTCAATAATGCATGGTGTGGTAGTTAAGGTACATCATGTTCTCCAGAATGTAAGGAGTAAACTGCAAGAGATGTATTGCTACTTGCAGCAAGCTCAAAGGAAAATTTTGACTAATCTATTTTCTCATTTAGCTAGAGAAAGAGTGAATAAAATATTCAACGACATCTTTAGCAACCAATTATCCTATCATATTTTATCGAATTTGGATGTTAACAAGTTTATAAATAGTCATGATATTTTGAAGCATTCAATTTATCGTTTCGACATAGGAATGTTTTATCGAGTGTCATCGATTTACTTAATGAAGTACAACTATAATGAAAACAACATCGACGTATTACTAAAAACACCTATTGTTTACGAAAATACTGTATCAAAAATGTTTAATGTAATTTCAATGGGTTTCCTAACGAACAATTTTCGAACATATTACAAGTTACCGGAAGTGGTATACTTAGCTAATGGAATATATCACACATTAGATCGATCGAAATGCGAATTCAAGAGTTTCTTGTATTTTTGCGAGCAGATATCATTAGATGATGCAGCTAAGTGCTTGAATAACATTGTTTTTAATGGATCGCTAAGTGGTTCCGAACAACAAACTGAGAAATACCTAGGCAAGGTAGTGTATAAATATACTCATGCTGGAGTATTATACTCATCATTAGTAGAAGGATATATAACTAAGCTAGGTAAACATCACGAAATTACATCGATGAAGGTAAATTTTGGGAATAATTGTTCGTACTTCATTGAATACAGTTCATTTGATAACCTAATTTTTGGAGAATTGGCGATTCCGACGAGGAAAGTAATAAGCGTAAATAATAAACATCTAAGTTTGATAGGGAATTGGACGCTAAAGCAATTAAATTTAAGTATACACCATGAGGAACTCAATAATCTAGCTGAAAATTTATTAAAACTGAAAGTGGATACCACTGTACCACTACTAATAATTAGAACAAATTACATGATGTATGTAATAGCAGCCATCATATTAGTATTAGTTATTTCAATCATTGCATTAATAGCGCTGTACTGCACACTGTATAAATCGATAAGAAAATATAAAGTAGAAAACAATGAACCATAATAATAATAATAATAATAATAATAATAATAATAACAATAATAATAACAGAATCATTTAGGATCATATTGTATAAAAATGTTTGAATATTCCGTGCACTAGAACGGAAAAAGTCTAGAAAAGGTTGTGAACCACGTTGTAAACAATAGAATTGAGGATTTGTAATTTTGAAAAAAAAAACAAACGATAAAATCGAAGGTAAACAAACATGTAAATGTGTCGAAGTGTATACAAATCATGCATTCCATACTCACCAAACAGCCATCACCAATAGTAAACACCATCACCAAATGAAGGTATGAAGTTAAGTAAACAAAGTCTATAGTCTATGATAGTCCATAATAGTTCATACTACCCAAACCGAATAGGTTGTATTGTAACACGGTACCAAACGATGTCCCATTTCCGTATTAAGTGTGAAAGAAATGATGGAAAAATTGTGAAGTAAGGATAGGAAATAGATGAGAATAGATAACCTAGATGAATCTAGGATAGTAACATCAATCAACGATAGATAAAGTCAAAAACATTCAAACATTCAAGAAGGGATAAGGAAAATAAATGTAGAAAGTAATAATATTAGTAATAATAACAATAGAAATAGTTAATGATAGATAAGAATAGACAAAATAGTAATAGGTTACTATTATGATAGTAGTAGAGAGTATAAATGCATAATTACTACAAGTGTTTCTATAAAATAATGAATAATGAATTTTATATTGTATGTACATGGTGAATTAAAGGGTTAAAATATGCGAATAAGCATAGATAAAGCTAGAAATAATTCAAAAAGAGTATTAAAGAAAGTTTAGTTTATATAGTAATAACGTATTTACGCATTATTTTTAAAAGTCCGAAAATTTTTGTAAATTTTAGAAAAGAAAAGAAAAGAAAATAATATATTTTATTAAAATTAATAATAATCAATCAATATTGATTGAAAAGAATCATTAGAATTATTTATTTTATTGTGGAATGTAATTTGCAAACGCTACGAGCAATGCTCACATATTATTCTGTATGGATTTGCGTCAAACAGCTATCGAACGTTCTGAGCAGCAAGAGGTAAGAATGAACAGAGAGACCCCGCGAGAGAGTAGCTCCGCGAGAGGCTAGATTAGTCTCCACTCCAGGTCTCAGGGGACACTGCAGACGAAATGCGAACGGTTCCGAGTGAACTCGAACGAACACGAAGGAGTCACTTTCTCCCGCTACGCTGTAATCCTCGTAAAATTCACGTTGAATCCCAGTTCGAGCGTAAATCTATGAAATATATTTTTAGAAATTATAGAAAAATTAGTATTTAATAAAATTAATGAGATTTAACCACGTAGATGATTAAAATAAAGTCTAAACTACATAAATACGTATGAAATAAGTAATAAAAGCTTAAATATAGAGAGATATAGCGAGTATAATTTAATGCTATATTTATGGTAGAAAAAGAGTGAAAACACGAGTTTTTAAGTGTGAAACATAGTCTCCAAGTTATGGTTAGAAGGATTTCACACATAGTTAAAGTTTTAACGGTCATGCACGAGAATTACTGAAAAAGTAGCAAGTGTGCTCGACACAAAAAGAACAAAATGAGACTGCTTCAAAAGTATGCGACTTTTAGGACGCAAAAAGTGTAAGCAGACACAAGATAGGAATTTTAATTATTTAATTAACTATAATAAATGTAATTTTCTACGAATTTTAAGTAGGCCTATTCCGACTTTATCTATTTCTCGTCTATTTCAGATAATATCCAAAAACGAAGGAAATGGACATCAATACAATATTATTATTAATATCAGCGTTAGTTTTAGGAAGTATATTAGTTGTAATAGTAATTATCACATGTTATATTTTGATAAGATTAAATAGGATAGAGAGAAAATACGAAAATAGTGTAAGAAATAGTAAAAATAATGTAAGGTCAAACATAGATTTAGAAGTAAGTGGTAGAGATGAGTCTGAGACTTACGCACTTTCACAAGTTTCACCACTCTACGCCACAATTTTAAATAAGAGCAAATCTACACTAAAAACTATTCCACAAAGCACTGATATCACTATTTTTAAGAATTTGCCAGATTGTAGTATAGCGGATTGTAGTAAGAGCACTGGAACTGAGTGGGAAAACACACACTTGTACCACATCACTACAGAAGATGAGAAACACACCAATACATCAATGGGACACTATGAATCCACGAAAACCGACGTTTTTATCGATAATTCCGACAAACACGGGAAAACTGAGTGCCCGAAAAACATGAAAAGTGAATTTTTTTATCCGTGCGATGTTATCGTACTATGAAACAAAGTGTTTTAAGACAAATAATGAAATATTTGGTAGTGAATATTAACATCCAGTGTTATCCGTACGAGAGTGACGCGTAGACAGAAGGGCAGGAACGGAAGTCAAGTTAACCTTGATTGAAAAATGATGATTTTGCAGTTACCATGCTGGAAGATTCAGCAGCATATCCAACGCCCTGCGGCAAGATTTTATTTCCGTCAACTATAAAATATCAGTGATTAAAATTTTGATGTAAATAAAACAGTTATATTTTCTGTTTTTTACAGTGCTACGTAAAAATATTAACTTTCTATGTTCTAATATTATGTTACAAGTTTTTGTTTTTAGATTTCCAATCAAATAGCGGTGGAAATAAATGATGATGAACCAATACTGATACGGCCAATAAATTCATTGGTTGGCACGTATGGACAGACAGAGTAGTGGAAATTTTTGTAACATGAGACTCTAAAAGCGTTGTTGCGAAGAGAAAATTAACCAAGAGTACTTGGAAATGAACATACATGTATATAATTTTGCACAAGCACTCTTGAGCAAATGTGATGAGCAAGTAATTCATCGAAAACTCACTAGATGTCGTGAGCATATACTTTGCCAGATTACAATTTCAAGTTTTGTATTTTATAAATTATAGGATTTAAGTAAATGATTAAAGATTCAAATATATACATATTTTAACAGTTTAGGTGAAGGAATATTAATTATTGTTTATATAACTATCTTTGCACAATTATACATATTTTATTTAATTTCAAATTTATATTTATCTTTTACAATTGATTCATTTTTATATGTTGTACAGGGTGTTTATGGAAAATCGCCCTCTTGCGAGGTCTAATTTGGTTTGCGAAGCAACCAAGATTTTAAGGGGGGCCATGTGGCAACACTCGTTTTTCGAGTAAACTATTTTGTATATTTTCGATTTTGATTTAATGTTTATGTCATAAAAATCATTTATTAAGGTTAAGGTAATTAAATGTTGTGTATGAGATTATAATGCAAGCTGCACAATGTTGCTAATTTCTGTGTCAGCAGTCTGTTGTAAATAAATGTGGATAAGAATGTCTTCGTTGAGAGTCTGGCAATGTAGGAAGAAAATGTAGACAATGCGTCTATCTTCGCATTAGCCAGATTCTAAGCATTGTATAATGTGAATCTGTAAGATTTCACGAATTTCACGAAATTGCGGATATGCGGAGATTGCTTAGAATCGGGAAATCAGAGTGTGTCGAGGATTGCAGTTTTGAGTCTTGACACATGGAAGGAATTTGTCTTTCCATGTGAAAACGGTGTCGCACGTGCCGCAAGCAGACGACAAGCAGACGACGGAGGTTGGACGAAGCTCAACAAAACCAGAGGACGAGAGAGGTTCAGGAGAGAAGAAGTCCGAGTCTTAGATCGAGAGAAGAAGTCCGAGTCTTAGATCGAGAGAGGAAGTCCGAGTGATTGAGTCCGATAGATGAAGTCTTAGAGATCAAGTCTTAGTGGTCAGTCTTTGGTTCGAGTTTTGGAGAACCAAGTATATAGTCGCCCGTCAGCCAGATGACAGCGGAAGAAAGTACTTCGTATACGACATCATTCTAACAACGCAGAACATCACGCCAAGAGAAGCAATTGAGAGGAGCCATACCTCAATGCTCGTTCTCGTAATCCAGCAGTAAGGAGTTTCAGCATAGAGGAGCTAAGTTCGACGCCAGAGCATCGTGGGAACTACACCAGATTATCCAGGTATGTGTTGCACCGACTCAGGGCTCAAAGGCTCAATACTCGACCGTTTCTATACCCGTCTGGCAAATCGTTCTTAATATCCGTAATTACATGCTTTATGAAATCATACAGTAAACTCATAATTCAGAGAAATACAGCGATATCAAATTAATGAAGTGGACGTATCTTTATTTAATTTTATCCCCAATAAGAAACCTCTCGCAAATGAATATCAAATTTTATCCCACTCATTCTAGATGGTGAGTGGTAGGCATCCAGTTGCACTCAACATTGCATCCCCAACTAGGCACTGAGTGGCTGGGTTGTCAGTATATAAAAATCGAAAGTTACATAAATTTCCATACTTTTAATTCTATTTTAAATTTCCTTATTTAATACAGACAGCTAAGACAAGGCTCGTAACAAGCTGAGAAAGGCTGAGTACACCTCAGATCTGAACACAGACGATGAAGGACGTTTACGTAAACGAAAGGAACAAAGGCCTTTAACACTAGAAGTTAACAGTGAAACTTCGGACGACGAAGGGAATTCTAGGATCGAAATGCTACCTACACCACCTAAAGTAACTAAATCTATTAGAAAGCAAGATGTTGGCATTAGTTCCGTGTGCCTTGCTTCTGCTGAAGATAAAACAAAGTAAGTATCTCATTTAAATGAGCTATATTAGACAAGCTTCGCTAACACTTCCATGTGATAAGTCGCGTTGCACGCACATTGCAACTATTTAGGCATATGCATTGGTCGGGAAATGCAAAACTAGCTGAACTGAAGTTGATGGATTTAATTCGGCACTTTATTTTGTTAGAAACTATTAGAAGTTCCAAAGTTCGAATAGATTTTAATCCCGTTTTACTTTTCAACTTAGTTAAATCTATTATTAAAACATATGAAGCTCAAGAAATAACGAATAAGTTCTGTGCATAATTTTGTGCTTCGTGAGGATCCATTCGAAAGAGAATATTTAAGTTTTATATAATTTGTATTACTTTCAAAATTGTATAGGGTTACAGGAGTACAAGTAGTTATACTTTAGACTGGAAGTTTAAGAGCTGTTAGACATATTTCGACTGTTCAATGCAGCAACCTCGTAGATCAACAGTACAGGATTTGGTAAAAATATCTATTCAGTATTAGCTGCTAACTCTGTTGAAACTGCCCCTTTTCTGCGTCGATTTGTAGCTCTGATGGCGAATTCAAATCTTTTTTTTTTTTTTCATTACAGAAAAGGAATGAAATGCTATGGTTCATATCTTGCTAAAACCTTATAGTTATATGCTTTTGCTCACAAATAATAAAGCTAAAAAGGCAGAATATCTTGATTTCGCCAAAAGTCGACATATCTGCTTATGCCTTTCTGGAGAAAAGTGCAATAATGTATTTATAATTACAACTATGTGTTTGAGATACTGAGTTTGGGCAATTACTTGGTTTGAAGCAGAAATCGTCTGCTATCTTTATGCATTCAAATCAGACTTTTTATAAAAATTTGAAACTTGTAAAATGTATAAAAATTTCGACATATAGTATAGGTGTTCGGATCCCGAATCTATCCTTCTGTTGGAGATTATTAGAGTTTTCTTTAGTTTTCCAATGAATGAAGGGATAATGATTCTGCAAAGACTCAGTAATTTCTTAGGGCTCAATATTTTCGTAATTTCATTTCAGTTTTCAAAGTTTTCTTATTAGTTGAAAGCTCTTTCAGGTTAACCGAACAAACAGCAGTAGAGAAAAAGAGAACAATAAACTCCCGATTATTCGCAGAATTAGCTGGCAGAGGCACCGCGAATAGCTGAAAATAACAGACAATACTTTTTCGTAAAATAAAAATTGTCCTAGATTAAAAAACCTATTGTATTGTACGTAAAACATAAGAAAAAGCGTGCAAATATGTATACAGAACACTAAAAATATTTGTACCGGTATTGTTCAGTACAACGTAAAACAATCAACGAAAAAGTGTATATTTACAGTGAAGCCAAGGTACGATAGTGTAAGTTAATTTATACTCTATATTTAAACAGTCTCGTTCTGTATGACTCGTGCAGTAGCTTTATTGAGTTAACTTTTTTCCGGGAGACGCCAGCGTATAATCGGGAGTATGCTGTAGTTTATTGAAGAATGCTATAATCTGGTGTTGCTGTTAGCTCACCATTCACTTTCTTAGTTTGTTTGCATGTAGTAAAACCCAATTGGAATTGGCTGAGGTATGATTTTAGTTTTAATGAAAAATGTGTTCAGGTAGGCAGTTTCTTTGTGTAATCAATTATTGTTATTATTATTTTCTTTTCCTTCAGAATTTCTTAAATACTTTTAAAATTAAAATTAATTTTAACACTAAATAACAACCGTAACCGTTTATAGTAAATTTGTTTCCCACATTGCAATGACAAGGCTCTCTCCAAGCACTATGTTCCTTTGTGATTTGTGGTGGATGGAGTTAATAAAAAAAGGAAATCAAAATATGTCTTTCTCAGTGTCATTCTAAGAATGTGAAATGATGATGTCGCGCCATACAATATTTCAAATATAGATTTTTTTCAATAAAAAGTTTTGTATTCCATATAGTTTTAGAAAAATAAAGTAATAAATAGACTATGCTTTATGGTATACATTAGGGATTATATACAAACATTATAATTAGGAAGATTTCATGTGCTTTGGAGGTTGATTCCTGCAAGGACACTGAACATGTTAGATTAGTGGAAAGCATGCAGTGTTGCACCCAATTGTGGTAAGCATCAGAGGGTACTTTTCTGCTTTGCTGGCGGCTCAATTCTCATTTGACAGTAGAAAACTTCGAATCTCTTCTTGGTTTTATATACATTTTTCAGCTTTCTTCCAACTGCAATATCTAATTCTGTAATAGTTTGTCATAACAGAAAAAAGTGTAAGGGCATGCATTTCTTAAAGTGCTTTTCTTCCTTTTTTTCCGTAATATGATTTCGTAAATTTCCATAATTATTCATCTCAACACATTCTTTCTATTGTCCAGAAGACATGTCTTCCTTTGAAACATGCTATTTTAAGTGCTTAATCTTTCATAATGCTTACGTAAACACATTTTAATAACAATACATTTTGTAATTTGTGGGTCAATTTGGAATTTATAATTATAACTTTGTACCTTTGAGTCTTGTTTGTATAGTTTAAAGTTAGAAGTTCTCAGGTTCGATCCCCGACCCCGGTCACGTAATTTTTACTCTTTAAAATTAAACATAAAAGCTTATTTAACTACAAGCTCATAATTTGATTTTTTTTAAATAATTTTGATCGTTCTGTTGTTGATAGTATCTAGAATTAATTTTTCCATTTTCTTGATTTCAGAAAAAAGAAAATGTGGAGAACAGCAATAAGAAAGAATTTAAGTCAATCACTCATTGTGTACAGGACCAGATTTCAGTGTTTTGTGCCCATGGGCCCTAGCGAAATAGCTAGATAGTTTTATAGCGAAATATCTTACTATTTTTAAATAGCTAGATAGTTTTATGTATTTTCTTTGTATACAAATGTAAAAAATTACAATCTTCTTGAAAATAAATAAGGAAACTGTTAAGAACTTTAAGACGTAATGACAAGTCACTCAATAAAGTGTATTGTTATCTTATTTCTTTCTTTTTGTTACGACTTCCTTATTTTTATAATGTATACAATTTCAAAGTTAAGTATTTGAAACGTTCTCGGGCATTAAGGGACGTCATGTTTCAGTTATTATTTCTTATGAGTACGATAATATAAAAGAAAAGAGGTTTTGGGGACAATGTTAAAAAGCTAGAAGAAGAAGATTAGCTGTCCAGTCTGTTGTCCATACAAAGGAAAAGAGAGAAGTGATATTTCACAAACGAATTATGAAACTTCAGGAAATGAAATGAAATCTTTAAGTTTTACGTCTCACGGTTATGCCGGTTAGGCTAAAGGAGACGGTGATGATGAGAGATGAGTGAAATGGTGGAATAAAGAAAGTGGGAGGAAACAGGAGAACCCCGAGAAAACCCACGAGCACGGTGTTTGTCCACCAGAAAGTCCACACGGCTCGAGCTGGGATCGAACCAGGGACCCCAAGCACCGGAGGTGAACGCTATGAAACTTCAGGCTGAATCGATGGAGGTTTTTACAACAATCACAGAAATGGGGAAGGTGGCGGTAATGAAACAAAAGTGTTACTATAGAGTTTTCAGTTTTCGATATTTCTCTACGCAAATGCAAACAGTGAAAGAGGATGCAGGTTTGAAGATGATAAATTAAAATACAAATTCTATTAACTGAAGCGTATGGGCAGAGTACTTTACTTTGTTAATTTCATTTTGAGTGCTTATTGTCGGGAAATAAGGAAGCATTATTGTAGTTTTTAATCTAGCTGTAAAGGGCACATGCTATTTCATACTTATTTAGATTTTTATTAATAACTACATGATGTAGAATATTTTAATTTTATTGGCACGGTGTAAAACTCACCGACCTTTATTAAAGGAGGAGGATCAGTAATGTATGAATAAATATATGGTATAACCTCAATTAGGAAAAAAAAAGATCCATGTAAAATTGAAATTATATTTGCTATTCATACATAATTTTCGAATAGTTTGACCTTTTAGTAGATAAAAGTCGAAACTTTTTTTTGTGGTACACAACCAGAATTTTGATTAAACTAAACGTATTCTTAAAAAACGTGACCATAGTAATGTCACATTGTTTCTTTGTTTGCACATTGACTGATGGTAAAAATTGATGGAATAAGGTATATTTAGATGCCACTTTGATGTGGTAAAAGTGTAACGTCTGTTAGAAATAGATTGGTTCTAGATAGCATGGCTTCCGTAGCGGGCTTCGAGTGAAATAGTTCTTCTGTGGCAGTCCTTTAGAACATTCAGTGGAAGTCCATAATTGGTCCGTGTAGGAACCAAAAATAGTCACAATTTGTACGTTCAATTTCCAATGATATCCAAATATGGACATCCTCTACATCAGTTTGAAGTCCATAATAGGTCCATTTAACTCCGAATGGACGTCCAGGAGATGCATGACAACTGCCCCAAAATAACATCTTGTGTATGTCGAGTGGACGTCGTATGGACCAAAAGAACACATCCTCTGAACGTCCATTGGGCGTCTGTACGTCCATAATTAGTTCGTTTTGGTACCAAAAGTGGACATAATATGTACGTTCTGGACGTCCAGTAGATGCACGACAACTGTGCCACCTGTACTCTCCCGTGTACATCCACTAGACGTTGTATGGACCAAAACCACACGTCCACTGGACATCCCATAAATCCATTTTAGCTCCGAATGGACGTCCAGGAGATGCATGACAACTGTCCCAAAGTAACATCTTGTGTATATTCAGTGGACGTCGTATGGACCAAAAGAATACGTCCTCTGGACGTCCATTGAGCGTCTGTACGTCCATAATTAGTTCGATTTGGTACCAGAAATGGACATAATATGTACGTTCTGGACGTCCAGTAGATGCACGGCAACTGTGCCACCTGTATTCTCCCGTGTACATCCACCAGACGTTGTATGGACCAAAACCACACGTCCACTGGACATCCCGTAAATCTTTGCCCGGACGTTAAATGGATGTACATTGGACGTCGGTGTGCTGTGTGGGCAGAGACTTCATGTTCCTGAGAGATGCAACCAGCCCTGCTCCTAGTGATCCAGTACGATATGCAACCAGCACTACTCCACGGCATTCCAGTTTGCAGCCTTCTGCACTTTCACATGTACCTTCTTCGCATATCAGTGTTTTTTTCCATCCCATGTGATCACATCCTTTAGTGTTTTATTTTAAAAGTTACTAGTTCATAAGAACAGATGACAGACATTTTTTTGAGCCAAGGGTTAAGACATTCCTCATTTTGAGATTTAAAAATAATAATATAGATGTATACAATTAACGGATCATCTCCAAATTTCTAGAACAATATAGGAGAGTGAAAAGTTTCAAAATAGAAGTGACTACATGTTTTGTGGGTAACACGGATGGATTTAGAAAAGTGAAAACAAAAACAATCCTAGTTCCAACTTTCAGTTCCGTGAAAGGTAGAAATGAAAGTACTATAAAAACCGTAGACAATTCAGTCAAGGTGTGCAAAAGGATCTATCAACCACACGCCTCCTAGTTACCACTCTTGCTTCCTTGAGAAATGACATTGGAAAAGTGTTGTGCAGTTTCTGATTGCAATGGACGTTAAAACACTGTAAGTACGCTCTCAAGAACTCTGTTAGTGACTTTAGTGAAAAACACATAAGACAGTCCTAACGTGAAAAACGAGAGTGTTAACCCTTCAAAATATCATGTTACTATTATTCATTTTATAGGCACTTTTGGTGATGGTCGAGTTTATATTCACTTTGTTATATATAACTATAATAAATTAGTTTTCTTCATGTAATGCCTATGAAAGTAAGTTTCTAACTGTATACTACCTGCCCTATGGCATTCAGTGAATCATCTATTCAACCTCAATCTCAATCATTTTTCTTTTCTTATTTGTTAATAAGGTGACTCAGTCAATATCTAGATTACAACACTTAACAACATTTGCTATTATAGGTTGTAATCTGAGCATTTTCCAGTCAACATTAAAAGTCGTTATCACTCTGATTAACGTAAATATGCTTAAAAATGTGATGGTTCTGTATAAAACTTAGGTGGGCTCATGAAAGCTCGTAACGTGAGTCTGTTGCCCATTTCACAAGTAGAAATATTGGTTTAATCTATTAAAAAAATAATGGAAACAAGGGTCATGTGATGCATCACTTTTAAGACTAGATTTCAATAGAAATTCATAGGCGAAGTCAGATTTTCGGTATTTGTACCCTGCTACTTTTCTGAGAAGACTTTATTAATGATATTAAAATTAGGAACAATATGAAACAGGTTACATAAACAGTAATAATGAAAACTCAAATTTTCAATAAAGTTCTCGTGAAATACTAGCACAAAATGAGGTGGGTTCCATTTTCCATTTAAGATTATTTTCAGACAAATTCAGCAGGGCTGCCTCCAAAATGACCTACATAACACATTATACTGCTAGAAATTTTCTGCATCCAACTAAACCAATTTACAATTATACCTCTTTCACTTCAGAATATACAGTAATCAGGGTGGCTCTAACTTTGACTTACTTTGTACCGTATCATATATGAATATACCTTGTACTTTGTTCCTTATTATAAACAGAAATATTTATTCGATTTGAAATGTTTGAATACATTTTATATTAATACTAAAGTACGGCCATTCGTCCTACTGGAAGGACGCGCCTCCTGATTTAAAAATGAAGAATCTGTCCTTCCGGAAGAATATGGAACTCCTATAAGAGGTATTCTGCAAAAGAATGAATATCAGTGTGATATTAGCCATCAAACTTCACCTTCGGAAAGCATCTCACCTTCAGTGAACGAACAATCGTAACTTTTTTTTTAAAGATTGGATGCCATACAGAATTGAGACTTCACTTTTTCCTTAGTAATGCTTTCTATGCTACCACAAATATACAAATTCCTCTTAACTGTGGGAAAATATTGTAGTACCTTTTGGACGTTCAGTCTTTCCTGAAGGATGTTTAAGTTACACTTTTTCTGATGAAAATAATGAAAATACTTAAAAATACCATCGATGATATTTTCGACATCAAAGCTCTGCTTTTATCAACCCAAATAAAACAACATAGCAGCTGAGCAATGCAAATACCTTCCATTAAAAGCTAAGCTTTTAGTTTATGATAAAACTTATTTTCTTTGTTCAGCTGTTATTTTATTTTACTTCGGGCAAAATGCCACATATTCTTCTTCAAGCTGTGGATTAGGAAAAAATGAAGAAAGAATACTTCAGTTTGCGTGTGGGAACTCACACCTATTAAAGCATCCCAAATTGAATGAAGCAGATCCGGAAGCTACGCGAAAAATTTCAAGAACAACCAAGGACCAGACTGGTTTGTTGAATTAGGGGAGGGGGCGTAATGCATATTTGATGGTTTAACCTTATTGTTCACAATTTTTGCTGCTACATTATATAACCTTATTAAATAATAAATAAACATTCTGATTTTAAAATGAAGTGCTAAAAATACTTGATATACAGGAACATAATTCAAGTAATATAAAACAAGTTTATTGCTATTGTTTAATTGTTATTCTTACAGTTGTTTTCGTTATAATTTTTAGTATTTTATATGGTTTCTGCAGTACGCTGCGTTTAATATTTCTTTGTCACGTGTCAACATTTTTTTTGCAAGTCCCAGAATTTGTCCAAACAATTGTTGGGTATAATAAATTGGTATAATAAAAGTTGGGTATAATAAATTCTTAACGTAATAAATACATAAGAGCTGCAGGGAGGTCTCTTCGTTATCACGGCTATTTCTCCATTTCCTTTCCACAGCATTTTGGACTCGGCAGTATAGAATAGGGTTGGTCCTTGAGGCTTTCAAGGTTTCTGGAAACGATGCCTGTAATATATATATCCAAAGGAATGAGTTTAGATATGTTTAATAAAATATAAAAAACTCAGTACATATTTAAATAAAGAAATAAAATCACGAAATAACAATGCTGTGCAAAATATGCAATAATTATCTTATCAAGTGTAGCTACATCTAAATTGAAAAGTTGTTTACATACACTCGTTATGTAGACGACACGTTAATTCTCTATAAAGACAACAAAAAAATAGAAGTACTCCTTAGAATGTTTAACAATATTAATTTTAAAAATGAAATATGTTATACTTTGGTACGTTGTTTTAGTGGTAACATACTACAAAAACTTATAACTTTACTTTGAAATTCGCTTGTTCTTGGTAAAATTCTGTATTCTCGTCAGTTTGTCCATGTGGGCGCAGCTCAGCCAAAAAAGGTGTTTGTTTCGGGTTGGAAACACCTGAAAAAAACCCACCTAGTTATTGAGCTTTTGATGAGTATATTAGTCATACAACTAAGCTGATCACATTGAAAGTGATTTTTACAAAATTTGGACTTTTAGGCATACTACATCATTCAATATATACTAATTAAGTCTTTTCTAAGACCTTTGTAAAGTACTGAATGAATTTTTAAAAACTCAGCTTGAAATAATTATTGAATTAATTTAGATAATTATACAAATTAATGTATAGATTATGCTTATATTTGAAATAAATGAAGTCTTTGAGTTTTACGTCCCATGGTTATGGTTTGTGGGCTAAAGGAGGCTGTGATCATAGGCGCCGACTTTGGGGGGCAGGGCACTTTTGGTCACCCCAATATTTAAAGGTGGGGTCCTCGCCCCCCAATATAATCCAGTTGAGGATGAACTACCAAAGAGGAGCAAGAATTTCTGTCGGAAATTACGTCGTGCCTTTAACTCAATATTACGAACAGCCTTCTTATTCGATAAAAAGCACCGTTTTCAAATCAGCGTTTAACCCTTTTAGGATTTCCACTTTTTGAGGTAAATTTTAGACTTTCACTCAAACAGCTACTGTTTCCTTACTATTTATCGCAGAATCGTGGTTCATACTTCAATTTTCTCAGGATAGCTCATACTTTCCAACGGCACCACTCTCTTGTCTGTATTATGCACCAGAAATAAGAAAATTGAAAAAAAATCATGAGTTTTTCGAAAATAATCGAAATTTTTGTGCCCCTCTGGCCCGGGCCTGGGTTTACGTAGAGATCTGAATCTTTAAAATAATTCTTGTTATATACATAATACGTGCGCAAAATTTTGTTCTTCTATCTTGAAAACTGAGGTCGAGAGAAACTTTTGAAATTCTGAAGATGATCCATCTTTTCATATATGTACATAAATAGATGAAGTTCGGGTATTATGGAATAGTCGGTTAATATGGAATACCTCATTATCTCGCCTGTGATGTGTTGCTTCCAAGCGGAAAGGAAAGAACCTACTACCTCACGTCCCCATGATACTCTACAATCAGTTTCTATGTGACTGTGACATTCGTTGTGTTGGTAGACGTGACAATCTGATTTCTTATTCAGGAATACTTTTACAGATGAGTGGTTTACAACCTGTATTTTCCTAGTAGTAATAGCGACACCCTGCCTAACTTTGGACTTTGACCCCGACATTTATGACGTCATAGGTCAAAGGTCAATGACCTTGGCACGGGGTCAATGACCAGGGGGTACCTAGGACCACCCCCTCTAAATTTTGGCAGGGGTACCATGGCCCACCTCCTAAATTTTGGCAGAGATACATAGGACCACCCCCTTAAATTTTGGAAATAGCCAAATCTAAAAATTTGATATGGTAGCCTAGGACCATAGTACGTACCTCTATTAGTAATGGGTGTCTATGTCGTTCCCTTTCATGGATAAAAAATTTGCCAAAAATTCAAATTTCGGGGGTTTTTGACCTAATTTATCCCCTTTGATGATGTGTTATTACCTTATATAGTCTTATGGGCGTGTACAGGGGTCTATTACCTATCATAGGATTCCTGTATATTAATGCACCCCTTGAAAATTTTGGGAGGGGTACCTTGGAAATTGACCAATTTAAACATTGGGTATTATAGTACAGGACACTAATATAGATCACTATAAATTTGGGTGGTTCACCTCGTTCCCTTTTAGGGGTACAAAATTGCCAAATTTTAGTACAACCACGTGTTTGTTTTTTTGGCCCAATTTATCCCCCTTTGAAGAGGTCCTAATACCTTATATGGTTATATGGTCATGTATAGGTGTCCATTCCCTTTCGTAAGACATGGGTATATTGATGCACCGCCGAGAAGGGCACCTTGGCCCACCCCTTAAATTGTAGAAAATGTCAAATTTAAACATTTGGTATTATAGTATTGGACCCTAATATGTATCATGATAAATTTGGATGGTCCACCTCGTTCCCTTTTAGGGGTACAAAATTGCCAAAATATAAACGTAAGCAATACGTTGTACCAGGTGTTTGGTTTTTTTGGTCCATTTTATCCCCTTTGATGAGATTCTATGATTACAGAGGTCCATTTCCTATCATAAGACATGGGTATATTGTTGCACCCTTCTTAAAATTTGGCAAGGGGTACACTGAAATTTTCCAATTTAAGCATAGTACAGGACCTCAATATGTTTCGGTGTTCCTATTGCCAATTTTTTTAGTACAACCACGTGTTCGGTTATTGACTCAATTTATCCTATTTGATAAGGTTATAAGGTATGGACGGGTATCCCCTTTCAATTTGGTAGGACCCTTCGGGTGTAGTACGGTCACGTGATCGATGGTTTGGTTTTGATGCGCGACGAGGTCCCTAGTCAATGTTCTCTAGGAATTAGGTGGAAACTTTGCACAGGGTTCTCGTCTTATATCGCACAGTTCTTTAGGAGTATCTGATAACGTTGTATGTATCATATTGATGGAATGAACAATAAAAACACATAGATAAGCATAAATTGTATTTTATTCATTCTCTGGTTTCTTCTTTTTCTTTCTTATTGACAATGTTTGTATATTGAGCTAGATTTCTTCATTAGACCGCCTCCTCTTCTTCATTGTGATGATTTGTTTCCATGTTTTGCAGCATAGCACCCGTTTGCAATTCTTTGTATTGTGAATCCTGTAAAAAGAACGAGGAAAAAGATGATTAGTATAGAAATAGATGATGATTAAACAAATACACTTACAATGATAAATACGATAAAATTACCTGGAAGGTATATTGCAGCAGTTTACGATCACTAACCGTGGGTACTGTTGTGAACAAGTATTGAATTTCACGCAGATTTTCCTTGGGCTTTACAGCACAAATAAAAATAAGCATAATAGCCACATACGGATGAACCAAGACTTTGCATTTGGCTATTATTATATTTATAGTACATACAATGAAGTTTTAAGAATGCAACATGTTGTGGTACATAAGGAGGAAGGCCATAGCTGTCAAAATATTCTCCAACACTGCGATTATCAATATAAATTTCTATCCAGTGGCTTCCTAGTTTTGTAGATGGATCTGTATTTACAATGATTGCCAGAGGAAGAGAAATCCGTGAGGGCAACTCATCGCTTGCAAATACCCCGGTAATATGATTTCTGAATAATGGACTACCGTTTAAAGCACTAGCTAATTGTAATGTATCCAACATCGTGAATGGAAATGATACATAACGTATACGTACCTTGTAATTTAAAAGTCCAGGATAATGTTGCGCTGGTGGTCGATCTCTAGGAGTGAGGAAAACTCTCCATACACAATACAGTTTGCAGGTGCTGCTAATTTCTCTTGGAAATGAACTTCCAAACGGATGGCGCCATGTCGTTGTAAATTCCAATAGTGACAATCTCCAGCAGAAGAATCGGGAGTTAGGTCAAATACAAACACTGTATATCCATTCTTGTAGTCGGCTCTTGAAATTGTATTTCCAGTATTGGTAAAATGTATGCCAAAGCCTGAGAACAATGTGTGGTACGATGAAATGTAGAGATTTTCTTCAAAGTTGGGTTGCAACAGTTTTGAAGGTACAGCTTTTCTATCCGCGTACAATGTAAAGAAATTAATATTTAGATGTTGAAATTCAAATGGATTGCTGGTAATACTTCCACTGGATACTTCATTCGATGTAAATCCTACAATAATACGATTTGGCAATGTTCCCATAAACAGGTTATCAATAGTTTTGGATTGTATATCCTTCGGGTTGGTAAATTATTTCATTTGAACCCTTCTCAGAGGATACTTTGCCGGTGTAGATTGTAAAATTTTATTGTGTGCCAATTTGACACTAGGCTGAAGCTGACTTTTTTCACCTGCAACGATGCATCTAGAATATTGATTTTTGCATTGACACCACTTTCACTGGCCATAAGACAAAAGTTTGGTTTTGCAGGAATAAGTTTCACACGTAATTCCACTCCATGAATTAAAAATTTATCTTGATTAAAAATGTCACAATGAAGATGTCCAATCATATCAAATTTCATACTTTGTTTTGTCAGTTCATAGCGTTGTTGAAATCCTTTGTTCTCTCTGGTGGTTGCGTTCATATGACCATCCGTATCTTGAAACCCCATTGCTGTTTGTAAATGTGTATTTTTAGCTCCATCACTATAATTGAGCAGTTTTTCCAGATACGAACGATATGGATGATTATGTGACGGAAATGAAATCAGTTTATTGTTCAAATAGATTTGTACTTCACTAAACATAGCATTTAGAAAATCATTGACAGGTGCAATTATTGCTTTATCCGTATCGGTGAAGGAGGAACCATCTGGTTTCACAATTTGTGCTTGGATGTACAATAAGATTTGTGGCAAATCAATATATTCATCACTGCTACCGCTCACTACAAATTCTATTGGTGAATTTTCAGCTATTGAACTAATTGGTTTGTAGCCAATAATACGATTGTCCAGAACACTGGTTTGCGTGGATAACGTTGAAAAAATGTCCAATTCACTTTTTACACATTCACAGGATTGATGATGTAAGAAAGCCATCGTTGAATTAATCAAAAATATCTGGTGACGATGCCAATGATCTCTTCTTCTTCTTATGTGATAATTTACGTCTCTTCGTAAGATTGATGGTGTTGTTGATCGTTGGAAGGTCAACCTCAAACTGAGAGCAGTCATCCCATTTTCGTTTATGATATCCACTTCCCAGCATAGTTTTCAACTTATTTTTAGCTTTCTCTTGTAAATTTGATTTTGCGTCTTGCATACGTTGATGACACGATTCTTCCATCGGTTGATTCGAGATCACAACATCATTAATCATATTGGCACCTGATTTTAATAATTCTTTTCCCACAGTTTTAGCGCCTTGCTTCACAAGTGGTAACACTGAACGAAATAAGCCACCAAGGAAACTTCCAATGCCATGTCCTGCTTGATAGGGACTTCCCACATAGACGTTGCCGATACTGGACAACGCTTGTTTTCGGTAGTATTGCAAATACTGATCAGTCATGACGACGACGATGGAAATGTAGTTTTGTACACACCGTTCCAAGGTGAATGGCATACGATGACCTGTGCTATCCCTTATATCGATTTGTATTTGCTCAAAATTCATTTTTTCCACCGGAACATAATGTGCAGGATTAAAGATTTGTACTGCATGACTTCCAAAAGTATGATTCACAGGATTCATGTTGACAATTCGTAGCCAGGGTACCATTGTATCTCCAACAATGACAGATTCAATAATGTCACAGTAGACGTACATTTGTGATGGTAAGCCTAATCGTACATCCGGTGTATATTGTCCCTTTTCCATATCTTTTAAATCACTTTTCGGTTCAAATCCAAGCATTAAACTAACACTTGGTGAGATTTGTACAGAAGTATGGATTTCCTTATTGGGATGTCCTACGAGGCATATATTATTAGTTGCGTCATGCGATATAAATAAATTGGTTTCTTTATGATGTATATTAATTGCATGAATAAGATCCCGTATATTGTTATAATAGCGTACAGGGATCGTTACAACCTTCCACGGTTCTTGATCACTACTACTTGATGATTTATAATATATTTTATGGTTTTCACTGTTAATGTTCAGTAAAGAATGTTGATAATGAATCTCTACAATTGCCACATCCCATTTCTGGCGAAACTCTACACGTCGTTGTAATTTCGTAATATATGAAGTCAATGTATTTTCTGGAAAATAATCCATGGAACTATTACTGGAAAGTGTAACGTAAAAATCTTAATCAGGTTCCATTCTTCTTCTTCTTCTTTTTCAATGAAGTTGCAGGGATCCACGAATTGAATGAGGAAGGATATCCTTTCCACTGGACGAGATACTCCTTTCTGCGACCTTTTGTTCTTGTACGTAATATTTTATCGATGAGGAACGTCGAAGGGAGCGGTACTGGTTGTAATTCTTCTCTGTAGAAAACACCATCGATGAGTTGATGATTTAAATCCTCTAGTCGATACTATGGTGGGTTTCTTGGTACAATGGCTTTTACTCTAAATATTTCCCAAGTCCAGTTCTCGAGGTAACTCTTGTCAAAGATACGTTTTGTTTTACTTATACGAACAGTATCACCAACAGATAAATCCGTATCTTGTTTTAAACGTTGTAGCTTTTTGTCGTATAAGTTACGCCACACCTCCAATAAATTGTCCTGAGAAACGTTTGCAGGTGCCATTTTAATACTGGAATGCCGACTTTCATTGTATGCTTTTACAAGTAAACGCAATACAATGATGTAATTGTATGTTTGATATTTGGTAAAGTATTTCCACATACGATGTTTCAATGTCTGATTAAATCTTTCTGCGATGTTGGCTTTAATATCTGGATCCTTTGTTGTAACATGTTGCACGTTGTGTTTCCTGAGAAACTTTTGTACTGTCTTGTTGGTAAATTCAGTTCCTTGATCACTACGTAGCACAATTGGTTTCCTGTCCTGGAAAATCATTTCAAATGCATTCACTATATCCTCGGCACTTTTTGATTTTAGTGGTACAGCCCACCCATACCGACTAAACACATCAATCACTGTAAGAATATAGCGGTAATTGTTATGATAGTTTTGAAGTGATTGTAAATCATTTAAATCACATTCCCATTGATCATCAATATTGTTGACAAGATAAAAATCTCTACGGAAACGACGACGTACTGGACGATGTAACGTGTAGGCAGGGATGAATTCAGGGGGTAGCCCGGGGAGGAATCTCTCCCCCGAAGAAAATTCATTCCCCCCGGAGAAACTCAAAAAAATCAGTCACAAATGTAGAAATTACTTCACTCAATTATTTGCTTTTCTTTCCGTACACCTGCAGACGAAATCCGATCTCTTAATATACATATAAATGACGCAGATCCATTTTATATAAATATTAAACATGTAACATCTAAGATAGAACACCAAAAAGTTATAAAACTTGTATTTCTTAACGCTATGACCGAGTTTGGCAGAACATGAAATTGTCAACTGTTGAAGAAAGGTTTGAATTTTAGTAGGTACTATACTCTCGCCCTATATCATATATTAGTAGGTAGCACTAGCACAGATTAAGATGGGATAGGAAAGCTTTTGATCATTCCATATGATCTCTGATGTCAGTAGACTTCAGTTCTTGTTCTTGCATTATTTGAAATAGAGCGCCTAAATCCCATTTCTCGCATCGGAAGTAACAGAGGTAAATGTGTTTTACGCTTGTTAAAGTAAACACTCCTTTCTTTAATTAAAAATAAGTCAGGTAAAGGGTGAGATTCAGAGGGCGTCATTTAGAGGGATCAGGGAGGAACAGTTATCCCACCTGGGTTAGAGATTTATATAGCATTTATCAATATAATAATAGTATGTAAGTGAAAGATAGCTATTGAAGATGATGAAGAACCTACTCAGTGCCATGCCATGGAATAAGGGGCAAGCGGGGCGACGGCCCCGTGCGCCGAAGTAAGGGACGCAAAATTCGGGAGGGGAAAAATAAAAGAAGGAAAGAATAAAAACAGGAATGAAACACATGTGAATATGTGGGCATGTGCACATATATAAAAATGAAAGGAAAAAATTAATAAAAAGTGCTCAAAATCAAGGAAAAGCGGGGTTTACTTTTTAAAATTTTCTCACCTTTCGCGACTGGTCTGTCGCCACACACCGGGGGTGCCGTCGTATACTCTCGCGACAAGGGCTGATTTTCCACGACACAATCCTACTGAAGATTTCGTAAACTAAACTATTTCAGTGAAGAAACCAAGGCTAATAATGCTTGATTTAGAATCAGAAGTGTGAGAAAGAATGATAACTTTTTGTTAAGATATTCCTATGTATGTTTGTTTTAGAACAAAAAAAAAATATTTGAGTCAATTTAAATCTTTTTAAAAACTTCTACATTAGTAACAAACAGTAACTACTGAATATAGGAAATAATAACAAAAATAGCTATTGTAAATAGCAGTTAAAGTTTATTCTAAAATATTTTTGCCAGTCTTTATTTAATGTTTTAGATAAAATTAAACGATTGTTCTGTTTAAAATTATAAACTCACATTGAATATTTATGAGCAATTAGTCTCAATATTAGGTAAGATGTGCATGTGAATGGAATTGTTAAATATGCTGCTTTCTTGCAAAAATACAGAAAAACAATCCTCCCCAAGGAGTTGACATTCCCCCCCGGGTGAAAATGTCTGAATTCAATACTGCGTGTAGGTAGGTTGTTTGTTTAACCAAAGTTTTATTTTGGCTAGAGGTATAGATTTTCCTGTGGCTTGCCATAATTTCTTTGCAGTAGAAAACGATGCAGGATGTGCTGGATTGTAATAAACGGATTTCAACTTTTTGTTAATGGTTTATACGTTGACCATTGTGGAATGATACGTTTTCTTTTTGGTCGGACTTCTAAAACATCATCATCATCATCTTCTTCTTCTTCTTCTCCGGAAGAAAATAATTCTGGTGCCGCGTTTGGTGGTGCAGATCCTTCAGATGCTGTTGTACTATTATGCTTGACAATATAGTTTAATCTTTGTGGATTACAAATCAATTCTTGAGGTGTGTTTGACGATGCAAGGTAGTTGCAAAACAACTCCCAGCCTTGAGGATTAGAATGTTTCCTCGGTCGAGTCACATCGCACATGAAATCTACAATATTGGATCCATGTAGTTTATTATCGTTGATGTACACTGTTCCTTAATGATCCCACGTAATTGCGTCATCTTGTTTTAAACGACGGAATTGTAGTTCGGCTTTCTTACGATACATTTGTGATATTGCGGCTAAAATTTCTTGTTTCGTGCTATCGTCAACATTCGGGACGTCAGCATCAGGTTTCATTGATTAATTGTAAGTGGTATTGGTTCTTCTTGTTTACGTATCACATAAAGATATTCTGTAATATTCTATTGTACTGATTCCATTTTTCTTCATCACTTGGATACAATGTATTCCATATAGATTGCATTTCACGATCGAGATTAGATTCTCGATTTTCACTCACACGGGATGATGATACATGCATTCGTTGAAGCATTTCTGGTGGCACTAAAACCATCTTCTTGCTATGTTCCATGATATTTATTGTTTAAACAAAATACTGGATAACACACTTCCTACAATAGGTGCAAGTAATGCAGGTAAGAATCCTCCTTGTTGTACGGCTAAATGTTTCTTCTTTTTATCCAATGATTTTGTATTGTCTACGAGATAGCGGAGCGTGTTCTTGTAACGCTTTAATCTTGACTTCTGCGCATTTGTCAGTGGAACATTGCCTTTTAAGACATTATAACAACATTCACAAATACTATGAATTAATGAAGCGTCTGCGTTGGCAATAATAGCTTTACGCAATCTTGGTTTAGCTTTGTGCAGAGCACGTAGCAGATCAGCGTGTTTCACTGTAGGAGACATCGTGACAGACTAAGTCATTCTTTTCACATGCACAATAATTTAAACATGTTTTGTTGGTACGTAAACATAATGATGCAAATCGTCGGGAAAAATATTTGTACGAAATCGCATTTCATCGGGTGTATCTTGTTTAAGTTCCATCAGTAAATAGCCATGTGGATTTCTTGTTGCGTCTGCATAACTTTCTTGTAGAAACAGTGGATGCTCAGGCATGATTTGATAACTCATATGCTTGATTTGTGGCTTGTCACGTGGATTTTTAAACAACACCAAATACGAACAATTTAAACTCATATTTCTTTTTGCTTTACTTTGATGAAATACATTTTGTGTTATAAAAATCACACTAATATTTCGATGATGTGATCCTTTCGTGAACATATCAACAATATCACTATTCACTTCTCGCATATGGTCATCAATAATAATCAAATGTGGTCCATCTTGAGGATGAAAATCTTTCATTCGTGGAAGTCCTTCGTGAAATTCTACTGGAACCGGCATTGTTGCATACACGTCTTGCCATTCTGCATAATACCAATATATCTCATGAAATTTTGCATTGATCATGGTTGGGAGATGTGACAGTAATCGCTTCACAAAATACGTTTTTCCACACCCACTAGGCCCTGCGAGAATACAGGTAAATGGATGTTTCCACTGTGTATCCATGATGAACACTAACACCTTGTTTCAAAAATGATGCGTATTTAAAGCGAGTACAAATTTTTTTGTTTTAGTTTGTAAATTCTTGCACTCACTGGTGTGAAAAGGAAAAACCGTTCATCTGTTTATCAAATAGTTGAAAAACCGTTTATTTGTTAATCGAAAAGTTGAAAACCGTTTATTTGTTAATCGAATAGTTAAAAACCGGATAAAGTTTAACGGTTAACCGTGAAAGCTGATCACTGTTTGATTTAAATTCTATTTGAAAATTTTTCGTTTGAATTTTGTTTTGAAATTTTTGTTTCAAAAATTTTGTTTTGAAATTTTTGTTTCAAAAATTTTGTTTTGAAATTTTTGTTTCAAAAATTTTGTTTGAAAATTTTTGTTTCAAAATTTTGTTTACAATTATTTTTTGTTTGTAAATTTAATGTATCAAAATTTTTTGTTTGAAAATTTTTCGTTTGAAAATTTTTTGTTTCAAAATTTTTGTTTGAAATTTTTTGAATTTTTTTTTTGTTTCAAAATTTTTTGTTTGAAAATTTTTTGTATCAATTTTTTTTGTTGAAAATTTTTTCGTTTCAAGATTTTTGTTTAAATGTTTTCGTTTCAATTTTTGTTTTGGAAACTTTCGTTTGATTTTTTAGTTTGAAAGAGAGAACATTGACCAGGGACCTCGTCGCGCATCAAAACCAAACCATCGATCACGTGACCGTACTACACCCGAAGGGTTCTACCAAATTGAAAGGGGATACCCGTCCATACCTTATAACCTTAACAAATAGGATAAATTGAGTCAATAACCGAACACGTAGTTGTACTAAAAAAATTGGCAATAGGAACACCGAAACATATTGAGGTCCTGTACTATGCTTAAATTGGACAATTTCAGTGTACCCCTTGCCAAATTTTAAGAAGGGTGCAACAATATACCCATGTCTTATGATAGGAAATGGACCCCTGTAATCATAGGATCTCATCAAAGGGGATACAATGGACCAAAAAAACCAAACACCTGGTACAACGTATTGCTTACGTTTATATTTTGGCAATTTTGTACCCCTAAAAGGGAACGAGGTGGACCATCCAAATTTATCATGATACATATTAGGGTCCAATACTATAATACCAAATGTTTAAATTTGACATTTTCTACAATTTAAGGGGTGGGCCAAGGTGCCCTTCTCGGCGGTGCATCAATATACCCATGTCTTACGAAAGGGAATGGACACCTATACATGACCATATAACCATATAAGGTATTAGGACCTCTTCAAAGGGGGATAAATTGGGCCAAAAAACCAAACACGTGGTTGTACTAACATTTGGCAATTTTGTACCCCTAAAAGGGAACGAGGTGAACCACCCAAATTTATAGTGATCTATATTAGTGTTCTATACTATAATACCAAATGTTTAAATTGGTCAATTTCCAAAATTAAAGGGGTGGGCCAATGTACCCCTCCCAAAAATTTAATGTGGTGCACAAATGTACCTATGTCCTATGATAGGTAATGGACCCCTATACATGACCATATAACTATATAAGGCAATAGGACCTCATCCAAGGAGATAAATTAGGTCGAAAACCAAACACGTGATACAACGTATTGCTTACGTTGTTATTTTTGGCAATTTTTTACCCCTAAAAGGGAATGAGGTGGACCACCCAAATTTATCATATTACATATTAGGGTCCTGTACTATAATACACAATGTTTAAATGGGTCAATTTCCAAAATTTAAGGGGTGGGCCAAGGTACCCCTTCCAAATTTTTTCAAGGGGTGCGTTAATATACCCATGTCTTATGAAATGGAGAGAACCCCTGTATACGCCCATATAACTATATAAGGTAATAACACCTCATCAAAGGGGATAAATTAGGTCAAAAGCCGCCGAAATTTGAATTTTTGGCAATTTTTTATCCATGAAAGGGAACGACATAGACACCCAATACTAATAGGGGTACATACTATGGTCCTAGGCTACCATATCAAATTTTTAGATTTGGCAATTTCCAAAATTTAGGGGGGTGGTCCTATGTACCCCTGCCAAAATTTAGTGGAAGTGGTCCTAGGTACTCCTCGGTCATTGACCCCGGGCCAAGGTCATTGACCTTTGACCTATGACGTCATAAATGTCGGGGTCAAAGTCCAAAGTTAGGCAGGGTGTCGCTATTACTACTTTCCTATTGAAATGTAATAGCACAACAATCCTTTATTTACTATAACGTTGGATATACAGAGGTAGTTTTGATAAGCGTCATTATCCTATACGCCTTCGAATGCGTTTAACAGCTCTTTTCGTTTCCAAGTTCGCGTGGAGGGCAATATGGAATACCCGCAAGAAAAGCATGGTATTCCGTATTCCGTATGGTATTCTGATTACAAAAAATATCTATCGGTATTGGGCAATTAAACATACATTTATGATGACAACAATGCTAAATGTATTTTTATTACAGCAGATTTTCTGATGATACAAGGGGTGAGCTTGTTTCCAGCGTCCATCATGTTTAATGTGAGCACACAATGATTGTGCCGATCCTGAAGCAGAGTATTATATTTATGACTTTTACAAGTAATCACAATCAGTTATGGCTTGGCATTCAGAATTTTCATATATTGTCACTGTATTCATTGTATGTTCAACAGGAAATCTCATTTCTTTTCTATATAGCATTCGTATTCCATGCTCGACTATTTCATATTATCCTCCAAAGTGGTTTCTTTACAAATTATAAATTTTACCCATCCCTGTAACGAAACTTCTTTATCAAGATATGCATAAATAAAGCCAAATATCTAAGGCGTATACTTGTTTTCATTTTTGTTTCAATGTGCAATTATTAACTGAGTTACAAAGCGAAACAAAAATGGCATTCCATAATACCCGAACTTCCTCTATATATACCTAGGTATACAATATTTAAAAAAAATGTACTGCGTCATTCCTATTTAGCCTAGAGTCATGGTTCAAACGCCATTTTCTTCATTTATAATAAGCCCTTTCCAACGGTATCACTCACATGTCCGTATCATACACCTAAACCAGATAATTAGGGAAAAACTCGGAAGTATTTTTAGAAATCCAACCAAAACGTTTTGCCCCTCTGGCCTAGGCCTGGGTTGACATAGGGATCTGATTTTTTTCCTAAAAATACATTGTTATGTATATAATACGTGTGCAAAATTCCAATCTTGTATCTTAGAAACAAATGGCATTGGAGCGGATGAAGCAGACCGAGATCTGGAGGGAAGGGGACCTCTATTCAGCAGTTGGTAGAAAACGGTTGAATATGATTATATATTTATTACTGTTCCCCCCCCCCCCAATATTTTCTTCAAGTCGGCGCCTATGGCTGTGATGATGAGAAATGAATGAAATGGTGGAATGAAGAAAGTGGTAGGAAACGGGAGAACCCCGAGAAAACTCACGAGCACGGTGATTGTCCTCCTCAAAGTCCACATGGCGCGAGCTGGGATCGAACCAGGGACCCCAAGCACCGGAGGTGAACGCTCTACCACTGAACAACCGTGCCTCCCTTGTTGACAATGAGAATCTTGAAATATAAATCATATTTTAACACTTTTACCCACATACATTTAGATATTTTGAAAAATAAATGAAGTCCGAGAAAACCGATATGGGCACAGGTGGGTTGTTTTTTAAACCCTGATTTTAGTAGCTCTTGACTTTGGCTGGGTACGATGCTATTAGCTGTAAAGTTTCTAAAATTCACAAACAACCATGCTCCAGTGAGAATCGAACCTGGAACATTGAAGTCAGCGGAATGATACTTAAAAGCGCACGGTTACTGCGGTCAACTCTCGTTCTCATTTAAAAAATCAAGTAAAAGGTGCTATTGTGCTGCCAAAATGTCTTGAGCCGTGGCAAAAATGCGAACTAAAGCTCACACCCTCACACACCCACGCGTTGAGCCAATAAGGGTTCAGCTGTTGCTAAGCGAGAGAAAGCGAGTGGATTTCCTTCAACCGATAACAGCGCTTGCAACGGAAGGCTAGGGATCAAGTCAATGTGGTATATCTTTACAAGACTTCTTTCTGAACTGCAAAATTGGTTTCAAAGTACTTTTAAATTCTTATGTGCAAGAGATGTAATCTGTTGGTCGTAGAAGGGTGTCAGAAGGGAAAAAAATGTATACAATAAAAATATATTTAAAAACTGCAGCAATTCCGTGGGTAAAGAGCGGCAGATCGCGGAAAGATTTATGTAACTTTAGATAATTATGGTTTAATGTGTTAAATTTAGAATTTTTCAATCAGTATACAATGAATTTTATGTTGAGCATTCACTGATACAGTAATTCCAGCAATTTCTTCAAAAGTGATGTGTGATTGGAAAACAAAACTAGTACACGTGATTAAAGGCATTGGTACAGTAATTAATTAATTGGAAGTTTACTAAATGTAATAATGTATACAGGTACCTATAATTATTATTGCTATTTAAAGATAGCAACACTTTACCATTTTAATGGTAAGAGAACATTTACTTGATCTTTAAAATATCAAAGCGATTATTTATTAAAACATACTTCGATTTTGCTGCTATCTATGTCTCATAAAATAACGGACCACTTATTGAGATCACAACGCAAAGGCGAGGATTAATCAAATTGCGTGGTCCCAATTCCAAACACTTCTATATAAAAAAAATAATGAAGAATATCCTTCTGTATCCTACTGCCATATTACCAGATTTTACTACAATGCATGAATATTGCATAAACAGGCTATTCAAAATTCCTTCTCCAATTTACTGTAATTACTGATGACGATCTTAAAGACATCCTAACCATTGATATTGCGATTTCTAATAAATTTATTTTCAAAATAATAAAAATTTGCAAAAGATAAAAGTAAATGGTTAAAATTTCGTACAATACTATTACCTATGTTAAAGGGTTTAAAAAGTCGACACTGGCCTTATTTAAGGCACCATTATATCATTTGCCTAGTACGACTGAGATAAACTAGGGATAAGCGGTTGCTGAGCGCGAACCCAGGACCTTCCTAAAACGAAGTCAACGCTCTACTCAACTGCCCTACGGTCATTCGCTAATATAAAGCAATACTTTAATATAATTACCCCTAACTCAAGTTCATTTGGAACGACACGGGTTTGTTGTTTCTCTTTTGAAAACAGTTTTTGCCTCTTTCTTCCTCTGTCAATCTTCTTATGAAAATACCTTACGAAGAAGAAGAGGAGAGAACTGTCACTTTTATTTTACCAATAATAATAAGCTAATTCATAATTATAAATCAAAATAAAAGTTAGTGTGCTTTAAATATGAAGCAACACATTTGTATTATAATCGCGCTATTTATTCCTATTACATCAGACAGCTAAACATTTTCCTTTAATCGATGTCTACTTTCGGAAAAAGATCTACTTTCATATCATTGTGTTGCATAAGGACGTTAAGGCCAAATAAAATTATGTATATCCATATGTAATCTAATTAAATTAAGAAATTTATTTAAACCAAAACACCGGTTCAAAAGAAAGGTCTTTTTTGATAACCCTGTGTAGCAGACACTGGCACCCAACAAAATATTTCCCACCAGCTGTATCGAGTAATATTAAATGTTGGTAGCGTAAGTAAATTTGGGGGTCTTATAAATTACACACGAGTAGAATCACAGTATTCGCAGACAAATTGTTGAGTGGATCAGGAAAGTTTAACGAAATTATATTTGTCTGTTTGTTTAGTTTGAGATATTGCATTCCCTATTTGAGTTTGCGATACTGAGCAAGAAACACTGAAATTTCGAAAGAACCGTATATTTTATTTTTGTTTGTCCAAGTTTAAGCTAGCACCGTTCATAAAAAAAAAGAGAGAACTTTGTAAGTTGTACGCCCAGTTGCTAAATCTTTCCTTCGATCGCTTTCACGTTTCTTTTTTTTTTACGAACTCTTGTGGAATATCAGCTAGGGCCAGGTTAATTTAAGTCCTTTCAGTTTTCGTCGTTACTTTCGTGATATAGGCCTATGAGGTGAGGGAAAGGATAACCCCTCCCCCATGATATTGCGAGTTTTATTGCCGCATTTTGATAAAACCGCCTTCTATGTGTGCACATTGGGTATGTTTTCTTTGTCATGTACTTGTACAAAGACTTCGAGGTATCCGTAGAAGGTAGAGGGGTGCAACGTTGTGACTGGTGTCCGAGGGAATAGGGGGAATTTGTGTTATATAGAGATGCAAAAAAGCCGGTTTTTGGATCGATGTTTTTTTTTACATAAAAAGCCGGTTTTTGGGGGGAAAAACAATAATTTTGGAAATTTTGGCTATTTTCATTTTCATGATTTTTCTATCTAAATAGCTTTCCTATAGTATATTCTATAGTTAGTTAAGAATTCCATGGCCTGAATGCAATATTTCGCTCTGAAATTAACCATCAAGATGGATGGAGCACATGAATTAAAGTTAACATGAAGAATGTAGTATTTGAGGGCAATTTTAGAGGCTATTTAACTTTCTTTTAACTTTTGAGTTATCGACATCTTTTTTCTTCTCTAGATCATTTTAGTTTGTCATCCGTGTTTCATTTCTAAGAGGTTAGTACTCTAGCTTCTAGCACAAAATTTAAACTGGCCCGTTTTTCTATTTCTCCGTCAAAGCATACGTTTTTCAATATACCCGTCAAACCGTACTTCCACATTTCTGTTATACTGTAGCTGTGAAGTGATTTAGCAATAATTTTCCGAGCACAATCTTGAATACCAATTTATACAAATAATCAGTAGCGAATTTAGAAAAGTACTTTAGGAGGGGTTTTTCTGATTGTTTCGTTTTCTAAAAAGTCCTAATTTTATTTGGAAGGTGCTTGAAGTTTATGAGTACAGGCATAACTAATATTTCGTTTCGTTTATATGTTTAGCAAAAATCTTCCGGATACAACCTTAAAGATAATTTTATACTGAGAATCAGTGGAGGACTGAGAAAAGTATTTTGAGAAGGGTTTTTCTTATAAATGTTTAGTTTTCTAAACATTTGTAATTTTTATTTGACGGGAGCTTAAAGTTTATGAGTAAAAGCATAACTAATAGATATTTTGTTTGTTGCACACATTCCGTAACTTTGGGGGAACGGGCTTCGGTCCGAAAGACCGCCCCCTAACCTTCGCAAAACCGTCATTGCTGGTAATTAGTAATAATAACGATTTATAAACAATAAGAAAGGAAGTCGGCCAACTCACAGTACACGCACTATTTCTACATTCACAGATGGAATGAAGAAAAGCTTTGTCAGAATGATCGAATGCTGGTTGAATCCCGGACTTCCCGATAGAAGCGCAAAAGCTAATCACTCAGTCATGTTTGTCGTGCAGTTGTATTTAGCTTAACTTAAATATATTCCGTAGTCCTTTCTTTGGGGGAGGGGGGGATTCCGTAATGATATGTTGAATCCCTCTTGTTAAACATTCAGAAAACTTGAGGATTGGATAAACCGCGATGGTGGTAATATAAAAGGGCCTAGGACAAATCTGCCAATGACCAAATGCGCCAATTGTGAAAATGGAAAAATTAGCCAATTGACAAATCCTCCAATGGACAAATCTGCCAATTACCAAATGCGCCAAACGCGAAAATGACCAAATGCGCCAATTGTGAAAATGGACAAATCTGCCAATTGACAAATCCGCCAATTACCTAATCTGCCAATGGACAAATCTGCCAATGGATAAGTCACCGAACTATCATTTTACTTTAGATGTATTCTTCAATCATCGTCCCACAGTATTACAAAGAAGAAGAGGAAGGAGAATTTATGAAAGAGCGGAAAAGGGTATTTTAATTTTAATGTGTGTTACTTTTATAAATGCGCAATTATGTTTCAAAATGAATGTTTACTGATGTTGGTTGTTGGAGTTTAGTATCCCATTGCTGTACTTAGGTTATATGAGACGTGACGTAACACATTTGAATTTTAATGCCCTCACACTGGGAATCGAACCCGAAAAGACTAATGTTTGTTGTAATTATTGGATAGCCAACAAGCCTATTTGGTCTTTCACTTAAGTAGCTATTGCTTCAATTCTGTTCATCCGATTATCTTGGTTCATAGGCCATTAACTTCAGAATAAACCAAGCTTGCAAATGGTACTATGCGCATGTGTACACGATGTATAAGAAGAAGGAAATTCAAGGTAAAATGGGAATTTCCCGTCCAAAAGTCCCTTTGTTCAAATGTAGCACCCCCTGGTACGGCCCCAACTAAAGGCACCCAAATATAATATACCTTTAAAACTACTGTAGTTTATAAATAATATATGTGCCAAGTTTCATTGTAATACCTACAATAGCTGTGACGGAAAAAAATTTCTCAGTTCTGCTAGACAATACCAAATTTCATATAGGAAGAAAGTGAGATAACTATAAAATCAAATTAATCCGAACAGTATTATTTATTTGAAATGAAATGAAATCTGAGTTTTACGTCCAACGGTTATGCCGGTAAGGCTAAAGGAGACGGTGATGATGAGTAATGAAAAAATGATAGAATGAAAAAGTGGGAGGAAACGGGACAAACCCGAGGAAACTCACGCACACGGTGTTTGTCCACCACAAAGTTCACTTGGCGGGGACTGGGATCGAACCCGGGACCCCAAGCACCAGAGGTGAACGCTCCACCACTGAGCCACCGCGGCCCTATTATTTATTTGAGTATCATGACTTATACGTCATTCTCTTCAGAATAAAACAGGCTTTCAAATGATATCATGATAATATGTGTGTGTGTGTTGTACGGGAAAAGGGGAAATTAGGGTAAAATTGGGAATTGTCCGTCCAACAACAATCGGCAAGAGCAGAGTTGCTCCAGTAGCCCTGATATCGTTTCTCCATCATAGATATAACTTGGTAGAAATGTTTCCCATGTTCATCAATGACTGCTCCGCAATTTTCTGGGAAGAAATCTATGTGGGAGTGCAACATATGTATTTTTAGTGATACATTACACCCTATTGCTTGGTAGAAGGTATTAGGTGAAACTCTACTTTCTTATAGTTCTGAGACCGCTCGTTTTCCAAAACATTCGTCACCACTTTTCGGAAAGAATCTCATGCAATCATCTCTTCATTTTCTAACACTGCATCAAATTCAGAAGCATTGAGGAGTTGAATTGAGGAGGCGAATTTGAGTGCCAATAAGGATTCATACCTGATTTTAGTTTCAGCAATTTGTGGAAGTTTACGCATAATATATTTGAAGAATGTTTTGATGCGTCTATGAATAGCCGCCATTCATTGAGATTATCGTCTATGTTAAGTTTACTCATAAGACCAGTTAGGCCTACATAGTTACAACGTAATATGTCACTTTCCACTGAAAATACTTTTTGGAGATTCAGACCTGTTCAAAACACGAACACTTTTAGATCTTCAGAATAAGCTCCCCACTTCTTCAGTTTGGATGCCAGCAGTTCTGCGCCACTTTTTGAGAACCCCAGGTAATTTAATTCAGGTTGAGTATCGTATGGTGAATATATAATGATATTTTGGTTTTGTGAGGTTAGGATCGTTGGAAGACGATGAATCTGCAGCAGAATTTGACAATGTGGGTCGACATTGTTCACCTTTTGTTCTTCATCGGGTAAAACACTGGAGTAAGGTACGAGAAGTTGTGGAACCTTTAGTTCTTCAGAGTGTGGCTCAGTGACGAACATTTCAAGGAATATTTGAATTGAATAAGTAGCAGTCCACTTTTTTCTTTTTTGGATATACCTTTAATTGGAAGAACTATGCAAAAATAGCAGTTTGAAGTATGATCTGTCGGTTCTCTCCATATCATTGGAACTGCAAATGGCACGCATGGCCTTTTTCCGTGTAGCCAGTCCCGCAAATTTGTAGAACAAGTATTACAACATATATGTGGTGCTCAGTTCTTGCCCACATCTCCCACTTAACAGCCAAAGTACAAGTGATAGGCTTTCTTTATGATAGGAGCGAAATACCACTTTTCGCTTCACTTCGTAAAAAACAACAATTTGCTTTTCACTGCAAACACGCGACATGTTTCTGCTTAGTAAAGTCATAGAAAAATAAATATAGAAAAGATGACAGGAAAAGGTTTTGTAGCTGCTGGTGCTAAATGTAATTTCCTGTTGGTTGGTTTATATGACGTCCTTATCCTCCCCCCCCCCCTTTCTGAAAAGTAATTTTCTATTTACAATTTGTTTCCAAATATCTTATATTAACGGTCAGCATGTTAAAGGCAATATAGTCTGAGTGAAGCATGAAAAAAAATTCTGGTAATATAAATATTGAAAACTGTTATAGAAATGTGTGAAATTTGTGATTAAACAAAATTTGTTGAATAAATATATTATTCAGTTATTATCATTATTATTATGAATAATAATAATAATAATAATAATAATAATAATAATAATAATAATAATAATAATAATAGCAGCACCCACCCACCCACCCAATATACCACCACCACTACGTCCGAGATGGCAAATTGTAACTATAAAATAACGTTACACAACATGTTTTCTCTGTCAAACTCTTCAATACAAACTAAACCGTGAAGTGGTTGATATTTCTTTGTCAGCGATGAAGTCGAGCAATATGAATAGCCAGAGACTACACAGGAATTTATTTCGGGAGGGGCCCTAAGCTTTCGGGGATCCAAATACAATTTGAAGCTAAATTATATTAAAATTTGTAAAATTTAACCTGAAATTAGACTAAATTTACAAACAAGTCGGGGTGTCAAGACCCACAGGACCCACCCCTGTGTATGCATATGTCCCTGAGGGTAGCAATGAAACTAACCGTCAAACAATGGAAGTTTATTGAAATAAGTAGACAGCTTCTGTTGCTACGAACCCTTAATTTGCCCAGCAGAGCACATCGGATGATAACGTATTTCTTTGAAACCCGAACCAATCTTCGAAAACTAATTTCATATTCGTTATCAGCACCCTAAAGTTAGTAAGAATTGATTAGTTTTATCTCCGAAGCATTTTCACTGTTGACCAGTGTTTTCAGAGCAAGTTTCTCTTTATTTAGTTAATACGTTTAATGTGGATTAAATATGATCCAAGATTAGTTGATATAAAAGGAAAATTAGTATAATTGAGTTAACTTTTCATCTATTAGTAAATACACATTAGCAACTAGTGAACTTGTATGCTTAGTGCATAAAATAATTTTGTGATCTTGATAACAGATTCCTAAAGTGAAAAATATTAACTGTTAACAATCGGATTGTACTTTTTGTTACTTGATTTCTCTTAACACTGACACACATATTTCCAAGAATGATACGCGTAGTCCTAACAGTCTTCCAATGACGAGACATATATCATTCCATTGATAATATTGAGGTAAACAAAATGCCATGTAAAAACCCGTGTAAACTTTTCTAGAACATGTACTAAAATATCCTATTCGTAGATATGAAAATTGATGCTTTGTTACAGCTACTTACTGATATAAAAGTGAAACTGAATTATATCGTCATTAAACATGCGCGCTGATCTTGGGGATCGGCCTCCCTGGATGTAGATATCTTTATTCGAATTTGTGACAAGGAACTACACATATTTCAATGCCTCCCAAAAGTTATATAGAAGTCGTCGTCTCTGTCATTAAGATCTTTATTACACCAATTCTAAGACTACATTACTCAGTTAATGAAATATAGTCCAGAATGTTGATTGATTTTCTTCCTTTAAAAATAATATATATATGTCAAACACATTATATATGTATAAATCAATAAATCACATCGAACCAATTAAAGTAAGATGCTCGAGTACAAGTTTCCATGTTTAGTTTATTTAAAAAAAAATATGCTGCACTAACAACTGAATCTTTCGTTGCCAATAATCAGTGGCAGCTTTCATTCATTGTCCTGGCAGTAGCGAACTAGCAGCTTGCTTGTCTTTTCGTAAGGTGACACACATATACTTTTTCGAACATGCTAGTTGTAATCGTAGGTAATAACAATCAAGTTAAATAAGAAATCTTGGTAATAAGTAGTTTCAAATTGGTTAAAATGAATCCGAACCTGTTTTCGGGACGGGTAATTTGAATAGGGACATCAAAATATAAGCCGTCACTTTAGAATCTTTTAAAAGAAAATTACAAAAGTGTTTACTTAAAATATTTACTTTATTTATTATTTATAAGGCTATGAAAAAATATTTATTCACATTCTTTCAAATATTCACAACTTTCACAATTACAAATTAGAATTTCTCACTAAGTACAAGGTCGTACAAAAAATAAATACGAAAATTTATAGTTGTAAAACCCTTTCTTCTATTATAACTTTCGGTTTTGAATTTCACGACTGTAATTCAGGTCAAGAGGACAACAGTTACTTGTAACATGGACAAAGTTCCTACAGTCTAAGAACCCAGCAAAGCTGACTCTCAGTGAACTAAAGAAGCTGCTGGATGTATAAACTAACGTCTTATGATAATGTAGCCAACTACGAGTGGTGGTGAAGCTAGAATTAGAATCACAATGTTGAAATTCTTTCTTCTTTTTTTTTTAAAAAAAAGAAAAAAATTAGGAAAAGTGCTTCGTAGTTTACCGTACTTAGTACAGCATTACATAAATTGTGTTGCATTAACGGGAATTTTTCATGTTACAGAAATAAAAGTATACTGTCACTCATGTTTCCCGAAGGAGGGGCAGGGGGTCGCTCCCCTAATTAACGAAAACGTATTAAATTTCTTAATACAAATAAAAGTATCAAATGTAATAGGGTATATAGTAACCAGGGAGATGAGTTCCCTAGAAAATTTTCATCGGGCGCCCATGCTGTCATTATTTTTTCTGGATAATTGTTAGATTTAAAAAAAAAATTCTGTAAATATTTTTATCTTTAATTTTGTTCTGAGTACCTATAATCTGATCTGGTGTCTTGTTAATACATTTGAGCGTTTAATAAACATGCAAAAGTTCGATACTCTGGAAGTTTGGTGACTTTTCTTTTTTTGAGCATTGATGCCACTGCTACATAATTATGCAAACACGTATTTATTAATTTGGGATAGCGGATACTGGATACTGTAGGCAATGTTGTGAGAAGTCATATGGTTTTACACTTGTTTAGTCATGGTTCTGGCCATTCTAAGCTATGTTGTCGGGTGCCTGCTTGGTTATCTGAAACCGTAATAATGCGACTAATCGAATGAATCGCTGATTAGAATATTTGAGGTCTATTAGTCTACTGATACTCATAGCGAAAATACATGCGATAAAGCTAGTCTTAACACTGCAACAGAATATCGATTTATGAATATCTTAAAAGGACATGGATGTTTGTTCCAACTACATTTTCAAAGCGTGCGAAAGCTCAGCTATAAAATTCAAGAAGTAGTTTTTTTTTTTTTTTTGGTATGTAATACCGAATCCTCTTCTGGTGTTTTGTTCAATACATGACAAAATTGGTAATTTTGAAAAGAAAAAGCAATGTATGTAAAAGATGATATCAGAACAAGGGTTCGATATTACAAACTAAGAATTAATTTCAATTTTATTCTTATGGATATTATGCACGTCGTAGGTGCAACGCTTCTTTCATTCACTTTTGTGTTTTCTTTAGTTAAGTAGTCTTTAACACCAGTGGACCAGCGTGCACTCTAGTTGCATCCATCCAGGAAAAATTATTGCTAGCTGGTGTGTGTACTGATACATTTTCCATCAATTCGATGATATATTGCCCAGCAAGAATTCTTACTGGATCTAGCAAGAGGGCACGCTGGACCGGCAAGGACCTCTAGATAGGGAATCGGTGTGATAATTACCGTAAATCTTGTACGGTAATAACACACCTATGCTTTTTTTTAAAAAAAACGATCCCTAAATTTTACGGTAAATTACCGTAAAATATACGGTACCAAATTTGTTTCTAAACACGGTCAATATTATTTTGCTTCTAAATATACGGTCTGCCGTTTTTATGAAAAAAACGGTGGTCCGTAAAATTTAGGGTAATCAGATGGCAGCGAGAGTTGACGGTAGTCGGTCAGTAAATTTAAGGCTAAATTTTTTACAGTGTATATGAAAAATAACTAAATATTCTAAACTTTCTAAATATAGTACTCAAAAAAGATTTCAAGATACCTGTTTGTAAACAAGTCATGATTATACTAACTACTGCTTACTTATTAACGATGTTGTTATTGCTATAATAATTACATTTCTTCTTACTTTCCTTATCCATTTTCTGTTAAAGATTATAGCTTCTTATTGAAGACTTTTTATTATTAACTGATTACCAGCTGCATTCTTCTATTATAATAAGGAATACATATATTGGTTTATTTCGAAAATATAAAAAAGAAGTTGACATCCGCTTAATGAATTAGGTCAGCCATAGACAGGGCTGCTCGTAGATTTTATGGTCTTTTACACAAATTCTATGAGAGGTCCAACCAAACTTGTGAAACCTCCATCCCCGTAAAGGTCGTCAGCACAGTTGTAACTTTGTTTCTGTTGAAATAGTAAAGTAACAATATTTATATGGTTCAAGTCCTTTTTTATTATTTCTTCCACTACTTTTAAAGGGCCTGTGACACATCCATAAGGTGTCTGGGCCACAACCCTCGATTTTGATGAAACTTGGAAGATTAATAGGACACTTTGCAAAACTAATGTAACTAGCAGGAATTTGTCGAAAAAGCTGTAGTTTCTGAGATTCGATTCAGAGCCAGGCGATTCATTAAAAATTACATTTGTCGTGATATCTCGGGAACGGTTCCACCGAGAAAAAGCAAACTTTGCAAGCCATAGTAGATACATGATACCTTTGAAACGAAATTAAAACGAATTGTCTGCACCTGTGCTGAGCGTAAGGATACACTATCAGGCCTATGATCGTGGTCTATTGGAACACATCAGTGTGATGTAAGCATCTATGCATCAAAGAAACATGCCAAAATCATAGCCCATAGGGTTACCTATATATAGTTAGTGTTGCCACGAAACGAAACCTTTTTCATGTCTCGTCTCGTCTCGACAACGAGCAAACACTTCGAGACGAAACCTGTCTATTATTTGCAAGACGAGACGCGCGACAGTGTTGTAAGGAGACAAAATGCGACAGCCCCAATATTCCGCCTCGTCTCGTAGCAATACTACCCAGTTGTATAAAGCAAAGGCTGACGTAAGAGATCCGCGACGGTAATTACGGAGGCTTGTTCGGGTCACGACTAGCATATAGTCGGTTTTCCCTTCAATGTTATCATGAGTTTTGTCTCGTAATGTTCTACGAGACGACACGACACCAGGCACAGGCTTCGAGACAAAGACACGAGACGACACCAACATCTCATGTTTGCGACGAGACTGTTTCACGCGACGAGATAAGGCAACACCAAAGGTTTCGTCTCATGGCCACACTAACTATATATAAGTAAACCCTATGACCTATGATTTTGACACTTTTCTTTGAAGCATAGATGCCTGCATCACACTGATGTGCTCGAATAGACTGCGTCTATAGACCTGATAGTGTTTCCTTACGCTCTCTTAATACTGTGTTACTGTTGTGTAACATTGAAGACTTACAGTGCTTGATATCACTACACCCGAATATGACGACTATTAATGTTAATTATATGACTTCTACACAGGTGTAATAGAAATATGTGATTGAGAAGCCAGACAAAGTGCGTAAGTAGAGACGGGTGCCCGGGGCGAGACCACCCTAACATCTTCTCACCTGAATTGCTTGAAAACGCTCACCTTTGAGTCTAGTTTTTTTCTTGCATTATGTTATACTTGTCATGTAGTTCAAACTAAGCAAGAGAAAAATATATCGCAGTCTTCAAGTTTTCGAGATATGCGAATGCGCACAATTATTTTCGCATTATGCGCAGTTTTGCGCAGGTGCAAACAATTCGTTTTAATTTCTTTTAAAGCTATCATGTATCTACTATGGCTTGCAAAGTTTGCTTGTTTTCCGTGGATTCGTTCTCGAGATATCACGACAAATTTCGTCTTTAATGAATCGACTGTATCTCAGAAACTACAGTTTATTCGACAAATTCCTGCTAGTTACAGTAGTTTTGCAAAGTGTTCTATTAGTCTACCAAGATTCATCAAAATCGGTTGTTGTGACCAGATACATTATGGAAGTGTCACAGGCCCTTTGAAAATTGAAAGAGCTTTTGTGTAAAGTGTATCCCTCTCATAGTGTGCTACTTACATGATGGTACACTACAGGCACTTCGTCGGTAACTTCAAACTTGAAATACTCATAACTGAATAAACAAAATAAAGAAAAGAAATAAACTGGCTCCCAAAAGACTTGTCCAACAATATTTGCTACGGTTACACCGTTTGTGGTCATATTAGTAAAGAAACGCAGTTTGTCCTGTACAAGATAATGTTTCCTCGACATACATTTACATTCTTTTTAAGATTAAATAATCGTCTCTACCGTGACATTTTTTAAAAATGCATTTTTTTCGCTCATTGAATCACTTAAGTTACATTCTTGCAGCTGGCAAATTGATGTAAGTTAATTCCCAATAAAAACGGATTTTCAGTTCAAAGTTTGGAAGACATGTTTCACAAAGTTGTTCATGACAGGAAGGTATATGTTCACTTACGAATTTGTCAGAAATATAATATTCACATTGCAGGAAACGTATATCTGAGCGTACATACAATGGATGGGCGTAAGTTGAATTCAGATCCGTATTAAAGCAATTGCGACTTCAGAATAAGCCACATTACGTTATATATTTTTTCTCCAATGCTTTATTGTAGGCGGTGAATAAGTAAACTAAATAATGTTGCAGTTTATGGCATTATTGGTCTTTCTTTAGTTTTGCAGTGTGTATGGATCTTGTAGTTGAGATGAAGAGAGTGATCACGATGGACGGTGTTTCGCTATCGGATTAGGAAATATCCAGGCTTTTGGAGACAGACGACTCTGGACACTCCGTTACTGATATTAGACTATCGTACGATAGCGATGCCGACTTGGATTTTGAGGTGGACAAAGGTGAAAGTACTTCAAATGATGAAATGCTAATAGAAATAAATGTGGCCACAAAATCACCACATGCATCCAAAGCAAGGGACATACGAATCCCATGAACTGGAAGAAGAAGAAAGCCAAACTTAATCGTAATTTGTGTAAGAAATATGTTACCAGTGCTGGCAAAATTCGTGATTCGCGCAGAGTACCCAATTTTTCATGTAGATGTGTGTACAGTTGGTAACAAATTATCAAAGAAAAAAACCTGGGAATTTGTGCATCGTTTATACTGGAAACTAGGAGACATACATAGACAAAGATATTATCTTCTGCGTCACATGAAGCGAAGGTTAAAGTTACGCGAAAAATATAACACCACTTCCAGAAGGCAATACACAGTTGACTATTATCTAACTATCGATGGGAAAATGATACAAGTTTGCAAGCAGTTTTTTCTTTGTACTCTTGACGTTAGTGATAAAGTGTGTCGTTTTGTTTTGCAGAAAGGGCTTTCTTCGGGAAGTACAGGTCATGAGCTTCGAGGGAAACACAAACCGAAACACAGTTTAACATCAGCAGTTGAAAATATTGTAAATGAGCATGTGCTATCAATGTCCCGAGTTGATTCTCATTATTGTCGATCTACAACCTGCTATTATTATGTTGAGGCAGGACTGTCTTATGTAAAGCTTTATAACCTTTTTAAGGAATACTGCAACGAGAAGAAAGTCCCACCTGGAAATGAGATGG
The DNA here is from genome assembly GCF_964235325.1 of Thermobia domestica. Lineage (NCBI taxonomy): Eukaryota > Metazoa > Arthropoda > Insecta > Zygentoma > Lepismatidae > Thermobia > Thermobia domestica. The sequence continues at coordinate 265,655,126 of NC_137460.1, read as the reverse complement.
GGCTTACTTCATACTGGAAAATTCTGAAAGAAATGAATATCAAGATACACAAGCCGAAGAAAGATCAAAATAAAACTTGTCAGTTTTAACAATTTGTCTTCTAAGGAAAAAGAAAGAGAGAAATTGGTTTATGAATAACATTTGAAAAGAAAAGAAGCAAGGTTAGAAGAGCAAAAAGACAAAGAAAAAGCAACAAAGGACGATACTCATATAGCTATCTGTTTTGATCTCAAACAAGTCTTGACAACGCCTTCACGTAAAACGGGTGTTATGTATTATGTTCGTAAACTTAATATTTACAACCTCACCATCTACAATCTAGCCACGCACGAAGGGGTTTGTTACATATGGGATGAAACAAGGGGTAAGAGAGGCAGGGCCTAAAATTGAGTGGAGTACTCCACACTTTGTGGAACTGTAGGAAAGGAGTGTGGAACTGTAACTCTTAAAGTGTGGAGTGGTATGTAACGTATTAATGTGAGGACCTTACTTTTCTCGGATTATGCATTTAAAAGCGTTTAGTGTGTCAAACTAAGTCTTACTGATTCAATACATTCATTATGCAATGGGAGGTTACTCAATTCCATGTAACTGCCAGTATATGACATTAAGCCAGAGTTAATACGTATAGGTGTCTCCTAGATGGCAGGGAAAACCATAGCCAATTTTGAGGCGAAGGAACTTTTTAACTATGTTTAGTTTTCAAGAAATGTGTTGTTTTGTAGATAAAAATTACACGATCCTTTGAGCCCGTTATAGAAATATGTACTACCAGAGATAACATGCATCAATAACCGCCAAAAATTTAGCCGAAGCACAGCGTTACGAAAATCAGTAGAAAGAGTAATGTTTCCCAGAGTGACTTCGATAGTTACTGATAGTGAAAACATGAATACAGGAGAACAAAAAGGAATGTGGAAATTAAGTGATGAAAGAGTTGCTTCAAGTGAAACGTTGCCTCTGTTGAAAATTTGGTGTGCTGCCCATCGCATTAATTTAGCATGGAAAGATGTCACCAAGAATGCCCAAGAAGTTTCATCTCTCATATAAGCGGCATCTTTACTGTGTGCTTTCTATCAATTCAGGGCAGCGAACGAAAGTTTAACGATGGTAGCTTAAGAAAATAACTTAGAAGTTTTGCACTACCCAGAATATTGTGACGTCAGGTGGACAAACTTTTCATTCAGTATGCTCACTACTCCTAAAAAATCGGTATCCAAGCTGCCTTTACTTGTAAACGGAAAGCCATGTATGTAATGAAGCCAATGGTCATCTGCGTAAATGGATAGAAGTAAAGCCTTCATCTTCTGTGTCTTGTGACAGACGCTCTATATGTTTTCAAGAACTGCCAGCAGAAGTTTGAGAGTGATGAAATGTTTATTTTGGACATAATAACAAATGAAAATAGAACTATAGCACAATTGGAGCGTATGAAAGAGAAACCTCTGTTAGGCGGGTGGGAAAAAACGTTTTAAAACGAAAGTGTGCAATAGAACGTCAACGGAGAAATACAGTACTCATTACATGGTATTAAACTTCATCGTAATATAACCGCCACCAGGTTATAGAAGTATTTTTTGTGGACGCCCTGTATATTTCGTGAAGACAGTGATTATTATTTTCGATTTATACTTTATTCTGCAACGCATATAAGTTCTTTCTTTGGTGGGAATTGCTTCTTTCCCACACAATTGGACAAAGAAGTCTTTCATCATTTTTTCATATATATATTTAAAACATTGCTTTTGCTGAGAACATTTCAGTTAGTGACTAACCATTTCAGTGTTTCTCCCTGACTTATTATATGCACAGTATATATTATATAGTTATTGGGAACTGAATTAAGCGTTTTCTTTAATCGCGTATGGAAACATTATAATAGATTAGAGAAATACGGGCTGACCAGATGTCCCAGTAGCCAAAGTGGCACCAGCCTCACAGTTTTCGTAGTTCGTTATCTGTACTTTCTCACTCCAAAATTATCGCAGTGTCTAGTGCATTATGGGCAGTTGACTAAAATTAACAGAAATTGTTTTCTATATTCTGTTTGTATGTGCATACAGGTGAGTTAACTGAGTGATTTTTGAAATGAACTGCCAACACTTTTCTGTTGACCATTGCAATCCGTAGCTTGAGCTTGGATGCTCGAGGAGTTTTACTCCAGGTCTGGAAGCCGTAACCTCGCGTCGAGCTTCAAACATAAGTTGTGTTAAGGGGCACAAGCTATTTAGCCGGTGAAGGACGATTTCTTACGGCTAGCCCCAACTAGTGAAATCCCAGGTCCTCAGACCTTGTGCGTTTAAAATGTTATGTACGCGCCCTCCAATATCTGTATTCCATTGTGGAGATCTTCTTTTCATTACTTTGCCGAAGATTCACCTTTACGCTGCAGGACTGTTCAGCGTAACAACTGGATTCATCGTGGGACGATCCAGACAACTTTTCCCCAGTGCGAATCCCCCAAGTGTGTTAATGGTGTGAGCGAAGTATTTATAGTGATATCTGAATTATAATCATATATATATAAAGGGCTGTATTTCCCGGAAAGGGCAAAGTGTAATTTCAGCGGCAAAATTTTATTAGTGTCCAGTGTTGTGTTCATTTCTCTTCGTTATTTTCTTTCAAAATAGTGTTCTAATAAATAAGTATAGTGTCATTTAAACCAGTGTGTTTTCGTTGTATGTATGAGTGATGTTTGTATGCGTCATGGTCTGAATGACCGTCTGATCGTCCGTGAGGTTTTCGAGACGAGACACCCGAACCTCTCGGCGCCTAATGCTCATCTCATTATTGAGACCGACGAGCGATTTGGGAACAGTTTGTAACCTTTTCTTGAAGAGGTCCTTCATCGTCCTGTCCAGGTAAGTTAAAGTATCAGGAAGATACTTATTGGTAGTACCACGAGCCACGGACAGCGACCAGATTATCCAGCTGGTTACAAATAAATGACGCCCGAACAGCGACTCGACACCCAGGCGATTACAAATAAATAGCTGCCCGAACATGGACCACGAACTCCTGCCGGTTACAAATAAATGGCGCCCGAACAGGGACCCGAATCGAGACCGTTGGTGCTCGAATACTCATAAGATTAATATTTTAATATACCATTTCTTTTTCAGCTCAGTACCAGAAAAAAATCTCTTTCAGGTGATTTTAATGATATATTTTTGTGATAGTTCATTTTATTCTAATTGTATGTTTTAAGCTTTATTCTTGTTCAAGATGGCACACCAGACACTTAATGCGATTGCTAGGGCGATTTCACTTCTCGAAGAATTATTAAAGCAGAATAGAGAGTACCGTGCTGAAAATAGAGAGAACTTTGCTAGGTTAGAACAAAAATTGGATAAAAATAAAGAAAGTTTTGTCGAATTAGGTCAAAAGATAGACGGTTTACGAGACGTGTTTCGTGAAAATAGTCAGCAAACGGAAACTGCTGAAAACAAAACATCGGAATGTGAACCCCAGTTACAGTTAGATGTCCCTACTGAATACGAAACACCGGAAATTGAACCTCAGTTAGTGACTGATATTCCTAGCGTAAACAAAACATTGGAATTGGAACCTGAGCTAGAGACTAACACTCCTAATGAAAAGGAAACGCAGGAATTTGAACTCCAACCAGAGACAAGTAGTCTAAACCAACCTCGTCACAAATCTGGCAATGATTTTATTCATTCAGAATCTAATAACATCCCTAATAGTAGTAGTAGTGAAAATTACGAACATATGATTGCACACGACAGAGGTCGTAAGCGTACAAGAATAACTACCACTAACCACAGAGTGAAAAAGCGCAAACGAAGTTACAGTTATTGCAATAAGCAAAGATACCAAGATCAGATCGTAAACAATACGAAATTTAAAGGGAATCAGAACCAAGACCGCACTCGAAAAGGCAGTAACAGAAAGAGAAGGAGTCGTAAATCACGGCCACGTAGCCCGAGTTATCACATACTAGACAGGAACCGCAATTTGTGTGACATTAAGCATAAATTTGTACGGAGAGGTAACCATCGTAGAAATAGACGAACAAACCGAAATTATCAAAGTAGAAACAGTAATCATAGAGAGAGAGAAAAGAAAAGTAACCAAGACTTTGTGTGTTGATACAAATTTTTCTCCTAGGACAACGACGCATTTCTAAGCGATAAACATTCATTCATTTTTCTTCCTTTTTGCTTTTAGTTTTTGATCAGAACACTTGAACACGAAAAGAACTACGCATTTCTCTCAAACTCATTTTTTGCTTCTAGCTTTTAACTGTTCAGCAAAGAGCAGATAACACGTTTTTCTTTCTTTATTTTGATAAGATAATCGCTGCATTTTTGATCACCTGTTAATGTCGACGAATAACGGATGATTTACAGCTGATTAATTCTTTTCCTCTTTTTGTCTTTGCTCCGTGTAGCACTTCATACCTCAGTCAGCTGTGCATTTGTGTTGCAAACCTTATTACTGACTTACTATTAGTTTAATGTTATTAATTTTTTCTTTTTTTCATTTCAGATGTTTCAATTTAGATTTTTTAGTAAATAATTAACGTATCCCATACGTAGGGGAATTGCATTTCAAAAGCAATTTGAAATCTTGGCGCGATTTCCGTATCCCCAGCCAGTGAGAAGATGTTTTGGCCTTATAACATATTTTTATTAAATGTTTTAAATTTTAAATCCCTTTTTAGGATCCCTTCCCACTTTCGAAATTCTTAAATATGCTATTACATGTTATTCACAATTAATGTTTGATTTTCTTTTAGAAAAAAAAGAAGAATGTATCCAGATGCGGAGGATCAGAAAAATTTTAGTTGTTACTTATATATATAGTTGTATGTTTATAATTAAAATTTAGTATGTAATCACATACGTAGGGGAACCGTATTTTCTAAAACGGTTTGAAATCTTGGCGAGATTTCCGTACCTCCAGCTAGTGGGAAGTTGTTTTGGCCTTATAACATATTTTTATTAAATGTTAAAAAAAAACTTTTAGGATCCCTTCCCACTTTCGAAATTCTTAAATATGCTACTACATGTTATTTACAATTAATGTTTGATTTTCTTTTAGAAAAGAAAAGAAGAATGTATCCAGATGCGCAGGATCAGAAAATTTTAGTTGTTACTTATATATATAGTTGTATGTTTATAATCAAAATTTAGTATGTAATCACATACGTAGAGGGACCGTACTTATCCAAAAACGGTTTGATATCTTGGCGAGATATCCGTACCTTAGCTAGTGGGAAGATATTTTAGCGTTATAATATATTTCTATTGTGTTTATTTTAAAAAAAATCTTTTTAGAATCCCTTCCCACTTTCCAAATTCTTAAACATGTTATCGTACGCATAACTCTCAATTAATGTGTGATTTTCTTTTTAGAAAAAAAAATAATGCATCGAGATGCTCAGGAAGAGAAAATTTTTAGTTGTTTATTATATGTATATATTTCTGTATTTGTAAATGAAATTTAGTACGTAATCTCATGCGTAGAATATGAAACTTTACACTTATAATCAATGTTAAATTTATTTTTTAGTGTTAATCTTAGATTTTCTACTTTCAGTAATCCATAATTATGTGTATTCTTAGGTTGAATATTTTTCAGCATATGTTATTGTCTAGTAATATCCCAGTGAATATCTTAGTGTTTATGAATCGTAACTATATTGTGCATTTGTATGTTAAGGTTTTGTAATTTTTTTCATTAATTTTTAGAAAGTTATATTTTAGTCACAGTATGTCCCAAAACTATTTGGATTTTTTTTGTAAAATTGTTTTTGTTATGGAGGATTTTTTAAAAATCAACATGGCCAAAGGTTTTGGAATATAAATCTTTAGGTTTCAGCCATATTGCCAATGACGGATGATTTTCTTCAAAAATCGACATGGCCCATTATTTATGAGGTTTCAGCCGTCTCAGAGATATTGTTATAGATCCCAAAAATAAACTTATTTTCTTTCTTTCCAACAGCATGAAGCCATAATGTTTTATGAAAAATTACTTTGTCAATTATTTCGTATGCTCGATGACTTTGAATTTTAATGCGTTAATAATACCAGTTTAAATATTTTGTAGCGAAGATGCCTAAGAAAGTTTAACTGTCGTAAAATTACATAACCGTTTTGTAGGGAATTTAAATGGATGTTTCAGACCGACCAGAAAGTTGTAATGTCGTTGACTGTATTCTTGTTTGTATCTCATGTTTTTCTTTTAATAGGTCTCATGTATTTTGTCTTGTAGAGACATTTTACGATGCTACGAGAGCATTTTTGTGTGTTTACACATCTTTTTCAGGTGGATGATGTACGTTATCTTCCAGGGAACATACGTGTATTTTACTGAATATTAGTGTTGATATTTCAGTTATGTATAGAAACATTTTGTAAGTGCCTATGGTTGCAGGCTTTCCTCGTTTCTAATTTTGCCTCGCAGGTGTCGATGGCATATTTTGTGTGTAAGTACGTGTAGTATTACACATTTTTCCCACCTATGGTTTTGGTCAATTCATGGCATAATGACCATTTATTTTCAGGAATGTTTGGACTAGCGAGTCAACTTCCTTGATTCAGACCTTTGAGAAACTTGGATAAATTTTGAATAGTTTTCAACGCTTTATTAACAAATTTTTTGCAGATAGTAGTCACATTATCTGGTAACCCTACAATGTTTACGTTTATGGAAGTGAGCAACCATTATTCTAGGCCTAAGCTAATAATAACTTTGTTTCAGAACGAAACCATTTGTTGTCTTGAGCATTATTGAATTAAAGTCCCGACGAGCAGATGGCATTTGATCTTATGGCGTGCCAAATTTTCTTCATACATGTCAACGAAATCACGATCTTTTCTTTGATATGCAGAATCATGCTTATTTCTTGGAATTACTATGAACGTCAATTTTGACACTTAAGTTTATTTTTTTTCTTATTTTTGAAAAACGATTTTTCGTTCTTTTCTGCCAAACAACAAGAGGCACAGTTAAAAAAAAAAAGAGGACATACAGGTGAAAATCTTATTTTGTTTATATATTGTCAGTTTATCATGTGTTTACATTTCCATTCATTTACTTTTTCAATGATTTTGATATTTTTCAAATATATTATAGTGATATCGAAACTTAAATAATAATTTTAATATTTTAGTACCTTTAACATGTTTTGCTATTTGCTTATTCATTCATATTATTATATTTTAAATACAGATATCAGTATATTTAAAAAGAAGACATTTAAAAAGTTTTTATTGAGATATTTGATAATTCTTTAAGTCAATGTTTTCATGAATAGTTATTGAGTGTGTATATTTACTTCATATTATATCAAATATAGTGATCGAAACGGAACACTTAAAACATTTTATGAAAAGAATTTATTAGTGTTTAAAAAAAAGCATTTAAATAGCCCTATAACGTATTTACTTCGTATTATATCAAATAAAGTGATCGAAACGGAACACTTAAACATTTTATGAAAAGTATTTGTGTTTTTTTTTAAAAAAAAAGAGAAAGTAAGAATTTTAATAGCCCTAGAAACGCTTTCTGCGAACTTAAGAAAAAAGTTATTATACAGGTGTTGTAACCGTACTTCGTTTCTCACACCAGTGTTAAAAAAAATCTCCCCTTCTCCCATCATCAACTCATCGTTGGAGAACCATGGAGGATATTCAACACATGGTTTCAACATGTGAAGTAACGGAAGATAAGGAAACCCAACTGCACCAATTGTTCAAGAGGATCTTATTACTTCATGGAACATTTCGGTTGGACATTGCTCATGCAGGAACCTCATCATGTTGTAGTGAGTGAGCCAGTTCTTTAACTATTTTAAATAGCCCTTTTTCAGGTGAAAAACCATTCATCGTCTATGCACGTAAGTCTCACACCATATGACAGTGTTGCCAACTAACTAATTTTAAATTTCAGGTAAAAAACCTAATTTTATTCATACTTCGTCAGACGGCCAAGGGTTCTCAACCTGTCTACGTGTGCACTTAACAGGTCGTTCCCTTCCGGACCCCAAATCTATAACCGCCACCAGGTTATAGAAGTATTTTTTGTGGACGCCCTGTATATTTCGTGAAGACAGTGATTATTATTTTCGATTTATACTTTATTCTGCAACGCATATAAGTTCTTTCTTTGGTGGGAATTGCTTCTTTCCCACACAATTTGACAAAGAAGTCTTTCATCATTTTTTCATATATATATTTAAAACATTGCTTTTGCTGAGAACATTTCAGTTAGTGACTAACCATTTCAGTGTTTCTCCCTGACTTATTATATGCACAGTATATATTATATAGTTATTGGGAACTGAATTAAGCGTTTTCTTTAATCGCGTATGGAAACATTATAATAGATTAGAGAAATACGGGCTGACCAGATGTCCCAGTAGCCAAAGTGGCACCAGCCTCACAGTTTTCGTAGTTCGTTATCTGTACTTTCTCACTCCAAAGTTATCGCAGTGTCTAGTGCATTATGGGCAGTTGACTAAAATTAACAGAAATTGTTTTCTATATTCTGTTTGTATGTGCATACAGGTGAGTTAACTGAGTGATTTTTGAAATGAACTGCCAACACTTTTCTGTTGACCATTGCAATCCGTAGCTTGAGCTTGGATGCTCGAGGAGTTTTACTCCAGGTCTGGAAGCCGTAACCTCGCGTCGAGCTTCAAACATAAGTTGTGTTAAGGGGCACAAGCTATTTAGCCGGTGAAGGACGATTTCTTACGGCTAGCCCCAACTAGTGAAATCCCAGGTCCTCAGACCTTGTGCGTTTAAAATGTTATATACGCGCCCTCCAATATCTGTACTCCATTGTGGAGATCTTCTTTTCATTACTTTGCCGAAGATTCACCTTTACGCTGCAGGACTGTTCAGCGTAACAACTGGATTCATCGTGGGACGATCCAGACAACTTTTCCCCAGTGCGAATCCCCCAAGTGTGTTAATGGTGTGAGCGAAGTATTTATAGTGATATCTGAATTATAATCATATATATATAAAGGGCTATATTTCTCGGAAAGGGCAAAGTGTAATTTCAGCGGCAAAATTTTATTAGTGTCCAGTGTTGTGTTCATTTCTCTTCGTTATTTTCTTTCAAAATAGTGTTCTAATAAATAAGTATAATGTCATTTAAACCAGTGTGTTTTCGTTGTATGTATGAGTGATGTTTGTGTGCGTCATGGTCTGAATGACCGTCTGATCGTCCGTGAGGCTTTCGAGACGAGACACCCGAACCTCTCGGAGCCTAATGCTCATCTCATTATTGAGACCGACGAGCGATTTGGGAACAGTTTGTAACCTTTTCTTGGAGAGGTCCTTCATCGTCCTGTCCAGGTAAGTTAAAGTATCAGGAAGATACTTATTGGTAGTACCACGAGCCACGGACAGCGACCAGATTATCCAGCTGGTTACAAATAAATGACGCCCGAACAGCGACTCGACACCCAGGCGATTACAAATAAATAGCTGCCCGAACATGGACCACGAACTTCTGCCGGTTACAGTAACACACGTCGCAATAAATCCCATAACAAATATGTCAGTGAGAAAAGAGATTTTTACAGTAGTACGCTACGAAGTCCTGGATTCTATAATTAACTTTATTAGTCAGCGTTTGCTGTATGAAGACAGTATTGTTGCTTAGGAGCCTTTGCGTGTTTGGCAAGAGGATGTAACTGATGATGCTCTAAGAGAATGCCACAAAGTTATTTGTCTTGATACAGATCTTTTGCAGTTCGCAATGCAATATAGAGAGGCATCATCGTGCAGTATGTTGAAAGATCTGGACGCTAAAAGCCTTCTCATGAAAATCTGTGGAAATCAGTCATTTCATGCTCTGTCAACAAGTCTAGCCCAAGTTGTTGCTTCGAAACCATTTTCTTTCGATTTTGAAAGACTTATAAGTGACTACAACATATTGAAAATAGATAACAGACTCCCTTTGGCTCCCACTACTGTGAAAAATTACCTTCACGTTAATATAAATGAGTCCGTTGGAAGATTTTAGCCCAACCTCTGCTGTTATGAAATGGTTGGCCAAAAATGAAAGGAGTTTTGAAGTTGGTAGGAAGTCAAAGGAACAGCCCTGGTATAACGGTGTATTTGCCTCGGCAAAAAAGAGACTGAGACAGCGTGATGATCACGGAAAAATAACAGTGAAATTCTTATGTAAGAAAAAGTGACTTTTTTTCTTCCAGTGTGACTATTTTTCTTACCGGTTTGTTTCCTGTATTTTATGGTTTAATACAATACAATTAAATATGTATCCTAATGTGCCTTTAATTTTGTTTGCTCTGGATGCCAAAATTTTTGTAAATAATAATAATATTTTTTGGGGGGGTCGCAGGTAAACATGATATACTGAACAGAACACTGATAATATGTCTAAACAAATGCTGACTAAACTAGTTTTTCTATACTATATAAAATTTTTACCAGTGTGGAGCTGTGATTTCGTTGAAGTTTAGGCCCTGAAGAGAGGCCCTGATGAAATTGCCTCCTGCATTCTACTCTACTTGCGAAATTTACCTCCTGGAGTAAACAAGTGGCGATGTATTCAGACTGTTGTAGTGGACAGAATTTGAACAAGGAGAATGCAGTAATGTGTATATATGCAGCCATAATACAAGTGTAACCTGTATTGGCCACAAGTTTCTTGAACCAGAACACACTCAGATGGAAGCTGATTCCATGCATAGAGTCATAGAACGCGGAAAGAAGAACATAGATAATTATACACCTTCTGATTGGTGTATAATTGCTAAGATGGCAAGACGAAAGCTGTAGCCATTCACGGAACATTCGACGACAACAGAAGATTTCTATAATTTTGATGCAGCAAAAAGCTATTATAAGTTAGCTACATTCGAAGATCAGAACGGTGTTACTTTTCCATGGCAAAAGTTAAGATGGCTGAGATTCACAAAATACGAAAATAAGATTCTCCTCAAGGAAAGGATGACAGAGCCTTTCAGAGAATCCTCACATTCAAGATCCTTCCGAACACCTAGAAAGAAATACAATCCTTTTCATGTACTCAGGACTGCTACCAATTTCCAAGGAAATGAAGAATGATTTAATGAAACACTCTAACACTAAAGTAATCCTGTAAAAGTATCACAGCTTTTTTATAAATCCTGTTACATTCGATTACGCTAAGGACTACTTAGAGATTTCCTACTCGGGCACCCAGTAAAAGTACTTGTGCGTAATCTGAAATAGCTAGTGAAGATTGGAATTAATCTTGTTATGGGTAAAAATTAATCAGCACTATTGAATCTCACTATTGCATCTCTATGTATGAAAAAAAAAGTATTGAATATTCTCTTTCGTTATCTTGGTTGTGTAAACAGAACGTGGTAAAGTCCAATCTAGAAAAATTACTATTCCTCTGATAGAAAAAAGTACTGACGGAAAGGACTACTGTTATAATTGTGTTTTTAATTCATTGTGTATACTGTATCATTGTGTATACGGTTTTATTATTGCGTAAGTAAACAACAGCGGTATGTAGAAATTCATTTAAGTACTTTGTTCGAAGTAAATTGTTTATGACATAAGGGCGTATGTACGACACTAACATGTAGAAATTCAATAAAAATGTTATGTATGAAAATGCACATGATAAAAGGCATAATAAATAAACTTTGACCTCAAATATCAAAATAACAAAAAAGATCTGAGTTTGCTTCTAATATGAGAAAGTACCGAGAGATTCGAATCAAGCAAAATCTTTTTTCCTGTCTCCTGTAAAAAATTAAAAATGCAACTTACGCCCCTCTGCCATGTGGCCGACGAACATTACTCACATATTTATCTTCATATTCTCTTGTATTTCTTTCATTATAATATATTCATGGGCATGTTCAGTTTCGTCCTTTGGAACAAATGCTATAACTTCAATAAAAGTATCACAAGTTGCCTACTTATAATACAGTATATATAAAGTATATATATTCTCTTATTATTCGGGTAAGTGTTATTCTCTTATAATTTTCACTTTATGGTTTTCAATGAATAGGTTAGGTTCTCTAAAATAACGATTCGTATGACATGTTCCTTTTTCTGTACTTATAAATTTATTTATAACTATAAACTTATTTACCCAAAACTTAACATTTCGACTCATATTTCTTTGATTTGCATAACTACTGTAGTTATATATTTTTCATTAGTCATTTCGATAACCTGAGAATAGATATAAACTATAAATTTATAAAGTAAGTAGTCGTAACTTCGAAATCAACATGTATTCTTCTTCCATTTCTCATTCAGTCACCTTGTTTTAGATATAAAATGTACTTTTTTTTTTTTACAATTGCAAACATAATATAGAGTCACAATTACACAATTTAATGGCATGTATAAATATTATAGTGTCTTACGTATGTTCGTTAAAATGTCATACATTAAAGCTTATTCATACCACGTTCTTGATAAAGTTATTACAACCTATTGCATGCCAATAGAGGCATCTTAGGAAGAAGGGCAATGCATTATACGACATTACGTTAGTAGAATCGCTTTTGGTGTTCTTTTAGGTACCTCATTGCAACCACAACATTGGCCTACACCACGGGATGTAGAAAGAGTAAAAACATTTTGATTTTTTTCCAGTGATTATGTAACAAATTTAAGAAAAAAGACGATAATAATGAAATGAAGAAAGTGAGAGGAGCCGGAAATAACTAGAAAAAGCTACACGATGTTTGTCCACAAGGCGCACTTACTGGAAGCTTGGATCATAGCAGGGTATACCCCCCCAAAAAAAACTTTGTTTAAGTCTGATGAAGATACTGTTATAGTATTGAAACTTCACATCTTATACAGTGTTTTTCTAAAAAGTGTTGTACCTTGTTACGACTATTGAGTTAAATACAAAATATGTTTACAAGGTCTTCAGGTGGTTTATTTAACGTTAGAAATATTTTTTGAACATATCGTTGTGCATGTTAAGGAGATACAAAGAATTTTCACCTATACAAAATTAAACATCACTTTCATTACTGCTTACAGTAACTGTATACACATACGTAATTTTCAACTTAACCGTTGGTTTTCATTTGATAATCAGACAAAAGTGTCTAGGATAAGCGCATATTATAATTACACATGAGACTGGATTTGAGACAGGTCTAGTGCCTAGGATATATCTGCCACACAGGAAGCCCTGGGTTCGATTCCCAGTGGGAGAGATTTTAAGTTTAAGCGCATTGCGGTGGTTCGGATCCCATCTCAAACTGTAGGTCTAAGTTATATATAGCCTCGGTGCTGGAAAGAAACGCTAAACACTAATAATTAACTAATTAGATGGGTGCTTCTAGGATCAAACATTTATAGAGGATTTTTGATTGGCGTTCAGCACCCGTAGAATTTTTCGCTGGAATTTATTCCGAAATTTATCACTCTGATGCCAATCGATGCAGAGGAGAAAATGATTGTCACCTAAATTGAGGTTAACCAATGAATATCCCTATTTAATTGCACGAATCACTCTTAAAACGGTAGTTACAATCAATCCAACCCACTTTCCCTCTACTGTTTTTATCAGGCGCATACACAGCAATTTCTTTCTAGAGGGGGTCCAATTTCAATTTGAGAATAAAGAATTTTAAAATTTGTAAAATCGCTCCTAAAATTAGACTACATTTAAAGAAAAGCAGCTTTGGGGGGGGGAGCTGAGTCCGGACCACCAGAACCTATCGCCTGTGTATGTCCCTAGTTTGTATTTTATTGGTTAAACTAGCTGAAATGCCCGTCCTTCGAACGAGGAGATCAGGTTTATAAAAATATTTGAACTCCCAACTACCCTAACAATATACATTTCAATAATTGATTACACGGTTCATCCCGACTATACATGTCATCCCCCATGTGACCCCGAAGGGTTGATAGGGGCTTATTAGCCACATTTGGACAGAAACGCCATCGGGTTTGGCACCATTCATCTCCACAAACCCGAAAACCATGGATTCCAAACAAATATAGCTCATTTTCGATTATTTGTACGTCATTCCCCCTGTGACCCCCTAGAGATGGTAAGGGTATCTGACCTCCACTGAGACTGAAACGCTATCTGGATTGTCACCATTTATCGCCGTGACCCCGAAAACTGAGAAATCGACACTAATACCTGTCATTTTCGATTATTTGTATATGTCATCTCCCTGTGACCCTCTTGGAGATGGTAGGTATATCTTACCCCTACAACATTTTGTGTTGGTTATAAGTAATATGTGTACCAAATTTCGTTAAAATTGCTCCGGGCGTTCCAGAGTTATGCTAGACAATATATAGATACATACAGACACACCTACATACATTATTTTTTTTACATATCATCCTCCTGCGACCCTCCTAGGGATGAAAGGGGTATCTTTCGCCCATAGTGTTTGTTTCCTTGTGACGACATGGATTGTCACAAATATGTAATGTGGATTTGCGTGATGTATATATATATAAATAGGTCACTCATTATTATGGATTTATTAGGAAGTAGATGGCGCCATCTTTTATTGTTATGGAGACATACGACCTTATTCTCCCTTCGCCCTTTCCATCCTACCATTCTGGTCTCAAAACAGGTTTGTAGTGTATTAAGAAAATATATTCGAAGATCTGGTACCAGCTGGTAATGTAAAATGACGAGGTCCTCGTGATCTAAAATCCGGATTGTGATTGGTTGGTTTTGAACCCGGAATGGAAGCCAGGGATCAACTGACGTAGGTCGTCAGTTGGTTACTGTTCGAGGTACGTAGTGTTTGTTCTTTACAATTTGTTAAATTAAATTATTGTTTTTTGTGAAAATTGGTGAGAAATTTATCATCGGAAATTTCTTGAGTATGCTCAAATGTATTTGAATAACGATAAATACTTATGGATTGACATATTTAGTCACGATCAAGTGTTAAATATTGCTGATTGAAAAATTAGATTACTGAAAAGACGAAAATTAGAGGTTGGTGTAGGCCATGTTGGAATGGCGATTTTTTTTAAATGTATGCTAGGCTGTTTTTCCATCAGAAACAGTAAGATTGTTTATTCTTATTATTACTATTAATATCCAATTGTTAATATTTTGTGTACTATTTGTTTTTTTATTTTTATTATTATTTTTTTTGTTATAATAAATTGTTTATCCTTGTTAAAATTGAAATAGTAGGTTTGTCATTGCTAATTAACTTCCTTAAAACAACTGAGAATTTTTGCCTGCAATTTCGTAAATTAAAGGTGAGAGTTATACATATACATATTCTGGGTGCGCTACGCGGCCTTTTAATACAGTACCGGCGAAAGCTCTCCTCGCCTTTTTCTCAGGATTATTTCCCCGGTGGGCGGGTCTGTATTTTGAAAGTTAGATGTGTGCTGTTCTTTTCATTCTTTTCAAGTACGGATTTTGGCCCGGGGTGGTCATTCTGAGAAAGAAGGGGGGATTAAGGGTGTTTTTCGTTACAGAACAGAGACCAACTCAGTTAAAATACTCTCACTTATTAAATTTAAATTTAAATTCAGTTGTTTACTTTTCATGTTAATGGCATATAAAGTCAGGGCTGTGTATGTAATTACTTGCTCGTATATATTAATTGGGTACCTTGTAGGAATTCTTTGTACGGCAGTTCAACGAATTGGTTCCGGGGATCGAACTCATGCTATCTGGTATATAAGCATAGAATCGTATCCAAAAAATAGCTGTAGCTGGCGACTCTAGTTTCTTTTTTGAAGAAGAGTTTGTAGACGAAATTCCTGTGGATGTTAATGCGTTTTTGAATATGACTATAGACGAAAAGCAATCAAAAATATTTTCTATGAATGAAAGTGACGCTAAGAAACTGCTGTTGTCCATAACAATTGCGAACAGCAAGAGTGCACCTGTTGGTTCGGGTGTTGTAGAGGCACTAATAACACAACCACACAGCCGGGTGGAAGTGTGTGTGTGCAAACAGCTGGCAGTCAGCCAGGTCATTTACCTCTTAGCTCGGTGAACGAAGAAGCTAGAGCTGAACCTCTATCTGAATTGACACAAAATATTTGTTTTAATAAGATGGAACAATCATCAGCATTTTTAGTTTTACGTTCATTCATGGAATCATTAGAGAATTGTGATGGTACGGATCCCTTAAAATTGTATCAATTTATTCAAAAGATTGATGAATTTTGTAATATTGAGCGTTTTCCTTTTTCTGCGGTTTTGTATTCATTGCGTGGGAAAGTTACGGGTCCACTGCAGGAAATTCTGAACGAGCTGCCACATACATGTAAAAGCTGGAATTTTGCACGTGATTTTGTTTTTCATAATTTATTGTCAGAATGTGCTATTCAGATAATAATAGTAGAATACATGTATCGCCATCAAGAGAATAACGAGGATTTAAAAGCTTAAACTTAATTTTTTTAAAGAAAGCTCCGCACATGTACTCGGTTTGCTTAAAGACATTGTCAACTATAATTTTGGAGAAGAAACGAACTACCACGAAAGAAAGGAATCCAGACACTGATGAATTCTGTTTGTGCTACAAGAGAAGTTACGTTCCTACACATACACAACTAGCCCCTTTCTTTTCTTCTCAGTTTTCATAACAAATAACATTCTTGAGCTTGGTCTAAGTCACACAAAAACAATCCGTCTGATTCCTAAGCAAGTCCATATGATCGAGTTTGTTTTGGGTTACGATAATTTACGACACCACTCAGACGCCTGGTGCTTTTGAATCCCTGCTGGAGGAGGAAAGAGGGAATAAGTGGTCGCATATATGTGAGGTAGTGAAACGTGAAGGGAAAAAATAAACAAAACATACTGCGTTTTTTCTGTCGAATAAGGAAGAATTTATCCCGAAGTAAATTTCAAAACAATATTACGAACTTCCCATAATTTGTTCTTATGATGTTAGGCATATATATTATAAGCGTGTGTCCTCCCTCACTCCCATTCCATTTTAATTTTTCCCAGTTACTCTTGTCTGAATTGGAATAAGGCTCCATGCACTGTACGTTGACGCAAATTTTGTGTTATGGTTTTATCTTTTTCATTGAGTTGGCAATACTGTGTGTGGTGACTTGCAATGCCTGTTCAAAGTACAAAAGAAAAAAAACCAGCAGTAACACTATAAATATATAGTTCAACTAACTCCAACATCATCGATGCTTATCTTTATCATTTTTAGTATTGTGATTATGTAACTTTGATAGCGAATAAAAATGACATTTGACAATATGTATATTGTCTATGAAAAGGTGCTATTCAATAATAAGCGTAGTTAGCATCTGGCGTAACAATACAGACGCGTGATGCTAAACGCGCGAAGTGCACTCTGTGCCGCCATGGATGAATGAATGGACCAAGAAGTGCAGTCCATGTTACAAAAATCGTTTATTTAACGAATCATCGTTTAAAATGTTAGTGAATTAGTTATGCCCAAGTGAAGAAGTGTAAATGCCCTTACTTAAACGTGAAATTTTAATGGGATTATCAATTATATTCCAGAGGAACGTTAATTACTTAAAGTCGTTAGAAACCACGTCGTAGAACTTATGAACGTAGAGGTTTTCATCAAGAAAAGAATCTTTAAGTTTCGCAAACAAGCCTCCCATCAATTATAGTAAGATTGCATGAGTTGCTTGCAAGTGTAATTCCATTTGCAGTACCATTAATTTATTTAATAAGTGGATTGTCACAAATTTCATCATGAGCCGAGGTAAGTCGCGATAACCAGGATGAAAACACGACTATCAGACAAGAAAGAAGGCGAGACCACAAGGATTTAATTTCAATCTCACTCCTATTTCCCTCATTTTAATCCCCTTTTGGTGGAGTGAAGTGATAATAGCGAATTAACGTGTGTTAGATGGTTATGCGCCACTAAGCCGGCAATTCATAGGCAAAAATCTATTATTTCTATTAAAAATTTATTCCTCGTTACCTTTTTTAATTTTTTATTGAAATCCGCAATAGGCTAAAGATATTCAAAACGCACAACATATTATTAACAGAAATTTATTGAAAAAGGGTGTACGTAAGTAATTTCATACGTGAATTATTTTTAATCAAATAAATTCCATCTCATATATTTGTTTGTTTTATGTTGTTGTTTCAGTATGAATCACTACCGTATGAATTACTACCAAGATTGTGGGTGTAACATTCAGGTATTTGTGTTCACTCTGTAAATGTTAACGGGCGTCCCGAAGGCTGTGGGTACGCGCAAGTGCAACCTCAATCAGACTCCGTGTTGGTTCGCGATCCAATTAGAGGTTTGCCTCCCCTTTATTCTGGCCGTTACCAATAGCGGAGTGAAATGCTTGTTCCCTCTAACCACTAAAACCACAATAAAAATGGCGTACTGGACAAGATACGAGCCCAGGCTGGTTACAGAAATGTCTTCCCGAACAGGGACAGGCAGCAATCGAACCCGATCGGGTTACAATAATGGCGCCCGAACAGGGACCAACGAAAATCGAACCCCCTTCCGGTTATAATAATGGCGCACCGAACTAAGACAGAATTCCTGAACCGCTAAATTGAAACTAGTGATTAATGTACTGGAACGTTTGGTAAAACTACATAAAAGCGACGCTAATTGTATTTTTGATCAAGGTAAATCGTAGTGCCTTTTTAGTGCTATTTAATTTTGTTGTTTTGTTAGTAAATCAATCACCATGTACGTGAATGGAAAAATGATAACTGTCATGAAGGAAATGGCAAAAATTTTAAAAGAAACAGAGTATTTAATGGTAGAAAGGCAATTTAGATATAGAATTGAACCATTTACATTGCTAGAAGTTGAAAATGCTTTGAAGGTAGATCAGGAAGTATCTAATGTTCGTAAAAGAGCTAAACAGGAAGCCGCAAAATTTCTTTTAGAAAGCAATATAGAACATAGGGCTGAAATTGAAGATGAAATTGTTGATAAAATGCATGAATTAAGCAAATCTGAGCTTTATCGAAAGGTCAAAGATGAATGTATTTTTAAATCTAAATCTCTTTCCTTGTGAGACATTAAACATAAGTTGAAGGTCCACTATGAAATTTCAGAAGTAGTAAGCATTGCAAAAAAAGATTAGCTGAAAGGATTTGTAAAAAGCATCTAAAGTATCATAATCTTAGTAGCAACAAGGATTCCAGTGATGACCAGAAGGTAAATTGTAAAATAGTACCACCAAAATGGGTTAAGATTGTCGATCCTCCTGAAACTGTAACATTTCCGTATCCCTCTGTAAATGTTAATAAGTTAGAAAATATTCAAAATTACGAGAGTCGTAAAAGGAAAACAAAACTATTGGAAATAAAATTTGCTAAAAATAACAGAATTGGTTAAACATGAGTTCGTAGGTACTTTGTCCCCTTAGCTCGAAAAATATACGCACGTACAGTGAAAAATGAATGTGTTGAAAGTTGAACTATTTTGCCATGCGTTAGTTCTCAGTCACCACCTATTGTTTTAAATCAAGCTAACATTGAATTTCTTGACAATAAATTTGGACAGGTCGAAGAAATATCTGAAAGGTAAATTAAAGGTAGAAAAAGAAATAATTCCTGCTGTCAATTACGTTAACGTCGAGTTAGGCCAAGCCAAAGAATTTGTTTTGTCTCTTTCAAATAGCGTTAGTATAAATAAGAGCAAAGAAAGAAAAGAAAAAATAATGAGCTCAACTCATCTGTTGGAAAGATTTCTAAATTGCAACCACCAACTATCGAGTTGGTCACGTCTAGTCCAACTGTGTGTGTGAGTCAGCGGTTGGCTGCTTCAGCTGTTGTTTGTTTTGTAAAGGAACGAAAAGCATTTATGGGTGCAATGCGTGCTCCACTACTTAAAGGTTTATGAGAGTTCTAATAAATTGCGTTGAAATGAAAGCGAGAATAGCCCATTCACCCAGCCTTGTAGTGTATTAGATTTATTAAAGCAAAATTGCGTCTCGACTTCTTGCTAACCAGTAAATTAAAGTGCGTTCCCTTTAACAAAACTTGTTTATTTTTTGTGTCTTTCAGGGTTGTTGAGATATGTTATGAGAAGAGTAGTTCTTTAAGGTGTGAGTTGAAAGTTAAAAAAATACAGATAAAACAAGTGAATTACGTTACCTTTTGCATAGTCACTTGCACTCAAATTGTGTATTTAGAAGATAGTAAAAATGGCTTTAAGTTAGGTAGGCCTAATGGTAATGATCATAACTCAGTAACGTGGGAAAAGAATCTAAAAACCTGTCAAGAAAATTTCAGTAGGTTACGAAACGTTATTTTTCAAATGGTAAGGAAATATAGTTAACAGGTTCGATATGGCAAAAAGTACCGGCAATATAAAAAGAACGTACGTAAAGTCAGACGGAAACTAAAAAAGTTAAACGTATGTTGTATTGTTTTTCTAAATTTTGCAAGTTTGTTCGTAAATATTTTTTGAAAATTAAATATCAGAGTCACACCAATGTTCAGACAAGTGATCGTAAATGTCAAGTTGTTTTGTCGCACCATGGTGATCAAAATTTGAAATCAAATCCTGCTGGTAACTTAGAAAGTAATAAGTTAGTAAAGGGATCAGGTGTTGACCACTCATCACCTGCAGTCAAAAATCACGAACCTTTTCAGGAAGAATGTGGTAATTGGGCGAACAAACCCCTTACGTTTAAGCATTTTGGAAATGAATGTGATAGCAAAATTAAATGTCAATCACCAATTACTATCAGTGATGTGCTATCAGCTGATCATGACGTCATAACTAAGGTCAAACATACAGGTAAACGGAAAAACCAATGAAACAAAATAGGCAACTTAGTATTCATTTTGAATATAGTGAAATTGGTGCACATAGAAAAACATTACAAAAGAAAAGTAATTGTAAGTCAAGTAGTAAAAAATTAGTTGATTTCTTCTGCTATGCAGGAATCATACATGTTGAGAAACCAACTTTCTGTTTTGAGCTACTGCTTTCTAAGCTATTTAGAATTGGTGAAAACCACATAGTAGTTTATATATTTATATATTAGCTGTTTATTGGCAAATTAAGTTTTTCGAAATTGTTTTTGTGTTGAAAAAGCCTCTAGTAGGTGTAGGATAAACCAAAAAACTTCGTTGTGCCGGACTGCCTGTATTTTATGAAATCGACGCTTGCAATGAGTTTGGTAATTCAAAAAAAGTTATATGATATAAGTAGGCATCTGTAATCAGCGATGCAACTTCCAGATGGCCGTTGATGCTTTGTTTTCCAAAGAAATGGAAAAACCAATAAAAATGTACGCCAAGTTATTGAAATGAGGTTCCCTCCCACTTTTGGGTAATATTATATTTATGTAACGCTCGGAGTAGGCAATTTTCGTATTATACCCTTCTATATTCTTTTTAATATTAACTTTTGATTCTATCATGAACCCTCATCTCGGGGAGGAAAATAAATAATGATTTTATTGTGTGTAGGTATCTTCTAAATTTAGGAGGGCAGACACTTTAAACAGTGTAATGGTCTGGCAAACCATCCACTGCTCAGTCCATTCTTGGTCAAGTTTTAACCAGAATGTAATAAATGTAAAATATTATGATTAATCAGTATTGTTGTAGATTTAAGTAAAAATTTTTCATACTGTAACCAATATTTTGAAAATATTTACGTGTGTTGATGCTTGAATTCAATTAGTGTTATATATTTGTTTCGTGGTAATGATAATGAAAATAATACTACTAATAATAATAAAATGCAAACAGATATACATTTGTCGTCTCAGGTTTCCAATGTTTTTGAAGTTGTTTTCAATGAAAGTAAATATTGAAAATGAATGCTTTTTGATAATAGTAAGAAAATTAATTCATGTTATACTCAAGAGTACAAGGCACTACATTAGTAAATATGTTATGTATTATAATAATCATTTAATATACTTATAAGTATAATATTTTTGTGTTTAATGGTATAATTATCAAATATACTATTTTGAAAGAAAATAACAATAACTTTGTTTATGTTTTGATGTGTTTGATATTGTGGCACTTCAGTATTTTAAAACAACAAATATTAATATAATAAAAGACTTTGATAAACTTTATTCAAAATTATGGCCCAATCGTAATCCAAAATTCGTTTTGTATGGCCCACGTGTTCGTTACCGTACTTCCGAATGGACTTTAAAATATTTTCGTTATATCATTACAAGAAGACTTGGTTGATGTTAACCCTTTGAAGACCAGTGGAAGAAATTTGGTGACAATAGTAATCAGTGTTGCAGGCTTCTGTTTGTTTTTCTGCTTCTCTCAAAACAAACGTCCTGTCGAGCGCCTATGTAACCATGCGGTTCAGCTCAGTGAATTTTTAAGATTTTTAATATTTAAATGAACCTCGTATAAAAGTGCACCCAAGAATTTTTCTCTCAGCCTACAAATGAATATGCATATATGTATGTGCTTCTCGTCTGTGACGGAGATCGTAGTGTTCCTCTCGCCTTCCCAAATAAGGAGCTAAAATTCAGCACAGAGAACAAACGTCGTCTCTAAAAATTCCTACCTATAAGTTGTCATAGCTATTTTTAACTTTTGACATCACCAAACTGCGTAGCGAACCGAGCTGTTGCCTAGCAATGCGAGGAGACGGAGAGAAAAAGTGTCTTAGTCTGACAAGTGCTTTGGGTGCAACAACTGCTAATACCTACGATGGAAGATATTATGACAAGTAAATACGCAATATTGCAAATAGGTTAATATTTTTAGTACGATGTAAGTGCGATACCACAGTACATTTTAAAGGTGCTCCTAGAACAATAAAAATTTAATTGCAAGAAGAAGATTTAAAGTCCCAAATTATCTGTACATGATTATAAATTCAAGGATTGTCCAGCGACTAGGATCAGCAAAGCAGTGAAATACGTTCTATTCATTGCAAAGAAGATGAAAGGAAAGCAACCCGGAATCTTCAGGACATGCCCCCTGGAATCACCAAAATGATTAACCTTAGCCCCTAAGTGAGTGAACAGTACCAGTGAATTTGTGAAAATCAACAATGTAACATAATACGACCAATAATTCGTGACGTCCGCGTTATCCGCGTTCATATTAATAAATGGATCTAAATTAAAATAGTATCATAATAATCAGTTATCCAATTGAAGTGCCAAAAGCAATGTAATATTTGTTCGTGAAGTTTAAATGTTTATTAAAATCAAAAGTGAAAATTTGAGTATCCTTTCAAAATTATTATCATGGTTTAAATTTATATTTGTTAATTTTAAGAAACAATCTAATTTACTTTTCTTTACAGCACGAGTGATTAGCGCCTATGAAATGTAATAATTCGTACATTATTAAATTGCATCAGCGCTGAAAATACAATTAGAATCTACTTTTATGCTGGTTCTCTAAAACGCTCTAGTTCGAATTCCGAATCATGTGTCCAGTAGTTATATGGTAGATTTAGATGAATGATCCAAATTGTTGTCAAACACTAAGGGAGACATATAAGTTGTAGATGATCGTATCCCGGACCATTGTAAATTTCCAATCCCACCTAAGGGTCTGTGGGATCCGAACCACGTACTGTTATAAAAGGCTTTATTCCGACAACGGACACATAAGGATCGAATCCAGTACTATCACAAGAAAGGCGTACCGGACAAGATACGAACCCAGGCGGGTCAAAAATATGTCTTCTCGAACATGCATAGGTAAGAATCGAACCCCCTTCCGGTTATAATAATGGCTCTCGAACAGGGATAGGCAGGAATCGAACCCCAGCGGGTTATAATAATGTCATCCCGAACAGGAACCAACGAAAATCGAACCCTCTTCCGGTTATTATATATATATATATATATATATATATATATATATATATATATATATATATAATGAATCAGATTCCAAAGGCGTGTAGCCACGGGGGAAAATGGGACCCTGTCTTTCCAAACTATTTCCAACTCCTAAATGAGGTTCGTGGTATGTGTTTAATAAACTTATTTAAGAGTTAATGCAAATGAGGGACGTTTATAATAAAATATGAAAATTTAAAAAAAAATCAAACATCAGTACGGTTTCTGAACCTAATTAAAACAACTAAAATTATGCTTTATATTCTCATTTCCCTAATTGGTAGCACACCGTATGAACTCTCTATTAGATTATTGCATAATGATATCTGAGTTGATATTTTTTCGAGTTTTTTTCCTTTACTATTTTAACCCATATAAATACAAAGTCAGATAAACAGACTGTTATAAACAGCATTTGTTTTCTTATGAATAACTTATTGATTCATCTACAATCCGGTTTTCAACTCAGTACTGCCAAGATCCGTCTTTTGATAAGGTAGCATCGTGAAAATATAACATGTGTATAGTATGTATGGTGAGTTAAAATATGCTTTCGTATTCTGAAAGAGATCATTTGTTCTCTTTTAAATGTGTGAAAAGCTTTCCTCCTCCTGAAAGTAATGTTCCCCTAGAACAACCTGCTGGTTACACCCATGATTATTCTGTAATAAAAGTTGAGTTCTATTTCCAAATTGAAGAAAGATCCACTGGAAATTAGACGCGGAACTCATCGCTCGTTTTACTAATTGTTTTATATGGAAACCTTTAAAAGCGTGTATCATAACAACCAGTTGACATAAAAAGATGTAGTTTGCACGTATGTGTTCGTAATTCGTCGTAAAGTGAGCAGTTGATGTGCTAATACAATATTTCTAATAAGCGCCTCTGGTATTGTCAAGATTCGCAGTAGCGCGAGAAGTCAGCGTGCAGGACTGCTTGTCGCGAATTGTCAACACCGCTCAAAGCCAATTGGACGCCGCGTGAAGCCAACTCAAGACCATGCCCCTTATCATTTGAAATCTGCAATAAAGATGCTTTTATCATGGAATCTGGGAAGTCCTCAAAACTTTCTCTTCTGTTCTTTGAATTATTTGTTAGAGATTTATGACCCTGTTACCTGAAAATCAACGTTGCTACTTCCCTCTATTGTTCCTTTCTTTTTATCCTCCATTCATTGCTTTTTTTTAAAAGCTGAATTTTGTTGTTTATGAAAGGTTACGGAAGTACGGCAACATTGAAGATAATGACAGCGCACGTGCTGCTTAAGATCAGCCCTGGGTTGTGTGGGGGGAAATGTGTAGTGTTTGGGGCAAGAGATCTCTAAGTTTGTCTCCAGTAGTTACTGTAGATGCGTGAGTGATGGTAGTGACTGTTATCAAATGGCACAGAAAATCAACGTCCTATTCCACGAGACGCTTACACATACACACAAAAGCCACGACCAGTTATTGTTCTCAAGTGGAAAAATTGTGATAAAATACTAAATCGCACTAAATATCTTCGCACTAAATATCTTACGTCGCGAAACAAATCACAATCAAAAGTAGCATTTGAAGCAAGAATAGGACGTATATTAAATAAAATAGTATACGCAACGGGAGTTCGACAGTCAATCAAACCGCAATGGAATACAGAAATACAAGATTTGCTTTTTCCGCTAAAACGAAAAAGGGTAGTATTTTGTTTCCGGGGGCGGGGTATAATCAGCAACGAAACACATAAAATCTATATATCAATCGATTCAGGTTGACAAAACAAATCGATCGGTACCAAATTAAACTACTTCTGGTTAACCATTTCCGGTTTACTTAGCCTAATTTAGTTTCCGGGAGTGGGGTATAATCAGCAACGAAACAAATATATAATCTATATATCCATCGATTCAGCTTGAAAAAAATAAAACGATCGATACCAAATTTAACTAGTTCCGGTAAACTACTTCCGGTTTACTGAACCTAATTCAATTTCCGAGGATGAGATATAATCAGTAACGAAACATGTACAATCTATATGTCAATCGACTCAGGTTGACAAAACAAATCGATCGATTCCAAATTTAACTACTTCCGCTTAACCATTTCCGGTTAACTGAGCCCAATTTACTTCCCGGGAGTGAGGTATAATGAGCAGCGAAACATATACAATCTATATATCAATCGATTCAGCTTGACAAAACAAATCGATCGATACCAAATTTAACTACTTCCGGTTAACTACTTCCGAATTACTGAGCCCAATTTCGTTTTCGGAGGGGGGGAGGTATAATCAGCAAGGAAACGTATACAACCTAAATATTAATCGTTTCAGATTGAAAAAAACTAATCGATCGATACCAAATTTAACTACTTCTGGTTTACTACTTCCGGTTTACTGAGCCGGATTTAGTTTCCGGGGGTAGGGTATAATCAGCAACTAAACATATACAATCTATATGTCAATGGATTCAGCTTGACAAAACAAATCAATCGATACCAAATTTAGCTACTTCCGGTTAACCACTTCCGGTTTACTGAGCCTAATTTAGTTTCCGGGAGTGGGTTATAATCAGCAACGAAAGATATACAATCTATATATCAATCGATTCAGCTTGAAAAACAAATCGATCGATACCAAATTTAACTACTACCGGTTAACCACTTCCGGTTTACAGAGCTTAATTTAGTTTCCGGGAGTGGGTTATAATCAGCAACGAAACATTTACAATCTATATATCAATCGATTCAACTTGGCAGCCAAATCGATCGATCGCAAATTTAACTACTTCCGGTTAACCACTTCCGGTTTACTGAACCTAATTCAGTTTCCGAGAATGAGTTATAATCAGCAACGAAACATATACAATCTAAATATCAATCTATTCAGCTTGACAAAACGAATCGATCGGTACCAAAATTAACTATTTCGGGTTAACGACTTCCGGTTTACTGAACCTAATTTAGTTTCCAGGTGTGGGGTATAATCAGCAACGAAACATATACAATCTATATGTCAATCGATTCAGCTTGACAAAACAAATTGACCGAAACCAAATTTAACTACTTCCGGTTAACCACTTCCGTTTTACTGAGGCCAATTTACTTCCCGGGAGTGGGGTATAATCAGCAACGAAACATATACAATCTAAATATCAATCGATTCAGCTTGACAAAACAAATCGATCGGTACCAAATTTAACTACTTCCGGTTAACGACTTCCGGTTTACTGAACCTAATTTAGTTTCCGGGGGTGAGTTATAATCAGCAACGAAACATATACAATCTAAATGTTAATCGATTCAGCTTGACAAAACAAATCGATCGATTCTGAATTTAGCTACTTCCGGTTCACTGAGCCATACTTAGTTTCCGGAGGTGGGGTATAATGAGCAACGAAACATATACAATCTATATATCAATCGATTCAGCTTGACAAAACAAATCGATCGATACGAAATTTAACTAGTTCCGGTTAGCCAGTTCCGGTTTACTGAGCCTAATTTAGTTTCCGGGGTGGGTTATAATTATCAACGAAACATATACAATCTATATATCAATCGATTTCGCTTGACAAAGCAAATTGATCGATACAAAACTTAACTACTTCTTGTTAACCACTTCCGGTTCCTGTGTCTAATTTACTTCCCCGCTGTGTGTTATAACCAGCAACGAATGATATAAAAGCTATATTTTAATCGATTCAACATGACGAAACAAATCGATTTAATCTGATTTCTACTATTTCCGGTTAACTACTTCCGGTGTCCTGAGCCTAATTTACTTCCCGGGGTCGGGTTATGATCAGCAACGAATCATATACAAAATATATATCTATCGATTCAACCGGACGAAATAGATTGAATGATACCGATTTTAACTACTTCCGGTTACCTTTAGTTTCTCGCCCTTTTTGTTTTCCTATTTATCTTATTTTTACTTTTTGTCAAAATTCCTTTTAAATAAACATGAATGTGGCAAACAATTAACTAAGTCAAATGCCTTCAAAGAAACCTTATTTGTGTGACAAAGATTCATCAATAATATGAGCACGTTCTTGGCAACGTCAACATTTAAAAATTATTTTAGGTATATTTGTTGTTTTATTGAAATTAGAAATTTGAACGAGCAGTGTTAATTGGCCCACTCAATTTTATTTTGTAAATAATCTTTAATGTTTTTGAAATAAACTAATGTTTATGTTTTTTAACTATTTTTCTCTTCAAGACAATCAATAAGAAAGAAAAAATTCTTGCTTTTGAATCGAAATCTAAAAGTAGAGAAAGCAGTGTGAAGACCAGAGGAAGTTTACCATTAAATGTATCCTCAAAATATATCTTTTTGTATTTCGAAAAGTGACTTTTTTCAATTCAAACAATCAACAACAAACGAGAAGTAAACCACCTTCATCAACTTTCTTTCGTAAATGTATACTTATGTTTCTCGAAGCAAATTACTTTTTTCAAAAGAATCAACTAGGTACCCATATTAAACGATTGATTTTAGACTTGATGAGAAGGCCACCATGTAAATTTATTTTGTAAATCTCTCTTTCTATTTCTGAAAGAAAAAGAAAAAAGATTTTCTCTTCAAAATAACCAATAACAAACAATTAGCTTCTGTTTTGATTCGAAATTTGAAAGTGAGACCAATGTGAAGTTTCATCACCCATATCTTTTATAAACAATTTTTATGTGTTTCGAAAATAACTATTTTTCCTCAAAATAATCAACAATCGCATATCAAACGATTGATTTTAGTTTTCAATCGACACTTATTAGTAGGGGGATTTGGATAAATTTGGCCACATCCCAACTTTCTTTTGTAAATATATCTTTTTCATTTTCGAAACAAGCCATTTTACTTGAAACGAAAAGCAAATGATTGGCTTTACTTTAAAATCAAAATTTGAAATTGTAGGGGAGGACAGTGCGAAGTTGTTAGTTTCCTCCCAACCTTATTAGATAAATATCTCATTACTTATTTTGAAACAAACGAGTTTTACTTTAAAACAATCAATAATTAACCACTGATTTTGGTTTCGAATCGAAATTTGATAGTGGGAACCAACTTCACACAGGTGACCCTAGTGATCGCAGGTGTAACAACCTAACCGAAGAAAAAAACATCGAAATTCTTGCTGTTCTCTGTTCATGTAATTGCTTTTTCATCTAGTTTCTGTTTTGTTCTTTAAAAAAAAAAAGGCCTGCTCACTAACTAACTAACTATGTGGCCTATCGACGTTCAGTCCTGCGTTCACAAAAACTCTCCATTCACTTCTGTCCTTAGACAACAGGATCCACTTTCTACTTTATATTCCTATTTCTGCTAGAACCATCTGAATATTGTCCTCCCATCTGCCCCTTGGTCTTCCTCTGATTGGATTTCCCGTTAAAACTTTGAAAGCGATCCTACTTACTAGGGATGATACCATACCGGGACCAAATACCTGGGGAAAACCTATATATCGTCTGAAAGCCTTTGCCATGAGAAGTATGAAACCGTTTTCAAATCACGAGCAAACCCGGAAACTGACCTTATATGGGGCCAGTTTGTTGGTGTTTGTGACCCTATATATGGTATATTCGACAGAAATAAAAATGAATATTACAATGCATCACACCTAAGCCCCTGAGCGCATCATATTCCTGTTTGGCTCACTACTAGAACGTGACTCGGGTAAGGGTTTCATAATATCTCTTTGCACCCAAACGTACCCATTTCGTCAGTGTTGCCAACGAATTGTAAATACAACGTGGCAAATGGTTTCTTTACCACTCGATGTATATCCATGAAAACGCGGCATAAACATCATTCGTCACTAGATAAAATATACTTCGGACATATTCCTCTTTCAAGGACTTCAGTTTATCAGTGTTGCCAACTAAGTATAAAAATACAAAATTGTGAAATTTTCTGTACGTTGAGACGTTTATACACCAAGCTTTGCAGAAACATCACACGAACTATAGCAAAAATTTGTTGAGTGTGTCCGTCTCCCAACAATTCTAGGTTGTTAGTGTTGCCAACAAGTATAAACATCTCAATGTTGAAAATAGCGTGACTGCCATTGAAATAATATATGAGAAATGTGACAGAAGCAGCATTGGACAATTGAAAACAGTGTATGTCCCTGTTTCCCAAGCACCCCAGTGTGGCAGTGTTGCCAACCAATGCGAATATTCAAGATTTTCTTATGAAGTCTACCGCATTGGCAAACATGGCCACATGGGTGCTTGTGGGTTCAGCGATCAGTTTCGAAAACACGGCACAACAGGCATGATTATCGTTTTATATATTATTTAAACTTCAAATTCTACGACAGAATGCTCGACGATAAAAAAGATTTTGAACTGAATAATAACACGAAATCTCTGCTTTCAGTCGAGGTATTATTTCTTCGTAGATATGGATTTGGTCTGTTAATATTGATCCTAGATATTTGAAAGTATCCACTTTGTCGAAAGAACTCTTTGATTTTTGACATTTACATAATTTGCAGTATTACGATCTAGGCGGATTTCCATGTATCTTTTTTTCACTGCATTTACTTCTAAACTCACGTCCCTGCAAGCGTTTAACAAAATTACCTGTGCGTTTCTTTCTACTCTTCTTCAATCATCACCTTCCAGATTTACATAATCGTCATATGCCTTAATCTGATTAATACATTCAGTTCTAGACCCTGATTGCTCTCTTTCAGTTTCCATATAGTAGCATATTGCAAAACGAAGTTAAATAATTATGACAACACATCTCATTGTTTTAGGCTATTTTCAGCGTGAAAGCTCATGGGAAAGTATTTTCCATAGGAAACTTTGCTTTTGAATTCATTTAAACATATTTTTAATTTTTTTAGTGTGCCAAATTCATTAAGATCATCGTAGGCTTTTTCCCTTCTAACCGAGTCGTAGGACTTTCTAAAATCAGTAAATGATTGATGAACTGGATTATAGTAATCCCGTTTCTTTTCGAGTATTTGTGAAATGGTAAATATCATGTCGATAGTTAATCAATTTCGACTAAATCCGCACTCATAAGCTCAAATAACTGCATCTGCTTATTCGATCAATCTTGCAAGCAGAATATTTAAGAAGATTTATAGGATGTTGACAGAAGAGAGATGCCTTGATAGTTATTACAGTCAGTTTTGTCAATTTTCGTACAGATTGGAACAATGATTGATTGTGGCCAGTGCCGGATTTACATATAAGCTAAACAAGTTATAGCTTAGGACCCCACTCGCTTGGGGGCCCAAAACATTTAAAGAAAAAACTGATTGCAGTGAAATTTCCAAATACCAAGAAAAAGAAAATAACATAAAACGCACATTCAACAACGCTTTTTTTTTATTACTATGTACAAGGCTTTTATGAAGCAAGTAATAGGGCTCTATTTCTCAGCACCACTTGTAATGAAACCCTGATATCCATCCCCACTTATAATGGAGACCCTGTTTCCCAGCCCTGCTTGTAATGGGCCCTTGTTTCTATTTAGATATTCATTTGGTCCATAAATTAGAATAAAACATATACTCGTATTCAAGTCAAAAACCGGCGATATTTTGTCGCTGAAGAAGAAAGCTTGACGTATAAAGGGCTCATTTTACTAGCTTAGTTCCCCATCAAACCTAAATCCGGCACTGATTGTGGTAATTCCACCTTGTTCCAGATAAGGAGATGAATGTGTAACCCTGCGATATCTGGTTCTACTATGTGACTTTCCCTTCCTCCGCAATCATTAGTGGCAATTGTTCCGTCGGCTTTCTTTAATACAAAAGCGCGAGGCTGACAGTCTTTGTTAAATTCGTAGATGAGCTTATACCTGTGTCGAATGTTTTTGTCTATATTGCTTTAACTTCTGCACTACTTTAAAGTAAATATTTAACTGTAAATTTTGCACCTTTTTTTAAAAAAATAAAATAACGCACTTTTTGCACACTGTGCACCTAAAAGAAATCCGGTCTCTAGTAATTATCCATACATTGCGTGTTACGATGCTACGCTCGTAATTTAACATCTAGATAAAATATGTTAAATGTGTTCTCGCGATAAATGGGCTGTGTTTCCGTTTTGTTGCTGATTTCTTGACAATTCTTCTCTGAAAAATTTGAAGTATATCCCTTTCTCTTTGATATGTTTTATTTTGGCTACATTCCTGAGATCTCTAGCAAGCTTGTTCTTCCTGAACTTCGCTGTAGGTAAGTTATGGTTGATTTGGTGTCTGTTGTTTTCCATATAAAGATAGAAATCTGTTAGATTAGTATTTGATGACGATTTGTACAAATCATAGGCTAAGGTTAGTCGTTTCGTCTGGCACGGATAATGGCTGTCTTTGCGGAATTTCTGGCATGTGCCTGACAAAATCTTAGATTTCTCTTCAACTATCTGACTAAGGTCAATTTCGTGCTCATTCAAAATAAACAATAAAACTTGACACTTGGAAGAAAAATATAGTAGATGGATTGGATTTCAGAGGTTAAAATATAACGAATTTTAATATATATGAGACAATTAGTTATATTGAAATAAATACCGTATATCGGTATTAAATTAGCATATAATCAACTGTTTCAATTCTAATTCAATTTATTTTCTACTTACATATAGCTCAGAAACAACTTTATTATTTATTACTACGTTGAAATTAAAATTCTCCCTTGGCAATTTGTATTGTCAATACTGGTGATAAATTAATCTTCAATAAACACGAAAGCTAATGTTACTAAGAATCTAAAGCAATTAGTTCCATTTGAATCATTTTCCTGTACAAACGCATGTGTTGCTGGTCAAAAGTAAATTTAAAGTTTTTAATAATGCACTCGGCGTAAAGGAGCACAAACATCCCACAGTCGTATCCATTTGTTTGTCTAGGAATATTTCGAATACGTGAATTAATTATATAACTTGCCATATCAATTGTATTTCCCAATTTTTCAACAATGAACTGTAGATAGTTTCTAACTGCAATGCAATATTTACTGCCAAGTCCACCTAAAGAGTCGTAGTACGAAATTGTTCTTTCCTCACTGTTAACAACAACTAATGCCCAATGGTTTCTATTTACATTTACCGGAAAGAAGACAAAACGCCGTGAAAGAAGATCACGTTCTAGAGTGAAATTTGTCCATACTCTTTCGTAGTTGTTAGGTCCGTAAGTGCCAGTTATCATGTCGATCACAGGACAAGCTTCAGCATATGTATTATCATCCGTCTCTTCACGATAGGAAAGAATAGTTTCAATTACATTATCATTCAACCAACTTTTGTCTTCTAACAACTTTAGGTCTCTGACAAAACATTGCGATCTATTACCATTGTATATTAAATACTCGTCATCTTTTGACGTATATTGACTTATTTTTATCATGTCTTCTTTAGTTATTTCAGGAACTGGAAACGGCCTTACACTTGAGATATCACTTTGATCACTTTCTTCAGTATCGCTTCCTACTGTAATATCTTCACTCACATCTTCTTCGTCTACATCGGAATAAGGCCTTTCAAGACTTAATCCCTTTCTTCCGAAACCAGCATATCGTCCAGAAAAATTCGAAAGTTAGTACCAGCATCTAACTTATTATCTACAAAAATTTGTCTTCGGTAAAGATATTCAGCTATGTAGTTGTCAACCATCTTGATGTTCTTAAATGCTTGCTGGGGAATGCTTTGCTTCAGATATCGCCACATACTCTCGCAAGTATTAGTAAATACTTCTTTTCTAACCCATTCGCCTTTCGAATGGTTAACGGTGTCGTGTTTATATTCTTTTTCATACAAACGTTGACTAATTTTAGAATAGACTGTAGCTTTATCAGAGTAAATTGTTGACCTCGGAGCAATGTACTTTACAATCAAAGGATCTAAGGTTTCGGTTTTTCTGTTTCTGACCCTAATAATGAAAGCTCTACCTTTTTGCTTAGGATTCTTCCTACGCTGCACTCCACCAAAGAAACAAATCTTTTGTTTCTGACTTTTTGAAAGCCTACCTCGGTTCCCTCCTTTGTTTCTTTTTCGTCTATATATGAAAGTCTCATCAATTTCAACAACTTCTCCATCTCCACCTATGGGACCATGAACTTCATAACTATTAAAAATACAAGCACTGGCCACATCACGACAAAAGTTCAACCAATCACACACAGTCGAAGATGAAAGTCCGTTATACTTAATGATCTCTGAGTTGGTGGATTTTACTACAAAACAAAACACAACTTTCAAAAACTGCAGAAAAGTAACATGTGATCCTTCAAATATAGTGTTCATAAGTGGATTGAACTTACGCTTGCACAGTTTACAATGGTAACGGAAGCCAAGTAATTTCGCAGGCTCGGACCATTCTATCATGTGACTGCTTGTGTTGCAATTGGGACATTCAGGCACTGAAGACGATCCTCTCCTAGGAATGATTCCAATCTCTTCACATATTATTTTTGCAAAGTTTTCTGTTGGAATTTTCCTTTCAAAGTTCATTAGGTGCAACCCCTCAAATACAGATTCCCAATGCCACACACTTCTTTCATTGCTTGACAGTCCTTTCTGTTTCAGTATCATAATGAAAAGACTTATTTTAGTACAATCGATCAAAATTTCTTTAACGAATTCACCAAATAAAAACACAGAAATGTGTGTAAACTCTTCTAAATATATGAACAAACAAAAACTATTATGCTGACAACTAGACAATTTTCGATCTCAGTGTGTCTACTCAGAACGCCAAATTTCAAATGACTTCTGTTACACGAGACGAGAAAAATAAAAGAAAAGAATTTGTGTTCAAAGTTCTTTACAAGTATATTGTTGAGGTGTCATATTTCTTTCTATCTACAACGTAGCAAGTATTAAAAGGGCGACGCAGTTATCGGCTTTCCAGTTATTATTAAAGGAATGGAGAACAATCGTGCCCCTGCTGAACTTTCGCGTTTCATATATTGTAATACCGTAAGTGCTGTTTTACTTCCTTTTTGCCAATAAGAATGCCATATCATATTGCAAACCTATGGGAAATTGTTCATCTAAATATTTAATATTAATTTTAAAGAATAATGAAAATTTTCAAGGTTATTTCAGATGACGAATTATAACAGGAAATGTTATTTTCTTTAGAAATAAAAACAATCTGTATTATTTTAAATCTTCCAGAGTAATGAGTGAATACTGACAAGGAGACTTACGGAAGTGTCACTCACCGATTTGAATGAAACTTGCATACTTGTAGAACATCGAAAAATAATCGACATGTATTTTTTTTATTTGGGCAAAGGTGCTGGTTTAAGAGTAAGGATCACCCTTTGAACGGTAGGGGTTGTCTCAAGCATAGACAGAAAACAATCATTTAATGTAGAAGAAAACATACTACCAGGGGGATTTAGAACAGCTTATGCAGATTCTGACGTCAAAATTACAAAATTCAAAATCCCGGGTCCAATACGGTGGTTACAATTACAAAAGGTCATCTTGGTTTGAAATGCTCTGTAGTAAGAGAGGAACAATAATAGTTGGCAGGGTTTCCGCAAGAAGTTGCTGACCGATTTGAAACTCTTTTCTCTACGTACTTTAACGGGATGCTTGATTAAAATGCGTCTCTGCACCTCTCATTATTAGAGATGCTTATTTAAAGTGAGTCCCCTTGCCCAGTGGTGGATCTAGAAGGCAAGAACTGGGGGGCCTGCCAGACCCTAGACTATGTTAACTATATCATGAGTTTACTATAAACTATATCATGAGTTTACTATATACATAATAGCTTAAATTATTTTCGACACTCTGAAAACTGGGGGGCAGGCCCTGGGAAAATGGCTCTGGGATACATCCGCCTCTCACTACGCCAGAACTTCATATGTCCTCAATTGTTATAATTATGAATTTATCAAGAAAGCATTTTACAACAAGCATATTCCGCAAAAGAAATGTGTAATGTATAATCATCGTTTACATCACGTACGCTTATGACAGAAATAACTGTAAACAAATCGTAAAATGCTGCAGAATCTTTGAAACAAAATGTTACGGGATTTTCAAACGCAGATGAATTTTCTTCCAAATAACCGCTTTTGTGAAACGCATACCTAACAAGGTTGGCAAATCTGGAAAGAAAACTATTATGAATCGGTGGTAGGTTCTTAAAGATATTATCACGGAGATGTAAATTTCTGTTACAGTTGTAGAGAAGGACAATGTCAGAAAAATGTCCCATGAAGTTTTTCCACGGCCTAAAGAAGAACAAATCAAAAGGTTGAATCCTATGTATAGAGACTGCAATATTTATGTATTTACATATTACATTTTTGGTTAATTTACGTACATAATAATATATTCGTATTTTGCATATTAAAGGAAAGGATACAAATATAGAATACAATTTACTAATTAAGTAATTACTCGTCACCAAAACTGAAAATATCAGCAAAATATACTTCAGAACGTCAAGTTGAATATTTACTACAACACTAAGAAGTTACAATCGTCACATGAATTAGCCTAAGATAGATAGCAATGATTTACTGATAACATGTGATTTTTTATGTTTAAGTAAATGGGTCTAAATATAGAATACTTGTAATTATATATTTACAAAACTCACCAAGCTAACAACATCCTCGTTCATATCCAAAGCATTCGACGTGGCATCGTAATTCACACATGTAACACATCACTCATTGCTTTCTATGATTATCTTGTGGGAATTATCCACCGCCAAAAAAAAAAAAAAAAAATGCATCATGACTATTGGGATAACTTCATCGTATGGCTGAGAAAAGTCTAAAGATGAGTCTTCGAAATTGATATTACATTCTTTTGATCGATTGGAAGAACTCTCCCTGTGTCGTTTTAAAAGTGTGTTACCTTATTCACGATATGTTGAGGTAGCTGTGCGCTCATTTGTACTTTTTTCCTTGTCCTATACGTGTATTGTTTATTATTTGCATTTTATTTTTCTATTTGTTGTCTGTTGGGCTTCTTTCCTTCTGCTGAAGAGCATTTTTACATTTTAAAGATGTCAAAACTGCAACTGTTTCTGTTTCTCTTCCTCTGCTGCCGAACTGTTTCTAGGATTTCGAACTGGTATTACTTGCTCAGGACTTATCAGCCATTTAGTTTTAGACCTCTTCTACCATATTCTTAGCGTTAGTCTTCGTGAATATATAATATATTCTTTCCATTAGCAATAAATATTTCACTAATTTTAATTAGCGGATTTTCCAACTCTGTAGGTAATACAGTTTTGCTTCCAAGTTTTGTTTTTCCAGCTCCCTGAAGTATAACGTCCGGATTTTTATTTGAAGCCTAAATAGAGAAGATTTGGGAACAATAATATTTCGCCTATAATATCGCCTTTCGTTCTATATAATATTTCGCCTTTTTAGATTTGTCATTTTCTTAGGCCTACTTCTGACCTCTAAGATGGCTACTTGCCCATTGTTTCAGATGACAGTCTTTCTCTTTGGATGTAGGCATATCTGTATGATACAAAAGAAAACGGAAAAAATAGAAGAAAATCGTGAGAGATACAATTATGGATTACTATTCCATGTTTATCACCCCATTGGTATTCCATATATGTATTCGCGGCACCTTGGAATGTCACATGTTGTAGCAACATACAAAACACTTCAACTCTTTTCTGCTTTGTACGAAAATGATCATCGACATTTGCCAAAATTCAGAATGCAAAATGACAACAATTGAACTTCATTAAGAATAAAATTTACTCCACTGAAAACTTACTTACAGAAAACTCACAAACCAAAGAAACTATCAACAGCTGTATCACACTGGTTCTTTCATCTGACACTTTCTACTCAGATATGGCGTAATATTTGTAGCTCTATAACTCTAAACGGGAAGTGGTAAACCGGAAGTAGTTAAATTTGGTACCGATCGATTTGTTTTTCCAAGCTGAATCGATTAATATATAGATTGTATGTGCTTCGTTTCTGATTATACCCCACCCCTGGAAACTAAACTAGGCACAGTAAACCGGAAGTTATTAACAAGATGTAGTTAAATTTGGTATCGATCGATTTGTTTTCTCAAGCTGAATTGATTGATATATAGATTGTATATGTTTAGTTGCTGATTATACCTCATCCCGGAAACTAAATTAAACTCAGTAAACCGGAAGTAGTTAAATTTGGTACAAATCGATTTGCTTTATCAAGCTGAATCGATTGATATATAGATTGTATTAAATATATGTTTTGTTGCTGATTATATGCCATCCCTGGAAAATAAATACGCTCAGTAAACCGGAAGTGGTTAACCGGAAGTAGTTAAATTTAGTACCGATCGATTTGCTTTCTCAAGCTGAATCGATTGATATATAGATTGTATATGTTTAGTTGCTGATTATACCCACCCCGGAAACTAAATTAAACTCAGTAAACCGGATGTAGTTAAATTTGGTACAAATCGATTTGTTTTTTCAAGCTGAATCGATTGGTATATAGTTTGTATATGTTTTGTTGTTGATTATACCCCATCCCTGGAAACTAAATTAGGCTCAGTAAACCGGAAGTGGTTAACCGGAATTAGTTAAATTTGGTACCGATCGATTTGCTTTTTCAAGCGGAATCGATTGATATATAGATTCTATATATTTCGTTGCTGATTATACCCCACCCACGGAAACTAAATAAGGCTCAGTAAACCGGAAGTAGCAAACCGGAAATAGTCAAATTTGGTATCGATCGATTTGCTTTGTCAAACTGAATCGATTGATATAGAGATTGTATATGTTTAGTTGCTAATTATACCCCACCCCTGGAAACTAAATTTGGCTCAGTAAACCGGAAGTCGTAAACCCGATGCAGTTAAATGTAGAATCGATCGATTTGTTTTGTCAGCCTGAATCGATTGATGTATAGATTGTATATGTTTCGTTGCTGATTATACCCCACCCCCGGAAACTAAATTGGGCTCAGTAAACTGGAAGAGGTTAAGCGGAAGTAGTTAAATTTGGTACCGATCGATATGTTTTGTGAAGCTGAATCGATTGATATTTGGTTTAT
This sequence comes from Thermobia domestica, assembly GCF_964235325.1. NCBI lineage: Eukaryota > Metazoa > Arthropoda > Insecta > Zygentoma > Lepismatidae > Thermobia > Thermobia domestica. Next base: position 265,616,366 of record NC_137460.1, on the reverse strand, counting down.
ATATGTTTCCTTGCTGATTATACCCCACCCCGCGAAGTAAATTGGGCTCAGTAAACCGGAAGTGGTTAACCAGAAGTAGATAAATTTGGTATCGATCGATTTATTTTGTGAAGCTGAATCCATTGATATATATATTGCATATGTTCCGTTGCTGATTATACCCCACTCCCGGAAACTAAATTGGGCTCAGTAAACCGGAAGTGGTTAACTGGAAGTAGTTAAATTTGGTACCGGTCGATTTGTTTTGTCAAGCTGAATCGATTGATATATAGATTGTATATGTTTTGTTGCTGATTATACGCCATCCCTGGAAACTAAATTAGGCTCAGTAAACCGGAAGTCATTAAACGGAAATAGTTAAATTTAGTATCGATCGATTTTATTGGTCAAGCTGAATCGATTGATATATAGATTGTATATGTTTCGTTGCTGATTATATCCCACCCGCTGAAATGAAATAAGGCTCAGTCAGTGGCGGCGATTGGACGTTAAAAGTGGGGGGGCAAGACATGATCTGAATATTTGGATATCAATGTTAATATACAAATTTCCCTGGTTGAAACTATATACATTAATAGACCATTTCAGAAAAGTGGGGGGCAACTGCCCCCCTTTGCCCCCCCTAATCGCCGCCCATGGGCTCAGTAAACCGGAAGTAGTTAAATTTGGTACCGATCGATTTGTCTTCTCAAGCTGAATCGATTGATATATACTTTGTATATGTTTCGTTGTTGATTATACCCCACTCCCCGGAAACTTAAAAAGGATCAGTAAACCGGAAGCCGTTAACCGAAAGCAGTTATATTTGGTATCGATCGATTTGTTTTGTCAAGCTGAATCGATTGACGTATATATTGTATATGTTTCGTTGCTATTTATATTTCACCTCCGGAAACTAAATTAGGCTCAGTAAACCGGAAGTAGTTAAATTTGGTACCGATCGATTTGTCTTCTCAAGCTGAATCGATTGATATATACTTTGTATATGTTTCGTTGTTGATTATACCCCACTCCCCGGAAACTTAAAAAGGATCAGTAAACCGGAAGCCGTTAACCGAAAGCAGTTATATTTGGTATCGATCGATTTGTTTTTTCAAGCTGAATCGATTGATATATAGATTGTATATGTTTCGTTGCTGATTATTATACCCCACTCCCGGAAACTAAATTAAGCTCAGTAAACCGGAAGTGGTTAACCGGAAGTAGTTAAATTTTGTACCGATCGATTTGTTTTGTCAAGCTGAATCGATTGATATATAGATTCTATGGGCCTTTTTCAGAGTCGTTTTGACGTGTGATTAGTGTCATACTAAAAACCTTGACTACTGTAGCAAACATTACTAGTCGAACTCTTTAGTATGGCTCTAATCAGGCATCAGAACGACTCTGCATAAGGCCCTATATGTTTCGTTGCTTATTATACCCCACTCCCGGAAACTAAATTAATCTCAGTAAACCGGAAGTGGTTAACCGGAAGTAGTTAAATTTGGTATCGATGGATTTGGTTTGTCAAGCTGAATCGATTGATATATAGATTATATATGTTTCGTTGCTTATTATACCCCACTCCCGGAAACAAAATTAAATCAGTAAACCGGAAGTGGTTAACCGGAAGTAGCTAAATTTGGTACCGATCGATTTGTTTTGTCAAGCTGAATCGAATGATATATAGATTGTATATGATTCGTTGCTGATTATATCCCACCCCCGGAAACTAAATTATTCCCCGATAAAGATGGATGGATAGCTTCTGAAACACGAGAATAGCGGTACGTTCGAGTGAGCTACACTGGCGACAAGAGATCTCACTTGAACGAAATCTGAACTAAAACAGTATACATCCGGGTTCCATTTGACTTTCCTCTGGCTGCTATAAAAAAACAAACAATTGCCGAGAGAGCGATCGTGACTAACAGTGATGCCAATTGAAGGGAAATTTCCCTTGGCGCAGGGAAATTTTGAGTAAATTTTGGAGAAAAGGGAAAAAGGAAAATTGCTTGTAATCTCTCAATATTGCAGGGAAATTTGAACCTCTCTTCAGTCATTTATAAATTGAATGGGCCTTATGCCGAGTCGTTTTGTAACGTGATTAGTGCCATATTAAAGAGTTCGACTAACTTATGTTTCCTGCAGTAGTCAGACCTTTAGAATGACGCTAATAATGCGTATGTGTATGTGTATGTGTGTGTGTGTGTAAGTTTACAAATTTTCTGGTGACTGTGCGCACAGAATTATAAATTCTTAAGAATTCCGCATCTCTAAACTTTGATTTAGTTTGTATTGTGCTTACGAACATTCCTCGTGTACAGCCAAAGACAGTAGCAGCTAGAGTTTTCTTTGTAACTGTTCGTATTCGTTTCAGTAAATATGGGAATGCTGTTCTTAAGTAAGTACATACCAAACATATATTTAATATTTTCTATGTATCTTAGGTTACATTAATATTAAAATCTATAATGATATCTAGGATAAAAATTAAATTTACATTATTTATTTTCTATTTTTGATGATTTATTTAGGTTGTCCGTCCTGATCGAGGTATTTATAGGGTTTTTCCTCAGTCACATCAGGCAAATGCAGAGATTGCACCTTTAACATAGGTCCTGACCTACACCTTTCCATATCCTTTTCCCTCCTCCATCGCGACGCCTTAGATACCTAAACAACAAATCAAGTTCAAATTCTGTATAAGCTCAAAGGAAGGCTGTCAGGTATCTGCTTGTATGTGGTTATAATGTTGGGGTGAGAAGGTGGAAGCGAAAACGATTAAAAATACGTTTACTAAATACAGTACTTGAACAGTTTGGATGAAGGGAAATTTTGTCCGGAAAAGGGAAATTCTAAAGCTTGTGAAGGGAAAACGGCTCTGAAGGAATTGGCATCACTGGTGACTAAGGAAATAAGCAACTACAGAAGAAGATTGGAAATATAAAGTTGATTTTGTGAACGATCTTGTAAATCTTTTCATTAACACTGGCAACATAAAATATACGGGAAGTATAAGAATAGTGTTAAATTCTTATTTTTCAATTCACAATGCCTGGTGAGCCGTCTGTTAAGTTGGAATTCTCGTGCAAAGAAGAAATTGCTTTTGACTTACCTCAGGAAGATCCACTCGAAGGGAAAGGGTGGACATACGAACTGATGACTGACAGGAAAGAGTTAATATTATCTACAACGGAAGGAGAGGAAACAATGGACAAGGATACAGCTATATGTTCTTTGGATGTGGAACTAAACGTTGATAGAGTGAAATCAGAATTAGCAGTAGATCCTGAATTTGAAAGGGATATAGAAACGCCTAGAAAAATAGTGGTTCAGGAGACTTGCGCATCGTACTCTAATGACTCCCAACAATTAACAACAAAAAGTTTAAATTCATTTCGCCCAGAAAGGTAATGTTCAATTTTTCATATACTAATTTGCTCAGATTGATAATACGGTTACATGCGTTCGGAAAGTTTGTTAAAAGCAATACTTCAGGAGAAATATTTAGGTATGGGGGATATCTCGAACGTAAGTTGGTAATCTACAATTTGGAAATTGCATGGCACAGATAAACAAGCTGTATACCAAATAAAAATAAGATCGGTACGACTCATACAAATCTTATATAGTTCATATCTTGATGAACTAATTATTTCTTTATTATTGATTACACATTTCTCCCTAATTCTTGCACGTATTTAAAATATGCGTGCTCGACAATATTGTTTTATTTATATAGAGACTTATGTAAAATAAGAAATCGTGAGAATGGTATTTATCCTAATATTTTCCAAATTTAATCGTGGAATGTATTATATTGGAACAAAAACTATGGACGTTTGTGTATTTACTTAGAATTTAGCTCAAAGGTGTCTAGCCTCATTTTTCCGGAGGGATTCCAAAGACATTAGCAAAATACAAGATATAAAATATTTTAACCATCAATGGATGTTCATTAATTGTAGAGGTCCATACATCAAACCATTACATAGCTGCAATCATTTCTTTCAAGGAAGTCGACTTTTTAGATTCTCAGGAATTATTTCTAGAGTATGGACCTAAATTTCTCAATATATAATCACTTTAGAAGCTTAGTGAACGTACATAATATGTGAATTATTGTACAAAGAACGCTATCCAGCATGTGCTAGATGGCCGGTAAAAATAAGATTGATATGCAGATTAGGGCATTACGCAGATTGTTGGTAAACGAGGATAGCGCAAAATTCTGTAATTAGGATAAACTTACATGTCTTACGTGTTGATTGTGTTCCTGTACGTTCCTAAGTATTTTATAGGTAACATCCTGAAATGCTTTCTTTGCTTGTATATTTGTGTTTCAAAATAACACAATATAATAGGGACGTAATTCCCTAATTATATGGATTACTTCCTTCCCAAACGTTTTTCTAGTTTCGTGTCATGTTTGCCACATTCAGTTTTCGCTTACAGTGGTAACTAGCTACCATAACACGGGGTTACTTTGCACATCGGGCATTACTTCCCACAAAATATGAAAAGCGATTCAGTACTCTGTTAGAAAAACCATGAACTGTAAACAGATTGGTGGTAGTTCATATTTTTCTCATTGGGTGTCTGTGTACAATCATATGGTACTTTGTTACTGTGGCGTCACATATTCCGTCTGCTTGTATCTGTGTATTGCGGTGAGCGGGTAATTGAATTTTGGTTTCATGGCGACGATCGTGACAACTATTCTACAATCAACTTTACTGAATAAATAACTTACTTCTTTTCATTTTTAGTAGTTAAGTTTAACAAATTTGGATTTGTGCTTTTTACAATTTAGAAATTTATAAAAAAAATCCCTAGGTGGAGACTACAAAGAAAGTTTCAATTCGTTCTATTTCAAGCCCTTTTCACTTCAATTTTTTTTTTTTTTTTTTTTTTTATGGCGCTGCTCTGAGTTTATCCTAGAAGTATGTATTTGACATCCAGCTATTCCTAGTAGAAGAGGCAAGTAGCTCGCGAGTATTTTTTTCTTTTTAAATGAAGAAGAAAGTATTAATGTCCGTACTGACAAACAATGAAAGAAATTTTGATTCGTAGCATTAAACTTGTTTCAAACTTCGTGATGAGAACGGCTCCTACTCTGCGGATGGTATAATTTGAGACCGTTTCATTTCTTTTAGGCGAGTGAAATAAATTGAGATGTTATTTGAGAATATAAAGGAATACAAGAATATCCCAGGTACAAACCATAAAAAATTTCCCAACCATTCTATTTGAAACATGTTTCGAACTTTAACAGCTATCGCCAGTTATTTTGCTTCTAACTGCAGTAAATGTAATTTGAGATAACGTCTTTCTTATTAGGTGACCGAAATAAATTTTGTTACTCTGCTTTTAGATTTTAGATAGAAGTGAGAATGGCCATAGATACAAGTCCCGCAGGATTTTTTATTTATTTTTTTTTTTTATTTAAGAACAATTTTGGAATAGAAGATTAAGAATAGATTTATCAATACAAAATAACTATGCAAAGTATCTGTTTTGACAAAATAGAATCTTAATATATTTAAAAAATTTGCCCGACGTCGGTTTCTTCTTTTTGGGTTCCCTTTAAAGGGGGGTGGTCATTATAACTACAAATCGATTTCTAAGTAACGTTAGTTTCAATTTTTGTTATGGAGCAGCAGCATTTGATCAGATAATGTTCTCGTTGTACTGTTGAAAAGGGTATCTTATAAACGACTTTTCGTTCTTCTACATAGAACTGTAGAACTTCTATATAGATCATCATTATTATTTAAATTTATTTCAGAGCGATGTTAAATCAAATTTCATTGTGGGTTAATGAGATGTACACATAAAATGCCAGCGAAGCGTTATTTATTTATTGATAAATTAGCCCTGTACAGTCCAGATTAAGAATATCATAAATACGATATTATTAAGTACATCCCGCCTTTAGAACAAAATTTCTTATTATGATAGAAAACTACATCGTATAAGCTGCATTTCATTCTTGAATTTAGGTTTACATTAGTAAAGTACGATGATGGTTGAGTCCAAGTTTTTATGAGACAAAGATTTTAACTGCTTTAAGAAAGATTATTTTAAACTTTTATTATCTTTATTACACGGGAGAATATATTCTGTGATCCAATCGAAAGTGCAGGAACGTGTGAGTACAACGAACGAAGACAGACGAAAAGGTTATGGAGCTAATGGTTTATAGTTTACTTGTGTATCAGTTTTCTGATATATGTTTTGTTTCCACGTATTTTTGCCTTTCTTGAATTTACACTTTTCTCAATTTTTAAGATCTTTTCACACCATTTTAGATTGAATTCCACCAAGATATGAGTTTTCTATTATTAGTGTAACCTCTTTAGTCAATGGAGAGAAGGAGGTGGATCATGGGTCGGAGTTGATGACGATGGGCTTTGGTCGGTCGAAGTTGGTCGCAATGGTTCTGAGTAGTTCATAGTTGGTGGTAGGCCAGAGTGGATCACGATGGATGATGGGTCAGAGTGGGTCATTTGGGTGTTGGGTGATAGTAGGTCATGGTGAGTCGTGGATCAAATTTTCATTGACCCACACCGTCTCTGGTTAAAATTGCACTAAAAAGAAGAGGCACCGAAGATGTATGTCGGCTATTATGCTCAAATTTTGCACATAGATAGTACCCCACCAGAAAGCAATAAATCTGAAATGGTTCACGGTACCACCTCCTAGAACTCGAGATGTAGGGGTTTGTCTCATTGCCTAAATTAAGACCTCAATGATTTATCCTTCAACAAGCAACCTTTTTATTTTCGTTTCCGTGGGGAAGTCAGATGAACACGTGCCTAGTAATCGTAATATTGATAGTTCGCGTACACCCCGGGGTATTTGTTTAGTGTTTTTTTGACTCGCCTAAATATAAACAAATCACAGATATAGCCAATTTAACATATTTTGGGAGATTAATTTTGTGGTTCGTTGGCGTTCCATCGCGTCTCTGCCAATGGTAGTAAAGTTTTCAAAATGGAACTGGGGCCACAGCTGATCGTCACTGCGGGACCACCAATTTTTTTGGCGACAGGTCAATAGTTGAGCATCTGTAGTCCACCGACGCTTACAGCTTAGAGTAATGAAGGATGTATTTGCCTTGTAGACTTCATGACTACCGAGTTATTATTATTATTATTATTATTATTATTATTATTATTATTATTGTAGTAATAGTAGTATAATTGATAATAGAATAATTATATTGTCTATGTATTGTCTCGGTAGGACTACAGACAGGATTTTGCTCGTTTTGGTTCGACTCGACTCTAATCCGAGTTGAGTTGGAGGAAATTTTTCGCGCCGAGTCCTAGAGTAGACCTCAAAGATGTCTGTTTCGAGTCGAATCGAGTTTCAAAGAAAATTCGCTCGTGCCCATTCCAACTAATGAGAGCTAATCGGAGTTAAGCGAAATCGAAAGTCACAATATTTCTCTAAGCGACTCCGAAAACTATGAATTCGACACTAATATCGATCATTTTTTATCATTCTTTTATATGTATCCCCCTCCCATTCGCCATAGGTAACCCAACAACACTCTTTTTCAGACTATAAGAAATGTGGTTAAAATTACTCTAGGCCAGTGGTTCTCAATCTAATTCCTATCACGATCCCCTTTTATCGCATCCTCTTGCCAGCGACACTTTTATAATTTGTGTTTTATAATAAGCTTGTATGGGATTTTTAACATACCTATTTCTATAATAGTAGAATCCATTTCTTGTTTATGGTGAACAGAGCCGTGGCATGGAAAATCAGCCCCCGGGGCGAGAGTATGTGACGATGTCTCCGTACATATGAGTGAGGTCAACAGACTAACTGCGAAGCGCCACCATGGTTGGCACTAAGCTCAATACAATTTTCAAAAGTAAAACCTGCATTTCCTTGATTTTGAGCACATTTTATTACTTTTTCCTTCTATTTTATATATGTGCACGTGCACCTTCCTAACATGAGTAACACACTTCCTCCGAAATTTGTGCCCCCTTTTTTCGGCGCCCGGCATTGACAGTGGATTCAGTAACTGTAATATCTATATTCCCAACGTCGAAGGTGTTGGTTCAAGATGGACGTGAAACTCCTTCATTGAAGAGGTCATTGACGTATCTGATCTAAGCCCACAACTTCTTGACCAAATAATCGAGTGATCATGCGACAAGTCTTTGCAACTGATTTTCTGTAACGAAGACTTGGACAAGTTCTGCCTGATGAGGAGAAAAGAATATCCTGGTCTGGTATCTGCTGCTTTAAAAGTAATAATTCCATTTGCTATTTCGTACGTGTGGGAAAGTGGGTGTGTTTGTTTTATTTCATGGTAAACATTAAAACAAAGACAAGAGATCACTTATCAGTTTAAAATGGTTTGATAATGTTCGTCACGAAGATTGAACCGGGCATTGCTGTACTAGTGAAATTACAACATGCTTAGGTATCTCATTAGGTTTCAATTTTAATTGTATTTCAATGTGCAGGTTTTGTTCCTTGTGTGTTTTTCTAGCATTTCTATATACAATTCTCATTAGTTTCATATCATACCCCTTTAATTTAAATTCATTTTTAAACAACTCTGCACCCTTTGAAAATATTCAGTTGACTTATTTTTTATTGTGCTTTACAGTAGGCCTATGTATAAAAATAAAAGTATGCCTATCAGAACAAAATTCAAAATAATAATTAAAAATAATTTCCGGTATTAGATTCTAACTATATTTATCTCTTCCGCTTATCTTCGCGACACCCTAGGGGCCGCGACTCCCAGGTTGAGAAAGCCTGCTCTAGGCATACATGAGTTATGTTGGAACATACATACATACACTTTTATGTGTATAAATACAGATAAGAGAGGGTTGAGAGAGAGCGATTAAGGTATTACCGCTCTCAATCTCTTCACTTTACTTTTGCGATTCGTAAATTTCTTACGTAACAGTTTGGGGCTAGCTAGCTATTTTGTCTTGAACCACGATCCGATTTTCGATATGCTCTACCTAAATACTGTAATGCGAATATTGAGAAGTTACCTGCGTATGAAAATAGCTGCAAATAAATACATTATTATTTATTTATTGCTATTACACGATTTTCTTAATTTGTATTTAACATTCACATATAACATACCGACGCTCTGTCAATACCTCAGATGTTATATTTTAAAGATTAGAATTACTAATGTCGTGAAATGATATGAATATATATATTCAACTGGTATATATATACAACTGATGAATTGTAATGTAACTATTTTACATAATTTTCATGTATTGAGGAAAGTAGAATATCATAAAAGAATCTCACCTGAACGGGTATCGAACTCACGATTTAAACGCTCGGGGTGTACCACTGAGCTAACATTACCGCTTTTCGGAATCTGCTTCTGAAATATAACAGCTCATACGTAAATGCTCATTTCCGTATGGAAATCACAATGACGAAACAAGAGTGTGAATACATAGTTTCGAAATATTGTATCATTAAGTATTTCAATCAATGTTCTTTTTTTTTCTACACTTAATACCATTTCATCATGTCTTATTATATTTAACAGAAGGAAAAACATATCTCTACATTCTTTCCCGATTGCTAAGGTTGGCTTGGAGGTTCGACCCAGCAGCTTTAGTTTACTGTTTTCCGAAGATATTCGAAGTTGGACTTCGAAAGTGTTCGTCTCAAAACAGCTATCATCATATCGCTCAATCTGTTTGCTATATGGTATATGTTTTTATACGTATAAAGTCAGTATAACAATTTGTTCTTTAAACAGCTTTTCGTATGTATTAATATTCCTTTATAAAACTGTTTTTAATATTATTATTGCGGCGCACCATTTTCAGATTTCTTTTGCGAGTCGTTGACCAAGTCGTTCCCCACAATAGGCGTATCGTGCAAGTAACCAATCACACGTCAGGTACTAGCTTTTACCTATTGCTTCCTGCTCACAGCTCAGAACATTCGTAACTATGGATAGACGTACAGCAGTAATTGCTTTATGGGAGTTGGAAGGCTATTCTGCAACTGCAGCTAGCAGGCGAGTAGGTGTCCCGGCCTCTTCAGGAAGGCGATGGATTCGGAAATATCCTGCTACAGGTCAGACTTGTAATTTACGATCTCCTGGTCGTCCGCATGTATCAACCGAAGCCGAAGATGCGAGATTAGTAAACGAAGCCCGGTTAGACCCACTAAGGACGTCTAGACAACTAAGTGAAGCTTCTCTCTTTCCTGGTAGTAAGCATACAGCTGTGCGAAGGCTTCGTCATGCTGGGTTACGCGGCTGTATTGCTGCCGTGAAAGAAAAAACTCTCAGACTACCACAAAATTTACCGTCTCGCATTTGCACAGGCGAATGTGGGTCGCAATTGGGAAAACGTAGTTTTCTCAGATGAATCCATATTCACAACATCAAATGAGGGACGCCGTTTTATGTATCGTCCGAGAGGCACCCGATATGACCCTGGATATGTAGCTGCTTGGAATCGCAGTGGCCATGTATCTATTTCGTGTTGGGAATGGATTTCCAGTCGCGGAGCAGGACAGCTTCACAGAATTGAAGGACATCTGGACAGTGCTCAGTACTTAGACATTATGAGTAATATCATGGTGCCATCTGTTCGAGTATTTCAGCCTGATGGTGTAATTCAGTTCCAGCAAGACCAGCTGTCAATACATACCCGTGTGGTTCAGGAATGGTTCGCAGGGCAGCCTGAGATTGATTTAATTGACTGGCCGCCTCTTGGAGCAGACTTCAATCCCATAGAAAATATGTGGGCAGAAGTGAAGCGTACTCTATAGACAGTTGGTCTGAGGCAGATCCACCAAGAACTCAGGATGACCTGTGGCATCTTGTTTCCGGAGCATGGCTGGAGGTAGGGGAAGGAGATAGATTTGTCACCCATTTAATAGATTCCATGCCCAGAAGAATGGAGCGTGTAATAAATTCAGAAGGGTCTTGGACACAATATTAATGTCCCCGCCTTAACTCCCGAAAACAGCCCTTTTCAGGGCTACCTAAACGCTTCTGAAAATATTTCTAGAAGTAAACCACTGCTTGTATCCGATTTCAGTGCAATTGTACTAACAAAAAAAAAGAAACGATAAATCGCTGCAGGCTTTGAACTCAAGACCTCTTCATTACCAAGCCCGTACTCTACCAGTGAGCTAACATGAACAGGCAACCCAAACACGATTTTCAATTTCTGGTATTCGATGACAATGAAGCTCATATACTTTGCAAGTGGTGTATTCAACTTTGGATATTCCGCAACACACACACACACATAAACAAAGCGAGAGAGAGAGAGATCAATATACAAAAGCATATTCAACGTATTCGAATGAGACTCTAAGTAACGACATTCCGTTCTAAAGAGAATTTGTGTTTCTTCCCGTGACGTTAAGGGGATCGGGAAAAATTATGTGTCTTCAAGCAGGATCCGACTTTTAATACTTTGCTTATACACTTTCTATATGCGTAGGAATATACTGTATTTCACGAATGTAAAAACATGCTGTAATGAAAATATTGAGAAGTTACATCTGTATGACAAATAGCTGCAAATAAATACACTACATAATTTATTTATTGCTATTGAACGATTTTCATAACTTGTATTTAACATTCTCATATATAATACCGACCTACTGTGAACACCTACCTATCTCAGATGTTATATTTTAAACATAATAATTACTATGTTTTTCAATGATTATGTGATATATATATAACTCAGGTATTTTAATGTAATTATTTTATATAATTTTCTTGCATTGCGAAAATACAATTTCATAAAAAAATCACTGAGCCAGATGGGAATCGAACTCGTAACCTTAAGATTTGAAATCCGACAGCTTACCAGTGAGCTAACACAAGGATTTACGGAAACATGCTTCTAGCGAAACATGTATAACGATTCTCAAGATAATTATGACATTCATATCCATTACAAACGCTGTTTTTGTTCTACTTTGACTTTTATTTTAGTACTCAGGCGATAATTATGTTCTATGTCTTAAATTTGAGCATTCTTTTACATATGGAAAGATTCCTCCATCTAAATGTTCCATTACGTATGTAGAGCTAAATGTCAAACAAGAATGTGCTGACATTAAAACAAGGTTTCGAAATATTGTATCATTTTGTATTTCAATCATTGTTGCTTTTTTTCTACACTTGCTAACAAGTCTTATTATATTTAAAAGAAGAAAAACACGTCTGCAAACTTTTTCCCGATTGCAAAGGCTGGCTTGGAGGTTCGAGCCTGGTTTACTTTTTTCCAAAGATACCCGAAGCTGGACTTTGAAAATTTGTGCCTCTAAACACCAATAAATAATGCGCTCAACCTTTTTCAGACAAAGGTTGTATGCCTTATGTTATACATACCTCTTTAAAATGTACAAGTTCCTCCTTACTATCCCTCTTACACATGTAAAAAGAAAGTTGTACATAAGCTTTTCTTGAAACTCAATATTATAAGATAAGGATTAAGAGCGAAGCTCGGGCAAGGCAACTTTCAATCGTTTATGTTAATGCAGTATAAAAGGGATATACTAAATAAAGTGAATAAAGATGTCTTAAATAATAAATTCTGTCATGATAATGCAGAATTGAAAAGATTTCTGATATAAGATACGGATGTCCTTCCTTCTTGCCATGTAAACAGATCAATGTAATAAAAGTTAAATGCTATATATATATATATATGATGCACTGCCACTATATATATAGTGACAGTGCATCAATAGTAATTAAGTTGTCTGAAACCAAAGTGAACTATCATAACTCCATTTTCGAGCTGTCAACAAGTATGTGTAAAACTGGAAACCCAGGATGTCAAATACCACAAAAAAGGTTGATTGCCACATAGTCCAAGACCCATAATATACCCCCGTAAAAAAATCGAGGTCCAGAGAATTTGATTTTTGATTTATGTTCTCGGATCATTATTGAATTAATTTAGCTTGGGTAGCCATTTCTAATCCGGGCCAATTAGGTTCTGAACGTCATTTTAACCCTTTCGATACGGTGTGCTTTTTGATGTTTTCGTCGACGAAGTTATGCAGGTGCTGCAGCTTCCCTAATTATCCTATTGAAATTTTCTATAGTGCGTTGTGTCGGCTAAAGAAAAGGTTTTCAGATGATGGTATATTTGTTTCAATCTAGATAATAAGAGGGAAATTATAGAGGGAAAAATGGGATTTTTTCTAAAATGTTCACCTAAAGTCGGGAATTAAAATTTTTCATGGCTGGAAACACTGCCACTAGGTAGATGCAACTCATCTTAAAATAAACTTTGGTACACCACTAATATATCCTAGAAGTATGATGATATCTAACAAGCTAAGCATGTAATTTTTAAAAAAAATTATCATTCGGCAAAGAGTGTCTAAATTCATGAATAGAAATAATGAATACAATAAGATAAAATACATAGAAATAATGAATACAAGTAGATAAAATACATAAGTTTGCCTATGGGTACACAATTTTAAATTCAAATTATAAAGAATACTCATTATAAGTAATGAATACGTGTACATAAATTTCTTTCATTTACATTTGTATGAAATACGTCTGACATTTTTCTTAAGCTATATTAATTCAATAATGATGTAAAATTACAAATCCAAAATGAAATTTTGTGAAACACGATTCTTTTTACAGGTGTATATCATGGAGCCTGTATTTAATTATATCCATTTGCAATTACGCGTTTTACAGTCACTTGCATTACATTTGCAGCTTGATGAACATTTCAGAAGAGCGTATCGGCAGGAGCATCTTTTCGTAGCGCAAGTTTTGCAGTTGCATGTTCGTGTAAGTTCACTGGGTAGAGGCTTTAAAAATTTAATAGGTTTAAGAACACCATCAACGTTTTCCCATCCAAACTTACAGGGGTCTTTTGGAACATACGAACGATTCAAAACATTTACACATCTTCTGAGTAAATAAAATGCTCTTTTAATGTGTCCATGCACGGACGATGACGTTGGTGGAAGGTCACTTAGTGAAACTGATCTCTTAAACTCACTGTAGCGAAGTTTATCAAAAGTGTCAACATCACACTTTGTTTTCCACACTCGCACAAGATACTTTTCGACGTCTTTGAAGTCACATTCGTCGTCATTTTCAGCAAATTCTTTTAGAAACTTCACTGGTTCAGCTCTTAAAGCTCCACGCTTAGTTCCTATTTTGCTCATAATGTCATCACCTGTGAGAATATGGGCCTTGATGAGAACATTGCAAATCTCTGAGTTGAGTCTATGGTACAAAATATGAAGAGGGATAAAGCGTCTTTTTTCACCTGTTCCATAACGTATCCATAATTCTTCCAATCCTTGACTTATGAAAAGTGAAACAAATCGAAGTAACAGAATAATTACATCTGTGTCATTCGATAGAACAATTATTCGCTTCAAACCTTTTCGAACTGCCCACTCTACATGTGGAATGACACGAAGGTCAGCTTCCTCCAATTTGTGGTTCAGTTCTTCCACAATATGGCCTGCACCGTTTGAATATATTTGTGCCGGCATCAATTCCTCATTAACAATCATTCCACTAGCAATAATTGGGAATTCTGAGTTTGCTGAAGCATCAGCAATATTTCGCCGCATTAGCATCTCCAGATTAAGCTTGTTTGATGTAGATGACCATAATTTATCATGTTGCAAAGGTAGAGGTGTAGAATTTGTTATGCATGCAAGTTCGATCCACCCAGTTGTAGACATTCGCCTGATTCTCTCACATTCTTTGAGTGAAAGTTCAAGATAACTGTCAAATATGATATGCAGTTCTTGCAGAGTGCATACTGATTTTGATATTTGTAGAACTCTCTGAACAGCCTCTCCAAAGTTTTTCATGGATGACAGCTTGACCATTCGCAATTGGGACATAAAATTCATAATAACAGCAGTGTTTAGTGCAGAGACTGATTTGAAATAAAAATCGTCAGGTGAAAGATATTTTTCTAATTCTTTAACGAGTGTGTGTTTTACTGGTTTTGTCGCAGCATCTCCATCAAATAAGGCGTTTGTTGGAAGAAGGTCATGAGACAGAATGTTCTTGATAGATTCCTCCCTTTCTTTTGCCACATCTATCTCTCTGTGGGCTTGGGAAAGAATTTTATTTGAGATCACCAGTGGAGATTTTCTGGTTGCTGGTTCTGTTACACTGTTTCAATTAAAGCGTGGAAGGTTAGCTTTATTGATTACGTCAAACAACGATTTTACTTTCAATACAAACCTCTCCTGCTTCAGCTGTGTATATAATTCTGACCCATGTGAAAAGATATCTAATAGACGTGTTTTTACATCATTATTCAGATGTTGTTTTTTAACAAAGTTATGCAGCCGCACAGGCTCAATCATTTCAAACGGAATTCCTCGTTACTGCATAAAATGAACAAGGCTCTCAACATTTCTATTGAAACGTTCTCCTCTCTTTCCCATTAGCTCATGGTGAGGAACAATTTCACGGTGGTCCACTAATTTAGAATTGGTCACCTCTCTGAAAACGTTACAAATAGAAAGGACTTCGTGGTAAACTAGCTGCCATTGAGCAACATAGTCACTTTTACGTGTTTGACCGACAATTCCCTTGAAGCTTTTCTGTGATCTCTGAATGGTTTGTTCTAATATCAGGAGCTACAGCATTGAATCGTCCTTCTCTGTCTTTGATCACGAAGTGTTCTTGAACAAATTTGTTGTGAAGGTACTTGTTTTCTACTTCTAGTTTTTTTTATTTTTTCCAAATACCAGGACCCATATCTCATATAGTTTATACAATCGAATTCACGAAACACAGGAATGAGTGACTCCACAGTCTTCACGTGCAGCTCCCAGTCACCTTTTCTATCAGCATGTACTAAGTCCTTCACTAGACCGATTAAATTCACAACATTTCTCCAGTACTTGCAAAGCTCTGACTTAACCTCGCACTCTTTGATAAACTCTTCAAACTTGGCTCTTAAGGTTTGTGATATTGAACGAAGTGTAGTGAATGTTGCCTGGCTTTGCATTGTGTCCTTCAAATGAAGTGCGTCCTGTGCCTTGCCATCCAACGCAATGTTTCTAAAGCCTCAGAGATGGTGAGCATACCCTGTAAAGATCGAACATAATGAGTTCCGCTCAATACAGATTGCACAGTTTTGGTTCCAAAGATTTCAGTCTCAATGAGTGCATCTTCTATGCCACATCCACTTAGATAACTTCCTACACACCGCAGGGCAACCTTTGTCATGTAAAAAATGCCCATCATTGGATAAAGATCACTAAATTCTTCTGGATTGCTCATACAGATCTCAGCGACAATACGGAAGACACCTTCGTCACAGAATATTGGGAGGATTGGTTGATCTTCAAGCTGAGCACGCACATTTTGGAAATTTTTTAGAGCTGTATATACTGTTGAGTAGTTTGTAACAGGAGATGGTATTACTGGTAAAAAGCCAACCTTTTTCAATGAGACGGTACTCTGTGAGATTAGAGCATGAATTCCAGCCCATGGAGGAACAGGTTTGTGCTGATCTTTCAGTCCACACCGAATAAGAGTAATAACAAATTCAGTTTCCTTGGTTTTACAGACTGCAGTATCGGGCACTACATGATGCATATCCTCAGCTACTTTGAAACTTTCTGGTAAAGTGGGACGTGTTTTTGGCTTGTAGTAGTTTTGCACACACTGACAAGGCAATTGTGTTGTAAGTTTACAACTTCGTTTCTGTATATTTAATGCTGACACTGATTGCTTCCCTGCATCTAACTCATTTACACGGTCTTGAAAAAGCACCATTGCCGTGTCATGTGTGCCATATGTGCCAGACAAAGAAGAGCTGTCTTCAAAATCAACATTATCATAGGCCGCAATTGTAAATGCTTTGTTAGTAAAGTGACTGGGGAGTGGTGTGCTATTAATTTCACATGATTTCACAGCGTAAGCTGCTAACAAGTTCCTGCTCCGTATTATGTCGTTATAACTTGTTGATACACCTATCCTATTCATTGAAGTGATAAGCTCTTTACTTTTGCACTTGTCATAGATCGCGTGAGCGGTCATCATGTGTAGTGGAGTTTTCTTTTTTCCGTGATGTAGGTCATAAAACATAATTTGATAAATACAGTACATTTGTACAGCCAGTCGATTCATGGGATTGTTCTGCTCTTCTTCGCTTATATTTTCAAACCCATCATCAGTGTTGTTGTCATCTGTTCCTAAGTCAAGGGAATTTGCTTGTAATAGTTTTCCTTTACTGATATTAACCCTAGAAAGGTAAACTACGTAAATTTTACGTGTACGTGTTGGAAACACTGATGTGACGTAACAGAAACTGTGTGTAGAAATACAAACCTCAAGATATGCTATCGCTGGTTAGTTGGCTTGATGTTCAGACGATAATTACTTCTGTACATGTTATGTTCTCTGTACCAAACGATTGAGTGTAGAACCTTATACGTAAATTTGGCGTATGTTTACCTTTGAACGTAAAATCTTATACGTAAGTTTAGCGTGTGTTTACCTTTAGCGTTAGTTTTCTTGCACGCATTTTTTACGTATGTTTACCATCAATGGACTATTGTCATTCGTAAATATTTAATTATTATTACAAAAATGGACGAGTGTGGTGCAATAAATAGCGAGGAAGCTATTTTACGGATATTAGAGGAACCTTAGATTCAGAAATGGAGAAAGATAACGCTGAAATTGATGTGAGATCAGAAGAAGAAGCAGATGACTCCGACAAAGATCCAGATTACTACCCCAGTGAAATTGATATTGAACAACATTTCGTGTCAGGAATTCGAACTGTTGAATATGAAATCTCAAATCCAATCATAGAAGCGGAAAGTTTCCACATGTAGTAAAAACGAAAATAGCAGTCTCGCCACGCATTCAAGAGAGGAATCTGGATAAAATCAGACAGAGAGGGCAGTAAATTTTGAGATGAGAAGGTAAATGAACTTTCATTTGAAGAAAAGCAAGTGAAAATTAGTGGTGTTAGTGAATTGCTAGGAAAGAATGGTCCGTGGAGCACAAATCCAATGACAGATTCAAGTGGGAAGATCCCAAGAAACACTGCTATAACTGCAATAAGACAGTATGTGGTGAACATCAGATCAAAATGTGTTATAACTGTGTGAGATTTGCGAACCAATCTGACATATAATGTGAAAGAACTATTCAATATGAATTCAATATTTCCTAATAACAAAAATAATCAGTGATATATCTAGACTTTCTCAGAGTTGTTCTTAAGTGTTAATAATGTTTATTTTGCCTTTTTTCTATGTACTTCTAAAAGATTTAGGATAATAGCAGCGCCGTAACTTAGATTTTTTCTGGGGGGCAGGGGGCAAGCATTAATATGTGTATTTGGGCCCCCTAGAAAAAGTTGTTTTTCTAATTCTTGTGCCCCCTCTCTTTCCATTTTCTCTTACTCTTTATGGGCCCCCGGAACCTGTGTGCCCTCCCACACGGCAAGATCTGCGGTGCCGTTACTTACGCCCCTGGGCCCGTTCCATACATAAAAGTTAATTAAGGTGATAATATTGACAAATCTCAAAGCCATACGAATAAATATTATTTCTAGGGCCTCTAATAGTAAATATTTGTTTACTGAAATGGGCTCACGACTCATTTTTGTTTTATTTACCTTTTGTGTGTTGTTTTGTTTATGTAATGTAGCGAACCTGTTTGATGCTTCATTTATAATTTCATGTTCGTACCGTATATGAAGTTAAAAATATTTTTCTTAAAATGGGGCCTCTCAAACCGCGGGGAGCTTCCCTAGGTTGCAGTTGTCACCCCTGCCCCCACAAATTACGGCCCTGGATAATAGTAGTGCTGTAATACTATCTAAACAATAAAACTTCAATTTTGGAACCTTGAACAAATCAACAATAAGAGTTTCTATATGAATCGTATATTTATAGATCATTATTTAGTGTGTACGTAAATATTACGTATGTTTACCTTTAATGGGTTGATAGTGAAGTTTGCCTTTCTAGGGTTAAACAAAACGGAAAAAAAATGTCAAGAAAACGTCTGGCATTCTTGTTGACTCCCATGATTTGCGGAGCTCTGAGGCATCACAAAATTTGTCCGTAAGTCCAAAATCTATGTTTTGCAGGACTTCTCTTAAAATTCTTCCTGCTGATTTCACTGCATCCTGCGATCTTATTTTGGCTGCAAGATCTTCAGGAGTCAGATCTGCTGAGAATACCATAAGTGGTTCATTTTTTTTTTTTTTTTTGTCAGACGGACAGAAACGAATTTTGTCACCGTACACTCTCACTAGAAACAATTTAATCTCATTGTTAAAAACACATACTGTTTCATCAATGTTGGTCATTAATTCCCTGATATCACTGAGTGTGAATCCGTACCCAGCACTCAAGAGTGGTTCTAAAACCTCA
The DNA here is from genome assembly GCF_964235325.1 of Thermobia domestica. NCBI lineage: Eukaryota > Metazoa > Arthropoda > Insecta > Zygentoma > Lepismatidae > Thermobia > Thermobia domestica. Next base: position 265,596,959 of record NC_137460.1, on the reverse strand, counting down.
TTTGCTTTTTCAAAAACCGCGAACTTATCAGAACGCTGAAAGCGATGCTTCTGTTCCTGGGAGCTCACGGCACGTTCGTACCTCCGAACATATGCACGCATACAGTTTCCGTGGCCATACAAATCTGCAGCAAACACGTGAACCTCACTATTAAGATAAGCAACACGACTGAAAACTTCATCTTGGAAGAAACTAGCTGCAGATAGAAACGCGTTTGCTCTTTGAGACTCACACACCCTGTATTTTACTCTTTCATCATTCCCTTTCGCCCTTATTCTTGCTAAACCACAGATAATACACGGAAGGTCCTCTGGTTTGTGATGAGATGTTGGAGGTGGGCGAGGGGTTGCCATAGATCTTCTAAGTTGATGGACACTGGATTTGGCCGAAGCTGCCTTCTCGGAACACTCAGAATCTTGTTGTGGTACACTGGTTTCTGCTAGTTGTTGATGAATTCTTTCCAGGCTTTTCTTCATTGTGTATGACTTGTAGCACTTGTTGTTACAGTGATAAAATATTGGCTCCTGTTCACCAATCAATTTCAATCTTTTGTGGACTTCATCTTGTCTTATTTCAGCTGCGTCTCGAATTCGCTTCTGCCCAGCCGTGGTAGATGTCAGTCTTTCGTCTGTATCACTTTGGCATATAACACATTTGTCTTTGTGGAGTGGGTTCACAGAGTCTATAGCTAACAAAAGTTTATCAGGAGATCTCAATCCGCTGCTATCATCTTTATCACTCATGTTTATGTCACCAAGTCAATAGAATACCTGCAACACACAAAAGATAGAATATGAATATTTTTAAAAGATAGAATGATATATATTTTAAATTACATGTTTAGCTTGTTAGATATCAACATGATACTTCTAGGATATATTAGTGGTGTACCAAAGTTTATTTTAAGATGAATTGTATCTATCTAGTGGCAGTGTTTCCAGCCATGAAAAAATTTAATTCCCGACTTTAGGTGAACATTTTAGAAAAAAATCCCATTTTTCCCTCTATAATTTCCCTCTTATTATCTAGATTGAAACAAATATACCATCATCTGAAAACCTTTTCTTTAGCCGACACAACGCACTATAGAAAATTTCAATAGGATAATTAGGGAAGCTGCAGCATCTGCATAACTTCGTCGACGAAAACATCAAAAAGCACACCGTATCGAAAGGGTTAAAATGACGTTCAGAACCTAATTGGCCCGGATTAGAAATGTCTACCCAAGCTAAATTAGTTCAATAATGATCCGAGAACACAAATCAAAAATCAAATTCTCTGGACCTCGATTTTTTTACGGGGGTATACTATGGGTCCAGGACTAACATTGTTACATCACCTTTTCTTGTGAGTTTATCCACCACTGTTTCCAAAGTGATAATTTATCACAAATTATGAAAAATTACAAAGTTTAATTTGGTTTCTGATAGTTTGAAAATGCATTTTGTTCACTGTTCAGACAGCTGAATTGAGGTCTCCATAATAAAAGGGATCCAAGTTATACGTGACGTTTCCAATAAGTTTTATTTTATTCGGAAAACACTCTCCGGATCACAATATGCAAACTTCAAGAACCACATCGCATTCCACTCTACCAATGAGCGAATTGTGTCGTGGTTATCCTCCCAGCTATATACAGTATTTCACTATAGAGAGTCAAATTCCTAGGCATAAATTTACCTACTTCAAAAGTCACTTCCCCTGTCCTCCAAGGTTTTCACCTTATGTTTGATGTAGATGTATTATTGAGTGTTACGGAATAAAATTATGTGGTTTTGAAACTTACAATTTTGAGCGTTTAAACGGTCTGCGAGGATAGTTTGTAATAATACTCCACATACAACTGTGGATCAGCCAGTTAAATAAAAAATTCGCATATGCTATAACGTCCCTATTTTACATTCAGTGCCCCTTATTAATGGTTTTAAGTCCACGCCCCTCACAGCTTCTCATTATGATCCTGGTAGAAATAGGAACACTGTTGATATTAGAGAAATCCAGATGCCAGACTAATCCAGAGGCATGTGATAAAATAGAAAATTAATTTGAGAACTTAGCTCAATATATAGTAAAGAATATCGCGAAAAGAAAAAACAACGAAAACAAGAGAAAAAGCATACATTATTTTAGCACAAATTATAAATCTTTATAAACGAAGCCGAAAACTTGTTATAAGCAAAATTAACTTCTCTCGAAATAACCTGAAACAGGTGAACATCACTTCCGTTTTGTTAATGTTCGTTATAATACATGTTTGTAATTCCAGATATTGTTTGGCAATAGACCAAATAGAAAAGAGAAACAAACATAACAAAATGATATTCGGAAGAATGAAAAGAAAGCCAAGAACAAACTTTTAGATGATATCCCTGTTGATTGCCAGCAGTTTCTTCTTGTTTCACTTCCAGTTTACTCGCGCTTTATCCTATCGATTTTATGACAATACTGATGAGAATTAATCGCGAATGTTACACCCAAATAGTAACATCATATTTAACTGAAGACAAAGAAGAGAAAGCAGCTTTTTGATTCACTCCCAGCTCTTTTAGGATTTCCATTTTTGTAAGGTATATGCTATTAGAGTAGTTTTTAAATTCAGAAAATATTTTAGAAAACAGAAGGAAACGAAGGAGAAAGGGATTGAGTTTAAACATCAGAGACGATGCAATATTCAAAATGCATAATCGTAACCTACAGAGTTATAACTAACCAGAAAAGAGAGGCAACGAAAATAGACAATTACAAGGAAGAAAAAGGCATGAGGCAAGTGTCCTAGACAACATTGTAAGTTGTCTACAAAGAAACGGAGAATGCAGGCTATAATCTTAAAAGAAAACAATAGTACAAATTAAAGAAATCTAGGTTTGATAATGGTAATTGTTGTAAAGGGTGATTAATAAGCTTAGAAACGACACTCAAGCTTGTATTCTATAAGCTTTGGGTCATCAGCCAGTTCTAATCGAACAAACGTCAATTTCATTTGAAATGAAAATCTAACTTTAATTTTTAAGGCTTCACTCGTGAACTTCCTGATTTTGTATGGAATTACTCAGCGTTTACAGCTTCAAATGCAAAAAAAAAAAGAAAGAAAAAGAAAAAACATGGACCTGTCCAAAAAGGCAGTATGAAGTATGGGAAAATCTATCAATACACACAAGTACTGACAAAATAATAGAAAACTCATATCTTGGTGGAATTCAAACGAAAATAGTGTGAAAATAATCTTAAAAATTGAGAAAAGTGTAAATAAGAGAAAGGGAAAAATACGTGGAAACACAAAATATATCAGAAAACTGATACACAAGTAAACTATAAACCATTAGCTTCATAACATTTTCGTCTGTCTTCGTTCGTTGTACTCTCCTGTTTCTGCACTTTCGATTGGATCATAGAATATATTCCCCAGTGTAAGAAATATAATAAAAGTGGAAAATAATTTTTCTTAAAGCAGTTTAAATCTTTGTCTCATAAAAACTTGGACTCAACCATCATCGTGCTCTACTAATGTAAACCTACATTCAAGAATAAAATGCAGCTTATACGGTGCAGTTTTCTATCCTACTAAGAAATTTTGTTCGAAAATCGGGATGTACTTAATAAATTCGTATTTATGATATTCTTAATCTGGACTCTAAAAGGCTAATTTATAAATAAATAAATAACGCTTCGCTGGCATTTTATGAGTACATCTCAGTAACCCACAATAAAATTTGACTTAACATCGCTCTGAAATGAAGTTAATTAATAATGATGATGTCAGCCTACAGGAGTTGTATATAGAAGAACGAAAAGTCGTTTATAAAATACCCTTTCTAAAAGTACAACGAAAACATTATCTGATAAAATGCTGCTGCCCCATAACAGAAATTGAAACTAACGTTACTCAGAAATCAATTTACAGTTATAATGACCACCCCCTTTTAAAGGGAACCCAAAAAGAAGAAGCTGACGTCGGGCACATTTTTTAAATATAATAAGATTCTATTTTGTCAAAAAAAGATACTTTGCATATATATTTTGTATTGATAAATCTATTCTTAATCTTCTATCCTAAAGCTGTTCTTAAATTTAAAAAAATACAAAATCCTGCGAGACCTTTATCTATGCCCATTCTCACTTATGTCTAAAACCTAAAAGCAGAATAACAAAATTTACTTCACTCACCTAATAAGAAGGACGTGATCTCAAATTACGTTTCTCTCCAGCTAGAAGCAAAGTAACTGGCAATAGCTCTTAAAGTTCCAAACATGTTTCAGATAGAATGGTAGGGAAATTTTTCGTGGTTTTTACCTGGGATATTCTTACATTATTTTATATTCTCAAATAAGATCTCAATTCATTTCACTCGCCTAAAAGAAATGAAACGGTCTCAAATTATACCATCCGCAGAGTAGGAGGCGTTCTGATCACGAAGTTTGAAACAAGTTTAATACTACGATCAAAATTCTTTTGATTGTTTGTCAGCACAGACATTAATACTTCCTTCTTCATAAAAAAAATACTAACGAGTTACTTGCCTCTTCTACCAGGAATAGCAGGATGTCAAATATATACTTCTACGATAGGCTCAGAGCAGCGCTAACAAAAATTCGAATTGGAAACCGATTGAAATAGAACGAATTGGAACTTCCTTTGTAGTTTCAAGCTAAGGATATTCTTACAAATTTCTAAATTGTATAAAGCACAAACTCCTTATTTGTTAAACTTAACTACTAAAAATGAAAAGAAATAAGTTTTTTATTCCGTAACGTTGGTTGTAGAATAGTTGCAAGTAAAAGGTACAAATCCGATTCAAGTTAGGAAAATATTTCCAATCCTTATTCTTCAAATATAATCGAACTTTTGTTTGGGAATAACTGTTTTTCCGCTTCTGAACACAAAGGATATAATTTGAATTTGACTTACCCGTAATAAGTGAGGGAAACACATTTGTTACTATGTGATACAATATAAAATATACAATTATGTTCGTAGATAACAGAAACTAATATTATCCATCTCTTCTACTATTTACGTACTCTAAATTTTGGCCACTCATTTACGCGCTCTCAGGAACTAACGTGGAAGTGTTTCACTTCAGATCACGTTATCGCTATCCGATGAGTGAAATAATTAGTTATTTTCTACAACCTATTAAAGGATAAGAATATATGGTAAGGTAATATGGTCAACCACTTGCTCTTTCGTTACTTTTTGATTATTGCTACTGCTCCTATGTTTGTTCTCTCAACATCGAGCTTATCATAACCTGCTGTAATGCTATTCGCAAAAATCTAAATATGTAGCCTACTAGATTTGCAATTCTGCTTTTACGAAAGTTTTCAAACAAGGTCTCTCGTGTGTTACTAGCATCGTGAATCATTGTTCATTTTTGTTTTTTACGCTAAAAGTAAAAAGGGCATGCGAAGATAAATACTACACTCTGAGTACCGAAAAATTGAAAAAATATGTTATATATCACATTATAAAATACAGGGAGCTGAACTGTTTGAAATAAATATTTAATATGTTGAGCGTGTTCATTTAAGTGGCATTTTATTACGTTGTGTTCATTCAAATGGGTATCATAAAGACGGTAACAGGATTAAAATTGTACGTCAAATATTATAATCTGAGTGGTCTCTCTTGTTAGAGAAAGGACATTTGGCACACTAGCCCTTTTACTTTTAAATAAGTGTCGCGTGCAGCAGTGTTTTCGGAAAGAAACATTCAAGAAAGAGAAGACGAACAATCTGCATACTATACTTCAGTACAAAAAATTTGACATCAACCTAATCTGGTATTAGCTACAGAAATGGCTGAATCGATTGATATTCAATTGTACATGTCTGCAGTTAGCCAGACATGGAATTCATTTAGAAAACTTTTTTTTTCTTACGTTACTGTCACTAGAATGAAGATCCTACGAGTAAAAGAACAGATGTAAATTTTACGCTAAAAATGATGGGTGTGTTTTGCTTAGGAGGTTTCTTTACGCTATACAAGTGAGCAAGTGATCTACAACTTACGAGTTGAAAACGGGCGATTTCCGCAGATTCCGCCTTAATATGCATTTATGACTAACAGACAATGTTTTGTATATGGTACCAGATTATATCTGTGTTAATTTTATATAGAAGCACTTCGAAAAGTGTAATCTGAGTTGTGAATAAAACAAGGATTTTTTTGTTAATGGTCGTAATATCAAAATTATTAGTGTTTCATGTTTTAAGTGCATGTTTCTTATTTTCGTATTAAACTGAGACATTTATATTTTTGTACTTTGAAATAGTTGCTTTTAACTCATATCAATATGGAGGCTAGTGTTTTAGAACAATTTCAAGCAATGTTGACAGAGGAATTAGAGAAACAATTAGAAGCCATTGCTCAGAAAATGGAATTGAATATTGGACGTCCAGGACATAAAATAGATGAATCTTTAAGTGAATTCCAACAGTCTGTAACAGAATCGATTTGGGAGCGTAGGAAATAGCGAATTGAATGCCAAAGCTGACACTTTACGTAATAATATCAAAGAAAGCCAATAACTCATTAACTGAGGTAGGCTGTGAATTAGTTAACGCGGCCAATCATATTGATTCAATAACTGCCGAGTTTAAAAATAGTGTAGTGGAATGAAAGAAACGTCTCACTGAGAATTGTGAATACATGCGAACGGCACAGGTTGTGTGTTTTCAAGCCACTAAAATACAACAGTGCAAGGAAGTGCAAGGCGAAAAAGAAACCGCAAATATTCTTGAATTCGAGCCGGCCCACGTTGTGGAAGATATGTGCCAAATAAACCAGAAAGTTGATTTCAGTCAAGAAAAAAATATGCAGTGTAGAGATAGCGAAATAGGAAGAATCGTTATGTGTAACTGTAGACAATTATGTTTCTAATGTAATTGTTTAGCCGGCAAGTGATGCCTATGTTTCACACATGATGAACGGTGGAGCTGAGGTTGCGCGTACCCATCCTCTCGAAGAAGCCAGGGAAGGCTTGAGAATTTATTTATTTATTTATTATTTATTTATACAAGTAACAATACAGACATAGTGGACACACACACTGCACACACAAATAATATATCTATTTTTAGGCCGGAAATTCTCCGGTACTCCAGAGACTTAGTATCAGGCCTATACAAAAAACTTAGTTTACATACCAGCCTATATGGCCGGATGGCCTCCGGTATTCCACGAGGCCAAAAAAAAAATACATTAAAACATATACTATGAAATACACACACCACAACTATAAAATTATTTTATTTTTTCTTTTACATTTATTAGCACTAGACTGGTAATTCCGGACCTCCTTGAGGTTCCAGTCCTTGGCAGAGTTTCTTTAATATTTATCAGTATTATATTATAAATCATTTTTATAGCTGTTACTTTTTTTTACTACAATTTTAATTAACTATCATTTAATTTATTATTAATTTTACGTTATCTTTCAACAAGAAGACACATACATAATACAACCTGACATAATATGATTATGATAGATGGCTCTTCACAGAAGCTTTCGCTTGTGAGTGAGAAACCATCTTCATAAAGTATATATAAGTGAAATTTTATCATTTTTTCCTCTTTTTTCTCTTTTTCTTCCTTCTCTCCTCCATTTTTTCTTTTCCCTTCCCCTTCTCTATTTTCCTTTTTTTTAAAATAAATAAATAAATAAAAAATAAACCCCAGTAGTTGTAGATAAGCATATTTCAAGTGACTTTAGTCGATTATTTACTAATTTAATACATTAATTTAATACGTTAATTTAATACGTTAACGCTCTTAAGTCATCATTCTTTATTTCCTTTAACCAATTAGTTATTAGTATTTTTAATCTATGCATTTTTCCTTCTTCCGTAATTTCTTTTGGAGTATTATTATAAAGTTTCGGAGCCAAATAATATGTTTGATTTTGTGATATACCCTTATTTACTTTTATTGTTTCAAGATCTTTTTGAGTTACTTTTCTTGTTCCATACCCATGAGAAATTTTATTCCATTCATTTTCATGTTTTTTTACATAGAGTAGGACTGCTTTTATATATAATTTTTCAACAGTTAAGACTGAAAATTCTCTATACAGGTTTTCTAGACTGTCTTCTTTGTTTTTATTTAAACATATTCTTATAATATTATTTTGCTGAACTTTTAAAGGTCTTATATGCGTCTCATAGGCAGATCCCCAACTTAAGATACCATACTGTAATATATTTTGTTAGTGCATAATATACCATACGTAAAACTTTTAATTCTAAACACCCTCTTAATTGTACAAATTTATGCAGCAATTTTCTTAATGTCTTGGCTACATGTTGAATATGCGATGTCCACTTTAAATGTTTATCAATTTTCACTCCTAAATAATTTTGTTCAGTTACTTTATTTATTGTATTACAGTTACAGTCTAAAGTATTAATACAGTTATGATATTTTAAGACAAAATTTTGTGGCTGTCCGGTTATTGTTGGTGAGAAAGCAATATAATTGGTTTTCGTTAAGTTTAGTACCAAGGAATTTTGTTCAAGCCATTGTTTTACTTTCTTTACTGTTATTTCCGCTTTTTTATAAGTTTCTTCCCACTTTTTCCCTGTTATTGTTATAGTGGTGTCGTCTGCAAAAGATTGAATGTAGCCATCAATGCCTATATTGTACAAATCATTTATATAAATTATAAATAAAATTGGACCTAATACTGATCCTTGTGGCACTCCATAGCTAACCTGTGATAATTCACTCATAACATTTCCAATTTTAACAGCTTGCAATCTATTACTTAAATAACTAGTAAACCATGAGAGTACTACACCTCTTACTCCATAATGTTCTAGCTTAGTTAACAATATATTATGAGATATTGTATCGAATGCTTTGGTTAAATCCAAAAATATTGTTATTACTTTTTCATTATGATCCATGTAATTTGTTATTATTTCCGTTAGTTTATAAAGTGCATCAGATGTACTTCTCTCTTTTCTGAAACCAAACTGATTTAATGCAAGTATGTTATTAGTTTCAAGAAAGGAAACTAATCTCTTTTTAATACATTTTTCTAATATTTTAGCACAGTTACTAAGTAGCGATATTGGTCTATAGTTATTGAGATCCTTTCTTGACCCTTTTTTATATACTGGTTTCACGAGTGCTAGTTTAAATTGATTAGGGAAAATACCTGTTTCTAAACTCATATTATATATATGCAACAGTGGTTTAGTTATTTCTTCTTTCACATTTTTCAATATTTTAGCAGTTATTTCATCTAGTCCTGGAGCCGATTTTGCTTTTAGTTGGTTTATATAAAATGAGATTTCTTGTTCAGTAATAGGCGTAAAAAACATACTGTGTTTAGCTTTGTTTCCTAGATTTTCATTTATTTTGGATAAATTTACATTTTTTACTAACCTTTCACCTATATTGCAGAAATATTTGTTGAATGTGTCAACTACTAGTTTAGGATATTGCTGAAAGTTAATGTTACCCGTAGCCGTTTGTATTACTGTAATGTCCATGCTTTTGTTTTCTTTTTTGTCAATAATGTTTGATATTACATTCCATAATTTACCTGTATTGTTTTCACAATTAACAATCTGCTTTTTATAGTACTCATTTTTTACCATTTTTATCAGTTGAGTTACCTTATTTCTATATTTTTTATAGTGTTCTTTTATTTCTAGATTATCTTTATTTTTTATTACAAGTTTGCTTAATTTGTCTCTTTCTCGTATATGTAATATCAATTCATCAGTTATCCATGGCTTTAACTTACGATATTTTGGGATAGTTTTTTCAATTACTATTTGTGAAGTTTTAATACATTTTTGTAATGTCGAAATGAAAGCTGAAGTAGCTAAATTTACATCCAAACTTTGGTACACATTCAACCAACTACACTTCTGTATTCCATTTTTTAGTCTTTGGTAATCTATAATAGTTCGAGGTTTGTTTGTTATTGATTTATCGGCAATTTCCATATTTAAGTTAACACTAGTAATATAATGATCTGTAATTGCCGTATGCAATATTGCTGCAGTGACATTTTGATTATATTTTTGCCTTAAAAAGATATGATCTATACATGTTTTAGTTGTTTCAGTTACTCTTGTATAATTATTTACACATGAAATATACCCGTTTTTATAAAGTATGTTTAAGTAGTTTTCTACATTTTCGTCGTACCTATTACTTAATATGTCAAAATTTATGTCTCCAATAACCAACCCATTTGTTTTGACATTTTTAAGTTCATTTTCGAAGGAGCGTAAGAATTCTCCTTCATTACCACTTGGCGTTCTATAAATACACATTAAATTATAGTTTCTTTGCCATATGAAATATTTTAACTTAGACCAGAAGCATCATTTAATTCTAATTCTTTAATATTCTCAATACTAATATTATTATTTATGAATACCATTACACCATCTGCTTTATTTAGAGATCGTTTTGTGAAGAAACAATGATAATTTTTTAAATTTATTTCATATTGATTATGCCATGTTTCGGAGAGAACTAATACATGTAAATTAAATTCTAAATTTTGTAATAAAATTAAAAGCTCATCCCAATTTTTACGAACACTTCTAATATTAAGATTCAAGATGTTGATACCAATTTTATCTTTAAACACATTATTAAATAAAGTAACAGTTTCGCATACATTAGTTTCGATATTTTGTTGAGTATTTATATCTTCAATTATAGAACTTGTTTCAAGCATTTATTTAACCCTTCCTACAATTCTTACTACGTGTTTTTGCTTAAAATTACGTCAATTTGTCAACATCTTCTAGGCTACGTAATATAAAAACATCTTTATCTCCCTCTCTTTTACGCAACTTTATGCTACCTGTACTATCTACCCACAGGAAGGCATAATTCTTTTCGCTTTTAATTTTCCTGGCTTTTCCAAATACCTTTCTGCGGTTTAGAGTTAGACTTTGACATAGATGGGTTCATTATGGTTATATCCTAAGTGGGTACAATTGAGATTCCTCTTTACTTTACGTTTCTGGAGGAAATTTTCTTTAACCTCTCTCCGAACAAACTTAACCATTATTGTTCCTGATGTTTGATGAGGAGCTTTCTTTACTCTATGGCATACATCTATCATTTCTCTTTCAATGTTTATGTCTAAAGCACGGCCCAACTGTTGTACAACTTCATATGTACCTTCGTTCGTTTTTTCTGGTACACCCTGTATTTCTAACGTATTTCGTCTTCCATACTGGTCGAGCTCATCTAATCTCATCTCAGTGTCTAGTAGCTGCTTTTTGAGAGCGATGTTTTCTTCCTTCAGCTGTTCAATAGTAGCGAGGCACGCAGAAATGCTTTCTGATTGTTTTTTGATGATGTCTGCATTTTCATCCAGTTTCTGATGCGCCAGGTCAAGAGATTTTCCAAGTTCACGCTCAAGGTCGGTGTTGTTTTTTTTAATCACGGAGATATCATCTTTTAATTCTTTTAATAGTTTATAAATGTTTTCGATAGATGGTAGCACTTCATTCTGTTCTGAATTGGTAATACGCCTAGCTTTTATGCAACCTTTACACTTCCAAGGCAAATTTGATTGTTTCATATATTCCACGTCACTTTCTTTTAACTATGAACATTTTAGGTGGGTCCAGTTTAGACACTCAATGCACTGAATTTTGGAGGTAATGTCTTGTCTCAGAACAGGTTTGGAACACTCAATGCAGGAGCTCATGATGTTTGTTTATATCTTATGATCGTACTCCTATTCAGGTATTTGATGTTTACGTGTCAGTCAATTTATAATTTTTGCAACAGATAGTAAAGTCAGCGATATTATTTAACAAAATGTATCTAGTTAAATGTAAGAGTACTTACCGAATTCGTTATTCTTGTATCACTTCACTCACGTAAACAGTATCACTTAAATTTAAACTAAATATTAGGAGCACATTATAATGTGTCTTTACACATCTATATCAGTGTTGCCAGTGGATGTGCGGTAATTGTTGGTTTTGTGTGGTAACGAATTTACAGTGTTGTCGTTTTTGTCTCGCAGGCAAATGGTTTTGCGTGACTTAACAAATTCAAATTGGTCTTCGTAGCCGTGTATGTCGAACGTGAGTTGCATTCTAGTGCTGCAAATCCTTTCCGACTTCATCAAATTTGAGTATTGTACGAGGAAACGACTTCAAATTCACAGTTTAGAGTGTAGGCGCGCGAAGAAAATTGTGTTTTACGTAGTGAAGGTCTCGTACATAATCAATCGGTCGGAAATGTTTACCATAAACAAGCGTAAAAGTAACACTTTCAATAAAGCACGATGTCGAAAATATGTTTCCGATATAGAGCCGAAATGTAACACCAAGGTTAAGAAGAAAAATAAGATAGCCAATGATACCCAGTTGAATTTTGGTAATACATCAGTTAACATAAACTCTATTTGGAGGAGCACTATTAGCAGAATTAAAATGAGCAGACTTAGTCATATCAGTACATCAGATGCAACATTTATTAATTTTCAGTTGCCGAAATGTGCGAACATTCAAGCTAGTACTTCACTATTGCGAAATTGTAAAGAGCGAAAATATAAGTGTAGGGCTACTCAGATGTAGAACAGTTGATTCCTCGTGATGATAACTATATTCGTCGACCTCCGTGTACAGCGTACTCCCAGCGGGCGTGCAGTAGGAAATAAGTTGAGAATAATAGAAAAGTACTTTGGTAAGCGTAATTCGGAACGAACTCAACTTGGTGCAACACCGGATCTGTACTTATTAACACAAATGTGTAAAATACCAAACTGCTGGAAAAAGCTTGAAAATTGCTCCTCCCTATACGAGCCTTGGTTAATAAAGTTTAAAATTAACATTGTTCTATTTCTTTTAAATTCCAAAAAGTGAGCCTCACGTCGGTGATATCCGGAGGAACAACAAATAGTCGGAGCGAACAAATAGATTCAATTGTGAAGAGAACCGCGGCCGCCCGAGGGTTAATGGTCTTTGTTAAGTATCACTGAAGAAATCACTATATTGTGGAACATCCTGTATATAGGTTCAATTCACTGGAAGATCACCATGGAAATCGGTACATTGGTACATCACTGTACATAGTGGATCACTTTTCACTTGTTAACTATAAGGTTATTCAACCTATGTGATGATAAGCCAACTGTTGCTAAAGCCACCTGTTATATTTATAATCCCTCATTTAAGCCAGCATTATACCACCATTAATAAAAATGCTCATATTACTCCTTTAAATTTGCAGTTTATAAGTTCTTTTCTTTCATTCACTTATTTATTTATTTATCTATTTATTTTTCAACTGTGGGTTTCTCACCATGAATGGATGTATGAATTGATTTTCCAATCTTTTTCACTGAACATATAACATATTTGAAATCATAGTAAACACTTGAAACTAAATGAATATACAGGTAGACATTAACACAAAAATACTTAATTACTAAACAATAACAGAAAATGTGTATATTTCGGGAGTGTTGCCTAACAACGGTGTAAACGCTAAAGCCGAAATTCCTAATATGTGTATCTAGTGTAGTATAATGTGTGTATATGCACCTTTTTTTACAACAAACTTATTCAATACCCAAACCTTTTTATTCAAAAATATTTTGTAATATTCAACTACTAAATATAAACACATAATGTAGCATAAAAATCATAATATAAATTAATATATATATATTCATACCCAAAAAACCTTAATAAAGCAAGACAATTTTCAAAACAAGCATCTCGTAAAATAGTTATAACATTACTTGTATACTGATTATTTAAAATACTGCATTACAACTTACTAAATATTAAAAATTCTAAAGGAATGCAAGAACATTTAAAGTCTCAAGTTTCAATAATCATATTGCTCATACGGCAAAACGAAAGACTCATTAAAATGTTTCAAATAAATTTAGAATCACAGGTCAACTCACAAAACAATTTCTCTTGTCTTGCTGTTATTTAAACACATATAAATGAAAACTTACATTTTTTTTTTAATTATCAGTAGTACTCGCAAACAAACTTCTATTTTTACCAAATCATCAACTATAACAGGTACATAGCCATCAAGACTAATGCACGGACCTTTACAACATTAGCGAACACGCGATTTTTAGCTGATACAATCATTACTTAATCTTCTTTTCAACAAACATATTATTGACTACGGCAAAGAAAAACTCTACTAGCACATTTATGGGCATTGATCACAAACACACATCACAAGAGGGATATTCTATCCACCTTCAAAATACTAAAGATGCACAACAAACGGTTCCTACTCATCTATCATTCACAAGCTAGGCATTCGGGAAGCAAGAAGGAGTAACTATCTACGGAGTGAGCCGCCCTCTAATGGCCTTTGGCATCACGTTAAAATACGCATACATTATAACAGTAAATTCATGTAAGGATGCCACTCTAAATCAGACTTTTGGCATCTTGAAAATAGCCCTAAATCATTTAGAATACTCAATTGCCATTTAGTTGAACTCAAACGTACACAGCTCTAAAATACATTATATGCAATCACTTTGTTCGCTTGACGAACGTTATCAATTTTCACGTGCCTAGTTGGCTCATGCATTACTCCCTCAACATACCATGAACAACGGGACCTACCCATCACTAGATTCCACAACGAATCAAAAAATTTTCTTATGTCGTTTTTTTAATATCAGAATTCTCAAATTCAATTTAAAATCCGTTACATAGTATTACTGTTGTGTGAATATCATTCGAACCGTAACTAGTGGAAGATTTACGTGGTTTGTAATTTTCAGGCTAAGGCCACCCAAAATTGCATGATTTCTTCTTTTTTTTAAAAAAAAAAAAGGAAAATACTTAATTAGACTCAAACAATGACTTTAATATGTTCTTATTGTTTGAATCACTTTTTGGAACTGTTTCTGCGTGAGTCACTTGCTGAAAGTGTTCGTGCCTTTTGAGTGACGTCCTTTTTGAAAGATTGGTGGTAGTTCATATTTTTCTCACTATATGTCTCTGTACAGTCATATGGTAGTTTGTTACTGTAACGTCACATGTTCTTTCTGTTTGTATGCGTGGAATGCGGTGAGCTGGTAATTGAATTTTCGTATCACAGTAACAATCGAGTTAACAAGTGCGATTGCGAAACCGTAACATGAATTTAATACAAAGAATTTGAACTTGCCCTTTTTAAATAAGTTTGTATTAGATTCGGATATTAACTCATATCATAACTCATAACTCATATACTAGGTTGAATAACTTAGTACTGTTAGGATCTCTAAACTTTTCGTATATTATTTCATGATCTGGATATTTTTCTTCTGCCTTATTAAAAGGCTTATATAGACTTCTCTTTTGGCATCTGATAGCATAATAAGAGAAAGGATCATTAAGTTTGTTCTTCTTGTATATGATTAGGCAATTATCTTCTGAATCTTCGACTGTATATGGTGCTGCTATTTTTTTAAGCACTTGTTCTTAAGACACAACTTTTCCATCTATATTTCTATATCTTGCATTTGTGTTTGGAGTAATTCGTTGTTAACTCTATATTGCTTAAAGTCTTGGATGAAATAGTCTTCGATAATATCATAAGACTTATTGTAAAAATCTTTAGATAACAAAAAGGCAACAGCTAGAAATATTTCTTGTGTACATAAGTTCCTCATATGATTGAGGTTGCTTCTTTGTCTTCTCCTTTTATTAGGTATGTGGGAGAGCAATTCCTATAATTAGAGAGTTGGTTAATTCTAGCTCATAGTATCTTATTAACTCTTGTGACTTTATTTTTTAACCAATTATCAAACCTCTTACCACCATCTTAACACAACTTAGTAGCATTGAAGTATCCTGTACTCTTATCCATAATCAGTTTAAAATCTCCAAAAATAGCATACCAATAATTGTCTTTAATCTGTTCGTAACAAATAACCTTTAAACTATCCATAGTACTCGTATTTGTTGTTTAGAAAATATTTTTTGTGACTTTATTTTTTAACCAATTATCAAACCTCTTACCACCATCTTAACACAACTTAGTAGCATTGAAGTATCCTGTACTCTTATCCATAATCAGTTTAAAATCTCCAAAAATAGCATACCAATAATTGTCTTTAATCTGTTCGTAACAAATAACCTTTAAACTATCCATAGTACTCGTATTTATTGTTTAGAAAATATTTTTTTAACATTATTTCGTTACCAGCTAGTTGTACTCTATAAGGCGAGTTTTTGAAGTGGCCCGAATTCGGTCCACTTAGTTTGTTATTGTAATATTCTAATATTTCATTTGAACCTTTATTTTCTAACGTTTTTTAAATCTTCTACCTCCCATTGCACACAATTTAGTAGTATTGAAGTAACCTGTGTTCTTATCTATAATCAGTTTAAAATTACCAAAGATACCATTCCAATAGTTATCTTTAGTCTGTTCGTAACATATCTCATTCAAACTTTGATCCATACTAACCTATTATGGTTATTATTCCATAAAAATAATATTTAAATTTATACTACAACATTTCTTTTATGTATTCAGCTATTATGTGAATCATCAAATACTGACAATTTAACGTATGCTTTGTCACCTTTCTTTCTCAACACCTCTACTAAGTATTCATCTTTATGTTTCGTCTTTAATAGTTCTGGTTCTTAAAATCTACCTTGCACATCTTCTTCTTCTAAAGCTTTAATTCTATACGTAGGTGCATTAGATGGTATAACTTCGCTAATAACAAATACTTCTGTTGACCAATTAGGTGTATATCCTTTTTCAAATAACCCTTTCTATTTACTTATTTGCTCATTCTTTTTATTAACTTCTATAGGCTTGCTCTATGCATACGATTATTATACTTGTTAACTAGTGTTGGTAATATTTCTATCCATTTATAATTTCCTTGTGTTGTAAATTTTTCCACATGTTTTGTTTAAGACTTCTATTGAATCTCTCAACAACAGAAGCTTTCTTACCCCTATAGGTTGAGTAATGATGAATCTAATTTTCCTCCATCACCTTAAATTCTTTATTGTAAAACTCTTTGCCTTGGTCAGTTTGTAAGTTACTAGGTTTTCTCGTTCTTAATATGGATTCAAATGCTTCTGTAACATTTTTACCGCTCTTATCTTTAACAGGAACAGCAAAAGCATATTTCGAAAACACATGTATAATCGTTAGCAAATACTTATATCCTTTGTTTAACTTGGATATACCTTTTAACATGCCACTATGCTTTTCCACAAGATTTGCTTGCCATAAATCATTTATACCTTTAACAATAATATTTAACATAGGATAATTCTTTCCGGAAGGTTTGTGAATTTCTTCTATAATGTCTTCTCTAATATCTTTACCTCGTTCTAGTCAATCATTCTTTTTAACGAATTATGATTTAGTAACACCACATACAGAACCAATACCTTTCTTACTATATCTTCCATTCTTTATTTTTTCTATTCTAATAGTGTTTTTCTACGTATCTGTTGATTTCTTACACTTAACACAATACATCCTGTTTATTATATAGAAATTTAAAATTCATCATTACCTAATACTACTCTCCAAACATTATCATTATCACTTGATTCGTTTTCGTATTCATCTTCAACCTCTCTTTCTATATACATAATAAGCATTAATGATTTGCCTTGTATCAAATCAGAATCTTTGGGTGGTCTAATTGTTAACTGATTATTTATATTAAAGTGTAATGGAAAACTTTCAACTAGAATGTAATTTAATAATGTGTCTATAAGTTACGAATTGAGACTTAATTCTATATGCATTAACCTATTTCTATAAAGCAATTTGTAGGCAGCAGCTAAATTATATACAAAAATGACTGGTTTCTCAACATCATCTTTTGCCAATCGACATGGTAATAATACAGTTTCTTTTCGTGTGAACTCTTCGTTTACTTATTCAAGCTGCTCTAATGTTACAACATCTTGTTTATCGATAGCATTAGATACATTAGCCAATCTTTTATTCTTAAAATCAACCCAGGATGTAAAATTTGACGTAAAAACTTTTTTTTTACTTTTAATGTTAGATGTAAGTTTTAGGTGTAAGTATTTTATGATTTTAAATGTCATAAAAGCCTATGCGCAAAGCACCCTGCCCAATCTCACCCTACTTAATCTGTGCTAGTGAAAGATATTTCCAAAATGGGTTGGCCTAGAGTTTGGCCCAGGAGTTAGGTTATTACACTACTGTCCTTTACCCAAAGAAAGGGTGTTACTTCGAAAGGGTGTTGTGATAAAGACAAATCCTACTTAAGTTCTGTTCGATTTTCACATTATCCAGTAGCTGATACCTTTTTCCTATCTTTTCTCTGCATAGTATCTCATAACTCAATTCATCCGTATATAGGGTTAAAAGAATTTATTTTTATTTCCGTAACTTCAGTATGTTGATTTACGTTGCTGTAGAACGTAATATTGCGGTCTCAAATATTCAGTAATAATACTATTATTATTATTATTATTATTAATAATAATAATATAGATAACAATTTCCGTATGGGGACACATTGTATTAAAACCTGTAAAATCGCCCGTAGCGTTAGCCAGAAGTAAAAAAAAATAGTCTGGATTGGAGAGAAGTGTCAGGACCAACAGGACATACCCTCCCCATACGTTTCTACAACTAGCTAAATGTTATAACGGAAAGTTTCCCTACAACTAGCTAAATATTATAACGGAAAGTTTCCCTAGAAGTAGTTAAATGTTATAACGGAAAGTTTCGAGGCAAATTTCGTGTAGAAAATATGGATTCTGAACTCACAAGAGCCGTAAGAAAATTTGTTTTTAAGTAATGGCATTGCCGGCTAAGGTACAGAACACGTCGATGATGAGAATGAAAGAAATATTGAAATAAAGAAAGTAAGAAGAATCAGAACACGGAGAAAACCTATACACACGTTGTTTGTTCAGCACAATGCGTACTAGGCGGGAGCTGGGTGGAACAGGTTGTACCATTAAATTTACAACACTTCAATAATAATAATAATAATAATAATAATAATAATAATAATAATAATAATAATAATGCTATTAAAAGTTTTATAGTTGCACTAAAGTTTGGCAAAACTTACTTAAACGTAGGGGTTTCGAGGAAGGGGTTCCGTACCTTCATGAGACACCTCTACAGCTACTTTAATTTAAACGAAAGCTTTCTGCTAATATTTCGTGTAGAAAATATTCTACTTTACGTTTCCAGGAAAATAACTGTAATAGAAAGACCTGAATATAATTGAACACTAAAGCTTGTAATAAACTAACGTGTGGAGTTTGCAGATGTAATTATAAAAGCTTTGCTACAAAATATATACACAGACCATAATTCAATGAGCTCTGAAGTACAAAGTAAGAAAATAATATATAAGATTCAGTCTATATAGCAATTGTTGCTTAAAGAGTGGCATACACTATTTCTAGAATCGAGATAAGACGAGAAATGTTTACGATACTTTTCGTCTCGTCTCGATTCTCATCTCCAAAGCATGACGATAAAGTGAGTTAGCTTTGTCCTGTCTGGAATTAAAATGTTAAGTCTCATCCCGATTTTGTTTGGTTTGTTTTTAGAATCGAGATGAGAAATTCGTCTTTTCATGGGCAACGTTACACAAAACCAATTTCTTTTGGCTAATATCAGGTTTCTGTTTGTAATGGTATGACCTGAGCGATAATAAATTTTTAATTTTTAAATATTTTTCTAGATAATATTTATTATCACTAGTATTATTTCTGAAAATTTGATAGTTCAAGTGTTGAAACAAACGAGTATTTATTTATTTATTTATTTATTTATTTATTTATGACTTCTTTTACGTGGCGAAGTTAAGGCTCTGCAGCCTTCTCCGAGCTCTTAACCACGTGCATACATTATATATATTTAAAAAAACACCAATATATAGAAAATATTAAGAATTACAAAAGAAAAGTATTGAGCCACATAAAAAACAATATACTACTTAAGTAAAAAAATGGTTAAGCACTTCAAAAACAAAAATTGAAAAATAATATACAATAGGGGAAACAAAATAACATGGAGAAACCAATAATTGCGTATTGCATATAGCGGTACTAGAAGTATGAATAAGGTGTACAAATTAACATAGGTTACCTATTGGTTGTGTGTTCATATGTGGGTTATTAATAATCTGGTAAGACGAAGATGCTTCATGTGCTACCAGTGTCCTTATCTTTACTTAAGAGAAGGGAATATACAGATTTTTTAAATTTGGCAACTGTGGAAACGTTGTGCATTAATTGAAATAAACTGTTCCAGAGGCGTGTAGTACTTACTGTGAAGGATTTTGAGTATGAATTAGAATTGTGACTGGGGATGGAGAGCAAGAAATTATCTTTTGATCTTGTGCTTCTAGTATAAAAATCTGATAAATATAAAAATCTACGGGCTAGATACGATGGGTCTGACGTAGTAAGTGTTTTGTACAATAGGGTAAGATTATGTAAATTTCTTCTTCCGACTAACGTCAGCCATGACAGTTTTTTTAATAAAAAGATGTGAGATGTTCCCTGTACTTTATATTGAAAATAAATCTAATGCAGGCATTTTGCACTCTTTGCAAGCGCTTTGGTTGATTTTCTGTTAGATCAGAATAGACTGAGTCGCAATAGTCAAGATGTGGGAAAACCAGTACCTTGACAAGTTTGATCTTCAATGATATTGGTAAGAAATTTTTTAGTCGATTTAACGTATGTAGGGCACCAAATGCTCTCTTACAAACTCCATTTATTGGATCTGACCAGGAGAGATTTTGATTTATTATGAGTCCCAAATTTTTGGCAGCTGTAGAGAATGGAATAACAGTATTGGACAATATTATATTTGGGAGCTGATAGATATTAATAGAAAAAAGAATTCTTGGGGAGCGAATTAAGATGTACTGCGATTTTGTTGCATTTAATTTTAACCCATGAGCCGTAGACCAGTCGCTGATTCTGTTTAACTCAGTATTTATTTTTTCAATCGCATTATTAATATCTTGTTGGGGAAAAGAAGCATATAACTGAAAATCGTCAGCGTAAATATGGTATTTACAATAGGTGGGAATTTTTGGGAGATCATTAATGTAAAGGGCAAAGAGTAGGGAATCTAGTACGCTACCCTGCGGCACTCCACTGTTGATACAACGTCATGTCGATATGTGATCCTGATTGATCACTACTCTTTGTTTACGTTCGTAAAGGTAAGAATGAAACCATTTAACCACTGATTCAGAAAAATTAAACAATAATGACAATTTCTGAAGTAATATGTCAAAATCAATCCTTTGAATCGCCTTACTATAGTCACGTAGAGTAAGGAGCGTCAGTTTTCTGTTATCAGTAGCCAATCTCTTATCCTCCGTTAAGTTTACTAGTGCAGTGCATGTGCTATGATTACTTCGAAAACCAGATTGAAATGTATCCAATAAATTATTTGTTGTTAGATATTCCCGAATTTGATCATTTACAATATATTCGAAAACTTTTGAAAGCTCGGGAAGGACACTGATAGGACGATAGTCTGCAATATTATCAGCGTTGTTCTTTTTTAGAAGTGGGGGTACCTTAGCGATTTTCCATACTGTGGGAAAAGTACCTGTGGCAAGAGAGTAATTAAAAATGTCAGTGATAGGATTAAGTACATGCGGTAGGATTTTCCTGATCATGGTTATTGAAGTATCATCTCTACCAGTGGCTTTAGATTTAATTTTTTGGATCGCTTTTAATATATGTGCAGGCTGTACGTGAGAAAACGAAAACAGAGTTAATTTCCGAAGCTACAATATTATTCATTGTTTGCAGTTTCATGGAGGCTGGTATCATACAGCTTTGACACAAAAAAGTGTTCAATTCATCTGGCGTATAATTAACTGCGTTCTTGGCTATGTTTCTCCCAACACCTAATACTTTAGCCATTTCCGAAGAACTGCTCCATTATTTTGGAATTCGAGTATTTAATAGTCAAAGCGCCGGTTTACTTTCCTTACATTTTGAGTGCAACGGTTTCTTAATATCCTATTGTTTTCGAATTTTGTATTAGGATTTCTTGTGCTATCAGTGGAAGGATCACTATTTTCAACATGTCTCATGTATGCTCTATAAGCTTTATTTCTCCGCGCCATTTACGAACTTAATTCATCGGTTTAGCATGGTGATGGGGGTCGCGAAACACGTTTCTTAAGTACAGGGGCGTGTCTATCATACAAATTTAATATTAAAGAATTATTATAGAAGTATTCAAATATTTAAATTTAATAAAGCGTGTGTTATCGCTGATCAATCGCCATCAGCATTCCTAAAGTAAAAAAAAAAAATGCTCGACGTGTATTCGATCGAAGAACCTCCAGATTACTGGCCAAGCGCCTAGACCACTGAACTACAATCACTACGCCGTAAATGATTCGTCTTTAGTCTGGTTACTTTAAGTTTCTCTGCCTCACCTTGGAAAGTTGTATATTATTTTTTTCTTCGTTTCAAAATGTCTTTCGTATTCCTCTTCTGATGATAAAGTGAATGATTTTCGGTAGAGTTTATATTAATAAGTTCAGTTGTTCTTAAAACTTTGGTACGCAAGTTTTTTTTTTCTCCACATGAAACTACAGATAAGACAGATTTAATTCTCGTACTGTGCATTTGTTTCAAAGCAGCCACGGTATAAATGATGGCTCAATTTAATATAGTGAAACAAACTACAGTCTCTTATTTTGCGAATAGAAAAATATGGAAACTACTCAGTTGTACTCCATTTCATATTTGTACAATATTTCAAGTAATAAAGCAAATTGAGTGTAATTTTATCATCAAATATAGAGAATGATTGCTTTTTGGTTGCTACTTAATCATTATCTACATTCACATTTCCTTGTTTGCTGAATTTGTTACAGGCGCGATAACGTATTACCTTTCCACGGAGAAGACGATACGTGTATTACTTTAAAGGAAGCAATTTCTCATTCAGATGAGGAATCTCATACTTCGATGCAGTTTGGCAAGGGGTTTCATCCATCACTTTTGTCAAAGCATATTCTAGCACAGGAGAGTGAAAAGCGTCATACCTACCGAAAGAGAGAAAAACACCTTAGTCAAATTTCAACTTTGTCAAGCAATAACTTAGTGCATACAGGTGAAAAATCCAACATCTGCGGAGTATGTGCAATGGAATTTAGTTTATGTTCATGTTTGGCTACGCACATGTTAAATCGTTCAGGAGCAACGTTACACACATGCCAAGAGTGTGGTAATGTATTTAATCAACGGTCAACTTTGGCGACACACATGTTAATCCACTCAGGAGAAAAAGATCGCATATGCCAAGAGTGTGGTTTGTCATTTACTAGACGTTCAAGTTTGGCTACACACATGTTAATCCACACAGCAGCAAAAGATTACACATGCCTAGAGTGTGGTAAGGTATTTAGTCTACGTTTATATTTGGCTAGACACTTGTTAATCCACACAGGAGAAAAACGTCACACATGCCAAGAGTGTGGCCAGGCATTTAAAAGACGCTCAGATTTGGCTGCACACATGTTAAAGCACACAGGAGAAAATCCTTACACGTGCCAAGAGTGTGGTAAAAGATTTAGGTTACGTTCACATTTGGCTACACACATGTTAATCCACACAGGTGAAAAACATCACACATGCCAAGAGTGTGGTAAGTCATTTAATCAACGTTCAAGTTTCGCTACACACTTGTTAATCCATACAGGAGAAAAACGTCATACATGCCAAGAGTGTGGTAAGTCATTTAATCAAATATCAAGTTTGGCTAACCACATGTTAATCCACACAGGAGAAAAACGTCACACATGCCAAGAGTGTGGTAAGGCATTTAAACGACGTTCAACTTTGACTAGACACACGTTAATCCACACAGGTGAAAAAAATCACTTATGCCAAGAGTGTGGTAAGGCATTTAATGAACGTTCAAATTTGGCTAAACACCTGTCAATCCACACAGAAGAAAAAAGTTACACGTGCCAAGAATGTGGTAAGGGATTTAGTCTACGTTCACATTTAGGTACACACATGTTAATCCACACAGGAGAAAAACGTCACACATGCTAAGAGTGTGGTTACAAATTTTGACTACGTTCACATTTGGCTACACATGTTAATCCACAAAAGATATAAAGCTCTTTTGCCAAAGTGTGGTAAAGCGTTTATATGACGTTCAGAGTTGGCTACACACATGTTAATCCACACCCGAGCCAAATTCTCACACGTGCCAAGACCCTGGAATAGAATTTATTCAACGTCCATACTTGTTAAGCCAGACAGGACGAAAATCACACACACAAATAAATATTCAAAATGATTTAGTCTATGCTCAATCCTTGCAAGCCATTTCAATACACAAGTGACAAACAAGAGATATGCATAAAACGTAGCCTGGCATTTACTCAAGATTTACATATAGCAAGTTAAATGTTAATCCACACAGAACAAGAATCTTACACGCGCGGAAAGTGTAGAAATACATTTACTGGCAGCTCCCGTTAGGCAAATCGCATGGTAAAACACATAGTTCAATTACCACAGATATGAGAAGGAAGTTCAATAGGATTTTTTTTAGAATCAGTTTGGCAAGACACGTAACTAGACATGGCATATAGAAAAGAATTTGTCGCTCTCACAAGTTAAGTTTTGGCAGAACTATTATGTGCACGATTAATACACTGCTAAAGAGGACTACGACAGAATTAAATTTTAAAGGAGTCAGACCACATTAATCCCTTCAAATGTACGTGTCCTTTGGAATGGAATGTTAGTTGTGAAGGACAAATTAAGTCCGTATTTTGGGGGCAGATGTTACGGGAAATTGGTTCCGCATCTACTCTACGAATGGCTCTTCTGCTTTGCCGCCACAGCGATTGCTGCATAGTGTAAAGGTGGCTGACGCCGATGAAGATTCAAGTGACGATTTCACAAAGGAACATTTATCTAGAGATAAAAATTCCAAATATAGTCCGTGAGAGTTCTCGTATGTAAGGGAGTTAAGGGCAACAAGTTTAAGTGACATCTATAGTGAGGGTGCACCTTCCTCATCAGCTACAAGTGTAGATCCAACGGAAAAACATGTCAATTCGAACACTAGGACTTTCCGGACCATCTGCATTTTAGCTGCATTTTGCTGGCCGACGCATAGTTGCGCAGTTCCATTTTCACCGCATATATATATATTTCCCGTTTCCACGACATTCTTTCATGTTCTTTGATAGAAACTTTTAGGCAAATTGAAGATAAGCGATCATAAAGTCAAGTCTTTGTCCCTTCCACATGGGTTAAACTGATCAGGAAAACTACGTTAAAATCGTATTAAGGTTGTATGTGTGAAAAAATGAGTCACTAATTATATTGAACACGATTGCATTCCAGTTGTTGTCGTCTTTGATTTCAAAGCGTGATTAATAGCATTTTTATCCAAAGTGTTAATAAATTTACCGGAATTCGTGATGTTTGAGCGAAAAGATGGTCTGTATCAAAATTTCGACACCAATATCTTCTACTCTTTGTCGCCCACAGTCGTTTCTCAAGCGCGGGATGATGATATAAAGTGAATGTGAATGTGGGTTGTTAAAAATGAAGTTCGAAGCTATGTTTCGTATTCCTTACTTATTCTCTTGTATACTTAGAAGTTTCTGAGTGTACTGACTTACCAACTTTCACTCGTTTTATAAGAAAAGTTGTTAAATCAGGTTTTAAACTTTATTCAAAAACGTTCTGTTTATCTTATAAGTATCTGGTACTGTAAGACAACGTCACACCTGTCAAAACGAACCAGCATACAAAATTTTACACCATTGTATTAATATATCGGTATTTCAACACATTTCTACAAAATTTAAAGCGTGATCCTGTAAAATCAACCAATAATGAGTTAGCAACTTCTGATTTGAGCGCGTCATATAGTTTGCGTTCAAGTTTGGCAAGACAAATTTTAATATCCACAAGTGGAAAACTTCACATATACTTAGAGTTTGGAATAGTACTTGGTCTATACTCAAGTTTGGCAGGACATTTTAATACACAGTGAAACTCTCACACTCATGACAACACACAAGCGAAAAGAAGATTTATATGGAGCTCACGTTCTACAATGCACATGTTAAAACGCACAGAAGAAAACATATTATTAAATACTAAGGAAAAAACTAAATCGTTCTACGTGTGTAGAAAGCGCTTAATTAAAGTTTATATTTCCCAACAGATATATAAATACAGATGGGCATGAACTGCTCATGTCAAGACTATGAAGAACGGTATAATCGAAGTTCAATTTTGGGGAAACATGCTATCTCATACAGGTAAAAGATGGCTGTGCATAATTGTGAAAAGCGTTTACCTGAAGTCCATATTTTGTTAGTGGAAAGACATTGTAAGATATGTGAAACTAGTTAGTAAAAAATCATGTTTGTACATAAAAAGTATATTCAATTTACACACGTGATAAAATACACAAATGCGAAACATCTTAGTAGTCAAAAGTGCGATAAAATTCCTTCAATATTACGTATCAATCTCACGTACTACCAATTCACGTTTCCGCTCGCGACGACGACAATTCGGCCGTGATTAATTATTCACATTTTTCAGCATTGTGCATGATGCAAAAAGTATATTTTGGAGCATTTAAATTAAGAAAATTAACACAAATCATTGTTGACCAAAAGTATAAGTTTAATTTAACTACAACACAGCTAAATATGAGTGGAAACACTGAACAAAACACAAAATAACAGATTCGAACCAAACCAATATACATGTCACTGAGCTTGTTGTTATAATGCTGATATTTATTGCAGAGAGCAGTAATGATTGAGTGCTTTTTGCATATGTTTTTCCACAATATGTAGACTCAAGGCGGGTTCAAAGTTAATCAACATCCACTTCACTGCTCTCTTTCTGAGATTGCTGGCATGTATTGCAAGTAGTGATAATTTTTGACTGCATTCTGAACATGTTTTTTTCCACAATCATTACATTCAAGGCGAGTTCTGTTGCTTTCCCATGACCCGCAGATGTAGCAAATATCTCTTCGGATTGGTTACACTGCTTCATCATCGGTAGTTAGTTTTCTGCATTGTGCCAAGCACACCAGTAATTTTTTTGCAAAGTTGATATTTTACGAGGAGCTTTCAGGTTTTCGTTTATTAATTCTAATGCTAACACGTATAGATATCGGTTTGTATTATTTTTTATGTTAGGGCAGTTAAAAATGAAACAGCGGATGAAAAATAATGAAACTTTTATTTACAGTTTTATGTAAATGCGAAACAAAAAATCACGTTTTGGCTCCCTCTGACGGCAGATTGGCCGTCCACCCTCCACTACCAACTTTGGGATTGTACTGAAAGGGAAGTAATGCATTTGATAATTTTCTCGCAGAGGATTGATACGTTTAGAGTAGCGAGATATTACTTTTGTATGACACATTACTTTCAAATCCACATTTAAAATGGAAGAGAATCGGGCTGTTTTCCAAGAACAGGGAAAGCAGGTTTTCCTGAAACATCTATTAAAAATGAGCGAAAATGGAAAAAAATAATATATAATTTCGAACAGAGAAAGGTCCAGCTTATATTGTCCTGGCCAGAGGCTCCCAGGCCGGAGTGAAAATAAGAGTAACTCATCCTCTGGAGGAGTGATACATATATGAGATGAAATGGACGAGTAAACGGATTGAACAGGGAGGTACGTCAATTATGCAGTTGAGAATTTATTTCAAAAGAATTCATTAAAATTTTCTGTTCTTCCCTCAATTTGTGCACCTGATATAACATTGTACTTTAAAAGACGTATGCTAGAAGTTTTAGACCTAGATCTGATAAGATACCAAAATTGTTTAGTTTTGTTGATGCTGGTGTCTGTTCTTTTTTTTTTTTTTTTTTTTTTTTTTTAGATATAATCTAGGTGTTTGCTGCATCTCAATAGCTTTTTTATATTAAGTCGTATATCAGAAATTATTTTAAGATATGTATTCGTTTGGAAATGCACACCACAGTTCCCAAAGCTTTTTTTATTTCGTAATTTGTAGCGACTCTGTTCGCCGTGCCTCATTGGAAATTTCATTGTTTTTACTTTTTTGAACAGTACAAAGTATTTATTGTTGCATTAAAAACACGAGGGAAAGAATCCAGTGCGTCTTCTATTGTTCAACCTAGTAAAAGTGTCCACTGTATCACCTGTTGCACTTTGCAAATTTCACCCAAAGGGCCCTTCCTTCAGTCAGGTACAAACTTTCTTTTTGATTTGGATTGCTGGCTTCTGGGGTTGGGAGTAAGATAGGGAACGGGCAACTCGCGGTCTGGGAGAAGGAACTCTTTAAATGAGATGACGGATTCTATCGAAAAAATAGACATGGCATAATTTAAGCTGCTATTTTTACGCGCGTTATGAAAATCGTACAATCCCAAGTCGAGTGCTTGAGTAGAATGTTCGACAAAGGAATGTCTTTTGTGTGATGTTATCCCATGTTTACTGTAGATCCATATGTAAGTTCAAGTTATAGTCACCAAAATGAGCAATTTTGTCATCTTGTGACAACATTTGGAAATGATTCGTGGCATGTTTCAATTAAACTTTGAGGACTGTTCGTATATGGTCTGCAGAAACACCGGACGAAGTTTGTTTTGGATAGACCTACTTGGGCTCAAATAATTTCACACTCACGTACGAGATCATTCTGTGCTCTGCTGCCCTATTTATTTTAATACTACAAACAATCCGCCCCTGTGGTCTTGAGGTCGTTTATCTATGTAGAGAATTGGTTGAGAAAAGGCATTCCACTGTTCCTTACCAATACTTTCAGACACGTTTAAATTACCACTAAACAGCCATATTCCAGCAACTAACTAATATTCATACCACAGTCCGTAAAATTGATCATAATGCATTGTACATTTAGATAGTATAGTTTAAACGTGGTTTTGTTCACTGCACTTTTGATCAGCATTCTTCTGTACATCACCACATTAACCGCAGAATATGGAGCACCTGACGGCACACTTCTCTAGCGTGGGATCACGTTGTTCTAGTCACTCTCACTCTTTACTTGCCATCTCGGTTGAACATTGTAAATTACATTAATTGAGTGTTCTCTAGCAATAAGTGATAACGGTATTTCACTGCATTTCCAGCTGAAGATACTGTCAAACGCAGACTCTAGGAGTAAACTTACTACTGGGTTCACAATGGAAATGAAAAAGCACAGAAATAGCACAAATATTTTTCCCAAAGAAGGAGCACGAACTCTAACTTTTCTACGGTTTGATGCCATTTTTTGAACTTTAAGCATAGACTATTCTAAGTACATACTAAGATTACGTATTGCAAAATTTAACACACAAATTTACGGTGCGGATAGCCGCATCATCCATAATTTGTCAAAATCTTTTGATCCTCTAACCAAAAGTTTTCCAAAGAGCTTTCCTTGTTCGATTAACTAGTCCTACTCTGGAGCTATACCAACGCATAACTTTCCCCATATTGCAGTACTATATCGAAAAACTAAAACTCACCTATATCAACAAACGCTTCCAAACTCAGCACCCTTTATTCATGCAATATATAGTACCTCAGTTTGGACCCCACACCAAATCGCTATCAGCATACCCCCTTGTCCCTAATGTTTACGCCCTGTTAGTACACTTTACCCTCGTGACATTCATTGTTATTGACCCTATAGTGGTAACATGAAAGAAAATTTCATGAATGATAACACTTTGCCTCCTGGACCCAGGACCATTTTTGCCTGATAAGATGTGAACTAGGATTTAAATTTCTATTATAGTTACAATATTAAATACAAACACCAGATAGTGGATACGCTTTAAGCGAAACTGTACATTCACTTTATTGAAGCAATATCTTTCTTGTTATAATTAAGCTCGATACCTATGTGACTCTTTTATTGCCTAAATACCAGCACTCAAAATAAAATATTAATTAACTAGAAAGAAGTAAACAAGGATTTCTTCTAATAGGGGTGTATACACATAAGGAAACTCATTATGTTCACTGTTGACTCATTACGTTCCATATCGAAAAGACGAGACGCACGAGAAACTAATCAATTTCTTTATATTCATAAACTATTAGCATTTGGCAACCACACTCTTCAAAACGTTCATCTTTTGCACAACCATGAATATTACACGTTCAGAACGCAGCTCGCAACATTCTTGACTTCGATTTTCATGCCACTTACAATGGTTTGTATGTGCAATTTCATGTATCTCCACTCGAAGCAAATATTTAACTTCATAGTGATCATATATACCTAGGTATTTGACTATGACTTTTATTTCTATTTCTCAACATTCTCTTCTACTTACTTCATATACTCATATCTGGACAATTATTATACGAGGAACAATTTCACATTTTGCTTATCAATAAAACGCGTCTCACTTCCAAATTTAATTGCAAATTTACCGGCTATCAACTCATTCGACATGATAAGAAGCTTCCGGCCTGACGCGCCACCAGCGGCGTGACAATAGTATTTTATCCTTACACATGGTATAGTATTGACTCTCCATCTAATATTCCAGAACATCTAATCATAACTATTTATTACAGATCTTCATGTGTCACAATGACAGTCATCTAGTTCGACCAGGTCGTCCTATTCCCCTCCCATTCCAATATATTTCTAATAATTTCCGGCATTACCAGCTCTTCCAATATTAACATCCATAGCCGCTCAGACCGAGAGAGACAGCTTATAACAATTTTATCCCTGCCTCCACTACATGCTTCATTAACCCATTACCAAAACCAATCCGTTCCTGATCTAACACTACTCCTGACATAGTGATCACATGATCTCTTGCCCACAGTATTTTCATGTACATTCTAGATCCTCTGGGTAGTTAACATGTGCCCATTACACTCACTCAAAAAGTTTCCACTACTTCTTCCTTCGTCTGAGCACCTCCTCGGCTAATACTTCGCTACTAATCTTACTAAACTCATACACTGTCAGCGGCCTATCCTCCTTTTACTAAAAATGAATTTAACCCTTTGAATACCAAAACTGGGTCAATTTGGCCCAGATGATCTTTTATAAAAAATATGAAAAAGAAGTAGTGGGCTAATATTTTTAGTATTCTTCCATTAGCAACCATTTTTACTTTTGGAAATCATTTCAGTAGAATTCATATATAAAAAAGGAAAATACCCCCAAAAATGGCAGAAAGTGTAGCTAGGTCATTTTCACCCAGCCTTGGATACCTCGCGGCACGGCCCACAAAAATATCATTTTATTATTATTATTATTATTTTGCTGATTGAAATGAAACCTGGAATAATCACTTCCCCGTTCTACCGAGCTTTGATTGGGGTAAGAGTAATAGTAAATATTATTTTATCAAACTCCTTTTTTCCCACTCTTTCCCACGTCCACACACCACTACATATTTCCTTCTCAGCAATTGTTATATTTTGGTTTAGTTCCCTAAAATATATGGTTTTCTTTTTAGCAAGCCACGTGATTCTTCACCCCTTAAAACTATGTAATCTGTCACAAGCTTGTTTGCAAAGCGCATTGCACCAGCAAACCACTCTGCAAGGACTGTCAGGTGTAATCAAAATACAATCTGTGACAGAGTTTATTCCTAACAAAGCGTATTTCTATGCATAAATTCCAATGTTACAGTACTATATATCAGGTCCCACACAGCAATGAAATATTTTCAAAACGTTTCTAAAACGTACCATCATTTTCCTTCAGAAAATGTATCCTACTTCCTTTAAGGAAATATATTCCATATGTTGTTGAAAACATTTTCCAAATAATACTAAAAATATTTTCGCAAAATACACAAAAACGTTGTAGAAATATTTTATACGCCGTTAGAAAAGTTTTCCAAAAAAAGTTTTCTGTATCATTTCCACACATTACTGAAAATGTATTTGAAACGTTCAGATGTCCACAGTCGAGGTGTCTTAATTGTGCTCTTCGTTGTATGTTTTACACAACACTAAAACAGCTATTGTAGTGCGTAGAATAAATGACAGAGCACAAGGAAGACATCCCAGTTATCAACATGTGAGTGGTTCATGTCGTCCTTGTGTTGAAAGTCATGATGAAATACCTCGAGTATAAAGAAATCAGGTCTACTAAGCTAAAGTACATAATTACAAAAGGAAAGAAAATGCAAGAATGGACTAAGATTTGAACCTGTAATTTCAACTTACCGTGTCAATGCATTAACCACTAGGCTACTCACTGTTTCCGAATAGTCATTCATTCTACCACTCCTGAAGTCAGTACTCAAGCAACCAGTGTCTATACTACAGAACCCCACTGGTGGTAAGATTTATACATGATAAATGGGGAAAATAACCTATTTTATACCATGTAAATATTTAATGCGATATACAATCGATTATTTCTTTGAGTTATCGTATATAATAGAGAAATTATCCTTAAAATGATCTAAATTCCACCATCCTACATTACTTATGATTACAGAACAAACCGAAAGCCAAATAAAGGAAAACCTTTAAAAGACAATACATAAAATAAAATCCTGTAGATTTATTGAGAATAATTACAGTAATAATTTATTAAATTTTACATTAAGTATACATTTGTAGTACACAATATATTTAATGTGAATACATAAACTAAAAGTCTATATTAATTTATGTCTACTAATTGCATACCGTACATTATAATAGTTTGAAATGTATATACACCTCAT
This sequence comes from Thermobia domestica, assembly GCF_964235325.1. NCBI lineage: Eukaryota > Metazoa > Arthropoda > Insecta > Zygentoma > Lepismatidae > Thermobia > Thermobia domestica. The sequence goes on along the minus strand of NC_137460.1, from coordinate 265,564,261 downwards.
CAGTGTATCAATTTTAACAAGTTTTATTTAACATTAAAAAAAACACTTACTTTGTAAGAAAAGTTTGAACAGAGTTGCATCTTACAAACTCTTTCCCACACCCTAGTGTTGTAGATCAGAAGATGACTGTACCAATCACCGAAAACCAAGCAGCAGAATCATGCGTTTACTTACGTCCCCCCTCCCCTCAACACACACAAAATAAGTTAAACTATTTCTTGAAAAGTTCTCTGTCACCTTCATTAAGAATATATTTAACGATATGAAGTAGGTATATTTTACATTACTTTAGAATCTGAAGTGTGATTTAACTGCCATAAGTTAAAACAGCAGAATATGCACGCAAATTAGCTTAAATGAGTACCATACACATCACACGAAGCGAGCTACGCCAATAAAAAAAATCACAGTCAATAAGAATTAATTAGATCTTCAGTCTATATTTTTAAATTGGTGTTATATTGACGCTATGAATTTTGGGCTTCCTATACTAAATGTCTCTATGCCAAACTCTCTATATATAAAACGTTTTTCGTCGATCTGCAAATCAAGCAAACCGCGCGCTAATGATGGGAGGCTGATGATAGTTCATCACATAGGAAGACACTTTGAAATGCTAGGTGAGTCACAACACTTTCTTCCTTTTTCTGGGATTCATCCTTACTTACGGTCAAATTTGGTACCGCCTATGTAGTACCTGTGTGCGGCGTACCTTGAAATCATCTCGGTTTGTAGCCTCCAAGCACAGTGGACTCCTCAAATAAAGCAATTGTTGTAAAATTACTATTTGTAGCATGTATGGCAAAATTTAAAAACGAAAGATATCTCAGAATCAAGGTTAAGTCAAACGAAGCGTTTTATGCGTTTTTTTTTATCTTACCTCAGGCTATCCAAAATACTAAAACATTGTTTCCTATACTTTTGGAAGTTATATACTAAATATCTTAATAACTATCACTCAAATTTGGTACGCTGAATAAAGTTATAGTGTAGATATAAAATTGAAACTATGATCCAACTTAAAATAATGATATTACAGAACACAATAAAATTAACTTAGGATGAAAATGGAAACTGTAGATGCATGAGTATTACTGAGCGAAGGAAGGAAAGTAACTCAGCTGGGTTACGAGTTTGACAGAGTTCATACACAGAAATCGTTCGGTGGTTTATATTTCCTCCTTCGACTTAAAAGATAAAGAAGATAAGCTCGCTTTAAAAAGAGTTAAAAAGAAAAGAAAACTTTTAAAAGATTTAATTTATTCTGAATTTTTGTTCAGTATTTGTAAATAAATAATGTAGAAAACCGAAACAGAGCTTGCCCGCTGGACTCTGGCGCCCAAATCCCAACTCCGCTATATGCATGCCTGCCATAAAGTAATACAGATATAAACTTTTCTTAAAAAGTGCAGATTAAGCCTAGCTTAATATTTACATTTTTTTAACGATACCTACAGTATGGCGCTAAATTCGTCGTACAAAAGCAGAGGAGTGTTTCCTGAGAGTAAAACAAACAAAAAAGTTCCAATAAACTTAAGGGGAAAAGCCCATCGTTCACGTGTTATAGGCTGCCGAAAACATGAAAAAATCAATTCTAAAGGTTCATAGCTCCAAAACTATTGGATCTACCAAAATCGGGTCAAGACTTTACTTAGGAACTAATGTGTGCTCTATCCAAAAATACATGTTTTAGAAACCTAAGGTACTCACGGAACAAATTTTATGGAGGTAGTTGGAGAGTACTTTATATCATAGGCCCGTAGTCAAACTCCCTCTATAAACATTGTTGTGGAAGCACCTCAGGATTCTGAAACACGCATTTTTGGATAGGGAACATATTAGGTTCTAAGTGAAGTCTTGACCAGACCAAGGTAGGTCCCAAAGTTTTGGAGCTATGAACCTTTAAATTTCATTTCTTCATGATTTCAGCAGCCTATAACACATAAACGATGGGGTTTTCGCCCTATGTTTATTGGAAATTTTTTTTTTACTCTCAAGAATCACCCTCTGCTTTTCTACACCGAATTTAGCGCCATACTGTATAAATTAATAAGGTAGAAGTATATGTGGTCCTTCTCACTATGCTCACTTATATATATTTATATATATATATATATATATATATATATATATATATATATATATATATATATATATATATCTTAAAGACTAGTGCTAAATAACACCAGCCCTCTGCTCCTATACCACTCTGTGATACCGGAGCTGGTCGTTTGGGCGCGAGACGTTTGGACGCAAAGCCGTATATCTAAATAGGTTAATCTACTTAAATGGGTTATAATGTACTTCAAAAATAGAAACCGGATGATTACGTACTAAAAGCCTTAAAAATAGGCATTAATATCACTAAAACTCAAAAAATAACTGCACAACCTAAAATTAAGAAGTTCGGAAAGGTTAAATTTGATCCACATTTTCTTTAAAATGCCATGGCAAACAGTCACTGAAAGTCTCAGTTGCAACAAATGCTTAATTTAGTTTTAATATTTTTTTGTATAATGCAGAAAAAAATGGGTCTAATTATTTTATTTTTAGAATGATATATCCTAATTTCAGGAAAATCGGAGACAATGACCTACAGAATTTTTTTTCAGCATGAATTTATATTGGGCTGAAATAAAATTTGCTGCAGGCATCCTACAACACCCCAAAGTAAACTTCTGTGAAATTATCTTTACAATATCTCTAACGTAAAGGATATTCATAACTTCACAGCCATTCATAACACTGCATTACTGGATGCAACACAGATAATTGGAAAGGAAACAACAGTGAAATCTAATATACCTATTGAATAATTTACTTTGTCTTATGTTACAATTACCATGACATTAACATTCCATGACGGAATTATGGGCAAATCCAGCATTATTCTGCAATGTCAACAGTTTCAAAATTCTGTACGGCGAATTCTTTCATCAGCTTGAATCTATTTTATTCTTTCAGTTCAGTTGAATTTGAGTTTAACGTCCCGTGAACAGCGAGGCTATACAAAACGTAAACCTACTGATTAACGTGGAATCCGAACCACGACGAGAGCTCTCGTCGGGAGTTTTCTTCTTTTCTTGGGCGGATCGTCTTGTCGAAGCATTGCCTCGTGTCCTGCTTCTCTTTTTTCCTTCGAAATGCATCAATAAAGCGCCAAATCAACCAATGTCGTTTCTTTACGTTCGATATATTATAAGAACAGAAGTTTGTTTACTTTGGGGTGCCATTGGCTGCCTACAGTAAATTTTATTTTACACATTCTTCCTATTTAAATGTATAGTTAGTGTCTATTTCTATGAAAATTTATTAATATTATAGTGTTTCAACTTTCTATCAATATAATGGAGTCTCAAGTATATGGTTTAATGGGCATATCGAATAATAATAATAAAACATTCAATAAATACTCACTTCCTAAACTACCCAATACTAAGCATAAAGAACACCATTTTCATTCCAAAACCAGCTCGTATTCATCTTTTCTGATCTCTCGGAACAGGTCAGTACTTAATAAACGTTTCTTATGTTTTATGTCATGTGTTTTAATAATCTATTATAGAAAAAGAAAATGCAAAAAATTAAAATATGTACAGTATTTTACAAATTTTAAGTCACATCTTTATAGTAACTAAAAATTAATGAGAAACGTACATTGTTTTTAACTTAAATTAGATATCTGGTGCCTTTCATTTCAATTGAGGCAAAAATAAATAAATAAAAAATAAAATTGTACCATCACCATCTCAGATATTGTTCAAACTTTTTCTTAATAGGAACTAGACTTGTTTTGAAGGGATCCGTATTTTTTTCGGAAAAAAATTCCCACCATGTAATGGGCCATCAAGGACGGGGAGTACAATTCATGAATTGTAGAAAACGTGGAAAATGGTCAAATTCGGAGCCTCACAATTCAGCAATGGAGACATGTAGAGTTATAATTCTTGTTGTGGTATGCACATAGGGATATGAATAAACTATATTTTATTATAGTTTGGTTTGCGTATCTTTTTGTACATAAATTAAAAATTAAATGAAATTTTTGAGTTTTACGTCCCACGATTATGCCGCGTTATGCTAAAGGAGACGGTGATGATGAGTAATGAATGAAATGGTGGAATGAAGAAAGTGGGAGGAAACGGGAGAACCCCGAGAAAACCCACGCACACGGTGTTTGTCCACCACAAAGTTCACTTGGCGGGAGCAGGGTTTGAACCCGAGACCCCTAGCACCAGAGGTGAACGCTCTACCACTGAGCCACCGCGGCCCCGTACATAAATTAATAAATGAACGCAAGTTCAGGTGAAAAGTCGAAGTTTATATTTTCTTTCGAGCACTTCCGGTTCGAATTTTAAATTCCGTTTTCAAGGTTGGTAAGACCTAGTTACCCGCTACCCCCCCCCCTCCAGAAAAAAGTATCGCTTCTGTGTGCAACCGTTTTATCGCAAAAAATTCGAGAAATCGTCAAATTTTCAAAAATCGTCATTTTCTCGAAAACATCATAATTTAAAATTATTAAATTTTGTCAGATGGTTCAAGTGTACATGAATAATAAACACCAAATAGCATTCTCGACCAACGCTTCGTGAATGAACTACAGCCTTTTTAAGTTAGCGAACTTTCGTTAACTTTGAAGTCACAGTTGGCAACAATGAAAACAATGAAAGTGTAAAAAAATGTTACCGCAAAGCATCGTGTAAAATTTCAAGATACAAATTCTATTTTACTGTATGTGGACTTCGCTTAAATTGGACTGTTATTCTGAAAAAGGGAAGTTCAGAATGATCACTGGAGAAACGAGCAAATGTCCTTCTTTACGGGAGTGATATATTATTATGAAACAACTGACAGTTTTGCCGTAATAAGCGATGACAAAACACACGATTCGGCTCGTATTCATAGCCATGAATAAGATTCTAAAAATACTCAAAGAAAAGCGATAATATACGTTAAACAAAAAGATTCGAACACGTGAAAATAAGTGTCTACAGTTTAATAAACCGTTTCAGTGATTTCTGATGGTGCTGCATTCCACTTTAAAATTGCTTTCAGATGTCCAAGATGCAGACAGGTCCGATAAAGCAGTGGCTTTTCAGTGAAATCGGCCGTGGTAAGGGTCTCTGCGACGTATTGGGGAGAGGGGGGATAAGAATGTGGCAACCCGGGAAAACGAAAAACAAATCCACAGTATTAAACCTGCAGAAAAAATCGTGAGTATAGTGCAAGTACCAACTCCGGGTATTACTCTCGTCTTGTTGCCAAAAACCGAATTCGACAATTAAAAAAAAGTGGGAAAGTGTGCGACCGGTAACTAGTATTTACCGAAGTCATCTTTGGCTTTTATGGCAGTAACGGGTCACCATGGACTAACTTCATGCTTTCCCCAAAATCGAGCTTCTGCAATTGAAAGTGTAAATTTAAGAAATCTGCAAAAATGAACTTTTGTTACATGCGTATATGATAACCAGTGATGGATAGCAAAAATATTATCAATAAATCATAAATTACATCAAATTGCAGTGTTCTTTGTGTTTCCAGGAGGCGCGGTAGCTCAGTGGTAGAGCGTTTACCTCTGGTGCTTAGGGTCCTTGGTTCGAACCCAGCTCGCGCCGTGTGGACTTTGTGGTGAACAAACACCGTGCTGGTGGGTATTTCGGAGTTCTCCCGTTTCCTCCCACTTTCTTCATTCTACCATTTCGCTCATTTTTCATAATCACTGTCTTCTTTAGCCTAACCAGCATAAACGTGGGACGTAAAACTCCCAAGATTTCATTTCATTTTTTTTCTTTGTTTCCACATGTACCTTCAAGAGGTACAGGTTTCCAGAAGAGAATAAGAGAAGAGAATATAAGTGTTTTGTGACTATCGACAACGTGCTACGTGTTGTGAGTGCACCAACACCTATTGGAGCATCTGCCATGGTGACATGCTATTAGCGAAGAAGACACTAAGGAAATAATTACTTTAGAGTGGAAAAAATCAGTGAAACTTTGTTTCCGAAAACCATTTTAAGTAAGTTTAAAATTTGTTTCGTAATCGTAATTTTCACCTCAGGTTACATCGGTTTAAGAAAACGGAGTAGGGGGGAGGCTCATCTTATTATTTCAGAGAGCCTTTTTGATCAAAATAATAAAAAGGAGCCAGGAAAAACTTTTATTCTTTATTTAATGAATGTGAACCACAAACATCATCAAATTGTTGCACTTTCATTGTTTTCAGTGTTGCCAACGGTGATATTGAAGTTAATGAAACTTCGCTAACTTCAAGAGGCTGTAGTTCATTCATGAAACATTGGTCGACAATGCTATTTGGTGTGTTTATTATTCATGTAAAGTTGGACAATTTGACAATATTTCAGGATTTTCAATTATGGTGATTTCGAGAAAGGTGATTTTTGAAAATTTGACGGTTTCTCGAATTTTTGCGACAAAACGGTTGCAGACACAAGCAATACAATTTTTTTTCGAAAAGCGGGTAACTAGGTCTTACCAACCGTAAAAGAGAATTTTAAAATTCGAACCGAAAGTGCTCGACGAAAAATTGGACTTTTCAAATAAGCTTACGTTCATTTGTTAATTTATGTACCAAAAGATACGCATGCGCAAACCAAACTATAATAAAATATATTTTATTTATATCCCTATGTACACTCATGTCCAAAATGATTGTCGCATATCTATAACTGTCTTCTTGTAAGAATATAATTTGATAATGATTTTGCAGGGTACTATTGATTCTGATACTACATGTATAATCGGGAAATGTATATTCGTAGTAAATTTCAGAAGAAAAGAATTACAAACACGAAAATTAGAATGAGTAAAACAAAATGATGCGAAATGGACAAGAAAATTTATTTTCGTTTTATTGTTCTTATTTACTGCTCTTTTGACATGAAATTTGCCACATACATCGTCTTTCCCGATTATACACATACTACATTATAAGAAATAGCGGACGAATTCGTTATCAAATTCTATTCTTACAACAACATATTTATAGACATGCGACAATAATTTTTGTCATGAGTGTACATACCACAACAAGAATTATAACTATATGTCTCCATAGCTGAATGGTGAGGCTACGAAGTTGACCATTTTCCACGTCTTCTAAAATTCGTAAATTGTACTTCCGGTTTTGATGGCCCATTACTTGGCGGAAAAATTTTTCCGAAAACAAAATATACGGGTCATTTAAAATACATGTCTAGTTGCTATAAAAATAAGTTCCAACAATATCTGAGATGGTGATGGTACTTTTTTTTTTGGCTGAGTTGAAATGGAAAGCGCAAATCATTATTTATGTTATTTATATGTTGATTCATTTTGCAATAGCAATCTACATGTAACTATATATCGGAACCTTATATCTATTTTAATATTTATCATAGGTAGAAATACGTAATACGTAATGCATAGTACTCCGTAAGGAAGCTATTATGAACTCAAGGCATTATGTAAAGTGATGAGGCAGAACCACAGGAGTGAAGTAAAGCTATATTAGATGTAAGGCATAGTTGTATGGGATAAAATTTTTTTACACTACCCTCGGTTACATGCATATCCACCGTCGCTGACATGCCCGCTCCATACGGAAGCACCCTCAGTTCATCCTGCTACGCCCTTGTGCTCACTCTGTTAATAATATTCGTGCTTTTCAGTGGCTATCTAGCACTGTTGGTTCGTATTTATCGCACTGTCGTTCTATCATTGCTTTTTTTTTCATGATAATCTTTACTTTCAATTTTCAATAGGGGAAGGTCGGGTAGTATCAGACACATAAGGAACATGTGATGTAACAACTTTATGATAATCAGAACTTAAATAAAAACCTCATATATGCAATCCTTATACATATCTTTATAACACTATATAAACCATATTTCACTTTTACTACAAAATTTAGAGAAACTGAAAAAAATGTAAAAGTCTAATGTTTCAAGATATAAAAAACTGGCGGGTAATATCGGACAGATCTGTTATTGCCTTCCTAGATTCCTTTTACATGTCTTCTTACAAACTGCAGATTATGTTGTATTGCAAATATCATATTTATAATAAAATGCATCTCTCTAAACACTTGCACAGTTTTCATATGCCCAAACTTTGCACGAATTACACTGTATCCATATCTCATCAAAGTTTTCCCCACAAATTGTGCAATCCGTCTTTTTTTCACCGTCGAATTTTTGAGACTTCCTTTTTGATCCAACTGCTTGGTTGAGCATCAAATACGGCTTCCTTCGGGAGCATCTTTCGTAAGCTCTTTGTTCATTCTCACTCTTGGGAACACAAATAATGGAGGGATAAATTGATCACCTGACGCGTTTATGTACGGAAGAATTGTTACGTTTTTGCCTCTTTCTCCAGATGTTAATTTCCCTACCTGCTTTTTCCCTTTTATACACAAAACTTTTAACTGATTTTCATGAACTACTGACACACCAGTTTCATCAGCATTAAAAATTCTCGATGGTTTAAAAGAATAATTATGCGTAAGTTCAGAAAGTTTGTCAAAAAAATATACCAACGTGTTCCTTGTTGAATCCTATAGCCCGCTGCAAACCTGTGGACTCCGCGCACCTCAAACTTAAATCGGGATGTCTCTTCATGAAACAATAATAAAAATCTTCCCCGGCTAGTCCTTTATTTCTGTTGAATTTATGGTTCAGTTTCAAGTGTTCAGCGAACTGAAATGCTAGTTTCAAAAATTCTTTCTTGTTCAGAGGCATCAGCTGGCTGTCCAGGTCTTTGAAAAGATTATACAGTAACTTACCTTGTACATCCGTAAAAGTGTTTTGAAATTTACCCATTGGCTGTTTTACTTGAATTTCTTTTCCCAAGGAAAGAAACCTTACCCTGTCACCTAAAGTGCTTTTCGGGACGGAAGACTGCTTACTTGCTTCTCTTGTACTCATCCCACCACTTATCACTTTTACAATTGCTGTTTTCATATTTTCCTCTGACCATTTACCTCTCTTTTTGCCCCTTTTTACCTGAAAAACATGAGAGAACTATAAGATTTCGCATTGGAACTTCGAATATTCCTGTCCGATATTGCCCGCCAACACCGTGTCCGATACCACCCGACGAACATGCATGATAATAAAGAGTCTTGAAATAATTTGTCTTGCAATGTAGGCAATGATATAATGCCAATTAGGATACAAAACTACAACAAAAATGTACAACTACTTAAATTCATATTTCACTTACGTTTGTTTCTGTAATTAACCGACAAAATTATGTACGTGCAACCACAAACCGCACAAAAACTACAAATCGTCGCACCACATGTACACCTTTCAACGTACTATCTCAGAATGTTGGCGCCACGCTTCCCTTACAAAGAACTATTAACACGTGGCTTAAGAGTGTCGCCATCCTGTTCCGAAAATAGTGAACTATACACTGTCCGATACTATACGCTGTCCGATACTATCCGACTTTCCCCTACATATATATTTGCGCCTGATTTACATAAGAGTTGTACTTCTGCACTTCCGATGCACAGAGTTAAGTTGTTCTAAAGGAGAATATACTTTCGGAAAGAAGAACAGGTTACAAATACAAAACATACCTAAAATATAAAAACTTACTTTTTTCTTTATCATAGCACTATCGTATTCTAGATTCTTCACCCAACTAAATGAGGATTTCACTTACGAAGTATCAATAACACTAAAAATTGTATTATGTAACCATAGTCGCGCGCTGCAGGGAGCACTTGCTTTAACAATGGATTTTCCTAATTAGTAATAAAATATGCTATTTTTTTTATTCACACACAACAGTTAGTGAAGTTAGCAGTGAGTTGTAATAATTGTTTTTTTACATTAAATATTATGTGGTTCTAGGTATTTGTATCCTTGACTTTGCTTGTATGTCCGTCCTTTTGCCCACTCCCCCCTGTAAAAAAATCCTGTGGGAGTTACTATGTCTACATTTCCCTTTAAAATTCGCTTATATACTACATATACATCTATATAGCAACTAATTTTTAATAAAGATGAATATATTTCTGATTATGCCAACCACACGATTAAATTATTCGAGAGCCGTAATTAGTAGACACTACTTTAATTAGTTAGTGCATCGCATACACGACAATGACAACTAGCATATCTGAGGACGTTTCATACTGTGACCAGAAAAATTTACTTCGAAATATCCCATACTGCAGCTAATTTATTATTATATAAGAATTTCGATACTCGAAAAGAAAGATCAATTGAGACGTGTTAATTTATCCTGAATAACTGAGTCCTGCAACCAAGGAAGAGGGGTTAAAATAACTAATTGTCTATAACAGCCCAAGTACCGGCAATAATTAAGTGCAATGAGCAATTACAAAGACGAGACGGCTATTTTTACCGCAAAACTGTACAGCTGTTATTACTTTTGCTTAATGTAACCAAGTAAGTTGGTTAACACCTTTTGACAATTTTCTTGGTAATTAAATGTCAGAAGGTATAGCGTCGTTGGCTTCCCGCACTTGGACCTGCTCGTCACTGGGGGTGTGGTAAGAGAATAGCAAATCACCAGCCACCATTCACTGCGCTCAGCGAGCCACGAGTAACCAAGCTGGCAACTCCCCATAAACCTTTCGTACTATAGTAATCCAGGAAAAGGCAAAGTGTAGTTTCACTGAGTACTGCTCGGTTACTATTCGGCTACACGACTTCTAGCGTAGTTTTAACCAAAATTCGACTACCAGCAGCTAAGTTATCATTTAATTCTTACTCTGCACACGAAAAGAGAAGAAAAGTTCATATGGACCCGCGGTCAAACGTCTATAGTTACAGGCTGCAAAAAACGTGGGAAAAGGAAATTTAGAGGTCCAGTGTTCCACTACTGTGAGATCGATCCCAGTCGAGTCAACACATTACTTAAGAGCTAGTACGTGCCCTATCCAAATATCCACATTTCAGAATCTTACGGCACTTACACATTAATTTTTATAGAGCCAGTTGAGGAATACTCAGAAAAGTTGAAGTGCTCATAAACTGTCCATTGATACGCAAGCACCGCAGAATTCTGAAACATGGGTATTTGAATAGGGCACATACTAGTTCTTAAGTGATGTCTTCCTTGACTGCGCTCGGTCCCACACTGAAGCTATAGATTTTTAAAGTTTATTTTCTTATGTCTTCGACAGCCTATAGCTTCGAAAGTATGGACTTCTGACCACAGGTCCATATGAACTATTTATTTGCTCTGTTGTGACAAATCACCTCTGTAGGCTTGATGCTTTAAATTTTCTTACATCCTATATATATACCAGGGTTGTCTGGTTTAAACCAAGGTGGTTTAATCCAGCTGTTTTTTTTTAACTAGTTTAAACCAAAAAACGAAAAATGTTCGTAAAAGTGTAAGTGTTTGTAAAATCTTGATGAACAGACATTTGTGGGTTATCACGTTTCACTCCCATATATTATTCGTGTTATATTCAGACCTAAATTCCCCAGTCATTATTCAAAAAGATTATACTACAAAAGCAATTTTTTTAAGCTTATAAATGTTAGTGATTTTTTTGCAGTTGTTATTATTGTTATGTAATTGCAATCAAAGAAAAATACTAAATATTGTTTCGTTTCAATGTTTACTATTGATAAAATACTTCGAAATGCCGTACTTTGTGTGTGTGTGGGGGGGGGTCATACAGACCCCACGAGAGGCATTTAGTGAAATGAGAAGTATTCCGCACTAAGCTTATGTGACCCCTTCCAGCATAACCCAGTTGTTGCATAATAACATCAAGATGAAACAAACTTATTTCTCTCCATATATATGAATATATAGAACAAATTATTTAAACCAAAGAAACCTGGTTTAAACAAAAAAAAACGTTTTTATTTGTTTTTTTTTTCAATAAAAACCATAGTTATTGCCAACCCTGATATATACTAATATAAAAAAACGTGGAGAAAGTTATATCTACTGTAACGGTTAGTGACATAATCAAGAAGGCAGCAATCTTCTAGAACACAGGCCCGTCTTCCCATTTAGCAGTAATAAAAACAGAAAACAACGTGCCTTGCGGGGCACTAACCCGTCTCTACTCGCTAACGCTCACTCGGCATTATTATGTGAATTAAATGTAAAACTTCGGTAAAGAAAGAAACCAATTATTACACTTTTAGCCAAAAAGTAGGCGACGACCAACTTCGGAATAAATACGTTAGTGTGCTATTCCACTATCATCGTTTATGCGCGTAGCCCCCGTCGCTGACGCGCCTGGTCCCTACGGGCGCCAGGCTGCACTCCTGCCCTGACTCAGTTAGATAGCACTCGCGCTTTTCAGTGGCCACCTAGCACAAACCCTAATAGCACAAAATCTTACCTAGGATGTCCCATGGCCCTCCCGCCCGGGAAACGGGACTATCCCGGGACGCTCCCATAGAACTCCTGCGACATCTATGGGACTCACACGGGAGTTCCAGATGTCCGCGTTTGTCCCGGGAAACGGGACGACCTGTGGGACTCCAGCGGGAGTCATGCAAGAAGAACCCCGTAGGAAACCAGAGGATATCCTCAGGCAGAACCACGTACGCGAATGGGATAATCCCGGGACGATCCCGTGGGACTCCTGAGACATCCGTGAAGTCCTGATGAGAATCCTACGGGACTTCAAACGGAAGCTCATGGGTAACCGTGTAGCATTGCACCAGAAATGACGGTGTGAATCTATTGACTGTTTTCAGGCTCTGGTTTCAGATTTGCAAACACAATCAAACGAGTGCAAATCAAACGGAATACGTGTCATTTCACGTGTAGCTACTTGAAAGGCGCTTTTGAAAAGCCAGAGCCTAAAAATAACCAATAGCTTCACTCTGTAATTACCGATACAGCTATCGTGCAATACCACAGGGTGGCCTGTACATGAACTTCCGCTTCAAAGTCCCAGTGAGTCCCGTTAGGTACATATTTACAGGCTATAGGTAAACATTTCAAAAGCAAATGTTTGACTCGTTGACTTGCACTCTCTATTACCGGAGTAACGTTTCCAATGATATTAGCTATGGTTAGGTAAATTTAAATTTCGTGAGAAAATATATCAATTGGTGCCTTTGGACAATCTCCTTGTTGGCGGGATAAACTGCAAAATGTAGCCAGTGGATGCTACAGGATTGAAACTTGACGCCACATTGTATCATCATCAAATCCTTCAGACGTCTTCCTTGTGACAAAGTGATCTGTACGATTCAACATAGTCATATATGGGACTATGCGAAATGATAAGAACGAAGATGTAGCTATTTATAATATATACGTTATCTGCATATAGTATTTTTCCACATTGTATTGTATTGTATTGTATTTATTTTCATCCTTTTTCATACAAATTGTTCACAACGTGAACGTATGAGTTGGACACGTCATAAGAACACTGAATGTGTACATATGTATACATTTAGATCTACATGCAATATTAAAATAGTGTGAATTTATGTACAAAAAAAGGTACAATTTTTCATTATTCTAATATACATACATCGATATAAAACAACAAAACAGTTAATAAAACCTTACATTGTAGATATACAAAATATATATACTTTAAACCTTATTTACTACAGGCGAGATATTCTTCTACAGAATAGAAACAGTACTCGAGTAGGTAGGACTTGACTGCTTTATTGAAACCAGATGTTTTGTTTTTTAAAGTGGAAGGAAGCTTGTTATAAATATTCACTGCCATAGGAAATGTACTATTCTTATGTACTTTTAAACGTGAGGACTCTACATGAAGATCAGACGCTTGTCTTGTATTATGCATATGAATATCTGAGTTCAACCGGAAGCTGCTTGTATCTGTCTGTATATCTTTTCTTACAAATTTTAGAAGTTCATATACATATAAACATGGAAGAGGTAAGATTTCAAGAAATTTAAATAGAGGTTTACAAGAAGTTCGAGGTTTACTTCCGGTCATAAACCTTAAAGCTCTCTTTTGTAAAACGAATATGGAATTTAGCAGTGCAGTAGATCCCCAGAATATAATACCATATTTCAATTTAGAATGAAAAAGTCCAAAATAAGTTGTGAGCAGAACATGCCGACTGACACTATTTCGTAAAAGCTTTAACATGTAACAGGTTTGAGCCAATTTACTAGATAATTTTTGAATGTGAATTTTCCAATCTAATGTATCTGACACCCAAAGACCAAGAAATTTTATATCCGAGACGTAATTCAACGTTTTGCCGTTAATTGTTACACAAGGGCGTTTTCTTATCTCGTTTTTTCTACGTGAAAGCACATGCACGAAGACTTTGTTGTGTTTAGTATTAGTTTATTTCTATCCATCCAGTCACTGACGGCAGACATGGTGGAATCTACTGCATTGCATAACTCAACGTAAGTTTCTCCGGTTACTAAAATATTTGTATCGTCAGCATACAGAACAATTTTAGCAGAGTCTAAACATTGTGGCAAATCATTTATATATATTAAAAAAAGAATAGGGCCTAAGATGGAACCTTGAGGAACTCCAAATTTTAACTCTTTTGTATCTGAATAACATTTGCTTACTCCCTGAGTTTGACAGTTAATTTCAACAGTTTGCCTTCTGTTGGAAATATACGATTTAAACCAGTCATAAGCATTTCCCCTAATACCATAATCTTGCATTTTTTTAAGTAAAATTTGATGATCAATTGTATCGAAAGCTTTGCTAAGATCAAGAAATATGCCGGTTGTATATTTCTTAGCGTTTATTGAATTTAAAGCAGAATAGAGAAAGGAGTAAAGAGCAGTTTCAGTAGACTTATTTGATCTAAAGCCATTTTGAGCAGGAGATATTAAGTTAAAATTACTTAGAAAGCTAACTAGTCTTATATACATAAGTTTTTCAAAACGTTTAGAGAAGGTAGACAGACATGATATTGGTCTATAGTTCGATGTAAGATCTTTCTTGCCACTTTTATATAAGGGCTTAACAACTGCTAGCTTCAATGCCTCAGGAAAAACTCCACTACTAAAAGAGTTATTTAATATAAAGCATAAGATATCAGCAATTTCATAGGAGCATTGCTTTAGAATTTTATCAGGAACTTCATCATATCCTGAAGAACTCTTATTTTTCATTTTCAGTGTAGTATTTAAGATTTCCTGACTAGTTACTGGGTGCAAGAACAATGATTTTTCGAAAATATCGTTATGTTTACTAACGTATTGTTTGCTAGGTAGTTTATTGTTCACGTTATTAGTGATAAGCTTTTCCACTTCATTCGTGAAGTAATCGTTAAAAGCATTTGCAATTTCAGTCGGATTTTTAATAATTTTATTTTGACAAGAAACGCTAGTTATCTTAGAGGAGGGTTTTCGTTCCCCAGATTCTTTCCGAATAATTTGCCATGTAGCTTTCATTTTATTGGAAGCTTTCCCAATGTAAGTATCATTCTCTCACATTTTTGCCTGTTTTATGACCTTATGTAAAACTCGTCTGTACATTTTGTGGTATCGTTTAAACACGGGAGTACGGCACCGTCGGGATAGTTGATGTAAATAGCGCATTTTTTCTAGAGAAACCTTTATTCCAAAAGTCTTCCACTTCGAACTGACATTTACCGATTTATTTATCTTAAATTTTTGTTTAGGAAAAGCAATATTAAAATAATGAGTAAATATTCATAAAAAGGAATTAAATTGGTCGTTAACATTACATTCAATATAAACATCCTCCCACAACTCAGTTTTCAACAAGTATCTGAAATATGCTACGTTAGTGGGTGTAAATGAACGCCGTTCAGACCAATCCACGCCCACGTTTGTATTCTTATTAATTATTTCTGTGTAAAAATAGAGAAGTTGAGCATTATGATCAGAATAGCCTAGGTTTAGTACATCAACATGAGATACGAAATCATCACGTGGAATTATAATTTGGTCAAGAGCAGAGATTCTTGTTTTGCCTATTCTGGTAGGAGTATTGACGATAGGTTTCAGATTAAATGATGTGCAGAGCGAAATGAGATCTTCTTTTTCTTTGCTATTATTTAGTAAAAAATCAATATTAATATCACCACAAATTACTAACGACTTTTTAGAGGACGAGAATTCCGATATAAGCCTTTCTAATTTATTCAAAAAGTCATTGACATTACTGTCTGGCGTGCGGTAGAGACAGATAAGTATTAAATTATGATCGCAAAATTCAAGTGCTACAGATTCGAAAGTTTTCTCAACGTTCAATGTAACCATAAGAAGGGTTATTGTTCATCTCGGCGATCCCCAAAACTATAGATTCAACACTAATATCGAATCATTATATCCCCCTCCCCCATGTTCTGGCCCATGTCATCGGAGGTGTCACCATCCATCTCAGCGACCCCAAAAATGTGGAATCAGCACTAATACCGGTCATTTTTGACCATTTTCAAACCTCTTATTCCCCCTCCCCCAAGTTGAAGGTTTGGATCTGAATTTAAACGGGATCAAAAGTATCACTGTGCATCTAAGTGATCCAGAAAACTATAAATTCTACTGATAGTGGTCATTTTCGACCATTTTTAATATATCACTTTCTCCCCCTCCTTCAACCTGTGGGGCTGATTTTGGATTTAAACCGGATCGGAAATATAACTGTTCATTTTAATGATCCCGAAAAGTATGGATTAGACACTAATATTGGTCATTTTCAACCATTATTATATATAGCTCCTCCTCCCCCTCAACCGTGCTGCGGCACACAGCATCAGAATTATCACTGCTAATCTCAGCGAATCCTAAAATTATGGATTCGACAGTAATATTAGTCATTTCCGATTATTTTTAATGTTTATTCGCCTTCTCTACCTTATAACGTCCCCCTCCCCCACTATCAGGGCTGAACTTAGATTGTTACAGCATCGGAAGTGTCACTGTTTCTCTCATCGACCCCAAAAACTATAGATTCAACACTAATATTGGTCATTTTGATCATTTTTAAATATCTCCCCCTTCCCCTCCCCTATGTTGCATCGTCAAAGTGAGTAGCCTAAAGTAATCCCTGCCCTAAAACTCATGTATGTTGAAAATTTGATTGAGGTCGGTCGGATGGTTCAAGAGCGATAAACTCGCAAAAGCAGTCATTTTTATTTTTTTACATATATCCCTCCCTCCCCCTCCCCTATGCTGGCTTGTCATTGTGAGACGATATAAAACACCCAAGGACCGAGCCTCAGTTATGTTGAAAATTTAATCGAGATTGGTTGGGTGGTTCAAGAGTTATTAGATTTATTAGTTTTTATTCATACGATCCCCTCCTTTCCCCTTCCCTAGGATCTACCGTTAAAGTGAAATTACAGAAATGTTTCCAGATCCGAACCTCATGTATGTTGAATATTTGATTGAGATCGGTGAATTAGTTCATGATTTATTGTTACAAAAATGGTCACTTTCAGTCTTATATAAATTGATTTTTATATACCTCCCCCTCCTTCTCCTCCACTACGTTGCTCAGTCAATTTTAAATCAGAGAAACGATCCCAGACCTAAACCTCATCTATGTTGAAAATTTGATCAAGATCGGTTGAGTGGTTCGGGAGTTATTAAATTTTGTTTATTTTTTATACCCATTCCCCCTCCCCCACTTTCACCATCCAAGTGAATAGCCTAAAACCAGCCCGGCCTTGAACCTCATCCATGTTACAAATTTGATCGAGATCGATCAGGCGGTTCAGTAGATTTAGAGTCACAAACATAGTGATTTTCAATTTTTTATAGCGTATTTAGATTTATTTTATATATACCCACCTCTCCCTCCCCTCAACTCTCATAAAAGACATTTTAGGCATAGGGTTATTTTTACGTAATATTTACATCCGAGTTCTTGCCGTCAATAATTCCTCTGATATAGCTGCTAATTTTCTTTAACGTTTCAACAAGTACTTGATTGGCAACAATGCTGAACGCAGCTGCAGGGAGCTTGAATTGCTCTAGTTCCTGCTTGGAACACACACGTAGATGGCACTGCGTCGGAATACACACCGATCGAGAAACGAAATTTTTCAGTCTGAACACACACTTTACACACACAACCGACTGTATCCGTATAAACGAGTGGAGTCAAAATAACTCGCGGGGGGATCCTTATAAGGGTCCTGAACGCGTTAAAAGTAAAAAAACATTTCGAGCAACCACTATAAAATGCTCGCTTTCTAAAAATTGGTCACAGTGCTGCTGTGTAGACCGATCGACCTACAAAGATTGTTGGGTTCACCAAGACACACACACACGCACACACTTGAGTGCTCATGCGCAGTAAAATTAAATTTCCAATTTATTAGACATTACACGCATGCGCAGAAAAATTACAGTTCCAACTCCCACTTCCGGTTCCGATTACCCACACAGCAATGTAATATTTTCAAAACGTTTCTAAAACGTGCTATCATTTTCCTTCAAAAAATGTATCCTACTTCCCTTAAGGAAATATATTCCATATGTTGTTGAAAACATTTTCAACATAATACTGAAACCATTCTCTGAATATACTCAAAAACGTTGTAGAAATGTTTTATTTGCCGTTAGAAAAGTTTTCAACAAAATGTTTCCTGTACGATTTCCAAACATTACTGAAAACGTATTGGAAACGTTTTATACGATGTTAACGGAATAGTTTTTAAAATGTTTCTCATGGAATATTTTAAAATTATTTACCAATAACACAGACAATATTTTCCTACATATGGCAAAATATTTTCTTTACACGACAAAATATATTTAGTGAATATTTTTTGTAAATATTTAGAGAATAGTTTCTGTGCATGACAAAATATTCACAGAATATTTTCTGTACATGATAGAACCCGAAGCCCATTGGCCAACTCGGTTAGTATTGCAGATACAAAAACAAGGTAAGATATAGAAGGAAATTTTTAAAATGCAGCAAGTTTTGTTTTTATATTAGTATACCGCCCAATAGTAACGAGAAGTACAACTCTGCCACTGTTGGACAACACTGAAGAAAGTGTGGTTTGAAATTATTAGAATCAAAGGAAACGGAAAGACACAATGAAAAATATAATGCAAGACCCAATTCCGCGTCCTTCGTATCTGCCCAACCCCAACAAACACCGTGGTTCCTACGCCACTGGCGTGTATATTGCATTTGCATGTTTGTCCTTCACTATGTCTCCTTTCACTTCTTCTCTGTGTAGCTAATTTCAAACCACATATTCTTTCATTCTTGTAGCACAACATGATGCATGGTAAAGCATTTTCTTTATCGAGCGGTACACTAGTACAAAAACAAAAGTGTTGATGGAATTTAAAAGTGTCCTTACATCTCTTACCTTGTTTTCATATCTGCAATAGTAAGCGAATTGGCCTATGGGCTCCGACCTTTTGCGTTACTCTATATTTATAACGGCTTCTTGCTGGAAACAAATAGTGGGTTGAAAACAAGGCGGCCAAGATGTGACATAGCACCTGGAAGAAAACATAAGATTCTTCTGTCCAATTTTACCTGCTTAGACGCCTTTGTCTCACTTTGTCTTTATGACGAGGAACCATTGCCGCCCACAGACTCGGCCCAAAAAGATAAATAAAAATAAAAAATAAACTTAAAAATAAATAAATAAATAATAATACAGTGTAAATTATAACTACATAATGTTAGCTTGCTCTGGTAATTTTAAGCATTTTTTTGTTTGTTTTTACTCAAAATCTTATTTACATACAGAATGTTTCTGGGTGTTCCACTGGTACTACTGGTATGTGGCCACCCCGTGCATATATGTTGGGGTGTCTTATGTGTGTTGCGAGATTCAAACTGCATATCAGTGTGTTCACAATCGTCGACTGCCAGTTTTGAAAGCGGTTGTATTGGATCCATTTTTTAAAAGAAATACGAAAAGGATTGAGGTTTAGGCATCCAATTCAAGAAACAATTGTTGGCAATCCTTTTCCTATCTTAAAAATAATAAATTCAATATAGCCGCTTTGTAAACTGGCACGCGATGATTGTGAAGACTCTAATTTGCAGTCTGCACCTCGTAACATCACATAAGACACAGTCTGCACCTCGTAACATCACATAAGACACCCTGACATACATACACGGCGTGGCCACATACCAGTGGTAGCAGTGAAATACCCTGAAACATTCTGTGTGTAAATAAGATTTTGAGTTTAAAAAAAGCTTAAAATTATGAGAGCAAGCTAACATTATGTAGTTATAATTTACACTGTCCACTATAATAAAAACACATATATATATATCAGTTAGTAGTTAAATAAAAATATAAATGTACAATATTCTGGCTTTGTTTATTTAAATTTTCTTCAGCAGCATCTTCATGCTGCTCGTATTATTTGTTTATATACATTAAGAACAATCTTCGCAAATATCAGAAATTCACACCTTAACTTGTAAACACTTGTTCTAGGAAATTATGTCACTGACACGCTAATTAAATGAAAATCAACATTAACAACATCTACGTATGTTGCTGAAAATATGTTCTACAAATCTACGGCGCATGGGGAATAGATCTTTTCACGAAAGGTCACTTGTTTGCTACTTTCAAGAAATATCACATTGCTGAATAATCAGAAATACATATTTGCTTCTTTAAAATGCCACTTTTGATTACCACAACTAGCTCTAATTTCGACGCTGCGAATTGTCAGTTAAAGTTCTGTGCAAGTGCTGCTGAATTCTCAATTGATTTTCTTGTTCATCTCTGTATGGCATGTTGAAGCCAAATCCCAATAATCTACGCGTTCTCATCGTTAGTTACGTTTCTCTTGTGTTACACAGTTTCTGAAAATAAAAATAATAGGCAGCGTTTAATAACATAATAACAGCACCGAATGATTAAAGATCAATTATTACATCTTAAACTTACAAAAATATTTAAAACGTTTGTGTAGGACCTACAGCAGCTTGTGAAGACAATATTCTGTTACAAAAGTAACATCCTGAAGAAAATTTAAAGGGCAAGGAAGACAACAGCTACAGCTGAAAGTGACATACCTCATACTGTAGCTTAATTACTTGCGTTGTAACATGTTGAAGAGGTCACACTTTTAATTTTAAAAAGTATAGCTTCTTATAAATGTTAAACCTAATATTAAAAATAATAATAATTTGAAAACATGTGGCAGTATTTGAGTTGATGAAGAACTAGCGTCTCACTCCGAAGGCTCGGATCTCAAATCTGGGCCCGATCATCCTTTTTCCCTCAGTCTCACCAGGTGAATGCCGACATTGTTACCAAGACCTTGATGGCCGCTACCTTGCTCGATTTCTTTCCCACGGAGCAGGCCATACATGTTACTTTGCCTTATACAAATGAATAATTTTGATAACGTTGCATTGCAAAGAATACAACAAATCGCGAATGTAGGAGTGAATCATGAAAACTACCAACATGCCAGAACAATTCAGTAAAACGATTAAACATACTTTATACATATTCAGCACTCTCTTCCACGGACACTTATATGTAACGTGTCACTTGAAGATGGGAAAATTGCACATTTTGCTAAAATAAAGATTTCCAAAGCCTTTTAAATGTTATAACAGCGGCTGCAGTATATGCTTTTGGGAAATAAAGTTTACAGGAAGATGATTCTGAGAAGTATTCATGGCACAATAGTATGTATTTAAAGCGAAAGAAAATAAAACGGGCACCAGAAAGTTTTTTTCCTTTTCTTACAGTAATTTACACATAGTGTATCCAGTTTATTTTCTTTCGCTTTAAATACATACTATTGTGCCATGAATACTTCTCAGAATCATCTTCCTGTAAACTTTATTTCCCAAAAGCATACACTGCAACCGCTGTTATAACATTTAAAAGGCTTTGGAAATCCTTATTTTAGCAAAATGTGCAATTTTCCCATCTTCAAGTGACACGTTACATATAAGTGTCCGTGGAAGAGAGTGCTGAATATGTATAAAGTATGTTTAATCGTTTTACTGAATTGTTCTGTCATGTTGGTAGTTTTCATGATTCATCCCTCTTCAAATGAGAACTTGTATATTTTTTTCCACTGTGAAAATGAGATTAAAGAACATTAGGGAGAGTCTCTTACCTATTATTGTGTTAGTGATTAATGAGTGAAAGCTCTTTCCTTTTGCACCGTGCCAACTAAATTGTCCAGCTATTGCACTTGTCTTCTTCATGATGTTTCTTGTGATGGCTTCTAATCTGTGACCTCCAAGTTTTTCATTTCTTAGACCTGTAACGAAATACACACTAAGCACTCAAGTAATAGTAATGGAAATTTAGAGCATACAACTGATGCCTTTAGACAAATTACATTGATTTTAGACCACAGTGTCACCGAGTCAGTTGCAATTGGCGCATCCTCAAAAATTAATATTTGCACTGACGTGTCATTTTTCCAATAAACAAAATTTACATACTAATTTTCAAGCAGTTGTAAATGGTTGGCAAAAAACATGTTTTTTTATTTTAAAAAACAGGTTATTTTGGTTTAATTAATTTACTCTATAAATTTATATTAGATACGGTTTCGTCTTGGTGTTATTATGGAACAAGGTTATGCTGGAAGGAAATCCAAACCACTTCTCAGCTTACATCCAAGAAAATTTGTCCATTTCGACACGAAACCGAGACCAATTGGTCAGAAATGAGATTGCCAACTTACTCATTAAGGACGCCTGATAAAATTACGTTTTACTGATCTTGACATAGGCCTGGTTGTTAATATAATTGTCAAGAGTCATTTCAGAAGGTCAGAAAGATACGCAGTTACAGAAGTAAAAATATTACACAGAATTACATATAGAGCGGGAAAGTCCCGCCTTAGCCATTGAGAAAATCCTGTTATTAGATTAAATTTATTTGTATGTAAAATTTTAAGGTCAACGTATCATATTAAATGACAAATTTGTTATGTAGATAACATTCAACAAAATTGAAACAAAGTCGAATCCAAGCTGATGTTGGAAGCTACGCAGGCAGTTGATAAGTTTGGCAATTTCTATCAATATATTTAAGCAACCTTGGCTTCTTTATAAAACAACAAGCATTCAGGCAAGTAGAAATATACAATTTGGTTTCGATTCGTAAGTTTAGGCTTAATATCCTCATGAAATACCATAGTTATCACGGAGAAGACCTTCGCTTAAAGGGACACCTCGAATCGATACTTGGTTTACACTTGAAAGATGGGTTGTGGTTCGACCGAGAATTGAACACGGGACCCCTTGATTAAAAGATGAAAAGTATATAAACGTAATGCAGATGGTGTGATATGTGGAGACGTCAAAATGAAGTTCACACGCTTTGAAGCATTTTTCGTTCTGTTTTTGGTTTAAACCTTTTTTTTTTTAATCCAGCTGGTTTAAACTATCCAACCCTGAAGTTGTAAATTAGGAATTGATGAAAGCAACGCATCTATAAAAAAAACATTACGAAATGTAAAGGAAGACAAAGAATAATTTAACAGTTTCAGAATATACACAGTGGTTGTAAAGTCAATACCTATTTTAAACCTAGATTATCCTAGAAAGTAGCATCAGCTTTATGAGTGAAATTAAAAAAGTGGGAGGAAACAACAGAACCCCAAGAAAACCCACGAGCACGGTGTTTGTCCACCACAAAGTCCAAACGGCGCGAGCTTGGATCGAACCAGGGACCCCAAGCACCGGAGGTGAACGCTCTATTACTGAGCCACCGGACACACCAATGCACTAAATGAAAAGCGAACCAACTTGTGCTAGGTGGCCAGTAATAAAGCATGAATGCCATATAACCGAATCAGAGCAGGAGCACAGCAGGGGGGCCCGAGTGACAGCGTAGGGAGCAGGCAAGTCAGCAACAGGGAGGTACGCATAAACAAGTATGCTCGAAAAACATTTACAATATTTGTAATTATCCTTATCTTCAAAAACACTTATTTTAGATCCTTTAAAAAATACTTTCACAGCTAATACACGAGTGTTACACTATTCCTTGAGGAATTCACTTCCCTTTACAGCAGACACCTGTTACCAACACATACTTCAATTCAACCGGTATTATTTCTTCCATTTAACTTTGAACAGCAAACACACAATTTATTAGAAAGAACTCTATTACTAATTCTATTCTGGCAATCATGTACATGGCTTATCATGTACACTTTGCGCACATCTATACATGTTAGGGACAATAACAGAATTTGTTTTCTGAAACATAAACAGCGTCTGAACAAGCATTCTGTCTTGCACTAGCCTACTATTAAATCTTGCATTTTGCGAAAACACTCACTGTTTACAAATGTGAATTTTTGAACCCTTTTAAATATTTATTCGTAGCATTCTTTTAATATTATGTTTTGCAGTGTAATTTAGTACAATATATTATAATAGTGTCGTTGTTTTAATTGTAGGGTAGTTTCGGTAGAATAGGGCCACCGGATGAATAGGACCACTCATTATGTTATTCACCTTACTTGTTTTGTAACCCGCCTTGGTTCGATTCTCCTGTTCGGGCAATGAAAATATTTATTCATGGTAAATTTAGTGGTTACAAGGAACAAGTGCTCCACTCCGTAAATGGTAATGGCTAGAATAAAAGGCATGCAAACCTCCAAGTTGGATCACGAAACAACACGAACCTAGACTAGGGTTGCACTCGCGCGTACCCACCGTCTTCGGTAATCCCGTTAATATCTACAGAATGCACACGAGTACCTGGATAGAATACCAACGATCTCGGTGGTGATTCATGTGGCGTACCCAACAAGCATTCCCACATTTTTCGACATGAATCGTTAGTTCCTCGTTAGTTCCCATTATTTCTTACAAAAGTTGCGTTAGTTCCACGATTTTTTACGATCTACAGCATAAACAAAAATGTGTGGGTAGGCTAACTTCACATGTAAAGTTGGCGTACCCATCAAGCTTTTCCACATTTATCGACATGAATCGTTACTTCCTCGTTAGTTCCCGTTAGTTCTTACAAAAGTTCCGTTAGTTCCACGATTTTATATAATCTAGAGCATAAACAAAAATGTGTGGGTAGGCTAACTTCACATGTAAAGTTGGCGTACCCAAAAAGCTTTCCCACATTTTTCGACATGAATCGTTAGTTCCTCGTTAGTTTCCGTTAGTTTTTACAACAATTCTGTTAGTTCCACGATTTTATACAATCTAGAGCACAAACAAAAATGCGTGGGTAGGCTAACTTCACATGTAAAGTAGGCGTACCCAACAAGGTTTCCCACATTTTTCGACTTGAATCGTTAGTTCCTCGTTAGTTCCCGTTAGTTCTTATAAAAGTTCCTTTAGTTCCACGATTTTATACAATGTAGACCATAAAAAAAATGTGTAGGTAGCCTAACTTCACATGTAAAGTTGGCGTACCCAAAAGCTTTCCCACATTTTTCGAAATGAATCGTTAGTTCCTCGTTAGTTCTTACAACAATTCCGTTAGTTCCACGATTTTATACAAATTAGAACATAAACAAAAATGTGTGGGTAGGCTAACTTCACATGTAAAGTTGGCGTACCCATCAAGCTTTCCCACATTTTTCGACATGAATCGTTAGTACCTCGTTAGTTCCCGTTAGTTCTTACAAAAGTTCCGTTAGTTCCACGATTTTATACGATCTAGAGCATAAACAAAAATGTGTGGGTAGGCTAATTTCACATATGAAGTTGGCGTACCCAACAAGCTTTCCCACATTTCTCGGCATGAATCGTTACTTATTCGTTAGTTGCCGTTAGTTCTTACAAAAGTTCCGTTAGTTTCACGATTTTATACAAATTAGAGCATATCAAAAATGTGTGGGTAGGCTAACTTCTCATGTAAAGTTGGCGTACCCATCAAGCTTTCCCACATTTTTCGACATCAATTGTTAGTTCCCGGTAGTTCTTACAAAAGTTCCGTTAGTTCCACGATTTTATACAAATTAGAGCATAAACAAAAAATGTGTGGGTAGACTAACTTCACATGTGAAGTTGGCGTACCCAACAAGCTTTCCCACATTTTTCGACATGAATTGTTAGTTCCTCCTTAGTTCCCGTTAGTTCTTACAAAAGTTCCGTTAGTTCCACAATTTTATACAAATAAGAGCATAAACAAAAATGTGTGGGTAGACTAACTACACATGTAAAGTTGGGGTACCCAACAAGCTTTCCCACATTTTTCGACATGAATCGTTACTTCCTCGTTAGTTCCCGTTAGTTCTTACAAAAGTTTCGTTAGTTCCACGATTTTATACAATCTAGACCATAAAAAAAATGTGTGGGTGGGCTAACTTCACATGTGAAGTTGGCGTACCCAACAAGCTTTCCCACATTTTTCGACATGAATCGTTAGTTCCTCGTTAGTTCCCGTTAGTTCTTACAAAAGTTCTATTAGTTCCATGATTTTATACAAATTAGAGCTTAAAAAATGTGTGGGTAGGCTAACTTCACATGTGAAGTTGGCGCACCCAACAAGCTTTCCCACATTTCTCGGCATGAATCGTTACTTCCTCGTTAGTTCTCGTTAGTTCTTACAAAAGTTCCGTTAGTTTCACGATTTTATACAAATTAGAGCATATCAAAAATGTGTGGGTCGGCTAACTTCTCATTTAAAGTTGACGTACCCATCAAGCTTTCCCACATTTTTCGACATCAATTTTTAGTTCCTCGTTAGTTCCCGTTAGTTCTTACAAAAGTTCCGTTAGTTCCACGATTTTATACGATCTAGAGCATAAACAAAAATGTGTGGTTAGGCTAATTTCACATATGAAGTTGGCGTACCCAACAAGCTTTCCCACATTTCTCGGCATGAATCGTTACTTATTCGTTAGTTCCCGTTAGTTCTTACAAAAGTTCTATTAGTTCCACGATTTTATACAAATTAGAGCTTAAAAATGTGTGGGTAGGCTAACTTCACATGTGAAGTTTGCGTACCCAACAAGCTTTCCCACTTTTTTCTACATAAATCGTTAGTTCCTCGTTAATTCCCGTTAATTCTTACAAAAATTTCATTAGTTCCACGATTTCATACAAATTAGAGTATAAAAAATGTGTGGGTAGGCTAACTTCACATGTGAAGTTGGCGTACCCAACAAGCTTTCCCACATTTTTCGACATGAATCGTTAGTTCCTCGTTAGTTCCCGTTAGTTCTTACAAACGTTCGGTTAGTTACACGATTTTATACAATCTAGAGCATAAACAAAAATGTGTGGGTAGGCTAACTTCACATGTGAAGTTGGCGTACCCAACAAGCTTTCCCACATTTTTCGACATGAATCGTAAGTTCCTCGTTAGTTCCTGTTAATTCTTACAAAAGTTCCTTTTGTTTCACGATTTTATACAATCTAGAGCATAAAAAAAATTTGTGGCTAATCTAACTTCACATGTGAAGTTGGCATACGCAACAAGATTTCGAACTTTTTTGACACGAGTCATTAGTTCGTCGTTAGTTCTCGTTAGTTCTTACAAAAGTTCCGTTTGTTCCTCGATTGTATTCATATTAGGGTATAAATAAACATTGGTGGGTACGCTAACTTCGCATGTTGGCGTACCAAAGAAACTTACTCAGGTTTCTCAATATGAGTCGCTAGTTCTTCGTTAGTTCTTATTATATTTACGTTAGTTCCGCGATTTTATACAAATTCTATGTAAATAAAAATTAACCCTTCTCTTTCCAGATGTTATTTTCCTATGTGCGTGCTATAGTATTTTTTTACATGAACATGGTTGTCACTGGAACTGAAAGAGTTAATGGGTACGCTCATTTTACCTGTGAACTTGGCATAGCGAATCAGTTTACATAAATGGTGGTTCTTTTTTTTAGTTGCCATCAGTTCTTACAAAAGTTACCTTAGTTCCCCAAATTTATTGATATTATAATTAAATTCAATATGTACACCAAAGTTCAAATATGAATTTGGTGTTTCATTTACGCGTAAGATACATTGCTTGGTTTTAGACGCGCTTTAAACTTTTTTCTGTAACTTTTTGTGTTCGTGTTTTGTCTCAAATATCACATATCGGTGTAGATGAAAAAGCAAAGTGGCCAGCCAAGTGTTTATATTTTCAGTTGTTGCCTGAAACCAAATTATTGTTACGTTTCGATGTATTCATTTGTTAGATTATTCAAACGTTGAAAATTGTAAATTTCATTTTGTGATTCTAGAAACTTACTGTAGTATTTAGTTTGTAATCTGCATATCAAAAGGTAGTAAATGTCTAAGGAGAAAACATCCGTAAAGCATGCTGGGGAACTTATTTGTCTGTACAGGGTAAAGAAAGGTCTTTCCCTTGAATCTGAAATCTAAAGAATTAAAATACATTAGTATAGAAGAAACTTTTTTTTAATTTTGAAGACTGACCATAAATAATCTATAAGCAAGTATGTTCCTTATGATTTTTATTTTATTTCACTTTATTTACATGGGCTATCCAGAAAATCACTCAGGTTTTGGAATAAATAGAAGAGAAGTTAAAGTATACTGTTTTTTTATTATACTAGCTGGACGCACCCGCTTCGCTGCGTCAGACCAACAATTGAGCCCCTTTCATCGTAACAAATGAAATTTTCAAACAAATGCTAAAGAAGAAAGTACAATGACAATGAAAAACTCTATGAGGTATGATTTACAATAATCCTATTATAATATTTGTAATCTTTTTCTATTTTCTCTTCCCGCTCCTTTCCTTCCCTTCGAGGACATATTTTATAAAACGCTTAATTACGTACCTAATTGTTTTAAATGAGAAGTCCAAATACTAAATTCCGTGTTACTGACCTTCAAAGCTACCCCTATTTTCCCTTTCTCCTCTTTTCTTCCATTTTTACTAAAATATCTAAAAAGGAAAAAAAAGAGAAAGAGTAGAAAAACACTGAAACATGTGTAAAATTGTTTTAAATGAGATGTCCAAAAAGAAAACTTCAAGTTTCTAAGCTGTAAGGATTCGGAGATATGACCGGCGTGCAGTTAGCCAAACTCCATGTAAATTTAAAATTATTTTTGTATCAATCGTTTAATCAGGTATGATCAACAATTTTTAACGTTTGATCAACTTTACTAACAGAGTTATAAAAGTGAGATAAGGTTGAGAAAAAAAAATGAAAATTGCCTCCTACCAGGGGAAAATTCGGTTATCTACCTATGTAGAAAATATAAATCGAAATTCTGTATGCTGATCTTTCTTCAAGGAAAATGAATGCGTTGTTTCACAATAATGAGACAAAGGAAGTCAAGATAGGTACGTAAAACTAACATGAAAAGAGATTCTTTTTTCCCTTTACTCTCTTGGACCATGGAGTAGCTGAAGAAACTGCTGAATCAGCAACATCAAATAGCAGCTAAAGCATCTTCATGAATCAATTTACGGTAAGTACCGTATTGTTATCTTTCTTGTACAGTCAGAAACAATAATAAGTATAGGCCTATAAGAAATAATAGCTCCAACCTATACTTAATATTGTTTCTGACTGTACATCTTTTCATGCTTATTTCTTACCTATTACTGTATAATTTCCTTGTGTGGACTGCTAACAAACTTTAATGTCATGGCTATTTGTAACGTTTGCAAAGCGTTTTTATTGCTGATGCGTACGCTTGGAATACGCTGACCATGTATTTAAATGTGGATGACTAATCACAGTGCGCTACAAACGCGAAACCAATAAAAATGCGTATAAGACGTCAGCTCAAGCGTATTTGATGCGTTTCGGAACAATAGAACGCCTGCTGTTTAAAAGATGTCAATTGGAAGGAAAGAAAGGAAAGACGTGTTGCCAGGTAGGGAAATTTTAGCAAGAAACACCTGCTTGGAAGATGCTTTGTACAGAGTACTGGAACTCAGCTATTATAGACCTGGACTTGGGAAAAAAGACCTGGAAACCCGGACTGGCTCATAGTATGATTTATAACTCTGGCGAAAGTGAAGTTACCGAAGTTACCGAAGTTACTAAAGAAGTAGCTCCCGAAATTTATTTTGTGAAGATCTGCTTACATTTTACGAAACAAACGAGTTTTTTCAAACCAATCAATAACAAACGGGAAACAAACGCTTGGTTTCGGTTTCAAGTTGATACTTCAGAGTGGGGGGGGGGCAACTTCACGCTGGCTCCAAGCCCCATATGGCTAGAATGATCCGTGACACCATCCTACACCTTGGATGGGAAACACTATTTATTGCATTCTCCATACTCCCCGGACATTGCACCGACCGATTATCACCTGTTCCATTCATTGAACACTCACCTGAGAGGACTCCAGTTCGACTCCGTAGTAGAGGTAAAATGCATTTGATACCTTCTTCGCTTCACGGCATTCCACGGCAATTGCGAAGGAATCCATGCCCATCCGGAACGTTGGCAGAAGGTCGTTGATACTGTTGGGTACTATTTTTGATCTTCCTGGTACGTCTTAGGTGACATATCAATGCTCTAAAGTGATAAGTCAAAAAGCGATCGAACTTCCTTCGCTACTTTTATACATACTATAAAACTACTGTATAAGTTCTAGTAGCTCGAGTTCGGGAAGTCGGAATGTCAAAATTCCTTCAGATTATTGCTCATTTTGGTCTAGTTTACAAAATATATAAAAATAAAATGGGGTCCTTTTGCTTCCTTGGTCACTTTCTGTTCGAATATCTCGAGTTCCGAAATTCGATATGTAAAAATTCTTTCAGATTTGTGTTCCTCGTGGTCTTGCTTACAAAATATATGAAAATCAGGGGGGTCCGGTTTGCTTTTCTGCAGCCGAAAAGTTCATTGGAACTGTCATCAAAGAAATAAGTAAAAAATAAATAAACTACGAAGGAGCCCAGGTCAGTAATTGTAACACACAAGTTCACACCAGTACTTAGGATTTAGAACCCCCCACTTGTCTGGTTTTAAAATATGGCAACCCTAGGTAAGTCTGCAGACTGGTGGGAAAACGTCTAAACGAAACATCTCCAATTTACTTTCGTCCACGAATAAGACTTACCCACTTGTTTTCGTACGAAATTAAATCTTTTCTTGTATTGACTGTACTTACGTACGATTTCTTACTTGGTACCCTAAAATTTAACACGGAATATCTCAACACTGCTGACTCTTTCTGCTATAACATTCTTGCCTAACTCGGAGTTTAGGGATGCCGCAACATTCACTGTACTTAGCGGTTGTTCTTAATTTTGCGAAGAATAGCACGTTCATCACTATCTGATATTGTCCTGGGCTGTCCAATTTGTGGTATGTATTATGTTCTATTTTAATTTTTATACACCCTGACAATGTCTCCAACGGTACTCTTCAGGATGTGTAATATTTCAGCTATGTTAGCGTATTTACGCCCTTTTGCATGTGATGATTGTTCACGAATTGCCGATGCTCGAGACTACGACAAATCCCAACTACGATAGATCCCATAGTAGATGAGCTATATACCTTTAAATTTTACATTTTCGGCAACCTATAACTCCGAAAGTATGCGCTTTTGACCACATTTCCATATGGACGTTTTTCTTATTTTGATGTGTGGAATTACTTTTTTTCAGTTTATCGGTCTAGTCCATTAACACCCAGTCTCAATCATACGTAACAAATTGAGAACTTCCTCCTTTGAAGTAAGTTAAAAAACACTTGCTTCTATGACTCACGAATGGTGTGCCTTATTATTTCAAATTGCATGAACCATCAAATTTGAACAGATTGTCCTCCGGGTCAAGGTCTGGGAATATTGATCCAGATCAAGGTGACCCAGAGAAATACTGTGAACCAAGTGATCCGGATGACCCATAACATATTCCATCACTTCTGTTAATGTTTTGCGGATTTGTGTGTGTCACTTCGAATTCGTGAAGAAAAATCATTTGTAAATCCGTGATGCATTTACATATGACTCTATTCAACAACTGTCTGGGTACTCCAGCCTGTTTGCTGAGGTCAGTTCCCCCTCCCCCACATTCAAATAGTAGAATATTTTGCAGTCAGCTGTTATGTGCGTCTTATGTGCGCCGGGTTTCAGCTTAGGTGCGCACATATTTACACACGAAAAGTTGATAGAAAAGCGCACTCCAGGGTAACGCCTGAGTGCGACATTCGAATCCAGACTTCAAATTTCTCTGCCAAGTAGTATTCCATATGTGCGCTTATGTGCGTAAAAAATTTCCATTTGTGCGCGCACAGGAACGAAGATAATCCGTAGTAAAAAATGTACAGAAAATTCATGATTTGCTCTAAATCAAAGAATAACAACTTGAGATTTCTGCGGCAAGTAATACTCCATATGTGCGCCTAATTCCAGTTAAAATTTCTAGTGTGCGATTAAACAAACGGAAGATGTATCGTATTGAAAAATGTAAATCAGTGAAGTTCAAAGAGCGCATTTAAAGCAATGAAATAAGATAGAAACTTAGAACAACATTCGTTCTTTTGCACGTCATATTTGCCCTTATGTGCGCTCAATATCATTTTCTGTGCTCACATACTAACACATGAAAACGATGATAAATGTTTTCATCATCCATCCATCAGGGAAACCATAAGTATGATATTAGAATTACGACTTCATGTTTAGTTGTCAAGTAGTATTCCATATGTGCGCTTATGTGCGCATAAAATTAACATTTGTGCGCGCACAGGAACGAAAAAAATCGATAGACAAAAATGTACAGAAAATTCATGATTTGCTCCAAATCAAAGAATAACAACTTGAGATTTCTGCAACAAGTAATACTCCATATGTTCGTTTAGGTGCACATAATATTTTTAGTGTGCGCACAAACAAACGCAAGGTGTATCGTATTGAAAAATGTAAATCAATGAAGTTAAAAAAGCGATCTTAAAGCCATGAAATAAGATAGAAACTTATAGATAGAATTACATAGACTCTTTGCTAACGAAATACCTGTAGATCAAATCATAATATATGAGATCTTGAGGTCAAACATGGTTTTTGGCCTTTGCACTCGAGTAGAAAAGCAGGGATATAAAAAGACAAAAGCATGCTGTACAAGTGCAGGAAACCTAAGATTTCATTTAACAAAACGTCTCAGCGACATGTCTTGATATAAAAGGCTCTTTAAGGGTATAGAGAGGGTGTGTCACCAAGAAGGAAACCAACAACTATCGTCTACATCGCAGTTATTGGCGCCGTTCTGCAGCATGTTTATGCAACTCGTAAGTTCGCACTTCAGTAAGTTATATATGTTGGCTAGTGCTGGTCTTGTAGTTGTCTGCTCTGCTACACAATAAGTCTAAAAACATAAGTTATTCCAAGATAAAAATCCCATTGCTGTCGAAAATTTTGTTGTTCTTGTGTTTGAATTGTAACAACTTATTTCACTTGGCTTTCAATTTACCGTACAAAGGGGCTGCTTTTTTATATGAGGTACGTAGACTATTTATTTTATTAATTTTTTATTGCCTTAACCCTTACAAGACCGACCTGGCGCGCATTTAATCCTCTCCTGTGCGAATATTAATTAAGAGATCTGGAAGATTGTTTCTATGCCAAATATGGTTGAACCAAAGCATAGGCGCCGACTCCATGGGGCTTGGGGGTGCCCGAGATTCCTCCAATGTTAAAGATGAGTACTGAGCCACCCCAATCTTAAAAATATGGGAGCAGAGCCCTCCAAATAACTTTGCTTAAGATAATCAAATGTATTATTTCTTTTGTCTTATGAAGTTTACTCTGCATTGTACAGCATAAACTTAACTTGAAATGCGCATTTGAAATGTTTTATTTAGACAATCGACTTTGGGGAACTAAAGACTGTTACCAATAACGCAGCCAGGGAGAGGCTCCGGGGGATCTGGAACTCCTCGAAACATTCAAAAGTTGTTAAAATAAGGATTAAATTGCATATCCAGTCTACTTATTGCCAACAAAATATGGGGCAGGATCCCGGACCCCCCGAATTCCTAAGGATCGTTAAAATATAGCAAAAAACTACGTTTTCAGTTTACACATTGCCAAATATTTTCTTGGAAGTGGCCTAGACCCTCCCAGAAATGAAATCCTGGTTCCGCCTCTGACTGTTACATCATAAAAGTTTTCGAGCGGAGGATCGGGGACAGGAAAACACATTTTATTAATATGCTGAGTTATGGAATAATTATTAACGTTCTTACTAAAAAGAGTTTTGATAATGTACCTATTACATTACCCATTTAGAATTGTACCAGTATATTGCTTAGTCAATTCTGAAACTTCCGAGGTAGTCAAGACGAGCTCAGTGTTCCGCAACCGATGAGCAGCATACACTAATGTGCTTCACCCAGGAGCAGATTCAGAGGGGGCAATTGCCCCGATCGTACCACCCAGAATAGGTTACTTTTTATTTTTCAAATAAAATAAACCCTCTTGATTTCTTGAACTTTCTGTTATAAATTTAAACCAGTCGGGTAAATAGTATTTGAGCTATCAGTCTTTCACTTAAATTCGACGAAAACGCAAAAAAAATAAAAAAAATGGCTGCTTTCGAAAGGGTTAATAATAGTAATTATAAGTTACTTTTTGGCGACATATTGAAAAATCTTAGAGCTACTGCGAGTGTTCTATCCATCTATAGGTCCCCCTTAAAAGCTTTTGAACCAAAAGCCGGATCAACATACGGAAACCCAGGTCCCCGAGTAGACTAGACACCGGAAATTCGTGGTATTTGTTAGGTGCAATAAAAGATTGCGAGTACCAATTTTGGCGTTATTTTTACCCACAATGATAAAACCTACTTGACTCAGCTGGGTTGGACTGAACTTATTAGACGTCAGACAGACTGGAACAACTGGACCTCAAGCATCCTGCATTCTTCATAACTTTGAGATTTTAGGAACTGACCAGGTGCAGACGGCCTCTGAATCTTCTGTATTAAATTAGTCAAGTTCAGGTGAATCGAGAGGGTGTTGCGGCAAATCTTCCTATTAGAATTTGGTATTGTGTATTCAGGTCACATCCTACAGATGTCTGACTTTTTACTTACGAAGCGACTTCCGTGGATTGGATGTGTTTGAACTTAGGTACTGAGACGTGCTTACTTATTTCTTTAAGCTAGTATTTAAACTTTGTTCGAATAACAAAATATAAATTTTACATTATTATTCAATTGGCGATAAGAAATGCAAATCTATTCTTAAGTATTTATGAAAGCGTCATTTCTGCTTAAAAGTGAAATTGCTGATATATTAAGATTTTATTCTTTATACAGTATTGTAGAAACCCCTCCTTTCGTGATCCTGAGACAAAAAAGATCTACATAATCAACAGCATGATTTCTGATGTCCATGATACAGAAACTATCAGGAACTGGTTATCGAACTGGATACATGACGGTGCATTAATACCTCAAAAATGTGTTGTGGATATGAACCAAGCCCTCATGGCTGCCTGTGTACAATCTTTTACTGGTTTTACATCTTTGCGCAGTTATGTGGATGAGAGTTCAAAAATAATATTAAATAGAGCAGAAACGCATAAATTGCCCAAGTGTTTTATTCGGAACGATGTCGCTCATTTAATGAAAGTAATAGTTGGATGGAAAAGTTTGAAGGGAGTGCTAAAGAGGACTAAAATATTTTATGTTAGAGCACTAGCGCAGTGCATTCAGAGCACGTCCATAGACGATTTAGAAATTCTTTTGACAGACATTATTACTGTTGCACTCTCAGAAACGGAGGGGGAAGATTTAAACAGTGGTGGGAACACGTCATGCGAAGAAAGTAAACGACGTCTCCAAAATCGAATAGCGGTGGATGTATCAGAAGAACAAGTACAGATAGTTGTAGAAGAAAATCTTCTTCATAAAGCACTGCAGGATTCAGCGTCGAAAGACAATCCCTTTACAGCTTGGATGAAGGGACTTGTTGGTAAAGTGAAGAATAAAATTTATACAGAAGAAGGGACGCGAGGAAATCAGCAGTTTGTTGAACCAATCGTTGACGATATTGTACGTTTTGCTTCCCTTATACCATTTTGGACTGCTGTGATGGTACCTCACTTTGGATATGGTGGTAAAATTGCTAGTAGCGCAAACGTGGAGAGCTCCTTTAATGACATAAAACATAGAATTTTTCAACACATTCCGCTTCCGGCACGTCTTGATGACTTTATTTTTCATCACTTAGCTACCTTGTCAAGATCTATGGAGTATTACTTGCTGCAGAAATCTCAAGTTGTTATTCTTTGATTTAGAGCAAATCATGAATTTTCTGTACATTTTTACTACGAATTTTCTTCGTTCCTGTGCGCGCACAAATGGAAATTTTATGCGCACATAAGCGCACTAATGGAATACTACTTGGTACAGAAATTTGAAGTCTGTATTCGAATGTCGCACTCAGGCGTTACCCTGAGTGCGCTTTTCTATCACCTTTTCGTGTGTAGATATGTGCGCACCTAAGCTGAAACCCGGCGGACATAAGCGCACATAACAGCTGACTACAAAATATTATACTATTTGTATGTGGGGGAGGGGGGTAACGGACCTTGTTTGCTGGACGTGTACAGAGTTTGTGACATTAGACGAGTGTCATCAGGCAATCCTTCTAGTCTGTTGCTGAAGAGATTTTTTCCATGAGATATCAAAGCGTTCATTTCATCGGCACCAACCTAATACTTATCTTATTTTGTAATTTTTATTATTTTCGCTTTTTATGTCTTCTTGTGATAATGGTATGTTAATATAAGTTTCTTAAATAAAAAATATGTATTTTCAGATGCCCAGAGCTCCTACCGTTACCCACGAAGATTTAAAGAGAGCCATTTTTGAAACTGAATATGTAATTGATGGGGAAGGCCGTATATCTGGTCCTACACACAAATGTTGGCAGTTAGTAAGCAAGATATTGAATGGAAAAATATCACCCAAATACATATATCAATACGTTCATGAAAATAGGTACAACTGTTACCATGAATTAAGAGAAAAGAAAGGAATAAAATCTCCTAATCTGTTTTTGAAGTATAGTCAACCTGAAGAGTATTCTTCTGATAGTGAAGATGAATATGTAGAAGCTTTAAGCAGTAGCCCAGAAACACATGTGTTACCTAAAAAGTCTTTTCATATTGTAATACCACATGCAACATGGTCAAAAATAAAACCCATAGTCAAGAAGTATGATAGAAAGGACCGTTTGTGTGTTAGGAGAAGAGAAGTACTACCACCATTCATTTGGGAACCAATATTAATCCATTTGTTATGGGACCAGCACAGGATTCCTAGTGCATACACTTTTGATAGGTCGTATGTTCATACAAATGAAGATAAGGAAGAATACATACGTATTCAAGGTCATTACAAAGAATGTAGTGGTACTGGAACAGGGAGAATTATACAAAAACCAAATGAAGGGGAAGATGTTCCTATGATTTGGTGTGCTACTGATAGTAGAAATCTAAAACACTTCAAGAAAAGACCTTTAAAGGGTGCCCAAAGATTTTCGATAGGCACTGAACTAAGTAATAAATCTGCTTAATTTTTCAGGCGTATCCAAGCAAAAAATACTATGGACCAGGGTGATCAAGAACCACCACATTTATTTTCATCAACTGTATTAAGAAAGGCCAAACAGGAAAAGATGCGAGCAGATAATATCAATGTTCCTCATGGTCATGATGATATAAATGCAATTTTAATTATGAAACATAGCCAGCCTTATTGTGGATCAATTCATGACGTAGGAATTGACAAGTTTTTTATTCATTATCTCACACCTGCTCAACTGCTTGTATACGGGACATATTCTAAGAAGTCATATTGTGTACTTTGCATTGACGCTACAGGTGGTCTGGTTCGCAAGATACCAAGATTAAATGGACCTTCAGGGAATATTTTTCTGTATGAGGGGGTCATTAATACAGGCAATGTTCAAATACCCGTTTTGCAGATGTTATCTGAAAAACACGACGGTAACAGCATATTGTATTGGTTGAGTGAATTTTTACGGAATGGCGGCCTGTCACCCAATGAGGTGGTTGTTGACGACTCTGGAGCACTGTTAAGTGCAATAACAATATCGTTTTGCCAATGCATTAATACTGCTAATTATCTGAATAAATGTTTTTCGGCACTTTTAAAGGAAAGCACTTCTCTACCGCCTTGTTACTTGCGACTTGATGTTGCTCATTTCCTCCGTGCAGCTGGAAAGTGGAGTGTATGGAATGAGAAATCGATATTTCGCCTAAAAGACTTTTTTCTACGCTGCTTAGAACTTTTAATACAATGTGATAATCTCCAAGATTTCGAAGCTTTGCTTAGACACATTCTCGTTGTTTGCCTTTCACCGAACGACGGTAAGGATGAAAATGATGAAGATATTCCAATGGAACATAGTTTACATGTTTTCTCATCTAAAATCAAGAATATTACTACTCTGCTAGAAGAAAAAGTGATCAATGAAAACGAGGTAAACATTTTAATCAATAATTCTAAAGCGGAAGAAGATGCTGATCCAAGTATAAACCAGAGCGATATAAGGAGGTGGCTGAACGTTTTGGAAGGTGAAGTAAAGGATTCCATTAAGAAGTTACCTGATGGAAGGCTCAATCCTTATTATGCCCCTACAGTGGCAAAGGAGTTTCTTCGTGTATCGGAGAAGTTTGTTCTTTGGTCTGCAGTTATGGTCAAGTTGTATGGATCGCCATATTTAACTGCGAGTTCTACATCAGTAGAAAGTGATTTTTCAGATTTAAAGAGAAATATTTTAAGAGGAGTAACTAAACCATTAACTGTCCCTAAATTTATATCCCTACACATTGATGCTATCGAAGGATCATGCAGAATAGCGGGAGCTGCTCTAGATGATGAAAGCAGTAGAATTCCCGTTGGAGAAGAAAGCGTTCATAGAAAATCAGCACTCAAAAATGAATGTGAAACAGAAGTAATTGAAATTGAAAAATTGAATGAAGGACAGAAACAAGGTTTTATTGTAGAAGAGCGTCAGTATATTATGTCAGCATCGAAAGTGGAACAGAAATGATTGTTGAAGATGATTTAAGAGAAGATAATTTTCATATTTCATCATCTAGAGATGCATATAAAACAGAAGAAATGATTAACGACTTAATTGAAACTGAGAATTGGCGAGGTCTGGAGGGGAAAAAATCAAAAAGACAATCTATATATTTAAACCCTTTACCAGAGCTTGATGCTGCTGTTCAGGCTAAACTCTTGAAACAGTCCAAAGAAAAAATGTTACGAAACGGAAATATTTGTAAACCTATTGCAATAGATTGTGACAATTTAGTCCTATTAAGAAATACTTGTGCTTTTGATGTTATAGCTCAAGTTATTGCGTCTGGTTATGTAATGCATGAAAATTACAGAGATTTTGTAGACAGCTCAACTAACATCTTACTGAAAACAGTAAAGAGCTTGGCAACTTTGGGAGCCACAAAAGAGCTTTTCTTCTTCGACCGCGCGCTTTATCACAGAGTATTCAATCTAAATGTTCCTTGATCATGCCACGAAGTTTGGATAAAAAAAGTTGCCAAAGAAAAACAGTAATGGACTATGATTGTACTATTAATGCTCCGACTTTGTCCAGGATGCTACTAAATGACATTCCAAGCATTACCATGAAAACTTTATCCTGTACAGGAGATAAATGTACTCGCTCTGTTTCAGATACAATCGCTGTTTTAGACACAAATATGAACATGCTGCTTCGAAATGGATTGGATTCCCTCGAGCAGGCGGTGAAATTGGCATTGAAAATAGAAATTAATGAAAGTGATGAAAACGAAAAAAAGCCTTCGCATCAATACAAGTTACGTACCTGCCGACCACCGTGCAACGGAAAGACGACAGTATATTTACAGGTTGGATAACACATCCTAATAGATATTGATTATCTAAGTGATCCTGCAGTTGGTATACGAGGTACAGATAGGTCTTTTAATTGGCCTCATGCATTGAAGAACTTCCCTGCGACTTTAAACTTGTTTGGACAACAGTGCATTTTGGTAGGAATCGTTGCTCATACACCAGGACACTATATAGCATACACAAAGATTGCAAATTCTACCTGGAAATCATCAATGATTTAAGCAAAAGGTAATTACTGTAGAGAGTGAAAGAACTGTTTGTCCTCACTTGTTATTTTATGTTAATATTCAAAAGTAATTGTAACTGCAAAAATTTAGTCTAAACGTTTGTTCAGTCTAAACAAACAGCTTACTTATAAAATAGCCAGAAGAGACTATTCAGTAGAATCAAACCGAATTTTGGAAAAGTTGCGTATTGATCTGATAGGGAAACTGCCTTGTAGCAATAGATATTACTATATTTTATCTGTGTTAGATGTGTATAGTCGTTATATTTGTCTTTGTGCTTTAAGAACTGCCAGTACTAAAGAAATTTTAAATGTCTTGAGGAAAACTTACTTCTATCATTATTCGTTGCCAGAAGTTATAGTAGCTGATAATGGATCTCAGTTTACCTCTGCCTTATGGAAAGCATTTTGTGAAAAAGAACACATTAAACATTATACAATATGTCCGTACAACTCCAAGAGCTCAAAAGTTGAACGTGGTCATAGAGAAATTAAGCGAATACTAACTTTGTTCTGTAAACAAAATCATACTAAGTGGTGTGAGTACCTAGAGGCAGTGCAAATACTTCTAAATCAATCTGTATCACTAGCAACTGGATTTATAACTGCGGAATTATTTTTAGGAAGAACAAGCATAGACCGATTAAAAGCAAAATTTTTATGGCCAGAAGATATTAAAGAAATCAGTGCAGATGAAAGAAACTTGGTGGTAGAAATCAACCAGGAGGTCTTGCGTAAGAGAAACAAAATAAAACCATCAAAGACTCAACAGGAAATTTCTATAAGGGAGTTGGTGCTAACTATGACTCATCCGAAAATTTCTGCTATTCAGCACAAAATTTATAAATATTTTGAAATTTATGCAGGACCTTATGTAGTAACAGGAATTTTCAATAACAATGTCCAATTAGCAGATTTAAAAGGAAATCCAGTAGGGAAGCAGAATGTATCAAATCTTAAGCTATTTAACTGTACTGGTGAAGGAAACAAGATATATTAATAGATTATAATCTACCTATAGAATTATAAGTTTTAAATATTTTCAATTTTGAATATTATCGATTATGTTGTGTTTCTATTTTCAAAGTTTATAATTTTTGCACACCTAAAGAAAACGAGAATGTATGTTTAAGATATGTATATAGGAAACAGTTCCTTACTATTGCTGACTTTCAATTTCAAATTTTTATTTGTTCGTTTCAAAGAGATTTACATTACATTACCTTGCAATTAATATTTTAATTAAATATTAGTTTATTAAAAGAAGCTTTAATATAACGAAATATTGAGCTGATAGTAAAACTATTAAAAATAAAAACTCGAACTTCGCTTTCAGTCATTTCTCAGTTTTTATTTCTGAGAGAAAGAGCAGCGTTGTATTGCTCCAAAGGTTATAACACAACTTTAGCTTTTGTTATTTTATATTTTGCTATTTCACATTTTCACATTTACTGATTTATAATTAATTGAACTACATTTATTTTACTGTATAAAATAAAATGTCTTAGTTTTTAAAAATCAACATGTACAAATCCAAGTTTAAAATTGAATTAAGTTACCATTTAACAATTTTGAGCAGAAATTCATTTACAATATTGAAGCATAAACAGGTTATTCAATCTGCAAAAGAAATTCAATTTCTTAGTGGTGTTTGCAACTATGAATCCTTTTTTTTGACTTCTGGATATAAAAAAGAGAAATAATCGTTGCTGAGCAACGGGAAAAATATAATTAAGTTGACATCTACAGAAAAAGTGTTCTTGGTAGGAATATATTTGCTATTTATAAGTGATTTTCTTAATTCAGCAGAAAAGTTTATTTAAGTGCACATCAAAATTATAAACATGGAAGCTTAAATTAGAATAGGGGCAAAGTTAACCGTACTAATAGCTGAAATATGAAGTATATGTCTAAATAGTGTTTTGTGTTCGTAGTCTGTATATGTGTAAAAAATATATTCTGTATATTTCTATAATTGATGGTTTGAAAACATTTCCAAGCTGTTTTACTGTCATGGTTCAGATTCGTTTTCTGTCAACCCAATAATATGGACTATTAAACAGTTATCATAGTACATTTAGTTATCATTCAACTTTTAATTAACTCATTCAGTAATAACTATTAACATCTACATTCAGCGTTATACAAGAATCTGCGTATCTAGAGATGAAGTCTAGATGTGAAAACACAGATGTACAGAAGGATTGCCTAGATACAACAAAAAGGCGACCGTTTACATGATCCAGTACAAAGTAACAGTAGCAATATGAAATTAGATCTGAGGTAGTGGTATTTGAAAAATAGAACTTTGTGTTGGGTTGGTATCGAAGAGTGTGTCAGCTTGTTGAAATCAAATGCAATGAAATCCTTCAGTGTTATGTCCCGCGGTTATGCCGGTTAGGCTAAAGGAGACAGTGGTGATGACAAATGAATAAAATGGTGAAATTAAGAAAGTGCGAGGAAACGAGGAACCCCGAGAAATGGCGCGAGCACGGTGTTTGTCTACCACAAAGTCCACACGGCGCGAGCCGGGATCGAAAAAGGAATCCCAAGCACCGGAGATGAACGTCCTACCACTCAGCCACCGCGACCCCAAGAAGAAAGCTAGTTGAGTACGCCAAATTCACAGGTACAGTTAGCTTAGAATACAGTTTTTGCTAAAACTTTAACTTGTATAAAACCGTGGAACTAACAGAACTTTTGTAAGAACTAACGAGGAACTAACGATTCATGTCGAAAACCGTGGGAAAGCTAGTTGGGTACGCCAACTTCACATGTGAAGTTAGCCTACCCATTGTTTTCTGCGTATAATTTCTTTAAAATCGCAAAATTAACGGAACTTTTATAAGAACTAACGGGAACCAACAAGGAACTAACGATTCATGTTTAAACTGTGGGAAATCTTGTTCGGTACGCCAACTTCAGATGTGAAGTTAGCCTACCCACACATTTTTTTGTTATAATTTGTATAAAATCGTGGAACTAACGGAACTTTTGTAAGAACTAATGGGAGCTAACGAGGAACTAACGATTCATGTCGAAAAATTTGGGGAAGGTTGTTGGGTACGCTAACTTCACGTGTGAAGTTATCCTACCCACACATTTTTATGCTCTAATTTGTAAAAAAACGTGAAACTCACGGAACTCTTGTAAGAACTAACGAGAACTAACGATTCATGTCGAAAAATGTGGGAAAGTTTTTTGGGTACGACAAATTCACATGTGAAGCTAGCCTACCCACACATTTTTGTTTATGATCTAATTTGTATAAAATCGTGGAACTAACGGAACTTTTGTAAGAACTAACGATTCATGTCGAAAAATGTGGGAAAGGTTGTTGGTACGCCAACTTTACATGTGAAGTTAGCCTACCCACACATTTTTGTTTATGCTCTAGATTGTAAAAAATCGTGGAACTAACGGAACTTTTGTAAGAACTAACGGGAACTAACGAGGAACTAACGATTCATGTCGGAAAATGGATGAAAGTTTGTTGGGTACGCCATTTTCACATGTGAAGCTGGCCTACCCATAGTTTTTTGCGTATAATTTCTTTAAAATCGCGGAGCTAACGGAACTTTTGTAAGAATTAACGAGGAGCTAACGATTCAACGGGGAAAATGTGAAAAAGCTTGTTGGGTACGCCAACTTCACATCTGAAGTTGGCCTACCCATTGGCTTTCGTGTATAATTTCTTTAGAATCGCAGAACTAAGGATACTTTTGTAAGAATTAACGGGAACTAACGAGGAACTAACGGCTCATGTAGATAAAAGTGGGTAAGCTAATTTGTGTAGGCCAACTTCTCAGACCTAAAACGCATATATTGCCAGTTTTTACGGCGTGCTTCTATGCTACTTTTAGTAATTTCAATTACTTTTACATACGTTCCACAACTTCATTAAAATTTCACATTGAAACCACTGCGTTGACTTTTGGTCGCGTTGACTGTCATAATACAATGCTTCAAGATTTTGTATGACAGTTAAAAATGAATTGAAATCTAAATTTGGGAGAAATGCTAACCGTCGTCGGTAAGAAATAGATATCAGCTGTTTAATCGTGTTCACAATAAAAGTTTATGGTATACCAGATGGAAACCACGTATTTTGTTGAAACTTTTGTAAACGAAATCGGTAACGGTACCATCAGTATTTGGATTGAACGCTTGAGATTGCAACATCGATAATTTACTTCCAATAACTTGTTCTGTAGCAAACTGAGCTTTAAATTCTTTAGTAAAACCTTCAAATGAACGAACTGTAAATAATTTC
This sequence comes from Thermobia domestica, assembly GCF_964235325.1. Classification (NCBI taxonomy): domain Eukaryota; kingdom Metazoa; phylum Arthropoda; class Insecta; order Zygentoma; family Lepismatidae; genus Thermobia; species Thermobia domestica. The sequence continues at coordinate 265,520,044 of NC_137460.1, read as the reverse complement.
GATTTGTACCACTCACGAGCATTACCGGTATAAACAAATCCTAGTACATCTAAATCTTGAGATTTAGGTAAATCTACAGCGTGCGCCGCGAGGTTAAATTGCTTTAAAAACGAAGTTGGTGACTCATCATCTTCTAAACCTGAATACTTCGGAAACATTTCAATATAACCATGACGTAATATTCGTCGTTTAGCATTTTTCACATCACCCTTGTCTGATTTTCTGACTTTAGTTCGTTTCTTTAATTTTGTTTATCTCACTTGCTGTCGAGGAACTAGAATCTGTTTGGTTAGAAGTACTAGTTTCTTCCCTGCAATATTTTGACTTATGGCTACTCCTATCCTCACCTGATAAACTTAATCTACGCCAATCGCGTTCACTCCCCTCTCTGTTAGCACTCTCAGCTAATGAAATTAACTTCGTTTGAGTTTCATCTACTTTTATTTCCAAACCTGACAGCGTATCACTTATTAAAGGAATGTTCTGATTCATATTTATAACATCAATACCTTGAGGAATTGTGTTCTGTGACAAACTATTCTCCCTACGGTGCAATATTGCGAAATTTCTTTCTAACTTATCAGTCGTATTATTTAATCCCACTAACATTATTTCTTTATTTTCTAAATTACTTTCAATGTTGTTTACTGACTCCTCGATCGCTTCAAATTGTTTCAAATGTTCGGTCCGCCTTTTCTTCACATTCACCTAAATCAACCATAATATTCTCAAGTTCTTGACAGTTCTGAACATTTCCCCCCATATTTTCTCGCATTTATCATTTACCTTCTCGCACTTCTCATCTATTTCCTTAGATATTTGTTCATATCTACCCACACATTCTTTTCTTATTATTTCTAATTGCACCTCAAGTTTATCGTCAATCTGCTTTTTTGGTACCTCAGATATTTTTGACATTTTATTTTCTAAAGATTCGTTGACCCTTTCTATTTTGCTTTCCAGAGACTCACACACTTTATTGGTTTGTTCATTAACTTCAAGTATTTTTCCTTCCAAAGATTCATTCATTTTTTCTATTTTACTTTCTAACGATTCGTGCAAAATTTGCATTTCAGCTTTATTTGCATTAATTGCATCCAACAATAAATTGACATTACTTTCATCCATTTTGCAAATTTCTAAACACGAATCAGACTTACCTTTTACCTTTACGTTTCTGAACATGAATCACTACTTTTGATTTAACGGTGCAGGAGTTCTGTGCCTGTTTGGTGCGCCATTTTTTGTAACCCGCCTGGGTTCGATTCTCCTGTTCGGGCAATGAAAATATTTATTTATGGTAAACTTAGTGGTTACAAGGAACAAGCGCACCACTCCGTAAATAGTAATGGCTAGAATAAAAGGCATGCAAACCTCCAAGCTGGATCACGAACCAACACGAACTTAGACTGAGGTTGCACTCGCGCGTACCCACCGTCTTCGGTAAGCCCGTTAACATCTATAGAATGCACACGAGTACCTGGATAGAATACCAACGATCTCGGTGGTGATTCATGTGGTAGTGATTTATGCTGAAACGATAACAAAAACAAAACAAATACATAGGATAGGATTTATTTGATTAAAAATAATTCACATATGAAGTTACTTACGTAAACTTGAAAATTGAATTTTCGTTAATAAATTTCTTCGTATGTCTTCAAAACCCTTTAGCCCATTTGGAATTTCAATAAAAAATAAAAAAAATGACGATGAATAAATTTAAAATGAAATTATACATTTTTGCCTGCGTACGTCAGGCTTGCTACCAAATGACCACCTAACACGTTAATTCACTTAATATCATTTCACTACACAACACCAACAAGGGATTAAAATGAAGAAAGGGGGGTTGAAGTAATTCCTTACGATCTTGTCCTTTTTTCCTAATGTTCGTTTTCTGCCTCCGTTCCGGCTATTGTGGCTCAGGTTCGACCATGATTGAATTTGTGACTGAATCACTAAATATTCAACAAATGTATAATACAAAGAATGGGATTGTGTGTGTGTGTGTGTTTTTTTTTTTTTTTTTTTTTGCTAACCACTCGTATTGTCTTACCATCATAATTGATGAGATTGATTTAAAAATCGGATACTCCTTGCTAAAACGCATATATTGCTAGTTGTTACGGCGTGCTTCTATGCAACTTCTAGTAATTTCAATTACTTTTACTTAGACATAGTAAAAGTAATCTACTAAGTATCTAAAAGTATCTAAAAGTATCTAAATCAGTGACATAGTCAAGATATATATTTAGGAATTTCGACTTTATACTGAAAATAAAAAGAGTTATCGAACCTACATTACAGTGTGAGTTATAATCTTCGCCTTACTAACGTATTTCCAAAGTCCTGACCTGTTTGGTGGTGACGTCGCCGGGAATCTTTCTTGAAGCAGCTTTGACAATGAGTATTATATACGATATATACGGTATACTCGTATATCCTTCAAATTAAACAGAAAAACACTGTCAACGTTTAACACTGGACGAATTACAGTGTGGAGCGGAGACGGCTGGAGCGATTGGAATAAATCCGAGATTTTAGATTGAAAACCTTCAATTTCCAACAACCTTCCTTTTTCTGTTGTTGCATCTTTATCATAACAAAGTTCCGGTCTTTTGATGCACCCAGTATACTAAACGAGTGATCTGCAACCGCCGTACCGCGGCGCCAGAGTGCCATGGCAAGGTGGAAAATGTGATACAAAATTTTAGACATCGTAAGAAATTATTTTTTGAGTTATTATTATTGTTATTAGAGTATATTATTATTCCAGTTACTATGCTTCATACGCTTGTATAGTATTTCGTTCTCTATCGTATTTTATTCTCTATATACTAATTTCGTCGGTTGTTGGAACAAAAAAAGAAGATGTTTATGACTGCTACGCAGTGACGACACTAGAAGGGACCAGGGGAACGGGCACCTTCCGATCACATCGTCCGCCTTCCGTCCTCGTGACAACCCCCGCTTCCCAGGCAAGCTGTATTATCACACAGCAGTTTTTGGGTACACAAAATATAACAGGGTTTCCAAAAATGTATCTGCCTATTCACACACACCCCTTCCCCCAAGAAAGTAAAGCTGGTGTCGTCACTGCTCCCACGGTGCGTGTTTCGCAAAAAGTACAGATAGCTAATTATAAGATATCCGAACTTACCGTTAAGACCAATAGATCACACACAACAGCTGAAACGTTGTTAATGCTACTTGTAAATAGATGGTGAAAATAGTCCTAGGCTTAGCTAATAGTGTGAAATTCCAAACTTTTTCTCTCAACCGACAATCAGTCCCCGAGTTCGTTTTCAGCTAGGTAAGGGCACGAAAGATACAATTTTGTTATTTATCAGTCAGTGAAATGCAGTTCGTAGAAGGAGGTACTATAACTGAGGCCAGTTGTTGCATTAATGTCATTCTCCGTTATGTTCGTTTGTTGCGTGGAGCTAGCGGTTCGAAGTTTCGTTTTATGAATGTCAATGCTTGTCCGCATCGTACAGCTGCCGTGGCCGCCCTCCTTGAGGAAGAGGATATTCATTAAATCTGATGGCCAGCGTATTCCCTGGAGTTCAACCCATAGAGCATGCTTGGGATGCTCTAGGGAGACGTGTTGCCGAGCGTATACCTCTACAAAGTACTCTTCCAGACTTTCGAAAAACACTTACGAAAAAGTGACAGACCCTGCAACAAGAACTGCTTGCCAAAATACAATTTTTATTAAATGGTCTGTATTTGTAAAGAAACTAGGAGTGACAATTACCGTCTATGCCCTCCCAAAATGTCGTTCCTGGTGGTGAGGATTTTTGTCTTCTAAATCCGCGACTTTTTTACGAAGCTTAAATTTTAATAAAGTCGCGTAAAAATTTGGCATTCTTAATAGATACCATCTATTATTATTTTCGTTTAAGAATATAGAACAAAGTAGAACGATAAATACTTATAGAATACTGATGGAGAGATATAGAATATAGAGTGATATAGTGATATAGAATACTGATACGAAGCTAAATCTACTGATACCTCAGTTGATTAAGTTATGATAAAAAAAGGCAACTGAAACTTTATCCAAACTGAAATGATCAACAAAACTTTTAAATACATTTTTCTTACGTATTCTTGTGTTTGAAAATAATTGAATCCAATGCTTCATAATGCCCTAACATTTTATGATAAAGGGAAACATTCCTGTAAAAACTAAAATGAGGAAACGTGTGAGCGCGTCGTGACACGGGTACTGCTGAAGCTCTAGGCTACTCAATCGAGAAATATGAAAATGTACAAAGTAAAAGAATAGCTCCTCATAAAAGACAAAACGTTACTGGATGAGCACAGAATAACTCCATATAAGCATGGGCGTCTCTTGAATGTTATAATTGATGGGTACAATAAAAGCATTATAATGCTTGTAGACTTAACTAAAGTTAGCATTATAATACTTGTAGACTTAACTAAAGTTATGTTGAAATGGTAAGGCAATTAGATGGATATTTGAATTAAAAGCTAATGAGTTTCAAGTTTTAGTCTTCCAAACTATGTCATACAGTAGAAACTCGATTAACCGTCACCCTCGGGACCGGGACCACGACGGTTAAGCGAATAGACGGATAACAGAAATATCGTTATAAACCTCTACAGTAAGTAGATTTAAAAGGTTCTGGAAGAAATAAATAACCTTATACAAGTGAATAATACATGTCCATGCTTTTTTTCCATAAGGGTTTCAGTACTGTACCAAGTTTTATGTGGAAACTAGCATGACCGGAAGTGACGCATGACTATTTCAGTCCATTTCGCTTACACTTTATTCCGTGCTCTGTACGGCGCACGGCGTCAATCCTGGCACATTTAAAGTACAGTGCTGTCCGGAGCAGTGACGGATAACAGAGAGTGACGGTTAAAAGGGTGACGGTTAATCGAGTTTCTACTGTACATAAATATCGGAAGTTTTACAAAACGGCTATACCCGTCCTTCCATTTGTGACGGGGATTAGAGCAAAACTGGTGAATTATATCGAGAAGTTGTTTTAAAAAATCGAGTCAGCGTCTCAAGAATAGGCACCATCTTATCCTCCATTAATCCACTTTTGAAGTCCTAAGTGGTAAAAGTCAACCTTATTCAGTTTCAACATTGATCGCCTTAAAACTAACACAGTAATAACAGTAATAATCGAAAATCTTTTCAAATGTCAAGGTACATGGCCTTGAGCGCACTTTATGCTACATCCAATAGCAGTGAAGCGTTGTTATCATTTTGGAGCAGGTATATAGACATAAGGACTTTTCGCACTACTATGATTATTGTCAATGCCAGATGAGCTACCTGGAAACATCTCGTATCATTGGCTACCACCCATGTAACTCCTCAATTCAAAAGAGTTGCAGAACACATTTTTGTTTTCGGGAATCAATTCAATTTTTGAAAGATTTTAGAATCTTCATCCATATGGTATTAAAAGCGAAAGCATTATACATTTACTATTACTTCCGGTTTCAATATTGATATCCATAGAGAAAACGGTAAGATATATCGAAAACCAGTTTTTTAATCGATTCAGCGTCCCAAGATAGGATTCTTTTTACTCCGTTAATATGCTGTTCAAACAGAAATGGTAGAAATTAAGCATAACAAAAGCTGTACTAGGTATTGACAAATAGTTTCCAGAAATCGATTCAGTTTCTCAAAAAAAATAATCTGTATTTCTTTACTATAATTCGAAATTGTATTATTTTACTACTGTTTCCGGTTTCAATATTAATCTACACAGAGGGATGGAGAGATAGAGAGCGACAGTAAGATATAGAAAATGCGGTTTCTGGAATCTATTATGCTGCTGAAGAATAGATTCAATCGGCTCTGATAAGTCTCTATTCAAACTGGAAGTGGTAGAAGACAACCGTATCCGGTTTCAAGATTAATTGCCATAGAATAAAAGCTTCAATATATAACGACAAGTTTTTTTGGAATGGATTGAGCGTGTTAAGGAAATATATCTGTCGTCTGTCTGCTAAAACCAGAAATTATTACTATACCTTTTTTCACATGAAAACCTACTTGAGCGGTAACCAATGATACGCGATATTTCTAGGTACTGCGGCAGATATTGACAAAAATCATAGTAGTACGAAATTCTGTGTGTCTATATACTGTCTGTCATCTGCCCCACAATGATGACAACGTCGCTTCACTGCTATTAAAGGAGCAGGAAACCTTCTCAAAGGTGTTTAACTTGACATTTGAAAAGAGCTATAGTCAGCGTTTCAATATCAATCTCCGTACAGGATGAAAACCGTAAGGTATATCAAGAATCGGTTTTCTGGAATTGATTCGCCATTCCAAGAATAGCTCACATTTTCTCCGTTAACGCTTTTCTAAAACCGGAAGTAGTGGAAATAAACACTTTACGGTTTCAACACTGATTACCATAGAAAGAACGCAGTAACAGATAGCGCCAAGCGGTTTTCTAGAATTAATTGAGCATCTCAAGAAAATATACCATCTTCACTCTCTCTCTCTCTATTAAAGCGGAAATGGTAAAGAAATTACTACTGCTGCTAGTGTCAGTATTGATCTGCATTGAGATAAAACTGAAAGTTATGTATGAGAATCGGTTTTCTGTGATCGATTTAAGGTCCCAAGGATCCATTGAGTCTTTGACCAATTTAATTAAGAAGTGGTCAAAGTAGACAATTTCTGGTTTTAACGTTAATCTCTATACAGCAAAAATGGAAATAGATAGCGAAAATCTGTTTTTTGTATTCGATTCATCGTCCCAAGAATATTTTTTTCACTCTTACCTCGGCACTAAAGGCGAAACCAGTAAAACCGAATACTACTTCCGGTTTCATTGTTGATCTCCATAAAGCAAATACGATAATACATAGAACTTTTTTGTTGTGTATTCAGCGTCCGAAGAACATGTAACCTCTAATCTTATTCCTCTATTGTAATCGAAAGCTATATATCTCCTGCAACCAGTTTTAATATTGAATGTTCATAGTTTCAAAGTGTACCGTGTTCACATTGCGACACGAAATACAGTTGTTGTCTCTACTACAGTATTATATAATTCATTATAGCGGTTTGCTATCTCAAGTAGACCACTTGAAGCGAATTTTCATCGTTGCGATTCTCAGCAATTTTATCGTCCTGGTATGCGAATTGTCAGCTTTAATACCATCATAAATTGTAGTATTTATCCATTTTCCTCTCCCCGACTATGTACTACCGACTCTCCCACAATACAATTTGTTCAGCAGTGATGGCCTAACCTATTTTTGTCTCCAGTTACGTTCATTTCTTCTCTATTATTGCTTATGGGCTCCAGTGAGTGGGATCCATGGTTTGATTACGCCAAATAAACTTCATGGTGGACAAACACCGTGTGCGTGGGTTTTCTGGGGGTTCCTCAGTTTTCCCCCATTTTCTTCATTACACCATTTCATAACCATTACTGTCTCCTTTAGCCTAGCCGGCATAACTGTGGCACGTAAAAGTGAAAGATTTCGTTTCATTCCCAATGGGCTCTTTGGTTTTGTTTTGCATAGCTACGGTCGCATTTTTTCCAACACAAAAATTTTGGATAATTTTAGTTTCCTTCTTTAGTTCCCTTGTAGCTAAATCACTGTCGTTACAGTCTTCGATGCAGAAAACCTGGATTCGAAAAACATTACTCATATTACTGAATAAACTAAATTAACCAACGCTACTATTGCGTATACGCGCTACCTACAAATAGCTTTAGAGCACCACCATACAAAGACAATCAGACGGCAAGGCCATTCGACAAGAAGTACTGTCACTCATGGCGCAAACATAGGTCGAATGCTTTCATGTCGCAGGTATGCTTATCGTTTGCATGAGCTTGTATAAGGCTACCGAGTAGTCCCTTCTTAAATTGTCATAAAGAGTCCAGAAGAAAAGGGGATGTCCATTTTTACAATTTTTTCAGGAAACGACTTTTAAAGTTCAAAACATTTTATTTCGGAAACTCGTCGTGGAAAATGCTTCAGATTTGGTTTACAAGTTATTTATTATATTGGAAACTAGCTTACAAAATCTTATGTTCAATGTATATTATTGTAAGTAAAAGAATACAAGAAAACTGACATGAGGTTGGTATATACTGGAAAAAACGGGATTATTGCAGGCAAAATAACGGAAAAAAGAGGCAATTGTTTATCAAATTATAAATAATATTATTAAAAATATGACATCTTTGTTTCCTATACTCCGCTAATTACTTCTCTTTTGAGTTTCGTATAGAAGGCGTAAGCGTATAGGCTGCATAAGACATTCAAAGCATACAGATCCTACCATTTTTCTTCCTAGATAGGCAACTTCCCTTTAAGAAAGAGGAAACGATCTTGTAAATCCCACCAATAATTGATGTTGGTCATAGCATCCTATTCAAACTGTTCTCAACCGATTTAACCCATTTCCTTAATGTACAACGAAAATCTTGGAAATGTACTTTTATCCTCTAATCAATATCAAGTATGGGAGAGTGAAACAAGTATATGCGGTCCTTTGCGCATTATTGCAGTGTTATTGAGTTGTTGAGTTGAATTTCAGTTTAGCGTCCCTTTCAGCAGCGAGGCAATATGAGACGTGGACCTACTGATTAAAGTGGAATCCGATCCACATGAGCTCCCACCGGGAATCGAACCCGGGTCTCTCGTGCAGTGTTATAGTACTATATTTCAACATTAATACAATTTATGGTAAAAGCGTCCAGCTTTCCGACGCGAGTCATTTATGGATTAAAGAATTCTCCCTCCAATAAATCTGGTTGTGGTGGGCCATTTGTTAATAGTAGGTGAATCACAGAAGAAAACCAAAGTCCATTATAAGTCTCCCTAGGCATCACAAAACATGGGTGACTTTTCTCTACTCGAAGCTCATTATTGGCCTAGAGTGGAATGAGCATTTTCCCTAGTACAGTGATTGTAAGAATGATATCCAATCTCGAATTATGAAACTGTAAATTCACTTACTTTATATGGTGTACGTTTCACTCCGCTGCCTTTGATTACATTATACCAATCCTCTGGTATTTGATCTCTTGATTTTATGTTAACCAGTCTCATGTTCTTATCACGTTCAAGGTAGGAATGACACGAACTGGGAATGTCACTTGAAAGAAAATGAACCCCCTCCTTTCATGTGCAATGCAATGAAGGCATCTGAATAAAGTATAATAATTATTTTGACTACTGCAAGAGTAACAGAAATGCTCAAGATGAATGTTGGGAGATGATTTGTCTTACTATTTTTTGTAAAGAAATAGATTGATGAAGCTACATTTAGCTGTATGATCAGTCAACACTGGAACATAAATACAGTTGAAGTTATCGACAAAAGAGACAGAAAAATAAGAGTAAAATGAATTCCCCTTTCTTCCACTTCAAGTGATGACGATATCTCCTTCCATTTTAAAAGGATTTTTAAACTGCTATACCAGGCTAACAGTAACCCTTTCCCCCTTTTCGATATATTGAATGAAACTCACAGCTTGCTCAACAAGATGGCATGAAAATCGAAATTTCGCCCAAAAGTGGACATCCCGCATTTCCCCCTGGACTCCTCAAACGTTAATTAGACGGTTGCTATCTTTTCTTTAGTCGAGTTCTTTCTATAAAATAACATTTTTCTTCGTTTCTAAATTTCTCAGCTGTGAACAGTTTCAAAAAATCATGACCTTCGTTGATAGTCGGATTTGGAATACTTGGTTTACAATTTTGGTACAAGTTCTCAACGAAATTACTCGTTCTCCAGTTATTTTTTCCTGTAAATATTTGTAACAGCGTGTTAATGTCTTTGCTCTGTCTGCAGGATGCTAGGAGGGTTGAGCTTTTGCATTACCTACCCATACCTCAGGTGCGGAAAAACTTCTTTGTATTCAATGGGTTTTCTCGGTGTTCTTCTGTTCCATAACGGAGACAATTGGACCATAAAATACCTGATTCCCAAAAATGACAACATAATCACGGGCACTGGCACAACCGATATGCGTCAGCACAGAATCTACTGAAAACAGCATATTTGAGACAACAACGACACAGAACCGTCGACATGTTTCACTGTTGACATTGTGCCAAAGCGTCATGATCCATTATGAAGGCCATCCATGTCAGGTCATATTCATGTCATGTAACTTGGCAGACTGATTGTCGTCGCCGGTTGAGGAAGGTGCTATTTGTTTCTCCATTATTTGCTCCGCACTCAGACGATGATTCAAAGTGACAATACGCCGTAAGGCTTGGCGAGATCTGTCAACGGCGGTATTGTTCCATCCACTGTTTCACTTCGCGGATGAGGATTTGCCATCAGTTTTGTAGGTTGTAATCACTTTGGACACTGTCCTTTGCGGCACACCTAAGAGGCCTGTAAGTTTTGTCGCGCTTGCAGAACTTGACGGAGAAACAATTTTCCTTCCTTGAAAACTAAATAGAACTCTCATTTTACACTAACACTGCTCAGCTCACTGTCCATTCATGTTCTACTACCCCTCACGTAGTATGGAGTTGCCCGTAACACGCCACTACCATCGTCTCAGATCTGTGGTGGCCGCGTAATCTTTGGTGACCCAGATATATGACGTGTTTCCATCTCCAGGTGTGACTGTTAAATAGTTAAGCATTTGTACATCTGGAAGAACAAATATTGGTACGTTGGGTATATGGGCATTGAGTGGAAGCGTATTTAGTGAATTCGTTGATAGTCCATAGAAAATAAAATTTAAATTTCGGATACTCTTAGAAGGACTTACTGGACTTCCGCTTTGGTATTCCCTAGTGGTTACATGGTTAGCATGCGCGCCTTAAGTGCGTGAAACCCGGGTTCGATTTCTGGTGGGACCTCAATATGGTTAGGATTCCGCGTTAAGCTGCATTTCATGTTTCCTATAGCCTCGGTGCTGTATAGGATGTTAAGCCCTGAATCAACCAACAACTCTTGCGTAAGGATCTGAAGAAACGGATGAATGTGATGCAGATATGTAAAGAAAGAAAGCTGAAGACAAAAACTTCCAAAGATGGACTAAGGTTGGGTGTTCGAAATAAAAAAGTTTCAAGTGCGCTAAGTGAAAGATTTTTTTTTTGTGTATTGAGAAAACAGAAACTGTCCTGATGATTTGCATGTAAAGTAAAACAGATATGAAATACAGAAGAAAGAAGGGACATAATAATAATAACTATTACAATTTCAACACCAGACTCGGCTCCGGAGGGAAGTCATGTCCGTAAACCTTAAAAGTTTTGTCGCATCAGACTGAGAGAAGAAATGTTACTTACTGTTCCTATTTTTGTAATCAACAGTCAGAACACGAGAAACTAATGCATCTGTTTGTTTTACGCAATATCATTTTATTTTTTACGGTCGTAATTTACCTTACAAACCGCCTTTGGTAGACACCTTTAACATATTGTGCTCGTATTTTGATAGTTGAACAACTAATATACATAGTGCACTAGATAACAAATACACTGAAATTTACAGGTTTTTATTTTTTCGATTAGGCAGGTTCGGGTTATTTAAATAAATATACCTAGGTACTGTCTTCTTACAAAACGTCATTTCTATGTTTTATAACACTCCAATTTTAAAATATACAAATTTGCTTTTCCTACGATACAAATACACAAATATATAAATTTGTATGATTGCAGATAATTACCTGGGATTGAAGAGGTTAAATAGAAAATATCGACATATTGTGAAACATGGACATATTAAAGCATTAAAAGTATCGAAGAATCGTAATATCGTAATACTGAAAAATACCGAAATATTGAAAAATATTGAAATATTAAAAACCCGATCTTAAAAGTTTTCGATACTTAAAAATATCTACCAATCGATATATCGTAATATCGCACAGCTGTACGTGGGACCTGTCACCAAGGATTTTTTTAACCACTGTTCCTCTTCGAGGATGTGGTTTCCCCGTAAATTTTGTAGAATTTCATCACTTTGACCGTCACCTAAATGTTGTTACTCGCGACACTCTCAGCATACTTACCACTTTCACCACGCTAACACCATATATCCGAGCTTTAATAATTTGGCCTCTTTGGAAATTAGTTAATTTATTTTACTTTATGACCGCTTGCTCGACACAGGCACACTACTATTTGTAACGTATATCCTGTTTCTAAATATATATTTATATTAATACTACAATTATTTTGGAAGGATATTAACACGTTACACGCGCACCTGCCTCCGCAAAGACAACTTAAACGTGCACGCTGGAAGGAAGGAGAATTTAATTCCCCCACTAAAAAATAAATTATGGTTATGTTGGTATAGTTCAAGTAACTGAACAAAAGTGGGAACTTATTAAATCCAATAGCTACTAGTAAAAATACTCTCATAGCACGCCAGGTAAACTAAGCTCTACATTAGTCAAATAATAGAGTTAAATCGGATATTATCAACTTTATATCTGTAAACTCGAACAATATAATTAATTGCCAAATTTTGAGAATACAAAAAATAACACAAAATGAATTTAATTTAGATCACAAAATTGAGAACTCAACTATAAAACTCATTATCATTCAAATATCGACCAGCGATAGCAGCATAGAAACAACCACAATGTTAAATGGCGTACTAACTTGCCAAGAAAAATTCTAGAAAATAATTTACTTACAGTAGGTATTCCAGTTATAAACCAAAGCTTTTTCAGCAATAAACTCACTTATTTACAATTTATCAAATACACTATCAACACTTAATTTAATTTAGAAGCCGATTAGGTTGAAACATTCAATTTTGACACCAAATATAATCGTTTTCCTTCCTATTTGATAGCTGCCTGTGATCTGGCGATCCCAGGTAGCGCTGCACTTGAACAAAATTATCATTCCAAAAAGTACCACCAGAGGTCATTGAGAACCATAGCTTTTCTTAAAATGATTTAAATCTCAGTTAGGATACTATGATTATTACAAATCGGTGGAAAACTTACTAACTTCCTTTTAATAACAGAAAAATCGAGGATAATTACAATTTACAATTATTATTTTAGAAAATTCAAAACCTTGACTATAAATGACATATTACACACATCCTGCCCTCCCGAATTAAAAAGTTAACATTTTTAATATAAATGTTCCTAAATTATAATCCATTTAATAAGCAACTGCCATAAGGTAACTACTAATAATATCTCGGTTAGTTAATTTGAATCATCCACTCCATCATTCATACCTAACCCCCAAAAAGAAAAAAAGAAAAAGAAACGAACTAAACAAAATCAAATACTAATAATAACCAGAATCATCCATCGCCATACAAAATTCATTCACCCATGGACCTCTACTTCTAATCCATCACCCGTTAATAATTATGGCAATTAACTCATTAATAAATTATAAGAATACAACCTAGATTATTCTTCAATCTTGTCTAATATCGGATAGATTAATTTCAAATCTTATTCCTCATAAGCATTATCAAACTATTTATCAATGCTAAAATTAACAATGTTAGCTAACCTGGAAATGCAGAATTGATTTTTTTTTTTACAGATATTGGCTCTTCAAAACATCCATTTAGGCAATAATCAATAAAAACATACTACTTACATACAGCTGACAAATTCTGCAATAATTGACAATATCCGAAACCAAACTTATTCATGGACACATACATACATCAATGGTAGTCGCGACAATACACAAAACACGGCATTGCAGGCCTTGGTAAATCAGGATCTTCATTCACCAATTGGGATCGACCAAAACCTTGATAGCCTTCCTATTAGGAGTTCTCGTATCCTCTCGTACATTGGATCCATCCCCCTGTGTACCAGACTGTTGAAAATTATGTACCACCGCCCTGGATGTAGCTCTGCTGTTTGAAAATGTTTCTGCTTGCACACCATCGCGAGACGCCTGATGTTCCACAAACCATTTAGAAGTCGGAAACTTATGGGACCTGGAATGATTAGTTTCTGCGGCAGAATCATTTTTCAAAAGAGTAGGGGTATTATTTAACCTTATTGGAACTTTAACTTTTCCACCATCTATTATAACATGTTTCTTGTTAATGTCTATTGCTCCTTTAAGAAAACTAATTCCGTCTATTCCTATAATAAACTTAGGTGACAAGTTTTTATGCAAAAAGAATTTAAGTTTGTAAGTTAAACCACCAATTTTTGTCGGTAGAACAACACATTGATCTAAATAAAGCACTTCCTTTCCAATCCCCACTCCACGAAAAGTATCTTTAATATATTGCACTCTCCAGTTAGTGTTTTGTTCCCATTCTTTAAAAGAGTCTATATCACAAAGATTCACTGTACTGCAAGTATCTAAGGCTCCTTCTAACTTTCGTCCCAAAAAATACGCATCGATAAATGTAGCTATAGGTTTCCTATTATCTTCGGTTGACGTTCTATTCATCAAGGCCGCCTGTTGTTTTTGTTGTTGCTTTTTATACATACAATTTATAACCTTATGATCCCCGCCACAAAAATAACATTTTATTCTCTTTTTACACTCAATAGAAAAATTTGACCCGCACATTTCATCATAGACTAATTTTGATCTTTCATAATTCACATATTTAACAACTTCCTCATAAAGTTCTTGATAAGTTGATGGAATAATATATTTAAAGATTGCGTATCTAATATCTGGTTTCATACCCTGTAAAACATTCACTTTAATACCCTCTTCATTTAGAGTGCCTTGAAACACCACATAAGCATCATAAATATTACTGATATATTCTAATATATTTTCATTCTTGCTCTGAATACGTTCAACAAACAATCTATTTATTTCTCGTAAGCCTAATGGTGTCAACAGAGAAGTTCGTAAGGCACGACATACCTCCAACCAGTCATTAACATTGCCCAACAACTTAAGTAATTCTGTATTTAATAACCCAGTAGTTTTTCCAATAGCCAACATCATAATACATTCTAAGGGAAACAACCTTAGTTTATTAATTTTATAAACAGAAAGCAAAAACTGAAAGAGTTCTATATCTTTGCTTCCATCACAAAAGGGTATATTACGAGCAAAATCGTTTAAAGATTTTTGTGCTGAATGAGTTACAAGTTTACTTGAATCTGTTCTCAAAACAGAAGCATTAGTATTGCATGTGAAATTATTTACAACCGATTCTGAAGGAAATATCTGAGTTCCAGCCAAGTGCGAACGAATTGCTCGTATTTGTGCTGATAAGCTACCACTAGCTGTTGGAGGTGAACGGCCTTGACCGCCGACTGCTGTTTGCTCGCGGCCACCTGACACCCCCGGGCGACTAGGCGAAGCCTTAATACAAACGTTATCGCTCTGATTTTTATTGCCACTTGCAATAACAAATGAATCATTTTCTACCGTATTATTCTTTCCAGCGTCACTCAAAACACCAGGATCACTAGTGTGATTTTCCACACTAGGATTTGTCAATTGAGTTTGGTTAATTACTAAAACTCCAGTATCACCATTTTCGAAATGATCAAGTTCAAGACGTAGGTCATGATTAACAGGTCCGGTCGCCATCTTACGAACCACTCGGTGACGCTCAATACAATTTTAATTACTTACTATTTAACTATAATGCAACCCTTTTACAGAATAATCCGGCTCTATCTATCACATAACAAAAATAATAACATATTTTACATTCCCACTCACCAAATGAGATCACAGGCAGCTATTTAGATTTGTAACGTATATCCTGTTTCTAAATATATATTTATATTAATACTACAATTATTTTGGAAGGATATTAACACGTTACACGCGCACCTGCCTCCGCAAAGACAACTTAAACGTGCACGCTGGAAGGAAGGAGAATTTAATTCCCCCACTAAAAAATAAATTATGGTTATGTTGGTATAGTTCAAGTAACTGAACAAAAGTGGGAACTTATTAAATCCAATAGCTACTAGTAAAAATACTCTCATAGCACGCCAGGTAAACTAAGCTCTACATTAGTCAAATAATAGAGTTAAATCGGATATTATCAACTTTATATCTGTAAAATCGAACAATGTAATTAATTGCCAAATTTTGAGAATACAAAAAATAACACAAAATGAATTTAATTTAGATCACAAAATTGAGAACTCAACTATAAAACTCATTATCATTCAAATATCGACCAGCGATAGCAGCATAGAAACAACCACAATGTTAAATGGCGTACTAACTTGCCAAGAGAAATTCTAGAAAATAATTTACTTACAGTAGGTATTCCAGTTATAAACCAAAGCTTTTTCAGCAATAAACTCACTTATTTACAATTTATCAAATACACTATCAACACTTAATTTAATTTAGAAGCCGATTAGGTTGAAACATATTCAATTTTGACACCAAATATAATCGTTTTCCTTCCTATTTGATAGCTGCCTGTGATCTGGCGATCCCAGGTAGCGCTGCACTTGAACAAAATTATCATTCCAAAAAGTACCACCAGAGGTCATTGAGAACCATAGCTTTTCTTAAAATGATTTAAATCTCAGTTAGGATACTATGATTATTACAAATCGGTGGAAAACTTACTAACTTCGTTTTAATAACAGAAAAATCGAGGATAATTACAATTTACAATTATTATTTTAGAAAATTCAAAACCTTGACTATAAATGACATATTACATATTCTACTGAGACTCACAGAGACACAGGCGCAGTTAGCCCTATCACCCCCACCAACAATCAAGGGCTGCGGTCGCTGCCTATCCTTTGCCAACCCAAACATCTTACGTGTTTCCTACTCCATATGTTTGAATTAATTTAATAAATCTGTATGCGACATATCTGTAAACTACGGTTGTGCTTTTTTATTTGTTAAAGGTTAAAATAAATATTTAGTTTATTATTATTTTTAAACTAATGAGTTCTGTTTGACAAAAGAAGGAAATAAAATAGTGTGAAAGTTGGAACATATAGTATGTAGGTATGTATGAATCTGTGCTCTGCCAATGTGCTTGTAAGTCTTCAATCTTAGACAATTCTAGTGTACCTCTTAGGATACATTTGTTTTTGCTCTTGTTCAAATAAATTAACTTTCGCTTCAGACACTGGTCCCAGACCTTCTTACATGGAGCAACAGAAAATCGAACTACGTGTGTAGATAGAAACAATAATTGTGTCCCGATAAGATCACGCTCTGTGTATATGTTTTACGCTAGCCTATCTTCCATTCATTTATCACAATCTTTGTTTCTGTTCCCACCGTTTCTGGAAGTACGAGTTGTAAATATATGCATATACGTTTCTCCAATTGTGATCAATGCCTCCCCCTGATTTCAACCCACCTTCTGCTCTTTAAGTATGTCATGTGACAGGCAGGCTACTGTGAGTAGACGCGACTGCGCAAACGAAATTTTCAAGGTTGCGTCGGTACCAACAAGCACTGTGTAAATTGGCTTGTGTGTTTATTCCCCCTCACGACTCACCTCCTCTTTCCACTCCCCTTACGTTTCTCCATCCCGTAAGCAGGGCAGTGCCAATAAATGCGGTATGCGTCATATTTACACACCGTTTCTTAGTTAAAATGTGAGACCACCAGGAGGCAGCTAATTCGGTAGAGCATACACACGGTATACACAGATTCTCACATTTTTCTATAATTATTGGGACCTTCCCGAAATTCGGCCAGGAGGCCCAGGGCGTCGCCACGAAGCTCCTGTAGGCTTAAAAATTGTTGGCACCGGAAAATGTCCCAACAATTTTTCCGGTCCCAACTGGTAAGGTGTTAAACCATATGCAGGTGCCAACAAGAATAGGAATGCGGGAACACACACACACACACACACACACACACACACAGAGGAATCTACACTCCATCAAATTCCCACAAAATCCCTCTACACATTCCCTCATACAAAAATGGTGACATGGTGTACACATCATTGAAAATGTTTTATTGGAAGTCCAATGAGGTATAAACCGTGGTATATTGTAATTTTCGTGGAAATTATATGTGTTGAAGACCGACCCGACCCCACCCGTGACCCAAATTGACTGACCCGACCCAAGCTGACCCGATTGGCCCGACCCAAAGTGATCCGAGTGAACCAATCCGAGGTGACCTAACCCGACAACCGACCCGAGTGACTTGACCTTACAATCTAACCAGTTTGAGAGAGCTAGAACCTTACAAAACTGCCACCAGAAAAAAATGCTGACCAATTCTTATGCATAAACCATTGTTTCGGCTTTTTTAATTTGTAGTATAATTATCCTCCTCCTCCTCCTCAGTGTTCTGCCATTAATGACAGGCCAGTTTCCGTGAACTAGGTAAGAAGCTTCCATTTTTGCGATTTCCCGCTAATATCTGCCTCGCAACCAAACATAAAGTACCACCCTCCTTATTACAATCTATCAATTCCAGCCTTCTTACACACTCTCGCTCTCCTGATATCACCCCCTTTACTACATCTCTCAGAATGCAATCCCTTAGCAAGATCGAAACTTGATATCCGTCCATTTTTCGCTTCCTTATATCGTCTAATATTGCTCTCGTCTCTTGCATTTTTTCAGCATTTCCAAATTCGTTTTCCTCTCTACCATGCTAACCTTCTTTATTTTACTCCACATCCAAATTTCCAAGGTTAAAATTTAGGCAATCAAGTTCGAAAGTCAAAATAAAATTTGACTGAGTTCTGAAGACAAGTTCTGAAGACTAAAAGAATAAAAGTTCTGAAGACAACATTATTTTCTAGTAAGGAATGCATATAGAACTTCTTTTAATATTTTTTGCTGTGTAACAAACAACAATTTCATCACGTTAACATTCCGATTTTTCTATTTAAAAACAGCGTTGCTGTCTGATAGAATCATAAGGAACTAATTGCAATGAAATATCATTCTGTAGGGAATTACCTTTTATTTTTCTTGATTAATTTATCTAGAAGATATTTGCAACGTTATATAAAATTAGCAAGTATTTTATTGCGGAGAAAATCAAATCACTACCCCAGCAATAATAATAATAATAATAATAATCTGAAGGTGACCAAGAAAGTTCTGTCTCTTTGTGGAGGTCTGTGTTCAATTGGCCCTCACACCGTGAGTTGAATGCGAATGGATATAAGGTGAAGGTCAGTTTTGGACGAGACGAGACGAGACACAATTTTCATGAAGGGGTACGAGATGAGACAGAGCTCTTTCAATAGAAACATATGCACTTTTCGAGACGAGACTACCTTCACGACACATTTTCGAAACGAGAATGCCCCAAACCAGGTCTCGTGAGCAACACTAGTAAGTATATCCAACATACTACTTGGTTGTGGCTGTTCAGATACACCGTGAACGTGCGTAAGGACTGAGTGAACATGGGGCCTTCACAGAGCGTCATAAGGGCTTGTTTGCTGTACGAGTTCAAATTGCTGCTCCGCGGGGCGGAAGATATGACAGGCCTTCGGTGAGGGTGTCGTGACTACGCGGAGAGTGCAGTGGTATGACGGTTTAAGGCGGTGACGAAACATTCGAAGACGCACCACGTGCCGGAAGACAAACAGATGTTCAAAATAAAGATCTTCAGGCAGCAATTGAGGTGAAGACAGACATGTGAGGAACTGGTACTACATTTCAGTGTAAGTGGACAAACCATTCGGCACCACCACCATCAACTTGGGAAGCACTGCAAGTAGGGTTGATAGGTCCTACATGATTTGACTTGGAGCCAGAAAGCAACGCGAGCAGACACCTGTGTTTCTTTGGTGTCTCGTCTGAGGAAGGAGCAATTTCTGGACAGGGTGTTGACATGTGATGGGAAGTGGGTCCTGTACGAAGCTCCACGGCGCCGTCATTGTTGGTTAGCATCCCATGAACCGGTTCAAAAACAGCCCAAGCCAGCACTACGCCAGAATAAGGTTCTCCTGTGCATTTTGTGGACTGCTCGAGGCATCGTCCATCGGGAACTGCTACCAGCTGGTCAGATCATCAATGCAACTGTGTACTGTCTGGATCCAGCAGTTCTGAATCGCAAAGGGGTCCTCTTGTTACAAGGCAACGCTAAGCCCCACGTGGCTAAAATGACCCAGTACATTATTCTACGCCTTGGATGGAAAACACTATTGGATCCGCCATACTCCACGGACATTGTACCGTCCGATTATCACCTGTTCTATTCCTTGGACAATCACCTTAGAGAACGCCAATTGAAATCGCTAGTAGAGGTTCAATATGCACTTGATACCTTCTTCACTTCACGTCCCACCAAGTTCGACTGCGATGGAATCCATGGCCTTCCAGAACGTTTTCAGAAGGTCGTCGAGGCTGATGGAGACGATTTTTGATATTCCAGGTACGTCTTAGGTTACATACCAATGTTCGAAGGTGTTGGTGAAAAGGCGGCGGAACTTTTTTGGGCACTCTTAAAGTTATAATAATAATAATAATAATAATAATAATAATAATAATAATAATAATAATAATAATAATAATAATAATAATAATAATAATAATAATAATGTGTCCTGCCCAAAGGCAGATGTTTGACCCGAAGGTCCATGGGTATTGATTCCAGCTCGTACCAAGTAAGTTTTCTGGTGGACAAACACCATGTGCATGGGTTTTCTCGGTGTTCTCCCATTTCCTCCCACTTTCTTCATTCAACCACTTCAATTATTTCTCATCATCACTGTCTCTCTTAGCGTTGGTGCATAACGTGGGACGTTAACTTGATATTTCCTTTCAATTTTACTTAATGTGACATTTAACTTGACATAGAAACGCAGAAAGGAAAAAGTCAGTAGCAATATTAATTACAATTACAATGCCAATTAGTTAATATAGGGTAAAATTAAAATTTTATTACTATTTCACCTTCAATTTGTCACATTTATCATTCATTCACCAACTTCGAATTGAATTCTATAACAAAGCTCTTTATAGTATTCCGTATAGAAAATAAGTGAAGAATGTGACGACCCGACCCGAGTGACCGACACGAGCTAACCCGACTGACCCGACCCGACAACCCGACCCGTAACCCGACCCGTTTGAGAGCACTCTCAGAGGGGTACAATTTACAGTACAATTTATTTTGTATGGTTTAGCATACTTTAAGGCTACCATACTTTTTGAAAACAGAAAAAACTGGACATCTTACAAATTAGTAGTAAATATTGCATTTTGTATTAATTTTATCTTTCGAATTTTACTACAGTATCGCACTAGTTATAAACTTAAAATAATGTATTAATATAGTCCATACTTAATCAACAGTGCTAAAAATTATTACAGAAGCTAGAAGCTGTTATACAATATAAACGCAATCAGTAAATATACAATATTTAGGCAAAAATTATATTTTCAATATTATTACGCATACCACCTTTACATGCTCTACATGTCTATAAAGAAAAATATCTAGATTTATGAAGTTGTTTCAAAATTTCAATAGGCTGATTTATTTTTGTTAACCTAAAATGCGAACTAAAAGAAAGCAATTTGCATAATTGTTTTTCTGAAGCAGAAAAAAAATGTGTTTTCGGGGCTGGTCTTCAACGTCACAAGAATTTGTTGCCACCTCGGGGTATACATTCTTACTTTTAGTGATAAGAGTGCTACTTAGGAGAATTTAAACATTGCATGTTATATCCGGGGAAGCAGCGATTGGAATAATAATAAAGATTAGAAGGAAATTGTTCCTATAGTATTGTCGGAATTGAAAGCAAAAGGAATAAGTCGATTTTATTATCTTTTCAGAAATTTTGATATGTAATTAATAATAATAATAAAGAAAAAAAACAGGACAAGAAGGAAAATTTCTGCACACCGGGACAAATTTTAAGAAACCGGGGCGTATGGTAGCCTTACATACTTATTTGCATGCGGAGTGTCAGTACGGAGCCACTACGTAGCAGAGTTGAAACAAAACCTCGTAAATAGGTTGCCAACTCAGGAAAGCAAAATTACCGGCACACTCTCAAAATTCTCTGTACAAATGAGAAACTGAAGACTGTATTGATCGTTATTGTATTTACCAGCAATTGCCACTTGTTTAAAATTATCGAAACAGATGAATAATACTGGATATTAGTCTTTATGTAACAATAGTTGATTCATAAAATGAAATTTACTCTATAAACTTCACTTCAAACAAAGGAAATTGCTTTAAAAAGTCATTTTCTACTCTCAATAAATGAATAAAATTCTTTTATAATAAAATATAAGTGTTATCAAATTTGTTATGTTAAACAAATAAAAACACTGCCATACATTAAAAAAAATATCGATAATGTATAATACAACGGAAATTTGTGTTTGTAAAGGCACTGTTGAAAAATTTCGATGTTCAATGTTATATTCTGGATTGCAGATTCCAAAATACCGGTCAGAAGGGGTATAATAAGAAGTTTGTACCGGTCACCGGCCTTAATCAAAATCACAGCAAATACCGGCCAGTTAGCAACTCTACTCGTAAATCAGAATGCTGAATGCACCAAAATACTTCACCATGCATTCTATAGTTTCTGCAAAATGAGTTTAATGAAGATGATCAAATAAAATACTGTGTTATAATTTTCAATTTAACAGTCTACTTTGTGAATTTGTTATATCTTCCACTTATCAATTTCCTGTACAAGATGAGAGTAACGGTTTCTGCGCAAGATAGAAAGAAAAAAACAAATGTTTCTCATAAGGATTCAGTTCACGTAAGAAATAATGAATAAGTTTAATAATAAGAGCCGAGGAGTGAAAAACTAACTCAGCAATAATGATTGTAAGTATAAATATAAATATAAAAAAAACAAAAAAAAAACATTTAATTCCATCATCGTTAGGATAAGATCAATATAGTGAATCACACGATAGTGTGAACATACCAAACCACACAATAGTGTGAACAAAGTCCTGTTAGAAAAATACTCCATAAATATGACACATTTTTTTTAATGCTTCTACCATTTATACAGTCCGCCACATTGTTTTTGTTCTGGCGGCGCCCCTAATAGAGTACAAACGAAAATTTCGCCTGCACATTTCTGTGCAAATGATGTACAAGCGATTAATATAATTTGTGATTGAATTGGATATGGTGGGGGCTACCATTTAGACAGCCCCGCTTTGTTTTCGTTCTGGCGTCGCCATTAATTGTGTACAAACGAAGATTACGCATGCATGTTTCTGTACAAACGATGTACAAACGATTACGAAAATTTGTGATTGAATTGGACATGATGGAGGGGCTACCATTTAGACAGACCCCACATTAATTTCTTTCTGCCGTCGCCTCTAATTGTGTACAAGAGAAAATTTCGCCTGCACATTTCTGTACAAACGATTGCGACAATTTGTGATTGAATTGGACATGGTCGGGGGCTACCACTTAGACAGCCCCACTTAGTTTTCGTTCTGGGGGCGTCCCTAATTGTTTACAAACAAACATTTTGCCTGCACATTTATGTACAAACGACGTACAGACGAATCCGACTATTTGTGATTGAATTGGACATGGTCGGGGCCTACCACTTAGACAGCCACCACTTTGTTTTCGTTCTGGCGGAGCCCCTAATTGTGTACAAACAAACATTTCGCCTGCCCGTTTCTGTACAAACGAAGTACAAACGATTGCGATAATTTGTGATTGAATTGGACATGGTGGGGGGCTACCACTTAAACAGCCCCCTTTTTCTGTTCTGGCGGCGCCCCTAATTGTGTACAAACGAAAATTTTGCCTGCACATTTCTGTACACACGAAGTAGAAACAATTGCGATAATTTGTGATTGAATAGAACATGTTGGTGGGGGGCTACCAGTTAGACAGTCCCTCACTTTGTTTTCGTTCTAGCGGCTCCCCTAATTGTGTACGAACATACATTTTTCCTGCACATTTCTGTACAAACGAAGTACAAACGATTGTGACAATTTGTGATTCAATTGGACATCATTGAGGGCCTACCACTTAGACAGCCCCCCACTTTGTTTTCGTTCTGGCGGCGCCCCTAAGATTGTTCAAACAAACATTTCACCTGCACATTTCTGTACAAACGATGCACAAACGAATGCGACAACTTGTGATTGAATTGGACATGGTGGGGGGCTACCACTTAGACAGCCCCCATTTTTTCTGTTCTGGCAGCGCCTCTAATTGTGTACAAACGAAACTTTTGCCTGCACATTTCTATACAAACGAAGTACAAACGATTGCGACAATTTGTGATTGAATAGGAAATGGTCGGGGGCTACCACTTAGACAGCCCCCAATTTTTTCGTTCTGGCGGCGCCCCTAATTGCGAGCGAACATACATTTCACCTGCACATTTCTGTACAAATGAAGTACAAACAATTGCGACAATTTGTGATTCAATTGGACATGGTGGGGGGGGGGCTACCACTTAGACAGCTCCCATTTTTTTCTGTTCTGGCGGCGCCCCTAATTGTGTACAAACAAAAATTTCGCCTGCACGTTTCTGTACAAACGAAGTACAAACGATTGCGATAATTTGTGATTGAATAGGACATGTTGGTGGGGGGCTACCAGCTTTTACAGCCCCCAATTTGTTTTCGTTCTGGCGTCGCCACTAATAGTGTACAAACGAAAATTTGGCCTGCACATTTCTGTACAAACAATGTACAAACCATTGCGATACTTTGTGATTCAATTGGACATCGTGGGGGGAGCTACCACTCAGACAGCTCCCCACTTTGTTTTCGTCCTGGCGGCGCCTCTAAGTTTGATCAAACAAACATTTCGCCTGCACATTTCTGTACAAACGATGCACAAACGATTGCGACAATTTGTGATTAAATAGGACATGGTAGGGGCTACCATTTAGGGGAACTCCCTCGAGAGGAATCACTCTACTTATTTATTGCAAAAAGCAGAATTTAAAAATTCGCATTCGTCCAAAGTTATCGTGTGAAGTAACAGCCGTTTGTATGTACGTACTAATATTGATAAGTTCCACTACGCGATCCCAATTAATAGTTCATATACCCGCGCCACACACACACACACTAGCATTTGTACACACGAAAGTATACCTGGTAGTATCCACACGCTTACGCCGGAAACTAGAAACAAACAAACACACACACACACACACACACAGAGAGAGAGAAAGAGAGAGAGAGAATATCTTGTTGTACCTTTATACTGAATGCACCATTGCTCACAAAATCAGTTAAAAAAGAAAAAGGAAAAAAGTTGTAAATGAAACTTTCAAAGATTGGTACCACTGCTGCGTGTCACACATGAGATTGTTCCATAATGATTGATTCGTAATATTATGTATATGGGTTTCTTAATGGTAGTATAACAAAATGCCTTCAAATTGACCACTAAATAAAAAGTGAAATTTATTTCTCAAATTTTGTAAAATCGAGGTCGGTGGGCATTATGGGAACAGTCTACAATAACAATATATGCAAATAAATATTAATATACTTCACGTTTTCCAGTGGGTGCAAGAAAGCTTCGAATAGTATTTGTTGCCATAAGCATTAGCTGATGTAAATATATATATATATATATATATATATATATATATATATATATATATATATATATATATATATATATATATCCTTATTGCAATACTTTGACTCGAAAACATTCTAATTTACGTTTAAACATTACAACATAATTTCCTAACACTATATTTCACCATCTACATTTTTACTTTCTTTAAAGTAGATAATGGTCCTTTCCATCGTCACGGGTAGGACAGTTTCACTACATTTTTAATGCTTTAAACTTGTATATTTCTAAAAGTACAACAAAAATTCTGCTAATTGTATGATATATGAGCAGTACAGACTTAGGAGTATATGTAGCTGCTGTTTAGAGTAGAAAATATTAATTCTTAAACGTCTGTCAGAGCGGGGACAATAAAGAGAAGTGACTTTCGATACACCAAGTGAATATTACAAAACTCTGTGAATTCTTAACTGAAAATGTTTTTATTTAAACGGAAATGTATAAATAATGATTTTTTTTAACAAACTTCACATAAGAGAAATTTGTCAAATATTTATATTAATAAATAAACTAAACTTGACTGTGTCACGGGCAGGACATATGGTTGTCACGGGCAGTTGCAAGAAAAGCTGTATCATCCTACCCTACACTTTAGGAAATGATTTTTTTTTGTCCATTTACACCCACCTTGTAGGGAAATTCGTAAAAAAAAAACATTGTGTAACAGTATATAAAATAGGTGCTGGTATCCAGTGCCCGTGTCGTGGGAAAGCAGCGCCCGGGGCAAGAGTATACGACGCGTCGTGACGGCGCCCCCGTAAATATGATAGGTCGATAGACCAGCCGCAAAACGTCACCATAGTTGGCGCGACAGGTAAGAAAATTTTCAAAAAAAAAAACTCCTTTTCCTTGATTTTGAGCACTTTTTAATACTTAAACGTCTGTCATTTTTTAATTTTTCCTCCTGAATTTTGCGCCCCCTTACTTTGATGCACGGGGCCGTCACCCCGCTCGCCCCTTCCCCCACGGTACGGCACTGCTGGTATCACAGGTATTATTTGATCGAAATGCACGTAAGACACATCTTCAACAGTCTTGAAAATGTTACCACAATCGCTTATGGTCTTCACACGAATTTCCTTGACTTCCTTGTCCTCTTCCACTGGGCTTTGTGCGATAGTTGCATGTCTATTTTTTTCTTTTTTGTCCACTACAGAAAAAATCCATCAACAAAAATGTTCCTTGTGTTATATCTTCAACAGCTGATCTAACACAAGCCTTTTTAACATGCAAACCTAAGTCGTTGCTCAGGATAGCTTCATGGCTTTCGAAATCATCATTTTCAGAACCTGAATAAAAGTCTGTTCGAAATTTAAAGATTTTACACGGATGAAGATCTGATTTAAAAGTTCGACGAACTACCAAATTTTCGCTGTCAAATTGCAGGAAAAAAATGTTTTGATTGGAGACATTCAATTGACAAGAGCATTTTCCCGTCTTTTATTCAAAGTGTCTTTTTTTTTCAATTTCTGTTGATGATAGTAGTAAAACATATATATTTTGAAACGAAGAGTTTAAAACTGCTACGAAATCAGCAGCACATTCTACAATTACTTTCTTTTGTTTCACAAAGTTCCATACTGGCCTTTTTGTACGTACTCCAATCCCATCCACTTCTCCCTTGATATGAACAAAAAGGTGGCGCTAATGATAATATTTATATGACACTTATTTTACGTTAAAATATCATACTGATAGTAATAGATAATCCTCTATTTAAGTAAATAATGTTCATGTTTAGAAAACTTTATTTCAGTACACATGGAATCATTTTCTATCATGAATAACCAATGTACACAAACTTTACCCCCAGTGTCATGCCCACTGTCACGGGCAGGACAAGTTTTCAAAATAAAATAAATCGTAATATATTATTAGCAATAGTCCAAAATTTGGTAAATGTGAAATACATATGTAAATTTTTATTTCTACTAAGTACGAACCACATTCTCAATTTAGTGATTCAATACAATAACTTTTGGTTGTTTTCTGTCACGGGCAGGACACTCAAGTTGACGTTTATATCTCTAAATGATATTACAAACAATTTTTATCCTGTAAATACTTTCTCAACTGCAGCTTGTAGCAAAAAGAAGCATCTTGAATAGCTCGAAGTTACTTCAGCCAAACATGCATAATATACCGTAAAATGTGGCCGATAACAAGAATAAAAAATTTCCTCGCATCTGATATGTTACAAACTCACAACTTAGACTTAAAATTGTACGTGAATTCTAAGTATAAATATGTTTTTCTTTGTGAAAAAGTAAATTTCGTTCTATTTATTTCATATATACGTAAAAATGCACTGGTTTTGACAGTTTTCGAAAATTTAGGTTCAGGCTCACTTTCGCGTGGAATGGCCTCAATGTAAACAAACCCTCATCCGCCATATCATCAGTAAGTTCAGTTTGTAACTGGTTTCAAGTTGTTGGCATTACTTCCGAAAGTGTTCCGTACATTTTTACACTTGAACTCCGATGTTTCAGTTTGTGAATTGCATAAATGTGTCTTCCTTTATCACTTACAAGTAACAATACCTGCATTTTTGCACGTCCTTGTGGCTTTCCGCACCATAAATTACATAAGGAACTTAATTAAAAAATTTATCGCGACCAAAACATACAGACAACCATTTCACATTTGTTTTGCTGAGGAGATTCTACGGATGGGACCTACAGTTTTGGATAGACTGCGATTTACTGCTTTCAATTGCATCCTCAGTGGATTTGAATCCGCAATCACGCGCACCGAAGACAGTGCTCAGATCATTGCAGCGACTGTCTTTAACTTGCTGTTTCAGAAGAAATTAACTTTACTTAATGTGAAGGTACTGGAACCATGTTGTTTTGAGAACGCCTGTGAAGCACCTCTAATATTTGAAAATGGAAGGAAATCTTTGAGTTTCACGTCCCACAGTTATGCCGGTTAGGCTAAAGGAGACGGTGATGATGAGTGATGAATGAAATGGTGGAATGAAGATAGTGGGAGGAAACGGGAGAACTCCAGGAAAACCCCGCACACGGTGTTTGTGCACCACAAAGTTCACTTGGCAGGGGGCTGGGATCGAACCCGGGACCACAAGCACCAGAGGTAAACGCTCTAAGAGATTAAAAAATAACACAGGCATTTAACAATATAAGTCTGGTTAGTCACACAAACAGACACACACTCACTCTTCATTGCTCATGAGCAGTAAAATTAAATTTTCAATTTAGTAGACATTACACGCATGCGCAGAAATATTAAGTTGCAACTCTCGCTTCCGGTCCCGATTAAACAGTGCACCAGCAGCAGACTACAACGTAGACTACAAAGGTAACAACTATGAACACACATTCCAACTTTATATATATATTTCTTTACCTCTCTCTCTCTTCCTGTCTTTGTTACTTCTATATTCTGTTTTCATTTGGATTGTTAGGTAAGCCATTTCCCCAATAGCCTCCTTTAAACCGTGGTATTACAGCTAGCAAACAAGTATATATATTTCTCTACCTCTCTTTCTCTCTGTTAACTCACACACAAGTCTTTATTCAGCAAAATTTACCATGTATTTCCTATGTTAGTCCAGCAAATACAACAAACATTTCTGCTATTTTCCCACTTTTCATTCTTAAATTCTTGGTAGGCAAATCTTACCACCTTTCTCGTTCATAACAATGTTTACAAGCTAGAGTTATCCAACAAATAAAAGCAAAAACAACTCAATTTACTTCATGTAAATACATTAAAATCGCAGTTCAATATTTTTATCATATTCGTTTATATAAACAGAACATTTTAACTTACCTTTACTTTCAGTAATTCCAAATTTAATCGCCAAAAATCACACACACACAAGAAAATGCACAAACCAACTTTCCAGAACACCAAAATCAAAGTATTTAATTTTATCTTATTTCAAGCAGTTGTATATATACACCTTAAGCTACGTGCTATGATTCACACAGGCACACATCTGTTTTCTACCTTCCGTTCCTCACAATCAACAATAGGAAATCTTCAAAGTTAACAACGTCCTTTTTTACACAAAAAGTGGACATTATTTCTTTTCTGCTACCAACAGGACAAAAAGAAAGTTAACATAGCAAGTGGGATGCTAAATGTCACATTTATCTGTCTAACAGGTGAAATGATCTTTTTCTCATCTATTTGAAATGTTCTTAAAACAGTGTCTTTTCTGACTTTTATTTCTAAAAAAGGGACATCTTTTGCAATCATCTCAAAATCGTAAACACAGGTGTTCACAACTATTTATCTGTAACACATAAGATTCTCTCTCCGAACAATAAATGTCACAATAACTTTTCTCATCTTATTCTGTTCGGTTGTATATACAGTGGTATCCAACAATATGGAGTTCCGGTTCTAACATTTTTCCATTGAAATCTCAAAAATAAATGTCACAATAACTTTGTCAAAGCGACATCTAACATCTCTTCCTCTCATTTTCTTACCTTTGCAGGTGTTAGTCTAAAAATTTCACTTCATGACATTAATGAGTGCCATTTAAAAAAACTTGGGATCTTTTTCTTCTCTCTGCCACCCTCCAAAATCTTCAGCATTCTTCCATTCCATTTATTTATTTCAAATGTCTATAACTTCTATTCTTTTAAAGTTACAAACATCAAATTTATGTTACACGTAGATAATACTGTCTTTCTGCTTCCAGCAGCTGCAGTATTGTCCCAAATCCATCTGTCAATTCAAAATGTCTATAACTTCTATTCTGTTAAAGCTAGAAACATCAAGTTTATATGACACGAATATAATAGTGTATTCTTTCGAATTTTAAACTTTTGTAAATTGTTTCCTGCGACCCCCTGGGTAAAAATTTTGAGCTCATATTACTATAAGTCTAATCAGAATATCTCTTTGCTATCAGATAGGATGATTTTTAAACGTGTTACATAATTACATTAGCTTTTATAGAATATAACAGGAGCATATCCGTTTTGTTTGCAGGTACATTATGGTCGCGTACCATTGAACAGATCCTCTTGCAGCTTTGAACAAAGTGATAAATATAATGTTTCTGAGGCAATAATATAAAAAGAAGCCGTAAATATTAACAGTTATAAATTGCATTAAAAGGTTTAGCTATAAAAAGTTCCGCAGAATTGAAATTTTATTAATTAAATTAAAAATTGAAGAGAAGTTCTAACAAAAACTTGTGAACAATAAATTTGAACATATACAACTCTTACGATTGTTATACAATAAGCGAATATATAGAAACTGCTTAAAATTATAATTAATAACTTTTATATCTTAACCTAACCTATATAAAATATATCAATTGTTTTAACTACTTACATTGTGTAGCTTTAAACAGTATTATTTATCGTTCAAAGGTACAAGATGCATTAATGTTCATAGGTACAAGAGGGTCACAATTACGAAAAAAAAGTTCTCCACTAGCTTAAATATTGAACAGATGTTAAAACTAAAAATATTACTGTATTCACCAATGATTCTACCCCAAGTTTGGACAAATAAATATCACAAACTGCGAAAACCGAAGAACACAAAACTCAAAAGGTAACTACAAAAAACCTTCGTTTTGTGGGTGAAAAAAAAAAGGAACATTACTGGGCACAACACTCAGTAAACAGCAGCCAAACGCGTTTGTAGTGCTTTTTTTCTTCATTTAATGTTTCAAACGAAATTTAATCACTGCACCTAGATAGCTCTTGTTTCGAGAAAAGCACAGGTGTTCAAGGGTACATTGTTTCATAGGTACAACGCAATCCACTATATATTTTCTTGAGACCTTTAATGAATTGCAGAAAACCTCTTGCGCTTATCTATTACCATTTTTGTTTAATGGCGATAAGTGATGAAACTTGAAATTCCTAATTTCAACACTTCCGGTTTAAAAAACAATGTTGAAGATGGAACCTATTCTCTTGACAATTGCATTTCCATATCTCTTTACGTTTTTGATCTAGGGAAATCCGTATCGGAACCAGAAGCAATATTAAATTTGAAACACTTCCTGATTTAGTTGTGTGTTGTGGATTGTCCCCTAAATATTTTGCAAAAATTTACTTCTCTCTATCTTTTACCTTTTTTTGTAGTTTGGCAATAAACGCCGAAACCGGAAGTGGTTAATTTGAATTACGTCTGGTTTGAATAGAGTGTTCACGGGCTGTCTTCTCACTTGCGACAGTCCTATTAGCGACAGGAACTGTTAATTGTCCTCTGAGCGACCGATTCGATCTATTAACGCCCTATGAGTCACCTATTGGTTCATACTAAGATAATGGAAGAAGATAAGGTTCTCTCTTCTTTAACTTGTTTTATGCTAATGTGATTTAGAGCCGAAGAAAATGTACTATGAAAAATTTCGCTCTACCTGAATTTAATACGTGAGAATTCTTTCATTATATTAACAATCTTTTATACCTTTTTCCTAATATTATATTTTTGAATTAATTTATATGAATATATTGACTCTATCAAGGGGAAACTAACTAAATATTTAGAGTAGCTCCGCCTTTGTCTATGATTCTAATACAATTAAAAATTTCATGTTAAAATGATAAGAAGCATAAGTTTAGATTGAATATGTTTATGGCATAAGAAAGTAATCGGAAAGAGATATGAGCGCCCGAAGAAAATTTTCTAGGTAGGTGCATCTCAATGGTTGCTGTATCACGTCTGGTGTACCTGGTATTTAATATACGTGGTTTGCTATATTACGTATACATTTTTCTGAGTCAGGAGGGCGACCCACGGGGTTCCCATCTGGAGCCCATGGAAAAGAAAGGGTGTTCACCACTGGATGATATCAAAGAAATCTAAAAACACGATATATTCGAAGAAATTATTACACAAGTTACAAATCTATCGTAGGGCTTTACAGTTCGTCTAGTTATAAGGGATTATTTCAGATTGCTTCGAGACAAGCTTTTATGTATAAGTCAAAACAAGTAAGGAAGGCAAATTAAGCAATTAGTTTACGTTTTAGTAGCTCACACTAGGGGAATGGTAGTTTAAAGAGTTTGTTTACCTTTTGGACTGTTTTATCTTTAGGGATATACTTTTCATGGAAATATCCCTGTTGTCTCGTTGAGTTATTTGATATGTTTTATGTCGAACCTAACTGAAAATTAAAATAAGTTTTATTTGCACAAACAGTAGAGAAAAAATATATTTGACGAACAGTATCACTGGCACGTACATATTTCGTACCAAGGTTGTTCGGGCGCTAATAACGCCAGAGGCAAACATATTTTACGAGATGGAATCATATCATCTTCCATCATCTCAATGTAAATGAATCGGTCACTCATAGGACAGATAACAGTTTCTGTCGCTAATAGGACTGTCGCTTCTGGGACTAATTCGTTCACAGAAGATACGGAAACTTTTCTTGGGACGTTAAATTGGTTAAAAAAAGTTATGGACACATTTTTCCATTTTTGCTCTGATGCCTGTCGACAGACGAACAAGACAGTTCTGTAAGACTTCCGACACTGAGGCATTGCAAGGTTCGAAAGTATAAAAAATGGACAGCTTAGGTCTTTGGACATTGATCAAACGTCGGAAATGGCTGATCAAATCTGATTAAAATACCCTAACGATAGCGGTGATCAAGTGCTCACCCGATGGATATGGGATGCTGAGCCCTTTATTTCGTCCGCTTACATCTCGGCAAGAGGTCTGATGAAACTATGATGTATCGACTAACTAAGGAAAAAAAGAACTGATATTAAATTGAGAGTGCTAGCATGAATTTATCTTCCTAATAAAAAAAGACTATATTGGGTTTTGGGGTATTGATGAAACGTCGGAAATGGCTGAACAAATCTGATTAAAGAAATATATGTTATTTGGCATCCTCAAATACTTAATACAATGGATGTAGATTATTACCCTTGACCTACGCCGGCTCATATCTAGGTAAGAGGAGCCAGTCAAAGATTGAGAATGTTTGATGAAATCTGAAGAACATTTATGTATCGATTGGCAAGGAAAAAGATTCCATTAAATACAGAAGCTGGCGTGATGGCTCGTATGCACCAGTTACATGAGTTGAGACAGATTTCTCTTCACGAAATACGAGACGAGACAGGTCACTTCGAAAAGTAAAAAAAGACTCCTCTAGCCCTTTTAAGTTTTTTCGGTCGTTTTCGACCAATATTGTAGTGTCTTAAAGATTCGATTAAAAGAGAACTAAGAATGCTATTTAGTTCCGTTTTTTGTTTTGTAATTTTCCAAGAGAGGAGGCCTTCAAGAAAGCCTTGGAAGGGTGTATACGCTTCCGAGCGTCAGAATTTAGGGGGGTATGACGTCATCATTTTACAAATTCCTTTTTTTTACTGAGGTTTAACTTCAAAATTTTTTGGTGAGCTTCTCTTTAATCCTAGAATCCTAACATTTTCCCTAAACAATCAGTGGACCAATTAGTTTTTATGAGAAATTTTGCGGATCTCTTCGTCAACAGAGAAGGGGGGTTCAGAGAGACAAAATGGTAAAAAAGGGATATTTTTGACCAAAAATCCCACTTTCGCGATTCTTGCTCCGCTCGGTTACATGATAGGGACATTTGAGTAGTACTTTCTGAAAGCTTACTCGATTCTGAAGAGAACGACGTATGAATCATCATCCTACAATAATTAGGGACGTGTCAGGAAATTTTTGAAGTTTGTATAGTATCCTTGGGAAATTTCGGAAATATTCGCAGAAGAGGAAAATATTTTTCCCGCCCTTAGTATTGAAGATAGGAGACTGGTATTTGGCACAAGTAATTAGTACTATAAGGAATATTTTTAAAGGGATTTTCAGATGTCTATGTTAAACCTGGGCCGCGCCAGAGGGCCTCAAACGAGGAAAAATGGATTTTTTCTGCAAAAATCCCTATTTTCTTCACTTGTAACCTCCTTAGGAACGTTCTAGGGACATGTGGGTGATCCCATCTATAAGCCTAC
This sequence comes from Thermobia domestica, assembly GCF_964235325.1. Taxonomy (NCBI): domain Eukaryota; kingdom Metazoa; phylum Arthropoda; class Insecta; order Zygentoma; family Lepismatidae; genus Thermobia; species Thermobia domestica. Next base: position 265,485,635 of record NC_137460.1, on the reverse strand, counting down.
TCTATTCTAAAGAGAACGACGTATGTATCATCATCCTAAGATAATTAGGGACGTGTCAGAAAATTTTTGAATTTTGTATAGTATCCTTGGGAAATTTCGGAAATATTCGCAGAAGAGGGAAATAGTTTTTCCGCCCCGTCCTTAGTATTGAAGATAGGAAATTGGTGTTTGGCACAAGTAATTAGTACACTACGTAGTATTTTTGAAAGTGATTTCCAGATCTCTATGTTTACCCAGGCCCGCATCAGAGGAACCCAAACTGGAAAAAAGGGATTTTTCAGCAAAAATCCCAATTTACTCAATTTTTCCCTCCTTAGGGATATCCGAGGGACATAAGGGTAATACAATCTGGAAGCCTGCTCTATTCTGAAGAGAATGGTGTATGAATTGTGATCCTATGATAATTAGGGATGTGTCAAGAAATTTTTGAAATTTATATAGGGTATTTGGGACACTCGGGGAATATTCGCAGAAGAGGAAAATATTTTCCCCGTCCTTAGTGTTGAAGATAGGAGATTGGTATTTTGCACAAGCAATTAGTACACTACGTAGTATTTTTGAAAGTGATTATGGATCTCTATGTTTATCCAGGGCCGAGCCAGAGGGCTCCGAACCGAAAAAAAAAGGATTTTTAAAGCAAAATCCCTATTTTTCTTAATTTTTCCCTCCTTAGGGATATCCAATGGACATGCGGGTGATACCATCTGAAAAGCCACTTCATTCTGAGCAAATCTACGTACGAACCATAATTTTACGATCAATACGGGTGTGTCAGAATTTTTAAAAAAATTTGTAGGGTGCATGTTAGGGAAATTTTGGGCGTTTTTTTTTGATGCTCTCTCAACATGGGTGAAACATTTTCCCGTCCTTACTATTGAAGACAGGAAATTCGAATTTGTCACAAGTAATAAATACACTACGTAGTATTTTTTCAAATTTTTGGAGGTTTGTGCGCAGACCCGATAGAGCCTCAGGGGGCCCCAAACTTTGAAGAAGTTTTTTTTTGGTTAAAAAATCCCGATTTTCCCTCAAATAATTCCCTTCTGGCACGCTATAGGGACATGTAAGTGGTACCGTTTGAAAGGCTGTTCCATTCTGAGAAAAACGAGGTACAAACCATGATCCTAGGATAAATAGGGATGACACTGTCGCTGCTTATCTGAGACTCAAGAAAAACACCGAAAATGGTAAGAATTTAAAAGGGCTAGACGAAACAGCTCTCTCACGATATTTTCAAATCAAAACTGCACCAAATCCCATCTCGGTGGCAACACTAGATTCAGCACTTCATCACATCGTACGTTTGATGTTCGTTTTGTTCATACTTATTCAACAGTTTGAAGATTTTGAGCGACCTTACTGACAGAAATATGCGTTGGTTTTAGTAATGGGGCTTAAAAATATATTAATTCTACAAATAGTTTGATTAGGTTCATTCGATCAATATGTAAACATGAGATATAAGGTGTTTATTTATTTAGATTTAATCAATGATTTCCAGCATTTGATTGATTTAATAGACAGACATATCATATAAGCTACCTTCAGAAAAGAGCTAAGTACACTGCAGCTATCCCTCTCTGGTTACGATAAATTCGACAATTTTTAATGTAAGTCGCTTGATACTTGTTAGATCAAATTGATCAAGGGTTTTAAGCGATTTATCGTCTGATTTGATAGATATATAGTCCCTCTTTTCTAATGTTTATTTCTGTAAGTGAAGTCAATCAAACATTGGGAATTATTGCTCAAACTTGATCAAATGAGGATCATATGGTTAGCGTTAAATTTCGAGTCTGACGTGAATTTTGGGCTAGCGTGTAGTTAACACCAAACTAAATATAGCTTATATTTATGTTAGAAAAACAGATCAAAAGTTACAAATTCTTGATAATACCTGATAAAACAATGATCAAACGATTAGCATAACAAAGAGTATAATCGGAGATGTAGGGAGGGGGCTAGACCCTTTTCTAACCTTTATTACTGTTAGTAAAGTTGATTAAAGGCTGGAAATTGTTGATCGGCGTAAAGTGGGGCTAACTACACGTTAGGCCTCTACTAAATGTAGCTTATATTTATTTTAATAAAACTGATCAAACGTAAGAAATGGTTAAAATGTAGATCCACCTCTTATACAGCCTGGCTGCTGAAAAGGACACTAAAATCTAATCAACCAAACAAAAGTAAAACGAAAATTTAAAAAAAATCAAAAGGAAGAACTTCAATCAAAGTAGCATACAAACCCTCAAGCAATTTAAATATTTTATATTGCTTGAAAAGGAAACCCCAATAAAACACAATTTTATTGTGGTAGTCGTTAATCGTAAAGGCTATTCATTCCTGAATCACTTTAAAAAATATATATATATGAATAACTACTGAGATTTATCTGCGTTATTAGTAATATGTATGTAAATTATATTACATAGTATAATCGTTTGTTTTAGATATGTTCAGTATTACTAAAAAATTAGTCTTCAAATGAATTAGGACGTTGTAAGCTTAGATGGCGAGCTGATCAAGAACGAAGAACATCTCAAAACATTGATTTGTTTTCTTGCGTAGTACCAAGGGCGCCGATCCTGGGGGCCCGGGCCCCACCAAAGCTCCTGTGGGCCCCCTACTGTATTTATGAATATGTAATATTTGGCATAATTTGAATGAAAATTGTCTTAAGATCCTCATATATATACCTTCTGCGTGTGAGTGCTCCTCCACCAAATTTACAGAGAAACGGGCGCCCTTCCGTACTACTATATACCTAGGTACTTGCTAGAAATTACAGAAGGTTATTCGCTTTATATCCACCCATTTTCGATTAGGTGCTGCCACCTGCGTACCATACAGGAATTATGGTCTCCTTACAAGGGAAGAGTTTGCCTGACCTGGTATACTAGCAGACACAGTTAAAGATGTCCTTTTGTTGGAATCTGGAAAGTCCTCAAAACTCTCCCTTCTTTTTTTGAGACATTTGATAGAGATTTACGATCCCGTTACTTGAAAATCTAACCCAACTTTAATCTTCTATTTATTGCTTTTTTTTAAATGCTTATTTTTGTTCAGTTTATGAAAGGTTACGGAAGTACGGCAACATTGAAGAGAATGACAGCGCACGTGCTGCTTAAGAGCCCTGGGTATTGTGGGGGGTATTGGGTAGTAGTTGGGGCAAGAGATCTCAAACTTGTAAGTTTCTCTCCAATAGTTACAGTAGGCGCGTGAGTGGTGGTAAGGACTGTTATCAAATGGCACAGACAATCAACGTCCTATTCCACTAGACACTTACACATACACACAAAACCACGACCATTTATTGTTCCGAAGTGGCAAATTGTGTTAAAATATTAAATTGTTCGCACCAAATATCTTAAGTCGCGGCACAAGTCACAACTAAAAGTAGCACTTGAAGCAATAATAGCCCGTATATTAAATAAATTTAGTATACGAAACGAGAGTTCGACAGTCAACCAAACCGCAATGACATACAGAAATAAAGGATTTGCTATTCCCGCTAAAACGATAAAAATGGATGGATACCTTCTGAAACAACAGAATAGCGGTATGCGAGAGTGAGCTACACTAGCGACAAAAGATCTCACTTGAACGAAATCTGAATTAAAATAGAATTCATCCGGGTTCTATTTGGCTTTCCTCCGGCTGCTATAAACAAACAAACAATGGCCGAGAGAACGATCGTGAATAAGGAAATAAGCCCTAACACAAGAAGATTGGAAATATAAAGTTGCTTTTGTGAGCGTTGTTGTAAATAATTTCATTAACACTGGCAACATAAAATTTAAGGGAAGTATAAGAACAGTGCTAAATTCTTGTAATATTTTAATTCACAATGGCTGGTGAGGCATCTGTTAAGTTGGAATTGATGTGCAAAGAAGAACTTGATTATGACTTACCTCAGGAAGATCCACTCGAAGGGAAAGGATGGACATACGAACTGATGACTGACAAGAAAGAGTTAATATTATCTACAACGGAAGGAGAGGAAACAATGGACAAGGATACAGCTATGCGTTCTTTGGATATGAAACTAAACGTTGATAGGGTGAAATCAGAATTAGCAGTAGAAGAAGATCCTGAATTTGAAAGTAATATAGAAACGCTAAGAAAAATAGTGGTTCAGGAGACTTGCGCGTTGTACTCTAATGACTCCCAACAATTAACAACAAAAAGTTTAAATTCAGTTCGTCCAGAAAGGTAATGTTCAATTCTTTATATACTAATTGGCTCAGATTGATAAAACGGTTACATGCGTTCGGAGCCTTTGTTGGTTAAAAGCAATACTTCACGAAAAATATTTAGGTATGGGATATATCTCGAACGTAAGTTAGAAACATACAATTTGGAAATGGCATGGCACACATAGACTAGTTGTATACCAAATAAAAATAATAATAAGATCGACACGACTCATACAAATCTTATGTAGTTCATATTTTGATAAAATAATTAATTCTTTATTATTGATTAGACACTTCTCACTAATTGTTGCACATATTTAAAATATGGGTGCTCGTCAATATTGTTTTATTTATATGGAGACTTATGTAAAATAAGAAATCGTGAGAATGGTATTTATCGTAAAATTTTCCAAATTTAAACGTGCAATGTATTATATTGGAACAAAAACTGTGGAGGTTTTATTTTTTACTTAGGATTTAGGTCAAATGTGTCTAGCTTCATTTTTCCGGTGGGCTTCGAAAGACATGAGGAAAATACAAGATAAAGAATATTTTGGTTATAGTTAAGGAGCCGTACTTCCCATTTAGGGAAGGACGAGAAACGCCATACTTTCAGGAATTATTCATTGAATATCTACCTACTTAAAAAGTTGGTAATATACCCAATTTTAATTAGTTAATGAGTGATTTGAAATTAAAGAAGACGTGTGTGTATTCCGCTCTCGTTGTGTTGTCAACGTTGTGTATTTACATAGGCGTTTTGCGCTTTTCAAATGTTCTATGTGACGTCATTGAATCATGGAAGTGCGTCTGCGCAGTTTGATATAGGCGGCAGCTGAGTGGAGAAGGAGGCAGAGTAATATGGCGACAACGTGCACGTGGAATGTGTTGAGAACACGGTAAGAAAAAAATGTCGGGGGGAGTGATTAGCAGTGATTATAGTTATGTGAGTGTGTGACTCATGGAATATTATTGAGTAGATGTTGTTGAAATAAGAATTACCTCGAAGGGAAAGAAGACAGTTTGAACTCGCTCGGTTGTATCCTTGAATCATACGAGGTATATGAAAATGAATGCTTCGTGGCCCTTTTTCTCTTTTTCGTTGTAATTCTTAATTTGGCCCTTGTACTTATATGTGTATCCCTGTAGTGCCCTTATAATCCTTTAAGCATTTGAGGTATGTGAAAATGAATTCTTCTTTGCACTTTTTCTCTTTTTCGTTGCATTTCTAAATTTGGCCCTTGTACTTAAATGTGTATCCTTGTAGTGCCCTTGTAATCCTTGAACAATTTGAGGTATGTGAAAATGAATGCTTCCTGACCCTTTTTCTCTTTTTCGTTGCATTTCTTAATTTGGCCCTTGTACTTAAATGTTTATCCCTGTAGTGCCCTTGTAATCCTTTAACCATTTGAGGTGTGTGAAAATGAATGCTTCCTGGTCGTTATTCTCCTTTTCGTTGCATTTTTAAATGTTGCCCTTGTACCTAATATATATGTTTGTGTAGTACCCTTGTACTTAATATATATGTGTAGTGCCCTTGTACTTAATGTATGAGTATGTGTGGGGGCAATTGAACGCATATCGCATATTTCGTGCACGTGGATACTTCTTAGTGTTGCACTAGTTATAAAATTGATTTTATTTGATGTACAAGTGGTAATATAACACATAAGAAACCCAGATCACGTTGCATTCTCACTTCATATTGGAGTGTGAATACAACATGATTTTGGTTTTTTCTGTGTTGCATTACCACTTGTACATCAAATAGAATCAATTTTGTAGCTAGTGCAATAGTAAGAAGTATCCTCGTGCATGGGAGATAAGAAGTAGCTGTTCTTAACAATTACCAATATTTTAACCATCAATGGATCTTCATTAATTGTAGAGGTCCATACATGAATCCATTTCATAGCTGCAATCATTTCTTTCAAGGAAGTCGACTTTTTACATTCCCAGGAATCATTTCTAGGGTATGGACCTCCATTTCTCAATATAGGATCACTTTATCGGCTTAGTGAACGTACATGATATATGAATTATTGTACAAACAACGCTAACCACCATGTGATGGTCGGTAAAAATAAGACTGCTATTCAGATTAGGGCATTACGCAGACTGTTGGTAATCGAGGATAGCTCTAAACTCTGTATTTAGAATAAACTTACATGTCTTACGTGTTGAATGTGTTCTTATACGTTCCAAAGTGTTTTATGGGTAACATCCTGAATTGCTTTCTTTGCTTGTATATTTGTGTTTTAAATTAACACAATATATTAGGGACGTAATTGCTTAATTATATGGATTCCTTCTTTCCCAAACATTTTTCTAGTTTTGTGTCATGTTTTTCCACATTGAACTTTGATACTTCATTTAGCTTACAGTGGTAACACGGAGTTACTTTGCACATCGGGCATTACTTCCCACAAAATATGAAAAGAGTTTCAGTCCTTTGTTGGTAAAACCATGAACTGTAAACAGGTTGGTGGTAGTTCATATTTTTCTCACTGAGTGTCTCTGTACAGTCATATGGTAGTTTGTTTCTGCAACGTCAAATATTCTGTCTGCTTGTATGTGTGGAATGCGGTGAGCGAATTTTCGTTTCATGGCGACGTTCAAGTTAGCAAGTGCGATTGAGAAACCGTAACATGAATTTAATACAAAGAATTTGAACTTGTCGTTTTTAATAAGTTTGTATTAGATTCGGATATTAACCTAGGTAACTCATATCGCTTAGCAGCATTGTGTGGTTTAATTGAGTTAGAGAAAACCTATCATGGTTGTGGTAGAAGGCTGAAGATATTTCCGATGTATGGTAAAAATGGGCGTTTATTGGTTAGTCTTGTTTGTAATAATAACAAGTGTGCTCGCGGAAAGGAACATTTTTCAGTAATGTGAACTTGAGTATTGCGCATGTTTTCTTGCTATCTTATTTTTTCATGAATCATCAATTATGAGTTCATTATTTATGAGTGTTCTGGTATGGCGAAACGGTGAGTGCTTTCCATTTTTAATTGATATTAATTTTATTCTTGATTTGCTTTGCATTTGAGTATTTGTCAAAGTATTTCTTTTGCTGCTGGTGGTTGCATTATCTTGGTGAGATGTAATTTATTTTTCCTCGTCATGCTGCACTAATTTATAATTAGTGATGATTGTTTTTTTTTTTTATTTTTTTAAATTTTCCCTCTTACGTTAGCTTTATAGTACTGGTTTGAATAAATATTGTTTTATTGGGATGCTTTTATGGCACTTGGGTGGTGGCTGGGGAGCAGTAGGCCCTATTTAGATATCGATATTGATAGTCACCGCTTCACCTGAATTGGTTAGGAATAGCGTTTAGTAACATTTTGGCCCTTGTTCTTATAGCATAATTCTTAACATTGTATATTACTTTGACTCGGACAGTAACTGTAACCAACTCGTCTGATCCGGTTCCGGGAGCAGTTGAGGAATGATTCCTAAACTGATCTGGTAACCGGATCAGATGAATAGGTTGCAGTCACTGTTTGACTGAAAGTAAAGATTTGCATAAAAACCTATTGTTAGTGATTCCTACATGTATAAGCTACAAGCCCACTCCCAAAATCTAGTAATTTCTTAAACACTCTTTTTGAATAAAGGCTCTGTCAAACTACTTTTCTGGATACGACGCAGTTCATAATTTATTTTTTCTAACAAGAAATTCATTCCGACATCTACCAAAATAGAAAATTTACCTAAATTTAAAACACAGGAGGCTTCAGTGGTAATAATTTCCTATCTAAGCGTTATTTTGGACCGGTGCAAAATTACCGCTAGGAGAGGCTGAAACGCCTTCTCCCAGTTTTACGTTTTTTATGACTATAAAACGTTACACGTTTCAATTTCAGCTACTGCATCAAAGTTCCACTATACTTGGTAGTATTCTACTAAACTAACTTTGAGGGAAATTCATATAGATATCTTTTAAAATTTATCAGCATTTACAGTGACTGCTTTTAATACCTCTACAACAACAAACTTTCCCTGTAATTGGAACTGATTTTAACCGCCAATATTGTAGCCAAAATACAATTACATATTCTATGTTACGGTTGCAGTTGAAACTAACTCTTAACTGTTCATGGTTTTCCCGACAGAAAATTGTAAATCTCTTTTCAAATTTTGTGGAAAGTAACCCCGTCTTATGGTACTTCAAAGTAGTTTTATGCAAGACATCATAATTTTGAATAAACAGTAGGCTACATATGATTATTTGGTATACCTTAACTTGAAAAAAGGACGTGCGAAAATGTTGTTAATTTACTCTGTCTCTCTCTCTGTCATCACGTTCGGAGTATGAAGCTCGATTCGTAGACTAATTTATAACAGCAAGTTAATATGCACTTACAACTAACATTATGGAGAAGGGTACTATAGATGTGAAAGACCCCAAAATATTAGGAAGAGTAGAGATGAGAAAGTGATGAAATAGGGCGGCTATCTGTATTGAATCCATAGTCTTCTGGAGCAGTAAATGTTGCTCCTTGTTATTTATTTTGCTTAATTTTTATAATAATAGTTATTATTATAATTACGATAAGGAATTGGAAATGTACCGGGAACAGACATTAAAATCGCAAGAATGTTTTTTTTTTAATTTTTTTATTTATTCTCATCAGTTTCTTATTTCAAAATTCTTTCTATATGCATTTTTCCCCTGAAGCTAGTGCTATTTCGTCTGGCACCTGGTAAAATACAAGTTTGTACAGTATTATAATAAGCATTTTTACGTAATACTGCGCAAAAAATTCGTATTGTGTATCATTTGTTTAACATAGCATACCAAAGATATAACCGAAAAACATATATATAATTAATCACAACCTATTGAGTAATAGAAGACAATACATAATGATTCCAATGATATATAAAAATATTTATAACGATCTTTAAAACATTCACCACTCGGAATCGAAAATGGCATCAATAATCAATACAGTTTGGAAATACGTCTCAAATAAATAAAAAGTTAAAAAATTGTTTGTGATTCATATCTGTAACATCCTCGAAAATTATAAGTCATTTCGGTTGTCTTTTAAATGGTGTGATTTCAAATTATAAACCCTATGATAAAAAGCTGAACTCACGCTATTATTACATCCACATTCAAAACATGCTGCAAAAACGATTGAGCATATTTTTATAACTGTTACTTACCTCCCTAGATTATAGAAAATAATTAATTATTTCATTCACCGGATAGCGATAACGTGATCTGAAGTGAAACACTTCCATGCCAGTTCCTCAGAGCGCGTAAATGAGAGGTCAAAATTTAGAATAGATAAAGAATAGAAAAAATGGATAATTGTAGTTTCTGTTATCTACGGACATACTTGTATCTTTTATATTGTATCATATAGCAAAATGTGTTTCCCTCAGTTATTACGGATAAGACAATTCAAATTATATCCTTTGTGTTGAGAAGGGGAAAAACTGTTATTACCAATCACAAGTTTGATAATATTTCAAGAAAAGGATTGGGATTATTTTCCTAACTTGAATGGGATTTGTACCTTTTACTTGCAACTATTCTACAACCAACTTTACGGAATAAATAACTTATTTCTTTTCATTTTTAGTAGATAAGTTTAACAAAATAAGAGATTGTGCTTTTTACAATTTAGATATCTGTTAGAACATCTCTAGGTGGAAACTACAAAGAAAGTTTCAATTCGTTCTATTTCAAGCGCTTTCAAATACCAATTTTTGCTTGCGCTACTTGGAGCCAATCGTAGAAGTATATGTTTGACATACTGCTATTCCTAGTAGAAGAGGCAAGTAACAAGTGAGTATTTTTTTTAATTAAGAAGGAAGTGTTAATGTCCGTACTGACAAACAATGAAAGAAATTTTGATCGTAGCATTAAACTTGGTAATCAGAACGGCTCCTACTCTGCGGATGGTATAATTTGAGATCGTTTCACTTCTTTTAAGCGAAGGATCTTGTTTGGGAATATAAAAGAATGTAAGAATATCCCAGGTACAAATCATAAAAAAATTTCCAACCATTCTATTTGAAACATCTTTCAATATTTAGCAGCTATTGCCAGTTATTTTGCTTCTATCTGCAGAGAATGTAGTTTGAGATCATGTCTTTCTTATTAGGGGAGTGAAATAAATTTTTTTACTCTGCTTTTAGATTTTAGACAGAAGTGAGAATGGCCGTAGATTCAAGTTCCGCAGATTTTGTATTTTTTATTTAAGAACAGTTTTGGAATAGAAGATTAAGAATAGATTTCTCAATACAAAATAGCTATGCAAAGTATTTTTTTTAACAAAATAGAAGCTTGATATCTTTAAAAAATGTGCCCGACGTCGGTTTCTTCTTTTTGGGTTCCCTTTAAAGGGGGGGGGGATCATTTTGACTACAAATCGTTTTCTAAGTAACGTTAGTGTCAATTTTTGTTATGGGGCAGCAGCATTTTATCAGATAATGTTCTCGTTGTATTGTTGAAAAGTGTATTAACTTATAATCATAAACGACTTTTCGTTCTTCTATATAGAAATCCTTTAGGCTGACATCATCATTATTATTTAAATTCATTTCAGAGCGATGTTAACAAATTTGATTGTGAGTTAATGAGATGTACTCATAAAATGCCAGCGAAAGGTTACTGATTTATTTATAAATTAGCCCTGTAAAGTCCACATTAAGAATATGATCGTAAACATGAAATTATCAAGTAACAAATTCGAACAAGATTTCTTAGTAGGATAGAAAACTACACCGTCTAAGCTGCATTTCATTCTTGAATGCAGGTTTACATTAGAAAATCACGATAATGGTTGAGTCCAAGTTTTTATGTGAGAAAGATATAAACTGCTTTAAGAAAAGTTATTGTCCACTTTTATTATATTTCTTACACAGGAGAATATATTTTATGTCCACTTTTATTATATTTCTTACATGGGGGAATATGTTCTATGATCCAATCGAAATTGCAGAAACGTGAGAGTACAAGGAACCAAGACAGACGATAAGGTTATGGAGCTAATGATTTATAGTTTGCCTGTGTATCAATTTTCTGATATATTTTGTGTTTCCACGTATATTTCTCTTTCTTTAATTTGCACCTTTTCTCAATTTTAAGATTTTTTTCACAATATTTTCGATCGTATTCCACCAAAAAATGAGTTTTCTATCATTTTGTCAGTACTTCTGTGTATCGATAGCTTTTCCCATACTTCATACTGACTTTTTCGACAGGTCCATATTTTTGCACTTGAAGCTGTAAACGCTGAGTTATTCTATATAAAATTAGGAAGTTCACGAGTGAAAGCTTAAAAATTAAAGTTAGATTTTACATTTCAAATGAAATTGACGTTTGTTCGATTAGCACTTATTGATGGCTCAAAGCTCATAAGATACAGGCTTGCGTGTCCTTTTTAAGCTTATGCATCACCCTTTACAAGAATCTGCATTAACAAACCTGGATTTCTTTAATTTGTACTATTGTTTTCTTTTTAAAATTTTAGCCTGCATTCTCCGTTTCTGTGTCGACTACTTACAGTCTTATCTAGGGCACTTGCCTCATGTCTTTTTACTTCTTGTAATTGTCTATTTCCGTTGCCTCGCTTTTCTGGTTAATCATAACTCACTAGGTTATGATTATGCATTTTTAATGTATCGTCTCTGAAGTTTAAACTCAACCCCTTTTTCCTTCGTTTCCTTCTATTTTTAAAGATATTTTCTGAGTTTAAAAATTACTCTAACAGCATATAGCTCATAAAAATGGAAATCCTAAAAGAGCTGGGACTGAATGAAAAAGCTACTTTATCTTCAGTCAAATATAATGTTACTATTTGGATGAATCCTTCGGGATTAATTCTAATCAGTATTGTCTTAAAATCGACAGGATAATGCGTGAGTAAAATATAATTAAAACAATAAAAAACTTTGGATTAGTAGGTCAAGGTCAGGCAAATTTAATCCATTATCTTCTGAAGTTACTGTTACGTCTACATATATGTAGGATTAATCGAGGATTTCCGTTGAGAATAGCTAAAATATCTAAGCTAGAAGCACTTTGAATGTGATCTTCGCGCACAATGTTGCGTATATCCTGGACCGAAAGAAAAAGAAATGAACAAGGACTAGGGGTTGCTAATGAAGGACAACAGATCATGAAAATAATAGGAAAAAGAAGAAGCAGCATGCTTTGCCTTCTTATTCCGCACTCCGATATGGTCACCATGCTGATAGCGGGAAATGCAATAGAAATATCAGGAAGAAGAATGCCAAGGATACAGTATATACGCAGTTGCGAAGAAGAGAAGTTATCAAGTTTTAAAACTGATCTCCCAAGGTAGAGAAGAGTTTCAAAATTTCCATGTTGGCCACCTATCTATGGTTGGGGTGAACAGGATGTAATCGACGATTTAAAGAGTGATTTCCCAAATTTACTATATTCACACTAGTTCTTTAAGGATAATTAGAACGTTGATTTCATAAATCTACGAAGCCAGTTATACCTCTTGAAGGAGGTGTACTCACCAATAATCCATGCGGGAATGACATTTCTTAGCTTTATTATGTAATGTTCGGGCAGCGTAAATAAAACTTCGAAAATAATATTTGCAAACTCTCGCATGAATACGTCGGAACTAGGTCGTGATATTTTTTGAAATAAACCGCGTTCAAGTATCGGCTGGTACAAGCTATATTTTACTCTCAAAACACATTATTTTGTTAATAATAATTTGTTTTCTGCTTTTCTTGTAGATATCTTAAATTTTATTGGCCAGTGGTTAGTGGAGGCTAGTTTTGGTCAAATATCTTTACACTTCTATTTCTTTGTTTTAACTGCGTGGCTTATTCCTGTGTCCTTGAAATCGTGTTTCCTGTCGTTGTTAGAATCTTGTAAATGTATTCGTAAAGTTCATATTGATTTTCGCTTTTTTCCCAAAAGTTTAAACATCCCTCTCTCTCTCTCTGTCACTTGTTTATTGCGTTAATCCCAACTTTGCTACGGCAAATCACGATTTCTTTCGTACCTACGTTGTGTCATAAACCGAAGCTTGGGAGAACGGCAGACAAAACATAGATACCGTTAAAATGAAAAAGTGAACAAATGATCAAATTAAGCTCAGATATTAACAAACTAAAATTATCATGTGCAAATCACAAAACCTGGTTAAACTTTACAGAAAATATGATAATACCAAATATGATTCATACAAATTAAAAGAACATCAAAAGGTTACAAATAAAAAAGTAGGATTTACTGTATATATTTTCGGCCGTTTTAACTTCTTTTATTTCCCCTTTTATCTTTTATTATTTTCGGTATTATCGAAATATCTTGCTATTTTATTTTCGGGTTTGTCACACAAAACTGAGATTACAAACGATTGTTAGGATTAAACAGTGGGGTGCTTTGTTCCAAAGTGAACACATGTTATACTTTTATGAGTTCTCCAATTGTACGGATTGAGCTTCGCAAGCTAAATCACCGTTTGCATACGTGAGAGCCATTTTTTTATCATCAGTGGTTGTACGATATTTTCATAGGCCTCCGTGTAAAATAATTTTTTCTAATATTGTGCAGAAATCAGCAGTGAAGTGACTAGTACATATGTGTTAGCACCCTAACAATCGTTTGTAATTTCAGTTTTGTGTGTCAAATTCTGGCTCCATATAATTGAAAAGGAAGGAGTAATTGTGCCTGCTTGGACGATCGCTTATTACTATCTGTAGAGGACTCCAGGGGACCCTTGGGATAATCCGACGGGGAATGCCTGAGATCCTATTAACTGCAACGCCTCTGAAGGAGTTGACCGGTCGAAGATTATTGTGAGTAAGTGAAAACTTTATTGATCAATTGTGCCACACAGTACAGTATTAAAAGAAAAAAAGTTAACACGGCCGAAAATATATACAGTAAAAGCTACTTTTTTATTTGTAACTTTTTGATGTTCTTTTAATTTCTGTTAATTACATTCAGTATTATCACATTTTCTGCACAGTTTAACTAGGTCGTATGATTTGCACCAGAAGATAATTTTAGTTTGTTAATATCTGAGCTTAATTTGATCATTTGCTTACTTTTCCATTTTTACGGTATCTATGTTTTGTCTACCGTTCTTCGCAGCTTCGGATTATGACACAGCGTAGGTACGGACGAAATCGTGATTTGCCGTAGCAAAGCTGGGATAAACGCAACACACAAGTGAGAGAAAGCATGTGTAAACTTTTGGAAAAACAGCGAAAATCATTATGAACGTTACGATTATATTTACAAGGTTCTAACAACGACAAAAACCACGATTTTATGGCCACAGGAATAACCCACGCAGTTAAAAGAAAGAAATAGAAGTGTAAAGATATTTCACCAACACTAGCCTCCACTAAGCACTGGCCAATAAAATTTAAGATATCTACAAGAAAAGGAGAAAACAAATTATTATTAACAAACTAGTGTGTTTTGAGAGTAAAATATAGCTTGTACCAGTCGATACTTGAACGCGGCTTATTTCAAAAAATAACACGACCTAGTTCCGACGTATTCATGCGAGAGCTTGTAAGTCTTATTTTCGAAGTTTTATTTACGCTGTCAAAACATTACATAACAAAGTTCAGAAAAGTCATTCCCGCATGGATTATTGATGAGTACACCTTCTTCAAGAGGTGGAACTAGCTAGGTAGATTTATGAAATCAACTATCTAAGCATCCTTAAAGAACTAGTGTGAGTACACTAAATTTGGGAAATCACTCTTTAAATCGTCGATTCCACCATGTTAACCCTACGATAGGTAGGTGGGCAATATGGAAATTTTGAAACTCTTCTCCACCTTGGGAGATCAGTTTTAAAACTTGATAAAGTCTCTTCTTCGTAACTGTCTATATATTGTATCCTTGGTCTTCTTCTTCCTCGTATTCCTATCGCATTTCTCGTTATGTGCATATGAACCAATCGGAGTACTGTATAAGATGGCAAAGCATAGTGTTTCTTCTTTTTCCTATTTTTTTTTCATGACCTGTACTGTCCTTGTCCCTTAGTCTTATTCATTTCTTTTTCTTTCGGTCGATGATATACGCAACATTGTGCGGTAATACCACATTCAAAGTGCTTCCAATTTTGATATTTTAGTTTCTCTCAATGGAAATTCTCGATTAATCCTACATATATGTAGACGCTACAGTAAGTTCTGAAGATAGTGGATTAAATTTGCCTGACCTTGATCTACAAATGCAATGTCTTTTTTTTTTTTTTTTTTTTTTTTGAAGCTAGATGTAAACCCATAAACATATAAAAGCCGTAAATAAACTTAAAAATTGAAATGGAACCGGGGGCAACTATATGGCAGTGTGCAGTTTTATGGCTGATTTGAACATACGCCTTAGTTTGCGCACGTACTTAGACAGCGTGTGAGACCCATTCTAAATATTCTCCGTTCGATTCTCAGCCTGGAACTACAGTTTGTTTTTCAAGGAGTTGAGCATTGTAAATTACGTTCGCTATTGCAACTGAAAGCGATTCATTCCTTAAAGGAAATAGAAAAACCCAAAACAGAAAGATGGAGCAGGAGGGAAACGCAGACTGTCTATGCTTAAGAGTAAAAATTTCGTTGTTCTGTCCATGCTTTCTCTGTCTCAGCATGATGCATATTATTATATTCATTTTGTTTGCATTAATTTTCCTCTCTTAGAATTCAACGTGAATGTAGTTTATCAAATCTGTCTAGTGCGTCTCTAACTGATGGACAAATATTCATTCTTTCTCCCTCCAATTGGAGAAATATACTGGCATGTCATATTTCGGGGCATCCGTATTGCTGTGTTCGGTGTCCAGCTATCAGGCATAAACTAAAAGTATTCAACTGGAGGAAGGAGCTACTATTTCTTAGAACGCCAGTCCTCTTAAATGTTAGTGGTTAGCTGACTAGGACAAGTAATAAAAAATTGGATTAAGGAGAAATAAGTGAACATTTAAGAAATATTTGGAACAATTCAGATTATGTAGCTAAACGCAATCATCAAAAGAAAATGCATATCATGGTAAAAGTAATTAGAAAAAAACAAATTGGAATAATATATACCGAGCATTAAAATTAGGAAAGGGAAAAGAGATTTAAACAATGAAACGATGGAAATGTTTACAGGTCATGGTTCCTATAATTCTTATACCAGAAGATTAAATACCGAATATGATTAAACATGTTACTGCATGGTAGACCAAACGTCGGAAGAAATCAGCGTCGAACTAACTTAGTGGCCAACGGTTTGCGTATCCTACAAGCAACGCCTTTTGGGTCAAATATATGAAATGCCGTATGATCGTTTTTCTGAAGTTTGAACCCACAGAGATCAAATAATCAATCTATGTGACTACTCTATCCTTGAATTGTATTATATGCAACTTTTCAATTTGGATTTCAGGGTAAAATTTTTACATGTTTAAATATTTGGTCCTCTAGCTATATTTTGTACATTTCAAGTTGGTAGCATTGTTATCCCGGATGTATAGGCCTGAATCAGAAATATTCGATTAAACTTTTCTTTACAAATGTTAAAGTTGTAAAATGGGCTTCTGGCAACTTCGATAACTCACTACGCTACCTGTGATTCGAGCAGGTGTGTTTCCAAACCTAGTAACTTATTATGGAATAGCTATCATTTCGCTGCGTTTAGTTATGGAGAAAGAAGTTAAGATGAATACTGTGTAGAAGTTGTACCTTATACTGGATGAATACTGTATAGAAGCTGTACCGTATAAGAGATGTAAAGAGTATTTACCAACCTTATCTTTCAAGATTTGTGTGTTTGTAAGATTGCTGAAGGCAATGGTTTCATGGTTAATTCAAGGTGAAAACATAATAGTGTCTGGAGAAAAGTAAGACCATTATGTTGTTTCATTACGTTTCTGGTTTTGAGTTTGTTAACGTTGAGTTCTGCGCTTAAATACAATTACTATTAATGCGAATACATTTTACTAATCATCTGAGCTTTCTTGACGGTATATACTATTCATTTCACTCCGTTTGCTTGTTTGGAAATAGTTCTGCAGGTGTGAATTCGTTTTGCTAATGCTTACACTAGTTTTGATATTTCGTGAATTTTCACGTCACACTCAGTTAAAATAAAAATTAATGGTTTAACAAATTGTTCATTACCATAAACAAGTAATAAAAAATATAATTTAAATTACTTTGACGATTCTCATAGTGCTTATATACAAAATTCAAAATATGTATGTTGCTTCCGTTAGTGCGCTCTAGTTCTGAAACTGAGTTTTTAACCACTCGGAATTTACGTGTCATTTGACACCAGGTGTTCGCAATAAGGTAACTCTGGTTAACAAAAAGAATGTCCTTGTAATCCACAAGGAGCGTAGCAGATAGGGTGTCGCGCGTAGCGGGAGGTTGTACGGGTAGTAGGGAGTTGGAGAGGAGTAGGTGCCGAAGAAACCAGTAGGAGGCATGCGTTTTGCTGTGATCAAATCATATCAAACCATAGAACGTAATCGTTCGATTCTAACATTATAATTAAATTTAACGTATTTTTCGTCACATTAGCCCAGTTCGAATACTAAGATAAGTCACCACTATCAGGCACCCTTAATTTATACGTATATTTGATTGCATAACTTTCAAATTAGACACATCACATTCACCACAACTACTTTTTATTCTGTAATCTCCATTAATAAGTACCAGTTGCCATAGCAAACCGAAACGGAAATTTTATTTTATTACTGTAACCACAAATACAGATTATCTATCTAAAATCAACATATATTCTATGTTTTTTCTTCTTCTTCTTAACTACAAATTGTGCATTTTTAAGTAGTATCTTTGCCCAAAATAGCTACAAGAAAAATGGAAGTAATTCACAAATATATTATATCGTTGCATGTTCTGAATTGGCATGTCATGAAATCAGAGAATACAGAAGAGAAAAGTTTCAGACTGTTTGTTTTCAGTGATGTCCTTAACAAAATCATTCAAAGTGTGACTAACCGGATTTCGAAACACGAAAACCTTTACCACGACTTTGTGTGTTTTGATCCAAGGCGGATTTCTGATTTAAAAGACGAACTACCCTCAAACGCAATGAACAAAATTTGTAGCATAGATAAAGGGAAAACTGTCGAAGAACTAAAATTTAATGCAGATATTTAGTCCAAGGCATCGCAAGGAGATGTTTTGAGTGAATATGATATTAAATATATAGCTAGTGAGTATGAAGAGGAAGCATGGTGAAGCGATATTGAACCCGGGATGTAGGAAATCAAAGTGAGCTTGCAAGTCCTGCCTCACGTGTGCGTTCAAAATTATATATGAATATCACATGTATGCCTTATGTTATACTTACCTCTTTAAAATGTACAAGTTCCTCCTTACTATCCCTCTTACACATGTAGAAAGGAAGTTGTAAATAAGCTTTTCTTGAAACTCAATATTATAAAATAAGGATTAAGAGCTAACCTCGGACAAGACAACCTTCAATCGTTTATGTTAATGAAGTATGAAAGGGATATACTAAGTACAGTGAATAAAGATGTCTTAAATAAAAAATTCTATCATGATAATGCAGAATTGAAGAAATTTCTGATATAAGGTAAGGATGTCTTTTCTTCTTGTCATGTAAACAGATCAAAGTAATAAAAGTTAAATGCTACATATATATATATGATGCACTGCCACTACATATATATATATATATATATATATATATATATATATATATATATATATATATATATAGTGACAGTGCATCAATAGTAATTAAGTTGTCTGAAACCAAAGTGAACTATCATAACTCCATTTTCGAGCTGTCAACAAGTATGTGTAAAACTGGAAACCCAGGATGTCAAATACCACAAAAAAGGTTGATTGCCACATTGTTACATCACCTTTTCATGTGAGTTTATCCACCACACACAGTTTCCAAAAGTGATAATTTATCACAAATTATGAAAAATTACAAAGTTTAATTGGATGGTCTCATTCCAAAGTGAACCAACCGCCAAAAACAGCTTTTCGAGAAATCGAGGCTTAAAGTTTTAGTTGTTTCAAAAAATCTACATAACACTTGAAAATATAGCTTTATTTCTATCTTTTGTTACAAATATTGATCTTTTAACTACGATGAATATTAAGTGGGTAACAACAAAATAATAGTGCAAAATACAATAATATTAATACAAGTTGTAACTTAGTTCACTATGGCATAAGACTTTGGTATTTGATTTGCCATTGATACGAAGAGAGAACGCTGACAGTATTCTAGTTTGTGCGAGTTATATTTTCAAAAGTCTGTTGTAACTCGCAGAAAGTAATGGGGGCGCGGTGGCTCAGTGGTAGAGCGTTCACCTCCGGTGCTTGCAGTCCCTGGTTCGAACCCAGGTCGCGCCGTGTGGACTTTGTGGTGGACAAACACCGTGCTCGTGGGTTTTCTCGGGGTTCTCTCGTTTCCTTCTACTTTCTTCATTCACTCATTTCTCATTATCACCGTCTCCTTTAGCCTAACCGGCATAACCGTGGGACGTTAAACTTAAAGATTTCACTTCATTTTCATTTTCGCAGAAAGTAGAATACTGTCAGCGTTCCCTGTGTACTATTAGTGCTTTCAAACGGGTCGAATCGGGTGAGGGAAACTCGGGTCACGGATCTGGTCTTTCTAACTCGGATCACGGGTTGGGTCACAGTAACTCGGGTTACGGGTCTGGTTGGGTCAGATGTACTCGTGTTACGGGTCAGGTCAAGCTTTTAAGCTCGAGTCGGGTCAAACAGCTACTCGGGTCATGGGTTGGGTTCAGCCTTGTAATACTCTTATTGTTTCGTCAGTTGCTCATACATCAGGATTCTGAGAGTTCTATTTATTGGTATGATCCATCTCTTTTCGTTCGAACTTATGAAAAGTGATAATACTCTTGACATGCCAAAATGAACTAAATACAAATTGCTCTGGAAATAAGTATACTATTCCGTATTTGGTCACTAATACTCAATAATTTTAACATTTAGTGTGTGATATACTTGCGAGATTTGCCATACTATTATACATCTAATATGTCACTCACACGAGCGTTCGCAAACTGTTTTTTAAAGTTAGTTCACTTTGGCATATGAAGAGTTTAACTCGAATTCATAACACAGGATAAGAAACACAATATTACTCTGTTGATCTAATTTGACCAATAAACAAAATATGCCTGCCCGTCTCAGACGTCCCCGCATTAGAATCTGGTTTATAGACATCTGAGGATCCACAACTTATGTCAGAACCGTCTTCATCTACATAATTAACGCGAACATTTCTCAGCGTTCGTTTTGAACTAACTCCCGGAGAAGCCATCTTGTTTGTGTAGATAGTTCGTTCTGCCGCCCTAAACCCAGTGTTGTTAACCTCATGCCAAACAAAAATCCTATCGTAAAAAAATATCATTTTACAAAATAGCTTGGTTCATTTTGGCATAAGAAAGACTACATAATTTGCAACTTATTCCCATGTTTAACTCAAAAAATAGAAATTTGGAGTTAGTTCACTTTGGCGTGAGACCATCCAATTTGGTTACTGATAGTTTGAAAATGCATTTAGTTCACTGTTTTTTCAGACAGCTGAATTGAGGTCTCCATAATAAAAGGGATCCAAGTTATACGTGACATTTCCAATAAGTTTTTTTTTTTTATATTCGGAAAACCACTTTCCGGATCACAATATGCAAACTTCAAGAACCACATCGCACTCCACTTACCAATGAGTGAATTGTGTCGTGGTTATCATCCAAGCTTATATACAATATTTCACTATGGAGAGTCAATTTCCTAGGCATAAATTTACCTACTTCAAAAGTCAATTCCCTTGTCCTCCAAGGTCTTCACCTTATATTTGATGTAGATGTATTATTGAGTGTAACGTAATAAAATTATGTGGTTTTGAAACTTACAATTTTGAGCGTTTAAGCGGTCTGCGAGGATAGTTTGTAATAATACTCCACATACAACTGTTGATCAGCCAGTTAAATAAAAAATACGCATATGCCATAACGTCCCTATTTTACATTCAGTGGGCCTTATTAATGATTTTAAGTCCACGTCCCTCAGAGCTTCTCATTATAACCCTGGTAGAAATAAGAACACTATTGATATTAGAAAAATCCAGAGGCCAGACTAATCCAGAGGCATGGGATAACATCAAGTGGTAAAATAGGAAATTAATTTGAGAACTTAGCTCAATATATAGTAAGAAATATCGCGAGAAGAAAAAACAAAAAAAAAGAGAGAAAAATCATACATTACTTTAGCAGAAATTATAAATCTTTAGGAACGAAGCCGAAAACTTGTTATAAACAAAATTAACTTCTCTCGAAATAACCTGAAACAGGTGAACATCACTTCCGTTTAGTTAATGTCCGTTATAATACATGTTTGTAATTCCATAAATTGTTTGGCAATAGACCAAATAGAAAAGAGAAACAAACATAACAAAATGATATTCGGAAGAATAAAAAAAATCCAAGAACAAACTTTTAGATGATATCCCTGTTGATTGCCAGCAGTTTCTTCTTGTTTCCATTCCAGTTTACTCGCGCTTTATCCTATCGATTTTAAGACAAAACTGATGAGAATTAATCGCGAAGGATTCACCCAAATAGTAACATCATATTTAACTGAAGACAAAGAAGAGAAAGCAGTTTTTAATTCACTCCCAGCTCTTTTAGGATTTCCAATTTTTGTAAGGTATATGCTATTAGAGTAATTTTTAAATTGGGAAAATATTTTAGAAAACAGAAGGAAACGAAGGAGAAAGAGATTAAGTTTAAACTTCAGAGACGATGCAATATTCAAAATGCATAATCGTAACCTACTCAGTTATAACCAACCAGAAAAGAGAGGCAACGAAAATAGACCATTACAAGGAAGAAAAAGGCATGAGGCAAGTGTCCTAGACAAGACTGTAAGTAGTCTAGAAAGAAACGGAGAATGCAGGCTATAATCTTAAAAGAAAACAATAGTACAAATTAAAGAAATCTAGGTTTGAAAATGGAAATTGTTTAAAGGGTGATTCATAAGCTTAGAAACGACACTCAAGCCTGTATTCTATGAGCTTTGGGTCATCAGCCAGTTCTAATCGAACAAACGTCAATTTTACTTGAAATGAAAATCTAACTTTAATTTTTAAGGCTTCACTCATGAACTTCCTGATTTTGTATGGAATTACTGAGCGTTTACAGCTTCAAATGCAAAAAAAAAAAAAAAAAAAAAAAAAAAATTACCTGTTTAAAAAGGCAGTATGAAGTATGGGAAAATCTATCAATAGACACAAGTGCTGACAAAGTGATACAAAACTCATATTTTGTTGGAATTCAATCTAAGATAGTATGAAAATAATCTTAAAAGTTGAGAAAAGTGTAAATTAAGGAAAGGGAGAATACGAGGAAACACAAAATATATAAGAAAACTGATACACAAGTAAACTATAAACCATTAGCTCCATAACCTTTTCGTCTGTCTTGGTTCGTTGTACTCTCACGTTCCTGCACTTTCGATCGGATCATAGAATATATTCCCCCGTGTAAGAAATATAATAGAAGTGGAAAATAATTTTTCTTAAAGCAGTTTAAATCTTTGTCTCATAGAAACTTGGACTCAACCATCATCGTGCTTTTCTAATGTAAACCTACATTCAAGAATGAAATGTAGCTTATACGGTGCAGTTTTCTATCCTACTAAGTAATTTTGTTCGAAAATCGGGATGTACTGAATAAATTCGTGTTTACGATAATTTTCTTAATGTGGACGTTACAGGGCTAATTTATAAATAAATAAATAACGCTTCTCTGGCATTTTTTGAGAACATCTCTGTAACCCACAAAGAAATTTGACTTAACATTGCTCTGAAATGAACTTAATTAATAATGATGATGTCAGCCTACAGGAGTTGTATATAGAAGAACGAAAAGTCTTTTAGAAAATAACCTTTTTAAAAGTACAACGAGAACATTATCTGATAAAATGCTGCTGCCCCGTAATAGAAATTGAAACTAACGTTACTTAGAAATCGATTTGTAGTTATAATGACTATCCCCTTTTAAAGGAAACCCAAAAAGAAGAAACCGACGTCGGGTACAATTTTTAAATATATTAAGATTCTATTTTGTCAAAAAGATACTTTGCATATTTATTTTGTATTGATAAATCTATTCTTAATCTTCTATCCTAAAGCTGTTCTTAAATAAAAAAAAAATCCTGCGGGACTTGTATCTATGCCCATTCTCACTTGTGTCTAAAATCTAAAAGCAAAGTAACAAAATTTATTTCACTCACCTAATAAGAAAGACGTGATCTCAAATTACGTTCTCTCCAGCTAGAAGCAAAGTAACTGGCAATAGCTCTTAAAGTTCCAAACATGTTTCAAATAGAATGGTTGGGAAATTTTTCATGGTTTTTACCTGGGATATTCTTACATTCTTTTATATTCTCAAATAAGATCTCAATTCATTTCACTCGCCTATAAGAAATTAAACGGTCTTAAATTATACCATCCGCAGAGTAGGAGCCGTTCTGATTATCAAGTTTAATGCTACGATCAAAATTTCTTTCATTGTTTGTCAGTACGGACATTAATACTTCCTTCTTCATTAAAAAAAAAGTACTCACTTGTTACTTGCCTCTTCTACTAGGAATAGCAGGATGTCAAATATATATACTTCTACGATAGGCTCAGAGCAGCGCTAACAAAAATTCGAATTGGAAACCGATTGAAATAGAACGAATTGGAACTTCCTTTGTAGTTTCAAGCTAAGGATATTCTTACAAATTTCTAAATTGTATAAAGCACAAACTCCTTATTTGTTAAACTTAACTACTAAAAATGAAAAGAAATAAGTTTTTTATTCCGTAATGTTGGTTGTAGAATAGTTGCAAGTAAAAGGTACAAATCCGAAACAAGTTAGGAAAATATTTCCAATGCTTATTCTTGAAATATTATCAAACTTGTGGTTGGTAATAACTGCTTTTCCATTTCTCAACACGTAGGATATAATTTGAATTTGTCTTATGCGTAAAAAGTAAGGGAAACATATTTTTTACTATATAATACAATATAAAATATACAACTATGTCCGTAGATAACAAAAACTAAAATTATCCGTTTCTTCTATTCTTAACGTACTCTAAATTTTGGCCTCTCATTTACGCTTTCTGATGAACTGACGTGAAAGTGTTTCACTTCAGATCACGTTATCGCTATCCGATGAGTGAAATAATTAGTTATTTTCTACAATGTATTAAAGGATAAGAATATATGGTAAGGTAATATGTTCAACCACTTGCACCTTCGTTACTTTTTGATTATTACTAGTTCTCCTATGTTTCTGCTCTCAACATAGAGCTTATTATAACCTGCTCTAATGCTGTTCGCAAAAATCGAAATATATAGCCTACTAGGTTTGGAATTCTGCTTTTAGAGAATTTTTGCAAACGATGCCCCTCGTGTGTTATTAGCTTCGTGAAACACTCTTCATTATTGTTTTTTACGCTAAAAGTAAAAAGGGCATGCGAAGATAAATACTACACTCTGAGTACCGAAAAATTGAAGAAATATGTTATGCATCACATTCTAAAATACAGGGAGCTGAACTGTTTGAAATAAATATTTAATATGTTGAGCGTGTTCATTTAAGTGGCATTTTATTACACTACGTTCATTCAAATGTGTATCATAAAGACGGTAACGGTATTAAAATTGTACGTCAGATATTATAATCTGAGTGGTCTCTCTTGTTAGAGAAAGGACATTTGGCACACTAGCCCTTTTACTTTTAAAAAATGTCGCGTGCAGCAGTGTTTTCGGAAAGAAACATTCAAGAAAGAGAAGACAAACAATCTGCATACTATACTTCAGTACAAAAAATTTGACATCAACCTAATCTGGTATTAGCTACAGAAATGGCTGAATCGATTGATATTAAATGTTACATGTCTGCAGTCAGCCAGACATGTAACTCAGTTAGAAAAGTTTTTATTTTTTTCTTACGTTACTGTCACTAGAATGAAGATCTTACGAGTAAAAGAACAGATTTAAATTTTACGCTAAAAATGGTGAGTGGATTATGCTTAGGAGGTTTCTTTACGCTATACCAGTGAGCAAGTGATCTACGACTTACGAGATGAAAACGGGCAAATTCCGCAGATTCCGCCTTAATATGCATTTATGACTAACAGACAATGTTTTGTATATGGTACTAGTTTATATCTGTGGTTATTTTATATTGAAGCACTTCGCAAAGTGTAATCTGAGTTGTGAATAAAACAAGGATGGTTGTTAATGGTCGTAATATCAAAATTCTTAGTGTTTCATGTTTTAAGTGCATGTTTCTTATTTTCGTATTAAACTGAGACATTTATATTTTTGTACTTTGAAATAGTTGCTTTTAACTCATATCAATATGGAGGGTAGTTTTTTAGAACAATTTCAAGCAATGTTGACAGAGGAATTAGAGAAACAATTAGAAACCATTGCTCAGAAAATGGAATTGAATATTGGACGTCCAGGACAAAAAATAGATGAATCTTTAAGTGAATTCCAGCAGTCTGTAACAGAAGCGATTTGGGAGCGTAGGAAATAGCGAATTGAATGCCAAAGCTGACACTTTACGTAATAATATCAAAGAAAGCCAATAACTCATTAACTGAGGTACGCTGTGAATTAGTTAACGCAGCCAATCATATTGATTCAATAACTGCCGAGTTTAAAAATAGTGTAGTGGAATGAGAGAAACGTTTCACTGAGAATTGTGAATACATGCGAACGGCACAGGTTGTGTTTTCAAGCCACTAAAATACAACAGTGCAAGGAAGTGCAAGGCGAAAAAGAAACCGCAAATATTCTTGAATTCGAGCCGACCCACGTTGTGGAAGATATGTGCTAAATAAACCAGAAAGTTGATTTCAGTCAGGAATAGGAAATATGCACTGTAGAGATAGCGAAAAAAAAAATAGAATCGTTATGTGGAACTGTAGACAATTATGTTTCCAATGTAACTGTTTAGCCGGCAAGTGATGCCTATGTTTCACACATGATGAACGATATAGCTGAGGTTGCGCGTACCCATCCTCTCGGAGAATCCAGGGAAGGCTTGAGAGTTCGGTTGTTGGTTTTGTGTGGTAACGATTTTACAGTGTTTTCGTTTTTGTGTCGCAGGCAAATGGTTTTGCGCGACTTAACAAATTCAAATTTGTCTTCGTAGCCATGTATGTCGAACGTGAGTTGCATTTTAGTGCTGCAAATCCGTTCCGTCTTTATCAACTTTTAGTATTGTAGAAGGAAACGACTTCAAATTCACAGTTTAGAGTGTTGGCGCACGAAGAAAATTGTGTTTTACTTAGTGAACGTCTCGTACATAATCAATCGGTCGGAAATGTTTACCGTAAACAAGCATAAAAGTAACACTTCCAATAAAGCACACGCAGTCGAAAATATATTTCCGATATAAAGACGAAATCTAACACCAAGGTTAAGAAGAAAAATAAGATAGCCAATGATACCCAGTTGAATTTTGGTAATATATCAGTTAACATAAACTCTATTTGGAAGAGCACTATTAGCAGAATTAAAATGAGCAGACGTAATCATATCAGTCTATCAGATGCAACATTTATTAATTTTCAGTTGCCGAAATGTGTGAATTTTCAAGCTAGTACTTCACTATTGCGAAATTGTAAAGCGCGAAAATATAAGTGTAGGGCTACTCAGATGTAGAACAGTTGATTCCTCGTGATGATAATATTCGTCAACCTCCGTGTACAGCGTACTCTCAGCGGGCGCAAACACGCATTAGGCGTGCAGTAGGAAATAAGTTGAGAATAATAGAAAAGTGCTTTGGTAAGTGTAATTCGGAGCGAACTCAACTCGGTGCAACACCGGATCTGTACTTACTAACACAAATGTATAAAATACCAAACTGCTGGAAAAAGCTTGAAAATTGCTCCTCCATATACGAGCCTTGGTTAATAAAGTTTAAAATTAACATTGTCCTATTTCTTTTAAATTCCAAAAAGTGAGCCTCAGGTCGTTGATATCCTATTGTTCCCGAACAAGCGAGCGAACAAATTGATTCAATTGTGAAGAGAACCGCGGTCCCCAGAGGGTTAATGTTCTGTGTGTATATGCACATTTTTTTACAACAAACTTATTCAATACCCAAACCTTTTTATTCAAAAATATTTTGTAATATTCAACTACTAAATATAAACACATAATGTAGCATAAAATTTATAATATTAATTAATATATACATTCATACAGAAAAAACCTTAATAAAGCAAGACAATTTTCAAAACAAGCATTTCGTAAAATAGTTATAACATTACTTGTATACTGATTATTTAAAATACTGTATTACAACTTACTAATATCAAAAATTCTAAAGGAATGAAAAAACATTTAAAGTCTCAAGTTTCAATAATCATATTGCTCATACGGCAAATCGAAAGACTCATTAAAATGTTTCAAATACATTTAGAATAACAGGTCAACTCACAAAACAATCCCTCTTGTCTTGCTGTTATTTAAACACATATATATGAAAACTTACATTTTTTTTTTTTAATTATCAGTAGTACTCCCAAACAAACTTCTATTTTTACCAAATCATCAACTATAACAGGTACATAGCCTTCAAAACTAATGCACGGATCTTTACAACATTAGCGAACACGCGATTTTTAGCTGATACAATCATTACTTAATCTTCTTTTCAACAAACATCTTATTGGCAACGGCAAAGTGAAACTCTACTAGCACATTTATGGGCATTGATCATGAACGAACATCACAAGAGGGATATTCTATCCACCTCCAAAATATTAAAGATGCACAACAAACGTCATCTATCATTCATCTATCCTACTTATGTATCATTCACAAGCTAGGCATTCGTGAAGCAAGAAGGAGTAACTATCTACGGAGTGAACCGCCCTCTAATGGCCTTTGGCATCACGTTAAAATACGCATACATCATAACAGTAAATTCATTTAAGGATGCCACTCTAAATCAGCCTTTTGGCATCTTGAAAATAGCCCTAAATCATTTAAAATGCTCAATTGCCATTTAGTTGAACTCAAACGTACACAGCTCTAAAATACTTTATATGCAATCATTTTGTTCGCTTGACGAACGTTATCAATTTTCACGTGCCTAGTTGGCTCATGCATTACTCCCTCAACATACCATGAACAACTTGACCTACCCATCACTAGATTCCACAACGAATCAAAAAATTTTCGTATGTCGTTTTTTTAATATCAGCATTCTCAAATTCAATTTAAAATCCATTACATAGTATTACTGTTGTGTGAATACCATTCAAACCGTAATCAGTGGAAGATTTACGGAGTTTGTAATTTTCAGGTTGAAGTCCACCCAAAATTGCATAATTTCTTCTTTTTTAAAAAAAAGAAAAAAGGAAAATACTTAATTAGACTCAAACAGTGACTTTAATCGGTTCTTATTGTTTCAATCACTTCTTGGAACTGTTTCTGCGTGAGTCACTTGCTGGAAGTGTTCGTGCCTTTTGAGTGACGTCCTTTTTGAAAGATTGGTGGTAGTTCATATTTTTCTCATTATATGTCTCTGTACAGTCATATGGTAGTTTGTTACTGTGACGTCACATGTTCTTTCTGTTTGTATGTGTGGAATGTGTTGAGCGGGTAATTGAATTTTCGTATCATAGCGACAATCGAGTTAGCAAGTGCGATTGAGAAACCGTAACATGAATTTAATACAAATAATTTGAACTTGTCGTTGTTAAATAAGTTTGAATTAGATTCGGATATTAACTCATATCGCTTTCCAGCATTGCGTGGTTTCATTGAGTTAGAGAAAACCTAATATGGTCGTGGTCGAACGCTGAAGATATTTCCGACGTATGGTAAAAGTGGGCATTTATTGGTTAGTCTCGTTTTTAATAATAATAAGTGTGCTCGCTTTAATAAATCGACGTTTGTGCAGAAAGGAAAATTTTTCAGTAATGTGAACTTGAGTATTACGCATGCGTCGTTGCTGTCTTATTTTTTCGTGAATCAGCAGTTATGAGTTCATTATCCATGAGTGCTCTGGTATGGCGAAACTGTGAGTGCTTTCGCTTTTTAATTGATATTATTTTTATTCTTGATTTGTTTTGCATTTGAGTATTTGGCAAAGTGTTTGTTTTGCTGCTGGTGGTTCCATTATCTTGGTGAGATGTAATTTATTTTTCCTCGTCATGCTGCACTAATTTATAATTAGTGATGATTCTTTTTTCTAAATTTTTCCCTCTTACGTTAGCTTTATAGTACTGGTTTGAATAAATATTGTTTTTTGGGATGTTTTTACCATACTCGAGTGGGGGGGTGAGGGAGCGGTAGTCCCCATTTAGATATCAATATTGGTAGTCATCGCTTCACCTGGATTGATTAGGTATAGTGTTTAGTAACATTTTGGCCCTTGTACTTATAGCAACATTCTTAACATTGTACATTACTTTGACTCGGAAAGTGACTGTAACCGATTCATCTGATCCGGTTCCGAGAGCAGTTAAGGAATGATTCCTAAACTGCTCTGGTAACCGGATCAGATGAATTGCTTGCAGTCACTGTTTGACCGAAAGTAAAGATTTGCCTAAAAATGTATTGTTAGTAATTCCGACATGTATAAGGTACAAACCTACTCACAAAAATTTAGTGATTTCAAAAAAAAAAAAAAAAAAAAATGAATGAAGGCCCTCTCAAACTACTTTTCTGGATACGCCGCTGTTCACAATTTATTTTCTAACAAGAAATTCATTCCGGCGTCTAACTAAATAGGAAATTTACCTAATGGTAAAACACAGGAGGCTCCACCAG
The DNA here is from genome assembly GCF_964235325.1 of Thermobia domestica. Lineage (NCBI taxonomy): Eukaryota > Metazoa > Arthropoda > Insecta > Zygentoma > Lepismatidae > Thermobia > Thermobia domestica. The sequence goes on along the minus strand of NC_137460.1, from coordinate 265,455,584 downwards.
TGTAAATAATTTCCTATCTAAGCGTTATTTTAGACCGGTGCAAAATAACCGCGAGTATAAACTGAAACCCCTTCTTCCAGTTTTACGTTTTTTATGACTCTAGTACGTTAAACATTTCAATTTCAACTACTGCATCAAAGTTCCAGTATACATGGTAGTCTACGAAACTAATTTAACCTTGACGGAAATTCTTATAGATGATATCTTTCAAATTTTATCAGCCTTTACAGTGACAGCTTTCAATACCTCACAAGAACAAACTTTCCCGGTAAGTAGAACTGAATTTAACCGCCAACATTATAGCCAAAATGCAGTTACATGTTCTATGTTACGGTGGCAGCTTGAAACTTCCGGTTTACTGCTCATGGTTTTCCCAACAGAAAACTGTGAATCTCTTTTCAAATTTTGTGCAAAGTAACGCCCGATGTGCCAAGTAACCCGGTCTTATGGCACTTCAAAGTAGTTTTATGCAAGACATCATAGTTTTCAATAAAGAGTAGGTTATATATCATTATTTGGTTTACCTTAACTGGGGAAAAGGAAATGCTATGATGATGTTATTAATTTATTCTTTCTCTCTTTCTGTCATCACGTTAGAAATATGAAGCTCGATTCGTATACCAATTTATAACAGCAAGTTAATATACACTTATAACTCACATTATGGAAAAGGGCACTATAGATGTGAAAGACCCCAAAATATTATGAAGAGTAGAGATGAGAAAATGATCAAATAGGGCGGCTATCTGTATCGAATCCATAGTCTTCTGGCGCAGTAAATGTTGCTCCTTGGTATTTATTTTGCTTAATTTTTATAATAATAGTTATTATAATGACGATAAGGAATTGCAAATGTACCGGTAATAGATATTGAAATCGCAAATATGTGTTGTTTTTTTTTATTTATTCTCATCAGTTTCTTATTTCAAAATTCTTTCTATATTCGTTTCTTTCCTGAAGCTAGTGCTATTTCGCCTGGCACCTGGTAAAATAAAGTTTGTACAGTGTTATAATAAGCACTTTTACCTAATACTGCGAAAGAAATTCGTATTGTGTATCATTTGTTTAACATAGCATACAAAAGATATAACCGAAAAATATATATAATTAATCATAACCTATTGACTAATCGAGGACAATACATAATGATTCCAATGATGTATAAAACTATTTATAACGATCTTTAAAACATTCACCACTCGGAATCGAAAATGGCATCAATAATCATTTCAGTATGGAAATACGTCTCAAATAAATAAAATGTTAAGAAATTGTTTGTGATTCATATCTAGGCCCATTCGTTCTGTAAGATCCTTTAAAATTTTAAGTCATTTCACTTGTCTTTTAAATGGTGTGATTTCAAATTATAACTCTTGTGGTGAAAAGCAGAATTTACGCCATTAATAGATCCAAATTCAAAACATGCTACAAATGAAACGATTGAGCATATTTTTATAAAACTTACCGACGATATTCTTATTCTTTCCTAAATTGTAGAAAATAATTAATTACTTCACTGATCGGATAGCGGTAACGCGATCTGAAGTGAAACACTTCCACGTCAGTTCCTCAGAGCGCGTAAATGAGAAATCAAAATGTAGAATATGTAAAGAACAGAAGAAATGGATAACTTTAGTTGCTGTTATGTACGGACATACTTGTATCTTCTATATTGTATCATATAGCAAAATGTGTTTCCCTCAGTTATTACGGATAAGACAATTTCAAATTATATCCTTTGTGTTAAAAAGCGGAAAAACTGTTATTACCAATCACAAGTTTGATAATATTTCAAGAATAAGGATTGGAAATATTTCCCTAACTTGTTTCGGATTTGTACCTTTTAGTTGCAACTATTATACAGCCAACTTTACGGAATAAATAACTTATTTCTTTTCAGTTTTAGTAGTTAAGTTTAACAAATTAGGAGTTTGTGCTTTCTACAATTTAGAATATTGTAAGAACATCCCTAGGAGGAAACTTCAAAGAAAGTTGCAATTCGTTCTATTTCAAGCGCTTTCCAATTAAAATTTTTCTTTGCGCTGCTCTGAGCTTATCGTATAAGTATATATTTGACACCCTGCTATTCCTAGTAGAAGAGGCAAGTAACACGTGAGTATTTTTTTTTAATGAAGAAGGAAGTATTAATGTCCGTATTGATAAACAATGAAAGCCATTTTGATCGTAGCATTAAACTTGGCAACACCAGAACGGCTCCTACTCTGCGGATGGTATAGTTTGAGATCGTTTCATTACTTTTATGCAAGTGAAATGAATTGAGATCTTATTTGAGAATATAAAGGAATGTAAGAATATCCCAGGTACAAACCACGAAATTTCCCAACCATTCTATTTGAATCATAATTCAATATTTAGCAGCTATTGCCAGTTATTTTGCTTCTATCTGCAGAGAATGTAGTTTGAGATCATGTCTTTCTTATTAGGTGAGTGAAATACATTTTGTTACTCTGCTTTTAGATTTTAGACAGAAGTGAGAATGGCCGTAGATTCAAGTACCGCAGATTTTGTATTTTTTTATTTAAGAACAGCTTTGGAATAGAAGATTAAGAATAGATTTATCAATACAAAATAAACATGGAAAGTACCTTTTTGACGAAATAGATTCTTAATGTCTTTAAAAAATGTGCCCGACGTCGGTTTCTTCTTTTTGGGTTCCTTTTAAAGGGGGGGGGTCATTATGACTACAAATCAATTTCTAAGTAACGTTAGTTTCAATTTTTTCTCATGGAGCAGCAGCATTTTATCAGGTAATGTTCTCGTTGTACCTTTGAAAATGGTATTTTACAAACGACTTTTCGTTCTTCTGTATAGAACTCCTGTAGGCTGACATCATCATTATTATTTAAATTCATTTCAGAGTGATATTAACAAATTTCATTGTGGGTTAATGAGATGTAGTCATAAATTCCAGCGAAGCGTTATTTATTTATTTATTTATAAATTAGCCCTGTAAAGTCCACATTAAGAATACCATCGTAAACACGAAATTATTAAGTACATCCCGCCTTTCGAACAAAATTTCTTAGTAGCATAGAAAACTACACCGTCTAAACTGCATTTCATTCCTGAATGCAGGTTTACATTAGAAAAGCACGATGATGGTTGACTCCAAGTTTTTATGTGAGAAAGATATAAACTGCTTTAAGAAAAGTTATTGTCCACTTTTATTATATTTCTTACACGCGGGAATATATTCTATGATCCAATCGAAAGTGCAGGAACGTGAGAGTACAAGGAACCAAGGCAGACGAGAAGGTTATGGAGCTAATGGTTTATGCTTTACTTCCGTAACAGTTTTCTCATATATATTTTGTGTTTTCACGTATATTTCCCTTTGTTTAATTTGCACCTTTTCTCCATATTTTTACACTTGAAGCTGTAAACGCTGAGTTATTCCATATAAAATCAGGAAGTTCACGAGTGAAGACTTAAAATTAGTTAGATTTTACATTTCAAATGAAATTAACTTTTGTTGTATTAGCACTTGCTGATGGCTCAAAGCTTATAAGAAACAGGCTTGGGTGTCGTTTTTAAGCTTACGCATCACCCTTTACAAGAATTTCCATTAACAAACCTGGATTTCTTTAAATTGTACTATTGTTTTCTTTTAAGATTTTAGCCTGCATTCTCCGTTTCTTTGTTGACTACTCTCAGTCTTATCTAGGGTACTTGCCTCATGTCATTTTCTTTCTTGTAATTGTCTATTTGCGTTGCCCCTCTTTTCTGGTTAGTTGTAACCCAGTAGGTTATGATTATGGATTTTGAATGTTGCATCGTCTCTGATGTTTAAACTCAATCCCTTTGTCCTTGGTATCCTTCTTTTTTTACAGATATTTTCTGAGTTTAAATATTACTCTAATAGCATATAGCTTACAAAAATGGAAATCATAAAAGAGCTGGGAGTGAATCAAAAACTGCTTTCTCTTCTTTGTTTTCAGTAAAATATAATGTAATTATTTGGATGAATCCTTCGCGATGAATTCTAATCAGTATTGTCTTAAAATCGAGAGGATAAAGCGCGAGTAAAATTGAATTAAACAATAAGAAACTGCTGGCAATCAACAGGGATATTATCTAAAAGTTTGTTCTTGGCTTTCTTTTTATTCTTCCGAGTATCATTTTGTTATGGTTTGTTTCTCTTTTCTATTTGGTCTGTTGCCAAACAACACGTGGAATTACAAACATGTATTATAAGGAACATTAACAAAACGGAAGTGATGTTCACCTGATCCAGGTTATTTCGAGAGAATTTAATTTTGTTTATAATAAGTTTTCACGTCTTTGTTTATAAATATTTGTACTAATATAATAATTTGTACTAATGTAACGCATGATGTTTTCTTGTTTTCGTTGTTTTTTTCTTCTCGAGATATTCTTTACTACATACTAAGCTAAGTTCTGAAATTAATTTTCTGTTTTACCATTTGATGTTATCCCATGCATGTGGATTAGTTTTTTCTAACATCAATATTGTTCTCATTTCTACCTGGGTCATGACGAGAAGCTGTGAGGGACGTAGACGTAAAATCATTAATAAGGCGCACTGACTGTAACATAGGGACGTTATTACATATGCGTTTTTTTTATTTATCTGGCTGATCAACAGTTGTTTGTGTAGCATGATTACAAACTATCCTCGCAGACCGTTTAAACGCTCAAAATTGTAAGTTTCAGTAAAACGCAGCGAAATGATAGCTATTCCATAATAAATTACTAGGTTTGGAAACACCTGCTCGAAACACAGGTACCGTAGTGAGTCATCAAAATCACCAGAAGGCCATTTTATAAATTTACGTTTGTAAAGAAAAGTTTAATCGAATATTTCTGATTCAGGCCTACACATCCGGGATAACAATGCTGCCAACTTGAAATGTGCAAACTATAGCTAGAGGAACAAATATTTAAACATGTACAAATATTAACCTGAAATCTAAATTGAAATGTTGAATGTAATACAACTCAAAGATAGAGTAGTCACATAAATTGATTATTTTATATCTGTGGGTTCAAACTACAGGAAAACGATCATATGACATTTTACTATATTTGACCCGAAAGCCGTTGCTTGTAGGAAGCGTGAACCGTTGCCCGCTAGGTTAGTCCGACGCTGATTTCTTCCGGCGTTTGATATCGCATGCACTAACATGTTTAATCATATTCGGTATTTAATCTTCTAGTATAAGAATTACAGGAACCATGACCTGTAAACATTTCCATCGTTTCTTTGTTTAATTCCCTTTTCCCTTTTCTAATCTTAATAGTCGGTATATTTTTTTCCAATTTATCCTTTTATGGTTAATTTTTACCATGATATGCATTTTCTTTTGATGATTGCGTTTAGCTACATAATCGGAATTTTCCCAAATATTTCTTAAATTTTGATTTATTTCTCTTTGATCCAATATTTTATTACTTGTCCTAGTCAGCTAACCACTAACATTTAAGGAGACTGGCGTTCTAAGAAATAGTAGCTCCTTCCTCCAGTTGAATACTTTCAGTTTATGTCTGATAGCTGGGCATCGTACATGGCAACACGCATGCCCCGAAATATGACATGCCAGTATATTTCTCCAATTGGAGCAAGAAAGAATGAATATTTCGCCATCACTTAGATTTGATAAATCACATTCACGTTCAATTGTAAGAGATGAAAATTAATGTAAACAAAATGAATATAATAATATGCATCATGCTGAGACAGAAAGCATGGACAGAACAACGAAATTTTAAGTCTTAAGCATAGACAGTCTGCATTTTTCTCCTGCCCCACCTTTCTGTTTTGGGTTTTTCTCTTTCCTTTAAGGAATAAATCGCATTTTAGTTGCAATAGCGAAAATAATTTACAATGCTTAATTCCCTGAAAAACAAACTGTTGTTCCAGCCTGCCAATCGAACGGAGAATAATTAGAATGAGTCTCACTCGCTTTCCAAGTGGGTGCATAATCTAAGACGTATGTTGAAATGAACCATAAAACTCCACACTGCCATATAGTTGCCTCCTTTTCTATTTCAATTTTTAAGTTTATTTACGGCTTTTAGATATTTGTGGGTTAAGATCTGGCTTCAGAAAAAATCATTGTTTTTTTAGATCAAGTTCCGACAAATTTAATGCTGTATCTTCAGAACTTACTGTTGCGTCTACATACATGTAGGATTAATCGAGGATTTCCATTGAGAAAAGCTAAAATATCCAAGCTAGAAGCACTTTGAATGTGGTATTGGCGCACAATGTTGCGTATATCATGGACCGAAAGAAAAAGAAACGAACAATGACTAAGGGACAAGAACAAGGACAGGACAGGTAACGAAAATAATAGGAAAAAGAAGAAACAAAATGCTTTGCCATCTTATTCGGCACTCCGATTGTATCACCATGCTGATAGCTGGAAATGCAATAGGAATACCAAGAAGAAGACCAAGGATACAATATATAGACAGTTACGAAGAAGAGACGTTATCAAGTTTTAAAACTCATCCCCCAAGGTAGAGAAGATTTTAAAATTTCCATGTAGCACACCTACCTATGGTTGGGGTGAACAGGAAGGAATCGACGATTTAAAGAGTGATTTCCAAAATTTACTATATTCACACTAGTTATTCAAGGATGATTAGAAAGTTGATTTCATAAATCTACGTAGCCAGTTCTACCTCGTGCAGGAGATGCACTCACCAACAAACAATCCGGGAATGACATTTGTTAGCTTTGTTATGTAATGTTCGGACAGCGTAAATAAAGCTTCGAAAATAATATTTGCAAACTCTCGCCTGAATACGTCGGAACTAGGTCTTGGTATTTTTTGAAACAACTCGCGTTCAATATCGGCTAGTACAAGCTATATTTTACTCTCAAAACACATCATTTTGTTAATAACAATTTGTTTCCTGCATTTCTTGTAGATATCTTGAATTTTATTGGCCAGTGGTTAGTGGAGGTTACTGTTGGTCAAATATCTTTACACTTCTATTTCTTTCTTTCTTTCTTTCTTTTTTTTTTTTTTACTGCGTGGGTTATTCCTGTGGCCATGATATCGTGTTTCCTTCGGTGTTAGAATCTTGTGAATTTATTCATAACGTTCACATTGATTTTCGCTTTTTTCCCAAAAGTTTACACATTCCCCTCTCTCTCTCTATAACTTGTTTATTGCGTTTATCCCAGCTTTGCTACGGCATATAACGATTTCTTCCGTATCTACATTTTGTCGTAAACCGAAGCTGGGGAGAACGCTAGACAAAACATAGATACCGTAAAAGTGGAAAAGTGAGCAAATGGTCAAATTAAGCTCAGATATTAACAAACTAAAATTATCTTGTGGTGCAGATCACAAAACCTGGTTAAAATGTACAAATAATATGATAATACCGAATATAATTCATACAAATTAAAAGAATATCAAAAGGTTACAAATGAAAAAGTAGCTTTTCTGTATATATTTTCGGGCGTTTTAACTTCTTTTAATTCCCCTTTTATCTTATTTTATTTTCTTTTAATACTGACTATGTGGAACAATTGATAAATTAAGATTTCACTTACAATAATTTCGACCTGTTAACTCCTTCAAGGGTGTTGCAGTTATAAGGATCTCAGACGTTCCACGTCGGATAATCCGAAAAATCCGCTGGAGTCGTCCACCTGCTGAAATCCCATATGATGGTTTTTCTGAAGTTTAAACCCACAGAAATAAAATAATCAATCTATGTGACTACTCTATCCTTGAATTGTATTATATCCAACTTTTCAATTTGGATTTCAGGGTAATATTTGTACATGTTTAAATATTTGGTCCTCTAGCTATAGTTTGCACATTTCAAGTTGGCAGCATTGTTATCCCGGATATGTAGGCCTGAATCAGAAATGTTCAATTACACTTTTCTTTACAAACGTAAATGTTAGAAAATGGACTTCTGGCAATTTTGATGACTCACTACGGTACCTGTATTTCAAGCAGGTGTGTTTCCAAACCTAGTAACTTATGGAATAGCTATCATTTTGCTAATTTTTTTTTTTTTTAAAGAGAAGTTAAGATGAATACTGTGTTGAAGCTGTACCGTATAAGAGATGTAAAGAGTATTTACCAACCTCATGTTTCAAGATTTGTGTGTTTGTAAGATTCCTGAAGGCAATGGTCTCATAGTAAATTCAAGGTCAAAACATAATAGTGTCTGGAGAAAAGTAAGATTATTATTTCGTTTCATTACGTTTCTGTTTTCATGTTTGTTAAAGCTGAGTTCTGCGCGTAAATACAATTTCTATTAATGCGAATACAGTTACTATTCCTCTGGACATTCCTGACTGGGTATGTATTATTCATTTCATTCCGTTTGCTTGTTTAGAAATAGTTCAGCAGGTTTGAGTTCGTTTTGGGAATGACTAGGAAAGTAGTACCCGAATCATGTGCTGCCATGTCATGATATTATTGCCACCTCGCATCCAGTGTTGATATTTTGTGAATTTTCACGTCACACTAAGTTAAAATATAAATTAATTGTTTAACAAATTTTTCATTACCATAAACAACTAATAAAAATATCTTTTAAACTACCTTGACGATTCTCATAATGTTTGGGTACAAAGTTGAAAATATGTATGTTTCATCCGTTAGTGCGCTCCAGTTCTGAAACTGAGTTGTTGACCGCGTAGAATTTCCTTACGGGGCACTTCACACCAAGTGTTGACAATAAGGTACCGGTAACACTGGTTATCGAAAAGAATGTCCTTGTAAGCCACAAGGAGCGTAGCAGATTGGGTGTCGCGCGTAGCGGGAGGTTTAGAAGTAGTTAGGGGTTGGAGGGGGTAAGGTGCCTAAGAAACCAGGAGTGAGGATGCGTTTTGCTATGATCAAATCATATAAACTGTGCCTACCTTTCCCTGCGATAGTGTAAAACTTTACTTTCCATAGAATGTAATCGTTCGATTGTAACGTTATAATTAAATTTAACGTATTTTTCATCACATTAGCCCAGTTCGACTACTAAGATAAGTCACCACTATCAGACACCCTTAATTTATACTTATATTTGCAATAACTTGTGATTGCATAACTTTCAAATTAGACACATCACATTCACCACAACTACTTTTTATTATGTAATCTCCATTAATAAATACCAGTTGCCATAGCAAACCGAAACAAAAATTCTATTTCATTACTGTAACCACAGTTACAGATTATCTATCTAAAATCAACATATATTCTATATATATTTTTTCTTCTTCTTAACAACGGATTGTGCACTTTTAAGTAGCACCTTTTCCCAAAATAGCTACAAGAAAAATGGAAGTAATTCACAAATATATTATATCGTTGCATGTTCTGAATTGGCATGTCATGAAATCAGAGAATACAGAAGATAAAAGTTTCAGACTATGTGTTTTCAGTGATGTCCTTAATAAAATCATTCAAAGTGTGCTAACCGGTTTTCGAAACACGAAAACCTTTACCACGACTTTGTGTGTTTCGATCTAAGGCGGATTTTTGATTTAAAAGACGTATTACCCTCAAATGCAATGAACAAAATGTATTGCATTGATAAAGGGAAAACTATCGAAGAACTAAGATTTTATGCAGATATTTAGTCTAAGACATCGCAAGGAGATGTCGTGAGTGAATATGATATTGAATATATAAGTAGTCAGAATGAACAGGAAGTGTAGTGAGGCGATATTGAACCAGGGATGTAGGAAATCAAAGTAAACTTGCAAGTCCTGTCTCACGTGTGCGCTCAAAATTATATATGAATATCAAATGTATGCCTTATGTTATGCATACCTCTTTAAAATGTAGAAGTTCCTCCTTACCATCCCGTTTACACAAGTAAAAGACAAGTTGAAAAAAAGCCTTTTTCGAAACTCTATATTATTAACTAAAGATTAAGGGCGAACCTCGGGCAAGACAACCTTCAATCGTTTATGTTAATGTAGTATGAAAGGGATATACTAAACAAAGTAAATAAATTCTGTCAAGATAATGCAGAATTGAAAAGATTTCTGATATAAGGTAAGAATGCCCTTCCTTCTTGTCATGTAAACAGATCAAAGTAATAAAAGTTAAATGCTATATATATATATATATATATATATATATATATATATATATATATATATATATATATATATAGTAATTAAGCTTTCTGAAACCAAAGTGAGCTACCGTAACTCCATTTTCGACCCGTCAAAAATATGTGTAAAACTGGAAACTCAGAATGTCAAAGACTACAAAAAAGGTAGATTGCCACATTGTTACATCAACTTTTCATGTGAGTTTATCCACCGCTTTTTGCAAAAGTGATAATTTATCACAAAGTATGAAAAACTACAAAGTTTAATCAATTTACTGATAGTTCGAAAATGCATTTAGTTCACTGTTGTCAGAGAGCTCAACTGAGGTCTCCATAATAAAAGGGATCTAAGTTATACATGACGTTTCTAATAAGGTTTATTTATATTCGGAAAACTACTCTCCGGTTCACAATATGCAAACTACAAGAACCACATCGCACGCCACAAGAAGGTCTACCAATGAGTGAATTGCGTCGTGGTTCTCCTCACAGCTTATATATTTCACTGGAGAGTCAATTTCCTACGCATAAATATACCTACTTCAAAAGTTAGTTCCCTTGACCTCCAAGGTCTTCACCGTATGTTTGATGTAGATGTTTTATTCAGTATAACGGAATAAAAATAAGTAGTTTTGAAACTTACAATTTTGAGAGTTTAAACAGTCTGCTAGGATAGTTTATAATAATTCTCGACATACAACTGTTGATCAGACAGTTACATACAAAATACGCATATGTTATAACGTCCCTATGTTGCATTCAGTGCGCCTTATTAATGAGTTTAAGTCTACGCTCCTCTGAGCTTCTCATTGCGACCCTGGTAAAAATGAGAACACTATAGATATTAGAAAAAAACTAATCCAGAGGCATGGCATAGCATCAAATGGTAAAATAGGAAATTAATTTCAGAACTTAGCTCAATATATAGCAAAGAATATCTCGAGGGAAAAAAAAAAACAACGAAAACAAAAAATCGTACATTACTTTAGCACAAATTATAAATCTTCATAAACGAAGACGTGAAAACTTGTTATAAACAAAATTAACTTCTCTCGAAATAACCTGGAACAGGGGAACATCACTTCCATTTTGTTAATGTTCCTTATAATACATGTTTGTAATTCCACATGTTGTTTCGCAATAAACCAAATGGAAAAGAGAAGCAAACCATAACAAAATGATATTCGGAAGAACGAAAAGAATGCCAAGAACAAACGTTTAGATGATATCCCTGTTGATTGCTAGTAGTTGCTTCTTGTTTCAATTCCATTTTACTCGCGCTTTATTCTATCGATTTTAAGACAATACTGATTAGAAACTATCGCGAAGGATTCACCTAAATAGTAACATCATATTTAACTGAAGACAAAGAAGAGAAAGTAGTTTTTTTTTTATTCACTACCAGCTCTTTTAGGATTTCCATTTTTGTAAGGTATATGCTATTCGAGTAATTTTTAAATTCAGAAAATATCTTTAAAAAAAGAAGGAAACAAAGGAGAAAGGGATTGAGTTTAAACTTCAGAGATGGCGCAACATTTAAAATGCATAATCGTAACCTACTGAGTTATAACTAACCAGAAAAGAGGGGCAACGGAAATAGACAATTACAACGAAGAAAAAAGGCATGAGGCAAGTGCCTAGATAAGACTGTAAGTAGTCGACAAAGAAACGGAGAATTCAGGCTAAATCTTAAAAGAAAACAATAGCACAAATTAAAGAAATTCAGGTTTGTTATTTATTCCGTAAAGTTGGTTGTAGAATAGTTGCAAGTAAAAGGTACAAATCCGATACAAGTTAGGAAAATATTTCCAATCCTTATTCTTGAAATATTATCAAACTTGTGGTTGGTAATAATAATTTTTCCGCTTCTCAACACAAAGGATATAATCTGTAATTCTCTTCTCCGTAATAACTGAGGGAAACAGATTTGTTGCAATATGACACAATATTGATGATACAAATATGTTCGTAGGTAAGAGAAACTAAAATTATCCATTTCTTATATTCTTTACCTACTCTAAATTTTGACCTCTCATTTAGCGCGCTCTGAGGAACTGACGTGGAAGTGTTTCAGTTCAGATCACGTTATCTCTATCCGATGAGTCTAATGATTAGCTATTTTCTACAATCTAGGAAAGGATAAGAATATAAGGTAAGGCAATATGGAGAATCACTAGCACCTTCTTTACTCTTTGATTATTACTAGTGCTTTTATGTTTGTGCTCTCAACATAAAAATTATCATAACCTGCTGTAATGCTTTTCGCAAAAATCGAAATATATAGTCTACTAGGTTTGGAATCCTGCCTTTACAGGATTTTTAAAACAATGCCTCTCGAGTGTTATTAGATTCGTGAAGCACTCTAGTCATTATTGTTTTTTACGCTAAAAGTAGAAAGGGCGTGCGTAGATAAATACTACACTCTAAATACCGAAAAATTGAAGAAATACGTTATGCATCACATTATAAAATACGGGGAGTTGAACTGTTTGAAATAAATAATTTAATATATTGAACGTGTTCATTTAAGTAGCATTTTATTACGTCACGTTCATTCAAATTGATATCATAAAGACGGGAAGAGAATTAAAATTCTACGGCAAATATTATAATCTGAGTGGTCTCTCTTGTTAGAGAAAGGACAGTTGGCACACTAGCTTTTTTACATTTAAAAAAGTGTCGCGTGCAGCAGGGTTTTCCGAAATAAACATTAAAGAGAGAGAAGACGAACAATCTGCATAATATACCTCAGTACAAAAAATTTGATATCAACCTAATCTGGTATTAGATACAGAAATGGGTGAATCGATTGAAATTATATTTTACATCTCTGCAGTTACTCAGACATGTATGGTGAGTGGATTATGCTAAAAATGGTGAGTGGATTATGCTTAGGAGGTGTCTTTACGCTATACCAGTGAGCAAGTGGTCTTCTACTTACGAGATGAAAATGGGAAATTTCTGCAGATTTCATCATACATAAATTTACCATATGATATAAAATTAATATGCAATGTACAGTACTTCATCACGCATTGTCTCATGGACTAAAGTGATCATAATATTGCTAGCATAAATGGATTATTAAAAAAAACTACGTTTCCAAGGGGATATTGTGAAATTAAGCTTTCAACTTCAAATCAACTCTTAGACTTCTTTAGATGTTTTAAGAAGAGCAATGTCAAAAACAGCAAAAAGGCTTGTAGTATACGACTTAAAGATTATTTACTGGGAAACAAAGTATTTTCATCATTTCTCTTTCAAACAACACCTTTACCCTTTCCGAACGTGCTTCTCTACTTATATGGAGCAATCTACTTATATCTAGAAGGATATCCGCGTACTTCTTGGGAAAAAAATATGGAAGAATCACTATTTCTTCCTCCGCAATACACATTAGTATTACCTGTGTCATTCCCGTGTTACTACAATACAATATTCACGGAAGAACACTTACGGACACTCTTCACTAAGTATATCTACGTACCTTTAACGGCGTCGTATATAATATGCTATCTTTAAACACAAACTTGGAGGAATAAAATTACGTAATACTGTATGTCTAATGTTGTAGTGAAAACTGGACACTTATAAACACTTACAACGTAAAAACTACAAAGTAGTAGTAGTAATAATAATAATAATAATAATAATTAACATTCGAAATAAATTTTCAACAAAATCTTTTCCTGATTTTACCATCGCATTTCGAAGAAAGTATACATTTTATTTATACTATTTCAGAGAAAGTGTATCTTCTTTCGTCTTGAATCTAGTCCACATCTCATTAAAATACGAGTTAAGATCAAGATGCTGCACAAATCCTGAACCAGGGACAATAAGCGTAAGCTCCTCCTGGTCCTGGTTGTATTTACTGTATTATCTGTGAAATTTAAAAGTTGAAGTTAAGCGTCGGTTTTCTGGACATTCTTTTCAAGAGGTAGCACCCTCGTGATCAGATGTTTGTTTTGCTGGTTACAAGAAAGTACAACATACTGAGCATACATTCGCGAAATTGTGAATCAAGGCCTAAACAGTCAGTTAATTGCAACCAACGTGACCTTCATTTGAAGTTTTCAAAGTAATTTTTCCTGTGTAATTTTATCACCAAATATTAAAATCTTAAAAGTAAAAAATATATAAAATAAAATATATATATATATTCTTGAATATATGTATACATTCAAGAATATACGAAACTCATTCACCCAGTGATTAACCAAACCCTAAGTGTCACACCTCATAAATTTAACTTCGCAACTGGATATCATCCTACACAAAACCATGCCAACTTGAATTATTATAGCCCATTCTTAGAGTATCGTATTGTATAATATTATCTTATAGCTTTTGACACACTAACCCAGCGTTTCCCAACCTTTTTCAACTTGCAGCACGCTTCAAAATAACTTGAATTCTCGCTGCACACATATTATTATTATTATTATTATTTGAAAATATAAAATACTGTAGTATAATTTCTGATTACTGACATCCTTCTCAGAGAGAAGCAAGCTTGATCATTGCGAGTTGCTTCAATATAAAATTAACACAGATATAAACTAGTTCCATATTCAAAACATTGTCTCTTATTCATAAATGCATATGAAGGTGCTTAATGTGTGTGTTTATACTCAATCAGCTGTTCGGGATCCACTCACATCTACATAGCATTAAAAATCAAGAAGAATTTTTTTTATAAGATACATTAATCTCTGTCGCTCTCAAAGTCAAAACCTATATACTTAACTTACATGAAAAATCTACATTACTTACTTTGTGTTTATCTATCCCTGTTCTTTATTTTTAATTAATTGTGTTCGCGCATGAGCTGATGAAAATAAACTGTCGACACTAGACTAATCAGATTCAAAACTTAACACCTTATCTGTATAACTATTAGTATTGTAAAAGCAGTTGTAGGAAGACTACTATAATTTAATCCGGAAAACGGTCGCCATGTGGTTGCAATCGTGTTTTTTGGTAGTCGTTAGAATCTTGTAAATATAATCGTAACGTTAACATAGATTTTCGTCTTTTCCCCAGAAGTTTACACATCTCTCTGTCTCTCTCTGTCACTTGTTTATTGCGTTTATCCCAGCTTTGCAGATAACGATTTCTTCCGTATCTACGTTTTGTCCAGTGATCTGAGGTGGAAAATTTTCCGTTCTAAAATAATATCAGTATTCAAGTAACAATTCCTCAGCAATAATAACATTGGTTGAATTCATTTACAGAAATGTAAAAATCTGAAAGATCGTTTAAAGAATCTGAAAATTTTCATGGCTCACACAATTTTCAGTACTATGTAGGAACAAGTTAAACCATTTTTCATGAATCGAAATATTTTCTGTCGTATATGTAAAAATTGCAGAACGTTTTATGAGTCGGAAAATTTTCATCATTTTGAAGCAAAATAAAACAACTTTTTTTACGACCCGCTCGGGAGAGTAATACTCCCGGAAGTACGTTTTTCCACGCGCTACTCTAGCCAGCTGTTTTACGCGCTATTCTAGCCAGTTGTTTTAAGTTGGTCACAAAATTTATAGCATGAAGTACAAGGGGAACAAAACGAGCCCTATATCATGGAGTACAAGGGTATAAGTGCTACAACTACTTATCTGCACAAAAATAAATAAATCACTTTCTTAAGTATTATTTTCATATTATTTTAATTTAATAAGTGTTATAAAAATGTAAAAAAAACTTTCCTCGGGCCGGGTTTGAACTCGCTCCAAAAGAGTTGAGTTTATTTTAGTTTAGCGTCCATTTCAGCAGCGAGGCTATATGAGACTTGGACCTACTGATTAACGTGGAATCCGAACCACATGAGCTCCCGCCGGGAATCGAACCCGGGTCTCCCACGCCAAAGGCGCCTACGCTAACCGCTTAGCCACGGAGGAGCTCTCGCGCCAAAAGAGGCTTTTATTACTAGCATATAGCGCTAGCCCACTCAGCCACCGAAGCCAACAGCAGCAAACGTTTGATTTCTGCCATTTTAATGCAACGTGGCAAGAAGTGGATAACGCCAACTAATCAGAACTGTGTTTCTCATTTCTACTTCCGGGAGCATTACTCTCCAGAGCTAGTCCTCTTTTTTTTTATTTTTTGCATCGGAAAGTTTTAATTCTCTCTAGAAACAACTGAAAAGAATTTTCATAGATCGGAAAATTTTCATCACGATGTAGAAAAAAGTGGATAAAACTTTTCATAAGCCGGGCGATTTTGGATATTATGTATAGTGATGTAGGTGGAAAATTTTCCACTATATTTAACTGCACATCCAGCTACAAAATTGAATTTCTGTAGAGGAAAGTTAGTCAACAACAAATTATATTTTTCCAATTAGATTTCGAGAACCGGAAGATTTTCTAATATTTCAAGTTGGGAAGTAAATTTTACATAGTGTTTCTCTCTCTCTCTCTCTCTCTTTTCATCTGCGAGCTCATTCGTTGCTAAGCAGTTAGCATACGTGCCTTTGACATGGAAGACCTGGCTTCGATTCCCAGCGGTTGCTCATGTAGTGCGGACTTCACGTTAATCAGTTGGTCCCGGCTTATGTAGACTCGCTGCTGAAAGGTACGTTAAACTCAAAATCAACTCAATTCAACTCCTCTCTCTCTCTCTCTGTATGTGTGTGTGTGTATGCAAAGTGCAGAGAACATGAGTTCGTAGAGTACAAATATCCCATTCTATTATTTAAAATTTCAATTTATTAAAAGTCATTAATGTTTTCCGATTCATAAAAACATACTCCAGTTATCCCTACATCGTTGTTTAGTCGTAAAATTTATTTGTAATAAATATTATCTTAAAAAGTTTCATGAAGTGAAAATCTAACAATTCTTCATTTCAAGGATGTTTCAAAAACTTCAATGTTTCTTCCCTCAGAATCCACCTTTCATCTTACAATATAAGATTTCGTCAGTTTAATATGCATAAGGCGGTTTTCTCATAGCTTTACTACTTTTATAGATTTACATTCTGCAACATTTATAAACAAGTAGATATAATAGAGAGAGAGAGCGAGAGAAAAAAACTATATGTAAATTTTTACTTCCCAACTTGAAATATTAGAAAATTTTCTGGTTCCCGAAATTTAATTGGAAAATTATAATTTGTTGCTGTCTAATATTCCTCTATAGGAATTGTATATCTCAATGTGCAGTTAAATGTAGTGGAAAATTTTCCACCTAACATCACTATACATAATTTCCAAAACTTTGCGGATTATGAAAAGCGTTTTATTTGTTTCTACATCGTGATGAAAATTTTCCGATTCATGAAAATTCCTTACATTTGTTTCTGCAGAGCAATAGAACTTTCCGATTCACAAAAAGTTGTTTTACTTTTTGCTTCAAAGTGATGAAAATTTTCCGACTCATAAGAAGTTCTTCAATTTTTCCGTAAAAGACACAAAATATTTCGATTTATGAAACATTGTTTCACTTGTTCCTACTTAGTACTGAAAATTGTGTGAGCCATGAAAATTTTCAGATTCTTTAAACGATCTTTTACATTTTTGCATTTTTATACATGATTTCAATCAATTTTATGAATACTGAAGAACTGTTACTTGATCACCGATATTTATTAAGAACGGAAAATTTTCCGGAAGAATATAGAAAGAAATTTTCCACCTCACATCACGGCTACACAACGATGTAGGAATAAGTGGAGTATGTTTTTATAAATCGGAAAATTTTCATCACTATACAGGACAGACAATTCTTCGATTCATGTAAAGTTGTTTCACTTGTTCCTACATAGTACTAAAAATTGTCTGAGCCATGAAAATTTTCAGATTCTTTAAACGATCTTTCACATTTTTACATTTTTATACATGATTTCATTCAACTTTATGAATATTGAGGAACTGTTACTTGATCACTGATATTTGTTAACAACGGAAAATTTTCCGTAAAAGTATAGAAGAAAAGTTTTCACATCATATCACGGCTAAACAATGATGTAGGAATAAGTGGAGTATGTCTTTATGAATAGGAAAATTTTCGTTTCAAAATTTTCCGGAAAATTTTCATCACTGTAGGACAGACAATTTTTCGATTCATGAAAAATTGTTTCGCTTGTTTCTACACAGTACTAAAAATTGTCTGAGCCATGAAAAGTTTCAGATCCTTTAAACAATCTTTCAATTTTTAACATTTATATACATGAATTTAATCAATTTATGAATACTGAGGAATTGTTACTTGATCACTGATATTTGTTAATAACGGAAAATTTTCCGGAAAATATAGAAGAAAATTTTTCACCTCACATCACGGCTATACAACGATGTAGGAATATGTGGAGTATGTGTTTATGAATCGGAAAATTTTCATCACTGGGTTTGTCATATACCGAATTTGGGGAGAACGGTAGACAAAACATAGATACGGTAAAAACGGAAAAGTGAGCAAATGACCAAATTAAGTTCAGATATTAATAAACGAAAACTATCTTGAGGTGGAAATCACAAAACCTGGTTAAACTGTGTAGAAAATGTAATAATACTGAATGGAATTCATACAAATTAAAAGAACATCTAATGATTACAAATGAACAAGTAGCTTTTACTGTATATGTTTATGGCCGTTCTAACTTCTTTTATTTATTTTTTTTGTCTTATTTTCTTAAATACATGTAGCCGTGTGGCACAATTGATAAATTAAGATTTCATTTAATATAATCTTCGACCGGTCAACTCCTTTATGGGCGGTACAGTTATAAGCATCTCAGGCGTTCCACATCGAAGAATCCCAAGGGTCAGCTAGAGTCCTCCCTTGGGATTCTGATAGTAATAAGCGATCGTCCAAGTCGGCTCAGTTATTCCTTCCTTTTCAATGATTTTGAGCGAGAGCTTGTCACACAAAACTGAGATTACAAACGAATGTTAGTGTGCTAACACATATGTACTAGTCACTTCATTGCTTATTTCCGCACAATATTAGAAAAAAATATTTTACACCCAGGCGTATGCAAACATCGTACAATCGCAGACGATAAAATATAAAAAATGGCTATCACATATGGAAACGGCGATTTAGCATATGAAGCTCAATCCGTACAATTGGAGCACACATAAGAGTATAACGTGTGTTTACCTTAGAACAATGCACCCCACTCGCTTTCGTGGGTGCTCTTCCGAGTGACGACCAGGCGTTCGTTCAAAGCGCTGAAGGTTCTTTTAACAAATCAAAGCTTGTATATTGTCAGCCGGAAAAATCCCGATTTTCACCCGTAGCATCGGGACCAGAATTACCGTCCAATTAGCTTTTAGTTATAACAGTTCGTAAGTGGAGAATGATTGGCCCGAAAGTCAAACATAAAGAAACAGTCACCAGAAATGCAGGAGTCACGTGATCAGGGTTCCTGTTTCTTAACCACATATATCCATAAGACCGGAGCTATGCTTACTAACACAAATGTACAAAATAACAAACTGCTGGAAAAAGATTCAGAATTGCTTCTCCATACACGAGGCTTGGTGAATAAAGTTTAAGATTAAAATTGTCCTATCTTTTTTAAATTCCAAAAAACAAGCCTCAGGTCGGTGATATCCGAAACGTTGTCTTTAAGGGGTTATGCTGTGTATGGTACTTAATTTTTGTACGAAACAATTTACATCTTGATTTAATTTCACATTTTTGCACAGTAAATAAAACGGACAAACCAATACTTCCAAGGTTGATTCGGTGGTCAGATGGTTAACGCGTTGATGTCTGTAATAAATGGTCGTGGGTTCAAGTCACAGCTGTTGTAACATTTTTCTTTCTAAAAATGTTTCTATATCTTCACATATATTATTAATATTTCTTTTCTAGCATTTCACGTATGTTATACTAGATCATGTGTTCATGGATTAGGATAGTTTAAACCAGGTTTCGTTATATATACTGACAGTTTCCTATCTTTTCTTCAAAATGGATTTCAATATGTTCACATTGGTTAATAATTATTTATATATTTCAATTTTAGTATTCATAGGTTAGCGGTGATTAGGTAGAGATATGTTTGCAGAAAATATAGAACGATACCAAAGCACATTTTTTACACAGTAATGCGTAATTTTTCCTTTATTCAGAAAGTTAATCCGAGTGTGTGCTATGCAGCTAAACCTTCCACTCACTGTTAGTGCCAGTGGCATCAGTTTTCCGGACGTACACGCATTGTCAAACAGTTCTTTTTCTTCTAAAATGACCAATGGATTATTATTCTGATAAAATATAGCAAGTATCTGTGTTAAAATTGTATTGGTTTTGTTTGAACACGCACACATTTTTATTCTATCTTTTAGAACATTCATTCCAAAACTGGTGTCGGGTCTGGCGTAATATCACGACTATTTTTTTTAAAACTATATGTTAATAGGTTCCTTCTTACTTAACTCTCTATTCAAACCTGAATTGGTTCAAGTTAACCATTTCGAATTTCAAAGTCTATCGCTTTACAGCGCATATTGAAATATAGCGGTAAGCATTTGTTTGCAAACGATTCAGCGTGTTAACACAATTTCACTACCATCCAATGTACCTTACCGAAAACGAAGATGGTTCAAATTTGCTATTGTATCAAATTTCAAAAGTAATTTTTGTATAGAATAAACGGTCAATGCTTTCATTATGCTGTTTCTTATAAATTTTTCAGCGTTCCTCGAGTAGATTAAATTTCCTCCGTTAACCGTATAGTCAAACCGAAATTTCTTCACACTAGCCATTAGTTTCAGACTTAGCTAATGAAACCGTAGAAAGAACGGTAAACGATAACGACAAGTGATTCTTCCAAATGATGCTGTGTCTACACACACCACATAATGAATTGGTAGAATTTCTGCGAAAATAGGCTCTATTCCAAATTCTGTATTGCTGCCAGTTTCAGTACCGTTTTCATCGTCTATTGCTGTAGAACGAAGACGGTAACAGGAAAAGGGAAGCGGTTTGCTGCTAAGGGTTCAGTGTGTCAAAACAACATACCGCTACTTGTTCTTGGATATTACTAGTACTACTGGTTTCAAAATTGATCTACGTAGAAAGTACACTGCAAAAGCTATCAGGAAGCGACATTTTGCATGGGATGATGCATTGCAAGCATAGGTTCCATCTTCTGTGTTGAAATCCTAATGAAACCAAACCAGGTTATACAACCAATTCCAATTTGAACTTTTATCGCTAGAGTACGGATACATAGCAAAGAGACGTCTTTCAAAAAGCAATTGAGCTTTTCGAACATAAAATGACTCTACAACACTCTACCAAAAGAAGAAGTGGCTCAAATTTAGTATTAATTTAGGTTTCAATAATTATTTCTATACGACAATCGCGGTAAGAGTTATGGAGGTGCGTTTTTACAATCAGCTCAGTGTTCTAATATGAGGTTCCAAAATTTCCACTAAACCCTATTCAAATCGGACCGATCTAAATTAACCATTTGTGGTGTTTACATTTGTCATCGCAGAATAGAAACCGTAACACACATTAATAAACGGTTTGTGCAACTGACTGAGGTTCTGTAGTGTACATATCACAACCAATATTACGTTACGAAATCGGAAGTTGTTGAAATTTTCTAAACTGGTAATTTCAATACTGATTTCTGTAGAGTAAGGACGATTAGAGATATCGAGATACGGTTTCGTACAACCAATTCAGGTTCTCAAGTATAGGTCCATCTCCTCCGTCCACCCTCTATTGAAACTATGAGCGTTTCAAATTAGCAATTTCTGATTTCAACATTTATCCCTCCAGAACTGAGAAGGTAACAGAAAGCGAAATGCGGCTTAGGAGAAACATTTCAATTTTTAAATTGTAAATATCGTGATTACCACAGAGCTCTCCCAAAAACGAACGGTTTTCAAATTTACTGTTGCATATGATTCGATATAGTTTTCAACTTTCGTTGCCATAGAACACGCAGATAACCAGAATCAGTTTTCTGCAAGAGATTGAGGGTCTGAATAGAATATATAATGACTATTCACGACATTGTCAAATACGGAAATAGTTCAAATTTACTATTACATCCAATTTCAATATCTGTTTTCTTAGAGGTAGAATGCAAAAATCTATCACGTTGCAGTTTCTTGTAATCGATTCTGCATTCAAATAATTTGTTTTTTTTTTCGTTGAAATTCAATTCAAACTGGTCTTGGTTAAAATTATCCGTCTCCGGTTTGAATATTTATCGCTACAAAACGAAAATAGTAACACGCGTTTAGTAGCTTTTGTTTAGTGACTAGTAATCCTGTTATCTAATTTTCATAGAGAAAAACTGTATAAGATGTCGAGCAGCTCTTCTGCGGTCGGATCAGCGTCGCAACGATACCCTCTGCCTTCTTCCTTAACTTTCTATTCAAATTAGAAATGCTTCAAGTTAACGATTTTGTCAACATTTATCTGTATAGAAGTGAAAGAGTACCTACAACCTACCTCTCCGAACGTCCCTACAACTAGCGAAATGTTAAACTATACACATGTTGTATGTTCAGCACAATGCCCACTAGGCGGGAGCTTGGTGGAAGAGGTTGTACAGCGGGGGACCCTTCTAAATGGTACAGCCATATGGAGATTTACGGCTAAGGTGTACCATTTAGAAGTGTCCCCCGCTGTACCAATAAATTTACAACACTTCAATAATAATAATAATAATAATAATAATAATAATAATAATAATAATAATAATAATGCTATTTAAAGTTTTAAGTTGCCCTAAAATTTGACAAAACTTACCTAAACGTTTGGGTTTCTGGGTTGGGGTTCCGTAGCTTCATGAGACACCTCTAGAGCTACTCAAATTTAAACGAAAGCTTTCCGCTAATATTTTGTGTAGAAAATATTCTACTGTAGGTTTTCAGGAAAATAACTTGAATAAAAGGAACTGAATATAATTGAATACTAAAGCTTATAATAATCTAACTTGCGAATTTTTCAGATGTAATTATGAAAACTTTGCAACAAAAATATATACAGAGACCATAATTCAGTGAGCTCTGAAAGACAAAGTAACAAAATAATGTGTAAGATTCAGTGTACTGAGCAATGGTAGCTTAGAATGTGGTATACACCTTTTCAAGAATCGAGATAAGGCGAGAAATGTTAACGATAATTTTCGTCTCGTCTTGATTCTCATCTCCAAACCATGATGATAGTGTGAGTTAGCCTTGTCCCGTCTCGAATTAAGATGATATGTCACATCCCGATTTTGTCTGTTTTGTTTTAGAATCGAGATGAGAAATTCGTCTTCTCATGAGCAGCATTACACAAAATCGATTTTTTTTGCGTAACATCACGTTTTGGCTTGTAATGGTATGACCTGAGCGATAATAATTTTTTTAATTCTAAATATTCTTCAAGATAATAATTATCATTACTAGTGTTATTCCTGAAAAGTTGATGGTTCAAGTGTTGAAACAAATCAGTATTCAAATATCTGAATGTAATAAAGCGTGTATTATCGCCGATCAATCGCCATGAAAATTCCTAAAGTGAAAAAAAAATATTCTCGACGTGTGTTCGATCGAAGAACCTCCAGATTACTGGTCAGCCGCGTAGACCACTGAACCACGATCACTGCGCTGTAAATGATTAGTCTTTAGTCTAGTAACGTTAAGTTTCTCTGCCTCAGCTTGGAAAGTTGTATATTATTTTTTCTTCTCTTCGTTTTAAAATGCCTTTCGTGTTCCTCTTCTGATAATATAAGTGAATGATCTTCGGTAGAGTTTATATTAATAAGTTGAGTTGTGCTTAAACGTTTGGTTCGCAAGTTTGTTTTTTCTCCGCATGAAACTACAGATAAAACAGATTAATTTCTCATACTGTGCATTTGTTTCAAAGCATGCGCCATTATCAGGTCAAAGACTTATGACCGCCACAATATAAATGATTGTTCAATTTGATATAGTGAAAAAACTACATCCTCTTATTTTGAGAATAGAGAGATATGGAGACTTCTCAGTGGTACTCCATTTCATATTTGTACATTATTTCATGTAATAGAACAAATTCAGCGTAATTTTATCATGAAGTGTAGCGAATGATTACATTTTTTTTTGTTACTATTTAATCATTATCTCCATTTATATTTCCTTGTTTGTTGAATTTGTTACAGGCGCGATAGCGTATTAGCTTTCCACGGAGAAGAGGATACGTTTATTAAGTTAAACGAATCCATTTCTCATTCAGATGTGGAATCTAATACTTCGATGCAGTTTGGCAAAGCATTTCATCGATCACGTTTGTTACGAAATACGCTGACACAGGAAAGTAAAATCCGTCATAAGTGCCGAAAGAGTGATAAGCACTTTAGTCAAAGTTCAACTTTCTCAAACGGTAAGTTCGTACATACAGGTGAAAAATCGCACGTCTGCAGAGAGTGTGGAAAGTCATTTACTCGACGTTCACAATTGGCTACACACATGTTAACCCACACAGGAGAAAAACCTCACACGTGCCATGAGTGTGGTAAGGCATTTAATCAAAGTTCAACTTTTGGTACACACATGTTAATCCACACAGGAGAAAAAAAACATACATGCCTAGATTGTGGTAAGGCATTTAATAGACGATCAACTTTGGCTACACATATGTTAATACACAGAAGAGAAAAACGTCACACATGCCAAGAGTGTGGTAAGGCATTTAATCAACGTACAAATTTGGTGTCACACATGTTAATCCACACAGGGGTAAAAGATCACACATGCCAAGAGTTGGTAAGGGGTTTAAACATCGTTCAAGTTTGGTTAAACACACGTTAATTCACACAGGAGAAAAACCTCACTCATGCCAAGAGTGTGGTGAGTCATTTACTCGACGTTCACATTTGGCTACACACAGGTTAATCCACACAGGAGAAAAAGCTCACATATGCCAAGAGTGTGGTCGGGGATTTTATCGACGTTCAAATTTGGCTACACACATATTAATCCATACAAGGGGAAAAGCTCACACGTGCCATGAGTGTGGAAAGTCATTTACTCGACGTTCATATTTGGCTACACACATGTTAACCCACACAGGAGAAAAACCTCACACGTGCCGTGAGTGTGGCAAGGCATTTACTCATCAATCAAGTTTGGCTACACACATGTTAATCCACACAGGCGAAAAGCCTCACATATGCCAAGAGTGTGGTAGAAGATTTAGACAACGTTCAACTTTGATTACACACATATTAATTCACACAGAACCAAAATCTCACACGTGAAGAGATGTGAAATAAGATATCATGTACGCTCAAACCTTGCAAGGCATTTCAATACATTAGTAGAAAACCAAAGTGATGAATAGAGCATAGCATGGCATTTAGTCAAGGTTCACATACAGGATATTAAATGCTAATCCACACAGGACGAAAATTTCACACGCGGAGACTGTAGAAGGACATATTACTGGTAGTTCACGTTTGGCAAATCGCATATTAAAGCAGAAAGTTCAATAACCAAACACATGCAAAGCGTGTTCAATAGGATTTAGTTTGGAATCAGCTTTGGTAAGGCACGTAACTGGACATAGCATATGGAAAAGAATTTGCCGCACACCCAAGTTTTTAAGTTTTGGAAGAAATTTTAAGTGCACGATAAATACTAAAGAGGTCATTAATAAAATCAAATATTAAAGGAATCAGACCACATTACGCT
The DNA here is from genome assembly GCF_964235325.1 of Thermobia domestica. Lineage (NCBI taxonomy): Eukaryota > Metazoa > Arthropoda > Insecta > Zygentoma > Lepismatidae > Thermobia > Thermobia domestica. The sequence continues at coordinate 265,429,870 of NC_137460.1, read as the reverse complement.
CTTCAAATGTCGTACCTGCCCTTTGTAATGGAATGTAAGTTTTGAAGACAACTTGTTAAGTCCGTATTTTGGGGGCAGATGTTATTGGAATTTGGTTCAGCATCTACTCTGAGAACGGCGCTTCCGCTTTGCCGCCATAAGGATTGCTGCATAGTGTAAAGCTGGCTGACGCCGACGGAATTTCCAGTGACGATTCCACATATGAACATTTATGTAAAGATAAAAACTGCAAATATTTCACTTCTTGAGACTTTTTATATGTAAAGGGGTTAAGGGCAAAAAGTTTAAGCGGCATGTATAATGAGGGTGCACCTTCGTCATTAGCCACAAGTATAGATTCAGCGGAAAAGCATGTTCCATGACTATTCCAACACTAGGACTTTCTGGACCATCTGCGTTTTGGCTGCATCTTGCTGGCCGATATATGCTTGCGTAGTTCCGTTTCCACCGCATATATTTATATTTCCCATTTCCAGGACATTCTTCCATTCTCATTGACAGAAATTTTGGGATAATTGAAGATAAGAAACGAACAAAAACGCAAGTCCTCGTCACTTCCACATGGGTTAAACTGATTAGACAAACTTTAGGTTAAAATAGTATTAAGGTTGTATGTGTCAAAAAATGACTCACTAATAATAAGGAACATCATCTTACTCCAGTTTTTGACGTCTTTGATTTCAAAGCGACTTTAATGGCATTCTTATCCAAAGATTTAATGACTTTATCGGAATTCGTGCTGTATGTATGGAAAGAGGGTGTGTACCAAAAGGTCGTCACACAGTATCTTCTACTCTTTCTCGCTCACAGTCGTTTCTGAAGCGCGGGATGATGATATAAAATGAATGTGCATGTGGGTTGTTTAAAATGATGTTCGAAGCTATGTTCCGTATTCCTTACTTATTCTCTTGTATACTTAAATGTTTTTGAGTATACTGACTTACCAATTTTTCACCGTTTTATAAGAAAAGTTGTTAAATCAGATTTTAAATTTTATTCAAAAACGTTCTGTTTACCTTATAAGTATCTGGTACTGTTTACCTTATAAGTATCTGGACAGCCTCGCACCTGTCAAAATGAATCAGCATACAAAATTTTAGACCATTGTATTAATATACCGGTATTTCAACACATTTCTTTAAAATTTCAAGCGTGATCCTGTAAAAACTAGCAATAATGAGTTAGCAACTTCTGATTTTAGTGCGTCATATAGTTCGGCTTCAAGCTTGGCAAGACAAATTTTAATATACAAAAGTGGAAAACTTAACATATACGAAGAGTTTGGAAAAGTATTAGGTCTATGTTCAAGTTTGGCAGGACATTTTAATACATAGATGAATCTCTCACATACAGGCAAAAAGAATATTCATATGGAGCTCACGTTTTACAATGCACACGTTGAAACGCACAGGAGAAAACATATTATTAAATACTAAGGAAAAAAACTAAAGCGTTCTACGTGTGTAGAAAGGACTTAATTAAAGTTTATATTTCGCAACATATATATTAATACAGATGGGGAGGAACTGCTCATGTCAAGGCTATGAACAATGGTATAATCGAAGTTCAATTTTGGGGAAACATGCTATCTGATACAGGTAAAAGATGGCTGTGCATAATTGTTAAAAGCGTTTACATGAAGTCCATATTTTGCTAGTGGAAAGACATTATAAGATATGTGAAACTACTAACTGAAAAATTATGTTTGTAAATAAAAATGTATATTCAAGTTGCACACGTGATAAAAGAAACAAATGCGAAACAATTGTATCAAAACTGCGATAAAATTCGTTCAATATCACGTACCTTCATCCGCTCACGTGTTGCCAATTCACGTTTCCGCTCGCGACGACGGCAATTCGACCGTGATTGATTATTCACATTTTTCAGCATTGTCCATGATGCAAAGTGTACGTTTTGGAGCATTTAGGTTTCGTAAATTAAGACAAATCATTGTTCACCAATAGTATACGTTTAAATTAAATTACAACTCTGCTAAATATGAGTGAAGACACTGAACAAAACACAAAAGAACAGAATCTAACCAAATCAACATCCATGTCACTGAGCTTGTGATAATGCGGATATTTATTGCAGGGAGCAGTAATGATTGAGTGCTTTTGCATATGTTTTTCCACAATGTGTAGACTCGAGGCGGGTTCAAAGTTAATCAACATCCATGTCACTGCCCTCTTTCTGATATTCCTGGCATGTATTGCAAGTAGTGGTAATTGTTGACTGCATTCTGAGCACGTTTTTTTCCACATTCATTATATTCAAGGCGACTTCTGTTGTTTTCCCTTGACACGAGGATGTAGCAGATATCTCCTCGAATTGGTTAGACTGGTTCATCATCAGTAGTTTGTTTTCTGTTTTGTGCCAATCGCACCAGCCTTTTTTTTTTTTTTTGCAAAGTTGATATTTTTGGAGGAGCTTTCGGGTTTTCATTTATTAGTTCTAATGCTAACTCGTTCAGATATGCTCTTCTTGTAGAATCTTTGATGTTAGGATAGTTAAAAAAGAAACAGCGACAGAAAAATAATAAAATTTTTATTTACATTTTTATGTAAATGCGAAACAAAAAAATCACGTTTTGGCTCCCTCTGACGGCAGATTGGCCGTCCGCCCTCCACTACCAACTTTACGATTGTATTAAACGGAAAGTAATGCCTAACGTGATTCAAGTTATTCCGAAGGGACATAGAAGTCTGCTTGATCCAGGCTATGTGCAGGGCGAGGCCGGTCGCCAAAATCTAAGTCTGAAAACTACATCTTACAGACAAACTCAGCGCAGCGGCTAAGTCCACATATACCTGATTTTTATTGGAGACTACCGGAGCACGTCTGATCGTCTTGGAAGTTGGAGAAGAAATGAATACCGGAACTGATCAAGGCCGTTTTCGCCTCCTTATATAATACTTGCTCAAGGTCGACCTTGGAGAGAACACGGTGGGAGGAGGTGGAGTGGGGAGCTACAAAACAGAGTGCCAAGAGGGAGGTGGGGGTATGCTTCGACAGAGCTACACTAGCGCCATGTTCCAACCTGGCGGATAAACGGCTAATCTAACCGGCTGTATTTGCTACAGAAATGCTTCGCTAAGGATATTTTTTGATGTTACACATTTATTTTATTGTATTTTGTTATTTATTTTTTCACTTCCTTGTTTGTAGCTATTCTGTTACACAAGGTACAGTGCGATTTATATTAATTATTTATGCATAATTTCCTCAGCCCTGTAGCCCCTTCTGTCGGCTTCAGCCGGCTGGAGGCCTATGCAACCAGGTTAACAGAAGTAAATAACGCGTTCCCCGATTCAGCCATCCCGAACCTCCTCCGTCCGTTCAACGCCTCCACGTTCCCCACAAGGAGCGCGGAGTTCACAATCCAGGAATCGAAAGCCGGCCATCAGGCTTACGCGCCTTATGTAAAAAATTTGCCTCGACTCATAAAAAAAAGAAAAGAAAAGAAAAAAATCAAATTTATCTCGATACAAAACAGGCGACATACTTATGCATTAACCTTGCACATAAGTAGACATAGCTTAGCAGACTCGTCAAGAAAACACCGATCAAGGAAGAGAAAAATTCATTGTTTCGAAACGGACTTTCCTTCAAGGTCAAGTTCACTTTGTAATGTAGGACTGGCAACATTGCCTGTTATTAAATGTAGAGTAGTCTGTGTGTGTAGTGAGCGGGTAGTCAGCAACTGGTATTTAAGTTTTGTAATAAATATATTTTAACACATTTAACGTGTTAATTATTATTCAGAGAAACCTTAAGTATAATAAGAAAGACTAAAGGTTACGACACATGGCGCAGTCGTGAAAATACGCCAGTATCCAGGTGGGCATTAAGTTCCTATTAATAATATAGCTGTTCTGTGGTGAGTAAGTAATTTTCAGAACATTGCGAAAATGGAATCTGCACGCATACCAGAAAAATTAAATTTGGAGGGAAATATCCAAGCTTCATGTCGACGTTTTAAGCAAAGTTTCACTATCTACATGAAGGCTGCAGGACATAGTGCTAAGTCAGATGACGTAAATGTTGCTATATTACTCAATGTAATATGTAAGGAAGCAGTTGAACTTTTGAATACGTTTAATTTGACCGATGAACAACGTAACAATTACGATCAAGTACTCAAAGCATTTGAAGAATATGTTACTCCGCACAAAAATGAGGTGGTGTAACGTTATGTGTTTAATTCCCGCATACAAGAAGAAGGTGAAACGTTTGATTCCTTTGTGACTGACCTAAAGAAACTAGTGAAGACATGTGACTTTAGTGAGCAGAGAAATAGCGTAATACGAGATCGCATTGTATTAGGTGTTCGAGATAAAGAAGTACAAGGGCGCATGCTTCGGGTTGGAAAACTGACATTGGATAAAGCCATAGAAATAGGGAAAGCAGCGGAATTGTGTAAACAACAAACTGAAATAATACATCATAAAAACGATGCCTCGATTGGAGCCGTAAAGAAAACTGCAGCGGCGACAAAAAGTGCAAGTGAAGTAGAAAAGCAAAAGCAGGTGGGTACAGAAAAATATAAAAATATGGCATGTAGAAGTGACAGTACTTCACAGTTAGTGTATTTATGTAAAAAAAAAGTGTAACACGTCACACAGTAAAGCAAGTTGTCCGGCGTTTGGTAAGCAGTGTCGGAAGTGCAACGGCTACAATCATTTTGCAGTGGGGGGCAAAATGAAGGCGATAAAGCGAGTGCAACATAACCAAATTCAGTCGGAAGATGAAGACTGTGATTTGTTAGTGATATCGTCTGTCCAGATTTGTTCAGTTACACAAGTGGGAGAAGTGCGTGAATGGATTGAAATGGTAAAAGTTCAAGACCAAAACGTTAAGCTCAAGCTTAATACGGGAGCGGAAGCTAATATTCTTTCGTTACAGGTTTACAAGCAAATTGACACACAAGCACAATATAGGCCTACAAATGTGGTGTTTTAAGTTTATGGTGGTACAAAAATAAAACCGTTGGGAATTGTAAATCTGTGTTGTACTCACGAAAATGTAAAAGCAAACATAGGTTTTCTTTTAATTAAGGATAAATATAATACATGCAAGCCGTTATTAGGTCTAGATGGTTGTGTGAAATTAGGGTTAATAAAACGTGTGTCAATAAACCCCGTAAATGTTGTAAGCAAAGATGAATTTTTAAGGCACAACAATGATGTATTTCAAGGTGTTGGTAAATATCCTGGTAAATTGCATATTACGGTTGACGAAAAGGTACAACCTATAACTAGACCTCCCAGAAGGGTACCGTTGACAATCCAGCCAAAATTAACAGATGCGTTAAGTAGGTTGGAAAAAGAAAGGATCATTTGTAAAGAGGAAAATCCTAGTGGCTGGGTTAGTAATTTAGTTATTGTAGAGAAACAAAATGGCTCAATAAGACTGTGCTTAGATCCGAAGGATCTAAAAAGGGCATTGAAAATAAATTATTCTTTGCTTCCAACAGCAGAGGAAGTTAGTGCAAGGTGAAGTAATAAAAATGTATTAAGTGTTCTGGATTGGAAAAATGGGTTCTATCATGCAGAATTAGATGAGAGCTCAAGCAAATTATGTACGTTCAGTACTCCTTTTGGATGCTGGAGATTTTTAAGATTGCCATTTGGCTTTTCAGTTGCCCCGGAAATATTTCGAATCTCAACATGAATTATTTTCGTGACATTCCAGGTGTTGTCATATATTCTGATGAGTTGTTAATTGCAGCAAACTCAGAGGATGAACATAATAAAATAATGAAGCAAGTACTAGATAGAGCTAGGCAGCTTAATGTCAAATTTAATCCCAAAAAACTTCAGTATAAAGTGAGTGAGGTGAGATACTTAGGGTATATTTTTAATAAGCAAGGTATGAGACCTAACAATGATTTCGTTAAAGCTATCACAGAGTTGAGTATTCCATCCAATAAGAAAAAGCTACAAAGGGTGTTAGGCATGATTACGTATTTATTAGGTTTATTCCTCAATATTCAACTATAACGGCTCCATTAAGGGAACTGTTAAAAAAGAATGTATAATGGCAGTGGCTATCTATTCACACCAAAGTATTTAATGAACTAAAAATGATTGTATCAACTGCTCCGGTATTGCGTACATTTGACCCAAATAAAGAAATAGTGATACAATGTGATTCATCAAGCCAAGGGCTAGGCTGTTGCATAATGCAAGATGGGCACCCGATAGCGTTTAGTTCACGTAGCCGTACTCAAGTAGAGAAATCTTATGCTCAAATTGAAAAAGAATTGTTGAATATAGTGCACGCGGTTAAAAAGTTTCAGTACTACGTGTATGGCAAACCAATTACTATTGAAACAGATCATAAACCATTATTGGCTATTGTAAAGAAAAATGTATCAGATATACCATCAAGAAGGTTACAAAGAATGTGTCTTAGATTGTTAAGGTATGATATTTCATTGAAATATGTGCCGGATAAACTAATGTACATTGCTGATTTATTGTCTCGTGATTTTTTGCAAGAAACGGAGGAGTCAGATAATTTTATTACAGAGGTAATACATAGTTTAGCTGCTAATGTACAAGCTACTGAGTCAAAGAAAAAACTAATAATTGAAGCAACAAAAAGGACCCTGTTCTGTGTAAAATTATGAAAATGTATTATGAAGGTTGGTCTGAAGATAGAAAACAGCTCGATGAGTCAGTCAGGTTTTCCCACAAATTACGGCATGAAATTGTAGTAGAGGATGGTATTGTCTTCTTAAATCATAAGATAATTGTTCCTACAACGTTGAGAAAAGAGATTTTCAATCAGTTACATCAGGGACATTTTGGTGTACAAAAGACAAAAGCTAGGGCCAGGCAAATAGTATATTGGCCTGGATTATCAACTGATATTGAAACCATGGTTCTAAAATGCCGAATTCGTGAAAAATACAGAGTATCAAATTGTAAAGAACCACTGAAATCGCATGAAATCACAAGTTTACCTTTTGAGGAGGTAGGTCTAGATATTTTTGAATATGGTGGTGAATCATTTCTTGTGTTAGTGGATTACTATTCTAAATGGTTGGAACTGGTACCGTTAAATTCGAAATCCTCAGGCGAAGTGATAGAAAAACTCAAAACAATTTTTATGACGCATGGAATTCCACCTATTATTGTTTGTGATAATGTTCCGTTTGGGTCAAAATAATGTAAACAATTTGCTAAAGAGTGGGGTTTTCAGATTGTTAACAGTAGTCCTAGATATCCGAAATCAAATGGGCTTGCGGAAAAAGCGGTAGGCATAGCAAAAAGAATTGTTAGAAAGTGTAACGAGGAAGGAAAAGAGTATTATTTAGCTTTACTTGAGTATAGGAATTCTCCTATATTAGGCAGTGAGCTTTCACCGGCCCAAATTCTAATGAGCCGCACACTTAAAACAAGGTTGCCTATACACAAGGTATTATTAAAACCGAAAGTACAAGAGAATGTAGGTATATTGTTAAGAGAAAAACAAAACAAAGACAAAAGGTTTTATGATAGACAATCACAACAATTGGTAGAGTTAAAGCCTGGGGACAATTGTCTGATACAAACAGGTCAAACTTGGACTCCAGGTCAAATCGTAAGCGTACATGCAAATCCCAGATCTTTCGTTGTTAAAGATATTAATAACAGAGTTCTCAGAAGAAACAGAATTCATCTAAGAAAATCATACAATAAACCAGAATTTATAACGGTACAGGATAATGATAATTGTAAAACAGAAAATGTTACACACGATGATTCACAAAGTAATGTTAACAGTGAAGTAGTGGCTGATAAAAGGATTACAGGTAATAATGTTCCAGGTAGTGACACAGTAGCAATGCAAGATCATGTAAATGAAACTGACACAGGAGTTCGTAGATCTAAAAGACTAACAAGGAAACCAGTTTGGTTGAATGATTTTTGTTTAAGTTTCAAAAGGGGAAGATGTAATGTAGGACTGGCAACATTGCCTGTTATAAGATGTAGAGTAGTCTGTGTGTGTAGTGAGCGGGTAGTCAGCAACTGGTATTTAAGTTTTGTAATAAATATATTTTAACACACTTAACGTGTTAAATATTATTCAGAGAAACCTTAAGTATAATAAGACTTAGTGCTTCCCGTAGATGCTCGGAGAGGAACGCAGAGGTGAACAAAGAACGGAAATGAATCTCTGGCTATGGCACTTTCTAATATGTGTAAAACAAGGATCGGTCGTGAAGATCGACAGAGTAAAAAAATCAATCCTGGAGGGATTGACGTGGTCGTTTGGAATAGCCTCTTTGAATGGAAGGCCGTGCAACCAGTTGGTCCTTCTTACTCATGTTCATGCATGTACTGTAGTAATGAGATAATTACACAAGTTGATCAGTAACAACAATATTCAACGTGATCATTAAGAAGGTTAAAACATATAGGAAGCTTACGTTCCCTTATTAATACATGCTATTGCAACCATTACAGTAGGACCCAAAGGATTGCCATACAGAAGTTCTACTGTGGAAAGAGTTAACATAAATTGGCTGAAATACACTTTTCTAACAAGATTCAACTATAAAAACAAAAGAAGTATCGAAGTAGAACATAACAGTTAGTAATAAAAATTACACTGTTCAACAAATTTTGATCGAAAGTATGTAAATTTTTTGAAATTGCGATTTTTACATTCAATTAAGCATAATATGAAAGAAAATGATAATAGAACAATTTTCTTAGCCCAGGTTATGAAAAAAATGCCCTTGTACAACAGTAGCTGTATATATACAAATGTATTATTAATTATAGAACATTTAAGCAAAATCCTTGTAAAAACCTACATTTCACTTTTTTTTATCTATTTCACTGTGATGTGATAAGCTGGGGAGTTAAGAGGTACCCTAACCTATAGCTTTCTCTACCATTGTACTTTCTTTTTCAAAATTGCGCAAATACCAGTTTCACAGCGATACAGAAAATAAAGTAACCGTGGTCAAGTTAAACATTAACAATTCCGTAATAAAAATCAGTGTTAACATCAAAACATGAAAAATATAGACAAACACCTTTTTGTGCAAGAACTACACTGCAATGTAGACAAAAGTTTCAAGTTATCCCTTGTACAGGATTATGTTTATTTTATCTTGAGCGTCTTCGCTTGGTTTGCCTTTTGTAGGTTAGATCTGGAGCATCCCTTGCAATAGTCCAACAGTAGTCGGCCAATATGTTAGAACTCCACTTTCCCTCATATCTCTTCTCCATGGCTGCAATATATTGATGGAAACGCTCACCATGTTCGTCACTTACTGCTCCATAATCTTTGGGAAAGAAGTCTAGATGTGAATGAAGAAAGTGGAGTTTCAGAGACATATTGCAACCAAGATTTTCGTAGCACAATAACAACTTTTCTACTAATTGTATGTAATTTGTTGCTCAGTGTCTTCCCAAGAACTGTGAACAAACACTCTTCAAGCTTTCCCACGCAGCTTTCTCCTCAGCTTGGAGAATTTCGTCGAACTTGTGATCTTTGAATAGTTGCCTAATCTGTGGCCCTATGAAAACACCCTCTTTAACTTTGGCATCACTTAATTGAGTGAATTGTCCTCTTAGGAACTTATAGGCCTCATCCTCTTGGTTCATGCTCTTAACAAAATTTTCATAAGACCTAATTTAATATGTAGAGGGGGAAGTAAAATTCGGTTACGATCTACCAGTGGTTCATGCTGCACATTTTTCACTCCCGGCTGAAGAGTTTCTCTGGTACTCCAATCACTTTTGCGGTAATGAGATCCACGATCTCTACTGTCCCATTCACATATAAAGCAACAATACTTTGTATACCCTAACTTCATACCTAGCAACAGTGCTATTACTTTAAGGCCACCACAAATGAGCCACTGAAAATCGTAATATTTAATGGCTTGAAGTATAGTTTCAAGTTTTCATAAGATTCCCTCATATGAACTGCGTAACCTACAGGAATTGAAGGAAGTTCATTTCCAGAGCTCCCTCGTGGCTAAGCGGTTAGCGTACGCGCCTTTGGCGTGGGAGACCCGGGTTCGATTCCGGGCGGGAGCTCATGTGGTTCGGATTCCACGTTAATCAGTAGGTCCACGTCTCATATAGCCTCGCTGCTGAAAGGGACGCTAAACTAAAAATCAACTCAACTCAAGTTCATTTCCAATATGTAAAAGCACTGCCTTTAAACTCACCTTGGACGAATCTATAAAGAGCCTCCACTCTGTAGGTTCGTAATTAATTTTTAGTACCCTCATGAGACCATTTACATCTGTACATGCCACAAATGTGTCTTCCATAGTAAAAAATGAAGTGAACATCTCCCTATTCCGATATACTGAAATATTTACTTTTTCCTGCAATAAATTCCATTGCTTAAGCGTGACGCTAAAATTTCGGCTTTGCATTTCGAGAGGTCCAAGTCTGATTAGATCACTTAGTTCCTCTTGAGTAAGTCTATGTGGTTCACATGGAGGTTCTTCTACAACAAACGTAGGGTCCTTCGAAGTACTTGATTCAGGAGCTTCAACTTCTTGATCATCATCAGAAAAAAGATCGTATTTTTTAGGTGGGTCAGGAACAGGTAGTCCTTCTCCATGTGGATCAGGGCGCATTGCAGAAGGAATGTTCGGATAGATCAAGGCCCGCTTCTTCTTCGTGGAAATTCCCTTCTTGACGGAAGGAACCTTACAAAAATAACAGTCTCTGATATGGTCGCTTGGGTCCCTCCAAATCATGGGCACTGCAAAAGGCATTGAGCGCCCCTTCCCATTAATCCAATTTCTTAGATTGCTGGCACAAGTGTTACACACAATGTGCGGTGCCCAAGATTTATCTTGGTCTCCAATTTTACAACCAAAGTAATATTGATAGGCTTTTCTTATTAGTGGTGTTATAGTCTGCTTTTGTGAGGAAAATGTCACTTCCCCACACACGTAGCAGAAGCTATCCGCACTGTTAACACAATTTCGCGGCATTTTTGTTTATTGAAATCCTCAAAATGTCAATTCGAAATACCAGTATTTTTGCGTATTTGTTTCTGTGTTTTTATGTCCTGCATTACACAAACGTCACACCCAAAACGCTGATAACTGCACTAAACCTGTCTTTTCTAACAATAGCAGAACACTACTGAGATAAGGAACACAATGAAACCAAGCGTTCATATAGTTTCTCCAGTGATGCCGGATCAGTGTAACATTTTACCCCAAACGAAGCGAATATATTTATTTTTAAAGCGTTATTATTAGAGATGCCTGTAAAACGAAAAGTAGAGCTAATATTCGAAAATAACTTTCAAATTCGTGGTCAGCACCACAAAATCAATAAGAATTAGCTGATTTTGTTCAATTTACATTTTCGTTGTTGAACAATGTTATTATTAAAAGGCGACCTTTCATCACAATACCTTTCATTACAACAACAGTTCGGGACAAGATCATCTAACAGCAAACTCGAAAACAGTGAATTATAACATTTGAGTATAGGATGTCCCTGTATTCCAGTCAACCGTTCTGGACTGGCCCGATTACAGTACAATGACTATTTTATAACAAGATATTATTACCCATTTGGAGATTTAAAGACATTACTAACATTATTGTAAATAATGATAATATTGCAAAAATATCTACTCAATGAGAGACAAGGTTGACTAGTGTGCAATACTTCTTATGCAATACTAAGATAATAGCAATGGGTTTCCTATTTACAGCAAAGTACGTATTTGGAATGATATCAGTAATTAATATCAAATTGGTAACTGGTTACAAATACTTAAGCAAATGGTATAGGTTTGATAAGTAGTTAACTTTAAAAAGTTGTCGAGCAACCTGAAGAATCCTTACTCGAGGATTTCCAATGAAAGGGAGAAATCATTTCTTATAACAGCATACATTAGCGCTCCTCTACTGAGCTCATATTAATTTTATAGTTAATATGTTCCCTAGGTTATAGCATCATTTTTAACCCTAGGTTATACCAAGAAGCAAGCAAGACCAGAGAAAATAATTTAACAATATTGGCATACTAGCAAGTGGGCAATAATTAGAAAATACAATGTCCTAGGGCCTAGGATTCGAGCTCTCTACAATACCGAAGGGAGGATGTTATTGGTTCACAACCCGAACTTACGAACAGGAAGTAAAATAAAGTCAACTCGCGGTTTCCATGTGGCTCGGGTTCAAACCTTTCTAGGCCCTCCATGTTCATTGGGTATTCCAGCGAGTCGAACCTTATTATGGAATTGTGAGTGGAAACATGAGTGAATATATCTACTGCTTCCACTGCTATTCTGAGATACATTGCGTTGTGAAGTTATGCTGATTAACAGTAGTTGATCACATTTACCATTATCTGTTAATACCGTTTTAATAGCACGTTATGGACCAGTTCACAACCAAATGCCAATTTGTCTCTGATAACCAACTACCATTGTTTGAACATAACAATCAATAAATAAAACATTAGTTGAATACCATATAGGAATTCCAAGATAAACAATTCGACGCTGAAGGTATTTGATTGAAATTACAATAAAAAGAAATTAATTCTGAAGGCATTGGATTGAAATTACCATAAAAAGAAATTAATGCTGAAGGCATTGAATTTAAATAGGGCGCTTGGGAGAATATATTAATTGTCAAGACAGAAGTGCATAGAAATTAGCACATTTGTAAGGGAATGCGTCAAATCCATACGCGCATTTTCGCGTGACAATTATATATATTGTTAACAATGGATATTCAATTAATGCCATTAACGAGAAATGTGAACAAGGGGCACACGCACCCGTGTCCCCTCAAGTCGATCGCCGTATAGAATTGGTTTCATTCCTTTACTAGGGTTTGGATGAGGAAAGAGAAAAGAGACAGAACCAGAATCAGCACCACAAAAATGGTAGGTGATCCATCAAGACTATGAATTCTCGTTCCTCATTTTCGTTCTTAAACTGCGTTATAATTTTTATTTCCCATAGAGTTTGTTATAAGGTACATATATTGTATAAGGAAACACAAGCAATTGTCAAGGTTAACGGAAGTAGTTGTATACATTTCCTGTCTGCTCAGCTAGAAGCAAACAGCAACTGATGCAGCGAGTATTAGAGTTCTGTTTTTTTATATATGACGTATTAGAAATGTACTAAGGAGAATTTAAGAAATCGTTATGAACCAATGATAAGAATTTACCGTACATGATCCAATTAAAGTTAATATTCTACACACATTAATTTTGAGTCAATAAATTAAAAACAACCTTGGACTTTATTGTTCAACGTCTGTTCAGCAACAAAGCTACGCACAACAAACCTTATAATACGACGTAACATTCGTTGGTTTTAAGTAAATTTTAATCATTGTTATTTTCATCTCACACATAGTAGTTAATTAAATTACAATTTTGTTGCTAGTAATCATTTTTACTGTTCACATCTTGCTCAGCACCGTGACTAAATGCGGCACAAACTAGAATGTAATACAAGCTAAGTTGTCAGTTCATTTGCTCTAATCCAGTATTCTTGATTGTAGGGTTTCTCTCCTGGAGCGGTCTTTCGAAGTTGATGGCGGTTCTGCATTATTCCTGAGGAAAGTCTCTGGGTTGAAGACACAATAGGAAAATTCCTTTAATAAACTGGTGTGCGACGGAACAGGAAACGTTCGTCGAATCAAACCTAAGGATTGGTAGGTACAAACTGTGCTGGGATCACATTAGTTCACTTGCGGGGCTATATGCACTGTAGGATAACATACATATTCTGATGATGGGTGTTATGACAGAGTTCGAGGTAGAGAGTTCTGACAGGAAGAGATGATTAGCCCTGGACAGGGTGAGCCGTGACACTGCTACTTAGCTTTTTCGTCTTCTTGAGATAGGTTTGAAGCTCTTTAGGTTTTGAATTGCTATTCATTAGCGGTGGGATAGCTTTTTCCATCTGGGTTAAGGCTTGAACATTTTCAGATGGGGGCGGAGGTCATGTCCACTGAGCATGAGAGTTTTTAGAAGTGTGCTAAAAATGCTTAGGATCACTAAGACGTGGTTGAAGAATTGATAATGATATGTTCTTTCCAAGATGCTTGATTATGAAGATGTGATTATATAATGTTCATCGCCACAGATGCAGACTGCATTTCGGGATTGATGGAGTGCTTTGACTATGTATGACTGGATGGGAAAGAGTCCTGGTGACTGGATACTTGGTATGGCAGCAACACGTTTCTTGTCATTGTCAGAATTCTTAGCATTTCTCCTCCGGTACATAAACTGGATTGGCACTGTCCATGGAACAACAGGAACGGTGTACAGTAGGTGATATACTGCCTAATTGATGAACAAAGATCTGCAGGCAAGACTGGTTAAAGCTGGTGGACGTCTTAAATCTTCAGTCAGCAATCGGTAGGAAGACATGGCTGACGGCCCTAGCTCCGTAGAGGTCGAGACCCTAGGAGGGACCAGTTTGAATTGGCATCAGACATCAGAAATGGCACAGGCATGAAGTGGACCTGGAAAGAATAAGCTATAAACTCGGGCTACATATACATGAACAGGAAATAATGCATACCCTGGGGGGATCCATAGGTGTGTGGAGCCATTATTCCTGTACTCCATTTTCACGAGTAATGAGGTCGCAAAAGTAACTTGGTTATACCAGTTGGAAGTCGGTTTCACACTGGGGTGTTCCAAAGTATTGTTATTATTATTATTATTATTATTAGTAGTAGTAGTAGTATGGGTCATAATACTATTAATATGACATATTCGTATGAGATGATGCAGTGAAATACATGCAGTTATAAAACACCTGGGTATACAACTTAAAGATGCTTGTTACTACTAGGCTCCTTTAATCTTATTGTATATTTTACACAGTTCAGATGACCAAAGTAGTTTTAATGTACCTGTTCAAAATTTACTCAGTGTTATATAACTACCAATTTTGTAACACTATAGTTGGCCAATATGAGAGCAATTAGGTATTGTTGGTTTACAGGTAACGACTAGTGTGGCTGACCACACATTCTCATCTGTATTTTATTTATACTTTGGTAACAAGAAGTGTAATAATCTTAACTTTTAGTACATATTCTGGCTGTTTAACAATGTGCATGTTAACTAACGGAAAGTTCGCCGACGGTGTTGAACGGTGCGCTGACCACACATCAATAAGACAAACCTCAAAATAATTTTGCAACAATCTAGCGGCCAATAAACGAGTATTGACCCTTTAATCTGTATCAGACTGAAGTCTGAGATCTTACCAGGCTATCTTTCGGAATTCCAACTAGTACGATACCATACAGTGCACTTTAATAATGACATTTTAATTATTACATGACTGAAAATTTAGAACCTCATTAAAGATAAATTAGTGTAATATTCTACAGTGTGATTAACTCATGGTGGTTTAATAACAAGACAGAAAATTGAACTTTCTCACTATCTAGACATTCTGAATAGCGCGATTTTATACTGTACTATGTAAAGTCATTAAAGTTCAGTGGCGTACTTGGTCTAGGCGGTGTTCAGCTTATAACTCTGATATACAAGTATAATTCTTTTGCTCGACGGAGTGCGTTTTATAAGGAGTGAAGTGGCGACAAAAATTTTCTATTCTCAACTTCTCTCGCTTTATGTGGTTATGTGAGTGGAGTAGTTGCTAGGTTCCGCAGAGCAAGACTGAGTCTACCTCACGACGTTTTCTTGTGTAGTGATGGAAATGTAAAATCGGGACACTAGGGTTAAGATATAATTTAGCTTTTGTCTCATGTACTTGCAAAACCCTAAACCTGCTTATGCTTCTGCTAGCTTTGGGGGGATCACAGTCAGTTTAACTCTGGACAACAGAACCGCCCGTTACACGGGATAAAAGTTCGTCACGTTTGTCCGGCGATAAGTGGCCAAAATTACTACCGTTTACCTTTGGGAGAATCACAGACAGTTTATCTCTGGACAGCAGAACCGCCCGCAGGGATGAAAGTTCAATGGTCTGTCCGGCGATAAGTGTTTAAAATCCTTTCCCATGTAAGCTTGGGAGTCACAGGCATATTATCCTTCTGGTTCAGCAGGACCCCTCTTGTCTATACTAGGGCTGTACGTCCGTCGGCTGCCTGAGAATAATTACCTAAAACACCTAATTAGGTAAATCCTATACACCGAAAACCAAAATACAGGTACATGATCCAATGTTTGGATTGTTTCGTAACCCCCCTGTGTGCGTAAGACGAAAAGTTGTTAAAAAAGAAAGAAAAAGTGAAATTAAAAATAAAAGTTAAAAAAAGTAAACAGCAAAATCATCATAAGTGAATAAATAAGCATTTTCTTTACAATAAATAGCTATGTAGTCACTTTCCGTTTCCCATTCTAAAAATTAAAGCAAATTTATAAAGAAAGGGAAGTTGAATATTCAAGTTCAGAGGAAGTTTATAAAAAAGTAAGACATTGAAATAATATGTCTTTTAATATCTTAAATTGGCGTAGCATTTCCGAGGGAAATAGCTGTCAGTGATTAAATTCTTACTATATCGGAGGCAATAAGTCGATTACACACTGCACTGGTTTATGAGGCTACTGACTAGGAAAACAGAGTTTATTCATCAAAAATGAGCTTCGCACAGAAAATAAAAGAGAAACTCTTAGATTTAGGGCAATTCAATTGCCTAAGGCAAGCACCGTTATATTTTGGATCGGTGGAATAATTATTGTTGTATTAAAAACATAATAATACTAGTAATGATGATAAAAAACAAGAGGATTAATTACGGGTCTGAACCAGAAAATGATAGACACATTGAATATGGAACAAGAGAACCCCTAGTTGGTAAGTGTCTTTATACGGAAGTAGCTCATGGCTGCTGAGAAAAATCACCCGCAGCTTAAGAGGAAGAGCGATCTACGCTGAGAAGCCGACGCCGTGAAGTAGAAGCGAAAGAATCCAGGAAACCACGCTTAAGTATAATGTATCATTTATTTTTCTTTATTTGTTCTTTTTGGTTAAAGTAAGTGGCAAAAAAGTTCCTTAACATGCCTCATATAGAGTAAAAATAGCAGAATCATTCGATTGCGAAGAAGTAAGTGTATTGGCAAGATTACATTTGGATAATTGATCAACACCCTCTTATTGTGTTTCATCTTAATTAAAGAGCGTTTAGCAAGCGAATTTCAGATTGATTGGAAAGTGATAGTAAGATTATTTGGAATTGGTATTATAAAATAAATTACTATGAAAAATTCTGGTAGATGTTAGCATATATTTTTCTAAGTTGGTAATTTGAGATGCAAATTATTTGAATAAACAAAACAAGCAATGTCTTAATTGGCAGCACAACTCGTAAAAAGAAGGAAGAATACCGAATAGTTGTCCTCTTCTCCTCTCTATTAGGAATGCCTAAATTAACCTCATAAGAATAACGAAGAGATTTAAAACCCAGAACAATAGCAACTTATTTGAGCCAAAAGATAATGCTTATTTAACGGATGACGGATCTCACCCCCCGCTCCCCGCGGAAAGTCGGTCACGGAGCCACAGTGAAAAGAGAAGCATCAGCTGTAGTGAGAAGAATTCAATGCCTCCCAATTCGGTAACGGAGAGAAAAGCATACTCGCGTGGTGACAAATGATAAACCTGAAGCAGTTATCGCTACTTACCGGAAGTGTTGTGACGCGCTCCTATCTCCTCGCAAAGGTTTGCAGTTATGTACCTCGCTTGAGATCCTCCAGGCCACTATAAATCACGAGTTGACTCTATTTCTGAAACTGAAGCCCGAGACCCATATAGTCAACCCCCCTCCATAAGAGGATTAGTCTATTTACAACTCCTTAGCACAGTATGATGTGTGGTCAGCGCACGGTTCAACACCGTCGGTGAACGTATATATATAACTTATTTTATTTAAAATAATATTTCTTTCAGTTTTCTTACCCTCTCTAGTCTTTCATATTTTTCGTAGGCCCTCAGTAATACTTCATCTCCCCGTCATTTAAATATTGGTCAATTTTTTCTTGAACATTTCCCCCTTCCCCGCTATTTCATTCATTGATAGCACTTTTTCTTCTTCTCTTCCCACAATAGGCATTGATTCAACTTCCGTTTCTATTTGAACTTTCTCCTCCACCACTTCTCGCACTTTCTCTTTTTCTCGTAAATGTAATATAGGTGGTACTGGTGCTATTACTTTTACCATTGATTGGTAGCTCTTTTTTTCCTTCCTTTTAATGTGCTATCATTTCGTTTCCTTTTCTTTCCCTTTGCTGCGTCCAATAAATTGTTTATTTTATCAAACCAGTCCGAAGTAATGTCACCTGTTGATTTGAACGGTTGTGGTTGGACCTCTATTTTCTTCTGCAAAATGAAGAAATAAACAAAAGATTAGTAGAAGATATGTTTAGCGAAAGAGTACAAATTATAATCTATACTATTAAAATTATATATTACTTTACTTACAATATTAAGTTCTTTAAGTTGCAAAAACTTATGTACAATTTTAGGGGGGCAAGCTTCATAAAAATTTCACCGCTACGTAAAAAGCTATGTTTAATTCCCGGTGAAAACCACTAAAATCTGCATAGATGTATAAGAAAAATAATACTCTTAAATGCAAAATTAAATCACATTTAGTGGTACTGCGTAGCCTAACATAATCGTTAACGCTTTTCCCTTCGGTACAAACTCCTCCGGGTTGAATTTCCGGTGGTGGTAAAATACTAGTCTTGCATAGCGTAGTTACTAAAATTTTCGGCTTTTACTTCCAATGGTTCCAGTTTTAATTTATGGTAGTAGTCTTGCATATCATAATCTTGCTTTCCATGCAAACAATTCCACGCACAAGTTTCGTCTGGTAAATATTGTTCCACGTACTGTAATTCTTATCGCTCTTCTTTCAATGCAATAATTCAAGTGCAATCCCCCCCAAAAACGCAATCGCGTCCGTACGCTATAACAATTGCGCGCGGGGCGCCCGGCAAAATATTAACGCGCGCCCAATACTCGCCAACATTCGCGTGCGTTCGGTATGCTCGGGGGTTGGTAAAAAAAACTAACATGATTGCGTTACGGTTGCACGCATTTGGTACGAGCGGTTGCGGGCCGGGGTTTCATTTTCAATAAAGCAATTAGTTAACCATGCCATATAAGTTTTCTCATTCACATATTTCAAATTAGGTTATAAAGTAATTCCTTCCTTCCTTCCTTCCCCTTCCCGAATAGTATACTCGGCAGTGGATGTTATTTTTTCAAAACATGACAAATTAAAAGTCTGTAATACCAAAAAAAAAAAAAAAAAAATACTAATGTATAAAGTTAGATTTAATTCCCAACAAAAATAAACTTTTCGCAACTCTGAAAAAAATCCTATATTTCAGTGTTATTGCAAACTCAACAACAACAATGAAAACGTAATAACTTCATATGTTTAATGACTGT
Source organism: Thermobia domestica (assembly GCF_964235325.1). NCBI lineage: Eukaryota > Metazoa > Arthropoda > Insecta > Zygentoma > Lepismatidae > Thermobia > Thermobia domestica. Next base: position 265,410,466 of record NC_137460.1, on the reverse strand, counting down.
AGTTCGAATTTGGTACCCCTCAACTAAACAAAGAATTTATAGTTGATTCTAGTAACTAGGCTATATTAAATAATTATCTTTTATATTACATTTGGTTCTTTTATTTTTCTTGGAATTTTACAATATTTTTATACTAATATTATTAATAAATTAACAATGATACTACTACTCGTGACACCTAGCGGGAAAAGTATAAAATATGGCTTAGTACAAGACAAGGTGTTTTACAGTGAAAACGTTTGTTGTACCCTGTCCGTATTATTTGATATATATTTTCAAGGTAAAGTATAATATTTTATATTTTATTAAATATTATATTTCTTTTCTTAACCACTAGTTAATATTTAAAAAGGCAAAACATGTCTTCCATGTCAGACATTTTCAATATACTCATAAATATGTATGTATGTATGTTCTGCTGATTAGTTTAACCATTGGTGGTCAGTACATGTATAAGTAGAATAAACTTAAATACACCTCCGTTCCTTTAGTAACGCAATAAATATTTACTTAGGGAACCCAACACCCTTTATTTGCCCTAGTCGTTAACGCTCTGGCCTTTAGCGCGAGCAATTTTGAGTTCGGTTCCCGGTAAAAACAGTGAGTCAAAAAATGAAAACTTTTTTTTCAGGCTGTTCATTCTGAATGAAGTTTTCCTACGTTTTCCTCATTTACAACAGGTAATTAACGGGATGATACCTAACTTGTATGTTCCTGGGCGCTTCCCAATCCTTTCTTCCTTCCCTTTTCCCGGATTGTGTGCTCACCAAGGGACGTCATCCTTCAAAACGTAACAGGGTAAATGTCCTTAAATGCCAAAACCCCAAAAATCTAAATTCTTTCATTTGCCGGGGACATATCCCGTGTAGCACTATTATAAAAAAAATAAAGTACATAGTCAGGGGCAAACTCCCCCTTACAGTTGGATGGAAACCCTACCATAATATTTCCTACCCTACCCTACCATTTTCATAACCCTACCATACCTTTACTTTGTAATCCTATTATCAAAAACACATACTATATAGTCTTCAGTTATGAAAAAAGTGTAGGGGGAACTAGCTAAAAAACGGAGGAAAACTCCCCCTTTCAGTTGAAGGGGCCATCACGTGTTATTATTATTATTATTATTATTATTATTATTATTATTATTATTATTATTATTATTATTATTATTATAAAGGCTCAGTTGTAATTCTATTATCAAAAACACATACTAAATAGTCTTCAGTTATACAAAAATCTAGGAATAAACTGAGTAAAAATATACGGAGCAAAACTCCACCTTTCAGTTTCAAAATAGGTCTCCATACCCACTTCACATTGCAAAAGGTACCATTCAATTTACGAAAATTATATGTTTCAAATACAAAGGGAATTCCCACCACTAATTGTCCATAACATAACATAACATTAATTTTAATTGCGTACATCTTAAAACAAGTTTTGATAAAATGAGTTTCCGTAAAATACAGTCTTACACAAAATTTACAATGGGTAACGCAAATCCTGACGGGGGACTACGCAGTACAGTTCTATATTCATTATTTCTTGTTTATCACAAATTCAAACAATAAGCTAAAATTGTTTTCTTTTCTTTCAATCTATGTATAAAATAGCAATTTTTACGATGCTGTGATCTATCTCAGAAAAGCACGCTCACCAAAAACAGCTTTAAACAGTTTCTGAACACATATTAGTAAATAATTTTTAATATAATTGAATAAAACTTTATGATAATATTTTTCTAGTCGATCAAATTGTTCATGCAAATCGTATCAAATTATGAGTTTTCTAATACATATGCAAATTATTTCATAGTACAGTAAATACATAAATATTTATTACACATGTCATTCAGACATATATCAAGCGTCTCTATGTCAAAAAGTGTTCCATATGTGTACAGACATTTTTTTTTTTACCAAATCAGAGAAATATAATATTTTCTCATAGTATCTACAAAAAAATCTAAACCAGTATTATTTAGTTATACAATTGGTTCTGCAATAAGGTGAAAAATTCAGTGATGGTTTTTCAGGGACATCACCACCACATGTTTCCTATTCAAAATAGCATAGTTTTATTTAGCTCTACCAATATTTCATGAAAAAGGTTACTCATCAGCTGTAACGTAACTAAACTAATCTTTCTCTCTTTCTCAATCTTTAGGGTAATCCCCTTAAGTTTTGGTAAATACAAAAGAATAGCCTTCACGCACTCTAATGCTGGCGGGGTCCCCCTTCATTTACTTCAACAAGTACGTTTGTGGTGCACAAATACAATATGTGTCCTAAGGAAACAGTAGTAAAGTACGTATCTAAGCAAACACGAATGAGTCAGCGGTCAGGGAGGTCCCCACTTCAATCACGGTTGGCATTATGTTCGTCAGTTTCATTCATTTGAATTAATCATCATCTCCTTAGCAAGCTCATTCTTAACTAAGCGGTTAGCGTACATCCCTTTAGCGTAAAAAAATGGGTTTAATTCCCCCCACCAAAAAAACTCAAACGCGTGCCGTACGCGTTCGGTGCCCGCGTGTCGTAACCGGCAACATCCGCGCGCGTCACGGTTGCGTGCGGGGCCGGTATAAAAAACTAACGCGTCCGTGTCACGGACGCATTCAGTGTGCTCGAGGCCCCGGACGCGGGGTTTAATTCTCGGTAAAAACATATTGTCCAACTCCTGTGTTAACATAAAGGTTTACGTCTCATATAGCCTGAACAATAAACTCAAACAAAGATACTTTAAAAACAATCATTATCTTTGAAATGAAATCTTTAAGTTTTGCATCCCATAAATACACCGGTTAAGCTAAAAGAAAACGGTGATGATAAAAAATGAATGAAATAATAAAATGCAAAAAGTGAGAAAAACGGGAAAACCCCGAAAAGAACCCTTAAGCACGGTATTTGTCCACCACAAAGTCCATTTGGGACAAGCTAAAATCAAACCATGGACCCCAAACACCGGACGTAAACGCTCTACCACTGAGGCACTCCGTCCCCAACAATCATTCTCATAACTTAATTTCAACATATATCTAATCGTTTACATTTCTTGCCATAATCGATGAAACAGTTCTGCGTAAGCAAAAAATCAAGAAGACTTTAAAAATTACACACACACACAGACAAACAAGCCAGAGTTCTGTCTCACCGAAGGCAAAAAAAAAAAAAATCAAAAAAATATGGTCATTCAAATACTTATGACACGGTTTATTCACCCCCTTCGTTTTCTATCTATAATCGATTACGGAAGTTACCAGTTTCCAATGGACAATTTTACACCGTATCATGCCCTGGAAAAGCAATCAACACTTTTATCATTTTTTCACGTAGCGCGTACTCCAGTTAAACTTAGTTCTCAAAACAATGTTAGTGGGTTATACTAGTTGATAGCGTCAAAGATGTATCTACAAACATGCATTTAAAGGTAATACCTACAAAGTAACAAATTAATTTTTCGATTTATATTCTCAACAGAAAAAGGGACATCAAACAGTAATTTTCAAAGTATCATAAACATTATCTCGTGTTAAATTTTATTCTTGGTAAATAAAAACGCAAACACTGGTCATTTTTCTCTCTAAATATATAACAAACCGTAAGACATTCAACAAAGAATTTGGTCACCATCAGATAATGTTCAGTGAGGGTCATTCAACTTTTTTTAGTACAGGGAAAAACGATGACAATGAAAGGGGTCGTCAGTTCACCCAAGCACGTTCCAACTGGCGGGGAGGGGAAATGTATCCTGCTATCTGTAGCAGAAGCACTATGTTGAGGACAGGAAGTAAACAACGAATCAAATTCAAGTTCTATTAGTAGGACAGTGAAAGTCCATCTGTAGCTGAGCATTCGCAAGAAGAACTCTCTCTCGCATTTGAGAAGTACCTTTTTCGAAGAAAACATCACGTTCTCTACGGTTCTGCAAAACGCAGTTTTTTTCTCACATCTCGCAAATATGAAAAGGAAAATTACATAAATCAAATAAAATAAAATATACACCAACTAAATACGAAAAATTAAAATAAAATAAATGAATTATCATTCTTCTTCTTTCCTGATCCCTTCCCTCACCACCGCATCTCTTCCATTCCTTTGCAAAACAATATGTTTTCTATTAAAATCCCCCGCGGCGCGGGAGGGGCAGGTGGTGTGAGCTTACATATCAATTTTTAATATACTCAAAGTATGTTGTTGTTCGTAAACCTTTCGCACAAATTTTTCTTCAAATTTGTGCAACCAACTAATATTACTCTTGTGCAATTACGTGCTAATTAATTTTAATACAATCATAAGAATTAAAAATTGTTCGTTAATAAGGAAAAAGCTTCTAGGAGATAGAAATCATGTTTCACCCAATATACTCAATCTAAGACATTTTTAATTATAATTTCCGTTAAACAAACGTGTAGGATCGTGTTTTCAACAGAAAGAGGTCAACATTCCCTCCTACATCCTCCTCAATCCGTTTTATGACCCCCGAAATAAATTTAGCATGTCGTACTAACCTGTCGGGGCGGCGGCGTGCCCCACAGACAAGAAAATATACAAACTAACAGTTCAATGGACCACCGTCGGTTCTTTTGTTGTATATAAGAAGCGAGAGGACCATATGATATGGGTTGCCAGATGATCATATTATAACAATCAAATCTATTATATTTATGAACACAGTACATGCAATACAAACTGTCGGAAGCACGTTATTGGGTTACTGCGCTATTGGCTGTTAACGCCACAGTAAAATTTATTTAAGGTGAGTTCAAGCTCTCGATATAATAGTTTGTTTTCTTAGAAACTCTCCAAATGCATTTTCAAAATTGATATGACGTACAATTTGTTTGTGTTTGACTTGTAGTCAACATTAAATCTAGGCTATAATCAGGACTACCCATAAGCGGAGGGAAGCAATCCCGACAAATGGGGACACGAACCTTCTGGAGGACACACGATATATTTTTTTTATTATTTCATAACCTTTATGGAGAACAATTTAAACAAAATTAGATTTAAAAACATGGATTTACCAATCTTCTAAACACCTTTGCTGAGGTGAAGGAAATTTAGTCTATTGGTAAAACAAAAATTTAGTAACTTTTATATTGTTATTTGGTTATTTTCAAGTCCACATGAAGAACTTCTTAGTGGCTAATTTTGCGTCGGAGACCCGGGTTCGATTTTCGAAAGGAGCTCATATGGTTTGGATTCCACGTTAAACTTTACGTCCACGTCTCATATTGCCTCCATGCTGAACGAGACGCTAAAATTATAAATCAAATCAATCCCACAAAGATTATTAAAATACAAGGGTCGGCAATCCTTCCATAGCCTTCCTGAAACAAGATAGAATGGGCACGAACTGGAATCAATATGAGGTGAGGTGAGGTGATTTTGAGTTTAACGTCCCGTTCAGCAGCAAAGGTTGCATGAGACGTGGACCTACTGATTAACGTGGAATCCGAACCACATGAGCTCCCGCCAGGAATCGAACTCGGATCTCCCACGCCAGAGGCGTGTTCGCTTACTGCTTAGCCACGAAGGAGCTCTGGAGTAAATTTGAGTCAAGCATTCCATTCAGCAGCAGATTATGAGGCCTGGGCCTACAGCTTAGCATAGCTTGCGATCCATATGAGTTTCCGCCGGTAATCGAACCCGGGTCTCCCACACCAAAGGCGCGTACACTATTGACATAGCCACAAGGGAGCTCTGTGTACGATTTGAGACAATAAAACCTATGACAGAAGTAAATGGGCAGATTACATTTCTCTAAGTTAGAACCATTCATTCTCTCGGACGTTTGAAGGTAAAATTTAGACAATATCAACGTAGGAAGTTGAATGCCGCAATCGAAAGATAACTCATTTGATACTGAACCACTCCCAGAAGAGACCAAAGAAGAATAGTTTAAAATATTGGCTCTTTTATCTAATCGTACACAAGATCGTGTCTCAATTAGATTCTCGGTGCATAAATGAGAAATATGTGCTTAACTTTTCAAGCAATTCTCAGAGTAACACTTTGGATGACAGTGACGCAATCAAGAAATTAATTACAATCTATTCTGATGACATTAGTAATTATTTTGTCTAAACTTTACAAGGATCTCAGAATTTAGTTGCGTGAAGTGGCTTTTGTGGTGGACAAACACCGTGTGTGTGAGTTTTCTTCCCACTTTTCAAGTGTTTCCTCCGACTTTCTTTATTACACTATTTTCCATTTATTCTCATCATTACCATATCCTTTACTTACACGGCATTATCGTGTGACGTAAAATTGAAATATTTCATTCCAGTTCTTTAATCGCGTGGCATAACGGAAAACAGAACATTGTATAACAGGAGATTATATTAAAACTCCGTTAAAAGAGCAAATGCAATTAAAGGGCTATCAATTTACTATGCTATTGGGATATTAGTTATGATTTGTATTCATTTGTTTGGAGCTTAGTGTTCTCTTTTAGCAATGAGACATCTAATCTGTCTAATGAGACATCTCTCGTCCCAAAGGCGACAACATTTACCACTTGTTCAAGAGGATCAAAAACAGAGGTGCCTGGCAACTCTTCCTTTTACTTCAGGTGTGTGTGAATTTTCACGATAATGAGATATGATAAGATCGGAATGGAAATATGGTGGCGAAAAAAAGAAAATCAAGTCGTGGTAAACAACACCATGGCAAACAACACGCCACCACTGCACCGGGCAGCAAATAGGGTAAGGCCGGTCCTTACCATATTATATGATTAAAAGCAGACATTCCTTTCGAGGGTTAGGGAGGAAATGCCAATATTGATTTCAGTTTATCCTCCCTTTGCGGAACAAAGGCTGTAAGATGTGGGACCTGTTCAAAGTTGAATCCCGCACCGCTACTTGAGTATGTATCCCAGACTAGTTCCACACCGAATTTTGAACCCAAAACAACACACACAGAAAATATGAACGGTACCGTCCACGAGGAAGCGTACACTTTAGGAGAATTTAGACGTATTCGTCTGAATCGCGGAGGAGATTAGCGTCTCTGGTGTCTTCTTATGTATGAACAACTATGATTCGTTTATTGGAGTTATAATGTTAAAACAAATGTTAAAATTTCAGATGCCATTTCTAAAAAAGTTGACCACAAGGTCGAACAGACCTCTAATATTATATGTATAGTTGACTGGAGGATTTGGAATTTAGTGTCCGTTCAGCACCGAGGCTGCAGGCCTATGAGTTTTGGACATGCGGCTTAATGTGGGTCTGATTCACATGAGCTCCCTCCGGCAATTGAACTCTGGGTCTTCCGCGCCAAAAACGCTTGAGTGGATATAGCCACCTGGAATTAAATTTTATAGTACAGGCACATTTGAAGATTTTTAGGTATATAATAATTGAAGTTATGACAATATACATGATACGCTTGTTAATTCATAGCAAATTCTTAGTTCGGCTTGTGCATAAATTCTTGAAGAATGAACCGCAAATCATGACCACGAAGCAACTTTTTCTATCGGAAGAAATTAGAAAAAAGTAAAAAGATTGTTCTGAACATAAAGTTCAACCTACTTAGTTAGCTGTCATAGTTGTTGGCTGGCAAACGAAAGACAAACTCGCTAGTTAAAATTTCGTTTGCTAGGGAAGGGATATTAGCATAACATGTTGTTATATTAACTGTTATTGAATATAACCATTTCTGATTTCCTATGCAGTGGCGTATGTATAAGTTCGTCAACGGGGGTTCCAGTTCCAATTTCAGGTGTTTGCATATATGTATGTCCATGCTCTGCTCGTCCGCAATCGTGAGTGTCAATGTCCTCTTAAACCTAACAGACTTCGCTCGTGGCTATATAATTAGAACGGGATATTCGAGTTCGACTCCTGCAGGAGCTTATGTGATTTGGGTCCCACACTAAGCATTAGGTCTACGTTTCATGTAACGTCGGTATTGAAAGAGACGTTAAATTTCAAACCAACTGACAAACACATTTACCCATATGAGAAGATAAGTACAATAAAGAAATTCCGAAAAGGGGACTTAATTTATCATAGAGGAATCGAGAAGTACTGCGACTCAAAACATTTCATTATAATCTAAAAATCAAATTATATTTAACAGTCAAATATTCTCCATATTCTACTTGGTGAATCTCTCCTACTCTTCTCCACGATCACCAATTATTCGCAATTCTTATTAAAGTTATTGTGCAGTACGTCTTTGTTTCGTTACACCCTTGTATGAGATTTTCCTTTACTCCTTGTCTCTTGACAAACAATGAAAAATATCATCACTTCTCCTTGCAATACATCGACCAACTGCCACTTCAATACCTTCATTTTCGTGACAATATCTGCAATTCCTCTCATACTTGTGAACAAGTGATTCTTTTCCTATATTTGCGAATGGTTTTCAACAGTGTACGAATTAGATAATCTATATTGGGGGGATACAATTAGGCCAACAGGACAAAAGGTCTGAAGGTGCAAATTTCAAAATAATGAGACGATAATGCTTACTCTCATATATATATATATATATATATATATATATATATATATATATATATATATATATATATATATATATATATATATATATATACAGTGGCGGATCCAGGATATGTTCAAGGGAGGGGCTAAACCGTATTTTGCCGTTCTATCCAGTGTAAAGCAGGATTGAAGCCCATTTTATCCAGTGTATACCTGAGCGTCAAGGGGGGGGGCTATAGCCCCTATAGTCCTCCCCTTGGATCCGCCACTGTATATATATATATATATATATATATATATATATATATATATATATAAATAATATGACATCTGTAATAAATAAGAGATTTATTAATTTAATAAATCTACCGACAACAACTACGTACGTATATATTGTCTGACATACACACAATATATAACTTCGTGGAAAGTGTACATAAAAGTTTAGATAGTAAGGAGAAATGTATAGGTGTTTTTCTGGATCTTTCGAAAGCATTTGACTTAGTGTCACATAGAAATCTTCTCTCAAAGCTACAAGATTACGGAATAAGAGGCATTGCATCCAAATGGTTTCAATCGTATCTGAAAAATCGGCAGCAAGTAGTGGAAATTACATGCAATAACAGGGATACAAACCAAGCTACACACTACATATCAGAGAAACAAGAAATAACATGTGGAGTGCCACAAGGATCCGTATTAGGGCCGCTATTATTTTTGATATATATTAACGACCTACCAAGTAATATTGCTCCAGCAGAAGCATCCCTTTATGCAGATGACGCTAATATTATAGTAAAAGGTAAAACAAATGAGGTTGTTGAAGGTAGTGCAAACGAAATCCTTTGTAAAATCTCTCACTGGGTTAAAGAAAATAAGCTTAAATTAAATATTGATAAGACACAAGCAATCAATTTTCATCACATGCGCAACAAACATGCACAGCCTAGAAACATTGTAATTCAAAATAATGAAATAGAATACGTAAACTCAACTAAGTTCTTAGGAATTTGGATAGATAAAAATCTTTCCTGGGATGTGCAAATAACTAAGCTTAGTAAAAAATTAAACCAAATATATTTCGCAATTAAAGTTCTTAAAATGTCTTAAGAGAGTCTACTTTAAAAACAATTTACTTTGGATTATTCCAATCGAATTTAACATATGGTATTATATTTTGGGGAAATACACACAAGGCCAAAGTAATCTTTACGATACAGAAACGAATAATAAGAATGATGGCAACTGCTAAGCCAAAAGATCATTGCAAACAAATATTTAAAAAACTTCGTATACTTCCAGTACCCTGTTTGTATATTTTAAATCTATTGATATTTGTAAAGAAATACCTACAAGGTATCCTTACGCGAGTAGAACAGCAACATGATCATGATACAAGAAACAAAGAAAACTTTTCTATTGTAGAACACAGAACAGTATTATATGAAAAAGGGTGTAAATACGCGGGTATCATGCTTTACAATAAACTTCCGAAAGAAATAAAAACTCAGGACTCTGTTGCTAAATTTAAAAAAGAACTCCAGAAATATTTATTACAACATTGCTTTTACTCGGTAGAGGAATACATGAACTGCTAAGTAAATAGAAACGTTACAGGATGTACAGTAAATCAATGTCATTACTTGCTTTTAGCATTATATATTTGTTGGAGGGTTTCTAAATACACTGCAAGTAATAATTGCTAAGTTTATTTTTAACAATGATGTCATGTAAAATGTATAGTGTAATAAGATGTAAGAAGTAAGGCTTAATTACTAACCTAGTGTGTGTAATTTTCACTATTATTGTTTCTTTTACTTTGTATTCATATATAAATGACGTGTCCGCTTCATATGCATTGTATTACAGTGCTAAATGTATGAAAAAACGACGAAATAAATACAATACAATACAATACAATACAATACACCCCACCGAACCTTTCTGAACGTGTTTAAATGTACTCACTGCTGTTCCCGTAGCTCTCTAAGGTTTATTTACTTAATAATTCGGCCCGAGCGATAGGCATGGTCACAAGCATACGTTAATTTTTCACTCATATTGAAATCTTCCACTTCGAGTTATTATATACAGGTTCAAAAAAAAACTACTTGTCTTTTGAAAACCACTAAAATTATCAGTTAAACCTGACATATTTTTTAAAAAAGAAAATCTAGACGTTAGCTTACACTAGTTAACAAAGGTTTTGTTACATAAAAGGAAATACCTGTTCTTAAAGGAACTGTTTGCGCTGAATTCAAATATGCACTCGGTTTTTCTCCATCATTTACGATTTTCCCGTAGCAGAGGGATTTTCAGGAAAATCCCTCAAAAATTTCCCTTTTCGTTTATTTTACACCCCAAAATCTTGTCCCCTTGCATATACTAACATAGAAATTATACCTAAGTATACTTTGATTCATATTTAACAAACCCTCCAAGTTTCGTAATAATCGCTTTTTTCTTTCTAGAGAAATAAATATGTTTGTATGTATACTGTGTGTACTGTTTATTGCACCTTATAGTAATGCTTTCAGATCTCTTAAGTTGAGGTAAAACGTTTTGCTTTATTACCACAAACACATATATAAAATATAATACAATATAATTTACAAGTGTGACAATTTACAATAAACAATAATACAAATGTATCAAAAGGTCATGAAAAGACAATCAAAACTATCACAATATATGAAACTTCCATTGGGTTACAAAAACGTACACTACTTCCTTCTTTTGTAAGAAATGTTGCATTCTCTAACAAGACCCCAACAATAGTCCCCCATCATTGAAGGATCCCATCGTCCCTGGTACCTTTTTTCCATTGCCATTATATCTTGGTGGAATCTTTCCCCCTGTTCGTCGCTGAGAGTACCTAGGTTAGCATGAAAGAAGCTGAGGTGGGAGTGCAAAAAGTGGATTTTTAAAGACATCCTACAACCCAACTCTTTGTATTTCTGTATCATGTCCTGTACGATTTCTGTGTAACTCTCAGCTTTGTTATTGCCCAGAAAGTTGCGCACAACACACTTAAATGCTGTCCAGGCAGCTAGCTCAGCACTGTTTAACTTGCTGTCGAAGCTATCATCAAGCATTAATTTCCTAATTTGGGGACCAATAAACACTCCCGCTGAAATCTTAGCATCACTCAGGTTAGGGAACTTATCTCGCAAATACTTGAAACCTTCACCAGATGTGTCCATGCCTTTGACAAAATTTTTCATAAGTCCTAACTTGATATGAAGTGGCGGTAGTAATATCTTATTAGGATCTACCAAATGAGCGTATTTGACGTTGCATTCTCCAGGTACGTAATTCACTCTAGGTTCCCATTCCTTCACTTCATAATGTTTGTCATCAGCTCGGCTATCCCATAAACATAAAAAACATTGGTACTTCGTGTAACCGCACTGCAGTCCTAATAAAATACCAACTACCTTGAGATCACAACATATTTGCCAACAATGGTCCTTGTAATTTATTAGATTTAGCAAAGTTGACATGGCGTCATAGGATTCCTTAATCTTCACTGAGTGCGCAAGTGGTATAGAAGGTTTTTTATTTCCATTATGTAAAAGGACAGCTTTAAGGCTGACCTTTGACGCGTCGATAAATAACCTCCATTCTTCTGGAACGTAAGGAATTCCTAGCTCCGCCATCAACCCATTTATATCCGTACATACGCACACATTATCTTGCATTGAGAAATAGCTTGAAAATTGAACATGCCTTTTCCTGTACACTGATATGTTCGTTTCTTCATCCAATAAGTTCCACTGCTGGAGCCTTAATCCCAGAAGTTCCGCCTCTTGTTTTGTCAGGTGCAAATCACGGACTAGGTCATTAAGTTCACATTGCCGGATGAAATGTGGCTCGCGAACACAGTCAGAGATGAACGTTGGATCCTTGGATGTACATGTTGATGTCGATGGTTCATCAAGGTCATGATCATCATCAGAGTCTTTTAGCCATATCTCTTCCCAGTTGGTAGGGGGCTCGGGAAGTGGAAGTTCATCCCCGTGCGGAATAGGTCTAATTGCGGATTTAACGTTGGGATAACTTATTGTGTATTTGCTTTTTTTAGAATGTCCCTTAACTACTGTGAGACAAAAATAACAATCATCCAGATGGTTGGTGGGTTCTCTCCACACCATTGGTACAGCAAATTTCATGAACCTCCGTTTCCCTTTGGCCCATGCAAGTAAAGTGATGTAGCACGACGCACAAATTATGTTGGGTGCCCAAGTTTTGTCCTGATCTCCCACACGACATCCGAAATATATATAATATGCTAGTTTCACCGATGGCGTAATGGATCTACACTGTCCTTTAACTACAAACTGGCCACACACATAACAAAAACTATTTGGTGAGTTAACACACGAACGCCGTCCTCTTGACACCATTGTACTGATCACAAACTAAACTTCTGGTCTTAGTTGGGTACAATGCCGTTAAGATCAAACATGAAAGCACTCTTAGCAGCAGAGACAACTTTGAAAGTGAAGTAGTGTTAAACCACACGTCAATATAAAAATGTACAAAACTCCCTCACCAGGTGTCAAGAACACAAGAAAGAGAGAAATGCGCGGGGGGAGGGGGGAAACGATATCGTAGTGGAAAATTCAGACTGCATTAGTTCATTGTTGTCAACAATGAGTCTGTATTCCATTCTTTCTTTCTTTTGCATTCTGTTACATTTGATAACAAATATTGATAACCATTTCATGAACAAAACGAAAAAACTTGGAGAATTGTATATATATGTATTAAGATATACATATACTGTACGTTTAAAAAAATATACGTTGGAAGTACATTCTATTTTTATACACGTTTCTAATTTACAGAGAGCAATACAAGTGTGTTGTTGACTATTGTAAATATTCATTTTTATGTCTGTGTTTGTAGTAATAAAGCAAATCGTTTTTACCCCAACTCAGGAGAGCTGAAAGCATTACTATCAGGTGCAATAAACAGTGCACACAGTATACATACAAATATATTTATTTCTCTAGAAAGAACAAAGCGATTTTTACGAAACTTTTAGGGTTTATTAAATATAAATCTAGGTATACTTAGGTATAATTTCGATGTTACTATATGTAAGGGGATAGGAGCTAGGGGAATAAAATATCTGAAAAAGGGAAATTTTTGAGGGATTTTCCCGAAAATCCCTCTGTTAGGGAAAACTGTACATGATGGAGAGAAACCGAGTGCATATTCGAATACAGCGCAAAAAGTTCCTTTAAGATCAGGTGATTTTTCCCATGTAACAAACAAAAAGTTTAAATTTGTTAACTAGTGTTATCAAACAAGAAATGGGTTGTTGCTTGTCACAATTTCTGACATCAAGGTCAAATCGAAGGTCAAATATTTAAAATCTCTCGATTCAAATTTCGAGTTGTGCTTCTCCCCGCTAAAGCTGCGCCCCTCACGACCTTTTTTTCAAATATCGATTCCGTATTCTTCAATTCAAGACTACTAGTATGGAGTTGGAAAGTTAATTGTTATTTGTTTGATTTTTACAATGCAAAATATTCCAGAAAATGCTTATTCCAAATAACTTTATTAAGGTATATGGACTTACCAAGCATAACAAAACTCTATTATACCCAGAGAGCAATTTAAACTTGCTGCAAGTTGCCACAAACTTGCTGTTGCAAGGTCAATTAGCTTGCCGCAAGCTATATTATGCAAGCCAATTAGCTTGCTGCAAGCTAGTTAGTTACATCTGGGCAAGGCTTGCGGCAAGCTTGTGTTCACAAGTTAAACACAAGTCAAATTATGTCAAACGCAAGCCAAGTATAAGCATATTCTCATCAATGACAAGCTTTATTAAGCTTATTGCAAGCGAAACACGCGAAACAAGTTATATGGAAGCTTGCAGTAAGCGAATTTAGATAAAACAGTATGAAATCCGTATAATTTAACCGTCTGACTAAATTTATGCTATAATATATTGTCCCCTCACTTTCCCAATTATTGAAGCAAATGCACAACCGTGAAAACACCTAAGTCTCCTATCCGCTTCTACAAAACATCAAAATAAGCATAATTGTTACGGTTTAGTTGTGCCAATAGGGCGTGTCATTTTTGAGGATGAAGTATACTTTTTGCAATTTTTCATGATGAGGGGTCTTAAAAGTATGTTTTTAGGTATGAGAAATTCAAATCCGTACTTAGTTTTGTAATTAAAGAAATTCTAGCTAGGTAAATCAAGATTCGAATATAGCACAAGAGCAGTTTCGGAATTTCATACTCAAAAACTTTCGAAAATGCCATGCAATGCTATAAAATAAATTATTTTTCGGTATAAAACATTTTATTAATAATCAAACATATTAATAAAGCTAGAGGTACAGTAAGAAAGCGTATATAACCAATACTTTGAGAAGACACTTAATAAAATTTCTGCATACATAGACGTACTTACTGAAATACTGTATTTAGACTTTATATTGTTGCATTGAAGTTACTAAAAACAAAAAGCATTATTTTGATTACGTACTATTGTACTTTATAATTGTTTTTGTAAAACCATGTAACATTCTCCGTGTTTGAAGTATTTAGCTTCTGTTACAAATCTTGAGAAAAAACATTTTTCATTCATTATAAAAATACCTTACTCAACCACATTGACAAACTGCTAAATTTCAGTTATAATGAATTATTTTTTTAACTGCTGCATCATACAGTTCATACACTTCTTATTACTATAGTATTACTATATATGTGCTACATTTGTGTTACATTTTGTGAAACAGCAACAAGTAACAATACTATTAACGCACAAGTTATTCACAAAACAAGTTCAATTATGTCCTGTTTTGATTCATTTTCGGACTTCATCTGTGGACTTGCTTCTTGAACTATCATGTACCCCTCACGTTTCTTATGGGTATAGACTTTTGCTGCTGCCTCTGTGACTTGTTTCATACACCTTTCCATAGATTGAGCGTGATTTAGCCCCTGTGGTACTTTCATCGGAACGTCTACAAATTTCTTTACTACTTCAGTTAAAAATGTGCATGTCAAGGGAGGTTCATAAACACCTTTAGACCAGTCAATCATCTCTAGCACGAACGAGGCATTTGAGTCGATAGCAGGTGTTTTCCTCGGACGTACAGAGAGATTTCCTTATACTGCCTCACTTCTCAAGTAAAGTATCTTTTGAAATACAGCATCCACAACAATCTTCTTCTGCATATTAAGTCACTGCAGTTTAAACAAGATGTGGTGTGTCCCTTTTTCTCAGCAATGTTTGACTTTGATGTTGAACCAGCAGGGTAATAGACACTAAGGCTAGTTTTAGACGGAAGCATTTATCGTAGCAAAAATCGTATCATTGATATCCTACCGTGTAAAGTAGCAAATGCTATAGCATTTCCCATGCCATGGCATATCCTATGGCATTTCTTGTCGATAGAACCTGCTCCATTTCGTAGCATTTTCCCCAGCATTTCTGCTCCGATTGCAGCGCCGTGGTGTGTTAAAAGGAAGCGATGTGTGGGAAATTGAATTGTAGTAAAGAAAAAAGTTGGAGTAGGGATACTATTATTATGTTGATTAAAAAAATATGAGAAACATCCTTGTTTGTACAAAGTTAAAAGTGTGCAGTTTCACTATACGGATACACACAGAAATTCATTTAAAAAACTTTCTCGTTTCATTTATTGGTGTGCTCTTGCATTCTCCGGTGCAGGTTCACTTTAACAGGTGGTTACGTGTAGTTTTACTATACGGATCCATAGTATAAGTAGTAGTAGTAGTAGTAGTAAGAGGAGGAGGAGGAGGAGTAAGTAGTAGTAGGTGTATTAATAGTAGTAGTAGTAAGCAGTAGTAGTAGTAGTAGTAATAAGAGTAATAGTAGTATAAGTAAGTAGTAGTACTAGTAGGAGGAGGAGAAGTAAGTAGTAGTAAGAGTAGTAGTAGGAGTACTTAGTAATAGTAACAGTAGCAGTAGGTGTAGTAATAGTAAGAGTAGTAGTAGTAGTAGTAGTAGGGATAGGAGTAGGAGTAGGAACGGGTAGTAGTAGTAGTTGGAATAGGAGTAGTAGTGGTAGCAGTAGTAGTAGTAGTAGCAGCAGCAGTAGTGGGAATGGGTTAGAAGCCCCGATGGGGATGGTTGGGTTCTGTTTTCGATACAAAATAGGGAAGTTACAGACTTGCCAAAATTTTATGGCAGCTTATTGAAAATTACGTGCATTTCAGGTTCGACTTTAATTTGTATATTTCCACATAAATACGCATCTCAGATGTAATGCACACCATATTTCCATTACTTATACACTAGTCTATTAAAACATTAGAAATTTCTTCTGTAAATTTTAAAATCTATGGATCTGTATAGTATAACTGCACCGTTAAAAGTCCTTTGTATCATAATAACCATATGCGAAAAAGGGCTTTAGAAGAAATAGTGACTGAAATATCTGTTTTTAGTTTTGGAGTCATAATTGCGCTCTTCTCCAGTGATTTGTTTGCTACGTCACGACAAAGTGCTTATCAAAATGCTACCATGTAAAAGCACAATATACTTTTGATGCCATAGAATATTATACAAGATTTTTGGCAGCACATCTGCTGCGAGAAATGCTACGATAAATGCTTTCGTCTAAAACTGGCCTAACAATGTATTTCACTATCCGCCTAAGATTTATGAGATATTTGACGTTAAGTTTATGTTTAAAAACCCACAAACAACGCAGTCTATTTGCTGTAGTCAACATCTTGAATGACTGACTGGACCAATTTCAAGAAGCACCAGATCCCATAGAGGTTTCCCAGTGTGAATGGCCTGTGTAGTCTGATATCCGTATGCTTGATCTGTAGATAAATCATTTACGATATTTTCACTCAGCGCAATAAGAGGCTCTCCAATCGGGAGTTTTTGCCATGAAGGATCGATTTCAAGTCCAGTAACTGCGTCTAGCATATCTCCAATAGTACCTTTCCACTGATTGCTAGACAAAATTATGCCGTCAAGTGCTGTGATTAAGTGTCGAAAAGGTAACCCGCTGGTGTGAAGAGCACACACTAACCAATTTAGCTTACGACCGAGTTTGACTTCTACCTAATGCATAGTACGACATTCCCAACCAGTGTTGACGTTAGTAGAATCACCTCCAATTGCTTGTAAGATTTTATCAATGCCCTTCTAAAATCTTCAAGATCATCAGCAAAAATTTCAGCTTGCTTTTTATTGTCACAATCTTTCTGAGGAGTGAAATGATAAAGATAGCGTCCACCTGGCTCGCTGTAAAAAGAATAGTGTTATTCTCATATAATCAAAGGAAACTGGTGATTTGAATTTTCTGCTACCAACATAACGTTCGTAGTATCTTCAAGGCCGTCAAAGAAGATGCAGTCGATTATACCTGGCTGACAGAACTCACCAAATTCTTGGTCCACGGATTTCTTTTTTTTTTCTTGTGCTCTCTTCACTTTATTGTAATCAATCACAAATCTTTGCTCTTTGTCGGTCATCAAGCCAACATCCATAAGGGTGGCAGTAGATAAGGCAGCTGTTGCACGCAAGCCTACCAAATGTTCTGCATGACAACATAGCTTAATGACGGGAAGTTCAGAGGGTAACAATTATTTGCCGGTTCCAATCAAATTACTCCTATGTGTAAATGTATTACGTTTTGTTTTTGTCTTAGAAGTCATTGTAAAGAAACATCAAGAAACCACTATGTTAGTATAAGGACTAGTTGAAAAAGTTTACACACTCAAATTTGAAGCTCTCAATCTTATACCCTTGGAGTTATTATATAGTAAATGTGAAAACTTTAGCACCCATTTAAAATTGAAAATGTATCTAATTTAATGATTGTAGAATATAAATTTGACATAACATTAAAACTGTGATTCAGCAATGTGTAAATAGATAAAACTAATCTTAACAAGCATGTATTTTTGCTCAGTAAATGAAAAACAACGCTGGCGCCATCTATGAACAACAAAAGTAAATTTGTAAAAAAAGAACGAAAATAACAAAAATTTTGAACTAATATTTACCTAGCAAAAAACATTATATCGAATTTCTAAATATATGCTTCGAAATACAATGTCAGGTCTCAACTTTTTAGCACCCCTCATTTTAGGATTTTCAAAATTGAAAAAATCGACACGCCCTATTGTGCCAAGAAACGCGCCGTTGCTTCTTACAAATATCTAATATGTTGTTATATTAGCCGCGAGTACTTGAAATTTCTACGTTTTTATATGAAAACGCAGAAAAATGTTTATACTTTAAACACAGCGTTCAGACAAAGTTTATACTGTAAGTTAAACTTGAAGTTTATATTAAAATATCTGCAACAGTTCTGTATTCTTTCGCGAAATAAGTAGGCTCAAACCTCCTGCCATCTATGCTCACATTTATGCTTTATCCCTTTCCGGCACCTGGTTTTTTGGGCTATTTTTTAGGCTTTCAGTCAACCTGCTACTGCATCGTCCCTATTTGTCCTAGGATCATGGTTCATACCTCATTCTCTTCACAATGGAGCTGGCTTTCAAATGATATCACTTGCATGTTCATACCATATAGAGCGGGAAAAGTGATGTCAAAGGGAAAATTTGGGAGGGAAAAATTTTTTCTCGCATTTTTGGGTCCCTCTGGAGCGGCCCTGTTTAAACGTAGTCATATAAAAAATCTGATAAATAGTACTTGGTATACTGAATGTGTGTGCCAAATTTCAAGTTTCCATCTTGAATACCGAAGGCGGGAGAAATTTTATCAGGAATTCCCACCATGCCCCAAATTACCGTAATACACCATGATCTCAGGTAAAAAATTTCCTGAGACATCCCTAATTACCCTAGGGGCATGTTTCGCCCATCATCCTCTTCAGAATAGAACTGCCTTTCAGGCGGTATGACTCACGTCTCTCCATCATGTATCTAAGGCGGGAAAATGAGGAAAAACGGGATTTTTTGAGTCTAAATATCCTTTTTTCAACTTTTAGCCCCCCTGGACCCCCCTGTTTTAACTCAGAGATCTGAAAAAAATCTGGTAAATACTACTCGGTGGGCTGAATGTTTATGCACAATTCCAATTTTCCAGGTGCAAAAGTAAGCCCGCCCCCAAAAAAATATACCGACAATGTCCCATATTCCCGTATACAGAGGGAAATTTTTAAACAATCCCTGAGACATCCCTAATTACCCTAGGGGCATGTTTCGCCCATCATTCTCTTCAGAATAGAACTTCCTTTCAGGCAATACCATTCTCTTGTCCCCATCGTGTATCTAAGGCGGGAAAATCCAGTGAAAGGGATTTTTTGGTAAAAAATTCCCTTTTTCAACGTTTAGCCCCTCTGTACCCCCTGTTTTAACGCAGAAATCTGAAATAAATCTGGTAGATACTACTCGGTGAACTGAATGTTTGTGCACAATTTCAATCTTCTACGTGCAAAAATAAGCCAGCACAAAAATAATACCAAAAATGTCAAAAATTCCCCTATACAGAAGTATATTTTGGTAAAAATTCCCTGACACTTCCCTAATTACCCTAGGGCCATGTGTCGCACATCATTCTCTTCAGAATAGAACTGCCTTTCAGGCGGTACCATTCACTTGTGTCCATCATATATCTAAGGCGGGAAAATGAGGAAAAACTGGATTTTTGGATATAAATATCCCTTTTTTCAACTTTTTTAACCTCTGAATACTCCCTGTTTTAACGTAGAAATCTGAAAAAAATCTGGTAAATACTACTCGGTGGACTGCATGTTTGTGCAAAATTTCAATCTTCTACGTGCAAAAATGAGCCAGCCAAAAATACTTTACATAACCCCCCCCAAAAAAAGTATTACACGAAAATATAAATTTTAGACTTATGACGTCATCACCTCTTATGTCTCGACGCTGGAAGGTGTGAAACCATACGTAATGTCTTCTACAATGCCTCTGGACTTGAAAAACAAAAAAAAAAAAAAAAAAAAAACGGACGAAAAAGCTCAAATAGGAGAGTTATAACGCAATGTACCATGAAACACCCGTATGGTACAAATTGTACCATGGGATCCCCAAAGGGTTATACATAAATACTACAATTCGTTATGCATCATGGTTACCAAAATATGAGGAAATAAAGAGCGACATTACAGGTACGTGGGATTAGAGTACTAGACGGCACAATTAAAAAAATAATTTTGTCCTTTACTCAAGCTGAATGCTAACAAGACGCTAACAACGCGAACACTACCTTGTCGCCGAAAGTTAAGAGGTCTGCGTCACGTAGTTTTTGAGAACAACTGAAAATCGAACGCGCGCTGGCTTTTTACTTCAATCTAAAGAAAAGCGTCCTGCAAGTGAAGTGTGGGTTGTCCGCACTATAGCTTGGGCTAAGCAGAAATAAGCTTTTGCGTTTAAGCCAAAGCGAAATAAAATCGAATAAAAGCAACAGGCAAGCTTGCGGCAAGCAAACATGGTGTCTGGGATAGGTTCGCAGAAGAGTTCAGGGCATCTAAATAATTATACAGTTTCTTCAGGAATCCGGTAGTGGAAGATACCATCAATATTAAAATGTTTTCTCATTTTCGACACGTAAGAGCCGCGATGGCTCGGTGGTAGATCCTTCACCTCTGGTGCATGGGGTTGGTGGTTCGATCCCAGCTCGTGCCAAGTGGACTTTGTGGTAGACAAACACAGTGTGTATGGGAAGGGGGTTCTCAGAGTTCACCTATTAACTCCCACTTTCTTCTTTCCACCATTTTTATTCATTTCTTATTATCACTGTCTCCTTTAGCCTAACTTGCATATACGTAGGACCAGGCCAGGACCAGACCAATACTCAGAAACTCATGGACCAATATATTACACAGGAAATTCATCTCTATAACACGGCATTGCAAAAACGAAAATGTACATAATGAGCACTACAGTGGTATTTAAAATATTTAATGTTATTTCACTCAGATGAAGGTGAAAGCAAAGTTAAATCTCTACCGGACTATATAACAAACGTAAATAACCCCAAAAATTATATCATGCAACATCTCAAAGAAACGTTTACTTTCAAATCAGATATGCTAAATGCTTACATGAATTTATAAGTTTAAAATGGGGCGCAGGTTAAAAATCACAGAGAACAGAATACAGACCGTTAGAAAAGAGATAGAAGTGCACAGAAGAAGGTAAGATAGATGCTAGATACTACAAGGAAAGTCTGTGCCCAGTATATAATTTTCACAAAGGCAAAGGCTTTGTGGAAATCCTACTGCTTACTGTGTCCGGTCTAACTATTTTTGATCTCGGAAATACTTGAAGGTAAATATGGTTTCTTAATTTGGAAATTTCTATTACAAAAAATATTCCACCCCTCAGAAAACAGTAAGAAAATAGTATAGAAGTCAGCAAGGAAAAAAGGGATCCTAAATCGGATTAGCCAGAAATAAAAAAAAAAAAATAAGTAAATAATATTGTCCTAGCAAGTTGTTTGCCAAATTCTTGCTAGATATCCCAATTCTGCAAGGTCACTAACATTGTACTTCTGCTTCCAAGTAATCTCTAAAATTGGAAACAATAATAGTTATATAATAAAGGGGGGACTAGAGTCTGATACGTAAATTATGAATCTTTACTGCATGATACTATTCACTCTCATTCATCCTGTTACCTCTATGAACAGTGACGAACTTAACTTAGTAATGTAACGTTGAAAAAAAAATATCTGAAAAGCAACCAAGTACTAACCCACAAAGCAACGAAATATTTTCAAAACGTTTCTAAAACCTGCCATAATTTTCCCTCAGAAAATTTATCTTACTTCAGGTAAGGAAATATATTCCGTATATTGTTGAAAACTTTTTCCAAATAATACTGAAAATATTCTCTGAAAACACTCAAAAACATTGTAGAAATATGTTATACGCCGTTAGAAAAGTTTTCCAGAAAATGTTTTCTATACGATTTCCAAATATTACTGAAAATATATTTGAAATGTTTTATACAATGTTAACAAAATGTTTTTTTAATGCTTCGCACGGAATATTTTAATATTACTTACCACTAACAGTAAATAATTTGTCAAGAATAAATATTTTTTTTTAAATATTTACATTGAATGGATAGACTAGCTGAAATGTTTTCTGAAGATTTCTAATCCATTTTTAAAAAGTTGTATAAAATAATTTTAAAATATTTTCCATACGTGACAAAAAAATATTTTCTGTACATGACAAAAAGTATTTAGATAATATTTTCCTCCATATGACAAAATATTTTCTTTATATGAGAAAAATATTTTGCGAATATGCTTTGTACATCACAAAATATTTAGAGAATACTTTCTGCACATGATAAAACCCAAAGCCCATAGGCCAATTTGGTTACTATTGCAAATATGAAAACAAGGCAACGAAAAGTACAACGCTGCCACTGTTGGACAGCATTGAATGAAAGAAAGTGTGGTTCGAAATTATTTGTACCAAAGAGAAGGGAAAGAAAGATATAATTCAGGACTCAATTTGCCGTCTTTTGTATCTGCTCTCTCCTCCAAACTTGTGGTTGCTACGCACTGGCGTGGATATTGAAGTCGTATGTTTATACTAGAATGTGTCTCCTTTATATTCTTCTCAGTGTAGCTATTTTCAGGCCACACATTCTCTCATTAGTGTGGTCCAACATGGCTTAAGGCAACGTATTTTCTTTATTGGGCGGTACACTAGTACAGAAACAAAACTGTTGCTGGAATTTAAAAATATTCTTTCATATTTTCGCTTGTTTTCATATCTGCAAAAGTAACGCAGTTGCCCTATGGGCTCCGGACTTTTGTGTCACTGTGTGTATATACCGCCTCTTTGCTGGGAACAAATAGTGGGTTGAAAACAAGCCGCCCAGGCTGCTACATAGCAGTTGGAAGAAAAGATAAGATTCTTCTCTAAAATTTCACCTGCTTAGACGCTTTTGTCTCCCTCTGTCTTCATCACGAGGAACCATTGAAGTCCACAGAATCTAAATAATAAAAAAGGGAGTGACAATACTGGTGACTTGCGCTTGAGTGTATTGTGGAAGGAACATCTGCATATAACAATCCAGTGACGACATCTTAGATTCTGGAAATCGTATTGAGAATTCGATTAAATCAAATATTTTGCTTAATTATTTCTCAATTTCCTGAGAGCAGCTTGTTTACAAAGAAAGGCTATTGCTTAGAAAAGAAGGAAAATGCCTGGTACAAATTCCACGCGACGTAAATGTGGCATCTTTGCGATCTCCAAATGCCCGCTCTGTTTACATTTCATGCGATGTTGCTGGGTACTCCAAATATTCGTTTTGGTTACACCCTTGGTATATCCCACGGATGTCCAAGTGCTATCCACGTCATCTCATTGGAACATAAATTGTGACATGTTCCAATGATGTTGCGCTGTTACTAGTGGTGCGCATGTATGTTGGAGTGTCTTATGTGACGTTACGAGATTCAAAGTGCATATCAGTGTATTCATAATCGTCGCCTGTCAGTTTTCAAAGTGGCCATATTGGATTTTTTTTAAATAAGAAAAGGATTGAAGTTTAGACATCAAATTCAAGAAACAGATGTTAGGAATCCCTTTCTTATTTTAAAAATAATAAATCAAATACAGCCGCTTTCAAAACTGGCAGGCAATGATTGAGAATACACTAATACGCAGTTTGAACCTCGTAAGATCACACAAGACAACCCAACATAATGCATGGCTTGGCTACAAACCAGTAGTAGCAGTGGGGCACCAGAAACATTGTGTATATAAATAACATTGAGTAAAAACATTATGTAGTCATAATTTACACTCTCCACTATAATATATATACATATATATCAGTTTATCTCGGTTGGGAGTAACAAATATATAAATGTACATTATTCTGGTTTTATTTCTTTATATTCTCTTCAGCAGCATCTCCATGCTGCTCGCAGTATTTATTTCTCTACATTAAGGGGATCTGATACCTCTTCGCTTAGGTTTCTAACTCTTCATTTGATAACATGTAAAATTTAATATGGTAATTTTTAACAAAGTATTGCAGGTAATGACTTGAAATTTTTAACAGAAATACACAAGACCCATATAAATCCAACCACGGTCTCCAATTTACGTTACATGCGTTAGATTAATTGCAATATATTCTTCAGTAAGTTTGGCAACAGAGAATAAAAAGTATGTTGTATACAGTATATGGATTGATCTTTTTCCAGGAATTGAGAGCCCCCTGAAACTGTACCCCCTACTAGTTTCGCGACACGTGGTAGTGATTTATGAGCGCTCCTGGCTAAAAACCAATGTTGTCTCTGTTACTTTTCTTCTAATTTTATGTGTTTATTTCTTTTTCAAAAACTTGTTTCGGGCAGTTTCGCCCTTTTGTCGGTTGTCTCTATAGAAATAGCAGTGATACTCCCTGAAATTGTTGATTCTCGGTTGGAACGATCACTTCCTCTCCGTGAACCTCAGTGTTAGAATCGAGAAACAAAAATAAACTCGAAGACAGTAAATGTAAAAAGACAACAGCTGTAGTAGTTTGTATTAAAAAATTGGAACGAACAAAAATATTGTATCTAAATAACGTATTTGTGTTAAATGTACTTTATCATGATAAAAAGTTCTTTATTCTTCTCGTATAAGATGCTATAAGTGCTCTACTTTGTAACAAAACTAAAAGTGACGTCTTTGAAAGATGTTATTAGACTTGGCAAAAAATGGTTTTGTGGGGTCAATTTAATATTTCATACATACAATAATTTTAATCAATTGCTTTTTGGATGAGTTAACTTCAGGCATATAATCATTCTATTCTTTCTATAATGTACTTAATATAAATGTGTACGTAAGTATAAATGTTGTTTGACAATAGTAAGGTATTTCGTTGAAAAAAATGCTTTTTTTGGATCATTTTAGTTTCAGATATATAGTCATTCTACTCGTTTTCATAAAGTAATATAAATATATCAAGTTTTGAGTGTAGAAGACTAAGATGAAATAGAGGAAGATGTTGTCGAGTAGTGACTCTGAAGAAAGTGGTAATGACGATTTGGAAGAAATAGAAGATGAAGAAAGCAACGGTGTTATCCAGGAAGACGGGTTTCATGGCAAATTTTACATTGGAAAGGACAAAATTACCAGATAATATATTGATCCCGTGCACCCAAGAAATACGCGAACACAACGTCATAACACCATACCATTTGTTTTCAAAGTAAATAACAATGATGCTATGATCAACCGTAGATACTTCCTGAAATCTGTGGCTATAGAACTTATCAAACCTCTTTGTAGAAGATGAAGAAATAAGAGTACTCGAAAAAGATGTTTCCGGTGCAGTAAGTGGATCTGCTCTGACCACAAGCACACTCTTTGCACTGACTCTTATGACTGAAACACCCAAAATGTTGTCAAAAATGTTTCCAAGTGTAAAAGTTATACTTGCAAACAATTTAACAACTTCTTTTTATTTTTTATAGCAGTTTTTGACATTTTAAATGCAAATGTCCTCTTTTTTTTCAATTTTTAATCAAATATTAAGAAAATAAACGTTCGGGAGGTCGTGGGTTCGAATCCCGCTGCCGGCCATCCTGACTGAGGTTTTCCAGGGTTTCCCTCAGTCCTACCAGGCAAATGCCGGGATGGTACCTACTAAACAGGCCCTGGCCGATAACTTCCCAAATCCTTTCCATTGTTATTGTTGTTGTTGGATATCCAGTGTAAAATGGCCTCGGAGCTGTATCTGGTGATTGTTAAATAAATAAATAAAATAAATATAGTAAATTGCATACTCATTGTAAAGTTTTGGCTTCTAATTCTTTTTGTACATTAAAAAACAAAATGTTTGCACTGAAATGTGTTCTTTATTGCTTGTGAAAACCACAATAATAATGTAAAAAATACCAGTTGAATAACCACTAAGATATATATATATATTTATCAAATGGACTACAATCGTAATCCGCGCGAGCACTAATGTTTCAACAATTTCATGCGAGTACTGTAGTGTTAAGCTACGACCCACTCGCCACTATTCAACATTAAATTTAAGATGCCTCGATATATTTGCATAAGTTTATAATTTCCAAAAGAAATATTACGTAAAAGGTCTATTCAAATAAATATCAAGTTTTTCTGACGTTTGTATGATACGCATATCTTTCTTAATTTGCATTACTCACATTACCCTAGAGAACGAACAAATTTTAGAGTGCTCGTTTGAACATCTCTTACAATAATAAGGAAATATACGGGGAATAAATTTACCATTATTGACGATGCGGAAGGGAGAAGATTTTCTGGAGTAGGAAGGAATGTGTGCAGGTGCAGAGTAGAGGTCTTCACGGGCCGGAATTTTTGCCCGGGCCCGGCCCGACCCGTGAATTTACAATGTGAGACCCGACTGGAGTCCGAAATATGTCTTAGCATTTAGGCCCGAGCTCGGACGGAGCTCTGTGATAATCAAATTAGCCCGAATCAATTAAAATAATTAATTCAAAATTGTATTTTTATTTACAGCAATTCGAAGTTAAATTTTGCAGTTGTGTTTTAAAAGTTCTCCAGAAAGAACGGTGCAATTTGTATCGTTTTACAGTATATTTACAAAGTTAGGCTGGAAAAAGCCCGGGAAACATGTTTGTATATTTAAAAATTCAGAAACCGAGCCCGATCCAGGCCCGAAGTGATAGATGCTTTGTAGGCCCGAGCGCTGTCTGCGGGCCGGGTCGTGCTTAAGCCCTCGGGCTTGGTCCGAGCTCGTGTAGACCTCTAGTGCAGAGGCGTTTGTCGATGCAATAATAGAAACAAATATGAATTCGGATAAGAAAAAATACACAAGGCTTCAAACTAACTTTTAATTTATTCGTAGATATTAGATCGCTAGCATAGGCGGCAAGTTTATTTTAAGATTGCAATAATGAATGTGTATAAGTCTTTAGCGTTGAGATAAATTGTTTTCGATAAATTTTATTATAATTAGCAATTTTTAAAACGGCGGGGGGGGGGGGGGCAGGAAGGACTCGTAAACCTTACTCGCCTTGCTGTGCAGATGATATGGTCAAAATCAATACTGGATAGTGAAATTGTAAGTGTAAAGGCTAATATGGAACAGAGAACTTCTTCAGAAGGTAATTGGAAGGGGAGGGGAGGAGAGTACAATACTGTAACACTTGAAATGCGTCTTGATCTGTATACTTCAACAAACGTTTCTTATTAGATTACGACATTTCTAGTTTCTTACTCCGATTATTCAAAGTATTCAAATGTTCTCAGAAGGAGTGACCGCCCCTCCCTTTAATTCTTCCGTGGTGTCATTCTGATCTTAGTGTTTTTATTTTCGCCACTAATTCAAAATGCTTACGCAAAAAAGTCTTTTTCTTGTGACTGTGGGGGGTGGAAGAAACAAACAAACTGTGAAAGGAAGAAAGAAGTGGTTTAGGGCTCTTCTAGTCCAGACCATTCTAACCACTGAGAAATGAGAATTACAACATGATGTTTCTAGTAATAGATTCCTTTTAAAAGCAGCTAACAAGCAAACAGATGGTCAACCCTCTCTCCTAGCAAGCCCTCGCCCCTCTGGAGCATAATTTTTATTCTCTGTGGACAAACTTACTGAAGATTATATTGCAATTAATCTAACGCATGTAACGAAAATTGGAGAACGTGGCTGGATTTATATGGGTCTTGTGTATTTCTATTAAAGATTTCAAGCCATTACCTGCAATGCTTTAATAGAAATTACCATATCAAAAGTTACATGTTATCAAATGGAGAGTTAGAAACCTATGCGAAGAGGTATAAGATCACCCTAAGAACAATCTTCTCAAATATAAGAAATTCGCCTTCTAACTTGCCAACACTTGTTCTAGAAAATTATGTCACTGACACACTAGTTACATGAAAAAACAATATTTACGTACTTTGCTGAAAATAAGTTCTATGCCACTCTTTATCACTTTCAAGAAATATCACAAAGGTGAATAACCAGAATATTTGCTCCTTTATAATGTTACTTTTGATTACTAACTCTAATTTCGAATCAAACTCGAATTTCGACGCTGTGATTTGTCAGTTAAATTTCTATGGAACTGCAGCTGAAATCTTAACTGATTTTGTTGTTCGGCATGCTGAAGCCAATTCTCAATAATCTCGTTAGTTACATTTTTCTTGTGTTGGGGCACAGTTTCTGAAAATAGAAATCGGCAATATTTAATAAAATAATAACAGTAGAGTATGATTAAGGATCAATCATTACATCTAAAAATTACAAAAACATTTAAAATGTTGGCGTGGGAGCTGCATCAGCTTGTGAAAACAATATTGTGTTACAAACGTTACACCCTGAAGAAAATGAAAAGAGCAAGGAATACAACATCTACAGCTGAAAATGACACAACTCAGAGTGTATCTTATTTACGGACGTTGTAAATTGTTCAAGCAGTCACAATTTTATTTTAAAAAAGTAAATTTTCTTGTAAATTTTACATTTACATAATACATTTAGTTAACACTGTGCTGTAACTAAACTCGTTCACTCTCTCAATCTTACTAGGTAAATCGAAAATGAGAGTGTTACTACTGAGGCAAATTATAATCTCAATTACCTGCATAGAATAGGAAAAAATCATTGAAAATATTTTTTTTAAAAAAATAAAAATAATTTGAAAACATGTGGCAG
Source organism: Thermobia domestica (assembly GCF_964235325.1). Taxonomy (NCBI): domain Eukaryota; kingdom Metazoa; phylum Arthropoda; class Insecta; order Zygentoma; family Lepismatidae; genus Thermobia; species Thermobia domestica. Next base: position 265,381,347 of record NC_137460.1, on the reverse strand, counting down.
CATTTTAGTTAATTATGAACTAGCGTCCCATTCCGAAGGCTCGGATCTCAAAACCTTTTTCCTCAGTCGCACCAGGTGAATGCCGAGATGGTTTACTAAGGCAGTAATGACCGCTAAATTCTTCGATTTCTTTCCCATGAAGCAGACCTTACATACTAATTTGCCTTATACAAATGAATAATTTTCATAACGTTGCACTGAGAAAATTTTTGGGGTTAAATTAGCCAAAATTCGGTTGCCAGTAACCAAGTTGCTTTGTCAATATAGAGCATGCCCAGAGCTCGGTTACTGCAACCGAGTGCTACTCGGTTAATTAACTGTCGTGCATTTAACCGAGTAGTTGGCTAATTCAACCGAGGGGGTAATCAACCAAGTAGTACAGGGTAAAAATAACCGAGCAAAATTCGTTAATGTAGCAAATGTACTTGGTAAAAATAACCCCCTGTACTCGGCTGCCTTAACCGGGTATTATTATTCTTGCCAAGGTACTTGGTAAAAATAACCGTCTATGCTCGGCTGATTTAACTGAGTATGTTGGTTACTGTTGCCAAGGTAGTTGGTAAAAATAACCTTCTAACTCGGCTGATTTAACTGAGCATGTTGGTTACTGTTACCAAGGTAGTTGGTAAAAATAACCTTCTAACTCGGCTGATTTAACTGAGCATGTTGGTTATTGTTACCGAGGTAGTTGGTAAAAATAACTATCTAACTCGGCTGATTTAACTGAGCATGTTGGTTACTGTTAGCAAGGTAGTTGGTAAAAATAACCTTCTAACTCGGCTGATTTAACTGAGCATGTTGGTTACTGTTGCTAAGGTAGTTGGTAAAAATATCCTCTCCACTAAGATAATTCTCAAAATATTTTTCAGATCTATAGCTCTTGTCCGCGCCAGTCTAATCTCCAAAAGACACGTTTCTTAGCATAAATCTGTTGACAGAAGATAGGTACATAAATTATTGTGAAGTCAAGTTTTGATTGTTTCCTTAAGGAGATTTATGTCGAGAAACGCGTCTTTTTGCGAATAGAATGGTGCGGATAAGAGTTATAGTTCTGAAAAATATTTTACGAATTATCGTAGCAGAGATAATAATTTTACCAACTACCTTATAAACAGTTATCAACTAGCAGAGATGTTTTAAATACCAACTACCTTAGCAACACTAACTAAAGAAGGAAAAAAAAAAGCTCTGGATGGGCCACTGTGTTGTCATAAGTTCCTGTCAATAGCAATACGCATTTACGTAAGACGACGTAAGAAATGAAATATGAAAACAAATATGAAATAAAATATGGAATCAAAATATATATATATAAAAAATATGAAAACATTTAATTTGAACTGAAATAAACAAGATTACGGTTCTATTTTCAGTTCAAAAAATGACAAAAACGCAAAAGAGTAGAAAAATTTCTTCCTGATATTTACGGAACATAACCGTAGCTAACTCTAGGAATTTCTGACACTCAGATATTGCAAGAGGGAAATACGTATTACTTATTGAAAGAAAATCAATTATTTATGCTACATAATACACTTTATTTCATGAATTCTAGTAAGTAGAGAAGAAAGAAAACAAAGGAAAGCACATTTATGACATAGATAAGATTCAACAAAACAAATCTCTCTTCGTAAGAGAAATACAGATAATTCAAAGCTTACTTTGTTATTTTTAGGTAGTCAATACTCTCTTTCAAAACAAGTACCTGATTATTTACATTGGTACCCTTATAACTTTTAACAGAAAAAGAAAATATTTGAACATACACATATATCTTATATAGGCCGAATTTGTAAGTGCAAGTAAATAATTTTGCAGACCACCTATGCTCACTTATAGCTTATTCTCTTTTTGTGCCGCATTGATTCGAGATTGGTTGTAGTTTGACGTCCTACGTTTGTACTTTGATGGCTAAAAGAGGCGTGAACTTATTGATTAAAATGAATCCGAACCACTTTTTCGTTCAACTGTACTCCACCGGTAATCGAATTAGGGACCACGCACACAGAGGGTAAGGATTCTAGCCACTGGACCAAGTAGGGTCTGTATTGGTTCTAGACTCAAGAATAAAAACACGCTCAATGGCATAGGAGAGCACTGAACTAGTTACTTTCCTTTAGCATAGTTTTTTTTTTTAATGCGAGTACAAATTGGGTGGCATTGGCTAAGTGGTAGAGCGTGAGGTCCGTGGTTCGATCCATACTCGCGCCAAGTGAGCTTTCTGGTGGACAAACACCAAGTTTGTGAGTTCTTTCAGGGTTATCCCTTTCCTCTCATTTTCTTTATTTTACCATTTCATTCATTGCTCATTATCACCGTCTCCCTTAGCATCAATGCAGAAACGTGGGACGTTAAACTAGACATGTCATCATTTCAAGCGATTACAAAGAGTTGGAACAGTTATTTACTTACACCTAAAATTCCGGAGTACGATCATAATTAACATGTTTACCAAATATGAAAACTTAATAATAAAAAAAATCAATATAACATTCATAACATTTATATAGACTTGAAGGTCTTCCTAAAGAATATAAAGGTAAAACAAAACAACTGTCTAATAATGAACATTAATTCTCAAACGCACTATTGAACACGTTCAATGAAAAGTCACTCGAGAAAAATCTCCTGACGTGTCTCTGCCGTGACTACCCACACATAAAACTGATAAATGTTAACTTTTAAAATATGGACAGTTTCGTCTTTATGAACTTCACATTTTAACATAATGTTATTTTTAAGTACAACGTTTCCCCTTCATTTTCAAAATTACATTTCAAAAGAGCTGGGGAATTTGTTTTGAAAGCCTTACTGAGAACACCATTTTCCTGAAATGTCGCATATGATAATTTTGAATAGATCTTGATTTTATTTTATTTGGAGGTACCAGCAACAAGACTACATGCGACACGGACCTACAGCTTAACCTGGAATCCGAGCAACATGAGCTCCCATCGGGAGTCGTACTCGGGTCTCCCACTCAAAAGGCGTATATGCCACCCGCTTAGCCATGGAGGGAACTCAATTACATTAATAATGTACATGAAACTGTATGAAACTATTTGATATATTTAACTTCAAAATTAAATTTCTCATATATTTCATATTTTTATATATAGTAGGACGTCGATAATCCGGACGTCAAAAATCAGAACGTGGTCCCTAGAAGCTAGTGACAGTACACTAATTGAGTTTTCTTTGTCTGAAGTCAATGACTTTACAAAAGCTCATTCATATGTAATTATTTGGCATACATATTTTTATTTTCCCTTAGGCCTATAAAAGATAATTTTAAGAGTGTTACAAGAACAGTGTAATTTAGTGTACGAGCAGGTTCTTCAGAAACATTAAATGTAAATAGTCTTACGTACGGTATTGTAATTACTGTATGTACTGTATAACACTGTATCGATAAAAGTGCATACCGTACAGTATATTTAAGCCTAAATGGCTTTCTTCTGGTCATTTTCGAAAATCCGAACTACCTGTGGCCACAAATAGTTCGAATTTTCGACGCCATACTGTAATTTAGTATTTTTCATAACAGACACTGAAGGCCGCACTTTGAGATCTTCCTCTTTGCTAAGTAAATAGTATACGAGCCTTTGGCGCGGGACACCCGGGTTCGATTTCCATCGGGATGCTACGATAAGCTGTAGGTCCACGTCTCATAGAGCCTTGTTGCTGAAGGGGAGTGAAAACTCAAAGGAACTGAATTTATTAGCTTCTTATTTCTCTCAGCCCAGGGGTGGAGGTCGCATGTTTTCCATCCCTGGGCTAGGAGAAATAAGAAGACAATTATAAGTGACAACGAAGTATCACATATTGCTTACCGTTCATATTGAAAAGTTATTATAACAATTAATGACTGTTACATTCAAGTTACACTTTTATACATATTATTACAAAAGCTATGAAACTAAATATACTTGGATGGTAATTATTTAAGAATTGTTGTTTCGTAAAAGATAAAAGTCAGAATATAGAACATGTATATTAAGCTACTCCAATGTCACTAAGGAGAGTGTTGATGGCTGTTGATTCCTTGTCGTAAGTTGACGATAAATGGTAACATGATCTTTGAAGGAATGCCCACACATCATGAGATTCTACCGAATAACTAGCATTTAAGGACCATATAATCTTAAAACAGCAGTCCACGGCACTCATTATATTTGGTAACGTATATACCACATCATCGACTATTACGTGATGCCACTTACTTCATTCAGTTCTCTTCCTACAACCATGACGTATGGCTGTACTGTTAAATGCAGATCTTTGAACTTCGCTTGCCTTGCACTTATGCTGTCTTTTAGTTCTGTACACGTTTGTATTCTTGAGATGAAGCCCTCTTGTACTTCGGCCTTAGTTGGTCTCCAAATCTTCTGCGAAGTTTTCACATGAACGCTATTTACGTTCATAAGATAGGGTATGAGTAGAAAAGCTGCTAATGTTGATACTTCTTCCGAATCTGGAATAAAGTTGAAAAGTACTAGTAAATAAATTTATAAATGAATTTCTTACAAATAAGATTTAGTTCCATTGCAGAAATATAATATTCTTTGATGACGACAATGACAAAACCTTCACACACAGTATTTGTCCCCTACAAGTTTCACTTAGCATGAGTGGGATCAAACTAGTGACTCCACGCACCAATGTGAGCGCTGTAACATTCAGCTACTGAAACTGTACGAATTCTCTGCATAACTCGGCTTTATTATTGCCGTGTCACGAATGAAATTTTCTCAGTTGCTACTAATTATAATTGTATTGTATTGTTTTGTATTTATTTTCATCCAGGCCCCGCCAAGTGAACTTTGTGGTGGACAAAAACCGTGTGCATGGGTTTTCTCGGGGTTCTCCCGTTTCCTCCCACTTTCTTCATTCCACCATTTCATTCATTACTCATCATCACCGTCTCCTTTAGCCTAACCGGCATAACCGTGGGACGTAAAACTCAAAGATTTCATTTTTTTTATTTTCATCCTTTTTCATACAAATTGTTCACAGCGTGAACGTATGAGTTGGACACGTCATAAGAACACTGAATGTGTACATATGTATAGGTTTAAATCTACATGCAATATTAAAATAATGTGAATTTATGTTAAAAAAAAAAAAGATACAATTTTTCATTATCCTAATTTACATACATCGATATAAAACAGCATAACAGTTAATAAAACCTTACATTATAGATATACAAAATATATATACTTTAAACATTATTTACTACAGGCGAGATATTCTTGTACAGAATAGAAACAGTGCTCGAGTAGGTAGGACTTGACTGCTTTATTGAAACCAGATATTTTGTTTTTTAAAGTGGAAGGAAGCTTGTTATAAATATTCACTGCCATAGGAAATGTACTATTCTTATGTACTTTTAAACGTGAGGACTCTACATGAAGGTCAGACGCTTGTCTTGTATTATGCATATGAATAGTTCAACCGGAACCTGCTTGTATCTATCTGTATATCTTTTCTTACAAATTTTAGAAGTTCATATATATATAAACATGGAAGAGGTAAGATTTCCAGAAATTTAAATAGAGGTTTACAAGAAGGTCGAAGTTTACTTCCGGTCATAAACCTTAAAGCTCTCTTTTGTAAAACGAATATGGAATTTAGCAGTGCAGTAGATCCCCAGAATGTAATACCATATTTCAATTTAGAATGAAAAAGTCCAAAATAAGTTGTGAGCAGAACATGTTGACTGAATGAAAAAAAAAAAAAAAAAAACTAATGCAATTTCCATAATATTTCAAGCGCTTTTAACCGGAAAGACATTTTTAAAACAAAAAATCTTAGGACTTTGTTTAAGAAACTACAACTATATAAGTATTTATCCAGTTAAGAGTTAAAACCCCAATGACTAAAAGGTCTGCCCTGCAGAGGCAAAGTAGGGCTGGGAAGTATCGTTCTGAACCATCTTTGCTGGTATTGTCCCATAATTTGTTTGGTACATCTATAGACAAACCTTGTTTCTGAAGATCTTACCAAGGGATTGAACAGTGACCCTGCCGACAGAAATAAAGATAGCATAATAGCTATTGAAGAAATATGTTTCTCATGCAGGAACTAGATGCCTTGATCTAGTTTAATTTCCTGCTGTTGTGACTGTAGGTTGAGTGAAAAGAACAGATGAATGATAATAATAGACTTGCTGGAAGGAGAGTAAGAGGAAATTGAAGTACCATGAAGAAACCTATACACACCATTAATACACAATTGGTTACTCAGCAAAACCAGATATACACAAAACACTTGTCATATTTTTCAAGAAGAGACAGAAGTGACGAATTACATAATGTAAACAAGTAAGTATTATTCCACAATTTAAAAGTACAGTATACTTCAAATATACAAATGCAATAGTAAAACCCTGAATCAATTTGCGAAAACTGTTTGAGCTACCTATTACCGTTTTTGGGTTGTAGTCCTTACTGTTGAAACAGGAGGTAGTAGATTTCTACCACTTCCGGTTCAAGGAAATGGGATCTAATCTTGCGATGCTAAATCAATTCCCAAAAGCCGCTTGTCGATACCACTGACTATTTCTTATTTATGACCATTAATGTTGAAACCGGAAGTAGTAGTGAATTTCTACAGTTTTCGGATTTAGTATAAACGCAAGAGTAGAGATGGTTTATTTTCTTGAAATCGTTAATCGATTTCCGGAAACCGTTTGTCGCTAGGCATTACCATTTTTGAGTTATGACCATTAGTATTGAAACCAAAAATGGTCCATTTCCACCATTTTCGGTATAAGTGAATGGTTGTTGAAGGAGATACAACCAATTCTTTGGATGCTGAATCGATTTCCGAAAGCCGTTTGTCAATAATTCTCAGTTTTTGCTGTGACTGACAGACCCCCCCCCCCCAAAAAAAAAAAACTCTCTTTATATATAAAAAAAAACTTACTTCAACCCTAAAAACCTGGTTTAAACCATAGAACTTGCTTTCTAGTTAGTACAGATATTTTTCTAATCTTTTTTCATATTTTCCTAAATGATATGTAAAAAAGAAAGTCCATCTTTAGCGTAGAAACTTTTCTTTCCTTAAGCAATTCGTTTCAGGATTTCCATGAACTTACTTCAATAGAATTAATGAAACAATTTACTCTGGATGCACACTTACGTTAATTGTCAAAGCATAGTAATACCCTTTTTTGGGATCACTGTTTAAAGGTTCTGCTTTGTTACATACTTTTACACAGGGAAAAGTTACGTACCGTTCTTGTACTGTAGGAAATGAAACAGTCGACCATCAGAGTTTCGTGGTTTCTTCTTTTTCGTGGCAACGTCAAAAAGTTTTGATTTTAATACTGGGAAAGTTTCAAATAAGCTGATTGTGTTGTCTGAGTACATGTACTCATAGTCCTTAAGGAGCTGGAAAGAAAAAAGTAATTATTTTCATTATTGTAGTAGCTAATTGCAATATAAATTAATATTACTTACAAAGACATTAAGATATATTATCATTACGGTGTTTCGCTGCCAGTACTTGAGCTAGTTAAAGAAACGTGCCTGAAGAAATTACGCCTACTTCGTTAAAATACAGAATACTAGTATGTTTGATTCTTTCTTGCTTACAACAAAAGGCCTGCCATTAAGTGAATATTGTATATCTTTCCACATTTACTAGTTCGACAATAAGAAACATTTAATAAATGATGTTAGTAAGCATGCATCCAAAATCTAAATGAGATAGATATGAAATTTATTCCAATGAGCAATCCTGCGAGAAATACTGATAGCGAAGAACAGAAAGTAGATGTTATAACACGACAAGAATATCTTGATATATTTCCAAGACCAAATGAAAAGTGTATGGTTACTTCTGTTAACAAATGTTCTTTTATGCATCATTTTCTATTACATTTTTAAAATTAAGATCTTAAGCCATTAAATACATTCAATATTAAATATAAGTCCAAAAACCTCAAGGTATTCTAATATCAACTTATCCCGTTTGTCGTGGATGTCAAATAGAAGGAAGACGTGTGGTCATTTATGCTTCCCTGTGTGTGGTCATTTATGCTATTATTTTCTGTTGTGCTTACTGTATACTGTGATCGGCAGAGAAGCGGGAGGTATAGTTGAATTTTATGCAACTCTGTTTCAAAGTAACTGTTTATATAAGGAGCCTGTTTGATTTCTGCTGTTACGACTAAAAGGGAACAGTTATTCGCCAATGGGAATGTCTCGTCTAACAATCATTAACGGGGAAATTAGAACATCTTTAGGGTAGCACGTATGCTCCTTGCTCTCTGGTACTATATTTTATTAGGTTTACAATAATAATTTCTAAACCTATATTTAGTCACAAACACCTTTGTTGGAATTTAATATCCCAAAATGCCATTATGTAAAAGTTATTATGACAAAAATAGCTTATGTGCGCAGGTCATCACTACTGGAACATATGTATTAGGTAATTTATCACAAATGGAATAGTATTGTGCAATCAGAGTTATTAGTTAACTATATTTCAAATCAGAAGTAATTAAAGGTATAAAACACATTCTAAATTTAACATACTAACATTATATGTTCCAGCAGTGGTGAGCTTTTCTGCTCTAAAACATCTCAATAGCTCAGGTGTAAATAGAAAATAGAAATAAAAACCAAATGGGTATTATAATGGTTGGCTAAGCTGAAATTGGTGTACAATTAATGTTAGAAAAATATATTTTATAAAATTTCCCTGACTTTCCCTGATTGCCAGTCTTTTCCCCTGACCTGCAACATTTTCTCTCAGTTCTCTCTGAGAAGTAGGAACCCTGTCCTTACACTTATGCATAGCATCGTTTGGAAGTGTAATATAACTATACGATACCTTTAAATACTTCAGAAGCTTTGTCATTTATATACTTCAGATATGTTAGTAATGATAAAACTACGAATAAGTAAAATATACAACTAACCGCAGAATCACAGTCTACTAGTGGATGCATATCTTTCTTCCACATGTTCCAATGTTTCCTGAACAATGCTCTGTGTCCCACTTTTGGAAACAGAGAATTTATGTCTTCGCCTTGGAGCATGGCCATTATGTTGCTAGTAATTTCATTCTCTGGAAAATATATTAAATAATTACACTTCTGTAGGACAAAATAAGACTGCAAGGTGTGATGTGATTACGGGGGCAGACTACT